>NW_023601322.1:94297943-99872085 GCF_014898055.3 Talpa occidentalis
AACGATATTATCCCTCTTGTTTTTCTAATTTGCTCAAAATCACTTGCAGGCAAATGGTGATGCTGCAGTGGGAACATGGCACTGCTGTTCCACCTGCCTGGATGAATCAGGGAGACCAGAATGGCCACTAACTCCCTCAACCTACTTCTACACCCTATGCAAATTAATGCACCAATCACTAGCAGAGAGTTTCTGTAAGGTCGTGCAAATTGAAGTCTGAATAGAGGACACCAATTCATACTTCGAGTGTCATAAAATTATGTCATCAGTATAGCTTGTGATTATAAGATCCTATGAAGCACTCTCTACTCTGCAAAATAACAATGGCCCTTCATGCAATTTTTTTCTGGTAACTATTTTCATACACACTATTTCCTAGGTTAAGAAAAGTACTCTAAATATAGAAGAAGATTTTATAGGTTTTTATGAATGCATGTTCTCTCCAAGTTAGGATATTTAAGCTCCTCAACGTTTATATACATATATATTTATATATTTATATATTAATAGACACACGCATGCATAGACACACAGACACGCAGAGCCCCATACAAAAATGATTTTTAGTTAGGAGGCAATTTCCCTTGCAGTGCATATAGCAATAATCACACCTTCATTCCTACTGCATGAATAGCACAAGTACAGATTTAATGGTGCCACCTACAACTCTTCGGGAAAAGAAAATAGCTCCCAATGCAATTGAAACTGCACTGTCACAACATTAAGGGTGGTGAATTAAGGGTCCTGAATGTTACAAGGATATAAAACTCCCAAAATGTCGTGGGACACAGAGTGCACATTAATTTTTAGTCCTGGCCTAAATGCACCTGAACAAAGGTGGACCTACAATAACACTGCTTATACTTCTTAAAAGGCAGATGAGGTGAAGAGCTTGGTAAGTGTCTACCTGCTCTGACTGTCCAGTTTTCATCCATTCTGGAACCCCTGGTGCCCCAGACTGCTTCACTGGGTGGACACCGACCATTGTGTTGGGCATCAGCTCCCTGCCCCGCCAGGCTGCGCCAGCCCACTGCGCCTTCTCCCTCAAGGGGAGCCCGACTGTGCTGGGGAGGAGGTGGCCCGCACGTCCGGAGAGGGGTGACAGCTGCTCCCCACCCCCACCCCAAGGGCCAGTGCCATAGCTCCTGGTCATGGTGGCAGGAAAACACCCCCAAACTCTTCTAGATCCCAAAGCCCACATCCCAGCCTGCTGGAGCACTTCCCAATTTGAACATTACACCCCAACAGAACACAGGGCCGGTTGCAAGAGCCAGAGAAAAGTGCACCCCACTCGCGGGGCCGAGGCGCTGTGTCTGCAGCCGTGGGGCGTCTGCTCCCGCGGGACCGCGGGGTGCAGCTCTGGGAGAAAGTTGGGAACGGGTGAGCACCCCCTGGACGAGGCTCCTTCTGTCCTGGGCGGCGTGGACCAGAACCCCGCCAGCGTCCCTCTGCAGGTCCTGGGGACCCGGGGCCCCCGCCTTCGCCCTGAGGCGCCCGGGGACCCGCGGCGGCCACGTGACAGCGGGGGGTGCGTCCCGGGTGCGGCGGGAGAGGAGTTTGCGGGTGTGGACGCGTGAGGGGGCCGGTGTGGAGAAGTTACAGTCCTAAATTTGGGTGACGTGTTTTCCGTGTATGAGGGTGGGTGTGTGAGGGTGTGAGTGTGAGGGTAAGTGTGTGAGGGGGAGCGTGAGGGGTTGAGGGTGAGTGTGTGAGGGTGAGGGTGAGCGTGAGGGGCTGAGGTGAGTGGTGTGTGAGGGTGAACGTGAGGGGGTGAGCGTGAGGGGTGAGTGTGAGGGGCTGAGGTGAGTGTATGAGGGGGAGCGCGAGCGTGTGCGGGCGCTCTGGGAAGCGAGGGAGCGAGCGCGCGCCCGCGCCCCTGGGCCGAGCGCCCCGCGCGCGCCTCTCCCGGGGCAGCCCCCGCGCGGGGCGAGGTCCCCGTCCTTGGGGGCGGCGAGGACAAAGGGGCGCGGGCGCCCCTCCCCGCGCTTTGTGCACCCACCTGACGAATCCGCGGCGGGTTCGGCGGGGTGCAGGCCCCGCCCTCCGGGGCCGGGGAGTGGGAGAAGCCATCTTCCCGCGGCCGGGCTCCCGCGTCCTGTCAGGGCGGCGCCGGGACCCCCCGCGGCTGCGCTGCGCCCGCCCGCGGCCGGCGCCCCACACGCGCGGGGAGGCCCGGCGCGCGCCCCCGCGGGGAGGGCGGGAGGGGCGCCGAGCGGCGGGGCCCGGGGCTGCCGCGCGCTCCTACCTGGGGCGGGGGCCGGGCCGGGGGCGCGACCTTGCGGCGCGGCGGCGGCGCTCCCTGCTCCGGGCTCGGCTTATTCTAGCGGGCGGGCGGCGGGCGGCGGGCGGCGGGCGGCGGGCGGCGGGGAGCTCGTGGACAGCTCCCAGAAATATGCCCAGATGCGCCGCCGGCCGCCGGCCGCCGAGGGTGGGGACTGGGAGGCTCCGCGCCCGGCGCGCCCGCCCCGCGGCCCCCGGCCGCTCCTCGCGCGCGCCCCCGCGCCCTCCCGCCCGGCTCACGCACCCCTCGCCCGCGGGCGGCGCCCACGGCCTCCGCCCGCCCTTCTTTGTTCTGCCGGCCACACCCCGCCGACCGCAGGGACCCGTCTGTGGGGTGCGCGCGGGGTGCGACGCCGCCGCCACGGGCACTCCCGTCACGTGTGGGCCGCCCCGGGAGGCGCTCGCGGCCGGCGCGGCGGCGCTTGGGCGTCTCCCGCCTCCAGGTCGGCCGCTCGCTCCACCGCCGGGCCCGGCGAGCGCCTTCCAGCCGCGGCCCAGCGTGGGGCCGGCCTCTTGGCGGTGGGGAGCACGACTTACGTGGCCCCCCAAGAACGTCAAGGACAGGACCCGACTTGTGTCCGTGCCAGGACTTCGGGCGGGAATGGGGAATCCGCCAGGTTTCTCAGGCACATCGGCAGGTACCCCTGGCCGGGGCCAGCCGCTCCCCGAGACGTGATTACTATGTCCCTTCATTGGCACAAGTGCCCCGCTGAGGTGCCTGCCATTGGGCTTGTGGAAGGGGGGGCCCTCAGGAGGTTACTTATTTTCTGTCATGAACATCAATTTTCCTTAAGGGTCTCCATATAAACAACTCCAGCTTTAAAAAGCCCAACTAGGGCCTCCCTGGTGGAGCAAGAGGTAAAGCACCGCACTATGAAGCAAGCCGCAGCCTCTGCAGCACGAGTTCGATCCCTGGCCGGCCAGGGAGCTACCCACATGGCGCAGCAGACCTCTCCTGACTCACCTGCTGCTCCCCTCAGCAGTGAATTTCAGTCAGTCTGCAAGTTCTGTTCCCCGCTCTGTCTCTGGTGAATCCTCACACACACACACACACACACACACACACACCCGCATTTCTGGCCTGTACCCCAGCTCTTCTATGCATCAATAAATAAATCTTTGGGGAAAAAAAAAAAACAAAAACAGCAAAAAATCCACCACTAAGCCTCCCCTCTCTGCAGCTAGCGTTCCGGGTCTTACTCCTCTTCTAAACAAGGTTGTCTGCAGTTTCCATGCTCTGATTCCGCCTCACGCTGTCCTCTGACCCACTCCTGTCAGGCCGTCCTCTACCTACTCCACCAACTTTCTCCTGACAAGGCTCCTGCTGACTCCCACCTCCCTTTCCCGCCCCCTACCTTGGTGCTAATTCTAATCAGCTCTGTCTAATCAGCTTTGACTTGACCTATCAACGATTTTAAGTCACTCACTCCTTGAAAACGTCTTCCCTTGTTTTTGGACCTCATTCTCTATCATCTTACATCATCATTGCATTTCCTCAGGCTCCTTTAATGGCTCTTCCTCATGTTCCAGACCTCTAGACTTTGGCATGTCAGAGTTCCGCCCCGGTGCACCTTTTCTTCTCTACCTTCACTCACTCCCTTGTTGCTCTCATCCAGTTCCAGGATTTTAAATAGAAACTATCCTGCTAACTCCCCAACGCATCTCTCCATCCCCAGTCTGCCCTTGAACTTCAACCTCCAGTTGTAAACTGCCTCCCCTTCTACCTCAAGGCATCCCTCTAGGAATTCCACCCGGATATCTAGGAGTTCACGTTTCATGGGCAAAACGGACCTCTCTCTTCTGCCAGTTCACCTGCTCTCAAGTTTTTCTCAAAACTTCAATTCCCTCTTTGCTCTCATGGTCCACATTTGCTCTAACAAATCCTGTTGGTGATGACTTCACACAATCCAATAGCCACTTCTCCGTTTCCAGGACAAGCTCTAATCCAAATCACCATCATCTTTCAAATGACTGAGAACAAAATCTCCCCATTGTGCATTCTTCCACTCTTGCTACGCACAGCCACTTGTAACAGAACAGGTAGGCAGTTCCCCAAAGCCCTCCTATGTCTTCCCATCTTGTAACAGGATGGTCCCCAGGAAAGGGGGAGGTTCCAGGTTCCCTGCCCCACCCAAGGAAGAATGGAGCTGAGCAGGAAGAGGAGAAGCTGCAGAAGAGACTGAGGAGGAAGGAAGCAGGATGGAGCCAGGAGACCTGGAGGAGGCGCGTGAGCCTAGGACACGTGAAGAAACTGCGCTTGTCTTTTGGTCGTGGACTGGGTGACACAGATGTGGGTGAGACCCGTGGGAGGTGACCATGGCAGCTTTTATCTTGATGTTGATTTTGCTCTTTCCTCTGGGCTGTCCATTGTTTTGACCCTTTTCTGTGTGTCCCACTGGAAGATGCTTTAGACTTGTGCAGGCTTTGGGCCTTGCTCTGGGCCAATCCCATTTGGATGGACTTTTACCCACGAGGACGGGTAACTCTGGATGCTTCATTAGAAACTAGACTCTGCCTCACCTGTATTGTTTCCTAGTTTTATTAAGTTCCTTCCCATTAAAGCCTATGTTTGTGTTGATGCGGCGGATGGCAGAACCATGTAGAATAGGCAGGTTTGCGGGGTTTGGGCTGCCCCTCTCCCTGTCCTATAACAATCTCACTATGCAATGTTGAGACCCAAACCTTGCCATGTAAGGTGAGGGCTCTGCAATCCATTCTCCATGGTTCTCTCCCTCAGCTCACTCTGTAGAGACACACTCGCCGCCTTTGTTTCTGGAACATTCCAGCATGCTCTGGTCTCACAGACCCTGCCCTCTCCTCCCCTAGACATCTGCATGGATTATTCCTCTAGTTCCTTCAGGCCTCTGTGCCTATCAGTGACACCTCCCTGGCTACCCTGTTATAGGGTGAACTGTGTTCCCCCCCATCTATCATATGGTACAGTCCTAATCCCCACATACCTTAGGATGTGCTTTATTTGGAAAGTTATTACAGATGGAATGAGATAAGATGAGGGCCTATAAAATAGGGTGGGATCCTAATCCAATGGTGTCCTAACAAAAGAGATTTGGACATAGACACAGACAGGGACAATGCCAGACAAATGTAATGTCAGAGATTGGGATGATGCATCAACAAATCACAGAACCCGAAAATTTGCAAGCAAATCCCCAGAAACTAGGAAAATGGCATTAAACAGAAGCTCCCTCAGAGCCTTCAGAAGGAGCCAACCCTGTCTTCCAGCCTCCAGAACTGGGAGAAGGTGAATTCCATTGTTTAGAGACACCCAGCTGTGCTTTCTTCTGACAGCACCCCTAGAAAACACAAATTTCCTATAAAATCATAGCACTGCATCTTCCCTTGTCCTCGTCCTTCTGTATAGGCATCCAAATACTCTCATCACCAAAGAGTTTATATACTTGTTTACCTAGAGCTTGGAGGTAAGTTCCATGAGGACAGAACCATGATTTTTGTTCACTGTTTTAAATACCTAGACCCTCCAGCACCTTGAACAGTGCCTGACACATTGCTGTTTAATAAATATTGTTGAATGAATTCAGTGTCTTTCTCAGAGCTATTTCAAAGACCAGAGAACCATGACTTAAACTCCAGTTCAAATTTTAAAGCCCAGACTCTACTAGAACTCAAACACTAGACCACAGGTTCTCACATGTGTGGGTAAGAACCATATTCATGGTCAAGTATGAAAAAGTATGAAACTTCCTCATAAAAATTGTTTTTTTTTTTTCACTTTTGAAACATTCCCTGAAGTCACCAGGGTCACAGTTTCTATGGTGGCAATGTTCCACAGTGGGTAGAAAGGTGGTCAGAAGTTAGTTACTACTTTGAGAGCCCAGTGAGCATACCTTTCGATACTTTAGTTTCTCTAAGTGAGAATGGAAACAATTACCATACATGCAGGATCCCTGTAACAATTAAACAAGGGCATGCACATAAACATTATAAACATACAACAATATAGTTGTATTATACAACAATATAGTGTATAAACACCCAACAATATAGTTATTATTGTTCATTTTTACAGTATCCACCTAAAAATAAGAAGCTGAGGATAAAGGGGGTTAAAAAGAAAGCTTTTATTTCATATCGAGAAACTTACTGATTACAAATGAGTGACAGTGACACTGCTGCATCATCTCTTTAACTTTTGGTTTCATGACAGGGCACAGAAAAACTGATCAGGGTCTTCAATCGCTAAAGTCTTGGAGTTGTTAATTTAAATTTACAATGAGTGAACAATTTTTTTTTTTTTAATGAGTGAACATGTTAATAAATATCGTTACATAGGGCCTCCCTGGTGGCGCAAGGGGTTAAGTCTCAGCACTATCAAGCTATTGGAAGCCTCTACAGCATGAGTTTGATCCCAGGCCAGGATGCTGACCCACATTGCACAGCAGACCTCGCCTGTGTCGCCTGCTGTTTCCCCTCAGCAGTGTATTTCAGTAGATCTGCCTGTTCTCCCCACTCTGTCTCTGGTGAATCCTCTCACCGCCCCCACTACCCCACCTCTGGTCTACACCTCAGTTCTTGTATGCATCAATAAATAAAATCTTAAAAAATAAATAAATATCTTTAAGTAGATTGGAAATAACAGAGATAAACTCATAAACTCTGGTGGAACATAGCACAAGTGATGACCACTCCAACAAAGTTTCAGCTCACGCTAATGTGTTGGTTAAAGGCATACCTATTTCCTGGAATATGAAGCTATTTAAAATACAATGCATGGGCCTCCCTGGTGGTGCAGGGATTAAGACACAACCTATGAAGCTGTCTGCAATCTCCGCAGCCTCTGCAGCACGAATTCAATTCCCCAGCCAGCCAGGGAGTAACCGAAACGGCATGGCAGACCTCTCCTGTCTCGCCTGCTGCTCCCTTCAGCAGTGCTTTCTGTCCGTCTGCCTGTTTCTGCTCCCCACTCTGTCTCTGGTGAATCCTCTCACCCCACCCCGCATCACTGGCCTATACCCCAGCTCTTATATGCATAAATAAATCTTTAAAATTAAATAAAAAATAAATAAAATACAATGCATCCCTTTTTCTTAGTCATCTCATTTATCCATCCATCTGCACAAACAGTCAAAACCAGTTCCATTCTCTTCATTCCTCATCTGGGTAAAGATTTTCACTGTCAACCAAGTCACTCACATTAGAAACTTCAAGTATCATTCTAAGCTGCTCTGCATCTCTCATGCTCCAGAACCTCTCTCTTTGCACACCCTGGGAAATAAAACATGGCGATAGCCTGCCTGTTTTTCTCCACAGCCAGGACTTTAGTCCATGTGTTTGGCTCCTCAGTGTACAGGAGTTTCTTAATGACCCTGCAGAGCTTTTTTCAACCCTGGAACATCCTGCATAATTCAGCCAGAGTACCTTCCTTTAAAAAAATTGCTGTTTCAAAGCTCTGATGGCTTTCCATTGTCTTCAGGGTAAAACTATATCTCTTTGCTTTGAAGTAAAAGCCCTTAACATACATTTTGTGTGGAGGAAGGTGTTCCTAAGAATGATCACTAGAATAAAAAAGGAAAAGACTGATGGGTTCTTCTACATAAAATTTACTTCTTTATATTGAAACTCATTTATAATTTGGGCATGAAATGTACAGTATACATATATTTGTGTGTATAAGGAGAAAAACTTAAAAGCTAAAGGACCCAAAGAAAAAGTACTAATTTTTTATGGACAGAGGAAACGAGTTAATATCCTTAATATACCAAAAAAAAAAAATCCTTAATATACAGACAAGATATGCATCTAATTAGAGGGAGGTGGGTTTCAGGAACACTCACAAAAGCATAGTTCTTTCCAATGAGGACATGAAAAATATATTCAGCCTCATTAGAAATAAAAGAAATGCAAATTTAAATGACAAAATGCCATTTTCCCTTATAAATTGGCAGAGATTTTAAGTAATGAAAACTGTCACAGAGTTTCAGGAAGAATTCTCAGGCATTGCTGATAGCAATATGAATAGGTACAAAATCTGAGGCAAACTGTGTCACTCTGACTTTGAAAATCATCACAGACATGAGCTAAGAATGTTCACGGCAGCCCTCTTTTCAGTAGTAAAAACATAAGTAAAGCATAAATAACAACAATCTGGAAATTGCCCAAATATTCTAAAAGAGGTGACTGAGTATATATACACAGAGCTTCCCCCTACTGAGATACATGGTGGGGCATTCAGCCATTGGAAGAACACTTGAGGCAAATAATTCAGACACAACAGTTTTCATAAAGTTGTTGGACAGTAGTGACCCTTCCCATTCTTGCTCACAACTGGCCTTTTGGGCTGGTTTCCTCTGCTGTGCATTCACATTGTTTCCATGACCACTGTCCTTGAAGGCCAGTGTGGCCCATGACAGTGGCCTTATGCCTATTGGGTCCAATTTGCCCAGAATGACCTCGCCTCTCTTTGTCACCTGACTAACATGCGTGCACCTCAGAAGCTCCACATCAAGCTAAAGCCCTACCTGGCTCCCTCCGACAGACCGGGAATTTGTTCTTAGTCCCCAGTAGCAATTTTTACTAGTTCTCTTTTATACTTGCACATCTGTGGCTTATCTGTCAACTCAAGTGTCTCCCCAACCAGACATGCTCTCACAATATTTAATACTGGGTTTTATTTTTTTCTGAATTTCCAGTGCCTACCATAGTTCTTGACTTTAAGAAGTGCTCAATAAGTCTGTGATTTGAAGAAACAACTAGTTGTTTCTTCACAGCTAGTTGACTGTATTATTCTTCCACCAAACACTGTAGAAATGAGAGTAGAGTTTGTAGGTGTGTCTTTGTACAAATAATTTGACAAAATCACTATCAAATATGAAGCAAAGACACATAACTTAATTCTCAATTCAAAATTCTCAAATTCAACAATCACACTTCTCAAAGTCTATGCTTTGTCTCCTCAAAGAGATCATAACTTACTATAGAGATTTACACATCCATTTGTATGATCTTCTATTTTCTTAGATTCACTCCTCAAATGATATTATGTACTACTATAATTGCCAATATAGACATTTAAAACTCAATAAAGACATTTGAAATATGCATGAATTTGCATTTTTATCATTTATTAATATGTCTGGGAACTCAGTAAGTATGAAGAAACCTTATTTTTTTCTTCCCTTAATGTGAAGTGGCCACATTTAGAAAAACTCATTTGTGGGTGTATGCCTATCACTCACATTTCACCTTTACAACCACTATGTGGAACAGCAGGAAATAAGGAAATGAAAGGAAGAAGCCCCAGAAAAGTTCAGGTGTCTATGATGCAAGTCACATGGCCTGTAACCTCTATTTTCAGAATCCATGTGAAGACTGCTCAATTACACTATGCTGCAGTTTTATTTAAATTCATGGGTGTCTTGATGAAAAAGCACTTTCTCTTCTTTTCTTTTAAACTTTGAGGTTTGATTCCCTCTACCTGCTTTTCCTTTTGACTGTGAAGAGATGAGACTATTTCAATTTGTAACCCAACAAGAGCATGTTTTACTCGGAATCAGCTTCCTAGGCAGTTACAGGTCTGCCCCTAATCGCCATCACCTGGCCCCTTTTGATGTTTGTGATAGCACATGGTCCAGGAAAGTGCAAGGGCACACCCATCTGCATCATTATCCTCAGCATGGCACCTGGCAGGAGACATTTTTTAATTTTAGACATTTCTCCTCTACCTCCATATACAGCCAGAAAGAAGTTGAGGACTCATCTTATTCATAATAGAAAGATGGTTTTATTATAGTGTAATTGGCATTTCAGGGGTGGGGGGAACCTGTATCCTAAAGACCCAGATCTTGTTTTGCACACAGTCTGCACTAACTATGGGTTTAAAAGTCTCGACAGCATCCAGACAAAATTGAGAGGCGTAAAACATGTTTAAAGAGACTGGCCCCATTCCAAATGAACATACTAAGCCAATACACATAAGCCCTAAAACAATCTTAAAATTAATCAACTAAATAAAAGAACAAGAGTTTCAGCTACACTAAGTAGATCAATAGGCTGAAATTCAAATATTCTGCTTAGATAGATCTTAGCCCAAGTTCCATTTCATATTAAAAATACACTGAAAGTCAGGAAGGTGACATCGAATACTTCACATCAGGATTCCATTGTTCTTTTTCAATTTTATTTTCTACTCTTTCTCAAAAACCTTTTTTCAGCGAACCAGTCTGCTCATTCTTAAAAAAAAAAAAACCCATTTATGTCTGCCTTCTAGCAACAGTATTATTGGATTTCCCTGGACTTCTGCAGTGACCTCATCCTCTGATTATTTGTTAGTACTTACTGTGGGTAGCAATCACACAATTCTTATGTACATATAATGCTTATGCAGAATATTTATAGTCATTTATCCTTGATGTATGTACTCACTTCCCAGCAGCTATGTCATTAACTTCTTGAAGACAGGGGCCATATCACATGCATCCTTTTGTTCCCAGAAACCGGCAACTGTTGTATGTATGGGAGCATGGAATAAATGATGATTGTTGATGGTTTGAAGATATCACCAAAAATGGAAAAATCACTATGAATGGCCATGTTCTACAGAAGATCTTTGAAAAGAAAGCATTCTTTTTATCAATTCCCCATCAATTATGCTTCTTCAAAATAATAGGGAGAATGGGCCTCCCTGGTGACGCAAGGGCTTAAGCACAGCATTGTAAAGCTATCCGCAGCCTCTGCAGCATGAGTTTGAAACGCGGCCAGCTAGAGAACTACCCACATGGCACAGCAGAACTCTCCTGTCTTGCCCGCTGCTCCCCTCAGCAGCGTGTGTCAGTCAGTCTGCCTGTTCTGTTCCCCGCTCTGTCTCTGGTGAATCCTCTCACCCTTCTGCACATCTGGCCTGTACCCCAGTTCTTGTATGCATAAATAAATACATCTTTTTAAAATAATAAAATAATAGGGAGTGTACAGGAGCAAGCTTTGAAGAACACATGGGTCTTGAGTTAACAACTTATTGATACTGTACTACTTGAAACTATTCCAGATGCCTTTTACTCTCAAATTCACAAAAACATATCAGTATTCCACAAAATTATTAATATTTTAAATAGTACCTGTAATTTTTTTGTAAAATTGTAATTACAAACTAATATATGTTCATGGAAAACATATAAATATTACAGAAATATATAAAAAATAAAAAGAAAAATACTATTTCTCCCCATTCCTCTAGTCCCATGATTAGAAGTAAACTACTATAAACTTGTTTCTTAATTTGTCCTTCTAGAAGGCTTAGCACACCTAGCTGCAAAGATGTAAGTAGTAAGTATATATTGGAGATTGTTATACATAGAGATTGTTATATATTTTTTTTTCAAAGATTTTATTTTATTTATTTATGCACACAAGAGCTAGGGCATAGGCCAGAGGTACGGGGATGAGAGGATTCACCAGAGACAGAGTGGGAGAACAGAACAGGCAGATCCACTGAAACACACTGCTGAGGGGAGCAGCGGGGGAGACAGGAGAGGTCAGCTCCACCATGTGGGTAGCTCCCTGGCTAGAGATCGAACTTGCGCTGCAGTGGCTGTGGACAGCTTCATAGGTTGTGCCTTAACCCCTTGCACCATCAGGGAGGCCCAAGACTCTAGGTTCTTGACATCACTTTTTATTAAATTGAAGCCTTTTTAAAGTGCAGATTCACACACAGTTGTAAGAGAAAATATTGCAAGATCCCTGTACCCTCTGCCTAGTTACCTGCCTGGTAGCATTTTGCAATAGTATAGTAAAAAAATATAGTAAAGTGTGTTACAGTACAATGTCAAAACCAGGATATTGACACTGAAACAATCCCCAATGGTTTGTGTGAGTGAACATGTGTGTGTATTGTGTATTAGGCTGTGTACAGGTTTATCACCTATGTAAACGGATAGATCTACTGCCTGTTATGCAACAAGTTATAAAATAGCTCCAATCCCTGACAACCACCAATAAGTCCTCTATCTATAAAATGTTATTTCAAAGATCAAAATCAACAAACAACTATGAACCGGAGACACACTTTGGGGGGGTGGGGAAAGGAAGGATTGGGGTCAAAATCAGGGGGTTGCAATTGTATGGGGAATATAAAAATTAAAAAAATGTTATATAAACAGAATCATACTGTATATAATCTGCTGAGACTGAATGTTTTTGCTAGGGGAAATTCCCTGGAAATGGGCCTCCCTAGTGGCACAAGGAGTTAAGTCTCAGCACTCTGAAGTTATTGGCAGCCTCTGCAGCATGAGTTCAATCCCCTGCCAGCCAGGGAGCAACCCACATGGCGCAGCAGACCTCTCCTAACTAACCCGCTGTACCCCTCAGCAGTGTATATCAGTACATCTGCCTGTTCTGCTCCCCACTCTGTCTCTGGTGAATCCTCTCACCCCCTGTAGGTCTGGCCTACACCCCAGTTCGTCTATGCAAAAATAAAAAAATAAAATCTTTGGAAAAAAAAAAAAGAAAACCACCACGGCATTTGTATGTGTTTAATCATTTGGTCAACCTCGTTTACTTTGATTCATCCCTTACTAAGGGATGAGAACTGTCATCTTAGGTTGAAGGAAGCCTCCAGAAATCTTCTGACCTTCTTCTCCACTGGGATATCTTCCAGCTCACGCAGGGCAGCATGCCTGGTACATGTGAAATGAGCCAGCTGAGGAGGTCAAATGGGTAGTCGTTTATAGAGCTGCTCTAGTGCTTGAAACAACTTCCTATTGAAGGACAGGGGAAATGCTAGTGTACTGAGGGAACACTGTCCATTCTGAGCAATGAGGAAATGGTGATGGAAAAAAAAAAGACTAAGGAAAATTACAGATGTAACATTTAACCTTGCAATTGCTGAAACAGCTAAAAAAAGTATTTCAAAAAGTGAAATAGTACTCTGTCAAAGAGCATATCTCTAGGGCCTCCCTAGTGGCCCAAGGGGTAAGACGCAACCTGCGAAGCTGTCCGCAGCCACTGGAGCATGAGTTCAATCCCCGGCCAGGGAGCTGACCCACATGGTGAGGCAGACCTCTCCTGTCTTGCCCACTGCTCCCCTCAGCAGTATATTTCACTTAGTCTGCCTGTTATGCTCCTCACTCTGTCTCTGGTGAATCCTCTCACCCCCATACCTCTGGCTTGTACCTCAGTTCTTGTATACATAAATATATCTTTTTTAAAAAGATGTATTTATTTATACATACAAGAACTGGGGTATAGGCGTGAGGTATGTAGGGTGAGAGGATTCACCAGAGACAGAGTGGGGAGCAGAACAGGCAGACTGACTGAAATACACTGCTGAGGGGAGCAGTGGGCAAGACAGGAGAGGTCTGCCTCACCATGTGGGTTTCTCCCTGGCCAGTAGGGGATCTAACTCGTGCTGCAGAGGGTATGGATTGCTACATAGTGAGGTGCTTAATCCCTTGTGCCACCAGGGAGGCCCATAAATACCTCTTAAACCTCTAGAAGAAGAAACCAGAATAGAAAACAACTGTACACAGATTTAAGAATTTTGCCATGTGAATGAATTTCTTTTCCTGAAAGCTGTTAGTTATAGGTAAGGTAATGGAGTATATGCAAAGGAAATAAAGTCAGACATAGGCTCACAGGTAGATAGGTTTGGTTTTTAGCAATTAAAATGTGATCTAAGGATTTGTAAATAGGAGAATATTCATAGGCCACTAGGGAAATCTAAACAACAAATTTCACTGTTTTCAGATAAATGTGACTTTGTAAAAACAGATCAGAGAGGAGAGGAGAGAAATGGAGAGTAATTTATTTCAGTGACAAACAACATAATGTCTCGACCCCAAAATGAAACAATTATTTTCCTGTTTCTGTTAAAAGTGCTCTGTTAGTTGTCTTTTAAGTTAATTATCTCAATGTTTTTTTCAATTTGACACACAAGTCAAGATCCAGTCTTGAAATAATTTCTTTCCTGGGCCTCCCCTTGTAGCACATCGGCTGAGCGCTGGGCTGCAAAGCTGTCCACAGCCTCTGCAGCGCCAGTTCGATCCCCGGCCACCAGCGAGGGTCCCACATGGCGCGCAGACCTCTCCTGCCACGCCCGCTGCTCCCCTCAGCAGTGTATTTCGTCGGTCGGTCTGTTCTGTTCCCTGCTCTGGCTCTGGTGAATTCTCTCACCCTCCCATGCTTCTGACTGTACCCCAGTTCTTGTATAAATAAATAAATCTTTAAAAAAAAAAAAGAAATAATTTCTTTCCTTCTACATGTCCCCCTTTGAAGCCCCCCTCCCTTTAATAGTACACATGGGATATGGACAATAGTAATGCTGAAAGACCAGGGCGAGAATAAAACATCCTGGTACTGGCCAACTACCTAGGCCCAGTTATTACTGGAACTCAATCTCAGCTTGGCTGACACTTGAGCTGCTTCTCTGCATTCTCACATGAAACCAGCAAATGAGGGATGCCTTGAATCTCCTTCCTGTCTTCCTACAACCTTGACCCCATCAGTTACCAAACTCTCCATACCAACTTCTTTTGTCTCCTCTCTTCTCCTTCCTGGCAGGGGTCAAAGTCTTACTTCAGGCTCTCAACACTCTGTTCTTCCTGCTTTACTGTAGGGACTGGTCTCTCTGACTGGTGTCTCTGTAATGATCTTTCTAAACAAAAGTCTAGTCAGCTGTCACTTCCACTTGGATGTCAACCCATCACTTCCAAGGTTCATCATGCAGAGCAGTCAGGGCAAAACCTGTAAACGCTTTTATTAACTGCACAAAACCCCTCACAATCCAGCCCTGCCTATGGCTGCTGTGTCTTCACCCATCACTCCTGTGCACTCCCCTGCTCACCGGGCCTGGAAAGCAGCTTGCTGTGACCTACTAACTTGCCTTATACATCCTGCCCCTAAGTTTCAAATGTTTGTCCTTACTTCTCTAAATCACAGCTCATGGTGCCTCTTCTGGGTTCTGCTACCTTCACCTCACATCAACATATTTCAATTCCTTTGCTTGATGCTCTCATTTACCTGCATTAATCATTAATTTATTCATGCAACAAATATTTAAGTGCCTGCATGGTGTGAGGCACTCACTATATCACTATAGTGTTACTATGTTGTCATAACTTACTTAGGTGTCTCCTCCTCACTTCATGGATATACAACCCGGATATTCTCAAATTTGGATACAGCCTCCAGTGGGTGGATGGATGGATACTTTTAAAGATAGCTGACAATATTTTATTTTTTGACAGTGTTTCCTACATGCACCAAAACTTTATAATATTAATCATTTCACACAGTGAAAGTTCTAAGATATATTATATCCTCCCTGTCTTCTGGGAAAAAAAAAATTAGGACTGTTTGTCCTTACTAAATGACTACATGTTACTCTTATTTGGGGAACTTTGTTTTATTTTTTTATTTTTCTGTTTCCTTTCTTGTTTATTGCTATTGTCATTATGTTGCCTGGGGCAGCTGCTCCTCATCTAACACCATGGTGATTTCTTACAAGTTTAGAAGACACATCATAAAAACTGCTGTAACTATATGCAAAATATAAACAAATAGATTCAGAATGAGGTCCTAAAGACTTGCTTATGAGAGCAGCATAAACTCTAGGGCACTGAACTGTATGACAACTACTTGTGCCACCTCAGAACACTTCCCTCTGTGATTCTTTGGGTTCTGTATAGGAGCTGAATTAATGCAAAAAATTAAGTACCATTACAAAAACTAAAATACACAAAAATAGAAATGAGTATTTAAATATAGGGCCTCCCTGGTGGGGCAAGGGGTTAAGCACAACACTGTGAAGCTGTCTGCAGCCTCTGTAGCATGAGTTCGATGCCCGGCCGGCCAGGGTGCTACCCACAGCAAAGTGGCAGACCTCTTCTGTCTCTCCCGCTGCTCCCCTCAGCAGTGTATTTCGTCAGTCTGCATGTTCTGTTTCCCGCTCTGTCTCTGGTGAATCCTCTCACACCCATGCCTCTGGCATGTACCCCAGTTCTTGTATGAATAAATAAATAAATCTTTAAAAAAAGAAAATGGAGCACTCCAGAAACTAAAATCAAGTGCTGTTCATTTAAACCCAACTGCATTCCATAGGAGATACTGAGCACATGTGTTCCAGGCATTGTGCTAAGGACTGTATAGTTATTATCTGTGTAAATATCCACTGCAAGCCTACTAATTACCTGCTGTTGTAACCCCTATTTTATAGAAAAGTGTACTAAGGTTTGCAGTCCTTGGGCCAGTGAGAAGCTGAATATTCTTAGACTATGCACATTAACAGAATCATAATATTTACTTAATCCAAACTGCCTGAGACCAGCGACATGGGGTATGCTCCCAACACCAGTATTTCTAGATCAACAGAAGTGTAACAAGGAGACTAAAATCCAGCCTCAGGTCTCCAGTAGTCATGCTCACAAACAACCTCAGAAAAATATCCAACTTCAACTGATCCCAGGTTTGTGCGATCAGAAGCTAAATCTCATTTTCAATATGAATGAATGTTAACCAGTATATTAAAGTATTTCAAAATGCAGTCAAACTATTCCTAACTTAGTACATCAGCATGCGACTTAGTATAGCAGATGTCTAGTAGTTCTCATGGCACAGCTCAGTTTAAACATATTACTTTAAAGTATGTTGGAACCTTTAACTTTTCAAAATTGAAGTTAATGAGGAAATGAACTTAGGGTGCCCTTATTACAAATCTCTGAAATAACTTAGGGAGGGCATATTGTGAATTTTCTGGTAGTGTACATTGTAATCTAATTTAATTTTTTTAAGATTTATATATCTATGCATACAAGAACTGGGGTACAGATCAGAGGTGTAGGGCGGTGATGAGAGTATTCACCAGAGACAGAGAGTGGAAAATAACAGGTGGATTGACTGAAATACACTGCTAAGGGGAGCAACAGGCGTGTCAGGACAGGTCTGCTGTGCCATGTGGGTAGCTCCCTGGAGGGGGATCAAACTTGTGCTGCAGTGGCTGCAGATAGCTTCATAGGTTGAGTCTTAGCCCCTGTGCCATCAGGGAGGCACTACATTTTAATTTTATATACAGTGGTGAAAAGTCAAAATGAAAATGCCTTGCTTTAATGGTGCTTACATTCAATTTGGAGGGTGGGATGGGAGATAGGTGCCAACCAAATATACACATGCTTTGAAGAGAAATAAAGCAGAGTAAAGACAGAATGACAGGAGAGTGATGGATGGGAATATGCTATTTTTAATAGAAGGATCTAGGAAGTCCTTTCTGTTATGCTGACATTGTTGGCATAGGGACCTATGTGAAGTGATGGAGGATTGCCTGCAGTTATTTCAGGAAGAGCATTCCAGAGAGAGGGAGAAGCAAATGCAAAGGACCTAAGGCAGGAGCAAAATACCTAAGGTGGCCAGACTGCAGTGAACAGGGCAGAAAAAGAGATTAGAAGGATGTGAGGTGGGGCTTGACACAGAGGGCCAGGTAGACCCATATAAGGATGTTCTTTTCATTTTGATTAATACTGAAAATCACTGGAGGTTTCAGATCAGAAGAGTAAGAAGTCCTGAGACTCACTCTTATTGCTTCATGGAGAAGAGACTGTAGGCAGCCAGAAGGAAAGTAAGGATCCACTCAAGAGGCCACTATAATCGTCCACTTATACATGTGTGGTTGCTTATGATGAGGGTGGTGTCAGTGCAGGTAATGAGAAGGGTCAGGTTTGGGTCATCTAGGAAGGTAAGGTTGACAAAAGCAGAAAATAGATTAGATGTGAGGTGTTAGGAAAAGACAGCAGTTAAATGGCCTGAATACACACAATTTTGCCTTATTTCATTTGTGGATTGATTCATTCACCCATTCATTCATTCAGGCAACTTGCCATGAATTTATTCATAGCAAATTTTTGTAAAATAACAAAAAGCCAGTGAATATGCTGGACTCTGGAAAGGCAAGGGAAAGAAAACCCCTGTATACTGGCTTTTAGAAGTACTTTTTTTCACTGTTTTTTTTTCTGATTATGAAACTATTTTTTTTATTATTATCAACAGTTTAATGACTAAAAACAATTGTAAATATTACCAGCTTAGTTTACAATTAGATTTCAGGAAATATAAATATTTCTCAATTTAATTTTTCATACTGTTTTTTTTCACATTTTATTTAAATTTTATTTTTTATATTCCCCATACAATTACAACCCCCTTATTTTGACCCCAAGCCCTCCTTTCCCCACCCCTCACCCCCCATAGAGTGTCTCTGGTTCATAGTCGTTTGTTGATTTTGATATTTTCTTTCTTACAGTTATTCTTTTTCCTGGTCCCTTATTTAAGGGATTATGAAACTATTCACTAAAGATATTTTGAGAGGAAAAAAAATAAAGAAAAATGAAAATCCCCACAAAGCACTAAAGTCTTGAAATTTTAAGGTATATTCTTCCTTGAAATATTTAACAAGGTTTCATCCTGTCTTTTTATTTCTAATTTATATAATGTCTAAGATAGATGGAACATAACCTAGTTGGAATCATACTCTATAAAACTTCATACCCAGTATTCTTTCAATCCATATGGTTTCCCTTAGCATGACTTTTAAACATTTTTTTTTTTTTACAAATACTATGTTCAGTGTCTACATACTATTTCACTTTATGAATATACCGAACTTTACTGACCATTCCCACATATTTGGTCTTTTCCTTGGGAGAAAAAAATTCTCACAATGGGATTTCTAGGTCAAAGGATACAAATTTCTTGAAGGCTGAGGAAATTGTTAAACTGTTATCTTGAAAATATCAATTAAGTCTGATATATTTTTGTTTATTCCTTTCCTAGAACTTTGCAAGAGACATGGATATCTTTACATAATGAAATTATAGGGAATAGCCTATTATCCACATTACTTATTCAATTCTGACTTTTCTCTCCAGAGCAGAGAACTCAAAAGTAACATTTATAATGATGGAGTAATGGAGAGTACATACATCATAATCCCTCTTTTTTTTTTTTTTTTTTTTTTTATATATAGAGGCATGTTTTCTTTCTTTCTTTCTTTGTTTTTTTTGTTTCTACATGCACTGGGTACAGTCAGAAGCGTGGGAGGGTGAGAGAATTCACCAGAGCCAGAGCGGAGAGCAGAGCAGGCAGAAGGACCGAAGTACACTGCTGAGGGGAGCAGCGGGCGGCAGGAGAGGTCTGCGCGCCATGTGGGACCCTCCTCTGGTGGCCAGGGAGCAGCCGGGGATCGAACCGGTGCCGCAGAGGCCGCGGGCAGCTTCGCAACCCAGCGCTCAACCGCTGCGCCACCGGGGAGGCCCAATCCCTCTCTTTTTTTTCAATCTTCCTTGCATCGTCTTCCAATTCACCCTTATCATAAAGAACACTGAAGGAGTTTTCTTTTTTTGGATTATAATGTTTGGTCAAATTTTCAGATTTACATTGTTGGATCAAAAATGAATGTTTTGTCTAATATCTTGAAGTTCATTTTGATTCTCTCTCTCTAGTCAGTATTTGTATGAGACAAATATTAAACTGAACTTGGTAAACATGATAATTAAATGGAGGCCTAGCTTCTAAATTTTATTTCATTATTTATTTATTCTTACAGATTTATTTATTTATGCACAGAAAAGCTGGAGTGTAAGCCAGAGGTGCAGAGGGTGCGAAGATTCATCGGAGACAGAGTAGGGAGCAGAACAGGTGGATCTACTGAAATACACTGCTAAGGGGAGCAGCAGGTGAGACAGGAGAGGTCTGCTGTGCCATATGTGGTCAGCTCCCTGACTGGGGACTGACCTCAGGCCATAGCAGTGACTTAACCCTTAGGCCACTAGGGAGGCCCCTTCTAAATTTTAAATTAAAAACCCGTAAGAACAATCTTTCTCAAATTACTTGACTGATATGTGAGGGAGTTAATTTTTTTTTGTAATTATTTGTTTCAAAAGTAACATGCTTATTTACGAAATTTTACAATTACAAAAAGAAATAGGAAAAACAGCTTTTTCCCTTCCTCCATTCATTCCCAGTCACTGACAGCATCCTACCTTAGTCACTTAATACTTTTCTACTTAATTGTTTTCATAAATATACATTTTGATGGCTGCAATATTCTGTGGAACTTAGGTGGATTTTTTTTAAAGATTTATTTATTTATGCATACAAGAGCTGGGGTACAGACCAGAGATGTGGGGAGTAAGAGGATTCACCAGAGACAGAGTGGGGAACAGAACAGGCAGACTGAAGTACACTGCTGAGGGGAGCAGCAGGCGAGTCAGGAATGGTCTGCTGCACCACGTCGGTAGCTCCCTGGCCGGCCAGGGATTGAACTCGTGCTGCAGAGGCTGCGGACAGCTTCATAGGTTGCGTCTTAAACCCTTGTGTCACCAGGGAGGCCCCTTACATGGATATTAATAGCATTTAACTTTGACTGCTGTTAATCCATTCATCAGAGCTTGACTAAGTTGACTTCCTTAGTTGACCTTTAGCATCCTAGGGGGAACATGAGGGTGTCCACCCAATGGACTTCCCCAAAGAGCAAAGGTAGGTTGTATGTACTCTAGTGCAGTCCTAGAGCCCCTCCAGATTCTCCTTCATTCTTCACTTATGTTTTCACTTTCTTTAATACTCTATTAGTGCTGCATCTGCCCTTACATTGTTTTTTCAATTTATGTTTTCTATTTTTAAATATATTGGTAAGTCACCATCTACCATAATTTAGAATTAAAAATAACCATCTTTGGGCATCCCTGGTGTTGCAAGGGGTTAAGCACCTCACTATGAAGCAATCCGCAGCCTCTGCAGCATGAATTCGATCTCCAGCCGGCCAGAGAGCAACCCACATGGTGAAGCAGACCCCTCCTATCTCGCCCACTGCTCCCTTCAGCTGTGTATTTCAGTTAGTCTGCCTGTTCTGTTCCCCACTCTGTCTCTGGTGAATCGTCTCACCTCCCGCATGTCTGGCCTGTACTCCAGCTCTTGTATGCATAAATAAATCTTTAAAAAAAAATAACCATCTTTCTTATTGAAAAGTGCTATCTGTTCACCTAAGAACATTATAAAAGAGCTGTACCTTAAGCAACAATGTTAACACGTGGTAGATATTACCCTACAGCTTTGCCCTGTGTTATCTATGTGTGAATGCTTCTTGCACTTGAAAGAAAAACTAATTTTTCATCTGGAAAAGCAATGTGCATCTTTTAATGACACTTCATATACTTGTGATGGCTTCTCCAAGGGTTAGGAAGATTAACCTCTACAGATCAGGCAACAGAAAACACAAAGCAAGAGACGGATGATGTTGGATGTAAAAGGAAGCGGAAAAAATAGTCAAGGTCCAAGGGAAGGATGAGTTTCAGAGGCCTGGGTCCTCAGCTGTCGTTGCTTCTCATCTTGCATTTGGCTTTCTGCCCACCCAGTGCCTGCCCTTTACCACCCCCATGCTGCCCTTGAGGAGACATGCCATAAGGCAGGGTAAGTGTAGACTCCCACTCTCCTTTGCTAACCCTAAACGCAAAGCCCATGACATACTGGCTGGTACTCATTGGCTTTTTAGGGTTTCTTGTGATAAACACAGCCTTAGGAGACTTGCTAGTGTTGGACAACACCCTCGCCTCAATAAAAGATCAAAGATCAAAGAAATCTCCTGCCACAGGAATAAACAACTTAAATAATTTATGTTTAGTGTTCCACTGAATATTGAAACTATATAGGGACTGATGCTTGATATTTATACACTGTTATAAGATATATAGAAGATGCTACCATTTGTTCTCATAAAACGTGGATGTCACATAAACTTGATACCCTGCACCTGATTTGGGGCCTGCCTCAGCTGACAAGTTTTGGGAATTTCATCAAGCAATCTTAATTCTCTACCTTTTACTTTCCTCAGGCCAACATGAGGCTAACAATACCTAAATGTAACTAACTATTAAATGAAATAGTATATTCAAAAACATGAGTTCAAAACCAGGCAGATCATTTTTTTAAACCTTTGTATCTTATCACAGCTAGAATGGTGTCTCTGGTGGATTGTTGCAATGGAATTAAACAGATGAGCACATATTAAATATTAGTCCTATTCTTTGCCAGGTAGGCTTCTGAGAATTTCTGCAAGGAAGAGAGAAAGCTCCCTACTCCTTCCATGCTGAGAAATGGTGCCTGGTACTGCTATTCACTTATGGATGTTCCGGCAGGGAGTCTACTTGGGTGCAAGTCAAAGGAAAGGACTGAGGGTTTTAAAGAGTAGCCATCAAACAGACCCAGGAACTTTCCAGTTTGTTCCATGGAGCCTCCACCACTGAAATAACAGCAAAGGCACATAGGACTCACAGCCATCAGCTACAGACTCTCAGTATAAATCTGGTTCAAGCAGAGAATTTAGGCAGAGAAATAATTGCCAGGCATTGTCCTAGAAGGAACTTGGGATCCAAGAGGAGGGAACCATGCACGTGGCACTGGTGATTATGAAGGGCAGAGCTGTTCAGTGATTTTTTTTAATTATGAATTAGCAATGCTGTGTTCCCTCTAATGATGGGTTTTCAGTAAGAACACTATTTCTGGAAAATGCAATCTGAAACCTTTTATTTCTTACTTTATCTCTTGTCACTAAAAGGGCAGTTTCATTCTCATTATCACCAGCAAAATTCAGGGCACTGCATAGCTGGTCTTGTCTATGGATGGGAAGAGAGAGTGAGGTGATTCCAGAAGACACTGCCTGCTTAAAAAGATCTCCCTAAATCTGAAATTTTATTGCAGAATCTCTTTATAAAATGCTTACCATAGTGCCTGCCTGTGTTAAATGTTCAATATAGGATGACTATCTCTATGACCATTGTAACATACATAATATTATATATTGTCATTATTTTATTTTTAAAAAGATTTATTTAATTATGCATACAAGAACTGGGGTACAGGCGAGAGGTGTGGCAGGGTGAGAGAATTCAACAGAGACAGAGTGGGGAACAGAACAGGCAAACTGATGGAATACACCGCTGAGGGGAGCAGCAGGCGAGTCAGGAGAGGTCTGCTGGGCCATGTGGGTAGCTCCCTGGCCGGCTGGGGTTCATGCTGCAGAAGCTGCAGATAGCTTCACAGTGCTGTGCTTAACCCCCTGTGCCTCCAGGGAGGCTCTGTATTGTCATAATTTTATTCTATCATTATAATTGCGTTGTCACACAAGGGAGTATATTTAAGCTGTTTTCAATCACATGATTCTCATCAAAACCCTCCAATGGCTTTTCATCTCCCTCAGAAACAAAAATCCTCAGAAACTGGGATTATTTTGAGCTGAGGTCGTTGAAGCTCTGTGGGCTCACAAGAATCTTTTCCTACAGCAGTCATGACTTAGAGGAAAACTGGGGATCTTACCTACAAGCAGGTGTTTTGTTTTTTGTTTTTACCAGAAATAACCTTTGTACCAAAGAAACCTATCCATATGGCAAGGCAAATATCTAATGATAGGACACCTGGTCTGTCATGTGAGTCACGCTCTTCCTGTCATGCACGGCGCCCTCGTGTCTCCTTGAATCACTGGGCCCCAGTACCATCCCCAAGACCTATGCAATGTGACACAGATTTGCTTATCTCCTACTCTTTCGCTTGTTCACTCACCAGCCCTGCTGGCCTTCTTCCAATTCAATAGCCAAGGCATGGTTGCACCTCAGGGCCTTTGCATTTGCTGTTCCTGGGCTTAAAAGCAGAATTGCTCCCCATATCGCATTCTTCAAGGTGTTCATTAAAATGTCATCCTGCCTAAGACCCACCTTGAGTGCTCTATTTAAAATCGCAGTAGCTGTACACACCATTTCCCAGAACTCGGTATCTCTCTTCCTGGCTTCATTTTTCTTGGCAGTATGGCTCACAATTCA
Organism: Talpa occidentalis; assembly: GCF_014898055.3. NCBI lineage: Eukaryota > Metazoa > Chordata > Mammalia > Eulipotyphla > Talpidae > Talpa > Talpa occidentalis. The sequence continues at coordinate 94,322,048 of NW_023601322.1, forward strand.
AGACAGCACAGACACATTTATAGATTTACCGCTCTCTCCCTCCACTAGATTGAGGTCAACAAGGACAGATGTATTAATTTGTTACCAATGCTTGGCCCCTAATAGCTGCACCACAAATATTTGTTGGATGACACATATATATCATCATCTTATGATGGAAGGTTTGAGAAAACACTTTGATGAAAGTACAATCTGGGGAGAAGGCATGAAAATCAGATGGGACACCAGTTAAGGAGGGAAAAACACAGAATAGGGCAGTCTTGGAGTTCTGAAGATGATCTGTGTACTTGGATGTCTCCAGAAAGCCAGTACTGCACTAACTCTAGCAATACATGAAAACCTAAATTTCATCTCAGAAATGACACTGCTGTATAAAATCCATTTGTGGCCATTTCCCATTCATGTTAATAGACCTCTCCTTTTGCTCTAAGGGCAGCAAAGTCTTAAAAAAAAAAAAAGGGTCTCAAGGGCCCAAAAGAGAACAGCTAACTAAATATAGCCACATTGTACTGTACGAACTAAAGACTGTGTAAGTATGCCAAATTCATCTCCCATCAACAAAGAACACATTATGTTATTCCTAGTTCAACCTTGAGATAGGAAAGTTTGAGAAACTAAGATCTGGAAAAATATAGATGAATCACAGAGCAATAAAATGCCCATAGAACCAAAAAATAGAGGCGGGGGGGGGCAAAAAAAAAAAGAAATTAAGATTCACTATCCTCTACAGTTCATATTATAATCAAACACTTGGAATGAGATGGTATTTGGATGGGCCTTCCAAAGGGCAACCTGGATATTTAAGGGGACTACGTGACTCCAGACAAAAATACACTGTATCATACTGGAGCTGCACTCGCCTTCCAGCTGCTGCGAGGACATGTGTCATGTGGTGTCAGCATTCTTCTCACTTCTGAGAGCAGAACCCTCTCCAACCAGCACAGAGGCCTCTGCTACAGCGTGTCTGTGTGAAGTCAATTTTCCAGAGCTGTGGAGAGCAGAACCACGTAAGGAAGGTCTTAAGTCCACTCGTAGCTTCTCAAACCATTCCCAAGCATATAATCAGTGGAGATGACATCTCAGGGACATGCAGTTTAAGGTCATCGGTGCGGTGAAATCAGACTCCTCCTGAGGTCTCTGTAGGGTCTCTCTAAGTTTTAGGAGGAGACATTGGCAGAAGTCAACTGAAGCAGGGGTACCAAAAACTTGCTCTGGTGAACGTGTAACTGTAGCGCTCTCTCTTTGGTAGCAAGTTAGAAAGAAAATGGTGATAAAGGGAAATTCCATTTTCGATGTCTGTCTTAGGGGGAAGAAAGTTAAGTTGTTTTTTCTTTTTTTTTTTTGTGGGACCCTCACCGGCAGCCGGGGAACAAACCGGTGCCGCAGAGGCTGCGGGCAGCCTCGCAGCCCAGCGCTCAAAGCAGCCCAGAGCTCAACCGCTGCACCACCAGGGGAGGCCCGGAAGAAAGTTAAGTTTAAGAGAGAGAGGTTTGTTGGAAGCAGACAATAGGTTAGCTCACAAGGGAACATGATGGGCGGCTTAAGCAAGCAGAAGCTGTGAAGTGACATGTAAAACACTGTGTGAGGTTACTATGTACTTCCATACGCTTAGCATCAGATGAACAAGCAAGCAGTGATTTCCAAAGTGTGGTCCCTGGACCACCACCTGGGAACTTGTGCAAGATGCAAATTCTCAGATTCTACCCCAGAACACTGATCCTGAACCTGGGACAGTAGTCAGGAAGCTTAACAAACCCCTAAGTGACAGTGAAGCACTGGACAGGCTGTGAACTCCCCAACTAGTGGACTTTATGCCCTCAGGCAGGTTTCAGACAATAAGGAGCGTAAGGGGGTGTGGGGAACCACCAATTCCGATGTCTGCAGAGAAGGCTCTTTCTTCATCTGTTCTTGTGGACATGTGAGGGCGAGGAGAGGAGGGACAGATCGAGACTATTCGGAAGACACCGAACTTCCATTATTCATGTCTTAGCTTTTATTTTTATTATATTCAAACTGATTGACAGGAAAAAATTAATCTCTGACACCACTATGTGGTATGAAGTAAATGCATGTAATAGTTTACCAAGTTGAAATTAGTGTCTATGTCTTATTTTACAAAAGGTTTGCATTTGTCTATAAAGGATTTGAGGCTACTAATTTCTTTTTCACTTGGTACACACTTCTTTGTGTGAGGCCAGCCCACAAATCTGTCCTTTTTATGCTTTACAGTCTTTCCTGGTGTTTCCTCAGTGGTAACATTTGACTCTCCCACAGTAGACAGTACTGAGTTCTTCATGTGCTCAGTTCAGCTCAAAGAAAGAGATTCAACAGTCACATGACTGGTGGAAATGAACAACGACCACCACCAAAGCAGCAGACAGTAAGAATACCCAGCAAAGAAGAATCACATGGGAATACTCCCTGAAGAAATTAAGTTTTGGATGAGCCCCGAGAGGAAGTGATGGATATGGATTGGCAGAAAGAGGGAAAGTCATTCCAGGTTTAGATGCTGTTCTTTCCAAGGGCTGAAAGAAAGGAACAGGGCAGGTCGTGTCCGAGGTACTATCTGCCAATTAACTTGGCTCAAGAAGAAGGTCATGTTAGGGAATAACAAAAGATGAGGCTGGAGAGTTGACAGTGAGCCCAGAAGGCTAAGCTGAGAGATATGGTAACGAGTAAACAAGGACTCTTGATAGATTCACAAATGAGGTTGCCTTGTGATGAAAACTATTTTAGAGTTCACATCCAGAACAAATACTGAAATGGAAGTCAAATCCATGGGTTTATATTGTTGACAATTAAAGCAAGAATTGTTGTGAAGGAAATATACAATGATTTGCATTATTATGTCTTTCTTCTATTGTTTGTAAAATTGTTCTGTCTCTGCCCTATTGTCCCCCAGCATCATAGTGCAAAATGATTGTACTGGAAATCTGTGTTAGGAAAAACATAATCTTCGGGGGACACACAAGGTTTTTTTTTAATTGAGGTGACATTGGCTTGCATTGTTTTTTTGTGTTTGACAGGATCTCCCTCTTTAGGTGTTGCTACTACTCCGCACCTATCACCAAAGCACCCACAGTCCACCATCATAGTCCACTGTGCCCATCTGGCTGTCCCCCTGTAGCCTCAGTTCAAGAGTCACCTTTCTTAGTTCTTAAATTTGGGTATACCTCGCCCTTTAATTTCTCTATTTTCCCCATATAAGTGAATCTGGTGTTTGTCTTTCCCCTTCTGATTCATTTTGCATAGCATTGACCCCTCCAGCTCCATTCATGTTACCGCAAATGGCAAGTTTATCTTTTATTGGTAGCTGAATAGTATTCCATTTTGTGTGTATATGATGTCTCCTGGACCCACTCAACTTGACTTTGATACTTAGGCTGTTTCCATACCTTGGTTATTGTAAGCGGTGCTACAATGAACATGGGAGTGCATGCTTCCCTTTGAATTAGTGATTTTGCATTTCCTCACATAGTTACCTAGGAGTGGAATTGCTGGGTCACAAGTTAGATCCACTTTGAATCTTTAGAGAAACCTCCATATTGTTTTCCCTAAGAGTTGGACCAGACTACATTCCCACCAACAGTGTATGAGGGTTCAGTTTCTCATCACCCTCACCAGCACTTGTTTTACCTGGTCTTTTTGACATGGGCCACTCACACAGGTGTGAAATCGTATCTCACTGTAGCTTTGATTTGCATCTCCCTGACAGTAAGTGACGATGAACACTTTCTCAGGTACCTATTGGCCATCTGTACGTCTTCTTTGGAGAAGCACCCATTTTGTTCGTGTGCCCATTTTTGATTGGATTATTTATTTCCTTTTTGTTGAGCAATATGAGTTCATTGTAGATCTTTGATCAGTCCCTTGTCAGATCTATGGAATACATGTAATTTTGCCCATCCTATTAGGGTGTCTTTTTGTTTTAGCGATGATACCTTTTACTGTACAGAAACCTTTTAATTTCATAGAGTCCCAATTGGATGTATTCTTTTGTTTTCCTTGCTGTTGGAGATAAATCCACAAAGACATCTCTCAGGTTTTTATCATGGAGTACCCTGCCCATGTTTTCTTCTAAGTATTTTGTGGTTTCAGGTCTTATATCCAAGTCTTTTATCCATTTTGATTTGATTTTTAGATATACCACATTCTATCACACAACACTACTTCAGGTTTCTTGAATCAATCCTGAGACTATTTCTGAACTACATTTCTGAAGCCCTCAATTTGTCCTGAGCTGTTAAGGCTGTACCACCTGACCTTAGTCAAACCAGGGATCTCTGCCAGTCACAGACTCTGCATGTGCCGTCAGCCTCACTTAAGACAACTGCACCTGTACTCACATTTCAGTGTCTTCAACTGGAGCAGCAATAAGGCTGAGAATAGTACTCAAAGTCTTGACATTTTAAATATGCCAAAGATATTAAAGGGGAAAGGTGAGCAATACTATCCAGTACTAATCCTGACTTCCGCTTTTCCATTTTTTTTAAAAAATATGTTGCATCTATAAGCTGCCATCTATAATTGAGGTATACTTACTCACTTGGGGGTTTGCATAACTCCAGAATATAAATACTGTGATGACTTATAACAAGACCAGAGTTGAAGGATAACAAATTAGTGTAGGAATTTTGCCAAGGCTTCATAGCCTAGGATTTGATGATTGCAGTTAAATTTTTCCAACCCTGTCAAGGATGCCCCAGAGCTGGAGAGAGCAAGGTATTGAAAATCAGGCTGATGGATTTAGTACTTCTTTGTTTAAGTGTTAGCACTAACTTTTTGGTCAAAATTTTGTTAAGTATTGAGAAATGAGGGCCTCCCTGGTGGCATACAGGTTAAAGTCTCAGTGCTATCAAGCTATCACCAGCCACTGGGGCATGAGTTTGATCCCTGGCCAGGGAGCTAACCCAATATGGTGCAGCAGGGCCTCCCTGGTAGCAAAAGAGGTTAAGCACAACAATATGAAGCTATCAGCAGCCTCTGCAGCACAAGTTCAATCCCTGGCGGGCCAGGAAGCTACCCACATGGTGCAGCAGACCTCTCCAGTGTCGCCCACTGCACCCCTCAACAGTGGATGTCAGTCTTCCTGTTCTATTCCCCACTCTGTCTCTGGTGAATTCTCTCACCCCCCCCACCACATCTCTGGCCTGTACCCCAGTTATTGTATGTATAAATAAATAAATCTTTTAAAAAAATATGTCACAGCAAACATCTCCTGCTTGCCTGCTGCTCCCCTCAGCAGTGTATCTCGTAGATCGCCTGTTCTGCTCCATGCCCTTGTCTGGTGAATCCTCTCACCCCCTGCGCCTCTGGCCTACATCCCAGTTCTTATATGCATAAATGAAATAAATCTTTAAAAAAAAGTATTGGGAAATGATGTATAAAGTTTGGGAGAATAAGTCAAAGATGCTGAGAAAAGAAGTATCTCACAGTGATACAAAGCAAAGTAAATCACTAGGTAGGTTCCTTCCTAATGGCTGAATGGCATTCCAGTATTTTCTTCTTTTCACACTATTCCAGTCCTCTCATGTCCTATGGGACCTTCAACTATGGTGGAGTCACTCACACAAGATGTACCTTTACCCAAAACTTTACAAGCTCAGAAAGCAGAGGAAGAAAAAGCAAGAGAAGGAGGAACAGTGCGAGGAAGAAATAGAGTGGTAATAATATGGTAAGTCTAACTGGCACACTCAGTGCTCTGAGTGTGAACACTGAACTCCAGTTGGATGACTTGGGTGAGTTACGCATTTAAAGATTCATCTAGCAAATGACAGGACATTTAGATCCACTGGTGTCACCTGAAGGAACAGGGATGCTTCTAACTGTGGTGGAAAACTGGCTCTGTTGACCTTAAAGATGGAAAGTTCCAATAGGCTACACCATATAGGTAGATGCAGAGCAGGCGACACCACTTAGGTTGGGGCGTGCACAGTCTATGACAACTCACATGTGTCAGAACATACTCTTGTTCAGCCACACAGGATTGTACTTCAAAATAGCACAAAGCACAGGAAAATGTCACTAAACAGAAATCACTAACGGCTATTGGGATGAGTATGTAGGTAATCTAAAATAGATTATTCCCTTCTAATTAAAACAAGATGAGTCTTTCTGTTATTGAGTTACATGAGTTCTTTATATATTTGGGATACTTTTTATTGGATATGCAATTTGAAAATATCTCTCATTTCATAGGCTGATTTCTCATTTTGTTGAGTGTTCCTTTGTTGAACATTAGTTTAATCTGAGCTAGTCTTTACTGTGTCATTCATCAGCCACCCAGTCAAGCCTACAATGAAAGCAGTCCTCTGGAGACCTGCACAATGAGAGCTCAGCTTGCTCCAGAGAACCTGCCACTCGAAAGAGGAGGTACCATGTCTAGTGGCACAACAAGTGGGTGGGGTTCAATTCTCAGGCTCCACCAGATACGGCCCACATATGACTGTTTTTGGATCTAGTCTGATCAGTCACGGTCATGGTAGCAAGAGAGATCCCTGACATGCCTGACACAAACCATGTCAACTTCACAGGAGTAGGGTGATCAGCAAGCCTTTCCTTAGGAATGAGGGACCACTGCCTCTGCACTCCACCCTTTGCCTGCCGCGAACATTTCTAGGACTTTATACTGAGCATAAGCTAATACTTACAATAATTAACAAAAACTTAAAACCTAATGTCAAGTAACAATGAATTAATAACTTATGGTAGATACATATATAGATATACCAAATAGCAAATAAAAACAGTAATGCCACTTTTTGAGCTACAGATACAGAAGAGAGTAGGTGAGTTATGACCATGTCAAGCTAAATGATAGGTATTATGTCTATCTCTACTTCGCAGATTGAAACCCTGGCATGTAGAAGATATTTACTGACAGAAAAATCTTTACTTAGTAAACATAAGAAGTTATGAAACTGTAACATGAATAGTATTTGGAGATTTTTTTTGTTGTTCTTATATATTTTTTGTATTTCCTAATTGTTTCCACAATGAATTTGTATTATTTAGATAATAAACATAATTACAGGGGAAGAAAGTGCTTTAGTTAAAAACTTAAAAGTAATTCTTAAATAATTGAGATAATTTAAAAATATTCTTCATTCCTTAGTTGTTCCTCCTTATTCTATCAAACTTCTGTGCCCCACCACCCCTTTTAGTAAATCTAGAGACAGGGCAAATAGAGTTGGTTTCCTTAGTAATAGAAGCGAAAGCTCTCAAACACTCTTTTCTTTTTGTTTTTTCCATTAGTTTCTTTTAAAGCTGTTTGGATTTCCTGAGTAATAGATGTGCATACTAATTATCAGTTGAATTTTATTCCAGGAGCTTGAAAATGATGATTGTGAAAATAGCCTGAATCAAATCTTAAACCAACAATTTCAACAGTTTAAATAATTTTAAGTGGGTCACCATTTCCTCCCAAAATTTTCAGACACTACTATATTGCAATGTAAGCTGAAGGGTCTCTGTCTTATTGCACAGATGTCATCAAGGGTTCTCAGATTAAATATGAAGACTGTATTTGAAGGGTTCATTTACTTAAAAATTCAAGTTTAATAATTGAATAAAACATTTTTATTAAAACATATAAACAGGGGCCTCCCTGGTGGCCTAGTGGCTTTCTAATCTTGTTTTACTGACATCTATCTCTTCCTTTTTCACTTCAAACAGATGACATTTTGATGTTTTTATTAGGTTGGTATTTCATATCATTACCTTGTTTAAAAACTTCAACTGCCTACATGGCATTTGAAAAATATCTATACACGGACACTTTTTAACCTATAGCATTCTTACCTCTTTCTACTTTCTTTTTAACCAGTTTTCAGCTACTGAGAGTCTTTGCTATTTCTCAAACAAACCAGGAAAGTTCCACCTTTAGCATTTTCACATGTGCTGTTCTCTCAAGTCTACTCCTTTAAAAGAATTAGTAGGGTAAATGCTCAGCTAACCACCTTTGCCCTCTTCAAGAAATTACTCCCCAAACTTGTATTCCTAGTGAGTATTCAGCTTTACTCCTCTTGTCACAACTTATTCAACAAGGCACCCAACTCAGGTTTAGTCTATCAGAATCTGTCTCCTGGGAATTGGGAATCCTGAACTGAGAGATTACAAGTGTAGAGAGCACCATAGTAGAGTCAACTGAACAATACTCTCCCACAGCCTCTCAAAAAGTCCCACTCTGCACACACCTGGAGAGGTGTGAAATTACACTCCTAAATCATATACAGTGTAGTAAAACAACTTTCTTTATGTCAATAAAATATACATTAAGAACTTGCACAATGGAGAGGTTCAGAGTTGTCTGGGTCCCTGTGCTTCCTGAGGCTATATTATTCATCTATTTCTTCCGTGAGATCTCATTTTTTCCCTTTGCTTTAATCTACCGAAATTCCTATTTCTTGCAACAAAAGATTTGCAAGAAATTACATTATTATATAATTACTTTCTCACTTGCTCTTGCACACTTCTTCTATAAATACACTTACAGAATATTAACTTATCCTTACTCAGATTTACAGGTGGAAAAAGGGAATTAACCTAGTGTCTACTACATGACCAGAGCCAGTTACAACATAGAACAAAAGGTCTGGAGTTATTCTTGTGTACTGTTCTTGACCTAAAGTACTACGAGAACTACTGAGTCATGTATCTATTGTAACAAGGGATACCTACCACCTGGAGTGAATTCATGACTTGGGGCTAATGGGAACAGTGCTTCTGTTGACAGATGACTTAAAAGAAATGGCCCCTTGAAGATGGCATTGCATTAGCCTCCAAACTTTTGACTCAACTGTAAGAGAAAGGGAGAGCTCCATTGACTGAGATTAAGGAACTTTTTGAGATGGCTTGAAATAGAAATTAACTGAAGTAAAGGAAAATAGTTGTATTTCTTGCACACCGAGGTTTGTGAGGGGAGCAGCAGGTAAGTCAGGAGAGGTCTGCTGGGCCATGTGGGTTGCTCCCTGGCCGGCCCGGGATTGAACTTGGGGATTAAACTCATGCTGCAGAGGCTGCAGATTGCTTCATAGTGAGGTGCTTAACCATTTCCCTTACCCCTTAACCCTTGTGCTTAACCCCTTAACTGGAGAGGCCCTGTTTCTTCATTTTTAGAGCAATGATAACAGAACCCACTTTGCTGAGATGACAGAGCTAATACATAACAACAAACAACAGCTAATAAAGTTTCCTTTAGAAAAGTGGTATCAAACAACTGTAATGTGCTGAAATAAAACCAGTTTTGTGGTTAAAAGTCAAATTTCACTGGCGTGGCAGATAGTTAAATAATTGTGTAACAGTTAAATAATTGTGGTTCCCAGGAAAGGGGGAGGTTCCAGGTTCCCTGCCCCACCCAAATGGAGGGTGGAACTGAGCAGGGAGAGGAAAAGCTGAAGAGGAAACTGAGGAAAAAAGCAGGATGGAGATCCAGAAGGAGACCTGGTGGAGGCGCATGGAGCCTAGAGACATGTGAAGAAACTGCGCTTGCCTTTTGGTCGTGGATTGGGTGACACAGATGTGGGTGAGAGACCTGAGGGGAGGTGACAATGGTGGCTTTTATCTTGATTTTGATTTTGCTCTTTTCCTTCTGGGCTTGTCTGGTTGTTTCTGACCCTTTTCTGTGGGTCCCCACTCGAAGATGCTTTACACTTGTGGCAGGCTTTGGGGCCTTGCTCTGGGCCAGTCCCATTTGGATGGAGTTTTACCCACGAGGGGATGGGTAACTTTGGGTGCTTCATTTAGAAACTAGATTCTTTGCCTTTCCTGTCTTGCTTCCTAGTTGTATTAAAGTTCCTTCCCATTAAAGTCTCATTTTTTTGTGTTGATGCGGCGGATAGCAGAAACCATTTAGAATAGGCAGGTTTGGGGGGTCTGGGGTTCATCTCTCCCTGCCCTGTAACAATAGGGCCTCAAAGAAAGGACCTTGAGTACCCAGAATGAGCAGCCGATGACAACATCTGCCCTCAGGGGATGTCCTGAACCACACATACAACATAACTCAATTAAACAAATATTTAAGCAATTACTATGTGCTAAGTGTTGGATAAAGAGAGCAACATACTTACCCAAATGAGCAAAGGTTCACAGGGCCCTTGAAAGGCCATCAGAATTTTGACTAACTTCTCTGTCTTCCTAAGGATAAATTCCTCATGCATGGGAATCTTCTATGTGTATTGGTAACATGCATAGTCTCAATGTCTGATGCTAACATGGGCTGAATAGTCCTTTACATAAATGAATAAAAGAAAAAAATGAAAGAATGATTGAGCATGATTTCTCCTCCTTTTTTGTCCTTAGAACTTCTCCAATAAACTGTAATTTACTTTCTTTTGTCTGTATACAGTAATGAAACATAAGCTCTGCCAGAGAGGGAATCTTTGATTTGCTTCACTAATGTCTCCCAAAGCCTACAGCAATATCTACCCAGACATACATTGAAGGAGTACTTATGAAATATGAAAAATGGCCAAGGAAAGAATTTCTCAAATTTTACTTGATAACCTCTCTGAAATCACCTAAAGACAGTATTTACTGAGAAGAACTAAATTGCTGAAACTTACATCTGCTTTTAATTATTCTTGATCAACTAGAGCATCTGTAGTCATAATCTTTACTAGGGGTATCTACTTGCAGATCTATCTTTTCCTCCACAACAGTATACTGCTAATTTTCCTTCATGGAGAAAGAAAAATGAATGAATCAGTAGCACTGTGCCAGAGTAACTATTTTTGGTAGCATTAAGCTGTTGTCACCTCAACCAGTGAAGTAACCAAACCCCACAAATTCTGGAGTGAAGAGATTCCTGACCACAGGCTTCCCACAATGAATGGAAAGGGCAGTCAGAGTAGGTCTCCACTTTTGGACCAAGCCTATGGAACTAGGAACAGGTCTTTAGTCCAAGGAAATAACACCCATGGCTATCTGGAGACCTTTCTTGATACTCTGCTGAAAAATGAAGATGGCAGTCATGCACAGGTCCGCAGGTGCAGGCCTTACATGCTCCAGTCTCGTTTTCCTGAATAAAATGGTGGATCTCAGTTTTCATAGCATCAGAAACATTTTATTTTTTGAACCAAAATAAAATGTTTTAACTTCATTTATGAAAAACAAATTCAATATTTTATGTAACATTTTCATATGATCGGCTCAATGGAAGATCAAATAGGGAAACTGCAATAAACAGAATGAAATATTACATATACATGTCTGTATAAATCCACATGAAAAAAAAATCTAAGGTATCTGAAATGGAAAAAGCTACCTACCTCTGTAGCTGAATACAGTTAAGAGCCCACAGTTAAACATTTGTTCTAACCTGGATTTATGTAGTATTGATTTTTTACAAATGCTGTTTTTGTAGTACAAAACCAACAAAACTAATGATAATGCTCCAAACACATTTATTTACTACATTACTCTGAGGTTGATTTCTATAAATTCCACCAATACATGTTAAAAGAAAAACTGTGGGATCGAATGTATGTGTCTCTAGGAACAAGGTATTTCTTTAGGGAACAAGGTATTTATTTCTTTAGGGAACAAGGTATTTCTTTTAATTGTAGATTTTAGAAAAACATTCATTATGCGCTACTACCATAACAAAAAATGATTTCCTAAGAACAGCTCACGTAGCCAGTGAACTAGGAAGAAGTAAACCACTCTTTTTCAGTCATATTCAGAAAATCTGATGTGTTTACTTGCTTGCTGAGTCTTCTCAAGTCTAATCTTTTCAGCTTTCATGATTAACTGTAGAGAAACAGAAGAGAAATTAGAATATATTGGATACATAAAGAAAAAAAAAGAAAATCAGCACTAGAAAATGTCACAACGTGAATATTCAATTTTTTTAAAAGGGAGAGAGGTAGTAGAGAAATAAAATGATTAGTGTAGATTCAATAAATTAAAGAGACAACTGTCTAGATTAAGGCTAAGTACAAAAGACATTGTCTTTGAGTTATCTAAAGTGTCCCACTTTAGTTACAGATTATTAAAAAATTTTCCATTAAGAGTTTCCACTCCACACTCTCTTTTTTTTTTAACATTTAGAAGGGTTCAGTACCCACACTTGATAGTTCTCTATTACACTGGGCTTGATTATTAATTGTCATGAGATTGGAAAACATTTTATAACTGAAGTAATACTTATTTAAACCAAGACACTTCTGAAATAATGTGGCCCTTAATACTGTGATTAAGAATTAATGCAGGGCCTCCCCGGTGGAGCAGCGGTTAAGCGCTGGGTTGCGAAGCTGCCCGCAGCCTCCGCAGCGCCCGTTCGATCCCCGGCTGCTCCCCGGCCACCGGAGGAGGGTCCCACATGGCGCGCAGACCTCTCCTGCCGCCCGTTGCTCCCCTCAGCAGTGTACTTCGAAAAGTATTTTATGCTATTTTATTCTTGTAAATGCTAACTCCCATTCTTAAGGTGCTCCCTGGACCCCGGCTACGTCAGCCTTCTAGGGCAACAATTTCCCCCATAAGGCCACAAAACTTTGTTGCCTCAGCCTAGAAAGTTACACTTCTAAAACTTCTGGGTTGCTTGCTCACTTCCCTAAGGTCTAAGGTCACCTTCACAGAGAACTCCCTAGACAAGGTGTTTTGCTGTGAAGCTATCCCACAGTCCCAGTCTCCCCACCCCCGCCCCAATGTTATACTTGTGGTCACCAGACCTATACTGCTTATCTGTAAAGTTTCATGAAAGCAGGGAACTTTGTTACTCAAGGTTGTAGCCCCAGTTCTTAGAACAGTAGTTAATAGAAAAATTCTTTCATGCAATTCAAAAAATATTGATCCAATGGATTCACAAACACACACTAATTAGAGTCCACACTTCCGGCTGAAAAGCATGGATAGCGCTACATTGTGTGGTATCCTGTTTCTTTTCAGATGAGCCAACAAACTTCAGCTAGGATACCCAGTCTCAGATATTTGGCCTTATCAAAAAAAGTCTAATGAGAAGCCTGATGATACAGCAACAGGGAAATGAGATCAGAAACTCTCCATCTCAATGGCTGAACAAACTCAATTTATAAAATTTCCCAGTCAATGTTTATTTTCTTGCCTCAAATAGAATTTACAGACCTAGGATCAGTATGAAAAACAAATGTAGTAATTCCTTCTTTAAGAACTATATACAACTTAAATGAAATTTCACACCAACTAGAAAAATAAGTGTATATATAACAAAGTGATTCCATTTCATTTGTGAGATTTGGACTAGTGATTTTAACATTTAAATAATCTCAAACAGACTTTGAAATTAACACCTCAGAGATATGAAAGCCCTTAGGAAGGAAGAAGACCTCCCCAGCTCAGTAAATTCAATCAGCTTTCAGAGTAACAGAATTAACAAAAGACCAGTAGGAAACCTCCCCCCATATCATCTTAAATTCTAATGCAAAACAAGGTTGGTGAAAAACAAATGTTTTAAGTTAAAAAAAAAAAAATTATAACTATAACCCCAAATTGAACAAACCTCTATTTTAGGGAGTTTGACTTTTTACCTGCTAACCAGTCATAAAAGGATGGATCTCATCTTCGAATTTTCTTAAATTTTTATAATAGCCATTTTAACATTTTGGTAATAGTAATATTAATCATGTCTCTTATTATGTTTCATCATTACAAAATATTTTAAGGAATAAACTTAACAGCTCACTGATAATATAATGACTGAATTACTGAGCAACATTTAAATAAAATTGAGAGGCGCTTGCTTCAAATGATTTAATATATTCAAGCTTGCTTATGTTACTTGTTGGCTAGTTCAGGGAAGCAGGAATAAAGTTTATCATTGATACAGAGAACACTGCAAAAGTCTATTGATCTTATTTGTGGAGGTCCTTAAGACAATCTTTAAACAATCATTTACCACCAAGCTACAAAACACAGAAGCCAGAAATCAAGGCTTTTTGTATTTAAACTGTCTCTCACTAAACTAAACAAAGGCAGAGGGGGGGGCACCTCTAAATTAAAACTGCATACCCTTTGTGGGGAAAGGAAATCTAACTTCATGTATTTCAAAATCTGGAGAAATGATTGTTCCCTCTCAACCTAAAATGTAGCTGATGCCATGCCAGTCTTTGCTGTGCAGAGCAAAGCCAAAGTTATTTTAGGGCTACACATTATTGACTTTTCAGGAGACACTGAACTTCTCAAAAAAGTTGAGGCAACCAAAATGGAAAAAAGATGCAAAACAAATATGAACTGATTACCTTCTCAGTGCCTCTCTTCTTTTCCCGAGGCTGATTAAGTTTGGCCTGCCTATCTACCAAAATCTTCTGCCAATACCTCTGTTCGTGATCACCTTAAAAATAAACAATACCAGTGATGACTGAACATATGGACATGTATTAAGAGACATATTCTAGGCATTATTTTCAGTAAAAGAACAGTTGTGGACATCCTTTCCCCCAACAGTCTTATCATTTAATGTGACTTCGTGCATATGCAAATAGAAAAATATACTAGCTTCATTAGCCGAATCTAGAAATTATAATACAATTGTCCCACAATTAAGCATTAAAGAAGATTCTATAAAGTTTTACCAGAGAGGATCTGTAATTCCCAGGAGTGTTTCTTTTTAATTTCCATGTAAGCATTTATTACTGCTTGAGCATCTTCAGGAGTTTTAAATCTAACATGGCATTCTGTATCTCCTTCTAGCAAGTCAACATAAACAACTTCTGAGATTGCAGCCAATGTATCCTGCACAGAGTTTGAAAGGCTTAAAATTAATAAAATACTTAAAAATATCCTAAAACTATTCCAATAGCTATGTTAGAATGTATTAAATAAATAAGCACATACAACTGAAAATGAGAGAATTCTGCATCAAACATTTCTTTTAATCTACACACAAATGCTCTTAAAATTGACTTTGACAAAGCTGAAAAACAATGGAACATCAAATCTAATAATAATTTTCTTCTTTTCATTCAACCACATCTTAACTGGAATGGGAATACTGCATAAGGAGAACAGATCTGTAGAACAGAATCTCTAATACTTCCCTCTCCCCTAAGCCTGGAAAAGGGGTTTTTCCAAGTGTGCTCCTAGTAAGAATAAGGAAAAAACAATTAAAAATACAGAACAGACTGGGGGAGGTGTTTCCACTTACCTGTACACAAACCACTTATAACTTAAAATTTTGTTTAAAAATAGTTCAACCTTTTACACCTACTAATGAAAAAATGGTTTAGAGAACCTAAAAAAATTCCAGGTTCTCCAGGAACATAGCTCAAGAGCTTATCCTTTCTGATAAAATAACTAAAGCAACCTCTTCTAAACAAGTTGTGGTCACTCAGCAAGGAAAAGTTTTACCTATAATGCCTGCTGTGAGGTCAAATTAACAAGATTCCTGCATTCCTAACCTTTTTTTTTCACAGCAGGTTTTACAAGAGTATACAATGCAATTATGCAGGAATGTTACACTAAATCTTAATTCATCAACTTCCATTCATTAAGGTAAAGAAATAACTGTAGATTCCTAACTGAACAAAAGCATTTTCGTGATCCCTTTCTTTTAGTCTCTATCTCAAATTTCAAGCCATAAGTAATTTAGGTTACCTTTAAATGCTTACGTTCCAAATCTGAGTTACAGAGAATTGAACAGTGACTGGAAATACTATTTCATTGTACTGTAATAAATGTGTACTAGCTAAAATGAAGAATATGTGGTTAAAAACCTGAGTTCAGAGAAGCCCGGGACTAAGTTTTAAAGCATCTCAATTTAGCAAGAGAACTGGGAAATACACTTGGCAATTCTTCCTATTTCTCTGTCTAGTAATTAGTATTAAATTTAGACATAAAACAAGAAAGATAATCAACATCAAGCTGATTGAAATTTGAACTTATTCACTGCTAGTTAATTTTGCAACTGATTTATCAGACAGATTAGATGACGACAATTCAAGAGATATTTACTAAATATCCATCATAATGTCAGGCTAATCTCCGGATTTAAAACCCTTCTTAGAATGACAAATTAGCCTGATAATCACATGGGCAAGTTACAGACCGCAGTGACCCTCATCATAGCTCAATTTTTGTTCCGCAAAATGTTAAGTAACTGCTAACAGGTAATGTAAACTTTTAAGATTTTCATGATGAAAAAATGAAAAAAATATTTAGATATTAAAAGCTCTCTGAAAATATAGTTAAGTCTATGCCAATCATCCCAAATATCAGACTTTGATAACTTTTTCTAGAAACCTTTTGCAATCTGCCTAAACAGAATACATCCTTATTTATATCCTCAATACTTCAGCTTTCTTATCAGAAATCCTATATTCCTACTACACCCTATAATGCAAGCTGGCAGTACCAATTTGGGGTTGACCAACTCCAACATCACTATCAGAAAGAGAATCTAAGTTTAAGTGATAGTGAGTTGTTGGCTTTTAGGATAGGGTTTTAGACAAAGAATGTTTACAGATTTTTATAGTGAGTAACCTCAGTGGTTATGTAAGTTAAAAAATGTGATTAGTATGAATGCATCTTTGGGCAAACAAAAACACAGTACTAAGTGACGACTGTCAGTGTCAGAACTTAAACAAGAGATTGGTGAAGAGCACTATAACAATTTGTACTACAAGTTATTCAGAATTAATTCATAGGAATTAATTTCTACAAGCATGTAAAATACTTGTAGCTTTTCAAAAAATTAAACAATTACGGTTTTTGGCAATTGCTTCAATTAGAAATCATCAGGGACTGAAAATTAAACTAATTAAAAAACTGATGTGAATAAAAGGTTACTTTCTTCAAGATATCCTGCATTTAAATAGACACAAATAAACTAAGGGCATGGTAAGTGAAAAACATGGATATCATTTTTTATGTCTCCTAAAACATGCTCTTTTTTTAGGTCACAGAAATTTGTAGGAATATGAATGTAAGCATGCTAATAAGCAAACGACAAATTCTCTAGTTTGTTCCAACAGGAGACAACATGATCACAATGTTAAAATAACTTCAGGTCAACACTGCATATTGATTAAATCTTTTCTTTAAAGTTTTGGCACTAAGTATTTTTCTAAAATTCCTTTTCTCCCAAAACAAAAAAATTCCCCTAAAGTGAGTTTTCATAGTTATTCTTTTAATTACAAGGAGTAGAATATAACTTTCTTATTCAACCACACAATGATCAGGGGCACCAATAAAAATAAACATATTAGGACTGTCTTATAGAAGGATGTTTGAACTGTGTTCTATCCAAATCTGATCCAATAAAAAATATGAGTCTTCAGATTTTCTTCAAGACAAGTTAAAAGTTACTGTGGCATCAAAACCCTGCAAATAGTTTACCAAGATGAACAAGTTCTAATTTGATTTTCTTCATTTTCCATTTCAAAACATTTTCACACAGGCAGTTTTTAAGTGGAGAATTAAAAGAGACAAAAGCTCTGGGGGCCTAAAAAGCATTACCTTGACAAGTTTCCTGCCAGGTAGAGGCTCAGTGCTAACAATCTTCACAATCACCCCACTCACAAACTGTGGTCCTGCAGCAGTCATCTTCTGGAGGGGAGGCTCAGCACTGTCTGCTGTTGATTTGAAAAGGAAATTCCAGAAATAAATCTCTTGCACTTAATGTAACCCTTAGTAGGAGGATTTTAGAATAATGACAATGATTTCTTAGGCAGATTTAATTGTAAAATATTTAAAGTAATAAGGTATTACATTATATGTCATACTGCTTTGTTCAATGCAGATTATCCTGAGTTAAATTAAAAAGACATTTCACTAAAAAAAATGCAAACTGCTGTTGTTAGAAGAACTTGCCAACCCTTAAGGGAAAAAGTCTCCTTTCCCTGAACCACGTAACAAAGACATTTACTTAAAAATAAAGAAGTAAAATAAAGGAAGAAATATGCATATGCTATATACATTGATTCAAGTGTGAAAATTTTGCAAGACTCTTGTAATCTGTTCTTACTATGGAACGAAATTAAAGATGAGAAATGAGTCTACCTATACTAACTTCCTCAATTCATAAAATAGGCACTCATTACTCAATCTGTTTAACAACAGACTGTAGAAGAAACTTACATGATTAAAAATAACAGTTTAAAATTAGCCATTCAAATAACTACATCAGAGTTCCTAATTGTTCTAATGACCATAGCATAATTTTTATTTTTTAAATTGAAGTTTATCTTGTAACTCAGAAGTGGCAGTTTAGTATACAGGTACAACGAAATACTGAATACAATGCTAAAGACAACAAGAGCGATCTTTACTTTTTTCATGTTTCACCGCAGACTTATCAGGTACTCCATGGTCTGTTTCCATTACTGATTCCAATTTTATTTGGGATATTGTTTTTTTTAAAGAAGCCATGCTAGCTTTTTGCAGTGCTAAATACTCTTTTTTCAAGTCCATCCATTCATTCCTGTATTGGAAAAAAAGAAAAACCAAAACTACCTTTAAAATTGTGGTAACAGAGTAACAGTAAATACCCAAATATATACTGTGGCAGTGATTAGAGACCACTGCAATCCTCAAGTTATTTTCCTGAGTCTTAAGCACACCTAGCTAACTAGTAAAGGTGAATTATCACTGCCCCAACGTTCAGATTAAATATTTTAAATTTGCTGATTCAATGCTTGAGTATATTTCAAATATTTGACATTTTGAGTTAGATAATTAACTAGTAACTTTACTTGGTCAGTCATCTCTAGGGTTGGGATGGGGGAAATGAGAGATTAAAATGGAAAGATTTGTTAAATTGCTTCCAATTTAAGAGATAACATTCCTTAGTATTTAGTATTTACTTGAATCAAAAGGAATTTCCAAGAAGAAAAAAACACCCCATGGAAGCAATTTATTTATTTACATACATTTAACATGTAGATGTTTCTTCAAACAGATAGAGCTCCTCCAGATAGAAACATAATGCCTCCCAAGCTCCACAGGAGCCTCATTGTTACCCTAATCTCTGCCATCAAACAGGCAGATAGGGGATTTTTTTTTTTTAAAGGAGGATATTTTGTGGTAATGGTTTTAGCTGTTAACATTGACATTTGTATACTTCAAAAAAGAAAAAAAAAAAGTATCCAGACCCACCCAGGATCATACCTTCCCAGAGAGCTGATACATTAAAATAACAAAAGGCTCTTGTAATGATTCTCTGAGATAAAAAGGCAAAAGGAATTCAAGAGTTAAGAATAGTATAAATAGAAGTGCCAGAAGTCTTTGCATTTTAACCTTCTAGTGGAAAACAGAACTTTGGAAACTAAGCCAGGAAGGTTAAGACAAACTTCTCTCCAAAAGGTAAGCTTTGTTTTTTTTCCTTGATTTGGCTTTCTACTTCGAGTGGCTGGATTCCCTTTAACTTTAACATGGAAGTGCTCTCTGTGACTTTAAATAGTAAGTGCTTCCATGTTTTAGTAGAAGTGAATTCAAATTACTCTGCTGGGTGTGACATGGTGAATCTTTAGAGAGGCCAAGGGGATCCCCTTTGCTTTAACATGGGGGTACCTGCTGTGTAAAGCAAAAGTAAGTGCTTCCATGTTTCAGTGGAGGTGTCTCCAAACTTGCACATTTATTGCACCAAAGACTGTTTTCTAAACTGGATTACAGGTTAAAGGATGTTCATGGTCCCAAGGTTATTTTAGACTGGACTCCCCACCACTTAAACGTGGATGTACTTGCTTTGAAGCTAAAAAAGTAAGTGCTTCCATGTTTTAGTGATGGTAAGTCTTACTTTTACATTGTCACACATTTACAAGGCTTCCTCCTGAACTGCAAATCTACGGGGTATTTAAGCTGTGTCTTTAAATCTGTTAAGGAACACCCACTACTTTAACATGGAGACACTTGCTGTGCCGTGATTAAATAAGTGCTTCCATGTTTTAGTGTGGTGGTTCCTTTTTAATCCTCAATCGTATTATACCCACACTTGCACAGTGGTTGGCCACAGGCCGTTACTGTTGCTAATATGCAACTCTGTAAAATTCAAATTGGAATTGCACTTTAGCAATGGTGATGGCTTGTGTCACTTATCAACAGGAATTGTGCCGCAGACTTACTTGGATATTACTCTTAATGGTATAACCTCTTCTCCCATTTTATGTCTCTCTTTATGTTTTTTCTTATGCTTCCTTTTTGCTTTTAAGAGGGATCCATCTTTAATATCTCCAGTTTCTTTTTCCTCTTCAGTTGAGACTTCTAAATCTTTTAAGAAATAAAAAGATGGAAGTGAAGAAACAAGAAAAACTTTAGATTCCTCTGATCCCTACCCTTAGAGTTGTATGTACCTTTGTTTTCTTTGGAAACCTCAGACATTTCTTTAATGTTATCTTTCTGAGCCATTTTCTTTACTTTTGCTCTGGGAATTAGGCATTCTGCATCTTCGCAGCTACTTCTCTTCCTCTTCCCTGTTTTGGCTAAAGGTAAGCTAGATGCTTCGGCTTTTTCCCGTTTTTTCTTCTTCTTCGAGGGCGGCTTCTGAGGTTCAGTGGTCTCTACT
Organism: Talpa occidentalis; assembly: GCF_014898055.3. Classification (NCBI taxonomy): domain Eukaryota; kingdom Metazoa; phylum Chordata; class Mammalia; order Eulipotyphla; family Talpidae; genus Talpa; species Talpa occidentalis. Next base: position 94,342,518 of record NW_023601322.1, read on the forward strand.
TCAGAGCCCTCCGATGTGGTCCTCGATCTTTTCATTTTACAGGCGCTCTCGTTGCTCGTTTCCACAGTCACCTCTTTGGTCTGGACGCTGTCTTCCTTCTTAATTCGGCCTTTCTTCTTCTTCTTCTTTTTCTTTTCTTCTGTAACGATACTATTTATTGTTAGTTCTCACTTAAACTTAAAACATCTATTTTTTTTATTACCATTAAATAACTCACCTGCTCTAAGGCCAGGAATGGGCTTATTTTTCACTGTCTTAGGAAATATACCAGGTTTTCTTGGTGCTTCTTCTGGTGGGTTGTTAAGAAACTGAAATGATTGCAAAATATGTTAGTATTTATAATATCTGTTAATTTCCTTTTCTTCCAATCTTTAGGTGCTGGACCCACCTCAATAGCTTTTGCCGCTTGTTCCTTTGTTTCAAACTCTACAAAAGCGAATCCCTTTGGATCTCCTGTTGACTTATAATGTGGTATACTAACATAAACAACATTGCCACATTTCCCAAATACTCTTTCAATCCAGCTGTGATTAACGTTTTTGGGAAGTAATTCCTATGACAAATTAGAAACATTTTTAAATATTTAAAGCATTCTTACTCAGGTCAATAAATTCTACCCTAATGTGAACATGTTTCTGTCTTTTCTGAGTGGGTGTGCCAGCAGCGAGAACATTTAGCTTACCACGTACACTGTCCGCTCATCCTCATCCTTTGGTCTTTCACCAAGAGGCTTTTTCCTCCTGATTCTGGTGCCTTCTAAATCCAGCTTTAAAAATGGTACACGCAAGGTTATTAATAAACTTAAGGATTGTGATAATAACAGAAAACATGGATAAAATAGTAACATTTCTTACCTCTACAACAGCTGAACTTTTCAGTGCCCTGGCTATTAATTTCCCATCAGTGGTTAATTTTTTCATCTTATTGAAAGACACAAGAAGTGATATATCAACATCTAATGAAATTAAAAAGCAAATAAAAGTAAGTATAAATGAAAGCTAAACCAGAGTAAATGCTATTTGGTATGAATTTAATCTGGTCCCCTCTATGCAAGTGGGACAGAAAATTTTTGTCAAGTTTTATTTAGTTCACACATTTATGTCCCTCTTGAAACTAAAGGTGTTTTGGGGATTTGGTTCGGTAAGGTGATTCTTTATATTAACGCTTTCAGCATGATTGGTCATGCAAATGATTTGGGATTATAGTGCTACTTAAAGGCAAAAAATGCACTACACTGGTCTTTATTTTAAGAAATTAGAAAAATATTAGATCTAATTGTTGATGCATATTGTACATATTTCTATAACAGTATTAATAACTGGAAGTAAATTAAGTAAAGGCAACATGTCTAAAAAGCTGGTTCCATTAACATAAACTGAAACATAAACTTACATCCATCTCTAGATTTTTCTATCTGCTCCCGAAGAAATCTGTCCTTGTGAAGGTTTGCATCTCCAAACCAGAAGTCCACTTGCTTAGCAATATCTGCAAGCACCTGCTTAACTCGAGACCGTTTCTTTTTCTCTACTTCTTTTTTCTTTTCAGTGCTTTCCTCTTCCATTGCTTTTTCTTGATTCCCATTTTCCGTTTCCATTTCTGCAAAATGAAGGAAGCAAAGGCAGATATTTAAAGCAACAGAAAGGAACTGTTAATCATGAAAAAATACATAGCCTTTACTTTTCTGAAGGGAGAATGAACTTCAAAGTCTGGCTGAGTGCCAGAACAAACTTTTTTTCAGGGTAACATTTCTCTGAATAGGACCAATTTTCTGAATATGACCAATTTTCAACAATCGACTAAGGAACCTGCACTGGCTTTGTTTCCAGACACTAATGTCATAAGAACTAAATTGTAGTTCTTAAGTTATTCTAGTACAGTGTAAAATCTATACAATTATGTCACCAAGCTATAAATGGGTCTCACTTACGCCTTTTTAACTTTAACTTACTGTGCTCTGAAACACCTTATCCATTGTACTTATAACCACTATCCATCATTACTATGCAGTGTCTGTTCTTTAAATGACTGAAAAAAAGTTTGTTTACTTACACATTCCCAGATGGACACTCAGAAAGTGTGAAATGAACCGTCATATTAATTTAATCACTAGGAACACAAGCACAAAAATGCTTAATATCGAGTCTGGGATGCTTTCATCCCAGAACATCCAGCCTGGCTTAATTTAATACGAGGCTTGAGTGGGTCTGCCATAATATGCTTTTCTTGGAAACTGTAGGCTTGGGACCATGTAACCCAGAATAACTAAAGAGACTGGTGGGGAAAAAAAAGCTAAGGCTTCTTACCCATCAAGGTGACCCTATCTGTGGAAGCTATATGAGTCTGCTGTGGGGGAGGGGAGGTAATAAAAAGAAAAGCAGCAGATCTGGGTTAAATGTTGCATTAAAAGAGGAGAAAATAATCTCCCTACTGCTTCTGCCTGGTATTCTTTTTTTGAAGCTTATTAACACAGTATTAGATTAAAGCCCATTAGTATCTTCTACACCTGTCAGGTAGTCTCACTGCAGCAGTGACAGTACAGAATGCAAGATGGTTCAACTGGAATCCAGTAAAAGGGTACAAAGCCACTTAAGGATTTCATCTCAAAGCTCCAATTAAATAAGCATTCTCACCAAAGTCAACAGAGTATTTATTTAGTATGAGTTTAAGCTGGTCCACAAAATACTCTGGTCCAGGGATCTTTTGGCATTTTTAGAACAGGCTTAAGCTTATTAGCCCAAGTACCAAATTTGAAAGCACATGAGCAATGAAATCCGAGGATGATACAAGCTCAGTGCACAAAATGAAGCTACAGAGAGTGGGAATTCATCATCAGATAAACCTATCAGGCTTCATTTACTGTCCCTAAGCGCACTACTCACCTCACTCTCTTTCCATTTCCCCTTCAGGCTTTCCTTCCCACCTGTCTAGTGAAACTGAACAGAGGCCCCCACTGTGGACATACTTGACTCCTCAGCAGCACTTGCAGTTGAGAACTCCATTTGGGAAAACTTTTTTTTTTCATCTGGTTTCCAGGAGAGTTTTGCTCCTTTTCCGAGTCCTCCCACCCTGCATTCAATGCTGGGCTACCTAACCTGTGCACTCAGCCTCTGAGGGTCCTTGGCTTTATGCTTATGTTTTACAAAGCCAGCCCTAACTTTCCCCATTAGCTGCCCATTCCAATATTCTACTGTCATCTGACATTTGCTTGTTTATCTGAAAGAGACCTCAAATATAAAATGGCAAAAATTGAACTCTCAAATTTTTATTTGGCAAAAATTGAACTCTCAAATTTTTATTTTATTTTATTATTTTTTTCCCAAAGATTTATTCATTTGTTTGTTTGTATAAGCACTGGGTACAGTCAGAAGCACAGGAGGGTGAGAGAATTCGCCAGAGCGGGGAGCAGAGCAGGCAGAAGGACTGAAGTACACCGCTGAGGGGAGCAGCGGGCGGCAGGAGAGGTCTGCGCACCATGTGGGACCCTCCTCCGGTGGCCGGGGAGCAGCTGGGGATTGAACCGGCGCTGCAGAGGCCGCAGGCAGCCCCGCAACCCAGCGCTCAACCACTGCGCCACCGGGGAGGCCCAAGAACTCTCAAATTTTTAACAAAGCTCCATGTGTCTAGTTTTCCCCATCTAGGAAAACACCACTTACAAAATTGAAGGCAGAATTCTTGAAATCACGCTTGATTCTTTTCCGCACACAGCACAGCCCAATCACTAACATATACCTTTACAATCTAAGCCAATACTTCTCATTCTTACATCTCACCCCCTACTTCAAGCTATCATTGTGCCTGTCCTGTCTAAACTACTGCAAGTTTCCAAACATCTACTTGCTTTCAGTCTTCTTCTGTTAACAACAATTCTCCAGAGAGCAGCCACCATCAATTAAATTTATAAACCATATCATGTCAATTTCATACACAAAACCTCTACAGGTCTCTTATCACACAATAAAATCCAAAATCCTTTGTAAGTCCTAACCCACCATGCTGGGGATATCTCTACTCTCATCCCCTACAATTCTCACAGCAGGCTCACTTGAACCACCACACCCCGTTCTTTAAACATACTAAGGCCATTCCCATCTCCAGGCCTGTGCTCTGGTTGCTCCCTTTACTTCCCCTGCCACATCTAGATCCAGGTCTCACCAAAGTCATAATCTCAAAGAGTTGGTCTCTCTCACCAGGTTAAAATAGTCCTGCCCTGCCAACCTGAACCCTACGTATCCCCTCAGGCACCATTTTCTATGCTCATATCCTCCTATCCCCGCCTGGAATAATACTTTTTTTGTCTGTCTACTCGCTAAAATATAAAAGCTCCCAGGGAAGGGACTTTAGGTTGATCACCAACTAAGCATTAGTTAAATGATTAAATACTGGATTTAAAAGCATCTTATAGTGTTAAACATTTTAAGTTCTTTTGTAAGAGGGTGGAATTATAAATGAAAGACAAATGTTGGCTAGGATTATCATTACAACAGTATCCACTGCTAACCTTTCCTTCGGAAATAACAACAAATTACAAAGGGCAGATGGGACAGCTCTCCAATTCCCTTCCTTGTCCAAATCGCCCTCTGAAGAAGTTGTGGAAAGAACAGTGTAAGTGTAACAGGGTGGTCCCCAGGAGAGGGGGAGGTTCCAGGTTTCCTGCCCCACCCAAAAGGAGGGTGGAGCTGAGGAGAGAGAAGCAGCTACAGAGGAGAGGAGAAAGGAAGGAAGCAGGATGGAGATCCAGAAGGAGACCTGGAGGAGGCACATGGAGCCTAGAGACACGTGAAGAAACTGCGCTTGCCTTTGGGTCGTGGACTGGGTGACACAGATGTGGGTGAGACCCGAGGGGAGGTGACCATGGCAGCTTTTATCTGGATGTTGATTTTGCTCTTTTCCTTCTGGGCTTGTCTGGTTATTTCTGACCCTTTTCTGTGGGTCCCCACTGGAAGATGCGTTAGACTTGTGGCAGGCTTTGGGGCCTGCTCTGGGCCAATCCCATTTGGATGGACTTTTACCCACGAGAGGACGGGTAACTTTGGGTGCCTGACTTAGAAAGTAGATTCTTTGCCTTTCCTGTATTGTTTCCTAATTGTATTAAAGTTCCTTCTGAGACAGGGCAAGCTAGGGTTATTACGCAGTTTTAGGGACAGTGCAGGAGGGGACCTCTGAAGAATTTAGGGAGGCTTCAGAGATAAGGACAACCAAGGAAATGTAACCAATTCCACTGGGAAAAATGTTTTGTGTTTATGTGGCAGATGGCAGAACCCATTTAGAATAGGCAGGTTTGGGGGTTTTGGGCTGCCCTCTCCCTGTCCTGTAACATAAGCACAGAAAGTCACAATTCTCCTGGGAATAAGAATTCTCCATCAGCTTCAGATCTCGGCCCAGAGGCCGTCCTTCATTCTTTCTATGGACCATTTTTGTGGCTTGGAGAAGCTCAGAAACTTGCCTAGTGTGTGTATAACATGGTTACACTTTGTAATCTTAAAAAAAAAAAAAAAAAATCACAATAAAGTTATAGAGCAATATTTCTTTTACAGTCTTGATCCTCAAAGTCTACTTTCTCGATATGCTGCTGTTGGAGGTTATGAGTAGAAAATTTAGGAGGGCGGCATCACAAGACCAGAAATTGGAGGACACTGTTGTTAAGCCAACACCAGAAATGCAAAGTCCTTAAGCCAACTGCTATAACAAGTATCACACTGCTATAGAAAGTACCAGAAGAGGGTCTCCCTGGTGGCGCAAGGAGGTTGAGACGCAACCTATGAAGCTGTCCGCCGCCACTGCAGCACAAGTTCTATCCCCGGCCAGGCAGGTGACCCACATGGCGCAGCAGACCTCTCCTGACTTGTCCGCTGCTCCCCTCAGCAGTGTATTTCCCACCTGTTCTGTTTCCCACTCTGTCTCTGGTGAATCCTCTCATCCACCCCACACCTCTGGTCTGTACCCCAGCTCTTATATGCATAAATAAGTAAATCTTAAAAAAAAAAAAAAAAAGTACCAGAGGTGACCAGAGGTGGGGACATGGAGCTTGAGAGCCTTTGCAGAGAATCACCTCTCCTCACAAATCAACCTAGCCATACCCTAGAGGTAATCAATTTAACAAAGAACAATTCCACAAAGGAATGAACCTCTGCCCCTCCAAAAGCACTATCAGCACAGTTTCTGCACTGGTCTGATGCAGTTCTCATCCTTAGAATGCCTCCTGTGTCCATGCAGGTGGCTCTCTCAGAGACAGCTCTTCCAGCCTGCTTGTGTCTACCGGCATCTTTTCTCTTTACTTTTAATAAAACAAGCCTAACCTTTTGGATATAACCAAAAGCCTCTGCCTCATGGGAAACTCACCATGTGCCTGTGAAAGGAGAACTGTAGTGAAACTTTTCTCAGCGGCAACCCGAGACGCCCTTGTCTGAATCCAACACCTCTCCAAAACGACATCAATGTGATAACAAATGTGTGATCTCATACATCATACATCCAAATCAAAATTATCTCTTTTACCAAGTCTGTTCTTTTCATCATCCTCATCCTATTTAAGAAAATTATCTTCCATTGTGGTAACTAATCAAGCTATTGACTAGCCATACATTTTAAGCAAGTTACCTCATCTCACTATGGCCTATAAATTGTGGGTAAAAACTATACCTAACAGGATTGTCTCCATTACCAAGATAATGTTAACGGAGCACTTCGACCATTCTTTCTATCAAAGTCTGTTTCCTGATGCCCAAGCCAGTGAAAAAGTTAACCATAATTTACCAACTTGTATCATAACATAACACTGTTATTATAATTTGGCATCTTGTCACTAAGTCCTATGAGTTCAACCTCTGGATTGACTCTTCATCCAGTTTTCCATAGTTACTGTCACCATAATATGGAAAGAGCTTGTAAATTGTTCTAGAAACCATCCCTTCTTTGCAAAAAATGTATACCTTCTCCAAAACATAGACCTAATTTTGTGACTCTAACGTAAAAACTTTCAACATTAGAAATTCCTTAGCACCTTCTTGTAAGATAGTTATTTAAAAAAAAAAAAGTTCAACTGACATTTAATGGGCTTGTAAACATGTACCTTAAACAAAGAATATAAGTTAATGTGTAACAAGGCTAGTCATTTCACATACATTGTCTTAAATCCACATAATCCCACTAAGATTTCTTCCAATTTCTTTTTTAGAGAGGCTCAAAGGTTAAGTGACTTGGCCAAAGTTAATGAAGGAGAGAAGTTTTGGTATGTTTGACTCCCACAGATCCCACCTTTTAGCACAAATACTGCAACCTGTCTACCATGTATTCTATGTTCTGATTTAGAAATTTTTAACCTCGTGCCCAGTTTTTTCAGTCAGTTTCATTTTGTAAATGAATAAAATTGTTAAAAGATGAATTTTAAGTAAAAAGATAACAGACTCTTGTGAATATATAAAATGACAACTTTCCACAGGCCTCTCTCCAATTTCTATTTTACAACTGTTACGCCAGCTCAGTGTCAACGAAAGGCAGAGATACCAAACTATGCAAAACACCCAGTTTTTTTCCCTTAGCTATCTCAAAGTCTTTCTCAATTTTCCCTCACAAAATTACATGTAAAATGTTACGATAAGGGTCTCCCTGGTGAGGCAAAGAGTTAAGACGCAACCTAGGAAGCTATCCGCAGCCTCTGCAGCAAGTTTGCTCCCCTGGCCGGCCAGGGAGCTACCCACATGGCACAGCAGACCTCTCTTATCTCACCCGCTGCTCCCCTCAGCAGTGTATTTCAGTCAGTCTGCCTGTTCTGTTCCCCGCTCTGTCTCTGGTGACTCCTCTCACCCCCCACACCTCTGGCCTGTACCCCAGTTCTTGTATGCATAAATAAATATTTAAAAAAATAAAATAAAATGTTACGACATGTACATGTCTTTTCCTAGGACTGTCAGCGGTGGCTTTTACCTTTTTAAAAGAAGTGGTGTGCCAACAAGGTTACGAACCACTGTTTTAGTTATAGCTGATTGACTATTGAAGGGGACCTGGCGCCCCAACACTTCTTGCTGCTGTGCCTCTGCTCTGAGTGAGCCGTGTCATCTTATTTGCGTTACAAACCTCTATTCAGGGATCATGGCCCAGGTAGACGGCATCTCGCTGTCCGTACCTGTCCACCAAGACGTTTCTCCAAGTTACTTGCCTCCTATTTTCCTAAGTGGACGTATTAACGCGCTCACTCCACACTTACTTAAATAAACTTATTATTCGTTAGGATTTCCAACTCTTTGATAACCAGGTCTAGAGTCCTGCAAAAGATAAGGAATTAATTTAAAAATACAAGCCCTGACTTTCACTCTTTCTGGGGCCACGAAGGCGCAACCCCAAACTGAGGAGTAATGTCCTTCTCGGCCCCCGTCCTTCCGCACCGAGGACAACCGAGGCGACCGCCGCTCCAAGTCCTGACACCGCGCGCCCCCTAATGGCGAGAACGAGAACCACAAGCTCCACGGGAGGAACCTTCGCGCGTGCGCAGAGAGACCACGCCGAGCGCCTTGATGGGCTCATGGGAGGGGGCGGGGTGAGGGAATGGGGTGTATGAAAAAGAACTGAGAGGAATCCAGACCTCACCCAACCTGAGCGACCCTATAGGCGACTTGTCACTTACTCCGTCCGCGTCCCAAAATACGGGGCCAGAGAGTGTGTCCTTCAGCTTCTTCCGTCTCCTGCGCCTCACAGTGGAGGTTGTCTCCGCGTCATAGGACGAGCGACAGACGCCGTTCTCCAAGACGCCTTGAGACAGACGGGCCAGAGGCGGCGCGGCCGTCGCTTACGTCACAGGCAGCGGCGTGCTTGAGGGGCGGGGCCACGAAGGTCGCAACCAATGAAGAATTTGATTGGCTCTTGGAAGACGTGGCTTGTGGCTCGGCCGATGGTGGGCGGGCTAAGTGGTGGGGCCCGATCTGCTGCTGTCGCGGCTCAATGACGTCACGCGTTTTCGCGGGGTAATTTTGAAAATGGGGTTTGTGCGATGGGGCAGGTGAAGAGAATTCTTGGCTGAGGGTCCCCAGGAAGAGGCAGGGGGATTGGAGCGAGAGACCGCGTCGCTAATTTGGGGTGAAGGGACGAAAGAGTGTGCCCCAGCAGCACCGGCTCGGTAAGGATGGCGCAGGGAGGCAGGGTTGGGGAGGGGACAGTCACAGCTCGCCCGGACAGTCACAGCTCTCTTAATATTTGGTGTCTAAACTTCACCGCTTTGCCCAGCCCCTGCTCTGCAATTCCTGCACACATGTGAAGACCAGAGAGGGTTTTGTTTGTTCTAATGACTGACAGAGGGTCAAGTGTCTGTTGTCATTTGCTTACAGACAGTCATGGTGATTCGAATTTTGGCAGAATTTTGTGGGCTTGTGGTTATTTGGACTAGACGGTGCAAAAGGATCTTGGGGTCTTGACTCTAAAACGTTTAAATCTGTGACTCATCTAGGCATTGGATAGATTCTTTCAAAATAAAAGGACCGAAAATAGCTCCTTAACAGGAATAATGGTTCATACTGTAGTGAGAACATCATGTTTTATATGTACACGTATACAACAGCACAATGATTATGTTTCGTGTGTGTACGTGTGGTATGTATGTGTGTGCTTATTACGTAATTATCAAAAAACATGGCCACACCATTTTGAAAATGTCTTTGCACTTTAAACTTTCAACTATTGGAAGGGGGTCAACACTTGAATTGTTTGGTAAGTGTAGATAGAAAATCCGCAAGATTGCAGAATATTCTTTTCCCTTGTATGTCACTTAAATATATGATGCTGTCGACTAAAATCGTTTTTCCTGTTTCATGGTAAAAAAAGGTTTGTTGACAATCCCTTGAATGTAAGAATCAAGACTCTTGTAAATATTTAACTTCTACTCAGCCTTTTTTTTTAAAGGTTTAATCCTATAATCTAATTTGCCATTTATGAGAGTTTGGACCCTCTCAGTTCCTTTTAAATTGTAAAGCCCATAAATAATATCTTTAATATAGGAAAACAGTGGGGGATTTATCTTGCACTTCCTTAATAGCATATAAATAATCCTAAATTAGTGGATACTAGATTCGTAATCTTTAAGTCATAATATCTATTCTAGAATCACAAGACTTTGATCCCACAAGACTATTGCTATTATATGTAATATCTAGTCCAAGTCACAGGAAGACACGTTCACACGTGGACAATGTCTAGTCCAAGTCCCCTGATAGATAGTAGGTACTCAGTAAGTAGTAACACAATGCAGTATTTGTGAATATGAGCACCAAGAGTTTAGATTACTTAGTTTTGAATTCCAAAATCTGATGTGTTTCTCTGGATTGCTTATCTTAGCACTCACCAGGAATCTAGAAATTCCTGTGGGCTAGAGGGGAGGGACTTAGGACATGGGAGTTCTATTTCTGAAAGACAGTGCTACTCTGGGTCTGGGTCTTTGTGAGGTATATATCTCATGTACCTCACTTGGCAGCCAGAGAGTGACCTTTGTAAAACTCAAGTCAGATTATGTAATATTGTTATTAAAACCTGTCATGGCTGACTGTCTTTATAGCAAGTCCAAACACCTCAATATAACACAAAATTCTATTATTGCTAACTTTTTTAGTCTCATTCCTTATCACTCACTCTTTTACACTTGACCCTTTAATTGTACAGCTTAGAGTTTGAGTTCATCCCTTGCTGTGCCTCCCACAGAACTTAGTCCATATGATCTCTCTTTCAAAACACCTTCCCTGGCATCTTTCCTTGGTTAGTGCTTATTTACAGCTTAGATGTTACATCCTTTGGGAAGCCTAGTTCGATGCCCTAGATCAAGTTGGTGCCCGCTTGTGCTAGCTCCTGTCATGTTTTATTATAATTACTTTTTATCACTATGCAGAAAACTCAGTAGGAATAGTATTTTGTTCATTTTAGTAGCTCAGCCTAGCATAATTTCTGGCATGTAGTAACTACTGAATAATATCTGTAATTTATAAGTAATACTTAGGTGGCCTATTTTATATGTATTAAAGAGGAAATTAACTCAGAATTGCAAATTACGGCTTTACTGAATCCCCCCACAAGATCTCTTAGGGCTGTGTTTTCAAACTGGAACATATGTCAATATCACCTGCTGTTGAAACATAGACCTGGGCTTTCTGACTTGATAGGTCAGAGTAGGGACCCAAGAATGTGAATTTCTAACCAAATGAAACCAGTGCTCTTGGTCCAGGGATCATACCTTTGATTCACTGCTTTAGAGAATTTTTTTTTCCATTAGTATCTCTCTTCAATCTTCCATTGGTGATTTTAGATTTCCAAATTTGCACAATAAGAATTTTATCCAGTAGCATAGGATAACTATAGTACTTCTTGCAATGATATTGTGTGTTTTCTTTATAGAAGTATTATAGTTTATATTTCATAATAGAAGCTGTGGTACATTGACTTTTCTTTTAATTTTTTTTTTAATAGAGGCTTTTTTTTTTTAATAATAAATTTTATTTTTATATTCCCCCATACAATTGCAAAAGCCCCATTCTGACCCCAATCCTTCCCTTCCCGCCCCCCACCCACGAAAAAGTGTCTCTGGTTCATAGTTCTTTGTTGATTTTGATTTTCACTTTCTTGTATTCATTTTCCTGGTCCCTTATTTAAGTTTTCTAGATTCCTGCTATGAGTGAGACCATCCGGTATTTTTCTTTTTCTTTTTGGCTTATTTCACTGAGCATGATCCCTTCCAGCGCCATCCATGTTGCTGCAAATTGCATGTGTTTATCTTTTTTGAATGCTGAGTAATATTCCATGGTATATATGTACCACATCTTCTTGATCCAGTCATCTATTTTTGGGCATTTGGGTTGTTTCCAAAGCTTAGCTATTGTAAACAGTGCTGCTATAAACATAGGGGTGCAGGTGTTCTTTGGAATGGATGTTTCTGTGTCCTTTGGGTAAATACCTAGGAGTGGAATTGCTGGATCCTATGGAAGCTCTATGTTTAGTAGGTCCAGAAATCTCCACACAGCTCTCCATAGTGGTTGGACCAGTTTGCACTCCCACCAACAGTGCAGAAGAGTTCCTTTTTCTCCACACCCTCGCCAACATTTGTTGTTGCTAGTTTTTTTAATATGTGCCATTCTCACTGGTGTGAGATGGTATCTCATGGTAGTTTTGATTTGCATTTCCCTGATTACAAGTGATGTTGAACATTTTTTCATATGTCTGTTGGCCATTTGCATTTCCTCTTCAGAGAAGTTTCTTTTTAGCTCTTCTGCCCATTTTTTGACTGGATTATTTTCTTTGTTGTTGCTGAGTCTCATCAGCTCTTTGCAGATTTTTGTGATCAGTCCTTTATCATTAGTGTTGGGTGCAAAAATGTTCTGCCAGTTGGTGGGGTTTCTCTTTGTTTTTGTTATTGTCTCTTTTGCTGTGCAGAAGCTCTTTAATTTGATGTAGTCCCAGCTGTTTATCTTTGTCTTCACTATCACTGCTTTGGGTGATGTGTCTGTAAAGATGTCTTTGATGTGCAAATCACGTAGTGTTTCGCCTATATTTCCTTCTATGTATTTTATGGTTTCAGGTCTTATGTCTAGTTCTTTAATCCATTTTGAGTTGATTTTTGTGTATGGTGTGAGGTAGTGGTCAAGCTTCATTCTTTTGCATGTAGCGACCCAGTTTTCCCAGCACCATTTATTGAACAAACTTTCTTTGCTCCAATGCATAGTCTTTGCTCCTTTGTCAAAGATTAGGTGACCATAAATCTGTGGGTTTATTTCTGGATTTTCTATTCGATTCCATTGGTCTGTATGTCTGTTCTTGTTCCAATACCATGCAGTTTTGATGATTATGGCTTTGTAGTATAGTTTGAAGTCTGGGAGTGTGATGCAATAGAGGCTTTTTTTTTTTTTTATTTTTTGTTTGTTTTGTTTATACATGCACTGGGTACAGTCAGAAGCGCGGGAGGGTGAGAGAATTCACCAGAGCCAGAGCAGGGAGCAGAGCTGGCAGAGGGACCAAAGTACACTGCTGAGGGGAGCAGCGGGCTGCAGGAGAGGTCTGCGCACCATGTGGGACCCTCCTCCGGTGGCCGGGGAGCAGCCGGGGATCGAACCGGCGCAGCAGAGGCCGCGGGCAGCTTCGCAACCCAGCGCTCAACCGCTGCGCCACTGGGGAGGCCCGGTATATTGACTTTTAAGATGTAAAAGAAAAAAATTAAATGCAAGGGGGCCATCTTGTGGTGACCACAGCAATTCAGAAAACTTAAAAAAATTGAAGCTCATTCTTTAATATATATTTGATGGCACCTGGAAAAATGTTTGCAGACTATGAATTATTTTATATATTTTACTTAGTTTTCTTTTTGCTTGGCAAATTCTTTACCCACACTTTTGTGTCATACTTTGTCCTCAATAGCAGATGATTTTATTACACTTTGTTTCCCTAAGAAGTTTTAGATTCCTCTCTTGGATCAGCAACTTATGGAGAAAAATTGAATTTGATACTTATTCTTTTGATCAGCATTGAATATTCTTTACCATTTTTCATTTTAGGTGATATAAATAGTGGAATAACTGCTGACTGTTTTCTGAACTGAACTTTATATAATAATTAAACAATGGAAAGTGAAGAATTTATTGTAAGTTTTACATGTATATCTTAAATGTTGCCCTTTATTACATCTGGTAACCTTTCTCTTGCTCACTGTTAACATTTTGTTATACAAAGTCCTTTGTATCAAATTCTTTGGAAGTTTCTTTCTCTGGAGGAGCTAGTATGCCTCTGTTTCTAAACCAGTGCTTCATAAACTGAGGATACTGTTATACCCTTAAAAATTATTGAGGATCCAAAGATTTTTTTGCTTATGATGCTTATATATAACTATCATTTCCGTTCACACTAGAAATTATAATAGAAACATGAAAAATATGTATTAATTCATTAAAAATGAATTTTTAAGGAGATAGAAAATAGCTATATTTTCTAAAATAACAGGAAAAAAATTGATAAGGGTATCACTGCTATATATTTTTTGCAAAGCCCCACAACATTTGACAATAGAAGACAGCTAAATTCTCAGATCTGCTTCTGCATTTAATCTGAAATTGAATCTTGGAATATTGCACATATGCAAGTCTAGGAGAGTCCACTATGCATACCCAAAGGAATGTAAGTGAAAATAAAAATAACCCCGTGAAAACGGTTTTGACCTACAACCCCTGAAAATGTTATGGGGCCCTCTGTGAGCCTCCGGACTACACTTTGAGAACTGCATACAGCATGAGTAGGTACAACCCACCAAACTTTTTCCTTTACCATCAGCAAAAGTTTCCCACCAAAACTATTTTTGTTTTTCAGTTAACTTTTCAGTAATTTTACCTTTCCTTTTGCCCCTCCCTTTTTACTACCTGGTTTCCTTTAAAAAGAAAAATTGATGCTTTGTTGTAATTGTTATGATATCTATGGTTTTATTTTGATAAAAGATGTCTTTCTATTTACAAAGGGTATATAAATGTATAGATTTGGATACATAGAAATACAAACCATTCTTTACTTTCATACCTTTTGAAATAAGGTACTGTATACTCATCAAAAGATGAAGAAGTCGAAAGTGTGGCAAGATGGACTTCTGAAGATCACTCACGTGGGAAACAAAGTAAGTACAAAGCAGTTGACTACAGAGTCCAAAAGCTAAGTTCTAGCCTTTTGATTGAATGTTAAGGGAAAGGTTATAGATAATAAAATGTTAGCTATGTTCATTAGTTGACATAAATGAAAACAGAAGCTGTCAAATGAGTAGTACCACATCAGAGTGATAATTTGTTCTTTCTAAAAGCTCAGTAGATAGTAATTGGCTTTAGGGACCTAGAAATCAAGAAAGAGTTCTGGGCTGCTGCTAATGACTGGGAATCCTAGGTATTTGGATAGTATTTAAAGCTCCTGGAGTGGGTACTTTGATTCATTTATTCAAGAGCTATTTTTTTGAACACCTGTTATAAATTAGGCACTTTCCCACTGTTGAAGGGCATGAAGAAGTCCATGACTTTGTAGAAATTATATGGAGGAGACAGACCAGTAAGCTAAATGAATATAGATGGGTGTATATATATTTATATATGTGTGTGTGTCTGATGGGTTAGGGAACCAGCTAGGAGTAGAGCAAACAAAGCAAGAATGAACATAAAAGAGATATGAAGGCCTTGTTGGTCACTGTAAGACTTTTGTTTTTATTCTTTAGGAGCTGTGGAGACATAGGAAGGATTTGAGCAAAAATTGACACATTCTCATCTGTATGGATGAGGATCATAGTGCCTAGGGTATAGAAAGTAAATAATCAAGTAAAAAAGAGCCCTCAGAAACGCAAATTTTAAAAACAGCCTTATCGAGCTATAGTTCACATACTTTCAATTCATCCATTTAAAGTATACAATTTAGTGGTTCTTAGTATATTTGCAGAGTTTTGTGACCATTACCACAATCCATGCAAAACTGTCTTATAAAGTAAAGTAATGGAAACTGTAATATTTAAGAGTCTAGTGGAGAAACTGCTGTGAAAACTGGCAAGTGACACAAGGTGAAGTCAGAAATCAGTAATAACCGTCCGTTCCTTTCTCGCCCATATACCTTATATTCAACAAGTTTTATTCATTATATATCATAAACTATTATCCCAATGCTGATGGCTTACTTCAAGCGATAATCATCTCCCCAGTGCTTCCTACTTCAGCTTTCCTGATCTCATCCCCTGTTTTGCCCCCTAGACTGCATTCCAATTCCATTTTCCTTCTAATTCCTTTCCAAGATTCTCCTGGTGGCATTAAGGTTCTTGAATTTCTTATGCATGTGCTTTTATTCTCTTGGCACAGATTAAGTAGATGCTTAGTAAATACTTGAAATAGATGTGTTTCCTAATCCAGGTTAACAAAGTGGTTAATCCTTTCATTACATGATTTACTTATGTAACAATTTTTGATTTGCTACTGAAGATGTTTAAGAAAACAAAATTATGCCCTGTTCCTTTTTAACATTGATTTTGTTTTTATCAGGCAATTTTATATGATGACAAAGGAGAATGTTTGGACAGTATATTTCTTAAGTGCCCTGAGGTATTTTAATGTTTCTAATTTTTAAGTTGTTATTTTAAAATCTCTTTCAATACTTCCTCTTTGAATATGGTTAACTAGTATCATCATGGTACTAGTAGTAATAATTAGAGTATTTATTGAAGAATCAGCCAGACTTTGTGCTTCTAGGTCTTGTGTCACTGAATCTCCACACAGCGCTGTGGTTTGTATAGACTGGGACTGTGGCACAGAAGCGTTAGTAACTTGTCCCTGTTCACAGTTACAGTGTGGGCTGGGATTTGAACCCTGAAGGTCCCTTTGTAGTCTAAATCTCTTACATGGTTTTGCTACATAGAGGACTACTTATTTTGTGAAATTATTCCTTTTCAACATATTTTCTGCTTTTGTACTTTTTTAATATTTTGTGCTTTTCACATGTTGGAAAAAGGAAGGGAGGGGAATGAAAGGCATATTTTAGTATAAACAGTAAAGATTTTAGAGTTGGCCATTCTGGGTCCACACCCTTCCTAGCACCTGACCTCTCTGGCTAATGTCTCTTCTATAAAATGACCACTGACAGACCTCACTGGGTTGGTCTGAAAATTAGAAATAACTTGTATAGCTTGTTAGTCATTTATTACAGTGATTCTAAAAGGGTTCAAGTGCATATTTTTATTTTTTTAAAGTTGGTGTCCATAACTTTTAAAAAAAGATTTATTATTTTTATATTATTATTTATGCATACAAGAACTGGGGTGCAGGCCAGAGGTGCGGGGGGTGAGATGATCACCAGAGACAGAGTGTGGAGCAGAACAGGTGGATCTACTGAGATACACTGCTGTGGGGAGCAGTGGGCAAGACAGGAGAACTCTGTTCTGCCATGTGGGTCAGCTCCCTGGCCAGGGATTGAACTCATGCTGCAGTGGCTGCCTATAGCTTGAGAGCACTGAGACTAAACTACTTGTGCCACCAGGGGGCCCCTAATGCCTGTTATTTTAAAAAATCATTTAGTTGTATGAATTCTAAGTGTACTCCATGAGAAGGGTATAAATCTTTATATCCCAGCATATAGTTCAATTTGTTCATTGTTAAATGAACAAATTGGTAATTTTTTTTGTTCTGTTATTATCCTTTTTTGTGCTTGTTGATAATTACGTAGAAAATAGTAATAAAGAATGTAGTTTTTATTCCTTCATTCAGCAACTGTTTATAGAACATTATGTCTTGGTAGTGAACTTATAGAAATACGTTGATAATTAAATAATTAGAACTATATGATTTTGACATTTATTCTATAAAATTTAGGTGAAACCTGGAGATGACTTAGAAAGTGATCACTACCTAATCACAGTCGAAGAGGTTAAAGCTGCTGGAAGCCTAACTATGCAACAAAATGTCATTAAAGAAGCACCAGCATTAAATTCAAGAAGGTTCATATCCTCTGGTCGGTCCCTTGGATGTCAGCCTGCTGGCTTAAAAAGGAAGTTTACTGTAAGTTTCTTTGTGGAAAATAATATATCATTATACATTTGTAAGATCATTTCAAGAAGTACTGAGTTTTGCCTCCCCTGGTGGTGCAGGGGTTGAGCGCTGGGCTGGGAAGCTGCCCGCAGCCCCTGCAGTGCTGGTTCAATCCCTGGCCGCCAGCTAGGGTCCCAAATGGTACAACAGACCTCTCCTGCCGTACCCGCTGCTCCCCTCAGCAGTGTATTTCATCAGTTTGCCTGTTCTGTTCCCCGCTCTGGCTCTGGTGAAGTCTCTCACCTTCCTGCGCTTCTGACTGTACCCAGTACTTGTATAAATAAATAAATAAATCTTTAAAAAAAAAAAAAAAGTACTGAGTTTCGAAACAACTATACTCTCATTAAAATGGTACTTTATAGTACATACTTAGGCAGAAAGGAGGTAAACTCTAATTATTAAAAAAAGCTTAATACAGGGCCTCCCCGGTGGCGCAGCAGTTGAGCGCTGGGTTGCTAAGCTGCCCGCAGCCTCTGCAGTGCCGGTTCGATCCCCGGCTGCTTCCTGGCCCCTGAGGAGGATCCCACATGGCACGCAGACCTCTCCTGCCATCCGCTACTCCCCTCAGCAGTGTGCTTTGGTCCTTCTGCCTGCTCTGCTCCCGGCTCTGGCTCTGGTGAATTCTCTCACCCTCCCGCGCTTCTGACTGTACCCAGTGCTTGTATAAATAAATAAAAGTAAATCTTTAAAAAAAAAAAAAAAGCTTAATATAGATGAGTGTTTGCATTTTAACTTTGCAAACTTTCTATCTGGATTATTATATTACCTTACAAGACACACATATTCCTTTTGCTCCCTTTTATAAAAAGCTGGTTTGTTTCACATTGTCTTTGTACTTACTGGAACAGCAAATAATTGTTTTAATATTTTCAGGGTTTTCAAGGACCACGTCAAGTGCCAAAAAAAATGGTTATCACAGAAAATCATGAATCAGCTACATCACTTGAGGCTAAGAAACCTGGCCCTGTTTTTCTTAATCCAGTCTACAGTACATCTCCTTTGTTTTCTACCACTGGGAAGAAAGAGGAAAATACTACACCAACAGATCCTGAGAACACTGTGACTTATAACAGCACAGCGGTAAATGCCATGCCTTTTTCTTCAGTTGTCACTACTCCATCCTTCACGTTTAACCCAGAAATGCTACGTGAAGAAAAGTATTTTTGCTCTCCGGGCAGTTCTGTAGACCAGCATTCAGGTTTTTCACTGATGAAGGAGGCCCTGGCAAGAGACGGTTTGGCGTCCCACTCTTCAGGAGTTTCACAAAACATAAGAAGCAAAGCACAGATTCTAGCTCTTTTGAAGTCCCATTCAACTCGTATGCCTCAAGAACTAAATTGTGAGACTGCAGGGCGTTTTCCTCAGCTACAACCACAAGGAAAGTTAAAAATGCCCACAACACCAAGGTGTGTCATTGAACAGGAAGAGTACATCAAGGTAAAGAGCACAGAAAGTTTACATCACCAGCAGCCATCAGAAAACACTCTGAGGAACACAAGTCGGTGGAGCAAGTATTTATCGTCACGGAGTTCACCTGTATGTTCTCCTACTGGAGATGAAAATACAGAAAGGAAATACACGAACCAGGAAGAGAGCATAAATTTAAATCCGAAAGACCCTTTGATGCAAAAAAGCACACAGTTCTTTGAAACTTGTGCTGAAAAGGGGAAAAATTATAATGAAGACACTCTGGTAGATGATGATCACTTTTGGGATCAAGAAGTAAACTTGCAGACTCCTTTGTTCTGTGAAACCAATAGCTTACGTGTTACCTATAGCAATGTAGAAAATGATGACTTATTGTTAGAATCTGGGGATCATGGAAACTATGAAATACCTGTAAAGCAAAATGACTGTATGCGCATGAAAGATTCGATTCTCATTGGAGAAAATGCTCAGAAGATAAATATATGTGGAGTACCAGACAAGGAGTATAAACAAGCAGTATCAAATCTGCCTGAATCTGAACAGCTAGTAATTGAATCTTTTCTAAGTAATAATTCTCAGATCTCAGATAATATTATGGACATGCTTCCTAATACGGGTAATCAAAGTGTTAATAGCAGTCATGAACCTATGTGTGCTGTAACACAGCCCCTTGTGGAGGTAACTTTTAATCTGACCAATTTTGAAACCAGTGACACTGAGGAGGAATCACAAGAAAGCAACGAAATTCCTCAGAATTCCGAGGGCTGGGTAACAGAAGCTTTGATTCATGGTGGCCATTCAAGTGTTCAGAAGAGATGTGAGGATACCGGCTGTGAAGAAGCTGGCAGTGAACATTCGCCTCCTTCACTATCTACTGTGGGCAAACCTACAGAGATATTTCCTTTTAAAGAGGTTCTGCCATCACAATTTTGTGATCGAACTCATGCAGGCTTTGACACAAGACCTTGTAATGTGGCAGACACTGGAAAAGAAACAGAGAAAGCAGATAGTGACTCATTAAACCATTTTGACTCATCATTAGAGTGGCCAGATGATGCTTATGTAGATAATAGTGAAGATGCGAATCAACCTAGCCAAGTCAGAATTAACTATGATTTAGCTTCACTCCTGAATAAACCTAAAGGTACAAAGACAAATTTACATACACTTGATTTAAACATGGCTACTAATCAGACTTCCAAAAACAACTTATCTTCGGAACAGGCTCAATCTCAGGCTTTTATTTTGGGAAGTGATTTAGAGAAGAATGATGAACAGATTTTACTATCAACCTCTGTAAGTGATGGCAGTGTCCAGCTATTAAACCCCAATCAGAATCATTCTGAAGAATGTATTGCACTTGCTAAGTCAAGCAGCCAAGTTTCAAATTCTTTGTTTTACCCTCTGGGAAAAAGACATACTATTTCCAAAGACAAAGAAGTATATATTCCTGAATCTGAAGATCTAGGAAGGATTAGAAATTTACTCCATGGTCCTAATGAAGTAGAAACTGAGAGAGAAAAACACAACTGGAATAATCCTAGAAATTCTTCAGAACTTTCTGAATTAGTGAATAACATTTCCCTCTTAAAGTCATTGTCTGAACATAGTACAGCTTTAGAAGGCTTGGAAATATTGGAAAAGCAAAGTACTACCTTTAGACAGCAAGAAAGTCTACAGGCTTATGAGCCAGAGAGCAGTCCTGAAGGTTAGTTAGGATGGCACACTTGTTTTGGATTGTTCATTCTCTTTTTATTTCCCCATGGTGGAAATATTTAATTATGATCTTAATTTTGTTTGTTTGCTTTAAGAAAATACTGACACTTCCTATCAGTTTCAGTATGACAAATTTTTTGTTTTAGCAATGTGGCCATTTATACTGATGTAATTTTCTTTTTTATGAAATTCTTTTTATTATTTTGAGTCTTTTGACTTATATATTTTATGTTCTTTGATTTTAAAATTTTTATTGACATAACATTGGTTTATAACATAGATTTCAGGTGTGTAGCATTACATGACATGTATATATGCTACATTATGTTAGAGGATTATTCTCTTTATAGCCCAAATGATGAGAAGATATTTGTTGTGGAGGCTTTGTTAAAAAATTACATCATATTTAAATAAGTAATAAAGTGACTCTGTAAAATCATTCTAATAGAGGATAACAGTAAAAAGTCTCCTTAACCACAGTCCCTCAGACCAGTCTCAGAATTAGCTACAGCTAATTCCCAGTGCTGTGCTCAACTCACTGCACTACCAGGGAGGCCCCATAATCACTTTTATTTTTTTTTTTCCAAAGATTCATTTATTTATACAAGCACTGGGTACAGTCAGAAGCACGGGAGGGTGAGAGAATTCACCAGAGCCAGAGCGGGGAGCAGAGCAGGCAGAAGGACCGAAGGACATTGCTGAGGGGAGCAGCGGGCGGCAGGAGAGGTCTGGGTGCCATGTGGGACCCTCCTCCGGTGGCCTGGGATCGAACTGGCACCGCAGAGGCTGCGGGCAGCTTTGCAACCCAGCGCTCAACCGCTGCGCCACCAGAGAGGCCCCAAAATCACTTTTAAATAATAGTCTTCCTGGTGACTTAGAAAACACTAAGATTATTGAATGTACACTTTTTCTTTTAAGAAAAGATCCCTATTTTGAAACAGCAGATAAGATGCATGGTCTAGCCATCCCGTCTGCTCCATTCCCAGACTTCCCAGCCTCCCTGTCTCACAGTCTTTATGCTCACTTGGTCTTTAGTCTGAACAAACTTACCCCTACCCATGTCTTCAGGTCTCAGCCTACATGTTACTTCCCATGAGAAGTCTTCTGATTTAGGGCATCCTGTCTCTAATTATTCTGCTATATCCCCCTTTGCTACCTTGATATCACAATCTGAATTCATGTGGCTTGCTGGTTAATCTGTGTTCCTCCCTTTTCCAGAGACCATGTTTGTCTTGCTCACTGCTGCTTCTCCAGTACCTGGCACACTGTACTTAGAAAGTAATTGTTAAAGTATTTGTCCCAAGCCAGAGATAGCCTCACAAGTAGCAGTAAGTGCTTTTTCCCTTTTCTGCATGCATACATAGCAGCAGCATAATGGTGGTTTGACTTTCTTGCTTCTAACAGTTGGTTAATATGTCAGCATTTCTAGTATAGGTTATTAAATATTGACTCTGCTTTTCTATTTTAAAGAAAAGAAAACACTTCTATTACTACTGTAACCAAAAAAGTTCTCAGTCTAAATTATTTTGTATTTTTACTGTAAACATGTATGTGTTCACAGAGAATTGAATACTCACAATCCAGATTCAACAATTACCAAGATCTTGCCTCATCTTAAAATTTAAATTGTATTCCTTGTTTCATTCAATTAAAAAAACATTAAGTTTAGGGCACTAAAATGTGTGTGATGCAAATAAGAGCCTTTGATCTCATCCATTGTAGCTAGGAAACCATTGACTACAGTAGCTTCACAAGCTATAGCACAGTCACCTCGTCTGAACCAAGATTCTCAACAGGTACGTATTTTTTCTATTGGTATATTTTAGTTTGATATAGAATGTTCTATAATTTGTAATGAGACTGGTAATGGAGAGGTCCATATGTCTTAAACTTAATGATGATGCTGCAGTTGAACTCATTTTCTAAGTTACGTTTTATATTGGAAATTGTGGTCATTTTATGTAGTTACTTGATAAACTAAAAATACCAATTGCTTTCGTCTCCATTTTGTGTTTTAGGTTAACAAAAGTGGATTGATTCTTTAGATTAAACTGTTACACTGCTTACTATTTTTCCTCCTATAGTTTCATACTAATTTTAAGAGAAATAGTCCAGATTTATGTAACTTAAGTATCAGGTTTCATGTGTGATTTATAACACTCCCAACAATTTTTCCAGTGTTTTGATTAAAATTTTAGAGGTCTAATTTTCTAATATGGTGAGTTTTAAAATTAATGACCATGGGACCTTCTCTGCTAGAGCTTTCCTTTGCCGGGTGTTAAATTATGTGCAAAGAAATACAGATGGAGCTGAAGAGTGTATTTTCAAAGTACAAACCACATGAAGCTTGGGGAACATTTTCCCATCATGTTCATGAACCATCTCCAGAACTATTCTAACATACATTGCTATTTTATTTCAGTTCTTTTCATTGGAAGGTGAAGAAAAGCCTGCTTTTCTACCTGTTTTGTCTGAACAAAAAGAGAGAAAAACCAGTGACCATAAGGTAAGAACTTACTTTGTAATCAACTGTTCTGTTTTTTCCACATATATCGAGGTTTTCATAGACAGAGGTTAGTGAGCTTATGAATTAACCTGGTTTTAAGAGCAACAGAAACTAATGACTTTTTTTCAGTCTTGACTAAAAAGTCTCCTCAGCCATTTTAGTCCTCTATTACTAACGCACTAAACATTGTATGTGTGTGCATGTGTATATAGATGTGCGCGCGCACACACACACAGGACTGGGGGGTAGGGGAGTGTTGGACTCAAAGACATGTGAAGTACAATTAATGAATGTTCTGTGGACAACAAAATGAAGATTTTTATGGCCATTAACTTACAGTCTGCACCACTTCTGCTTACGACTGAATGTGGAGAAGTATTCCCGAAACCCAGAGACCTCTGAAGAGATCTACAGGCAGCACAGAACACAAGGCTTCTGTGTAGAATGTGTTTTCCCATCAAACAGTCTCAGTAGTTGACATACTCTTCATTGGGAGGAGGAATATAGGGGAATCAAATAAGGGATCAAGAAAAAAAAGACAAAATTAGCAGGCAACTATAAATCGAAGACTTTCAGCAGGAGAGGGGTGGGGAAGAGGGATTAAAATGGGCGGGAAGGGACTCCCTGGTGGCGCAAGGGGTTTAGACGCAAGGGGTTATGAAGCTGTCCACAGCCTCTACAGCATGAGTTCGATCCCCGGCCAGGGAGGTGACCTGCATGGTGCAGCAGACCTCGCCTGACTCGCTCACTGCTCCCCTTAGCAGTGTATTTAGGTTGGTCTGCCTGTTCTCTTCCCCGCTCTGTCTCTGGTGAATTCTCTCACACACACCCACCACCCCGCATCTCTGGCCTGTACCCCAGCTCTTGTATGCATAAATAAATAAATATTAAGAAAAATAAAATAAAATGGGCAGAAAGAGCACAAGAGACTGGTGATGGTTCATGGGTGACTTTTTGGTAGTGGGAATTTTACGGGGACTACACACCTGAAATGAGAAAGCAATATGTACAAAAATAAACAGTGATGTAAAATAAATAAATAAACATATATATGTATTAAAAAAAGAAATACTCTTCACTGAAATATGTATGTTTTTAAATTCTGAGTAATTTCAACAAGTCCATATAGGGCATTTTGGATTTGATTTTCCTTTCAAACATGTGATCTAGAGTCATTTTAAAATGAGAAGACATTCAGATTC
Source organism: Talpa occidentalis (assembly GCF_014898055.3). Taxonomy (NCBI): domain Eukaryota; kingdom Metazoa; phylum Chordata; class Mammalia; order Eulipotyphla; family Talpidae; genus Talpa; species Talpa occidentalis. Next base: position 94,366,916 of record NW_023601322.1, read on the forward strand.
TAAGTTATTGTAATTTTGTTAGTTTATCAATGGGAAATAAATCAATCCTTTGGGCACTTGGCTCTATTAACAATCCTACCTTTCCACATGCTGGCTTGGCTTGGCTTGGCTTTGTCGCCGTGGGGGAAGTAAAAATCCTAGCACCCTCCAGAGGGCAGCAAAGAGCCATTGGAGGCCAGAGAGCCCACCAGGTTTGAGGGCAAGGGAGACCTCTCAAGGTACAGGTCTGTACAGGAACCCTACTCCCTGGCTTTTACTTTTACAGCAATCACTCCAGATCTTCCTGGGAAGTAGAGAGTGCACCATGCCTTTTGCATGCTAGTTTACAAAACCTTCAAGCAAAGGAAATTGCTTTCTGTGTTCCTTCCTTTTCTTCCCTTACTATAATGCTTAATGATTGCCTCCTACTTGCTAAGCAGTGTTAAATGCCGGTGATAAGCCGATGAAACAAGTTCCCTGCCCTCAAGGACCTTACAGTACAGTTAGTATACAAATAAGAAACCCCACTGTTGTATGTGTAAGTCTATCAAGGACAATTGTGTATTGTACAATGGGAGCATAGGGAAAGGAGCAGCTAAGTCTTTCTGGCTTAATTAGCCCATTATTACTATGGTCATCCTTAGGCGCTTAATATAACAAATCACTTATTAATGTTGAAGTTGAATTCAGGCAAATCAATGTACTTTAAATTAATTGCCCTTAACATATGTTTAGGATAATAGGAGTGTTTCTAGGTTTTCAGCATTAGTCCTTTAGTAATTATTTGTATCAAGTAATATCTAATAGAAAGGTGAATTCTGTATATACATTGTCAATATTTACTTATGCACTTCTCGCTTTTAATAATTTGCTGGTAGCCTGTTCAGTTCCAAGGGCACCCAGTGAGAGGATCAGCTAGCAGTGCGGTGATGCTCAGGGGGCCTAGCTCCCAGCTGGAATGCAGTCAGTTTCCCGAGAGCATTGAGTATGGAAACTGCGTGACAAACACTCATTTTTTGACAACAGAATTGCCCAGCACCTGTACGCAGATTGACTTCTTGCAGGTAAACTATTTTTATAGTTGCATCTTGCCAAGTCATTTTCTTTTTCTTTTTTTTTTTAAGATTTATTTACTTATACAAGCACTGGGGTACAGGCTAGAGGCGCAAGTGGATGAGAGAATTCACCAGAGACAGAGCAGAGAGCAGAACAGGCAGAAGGACTGAAGTACACTGCTGAAGGGAGCAGTGGGCACGACAGGAGAGGTGTGCTGCGCCATGTGGGAATCTTCCTGGCCGGCCAGGAATCACACCAGCAAACGGGTGTATCAAACCACAGAGGCTGCGGACAGCTTCACAGCACTGTGCTCTACTCGCTGCGACACTGGGAGGCCCCAAATCATTTTCTTGATGTCAATGCTAAATTTTGTAAAGAATAGATTTAAATCTTTATATAGTTGCAAGTTAAAAAGGAGTATGGGGGCCTCCCCGGTGGCGCAGCAGTTGAGCGCTGGGTGGCGAAGCTGTCCACGGCCTCTGCAGTGCCGGTTCGATTCCTAGCTGCTCCCCGGCCACCAGAGGAGGGTCCCACATGGCGCGCAGACCTCTCCTGCCGCCCGCTGTTCCCCTCAGCAGTGTACTTTGGTCCTTCTGCCTGCTCTGCTCCCCGCTCTGGCTCTGGTGAATTCTCTCACCCTCCCGCGCTTTTGACTATACCCAGTGCTTGCATAAATAAATAAATAAATCTTAAAAAAAAAAAAAAAGATTAAAAAAAAAAAAGGAGTAGGGTATGCTCAGCGAAATAAGCCAGATAGAAAAAGAAAAATACCGGATGGTCTCACTCATAGCAGGAATCTAGAAAACCTAAATAAGGGCCCAGGAAAAAGAATAACTATAAGAAAGAAAATATCAAAATCAATAAACAACTATGAACCAGAGACACACTGTGGGGGGGGGGCGGGGAAAGGAGGGTTTGGGGTCAAAATAAGGGGGTTGCAATTGTATGGAGAATATAAGAATAAAATTTAAAAAAATAGTCAAAATCCATGATATAATATCCTACTATGCTTCCTTTTATATATTCAATAAAAGTATTATGGGAAAAATAAGGAGTATGGTAAATTGACAATAAGCATAATATCTCAAATTGGTCTAAGTCCCACAAAAATAATTTACTAGAAAGATTTTCTGCCTGTTTAGGATCAGAAATTTAAGGATTACTCTTCATTTTAGAAAAGACAAGCATTTCATGGCAATGCAAATAGGCAGATTACATAAAGGAAATTTATTTAACATTTAGTAGGTTTTTTTTCTTCTTCTAGTATTTTCCATCTATCTCTTAAGTATAACAACTAATAGTCATCTTGTTGACAAATGCAAATGCAGGGCATGAAAATAGAGGTCAGGGAGAGAGAATGATGTGCATGTATCTTAAACAGTATCTGTTAAAAAGATTTTACCAAACATGTCCCCTTTAATATTAAAGCATAGTGCAGGGCCTCCCCAGTGGCGCAGCGGTTGAGTGCTGGGTTGCGAAGCTGCCTGCAGCCTCTGCAGCACCAGAGGAGGGTCCCACATGGCACGCAGACCTCTCCTGCCGCCCGCTGCTCCACTCAGCAGTGTACTTCCGTCCTTCTGCCTGCTCTGCTCCCTGCTCTGGCTCTGGTGAATTCTCTTACCTCCTGTGCTTCTGACTGTACCCAGTGCTTGTATAAAATAAATAAATAAATAAATAAATAAATCTTAAAAAAAAAATCTTAAAAAAAAAGCATAGTGCACACACATGGGTCTCCCCTGGTGGTGCAGGTGGTTGAGCACAGCGTTGTGAAGCTCTCCGCAGCCTCTGCAGCATGGGTTTGATTCCCGGACGGCAGGGAAGATACCCACATGGCACGGCAGCCCTCTCCTGTTTCGCCCACTGCTCCCCTCAGCAGTGTACTTTGGTCCTTCTGCCTGTTCTGCTCCCCACTCTGTCTCCCCTCCTGTGCCTCTGGCCTGTAACCCAGTGCTTGTATAAATAAATAAATCTTTAAAAAAAAAAAAACACAGTGCAGAAACAAAATAAGCACAGAGACCACAAGTGTCCAGCTCAGTGAATTACCATAAAGTGAATCACCCATATAGTCACCAGCCTTACAAAATTGAGCATTAACAGCACCCCGGCAGTCCCCTTCTGTCTCCCCTTTCAATCTTTACTCCTTCCATTCTCCCCAAAGATAAGTGACACCAGGAGCCTCCCTGGTGGTACAAGGGTTAAAGTCTTAGCACTGTCAAGCTATCACCAGCCACTGTGGTCTGAGTTTGATCCTCCTACCATCTCCCTCCCAGGGAATTGACCCACATGGCTCTGTCACATCTGTGGACTGTGCTACACAGGTGTAAAAACATCATAATTTTTAAGGTGGATCCCAGTTTTAAGGTGCATCAGAGACACTATGATGTAAAAAAAATTTAAGCCATAAGAATGGATAGAAGATGATAGTCTATTTTGCCTGAATAGAACGGACTTCATATTTTCTTGTCTTTTTGTCTTTATGTTATAACCATAAACAGTATATATGTGTAGATAAGGATACAAATATGCACTCATGGGCAAGCTTTTTTTAAAATAGCTGATAAATGGACCTTTGTTTCCAGTTCCCAGGTAAAGAAAACTTTTCAAAAAGAGCCACTGGCTTCAATATTGAAGGTAACTTTCAAGAGGTAGCTGAGTCTGAGAACAACTCAATTGAAAATGATTGTAAGTGAAATATAATATTGAAGAGTCATTTGAAGTTGAACAACTTATATGGGTAAAAATCCATGTTTTTTTTTCCCACATAGCAATTTTAGGTTTCTCTCCTAAAAATTCAGAACATTCATATCAATATTTGGATTGTAATTTTAATTCAGCAAAGAGGACTTCTTAGAAAGCAAATAAGGTATAACATAAACAAAGTTTTATACTTGTGAGTAAGGATTTAGTAGCTTATTAAGTAATGAATCAATAAATACTGAAAATAAAAATCTTTAGGTGGATGACTTTTTCAAATATGACCCAGAATATTTATCAACAACGAACCAACATTATTTCACTGATGAAAAGCCAGAGTAGGGCCTTCCTGGTGGTGCAAGTGGTTGAGCATAGCACTGTGAAGCTGGCTGCACCCTATGCAGCACGGGTTCCATCCCCGGCTGGCCAGGGAAATACTCATGGTGTAGCAGACCTCTCCTGTCTCGCCCGCTGTTGCCCTCAGTAGTGTTTTCTGTCCATCTGCCTGTTCCGCTCTCCCCTCTGTCCCTGGTGAATGCTCTCACCCTCCCGCACCTCTGGCCTATACCCCAGTTCTTATATGCAAAAAATAAATAATTTTTTTAAAAAGAAAAGCCAGAGTAATTTCTAACTAGAAATTTCTACTAGTAATTTCTATTACTGATAACAGGATATGAACAACTATCATTTGTGTTAATGAAAATTGTGTTGATTTTTGCAGTATCACTTGAAGTGAGAGGCATACATAATTAGAAAGGAAGAAATAAGAATTAGAAGAATCGGGGCCTCCCCAGTGGCGCAGCGGTTGAGCGCTGGGTTGCGAAGCTGCCCGCGGCCTCTGCGGCGCCGGTTCGACCCCCGGCTGCTCCCCGGCCAATGGAGGAGGGTCCCACATGGCGCGCAGACCTCTCCTGCCGCCCGCTGCTCCCCTCAGCAGTGTACTTTGGTCCTTCTGCCTGTTCTGCTCCCCGCTCTGGCTCTGGTGAATTCTCTCACCCTCCCGCACTTCTGACTGTACCCAGTGCATGTATAAACAAACAAACAAACAAACAAATAAATAAATAAATAAAACATGCCTCTAAAAAAAAAAAAAAGAATTAGAAGAATCAATTAAAAATTAAAAGTTCAGGGCCTCCCTGGTGGCGCAAGGGGTTAAGACAACCTATGAAGCTAACTGCAGCCACTGTAGAATGTGTTCGATCCCCAGCCAGGGAGCTACCCACATGGCGCAGCAGACCTCTCCTGACGCACCCACTGCTCCTCTCAGCAATGTATTTCAGTCAGTCTGCCTGTTCTGCCCCCCACTCTGTCTCTGGTGAATCCTCTCACCTGCCCTACACCTCTGGCCTGTAACCCCGTTCTTGAATGCATAAATAAATAAATCTTTTAAAAAAAATTAAAAGTTCAATAACTTTGTAAAGAAGCTAAAGGCACAATTTGAAAATTAATAGCTTTCCTAAACTAATTAGAAAATATAACTTGAAAAAAGTCCCAACATTAGTAAGTAGTGACATGCGATGCCCAGCCTGATCTTAATCAGAACTGTGTGGAGCATGTGTGAACTAGAGGATTTAATTTTACTGCGATCTATAAAATCCACAAATCAATAGGAATTGGTTGTTACTGAGTGTTTTCTGTAGGTCAGGAACTTGTAAGACGTGGGTATAGAGTGACGGATAAAACAGGTAAGCATTTAGAGGTCAGCAGGGCCAGAGAAGTGTTAATCAAGAGAACAGGAAACTGCTATGGAGGAAAGCCATAAGGGTTCTGAGAAAGTACAGGGGGATCTGCTTTTGAATGGACGACTAAGAAAGACTTCCAGTTATGGCAACAGCTCGGGGGAAGAATGCACTAGGTAAAGCTGCAGCAAGTGTAAATATCTTGAGATTGAAAAGATTTGGGTGGGCTTGAGCAAGTGAAGGGAAAACCTAAGTAAGTAAGAAAGGTGATCAGAGAATAAGACTGGAAAGTGAGCAGGGCCTGCATACAAAGTCTTGCAGGGCAGGTTAGGAACTTAGATTTTAATCTGTGCTTCACTGGGAAATCACTGGTTGTCAGCAGAAAGTCTCATGCCTTAATTTACATTTTTTAAAGCTTGTGCTGACTGCTGTGTGAAAGATGCATTTGATGGACGTGGTGCTGGAAGCAGAGAAGCCAGTTAAGAGGGGCCTGGATGGTGATGACTTGTAATAGGGATGGGATGGTCAACATATGAAGGAAAGTATAAAGGAGTCAATACACAGGTTTAAGATAAATTTGGGGGGTAGAAGCATAGATGTTTCTAGGCTGGATATGGACAGTAGGGTGAAGGAAAGGGAGAAGAGAGATTCCTGGCTCGCTAATTTAGCAGCTGGATGGACTGAGGTGGTTTTCACCAATTGCAGTATATACCTCTGCTTGACTCACCCTAACAAAATGCCACAAATGGATATTTTGTCACCGTTGTGGAGGTAAGAAGTCCCAGATCAAAGCTTTGGCCAATTTGGCTTATGGTAACAGCTCTCATTGTGGCTTACAGGTGGCTGCCTTCTCACTATATTCTCAGGTGGCCTTTGCTGGTGTGTCACATGGAGTGAGCTAGCAAGCTGTCTTCTTATGAAGACAGTAGTTCCTTCTGATCAGGACCCATTCTTAGGATTTCACGTAGCCTTTATTACTTCCTAAAGACCCTGTGCCCAGAGTCCATTAGAGGTTAGGACTTTGCATGTGAAATTTGCAGGGCTAGGTGATGGGGGTACAACTCAGTCCACAGGGAGGAGAAACAGGTTTGGTGAGCATATAGGAATAGATGTGGCATGTCTGTGAGATAGTCAGATGGAGATGTGAAGTTGAGCACATAGGTTTGTTCCACAGGAGAAGTCTGTGTGATCATTGGCATGTAGGAAAGTTTAAAGCAATGAGAATGGATGGGTTCATTTCAATAGAGTATACAGAAAAGTGTGTTATCCCATTCTGAAGTATCAGGAGGTTGAAGGGGCCCTTGTCATTTATTGTAGAGGCATCCGATAAAATGAAAATAGAAACACGCATTTGGCAACTTGGAGATCATTGGTGACCTTGGCAGGAGCAGTTTCACTCAAATAGTAAGAACAGAAATCAGTTTAGAGTGGATTAAATAAATTGTAAGCGAGAGGTAAGGAAGTGGAGATAGCAGCTATGATGAACTCCTTAAAAAGATAAGCATATTTCATCGATCTGTCAATCAGCCATCAAGTATCAAGTTTCCTGAACAACTTAACCATGAGCTGGAACTAGATTTGGTCATGGGTGGATGATATTAAAAAAGAAACTTTGTAGTGTGAAAGGGTAGTTGGGATGGGTAGTTAGGTAGTGGGTGTGGCTGGGGGGGAAGTGATGGTCTGGGCCGAGGGGTAATACAAAACAAGTGGAGGGACAACTGAGTAAAAGGGGGTTTCACAACATCAATCTTCCACTCTGTAATGACCGACTTGTTAACAAATACATCCTAATGCTTTATAAAAGAATATTGACTTACCGACTAGTCTATCAAGAAGGTATAGTATTATAGAACCACAGCACTATCAGATAAAAATGTTAAAGCTTATGTAGTCCCATGCAGTATTCTTTATTCATCTATTTATTCAAATTTTCAGAACTGTAGCTAAAATATGCTATACCCTGAGTTCACCAGAATTGAACTCCTATCACACACCAATAGATAGAAAACTAAAAGTCTTCATTAAAATGAAGGCCAACATATTAATCATGAGTGTAGTAAATATGTAAAGGGAGTACAATCACATAGTCAGATAAAATAACCATGAACTCTGGGGGAGGAACATAAAGCAGAGAGCAGTTCTAGTTCTGGGTTCTCGTTCTGACCCGCCAATGGGTATCATGTTACCTCTGGGTCTCCATCCTCTCATCTGTCAAATGAGGATGGTGAACTTATTCTTGGCTGCAAAGTTGAAAACTTAAGTGCCCCGTAAATACTGTATCACTTGGGTGGGGTGAGTCCTTAGTTAAGAGAGAAAAAAGGGGCTCCCCAATGGCACAGTGGGTTGAGTGCAGCGCTATGAAGCTGTCTGCAGCCTCTGCAGCAAGGGTTTGATTCCTGGCCGGCCAGGGAGATCCCCACATGCCACAGTCTGTGCTTATGTAAATAAATAAATCTTTAAAAAAAAAAAAAAAAGGAAGAGAGGAAAAAAAGAAAAAAGAGAAGGATTTCAAGTTCATCAACTTAAAAAAAAAAAGGTTGGGTTCATTAATTAAATGTGGAAATATTTATGAGATTAAAATATTTTTTAATTTTTTGGCCTCTTGGGTCTTTTTGTAAGGCAAGTTAGACTTTCTGCTTTTGTGTTCAGATACCATGGTTTCCTAGAGTCTGATGACAATAACATCTTTATTTAATCAGCTTTTTTTCCCCTTTAGTCATGAAAAAATCCAGTTCTCTGGAGAATAAGCACCTTCCAAGGCTCCCAGTTGTAAGTAGAGCCCGAATCCCACTTACTACTCTGCCACCTGCTGACAGGCCACATGACTCAGCTTGTTCCTATGTGATCGACTGTGACAGGCTAGAGACTTCTGGGTCCTCTGTGCTCAATGAATGGGAAAAGTCAGCACTTCTTTCCTTTAACTTTGGGCCCGCGAACCAAAGTGAAACTTCTTTCTCTAAAGAATTCAGGGATGTGACTCCGGGGGATGTTTTGCTTCTTGATAACGTACCTATTCAAAGCAAGTGGCTGAAATATCAAAACATAACACAGCGCACCTTGGCTGCTCCAGACAGAGCTAGCAGGAGAGGAACAGATGGCTTCTTTGCTGAGGCCGTTTCTGAGATGCATATTAGTGATACAGGGGAAAGGTGGCTTGATGCTGTGGGCGAGAGCACGTTAGATGCTGTGCATTTGGAAATGATGAAAAACATGCTGCAGCAGCAGCAGCAACAGGCTTTTAGCGGTCAAGATTCAATTTCCAGAAAGGAGCATTCTTTGAATTTAAAGCAGACTTCTGAGACTGAGGAAATTCAGAATATGTTAGGAGATTGTGCCTACTACAACTACAGTGTAACAGGAGATTTACAGGTGAGGAAATGTACTGTCTCTTGCTGCATTTTTCCCCAGTAGTTTCTGTCTGGATTTCAACAAAGGAGTCACCAAAGTGGCACAAGAGCAATCAATGATGGCACAGTGGGTTGACTTCTCTTGGATTCCACTGCTTTAAGTTTTCCAGGACTCAAGCTACAGTTACATCTACTTTGACTCAAGATCTTTCTTAGTAAAGTTGAGTAGTAAATGACATTATGTATTTGAAAGTAGCTGGTACAATTTCTGACACATAGTAGATACTTATAAGATTGTAGCTTCTGTTTCTCCGACCACTTCCACTATTCCTATTACCAAGATTGTTTTCGTTTTTCATTATCAGCTCAGTTTTGCTGGTCATTATTAGGGTAAAGGTACAACGCATTATACACTGGTTGTGAACAACTTTTATTATACTTGTGATGCAGAAATGGTGATACATAACTGTCCACTCACATTGTTAAGTTTTTCCTAGCAAAAAATATTCTACAACTTATTAAGGTGCAGGCAAGAAAAGTTTACATAATCCTATTTATGATTAAGAGTGTGGGACAAAGCCATTCCTGCTATGCTAAATTTCTCATTTAAAATTAGAAAATGATTTTCAAGGATCCTGGATATGAAAAGAAAATTTGATTATTTTCTTAAGCATATCTACAGAAAATAATTTCCCTATTAGTAAACACTATTTTTCCTGGAATAGTTATAACTTGAATTATTCTATTTCAGGAGATCAGTGACTCTGAACTGTGCTTCCCAAGTGGGCAGAAAATAAAATCTACTTATCTTCCCCGAAGGCAAATCTGCATACCAGCTGTTTTTGAGTCTCCTACACAATATAAGCAGATTTTTACATCTTGTCTCATAGGTATCACTGACTTTTTCATTTTATGATGACTGCTGCTTTATGTGAGTAGTGTAACTGAGAAAGTATAATACCTTATGTTGTGAATTTCATGATAAACTTTCTATATGATATCTGTTATTTTCCACATTTACTCTAATTTTGACAATAACTTATTCTAATTTCAGATCAAAATTGAGCTTTCAAAGAGGGAAATGACATCATTGTCTTCTTCTAGTTATAGTTTTGACTTTTAAAAATTAAAACTATAAAATGGGGGCCTCCCTGGTGGCGCAAGGGGTTAAGCACCACACTGTGAAGCAATCTGCAATCTCTGCAGCATGAGTTTGATCTCAGTCGGCCAGGGAGCAACCCACATGGCACAGCAGATCTCTCCTGACTTTCCCGCTGCTCCCCTCAGCAGTGTATTTCAGTCAGTCAGTCAGTCTGTTCTGCTCCCCACTTTGGTGAATCCTCTTCCCACCCACCCCCGTATCTCTGGCCTGTACCCCAGCTCTTGTATGCATAAATAAATAAATCTTAAAAAAAAACAAAAAACTAGAAAATGGTTTTTAAGTTAGGTCAGAAATTTTAAGTATAACGCATAATCAATTAGTTTTGATAGCGTGTTTTGTTGTACAAGGTCAAAAGTTGCCTTTATTAAGTGGATATTAGTATTAGGATACTAGTATATAGTTTATTGAAAGGATATTTTCAAATTTCACTGACAATACATGATAAAACTGCGAAATCATATTGTGTTTTTATCTGCATTATCCTTTTTTTTTTTTTTGGTAGAACATCTAAATATTTTGCTATTTGGGTTGGCACAAAGGTTGCATAAAGCTCTTTCAAAAGTTGACATATCATTTTACACATCGTCCAAAGGAGAGAAACCGAAAAATACAGAAAATAACGTGCCGTCCTGCCATCATCAGCAACCTGCGAAACTTGTCATGGTTAAAAAGGAAGGGCCAAATAAGGTATTGTTCCCACGCTTTCTCCATGCCCACCAAATACATGTCCTATAAAAGCTTAGGAACCTGTTGCTTAACAGTAAGTTTTTATTAGGAGTCTCCTACTTGAGGCAGTAATAACTAACATATAGTAAACCCTCAAATTTTTATTGAGATGATCAGTGTGCTAGGATAAGAAAATATGAGTAGTTGCTGAGCAACTACTGCTTAGCAGTGGATGGAGAGCGATACATGAAGGGGAACATTTATATAATGAACATTTATATAATGTTGTAAGTGATCAAGTAGGAGGAACACGACCATGCTACAGGGCGGGCACTGAGAAGGGATGGATGGAGTGCAGAGATGAGTCTTCTGTGTGGCCTTCGGTATGAGTAATAGATGTGGTCAGAGGAATAGAAAAGCATCCGATTGAACAGACTGTTACATGTTGTTATGGAGGAAGTGATCGTAAGAAAATGTGCATATTGATGGATGGTTTTTACTCATTTATAAGACTGCATTTTCATAATACAACTTTCTTCCAGTGTTTGCACTTTCTACCTCATCATTCGTTGAGAATGTAAATTTGAACTGAAATTTACTTGTTATGTTCCCCAAATTATACACTTAAATAATCATTGGAAAATCACTGAAATTTGAAAAAAATAGTTGTCAAAAGCAGGAATTCATGAATAATAACAGAGTCACCGAAAGTCTGCTTTTTCTTAAAATTATTTGATGACATAGTTATGCTCACTATATGTTGTTGGGTATAAAGGTTAGGTTATAAAGTAGAAAATATATCATTATGTGAATTGTATTAAAAATAAAACAGTAGGCATGTGTATCATCGTGTGTGTGTGTGTGTGTTATGTGAGTGAGAAAAGACTGGGAAGAAATGCATACGATGGTCCTTGTAGCAGTTTCTTGGCTGCTTTCAGATTGTCTGTAGTCACCATTTTAAATAAGAAAAACAGTGGGTTTTATAAGCTTATATTCTCAGAATAATGTGATGTTTGATTAAGAGGAAAAAATGCAAAAGATGGTTTTAAATTTAATTTGTTGCTTACATTATTAAAAATAAATGAATAATAATTATGTGTGGTAATGGATATTGTATAGTGACTAACTGCTGAAGTGCTTTAATGCCAAGCAAACTTTATAAAAGTCTTGACAAACAATACAAAAACAGTAAGAATAAAAACTTCATTTTTCTCACTAAACTTAATTCCTTTTTCCTCCTTAGGGTCGTCTCTTTTATGCCTGTGATGGGCCCAAAGCTGACCAATGTAAATTTTTCAAGTGGTTTGAAGCAGTGACTCCAGGATATTTAACTCAAGGAGAGTCTCTACCTATGAAGGTCCTAAGTGATATAAAGAGTATTGGCTTATATTTAAGAAGTCAAAAGCTACCCCTCTATGAGGAATGCCAGCTTTCAGTGAGGTATGTGGTAGGGTCCCAAATAACCACCTGTAATTGTATCAGAAACCGTAACCCTGACAGTATTACCAATTTTAAGAACCTGAGATAGGAAAAGTACCTAAAAGAGAATATCTCAGATTTTATAGCTATAAAATGGAACTAAGTCCCTAGAGGTATTTTTGGTCCCCTCTAACCATCAAGCAGGGTTAGCAGTATCAGAATAACTGGCAATAACACCATTTTTCTATTCATTTTAATATATAGTCACAATCCTAAGGGAAACCCTATTAAACCACAAGAGTAATTTTTATTAGTATTCTATAGAATGTTGCTTTTGAGAAATGTGTCTTATAAAAGTGGGCTCTCCCAGAAAGTAAATATAATGACAGTCTGTATAGTAATTTATTAATGACAACATTTATTGGGAACTTATCAATGCCAGGCACTTTTGTAAGCACATTACATGGATAATTTCAGTTAAACATAAGACTATCCTATAACATATAGGAATAATGGAGATGCTTATTTCCATTTGGAGATACTGAGGTTCTCTATCTTTTGGATACTTTTCCTATCAGTCTTTTTTAAAACTAGTGATTCTGTAAGGATTGCTATTTTTTTCCTTGGACATTATATTATTTACATTTTGTACACATGTAGCAAACTATATAAACATACACACCCCCCCCCAGTTCTTTCCTTCTCACACTGTGCTTCAATGATTTTTTTTTAAAAGGTAGTAACGTTGCATTGTATATTTGAAAGTTGCTAAAAGAGTAGACTTAAAATTGTCATCCCCAAGAAATGTGGTACTGGATGTTACAAGACATAAGTGATCATTTCACAAAATATACATAAATTGGATGACGTGAGCTAGCTCAGTTAAAAAAATTTGCACCTTATATCAAATTTATTTTGTTCTTTAATCATTTTGCAGAAAAGGATTTGGTTTTCAAAGGAAACAATATGGAAAACTAAAGAAGTTTACTACTATAAATCCTGAATTTTATAATGAACCTAAAAGCAAACTTTACCTTAAGCTGAGTCGGAAGGAAAGTTCTTCAACTTACAGCAAAAGTAAGTTGATCTGATATGTTGGTGACTGAGTGTAGCCTGTCAATTCAGTTCTGCAAATTTTTTATATTAGATTTCCTAAAGTACAGTTGAATAGATTATATTGTGAGTTATATCTTATTTTATTTATTTTTTAAATATTTATGCATACAAGAACTGGGATACAGACCAGAGGTGTGGGGGGTGAGAGGATTTACCAGAGACATAGGGGGGAACAGAACAGGCAGACTGACTGAAATCCACTGCTGAGGGGAGCAGCGGGCGAAACAGGAGAGGTCTGCTGTGCCATGTGGGTCAGCTCCCTTGCTGGGATCGAACTCATGCTGCAGTGGCTGGCGATAGCATGATAGTGCTGAGACTCAACCCCCTGTGCCACTAGGGAGGCCCACATTATGTATTTTCTTACAATTCTAAAACTAACTTTAAAAGCAAGACTCATCAAGTTAAAAACATGAAAATGAAATGTGTGCGGGTCTTAATCTGGAAATTAATAGATGATAAAAACCTCTTTTATGTTTTGAGAATAGTGGCAGACTAAGCATCAAAGAAATCCACTTAGCTGTGCATTGAGCATAACTCTGAGTCATTTTAAAAAAATGCTTGCCATTTCAGATGACCTTTGGGTGATTTCCAAAACGCTAGACTTTGAACTGGATACTTTTATTGCATGTAGTGCTTTCTTTGGACCCTCAGCTGTCAATGAGGTGGAGCTACTACCTTTGAAAGGTTATTTCCCTTCCAACTGGCCCACTAACAGTAAGTATTAACATATCCGTCTTAATCAGTATAAAACAATGATAGGCCTGAGATGGATTTTGAGCAACAAGGCTAACTTTGGGGTTGTTAAAGCCAACAAAAAACACCCCCCTGTACGTCCTACTATTTCGTAGACAATGTGTTCTTGAAAATGTGTATGGAAGTTGACTCTATTTCTGCAGTCCAAGTCTCAGAGGGCTCATAATAAGATCTTGAGCCTCACTTAAATATTGTCAGAATTGAAATTTACAATACATACCTGATTTCTAAAATGATAAACGCTAAACATAAATAAGAATGTTCTCAAATCATTTCTTACATCAAGTTCTAATTCTCTTGGCTAGTAATAAGGTATGTTTAATAAACAGATTTTTGTTTATTTATTGTTACACTGAGAAGGTTTTAGAGGTTTTGCAAGAGATTATCCAGGAATTTAGCAGGAGGATATGATTTTTATCTTGAGAATATTTTATCATTTGTCTTGAGAAATCCTTGAGAGTATATGCACATTGCCTCATTTTCCTTTTAATGAAGGAAGCTTTAGGGCCTCCCCGGTGGCGCAGCGGTTGAGTGCTGGGTTGCGAAGCTGCCCGCAGCCTCTGCAGCGCCAGTTCGATCCCCGGCTGCTCCCCAGCCACCGGAGGAGGGTCCCATATGGTGCGCAGACCTCTCCTGCCGCCCGCTGCTCCCCTCAGCAGTATACTTCGGTCCTTCTGCCTGCTTAGCTCCCTGCTCTGGCTCTGGTGAATTCTCTCACCCTCCCGTGCTTCTGACTGTACCCAGTGCTTGTATAAATAAATAAATAAATTTTTTTTAAAAAAAGGAAGCTTTAGCTAGCTGAATTCCATCCAGTGCTGTGAATCCGTAGACTTCTGTACACATTTTGATCTCTGGAATAATTTGTCTTGCTTGAATTTGGCTCCTAACTAAAAGACAGAGTTTAATGATACATTTCAATGGTTTCATACACATACACATTTTTAACTTCTGATTTTGTTCTTTCCAAACCAAATCTAGTATACCAGCTTGATTCTAATTATCTAATTAGTGAACTTTTCACTGTATGCATGCTTTCATATTTGTAGTTATTTCTTCACCAATATCAGCATTCTAATTTTCTGCTTTTTGTATAATGTATAAAATAATTAAAGAAATGTAGGAAAAATGTTCAAAAATGACACATATTATAGTTTAGCACAAAGCGGTGTGCTGTTATCATGGCGCTGCTATCCAGTAGTGCCACTAGGCCCTCACTCAGATGTTTTTGGTCATCTCCTGGTGATGGAAGTCCAGATCTGACTTGAGTTACACATTTTATGAGTATCCACATATAAAGTGTGAATGAGTAGCTTACAGAGTAAAGGAGCTCTGCATATACTAACAGTTTATGTCTTATAATTGAGTCAGTAGTGAACTATTGAATTATCTGGATATTTAACAGTATTTCATGATCTATCATATTGGTATTAAATGTTCTATTTCTCTGTCCTTTCTACAGCTGTGGTGCATGCGTTACTAGTCTGTAATGCCAGCACAGAGCTGACCACTTTGAAAAACATTCAGGACCACTTTAATCCAGCTACGCTGCCTCTAATGCAGTATCTGTTAACAATGTAAGTAGCTTTTGATCTCTGGGTCACTGGTGTTCAAAAACAGTGATCAAATGTGAGTATGAAAATGCAATAAAAGTATATTATAATTTTTTAAATATCTTTCAGACTATGAGATTACTATTTGTTAGTAGTTAAAAGAAAAAAAAGAAAAGGTAATATGTATCACTTCCATTCATCCAGCCACTGATTCTTCCCTCTGTTTATTGTGATAGGAGCTTATAAATACTGCAATTTTTTTCCCTTTGTCAAGGAATAATTTCTTTTTTTTTGTTTTAAAAGATGTATTTATTTATTTATACAAGCACTGGGTACAGTCAGAAGCGCGGGAGGGTAAGAGAATTCACCAGAGCCAGAGCGGGGAGCAGAACAGGCAGACTGACGAAATACACTGCTGAGGGGAGCAGCGGGCGAGACAGGAGAGGTCTGCCACGCCATGTGGGATTCTCGCCAGTGGCTGGGGATCAAACCGGCGGTGCACAGGCTGCAGGCAGCCATGCAGCCCAGCGCTCAACCGCTCACTGTGCCACCAGGGGAGGCCCAAGGAATAATATCTTGAGGATATTTTAAATGTTGTTTTCCCCCTTCATCTTTATTTTTATGTACATATTATTCAATATTTAAAAGAATCATTTAACAAGTTTGACTCCATTTTGTACATTGGTACTGATTTTATTTTCGATAGTATCTATATCCCATTCCCAAGTGACATATTCCCTTTTTTAAAAATCTGAAGTGATATATTAAATGCATTAAAATGATAGAAAAACTCTAGTTACTAATTTGGAATGTTATGATCAATCTTGGACTAGTGTTTCATTTTTCTCACCACAATGAAGTCCTTGATAAAAATATCCTTATGATTTCATTATATTATTTACCACTTTGAAAAGAATAAAAGCAATTTATTTGTTGCACTATACCAGAAATAGAGGCCATATTAATGATCTCAGTCAGCATTATGAGTTAGAACATGGGCTTTAAAGTTAGTATATACCATTTATTAACTGTGCTGTATGGGGAGATATAATATTTCTGTATCCGTTTGGGATAATTCACTACTTACTGCTGTTGTGAAGATGACATTAAAATATATGTAAAATAATATTCCATTGTGTATATGTACCACATCTTCTTGATCCAGTCATCTATTTTTGGGCATTTGGGCTGTTTCCAAAGCTTAGCTATTGTAAATAGTGCTGCTATAAACATAGGGGTGCAGGTGCCCTTTGGAATTACTGTTTCTGTGTCCTTTGGCTAAATACCTAGGAGTGGAATTGCTGGATCATATGGAAGCTCTATGTTTAGTAGGTCCAGAAATCTCCACACAGCTCTCCATAGTGGTTGGACCAGTTTGCACTCCCACCAGCAGTGCAGGAGAGTTCCTTTTTCTCCACATCCTCGCCAACATTTGTTGTTGCTAGTTTTTTTAATATGTGCCATTCTCACTGGTGTAAGATGGTATCTCATGGTAGTTTTGATTTGCATTTCCCTGATTACAAGTGATGTTGAACAATTTTTCATATGCCTGTTGGCCATTTGCATTTCTTCTTCAGAGAAATTTCTTTTTAGCTCTTCTGCCCATTTTTTGACTGGATTATTTTCTTTGTTTTTGTTGAGTCTCATCAGCTCTTTGTAGATATACACAATGGAGTATTACTCAGCAATCAAAAAAGATAAACACATGCAATTTGCAGCAACATGGATGGAGCTAGAAGGGATCATGCTCAGTGAAATAAGTCAGAAAGAAAAAGAAAATTACCGGATGGTCTCACTCATAGCAGGAATTTAGAAAACCTAAATAAGAGACAAGGAAAAAGACTAATCAATACAAAGTAAAAATCAAAATCAACAAGCAACTATAAACCAGAGACACACTATGGGGTGGGGGGAGAGCAGGGAAAGGGAGGACTAGAGTCAAAATAAAGGGGGGGGGGTTGCAATTGTATGGGGAATATAACCAAAATGAAAATGCATACATTGTGCAAGGATGAAAAAAGATGTAAGAATTATATAAAATAAAATATTTAAGTAAAAAATATTAACTTAAAAAAATATATGTAAAATGATTGCTAACGTAGTACCAGCACATGTTAATTCTCTTTTCTACCCTCCAGACTGGCATATATATCCATTTGTGCCCGTAAAGAAAAATATTTTCTATGCTTATAAAGAGAAGGCTACGTTATGAATAAATCGACTCATCTTTTTCAAAATGATCTGATTTGCTACCCTCTTACTAGGTCTTCATCAGCAACAGGTAGCAACAAGAGAGTCAACAAAAGAAAATTCATCCCACCATCCTGCTCTTATAGCAACATGAAATGTGAACTCCTCAGCTGGGAAGCAACACTGCAGTTAGCGAGTGAGTTCATTCAGGCCCACAAGTTAAACACGGATCAAGCCGCAGCCCTAATGCAGATAGCACAAATGATGGCATCACACACAAGTGCCGGAGGAGGGGCGGCGCCGCAAACTCCCAGCCTCCCCATCACCATCATTCATGGTAAGCAGCAAGCAGGAAAACTGCCGGGAATAAATACACTGTTACACCAGCTTCTGTAACTCCGCCAGCTTGATGATTCCCTAGTCGAACAAGGTTCCAAGGTAACCCCCTGTGCCACTAGGGAGGCCCAAGTCTGGATTTCTTATTCTGTAGACTTACTTCTGCAGCTTCTTATTTCTAGGAAGAAGTCCCTTTTCCACCAAAACCGAGAGACTTCTCTCTGATCCCACACAAACATATTGTTATTGCGTCACTGTCTTTCCAATTTGACTATGAGCTCATTAAATGTGGAGACCTTTCAGTTTATCTATTTATCATTGTACTAAGCATTTAGCAGGTACTTGGTGTTTTTTGAATAAATGCATTAAATGAAAGCCATCAGGGAGATAGATGGATAAATTGTGTGTGTGTGTGTGTGTGTGTGTGTGTGTGATTTAATTTGTTGATGTCACCTTTATTTTGTCTTTTAACATAATTAGGTGTTTTTGGAGCGGGAAAGAGTTACTTGCTGGCAGTGGTGATTTTGTTCTTTGTGCAGCTATTTGAAAAGAGTGAAGCCCCTACAGCTGGAAATGCAAGACCATGGAAACTTCTGATTTCTTCCTCCACTAATGTAGCTGTTGACAGAGTGCTTCTTGGGTAGGTGTGACAAGTATATTTAAGTAGCTTATGTTTTAGGTCATCATTGAAGCGCACTCCACTGTGTCTACATGTATTCCTGCAGGGTGTACCACAGACACAAGACCTTTGTTTCTTGCTCAAGGGCCAGCATCCATGAAACAATACCGGAATAACTTATTCATTTGTAAGAAGGATAATATGAATTACCAAACTTGAGTTAAGTACAAGGAAGGGATACTCGTGGAAACATTTGAGTTAGCCAAGAACATGTATGGCTGAGAAGTGTGTTGGTGGGGGAGGTTGCCAGGAAGTCGAAGCCTGATCACTTTCTCCCAGGAAATTTCTCTTGGTTGTGTGGGCCGGAAGCAACCTTGGTGATGAGGTAATAAATGTTTCCTTTGGGATGAAAAGCAAGCTTGCTTAGGGCGTGTTATAAAAGCAGTGGCTCCCCATGCTCACCATTCCCTTCCTCCAGCTCACCCATGCAGTGCAGGCCTGGGCCTTCTGCATCTCCCCATGTGCTAGGGGACCAAAGGAAACCAACAGAGGTGTTGATGCCATGCCTTTGAGACATGTCAGAGTCCTGTCCAAGGCCCAGGGGCCTTGGGTGTATTACTTTGAAGTTGGCTGAAATTGCATAACTGAGTTCTAGGTCAATCTCTTGTCTACCTGTTTATATAGACATATAATAGTAAAACTGCTAACCAGTTTAATTTAAATATTTTTGGCAGTAATAAGACAGATCCACACTAGGCAATAGCAATTTTATACCTGTTATGCAGGTATAAAATTTTTGTAATTGTGTGAGATTGTATTAAAAATATATTAAAAAAAAGGGGCGCCTCCCTGGTGGCACAAGGGGTTAAGCACCGCACGGTGAAGCAGTCCGCCACTTCTGCAGCACAAGTTCGATCCCGGCTGGCCAGGGAGCAACCCACATGGCTCAGCAGACCTCCCGTCTCGCCTGCTGCTCCTCTCATCAGTGTCTTCGGTCAGTCTGCCTGTTTTGCTCCCTGCTCTGTCTGGTGAATCCTCTCACCCTCCCGCGCTTCTGGCCTGTACCCCAGCTCGTGTATAAATAAATAAATCTTTAAAAAAAAATACCAAAAAATTTATGTAATAGTTTACCAATATTCCAGTGTTTAATGATATGAATGTCAACACAAGTGACAAAGTTTGATTAGGAGGAAAAAGTCCATTTCTTAGTAAGTGCTGGTGCTTATGGTGAAATATATGAAGATTATAAAGGTAACATCTTATTGTTTCTTTACAGTTTTTTTTATGCATACACAGATACTTGTTTTCCAAATGTGGTATTCAGCAGTACTTATGGTTTTGTGTCCAACTTTTTTTACTTAAAGTTGATTATGATAATAAATATTAGAAAATGTAATTTTTCATAGCATTGTATAGTCATTGATTTGTTTATAGTGTACTTTAAGCAATTTTTGATAAGTAGCTTTTTCTAAAATGTTGCCATTATAAATTATATTGTGACAAAGATTGTTAAACATCTTTGCCTCCCATTTCCAATTTTTTCCTTAGAAAAAATTCCTAGGTCTAAAATTAAAGCTAGGGCCTCCCCGGTGGCGCAGCGGTTGAGCACTGGGTTGCGAAGTTGCCCGCAGCCTCTGCAGTGCCAGTTCGATCCCCGGCTGCTCCCCGGCCACTGGAGGAGGGTCCCACATGGTGCGCAGACCTCTCCTGCCGCCCGCTGCTCCCCTCAGCAGTGTACTTCGGTCCTTCTGCCTGCTCTGCTCCCCGCTCTGGCTCTGGTGAATTCTCTCACCCTCTCTGCGTTTCTGACTGTACTTAGTGCTTGTATAAATCAATCAATCAATCCAATCTTTAAAAAATAAAAAAATAATAAATAAATAAAATTAAAGCTATGAACATTTTTAAGTTTCTTAATATACTTTGCAAAATTGCCCTTACAAAGTTTCTGCCAGCTGTACTCTTCTAAATAGCCTAAAACACTGACTAGGACATTTTTGTTTTCATTTTTCTTACATTTTAAAAGGAATGGTTTGTTAGGAAAGAGAGGTAGAAAAAGAGAAGGACCTGCATGGTCACAAGAGGGCAGGATGGCTGCCTTGAGGACATTTTTAATGCAAGAGAGTGAGGAGTTGCCTGGATCCTAAACTAGAAAGCACTTTAGGTTGCTTAGCCTGAGATGACAATTTAACTGTAGATTATTAGAAAAGAAAAAAACCCAAGAAGTTAGAATAAAGAGGAAAGCACCAAATAAGGAAAGGTAACAGAAAACATCAGAGGAGACTGTTTCCTGTGTAGGCGTGAAATAAAGGCCTGAGGAATGGGTTTCCATAGTTGGCTCTATGCCTCAGCTGCATGTAGGTTGGGACCACACATTATGCCAGGAGGTGAAATAATAGTTAGCTCTGCCCTTGGACAGTGTGTTTGAGAAGAAATGCAACATTTTTACCCTATGGTGGTGGAGGACACTACATCATCTACTGTAGAAGTCACACAAACTTTGCATTGAAAAAGTGTATACTCGTAATTCAGACTAAAGAGTAGCTGAATGTTTTCCAAGATGAAAACTATACAAAATGGAAAAATTGAAATCTATTCCTGTATTGACATTTAATAAATTGCTGCAAAGATATTTAGGAAAACTATAGAGCTGTAGTTTGTTTAAACCCCAGGGTGAAGTGAGGATGAGTTGCTCACTGAGTTCCTGCTCTGTTTCTGGCTTAGCACTCGAGCTGTTAAGATTCAAAGAGGGATTGATCTTATAGGCGAGGGCTTCTTCATCAACCCCTCACTGGGGAGGGACAGTGGATGGAGAAGACTGTCATAGACTCTGCAGACAAACCAACTTGCAACTCGTTATTTGCTATGAGATCTCAGCAGTATCTCACTTCTGAGTTTCAGTGTTCTTATCACTACGAGGAGAAGCTGTGCAGAACTACTGAGTATTAAATGAGAAAGTATATAAAGAGGTTAACACTCTTCCTTATACATCTCTATGTTGCATATAGGGTAATTCTTGCTTTCTGTTATTGTGTCTTTAGGGAATATTTTACTTGTGATAATTTTTTTTAATGATTTTATTTATTTATTTATACAAGCACTGGGCACAGTAAGAAGCGTGGGATGGTGAGAGAATTCACCAGAACCAGAGTGGGGAGCAGAACAGGCAGACGATGAAATACACTGCTGAGGGGAGCAGCGGGCGCAGCAGAGGCTGCAGGCAGCTTCGCAGCCCAGCGCTCAACCGCTGCGCCACCAGGGGAGGCCCACTTGTGATAAATATTAACATTGGTATTTTATGAACATTTAAAGAGCCTTTCACATAAGATATTACATATTTTTAAATTCTCTATAAAATGCATTAAATGAAAAAAAAATAGGTATATTGAGTTTACTTTGATTTTAGGCATTTTACATTGAATTACAAAACTACAAGTAAATCTGTTATGCAAAATTAATTTTAATTACATACATATTACATGAATTTTTTTAATATTCTTTCTAAATCAGAATCTATTTTCTAAATCTGAGTTTACCTTGTTTTTCTCAAAGGCTTCTCAGTCTTGGATTTGAAAAGTTTGTCCGAGTTGGGAGTATTAGGAAGATTGCCAAGCCAATTTTACCTTATAGGTAAGAACACTAAATTTCAGAAGCGCAGAATGTTCACAGAATTATAATAATTTTATGTAACGCTTACCTAAAAGTTGGAATTTCAGGTAAAATTTTAAGGAATAGTAGAGAAAGCCTTTTCTTTTTCTCACTTAACTTACAAAATTTTTATTTTAGTCTGTTGTGATGTTTTGAAAGATGGAGTAAAGATGTGTGTTCCTTTATGGAATTATTTTTTTAGCTTGCATGCTGGCTCAGAAAATGAGAATGAACAATTAAAAGAACTACATGCACTAATGAAAGAAGACCTAACTCCTGTGGAGAGAGTCTATGTGAGGAAAAGCATCGAGCAGCACAAACTGGGCACCAACAGGGCACTGCTGAAGCAGGTGAGGGGGCAGCGCCAGGCGGGTTCATTTATGTACCATTCAGATTCCTGTTATTTTTTTTTTAATACTTATTTATTTGGATAGGAGAACTGAGGTATAGGCCAGAGGTGCAGGGGTGAGAGGACTCACCAGAGACAGTGGGGAGCAGAACAGGCTGATCTACTAAAATACATTGCTGAGGGGAGCAGCGGGTGAGACAGGAGAGGTCTGCTGCACCCTCTGGGTCACCTCCTTGGCTGGGGATAGAACTCAGGCCATAGGGGTGATAGCACTGAGACTTAACCCCTAGGCCACCAGGGAGGCCCCAGAACCCTGTTAGTCCTGGCCATGAAGAAAAGTTCCTTTAGGTAAATGACCCTGAGAGCTTAGATTCCACTAAGGTGTGCAGACAAGTTGATTGATAAATACATTCTCTTACTTTCTTAATAGTTGTTCATTAATGGGCCTCCCCTGGTGGTGCAGGCAGTTAAGCACAGCACTGTGAAGCTGTCCGCAGCCTCTCCAGTGTGGGTTTGATCCCAGCTGGCCAGCGAGATACCCACATAGCACAGCAGACCTCTCCTGTCTTGCCTGCTGCTCCCCTCAGCAGTGTATTTCAGTCAGTCTGCCTGCTCTGCTCCCCACTCTGTCTCTGGTGAGTCCTCTCACCCTCCTGCACATCTGGCCTATACCCTAGTCCTTGTATGCATGAATAAATTAGTCTTTAAAAAAATAGTTGTTCATTAATAATGTTGTAATAAAGGTCCGAGTAGTTGGGGTGACCTGCGCAGCCTGCCCCTTTCCGTGCATGAATGAGCTCACATTTCCGGTCGTTGTGCTCGATGAGTGCAGTCAGATGACTGAACCCGCCTCTCTCCTTCCCATTGCCAGGTAACCTGCAGACTCTTCTTTCAAACATTTCCTCACATCTGTGAAAGTTTCTAAATCTGAGAGTTTACACATTCTGAAAGCCATTGTTTCCCAAAGTGTGTTCTGTGAAATCCTAGTTCCATGCAGACACTTGGCAGGTTTTATGTGGAGAAAGGATTCTTTACTAGGACTTGGGTGCTTGGGTGGGGTGGTAACATGCATCTGATAAAGGGTGAACCTAGAGCCCTAAATCATACACAGTGTTGTAAACCAATGTTACCTAAATAGAAGGGGGGGAAATATATTTATTTACTGTGTAACTTTTCAAAGCCTTTGAATATAGTCATTAGCATTGTTAAGTCTTGTTAGTTTTCAGAATGCTTCTTGGTATTTTGATTTTTGAAATGCATTTTGGAATACAGTGCAGTAACTGGTGTCAATGCATGCTTTTTTCTGTGCTTATACTAATTTCTGAAGTTCTGTTTTTAGATTTGAATGTGAAAAGCTGATTCTTGTTGGAGATCCTAAGCAGCTCCCTCCTACTATTCAAGGTTCTGATGCGGCTCATGAAAATGGACTGGAACAGACTCTTTTTGATCGACTTTGCCTAATGGTAGTGCTGCTAAATTTATACAGATTCATCACTTACTGGTTATACATGTTGTAGTTGATAGAAAGTGAAAATATTAGGGCCTCCCTGGTGGCGCAAGGGGGTAAGATGCAACCTGTGAAGCTGTCTGCAGCCTCTGCAGCACGAGTTCGATCCCCCAGCCAGCCAGGGAGATACCCACATGGTGCAGCAGACCTCTCCTGTCTTGCCTGCTGCTCCCCTCAGCAGTGTGTTTCAGTCAATCTGCCTGTTCTGTTCCCCACTCTGTCTGTGGTAAATCCTCTCACCCCCCGCATCTCTGGCCTATACCCCAGCTCTTGTATGCATGCATAAATCAATCTTTTAAAAAAAAAAAGGAAAGAAAGTGAAAATATTAGAAGGCCAAGTAGTTGCCTTAAAATAATTTTCATTGGAAAAAATGTTCAACATCACTTGTCATCAGGGAAATGCAAATCAAAACTACCATGAGATACCATCTTACACCAGTGAGAATGGCACATATTAAAAAACTAGCAACAACAAATGTTGGCGAGGTTGTGGAGAAAAAGGAACTCTTCTGCACTGTTGGTGGGAATGCAAACTGGTCCAACCACTATGGAGAGCTGTGTGGAGATTTCTGGACCTACTAAACATAGAGCTTCCATATGATCCAGCAATTCCACTCCTAGGTATTTACCCAAAGGACACAGAAACATCCATTCCAAAGAACACCTGCACCCCTATGTTTATAGCAGCACTGTTTACAATAGCTAAGCTTTGGAAACAGCCCAAATGCCCAAAAATAGATGACTGGATCAAGAAGATGTGGTACATATATACCATGGAATATTACTCAGCATTCAAAAAAGATAAACACATGCAATTTGCAGCAACATGGATGGCGCTGGAAGGGATCATGCTCAGTGAAATAAGCCAAAAAGAAAAAGAAAAATACCGGATGGTCTCACTCATAGCAGGAATCTAGAAAACTTAAATAAGGGACCAGGAAAATGAATACAAGAAAGTGAAAATCAAAATCAACAAAAAACTATGAACCAGAGACACTTTTTGGTGGGTGGGGGGCGGGAAGGGAAGGATTGGGGTCAGAATGGGGCTTTTGCAATTGTATGGGGGAATATAAAAATAAAATTTATTATTTAATTGAAAAAAAAAAAAAACCAAAAAAAAAAAAATAATTTTCATTGGAGTTGCTTTAGAAAGCGCTCAGCTTAGGTATAAGTATATCCTGTAACTTAAGTGTCCCCTTTAAAAAAATAATCTTTTCCAGATAGGTTTTAGTCATGGGTAGTAAGTATATTGCTTTTGTTCTAAAATTAAAAACCTATAAAGTGTGTATTCGTGTCCCCCAAACCAGCTCTACTTTGCATTAACATTTTAAAAAAATAATTGATAAACTTTGTTGGGGAACTTCACATAACATAAAACAAATCACTGTAAAGTGAACGGCTCAATGGCAGTATAGTAATAGTGTACCGTGAAAATATTTTTAGTAATTTTTTTAAAGAATCATTTTGATCGTCTATGTAGTCATGTTATAATTTGTTTCCTAGGGTTTACTGTAGCAATATTTAAAAATTTCTAAATATTATCTTCTTCCCCTATGGAAAAAAATGCTGTTCTAATCTCTTAGTTTTCTGCATTAACATTTCTTAGGGTCACAAGCCAGTACTACTGAGAACCCAATACCGGTGTCACCCTACAATTAGTGCTATTGCTAACGATCTGTTTTATGAAGGACACCTCATCAACGGCATCTCGGAGGCAGAGAGGAGCCCTTTGTTGGAGTGGCTGCCAAGCCTGTGCTTCTATAACGTCAAAGGACTGGAGCAGGTAAATGACACTCATGTTGATGAGTGTTAACATGCCTTAGATTCCTGGTTTAATTTTCATTGTTGCTGTCTGTATGATTTTCTTGCTCTTTCCGTAACCTTTCTGGGAAATATAATTTAGGCTCTGTTTCTCATTCCAGATTGAAAGAGATAACAGCTTTCATAATGTGGCAGAAGCTGCTTTTACACTCAAGCTGATTCAATCACTGATTGCAAGCGGAATAGCGGGCTCTATGATTGGGGTGATAACATTATACAAGTCCCAGATGCACCGGGTGTGTATGACACACGATGATATTCATCGTATATCATCACATTATAATGTTATAGCATCTGATATTACCTCTGCAGTTGCCTCCTTGTGCTTGGTTGGTGCCTGAAAAACTTTGGGGACTATAGTTAACGTATTAAAAAAGAAATGTTCTGATTTTTGTCTGGTCTGGCTTTTTTTCTGTATAATTAAATGTAAACCTAACAAGCTTTAATTAAATTCCGTTTACAGCTGTTGGGGCAAAAATGCAAATAAACAAATTAGAGGGAAGAAAATATGGTGCATGCTTTGTGTTTTGGGACAGATGGGATTGCATCTCTGTTTTCCAAAATGTTATTTCATTATTATTACATTTTACCAGGAAATCAAAGATAGATACCAGATACTAATGCACACGTAAACCAATTACTTTTAACTAGTCATTGCTTTTACTTTTTTAGTATTTTTTCTCTGTTTTATTAGTAGCTTATTGTCAACTCTACATTAACATATCCAAATGAGTTCCCTAGCAATTTGGTAAATCATTACTTCTGATTTGGCTTCATAATTAATGTCATGATCTACCTATTTATCACTTTTAAAAACTAGCTAACTAAACTAACTAACGCTGTGTTGAGTCATAAAACAGAGCATGAAAACTAACGTTAAATGCTGAACTGTGATTAAAGTTCAAATGGCCTCGGTGAGTGGGCCCAGCGCTTGTGTTCTTCACGGTCACTGCACTGCCTAAGCCCTGTCCTCCTTCCTCCACAGCTTTGTCACTTACTCAGTGCTGGGGACTTTGACCATCCTGATATTAAAGCTGTGCAGGTGTCCACAGTGGACGCTTTTCAGGGAGCTGAAAAGGAGGTGATTATTCTGTCCTGTGTAAGGACTCAGCAAGTCGGATTCATTGATTCAGAAAAAAGAATGAATGTTGCCTTGACCAGAGGAAGGAGGCATTTGCTGATTGTGGGGAAATTAGCCTGTCTGAGGAAAAATCGACTATGGGGGCGCGTGATCCAACACTGTGAAGGTAAATAAAAATGTTTTTAATTCAAGTATACTGGATTTTTTGTTAGTGCGTGGGAAGATTCTGGTAGGAAACAGTTCTGAATTTGCCACTGTGGGAAGTGACTGAAATGATATTTTGGGGCCACTACAAAATATACTGTATGGGCCCTCCTTGGTGGTGCAGGGGTTAAGTCTCGGCACTGTCAAGCTGTCGGCAGCCAGTACAGCACAAGTTTGATCCCAGGCCAGGTTGCTGACCCACATGGCAAGGCAGACCTCTCCTGTCTCGCCCACTGCTCCCCTCAGCAGTATATTTCAGCAGATCTACCTGTTCTGCTCCCCACTCTGTCTCTGGTGAATCCTCTCACCTTCCCCCACCCCCGGCCCCCGCACCTCTGTCCTACACTCCAGTTCTCGTATGCATAAATAAATAAAATAAATCTTTAAAAATAAATACAATATAATGTTTCTTGTTTTACATCTTTTTAAGGAAAGAAAGATGGATTACAACATGCAGACCAGTTTGAGCCACAGCTGAACCATCTCCTTAAAGATTATTTTGACAAACAAGCAGAAGAAAAGCAGAAGAAAAGGAGTGAAAAAGATAAATCTAAGGACAAATCTCATTCACAAAAAGACATGGTGTAGATATTATATATTTATATTTAAGTGCAAACTCACTTAATACTGTATTTTTTATTATCCCAAAGCCCTTGTTATAGAAAAAATACTTTACGATCTTTAATATTAAATAAACATATAAAATTTTTCAAGGAGTTTATACTGCTTCCATTAGGATAGGCAGATGTTGCCATTAATATTAAATCGTACTAGTAAAAATAAATTATTTCCTAAAATTACTGTTCGTTGGCCCTACTAAAACCCCTGGTTAGACTCCAGCCCCACCCCCAGCCCCCTACAACGGCACCGAAGGCTTGATGAGAAGGCCAAGATACAGAACAAAAAGAAGAGAAATCCCACGAGTAGTAACAGCCACGCCCAAATTGAGATTAAGTAATAAACTCATGTGCACACACCTTCAGGCTATAATACGGTCAAGGAGTAATCTGATTTGCTGGGCACTAAAATACATAGCGGTGTGCTGTATTATCACAGGGTTTTCCCCAGAAGTTTCCAAGGTGGTCTGCAAGTCACGGCAGGGAGTTGGATCAAGGGCTGCTGGGGTTCCTCGCCAGAGTTGTGGGACTGATTTTCCCAGGTCTGACTGTTCAGGATTAGCCCCTCCGGGTCTGGTTGCCTCAGGGAGAATTCCTCTAGGTCTGTCCCCTACTAGAGGACGTTAGGGGTGTTCCACAGGCGCCCCTAGTGGCTGCGGCAGAGGCTGGGGTTGAGAGCTAAGTCATGTTCTTGCTTTCTTCGGCCAGCTGTTCTGACACTTTTTTTTTTTAAAGATTTATTTATTTATTTATACAAGCACTGGGTACAGTCAGAAACGCGGGAGGGTGAGAGAATTCACCAGAGCCAGAGCAGGGAGCAGAGCAGGTAGAAGGACCGAAGCACACTGCTGAGGGGAGCAGCGGGCGGCAGGAGAGGTCTGCGCGCCATGTGGGACCCTCCTCTGGTGGCCGGGGAGCAGCCGGGGATCAAACTGGCGCCGCAGAGGCTGCTGGCAGCTTCGCAACCCAGCGCTCAATCACTGCGCCATCGGGGAGGCCCTGTTCTGACACTTCTTAAATGTAATCCTTTGATTCTGGAACCAGCTCTTGTTTGTAACAGGATGTTGGAAAGGTGTTGCATCTGCTGGGGACCAAGGCATTTCTGCCTCTGCAGTCTCTCACTGAGTACACAGCTGGACTGAGAGAATGTGGTTCTGCTCTTTTGTTTCTTTTCCAGGCCCTTATCTCCCTTCTTCCCTGTGCCATTCTCTCTAGAAGGGGGAACAGTTTGGCTTTGGTACTGGTGGAAGAATCAGGCTGTCCTGAAGAAGCAGCTCCCTGGAGGAAGGAAGAGGAGCAGCCAGCTCCACAGGGAACCTCTCAGCAGAGAACGTGAGCAAGGAAGCATGGTTTTCTTTTTCTTTTTAATAGAAGAACTGGGGTACAGGCCAGAGGTGTGGGGGTGAGAGGATTAACCAGAGACAGAGTGGGGAAAAGGACAGGCAGACTGACTGAAATACACTGCTACAGGGAGCAGCGGGCAAGACGGGAGAGGTCTGCAGTGCCATGTGGGTAGCTCCCTGGCTGGGGATCGAACTCAGGCTATAGCAGTAACGGTGCTGAGAAAACCACTAGGCCACCAGGGAGGCCCCCAGGCATGCTTTTCTTCAGAGTATAAATCTCAGGCATTGATGAAGAGTGCCTGGAAGTGTATGCCTTGGGGCAAGGCAGGCTTTGGAGACAAACTGGATCCAAGCTAATGCTGAGTTGAGGCAGAGGGAAAAAAACAAAGAGTGGGACTGTTTGAAAGTCTCAGGCTTAGGCATCTGGGTGTAAGCATTTAAGAGAACTATCAGGGCCAAGCACTGTGTGCTGCTTTATGAAAAGGCGAAAGAGAAACCAGAAATCCTCTCTCACCCACTCAGAGTTAATTCTTGATAACTTTCCTCGGTTAATTTATGTAATAATTCATTAACAATATATTTGCTTAGGGCCTCCCTGGTGGCGCAGCGGTTGAGCACTGGGTTGCAAGGCTGCCCGCGGCCTCTGCAGTGCCAGTTCGATCCCCGGCTGCTCCCCGGCCACCGGAGGAGGGTCCCACATGGCGCGCAGACCTCTCCTGCCGCCCGCTGCTCCCCTCAGCAGTGTACTTCGGTCCTTCTGCCTGTTCTGCTCCCCACTCTGGTGAATTCTCTCACCCTCCCGCACTTCTGACTGTACCCAGTGCTAGTATAAATAAATAAATAAATCTTAAAAAAAAAAAAAAACCAATATATTTGCTTGAACAATCCAATAAATATATTTTACTAGATATATGTAAATATATGTAAATATATATAACTGTGAAAGTAGAACTATGCATATAAAGTTATTAGAGAAAGAATTGATTTATATTTTCAGGTTTTGGAAAGTCTGTTTCCTACTAGAAAATCCGTTTTTCTACTTAATACAAGAAAAACTGACTAGCGAAAAATGTACTAATAGCTGAGTTGGTGATTGTTAAAATTCTTATCGAAAGTGGGTTAGAAAATAATAAATGTCATACTCTGCAGTCAGTCTTTACCTTTAGATGTACATTTCAATATTTGACTTTGTTGTGGAAATTCACAAGTTAAAATCTGAGATTATGAAGGCCAGCTTGAAACTTCACAATAAAATTAAATCCCAGGATTGTTCTTTAATATTTCAACAAAGCGGATGTTTGATTTGGAGGTGCCAACGCGAGCCATTGCTGCATGCTCTCACTACGGTTCAGTTTAAAGACAGCTGTGAAATAGCTTTGTACTAATTAGATTTTTTTATATTAAATAAGAATGAAATGGAAATTGGTGATTTACTCGACAGATATTGGACCTTGAAAATTAAATAATTGCTCTAAAAACATTAGCTCAACTGATTTGAAATGCCTGCTTTGTAATTAGTCATGAGTGAAATGCACGTTCAGTTCAAGTTGTGCTTTTGGTTTCTATTAGCCTGACTGGATTAGAAAGTAAAGGGAACGTACAATCCATACATTTCTGCCAGCCTCTGAATTCCTTTCGCCCTGCCTGAAACTAGCTGATTTTTAAAAAAACTTTTATTAGCTTTTTGATTTTCCTTACTATTCTACCCTGTAATTAGGCAAATGTGGTCCTAATAATACAGTAAATGAGCCGTAGGAGGGCAGGAGGGGGGGGGGAGACAGTTGGGAGCCCATTTATCTGTTACTTCCTCGGCTTCCTGCTCTGCAGAGGCAGGGCTGGTGTCCAGGTGCGAGGCCGAGGCCAGCCCCTCTGGGATCAGGCAGGGAGAGGGCTGGGTGTGCACGAAGAGAACTCGTAGGGAAGACACGTGGCTGATGGATTCTGAGACACCAAGAGACCCCAGGTCTCATACCTGGTGTGTGTCTGTCTGCAGGTGTGTGCACAGGCGTGTGCATTTAACCAGCTGCGCCTCTCACCGGTCGGGGCCTCCTTTAGGTATCAGCAGCGCTCCCCAGCCTTTTCTGTGCGCAGTGACGACCACTGGGCTAGGCGGAGTGCACAGCAGGAGGGTGATGGCTGAGCCTGGCCCGTCCTGAGACACCTGCTTGCACGTAGCAGGCACAAGGACATGGCGAGCTGACAGCATCCAAGGGGGCGAGGACTAAACCGCACACTGCCAGTCTGGTCAGCAGCGTTGGTTTCAGGGCACTGGTAGCCCCTGTTTGACATTTATGCTCTGGGGCCCGCGTCAGGCACGCTGCGAGGGCTTAGCCGGTGAGTGACATCCATTCTGCAGTGTTCACGCGATCTGGTTCCCCCTTTTCTAAAGGGCCTTCTTTTTAAATATTTCCTCCCGTATTGGCAAGCCAAATTAGGCTCCTCTCGCTTACCTTCTAGCATTTGTTCATAGATACATAGAGTACATATAGTTCAGCGCCAGTACCTCAGTTTCTGTGCTTTTTGTTCACTGCATCACATCTGCTTTCTTTTTCCTTCTTTTCTGTCCGATTTTAATTCTCTATTTTGGAGCTGGTGCTAGCGTGCCCGCAGCTCAACATTCAAGAGGAACAAGAGAGAATAACGTGACATGTCTCCCTCGCTCCCGTGTGCCGGCTACCCAGTTCCCCGGAGTCAACCCATATTGTCAATTTCTTGACTTCCAGAAATATTTTAGTGACGTGCAAGGAAATACATATAAAAGATCTCCTGCTTTTACATGCTGGCCTGTTAGCCGCGCTTCTGCCTCACCTTCTTAATGGAACAATAAGTCCTAGAGCTCAAGCCGCGTTGTGTATACTAAAGAAAAATCACCTGGGGTTTCTCATCACCCTAAATGACTCCAAGGTGGCACTGATCACAGCCTCCCCATCACTGCAAGACTTTCTGCTTCGTTGTGATCTCTGACCTCCTGACTCGGGGCCGTTCTGCCCATCTACCAGCCCGTCTGTCTTCCCTGGCTGCCCAGACGTCACTGTTCCAACACACTCATCCCCCTTGGGACACTGTCTCACGGCCGCAGTTTTCTCCTGAGGATAAACAGCTCTGACCATGGCCGAGTCCACACATCCTTTCCCATCTTCTCACACCTGGGCTGCTGGGCGTGCCCGGGGAAATCACGCCGCTGCAGATGGACGCCACAACGCATTCGCGCTAACTCATCTCACGCGTCCCGTGTGCACGGAAGTTCCATGTCCCTAATAAGCTCCTCCACTCACGTCTCCAGTCATTCTCCTGCCGCTTTGGTTTCCAACAGACGCCATCCCACGAAGTCAGTCCCTCCTGCACCCCAGGTAATCACTAATCCACTCTGTCACCACAGATTAGCTTTGCCTGCCTGCGCTCTTCATAGGAAATTCAATCACACTCTCCACTCTGGTCTTTCGACTCAGCATGTTTTCCACGGAGGATCATCAGTTTATTATGCTGAATGCTAATTGTAGGGGCAGGACTGGGCCACAGCGCAGCTTCTCTGATCCAGCAGACGGGGTAAAGGAGGGAGTGAGTCCTCAGTGGCTTTCCAGGCTTTTACTGGGATTTACCAGGTACACGGCAGGCAGGGGTGCTGGGGGGCCGGGAGGCTTGCAGGCCTCCCAGCCCCCAGCAAGTCTTCACTCTGTCTGGGCTCTCCTGCCTTCTCTGCTGCTCTGCTCTCTCGTGGTCGTGGTTCTGCTTCTGCTTCTCTTCTTCCCTCGGCTTCCGTTCATTCTTGGCTTCTTCTGGCGCCCCCGTGACGCCGCCCTCATAAACTCAGTCTCTCAGCCCGGGTGTCCCCACTCCAGGTGCCGCCATCAGGCATGCATTCGGGACCCCAGGGTGCCCTCATCTGTCCTAATGGTGGGAGGGCAGAAAAGCCTGATATTTTTTCCTTACCCTACACTAATACTCTGCTGTATGAATAGACAATAATTCTAGTTTTAAATCTATTCACCTATTCACTTAGGAACAAACTGCATCACCTCTATTTTCTTTCTCTCTGGAACTTCTGCTGGGCAGACGATGGACTTGGTCTCTCAGTATGTAATACCTATTTTTGTCTATATCTTTGGCCCCCCCCCCGCCCCCGCCCCGGGAGAGTCCTTTGAATTTATCTTTTTTTTTTTTCTTAAAAAAAAAAAAGACAATTGTCTTTAGAGCACTTAGATTTACCACAAAATTGAGAGGGAGGTACAGAGGTTGGCATATAGCACAGACCCCCACAGGCACAGCCTGTCCTATTATCAGCATCACTCAGAAGAATGGGGATCCTGATGTGGAAGAGGAGAAGAAAAAGTGACTTTTCCCATCCCTCGCAATGCTACGTTGCTCTAAATTTTGACGTGACACGCTACAGTTGTAAAATTCACTCTGTATTCTATAGTCACATATTTAAATCTTCCTAAATACCAAGTTACAGAGAATTTCCATTTGCCAGCAAATTCTGACTGAAATCACTATCTAGTTATTCTTTCCTGGCCTGAGTCTTGGAGCCAGGACTTGCTGACTTACTAGACTGGGTGCATAGGTTTTTATTTATTCGTATTTTTTCTGACGCTTTGTTCATTTTCTCTATATTCCACATATAGGTGAAATCATTGATACTTATCTTTTTCCTTCTGACTTATTTTGGTTAGCCTAATCCCTCCCAGCTCACCCATGCTGCTGCAAATGGCATAAGCTTATCTTTTTTTGATTGCTTAGTAGAATTCCATTGTGTATACGACCACATCTTCTTGATCCAGTCATCTGTTTGGGGGCATTTACATTGTTTCCATAACTTAGCTATTGTAAATAACGTGATGATGAAAATAGGGGTGCATTAAATCAAAATCCTTTTGATTTAATGTTTTTGTGTCCTATAGGTAGATTCCCAGGAGTTGAATGACTGGGTCATAGTAGATCCATTTTTTAGTAATTTGAGGGTCCTCCACACAGCTTTCTCAGAAACATCTTTAAAGACTCATCCCCAAAACAAAGAAAATGAAGAAAAAGATAAACTGCTGGGGGGCCTCCCTGGTGACGCAAGGGGTTAAGCACCGCACTATGAAGCAATCCACAGCCTCTGAAGCACGAGTTCAATCCCCGGCCGGCCAGGGAGCTACCCACATGGCGCAGCAGACCTCTCCTGACTCCCCCGCTGCTCCCCTCAGCAGTGTACTTCGGTCAATCTGCCTATTTGGTTCCCCGCTCTGTTTCTGGTGGATCCTCTCACCCTCCTCACCCCTGGCCTGTACCCCAGCTCTTTATGCATAAATAAATAAATCTTAAAAAAAAAACCAAACACATACACATAAACTGCTGGGACTACATCACCCGAAAAAGCTCCTGTGCAGCAAAAGAGATAATAAGGAAGAGGAGGAGACACCCCACAGATTAGGACAAAAGCTTTGCACTCTACAAAGCCGACAGAGGACTGACACCAAAGATCTACAAAGAACTTACGGACTCAACAGAAAATCAAGAATCCAGTCAAAACGCGGGCGTGCGTGTCTGCTTACCACGTGCGCCTTGACGCATTGAGGGGGAAGGTGAGAAGTGGCCAGGTGACCTGGGATTGTCACCCCAGCCACGAGAAGGCCCCCACCATGAGGGGGTGTCCTCGGCCAGAGCCGCCACGCCCCTGTCAAGTCCAACAAACACTGTGGCCACCACCCGGGTCCGCCAGGGGGCGCGAAGGCCTCGCTGCGCGCCCATCCCTGGCCGGCCCGCGCCACCTGCACAGCTCAGGTGTGATGGAAAAGGTTGGGGGTGGGGTGGGAGGGGACCCGTGGGCGCCTGAGGAGGGCTGTAGAGGGCGCCTCTGCCGAAGCCATGAAGCCACCGGCCCGCCAGACTCGGGATACTGTATGTGTCCGCGCATGCATGGGCGGGTGCGCGTGTGCATGTGTGTGTGCATGTGTGTGTGTGCATGTGTGCGCGCGGTAAAGCCGGCTCCGCCCCCGCACTGCTTGAAGGCGCAAATGGGAGCGGGTGGGAGGGGCAGGAGGGGGATCGCAGAAAAGAGGCGCTGGGGAGCTGAATGCCTTCTTTAAATTACTGCTGACACCTCGGTTCCAGGCCCCTAAAATCTCAATCAACAATCCATTAGAACTCAACAGGAGGAAAACGAAATCCTCGTTTAAGTGTATTTATCCGATCCCTTTTCTCTCTTTCAAATGCTAAATCCATTGCAGCCTATGCCCCCGTCTCTCTGGGCCTTTCTCTCGAGACTGGCAGCCCATACCACTCTTGTAAATATGAAAGATGCTAATCATATGACATATCACGTCTCCGCCGGGGCCCGAATAAAGCCTTCAGCGTTGGGATCATCGCCCCCAGACAACAGCTTCATCAGCCGGAAAGTTGGTTTTTTTCTCCTTTCCTTCAACTCTCAATCCCTTCTTTGTCTGCAGGAAAATGCAGCCGACTCCAGCCACCCGGGCCATATGGTTCACTCTGTATTTTCTTAGTTGAATTCTGAATTGTTTCTGTGACTTGCGAAGTTTTTTTGGAAGTGCGTATAAAGACATAGAAGAGCTACTTGTGCAGGGAGCGCCGCCCGGGCGCGCCGTCCTGGGCCTGGAGACCCGGCCCCTCGGGGGCGCGGAGGGTGAGAGGCTCCCCCGCATTAGCCAAGCTGACCACGCACCCCGCAGCTGCACGCGCCCCGCGGCTGAGCGTACACCGAGCTGGCCCGGCTGCCAGCAGCTCTCAGGGCGCTGCGCGCTCGAGATGTCCTTGGAGGAAGGAATAAAAGAATCAGTCCCCTAGCAGGTCCACCCTGAACTTGGGGGTTCTCATGGGGCACGTTAGCTCTGAAAATACAACGTGGGGGCCTCCCTGGTGGTGCAAGGGTTAAGACGTAACCTATGGAGCAATCTGCAGCCTCTGCAGCATGAGTTCGATCCCTGGCCGGCCAGGGAGCTACCCACATGGCGTGGCAGACCTCTCCTGACTGGGCCGCTGCTCCCCTCAGGAGAGTATTTCAGTCCGTCTGCCTGTTCTGTTCCCCACTCTGTCTCTGGTGGATCCTCTCACCACCCCCAACGCCTCTGGCCTGTACCCCAGCTCTTGTATGCATAAATAAATAAATCTTAAAAAAAATGTAACGTGGCCTCACTCTCTGCGACATTGTGCTACAAGACACTTTGCAGCCGGGCGTAATCCAGGGCTTTCTCACTATGTATCCCCCCACTTTAAAAAAAAAAAATCTGTTTCTCTGAATGGAAGCTCTGTGGGGCCAGGACTAGCGGTCCCGTGCCAGGCATTCTCCCCCGGGCCTGCTCCAGCCTTGGCGCACACGGGGAGCCTGGGGAGAATAGGGTGGCTGCAGGAGGCACAGATGATCCGACACGCGGGCAGAGCAGCGAGCTGGCAGCCTCGACCCAAAGCTGCAGGTCTGAAGTCTCTGCCAGAGGTCAGCTCTCACCCCAACTCCCCTGTAGCTTCCATGGGCAACAAACCCTGTGTTTCTGTCCAGAGGAGACCCGAGGGGCTCTGCTCTCGCTCTGCGCTGGTCTTCTCCTGGGTGGCGAGAAGGGAGGGAGAAGGCGCTGGGGCCTTCCTGGGCTGCTCTGGGCGGGTTTTGTGTCGTCCAGGTTGGGGCCGGGCTGGGCGAGGCGCGGGGCCACATTTCCTTTGGGTCTCAGTCCTTCCAGCACCCCAGGGGCCTTTCACCACATCACCAAGGGCCGCAGAGGTGGCCCCGCTCGCCACGCCCCGGGAGAGCAAAGGGTCCTTGAGGTTTAGAAGGTGCCCGAGGACAACAGCTCGAGCGACAAGAAAGAGCGTCCCGAGCTGTCAGCGCACGAGGGCCCGCACAGGGGGGGGGGTGGGTGTTGGGGCGCCGGGCCGGGCCACGCTGTCCCCAGACAATCGGGTCAGCGCGATGGGGAATTAATTACCGCTGGAGAGCGGCGGCCCATTCAGCGGGCCCGGCTTGATTAAACGCCAATAGACACGACAAAGCCACTCTCGGGGCCGCGCCGCGCCGACACGCCAAAGGGGGGATTAGGCCGGGGATTAACAGCCTAAAGTCTCCGGGACTTTCTGACTCGGGGCCCCGAGCTCGTAATCGTGTTTGTCCCCGGGCTCAGCCATCAGCCTCTCGGGCTGGCACCGGCCCGGCGCGGCCCACGGCCCTTTTTGCAGGCGCAGGGGGTCGGGGGTGGGCGGCCGGCTCCCCCGAGTGGGTCCCCGGCCCCCCGTCACCCCACGGCTGTTCTTGTCCCGCCACCCGAGGGAAGCCAGCAGAGAGCGCCCGCCCTCCTGGCAGGAGAAGGGGGTGTCCCGCGGCAGAAGGGGCGAGGAGGCGCCCGTGGGGCTCGCCTTGGCAGAGCAGGTGGGGGGGTCTGGGGAAAGGGGGGGGGTCCCCAGCGCCCGGCCAGCAGAGTGGGCCGCGCTCCACGCAGCCCCTGAGTGTGGGCGCCAAGAGCACCCCGCGCGGGCTGGGCGAGGCTGGGGACCGCGCGGTGAATCTCCCAGCTCCCCAGCTTGCCTCTCCCCTGGTCGACTCCTCTCCCCTCGGCGGCACCCGCCCTCCGGGCAACACTCTGGGGCAGGACGGGCGGGCTGGCGCGAAGCTCCACCCGGCTGGGCCTCTCCAGGCTCGGGGACCCCGACCCTCCCGGGACAGGACGGGGCACCAGGGCAGGGGAAGGTGGCACGGGGAGCGCCCACCACGGCCACCAACGACTCTGGAGCCTGAAGTCAAGTGTGTCCTTTCTCCGGCCTCCTTGGCTCTCTGGAAAGGAGCTGCCTGGCCCCCAGCACCCCACGAACACCCTCTGGGGGAAGCCAGGCCTTCCCACTGCGGCCAGCTCGGGCCAGTTGCCCCTTAGCCAGGGCAGGGGAGTAAAGGTGCCCCGTGGGCGCTGCCCCAGCTTCCCGGGCGCTCACCCCAGGGTCAGGGCTGGGCAGGCGCCTCATCCAGCCCTTCAGGAGAGTCCAGGCTCCCTCCCCGGGCGGGGTGGGGGGTGGTTTTCTGGGAACTGGGGGGCTGGCGGGGGCAGGCACACCTTCATCCTTGCACTCTCTGCAGAGGTGCCCTCCGGCCGCCCCGCCCTCACGCGCCTGCCACGGCGGGGCGGCTACGGGTTATTTGCGCCCCGGCCACTTGTGAGGTCGCAGTGTGCACGGGATGCAGCCCAGGCCCGCGACACCTACCCTAAACTTTAGGGCTTTTGGGTCGTCTCAAAGTTCAAGCTTCTTAGAGGCAACAAAGACTTTCTAAAGATCTCCACGCCCCCCTCTCCGGGCCCCCCAACTCCACTTCTCTCTCCCTACAAGCTCTCGAGCCCCCTTTCTTTGCACGGCCCGGGGATGAGTTTAAATCATTGTGCTCCTGTTTCTTGATCACTGCCTGCTTTGAGCCTTTGTTCCCTGGGAGCGGGATCGCGGCTGAAAGAGGGGCTGGAGATGAACAGTTTGACCTCTCAGGACAGTTCAGGCGGTGGACAGGAGCGGCCGCGGTCACCGGCTCCCCGACTCTATTCACTCGCTCCCCTCCCCTCCCCCCAAAGCTGCAGCCCCGCTTCATCTGGACGGTCTCGCAGACCACACAAGTGCCTGTTGAATTTATTGAAGTGAAGAGTGTTAGCGGCGTCCAGCGAAGGGTAGCTGGCATCGGTCATGTCTTTGCAAATCTGGGTGCAAATGGAAATGGTTTGCTTTCAGCACAACTGAGCAAAGTGCTGAACAAACAGGGCTCTGCAACTGGGTGGGATTGCTTGTGTGTGTGTGTGTGTTTTTTGGATCACACTAGATTGTTCTAGGAGGGTCCTTTTACTTAAAAGAAAAAAATGTTCTTCGCACTGGGAAAAGATTCCCCAAGTGTTCCACCATCAAGAGACAGGATCTCCTGAAACCTACAATACACACAGCAGGAGTCTGAGAATTCCAAGATGATACAGAGGGTGATTTTGTTTTTGCACAACAACCTTACAGACACCACTGTCCACAGCCAGAGACATTGCTATTTACAAAGTGAAAGCCTGGACACTCCATGTCATCTTCACATTTGCATGGGTTGAATAAGGACACAACTGTAAGTTTCTTAGCAGTGTTGGAATACTTTTCCTGTTTTGAAAAAAATATTTATGCATACAAGAACTGGGGTACAGGCCAGAAGTGTGGGGGTGAGAGGATTCACCAGAGACAGAGTAGGGAGCAGAACAGGCAGACTGAGTGAAATACACTGCTGAGGGGAGCAGTGGGCGAGACAGGAGAGGTCTGCTGTGCCATGTGGGTAGCTCCCTGGCTGGGGAGCAAACCCAGCTGCAGTGGCTGGTGATAGCTTGACAGCGCTGTGTCTTTAACCCCTGCACCACCAACGATGCCCTGCTTTTTCCTTTCGAAGGAAAGAAACGTGGAGAATCAGGCATGTGCAATTTACCCTCACACTCTTTACCATTACTAACGGCCTCCCTAGGATATAGTTAAATACACACTAACATCTTATGGACAGTACA
Source organism: Talpa occidentalis (assembly GCF_014898055.3). Classification (NCBI taxonomy): domain Eukaryota; kingdom Metazoa; phylum Chordata; class Mammalia; order Eulipotyphla; family Talpidae; genus Talpa; species Talpa occidentalis. The sequence continues at coordinate 94,406,533 of NW_023601322.1, forward strand.
GAAATATTTTGATGTCAGGAAGTCTTGGCATATACCCTTTCAGGGTATCATAAAAACATCTCGTGCCGATATAAAAACTGGGGAGTCAGACACCCAAGGACAGACACAAATCACAAGACGCCAAGTGTGTTTCGCTAACACTGAGCATGGACCTCGCCTGATTTGGGGTGGGGGAGAGGGTGACTTCCACAGGCCTATCAAGTTTTGTTTTCTTTACTCCCCTGCTTAACTGAGTTCTCTGTCTTCCACCAAAGCAGATTTCACAATCCTATCAACCTGGCATTTCCAAGCCAAACCAAAACGTTAAAGACACTCGTCCAGGGAGGGATGTCTCCACCGAGCCTGTCACATCAGCCTACCGAGGTGTCTGTCTGTGCAGCAGCTCCTGCAGGGAGAGGTAGATGTCTGAAGACTGACACTTCCTCAGAACCCACCTTTCTCGTCCTCTGTTGTATTCACGTGAACAAAAATCCTGCATCCACTCAGACATGTTCCTTCAGTCCTCACCAGGCTCCAAGACTCCACCCACTCTTGAAGGTCAATGAAGACTTTTACTCATTTGCCATCAGTATTGCCTATTAACAGCCCTGATGTCCCCCAAGAGCCCAGGCAAGCACCTGGGGGCGTCTGTGACTCCTCAAGCATCTCTTGCTTCATCAAACTTTTGTGCCAAGTTCTGATTTTCTGCAGGTCCACGATACACAGACAGAGACTCTAAAAAGCGCGTGTGGGGGGTGTGTGCGGAGATGCACCAGGTCTCCCCCTTCTGCACCTCTAGGACGTGAACCAAGCTGTTCTGAAAGTAGGAGGGCAGGAGCAACAGGGACATAACACTTGCAACTTAGGCAATGTGCTTAAAAGGGGAGGGGATGCAGCGCAAAAACACCCAAGAGCAAGTGCAAACCGTGGGGTCTCCAATCTTTCCAAGAGGGAACTGTGGAGGGGGGAGAGCTGCCTCCCTTTTCGAGCCCTCACATCTAGCTCATCGCCTGCTGCAGAGAGCATGCGACCAGCGACACATGCCCAAACACCAGCCGCCGCTTTCACCCTTGGCTTCTCGGGAATCCAACTGGTCTCCCAGGCCTGCACCCCCGTGAGACAGGGCCCCGCGGGCACCCTCCGCCCAACTTCTAACACGCCAGCCGCGCTCTGGTTCAGCCTAAGTGGCAGAAGGGCTGGCGCGGCTCTTCTGCAGCCTCCGGGGGTCCAGATCCCCTCCTGCTCCTCGGGCGAGCTCTGCCCTCCGCCCAGGGCGCGCGGCTGGGGGCTCCGGTTTTGCGTCTAAGGAAAGTCAGCCCGGGAGGCCGGGGCTGGGTGTGGGGCGGGGAGGGGCACGAGCAATTGAGAACAAGTGTCCTGTGGCGTCCAGGGAACCTTCAGCTCCTCTTTCCCCACTGAAGAGCCGGCAGAGTCGGGAGGACGGCCGCGTCCCTGCAACGCCCCCCGGAGCAGAGAAGGGGTCACCGGAATGTCAGTGCAGCCCATGCGCTCTCTCGAGCCGCAACTCGGGGGCTCCCCAGCCCGACGCGCCGCCCGGCCGCGCAGGGAGGCTCCCCGCAGCCCCGGCCCGCCGGAGGTGGGGTTGGCGCGCAGGGAGAACAAGCACCCGTCGGTGCCGGGAGCCTCGGTTTTCCACAGGTGCCACGAGGCGCTTTCACGCCCCGCGGCGAGCGCCCCCCAGCCGCGCCCCCCGCGAGCTCCCGCCCCGCAGACGCCCCCGCGGCCGCGCCTCTGCAGCCTGAGCGCCCGCGCCCGTGCGCCCCGCGCCCTCCACGCCGCGCTCCCCCTGCAGCAAAACGCGTGTGGTTTTAAGTCCTTTGCCTCTGACGCGGCTCCCGAGAGCTCCGCCAAGAGCCTCCGCCGAGCGCTCGCCGCTTTCCCCGGGATTCTGACCCCCATTAACTAATTCCTCGCGTCCCACCGCCCGGGAGCCCCGCGCCGGGCCGCGGCGGGTGCAGGGCGTGCGCGCGCGCCGGGCCGGGGGTGGGGGCGGCCTCCGGGGCGCGGGCGGGGGCGGCGGCCGGCGTCTCCCCACCCGCCCCCCGCGCCCCGGCCGCTAATGAGACGCTGAAAGGCAGCGGGCTCCGGCGCGCGTGGCTCGCGGGCCTCCCGGAGTCGGGCGCCCTGATTGGCCAGCTGCGCCGCGCGCCCTCCATTCATTAATAAATTAGCGGCACGCTCCGGCCGGGCGCGCGCCAGGCACAATGGGCAGCCGGGCGCCCACAGCCGCGGCTGGAGCCGCAGCCGCGCCCCGGGTTCTGCAGCCCCGACCTCAGCCCGGAGCTCCAAGAGGAGCTTTAGAACCATGTTATGCTGATTAGCTAAGGGGGGGCTGGAGAGAGGCGGGGGCGCCGGGAGCAGGGCTGGCTGGCGGGGCCGGGCGCGGGGAGCGAGGAGAAAGACGTGAATGATGATAATGCGGAGAAAAGACGACGCCGCGGGAGGGGGTGAGGGGCGTGGGGGGCGGCCCTGGGGGAGGAGGAACCGCGGCCAGGGATGGGGGAGGTGGGGGCCCCGAGGGCAGATCCGATTGTTTTCCCGGTGGTATATAAGGGGTTTTAAGGCGAGTCGTGTGCCAGACACGCAGCCACTGAACCACAAGCAGCTCCGCTTTAACTGGAGTGCCCGGGAGGCGCGTGCCAGGACCGCACCGCCGGGACTGACTGACACACAGACACGCACCGGCGCCACAACACACGAGGCCCGGGCGGGTCGCCGCGGCCACCGGGGTTCTTGGCAAACCCGCGGGCGGGAGCGGTCCCCCGCGGCGCCCCAGCAGCCGGCCGGGCGCTCCGGAGCCGGAGGACGCGCGCGGAGAGCGGCCGTGCGCGCTGCTGAGACCCGGAGCGCGGCGCGCGCCCCGCCGGGGAGCAGCGGAGTAAGTCCAGGCGGCGGCTCCCCGCTTGGAAGCGTGTCTCCCGCGCTCCGCCGCCGACGTCGCCCGGCCTCGCGGCCGCGGGGCCCGGACACCCAGCCGCCCGGACGGCGCGCAGCGCGCGGGGCCGCGGGGCTGGCGGCGGGGTGGCCAAGGGGGGCGCTGCTGCGCTGGCGGAGCCCCGGCGGGACCCCCACCCGCCCGCCCAGAGGGCGAGCCTCCCCGGCGCCCTTCCGAGCCCGTCCTCTCGGGTGCGCTCGGGAGGCGCCCCCGCGACTCCAAGCGCGCGCGTGTGCGCCGGGGTGGGCGCAGCGTCGAGCGCCTTCTCCTGACCTGCTCTCTCCTGCAGGATGTTCGTCAAGCCCGAGACCTTGGAGCTGAAGGAGGACGAGGACGTGCTGGTGCTGCTCGGCTCGGCCTCCCCGGCCTCGGCGGCCCTCACCCCGCTGTCGTCCAGCGCCGACGAGGAGGAAGAGGAGGAGCTGGGCGCGCCGGGCGGGGCCCGGAGGCCGCGAGGGGCCGAGGCGGCGCTGCGGGCGCGGGGAGGCTCGGCGGCGCCGGCCGAGGACTGCCGGCCCGCGCGGCTGCTGGGGCTGGTGCACGAATGCAAGAGGCGCCCCTCGAGGGCGCGCGCCGGGGCGCGCGGCGCCAAGACGGCGGAGTCGGTGCAGCGCATCAAGAAGACGCGCAGGCTCAAGGCCAACAACCGCGAGCGCAACCGCATGCACAACCTCAACGCCGCGCTGGACGCGCTGCGCGAGGTGCTGCCCACCTTCCCCGAGGACGCCAAGCTCACCAAGATCGAGACCCTGCGCTTCGCCCACAATTACATCTGGGCGCTCACCGAGACGCTGCGCCTGGCGGACCACTGCGGGGGCGGCGGCGCGGGCCTGCCCGGGGGGCTGTTCCCCGAGGCGGCGTTGCTGAGCCCGGGGGGCGCCAGCGCAGCCCGAGCAGCAGCGGGGAGAGCCCGTCGCCCGCCTCCACGTGGAGCTGCACCGACAGCCCCGCGCCGCCCTCCTCCGCGTCCTCCAGCTCCACCTCCCCCTACAGCTGCACTTTATCGCCCGCGAGCCCGCGGGGTCAGACCTGGACTACTGGCAGCCCCCGCCGGCCGACCAGCTCCGCTACGCGCCGCACCTACCCTTGGTCAGGGACTGCATCTAAGCCGCCGGCTCGGCCGCGCACCCAGCCCTCGGCGGGGGACCTTTCCTGTCCCCCGCCGAGCGCTTCGTCCACACCCCGCCCCCCGCCCCCACTGTCCGCGCCCTGGAAACCGGCTCACGCCCCAGAGCAGGTGGAGCCGCTTGGAATCCCCGCTTGGTGGGTGCATTCCCGGCTGAGGGGTCCTTCGCGCGGACGGGCTCTGGCACGGTGGGGTGCAGGCGTGGTGGAGGGTATTGTGCAAGAGGATGATGGAGTTGGGGGGGCGCTTTCTAAGATTAAACATGATGCTGGGAAGAGATGACCGTCACGCGTCTGAAGAGCTGGCGGGGCGCACTGAGCTCCCCTGTGCGCCCCCCGGCCCTGGGGATGCCGGGGGACTCGGCGCAGCTCGTGTGAATCTCCCAGGGGGAGAGCAACTGGTTCCTGTGATCTCTTCACCTTTGCTTCTGCATAGAGATGTTAATGTCGAGTAGAAAGAAATGTATTTTAGCATCTGAATGATTTTGCCGGTAATAATATTATCCACAGATTCGCACTGGCGGGCATCTGCTTGCTTCCCACTGCCTTGCGCGGGCTGTGGGAATTTCACCTGTCAAACCAAACTTTCCCTCTCTGATGTGCACTTTGTTCCGTTTCCCAGATTCGTCACAATGCCCATTGTCCCGTCCTTCGCTTTCCTTTTTCTTCTCCATTTTGCCATCTGTCTCTTATGATTTATAAGGAGGAAAAAGTGGTTTTGTTAGCGCGCCAGGTTAGAAGTCATTGTATAATTTGTAGGCTTTGTGATGATTGAATGCAAGCGTGGAAATTTAGGCTGAACTCGCCATCAAAAGGAAAAATGTGGAGGAAAAGGGAAAAATCGCGAGGGAGGGTTGGTTCATGCATTATTTATCTTGACCCTTTGGGGGAAAGGAACTCCCCCATTCTTTCAAGAGATTAAAAATAAATCAACAGACTGAAAACCTCAGCAGACACGGAGCATTATCGGGATCAGCCACACACGTGTTCCCTTCTATTTATTATAAAGAAAAATTTCATGGGAAAAGTATGTATTTTTTTGTATATTCTACAGAGTCTATTCTAGTATGTATTTACTTCTTGAAGAACAAGAAAATTGTTCTTGTGCTTAAACTATAAATAAAAATATCTAATTTTCATAATCTGGGTGTGTTGCTTTTAACTTTTTTCTGCTTGTGTGATTTTTAGAAGCAGAAGGGGTTGTGCTTTTCTGAAATTCACCCTATCTCAAATTTAGAGGAGCAACTGTATTTTTTGTCAATGTTCAAGTGTAGAATTATGCTGACTGACAAGGCCTACAAAATGAAAAGCACCTGAATTGTATTTGAGACACTAAGACTGATGTGACTGTCATCCTCGATACAAATGTTTAGTACAACTTGGTTTTAAAGAAATCAATTTCTGAACAGAAAAGATCAGCAAGGACAGAAAAGGATGGGTGTTAAGTAATTAGGAAGTCATGATCAGCTCTGAAAATCAGGAACCTTGATTTTTAATGACTATTAAGGTTGAAATTTCTTGAAGGAATGTGTAGTGGCTTGGTTTTTGCCCTTAAATTTTTGGGCTTCAGCTGACTTCTGTGAGCAGAAAAGACTGGATGCTGATTTCTGCAGGTTCCCTCCAGCTCGAACATCTGTAATTTGAGTATTTATTAACCCATTACCGGAAGCTCATTTCACATTGTCCATTTTAACAAACCAGTTGGCTGGGAAAGCAAACTCCCAGAGAAAAGAAAAGGTCCAAAGTGAGTAAGAATAAAGTAGTATCTGAAAGAAAGCGCAAGTTTCCAGTCCTGGCTAAAATAATTGCACAGTTGAGACTTCGTCAAAGAAAAAGCAAAAATGGTGTCCCAGAATACATAACTCCGTAACTTCCACCTCAATCTCCAAAGCAGAAATGAATGACCTTTGGCCTTGGGTCAAAGAGGACCACCTGAAGGTCTACCACATCTAGGTGTTCTCTTTTTGGGGGAGAGCATCCAGTATAACAGAAGCTAAAAATCTAGGCTCTTAGTGACCTCCTGCATCCCCATGAATTTCTCATCTGATGCTCCTGGTTTGGGCTAATTCCTCCACGCCTCTGCACACAACAACGATAATTTCTCCAGAGACGTGTCTCTGAAACTCCTCCCCCGTCCAACCATATGGAAAATACTGTGTTAATATCTTAATAACTATTTTATCAAAGGAGGAACCAACCCAAGGTTTTAAGGGCTTTTTTTTGTTTGTTTGTTTGTTTTTTTTGGTGTGTAGAAGAACTGGGGTACAGGCCAGAGGTGCAGGGTGAGAGGATTCACTAGAGACAGAGTGGGGAACAGAACAGGCAGACTGACCGAAGTACACCGCTCAGGGGAGCAGCAGGCGAGACAGGAGAGGTCTGCTGCGCCATGTGGGTCAACTTCCTGGCCGGGGATGGAACTCAGGCCTTAGGGGTGATAGTTCTGAGACTAACCCCTAGGCCACCAGTGCGGCCTAGTTTGGTTTTTCATAACTGAAAATAAGAAAGACCTGTTGGAAAAACGTTCCAATTTAAAGGTGGTGTTCTCCTTAGCCCTCTCAACAAGCTCATATGAGAAGAAAGTGACATTTCTCCTACTCGTGAGTGCAGTGTGAGTTTTACAACATCAGAGGCTTGATAGTGAACAGCTGTTCTTCCAATGCCGACAGTGTTTACTTTTTTTTTTAAAAAAAAAATACTTGCCAAGAAACAATTCCTGGCACAGGTGCCTGCAGGCAGTCACTCAGGTGCAGACACTTCCAAGATGACAAAGAGAGGCAACCCTCAAAGGGTGAGGGGACCCCATAAACAGGTGACCGTAATGGCTTAGCTGGAGAGGCTTAGAAGGGTAGATGGTCTGCAAATCATCGCTTGGCGCAAGGACAACACAGCCAAAGACTTAACACAGACCTAATTGCACGGAAAAACCTCTCGATGGCCCCTCCAGGACTGGAGACCTGTGCAGCACCAGCCCGTTCCCAGGTGTGTCAGCAGGATGCCACACAGCCGGGAGTCACACCTGCCATCTGTGGCCACGCCCAAACGTCCCCTTCTCCATCAAGAGCGACCTTACTTGAGGCTAAATTGGTGGAATCATTCCTAAAGGCATCGAATCACCTTTAGCTGTTAAGAATGTTCTCTCTGCCTCTCTCTGGCCTGGGATTTCTTCCTCCCAATCCACAGCCAGGGGTGCCATGCAGGACCTGCAGAAACGCGGGTCACCAGCTTGCAGTCAGCCCTTGCTGCTGCAGCAGAGAAAGTGTCCGCTGCATTTCTTCATCCCTGTCCCCAACTTGTGACCGCACCAGAGCGAGCGAGGATCCGGGGCTGCTCCTTCAAACCGCTGCTCCTGGTTGCTCTCTGCAGAGCGCCGGCTCCATGTTCTTCCCACTGCAGTCTCTGCACCGCCAGAGCCGCTGGACCTTTCAAGAGCCAAGGCAGAGAGGCGCGAGGGTTGGTCCTGTCCTCCTGGGCGATGTCGCCTCCGCCTCTGCCAGGGCCTGGATGGCTTGTATTTCTTTGCTCTGCAAGGCCCAGGCCTCGTTAAGGCTGACGTCTCCTTCATTAAATAGCCTCATTTGAGGGCCAAGCGGGGAGAGAAAAAAGCAAGAAAAGGGACGCGCCATCCTTTGGGCCCCAGCGCTGATCCAGGGGGGCTTGGAGACGCCTGGGCCTTGGGGAGGGGGCCCTCCCCTCCCCTCCGCCAGGCCTTAAGGAAGCGAGGGTGCGGAGCCCTTTTGCAGAATTTGGCGAGATTTCCAGGGACGCACGACCAGGCCCAGCGCAGGCCTCGTGCACCCGCCCGCGGGGCGCACCCGGGCACCGCACGGCCTCCGGCAGGTTGGGACTTCTGGGCGGCGCCACCTGCACCCGGTTAAAAGCGCCTCCTCCGCGCGCCCGGCCGACCCTCGCCCCCGAGCCGGGCTCCCGGGCCAGCTTTGAATGTATTAATTAAATCAAGCAGCAGCCTCGCTGCGCCCGTGCAGGGCGCTCCCGGGAGCGTGAAAGTCCCGGCCTCCGAATCCGCCAAAGAAAACGTGTGAAAAGAGAATTAGTGAAATTAGGTTAGACCAATAAAACGTGAGGGCTGCAGCACCCCCTGCGCGCTCCCCCGGCCCGAGGCTAGAAGTGCTATCTGGTCTGATCTATTGTTTCCCGCCCTGGCAGGGGGTTCATTGTGTGATAAATAATTCCCCCTCTATTTTATCCTTTTTTTTTTTTCTTTTTTAAAAAAATGGGTATTTGCATAATCACTGCTTTGATGTGGCCAGAAATCGGAGGCTTGGTTTCCCCAAGTCTGCTATTGGCAGCGAAGCAACAAAGCTCGGGGCAGAGCTTTCAGATCGCGGGCAGTGTGGGGGGCAGGTTGTCAGCGATGGCTGCGCTAAGCTGCAGCCTCCTTAAAAAAAAAAGGAAGAAAAGGAATCCTCTTTAATGATTAAACTTAAGGAATGTCCAAAAAGGGGGCGAGGGATGAAAGACCGGGGTTGTCAAGCCCCTCCACCTCTCCACGCCCTTCAGGGTTCACTGTGCCGGCAGTTTGGGGCGCCAAGGCCTGGGGTGGGGCGCGCGCCCAGGGGCGATGTCTCCAGGCTCCGGCCTCTGCGCCCGGAGACCCGACTCTTTCCCCGCTTGGGCTGATCCAGCCGAGACGAGGCTCGCGTGGTGCAGGACCACAGTGAGTGGCCCCTCAGTGCCCGAGTGGAATGTTGGAGAAGGGGGTTCCCCTGGGAACGTCACTCGGCGAGTTTCAGATGGTCCCCAAGCCGAGAGCGGCAAAGGGAATCAGTCATCCGGAACGGGGGCCGGGCACGCCGGCGTGGCGAGGCTATTATTTGCCTGCGAGGTGGCGTGAGCCGGGAGGACCGAGTGGGAACGCGTCCTGATGGCGTGCGCGCCACCATAAATAATGGCTTTTTTTTCCTGACGGTGCCCGAGCAGGGGGGCGGAGCGGGAGAAGGGAGGACGAGGTGCGTGTCCCTGCCTGCTCTCAGCCTCTCCAGTTTCTCTGCACCCCGGGGTTCGCCAGCGCGGGGCGCCCTGCGGCCTCCCAGCGCGCGGAGGTCTCACCTGCCCAGGGCGCACCCCGCTCCGGCACCTGAGCGCAGGCCAACGCGGAGGTGTGCGCGCCGCAGGTGCGAGGGAAAATAGGCGGGTGCGTGGAACAGGGCGCGTCCTGGGGTCCACGGCTTCTCGCCGTCCCTTGTCACCCCCGACCCCTCCCCCGACCCCACCCGGCAGCTGAGCTCGGCCATTCTTCAGGTGTCCCAGCGGCTTTGCGGTGACAGCGCTTGGGCGGTGCTTAGCTCCGCACCCATTCACTTTTTACTTAGCTTTCCCTTTGCCTTTTCAAGGCTGGAACTGTATAGACACCGTGTTTTCCTTTTTCTTTTTTAAAGATTTATTTATTTTTGCACACAAGAGCTGGGGTACAGGCCAGAGATGTGGGGGCGGTCAGAGAACCCACCAGAGACAGAGTGGGGAGCAGAGCAGGCAGATCTGCTGAAATACACTGCTGAGGGGAGCAGCCGGCGAGACAGGAGAGGTCTGCTGCGCCATGTGGGTTGCTTCCTGGCCAGCCGGGGATCGAACTTGTGCTGCAGAGGCTGCAGATTGCTTCATAGTGAGGTGCTTAACCCCTCGCGCCACCAGGGAGGCCGGACATCGGGTTTTCTTCACATCAACTTTCTCACAAAGCAGAAGCCATAGTTCTTAAGAGGTACAAGAAAGTGGGATCCAAGAGTCTTAATGGGAGCCCACACTTGATTTGGTAGGACTCATGTGACCTGGCAGACCCCGGAGGGCACCCTGAATCCCAGGAATGGTAGAAAAACAGAGGTAGAAGTTATTTCCAAGGACTGTCTCCAAGAGAGGCTGTTTGCACCACAGCTGACTTTTTAAAGATTCTCACAAGAATATTGATCTTCGCCGATAGAGCTCAGACACTGTTTTCCTTCACCTCTCCTTGCTTTCTAATGTTTCCATCATCACCTTCTCTCTTTTTTTTCTCTCCACTCTGGCATAGAGGCCTACCTGGAGACATTATGCAATGGAGCAAAGAAGCCAAAACTTTTACCTGCTTTATTTCACCTAGAAACAGTGAAGTAAAAGTGCCCAGGTCCATGCAAAATGGAATCAGGCCCCTTCAAAATAAGAGAGAGCTGGGAACCGGTTTCCATGGTAGCAGCTTGCAATAAAGTCCAATTCCTTGTGACAAAGAGGTCATCTTCCTTTTCAAATGTGTTTATGATCCCTTTGTGCATTGTATTTTGGCATAAAAGCTCCTCTGCCCGATTAGGGCTCCAGGGGCAGCTCTATCACTCTCAGGGGGGTTTATTGCCTCCTTGGTATGAGAATAGCAGAAAGAAGCCAAACTAGTGGCAGTGTGACAAAAGAGCAACCCCCCAGGCTTGCCTTTGCTTTCTTTCTGTAACACATAAATCTTGCTATGCATTGAAATAATTTTAAAATGAGGGACTCTGGGATTGCTTTGATTTGACTGTGTTTCTTCAACCCTTTGCATCCACTGAAACACCATAACATGCAAACAAATACAAGGCTGATGCAACGTGAGGCTATGAGGAACGTATTTTCTTGCCTTACTTTACAGATAACTTTGGAAAAGACATCAAATGAGGTAAAACCTTGAACATACCTGTGAAGCCACGTGGAGGAAACTAACCACCTTAGATAACTACTGTAGTCATGTATTAACAACTCTTCCATCTCACAGTGCTAGAACATGATTGAAACACTCCCTTGGAATAAAACCTAGCTGAAGTAAAAATGTTTTCCTTAATGTTCAAAGTTGCCAGGCAGTGGCTTAGAAAGAGACAAAAAAAAAAAAAAGTACCTGAAATGCTGGTAGATTCATAAAGCAACTTGAAGGTCTTGAGTTCAAGTCCGGAGTTTCTCTGGAATTAGAAGGAAATGTGTTCACCAAGTACATGGACAAGCCTTTCCAGCAGAGCTCTTGATGGCTTTTGCAACAGAAGCTCCGGTTATTTCAGTAGACTTAGGAGAGTCCATTTACATCTTTACCTGGGAAGTATCAGGAAGAGCGTAGTGAAAAATGAATTTGCTATTCCTATGAGCAAATAATTACAAAGGAGCTTCACTTCTACTTGGGTGGATCTGTTCTAGAATCTTATTCTGTTTTCTGACATTGAGTTCTCTAGATTTCCTAGTTATTGTTGTTGTTTTTTTTCCCTCTAGAGCAAAGTGGTTCTGAACTACAGAAGCTGAAGCTGAATTGATGGAGGCTCTGGGCAGTGAAACCTACCTCACCCTCAAATTACTCTGAATCTCCCCAATACGCATGTCTTCCATAACAACATGGATAAAGTGGTAATGATGACAACAGTAGACAAAGCTGACTGGAACAAATCCTGAGGTGACATCGGTCTCCAGGTAATCGCTACTTTTGTATCTTTCCACCTAAAAGACACCAACATTCAATTTCCTTTAGTGGCACCCATTTCTTACCCAAGCAAAATAAGTGATGCCCCAAGGTCTTTGTTGAGACACAAGGAGAATGTTCATAACATTAGGGTTCTCAGTGTTTCTTGTACTCAGGACATACCTTCAAGTTTTAGAAAATGTGATAGAGTATTTCAAAGGATGGAGTCTCAAAACATTACCCGAGGTAGCTAGGATGGCATCACACAGAAGCCCACTGTCTCTCAGTCTCGTTGACATTCACAGCTGTCACCCTTTCACACTATCTTGGACCTGGTGAAACTAGAACGGTTACTTTTTGTCAGGTCAATGCCTCCCATACACACTAGCCAATAGTCCTAGCGTTCCAGGAAACACCATTTCTTTAGTACTATGTTTCCCCTGCTCTGCAAGTCTTCTTGAAAGCCTGTCATTTGGCTTCATGTCATCTGACAAAGCCCTGCTGCTGGGGCTCATGGAGGGTGCACCTAACCACCTGATTCTGTAATGTTCTGGCCAGGCCAGACCCCAGGCTACTGGGTGGGGCCAAGTCTCAGGTGATGAGACCAAAATATCAAAGCTGGGTGGCCTCCGAGTGGCCACATGAAGAGCCATGGTCCTCCTCAGTCACTAAACTCGCAATGGATAAAACAGGAGGTGAGAAATACACTGGTGAGTTAAAGCCACTGAGATTTGGTGGTTATTACGGCCTCACAATAGCATATGTTGGCACACATGTATGTATATGTGTTGGAAGGGCTGTGTAATTTATTTGCAGCCCCCCCCCCAGTCTTGAATTGAGCAAAACTTGGCAGCTTACCTATGAAGTTTGAAGATCGTTATAAGAGCCGTTGTTATTTTGGTCACGCAAGGAAGTTCAGTCCCTGGAAATCTACAGCCATCCTAAGGGTGCTTTTTAAAAAACATTTCAAAACAATAAAAAGAAATATCGTCTCGTGAACAGTTAGTGGTAGTACGTACATTCTATTGCTCTACAGTAGATCTCTAGAACTTTTTCATCTTGCAAAACTGAAACTGCAGATCCACTCAGCTCCCCTGTGCTCCCCCTGCTGTGTCAATCACTCTTCTGTTTCTATGAATTTGACTTTTTACATACTTTATATCATAAAAGTCATTTTTATTTTTATTTTATTTATTTATTTTTTTATTTTTTTTAAGAGGCATGTTTATTTATTTATTTATTTGTTTGTTTGTTTGTCCGTTTTTTTTTTTTTTTTTTGTTTATACATGCACTAGGTACAGTCAGAAGCACGGGAGGGCGAGAGAATTCACCAGAGCCAGAGGCAGAAGGACCGAAGTACACTGCTGAGGGGAGCAGCGGGCGGCAGGAGAGGTCTGCGCGCCATGTGGGACCCTCCTCCGGTGGCCGGGGAGCAGCCGGGGATCGAACCGGCGCTGCAGAGGCCGCGGGCAGCTTCGCAACCCAGCGCTCAACCGCTGCGCCACCGGGGAGGCCCCATTTTTATTTTTAAATATATAGTGTCTCTGTCTCCTTTTTTCTCTATCTTGTTGTTTTTAAGGTCTATTTTTATTTATTTATGCATACAATAACTGGGGTATAGGTCAGAGGTGCAGGGGTAGGGGGAGGTGAGAGGATTCACCTGAGACAGAGTAGGGAGCAGAACAGGCAGATTGACTAAAATATATTGCTGAGGGGAGCAGCGGGTGGCAGGAGAGGTCTGCGCACCATGTGGGACCCTTGCCCTGTGGCTGGGGATAGAACCGGAGCTGCAGAGGCTGCAGGCAGCTTTGCAGCCGAACACTCAACCGCTGCGCCACCGGGGAGGCCCTAAGCTAAAACTCTTACGTTGAACTGAGATTCCTACCTTGATGATGCCTGAATGAGTGCCAGACATGGACGTCATCAGAAATCAACCGAGCAGGCCAAGGTGTGTACCAAAGTCAAGATAACTGGGAGGCTGATAACAAACTCTGGGGGCTGAATGTGACAAATACACCAAGAACATCAACTATGATGATGTGAATGTCCTGATGAAATATTCACTTAAGGCTGTTTTGTTCAACTCACTATAAAACAGCCAGTTAGAAAATATTTTAAAAAACTAGCAACAACAAACGTCGGCGAGGATGTGGAGAAAAAGGAACTCTCCTGCACTGCTGGTGGGAGTGCAAACTGGTCCAACCACTATGGAGAGCTGTGTGGAGATTCCTCAACCTACTAAAGATAGAGCTTGTGTATGATCCAGCAATTCCACTCCTAGGTATTTACCCAAAGGACACAGAAACATCCATTCCAAAGAGCACCTGCACCCCTATGTTTATAGCAGCACTGTTTACAATAGCTAAGCTTTGGAAACAACCCAAATGCCCAAAAACAGATGACTGGATCAAGAAGATGTGGTATATATACATTATGGAATATTACTCAGCAATCAAAAAAGATAAACTCATGCAATTTGCAGCAACATGGATGGAGCTGGAAGGGATCATGCTCAGCGAAATAAGCCAGAAAGAAAAAGAAAAATACCGGATGGTCTCACTCATAGCAGGAATTTAGAAAACCTAAATAAGGGCCCAGGAAAAAGACTAATTATAATAAAGTAAAAATCAAAATCAACAAGCGACTGTAAACCAGAGACACACTGGGGAGGGGAGGTGGAGGGAGTAGGATCAAAACAAGGGGGGCGGGAATTGAATGGGGACTATAACCAAGATGAAAATGCATACATTGTGCAAAAATGAAGTAAAAATATATAAAATTTTAAAAAATAATTTAAAAAATTAAAAAAAATAAAACAGCCAGCTGTAGATGAGGTGTTAGAGTGGTTTCTTCAGGAAGATGTGCCCACCATTCTCAGATCGCTGGCCAGCTGTCTAAATAAACATGTTTCTTATCGGGTCCATTCCGGTCTCTGCTCTTTAGCTTTCAGCAGTGACAGGCAGCACTGCCACCCGCCCAGCACCGAGCACCCACAGTCCTTTAGCCTAGACTACTGGGCCCCCTTCCTGCTTTGCTCCCACCCCTGCTCTGGGTAGTCTTAATTTGGCTGTCATATTTCTAGGGTTTATTTTGGTTTAGTTTTTTTGTTTGTTTTCTCTATATTCCACATATGACTGAAATCGTCCAGCATTTGTCCTTCTGACTTATTTCAGTTAGCATAATCTCTTCCAGTTCCATGCACATTGTTGAAAATGGCAAGATTTCATCTTTTTAAAAAATAACTGAGTAGTATTCCGTTGTGTATATAGAGAATGGCATGGTCATCAGTGCGCTGTTGAAGGGCACATAGGTTGTTTCCATATCCTGCCTATTGTAAATAGTGCTGCAGTGAATACAGGAGTGCAGCTATCCTTTTGAATTAGTGATTCCATATTCTTCTGGTAGATACCTAGGAGTGGAATTGTTGGGTCATACAGCAGATCTATTATTTATTTATTTATTTATTAAAATTTTTTTGCATGATTTGGATTGCGAGTTTTTTGTTTTTAAAGATTTATTTATTTATTTATACAAGCACTGGGTACAGTCAGAAGCGCGGGAGGGTTAGTGAATCCACCAGAGCCAGAGCGGGGAACAGAACAGCCAGACTGACGAAATACACTGCTGAGGGGAGCAGCGGGCGACAGGAGAGATCTGTGCGCCATGTGGGACCCTCGCCCGGCGGCCGGGGATCGAACCGGCGGTGCAGAGGCTGCAGGCAGCTTCGCAACCCAGCATTCAACTGCTGCACCACTGGGGAGGCCCAGATCTATTTTTTAATATACTGGGGACCCTCCACACTTTTTCCACAGGGGCTGGACCATTCTGCATTCCCACCAACACTGTAAGAGGGCCCCTTTTTTTCCCTATCCTCGCCAGCACTTGTTCTTTCTAGGCTTTTTGATATAGAGCATTGTAGCAAGTGTGAGGTGCCTGCTTTCTTTAAAAAGAAACTGTGGTTTTGATTCACATT
Organism: Talpa occidentalis; assembly: GCF_014898055.3. NCBI lineage: Eukaryota > Metazoa > Chordata > Mammalia > Eulipotyphla > Talpidae > Talpa > Talpa occidentalis. The sequence continues at coordinate 94,421,962 of NW_023601322.1, forward strand.
TCCCCGAAGATAAGAGATGAGCATCATTTTATCATGTGCCTCTTGGCTATCTGCACGTCTTCTTTGGAAAAGTATTGAGCACTCTTGCCCATTTTTTGACTGGGTCCTTTGTTTTATTTTTGTTGAACGAGTCCTTGATTTTCAAAAATAGGCTGAGAAAACAAATTTTCAGTTGTCTTTTACAAATGTTTCTTCAAGAGTGGAAACTAGGGCCTTCCCTGGTGGCACAGGCGGTTTAGCGCTGTGCCGTGAAGGTGTCCACAGCCCCTGTAGTGCCAGTTCGATCCTGGCTGACTGGTGAGGGTCCCACATGGCACAGCAGGCCTCTCCTATTGCGCCCGCTGCTCCCCTCAGCAGTGTGTTTCATCAGTCTGCCTGTTCTGTTCCCTGCTCTGTTTCTGGTGAATCCCCTCACCCTCCCGCGAATCTGGCCTGTACCCCAGTTCTTGTGTAAATAAATAAATAAAAATCTTAAAAAAAAAAAAGAGTGGAAACTGGAAGGCTGAGGAAGATAATGGAAGTGACCCTCCACTAGGTTCAGCTTTCACACTGGCATCTAAGACCTGCCATCCGTCTTGAGTTCAGCCTTGTTTTTCATCCAGCACTTGCCCTGAACAGAGGCCAATCATTTTAGGTAGGGAAGAAAAGCAAACCTGTAACACAGATTTTTCTCCTTTATGCTGCTTTCAGGCAGAGGATGTCTCTTATTCAGAGACTCATATTCCTTCATCTGCCTTCTTTCTTCTTCCTCTTTCAAGGTGTCTCTTGATTTGGGCATCGCGGATATATAAACACATCACACCAGTAATTTAAAATTGCTCTTCTTAGGGGGAAAACAGATTAAGCCTCAGCTTCCCATGAATAGCTCTGCTCTCTCCTTTTTAATAAAGAAGAGTTAGACTGGACCAGTGCCGATGGCATATTTACCTTCATGAGTTTAAAAAAAAGAAAAAAGAGAGAAAAAAAAAGTTAATTACTGCTCGGAGCAAGTTAGTCTGGTTGTCCTGAGCTGTCTTTTATTAGTTGTCCCCTTCATTAATTTCCCTCACTGGATTTGCTGCTAATAGCTGCCTGGTCCCAGTCAGCTCAAAGCCGCATCTGTGCCATTGAGCAGAAAAGTAGGAGTCTGGCCAAAGGGGGGTGGGGGACATGGTGAGGGAGACGCTATTTACAAATCAACTCTTATTAACATGATGGGCTGCTTTGCTGAAGAGGGGAGAGAATGGGCCTCAGAGCAGAATGCCAGAGAGCAGAAGCTTCTTGAAATGGGGAGGAACCTGCACCCACGTATCCAGTTCACTCCTACGAACTAGTGTTCTCTTAACACAACTTAGAATGATACTTTCCTCCCTAAAGGCCAAATGAAGCATACTGCTCTGTCACTGACCTTCAGGAGAAGCAACAGTAGTGTCCATCTTTCAGTAAGGAAGTCTGGTTTTTCCCATAGGAGGCAGGGACTGTGAGAGATGAAAGCAACAGCTGAACTTTTTTCCTTCAGGAGCTTCTAGCTAATTTTTGGAGATTCAGTTAGAGACAATGTACTGAACACACATGCAATTTTTAGATTCCTGTTCCTATTATGAAGTGCAGGATACAGTGGAGTCCAGCCATCTTTATCTTCCTCACATCTGTCACCAAGATGCACACCATCTCCTGGTTTTGTTTACAGGTCTCCTCTTTAGAACAGAAGCTCCAGCAGCACAAGTGTGTGATGCTTTGTTCAGCATGCCTATTTCAGCGTCAGTAATAGTTCCTCCCCTATCTTCAGAGCTCTATAAATATTTGTTGTGTTAATGCTGATGAAGGAAGTTTTGGTTTTTTTAAAGATTTATTTATTTATTTATACATGCACTGGGTACAGTCAGAAGCGCGGGAGGGTGAGAGAATTCACCAGAGCCAGAGTGGGGAGCAGAACAGGCAGAAGGACCAAAGTGCACTGCTGAGGGGAGCAGCGGGCGGCAGGAGAGGTCTGCGCGCCATGTGGGACCCTCGCCCGGCGGCTGGGGATTGAAAGGGCGCTGCAGAGGCTTTGGGCAGCTTCGCAGACCAGCACTCAACCGTTGTGCCAACGGGGAGGCCCATGATGAAGGAAGTTTTTAAAGATAAACAACAACCAGTTCCCAAATGCTACAAATATATGTACCCAATTAAGACACATTTCAATGACCCCCACTGTTTTTACCTTTGATAAGAAGAAAGTGGTGGATCAAAACAGGGGAGGGAAGAGCACAAGGGACTATGGTGATGGTACACGGGTGAACTGATGGTGGGAATTCTATGGGGACTATACCTGAGATGATAAAGCATACATTGTTTAAAAATGAAGAATGATGTAAAACTATATGCAGAATAATAATTAAATAAAATGACTTAGTAATTGAAGAGAAAGAAAAAAACAAAAAAGGCATCGTATCCAATGTCAACTTTCCCCAAGTTCCATCACAGATGGATGTGCTCATAGATGGACTGGTCTAAATCATTTTTCTTCCTTACGCAATAGTTCCTCTTTTCAAGCTGTACCCACACTGTTCTGAAGCTGAGAAAAAGCATACTTGCAATAATTCGCTAAGGCAGTGGATCAGTGGGAGTGAGGGATTCGGAATATATTCTCTTTACACACACTTGCTTGACCATGTTAAACGCAATAGTAAGTAAGGGCCTCCCTGGTGGTGCAGGGGTTAAAGACAGCACTATCCAGCTATTGGCAGCCCCTGCAGCATGAGTTTGATCCCTGGCCAGGGAGCTACCCACATGGCGCAGCAGACCTCTCCTGTGTTGCCCGCTGCTCCCCTCAGCAGTGTATTTCATCAGTCTGCCTGTTCTGTTCCCCTCTCTGTCTCTGGTGAATCCACTCACCCACCCCCACCTCTAGCTTATACCCCAGTTCTTGTATGCATAAATGAATAAATCCTTTTTAAAAAAGTAAAGGCAATAATAAGGCCTTCCAATAAACACAGTAATAAACCTGGGTTTCAGTGATATGGCTCTACCCCAGAAAAACAGGAAAGTCAAATTTGAATAGTCTGACTGTTATGCCTGGGCTTGTCAGTCAATCAGTTTGGGTTAAAACTTACTTCTATTATTTATTAGCTGTGTGGTCATGAACCTAAAGTTTACCTTTAGTTTTCTATTTATAAATAGTGTAGGATGAGTCATACACACAATGTGCATGGACCAAAATCTTTCTCAGTTGCCGTTTTATTACTTTTTGAAAACAGATGAGTAACAAAACTGCATAGTGGTTTAAGTATAAAATTACAGACTTCGCTTTTTAAAGTTATTTTAGATTTTTAATTATTTAAAAAACAACATAAGGTCTACTGAAATGGTAAAGAAAGCAGATCCCTTTATTCTCTGCTTTGCAACCTTCAGATTAGTCCAGTCAATTTTAGGCTCTCCTCTAGGAACTTTCTGCCTTTCCCATCTAGCTAAGCAAATCTAGACCTTCCAGTGAGTTTGCTCTTAACCTGGCATCTGCTTTAAAGTCACAGAACTAGCAATGGCCCTTCCCAACCCCAACATCACACCTCATTTGAGCCAGGCCGTAGGTTGAGGGATGTTTTGAATGAAGCAGGATTCACCTGGGAGGGATTGCAGTATTTATTTCATTTTCTTTGGAAATAAGCGGGAAAGTGATGGAATGTATTTTCAGTATTAAATGTTCAGTCAGAAGAGGAAATGCAAATGGCCAACAGGCATATGAAAAAATGTTCATCACTTGTAATCAGGGAAATGCAAATCAAAACCACCATGAGATACCATCTTACACCAGTGAGAATGGCACATATTAAAAAAACTAACAAATGTTGGGGAGGGTGTGGAGAAAAAGGAACTCTTCTGCACTGCTGGTGGGAGTGCAAACTGGTCCAACCACTATGGAGAGCTGTGTGGAGATTTCTGGACCTACTAAACATAGAGCTTCCATATGATCCAGCAATTCCACTCCTAGGTATTTACCCAAAGGACACAGAAACATCAATTCCAAAGGGCACCTGCACCCCTATGTTTATAGCAGCACTATTTACAATAGCTAAGCTTTGGAAACAGCCCAAATGCCCAAAAATAGATGACTGGATCAAGAAGATGTGGTACATATACACCATGGAATATTACTCATCATTCAAAAAAGATAAACACATGCCATTTGCAGCAACATGGATGGCGCTGGAAGGGATCATGCTCAGCGAAATAAGCCAGAAAGAAAAAGAAAAATACCGGATGGTCTCACTCATAGCAGGAATCTAGAAAACTTAAATGAGGGACCAGGAAAAAGAATAACCATATGAAAGAAAATATCAAAATCAACAAACAACTATGAACCAGAGACACTCTATGGGGGTGGGGGGTGGGAAAGGAGGGCTTGGGGTCAAAATAAGGGGGTTGTAATTGTATGGGGAATATAAAAATAAAATTTAAACAAACAAACAAACAAATAAATATTCAGTCTTTAGTATTTAGACCTACGAAGGGCAATTTCACAGATCTCCTAGGCTAAGGTGACCACTTCATTCAAAACATCAGTGTGCATAAGTCCGCTGAGTGATGAAGGTCTGAAAATGAAGCAGGGGCTGTCTTGGAACCAAGTGCTACCACGGGCATTTTGCTGGGATGACAGGTAAAAAGCAGGGTGAGAATCCCTGCACACTGAAAACAGTTTGGTCTTAAAAATGTCCACGTCAACCTGAAAACCCTTTGTCTCTGCTCTGATGGTTAACAGTGTGAAACTCAGGACTGTATTCAGGGCCTCCCTGGTGGCGCAGGCAGTTGAGTGTAGCGCTGTGAAGCTGTCCGCAGTCTCTGCAGCACCAGTTTGATCCCGGCCGGCCAGCGAGGGTCCCACATGGCGCGGCAGACCTCTCCTGTGGCGCCCGCTGCTCCCCTCAGCAGTGTACTTCACTCAGTCTGCCTGTTCTGTTCCCTGCTCTGTCTCTGGTGAATCCTCTCACCCTTCCACACATTTGGCCTGTACCCCTTTCTTGTATGCATGAATAAAATAATCTTTAAAAAAAAAAAGGAATGTATTCAGAGAAAGAACAAACGATTTGTAATGAAAGGCTTGGGTTTCAGCTTTGGTTTTACCTGTGTAGTTGTAAGTTCTCTGGCCTTTCTGAACTCTCGATTCTCTGCCTGTATGATGTGTCTCTTACTATAGTGTATTTATTTCTGTTTTTGTCTAGTATACAAAATGCAGTGACATCCAGCCTTATAGCTGAACTCTGCACTCCTATTTATCTTCGTGCAATGCCAGAGTGCACAAGAATAAGAAATCAGGTCTTTTTAGTCACATGAAAGTATGTCCTCAGTATATTGTCAGGTTAAAAAGCACAGATTATAACACTATGTGTAAAACGATCACATAAGAGGTATATTCATAGATAACATTCATCACATGCTACCCAAATACTAGAGGTTATTATATAAAAACCTCACAATAATCCTTTGAGGTAGACACTATTATCATTTCTGGTTTATAGATGAAGACTTTCAAACATATTCGTAGTAGGCCCTCCCTGTGGTGCAAGGGGTTAAGATGCAACCGATGAAGCTAGCTGCAGCCGCTGCAGCACAAGTTCAATCCCCAGCCAGGGAGCAACCCACATGGCACAGCCAACCTCTCCTGTCTCGCCTGCTGCTCCCCTCAGCAGTGTACTTCGGTCAGTCTGCCTGTTCTGTTCCCCACTCTGTCTCTGGTGAATCCTCTCACCCCCTACACCTCTGGCCTGCACCCCAGCTCTTGTATGCATAAATAAATCAATCTTTAAAAAAAACATATTTGTAGTAGTAACACATTTCATTGGACTATGGATATTGAAAATTTTATACTTCTTGTTTGATATTTTCTGCTTCCAAAATGGTACACATTCTTTTTTTACTGCAAACACACCACACAAAATTTATCATTTTTACCCCTTTTCAGTACAGTACAGCAGCACTAAATACCTTCAGTATTGTGTAGCTGACACCACCACCTACTTTGCAAACTTATTCTAAACAGAAACTCCATACCCCTAACTCCCTGCTCCTCCCTACTTCCATCCCTTCCAACCTCTTCTCTACTCTGTCTCTATCATTTGCCTATTCTAGGTGCTTCATATAAGTAGAATAGTACAATGTTTTTCTTTTTTCTGTTTTATTCACTTAGCATCCTGTCAAAGCTCATTCATGTTATAGCCTGCATCCGAATCTCATTCCCTCTTACCTTATTTATTTTTTCTTTGCATGGAAGAACTGGAGTACATGCCAGAAGTGTGGGGGAAGGGGTGAGAGGATTCACCAGAGACAGAGTGGGGAGCATAAAAGGTGGATTGGCTGAAATACACCACTGAGGGGAGCAGCAGGTGAAACAGGAGAGGTCTGCTGTGCCATGTGGGTCAGCTCCCTGGCTGGGGATCAAACTCAAGCAGTAGCGGTGGTAGCTTGATAGCGCTGAGCCTTAACCCCTAGGCCATGAGGGAGGCCCCTCTCAAGCTTTCTTAAGGCTGACTAATGTCCCACTGGAAGAATGGATCACATCCATATGTTCATTTGGATGCACACTGTTTTGCAAAGAGGAAAGTAATATTTTGAATTAAATGCTATAAAATTTAGTACTCCAATGGACTGCTGTGAAGTTTAAATGACATGATTTATGTATCCCTAGAAAAGTGTAAATGTATTTGAAAGGCATATTAAATGCAATATTAGTAGTTTTTATCAACAATGGATGGGGAAGTGACCGAAGACTGACATTACATTTCCTGTGCTGTACAGTTTGTCCAGAGACAGCCAGCCAGGTGCGCTCACGGCCTGCATCCTGCACAGGGAGGTGGGCTGCTCAGGTAAGAAGGCAGTATTTCATGGAGTTGGCAAGTGAAAACTTGATCCCCAATCTAGTTACAGATCTAGGCAGCCATTTCTGGCCCAAATCTTATTTTCACACTGCAGAAAGTGAGTTATGCTAATCTCTGCCTCATTTTCTGTCTCATTAAGTCACTTATGTTCCCCCCCTTCAATCAAATAATGTTTATTGGGATCCTGTGTTGTGCCAAGTATGCAAGACAAGGAAACTAAAACAACAGATAAACATGATCTTGCTTTCACATGGGGGAGATGGGCTAAGCAAACCAGTGCTTAAAGAATTGTGCAGTGTTGTTCTAGAAAAACGACACACACAAACACAGGAAAAGCAGCTAGCATATTTTGGGCTGGAAGCAGGATGTTGAGTTGGGGAATATTCTTTGAACCATTTCATAGAGATGTGGATAGGGATTGCATTGAATCTCTGTACTGTTTTGGTTAAGATGGCCATTTTAACAATGTCACACTATACATAAACATATAAGACTTGAAATCATAAAATACATAGAAGAAAACAGGACTAACACTGGATAAACAGGATAAACATTGGTTTCAGTGACGTCTTCGGGGTCTGGATTCCAAAAGCAAGGGAAACAAAAGCAAAAACAAACAAATCAGACTATATCAAACTAAAAAGTCGCTGCATAGTGAAATGAACTATTATTAAAATGAAAAGACATGTTACTCAATGAGAAGAAATATCTGCTCACCATATATCCAACAAGGGGCTAATATCCAATATCTACAAAGAACTTATACAAATCAACAAAAAAGAAAACAACCCAATCAAAAAAATAGGCAGAAAAGCTCAATAGACACTTTTCTAAAGAAGACATAGAGATGGCCAGTAGACATGAAAACGTGCTCATCATAACTTCTCTTCAGGGAAACACAAATCAAATACCTCATTCCGGTGAAGAGGACCCATATTAAAGAGGCCAGAAACAACAAATGCTGTTGAGGATGTGGAAAAAGAGTCCCATTCTTGGTGGGACCGTAGACTTGTCCAGCGCCTATGGAAAACAGCATGGAGATTTCTCAAAATACTAAAAATGGATCCACCTAGGACCCATTTTCATAGCTAGATCCAATTTCACAACTAGGTATTTACCCAAAGAATCAAAAACACTAATTCAAAGGGATATCTGTACGCCTATGTTCTTTGCAGCAGGATTACCAATATCCAAGTTATGGAAACAACCTATGTGCCCAAGGATGGAAGAGTAGACTAAGATGTGCTGTAGCTCCACAATGGCATAGTACTCAGATGCAAAAAAGAGCTGAAAACTTGTCATTTGCTCCCACAAGGGTGGAACTGGAGGGGATTGTGCTAAGTGAGGTAAGTCAGAAGAAGAAAGACAAATACTGGATCATTTCTTATGTGCAATATAGAGAAACAAAACAAAGCAAGTGATGAAATTAAACCAAAAAAAACCCCCAGAAATTGATGCTACTAGAGGGAGAGGGTGGGGTGAGAACAACGAGGGGAGAGGGCTCTTATTTCCCTCAATCATATAAATAATGTAATCCAAGGTTACCTTAATGAGGTAATAATACCAAAAGAAAAAAAAAAAAGATTTTGTCTTAATCTTTAGTTTCAGCAACTTGACTGTGGTGTGTGTAGATGTGATTCTTTTGATACTTATATATTGGGGGATTCTCCAGAGGTTCTTGACTCCGCAGAATTTTTTTTTAAATTTTGTGACTCTGAGGGAACTCCCTGGTGGCACAAGGGGTTAAGACGCAACCTATGAAGCTAACCGCAACCACTGCAAGCACAAGTTCGATCCCCAGCCAGGGAGCTACCCACATGGCGCAGCAGACCTCTCCTGCCTCGCCCGCTGCTCCCCTCAGCAGTGTACTTAGGTCAATCTGCCTGTTCTGTTCCCCGCTCTTGTCTCTGGTGAATCCTCTCACCACCCACTCCGCACTTCTGGCCTGTACCCCAGTTCTTGTATGCATAAAAAAAATTTAAAAAATGTGTGACTCTGAGAAATTTTCTCTGAATATGTCCTCTGCCTCATTCTTTGTCTCGTCTTTTTCTGAATATCCAGTTACTTCTGTCGCTTCTCTTAATACTGTTACATAATTTTTGGTTGCTCTTCTTTTTAAATGTTTTGATCCCTGGCATTTCAGTTTATGTAAGATATACCGATTGATCTTCAAACTCACTAATTATTTTGTCCGCCTATGTTCAGCCTACTAGTGACTCCAACTGGAGAATTTTTCATGTCTGAGGGTTTTTTTTGGGGGGTGTCTTTTTAATTATGTCCATATCTCTGATGAAATGCCCTGTTTATACATGTTATCAACCTATTTTATTAAATCCTTTAAGTCTTGATCTTAATTATGTTAAAGTCTCTGACTGATCCTTCCAAATTGTGTGCCGTCTCGGATTCTGTTGATCATTTTCTCTCTTAATCAATGGATTGATTTTTCATGCTTTTTCATATCCCTTGAATGAAGGTTTAACTTCATTTGTAGAGGAGTAATAGCAGCTGAAATAAATAGTATTTATACCTGCAAATGGCATTTTTTTTTCTGACTGTTAGGTTGGAAGTTGAGTAAGTCTAGTCAGAAGTACAGCTGGGTTGAAGTTTTGTTGTTCTCATTATTTTCTCAGAAGCACACGTTCTAAATTCTTTCATTAGTGGGTACCTATTCTTCAAGTTTAGAGGGTATTTGCCCAAGGTAGTGGAGGGTATTTTTCTTATTGCTTCTGCTCCATCCTCAGCTTTCCATACACCCATGTGTCTAATCCACAGAGGGTTGATTTCAATACTCTCTACCTTCCTTTGCTGTTAAACTACTGTTGCTTATTACTATGGGCCAAATTCAAGCTGGGGAAGAGGAGATGTTTATTTTCCTGATACAGTTTTAGCCTTTGGTAGACCCAGTATGCCTGGGTCTTAGGAATGGGGCTTCTAAGTGTTTCCTACCCCCTGCCCCTTCTCCTCATGAGGATTCAGACCACTGCTGTCAATCTTCAAATGCGGAGGGGACTCTGTGCAAGGATTAGTGAGTGGACCCAGGTCACCGCGAGCCGCAACAAGTAAACAGAGATCTCAGTCCTATAACTGCCAAGGACTGAATTCTGCCACCAATAGGGATGAGATTGGAAGAGCCCACGGGGCAGGCAGGTGAGGACACAGCCAGCTGAGACTTTGATTTTAGTCTTGAGACGCCAGCTGCACTATCCCTGGTCTGACCCAAAGAATCATAATAACTGGGAGTTGTATTAAGATGCTAAGTTAGTGGTAACTGGTGATGCACCAATAGAAAATCAACACATGTGGACTTTAGGGGAATGGAGTCCTGTGGAGTGCTGTGTGATAGCCCTGATCACAATAACGTTTTGTGTCTGTATTATCCAAGAAGCTGTTGCAAAGCCATGTTTCCATACCTAGGATGCAAGGTTTGTGACATTGAAGGAATCTGTAGCAGAAAGTGAATCACAGATCACATGAAGGAAGTACAGTGACTCCACACTGGATGCCTGGGGAGGTAGCAATGCAGAAAACAGATGCTACTAGCAAATAAGAAAAAGAGCAACAGGCGTTCAAGAAGGAATTAGCCTTAGTGAAAATGGAAAAGCAAACTAAGGTTGAAAACTGAGACTCTGCTTTGGTTTAGAGGATGGAAATTTAGTAGATAAATAATTATGGTAACTGTAGAAACAACACAAAGGCCACTCATGAAAGTCTATTCTACACCACCCTCTGTCCTAGCCCCTTACTTGCGTTCTATCTAATTCTTAGCAAATCTTTGAGGGTGACACTATTCACCTTTCCTAGCCCTTAGACAGGGTCGTGATGCTAAGATTCACAGGGAAAAACACAGGAAGTGAAGCCAGCATTTGGATACAGGAAGTGTAGGTGCCTATTTTAGATTTTGTGAGCTGTCCTTCATTTAAATAATGCTTATCTGCTCTGAGCAAAGGAGGAACCGTTCTTTAATTCATGAAACTTGAAAAGCACTTGTTAATGCACTTCAAAACATTTGACTTTTGAGCCAAGTACAATGCTTTAGGTCTTCTTTATCACATATGTTTAAAATAATTCATGCTCTATCTAAAACAGATTATGTGAAAATACCACAATGTGTATCAGCAGTATTTACTGAGCATTAAAAAGAATGGATTATGAGTTGTCCTAGAGGTAGGGCTTTCTAATCACTGGAGTCCAGCAAGAGATGGGAACCAGTTTCTCCAGGGATCTGATTTGCAAATATACACAATAATGACAAAAATCAGCATTCATACCCCAAAACCATCATTTTTACCGATTTTAATTTGTGTGTCACAAACAGTTCAATTTTCTTAATTAAATAAGCACTAAAATCAAAGTCATAGAAAATGAGAATGGGCTGGTTTTCCCTAAGCGACGAATCACTCAAGCATTTTTACTTTTTGGCTGAGACAAAAAAACAAAAACAAATAACAAATAAACAAACAAAAAAAACCTGTCCACCCAGGAGCTAATCCATTTTCCACACTCATTATCATTCAGATGAGTCTTTTGTAAGACAAAGATGTCGGCATAGCTTTTTTCAGTGTCTGAGAACGCCTTTCTTATTTGGACTGTACAAATAAAGAGGACCCTCTGGATTTAATTAAGAGATTTTTCACCTGCCATCTTTCATTCATTCAGTTCACAAACATTTATGGAACACGTGCTCGGTGCAAGACACAATGTTAAATACTGTATTACACCCAGAGTTAGGCCACCGTGGGCCAATCATAAAACCACTCTTAATTAATCTTGTGATTTTTAATGATTTACTTCTTTCATCCAACAAGGCCTTATTAACAACAAGCGCTAGGCTAGGCGCTGGGGCTGACGAAGTGAAGTCACTGTCTCTGCTTCACATGCTCATAATCTAATGGGGAGGCAGATACATAAACAAGTAATTACTGTGCCGTTGAGGTCCTGCAAAAAAGGGTTGTGATGGTGTGATGGGGCTTGTGTGTGTGTGTCTCTTGTGTGCACATGTGTGAGCATGCAGAAGAGAGCAGGTGAGTGTGTGTGATTGAGTGAGCAGATGAATGTGACTGTGAGCTTGTGTGTGTGTTTGTGTGTGTGTGTTACGGGAGGGAGTAGGAGAAGAGTCAGGGAAGACCTCCTGGAGGAGGTGACATCTAAGGGAAGTCTTGAAGGATAGGTAAGAGCCCAGGGGAAGATAAAGAAGGTACATTTGTCGGGGGTGGGGGTGGCAGGAGACTCTGGGAAGATGGAAAATCCCTGGCATGAGGCTGGAGAGAGCTGGAGAAGCTCACATTGGAGCATTATTCAGGTGGAACCATATGAACTTGCCAGCATTAGACTGTTTTGACATAACAACAACACTTTGCTATGGTTTAAATGACATTTCCAGGTGACACAGCAGTGACGAATGAGCAGCCATGAATAACCACGAAATCAGAATCTATTAGCATCGCGCTGCTGCTGTGATGTGCATTTCCCACTCTCCACTGTGATCTCTCTAAGGGCCCAGATTGCTGCTGTGTCTGGGGAGATTCTGGGGATGCACGAAGTGACACAGTCTTGGCCACCAAAGGTAGAGTGGGGGTGAGAAGATGGAGCCGCAGGACCATCACCGGGAAGGAGCTTCGATAAGAATGACAGGAAAGGCCCCGTCCTGTCCTGAGCACCAAGTGCCAGCCTCTGGGCCTTGTCCCGCACATGAATTTTCTCTACACCACCAGGCCCAAAGTGCGTCTTTTCATCCTCACTTTACATACGGAGACTCCAGCGCTCAGGGAGGCTCCATTCCTTCCTTGCAATGAGGCAGAGGGAAGGGGCGATCCTGTGATTTCCTTGGACACCGCCCTCCAAGCGCCTCAAGGGAGTGACCACAGGTGGAACTCGAAGGGACCTGACCACCACCAGCTGGTGCTCAAAAGTTATTGCCGGGAAGACAAAAGACCAGAGAGTAGGTATGGCCCAGAACTGATCCAGAGTCCAACATGGTGGCTTTTTAATAGTTTTTTTTTTTTAATTTTTTTTTAAGATTTATTTATTTATACAAGCACTGGGTACAGTCAGAAGCACGGGAGGGTGAGAGAATTCACCAGAGCCAGAGCAGGGAGCAGAACAGGAAGACTGACGAAGTACACTGCTGAGGGGAGCAGCGGGTGGCAGGAGAGGTCTGCGCACCATGTGGGACCCTCACCTGGTAGCCGGGGATCGAACCGGCGCTGCAGAGGCTGCAGGCAGCTTCGCAGCCCAGTGCTCAACCGCTGTGCCACTGGGGAGGCCCTTTTAAATAGTTTTGATTGCAATAGAAAGGAGAAAGAGGAGACGGTGGAAGATGGGCATGGGGCAGGTGAGTAGTACCCGGTAAGCAGGTTGGCTCTATAGTTTGACTCTGTTCACTGTGGCAAGAATAATGTACGTTCTGCTGAGAAAGTTCCCTCAGGACAACAGAACATGTGAGCATGGGAAAGTCTGCAGACCTCATACAACGAAAACATCTTCCTTGATTTATTCTCTTAAAAATAAAAAACAAGGCACGGGCCTCTCTCGTGGCGTAAGGGGTTGAGATGCAAGCTATGAAGTTATCCGCAGCCACCGCAGCACAAGTTCGATGCCCGGCCAGGGAGCTACCCACATGGCTCAGCAGACCTCTCCTGTCTCGCCTGCTGCTCCCCTCAGCAGTGTATTTGTCAATCCACCTGTTCTTCTCCCCACCCTGTCTCTGGAGACTCCTCTCACACCCCCATACCTCTGGCCTGTGCCCCAGTTCTTATATGCATACATAAATAAATCTTAAAAAAAAAACGTACAAGGGACTAGGGTGATGGTACACGGGTGAATGGGTGGTGGGAATTTCACAGGGACTATGACTGAGATGATAAAGCATACATTGTACAAAAATGAAGGATTATGTAAAAAATACATAAAATAAAAATTAAAAAAAAATGTACCTAGAAAGGAATATGGAACCAAGAAAGTACAATATCAAAATTTGAACACTCACTAAGGGAGTGTTCTCACCAGGAAATGTTAGGTTAGACCACATTTTTGCCCCTGGAGTGGTGGCCAGTTGGGGTGCTGTGAGTTTCCGTGGTCTGGAAATTGGAAGCCACCCAGCACACTTGAGCACACAGTGGAGCAGCACCCCAGGGGCCCATGTGGGCGAGACAGAGAATTGGTATATCAGCCAAACGGTCTGTTCTAGAAGCCATCTTCCCCTGTGTCTTTTTACTTGTTTCTCCTCTCCCACATGCTGAGAGTGAAGACAAGGGTTCTTTCTGTTAAAATTGTGCACAGGGCACTCATTGTGACCTTTCCAACCATGAGCAGCAGCCTTCCCTACTCTTGATTTTTAAAGGGTTTTCTACCCCCTCCCCATAAAACACACACACACAAAAACAGTGGATGTGCTTTCTTTAAAGATCTCACTTTAGCATTTAGAGCCCAGTGACCAGCTACTCAGTCCTTTCACAGGAAACATGATTTTTCATAAGAACGTGATTTTATCTTTGTAAGAAACATGATTTTTTTATAGTTTGAAAGAAAAAACAACTTTTTTGGGCCTCCCTGGTGGCGCAAGGAGTTAAGCACCACACTATGAAGCAATCCGCAGCCTCTGCAGCACGAGTTCGATCCCCAGCCGGCCAGGGAGCAACCCACATGGCTCAACAGACCTCTTCTCTCTCGCCCGCTGCTCCCCTCAGCAGTGTATTCCACTCAGTCTGCCTGTTCTGTTCCCCACTCGTCTCTGGTGGATTCTCTCACCCCCCCCATCTCTGGTCTGTGCCCCAGCTCTTGTATGCATAAATAAATAAATCTTTAAAAAAAAAACAACTTATTTTGTAGGAGCAAAAGAAAGTCCTCTCTGTGGAGCAGAATTCATAACTTTTCATCTTTCCAATGGAAAACACTGCAACAAATACATGAACCACTCAGGGTGTCTTCTTTCTTCTAGCAGCTGCGCCAGTAGCTGTATCCAACTACAAAACACTTCCTGAAAATATTTTCTTGATGACTGGAATGATTTTTAAGAGTCGCAATGCGTGAGCTTTTCTCGAATACCTTTTCAGTTCATTTTTTTGGCTCTGAGTTATACACTGATGGGTAATTGGAATATGATATTTTCAGCACATCTTCAAAAACCATCAAAGAGGTAAAACAGTTGATATACACCACATGACCAAGCATTTCATTCATGTTGATCTGTATTTTAATTTAATTTAAAATTACTGGTGATAAAGTCTGGCATTCTCCCGACACCCAGGGCAATTAAGGTGGGGGTATCCAGTTCCCATTCATCAGCTGCTAGACAGCCACTCAACAACAAGACATTATTGGACAGGCTAACATGGCCTTACACATGGTATTCTTTTTTCACTGTTTGCATTTCCCTCTCCCTGCTGGCAGCTCATTGTTGAATGTAATAAAAGCTGGTATTTGGCAATGTAGTTTCAGAGACTCCAAGTTTAATTCACTTTCCTGAGATCACATGGTCTCAAGATGTAAGAATAATTTTTGGTTGGTGGAGCGTGTGTCTGAGCTCAGCTAGGGCAGATCCTGGGCCCCCAGGATGGAGGGACAAGTGGAGGCAGGAGGGGAGGAGCTCGGGTCTATTTTGTGGAAGGTTGTCCAGGTCCCGCTGCGTTGTGGAGCTAATATCCAGCTCAACCTCAGATCATCTCCCTTGCTGCTGGTCTGAAACACCTAAGACTTTAATCTTTTAAATTGCTTTTATCAGAACCATTTATGGTTTTGAGTCTTTTGTGCACAAGGCATGTTTCCAAGGCCCCTGGGCTCCATTGCTAGTGATCAGTAGCTCAAGCCAGAGAAGAACCTTGCTAAATTGTGCATGGGGGGAGGGAGGGGGTCAAGAGCCTGGCCACTCCAGTGGATGCTTGTGGTTGGCCTGGCCTGGCCTGGCTCCCACACAAACATGCCCTGGAGGCTGGGTAAAGATACAGCTGGCCAGAGGCTCCCGTGCCTCATCTACTGAAGCCAGCGATGCAGGTGGCTCAGGGACTGCTGTCCAGCCCAAGGGAACGCTGCTCAGGTCCAGGTGCTCGGCCCAGAGAGAATGTTCCCTATTGAAATCGCGTCGGGAACACGGCCCTTCAAAGCCAGTCGCTGTGGGTCCTTCTGTTATTTGGAAAAGACCATGTCAAATGTCTAACAAAAGTGTTTAAACAGTCCCTCTCCTTTTTGGTGATTTGTGTAGAAAAAGAAGGGTAAATGTGTCTGTCCTTGGTAGAAAAAACTTACATATTCCAGGACCATCATTTATTCTTACACAATACTTATGGAACATAGCACTGGGTGCAGCTGAGTAACATTTGAAAATTTAGTTAAAAGTTAACAATAGGGCGTTCTTTGGTTTGAAATCCCTTTGATTAGAAAAGTGGTTTGTATTTTAACACAGAATTTAAGACAAGAGTGTGGGCAAAATGGAGATAATGAAACATCTCTAACAACAGTGTTGCTAAAATTCCTCAGAACCTAAAAGAAAACAGAATTCTTCCTGTTAGGTCTACAGAGTAAAACACAAATTGAATTCTTTTAAGTTTAAAAAAATATTTAATTAGAAAGACATGGGTTTTCGTCCATTAATTTTAATGAATGCACTTATTTACATGAAAATAAACACTTTGTAATACTGACTTTAGTCTTCTTTTTAGAATTTACTTTCAAAACAGGTATAACTCAGCTACACATTCAATCATATAAAACACACTGTTTTCTGTAACGTGGTAAATATTCGCCTTGTCTTGCTGAATTGCAGGCTGTGTCCCAGCCTTCCATTGTAAGCTCCTTTCTGTAGGAGATTCATTTAAAATTTTATTACTGTGTAGCTCACACAATGGAATAACAGTGTTAATAACTTGATACTGTAGCTGCAGGATTGGCGACCTACTCTTAGGAAGTTAAGGCCCCAGGGCCAGAGGCTGCTCATTTATTTCCCCATATTTAAATCAATTGTGGGGGCATTCAGACAATAAATTGCGTGTCCATCTCCGGTAATAAAATTGGCACGTCAAACAGTAGAAGCTTGTGTGGTAATTCAGCCGCTCCCCCTCCTGGGGTCGGTTCTTCTTTGTACCGTCTTCTGCAGGGAAGGCCCAGCGAGTGCAAGTAAAGTAATATTTTGTCTTGTTAAACTCTCTCTGTTTCACTGGGATAGTCAAGTCCAACTTGTCCAGCTCCTGCAAAGCTCCCACTTACTGCTGGGGGGAGATTCTTTTGTCTGGGGAGCGGAACAAGATAACCGACTTAATCTTCCTAGTAACACGTGAGTCGCCATGTATCATTTTAATCTGCAAAACACTAGGGCTGAGTAGTGTCACATGCTGATTTTACTTTTCTATGAGAAAGTGACTCCCCGGTTCAATGATGGATTGCTTGTTCTCTTTAAACAACAGTCAAGATGGTGAATGCCCGGGGGTGACAGACAGAGTGTGCAATGGGGTGGGGGCCAATCTGATGGCCCAGTTCAAGTTCACCTGACAAAGCTGGAGCAGTCTGCAAGCAGCATTCGAGAAAGGATTATTCACACTGGCATTATAGTTTTGAATGCATTTTTCTCCTCGTGCAGCTGCAAAGCTCCTTCTCACTGAAGGTTTATGCACCATAATAAAGAGATTTACTCTTTCCCCTCTCTTGCTTCTTACACTTTACACCTACTTTCTACTGAGCTCTTCAGACAGAGGACATCTGTATATCCAGATCACAGAGAACAAACATCATCTTCAAAACAATAGCAGGGCTAACAGGCAGCAACAAAGACCTGACATTTCTGATGGCTGAAGGGACAAAAATGAAGTCTCTTAAGTTGAGACTTTGCTTTTTAAATATTGCCATTTCACACAGCTCTGTGTGCAAAAAGTAAAATAAAAAATTTAGCTCAATTTAGAAAAAGGATAATGAAAATTCTCCCAATATCCATTTTCTGTGTGAAATAGAAGTTAAAGAGAGGGAGAAGGAGATTAGAAATGTTTTTAGAGAAAGAAACAAAATAATTTTCTTTATAAATTGGAGGTGGCAGATGGAAGTTCTTTTTCTTTCCTTCTGACTTTCTCTCTTTCTACCTACCCACTGTCTGCCAACACCCCTTCCTTTTTACAGCAGGGTTTTCTGAAGCCTGAAGACCTCAAATAGTCTTTGCTTCTGATACCGAGGCATGAATCCTCATCCAATTTTGCCAGATGTAGCAAAAATTATCTAGTAAGCATTTACCCAGCATCTAAAATACACATACTTATCATTGATGTCTCACTATTCATTCACTCATTCATTTTCTTATTTAAACCAAAATGAACTAAGCAGATGCTGGGGGTATCAAGAGGTGGAAACCTGGTTCAGGCTATTGTAGTGAAATAGATGCAGTTCCATGACAGCCTCCACGATCCCCACCTCCTGGGGCTCCCGGGAGTCCCCTCCCCAGTATGCAGACCTGGTCTGTGGGACTAAAGTATATAGAAGAGGTGATGGTGTATCATGAAGCTGCCATGTTGTCAAATGGGCAGCCCCCGCATCAGCAACTCAGGCCTCTGACCAACACTTTACACCTAGTTGCTACTAAGCTGTTCACAGAGAACATCTGTATCCAAACCACACAGAACATACATCATCTCAAAACCTTTCCATCACTTTCCAGCCAGGAAAGGGATCCTGCCAGTGATCTCATAAGAGAGCTTGGAAGACAGCCCCAGCCCCAGTCAAGCCTTCAGATGACTGCAGCCCCAGCTGACATCTTTAGTCTGTTCTTTTTTGTATGTATATAAAACATAAACATTTAAAAAACTGGATACTATGAACATTATATAAAATATAAATGTATACCAACTTAAACAAAAATAAATGTATGAGACATCCAGGGCAACAATAACCAACAATTTCTGGGCAGTGATTGCTTTTGGAATAGAGAAGGAAGTAGAAGGCAGGGATGGAGCTAGTAGAGGCTTCAACACTAATAATATTTAATTCCTTAATCTAGAATTTGGATCTATGGGTGTTGGTGTAAATAAGTAACAGTTTAAAGAGTTCTTAAAATGTAACTACCTGCAAACTCCTGTCAGTATTATTCTTGCTGAGTTACAAAACTGAAATATGTGTTGTTTCAAAGCCTTTACTCCTCAAATCCCTGACTTGCTAACTTCACCTCACACAGCAGCTATCCAAGTTTTTGACTTCACAGAGGAAGGTGTTCTGACATATGACTTCCATCAACTTCCTTCTCCAGCACCTTAATTTCTGATTTTTTCACCTATCGTTGATACCTTCCTTTCTGTTTTGGTAGAGATATTCATATGCATAAATGTAAGATCCTGACCTTTATTCTGTAAACATTTTCTTTTCTTCTCAAATCTTACTGATTCACTAACCATTTACACAACTGTATGATTTGCGGAGTACAACTTCACCCTCCCTGTGCGCACACACCTCATTCACCCTTCAACAAAGCTTCAGTGCCAATACCCCATCCTTTTCCCTCCCCACCTTGACCTTCCTCACCCTTCCCTCTGGTAATCAGCACATTTTTCACAGACTTACCTACATTCTTGATTCCACCTTCTACAATAAGGATTGATAGAGCTTTTCTTTAAAGGGCCAGAGAGTGTATATTTTTGGCTTTGGAGACATACAGACTCTGATAAAATGGCTCAGTTCCACCAATATAACCCCAAACAGCCACAGTCAATACGTGACTCAATGACTATGGCTCTGTTCCAATAAAACTTTATTAACAAAAACAGATGGCCATTTGGCCAATAGGTCATTGTTCACTAACAATTAGTCTACAGCATTCAAATGTGTCAAATAATCACTGCTTTTCTGGCTGTCAGCAATCAATCTCTTTTTACTGTTCTCAGACTCTCACTTAATACACATTTTATTTCTTCTGGGCTGTTCTGCAGGATTCCATAATGTTGAACACTATTCCTTACATATTTTTCTGATTAGTTTGACACAAATCATGTTTTTCATCACCTCCAAATACCCATTCATGGGAATTTCCTTTGCATTCTCCCCGTTAAATAATCTTAAACTTAAAACATTTTTTTGTGGAGTTATAAAAATATATACAAAAGGGGAAAGACTAGTACAATGAATCTCCAAGTACTCATCTCCCTGCTCCAACATTATCCAGAAAGAGCCAAACTTCTTTTACTTTTTCCTCCACTAATTTTTGCCTTTTGTATTTCTTTAAGATATTGCTTCACTAAATTTACCTAACACTCAGTATACACTAAAGGTCCCTGATTGTCTCTAAAATGTTGTTTATCCTTGATTTATTATCCCACTTTTGGGGTGAAAGTATTGAGGGCTAAGTAGCATTAACCTGACTCTTCCATTATAAAGTTCCCTGTTTACTATTCTGCTAATAGTATTAGTAACTATCCATCATTTTTGTCCAAGTTAATTATTTCAATAAGGACAACACCAATAGTATCCATCTCGATGAATGGTGACAGAAAAACTCTAAAATCTCAAGCTTTTAAACCAGAAGTTTGCTTTCAGCTGTGCTTTGTGTCTGTCATGGTCTGTCCTGGTCTGCTTTGGGTCTGTCATAAGCCCTCACTGCAGGGCTTATGCTGATAACAGCTAGCAGCACCCTGACACTTTCTGGGTACCTATGGCAGAGACTCACAGAGCCCTGACCAGAACCAGTCTCCTGGTGCCATCTAAGCCCAAAAAGACCAGGCAGTGCCAAGTCCTGGGTCCCTGGAAGGAAAGAGAACCGGACATCAAAAATAGCACAAGTTACCTCCACAGAGTCTAGAACTTAAGTAGCTTCTCAACTGAAGGTCTTGTCAAAGAGAGACGATGGCATATTTCATTACATTCCACATGCTGGTGATTAAAGAAGTAAAAAATCCCCCTCTTTCCAAAATTGGTAGTGACATCTTTCTGCTCCACAGAGTGGATCTGGGGGTCTGTGAGGTAGATGAGCCCTTTTCCGTTTCTTGTCACCCAACCTAAAAGGAAATCGACATGTCTGAGAATTTAGTCCTCTGTGTAAGTTGGTGAGCTGTTTCAGAAAAAAAAAATGTATATATCCTAAAGAGACATGTTAAAAACCTGGTTGTTCTGTGATCTTATTAAGTTTTGCCAAGGGATTTGACATTTCATGTTCTAATTAC
This sequence comes from Talpa occidentalis, assembly GCF_014898055.3. Lineage (NCBI taxonomy): Eukaryota > Metazoa > Chordata > Mammalia > Eulipotyphla > Talpidae > Talpa > Talpa occidentalis. The sequence goes on from NW_023601322.1 coordinate 94,442,909, forward strand.
TGATTTAAGAAGGAGAGTTGAATCACTTGTAATCAGGGAAATGCAAATCAAAACTACCATGAGATACCATCTCACACCAGTGAGAATGGCACATATTAAAAAAATTAGCAACAACAAATGTTGGTGAGGATGTGGAGAAAAAGGAACTCTCCTGCACTGCTGGTGGGAGTGCAAACTGGTCCAACCACTATGGAGAGCTGTGTGGAGATTTCTGGACCTACTAAACATAGAGCTTCCATAGGATCCAGCAATCCCACTCCTAGGTATTTACCCAAAGGACACAGAAACATCAGTTCCAAAGAGCACCTGCACCCCTATGTTGATAGCAGCACTGTTTACTATAGCTAAGCTTTGGAAACAGCCCAGATGCCCAAAAATAGATGACTGGATCAAGAAGATGTGGTACATATACATCATGGAATATTACCCAGCATTCAAAAAAGATAAACACATGCCATTTGCAGCAACATGGATGGCGCTGGAAGGGATCATGCTCAGCGAAATAAGCCAGAAAGAAAAAGAAAAATACCGGATGGTCTCACTCATAGCAGGAATCTAGAGAACTTAAATAAGGGACCAGGAAAATGAATAACTATAAGAAAGTGAAAATCAAAATCAACAAAAAACTATGAACCAGAGACACTCTATGGGGGGTGGGGGGGTAGGGAAAGGAAGGCTTGGGGTAAAAATAAGGGGGTTGTAATTGTATGGGGAATATAAAAATAAAATTTAAATTTAAAAAATCATCAAAAAAAGGAGAGTTGAATATTAGGTAATTAAATTTATCAACTAGAACATACACAGATCATCAATTTTCAAAGAATTAGAGAGCAATAGGATATACTTAGTATTATTACTACAATCACAATATTGAATGTTTCTTTCATAATTCAGAGGTTTCCTTAGTACCTTACTCAATAACATAGATAATCATCTGTTCATTTAACAAATATTTACTGAGCCACATGCAGTATAAAATACTGACTTGGGTCCTAAAATACTGAATATGTTCCTAAAATATCTCTGCACTCATTGAGCTAACATTCTTGTGAAGGGGGACAGATTAATAAACCATGTAAGTAGGAGAACTACATAATATGACAGGGATGGTAAGCGCTGTGGAAGAGGGGATAGAAGAACTTACAGGATGGTTTTGGAATCATTACTAGAGATAATTATAACAAATCTCCTATCGTTTAAATGAAGCATAACATATTGGCTAATGATTCTGACAAATAAAATGCCTGATGAACTGAAATAGAATTAAAACATTAATCCTGATTTTAAAAGAAGTCAGAATGAAGTACACACCACTTTCTGTTCATGATATCAATTATAAAACCCAATCTCACACTTGTAATAAAGGCAGTGGCTTGAGAAAGGAAATTATGCAAAGATCTGACACATGAAAATAAAATGCAACGATAACAAAGTTTCATCCCTCAAACTGACTTGAATGGAATAAAAAAGCTGTCTTGGATTCTTTCTAGAAATAATCACAACAGGCTGTGAGTCACATCTTCTCGCTGATTATGTGACCCCTTAGTTAGTTATAGAAACTTCTGATACTTTTTTCAGGCATCATTTGCTAAATCAATAAAATCACTTAATTTCAAATAGTTGAGTAGTTGACGCACTAAACACTCTACTAGATACAGGACTAGTAGAGCTACTCACAAAACCTCACATTGACATAGAAATTATACTGAAAGTGAAAAACCATGTCCCGTTTCACGTACCTTGTAAATCGACCACAATATCTTTGTGATTGGAAAACTCATAGGAAAAATGTCCGTAAGCCAAGCCATAGTCAGTGGCTTTGTATTCTGTTTTCACCACTTTTGTGTTATTTGATAACTTCACAAATTCTCCGAGTATGTAAGGTTCCACACTGATACATCCCTTTATTGTACTGCCTTCCAAAATCTGAAAATAGACGGGGGAGGTGGTAGAACAGAAGGTCAGTCTGTAGACAGTGCAATGAGGCAGATGTTTGAACTGAGACTATGTCACTTAGGAATTTGTGATTTCTATAGATTTTAGTTCCCTCATTCGTAAAGTGAGTATTATAGCAGTTGCCTCATAGGACTGTTCAAAGAATTCGATGAGAAAATCCTTATAAGGTGTGTAACACTGTATGCGGCATATAATAGAACCTAAAATTATTATTTTGTTAAAATATTGACACGAAGATTAGGCCTTAATGGGTGAGGGGGAGCTGGCTAGGGATATGGACATATCAGGTACCTGGACTCTGGTAATATAGGAGCTGTCTTGTATTGTTTCAAAGGTTAGAGTTAATGTTGGTGAAATGTCTGGCTTCGTGCTAGACATAAAGAAGGTACAAAATGGATGACAGCTATTCTAAGTAATAAAATATGGGTGTAAAAATATCTCCATCCAAAGTTAAAAAAAATCCACTTAGGTGTGCATTAGCCTTGAATTCAACATATTTGGTGAAGTAACTTAGTCTAAGCCACTGAAGAACAAAGTGTGTGTGTGTGTGTGTGGGAGGGGAAAGGATTGCCTTTATATATATACTTTTTAAAAGATTAATTTATTTATGTATACAAGTACTGGGGTACAGGCCAGAGGTGCAGAGGGTGAGAGGATTCACCAGAGACAGAGTGGGGAGGAGAATAGGCAGACTGACTGAAATACACTGCTGAGGGGAGCAGTGGGCGAGTCAGGAGAGGTCTGCCGCACCATGTAGGTAGCTCCCTAGTCAGGGATCGAATTTGTGCTGCAAGTAGCTGCAGATTGCTTTACAATGCTAATGCTTAACCCTCTGTATCACCAGGGAGGCCCCAGGATTGCCTTTATATATTTAACCAAATTTTTTAGTGAAGAGAGATGGGTCACAGTGCTCCCAGAAGACAAAGTTGTAACCCATAGGTAGTAAGAGGAGAAAGACAGATTTGGACCAAATGTAAAAACTTCCTAACAATTAGAATTATTTGAAGGTGAAAAAGGTGACAATTACTTTGTTCTCACTAAAGGTGTTTAAGCAATGGCTTAGTGATTATCTGGCTGCAAGGGTGGGGGCCAACAGGATTGATGCATCATATTAAGGGGATAATTTTCATTAGGCATGAACTTTAGGGTTCTCTCTCTCTGAATGTACATAGAGAATCCAAAAGAGAAGTATACAAAAGATGCTAACTTAATATGTTGGGCCAGATACCAGGATCAATAGATATTCATAGGTGACTTTGAAGATCTAAATCACACCTTCTTCAGCTATCGAAATAGAGAAGCAGATTGAGGAATCTGGTAACTGAGTTTATTGGGGTTTATCAGAATGATGATAGATGGCGGGGATTTGGCCACAGAAATCTAACCAAATACATATTTACAAGCTTGTTCAATCAAACCCTTGCTTTCTTCAATCTTACCAGCAAGATGGTGGATGGGATGTAGAAAATCTGTGTCGGAATCTTTTGTTCATAAAGTCTCTTGTTAAATTCTGTCACATAGTACTGTGCGGTCATCTGGCGCTCCACATCGGCGAAGTGGTGCAAGAGCCCCTTCTGCTCCTTGTATTCTTTCCCAACATATCTACACATGAAGGAAAACCACACAAATACATGCAAAGCTATTCTTACAATGGAGAAAGAGAGAGATCAAAAGATATTCAAAAGTACTCAAAAGGGCCTCCCCGGTGGCGCAGCGGTTGAGCGCTGGGTTGCGAAGCTGCGCGCGGCCTCTGCGGCGCCGGTTCGATCCCCGGCTGCTCCCCGGCCACCAGAGGAGGGTCCCACATGGCGCGCAGACCTCTCCTGCCGCCCGCTGCTCCCCTCAGCAGTGTACTTCGGTCCTTCTGCCTGCTCTGCTCCCCGCTCTGGCTCTGGTGAATTCTCTCGCCCTCCCGCGCTTCTGACTATACCCAGTGCATGTATAAACAAAACAAAACAAAAGAAACCAGCAAACAAATAAATAAAGCATGCCTCTATTAAAAAAAAAAAAAAAAAAAAAAAAAATTAAAAAAAAAAAAAAAAAAAAACAAAAGTACTCAAAAGATATTTTCTTCTTGGCCTTTGATAGTGAATATTAATTACCTGATGAATCAAGTATTTCATGGGGGGCCTCCCTGGTGGTGCAGGGGTTAAAGACACAGTGCTATCATCAAGCTATCAGCATGAGTTTGATCCCTGGCCAGGGAGCTACCCACATGGTGCGGCAGACCTCTCCTGTCTCACCTGCTGCTCCCCTCAGCAGTGTATTGCATTGGATCTGCCTATTCTGCTCCCCACTCTGTCTCTGGTGATTCCTGTCACCCTCCTGCACCTCTGGCCTGTACCCCAATTCTTGTACACATAAATAAATAAATTAAAAACAACAACAACAAATATTTCAGGGGCCACCTGAGCAATGGAACTCAATTTATTGAGCTGACTGTGACAATTAATTTGTGTCTTCCTGATTGGTCATGGGTAGCCCAGATACTGGGTCAAACATTATTCTTGTGGTGTGCGTATGTTTTTGGATAAAATGAACATGTTAATCAACATTGAGTAAAGCAAATGGGCTCTTATAATGTTGGTGGGTTCCATCTAATCAGTTGAAGGGCTGAATAGAGCAAACAGGCTGACCCTCCCCCCCGAAAAGTGAGAGAATTACTCATGCCTGACTTGGAGTTGAACTGAAATATGGGGTTCTTTCTGGAGCTCCGGCTTATTGACTGCGATTAATTTCATTGACAAATGAACCAATTCCAGATAATAAATCTCTGCTTGTATGATTACTATCCTATTTGTTCTGTTTTTCTGGAGAACACTATACATCCTGAACCAGGGTGATATTCATTATAAAGAAAAAGTGTCCACTTAAAGTAGTAGTTCACCAGATGTGTGTGTTAAGGGTTCAGTATTCACTTGTGTCCCTGGATGTGCTGTATCCTTGGCTTGAACCTCAGAGGATTTTCATGCCATTTTTTTCAGTCTCGTCCATATACTTAAAATTAGAGCTTTTATTTTTAGTGAGAATATTCATTAAGGCCCTCTGACTGGTCATATTTTTCTTATCTGTAAAATGGGGAGAGACTAATGCTTCCACAATGAGTTTGAAACCAACATCCAGTTACATGACTGATATAATATGGTCTTTAATCAATGGTAAGTGCTATTAATGAATGAGAAGGGAAAATAGTGGAAATAGTAAAATGTACATTCTGTTTACATTTTTCAGCTCTTTCAAACCATACCTCCCCAGAATTTCTTCCTGATGAAGATGATGAACCCAAAAAGCATTTCTTTGTCTGCCTTTCTTCTTCACATTCAGGTAGTCCCCCAAATATACAATAGTTTCCTGGGCTGTCCACAACTCAGATTTCTTGGAATATTTTAACATAAGAGCATCTGGAAAAAAGGATGAGGTGAAAGTGAATGTTACTGTCAAGAGAGAATATTACAATTCATGAATAAAGTAGACGTAACATAAGTCTTAATCCATCTCATCTAAAATCTTTTCCTTCCTCATATATATTCTTAAATTTGAGCCTCTTCTATGATACTGCTAAAAAGTCAGTGAAACACAACAAAAAGTAAAGCTTTACAAATATAATGAAGAATAATCTCTGGCTCACAAAATCATTTAGGAAAGTAGTGAAAAATAAACAGCCTTTTAAACAGCAAAAACCCACACACCATCTTTGAAAATCTGATATATCGAGCCCATATATTACAGGCCACTACTTATAACAGGTTGCACAGACAGAAATAAATTAATTTATCCTGAGAGGTTCCTGGCAACGCCTATATTACATATTTTAGTGCATCCTAAAAGTCTCTTGTTTTAAATTGAACAAATGCAAGAATTACTTGAGAAAATATAGTGACTTCATAAAGACGCGAATTCAACTGAAAAAGGGAAAGAGAAGAGGGGAAGTTTAAGGGCTGTGTCCAGCTTAAAGAAGGGAAGAAAAATGAAGGCAGAAAGCATTTCTTTGAGGTCATGAAAATATGAAAGAAAGATTAATCCACAGGCCTGTGGTGATGACTGGAGGCTGGCAGGGATGGTGGCCGGAGCTGGGGCTCCACTGAAGAAGCTGGGCATGGAAATGGAAGATGGGCTACTTGCACCCACTGTAGGATGGGCAGTGAGTTGCGGGAAGATGAAAGGAGACCGTCAATTTCTTCAACTTTGGGTCTTGCTTCCTCCACCATCGCTTGTTGTCCATAAATTTCCACAAAGAATTAACAGTAACCCAGAAATGTGATTCTGAAACCACAGAATCTCACAGTCAGTAGAGAAGCTCTCTTAGCAGAGATTGTTGCTTCTTTTGGTAGTAAATTGGTCTGTGTTCTAATCAGGCTTCAAGGCAGCAGGCAAAACAGGCCCTATACAAAATCACTGGGGAACTCTTCACAAGTACGGAAGCCTGCATGCACACCCCAGACCCCTAGACTGGAAACTCTGGGGGCGAGGCATTGGAAATTGTACAAAGCCCCCCCAGGTAGTGGTAGCATCGAGAGCTACTACTTTAGTTCACAGTCAACAACAGCAAGCCATGTTTTTCCCCCCTAAATGCACTTAGCAATAGTTGTTTTTTTTTTTAATTCATTCAAATAATTCTTCAGTGTTTTGGAAGGCATTATGAGGTGATGCTCTAACAGAAGCATCTTTTTTTTTTTTTATAGAGGCATGCTTTATTTATTTGTTTGTTTGTTTGTTTGTTTGTTTTTTGTTTATACATGCACTGGGTACAGTCAGAAGCGCGGGAGGGTGAGAGAATTCACCAGAGCCAGAGCGGGGAGCAGAGCAGGCAGAAGGACCGAAGTACACTGCTGAGGGGAGCAGCGGGCGGCAGGAGAGGTCTGCACGCCATGTGGGACCCTCCTCCGGTGGCCGGGAAGCAGCCGGGGATCGAACCGGCGCCGCAGAGGCCACGGGCAGCTTTGCAACCCAGCGCTCAACCGCTGCGCCACCGGGGAGGCCCTCTCCACCACTTCTAATCCGTGTTTTAAACAGTTTGTAGGGCGGCCCTGCCCAGGGTCCCTGCTCTTAAGCAAGAAGCTGGTTACAACAGAAATGTCACTTGACCAGCAAGAAAGCTCTTAGTGGACAGATGTGAAAGCCTCTGCCAAAGAGAAGGATGATGCCAGTTCAACTAAAGAAATCTGACCCTAAAATCTGATGCAAAAAAAAGGAAATCAACTGGATGATAACGAGAACCAACTAAGAAGACAGACGCTGAGGGGGTATCACATCCAGATTTGCTTTAAGCCCTGATGGATGACTATTTCGGAATCCTCTCAGATACTTGCCTGCCTCATTTGTCCTTACAGCAGCCCCCACCCCCGTGAGGCAGAAGGAGTGAGCCCCGATTTTTTGCAACCAGCCAATGGAGCCCAGCACACGGGGTGAGTGCCCCAAGATCACCCTGCAGACTCACAAAGCAAAGTGAGGGGCCATATCTTAGCTGACCCAGATAGCAGGTTGACCTGAAAGCCCCAAATGTGGGTAGGGGCTTCCTGAGTTGCACCTTCTGGAAAGGTACTTACGGTGTGCCCGGCGGAGCTGAATGGACTTAAAAATACCCGTGTTTTTTAGTCTCTGGAACAGCCACTCATGCGTCACCCCTGCCAGGAGCTTGGCAAAGTCGTCAGGCCGCAGGGTACGCGCCTCGAGGATCTCCTGCCTCACTGTTTTTGGCAGTGAGACAAAACAATAGTTGCTGGAGTTGAGAAGGGACCAGGGGTTGTCCGCCTCAGAAGAACTGCTGGAAAATGCAGATTTCAGGCCCCAGGATGAAGAGGACGAGCTGGAGTTCTGGCCGCAGTTGAACAAGTTTGCAGGCTTGCTGCCCTCCTCTGTGGTAGCGCAATCCTCGTTGACGGCTGGGAAGGAACCAGGGGTTGCAGGCCCCAGGCCCAGTGGTGGCCTAAGAGCCCAGTGAGAGCTGCATGGACCTGAGGAGTGGACATCTGTGGTGTCGAGTGCATGGCCCTCCTCATCCACTGTGGGAGCATCAGGGTCCACACCCGGCTCTTTGGCCGAGATGCTGCTTTCTTTCGAGGCAGGATTTTGAACAGGCCATCGAGGAAGGACAGAGCCACCTGCTCTCCCGGAACTTTTGCCCAGAGAAGTGTCTGTGACTATTTGAGACTCGAAGGGCACTTCCACAATGCTCTCTGCTGTTTCTCCTTCTGGGTCGACCCAGGAGGGGTGGTCTCTGAACGTGGGGCCTGTGCCTCTTTTATCGATCTTTGAGTCTCTCTTCTCTTCTCCACGCCCACCTGTGGCATCATCGTCGGTTTCTGGAAACTCATCAATTAACTCAAAGGTTTCTTCTTGGAGTGGCGGACATGTGGCCACATGCTTGGGCCACATGGAATCAGGAGACCGAGAGGCAGAACCACACCTGGGTCTGGGATGAGCAAGAGTCTTTCTGGATCCCCTAACTCTTGCTTCCTGCTTGCCTTCTGGAGCTGCAGCTACCGGCCCTGCCCCAGAGGCTACAGAAGTGTCTGCTGTGTTATGAGGAGGAGTGTGGACACCCCTGGGCATGTGTGAGTGTAGCGGGCCCTGAGAAGATGTGGTGTCAACATCCTTGCACATCTGGAGAGACAGCCCCTGCAGGTCTGAACACAAGGACGGAGGGGATCTACTCTTCCCGTCACCCTGCAGCTCCTCAGAGGGCGCCGTGGAACACTGGTTGTCCAAGAGATGCTCCCCGGGGCTAGACTCTTCCCGGACTGAATGGCCCTCCAGGTGCCCACTCACTTCCTCCCAGCTGGTCGAAGAACTGAGCCCGGACAACCTGTTCCAGGAACCAGAGCTCTGGCTGTCACTCAGAGGTGTGCCCAGAACGGCACCCCCACCATCACCGTGGTCCGAGGACCCTGCGTCCACCTCTGCGGCTTGATCCGAGGACACTCGGAGAGCCTGGGAATGGGTCCGGCTTCTCCTGCCGGCCCTTCCGAGTTCCTCCTGGGCGCCCTCGACCCTTTGGGAGGAAGATCCTCCCTCATCTCTTGGGAGATGTGCTCTGTCTTCGGCTGTATTCACTGTATCTGCGTTTTTTGTTTCCGTTTTTAGAGCGGTGATACAGACACCCGCTTTTGAAGCTTTCTGTTTATTTCTGTTGTTTCCACAAGTGCTTTCGAATTCTTTGCACACGGCAGTGTGGTGCTGGGAATAGGCTTGGAGGACTTCCTGGAAATCCACTCGCCCATGCAAGATGAGTTCATCCAACCGGCACTGGAAACCCTCTGGCACATAAGACTTGTCATCGAGATTCGAGAAGCTCTGGACTTGCAAGTGCTCCTTCACCCTGCCCACCACAGACATGATCTCCCGCGAGAGGGCTTCCTTCTCCTGACTGTCAGAGAAAGTGCTGAAGGCATACAGCTTCTCCAATGCCTCGCCACAGAGCCGACTGGCCACCCGCACCGGCTCTGGCTCCCCGAAGAGCCGCCGGTGCACCGTGGCGAGACCGAACGCAGCTTTGAGGAAGCTGTGAAGCTCCTGCTTTCCAGTAACCAGCTCATCCCGTCTCTTGGTGAGGAGGCCAATCTCAAAGGCCTCTTTGGCTTCACACAGGTAGGAATTTTTCATTCCTGGAGGACAGTCCTTAGAATTACTGTACGACAGCAAGCATGTGCCACGGATGTTCTGCAGAAGGAACGAAAGGCAAAGTCAGGCACTGAAATGGAACTGGCTGTGAGCCAAGCAGGACTTCTCATTGCAAACGAGTCACTGTCTATATTGGAGGACAAGAAGCAGGTGGCGAGGCTATTCAGAGGAAAACACACCACCAGAGCCGCAGACCCTGGGCTCTTCTTGGCTGATCAGGAGGGACTGGGCCACACACGATGGGGTGATGTGGAGGGAGGAGAAATTAGCTTTGACTCTTTTCTTTCTGTAGCATCAAACTTTTGATTCAAGATGATCAATTTGTTGTTGCTGTTGTTAGTTTTAGCAAACACAGTCTATGTGGGGTTGTGGATATAATAAATCTGTGTGCAAACAAGGCAGCCATACATCAGCACCCTATTCATTTAATAATTGTCAAAAATAATAGAATAATGACTTCCAACCTCTATGGGTATTAGGATGACCTGGGCAGTATTTAAACACTTAAAGGGGCCTCCCTGATGACTCAAGGGGTTAAGTCTCAGTACTACCAAGCTATCGGCAGCCACTTCAGCATGAGTTCGATCCCCCACCAAGGAGGTGACCCACATGGCGCAGCAGACCTCTCCTGTCTCTCCTGCTGCTCCCCTCAGCAGCGTATTTCAGTCAATCCGCCTGTTATGCTCCCAACTCTGTCTCTGGTGAATCTGCCCACCCCCATACTTCTGGCCTACACCGCAGTTCTTATATGCATAAATAAATAAAATAAATCTTAAAATAAACATTTAAAGGTATCTGGGGACCAGGCCCATGAATACAGTCACAATTGTGCACAGATGTCGGCAAACCCAACGATAGCCCCTTCCCTCCTACTGGTTCCATGATGGGGGGGGCGTGGCTGCTCCGTTACCATAGCTGTGAGCACGAAGAGGGGTGTGTAGGGGCTGAAGGCAGCCGCCAGCTTGCAGGCTTCTGCAGCTGACAGCAAATGGTGGTGCATCTCTGTCAGCAAACCCTGTGAACAAAAAGGAGGCCGGTGAGGTGTGGGGAATTGCTGATCCACTAGTGAAGGGCAGACTGTGAAACTCCTTTGCTTTTCTTTCAAGATTCTGAGGGACATCTGCCCTTATTATCGATTCTGAGTGATGCCTGGGAAGAGTGAGCAGGTCAGAAGACGCCAAGGGGCTGACCACCCATGGCCCCAAGACCCAAAAGCCATCCAGCCCACCCCACCCCAGAGAGGGTCTAATGAGCACAAATCAATCCAGACAAACTTCCGTGGAGGACCACATCAATCCTTTGTTTCCGGAAAATGTACGTTTTGCAACCAGATAAACAGATGATTTCCACATTGTTCTTAGCAAAGGGTTCTTTAACTTACAATTTCAATCCAATTAAGATTCATTTTTTCATTCCAGAAGCCTGTACTGAGCATCCCTACCTGCGAGGAGAGCAGTTCATTGTGGGTGCTAATTGCTCAAAGACCTAGTTTATGCTCCCGGTTCTCTCTTATCTGGTTGTATAAGCTGAGGTCACCTAGTTTCTCAGGACCTCAGTTTATTTTTCTTCAAAAGGGAGATGATATATTTTGCTCTACCTACCTCACAGGATTTTACGTGTATCAATATTTACACACACACACACACACACACACACAGTTTTTGAATTGTAAAGCAACACATAAATATTAGTAATAATTATTATTAAGGATAAGAACTTGGAATAAGTGACTGATAGTCCAACTTGAACAGACTGTGATTATAGTTTTAAATTTATCACCCCATCATTTTATCATTGAGATGGCCCAAGTGTGTCAACCAATATTGGGATAATTGGAAAGGAAACAAGTTGGGTTTGAAACCTTTATCCTCAGTTTGATGACATTTGTTCATTCAGTAGCCTTTTTTAGGCCTAACACAGCTATTTATCAAGCATGAGAAAACTACTGAAGCTTAAAATTTGGAAATCTATTTAGGCTATTTACCAGAAATGCATACAAGTAAATACTTCTACATTGCTCATTTTTTTGAGCACCCTCTGTATGTCGGTCCTGTGCTGCGTTCGGGGATAATGAAGCCAAGGAGGACACCATGGGATTGTTCTAAGCTTGCTCACTTCACTCTCAGTGAAGTCCAGGATAGACAAAGCTTGATAGATCTGCCGCCTAGAATAACATTGACAGCTTGGTAGGGGAGCCAATTTGTACCATGGTATTACGAGGGATAATTACCATGTTGATTTGTGGATTGTTTTTAAACTTCTCATAATCTTTCCTGCTCATGGAAACAAAGATGTCTGCCAGTATTCCTAGTGACATGGAGATTCCCTGTAAGGAAAGACAGACAAAACATGGATTGGGAATTCACAATCATTGCTGCGATATCATGGCCTAATGGCAAAATTTAGCCCTCTGTGGACCATTGCTTATTATTATCATTGTTAGTATCGTTGTTGTTATTGTGACACTGAGGATACTTTAAAACTAGATGCCCCAGGGCTCACAGACCATCACATCTGAGACACGGACCTCATGAAACACAGCAACTTAGTTGGCCCTGCTGGACAGCCAACAAACACTGCATTGCCACACTGGTAGGCCTGAAGGGTCAGCCCAGCAAGAGTGGCCACAGTTCATCCTACCCATGTTGTAAAAGGAAGACAGGCAGCCCTGCTGTTGACACAGCTCTGGGAAATGTGATAACTTGATGCTTCAGTCAAGGAGGAGAATATCCCCACACATTTACAGAGAATAAGAAAATGATGCTACATAAACAATTCACTGAAGCCTCTGCCCACTCAACTCAAGGAAAATGATTTTACATATAAGTAAGTTGGTCATTTCAATTTCACTATGGAATCAGGGAACGGCTAAGTATATAATAAAAAGGACAAGAGGTTCAGTAGAAATAAGCATAAAAGCAGATGGTTACAAATAACTATAGGAACACTAAATATCTTCCAGGAGTCTATGAGTGAGGCCAGGGCAATATGCAGAAAGAGTTAACCAAATGCTCCTGGTTTTATGCTCATATTGAATCAATAAAAATCAGGCCAAGCCTTCCCTGGTGGCGAAGCCGGTTGAGCGCAGTGCTGTGAAGCTGTCCGCAGCCTCTGCAGCACGGGTAAGATTCCCGGCTGGCCAGGGAGATACCCATATGGGGCGGCAGACCTCTCCTGTCTTGCCCGCTGCTCCCCTCAGCAGTGTACTTCGGTCCTTCTGCCTGTTCTGCAACCTGCTCTGTCTCTGGTGAATTCTCTCACCATCCTGTGCCTCTTGTATAAATAAAAAAAAAATCTTTAAAAAATAAATAAAAATAAAAATCAGGCCAATAAAATTGATAAATGGTGAACTGAACTTGTGCTATTGTAGAAAAGTATCCAAAGACAAAGATAGGAAAGGAGAAAGACAGCACTAGAGAAGCATACAACCTTTTTATCTGGCAGAGGAAGGGTTAAATATCCGATAATGGAGGCCCAGATTAACTCTGCTGCTTCATACCACATCCCTAGGGGAAAAAAAAAGGTTGGGGGAGAATAGGTGACTTGTATCTGCTTTTGGGTTAGAAAATACCTCAAATACATTGAATGCAGTTAGGGAAGCTTAAGGCTGGGCTAGACAGGCAGCACTTGCTGGCTTAATACAGATAATGTTCCCTGTCCCAGGGAGACGGTCAGAACCCTTCTCTATGACATGTAACACATACTAATATAGAAATAACGAACTCCATTATTGAAACAAGAACAGAAATTAGCAGCCTCTGTTCATTTTCAAATACTTTAGTTTGCACGGTTTTATACTCATTGCTGGAAAAACTTGTGAGCATCCTGGGGGGATGAGGGTGGATTTACAATGAGGTGTCACTGCGTGGCAGCTGACTCAACAGAGTCAGAAACTAAGCAATACTGAGAACCGTAAAGCAACAGCCCCAATGCACAACTACAAATTTCTGCAACAAAACTCAAGAGAACAATATTTGTTTCATTAATATTCCTAAAACTCCTGCATGAGGAAATGAATGGACAACGTTAAGCAGCTATAACATGAAAATTCTCAGTACATCTGGTAGACAGACTGTGGAAACCAGCCTGGTGGAGTAGGTGCCGGCGGCCATACCCAGCTTTTGCAGGATTTGCCCTCGGATCTGTATACACACCGACTGCACCAGGATCTTGTCACTTTCATTTCTGTACAACCAGGTACCTAGAATAAAAGGAGGGGGCAAGGAAAGCATGTTTGGCCTTGTATGACTGCAGAAATAGTCTGGGGCCTCCCTGGTGGCTCAAGGGGTTAAGACACAGCACTATAAAGCTATCCTCAGCCACTGCAGCACGAGTTTGATCCCTGGCCAGGGAGCTACCCCCATGGCATAGCAGACTTCTCTGGACTCGCCCGCTGCTCCCCTTAGCAGTGGATTTCAGTCAGTCTGCCTATTCTGTTCCCCACTCTGTCTCTGGTGAATCCTCTTACCCTCCCGCACCTCTGACCTGTACCCCAGCTCTTGTATAAATAAATAAAAAAATCTTAAAAAAAAAGATTTATTTATTTATGCATATAAGAACTGGGGTACAGGCCCACCCCTCAGGCAAGATAGCTGAAAGCTTAAATTATGTGTTACTCAACTACAGGACTAGCTTCCTTTCAAGTATGATTAAAGACTGAAAGAAAATCAATTTGAACATAGTTTTTATTAGATTTCTTATGCAGCAAAATCAACTTTATTTCCCAACAAGCATCTCTGTCTGAACCTTAGAGGGTTTATTCCCAATCATGATTCTTCTAAGGCAGGTGCTGAGCCCTTCTTGAGGCCCATCAAGTCACCTGCATTAATAGTGTTTGTTCTTTAGGTAACACTCTCCAATGAAGCAGGGAAATAGTAGCAACTTTGTGTTTTTGGTTTTTTAACAAGAGAAAACAGATACCCAGAGAAGTAAGTGCCTTGACCACAGCCACTTTCCTCCATCAGTGTTAGAACCCACCCTGGCTAGCTCTGGGAATAGCTGGACTACAGTAACTAGGAGGCTATGTATTCATTTTTTTGACAGGACATTATTTTAATCAGCTATGAAAGATGAGAATTGCTGTATGTATTTTTTTAAAAGATTGATTTATTTATGCACAGACTGACTGGGGTATAGGCCAGAGGTGCAGGGGGTGCGAGGATTCACCAGGGACTGTGTGGGGAACAGAACAGGCAGACTGACTGAAATACACTGCTGAGGGGAGCAGCAGGAGAGACAGGAGAGGTCTGCTGCGCCATGGGGGGTCAGCTCCCTGGTCAGGGATCAAGCTCAGGCCTTAGCAGTGACAGCACTGAGACTCCTCGGCCACCAGGGCGGACCCCTCACAAGTTGTTTTTAAACTGTAATCCCAGTAGCGTCTGAGGGCAAAGGTGATTGCGAAGACTTGAAAGTGCCTTACCTGTGGCTCCACTGTTGCTTATCAGACTGCTCAGGATATACTCTGCTTTTAAAAGTTTTCCTGTAGAGAAGCAACCAAATGCCACACAATTACTTTGGAGAGTGTTCTTTATATACTGCTAGTAATTCGTGACAAATTACAATAAGGGCTATAACCAAAGAGAATTCTATTTTAAAATTAATAGCTACATCGTATATGAATGAGAAAGATGATGGTTTCAGCAGTCGGTCAGGTGGGCCATGGGTCAGATCTCAGTATCTGAGATGGATTAGATTCATAGAGATAGATGAGAGACGTACAGAATCCACTCATGACAACAGGACTTGGGAAAGGAACATCAATCTTTGTAAAACAAGTTGTCTTCTTTTGAGCCCTCTTACACTGCTGGTGGGAATGTAAACTGGTCTAGCCACTATGGAAAGCTCTCTGGAGGACCCTCAAATTACTAAAAATGGAGCTACCACAGGACCCAGCAATTCCACTCCTAAGAATCTATCTGAAGGAAACAAAAACATTAATTTGAAAGGAAACCTGAACTCCTATGTTTACTGCAGCACTGTTTACAATAGCTAAGCTTTGGAAACAACCCAAATGCCCCAAAATAGATGAATGGATCAAGAAGATGTGGTATATTTGCACAATGGAATACTACTCATGCTCAGCCATCAAAAAACAACAAAAAACAAATTTGGATGGAACTGAAAGGGATATTACTCAGTGATATGTCAGAGGGAGAAAGATAAATATCAGATGTTTTCACTTATATGAGGAATATAGGTAAACCAAAGGTCAAGAAAAAGTCAAAACTAGCTCACTGACCATAGATCTGAGGCCTACAGCAAGGGGTGGGGTGTGAAAACAGGGGAAGGAAGAACACAAGGGACTCTGGTGATGGTTGACAGGTGATATGGTGTCTGGGGAACAATGGGGACTACACCTGAAGAGAGAAACCAATTATGTACAAAAATGAACAATGATGTAAGAAAACAAAACTATTCCCACCAGGTAATGATGCCAAACTGACTTCCTAGAGGTGGGACTAATGTATGTTAAAAAAAAAAAAAAGGCAATCAATAGAAAAAGAAAAAGAGAGGGGAAAAAGTTGTCTCCTTTCTGGAAAAGCTGTTGTATTCAAGAAGTGTAATAGAGTCGCCCTTCAACTGGATTATTTACAGAATTATCAGGAAGATATTGAGGGGAAGTATAGAGAGATTTTCTTTAAACATTTTTTTACCTTTGATTGCTAAGACGTGGGAAACTCATTCATTCATCTTTCCACCCACCCCTTCTTCAAGGAGCCTCTAAGCTCTGCATGGTCTGGGTCTTATTTAACTTCATCTCCCAAACTTCTTTTCCTTACTCTTACTCTCTCTAGTTACTGATCCTTGAACCTGCCAGTCTTGTTCCCACATCATGGTTTTTCATAACTCACAATTATTTTAGTTTGGAATGTTTTTATCCTAAATTTCTCCAAGGCATTCTCTTTTTTTCAGGCCCTTGCTCAAGCATCACTGTCTCAAAGCCTTCCCTAACCACCCTATTTCAAATTGCAAACACAGACATACACTCTGACTGTGTTTCCAAAGAAGGTCATGGCAATCTCTTCCATCTCATATGCTCTTTTGCAACGTGATCTTGCCATTTTTCATCAAGAAGTGGAATGTGGGGCTTTCTTTCCCTTCTCCTTGAATCTGAACTGGCCCACGGCATGTTTTGACCTATGGAATGTGGCTGAAGTGACACACTGAACTGCATCTTGGTCACCTTTATAACTATCCCCAAGGCTCACAAAAATCCACTTTTAGCAGGCTTTCAACATAGATTTGTCAAGAAAAGAAAACTAGTATCTGAAATTATGGGTTAGGGTCTCTAATAAAATTCATCCATACTAATGTACTTACCAGGGCAATAACATAAAATACCTGTTCAATACATGTTATATCAAAGCATCCTCTCTTCTTAAAAGCTCTATTTTCCAATTAGGTTTTGCTGGATATACAAAGGCATTTAAAATATCTCTTCTAAAATCTGTATTTCTCAAAGATTTCTATGTGGGCAGTCATATTGTCTACAAGTCATGACATTTTGTTCATTCATTTTTAATCTTTCTACTTCTATTTTCTTTTTCTTTTCTTATTGCAATGGGAGGGTCCCCAGGTTGGTATTCAATAGAAGTGGTACAAGATGCAATTTTTTTCTTGACTTGAATTTAAAAGAAATACTTCTAATTTTATTTTTAAGATTTATTGTATTTATTTATGCATACAAGAGCTGGGGTACATGCCAGAGCGGGGTGAGAGGATTCACCAGAGAGAGTGGGGAGTAGAACAGGCAGATAGACTGAAGTACACTGCTGGGGGGAGCACCAGGCAAGTCAGGAGAGGGCTGCTATGCCATGTGGGTCAGCTCCCTGGCCAGCTGGGGATCGAACTTGTGCTGCAGAAGCTGCGGATAGCTTCACAGTGCTGTGCTTAACCTCCTGCACCACCAGAGAGGCCCTGAGAGTTATCCTTGAGGGTTCCCTTTACCTGCTACTTCCCAATCCCTCATTAATCCCCTGATGTAGTTCATAATTCTTCATAGTCAGCCTCTATTGTTCATATTACTGTGTGGTTGCTGTCTCCTGATTGAACCTAACCTAACTCTGGGACCTCCAACCAGATCTTGTGCAGAGAGCAAGCTTCCTCACCCCTTCTCTGGGGGCTGGTAGAGTTACTGAGTCCCCTTCCACAGCCTGCAAAAACCTTCAAGATCTGACTAAATGAAATATTTCACTCTTCACACAGGGCCAGGGTTCTGTCTCAACAGTCCCTTCTGTGGGGAATACATCTGAGTGACCCTCCGGTTGCAGTGTGGAGAACACAAGTCCACTGTTCTGACTGTGAACAGATCCTCTGTTTCAGGCTCTGAAAAAACATACTGGATTCAGGGCCTCCCTGGTGGCACAGGGGATAAAGACAGCACTATCAAGCTATGGCCAGCCGCGGCAGCATGAGTTCGATTCCCTGGCTGGCCAGGGAGGTGACATGGTGCAGCAGACCTCTCCTGTCTCGCCCGCTGCTCCCCTCAGCAGTGTATTTCAGTCAGTCTGCCTGTTTTGCTCCCCACTCTGTCTCTGGTGAGTCCTCTCATGCTCTACATCTCTGACCTGTACCCTATTCTTGTATGCATAAATAAATCTTTAAAAAAAAATACTGAATTCGCCATATTTGTGAAATGGAGAAGGTTCTGCACTATCCATTCCTCTGTGGACAGAAGTGGGTTCTGAACTTTGTCTCTATGCCACAAAGGCTGAGTCTCCTAAATATGTTAATCTCTTGGTTTTAGGCAAGAGTGAGTCCTCTTTTGCCTCTGAAGTCCCACTCTGCTGGATGTTTTAGAATGTACTGTGGGTAGATACCAAGAGAGGGGGATCAAGGGTGACAGAGGAAGACTGCAGTGCCCCCTCAAATTACCGTTAGTCCTCCCTCTTTGCCTCTTAAAAGGTCACATAACCCTTTCCTTTCTCCATGTCTGCATGCCTAAACCTGGGAATTGAGACCCCTTGCCACTGTCCCTGCCTCTCTTACCAAGAGATCACTCCTACTCTAAGTCCCTGCAGGATCAGCCTCCCCAGAAATGTTCAGAGCAGGCTTTTTCCAACATGCGTCATCTTGGTATGTGTTGCTAAGGTTAACCGAGGCCCTGAGGTTCAAGAGAAAGTGCTTCCATTACCTTAAAGAATGAAGAGTACGCAGGTTTAGGGTAATCTCCAGAAATAATCTTTTTATCGGAGCAACCTATCTTAAGGCAGGGCGCACAACCAGAAGCAGGATTTGTCATATTCAGTCATTCCTTCCTTGTGATGTGAGATTCCACACCCACCCACCCCTTGATGCCCCAGGCCCCTACGCCATTCCTTCACTCAGGACATACACTTTCAGGTTGTCATATTTACTCTAGAATTTAGAGCCATGTAAATTCTGCACATGTTGTAATTAAATTTGGTATTTTTTCTCCTGATAATTTGCCTGATGTTACTTTGTTTGCTTGAGTAGCCCCACAAGAACACAGAGGGGTAGGGGTACGTTCCCCTGTGCCCTGACACCCCTGTCTCTCCTAGTATGGGTATAGGCTCAAGTGATGTTTGGGAGTAGCTTCATGTGAGGCTGTGTTTATATGTGGCACTTCTGGAAGTGTCTCTGAGATACAAAACCCCCAACTGTCAGGGAATAAAGTATCTTTGTCTTAGACTTGATGTAAATATAATACATGAGCAAAGGCATGGACTGTTCATGGTGATGTCAGGGCTCAGTCATTATCAGGAGAAAAACTCTAGACCACGTTGTTGGGGATGTGAGAGAAAGGACAGCAAATAAAGAAGCAAAAAGCTTAAAAAGTGTAGTCTGGCTGCACTCCTGTGTTCACTGCAGCACCGTGCACTCTAGTCAAGGCATGGAAACCACCTAAATGTCCAAGGACAGATGAGTGGATTCAGAAGATGAGGCATATAGACCCAATGGAATACTACACAGTCACAGAAAATGACAAAACCTTGCCACTGGCGACAACATGGAAGGGAATAATGGTAAGTGAAGTAAGTCAGAAGAAGAATGACAAGTATCAAATGATTTCATATGTAGAATATAAAAAAAGCCACAAGAACAAACTTTTACAAACCAAAATAACCCAACACATATGACTTAGAACTGAGGCTATCAGGGGAGCACAGGGGTGAGGAAGATGGAGGATCATGGGTGCCTCGGTGGTGGGTGGGGTGGTGACATGCACCTGAAGAGCTATGAACCTCCACCTCTGAATACTATACAGTGATGAAAACCAACATTACCTCAATCCAAAAAATAATACAATTAAAAAAATAAAATTAGTCTGGCTGTGTGCAGCAAAGCTATCCACACGCTTCCATTTGACCTCAATTTCCATCTCACACCATAACTGTTCTGCAGATCATAAAAGATGCTGCACCAGCTCTGCTCGAAGTGCTCCCTGATGAGAACCAGAATTAGCCCCCTCACCCCACTGCCACGGAACACCCCACTAACCCCTGCGCACCACGGAACAGTCCACTCACCACCAACGCCCTCTGGTGCCACAGGAAGGAACTGCAGTTCTCAGGATCCCCCTGCGACCCCCAATACAAACCCCAGGGCTTCATAAAATGTCCCAAATTGAGGTCATTTGAAGGCAGAATTTTTCCCTCAGTTCAGCTCTGTCCCGGCGGTTACCCCAGAAAAGTAAAAGATGCGGGCACAATTCACGCATGTCTGCCAGGCCTGCTGTGATTAGACTTGGTGTTTGAAGAGTAGACGAGCGCCAAGACCATGTTTACCAATTTCGCATATCTCTGTCCTCTCTGCACTCAGCCACTGTTCCTCTGAGTGTAGTTAGTCCGGTGCCTTTGCAAACCAAATGAAGTAAAGACGTCTTAACCTCTTCAAGACCAGAGTTATTAGCAGTCACAGAGTGAATGCCAACCAAACACAGCTAGTCTGTTTGGGGAGTGAGGCCTTGCCTCCTATTTTTCTCCTCGATTCTTTCACTTTTTTTGTTAAAGATTTATTTATTTATGCATACAAGAGCTGGGGCACAGGCCAGAGATGCGGGGGTGAGAGGATTCACCAGAGACAGAGCGGGGAACAGAGCAGGCAGACTGAGTGAAATACACAGCTGAGGGGAGCAGCGGGCGAGGCAGGAGAGGTCTGCCGTGCCTTGTGGGTAGCTTCCTGGCTGGCCAGGGAATCGAACTTGTGCTGCAGAGGCTGTGGATTGCTTCATAGTGCAGTACTTAACCCCTTGCGCCACCAGGAAGGCCCTGATTCTTTCACTTTTAGAAATAACTAGAACAGGTGACATGATTCTCAGCCTCGTCATCACCAGTCATTTAAATAATTCAAGCATTCTGTGGACATGGACTTTGCAGTCACCCAGAGCATGGCCGCCTCCCCTCCCCGCACACACATCCCCTCCTGAGTTGGAATGTCAGTCTCATTTTTCATTTCATTCAAAGTGACAGAAGAAGAAGAAAAAGATACTCTGAGGCCTAATCAGGTACTGTACCGGTGTTCTGAGGGATGGAAAAAAACCCTCAAATTACTTCAGGGGGTTTGTCAGCTCTATTGTCAGCATAGTCAAGTGGCCCTACAGAAAGGAGCCAGGAGCGCTAAGAGAAAATAGCAGAATTCTAATCTGCTTTTTAAAGGCCCTTGGGCCCAAGTATAGCAATTCAGATATCCCTGTTTGAAAGCAGCAGGGCAGATTTGTTAGAAGACAAAAGCTCCAATTAGTATTTTCCACACCCTTTCACAATTTTCTCTACTGCTTTTGGCTCTGAAACCCTTTATGCCGGAGCCTTTGTGCTGGCAAGAGGCGGGTGGAAGGGCATGGCGGGCCTGGGCGGGAGCTGGTGCTTGAAAAGAGGGCCCTTGGCCCGGGTGCCCGCGTTCTCCCGCCGAAGTCAAGTAGGCAGAGGGAGTGCGGGCACCAGACCCCCAGACGCGGGCGGCAAGGCTGGCAGGGGTCCTACCTGCGTGCACTGAGACGCGCGCCTGGCGAATGACCACCTGCGGGGCGATGGGCGTCGCGGGCCGGAGCCGGTGCAGGCCTCTGGCCACCTGCAGGAGCGGGCCCGATGCGTCGAGGCCATACAGGAACCGGTCAGTCACGAAGACAATGGCTGCGGCCGTGGCGCAGTCCCCAGCCAGGATGGAGGCCCTCAGGGATGCCTGCGGGAACATCCAGGAAACACGATGAGTGGAGGGGAAAGAAGCAGTTCTGGAAGCAAGTTTAGTCCTGCAGGTGTTTTTACTAAAGCAGGAACAAGACCCAGAGCTAGGAGAAGCCCTATACTCTGTTGGCTAACTGAACCCCAAGATAAAGAAGATGGAGAGGAACCCCAATGTGGGATAAAGCAGTATTTGATGCCTTCTCTTCCCCATTATATTTTGAACAGTATACAGAAGATAAATGCACATGTCCTGTAAGCAGGGCCGCCTGGTGGCCCAGCGGGTTGAGCGCTGTGCTGTGAAGCTGTCCGCAGCCTCTGCAGAGCAGGTTCGATTCCAGTCGGTGGTGAGATACCCACATGGCGCGGCAGACCTCTCCTGTCGCGCCTGCTGCTCCCCTCAGCAGTGGCTTCCGTCCATCTGCCTGTTCTGTTCCCCGCTCTGTCTCTGATGAATCCTCTCACCCTCCTGCACCTCTGGCCTGTACCCCAGTTCTTGCATAAATAAATAAATCTTAAAAAAAAATTTAAAAAAATAAAAAATTCAAGTAACACTGAGAGAAATGAGAAGTGCCCCTAGTTACCGTCTTCCTTCTCCCCCTCCTCCATTTTATTCCTACTGTTCTTGACAATGGCTTCCTAGAGGTCCTTCTAGATTCTTCTACCTTTTTATGGATTGTTAGATTCCTTGTCTTCCCTCTCCTCCTGGCTTTCTCCTTTCCCCTCCCTCTCTCTTCTTCTCTTTCCTCTTCCCTTCCACCCCCCTTCTCCCTTCCACCTCCCCTCACTCTATCTTTTTTTTTTTTAATAGAGGCATGCTTTATTTATTTATCTGTTTGTTTGTTTGTTTGTTTTGTTTATACATGCACTGGGCACAGTCAGAAGCGCGGGAGGGTGAGAGAATTCACCAGAGCCAGAGCGGGGAGCAGAGCAGGCAGAAGGACCGAAGTACACTGCTGAGGGGAGCAGCGGGCGGCAGGAGAGGTCTGCACGCCTGGTGGGACCCTCCTCCGGTGGCCGGGGAGCAGCCGGGGATCGAACCGGCGCCGCAGAGGCCGCGGGCAGCTTCGCAACCCAGCGCTCAACCGCTGCGCCACCGGGGAGGCCCCCCTCACTCTTTCTTAAATGAGATTACACTAGACATTGTTCTGCTGTGTGGTTCTCTCCATCATCATAACATCTAGGGGAGCTCTTCAAACCAATTCATGACACCCCACCTCATTTACTGCCTGCATTGCAAATGAGGAAGAAATACAGAATTTATTATTTTTAAAAAAAATTTTTATTTATTTTTAAAATTTTTTTTAAAGATTTATTTATGCAAGAATCAGGGTACAGGCCACATGCGCTGGAGGGTGAGAGGATTCGCCAGAGACAGAGCAGGGAACAGAACAGGCAGAATGACCTAAGGCACAGCTGAGGGGAGCAGTGGGAGAGACAGGAGAGGTCTGCCGTGCCATGTGGGTAGCTCCCTGGCCGGTCGGGATCAAACCCGCGCTGCAGAGGCTGCGGACAGCTTCACAAAGCTGAGCTCAACCTGCTGCACCACTGGGGAGGCCCAATACAGAATTTAAGCCAACCCTGTGAATTTTATTTATATGATCGTGTTGAGTGATGACTAAGAGAAAGAAAGAAGAAAACAGGTCTGAATCGAAAGTGTAACAAAGAATGAGAAATAGAGCTAAATGGGGCAAGCTGTTATGGGAAGATATTATTTTTTGGTCTCTATATACTCAAGACATTCAGAGTCACGCAGCTAATAGCATGGATGACTTTGCCACTCAATAGCACTCTTTCCAGCTGCTAAACTAAATCCAGCTGTTTTTCCGGTCACACTCACACACATCGGGAGTCTGGAAAGCCTTGTAAGCAATGCCCATTTTTCTACGAGGTTACCATGCAAAGCACTGCCTTCTTCATCCCATAACCTTAAGGACTAACATTTACTGGGCAACGCTAGGTGCCAGGTACAGTGCTAAGTGCTTGCCGGGCATTTATTTATGCAGGTCTCACAACAGTCTTCAGAGGCTGATTCCATTACTGCCATCCCCACTTTATAAATAGAAACCCCGAGATTCAGAGCTTAAATAACCTGCCCCAGATCACATGACCTGTTGATTCAGAACTGAGATGTGAAGACAGAAAGTCTGGGTCAGATCCCGCATGCTCAAGCCCCATGTCGGGAGGCCTTATCTACAGCAGGAAAACTGGAGATGATGGCTATCAATGATCAGATACCCACAGGTATGTCAGGAAGTCCCACATACGCAGCCAGTGTTCTTGGAGCTGCGGTTCTTAGCCTAGAGCGGGGAGAGGATGCACTCATCTGGGGAGAGAGCTAGCTCAGCTTTTCAAAATCTGCCTGGAACAGTTCTTCTAGAATTTTAATTGGATACCTGCATATGCCTAAGTAAAACTGACCTAAATTGTTACATTTGACCCATTCTAGAATTCTAGCTATGATACTTATTCACATGATTCAATTTCTAGCTCTGTGTGTGTGTGTGTGTGTGAGAGAGAGAGAGAGAGAGAGAGAGAGATGATCTTCAGCACTGCATATAGAACATAATTTTATATTTACAGGCGTTCATCACCAAATGATGACTAACTAGGACAATAATCCTTCTCTTCTCAAAGTGATGCTGTCTTAACATGGGAAGGTTTTTAACTATCACAGTGTTAATTAAGTCTAGAAATGATAATTTGCACTTGGATTTATCCCTTTGTTCTCAGTCTGTGACGGTTCAAGTTATGATTGAGAAGTCATTTTTTTTTAAGGGGTGGATTATTTCTTCTCTCCTCTTGATCTTTCCTGCCAGTAAAGGGAGTTCAATCAGCACTTCTAGCCACTCTCCACCGCTTGCCTGCTGTGTCTACTCAAGGAGCTGGAGGGACTTGCCAGTGACCACACTGGTGAATCCGGGAAGCAGAAGGTGGGCATGTATGGTTTAGCTCTTCTCTTTTCTCTTGGAACAAGCTGTCTACAGGGAACAGATTTTTCTCTTCTAGATCCTAAGACTTATCTAGAAAACTAACTATTCCGTTTTGCCCAGAGATTCCTGTACCTGAATGAAGTCAATAAAATTCTGGGTTTCATCTACCAGAAACCCTCCAACCCCTGCCAATTACGCTGATATGAACTTAGAGTTTCCAACTTAGCCTTAACCAAAATTAAAGATAATATTTAATCTCTTGTCTGATTAACAATCGATTATTGCCTGTGCTCACAACAATCTTAAGAGGCCAAAATCCGTTTCTACAGGAAAGTGGGTCCACAGTCCCAGCCTCTGAAGCTGCCATGTATTTTGACCCCTCTCCCTACCCCATCACCACATTCAAGACTAACCCAGGAATACCCATCTGGTACCTGACCTCATGACCCTGTGGCCTGACTTGCACAAGAGGACCTTATTCATCTGAACTAAGAAACATAGAAAGGACTTGCAGGTTGGTGCTGGATGGAAAGAGGCAGGAAGGAGAGCAGAGCCAGGCTAATACCAGAGTGCGGATCCCAGAATGATGACTCAGTACAAAGCCACCAGTTCATGAGCGCCATTTTTAATTATAGATCCCTTTATTGCCCCAGGTATATCTTCCTAACAACATATATTCCCATTTTATGAGGTTATGTGACTGAGTCTTCTCGTCAAAAAAGAACAAAATAAAAATGCTAACACTGAAATGCTCAAAAGCTCTATGGAGATGGGCCAACTAAACCATCAGTCTGAAAACTATGAGTTTTCAAGTGAGAACAATTCAGTCATCTGTCATTCATAGAATGCAGATTGATTGAAAAGATGGAAAAGAAAACGCATGCTTCTACGTGGGCCTCATTCTGCTTAATAAGGCCAATCTCAGATCAAGATTCCCTCTTCTGCTAGGTGCACATACAGCCAGTGTTTTGTTTGCACCCCCTGCAGTTACCTGCAGAAAATGCAACTTTAGGCACTGCCAGGCTCCCCCAAATTTTAGGTTGGAAAGAGCAACCCTATTCTTGCCACCCTCTCCTGGCACAAAGAGAGGTGAGTCCCAGTATTTATGGTTGCACCGAGGTACAGGCTTAATGTTCATTTTTCTCTCCCTTCTCCTAGGGAACCCCCTTCCATTTGGGGGTGACCACAGTACCCTCTTGGCACAGCAACATTCAGGGGCATCCACTGTGGAGGTTCTTCACCTCTCCTTCCTGATAACAATGGTCTCCACCGGAGAGGCACCATCTAGTTTATGAAAAACATCATACACAGGGCTTCCCTGGTGGCGCAAGGGGTTAAGCACAGAACTATGAAGTTATCTGCAGCCTCTGCAGCATGAGTTCGATCCCCGGCTGGCCAGGGAGCTACCCACTTGGCACAGCAGACCTCTCCTGACTCGCCTGCTGCTCCCCTCAGCAGTGTATTTCAGTTAGTCTGCCTGTTCTGTTCCCGGCTCTGTCTCTGGTGAATCCTCTCACTCCCCGCACCTCTGGCCTGTACCCCAGCTCTTGTATGCATAAATGAATAAAACTTAAAAAAAAAAACATTCGCATACACACAATCTCACTTCCATTTGTATTAACTATAAAATCTAAGGGAAGGATACCGAGGGGGAAGAGTTAAGAGTATTTCCAAAGCCACGGAGTCATAAGGGTCAGGGGCAGGCAGATCAGGTACAAACCATACCACATAAAATTGACCATCTTCACCATTTTTAAATGTAGAACTTTTTCATCTTGAAAATCTGAAACCTTGTATCCATTCAACTCTGGGTCCCTACCCCTCAGTCCCTGGTAACTACCATTTCATTTGTTTCTATGAATTTGGCTGTTCTAGGTATGCCATATAAGTGTTGGTCTGTTTGTGACTAGCTTACTTTACTCAGTGTAATGTCCTCAAGGCTCACCCATGTCACAGCAGGTGACAGAATTTCTTTTCTTTTTAAAGTACTACTCTAAGGTCTTCTATATACTATAATTAGTTTATTGTTTTATCTGTTGTTAGACTTTGGGGTGCTGTAATCTCTTAACTGTTGTGAATAATGCTGCTATGGACATGTGGGTGCAAATGTCTCTTTGAGACCCTGCCTTTAATTCTTTCGGATACACACCTAGAAGTGGGATTGCTGGATCATACTACATTCAATTTTTTGTGCAACCGCCATATCACTTTCCACAGAGATTGCACCCCCAATCCCACTAACAGTGCCCACGCTTCTCTACATCCTCAGCCAACACTTGAGAACCCAAGCCTCTTGAGGGTCCCCTTTTCTTCTGCTTCCCAGCTCTGGTGTGATCAAGCAGTGCCTAATCTGGGCACAGGAAGCTCTATCTCTGGAGCTAGGATGAAACTCACCACTCAGTGAGTCTAAATAGCATCTTGAAGGAACCCATATCCTTTCTTATGATAAGAAAATTCTAAAATTCTCCCCCCCCCAAAAAAAACCCAAACCCAACTGAAAAGATTGTTTTTATTATATGTTTTTAAAAGAAGAGAAGAAACACTTTCCAGGAGATGGCCTTTAACTTCAGTATTCTGAGATTCCCTGGTGAATGTTGAGGCCATGAGAGCAACTGCTGATTTGAGGACCAGCTGGGGGTATGGCAGTGCCCCCTCACACAGAGCTGCAAGATACTTTGCATGTCCAGGGGACCCTCTGGGAGACAGTCTTCGCAAGTTAAAAAGGTGCAGTACCTGGAGTCTGGGGGCCACGTGGCTTGAATTCACAAAACAAAGCACCAGGAGGAGGGAGCTGCATGAGGCTGTCAGTCTGGGGGTCAGGAAAGAGCCTCGCGAAGGAACCACTGGCAAAGGTCTCATGCAGCTTGTGTTCTGAGCAGCTGGAATGGGCCAGCCTGACATTTCTAGGGCGAGTGTGAAGCAATCAGGAGTAAGACAGCCACGGCCACTCCGTAAGTTTAGAGGCAAGCTTGCAACGGATCAAAGTGCTGCCTAACTTGGCCAGATCTTAGAACAAAGGTCAACAATTACAGGCACACAGAATATCCACCACATAGAAGGTAACAATGACAGTGTATGACATTCGGTCAAGGTTTCCAGGTATGTACTGCGTGAAGTCTGTATTGCAGAGAAAAATAAGTCAGTAGAAACTGACCCCCAAATGATCATTATATCATTATAGAAACCATATTTTGCAAACGCAAGAAGGTAGAGAAAAATTTAGTGGGGTTTGAAATGGGAGATACACACACAAGTGGAATGTTTACGAATCACACTTCTAGAGTTCTAGAAAGACTATATGAAGCGAAACCCTAATACTTGAGTTTGTCTCCTGTCTCTCCCACTTACTGGTCAGGCCGAGTCACTTAGCTTCTCTGAGTCTGAGTCTCCATAACCTCCCCTGGGAAATGTGGATGCTGTCGACTTACAGTGCTGTTTCAAGATTAGAGGAAATTGGGTCAAACGGTCAGTGCAGGGCCTGGCACACTATGGGAGCCGAATAAGTGACCAGGAACACTGCAGGGGAAACAGGAGACACGTCTGTTAAAGGACAAGCCTCCCCAAGGTGTCCAGAACAGGCCTTCACTTTGGTGTATGGATTATTCCCAGCTGAGGTCAGTCAAGGCCTTGCAGGTTCAGGAAAAACTTACACCGCTCCCTTAGCTAACTACAAGAATGAAGGGGATGGGGCGGGGGGTCTTAGCAAGATTTAGGATTTCTAAATATCCTTCCTATCGGAAAAACTTCTCCATATGGTAGGACTACAGGCCAACTTCTCTCTCTCTCTCTTGAGTCACTGACTCTCATCATGGGAGGCTCCTTCTCTCTCCTCTTTGAGAGCTCAAGATAAATACCCTCATTTTGCCTCATTTACTTTAGAATTTATATCCCTGTAGATTCTCCCAGGTTTGAACTTGTTCTTGTCTACTAAGCTGTCTAATCTTGATTTGATGATTCAACCAGCCGGAGAAGCACCCAGCGGGGCAGGAGAATATTTCCTGTCCCCGCCTCCAGCAGGCCATGCCCTCCCCACTCCTCTGACAAAATAACAACAAGCACAGGCAGACTCCCAAACTAAATGCCAGGGGGATTTCAGCAGAGTGAACAGGACACAATAATTCATGCATATAACATCAGGCTCATCTCAGAAAACGGCTAAACTTCTCATTTCTTCCCACGTCTCCCCTTTTCCAACTTGAAGAGGGACACTAGGGGGGGCTGAGAAAGAACAAGGAAAACGAGCAGACTCTTTGAAGAGGGTGAAGGAAAGCTGGCTCTTGAAGGGGCACCTTCCCAGCTTGCACGGGGGAGCTGCTTTGGGCTGCGGCCAGCAAGGACTCCCCGCCCCAACACCTGTAAGCTGATGCTGCAAAGAGCCGGCTCTGCGTCCCGCACGCACACCCCATATACCGAGCGGAGAACATGCCTGAGCTATTTTCCCCCCTTCTACTCTTAATAGATCGCAGCACAAAAGCCTGAGAGAGAGTGACCTGCCAGACAAAAGGCCTTTGAGTTCCTTGGAAAGTAGACTTGGAGGAGGATGGAAAGAATCCAAGTGGCCCTATTATTTCCACTTGCACTAATTAGACATTTTTCTGTCAGCCATTGAACACTGCTGAGAGGCCAAACTCACTGAATTCATTTCTAAAGTGTTTACAGAAGTTTGCATCTGTTTGTGTCTCTTCAGGAGGAAAATAAGCACTTCAATAGCATTGTGGAAAATCTAAACGAAGCATCCCATCCTGGAGGACCTGGCCTCCCCGCAGCTGCATAATTTAACTCTGTCCAGGGCCTGGGCCGCTGGCATCTCTCCCCGAAACCTAACGACCACTCGAAATGCGGAGAAGTCAAGTTAGGAGCATCTTTTATTTTTCGCTATTGTCGTTCCTCTCCCCCTGTCGAGACGGCGGCCTGCTGCAGGCCCCATACAGACCGAGGTGGGCAGCGTTCTGCGGCCCCTCTCTCGTGCTTCTACCAGCCCGCAGAAATTAATACCCACTTTCATTTGCTGCCAAGTGAGGGCCAGCGAATTCCTCAGCAGTGAAGCAGCATACATGAGCATCCTGGGAATCTCCAAGGGTCCGCGGCCGCCTGACTTCGGAATGAAAGTGGCCGGGTGTGTGGTACGGCCGCCGGCTCCCGGCCCAGGGTGCCCGGGGGAGGCACAATTCCATGAACATGAAAGACAGCCTCCTTCCCTCCCCCACTCCCCCAAAAAAGAAAGAAAAAGAAAACAACACAATAACCCTAACCCGCTGACTCCATGGACAGTGTCTTTGAAATGCATACTGGGGCACAAGATACTTGATTCGGGATTCCTTCTGTTTGGGGTTTTAGGCCCACGACTGACCTACAAGTGCAGAGAACTCCAAGGCAAGATCTTCAGCGGGCGCGTCACAGTAACAACTGCGGAAAATGAACAACGATCCGAGTCCTTGCTCTTGCCTCGCAGGCTGGGTTGAGGGGAAGGTTACCCAAGCTGCTACCTAGTGCATTTTTCTTGTTGAGTGACCATGTTTAGTTCAAACATGTAAATAAAACACCGGGATGTGGATGAGAGTGTGCTGGCTCTCACACGTGTGTGCACCCACACAGCCACACACCCTGCACTTGTTTTTCCACATGTTTCCAGGGTGAGAAATATGGGGCTCTAATTGCCTTTTGGGGGCTTCATGGCTAAGAGGCTGAGTCAGGTGGTAAAGGAATTAAACTCCACAATGAGAATGCAATACACAAATGATTGAAAAAATGCTAAAGAGTCTTTTCTTAGGGCTTTTGCTGAACAGCAGCAAGGACAAGCATGTGCCGTTTTCATGGTTCCCTGTGCTAGTGTGAGCCCCTCCCGATGCTGAGGGCCGAGGCTGGGTCCCCACTTTGGGTTCAATGCCTCGATGTGTTCACAGCAATGACAATGGCAGCTGTTATCAAGGGGGGCTGGGTGAGGGGACTCAGATCTGAAGCCATCTGGCATTGCAATTGGCAGGAGCAGTGTAAAGAGAAATTATTGCTGCATAGCAAATTGGGAGATTGGGGAAAAGGCAGGGGACTTGGGGGAAGGAGCGGGGTCCTGAGGTGAGGAATTACCAGAATAAACAAATGAAAAGTGATTGATGCCTGCATAGTTATGCATCAACAATAAAAGCAGAGTAAGAGCTGAACTGACCAAACTGGATCACTCAAGGCCAACACTAAGCGTGGCTTGCGCTATGTTTATGCACCACTGAAACGTCAGGGAGAGGAGAGGAAACAAACAAACAAATAAACACACAGTACTTTCTTAAGGTCCCCAAGACCTGTCAACATTTCATTGGTCTTTCCTTCATTTTACCAGCAGAGCGTGCAAATGCAATCACTTAGGGGAAATTGTGATCACTGTTCTCACTCTCTCCATCCCTAAAGGCTGCTCTGTGGAGCACCTCTCTCTGCTTCCCCCCTTCCGAGTTCTGGGGGCTGGGAAGTTAAGATCAAACCTACTGCAAAGGGAACTGGATGTCTGGAAAGAAGAAAAGAAAAACAAAGGAAGGGAGAGCATGGGGGAGGGAGGGAAGGGGGGGCAGAGGAAAAGGTATGGAACAGGCCACCACGTAACCAGGATCCTGGTGAATCACATGGCCCCTGGAGTCAGGGCCTGCACCTGAATCCTCTCCTGAACTCCAGGTTGCGATGGTCACTTCAGTCATTCTTGGACTGACGCAAACTGGATTGCGATAACTTTAGTCATTCTTGGCGATTTCAACATCCACACTGATGACTCGCTCTGCACTCTGGTCTCTCTTGCAAGCCTCTTTTTCTCCAATGATCTTGCTCTGCAGCCCACCTGAGGCACCCATGCACCTCACCTCCTTGGACAACCCTAACTCCCTGGTGGCGCAAGGGTTAAGACGCAGCCTGTGAAGCTCTCCGCAGCCTCTGCAGCATGAGTTCGATTCCTGGCCTGTGCTACCCACATGGCACAGCAGACCTCTCCTGTCTCGCCCGCTGCTCCCCTCAGCAGTGAATTTCAGTCAATCTGCCTGTTCTGTTCCCCACTCTGTCTCTGCTGAATCCTCTCACTGTCCCCCCACACCTCTGGCCTGTACCTCAGCTCTTGTATGCATAATAAATAAATCTTAAAAAAAAATAAACATGGGCCTCCCCTGGTGGTGCAGCGGTTGAGCACTGGGATGTGAAGCTGCCTGCAGCCTTTGCAGCACCGGTTCAATCCCCAGCCACCAGCGAGGGTCCCACATGGTGCGCAGACCTCTCTTGCCGTGCCCGCTGCTCCCCTCAGCAGTGTACTTCAGTCCTTCTGCCTGCTCTGCTCCCCGCTCTGGCTTTGGTGAATTCTCTCACCCTCCCGCGCTTCTGACTGTACCCAGTGCTTGTATAAATAAATAAATCTTTTCAAAAAATAAAATAAAATAAAACGCAACTCTTTATTTTTTCTTCTACATTTGCTTCCCCTGTGATCTCCTTCTTGGTAATGACAAGTCATCCTTCATTTGCTTTGGATGAAAACTGAGGATTTTGACTCCAAATTTGTGTCCTTCTCTCATACTCTGCATCAATCCATCAATACAGCCTGTCAACTCTATCTTTAAAATACAGGTATGCATTAGAGCCTCCCTAGTGGCCAAGGGGTTAGTCTCAGCGCTACCACCACATGGGTCAAAGCAGCCTGAGTTCCATCCCAGGCCAGGGAGCTGATCCACATGGTGCAGCGGACCTGTCCTGTCTCGCCCACTGCTCCCCTTAGCAGTGTATTTCAGTAGATACACTACTCCCCACTCTGCTCCCCACTCTGTCTCTGGTGAGTCCTCTCACTCCCTGCACTTCTGGCCTACACCCCAGTTCTTCATGCAAAAATAAATTAAAATCTTACAATAAAGGAGTAATTCTTGGGAAAAAAAACCAACATAGGTATGCATGAGAATCAATGGTGATATTTACTAACATAGGTCTTGGATCTCAGTAGAGATGCACTAAATCAGATTCTTTGCTAGCAGGACTACCCAGAGGAATAGATATTTTCAAGAAGTCATTCTTTTTCCCATTCTCAGCTGGCCCTCCCTGATCACCCCTCACTCCCTGTACACACAGACATGCCCCCACCCCAGATACTCTTGATTCCATCAGGCCATCAGCAGGGTCTGGAATCTCTGGCTTCACTCATTAAAGCCCTAACAGTGTGAGTGCATTTTAAGCCCATTAGGTAAAGCTGTGGCCTGAGACAGAGCAAAGGGACGTTGTCACACTCTGGTGCTCAAAGTAAGAAAATGGGAGAGTCACTGAGAGGAAGGTGACGCCTGACCCCTAAGGCCTTTTAACGTTCCACCTGACAATGACTCCAGAAGGTCCAGCGATTTCAATTTCACAGACGGTGTCAGCGGGAATAACTCACACCCAGCACAATGGGAAGTTGTCAACAAGCATGAAAGCAACATACTTTGCTTCCAGCCTTTACATGGTGAAGAAATATATAAAGGTCCAGAACTGAGTTGGTAATACTTTCACAATGAGCCAGATTATACCTCTTAATGGGAAAGAGGCCAATTTATTGAAATTATTCTCATCCAGAGACTTAAGGGGGAAAAGCTGGAAAGTGGAAAGAGGTGGGGCTTTGATGCTTTTCAGGGTCATGCTTCTTTATGCAAAGTAATATTACTACATATATTACTGAGACAAATGAAAATTGATATGAAAAGTTCCAGGCAATTAGTAGTTGCTCAATTAAGTATACTCATTATTTTGGAAGCGAATTGAGGGGAGATCTGGAATGTGACTGGGATTTCAAAGGAGAAGAAAATTCAAAAGAGTTCCACTGAAGCTTGCCAGTGGTAAAGAAATTAAGTTTTACTAACATTTTGAAAAGTGGGTGGCTAGCAAGTCACTATGGAAATCTGTGTGGAGGTTCCTCAGAGCACTAAAAATGGATCTACCATATGATCCAGCGATTCCACTTCTAGGAGTCTACCCAAAGAACACAAAAACACTAATGTGAAAGGATACCCACACTCCTATATTTATTCCAGCTCTATTTATAATAGCCAAGATATGGAAACAACCAAGAAGTCCCAAAACAGATGATTGATCAAGAAGATGTGGTATACATACACAATGGAACACTACTCAGCAATCAAAAAAGAAAAATGCATGCCATTTGCAGCAACATGGATGAAGTTAGAAGGAATGAAGCTCAGGAAAATAAGTCAGAGAGAGGAAGATAAACATCAGATGGTTTCCACTTTTGTGCAGAATAGAGAGAAACAAAACAAAAGTTCAAGAAAAAGACAAAACTTGCAAGCCGACCATAGATCTGAGGTCTACAGAAGGGATGGGGTCAAAACTGGGGCGGGAAGAACACAACAGACTATGGTGATGGTTCATGGGTGCTGTGGTGGTGGGAGAGCTATGGGGACTACACCTGAGGGGAGAAGCCAATTACTGTACAAAAATGAACAACAATATAAGAAAATAATACAAAAAATAACATAAAACTGAGGTGCTAAAAGCATGCATCAGAATTACATGCGCTTTAACACCTATTTCCTAGCCCTCCCCCCCAAAATAGTTGGTGGACAGCAGCCCCTTACTTTGCCTCTAGGTGAGATGGGTACTGGGTGCAGGTGGCACCTGAGGAGGCATTCTGGAGGGGTGGATGATGATCTCACTCACTGGACTGCCTCCAGCTGACTGTACCGCAGTCCATATATATGAGTTAAATGCACACACACGTCTACTATCACAAACCATAGATTCTGAAATAAATGACGAGGGATAAAAACTAAAAAAATTTCAAGGCAAAGTTTTTTTTTAATAACTGTCAAATGTAAAGAGTTTAGACATTTCCCTTTGATAAACAGACCAAGGTTCCAAAAGCATCAGCCTTTTCTCTTAGGACAATAGCTGAGAATGGGATCCGATCCAATAGAAATTTTGAAAATATTTTTCAGATAATAAGGGCTGGAAGCATTTTCATCATTGTGACTTTCATACCAATAATAACATATCATATGTAAAAAGGAAAGCTCACAAAATAAGGAACTTTTAAGCTGTTTAAAAATCTTCTCAAGGAAAGGTTTGAATGGGTTTGGACGTCCTTTGTTAAAAAATAATATCTTTTGATGAATGTGCTGAAACACACAATTGACGCTAAGGAGAATGGGAATTTACTCGCTGAATTTCCACAAGCGATTTTTCATAACTGGTGGATGGATGGAAATATGAGTAGCATGAATTAATAATCACAGCTGACTTCCCTTATTTGCATCTACATATCATGGAGGCATAATTTTTTCAACCATTACAGTCATTTAAACTAAGTACTGAAATAAACTACCCCAGACACATCTTCAAAGCACAGTGCTAGCGCTAAGCCAAGATTTTGAAAATGAATTAAACATATTCACTCTTTTGCCTGAATAAAAAGGTTCCCATGTTAACAATGCTATTTAAAAAACTATTTTAAATTATTCATTTAATCTTTGTCTTCTTCTTAAATTGCGGTGCTTTAAGACATACATGACATTATAATGCTCAGTGCACGCATATTGTTTGTTAAATAAATGTGCACCAGGGTGCCTGCTGGAAAGTTTTTGCTTTGAGGATGAACAATAAAAAAATTAAGGATAACTGATTCAGAATGAATAGATTATAGGACAATGCAAATCTCTCTGTATAAACTCATCCTTAAAAAAAGAAAGAACGCATTTCAAGGATCCATGAATTTGTTGAGCTTAAAGGGTTTTAGTGTCTGCCTTTGAGGGTGAGAAAGACGGGCAGGTGACTCCTCACCGGGCAGTGCTGATGGCCAGCTCCAGGAGTTGGGGGCACAGCCCAACTCAGCCACCTTCACAGCAAGGCTCTCTGGTCCAACCACCTCCCCACACAAATGGGTATCATATTTTCAGGCCTCCTTGGTGGCTCAAGGGGTTAAGACGCAACCTGTGAAGCTCACAGCAGCCACTGCAGCACCAGTTTGATCCCCAGCCAGAGAGCTACCCACATGGTGCAACAGACCTCTCCTGACTCGCCCGCCGCTCCCCTCAACAGTGTATTTCTGTCAGTCTGCCTGTTCTGTTCCCTGCTCTCTCTCTGGTGGATCCTCTCACCCTCTCACGCATCTGGACTGTGCCCCAGCTCTTATATAGATAAAATAAATCTTTAAAAAAAAAAAGATACTATGTTTGGAAGAACATGTCCTATCAAATTAAATGAGAGTGCCACTATTTGACACTTGTGGACACCAAAGACACCACTTTTCACCTGGCTCAACTAAAATAAACAGCATCAGAGAGATAGAAATATATATCTAGAGATAATATTCTTGCTTAGGGTCCTCACTTACTTAACTAGATGACTTGAGAGGTAATGCTATTTGTGCTTGCTTACACGAGTGAATAAACCTATCTCTAGGATTGATCATTTCTGTGCCCAACACTTGAACCTGCTCATTTTCTACATGGGGAGCTGGGTTGCACCGCCCACTTGTCTTACTTGGATCAAGTCCCCCAAAACTTGGCTCAGGCTTCGGGCCTCATTATGGGGAGATACGAAATTCGTGCCATTGGGTGGGCCCGCATCAAAGGGATAGCTTGCATGCTTGATTCTGTGGCAACCGGAGTTTCGTTGGTAGAATTTTAAGGACAAGTCACCATTTTAATTTATCTTCCATTGAAACTTGAAAGTACCGTATTAAAAAGACAGTTTTTGGCAGAGTTTTCGAGCAGGGTTTAAATCCTTGGTGATTTTAATCATACTCTACCTTACGGTCTGAACAAACACAGGCCTGGGGACTAATATTTGTCCTCCGAGGGCCCCATTCTCTCAGCGTTCACTTCTCACGTATTAAATGAAATTTATTTTTGATGATGCTAAACCTTTTGTTTCCCTTTTGTCCCCCTAAAAGAACTATAGTGTTCAGTAGAGGAAAATAAAGTTTTACACGTTGATAACTGGAAAATGTAAAATGTCTATTCTAATAAATTCTGTCCTGAGTGCAAAAGCCAAATCACATTCACAGGAGGGGCAGAGGACAGGTTATGGGACTGCGGCGGGCAGGGGGAAGGGAAGGGAGACCAACCTGAGTGGGGGTGTGGGCACTGCATGGAAATTAATCAGGCAGAGAAGAGGGGGCGGAGTGTCTCAGGAAGGGATAAGAGCTGTGTGCAGGGGAAGCACCGCAAGAGCGTGGGCTGGAAGGAAGCCATGTGGTCAGAGAGAGGAGACAAGGGGAGCAGAGGGAAGGATCTCCCCTCACAGGGTTGGAAGCCTGCCCTGGAGTTTTGTCTTCCCAGCATCGTGCAGTGTGAGGGCTGGATGTGCAGTTTGCAAAAAACACTGTGTGCATAAAGGGCATAGAGGAGTCGAGCAGGGTGAATGTGAGAGACGCCCCAGAAAGCAATAGCAGGAGCCCAGGGAGGTGTCAGTGAGCTAGGGGAACGGCAGTGATGTTGGCAGAGATGAACTTGGGAGACAATGAGACACTGGAACTGGCTGGACTTGGTGATGGGGTGCATGCAGCAGGCAAGGGAGAGGAAAGTGGTATGAATGACTCTAAAGTTTCTAGCTTGTGCTGGGGGGCCGGGGAGTGGGGAGAAGCCTCATGGTACCACCCAATAGAAGCTAGAAGAGGACCACAGCTGGGGGTGAGCAGAGGACCACCGTGAGGTTGAGGCCCTTGGCAGATCATATGCATGGGGATATCAAGGCTCAGATGTCAGCTGCTGGTCCCCGGTTCCTATCTAAAGTGATGGCCTCACCGTCCTCCAGGTCACTGAGGCTGGAAAGTGGCCATCAGCACCCACCCCGTACATCCAGCTGTTCTCAACCATTTATTCCGTCTCTGACTTCAAGAAGCTCCATCCTTGCTAACTCTTCATTCCCCCAATCTGGCACCCTCCCCAGGGGACCTCATCAAAACATGTATTGCTTATTGCAATGTCAGGAACACCAGCCATTTGACTGGAACAGTCCTTTCTAAGCCAGCCCTGCCATTTTCAGATCACGGAGAGGCCCTGAGGGCCCTAAATGACTCGGGCAAGATTAGGTGCCACTTGGGACCCTCTGGGCAGTGGCTTCCACCAACAAGGACAGAAATGCCCTACGTTCTAAAAGCCACATGACCTCACGTTGTACCCCTGATGGGAACCAGCAGATCTGGACCTTCGGCATATGTTCTTGGAGCATCATTTTCTAATTGAGGAGAGGGAATCATCACACCTCCCTTTAAGGGTGGTTGTGAGAACAGGAAGAACATGAACCTGCTCCATATGAGGTGGCCTTCCTGGGGGCTGTCCTATTCTCCATCCTGGAGGTTTTCCAGAACGTGATCTTCTGTTTCTTCTGCATCTCTCTCAAGGCTCTATGTCAACTGTCTCGCAGGTGGGAACACTCTATAAGATTTTGCTGAATGAGGGCCTCTTTGGTGGGACAGAAGTTAAAGACACAGCACTATCAAGCTATCGCCGGCCACCGGAGCTCGAGTTCAATCCCCTGCCAGCCAGGGAGCTTACCCACATGGCACAGCAGACCTCTCCTGTCTCACCCGCTGCTCCCCTCAGCAGTGTATTTCAGTAGGTCCACCTGTTCTTCTCCCCACTCTGTCTCAGGTGAATTCTCTCACCCCCTGCACCTCTGACCTACAACCCAGCTCATGTATGCATAAATAAATAAATTTTAAAAAATTGCTGAATGAACACAAGAATACAGTTTACCTTTACTTTGCCTCTCACATTCTGATGAAAAAGTTCTCAGCTACTAAGGTCCTACCACACACAGTTACAGGTAAAAACCTCATTCGAGAAAATCAGTTGCTAAAAGAATCCTAACTCAAACAGCATCTCTACTGCTTTTGAATTCTTCTTTCATAGGAAAACTCAGACCTGAGATAAGTGGATTTTCAGTTAGTTTTAAAAATATCTATTAACCCATAGCTTATTCGGGGGTGACTTTGATGGTCCCCCTGGATTGAGCTTCACCCTCTTACTTAGTCCTCGCACTACTTATTTTTCTTTGACTTGACATTTTATTTCCTAGCAAATTCATATTTTACTTATCTTTTACTAAAGACCCTTTTAATGCTCTCTCCTACATCAACCACAATAGACATTTTAAATGCATTATTGTAATGACCATTCTTACATTTATTCATGTTCACGTTTGAATTTTTGATCCTCAAGTGGTTTAAGTAGTTGAAAAGTAAAAATATCAGCAAGTTAAAGGTACCACGATGGTCTGACAGGACATATTAGTGAAAAAAATTTCCTGGAAGTTAGAGTTATCAAACTATACTCATCCACAAAGGTTTTCACCTATCATAACATAGGAAAATAACTAAACACTGGGCCTCTGTGATTGCACAGCAGGTTGAACGCCAGACTGTGAAGCAGTCCACAGACTCTGCAGCACAGGTTCGCTTCCCGACCAGCCAGGGAGATACCCACATGGCGCGGCAGACCTCTCCTGTCTCACCCACTGCTCCTCTCAGCAGTGTATTTCGTCAGTCCACTTGTTTTGCGCCCCGCTCTGTCTCTGGTGAATCCTCTCACCGTCCCACGCCTCTGGCCTGTACCCCAGCTCTTTCATAAATAAATAAAAAAAAATCTTAAAAGAAACGAAAATAACTAAACACTGATTTCTTG
This sequence comes from Talpa occidentalis, assembly GCF_014898055.3. Classification (NCBI taxonomy): domain Eukaryota; kingdom Metazoa; phylum Chordata; class Mammalia; order Eulipotyphla; family Talpidae; genus Talpa; species Talpa occidentalis. The sequence goes on from NW_023601322.1 coordinate 94,482,179, forward strand.
TGATCTTTGTTCAAATCGCCAGAAGGTGATGGAGGTCTTTCCAAAAATATTTATGATCAAGGTCTATTCATTTAACAATTTTCATGGTGGTAAAGTTGAAAAGAAAATGGAAAATATACCTTTATTCTGAGGCTGCTTCATCACCATAGACTGTGCTTTCGTCAAAATATTAAAAAGGTCCCTGGGCCTCCTTGTAAGAGAACTCAGCGGGTCCAGGTTCACACAGGGAAGAGGAGGGTCCAGTCACCCCCCCCCAATACCAGGACCTCCAAATCTACAGGGAACAGATGCGTAAAACCTCAGCTCATCAACAGCTCATCCTGCAGCCCCGACTGCCACAGACGTGCAAATACAACCGTGATCTTTATTTCTACTTTAAAAACTTAATTTTCCTGTTTTTAAAATTGCACAGCACTCGTTCTGTTCCGTGGCAAGTGAAAAAATGACCACAGGGGCCTCCACACAAGGCTGCCTGCCCCCTCCATCCCCGCGCATCTCAGCAGCAAGATTTCCACAGGGGAACTCCCTGCGCCCGCAGAAACTCCAGCTAAGCAGGCGCTGACACTAAACGCCTTCAATACTTTTTGAAAAATCCATCAAAGCTTTTGCTGAATGATATTTATAAGTGCCTTACTGTTCTCTTTCAAAACCTGAAATGCCCTTCGCCGACACTTGAAAAAAATTGCTTGTGCGTTTCATCTTTCCCTCCGAGAGTGTAAACATTGTTTTGAGTGAAAAGCACTGAAGGAGTGCTGACTTTCCCTTGAAATTTTATTTTTAAATCAGAGAGGGAGAAAATCCTTTTTCTAACTAATACTAATAATACAGGTCAAAGTGTCAGGCGATAGACAATTAAATGCAAAACAAAAAAGGTTCCCCGCTCTTTTTCACAGCACAATGGCCCTGGAATATAAATTACCAATGAAGATGAAATAATACTTCAAAGCCCGTAGGGCAGGGCAGGGCAGTGTTTACAAAGTATTTTCTGTGGCATGATGAGACATTGAGGATGATGGTAACCCATGGACTGGAGGGTGTGACTGAATAGTCTCAAACTAGCATGAGGTAGGATTTGAGGTCCCTGCCGCCTGTGACCCCACGATCGGCTTTGTTTCACAAGGGCAGCTGCAGTTATCAACAGATGTTTCAGCAATAAATAATTGGTATCATCTCGGAAAAGGCCCATCTACCTGGGGAGAGGGCATAATACCCAAAGCACTGCCCAGCTATTACAGGCACATTAATCTCCCATCTCTCCAGGTTCTTGGGGTGCATCCTGCAGGTGTTTTTTCTGGGAGAGAGCGGACGAACTCTCTCAAGTCGGCAAGCTTTGTGTGGCGTGTAAAGGAGGTTGGCCCCGGCCATAAATTTCTGTCTGTGGCCACACACCAAAGGAGAAAAGATTGGGGGTGGGGTAGGAGGACAGGACAGGAGCAGGAGGGAGGAGCCGGGAAGGCCGTGGTGAACAGAAAGCCGAGCACAAAACACACACAAGTTCTCTTGATTCAGTTCAGCCCGAGAGAGTCCCATTATTAACCATCCCTGATGCCACCAACTCAGGAGCTCCGGGAAAACAGTTGTGGCTCACTTACTTTTTTCCTATAGAGTCTATGCTTAACCTAGATCTGGTGGAATTAACTTAAGGACGCCGTGTTCCCACTCTAAATATAATGCAAATTCTCAAGACAAAGGGGAAAGTTTGCATGGGAAGGATTTGTTTCCAGATTAAAAAAAAAAAAATTATGAAAAAACCGCAAGGAGAGAGCCCATCACCGAAAAGACGAACTCAGCAGCCTTTAGCTGCTATGATGTCAGAACAGATTTTTGAGATTGGTCAGTGCTAAAAGCCGGGGCACCCCTCGTCAGTAAAGCCCAATATTGAGACACAGCAGAAGGGGGCAAAACAAACCACGGCGTTTACTCGGGATACTTTTAACACGCTGAGATGTGCAAAGCAGCCGGGGCTCAGAAGAGCCTGTCTCTCGGGGCTATAGTTCTCGTATTTACAAAACAGAGTGGTTTAGTGATTGTGCACTTGGGGTGCGACACAATAGGAAAGCATCCTAAGAGCCTTAAGGAGGTGTGGTTGCTTAATTTATGGCTTGCTGGGTAAGCTAAAGAGAATGATGCTCAGAGTTCAAAAAGCTCCCAGGTTAAACACATTAGGGGCTCCAGCAAGCCTAATGGGCTGATTCCCGAGCCGCTGAGCACCGCTGTGATCTGGGCACAAATTCCTTGCCTCTCTCTGCCTCCGGAGGCGTGACCTCTGTGCCATAAATAGAGGGGAGCACGAGGAAAAATGAAGGCACCCTTAAAAATATCTAACCTATGAGCAGCTTGTCTCCCAGCTGACGCTGACCCCCAAAGGTACTCAGAAGTTTTTGCAGACGCCACTTCAGATTTTCAGCCAGGAGAGTGACGCGGACGCAGCTTTGAAAGCAGTGAGCTGGAAATGGCGGGATGGAAGGAGAGAAGCAAAGCCCTGGGGACGGGATGGCTGCCACTCCATCTCTGGGAATTCAGAGGGACCTTCAAAGGCCAAAGGTCCAGGGGACGAGTCCGGTTCTTGCCTTCTGTGGAAGCTCTGGCAAGTTCTCCCAGGCCAGCGGGCAGGTCACACCAGGCTCTCCAAGCAAGTGAAACCACCACAGGCTCTTGGGGACTTGGCTCCTGACAAAGGTCCAGTTCCCAGAATTGAGGGGAAGAGGTTTCTCTCTGCTTGGTCTCCTACAACCTTCACGCTGGGGTCTCTTTGCCCCTGGCCTTGCTCCTTCTCTGCCGCCCCGCCCAGCTGTCTGCCCCTCTCCGCCTCGCTTCCTGCTCTCCTCTTTAGCACATGGCTGCCCAAACTCCGCGTGCTCCAGGGTCGTCCGGAGGGCCGCGTGGCCCTCCCATCCTGACAGCTGCCCCCACCCCCCAGGCTGGGGCCGGCAAGACAAAGATGGGCCCCAGGGGTCTGAATTTCCAACAAGTGTCCAGTGACACTAGTGCTACAGAGCCTCCCTGCCCGACCCAGGAGTAGCCATGGCTGTTCCCATGGACAGTGGTTGCAAAAAGTAAATAAAACTAAACACTCAGTTCAATTCTTCCATCTTCCTCGCCACTCGTCAAGTGCTCAAGACCCTACGTGGCCGGGGGTCAGTGCCGGGCAGCAGAGACACAGAGCCCCTCCCTCAGTGCAGGTCTGCTGGGCACCAGCCGACAGCCCGCATCTAGGTCCTCCACCTGGGCTGCCAGGTCCTCGCCTGAGCCTCCCCCGGGGGAACTGCAGCGGGACAGAGGATGGAACTCAGTCACGACGCGCCACTCCCTGGCCTGTTCCCCGAGCCAGTTCAAGGGCTTGTGCCTTCATTTCTTAACTTGTAACTGGCGGGTGACAAAGGCAACAGAGCCTGTGGGCTGGTCTCAGGACTTGACTGTGCCCCTGCAGCACAGCGAGGCTCTGTAGGGACACACACCGCGGCCCTGTTGGGCCCACGACCCCCACTCGTTCCAAACACGCTCTCCTAACCCCGCTCGCTCACCTCTGAATTCTTTCCAAGTACTCGCTGAGCTTGGCCTGCAGCCCCGGTTGCTTAACTCTGGTCTGCTTGTCTGGGAGGTGGGAATGGGGCGGGCCTGCTATTAAGTCTACGAAGTCCCCAAGGAAGCTGTTGTGTGGGTAGAGAAGAGGGTCTTTCCCTTCTTCGTTTTGATCAGGAAAGACAATGCTAGACATTGATTTGGAGAGGCTCAAAACAAATCTTATGTAAAGCGATAAAATACCCGCCCCACTGTCATCACTTGTAATGCTGGATCTCCAGACAAATATGTATTTTTATGTGAGAAAAAAATACAAGTTCACGGACTCCCCTGGTAGTCACGTACGAGAATGCAGGTGGAAAACAGTGCTACCAAATGAGCTCAGCCCCGAGGTCTTGTGCTGTTTCTTGAGACTCTTCTGCCTGGGATGGAGGGACCCACTCGAACAATTTCCAGCAAGTGAGGTGAGGAAAAAGCATGTCAGTGACTTTGATTTGATGCTTCCTGAACAGCCCGATCATGAGGAGACAGTCAACAGCTTAGAGAGCAAGTCACATGGGTGACATGGCGGTGAATTCATTTTTCACAGCCACCTAGCTTTTGCAAGGTGCCATTACAAAAATATCCTTTGGGGCCCTGCCCTTGTGGTGCAAGGGATTAAGCACAGCACTGTGAAGATATCCACGAGTTCGATCCCGGCCGTCCAGGGAGCTACCCACATGGCACAGCAGACCTCTGCCGTGTCACCTGCTGCTCCCCTCAGCAGTGTATTTCATTACATCTGTCTGTTCTGTTCCCCACTCTGTCTCCGGTGAATCCTCTCACCCCCCGCATCTCTGGCCTGCACCCCAGCTCTTGTATGCATAAATAAATAAATCTTAAAAAAAAATATCCTCTGGGGCATGCAATAAGGACTCCTACTCTGCCACTCCAGGCTACAGGTGCAGAGGCTCTCATCGACCCAGCCACCACCCTTCCTCACTTGTCCTGGACTTAGCTTTCCAGCAGAAGGGCCATGGGCAAGCAACACTTTTGTAAAAGCCTTTCCCCACATTAGTCAATCTGGCAGCGCTGCCCATAAGGCAAGGGCTGTCTTCTGCCTGCAAGAAATTTAATCTGTGAGATCACTTAGGGGCCCACATGCCTCACTGGGGGTGACAGAGGAACAGGTGGCCTCCCTACCAGCAACTGTTGCAGCCCGGCGCCGATCACGTCCTGCAGGTTTGTTTTGTCCTCTGGGCCCACGGCCTCTTTGTACTGCCACTTCTCAGGCACGAAGGGCCACTTCATTTCCTTTGCCTCCTGGATCAGGGTCCTTAACTCGCTGGGGAGTGACGCTGAAAAGGTCAAAGTGCAGGTAAGGAAATGGCAGTCAAAGAAAAGGCTGCTGAGGTGCCGATGTTATGATGAAGCACCCCAGGGGCCAAAGAAAGGCTCCTACCTGTTGCTGGCGGGTCTAAGCTGTGGCTCTGACTCAGAGAATAATAGTGAGAAGCTATCTGTCAGGGGTGGCCCGGGCCTACTTTGCCCTACAGGTAAACTGGGGTAGTCAGGCATTAAGAAAGGGTTTTAGCAGGAAGTAAACACCAGGGACTATCTCTGCATGAAGAAGCAGAGAAAGGAATGAAGGAAATATTATTTCCCCTGTAAAATGAGAAAGGAACAGAGGTGGGGTGGATGAGGGGCTGGGTGGCTGGTTATGCAAAAGCCCATTTGTACAACTTCTTCCTTCTGAGACCTCACCTCGCCTGCAACTTTCACTGTGGGCTACACCTGACAGTAGACGACGGATACAAAAAACCCAAATGCAATTTGGGTTGGTACCAGTTTTCCGTGAGATGGTCCTGTTTCACATTAGTAAGAGAGATACGGTCGCTCTCTCTGTGGTCACCAACCTAACTCCAGAGTCCATGTTCTTTCTTCCAAACTTTGGAAACACAAAATGCTCTGAACTAGGACTTTTCTTAACTTTGGCACCCAAATCAGACTTGAAGTGACTACAGAATATAGTCTTGTTTATTCTCCGAGATCAGTCAAAAGTTTTGCTGCAAACATTTCAGTGTTTGACAATGGACACCGCCTGCTTCTGCCCAAGTTGAATGTGGCTGACAGAACCTTCCCAACATGTGAAAAATATGGAACTTGGAGCATATGGGACTCTAAGGTCTGGATAAGGGAAGATGGACCCATTTATCTGAGTGCCAGCTGTCAATCTAGGCGCGTGTCTTGCAGACACTTCGGGACCAAGTTATCCCAAAACTGAACTCATCACCCTTTCCCTAAATCTGTTTCCCCCTCAATTACCTAGTTTGATGAAGGTCACTACCATTTGCTGACAACTAGCCTTTTCGCTCTAATCTAGACTTCTCGCTGTCTCATCCCCCGGAACCCATTTGGCAGTTAAATTCTGTGAATGCAAAATCTACTGCCCGCTCTTCCTTACCCAAATCGCTATTTCCAATCTCTCCGAGCACTCCGCCTGCCATATCACTGACCTCCATTTTATAAAAGCATGGTGGGCCAGACCATTGCCCTGCAGATGTTTCTCTAATGGTTTTACACATCCTGTCCTCCTGTCTGAATTGCCCTCCCTTCCCTTCATGGTCAAGCTCAGGCCTACTGACCTCGGCATTCAATGCAAACTTTGCCACGTCTCGTCGGTCACCAGGACCTACAGGTGCCCGCCCCTTCCAGCCTGCAACCTGCTGCTTTGTAACCCCATCTATCCTGCCCACTGGAGTGGGCGCCCCAAGGCAGAAGCATTTTTGTCAAACACAACATGATGGGTAAAAGAAGGATGGGTCGCAAGTGTACAGGAGACAAGCTAACTGGGGCGAAAGAGTTATGATAGAGAGAATGAAAAACAAAAATAAGAAAAAGAAGAAGATGAAACTCTGCCTTGGCCCACGATGCCTTTTTGTGTCCTCGACACCACCTGGGCAAATGAGAGGCAGCCTCCTGAGGGGACGGCAGACGTGCCTCACCAATGAATGATCCAGAATGAGCCCTGAGGAACATTACAAATGGCACTTACAAATCACTGCCCTGACTCAGCAACCCAGAACTTGGGGGGGCCCTGGGCCATAGCATCCCCCAGGAACAGCAGAGCATTGGGATTCGGGTCAGAGTCTGCTAGAAAGCCTGCCCTGTTACTCCGATGACATTTCATGCTCTGAAAATGGATCCACTGTACACACAGAGGAATTATCTTAAACACTAAAAAACAGTTAGGAATGGGGTGACTTTTCTGTCCTGTTTGCTTGTCCGCGTGTACTTATCATAGTTCCTTTCACTCTCAAAAGTGCCTCAGGCAACTACTATATTATCTGCCACAAGTGACAAGCCCAGAAGTCCAGGTGTAATGAAATGACAACAGAAGTGTGATTTCTGGATGCACAGAACTCCGCCATACTTTGGCACAGAATCACTTAAATATTTTCAAACTTCTCCATGCTAGGGAAGAGCATCCACTCTCTGGGGCTCCTTTCGCCCCCTCTACCCCACCCTGCCTCTACACACTTGCCGGAGCGTGGAGAGTCATGGGGCACACCAAAGGAAAAGACATCTCCAAAATACAGCTAAAAAATATCCTTCTGATTGGGTTTCAGTTCCTTCTCTCTGGAGATTGCTCGGGCGAGTCACCTGCGCTGTCAAGGACAATTTCGGAGGGAAAAAAAGGGACCGGAGCAGAGGAGAATAAAAAGCCAGTGTAGCGCGAGAGTCAGCCAGCTCACTCCGTCCCAGAAGTCGCCTTTCCCTTGGAGCACACGCAGGTGACAACACTGGTGGCCACACCTGCCAGACACCACCAGGTATGGGAAGGACTGTGGCATCCGATGGCGCCGGGGCAGGGCGTTCGGGCCGAGCTGCCATGACGAAAGGCTCCTCCTGGAGCTTCCTCGCCTCTGGTTTATTGGACAGAGACCAGAGCCGCAGCGAGCACCCCCTGCCTCTCTGACCACTTCCTTCCCCAAGTAGCTTACCTGAAGGGCCATAGCTAATTGAGTGATTTTGCAGCAGTGATTTGCCTTATCTGGAACTAAAATGATTATTTCTCCCATTCTGCTGCAATTGGAAAGAAAAAGAAGAAAATGCTCCCTGACTGAGGGCTCAGAGGCTTCACCAGGGAGAACACAGGGCTTAAAGGAATTTGGGCTGAAGATACAAAGGAAAAGGACAGACTTTAGCAGAAATAGCAGAGCGCAACAGCATGCCCTGGGGAGAGCTGGGACCCTCACTTGAGCTGGGTACCTGCTGTTCTGTTAGAGACCAGGTAGCCTCTGAGAGCCCCTGAGAATAAAGTTTATTCTAATGCTAAAAAAAAAAATCTAAAGAAGGAAGGCTGCCTCTCCAAAGGTAGCTACAGCTTTCAGTTTCTAGACCTCGTGATTGAAACCACCACAAATGAGTCTAGAAAATGAGCAGAAACCACGTTCTCCTAATGATGTTGCCTCCTAATGATGCAAGAAGCATTTATCAGTAGGAGTGGATTTATTTTACAAACGACATGTGAATTTGGCAGAAGAATTGTATTGATGATCAAAAAAAGGGAGTGGGGGCTGACGAGATGACGTGTTTGCAGAAAGCGTGGATGTCTATGTGCCTGGTGGGCACAAAAGCCTAGGATGAAAAAAAGTATGTGCGACCATTCAGAAGTTGCTTCAATTTTTTATTAATTGAAATTTACGTGCACCAGCCCACTTGGACCCTTTGTTCTTCTTGAACTAAACTTGTTTCTTGTAGCCTCATGTTTACTGAAGCCTAAAATTAGAACTGACAGCAATTCACTACAACAAAGTGGGCTTCCTCCCCGGCCCATCCACCCGCAGCCCGTGTCCCATTCATGCCCTAGAAATCCACTCATCTCTCGGTGGTCATCTGCCAAGAGAAGAAAAATAGGGCAGAGATGGGAACGTGTCGTCCGGGCAGGGGAGAGGAGGGCGAGCCTGCTGGGTCCCCTACACCCCGGCGCCTCCGCCAGGACCTCACCTCTGCACCGCTGGTCCTGGCTTTCGTCCTCTTCTGACACAGCTGACGCCTCCAACAAGAGCTGGTCCAGCACCCGCTTGCACTCCTGCAGCCGTGCGGCCACAGCCTTTTGATTATTCATGATGATTACCCTCTCTGCACGATGAGCTGGGTGTCCCTGGGTGTACGGTGATCAATTACCTAGAAGAAGACATCGATTCTCAATAAAAGGACCCCTTCAAAGCTTGAGGTACCTGGTGAACAAAGAAGGGAAAAGATGATTAACTGAAGCATCATCAATTATCCGTGAGTCTCAAACAGGGAGGGATAATAGGGCGAAAGCATGAAAATACATGGCAGCCCCCGAGGACTTGATTAGGGGATTATGTGAAGTGACTGCAGGCCGGGTTGGGATGAGCAGCTTCTCAAAGGCAGCAGAGTGCACGGGAGACCTTGCTTCTCCATGGTGGGGCCTATGGGCTCACAGGGAGTCAAGGGAAATGAATATACCCTGTGATTTATGTCTCCCACACACGTCCCACTGGTGCCTCTGGGTCCCACACTTGCTGCTGAGTTCTCTGGCTCTCCAGGAAGCATCTGGCCAACAGTTCTGATATTTAGACACAAGCACTGGCACTCTGCACTGCTCTCATCGCCCACGCTGATTGTCCCCATGTCGAATTCTCCACGGCATTTAGCATCATATAATTTGGGCCAAGCTAGGCAATGACAGATGCCAAATTTAAAGCACTTCACAGCCAGGCACACTGTTAAACAAAATAGAGAAATGATATCCCAGAAATCCAGTTTCTAGATCTATCATATGGGTGTATGGTTTACTTATTTTACCATGAACATACATGCCCCTGAGATATTTCCTATGTGAATATCAGTAAACCGTCACCTGCTATTCAGGGGATTTCAACAACAAAATGACTTATTGAGAACACAAAAATACCTGGCAAAAAAATATCCAAAAGTTACTTGTATAATACATCTTTTTTTGCTTCTTAGTGAATAGACAAGCACAGAAATTCTTTCTGAGTTTGCCAGGAGAGAGAAGCTGCTGTCTGCTTTAGACACCCTTGAAGGGCTCTCAAAGCAAGAGAAATCTGAAAGGGAATAAAATAAAATAAATATGGATGGTGCTAATCCGCCTCCTCCCTATCCATGCAAAGAAGTGATGATTGCAAATAATAAAAAATGCCCTCCACCACCCAAAGGCCTCACTGCAAGAAATTGGTTTTGAATTTGAAATAGCAGCAAACCATTTCTCCCCTATTTTATGATTTCACAAGCATGGGAAAATGAAGGATGAGCAGACTTTGTACCCAAACTTTGTATTTTTCATTCTAACCTGGCTGTAATATTCCACATGCTTCGGGTTTTAAAACACGCTTACAAACACATACACACACACACATTTTACACAGAACTGCCAACCAAAGTTTTAGGATGCTACAGATTTGTTTCATAAAAATCATCATGTATTTGTGAAGAACACAAGCAGAGTTGTTGAATACAAACTCTTGGTTATTTGCAGGGGCCTTCACATAGATGAGGCCTTGAGGAATAAGTCAGTAGGAGCGTTTAAGCTTACATGTACATTTAATCTCTCTGTTTAAGATGTTTTAAAAAGCATTCCTGGATGGATTGGGTTGTGGATAAAGTGCTTGTCAATGTCCCTTTTGGCTCAAGTGTTCATAAACCAGTGTTTTGAGGTACAAGCTCACCAAATCCTCGCCATAGGTAACTCACTGTTCTAGATCTATCATATGGATGATTTGGCAATTGTATGAAAAGAACCAAGCAGAAGGGTTGGTCAGAGAGCTGCATGGGAGATCCTGTTGCAATGATAGCTCACCCGCACTATTCCCTGAAAAAGGGAGGTGGGGGTCTACCACCGGAGCTTAACTTGAAGATTGAAAAGATTAAGAACAATTTGCTGGTATGAACTCTATGTGAGTAGGACGCTCCCTTTTGGGTTCTCCTTCCTAGGATCCTTTTTTAATGACTTCATATAGAAAGAAAAGTCCAGGAAGAGAACATGAAGAATTCATTCATAAAGCAATAAGCCTGCACCATAACGTAATTTCAACAGCACACCAAACCTTTGACTAAAGACTTACAGGAGTGTTCATTGGTGTGGTATCATCCACCTAAGGTAGAAATTAGCCTGCCTTTATACTGGCAAATATGAACAAATTTAATTTTACTCTGTCTCTGTAAATGTTTCAAGCAGAGAACACAGGTAGTAATGAAAAGAGAACCAAGAAACAGAAAAACTACTTCATATAATAATGCTCCAGCGATATTTCTTGAGTGGGTCCTCCTCATTCTGTCTCATAAACTGTTAATCTTCTGAGATACACTTTTCTCATCCATACTTTGAAGGGATTTGTGGGAAAAACTGTTAAGAACCTTCCAGGCTTTAAATTATATCCAGCATCTAGATCGACCAGATAGTCGCTTGCCCAAGAATATCTGATACTTATTACTAAAAGGATGCTGCTTTTTTGGAGAACACTGGAGTATAATGTTGTACGTGTATTTCTCCCTGTGCTTTAGAAATGCTGGCTTGAATCTTCAAGGTTGATTACAAAATAAATACACCTCTTTGCTTTTGTTTCCTCCCTTGAAATCCCAATTCCTTAAACACAGGATCATAAATCTCTTCCTTTTGTCCAAGTGTCGAGAAAGGGAGATAAACTATGTTGGTCCATGAGGGCCTAATTGTTTGGGTAACATTAGAGCAGGTCAGGGGGGTTTCCCTGACCATGTGATGCCTGAATCCAGCTCAGAGAGAGGATCAGGGCTTAAGAAGTTAAAATGGTGGGGAATGGCACTAATGTAGAAGGAATTGTTGAAGGATGGAAGAAGGCCAGGTTCACCGAAGAAGAGATAACAAGAGCAAGGTGAGGCCTCCCAGGTGGCGCAGGCAGTTGAGCACAGCACTGTGGAGCTGCCCACAGCCTCTACCGTGCAGGTTCATTCCTGGCTGGCTGGAGAGATACCCACATGGCGTGGCAGACCTCTCCTGTCTCGCCCGCTACTCCCCTCAGCAGTATATTTCGTCAGTCTGCCTGTTCTGTTTCCCGCTCTGTCTCTGGTGAATCCTCTCACCCTCCTGCACATCTGGCCTGTACCCCAGTTCTTCTATGCGTGAGTAAGTGAATTTTTTTTTTTAAAGAGCGAGGTGACCTAAGGTGAGCTTACAGCAAGAAGCAGAGCTGGTGCCCAAGTGTGCCAGGTAAGGGATTTTGTTTTTATCCTGAGTCACAGGAATGGACTGGTAGCAGTAGCTACAGGACCAGATTTCCATTATGGAAGGATCTTTCTGTTCTGGCTGTTGTGTCTCTTGGGGTCAATGAGGAGGACGGTGAATATGGATAGACAGATCAGTTGAGTCCTTATTGTAGAAATCCAGGTGAGAGGCATCAGGACTTTGGACCTGAGACACAACATTAGAGAAATAAGGAATTGGACAGATTAGAGGGATGTTTAGGGAATAAAAGTAGTCTTTACTCACTAGTTTTGGATGGATATGAATGGCTTTGAGAATTAGTCCCATGTTCCTCTCTTGCCATAGGCCAAAGCTACATAGACTATTACTATATGCTGAGAAAAGGAAGCAAAAGAGATTTTCTAAGAAAAGATATAAATACATCTTCTGTTTTGTATTTCTAGCAATAAAGACAGTAAAGATGGCAAACCATACCACCCCAAATAAGAAATCCAATTTTAAGCAAGAAAATATTTTTTAAAAAGGAGGACGAGGTTTTCAAAGTAATTAATGTTCAGTGCTTGTGACTCCCTAAAACATATTGAGGAGATTCTTTATATTTTTTGAAAGTTATAGTCTTTGCTTTTGTCCCCTATAGATTTCAGGAGAGACAATAGGAAGAAAATACTGTAACATGAGAAACACTTTGGAATCCAACCATCTGTCCAGACTTGTATGGTTCATTGTTGGGTATCACAGAAGCTGAAGCCGGGAAATCTTCCTTCAGGCAACAGGCCCGCTGGAAATTCTAGTCAACGTCATTTATAAAGAAATCATTTTCAATTTCAAAGCATATTAATTCTTGTTCCCAGAACTACGGCATTCTGTAAACTGTACATTATTTCTAAAATTGAATAATGGGAACATTCCCTTATCTTTGTAATCTACAGATCAATTTTCTCCTTTAATGTCTGCCATACATTTTTTCCTTAAAAACCAAATATAAAGAGTCCAGAAAAAGCAATCAAACATACAGATAACTCTAGAATAATCTCGTTATTCTAGACAAAGTTAGAACCAGGCAATATATATATACACTCTTAAGTGGTCATGTGTGCATACATTTTGTGTTTGTGTTTGATTTCATCATATACATGCTTTACATCTATGGGTGACTTAGAATATAGTTGAGTGGCTAGATGAGTTAGCATCCCTTAGTGATTATAATTATTAAAAATAAGCAAGTCAGTGGATTATTCACAGTCCCATTTCTTTCGGCATTTATGTTTTTTTTAAAAAAGATTTTATTTATTTATACAAGAACTGGGGTATGGGCCAGATGCGCGGGAGGGTGAGAGGATCCACCAGAGACAGAACGGGGAGCAGATCAGGCAGACTGATGAAATACACTGCTGAGGGGAGCAGTGGGCCAGACAGGAGAGGTCTGCCGCGCCATGTGGGATCTCGCTGGCTGGCCAGGATCGAACCCGTGCCACAGAGGCTGCGGACAGCTTCACAATGTGGAGCTCAACTGCCTGGGCCACCAGGGAGGCCCTTGGCATTTATGTTTGAGTCTTTTTCACTGAGCAATTAATACCTCCATTAGGGGTGAGCTCCAAAGGTATTCCATGGTCTACTGACTTCCACTGTTATAATTTCTCTACCAACTAGTTAGGATTCCTAGACAATGAAGGAAAATATAAAGAAGTATAAGAGATGGCCTCCGGTGCCAATGAATTTACAAAATGATTAGAAAATTAAGAAAAAAATACACAAAAAACTAACTCTGTAAGCATAGTACACTTGATATTCCAAAAGCTCAATTTAAGTTATCTTTGTTGGAAATCACTCAATGGTTGGTTTGCTTCATAGCAAACCACAGAGCTTATTTATTTCATATGTACATGAATAATTATACTAAAAATATTTTTTCATGTAATTGAGAATGTTTTGTCATCTCTATTACAGAATATACCATTTAGGCAGCAGCCATAACAGTGCAGCTTTTCCACCCTCCCTGAGCAAACACACACACAAACTGTGACCAAATTGCCTCTTCTACTGACTAGAACAAGAAGTGGGGAAATAAAAGGAGAAAGGGAAATCTGACTGGAGGGTAAAACACGTGCTGTAACTGGGTTGATATTTTTTGGTGACAGCTGTTAGCATTTTAAAACATCTTAAAAGTCAATTTCTAAGTCATTTTCCAACAGTATGGAAGGCCATATAAGTTGACTGACACTCCTGCTGAAAACTACTGAACATGCTGGAAAAGCACGTGTAAACCTCCAAACTGTGTCAATGAAATGGCAGCAAAGTAAGAACTATTTAGAAGACAGAAACCAAAACTGGAACCCAGAAAATTAATTGCAACACAGAAGTTAGCCTTGGTCATGAGTGCATTTGCCAAATACTGTGAATTTGAATTTTGATTTTTAGTATCTGTAAGTGTAGGAGGAGAGGAAACAAGACCAAACAGCTGCCCAAGTGAAATGTATAAAGGAAGACTAACTCTATGCAAAAAATAGAGGTCCTAAAAAATTGCACTTTCAGTGAACTGAAAATACATCTTCATTGTCTCCCCTCACCTCCCAGGAAAACTGTTCATGGTAAAACATAGTTAGCTGCTTCATGGGAGACAAAGATAATCCTTCCCTTGATAATTTTGGAGTCAGAAGGTCCCACAAAATCTCTAGCTGATGCTTTACAGTAAGTTATTTTAAAAATAATCCTAGGTTAGGGCCTCCCTGGTGGCGCAGGTGGTTGAGTGCAGCACTGTGAAGTGTCCGCAGCCTCTGCAGTGCTGGTTTGATCCCCACTGGCCACAGAGCAACCCACATGGCATGGCAGACCTCTCCTGTCTCGCCCGCTGCTCCCCTCAGCAGTGTACTTTGGTCCTTCTGCCTGTTCTGTTTCCTGCTCTGTCTCTGGTGAATTCTCTCACCTTCCCGTGCCTCTGCCTATACTCCAGTGCTTGTATAAATAAATATTTTTTTTATACAAAAAATAAAGAGATTAAAAAAATAATCAAATTGAACTTCTAGGGATGAAAAATAAAATGATTGAAAAATTGTAATTCAAGGAATCGGATTTGTTAAAACATTAGCTCTGCCTAAAGAATTTTTCAACCCAATGATAAAACAAAACATATCACTTAGAATGCAACAAAAAAGGAGAAAGGAATGGAAAACACAAAAGAAAGGTTAAGAAACAGGGAGAACTGATTGAAAAAAAATCATCTCATCAGAAACCTAAATGTGAAAAGGAGGATAAAGCAGAAGAAAAGTTTGGAGGGTTAATGAATTTTTGAACAGGAGAAAGACAATTATCAAAAGACCCAAAATCATCTAGTAGAATGAACAAATAGATAAACAAATGCATAAATAAATATCCATACCTTGAAATATCATACTGAAGCCAGGGAATACCAAAGACATAGAGAAGATCTTTACAGTAATCAGAGAGAAGATCTTCAGAGAAACAACAAAGGATTGATACTAAACATCACAATAGAAATTAGAAGACAGTGAAAGGATATTGTTAATATGATGGGGCAGACTGCAAAACGAAAACATTTAAAAATAAACACCAACAGTTACTGACTAAACACATCTCTAATGCATGATCTTTAGAAAAATAGAAAGAGGGCCTCCCTGGTGGCGCAGGTGGTTGAGTGCAGCGCTGTGAAGCTATCCATAGCCTCTGCAGCCCAGGTTCGATCCCGGCCGGCTGGCAAGATACCCACATGGCACGGCAGACCTCTCCTGTCTCGCCCGCTGCTCCCCCCAGCAGTGTATTTCATCAGTCTGCCTGTTCTGTTCCCCGCTCTGTCTTGGTGAATCCTCTCATCCTCCCACACATCTGGTCTGTGCCCCAGTTCTTGTATGCATAAATATATAAAAATCTTTAAAAAAAAAAAAAGAAAGAGATCATGAATGGTCTGAGAGGAAAAATGATAAGCAACCAAAGTGATAAGTTAGTGTCTAAATATAAACACTGTACAAATCTACATGGAAATTAAGAAATACACTTTCAAATAGTTGACAGGTCAAAGAAACAATCATTATGAAAAAAGAAGCAATCATTATAAGAAAATAGAGTAATGGAGTGATAAACACTATATATCAAAATGTGTGGAATTAAAAATGGAATGTAGAAGGAAATGTATAGCCTAAATACTTATAATAGAAATAAAGAACGATGGAAAACCAATGAGTTAAGGCCATATACCCAACATAAGAAAAGGAACAGAACAATAAGCTAAAAGAAAGTAGAAAAAAGTAAAGAAACGTAAGTGCGGAAATTAATGAAATAATAAAAGAAACATTCAATACAAAGATCAATAAAAACAGACAACAGTCAGTCTTGTTCACGTCCATCCTCCACTGTTGGAACCACTCTTTTTTTTTTTTAAAGATGTATTTATTTATGCATACAAGAGCTGTGGTGTAGGCCAGAGGTATGGGGGGTGAGAGGATTCACCAGAAACAGAGTGGGGAGCAGAACAGGCAGATTTGACTGAAATACACTGCTGAAGGGAGCAGCGGGCAAGACAAGAGAGGTCTTCTGCACCATGTGGGCAGCTCCCTGGGCAGGGATTGAACTCCTGCTACAGAGGCTGCAGATTGCTAACTTCATAGTGCTGACACTTAACCCCTTGCGCCACCAGGGAGGCCCACGGTGCCTACTCTTAAGTACACACCGTGGTTTAGGGCAGCTCTTAGACCTATCTCTAGGGACTATGTATAAGAATGTTTACAGAGACACAGTTTGTAACAGGAAACAGAAGGAAACAATCTACCTGTCCATCATTGGGAAAGTGGGTTAGAAAAGCAAACTATATCCATAGGAGTAGCAGGAGCAAACAAATGAATTACAGCTACATATAATAAGATGGATGCCTCTTAGAAAAACAAAAAACAAGTCACAGATGAATACATGCATCAAACTCACCTTTTATAGTCAAACAATATTTCATTACAGAATGTAATAACAGAATATAAATGTATAGGGTAAAATGACAGAACAACGTAAGGGAATGATAAATCAAAAATTCAGAAAAGTGGATTTGAGGGAAGAGTGAAGGTAGGGGCAGGAGGTATACGGAAATAAGAAAGTAGTACATTCTTTTACTCATTTTTTTTAAACCTAGGAATGTTAATTACGCTGCATGTATATTATTCTCCTTTTTATAATTTTACAACATCTATTCAACATTCACTGAAAACGTGAAAAAGAATAAAATGGAAACCCCAGCTGAAATCATTGCATAGACAATAAACACTAGTTTCAGTCCTTAGGGTTGGAGGCAGTGATTCCATTGTCAGACAGTAAAAGCTACAGCCTTTTGAGCAGGAAAGGGACCTTGCACAGGGATTTCTTGAAAGGGTAGGATTTGGAATAGCTTGAGAGAAAGGTAGAAAAAGTGGACCTCCTTGGTGGCACAGGCAGTTGAGCACAGAGCTGTGAAGCTGTCCGCAGCCTCTGAAGCGCAAGTTCGATCCTGGCCGGTGGGCGAGATACCCACATGGCGCGGCAGACCTCTCCTGTCTCACCTGCTGCTCCCCTCAGCAGTGTATTTCGTCAGTCTGCCTGTTCTGTTCCCCGCTCTGTCTCTGGTGAATCCTCTTACCCTCCCACATCTCTGGCCTGTACCCCAGTGCTTGTATGCATGAATAAATAAATCTTAAAAAAAAATCTCTATATATAAAAAAAGAAAGGTAGAAAAAGTAAGCGAGCTGGGGAATGAGCAGAAACTTCAAGGAGGAGATTCTCAACGTGTGCTGGGAATCCATGAATTAGTGTGGGCTATTCAATCACTGATGAGAAGCAAAGTCTGAGCCATTAATTCAGGAGACACTAGATTGCCAGGAAATTTATCTTGACATTCCATTTACAGAGTCAGTGAAGGAATATGTTGTGATTTTTATAAAATGCAAAGTGGATTTTAGGCAATTCTATAGTAAAAATGAAGGGGTTTTTGTTGTTGGTGTTGCTGTTGTTCACGTCTCTTTATGTTGAAATGCCCAGCCTTGTTAAAATGGGAGACTGTCCCTTCCTCTGCCTCTTGCCTTCATGCCCTGTTCCTCTCCGTTCTTGGCAGCTGAATCCGTTTATCAAACCTGACTGCTCAGGAAAGTGCAACGAGAGTGTTCCGGGTCATGAATAGCTACTTGCTGCTCAGGAAGAGAGACAAGGAAAAGGAGGCCAAGGAGCCAGGGCAGCTCTCAGAGGCTCGGGCTACAGTTACCCACTCCATCAGCCACTGTGACACCAACCATCAGCTCCGCCCGCATGGCGCAAAGAGCAACATTTCAGGTCAAGGTGAGTCCATCCTGCCATCTGGTTCCACTCAAGGATCCTGTACTTCGGAGACTCCCAGACAAGTTTTCTTTGTGTTTGTGCACCTCACATGAGAAAAGAGTACTATATATTCTTACGCCATGTGCCCCCAAATGCAGAGCTTCCATGATACTGGAAAGGATTCAAAGAGCAGGACAAAATACATATATTTTGACCTTGTGCATTTTTGCTCTTCTGTGTGCACATATTCTATTCACCCTCCAGCAAGCCATCGGTGCCAATACCCACGCCAACTACCTCCGTCCCTACTCCATTCCCTCTGAGATCCACTGACTTCTTTCACAAAGTTGAAGATTTTATTCCCGCTGTACTTTGCCTGTGTAATTTTTATGTTGTTATTTATGGTCCACAGAGGAGTAAAACCTTTTGATTCCTATCTCTCATTTTCATCCTCTTTGGAAAACGTCATGGCGATTTCTTAAGAAAATAAAAATTGAAATTCTGTATGATCTAGCCATACCTCTATTGGGCATTTATTCTAAAACAAAAAATATTTGACAAATTTTGAAGGGTCGTCATTCAAGGTGTATCTCCTGGAAGGCAGACTTGGCCACCCAAACGCTGGGTAAAGAACTGAGTCATGCAGACTTGGAGGGGTTGGGATGTGGGTGTCAGAAGGAGATTAAGTAATTTGCCCAAACCCCAAACAGAAATCAGACTAAGAATTCAAGAGTCCTTTGCTTCCCATCAAATCGGCACCAAAATTCTGGAGGAAAACACAGCGAGTATAATATGCCCAGAAGAAAAATAGCTCTCTTTTTAAAGAGAAATTTCTTTAAGAGGTAAAATGGAGTCACCTTGACTAACCTGTGCTGTGGTGGATGAGGCAACTGGAATCTGTCCACACTATGGAATGGCGCGGCTGCTGGGTGTCAGCAGGGGCGGGGCAGGAGGAGAAGCGCAGGGGATGGGGTGGCGTGTGTGGAAAAGGTATGAAGCAGTCATCACCCTAAAACTGCCAGGGCTGTGAGGCGTTATTTACGTTTGATGAGGCGAGCAAATTGGGAATGAGGGTTAGTCTGCAATCAAATACTTTCAAATCTGCATTTATGATCCTCACACCCAGGAGAGATTTTGAAGTTAGGAGCAGTCCATTTTGGAGAAGGGGGTCAGAGGGGGTCTGAAATTATAGGAGCAGAAGAAGAAAGGAAGATATTAAAATAAAAGCTTGCTGTTTCTCTAAGTCATTCACAGCTAAGCACAGAACTCTGCAGGCAGTGATCTTGGATTTGATTTCAGTTCTGCAACTTGCCAGCTGAGCACCTAAACTTTGTCTCAGCTCCCTCCTCCGTAAGAAAGGAGCTAACAGTAGGACCAGCCTCACAGTTTTATAAGGATCAGTTGAGTCAAAATACGTAAAACGCAGAGCATTGCTTAGCCTGTAATAACTGCCCTACAGATATCAGTTATCACCAGCAAAAATGTCAGGAAATAATATTTCATGCTTCAAAGGGCCACCCAAATCCTTAGTTTTCCTTATTTGGATTTGGTTTTCTTCTTGGTTGTTGATATTCTTCCCAGTCTAACACCAAGTAACGATGGGATTATCCCCTAAATCATTTTCCAGATCTACCTTCAATTAATGGTAGAAACTTAAAAAACGGAAAGATTACAACCTGTTTGTCATTTTTAGGCAGAAAGATGAGAGTTGTATTTGCTTAAAAAGCAAAAACAAAACAAAAACCTTAAATCCCAGGCAATTCAGTTGAATCAGCTGTTTGCCTCCAGCATTTGCTGCTTCTGTGTCTGAAGGAACAGAAAAGGCAGCCCAGAAGTGGGTAAGGGGAAGACAGTCCCTGAGTCAGACAGAAACCCTGCAGCCCCGCATCTTCTTTGCCCCAACACACGCACAAAGTTCTTTATTTATTTTATACTTAAAATGTCAAAGGTGCCCCAGGGCTGGGCCTGTGGACTGGGATTGGCAGGCCTGGCTCTGGGCAGACATAATAAACATCCAGCGTGTGCTTGGGTGATTCACAGCGTGTGGGTGTCACCATCCACCGATGGTCTTGGCAGGGAGCCTCCTGCTGGCCTGGGGATGAGTATGGACCTGGATTTCCTTGAGGGGTGAGAACTGTGATGCAGACCATGCAGACAGACTCATGCTTTGAGGGCCCAAAGGCAAAATCCTCCTTCCATAGACAAATATGCACACACTGAACTCCTTCAGAGGACCGTGTAGGGCACAGAGTCGACAACAGGCTCACACACCCTGCCTGATCTGAAGGAGAGGCAAAGTGTCTATGAAGCAAAGGGAATCCATTTAGTTTTTTGTTGATTTACCTCTTGACGTGGCTGGGAAACACCCCACAGTGTGTAAATGCACAAATTCTTAACAAGGCCCCTGAGCCGAGAAGGCTCCATGAGAGAGCCAGGCTACTTCTGCTCTCTCTCTGACTTCAGTCTCAAGGCCCCCAGTGCAGCAGGATGACGTGGAAAATGAGCACAGTTTAGAATTTCAGGATTCTATACTTTCTTAAGAGGTCTGTTACTGGTGAAATACTGCTCAGTCTTGGAGCAAATGTGCTCACAGCATCCATCACCTGATTTGGGGATAACTTGATTGTTTTTTAAGCCACTCTGCTCACTTTCTTTGGTATCTCCTCAAGCGGAAAAACTGCCATTTTCTCTTTTCTCTAATAAGGAGTGTGGAGAGCTGGGACTTAGTTTATGTCTATTCTTTGCTTTTAGCTAATGAAGGAATATTTGCCAGTATAGAGCGAACAGTGATACAGAAAAAAAGTTTAAATGAGTAAATCCAAACAGGCAAGTGAAACACGTTAGCTTCATATTATTACTAGCGGGGGTGGGGAAAGGATTGTTTGGGTCCTTAATGCTTGGTTTTCATAGCTAAGTTGGATGTTTAAAAAGGAAAATAATATGGACTGTATGAATGGTAGTTAGACATGTATTGAGTACTCATTGCACTTGATACTGTTCAAGGTTATCAAGTCAGAGAATAAATATTTCCAACCCTCAGGGACAATCTCCTTGGGGAAGTAAAAGAAGCACATAATTCATCTTGTGAAAAGTTCCAAAGCCACATTCTGACCTGCATGGTGAGTTTACTTCAGCTCAGACACACAGGAGAAGTCATCTCTCCTTCCTGCTATTACAGTAGTGAGGCATTTGTGCTAGATACTGAAACAGAAAGAATGTGCTGCTCATCCTACTTTTATAAGATACAATGAGAAAGGTAATATGGTCCCCTTTTAAGAGAAAAGTCAGCAGCTCAATGTTTTGTCTCAAGCCAGACAGCAGCTCATTGGGGCCGTCTGCAGAAGCTGGACACAAACTTTTAAAATATCCAACCCACTGTGGTTTTAATGAGACCACTTGTGTTATAGCTTTAGTGGGAAAGAAACCAAAAACACGTAGAAAAACAGGTAGTGTAATATTGGTATATGGTTAAGTCCATGACAGACATGCATGCTCCAACTATGTAGAGAGATGATTCTTGCACTTGATTCTTAAATTTCAAAGTCCTGACATAACAATTGCTGTATTTTTCCTGGGGAAAAAAGTATCCTAATTTTGACTTTATTAGAGCTGCACCATAATCCCAGAGGGATCAATGAAGGGGAAGAGAAAAACTGATAAGTGCTAAGTGGTGATTGCATTTATAGATTAATCCTGACAGGGAGCAAACACATCTCCCTGCAGGAGGCCCCAATACTGTCAACTGAAAAGTGGAGTCATAATTTATGACCATAGCAGATTTCCCCATTATGATATAAACATTTTAATTACTTTGAAGTGAAATGTTCTTTTTTGTGATAGTAACTCTACAAACTGAGCTCTGAACTGTGGTGGTGTTTTTTTTTCTTTCCACTTTGGCTATGATTGCAATCCTCTCTTTTTCTTTACATGAGTATTTGGCCCCAAAACGAAAATGGGAAAATGGTATACATTTACCAAAAACAAAACAAAACAAAACAAAAAACATTTCATCTCCCCAAAGACCCAAAAGAGTGGTCAGTAGCATGATTCCAGAGTAATGTCATTTCCAGTCATCTTATATTGTGATCTTGTACATATAATTTCATCTGAAGCTAATATGTCAGAAAATACTAATTCAAACAAATCAATGAAGGTAGAGGAGGAGTAGAATTAGCATGTGATTTTTTTTCAATAAGATGATGAGTTCTCATTCCAGATAATGAAGTAATTACCACATATAGAAAAACACACATAGTAAAACACAGCAGCCAACTAAATCCACAGTGATTTATGTCACCATGAAAGAATCTTCACGAAACAACTATGTCCTAGAAGCAAAATATCTAGTTCATAACATGAAAGTGAAATAATCAACTTCCTTTACAAGGGAGGGGTGACCATATTCTGAATATTATCAAGTCACAAAAATAATATCAAGAAATTCATATTGATTTTTAAGGGTGGTGGAGTGAAAAGTAGGTTTTATTTGTGAGCGAAATACTGAAACATTTAGAGATGATATTGTATAAAGTTTGAGCTCTACTTTAAAATAACCAGGGGTGGGGAGGGGGGGGTTCCCTGGTGGCGCAGGCGGTTGAGCGCAGTGCTGTAAAGCTGTCCGCAGCCTCTGCAGTGGCGGTTCGATCCCTGCCAGCCATCGAGATTCCCACATGGCGCGGCAGACCTCTCCTGTCTCACTCGCTGCTCCCCTCAGCAGTGTATTCCGTCAGTCTGCCTGTTCTGTTCCCCACTCTGTCTCTGGTGAATCCTCTCACTCTCCTGCACATCTGGCCTGTACCCCAGTTCTTGTATAAATAATCTTTAAAAAAATAATAAAATAAAATAACTGGGGGCAGGTTTATGGGGGAGAAAGTGAAGGTATACATCAAGATTGACTCTATAAAGATCATTCCATATTAAGGATAAAGAAAATGCAGCTGACTTCTTATACTGCTCTTTCTACTTTTATAAATATTTCCAAGTTTTCACCAAAAAGTTTTGGACATTTTTAAATATACTTGCTTTTCAGACTATAAGCAAAAAGGATAAACTCCGAGAAACCACAATCTACCTAGAAGGATATAAATCTACCTAGTTCCTAGTAGAAACTGCTAACAAAATTGGGCCTTAGCCTTCCTCATGTGAACACTACTCTGTAAAGCAAAGCCATGGCTTCATCCAATTCTGTAATTAAGTCCAGACTATGCACATTTGGAGTATCTGATTAATGAGCTACCGACAACACACTGTCTTTTATATTATGGCTCCATGCCACCTACATCTCCATCACATAAAACTTCTGGGCTACTCTGCTGCCTCTGCCTATTCATATATGCTTAGAAATCACAACCCAGTGTTACCATTATCTTAAGCCAAATAAAAGCAAAAATTGAATGAGGTATCCAAAAATATCATACCAAACACTTCAAAGCCGTTAGCGTGGGTAAGTGAGCACTGTCCATAAAGACCCGACAAACACGCCCCCTATTAACTCTGTCTTGCAAAATCAGAGGCTGGTCTGAATGAGCAGAAGCCGGGCCTGCTTTCACCAGAACGCTGTAACACCCTCTGTTCCACTTTCTACAGAATTAAAAAGTTAAACAACTGAAAACAAAAACTGTAGTCAGAAAATCTCTGGCTTCGTCTAAGAAATTTTTAAACATGAAAAAAGAGGTCGATAATGTGAGTGCTAGGAGTCTTTGAACTAAATGAGTATCTTTCTCCCCCAGTTTGCTGTCACAGACACCCCCAGAGGGAAAGAAAGGATCCCTGGTTGAATACTTTCAGTAACTTCAGTCGCTGGACCATGTAATTCTGACCAAAGCTTTGTGATTTGACTTTGTCATTCTGACTTTATAGATGAGAAAGTTGAGGGTCACAGAAATCAAGCGATTGGCCTTATTATGTGTCCATAATAAGGGACACTTTCAGATTTTCCGGAAGATTTTGATCCTAGGGATGTCTTTAAAACTATTTGCCTCTAGCCCCGTGACACCCTCCTGAATATTCAGAATGTATCAGTACTTAGGTAGGATGAAATGAAGTCCTTCCCAGGAAAATAACTGCTTCAGTATACGCGATGAATCACATATACTCTCTTTGGATTTACTAATGAATCCATTTCCACCTAGCCTGGTTCAAAGAAAGCTGATCAAATTCTACAATTCCTCTAACTACACAGACAGAGACAGCTGAAAAGTCAGGGACTAATTCAGCTGGTCATTCCCACTATTTTTACACTGAAAGGACAATAGTCAACAACTGAATTCTGTGTAAATGTCAACCAGCAACCCTTCAGTCCAGAGCACTCTCTCCTGACATGCTCTTGTCCAAGAGTGGAGAGTTTTGTCTTGTAACAGGTAATTAAAGACGTGGCAGTGCCACTTGCTAGGTTTTCTCTCTTTCGCCTCTTATAAAAGAAACTTGAGTTTAAAGATTAGATTTTTCTCCCCCTTTTTCTAAAGCTGGGTACACCAACTGGCATCGGCTGTATTAAAATCAGGAGAAACCTCAATCAAAAAGCCCCTCTCGGAAGGCAGGCTTTCTTGTTAATATGCACCAACATGAAAGGCTTTCTTTTCATCCTATACAACTACAGTGTGTGTAAATTGCAGGGGGCTCATTGGCATAAATCTCGGCTGCGACCTCTGAGGTAAACTGGATTTACATTACTTTCTGACAAGAATTAAATGAAGGCCTTGTGGATATAAGAACAGCCTTCTAGGCTGCAACAGATGGGCATGAATGTGCTCCCTAGGAAAACTATCAGTGACATCTGTGTCCTCCAAATTCTGGTGGTCTCAGCCAATTAACAGGGGGGAAGAAAAGGTGGGGGTTGGGAGGCCACAGCACAGCCCCCAGCCAAAACCAAGCAGAAGTGTTTGTGTTTGGAGATGGGATCAGGCCTGCCTCGCCCGTGAGGTTAGCACTTTATTGTTATCATTCAAATAGAGAATGTGGCTTACAAGCTATTTGTATACCACAGTGAGGATAATATGATTTTTCTCATTTGACCGGAGGAGATGGCCCTCTCTTGCAGCTGATATCATATTTCAGTGCAACCTCTTTGAGATGGGTGTCTACTTTTGTCTCCTCCGGGCAGGCTGATGGTGTTGCTGTCTGCCAATTTGTGTGGTGCATTTGTGTGTCACAAAGAAGGTGAACTTGAAGACAAAGTGGAGATCGTTGCCCCCTCTACACACACACACACACACACACACACACACACTCTCTCTCTCTCTCTCTCTCCTCCTCAATACTCCTTCTTTGCTCCTCCAAAGTGGCATGGACTGATTTCACAAGGAAGCCTCGACCAAGGATTCCTGGTTAAAACGCAGGCAAGAGAAATGACACCAGAGCTCTTTAGTGAAGTGATAGAGGATCCCTCAACCCTGCAGCCTGAATCTATCATGTCAGCCCCTGCGTGGAACATGCAGACGGAAGGAAGCTGGATACACTTAGGCAAGAAGAAGCCTGGCCTTGCCGTCTGTCCCAGGATGGGGATTTGCAGGAAGGGAGGGAGCAAAGAACTAACACCTGCTCCTTCAGAATGAGAAGGGATAAGAAGACGATTATTTAGATGGTCCAGGAACTCTGCCTTCTAAGCTGGCGCAGTAAGAACTCAGGCTTTGGATCCAAAGTTCCCTGTGTCTGGTCCTACCACTTACTGGCTATGAGATAATGGATAAGCTACTTAATTTCTTTGTGCCTCAGTTTCCCAATCTGTATAATGGAGCTAATGATAGTATCCACCTCTTAATAAGGATAAAAAATAACCCAACACATGAAAAATGCCGTGACATTGCTCGGCGGGCCATTTTCATTCTGACTTTATGGAGAGGGGTATTTGAGGGCCCCAGGGTAGAATCCTGAACCCCTGCAATTGTTTCTTAAAATGAAAGGCATTATGTTCTACTACTTGGAAAATCCGAACAACGACTTTTCAAAAGAAGCATTTTTTATGGCTTCCAGGAACCTCGGGCCACACTTTAAAATGACATATTTCCTTTTAAGATTCTGAATTGTCATTTGCCAAAATGAACTTTCTGACTATCAAAAGCTTGTGGATGTTTCTAAATTATAAAACAGTCTGCCTGGAGGCGCAATAAAGTAATACATATGGACAAAAAGGGAAATTAAACTATTTGTTCTAATCCCCTTTTACAGCCGCAGAAGTGGGCTTGTTCTGAATCGAGGTTTTTGTGCCTGACGTTTCAGAAGACAGTGGCTAACTGTGACAGTGTGTCTGTCAACTGTTTACCCCTTTGTTCTGGATGTCGTTTAAAACACACTAATTCCACAAAAACTGTTCAGAACAACAACAAAAGTTGGGCAACAAGGGCGGGTGGGCCTTCTCAATAAGAAGTAGCAGTGGACACTGTTAAAAGCACCCACTGCTGCGTCTGGAAAGTAAAATTTCACACGTGGGTTCTTACCCTCTTATGATTTACTCTATGTGATTTTCTAATGATCTCGCAGTAAGAACTTTAGCAAGTTGAGCCTCAGCACCATGGAAGATTGCCTCTAGGGGAAGCCTAACGATGCGTCTACAGCGAGTTGGCTCACTCTTTTTCCATTTCTCATAGAGGTTTTCAAAACTCAGTGGACTCAACAGCAAGGATAAAAACACGCACAGGCACAATGTTTATGCAAATGGAGATTTTTTTTTTTGTCCTTACTACACTGCAATGCCAAATAAAATCCTTCTTATGCTGTTGGTGCTAATATCGTATGTTGAGTGATAAAGAGCAGAGGGTCCTTTGTCCACACAGGAATCAGAAGAGGATCGACAGTGAACAAAAGCACCTGTTGTTTCGATCTTGTAACGGCCTCAGAAGTGACCAGTTGGCTGCGTTTCCCCCACACTTCTCCTTAGGCCTTTCCTGACACTACCATCTCACACATCATTACTGGACGTAAAAGGAGAATAATTGAGGGGAAGATCAATAAATTTAAAAGCTCTTTAAGGAAAGACATAATGAATTTGGTACAGCACATATTTTTAGATCAAAGATGCCTTTGAAGTGACAAAACCCTAATCCATAAACTACTGAAGCACTTCCTTTCTCTCCCAAACTGCTTGTTGTCAAATAAAATGGAAGTTAAGGAAATTATCTTTATCTGAAAATGGCCAAAAGAAGCCATCACCTAATGACAGCCTTGTCACAAGCGACAATCGGGGAAATTGTCAGGAAGGCCAGGCCTAACAAGCAGAGGAGTGGGCTTGCTGTTTGCACTAATCTGGCCATGCAGCCCCCACACACAATCCCAGTCAGCTTGCTGTGTGAAACAGCTAAGGCTTTGTCAGTGGTAGCAGGCCTGGAAAGCACTCGTTCATGAATATGCATTACCATCCCTCTGCATCTACAGAGACAAACCTTTCAAAACTGAGACACAAAACACACACGCACACACACACACACACAAACACACCCGACCAACAAAAACTAAGAGCATCTAAGCGACTTGGTGGAGTGCAGTGAAATGCTAGTAACTAATGAGAGCTCACGCGTTTTCCGTGTGTTTGTGGGGGTCTTTATTTCCCAGCAATTGAGATGAAATCTTCAGGGGGCCTTCAATCTTTGGAAACCAGGAGTATGGATTCCAAGATGCTACACAGTAATAGGGACTGAGGATCAGATGCCTTATAGTGTATGCACTTTCCCCAGGTCACACATATTCTGAGATGACAAATATGTGAAATGTTTTAAATGTTTTAACACAGTTTAAAGCAGCTGTTCTCAGGTTAGCTTCCTTTGAGGTAATAAAATCACTATGTGGGAAATGATGGAGTGTTTTCCTCTATTAAACAGAAGGACATTGCACAGGCAAAAAGTAACAATTGCAAGTAAAAGATTTTGGGTGTACTGGGGGGACAGAGGAACTTTGCAAGCCCTTTATAATCCTAAAATAGTTTTTAAAACATAGTGCTGAAAACAGCGCTAAAAATGTGCATTCCATGTGCCTCCTTTTCTGCAAAGATAAATTATTTCACATCCATCCCCTGTGTATAGACCTAGCAAGACATCTTTGAATGACTGAACCTCAGTTTCTCTACTGACTTTGAAATTTAATTTAGATTGAAATATAAATACATGTATTTATTTAAAGTCACTTCTTATAGAAGCAAACACATAAAGCAGAATAGTACGGGGTGGTTTCTTTTTTAAGTTTTTCTTCTGATATGATAAAACTGGGTTTCCCACTGGGACGAGACAAAGCTGAGTTTTGAGGGGTTTCCATATTACGCAATGTTTGCCGTAGACATTTACATCTCATTAACATATTCTACTCTACATGAAATCCCGCCTTGAATGCTCCCAGCGCAGAAGCTAATCCTCTTTAAAGAGCTACAGGCTATATTACATGTGGCCACAGCATCAGCCATCCCATTGCTGCATCACTTTGAAGATGGTGAACAGAGTTCTCTTGTGTGTCTGTCTGTACCAGCCTCATAAACCCCTGCTTTCTGTGCTGGGAAATCCTTCTGTTTTCATCAAGGAGAATTACCAGGAGGCCGAAATCCACGTTAGCACTCTGAAAGCTAGGCGGCACTTGAAGAGCAGATATTATGCTGATTTCACTTTTTCCTAAGTGTCTATCCACAATCTTTTCAACTAAGATTAAAATAAACTATATCCAAGTATTTTTGTTCCTTTGATTACGATCAAGTGCTAACCACATCTTCTGTCTAGAAAATCTGATCCTGGATAATCAGGGGGAAAGACACTCAGTGATGTCACCAGTCTTTTTCCCCTTTTGCTTCATTTTTAAGGGATACCATCAACATTTAGATGTAGCAATTCATTGGTAGCTCACTTTTCTGCAAGGTTGACTCAGCTGATGATATCCAAGAAAGCGGTAGATCCAGGATCTAACTTTAAGAATATTTAACAAACAGTAAAAAATGTATAACATGACAGAAAGTGGATTCTGTTCAGTTGGAAAACAAGCAAACCTCACCGTTCTACTGATGATATTCTCTTACTAGTGCCCAGATTTTTTTTAAATTTTTTTAAAGACTTATTTTTTTATACAAAGGCTGGGGTACAGGCCAGAGGTGCGGGAGGGTGAGAGGATTTACCAGAGACGAACAGAACAGGCGGATCTACTGAGATATACTGCTGAGCAGCAGGAGAGGTCTGCCGCGCCATGTGGGAATCTCCCTGACCAGCACGGAATCGAACCCGCACTGCAGAGGCTGCGAACAACTTCACAGCGCTGTGCTCAACCTGCTGCGTCACCAGGGAGGCCCTAGATTATTATTATTTTTTTTAAGATTTATTTATTTATTTATACAAGCACTGGGTACAGTCAGAAGCACTGATGATACACTGCTGAGGGGAGCAGCGGGCGGCAGGAGAGGTCTGTCGCGCCATGTGGGACCCTCACCAGCGGCCGGGGATCAAACCGGCGCTGCAAAAGGCTACGGGCAGCTTCGCAACCCATCGCTCAACCGCTGCGCCACCGGGGAGGCCCCCTAGATTATTTATTTATTTTTTTTTTTTAAAGTTTTTTTTTTTTTTTTTTTTATAGAGGCATGTTATTTATTTATTTATTTGTTTGTTTGTTTGTTTTGTTTATACATGCACTGGGTACAGTCAGAAGCGCGGGAGGGTGAGAGAATTCACCAGAGCCAGAGCGGGGAGCAGAGCAGGCAGAAGGACCGAAGTACACTGCTGAGGGGAGCAGCGGGCGGCAGGAGAGGTCTGCGCGCCATGCGGGACCCTCCTCCGGTGGCCGGGGAGCAGCCGGGGATTGAACCGGTGTCTCAGAGGCCGCGGGCAGCTTCGCAACCCAGCGCTCAACCGCTGCGCCACCGGGGAGGCCCCCCTAGATTATTTTTTAAAGAAAAAGCTATCAATAAAACAAAATTGATTTTATTTCTCTCACTTTACGATAATTTGTAGAAAAAGTGATGTATAAATTTGGGGATAACTCTGAAAATAAGTATTTTGTAAAAGTTGCCCTTGAAGCTATATCCATTATACTGCCTAATATATTTCATTTAAAGTCCCACAGAGTAAATTCTTCTTTGATTAAAAGGAGGCAGTACTTCGATTTTCATGCCAAACGAGTGTATTTCTTTCTATTAGATTATAAGAATCTAAAGCTCATTTCATTGTCCCTTTTTGCCTTTATTCCCAGCAAACTCTGAGGCAGATTTTGCAGTAAATTCCATGCGTGTCCTTCATTTAGATAATCTTGTACCCACCATCTAATCCAGACCCTTCATTAATGGGTCCACATTCTCTACCCTTAGCTTAAGTAGTTCTAGAAACATGTATCTGTTTCATTAGAGGTGTTTTAAAATAGTTTTGAAGGTGTGTACAAGGGAAAACACATTTCACAACAGTGCTTCCTATTTTTTTTTCTTAACATTTTTTTCACAAGCCTATGCTAGAAAGTTTTTATTGCACTGTGGCAAGAACTCAGGATTGGTGTTAAATAGTCCTAGATTTGCTGCACATGTATTACGTGACGTGCCATCTGCCTTTTCTTCTGCGGTAACAGAGGCACAAGATGGGAGACCAATTATTTGCCTGTCATGGGCTACTTTTGGTATCTTCAGAAACTAAAATGAAGCTTTGCTCTAAGATTCCATATTGCACCCCTTTGAATGCTGCAAAACCTATATTCAGACCAAACCCTCATTGATGATTAGTATAATTCTCTATTTTCTTTTACATCCTTGTTGTTTCCAAGGTAACATTCTCCCTGAAGGATTTTATTGCCGTCATCCAGACAAGAGCAAACACATTTTCTTGATGGTTTCTCCTTCTATGTCTGTGAAACTTAAAAGTTATTAGAACATCACTTCTGTGTGGTTTTACTACCTCATACCTCTTCCTGACTCTGATTTTTATCACCTTCTTCCTATACTTTTGCTTTAAACAAGGAAGCAAAGAAGAGCGTTAGGCATATTAACAATATGCCCAATGCTTATGACATTTTACTCAGAAACTTTTCCTAGAAAAGAATAAACTTAGGAATAAAAAATAACAAAGCTTATCCATCAAAATGATTTTTAAAATGCAAACTTTTCAGCTCTATCCAAAATAAACATATACTGATACTACTCAACACTGATAAAAATAATCTAGCAGATCCAAAAGAAACTTCATAAATCCTCAAGAGGAAAAAAATTTTTCAACCACAATGCATAAAAACTCCAAATTATTTTTTAAAATTTAAATTTATACTTGGCCAACTTGGAAATTTCAGTACTCGAAAGTCATTTTATTGTCACTTTCCAGTACATCTCCAAACTTACAGGATGCAACCAGCTCTACACAGAAGAAAATTCACTGTGTGATAATCTTTCATAGTAAAAATAAATAAAAGTGTGCTTTCATCTAAAAGAAAGGGAGCAACAAACTGAAACTTAAGAAGGCAAGATGAGGAAATAAAACTTTTTAAAATGGTGATTTATGTCATACAACTCATCAAAAAAATGTTCCAGATGATGGAACAGAGACTTCTTCAAAGAAGACATCTAGATGACCAACAGGGACATGAAAAAATGCTCATCATCACTTATTATTAGGGGAATGCAAATCAAAATTACACTGAGATACCTACACACCTGTCAGAAATAACAAGTGTTGACAAGGGTGTAGAGAAAAGGAAGTTTAGTATACTGTTGGGACTGTAAAATGGTGTAGCCTCCACGGAAGAAAATATGGAGATTCCCTCAAAGCTAAAAAGAGAAATATCATGCGACCCAGCAATTTCATTCCTAGTTATTTATCTAAAGAATATAAAAATACCAATTCAAACAGATGTAAATATTTCTATGTTCAATGCAACAATTCACAATAGTTAAGACATGGAAACAGCCCAAATGCTCATTCTATAGATGACTGGATAATGAAGTTGTGAGGTATATACTCAATGGAATACTATCAAACAATTAAAATTCCACTCCTAGGGATTAATCCAAGAGAAATGAAAACAGGTCACCCAAAGACTTGCCCACAAATGTTCACAGTAGCATTCCATATATTAATGAATGACATTTAACTGAATGTCATTTTTAACATTTTTTATTGACATATACTCTACATTTGAGAAAATTTACGCATTTTTAGTGTACAACTAAATTTTAAAAGTACATTTACTGAGTTGTACAAAATCACCAAAAATCTGATTTTAGAACATTTAAATCACCCAAATATGATCCCTCAAGCTTGCTTACATTTAATTTTGTTTCCATTCTCAAGCTCCATGCCCATTTCACTAACACTACTTTCTAACTCTATTGATTTGCCTTTTCCTAAGATTTCTTATAGATGAAATCACACAATAGGTGGTCTTTGTGTCTGACTTCTTTCACTTAGCATATTTTAAAGTTGTAAAATGCAGCAAGTTCTTTTTATTGCTGTCCCATTATGTGAAAATACATTTCAAAATCTGTTCATCACATGATGGACATTGAGATTTTTCTCTTTTTTGGCTATTATGAATATATCCCTACACAACCAAGAGGCAAATGAAACTCAAGGAAATTATGTTACTTACTTGTAGTTAAAATTTATTTTAGAATTCACACCTCCAACAGCCTGTCCTCCTTAGCTCAATATGAAAACATGTCTATCTGAAATCTCATATGCCCGCTTTGTTAGTGAACATATACGTTCCATTATCCAGGGTATTTCCTTTTCTCTGCCTGCTGTGTGTGGCTAGTCATCTGATTGCTTTTTTGCTTGAGAAGTGAGGTCTAAGAGGAACAAGAAAAAGCTTGGACTTTTGATTCATTCATCTATTCACTCCTTCACTCAGTTAGATATTCTACAAATATTTATTGAACACCTATTATGTGCCAGACACTAGCCTAGACACCAGGGATACAACAGAAAACAAAAGCAGACTTAATGGTTTTCAGGGGCAGATTTAAGTCAAGGGCCTGGATTTGTTGTTTGTTTGGATTCATTTTACTTGTTTTCATAAAAGGCAAAACCCCAAGAAAGACTTAAGCCATAAACAATAATGACTTCCCCCACCCATTCAGGCTGAATAAAGATCCCAAGAACTCA
Organism: Talpa occidentalis; assembly: GCF_014898055.3. NCBI lineage: Eukaryota > Metazoa > Chordata > Mammalia > Eulipotyphla > Talpidae > Talpa > Talpa occidentalis. The sequence continues at coordinate 94,515,230 of NW_023601322.1, forward strand.
TGGGATGAATCAGAGATACTGGGTGACCCTTTGTAAAAGTCTAATACCTTTCCCCTCAGGAGAAGTTCAAGAAAAACCCAGAACTGGTGGAGAAAACCCTTTGTTACTGGAAATGGAAGGCAACTACTAGTTGAACCTTTCCTTTACTGAGGTGAAATAGCATATTGAAATAGAGATTAAATTAAGTCATTGAAAAACATAAAGAGCTATATTTCTGCCTTGAATTTCTGGCTTGAATATATTACACTCACTTTGCAGGTCTCCCAAAGCTGAGAGTCAGAGACTCACCGAACATTATTTAGTCCTTGTCCTGCCTCATTTCTTTATCTAGGATCCCAGGGTGCACATATTTCTACCCAAGATATCTTTCAACTGCGAAAGTACCCAATATCCCAGGATGCCAGCACATTAAAATTTTTTTTAATATCCATCTTCTTTAGAGTGAAAGGAACATTAACCATCTGGATTATCTTTTCCTGTTACACACAACTACATGTTATTGATTAGAACCACAATTATAAGCCCCTCAAAGCAAATGGCTGCATTTGTCAATGTAGTAGATATAGTTACATTATGAAACTCCAGCTGGGATGTGCTAGAATTGCCAAAGCAAACGCAGACCCTCATCATCTGTTCTTCCTTCATCCAAGCAGCAAGTGCATACAAGTAACAAGCATGTTATAAAACAAACAATCCCAACATTTTTCTGTCATCCAATAGCACACGGAATTGGGTAAATGGCAGTAGATCCTCTGAGAGGTCTGGTTTAAAATAAGACATAGTCCTTCTTACCCAGGCTCTCCACTCTGGGGCATATCTACTCCTATTAATATGCCAAGATTCCTATACATCCAGATCCAAGCAGAGCACCTTCTAAAACCTGATACCGCTTTCCTCCGCTATCCAAAAATACAGTGCTCCTAAGAAATCTTTCATAAGTCAAAAAGGCACAAAGCAAAGAAGCAATTGCCATGCATCTATATGGAAAAAATTACCACAAAATCATAGCAAATAATATATAAAAACCTAAAATAATATTCACATGTAGTATAAACAAGAATGCTATGAAAAATGCAAATTGTGTATAAAGTAGTTCCCAGAAAAGGAGCTTCGAGGGGCCACCTTACGCTCAGGGTTCTGCTACCTCCAGAATTGCAGCTTCAAAATCAACACTGAACTCTGCTTTGCTTTCTGCTTTTGTCGTAAAAACAAAAGTCCTTTTTGGACTTTCCTTGGTTTGCAAAAACAGGTACTAATGTAGGTCCTTTGGAAAAACAAAGTGACATAATGTGAACTTCAAAAGGTGAAAGATGCCTGTATCCCCACAGTACATACTGTCTGGGTCAGTATTGTTCACTCACCAGTATTAGCAGAGGTCCTGACAAAGCTTTGCCAGTTGTGGTGGGCAGCTAAAACAGCACTTAGAGGGCAATTCATTCCATATCCTGAATGGGGTATACGTTACACAGAGTAACGTGTTAAAGACCAAATGAAAAGTCAATTTTACTGTATATATGTAAAAAAAACAAAACAAGCAATTTTTCATTGACCAAAACAATTTTTTTCTAGTTTAATAATAATAGAACCCATGGGAATGCATGTGAAAATGAATTACACAATGGTAGACTAAGAAGGAAGAAAGGATGACAGCTCTTGTGGGTCTGAATTATTAATGTGGGCACATTTACCAAAGATTCTGGATTCACTGTGATGGGTTCCAGTAGGTGTGCTTAGTTATCACGATTTGGTCAAGAAGTAGCAAATACATAATAAGCCTCAGCAAGAAGCACATGTGTCTAAGAAAAGATATATCCCATGGAGGCTCAGAGGTCTACCAATTCACTAATGTTCGAGGGAGTCTACAGAAGAAATTTATTTATCCCCTGCAAAGTGTAAGATATTTGCTACACCCTGTGCCCAGTTCCATGAAGCTCTCTTCGTGAAGACTCCTTAAGCATAGACATTTAGCATGACAGAGGTAAAATACTGATAATACTACGCTGCTGTTGCACCTTCCTACTTACTGAATAAACCATAAAGCTTCTATGTGGAAGGAAGAACCAAAGCAAAACAATGTTCTTCATTTGGCATAAAGCATAAGCAGGTCCTGAGAATTGGATCTCGAGACCCAGGAAACCTCAAGTGTCTGAGGCTGACACTGAATCTCTGCAACTTATGAATGAAAGAATCATAGCCAAAGCCTCTAGAAAGGAGAGCAAAGCCTCACCCTCTTGGGCAAATAATGTTTTCCTGGAGAAACATCTCCTGCTTTCTGCTCTAGGGTGCTGGTGAAGACTGACTGCTGGTCATTGGAAATGAACTGCTTACGAGAGCTGGGCTGACTATCCAACTGAGATGCCAGAGGATGGACCTACTTTAAAATCTGTATATGGAGTTCAGTTCTCCATCAGCAAGTCAAAGTGGCATAAGCGAGACCATACTCATGCAGGTTCTAAAGGCACAAAACAAGTTTCATAGGCAAACAACTCCAGTTCTTATAGTAGTTAATCTCAAGCAATGCCATCTCCCCCTGGGCCCAGACACAAAGCCTCAGCTACTCCTCTAGTGGTAGAGAAGGGTCAAGACTGATTTACTGATGGCAGTAACCTAAACTGACACAGCATTAGAGCTCTCTTCATTGTTAGCCATGAAGGACAATAAGCAGAACTTTAAGATGTGCATTTGATTGTGCACTTTGCCTAAAAGGAAAGACCCCCATACAAAAGCTTTCACAGAGAGCTTCAGGGTTTGGTTTGATGATGAGGACATGGGAATGATAGCAAGACTGGACGACAAGAAGGTTTAAGGTAGAGGTATGTGTGCACACCTGTCAAGATGGGTTCCTGAGGAGAGAAAACGCATGTCCCATGTGCTGTCAGATGTCCTCTTCCCCTATATCTCTAGTGTTCCTCGATGAGTCCAGGAAAAATGAGCACAGCGACAGAGATGGTGTTTCTTCCAGGGCTAAGCTGCAAGAACTTCCCTTTACCAGATATATTTGGCTTCTAGCACCACCGAATGCTTAATATAACAATAGCAGAGACCCATGCTGAGTCCTCCATGCATTTCCAAACATGGGATGGGGTGAGGATGGCATGGTCAGCCTCCTGTTGATTGATTACAGTCATCGCCCTTTTCATTGGACACTTGGAAGCAGTTTTTCTCACTACAATGGATATTTCTTCCAGATAAAGACTCCACTTTCCTCCTGTACTAATATTAGCAATACCTTCTGTGAATTTATTGAAAGCCTAATTCACCCAAAGTCATCCACACAACACTGCTCCTGGCTAATGACGCCACGGGATTCCCACAGGACCCATTGGTCTTATCATAGGCCTGGAACAGCTGGCCTTGTAGATCAGGGCAATGGTCTATGAAGACTCAGTTTCAGGAGCAGCTGCAGCCCATGAGACATTGTAAGGGTAGAGGACTAAAGAAGATGGTACACACTCCAAATCCATGACCAAGATACAGTGTTGTTTCACCTGACAGCAGATCACATGGGTCCAGGAATTACAGAGAAGACATGGTTATAAGAACCTCTCCTTCCCTTCTCTCCTTCCTTATTCAAAGTGCAGTATACAAGCTAGAAATCCAGCTTCATATTCAGTTGCAAAAATGAGTGGACTGTGATCCATATTTATGTTTTCTTGCTTGGGCAGTACGATATATGCTCATACATTAGCCCATTTATTTTCTCCCTCCATGTCATCTATTATTTTGTATAGGATGTGTTATGATGGTTACCTTTATGGTTCAGTCATGGATAATATGATATAGCTTTTACAAAACTATTATAAAATGTCTTTCTCGTATTTAAGTGTCCATACAATATATACTTTCTAGAGTTAGGTTCCATGGGTTTCTAGATGAATGCAAACACTTCCTTTTTTAAGATTTATTTATTTATGCATAGAAGAACTAGGGTGTAAGTTAGAGGTGCAGGGTGGTGGCGGTGAGAGGATTCACCAGAGACAGAGTGGGGAGCAGAACAGGCAGACTGACTGAAATACACTGCTGAGGGGAGCAGCGGGTGACACAGGAGAGGTCTGCTGTGCCATGTGAGTCAGCTCCCTGGCCGGGGATTGAACGCAGCCTGTAGCGGTGCTAGAACTACAAAGGAAGTCTCTACACATTTCCTTTTATTGGCTGACGACATATTCTATAACCTAGCATGTTTCTCTTGAAGGGATGTCAGGAAACTTGGATCTTCCTACAAGCTTCAGTGTAAGAATCTTCTCCCTCATTTTCCCAGGACATTGCTTTCTTCTAAACAGATTTCACTTTGACTTTCTCTGCACTGGAATATGCAGATTTTAATAGTGCATGGTCTTCCATTCCTTTGCACACCGACTTAAGTAAATTCATAAGTAAATATGTAAACGCTGGCTTTAGTGAGGCAGTGCATGACTCCCCTCAGCAGCAGCTCAGTCACACAATGGCATTTCCATTCACTCAGCATCCACTGGGAGCTCACACACGCAGACACCACCATCCGGGCCTCTCATCACCTGCATGCAGTTCATGAATTGGGCCATCCATAGTGTTCCGTGTCAGATGCCGCACTGCCAACTCCATGGGCAACACCTCCGACCTGGATTGTCTTTCAGAGTCTATTTGGGGTTGTTCTGCAATCATACCCTGTGGGGTCTGCCTTCCACCAGCGGGTGCCACTAAATCCACACTCCGATAAGATCTTACAATTTCAGAATTTTCTGAGAACTTCTCTATCATATCTTAGATGAACTGCAACCTTTTAGAAGTTTTTCGAAGTTACCTAAAAGCCAGGATTGCTTCATCCCGAAAGCTACGTAGGGACTTTCTTGATTTCGAAATGAAGATGTGAAATACTCGGAATAGGGTAAAGGCAACTCTGTAAGATGGACACACAAACACTGTCATCTCTAGAGACATGTGCGGGGAACACGTAACCAGCACGCTAGCTTAGGTCAGCCTCTTGAGAGTGTAGTAAGTAAATAAATGGATCAGGATGGACACCACCTTATCCCTTTCCATCTTTGTTAGGAATAGTATTTACCTAACCGGGGTACAATTTTTTTAAAAGATTTATTTGTTATGGGACCTCCCCGGTGACACAGCGGTTGAGCACTGGGTTGAGAAGCTGCCCACAGCCTCTGCAGCGCTGGTTCGATCCCCGGCTGATCCCCGGCCACCAGAGGAGGGTCCCACATGGCGCGCAGACCTCTCCTGCCGCCCGCTGCTCCCCTCAGCAGTGTCCTTCGGTCCTTCTGCCTGTTCTGCTCCCAGCTCTGGCTCTGGAGGATTCTCTCACCCTTCAGCGCTTCTGACTGTACCCAGTGCTTGCATAAATCAATCAATCAATCAAAAAAAAAAACTTTAAAAAAAATTTATTAATTATGCATACAAGAGCTGGGGTGTAGGTCAGAGGTGCAGGGAGTGAAAGGATTCACCAGAGACAGAGTAGGAAGCAGAAGAGGCAGATCTACTAAAATTCACTGCTGAAGGGAGCAACAGGGGAGACAGGAGAGGTATGCTGCACCATGTGGGTCACCTCCTTGGCAGGGGAATGAAGTCCTGCCGCAGTGGCTGTGGATAGCTTCATCGTGCTGATCCTTAACCCCTTGTACTGCCAGGGTGGCCCCTCATGGTACAATTCTTATAGGCTGTTGACTTAGCTTCCTCTGTTCCCCCTAAATCGATTTTTCCTCCTTCCTCCCTACTTTTTCTTGCCAAGCACAGACAGCTATTCATTAATTCATTCAGTAGTTTTTATAAATACCTACTAAGTGCCAGATAGAATTTAAGGTTAAGCAGATGAATATGGCCCAGACATACAGACTCCAGAAGGACAAACTGGTGGGGACAGCAGCGTGTAGACAAAGATTGCAGCCTTGTGATGCATGACCAGCACGGGCACCGGAGAGGCCTGGAGATGTCCCTTTTTCACCTGACCCACAAGCTGACAGCCGCTTTGGGGACAATGACCCTGCTTTATAATGCAGCAAAAGGTCATCCATTTATCATGTTGGGGGGAGTGGCTGGGCTTTTTCACAATTGAAAGAAGCAACAAACGCCTCAGACCACTGCATGCGCAGGCAGTTTCAGAGTCACACGAAATTTCCTACAGACAAACACAGTAGATGTCTTTGGGGGGTGTGGGGAATGTGTATCCCAAAGCGGAATTTTTAGGAGAAAAGCCACATTTCTTTAGGAGGGCACACAGATTATACAGAACACAACAGAGCTCCCTGAGGAGGCATAAACGCCCAGCGTGGTTACTCTAGAAGTCTGTCAGTGAAGTGATGTCAATAAAGGAGGTAATTGGTCCCCAGACGATGGCCATGGGTGTGTACAGAACAAATACTCAACAGGGGCGACAGGGAGCATGGAAGGGTAAATTATGGATGTAGATCCAAAGATATGGTGGCTTCAGACTTGTACAGTGGGTTCAGATAACCAGTGTCACATCTGGATATTGGGACAGAGAAGCATTTCTGTGTACCCCGCAGGAGACTTGCAAGAAATCTGTCCCCTGCTTAACACTCTGGTATCACTACTGGCAGCCAGTGTGAACGCTTGACCAAAACGTTTTTGGCAGAAACGCGGGCTTGACTCTCAACAGCACACCCCACTGAGGGTGGACTCTGCTGACAAGTGACCGACTGGCCGCTTGGAAGGAAGGACCCCCCGTGTTAGTATGGAATTCAGTTGGCGTGGCGTCCTGTACAGTCTCCATTAACGTATCAATTTTGCTTGGTTCTCCCTCCAACAAAGCCAACCCTGCTTCTCCAGGCATTGCTTAGAACTCACCCTATCCAAGTTCGCCATCTACAGGTCAGAGGGTGACAACTGCTTTTAATGGCTCTAGAAGGAGCCTGGGAGAAGTCTCAGGTGCCTCCTTCTTGGGGACTTGGCAGCACTGTTGTTGAGAGCAGAACAGATGCCTGGCTTGGCAGATATTTTATAGGGATTTAAATTAAAAGGGGATAGCGAAAAAGAGCTGTTCACTATGTGTTTTAATGTCTTGTTTCTCAACTTAAAAAAATCAAGCTCCCTTTGGTTAACAGAAGAAGGACACATTTTTCATTGTGTTTGTATTACACGGCACTCATATTTCTAGCAATCCCTACCATTTACTGAGCACTTACCTTAGTGCCATCTTCCTATGAACTTTCAGATACTATTTAATCTAATACGGCCAATTTATGAAGTGTCACTCTCATTTTGCAGAGGAGGAATTTGGGGCTATAAGAGGTTTGGAAGCTTAACCAAAGTTGCTTTTAGATGGCTCACTTCAAACCTATGCTCTTGACAGATCCACCAAACTGGCTCCAGTGTTACTTTTCAAACCCAATGAGATTGCCTCCGGCTTTTCATCCACCCCCTTCTCCAAGATGAACATGTGCCCTTCTAGACAGGGGGTGTCTGTGGCTTTAGTGAGCAGGAAAGAATAACCTTTCTCCTCCAAGCACTGCACATTAACCAAGGGTTGCTGTGGTCGGTCCTCATTTAATGGAGGCCATAGATGCTTGGAATCTGGGGTTCAATGCCAAAGGACATAGAAGAAAACCAATTTGACCACAGGATAATTGATACAAACAAGAGTTATGTTCCAAAGGGAGATTTTTTTTTCATCAGAAAAAACATCACCGAAGTCCTAAATAAAGAGCCAAACCCCTTCTCATATTCAACAATCATTTGTCTGCATTCATTCATTCATTTTCCAACCTGCTTACTGCAGGTCAGGACTGTGGGTGGCTGGAGCCTGTCCCAGTAGCTCAGACGCAAAGTGGAACCCCCACCCTGGACAGGACCCCATCCAAGGGGACATGCATGTGGGAGGAAAAGGGTCTCCAGAGAAAACCCATGCCTACAAGGGGAGAAAGCCAGCTCCACACAGGGGGACCCTCCCCCCAAACCACACATGAATGGGTTGTTTTTTCTCACCATGTTACAATGAAGTAATGTGAATGAAACAATATTACTGGAGGGTGTGCTGCACAACAAGAATCTACAAAGTCTCCTGCACCTGAGTTAGTCAAAGAACATTCCCCAAATGCTCATGGAGCAGAGACCTGCGCCTCTTCTCCTGGAGCATAGCTTGACAAAGTGTCTGCTGCTCATGCTTGACTCTTCCCATGGCCTGAGTTCGATCCCTGGCCAGGGAGCTAGCCCACACATGGCACAGCAGACCTCTCCTGTCTCACTGCTGCTCCCCTCAGCAGCATATTTCAGTAAATCCGCCTGTTCTGTTCCCCACTCTGTTACTGGTGAATCCTCTTACCTCCCAAGCTCCACAGCACCTCTGACCTACACCCCAGGTTCTTCTATGCAAAAATAAATAAATGAAATCTAAAAAAAAAAATCCTCAAATTGGAGTGTCCATCATACTTTTCTTTAAATGTTGCCTTTTAAGAAGACAATCAAGCTTTATCTTTGGAGGTAACTGCTTTATTTCCCATTGAATTTAATTTTCCACTCTTTTCCCTGTCCCTAAAAGACGTGGTTCATGTAGGCAACATGAAGGCATACCTACTTGTGGAATTCAGAAATTTCTGTACCAGTCACCAAGAACAATAGTTGGCATGATAATCCCTCACTTCAAAGGTTGATGCTTGGGAACCCTGGACTAGGAGATTCTTTAATTTAGTTGTAAGACAAAGAACACATGCGAACAAACTTTAGCAAAGGCAGAATTTATAGGATGGACACAGGGACATTTCACAGACACAGAATGTGTGAAGAAGGCAGAAGGGTGGATCTAGTTAAGTCAGGGTTGACTCAGAAGGAGGCAAACATTTAAGGGCAGACTCCAACAAGCAGGAAATGTGGGGGAGGTGGGGTCTAGGGACAAAGGAAGCAGTGCAAAGAGACACACCTTACACAGGTGGGGTAGGATGAGGACAACACAAGAGCAGAGACACAGAAGGACCTGCTAGAGGATGACTGGAGTTGGTGGGGAGATCAAGTGCCTGGAAACCCAATGGGAGACACTGAGTTCAGGCTAGTTCTGTATGACCTGCCCATGGAAGCTTGCAGTGAGCTGGAACTATACAAAAGGTGGGAAATGTGAATTAAATTCAGGAGAGAGATTAGAGGTGGAGGTGAATTAGGGCGTCATCCACACAGTGGTGATAACTGAAGCCACACGGTGAGATTCAAGGGGGGAAAGGCAGAATGTGAAGATGCAGAACTGGAGGCAGTGCTTCCACCCGGGGGCCAGATGGTGGAATAGTGGTTTGCAAGGAGCAGCTAGAAAAGCGAGATCCGGAACAGTGCAGAGGCAGGACTCCTTACAGCAAACTACAGAAAGCCCAGGGTCAAGACCAGGATGAGGGAACTAGATGGGGTGATGAGGAAGTTCTCGCTGATCTTATAAATAGACATTTCAGAAGAGAACAGACCAGAAGGGGTGGATGAATATTAGATAAGGAAGTGAGAAGCGTTGCTGTTAAGGGAAGAGGCCAGAGTACAGGCTCAAGGGAAATGATGTTTCATAACCATCATTAGATTTGAACATGCACGGGTGCCCTGGGGAAGGAAATTCTATGGGGACTCAACCTGAGGGGGTGGAGGGAAGAAAACATTGTTTAAAAAAAAAGATTTGAACATATATGTAGACTAACAAAAAGACATTAGGAGGCAAAAAAAAAAAAAACAGGACAGAAAAGATGAAGAGAAAGATTATGAAATCATGAGAAAAATAACAAAAAAGTCACAAAGAGGTTGGCTTAAGGAAACAGAAGCAGTGGGCTTGGATGTGGGAGGAAGGTTGTTTCTCTGAGCCAGGAGGAACCATCAGAGTACAGTGGCAAATGGCTTAGAGGAAATCTGAGCATTCACCACAGATACCCCAATATTCTACATGAAATACCGGGACTCTGAGTTAGGGTGATAGGGGTGTTAGGCTTCAAAAGAAGGATCCTGGATTGAAAGAGGTGCTGTGGAGAATTAGGAAGACAATCAATTAAGGACGAGTAAAAGAATTCATGAGCATCATGGAAACCCCAGCTATGGGTCTTGGGTCAAGGAGCCCATCATGGTCATTGGGGACCATCTTGACTCAGGCCTAGTGAGCTGAGTCAACTCAGATCTGGAAAGTTCGATAATGCAAGGGGGAAGAAAATGAAATTTGCAGTGGCTGTAAAGACATGAGTAGTCTTTTTTAGTCCACGGGTCTAGACTCAGAGGGAACTTGAGGACTTGGATGTAGGTGCATCACCTATGCAAACTGGGAATTGGGGATAAGATGAGTGAAAAAGAGAACGTAAGGGGATTAACACTTACACAAGTGTATTTTGGCTGGGGAGCTGGCTTAGGGTGGATTGAGTGGAGACAGAGTCTCTGTTGTGGCTGTGCCTGGCTTGGTGACTTGATGACTGGCATGGAGGGTGATCAATATGAGGCCATTGAGGAGAGCTGGGGCGTTTACAACACTTTAAGTCAGCAAGCTGTTTCACTGCTGCATATCAAGCACTCAAATACTCTTTAGCGACATCATTGCAAGAATCTGTAAATTTTAGCTTATCTTTTTTATTCATTGTTAAAGAAAATAAATAAGTGGAGTATTAAGACACATTAATACAAGTGGGGTATTAAGACACACTTAAGTCACATTGTTCTTGAGTCCTATTTTCAATCTCACTTAATTTCCAGTTTGGAGGATGAGCCTAACTGATCTATCCAGGGCTTGATGACAGACAGCTTTCTATTTGTTCTAAACTGGGGCTAATGAATTAATGGTGCCATTGTGTTTCACGTCTATCTTCCCCACTATAAACTCCAACAGGGCACAGAAGGTGTCTGCTTTGTTCCCTTGGATGGCCTGGAATATTCTATTCCTAGAATAACTGCTACCACACAAGAGTTCTCAAAAAAAAAATTGTTGTTCTCAAACATCGATGAAAAGAAATAGCGGCTAAATGTAGGTAACCCCTCTTAGTTGATTAATCCTATGCACTGCTTACTGTAGACTTGACAAGTTGGAAAAATTTCTTTTTATTTCTTTGTATCTGTCATGTTCAGGAAAGAATACCTTTTATTGCCTCTGTAACTAGTGAGTTCTCTGCCTTCCCACTTGAAGTGACAAGAAGCAACATGTTCACTTTGAGTTCATCCTCTAATGTTTTCCCTTCAAACAAACGTAAACATTTCAGAATATCCCCTAGTGCCCATTTTCATCAATCTTAGGAATTTCTACACACTTATTATCTAGTTGCATTATAAGCACATCAGCAGACTTCCTGAGAATTCTGTGACAATATTTCACACATAGTCTGTGGCTCATAAAATGAGTGAGTTAATCATGTGTCAGCCCCAACAAATGTTTAGCTCATTAACATCGCTGTGTGAATAGCCTTTGTGCAATTTAAGGGCTAGAGTTTGTTCTTCTTTCTAGCGCCTCACTGCCGCCCTCTTGTGGTGCATGTACAGCACAAGCAGAAGAGCTACCATTTGGAACTATTTCACTTTTAATAAAAACAAAAGTGGCACTCTGCAGAACAAAAAAAGATCAAACAAATTACAAGACAGTCATGACCCATGACTTTTGTGAAACATGAGAATAATGTTGCACGCCACTCTTCTCAATCCATTTCAGGCAAAACTCACTGGTCTCTTCTTTTTTTTTTTTTTTTTTTTTAAAGTTTTTCTTTTCTTTTTTTTTTTAAGATTTATTTATTTATTTATACAAGCACTGGGTACAGGCAGAAGCACGGGAGGGCGAGAGGATTCACCAGAGCCAGAGCGGGGAACAGAACAGGCAGGATGAAGAAATACACTGCTGAGGGGAGCAGCGGGCGCAACAGGAGAGGTCTGTGTGCCATGTGGGACCCTCACCGGTGGCTGGGGATCGAACTGGCACTGCAGAGGCTGTGGGCAGCTTCACAGCCCAGTGCTCAACCGCTGCGCCACCAGGGGAGGCCCTCACTGGTCTCTTCTAATTTCATTACAGGGAAAAAAAAAAAACCTTCCACTAAAAAAAAAAACAAACCAAATCCACTATCTCAAAATCTGATGCTTCAATACAGCACTGATATAAATGACACACCGGTATCCTCTCTGGAGTACTATGAAACCAAGTTAGTGTGAACAGCAAAGCAGAGCATGCTTCAACTGCTTGAAATTGCTGAGAGTGTTTCAGAATAACTATGCATATGAAAGGGATATTGGTCATCCAGAAGGGCATTATATGCCCAGGATATGGTCCTTCAGTTGCAGACAATGGTTCTGAATACACACATGGTATGAGACCACTGTTGTTAGGACGCCTGCCTTATTCTCACTTCTCGACAGTGGGCGGAATCCTGCCAACTCTCCTTAACATGGTCTCAGCTCTCCTGTGTCCCTTGCTGCTACCTGATCCTGGTCCTCTCCATCCCCAGTGCAGACCACCAGCCTCCAGAATGGCTTCCCCATCTCCTGTCTCTTGCCCTGAGGTCACGGCTAGACAGCTTCTTAAAAAGCAGGAACGAGGGAGGTGACCCATATGGCAAGCAGAACTCTTCTGTCTCGGCCCCTGCTCCCCACAGCAGTGTATTTCAGTCAATCTGCCTGTTCTGTTCCCCACTCTGTCTCTGGTGAATCCTCTCACCCCCCCATACCTCTGGCCTTACCCCAGTTCTTGAATGCATATATAAATCTTCAAAAAAAGACCAACAAAGTGTTTTTAACCAATACAACTGGGAGTCACTCTTTACTATTTACTCTGTATAAATCACATTTATACTTAGTATAAATTACAGTATAAATACTCTGACATGGCTCAACATAAATTTTTTTTCATCATTATTATTATAGTATCTAAAGTATACACAGGTCACCTAGTTTGAGGCACAAATATTTTCTCATCTTTTAATTGTAATTCTAATGAGCATTTTCCACTACATGTCATTGTACAGTATGTTTACAAAGTATCTGAATAAAAAACAAATAATGATTATTTTTAATGGGATAAATGCAATGTTATGTAAGAAAAAGCAGAATATAAAACTGCTCCTACAGTGTGAGGCAACTGTGTGAAAAAAAAAAAAAAATCATTGAAAAGTCATGATTTTTTTTCCAAAAGTAGAAAAAAATCCACCCTAAAATTCATATAAAATCTCCAGGGAGCCTAAATAACCAAAGCAATGCTGAAAAAGAACAAGGTTAGAGGTCTCACACTTCCTGATTTTGAAACTTGCTATAAAGCTACAGTAATCAAAACAGTGTTATACCAACATAGACAGATATGTAGACCAGTGGAATAGAATGGAGAACCCAGAAACAGTCTATCTGTGGCCAAACGATTTTCAAGCAGAATGCCAAGATCATGCGACTGAGAAGGCAATCTTTTCAATCAACAGTGCTGGGAAGGCCTCCCTGGTGGCGCAAGGGGTTAAGACAGAGCACTATGAAGTTATCGACAGCCACTGCAGCACGAGTTCTATCCCCAGGCAGGAAGGTGACCCACATGGTGCAGCAGACCTCTCCTGCTGCACTGCTCCCCTCAGCTGTGTATTTCAGTAGATCTGACTGTTCTGCTCCCCCCTCTGTCTCTGGGGAATCCGCTCACCCTCCCGTGCCTCTGGCCTATACCCCAGCTCTTGTATAAATAAATAAAATCTTTTAAAAAAAATTTATTGGGCCTCCCCAGTGGTGCAGCGGGTTGAGCGCAGCACTGTGAAGCTGTCTGCAACCTCTGCAGCACCAGTTGCTGCTCCCCTCAGCAGTGTATTTCGGTCATCTGCTGTTCTGCTCCCCACTCTGTCTCTGGTGAATCCTCTCACCTTCCCGTGTCTCTGGCCTGTATAAAAATACAGCTCTTGTATAAAAATAAATAAATCTTAAAAATAAAAAGATTTATTTATTTTGCATACAAGAGCTGGGGTACAGGCCAGAGGTGTGGGGGGTAGGTAGTGAGATGAGGAGCAGGGGACAAGACAGGAGAAATCTGCCTTGCCATGTGGGTATCTCCCTGGCCAGCAAGGAATCGAATCAGTGCTGCAGAGGCTGCAGACAGCTTCATAGCACTGTTCTCAACCCGCTGCACCACCAGGGAAGCCCAATAAATAAATCTTTAAAAAAAAAAAAAAAGTGCTGGGGAAACTGGACATGCAGGTACAAAAGAATGAGGTTGGACCCTTACCTTACACCATAAATAGAAATTAGCTAAAAAATGTAAGAGCTAAAACTATAAACCTCTTAGAAAAAATAACAAACAGAAATAAAGCTTCACAACACTGGATTTCATACTGACTTCTCAGCTATGACACCAAAAGCTCAAGGAAGAAAAGAGGAAATCGATCAACCAGATGACATAAAAAATTATAACTTCTAAGTATCAAACAACACAATAAACAGAGAACAGAGGGAACTCATGGACTGGCAACAAATATCCACACATCATAATCTGACAAGGAGTTAATATCCAGCATATATAAAGAATTCCTATAATTTAATAATAAAAATCCAAATAATGTGATTAAGAAAAGTCAAAAGGCTTAAACAGACATATCTCCAAATGCCTAGTAAGTACATAAATAGATGGTCAAGAGCCTCCCCTGGTGGTGCAGCGGTTGAGTGCTGGGTTGCGAGGCTGCCCGCAGCCTCTGCAGCGCCAGTTCGATCCCTGGCCACCGGCAAGGGTCCCACCCACCCACACACACACACACACACACAAATAGATGGTCAATAACACCAATAACTAAGGGAGTAGAAATAAAACTACAATGAGATACTACTTCATACCCTTTAGGATGGCTATTATGAAAAAATGAAACAAAGAGTAAAATGACAAGAGTAAGCAAGGATGTGAAGAAACTGAACTCCTTGTATGCTGTGGATGAGTATATAAAATAGTGCAGCAGGTGTGGAAAATGGTGTGTCTGCTGTTCAAAAAATGAAAAATAAAACTACCATATGATTTGGCAATGGTGTTTATGAGTACATACCCAGAAGAACTGAAAGCAGGGACTTGAAGAACTATTTATACAGCCATGTTCATAACAGTACTATTTCCAACGGCTAGAAGGCAGATGCAACCTAGGTGCCCGTACACTGATGACTAGACACACAAAATGTGGCACAGACATACAATGGAATACTACTCACTCTTAAAAAAGGAAATGTTGCAAATGCTACAACAAGGATGAATTTTGAGAACATTATATTAAGAGAAATAAGGCAATCCCACAAGGACAAATATTGCCAGATTCCATTTACATGAGATAGCTGGTGGAGTCAGTTTCATAGAGAAGAAGGTAGAAAAGTGAGTTCCAGAAGCTAGGAGAAGGGAGGTACAGGGAGTTGTTGTTTAATGGGACAGACGTTCAGTTTTACAAAATAAAAATAATTCTGTGGATGGAAGGGAGTGATGGTAGCACAAGAAAGTGAGTGTAAACTGTGCACTTAAAAATGGCTAAGATGGTACATTTCACATATATTTTACCAAAATCTAAGTCATCGAGGAACAGTCCGAAGTAAATACACCAAAAATATTAAGAGTAGTGGGCCTCCCCGGTGGCGCAGCGGTTGAGCACTGGGTTGCAAAGCTGCCAGAATCCTCCATGGCACCAGTTCGATCCCTGGCTGCTCCCCAGCGACCAGAGGAGGGTCCCGCATGGCGCGCAGACCTCTCCTGCCGCCCGCTGCTCCCCTCAGCAGTGTACTTCGGTCCTTCTGCCTGCTCTGCTCCCCGCTCTGGCTCTGGTGAATTCTCTCACCCTCCCGCGCTTCTGCCTGTACCCAGTGCTTGTATAAATAAATAAATAAATCTTAAAAATATATATTAAGTGTAGTAGTTTTTTAAAATTCCCCCCTTTTCACATTTTCTGTGACTATGCATAACTATATGATTAAGAAAAAAGTAACTTTTTGACCACTACAAATTACAAGTTTTATTTATAAGGCATTCAATACTTGGCTTCTTTTCCCTAGTCCCTTTTATATTTACATAATATTATGCTTTAAGGAAAAATCATATTCTGGGTAATACATACTGATGCAAAATAATCATTTTTAAGAAAAGATAACTTGATTGAAAATTTTTATATGAAATCTTACCCAACATCTGTGTTCATTAGATTTCAATCCATTCCTGATTCAGAAGAACTTTCTGGTGAGGAAAAAAAAAAATACACTGAAGACTTTATTAAACAAGAGGCTAGACATAATGGAATGATTTCCACTTTTTATTTCCTGCAGCACGTAACAAGCATTGCTGCATCCTTATTAGTAGAAACAGGGAGAAGAGGGCCTCCCTGGTGGCACAAGGGGTTAAGCACCGCACTGTGGCGCAGTCTGCAGCCTCTGTAGCACGAGTTTGATCCCCGGCCAGCCAGAGAGCAACACACATGGCGAAGCAGACTTTTCCTGTCTCACCCGCTGTTCCCCTCAGCAGCGTATTTCATCAGTCTGCCTGTTCTGCTCCCCGCTCTGTCTCTGGTGAGATCCTCTCATCCTCCCACGCCTCTGGCCTGTACCCCAGCTCTTGTATGCATAAATAAACAAATCTTTAAAAAAAAAAAAAAAAAGAAACAGGGAGAAGAAATCAGAGGAAAATCCCATTTCTGAGTTCCAAGTTCCAAAAGAGAGCAGAGAGGTGACAACTGGCATCAGCTTGCTCCATCACTTGAGATACACAAGGAGGAAGAGTGTCACACAGAGGAGATCAGACTCTGTCCCAAGTGCCAGGGGGCAAATCTCTTTCCTCTGCCCTCCCCACTTAAAAGGAGGAGGAGGTTTTAAATCTCTCCTTAGACTTTTGAAACAACTTAGCCAGAATAGACAGAAACCTGATTGTCAGAGGTCTAAACTCCCCCAGGTGATAATATCTGATTGTTCTGTTAGGAAGAAAAGAGACTGTGAAAACCTTCAGGTTGACACATTGTCACTTAAGTTCGAAAATTTTCATTCACTTCAATTTAAAAATGAATTGATTACTTTGGGGTATTCCCAGACAGAGGGGATCCACTTAGTTATTTACACAAGAACTTCACTTGTAAAGTGGGTAGTAATAATAGTCAGGGTTTATCCCATGTTAAAAATGACAACACACAAATTAATAAGGTCTGGGTGTGTAATGTGCTGAGTGGTGACTACAATTAACAGTCCTGTATTATTTACTTAAAAGTTGCTAAGAGAGCAGATCCTAAAAGTTTTCATCACAAGAAAAAAATGTGTAAATTAGAGGAGATGGATGGTTTAGGTTTACTTACAAGAATTATTTTGCAATGTGGACATACATGAAATCGTGTCTATTTTAAAGTAATACAATGTTGTATGTCAATTATATCTCAATAAAACTGGGGGGGATAAATATTTAAAATATATTTAAAAAATAACAATATGTTACATTTCACAGTATTTTACATTTTCCAACTATCCTGAAAACTCTCTTGTGGGCAGCTTGAGAGATTCTCTCACTCCTGGCACCTCTTCCCCTGGTTATGCATAATCAGCTCCTGTCTTTCATGGCTGTGGGACCTGCTTCCAGCTTCTTTGTTTAATCTGCACACTCCTTGCTCAGTCATTGAATCTCATGCTTTCATTCACAACCCTCTTTGTTGCTGTCCTCGGCCAACTCCCACGGCACTTGGCTTGCTCCAAACCACTCCTATTCTAGATTTCAATAATTACATAGTGACAGGACTCTGTGCCTTGAAATCCTTTCTTGCAAAGATCTTTTCCTTCACCCCACCTCAGTGATTCATTCCCATGACCGCAGAGCCAACAATTTACTACCCAAAACATGCATTGTTGCAAATTCTCAAATTTATGTATCCCAGTCTGTCCCCCCACTATCTTATCCCCCAAATCCAACAATCCTACCAGCCCGCCCAACTGATAATCCACTAAACCCATCACCTTTGCATGTCCCCTCACCCCCTTGAGGTCCTCTCTTCCCTCGCTCTCTTTACATTCCACCATCAATTATGACCTTCCTTGACTACACACATTGTTGATTCCCTTGCTTTTAATATGTGCATGTCAAAATTATAACTCTAGCTAAATTCAACTTTCACACAATCGAACCATATTGAGGGGGTAACAAATTTCTAATTGCTCTTACTTAAATTTCTAACTTGGAAGCAGGCAATGCCATTGGGCGTTTGGCATCCACTCCCCTCCCCTCTCACGGATGCCTCCTCCACAGGTGCTCTCTCCTCCTCCATGCTCAGCAGGTGGAAGAGGATTTCCATTGGTCCCAGCTACCTCTACCACCAGCTGCACCCTAACTCTGCTGTCCCACCTGGGAGCAGGGATGCACCACCCAGCATCTCCTGGAAAACCAGCCACTACATTCCTACTTAATCAGCCACCCCTCTTCCTACTTAACCCCATGGATACAGTTTTTCCCTCTCTTCTTTGTTGCTTACATCACCAAGTTTTTGTTCTCCACTGGCACATTCACGTCACTTGGCACCTATGCCATGATTTCTTCTATCTGAGAAGAAAAATCTCTTGATTTCCCATTTATCAGTAGCTATTGCCCTTGGCACCAAAACTCCTTGCAAGAATTGTTTCTGCTTGAGCTTCCAAACTGTTCCCATCTTCTCTCGAATGCATCACAGTCAGACTTTTGCTCCATACTGCACTGAAACTGCCCTTGTCTGCAAAATGCAACAGATATTTCTCACTCCTCATCTGAGTTGACCTACTAATAGCACATGGTGCTGAGCTGTCCTCCTCTGTTGTCCTCCTGGACACCACACTCTTGGTTTTTCTCCTATCTCACTGGTCACTCCTCTGCCTCTCGGCTGGCCCCCTCCTCTCGTAGGACCCCTTAATGTTGTGAGGGGCAAAGACTCTGCCTCTAGCCCTCTTCTCCATCCAAATGCATTTCTTGGTGATTTTATGCCAAGAATTCACCATTTCTTGGTGATTCATGGTTTCCAATACATATATTGATTGACAACCAACACATTTCTCTCTCAAGTCCACACCTCTCTTGAACTTTTCAGATACATAGTTTAATTATTTGATACCTGCACTTGCATATCTGATTATCACATTCTGATGTGCCCACACTGAATTCCTAATCCACCTGAATTTCTCCAGCTTCCCAGGAGAGTAAGTGCAAGACCAGTTGTGAGACGAGCTGTACATCTGGAGACTGAGTACAAATGGGGCAATGTGGAGTCTACCTGGTGTCCACCCACCACTCATGTCTACTGAGGATGGACAAAGGGCTTCAAATGCTTCCAATTAAATGACCTGCAACACTGGGAAGTGTGCATCACACATGATTCATTAATTTCTCAGGAAAGGCGCTGTCCACTTAGAGTTTATTATTCTTCACAATAAATTGGGGTGTGACTCAGGGAATAAACTTTCTGGGTAAGGACACAGTATTCTGGAAAATGATGGCTTGTCCCACCAACCTTTAATCAAGGCTATTTAAAAGGGAAGGAATAACAGGAAACATGATGAGGCTCTAAACATTTTCTTTAGGGAAAAGAAAGCCAGTTCTGAATGGAAAGGTTTTTGTTCACAATTTTGCGGGGGCTTTGGTGCTTATACCCTAAAGGAGAAAGTACCCCAGCGACTAGATGTTCTGGGGTTGAGAGCCTTCCAGGAAGAGTAAACAACATGATACATCTGGAGCTGTAGTAGGAGGATACAACAAAACTAATACAAGTACAGTAAGTATAGACACTAATGACTCTTGGTTATGGGGATCCATTAGAATGAGAAAACAGTTAGGAAGCTCACATCTCAGGCAACGTTTCCTTTGCCGTTTTACCATATTACACACTGACTGTGATATTTTTATTTCCTTAAAATCAATAGTAAGTGGGCTCACTCTCTTTCAACTGCATCTTCCTGAGCAGTATTATCCATGCAATCATAGGTGTTATAAGCTAGTTTTAATTCATATGAAATTAATAAAACATAACTCAAAATGTCAAAGTTGGACATGGCCTATCTAAAATCAATAGTTTATATATTATCCTTGGGGAAAAATGTCTTAATATGTAACTGATGTTTAAACTATTTCATTTCTTTTTATTCTACAAACATAGAAGAATGATAGCACCAGGTAGTATTCCTACATTAAAATCTATCTATCCCACAGAAGCCCATAAACAAAGTAAATGACAACATCCTACAAAAACTAGATGTTATTGTGAATAACAAGAAACAAGGTTTCTTGGGCCTCCCCTGGGGGCACTGGGGTTGAGCGCAGCACTGTGAAGCTGTCTGCAGCCTCTGCAGCGCCGGTTCAATCCCGCCTGGCAGGTGAGGGTCCCACATGGCGCAGCAGACCTCTCCTGTCTCCCCTGCTGCTCTCCTCAGCAGTGTATTTCGTCAGTCTGCCTGTTCTGTTCCCTGCTCTGTCTCTGGTGAATTCTCTCACCCTGCCCGCGCATCTGGTCTGTACCCTGGTGCTTGTATAAATAAATAAATCTTTAAAAAAGAAAAGAAACAAGGTCTTCCCTGAGACACAGGCAACAAACACGCTAACAAAAATATGGAATGAGTTTTACCCCCAAAGTTTGAATGCACATTCTTGTAAAAAGTTCACCAACCCCCAAACACTTAAAATTTCAGGAGAGAAAAGTATTTACAATGAAAATGTTATGCTGAAAAATCATCAGTCTCTGAAATAGATTGAGGGACAGTAAATATAGTTCATCTGCTATGTTCAGAGGGAAGGAGTCAGTGAAATTCTTTCCAAGTGGAAGAAGAAGAGGCATTTCTGAAACATTTCAAAATGGACACATTATTAGGAAGGGAACCTCCAGCTTCTAAACCAAATAGAGATGCTAACAGTGTAATCCCAATAGAAAAGGGAGGTTTCCTGCCCTACCCAAGGAAGGGTGGAGCTGAGCAGGGAAGAGAAAGAAGAAAAGACCGGGAGGACTTGGGAGAAGAGGAAAGAGAGACTGGAGGAGGCATGTGGAGGAGAGACATGTGAAGCAGCAGCCCCACCTGCTTCTTGGCCTTGGGACTTACACCAGGGATTTGGGGGACATGGAACAAGACATTTGGAAGAGACATGGGTAAGAGACCTGCGGGGAGGCTGACAATGGCAGCCTTGATCTTGATTTGTATTTTGATTTTGTTCTTTTTCCTCCAGACTTATCTGTCCCCCTCTGGCCCTTTCCTATCTTTCCCCACCAGAAGGTGCCTTAGACTTGTGACAGGCTTTTGGGCCTCAGTGGCCATGTTTTGGGCCAAGCCTGTTTGGTTGGGCATTTACCCAGGAGGGGATGGGTAACTTTGGGTGTTTCATGGGGAAACTTTTAACTATATTCTTTCTCATCTCTTCTCTCTACTGCACACTGATTCTACTAAAGCTCTTTTCCATTGAAGGTCTTACACACTAAGAATATGTTTGTCTTTAAGTGGCAGAGGGCAGAACCCATTCAGAGCAGGCAGGTTTGGGGGTTAAGGGGTACCCTTCATTCTGCCCAATTAACAAGATCACACAGCACTTACATAGCTCAACATGTAAGACCTGCTCATTTCATAGTATTATTTTATGTTAGACATTATACTATCCATCATGATGTACCTGCGGCTTTTCTTAAAATTTTAAATATGTATTTTTTAATTTTAAAGTAATCTGACTCCCTACTTAAGTAAGCAGAAGATGCTATTAAATTCTACTGTCTTCTTGGGGGAAGAATTGGGAAGACTCATCTTAGACACAAAAAAGACATTTGAAGAAGGAAAGTAAATTAGTGCTAGAATAATTTTAAGGATTTTGTTTCTCTTTAGGCTACAGGTGACAGGGTTTGGAAGGAAGTGGTAGGCAGAGATAAGTACATGATTTGGGGAAGTTTATTCAAAGATTTGACTTGGCATTTGAATTAGGAGTGTCTCTCCCAAGAGTAAATTAGCTTATACTGACCTCTATCCAAAATCATGCATGCCACACAGATGTGTAATTTGCTGCCACACCACCTAGACTTAGAGACACACAGCTTCTGTGGCATCATTATTACTGCTCTATAAAGCTCAGTAGAACTTGAGATCAAGGAGAGAAGAGGAAATCACAAGAGCATGAAGACTATGCAGAAGACTCACAGTCACACTTGCTTAGCAAGCGAGGAGTAAGGAATAAGAGTGTTCTTGCATGAGGTACCAACCAAGCCAAAGCAGATATTGTTTCTTAGAAGGTTCTAGCTGCATTAAGTGAAAAACAAAAGGCAGAGAGGGAGGAAGATAGAAAATTTTACATACAGAGATGCCACTAGGTTGTAGTTTCAAGTCCTCCTTCCTCTTCCTGTTTCTGCTCCCTCTTGTAAATCCCAAAGTACTCCAAAGGCTTTAATTTGGAATTTTCCAAAGTACTCTGAAGTTCTGCTTTCAAATGCTGGAATTTCTGAATGGCAGGACTCTGTTTTGCAGAGAAACACAAAGGAATTTAATTTTTCCAGACACTTTCTACATAATGCTTCTCCACTTTGAGAACTTGTCTCAATACATCCCATTCAGGGAGGGTAAATGTACTCTTAGTTTTCTGTATCCTAGCAAAACCATGGAGGACACCATAAAAGTGACAGCTTCTGTCATCACTTCCTAGCACTCCAGGTAAAACTTCCAGAGTTAGTATTTTAAATAAGTAATCCCAGCTCCTTTAATGCTTTAATCAAACCTCATTCCAATGACAAATAAAGCCAGGTGTTCACCAACTGGTCTAGCAAGCTCTATGACCTAAGAACTGAGTTATTAAAACTTTCTGAAGAACTGGTTCCTTCCCCTCTCTTTGCAATAATGTCAGTTTACTGTCGTACAAAAGGTTTTAAAAGGGCAAATATTCTTAGCATTAAAGTCATTTAAATGTAAACAAGACCAGGAGGTGGAAACAGGGTCACAATTTAGAAAAAGCATTCCTTCTACTTTATGCCAGCTTTTGTACCCACACCTACTGCATTTTGTCATTAAAAGGCTGACACTTACCTTTCACTCAAAGAAGAAGAAAACACTTTAAGATCAGCAAGTCTATCTTGGAAAAAAGTAAACTAACATAACCCCCCTGAAACATACTATTTCTCATAAACAGCTTGGGTTTCAGGAAGCAGAAGCTCGAAAGCAAACAAAGCTTGTCACTGTCTCAGATGATCGTTGTGTAATTCAACTCCCGGACTTGCTGCAATTTTGCACATAAGACACGCCCTTTTAGGAATTGCTTTGGTGAAAGGTATTCTGGGAGTTGTATTACTACAGAAAAGTTCCTCCACTTCATGAAGCTACAAGAAAACTCCTTAATTTGCCTTAGTCACAATGAAGAGTCACTTCTCTGAGAGCCAAGAATATAATGGAAGTGAATATGACGTTTTAACTTATTGCCAGCAACTCAGGTCAGAACACCACTCAGCTTTCATCTACTTTATAATACACAGCAGAAGTGAGCTGGTGGTCACAAGGGCACAGATATTACCAGGCTTATTTCAAGTGAAAAATGAAGTCAGAATTTTTCTTATAGGAAGTCCAATTAGGCTGGTTGGCTGGGCAGTGAGGGCTGTCTTATTGCGAGACATGGTAGACACTGTCCTTCAGTTCAACAATCTAAATCTGCAGTTCCAAATTTTGACAATTTAAAGTGCATGAAATGATTTTTAATGGTTAATATTTTATTGGAAAAGTTATTGAAGTCAAATCATATTTTAACCTTCTTAGTTCTTTCTGAGCCTGCTACCGTAAAGAAGGGTCTTTGCAGGTAGAGTAAAAGATGTCATTAGTAATAATTTGATTAAGTCTTAGTAAAGACTTTTTGGCATATTTTCCAGAACTGAGAAAGTGAATGACTGTAATAACTGGGTGACAAATCCTTTGGCAAACTGGATGGCTTCCAACTCTGCTTACCAACAAAATAGAAAAAGGAAATACTCAAAATATTCAGCCACTAGACAACTGAAAACTTTTTCATGACCACTATGTATTTCTTAATATATTATCTTAGAAGAAGTTCAAGTAATCAAACATTTGATTCAAACAAAACTCTATATGAAGAGTTTTTCTTCTCCATTTTTTAAAAAGATTTATTTATTTATACATACAAGAGCTGGGGTACAGGCCAGAGATGGGAGGAGTGAGAGGATTCACCAGAGACAGAGTGGGGAACAGAACAGGCAGACTGACTAAAACACACTGCTGAGGGGAGCAGCGGGCGAGCCAGGAGAGGTCTGCTGTGCCATGTGGGTTGCTCCCTGGCTGGCTGGGGATCGGACTGCTGCAGAGGCTGTGGATTGCTTCATAGCTTAATCCCTTGCGCCACCAGGGAGGCTCTTCTCCGTTTTTCTAGAATGTGTTAATTCTAGCTATCAATTACATTCATCTGTGACTAATTGATTTTTGTAACGAATGCATTTCCACAAAATTTTGTTTTATAGCTATTCATCATTTTAAAAATCAATTATGAATTAATAGTATTTGCAATACATAATACAATATTTAAAAATTTTAATAAAATTTATGACTAGAGGAAATAAAGATGCTTATTTTCAGTATTCACATGTTTTCATTGTAATAATAAAGGATTAAAAAACTTGCAAGGCTAAAAACTACCTAATATAAGGGCAACATTCTATGGAATTGGAAATGGAAACTTAAGGAATAAAAAAAGGAATATAAAATTTCTAATTGTTAAACCTGTACATGTAGAAATATTAGTAATGGAGGCATCAAACCACTAGCATGTATCATTTTCACAAGACACATTTGGAAGAGTTATTCAACATTAGATTTAGACCCTTTGCAACAACTTAGTTATGATAAAAGATGAATATCCATTTAATAACTTGAGTTATTGTTTTTATAAAATTCGGTGAGGGTAGGTGAGTAAAAATGTTAGAAATTGAGTGTTTTGGGGGAGAACTGGGAGCCTGACTTATGACATTATTAAGGTTTCTGTCATTAAGAAGTTTGGACATGTCACGGGCACACCCAGGAGATTATTTTGGGTTCAGTTCTAGACCTTGGAAATATAGCAATAAAGTGAGTCACATGACTATTTTGGTTTCCCAGTGCATACAGAAGTGGTGTTTACATTATAAGTAGCCTATTAAATATACAATAGTACTATATATCTTGAAAAAAAAAAAAAAACATGAATAGGGGTCTCCCTGGTGGCACAGGCAGCTGAGTGCCGCACTGTGAAGCTGTCCGCAGCTTCTGCAGTGCAGGTTTGATCCCGGCTGGCCGGCGAGAATCCCACATGGTGCGGCAGACCTCTCCTGCCTCACCCGCTGCTCCCCTCAGCAGTGTATTTCTTCAGTCTGCTTGTTCTGTTGCCTGCTCTGTCTCTGGTGAATCCTCTCACCCTCCCGCACATCTGGCCTGTACCCCGGTTCTTGTATAAATAATAAATCTTAAAACAAAACAAAACAAAACATGAATATTCCTTAATTAAAAATACTTTATTTCTGAAAAATGCTAACCATTGTCTGAGCCTCTGTGAGTCCTAACCTTTTTGCTGGGTAGGCTCTTGCCTTGAGGATGATAGGTGCTGATTCATAAGGGTGGTGCTTGCTGTAGGGGGGGCAGTGGCATTTGAATTTTGTTGCATCAATTGACTCTACCTTTCATGAAAGATTCCTCAGTATTATGTGATGCTAACTGATAGCATCTTACCCACAGAACTTTCTTTCATAATTGGTGTCAATTCTCTCAATCACAGCTATGGCTTTTTCAGCATAAATTTATGTCATATACTCCATTCTTTGTTCTCATTTCAACAGTGTTTTCAGCATCTTCATCAAAAGTAGTTTGCATTTCAAGAAAACATTTTCTTTGTTCATCCACAAGAGGCAACTCCTTGTGTTGGCATGAGACAGCAGCATTCAGTCATATCATTAGGTGCTACTTCCAATTCTAGTTCTCTTGCTCTTTCCACCACATCTGCACTTATTTCAACCACTGAAGTTTTGAACCTCTCAAAGTCATCCAGGAAGGTTAGAATCCAAATTCCTCTTAATGTTTGTAATGGGGAAAAATATCAGAGTGGAGAACAGAACAGGTGGATTTACTAAAAAAAACACTGCTAAGAGAAGTAGTGGGCAAGACGGGAGAAGTCTGTCCCCAATGTTGGATTTGAGGATCTCTTTTATACTGTGTTTTCCTGGGTTTTCTAATTGGGGGCGCCCGTTTGCATCAGTTATATGCTGGGATATCTAGTCTCGGCACTAGCCTTTGGCACAAAAACATGTCTTAGCTCAGCTTCTGCAATCCTGATGCTGAGATGGTTTTTCTGGTCATGGAGTCTTTTGGCCTTGTCCCTGAGGCAACCTTATAAATTATCAATTTATAATTCCAGCCTTCCAAACCTGCCTGCTGGGCCAGGAGTCGGGGCTTAGTTTTTAACCTTATTGAACTGCACCCCGACAATGTTGATAATCTGACCTCTTCCATGAATCATGAATGTTCTTAATGGACTCCAGAATGGTGAATCCTTTCCAGGTCTCCAACTGATTTTGCCCAAATCCATCAGAGGATTCACTATCTATGGGAGCAAATGCAAAATGTATTCCTTAAATAATAAGACTGGAAATTGGAAATGACTTCTGGATCCACGGGCTGCAGAACAATGTGTCAGCAGGCACAAAATCATCTCCCTGTAGATCTTTATCAGGTGCATCGTCAATGAGAAATTCCATTTTGAAAAGAATCCTATTTTCTGAGCAATAAGTCTCACCAGTGGGCTTAAAATATACAGCAACCCATGCTGTAAGAAGATGTGCTCCATGTGCTGAATCCAGGCTTTGTTTGACTTATAAAGCACAGGCAGAGTTAACTCTTCTGTGCTAGCTCTTAGACTTAGCATAAATCTTAAGGGTGCTAGGAGCTTCAGAATGGCAAATGAACACTGGCTTTATAAAGTTGCCAGGTGCACTGATCCCCAACAACTCAGCTGGTCCTTTGACGTTCTGAAGCCAGGCATTGACTTCTTTCTACATATGAAATCCTACATGGTGTCTTCGAGAGGACTTTTTGTCTACAATGAAAATCTAGTGTTTAGTGTAGCCACCTTCATCAATGATCTTAGCCAGATCTTCTGGATAACTTGCTGCAGCTTCTACATCACCACCTCCTACTTCATTCTTAACTTTCCTGTCATGGAAATGGGTTCTTTTCTTAAATCTCATGAACGAAGCACTGCTAGCTGCAAACCTTTCTTCTGCAGTGTGCTCACCTCTCCCAGCCTTCACGGAACTGAAGGGCATTAGGCTTTGACTTCAGGAAATGCTGGGCTACTGTGATCTCTCCAGATCACTCAAGCTTTCTTCATATCAGCAATAAAACTGTTTTGCTTTCTTATCATTAATGTGTTCATCATAGCAGCACTGTTCATTTCCTTCAGGAATTTTTCCTTTGCTTGGCTGTTGAATGTAAGAGACCAGCTTCACTCTGTCTTGGCATTTTACACGCCATCCTCACTATGTCTCATCATTTCTAGGTTTGGGTTTTATTTATTTATTTATGCACACAAGAGCAGGGTTGCAGACCAGAGATGGGGGAGGGGGTGGTGGTGAGAGGATTCACCAGAGACAGAGCGGGGAACAGAACAGGCAGATTGACTGAAATACACTGCTGAGGGGAGTAGCAGGCAACTCAGGAGAGGTCTGCCGCGCCATGTGGGTCAGCTCCCAGGCCGGGGATCGAACTCATGCTGTAGTGGCTATAGATTGTTTTATAGCGCTGCATCTTTTTTTTTTTTTTAAGATTTATTTATCTATCTATCTATTTATTTATTTATACAAGCACTGGGTACAGTCAGAAGCGCGGGAGGGTGAGAGAATTCACCAGAGCCAGAGCGGGGAGCAGAGCAGGCAGAAGGACCGAAGTACACTGCTGAGGGGAGCAGCGGGCGGCAGGAGAGGTCTGCGCGCCACGTGGGACCCTCCTCCGGTGGCCGGGGAGCAGCCGGGGATCGAACCGGTGCCGCAGAGGCTGCGGGCAGCTTCACAACGCAGTAGCGCTGCATTTTAACCCCTTGTGCCATCAAGGAGGCCCCTAGGTTTGGGTTTACAGAGACGTGCGACTCTTCATTTCACTTGAACACTTAGACACCAGCCTATGGTTTCAATTGGACTAATTTGAATATTTTTGTGTCTCAGGGAATAGGGAGGCCTGCAGGTGGGGATGGGAATGGCCAGCCGGTCAGTGGATCAATGAGAACACACAACATGTATTAAGTTGTCATTTTATGCAGGTGCATAAACGGAGGGTGCAGTTTGTGATGCCCTCAAACCACGACAAGAGCAACATCCCAGATGATGCTGATAGACGTAACCAATGATCACGTGCTACTGGGAAAGGGGAGCTGACAGTGTGCTCAGTACAGGGTTCCACAAAACACTCTTGAGAACCTGAGTTCTGTCCACCAGGTGAAAGATACTGCAGCATTAAAGCATTCGGTGTGACCTCTTTCTTAGCAGACTTCTCACTTTGCTCTTCTCAACAAAGCTACGTGTGTGACTATAATGTATGTATAATCATAATGCAATATGAGACAAAATCCAAGCAGTTTGAAAAAGTATGAAAAATATCTGCCCACTGCCAGCTTCTGCCCTCTCTGCCTCAAGTTCTCTTCCTAAATTAGCCAATATCATCAGTTCCAGTGCCTGAATCTCCTTGCAAGTAGTTCGTGCTTATACAGACACATCTCTACAAACAGTAGCATTTTCTGTATTTTGTTGTGCACTTAGAATTATCTCTTCAGTGGTGCATCCAGCAGGCCTCACATAGATCTAAATTCTCTTTTATAGGGAGGAAGAGATGTCCACAGTGATTTTTTTCCTTCCCACCCTAACACTTTGGACTTCCACACATGTCCTATTTAGGATAAAGAGCTGAGTGAGAGATCTCAAGGTATCTGAATATTTCCACAGGTTGGCAGAGAGCATCACCTATAACATAGGTTGCCCAAAATCTGCATTACCCCAAATCTGAGCATCTGAACTGGACTTCGGAGAGTTATCCCAATGTGCATCTAAGTGTGTGGAGCAAAAGGTGGGTACTCCACAGACCAGTTACCAGCAAGCGAGGCAAACAAGTGACACTGATTTTTTTTTTTATAAAGTGGTTGTATAATCACAAATTAGCTTCTTCTATTTTTTAAGTGACATATAGGAGGCTTTCAGGTTTATCAGCTTCATTATGGGCTAGGGAAAGCATCTAAAAAGTATTTTCAAATTTTCCCGTGGAAATATACTTTTATATAGAAAAGTCATGTTTTCCATGCAAAAAATGCATCATGACTTTTCCAGCAACCTAATATTTCTAAACCACCAGGTCACTGAAACAGAAATTACATTTCAACTCACAGCATGGAGGTGGAAGATGGTGACAGTGGGGGACAGTTACAGGAGAGGATACCCCCAATTGAATATGAGAGGCGAGATGAAATTTTACTGTATTTTTTAACACTAATACAATTTGAAGTTTTCACATTGTTTCAAAGCTAGCCAGAAGCATATTGGAATGTGAGATTTATGTTCTTTTCAAATGAAATGATTTATCACTGGTCATTCAAACAGTAAGTCTCTCTCTCTCTCTCTCTCTCTCTTTTTTTTTTGTATTAACAACATATGGCAACAACTGTCTTCTGTTTTACTTTATAACAATTCTAGCCTGGCTCTTCCAGTATCATTTCTCTGAAAGGTTCCTTTTAATCTCTCTCTAAACTGGTAGCCTAGGAATACTAAAACCTACCAGAAAGCATGTAGCTTACTTCATAGAACGCCAGCAATACTCCTAGCACTGGACTATGCAAATAGGTCCCCCCAAGATGTTCAGAATAGGTCTCCCCAAGATGTGCCCTATTACATGTGGATTATTACCAGCTGAGGTCAAGTAAGGTTCTACAGGTGCGTGATACTCTTACCCCTTTCTTTACTATCTAGAAAAATAAAATTTGGGGGTCTTATCCACATTAGGGTTATATCAGAAATAATATTTGTATCTACAAAAACCTACCTATCTGGTAGGCAAACATTCAATTACAGAATATTTAGCCTTGGTCACACATGTCGCTATGCCTTTTTCTCCTCCTGATGTGTTTTACATTAATTTGATTATTGGAGCATTTCAAGAAGAACCCACAAGGCTGGGAGGAAATTTCTCCTCCTGTCTGAAAGCTATTTCAGGTGAAACTATTCAAGTTTAAAAGCCACCTGAAAGCTTCTTTAAATTCACAGGGAGGAGTCTAGCCAAACTCTCTTTACAGGAAAAGATGTAGGTTGTCCATGGGCAGTTCTGAGTGCAAGAGAGTTTTTGCCACTTCAGTAAAACCATAAAATATTCTCTTCATTTAGTAACGGCTGTTTTAAGTGGCTTTACACAAACAGAAATAGGAACAAAGCACACAGCTCAAATTTCTTTGCCTGATTTAGGTATTAATGATTTAAAATTGCTTCTTTTTAAAAGGTCTTGTGGGGACGGATCCCCAGAAAGCTTAATAAATTTAAATTCCAGGAAGTAATGGGCACGTTTCTTTCCGGTGCTGGCCCTACCCAAGCTCTTAAAAGTTTTCTGGGTCTTCTGTGAGTTTTCTCAACCTCAGGAAGCCATGGTTGTGAATGTCCCTGTCTCAGTTATTTGAAAGAACGATGAGTAAATGTGGTCACTGTCCATGTCCCCTCAAACCTTAAGAAACAGAAACTTTCCAAGGGTGCACTTTTGGCTGTTTTGAGTCTGAAGGCCCATTATTTCTAAACAGTTATCAGAGGAAGAAAACCATCACTGAGACTGGATTCAGGGGCAAATGGAAGGCTTATCAAAGTCTCATTTTGCCTCATCTAGTAAACCAAGTAGGTCATTTTATGGAAAAGAGAAAAATGGAATCATCTTCAGCATCATGAGTTTTAGCAACTGCTCTCTTCCCTCAGCATCATCAGTAAAGCCTCTTTCAATGGTCCTTTGCTGTTTATAAAGTGTTTTCACACCTGCATGTTAAAGGTTAAAGGCCAGAAACTCCTGTACTGATACAATTTTATAGTATGAGTTTACTGCCATGGTCAAAGTGTATTTATCTTATTCTTCCATCTGCTTTCCTCTCTACCACAAGACACTCTGGCGGTTTTTATTTCAGAGCTGAAATAATAAATGTTGATGGTTAACCAACAAAATTGCACCTTTACAGGAACCTGCCTCACTTGCCTGCACCTCCTTTATTTGTGTTTATGGTTCCTGGTTATAAGTAACGGGGTGTGGGGGGAGCCACAACTTAACCTCTCACTCAACCACTTTATCAGGTGGGGGAGGAGACAGCTTCATTTGGTTGCCAGTGGAACAAGCAACTCGCCTGAGGCCCAGGGCAGATGCCAGAGAAGACTGGCCCCCACCTGACACCCCGCAGATCTGGGGGGCGATTTCCCGGGGGCGCGAGGTGAGTGGGCCAGTAGCTCAGCCCTCTTCCAAATCCTTTTTCTCCTTCCCCAGCCTCTGGCTTCTACCTCCTTCTATGCAACCACTGCATAGAAGGTTCACTCCCAACCTTCTCCCAGAGGCAGAAAAGTCGCATGGCTGGTGGAGGGCGAACCCCGAGACTCCCCAGAGGCGGCCTATGTCCACCGCAGCGCACCTGAGCCCGGGCGGCCCGCACGAGCCCCGCGTCGGTGGCCTGGGGGGCGCCGGGGTTGTGGGGACAGCTGGGGGGGGGTCAGTTAAGGCGTGTGGGCGCCGGCTGACCGGAGCCCGACGTGCACGCGGGCTCCGGGCCTCAGTTTACCCGCCTGCAAGGGGCTACTGGGGGGCCTGGCTCTCCGCTAGGGCGCAGGGGGCACAGCGGGGCTCGCCCTCGGCTCGCGGGGTGGACAGGGAGGTGTGCAGCGCGCGGCGGGCCTCCCCCACTGCCCGCACCCCGCCCTCAGGGCGGCACTGTTGGGGGCGGGGGTGGGGCCCCCCTCGAGGTCGAAGCGCCTCGTTTCCCTTTTCCAAACCTACCTCGCCAGGCACATGCCCCAGCCCCGCGCGGGGAGGCTCCGGAGCCGGCGCGCCGGGCGGGGGCCGGGCTTCTGGGCAGAGACTGGGCGTCGGGGCCGGGGCGGGCCGGGCCGGGCGGAGTCCGGGGGCGTCGCGCGCTGGAAGCCGGGGCGGGGGCGCGCCCGGAGCAGCGCAGGTCGCGCGCGCGCCAGGACCCGGACCCGAAGCCGCTGCGCCCCGGCCCGAGGAGCCTGCGCCCCCGCCCGGGCCTCTCTCGGCGGTGCCTGCGCGCGGCGGGCGGCGCGGGGGCCGGTCCCGACCCGGAGTCGCCGCGGGAGCCGCGCGCGGAGCCGGGAAAGCGAGGCCGCCCTGGAGCGCGCGGACGCGGCCCCGAGGTACCCGCCCGGCCGCGGCCTGGGGTGAGGGGCGCTGGCCCTTCTTGGTCTCCCCGAGAGGGAGGTGTTGTCTGGGAGGCTGGTGCAGAGCTCACCCCTCGCGCGCCCGCGGGTTGGGGCGCAGCCGACTCTCCAAAACTCCACGCGGCGGGGCGCACTTTAGAGTCACTGGCAGACTTGCCGATGGGGGCCGGGCGCAGCCCTGAAGGGAGATGCTGGGTTTCTTTAGTTTTAGGTTCTTTGCAAGGTGTTTTTTTTTTTTTTGGTTTGGTTTTGTTTTTAATTCAGTAAACCAAAAAAATCCCACTGCACCAGGAGGGCGCACTGGCTTGCGCGGGAAGCCCCTCCCCGTGACCCCGCTGAGTTCCTCTTGCTTCATCCTCGGTTCCTCAGGAAATTATAGTAATCCGTTGTTTTCTGGGACTTTCCCAGATTAACAGGACGAATTTGATTTAAAGGAGGAATTTCCCAGCCCTCAGGAAGCCGGACCCCGCGCAGACCCCTGCAGCGGATCCTGCTCCCCAGGACTCGTGGGTTCCATCGGGTGCAGGTCACCTTGGAGAGTGGGAGGAAGAAGACACCGTCTCGAGCAAATCCGAACTTCCCGCAGGTTCTCCTGCAGCTGCTTTTGGATTTCGGCTGCTTTTGCAAGACCTGTTATTTCGGTGAGTGTGGCCTCGGGCGATGGCTGGGGGCGGTGACAAATGTCCCCAAAGCCCTGCTGCAGGGTGGTGACCCTTGAGGGGGTTGGGAAGATAGCAGTGTCTTTTGCTGCTTTTCCAAGTTTTCCTTCCCTTATCTGGGAGTTTTATTTCGTCAGGGAGAAAAGTCTGTGATTAAAAAAAAAAAAAAAAAAGCAAATGTCCTTTTTGCAACAAGGCAAAGATTCCTTCTTAAATATATCCATAGGGTGGGGAGAGGGACTAGAGGTAAAAGTACAGATTTCAGGGGCATTCCTTCCTTCACACACCACGGAGAACAAATCCCATTATTACAGATGACCTTGCTTTAAAAAACAAAACGAAACCTTGGCGATGTGCATGACCACCCAGGGGTGCCAACTTTCTGTTAAACTGTTTGGACACCTGGCTCCTTTTAGCAAAAAATAGCTCTGAAATTGTGTTGGTAGCAGTTGAAGGCCATGCTGCCTGCTGCAAGGTGCAAAGAGTATGTCTCTTGGCTGGCTTTGCAGGACCCAGGGGGGTAACTGGTGTGTGTGGGCATGTGTGTGTGTGTCTGTGTTGGTGTGTGATGGGTGGGGGTGTGAGCAGCGGTGGAGACCGTGATTTGGCAAATAATTCCTCTGCCCTTTGCCAAACTTCTTTCCTTTGCATGGACTCTCTTAACCCCCATCTGAAGACACTCCACTTCCCAGCTCTGAGACTTCCAGGTAAAACTTCTAGGACTTTCTTCTGTTGAACACATAAGAGGTTAACTCCGCTGACAACACCCGGTTCGTGCCTTCTGTGTTATGCTCTCTGTGCTAAAGTTCTCGATAGCAGAATTGATTTTCATTACTAACTTTATTCACCTATTGCTCGCCATTCATTGAACACAGACATCATCACAGTGCTGTGCAAGTGTCTTTGTCATATATCACACTTTACCACTGGTCATGGTACTAATCTCCAGCTCCATTTAACTCCATAAATATTAGGTGGTTTGTGATTCTGTAATGAAAATATCTGTTAAATGTTTGAATAGATATTAAGTGCATGTGGTAAAAAATTCCAAAGGGATGGGTGCAGTAAAAAGTCACCTGTTAACCCCAAAGGACAAGTTTCCTTCTCCAGAGGTAACCCACTGTTACCCCTGCATCAGCTCCTTGATCTTCTGGGTTTTTTTTTTTTTTGAGTTTGTCAGATTTCACAAAGCTGCTTCTGACCACCTGCATGCTCTTGATTTTTTTTAAAAAACATAGGTTTTGCCACTTTTATGTTTTTTGTTAGTTTCTGTGTTCTCTTTTTCCACCTATTACTCTGAGTCAGAAATACAGGCCACTTCACAGAGGGACCTTACAGTCCTGGAAATTAATGAATAGCCTAGTTTCTAAGTCTTTGAGGTTAGAGACCATGATTTATTCAACTTTGGAGTTCCCCAAACAACTTACCAGAATTAACAGGAGGTATTAGGTAGATACTGATGCCAGGATGAAAGTTTACTGTACTTGGGTCACCTGGTCCTCAGAGCTTCTTCCTCATGAGGAAGGGGTGTTTTCACACCAGCACCAGAGGCCAGGTGGCTGCCCTGCTGGTTCCAGCACACACCTCTTTGTGCCTCTTCCTTAGAGGTAAACTACTCTCGTATCTAACAGGAGCAAACTGCTTTTCTTTGAATCCTATTCAACTCTCTCTACCGTGAAGAGGTGATTCACTGGGTCATTAGATCAGATAGTATGTGTGAAGAACTGACATGCTGCCTGGCACAAGATGGGTATATGGTGGCCAGTAAGCTGTCAAATGGGTGATGCTTCTGTCAGCTCAGGCTGCTCCGTGGTCCTGTAAGAAAAGCTTAACGGGAAAATTTGATTTTTTACCCATAGGTCTTGTTCTTTATGACTGTCTTTGGCTCTTGCTTCTAGGGCCCAGGCTGAACCGTGTCTTCTGGGGACCACCTTTGTGGCACACGGAAAGTAGAAAAGTGAACTGCACAGTAGTTCTTAAAGCTTCTGCTTAGAAATTGGCTGCCATGTCACCCCCATTCACATTTCATTGACATGGCGAAAAGTGTCATTTTTCTAAAGGGCAGACCCAGTAGGTGTAGACCTGTGAGGAGGGCCAGCACGTATTTGACAGTAATATAGCCATCTCCGTAGGCGTGGCTAATTGAGGATTGATTGACTCACACCAAGAACGCCCTGATTCACAAACCAGAATGTGGCCCTTACAGTGGGGACTGTGTCTACCCTAGTACTGCACGTGGATCCTGTTTGGGACAAACTTTTCTTGTTGGTGGATTTTCTCAAAAGACTGAATTCTAAGCTGATGACTATATAAAGAACACAGAATATATTTTGGTTATTACCAAAAGACTATATCCAGATATACTGTGGTTTTTTTGATCCACTTCTCCTTTGGAAACTGTCCTTGTCCCAAGTCCAGGAATCAGCTGGGAGGAGAGCCTTGTGTCTGAGGCAAGGCTCCTGTTACAGCAGACTCTCACTCTTTCTGTAGGCTCTTTGCGTCTTTTTTTTTTTTTTTTGGTTCTTTTTTTTAAAGATTTATTTTTATTTACTTATGCATACAAGAACTGGTGTAGGCCAGAGGTGTGTGGGAGGGGAGAAGGGTGAGAGGATTCACCAGAGACAGAGTGGGGAGCAGAACAGGCAGATCTACTGAAATCCACTGCTGAGGGGAGCAGCGGGCGAGTCAGGAGAGGTCTGCTGAGCCATGTGGGTAGCTCCCTGGCTGGGGATCGAACTCGTGCTGCAGTGGCTACAGATTGCTTCATAGCGCTGAGACTTAATCCCTTGAAATTAGTTCTTAAAGGTCAGTTCTGTATGAAAATAACCTCTCAAAAATGTTAGCCACACATTCTCCTGTCTTGCTATGCTCCTTTACCCTACTGATGTGGAGGTGGAGGGCATCGCAGGGCCAGTAGGGCCAGGGCCTGGAGAGGAATGTGGTTAATGGCAGTTAGGCTGTGCTCTTTGTGGCTAATGACTGCTTATCCAGTCATCAGGAACCACTGACAAAAATAAATAATCCTCATAGTACAGACTGTATTTAGAAGTACCTCTTACAGACTTTTTATTTTTTTTTTTTAAATCTAACTTTATTTATTTTTTTTAGATTTTATTTATTTATTTTTACAAGCACTGGGTACAGCCAGAAGCGTGGAAGGGTGAGAGAATTCACCAGAGCCAGAGCGGGGAGCAGAACAGGCAGACTGACGAAGTACACTGCTGAGGGGAGCAGTGGGCAGCAGGAGAGATCTGTGCGCCATGTGGGACCCTCGCCCAGCGGCTGGGGATTGAACCTGCTCTGCTGAGGCTGCGGGCAGCTTTGCAACCCAGCGCTCAACTGCTGCGCCACTGGGGAGGCCCTTACAGACTTTTTAAACTGTATCTAATGTTCAACTTTAAATATTATAAAATAGGGCCTCCTGGTGGCTGATGGGTTAAGTCTCAGCGCTATCACTGCTATGGCCTGAGTTGATCCCCAGCCAGGGAGGTGACCCACATGGCGAAGCAGACCTCTCCTCTCTCACGCACTGCTCCCTTCAGCAGTGTACTTCAGTCAATCTGCCTGTTCTGTTCCCTGATCTGTTTCTGGTGAATGCTCTCCCTGCCCCTGCCCCCCACCTTTGGCCTACACCTCAGTTCTTATATACATAAATAAAAAGAAATCTTTTTAAAAATTTTAAAATAGTAATAGCATTTACTATTTTAAACTTTCTACTCACAGTCTAAGTGAGGATCTTATATCAACAACACTTAGATGTTGCATTTATTTGCTTTTAACTTTTATTATTTCTTTAATCAGGTTTCCCAACTCAAGATCTATTTCTAATGTAGTTAATAAACTGTAGGTTTTCTTTGTGTATATATTCCCTGAGGCCATTCAAACCAAAGAGACTATTCTTGATTTTCTTTTTTTTTTTATTTAAAGATTTATTTATTTTTGCATACAAGAGCGGGGGTGCAGGCCATAGGTGTTGGGGTGAGAGGATTCACCAGAGATGGAGTGGGGAGCAGAACAGGCAGAGTGACTGAAATACATTGCTGAGGGGAGCAGTGGGCGAGACAGGAGAGGTCTGCTGTGCCATGTGGGTCAGCTCCCTGGCTGGGGATAGCTTCACAGTGCTGAGACTTAACCCCTTCCACCACAAGAAGGCCCTGATTTTCTATTTAAAGTACAGCTGTCATATTTTGTCTGGACCCAAATCACTTTTTAAATGAGAAAGGATCTGAGGTTTCTTTATGCTCCCCTCCCTCCAAATCCCTTTATTAACAATTATCTTGTTATTATTGCCCATATTATAGGTATGACCTTAGAGTCAAATTAGAAATGAAAATTAAACAGCAAAGGTGAAATTCTAGTTCTCATAGGTCTTAGCTTAGAATTTCATGTATCTACTGCTTAAGGGAAAGTATTCTCTTTATGTATTGCTTTCAGTAAGTCTAAACAAGTCACCTATCAGAAGGTTCCGAAAATGCAGTCTCAGTGCTGAAGTATGGGGGTGAATTCACAGGTTGCTTTGATTGTTGCAGGCGGATCAGAGACAGTTGCACACAATGTCCTATTTCGAAGACGCTGACACAGAAGAAACTGTAACTTGTCTTCAGATGACAGTTTACCATCCTGGCCAGCAGAAGAGTGGAATATTCCAATCAATAAGATTTTATAACCGAGAGAAGCTTCCCTCCAGTGAAGTGGTGAAATTTGGCCGAAATTCCAACATCTGTCATTATACCTTTCAGGACAAGCAGGTTTCCCGAGTTCAGTTCTCTCTGCAGCTTTTTAAAAAGTTTGACAGCTCAGTTCTCTCTTTTGAAATTAAAAACATGAGCAAGAAGACCAGTCTGATCGTGGACAATAAGGAGCTGGGCTACCTCAATAAGATGGACCTGCCGTACAGGTGCATGGTCAGATTTGGCGAGTACCAGTTCCTGATAGAGAAGGAAGATGGGGAATCGTTGGAATTTTTTGAGACTCAGTTTATTTTGTCGCCAAGGTCACTCTCTCAAGAAAACGACTGGCCACCACAGATGCCCGTGCCTGAGTATGGTAGTTATTCATCCTGTTCCACCCAAACCACTTCTCCTACAGAAATAGATGAAAATGAATTCTGAACCCAGAGGACTAAAGAGAATAATGAAGGATGAAGTTCTCTGCAGATACTTTATAGACATGCCTCTGCTGAAGTTTCTCAGCATTGGTTGTATTGTCAGATCTGGACCTGGTATTACCATTTTGAAGTCTGTAAGTGGGGCCAGCCTTAGTCACCTGTTGCATCCATAGAGGTATAAAAAGCTATTTTGTGTACATGTGTGAGGGTTAATGCACAAAAAACATCCTCTGTGGTATACTAATAGTTTTCAGAGTGTTTTCTTTTTATGTGTGGTTCTAATCCTGTTTTCGTCAGGGATCATCTCTGACCTGGTCATGTCATTTCACAGCAGCCATTTGTTTTCAGGGTCAAGGTCACAGGTGTATTGTCAGTGTGTCCGTAGCTGTTAAGCTTGTAGTACGAGAGTACTAGGTGCATTGTGCGGTCTTAATATGGGAAAACTTACTTGAGAAGTAGTACCCTGATTTTCTGTGATTTCTTTCTATAGTGATGGAATGTTTATTCCCGAGAGCACAGTTCTCCTTGTATATATCCAGCATCTAAAACCATTATTTTAAAGAAACACTGTGTTGAGCTTCAAGTTGTTTTTCATTTTTATTAAAAAAATTATTTTTTTAAATGTATGTCACAAATTTTAATTCCAAGAATTCAGATTTTTAATAGCTTCCAGGTATAAAGTCAAAGTTTAATTCTCTTTTCCATTTTCTTTGAAATGCTCTCTGAAGACCTGTCTGACTGCATTGTACCATTAAACATTTACAATAAATGCTTAAATACTTTTAAGGCAGATTTTATGTCCAAAACTGTTGCCCTCATTTAAGACTTACATGCAGCTCACTTTAACCGGGTAATTACTGAGTGTTAAATAATGATAAATAGTTTTGCTCAATTTTTTCCTGCATAAAAAGTCCTTTTTTAAAAAAAATATGCAGTTTAACAGCTTTTCTAAACTATATTTTGTAAATTCTGGCACCTCTTATTAAGACATTACTAAACCTTTGTTTTTGATTCAGGCCATCAGTCCAGGCTTACCTCCACACTAATATGTGGCACCAACATCTGTGTCTTCACTTCCTCCATCTAGGACTTCCGGGATATAGTAATTGTGCTTATGAAAATGCTGGAAAGATCGTCTCACTTCTTATGTCCATTTCTTTTTTCTCCTGGTTCCTCGCTGGTGGAGTCATGGCCCACCAAAAGATGTCCATGTGCTAATCTCCAGAACCTGTGACTGCTATTATAAGGCAAAGGAGAAAGCTGTAGCTGTAGAATGAAAGTAAGGCAGCTAATCAGTTGGCCTTCTAATAGAGATGATCTGGATGACCCAGTGAATCATAGTGGTCCTCAAAAAGTAGAAGAGGCAGAACAGGATGCCCGCAGCATGCAGTGTGAGGATTCCACCAGCTGCTGGTGGCTCTGAAGATGGAGGGTCCCTGAGCCAAGGATGTGGGGGACATCTTTAAGCTGGACAGGGAAATCTCCAGAAAGGAACGCAGCCACATCGACACTCCGAATTCGGTGAGCGCTGCCTTGAACTTGTAACCTATAGAACTTCATGATAAATTTGTGTTGTTGCAAACCACTCAACTGTACAAATTTATTACAGAAAACTAGTATGTTCCTGTGACCTGAGGGCATCTGTCTTTCTTACAACTATCAATGAAATTTCTTTATTATATCCTCTTTTTGTGGGATTGTAGCTTCCTGTCTGATGTAGGTTTACAACTTGTTGGACTTGCTCCTGGAACAGTCTCATGGTAAAGACTGATGAGTCAAGTGTATACACTTTCATGTGTGCACCCTGTCACATTCTGACCATTGTAAAAGATTTTGTTACCTGATTGCTATTTCTTGACTTTGAGAATGATGGATGAGTTGCTAAGCTACAAAGTTTAAATATGAAGGAAATCAGGTATCACTGTTATTGAACCCAAACAAAGTATTGGATGGCA
This sequence comes from Talpa occidentalis, assembly GCF_014898055.3. Classification (NCBI taxonomy): domain Eukaryota; kingdom Metazoa; phylum Chordata; class Mammalia; order Eulipotyphla; family Talpidae; genus Talpa; species Talpa occidentalis. The sequence continues at coordinate 94,555,209 of NW_023601322.1, forward strand.
TTTACATTGCAAATACTGTCAAGTTTAGTTTTAGCTGCTTTACTAATTTGCTACTCTGTTTTGTCTTCACAGCAGATTTAATAAAATAATTTGTAAGTCAGAATTGTATGTTTATGGAGTAAAGAGTAAGAAGTCACTATATTTAAATGTAAAAATGTGTTTATTCACAATCCTTGAGAAGTTACCATTCCTTCAAAAAATTCTTTATGAACAAAATGCCAAGAAAAATTACAATAGTAGCTAATGCCAAACCAAAAATATACATCTGATGTATACAAACTTTAAAAAGCATAACACAGGCAGTGTGAATATAGATTACCTTGAAAATATTTCCAGGGACACAGCTACAAGGTATAATTATGTTAAGACAGACATAAATAGCATGACCTAATATATTTACACATTTGAAGTGTCATATATTTATTTCTATGAGATAAAAAAGGAAACTATAAATGTCATTGCCTAGCAGTTCAAATATTGGAAAGGGCCACATGATTTTTTTTAACTAAAGCAAGAACTTGAAGTTACTATTTATATATTTATATATATGGACCTTCCTATATTTTTGAGAACATGCACTGTCATTGTTGCAAGAAAAACAAAACCACTAAGAAAAAACTGAAAATTTTTGCTTACCAAAATCATACTCGATCCTCAGCAAAATCAAGATAAGCAATTAGGGACTATCTTATGTCCTTGGCTTTTTAAATTGATACATAAACTTGAGAGAAAAGAAGGGTTAACTGTATATCACAAAATGTAATTATACATATTGACAGACTTAGTTTCATCCCATTAAAGCACCTTGTATTACAAGGCAAAGGAAAGCTTAATAAAATCAATGAATCCTTTCAAACCAGAAAGGACTTATTTACTTTGAAATACCCGTATTAAAGCTTTTCAAGTTTTCCTTCCTCAATAGTCATGCACAGAGAATACGTTCTGTGTAAAGTCTTTCTAAGTCCATTTATTGGAAATACAGAATTAAAGAAGACATCTAGAGATCTGATATAGCAATTAGTGTCAATATTCCTTTATAGTGTCATGTAAAAGGAAGTGAAAAACCTAAGTGTATATATATATTTTCTTAAATATTACTTTTGATTACCAACTTTGTTTCCAAGCTCAGAGCTTATTTTATCATATCGTACCCTTTGTTCAGATTGACCAACATTATTATACTGGGCTATGCAACATGTCTAGAAAGAAACTGATACTTCAGCATTTTGTGAGTCCTCAAATTAACTGTGCTTACTATTAGGTAAAAAAATTAAATAAGTCACAGAAATAATGTTGGAAAAGGGAACACTATTTTGAAACAATATTGTAGTCCCTCCTAATGCTCCCTTCACGTCTGCTGAGAATTAACCAAAAGTGTCTTAATATTTTCATTGTTAGCTACTGAAATAGGATTAAGAAAGCATTTGAAGTGAAATTAATAAAATGTCTAAAAAGGGAAATGCTACAAATGATAAACAGGAATGCTATAAGGAGTTAAAGTAAATTTAATCGACAACATGACAGGATCATTAAAATGTTTTTTGGAAAACAGAAGGCAGATGATGAAATTGCACTTAATTCTGAAGCCATTTGATATACCCTTCCATTCCCACTGCTTTTTAAAAAGCATTTACAACAGTTTCTTACCTCCCTCTTTTCCAAAGTCTCAGCACAACCATTTATACATTCTAGTTGGTTTTTAACTTTTGGTCATAACCGGTAAGTAGGGTCACACAAGTCTACCCTATCGTTTCTGTGGATCTGCATCAGATGGCTTTGTGCCAGCATCAGACAGTTCTAATACAGGATTTACAAATCCAGAATACTCAGAATTGCCATTATCATCCATTTCGGCACTAACAAAATCATTCTCCCACTCCAGTCCGTTGGAGTCATCAGAAGCTGATGTAGGATTACTTCCGGTCTTCCTGCTGCTATACTTCAGTGCTGCCCGAAGAATGTCTTCCTCTGTTTTGGAGCGTTCTCTCATTGGAAGCATTCGATTCATTCCTACAATCGAGGCAGAGTTATTAGAAATCTCAGGGATTATTAAAAATCTATATTAAAACACTTCACAGTTTAGAACCTTAGACTTTATTTGTGAATTAACAACTTCAGGGCTATGGAGTCCTACTTAAATTTCTGGGATCTAATCCTGAAGTGTACCTAGATAAAAACATTACTACATACAAAAAGGAAGTTTTGATGCAACAATGATCATCTCAGGAGGTGAAATTTCTTAAGTGTCACAAACAATCAGAACAGACGCAGGACTTCAATGCTATTAAGTCTTATGTGAACAAGTGTGTCTGCCAAAGCCTACCCAACAAGGGAACAGTTTCATTTCTCAGATAATAACTAATGATAACATATACTTTTCCAGCACTTACTACATCCCAGTTAATGTTGTCTGCCCTTCACATATAGAGATTTACCCCTCAACAACTGTACCCTTCCACACAACACTATCATCAATCCCTCTTACAGAGCTCAACTATGTAAGGGGCAGGAGGGGATGATCTGCCCAGGGTCACACAGCTCAAGAAGAGGCAGAGCAAGAATCTGAATCTGGGCCTCTCCAGTGGCGCAGCAGGTTGAGCACAGTGCTGTGAAGCTGTCCACAGCCTCTGCAGCAAGGGTTCTATCCCCAGCCGGCCAGGGAGATACCCACATGGCGCGGCAGACCTCTCCTGCCTTGCCCACAGCTCCTCTCAGCAGTATCTTTGGTCCGTCTGCCTGTTCTGCTCCCCGCTCTGTCTCTGGTGAATCCTCTCACCCTCCCGCACTTCTGGCCTGTACCCTAGTTCTTGCATAAATAAATAAATCTTAAAAAAAAAAATCTGAATCTATTCAGTCTGACTCCAAAGTTTTCTCTCTGCCTGCACCACAACAGAGCAGAGATTTCTAGAACTATTCTATTTTTAAAAAAAGATTTATTTATTTATGCATACAAGAGCTGGGGTACAGGCCAGAGATGCAGTGGGTGAGAGGATTCACCAGACACAGAGCGGGATGCAGAACAGGTAGACTGACTGCTGAGGGGAGCAGCGGGCGAGACAAGAGAGGTCTGCTGCGCCATGTGGGTTGCTCCCTGGCCGGCTGGAGATCAAACTCATGCTGCACAGGCTGTGGATTGCTTCACAGTGCAGTGCTTAACCCCTTGCGCCACCAGGGAGGCCCTCTAGAACTATTCTAGATCTATTTTTGAATAATTAGAAATTGGTCAGTAAAGTGAAAATGTCAACAATCTTTTTTTTCAACTATCTCATTATAATGATTTTAATTCATTTATTCAAAATTTCAACCTGATAAGAGCATCCATTATTTAAATTAGTAGGTAAACAGCATCAACAAAACTGTAGCACTTAGTGTTAAAGATGATGTTGAAGTTTTGCAGATGGCACTTATAGCATTATGCCCTTTTCATTTTTTTTAAATCAGGGGATTCTGGGTTTCCCAGTAGCGCAGCGGGTTGAGCACAGCGCTGTGAACCCGCAGCCTCTGCAGCGCGGGTTCATTCCCGGGTCGGCCAGGGAGATTCCCACATGGTGTGGCAGACCTCTCCTGTCTCGCCCACTGCTCCCCTCAGCAGCGCTTCCAGTCCACCTGCCTGTTCTGCTCCCTGCTCTGTCTCTGGTGAATCCTTTCATCCTCCCGAGCCTCTGGCTTGTACCCCAGCTCTTGCATAAATAAATAAAATCTTTAAAATAAATAAATAAATCAGGGGATTCCTTGTTAGAAAATGTCAAAAACCGTGGAAGAAAACAATATAGTTTTCTTGACAGAAAGGAGGGAGGGAGGACAGAAAATAAATTTGAAGGTGTAAGTACAGAATCCACATGGTAAGAGAATTAAACCTAGGACTGGAAAAGATTATAAGAGAATACCCCTAGATGGAACCAACAGTTTTATTTTCTGACCATAATGAATCAGATCCCACAGTAGTAAAGGAACATTTATCTGTTTCACTGTTGTCTGTCACTCACAAAAAAATATCACAGACTCAACCCAGTAAAACAAGTTATCCCAACAGACAAGGTAAGAATGAGCTAGATGCTAAAACAATGTTGTGGCTTTATATTTGATAGATGAGCACTTTGTCTAAAGGAATCTGGACTCTCCATCTACCTACAAACAGGTTTTTCTTGTGGATTCTGGCCTCCACCTACTCTAGTCTCATCTTGAATAGTGACCTCACAAGTCATGCAAGTCAGGTTATCTCCAAACCTAGAGCATACAGTGTGGATGACAGAAGCAGAATGAAAAGGCCCGAAAGGCCCTCAGATCAAATTGAACAAGTTGTCAAAATAAAAATAAATTTAAAATTTGCTGACTGGATCAAATACACCATGATACATGTACAGTACTGGAGAAACAGTGTTTAGCTGGAGAAGACTTAAGTAAGGTAAAGTCTTTGGTAAAGTTATTCAAGTCTCCTATATATCTGTTTATTAATAAAACAAGTAGGTAGCTAGAAGCTAAGGTCTACTCTCTCAAGATTCTGAGATCAATGCTTATTATTCTTCTTAAAGTTTTACATTCTGTAATTGGTTCTCTCTTTTTGGATTACCTATTCTTAAAATGAAAACAAAAACCTGGGCCTGAATCAGTAAAATGTCCTTTACAAATAATACACATTTTTAAAAGGTAGAAGGAGGACAAATACTGGATGATTTCAGTCATATGTGGAATGAAAAAGAAAGAAAACAAACATAAGCAGCACAACTAAACCAAAACAAACTGTACAAGTATGGCTACAGAGCTGAGGTGCAGGTGGGAAATTCTAGCAGGAGGAGGGTCCCATGGACGGTGGTGGAAGATTATTGGTGCTTTGGTGGTGGGTGTTGTGTGGTCATATACATCTAAAGAGATGTGAATCTTTACTTCTAAATCATACAGTGTTATGGATCAATGTTATCTCAATAAAAAACGAAGCATTTAAAAAAATACATTTTAGCTACAATGTTGAATACTTGCTATGTGCTATGCTGTGTACTGGGTGTTTTGTAAAATTTTTTGTTTAATCCTCACAACATGCATATTTGTTTAAATATTTATTAATTGCCTATTGTGTGCCAGGCACTTTTGGATCCTGAGTACACTATTAATAATCACCCTTCAGGGCCTCCCTCGTGGCGCCGGGGTTTAAAACAGAGCTTTCAAGCTCTGTCACCAGCCACTGCGCACAAGTTCGATCCCCAGTCGGCCAAGAAGCAACCACCATGGTGCAGCAGACCTCTCCTGCCCCGACCCCTGTTCCCCTCAGCAGTGTGTTTCAGTAGATATGCCTGTTCTGCTCCCCAGTCTCTCTGGTGAATCCTCTCACACACACCGCCACCCTGCACCTCCAGTCTACACCCCAGTTCTTGTATGCATAAATAAATCTTTAAAAAAAATCATCCTTTCAAGTAGGTTTACATAATTTCTTTTTTGTGATGAACAAATGTGACGCAGAGTATGTATGAAGCACTACAGTCACGAAGACATACCGACTAAAACTCAAACTCATGTCTGTGTTACAGCTTTTGTGCTACCAAAAAAACCTAACAAGATGCTAATTTATAATGAACCAAAAGTTAACTAATTTTTAGCTTCAGACTGCCCACAAGGGGGCAGGAACTATTCGTACTGAGTAATAGTATAAACAGGATGACAAACACTTTAAAATGAGATATTAACATCTATTTTTTAATATCTCAAGAAATAATAAAAACTAAGCAACTTTCTAAACAATTTATCAATAAGTGATAACTACTTATATAGTCAGAGTCTAAGAAGTTTTCATTCTGAATTTTCAAGGCCCTGCATTCAGTTTAAATATAGTAAAACACCAAGCAGATTTCTATAAATTACCACAGATTAAATTTTTCAGGTAAAATTGTGAAATAAAGTACCTTCTTCATCTTCCCACTCTAGGTCTAAGGATGTGCTATCTTCATTTCCACTAGTTGACTTAGTTTTGGTCATTAAATCACAACTGCTTTCTGTATTTGGCGTCAAAACTGTGGCATCTGATGAAAGTCCTAGAAGACACAAAACACAATTAAATGTGCTCATCTGTCATCGTTTGCCACAACTATTTATTTTGTGATAATTGTTTCTCTCCAAATATTACTACTCTTCTTTTTTTTTTTTTACTACTCTTCTTAATATCACAAGAAACAATTACTGAACTCATTACATTGGTTAAGTTTCTACGAGGAGTAGTATGAAGGGTTTGTTCCTTGTATTTTTTTGCTAGCAAGCATAGTAGACATGCACACTGAAATGAATGACAAACATTTCAAATACAATGAACCCTAGCTAATGTTTTTAATAGCTAAGTACAAAGGAAAAGGAAAAAAAAAGAAAAATGACAAAGTAAATAAAAGGTTATCTCTAGTTCTAATGGAGCCACTACTATGTTTTGACTTTTGACACTTAAGAGGAAGAAACCTTTCGTTTTTATCCATCATCTTTTTAATATGCAAAATAAGTATACTTTTGTACAACTTCCTCCCACTTTCCCCTTCCATTTCTGGGAGGAAAAAAAGAAGGGATCAGAGTAGAAATGGGTAAAGTAGTACTTGACTCCCTCCCCAGATGTGCAGAAAGAAACTGTGGGGCCTCCCCGGTGGCGCAGAGGGTTGAGCGCAGCGCTGTGAAGCTGTCCACAGCCTCCGCAGCGCAGGTTTGATTCCCAGCCGGCCAGGGAGAATCCCACATGGTGCAGCAGACCTCTCCTGTCTTGCCCGCTGCTCCCCTCAGCAGTGTCTTCAGTCCGTCTGCCTGTACTGCTCCCCACTCTGTCTCTGGTGAGTCCTTTCACCCTATCGTGACTCTGGCCTGTATCCCAACTCTTGTATAAATAAAAATAAATCTTAAAAAAAAAAACCAAAAAAAAAAAAAAAAACCTGTGCTTCCTTCTTTGCTCCGATTTCTACTAAAAAAAGGAAAGATAATATTGTATAAGGGCTAGTTAATGAATTCATCTGGGCCACCCAACTGTAAAAGGCAGGGGGTTCTATAGAAACAGTGCCAAAACCTTCAATTTTCTGCTTTATGTGGCATGAAATAAACTTAAAATGTACACAAAATATTTTAAAAGACTTACTACTACTTCGAAAAACTTCATACTGTGACTTTATATTTCTCAAACAAGATTCAAAGTCATCTTCTGCTCCTGAACTGTAAAAAAAAAAAAAAAAAAAGTAAAATAATTATTTATATATTCATGGTTGATGCAGCATAATACAGGTTTAAGTGTGTGATGGCCTCTGGTCTCAGGATCGATCTACAACCAAAGTCTACCCAACACCCCTGAACAGTTAGAGACAACCCAGTGAAACAGGTTTTAATTTTCCTAATGTTAGCAATAAGCTAAAAATAGGAAGACTCCGGGAATCTCCAAAGTATTAACCATGAAGTCCAACTTTACAATCTGCAGTAATGGCAAACATGAACAAAGCTATCTGTATGACTAGCAAACACTCGTGCAAAGGGGACACTGAAATGTGTACCTCAAAACCTGACCACATAAAAACGTTATTGTAAGGAAAGAGGGGGTATGGAAAATGCAAACCACTCAGGCGCAAACAGTTGACCCAAGGGATTCAGTGAGTTTTTTTTGCACACTATGTAGAAGATCACTTTTTAAAATGCAGTAAAGTACCTTCCGTAAGAGGTGATCTCTTCCCAACATTAAGAGCAATGTTCTCAGTAATAAAACAAACCATGCTCTTGAAGAGAAATTTCCTTTGTTGTAACACATAAACATCAATATAGACACACAAACATCCAGAGGTGAGCTGCGTTCTCCTTGGAAAAGACACACTGTTTACCACAAAAGGAAGAAGTACGTTGACTATTTACCTGTGACAGTCTCCACTGTTGGAAGGATGGTATCGCTGCATGACTCTCTGTCTTTCTTGCTTTGGAAACATAATGCAATATAAAATCACTCTGTTGGAAGATTACATCTCTGAAATTATATTCATGCAGTGCCAGAGATATTTTTTTCTAGTTTCTAAAAAGGATATTTGATTGAAATCTTTTTTCTTAAATTCATCACTGTTTACTTCTACATTCAGTTATTTATGTGTAGGTAGTCTTACAATCTATCAGTGCATAGTCCTTAAGTAGCCAGAATATTCCAGGTGGTATTAAAAAAAAAGTTTAAAACAAACATGTATTGGTGTTTTCAGTATTCTTATTACACCTAAGAACATCCAGTAATGAGAAGGATCAGAAGAAATAAACTGTTAAAACACTCTATAAAGTTCTAATGTGGCTGAAGTAAGTAGCAACAAAGGACTTAGAAGAACCCTGACTAAGTTGACTCAAAAGTAGTAGTAACAATAAAAATACAAGCTCAGGAGACCTGTCAGAGTGGGGGCTTCCACAGGCCCCAGCCATATATCCTTGACACCCTGAATTACAGGTGCTATGACACTGCCCTCACCTCCAAACTCAGAGGGCAACTGCAAACATCGGGTGATATACATCTATGTATCTCTCTGAGTCCAGGTTTGGGGCGTCACCTCCATAAATGGCTTTGTGACCCTATACCCACTTAGGAAAGGAAAAATTCAGAGAACCCTGGAGAAAATCAGAAGCAAATGGAGGCTGCACAGGGATCACTTTTAGTCTTTAAAAGGAGAATTTATTACAGTAAAACAAGCTGTTTAAATTGTCACTATAAAACTTTCTTAGTAGAAGTATTTCTTAGAAGGTGAGATAATTTTTAAACACTCACTATTAGAACCGGAAAAAATAATAATACTTTGCATTCATTAAAAAAAAAGAACTAGAAAAAAGGCACTGCCTCGCACAATTTAATTGATCTGCTGAAACATCAAGAAAAGAATAGAGAGAGGAGGGAAGAAGGAAGAAAGGAAGGAAGAGAGAGAGAGGGAGGGAGAGAGAGAGGAAGGGAGAAAGGGCATGGGTCACATAGAAGTCACACAGCAATAGGACAGATGTGGTTTTTCGGTTTCTCTAAGTCACAGTGATTATCACGTGACATGATCTTTGCACACCTTCTGTTCACGCCACAGTAGTGAGGTTTTGCACGTGAAGTGTGGCTGCAGGGCACTGGCTCAGCATGGCTGTACTTGAACTCCAATGCTGCCATTTATGACGTGCAGGACGTCAAGCAAGTTACTTATCATAAGCGTCCCATGGGTTCCTCATCTATAAAATGAGGCTTAAAAAAAACACGGCCTCTCTTGTGTAACTGTTGTGAGGATTAAATAACGCAAAACACATAAACTACATAGAACAATTCCTGACACTTAGCCAGGACTCCAGAAATATCTGTTATTAGTAGCTGATATGATAATGCCGTATTAGTAATGGCAGGGCAAGATATTCTTCGACTTTTCGGATGATATGCTAAAGATTTCTCAAAATTCAAGCTCCCAATCTCCCAAAGATAAAAGAATAAAGATGAAAGATATACAGTATCTCTACAGGGCAAAGTCATCCAGTTTTCCTGATTCTAGAAAGTACAATTCAAGGACATGTCTAAAAGAAAAAATCAGAAAAACACAGTAAATACTGCGGTCGAAATTATATTTATTTATTTTAAGTTCCTTTAAAAAAAAAAAAGATTTATTTATTTATTTATTTATACAAGAACGGGGGTAGAAGCCAGATGTGCGGGAGGGTGAGAGGATTCACCAGAGACAGAGCGGGGAGCAGAATAGGTAGATGGACCGAAGACACTGCTGAGGGGAGCAGTGGGCGAGGCAAGAAAGGTCTGTCCTGCCATGTGTGTTTCTCCCTGGCCGGCGGGGAATTGAACCGGCTCTGCAGAGGCTGTGGACAGCTTTGCAGCGCAGTGCTCAACTGCTGCGCCACTGGGGAGGCCCCGAAGTTATATTTAAAGGCAAATTTGGCACTGCTTCCATCTCAGAGTATATTTATTTTTCCAAAAGAATATTGGATTTTTGAAAACTGAATTTAATCTTTGGGATAAACAAGACTTCGCTTCTGCTAATCTAAAGCTAACTGGCACTGTCACATGGAGCATATAATTTGATGTTATTTCTAACCCTTAAAACCCAATTAATCTGCCTTTAAAAATCCTAAATACATAGATAAATACACCTGTGGTTAAACAAGAAGCCCTCAATTCTAGGGGGAAAGCAAAGTCCCAACAAAGATCTGTCAGAGGAAATCAGGAGCAGAGAAGCCCTAATGTCTGCTGGGGTCTCCCCCTCACCTCCAGGAGCTTTCGCTGCTTTGCTGCCCTGGCTGCTTTACGCTGTTCAGCGTGTAAAGCTTCTTCTTCTAGTCTTAACTTCTCTTCTTGTAAGGCTAACTGTGCATGAACAAAACAATAAGGATTAACAAAAATCAGAACCTGTCTGACTGCTCTAAAGAGAAAATGATTTTCTACTTACCAAATAAAAAATAAATTATTTAAAAAAATAATTGACCTCTACACAGCATCTAAGAGAATTGAAATTTTTATGATTTCTCATTTCGATTTTCCCTCTCACAAAAGGACTCAAATGACCTCCACATATTACAGGATTCTTCAGAAGGTGAGTTATGAGGTAGCAGCATCCAATGTGTATAAATATGTTTCTCTCTTTGGAGCGTGCAGAGCTCTTCTTTCTCACCAATGCTCCCACAACTGTCATCCTGACTAGCCTGATGGTTCTGGCCCTCAATCCAGAATCTTCCGCACTAAGGCCCATCACACTGCTGTCAGCCAAAGTGAAATAAGCTTTCACAAAATTCATGTCTCTGATGTCTGTTGCAGACATCTCCTGAATCTGATTACTTGCAATCTGTTCAAAAATTACTTTCAAATTTAAGTTCCTGCCATTCGTAATGTTATATAGACTGCTTTCATGATGATATACCACATGTTAAAGCAAACTTAAAACTCAAATTTCAACAGAATGGTTTTCTTTAGCCTAACGTTAGCAATCTACTGCAGAATATTATAATTACTGGCCAATTCCCCATGTACATTAAAATAAAATATTTACGACTGTCTGAAGCACTACCTTTTGTTACTAAGCAAAAAATAAATGCAAGACAAACAAAAGCCTTGAAAAGACCCATTTATTTGTCAAACGGTAATTTTTTAAAGTTGGTTTTAAACACAAAGGTGCATGGGTCCTGCTGGTGTCCCTACTTGAGAATTAAAAAATTGTTTCTGTAAAATTGTATTGTATTTACTTCATTATGGGGGGCAACATGATTTCTAGTAAGTTAAACCAAACTAGAACTACTTATAATAAGTTCTAACTTGTTTACTTCTTAATAATTTTCATCTGTACATATCTAGATATAGGTCAATGCCTGTTCCTATAAAACATATTATTTAATACTAGAATTGATGATAAATGTAAGGGAAAGAACTTTCCCCTCTACATTAGCAGCTTTACAATAACAGATATAAAAGACGATCCACCTCCTTTTGAATTTTCATATCCAGATGTTTCTGTTTTTCAGCAATGGAATCATAATGCCTCTCTCTTAGGTCAATGATTTCTTCCTCGGTAAGAGGCCTATAGAGAAAAAGGAAAGGGGGAAAAAATAAAAAGAGGCTTCTGATGTCTGAATTAAAATAAAAAAACACATAAAACAAGTGAAAAACTGAAATTTTCACTGTCAAGATGTATTCATGCAATCTGATGCTGGTCCAGTTGTTAAGAGTGGAAGTACATTGTCACATGGGCTAAACCTTGGTAGAAAGTTGAATAAATAGACACATTGTTAGAGAATTCCTTGTACCACAACCACGATTTAAGAAATGTGAACTCCACCGGTCTTCACTCTGGCTCTGCTTCAGATATGTAACCAGACCCCAACGTCCATCAGAAGCTATAAGCTTCAGCACTGTACACCCTGACCTTGGCCCTCACTCACACCAGGACCCCATCTGTCCTGCTACGTCACTCTGACCACCCCAGGCCTTCCATCCAGGCCATGTCGTGCTGCCTCTCTGGCACGATCATCGCCTGACCTCACTTCTCTAACAGCCAATGTGACACGAGGGCTCTGGAACTACTTTCTGACTCACAGACACCTTCTCCCACTCCTATCACTGTGGCATTTCACCCAGGTCCCCCCGTCTGTGATCTTGCATTTTTCCATGATTAGCTTTCCCTGCTGAGAACTGCTGGAGAAAATCCAGCAACCACACTCAAGAGCACCCCACACTACCTCACATCCCACACTAACTACGTCAAAATCAAGCGCCACGTACTCTGAAGTTCCTCATTCAAAATCTCTCTCAAAAGGTTTCGCCTCACTCTGAGAAAGGCAGAGCATCCTCTTCTCAACTTCTTGCCACATCTCTCACTCATGTCTATTCTCTTGATTCTTCTCAGTCCTCTGAAGAGGAGCCATTCCCAAACATGTCCAAGGTTATGGGATACACTTACACTCTTATTCATCTGCCCACTCCAGAGAATTTTCTGAGGCACTGCTCCATCAATTTGAATCTCTCCTTCACTTTCAGTCTATTCTTTTTGTGTGTGTGTGTGTGTGTGTCTGTTTTCACCTCTCTTCCATGTGAAGGATGGACAGGAAAAAACGAAGGTAAGAAAGAAAACAGGAAAAACCTTCATCTGACTTGTTCTTATCTCTAGCTACTACTCCCTCATTCTCCATCTATTTCAATCAAAATTCCTAAATTAAATGCATAATATCAATATAGTTATGAAGAGTCAGATTCTACTCTTTTTGCTTTACTTGTATTAAAATAATTTTAATCTTCACAAAGCCCCTAGAATGAGATCTAGAGGGCCTCCTAGGTGGCACAAGGGAGTTAAAGTCTTAGCATTATCAAGCTATTTAGCCAGTCACTGTGGCATGAGTTCGATCCCTGGCCAGGGAGCTGACCCACAAGGCGCAGCAGAACTCTCCTGACTCACCTGCTGCTCCCCTCAGCAGTGTATTTCGTCAGTCTGCCTGTTCTGTTCCCCGCTCTGCCTCTGGTGAATCCTCTCATACCTCCCCCTACTCCCACTCTGCACCTCCGGCCTATACCCCAGTTCTTATATGCATAAATAAATAAAAATAAATCTTCAGGGAAAAAAGGAATAGAGATTACACATATGAGGAAAGTGAGACTATGTTGAGGTCAGTCACACAGTAAGCAGTGAAGTCAGACAGACTCACGGAGTCTTCTCCTGCCTTCTCTGTCCTTACCTGCCCCTTCACTCAACCTTTCCCTGGGGTCCACCTCTGCTTGCATCACTCAGTAATTGCAGCAAAAGTAATCGATGGCATCCATGTTGCCAAATACAACAGACAGCTGGACGTTCTAATGCTGGCGTCCCCTCTGCTCCCTCTCTTGGCCAGACGGTCTCCACCCCACCCTGGTTCCCCAAGTCCTCCTGATGGACACTTTGCCCACGCTGTTTGGCTTTCTTCAGATTCCCCTTCTGACTTTTCGGTTCTCAGATCCCTGCTCTCTTCACGCTCCAAATACCTCACTCCTCCTCATACCCACACTCAGGCCGGCAATCAATATGACCAAGGTTTAACCAGCCACACACATAGTAATGTCTCCTAGTTTTCTTCCTTTAGCCGTGACTTCTTTCCTGAGCCCCTCCTTTTTTTCTTTTCAGTTTTTCAAAATTAAATACAAATTTTAAGTGTCAGTTCATTAAGCTCTGACAACTCACGTAACTGTAAGAAACAGCCGTTCCATCACTGTGCAAACTCCCCCTTTGCATCTCTCTCTAGTCAGTTCTCCCACTCTGGTGGTGCAACTTCTGTCTGGACTGCTCTCCTTGGGAAAGTTACCACCAGCCAACCCTTCAAGTAACAATACCTGCGTCATCACCTTACAGAAGTCTATATGGACATATTTCCATTACAGATTTTGTGCAAAAGGCCTCTCCTTCCTAACAAGTTTTATAAGTGCTATTAAAATGTTTTTTCCCCCACATATTGAAACAGTCATCTCCAGGAACTAGCTCTCTGATCAGGACAATCTGTCTTGTAAAGTAGAGCTCATATCTAATTTTTTAATCCCTGTGTCTAGCACTGTACCTGACATGTAATAGTTGCTTAATAAATGTCTGCTAAATAAAAAGGTAAAGAACATACATACAAAATATGAAACAGTATATAAAAAGTCTCTTAATATGAACAATTCTCTTCTGAGTAAAAGATAGATGGTTCTTTTTCTAGTAGCTCGTGTAACTTTAAAACAATATGAAGAGGCTATTTAAATAGAATATCGCTGTTCTAGTTACTACAGAAAGATGTAAAAAACTTGTGAATAGTAAAACAAATTTTAGAATGTCATAAGGGAAAGATGGATAAAGTTTAAAATTTTTTAAAATGTATTTACCAACATTTAAATAGTTTAAAAAAAACTAAAAATACATAATCTAGGGTTAATTGGAAAACATCTGGATGCTTATGTACATTAAGTACTTTCATGTTCAAAATGGTATTTTGAAATATGTATAGTTTGCCTCCATCTTATGAAAGAGAAAAACTAAGGTCCTGAAATGCCTCAAAAGGAAGCTAAAGACGCAGCCTGGAAGCTTAGGGGGCTTCGCGTTCACACTGAAGTAGTGTTTGTTTTTAAAGTCTTACCTATGACTGCTTCCCGGGCTTTCCCCCTGTACAAAAATTAAACAATTAAAGAAATTTCACTACATGAATTCCATTTAAAACAAACCAATTAAGTTTTCATTTAGTCAAAATATTTTTGACTCATCTATTTTTATCCATGAATAAATTTCATTACTAAAGATGTAAACAAACAGCTTTAATATCTATTTCTCAAAGGCAAAATGTAGGTTACAACAGTGCTTATATTTATGACAAGCAATTTATGGACATTTCTTGTTTTTTTCTAACAGATATTTATTCCATACCAAATGTACCTCCAGGGTTGGACTGATAGTACTGTGTGGTCATTCTTAGACTTGTACTGAAGGAGAATACAGGGGTGTGCATTCAGAGGTGAGTTACAGTGCTGGTGGCTCTGAGTTCAAAGCTAATGGATCAATAATGTATGTGAAAATAAGGTGTCAGACAACATAAAACAAGGGCATACACTGATAAGTTTACAAAAAAACGTGATGAGAGGCTTGCAGGAACCTGACTCAGCGACAGTATTTGCTAATTCAGCATTTATGACTTTGCAGCAGCAAACTATCATGAATAATGAGAATCAACTGTATTTTCTTTTATAGGATTAGGGAATTACCTAGAGTTTTGTTCCCTCAAAGCAGACCATAATTATTTCCAAGATGTGGGTTCGTGTGTCTCTGTTACATGCTAAGTAACAGCAAGAAATGGTTCATACAAATTTAGGAAATAGCCCCACCAAACCAAATACAAACTATGACACAAAAGAGGGAATATAGTCCTGGTTAGCAAAAATGAAAACTTAAGAATTAAGCAAGCAGAAACTCAACCAAAAAGCACCTTAGGAACATACGCAGGACCACTAATTCTTTTAAAAAGCAGGTTGGAGCTGAGAGGAATGATGCTGAAGGCTGAAAGAACGCCTACATTTAGCATTTATTAGAGACCTTAAAAATAGCATGATAAGTGTTTGCTTGCACGTGTTTAAAAAATACAGAGAAATTAAAGTGACCTTTTGAAAAGGGAAAAAAACTAAGTCCTATGAAACATCAAAGTATTTGGGAGAAATTTTACTGGGAATACAAAAGGTCAAGACAGTTCCTCAAAGGTGTTTTACCAGATGACAATAAATATGCAATAATGCAATATTATTTTTAAAAAAAATTGATACTCAAATTAATCTGGAAATGCTGAGTTAAGCATGTTTAAATAATTTTCTTTAACAATAGATCTTTCAGATCAATAAGCTCATTTATACTTTTAGAATAAAATTCTGTCCAACACATGGAAATGCTGGGCTCAATAATAATATTTTTTGATGTTTCCCTCTTTCTTCAGAAAACAAAAAATAACAGAAGGTGAAATTTCTCAGTGATCCTCTAGTCTAATTCATCCTAAATATGTGAAAAGTTGGCCCAAAAGTGGTTAAATTTGCACAAACTCAAGAAATTAGTTTAGTGAAGTTGAAAACTAACAAACAAAATCTCTTCTAATGATGGCAGTACTTAAGAAATGCACATGCATTTCATTGATATTAAAATGTGCCTTTTGTTTTCCATATTTTAACATTTCTGTACGTGGCAGGCATCTTAAAATTGACTGATTTTTAGATGAGATTAAATGGAAAAAATTAACAAAAACAGTAACTGATAAAATAGAGGCTAAAGTCAAACATGAATTATAAATTGAACATCAATACACTCCACTCTTTAAAATTTCCACAACTGGGGCTAAAGAATGGGTCTACTCTAGATTGTGAATTTTACCTAATCAGTGGCAAAATAGCCTTTTTGAAAGTTCCTCGAGTTTTACGGGATGCTTTAAAAATCTGTTTCAATTAGTATATAACTATACACAGTATTACATATAATACAGTAAAGATTCTGAATTATATGATAAACAAATTAGTAAAAGAAATGAGTGAAAAGCAAAAATATAAAGCAAAAAACAATTCTAAATGGAAAGAAAAATTTTAGGAGTAATTGTCAGAACCAAAGAGATGACTGATGAGAACAAACATGGTAATACTTACTTCATCACTTTCTACTAGGTTCTCAAACTGAAAGAACAAGAAAGCAAGTGTTAGCAGGATGTCCAAGGTACAGAGCACTCATCAAAAGATCTAAGACTTTTTCACTTCAATAGCAATATACCTTGATATGTTAAAGATACATACATCAAGTGGTTTTTTATGTTAATTAGATATATTCAACAGTCCTACAAAATAACCAAAACAATCAATTTTTCTTTATGACTTGATAGGAGAAACAAGTAGAATTATAGCAATTTTCTACATAAATAAGAAACTGACAAGCTAAAACTTCCACGTGAATACAGTATTTTATATGGGTGTTTTAAAGCTACATTGAGAAGATTTTCTAAAGTTCAGGACAAATTACTGAATGTTCTGCAAAGGAAACTTTTCAAGGAACATGGATTAAATGATAGAAATAAGAATTTCTCTTATATTGTTTCTATCTATTCATCTATTTGCTCAGGTATGTTCGAAATCTACCAGTTCACAGTCACTACTCCCAAACACCGAGTCTCTCTAGAGGTAGGAATGTAAGCAAGTCAGTCACAACGTGAGGAATGCCATTATGCCCAAAGGACTAATGAAAATCATCATTACATTTTATTGTTATCTGTTTTAAATATGCTTTAACAAATAACCACTTGAAAGAAAGGAAAGTGTTTTATTGATAATAATGCCTTAAGATCAAGAAAACAATGAATTTAAAAGGTCTGGAAGATACAGCACTCTGAAAAGATGGCTTAGAGCGCTTTCAAAATACTATCTTGAGCTTATTTTTTGTATTGGCTTGTCCTACTTTTTAAAAATAATTTCTGGCTTACATGCTTTCTCATCTAATATAGAAGGCAGTACAGTACAAATGTAAAAACTTTGAAGTCAGTTTTGGAGTACAATTCAGGGTCTGCTACTTACAGGGTATATACTAAGCATAGTTTCTTCACCAGTCTAAGCCTCCACAAAACAAGGTGACTGCTAACAGGTAGTAGTGTAATAAAACTCATAAAGTTCTGGAGGAAAAGCCAGAAGCTAACAGAGACTGAGTAAATGCTATATTCCATTATTGTGTTTTACATACAAAGAAAAAGCACTCTGATTCTGCTATGGAGTTGCTTAGAATCAACCTCCTGCTTTGATTTGCTACACCTCTCTACTGGGGCAGGTCAACCCTCTGTCTGTAGAATCACTGCTCACTCAAGCAGTGTTAGTGACAGAAGAATACTCCCTATCTGAGTTGTGGAGAGTTGGAATAAAAAACCACCACTTCTTCAGTAGAAGTAACAATTTTATTCAAACAGCTCCAGAATCCTTTGCAAACTTGTCCTTATTTACCCTTCCCTCAACTACCCCATCCTTTCCCTCTTTACAAGCATCAGTAAGATGGAAATATAAACAGTGTATACTAAATTTAGGTCGAGATTCTTTCCTCTTAATTAAAGAAACACACACACAAAAAGCTCTCCTGCCCTCCAGAAGGAACTTCTAACATAATCAAATTCATGACTCTACTTACCTCTATAGTTAAATGCTCACCTCTTGAGCATGTCCTAAAATACTTGGATCTGGGAATAAAAACAGAAAAACAACTTTAAAAGTCACAATTCTAAAACTGATTTAACACAGTAGGATAAAAACACTTTCTCAAGAGCAACTTTAAATTCTCTAAAATAAAGTATCTCATAAGAAGGAACTACCAGGGCCTCCCCGGTGGCACAGCGGTTGAGCGCTGGGTTGCGAAGCTGCCCGCAGCCTCTGCAGCACCAGTTCGCTCCCCGGCTGCTCCTGGGCCACAGGAGGAGGGTCCTACATTGCTCGCAGACCTCTCCTGCCGCCCGCTGCTCCCCTCAGCAGTGTACTTTGGTCCTTCTGCCTGTTCTGCTCTCCACTCTGGCTCTGGTGAATTCTCTCACCCTCCCGCGCTTCTGACTGTACTCAGTGCTTGCATAAATAAATAAATATATCTTTAAAAAAAAAGTAAAATAGTGGTAGTTCAACAAAAGATATATTTTTTTAAAAAAAGGATAGAGGCCACTATGTTCAGAGGGCCATCTCTGGATGGCAGCATCTCCTCCCTTTTATTTGCTTGGAAGATGTTCTTTAACAACTACAGGAGGGCAAGTGGTGTATGTCAGAGCTACTCAGTATCTTCACTACTAGGTGCCAAGACATGATTAGACTTCACTTACAGTGTGGTTGCTGCTAGGGCTACCAAAAGTGGAGGAGAGGGCTCCCCCTCTCCCCATGGGGATCTAAAATCACACTGAGGGCTCCTAATGCGCCAGGATTCTTGCACAGAAAGCTGCTTTTTAAGAGACATGAAGAATCCCACGGTCAGGACAGGTCACAAGGCTCTGTATTAGATTTGTAAGTATGGAGGGAGGGGAGCGGACAGGCTTAGTGAATAACATATTAGCGTCACTAAATTTTAACATGAATAAAAAGAGCAATGAAACTCTTCTTCCTGGTATAACCTTTATCTGACAACACATGTGAAGCTGTTTTATTGCCCACTAGGAGATCATGGGTAAAATACAGAGGAGCTGGTATTGTCATTCCACAGATCTAATAATTCATGGGACATATCCAGTATAAACGGTGTCTTTAATTCTCTATGCATCCCTCGTCCCCTTTCTGTTACCCTCCCCATTCCCCAGGGCACACCAGAAAAGAGTCAAACACTGTGTTCTGGGGTAAGGACTGATGCTGAAAGGGTCTCAAGCGTCTCCCCCTGCAACCATCATACTCTCTCCCGAGTGGAGGCTGTCTCTCATTAATCTATTTCCCCTTTCAGACTTACTCAGTGGTATAACTGAATAATGAAATAAAGTTCAGTAGCACTAAGTATTTCTGCGAAGTCATCAGTATGACATCACTGTTGAAGCAAAGCCTAAAGCTAAGGGGTTCACCGTGCTCACTGAGAGGTAATTGTTCACTGTGACCCTACACGAGAGGGCAGAACGCTGTGTGCTGCCTGGGTATACATTACTCTATAGCTTCAGCAGAAACCCAAGGTGTTGTCTGTTACACACGTCTCCCACTTTCCTGTCCCTTGCATGCACATCTGACTGGTGACGATGATTGTGCTCCTGCAGGATGGACCCCCAGCTTCTGACCCTGCTAGACCACAGCCACCCGAGCCCTCATTTGATTGGTTCAGGGTGCTACGGAGGCTAAACAGACACAGCAGCTTCTGAGAGCTACAGGCCAGGAGTGGTGCTTCGGACAATAGTGAAGAGAGGAATGAAATCAATCGAATGAGTGCTGCGACAGCACTACCGTCCTCGCAGGGGCCGGGCTGCATCCCTACCCTCCCACAGCTCAGTACTCAACAAACTGAGTATCTTTATAAGAAATCCCAACTTCTGGGCCTCCCTGGTGGCACAGGCGGTTAAGCACAGCGCTGTGAAGCTGTCCGCAGCCTCAGCAGTGCTGGTTCGATCCCTGCCAGCCTTGGAGCAACCCACATGGCGAACAGACCTCTCCTGTCTCGCCCACTGCTCCCCTCAGCAGTATATTTCGGCCCGCCTGCCTGTGCTGCTCCCCGCCCTGTCTCTGGTGAATCCTTTCACCCTCCCGCGCATCTGGCCTGCACCCCGGCTCTTGTATAAATAAAATAAATCTTTGGGGGAAAACAAAAGAAATCCCAACTTCGGCCCAACATAGCTTGATTTCGGTTCCTGTCCCCACAACCAAAGTCTTGACTAACAAACAAGTCTAAGTGACAGAATGGCAAAAAAAGCTAATTAAAAAGAGGGCCCTGAGTGTATTATTATTAAAATGGAAGGTAAACAGAAAAGCAAAATAACTTTGGGAAAAAGCTCAACCTTCCCTTTTAAGACACATTAGATTGGCCCTTATTGTTCACAAAGGGCACGTATTGACTCCTAAAGCCACGGATGCTAAGATTATATTGACGGATTAAATACTCAATTTGGCAAACTCAGATATAACATTTTTATTAGAAGAGCTTTATCCAGGGAGGTACTGGAAAAGAAGTTGAGAACCACTGTGCATGTTTTAAAAGGAATGAGAGAGACAACCGCTTGAAAGGTAGCATTTCAGCGTCAGAGCCGTCCGTCACTCTAGCTGCAAGTGAAACAAATTAAATCCAAATCTTTGCATCATATTGGAAAGGCTTAAAGCTTCAGAAATCTGGAATACAAATCTCTTGGTGTCCCCTAATGAATAAACAAATGTTTTATGATTTTTACCGAACAGTTCTGTTCAATCCTGTCTTTCCTCCGAGGTGAGGAGGAGGGTGCAGGGAGGGGGAAGAAGGTAGAGGGAAAGGAGACACTTCTCCAATCAACGTGGAGCCAGGAATCCTGGTGAGGGCATCACAACTGCCCAGAAACAGCCAGCCACCTGCCACTTTGCAGCTAACACTCGTGAGGAGAGTAACAAGAAACATGCAGATAAATGCACCACGTGGTGACAGCTACTATGACAGAAATGCCTCAGAGTAACAAGACCAGCGCTATTGGGAGAGGGTGGTGATTTTATAGCCGGTGGTTGGCTGGAGAGGTCATTCTGCTAAAGCAAGATGGAACAAAGACCCCCGAGGAAATGACAGAGTCAGGTAGTGACGTAAGTGGAGGACACGAGGTCAAGCAGAGGGAAAACAAACACACAGGTTCTGAAGCAAAATGATGCTTGGCATATTCTAAAAAGCTGGGGTCCCCGACAGGCTGGAAAAGGAGATGAGGCCTGAGGGCTAGCCAGTGCCAGACCAGAACCGTGTGTAAGCTCTGGGAAGGAGGTTGCATTTTATTCTCAAGGAGAATTCACAGAAGAGGTTTCAGTCTTTGGCATTTACCTTTTTTGTTTTTAAAAAAAATCATGAAAAATTTCAAGTATGTAAAAAGTAGATGGAGTGATACCCACCACCCAGTTTAGAAAGTTACCATATTCCTGATCTTATTTGTACCAATCCCTCATTTTATTTTGGGAGAATATTTTTAAAGTTTTTATTAACTACATTTTTTTCCCCCTTACATCTTTATAGTCCCCATCATTCTCCCGCTTCACCAAGCAGAACATCATCTGTGAACCAGCACCATGTTCTGTTTTGGGAGAATATTTTAAAGTCAATCCAAGAAATGTTACCTTACCCTTTCTGCCATTTGCATCTCTAGTTGTTAAGAACCTTTTTTTAAAAAACCTAAACCACTTTGTCATTATCATACCTAGCAAAATAAAAAGTAATTTTATAATATTTCTCAGTCCATATTTCAATTTCCCTGATTATACTTTTACACATGACTCATTCAAACCAGAGTTCATACAAGGGCTACACCCTGCATTAGCTTAGGGGGCTTCTATCTGAAACAACCCGTCAGGTGAGATACCTTGTCTGTCTCATTGACCACTGTAACTTCAGAACTTAAAAACAGGACTGACGCCCTGGCTTGAGCACATGAATGACGGACACCAACGAGCCAGCACTCCACAGAGACAATACACAAACGTTCTGACACCTCCATTACTGCACTGCTGCCTATTTTCACCCATAACTGTATTTGCTTTTTGTCTCAACAATCTTCCTTTCACAGCTTTTCTCATGCCACTGATTTTGTTGAAGAAATACTGTCATTTGTTCTATAGAATTCTTCACTCCCAAGATTCGGCTGATTTTTTCCCCCTTTGGGTGTTAATTCTTTATTCTCTGTTTTCTACATACTGGCAATTTGATTATATTGAGTGAGATTTCTTTAGGTAAGAATTCTTCATATCCGGCAGTTGTAATGAATCAAATTATGAGGAACTCTGTTTTTGTTTGCACCACTTTTACTGACACTAAGATTGATCTGTAGGCTCAGGTATCCTCAGCCTATCCATCCATTATAAAGCTCCACATTAACCTTTTCCCAAATGGTTTACCATCCACTGACAATCAATGCTCAGCTCCATTATTACATTAAAGGATACAAAATCATGATTTTTCAATTCTACCTTTCCTTAAGAATTAGTGCTGTAAGAACTTTAAGGGGCAATGATACACCCCTGAAACACATAAATGTTATAACACATTGTTATTTCAACTTAAAAAAAAAAAAAAGGTGCTGAAGATTGTAAACAGATAGATGATCTGACATATTAAGAGGCCAGTTAGGACATTCTGAAATAGAACAACAAAGAAATGATATTACTTAGGATCACCAAGTAGAATTAATGAGAAGTAGTTCTGGGGGAGAAAAATGCTGCAGGAGTTGCCAATGTATTAACTTAGGAGTTCATGTAAAAAGTAAGAATCAAGGATGTCTCCTAAGTGTTTGGTCTGAACAACTTGAGGAGTGGAGACTGCCATTTATGGAGATGAAGAAGGCTGGAGAAGGAGCAGGTCTGTTTGTGGATGCCTTGCCCTTGACATCAAACAGTCAAGAGTCTGGGTGAGAGACCTCTTTTAAAGTTCCAAGTCTAGAGCATTATTATGAACATCAGTCCTGACGCCCCTCCAGTACTTTTCATAACTAACCCTGTGGCTATATCCCAATCTCTGATTACTCTTCTTTTCTTCCTTGACTTACACCCAATAAATTCTTCTTCTCATCCCAAGGAAGGTTGGAAGACAAAAATTCAGTGCCAGCAATTTCTCCCTTCCAAACATATTTTTCATATTATTCCCCATACTTATATGTGCCTATTGTTTTTAAGGATTTTACTTCTAATCACTGTGCAGAAATAGAAGTACGGTCTATTTCTGGACAGAGAGGAGTGAGTTATCTCCCCTTAGTTTGAAATACAGGAAACAAAAGTTAAAATAATAAAAGCTACACAATGGATCAGTTATTTGACAAATTAAGTTTACATTAAGGAAGGAGAATGGCTTCGGAGCCTGAACTCTTAATAAGAGAACATCTTAAAAAAGGATGTGTTAAGTAGAAGGAATGAAAGAACAGAAAACAGAGAAGCAAATATTGGCAGGTTCATCCAATGACTGTAGAAGAGTCTCCAGCTCAAGGAACTGAGCTGTTTCTGGCCCAGTGCTGGGTAATAGTCCAAGTGACAGGTTACTTGAAATGCAATACTAACTTTGTACTGATTCTTTACTAAGCACCTCCACCCTAAAATATTTTATTCACAGTGAAAGAATGGCCTTATTTGAATAAGCAAGTACTATATAGTTCCTGGACATCTATATTTATTTATTTTTAAGGATTTATTTATGTATACAAGAGCTGGGGGTACAAGCCAGAGGTGCAGGGGGGTGAAAGGATTCATAAGAGACAGAGTGGGGAACAGAACAGGCAGATAGACTGAAGTACACTGCTGAGGTGAGCAGGTGAGTCAGGAGAGGTCTACCACACCATGTGGGAAGCTGCCTGGCCGGCCAGGGATCGAACTCGTGCTGCAGAGGCTACGGACTGCTTCAGAGTGCTGTGCTTAACCCCCTGCGCCACTGGGGAAGTGCTATATTTTTTACTTTTAATTATTAAACCTGCCTTTGGTTTTTCTACATCTGACCTGCTGTTACCAAAATTACTATGTAATTAAAAAAAAAAAAAGTAAACACCGAGTTAAGATGGAAAAAAAAATTACTATGTATTAATGGGACAACAAAACTTCCAAGTCCTGCACAGTAATACTTCGTTTATAGTACTAGCTCCTGGCTGTAGTATTTTCTTCAGAGTGTACAAGAGGCACCATTAAAAAAGAGGAGAGGAAAATGAGATAAAAAGAAGTTGGATCATAGCCTAAAACCAGAAACTTGGTACCAACTCATTAGAAGTACATTGCTAACAATGTTCATGAAAGCTAAATGTTAGACTAGGGAAAGGAAAAATGCGTAGAAGGGTAATGTCTGTTGCAAAGATCTTACTCTTTAGTAAGTATTCTTTAGAGAAATAACAAGAACTGGTTTTTCTTCAATTTGAAAAACAAAAACCACTGTTTTATTGACTTGAAGCTTCCAACTACACAATGCTGCAAACCCAAAGTAGAACGAGGTATACAGGGAGCACAAGGAGAGTCTTGCATTTGCTAAGTATCTACAATGTGATGCACATATGAGCTAGGTCTGTAAGTGGATTTTACGTATATTTCCTTCCACGGCAATGCCATCAGGTGCTGTAAGTTCACTGGGTGGATCTGCTCTGCCCACCATGAGAGCCGTGAGTCATGTGTGGCTCCAGAGCACTTGAAATGTGGTTACGTCTCCACTGAGCATCAGGTGTCAAAAATACACTGGATTTAGGTCTCCCTGGTAGTGCAGGGGTTAAGTTTCAGCACAATGAAGCTATCAGTAGCCACTGCAGCAATAGTTCCTTTCCTGGCCAGGGAGCTGACCCACATGGCGCAGACCTCTTCCGTTTTGCCCGCTGCTCCCCTCAGCAGTTTATTTCAGCCAATCCGCCTGTTCTGCTCCCTACTCTGTCACTGGTGAATCCTCTCACCAACCGCGCCCCTGCCCCACACCTCTGACCTGTACCCCAGTTCTTGTATGCATAAATAATCTTTAAAAAATATACTGGATTTGAAGACTTTGTATTAAAAAAGAAAAGGAAAATATCTAAAATACCTGAGCTTTCAACATACATCCATGATCAAGAATAAATATATTTTATACCTTCCTCTATTCCTCTATTCAGTTGATTGCAATTCTGTGACTGAAGTCACTGATGTGTAAGATCCAAAATACTGTTAATGTGGCTTGAATCTAAAAGTGTGCTCCTTGCATTTTATACTTTACTACTCTCTTAGAAGAAAAAATAAGTAATAATCATAAAACATTGTTATTTGTAAAAAGGGTTTCACTAAATATTAGGCATAAATAAATCTGGTGACATTTAAAATTAAATCTGGTTTAGAATGTTAATCATTAACTTAGGAATCTGAAAATTAGAGAATAGCCATCCTACTTTTGTAGACCTATTGTTAACAGGTAAGTGGGTCATATTATACAAACCTCCCTAAATTTACTAAAAAATTTGTGAAGCTGTACAGAATTTAAGAGTTTTCTATTATGCAAACATAATTGCTCAAAAATAAAAATAGGAAGCTAAAACCATATTCTCTGCTTTCACATATGAACATCTGACTACAGCTACTGAATCTCAAAATTACTTATATTTATAATGATAACATACATAACTCCAAGAAAAAACTTCCAAATTCATAGAGCCCAGAGATTCTCAGAAGAGTAAGTGTTGGACATCTCATAGAAAATAAATGAGAAAGTGGCAACAATAAATTTAGGGAGGCATCCATCCCTCGGCCTTGGGCAAAAATCAACATAATTAAGTTATTATTACTGAGACGAAACTGCTATACACCTCTGATAGTTTAAATTTTTTAAAAAAGGAAGGGATGAGTCCCAAGACTGAATACAACACATTAAAATGCCTCTGATCAGACATTCTTAGTCCTAATAGCTCTGGCCTGGTAAAGCAGCTACGCTCACACCTCAGCATATAACAATCACCTCCTCAAATGTTAATACAAGTGAGCTCTCCCCTCAGGTTCTGTTCTCCTCAGCTATTTGTCTACACTTTGGTCTTTATAGGTTTTTAATTGTTAGAGCCTTTCATCCAATAGGGCAAGTCACCTTCAAAATCTCTAGTCTGTTTTTGGTCCTTTGCTCATCTACTGAAATTATTGTTTTTTTTTTTGTTTTTTTTTTTTGGTGGGACCCTCGCTGGTGGCTGGGGAACGAACAGGTGCTGCAGAGGCTGCGGACAGCCTCGCAGCCCAATGCTCAACTGCTGCACCACCAGTTCTAGAAGATTTATTAAGATTGTAATTAGAATTGCACTGAATTCAGATTTTTCGATCCACAAACATGGTCTTGTCCTCCATTTATTTCATTATTTTTACAAAATATTATCCTACTTTTTACATATTTATTATTGGCTTATTCCTAGTCTCTTGTATTTGTCACTGGTAACACAAAAGAAAAATTTAAAAAACATACAATATCTGTTGCTCATATATAGGAATGTAATAAATTTTACTGTAAGTAAAAGGTAACATTTCATATTAACAGACTGGGGGAAATATCTCACAATAACAAGTGTTAAGCAAATGTTGGTAAATGTGTAAGCTGGTATAATTACTTTGAAAAGTTTGACATTTTCTAGTAAATCTGAAGGCATGTGTGAGCTCTATAATCCACAAACCCTACCACTCCTACATATATATACCAAAGAACTTCCTGTCCACCTGTACAGGCATTTATATGAACATTAATTGAACTAATTTATAGTAGCAAAAAACCTCAAAATAATCTAAATGCTCCTCACCAAGAGAGGAATAATTCAATTTTGGCCTATAATTACGGTGAAGCCCTACACGGTTGTAGAAGTGGAAGTATGACAACGGGAATTTTGAATAAATATTCTGGTTACGAATCATTACTCGGGGCAGGGGGGGGGGGGGCTTCCTCTGGTGGCACAGCAGTTGAGCGCTGGGCTGCAAAGCTGCCTGCAGCCTCTGCAGCGCCGGTTCAATCCCCAGCCATCAGTGAGGATCCCACCAAAAAAAAAAATCATTACTCGGGCCTCCCCTGGTGGTGCTGGTGGCTGAGCGCAGTGCTGTGAAGCTGTCTGCAGCCTCTGCAGCACCAGTTCAATCCTGGCTGGCCAGCGAGGGTCTCACATGGCGTGGCAGACCTCTCCGGTCTCGCCTGCTGCTCCCCTCATCAGTGTATTTCATCAGTCTGCCTGTTCTGTTCCCCACTCTGTCTCTGGTGAATCTTCTCACCCTCCCACACATCTGGCTTGTACCCTGGTTCTTGAATAAACAAATAAATAAATCTTTACCAAAAAAAAAAAAATCACTACTCTAGGGCCTCCCCCAAGTGGTGCAGGCGGTTGAGCGCAGCACTGTGAAGCTGTCTGCAGCCTCTGCAGCATGATTCGATTTCCGGGCAGGGAGCTACCCACATGGCACAGCAGACATCTCCAGACTCACTCACTGCTCCCCTCAGCAGTGTATTTCAGTCGGTCTGCCTGTTCTATTCCCCACTCTCTCTCTGGTGAATCCTCTCACCCTCCCAGTTCTTGTATGCATGAATAAATAAATCTTTAAAAAAAAAAATCACTATTCTAAATTGAAGACTTGCTCTCTCACAGACTGAGTGACAACATGGAAATAAGAACACCATTCTTTCCTTCACCTTAAAACAAACTTGGGTTACGAAAGAAGCTGTTCCTCTAAGGGCCAGGAACCACGTGAATCCTAGAGAAACAAGCAGAGATAAATACACAGTGAGTAAATGCACAAAGAGTATGTGCAATTTGAGTCCAGTCAAGAAATGATTACAGCTTGACGAGAACACCATCAATAAGAGAAATGGACAGATCAAAGAAATATTTAGAAGATCAAAATCACCTGGGATGAGGTGATGGACTAGGAAATGAGAGATGAAGGGAAGATGAGTCAGAATCCCAATGGGATGTAAAAGAAAAGCAGCAGGAGTGCAAGAGAAAAGAAACGTGGCAAATACAAGACATAAGACTTAAAACGCCATAGGTGAAAAGGACAAAGGACAAAGCAACGTGAAACATTGCAAAAGTCCTTCAGAAACACAGCTATCTCACATAAAATAAAGCTGAGCTGAGAAGAAAATGGCTCCAGTTATCACATGTGCATCTAACTTTCATGAATTCAGTCATATGCCCTGGAGACAAATAATCTGGGCAACAATCCATCATTCAATTCAAGAGCATGAATATTATGGTGACTCTAAGCAGCTGAGAAGCTCCAAAAACAATGATTTAAAGAAAATGGCAGCCTATTTTCCCTTTCCTATCCATCTATAGCTCCACAAAGTCATTCATTCATTAGACATAATTGTTGTATCCCTGAGAGCAATCTCTAAATGAAGCAGAGTTTCTATGTGTTCACTGTACTTCTGCTGAAGATGTAAAAGTGGCTTCAGACACTAAAGTATATTGGGGGGGGGGGGCCTCCCTGGTGGTGCAGGCGGTTGAGCACAGCGCTGTAAAGCTGTCCGCAGCCTCTGCAGTGTGGGTTTGATCCTGGCCGGCCACGGAGACCTTCACATCGCGCGGCAGACCTCTCCTGTCTCACCCCATTGCGCGGCAGACCTCTCCTGCCTCGCCCACTGCTCCCCTCAGCAGTGTATTTCAGTCAGTCTGCCTGTTCTGTTCCCCGCTCTGTCTCTGGTGGATCCTCTCACGCTCCTGCATATCTGGCCTGTGCCCCGATTCTTGTATGCATGAATAAGTAAATCTTTAAAGAAAAAAAGGGTATGAGAGGGAGGAAAGACAGGGTATCATACTCTGAATGACGGTGGCAGGGAGAGGAAGGCAGAAGAATTTGAAAGTAATGTGGCACATAGTGGAGATTCTTGTATATGTAATTATTTATCAATGTTATCAATGCTGGTATCAAGACAATCTTATATAAAGGATAAAATCAGTCTTGTTAAGAGACTGAAAATGCAGTGTTTATGCTTCTACCTGTTATTTCTATAGCAGGAAAAAACTCTTCTATACCAAAGGGAATTAAGTGAGCGATCACAAAAATATCTTCACACATCCTACCTTGGGATTGTTTCTTTTCTTCATATTATCCTATACAATAGCTGTTAAAATAAAATAGGTAGGTGCCTTTAGCTTCTGTTTGACATCATAAATAAATGATGAAAAACTATGGTAAATTGTCCAAAGCCTATTAAAAATTAAAAGCTTTTCAAATCTCTTTTTCTGAACAGAAGATTAGAAAGGTTGCAAATCGGATGCCTGGCAAAAACTATTACAATGAAGAAGATGGACACATCGTTTTTCATTTAGTATCAAATACCTCAACAGAGCCTTAACAGTTCAATCTCAGAGACGGCACTGACAGAGGTGGTAATGATCAATGAACTCCTGTCCAGTGGAGGCCAGTTTAGGAAAAATGGATGTTCAGAAAACTAATATGCCTTAAAAATACAAAACTTCCTGCTAAATACTCTGAAGACAGAAAACATGGGTTAAGAGAAAAAGGATTTCCAGTAGTCCTTTACAGAAAAAGTTTGCCAATCTCCAACACTAGAGCAGATGTGAAGGAAATAACTCGAAGGGACCTGAGAGGTCTTTTAGCTCTTCTCCACTCAGCCCCTGCCGTCTGCGTATAGTAGCCGAAAGTGTTCATCACCTTCTTTTCTTTCAGAAACTGTTGCCACCTAGGTGTGTGAAATTCTTACTTCCCTAAGTTCCAGTGCATTTAAAATACAAAAAGGGACAAAAATTGGCCATGACTCTATGAGGCTAACAGCCTAGTGGTGTAGACTTACAGGTAAATAAATAACCATGCGCTGAGAGGGATATACTCATGTGGGACACTTGAGAAGCTTACGAATCAAGACTCCTAGCGGTGGGATACTCCAGGATTCAACAAGTACCCATGGAAGGGGAGAGTGAAAGACCAAGGTAGAGTTATGAAACCAGACTCATTCATTCTGTCAACAAGTAGTTATTGAACGGCTACTACGGAACATTCGACGGGAAGCAAAAACAAGCATGGACTCCCTCCTACACACTGAGAATGAAAGATAGAGGCTAACCAAATTATTACACTACTTGGGTTAAAACTGTAACCCCAAGGAAATGCTCATATGAAAAGGAAGATGGTTCCATGATGGTGTGAGGTTAGGAAATGGTCTGTGAAAACTTCAGTGGGAAAGAATCCTTGAGCTGGCATCTAAAAGATTACAAGGTAGGGCCTCCCCGTGGCGCAGCGGGTTCACTGCAGCACTGTGAAGCTGTCCGCAGCCTCTGCAGTGCAGGTTTGATTTCCGGCCAGCCAGCCAGGGAGATACCCACATGGCATGGCAGACCTCTCCTGTCTCGCCCGCTGCTCCCCTGAGCAGTGTTTTCGGTCCATCTGCCTGGTCTGCTCCCCACTCTGTCTCTGGTGAATTCTCTCACCCTCCTGCACCTCTGGCCTGTACCCCAGTTCTTGTATAAATAAAATCTTTTTTTTAATAAAATAAAAGATTACAAGTTAGCTAAGTAAAAAGGGAAGAAGTGGATTCAAGGAAGAGAGTGACACAAATGAGGCACAGTAAGCAAGGCACAGAAATCTAGATTAAAGATTTCAGTCTTTGGTCCTTCCTGGTGACATAGGGGTTAAAGACAGTGCTATCAAGCTATCGCCAGCCACTGCAGCTAAGTTTCATCTCTGGCCAGCGAGCTGACCCACGTGGTGCAGCAGACCTGTCCTGTCTCACCTGCTGCTCCCCTCAGAAATGTCTCTCAGTGCATCTGCCTGTTCTGCTCCCCACTCTCTCTGGTGAATCCTCTCATCCCCTGTACCTCCGGCCTATACCCCAGTTTTTGTATGCATAAATAAAAATAAATCTTAAAAAAAAGTAAGCAAGAAAGCTAATTAAAAAAAATATTTCATTCTTTATCCTAAAGGTGTGGTAAACCAGTGGAGAATTTTAAGCTATTTTGTATCAAAGATTTGCATTTAAGATCAGGCTGACTTCATTATGCAGGATAAACTGATACAGGTCACACACTATGTGGGCAGACCAGCTAGTAGTCTTTTCACTCAATCACCAAATATTTAATGAGTGCCTACTGTGTATCAAGCACTTTTGACTTACTGGATATATAGGAATAAATAGAAGCCCCTGACCTCATGGAACTTATACTCTGTTGATAGACAACAAATAGTCTACAAAGTCATGCAGTGGTTAAGTGCTGTGAAGGAAAGTAAAACAGAGTCAGACAATCATGTATGAGAAAGTGCTATTTTAACGAGGGTCCTAGAAATCTGGGCAAATAATGATGACAGCTTGAACTGAGATGGCAGTAGCAAGAAAAGACTGAAGACCTATTTTAAAAAATTAATTAAAAAAAACAGCATTGGACATCAATAAACACCCCGAAGGCTTTGAAGTGACGAGGGCAAAAGGAAATGCACCAGGATACAAGAGACGGTGGTGGGAAAAAATAAGACAATAAAAAACAGAGCAGTTATTTAGGAGATACCAAAAAATCTAATTTCTAGTCTAGACAGACTAGAAATACAGGATGATGGGGAGAAGCGTCAGCCACCCCAGTTAGTGGATCAATGCATGGTATTCATCAAGAATGTACCAGAAGCATCAACATTTTGAAGCGGTAAGGAAAATGCACAGGAGATAGGGAAGACAGATCCATTACGGAAGAAAGATGATGCAATATCTAATGAGTGTAAAA
Source organism: Talpa occidentalis (assembly GCF_014898055.3). Classification (NCBI taxonomy): domain Eukaryota; kingdom Metazoa; phylum Chordata; class Mammalia; order Eulipotyphla; family Talpidae; genus Talpa; species Talpa occidentalis. Next base: position 94,586,955 of record NW_023601322.1, read on the forward strand.
TCATAGGAGTTGAGAGGAATGAACGACATCAAATGGTGTTAAAGATCAAGTGCAGTAAGGATTAATAATACCCACAGCACCGTGATGACTGCATTAATGTTATGACGAGGGAGGGTGGGGCAAGAAGGGAAGCGGGGCAAAGAGAGCCAACGCGAGATTGGCTGAGTGAGAAGTGACAAGGTGGAGACATCCACACTTGAAGGTGTTGAAGGGAAAAGGCAGGAGGCAGACAAATAGCTGGTGGGAGATTAGGGAGGTGAACTAAGATTTTGCTTTTCTTTCTTTCTGGTTTTCAGATTAGAGAGGCATCAAATCAAAATGGTATCAAGAAGGTAAAGCAAGATGTACAGGACACCAAGTGTCTCTCCTAGGGCAGAGAGGAAGGGAAAGTTGGAAAGATGTAGGATCATTCAGAAAGTGTAAGTTACAGGACCTGACAACCTGCATTTGGAGGGTGAGTAAAAGGGAGGAATATAATACAACTCTTAGGTCATGGCCTAGGGGACTGAATGCATTTTATTTTACTACTCATAAGGGAGGGCACAAAATTATAAAATGGCTGGTATTTTAAAAAAGAGTAAAGAATTATGAGAAGCAATAAAAGATGAGCTCAGCTTTACACAATGAACTTGCAGTTCAATTTGATAGCGAGGTGGAAATACTAGGCAATTAGACATTTCAGAGCTCAGATTGAGATGCCAGGAAGTGCATGCATTTAATTATGCGAGTGGTGTTTTTGAATAGCTTTGTTAGAATGCAGTAAAGTCAAATGTTTTCATGCCACCACCAGGGAAGGTATCTTTTTTTTTTTTTTTAGGTTCTGCTTCAGATTTATTTGTACAAATAGCACAGGAAGACACCAGTGCCCTTTAGACAGCAGCCTAGGGGTGACACCAGTCCGTCTGTCCTCACATGGGCAGACAGCGTTCTCTATTCTTAAGGCTTTGCGGGGGTCTGGGCACCTTTGGCGGCCTGGGTACATTTGGCAGCCTGGGCACCTTTGGCAGTCTGTGTTCCTTTGGGGACCTGTGCTGCAGCCGCATCCTTGGCCTGGGTTTTAGCCTTGCCCTTTGGCCGAGAAAGCCTGAGACCCTTGGCGATGCGGGCACGTGCATGTTTCCCAAGCTTGGGGTGAGCGATGTAGGCAAGTCGGCTGAGCTTGCGGCTGCTGCCCTTTGGGATGTTAGCCCTGACCGTCTTGGTCTTTACAAGGGCCTTGATAGCCTCAGCACGTGCACTCATGGCCTTGGCATTGTTGGCCTGCATCTTCCTCAGGCCCTTCTCGTTATGTTTCTTGGCAAAGTGCATGTTCCTTAGGAACTTGGGATCTACCCCCTTAAGAGATTCGTATCTTTGGGTTTCTTGATGCCATTTCTGTGCCATTTTCGGGATTGGTTGTGCGTCATGTGGTTCTTGGACTTGGCCATGTCTGCACTGAGGCCCGCGGCTCCCCGGGCACCTTGAGCTGGAAGAGCCAGGGAAGGTATCTTAAGGAAGGAAAATACGCTACAGGAGAATAGAGTGAGGTCAGGAACAAAGCCCCAGGAACCCTCTAAGGTGTAACATAGAAGTTCAGGAAATCTATATTCATTTAAGTTTTTGCTGCTTTCTTTCTTAACTTATGAAATTTCAAAAGAAACACTTTACACTTTTACCTATTTTTCCAAGCCGACAAAAATGTAGAAAAAGCAAGCTGAATCTTTCAATGACACCAATGATTACTGTTTCAATGATATATATTATAATCAAATATTTTAAAAATGCTGACCGCTACCCTATACGGTCTCTTTTTAAAAAAACAAAATCAGTTGGATATGTGTTTGACTATGTGAATGTGTGTTATTTTTTACCAAAGTCAGAGAATTATCTTGAAACTCTCCCCACCCAAAAAAAAAGAAGGATAAAAGAAAAAGTTTTTTAAATGTTACAAGTTTATAAGTAACACCCTCTTGCTAGTCATTCAATAAACATGAGATGCTGTGAGTGGAAAGAGAAAGACAAAACATAGTCCCTGGCCTTCTGGAGCTCTCAACTTATATGTACCAGGAGCCAGCAAACAATGGAAGGCCAAATCAGGCCCAATGCTTGAGTGTATAAAGTTTTATTGGAACATAGTCACGTTTATCTATGGCTGCTCGTAGACCAAAATATAGAGTGGTTAGCAAGAGACCTCATAACCTGCAAAGCTTAACATATGTATTATCTGGTCCTTTACAGAAAAAGTCTACCAATCCCTCATATAGAGCAGATTGAATAAGCCTGTGGAAAATATTATTTCCTAAGGGAGATAATACTGTCTCAGGGGGCTGCAGCAGGTTTCACAGGGAAGGTAATATTTAAAAATCAGTAAAAGTTCACCAAGAATAGAAATAAAAGATGCCACACATAAAGGCACAGGATGGGAGAACCCAGTATTTAGGAAAGCTGGAACAAATGCACTCCAGTGAAATACAGGATGTTAAAAAATATAGGAGTTAGGACAAATGAAAACATGGCAGAGAATACAGACTCTTGATTTCTTCCTGCTGCTTTCCTGTGCTGCCAAGCTCAAGTGCTTAGGGAGTAAAGTCTACTGTTTTAATGCAATACTCCAAGGAAAACATAATTAGGTTGGTAAAATAGATTAAGGTTAAGTTGCCTTGTCAGGAGTTTAAACCTGACGCTACTTATATTTGGAACGTTATCGTTTATTTTAAAGTTTACATACTAAGGTATATAAAGAGTTAAGCTTTTAAAAGTAGCATTCAATGTTATCTTTTTTATGTTATTCTCACTGATTTGTATTCTAACATGATTTTCTGAATGAGAGAACAAAGAGTGAAATTACACTCTTTATCTAAAAGTAGAACTGCATTTAATCCTGAGTATACAAATGAACATTATACTGCACATTTGAATGCCATGCAATTCATCATCTGTCATAAGAGGAAAAAAAGGCTGAGCACTGTAGACGAACAGGGAAATTGTTAAGCAAGGAAAAGCATGATCTAATCTGGGTTTTAGAAACCCTCACACCAGTGACAGGAAGGGAAGGCGGCCTGGAGTGTGAGAGAAACAAGAGAGAGAACATTTTAGAAGTCGGTGTAGTAGTTTCAAAGACAATGTTTAAAGGCAGGAGCAGAGGAAGGAAACACGTTCAGTATGTATTAAAGAGAGATTGAACAGCTGATCAGAGAGAGGTAGAGGCTATGAAGCTTGCAGATTAGAAGACTGTGAATAGAGCTGTTAAGGGAACTTGGGAAGTTCAGATACATGTGGAACACAATAGGTATTTTGATACGCTGTGTTGAGAAGCCTTAGTATATCCAAGTGTATTTCTACAGTGGGCACTCATGGCATAGTGCTCAACCTTTGAAGAGGTCTATTCAGAAGACATGAGATTTAGAAATGGTGGTGGCTAAAACTTACCAGAATAAATGAAATATCTTCAGAGCTGCATGTGAAAAGAAAAAAATGAGAGGAGAGGCATATTCCGTATTTAACAGGCAGATTAAGTAAAATTATTAAGGATGGGAACAGGAAAATGAAGATAAAAATAAAAACTGCCCAGAGGTCATGGACATAGTTTGAAGAAAAAGATTACAGCTTATCACACCAAAAGAGCCAACTTGTTGAGACATGCATAAGACCTTCAGGTGACAAAGAACAAGATAAAGCACTAAGAAATAGAACAACCACGTTTTACCTACAGAATACAGAGGAAAAACATTAGTGGTTAAGGGCAGGGGCTGTGAATTCAGAGGGCTACAATCCCAGCTCTGCTATTTCGGGCAAACTTTCTAAGCATCAGTTTTCAACCTACAACGTATATAATACTACTTGTCTTCCTCTCAGGACTGTGTGGAGGAATAAATGCGATAATGTAAAGTACTTAGAACAATGTATGGCTCATAGGAAGTAATCAAATGTTGGCAGCATTTATTAAGGTCTTTTTTTCACTAGGAAACAGCAAATCATTGTAAACTATTGCAGGAAGGCAAACTTTGCTGCTGCTGGAGTCAAAAAGGCCAACAAAGGTTAAACATCAAGAAGGATACATGATGGTCCCTTTATATAAACTACAGTACATTTTAAGAGGAAACCCTGTGTGGAATTACAAGGTAAGATAAAAATGGGAATTAAAACACAACACAAGATAACTAGGATTTCCGGTTGAAAAAGAAAAAAAAACAAAGAACATAGCTAAGTGCCCATACAAAAGATTTCTAGTACTGTCCAAGGAAACAGAAGAACTGATCTGCAAATGGAACTCTCCAGAATGTGCTCCTAGGCAAAATTTCCCATAGTGAAGGATAACTTGTAAGGCTATTTATATTTTATTCCTTAAAGATACTTAATTTCTCTATTAGTAGTTTCTGACATAACTTCAGCAATGATAGAGACTTCATATCCCAACACTGATACTTCGATTACCAACATAGTCTAGAATATAATACAAGAAATCACCAATATTTTACCATTAAAAACCCAATAATTATGGTTTTCAAACTGAATAATGTCAGTGATCTCACTTTGAGGCACCCCTGGGAAATCTACAAAGCTAAGAAAACAGCCCCTGTACCACAGAACACTCTAGTGAATGCGCAGGTTAAATCAGCTTAAGATTTACATTATTCTCCTAAATTAATACTAGAATTAATGTAATACAATATGTTAATCAGAAGATTCAAGTAAAGGAACTGTTTACGGAGTAAAAGAAAAGGGGGATATCACCATTACATGGTTTTGATGACAGAATCTGCATCACACAGACTCTCACCATCTCAACAGGTTTTATTTGTTCAATTTCTGCCCACACCACAAGAGCACGGATCCAACTAGTATGCTTTTACAGCCCATCTGCAGATAATTAATGCTCACACTAATTTACTGATTTACCCTGCCCCTTCTCTATGCTGCCAAGCTCATATACCCAGGGAGAGGAATCTACAATTTTAACACTATATGCTGAGGAAAATAGAATTAGTTTGCATAGTCACCTGCCTTCAAAGTACATAACAAAGCTCCCACAGATATAGGGCAGTGTGGTCCAGGAATAAATGATTTTTGCTCACCCAATTAGAGCATAAGACGCTATTTTTATAGAGTTAGAATTTAACACAGTGCAACTACAAATAAAATACTAAATATTAATCAAGAAAAAGATTTTGTGTCATCCAGTTATTAGGAGTATTTAAGCAGCATGACTAATGGGTGGGTCAAATTAGAACTAAATTAGGTAATAGTATGACAAGATAAGACAGCTACCATGTTACTGTATAACAGTAACAGTCCTTAAATCAGGGAAACCAACATTAAACTTTAAGTTCTTACTTTTCCGTTCCAGGAACACTTCTTGTACAACTTCAGCTAAATACTGTCATCAGAGAGGTGACACACTGCCTGATGAACTAATAAGTGAATCACAAAAGATCTCCCTCACCAAAAGTGCCAAATTATAAGTCATTTGGCTTCAGTTTATGACGAACACCTTATTACCTAATACTGTTAAATGGAACAGATCCTGAGAACTCTGCAGTCTGTTCCAGAAAGTGCAGAGCAGTCTTATTCCTTATACAAAGCAGCTGGGTTCAGATTTTCAATTCTAAGTTGGAATTCCTGAGAGGCTTTAACAACAATGAACTAGTTCAAAGGAATTCATCTTAATTTTTTCACTATCCAAGGAAATTAAAACACGAAAATGCAGTCACTGTGAAATTTTATTCTAGGGATGACGTTAGTAGAACCACCTAAACAAATCCAACTTTTAATCGAGAAGGGCGGTTCAGAAGCACTGTGACTTCCTTGGTTTGTGGGCAGCAAACTGGGTAGAGTATTCCTCTCCAAATTCTTAAAAAAAACAGCATGAAATAACCACACACTGCCCCTGTTATCAGCACCCAGAGTCCGCATAGACACTGGAGGGAGCTCCATGCATCCCGCAAGTCGCTGGACACGTCCAAGAGTTACTCTCTCCCTGGACCCTTCACTCCAGCACCATGCAGGCGACTTGTACTAAAAACCTCCTTGGCATCAAGTTCTTGCAGTCAGATCCTCACCTTCACTGGCAGGGCCCAAGATACGATCAGACACAGAGCCACGACCTTTGGCATCCAACCCTGGCTCCATGTAGAGTGTGCCCAGGTTGCCCGAGTTACTCTCTCCCTGGAACCTTCACTCCAGCACCATGCAGGCGACTTGTACTAAAAACCTCCTTGGCATCATCAAGTTCTTGCAGTCAGATCCTCACCTTCACCGGCAGGGCCCAAGATACGATCAGACACAGAGCCACGACCTTTGGCATCCAACCCTGGCTCCTTGTAGGGTGTGCCCGGGCTGCAGCCGAGCCCGTCCTACGGCCCAGGTCGCGAGGGACGGTGCCTGCAGCAACTTTCCCCGCGGGCCTGCCCCGGGCCCCCACCTCCCCCCGCCCCCCTCCCCGGGGTCACAGCCGGGCTCCCCGCCCCTCCCGGGGGCTTACCCTCCGCCGCCTCCGCGCTGCAGGCGCCCCGCTTCCTTGCGGAGGCGCCCGAAGCACTGCGTCCAGCAGCAGTTCCCCATCGCATGCCGCCCCGGCGCGCCGCGCCCCCGCCTCCTCCCGCGCAGAGCCCAGGCCCGGGCCCGGCAGCCGCATCCGCGCGGCGCCGGCCGAGGGGCGTCGGGACCCGGCGCGCGGCGGCGCGAGGGGCCGGGGCCGCCGAAGGACGCGCGCTCGGAACAAAGGCAGCGGTCACTCCAGCCGCCGCCGACTCGCCGCCGCGGGAGGGGGGAGCGCCGGGCTGTGGGCTCGGGACGCCCTCGCCATCCGCATGGCCCCCCGCTCGGCTCAGCCCGCGCCCGGCACAGCGAGCGCCTCCCGCCGCCGAAGAGGACAGTCCCGGAGGGGCGCGCGCCCAGGCCCCGCCTTCTCGCGTCGCCGAGCCGCCGACGCCGCCACGCCCCCGCCCCTCCCGGGCCCCCATTGGGCGCCGCCGCGGAAGCCCCGCCTCTTCCGGCGACAGCCGCGCGTCACTTCCGTGCGCTCCTCGGCCCCGCCGCCCCCTCACCCCGGCGCTGGGTGTGGAGGCTGGGCTAGCGCACCTTGACCTGGCTGCCGAGTCTCGTGCTCTCCCGGCCGGTTCTGCCTGCTGGGGCCCGACCGCCTCAGGGTGCACACGGAGAAGCCTCGGCCTTCGAACTTTGTACCAAAGCCACGTGAGGGCCTCCCTAGTGGCGCAAGGGTTAAGATGCAACCTGTGAAGCTGTCTGCAGCCTTTGCAGCAGGAGGGAGCTACCCACATGGCGCGGCAGACCTATCCTGACTCGCCCGCTGCTCCCCTCAGCAGTGCGTGTCAGTCAGTCTGCCTGTTCTGTTCCCCGCTCTCTCTGGTGAGTCCTCTCACTCCCTGCAGCTCTGGTCTGTACCCCAGCTCTTGTATGCATACATTGAAAAAAAACAAAACCAAAGCCACTTGAGCGGCTTCCCTAGCGCCCCAGGAGTCCTCAGCGGTGGAGGGGTGCTTCTCTTGTGTGGGAGCTTAGGCCTAATTCGTGTTGCAGGAGAGGAGCAAAGAGGGTCAGGGACTGGTTAAGTTGTGTCTCCTGGTCGCTAGTGTGAGCACTGTAGCAGAATACTAGTGGTAGCCTACTGGCCTGATACCGAAAGAGTGGGTCCTTTGCCCTTCTAGGGAAAGAATTCACCAGAGTGCTACTTGTATTTGAACCAGGCAAGGCTTTGTTAGAGAGACTCATGTGTGAGGGAGCCAGCTTGGGAAAGGAGAATATATATAGTCTGACGACTCCCTTCAGGGAGTTAGAAGGAAATACTTGTAGGTTAAGTGCACAAAAGGTGGGTAGGGGGCCAGCAGCAGCCTCATAGCGTGATGTGGGTTGGGGTATGCACCCAATATCTGCAAATGGGTTACATTCCAGCTGCACACGGGGGCTCTCAGCCTTCTCTCACCAGGAAATTTTAATTATTAGTCATGATCTGACACTTTATCTATCATGGTGCTTCATGATCGGTGCCAAATTGTTGGGTCAGGACTTATCCATCCATGATTTAGTCTGCCTGTTCCAACAGGACTTAGGACACCTCATCCTACCACCTTGCAACTTTTTTATCTAGGTTGTCTCAATGTTGTTCTGGGAGTTTGGGGACCCCTCAAGAGCAAGAATTCTGTCCCCTCCATTACCGCACTAGTCTAAATAATAGAAACACAAATTCATTCCTTCAGTTCATTGGAGTATAGTTTTGATTACCTAAATTTACATGAGATACTACTTATGAGTATATAACATAGAGGTAATGAAATAATAAGATTTATATTACAGGCTTGTTAGTATAAATGAGCATTTAAATAAGTAGTTTGTATAATACAGGAGCAACTGCAAAGCAGTTAATTCCTTTGTCGCTACATATCACAATTTATAAAAAAAATAATGCTAGCTTTTTCAGAATCCTTCTTAATCACACACTCAGGCATACTCCACATCACTACTTGAAGTCAGGCTTTAAGAAAGTGTGGCTTACATAGAGAAAAATATTCTCCAACTGTCAGGCACTGCCCGTCCCAGGGTCTGCAGAGGCAGAAATGAGATGCCTGAAAGTGAGACTATCCACTGACTTAAGGGGATATCACACCACCTACAAACTAGTTGTGTTTTGTGCTGGGAACCAAAATACAATAATCTTGTCAAAAAGCCATAGCCCAGTGTCATTATGGTTCCTGAAGTCTTATTTATTCAGTGTTAAATAATACTATGTGAAAGACCCATAGCCTAGCCCCATGTTTAACTTGACCAAGGACTACCTAGTTCTTTTGTGTATATTTTCTCCATTATAAATTGAAAATTTAGGAGCACTATTTTCATCTCTGTAGCTCTCAAACAATAACTTGAACAAGAGCACACACTGCCTTCTCACTGGGAGAAGCTAGAGGGATGATAGCCACCCATGAACCCACCTCTGAGGTCTAGGGGACACTCATATACTGAAGGAGGAGGCCTGTGGCTACTAAGTATTAGACACAAAGGCCTGTTTCCCTTCTAGTTAAGTTATTGGAATTTACTTTAACCTCAGAGTTTTGGAGCCTTAGGCCAATAACTTTACCATAAAAAATAATTTTGTGAGGCAGAGATGCTCTTGTGAATTCTTGCAAAACAAAAGCAAATTCACTGGGGGAGGGTGGGGGTTTAGAAATATACTTTCCATCTAGGTTGCACAGATTTTGCATAGATGTAACCATGAGCCTGCAATCACATATTACACATATTACACCATGCTATCATTACACAGGCAGACACAGAAATAGTAGAAGGAAAAATCCCATGAGTTTCATAGACACCATAAAATAAGTATATTTAAATAAATTTTTTTAAAGAAAGGGAATATAAAAGCAATCAAGGGCCTCTCTGGTGGCAGAAGGGGTTAAGATGCAACCTATGAAGCTGTCTGCAGCCACTGCAGCACGAGCTCGAGCCCCGGCCAGGGAGCTACCTACATGGCGCAGCAGACCTCTCCTGACTCACCCGCTGCTCCCCTCAGCAGTGTATTTCAGCTGATCTGCCTGTTCTGTTTCCCACTCTGTCTCTCACCCCCCACAACTCTGGCCTATACCCCAGTTCTTGTGTGTATAAATAAATAAATCTTTAAAAAAATAAAAGGAATTAAAACAAAACTAGTAGAAATGAAAAATACATTGAAATTAAGCATTGATGGAGAGATTTCTGCTTCTAGTTCAGATGTAGAAGGATAAGAAAGACATAGTTACAAGAAAAACCTCAACAAAACTTAAAACCAGTTTTTCCATGCAGTCAACAAGGAATGATAAATAAAAGGAAGCCTATTTGAACTGATGTTTAAGATGAATGAGATAGTCATACATGAACAGACAAGCTCAGTAGCTTCTTACTTGGGAGTTGGTATCTGGGCTAAATAAGGGCGAATGAAGAATTGACCTGCCAAAGATGGAGGTGAAGAGAAATCAACTAGGAATTAGCAGCAGTGTGGAATTCAGGGTACTGGAATCTGGAAGAAGACTGCACTAGATTGATGTTTTAAAAAATTGCTTTGGGCCTCCCCAGTGGCGCAGCGGTTGAGCGCTGGGTTGCGAAGCTGCCCGCAGCCTCTGCAGCACCGGTTCAATCCCTGGCTGCTCCCCGGCCGCTGGTGAGGGTCCCACATGGCGTGCAGACCTCTCCAGCCGCCTGCTGCTCCCCTCAGCAGTGTGCTTCGTCAGTCTGCCTGCTCTGCTCCCTGCTCTGGCTCTGGTGAATTCTCTCACCCTCCCGCACTTCTGACTACCCAGTGCTTGCATAAATAAATAAATAAATAAATCTTTAAAAAAAAAATGCCTTAACAGTATTTCCCATCCAACATTCTCTTTTCTGCAATGTGATGTTGACATTTTTCCCACCAAGGGCGGTGTCTATAATGCCTCCCTTGAATCAAGTTCAGTTTATGACATGACGGAGAAATATTTGAGTTCTGAGGCTAAATCACTCAAGGTTGTATAACTTCTGACTGGTCCACATGACTTTCAAACTCTGACTGAAATACAAGGATTCCTTGGCAGCCTTGATGTGAGGAGTGGTCATGTGGTGAAAGTGTTCTGGACTATTCCAAGCTGAGTCCCCAGCCACTCATTGGCATCAACCAGCAAGCATGTGTTGGAGCCTCCTCAAAATGATTCCTGCACCTTCCCATTGGGTCACCTTGCACCTAATCCACATGATTCCTGAACATAATAAAAGTGTTGTTTTCATTTCAAGTGTTCTTGTTTTATTTTGATTCTAATGTCTTTTCAAATGTTAAAGCTGCTTATTTTGTGATGGAACAAAAGATAACCAGAATAAGCTCCAGATTTGAAAACACCTTACTCACCTTGACAGTTCTCCCTTCCACAGATACCAGTTGCACCTAAATACTACCAAGAAAGTTGCAGTAGAGGACAAGCTTGGAAACACATGTAATAAGTATTCCTCTGTAGCCTCACAGGGCCTGGATTCTGCACCCTATCAAAATTGATTCTAAAGATGATGCAAAATTTTCTGAAAGTAATCCAAAGTCCTTCCAGCTCAAATACTAAAAGAAATACATAGTGCTAATGCATTAGGAGTTACACTAATTACAGGTGGATTAAAGCTAAAAAAGTATGCGTTTGGCTCTGTTGAAGAAGATTCTTTGAAAATCTGAATAACCACTGTGACCCTAACAGGAAAAGGATTGTGCTCTCTGGGAACAATCTAAACTAAACAAAAATTACACTTTCGTTTTCGTTACTGTTTCATATGCAGTTTCTATAAGTTCAGTTTCTTTCCCAATGAACTTGAAAATGTAAAAGATGGAACCATAGTAAGAAGACATCTAGAGATCACCCATAAACAAACTCTTAGACTCCATAGGCAGGAATTTTAACATCATTATCACGAATATATGAAAGCATTGACAGCAAAACTTGGCAACAATTGGTGACAGTGTTTTAGGAGAAAAATAGGAAAAGAAGCAAACACATTTTTGAACTAAAAATTGTATTGAAGGGCCTCCCCTGGTGGCGCAGCAGTTGAGCGCTGGGTTGAGAAACTGCCCGCAGCCTCTGCAGCGCCGGTTCGATCCCTGGCCGCTGGGCGGGGGTCCCACATGGCGCGCAGACCTCTCCTGCCACCCACTGCTCCCCTTAGCAGTGTATTGTCAGTCTGCCTGATCTGCTTTCCCCTCTGGCTCTGGTGAATTCTTTCACCCTCCCGTACTTCTCACTGTACCCAGTGCTTGTATAAATAAATAAATAAATCTTTAAAAAGAAATAAAAATAAAAATTTCATTGAAAAACTATAGTATCAGTAATGAAAAATGTATCAGTTAACAGCAGATTTGATAGTATAAAAGAAAGGATTCACGAACCTAAGAACAGTTCATTGAAATTAGCTATAACATGGAGAGAAAAAAATTGGGACAGTAATCAAAGTATCAGTGGTCTATGAAATGGTCAAGTGGTCTAACATATTTGTGCTTCAATTCCAAAGGAGAAGAAAGAAAAGGTAGAAAAAAGGTATTTGAAGAAGAAATAAATGGCAAAACATTCATTTGATGAAAAAACATTAAGCCATAGGTGCAAGAAATAAACCCCAAACAGGATAAATACAAAGAATCTACCACTAGGCATAGCATAGTTAAATTGTTGAAAAGCAAAGATATAGAAGAAAAATCTCAAAAACAGCATCTGGAGGAATAAAAGGACTCATTACAGAGAACAACAATAAGAATTCCATCTGAACTTTGAGCAGAACAAATACATGTTACAATGGAATATCTTTTAGGCTTAAGGGGGGGAAAAAAATCTTGTAGCCTGTGTTTAGGGAACTTAACTTTCAAATAGAAGGAAAAATAAGCACATTTTCCAATAACCACAAACTAAAAGAATTCAATAGAACAGATTTTTACTACTAAAATGCTAAAGGAAATACATCAGGCTGATGAAAATGATACCAGATGGACACTCAGATTTATAAGAAAGGAAAGCACTAAAACTGGATAAATGTAAAACATCTGTGTTTTCTTAAAAATCTTAAAAAAACAGTTGACCTAGTAAAGCAAGTTGTGGGAGTTGTGTATACAAATAAATATATACTAATAATAATACAAAGGGAAGGAGAAGTTAAGGTAAGACCTGCTAGTAGGGAATATTTCATCCAATTTAAAGGTAGTCTGTGATAAATTAGGGGTGCATAAGGTAATACCTAAAGCAGAAGTTCCTCATCTCTACATTATTAATATTTTGGGCCAGATATTTCTTTGTCTTGGGGACCTGTCCAGTGCATTGTAGGATGTTTATAAACGTCCTCATATTGGAAACTGAAGGGCAAGTGTGAGCTTACTCCTGTTCCCAATCTTCAGAGGTTGCTTGGTGTACTTGAGTTTCAGTTGGTTTTTAGGCTTTAGGCTTGTTATTTTTAATTCAGCATACTTTGTGAGTTCTAAAAATGTGTTGGGGCATTAGGCCAAGGCTGGAATTCTAGATACAAGCACACTGTCTGTCACATAGCCTGCACTATGCACACTTGCTGATGAATGAGTGTTTACTCCACAATGGACTTCTTTCCAATCCCCGAGCCCACGCTGGTTTAGATCTGTGCTGCTAGGACTGGCTCCCGCCCAAATGGCTCAGTGATTACAGGAAACATCTGCCTGTGTTTGCCAGTTCATGTAATGTATTTTCTCTAGTCATATCAATCCTCGCTTTTGTGGATAGACTGCAGTTATATTTAATATAGAGTATTTTATCGACTCTTTCTCATGACATAATAGACATGTCTTTCTCATAGACATGAAAGATGCTAATCTGAAATAGGCCTTGGCATGAATATATGCATCCATGAATCTACAAACCAATGCTTATATTCTAAAAGGAGTAATAGATGGGGAGATATATTGAATTCATCTTTTTTTCCTATGTTTAAAACGTATGCAATGTAAAATATGGAAGTCAGGACCTGCTCAGATTTTGGCAGAAGGGAAGGAAATTTTTCCATATGCACATTTTGAATTATCACTGTTCTTGGGAGGCTGGTCTTTTCCAGCCTTTTTCTTTCAGAGCATGGAAATCATGTCAGGGACCTTGTCACTACTAGGATGAAAGATGGGAACACTTTTTCCAAAGTCAAAATTTTGGTTTGATTCTGTTCTCATTTTTCAGATCTTATAATTGGTATAAGTAGTATTTCTTGTAGCTGCATTAGACTTTTGGGCTTTTTGAACTATTTAGACCAGAAATCATCAGCCAGTTACTTCCTTTCATAGTGTGGAAACCACAACCCAGGCAAGTTAACAAGCAGAGTTAGGACTGATTCTGTGAGTCCAAATTAAGGGTGTTAACTCTGACCTCCCCGAATAGTTTGGTTGCCAATCCTTTTTTTTTTTTTTTAAAGATTTATTTATGCATCTAAGAACAGGGGCACAGGCCAGAGATGCAGGGGAATAAGAGGATTCACCAGAGACAGAGTGGGGAACAGAATAGGCAGACTGAGTGAAACACTGCTGAGGGCAGTAGCGGGCGAGACAGGAAAGGTTTGCCTCGCCCTGTGGGTTTTTCCCTGGCCGGCTGGGGATTGAACTTGTGCTGCAGAGGCTGCAGATTGCTTCATAGTGCAGTGCTTAACCCCTTGCGCCACCAGGGAGGCCCTGGTTGCCAATTCTTAATCAAATTATTTTGAAATCTTGGATCCATCTCATTCTTTTAAAGTCCACTAGTGATTCCTCATTCTAATCATTTAATACCCCCAGATATCTATTGTATTTTAAATAGGGCTTTGTGCTTCCAGTTTCTTTTTACTCCATTTTACCTTGTTTTGGTTTCTGAATGCATTTACTCCCTGTTATGTGCTCTAAATTATCTTTAATTTTTAAAATTGCAATGATCATGAAAACACCTTTATGAAATAATATTTCAATCATGAAATGCAGTGAGAGGGAGATTTATGTTCAAGGAATTTATTGGGGCCTTTTCTCAGGGTCACTGCCTGTGAGGGGAGGGAAAAAAGTAAGATTAGGCAGAGGAAGGAGTTGAGCAGCTCTGGAAGTCAGGCCTTTATACCTCTATATCTACTATCCTTGGACCCAGACTATTCTGGGGAAGGAATAAGATCTTGGCAAGGTGGCTGTTTTGTTAAGGGCAGTTCCTGGGGAGGGACTTGCTGGGAACTGGCGGCTGCAGTTTTTGGAAGCTATGGGAATGAGTGGCATACCACAGCGGCTAGTACAGATGTGTATATACTGTGTAAATAAGACACAGAACAAAGCAAACGCCTACAATGTTAAAATATCATGAGGTGTCCATGTGCTAATTCCTGGAACGTGTCGTTATTTTATCTCCCATGGTAAAAGAAACTTCTCAGATATGATCAAGTGAAAGATCTTGAGACGGGGAGATTTTCCAGGAATGTCTGTATGGGCCCACTGTGATCCTACGGGTCCTTGTAAAAGTGGGGATGGGGAAGCTCAGAATCCGAAACAGAGTTGGGGTATTGGAAGCAGAGGGGTTGCTGCATTGTGGCCAAAAGTCAAGGAACAGGGCACTCTGGAGATGCTAGAAAAGCCAAAAAATGTATTCTCTCCTAGTTCCTCCAGGGGTGGGGGCAGTTCTTAGCTCTGCCAACACTTTGAATTTTGCCCCAGAAGACCCATTTCAGGTTTATGAAATTCAAAACAGTATGAGAATAAATTTTTATCAATTGAATCCACTAAATTTATGGTAATTTGTTTTGGCAGCAGTAGGAACTCATCCACTTCTGTGCTCTCATAATAGATTAAGCAAGAGAACATTGACCTTGCCTTGGGGAACACCAGGATGTCCCTCCAAACACTTTCTCCCTTCCCACCAAGGGTAACTACAATTTTGAAAGTTAATTTTATCATTTCTTCACTTTTCATTATGGTTTTCACATACATGTATTTCCAATGGCATATTTAAGAGTTTATGTTTTCATAGTATTCTGAAATTGCTTTGCCACGCAATATAGTGCCTTTGAGATTCATCCGTGTGAATGTGTGATGCTGTGGTTCATTTGTTTTTACTGCTGTTAACGTTTTAGTTTTATGAGTAGAAGGCTTCTATTGGGCATATTCTACCTCTTCATACTCAATGTACTCTAGCACAATTACTGCATATTTCCCTCTGGATGGGTAATGGTGAGGTCTGAGGAGAAGCACTTCAGAGAGATGAGTATAGTATCACAATCTTTCCCGTTCTGTTTGCTTCCTGTTCTTCCCTGACCAATGAGTATCTTTCTCATTTTTGGGACCTACTTCGAATGCTAGGTCGCTAGGGGATAGGAATTGTGGTACTAAACATGTTTTATACTGTACAGTACTTTGTACAATGTCTTATCAATGCTGATAATTATTAAATTATAGAAGCAATAAATGTTGCACACTACCCACATAGAAGGGTCAGGACTTTCTGGTTTCAAGTAATAGAAATGCAATTCAGAGGAGCTTAAGGACAAAATATACTTTCTTTGTTCACAGATGTGGAAACATCAATGGGAGGAACTGGAGCTCTGAGACACAGCTAGATGCAGGGGTTGAAATGGTGTCCTCAGGACTCTCTCCATAGCTCAGATTGTCCCTCATTCTCAAAAAGAAAATATAGGGAAAGATGCCTATTGTTGACTGCAAATCTACTTCATCTTACAAGTCATTCTTTTTTTTTAAAGATTTATTTTATTTATTTATGCATATAAGAGGTGGGGTATAGGCCAGAGGTGTGAAGGGTGAGAGGATTCACCAGAGACTGAGTGGGGAGCAGAACAGGCAGATCGACTGAAATACACTGCTGAGGGGAGCAGCAGGCGAGACAGGAGAGGTCTGCTGTGCCACGTGGGTCAGCTCCCTGACCGGGGATTGAACTTGTGTTGCAGTGGCTGCTGATAGTGTCATAGTGCTGAGACTTAACCCCTTGCGCCACTAGGAAGGCCCCCCAAGTCATTCTTCCAGAAAAAGAAAACATCCCACATCCTACCACCAATGTGAAGTGTGTAATGGAGACACTGGAGACATTTTGATTGGCTTTGTTTGAGTCATGACAGTACTACATGCTCTGCGTGACCTAAAAATATTCATATGAAATGGGCGAGGTTCCTCCAGAGGATAGGATGCTGAAAAGGACATAACTGCCCCCCCCATGTCTGCCTTTCATGTATTAATGCTGCTCTTAATGAAAGGTGCTGGGAGGGGCCTCCCTGGTGGTGCAAGGGGTTAAAACATAACCTATGAAGCTATCCGCAGCCACTGCAGCACGGGTTTGATCCCCAGCCAGGTAGTACCTACCTGGCTGATGTGACAGGCTTTGATGTCATGGTAATATGGGTCCATCTAGGTGCTCCAGCTACTAGTTTTCTTCTACTCAGTAACAGTGCAGTTGCTTATGGAAGATTTCCCAACCTTATTAGATTATTTGCCTGACGATACTTGTGATATCTTATACTCACAAGTTTTTAAATTATTTGATATTTTGTAAAAGCAACATATATATTCACTTTCTTCCTTTCTGCCCCCATCACACATAAATTTCCTCAACAACTCGGTGCTCTCTTAAGTTTTGTTCCGAGGTCCAAATAAAGGAGTAGCTCTCTCTAACTTATTTTAATTACAAAATTATGCTGTGAGATTTATTTTACCCTTTCTCCCTTTCCTTACTTCAAATTACAAAGAGTGACTGGACTATGGGTATAATACTGTCAAGTTAATTCTTTTTTAAAATATTTTATTTTATATAATTCTTACATCATTTTTCATTTTTGAAGTTCCTTCTTGATCATATTTTAGTTCCATTTGTAACTTCTCATTAGTCATTTGATATGTATCGTACTTCCGCAAGTTAACTACTTCAAAAGCAAACCAAGAAAGTGTGTTTCAGGACACGAAAGCATTTGTTCAAGAATGGATAAAATGAGGAGAAGGCATATATTAAGTGCTATATATAACAGACATTATTTATATAACCAGGGTTTTATAAATAACCCACTAGGGAGATTTGAAGGTGGAGACATTCACAACATGTGTGGGAATCATTAACGTTTCATAAAGAAGTAGCTTGAAGGTGAGGAGACTGTGTTGCTCAAGACAGGTTGGATAATTTAATAGTTATAATTGGAAGAGAGCGTGAAGAAAGGAAACTCCAGGCTCAAGATATATGCAAAAAAAAGTAGGAAAGCTCAGGAAGCAGAATGTAATAGGATAGGGACATTTACTTCTTTCAATAAGCATTATGTAAGAGGCACTGTGTATGTGATCAAAGACCAGTTATCTTTGATCCCAGGTGCTTACCCATAGGAAGCTCTTGAGGGGATTGAGCTCCTCAGGCATCTACCTGCTTAACAGCTTCCTTTGGATATTTCAGTTTTAACATCTAAAACTGAACACCTGCTCAAAGACACATGATCCAGACTCCACCATTGGGACAGTCCTGCCAGGACTTCAAACCTGGAGCAGGAATCTAAGGCAAAGGTGTCTGCATGGAGAGAATTCATTCGTGGTGGTACTAGCATTATCCAGATGTACTAGCAACAGTAATGCCATCTGGCTGGGGTTGCGGTGGTGTCCTGTGGCGGCAGTAGCTCCCTTGCCATAGTTTTTCTGTTAG
The DNA here is from genome assembly GCF_014898055.3 of Talpa occidentalis. Lineage (NCBI taxonomy): Eukaryota > Metazoa > Chordata > Mammalia > Eulipotyphla > Talpidae > Talpa > Talpa occidentalis. The sequence continues at coordinate 94,605,053 of NW_023601322.1, forward strand.
CAGACCATTATAGTGCTTCTTGCTTTTTTCCTTCTGGAATAACTTCGGTGTTTGCCCATTTTCCACGTTTGCTCTTATAACCTGACATCCACTTCTGTGAAGTCCCAAAATCCTTCTGCTTTTATCTTGGTTGCTTTTGCTAAGTTAGGTAGGCTTAGTGTAGCTCTTGGTGCCCCTCATCACATCTCCTGGATCCATCTTTCATTTCAGCTGCCAGTGAGGTGGACATTTCTACACAAGGTCATCCTCTCCTCCAGCTGACAGCATCCTGCCAGACTCAAAGCCTCCGAAGATCTTTTTCTTGTTGCTGAACCCTTTCGTCCAGGATGTTTTCAAAGTGAGTGAAGAGGTGACCCAATGCCATGATGCTCTATACATCTGGGAGTTTCTGTATTTCTGCTGCACACCTGGAAAATAGTTTAGTTTTATGTAAAAATCCTAGATTTGAATGCTTTTTCTTTCAATTCTTTAAAAATATTGGGCCATGTTCTTTCGTGTCAGTTCTATTTGCGTGCCTTTTATGTGATAGTGGAGTAATGTCTTCTCCACAACTAGAGTATGAGCACTATGAAGGTAGAGATCAAGGGGATTTTGCTCATCTTTGTATCCCATCATGTATCCAGCACAGTGCCACAGTACCTGCCGACCCCGTTAACATTTACTGAGTGAATAAACAAAAGCTTGGGGGGGCATGATTAGCACAATATTTGGAATAATGTTTTTGAGGGTCTTGAATGCTAGTTGAAGAATTTGTATTCATTTGGCAAGCAATAGAATCATGCAGGTTTTAAAATAGTGTGGTGAGTGACACAATTAGAGCACACTTTAGGAAGCTTGTTCTGACAGCAGTATATTGGATACACTGGAGAACTGGATGCTAAAGTCATGGAAACCAGCGACAGTGCCATAGCAACACAGTAGGCTACATAACGGAGGCCTGAACTCAGATGCTGGGTGTGGGAATTGCATAGTGAAGACATTTGAGACAGGACAACGGTAGTGAATCATTCTAAGATGTCTTTTCAGTTTCAGGTCTGGATAACTAGAAGACAGTGTTCCATGAACAGAAGTAGGAGAATTCAGATAAGCAGATGGTTTGGCTGAGGCATATGTTCTGAGTTAGGTTTTAAATGGTTTTTGTTTGAGGGGATGTTGGGATGTTCAGATCAAGATGAACAGGAAGAAGCTGAAATGTGACTGCGGAACTCAGAACATAGATCAAAACTAGAGATATGATATGAAACAGGGCTGGCCCATGAGTATCCAGCCTGCTGCCCACTTATGAATACCCACAAGCTAAGACTGTATTTTACATTTTTAAATACTGAAAAAAAGCCGAAAATAATGGTTTGTGATATCTTAAAATTAATGTAAGTCAATTTTTTTTGTGTTCATAGTTTTATTGAAGCATAGCTACACGCCTTCATTTCTGTATTGTCTGTGGTTGCTTTTGTGCTACAAAACAGCTGAATAGTTGTAGTTGAGACTGTATGGCCTACAGAATTGAAAATATTTCCTGTCTAGACCTTTACAGGAAAAGAAATTGCCATTGTATACATATATTGCTGAATTGTCAACTATTGCTTTTGTAAAGCAATTTGACCAAAACAGAAGTCCAAAAACAAACAAACAAAAAAGATAGTACCTATGTTAAAATAACAAGTTTATGATTTTTTAAACATTTCCTCTTACATTTTTTTTTTGGTTATTTCAATAAGACATAGATAGTTTTTCTTAAAATAAATTTTATAAAAATTCATGCAAACATTTCAGGGAAGAGAAAATTACTGCTTGAGTGAAGAAAAAAATTATAGGCATATGTAGTAATGGAACATTTGCTAGTTCATGCATCAAGCACAATTTTAGACAAATGAAACTGGCTGTAAATTGTGGTGGGTGAATAGGAAACTAAGCTTGCTGGTGCAGCCCTAGAGGGGGACTGACTGTGTCTTAAATAGATCACTCACCTCTGCTTACAAAGGTCCATGTCCTAGCTTTGAGGCACAAGAATTCAGTTTATCATTTTGTGGGATTAATTTTTTTTTTATTGAGGTAACACTGGTATACAACACTGTATGTGATTTAGAAGCATGGGACCACACTTCCTCCCAGGGAAATGGTTTTTTTGAGTGCATTTCTTCCCAATAAGAAAAGCACACCAGAAGTGTCTTGAAACTGGGGAAATTTGTATCAAACTTGAATAGCTCCTTACTATGAAATTGGTATGTTTGACCTAAATGCTGGAATTGGTCATTCAGGATACCTTCTGCTGTGGATAAATAGTGAGAAGTCATTGCTCACTGACTCTCTTGTTTTGGACTCTAGTTAGTGATTATTACTCTTCAGTTGTGTGGTATGACACCACCATAGGCAGCAGTAAAAAATACCCAAAGTTTATAATTATTTTGTTTAATAAGATTGGAGAATTTATAAGTTGTTCTGATAGAATTTGGAAGATCACTCAATATTGTAGAGTTATCTCCTTCCTCAATTTCTGAGGAATTCATCCTTTTTAGGCTTTATATTTTCATATGCTCAGTTCGCAGTGGGAGATTGTTATATTTGTGAGGCTTCTTCAGCTGTTTCCCCAAAAAGTAATAGTTTTTTTTTCTTTTAGCATGGGTAATGACATAGATAAGGAGTGTGACATTATTAAAGAGTACTCCTGGGCCTCCCTAGTGGCGCAGGCGGTTGAGCACAGCACTGTGCAGCTGTCCTCAGCCTCTGCAATGCCGGTTCGATCCCCGCCAGCAGTGGAGATACCCACATGGTGCGACAGACCTCTCCTGTCTCACCCACTGCTCCCCTCAGCAGTGTTTTTCCATCAGTCTGCCTGTTCTGTTCCCCACTCTGTCTCTGGTGAATCCTCTCATCCTCCCACACACCTGACCTATACCCTCATTCTTGTATAAATAAATAAATCTTAAAAAAAAATAAAAAGTACTTCTTTACAGGTTTATAGGTATATAAAATATTTTGAATATTTAGGGTTACTTGGGTTGCTGTAATATTTTTTGGTGAATTTTTAGCACATGTCTTCTGGGCTGATATAAAATGGCAGCTGAAACGGCATGCTGAATTTTGATACTAAACATGAGAGCCAGGAGGGAGACAAAATGGGGCCAGCAAGTGAATGTGTGGGAATGGGACAGGCTGTCTGGGGTGGATGTATGTGTAAAAGTTTTCTGCTCAGTGCCTGGCACCTACTGTGCATCTTACAGGAGGTTGGCACTGCTAAGGATGGATTGGTATGGAGGAACTCTAGGGTTTTATAACACTGGTGAGAGAAGTTCAAGAATTGTGAGAAACTTTTTATTAAGGCCTTGAGGTATTTCTTCATCATTGGGGCCCATCTTTCAGAAGCGGTTGAGAGCTGCCCGCACAGATAGGGTCCCACTGCAGACAGCTGTACAATCAAACCCAGTGCATGATTCTATTAAATAAAAAAAAAAAAAAAAAAAAAAAGTTCATTTGAGAGGAAAATTAAATTCTGTACACTGACTGACGTTAAGATCAGCAAACAAGAAGATTGTTAAATTCAGAGGTCATGGAAGCAATAATCACAACTTATGAGTTATTTATTAGGACACACTCCTCACCACCGTTTCCAACATTCTTCTGCTTTCAGATGTGAAATCCTCTGCTTTATAAATGCAGCTTGTCAAAGACTATTGTATTTTAGAGTAAATATTAATTATAAGATGATTTCTAGAATATGCAGCCTAATCTCTAATGTGTGCCAATCTTCAGGCAGTAAGTGCTAAAAATTTGACTGTGGAAAATTTGAAGTATATACAGGATAAGAAAAAAAAAGAAAACATATGAATCGTCATCTGCTATCACTCAGATTTAAAAATTATCAACTTTTTGCCAGTCTTTTCTCATCTATTTCCCAGTACACCTTAAATGAAGAATTAGATCACAGGGGCTTAGTAGACATTTATAGAGCAGTGCAACCCCAAAGAGCTGAGTACACATTTTCTCAAATGTCAATAAATTTATGAAGGTTCAAATTATATGAAGCATCTTCTCAAATGACAGAAATCAATGGCACAAAGAGCAGGAAAATCTAATATGTATAGGCCAAACAACATACTGCTGAATGACAAGTAGGTTAATGAGGAAATCAAAGGGGAAATTAAAAGATACCTGGACACATGAAAATGAAGAGAACTATCAGGAACTCTGGGATGTAGTAAAAGCTGTACTAAGAGGGAAGCATATAGCAATAAAGGCCCACATCAAAAAACAAGAGACATAGCAAATAAATAATATGATTTTAACCTTAAGGGATTAGAGAAAGAGTAACAAACTAACAAAGCCTGTATACAAACTAAGTCATAAAAAAAAATACAATGGTCTTTGTACTAACCATTTTTCATATAATAATGATAGTGTTCTGCGCTATCCACTCATCCTGGCATTCCATGATCTGACCTAGAATACGCTACAGTGAGTTCTGACAATTCAAAACTTACAAAAACACCAAGACAAGACACAACCCTAAGAAGTTTAAGAAAAAACTAAGGAATGCTGTGTTAGAAGAAAATTGATGTATTTGTTATTTTGTTTTTCTCAGGTCCCTGGAAAGTACTTGTTTTATATTTTTCTTAGAATTAAAGATATTGTGAAACATTCCTACTTTAGTATTGCATTGAGAAATGACTGAAATGAAATTTGGCTTTTTTTTTTTTTAAATAATGGAAGCCTGAATTCTTTTCTATGGATTGCCTGCATGAGGATAGTACATAAACCCTCAAGAACATTCCTGCTATATATGTAGCAGGAGCTGCCACCTTCAGGCCAAAACAAAACAAAACAAATTTATTAGTTCTTTTCTCTTTTTGAGTGTCACTGAATTCAATATCAATACTCATTTTTCTTTATTTAGAATAATCTGGCTCTCTCTTCCTCCTACCATTGTAGTAGTCTTTCCTGCTTTTCTTTTGTTGTTTTCTTAATTCCCACTTCTTTCACTTGTTCTTTTGGACATTAGCCTCTTCATTTTCCTTGTTCAATCTATTCTTTATGACACCAGAAGACACTTGTGGCAAAATTTCTAAATGGCAATGATTGAATTCAGGAATTTGGTTTTAGATTATTTAGTATGTAAGTAACATTAGGCCTTGTTACACACAAAACATCTTAGATTCGTATCCTGCCAAGATTACGAATATACTTATCTAATTTTTCTTCTTTCTTCCATGAATTATTTATTAAGTCTTGGTTCCCACTTTAAGAAGTGTCAAGTTAAAGTGAATTTCACATAAAGTCATGAACTTCTTTTACTGTTTCTCTTAATACATGGGTTTTTCTGAGATTGACTTGCAGTCATTAATTATTTCTCAAAATTTCTTTCTACTTGAGGCTATTTTCCTTTTAGACTACAATGAGATCATAGCTAACTGGGATTCAGTGTGAGGGTCCACTGACTGTGTTTAAATCTTCTTGTCAGTTGCTTTGATTTATTATTGAAAGGGAATATGTTAATTTCTAGTAAGGATGAAAACTTTTTTGGTTATAAGAGAATATTTTAGTTGTATTTTAATTATTTAAAGTGTTAGCAGTAGGAAGTAGTCACTATGCTATGCTATGCTTTATTAAAACAAAAAAAAATGAATCCCCACATCTTAGTTGCTTAACACAGTGAATGATTATTTTCACTCAAAATATCTTCCAGTAAGGATTGGACATCTTTCTTCTTGTAGATCCTCCAAGTGGGGGTTCAGGGCTGCTGTGGGAGGGAAAGAGATTGCTAGAAAAGGCAACTCAACTCTTACATGCCTGTGTGGCATTCATCACTTTCACTTAGTGTTTTATTGTCCAAACTTATTGCATGGCCCCAGCCCCCAACCTAACCATTGGGAAGACTACACAATAACACAGAAGCATATCATACTCAGTTTGAATTACCAGTTACTGTTTCACTGCTATTATTTTTAATCTTTGATTTTTCTATTACAGAGAATACTGATACATGAAATGGAGAAAAATTTTCCAATGAAAGAGTTATAACCATATCATAGAACTCCCAAAATTAGTCAAGTGAAACTTGGAGCCAAATTTTAATACATACATAAGATTTATTTTTAATGCATTAACTTCACTCATGCTGATAATTGATTTCAGAGGGGTTTGTGGAGATTTAAAAATATATGTATGTACAGTTTTCCAGAGTTAGAGCCTAATTCCTCTGAGTTTGGCCTGGACTTATGCACTCACTTCTAATAAATAAAATATGGTACAAGTGATTATGTGTGACTTCCAAAACTTGATCATCAAGGACATCATGACTTTCTTATTCTCTCTCTCTCTTAGATAACAGGCCCTAGAGAAAACCAGTTGACTGGTTTTGAGTATACATCAGACATCTTTGTGTCTGGTGGGGAGCTGAGTCCTCCTGCCAGCAGCTGTGTTGGTGAGCTACTGTAGGAGAGGATCCTTCATCTCAGTCATGAAAACAGCTTGGGCAACATCATGAGCTCCTGAGCCAGACCCACAAAAACTGTGAGATTATAAATGTTTTTGTTTTAAAATTTGGGGTAATTTGTTATGCAATAATAGATAACTAATTTAGCATTATAAGATATAATGTACTTAATTGGTATAGCCATTTCTTAATGAAATGTTAAATCAGAATATTTTAATTAGCACTAACACTTTTTTGATGTGATTATATATATATATATGTTATTAATGAAACACCATTGTTTGGCATCTTTGTTAATATTTTGACAATGTAGGATTTCTCCCTTCAGGAATACTAACACTTGGAAATAAAACTCCATGTATGGAGAGAAGGAGGAAGGGAGTAAAGGGTAGAGAGCTGTAGTTCAGCAGTTTTATTGTCCTCTTACAGTATTATATTCATAACCACAAGAGTTATAATAATATAACTGAATTATATTAGTAACTATAGAGAAAAAACTAGGGAAATTTAGATGTTTTCTTTTTTAAGGTTTTTTTTTTAGGATTTGTTTTATTTATTTATGCATACAATAACTAGGATGTAGGCCAGAGGTGCAGGGGTGAGAGGATTGACCAGAGACAGGGAGGGGAGAAGAACAGGTAGATCTACTGAAATACACTGCTGAGAGGAGCAGTGGGCGCGACAGGAGAGGTCTGCAGAGCCATGTGGGACCCTCGCTGGCCGGCCGGCTGGGATGGAACTGGCGCAGCAGAGGCTTCAGACAGCTTCGCAGCAACTGCCTGCGCCACCAGGGGAGGCCCCTGAAAATATTTTCACCCTTTTCGGAAATTAAACTTTCATTACTGATCACTGATATGCAAACAGTTAAACAAACAACTATATAAAAATTAGGATCAAGGCAATTGCTAGTGATAAGTTCTCGTGTCAAATAGTTTTCAGTGTTCTGGGTGACCTTTCCATGACATTAAGCTCATTTTCCCAGCAACCAATTATGACATGGCCTTTAGAGTACGTTGGGCCCCCAAAGACCAGGTGCTATGTAAGGAAAACAGCTCAGCATCTGGCCCTTATTATTGTTTTTTTGTTATCCAGGCATCACCAAGTTTTCCCATCTCTGTTCAGGCCTGACCACTCATGCAATTTTTATAGTAGCAAGTGAAAATAGTTTGGAAATTTCCATTTGAGGGCCAATACCTCATGGAAAACTTTGAAAATAATTTTATTTATTAATAGAAACTAGTTTATTAATATTCTGAGTATATATTTCTGCAGTTTTTCTATTTCATTAAATAGATTATCCTTTAAAAATATTCCTTTTCTGCGAGGGAGTTGATGAAAGGTAGATAAATTGAATGCACTGATGGCATAAATTAGCATAGGGTAAAAGGAGTAACATTTCATAACTGCATTGTGCTTGCATTGTAGAAAATTAAGCAACAATGATGAAATAAAAAATATGTCCGCCTCTCAGAGATCTCTACTGTTAACACCTAATTGTATCTCCTGGACTATGTGTATAAAATAAAATAAATAGGAGATATTAATAATAAATATGTAAAAATTAATATGTAACTATAACCAAATAAATTTAAATTTAATATTTAACCAAACTCATTATCCTTTTAAAACCTTATCTGATAATGTTTTCCCTCTTGGAGAGTTAAATCAAATTGGCATTTACAAACAGGAAAACCAATGCACAGCCCAATTCTTAGAGGGCAGGAGTCAAGAATACATGGTAAATGTAAGTCCTTTTTCTCTGTGTCACCTGGTCACTGTACACTTCTTTTTCTTTTTTTTTTTTAATAGAGGCCTGTTTTTATTTTATTTATTTATTTGTTTGTTTTGTTTATACATGCACTGGGTACAGTCAGAAGCGCGGGAGGGTGAGAGAATTCACCAGAGCCAGAGCGGGGAGCAGAGCAGGCAGAAGGACCAAAGTACACTGCTGAGGGGAGCAGCGGGCGGCAGGAGAGGTCTGCGCGCCATGTGGGACCCTCCTCCGGTGGCCGGGAAGCAGCCGGGGATCGAACCGGCGCTGCAGAGGCTGCGGGCAGCTTCGCAACCCAGTGCTCAACCGCTGCGCCACCGGGGAGGCCCTACACTTATTTTTCTTAATCACCGTTTGCTTGTTAAAATAGTTGAACCTCAAAAAGTACTAGGGAGTGTATTCAGGCAGAAATGTTTTCAAATTCTCACAAATCAGGAGATCTCCTAATGAGAAGAAAATAAGTGTTGCTGTCAGATGCACTTATCGCACCTTGTAAGCCTTTCACTCCAGAGAGTGCCCAGTGCTTATTATTTTCCCCTGGAGAGCCTCTTTCCCCTGGACACCCTGCAGATATATTGAGGGCGTCCCACTGCTAGGCAGGTGTGCAAATGGAAGTTGCCAGCTATGGGACCATTCTATGTGCTTCCTCTCCGGGGTCCTCTGAGGTCATAGGTCATGTTGCTATTAACCTGGGAGGCTGCCCTGGAAGGACTTTTCCAGTCTAGGAATTCTCTTATGGGTAGACTGGCTCTGAGACAAATACTGTCTTTGGAGGTTGGTGGGGGAAGGAGATGGTGTTTCAGTTTGTTCTGTCCTGCGGAAATGAGAATATGCAGGGATAGGGTCTTCAGCACTGCTGAGTCAGTAGACTTGAGTCTGTTGCAGTCACAGCCTGCCCCCTTCTAGGGTATTCTGGAGGCGTGTCCCCAACCAGGCAGTCGCCTCTAGAAGCATAGGAGTTTATGTAAAACATCAAGACTCTCTGGGGGTAAGCTAATTGCTTGGTATCCAGGCATTTAGATCCCTATTCTTTCCCCCTCCTCTGGAATATTATTAAACATTAACCTAATGCCCACATGGAAAGTTACAGATCAATAATTTTTAAAATAAGAATGAGCTAATTATAAATATATAAATGTTACATTGATGTCATAACATAATGCATAAAAAGAAGAGGGTGGAAAAAACCAGCAGCCATTTGAAATTCATGTCTGCTAACACAAATTGTATTTGTAGCAAGGGGATAGATAATACATGGTTACTGACATGACTCATGTGGTTCAAGTGGATTTTAATGAAATTCCTTTTAAAAAAATCTCAATTCTAGAACAGTTTTTGATTTATGGAAAGCTGCAAAGATTGTACATAGAGTTCCTGTGTAAGCATTGCCTAAGTTCGCTTGTTGTTAGCATCTTGTATTCACATTTACACTGCAGTGTGCTGACCTCTCTCTTGTCTCCTCCTTCTCCATTGTGTACTCTTGGTCCTTTGTCATAGATCCACTGTCCATATAAGGTTGGATTTATTTCTGTGCTCTCCATTCTATTCCATTGCTCTGTGTGGCTATTTCTATTCCAGTATCATATTGTTTTGATTATTATGACCTTACAGTACAGTGTGAAGTCTGGAAGCATGCTACCTCCATTTCTCTTCTTTTTTGGTCAAAATAAACACCTATAACTTAAAAACATATTATAATTCAGGCCTTTTGTGTCTAAATCTTTCTGCAGTGTAAAAACAATGCCGCCTTTGTTAATCCACAGCTCTTGGAAGCTACATTAGTAGGGAGAAAAGCCTGTCTCATCAGTTCGGGTGTCCATAAGGGAAGCAAAAACGCAGTAAATTTCCATTACTCAGGGAGGTGTTTGTGATAATCAGGTAGCCAGGCTTGGAACTCTCAAGAAATGTTTCTTTCAACTTGGAGAAAGAGACATGTTTGGGGGAAGTTATATTTGCCAACATCAGGTCTGACTGAGAATCTTATAAAAATATCTGAAAATATAAACTGACAATTAAGGAAAATGTGGGAGAACCAGTTTTGAAATGCACTAGGAAATGGCACTAAAGTTATGCCAGAGCTTAGTACAAACGTTCATGTCCATAAGCACCTGATTTGAGAAACTTCGACATTTCAGATATAGGGAAGTACTTGAACAAAAACAAAATATGAAAGAGGAGCCCAGGATGGAATAATGTAATTAAAGATTTGCTGATACAGTGAACTTTCATAATATGCTTGTAGCAGGTTTCACAGACTAAAAGGATGAGTATTAGCAATTTTCCTTTGAACAGTACATATTCATAACCTCTGCTGACTTATACTATCTATCTGTATACAAAACGTATCCTTGAGGGCCTCCCCAGGGGCGCAGCAGGTTGAGCACAGCGCTGTGAAGCTGTCCTCAGCCTCTGCAGTGTGGGTTCGCTTCCTGGCTGGCTAGGAAGATACCCACATGGCACGGCAGACCTCTTCTATCTCACCCGCTGCTCCCGTCAGCAGTGCTTTCGGTCCGTCTGCCTGTTCTGCTCCCCACTCTGTCTCTGGTGAATCTTCTCACCCTCCTGCACCTCTGGCCTGTACCCCAGCTCTTGTATAAAAATAAATAAGTCTTTAAAAAAAAGTATCTTTGAGTATGGATATGTGTTGGATTTTATTTTAATGTGAAGGTACTATTGTATGATTGTATTTATCTTGGTGAAACATTTTTAGTGCTTATTAAAAGCATAACATAGACCAAAAGATTGGTGTGAAATTTCACCTGGTAATCAAAGCCAGATACTGGTTTGCATTTCTATAAAAATATATTCAGAATTGATTTTGTTTTGTTAATGTTTAAATCTACAGAAAACCTGTGTTTGCATTCGTAAGTGTGATTGTGCACCTAAGTTTACAAAAGCAAAGAACCAACAAAAATGAACAGAATGGGGTTCTCAGACCAACATGTGGGGTGGAGTTTCCCACACCACCAAGTAATTTTTGGATATTGGTTGGGTGTCCTACAATTCAAATGAATTCTGATGCCATCTGCCTCGAAGTAGCATCAGATTCCACTTATTTCAGAGCCCAGCTGCAAGTCCAGGTTGTTATTTGTTTTTCTGACCTACTGGCTGTAGATTCGAGGCTCACATCTCACTCTTCAGTTTCAATTAATATGTTAGGGCAGCTCAGAGAGCAGTTTACTTACTGGCTCATCAATTATGAAAGGAGCTTAGGAACAACCAGATGAAAGATATATATATATATATATATATATATATATAGGTATATATATAGGTATATATAGGTATATATATAGGTGTATATATAGGTATATATATATAGGTATATAGGTGTGTGTATATATATATACCTATATATCTATATATATATATAGATATATAGGTATATATATCTTTGGGGAGCAAGGCATGCAGATATTGGGCTCCCACACCCCTCCAGTAGCAAAACTCCACCAGTCTTTGAGGATTCCACCACCCTGGAATCTCTCTGAACCTGCTCTTTTGAGTTTTCATGGAAGTTTCATTATTTACAGAGGCATGATTGAGTCACTCACTGGGTTTATGCAATAAATTAAACCTCCAACTCCTGTCTCCCTCCCCAGAGGTAAGGTGGTGGGGCATGCAAAGCTCCATCCTCTAATCACATGTTGGGGCTCCTGGCAATGACCCCCTCCTTAGGTGAGATCTGGGAGTCACCATTAACATAACAAAAGACACTTTATTGCACATATCACTTAAGAAATTCCAGTGATTTTATAAGATTTGTACTAGAAATGGGATGAAGACAAAATGTATATTTTGAGTTATAAATCAGTGTCACACTTAGCAACTCGTTAAAGATAGTGTGGATGCACATAGCACATTTTGTTTCTTATCATCAACTCTTTATATTCTTCATTTCGTATTTTTATCATCATTTTCATTCATGAAGAACTGACAGTTGAAATGAATAAGAGAATTCACAAAGATTTCAATCATGAGGAATTGAGAACACAGCACTGTAATAGAATTCCTTTATAGCAACCAAAAAAATTTGACCTTTTGGTGCCCAAACAATAATCAGAGTTTTTATAACTCGATATGTGAGCTTTCCATGGATAATGAAGAATGTCCTCTTTTATGTATGAATGGTTATATTTAATAATGATAGCATTTATTGAAAGTTTACTATGTGCAGTGCACTATTCTAAGATAAACAATAATTAAGTCATGATGAGTCTTTATCCCGTTTAACAGATGAAGGTCTTGGAGTTTAAAAAGATGTATGTGCACATTATCTGTATAGACTGTACAGTTAGTAAATGGAAGAACAAAGTCTTAAATTCATGTCTGAGATAAAGAGAGCTTTTTATCTAAAAGTGTGTACATTGTTCTAATATTTTCCTGTGACCAAAGGGAGAAATCATGCCTCAACACTGCCTTAGTTTTAGTAACTGGCTTGGGGCGGTTGTCTTGCTTGATCTTGCTGACTCCTAAGATTCCAGGGATAAAAATAACAAGTAAAATTACTGTTAAGGCCCCCCCAAATATTCTGGGCCTAGACTGGAGAAAGCTGTTCAAAAGCCCACTGAATTACCAACTCTTGACTGCTGAGACATTTGTGCTAAAAATAAGTGAGAAAGTCGTGATCAGGGTCAATGTTTAAGTCATAAATCAGTTGCAATAGTGTGTTGGGGGTGGAGGAAGGATAGTTTCTTTACAAGTTCTGCTTCGCCGTTAAAAATCCGTATTTTTAACATGGCCCAAAAGCCTGAGGATGGAAACTGTTGTGGAATTTGGGAATGGGGCCAGAAAGCACAAAGCAGAGTCCTAGGGAGACTTACCTGGTCAGCTGCCAAGACGACCTGATGATGGTTTGTCCTGATGTCTTGTGGGACCCATCTCAGGACTGATTATCTGCAATGTTCACCTGAGCAGTTCACGTATATGGACACTTACTAATCTTCTAGTCCTAATTTTAAGTAATGGACTTTCAATCTATGTTCAATCTATGGACTATCAATCATTTGTTCACCTGTTGCGAACATCCTCAAGCTTTTGTTGAACTTGACACACACTGTTCAGTCAGTTGAAGCTTTTATTGAAGATCTGAGCCTCGTGATTGAAGAAGGCAACACAACAGACTTAAAGGTTTGGTCCCTAATTTTTAAAATCCTCTTGACCAATGAGTTCATGGTTTAAGTTAGGTATCTTCATACTGTATTCTGACGATTGAGGTTTTGGGAAGTGACTCAGGTATCATGGAGGATGAGGTGAGATTAGATTCTGTGGCAGGTGCTGTGTTGTGCAGCTTAGATCTGCCTGATGGATGCAGAGGATTTATTCTGATAGCTGCTTAGAGCAGTACTCAGAGAAAACCTGTCAGCCATTTTTGGGAATTGATTTTGGTTGAGGAGAATTCTCTTGTCCCAGCATGGGTCAAACCTGACAGGCCATCCCAGTTTGAGAGAACTCCATGGAGTTGCTGAGACCTTACTGGGACTGGATTGCAGTACTCCCTCTGCCCAACCCTGCTTCATTTCCTGCACTCATGTGTGTGGATCCCAAGCAATCTCTACTACTACTCTATTCCAATTTCACCTCAGCTTCTGCTTCAAGGGAACTCAACCTACAGCCAAATCAACTAGAGCAACTTTGATTTTATCATTTCTATTTGTCAGATATTCTATTAAAGCAAAGATTCCACTTACAGCAAACCAAATTAAAAGCCTTTGAAAATCACCGGTCTCACAATTACACACTTCATATTGTGTATAATAATTGCTTCACTTGATATGAAAAACCATCAAGGTTTTGTGCCAGACCAATTTATTTTAGTTAATCTTTCCAAACCAACATCTAAGGAATGTGTTTCCCTGGTGTGTTTCTTCTTCTTCTTCTTCTCTTTTTTTTTTTTTTTTGTATGTTTCGTTTACATGAGTGCTTTGTGTCTGTTATAACAGAAAATACATTAAATAATAAAATGATGTATATTTTTAATATTACAGATGTAATCCAGGAATATAACAGAAGCAATGAGACATCTCATGAGTCAGTAGATGGCACATATTCTAAAATATGATGGAATTTTTAAGTATTCTACCTTGCCCCCCTCAAAAAATCACTAATATCGTGCCTTAAACTGTGATACTAATTATATTGTACAGTATATAGAATTTTCTTTCTTAACAAAATCTCACATCATTTAGCCTCATATAAGGCAGGAGTGAATCAATAATGAAAAAGGCCACTGGTCTCATAAGTCACTGTATTCTGTGGTGCTTTAGGAAACTAGCAAGGAAATTTCCAAATAAGTTGCTTGAAGACTGAATGACAAAATGTTAACTGCTGAAAAGATTACTCAACTCTAATAAGCATATGAATTATTATACTCTGGATCTTAGCAGGCTCCTGCAGAGTTTACTCAATAATGCTAACGTACACACCAGTCAAAGCCACAGAAAGAAGAAGTTCAGTTTGGACCGCTGAGGTGTTTTTCTTTCTTTCTTTTTTTTAACTTTAATAATAATAGTAACAACAACAATGCCTTTATTACCTTTCTAACTTTTACCCAGAGGTTGATCTTCATCTTGATGGTGTATTGCCTGGGAAGCCACAGATGTCAGCCAGTGGGGTTTCCTGTTCCAGCGACAGCATGAGGAAAGCAGACAAGCTGTATTCACTCGCAGATGTGTTGCTGCTTTGGCCAAACCTGCAGTGGCAGCAATAAACTGCTAAGTAGAACCCCATATAAGGAGTCATAACAGAGTCTCAGAATGCAGATTTGTGAAAGAGTATTATTTATTAGAAAGATAACAAAGTACTTTACGTACATGTTATTTAACATACATGATCTGGGCTCCTACAATATTCTAACAACTTATTGTGGAGCCTAAAATACTTGAGAATTCCTGTTCACAACTCCTGGTATCATAAAAAATTAAAACTTAGTAGATAAAGATCTGTTGAAAAATACTGGAAAGATAAGATATTTAGGTAGCAGCAGTGACCATATGTTTTCTAAAATATACTTTATGGGGAAATAGTGATTCAGCCAACCACAGCACTGAAAATTAATTGTCTCCTAAAAAAGTGAGTGTATAGTGGAAATACTGTATACGTATGTAAATTACAGCAATGTTTTTCCATCAAAAGTGAACAAACTATAAATGACATATACGTCAGTTCATTCTATTTATGCACAATAAGCGTATCTTTAGAATCAAAGAACTCAGAAGTATGACTCCAGATTTTCTTTGTTAATGCACTCTAGGGAAAGCATGAGTAAGTGGAGCTTATTTATTCATTTTGAGCACATATCATGCTCCTGCCATGGTAGGCAGTGCAATTCTCAACAAAATAGACATATTCTCTGCCCTTGTGAACCATGTCATCTAGTGCAAGAACCTGACAAATGAACTATGACAATAGAGAATGTTAAGTGCCGATCGGGGAAGTCAGGGTTCTCCAAAAAAAAAAAAAACACAAGAGGTACCAAAACGGATGTCAGGCATAAGAGAAATTTTCCTTGGTGAAATGCTGTCTAAATTGAGGCTTCTGTATTGTGGAGATGTTGGTCAGTTTGGTCAGGAGGAGTTAAAGGGAAAAGATAAAGCATGTGCAGAGTTCTGGAAGTGAGAAGTATATCTCTCTCAAAGAGTGAAAAAGAAAAAAATACATTGAATCTGAGTTTTGGAGAGGGAGGTAGTAACACAGGAAGAGGAATTGTGCAAGAACCAGTTCATGATGCTCCTGCTAAACGTAATAAGCGTAAAGCCTTTGTCATAATGGCAACAGGAAGTCACTGACGTTTTGGTCGAGGAGATCAAAATGGCCTGTCTAAAAATAAATGAAGGCCCGCAGACAACATGGGATTCTGAGCTAGCAATCTAGGAAAGATGATGGTGGTGTGAACTAAGATAATACTGGGAATACACAGAAATAGCAGCACTGGACTTGAGGGAGTAAGCTAGATGGGTCTTGGTGATTGGTCCTATGTGGGCAGTGTAGGAAATATCCA
The DNA here is from genome assembly GCF_014898055.3 of Talpa occidentalis. NCBI lineage: Eukaryota > Metazoa > Chordata > Mammalia > Eulipotyphla > Talpidae > Talpa > Talpa occidentalis. The sequence goes on from NW_023601322.1 coordinate 94,621,253, forward strand.
TTTTTTGGATATTGAATTTGATGTGCAAATGTCTTGGGAGGCAGCTGAATAAGTGGGTCTTTTAAGTCTGTTTGGTGCTCTGAACTGAGTGCAGACTGGAAAGTTGTCAGTATGAAATATAAGTGGGGCCATGGGAGTGCTGATGTTGTCCATGTAAAGCGATAAGAAAACAGGCTGCTGGACAGGACCTCAGAGAACACCAAAACTAAGGATTGGGCAGGGGAATAGGAGTTTCCGAATACCCTAAGTCTATCAATAATCCTATTTGTATTTTAGTTTATCTTTGTGTTTCAGTCTACATTCACCTTAGACAAGTCTGTTAGCAGAAGTACTAACAGATATGAAGTCTAATTTGAGTTTTTCTCTTCTTTCACCTTGTAAAGTCATGAATCAGCAACAAAAACATTTTAAATAACCCGAAATCAAGAAAAACTTATAAAATTAACTGTTAAAGTTAATCTACAAACAAACAGTCCTTGGTCACTCAATACCTAGCTCTGCCTTTTTGGGGCTTGCTATTTACAATCGACCTTTACTTATATTGCAATTTGCTCCATCAATTCTGTAACTATTGCCCATTTCCTGATCATCTTTAATGGTAGTCTTTAATGGATCTACAGCTCAGTGAGAGCCCAAGGAGATTTTCTGTGATCAGAACATGATTACATAGAGATGTTGGTCAGATGATAACTATAATCTGTAATTTCCATGTGCAGGAGAACCAAATGCAGTTTTGGATTGGGCCATGGGGATTTGCCCCAATGTGCTTCCTTTTACAATTGTAGGAGAAGAATAATAAGGGGGTTTCTAGAGTGGCTACTCAGTGGTATGCTAACATCAGGCTCGCAGAAGACAGCCCTGACTTGTGCTTGACAAGTTTCATAGTGTAAATACATCCACCAGAGCCAGTTTCAAGCAACCAACTTGAAGTCACTGAAGACAGACCAGGGGGAAAATGTACCCACCTGCTCTTGCAAGCCAGTGCAAGCTGGCTCCTTTACAGGACTGGGTGTAGGAAAGGGAGGTCAGCTAAAGGTATGAGAGGGCTGGATTCAAAATACTCAGTTTTTACTTCAAGGAAACTTGACTTACTCATCTATACTCTGTTTATTCATTGCTCTTGACCTTTTTCCTTTTGCTTGAGGGCTGGCGGTATTAGTGATGTATACCTTAACAATCTAATAACCTTAGCATTGTGACTTCTATATGTTTATTCACCAGCAATAAACATAACAAACACAAAACCCAGCATGGGTCAAACCTGACGGGCCATCCCAGTTTGAGAGAACTCCATGGAGTTGCTGAGACCTTACTGGGACTGGATTGCAGAACTCCCTCTGCCCAACCCTGCTTCATTTCCTGCACTCATAGGTGTGGATCCCAAGCAATCTCTACTACTCACTCTATTCCAATTTCATTTCAGATTGTATCTGAGACTGAGTGGTTCAGAGTAATTTCGGTCTAATTCCTTATCCAGGAGCCAAAGAAATGATCATTTTCTTTTCATTTCAGGATATAGATATCTATAGTTTAACATAATTTATAAATGAAAATATTTTATTCCTTTCAAATAAGCAAAACTTGCTTTTTTTCCCTATCAAAGCAAAAAGTTTGATGGTATACTACTCTAGCCAATAATATATGTAGAAAGAACAGCAGCAAAATACCTCTCTTCTTTATATGATTTAATATATATCCTGTTAACAGCAGCAAACAGATACATGTAACTAGCAGTGCACTAAATAACTACTATTCAAACTTACTTTAAAATAATCTCAACATTAGGGACTGGTGGGATCAGAGCTGTTACCGTGCACATTTGTCTCTTTTATATTGGAAAGGGAAATTAAAACTCCCTGTAGCATTAAAGAATGCACTTTTTAATATTTAAGGCAGATATTCATTTATAATCTTTTGAAAAAAGATTTATTTATTTATGCATACAAGAACTGGGGCACAGTCCAGAGGTGGGGTTCGGGGTGGTGAGAGGATTCACCAAAGACAGGCAGATGTACTGAAATATACTGCTGAGGGGAGCAGCGAGCATGTCAATAGAGGTCTGCTGCGCCATGTGGGCATCTCCCTGGCTGGGGATCGAACTCGTGATGCAGTGGCTGCCGATAGCTTCATAAGTTGCATCTTAACCCCTTGCGCCACCAGGCCCCATTTGTAATCTTATGACTTCCATTGAAAGGTCTCAATTCTTCTGTACACAAATGAAGACACCTTTTCAAGTAAGCTGGCCTTATGCCAACTTTAAAAAGGTTACTGTAGAAATATTGTAAACCCAATAAAAACACGTATAAAGTCTTTAAGTGAAGCTTTAATGGGTCTCTATTTCTACAAATATATAATACTCTTGAGTGCCTTCTCGCTGGTAATTTGTTTAGGATTATTTGATTTTAGAAATCTGAATTGAACATTTTTTGGTTAATTTTTGACTATAGAATGGAAGACATTGAGAAATTATGGAATAAATTTTTAAAAGAGAGATTGGGAAAAAATCTTCACTAAGTGAAATAGTAAACACTTGACATTCTAGTTATTACTCCGCCAAAGATAAATGTGCCCCATCGTTCCATTTACCTCTTATATGACCATAATTTTTATATGATTATCTTAACCACCTCTCCTTTGTCTGTTGTAGAAAGTCTTTAAGACAAAAGTGTGAAAATTTTAAGTTCTCCAAGAAATTCCAAAAATTCACTAAGCCATTTTCCATTTTAAAAGTGTATTTAAAGGAACACTTATTTTAATATAAAACCCAAAGTGCTGAATTAAAACATATTTAGTAACATGGCTGACCAACTACTGACATGGTTTTAGCCTTCCAGGAATATTATTACAATTGGCTGGTAAGTTCCAAATTTAAGCATTTGGTTTCACATAGTAATAATACTTTACTTTCCAATATAGGTATTAAAGAAAATGAACACATCTTTTTCTTAAAAGAATAGTAAAGTATTTCAGCCATAATACAAATCAATTTTTGAGGAAAAAAATTCCTGCCAAGACAAGAAATAAATTTTTTAAATCTTAGAATTGTTATAAAAGAACTATAAAATGTAAATTTTTGAAAAAAGAAATACATGTCCCTCAGGAAAAAATATGCAACTTCTTTGACACAATAAAATAAACCATTACCATAGGGTGCGGCCAACTATGGAACTGGCTTATCAGACTTCAAAAGTTCTCAAAAAGAATTAGCACCAAAATTGTCTAAAACTTCAAATAATATACTCAATTGATTCCAGGCCCAAGTGTTACATTATAAAAATGTTCATTTAACTTGGGAAGTTTCCTTAGCAGTCATAAATATATATATATAGCTTTTCTTTAGAAAAATGTATCACCTTTATTTTTTTCAAAATATTAAGGTAGTATAGAGTAGTATCATTTATACTATTTGAAGTGAGCAGGAACAATAGAAATCCAAAAATTCCCCAAATTATATTGGATTATTTGGTGGGTTCTTCAATTAGATCCCCAGTCATTCTAAAATGTTTCATTAGAGCTCTTTCCAAGACCAATATTGTCCAATTTGAAATCCATATTTTGTTATTTTTCCTGCTCACTGTTTGGTGGTGTTATTTAAACTTTGGCCTGGGAACTAGGGGGCTTTAAAAATGGGCACAGATCACAGTGGTAAAACAAGAGTTTTGAATAAGCTACAAAATGTATATTAAACCCTGTTATAATCAAGAATTGAGTTTAATTTTAAACAACATCCACTTAAAAATTTCGTTACAAAACAGCACACAATTTGAAACAAGGCAAATTTTTCGGCTTTCATGTAATGCAATATATAACTTCACCAATTACATCTATGGCAACCAAATGTCAAACAACAGTTCATCCGGCCAGATTTTACTGTTGCACATAAATAATGACTAGGCAGAGAACAGCAACTAGTCCAAGGGCTTGCAGGCCAAGGAACCACAACATAAGCCAGAAGAAAATGACTATTACTGGTTCCACAATTCTTTCTCCAAAATACATCCGTGTGAAGCCCATGTTGAGGAGGTTTTTATTCAGTTCGCCAAAGAGTGTTCCCATCTTTTTATAGTGATCTCCATTAGGCTCTCCAGGGTGGTTTTGTATATCTTCATTATCCTTAAAAAAAAAAAAAATAAAAATAAAAATAAACATAAAATTGAAATAGGTGAAGGTTTTCTTTAAATTCTTTATTTTCCAAAGTACTGGGCATACTTTTGATGACCGCTCAATACATTCTTGGGATTATTCCTTTTGATTAACATATAAAATACCTGTGTCTGTACCCACCTTTCGAGACTCTAGAAAGCACTGATGTATTGATTTCTGTGGAATAAATACTGACTGGGCCCTGTCAGAGGGGGGGAAATTTCTCCCTAAACCCTGTGTTCTTTTGGCTGGTTGAATAATTAAATTCACACAAGGCAAATTAACAAGAAAGAAGGACAAATTTAATGTTGTATGCACAGAGGTTCATGGGTATGGGGCCTATGAAATGACCAAAACAGGCAATTTATATACATTTTGCAGAAAAAAAAATACACTTGTGAGGAATTGATGGCACAATGTTCAAAACACTTAAGGTATGAACATTAATTTAGTGTGGGACTCAGAAGAGTTTATTTATATCGGCTAAAGAGACCCTGAATTCCTTCTCTGTAGTGAGAAGAATAGCTTTCCATCTGCTGGTGCAGGAGGGTACCTTTCACAAAGATGATGCATTTCCTGCTTTCATGGAAAACAGAGGGTCAGTATCATTCTTGCATTGACTAAACTGTCAAGTAATTTTAATTCAAAATAGTCAATAAGCCACTTTAGCACATCTTGTGGTGCCCTGCCCTGAACTCCAACAACCCCAATTACCAAATACTGATTTACAAGAGGAAGGAAGGAGCAGATTAATTTCCGTTCATTTTTTAGTTTCCTGGCATGACACAAAGACAAGTGCTTAAATGAAGATGTCTGTATTACTCTTATCATTTGCTATGATTTTTTAGTATTTCTCTGCTAACTTTCTGGTTTGGAGCAGTGCTCCAGATTGCTCTGTCCCAGTAAGTAAGCTGCTTTTTAATCTGTTCCTTTGACACTAAGACTTTAAAGAACCTAGATGCAGCTGACTAGAACATGTCTTGGTGCTATCGTTGAGCAGTCCTTAGCCATTACTACTGTGATCCTATGGTCTTAGCTTAGCTAAGAAGACTGCAGTGTAAACCCTGACATAATGGTCTTCCAAGTTCTACAGATGTCCTAAATGCGTCTAATGAATCTCATTAGGAGATTCAAATAGGAACAATTTGTACAATTAGCCTAAAACTCAACTGGAAAGTTTCCTAGAGCATGTTCATGCATACCCAATTACATATAACCCAAAATATTTATTATTTCTATTGCCTCCCAGCCTTATCACAATTAAGGCCTTCATGCCAGTTGTTAAGCTACTGTCCGTCAGCTTCAAATTGATCCTTTGGGACTCTGCAAACATTCTACCTCCCTGTTGGGCTCTGCCAGTAGACACTCAGACACTGTACGGCTTGAGAAGAAGGAAGGAGTTTGTTCTTCTGGTGGTTATTTTGATCCTGTTCCTCTTAACCTTGCAACAGTTCTTCAGGGTGGCAGTTCCTTTCAGAAGCAGCCATTGATTTAAATTTGGAGGTTTTCCAATCCTTGCAGAACCATTCTCAATATGCCTTCTTGAGACGCCAGATCTGAGTCATACATGGGTGCCGCTTCCTCAGATGTCTTATGAAAGACACCAGCATCAGGTTCTTGGAAGAGTGAGTTTCAGCCTTACAGGGCCTTTCCCCAATCTTCTGTTTTAGTAACCCCACCTCTTTGCAGCCCTCTTTGCTTCCACTTTGCTGCCATAACTGGTCCTTTAGCACACTTTTTGTGCAGAGGTTTTTAAACATTAGCATAAATTAGAATCCCTGGGAAGGCTTATTAAAGCAGTTTGCTGAGCCCACCACCAGGGCTTCTGATTCTGTAAGCAGAGGGCAGGGCTTCACAATCTGAGCCTTTGTATTTCTTACAAGTTTCCAGGTAATGCTTAGGATGCTGGTCTGGTGACCATCATTTGAAAATCATTGCTTTCTAATCTCTTTCTGCCTCTCTGTTCATCAATGGCCAGTTAGCAATTCTTAAAATTAAATTAACGATTTTTTCCCTTTATTAATATAACTAGTATTAGTCCTCTTTACTAGACCCTAATACAGTCAGAAAAGAAAAATTATCACTTAGGTGGCAGACTTGTAAATGATTATTTATTAAACCTAATCTCTTTTAGGAGTTCATGATTCAAATCAGCAATATTTATGGAACACCAGCTTCCTCATAGTAGATGCAAGATGGAGAAATACTCATACATTAAATAAGTCTAGGTCTAGGGTATCATATAATGACAAAAAATAAATACCATTAAGTAGGCAGTTGAGGCCAAAGGAAATTTGGTTAGCTTAAATAAGGGGAAAAAAGATCACTGCCCAAAAGAGTGCATGAATTTGAGGAAGTTTTGAGGCACTGTTCAAACACATGATTCAAATTGAGATTTCTTTAGTAGAAACCAGAGCTTGACCATTTCAGTCATGAATAAAAGAATAAAAATATTTTCATTTAAACTTACCTTATTCTACTCTACTTATACAGTTTAAAATGCATATACTAAAGGGAAGAGAGTTAAAAAACTAAATTTTATTTAAAATGATCAGCTTTTTGATGTCACTTTATGATGGTCTTTTACCATATAAAGGAATTTATCCAGAGCCTGGTGTCATTGATGAAGTGTTGGAAAAATGAGACTCATGGGGGCATTATTGTCTATATTATAAGTTTAAGTCAGAATTATTTTTGAGTTAAATTTACATATAATTTTGAAAATTACCTTTGGATTTTTTTCCATGATTAAAAAGAGTGGGAAAAACAAAATGCTGCAGAAATATTTAGGGAGTATAAATTCAGGCTTTAGCGCCTTAAATTAATTGAGTGATCTTGACCAAATTACTTCACTTTTCTGAGTTTTCAGTTTTCTAATTCATAAAATGGTTTTATGTGATCCCTTTTGACAATGATAACTTCTCTTGAATTATAATTTGCTTGCTAGCCTTTTCATATTCTAAGCTCTAACATATTTTTTCCTTCTCTGATGAGCTGTGATTGGGTCAATTTAAAAAAAAATTATTTATACAAGAGCCAGGATATAGGCCAGATGCGCGGGAGGATGAGAGGATTCACCAGAGACAGAGCAGGGAACAGAACAGGCAGACTGACTGAAATACACTGCTGAGGGGAGCAGCGGGCAAGACAGGAGAGGTCTGCCGCGCCATGTGGGATTCTCGCCAGCTGGCCAGGATTGAACCGGCACTGCAGAGGCTGTGGGCAGCTTCACAGCGGGCGCTCAACCGCCTGCGCCACCAGGGAGGGCCGATTGGGTCAATTTTTATTTATCGGCGTCCCATACTTTTATTTGTTTCATGATAGAGTATTATATTTAAGAAAAAAAATTTGAATCTTGTTTTCGCCTGAGGTTAAGCCGTTCTTTTCCTAAGGACAGGATATGAAGAGTCCATGATGGTTTGTAATTCCCCAGGTTTCTCATCCCTCTATACTCCTCCAGTATCTAGCACTGCTGATAACATTTGTGGTCTATTTTTTCTTTCTTTTTTTAAATTAAAGTTTCTTTTTCTCTTTTACTCTTTCCAGTTTCCTTTAATTTGTGTGCTCATTGTATTTTGGGGTTTTCTGTTGTTACCGAAACTTCTAAAAACTTTTTTTTCAGTATTTTTGTGGTTGCAGTACAAAGAAAGTACCCTATTCTCACATGGTTCTCTCTGAAAATTTACTTTAAATTCTTTTACAAACTGCCTGTGGGTTTTTCAGGGAAAAAAGTAGGTGTGGCAACACCCAAATCTAAAGAAAATTACTTAGGTCCTACAGACCAAGTTGGGAGGCAGCAGTAGATCATGTCATCTGGGATGCTGGGAATCGGAGGTGGAAGACCCAGGAAGGCCTGGTCTGAGCAAGCTGTGACTGCTGCAGCCTGCTGCTTCTGGTTTTTTGTTTGTTTGTTTATTTGTTTTTAATATGAAAAATATCAAGCACACACAAAATTAGAGATACCTGTCAACCAGAGCCAATAATTATTCATTGTGCGATTTATTATAGCACTTCTTAATCTGATAAATCTAAAGGAGAGAAAAAAAGTAAACTCACCAGAAGAATGGCTAAAAGTGGCATATCTTCACAAATGAAGTTAGTTGTGTGGAAACATCAAAGATATCTAGCAATGTAGTAGAAAGAACCCTAAGGGAAAGACATGTTGGAACACAGGAGAGAAAACATCTGGCATCCTTACATTGGTGAGATCACAGTCAATCTCATTAGTGTTTTCTGTGTCCAGGAAATTTCCCCAAACACATTTCTAAGAGGTACAAAGAAATACCAGTAGGCTTGGTGAGGGTGGGGATAGACCTCTTATTTGCATAGTCTGCCAAGTCTATAGATTTTTCCAAGTTCTATAATGCTTCCACTCTTCACTGTGGCCAATTTCAAGGTACTTATAAACAGCTCACAAGGTTTCTGCAAATTTAACAACTGCCTCCTGAGGTTTGATAGCAGCTGGCCCCAGTACTCCACTGTGGGTACAGTAGTTGAGAGAAAGACCTGCCTGGCTATAATTGATGGGTATGATCTCTTTTTCCCACCAATAAGTGCATTTTTAAGAGGTTTTAAAAAATGTAAGTTTGGAAAAGCAACAGGTTGGGATAATTAAATCAAAATATTGTATCACAATATATTGAAACTAGGAAAATTGTATTAATAAAGAAACATTATGACTTGAGCTGCAGATATGGTTAGATAAAATGAAATTAAATACAGTTCATGCTACGAAACTACCACAGGTAAGTAAAAGCATTGTTTGTTTTTCTGGTTTATCTGATAAAGAGGTCAAATGTGCATCCAATTCAATACTCTAGTTCTTATTTATAAGAAAATTTAAACTGCTTGGATGTTTGTGAGGAAGTAGTACTCTTTCTATGTTTCCTAGATCTGTAAATGGCACCCCATCCTTATGCCAGATCCAAAGGCCAGAAACCCGAGGCTCCACCCTCTCCCCCATCCAGTTTATCAACATTTCCTCTTTATTTTACGTTTTATGTACTTCCCCAAGTGCATATGTTGCTGTAATCCTAAAACGAACTACTGTTCTAGTAGTTTTCCAACTCTGCTTGTGCACATGCCCTTTAGTTCCCCCAGCGGGGATTTACCACCTTAGCATGTGATCCAGCAGGTGATCCTTTCAAATTGCAAATCCATTTGCTTCATCTTCACCCTCCTTTTAGGACCCAGGCCAATATCTTTAAGCATGATCTACGAGGCTCTTTTTGGTCTGGTTTCTGTCTGGGTCTCTGGCCTCATCTGTCATCAGCCTGCCTCTGTCTTTTTCTGTTTTAGTCACAGGTCTTCTCTACTTCTGGAACAAGCTATGTTCTTTCTTGCCAGTCACATATTTGCACATGCTGTTTTCTCTGGCTAGCTCACTCTTTCCCTGCTTTTTTTGCTTAGTTAAAGCCTGCTCTTCATTTAGTCTCCAAATGCTGTATAATGCTCTTTCAGTGTATTCTTTGTTCAAAGTAACTGTGTGTCATCATCTCATCAATCTCTTTCTATCTGACTTCTTGTAAACTCCAGGAGGGTAGAACAGTATCTATTTTTGCCAACACTGATATCCTGTGATATCTGTATGTACAAGGGGCTAGGTGCTGAGAGTAACAGCACACAGAAGCAGCTCAATTAATATTTGTTGAATAAATGGAAGGATATAATAGGAGACTTGAAAGAAGCATAGCAATATCTTGATAGATTTTTTGCTTTGCTCACTTTTGCCAAACAAGAGGATTTTATTTTCCAAAGTATTATTTATTGTAGTAATCTTAAAACAATGTATAGATTTTTATGGGATTAGAGGTATTTTTGTCGTGGACAATACTAAGCATCCATTCCCTCTTTCCCACAGTCCTTAGGTGAGGCAGGTGCTGCTTTTAGTTCCAAAGAGGACACATCTAACAGTGATCCCTTCCCTTTAGGAGAAACTGGCTTGGGAAAGGGCATGTGAACCACTTTGGAACAATGCCTTTTGCAGGCATCCTAGGACAATTTTTCCCATCTTCTACTTCTCTCTCTATTCTCCTTGAGTAAAGAGAGGTTATTTGTATTTGCCTTCATTTCTGTTGCTGCCATAGAAATAACTACAAATTTAGTGGCTTAAAACAACACAAATATTATCATCTTCTAGTTCTGAAGGTTAGAAGTCTTGTCAGCAGGATTGTGTTTCTTTCTGGAGGCTGCAGGAGAGAAACTTTTCTCCTACCTTTTCTAACTGCTAAAAGGTTACCCATACACCTTGGATCCTTACCCTCTTCTTCCATTTTCAGTCATCAACTCTCTGACCATTCTTCTGCACTTAACTTTCCCCACTAGCCGCACCATGATAAGGTTCTCTGCTTATAAGAATCTATGTGATTAGGTGTAACCCACTTAGATAATCTCCCCATATCAAGGTCTTTAATTTCAATCACATCTGCAAAATCTCTCTTGGACGTAAGGTTCTGAGGTTAGGATGTGAACACTTGGGGAGTTAGAAGGGAGCCATTATTACGCCTACTGCAGTGTATTGTTATAAAATTATTTATACACACACACACATATATTCTTGTTAATGCATTTTACAGGAAGGTCAAAGTCATTAAGGGCATGAAACATGTCATAACTTTTTTTTTTTAAGATTTATTTATTCATGCATACAAGAACCAGGGTAGAGGCCAGATGTGAAGGAGGGTGAGAGGATTCACCAGAGACAGAGCGGGGAACAGAACAGGCAGATTGACTGAAATACACTGCTGAGGGGAGCAGTGGTCGAGACAGGAGAGGTCTGCCACGCCATGTCGGTATCTCGCTGGCTGGCCAGGGTCAAACCCGCACTGCAGAGGTTGCGGACAGCTTCACAGCATTGCACTCAACCACCTGCGCCACTAGGAGAGGCCCATGTCTAATAACTTTTAGCATCAGTACTTAATATATTGCATTGTGCCTGGCTCATTATAGGCTCATAATAAATACTTGTTGAATAATCAATACAAATAGTCTGCAATAACAGCCTGTTAAAAAAAAACACCAAAAAAACAACAAACTCCACAAAAATAAAGACAAAACTTACTTACATATGACAATAAGTATTCTCCCTGAGCACAGTGTGAATGTCTTCAAGTTATTGTAAATTAACTTTATCTTAGCTATTAAGATATGTTAACAGCTAGGTAAAATTCAGCTCAATTCTTAGGTCATATTGTAAGAGCAGGGACTAATGGAAAGATGAGTCCTTGAGTTTTTTAGATATTTGCAATTTTCAGAACAATAGTGGCAACATGAATATATAGCAGAAAAGTTAACACCAAGTACCTACTATATATGCCAGGCACTATCTTGACAGGCATGATTTTGCTTGATCTTTCCGATAAACCGAGAGAAAGTCACCGTTATTTCTCCCCAAAGGAGTTACTTATCTAGTCATTGACTTACACTTAGTAATTGAAGGAGCTGTGATATGAATACAGACATTCTTACTCCATTAATCCCTCCAGTTACTATTACATCAATAGTAACATCTGGGGCCTCCCCCGTGGCGCAGTGGTTGAGCGCTGGGTTGCAAAGCTGCCCGCAGCCTCCGCGGCGCCAGTTCCATCCCCGGCTGCTCCCCGGCCACCGGAGGAGGGTCCCACATGGCGCGCAGACCTCTCCTGCCGCCCGCTGCTCCCCTCAGCAGTGTACTTCGGTCCTTCTGCCTGCTTTGCTCCCCGCTCTGGCTCTGGTGAATTCTCTCACACTCCCGCGCTTCTGACTGTACCCAGTGCATGTATAAACAAAACAAACAAATAAATAAATAAAAACATGCCTCTATTAAAAAAAAAAAATAGTAACATCTGTCTAATGCTGCTCAGTGGTCAAGAAACTTTACATGTTTGATTTCTGAAAAAAGGAAAGCTATGTGAATACATTTTGATTTTTCACATAATAAGCACATTTAACATAGTGAATGAAATGAATAAAGTATTACCTTTTTTTTTTGTTTTGTATCCCTCACAGTTTACAAGATACTTGAAAGTCAGTTTATCAAGCATAAAAACTGCTAAAATTTAAATTTTAGCAGTAATCTTATTTGTAACAGTTTAGCAGCCCTTTCGGTATTAACTAGAATTTAGGTTCAGATGTGAAAAAAAAAAGACTCCAAACAAAAATGAAGAGCTGTTCTTGGAAGAGCTGCAATATGGCATAAAGATAAATAAAAAATAACACTTCACACATAAAACAGTACACCAGTGCAGAAATGCAGATGGTCCTTTTCCCTTGTTCTAACATTAATCACTTTGTGTCTCTGCCAAATTTATTCTTTGTATGTGAGCTTCCAGTGGAAGGACATTTGTCAAAAGCATAGTTTACTTCATAATCAGACAGTGGAACTGACATGCACACTGAAAAGTATTCTCACAAAAATAGCATTTATTTTGGTCCATGATTAAAGACACATTAAAAATTAAGGAGTGTTAGAATCCTTCTTAAAAGACGCACAAAATTAATGATGAGAAATTTAAGGTGAACCCTTATATAATCATAGAAATTTTAAAAGTCTCCTTAAAGAAAATTATAGCTTACTTTAGAGAGAAGGAATGAGAAATTAATCACACAACTTATGAACAAAAAACAGAGGCCTTGTAAGCCAATGAGACGTATTCAAATTCTGCTCTGTCACTTACATACGGTAAATTACTTAGCAACTGACCCTCGCTTTTCCCATATATAAAATGAGCCTAATAGTATCTATCATGAGCATTGTGATAATAAAATAAGGAAGCAGATAAAATGTTTTAGAATATGTGCAATAATCACATAATATATGGTAATTATTCTCATTTCTATATTTTTGTAGCATTTATGTCTTGTGATTTTTACTTCTAGTCTCTATTATACCATGCTCCCTGGGATAATTAATACCTTAGTGATCATCTTTCTCATGATAATTAAATTCAGTTGTATTTTTCTTCAAGTGTTATGACAATTTAATTATAGAGAAGTTAAATAGGGGTGTTTTCTCTGTAACATCTTTGCTTATGGAACAGTCTTTGTGCATTAGTCAGAGAGAACCTCTGTTCACTTCAAAAAGAATACAAGGTAAATTCTATAAATAGGTTTTCATTGAAGGGTAATAATTTAAGATTCACTTTCAACTTTTTTCTCATGTTCAGTTGTATTACTGCATGGTATTACATGTGCAGCATTGGAAATCTGCTGTTTTTCCCTGTCTGTTATTTATTCTGCCTTCTTCTGCTACTAGCAGCTTGATTTAACTTTGGGGAAACTATCCCACTCACTCTTAGTCCAAACTCCCCAGTTCCAGAATCAGCCAATCAGAACATTGCATTTCCTTGGGCTAATGATTATTAAGGAATGAGCATATAATCGGACAGGTCAACAAAAGCTCTACCTAAGACTTCTGTAACTATTGAAAAAGAGACACCTTTCCCCCCACTGCTGTAGTTTAGCTAGTAAGATGTAAAGTATCTTATTACCATGAAAGGAAAGCTTGTTATTAATAAAACCAATATAAAGTAAAGCCAAGAAATGATCTAGCTGATATAGTTTGATTACATGACTCAAACTAATACGTCTACTGCTGGTCTTTTTAATAACATGAGCTGATTCAGCTTACTTTCTAATTGTCTCCTAAAATGACCTGTGTTCTAGTCAAATCCCTCTGGTCTGTGTATCCTCCCTACAAATATGCAAAGCTTAAGGTAATATAGTATGAAATATCTAGTGTGCTTGTTTTCTGTATTATCATATTTAAAATTCAAAATAACCTGACACTGAGGCATAGAGCAAAGGGGAGTAGGTGGGAGGGGGGCCAAAACAGGGAGGGTGATGTGGGTGGTGACGGGGTGGTGGGGGAAGGACACTACAACAATGTAAAGGGAAAAAATTGAAAAAAAAAAAAAAAAAGCCAAATAATCCTATGAGAGAGATATATTATAATGAGTCCAAGGCTACTTGCTCAAATAGAGATAATATATATATTAAATATTGATTATATGTATTATATAATCAAATAGATATATATCTGTATATTGAAATATATTGATTACATGACTCTAGTCACGAGTTTTATATATACATATAAATATATATAGATTATATATATATATATATATAAATAAATAGATATTGTATGGAAGAACCAAGATTGAATTCTTCGGAGGGGGCTGATTTCACAACTATGATACATATCAATTAGGTAATATTACCATTTTAAAAGTCAGTATGGGGAATCCCTGGTGGCACAGGCAGTTGAGCGCAGCTCTGTGAAGCTGTCAGCAGCCTCTGCAGTGTGGGTTTGATCCTGGCCAGCTGGCGAGATACCCACATGGCGCGGCAGACCTCTCCTGTCTCGCCCGCTGCTCCCCTCAGCAGTGTACTTTGGTCATTCTGCCTGTTCTGTTCCCCACTCTGTCTCTGGTAAATCCTCCCATGCCTCACACCTCTGGCCTTTACCCCAGTTCTTGTATGCATAAATAAATAAATCTTTAAAAAAAGTCAGTATGTAAAAGGTTCTCTATAACTTAATAAAGTATGAGTTCAGCATTCATCAAGGCCAAACCTAAATTGTTAGATAAGACAGAAAACTTTGGGGTCAGGGCTTAGAGAGCATCTTAAATGGAAGAGACTTCTCCATGGGTAGTGAAAGCTTCAGTATTGAAATCAGGCAAGGTATAACCAAACAGTAGTGAAGATCCCAGTTACTGCATACCAGGGAAATCATTTGTGAAGAACACTAATAAAGAGTGCTTTTTCAACTAATTAAAAATATTCGGGCCTCCCCTGCTGGCGCAGCTGCTGAGCGCTGGGCTGCGGGGCTGCCCACGGCCTCTGCGGTGCCGGTTCAATCCCCGGTTGCCGGCGGGGGTCCCACATGGCGCGCAGATCTCTCCTGCCGCCTGCTGCTCCCCTCAGCAGTTTATTTCATCTGTCTGTGTGTTCTGCTCCCTGCTCTGGCTCTGGTGGGTTCTCTCACCCTCCTGCGCTTCTGACTGTACCCTAGTGCTTGTATAGATAGATAAATCTTTTTAAAAAAAAAAAAAAAGAAAGAAAACTTGTAATTATAAATTAAAAAAAAAAAAGAAAAAAAATATTCAAACCGAGTATGTTTTCATTACTGCATTAACCATAGCACCTGGTAAGATTAGGTACCTAATGAATCAAGAGGCTTATTTTCAGCTTGTACGCTCCCTCCCTCAGCACACACCCATACCTCTGCCACACACATGTCCTTTGCCTTTCTCTATATCCTGCCCTTTGTCCTTTAAAGTAGCCTTTTTGTGAGCAGGCAAATGGTACTGGTTCCTAGTCAGAAGCAGTTGTAAGGAAGTATCTCAAAAGATTAAAGAATAGGAATTTATAATTCTTCTAATCTCTCTTGTTCTTTGGCTGCTATACAATCCATCTTCTTAACACCTCCCTTTCTGGTCCTCTTCTTTCCTTCCCATACATTTGAGTAACTCTTTCACACCTTACAAGTTTGTGTTGTAATTACAATTTTGTTGTTCCAATACAACTTTGTTTCTGCCTGCCTAGTTTGTGATACCATTGTGAAATACATTACATTTCAAGATAGGCTCAGCAAAACAATGATATACATATTGTTCTATGTGCTTACTTTCTAAACAGTGAAGAAAAGCTATCTGTAATGATATTATCTTTGATAATTATCTGCATAATCACCTTTACCTTAGTGTTCTTTATTTTTCTGGCATGGATTTAATATACTGTCTGGGGTCACATGCTTTCACCCTCATATCTTCCTTTGATAGTTCCCCAACAAAACTGCTAAGTTTTTGTTATCTAATAGTGCTTCACCTTCATTTTTGAAAGATAATTTTGCTGAACACAGGACCTTCTTTGATGATTTTTATTTCTAGCACTTTTTTTAAAAAAAGATTTATTTATTTACACAAGAACTGGGGTATCAGCCATATGTGCGGGAGGGTGAGAGGATACACCAGAGACAAAGTGGGGAACAGAACAGGCAGATTGACCCAAAGACACTGCTGAGGGGAGCAGCGGGCGAGACAGGAGAAGTCTGCTGCACCATGTGGGTTGCTCCCTGTGCTCCCAGGCCGGGTGGGGATCAAACTCTGCCACAGTGGCTGCCGCTGCGGATTGCTTCATAGTGTGGTGCTTAACCCTTGCACCACCAGGGAGGCCCCCATATTTCTAGCACTTTCAATGTACTTCTCACTTCCTACATTTCTGATGAAATGTCAAACTGTTTATCTTATTTGGGTTCCCTTGGATGTGATGAGTTCTTTTTCCCTTGCTACTTTCAAGATTTTCTGTTTCTCTTTGTCTTCAACATTTTGATGATGAAGTGTCAACATGTGGTTCACTTTGTGTTTATCCTACTTGGATTTCACTGAATTTCTTGGATGGGTAGCTTACTACCTTTCATGAACTTTCAAAATCTTTCAGGTGTTTCATTTCAGGAGACTTTCACTTTTATCTCTCCTCTCCTGATAGTCCCATCATTTGTATGTTGGTTTGCTTAATCATGTCCCACAGTTCCCTGAGGTTTTATTCATTTTTCATTCTTTTTTTCTCTTCAGATCATATAATCTCTGTGAATTTATCTTCATGTTCACTGATTTTTGTCTTGTATCAGCTCAAATAATTTTCATTTTGGGTTACTTTTCAATTATAGAATTTCCATTTAATTTCTTAAAAAATGTCTCTTGTAGTTAATATTCCCCCTGTGATGAGGTAACATTATTATACTTCAGCATAGTTTCCTTCAGTTAATACACACACACACTCGCTTCTTTGATATCTTAGTTAAGTACATCATCAGGGCCCCATTAGTGGTATCTATAACCTGCTTGCCCTCCCCCACACAATTTGGGGGGAGGGGTCATGTGTTACTGTTTCTTTCCATGTCTCATCTTTTCTTGTTAACTTGACTTTTATTTATTTTTAAAAATCTCTCCCCTAGACATATTAGATAATATATTTGTTTAGTGAGTTGGCTAACCTAGTTCTGCCACCTATCCACTTGCAGTGTGATGCCTCCAATGTTTCTTCTCATGTTTTCCCCTTTGTTTTCATTCTTTATCTTCGTTTCCTTGGGGTTGATCTGGGTTAGTAGAAACCATTTATTGTTTACGTTGTGCTTAACCCCCTTAGCCAGTTTTTTTTTTTTTTTTTTTTGCTTTACCACTGACTATATCTATGCCTTGGAGATGGCTATCATAGATCAGAGATCTATGTTTCACCCACTTTGTTTCACCCACTTTCAGACAGTATCTGTTAGCATGGGGGTTCCCACCCTGACTGCTTCTGAGAGGGTGTAGTCTTGGACAGGTCCACACTCTCTTCCAGGCTGCCAGGGGTATTTGTAATATTAATTTAAAGTCTTGCTTCCTAGCAATCGCCCTGGGCCAGAGCAGCTTATTATTCTTTTGGTGTTTGTTCATAGACTGTGTTTAAGCTCGCTGCTCCTCTGCAGCTTGTGCTCTATGTTGATGGGTCTGAGTGAAGCTTGGAGAATGCTTTCATCCGCCCCACACTTTGCCCCTAGTGCTCCTGAGTGGGTGCAGCCTAGCATACCACGTGGCCTTCCTGAGCCTCACAGTTGACATGATCTCAAGGAGGGCTCCTCTTGGCTGACTTTTTCCCCGGTTCTTTCTTTAAAACTTCTGACCACTCTGCTGTTTTCATGTACTATGGAGTTACCCTCCTTTCAATGCTCTTCACCAAGATCTGTATGGTTTTCAACATCACCACCAGGCATTAAGTTCTCTACTCCTTCTTCCAAATAATGCCCACCTTCTCAGGTAGATCTTTGGAGCTCTTTGCTCTTCTGGTGTGGCTTCCCCTGTGCAAAGCACATGCACCATTTGCACTAGACTAGGAGTGGAGACTCTGTGTTCCCAAAGTGACTCCTGCTCAGCAGATAGGCACATGGGGTGGGGAGTCAGCTGTTGGTTGGGGCTTGCCTCTCCTGGTGTGGAATGTCTTCCCCATAGTGAACTGGGACAGGGTAATCGGACCTTGGTGTTCTCTGCTTGTTTTGCCTGGTGTGGGGGCTGGCTGGGGAAAGGAGACTCGGGCCTACCTGAAATAGAGCTCCTGTTACATGGAACAAGGGGGCAAAAAAAGGAGAGGGAGGAATAAGAAACATTGGAAGTCTACCCCTTTGGGGTGAAACTATAGCCCTAGACTCGAGTTAGAGGAACTCCAGACTCCTGACCACACATGCTGCGGTTGGAGCTCTGTAAGAGCACTAGGAGCGGAGGGAATGGAGTGGGTTGTAGTGCAGATGCCACAGATGCTGTTCTTACCAAGAATCATTGATTTCTTTTTAATGAATGTGTCTCCACGTGTTGTATGGCTAAACCAAAAAGACTTTAAATGATTGTTTAGTTCTGAAATAATTTCTGGCAGTTAAATTGTTATTTCGCTGGAGGTAAGTCTGCTGCATGCCTTATTTCATTGCCCAGGCCCCCCACCCCTTGGTTCTTTCTGGACATTAATTACTGTTTTTTTTTTCAAAGATTTTTTTTTTTTTTTATACAAGAGCTGGGGTACAGACCAGAGCCGCGGAGGGTGAGAGGATTCACCAAAGACAGAGTGGAGAGCAGAACAGGCAGCAGGGAGGCCCCCCATTAATTACTCTTTTTTTTTTTTTTTTTTTTTTGGGTAAAGATTTATTTATTTATTTATACAAGCACTGGGTACAGTCAGAAGCCCAGGAGGGTAAGAGAACTCACCAGAGACAGAGCGGAGAGCAGAGCAGGCAGACTCACGAAGTACACTGCTGAGGGGAGCAGTGGGCGGCAGGAGAGGTCTGTCCCGCCATGTGGGACCCTCGCTGGCGGCCGGCCAGGGATGGAACTGGCACCGCAAAGGCTGTGGGCAGCTTTGCAACCCAGCACTCAACCGCTGCGCTACAGGGGAGGCCCCCATTAATTACTCTTGATGGTGAATTGAGGGACAGTTCCTATAAGGTTAAGCCAGAGGATCCTGGATAGTAGACAGCTAGTCATCAGTCCTGGAACCTTAAGTACTGTAAAGTGTGTTTATTATTATTATTCATATGGTCTGTGATGGTCTGGGTATAATAGTTTAACTTTTGAGTATCCATTTAATCAGCTATTTTTTTCTACCAACACTTTTATTTAAGAATGTCTTTAAGGGCCTCCTCGGTGGCACAGTGGGTTGAGTGCAGTGTTGTGAAGCTGTCCGCAGCCTCTGCAGCGTGGGTTCGATCCCGGCCAGCAGTGGAGATACCCACATGGCACAGCAGACCTCTTCTGTCTCACCCGCTGCTCCCCTCAGCAGTGTATTTCACTCAGTCTGCCTGTTCTGTTCCCCGCTCTGTCTCTGGTGAACCCTCTCAGCCTCCTGCACATCTGGTCTGTACCCTGGTTCTTGTATAAATAAATAAATCTTTTAAAAAAAAAAGAATGTCTTTAAATATGTACTTACATTTAAAGTTTAAATGAATAAATAACAGTAACTATCTTTTTTTCCTTTCTCATTTCTTCTTATTACATCCACCATTAAAGAGGCAAATTTCCTTTTTTGCTCAGCAGGATCTAGAAGGTACTTTGTTGGTACTTAAATAATTTTAAAATAAAGTCTATGAAAAATTAACCAGAAATCCAAATCTAAGAAGAGTCCTGTTTTTCCCTTAGTTGATTTGAAACATTAAATGTCATATCCAAATCTGTTTCTAAAAATATTTAGCATAATTAAAATATTTTTTTTAAATCAGTATTCATTACTGTCTGGGAAAGTTCATAAAAGATATAGAAATGTCAGAAGTAAAGTAGGCTCTATGCATATAAAAATCATTTCCTCTTACCAGCTGCCCACATTAAAGCCCTGACAGTCCAAAAGGAAAAAACAAAGAAATATACATACTAATACATATACAAATAAAATTACCTTAAGCTATCATGTGTATCAAATATAACACTTATAATTATTTTGCTGTAAAAATACTTTTACTTTAAAGAACCAGTTCAACAAACATTTTCCTGGTGCCTATAGCGTGTTTGATAAATAAGACAATATCCTTAATGTTAAGAAGTTAACAATCTAGTAGGGAGGTTATATTTATATAAAACTGTGTTTTAAGGCAAAATATGTACTTAAAAGTTGCAGAATGATTGCTAATTTGGTAAAAAAATTATTGAGAGGAGTTAGCCAAAAATACAAAAAAAATCATGCAGTTAATGCAATGTTTTCAAGTATTTGGTTAGGTAATGTTTTTTAAAAATGAAATGGCATGTTTAATTGCTTTTGTCTTGTTATATAATAGGGTAGGTGTTCCAAGCACTAAGGTACCACAAAGTGACTCTGTGGTTATCAAAAACATCTTTACTTCAGGATTCAGTCAGCTGTAAAAGACTCATTTTTTTTTTTTGCTTTTTATTCCTCTTGATCTCAAAGCCTAGCCCACATAGATGCTGATATGTAGCTTAAAAACAATAGCTAAATGTTTAAATGAAGTTTTAATGAATTTCACAACACATTTATTAATTTAAAAAACCCTAACATCTATTGAATATGTAAAAACTATGCTGAGATGGTTTTTAAGTATTTTGACCTTCAAAACTTAAAGAAAATTGAGGAAGAGAGATTATGTAATTTAGTCAAGATTATGTAACTGGTAGAGTGAAGACACATTCAGGCAATCTGCTCTAAAGTCCCTGTTCATCCTTTCTTATGAATATAAAATCAATCCTGTGACCATTCACATTTTACTTATTTTAATGTATCAGATTTTAATAGTCTCATGCTCTACCAACCGAGCTAGCTACAATTTAGCACCTGGCCTCAGTTGTGAGTTTACTATTTCACCAGTATTTAAAATTTTCTTCTCTTAAAAAAAACAAAAACAGAAACAAATGAAACCAACTTCTACCCCTTAATTCCTCCTCTGCCCCTCAGAAGAAAAGCAAGAGAAATTGGCATAAAGACTAAGCACATAGAACACTTAAGAGGTGGATCTTTTTTAGTTTTATCATTCTAACTCTATCCAGTTAAGAGAGAAAATGTGTTTTATTTGGACAGAAAACAGCCAGTTTTCTCTTTTCCTTGAAATTTTCTTACCTTAGTAGTATGAACAATAAGATTTAAGATTTATTTAAGAAATTTTTAAAGATTTATTTATTTTTTGCATACAAGAACTAGGGTACAGGCCAGAGATGCGGGGGGTGAGAGGATTCACCAGAGACAGAGTGGGGAGCAGAACAGGCAGATCTACTGAAATACACTGCTGAGGGGAGCAGTGGGCGAGACAGGAGAGGTCTGCTACGCCATGTGCGTCAGCTCCCTGGCCTGCTGAGGTGATAGCACTGAGATTTAACTCCTGAGCAACCAGGGAGGCCCCCTGAACAATAAACTTCTAACAGTAGAAGATTGTGCTCCAAGGATCATGGGATGGTCATCTTTATAGATAGCATAATTTTTAGTTATATATAATTATGGAAAGACAAAAATAGAGGAACAATGATAGGAAGAACTTGGGAATCCATTTCACAGGTATTTCACACAGAAGTTTTCTTCAATACTGGAATGTTGTTTTACTTAATCCACTCCACTATCCTTTCAACCTCTCAACCTAGCATTTTTTTCACCAAAGATTTTATTTTCTTTTAAAAGAGAAGGAAGGGCCTCCCTGGTGGCTCAAGGGGTTAAGACGCAATCTATTCACAGCCACTAAAGCATGAGTTCGATCCCCGGCCAGGGAGCTACCCACAGGGCACAGCAGACCTCTCCTGACTCGCCCACTGCTCCCCTCAGCAGTGTATTTCAGTAGGTATGATTGTTCTGCTCCCCACTCTGCCTCTGGCGAATCCTCTCACACCCCACACCTCTGGCCTGTACCCCAGCTCTTGTATGCATAAATAAATAAATCTTTTTAAAAAAAGAGAGAAGGAATTTCACATTTGTGAAACACCAATAAAACAAAGTATGATAGTGTGATGAACACATATATGCAACTAGACATTAAAACGTTGTTATAAATTTTTAAGTCTCGGGGTTAGTTATCTACGAAGTCATCTGGCTCTTACTTTTTCCTTGCAGTTTAGAGCCCACAGTCTGCCATCTCGGCTGTGCATTCACAGCCACGTGCTCTTGCCGCTGCTTGTCCTTCAGCAGCCTCCAGTTTCCCTGCTGCTCTGTGTAGGCTGCATGTGGGGCTCGGAAACTTGTGCTCAGGTGTTCTTGGAGTTCCCTCACGTCCTCATCCTCTTATTAACTGTCCAGTCCCATTCTTCATATTTATTGCTCTGAGTCTTTTCCACTATTCTATCTTCTTCTTTGAGGGAGCTGCCATTTCTTTATGAGGTTAACATATCCATAATTCCACTCAAAAATGGATTTTACTGAATGTCATACCTTTTTATTCCTAAAGCAAAACCAGCAAATAAACATTCTGACTGGAACTGGAACATCTGTGTATTAGGAAAGTGTCAATTCTCTTTTAAGAAAAAAACGAAGAAAGGCAGGAATGACAAAATTCTGACTATAGGCACTAGTAGGATTCTGAAACACTAACTGGATGAGGATGGCTTTTTAAAGCACTGGGACTATCACGGATGTTGCTTGAATGTAATATATTGAAAGAAACATCAACATTTATGACTTTATGAATATGCTTCCTTTAATTTAAAAGTTAGGATCGTACAGAAAGTGTAGCTTTATGAAAGTTTGCAAGTTCTACTTGCCGTGTTCTTTATATCTTTCCCAAATCATATTTGAAGAGTTAAAGACAAACATGGTTAGTACATCTAAAAGAACTAGGCAAAATATGAATCATCCTTATTAGAATTATGTTGCTTTTACATAACTTTTAATCATCACTTTCTTACTGTGTTCTACAAAATAGGATTTTGTCTCATTGCAAAGTTAGCAATATTTATGAATCTGACAATTTTTCCAGAAGTTATGAAAATCCTACTCATACAATAATGTTTGGCAGTTGTTGATTGTGTACAGTAACAGCTTCTTATTTCATGTTGTGCTTTTTGTCAAATCCAGTGACTTTGGTAAGTTTTTCTTCTTTGCAGTTCTAAATAACCACTGCAGTGTAATTGTTATTAAGTGAAATGTCTATTAAGTTACTGCTCAGTCACTGGAATAGGTGAGGGAACAGTTTAAATTGCCACTAAAGAATCAACAGGAATCTAGTCTTATAGACAGAAAAGTGTTGGGGCATAGGATATTTCTTTTCCTTTTTTTTTAAGATTTATTTATTTATTTACACAAGCACTGGGTATAGTCGAAGCGTGGGAGGGTGAAGGAATTCACCAGAGCCAGAGCAGGGAGCAGAACAGGCAGAAGGACCGAAGTACACTGCTGAGGGGAGCAGAGGGCGACAGGAGAGGTCTGTGTGCCATGTGGGACCCTCGCCCGGCGGCCGGGGATCAAACCGGCGTTGCAGAGGATGCGGGCAGCTTTGCAACCCAGCACTCAACTGCTGCACCACCAGGGAGGCCCCCCTTTTTTTTTTAAAGATTTATTTATTTATATAGGAACTGGGGTACAGGCCAGAGGTGCAGGAGGGTGAGAAGATTCACCAGAGACAGAGCGGGGAGAAGGACAGGCAGAGTGACTGAAATCCACTGCTGAGGGGAGCAGCGGGTGGGACAGGAGAGGTCTGCTGCGATATATGCGTATCTCCCTGGCCAGCCAGGATTGCACCCATGCTGTAGAGGCTGCGGACAGCTTCACAGTGCTGCACTCAACCCGCTGCACCACTGGGGAGGCCTGCATATGATACTTCTTATGAAAGAAATTACTTTTAAAAAGTATATCTATATAACGCTACCTTATTTTATAAGGAAGTATATTTGTTGCTTTAATTTTAGGTGAATTTCTGCTCACTGTAAAGCAGTTTGTTGTATTCTAAAGTTACGCTCCTCTCCTCTGAGCATATTTTGCACCTGCACTTTATGCAAGACGTGCTGTGCCCTACTTGTGGCCAGCCTGCACTGATATGCTAGAGTCACAGCTGTTTACTTTCAGGAAACCACATTCTGGCTCTTTGTGTTTTTCACGTCCTCTGAGTTCTACCAGTCTTCTAGTACTGAAGTCTACCTCCCATAATTCACAACCCTTGTCACACAAAGTGGTCTGGTTGACAAAATAAACCCTCTTTAGTCAATGTAGCTCAATTAAATAAGTAATAACTGAATGCCTACTATGAGTGAGCTAAGTGCTATGGGGTGCATTAAAGAATTCATTAAGCTGCTTTATAAAGAAAGACATGTAGGGCCTCCCCGGTGGCGCAGTGGTTGAGCACTGGGTTGCGAAGCTGCCCGCGGCCTCTGCAGCGCCGGTTCGATCCCCGGCTGCTCCCCGGCCACGGGAGGAGGGTCCCACATGGCGCGCAGACCTCTCCTGCCGCCCGCTGCTCCCCTCAGCAGTGTCCTTCGGTCCTTCTGCCTGCTCTGCTCCCCGCTCTGGCTCTGGTGAATTCTCTCACCCTCCCGCGCTTCTGACTGTACCCAGTGCATGTATAAACAAAACAAACAAACAAATAAATAAATAAATAAAACATGCCTCTATAAAAAAAAAAAGGTTTGCTCTTTGCCCTCTTTCAAAAAAAAAAAAAAAAAGAAAGACATGTATTTATAGCACCATATTAAAACACTGATAGACACTTCAAAGCTAACTGAAATGACATATACTTTTTTTTTTTTTAAAGATTTATTTATACAAGCACTGGGTACAGTCAGAAGCGCGGGAGGGTGAGAGAATTCACCAGAGCCAGAGCGGGGAGCAGAGCAGGCAGAAGGACCGAAGTACACTGCTGAGGGGAGCAGCGGGCGGCAGGAGAGGTCTGCGCGCCATGTGGGACCCTCCTCTGGTGGCCGGGGAGCAGCGGGGGATCGAACAGGCGCTGCCGAGGCCGCGGGCAGCTTTGCAACCTAGCACTCAACCTGCGCCACCGGGGAGGCCCTGAAATGACATATACTTTTATAAAAGATTCAATTTCCCTATTTTTGTAAGCATTACTTCTCAGTTAATGCAACTTGTTTGATTTTTTTAGACTTAACTACATAGTCAACATTCCCACTTAGATGGCTTATAGGAACCTCAAACTCAACATGACCTGTACCAGACTTATCATTACCTGCCCTAAAACACCTCCAGGGTCCCCTATGTCAGTGAATGGCCTGTTTCTTTGTATCCCTGGTACCTAAAGCAGTGCCTGAAAGTAGCAGGAACTCAATCACGTTCTTGAAAAAATGAATAAAAAGCAATCAAGAAAGCATTTTCTGGCCAGAAAAGTAAGTAAAAAAAGAATAAATACAAAAATTTTTCGAAGGACTATGATAAGTTGTTAAAGCAATTTATGTTTAGTATGATACAAATAGAGAAATAAAATATATTCAATACATGTCAGGTTGTTAGAGCAATGGAACTCCTAAAATAGTAGCCAAGTATAGAATATCCATATAGTAGATTTCCAAATAGTTACCCATTTAAAATCCAAAGGGTTTATCATTCAGAAGTGGCAGAATCACTACAGCCTTTTCATTACTATTAAATAAACTGTACATATTGAATACTGAAGGAACAAGTTTGATATTTAATTTTTTCTCCATATATTTATTTTACACTAGGTTTTTTTTTTTTTTTTTTAAATTTGGGTATTTTTATTGATTCAAAGATGGCCATGCAAACTGGTTAATTCTCTATGAAGAAGTTAATTCAGGGCCTCCCTGGTGGTGCAAGGGGTTAAGCGCAGCACTGTGGGGCTACCTGCAGCCTCTGCAGCACAAGTTTGATCCTTGGCCGGCCAGGGCAATACCCCACATGGTGCGGCAGACCTCTCCTGTCTTGCCCGCTGCTCCCCTCAGCAGTGCATTTCAGTCTGTCTGCCTGTTCCGTTCCCCACCCTGTCTCTGATGAATCCTCTCACCCTCCTACGACTCTGGCCTGTACCTCAGTTCTTGTATAAATAAATAAAATCTTTTAAAAAAGGCACCATCTAACAGCAGCATTTATAATTAAATGCAGAGCATCCATTTACATGTCCCCCTACTAAACTACATAGACCCAATAAAGGAAAACAACTTTTTGAGGAGATGGATAAAAATGAGTGAATTAGTCTTTGAAATTATTCTAAGCTGAAATATACTAAAATTTGTATTCATTTACATTAAATTAAGTCATAAATGCAAACACACAATAAAACCACCAATTATTCAAAATGACATAAACAATTTCAGCGACATCTGTCACACATATTCGTTTCCTATTTCAGCAGAAGAAAATGGTTATGTAGTAAAAAAATAAGTAAGGTAAGGGCTGTACATGAACTAACGAGATAAGAGTAGGCCATGAAGTGAAGCAAACGATTAATTCAAGCTGCATGTTAAAAATTTCTACATTTGTACTTTCCCTGAAATCTACTTATGTTTTAAAAAGTAATCCCTGGCGACATTACTGAATATCTTGTATGTGCAGGAAGGTATTAGATGCTACCAGAATGAAGAATGAAGTCGAAATCAAACATCTTTCTTTGGAGATTATTTTCCTTCTCAACTCTCAGCCGTGGCAGTGACCGTAGTTCTGTGGCATTAGTTTCTGATGCACATTATTACTTCTGAAAACCACACAATCGGGAATTCTGAATTCAACGAGACTGATGAGATTTGCCAGTCATGGGAAATCAAACTCACATTCCCTGCCTCTGTAAATGGTTTCCATACATCCAAGTAAAATTTTGATCAAAGGGAATAAAAACAAAAGCAATCTTTTTTGACTAATTGGAAAGGGGAATCAAAAAATCTCTAACACGGATAATAAAAAAATCCTATTAAAGTGAATACAGGAAAACCAAAAATGGGAATTTAATTTTCTTAACACAGTGTTTATTCGTATCAATGATAGCTTTATCCTTATTTTCCATAGTGTTAAAAACATTGCACCATGCTGTCTCTTTGATCAGAACTCTGACATGCTATAGCTTTTGCCATAAAAAAAGAGCAACAACAAATAAAGCCAATCATTTCCTCTTCTTATGCCAAGATAGGTAGGACTGCTAATGAGGTCAGATTGAAAACATACTCTGGACATGTTGGGAAAAAATTAGAGCAGAAAACAGAAAGTATTTTTAATATCAAATGATTAGAAAATCAGTTTCTCTGTTCAAATAAATGTCTTAAATTTCCTTAAATTCATCAGAAAAATACACAATGCACTTAATGAATGAAAACATAAGTAGTAGGAGCTTTTGAGGTTCTGGAAGATACAAGATGCTACTGTAAGATAAGATTGTTACTATAGAGGGCCACCTGGGGAGGGCGCATTGGGTTCAGTGCAGCACTGTGAAGCTGTCTGCAGCCTCTGCAGTGCGGGTTCAATCCCCAGTCGGCCAGGGAGATACCCGCATGGCGCAGCAAACCTCTCCTGTCTCGCCTGCTGCTCCCCTCACCAGTGTTTTCAGTCCGTCTGCCTGTTCTGCTCCCTGCTTTGTCTCTGGTGAATTCTCTCACCCTCCCGTGCCTCTGGCCTGTACCCCAGCTCTTGTATAAATAAATGAATCTTAAAAAAAAAAAAGATTATTATTCCAGAGAAGACAGAAACTGAAGATACTGTGTTTCAGCTAAAAGAAGTTATGAATAAAGATAATGAATTTCTACTGAGGCCTCTAAGGGCAAGGCTAGTTCATGGTGCTTTCATTTTTTTCCTTTAGATTTGCTTTACTACTTCTCTTGAAAAGGAAATTGTGAATAACTTGTACAGTGGAGTGTGGGTATTCTTTTTTCTATCAAGGATTGGTGACTCACAGTAAAAAAAAAAAAAGGCAAGATAATTTTGGTCAGTTGGTTAATTTATTTTATTAGAGAAATATGAAACTGTTATCTGAGTTTTAGATAAGTACATTCTTTTTTTTTTTTTTTAAGATTTATTTATTTTTACAAACATGGGAGTACAGGCCACAAGTGCGGGAATTCACCAGAGACAAAGCAGGGAGCAGAACAGGCAGAAGGACCGAAATACACTGCTGAGGGGAGCAGTGGGGGAGCCAGGAGAGGTCTGCCGTGCCATGTGGGACCCTCGCAGCCGGCTGGGATCAAACCAGCGCTGCAGAGGCTGCAGACAGCTTCACAGTGCTGCGCTCAATTGCCTGCACCACCAGGGGAGGCCCTACATAAGGACATTCTATTCAATAAATAAACTCCTGGGCCTCCCTGGTGGCGCAACTTATGAAGGTGTCCGCAGCCACCGAAGCACAAGTTCGATCCCCAGCCAGGGAGCTGCCCACATGGTGCAGCAGACCTCTCCTCTCTCTCCCACTGCTCCCCTCAGCAGTGTATTTCAGTCAGTCTGCCTGTTCTGTTCCCCACTCTGTCTCTGGTGAATCCTCTCACCGCCCCCACAGCTCTGACCTGTACCCAAGTTCTTGTATGCATAAACAAATAAATCTTAAAAAAAATAAATATCCGGGCCTCCCCGGTGGCGCAGCAGTTGAGCGCTGGGTTGCGAGGCTGCCCGCAGCCTCTGCAGCACCAGTTCGGTCCCCGGCTGCTCCCCGGCCACCGGAGGAGGGTCCCACATGGCACGCAGACCTCTCCTGCCGCCCGCTGCTCCCCTCAGCAGTGTACTTCAGTCCTTCTGCCTGCTCTGCTCCCCGCTCTGGCTCTGGTGAATTCTCTCACCCTCCCGCGCTTCTGACTGTACCCAGTGCTTGTATAAATAAATAAAAAATAAATCTTAAAAAAAAAAGTCATTTCAAAAAAAAAAAATCCTGTAACTCTGACAATTACTTTTATTAAAAGTACTGCTGTAGGATGTGGTTGGGAACAAGCATGGGAGAGACAGAGAAAAGCCAGGAGGGAAGGTGAAAGAAAAAGAGGGAGCTAATGTTCATGGGGGGGGGGGGTGGCTACTAAGCGGTAGGCATTTTGCATACAAAATGTCACTGAATCTCCGAACTTTAAGAAGTAGGTAGTATTACATCCATCACAATGAGAAAATTGAGCCTCTGAGGGATTAAGTAATTGGGATGACAAGGATAATAAGGTAGTAAAGCCAGGGTTCAAACTTAGAACTGTCATATTCCAAAAACATTTTCATTGTTCTCTAATGCTCAGCCACTACAAAGGAGGGGAGTAGCGTGGAGGAGATATATGGAGAAAAAGAGAAATGGCTTACATGGTGGGGAGGAGAAGGCGGTGGGAATTGAGACATTTGTAGGGAGAGATGGAAAGGTAATGAGTAGTAGGGAAGAGGCAGAGAAGGAATGTAAGTGAGCGTGAGGACAAAATGGAGAGTTATATAGGAGGAGTTCCTGAAAAAAGAAGAGGTCAGTTGGTACACTACCTGTTTGAAACATAGTCTTCAAGAAAATAAGCAATTTCTGAACTCAAACCACGTAACACTAATAATATACTTTGAGATAAGTGCCTCAATTTCAGCACTGTACACATTTTGGATCAGATAGTGCTTTGCTGTAGGGGACTATTCTGTGCAGTACGGGGCATTTAGCAGTGTCTCTTGATTCTTTTTACTAGATGCCAGCAGCATCCCCCCCTAGTTTTAACGATCAAAAATGTCTCCAGACAGTGCCAAATGTCGCTGGTGAACAAAACTTTCCCCAAGTTAAGAACCATTGATTAAGAGGTTTCACTCTGAAAAATTATAACAAGAAAAGATGTCTACCATATGCAGAACTATTCCCAGTTACTCTAGTGATCAGATGTCTTTGGGAACCAGATGAGATTATGTTTTGGACTGAATTGTTCTAAGCTCTTAGCACCTGTTATATAGTATTGCTTGCAAATAAATAAACTTGCAAATAAACAATATCCTTGTGTTTTTAAAAGACAGATAAGGAAGTGGGTATAAGCCAATATCCAGTTTTGAACTACACCATCTAAGGGAGGGTTGCAGACTTAGGTTCTGGTTTGCTCTAGAACTAGTTAGTGGGAGGACATGGAGCAGATCAGTTGGCCTAGAGCAACTGCTGCTTCTCACACCTTGCAAGGGGTTCAAATACACCCTTCTAGGGAAGTAGTTAAGTAACTTTTTATGTATATGTCTTCTTGGCACTATATTGAAGGACGAGGATGTTAAATCCAGTGGCTTGACTTGCTTGTCATTTATTCCCTTGCCACTCAAATGTGGTCCATGGCATAGCATCAGCAGTACCTGGGAGCATGTTAGAGATGCAAAATCTTAGGCCTCATCCCATACCAATGGAATTCTGACCTGCATTAACAAGATATGATTTATATGCACATTAAAGCTGAGGAACACTGTTCTAGTGCACCTTCTTCTTTTCTAACTGCAGAGGCTGGGAAGGTTAAGAACTACTTTTCAATGATTTCTTTTTAGTTCGTGTTCTGATTGAAAATTAGGTTTGAAAGCTGCCACTCCCTTGCTTATAATGTGCTAGAAACTGCTCTAAGCACTTTTCATATATTGTTAACTCATGTAATTCAACAATCCTATGAGGCTATGCCTTTTATACAGATGAAGACCATGAAGCCTGAAAAGGTTAATTAATTTCCCCAAAATTACAGTTAGTAAGTAGCAGAATTAGGGGTCAAGCCTGGGTATTCTAAATCTAGAGTCTGTACTGTAAATCATATTTTTAATGACAGATCAAAGAGAAAGAATAAAGCCTCCCTCTTGCAATTTTTTTTTAAACAGATGATCTTGTGGAACATACTTTGGTAAATGCTGTTAGAGACTCCTTTATTTATTTGTTAAATATCTGAGCCAACACTCATCTGAAAGTTCCAGACACAGCAGACAGCATGAAAATAGAAATGAAGCATTACTATTTGTTTTTGTTTTTGTTTTTTTAGCATTACTATTTGAAAGGAAACAAAATCTATCTTTTCTACAGACTGGATGATTATATACCTAAAAGATGAAAAGGAATCAAGTCTAAGAGATACTAGTAGTTATTGGATTTAGAATTAATAAAGTAGTTCAGAAAGGTAAAAACTGCTTAAAAAGCTGAATATATAAAAAGCAATTGCTAGAAACCAGGAGCAAAAACATGATGCGGGAAAAAAATTCCCTTTCACAGCACCAACAAATGTATAAAAGCTTAATACAGACTACAATATTTATAACTACTGTGAACGATTGTAGAACCTGGGAGAGAGTAGATAATTCAATATTTGAGGGGGGAAGGATTAGCTCCAAACCTCACACACACACTATATGTGTATATATATATATATATATATATATATATATATATATATATACACACACACACTCATTCTAAAGAGATTCAGTACATAAAGACCAATAAAACCAAATAAGTATACCACACGAAAATATTGATGGCTATTAGCTGTAGGATTAGGATGGTCTAAACAAATACATCTATAGATAGATATGTGTATATATGTGTTTGGGGGTGGTGTGTGTGTGATGTGTGTATATAGCATTATCAGAAAACTTCCTTTGCATAATGAAAAGTCAAGGTATTTCTAAACCAAAGCATCACAAAAAATTATAAATAACCATCTGGGAAAATATTTATAATCAATGTAAAATAACATCTAATAGTAATACCAAAATATAGTCAAAGAACATGACTAAAATGAAATAAAAATGCTCAACAAATATATACATGGTTTAGTAAACATTTCCAGCAATATCTTACAAGAACAAGTTACTAGTTTACCTACTAAAATGGAAAAGGTTACTCTCTAGATTAAAATTTCCTTTGCTGGCATGTGTTCCAGTTGGCTCTCTTATATACCAATGCTAGAAGTGTACCTTGGTGCAATCTTTCTTGAATGCCATTCTTTAGAGTGTTTCTAGAGGCTAAAGAATTTGACTCATTGACCTAGTTTTTAATTTCTTGGAAACTATTCCAAGGTAGAGCTATGAGGATTAACAAGCAAAGATTTTCATTGCAGCATTATTTATAAAAGAAAGTATGAAGCAACTTAAATGTGTTTAGGGCAATGGACTATTAAGCAGCTCTAAAGTAATTTTAAAAAGAATTTTTGATAATACTGGGACGTGGCATAACATGCTGAGGAGATTAAAAACAAAACACTAAAATCCAATATTATATTAAAACATGCTAGAAATATATACACACAGAGAGATTAAGAATTGGTAATACCAAATGTTTGAAAATTACAAAATATTATTCAGTGTTATCTCATCAAATACTTTTTCTTCTTTAATTTTCTATATTACTACATATATTAATTTTATAATAATAAAGATCTTAAGGGGCCTCCCTGGTGGCGCCAAGGGTCCAGATGCAGCACCCTGGGGTGCAAGGGGTTAAGCACAGCAAAGCTATCCACAGCCACTGCAGCACAAGTTCTATCCCGGGACAGGGAGGTGACCCACATGGTGCAGCAGACTCTCCTGTCTCACCCGTTGCTCCCCTCAGCAGTGTCTTTCAGTAGATTTGCCTGTCCTGCTCCCCACTCTGTCTCTGGTGAATCCTCTCACCCCCGCACCTCTAGCCTGCACCCCAGCTCTTGTATGCATAAAAAAATAAATCTCTAAAAAAATAATAAATATCTTTAGCTAAAGATAATGAGTCTTCCATCAATCTAAGGATAATGGGACCTCTCTTCTATAGGTAAACAGGGCCATCTTAGGTTATTCCGGTTTTGAATTGCTGCATTTAAGATGATGCCATTCACATACAGACATATTATATAGGGACTGGAAATGCTTGGCTTTCTAGTATGCAGCATGGCAGAGATTCTTACCTAAAGCTAACTGGAGTTTATACTCATGAACATACTTGGATTATCTCTCATCACATATTTAGTAACACACATGGAGGAGAGTTGTTCACTGCCCCTTCAGTCCCTTGGACATTTTGTCTCGCTCCCTTATCACTCTGAGAGGCCTGATTCCTACTTCAAACTTGACACAGTTCCTTCATCTAGAGGACATGGTCCATTATTGAAAGTCTCTTTTCCTAGGATATTTGATTTTCACTAAGGTTCCTTTGTCAACCATCTTACTAGAAAAGACTCAGGCAGAAGAACTTTAGTTTTCCCTAAGACAGAGTAGCAAAGCATATGGGGACAAATTGTAAAAAAGTGATTCTGACATTTAAGCTACACCTATATTAAGATCAGTATTTAGTATTCCATGATATACCAAAATACAGGTATGTTTTAATTTGGTGTCATATTTACAATAAGTCAAAGATGGGTTTTGTATCGTCAAAGGTGATGCAACAATCTTTAAGGTTTAAACAAGGGTATGAACCTTTCAGATGGTAATGGAAAGAAAAATAAATGAAGAAAGGGAGGTATGTGGAGGAATCTTTAGGCTGGGGAATAGCCAGAGAGAGAAAGAAGCCTGCTTCATCAAACTATCAGGTAAGGGCAAAGTTCTGTGCGGAAAGCAGAAATAGGAAGGTATGAGATGCCGAAAATTAGGGACTGACAAAAAACACTGGAAGAGCTGGAGAAGCAAAGGTCAGGTACTTCTGGAGCTATAGTTTTCCAGAGCACACTGACGCCGATTTGAAAGCACTTTTGCGTTCTCACTGCTAATACTCACTCTCCTGATCTCCAAGAGGCTAATAAGACTGAGGAATAGAGTGAGCATGCTAAGCAAAAAGGACAGCAGGAAGACGGCCTCTGCTTCATTTCCAGCTAATTAACTTTGGTTCTGTCTCTGTTTATATTATTGTTTCTATGGAAAAGTGCACTTTAAATTCTAAATAACTCATTTATGAACCAAGTTTTCAAAAATATTCCATTTGTAATCTGCAATCTGCGTGTCCTTAAAACAACATAACACAAGCACTACCTTCCTAAAGGGAAATCCAACTCCAATTCCTTAGGGCATGTCTTGCAGTTGTTAATTTCATTTCTTTCTCCCTCAAAATATTTTTATCTGTTATTATCTCTGCTGCCATGGCAAGGCAGTGAATAAAATTTTAAAGTTTCATCTGTAGCACTTGAAAAATAGTAAGAAAACAAGTGTTTGTGATAATATCACCTAGAAATAATTTGTCACAAAAGGTAGCTTCTTACACCAATAAGTTATTCCAGTTTGTTTGCTGTTGCTTATTTTTGGTTTCTTTATAAGAATTTCTTCCTTGGTGCTGACATAGAAAAAAAATATGCCTATCTCAGGTATAGTTTTCACTGTGTATGTAGGCTTAGTGTACATAAATAATTAGTTGTGATAAAAATAACATTTTCAGAGGAGTACAGGAAAATTAATTTCAATGACACGCAATGACATTGCCAGAAGCAGGTGTAGAAAGTGATAAGTTTTCTAGGATATGTTTCATTGCTTGCTTATTCGTTCTCTCATCTTTTTTTCTTGTAACAAATAATTTGAGTAAAGCCAGAACTACTAACTGATGCAAGATACACAGAAACTTAAGTGAACTATTTTACACACTCCCTTTGGCTATTGGAAAAGTTACTTTGGGAAACTCAACTCAAATTACCCCCTTTTCACCCCTCCGCGAAAAGGAGGTTCCTGTTGCTATTTCCTTCAGTTTTTCAGTCGAACTACAGTAAAAACTGAGGTACTGCGTCACAGTGCTGTTACTGGGAAAACACCACCAGGAAAGGAATCGGCAAGATCTCCTCGCTACCCATTATGTGCTTTAGCCCCCAGCTCTTATACTATCCAAAGGATGAAAACTTACACTTTCACAGGGTGCGCAAACCTAATACTGAGGTGTAGTTTGTGTGGGCTGCACATGATTTACTTGTTTCCTAAAAAAAAAATGTTGAAATACAAGCTCTCCCATTTTCTCTATTAATGCATTTAGTAAAAAATATTGGAGTCTGTGAAATGTGACAGAAAGGAGAGATGGAGCAAGAGCATGAGCGGAGACAAGGAGCAACTGATCATCCCAGCAGCAGAGGCTACAGAAAAGGCAATCGGTCATTTACATCCCAGCTCCTTGGTGTGATTCACGGCAAGGGTAATTCTGGCTGTCGAATTACTGTAACTGCGGGTGAAAATTCATCCGCATGTAATTCAATATCTTGTAGTAAGCTGCTTGCCTTCTCCAAGACACGGTTGTGTGCCAGTGTCGAGCATCTCCCTCTCTCCAGTGACAGCCAATTCAGAGTTTCCAAACCCCCAACTTCTCTCCCCTTACTGTGGTTGGCCTTTCGCCCTCCTGTCCGTCCCGTACAGCCGCAAGCAGTGGTCGTGCTTTTGCACTCTGAGGGTGAAGTTTTGCTCTCCTCTGTGGCCGTGCAATAGTTTGTGGTCCCAGCCCAGGCCGCTGCCGAGCCCCGGCGCCTGCACCTGCTGGACCCGGGCCGCGGCCTGAGGAACACACCCGGCTCGCGCGCCCAGGTGCGCGTCCAGAGGCGCAAGATGGAGGGCGGCGGGGCGCAGCTGCCCCCCAAAACACGGCCGGCGGGGCCCGACTGGAAGTTGGAAACACGTGCTGACACGGCGGGCTGCGGGCGAGGGACCGTTAAGGAGGACGCGGCCCCCGCCCTGGCCCTGCCCTGCCCGGCCCGGCCCGGCCCGGCCCGCCCTGCCCGGCGGCGGGAGAGCGCGCCCCCCCGGCCCCCCCGAACCCGCCCGCCCGCCCGCCCGCCCGGCGCCAACCGCCGCCCGCGCCCCGCTCACCTGCCCCCCGCTCACCTGCCCGCGCCCGCTCACCTGCGCCCCGCGCCCGCTCACCTGCGCCCCGCTCACCTGCTCGCGCCGGTCCTGCGGCCGCCGCCCGCGCCGCCGCGGACTCGCCCCGGACTCGCGCTCCGGCCCCGCCGCCCGCGCGGCCCCGTCCTCCTCGCGCTCCCCGCCGCCGCCGCCGCCCCGGAGCAGCTCCCCGGCCGAGCACATCCCGCCGGCCGCCGGGGCGCCCGCCCGAGGCCGCTGGCACCGTCCGCGCCGGCCGCTGTCAGGAGCCGCCCCGCGCCCGCCGGCCGCGGCCCCAGAAGTACCCGCCGCGCGCCCCGCCTGTCACCGCTCGCCCCGCCCCGGGGGCGCGGCCAGGGCGGGCGGGGCGGGCGGAGGCGCGAGGGCGTGCCCGCGTGAGCGCGCCCGCGGGGGCGGAGGCGCGAGGGGCGTGCCCGCGTGAGCGCCCGCGGCGGGGCTGAGGCGCGTGCGCGGGGAGACGCCGCGTGCGCGACGGGCCGGCGGCCTGTGCGCGCGCGCGCGAGGCTGTGTGGGTGTCCGAGGTGCGTCTCCGAGGTCGTGGGTGTCGGCGTGTGTGACAGGCAGCGACCCCCAACCCCCGCCCCCCACACAGCGGAGCGCCCCGGGGGGTCCCGCTGCTGCTGCGGGCCCGGGGGCGGCCGCGCCGGGCCGTGGGGTGGCGCCCCCCTGGCGGGGCCGGCGTCTCGCAGCGCGGGGTCCCCCGTCCGGCAGCGCCTCGGGCGGGCGGGGGCGCCCCGGCGCAGGTGTGCGGAGGCCCCCGTCTGTCCCTCCCCGGGCGGGGACCCTCTGGTTGTCACTCTCCACCACCGGTGAGGTGGCTGGTCAGGAGAAGCGCGTCGTCCCCATCCCCGCCCCGGCGCGGGACCCGCAGAGTGTCCCGGGACCTGCCGTGGGGGTGGCAGGGTCTCTGGAGTCGGCGGGTTGGAGCGCGGGGTCCTGGGGTTCAGCCTGAAAGGCGGCACCAGAGCTCCCGTGTCGGCAGCACAGGCGAGTTTCTCCACGGCACGGAGACTTAGTTATATTTCAAGAGCAGGTTTACTAGGAAAGGGACAGAAGAGTAAGACACCGGCGGGCAGGAGGGGCTGCCCCAAAGGCGCAGGTTTGCGGAGAGAGGCCCGCGGGGCTGCAGGCGGGCGGCCTTGAGGGAGGCCAGTGAGGAGAAGCCCGGGCAGGTGCAGGTCACAGGTGGGCAGGAGGCTGAGAGTTGGTGAAAGGAAGCACCTGCATAGTCACAGGTGGGCAGCGGGAGTGCTGCCCGGCTGTGGGGGCAGCGGAGGGGCTCCTCTTTGTGGGTGGATGGTTTGTGCTCCTGGCACTCCCTGTAGCCGTTTGATAGTTCCTGGGAGTTGTGCCTCTGGATCTGGGCGTTGATGCCTCAGGGTCTTGGTTTTTACGACTGGGTTACTGGCTAATCCCCTCTGCCCCTGCCTCCACGGGTGATCCTCCTGTGAGTTAGCTTCTTGACCTTGTATCTCCTTTCCAGTTTTGCTGTTCTTACCCTTCAGCACTGGGAGGTGACTTTGGGTGTCCCAGGTGACCAGGCGATCCCAGGTGATCGCAGCTGCTGGTGAAAAGTACATGTCAGAATACTCTATCCATTTTGTTAAAGGGACGTTGACGTGTACTTATCAAAATTTTCTTATGTGTATTTTTTTTTAAGATTTATTTATGCGTACAAGAGCTGGGGTATAGGCCAGAGGCGTAGGGGGGGTGAGAGGGATTCACCACAGAGAGAGTGGGGAGCAGAACAAGCAGATTGAATGAAACACCCTGCTGAAGGGGGCAGCTGGCGAGACAGGAGAGGTCTGCCATGCCATGTGGGCAGCTCCCTGGCCAGCTGGGGATCGAACTTGTGCTGCAGAGGCTGTAGGCAGCCTCACAGTGCTGTGCCCAACACTTTGCACCACGGCTAGTCCCTATTTTATGTGTATTTTGAGACAGTATAAACTACCATATAGATCAAACATCAGGTTATATGTTGCCTTGGGGTGGAGAAGGGAAAGAGGTATTTGGGATCTTCTGTTAAAATGTCTTTCAGCTCCAAGAGGGAATTAAAGTAGACAGGAAGTTAGTCTTATCTCAAAGACCTGTTTCCCACTTTCCATAGGTAGGACTATAGAAACTAGAAAATAAGCCTTTGGATGCACACATCAGAAAGTGAACCTGGTTGATTTCCTTTTCACAAAAGGATTTGAAAGCCAAGAAAAAACTGCTTAATATTTTGTATGTAATCAGAAACAAACTTCACTGTGGAAAGCCCAAAATACATCCTCACGATTCCTTTTCTCTAATGGCAGTGTTTTCATTCTTAAAATTTTGCCTTTGCTCTTTAGTAGTGCTTCTTATAAAAAGCTGACCTTAAAGATTTAAAAAAATAAAACTTTAGGATTTTATATATAGTGCCACAGAGAACACCAACCTTTTACTGACAAATCTGTGAAACATAAGGCACATTTTGAAGGTCTCCCTCTTTGTGTTGGTAATTTCATAAGTCAAGCAGCTATATACTCCAGTCAGGCTACAGGGTGCACAGAAATGCCTTGTGTGTGTGTGTGTGTGTATATATATATATATATAGGGACTCAGCAGGCTCAGAATGTATATGGTAGGGGCAGGAAACAGAGTAATAGGGAGCTGAACTGTTCAACATAAGAGGCAAGTCTTACAGAAGTCCTTTAGTCTAGAATATACGCACTGGGCTTTTGGAGATTCAGGCTTCTTCATTCCTTAAGAAGTATATTCATTCAATCCTTTAGCAGGAATTTATCAAACATCAGTAGGCATTAGGCCCAGGTTAGCTCCCTACTGGCATGAAGCCTCCATTTTCTTTTTGTTGTGATTCAAGTCCGCTTCTCCTGGCAAAATCCAAGAGCTTTCAGTAGAGGGTGGCCAGAATCCTCTGATCCCTACCTAGCACTGATGTCGGAACCTTTTCTTTTTCTTAGTGTTGTCAGCCTTTCATTCAGTGAGTGAATTTCTCTTTGAACTGTTATACTTTTGTTCATAGAGATGTGGTTTTTTCCTGGAGATTTAGGAATCACTCTATTAAAGAAAAAAAACCACCAGTAGAAGCATTTTACTAAAAAGACATTGTTCAGATTGTATTACAGATAACACACGTTAAAACACATTTTATGGGAGGGAGAGAAGGGATATATTTAGCTTGCTATGCAATATGAATACATATGAACACACGAAGAGAGAGTGAGCGGCACTATTACTGTCAATTTCCCATGGGAAATATAAGATTGTTACTTCCAAGTAACATGTTAGTGTTTTCAATTTTATGTCATTTACTTGTGATTTTTATTAGTCTAGTTACCTCGTGTTTTCCCAGGAATTAGTAAGTGGCAAGAGACAGATCCATGTCTAAGGTGTGGCCTGTGTAGTGCAAATGTGTCTTGTGCTGTTGCTGTGAGAACAAGAACTTTCAATCTCTCATGTTTAGTACCTTTTATATTTCTTATTTGAAATATTTTCCACCCTTATTTGTACATCCTTCCAGAGGGAAAAATGAACAAATCAGTATGATCTTTACTCATTTAGTCACACAATCTTAGAAAAAGAATTGCTATTATTTGTAGAAACTATACCAAATTTCATTTTTCATTTTACTTTTGGGGTACTCTGACATTTTATAATATGCATCCTCTGTTTTCATTTTTTGCTTCTCATCTGATATTTTATCTGGTTTCTTCATGGTTATCAGAATTTCAGTATGAGGAATAATTTTGAGATGTTTAGAATCTTTACCAAGATCCCAGAAATAACTGGTTATTTAGGTGAATTTAAAAGAAAAGGAACTTACTGGATAACCCTCCCTCCCTTTAGTGTTCCCTCAGTTTAAGGAAGCTGAATCAGAGTTACTACACTAACGTTCTCCTAGTGTTGTCCAGCATTCCCAAAGAGTTCATTCTGAGTGAGAGAAGGAGAACTCTATCCTTCTTCTTGGAATTAGTT
Source organism: Talpa occidentalis (assembly GCF_014898055.3). NCBI lineage: Eukaryota > Metazoa > Chordata > Mammalia > Eulipotyphla > Talpidae > Talpa > Talpa occidentalis. The sequence continues at coordinate 94,660,934 of NW_023601322.1, forward strand.
TTTATCTTCTCTGTTGTTAGAGACCAAAATTCAGCTCCATTAACTGAAGATCTCATTGGCAGATAGAAATCAATTCCAAAATGTTGTGCAATTTGAGAGGGTTTCACAGACCAAAGTGGGCAGGCATAAAGAAGTTATACTGGGTATTTTCTGACTAGTTAAAGAAGCTGAAAGCTTAATTCCCTTATGTTAGCAAATGGAAGTCTTGGAGCGGGGTCAGGTAACTCTTGCTGGGCAGGAAAATGCTGATTGATTTTAGCCTTTTTTTTTTTTTCCTTGGTAAGCAGCAAACAGACATTTAGCTAAGTTTTAGGTTGAGACGTGGAGCTTAGCATGAACATCTCCATCTTGGATCTAATCTCATTACTTTAATACTGCTTTATTTTCTCTCCCTGGTGAGATGTCTTTGCATGTACAATGCTGAGTTCTCTCATTATAGTAGGAATGCGAGTTGTTTTCTGTATATTAAAAAATAGAATTGGCCCTCCCTGCTGGCACAGGGGATAAAGTCTCCACGCTATCACACTATCGTTAGCCACTGGGGCCTGAGTTTGATTCCCTGCCAGGGAGCTGACCCACATGGCATGGCAGACCTCTCCTGTCTTGCACTCTACTCCCCTCAGCACTGTATTTCAGTAGATCCCCCTGTTCTGCTCCCTACTCTGTGTCTGGTGACAGAGTACCTGCACCTGTCACTCTGGTGACCTACACCTCTGGCCAACACCCCAGTTCTTGTATGCATAAATAAATAAAAATAAATCTTACAGTAAATTAATCAAAAGTTGAATTGAGAAGGCAGTTCAAACTCAGTAAAGAAAAAATGGAAATATAATTATAAAATGCCATTTAATATATGTTAGCAATTTAAAAATTGCTAAATTGAGCATACTTAACATGGACAATGCCTTGGGGAAATGGAAACTAAGTTTTTGTTAGTGGTGCTGCAAAGTGATTGCATTCTTTTGGCAGCACATATTCAGAACCACAAAAATATCCATACCCTTTAGCCCATTTTTCCCAGACCTAGGAAAAAATTCCAAAGTGGGGAAAAGCTATTTGTATAAAGATGTTTAAGGCAAAACTACAGTGAAAAACTGAAAGAAGCATAATGGCCAGCATGGAAACGGCTCAGTAAACTATGCATATGAGCACAGTTAAATGCATAAAACCCGAACACAGTAATGATGCAAATGTTGTGCCAGTGATGTAGACATATTTACTGTTATGTTCAGTGGAAAAGTGCAGGCCCATAGTATCAGCTTAGGGAATACATCTGAGAGAAATAAAATTTGGAAGAGAAATTTTGTAAAAAAATTGGGTTGGTACATTTTCTTGTAGAATTAGTTCTAATGTAATTAAAAAATAATCATTTATAAAGCTGTGTAGCTGTTTTTCTTGTAAAATGGGATGGGTGGCACCCAAACTCTTGTTGCTCCAACATTGTAGTTGAAGTTCTATTACCTTTTGTTGAATAATTTAGTTTTTGAATGAGTCTGGATCTTTTATTCATACTGCCTTCAATAATTCAGAATCTTAGAGTTGGAAGAAATCTAAGAGACAGGTTAGAGCAACTTTCCACCCAGTGTAGGGCTCACTTCTCTAACATTCCTGATATTTGATCACCCCTTTTTTTGCTTGTAGTCTTCAAACTATGGGAAACTCATTACTTCATGATGCCACCTGTTCAATTACTGGGTATCTCTAATTGTTAGAAAGTTCTTTCCATTTACTTAATTGACTCTGTATCCTTATCTCCTTTGCCTGTTGGTCCTAATTTGTTCTTAAAGTATAAGAGAACAGATAACTTTTTCTTTGCCTTAAAGACAATCTTTGGATATTTTTAAAAAACATTATTTTTACCTTCTCTTAGCCTTTATTCTTTGAACTGTTTTTTATGGACACATGTCATAGAACCTATAAATTTTGCCATTTGTTATCTTTATCTACTTCTTGAGTTAACAGTACCCAGTTTTTGTTTTTTGGTGGGTTTTTTTTTTTTTTTTTTTTTTGGATCCAGTTTTCTCCCACTCTCTGTTCTGTGACATCAGTGAAGAAGACTCCATTCCTGAGTGTAGGACTGGAGAATATGATTGGTTTGAGGGTGGGCATATGACCAACTCAGGTCAATCAGGGCCAATGAGAGTCAAGTCTGAGACCTTTTTTTTTTTTTGTACTGTTGGAAAAGCAGTCTGTCTACAGAATGGGTGTGTGGAAAGAGTTTGGAACTACAAGAGAACCATCTTACACAGTATAAGAATGAAGTTGACCCAAAAGAATTGATGACTGAGAGGTGAGCTTTTTTGTTTTTGTTTTTAAGCCAAAAGTTAAGCCCCCTTGCATGGCTTATTCAGTTATGTTAGCCAATTAATCTGTGACCATAATGCCATCCTGCAATTCTTTTTTCCTTCCAAACCATCTTGACTTGACTTTTCATCAGTTACTAAAGGAGTTAGGATGACACAAACTCTAGACTGGAATAAAGAAGAAATGAATATTTCCGCTACTATCAAATTTCTGCCAAATTTTGGATAGTTCATTTAAAGTTTCAGGTGCTAATTTTCATTGTCAGTAAAAAGAACAGGTAAAACTAAACAATTAAAATAACCTCTTTCTGCCTTAAATGTTTGTATGACTTAGCCTTCAGACTAAAGATGTTTTTAATTTTTTTTTTTTTTAATTTTTTTTTTTTTTTTTTTATAGAGGCATGTTTATTTATTTATGTATTTATTTATTTGCTTGTTTTGTTTATACATGCACTGGGTACAGTCAGAAGCGCGGGAGGGTGAGAGAATTCACCAGAGCCAGAGCAGGGAGCAGAGCAGGCAGAAGGACCGAAGTACACTGCTGAGGGGAGCAGCGGGCCGCAGGAGAGGTCTGCGCGCCATGTGGGACCCTCCTCTGGTGGCCGAGGAGCAGCCGGGGATCGAACCGGTGCCGCAGAGGCTGCGGGCAGGTTCGCAAACCAGCGCTCAACCGCTGCGCCACCCGGGAGGCCCTAAAGATGTTTTTAATATCCAAAACTATTTTATTTATTTTTTTATTTAAATATTTTATTTTATATAATTCTTACATCTTTTTTCATATTTGCACAATGTATGCATTTTCATTTTGGTTATATTCCCCATACAATTGCACCTCCCCCCTTATTTGGACTCTAGTCCTTCCTTTCCCCGCCACTCCCCCCTGCAGTGTGTCTCTGGCTTATAGTTGCTTGTTGATTTTGATTTTTACTTCGTATTGATTAGTCTTTTTCCTGGTCTCTTATTTAGGTTTTCTAAATTCCTGCTATGAGTGAGACCATCCGGTATTTTTATTTTTCTTTGTGACTTATTTCGCTGAGCATGATCCATTCTAGCTCCATCCATGTTGCTGCAAACTGCATGTTTTTATCTTTTTTGATTGCTGAGTAATATTCCATTGTGTATATGTACCACATCTTCTTGATCCAGTCATCTATTTTTGGGCATTTGGGTTGTTTCCATAGCTTATCTATTGTAAATAGTGCTGCTATAAACATAGGGGTGCAGGTGCCCTTTGGAATTACTGTTTCTGTGTCATTTGGGTAAATATCTAGGAGTGGAATTGCTGGATCCTATGGAAGCTCTTTGTTTAGTAGTTCAAGAAATCTCCATAATGGTTGGACCAGTTTTCACTCCCACCAGCAGTGCAGGAGAGTTCCTTTTTCTTCACAACCTCGACAACATTTGTTGTTACTAGTTTTTTTAATATGTGCCATTCTCACTGGTGTGAGATGGTATCTCATGGTAGTTTTGATTTGCATTTCCCTGAGTACAAGTGATGTTGAACATTTTTTCATATGCCCCTTGGCCATTTGCATTTCCTCTTCAGAGAAGTTTCTTTTTAGCTCTTCTGCCCATTTTTTGACGGAATTATTTTCTTTTTTTTTTTTAAACAGTTATTTATTTATTTATGCAAGCACTGGTACAATCAGAAGGGCGGGAGGGTGAGAGAATTTACCAGAGCCAGAGCGGGGAACAGAACAGTCAGACTGACGAAATACACTGCTGAGGGGAGCAGCGGGCTGCAGGAGAGGTCTGCGCGCCATGTGGGACCCTCACAGGCGGCCGGGGATCGAACCAGCACTGCAGAGGCTGCAGGCAGCCTCGCAACCCAGCGCTCAACTGCTGCGCCACTGGGGAGGCCTGGGATTATTTTCTTCGTTTTTGTTGAGTGTCATCAGCTCTTTGTAGATTTTTGTGATCAGTCCTTTATCGTTAGTGTTGTGTGCAAAAATGTTCTCCCAGTCGGTGGAGTTTCTCTTTGTTTTGGTTATTGTCTCTTTTGCTGTGCAGAAGCTCTTTAATTTGATGTAGTCCCAGCTGTTTATCTTTGCCTTCACTATCACTGCTTTGGATGATGTGTCTGTAAAGATGTCTTTGATGTGCATCTCATGTAGTGTTTCGCCTATATTTTCTTCTGTGTATTATGGTTTCAGGTCTTATGTCTAGTTCTTTAATCCATTTTGAGTTGGTTTTTGTGCATGGTGCGAGGTAGTGGTCAAGCTTCATTCTTTTGCATGTAGTGACCCAGTTTTCCCAGCACCAATTATTAAACAAACTTTCTTTGCTCGAGTGCTCCTTTGTCAAATATTTGTTGACCATAAATCTGTGGGTTTATTTCTGGATTTTGTATTTGATTCCATTGGTCTGTGTGTCTGTTCTTGTTCCAATATCATGCAGTTTTGATGATTATGGCTTTGTAGTATAGTTTGAAGTCTGGGAGTGTGATGCCTCCATTCCCTTCTTTTTTTTTTTTTTTTTTTCAGAAGAGCTTTGGCTATTTGGGGTTTTTGGTGATTCCATATGAATTTCATCAATAATTGTTGTATTTCTTTGAAGAATGTCATTGAAATTTTTATTGGAATGAATAGCATTGAATCTGTATATTGCTTTTGGTAGGATGGCCATTTTGATAATGTTAATTCTTCCAATCCATGAGCAGGGGAATGGCTTTCCATTTCTTTGTGTCTTCTTCTATTTCTTTTAACAGTATAGGTCCTCTTTTGTTAGATTTATTCCCAAGTATTAGATTTTTTTTTTGTTTTGATAATAAAAGGTATGGTTTTTTTGATTTCTTGTTCTTCAGATTTATTGTTTGTGTATAGGAAGGCTACTGATTTTTGCGTGTTGATTTTGTATCCTGCCACTTTACTAAACTGATTGATTAGCTGAATTAGTTTTTCTGTGGAGTTTTTGGGGTTCTCTATGTATATTATCATATCATCTGCAAATAGTGATAGTTTGACTTCTTCTTTTCCTATTTGGATTCCTTGTATGTCTTTCTCTTGTCTTATTGCTCTGGCTAGGACTTCCAATATTATACTGAAAAGCAGTGGTGAGAGTGGACATCCGTGTCTTGTTCCAGATCTTAATGGAAATGCTTTCAGCTTTTCACCATTGAGAATGACACTGGCTGTTGGCTTGTCATATATGGCCTTTATGATGTTGAGGTATGTTCTTTGTATCCCAAGAATTTCAAGGGCTTTTATCATGAATGGGTGTTGTACTTTGTCGAAAGCTTTCTCAGCATCTAAATATTATCATTTAGTTTTTATATTTCTTAATATTTCTAAATATTATCATTTAGGTTTTATATTTCTTTTTGTTGATGTTTTGGATGACGTTGATTGATTTTTGGATGTTGAACCATCCTTGTGTCCCTGGAATGAATCCTACTTGGTCGTGGTGAATTGTCTTATGGATACATTGTTGGATTCTGATAGCTAAAATTTTATTGAGGATTTTTGCATCAGTGTTCATTAGAGAGATTGGCCTGTAGTTTTCTTTTTTTGTGTTGTCCTTGTTCGGTTTTGGTATTAATGTAATGTTGGCTTCATAGAACGTGTTTGGTATTATCCCTTCCTTCTCGATATTTTGGAAGAGTTTGTGAAGGATAGGCACTAATTCGTCTCTGAATGTTTGGTAGAATTCATTTGTAAATCCATCAGGCCCTGGGCTTTTGTTTTGGGGAGGTTTTTGATTACCATTTCAATTTTGCTGCATGTAATTGGTCTGTTTAGGTGTTTTATTTCTTCTTTATCTAGCTTTGGATGATTGTAGAGTTGTAGGAATTTGTCCATCTCTTCTAGATTGTTGAACTTGTTTCCATATAGCTGTTCATAGTAGTTTCTGATTATTCTTTTGATTTCTGCTGTGTCCGTTGTGATTTCTCCTCTTTCATTTGTGATCCTGTTTATTTGTGCTTTCTCCCGTTTTTCCTTTGTGAGCCTGGCTAGGGGTTTGTCTATTTTATTTATTTTTTCAAAGAACCAGCTTTTGGTTCCATTGATCTTTTGGATTGATTTTTTTAGTTTTGAGTTCATTTATTTCTGCTTTTTTTTTTAAATATAGTGTCTTTTTTTTTTTTTAAGATTTATTTATTTATTTATACAAGCACTGGGTACAGTCAGAGCCGTGGGAGGGTGAGAGAATTCACCAGAGCCAGAGTGGAGAGCAGAACAGGCAGACTGACGAAGTACACTGCTGAGGGGAGCAGCGGGTGGCAGGAGAGGTCTGCGCGCCATGTGGGACCCTCACTGCGGCCGGGGATCGAACCGGCAGTGCAGAGGCTTCAGGCAGCCCTGTAACCCAGTGCTCAACCGCTGCGCCACTGGGGAGGCCCTCTGCTTTGGTTTTTATTATTTCTTTTCTTCTACTAATTGTAGGGTTTTTTGTTGTTCTTTTTCTAGTTCTTTGAGCTTTGAGATTAGGCTGTTTCTTTGAGTTCTTTCTTGTTTCTTGATGTGAACCTCTGTTGCTATATATTTTCCTCTTATTACTGCTTTTGCTGCATCCCATACATTTAGGAAATTGGTGTCCTCCTTGTCATTCAACTCAAAGAATTTTTTAATTTCTTCTTTGATCTCCTCATTAGTCCAGTGTTCTTCCAGTAGTGTGGATTTCAGTTTCCATGTGGTAGGAGATTTCCTTGCCTTCTTTTTGTGGTTTATTTCTAGTTTGATGCCTTCATGGTCAGAGAAGATGGTTGGTATGATTTCGATCTTGTGTATCTGTTGATGTTTGTCTTGTGTCCCAGTATGTGCTCGATCCTGGAGAATGATCCGTGTGTGCTTGAGAAAAATGAGTACTCAGATTTTTTGGGGTTTAGTGTTCTGTAGATAACTGTTAAGCCCAAGCGCTCTAGATCCTTATTTAGAGTTTTAGTGTCTTTACTTATTTTTTGTCACGTTGATCTATCCATTGTTGATAGTGGTGTGTTGAAGTCTTCTACTACATATGTGTTTTCTCTGATGTCTGTTTTCAAAGATGATAATCGTTGTCTGATATATTTTGGTGCTCCTTTATTTGGTGAGTATATGTTAATGAGTGTTATTTCTTCTTGAAGTATTGTCCCCTTGATCATAATGTAGTGACCGTTGGGGTCTCTTTTTTACCTTTTTGTGTTTGAAATCTGTTTCATCTGATATAAGTATTGCTGTCCCTGCTTTCTTTTTTGGTCCATTTGCTTGTAGGATTGTTTTCCATCCTTTAACTTTGAGTCTATTTTTATCTTTTGTAGTTAAATGTGTTTCCTGGAGACAGCAAAAGGTTGGGTTTTGTTTCTTAATCCAGTCTGCAACTCTGTGTCTTTTTATTGAAGAGTTTAGTCCATTTACATTTAGAGTTAATATTGATATGTTAGCATCTGTATTTGCCATTGTGTTTATCTTTCCTCTGGTTTTATTTGTTTATTCTTTTAATAACTTTTTTTTTTTTGGCCTTCTTTCATTGTTATTCATCCATCCCTTTGTTGGTTCTGGCTTTAGGACTCCTTGTGGTATTTTTTGGAGTGGAGGTTTAGTTGTAATGAAATTCCAGAGTTTCTGTTTGTCTGGGAAAGTCCTTATTCTTTCTTCATAGAGGAAGGAAAGCTTTGCGGGATAGAGTATTCTTGGTAGGCATAGATAGTGTTTTTAAAGTCAGCCAGAAGGAGAAAGATAAATACTGGCAGGTTTTACTTATATGTGGAATCTAGAAAAACCAAACAGGATCAGACAACTGAAGACGAACTAAAATTGACCCTTGAAAGCAGATCTGAGACACTCAGGAGTGGAACAGAGAAAGGAGGAGAGAGAAAGGGGGTGTAGAGAACAGGGAGTAGGTGAGCACTTCTGGTGGAGGTCAGGGGGTGCTTTGGGGGTGGGAAATCTATAGTAACCACACCAGAGGGGAGAAATCCTGTATTGTGGAAAAATAAACAAGGATGTTAAAAAAAAAATACAGTTTGTAGCCTTGTAAGAATATATACATTTAATCCTTACACAGATTTTCAGGAATCCATTATATGTAAATGTAGGGACTGCCTATATTTCTTTTCTTTGGTAGTTGATGTCTAACTCACCATACTCCTTCCATTTCTTATTTTTTTTTTTTAAGATTTATTTATTTATTTATACAAGCACTGGGTATAGTCAGAAGCGCAGGAGGGTGAGAGAATTCACCAGAGCCAGACCAGAGAACTGAACAGGCAGAGTGACGAAATACACTGTTGAGGGGAGCAGCAGACATGGCAGGAGAGGTCTGTGTGCTATGTGGGACCCTTGCTGGTGGCTAGGGATCGAGCCAGCCGGAGCTGCAGAGGCTGCGGGCAGCTTCACAGCCCAGTGCTCAACTGCTGAGCCACCAGTGGAGGCCTCATTTCTTAACTTTCTTAAATCTACATACAACTTATCCAGCCAGAAACATCTCACTGAGATGTAAATCTGTTGGGGACAGTCTTTAAATTTATGCTGCAACAGCCTTCCATTGCCTACAAGATGAATTTCCTTTCTAGTCTAGCCCTTTCCTGCTTGCAATCACCACCCATTTTTTACATCTGTAAATGGGGGAGATTTGGCATATTGTCCTCTTCTCCCTGCTCATTTCATTTCTAAATTTATTTGGTGAATACCTCAACCTTTGGGACTTCTCTCACATGCCGTTTCCTCCAGGAAGCCAGGCTAAGTAAGATGGGAGTTTTCACTGACAAGTTACAAATTTTCTTTGTGCCAGATTATTGGACTGACTTATACTACACTGATGAATTTGACTTTTCTGCTTGAAGATCGGCTCTTTGAGAGACCATGTTTTTCTCACATTTGTACACCAAAGTCCATATTAGGTGTTCAATATTAGCACATATTGGATGTTCAATTAATGTGGTTTTAATGCATGCACAGAAGTGTAGAATTGTAGCTCCTGAATTTTAGGGATCAAATCAGTGCTCTTCCTCTTAAACTTTTGGTTTGCAAAGCTGGCCGTGAATCAGAATCACCTGGGAAGGTTTTTAAAAGAACTGATTTCTGACTTCACTACTGCCTTAGTGAATCAGAATTTGTTCTATTTTTATAAGATTTCTCAAGGTGATTCTTAAGAGTCAACTTATCACCTGATCTCAGGATGGAGTTTGTAAATCAGTGCATAGTGTTTCATAACATGAGCCTTTAAGAATAATCCCATTGAAGGAGTCAAAGAAATGTGTATTAGATTGTTGCCTCTTGGGGCCACCACCTTGGGAGTGCTGGTGGGGGGGGTGGGTGGTATGAGGGAAAGATCAAAGTCCACGTGGAACAATGAGAAGCCCAGAGGGCTGCTCCGGAAGTAATGGGCAGCCCTATCCAAAGACAGGCCCCATCCAAAGACAGCCCTATCCAAAGGCAGTCTTCTGTTTGTAAGCTTTGAATACAGGGGTGGGGCGAGTACATAGGGAGTGTTCACCCCTGGGGGAATCAGTTACTGGGTCTGTAAGCTCAGGTGAAGTGACCAAGGGGTGTTGCCTGGGGGTCACCATTATTCCTGCTGGTCAAAGCACATTATCTCTATTCTAATATCAGCTGGTTTTCCAGTATGTTCCTCATACCAGGATTTTTGCCCTTGGTGAGAGGCCCCTTGCAGGACCCTACACCTAGCTGACAAGCAGGAACTCTGGGCATCAAGACCCCCCAACCCCCCACCCCCCAGAACAAGAATGGTGGGGGATCTCACAACACACACAGACTTTGGAAAAATTTGCATTCAAGATGGTTAAATTTGTTTCAGACCTGTGTTGAAGGAGAAACTTCCAGCTCTCCAGAGAACTGTACACCATAACTGTAACAGGGTGATCCCCAGGAAAGGGGAGGTTCCAGGTTCCCTGCCCCACCCAAGGGAGGGTGGAGCTGAGCAGGAAGAGAAGAGCTGCAGAAGAGACTGAGGAAGGAAGCAGGATGGAGCCACGAGACCTGGAAGAGGCGCATGGAGCCTAGAGACACGTGAAGAAACTGTACTTGTCTTTTGGTCGTAGACTGGGTGACACAGATGTGTGTGAGACCCGTGGGGAGGTGACAATGGCAGTTTTTATCTTGATGTTGATTTTGTTTTTTTCCTTCCGGGCTTGTCTGGTTGTTTCTGACCCTTTTCTGTGAGTCCCCACTGGAAGATGCTTTAGACTTGTAGCAGGCTTTGGGGCCTTGTTCTGGGCCAATCCCATTTGGATGGAGTTTTACCCACGAGGGGATGGGTAACTTTGGGTGCTTCATTTAGAAACTAGACTCTTTGCCTTACCTGCATTGTTTCCTAGTTTTATTAAAGTTCCTTCCCATTAAAGTCTCCTATGTTTTGTGTTGATGCGGCGGATGGCAGAACCCATGTAGAATAGGCAGGTTTGCGGGGTTTGGGCTGCCCCTCTCCCTGCCCTATAACATAACCATTCATTTACCAAAGATTCTGGAGAGAAAGGGTTTTAATTTTGTTTACATCACTCTATTTTCTTCTAACTTGCTCTGAAAGGGATTTCATTTCTCATATTGATCTTTTCCTTTGTGACTACTTCTTAGTTTTGCTTCTTCCTCCATTTGTAATTTAGGAAACTCCACTTCTTCATGCCTCAAGTCTCCTTTTCTAATGAAATGTACCTTTTCGTTTTTTGCTTTTTAAATCCTTGAGATTTCATTCTCCTGCCCTGTGGGTTGTTTGAGTCTGCAGTGTACCTAAAAATTTCCATTTGCAAGAGAAGCTGGTCCTGGCTTTTCTCTTGCCATCACATTGAGCCTTTTGGTTTCTGTGGGTTTTCAAGGCACTGCTGAGGAGAGGAACTGCTGTGGGTGGAATTTGGCTGACTCCACAGTTTTCCACATGCACCGTGTGCTCCTCATGCTTGAGCTGGAAGCCGGATTCCATGGGCAGGTCTGGAGCAGGAAGACAGCCACTGTGTGGGTGGCTTGAAGAAACCTCCCTCTGTTATCCAGCTGGTTTTAAGTTTCTGGCTAGTAGGTCTAAAATAACCTTCAAGTTTTGCCTTTTATTTAGTACGATTTTTGACCTGTGTTAAAGATTGTCCTTGGTTCAAAAAGCAAAAACAACAAACAGAAAAGATTGTCCTTGGCTTGGTTTGGGACCTATATTTTGATGTATTTTACAAGATAATTTGTCCACAGTTTTGGTCTTGCCATTAGATACATGTTGTACAAATGCCTATTGTTTTGATTTGACTGTGTAATTTAGTATTTATACCATTGTCACCTTAATTGTGGGGGGGGGAAAGGAACTGATTATAATTTCTGTCAGTTTTATAATTTATCTGCATTTAATTTACATCCTAAATGAACAACGCAAAAGACATGTTTTTTCCTAAAATATTTCTTGAAGTTTATAGCTTTCAGGTCACCAAGTATATAGATTAATTTGACATTGACATCTTATGGTTGAAAGGTCCATGCAGGAAGCCAGAATGCAGGAGCCAACCAGGAAGCCCACCTGGGGGGCAGGAATGCGGATACCTGCCTGGGGGACTCAGACAATGAGCCTCCCCCCTCCCCCTAGGAGTCTCATCTCAGACAAAGAACCTCTACCTGCCCTACAAACTTTTCCCGCCGCCGTAAGAGCCCAACTACCCACCTGACCTCTCCTCGCCCTATAAAACCCTGCTTCCCCCTAACAACGTGTGCGACTCCACTGACCCCCGCCTTGGGTCTGTGAGGTCCGCCCGGGGCGCAATAAACTTTCCCTCCCTTTGAGAACTGTAGCCTGGCTCTCCTTTTCTTTACTGCGCTGAACCTTTCAATGGTATTTGCTGCGGACCAGCACAGCAGTAGACGATGAGGCCACCTCAGGGTTGAGAGAAGCGTGCAGGTGGTCAGGGCGTCGGTGAAAGAAATGACAAACAGACACACTTCAAGAGTGAAAATCTGAGTGTAATTTTCTTTGAGTTTGTGACCAATATATATATGTTTTCCAAAAGCACAGGAATGAATATCAATGAAATTAGCTTGCTCATGGGCTCAGTCTATCACCATCAGGGAGGTGATCTACATAACAAACAATGACCATTATGGAAGAAAGAAGGAAGTTTAGAAAGACAAGTAAGGGATTAAAGTTTGTAGTTCTAGAAAGACGGGATAAGATTTTTAGCATTCTTGTAGTGGTTCTTGGTGGTCGTTATCTTTTGATAAGCTTCTGCCTTTTCAGGGAACTTCGGCTGAACTTCCTCTGCTTCAGGGTGTTATGCTGTTCTCCCCCTGCTGGTTGCCCAGCCGGACCTAGGGAATGTTAACCCTAAAGGTCACTGCAGGGGGAGGTGCAGCAGGTATTACTACTATTTTTGTTGTGTTGTTAGTTACCAACAACTATTAGCTTAAGAGCTTCTCCTTGGTGTCAGGTGCTTAAAATCTAGTAAGAAGTGAAAAGCATTTACAAAGCTAAGAATAAATGTTTTGGAGAAAATGCCGAAATAAGTAATGTAATATCTCTAGAGTTTTCAGAGTTTCTATGCTGAAAAGAGAATGTTCATTTTTGCCTTGTCCCAGGCCTAATGTGGCTTATTCCTGTAAAGACAGGAGGGAGATTCAGGAAGACACCATGTGATTGTTTATGTTAACTGGTTGCTGCTTTAGTTCTAAGCATATAAAATGGCACTGCCATTAGTAACTTTAATTTAGTGTTGGTGAAGTAGTTCGCTTTGATATCCTTTTCTAGGAAAATCTACATCATAATCTTATGTGTTAACTTGTACTATTAGGTTTCACGATTAAACCATTTAAACCAATCATTATTTAAGTTTATTTTTATTTTATTTTATTTTTTTAATAAATTTTATTTTTATATTCCCCATACAATTGCAACCCCCCCATTCTGACCCAATCCCTCCCCTCCTGCCCCCCACCCCCCAAAAAGTATCTCTGGTTCATGGTTTTTTGTTGATTTTGATGTTCACTTTCTTATAGTTATTCATTTTCCTGGTCCCTTATTTAAGTTTTCTAGATTCCTGCTATGAGTGAGACCATCCGGTATTTTTCTTTTTCTTTCTGGCTTATTTCGCTGAGCATGATCCCTTCCAGCGCCATCCATGTTGCTGCAAATTGCATGTGTTTATCTTTTTTGAATGTTGAGTAATATTCCATGGTATATATGTACCACATCTTCTTGATCCAGTCATCTATTTTGGGGCATTTGGGCTGTTTCCAAAGCTTAGCTATTGTAAATAGAGCTGCTATAAACATAGGGGTGCAGGTGTTCTTTGGAATTGATGTTTCTGTGTCCTTTGGGTAAATACCTAGGAGTGGAATTGCTGGATCCTATGGAAGCTCTATGTTTAGTAGGTCCAGAAATCTCCACACAGCTCTCCATAGTGGTTGGACCAGTTTGCATTCCCACCAACAGTGCAGAAGAGTTCCTTTTTCTCCACACCCTCGCCAACATTTGTTGTTGCTAGTTTTTTTAATATGTGCCATTCTCACTGGTGTAAGATGGTATCTCATGGTAGTTTTGATTTGCATTTCCCTGAGTACAAGTGATGTTGAACATTTTTTCATATGCCCCTTGGCCATTTGCATTTCCTCTTCAGAGAAGTTTCTTTTTAGCTCTTCTGCCCATTTTTTCACTGGATTATTTTCTTTGTTGTTGTTGAGTCTCATCAGCTCTTTGCAGATTTTTGTGATCAGTCCTTTATCATTAGTGTTGTGTGCAAAAATGTTCTCCCAGTTGGTGGGGTTTCTCTTTGTTTTTGTTATTGTCTCTTTTGCTGTGCAGAAGCTCTTTAATTTGATGTAGTCCCAGCTGTTTATCTTTGCCTTCACTATCACTGCTTTGGGTGATATGTCTGTAAAGATGTCTTTGATGTGCATATCACGTAGTGTTTTGCCTATATTTCCTTCTGTGTATTTTATGGTTTCAGGTCTTATGTCTAGTTCTTTAATCCATTTTGAGTTGATTTTTGTGTATGGTGTGAGGTAGTGGTCAAGCTTCATTCTTTTGCATGTAGCGACCCAGTTTTCCCAACACCATTTATTGAACAAACTTTCTTTGCTCCTCATTAGTTAAGTTTAAACATCCATAAAGGCCTGTGACTTTGTGCAAGGCAGTATTCAGGTAATGTAAGGTGATGTCTTGTAGTCTTGTAAGGGGTAGTAAGTAGTACTCACATGCTGTGCTAATGTCTGCCCAAATGAAAGCAGTTGACAATTTTGCATATATATATATATTTATATATCTAAATTATAATAGTTTAAATTAAAAAATCCTTCATAGAAGTTGGTTTTAGGTACCACATGTAAGAATGCAGATTGTAGCTTTCAGGTTGTCATTTCAAAAATTCTTTCAGGTGAGGTCATGTCTCATGGTTGGAGTTATTTCAGTCAGTACATAGTCCATTATAAACTTTTTAAATAATTGCTCTCCATGGATTTGGTCTCTTTAGTATGCACTAATAAATATTGAATATACTCCCCCCATCTAAACCAAGAGAGTGATTTATTACTTATTGTGATAATCAGTAGTAAAATATGCAAGAGCTATCTCGCATGAGTTTAGGAGATCTGTTATTTTTACATATGTCAGGACTAAGCAGAAAGACAACTGCATTCAAAGCAGGGACATTACTTGGTAAATTCATTAGCTTTAGTTCAGCAGTGAAGAGCCCAGCCGCTGCAGTCACGCTCAGGTCTAACCTTGATTTTGTCATTCACTAGTGGCGTAATCTCAGTCAGATTTCTAAGTTCTGTTTTCCTCATCTGAGGAGTACAGCTAAGGTACCTCCTTCGCGGTGACAGTTACATGAGGAGTACATGGCGTGTTTAGCAATGACACATAGTAAATGTGCTATAAATATTAGTTATATTAGTTATATGGCTATCGATGATAACACATTTTAGCAATTTACACTTCAAAATTATAGTCCGATTATATGGTATATTGCAAGTTTGATTGTAAGCTATTTGTGACTTTGAATCAATTAAGGTTTTTTGGCTTTTATATATATATTGTGACTTTAAGTCTTTTTTTTTTTCTTTTTTCCTAAGCATCAGGCTTAGAATACTTTTCACTTAGAAACATTTATGATAAAGTATTTTGACATTGGATTTATAGGATGATAGCGCACGAGGGAAAATACCTTAAGAGAGAATCTATTCTGCATGTAGATTTACTGACGGGAAACTGAGTCCTATGGAATTTAGTTGAGTTATTCCAATTCAAATTTAAAAGGAAGGAAAATATAAGAATTTGGTCATTTTTTTTATGGTGCTGGGCTCCATATAGAAAGAGAATAAATGGATGTCGTCTGGCAATAGAAGTCTGATACATTTTTAAAATAAACAATAAATATTTAATGACAACATGAAAGAAAATAGATCACTATCCTGTTGTTTTGGTGTAGTTATTTGTGCCCCTTTCACTCTCAAAAGTATCTCAGGATGGCCAGTATATTATATGCTCCTCCACTTTAATTGTAGCTATAAAAGGGAAGCAACCATCTGGCGATTTGTGGACTAAGTAGATTCATAAGTTTATTACTTTTTTCTTGTTCTAAAATTGGGAAATGGCTGGAATTACTAGACAGTTACTCAACACTCGCCATCTTCTGAATGCAGTCCTGCAGAAGAGGAGTTAGCAGTTGATGGCTTAGGGCAAGGAAAGATCTATGAACTGACTGGAATTATGTCGTATGTGTGTGTGTTAACAAGCACACACATTATTTTGGCAAGTGTGTCTATGTTTAATCAGATTGACAACACTTCCATAATATTCAGAAGACAATGAATTATTGCTCCATTGTACATTCCAGTCACAAGTTACTGGCCCTGATTGCCCTATGATATTTAAGTATCACATCTGTGTGAACAGGAGGAAATTTATTTCAATAGTACTTTCATAGTGAATATACTTTTATATATTTAATACTGTTCAGTAAGAATTACTAAATTGAGCCTTATGAAATGTTGACAAAATCCCTGGAAGCTGAGGTGCCTTGACAGAAGAGCTTATTTACAGAGAGGGAAGACGATAGCACCACCGATCAGTAGATTTCTGAAATTCATTTGGGCCCGGGTGATAGAATTCTTGACAGTTTTGACCTGAAGAAATGGTTTCACTAAATGAGCTCACAGATGAATTTAATTCAGTGGACTGCATTGAGAACCTGCTTTTTGAAATCATTGTGCAACTAGCTATTTAAGGAATGAAAATATCATCTAGACATCCTTCCCATTGTAGGAGGATTTGAAGGTTTTTTATTCAGTGTGACTCAGTGGTGTCTGCACAGAACTCAAGGAAATACAGTTCTGATGTTGGAGACACAAGTTTAACTATTAATAAGATGTGCAGAAGAATAAACACAAGGATTAAATAGTCTCAAGTAACATTCCATGGTCCGAGAGGAAAGAGAGAGTTAACCAAGGAGGGCTTTGTGATCAGGCTGTGGAGCGTGGGTGGATGGAACTTGATTTGCCATGACTTTTTCTTACTGTTACCCTCCCTTCCTGCTCTCCATCAGCTTCTCTCTTTTTTCTTAGCCCCCATACTTTTTGTGAAGTGAGAAAGAAAAAAACATGTTTTCTTAAGATGACTAACATAAAAGCATGCTTTTAGACTGCAAAGCACTCAGCTCCCTGGGATTAAAAAGCCAAAATATAAACATAAATCCAAACATAGATAGAGGGAGAAGTATCTGCTGTGTTTCAAGGGAGTATTCTGACCAGCTGAAGGTTTTGCTTTATTCTCTGTTGTTAAAAAAAAGAGACCATGGGTTTTAAAATGATAAGTGTTAGGGAAAAAGGCAGTACAACTGCTCAATTCTAAATAACTGCCTAACTTGGGATTCAAGTCCCAGGAGAGGCCTCGCAGAAATAGCTTGTGCTTTTTTTAGCTGCCTGTATTTTAACTTTACACAGAGAAAAATGTAATCTATGTAATCAAAGTATGTACTCTACATAGAGTTAGAGGCCTAAGCTGTCAAATGGGAAAGGATTCTGTCAAAGAATATGTAAAAATTCATACATAGTATTTTTACACATATACACTCACAGGGGATTAGAATAATATGAAAGAAAGGAAATCAGCTCCCTTTTAAGAAATCAGGCTGGGGCCTCCCCGATGGTGCAGCGGTTGAGCCCTGGGCTGCGAGGCTGCTCTCAGCCTCTGCAGCGCTGGTTCGCTCTCATGCTGCCACCGAGGGTCTCACATGGCGTGGCAGACCTCTCCTGTCTCGCCTGCTGCTCCCTTAAGCAGTGTCTTTGGTCTGTCTGCCTGTTTTGCTCCCTGTTCTGGCTCTGGTGGGTCCTCACACCCTCCTGCGTTTCTGACTGTGCCCAGTGCTTGTACAGATAAATAGATAAATCTTAAAAAAAAAAAAAAAAAAGAAGGAAAAAAAAAGAAATCAGGCTGTGTGGGGCTTGCACTTTTCCCCCTTGTTCTATATGGGTTTTTCTCTAGGGACACTGGTTTCTTCCACATCCCAAAGATGTGCATATGAGGTTCATGGGTGTGTTTTGGAGGGCCTGGTGAGAGTGAATGTAGATGTGTGTGATCACTCTATGATGGAATAGGGCTCGTCCAGGGTTGGGTCCCACCTTACACCCTGAGCTATTGGAACAGGCTACAGCCACTTGTGACCCAGAACTGGGATCAATGGACTGGAAAATGAATGAATGAATGATGACAAATTGTTGTTTACATTGGAAGTGTTTTTTTTTTTTTTTTTTTTTTTTAAGGATTTTATTTATTGTTGTGTAGAAAAACAGGGACAAAGGCCAGAGGTTGGGGTGGGGGGAAGGATTAACCAGAGACAGAGTGGGGAGCAGAACAGGCAGATGTACTGAAATACACTGCTGAGGGGAGCAGCGGGCGAGACAGGAGAGGTCTGCTGCACCATGTGTGGGTCACCTCCCTGGCCAGGGATTGAAGTAAGTTCGTGGAGGTGGTAGTGCTGAGATTTAACCCCTGAGCCACCAGGGAGGCCCTGTTTGGGGTTTTTATTTAGAAGTTTGGTGTTGTGTTTATGACCAGAAAACTGCCATGTGTATGTAACTCTTGCTTCTGTTAATTAGTCCATGGTCAAGTTGTTTTCTTTGTATCTCATTTTGTTTAAAGTCAGTTTCCAAGAACCTGTTGATGTGAGGACTTACCGTATTTCAGTTTGGTGGTAAAGAAATACTGGTTCCATCAGGAGAAAAAGAAAAGCATAATACCGTATATAAATATATATATATAAAAGATTTATTTATTTTTATACAAGAATGGGATACAGGCCAGATGCGCAGGAGGGTGAGAGGATTCACCAGAGACAGAGTGAGGAACAGAACAGGCAGACTGACAAATACACTGCTGAGGGGAGCAGCGGGTGCGACAGGAGAGGTCTGCTGCGCCATGTGGGATTCTCGCCAGCTTGGCGGGATCGAACCGGTGCTGCAGAGGCTGAGGACAGCTTCACAGCATGGCGCTCAACCACCTGCGCCACCAGGGAGGCCCCATAATACCATATTTAATAAGTATTTTTTTCAAAAATAATTGTGTAATTCCTAAACATTGAACTTTTATGAATCAGAAGCCTAGGGAGAGCAGGTGCCTTGCTGAAGTCTTCTCTTGGTCATTTAGCCACATTACCACTCCACTCTCACTTGTTTTCAAATTCATTCCAATAATTATAATTAGACTTTTTTTTTAAAAAGTATATAAAACTTGAAGTCACCAATTATTATGTACCAATTTTCTAAGTATCCAAATTATTCCAAGGAAAGGTAGAGGAGTTTTTTTTTTTTTTTTTCAATATCGTTTCTTTGGAGAGAAGAAAATGGAGATAAATATTGAAATCTTAGGTCTCAAAATAAATAGGAGCTTCATTGAAATATAATTCACATGCCATGAAGTTCACCCCAAGTTTTCAATTCAGTGGTTTTAATATGTGTGTTATATTGTACATGCTCACTTCTATCTAATTCTAGAACATTTTCATTTCTTTCCATCAAAACCCTGTACCTATTAGCAGTTATTTTCTGTTCTCACTTCCCCCGAACCACTGACAACCACTAATCTATTCTCTGCAAGTGTTTTATTTTCCAACATTTGACATAAATAGACCCACATGGAGCCTTTCTTTGTGTTTTCTTTCACTTACAATAATGTTTTCTTTTTTTTTTTTTTTTTTTTTAAAGATTTATTTATTTATTTATACAAGCACTGGGTACAGTCAGAAGCGCGGGAGGGTGAGAGAATTCACCAGAGCCAGAGCGGGGAGCAGAGCAGGCAGAAGGACCGAAGTACACTGCTGAGGGGAGCAGCGGGCGGCAGGAGAGGTCTGCGCGCCATGTGGGACCCTCCTCCGGTGGCCGGGGAGCAGCCGGGGATCGAACCAGCACTGCAGAGGTTGCGGGCAGCTTCGCAACCCAGCGCTCAACCGCTGCGCCACTGGGGAGGCCCCTACAATAATGTTTTCAAGGTTTAACCATGCTGGAGCATGTGTCAGTATTTCATTCCTTTTAATAGCAGAATAAGTACTGCATTGTGCAGGAATAGCATATTTGTTTAGCCATTCATTAGTTGAGTTGTTTCCATGCTTTTGCTATTGTGAATAATGCTGCTATAAACATTCATATACAAGTTTTTATTTGGGTATATATTTTCTTTTTGTTGTTTTTGTATGCCTAGGAGTGTAATTGATGGTCGTATGGAAACTCTAAAATTTTGAGAAACTATCACATCCCTTTCCAAAGTGACCATAACATTTCACACTGCCACCACCAAGTATGAGTATCCCAAGTTCAACACATCTTACTAGTATCTTTTTGATTATTGCCATCTTAGTAGGTGTGAGGTGGTAGATTATTATGGTTTCAATATTCATTTCCCTAATGATTAATGATCCTGGGCCTCTTTTCATCTGCTTATTGGTCATTTGTATATATTCTTTGGAGAAATGCCTATTCAAGTCTTTTGCCTAGTTTTTTTTTTTAAAGATTTATTTATTTATGCATACAAGAGCTGGGGTACAGGCCAGAGGAGTGGGGGTTGGGGGGTGGTGAGAGGATTCATCAGAGACAGAGTGGGAAACAGAACAGGCACACTGACCGAAAGGCACTGCTGAGGGGAGCAGTGGGTGCTACAGGAGAGGTCTGCTGTGCCATGTGGGATTCTCGCCACCCAGCTGGGATCGAACCCACTCTGCAGAGGCTGCGGACAGCTTCACATTGTGGCGCTCACCTGACTGCACCACCAGGGAGGCCCCTTTTGCTTAGTTTTAATATTGGGTTACTTGGGTTGCTTGAATTGTTGAATTGTAAAATTTTTTTTTATATTCTGGATACAGTTCCCTTAATTTTAAATATGGTTTCTAAACATTGTTTCTCCCTTTTTATGGGCTGTCTTTACTTTCTTAATGATGTCCTTTGGAGCACAAACTTTTTGAATTTTGATAAAAGCCGATTTATCTATTTATTATATTTCTTGTTTGTGCTTTCGTTTTTGTTATGTCTAAGAAACCATCACTTAATCTAAAATTGTGAGGATTTACTCCTGCTGTTTCTTCTAAGACTTTCCTAGTTTTAGTTGTTACATCTGTAATTTGTTACACTTGGAGTGAATTTTTATATATAATGTAGTGGGATTACACTAACATAACAAAAACCATTTGTAAGTCGTAATGTAGTAAGTTGTGTCTTAAAAGATGTGAATGGAAGATAAGATTTGGCACAGCCTGTTGAATTCATAAGGAAATGTTCCTGGAATTCTGGTCTCATTTCCCTTGGCCAGTGAAAGGAAACAGAGTTTGAGGAGAAGGAAAGTAGTTTAACTTGTTGACAAAAAAGAGGAGGGCAGCAGACTGGTGTCTGAAAGTCCACTGTCCTGCTTTTTGGTAGACTGCAGGGGTGTTTATCCGGAGTTACGGGGGGAGAATGGAGAGTGGTAAGGGTCAGCGTGTCCATCTTTGAAACACAAGCGCCTGGAGACTTTGGTTGACTCCACATCGCTTTTGCTATCACCTGGTGGTCAGCAACTCTGATGGTATCTTCCTAGTGATGCTCTTTTCCCTCAGGATGCAAGAAAAAAAGATGTTCGTTAAACCTAAAGGGGTAAAGAAAGGAAATGGGAGAGCTTCTATGATGGGACAGAGAGAGACATATACTTTGTTGTGCATGATGAAGACTTAATGGGGGAGGGACAATTTGAGATGAACTTGGAAGGATGGATAAGGATTTCCTTTGAATTACCCTCGGGGAGCTAGTATTTTAAGATCATTACTTCAGATCTCCATTTCAAGGGAAAAGGCATTCACAAACTAAGTTCTACTGTTGGTCCCACACTTCTAACTTTCAGACTCATTCCAGTTTTTTTTTTTTTTTTTTTTTGTGGGTGGGACCCTTGTCGGTGGCCGGGGAACAAACTGGCGCTGCAGAGGTTGTGGCAGCCTCGCAGCCCAGCGCTCAACCACTGCACCACCAGGGAAGGCCCTCATTCCAGGTTTTATGGCTGGTCTGGGTGAAGTTGCCAAGAAAGGTGCTAGACATAAATAGAAGAGATACCTGAGCCTGAGTGGGTCCCTGATCCCCAGATAGGAGGGTTTTTTTTAATGGCATCATCATCTCACAATTACTTAACCAAATGTTTAAAACAAAGTCTTTGATGGAATGTTTAGTATGGTTAGAAACTAACACCCACAGCCATATGTACCAATTAATTTCCTCTCCAAATGTTTTTACACTGTTGAGTAGATGTGGCCTATGTTTTGGAAGGATTCTTTCCTTTGAAGTAGTCATTACACTGTTTTTATTTCCTATATGAGTGCCAAGTACACATTATTTTTCATTTCCCTTTTTGCTTGCCAATGCCTTTTAATTTTCTTTCATCTATTCATAAATATCTGATAAATCACTATGATTTGTGGAGCTATTCAAAGCATGGTCCCTGGACCAGCAGACTCAGCGTCATTTGGGAGCTTATTAGAAAAGCAAATTCTTGGGCATCACTTTGGACTTTCTGAATCAGAATATCTGGGGAGTCGGATCCTGAATTTACATTTAAGTAGCTCTCCAGATAATTCTTAGGTGCACTGAAGTTTGAGAAGCCCCAATTAAAATTATACTGATAGCATTTCACTTGAGAGACATTCTAGAATTTTAAAAGAAGCCCAGATCTTAAAAATCTTTGATTGGTTCAAATCAGGAACGCATATCTCCCGTATCTCCAATAGACCAGCATTTAATGTCAGCTTCAGTCTGGGTTAACCCAGATTAATTTAATTTTTCGTAATATGTTCATTGCTCCCATTGAAAAAAGGAAGCAACAGAACCCAAATGGGGTCTTTTTTTTAAATAAAGATTTATTTATTTATTTTATACAAGAACCGGGGTACAGGTCAGAGGCGCGGAAGGATGAGAGAATTCATCAGAGACAGAGAGAGTAACAGAACAGGCAGACGGACTGAAGACACTGCCGAGGGGAGCAGTGGGTGAGGCAGGAGAGGTCTGCTGCACCATGTGGGGTTCTCCCTGGCCGGTGAGGAATTGAACCAGCGCTGCAGAGGCTGCGGACAGCTTCGCAGCGCGGCGCTCAACCGCTGCGCCACCGGGGAGGCCCCCCAAATGGAGTCTTTATGCCACACTCCACCAAGACTTACTTTCTTAGCTAATGAGTGTCAACCTCCTCCTAGAGTGAAATTTTAAACCATTTAATCTAGGACTTCCGGTCAGCACTAGTGAGGTTATCTGCATGGTAAGAACTCCTTTGCCTTCACCTAAGAGACAGTGGCTTTGTCTGAAATAATCTTTCTTTACTTGTCTGGCCCCTTTCTGATTCTAAAAGTCTTCCATTTTGTGCAACTCCTTTCAGTGCCCTTTTGCTTGCTAGATGTGAGGCTGCCTGGTTTACATGAGAGTCCTTTAACAAAATCAACTAGATCTCTAAATTTATTCAGGTGAGTTTTGTTTTTTAACCTTCCTAATCCTCTTCACAGGGAGCATGAAATAAATCTGGTTTCCTTTATACAGTCCAGATGCTTAACTATTTGAGACCGCTGTCTGCTCTTTCCTAAGAATTTTCTTTTGCAGGGAGAACAATCCCCGCAGGATACTGCCTTTTAGGTTCTTCCTACTTGGAATGAGTTCGCTATCAATATTCCTCTTACAGTGTCACCTCCAGAATAAATAGAAAATGCTGCAGTGAGGGCTACACTAGTCTTTTCCAATAAAACAGATTTAACAATGAGCACCCTGCTTTCCTATCTCTGCAGGGTGTTCTTCAGAAAGGAAGAGATTAGATCTTGCATTGCCTGCCTCTAGATCAGCATATCTGTAGATCAGCACAACTGAGAACTAGAAGCACCTCCTACCAAGAATAATTGCATTTTTAGTATCAATGATTCACTGACTTTAGCTGTAGGAACTAAATTCAAACGTAAGTTTGGCAAAACATCTCTTGCAGAGTTGAATCTATTGGGTTGCTTCCTGGGTTCTAATTCTGTCACTTTGGTGATCTAATAAATTGTGTCTAGCTATTGTTGAGACTTTATTTTTCAGTTAGTAGGAATTTGTTTTATTTAAGACCTAGGAGAATGGTATGGCACCTATATTTATGACGCAGGCATGACCAGTTAAAATGGAGTTGTCACACTGGCATAGGGAACTAGCATAAAGTGCTAACACAGATATCAGATTCTCCTGAGTGTGGGCTCAGCCTGGACAAGTCACAGGAACCTGGGCTGGGCTCCAAAGTAGGGTGTTTCTTACCTGAGGGCTTGGAGTTCACTGTAGGGAGTGAGTGGGTAATTAGCAGACAGGGTGTTCTGATGGTGTGCAAGGTTAGTGTAAGAAAACAGTCCAAAACTGGGTCACTTAGGAGTGGGTGAAAAGAGGCTGCTGATGAGAAAGGAGAGACGACTGACCCTGGATCGGTTGCAGTGTGCCGTGCAATGTTGTCTTTCTATGTTGGATGCCTTCAAAGAATAGGAAAAGAGTGAATGGTTAAATCCCAGAAGGACACAATTTCCAAAAAATGATTTGTTCTGTCTAGTGATGTTAGGGGGAAAGGATGTCCTGAGATAATCTCATACAGGCTTTGTGGACTCCACCCCCACTCCAGACTAAAGCCATCAGGACATTGGGAAAGACAAATCCCATCACCACCAAGGGGAGGGTGGCTGGGACCTGAGGGTGGAGTTGGGCAGCCAGGTTGGATATAAAAACCAAACACGTGGGCCTTGCTCTCTCTCTGGCTCGCGATCGCTCGCCTCCTGGCTTCACCGCTCCTGGCTGGCGGCCAACTGAGAGCGCCATTTTGGGATTCCTGATCGGCGGATCGGGTAGGACGCATTTAAAACTTTGTCTCCCACTTTTCTCCCAGAGCTGTACATTTCCTCATTTCCCTTTCCGTTGTAAATAAACCTTTTATTAACCTTTCACGTGTGCCTGCAGTAGAGCATTGATAAGTCCTTTTAAGCGCGCGGGTGAGGACCCACAGTCAGGCACCCCGTTTTGTATCGGGGTTGCTCTACAACAGTGACACAGAAAAGATTAAAAACAAAACAAAACAAAAACCCAGGACAGAAAGATATTGAATAATGTAGGTGCTTTTGTTGCCACTAATAACCCTGAAGAGTGGAAGTACTGGCAGGAAGAGTGAAGGGTACGTGGGACCCTCAAACCTGCACACTTTAAATGGCTTCTGCCATCCATGCCATAAAAACAAAACACAGTGTGGTTTTTTTTTAAAGTTTTATTTATTTATTTATACAAGCCCTGGGTACCATCAGTAGCGCAGGAGGGTGAGAGAATTCACCAGAGCCAGAGCGGGGAGCAGAGCAGGCAGAAGGACCGAAGCACACTGCTGAGGGGAGCAGCGGGCGGCAGGAGAGGTCTGCGCGCCATGTGGGACCCTCACCTGGCGGCCGGGGATTGAACCAGTGCTGCAGAGGCTGTGGGCAGCTTCGCAGCCCAGCGCTCAGCCCCTGCGCCACCGGGGAGGCCCAACACAATGTGTTTTTACACTCAGTGTGTAAGTATATCAGCAGAAAAGAACTTTAATAGAATTAGTGTGCATTAGAGAGAAGAGAAAGAGTATAGTTTCTAAATGAAGCACCCAAGGTTACCTATCCCTCATGGGTAAATTCCCAGCCAAATAGGGTTGGCCCAAAGCAGGGCCACTCAGTCCCAAAAGCTTGCCACAAATCTAAGGCACCTTCTGGTGGGGACTCAAAGAAAAGTGGAAGAAGGGCCAGGCAAGTCTGGAAGGAAAAGAGCAAAATCAAAATCAAGGTAAAGGCTGCAACTGTCAGCCTCCCTGTAGGTGTCTTTTAAAGAGTCTCCTTCCATGTCCCCCAAGTCATTGGTACAAGTCCACGGTTGAGAAGCAAGTGTTTTCTTCACATGTCTCCCTTTTCCATGTGCCTCCTCCACGACTTCTTCCAAAGTCCTTCTTAGCTTCCCCTGAAGTCACTCAGGTCTACCCTTCAGTAGGTAGGGCAGGGAACGTAGAACCTCCCCTTTTTATTCAATAGATTACACTGTTACAGAAGGAAGGGATAGATTGGTTCATTTGCCTTTCTGGAACCACTTTAGAATAAAGAGGTAAAGCGTTCTGATTGGACAACCAGGGTTATATGTTAGCAGCTGTGGGCATATAGGAATGGTTAGCTCCACCCACACCGTGTGGAATGAATTCCCCATATCTACTAGAGTTCCCTTCAACTGGTTTGGCTGAGTAACAGTAGTGCTACTGTTGTTATATAATATTTTCATTTTCTGCTGCAGAGAATAATTCTATTTTCATGTAACTCATTTGTGGAAATTGTTATTTATGTATATTTATAATCTGTAGACTTGGATTTTAAAGAACTTTCTTCCTTTTATTCTTTTTTTTTAGGATTTATTTATTTATGCAGACGAGAACTGGGTTACAGACCAGAGGTATGGGGGGGCTGAGAGGATTCACCAGAGACAGAGTGGGGAACAGAACAAGCAGACTGACTGAAATACACTGCTGAGGGGAGCAGTGGGTGAGACAGGAGAGGTCTTCTGCGCCATGTGGGTATCTCTCTGGCCGGGGATTGAACTGATTCTGCAATGGCTGTGGATAGCTTCATAGGTTGCATCTTTACCCCTTGTACCACCAGGGAGGCCCCTTTTGTTTTCTAATAGTGGGAACAAATTATATTTAGAATTAGCCAGCTGGTCTCAGTTTAGATGATCCCTGTTTTGAAGGCAGTATCTGAAACACCCTGGTCTGGAGCCAGTGGAACATAGGCCTTGTTCTCTCCTATCAGGTGTGATCAGGGTGTTGACCTTGGCCACATCAGTGTCTTAGAGCCTCTTTACAGCCTGTTTGATCTGGCACTGGTTATCCTTGACATCCAGTATGGACACGGGTATGTTGTCTTCTGTCTTCTTCATGACTGACTTAGTGGTAACAGGGAACTTGATCATGGCCCAGTGGTCAAGCATGTTTCTCCTGGGGGTGCTCTTCCAAGGATATTTGGGGTGCTTTCAAGCTGCAGTGTCTTTCTGCTCTGCAAGGTGGGTGACATGTGCATCTTTTTTTTCTTTGTGTCTATGGACACCTTTCAGCATGTTTTTTTTTGGCCTTCCAAGCTTTTGCTTTGGCTTTGGGAGGGGCAGAGGCTTCCTTCTTTACTTTCAGCATCATCTTTATGAAAAGTCTTCCTTTTTATTCTTTGCTGGCAATCTGCAAATTCTCCCTAAGTAGTTATCCTTTTAAAAAGAATTTCTCTTGGGGCCTCCCTGATGGCGCAAAGGTTAAGATACAACCTGTGAAGCTACCCACAGCCACTGCAGCGCGAGTTCAATCCCTGGCTAGGGAGCTACCCACATGGCGCAGCAGACCTCTCCTGTCTCACCCGCTGCTCCCCTCAGCAGTGTATTTCAGTCAGTCTGCCTGTCTGTTCCACACTCTGTCTCTGGTGAATCCTCTCCCCCTCTCCACACCTCTGGCCTGTACCCCAGCTCTTGTATGCATAAATAAATGAATTAAAAAAATTTCTCTTTAAGATTTATTATTCCCTTTCCAATTATAGATTGTCAGGAGTATGCCAGAGCTATATGCTTCTGACTCTCTAGAGTCAATTAGCTCAATATTCAGGAATTCTGTGAACTGATTGTTAACATTTAGTACCTTGAAATCATTATGGGGATGAAGGGGTATTTGCACCAGGAAATCAGAAATGCTACAAATCATGACTCCCCCTTTTCCTCCCAAAAGCCAGTTAGTTGTAAAATACTAGTATTGTGACAAAATACATTATTATTTTTTTAAAGATTTTTTTATTTATTTATACAAGAACTGGGGTACAGGCCAGATGCACGGGAGGGTGAGAGGATTCACCAGAGACAGAGCAGGGAACAGAACAGGCAGACTGACGAAATGCACTGCTGAGGGGAGCATCGGGCGAGACCAGAGAGGTCTGCCATGCCATGTGGGATCTTTGCCGGCTGGGCGGGGTCGAACTGGCACTGCAGAGGCTGTGGGCAGCTTCACAGTGTGGCGTTCATCTGCCTGCGCCACCAGGGGAGGCCCCAAAATATATTATTATGAGAAGTTTTTCTTGTGTTATAATTCATCCTTTAGGGAGTAAACTTTAATTCATGTTTACAAATTCTCTCTACCCAGTAGCTGTAATGTTTTATTAAAGAATTTAAAATAATGCAATTATCAGGAGACTAAGTCTTTGTCACATAATATTTAGTCCATTACATTTTTTTCCCCAATTCAAGACCTGAAAGTCATAAGAAAATTAGAGGCAAGCCATAGATTGGGAGAACATATTTGAAAATAAGACATCTGGTGAAGAATTTTGTGAGACTGTATAAAGAACATGTAACTCAATACTCAGAAAACAAATTATCCAATTAAAAATAGCAAATGATGTAAATTTGACATTTCACAAGATAAGTAAATGACTAGTAAGTTCATGAAGACATGTTCAACATAGTTAGTCATTATGAAAATGTAACATAAAACCACAAGAAATATTACTACATATGCTTGAAAAGAGTTACAGTAAAAAAGACTAACAATAACAAGTTTTTGTGAGTTTGTATAGAAATTGGAAATCTTATGCATTGCTACAAAAATGGTGTAGACGCTTTGGAAACAGTTTGGTGGTCCCTCATATTGTTCCATTGTATAGCAATATCACATAAATGAAGAATTACCGTATGACCCAGGAACTAGAGAGTTGGAAACTCTATCCACATAGGAATTCACATATGAGTGTTCATAGGAACAGTTTTTTTAAAGATTTATTTATTAATGCACACAAGAGCTGGGGTATAGGCCAGAGATGCGGGGGGTGAGAAGATTCACCAGAGACAGAGTGGGGAACAGAACAGGCAGACTGACTAAATACACTGCTGAGGGGAGCAGCGGGTGAGACAGGAGAGGTCTGCTGTGCTATGTGGGTTGCTGCCTGGCCAGCCAGGGATCGAACTCATGCTGCAGAGGCTGCGGATTGCTTCATAGTGTGGTGCTTAACCCCTTGCGCCACCAGGGAGGCCCAGACATGGGGTATTTTTTTTTTTTTAATTAAAGATTTATTTATTTATTTATACAAGCACTGGGTACAGTCAGAAGACCGGGAGGGTGAGAGAATTCACCAGAGACTGAGCGGGGAACAGAACAGGCAGACTGACGAAGCACACTGCTGAGGGGAGCAGTGCGCGAGGCAGGAGAGGTCTGTCGCGCCATGTGGGACCCTGGCCAGTGGCCAGTCGGGGATCGAACTGGTGCTGCAGAGGCTGCAGGCAGCTTCACAGCGCAGCGCTCATCCGCTCCGCCACCAGGGGAGGCCCGACATGGGGTATTTTTAAGGAGAGTTCAAGGGGGTGAGATGGAGGAAAGCAAGAATGACTGAAACTGCTTGTGCAAATCCATTCTTACTAAGATTTAGCAAATGCAAAAGATAATTCACTAGAAGTAGAACCAAAAATAATCACAGAAATGCAAGCTTCCTGAAAATTCTTAGTGTTAAAAAGAAAGCATCAAAATACATTGCTTGTATGAACACATGCTGATTATTCCTTTTGTTTTCAGAGGTCAATGAAGGTCTCTAGGATGGGGCATCTAGAAATGTGGATTTCTAAATAATGGGCTCATACTACTGTTTTTCAGTTTCACATTCGAGACTTCATTTTCTCCCAATATCAGTCAGTGTTCAGGAAACTGCAAGTATTCTAGGGCGAATCAGCAGGGAATTATGGGGTTACCTAACTATTGGGGACAGGAGCAGGTGAGTGGCAGATAAAGGCTACTATAGGACTGTGGGTTCAGTGGCACAGTGTGCAGAACACAGGGTACACCCAGGAAGTACTGAAAGACTACGGAATGTGCAGTTGGCTCACTGCAACCTCCTATCTGTTCAACCTTGTTTACCCACAGCCACCACCACAAAGAAATGACCTTTGCCTCACTTCTGCTTTCCAAATCTCAGGCATGTGCAGCTAGAAAGTTACGGGAAAGTTACGGGACTGTAAATTCAAGTTAGAAAGTTACGGAACTGTAATTTCAAGACCATTTGGGAACTGTCATTTTTAGCTTCCCAGCCTCAGTCATGGAGTGGATAAAGTCCAAGTGATCACACCTAGCACACCTCCCTGTCCTGTCACTCTCTTTCATTCATGCCCCATGATAAATTGGGGCTAAATCAGTAGTCAGTTACATCATTAACACTGTAAATATTGTCCACTATTAAGTCATATTGTATACGATATGATGCCTTTTTCCCATGTAATGCTTCCCCTGCAGTTAATAATTCTCTCATCTTTCATTTGCCAGATTTGCTGAGATCCTCTTGCTAATTTTTCCAAGCATTACAACATCTCTGTGACACACACAGTGAACATAGTCTACATTTTGAATATATTTAAATGCAACATGAATTGAAGAGGAGATAAGTTGAGGGAGTTGGCTTCTATGCCTGGCTGCTATTTTTCTTAAAGTGGGATAGACAAAAAGTGGCTGAAAGTCTCAGCTTTCAGTATTCAGATTTTCACTTAATCTTCTCCTTTAGATTCAGTCTTCTATCCCCCTCCCCCTTCCTTAACTTCCTGAGTCCAGTGCTTCTCTGAGTCAGTTTCCAGTCCTCAGTGGTGAGGTGGGGAAGGGACCTAGACTTTTGGTAGAACTGGCATATAGGCCAGAGGAGTGGGGGTGGGAGGATTCACCAGAGACAGAGCAGGGAACAGAACAGGCAGACTGACTGAAATACACTGCTGAGGGGAGCAGTGGGCGAGGCAGGAGAGGTCTGCTTCACCTTGTGGGTCAGCTCTGTGGCCAGGGAGTGAACTCAGGCGGTAGCATTGATAATGTTATAGAGCAACCCCGATATTAAACGGGTTCCTGGCTGTGGGTCCTCACCCGCGCGCTTTAAAGGGACTTATGAATACTCTACTACAGACACACGCAAAAGGGTTAATAAAAGGTTTATTTACAAGAGAAAAAGAAATAAGGAAAATGTACAACTCAGGGAGAAAATAGGGAAATAAAGTCTTTAATGCGTCCTACCCGATCCGACGACCTGGAAACCCCAAAGTCACTCTCAGAGCTAGACGGACGCCGCGAGCTGGCCGAGGGCCCCAAAATGGAGAGAGCCCCCAAAGCCCACGTGTCTGCCTTTTGTATCCACCTGGCTGCTTAACCCCACCCTCAAGTCCCAGCCACCTTCCCTTTGGTGGTGATGGGATTTGGAGTTCCCAGTGTCTTTGGCTTTGACCTGGGGTGGGGGTGGAGTCCACAAAGCCTGTATGGAATTTGCTTTGGGACTGCCTTTTCCCCCTAACAATTAGACTGCAAACTTAACCCCTATGCCACCAAGGAGGCCCCCGAGGTGACCTAGACTTCTGGTTGCTTCATAAATGAACATATAGGCTTTCTACTAGGCCCCATTTTAGCTTGAGCTTCCTCTTCTCCCATTTTCCGTGGGACCTCATCTTTTCTAGCCCTGACTCTCCGGACAACAAAATTTTTTTTTTTTTTAAGATCATTTTTTTTTTAAAGATTTATTTATACAAGCACTGGGTACAGTCAGAAGCATGGGAGGGTGAGAGAATTCACCAGAGCCAGAGCGGGGAGCAGAGTAGGCAGAAGGACCGAAGTACACTGCTGAGGGGAGCAGCGGCGCCAGGGGAGGTCTGCATGTCATGTGGGACCCTCCTCTGGTGGCCGGGGAGAAGCCAGGGATCGAACCGGTGCTGCAGAGGCCGCGGGCAGCTTTGCAACCCTGTGCTCAACCGCTGTGCCACCGGGGAGGCCCTGGACAACAAATTGATTAGTACACTGTATACATCTTTGCAGGAGGTATAAATTCATTGAAATATTGTTCATCTGCTATTGTCTGTTTTTTCTTATACTTTATTATCTTTGAGTTATTTTTTGTTAATTTATGTGGGATTTATACAAAGAAAAGAGACAGAAACATGTTTAATTCATTATCCTTTTTTTGTAATTTATTTATTTATACAAGAATCGGGGTACAGGCCAGATGTACAGGAGGGTGAGAGGATTCACCAGAGACAGAGCGGGAAACAGAATAGGCAGACTGACAAAATACACTGGTGAGGGGAGCAGCAGGGGAGACAGGAGAGGTCTCCCGCGCCATGTGGGAACCTCCCCGGCCGGCTGGGATGGAACCGGCGCTGCAGAAGCTGCGGACAGCTTCACAGTGCTGCGCTTAACCCACTGCGCCACTGGGGAGGCCCTGGCACATTTTCAAGAAAAAAAATTATGATTATGATTTCTTAAATCATCTCCAGTTTTCTTATATCCTTATAAAACCATAGTGGAAAAAAAGAAAAAAAAAAGAAAAAAATGAAAAAGAAAATGAAACAAACAAACAAAAAAAACAAAAACCATAGTGAAAGAACTAACTTGAGTGCCCTGAAGGTGTGGCTGTTTTAGCTCATACACTATGGCTTTCAAAAGAAATAAGCACAAAAATGAATGTGATACATTATATAGGAAGACTTAAGAAAAAGTAGTGTACTTATTTCTGTATAATATTTTAATTAAAAAATATAAATTGCTGGGCCTCCCTGGTGGTGCAAGGGATTGAGACTCAACCTATGAAGCTATTTGCAGCCACTGCAGCACAAGTTCGATCCCCACCCAGAGAGCTACCCACATGGCACAGCAGACCTCTCCTGACTCCCCCGCTGCTCCCCTCAGCAGTGTATTTCAGTCGGTATGCCTGTTCTGTTCCCCACTCTGTCTCTGGCAAATCCTCTCATCCCCTGCACCTCTGGCCTGTATCCCAGTTCTTATATGCATAAATAAATCAATCTTAAAAAATTTAAATTGCTCATGATTCTTCCAAAATCTTGAATATATGAGATATTTTTATGACATAAAGTAGCTGACAGTGTCCCACTGGTCTGCAAACATTAGCTTACAACTGATAGCTACTTGATTGTTGCAATATTTCATGAGCATCTGATAAACATACAGAAAAGTGATCATATTAAAATTATAAAACTCAGTGAATTTCCACAAACTGAACACTGCTGTGTTATGAAGCCCACATGGAGGCACAGAACATTACCAGCATTGAAGAAGGTCCTTGTATTCCAGAGCCAGTACCCAACACACTCACCTTCCTATTCTCACGATGGTTAACTACTATCCTGATGTCTAAATTCTTATGATTTTAGATTCTTATGATTTTATATTTTGTATTAGTAGAATCAGACATCTTACGCTGTTTTTGTCTGTCTTCCTTCACTTACCACTGTTTATGAACCTCATCTGTATCTTCCATTCTCATATTTGTATTTTTCCATGTTGGGAATGTATTACTTGTTACAGATCCATTCTACTGTTGATGGACTAGCAACAGTTATTTCAAAAGAGAATTTGACCTAAAGAATTGGTTGTGTGTCTTGAAGAATGGTAAAGTAGCTAAGATAGTACAAAGATAATAACTGCAGGAAGAACCTATCTGGTTCATGGACAAAGAAGAGAAGGTGAGATGGTTAGAATCAGAAGTCTGGAGGAGCAGTTCCACGTGGGAGCTGGTGTCTGAGAGGGATGAGATGGTGGTTCTGGAAATGTGTATAAAACTGGAATCTGCATTGAATTGCTCATACCAGAGTGACATACCATAATCAGTGTGATGACAGAAATGGGAAGCAAATCAGGAAGGAATCCAATTCCTTCTGCCTCTCCCAGCTCTCCAGTCAATCTCTAGCTACTCCATTGACATATTCTAACAGATTTATCTAGCAAAGTAAACATGTGGCTTGTGGAATTCCATTTTAATCATTGCAAAGCAGTGTCCAGAATGGTGGCTTGAGAGTTGGGAAGTGGTGGAAACCAATCCATGTCAATTCCCCATTTCAGCTACTACTGATCATGCTATTGCGAGCATTTCTTTATAGTTTGCAAAATTTGAGTCCTGCTTAAAGAACTATTGCTATTTCAAGGATACAAAGATCATAATCACAAAAACCTCATTTACAGATGGGCAATGAACCCAAATCAACATTTTGGTGAAGAAAACATACAGATGGCCAATGTATATGTGAAAAGGTGCTCAAGCTAATGAATCATCAGGGAAATGTAAATTAAAACCACATGGAGTTATCATCGCACAGATGTTTATTATGATTATTTACTACAAAGACATGAAATAATTGTTGGTGAGGATATGGAGAAAAGAGAACCTTTGTATTCTGTTGCTGGGAATGTACAGTCATTATGAAAATGGTAGTGAGGTTCCTCAAAAATTAAAATAGAACTGGTTTATAATCCAGTAATCTCACTTCTGTGTAGATACCTGAAAGAATAGAAAATAGTTTCTTAAACAGATACCTACACTCTCATGTCCATTACAGCGTTATTCACAAGAGCCAAGATAGGGCACAACCTACGTGTCTGTCTGCGAGGAATGGACAATGGGTGGTATGTATATAAAATGAAATATTATTCAGCCAAAAGGAAGGAAGCCCTCTCCTTTGCTGTAAGGTGGATGAACTCAGCAGGCATTATGTTAATTGAAATAAATCAGACAGAGAAAGACAAAATGCATGATATCACATATGTGAAATCTCAAAAAAAGTTGAGCTCATGGAACCAGAGAGCTGAACAGTGGTTGCCAGGGGCTGCACAGTGGAGAACATGAGAGGAGATTGGGTCAAATTTTCAGTTACAAGATGAATTGCAGATTAAACTATATTCTGCAGTTTATTTTATTTTTTAAAATGATTTATTTGTTTATGCATACAAGAACTTATTTGTTTATGCATACAAGAACTTGTTTATGCATATTTATTTGTTTACAAGAAATTGTTTATGCATATTTCTTTGTTTATGCATACAAAAACTTGTGCTTCAGAGGCTGCAGACAGCTTCATAGGTTGCGTTTTAACCCCTTGCACCACCGGGGAGGCCCTATATTCTGCAGTTTAAATGTGCAGCATGATGATTAGTGTTAACAATACTGTGTTATATACTAAAAATTTGCTAACAGTTGATTTTAAGTGTCTCATTACACCCACACAAACAGTAAACAATGTGAGGTTATGGGTGTGTCTATCGTCACCCAATATATTTATATATTAAATCATTTTGTACACCATTGAAAAAACAATCAGCCTAACTATATACAACTTTTGTTAGCCTTATCTCGGTAAAGCTGGAGGGGAAAGGCTTACAAAGAGAGGCTCTTTTGTTTTTCTGTAAAAACTTACTCCCCCTTCCCCACTCAGCTTTCACATTCGAATCTATAATCCACATGAAATTTATCTCGTACGTGGTGTGAAACAGTGATTTAGACACATTTTCTAGAAATGTGAAAATCAGGTGGGCCGAGCACTATTTGTTGATGAGAACATCCTTCTTCCACTTCAAGGTTTATTTTCCTGTGAAGGTTTTTTATCGATCGCAAGTTCTGGAAATGAACCTACTTCCAAGGTGATTCAGGTTGTTGGTTGAATTCAAAGCCTTTGACTAGAGCACTGACTCCCCATTTCCATGTTGCTATAGGGTGGTGTTTACTTTCACTCCTGGGGACCGTGCATGCCTTCTCATGCTTTACATGTGGCGACAGCAAGTCAAATGACCTTCATCCTGCTTCATCTCTGACTTTCTTCCACCTTCCTCTTTTGCTTTGAAGGTCTTCAGTGATTACTTTTGCCTACTTAGGTAATCTGGGATAACACCCCTATTTTAAGGTCAGGTAATTGATTTTTTTTTTCTCTACATAATCAACAAAACAGGTTAAGTCTTTTTTGCAGTGTTTGCTAATATCCATGAGAAAATACTTTCATACTTATAACCACATAGCTTTTGTTATAAATACCATTATACTCTTAGAACTGGGATTGTAGGCTTCTTAGGTCAACTGATTAGTACTATAATTACCTCAGCAAAGTTTCTTCACAGCAGTATCTTCATCTGTTTTGAGTAAATAACACTGAATAGTATTCTTGGAGTTAGAATTCTGCCAACCACAATAGTTTCTATATCCTTATACTGTTACTGCACTACTTTTTTTTTTTTTAAAGATTTATTTATTTATGCATACAAGAACTGGGGTGTAGGCCAGAGGTGGGGTGGGGGTGAGAGGATTCACCAGAGACAGAGCAGGGAGCAGAACAGGTGAATCCACTGAAATACACTGCTCCGGGGAGCAGTGGGAGAGACAGGAGAGGCCTGCTGTGCCACGTGGGTCACCTCCCTGGCCAGCTGGGGAGGCAAAATCATGTTGCAGTGGCTGGTGACAGCTTGATTGCACTGTCTTTACCCCCTGCGCCACCAGGGAGGCCCTATTGCGCAGTCTTAATCAATGTAGTTTTATAATAGATTGTGATATTTGGCACTGTATATTGTCCAACTCTGTTCTTCTTCAAGATGATCTTGGCTAACATACATATAATTGGAGTACTAGGAGAAGCGAAGAAAGATAATGGACAGAAGCAATATTCAAATAGATAAGGGCAAGTGCTTTCTAATTGATGAAAAGCATCCAAGATAGATATTACCAAATTGCCCTCAAAATTTTCAACAATCTACTCTTTTATTAACAATATGTACAAAGGGTTATTCCCTACATTCATGACAAGTTGGGATTACTGAAAAAAATGAATGCTAATCTGAAAAGCAAAATATGCAACTTCCTCACTTTGATGATTTCCACTTTATAAGTGGAATTAAGCATTTTTTTTGTATTGTCATTCATATTTATTTCTATGAATTGCCTATTCATAGCCTGTTGCCAATGGTTTGGTTTAGTTTGTTAGGTTGTTTATTGTCATTCAGAGGACTTAATTTTTTATAAAGTTAAATTTATCAGTTTACATTTATGGATTTTGTGTTGGGGATAATGCTCATAAATATTGCCCCTTTTCGGGCCTCCTGGGTGGCTCAAGCAGTTGAGCGCAGTGCTGCAAAGCTCTGCAGCCTCTGCAGCGTGGGTTTGGCAGGCCTCAGAGATACCCACATGGCACGGCAGACCTCTCCTATCTCTCCTGCTGCTCCCCTCAGCAGTGCATTTCAGTCAGTCTGCCTGTTCTGCTCCCCACTAATCTCTGGTGAATCCTCTCACCCTCCACACCTCTGGCCTGTATCCCAGTTCTTGTATGCATGAATAAATAAATCTTAAAAAAAAAAAAAAAAGATTGCTCCTTTTCAAGATTAAAGAGTGAAGCCACTTTTGGGGGAATTGTACATCAGTACAAAAGTCCTTTTCAGTATCCTTCAGTAATTCTCCCCTGAGAGCCCCACTCTTCCCCTCTTTGGAGTATTTTCAAAGAGGGAAGAGCTTATAAATTAGCAGTACCCACCGTGAATGAACTATTGGTCTCCTGGAGATGTGCTATTCTGTATTTGCTGTCTTGATATAGAGTTCACAGTTGAAGTTCACTTGTGAAGTATGAGTAGAATAAAAGTTTGAATGCAGGATCACAGATCTTAGGGGCTTGCAGTCCGTTACAAGCTCTCTTGCTTGGCAACATTTTCAGGCAATACAGGAATCTGGACAGTTTAGAAACACTCACAATGTAGGTGTGCATTGGGTCAGGTACAGAGAACTTCCCTTTTAACCTTTTCATCATTTATTCAAGGAATGTTTTGTTCACATATGTTTCACTTTGTTCAAGTATGTTTTATTTGAAAGCTTTGTTCAAGTATGTTTTACTAAAATGAACCATATTTCAGAGATTGATCTGCGGAAACGTAGATTCAAATGAAAATGCCACGTGGCTAACCGTGAGAAAGAAATGTTCCTCTGAGCTTTCTTATTTGGATACCAATAGAAAGAATCAAGTGATTAGATCATATTTCATAGAACTTGCTTTTGTAAAAATGTTCTCATGAGCATCTGTGGTAGGATTAAACAAGGATTTCATGCCTCCAAAGGGAGGGTAAGTGAGATGCTATGATAGCTTGTTTATTGTTCAGTGTACTCTTATTTCTTTTCCTGCAATTTTCCTCTTTTGTGAAGAGCATACTTTACTAAAGTATATTATTATCAAAGTTTTTATTGTGTGCTCTTCTGTACTCCATTTATTACTCAGTTAATTAGAGAATATAGACCGAATGTCATGTGTCTATTATATAATCATTAAATCAAAAGATGTCCTTGAAGTCTGCCTATCTATTACCTTCTCTGATTTAGTGACATGTTTCAGCATCCCTGTATGAGTTTCCAAAGTTCTTTCAGTGATGGTAAACCCATTGCCTTGTAAATGTGTAAACCACTGTTTGTGACATTAGCGGACAGTTTGTATTATGGCAAATTTCTTTCTTGTTTTGAAATAAATGGACTCACTCTCAGAAAATAATCATGGTGGTGCAGTGATTTGGGATCACATCATATAAGGAATGTCTGCAAGAGCCTGGGATGGTTTTTCTAGTTGAAGAGAAAGGAGACAAAAAGGGATAGCTGTCTGAGAATATGAAAAGGGCCATCCTGATAAGGTAGATTTAGTTCAGTCTGTATGATCCCAAAGATGACTTGGACTTACCACATGTATTGTTGGCTAAGGTTGGAATGGCTAATGTGATGGTAGTCAGGAGTCTTACCACCATAGGGCTAGTCAGGCTAGTAGACCAGCCGAGGGATGACTGTATAGGTTATTCAAACATGGTGAGAGTTTCAACAACAGATTTTGTGACTATGAAAATGTACTTCTGGTCCTGCCTCCAGTGAATTCTCCCTGCCTGCTGGTCCCCGCCTTGGAGACTACATTTGTTTTCTAGGATATCATAACAAAGTATCTCAAACTGGGTGACTTACACAACAGAAATTTATTGTCTCACAGTTTTGGAAGCTAGAAGTCAGATGTCAGTAAGCTTGGTTCCGTCTGTGGGCTGTGAGTGAAGGATCAATTCTAGGCATTTCTCTTTGGCTTGTAGATGCAGTCATCATGTTCAAAAGACTTTCTCCCTATGTGTGACTATCTCCTAATTTCCTTACTTTTTTCACTTTAAATGACACTAGTCATATTGGATTAAGGATCAGCCATCCCATCGGCTGGTCTACAAGCCTGGTTATCCTTATGGTAGATCTGATAACCTCATCCTAACTCTCAAATGTGGTCACATTTCTGATCCAGGGCTAGGACTTTGAATTTTAGGGGGAATACAATTCAACCCAAACCAGATGTATAAGGAGAAACTGTACTGATAAGACGAAGAGACTGATGGAACTTTTGAATTCTAGAAATTACACAGGTCAGTCAATATTAAGCAAAATTTTTATTGTTGTTTTTATTATTGCTTTGTAACAAATTACCCCCAATCATGTAGCTTAAAGTAAGCATTTTATTATGTTCATAGATTCTGTGGATGAGGAATTTGGATGAGGTACAGATAGTTCAAATGGCTTGACTGTGCTCACAGTCTGGGCAGGGATGAAGGATGACTTGATGGCTGGAAGCTGGAAACACAAAGATGTGTCTTCAGTGACTTGTGTGGTTGCTGATGTTATTCATAACTGGTGGAGTGTGGAGGGGTGCTAGTAGGATGTTTCCACACGAACTCTTATTGCTTGGGCTTCCTCAAAGTATGGTAACCTCAGGGTGGCATCACAGTCCCAAAGCATCTCAGCAAGCAAAGAATGATCTGTCCTACTTTTTTTGATCTACTCAGAAGTCATGCAGGGTCACTTTGCTTTAGTTGGTTGGTTACCATGCCATATGCTCGCCAGAATTTTAGGATGGGATATAAGCCTACATCTCTTTAAACAGAAGAATTTCTGACTGGTAAAAAGCCCCCAAATCCATAACTGTTGAAAGGAAATTAAAATTGTAAAATTTTGGGACTACTGTGAAAGCTGTCCTAAGGAAAAACAGCTTCTGTTTGTCTTGCTTTGGGAAGAAATAGCAAGCAGACTGCATGCAGAAAAGGGAGGTCTGTTCAGGCTGGCTCTGGCTTATGATGCCACTTCCTGTACTGGTCATGTGTGTGTTCTCACAGCATGGAATACTTTTGCTTTTTCAATTAATCCCATATTGCTCAACATCCACTGGGCTACCAGGAATTACCAAAAAAAAAAAAGAAAAAATCAATATGTTTTAAGCAGAAAAGTATAAAAGAACAGGAAGTATTCTAACTTTTTCTTTTATTTTTTATGACTCATCCAGATGACTGCAATAGCCAACTTATTTCTTCAGGTCAAGTCCTAACCCTGAGTAAGCAAAGAGCGTAGTTCACCTTGATACGGTCACCAGATGAGCTTCACTGTGTTTGGAAGTCCAGCTCTCCAGTGACTCCATGGCTTTTGTTTTCTATATGCTTTAAAATACATTATAAATCATGCAGTCATTTTATCAATCAGAACTGGACTCTGTAGCGTATGCACTATTTTGTATTCTTTTCTTTCATACCTGCTTTTGATACCTGCTTTCATTCTTGCCGTGCATGAAATATTTGGCAGGTCCAATAGCTTTCTGATTCCTTCAATCATTTTAGCAAATAAAAATTCCTATCCAGTATAGCAGTAATATTTAGAAATCTTAATCTAGTTTAGGGTTCTTCTGTCCCCCAGTTTATTTATTTATTTATTTTTAAAGATTTATTTATACATACAAGAACTGGAGTATAGGCTAGATGTGCAGGAGGGTGAGAGGATTCACTAGAGACAGAGCAGGGAACAGAACAGGCAGACTGACTGAAATACACTCCTGAGGGGAGCAGTGGATGAGACAGGAGAGGTCTGCCACGCCATGTGGGTATATCCCCAGCAGTCCCAGATTGAACACACACTGCAGAGGTTGCGGACAGCTTCACAGCACTGCGCTCAACTGGCCTGCACCACCAGGGAGGCCTGTCTACCAGTTTAACCAGGATAAGGAACGTGTGCTTTGCCTCTTCACAGTTCCCTAATTCTACTTCCTCTTCCATTCTAGTATGACTTTGTACTCCTTCAGAGAAGAAAGATAAGAGGTAAGAAAGGTTTTGTTTGACTGATACAGCTGTTTGTGGCGTAAAGTGGGAGCTGCCTTGCCTTTTAAGACCTAGCCACAGAAGTCCTGGCATGTCGATTCTGTTGCATTTTATTAGTTAAAAGAGAGTCACACACCCGGAGTCAAGTGTGGGGCCATAGATGTCAAAGATGTCTAAGATGACAGATACAAAGTTGTTGGGTCTTTTTCCTTTTTTTTTTTTTTCCTACTGGGCAATCCCCTGCGAGAAGTCCTGTGACTGCAATTCCCTTTAACCAAGCTATATTCCCATATGGGGCTGCTTTTGAGATCCCTTTACGCATAATCTTCTAGCCATCTGTCTGGCCATTGCGGACCTTTTATTTCTTCAGGTTAGCTTCTAACATCCGAGGTTGCCTTTCTGTTTCAGTGTCCATATTTGGGTCCTCGGAGACAGAAGCCTTGCCCACCATCACTTACGGTGTAGCTCTCGCCCAGGGCAGTCCTTGCTACTGTCTACAATGTGGCTACTACAGTCACAGCTTTGTACCTTGAGATTTTTTGCAGCAGAGACAGAGTCCAGTTTCTGGTCTGCCAATCTTCAGGCTACAGGGGAAGTTCTTTTTGAGGTTCATTGGAGCTCCTCACCTGGACTGAAGTGAGGGTGGTAGTTTGTCCTCCCTTTCTCCATCCTATCTCTTCCTGTGTAGGGCCCCCAGAACTCTTTACAGAGAAATTCTCTCTGTAGGCTTCTTCAGTTTCAATATTTTACTGAGATAAAGGTGTGAGACTGAGCACTGTTGACAGATTAGCTTTGCATCTTGGCATGCACTGCTAAGGGGGAGTAGCATCTCAAGGTAGTCATCATTCTCAGACTTTAGGACTGCTGGTGAAACTAAAAGATGAAAGAGTTCCATTTTTTTGTTTCCATACCCTTTGAATCAAGGAGAAATGCCACTTCCCCATGGTGGTATTTAATAAGTCCTAAAAATGGTTGGTCAGATTTGCCCAAGTTAGAAGGAAGGATTTTCAGGAATGTTTCAAAGCCAACAGAGGTTCACATGGCATTTTGAGAGGTTTGTGAGAAGAAAGTAGTGAGGAGAACATCTGAGAGATTTCAAGAGGTCAGGGTTGTCTTTATAATCCAAATCCTTGCCTTGTCTCCTCTGATCTACCATCACTGTATGGCAAAGGGGTCCTTCTAAAATGAAAACCTATTTGTGCAATTCCCCTTTAATGCTATCTATACCTCCTATAAAGACACAGCCAAGTTCTTTATCTGACATGGATGATTCTTCATACCTAGCCCTTGCCAATATTTGAGGCCTTACCTGTCCCCAGTACACAGCAGGGAAGAGGGAAGCCTGGTGTGGGATGGGAGAGAGTGACAGAGTTCCTTCTTCTTCCTAAATCATTCGTGCCAAGTTTGGCTGGTGTGAGGAGGGAAAGAAACCAACACAGAGTTGAACTGAGATTTAAATTTTAACATCTGGATTAGACTAGGCTAGATATTAAAAACTGGATGTGACTAAACTTAAAGTATCTGCTCAAGATGTCAAAATACAGTAATGGGAGGTTTCATAGAACATGCTTAAAAGGAGAAAAACAAAAATGGTTTCCTGTGTGTGTTCCACTGATTTTAGCCCCTTTGACAAATTATTTTAAAGATATAGCCATCATTTAGCAGGGACAGGATGTGTGGGACACATCGTGGGAGTGATGTGTGGGACAGTATGGAAGATACCAAATTGGAATACAGTTTATTTGTATAATTTGCCGCAACTTTGAAATTGATTATATGGTAATCCTCCTGAGGGCGAAGCTGTAACTGTTCCATTCATCATGGTATAAACAAACCCAACAGAGTGCCTGAAACACAAAGGGTATTCATGAATATATTCATGAAACAATAAATCAGAGTGTTTGCTAGATTTTGCTAAAATTTCCACAGTATTTCTGAAGGTGTTGTTTGTTTGTTTGGACCAGTATCTACTAAGTGAGATAGAGAATGGATAATTCAGAAATTGGATATCTAGGCAACTTCAATTTCTGTGGTTTGTAACATAAATTAAAGGACAGAAGCACAGACTTCAGGCAAGGTGTATAAAAATATTTTCCAAGTAGCCCTGATGAGTGTGAGCCGGACAGCAAATAGGTACAGGCTTTGCTTCTCATGCACCTTGATTCTGCATCTCTGAGCGGTCTTGAAGGACACATGCAAAATGACATATCAGTAACAAAGAATTGAAATTATGGGAAATAGCGCTTGTCTTCACAGTCATTTTGAGTTAAGTATTGACTAAGAATGCTTTATCAATAATAGTATAGTATTTACTCTGTGGAACAAGAAGTGGTCTCTCAAAGGAAAAAGACTAAAATTTTAAAATCAAGGGGTTCTTTTTATTTCATAGGCTCATGCAGAGGCATCTTCATCATCATTCTTAAATCCTTTAATAGAAAAATCCAGTATTCTATTTAGAATCACTCCTAAAAAGTACCATGTAGGTTTACATGAGGCAGGTATCTTAGACCTTTTCAGGAGGTGGAAATTAGGTAGGAGGGAGAGTTAGAAAGAAGATAGGTACATAAAGTTACAGAGAGGACGATTTGCATATTCCAACCGCCAAGTTGAGTCAAGTCCCAGATGTCAGATCACTAGCCAGATTCCGTAGGAAGTAGCTGTTGACCTTTATTTCTTGTTCACTGCCATTGTACCTCTGTAACTGAAAAACAAGTTTAACATTCAAGTTGCTTTTAACGGAAGCACTGGGCACCCTCTCTCTATGTAACCTATAGGGCCTTTGTCACCCTCACATGTTCCAAAGTGGATTTCCTGGAATACCAGGTAACTTGAGAGTGTCTGACTTTGAATGCCTGCAA
This sequence comes from Talpa occidentalis, assembly GCF_014898055.3. NCBI lineage: Eukaryota > Metazoa > Chordata > Mammalia > Eulipotyphla > Talpidae > Talpa > Talpa occidentalis. The sequence continues at coordinate 94,704,417 of NW_023601322.1, forward strand.
TGTGCTATGAGCCAATGGCTTTTGTAAGGATTACCTCATCTAATCCTTATTAGATATTTCTGATGTAGGTATTAATATCATTATCTCCATTGCATGGATGTTCAAAATAATATTGAGGGAAGATAGGACTCAGGCCTAAGACCAGATCTGACACAAAGCAATTTGACTGTAAACGCTGAACTGGGGCCTCCCCTGGTGGCACAGTGGTTGAGCGTTGGGCGCGAGGCTGCCTGCAGCCTCTGCAGTGCCTGTTCCATCCCCAGCCACTGGCAAGGGTCCCACACAGCACGACAGACCTCTCCTGCAGTGCTCACTGCTCCCCTCAGCAGTGTATTTCCTCAGTCTGCCTGTTCTGCTCCCTGCTCTGGCTCTGGTGAATTCTCTCACCCTCCCGCACTTCTGACTGTACCCAGTGCTTGTATAAATAAATAAATAAATCTTAAAAAAAAAAAAAAAAAGCAACACTGGACTGCTTCTCTTAATAGCTGGTCACTAGGGAGTTCATGCTTCCTGATGGAGGTAGTGCCGTGCCAGCTTAATGGACAGAGGAGGATGAATGTTGCATACTATCTGAGCACACTAGTTGAGCTGCCAAAGATAAGGATCTGGAATACTTGCTTTCCATGTGCAAAGTGCTCCTGGAGAATCTGGCATCCATTCCAACCTCCCCAAATCCAAATGGAACTGGAACTGCTGCTAAGTTCATTGTGTGACATTGTTCCTCAGGCAACTGACAGCAGGAGCTGCCAGTGTCTATTACTGCCCCCCTTTTATACCTTTCATGGGCTAAAGCAGGGTAACGAGCTATTTGAGAAAAACTGAGCACAATGGGGCTAATCTCTCACCACCATCTCTTTGGGACCTTGTGCTGGACTCAGATCCTCTGAGAATTACCCTCCGAATAAAAGGCCATACTCCTTGAAATATTTTCTCTAAATCATTAATGCTGTAGGTTCTGGGAAATCTTCACCTACACAGAGTCTACTGTGCCAAAAATCTTCATTTGAGTATAAATAATTGAGCATTTGTTTTGGAATTTGAATGAATTGCTATCAGACTTCATTTTGTTATTGTAACTGGAAATTCAGATATCTACTATTTCCACTCTTGATTTTTTTTTGGTCAATAAAAATACAATAAAAAAGCAAAAGAATTAAAAACACACACAATGTACAATTTCGTTTACCTTAGAATTTTAGTAGTTCCTTTTTGGTAGTTCTAAGTGTTTGAAAAAGGTTACTGTGAGAACTAGTTATATAAGTGAATCTTTATGAAGTGTGAACAGTGAAAGAATATTGGAGCTGAAGAAAAGAAGCAAACCACTTTATTCTAATTTGAATGAAGGGATTTCTGTTGGATAATAAAGTTTTTGATGAAACTTATTTTAGTGTGTAAAATATTATGGACAAATTAAAAACTAAAACATTCTCCATCATGTACTTGTTCCCAAAGTCTAGCAAAAAATCACAGGAGATTTGCTCAATTAGAGGTATTTCCACAGCAAGGATGACGTTCAAAGGCATGTCAGCAGCCTTCAGGTCAATGCTTGCCTTGATTTCTGACTGATCTCTGGTTCCGACACCCAGCCTGGCTTCCCCCTGCTTTATTGTCTCAGGATGCCCAAGAATGCCTCTCTTTGCTTCCCTAGGAATCCCTACTAATAGCCCTTTCCATGCTCCAGCTCTCGGACTCTGATTTTGGATAATATTTAAAGATACTATTAGTGTAGGCTGATAGTGTGGGCTCTCAAATAGCAGTCATATACTTCCACTTTCAAAATTAGATCCTGAGAAAAATAATAGCAGCTTTCTTCTGCTTCTATTTTGCCCCTCTTGACAAAATAGAAACTTAAAACTCTCAATATAAACATTTACTATCTCATAAATTGGTGTTTTTTTTATTTTTTATAGAGGCATGTTTTATTTATTTATTTGTTTGTTTGTTTTTTGTTTATACAAGCACTGGGTACAGTCAGAAGCGCGGGAGGGTGAGAGAATTCACCAGAGCCAGAGCAGGGAGCAGAGCAGGCAGAAGGACTGAAGTACACAGCTGAGGGGAGCAGCAGGCGGCAGGAGAGGTCTGCACGCCTCATAAATTGGTTTTATTTCCTGTTGCAACTGTGATTGATGGATGTCCTGTGTGCATGCATTGTTTTGCTTTTTTTTTTTTTAAGGGGGGGAAATATTTTATTTTATTTATTTATTTGTTTGTTTGTTTGTTTTTTGTTTATACAAGCACTGGGTACAGTCAGAAGCACGTGAGGGTGAGAGAATTCCCCAGAGCCAGAGCAGGGAGCAGAGCAGGCAGAAGGACCGAAGTACACTGCTGAGGGGAGCAGCGGGCGGGATCCTCCTCTGGTGGCCAGGGAGCAGCCGGGGATCGAACCGGCGCCGCAGAGGCCGCGGGCAGCTTCGCAACCTAGCGCTCAACCGCTGCGCCACCGGGAGGCCCTGTTTTGCTTTCTTAATTCACGAGTGAATCCCTGAGCAGCAATGTAACCAGGTACAGTGTAACCTGCCTCTGTTATCCTAGCCACTGACCAATGAGTCAGGTGAGAAATTGTGTTTTCCTTACTTCTCCTGATGGTAGACAATTTAAAAAAGTATTTCATGCAATATTTGAATGTTATTTTAAGAATGTTCTCATGAAGCTCAAAGGAATTTCACTTCGGTCTGGAACAACTTGGCTCTTCCTCACCCTCATTTCTTCTGTCTCTATTTGCTTCATTTTTTTTGGGTAACAGGGAGCCGGGGCAGACTTCTCTATTAGGCCTGATAGGTACAGTGTACAGGCCCTTGATAGTTTTAAGGCCCTACAAAAATATTTTACGTTCAGAGGGAAAAAAGCTAACAATAGTTAATAATTATTCCAGCCTGGAGTATATATACATATATATATATATATTTTTTTTTTTAAATTTATTTATTTATGCATACAAGAACTGGAGTACAGGCCAGAGGTGTGGGGAGTGAGAGGGTTCACCAGAGACAGAGCGGGGAACAGAACAGGCAGACTGACTGAAACACACTGCTGAGGGGAGCAGCGGGCGAGACAGGAGAGGTCTGCTGCTCCATGTGGATTGCTCCCTGGGCGGCCAGGGGATCAAACTCACGCTGCAGTGGCTGTGGCAAGCTTCATAGGTTGCGTCTTAACCCCTTGCACCACCAGGGAGGCCCCTATATGTATGTTTTTATATTGAAGTCATCATAGATATTTTGTGGAGAAACTGTCCCTGAAAGCAAGTGTTTAAAGCCCACAAAAGTTATAACACACATTAAAAATACCTAGCTACTTGTTGATAAACATTTTTAAACTGACAACCATATTTAACATTCTTCAGGTTTTGTTTCCAGTTTTTATGGTGGGTTGTATTTCTGGCTAGATTTTGCAACTGATCATTGGTAAATTAAAACGAGCCTGTGTAAAATTCAGAGTAATATGAGTCTTGGACAACAAGTAACCCTCCAGGTATTGATCTGGTATCTTAATTTGGTTTTAATGTATCCTTAACACGAAAACACGAGTTTTTCCTTTTTGTGAAACGCAGTATTAAATTGACTATCAATCGTTTTACCGAACCATGGCGCCATCTACTGGTAGTTTGAAGAACAGTTCTACTTGCTTAGATTAAGGATCACTGATTCGGACCTCCACCCAGTGTGATTTACACACTTCTCGCTTAGATGATTCAGTTCGCTTTTCTCTACTATGCCCTTAAAAATATTGCTTCTATTGAGTTGCAATTTCCAAAACGCCCATTTCTTAGATTTGTCTTCAAAGCTGCTGGTTGAACATGCCCAGTGTTTGGGCCAGCCTACCCTTGTTGTCACCCCCTGCTGGCTAATCTGCAATGTGCTCTGGGTCAGCTGTGTAACCCTTTTTCCTAGTCCATAAAGCCTACATAATAATAAGCAGGCATCCCATAAACCCAGTTGCATCTATGCAGAAAATGAAGCCACCCAAAAGTGCAGAGTGACTGGAGGGGAACTCTGTGAACAGCATCCAGGAAGCACCAAAGTGCTGTCTTAGTATAGTTTGAACAATGACTCTGATGAAAGGGGAAGGCAGTGCAGGACTTTGACCCCATCTGAGATCATATTGAGTAAATACAGCACCTGAGAATACCTAGTATCAGCCACTTTCTCCCACTCCTAAGAGAAGCATCAGTTGTTTGAACTGTTTTGGAGGGCCACCTTATAACATGTATCAAGCTCTAAGTCTCCATCCCTTTGAGACAGAAATATTGCTTCCAGGAATTTATCCTAAGGATATGTAGACACATCTTCTGCATGTGCCCCCCTTCTCTGGACCCTAGGGAAGACTCCCAGGTCAGAATGCTTGAGGAGAGAAAAAGTGAACAGATGGGAGAGAAGAGTTAACGGAGGGACTTCAGGCCAGGAGAGCACAGCAACTTCAGCCTATGGTACCTCCTCTGTTTCAAACAAATAGCTGTGATGATCTTTGTAAGTTGTTGAAAGGCCCTGGCAGGTTCAAAACTAAGGTAAGCTCCACCATGGGTCACAGGTGGAACAGAAAAATCTTAGTATTGAAAAGGAATTCTAGATTGCCATCAGAGCCCAGTGTGCATTTTGTACAGTTTATTTTCTGTCAGTATGAATTGTGCCTCTGGTCTTGTTCTCATACACAGATAAAGACAGAGATGAACAAAACGATTGTCTTCTAAATTCCTATTATAAGTGAGACCATCTGGTATTTTTCTTTTTCTTACTGGCTTATTTTGCTGAGCACGATCCCTTCCAGCTCCATCCATGTTGCTGCAAATTGCATGAGTTTATCTTTTTTGATGGCTGAGTAATATTCCATTGTGTATATGTACCACATCTTCTTGATCCAGTCATCTATTTTTGGGTATTTGGGTTGTTTCCAAAGCTTAGCTATGTAAATAGTGCTGCTATAAACATAGAGGTGCAGGTGCCCTTTGGATTAAAACCTAAATAAGGGCCCAGGAAAAAGACTAATTATAATAAAGTAAAAATCAAAATCAACAAGCAACTATAAACCAGAGACACACTACAAGGCGGGGGGGGGGGGGGAGAGGAGGGAGTAGGATCAAAACAAGGGTGGTGGGAATTGTATGGGGACTATAACCAAGATGAAAATGCATACATTGTGCAAAAATGAAAAATGATATAAAACTATATAAAATTAAAAAACTGCATTATTATATAAAAATAAACATTTAGGAATCATAAAAAAACACAAAATACTAAAAATGAGTGTCTTCTTAGTGAAGCCACTGAGATGGTGATTGCTGATGGTTTTACATTTACAGTACCCCCCCCCTTCCGTTTCTCATGAGGCTGATCACACCAGGGTGTGGTTTTGTGCTGTAACCCTGAATCCTTCTATGAAGTTGCACGTCTGAGACAGCAATGAAAGGCGTTGCTATCTTCTTTGTTTACTCTTCGGCTTAACAACTTTTACATTTCCAGGAAAGAGCATCTCTAGGGAGATACCAGGTGATAGTGAAAGCAAACTGGTGTTAACCAAAACCTCCGGAGGCTTGTGTTGCAAGGATGGACTTACTGACCCTTGCCCATTCCCCACTTCTACTCCCTTGTAACTCTGGATCAATACCCCTGCCCTCTGCCAAAGAGCAGGGCGGTGATCTTTCAGATGCTAGTATGCTGCCCTCTCAGTTGGTCGGCAAAGTAAAATACTTTCCTTCTCAAATTCTCCTTTTCTTAGCCAAGGACCTGAGACTGGATTCTGGTAACACTTCTCTGTGTAAGCAGATTGAAGTGATTTTTGTTCATTATGACACAAGGAGTCTTAGTTAACAAGAAATAATAGATATGAACCCAAATTTTATATACGAAGAAGCCTGCTCAAAGTCTGTGTTGCACTGTGGAGAGTAGAAACACTCTAAGTGCACCAGGGAGGGGTAGATGGTGCCTGCACCTGCTGGCATGGCATGCAGCCATGCGAAAGTTTATTTTCAGAGACATGAAAGACTGAGAGATACATGACACTTATTTCGGAGGGAGGGTATCTTAGGGTTTCCTTGGTTATGTCTTCCTCGGATGTGCTGCTTCCTCCAAGATCGTCATTTCTATTTGGTGTCTCTGTTTGCCATTTACCTTGATTCTCTTAAAATACAGCGTATACGGCCATTGTGGGGATGCGACTTTAGTAAACATTTAAGGGTAAGATCACTAGGGGTTTGCCTCAGACGCTAGTCATACACAACATGGCAGACAGTATTTTGTTCTTAAATGTCTAAGGGATTCCCGACCCTGGGAACTTTGCTCTCTGAGATCCTAGCCACCTCTGACTTGATGGAACCATTCTTTCTCTCCCCAGGCTCCTTTTCTTTCTACGGCTTCAGGCAAATTCACGAGCTTTGTGGGCTCCTACATTGCCTAGGGAATTTACAAATCCTTTTACTTGTTATGCAAAACAATCTCATTTTGTCCTTCTGCTTTCCATTCTATGCTCAGGGACCCATCATTTCACAATGAAATAATCCACTAAGCAACAAAAGAGAGTTCTCCTTGGAAAGAAAACCTCTGCTTCTGTCTTCTAAATAATATCTCTGGGGAGGATGTATGAATGTAACCAAAAAAAAAAAAAGTTTATTTTGAAGTGGTGAAGACTATTTTGAAATTTCCACAGGTTTTAGATATCAGGAAAAGAAGGTGTAGAAGTTATAGTTCTGGAAAACATTAATTAGGGTAGGCTAATTGTTGAAGAAAAGCTTTAAAAATTTTAGGAGGTTATCATATGAAATAATTTCTTGCTCACAAAGTAGTTCTATTTGGGTATTTCTGGCCTCCTCCACATGGTGACTCTGAAATCTTTTTGTCTCTGGTGTTTCTGACATTTCTAGGGTCTTGGATTCCTCTACTGGGTCTAATAAATCTACCCAACAGATAAGGAATAAATGGCAGAATATTCGAGAAAACTATTTGAAGGGATTGGATATTGAGGTGGCATTTCTATTTATATACAGCATATGTAAGTGTTGTTACAGGGTAGGGAGAGGACACCCCAGACCCCGCAAACCTGCCTGCTCTAAATGGGTTCTGCCATCTGCAGCATCAACACAAACCATATGAGACTTTAATAAAAAGGAACTTTAATACAATTAGTAAACAATGCAGGAAAGGCAAAGAATCTAGTTTCTAAATCAAGCACCCAAAGTGACCCATCCCCTCGTGGGTAAAAGTCCACCCAGAGCAAGGCCCCAAAGGCTGCCCCAAGTCTAAAGCATCTCCTGCAGTGACCCATAGAAAAGGTTCAGAAACAGCCAGACAAGTCTGGGGGGAAAAGGGCAAAATCAAGACAAAAACCACCACTGTCACCTCCCCACGGGTCTCTTACCCACATCTGTTTCAAGTGGTCCACGACCAAAAGGCAAGCGCAGTTTTTTCACGTTTCTCTGTACTCCATGTGCCTCTTGCAGGTCTTCTGGCTCTCCATCCTGCTTCCTTGCTTCCCCCCCCAGTCTCCTTTGTAGCTTTTCCTCCCTGCTCAGCTCCACCCTCCTTTGGATGGGGCAGGGAACCTGGAACCTCCCTTTTCCTGGGGACCCCCCTGTTACAATTGGTTTCGTGGAGGAAACTCCCTGGAGGTTACTTTTGAAAAGGAAATTTACATGTAAACCTTCTCTGAAAGGGCATCTACTTCAGTGTAAAGGAAAGACCTAATGTCCTTATTTCTTTTCAGTGGAGAAGACAAAACTGAAATCTGCACATTTTTGTCTACTGTGCCTTCCTCCCTTAACTCAGCTACTGATCTTCCACTTTACTCCCCCGCAAGCTTCCCAGTCTCAGTGAAACTATTTAAGATGCATCTGAAGCCAGTTACTCACAGTCATGCTGGTGTTCTCCCACGGACACAGGAAGTAGACAAGTTACCATTAACATTCTTTTGGAGCTTTCTCTCTTTCCAATCTAGCAGATGCTTGTTTCATTGTCAGCCTGCCTAGAAAAACCTAGATGGATGTGGGATAATTTCCTTTGCACCCTGACATTACACATTTCTTTCCCTAGAACAGTGTGTGTAGTGTAAACTGGAGCAAAACATGTCTGTGTCAAAAGACCCCAGTAGAAAAGGGCCGTATGACTAATGCCAAGACAAGGGAATGAAGGCACTGAAAAGACTCTCAGGGGAGGGTCCTTATGAGCTTGGACCTGAAGTGCAAATACATACTCACCAGGAAAATGATGTTTTTCCTTAGGAAAAGCTTATACAAGTTAGGGGAGGTGAAAAGGCCGTGCTCAAGAATCTCTGAATTAAATAGAAATCAAAGGAAGAGCAATAAAAAATTCCATAGTAGTGTGAGTCAGACAAATCTCAGACAATATCGTGAAAAGTTCATCTTTGAGGAGATGAATCATTTCTCCTCTGGGGTCATGGAGATATTAAACATTCAGGGAAGCAGGAAACAGTCACAAGTGAGCTCAAAGCTTACTGAGAAGAGAACACATTCCCTTCCTGGACAAGTCACCTTTGTCTTCTCTTACACCTTCGTATTGGGAACTAACCGAGAAATGACATCATGATTTTCTGAGTTTTTTTTTTGGGGGGGTGGGAGGAAGGTACCCCTATGAGTATTAAAAACTTTGTTATTGAGGTAACATTGATTTACATTATTTTGGAAGCATAGCATCCCTCTTCACTTCCGGTGTTGTTCCCACAGCATATTCACCTCCCAAACACCTGGAGTCCACCACCATGGACAGCCCGTGTCTGTGTACTTGCCTGTCCCCCACCCCTCTGGAGTCCTCAGTTCTATGGTCCGCTTTCCAGGGTTAGTGTGTAAAGTTTGGCTTATCAACCCTTTGTTTCATTTCTCTATATCCCACATACATCTGACACCATCCATAATTTGTCTTTCTCCTTCTGACTTACTTTATTTAGAATAATCCCTTGTCCAGCTCCATCCATGTTGCCATGAATAGCATGCATTTATAATTTTTGATCACTGAGCAATATTCCATGTGGATATAGCTTTTATGTAACAAACTGCTTAGCCTTTCTCTGGGATACAATATGTGAACGGGACTTTCCACACAGACAAGAAAGAGGTTTACAAGGGAAGTTTGACAGATGTATATACTGAAAAAAAAAGAACCATAAACAATTCCTTTTAGTGTGGGGGTAGTAGAAACCTGCTCTGAATAAATCACAACTTTGAATGTTGCATACAGAGAGAGTGTTTATATGTATTTACAGTTGAAGTCAACTTGAATTTCCATGGACCATTTTCTAGATGAAGTAGATTCTTTCCCCCTTATTTTGAGTTCATGTGAAGAGTTGAGTCAGGGCCAAAGTGCATGCTCTCAATGTGTTAATCAATTTCCCTTTCCACACTAGCATTAATTTTCATGCTTTGGAGAAACTATGTGATAATGAGTAACCGATACATGTGGGAAAGGAAAAGAAAACACAAGGCAGTAACAATAATGTTTGATGCAAATTTCCATCATCGTGGTACTTTCTAACAGAAGTTCTGCCTTCCCCTGTCATCCTCTCCATCTTCTTTTTATCTGCTAATTATACCCTTGTTCTATTTATAGCTATTCATCAAGGCTTTCTATGTGAAACACGTTGGTTACCATACGTAGATTTAATTATTTTGGACTCTATTAGCTTCTTCCCAGATAGGATAATGTATAAAATCAGTATTTTTGATTCATGAGCACTACCTAAGAGTCAGCTTTTATGAAGTTGGGGGAAGTTCTTTAACCTTTTAGGAACTCCCTTTTAATTTTTTACTGTTTGTAAATGGCATTTTTTTAAAAAGATTTATTTATTTATTTATACAAGACCTGGGCACAGTCAGAAGCACTGGAGGGTGAGAGAATCCACCAGAGCCAGAGCAGGGAGCAGAACAGGCAGGCTGACGAAACACACCGCTGAGGGGAGCATTGGGAGTGGCAGGAGAGGCAGGAGAGGTCTGTCGTGCCCTGTGGGACCCTCACCGGCGGCCAGGGATTGAACCGGTGCTGCAGAGGCTGCGGACGGCTTCGCAGCCCCGCGCTCAACCGCTGCGCCACAGGGAAGGCCCTGTATATGGCACATTTTTAAGATGACTTGCTTTTAACTTGCTCTCACTTAAACTCTTCCACTCTTTTGCTTTTTTCTTGAGGAATGTGATTAGTCATGTTAATAGTCATTATGTGAAGTTTGTTAGATTACAAGAACTTTTTGCCTCTCTAAATTTTCTCACTTTAACATGGCAATGTCTACTTCTTTTACAATGTTTTAAAAAATTGTAAAAATGCACATCACATCAATTTTGCCATTTTCTCCACATTTATGTGTATAGTTCAATGACATTAAGTACACCCATGTTGGGCCTCCCCGGTGGCGCAGCGGTTGCGCGCTGGGTTGCGAAGCTGCCTGCAGCCTCTGCAGTGCCAGTTCGATCCCCGGCTGCTCTCCGGCCACCGCAGGAGGGTCCCACATGGCGCGCAGACCTCTCCTGCCGCCCGCTGCTCCCCTCAGCAGTGTACTTCGGTCCTTCTGCCTGCTCTGCTCCCCGCTCTGGCTCTGGTGAATTCTCTCACCCTCCCGTGCTTCTGACTGTACCCAGTGCGTGAATAAATAAATAAATAAATAAACAAACAAACAAATAAATAAATAAATCTTTAAAAAAAAAAATAAGTACACCCATGTTGTGCAACCATTATCACCATCTCTAGAACTTTCTCTTCTTCCCATACTGAAGTCTTTACCCATTAAACAACAATTTATCCTTGCTCCTCACTCCCCTTCCCAGTCCTTGGCAACCACCATTCCGATTTTTGTTTCTATGAATTTGTCTATTGTAGGAATTGTGATATTTTTCCTTTTGTGACTAACTTCTTGTTTCACTTAGCATAATATTGTCTTTAAGTTTCATTCATGCAGTAGCATGTGTCAGAGCTTCCTTTCCCCTTAACTGGCGAAAAAAATGGTTCATTCTATACATTTACCACATTTCTTGTTTATCCATTTATCTGTTGATGGACACTTGGGTTCTTTCTACCTTTTGGCTATTGTGAATGATGCTGCTATGCACATTGGTGTACAAATATCTGTTTGAATCCTTGCTTTCAGTTCTTTTGGGTACATACCTCGAAGTACAATTATTGAGTCATTATAATTCTATTTAATTTTTTGAGGAATCACCACACTCAATGTTAGGTTTGAACACAGGCTGGACTGATGAATGCTGCCTGGTCACAGTCTTCAAAGAAAACTCTTGTTTGACATAGGCTAAGAGTTCCAAAGGAAGTTGAGGTTAGCACCTCGTGAGTAGATTATAGTTAGCAAGTTAGTGAAATGTAATTCACCACTAGAAAGGGTTTCCTCTAGCACTTTGAGCTTATTTTGATGTTGGCTTCACTATGGTGTTTTTAAAGATGAATATGGGCGGACAACATACTTATAAACCACATTCTTTTAGCTTTCATGCTGACTGTAAAAAACACCAACTGCTCCTGTTTCATTTCCCATTTCTTTGTCTTAATAACCACTTATAATCACTTCAATTCCCTGAACATTTACAACCTAAATATTTTGCTAAGGTAAAGCTTTTTCTTATAGTCAGCCGTGTTGCTACATGTCATTAGGGATCCTTAGTTAACTATCAGTCCTCTGGGTATAAGATCCACACAATCACTTATCCAGACTTAAAAAAAAAGAGGACCTTGTCTTTTTTGCTTAGTGGTATTCTTTCATAAAGCATAATTGAACACTTCGTCTAAAATGCAGATACATTTGTTCAGCCAAATGTTTTCTTTCAAGTTTATAATATCAGTTTAGAGTATCTTTCCACATGATGGCTTTTCTAGAAATAGGACTACCAAATGGAACCTACATCAGGAATGTAACATATTTTTTCTATGGTAGGACCATTCGAGAACCAGCTGAGCCTACTACTTAGTATTTATGAAAAAAAAAAAAAAGAGAGAGGGTAAGAGAGAGACTTTCTTTTGATGGGAATTTCATTTTGGTTAACTCATGATGACACTTTTTACAAATGATAGTTCAAAAGATTTTTTTTTTATTCCAGATTTTAGATGAATTCAGGGTGGTGGACAGTTTGGTGGAAGATGAAGTGTGGGAGTAGAACGTAGTGAAAAGGACAAAAATTGAAATCTCTGTGGGAGAAAGCCAAAACCAGGTCTTCTGGGAAAAGGACAGATGGAAAATGCATGCAAAATTGATTATTAATAGGTTGTTAAAATTCCGCATTAGAAATGGACACTCTATCATCATATTTTTACACCACATTCATCATCTTTTCTTCAGAGAAATTGTATAGTATCAAAGTCCTAGTTTCAACATGTAATTGAAGTTGGGCTGCTTAAGCTTTCCTCTGGTGAAGACATTTTTTTTTTTTCCTGTGACATATTGAAGCAGTTATACTCAGGTCTCTGTGGATGTGTGCTCTATTACATAGTATATTGTTTTAAAACAAATCAAAAGACAAATTAACATTTGTTACATAATAGTTGTTCCTTAATATAGTGAACAAACCTCAAAACACTTATGATATATAAAACACATTTCTCAAAGTTTCCTTCTAGGAACTCACCATTCATCGCTTTCATGGATAATAATCTGAAAATCAGGTGGTTTCCGAGGAGGAAACTCAGGTCTATTTCCCACAATGAACGGTGGTAGAGAATTGGCTTCCCAATTCACAAGTCATTTTTTTTTCTCTCTATACATATGCTCTTGACTTTTTAGTACCATTAAGACAAAACTAGGTGTTTTATTTTTCCTGAAAGATTTGTATTTGTTTTTCTAGATAGAAGAGCTCAGCAGTATGCCTTTTTTTTTAACCATGCATATTTCCTTTTATTTCTACTTGATTTTTTATGTTAGATTTCTTTTTCTTTTTTTAATTAATATTTTATTTTATATAATTCTTACATCATTTTTCATTTTTGCACAATGTATGCATTATCATTTTGGTTATATTCCCCATACAATTGCACCCCCTCTTATTTTGACCCTAGTCTTTCCTCTCCCTGGCCCTCCCCTGGCACCGTAGTGTGTCTCTGGTTTATAGTTGCTTTCTGATTTTGATTTTTACTTTCTATTAATTAGTCTTTTTTCCTGGTCCCTTATTTAGGTTTTCTAAATTCCTGCTATGAGTGAGACCGTCCGGTATTTTTCTTTTTCTTTCTGACTTATTTTGCTGAGCATGATCCCTTCTAGTTCCATCCATGTTGCTGCAAACTGCATGTGTTTATCTTTTTTGATTGCTGAGTAAAATTCCATTGTGTATATGTACCACATCATCTTGATCCAGACATCTGTTTTTGGGCATTTGGGTTGTTTCCATAGCTTAGCTATTGTAAATAGTTCAGCAGTATGCTTTTAAGGGAGTCATCCAGGAGAAATAATCAATGAATGTGTCCATTCATTGACAAACATTCATTGACAAATACTTTCTAGGATCTGTGCAATACTTCAGAGGGACAATGTTGATCAAAAACAGATGGTGTCTACTCTTACAAGACTTGAAGAATAATGAAGAGAAAAAAATAAATGAATCATGCAAAATTATGCATAATTACAAAATAGGATAATTCTCTGAAGGAAGGGCCACAGTTCAAGTGCTTGACAAAGGAAGTTGATCAAGCTTAGGTAGCAAGAATGATTTCCCTAGGGAATCAGTACATCCAGAAGATATGTTGGATTTAACTAGGTGAAGAGTGGTAGGATGAGGGTGAGGTGGGGAAAATAAGATATGAAAACCTTCGTATGTAGCCCTCGTAATATGTAAACCCTCGTAATAGGTACGGAGAAGGATCAGCTGCTATGGAATCTGAAGAAGGTGTTTTTTGTTGTACCGTTTAAAAAGTGGATGAAAGTTGGACATGCTTGTAATGAAAGGAAGAACCTATTAGAGCAAGAAGTTGAAAATGTAGGAGAAATACAAATAGTCAGAGCAAGGCGTTCAAATAAGTGGGAGGTTGGGGTGACGTGATGTGATGAAGAAAGTGGAGAATTCTGAAGTAATGGAAGTATATCTCTTCCTCTTAGCATGGACAAAGGAGAATGGTGATTGAGATTTAATAAGTTTGCAGTTGGGTCTCAGCCTACACTTTCTTTCTTTCTTTCTTTTTTTAAATTCATATCTTTTACACTATTGTGCATTTCCCATAAAATTCCCACCTCCAGTTCCTCCATGAACCTTTGCTATCGTCACTTGGTGCTCTTTTCTCTCCTGTTTTGATCCCTTTTCTTTCCCCTCCCTCACAGAATGTCTCATTTATGATTGCCAGCTAGATTTTTATTTTTGTTATTTTTTTTCCTTGATCTCTTATTTGGTTCCCCTATATTCCTCCTGTAAGTGATATTTTTCTTTTCCCTTCTGATCAGCCTACACTTTCTATGAGAACGAGGAGGTTTGGGTTATATTGGAAGCTCACGGTGAATGCTAAGTGAATACGTGAAGAAGAAGACCATTGGCCACTTTTTAAAAAAATCTGGAAATTGTGTTGAAGTTCCTATAAAATTGGACACAAGGAATTAAACTAGTTAGGGAGAAATGATACCTTATGTAGTAAACTAGTGTCCCATTCAGACCAGAAAGGACATGAGGTCAGGATGGATCATGGAGGCATCCATCACACACAGTTGTGTCTTAAAAGTGGGGTGTGGGAATGAGAGAGGGGAGAGAGAGAAACTGGAGGTTGGAGAGGTGTTTTACATTAAGTGTTAAAGGTTTGAAATAGGGTTGTGGGAGAGAAATCTATTCAAGTTTTTTAAAGCCATACTAAGGAGGTCAGACACCTACTAAAATATACTGTTGCCCCTGGAATGGAGGACATCAAAGCTCTTTGAAGTTAGGCTTTTAAAATGAATTTTCTCCCAGAGATAAAAGAGTAATGTAGAGACAGAATCAAATAGTTATGCACTAATTAGATTTAGCATATTGATATAATATTCTTTCCAATTAGTGGATGGCAGAATTTCCCTTCTGTTTTCATTAACTTTAGTTCTCCTTTTTTTGTAAGAGCCAAACAAAGTCATTTGTGTATTGTATGTTGCATTCATAAATTAAAACTAAAACCATAAACATAATGGAAGGGTACTATAGAGTAACAAACAGATCATAAGATAAAATTGAATGTATGCACAGTGATTTTATCCATATAAAACTGTGATGAGTTAACATCTGTGAAGCCATTTTAGAAGTTACCTGGGAGCCATTCTAGAGAAATTGCATTACATGTCTTGTTTAAACTGGGCCAAAAGCAATTGTGTTAAGAAACCATCAAGCAAACAACTATTTGAGAAATCATCCAGATCACTAGAACTGATGATGATGGATGTTTAGCAGGAGTATTGAATCATTCAGTTCCCATTTTATCTTTTCTGGAGAATCACTAATTGCCTATAACCAAGAATGGCTTAAGCTTGTTAAACCCTACTCTACTTTTTTTTTTTTAATATTTTATTTTATATAATTCTTACATCATTTTTCATCTTTGTACAATGTATGCATTTTCATTATGGTTATATTCCCCATACAATTGCACCCCCTCTTATTTTAACTCTAGTCCTTCCTCTCCCCGCCCCTCCCTCCCCCACCCCTGTAGGGTGTCTCTGGTTTATAGTTGCTTGTTGATTTTGATTTTTACTTTGTATTGATTAGTCTTTTTCCTGGTCTCTTATTTAAGTTTTTTAAATTCCTGCTATGAGTGAGAACATCTGGTATTTTTCTTTTTCTTTCTGACTTATTTCGCTGAGCATGATCCCTTCTAGCTCCATCCATGTTGCTGCAAACTGCATGTATTTATCTTTTTTGATTGCTGAGTAATATTCCATTGTGTATACATAGAGCTTCCATATGATCCAGCAATTCCACTCCTAGGTATTTACCCAAATGACACAGAAACATTAATTCCAAAGGGCACCTGCACCCCTATATTTATAGCAGCACTATTTATAATAGCTAAGCTATGGAAACAACCCAAATGCCCAAAAATAGATGACTGGATCAAGAAGATTTGGTACATGTACTCAACTCTTTTCTTCAGCCACTTCATCTTCCTCTTTTCTTCCCATAACTCCCTCATCTTCCAGTCTATCCTTGGGACAGAGTCTAGATTTTTTGTCTGAATCTGTGTATGCAGAATTGCAATTCTTTGATTCCTAAATATGTTTTACAATCAATTATATTTTAATTGATTGCCTTCTGTATTTTTAGACTGATAAATATACTTTTTTCTTTCTTTAATATCCTCATTGCTATAGCCTGAGCCAATGACCAACACCTACTGTAACATGAAATATGTTTAATTAAACTGCAATGATCTCAGTGTTGACACTAACAGAGCATTAAATTTAGTACTGTAATTATGAATCAGGAATGTACTCAAATATGCTTCATATCAAATATGCTAAAACAAAATAAAAAAAAGAAAAGGTGGTAAATTTAAGAGATGTTCACAACGTAGTAAATATAGATGGAAAGAGAAAGCAAGTGAGGTAAAGGAAGAAAAATAAATCTGTCTGTTCCTTGCAAGCCTTCTTTTTAACTTCACAGAAAGAGATGAGCCTATTCATTAAACTGTAGACTGATTACTTGAGTACTTGTCACTTGGTGGTGTTCAGAAGACTTTGGCCAACACGATTTGATAAAGTCTCATGTTAAGACATGCTATCTCCTGCTTCTACACCCATTACAGTGGGGGGACAGGGCTCCCCCCACCAGATCACCAAGCAGTTAAGCGACTTTACTAGGGTGGCCTGTAATCCAACTCAATTCCGACACTATCTACCTGTAGGTATGTTTAAAAAATTCACAATTTAGAGATCTTTTTGACTTGTGAAGTGAAAGCATCTCATCTAGATACTAGAAAGACTTACAAAAAATGGGAGGTATTTAGAGACAGAAAGAGGTAAAAGAAGGCCATCAGCAAAAGAAAAGATTATTCAAGGTAAAACCACCTTCCTTGTTATCATCTAGGAAATTCCAAGGCCTTTTGGAGTTCTTTGCCAGAAACAGGGAGGAAGGCAAAATATATACTTCTTATTACACATTGCTGTATTGCACCATGATTATTACCTTTTTCTCTTCTGAATCTTGAAAGGACTAACATTTATATTAGTCAAAAGCCAAGAGCAGCTGTCACATCCAAATGAGTTGAATGGAGGTGCTTGCCAAATCCTTTTTTTTTTAGTGATACACCGCTGCTGATGGGGAAGTTGTCTTTTATCATTAGTGTTTGTTAAAATATATCTTATCAGGCTCCAAATACAGGTGCTTCTTCCCTGAAGACCACAAATGCCAGACCAGCACACCCAAACTTGGGTAACTTTACGGTCTGTAAATACCCCACATGACTAGAAATGCAGTACTCAACCTACTCCCCAACGTCCAGCCAACACTGTCTTCTCACCACATAGGAGACTGATTATGTGCCCCATCCATTCCGATATTTTCCATCTGTCCCTTCCTTGTTCTTTATTCTATAGAAACTTCTTGCTTTCCACTCCATTTTGCAGTTCTCTGGACATTCGGCACTTCACGAAATGCCAACCACAGTGTTTCGACTCATTTTCTCTCAAAATTATTTTACCTTTCTGATAATCTAATCATGCTCTTCAAAAAGTTTGAATTTTTGAGAGGAATTGCTTTTCCTGACTATGGTGCTTGGTGATACAGAATTTAAAAATGTATATATTTGGGGGGGGGGGCAAGAAGCTGCCAGCCACCTCTGTGCCAAGGTGGACATTGTAAATCACTCTGGAAGCTACTTCTTCAGATATGAATCACTCAAGTACCCCAGTTGGTTATGAAGTGTAAAGCGTATCTGTGCCCTGGAGGAAGGGTATGCAGAATCCTTGTGAGACAAGAGATCCTTCCTCCAGATCTGCAGACAGGGCTGGTTTCAGGCATGGGATGTTGTTCACAGGATCTTTGCTTAGAAGGGTGTCATCCTGGGGGCTTAGTGTTCTGCAGTCGTGATCATGAAATTATTTATAATTTTATCTTAGAATTTGTATTTTGCAAGTGAAGTACAATGGGACAGTGCAGCATGTGTTGGGGTCCTTACTTCATTCCTGTCCCTCCTAACTTCTCAAGATGAGTTCTTAGTTGTGTGCTCCCTGCTCCTTTTTTTTTTTAAGATTTTTTTTTAAAGATTTAATTATTTTATACAAGAACCGGGGTACAGGCCAGATGTGTGGGAGGGTGAGAGAATTCACCAGAGACAGCGGGGAACAGAACAGGCAGACTGATGAAACACAATGCTGAGGGGAGCAGCAGGCGAGACAGGAGAGGTCTGTCGTGCCATGTGGGACCCTCGCCGGTGGCCAGGGATCGAACCGGCGCTGCAGAGGCTGCGGGCAGCATCATAGCCCAGCGCTCAACTGCTGCACCACCAGGGGAGGCCCAGCTCCCTGCTCCTTGATGCTCTAGTGATGCCCTGCCTCTTGTCCAACCCCCTGCCTGTGCCCCATGACTGCTGCTGCCCTCTGCTAGAGGTGGCCACCAGGTTGGGGTTGGCAGGTGGAGGTGCAAGTTGGGGTGGACAACATTCTACCATTGCCCTTTGTCCTTTCCCACGGGAAGTGTGTGCCCTATAACTTCTTGGGAGAGATCAAGTGGTAGACAGCTCTGCTCTGAGCTGGCAACCCCATGAGTTGGTGGGGAAGAGTCTCTTGCCCACCTCCCTCTAGGTGCTGAATGCATCTAGCATGGAAGTTGCTGTCTTTTGGCACTTGCCCATCCACACAAGTTGGGGCAGTGGGGGTAGTAGGAAGGGAAGATAATTTCTGGGTCCCTCACTGGGACCCAGTCACATCTGCAGAGGCAGAGCCACTGTTAAAGCCCTTTTCCTTGCTTTTTGAGCAAGCAGTCCCACATTTTCACTTTATGAATGATGCAGCCTTGTCTGCAGAGCTTGTCACAGGATGACTGGGGGTCATCCAGATGAGACACCCAAGGTAAAAGAAATTGCAGACCATAGGATGAGTTGCTCCAAGTCCTGGTTGAACAGGTGAACTGAGTCATGGACTGGAGAGTGCTGTCCACACACTTGGGCCACCACACAGACCCTGAAGTGCCATGATAGACAAAAAGTGTTAGATCCTGAGATGATTATCTCCAACCTCCTGAAAGGAGAGGGCTGAGGGCCCATGTGCACAACTGGGAATGTCAACTGTTTTCAGGTATCAAGAGGACTGGTTCTGGCCTGATATGTAGTTGAGGCTATAAAGCCAGACCCGACCACTGTGATCTAATTGTCACGCTTTGAGCGTTTACAGAGCTGTGACCTACACTGCAGTATGGAGTTAACGGGGACTGGGGGTGGAAAGGATTTGCAGCAGGTTCAAGATGTCCAGACATCAGGTTGTGAAGGCCTGGTTTTCAGTCACGACACCTTGTGACAATGAAAGTAACAGCAGCTGTGAGGACCACGTCAGCTTCCTTGTGTTCTCTAATACAGATCTGGCCAGAACCAGTCCTCTTGATACCTGAGAACAGGTGACATCCCAGGCTTGTGGAATGAGTGTGCTTTGGGGCTTAGAGTGGGCGAGGATGTGTCTCACAGAGAGAGAATATGGACCTTCTACTCATGATGACAGGTGAGGGAGACAGTGATTCAGTGGAAAAATATAAGATGTGACTAAGCACACCATGGGCTGTTTTGGGATGAAATGAGCCATATTTATTTCTTTGCTGCAGAATTCTGTTTTGATTCATTGCTACAGATGTTAAAGAAAAGGGCTTCCATTTCAACTGTCTTATAATTTATGGAAATTCAATAGAAATATTTTAAGAAGTTAAGAATAATAACAATTTACAGTAAATGGTTTATGACTTTATGGCAAGATATTGACTCATAATATATTATTCAATATTTATTAAGCAATAAATATTTACTGAGTTGGCATGGTCATAGACATCTCATTTGGTGTATAATTGATTTTAAAGATTGGATTAAAAAGATGCATATATTTGTGACAACATGGTTGCAACTGGAGGGCATGATGCTAAGCAAAATAAGTCAGAAGGCGAAAGCAAATAACAAATGGTCTCACTCACATGAAGCATATAGAGAAACAAAATAAAGGGCCAGACAAAACCAAACTAACAAATCTGAGAAATTTATCTGCACAGTTGAGGGGGAGGAAACCTAATGTAGTGTAGTGAAGAACTGTGGGTGGTGGGTGTGGTGTGGTAACATACCTCCGAATAACATATAAGTAAACCTGTGCTACCTTAATAATAATAAAAAAAAAATTCGTCATAAAGTTTCAATGGGCTTTAACTTAAGGGAATGCAAATGAATAAAAGCATGACATCCCATTTGTTCATTCATTCATTCATTCAGTGCCATGCTGGGATACAGCAGCAGCGCAAACATTTATACTTGCTCCTTTCATGCACTTAGACTCTATTAGGTGTCAGAAATATTACACAAGCACACATGTCATTAACTCCTATGTTCTAAGTGCTGTTGAAGGAGAAACAGAATCCTGAGACTATAATGTGATGGTGTAACCTGGTCCCTGAGGAAGAGACATTAAAACTGAGACTTGAAAGGTGACTAGGAGATGTGCAGGAAAGAGTGGGGCACAGTAGGAGGCAGCCCAAACCTTGTCCGGAAAGGAAAAGCGGTGTTGGTGATTGAATACAAGGAATGGAAGGGGGTTTGGGGCCAAGTCTCAGCGATCAAAGGGGATGATGGTCAGCAATGAAGCCAGCAAGGACGGTGGCACCAAATCATGCAGGATCTTGAATGTAGTGTCCAAGATTTAGCTTTTTATCTCCCAATGCACACTCTTGAAAAAATTTCAAATGAGTGCCATTATCAGGCATCGATCTCCACCCCATCTCTCTGACTGTATTGAACACAAACACTTCGTAGCAACTTGAGAATGTAAACAGGGAAGGCATTATTTGAACATACAGGATTTTGGAATTAACTATAGAACTAGGTACATGATTAGGTGAAAATATTCTTTGTGTATTTGGAGTTCTATGTTCTGTGTGTCTGTTATCAGACTAAATCTTAGTTCTTGTCACCATGCGGGAGTGAAAGGAATAATTTCTTCTGTCTTCTTTTGCAGCTCTGTTAGTATCAGTAACTGACAGATGAAATATGAGCTTCCGCAGGATAAAGCTTAGCATATTTATAATTTCTGATATATTGACACGTTAAACTACATTAATAGTTAAATAAATGGTTGGATTTAAAGGATACTTTTTTTTTTTTGGTTTGCTTTTGGATGGAAGGAGGATTTTAGGTAGGAAGGATTTATTACTTTCATACTTTTTTTTTTAAAGATTTATTTATTTATTTATACAAGCACTGGTTACAGTCAGAAGCGCGGGAGGGTGAGAGATTCACCAGAGCCAGAGCCGGGAGCAGAACAGGCAGACTGACGAAATACACTGCTGAGGGGAGCAGCAGGCGAGACAGGAGAGGTCTGTGTGTCACGTGGGACCCTTGCCAGCAGTCGGGGATCGAACTGGTGCTGCAGAGGCTGCAGGCAGCTTCGCAGCCCAGCACTCAACCGCTGCGCCACCGGGGAGGCCCTATTTTCATACATTCTTAAAATTTTTTTTTTTTAATTGAGGTGAAATTACCTTATAACACTATATGTTTTAGGTGTACATCATCGAGAATCAACTTGTCTAGCCTGCTTTAAGTTCACCTCTAAAAGTCCAATTCTTTACTTGAATGGAAGATTACTGTTTTCAGAGAAAGATTTAGTCTCAAATATCTACCATTTCTACTACTTCTGATCATGTGTTGAAACTGTGACATGTCCGGCTTTCTCTGCAGTAAGAGAGATGGACCCTTCTCAGATATTCCTTTATGGAGTGACTTTTCCAGAACATTTAAAATTATTTGATTTGCAAGTTTTTATATGAATTACGCTGATGACTTAATGTCATGAAAGGTGATTCTGAGTGAAATTTTCCCTCTTGGTATTTCTTATTTCTTTAGAGTCTCTGTGCACACACCCTCACACAAGCACATGCACATATTTATTTCATTTATTCCCCACCAAGTCCCCATGAAGTCGATATGTATTATTATTATCTTTTTCTAAGTGAAGAGACGAAGCGCAAGTAGGCAAATTACTTTGCCCCAGTTCACACAGCTCACTGATGATGTAGCCAGTAATACTTTAAATGGTCTCTCTCCGCAGAGAGAGTTTGACACAATAAAATCTCAACACGTGATCACCGTCCCCTATGCTATGAGCCTGTTTCATTCCCAGAGCTCCTAAGGAGTTGTTTCTTCCAATCTTGGTCTCCTTTTTGTTTTCTAATGTGGCATTGATAGGCAGAGAGTGGAATTTGGAGTTCCTTATCTCATCATTTTGTCTGAGTTTTATGAAAGTGATGGCTTGCTTAGTTTTCATTAAAGTTTTATAATCTACATATATATCCTTAAATTATAGTTTATGGACTTTATAGTAATGGAATCATCACATATGTATTCCTTTGTGTTTGATTTTGTTTTAGTAGACAATATTTTAGGATGTATTTAGGCCATTGTGTTGAAGCATATTCATTTTTGCTGCTTTGGGATATTTCCATTTTGGGACTATATTGTAACTGATAGGTAGCTTATTCTATTATTGGGGAATAGTTGGTGCTACAGCTCCTCTCTTTTCATTGCTTCTTTGTACCTGCCTCAAATTTAGATGCTGCCCCAGCTTCTGTTGTCAAATGCCTTTTCTTTTCTGTCCTCTCCTTCCTTCTTTTCACCTTTCTTGTGGGTGGTAAGTAACCGTTCATTTTCGTGGTAGGAAGCCTGGTTGTATTCCCGAGTGACTAGATTTGAGTAGGGTATGAGATAGAGACATATTTTTACCAACATTTATGGTGCTCGGAATCACATTTGGACATCTACAAAGTACAGAGACAGGAAAAAGCATTTTGAAATGAGGGGCATAGTGATAATTCACAGATGAATTAAGGAGATGGAGAAATTTAGGGGAAGTCATGATTGTGAAGAATTGTAATTGGAGATCTGAAATGAGCTGGAGGGATTCCTGAGATGGAACGTGATACCTTTTACTTAGATTCTTATGCCTCCTTGTTTGGGTTGTTCATCAATTTAAGGCTATATTTAAAGGGAGTGACATAATGGACAGTGGCCACCTAATACAGATTGATTTATTTTTTTGAGCTGCAAGACTAATTTTCAAACCAGTGCCTAGACATTATCACAGTCGTCTCAATTTTCCAGTTATGAGGTTGATTTTAATGTTCTTTTTAATTTTTATTTATTTATTTATTTTTTTAATAGAGGCATGTTTTTCTTTATTTATTTGTTTGCTTGTTTGTTTGTTTGTTTTTTTTTGTTTATACATGCACTGGGTACAGTCAGAAGCGCGGGAGGGTGAGAGAAATCACCAGAGCCAGAGCGGGGAGCAGAGCAGGCAGAAGGACCGAAGTACACTGCTGAGGGGAGCAGCGGGTGGCAGGAGAGGTCTGCGCGCCATGTGGGACCCTCCTTCAGTGGCCGGGGAGCAGCCGGGGATTGAACCGGTGCCGCAGAGGCCGCGGGCAGCTTTGCAACCCAGCGCTCTACCGCTGCGCCACCGGGGAGGCCCTTAATGTTCTTTTTTAGAGGAACATTTAAACATTAGTGAACCATGAATATTAGTGAGAGAGAATCCAAGAAATCCTTGAATGTGTATACCTAATTAAATATGTGTATTTTGGGAGAAAAGGTTATTGCTTTTATCAGCTTCTCAAATATATTTGTGAATGTAAAAGATCATGTCTTTAAAATGTTGTCAGAAGAATCACATTTCTTCATTAATTCAATAAATACGTATTGAGAACATAACACAGGCCAGGCACTACCTTGAGGCTGGGCTACAGCTGTGAACCAGGCAGATAGATTTTTGTCACTGAAATTTTACATACCAGAGAGAGCAACATTTCACAAGAAATGTCTGGAAATCAGTTAAAGAAAAAACACAATGCAGACAAAATACCGAGATTCTAACCTCGGATTATACCTATGTTACCCAAGAGTCTGCAGTGGAAAAATCAAAGACAGGGTTCTTATTTATGTGGAGTCAAATATCTGGAGAACTGCCTGATTTTTCACTTTCCACTGAATTCTTTACACACTGTAGATGTAGCTGGGGTGTCTTGAATGATTTATTTTCGTTCTTCTCAGCAGTCTTGCAGCTTTGAGACCCTTTGAATATTCTGCAGTGATGCGTGCTTGAACAAGGCAGTTCCATGGTGGCAGACCCCACCACCGCAGAAGCTCCTTCCCGGCTGGAGTGGCTTCTTTCTTTCCCTTGCTCTGAGTTGGCTGGAGGCCTGCTGGCCAGGTTAGCACTAACTGCCACTGGATGGTGCTGTAGCATCAGGCAAATAATCTTTCCATAGCTTCGAGGAGTCATTTCCCTTTCGCTAGCAATTTTTTTTTAGCTATAGTAGATAAAGATTGTTGATTTCCTGCAGTGTTTTATTACTTTTCTGGCCATAATCACTGAGTTTCTTCTTTAGAGTCAAGTAATTTTTAAAAATTAAAAAAATTAAAGATGCTAATTTCGCTTTGATAATTTTGTGCCACTCTTTATGGTAAGTAGAAAAATTCTGAAATGTTGCAAACCAACAGCAGTAATTACTGGAGTAGGTGTACCATATGCTGCTGACATGTGCTTTATACAGCCTTAGTAAGTAATGACATGATTTAAATTCTCCTAACATTGGGGGTCCTTTAGTGGTTTCCTGAGATAACCTGCAGAAATTGAATATTGAATTATTTCTCAAGTTTCCTCAGGAAGAGACATCCAGGTAAATTATTTTCAATACGGTATCAGAAAGTTTTCTATTTATTTGATTATATAGCTTCTTATCATCCATGTATCATCTCTCTTCTTCTGTATCTACTTTTAGTACTCTGAACACCTGTACCAGTGGAAGATTTTTTTATGAAAAACATATTGCCTCTAATATCACCTACTAAATTATTAATTCCTTAATTGCTAATACAATTGAGAATCAGACTTTTAATCAAAGGCTAATATAAGACTAACTGGACCTATAAATGATGGGTTATCATTATTATTTCATTTATATGGTGATGATATGACACACTTAAACACAACCTTTCCCTACTTGTGTACTTTTTCTATGTAATTTAATTGTTCTTCTCTGTCAACAAGAATGGGTTTCAGATCAGATGTACTATACTAATGTATATATTTATACTCATCTGATTAAAATGAATTGGAAATTTTGTGATTTTGAATTAGCAATGATTGTCACCGTTCTCTAAAGCCCTTTTTAAAATGTTATTCCTAAGCTTTCTTCTCCTTTAATGAATTAGTGGTGAATTTTCAATAAAATAATACAGATAAATTTAAACATTTATAGATACCATTTATGACTTTTTGATTTAAAGACTTTTATAAAACACCAATGTCCTTTTCATGAAAAGATTATTCCATCATTGATGGAATCAAGAGACAAATGTTATATAATTGAAATATGTCTCTGTTTGTTTCTCCTCCGAGGTTCAAAGTGGAGGCATCTGATTGTCCGGTGCAGGTCATATGTCCATGTCTTGGCTGCCATGGGGCCGAGTCACAGCTGATCTCTCCCCTTTTGCTCTTGTATTAACAGTGGATGACTCTGCTTCCTGTCAATTACACATATATAGAGAAACTACCCCAGAGATGAGGGAGCATGATGAAGATCTTATATTGTTTGTTTCCTCTTCCAGGGTTAGGGATGTTGAAAATGAAACTCAGCGATAGATTTTACAGTTGCTGGATTACATTTTCAGTTAGATTTACATCTTTTTCAGAGCTTTGTCCAGTGTTCTCTGTATGTTAAGGTTCTTGCCTAAGTTAGAAGGATAACAACTGGAGTATAGGGGCATTATAAGATCCTCAGACTTCTTTGATGTTCCATACTGTATTCAGGCAATGCTGGGTCTGCACTGTTCTGGTTTGAGTGCAGTAGGCATGCAATTAGGCCTTGCATTCACTGCTTCTCAGATATACTTTTTTTTTTATATATTTCAAAGCTTTTTTTTTTTTTTTTTGAGATTTTTTATTCAAGCACTGGGTACAGTCAGAAGCGCAGGAGGGTGAGAGAATTCACCAGGGCCAGAGCGGGGAGCAGAGCAGGCAGAAGGAGCAAAGTACACTGTTGAGGGGAGCAGCGGGCACTGCAGGAGAGGTCTGCGCGCCATGTGGGCCCCTTGCCGGCGGCCGGGGATTGAAGCGGTGCTGCAGAGGCTGTGGGCAGCTTCACAACCCAGCACTCAACCACTGTGCCACCATGGGAGGCCCTGTTCTTACTCATTTCATACTCTGTCTACTTTCCCGAGCTCTTGATGGGGTCATTCTTCAGCCATTGGTGTTGGGGCTTCTGTCTCGTCTGAGTTTATTTGTACCCAATTTGTGTCAGAGATTGTATTGTATGTAATGAACAAAGAAGAAGAGGCTACCCTGCAATTATTTCCTTTCCCCTATGGATATAGATGTTACTGAACAACCACCAAACTGAGGGTGAACCTAAAGAGGGGAATGTGTTTTTTCCTCCCCTATTAAGTTGGTAATTAAGAAGGAGTTCTGAAAAATTTGCTTAGTAATATGGAATCTCACAATGGTCATGCATAATTGATGCTATACTTTAATCTGAAAGAGGCCATTTAGGAGTTAGGTATGGAATGCTTTCCTTTTAAGGGCTGTCCTCCATAAAGATTCAGAGGATTAAGATTTAAAACTCCTAGCTAAGTTACACATGACTCATCCTCTGAAATGTTTTCCTGTAGGAAAAAAATTGACCTTAAGGGATGTAGACTTCTCTTCTGGGTTGCTTTTAATGCTTCCAAAAGCCACTAAGACTCCATTTTATTTTTTATGTATAATTTTGTACTAATGAACTTAAAAATTTATTCACACTATTAAAAATGGCCAATAGTCTCTAAAGTACCCTTTCAAGCCAAGAAAATGGGAAATAATAGCTTCTCAGTTCTTGCTGATCCCAAATAGTAAAATAAATAAATAAAAATAAAAATAAAAAAATACATTAGGTGTGAGTGTGGGAAAAGCTTTAAAAAAAAAAAGGCCTCATCATCACCAGAAGAAAGACAGAAAAGCAAGTAAGTCCCCGCAGGAGGAGCTGCAGCCTCCTGCCATCCATTGCTCTCTGGTGCCATCAGCCAGTTGGCAGCTCCTTGCAACCAGAGCTTGAAAAAGTGCAGTTGAAACTCACTCTGTGAATGGCCTGCAAATACCCAACTTCATACCTTAAGTGCAAGGTGGAAATGAACCAGACAATTTACCGTGGTAGTTAGGTTCTTGACTGATGTTTCTGAATTTGTCTAATTTTAGTGGTAGGTTTGTTGCCCCAGTCTACCAATCTCAAGAAAATATAAATGGACTTTTAAATATGTAAAGAATTATATTTTCCCCTTCCTTTCAGAAAAATAATCTCATCAAGATTAATGTAACTTTGCACTGGGGAAAGCTTTGCTGTCTTTTGGAAATATGTTTTTCCTAATGTTTCTATATTAATCCTTTCATAGCATGCAGTTTATCTTTAACTTTGCTTGTAAGAAGTCACTTATATTTTTCTTAAGATACTGAGACTTACCAGATCATAAAGATTCACAGAAAACTGTCAGTTTTTAGAGTTCTGGCTTTGATTTTGGGAACTGTTGTTTTTTTCCCCATTTGTCATTAATAGGCTGATAAGGCAGATATCTTCTGATTAGTATGGTGGGAAATTTTTTTTTTGAAATTATTTGAAATTTCACCAAATAATTTATTAAAAATTAATTATCTTAGCGCCACCTCGTGGACTGATAATATATCTATAGGGTGGAAATCTATGTGTGATAAGCTATTATTTTTCCTATCATTTTTGTTATGAGAATGACCTAAAGTTCTTTGACTAAAATGGCAAAATCTTGTATTTTACTATATTACTCAAAAATTCTAAATATTCCATAGTTACTTTTTAGGAGGCAATCCAAAGGTTAACCTGATAAATCTGAGATTGTTGTAATAAATAATTCAAACCAAGACCAGCCAGTAGAAACAGATGGTGCTTCTGGAAGAACTTGAATATTTTCCACTCTTAAATGAACATAAACCTTCTGCCTGGAACTGTGCAACTACATGGACTTATGAGCATGCCTGTAAATCTATGTGGTTACTTTCTTTTTTTTTTTTTTTTGGTCTCAAGTCACATTTTTTTAATCTGATGCTTCTCAAGGTATGGAAAGCAGAGGCTAACTCAAAACACCAGAGAACCTGTTCTGGTTATTCTCAGTTTGTACTGCTATCTTTCCTCTTCCTATGGTTGCTTCCGGCTTTTCTGTTTTGCATGTGAGACTCTGTATTCCAGTAAAAGGACAAAAGACATTTTAGCAAGCTTTTATGATACCTAAGCCTGGGTTTAACTCCCTAAACAACTGAATAGGCATATAATCCCATGGATTTCTTAAGGTAGTTAGATGAGTCTAGCAGGATTATGACATTTTTTTTCCCTGAGTCTTTTCAATGATTAGCAACATTTGGACAATCTTGTTTGAGAGGTAACAACTGGCTTAGGTGAATAATTGGAAGGAAAGAGAAAATAAATATGCAAAAAAAAAAAAAGGAAAGAAAAAGAAATGAATGCATGTAATAACTCTTGGTTTCCAGCCATCTATTTATGCTTATTCATTTCTTATGTTGATTTCTTTTGGATTTTGAGCAACACCCCCGCCCCCCAAATGACAACAACAAAAAACCTGGTGGCAATGGCAAAGGTGTGAACTTAAGATGTGATTGGTGAAGAACTGGTAAAGATTTTTTAATGGGGGCTAAGTCATTGACTCATAAACATTATATTATAGATCCTTATGAAGTTATACCAGATGTATAGTTGTCATTTGAGTTATTGCCTTTAATTTTATTTGTTTTGAGTTTGTTAATAATTTTAAGTGTCCTTTTGTTTGCCTATAATTGAGCACATCATTTCATAAGAAAATGATATTACTTATATAAATACACTGCATATTTGTGTCCTAGAAGTATGGTGACATTAAAAACTGTATTGGAGCTCACCAAATTTAGGACAAACTGGACACTCACACATTGCTGGAAGGAGTTTGAAATGGTGTTGTCATTTTAGAAAATACTTTGACAGGCTCCTGAAAAACAAACACATTCAACTAAAATACAACCCCGATTGTAGGGTTGCACTTCTGGACATTTATCCAGAGTTGTAAACACTCAGGACCACACAAACTGATACTTGTATATCTATAACTGTATTATGTATAATAGCCAGCATTTAGCAATAACCCATATGTCCTTGGACAGAGGAATTGTTAAAGAAACTGCTGTACATACTATTGTGGAATACCACTCAACAGGAAAGACAATGAACTATTGACATATGCAGTAGTCTAGGTGAGTCTTCAGAGAATTGTGCTGAGTAAGCAACGTCAATCTCAAAAGGTTATGTGCAGTAGGATGGCAATTATATAATTCTTGAATGGCAAAATTATAGTAGTGGACAGTAGTTGCCAGGGGCTTAGGATGAGGGAAGGGCAGAGGGGAGGTAGGCATGGCAATAGACTGGTAATAAGAGGGCTCTTTGTGGTGATGGAAACAGCTTGTATCCAGATTATAGAATGTCACTATCCTGGTTGTGATGTTGTACTACAGTTTTGCAAGATGTTACTGTGGAGAAAAGTGTGTAAGCAGTGTATGAGTTCTCTCTATATTATTTCTTACTTCATGTGATCTATAATTATCTCAAAATAAAAGTTTATGAAAGTAGCAGAAGATAATACTATAAAATGTTTAAACTATAAAAATTTAATTAAAAATATAGAGTAGAGTTTACAAAAGATTACTCGGTGCTGAGTTCAGTGCTGAATTGATGAATGCACACTCAGGATTGTAACCTAAACCATCCTATTTAAATTAAGTCTATTGACTTATTAAGAATTTAGATCATACCATACAGCATTCTGCTTATGAAAGGGATATAATTTAATACCTCTTCAGCATTAAATTGTATGTTTTACTATATCACTGTAATATTTCTGTTGTGAAAATGGTTGTATTATTATATGTAAAGAGGGAAAAAGGAAAATTAGTATTTCCTAATGTAAAGAAACATTTCATTAAGAAAATAGCTATTGGTAAAGTAATTTAATCTTGTGTGTGTTTTCATCACCTAGTTAAATAATATTTTAAACTTTTCAATCAATCCAGATGAAAAAGAACTTTTCTCTAATTAGCTTTTCCTCAAAGTTAGCAGAACACACTTTTCATATGCTGATAGTATGGGTAATCCTGCCATTGTAAGTGACATCACCATGCAAAGCCTCCACTCTGATCTTTTTTGATCAGAATTACCAGATGAATAGTTTTCTCCTTCTATAGTTATTTGGTATGCCAAGTTCAAACAAAGAGTGTGTCTACACCAAATACAAACAAGGACTTGAAAAGAGAAATAGTCAACCAGTTAGTTGACCTTGTCATTCTGTGTATTGAAGGGAATTGATTTTACTTTACCAAATAGTAGAGTGGATATGTAAGTCACAACCTAAAACATAATTCTCAGTGAGCTTTTAATCTCAGAATTTAGAAAGGATCAAAATATCTTATGAGCAAATCAAAGAGGCTGTGGTGTTGATACATTAGGTGGTATAATGGTGTCCTATTTGGCCAAACACGTCCTTCCACTGGGTGACTATTTTGCATTACTATTCCGGAAGGTCAGTTTAACTTCATTTAGGATGTTAGCTGATAAAATAACTTTATATTGGAATCTTAAAATTTAAAAGGAAATGTATTTGTTCAGTAAATATTGAGGAAGATTCTAAGACAATAGAAGAGATATCCAAAAATGAGTGGAATGATTAATGTGGATTTAAAAAAATCTGCTAAATTCATTTATGTATTTACAATGCTACCTAACTGACTCCACCCTTAGTTGGTGGCCAGACTTGATCTCTTTTAAAATATCTAATCTCCTCTTGACTTACTGACATAAACTCCTGACAAATGTTTTTGTTTGTTTGTTGTGACCCGTGACTTTCAGAAAGAGCACGCCCCTGTGAGCTGGTGTCTTTTGTATTCCCAGCTTTGTTTTTCTCTTTGTATTTCTTCACAAACTGTATCCCTGTGATTCAGATTAGAGGACAAGATAGGCATTTAGATTTCTCTGTTCTATAAGATTTATAAGATTAAATGAGTTACTATACATAAAGTCCTTAGAGTAGCTCCTGCCACCTTGTAAGTGCTGTGTGTCTCACCTATTTTCCATAGTATATTTGCTGTTATCACTATTCTTTGCTTGGCTCAATCTTTGGTGAAAATTCCTCTGCAACCTCAATTTTTTAAATTCACATTCAAGCACATCATTGCAATGTCAAACACCAATGCAAAGAATATTCTGAATTTAAATTTTAACTGTTATGCAGAAAATATCCCAATCAGGTCAGGAAACAGAGCTTTGTCACCTCCCCACATGTTCCCTTCCACACTCCCTCCCAACTTTTGTTTCCTGTATCCCGCCTAAATTAACGAATGAGCTAATATAAACGCTTCCTTGCTTGTATGGATATACACCAGTCTATGCCATCATCCCTGTAGTTTTGTCTATTTAGAAAACTTTATGTAAATGAAGTGGACACGAAGTCTTTTGCATATGTCTTCATCTCAGTTGTGTGACGTCTATCATTTCTTATTTTCCTTTGATTGTCACTTGTGCTGTTTCCAGCTTTTTGATATTATGAATAATGCTGCCATGAAAATTCTAGAACATGTCTCTTGAAGTGTGTACACACATATGGCTGGTTACATATCTGAGACAGAAAATAGTGGGTCAGAGGGCACACATATCTTTCAATTTAAAAGATAGTTTTCAGCTGTTTTCTAAATTATTGTCACTAACATTATTCCAGCCTCAGTGTATCAATTCTAACTGCTTGATAAACTTTCAATTAATGTATAATTTCCATATATTTTCATTCTGGCTATTCTAGTGGCATGTTGTGGTATCTCTTGATGGCTTTAATTTCCATTCCCCTTATCACCTCTGATGCTGAATGCCTTCATATTTACAAACCAATTTGATATCCTCTTATGTGAACCCCTGTTTGAACCTCATGTTGCTATTGCATTGATATTTCATCCTTGATTTTTTTGTGGATCTGAATCTGTTGCTTGTGCTATGTATTGTAGTTACCTTCTCCAGTGTATGGCTTGCCTTTGATTTGGACTTTAAGGCTGTTTAATTTATGAATCTTTTTTTTCATGATCTTTTATGACTAGATTAGATTTAATGTAGACTAATTTGTCAACTGTTTCTTTCATGGTTTTTGCATTCTGTCCCTAACCCAAGGTCACAAATATATTCTTGAAAGTCATCTCCTAGAATATAGTATAATTTTATTTCAAAATTTGGTCCATGGTATGAGGTAAAGGTCAATGTTTAGTTTCTCCAGATGGACATCCAATTTTTTTTTAGCACAAATCTGTGAAAAGATGGTCTTTTCCTTCCTGTTTTACAGTGCCCTTGTTGTTAGAAATCAACTGTCTGTAGATAAGTGTTTCTTGACTCTCTATTTTGTTCCAAAGGTCTATTTGTCCATTCCTGTGCCAGTACCCCAGGGTTTTAATTAGTGTAGTTTTATAGAAGTTTGATATCACAATAATTTTGGCCTTCATAATATATATTTATAGTCAGCTTGTAAAAGTCTGTAAAAGAAAATAAAGCAAAATTCTTACTGGGATTTCATTGAATCTATAAATGGTTTGGGATGTACTGATTAATGTTCAATGTAGGGCCTTTCAATAAAAATTTTTAAGATTTCTTTTACCTTAATTGGTCAGAAAACATACTGTAGATTTCAGCCTGTTAAAATTTGTTGAAATTTACGTTATGGCCCAGAAGATGGTTATTTTTTTATAAATGAAACTTCTGTGTTTTAAACAGGATACATACACTTGTTGAGTGTTTATTTAGTTGGTTCAATACCATTGATCACGTTGCTCACATTTGCTAATTTTTTATTATTTTATTTTATATATTTCTTACATCATTTTTCATTTTTTCACAATGTATGCATTTTCATTTTGGTTGTATTCCCTATAGTTTGCCTGTTTATTCTAAGATTTACTGAAAGACACATTAGTCTTCCATAACGACTGTATTGTGCTTTTTATTTGTCTAGTTCTTCTTGTAGTCCTGTTGGTGTCTGTCTTACTATGAGACTGTTCTGTAAAATGTATGCAGATTAAGAATTATATTTTCATGGCCAGTTGACCTTTTATCATCATGAACTGTACTGTTTTGTCTCTACTATTTTGTTTTACCTTCAAATGTACTGTATTTTGTGTTAATGTAGTCATGCTACATTTTTGGCTAGAATTACATGTCCACAGTTATTCTTTTATTTTCAGCTTTCTGTATCATTTTGCTTTAAGCGTGTCTATTACAGTGTATAATGCTATAAAAATATTTCAGTTTCATGGTCTTTTCTTCTTAATTGGATTTTTAATTTTTCATTTTAATTAGTGTTCATTTAGATGAGTTAGTTGTGTTTAAGTTCAGATAGGCTTTGGGAATACTAAGCAGAAGAAAACTAACAGCCCCCTGTACTTTATGCCCTTCCCTGTTAACTCTGCAAGACTTTCAGAAGCACTGTTCAGCTTCTTAGCCTCTGAGCTGACCCAGCTGAATTTGACAAATCCCACAGAAAATAAGCAGTTTTAAATGCCAGTCTCATTTCTTTGGTCCTAGGTTCCCCCAGATCCTAACCTTAGACATCTTTAGAAAACTCTCAAATGCACTTCCAGAAACATTGGGTATTAATCTGGACACCCCAAACCATTTATAGATTCAATGCAATCCCTCTAAAAATTCAAATAGGCTTTGATTCATTTTGTTTTGTAGAATTTGACAAGCTGACCATAATGTATATAAAGTAATGGAGGTCAAAATTATCCTGAGAACGTGACTGATTCTTATGAACAGATGGACTGAGATAAAGTCAGACACAATCAGCTGGTCTGTCTTTTTGCCTTTCGATGCTGTGGTGAATATGTTCTTTTTTTTCCTTTAGTTTTTCTGACTGAGCATTTGTCCACATTATCTGATTTGTTGTCTCTGGATTGCTACAATCATACTTTTGAAAGTCTTTTATAGAATGTGCTTAGTTTAGTCATCAGAAACTAGATCTGAATATCAAAGGAGAAATGTTATAAAATTAAAATTGTTTTTCAGAGCATCAGTAATACTAAATTGTGATCTTTTGGTGATGATCCTTTTGCAATCGTACTGCTATCGTAGCCCTCCACAAAGATCTGAGATAGTCTAGACGAGGTCAGCATTATATTTTAAGGTTACAATATGATGACAGATATAAAAATCAATGTCATAATGTAATCTTAGCAGCCTAGGGAAAATCCGAAGTACATTGTACTTATTCTCAGGATATAACCAAGTAATCCCTTATAAATAAAATGTACACTGCAATGGCGTGTTCTTCACAGTATGAATTATCAGTAATGGCTCTTTTGTGAGAAGCAGTTCTTTAGTTTGAAGCCCTATCTGTCTTACCTGATAATTCTTTTAAAATTTAGATTATGGAATGTCCCTAAACATTTAATTTGTATACATGTTTGATACTATTTGTGTAAGAGACTAATATGTGTCCTAAATTGGATTTACTGATTGTGTTTTCTCCTGATATTTTGCAAAACTAAGATTTCTTTTCTTTCCCCTTCTAGGACACTTCTTTATAACCTATAGCCTTAAATTAAACATTAGCAGATCTTACTCTAAACTACCATCATTCCAAAATAGAATTGTTTGAAATATTTAGAGCAAAAATAATATAGTTTGAATGTATATAGTCTACATTTTTTTGAAATAGCTGGTAGTAACTCTTAAGAGTCCTGCTTTTATAATAGACCGGTTTATCAAGAACCTTGTGAGTGAGACCTCTGCTGCAGTAACCTGGCTTTGTCTCTGACAGGTGCCTATTCTCCTACAGCTACCTTGTAAGGCCAGTGAAGACTGCTTTTCCCACAGGTGGAGAACTTTCAAGTTCAAGCATGGACTTTAAGTCAGGCCAATCCACATTTCAGTCAATCCAGGTTCTGCCATTTTTCAGTTTGACTTTAAGATCCTGAATATTTTAATTTTTATTTGTGTATTTATTTCACAGAAAAGCAAGAGGTTTATTGATAGGTAGAAAAAAGGACAGGAAAGCTCTATAAGCCTTGAGGAGTCCCAAGTGGGTAGCTGATTGGGAGAAAAGAGGAAGGACAATCCTGAACATTTTTTAAAGTTTGTTTCTTTATTTGTTAGATTGGTGAGGTCTCTGCATGGTCCAGAAAGACAGCATTGAGTCAGAGCGACTTTCACAAATTCCCAACATCAGTTTGAGACAACCTGGGACTTGTGTGCTCTCTCCACTACAGGGTTTATATAGAGACATGTGTGACAGAGCTTTGGGTTTACTCTGTATTTAACCTGGATTAAAGATTTAAAAATATTAATATACATGCTCTTTTAACTTTCTTTACCAAAATAGGTTTTTCAAAGTTTTCTTATTAATTAAATCTGTGTGGAGCAATATGGTAGAGGGTTTAAGAAGAACAAGTCAAGGGGCTCTGGTCTAGGGTAGGGGTCAGCCGACCAAATTTGGCCCTCAGCCTCTATTTGTAAATAAAAGTTTATTGGAACATACCACTCCTGTTTAGGTATTATTTGGGATTGCCTTTGTGCTACAATGGCCTGTCTGGCCAGCAGTGCTTAAAATACTTACTATCCAACCTTCTACAGAAAAACTTTTCCACCTGGTCTTGAGGGAAAAAAGCTGAAGAAAATCAAGCCATAGGACTGGTTCCATGTGCTTTTAGTAGGCCCCAGTCTGGCTTATACCTTTCAGTGTCTCCCCCTTCTTCTTCCTCAAAGTCTTCTGTCGTATCCCATATCCTCCTCCATTTTCCCACATTAGTCACTGTCTCACTGCAAACTAATTTTTGTGTATGTTTTAAATCTTTTTATTTTAAAATCATTTTATTTATTTGTTTAACTGAGGTAATATTGGGGTATTTCCATCAGGGATTACTCACTTCTCTTAGGAGCAGTTTTGTTTAAAAAATAAAAAGGAATTGAGGGATGTTTACACAACAGGGTGAGTCTTTTCACAGTAAAACTTCAGACTTTTTGGCATCTGAACAGGAATAATTTTAAGGAGTCACCAAATCTTCTAGGTGTGGTCAGTGAGCACACTGTCCTCTCACCTTCTTTTTTTTTTTTTTTTTTCATTTTAACTACTCATTAGCTTTATTTTTTTTTTTAAGATTTTATTTATTTATTTATACAAGCACTGGGTACAGTCAGAAGTGTGGGAGGGTGAGAGAATTCACCAGAGCCAGAGCGGGGAACAGAACAGGCAGACTGATGAAATACACTGCTGAGGGGAGCAGCGGGTGCTGCAGGAGAGGTCTCTTGCGCCATGCGGGACCCTCGCCATTGGCCAGGGATTGAACCGGTGCTGCAGAGACTGCGAACAGGTTCACAGCCCAGTGCTCAACCGCTGCGCCACAAGGGGAGGCCCTCCTCTCATTTCTGTGGCCAGGCTTGTTTCTGTATCATTGCCATCTTGTTGGTGTCTGCACTACTGTGTGTTATTTCTGCCTCTATAAGTATGTAATCTTGATCTAGCTATATCTTTATTTATTTTATTCCAGAATCCTCCTATTGCCTTCCTCAATGCCTCATTCCTAGGTAGCTGAAAACAGGTGTAACCATGTCTTTGGTTTTAGATATTTGGCTCAAATATCTTGTAATGTTTGATGATAATAGGTAATGTGTTTTACTTATGCATTATTATCACCTTCATCAACAATGCTTATTTAGTATATAGAAGGAAATATAGGCGAAACGCTACGTGATTTGCACATAAAAGACATCTTTACAGACACATCACCCAAAGCAGTGAGAGTGAAGGCAAAGATAAACAGCTGGGACTACATCAAATTAAAGAGCTTCTGCACAGCAAAAGAGACAATAACAAAAACAAAGAGAAACCCCACCAACTGGGAGAACATTTTTGCACCCAACACTAATGATAAAGGACTGATCACAAAAATCTGCAAAGAGCTGATGAGACTCAACAACAACAAAGAAAATAATCCAGTCAAAAAATGGGCAGAAGAGCTAAAAAGAAACTTCTCTGAAGAGGAAATGCAAATGGCCAACAGACATATGAAAAAATGTTCAACATCATTCTTGTAATCAGGGAAATGCAAATCAAAACTACCATGAGATACCATCTTACACCAGTGAGAATGGCACATATTAAAAAAACTAGCAACAACAAATGTTGGCGAGGGTGTGGAGAAAAAGGAACTCTCCTGCACTGTTGGTGGGAGTGCAAACTGGTCCAACCACTATGGAGAGCTGTGTGGAGATTTCTGGGCCTACTAAACATAGAGCTTCCATATGATCCAGCAATTCCACTCCTAGGTATTTACCCAAAGGACACAGAAACATCCATTCCAAAGAACACCTGCACCCCTATGTTTATTGCAGCACTGTTTACAATAGCTAAGCTTTGGAAACAGCCCAAATGCCCAAAAATAGATGACTGGATCAAGAAGATGTGGTACATATATACCATGGAATATTACTCAGCATTCAAAAAAGATAAACACATGCAATTTGCAGCAACATGGATGGCGCTGGAAGGGATCATGCTCAGCGAAATAAGCCAAAAAGAAAAAGAAAAATACCGGATGGTCTCACTCATAGCAGGAATCTAGAAAACTTAAATAAGGGACCAGGAAAATGAATAACTATAAGAAAGTGAAAATCAAAATCAACAAAAAACTATGAACCAGAGACACTTTTTGGGGGGCGGGGGTGGGAGGGGAGGGATTGGGGTCAGAATGGGGGGGCTGCAATTGTATGGGGAATATAAAAATAAAATTTATTATTAAAAAAAAAAAAACAATGCTTATTTAGATCCCAAATAAGTAGCAGTTTATAATAGTGATATACAGTAATGCCTCACTTAATCAGAGATTAAATTCTTGGAAAATCCTCTTTAAGTGAAATGACCTCTGATGAAACCAGCGAAAAACCGTCCTATAGTTCAATGCTGGCCCAGATTCTTTTTTCTTATCTACCTTATAATGAAATGAGATCAAACAACATTATTCAGTGCTTTGTACATTGTTTTGAGCTATGTGAGGGTATTTTCAGTTAGCCCATTTAATGCTTATTATGCACCAATACTTACTGTTCCATGTACCTTCATTTTAGCTCTCACAACAGCCTTTAAGCAGAATATTATTTTTTACCAGCTAGTTACTATATAAATAAGGCAACTGAGATGCAGAGAAGTTAAGAAACTTGCAGAAAGCTACATGTCTGGTAACAGAGGAGTCAGAATTAAATCCTAGAAATCTGGCTCTGAAGTCGCTGCTTTATTGTGATTATTGCTTACAGACGGATATGTTGACAATTGATATTTGCTTGCAGAAGTTACACCCAAGTTTTCCTTTGAGTAATTAATTTCTTTGAAGAACTCAAAATTTAATTTATATAAATTGCACAAAATATGTTAGAAGGAATTAGTTTTATAGAATTGCATTTATTGTAAAATAAATACTGGTCTCTTTTTCCTACCCATTATTTAAAACCAATTTTCATTCCTCTTGTAATTTTTTTTTTTGATTTACACATGCACCAACTTTTAATGAAATCCAGAAAAGCAAAAGTCAATATACCTTTGCCAAGGTTAAAATGAATGGCTCTGGTGTTTTCCGTTGAATGACACTCAGGGATTTACTGCTCTTTCCTGGCCGCTTCCTTATCTCTCAACGAACCTCATAAGTTGGAAATCCACACAGGTTCTTTAGAGTCATGAGTTGAGTCATTTGCTGAGCTTTTCTCAGCATTGTCCTTCAGCTGACAAGAATATTGAGTGTTGTGTAAGGATATAATATGGTGTAGTGGAAAGAACACTGGATTTGGCATCTCAATCCTGGGTTCAAAATCGGATTCCATCAATTACTAGCTTTATAACCATGGGCAAATCACTCAACACCTAAGTTTCAGTCCCCGTTCTGGAAAATGGGGATAGTGCATGATATCAATAGCATTATGATTATTTCTGAAGATTATATAAATAGCAAATGGAATGGTATCCTAGGTGCTAATTAAGCTTTAAATTGCATTTTATTCTTTTAAGATCTTGATGAAAGAAGCACATACACATTGAGTGGATTGAAGTTTATTAAATATTAACTATATAACTCACTTTTCTTGCATTACCTCATTTAAATATATGTTTTACTTGGCAGTATGATGTCAAAAAATGAAAGCAATGAGAAAAACTGAGCCACTTCCAAGATCAGTTTTGTTCCGAGTAACACACACTTCAGGCCCTTCAACATCCAGATGGACGCCAGCTACAAATACTTTTCCTTTGTTCCTCACTGACCATTAAGAAACTAACCACCACCTCTAGACAGTCATATGTAATATTGTCTTTATCTTCTTTGAAACTCGTGTGACACAAAGAGAAGATATTTTAGATATGTCACGTGTTGGTTAGCTTTAGTAGCCAGAGGTAAGGATCCTTACTTCCAAGTGCTTAATTTTCATCACAACAGAAAGACATACTATTCCTTGCTGCAAATAAATAAATAAGATGGCAAATCTGTTTATAAAAAACATTCTAGATGAAGGCACCACTTGTCCTTTCTGTTGTATGGTGTTTGTGGATATTTTGCTTGATGAGTTACAGGAAGTTAGGGATGATTTTACTTTCATCTATGGTTGTGAAGAGATGAAAGAAAATTATTGTCTAATCTCCACACATTCATAAGCTATGGACTAGTTACAAAATTTTCTTTGAAACTGGTAACCCTCTCACATGCACCAGCGAAGTGGAAAATGTATTTCTTCATATATGCATGGTTTATCTGTAGTAAGCAAAGCATTAATAGAGTTTATAGCTATTCATTCAGAAAGAAGCCTTTCTAGAATCTTCCAGAGTGTTCCCTTTGAGCCCTGACACTTCACAGAGTATCTGCTGCTGTTAATTCCCATCAAGGCTGTCTTAGACAAAGAAATAACATCTGGTTGCTGATGCTGAAGTAAACCTTCACTTTAGGGAATCTTTATTGCGTGACAGAAATGGGATTTTTCACTAATATTTTTACTAATGGCTTACTGTGCCATTTGTGAGGTATTACAAAGCTAAATTGGCCATATATATTTCCTTTTAGGGAGGGCTATAGTGTGTCTACAGCTAAAATCTCAACAATTAACAAGCATCCTAGAGATGCTAAGACATTAACCTTATGATCCTTCCTGGGAGCTAGGGTAATTTGTAAGCATATCTTTTGCAGGAATTTGTTTGTAGTCAAAAAATGGGGAAAGTGCTATGTACTGTTGAGACCCAATCAGTCATTAAATTCCTTGTAATCAGGAGATGAAGAAGCCTGAGATGCCTCCTCTTAGAATTAGCCAAAATAATGAAAGTCTAATAGATAAAGTTTTGTGCTGTAATCTTTGCCTTAAGGATGGCTCCACATAAAAATGAGATCATCTTGGCTCATGTTAGACTTAATAATTCAATTCCCAGCCTTGGATATTTCAGATATTTTTTGAGTACTCTATTTTTATAGTATAAAAGATTTTTTTTAAATGATGTATATTGCTTTTGCAGGTGTCACTGTCAGACAATTCTTTGCCTTTCTGTAAATTCAAAGGGAACATATCACAGTTTAACACATTTCGTAAACAGACTTTATATGGAAATAATTTTATGATTTGTAGCAAGTTAAAGTTTATCTTTAAAAGTTCTGTTTTAGGTTTGCAAAGCAAACGAATCATTAGGTGATTTAAGAGCCCATGGTAATGATAATTTAAATAAAAACTCTAATGTAAACCTTCTGCTCCAATATCCATTGACTTTTCCTTCAAGCTAAGAGGGAAATCTGGATTATGTACTGGGGCTAGTGTTTAATAAGACAAAATATGTCATTATAAAATGATTTTGGTTACATTTGCAAAAGTGACATTTTAAGAGGATACTCCTATAACTGACAGAAGAATGAAGAAGCAGCATGTCAAACAGCTGTTAATGAGCTGTGCCATCCTGAGTTTGCATTTGTAACTTACAGGTTCACATTTATTTGGATCCAAGTTTTTTGTGTAACTTCTTCTTAAGTTTATTTATATAATTTGTTCCTACCAGTGCCCTGGGTCATTTATTACACCTATTAACGTCGCTCTTTGAAGAGATTCTGCCAGAATTCCTTAACAACCAACCATTCCTTAACAAGTCTGTTTTTTCTCTACTTAAATTTAAGATCAAGGATTTGCTGGCAAAGTATGTTTTGAGCCTGCTTTGAGGCTGGACTAATCTTTTCCTGTGGATGAAATAGCAGTACATGTAACTTACTAAACTCGTCTGTTTTGTGTGATGAAACAACTTTCAGAAATATAAAACTCTCAAAAAACTTGTTTTTTATTTACATTCAGTGTTAGCTAGAGCAGGCTCAGTATTAAATTCAAATACAGACCTCTCTTCTAAGGATAGTTTTCTGTTTTTCATGCTTTATATTTTGTTCATGGATGAAGATTAAACTTTCTTTGAATAGCATACCTTTGCTTTTCTAGAGACAAGACTGTGAAACCTTTAGTCTAACCAATCTTTGGCTGAAGCAGTCTTCAGTTTAATTATTAGAATCCCTTTTGTTCCTATCACTCTCTTACCTAACATAATCTCAAAATTATTTAATCATGTTGATTAGAATCATTTCATTAAAATGTAACATAAAACAGAATCGGTTTGTACAATAAGCTCTTAAATGTTGAGGGCTATTTTAAAATTCTATGTGGTACCAAATTAAGAAGCAAAAGTTAATGATTCAAAATTATTTCACCAATTTTTGGGTTGTCGGAAAAGTCATGAGGGAAAAATACATCATGACTTTTCTGATAACCCCATAATTAATGCTATTTTAAGAAAATTATGTCAAAGCATTTAAACTGGTTAAACCAATATGAGTTTTTATAGGCTTAGCCACATTTTGAAATTTTCAAAATGTTAATGTTTCAATTTGTTGAACTTTAACACAATACCTGAAAAGATCCTGTTTAAATATACTTTGTTTTTTGTTTTCAGAATAGTCTGTGCACATAATTTACCCGAGTGAATTTAATGAAAATCAAGACTCCTATGGTTGAACTTAAACTATACTCTATTCCAGACATAAGCAAAACTTCTTCAATCAGTTGTTGTATGTAATTAGTGGATGTTAGAATTGGATTGCTTCCTTAGAGAAGATCGCTTCCTTTAGAGAAAAAAAAAATCCAGTTAACAGGAAAATCTGTGCTTTGAATAAGTGTTTCGCATAGATTTTCATAGATGATGTACACACTCTTATTACTAAAGAGACTAGCTTTATAAGATGCACTGCAGTGTATTTCATGTCCAGGTTTAGACTGTTGTGTAAGTGGTGACTTGTGGTGCCTTTGCTGTTTTGGGAGTCAGTTCAGACACCTCATTCACATAGTGTCTTAGGGGTTTCTAATACCTTTGGAATTTCGTGAATACAACAAAGCACTTTATTGAAGGAAACCTGAACTTGCACTATGGGTTATATACTACATACATAAAGGTCATAGGATCATAAACATACCCATAGGACCTCTCCTCTGTTCCAAATTTCTAGCTTCCTGGGGGTGGGGGTGGGGTGGAGAAGGTACATTCATGGACATGTGAATAAAAAGAAGTCTACTTTTTGATAGAAACTGTGGATTTTTTTCACTAAGATTTGTTCTCTCTTTCTGAAATAATAGAATTGGGCTGTTACATCAACACAAGCTTCTCTGGTCTCTGGCTGTGAGCACCGGCAGCTTGATTATTAGAATCTCTTTTTGTTCAAGTCTCTCTATTTCCTAAGCAGCACTTGGGAGAGATCACCCTCTTCTCAGATGCCATTGTAATCGTTCCTTTGTAGTTACCTGAGCCAATCTTTTTGCTCGAATTTAGTTCTTATGTCCTATTCTGAGTCACATTTATAGGACCTTGAAATAGCCGTAAAACCTGCAGGTGTTGCAATGTTATCTTTCTTACAAGTCAGAGTGGTTCTCATTTCTTTTCCAAGCATCATATATTTCTGTGTTGGCTGGTAGACTCCTTTTCTCTAAAGTTCACTGATTTTAATAGACATCTCCATGTCCCCTCACCCCTGAAGGGCAGACCTGTTAAAAAGCTTGTGGTTGGCTAGGACATCCTATTTTATAGTTAACCTTCTGCAAGGCCTTGGGGGTGGTTCCCCAGGGTAAGACTGGTGGCCCAGTGTCCCTCCTACTCATCTCCTAACACCTCAACCTGAACAACTACCTAAACAGGGTAGCTGCTGTGCAGTCCTCAGGATTGAGGTAAATGAATCAACTCATAGTGGTGCATTTTTGGCTACTTGAATAATCAAACTGACTCAAAGCATCAAATAACTCCTATGTAATGAATAGTATTTCCAGCCAACCAATAGTTTTCTCTTGGAGAAATTATATGTTGTGTTCTTATATATTTGAAATTAAACAAATGACTGACTCAAATCACCCTGTATAATGAACTATTCTTTGTAATATCTAAGAGGAAGCATGATATAGTAAAAAGAAAAGTGGCTTAAAAGTTATGGTGTAAGTACTACTCTCAGTCCTTGCATTTATTTACCGTTTGACTTTGAGCAAGTCAAGCACTCGTTTGTCTCAGTTTCTTTCCTGTAAAATTGCTGTCAATAATATCTGTTACTCAGAATAGTTGGACACCAAGAAACTACAGCCTAAATTCTGGCCTGGATTTACAATTATAGCTCTTCAGTTCATATCTATTTCTAGATAATTTGTTTTAATGACTAAATGATTTTTTAAGTGTAAAATAAAAAAAATGTTAAATAAAGTTGCTCTATTACAACTGAACTTTTATCTACATGAGGATAGGTGAATTTCTAATATAATTAACATTCCTATCCTTACTATATCCTGTTGAATTAGGTGTAGCTTCCTGAGAAGATCATCCTTAATTTTAGGAATATTTTGCTTTTTCAAATTTATGTGCCATTTTCATTTTATCCATACATGAGTGTGTCTGTGTGTGTAATGTATATTTCTACAGGAAAAAACTAGGTGATTTTTAAGGAAGAATTGGCTGTGGATTTTCATTGAGTTTATTGTAGCATGATCTGTTTTTACATAGTATATGATTCCCAATTCCTAATTCCACATCAACAGCTTTATATTCTCCATGAGGTCCAACAGAAATTGATAGGTAGTTCAGGGTGTAGGAGTAAGTGTTTAATCC
The DNA here is from genome assembly GCF_014898055.3 of Talpa occidentalis. NCBI lineage: Eukaryota > Metazoa > Chordata > Mammalia > Eulipotyphla > Talpidae > Talpa > Talpa occidentalis. The sequence goes on from NW_023601322.1 coordinate 94,748,765, forward strand.
TGGTAGTAGTGAGTTACATACTTGATTTATAAAGGCGACATTGGCTTTTAGAGTTTGGTTACTTTGATTCTCTTCTAGAGGCCAGGGATCTGCTGAAGACAAAGGAATGTGTGGATTTAGCTCTCCCGGGAGGAAGAAGTTGGCTTTTTATTTTATTTTATTATTTTTTTTTTTAATAAATTTTATTGTTATATTCCCCATACAATTGCAGCCCCCCCATTCTGACCCCAATCCCTCCCCTCCCGCCCCTGCCCCCCTAAAAGTGTCTCTGGTTCATAGTTTTTTGTTGATTTTGATTTTCACTTTCTTATAGTTATTCATTTTCCTGGTCCCTTATTTAAGTTTTCTAGATTCCTGCTATGAGTGAGACCATCCGGTATTTTTCTTTTTCTTTTTGGCTTATTTCGCTGAGCATGATCCCTTCCAGCGCCATCCATGTTGCTGCAAATTGCATGTGTTTATCTTTTTTGAATGCTGAGTAATATTCCATGGTATATATGTACCACATCTTCTTGATCCAGTCATCTATTTTTGGGCATTTGGGCTGTTTCCAAAGCTTAGCTATTGTAAACAGTGCTGCTATAAACATAGGGGTGCAGGTGCTCTTTGGAATTGATGTTTCTGTGTCCTTTGGGTAAATACCTAGGAGTGGAATTGCTGGATCATATGGAAGCTCTATGTTTAGTAGGTCCAGAAATCTCCACACAGCTCTCCACAGTGGTTGGACCAGTTTGCACTCCCACCAACAGTGCAGAAGAGTTCCTTTTTCTCCACACCCTCGCCAGCATTTGTTGTTGCTAGTTTTTTTAATATGTGCCATTCTCACTGGTGTAAGATGGTATCTCATGGTAGTTTTGATTTGCATTTCCCTGATGGCAAGTGATGTTGAACATTTTTTCATATGCCTGTTGGCCATTTGCATTTCCTCTTCAGAGAAGTTTCTTTTCCATGCAAAAGAATGAAGCTTGACCACTACCTCACACCATACACAAAAATCAACTCAAAATGGATTAAAGAACTAGACATAAGACCTGAAACCATAAAATATATAGAAGGAAATATAGGCGAAACACTACGTGATCTGCACATCAAAGACATCTTTACAGACACATCACCCAAAGCAGTGATAGTGAAGGCAAAGATAAACAGCTGGGACTACATCAAATTAAAGAGCTTCTGCACAGCAAAAGAGACAATAACAAAAACAAAGAGAAACCCCACCAACTGGGAGAACATTTTTGCACCCAACACTAATGATAAAGGACTGATCACAAAAATCTGCAAAGAGCTGAGAAGTTGGCTTTTTAAAAGTCACAAGGCAGGTCAGCATTTCTTCCTTCTGTGTTTTTAGTACTTAGACTTAGTATTTAAGGGCGTCATCATAACGGAAGTGTTCAGTTTTTGTATGCTGGTCCTTGTTTGACGGCCCGTGAATACAGCAGTAACCCAACAGATGAAAGAAGAGAAATTTGATCATAAGGTGTTTACAAACCTTGACAACTTGTGGGGAAACAGAGAAAGATTGCTTCTCTTACTCAGCTTAACAGTAATGTTTGAAAAGCGTTTATTCTTTTCCTAGATAAAAAGTAGCTTTTTTTTTTTTTGACTTGATAGATAATATACATCATTTAAGTTCCTGTGAAGATCCTTTCAGATTTTTTTGGGGTAAGCATTCACATTCGGTATTATATTGATAAAATATAAATAGATCTGTCACTATTCATATCCTCATGCTCTGCAGCAGAGAGCTGTAAATGCGGTCTCTTGTTCACTGTATCCACCCAATTGAGAGTCACTGACTGACTGAGCCAGTTTTAATTGTGGACTGGGTAAAATCTCTCATGATCTATGACAGCAAAAGGTTGAAAAGCATTGCACATGTTTTACTTTGTAATTAGGATTTGTACTCAGTGATCTTCAGACCTCTCCATGTCAATGAATAGATGTTTATATCACCCGTTTCTGAGCTGTATACTCATTACTGTTTGGTTCTACCTTAATTTATTTAACCACTGTTGCACTGATGAGCATTGCAGTTGCTTCCATTTCCTTCTCCCGCCTATTATTAACAGTGCTTAACAGAACATTTTTGTTTATACATGTGCTTGATGCTTTATCTCCTTGGAATATACTATTAGAGGAAGGATGTCTGGGACACAGAGGACATTTAGCATCCATGCATATTGCTATACCACCTTTTAGAAAGATTGTAGCAATTTACATTCCCACCAAGAGTTTATGAGGGCTTACAGATAGTCGGTAATCTTTAAGATTATTATCAATTTACTAGGTGGGAAATGCTAAATTACTGTTTGCACTTGCATTTTGGATTAATAATAAGGATGTGCATTTGGTTAGGACTCCAAACTGCGCAGACTGACTGTGTGAGTTCAAATTCTGGCTTTATTACTGGTGCCAATTATTTAACCTCTTGATGTTTTAGGTTACTCATCTGCAAAATGGTGATAATAATAATATTAACCTCATAGGATTATTGTGAGGATTAAATAAATGACACACTCAAGCTCTTGTAATATTTCCTGATCAAAAAATGTAAGCTACTGGGCCTTCTTGGTGGCTTAGGGGTTAAGTGTCCGCACTATCATCCCAAATCCATGAGTTCGATCTCCAGCCAGGGAGCTGACCCACATAGGGTGCAGCAAACCTTTCTTATCTCAGCCACTGTTCCCGTTAGCAGTGTATTTCAGTCAGTTTACCTGTTCTGCTCCCTACTTTGTCTCTGGTGAATCCTCCCAGCCCCTATACTTCTGGCCTACACCCCAGGTCTTCTATGCAAAAATAAAAAAAATAAATAAAATTAAAAAAAATTAGCAATTAATATATTTTTTATTACTTAATAGTTCACCTTTTCCTGCTTTAATTATATATTCAAGTGCTTTGGTATACTCTGTCGTGATATTTTCTTTTACTAATTGATCTGATAGAACTATCAATATTTTGATGTCACTGATAGTAACTACTTGTCTGTCCCATGTTACAAGTATTTTGGTTTTTTGTTTGGCATTTCTTTGTACCATATGAGGTTTTTTTTTGAAGATTTTTATTTTATTTATTTGTACAAGCACTGGGTACAGTCAGAAGCGTGGGAGGGTGAGAGAATTCACCAGAGCCAGAGTGGAGAGCAGAGCAGAGCAGGCAGACTGACAAAGTACACTGCTGAGGGGAGCAGCAGGTGGCAGGAGAGGTCTGTGCGCCATGTGGGACCCTCACCCGGTGGCCGGGGATCGAACTGGCGTTGCAGAGGCTGCGGGCAGCTTCGCAACCCAGTGCTCAACTGCTGTGCCACCGGGGAGGCCCTGTACCATATGAGATTTTTACCATTTAAGTAATACAATTTACTCATCTTTTATTTCTGGCTGAGAAAATCTTTCCTGATCCTAACGATTATAAAAAATTTCACCTACACTAGAATTTAATGACTATTTTTTACATTTAAGTCTTTGCCCTATCTAGAATTCAGTTAAATCGCAGTAATAAAGAAGGGCTCCAGCAAACACTTTATTTTTTCAGGATGACAAAGGGAGCAGTCAAGGACATTCAAAATAATAGTAGAACTTGCAATTTTCCATCAGCAGACAAAAATCTCAATTTATTTTTTGGGAAAACTCTTTCATGATTTGAGGGACAATTTAAAATTTCTTCTATTTCTCCCTTTGATTTTCTTTTACGCTCCTCTTTATGGAAAAACTCTGCTCTTGGGACTCCTATGAAATCGTCACAGTTTCTTCCCAGGAGTCAGGTATTCTTACCATCCATATCAAGTCTTTACATTGACATAATTAATTATAAATGTTGGCTTTTTACAAGATTAAAATATTTCCACATTAAAAGTTGCTACTGTGAACATTATTTGGACTAACACTGATGAAATAATTGCCATGCAAGATAAATAAATTTTACTGCTGTTTCAAGATTCCTTTGTAACTCTGATTCCTGCTATGCATTGGCTAGAGTGATGATTCCATCAATTGATCAAAACACTTAGTGCCCATAAACTATGCAGGTACCCATACCAATGTCTTGAGTGATCTGTTTATTAGGAACATAACATAGACATTATGTATACATATCTTCATATCTCTTGTCAAAGTCACTACAGATGCATTTGGCCTCATCTTTCATTCCCAGCATGCTTTCAGGGGGTGGCTCTGTATAGACTTTTTCCTGCTTTGTGTATGTGTAACCGGAAGCACCTGCCTCTGACCGTATAAATCTTCTCTGACCCCTGCAGGCTGAGATGCTTGAACTCGTATTTTTTAAAAAAGATTTATTTATTTATGCCTACAAGAACTGGGGTACAGGCCAGAAGTGTGTGTGTGTGGGTAAGAGGATTCACCAGAGACAGAGTGGGGAACAGAACAGGCAGACTGGCTGAAATACACTGCTGAGGGGAGCAGTGAGAGAGTCAGGAGAGGTCTGCTGCGCCATGTGGGTAGCTCTCTGGGTGGGGATCGAACCTGTACTGCAGAGGCTGCAGATAGCTTCATAGGTTGTATCTTAACCCCTTGCACCACCAGGGAGGCCCACTTGAACTCATATGACCAACTTAAGTGTGGGAGAGTTTGTGACCATTGGTGCAAACTTTGACAGAGGGGGATGTAAGTTGATAAATAAATGCTCTCTTCTTTCATCTGTCCAGTGGATGATTTGGAAATATAGTACATGCCATAGTTTTTTTGAAAGATCCCACAATAACAAACAACCAGTTGTATTTAGCAGTATCAACTTCATACTTTACCTTTAACTGGGATCCCCTGGCTCTTATGGCCCTCACTCCTACTCCAGTCACCAGTAGCCTTCAACACGCCACTCCTGTGCCAGACATTGTCTCGGACTCTGCTGTTTGAGTTTCTTAATTTGAGTAATTATATTAGAAAATATTACTTGAAAAATATTTTTGTTATTCATGAATTACTTACTTTTAATTTAAGACACCTAAAGTTAATTACTAGAGAATAGAACTTTGGGGGAAGAAACTTCTGAAAATGACCACCAGCCATTCATTTTTAGTTGTTTTAAAAGAAAGCAATAATCTGGTCTGCTATTTTTTTCCTCTAATGACCTTATGTATATTTTATAATTTAGCAAAAATCTCCCTTCAGTTAACTCAGCAAAAGGCATTGAAAATTGACTTGTATATTAATCATGTTTAACTGTAATTTAAGGTAATACAAATTCATTACTTATTTACTTAGATACTCACATTTAAAATGTAAGTTTGATTTAACCATAGATATTTCATCTCAAATTGTAACTTTTGGAGAAGAAAATCACAAAAAATTAAATCATATAATTCTCTGTTTTCAGAATAAGTCACAGCTTTGATGTAATAATTGTAGTGAATGTTAAAAAATCTAAATAATACATGAAAGACATTGCCTTCAAGTTCACAGACCGATAATTGATGCAGAAGTGAGTTGTACTCTATGAAGCGCTGTATTAATTTAAAATTTCATTAGCTATGTAAGGTTTTAAATATGCTTCTAAATTACACCCCTACATGCTTTAAGATTAAAGAATAGCTCCCCTAATCTTTGGCCAGTAGATGTCATGGCAACTCCACATAAGAAGACAAAGGAGGGGGAGGGGTTGATGGCTGAATTTGCCCATTTTAAGGCCAGCTGTTCTGTTTAAGGCACGAGGTGTGTCAGTCTTTATTTTTTAAAACCAGTCATTTTACAAAATTCAGGATCATCTTCAGTCAATATAAAATTCCATCTAGTTTGGGATCTTTTTATGTGGTGATAGAAGAAATGTGTTGATAAAGAAAATGGTTGAAAACATTTTAATTTTTGATAATATTGTTATTGTTTTCTACTTACTCTAATCAATTAAGAAGAACAAAACAACCCAGTGAGCACTGAAAATGAAAAGCAAAATGGAAGTTTCTACATTGATTGAGTCTCTCAAAAAACAAAAATCAAGGACCAGGTTTCACTAGTGAATTTTACCAAAACTTCAAAGATTCAATAATACCCATCCTTCTTAAGGGTCTTTCCAAAAAATTGAGGAATAGGAAATACTTCCAAATACAATTTCGGAGGCCAACATTACCCTGGTACCAAAACCAGACAAAGATATCACACACAAAAAGAAAATTTCAGACCAGTTTCCCTGTTGAATGAATAAAGATGTGAAAATCTTAGCTAGTGGAATCCATCGATGCATTAAAAGGATCATATACCATCACTAAGTGAGATTTATTCCAGGGCTGAAAGGATGATCCAGCATCTTAAAATCAGTGTAGTTTATCACATCAACAAAAAGAACGATAAAAATCATATGATCATATCAACAAATGAGAAAGCATTTGGTAAAATTCAGCATCCATATAGAAATGTACTGGAACATATCTCAACATAATAAAGGCCATATACACCAAATGCACAACTAATATCATTCTCAGCGATGAAAAACTAGAAGCTTTCCCACTGAGATTTGGTATAAGACAAAGGTGTTGGGAGGGGGAGGGAAGAGGAGAGGAAGGACTAGGGTCAAAATAAGGGGAGGGAGTGCAATTGTATGGGGAATATAACCAAAATGAAAATGCATACATTGTGCAAAAATGAAAAATGATGTAAGAATCATATAAAATAAAATATTAATTAAAAAAATAAAAATGGTAAATACTTTCTGACATTTTCAACTATTTAAAGGGGGAGGAGGGTCCAATGGTCTATGGTAGAGGATTATGGGTGCTTTGAGGTGGGCATGGTACGGTCACATACATCTGGAGAGGTGTGAACCTGTATCTCTAAATCATATACAATGTTATAAATCAGTGTTACCTCAATAAAAATTAGTACAATTTTAAAAAATGAATAAAGAAATATAAAATGTACTTTAAGAATATTCAGAAACATGACCAGCAATTGTCAATTCTACCTTCCCATAGGATTGATTAAAGTTTTGCAAATTGAGAAAAAAAAAAAGACAAAGGTTTTCACTTTCACCAGTATTATTCAATACAGTATTGGAAATCCTAATTAGAACTAGGGCTTCAAGTCCTCGGCAAGAGAAAGATATAAAAGGAATCCAAATCGGAAAAGAAGTAAAACGATCAGTATTTTCAGATGATATCATAATACACATAGAAAATCCTAAAGGCTACTTAAAACACCAATAGAAAAAATAAATCAGTGCAGTGGCAGGCTACAAACAAAAAACATTTGTGTTCCTTAATGCAAACAGTGATTTAGATAGAAGAGAAATCATAAAAGAAAAATCAAAAACAAAAACCTCATGTACAATGCACCAAATATAATGAAGTATCTAGGGATAAACTTAACAAAGGCGGTTAAGGACCTATACAATCAAAGTTTCAATGGCATTTTTCAAAGAAATGGGACAAACATTACTGAAATTCATATGGAGCTACAAAGACCCCAAATAGCTAAAACAATTCTGACAAAAAAGTGGAAGAGTGGTGGTATCACACTGCCAGACTTCAAACTATACTACAAAGCTATATAATCAAACACAGCCTGGTGCCAGAACAACAACAACAATAGAGACCAGACAAATAGGCCAATAAATAGGATTGAGAGCTCAGAAATAAACTCACACTTATTTGGACAGTTACTCTGAGACAAAGGAACCAGCAGTATACATTGGAGAGAGGAAAGAGTCTTAAATAAATGTGTTGTGAATACTGGACAGCCACGTGCAAAAGAATGAATCCAGAATCACTATCTCACATCATCCACAAAAATTAATTCAAAATGGATTTAAGACTTGGATGTAAGACCTAAAACCATAATAAATTGAAGAAAACACAGGCAAAACACTTCATGACATAGGCTTCAGTGATATCTTTGTAGATTCATCCGAATTGGCAAGAGTAACAAAAGAGTATTAAATTATTAGGACTATATCAAACCAGAAAAGCTGTGCACATTGGAAGAAACTATCAGTAAAACAGAAAGACACCTTACTGAATGGGAAAAAATACTTCCACAGCATACATCTGACACCAAAGATCTACAAAGAACTCATACAACTAAACAAAAAGAAAATCTAATAAAAAATATACCTAATAGCTAAATAGGCACTTCTCCAGAGAAGATATACATATGGCCAATAGGCTTTTGAAAAAATGTTCATCGTTACCTACTGTCGTGGAAATGCAATTCAAAACCACAATGAGTTGCCACCTCACTCCTCTGAGAATGGCCCATATCAAAGAGACCAGAAACAACAGGAGTTGGCAAGGATGTGGTGATAAAGGAGCCCTCGTACACTATTGGTGGCATCTGGACTGGTCCAGTCCCTATGGAAAATAGTATGGAGATTTCTGAAAATATTAAAAACAGATACACCATCTGATCCAGCAATTCCACTGGTAGTTATCTACCTGAGGAATGCTACACTAAATCAAAGGGTTGTATGTACTATGTTCATTGTAGCACTACTTACAGTAACCAAGTTACAGAAACAACCTAAGTGTCTGCCCAAAGACAGATGAGTAGATTAATAAAATGTGGTATATATACAAATGCAATACTACTCAGCTATAGAAAAAGATAAAGTCTTGCCATTTGTGACACCATGTATAGAGCTGAAGGGGATTAGCTTAGTGAAATAAGTCAAAAGGACAAAGACAATTACTGCATGTTATCACTTACACGTGAAATATAGAGAAATAAACCAAAGGGCCAGGTAAAACCAAACCAGTAACGGGGGCCTCCCTGGTGATGCAAGGGGTTAAGCACCGCACTATGAAGCATTCTGCAGCCACTGCAGCATGAGTTCAATCCCCAGCCAGGGAGGTGACCCACATGGCACAGCAGACCTCTCTTGACTTGCCTGCTGCTCCCCTTAGCAGTGTATTTCAGTCAGTCTGCCTGTTCCGTTCCCCACTCTGTCTCTGGTGAATCTTCTCACCACCCCTCCGCCCCGCCCTGTGTCTCTGGCTTGTACCCCAGCTCTTGTATGCATAAATAAATCTTAAAAAAAAAACAAACAAACCAGTAATACACACTAGATCTGATTGTAGAATTGAGGTTACAGAGGTTGGTATGGAGAGGAGTGAGCAGAGTATAGAGGAGGTAAGGGGACTCTGGTAAGTGGACTATGGGGACCTTGGTGGTGGGTGTGGTGTGGCCACATGGACCTGAATGGTTTGCACCTGTGTCTAAACCATATGTAGTGTTGCACACCAATGTTGCCTCAATTAAAAAAAAAAAAGGATATTTATAAAAACCACTGTTTCCAGTGAGACAGGCTTATTGAAAAGATGGGGGGGAAATTGGGCATAACCCTTAGACAATCCACATATGAGTGTAAAGGCAATATAATATGAAATGACAGTTGAGAACATGAGTTTTAAAGTTCTAAAAATCTGGGATTTGTTATGAATGTGATGTGATGCTTTACCTCCTCATCTATAAAGAAGAGTTGCTAATATTGATTCAAAGCGTCGTTTTATAGTATAAACTTCTTAGCACAATATCTTATCCATTATAAAGATGTGATAAATGGCCACTCTTGTTTTAAAGATGGAATTTCATACCCAATATTTAAAAATGAAAAGCCCTATACTCCCAATTCAAAGAGTTTTCTAGGCAAGGAATAGCCCTTTAATGGAGTATAACATAAATGGTGGTCTTAGGTTGTTTTCCAGCAAGTTCTTGGCCACAAGCATTTTCACTACAAAACTTATTGGCCACAGGTGCTTTTGCCATAAAGACGATAAAATAATGCAAAAGAAGGACATTAAAAAAAGAGCACAATGAAATACTTTTTTTCCCCTGAAATTTCTTCATTAAAAGAGGTATCAGTTCTCAAACTGATGCGTACATGTAATTGAATTTTGTATCCTATTGTGAAAGCTTTCTGCACTGTTGTTTTGACAGGTAGGGAATCTTGCTATTTTGTATCATTCTATGTTATGTTCATTTCTGGGTCATATTTAAATGTTCCATGACATGCCCTATCCTTGTATTTGACTAAATCATCTAGAATCTGTGCCAAAAATCCAAGTTCTGTCTACAACATCTTCATTTTTAAGTATCAAAAAATATTCCCCAAACTTGTACTCACCAGGAACCACATATGGGTAGGAGGAGCTGGATTCTTGTTTTGTCTCCAGTCACCAAGAGCACATGCTGATTTGGTAAACACAGCATTAGACACCAAGCTGTTGTATCTAAATAAGCTAAAGAATTGATAATGCTCTGACATTGTTGTGAATGTCCAACCACAACTTGGCAAACTTTTGGTTATGAGTAGAGGGGGGGGATGATTCTGTTCACCAAGGATTTGCAAACTGATGTCACCATTTTCTAGAACAATGTGTGATCTGACTTTACACTCTCCTTTCACCCTTCCAGTGACAACACCGTGTCAGTTGAAACAAACTTGTCAACCAGTCATTTTACCATTTACAGCAAAACTGCCTTATGGCCAGTTAGTCAGTGGCAGATCTACCAGACAACATGAAGGACCCCTCCTAACATAAAACTGTCAGGGATGTTGAACTAGAATCTTCTGGTGAACTAGAATCTTAAGGGGGGATCCTCTCTGGTTTCTGTCAGAATAAGCTCCCTGCTTTATTGTTGCTTTATTATTACATTTTCTGATAGTGATGCAGTGAGTGAAGAGGCCCTTGCTTTTCCATTTTCTTTTATTCCCCTGGGGTCTGGCAGTCTGAGATGGCTTTCCTGGCGCTGGGTCCACCTGTTTGCACTCATTCTGGCTATGGAGCTTTTAATGTGAAAAGGGCGGCAGGGCATAATCGCAAGACCATGCCTTACATTCCAGAGGGTCTGAGCCACAGATGATCCCATGACACCTGCTTAATATGCATGGAATCGGGCACTACTGAAGGTGCCAGGGAGGCAGACATCTGTCTTCAAATGTTGCTCTTCCAAAATGCGGATGCATGTAATACCTAGAAAATAACTCATTTATTTGGGCATGTTTGGATAATGATAAGAAATAAGACTTTCATATTTTAAAAGCATTTAGTGCATAATATTGACATGACTGTATTTCAGAAGACTGAAAACGGCAAATAAGAGGCTGGATGTGTTGTGGCTTGGGTAGGAAAGGCAAGATCAAGGAAAAGTGGTGGAGAGAGAGCCTTCACCATCTATTTGTGTGGCTTTGCTGGCTTCAGTAGGATTTAGCAGTTTGTTCTTCTTCTACTTGCTACAGCTTTCAGAAAACTTTGGTGTAAAATCTGAACAAAGAGACAAGATGAGATAAAAAAGAGGAAAGTCTAGTGAATAAAAGGATTTACTTCAATAACTCCCAAAATCCTACCACAAGTGAAATGATCATTTCAAATGCTATAAGGCAGAAAATGAATCAGCCATAGCACTAGCGATTACAGGATGAGACAATGATTCATATGAAAGGCAGCATAATTACAGTGGGTATCAGATTGGATTTCAAAATGAGGAAAGAACATTTTAGTACTTTCTTGGCTAAGGATAAACATAATTGATTTATGAATAATATGAGGGTCCAGCTTATCTGGCAAATATATTGCATTTCATGTAGAAATGAGCTTAAAGGCATTTTTTGCATTTCTATGTGAAACTCAATATCCACATGGCAGGGAAGCAAGGAGGAACAGTGGTTGGTGCCAGTGATGGATGGCAGCTCAGCTTGGCCTGCCGGCATGCAGCCCGTGGCAGGGGCAAGCTCAGTGGTGTGCCCCGGCTTGAAAAGATAGGCAATGGCTTATTTATTCATTTACCTGGCTATTTAAAATTAAAAATTTGATTTATTAGCAAGCTTGAGTACCCTTTTCCCCCAAGTCATTCTGAGAAAGTTTCTTTAGTCCTGCTCCCCAGAGAAACAAGTCATCCCATCCCACCCACACACACCATGGAGACCCTCTGAAGTCACCTGTCAACTGTGAGCTCTCCACCAAGGCAGTGTTTAAAGGGCCAAGAAATCATGCTTAGAAGTACTTTATAGGGCGGAGGTGGTTGAACGCAGTGCTCTGAAGCTGTCTGTAGCTTCTTCAGTGTGAGTTCAATCCCAGCCGGCCGGCGAGAATCCCACATAGCACGGCAGACCTCTCCTGTCTCGTCCACTGCTCCCCTCAGCAGTGTATTTCCATCAGTCTGCCTGTTCTGTTCCCTGCTCTGTCTCTGGTGAATGCTCTCATCCTCCCGCTTATCTGGCCTGTACCCCAGTTCTTGTATAAATAAATAAATCTTTAAAAAAAGAAATGCTTTATAAGTTAGATTGTCAGGTCCTGTGAGGTTCTTTTGCACCGCAGTGATTATGGTGGACCTTCTTTACTGCTCTGTTTGAGGCAGGAAGGGGTGGTGGTTAAGATCAGAGTCCCAATCAGACTTCCTAGGTTTGAATCCAGGTTCTGTTAAGTGTGACTTTGCGCAAGTTACTTGTATACCCAGATTTCCTTATCTGTAAAATGGGTGACATACTTATCTCAGAAGTCTGTTGCAGTGATTAAAGGATATTTGCAAAGTGCCTGGCACAGTGCTTTGTGTTTGCTAGCTGATAATTATACTTTTGAGCTGTTCAGTAACCCTGTTATGAAGATAAGACATATAGACTAACAGAAGTTTTTCCAGTTGAAATATACTTAGAGATCATCCAGTTCAAAGTTCTCATTTTAAAGGAAAAAGATGCCTGAAGTTTTATTACTTAATAGTATAGCTAGCATCTGAGTACAGATTACTTAATTTCCTAGTTATTTTTTCCCCCAACCACATCATTCTGACTTCTCCTACAAAGAGATAAATGTAAGGAAGACAAATTCTGAAATAATTTTTTAGTTTTAGAAAATGCTTATTGTGTTAAATGCAATAGTAATTTTAGGAACTGGAGTTGTATGTAAATTGTTATGAACACATATTGATTTTTTGAGGCAGCTGCTATATTTAAGTTTAGCTGCATAAAGGGCAAACCCACAGTGTCTTAAATAAGATAGAAGTTTTTTCTCTTCCATGTGAAGAAGCAGAAGAGAAAGCACAGAGCTAATAAGGTGACTCAGGACACCAGAGACCTGCGCTCCTTCTGCCATCCTGTTCCACCCTCCTGAGGATGATTTCCACTCTCAGGTCACCTCTTGGTCTAAGATGGCTTCGGGAACTCATGCCCTTATGTTAGCTTGTTTAGGAAGCAGGGAGATGTTTTTGAAGAGAGTTTATATTCTTCTGTCAGTCTTACAGGAAGTCCCATATCATATTCCACCTACAACTCGTTATCTAGAACCTTGTCACATATCATGTCTGGCTAAAAGGGAGGCTGCAATGTGGTTTCAAGAAATTCCCATTAAATTGTGGGTTCTCTTATTGGGGGTAATGTATATGGGATGGGAATTAACCATCTCTGCTACAGAGAGAGGTAGTGTTTCCTCCTTAAATTTCCTTTTCTTTTTTTTTTTTTGAATCCCAAAGGGCAGCCTTGGAATGGAACAAACCACCCATTCATGTAGGAAAAAAATGAAATTTCTTTTTCTAAACTGATGCTTTCTGTCTGTGCATTGGGATCTTAATGTTGCAAGAACCAGATCAACTTTCTCTGGACTAAGAGGAACAAGGGAAATATATTATAAATTACAGTGTTGTTTCTTGGAACCTAAAGGTAGGAATGAAAGAATCCCCAGGAAAGACTAGGAATTGAATATATGTTGGAAATACAAATAATGTTTTCTTTAAAATATTTCTTGTCATTGCTACTTTGTGCACATGAGTATTCTCTCTCTTTGTAGATCTGTGTCTTCTGTGCCCACAACCTGGGATCTGGGGTTTGCATCCAGATCTTCTAACTCATACACTATTATGACCATTATTTTAGCGTTTTGTGGACAGGAAGGAACTGAATCCTTTCTCCTTACTGATTCACTGTCAGCTCCTGATTGCAGTGACTTTTGATGTATTTGAATGTGATAACTGCCTGTGTGGGCCAGAACCTTGACGTTTACCTTCCAGAAATGTGTTTGTAGGGTTTGTCATTCTACCCGGCAATATCAACTAAGCAATCCTCCATTCTGAGATATCTTCTTTTCTCAAGCTGTGTCTTTCAAATTACTGACATAAAATGTTTCATCAACCACAGTACACTGAAGACCCCCAAATAAAAAAATTACTGTTTGAGACTTTCTACTTGAGCGCCCATTCTACAATTTAACATGAATATTGGTCCCTTCCACTCAGATGTTTCTTAGTAACCTTAGTAAAGTTTAAATTTATCATATCCATGATATTATTTTGAATTTTCTTAGGCTGTACCCATCCAGGCATCCTGTAATCTTCATGCCCCTCATTTCTACTTAGTTGCCACGTCCTGCCGAATCTGTCACCTAAAGCTCATTTCTTATGGGTCTTGCCATAAGTAATACCATTGTAATCTTGTTTTTGTATGATTGCAGCTGCCTCCTGTATCCTCTCTGTGTTCAGGTTCATCTATTCTGTGACTCAGGAGCAATCTTTTCAATATATAAATATGATTAGGTCACTTCCTTACTTAAAATTCATCAACATTTGTCTTTTATCTATAGAGCAATGACCAAATTCCTCGTTGGCTATAGAAGGCAGTTTATTTTATTTATTTGTTTTTATTTTATTTTATTTTATTTAGATTTTTTAAACATTTATCATTTTTTACATTTTTTAGACAATACTTGCTTCCCCCCACCCCCTCAGGTGTAGTCCCCATAGAATTTCTTTCCCCAAGGCACCTGTGTACCATCACCTCAGTCCCCAGTGCTCCTCCCTCCCTCCCTCTGATCCCTCTCCCGCCTCCTCCCCTGCAGGATGTCTCTGATTTATAATTGTCTGTTTTTGCTTTGTTGTGTTTTGTACTGTTATTATTATTTTTTTACACTAATGTCTTATTGGGTTCCCCTATATTCCTGTTATAAGTGTAGAAGGCAGTTTATTATCTCTTATCGGTGGTAGTTGCTAAGTTCACACTTCTGTTTTCATTTCCCTTCACACTAAATGCCCTTATTCTGCTCTTGGTGACCGTCTACTCATTTTCTCAGACCCAGTTCAAGCATCAGTTCTTCTCTGAAAGATGCCTCAGTCAGTGTGCAGTCTCTTCCCACTGTAATTTCATCTACTTTCCTTTTAGATATTAGTTTCTTTCCTTTTTTGACTCACATAGTTTGCATATTTGAGAAGTAAGGGGAACAGACTAGAGCAGATACTACAGTTGTCACCCAAAGTCTAGTCTGTCCTTATATAGTAAGGTTTAATCAGGCATATGGCAGCTCAGATGAGAACTGTGATTTCCCAGCCTCCCTTGCAGTACATGTGGTCACTTGACAGTTCTGTGCATGTATCTTGTGTGTAAGATCGGGAATCCAACTTTTGAGTGAGCCCTTAAAAAAAAAAGTTATGCTTTTCCTTATAGCTCTTCTTCCTTTCCCACTGTGTGGAATATGGGTTTGGTGAGCTACTTCTGATTGTGAATTTATGGGCAGCACCCCTACATAGCAGACCAACAGGAAGAGGAGACTTCTGTGGAGCTACTATATATCCACTCTGGTATGCTTATAGGTAGACTAGTGTGTTAAGGATAAACTTCTTTATTGTTTAAGTCCCTATTTAGAATAAACATTTCTTGAAACAAATATCTAGATAAAACAGGTCCTGCAGTTTGCCTAACATATCAATTTCACTATAAGACTATAAAACGAATTTAGGAAATTAGATTAATTGCTCTTTGCATACTTGACACCTATCACAGTGCCTCCAACACAAACCATTGCCATAATATGTTGTTTAGAGAGAGATGAAGTTGTAAATGGATGCAAGTTACAACTTCAGTGTGCAGAAATACACTGTTGTTACCAGAGTGAGGTCTCTGTCAGGATCTTAACAGTAGAGGCAGGCCCTCTTCCCAATAGAGACTGGTGGGGCAGAGAGCAGCCAGACTACATTCATGGCTTTTCCAGAAAATCAGTGGCTTTGAACTTGCTGAGGTTGCTTGGCTCACCCTCCCTTTGCCTGCAAAGAGGCAATTTTATAATCTAAGGGAAAAGAGTCTAGGCCTGCATGAAATAGATGGAGGTGATGTCTGTCACCTGGGTACCTACAATGATGCCCAAACACGTGAAATTACAATGGCTGGAACTACTAACATGGACCCCACTTCAGTCCATGGTATCTCAGGCACATCACTTCAGTTTTTGGAGTCTGTTTTTCCATCTGTTAAGTGAAGGGTACTAACACTGCCCATAGAACTTTTTGTCCAGTATGAAATAAAATGATATGGATAAGCCTTGGCAACTCTAAGGTACTCCTCAAACATAAGGAATTATGATGCAAGATTAGGAAGCTATGGGAGGAGGACATTGAGTGAACTGGAAGTGAACTATATAAACTATAAAATCACCCCCAATTCTAATTTATTGTTTGTTCACTTGTTATTTATTGAACATCTAGTATGATGAATACTGTTGTAGATCCTTGAGATACAGCCATTAAAAAAACCCACAAATCTATTTCTATGAGTCTTTTTGATATAATGCTTGCAGAGATTTAATTGTAGAAAGTTATCATGGAATCCTGAAAGTTTGATGTCAATCTAAGGAAATATATATATATATATATATGGCAGAAACAATATAAAATATTTAAAAAGACATCATAATTCATTGTGAGAAAAATATCTGTGCACTCACATTAATACAGCTTTTCTTGAGTATTTTCCAAATGTGAAAAATTTCCAAAACCATTCTCATTAAGAGAAATTAAACCCTTTCTGTTATCAAGAAAGTCCAAGTAACACTGATTAGGGTACAGTTGCCAATGGAAGTGTACATTCTGTGTGTCTGCCTAGGACAAAGATGGCTCTCACGAATGAGTTTGAGCCCTGCTAAGGAAACATCATATTGGGACCTAATTTTAAATTTAATTTTCTTTTGGATAATATAGTTAGCCAAAATGACCCCTTTGTCTTTTGTTTAATTTGCTTCACAGATTTCCCACTAGGGGTCTTGAATGATGTATGGTATCTGAGTTTGATGGCACTCAAGTGATAGTTTCTCTATTCTGTTCTTCCCCGTGAATTCCCCTTAAGTCTTCACGTTGCAGATGTTCTAACCTTTGTGGTTCACCCAGACTCTCACCAAACCCCTTTTCATGGTTAAGGAGAATAAAGGCCCTCTGCTTTTGGCCACATTCTCTGGAAGGAAACATACCGTCAAGCCTCTTAGTGCACTCCTAGCGATGTGCTACCCTCTTACCTAAATCAATTTGCCTTTCCAAGACTTTAGGTTCTTTCCTTCACCAGTCTGCTGGAAAAGTGCTTTGAATATGAGGCAGAATCATATATGCCCCTCTTATTTGGATCATGTAGATGCTTTATGTGCAAAGAAAATTTTCTTCCATGTCCTAACATTACTTATTGATAAAACTTAGCACATATGTATGTAACGGGTAACATAGGTATATTTTTTACTAATGTGTCTACAGTTTCCATGGATATCTAGAACCAACTTGGAAGTCTTCTTGACTTCATCTAACCTAAACATCCTTTTACAGTAATGTTAGCAGACTGGGGGGACAGACCTGTGGTTCCCATGATCCCTGTTTCCTGGTGTTCAAGCATCTATGTAATCTTCTCTCCTTGAGTATGAGCAGGATCAGTGATTTGCTTCTAGCCACATTAGACCATAACAGAGAGGACAGTTAGTATACAATTACATGTATGTGATTTTTTGCTTAAGGTTATAATGCCTTTCTGGCAAAGAGATTTCTCTCCTTTGCTGGTTTAGATAACATAGGCTGTCGTGCTGTGAATTTCCTATGTAGGGGTCGTGTGGCAGGAAACTAAGGTGACCTCTGGCTGACAGCCAACAGGAAATGTAGGCATTTGCTTCAATAACTTGCAAGGAACCAAATACTGCCAGCAACCAGGTGAGCCTGAAAGCAGATCCCTCCTCAGTCAAACCTCAAGTGAGACAGCAACTCTGCTGATTCTTTATATGCTTTGTAGCAGTTTGCTGTAACCTTCAGCAGAGCATGCAGTGACTTTGTCTCACAAAAACTGTGAAATAATAAATGTCTGTAGTTTTAAGTCATGAAGTTTGTTAGATAGCAATGAATAACTAATACAGACATAAAAACATTGAGGCTGGCAAAGGTATGAAGGATCTTTAAGTACAGGGAATCTGGATTGAAGAAATATTTGTCTAGAAATCATCTAAGTGGGAGGGTGTATATAGGACAGTGAGGCCATCCTGGAAAAACTGCCTTAAACTTCATATTAACTATCTTAGTACAATCATCTCACAATATTAAATGTCAGTCCACGTGATAAGCATAGGAAGGAATTTTCACTATATCTTACAGCAATAGAGAACGTTTAAAGGAAGTCAGAATTTCACTAGACTTCAAAGAAGCAGGAAGTATGTATATTTCAGTTAGGCAAAAAAGCATAACCAAGGTGAGGAAGTTGCATTCTTTAGGGTGTATTTGAGAGAAAATGATCAAAATGTCTGGTTGCCAGCACTTTTGGGAATGAAGAGTGTGAGGATATAGTGGTAAAGGAATGCAGAGGTGTCTTTGTGGAACTCTTTCAGTGCAAGGCAAGAAGTCTAAACATTGCTTTGAACCCACAGTCTTGGCTCCCCATTCTGTATCTTAACCCAAGAACTGTGGCTTCATCTCTTTTGCATATTTGGTTAAAAAAGCATTATAAACAAAAGTTTTCATAGCTAAAAACAACATGTGAGCTTACTGTAGAAAACTGGAACCCTTTGTGTTTTTTCCCAGCATAGTTAAGTTATTAAATTTCTAGTTTATAATTCATCTGACTGTAGTGTTCAGGTGGGATTAAAGGAGGAATAAATGAAGTTATGGGGCCAGTTAGGAGGTTATTGTCATTATACACCCTCTGAAATGGATTTATTGATGTAGGCAAAACAGGATCTTAGAAGAGGATTCAGGGATTTAATAGTGCTTAACCCAGAGCTTTGTACACTCTAGACTCTCAATAAATATATGTTGAATGTAACAATAGGACTCAGAACCAGACAAAACAAGATTGCTAGATAAAAATTTGTGGATTAACCACTGTAAAAAAATACATACTTGAGAGGAAAGGGAAGGTGGATGGATATATTTTGCAAAGATAATAAGAAATAGTTGATTATTATGTTGGAAAATGTCATTAGAAATTTGATATTATAACGTTAACTCTTGGGAAGGAACGAATTACTGTCCTCTGATGTTTCTAAACGGAACTTTTGTAATAAACCATAAAATCTTTGATTTATTTGATTAAGCAAGATCTGCAAAGTTCTATAGGATATATTGTTATTTTGAAAGTTAAGGGGACTTAATTAAGTTGATTTGAGGAGTTTTCCTATACTCATTGAGAAGCAGAAAAATTACAGAATCAATAATTTTCACTAAATGGTAACCACCAGCTATTTCTTTTTTTTTTTTTCAAAAACAGGGAATGGATTTTTTACGACTTTTAAGAGAGTTCCCTAAAAGAAAAAGCATATTTTCTGTGAATTTTAAAATTGGAAAATGAATATTTAAAATTAGAATATTAATAATTTTCCTTAGTATACTAGTTCTTATCAAAGGAATTTAGTATATTGGTTCTTTTCAAAATAATTATATTTCCTTATAGTTTCTAATTAATAACAACATTCACTTTACAAAATAAATATCAGCTTCTGGAATAACTCATTTCCATGGAACTTGGAATGGTAGATGATTATAATGGGAGCTCAACGCTTTTGACTGAGGTGGGAAATCAGAAATAGATGTCATTTATGGCTGGAATAATTTCTTTTGATTTTGTAGAACATCAACATCAAATACAATGTTTTATCATAATATTTTCATTTTAATGCTCAATTAATCTTATGTCAACCAGGCATGTTATAAAATACCTCTCAGAAATAACAGAGGAATATGTTATACTTCCACTAAATTTTCTAGGATGTCTTTAGAAGAAGCCTATGAATTTTGTAGCCATTTCCAATGAATTATCCAGTATGTTTTGAATTTGGATGACCCTTGGCTTATTTCTTCTTAACAGTGATTTTTTTTTCCTCATAAGGTTGAGAGTTTTTGAATTTCACTGACCAGTAGGTGGAAAGGTGCTAAATTTGCATATTTATATTTTGTGTATGTGTGAAAGAAAATAAATAGCCACGTAAAATATGTGATTTTTTTTCATATAAAAGAATAGTTTCTAAAATATATGTTCCCCTCTTTTTACTTAAAAATAAAACACTGCAGTAACAGTAGATAATGAAGAAAAATAATGAAAAGCTGGAAAGAATGGTGTATCCCAAAGATAACAAAGTTCAGATATTTGTACCAAATTATGCTATTTTTTTTGATGATGAAATTCATGTGACTGAAATAATTTTCTTTTATAACTCTAAAGTTGTATGCAGACATCTACATACAGTTATTGTGGTTGAGTGCTCTATTACTCATTAATTTTTCTTTATGTTGCAGCCCCTTTTATAATTTTATAGAACTGAGGGTGTTGATAAGATCGTCTTTACAGGTTCTTTGCTTGAAAGTTGGGAAATTGATCTGCAATTCAGAAATTCATGAATGTGGGAAAGAACAATCTGGAAGCCAGTGAATACCATAGACATCTCAAAGTGACAGAGGTCAAAACTAACTAGATAAGGTCTGGTGGTGATGGTTGAGAGACCCAGAGCTATTTTGGTCTTTGAATCAAGACAGTATGGAATGGAGAGACCATACCTGAAATTCAGTTTCCTGTTTTCCAAACTTTTAGAATAGGGACATTCGAGGAGATTCAGAAATCAGAAATAGGAATGATCCAGAGAACTGAAGAGTTGATTTGTGAAAAGACATTAGGCAACTAAATGTGTTAACTGAGGATGAAATGGGCCCTGATAGCACACCATACATATATGTGAAGTGTTAATACAGAGAGGACAGAGTTAGCTTAATATGCTCATAGCTAAGGACATGGCTTTCAAAGCAAGTAAATTCTGAGGGACTTATCGGAACAGGTGCTTGCTATTTCTTCCAGGAAACGTTGGCTTTGACAAAGTAGTAGCTCTGAAAATGATTTTATTGGCTATGAGATTGTAAGATTCTTGAAGTTGCAATTCAGTTTTTTTTTTAAGATTTATTTTTTATTTATATAAGAACTAGGGTACAGGCCAGATGTGCAGAAGGGTGAGAGAATTCACCAAAGCCAGAGCGGGGAACAGAACAGGCAGACTGACTGAAATACACTGCTGATGGGAGCAGCGGGTGAGACAGGAGAGGTCTGCCATGCCATGTGGGTATCTGCCTGGCCGGCTGGGAATTGAACCCGCACTACAGAGGCTGTAGTCAGTCTCACAGTGCTGCGCTCAACCCACTGCAACTACCAGGGAGGCCCTGCAATTCAGTTTTTATATGAATTTACAGTTACTGTATAAATCCTTGCTTTTGTCAGTCAGAAAATGTTGGGAATGATCAGGCAGCACTCAATTATTATTTTTTTAAAGAAGAGTTTCTTTTTTTTTTTTTAAAAACATTTTTTTTTTTTTAAAGATTTATTTATTTATTCATACAAGCACTGGGTACAGTCAGAAGTGCGGGAGGGTGATAGAATTCACCAGAGCCAGAGCGGGGAGCAGAGCAGGCAGAAAGACCAAAGTACACTGCTGAGGGGAGCAGCGGGTGGCAGGAGAGGTCTGCGCGCCATGTGGGACCCTCCTCCGATGGCTGGGGAGCAGCCGGGAATCGAACCAGCGCTGCAGAGGCTGCGGGCAGCTTCGCAACCCAGCGCTCAACCGCTGCGCCACCGGGGAGGCCCTAAAGAAGAGTTTCTAAGATAGAAGTTTTTAAACTTCTGGTTTCAGGACCTCTTTATACTTTTGCAAATACTCAAAGAGTATTTGTTTACTTGATTTGTAACGATTGACATTTAACTATATTAGAAATTAAACCTTTGACATATTTATTATTTCATTAAAAACAATGTTAACATACAGAATGAAAATGATTACAAAGGAGAAGAATAGCTTTGTTTTCATTTGTGCAGTTTCTTTAATGTCTGGCTTAATAAAAGCCAGCTGAATTTCTACATTCACTGTTGTGATGTGTTGTTTTAGCTGAAGTATATGCAAAGTGTTTGTAGAAGGTCAGTCTTCACACTGAGACATAACTAAAAAAATGGGAGTGTTTTAATAGTGTTTTCATGAGATTGTGAGTATGCTTTTGAGATCCACTCAAACTTGACAGGTTGTTTTTGCTGGTTAATTGTAATTAGGAATCTGCTACTGTTGCATCAGTTTTTTGAGTTACTGGCCACTCTCTTCCTGGGATCAATGAAGATACTTGACTGAGGAGAAATTGGTATTAAGGTTACTCTGACAATATCCGTGAAGCTGCCCAAAAATCCTGAGTCGGGACATTGCTCTGAAAGAAAGGAGAGAGGAAGATGAAGCTAAATGAGGCCAAGCCCATATTCATTAGAGGTGGAGAGAGGGAAAGGTGACAAAGTCTAGTTGCCTAAACATGTTAATAAATCCCATTCAGCCTCACAGTAAAATACAGCTACTGAAATGAAGACTTTAACAAAGTGCTACTTTAAATCCGAAGTAAAATTTGAGTGCTGACTTAACATAATTTAAAAGATAAAATGTACTGTATGTGCAATAATATATTGAATTATTCAAAAGATAATTAAGGTAACACTCAGCGCTGACTGTAATGTGATGTTCGCTGACTTCATTTCCTTTTCTCACATGCAGATCAGTTTAGCATGATCTGCCCAGCTTACTCCCATTGAAAGGGAAAACGACTTCATGTTTTTTCTGTTTCTCTTTGCCATTTGAATAATTTCCCCTGCCCGGTGCCCATCTTTAATGTGCATAATGCATGATGTGGTAAAAGGAACTGTCGAGAACAATTGGATCAAGTAAAAACTCTCTAGCAGAAAGTATCCATCACATGGTTTGCAAAGTTTGTGGCTTCATCCGAAGTAAGTGTAAAACGAAAACAGAAGTCCTTGGTCTTTTACTGTTGGTTCCTTACCACATGACTACACAGATTTCTGAAGCTGTTCTATCTTCCATGCATATTGAATTAATTTTCTTGGCATTTTGCTGATTGCTCCACTGCCTCTTCACTTGAAATAGAAACACAAGAAAATATCATTTGCTTTCCTTTTTAGACTAAATTTTAGCATTTCTCCCATTTTGTGATCGATCAGCATGACTGCTATTTTCCATAGAGTCCTTTATTCTCATGCGATTCCCCTGGAGATGTTTCCAGGCGCACCTCATAGTTGAGTGGATTCATGCATGAAGCAAAATATATAAGCAGAAGATAACACAAGGCATTTAGATGGGGCATTTCATATGTAAAACAAAGCTTATTTGTTCCTTCTTCTTTGAGAAATATTACTAAATATGTACTATAGGGAAAGTATTATTTTGATATGCGTGGTACCATGCTTGTCTTCTGAGAACCACTGAGTTTGCATGATGTGGATAACATATTTCAATTTTAAAGAACAGTATGTTTTTCTTAGGTTTCCCTTTCCTACTTCTGTAGTTTTC
Source organism: Talpa occidentalis (assembly GCF_014898055.3). Classification (NCBI taxonomy): domain Eukaryota; kingdom Metazoa; phylum Chordata; class Mammalia; order Eulipotyphla; family Talpidae; genus Talpa; species Talpa occidentalis. The sequence goes on from NW_023601322.1 coordinate 94,772,286, forward strand.
CCTATGCACTACTGCTAACTGTTAGTGCACAAAATGCTTGATGTGCTCCAAGGAAACAGTTCAACTAGAAACTTACCTCCACCTTTTCATCAGATGGTGAGAAATCATGGCTCAAGGGTTTTAAGTGATGCACTTAATGTCACATGACTTCAATCGGCTGATCCTAGGAACATTCTAGTACAGGTAGTTTTCATTTCTTTTAAAATTTACTATTATTTTTTTAGGCAACATTGTGTTATCATGTGATATGTTGCAGGTGTCCATAACTGAAAATCAACATGTGTACATCCAACATGAAGTTCATCACTAAGAGCCCAGTTCTATCCTTCACCATACAGTTGAGCCCTTTTACCTGATTTTTTTATCCTCCCTTCCTATTCCTTTCAAATAACCACTAATGAGTGAAATGATGTGGTGTTTGTCTTCTCCATCTGACTTATTTCACTAAGCATAGTACCTTTTAGGTCCATTCATGTTGTTGCAAATGGCGGAATTTTGTCTTCATTTTCTATAGCTGAGTACTACTCCGTTGTGTATATACTGCATCTTCTTTGTCCAATCTGCTGTTGATGGGCACTTAGGTTGCTTTCGGTGAGGAATTTTAAATTTCTTTGAAAAAACTTTATAGTAAGTGAGAGTATAGTAAGTATAGTAAGAGAGATCATCACATTAAATCACTTAGTAGGCTCTGATAATTACATTAAGGAAACTTTGAACATTAGTTCTTTCTAAAGTCATTGGTAAAATGCAATGTTCTTTCCACAGGGAAGTAAAGAATATTAATGTTGTGTAATTTATCATCTTACCCCTTTATGCCCACTAAATCCTGGGAAGTAAATATGGGTACCTTGCAAACTAGCCAAAATGCCCGCATAGAATGTTTTCTTTGCATGTCATAAAGGTACTCAGCTTAATTTTAATCTTTCTCTCTCTCTTTCCCTCCCTTCTCTTCTCCCTGTCTTCTGTTCTTTATTCTGAGTTACAGTGATACAGAATGATTTTGTTGGTATTTGAGGCTGATTAGAAGCTTTAATTAATAACGATCATTTACTGAATGTCTACTATGTGCCAAATGCTTTATGCGCATTCTTTCTTGATCATCACATGAGAAAAACACTATTATCCATTTTTTTTTAGCAGATGAGAACATTGCAAATAAGCTATATTATTTGCACAATGTCACCCATCTAATAAATATTAGTGTCAAGGTCTAACTATAAAGCTTGTGCATTTTCTACTATTCATCCAACTGTTAATTAATTCCCTATTTTGTTTCAGAAATAATTCCAGGCAGTTTCATAAGTGGAAAATAATAATTGATTAAAGGGGTGCACTATGAACTTCAGTATTAGTAGCTCCAGAGTATTTAGAGGAGGCTCTGCTCTCCTACCGCTTCCATGTTAACAGAGCTTGCCAATGAGTTCAGTTTGATCTTTGTTCTTGCCAGTTTGATGGGAAAGAATGTTAATTTCCCTTGTTCCTTCTGGCAGTTTCTTTTGTCTCCTAATGGCATTCAGGCTGATAATCTTTATGGACTGATTTATTTTTGTATTCTTTACAATCTTGCTCTTGAGAATACTCAAAACATGGAACTATGCAGACAGCTGATCTGAAATAGGAAGGAGCAAGATAAAGGGTGAACTGAATAAAGATAGGACTTGTTTAAACTCAGTGACATTATAAAAAGTTTACCCGCCTCCATGACCATGTGGGGAAGACAAAGTGGTTCCTTGATCAAACATAAACCCAGGAGAACTTGAAGGTTTAATCCAGCTCAGTAATTCACTTGCTCTGTTGTCTCTTACCACTGTCAACAGTCGTCTGTGAAGGACAATGAGAGTTCTTACTCTCTTTTGGTGCCTCAGTTTCCTTATCTGTATCTTGGAAATCATATTAGGAGTAGCTCAACTCAAGAATGGTGTGATGCTCAGAAATGCAAACTACTTAATGATGTAAAGTGGTAAAATAGAAATGTTTTAGAATGTCTAGCTACAGCAAACTTCAGTCTTCTACTCCTGCATTGTTTCTTGTTCAATATGTGTTTACAGAAAAGTGGGCAGTGGTTTGAACAATAAATACCTTGAAAATGACCCAAATAGACCTCATCTTTCTGATCTGTCCCATCAAGTGAAGTCTGATCTTGATTGATATTGGGCAGGTTAGCCTATTGTTCTTAAGAAGACATGTTTTCTTTAGAAATTGTCTAAAAAGAGGAATTATGGCTTGTGAGGCAAGAATGTAAGTAAATATTTTCTCTGAAGGCAGGTGCTCCTGAGCTTTGCTTTCCTTTTCTTTTTTTGTATAAAGAGTAAACATTAATTTTATCAAATGTAACATTCAGTAATGTATCTTAATATTATGTGACAAATAGTATTATATTCTATCGGTGACAAAGTGACACGTGCATTTAAAGCTTATAGAAGTGCCATGATTTCCTTGAGGAAAAGCACTTGGGAAATTGCGTGAGCAGCTGAATTAGCCACTTTTTTTCATTCAATAGTATTTTTACTGTAAGGCACAGTAAGAGTGTCTCAATTGGGTATTTGGCATATAGAACTTTGAAATATGCGTCATGAACTTTGAAGCATACTTTCAAAACTTTCATGACATTATACTTCATTAACATTGAATGTAATGACATTGACCTTATTAGCTTTTTTTTCTCCCTGTTGAGTTTGTTTTCTTTTTCACCTGCTTTTATCAACTAAAAACATTTTTGCTATTCCCTTTCAGTTCAATAATTTGTAATTTAACTTATAACTCTTTCTATCTCTCTGCTTTGTCCTTGTCTTTGTGTCTGTCTCTCTGTATACACAGTGTACAACTATATGTATACTCATTATATATTAACCCGTAGTATATTGGGGTACATATATATAGGTTATATATGTATTCATTTAAGAATGAAGGTAAAGTGAAGATTTTTTTAAAAAGATTTATTTATTTATTTATACAAGCACTGGGTACAGTCAGAAGCATAGGAGGGTGAGAGAATTCACCAGAGCCAGAGCGGGGAACAGAATAGGCAGACTGACAAAGTACACTGCTGAGGGGAGCAGCAGGTGAGACAGGAGAGGTCTGGGCTCCATGTGGGACCCTCGCCGGCGGCCGGGGATCCTATAGGCACTGCAGACTTGGCGGGCAGCTTTGCAGCCCAGCATTCAACCGCTGCGCCACCAGGGGAGGCCCAAAGTGAAGATTTTTTCCAAGCTACAGAAAATGAAGAGAATTTTGTAACCTATAAAATTACACCATAAGTAATCCTAAAAGAAAAAAACAAAAAGTTCAGCTTAAAAAGAAATACCAGATGGAAACCCCAGTCATCCAGAAGGAGTTAAAAAAAGTGCTCCAATAAAGGTAATGTTTATTCATGTGTTCATGTTTCACTTGATATAGAATTTTTTTTTTTTTTTTTTTTTTTATTTATAGAGGCATGTTTTTTTTTTTATTTATTTATTTGTTTGTTTGTTTTGTTTATACATGCACTGGGTACAGTCAGAAGCGCGGGAGGGTGAGAGAATTCACCAGAGCCAGAGCGGGGAGCAGAGCAGGCAGAAGGACCGAAGTACACTGCTGAGGGGAGCAGCGGGCGGCAGGAGAGGTCTGTGCGCCATGTGGGACCCTCCTCCGGTGGCCGGGGAGCAGCCGGGGATCGAACCGGCGCTGCAGAGGCCGCGGGCAGCTTCGCAACCCAGCGCTCAACCGCTGCACCACCAGGGAGGCCCTTGATATAGAATTTTAGATTGACAGTTTGAAAAAATAAATTTATTATTATTATCATTAGCAATAATTTAAATGTCTTCTCTTCACCATATTTCTGGTGAGAATTCTGTGGTTCTGCTGATTTTGCCAGCTGGCAGCCCTGAGTCATGTTTCTCTGGCTGCTTTAAAAAGTTTTGGCTTTACTTTGATCTTCAACAGCTTACCTGTGATGGCCTAAATAGTTCTGAGCTCTGCATCTGTATGGCCCTTTGTGCTCTGATGGGTTCTCACCCTGTACTGGCTGCAGGGTGAGAACCTGGCAGAATGGAGCCAAATACCTTAATCATTAATGTCAGGAACTTTATAATGTTCCTACCTTAACAATCCAAAGTGTCTTTTGTTTAGGGTATTTTTGTGTGTGGTGGGGGGGGGGGAGGAAAATACTTTGAATGTGTAAAACTAACTGTAGAGGTAGTAGGAAAGATTGGACATTAATATGTGAGTCGGCCTTCTTTCTTATGAACTCACTTTTATGAGAAAAAAAATGGGTAGCGGATAATTTCTTACCCAAGTTAGTAATTATAGAAATTAGGTCTCGCTACTCAGCCCCACACGCAGGCTTTTTGGGCAGGACCAGCTGAGTTGGCATCATATTATGGCTCTTCAGGGACGCGCTAGACCTGCTGCTGGCTGGCGGAGGGCCGATGCGGTTTCTCCCCTCTGCCTCCTTAATCTCCAGGGCTGGGTGGTGCGTAGTGACCTCAGCGGGTCCTTTTCCCTGATGAGATCTGTGTCAGCTTTTGAATTCTCTCAGGAGTAGCTGTATCACCTTGTTCCTTGAGGTTGGGCAGAGCATTCAGAATGACGCCTGGTAGCATCTTGACGATGCCAGAGGCTCGTTTCCCGGTCTGGCTGAGTGGGTTCCTCCCTCTATTTGTTACTGCTTTGCCGAGCAAGTTTGGGCTGAAGTACTTTATTCTTCCTCAACTTGCTTTCCTGCTTGCTGAACAGGAGCCTAATGAAACCTGATAGTTGCAAAGCACGTGAGACACATTGGCAGGAGGTACTACTGAATTTGCCCTGCACTAAATTCTATGTCCAGGTTTCAGTCAGAATTGTTTCTCTGTTCTTCCCCCCTAGATTTGAGTTGGCAAAGTGCCTGGGATGAAGGCATATCTTTAGGGGGATCTGGGTTTCTCAGAGGGTCAAGTAGAAGAGTGTGGGCAGATGGAGGCCAGTGTTTTCTTAAGATGAGGTCTTCGGGGAGCCACTGATGTTTTTCTGTGATTTTTTTCTCCTGTAAAGAGTTGCCTATATCTCTCATTTTTCTATAAAACTTTCATATCCTTGCTCAAATTGTGTCTGCCTCACTCTCCAGCCAAATGGGGGAATCTGCTCGTGACATACAACCTCCTTGTCTCCACTCATCCTGCGTTTGAGAAATGAGCAGAGAAATCAAAGTCCCTTGTGACGCCAGGGTCTGCATTGCTTTGTTATTCCTCAGTATAGTATTCACGGGAGATGATACTTGCCATTTGGACTAGTTTCAGTGTTGGAAGAAAAGAGCATATTTTCCCAGTGACATAATAGCGAAAAGATAAAGGGATGCTGTGGAGAAGGGAGGACAAAGGAAAAGAGGAATGAAATTCTCTCATGAATTTTTCAGTCCCTGCAAAGTGTGCGTTTGTGCCAGTTCTCTACTGGATTGAAAGAAGGAAGCTGACAGCCAGGATGGGACAGAGAGGCAGTTACAGAGTTCTTGCCACGGCTGGGTACTGTGGCAATGATTGGAGCCTGTAATTAGGAAAGCAATCAAGACTACAGGATTAGATCTTCCACTTTAGAAAAGAAGGGACCGGTTTTATTTACCATGAGCTCAGCTTGCAGATGATCATTTTTCTGTGGTTTTTAGAGAAGACCACCTTGGGAGAAAGGCATGTAAATCACATTTCACTGCTAGTTAAACAAATCAGGGAAAGTTGCAGGGGCCAACCCCGCAGTAATTACCAACTGTCTCCCGAAAGGATGTGGTGGTACATGGTGAGGATGAGTCCTGACTTGCTCTTCGGAGTAAAAGAACGTTCGTTTGAAAAACTGGTTCTCTTGTTATTGTGTCAGAAAGAGGGATTTCTAACAGAGGGATTTGACAGACTAGACAAAAGGCCTGGTTAAGCAATCAAATGCTCACGCAGGTGTTCCCGTTTTCCCTGCAGCCCTTGTACACCCCAGAAGTACTATCCTCCGCCTGATGTACGTTTTTCTTGGGCTAAGATCTCTGCTTGTAAACATTTTTCATTGCTGACATATTTTTGTGTAGATATTTCACTCCACACTCAATAAGTATTTGTTTGATTTGGAGGATGAGCGGTTTCTTCCCCATTTCATCAGGCAGGCACCGAACATTCCTGATGCTCTGTGGTCCTCCTGGAGGCTTCCTGGTGGGCCCGCCAAGTTTGCCATTGGCGACTGTGCTGTTTGGCTTACCTGTCAGGCCGTGCAGCCAGGAGCGATCGCATTAATCTATCCTCTGTTCTCCTTCTGAGCAATATGCTACCTGTATGGGCAGTGGACCCTATGTCTCTTGTTCCGGCCCCAAACCCAGTTTCAATCAGTGTTATTTTTGTTGCAAGAATCAGAAGCCTATTTAAACAAGGTCAAGCCATAAAAAAGGCCTGTTGAGAGAACATCGTGATTTCTCTTACAAATAAAATACAGGAATAGGAATTAGTGAGAAGGTGGGAGAGGAAGAAAGAGGGAGAGAGGATATATGAATAGGAATCTGCTAGTACAGCCAGACAGTGAAGGAGTTCCCTTTATCAGTAAGGTTATGTTAGTAACAAATAAGCTAAAAGAGCTAGAACAAGTTTTATTTCTTGTCAGTGATGGGTGATGAGGCTCTGTTCATGGCCGTCACTATTCAGCGGCGGGGGTTGAGAGAGCAGCGCCATTTTGAACATCACAGGTCACCAAACCAGATGAAGAAGAGAGCTCTGGATAGTATCACTTTGCCATGGAATGCTTGGCCCAGATGACACACACCACCTCCTGCTAGTAACACATGGGCCCAGACTTGCTTAAGGTCCCTCTCCCCAGCCATAAGCTTTAGCAGGGGCCTGATTGGGTGTATTTGGTGAATAGGACTGATTGCCAGCACACTATAGATCAAGGGTACTTGACTAATTACCTCTTGGTTTTCATGTAGCCAGAAACACAGTCAGCGCTTTCTCTTTTCCCTTGGTGCTCCTGACCAGGGAAACTGAGCTTGATAGACACAGTGTATGCAAGGTTATGGGCAACTACAATGTAAGCCATTTTGGAAATAAGATAATAAAGACAATTTTTACGTATCTATTATATGCCAAACTGCTTAAAAAGATTATCTGTAATTGTTACAAAAACCCCTCAGGTTGGCAATAGTGCATATTGATCGTGGTTGCTAATATTGACCCTACTGTTCTTTGTGCTACTGCTGTTGATGCTCCGGGATCTTTTGGAAAATAAAATGTCTCTGACCTTTAGCGGCCTCCCTGGTGGTGCACGGGGTTGAGCGCAATGCTGTGAAGCTGTCCGTGACCTTTGTGGTGTGAGTTCGATCCCCTGCTGACCTGTAGCAACCCACATGGCGTGGCAGACCTCTCCTGCCTCCAGCGCTGCTCTCCTCAGCTGTGTGTTTCGGTACATCTGCCTGTCCTGTTCCCTGCTCTCTCTGGTGAATCTTCTCACCCTGTGTGACTCTGACCTGTATGCCACCTCTAAAAACAAACAAACAAATAAATCTGTTAAGATAATGCCATGGGCTCCAAAATTCTCAAAAAAAAAAAAAAAAAAAAAGTCTCCGACCTTCAGCTTGCAGCTGAAATTTCTCCTACTGCTTTTTGTAAATCTTTTGCCTCAGAGGTTTATAAGACCCTTAAGGGTCTTACATCCCAGGAAAGGCTGCCAAGTATCCTAATGCTCCATGAGGCCTAAGCAAAAATAAACCTCTTATTCTTTTTTCCAGAGTACCTTTGAACAATATGTCTCTTTGATTAACTCATAGCTGGCAAAGCTATTTGCAACTGCAAAAGGACCGTGCACATTTCAAAACACATTCTTGGGCATTGCTGATAAGTAGTAAAAGTATGGAAACCTTTACGTTGTTTTTCTGGTCCCCTAGCTGGACTCTGGAAGGAGTGACTCTATTCCATGCTTTTGCTCCTCTACCTCTGATGCCCTTGGCACTGGCCTTTCCTCCTTGGCTCCCACTTTTGGGAGCACTTTGAAGACTCTTTGCCCCAGTTGCAATTTGCAAAGGAGTTCTGGGGACTTTATTGATTTGTATCCAGTTTTCTATACAAGTGATAAGTTAACATGTATCTAACTCATTTCCTGTATAAGGAATGTCTGTCACATATATGAAAATTACGTTGGTTGAAACTTGAAATATTCCAGAGTACTTCTCCAAAAAAGGTGATGGGAATTAAATTTGTTTTGGTAGTTTGCATATTTTATTTCTTGTCTTTTTTAATTGAGATCATATTAGTTTACATGTATGTTTATTTTACTCTGTAGGTAAGAATTCTTGGTAGAAAAACCTTTTCCCTCAGAGATGTGAAGGCATTTACCCAGTTTTGCTTCTGGAAACATAATATTTTTATTCCTAAGCATTTTTGTACTTTGCTGCTTCACTCTGGAAACTTCTATCATCTCACATTTTATTTTTATGACCATGTTTTAATTTCCAACAGCTTCTTTTTGGTCTTAGAGTCTTCCTTTGTCTAGCATCACTTTTTTTTTTTTAAAAGATTTATTTATTTATACAAGCACTGGGTACAGTCAGAAGCACGGGAGGGTGAGAGAATTCACCAGAGCCAGAGTGGGGAGCAGAACAGGAAGACTGACCAAGTACACTGCTGAGGGGGGCAGCGGGTGGCAGGAGAGGTCTGTGCACCATGTGGGACCCTCGCTGGCAACCAGGGATCGAACTGGCGCTGCAGAGGCTGTGGGCAGCTTCGCAACCAAGCGCTCAACCGCTGCGCCACTGGGGAGGCCCTAGCATCACTTTCTTGTTTCAGAGATTCAATATATTCGTGTCCCTAAGGCATGAATCTGATTTTAAATATTCATATATTTAAATGTTTGTGTTTAATATGCATATTTATTATTTTTAATAGACAGTGCATTTACATGGTAAACACTAAAACAAATTCAGTGGGAAGTGAGCTGTCCTTCCCTCCACATCTGCCATCCAATTCCCCAACATCATGGTCTCTTTTAGAACAGTAAGTGTCCTTTATAAGAATCCTAATCTCCTGCTGACAGGTGTGTAAGCCTGGCTGCCAGTGTTCTGGGACCCAGATGGGCCAAGAGACTAAGAATTTCTGGTATTAGGTAGGCCACCTAACCTGTCATTTCCTCGTTCCCTCTTTTAATTATGACACCTTGGTCCTGCTTTTAACTGATCTTAAAAGCCTCTCTGGCTTGACGAATCTGGGAGGGTTATTATCCGGTCTTCTGCTGGGATCAGGGAGAGCTAGTCCTATTGCTGGGTCAGGAAGTGTGAAGGGAGTCTGGAGGTCTGACTATTTCTTACAGACTTTCAGTATATCTGCCTTCACCTTGGAGACCTTGGAGACATGGTTCTCCAATTTCTGAGGTCATGCTGCTTTCTGCATAGTTAATTTCAAGTGTTTTGCCCAGCCCTCTTAGGGATTAAATGGTGCAGTATAGACTCCAAAGGAAAACCTTTCCCAGTCTCATCCAGATCACAACTGCCCCCGTTCCCTGCCCAGTGGCTCAGGGGCTAGCAGTGGCGTACGGGAATCCAATGAACTATTTATTCTGCCTCTCATCTTGCTCTGGGTGCCTTCAAAGAGAAAAGAGAGGGGAGTGGAGGAAAATCCCTTTACTGTCACATGTGTGTTTAGTAGTTCTCTTTAGGCTCTCAAATTGTCTTTGACATGACAGGAGTTTGAGTACTTGTTTTATCTTGTGGACCACTATTTTGGGTGGGTTAAAGCCCCCCCCCAACAGAGACCTTGACCTGTTTCAGCCTCTTTCATGTCGGCCTCCCTCACCTCCCCACTCTCACCCTCTGGTCTACCCACAGAGATTCTGTCTGCTAGAATCTTTTGTGCCTGTAGAGTAGCCATCTTGAACAATGTTTTCCTACTTGCTTCTCCCCCAGCTATTTCCCTCTGTGTCAACCCAACCCAATGTCAACTCGATCCCACCTCGTTACTTCTTTTCACCCAGCTGTCATGTATGTTCTGACTAGGAGCCTGCATGTTCATTTTTTCCAAACGAGGTCAGATATCAAGGTCTGTACTCCAAAAGGTTTGAAACAGTGTCTTGCACTGTGCCAACAGTAATGCAGAGTTTGTTTATGAGCTTCAGTCCCTCAAGAAAATTACTACTGGAGAGTCTACCCTTCTGGAAATCATCTTTTCAAGGTTTCTGAGCAGTGTTCTTGGGGACCCCTATTTAGCTTGAGAAAGAGAGACAACAGGAAACAAAGCAGTGCTGCCTATACACAAGTGATTTGCAAAGTCTTCACCAGGAGAACTTGCTGTGGTTTTCTTATTAGACCGCTGGGGATAAACAATGCTTAAGCAGTTTGGTAACTTGCTGAAACTTCTATTTGGATGTCTGTTTTCGCTTTGTGTTTTAATTTAGCTCTGTGTTTTGTTTCAATATGAGGTCTGTTCTTTGCTCTTCTCTACAATGCATTATTTTCCCTGGAGCCAGTTCCCTCCAGGTTCTATCACCTGAATTCTCTTACAGCTGATTTCTAATCCCCAGTTGGATTCAGCCATTAGGAGATCAATGGGAAGAAGAGAAGAGAATGAGGTTAGAGTGTTTATTTCCTCTCTCCCCTACCATGTCTCCTATGACTAGAGCTCCTACCACATGGTCCTTCTCCCTCCATGTCAACTCTCTCCAGCTCCTGGGGCATTATTTCCTCCCTCTTTTCCTTCAGCACTGCTGGTATTACTGGCTTCCCACAATGGAATGCTCTAGGTGCCACCGCATCATTCTTGCTTCATCTCCATAACCCTCCCAGAACTTACATTCTTACTTCACTGGAGACTCTTTATTGAAAAGATTTGAAGTGAATCTGTTTCTACCAGGATCCTAAAGGACACAGTAGGCAATGGCCTTACTGTGGAAAATAGAACCTTTGTCTGGGAATTTGATGTAAGACCACACTATTTGAGAATGAACTCCATTGTAAGCAGGGATGGGAATACTTTATAGTCAGATGCTGGGAAGTGCCATGCACCTGTCCTTTAAACAAACAAACAAACAAACAAACAAATAAATAAATACACCAAAGCGGGCCTCCCCAGTTGCTCAGCAGGTTGAGTGAAGTGTTAAGCTGTCCACAGACTCTGCATTGCGGTTCGATTCCCGATCGGCCACGGAGATTCCCAGATGGCGCAGCAGACCTCTCTTGCCTCGCACAATGCTCCCCTCAGCAGTGTGTTTCAATCAGTCTGCCTGTTCTGTTCCCAGCTCTGTGTCTGGTGAATCCTCTCACCCTCCCACACCTCTGGCCTGTACCCCAGCTCCTGTATTAAAAAAAAATCTGAAAAAATAAAAACACCAAAGCTTTCTTTATATACACTCCAAATGCTGCCCCAAGCATTGTCTTCATGAGGGGAAGGCAAAATGTATAATCATAGCTAGGACTGCCTTAACTTCAGAATGGAAAGGGTCCCAATGTTTGTCCAGTCAATCACTTAGTCATTGTTTTGTTGAGATGGTGTTTTTTTTCCCCTCAATTCACCTGTTCTATTACAGAAACACCAATCTCTTCATAGTTCTCACCCATTTTTCTCAGCTTTGAGGAGAGAACCATCCATCTCCCATCTCTTGTTTCACAAGCAAAACTCTTGTTCCTTACAGGTTCATCAATTAATCTTCTGGGTTAACTCCTGTCTGCTCCCATGATGTCCCCACCGCTGTATGTATTTGTGTAAGGGAATGGAAAAGAAAGAAAAAAGGAATCCAGTTTATCATTCTTGGGATGGGGACAGTGGGAGGACAAACAGGACGAGCCACCTGTTAAAGGGCTTAGGTCAAGTAGCAGCAAGTTCGTGAGTTTCCTGGTAAATCTTGAGAAAAATGCGATGTGTGAGGGAGCTGATTGCTCCGGTGGCCCCCAAAGGACAGAGCAGTAATGACTTCAGCAGGTGTTCAGAAATGTTGCCAAAAGGAAAAATAATTAGATATCACAGAGTAAATTTTAGAAGCTATATACAAATCATCTTGTCTGTTTGATGGATGTTGAGAGCATGTGCTATAGGAGAAATTGGTGTATTTTCAAAAGATCGAATTAATCATAAAGTTGTGATTCAACCTGGCATGCTTAATTTATCTCAAGTACACCAGTTCACATCAGTTGCATAGGAAGTTAATGTATATATTTATGTTCAATAATGACTTTTTTTAGGTTCAAAATTAAGTAGATGTGCATAAACTACAAATAAATGTCATTTATTGATGAATTTGGTGGGGGGGAGGTGAGTGGATGGAAACAGTTCTCCATTCTGTATTGTATATGTCATTTCTTTTAACCTGTTGAGAGGAAAGACTGTTTCATCTTTCTTTGATCTGCTGGGTGTGTACCTGACACACAGGAGGTACTTACAAATGTTTGTTAGTTCAGTTTTTTTAATGCAGTTCTGACGGACGTTTTCCATTCCTACCCCTATAAAAGTAGCTTCTATTCAAGAAGCTACTAAGATAACAGGTCTCAGGAAAGGACTAAACATTTTCTTGAGGGCACTTTATATTTTTGCTTATTTTTAATTGAAACGAAGTTTTTTTAATTATTATTTAAAAAGTGGGAAAGTAAAATAAAATGATCTCTTAGTTACAAGTGTTCAAGAAACAGCAAGTAAAGAAAAATTATAAATCCAATTATTCCATATTAGTTCCAGCATTCTAAGGAAAGAAAAACTCGTTTCAACATCATTCTTGCTATGTTAAAGGTAATTACTCACATCTCATGAGGTGATGGATTATTTAATTGCTTTCTTCAGCTGACTACTTCAAAGATCTACACAAATATGTCAAAGCACTTTATTGTCAAGTTGCTTTATTTAATTAAGAGGCTTTTCACAAGTAGTGAGTAAATTTAATAGGTTGATGGTTATAATATGCTTTTGATTAATAGATATTTTATGATTTCACTTAGCACATAGGATTTGTAAGACATCGTAACATCTATCTGCATACTTGTTTTATTAAAAAAGTGAATTTATTAGGAACTTGTTATGTACTAGGCACATTTTGATTGTATGTTTGGGTTAGAAATGAAGGTTCATGTATTACCAGAACTGGAAGTTTTGTGTGTGTGTGTGTGCGCGCGCGCACGCGCACGCACATTTGCATGTACTTGCATGTGTTATGCAAAATGAGGGGGAATGGAGATCGATAAAACAGACGTGAAATTACAGTGTACTATGATTACAACATAGGGGGAGAGCAGGTTGCTAGTTACCAAAGCAGTGCTTCAGAGTCAGAGAAAGCTGACTCTGGGAGGAAGCCGTGTTCTAGCTGGGAGCGGGCTTAGTGGGAGTTAGCTGAAGGAGGCATGCATGAGGTACAGGATAGCAAACAGAAGCCTGGAACCTCAGGATGCCTGAGATATGCTGTATCCAGCTGTAGGTTTCCCTGCACGATCCAAAAATAGGACATTCCTATTTGGTATGATTTGTTACATTATTTTTTGGATCTTGGAATACTCAAGAATTTTTCCACATAATTGAATGGTAATAGCACTCCAAGACCCCCAATATAATGCAAGAAAGCATACCAAATAGGTTTGTTCTACTTTTGGGTATTGGGGATACCTGTAAGTAAAAAATTATTTCTGCCTTAATAAAATTACCAGTCTCACTGACAACCATATTAGCAATGTTATTTGATAATGATATTGTCAACAATTATGGTGACTTTTTAAAAATTTTTTATTTTTTTAAACAATATTTGCTTCCCCCCACCCCCTCAGGTTGAGTCCCCATAGAATTTCCTTCCCCAAGGCACCCATGCACCATCAATTATGGTGACTTTTATAACTAGTAGCAGCATTTACTGAGTATTATGTGCCAGGATTAGTGCTAAATACTTCCTTGTCTTATTTTATTTAATCCTCGCAATACCCATTCAGGCAAACACAGCTTCTGTGATCTCTAGCGAGGGAGCTTGAGGGTCAGAGGAGTTAGGAAACAGGACTAATATGCAGTCAACGGGGGAGCCCCGATGAAGGCAGGGCTTTGTCACTCTAAAGCCTGTTGTCTGAATCACGATGCTTAATGTCTACCTGGGTCTAAAAATTGATAAAGCAACTTAAAGTACAGCATTCACTTCTACTGATCAGTTTATATTTACAATTGTAATTTTAAAAATCAGAAAATACATACAATTTTCAAACGTGCTTTTATTTCAGTCTGACAATTCTATCACATTATCATAAATAAATACTCAGTTGATCAAATCTGAATCTAAACATGTTAAGTAATACAAAACATGTATGGGCACAAAATAGTTTTCAAGACAGAGGAAAAATTAGCATGTATGTCTGCACTGAGTAAAAAATAACTGCTCTATCTTACAGCTAAAGGGAAACTACTGTACTATCGTTGGTGTTTCAGAGAGGTGTGTGAACTGCAGTTATTTGAAATGAGCTGGATACCAAAAGGCCACGCATGGTGTTATTTTCAACATTACAGGCAAATCTTGGCTTCTGTGTGTTTGACATCTCAAATCCCCTGTAAGTTCCTCACTGTGATCCAACGTGGTCTGTTTACTAAATCTAAATCTCTGGAAAATTTGTTCCTGCAGAAGATCCAGAAAAGATGATTTATTTGGATGCTACACATTTGTCATTCACCTCTACCTTCTCTTCCCAGGGTCTCTCTAAGTTTTCCATCATGGCTTCTGACACCACTGGGAATATTCTTTCTACTTTGGTTGCCTGTTCTCTTTCTGTCCTTTCTACTAACTCCTTTATCATTATGCATAACTGTGGTTTGTGGTTTGCCCTTTTATATCCACATATCTCTTGCATCTATGTTTCCACTTCCATCTGCTTCTAGCCATTTTCCTCCTGTCTCCCCTTTATTTCAACCTTTCCCTTTGTGCTTTAGTTTTGGAGAGTAATGACATGTACAGATCAGCAGCCTGGTCTTACCTAATTGCTTGTGTCTTTCCTTTTCTCCAAGTTGGTCCGATTCACAACTCTGGACTCTCCTCTCCCGTGATGCCTCTCCTCTCCAGCTCTGTTACTTCCTGCACGGTATTAGTGCTTTGGAGGAGACTCAGAGATCACCAAAGTGACCCAGAAGATCTGGCTGACTGGTGGTCTTTGGTTTCTTAGCACCCAAGGGACAATGTTTGCACTTTATGGGGTGGGAGATCTTCTTTTGGATACAGCACATCTGCTCTGACCTAGAAAACCACTTTGGGAAATTGGACATTGAGATCTTCAAGCTATGCAATGCTGAATATTTCCTCCACTTTCTTATCTTTGAACATCTCAAATAAACGTGCCATTTAAAGATGTGGATAGTGAAAAAGACTAACATTCTTAAAAGATTAAACATTTTTTTCATAAAATAATCTATATACTTCTTAAAAATAGTAAAGGAAAAATGTTCTCTAGTGCTCAGTGCAATTATTGTTAGTCTATTTTGTATGTCTTCTATTTATTTTTTATCTGCTTCTGGTTCTTAAGAATGCTGGTTTGTTTGTTTTTTGGTATGTGACTATTGCATTATTGTAAATATTGTGCATACAATTTTGTATCTTTTTCCTACTGTGTAGTGTAACAGCTTAGTTTTTATCCTTCGTGTTTTATCATAAACTCTGGAATCATAACATTTCCAAACCTGCACAACTGCACAATATTTCTTGGAGTGCCTAGAGTGTAATTTTCAGTCATTTACCAAGTGTTGGATGCTCCTTATTTTTTAATGTGTGAGATTTCCCCCTCCAAGTGGTCCTCTTGGCCAACTTACTTTCATCCTTCAGTGACATTCTGCGGCACCCTCCCTGACCTCGTCTCAGAGCCCTGAGTGAGTGGTGATGCAGGGAGAACACAGAATGAAACACTCACAAAAATCTTAGGCTGTTATGAGCTTCCTTCCACCCACCTCTGTTAGGACCTGGGACTCCAGAGCAGACTGTGGGAAAGCCTGGGGTTGACGATAATGACAAATAGCTCAGTAAAACAGTTAATGACATTTCCGAAAATGAAAAAATACAGACCGACAGCCACAAATCCCAGAGAAATTATTGATGTCCCCTTTCACGTGCATAACGAATGTTACCCTGGTACCAAGAGGATGAGTGTTTTGTACAGATGTTTGTGGGAAGGCTGCAGTAGTGTAAAATCACTAGAGGGAGCTTGATTTTATGTATGTGTGATTTAGGACTGAAGCAACAGAAAAGAAAATTAAATTCACTTAAGCAAACCAATAAATATTAGTAGCTCTCTTGCTCGAAGATTCAGAGACAATAACGCGCTTCAGACTGGCTTAGTGCAGTGGCTGATTCTGTGTAGTGTTCAGCTATGCTCTCCGCTGCTGTTGGCTTCATCTTCAGGTGGCTTCCTTCATGGAGGCTAACTGACCGTAATTATTTTAAACTCCACAGATCTATTTCACGACTTTCAGAGAAAGTGAGAACTCTTATATTGCCTGGTGCTTTTTTATTAAGTGTAAGAAAAATTATTTCCAGGAGTTCTATGTAAACCTTTATTTGCATTTCATTGGTCTAAATGAGATCACATGGCCATTCCAAACTGTTTGTTCCATGTGCCAGGGTAATGCCATGTGCCCATTGACTGAAGTCTGTCTTCCTGACCCAATTATTGTAGCAGATGTGTTGGGGTTACCTTTAAATCAATCAGGTTCATTCTTGGAGCTTTAGATGAGCTTCATGTCCTTCTCTGCATATGGGTTGTGTGGTGAATAAATAGATGCATGGAAGGAAATTGGAGCATTATAGTAAAAGGAAGAATGCAAAGAGATTTTATACAACTTACCCCTGTAACCGAATGCCATGCAACTTTAACTCCACTGTGGAGCCCGTGTTTAGGCTCGGTCACTTGAAATGCCCAAAACGTAGAAAATGTTCACATAAAGGAAAAAATAAATCCAGTATGAAATACAATCTTGGTAAAAAAAAAAGTAGCTTTATTAAGTTTTGCAGAAGGGATGGTTAAAAGGTTATTTTATGGTCTGTGGTTCTGGGGCTTTGAAATCTCACTCCTCTCACTTGCTAACTTTGTGATCTTCAACAAGTTACTTCATCTCCCTGTCCTTTAGTGTCCTCATCTGTGAAACAGGATCCTGAAATAATTACTAAATGAGGTTGTCGTGAGGGATACAGGAACAAATATAAGACTTTTATAAGACACTCTAGTTCACAATAGCATTTGATAAGTGTTGACTCTTTTTTTTTTTTTAAGATTTATTCATCCATGCATACAAGAGCTAGGGTACAGGCCAGACATGTGGGGTTTTGGGGGCAGTAAGAGAATTCACCAGAGACAGAGTGAGGAATAGAACAGGCAGATTGACTGAAGTACACTGCTGAGGGGAGCAGCAGGCTAGTCAGGAGAGGTCTGCTGCATCATGCAGGTTGCTCTCTGGCTGCCCAGGAGATCCAACTCATGCTGCAGAGGCTGCAGACTGCTCCACAGTGTTGTGCCCAACCCCTTGAGTCACCAGGAAGGTCCGTGTTTACTCTTAATACATTTTTATTTTTAATAATATACCCGGACCAAAATTCCCTCATTGTCCAATTCGACATTTATCCATACCATACATTTCCACAGAAGATACTTGAAAACAGCAGGTTTTAATTTCTTCCATGATATGATATTTTAAAAAAATAATCGAGGATATATGCATTGAAAAGTGACCTGTAAAATACAGGTGTGTGTGGTGGTGTCTAAAAGATGGTAAAAGCTGATAAAGTTCATCAAAACCTTTTAAGATTTGTTCATTTCTATGATTTTTAAATTCTGAAAATTAGGTATATGTGTGTATATTTCATCAGCCTCTGCAGAGTATGTGACAACAGTCTCTCTCTCTCTCTCTCTCTCTCTCTCTCTCTCTCAGATTGATAAACACCAACCCAAAATCTGATTCAAATGTAAGACTGATGATGTCAGCCATGCATCAAGAAGCTATGGGGTATGGGAAGGCCTGTTACTCACAAATGACCTTTCTGCAAAGAGCAAAGGTCTGGAGATAGGCTGAGCGAGTAGGGAAGGGACTGACTGAGCTCTTATTGCACTTAGGGTATGAGTCCAGGTTTTAGGTGCCTGCACATGGATCAGGGATTGTCTGATTTGAACCTCCACCTCCACCAAAGGAGGGAGCACCTGGGGTTTCTTACCCACTTGCCCAGGTGAGGGCATAAAGGGAAAGGTGGTCCTGGATCCTCAACAACTCTCAGGAGTTGAACATCACAAATGGAATTAGACTGTACAACTGTCAGAGTGCTCTGTACAACTGTAGCAGGCATGGGAGATTTAAAAGTTATAGGGTAGTGGTAAAAATCTTTGTTAACTATCCAATTTAGATACCCTTAAATGTGTATTTTCTGTTGGCGTACTCTCTATTTGGATTATTCCTGAAAATTTAAAAATCTTAGCACTTGATTGTTTTAGGTGCTCTTTAGCCATCATGGTTTATCTTAATCCTCATGTTGTGTGTGCAGAACCAAAGGAAAAGGATCTTTGGATTGTAAATCACCTGGAAAAATCAAATTGTCTCATGAGCTTTTCTCTTTTAAATTGCAAGTCATTTAAGATTATCCATAGTAATGTTTAACAGCTAATATCAGTTTCAGTGCATTAACCCAGTGACAATATAGCTTCTGTTCATGCCATGTGTCTACAGCCAAAGAATCAACATTAGTCAGTCAGACAAAACCCATACTTAAATGATCTGAAGTGTTTATATTCTTCTTAACCTTATTGATTGCCTGCTTTAATTCAGTATTATTAATTGTGTTTCATGTTTCTGTCTTAGCTTGTACTTCTTTTTTTTGACGGCTGAATCTGGGTCAAATTCACTATAGAGGACTCTAAATATAGTCTAGTTTTAAGTATCTTGCCCCCTTTTCATGGAAAGGATGATTCAAAGAATAGAAATTTAGAGCTTCCCTTGTTTAGAGAAATGTAATTTTTTTTATAAAAGAAGCATGTTTTTGTTGATGTTAAAATATAAATTGTATGAGTTAAATACTCTGAAGATCTTGTGTTGCTTACATTTTTAATGATATATGTTAAGCAAACCAGAAAAATTATTTTTTTTATTAAATGATTAATTTTGATTAATGAAGTGTCAGTATTTTACATCTTTGTTAATATTTTGACAATATAGAATTTCTCCCCTTAGGTGTGGTCTATGTAGCTCCTCCACCACCAGCGCACCCACAGTCCTCCGCCATAGTCCATTGTGCTTCCCACCCCTTTTCTCATCCTGCCCCACTCCCTGCCCTTCCCCCTCACCGCTCGGATGCTTCAGATCTATGGTCAGTTTGCATGATTTGGTTTTATAGTTTGTTTGCTTTCTCTATATTCCATATATAAGTGACGCCATCCAATATTAATCTTTTTCCTTCTGACTCAGTTCCCTTAGAGTAATCTCTTCCAGCTCCCACCATGTTGCTGCAAATGGTATGTGTCTATCTTTCCTGATGGTTGAGTAGTATTCCACTGTGTATATTTATCACATCTTGATCCACTCATTGTTGTTTCCATGTATTGATTGTTGTGAATAGTGCTGCAATAAGCAAAGGAGTCCAGGTTTCATTTAAAATTGGTGTTTTTGTGTCTTTGAGTAGACATCTAGGAGCGGAATTGCTCAATCATGTAGCAGATATGGTTTTAGTGTTTTGAGGAACCTCCACACAGCTTTTCATAGGGACTGGACCGGTTTACATTTCCTAAGCGGGTTCCTTTTTCTCTACATCCTTACCAGCACTTGTTGTCTTTGTTTGTTGTTGTTGTTGTTATTTTTTAATATGGGCCACTCTCACTTAAGTGAGGTGGTATTTCATTTCCATGATGAATATTTTTTCATGTGTGTGTTGGTCATCTGTGTCTTTGTTGGAGAAGTGCCTGTTTAGCTCTTCCACCCATTTTTTGATTGGGTTGTTTGTTTTCTTTTTGATGAATTGTGTGAGCTCTTTATAGATCTTTGTTACCAGTTCCTTGTAGAGGTATGGGTTGCAAATATTTCCTGTAATTCTGTGGGGTTTCTTGTCATTTTGGTTACTGTCTCACTGTATAGAAACATCTCAGTTTGGCGTAATCCCAATTGTTTATATTGTTTGTTTTCCTTACTTCTGGGGATGAATCTGCAAAGATACTTCTGAATTTTATGCTGTGGAGTATTTTCCCTGTGTTTTCTTCTATGTTATGGTTTCAGGTGTTACATCCAAGTCTTTTATCATTTTGAGTTGATTTTTGTGTATGGTTTGATGTGGTGGTCTGGTTTCATTTTTTGTATGTGGAAATCCAGTTTTCCCAGCTTTTGTTTTTCCAGTCTATATTCTTCACTCCTTTGTCATACATTACTTGTCTATATATGTATGATTTTATTTCTGGGCTTCATTTGTATTCCATTGGTCTGTGTCTGGTTTTGTTCCATGCTCTTATCTTTTTTTAAAGATTTATTTATTTATACAAGCACTGGGGTACAGGCCAGAGGCACAGGAGGGTGAGAAAATTCACCAGAAACAGAGTGGGGAGCAGAACAGGCAGAAGGACTGAAGTACACTGCTGAGGGGAGCAGCAGGTGAGACAGGAGAGGTCTGCTGTGCCATGTGGGAATTTCCCTGGCCAGCTGGGACTTGAACTGGCGCTGCAGAGTCTGTAGACAGCTTCAAAGCACTGCGCTCAACCTGCTGCATCACTGGGTGCTGCGTCACCCAGTACCATGCTGTTTTAATTATTATGGCTTTATAATATAGCTTGAAGTCTGGAAGTATAATACCACCATTTTTACCATTTTTAGTCAGGAGAGCCTTAAGCCAGAAAGATTCTTAAACTTATTTTAACTGTATCATGAAGTTTTAAAAAGTGAGCATATATCCTAGTAACAGCTCTAGCTCACTTGTTGTAGGTGGGATGAATTACAGAAATATGCCGACAGAGCAATGTGCAGCTATAAAATTATATTCATTCATTTGCAACATGGTTGTCTATTTCCTAGACAATGATGACTAATGTATATACCCCTATTCAAGAAACTTTCACTTTAGGGGGATAGCAGGCAATTTAGCAGTCAAATGCAGTGGAGTGTGATAATATAAAGATAGAACAAATCAGAGTCATACTATTAAGTCTGATGAAGGATTCATCATATCATAGTATTCATTTTTCTTTTCAGCTTGTGACCTTGGACTCTCCTTAAGTTACATCTAATTTTTCTTGTCTGTCATCTATGTGATTATCCATGATTGATTTTTTATTTTTTGGTAGGAATTGAATGAAAAAAGGATATTACTTGGTATCATTTAGTGAAAAGCCATGATCCTTGTACAACTTATGTCTTGAAAAGGCTGTAGAAATAATATCTTACAATGGGTAAGAGTGAAGCACAATTTAATTGTGGTTTGAATATCTCACTTATTCCCTTACTCCAAAACCTTGAGTGTATTTTTACAAATTCCTTCTATAAGAAAGGTTATAATACTTTCTTGTATTTCGAGGTCCTTAACAATCTATCCCTTAATTTCCCTTTTTTTTTTCAATAGGCCCTTCATGCTCGTTTTCAGTTATTCTGCAAGCATAACCTATATTTCCCTACCTCTGTTCTTCCATGCTTACTTTAAAAATTATGATGATAATAGTAAAAACATAGTATTTGTTGAACACTACTCAATAGGCACTATGTAGAGCACTTCACATGAATCATCTTATTTAATACTGTAGTATCCCAACAATACACTTTTTTAAAAATAAATAAATATTTATTTATTTATACAAGGATCGGGGTACAGACCAGATGCGCAGGAGGGTGAGAGGATTCACCAGAGACAGAGTGGGGAACAGAACAGGCAGAATGACCGAAATACGCTGCTGAGTGGAGCAGTGGGCACACAGGAGAGGCCTGCTGCGCCATGTGGGACCCTCGCCTGCCCGCCGGGATTAAACCGGAGCTGCAGAGGCTGCAGACAGCTTCACAGCGTTGTGCTCAACCACCTGCGCCACCAGGGGAGGCCCCCAACAATGCACTTTTAATGCCTCCACTTACAAGTGAGAAACTGGCCCAAGTTATCCTGCTATTAGGGGAGAGCATCAGAATTTTATTACCTGGATTGCCAATTTGTTTAAAAATGCCTTAAAAATATTTTATTTTTTCTTTATTGAAATAATATTGCTTTACCACGCAGTATATAATTTAGGGGAATAGGTTCACAACTCCTTAGATGCGTGACACCACAACACACTCCACCACCAAAGCACTCGTAGTACTTATCTTCGGCAATTAAGCCCCTCCTCTCTTTCATCCCCTCTTGCTATTCTCCCCCAATAGTAACCTCCATTCTGCAGTCATACTTCTAGGATTTGTTTTGGTTTAATATTGTTACCAAGAAGGAATCTTGGTAGAATGCGGTTCAATGTGGGTGTGGAAACCTTTTTGTTACAGCTAACACTTCCTTTCAATAAATAGGTGATTACAGGTGGCTGATGATGTGACCACAACCACGTTTTGCAGTACACTTCTAGGTGCAACAGTCCTTATTTAACTATCACATTCTCCTTGCTAAGCTAGACTATGGTGCGAGATGGTAATCTCTGAGAGTCAGAGATTCCCTTGCCTTGATCACTGTGAACCTCCAATTCCTAGAACTGTGCCTGCATACACTAAACTCTCAATTCCTGTTTCTGTGGTTGACTTTAGTTAGGAAATGCGTCATCTTAAATCTTTTGAAAAGCAAATGGGCTATCAGTATGTCCAGTGATAAATCAAACTAGGCAAATCCCAAGGACACTATTGCTTGAAATATGCCATTTGCCAGGTAACTTTCTTTCTTTTGATGCTGTACATCCAAGTCAGCATGTTGGATTATCATAATATTATAATTATGCAATTATAATTATTATATTCACTTCTGTTTTCATACTATTGTCAATCACATAGCAAATGAAAATTCATTTATTTGCAAGATTATAATAACTCTATGACTACCTTTCTGCTTGCTTGTCTCCTCTCTATAATCTGTTGTGTAGTTTCTGGAGCTAGCCTCTTAGTGTAAATCCTTATCTGCAGCCCACACTTCACCACCACCTTCCTCTGGAGTGAGCATGGCAGCACCATTTCTAGTTGTGGAACTGACAGAATCCTGTGAGATAACCAGAAGCATTAGTTACTTCCCATCATTTATAAAAATAGGTTTTCAAGCAGAACGTTGCCAGGGGCCCCATGTTACAACACAAGGGTACAGGAGTAGCAGGTCCTTTTAATGAAAATACCTTTGTGGATTTCTGGGTAGTATGATTTTCTCTGACAAAGCAACAATGCCATGATTCAAGATAACATTCTCCTGCTGGTAACTACTGTTATCTGCTGGCTGGGGAAGGTTTCACCACCTTGTCTGAAGTCAAAGTGGGAGGAGAGGAGATAAGAGGCTAGTGAATAAATCGAGCAGAAAGATGGATTTCTCGTCTAGGAATCCCTTCTCTCTTTTTTCCTTGTTATCTTGAGGTTTGCATGAACATCCCCAAATAGGCGCATTTACTAAAACATTGCACAAAGAATAATAATGCCATGAGTTCATTGGAAACACCAGAAAATAGGAAATAGCAAAAAGACTTCTCTCTGCGCCCTTTAATTTGGTATGTGCTTCCCTGGCAGGTGGCCACACACTGCCGGGAGCACAGGCTGTTAGAGACTGTCTTGGGGGAGCTTCTGGGTCTTCATTTATCAGCTGCATGTAGTCACAGGAGCCAGAAGTGAAAATAGAACTGTTTCCAAGTCCCTGGAAGCCCCCCAGGAATCCCTGGTAACAAATGGAAACAGCAGCGCTGGAAAATGAATTTCTTTTAAAGGCAAACCCTCCAGGAGTCATCACAAGTTTTCATTTTCAAGCTATATCAAAGTGACTTCCTCTCCGCCCGCAACATATATGAACTACCCACGTTGTCATCAGGTGTATTAAGTTTGATGTTTGCATTTTGCAATACTTAGAAAAGTCATTTCTTTTACTAAATGCTCTGCAGACAAAACACTACTTCCCACACCAGAGGAAACCGCTCTTTAAGATTTTAAGACAGTCATTTAATTAAGGAGGCTGACATAGCCTAGAGAAGCAGGAGTTAGGAGTGAGACCTCATAGATTTCCTGATAATATTTTTAATCTTGGTTTTGTGCTTATTCCTGATTCCTTATCTTTTTTCTCTGTGCTCACAGGGAGTACCAATGCTCGTAGGCTCGTCGGGACAGAAGATGAGTCTATGAAAATGACTCTGAACATTAACTTATGTACTAATCATTCTTTGAACATGAGCCTTAAAGACTGGTTTTCTTTCTTTCTTTTTTAATTGGGTGCTGTGTTGCCTTTAACAGAGAAATGTTCCACTGTCCTTGGCGTACATATTCCTCCACCCCCACTCTATCCCTGTCACCTCCTTCACCCCACGGAGCCTGCTACCTCTATCATCTTTCTGTGGTGCTGAATGTATATAGCTTCTGAAGCACTTTGGAATGAAAGGTGCTATGAAATTGTAAAGTGTTTTTATCACAGAGTTCTGCCAATATGTCTCGATCCTGGCGTGCAACACCTCTGCTATTTCAGTGTTGTGACGGAGACACAGCTGGTCCCAAGAAGGTTCCACACTCAGACAAGCAAGTGAGATTGTATTCATCCCTTTTGGGGAGCCCTAAGCTTTAGAGTGTCTACCTCATGAGACAGTTGAGGGCAGTGCAGGGAAGGAAGTTAGTACCCAGTGACTGAAAGGGTGGTCTGTGGCCCCATCTATGAACTTGCTAGATATGCAGGACCTCAGACCCTGCCTCAGGCCTTCTGAGTCAGTCTGCATTTTAACAAAATCTCTAGATTATTTGTGCACATATAAATTGGATGGAATGGATATCTGCTATTTCTGTTTGCGATGCATTTCCCTCCAACTTCCATGTGAAGAAGCATAGGGTAGAACCCCTATTCATCCAGGTTGGGTCAATCACTGTGACTTGAATGTCCAGATCTCTGGACATTTTGTATCCACCACTGTGGCCAAAAAGTCAGGGCCCTGTGATTGGCAGCCCCGCCAGTATCGCGAAACTGGCTTGAGAAAGGAATTATTTAAGAGGGAGTGGGACCAGGAATCTGAATGCTACTTTATAGTCTTCTGAGACTCATACTGCTTTGAGCTCTGCAATGCAAATTTACCATTTTTTTTTTT
Organism: Talpa occidentalis; assembly: GCF_014898055.3. Taxonomy (NCBI): domain Eukaryota; kingdom Metazoa; phylum Chordata; class Mammalia; order Eulipotyphla; family Talpidae; genus Talpa; species Talpa occidentalis. Next base: position 94,797,406 of record NW_023601322.1, read on the forward strand.
TCCTGGTGAACCTCAGTTTCTCCTCATAGAAAAATAATAGAAGTTTCTAAGGCACGGCTAGAGTTCTAGGTACATGGAAGAGTAAGAAAAGGTACAAAGGGACAGAGCCTTTCATGTGTTTCAGTCTGTTGCCCAAACTGACCCTCTCTCTACTCCAAAGGCAGCCATCATCAAGAATGCCAGCTTTTAAGGGTTATGCTAATTGAAAAAAGTCAGAAGGAAAAGAGATAATTATTGGATGGTTTCACTTAAATGCGCAATGTAGAGAGACCAAACAACAACACCAAAACCACAAAACTTGCAAACGTGACAATAGATCCAAGGCACATAGCAATGGAGAGGGAGGGAGAGGATCAAACCAGGGAAGGGAAGAGCATCGGGAACTGTGGTGAAGGATCACGGGTGATTTGGTAGTCACAGAACGGGTGATATGGTAGTCACCAAATACTGTATAGAAATGGACAATGACATAAGAAGATAAATAATAACAAAAACGAGCGCCATCTTCTAGATATTCTCTAGATCTACTCTGTTCCTCTGGAGAGCCTACTGGGCATGGACGTTGACAGCAACTCTCAGTAGTTCTGCTCACGAGGAAATCCTTCTTGACTGCTGGTTGTCACATTTTTAACATCAACAGTTCCTTTGAGGATTTTGTTTAAAGCCCTCTAGTCTTGTGTTGGGCAAATAAGCCTTTGTGACACCATTTTTCAGTTATTTTGTACATTTCTTTGCATGGTTTGACTTTAGTTAGGCCAATTCTTCCCAAAAATGATCTCTTAGGCTGCTGTGGGGTCGGCTTTATCATTGCCTTCAGCTAAAGGTTAAGCTCTAGTATTTGAATCCTTTTCCAGTTGTCCCCAAATACCTCAATATGGGAGAAATTAACTATTGAAGAATAAGTTTTTATTGGGCAGAGTTGAGCTCTGAAGGACCCCAAGCAATGGTAATAAAATGTTTATTTTTAAATTTTTTTAAAGATTTATTTATTTATGCATACAAAAACTGGGGTACAGGCCAGAGGTATGGGGGGTGGTGAAAGGATCCACCAGAGACAGAGTGGTGAGCAGAACAGGCAGATTGACTGAAATACACTATTGAGGGGAGCAGCAGGCAAGTCAGGAGAGGTCTGCTGTGCCATGTGGGTAGCTCCCTGGCTGGGGATCGAACTCGTGCTTCAGCAGCTGCAGATAGCTTCATAGGTTGCATCTCAATCCTTTCACCACCGGGGACGCCCTAAAATGTTTATTTTTTTTTAATTGTCAGGGACTAATTTTCACATTGTTAGAGGTGATAGCACCAAAGAAAATGTGTGACATAGTAGAAAGACCAGGTCTTTTAGAGATTTGGGTTCAAATACCAGCTCTACAACTTATTATTTGGTGGTTTTAACCTACACTTTCTTTTTTTTTATTTTATTTTTATGTTCCCCATACAATTACAACCCCCTTATTTTGACCCCAATCCCTCCTTTCCCCTCCCCCCACTCCCCATAGTGTGTCTCTGGTTCATAGTTGTTTGTTGATTTTGATTTTTTCTTTCTTACAGTTTTTCTTTTTCCTGGGCCCTTATTTAGGTTTTCTAAATTCCTGCTATGAGTGAGACCATCTGGTATTTTTCTTTTTCTTTCTGGCTTATTTTGCTGAGCAGGATCCCTTCCAGCTCCATCCATGTCGCTGCAAATTGCATGAGTTTATCTTTTTTGATTGCTGAGTAATATTCCATTGTGTATATGTACCACATCTTCTTGATCCAGTCATCTATTTTTGGGCATTTGGGCTGTTTCCAAAGCTTAGCTATTGTAAATAGTGCTGCTATAAACATAGGGGTGCTGGTGCCCTTTTGAATTAATGTTTCTGTGTCCTTTGGGTAAATACCTAGGAGTGGAATTGTTGGATCATATGGAAGCTCTGTCTTTAGTAGGTTGAGGAATCTCCACACAGCTTTCCATAGTTACCCTACACTTTCAGACTCTCAGTTTCCCCATTTCTGAAGTGAGAAGAATAATATCTGTCTTGTAGGAATATTGTGAGATTTACATATAACATTGGTAAATGTCTGTAATTTTAATATTGGCAACAATATTGGTACTAGTTACAATATTGGTAACTAGTAAGGCTCATTAGTCTGAATATCATTCTTTGACCTTTTCTGATAACAGTAGAATGTTAGTAAATATTTATCTAGTGCTCACAGGATGGCATGTAAATCATTATTACTATAGAAAATTGTTTCCCAAATTTCATTGCTTATCAGAATCATCTGAGATATATTAAACATTCCTAAACACAGGTTACAATGAGAACAATCAATTTGTAATCTCTGGGTGGGAACATAGGCATTATTAATTTTTGAAGTTTTTGGTGATTCCAAAGTGAAGACAATTTTGAGAATCACTGCTCTAGATATTGAGTCTGAACTTTGAAGATAGCTAGACACCTAAAGCTATTCACCTTGAAGACATATTACCTGAGATTTAAAAATAAAATATCATAGTATAGTTAGAGGATTGACAGTTGTCTTGAATTATTCCAGCACTGAAAAGTTGATATCAGAGAAATACCTTTTTAAAAATTAAATAGAGGTATATTTTAATAACATATTATCTTAATACAGGTTTTTCTTTCCTTTCATGGTGTTACAGTTTCAGAAAATCATGAGTAAGCAAGCCCCCAGGGCCAAAGCTTTTGTGGCATGTGGTATTTCTCTTTGTGAAAGGAAAGACATATTTTCCAACTTGAGGTATACCAGAGCCTAGCCAGCATGTCACAGCTGAGAAGTAGGCTTATGATATGCTTTTCCTTTTATTCAGAGACATGTCACATGTCACAAAAGACTGTGGCTTAACTATAGCCAATTGCCATTGACCAGGTGAAGGGAAAATGCCTATCTTAGTAAGAGTATAAATAAATGCTCTTTTTGGCATGTCTCATACAGTGTGCACAATTATTCTTGTTCTTCTTATTTTTAGTGTCCCCTGATTTGGTTTCTGGAGATGCAGTTAGAGATGCTTGTCCATGGAGCAATAATCTAATTTATTTAATGATTGATGCTCTGTCAACTGAGGAATGCCAAGAGGCTGTATTACAGATTGGACATCTAAGATGAGGTATGTGGCATCAAAAATCTCCAGTGAGGACACCTGCAGAGTCTTCATTACAGAGATGGACTTACTTGTCCATAGAGGGGAGAAAGGGTTCAAATGGAGATGTGTGCAGATGAATGGAAAGAATAAGATGATTAAATGTAATTTTAGAGAAATAAGATATTTAAGAGATATGAGAAGTCATTTGATGAACAGCCTATGACACAAACCATTGCATATGATAGAAAGTAATTCGTCATTGAACAAAGATCTACGGTCTTGACTACTGTTTGGGACATATCACTACTCTGTCTTAATTTTCGATGAAATGTAGGGATTATTTATAGGTTGGAAGTGGAAGGGAGCCCTTGAGAACTGACCAGCAAAGTTGGTGTGAGGCTGTATCCACTGGAGGTCCTGACCCATGGGGCTGCACAGGACTGGGGAGCATGGTAGCAATTGTTATCTGCTAACATTCATCTCGGTTCTATCATTGACTTCAATTCAGTTGAAGTTTCTGATAGTAGTACAAACACATGTTTATAATGCAAGTGCAAAAAATATTAATAGAGGTGAAAATTAGCTTGAATAATAGGGAGGTATTTTCAGTACCTTAAAAATTATGATTTCAGGAAATTAAAGATCAGATATTAGTACATGCAGGATGGACACTTAAGACATAGGTCATTTATTTAACCAGATCAAGTCCTTCTGATAAATATACAGTACAAAATATTTTGAATTTAAACTTTAGGGACAAAAACTCAAAATAGAAAATAAAATCCTCCACTATGCTCAGTGTATTCTTTGAAAATTACTTCCTTATTTAAATATTTGTTTCTATCATTTACATTGCATTTTATACTTGGATAACTGATTACCTTCTTATATTGTTATTGTTACCTCTCTTGCTGGATAGATACCTAAAGACCAAGTCATTTGAAGTTAATTGGGCATCTGCAATTTCTGGAATTTGCATACTTTTCATCTATGGCTATTGGTTTTGAAAGATCTTTCCATGTATGAAAGCCTTTATTATTTGCAATGAACAGTTGTTCATTGCCTTTTGTGTGTGGAATTTTCTGAAACAGTCGGATGAAGATTAGTAATTATAGTTGCTAGAGAATTTAATTAGTGTTAGTCATGAAACTTGACACAAATGGGAGCTCAAGCAGCTTGCACCATTTTATTATATATGATAGATTTGAAATGGAAAGTAACTGGGGTTTTTAATCCAAGAATAAGTCATTCTCATCATTAAAAGATGAAATATACCATCTCCGTTACATTAAATACCTATTTTCAGTTTAGCTAACACTAAAATTTTAAGATGGTATACAATTTTTAATTACTTATAATTAAGATGAAGTATTAACAGATTAATCTCTCAGTCAAGCAGATATTTTTAAGCTTCGTTCATTCTACCCTGTAGCTAAAACATATCTAATGCATTGATGCCTTCATGGAAGAGCGTGGAACCAATTCAAACGATAATGTATTTATTGAAATGACTGGATTGTATGAATTTTCAATAATAATTGTTGGTTATGCCAGTTCTTTTTCACAAAAGGATATGAGCTTATCAAGAGGAAGGACATTGCGTCACTTTTAAAATATTAAAAAACTTAGAGACCTTGTATATTCATTGGTCTTTCATTTAACATATATTTATGGAGCATCTACTATTATTTGCCAGCTTCAGTTTTGAGGAGTTCAGCAAATGTTTTACTCCACTCATTCAGAATAAAACAAACACACAAATTCATACCCATACACAGCTACACGTTCATACACACATATTCATGCACACACACACACATTTCCTATAGAGTAATCGACTGGCATATACTCTACATAGTACATAGAGCAATTACTGTAGAAGAACCTCCTTTCTAGAGGTCGGATCCTGAGACTATGAGTTGAATGTTGACTCTGTAGATAAGATAAATAATTGCTTGGAATGTAATTTCACTTGATATACCATTCTATTTTATTCTAATTTTTAAACAAATATCTTTTCCCTTGATAACAAGCCATTAGAACAGAAGAAATTTTACAAAATGCTTTTCTAATAATGTGGAATAGGTAATGTCCAATTACAGAAAGTTCTCCTTGCCCCCAAAGAAGTTTTTCCATGTTTAGTTCTATTTTTTAAAAAAAGATAACAGGGCCACACTAGTGGTGCAAGGGGTTAGACACAACCTATGAAGCTGTCCTTAGCCTCTGCAGCATGAGTTCGATCCCCAGCTGGCCAGGGAGCAACCCACATGACGCAGCAGACCTCTCCTGACTCACCTGCTGCTCCCCTCAGTAGTGTACTTCGTTCAATCTGCCTGTTCTGTTCCCCACTCTGTCTCTGATGAATCCTTTCACCCCCTACACCTCTGGCCTGTACCCCAGCTCTTGTATGCATAAATAAATCTTTTTTTTAAAAAGGTAACATAATTATAGCAAGGGAATTTGTCTCCTAGCATTTGAAGGAGTGTAGCTTTGGACTGACCCATTCTTGTCAACTAACTTCTCTAATGATCAAGTTTCTTTTTCTTGTGGCTCTATTAGGAATATAAGTAGTAACAGCAATGACAACAATAATGCTTTGTCTGACAAAAGAAATGAATCTGAAAGGTAAATAAAGGTCAATTCCAAGATTACCTAGAATTATTTAGGGACAGTCTTGTCTTTCCATTAATGAATTAGCTTTGCATTTTAGTTTCAAAACATATATTCTGAAATGCTCCTTCTTTCTCAGTTAAGTGCTAGAGGTAGTGTAGTTAGAACTGTGAATGGTGTTTCATTTATCTATGGTATACTTAGAAGTACAACTGCCTTACCCAGAATGGACTTATTTGTAGAAAAATGAGGGTGGTTATAGCATGAATTAGAACTAAGGAGTCTCCTAAGTCAGAAGCAAGGAAGCTTTGGGAAATATGAGACCTTGAGTCAATATAACTGATATTTTCAAGCTTGCAGATAACCCCCAAAACAGAGACCTGTCTTTCTTTTAGGGAAATTTCTCTCCTTGAGTCTATACATGGGTGAAACAAGACATCAAATAGCATGACCCAATCTGAATCAGTTGAAGTCAGGCACGAGACTGACATTTAGTCTCATTTTAAAATGAATCCAAGTAACTTTGAAGGCAGACATGCATCCTAAAATAGGGGAAAAAAAAAAGATTTTTAATTCCCCTCTTGTGACTAGATGCTACTGATTTATTGGTTGATAGCCTTCCAGTTTTCTTCCTATCTGCAGGTGAGCCCATGTTCATGCATGTACAAATTATTTTGTTTTACAAAATAAGATCATAGTTTGTGTAATTTTTTTGGATCATGCTTTTCCCATTTAAGAATACACTATAATTGTTTTTACATCACTAGGTCTGTCTATAATTTGTAGCTGCATACTATTCCAATGTATCACTTTCATAAAATGGGATTTTTATTTAATTCCTTGTGCTTGGATATTTGAATCCTATATTCTCCAGAGGACTGGTATATTTTCTTGATTTAAAGCAGAGTTTCCAACTTCTACACTATTGGCCTTTTGGGCCACATACTCAATGTTGTGTTCTGTGCACTGGAAGATATTTGGTAATATCCCTAGAAACCCCAGTTTCACCTCGTGGTTGTAACAATCAAAAATGTGTCCAGACATTGCCTAGTCTTGTTGGGGGTGTGTGTGTGGGGTCTGTAATTGACTCTGTGTGTTTTTGTCCCTAATTGAATACCACTGATTTAAAGAAAAACTGAAAAGAGGCATTAATAGATAATATCTGTGGTAAGAAAAATATGTGAGGTTTGGAAATAGATTTGGTTTCAAATTTTAACTGTCATTTGCTAATGGTTTACTTGGTTATGTGAGTGACAATGCTAAGATTTGGAACCATGTTTTGTAGAATTTGAGGGGGATTAATGATAAATTCCATATGCTCAAATATCTCCTTTACTGGACTAATGGTTGAGTAGGTCCTGAAACCCTCCTGCTGTAGAGTAAATTCTCCAGATTCCAACATTGTATTTTCATACATTTTCCCCAAACTACCTCCTCTCTGGAGAGCAGATAACATACTAAGTTTTATGGGCTATTACTTTTCAGCAAATTGTTTGATCTGAAGGAAATCCAGTTGACTGGGTAGGGGAATGGGGAGACTATGTGGACAAGTGTATGAAGGTTTCTTGAGGTATGAGAATAAGAACTGACTCTGGCCAGCCTAAGCATATGGAAGGGAAGTCAAAGTGTTCTTACAGAATTGAAGGAAGTCTAACAAGCAAGATGTGGCGGGTAGAAGGCAGATAACTGTGAGTCTCCTGTGTGACAGGACTTGGTCATTCTTCACACAGCATTGCTTAAGTGAGATTCACCCCCAGGTTTCCCTGTGCATCTTGATTTAGAATTTCAAAATGTAATGAGAGAGCCCTAAATGGTCTGCTTTGGGATAGATGTCTACCTCTGGAACAATCAACTCTTTCCAGGAAGTCTGGGTCATAAAGACATTGCCTCTCATACCAGATACCTATGTCTATGGTTAGTCCCAAAAAGAAAAGACTTTTATGTGAGTGAGTTTTATTCCTTCAAGTATCTACCACAGAGGAAGAAGAGAATACACATTTTTTGAAGGTGAGAGAGCTGCTCAGAAAGGAGTTAAACAAATTGTCATTGACTTTGCTTGCCTTCCAGATTTACTTAGCAAATCTGCTTTCCACTACATTGTCAGCTCACATATACCAGAGACCAATGCTGTCTTAAAAAAATTAAATTTATTTATTTTGAAGTAACGTTGGCTTACAACACTTGTATGACTTGGACATATAGGATCACACCTCTTCAGCTGTGTTACCACAGCTGTGTTACACCCACCCACCGAAGCGTCAACAGTTTTCCACCATAGTCCATTGCTCCCCTTCACACTCTGCTCTCCACTCTTCCTCCCTTTGTGATAGCCTCAGTTCCACAGTGTGATTTCTAGTGTTTTTATTCGTTTGGTTTAATTTCTCTCTATTCCATATAAGATGAAAACATCCAGTATTTGCCTTTCTCCTTGTGATTACTTCACTAAGTATTATCCCCTCCACGTTGTCACAAATGGCAAGAGTTCATCTGTTTCATTGCTGAGTAGTAGTCTATTTTGTATATATACCACATTTTTCTAATCATCTCCTCTGTCCTTGGGCACTTAAGCTGTTTCCATACCTTGGCTATTGTAAATAGTGCTGCCATGAACATAGGACTGCATCTATCCTTTCGAATTAGTGCTTTTCTATCCTTTGGGTAGATAGCTAGGAGTAGAATTGCTGGATCATATGGTAGGTAAGCTTTTAATAGTTTAAGAAACCTCCCTACTGTTTTCCATTGAGACTTTTTTTTTTAATTTAATCGCTATTTATAACCAGTGGCACTCAGATATTTACTGACAGGGATTTTTATTTAATCACACCACATTGAAGTTGCCTTGTCTGTTGCCCCCACTAGACTGGGCTCAGCTCTGTACCTTGCAAAGAGCAGGATCACATTCTGTTAGGTTGATGAAATGTGGCAGGTGTCTGTATCTGAGGTCTGTCTCACTAGGTCAGTGGTTCTTGTTTAGTGAGCTTCATATGTCAAGAACAAATGGGCTAATAAATAAGCTATTAGGTGTCTTATCTTAGTCACCTCTGAGTATAAGACTGAAGAATAACAACATATGTTGTGAATAGAAATCAATTAAGAAAAACACAGTTTTTTAAGTAAACTTGGGAATTGATTGTGGGCATTGCTAATAGCACTGTTACTATGATCAGTGTTGATATGGACTTCTATGCTGTGGGTAAATTTTGTTCTCAGGAAGAGGCACAAAATAGTACTGCTCAATCACAGGGCTGTGACACAGGTCAGGAGTGAGGCGTGTTGTAAGTATTTGTTACCAAACACAGTTGAAGTACTGAAGCTTGCAAATAATTTACATTTAGAAATATATTTAGAACAGCCTCGAGGTTATCTCTGTGATAACATCACTCTCACTCTCTCCCATGCTGATATGCCTGTAGGAGGAATGAAGTGCTGTCTGTCTAGTGTCACAAGTTGTGTTTGGGAAAATGTCTTACATATGAGGCTCACATGTTGAGAACCACTGCCTGGGGTCATGGGTCACAGATACAGTCATTTGATGGATCGTATAAATTGTCCCTTCAATTTGTGCACTTCCTGTTTTCCCAGGCTTTAAAAACAGGCCTGATAACTTAAAACAGGGGTCTGAGCAGAAAATACTTGCTGGGAAGGATGAGACTGAAGATGCCATAGATGCCACTTCCACCATTGGCTACTTTGAGTATCTGGGGGATTCCCCAGCTAAATAAATGTGGCTCTGTCTTTTCTCATTCACCCCCCGCCCCCACCATAGTAACAGCAAACACATACGCAGGCCCCTACTTTTTAACATCATCATGCTTGGTTCTGCCAGTGGGGATTGTATCACTCTGCTGCGATAATCATGTGTACAGAGTACGGCAATCCAAGATTTCTTTACCTTGCAAGGATCTTATTGCTGCCTTACTTGATTTGAGTAAACTGTCCATCCTTCCCTAGTTTTGGTCATCAGAGCTTGGTTTGAATTCATGTGACGTGTACATTTTTCACCCAAGTTCACCCCTTGGTGAATGAGTAAGAATTCTGTCCTCTTAGGGGGTTGCAAAGTGGGGAGGGGCACAATGGACTGCAGTGAAACTATACACTTGTATCATAGCATGATGATGACCACTAGTACTATACTTATAAACACTGAAATTTGGATCTCATGTGATTTTCATTTGTCACACAATAGTATTCCCCTTCCTATTTTTTTCTCAACCATTTAAAAGTGGAAAAAGTCTTTCTTTGCTTGTTGGCTGTGCAAAAACAGGTGGTGGGTCAGATTCAAGATTTTCAAATTTTGTATTTAGTATTTGGAACATATCTATACCAGCAAATTAATTGGTTTGAAACTGAAATTCAAATTTAACTGGGCATTTTGTATCTTATATGGCAGCCTAGTTGGCTTCAGTTTCCAGGTTATGTTTGGCCGACCTCTATTCTGTAATCATTCAGTCCTTGTGAAATATTTCTGTGGATGGACTTGGGGGAGGGGTAAGGGACTTTAATCCCATATATGTTTTGTCCAGCTACTTAGAAAAAGTCTTATAATCCTCAGCTCTAAAGTGGTTCTCAGATGTGGAAAAAATGTTGAGGTACTGAGAAACCAGTGTTTTCAGAAACAGAGTCACAACTGTGGAGCTTAGGTTTCATGCAAAGATTCACAGAGGCAAGGTAAAAATGACCTTAGATTTTGAACTGAATGATAAAGAGTGTTTCTACAAGGTATGGACAATACCTAGTACCTACCTAGTACAATACTGAACTTCCATTGTACGAGGTAGGATAGGGATCAATTACTGAAATATTGATAATAAAATACTTGTGCTAACAGTTTTGTGACTCTTTACTAAACATGCATTCCGTGAAGATTGACTGAGTGCCTATGATTTGCTATGTCTACTCTAATAGCTGGCTATATGGTTGTAAACAAAGTGGACAGAAGCTTTTACCCTCAGGAAGTTTACATTCTAGGGGACAGAAAAAAACCCTCAAAAAGTAAATATGTACAATATTTATGCTTTCAAGGGAAAAGGGCTAGGCTAGAAGAAGGGGACTAGGTGTTGCTGGAGGGCGAGGTAGTGGCAGGAAGGGCACAGAGCAGGTTTTCTATGATCGGAGCAGACCAGGTAAAGGACAGACAGTCTTGGACCCCTCAGTGGCTTTCTCAGGCTTTTATTGAGCTTTTACATGTAGTGCAGCAACCAGGTACATGGCAGGCAGGGGTGCCGGGGGCCAGGCCTCAAGCCCCCCGCAACTCTTCACTCTGGGCTTCTCTCTCTTTCTTCTGGCTTTCTTTCTCCCCTTCTCTCTGCTGCCTCTCTCCTACTTTTGCTTCTCTTGGTGACTATCTCAATACTGCTGCCATGGCCCACAGAAGTAAACAACACGTCATACAACAATGTAAAGACTGCAGGTGCCCCATCAGGCAGGGCAATCCTAATGGCGGGAGGGCAGAAAAGCCTGAAAACCATTTACCTTACAGGGGGATAGTGTAAGAGGAGAGTCTTGGTGAGGTTCAGGGGAGCCAGGACCCGAAGGAACTAAGGGATGAGCACTCTGGCTGCCTGGTGGAGCACATCCCAGGCAATAGATGGGCAAGTGCCGCTCTGATGTTTGAGAAACAATCAAGAGGCCAGAGCGACTGAACAGTGGGGAGAATAGTGGGATATGCGCTAGAGAGGTAACTGGATGGAAGAAGTGGAATGTGTGGTGTGGTGATTGTGTAGGACCTTGTAGAACTGGCTCTTAGTTTACTGCAGGGAGTTACACCTTGAGGGTTTTGAACAGAGGGAGGACATGCTTTATTTGCTCACTTGTGTTTTCCTTAATCACTCTGCCCGCTGTATATCTAGCAGGTCACAGGGAGCAAGAGCAGAGGCAGGAGACCGTGTAGGAGGCTGCTGAGTTACGCAGGTGAGGCATGATTGTGCCTTCCATCAACAAGCGGCAGTGGAGGGCGGCGTGCAGTCACGGTCTGGGCACTATGGGAAGATGGCGGGGCTTGCTGAGAGGTTTGATGTCAGGCATAAGAGAGAGAGGAGTCAAAGACAACTCCCAGACTTTTGACCTGAGCAATGGGGAGAACAAGGAGGACGGGGCTCCTGTTTACTGAGGAGGAGACAGGGGAGGAGAGGGCTTGGGGGAAAAGACCAGAGGTTTGTGTTAGGACGAGAGAAGTGTGATGTGTACGTTAGGCCTCCAAGTGGAAATGTCGCATTGGCAGCTGGATGTATGAGTCTGGAGTTCAGAGGCACTGTCTGGGTCCTAGATATAAATTTGGGAATCATTCGTGTACAGACAATGTTTAAAGCCAACCAAGTAGCCGAGATCATCCAGGGAGTGAGTGCGACTGAGCAAAGATGAAGCTAAATGACCAAGTTTCCTGCACCTTAGCAGAAATGTCTTGATCGTGTCTGTGTTAATCATAATCTAATGACTGTTAGAACTATCCAAATTATGTGAAAATGTCAACTACTTTATGGTAGTAAAGTTTTTGATTCAAATGCTCAAGATTCAGATGCGTTGTTTGCTGAAAACACAATAAAAATGTTTAAAAGCTTTTCAGACCTCCCTGTTGAACGTGGAAATTACAAGGGTAAGACTTGACACCTGAAGATGAGAGATTGAAATGAACAATTCGTTGTTTAATTCTCTGAACAGATATCTGTTGGTTTGGAAACTACTAGTAAAAAAAAAAATTTAAGAGAAATAGAAACTGATTCTAATTGGCTGATAGATTTCTACTTATGTTGTGCCAAATGCCTCTTGCTTATTTTTTATTGAATTACATAGTTGTATTTATTTATTTATTTATTTATTTTAAATAATAAATTTTATTTTTATATTCCCCCATACAATTGCAAACCCCCCATTCTGACCCCAATCCCTCCCCTCCCGCCCCCCAACCCCCAAAAAGTGTCTCTGGTTCATAGTTTTTTGTTGATTTTGATTTTCACTTTCTTATAGTTATTCATTTTCCTGGTCCCTTATTTAAGTTTTCTAGATTCCTGCTATGAGTGTGAGACCATCCGGTATTTTTCTTTTTCTTTTTGGCTTATTTCGCTGAGCATGATCCCTTCCAGCGCCATCCATGTTGCTGCAAATTGCATGTGTTTATCTTTTTTGAATGCTGAGTAATATTCCATGGTGTATATGTACCACATCTTCTTGATCCAGTCATCTATTTTTGGGCATTTGGGCTGTTTCCAAAGCTTAGCTATTGTAAACAGTGCTGCTATAAACATAGGGGTGCAGGTGCTCTTTGGAATTGATGTTTCTGTGTCCTTTGGGTAAATACCTAGGAGTGGAATTGCTGGATCATATGGAAGCTCTTACATAGTTGTATTTAACTAAATGTGTGCATGTATGCCTATTTATGTAGTATCTGTGGGTGATAGGGACTGGTAGGGTTTCCTGGAGGAAATTCCTGTTGGGCATAGAGCCTTCCAAATAAGAATGCCACTTTGTAATAAGGAATTTTCCCCTAGTGAACATCAAACTACTTCCTAAAATTAAAGCTTATGGGCTTAGGTATAAAACTGGCTGAGGAAAATCTACCAAATGGAGTTTGAATTTAGACTTCAGTATTATCTCCAAATGTGAAAGTATCACTGGCATTTTAATTTGTGACTTGAAGAGCGTGGTGGGGATTTTTCACCCAGGAGCCTCACTCCCTGAATGTGAGTGGGCAGCCTGACTGCTAAATACCTGGTCTCCCTCAGGATGCTGAAACTGTCTGCTCCTGGCTCGTCTGGCTAGTCCAACAAGAATTTTGTCCAAGTTGGCTGGCCCCATTGGGAGGAGGCAACAGTGGTTTGCTTCCTGGGACAGCCTCCACTGATTGGTGCGCTTCTGCTTATGTTGCTTCCATTTATGCCCACGGGGCCAGCTGAGAGAAATGCTGCCCACATTCAGAAGAAGCGAGAAATGATCCCACTTTCCTGAGGCCCCACAGCTCTTAAAACCTCCCTTTTACTGCCTCTTATCACAACAGATATGAACCCTGGCTTGAGAGTGAGCACCCTGGCTGTCGGGGCTTCTCTGTCTTTTTTTAAAGATTTATTTATTTATGCATACAAGAACTGGGGTGTAGGACAGAAGTGTGTGTGTGAGGGGTGGTGAGAGGATTCACCAGAAACAGAGTGGGAAACAGAACAGGCAGATCTACTGAAATACACTGCTGAGGGGAGCAGTGGGTGAGACAGGAGAGGTCTGCTGTGCCATGTGGGTCAGCTCCATGGCTGGGGATCGAACTCGTGCTGCAGTGGCTGAGACAGCTTCATAGGTTGCATCTTAACCCCTTGCGCCACCAGGGAGGCCCATATTGTAGCTTCTTTTCACCTGGGGAGGTCTTCTTTCTCCTTGGGGTTCAGAATAATGGGAGAGGCTTTCCCCTTATTTACAGTTCTGTACAAAGGCTCTGCTCCTTACTGACATCCCTCATAAAATCCATTTATTCAGAAGAACCTGTTGTACCTCCTTTCCTGCTACTTGAAAATTCGACTCTTGTTGGACTGGCACAGTTAGCCAGAGGACATGAGGCTGATGTTGTGATCTTTCATTTCATTTGTGCATCATATTATGTTTGTGGCTTCATAACATGTTATCCTCAATCTAGTGGCCTAAAACAATAAACACTGTAAGCTCACAGTTTGTATGGGCAAGGGGTTGAGAAGCTACTTGGCTGGGTGATTCTGGGTTAGGGTCTCTCAGGAACTTACTTTCAGATGTTGACCAGTGCCACGGCTCTGAAGGTTTGCTGGACTATGAGATCACGGTCACGATGGCTCATTGATTTGATTGCCAAGTTCATCCTGCTTGTTAGTAGGCAGGCTCAGTGTCTTGGCACGTGGACTTTTCTGCAGGGCTGCTTGAGTGTCCTTGTGACACCGCAGCTGCGAGTAATCCAGCTGCACCCATAGCGAGTAATCCAGGGGTGCACAGTGGAAACTGAAGTGTTGATTGTCACTCAGTCTTGGAAGTTTCAACTATCATTTCCTCAGCATCCTATTGGTTAAATAGACCAGCCCTTCTGAACGACAGAGGACACTGTACAAGTGTGTAAGAGCTAGAAAGCGGGGGTTACTAAGGTCTCCGGGGCTAGCTATCAATTCATTGATTGAACCAATGTTTATTGAATAGCTGCTCTGTAATCAATGCTCACACCTTTCTGACCTGGAGTTGGCTCAGTCATCTGGCTGATTGTGTGTACGCTTTCTCTCTTACTGTGCGTCTTCATTCTAGTCTCCTCTACATCTCCCTCAAGCTCCCTGTTCATTTAGAGAAGTTATTATTGTTAAAACTACACCTAATTTTTGGAAGAATTGAAAACTTATTTGAAGTGGGAGAGGCTTTTTGTTGCTGTATACATCATTATAAAAACCCTGAAAGGAGGTATTTCTATCCTTACTTTAATTATGGTTTGGGAAAGGCATTCATTCAGAAAATATCTATTGAGCTTCTTTAATGACCAGGGGCTGTTTTAGGTGGTCAGAATACAACAATGAACAAAATGGACAAAAGTAAACTCTCATGGAGCTTATTTTCCTGTTGGTAGAGACCTTAAATAAACTTCAAATTGGTATATTAGAAGCCAATAATGAAAATACATAGGTAAATAAATGGCAGTGAGTGTTAGAAAGTGAGCATGATAGGAAAGAAAAAGTAGGGTAACGGGGCTTTGAGAATATGGGGTCACATTGAAACACTCAATAGGTAAACAAACAAGGCTTGATTGAGAAGGTAATAGGTAAGATAAGATCTGAGGGGGGTGAGGGAGTTAACCATGTGAGTGTTTGGGGGAACAGCAGGTAGGCAGAGGGAACAGCTAGTGTAATGTTTCCTACCCCGGGACCATTTGTGGTATGTTTGAGGTGTAGCAAGAAGACCAGGAGCTAGAAGAAGCGAGCAAGGAGAAGAGTATCAGGAGATGAGGGCAGAGAAGAAACAGGGACAAAATTCTCTCGTTAATGAGTTTGCTTTGGTAAGGCTGTGGATTAAGTACTGTTTTTGTAATTTGTAAAAATAAAACCAAAATACAAGAATATGGAACAACATACTGTATGTGATCCATAATGCCTAAAATATTGACTATTTGCGCATGTACGGAAAAAGTTTGCTGACCTCTGAAGTAGGGTTTGTGAACCATTGTCAGACATATATAAGTCTGAGATAAAAATGCTGGTCATATTTGGTTAGCTGACAGATGACTAATCCAGTGTGTTGTTTTCCAAAGTTTTAGGGTGATGTGAGGAGAAATTCCTAATGCATTTGAGTGTAAATTCTTCCCAGTTGGATTGTGGTGTTGCCACCAATCTGATTTATAAGTAAATTAGAAAGGAAAAGGCCAGGGGAGGGGTAAAATGAGTGTTTATTTTCTTCAGCTTTTATTCACCTAAGCTCCGGTGCTTGTACTAAGGAAAGGAATTACTTGTATTTATTATTATGGCTAAGTTGCTAGCAATAAATTATGAAAGGAAAAAAATAACCATGTGGGATAATTGACTGAAAAACAAATGTCAGTAAAAGTAAACAGAATGGATTCTACTAAACCTATTTGCAAAAATGTCAGAGGAGTTGAGTTGTTTTCCCTCACAATATTTGTGCTGGTATAAAGGGACTGCAGTTTAATTAAATTTCTCCATAGAGACTGGGTATTCTGCTGGATGTCACTTTGAGATTTTGCTCAACGAAGGACTGCATTCTGATTAAGAGAAGTGACATTTGTCCTCAATAGTAAAGTGATGACAATTGACGCCTCTCTTCCCCACCATCGCCATGCTAAACAAACAGTGGGCGATGAGAAACAATTGCCATCAAACTAGGATTCCAGAGGCTGGGCCTCATCCTGTCTTGCATGACCTTGAGCTGTGTGACCTTGAGCAAGTCCTTGAGGCACAGCTTGTAAAGTCATAGATACATTGCTTTCATGACATACAATCAACAGTCAGTTCTAAAAGCTTAGAAAACCTCTGCTTCTATTGTATCATGTTTTGTGTTATACACATATACAATCATGAAAGTTACCCAAAATGAAGAGAAATTTTGGGAATTTTTAAAACTATCTACCTGACTGGAGTCACCAGATAACCGTGTTATTCTGAAAAGAGAAATCTTGTCTACATATTTGTATCTTAGATGTTCTCTACTCTCAATATTGAACTTTTTAGACTTACAATGCAAGTCGTGCTGATGTTTTTTGATTTGGATTATATGTTCCAAGCTATTTGAGAAAGACACACAGAATAAGGGTAAGTGTCTTCTGTGTATATTGTTATTTTCTTATTTTTTCTCAGGGAATCTAAGATTTTTGGGAAAATGTTAGAGTTAAGCACTGTTCTTTACCGCCTGTTGGTGGTAACAAGAGGCATCCGGCTGTTGAGTATTTAAAAAAAAAAATCAACACTGATAATGCCTCAGAAGTGAGTTAGGCTAAATTTTTGTTTGTTTTTCTTATGATGTCCTTTTATGCGGGAAAAAATCAGAAAAGACTCGTTTTGTGTATGAAGAGAGTAAGCTATTGTCAATAAAATATTGAAGAATTCTGCTCCACGAAGTCATCAAAGTGATCTTTTCCAGGCAAGTGTGAAATTGCCTTTTGTTTAGTGGGGAAATAAATTGGAATCAGAAAGAGTCTCTATTTAATAAGGGCTTCTGTGGCATACACTTTCAATGTCCGTGTCCTCTCAGTTAAACAGCTGGGTTTGTGATCTTCAGCAAAAAAAAATTGAGAACAAAAGTATAAAGAGAAGAATATGTCTGAACATTAAACACTCTTAGCTTTAAGACTTGCCAGTGGAAATTCTAAAACCACAAGCTGCATAATATTTGCGTTGTAAACGATCATGATGTTTGCACCTCTGCTCATTTGTTTACTAAATATATGGCAATGATGGCGCACCATTAAAAATAGATTAGCCACACAGGTACCAGAGGAATGTGTAATTGAGTGAGTTTGGTAAGTCTGCCTTGGCATGTCCTCCAAGGTTTTCCCTAAGGTGGCATAACATTTTTGCTTTTACTGTCATGAGATATACTAGTGGTAAAGATGCAGTGAATGAAATATATTGCACCTGTTCAAATATGGCGCATGTGGATGGGGGACATGGTAAATTACTTTGGCCTCACAGCCAAAATCACTGTTGTTCCTTTGTGTGTTTGCCTGTTCATCTTGTATTCCTGGAAGAACCTTCATCTGAGGTAAAAATCATATTTTCCTGAAGTATAGTTTTTGCTTCTGGGTGGATGCTTCATTTAGAAGGGAAATTATCTAAGGATACCTCCATTTCTGATGATCGCGCCAGGGACCTTAGGCATTCCAGGAAACATGGCAACGTTATCTGCTGTTACCCTGTTCATCTTACAATGACAACGTTCCACACATTTTCTGCTCTTTGTTTTCTCTTAACGATAGTTCACAAGATATGAACGTATTTTGACCAAGTGGGCAATGTCATTGAAGAAGGGTGGGAATCGCTATGAGAGACATTATAGCAGAAGTGAGAAAAGGTGTAGGCGGCCACTGATCTGTAGGAAAACTATTTTAAGGACTAATATTTAAAAAGTAAACTGCTTTTTTAGTTTTTAAGGGAAAAAACTTAGTGTTCCAATAGATTCTTTTAGGAGTCAGACCAGGAAAGAGGAAGAATTTGGAGGAATTAGGAGGTATCTGAAAGACGTCAGAGGAAGTCCAGCAGGTTGGTGCTGACATCACCCATTAGGTCATGAAATAGCATGAAATATTTCTAAGAATTTCTTCTCCCTTGCTAAGTGATAAGGATTCTTACACAAAGTTTATACAAGTGCTTCTTTAAAGAAAAAAAAAAGAATTTCCTCAAGAAGCTGTGGAAATTTCTTCAGTTCATAACAAAATGGCTAAGGTTTTTCTTGTAATTTTGTTTTCAAAGGCATAGACATACTTACCATTTACTCATTCAGTAAGTACATGTTTATTGGGCCAGTTACCAGACCAGGACCTTGAGACATAATGATGAAGTGGATGTGTTACCTGCATTTAAGAAGCTGAAGGGAGTGGGGCCTCCCTGGTGGCTCAGGCGGTTGAGTGCAGCACTGTGAAGCTGTCCACAGCCTCTGCAGCGCGCGTTTGATCCCAGCCAGCCCGAGAGATGCCCACATGGCGCGGCAGACCCCTCCTGTCTCACCTGCTGCTCCCCTCAGCAGTGTTTTCGGTCCATCTGCCTGTTCTGCTCCCTGCTCTGTCTCTGGTGAATCCTCTTACGCTCCCGCACATCTGGCCTGTACCCTGGTTCTTGTATAAATAAATAAATCTTTAAAAAAAAAAAAGCTGAAGGGAGTAGATAATAGCAATCTGGGGGTTTCTTGAAACATGTCAAAAATTAGAGTCGATTTATGTCAGTAAATCTTATCTTGCATCTAGTCATGATACAGAAAGGAATGATAATGTTTGCAATGCCTCCTGGGATAATCTGCAGGGAGTTTATGATGATAATAATAAAGCACATAGTATGGGAGAAAATCAATATTTAATTTGCATAAAGATCTAGATAAAATCATTTGAAAAGGTTTAGAAAGACTTAAATTATAATCACTTCAAATTCTTGGTAATAATTACTGATGAGAAATTATTTGCCTAAATCGCAAAGAATCTTTTTAAAATGTGTATTTACTATTTAAAAATTTATAGCAGCTGAAATTATTATTTAGGAATCTGAAAGCTCTTCATTTTCTTTCAGTGACAGATGTAATGTTAAAACATCTTGTGATATTACAAACAGATGCCAGATCTAGTCCAATTTTTCATATCAAATACTTAAAATGACAAAGGAGTAATTGGTAGAAATGCATTGGTAGTTAAAGTGGTGACTGTAACTCACTTGTACACTACTATTAGTGTACATATAAGCGACTATTAATCGGTTATTATTAGCCTCATATACGCCACATCAGAGAAAAGTACCCAATAGAGATGTGGGTGCCACTGCCTGGAAGTGTCCTTGCCAGCCTCCCTCTAGATTACTGGTCAGCCCTTTGCAGTTGTCCTTGGCCTGTATACTGTGATGGTGTCTGAGTACCTAGGATGTGAGGCCTTCAGTGGCAAGTTGATTGAATCCCATGTCCATGATGTCTTTTGAAGTCTATGACCAGGTATTATAGCATGCTTGGTGTGTTTGGCATGTGGCATGACTACCCATAGCCAGATTTCACTGTTGGTTTTGCTGTTGCTGGGTAGTGGGGTGCTCCATCTATTTTCACTCTGCTGGAGCAGCCCTTTGAAGAGCTCTAGAAAAAACTGTTCATGGCTGGAGGGGATTGGTCTAAGAGCTCAGGCCACCTAGACTCCCCCTGGCTGGTCCAAGGGCTAATGGGAACCACATAGTTGCAGCACATCT
Organism: Talpa occidentalis; assembly: GCF_014898055.3. Taxonomy (NCBI): domain Eukaryota; kingdom Metazoa; phylum Chordata; class Mammalia; order Eulipotyphla; family Talpidae; genus Talpa; species Talpa occidentalis. The sequence continues at coordinate 94,817,467 of NW_023601322.1, forward strand.
ACAACTCTTATGTAGTACACTGAATGGGTAGTGGCAGCCAAGGCTTTTGGAGGTAATATAAAAAGCATTGTGCCATGCAACTGAAATTTAAGAAGATACCTCTCTGGCATTTTGGAATTGTATGACAATTTGTCTTTACAAATGAAAATTAGGCTATAGCAAGTCCTTCCAAAACTTTGTAGATTAGCTGTGCGCTAAGAGCTCATACTTTTTGAAAGGAACAGAATTATTTTTTTTAATTTAAATTTTATTTTTATATTCCTCATATAATTACAACGCCCTTATTTTGACCCCAACCCTCCTTTCCCCACCCCCCACTCCCCATAGAGTGTCTCTGGTTCATAGTTGTTTGTTGATTTTGATATTTTCTTTCTTATAGTTATTCTTTTTCCTGGTCCCTTATTTAGGTTTTCTAGATTCCTGCTATGAGTGAGACCATCCAGTATTTTTCTTTTTCTTTCTGGCTTATTTCGCTGAGCATGATCCCTTCCAACGCCATCCATGTTGCTGCAAATGGCATGTGTTTATCTTTTTTGAATGCTGAGTAATATTCCATGGTGTATATGGACCACATCTTCTTGATCCAGTCATCTATTTTTGGGCATTTGGGTTGTTTCCAAAGCTTAGCTATTGTAAACAGTGCTGCTATCAACATAGGGGTGCAGGTGCCCTTTGGAATGGATGTTTCTGTGTCCTTTGGGTAAATACCTAGGAGTGGAATTGCTGGATCCTATGGAAGCTCTATGTTTAGTAGGTCCAGAAATCTCCACACAGCTCTCCATAGTGGTTGGACCAGTTTGCACTCCCACCAACAGTGCAGGAGAGTTCGAAAGGAACAGAATTAAAGTATAGATTGGCATAGGTTTTTTGTGGGTTCAATGCTTTTAATATAAATTCAGTAAGCTAGTTTCAGTACTGGGTAAGTTTTCTTTATGTGGAAGCCCACCAGCTGGACAGTCCGTTACTTTTTGCAAAAGGCAGTTTTGAAGCACAGATCATCTGACATCCACTCTAGGGAAACTCAAGAAGACATGTGACTCTCCCTCAACCTGCAGGAGTCTACTTACAGAAGCTCAGTGTATTAGTTTTTCCCAGAGTAGCAGAATCAGCAAGATATATCTATCTCTATCATCTATATTTATGAGACGTTTTTAGGAGTTGACACATGTGATTGTGGAGACTCAAAAGTCTGAAATCTATAGCAGAGGCCAGTATGCTGGATCCCTCAGAAGAACTGATGTTACATTTGGGTTGAGAGCAGAATGGAGGGGGCAAGTTCATAACCGTAGGAATTGTGTTACAAACACACACGGGGCAACTTGAAGTGGAGACTTGGTTAATGGTTCCAGTACTAAAATGCACTATTTTGGTGCTTTCATAGGACATGAAAAGGACTGATGTACAGAGACGAGAGCAGTGCAAGGAGACAGGGAGACAGAATGTACTGGAGCAGACCACAGTTTTGGTCATATTTGCTGAGAATTTTTACCAATTCTTGGAGAGGATATAATTGGAAATTTACATTGGAGACTTCATATGAGTTTCAGCTTTTGTGTGTACATGTAGTCATGATCAAGTTATTCATGTAATTAGATATAATTGTAAATATCTCAATCAATGCCAAAGGTTTAGTGGTTATTCAATAATGTCCTTTGTTTCCTTAATGAAGCCTGAATTCAGGATACCGAGAGGTACCATCTTGAGCTCCCATCTAGATGGGACAGATGCCTCCTGGACCATCATGTCTGATGGAGATTATGGTCAATCTGCTAAACTTGCTGTGTTATCTTCAGTCTGTGTTCTGCACAGAAATTTGACAGTGTTGGCTTCCCTCAGACAAATGCACTAAGTGACCCTCCACATTGCTTCGCTCCTGGACATTGAGTCTTTATTTGGGTAGAAATGTAAATTGGGGTGCTCTTGAACACACCACTGATATCTGAAGTGTGAGGTGGGCTGATTAGAATGAGAAGTAACAACAGCAAAAGCTGTTGAGCTGTTCAAATACATTGGCAGAAAAGATTAAAAAAAGAAAAGTTATCTGCAGAACTGATTATGTGGATAGTCTTCAGAATGATTTAGAGGCTCTGGAGAGATCAGGACATCACGAGGTTGGCTGTGGTTATAAGATGCTCACGCTTTTCTTTTACATTCCTGGCTGGGGTTCAGAACTCAGGGAGGTGGCGGGTTAAGGCTCTACGTAGCTGTCAGCATCTTTGTGGGCATCTGAGCGGGCATGGGGCATGCACATGGCAGTGAGTCGGGTGTGGACTGTCCTCCCACACTGCACGCTGAGGAAAGTTGGCAAGCCAGGCTTGGGAGTGCAGCAAGTGCCAGCCCAGGGGAGCCTCGACTTCCACCTAGTGGCAGCCTGAGATGTGGAGAGGGACATTTCAAACTAAGAGCCCTGACAGTAGCACTCAGGCCTTTCCTGACTGCTTTCTTTTGAGACAGGTCAATTTTGTTTTCTGTCAGAAAACTCTCTTGACTAGTGTCAAAGAGAAATTTAAGATTTCTCTAAGATATCATTTAATATACAAGTAAATATATAACACAATATATAAGACATAAAATATGTACATATATAATGAATACATGTGTATACATTCAAAAGTGTGAGGGGTTGGGTAAATGTTCTCAGCAGAGGGAAAATAAAACTTTAAATAGTAAACTTAATTTAGATTTACTTTAAAAATTAAAGCTTTCTATTTTTGAATAATTCTGAATAAACAAATTTGTGGCTAAATATACCTCTGCTTTCAAAATTACATGGAGTGTAATCTGTTACGTTCTTTGTTAATTTATTCCTTTTTAAGCCACTAGATTTCATGTATTTATGTTACTTCACTTGGAAAACTAAAAAAAACTGGAATATTGATTTATGGGAACTCTATTATATTTCATTATGTTTTTTTCCCTTGAAGTTTATATGTAAAATAAGTTCTTAGGTGATAATTAATGATGGTTCAGGATATTCTCATTTCTTACAATTTTTTTCATCATTTATGACTTTGAAAATCCATATCTATTCCTTCTTTTGCACCTTACTAAGCAACTGCTTAATATTCTCAAAGTTTGGCTCTATTATGTAACTTGATTTTGTAATTCTGCATATAATGATCCAGTGTATCATTAAAATACAATAAAATTATTAACTTTGTGCTAAATTCCATTTTTATTGTTGATATCAAGACAATATTGTGAAAGCATAGTGTGTGGATTTTTAAAAGTATATATTTTTTAAGACAACAAAATTGAGCTTAGTTCTGGGTCAAACAGGTAAATGTTGGGTAGAGAATGTGGCGTCTTAACTTCAGTATATTTACCTGAAAAATGCCCATAGAAAATATACCTACTATCTGTTGTGGTGATAAAGTTACCTAATATTGGTAAAGAACCTGGTATGGGGCCTCTCTGGTGGCTCAGGTGGTTGAGCACAGCGCTTGAGAATTACCTCTTGGATAACCAATAGTTCTAAGTTTAACATTAAGAATAAAGTTTTGTTTAGAAGTGTCAGTACAATAAACTTAGAATGTTTTTTTATTAGTTTATTAAGAACTGTATTAAAATTGATATATCTCTTTTTTTGTCTATAAAAGTATAACTAGGGGCCTCCTCGGTGGCGCAGCGGTTGAGCGCTGGGTTGTGAAGCTGCCCGCGGCCTCTGCGGCGTTGGTTCGATCCCCGGCTGCTCCCCGGCCACCAGAGGAGGGTCCCACATGGCGCGCAGACCTCTCCTGCCGCCCGCTGCTCCCCTCAGCAGTGTACTTCGGTCCTTCTGCCTGCTCTGCTCCCCGCTCTGGCTCTGGTGAATTCTCTCACCCTCCTGTGCTTCTGACTGTACCCAGTGCATGTATAAACAAAACAAATAAATAAATAAATAAAACATGCCTCTATTAAAAAAAAATAAAATAAAAGTATAACTAAGTTGTCATTCCTGTGTGGTTATATTTTTGTAGACAAAAATAACTGCTACTCTTCTGATTTATTTTGTATTTTTCTCATGTTGCTTTTTTACTTTAGATTTCAAATAAATCATAAGATGTAATAAATTTGACTTTTCTCCAGAAGAATAAAATACCTATGATAGGCATGGACTAAATGCCTTTATTTTATTCTAGTCAGCTATAGATATAGATTAAATATTACTGTCAAGTTAAGTAGCAAAAAGGTTACAATAATCAATTATTAGTTTATGTATTATGCAAAAATCCTTTGTTGCTTCATTATTTATAAAAATTATTTATAAAAATTATATAAAATAAAATGCAGAGCCTCCCCCAGTGTCGCAGCGGTTGAGCGCTGGGTTGTGAAGCTGCCTGCAGCCTCTGCAGCGCCAGTTCGATCCCCAGCTGCTCCCCAGCTACCGGAGGAGGGTCCCACATGGCGCACAGACCTCTCCTGCCGCCTGCTGCTCCCCTCAGCAGTGTACTTCGGTCCTTCTGCCTGCTCTGCTCCCCGCTCTGGCTCTGGTGAATTCTCTCACCCTCCCGCGCTTCTGACTGTACCCAGTGCTTGTATGTATAAATAAATAAATAAATCTTTAAAAAAATAAAAAAAATGCATTCAAAACCTAGTTCATTAAAGAAAGATCTTTTACATTAGGAAGAATACAAATGATATCATCATGTCCATTGAGAAATCTTATTTTCATTCCTTTAATTTAAAAATTAAGATTTTTAAAATTATTTTTAGCTGAGGTAACGTTGATTTACATTGTTGTTGGTATTTTGTTTTGTTTTATTTTGTTTTATTTTTTTGATCTCTCCCCTCAGCAGTAGACCCAGTATCTCTCACACCACCATAGCCCCCATGACCCATCACTTCTATGATTCTTTTTGACCTTGTATCAGATTTTCTCTCAGGAGTTAAGGCTGGAGCAGCTGTTGTCTTCATATTTTAAAATTGTGTTCTTTAACATGGCATCTCCATAACTGTCTGTGTGAGGTAAAGATTTAATATTTCATGTAGGCGAAACACTATATGACATACACCTCAGTAACATCTTTAAAGACACATCACCCAAGGCAGTGATAGTGAAGGCAAAGATAAACAGCTGGGATTACATCAAATTAAAGAGCTTCTGTACAGCAGAAGAGACAATAACCAAAACAAAGAGAAACCCCACCGACTGGGAGAAAATTTTGCACACAACACTAATGATAAAGGACTGATCACAAAAATCTACAAAGAGCTGACAAGACTCATCAAAAACAAAGTAAATAACCCAGTCAAAAAATGGGCAGAAGAGCTAAAAAGAAACTTCTCCAAAGAGGAAATGCAAATGGCCAACAGGCATGTGAAAAAATGTGCAACATCACTTGTCATCAGGGAAATGCAAATCAAAACTACAATGAGATACCATCTCACACCATTGAGAATGGCACATATTAAAAAAACTAGCAACAACAAATGTTGGTGAGGATGTGGAGAAAAAGGAACTCTCCTGCACTGCTGGTGGAAGTGCAAACTGGTCCAACCACTATGGAGAGCTGTGTGGAGATTTCTCAACCTGCTAAAGATCGAGCTTCCATATGATCCAGCAATTTCACTCCTAGGTATTTACCCAAAGGACATGGAAACATCAATTCCAAAGGGCACCTGCACCCCTATGTTTATAGCAGCACTGTTTACAACAGCTAAGCTATGGAAAGAACCCACGTGCCCCAAAATAGATGACTGGATCAAGAAGATGTGGCACATATACACAATAGAATATTATTCAGCAATCAAAAAAGATAAACTCAAGCAATTTGCAGCAACATGGATGGCGCTCAAAGGGATCATGCTCAGTGAAATAAGCCAGAAAGAAAAAGAAAAATACTGGATGGTCTCACTCATAGCAGGAATTTAGAAAACCTAAATAAGGGACCAGGAAAAAGGCTAATTATAATAAAGTAAAAATCAAAATCAACAAGCAACTATACACCAGAGACACACTACAGGGGTGGGGGAGAAGGGAGTAGGATCAAAACAAGGGGGGTAGGAATTGTATGGGGACTATAACCAAGATGAAAATGCATACATCATGAAAAAATGAAAAATGATGTAAAAAATATATAAAATAAAATAAAAAAGATTTAATATTTCATGCCATATATGATTCTTATTGAGTAACTATTTTACTTATGTAATCTTATATGGAAATATATTCATGGATGCTTTGTTCTTAGAATTTCACTTGTAATTTTAATGGTCAATATTTGTGGCCAGTCGTGGATTTGTCTGCTTATTTGTGTCAGTGTTTATAATTAGTTGTCTAAATCACTCTGTGTTTCTATCATTGTTGCAGTGAGCCCTGCTTTACAGGTACTCTTTTCTGCCTTGATTCTGGGAGTTGCTTGGCTTAATGAATTTTAGGATGGTAATTTTCAGACCCGTGAGGTCTGAAAATGATTCTGTCTGGTGTTGTGTCTCATTCTTTGAGATAAGAAGTCAAATGACTTGCACAGGGGCTTAAAGATGAACAGTCAGGATTTAAAGGTATATTGGATTAGTTTGCTCCATCTAATTATTTCCAGATTCTTTGGTATGCTCCCTATCTCTCACTTCAGAAAAAGTGGGGAAAGGAGAAACGAGAAAGAAATTATTATTATTGTCCATTGGGAAAAAGGAGTATCTTGCTTAAGTCACCTCTGTTTTGCTTTAATCACTAGCTTATAGATGTTAGATTTAAGAAATTAAACTCTAGTAGGGAACTTGAGAAATTGGAAGATGAGAAAAAGATAGTAATGTTGTCGCTTTTAAAATTAGAAAATGAAGATTAACGTGGTCTTTTTTTCTTTAGTCCTCTTTCTTTAGAATTAATCTAAATAACTGGGAGTAATAGTCGCCAGTGGTAGGGCTGCCTGGCTAGACAGGTTTAAGCAATAATCTGACCCGAGAAGAAATATTACAGGGCATGAGAGAAAATTGTGAAATTTTGTGTCTTATCCAACGGATTGAGTCTGTCTAACATTTCTCATGCTAATACCGAACAACTCAGAAGACAGCAGTAGAGGAGGAACTATTTGGGGAAGGGACGAATAGGCACCCCTTTGAACCAAGCTCCGCATACTGTGAAAGACCTGAAGGTGGAGCTCTTTGCAAAGTTTTCATGTGGAGTGTGACATCAGCATCTGGATATTTAGACCCTTAAAAAATAAACTTCCCTTCCCCCCCTAGACTACGCTTTATAATCTGCTTGAAATGTAAATTTAGGCACTGTGTTTTCAAATGACACAGAATTAAGGAAAAATTACACAAAGTCTCTGACCTTAGGGCTTATTTCTGGAAATGGTAGCCTGATTTATTTTTTAAAAGAACCCTGAGCCCTGGCTGTTACTTTGTTTTTCTCTAACACTCTGGGGTCTGTCAGCTCATGGTTTCCTACATCAGTATATAACCTTCCGTTACTTGTTGGGAGCCCCCTTTTACACAGATGTCATGTATGTCTTTCCTACCTGTTTTCCTTCTAGAGATGAAGTACAACATACACAATAAAGCTCATATTTTTCAAATACAAGAGCAATGCCTTTGAACTGTTCTGCGATCCAAAGGAAACATTTTCAGTAGCATTGTGTGATCTATTTTTATTTTTTAAATGAATGGATATCTACACCACCTCTCCTCTCCTTTCCCTGTCACCTATTTATTGAAAGGTATTAACTTTTATTCATTTTTGTTAGTATACCATTGCTGTATCTTTTTGATGTTTTATATTTCCCTATTTTTCACATTATATATGTATACTTTATAAATCTAGGATCATTTTAGAAATGGCACCTTCTGTGTGTATAAAATTTTAGGATGATAGGAATACATTCAGCTCTTAAAAGTCTTGCTTATTTTGGATTCAATGTCAACTCTATGAGAAAACAATTGTTTTCAGTATTTTCTCTGTATCCTTTGTTTTCAGTCAAACTGTGCTCTGAGCATTGCCTGAGATAACTTGATTATCATAATCATAGCTGATGAACAAAGACAATATTTCTTAATTCTAAAACTTTAGGTTACAAAATTTAATGTTTTGAAACAACAGGTGACATAGTTTCTAAAGTGAGTAAAACATATTAGGTCCCATCTATTTCTTATTTAATTGTTATGCAATGGTTTAATGTAGAGATTTAATCATGCTTCAGAGATGATAGCGTAAGAATTCATCTTGTCAACCTTCTTGGTTATGAATAACACTACATTTTAAACAATATTATCTCAACACCAAAAAAAGGAGTTAGACAAGGAAAAACAGAGTAAAAATAATAAAAACAGAAAAGTCAGGAACTAAAATAATACAAAGAGACCATAGAGATGATTAACCAAACCAGATGCAGGATATAAAGAAAAGTTAATGTTATTTCCTGGGCTAAATAATGTTCTTAAGGCAGAGCACCGTCTTCTATGTCTCTTCATCTATTCCATTGAGCTTTTGACTATAATAATCTTTGTATATTTTATGTCCTTCCTCTCTTGTAGTTTAATTTTACTTGTAACAATATACCATAACAATGTTTTAAATCTTTTTCTTCTACTTTTAGAAGCTTTTATTTTTGAGAAATAAACTCATGCATATGGTCGCTTATCATATGGTTGCTTAAAATTTTTAAGAGCATTGAATAAATACTGGAAAATAACATCTTTACTCCATTTAATTGCTTAACTAAAATCCTACAGTTTTATTGTCTCAAAAACAAAAGCTTACTATATACAAATCTCAGGTGACATATTTTAGGTGTAGCTGATAACCATCACTTTGCTATATTAATATTTTTACAGATATATGTTTACATATGTACATATCTGTAGTTGAAAAGTTAAAATTTGATCAGAATATTTGGATTACTTTCTGTTTACAGTTTAATTTTAAAAATGTAAAAAATACTCCATGAATGGCAGTAACTCTCTTTCCGCTTTTTAAAAATCACTGAAAAACAAATGGTTGAAGATTATGTGGTGTATAGTTTAAGTGTTTTTACAGTTACATAGAGTTTTAAATGACTGTTTAAATAGATTATGGTGAATTAATGGTCCTTTACTTACTAAATAAATATCACCAGATTAATAGTTTTCTTTGTATTGAGATGATTCTTAAGGGAAGAGCAATTTGCAACCTTTCCTGGAGAAAGATGTGGATATATTCACATTTCAATCCAAATCTAGTTCATTTGCTTTAATTTGAAGGGTGAAGGACAGGAAATGTGGACTTTTCTGTAAGTAACTCCTCACTTTCTTCCTGCAGGAAGTCTCCTAGGAAACCTTGTTGATCTTACAGTCTCTCCCCAACCCTAGCCATTTTGGACCAGGCACCCCTCAACTGCTCCTTTCTTTCATCCTTAATGCTTCTAACACTGTAATCTCATTGCCTGTTTATTGTTCTCTTCTTCCCCCCGCCCCAAATTAACCAAGACTTCATCATATTATTCTTTAAGATTAACCAAGTGTGTAGTACATATTGGCATCCAATGCTTATTAACAAATACATAAAGATTTTATATCTGGCCATATATGCATGGTCTTGTTCAAAACATCAAATACACTAGTGAGATGATTATGCTTGTAACTCCCATTTCTGTACACTTCCATTTATGCATGCAAGTTTAGGAACTTGAATCTTTACTGGAACTCTCAACAGTGTGAGTTTGAAAACCTTTTTATTGGTAATTTGACTTTGAACAACTTAAAATGCAATTATCTCTTCTACAGTGTCACATATATTTTTAAAATTTTAATTCAACAAATTTTTTGAGGTAACATTGGCTTGTTTATAGTGCTGTATATGATTCAAAGATATAGGATCATACCTGTTCATATGTATATTACCACACACATGTACCACCAAGGTACCCATAGTCCTCTACTGGAGTTTATGTGCCCCCACCAGGTCCTGCTGTTCATTTTCACCCTCCCCCGATGCTAGCCTCAATTCTACAGTCAGACTTGTAGGGTGTATTCTTGGTTTGGCTTTATCTGACCCTTTGTTTTCTTTCTTGATCACACAATAAGTGACACTATCCTGTATTTATCTCTCTCCTTCTGACTTATTCACTTGGCATAATCCCTTCCAGTTCCATCCATAAGAGTTCCTCATTTTTCACAGTTGAGTAGTGTTCCATTGTGTATATATACCCACAGTAGTATATCTGTTTCTTTGACATTCTACCTAGAATTTGATTAAAAAAATCTCGTGTGTTTTAAAAAAGTAAATAATTTTCTGTTAATTTGTTTCTATTAATCTGTCAACATAATATTGTTATAAATAATTTTTGTATGACAAGTGGAGAGTTAAAATGAATGCTGTTGTTGTAGTAGTTTATGAATGAATGGAATGCACTGTAAAACTCCATTTGGTCCTATGCTTTTCGTAATATGGATTGTTCTCTCAGTGCTATATTAAAATCATCTGAAATCCATTAAAATCCACTTGGACCACATGAAATTCAGAAGACAAAGAGATTATTTAATTCACTTGTGGCATGATAGAGCAAAAGAGATCCTTACATGGTGCCAATGATTAAAATCGCAGTCCTGTGGTCTCAGTCATTTGGTCTCCTTTTCATTTACTCAGCCTTTGTAGATGACACCCTTGAGAATTAGATTTACTTCTCACCAGTTTTAACATGATCCCCAAATGCCACGAAAAAAAAAATGTCCCTTCCGTTGCTACGTTGACTTCACTGACTTAGTCACTTATTTGCATATTTAAGAGATTAATGAATCTACAAAGGTGTTTTCAACCCCCTCTTTCAAAATCTGCTTTTCAAGAGTCCTATGAACATCTTAAGTTATTTCCTTTACCACTTTGCCACATCCTCTTCCAAAACCCTTTTTTCTCTTGGACTCTGTGGCCAATTATCTTGTTTGAGAGTGATGAATAAGATCTATTCATATGTATTTCACTAACCCAGCAGATTAAGAGACTTTCTGGGTATTTCCAGTGCTGACAAATTAGACTGTATAATAATAATTAATTGCACTTTTTTTTTTTTTAGTAAAAACTCATTTTAAAATATAACTCTGATGTTTTTGAACACTACCATATTTTTCTCTTTTTAAGAAAAATATTCAAAACAAAGTTTTATTTTGTTTTGGTATGATTTAAAGAAACATTGACAGAAGCATCATTATCAAAGCATGAACTACAACGATACAAAAATAAATATTGTTAATAAGAAAACATTTGCAGTGTATAGTGGACTATCATTAGAATTTAAGTGAGAGCAAGTAAGAGCTCTTGTTACGAACATTTGCTATAAAATGTATTTAACATACAAAAGAGATTAAATACTGTTTTATATGACAATATTGTTGGGTATTTAGAGTAATTCAAATCATAGTTAATTTAAGGTTGTGGTCAGACAAGGGAAAACAACACAAGTAATTAAATAATACAGATAAACAATGACATCATATAACTTTCTTGGGTTCTTTATTTTGAATGTCAGGGTGTGAGAAGAGGCAGAACTTGGTAGGGGGCACAGTGATGTTGATAACAACTTGAGACAATTTTGAGCATTTTAGATATTCATGGTATTTTTAAAAATCTAATTTCTATGCTTAGGATGTTTTCTCCTTGAGGCAGCTTGTCACTTGTTCCCTAACACTTTTCTGTGAGAATTTAGAGATCTCTCCACAATTTACAATTCAAAGAGAATCTAAAATAAGATGGGAAATTGAGTTTCCTAGCATAAATCAGCAAGAGTGGGAAGAGAGAAGTGAAGTGAATATCAAAGAATGTATATTTAAGTATATATATATATATGTATGTATGTTATTTGATCAATTTCTATGTAGACTCTCAAAGAAATGTAAAGAAAATTCTACTAAGGAGGAAAATTTGCATTTTAAGTTGTTGGTGGTTAAATTACCCATAAAAGGTAGATATATTTATATACAACTTAGATTCTATTTAGAATTTGATCAAATAAAAGTTGTGTTTTAAAAAGGTGAGTAGCAGATGTGGCATATATACACAATAGAATATTATTAAGCAATCAAAAAAGATAAACTCACGCCATTTGCAGCAACATGGATGGAGCTAGAAGGAATTATGCTCAGCGAAATAAGGCAGAAAGAAAAAGAAAAATACTGAATGGTTTCACTTATAACAGGAATACAGGGGAACCAAATAAGACATCAGTGTAAAAAAATAATAACAGTACAAAACACAACAAAGCAAAAGCGGACAATTATAAATCAGAGATGTACTGCAGGGGAGGGGTAGGGAGAGGGATCAGAGGGAGGGAGGGAGGAGCACAGGGGACTGAGGTGATGGTGCATGGGTGCCTTGGGGAAGGAAACTCTATGGGGACTACACCTGAGGGGTGGGGGGAAGCAAATATTGTTTAAAAATGAACAATGATGTAAAAAATATAATTAATAATTAAATTTAAAAAAGGTGAGTAGCTTGTATTATTAATGTAAGTATAAGAGTATCATCAATAATTACTTAGTTTTTAGAAAAGAGGTTTCTTACTAGTGATAAGAAGACTTTCAAAACAGTGTTCTTTGAGAGAATAGAAGTATATCTATTCAGTAATGCATGCAGTAGTTATTTTCATCAGAGATAATATATATGCACATACATGTGTGAGTGTATAATATATATGAGTGTATATATATATACCTATATGTATATAAATATGTACATATAAGGTTGGAGAAGTCAGCATGCAATTATTTGCTGATGAGTTAAAAGGTCATTTACATCAACAAATATTTTATAGTTTATCAGTCCCAATTTGAGGACTTGAAACTTTTTAAAATTACAAATAAGTATTTTTTTTTCCTTTGAGCTATATCATTGACTTGCCTTCACTGTACAGTGAATCTACACTGTAGCACATGCTCAGTAGGCAGCTGAGGCTGCAGGAGAACCACAGCTGAAACCGCTGGGTTACAGAGCTTCTCCAAAACTTCACTGGTAATTTCTTTTGGGTGGACAGTGCTAATAAATATGACATAATTGTAGAACCAGCACAAATTCCTGTTTCTTTAAGACTTCATTTTTATAGAGCAGTTTTAAATTTACAACAAAATTAAGAGGAGAGCACAGAGATTTCCCATACACTCCCTGCCCCCATATATGCATAATCTACCCCTTTATTAACATTCCCACCACAGTGATACATCTGGTATAACTGATGAACCTACATTAACATATCATTGTTGCCCAGGGATCGTAGTTTACATTATTAGGGTTCACTCTGTCTTGTGTATTTATTATATTCATTATAGTATGAATATTCATATAATATACATGTATATAAATAGGCATATTATTTGTCTTGGATATATATTATAGTCATTATAATTTCATGCAGAGTAGTTTCACTGCCCTAAAAGTCTTTTGTGCTCCACCTATTCCTCTTTTCCTCCTCCTTAACCTTAAGCTGCCACTGGTCTTTTTGTACTCAGTATAGTTTCGCCTTTTCCAGAGTGTCATGTAGTTGGAATCATACAGTATATAGCCTTTCAGATTCACCTCATGTCTTTTCCTGGCTTGAGAGTCATTTCTCTTTAGTGTGGTTAACATTCCTTGGTCTGGATATACCAGTTATTTATGAAGGATACACACATTGTTTCCTTGAAGTTTCAGCAACAATGAATAAAACAGCTGTAAACCCCAAGTGCAGTTTTTTTGTGTGGATATGTTTTTACCTCCTTTAAGTAAATACTCAAAAATGTCATTGTTAGACTATGTGATAAGGGTATGCTTAGTTTCACATGCCACAGCTATGTGCTCACCATTTGTATTTCTGCCAGTGATGAGAGTTCCTGTTGCTCCACATCCTTGACAATGTTTGCTCTTGTCACTATTGAATGTTTTGACCATTTTAATAGCTGTGCAAAAGTACCTCATTTTTGTTTTAACTTGCACCTCCCTGATGATGTACATTGTGGAGTATTTTACTGTGGGATTATCACAAATTCTTAACTGCTCCAATGAAGTAGAACTAATGCTGGCAAGTACTTCAGAGTTAGTTTATACCAATTGATAATTCATTAACTAACCACCATAGTCAACAACTAGCTAGATGCAATAAGTATTCTTTTTTTTTAAAGGATTTATTTATCTATGCATACAAGAACTGGGGTGAAGGCCAGAGGTGTGGGGGTTGAGAGGATTCACCAGTGGCAGAGTTGGGAGCAGAACAGGTGGATCTACTGAAATACACTGCTGAGAGGAGCAGCCGCGAAACAGGAGAGGTCTGCTGCACCATGTGGGTAGCTCCCTGGTTGGGGATTGAACTCCTGCTGCAGTGGGTGACTGTGTCTTTAGCCCCTGCACCACCAGGAAGGCCCTATATATAGGTATCTTTTTGAAGCGAGTCAAAGAATTTTTGTAGGGGTTGGCACACATTTCTGAAATTATAATAGAAATAAAGAAAAAATTCTGTAACATAGTCAAACATATATTCTGAAAGTAATTCATATAAAGCTGCTTATATAAACATTTGAATTTAACATTCTATTTTATGTTTTACATATACAGACATGATAAAATAACAGCAATTTAGTTGACTTAGGCTTATCTTTCTAGAATAGCTCTTTACCCACTCAGAGAAGACAGGATCTCAAAGAAGGGTAAGTCATTCCGTTCTTCCTCAGCTCTAATTATTAAAGCAATTATTCTAATATTGAGTTGCATATTGCCTTGCTGTACCTTATGTAGTCTTGATTACATAGAGCAATCCAGTTCTTCCTCCATAAGGTTGGAATCTATAAAGAATGTGCCTCACCTTGTCTTTTCTTAATTCCTTTAAAGATGCATGGATGATTAATTGACAGACTTTCGTCTTCTAATTGACTCTGCTTTGACAAAATTTCTTTTAACATGTAATCTGATGAGTATGGAACAAGCAGAATTACAGTCTTTCTCTGTACTTTATCTGTACCAATATAACCAAAGTTTGCATTTGACTTTAAAATGACCTCACACATCTAGATCAGAGTAATACTACTACTGCTAATTCAAGTTCTTAGGAATATTTTTAACTGGTGATAGCTTAGCCTGGACTTTAAATAAGGGACCTAAATAATGGACTTCATGTTTATCAATTAATAAGATTGAGCACTTATTCAATGTTACTCTGTATAATATTTTGAGAATAACGTGAATCAACTCCCTAGTATTGCAGAGTTTAAATTCTCAGAATCTACAAGAAATGCCAGAGAATCTATCAGCCTTTCTGCAGTAGGTGAACATGGAATTATACTACTTGACTCAAAGATTAAAAGTGGAGAAAGGTATCCCTCATTTACTAGAATATTTATATGTTAACTCTTTTCTTGCTGCATTTTTTCCTTCTTGAAAATCACTTTTTCCAGTCTTCCCCACAAATCCCTTATCAGTTAATTTTCATCGCTAGATAGTAAAATCTCATTCAATTGTGAATTGTCCATTGTATTATTATTTATTGTACTTTGCATGAAGACACTTGTAAATATTTTATTTTTAATTTTTAGGTAAAATTTTTTTATTGGGATAACATTGGTTTAAATCATGGTTTGTGTTGCACAAATAAAGGATTTTCCTTCTCAGATGTTACCACACCAGGCCATACCCACCAGCAAAGCATCCGCACCATCCACCAGCATCATCCATTGTGTTCCCTCCCCACCTTTCTTCTAAATATTTAAATATAAATTACATTTTCAAGCTATGCACAGTAAATATTTCAGCATTTTTAATGGTTTCATAATTTATTTTTTAGTTTTCTAAAAAAAAATCCTCTAATCCTCTTTAATTTTATTTTATAATGATTTTTTTAAAAAATCATTGAACTAGAATATTATGTAAATATTTATTTTCCCCATGTTTATATACGTGGGTGAGAATAAGAGTTTGAAGACAATAGAAAGAGTAAATTAGGGGGTTAGCAAGGTAAACAAAACATCCTTTGTGGAAGGAAAATTTTGTTTGACTTAAGGAATCTGGAAACATGTTTTTCCCTGCATTTGCATGTCCTCCAAAATGGAAAAGAAAAAGGAGGGATGGAATATGTTTTATTCTGTTATGTACATTTACACTGAAGGGATTTGCTAGGCATTTACTCGTCCATAAATTCTATGAATAAACAGCAGTCAAAAAAGATAAACTCATTTGAAGCAACATGGATGGAGTTGGAAGGGATTGCGCTCAGTGAAATAAGTCAGAAGGAAAAAGAAAAATAGTGGATGGTTTCACTTATAGGAGGACTATAAGGTAACCAAACAAGGGATCAGGAAAAAACAAAATAAAAACAAAAAGAAAAGTAGCAGGCAAAAGATAAATCAGAGACATTTAGATGGGGAGGGGAAGGGAGAAGAATCAGAACAGGGGAGGAAAGAGCACAAGAGATGATGGTGATGGTCATGGGTGTCTTGGTGGTGGGATTCTATGGGGGCGACACCTGAGAGAAACAACGATGTAAAAAAAAATACATATATAAATAAAAAGAAAAAAAAAATCTATGAATAAAAAAAGTGTCAAAATAAACCAAAGAATATTAAATGGCCAGTTATGACATTAAACTAATGAGCACCATAATCCAGGGTAGTTTATTGGAAGGTGCCAACTTTTTTCATAAATTGTTAGAATACATTTGAATGTGAGTACAGCTATATTATTTGCATATTAATATCATTAAAATAAAATGCAGTTATGATTTTGCAAATATCTTTTAAGGCTGATGCATAATCATAACATCTTCTGTATAACTGAAATAGAGAAGAAAGGATAGACAAGGGTGACCCTGTGTTTTACATTAGCTGGAATCCTGGTTTCTCAATTATTATTTATAATTGATTATTTCAGCATCCCCTTTCACTTTCAACTGTGTCTCATTTTGGATAGAAATAAATATGAAATATTGCAGATACTTAACCTTTTCAAGGAAATGAAAGGGTTTTCAGCCCCCTTGTGTGGGAGGAAGCACTAGAGTTTCAACCACACAAGCAAGCATGTCTGGACAACTGCACAGATACTGGTTGGCCTCCTTTCTGCCGCAAGTTCATGAAAGATGGGTAAATTCAGTTAATACTCTGGTCTACAGGAAAACCACTGAGGGTAATTAGTTCTTGTGGCAACACTGCATTTAATATTTCCCTTTATTTCTTTCAAGTTTGACCATGCTATACAATAAGAAAAAATTTCTGATGAAATCTCACACTAAAATTACAGGGGATAAGAGTTATTTTCATTTTCAATTTTGCTGAGTGTTATTATTAAGCTTACAGATAGTTTTGTTTTCAGAGTAAGTTTTATCCTGACCTATATTATTTTCAGTTGGCTGTTCATAAATGCCAGAATTTTAGGGGCTAGCCTCACTGTTCTGGGTAGTATCTGTGTTCCATCTTGGACTGTAGGACACATAAATGACATGTGTAGTGGAAGGGATTTTAAGAAAAGGATCTTCAAAGTGATGTATTCCATTTACTAAAAATACATAAAAGGAAGACCAAGTTGTGCAATAATTGCTTGAAGGTCATTTGTAGGGTATAGGAGGAGGAGGAAGTGGTTGGTCAGCAGGATTAGAGGGCAAGGATGCATATAGCATTATATCAGAAGGTAAAGTTAGAGTAGAGGGAGAAAGGAAAGACAATAAAATCTATTTATTGTCTCTTGTAAATAAGACACAGCTTGAGGACTAGTCTTAGTATAGAATCAAAACTCCTAGCAATCCTAGTTTAAAAACAAGTAGCCACTCTCTATATTCGGGTTAATAGCTTGGCTCTTTTCATTTAGTAGTTGCATTTTTCCAGTTGAAATTAATGAACATCATTAGCATGGGCTCTTGTGCATAATCCTGGTACTCCTGGTTGGTATCTACCTGTAGAAGCAAATCCATCATTAAGATGCAAGGAATCCGCTGGATTTATATAAGCCACTAGGTAGTGGTAAACATGGAAAAAGAGACTGCGCAAGAATACCTGTCTGAAGGAGAAAGACAAATGCCAGATGGTGTTGCTTGTATGTGGAATATAGAGAACCAAACCATCAGATACAACCAAACTAGTAACAAACTCTAGAAATCTGACTGTAGAACTGAGGGCTCCAGAGTGGGAGGTATAGGGACAAGAACAAAGTCAGGAGGGAGCCCAATGGACTGGTGGTGGACTGAGGATGTCTTAGTGGTGGGTGTGGTATAGTAACAACACTTGAGGGCGGAGGTCCTGTGCCTCTAAAACACAATCAAAATTGTAAATCAATGTTACCTCAATAAAAAAAGAGAAAAGGAAGAACAGGTAAGATAAAACTAAACCAAATCCCTAAAAATCTGATTGCAGAATTAAGGCTACCAGAGTGGGAGTATGAGGGTGTGGAGCAAAATGGGGAGGGCACCCAATGGACTATGGTGGAGGCCTGGGTGCTTTGGTTTTGGGTGTGTGTGGTAACATACAAGAAGTTTGAAACTGTACCCCTAAATCATGTGCAGTGTTATACACCAACATTACTGCAAAATTAACAATACCTGTGATTTCAATGACTGAATTTAAAAGTGGTATTACCAGGGCACTTTTCTTTCCCCCCTGAAATGTTATATTTTCATGAAGTGACAATAAAGACATTAATTATTTTTTCAGGTTCAGGTGAAAGGATTTAATGACAATTTTCATAGCTTTATTTATGGAATTGAAGACATGGAATAGGTTGTAATAAAAACTAATTTGGTCAAAAGTTTACACAAAACAATGAATCCATCAAACCAATGCATGCTTGCCTTATGGAGCTACTTCACTCAAAAGTCTTTCTTAATTCAAACAGTTTCCGATAATGTAATGGACATTTTTTTTTAGTTATGGCCATTTTAAACAGTTTACATGAGCAAGTTCACATTTCATTTTTATTTATTTACTTATTTATTTTTAAAGATTTATTTATTTATACAAGCACTGGGTACAGTCAGAAGAGCGGGAGGGTGAGAGAATTCACCAGAGCCAGAGCGGGGAGCAGAGCAGGCAGAAGGACCGAGGTACACAGCTGAGGGGATCAGCGGGCGGCAGGAGAGGTCTGCGCGCCATGTGGGACCCTCCTCCGGTGGCCGGGGAGCAGCCGGGGATTGAACCGGCGCCACAGAGGCCGCAAGCAGCTTCGCAACCCAGCGATCAACCGCTGCGCCACCGGGGAGGCCCATAATGGACATTTTTACATTGAGTAGTTACCTTGAAACGCTCAGTAATACAGTTTCTGAGTATTAGTAGGGAATGGAGCACTAATCTCTGCTTTCACATTTGATGACTATCTTACACAAATGATCTTATACTGTGGCTCATATTTGCACACTTATCCATACAAAATATATGGCTTGCCTCTATTCCTTACTGTTGAAATTAGAAGTGACAATGAAGGGATCTACTGATACTCGATGTGATTAAATGAAATCAGATAAAATTTTATGTGTAGTAAAACTTTAATATTTTAAAGATAGGCTATTAGAAGTGTCAAAGAATCAATTAGAAAGTACTTGTGGTACATCTATCATCTATGCATTTATAATTTTAATGTTTGTGGACTACTATATAAAGGAATAAAGTAGATCTTACTTGGAAATGTATATGTATATTTGGGCCTTACTGGATTTTATCATTTATTTATTTATTTTAAAGATTTATGTTATTTATTTATGCCTACAAGAGCAGAGGTGCTGGGTGGATGGGTTGAGAGGATTCACCACAGACAGTGTGGGGAGCAGAACAGACGGATTGACTGAAATACACTGCTGAGGGGAGCAGTGGGTGAGACAGGAGAGGTCTGCTCTACCATGTGGGTCAGCTCCCTGGCTGGGAATTCAACTCTGTGCTGCTGTGGCTGCTGATAGCTTGACAGTGCTGAGATTTAACCCCTTGTACCACCAGGGAGGCCCCTTACTGATTTTAATTTTCCTTTATTTTCTTCATGGGAAACACCAATGTGGCTTTTTGCAGTATATTTAGATATATATTTGAATTAATGATGTATATATATACACATGTGTATATATTCAAATTAGATAAGTGTATATGTGATTTAAATATATTTAAACTACATATGTATATGTATATTCAATTCATATTAATTGATTAATGAAAAAAGTACTGGAAGAAAGATTATGTATCGGTAATGACATCTACCTTTTTGTAAAATTTTAATAATGTTATACTTTAAAAAGCGATTTTTTTCTATCAGTTAAAAGTTTGGTTCCGGCAGTCCTATGTACCATAATTATTGACTAACACAAAAATTTAGTTTTTTCAGTTTGCATAAAAATAAAAATTATGTTTCCCTGTCCTTATAAAATATTTATAAAAATAAATTACGAGAGATTATTTCAGACTAACATTTGACATAGTTTCTTCTATCTAGCCTCCGGTTTGGTTATATCTTTGACCTTTCATCTTGAAATATTTGTTGGACATGACCATAAGGCAGGCAAAAGACTTAGCTCATCAGGAAAGCTAGGCCTAGCAAAATTAAGTAGTCAGGACTTGTCTCTGGAAACAGGGGGAGTTACTAACTCCAACAAAAGAACTTGCACTTTTGTAGGGATCAGAGTTGTCAACCAAAGGGATAAAATTCTGGTAATGAAATTTCAGATAATTGGCTAACAAGTGAGAGAATTTTTGTGTGGGTGGTGGCCTCGCCTCTTTGCTGGAGCCTTGAAATCCCATCAAGAGAAGATTGCCCAACTGTCTTTTTGGCTTAAAATATGTAGAGATATTTTCTTAGTTATTCAGTAGATAGAGATAATACCTTTATTCCCAATCCACAGGATGCTATTCACCATATGAATGAGGGATGTCATTTTTACCTTTTTGAGATTATGAATCAGTATTTAAGATATAGCTTATAAATCTGCAAAGAGAGCAGAAATTGTAGCATTTGTCAGGAAAGCAATTTTCAATTGAATAAGTACTTTATATATAGGCCCATCTTGGAGCTATTGTAAGTTTAGTTATAGATGTCACCCAATAAAGTGAATATTGCAAGAAAGTGAATCATACAATTCTTTTGGTATTCCAGTACATATGTTATGTTTGTATTACACTATACTCTATTAAGTGTGCAATAGCATTATGTCTAAAAAACAATATACATACCTTAATTGAAAATACTTTATTGATAAAAATTGCTAACCATCACCTGAGCTTTCTGTGAGTCATAGTATTTTGCTGGTGGAGTGTCTAAATGTTGATGCCTACTGACTGATAAGGGTTGTGATTGCTCTAGGTTGAGGTGGCAGTGGCAATTTCTTAAAATAAGATGATGAAGTCTGTCTGTCAGACTGATTGACTTCCTTTAACTAAATGTTTCTTGTATCATGTCATTCTGTTTGATAGCATTTGACCTACTGTAGAAGTTCTTTCAAAATTGGATTCAGTGCTTTCAAACCCTGGCTCTGTTTTATCAACTGAGTTTATGTCATATATTAAATCCTTTGTTGTCATTTCAACACTGTTCACAGAATCTTTACCAGTAATAGATTCCATTTCAAAAACCATATTGTTTGCTCAGCCATTAATGATTTTTTCCATAAGATTGCAGCAATTTAGTCACATCTTTGAATTCTACTTTTTCTAATTCTAATTCTCTTCATATTTCATTATAAATTTGCAATTACTTCCTCTGCTGAATATTTGAACTCAGACTAGAGGGGTTGAATAAACTTTACCAAACTCATGTTAGTAGAAACAGCTTCACCTTCTCCATGAATTATAAATGTTTTTATGGCATCTAGAATGGTCAATTATTTCAGAAAGTTTTCCCATTTTTTTTTCAGAGCTATCAGAGGAATCACCATCTATGGCAACTTAAATATTTCTCAAAAATTAACTTGAAATTTGGAATTACCCCTTTACTCTGGGGCTGCAGAATGTGTGTTAGTATGAAAACAATATTATAACATAATCTTTTTAAAACTCACGCAGAATTCTTGGGTGGCCAGGCACATTGTCAATGAGAAGTAATATTTTGAAAGGAATCCTTTTTTGAAACAGTAGGTATCAACAGTGGGCTAAAAATATTCAGTAAGCTGTGTTAGCTGTGTTGTAAACAGATGTGCTGACATCTAGGCCCGCCCCCAACCGCCCCACTGTTTATAAGGTGCAGGCATAGTTGTTTAGCATAATTTTCAGAGTGGTAAATAAGCACTGGCTTCAACTTAGACTCCATCTGCATTATTAACACCTAGCAAGAGAGTCAGCCTATCCTTTGAAGCCTTGAAGGCAGGTGCTGATTTCTGTCAAGCTACGAAAGTCCTAGCTGATATCCTTTTCCAATTAAAAGCTGTTTTGTGTGCACTGAAAATCTATTGTTTAGCGTAATCATCCTCATCAAAGATCTAAGCTGGAGAACTTTGCGCCGCTTCTACATCGACAGTTGTTTTACCTTGCTCTTTGATGTGGAGATAGCTTCTTTCTTTAAACCTCATGAACCAACCTGGCTTCAAGTTTTCTTCTGCTTCTTCTTTCTCAGCCTTCATAAAATTGAAGAGAGTTAAGACTTTGCTGTGGATTATGCCTTGGTTTAAGAGAATTGTTGTGGCTAGTTTAATCTTCTATCGAGACCACTAAAACTTGCCCACACCAGCAATGAAACTGTCCTTTTTCTTAGCATTTGTGTGTGATGGAGTAGTACTTTTAATTTTCTTCAAGAACTTTTCATTTGCATTAACAACTTAGCTAATTATTTGACACGAGAGACCTAGCTTTTGATATGGCTTTTGACATGCCTGCCTCACTAAAATTTGTCATTTCTAGCTTTTGGTTTAAAGTGAGAGAGGCCCATCTTTCTTTCACCTGAATTCTTATTATAGGGTTATTAATTGCCTTAATTTCAATATTACTGTGTCTTGGGTAATTAAGAGGTCTGGGGTGAGGGAGAGAGAGGGGATGCTGTTTGTGGGAGTGAGTAGTCAGGACACAAATAATGTTTATCAATTAAATTCTTCTTAAATGGATGCGGCTTATGGTGACCCAAAACAATTACCATGGTAACATCAAAGATCACTGACTAAAGATCACCACAGCTGACAGCATAATGACAACATCAGAAATATTTTGAGAATTAAGAAAATGTGAGACAGACAGGAAATGACAAGTGATAGACATGGGTAAACTTTTTGGACACAGTTTGCCACAACCTTCAATGTGTGGAAAATGCTGTTTCTGTGAAATACAATACAATGAAGAATATAAAAGCAATACAATTAACTCTGCCTTGTTAAAACTGATAGAAGTGATTCTCTAGAAACAAATCTTTTGCATATCCATTTCCTTCCTTCCCTCTTCAATCTTTTATGACAGTGTCTGTTAGATGGTACAGGAAACTCATCTGAAATGTGAAGCATGTTCAGGTCACTCTTGTTTTAGATGAATGAAGTCAAACATGACTTTACTGTATAATGCGGATGTGGGAGAAAAAGACATCAGCTGAGGTCAGTCATGCATATAGGAGATTAGTAATCAAGTTGTCTTGGTTAAAGTTTCAGGAATATTCACTCAGGTTGTTGCCATTTATTGTTGGTGAATCCTTTATTTTTTTTTAAAGATTTATTTATTTATTTATACCAGCACTGGGTATAGTCAGAAGCGTGGGAGGGTGAGAGAATCCACCAGAGCCAGAGTGGGGAACAGAACAGGCAGACTGACAAAGTACACTGCTGAGGGGAGCAGCGGGAGGCAGGAGAGGTGTGCGCGCCATGTGGGACCCTCACTGGTGGCCGGGGATCGAACCGGCGCTGCAGACGCCGTGGGCAGCTTTGTAGCCCAGCGCTCAACCGCTGTGCCACCAGGGGAGGCCCGAATCCTTTATTTTTAATTAATTTTTTAATGAAGTGCCATTTTTCACTTCCTTGTTAGTACTTTGACAGTCTACTTTTCTCCCCTTAACCCCAACCTTAACTCATGTGTAGCTGCCAGTGAATCTTAATCGTCACTTTGGAAAATAGTTATGTGTACGTACTTAATGGAAGAATATAAAATAAAGCCACCTAAGATATAGAGATGAATTTTTGAATATTCACTGATACTAGAATTTTAATCAAATTCTGAGTTACTTAATATCCAATTCTCTGGTTTGTGAAATACCCAGTTTTGCCACTTCTATCTTACTTTCTCTTTTGGGTACATTTCACTGATTATCCATTCTTCTAATAAATTGTAGTCAGTGAGGCAATGAATGATCTCTAGTGATTTTTATATTAGATAAAATGCAATGTATAAACTCAGTTTTTCGAGGCAATAAATGAATGAGTATAAAACTGAAGGGGGCATAATCTATTACTTGAAGTTGGTATTAAAATGAATTTGCTTGCAAAAACGGTTATTAACATCATGTGCTTCTGTAAGAAAAAAGTACAAGATGATAACACTTTTCATGTGAATGCATATGAGATTTTGACATTCTCTCTGATGAAAGCACAAAACTTGTGTATTCATGTAGCGTTGGCATCACACAAGCCAATGTCATACCAAAGTTGAAAGTTTTGAAGGAATGGAAATGCCTTCCAGAACCAGAGGGAGCTGGTCTACAGGGAGCAACTGGAAAATGACCCAGACACACAGAATCCTGCGAGACCCTGCCGTGTGATGACAGAGGGAAGGGCTGTCAGCTTTATTTCCCGTCTGTCCAGGGGGACGCATGTGGCTACACTGTGCATTTTTCCTTTTTTCTCTCTATGAAACTTTGTATTTTGTCCATAATGAGTTCCATTTTCACTTGTGCTGGTTTCAGAAAATTTCATTTAAATGATCCCTATCTGAAAACTAGGGCATCCATGTTTGAAATCAAACACATCCCTCTCTCTCCCCTTGGCTGTCATCTTCACAGTCCCTCACAAACCTTGGTGGAGTTTTCAAGTGATTTCTCTCTTATTGCCTGTAGCCCGTCATGAAGCTGGGTGGCACGTATCTTAGACACTAACCTTGCCACCTAACCAATGGTATTTTTTATGATTCTCTATTTCATAGCCTTCATGTTTGCCAAAAATTTTAACTGATAAGAGGGATATCTCAAATTCACCACTACCTCTGTGTCTTAGTGACTAGCTTTTCCCTGGTTTTCCTTTCTTGCAAAGCCATTCAATGAGGTTTTCGGTTTGTTTGTTTTGTAATGCTTCAGTAATGTATTTTTCTTTGAATTCTTAATGATTAATAATTCTTATGCATTCATTCAACAACTGTTATTGAGTCCCTAAAATATGTTGCATTCTTTTTCAGCTGCTAGTTCCTGCCCTTGTGGTGCTCTCATTCCGGTGGAGATAAGTAATTACACTGATGTTGCTTTGTGTGTGCTAATGTTGTCTCCCCAAGTACATTGTAAACACCTTAATGAGAAGAAACTGGCTCACCTTATTGCCTACATATCCTCAGTATTTCTAGGCACTCTTATTTGTGGAAACTTCTTGTCTTAAAATCCCAGGACCCTTCTCTCTCTTTCAATGTTCTTCAGCAGCAAATTCAGACATACCTGGTTTCTAATGGTTGTTATTTGCCCATCTGAAAATAAGTCCTCGTGTCCAAGTTTCTGTTCATCAGTCACTAAAACCCAGCGTGCCTAAACACAAACTCATGTCTCCCACCACTGTTTCCTCCTCAGTTTTACTCTTTGTGGCGCCATCTCCTGAGTCCTCTAGGCTTGAAACCATCCAGTCATCTTTGACTCATCATCCCTCTGCTTTAGTCCTTGCATCTAGTTAGTCATGAAGCTATGTTGCTTCTTCCCTCTAATTGTTTTCTATATCCTTTCCTTCTGATTCATGATCACATTGACCAATCTGGATTAGACCTTCATCACTTCGTATTGGAACCATTGGATTAGTTTCCTAACTAAGCTCTTGTCTTCACCTTTTACTCCCTCCCAGTGTTCCTGTCCTTACACAAACATTCTTTGAACACTGTCCTTTGTCATCTTTCTTCCTGTTCAAAATGCATAAAGAAGTCCCATTGCTAATTACATCAAATCAAATTTATTTTAAATTTTCAGGCACTGTGTAACTCCAATCTGTTTGTCCAACTTTGTTTTTCCTTCACTCTCAACATGACTCCTATGTCATCAAGCACTTTTCACACATGCTTCTTCTCATGACCTTGCTGGAGAAATGGTGGAGAATAAAAGTTAAGAACTTGATTTTTGGTGACAGACAGATGAGGCTAGAATGCATCTTCTGCTTCTATCTTTTCTGGTTCTCCTTTGTGTCTTTCCTAGAAATTTCCAGAGCAAATTTCTTAGTTTCCAAAATCCATTTGTTAATAGGAAGTATTGGACTCATCCTGTAAGATGAGAAATAAATGAGATAATGTTGACTAAATGCTCAGTACAGTATTTAGTAATATGTGCTTAATAATTTTTTTTTTTTACAAAGGCATTATTTTCCCCCCTTCTGGTAGTACATGTCTCATGTCTCTCTACCTACCCGAACTGGTCCCACTTTTTTGGCCCTGCTCAAACCTCCACATCCCTATGAAGCTTTGACCCACCAACTTGTGTTTCTCTAAATTCCAAAAGAACGATGGATTACATAAAAATTGGGGGGTTGAATTACATTCTGAGAGGATGATTATGACATAGTGTATGGGAATTAAGGAGGTCTGGAATAGAACCTACTCTTTCAGTAATTAGCTGGAGACCATAAAAATAATCATAAAGTTGCAAGAGGATCAAATGAATTGACTTCAGAAATTTTCCTGGATTTTGTATGTATATATTTTTACTACACATTGATAATCAAGATTTTTTTATCTTTACTGAAGTACAATGGAAATTGTAAGATAATTAAAGTGTGCATGGTGCTTATTTAATATACCAAATCGTGAAAGAATTCCACCATCTAGTTAGTTAATTAACACATCCATCACCTCACATATTTATCTTTTTCTTGCTCTCATTTTATTTTGGTGAGAACATTTACATTCTACTGTCTTAGCAAATTGCTATTATACAATACTGTACATTCATCTCTAGTGCCCTATCATACATCTTAAAGCTGAAAGATTGTACTCATTTACCAACTTCTTTGTATTTCTTCTACCTCCTGCCTCAGACAACCAGTTTTCTACTTTCTGTTTCTATGATTTTGACTTTTTTATAGATTCCACATGTAAGTGATACCACAGAGCATTTGTCTTTCTGTACCTGCCTTTTATTACTTAGCATAAGGCTCTTAGGGTCCATACTGTGGCAAATGGTAGGATTTCCTTTCTTCCTATGGCAGAATAATATTCCATCACATATATGATTATTAGCATGTTTTGGTAAAGATTAAACATTTGGGTAGTCTTATAGATTTTTATATAGGGAAAATAATCATACCTATGACTATTTTATATGTAGTTGTTTTCTATATATAAAAATTATACTTACTAAAAGTGCTATTTAACAAATAAATCTCTACAGGACTGTTCCAAAATTACACTTTATGAAGAAATTCAGTTTTCTAAATTCATTTTGTATTTGTCATTCATTCTCTAGATCCTTGAGAAATATGCTTCTAGAAAGGATGGGCTTTAAATTAAACTTAAGGATAAAGTTTTGATATTCCCAATGCTTAGTGATAAATTTACAGAAGACTATTGTGCTTTCTTGAGGTATTTCATAGTTCTCAAAAGGAATAAAGAAGTCATTTAGAATAAACAGATATCAGTCAAGTTTAATTTTTTCCTAACTTTATACTCTCACTTTACCCTATTTTTTTTTTAAACAGTCCCCTGTCCAAAGGGGGAAAATGTTATTAAAATGGCCCGGTGTGTAAAATTACCCCAGTGTTGGCCCCACCCAGACTAATTGGCATTCTTGAAGGAGGGTAGGAGGAATGCTGGTTACAGGGAGTTGCCTTTTTTTCTGTGATTCATATCTGGGAGCCACGGGGGTAAAACTTAGAGGGAATCCACTCCTGTTTAAATGCTGGTTCTCACTCCTAGACAATTATTTTTCAGTATACAAGTATTTTTTTTTTAAGCTGGCTACACCTCTTGGGAAAACAGAAAATACGTCAAGCTCTCACAGGTTGCATCTTCAGTCTTATTCATTCACAGTTTTCTTAACCGCAGACAAAATGAAGAAATAAGATGTAGTAATTCTAAGGGGTTGTTAGAGGGATTCTTTCCTTGAGGCTAGGTTCTGGGAATTTTGTAAACAAAATGCATGCAGCAGAGATGAAGATGGTTTTTTTCAGTGAAGCAACTTAGAATTTCTAGGAGTTTTTCTGTCCCTGCTCCCCCATGTATGGATGCTTTTGGAAGAAATAATATTCCAGTGTTAATGTAAATATTTCTAAAATATATAAATAGAATTTTTAAGGAATCCCTGGGGACTGTGAACTTTCCAAAATGACTGAAATATATGTGCTACTTTAACTTCTTTGGTGACTGGAAGAATCAGATAGTAATTGTAGTAATAATAATAGCAAGCAGACAGTAAGTCAAACTTTCCATGAGGGTCTTTGATCATAGCCCTTGGACAGAGAAAGCAGGGAGAATAGCAACAGAAAATAACTAGACTTAGAAAGTGTGCTTCATAGAAAATTTAAAGTATCTTGGTCATGATCTTCATACGGTCATGATCTTCATGATCTTCATCTTCATTTTTTGTTTTGTTTTATTTTTCTAAAGTGCGCAGCTGAGCAAATATTCAATTCATCACTTATTTTTTTTCAATAAAGACTTCGATCTGAATGGAAGTCTTTGAAATTTGAGATGAAATGAAAACTCCTTTAAAGTCATATGCTTACTTTCTTCCTTTTGGTTTAACATTTAAACTTTGGTAATATAAGAATTTTTGTGATGTGTAAAGTAAGACTTCCATTTTCAAAAGTCTTTTTTTTTAATTCTGGGAAATTCTTCCAGGTCTGTTTTCCAATACAGATAGAGAGTTGTATCATTTTTTTTGTTGTTGGTGGGGGGTGCTGTTTGTTTTATAATTAGTCTTTGGCATCATCTTTTTTCTTGAGCTTATTTCAGTGTCAGATTTTCAAATGAGGTTTTTTGATTCAGTGAATTTTACTACAGATAATTAAATTTAATAATCCAATCCATTAATTCAATAGCATTTAATAATTTATTAGGAAGTATGACTGAGATTTTTCATTTTTTGGTCATTTCCCTTGGGAATTTTGGCAGGTCAAATGGGAAAAGAAAAAGTCCAATCCTAAAATAAAACAATAAATATTATTCATAATTTTTCTCCTCAACTCAAAGCTTATAGGCAAATCTTTTTCTTTTTTTAAAATGAAAGGACTAATGTAGGTCTTTTGAAGGATGGGGTGTTTGGGGAGTGAAGGAATTCTGGAGTGAATATGAACTACAGTGTTAGCCTTGGTATCAAAAGGCAACATGTTTTTTAAATTAATTAATTAATTTTTATATTCTTACATCATGGGTCATCTTTCTATAGTTACTGTTCCCCTGAGGCGGGGCCCTCTCACCAATAATCCACCCGTGTAACACCACCCTCTCCCCCAAATCCCATCACTCCCATTACTCCCTTGCTGCAAGATGTGGATTGATAGTTGACCCATGAGCTTTGTCTTTTTTCTTTCTTCTTTTTTAATGTTTACTTTTATTCATTTATGCTTGCAAGAACTGGGGTACAGGCCAGAGGTACAGGAGGTGAGAGGATTCAGCAGAGACCGAGTGGGGAGTAGAACAGGCAGATCTACTGAAATACACTGCTGACGGGAGCAGCGGGTGAGACAGGAGAGGTGTGCTGTGCCATGTGGGTCAGCTCCCTGGCCTGGGATCAAACTCCGGCCACAGTGGCTGGTAATAGCTTGATAACATTGACTTTAACCCCTTTATCACCAAGGAGGCTCAGGGGTCTTTTTCCTGGGACCTTGTCCTATTCCTGGGTGAGGACCTGGGCTCCTGAATGGAGCAGACCACACTGCTCAGGTCCCCAGGAGCAACTGTGAGGCAGGTAGCAGGGCAGAGCAGTTCAGGAACCTCTTTTAGGGCAGTTGTATGGAGTGGTTTTCAGATTCCTTGATTTAAAGGCAATGTTTTTCGCCATGACATTTGGTGTGATGAGTGGCAATTTTGGGGGGCCTAAAGAGGAAAGAGTGAGATTTGAGCTATTACATGACTCTCAATTCATGCATATAAATGAATTTGCAAGTTTTTAGTCAGCTCTCAAGGAAAATTTCAAAAATGTATTCCAACAAGTGACCCATTGCATAAAAAAAATAGGAGCATTGTTGACTGAGGTCACTGCTGTCACACAAATTGTCTAATTTTCACAAAATACCAAATAAAATTATATGAATAAATATAGGTGTCATCTTACCACATTTTATATGATGCTGGATTGTTCTCATTTTGCATAGGTTTGTTGTCCCTTCCCATTTCGGATTCCAACTAATTTTTCCTCTCAAATGCCTACATTCAGAGCCCATAGCCAAGGAGAAAATGGGAGGACAACCTCGAAATGAAGGGTAGAAAAGATTAAAACACAAATGAAGGATATTAATTTTTTTTCAGTCTAGGCTGCAAATCTAGATTGTATTTCATAAAACGGGAGGAGCTGTAGGAAGGTTTTCCCCTGTTGCTGTGACAGGTCACCATTTCTAATCTGAGGGTCACTGCCAAGTTCCCTGTTTAGTAATTGCTTGATTTGACATCTATCTTGACCTTTATTTACTTTGACCTTTCTGGCTAGAGGTCACAAAAGCAAAAGGAGATAGAAGTCTTATAAATGCCTTGATGATGAAAAATGAGAATGGTATCCCTGTGGCCCTATGTATGAATATATGTATAATGTGTTGAGGTCTTTTAACTCTTTGGTGCAATCCACAGTGGAAACACTTATAAATTTTTATCTGATTCTAGAGATGAGTTTTGTAATGACTCTGTGGTGAAAATAATAGTTCTTTAAAACAGCAAAATCTTTTGCAAGCAAATTCTTGATCATAAGAAGTAGAGGCAGATTGTCCTGGATTAATTATTGTTCTTTTTATCCCATAGAAATTCACAAGCACATAATTGCAGTATCACGAAAAGAAAGTGGTACTTTCCAAATCCTCCAAAATAGGTCAGACTAAGCATTTGATATGTGTTTTTTTTCCTTAAAACAATGCTATAAATAGAATTTGTATCTTTCTTCACATATTCTGACCAGGAATATGAGTTTGACAGTAAGGTGCTGGACGCAGAATTTTACTTATAGTCTTTAAGGCGTTTATTTAGAAAAAACTAAATGTCATACCCAAGAGTCTTTGTAAATATAACTTCATACTTCTTACATGAAATATTCTTTGCAATGTCAGAAATAGTGACCTGAGGAGAAAAGGATTTTTCTTAACTATTGAAATTTCCCTATGTCTCTTTGTAATGACAGAAAAGATGAAGTAAATGAAAAAAGTGAGCCCCGTGATTGTCAAAGTGTATACATGGACATTTTTGGGGAAAATATTCCTCTTGGTTTTTCAGCATAATAAGTTAGAATTTCTTTAAAATGACTATAATTGTGGGCCTCCCGGTGGCGCAGTGGTTGTGCACTGGGCTGCGAGGCTGCCCGAAGCTTCTGCAGCGCCGGTTCGATCCCTGGCCACCGGCGAGGATCCCACACGGCGCAGCAGACCTCTCCTGCCTTTCCCGCTGCTCCCCTCAGCAGTGTATTTCATCAGTCTGCCTGTTCTTTTCCCCGCTCTGGCTCTGGTGAACCCTCTTACCCTTCCGTGCTTCTGACTGTACCCAGTGTTTGTATAAATAAATAAATCTTTAAAAAAAATGACTATAATTGACATTTTTAATAAAATAGTATATGATTACTTAAATTCTCAGTGCCTAATAACATTGATGTTTCATTCTATACCAGTGTTAGTGATCCAGATGGTTAAAACATCAAAAATATTATTTAATGTGTTTTCCCATTCTGTTTTTTCTTTGAGTATTCATCACCATTTGAGATTATATTAGATTTATTAGACTAATCATTTATGTAATTAATATTTGGTCTCAACTATAAACTCTAAGAACACGAATGAAGTCTCTTGACTCATCATTAAGTTCTCAGTAGCTAGCTTCGTTTTTGACACACAGTAGACCTTTAGTATGTAGTCTCCAAACATGTGAAAATAGGATGAAATATCCTTTGTCAAGAAAGAATTATCCTTTGAGACTATTTATTGCCCCTGACCAAGGCAGAAATGATTTAGGGAGGGAGTAGGAACTGGCATGGGGAAGAGCCTTCCCTTTGAAGATGTGTGGGAGTGGCCTGTGTCCGCTTCCATCTTGAGCCAGTAACAGAGCCAAGTGTCCTCTTGTCTTGGGCTTTTATTCGTTATGGTTCAAACCTGGGTTTTCAGATACAGGAAGGAAAATGGTACAGTTTTGTGCAGGTCAACTGGCCTTCAGAAAAATAAAGCCCTGACTTGTAACTTTTGCCAGTTTCTGTGATCTCAAGCTTCCTCAGCAGTGTTACTGTATGGACCATTGGGGAGAGGTGTGCACAGCCAGCTCTCTCCAGCAGGATTAGCACATGGTTGTAAAAACATGGCTTTGAAAATTTCTAGCTTCTCTTCCTGTTATTCTCCACCTGGGAACTTAGAGTCTCTGTACTAGACCTCTTTGATTTACCTCTGTGGTGACTGTTCTGCTCAGAGCCCTCCAAGGTGGACTTGCAGCCCAACTGTTCTCTCAGGCTCTTCTGTGACCATTGCACCATCAGAAGGCTGCCTTTTCCAGGGTTCCCCTCTTCAGGGCACCATGCATCTAGTGACAGGGCCAGGAGAGGATATAAAGGTGGGGTTCCACAGA
The DNA here is from genome assembly GCF_014898055.3 of Talpa occidentalis. NCBI lineage: Eukaryota > Metazoa > Chordata > Mammalia > Eulipotyphla > Talpidae > Talpa > Talpa occidentalis. Next base: position 94,850,152 of record NW_023601322.1, read on the forward strand.
GACCAGGATGTTCTGCATCACGGTCTTCCCCTCCACCCCATCCTGCTTCCATCTTGCCCTTCCACAAGTGTGGATCCCACTAAACACCATGTACTTAGTGTCCACTTTGGAGAAATCAAATTGTGCACCACTCTTCTGTATTTTTTTTTAAGATTTATTTATTTATACAAGAACTGGGGCACAGGCCAGATGTGCGGGACGGTTAGCGGATTCACCAGAGACAGAGTGGGGAACAGAACAGGCAGATGGACTGAAATACACTGCTGAGGGGAGCAGTGGGCGAGACAGGAGAGGGAGGTCTGCCGCACCGTGTGGGACCCTCGCCGGCCAGCGGGGATCGAACTGGCGCTGCAGAGGTTGCGGACAGCTTCACAGCGCTGTGCTCAACTGCCTGCGCCACCAGAGAGGCCCCACTCTTCTGTATTTTACTTTGTTTTCTTCTGTTGCCTTAGAGAACCTTCTCATCTTCTCCTCTGACCAGATACTTTCCCATCTTTCCTGAAATTAGCTCAGGTTTGTATTTTCCAGGAAATGTGTGAACCATTCTTGGACAGAGCAGTGGTTCCTTAACACCTTTCTCTGTGGTGTACGGGCACTCTGAGCAGATGGCTATCTGTTTTTGTACCACATTTGTTTCAGTATCTCCTTTTTATCTGTCTCTACCACTAGATATTAAGTTCCATCTAACACAATGATGGCACATAGTAGGCATTCAGTAAATATGTATTTGTTGAACTGAATTAAATAAAATAATTTTCCTACACTCATCCAGATCCCACTGTGAGCTCATTATACACATATTGGGAGAATCTGAATCTTTGCTCTTTTAAAGTGGGGTCCCCTAGGAAAACAGTGACAAACCTTGTTCTCTAAGGGTGAAAAAGACAGTTTTCTGCACCACCTGGTATGAATATAGTGATGCTGATCTATTTGTAACCTAGGACAGAAATAAAATGTAGACAGGATGTGTCTCTTGAAAAAATACAGAGCCTACTTCCAAATGCTATTTGGAAGGATAATAGTCCTCTTTCTTGGCTCATATATTTGTATAAGAAAGGAAAATTGGACACTCAAATATTGCTTTTATTTATAAGGGAATTGTTTTCATTGTCTGAGTAAAATACAAATATCTTCTATAGAGTATACCTAAAGTTTATAAAATAAATAGTATTTATTCACTTAGAAAGAAGGTGGAAGTAACTGAAGATGTGATAGTTTTCAGAGAACTAATATCATTAATATAATTAAGTGTATGATTTTATGACACGTTAATCATAAAATGTGAATTTACTTGTGTTTTGGCATTTAGTTTGGCTGTAGTCTAGTAACAGAAAACAAATTTGTAGAAGTTAGTCGAAGTGTTTACCCTTGAAATCAGTGCTTGTACTAAAATAAGGCTTTACAAATATTTAACAAACTTTGTCACTAATTTTTTGCAAGGCTTATTGTGCAGGCCAAATTTCTTTACGTAAGTAGAGTGGCCAGAGGGTTATAGAAACTAGGGAGTAAAGACGGAGGGAATTTATTGTTGGAACATTTCTATGGAATCAGAGAAATATGGCAGTCCATCAAGTTCTGTGTCCAGTTACATAAAACTTAATCATCATAGAAGAATAGTGTGACTGGGCCTTAGATAAATAGATTTTTATAGTATACCTAGTTGTCTATATTTTTGATTCTGTATTCAGTTCATTCTCTTTCATACAGATGTTATCTAATTATTTCAAATACCATTTGACATATTTTTAATCTGGATCAAGTTCTAACCACTGGAAAATTTAAGTAAATAGATCTAATTTTGACATGTGATTTTGCTCAACTACAAATGGATGGTTGAGAAAAGTTCCTCTTGAGAATCATTCAAGATCTAGGATTATATTTATTTGTAAGAGCTGCTGTGTAACAAAAGTTGCCACGAACTGGAGGGCTTAAAGAGTAGAACTTTTTGCCTCAGTACTGGAAGCAAGAAGTCTGAGAGTGTAGTGTCTGCAGAACTGTGCTTCCACTGAAGGCACCAGGGTAGAATCTTTTTCCACCAATTCCTCTTTGCTTCTGTGCATGCCTTACCTTGTGGAAACATAACTAAAATTTTCACATAGCATTTTTCCTGTCAGTACATTTCTAATTTCCCCCTTTTTAATGTGAACACAAACCATATTAGTTTAGGTCCATTCTACTCTGATACAACCTCATCTTAACTAATTATATCTTCAATAGCCCTATTTCCAGATAATGCCGTATTCAGAGGTTGGGAGTTAGTACTTTAACATAATAAATTTGGGGGCACACAATTCAGCTGTTAAAGGAACCAATACAATTTATGGTTGATTTTAGTGAGAATGGCCCCCATTACAAAGGTAAGATATTGTCTCCAAAATGCTATTGATTCAGAGAGGAGATGCATTTATGGAGAACTGCGAAATTAATATTAATGTTATTTTTATTGATCCTTATGGGGGAAAACCCCATGTGAAGCTGTCCTGACCCCTTGACATTGGGAAAGTTAGTACACCTGGAAACTTGTATAATACTTGGTCAAATAGTAGTGTTATGGGCAATGTGCTTTAGACCAAAAAAATAAATTTTTTTTTCAGTAATACTTCTTTGATGTCTTCATTTCCTAGTACTGCTACTATCCCTTTGAATATTTTATCTAGGCAATAGGAATATTTTTCTTCAGCTCCCAGAGTTAAGCCCTTTTCCTGTGAGAAGCAACATGAAGCAATGTTTGGACCATAGGCCTAGGAGCTGGGAGACTCAGGCCTAGCCGTGTGTCACTTGGTGCTCTCAGGAAGATAACGATCACAACCTTCTTTTTTTTTTTTTTTTTTTTTTTTTTTAGCAGATAACATTTTGGACTGAAATACAGTTGGTATAACTTTGGTTCACAGCCTTAGAACCTCCAGAGCTCCATGAGAGGAGTTTAGAGAAGTAGAAGGACAAAGTCCTTTTACTCTGACAATTCCCATCTGCCTCTTGCGAATAGCTGTAAATTGCTCATAAACTTGGGATCTGAGTATATTTTGATTTAATGCTAAATAAAAATGTGGAAATCTTTAGATTGTATGTTTCCTTTCTGTTCTAAATGCTTTCTGTTCTATGATGCTATCATTTGGATAAGTGTTATCATGAATCATGGCTTTAAAAAAGAAAGGTGTCCTGTAGTTTTATAATACAGGATATCTAGTTCTCAGAGATTTCCAAGTATGTATCATAAAATTCATAAGCACTTTAAAACTATTAGAGATTAACAAAGGGTCTTTAAGAGTCCTGAAAAAACGTTGGAGCTTATCCTGAAGGCTCTGCTGAACCACTTAAAAATTTTAAATTTGGATGACTGCATGATAAGAAGTGTCCTTGGAATGCTCATTACTGTGAGGTCAAGAGTGGATTGGAAGTGGGATAAACTACAGGTACAAACATCAGTAGAGAACTTTTATAACAGTCCAGAAAAGAAATTATGATGAGAGAACTAAGATAGTGCATATGCAGCTGGAGAAAAACTGGATTTGAAAGATAATAACTAGAAGAGACGATAAGCCATGGCTAGTGACTTACTGGAGAAATGAGGGAAGAGGAGGAATTCAAAGTTATCCCTGGTTTTCTGACTTTTGACAAATGAATAGGGGTTCCGGGTCCACCCACAGTAATAAGGGATAGCAGAATAGGGACATACTTTTGGAGATGGAAGAAAAGATTTCATTTGGTTTTATGTAAATATATTGACTTAAAGGCAGAGTGGCCATATAAATAATTGTTCAATGGAGATACTTTTGTAAATGAAGGGGCACCTACTATTAATATTGGGTTGTTGGAAAAGTGATGATGCATTTTTTATAGAAAACATAGAAAAAAACGTGTCATGACTTTTCTGACAACTCAATAATTAAGCCATAAAAGTTGTATAGGAAGCATGGTCACCCGAGATTAAGTTGAAACAGTTAAGTAGAATGTTAGATATATGGGAAGCAGCATTGCATAGTAGCAAAACCTGATTTTTATTCTATTGTATTTTATGTTTCCTTAGATTTTTAATTAAAAGTGGATATATTCTTTTTATTTTTATTTTTTTTAATTTTTTATGTCATTATTAATTTTTAAACAATACTTGCTTCATCCCACCCCCTGAGGTATAGTCCCCAGAGAATTTCCTTCTCCAATGCACCCATGCACCATCACCTCAGTCCCCTGTGCTCCTCCCTCCCTCCCTCTGATCCCTCTCCTGCCTCCTCCCCTGCAGGATGTCTCTGATTTATAATTGTCTGTTTTTGCTTTGTTGTGTTTTGTACAATTATTATTTTTTTACACTTTTGTCTTATTTGGCTCCCCTGCTATGAGTTATTCCTGCTATGAGTGAAGCCATCCGATATTTTTCTTTTTCCTTCTGGCTTATTTCACTGAGCATAATTCCTTCTAGCTCCAGCCATGTTGCTGTGAATGGCATGACTTTATCTTTTTTGATTGCTGAATAATATTCCATTGTGAATATGTACCACATCTTCTTGATCCAGTCATCTATTTTTGGGCATTTGAGTTGTTTCCAGGTTTTACCTATTGTAAATAGTGCTGCAATAAGCATAGGGGTACAGGTTGTTCTTTTAATCAATGTTTTTGTGTCCTTTGGGTAGATCCCTAGGAGTGGAATTGCCGGGTCATATGGAAGCTCCATTTTTAGTAGATTGAGGAACCTCCAGACAGCTTTCCATAGTGGTTGGACCAGTTTGCACTCCCACCAGCAGTGCAGGAGAGTTCCTTTTTCACCACATCCTCACCAACATTTGTTGCTGCTATTTTTTTAAATATGTGCCGTTCTTACTGGTGTGAGGTGGTATCTCAATGTGGTTTTGATTTGCACTTCCCTGATGATAAGGGGTGTTGAACATTTTTTCATATGCTTGTTGGCCATTTGCATTTCCTAAAAGTGTATATATATATTTTTTTTCTTTTTTTTTTAAGATTTATTTATTTTTATAAAAGAACTGGGGTATAGGCCAGAGGAATGGGAGGGTGAGGATTCACCAGAGACAGAGCAGGGAACAGATCAAGCAGACAGACCGGAAACACTGCTGAGGGGAGCAGCGGGCCAGACAGGAGAGGTCTGCCATGCCATGTGGCAATCTCCCTGGCCGGCTGGGAACCAATCCCGCGCTGCAGATGCTGTGGACAGCTTCACAGCGCAGCGCTCAACCCACTGTGCCACCGGGGAGGCCCTAAAAGTGGATATATTCTAAGAACAGTTTAAGTGCTAGATAGCTGCCTTGACAATCATTATTTTATGATATTCTTTTTGAAACCACCATCGCTTTAACTTTTTTTTTTAAGATTTATTTATTTATGCATACAAGAGCTGGGGCACAGGCCAGAGATGCGGGGGTGGGGGGGGGCGGGGGGAGGATTCACCAGAGACAAAGTAGGGAACAGAACAGGCAGATTGACTGAAATACACTGCTGAGGGGAGCAGCAGGCAAGTCAGGAGAGGTCTGCTACGCCATGTGGGTAGCTCCCTGGCTGGCCGGGGATCGAACTCGTGCTGTAGAGCCTGCAGATTGCTTCATAGTGTGGTGCTTAACCCCTTGCACCACCATGGAGGCCCAATCGCTTTAACTTTTAAGAGGAAAAAACACAAGTTTTAGAATGTTAAGTTAGAACTTAAGCTTTAGAGTCTGGTAGACCTGTATTTGATCTCTGTTGAACAGAAGAGGGATTTGAATCCTGTGTTTGTTCTTCAAATCTATTCTAGTTTACCTTTTGTGATTCTCAAATCTGCATCTTTTTTTTTTAACTATCAATTGTATATTTTCTGGAACATCAAATGAAAAATCTCAGGTGAGCACATTCTTGGTACCCACTAAGTAACAGTTATTATAAAAGGATATGAGGCAGACTAGGAATGAAAACTCTTGAACAGCTAATGTGCTCAAATAGGTTCGAACAAAATAAAGTTCTTGTCCCCACAGGAAATGGTGTAGGCAATCTCAGTATGCCTATCACATTCATGTTCTAAATCCTATAGAATACTTGCAAGTTGGGTGTTTATTTTTTACTCTTGTTCAAAATATTATTGGACATATTGGTATAACAATGAAAATTACTCAAAATAAACTATACCACTATTCACCTTTGAAGTCAAAATTTTACTCATGGGAATGCTAGCAAGTTTAAGAAATGGTGCAAAATGTACTTATTCATAAATAAAGAGCTGGCTTTGGATAAGATTCTTTAACCATGAAATCTGTTTCCAAAACTTAATTTCATGTTTCCCCAAAATTGTATGTAACTGAGACTTGTTCTCTAAAGTAGAACTTGGCACAGAGAAGTGAAAACTTGGATGTTTCTTAACTCCTTCATGGGGTATTTTTCCAACTTTGCTGTGTCATCCTTTTAATTTTACTGTCTTATAAAATTAAACAATTTTTGTAATAATACTGCCTTTCAGTTAATAAGGCTTTCTTCTTCATTTTTTAAATCACATCATATAATTAAGAACCATTAGCTACTGTTAGGGGATTTGGTTAAGTCATCTTTAAGTTCGTGAAAACAAAATGAATGGCCTTCCATAATCTTAAAATAGAGTCACGGACTTTGGCAGGCAGTGAGGAGCTACTGTCGACAATTCTCCATGGATATTACTGCATTGTGTGATCCTCATCACAGATGTTTTTAAGACCTTATAAGAGTTTTTATGTAAACTTACTAAAAGGTTTTGGGTTTACAAAGCAACATTAGCTAGTTGTAACAAGCTATTCATTGTTAAAAATCACTTTCTAGGGAGATGCTATATTTTTAATAGTGTTGATATGTATATTTTAAGAATGGATGCACTGCTAAATAAGCAGAAGTTAAACTAAGCATGACTATTAATGACTGTTTTTAAAATTGTGCTTAGTTTTGCCTCTGTCTTTTCCCAGAAAATGCACGAAAGGGGGTTTTGTTTTGTGAAGCATGATCAACTTTTCCCCTGCAATTGAAAAAACTATTTTCTAAAAAGTTCTTCTTATATAACATCCTAGCACTAGTGTCTCCTCAACTTTCCTCGAGGAGAGCATTTCTTTCTCATTGTACCCACAGTGTTCTGATAACATGCTTATTTTTAGGCTGGTGAAGATAGTAATTATTGAGATTATGTATTTTGTTTCAGTATGACTCAGTAAAGAATTGGTCAAATGTTGAAATGGGCCCAGGGAAATATCTATGATGTCAGGCCACTGAGCAACATACGAAGACACCCAATCATTGTTGTCTCCTCTACTGGTTTTTAAAAATGAAAAACAGTTGAGGTTACTTCATACCTCAAGGGCAAGTCTAATCTTGGTGAAAAGGCTCAGTACCTAAGGAGTCAAGTGCTCTCAGTGGGGGATACCACTCAGGCCAAATCAAGGGGAAATGAAGTTATTTGTCACTTAAGAGTGAAGGTCATGACCTGACCTGTTAGCCCTACACAGTTCAAGGAATTAGAGATTTGTGGAAATTTTCCTCAGTGAAGAAATAAATATACCTTTTCTATATAGGCCATCAAACAGCCTCAAGGTGACATTTATAAGAAGTTATCTTATCATGGAAGAAAGATAGCATGGATGATTCCTTGTAAAGTGTCTGATAGGGGAAAGAAATATTTAAATAGAAGTGTTGAATTCTTAGAAATGTCCTCTCTCCAGTAGATGCTTGGATGTGTATCAGGTCCCTTACGAGTAACAAATCTCAAACTGGACTCCTTGGCTTTCTCCTTTATCTTCCTAAATATGTACCTCTATCAGTCAGACTTGGCTTTTCTGTCAGACCTCTATGTCTAATAAATTCCTAAACCCTGTCAATTCTACCTCTATGTTTTTTTTCAGGCTCTCTCCTTCAAACCCAACACTGTCCTTGTTAGCACTTAAAAAAAAAAAACTCTTTCCCATGATTTTTAAATATAGTCGTGGACAGTTGGAAAATTTTCTTCCAGCCCAGTGTCCTCCAACATATTTTCCATGCACTGGTCATAAGGAATTGTCCAAAATACTAATTTATTACATGGCTTTTTGCAGTAGTACCTTCACTAATGCTCCTTTGCTCACTAGAACATCTAAAAACACATGAGCAAGACTCATTGAATGTTCCATGAAGTGGTTCCTGTTCATGTCTTTTGATGACATTTTCTTCCTTCCCCCTTACCCTAGCATTATGCATCACTTGTACTGTTCTAATTACAGTTTCCAGAATTTAGTATGTTATTTCTGTCTCTCTGCTTTTACCTATGATATTCTTTCTGCCTAGAATACCTTCTTTCTCTTTTCCACCTCCCTCGTCTCTCTCCAGTCCCAATGGCTCATTTGGCAAAATCATGCTCATTCATTAAAATTCATTCTCTGAAATTCCAACTTCTTTGGGAAGTCTCCCCTTCGCTTGTCATTGTGTTATCAGCACCTTCCGCAATACCAAGCACATGGAAATGTTCCATAATTGTTGGGGATAATAACGGTGATGTCACGAAACACATGCAGTTAGATCATTTGTAATTTTCTCACCTCGGTTTGGTTCATTTGTTTGTTGATTGGGAGGTGTTTAAGGGTTGCCTCACCCCAACTCTTTATGTTTTTATCAAAATTAAATGATTCCTTTATGGTTGTACGCAAACAACTAAGAGAACTATGTAACTTGTATTTAATGGAGCCTGTTCTTATATCTTGAGGTATCTGGGTATTGAGAAATGGTGACCCGTGAAGGTCATTTATTGATTGATTGAGATGTTGGAATTTACAGAGTGACACAGGAGGACTGGAGATATTATTTTAGGATTTTATTTTATCAAGTTCCCAAACCGTGACTTGTTACCTAGAAAGAGTAAATTTTTTCAGATTAATTGGAATTTATATGTTTATCACCATGCGTGCTTAATGACAAGTCATTGTTTTAAGGATCACCATTACCACTAGCACAAGATTGGAATGATAAATAAAATTTACTTAAAATATTTTGGGCTTTCTGAAAGTAATATGGTTATTATCCTTTATTTTTTTGGAGGCCAGCATTAAGTAAATTATTTTTCTTGATTTGTGATTGATTTTCTTTTCTATATTCCCCTTTTATGTAAATTACTGTGTATTAAAATAATGGTGTGTGTTTTGCATAAACTTAAATATGTGAAAGTTAATAATACCTAATAATCATGTACTCAATTATTTTTTTTTTTTACAGTAACCAAAATCACTTCCATAATGAATAATTTGTACCTGTGTAGATATGAGAAGTTTTTCCTGGGTGGGCTATAATATGGTGATTTTCTAATCATAAAAGAGACACTATGCTATACTAAATAAGATCTTGGTGTTTCTCCAGAATCTGTTGAAACATTTAAGATGGTTGAATTCTGCGTGTTACTATAAACTTAAGTGTAACAAAGTCAAATGAGTGGAAAGAAATAAGGATTAAAAAATGATAAAGAAGGGCCTCCCCGGTGGCGCAGCTGTTGAGCACTGGGTTGCAAAGTTGCCCACGGCCTCTGAGGCACCAGTTCGATCCCCGGCTGCTCCCCGGCCACCGGAGGAGGGTCCCATATGGCGGCAGACCTCTCTGCTGCCCGCTGCTCCCCTCAGCAGTGTGCTTCGGTCCTTCTGCCTGCTCTGCTCCCTGCTCTGGCTCTGGTGAATTCTCTCACCCTCCCGCGCTTCTGACTGTACCCAGTGCTTGCATAAATAAATAAATAAATAAATAAATAAATAAATAAATAAATCAATCTTAAAAAAAAAGATAAAGAAAAAATTTTTTTTTATAGAGGCATGTTTTCTTTGTTTGTTTGTTTGTTTGTTTTGTTTATATATGCACTGGGCACAGTCAAAAGTGCGGGAGGGCGAGAGAGTTCACCAGAGCCAGAGCGGGGAGCAGAGCAGGCAGAAGGACCGAAGTACACTGCTGAGGGGAGCAGCGGGTGGCAGGAGAGGTCTGCGCGCCATGCGGGACCCTCCTCCAGTGGCCGGGGAGCAGCCGGGGATCGAACCGGCGCCGCAGAGGCCGTGGGCAGCTTCGCAACCCAGCGCTCAACCGCTGTGCCACCGGGGAGGCCCGATAAAGAAAATTTTAAAGGGTCCTTTTTCTCTATACCCTTGCCAACACTGGTTGTTTCTGTCTTTTTGCTGTAGGTCATTCTTACAGGTGTGAGGTGGTATCTCATTGTCATTTTGATTTGCATTCCTGAGGATAAGTGATGAAGAGCATTTTTTCATGTGTCCATTGGCTCTCTGGAAGTATCTATTTAACTCTTCTGCCCATTTTTTGATTGGGTTTGCTATCATTTTTGTTAAGTTATGTGAGTTCTTCATAGGCCTTGGATATTAACTCCATCTCAAATGTATGAAGCGCAAATAATTTTTCCCTGTAAGGTATCTTTTCATTTTAGTGAAAGTGTTTTGTGCAGTGCAAAAGCTTTAGTTTGATGTAGAATGAAAAGATGTAGAGTAGTGCAAATTCCATTATTCTTTGAAAAAAATGGAAATAACAGTTTACAATGCTGTGTAGACTTTAAGATTACATTTTCTTTTTTTTAAAGCTTTTTTTTTAAAGATTTATTTATGCATACAAGAACTAGGGTACGGGCCAGAGATGTGGGGGTAGTGAGAGGGTTCACCGGAGACAGAGTGGGGAACAGAACAGGCAGATTGACTGACATACACTGTTGAGGGGAGCAGCAGGTGACATAAGAGAGGTCTGCCGCGCCATCTGGCGGGCCAGTATCGAAGTCATGCTGTAGTGGCTGGCAATAGTAGCTTGATAGCTCTGTCTTTAACCCCTGTGCCACCAGGAAGGCCCCAGCTTCACATTTTTAATGTAAAAAATAGATGTCATTTTGTTACTAAACTTAAAGAAGGTTGGAATTGAAAAGCATATGATTGTAGACTTTTACTGTTTACATTTGTTATTACAACATCTATAAAATTCCAAGTTTTTTCCTTCTGTAGTGTTCCTGTTTAAATAATGATCATTGTATATTAGGCCAAAAAATATGACTGACAAAATATTTGGTTCTTCTCTCTTTCTGGACCCAAAATTCTTTACTTGTCCCCTGTCTATAAGTCCTGAGAATGTCAGGGTTAACCCAAGCTATGTATTTGATCTATGAAATGACTTATATTGAAATAAGGGCTCACATGACGTGTGCCGCTTCCATGCTGAACTTTAAGTCATTGCTTCATTGTTTGTTCATTCCTTCATTTTTATCTTTTCTTCCCTCTGCCACATGACCAGCAGGCTCTATGTGAAGGCTGCTGATTCATATTTGCATTGCAAATGAACAACCATGAGCAGAGCCTTAGTTAACCTTTGATGGCTATAAATGTGAGAGGAAAAAAATGTCCATTGTTTATAAGATTTGCTACCATGCATCTCTGGAGGACAGTTTGGCCTTAACTGACTGAGACAGATGAACATTTTACTAATGAAATGAAAATATGAAAATACACATGAATTCATCTTTCCTCAGACATCAAACTGAACATAAATGTTTTAATATAAAACATAAACACATCTTCAAAATTAATTTTTAAAACAGGTTTATCCCCCAAATGAGATAGTACAACCCAGTAGGACCTCTGTCTTGTCTGAATATTCCCTGAAAATGCAATTGATTTCAAGCTAAAGTAAAAGTAATTTGATTTTGTGAGCAGGTTAAACAAGACTTGAAAGATATTATTAGTTGGGAACTGGAGCATTTGGCATTTTACATTTTGGCCTTGAGTGTAATCAAATGAACGAAAGCTTAATTTATCCATTGGAAAGTAGATATTATAAAAAGAACTGGTAACATGACTGTTAATGAAATTTTGTTCCAGCAGTTTCTTATTAGAAAGTAGCTATTTGAGTATGTGTGGAATCAAAAATGAATACAATTAAGTAAAGATACCTCAAATAATATGGCATAATCATGAAAACAGAAGATGTCAGAGTGAAGGTAGTTCTCTGATGACTATGATAAAAACCCGAAAGAGACACTGATGTACTTTTGTAACTAGTAGGTGCTGCTCCCAAACCTAGAACATACACTAATAATGCAAGTACCTGACGTCCCTCTTAGTCGACTTCCTTCTGAATTGCCCAAGAAGCCCCAAAAATCAAGTGTAAAGGACAGGCTAGTATTACTTTTTGTGTGGACGTAGAGGGAACAGAAATGCTGTTCGCCTCGCTAATGCCTTTGCTCCCCTGTGCCACAAGGTTTCAGTGTCAGAGACTTGTCTGCGCTGTCTGCTAGATGCCTGCCCACTCTGAGGGAGCAGGTGGTCTCTGCACATTATACTTAGTGACAGTCCCCACAGCACAGTGCCCAGGCCAGCGTGACTGAGTCTGAAAGTCTTCCTGTCTTAGTCATACATTGTGTCCAACACGTTACCCAGAAATATCTTTAGTTTTTGTCCAGCCCTGAGATAGCAGCCTAGATTTCCCCTTCACTTAGCGACTCATTATTCTTTATTCCTGTTAGGCCCTATTTGGAGCCACCATGGTCCTGAACTTTTTATGGAAATGATCTATCACCTCCTTAAATAACAGCCCTACTTATAAAGGAATGGAACATCCTTCACTAATGTAGTGAAAAGCACAAACCTTTTTGTATCAATCTCCCAGGACTTCAGGTGCTTCCTGTTGTATATTTTCATGCTCTGTCATAGCCAAACCAGCCAGGATATAACTACTCAGAAAGCAACTGTATTTTGAATGTGTCTGTTCTTGGGGGAAAATATTAGGTTCCGTAGCCCTTGAGGTGATGCCTGTTGACCAAACATTATCATAATGTGCTTGGCTTGCTGCGGGGATGTTGGCTGCAATGCCTGGGCCCCAGGGACACTGCCCTCTCCATACCTAGAATGAGCAAAGAGGTAAACCATTTCCTCAGACAGCTTCCTCGGTTTCCTGCCATTGCTTTCTTGCCATCTGCATTGATGATACATTGCTATGAAGTTTTAGAGCTTTTCTTCTGCCCTGGCTCTGAGACTTTAGACCTACTAAGGGAAACAGCAAGGATTTTTATTTTTTGGTAAAAGCTGTGATGATGAGCAATATGCAGAGTTGCTAAGTAAAGCTGATACATTTCAAGATGTTGCTCCTAAGAGGCCTATTGTCATACTTCATGTCTAAGTGTGGTTCAGGGTTTCTCTTTTGAAACTGTGCGAGAAAAGAGGTGTGTCTTCTGGGGTGATGGCCAGGACCTTAGGCAAGTGAGAAAACATGGCCATTGCATGGAACTTGCACTTGGACTTCCTAGCATCTTTGCAATCTCTACTGCTGTAGAGTGGCTCTTTGTCCTTGAGCATCCTCCAGACTACTCAGTTTTAGGAGCAGTGCCCATAGATGAAATTATTCTCGAGTCTTTCTTAGTCCTTGAATTTAAAAACTTGATAAGTAATTATCTGTTGGGAGAAATGCTTCCGAAAGGAATCTTTGGTGTCTGTGAAAACCAAGTTGAGATTATGTATTTTTTGATCAGGAGTGTTTTCTTTAATTATTGCATATTTTCTATTGGCTTTCCTGTGTTTCGTAAGTTGGGGCTCCTTGCTTTTTCTGTTGTTTCTATTGTCTTAGTTTCTCTCCCATTACAATGTGTTAATATAATTGTGGCTATGGTTTTGGATTGCTGTGCTATCATTTCTTCTAAATAACTGATTCTTAGTTCTTTTGCACTATATATTTTTTCTCCAGTCTTCATGCACGTTTCCTCTTTAGACTCAATATTCACAAATACAACCAACTTATTTTGAGTCCTTACTGTGGCCTGCTGAGTTTTTGGCACCTATTTGGGGATGTCACTTATTATTTCCCTGCCTTTCAGCCATGTATTGTTCACCAGGCATTGAGGTCTATTAGCCCCATCTTAGAACTTGTTTACATTTTTCCAGGCTGAAGGCTGTGGTTTTCAGGACCTACCCTTGGAAAGTGAGGGTTTTGCGGAGTCTTATGCAATTTCAAGGCCTAAGGAGTTACCTATGCAAAATAATGACTGTGCAATATCAACCACCTCAAATAAAGTCCCAGGACACAAACATGTTAGTTATTATAAGAACCAGAATGTACATAAAAGAGTTTAAATGATGGTGTTTCTGTGTTTCTTTCAATTTTAAATCTTTAGATTTCATTATAAATAGTAAAGATTAACAGACTTACGTAGGGGCTGAAAAACTTAGTTACAGGGAATTGGCAAAGTTTTTTTTTTTTTTTTAAAGATTTATTTATTTATTTATAAAAGCACTGGGTACAGTCAGAAGCGCGGGAGGGTAAGAGAAGTCACCAGGGCCAGAGCAGGGAGCAGAGCAGGCAGAAGGACCGAAGTACACCGCTGAGGGGAGCAGCGGGCGGCAGGAGAGGTCTGCGTGCCAGCAAAGTTTTCTTGTACTATGGATTTATCATACCGTTTGGTCAGCTTTACATGTGCTTTCTATCCTTTGAAATATTGCACAGAAAAACTTTTGCCTTCGAGTTCCAGAGTCCCCCTGGATTATGTTTATATTTTGGTAATACCCTGAAATGACACCTTGACTGTAAGGTCCCTGAGGCCGCCAAGAGCTGATTTGAATCCGCTGGCCCTTTGGCCTTTAAACAATGTGTTTCACACAGACACAAGTACAGCTGGATTTTTTTTTTTTTATGGTATTATCCAGTAGGAAAGATCTCCTAAAATTATGTAGCTTGTTATGATGAATTTAATTAAAATTTTTTTCTCTTTCGTACTCATTAATACCTCTGGAAATGTGATCAACGGTCTAATTCATTACCCTTCTCTGAAATTTGGATCTAATAATTTTCCCTCAATTATTATAAATACTAATATATTCCAATTTCAACACTAATATATTCAAGTAATACATTAAACATATACCTAGTAACTGTCCTCATGGAATTGTGTAAATCTTCTTGATTACTTTGATTATTCTAGTGCCCAGTACACATATATTTTCACTGAGAATATAATCAGCAGAAAAGATTTTATTATCACCAAACCAATTCTGTCCCTGTACCGTGACCCTTAGTTTAAGTAAGAAGTAAGAAATGAAGTTAGAGTAAATGACTATTGATTGATATTGGTCTCTAGTTTCTAAGACTCAAAGTAAAAGAGGCTGAAAAAAATCATTACAGCCTAACACATTTATCCCAAATGGATTTATAAATTAGTATCTAAATATTTATGGGAAAATAGTAGATAGTAAATGCTTGGGTTGTGTGAGTATTGGACATCAAGTTCTGCCCCCTCTCTTTCTATTTCAATTCAGCTTAAAAATCTCTTCACTCAAAAAAGTGATTGCCTAGAGACCTTTGAAACCAGGGAGGATGATGCAGGGCAAAAGGTTTATTCCCAGGGTCACACTTCATTTGCATAAGCTAGTCACCATAGGGCACTGTGGAATGTCTGTAAATAGATTTCATTACAGAAGTTCAGCTTAAAGGGACTAAAATAAATCCTCAAGCAAACATTTTATATTGCTTTGGATTCTGCAGTAATAAAAATATTTTAGTAACACAACATTCTATGGAGGCAGGAAATGAAAGAGGAGGGTCTTCATATCTTTCTTTTGGTACGCTGTTATGAAATGTTTTAAAGAACACAGGCATGATTTTATTATTTTAGCAAAATGGCCTTACAAAAACAAGATCATGCCATTCTACATGGGTGTCATGAGGTAGTAAGACAAATACAAACTCTCTCTCTCTCTCTCTCTTAACTTCCTCTCTTTACTCCTCTCTCTGTCATGGTCTTGCCTTTTCTGAACTTTTATTCTTCCATCCTGCCAGTCTTTCAGGTTTATTGCTCTACAATCTACCTATAATAGCAAACCTGGAAATACTGCATACTGCATTCTGTTCTCCAGAAGAATTTTGGCCAGAAAATGTGATTTAAAACCCAAATATCGTATCTCAACGTTGGCCTCTTTGAAAAAAGGAATGCAGTGTTTTAATTCTGACACAGCAAAAAGGGAATGTATCATTAACAAATCAAAATTAAGTTTGGACTTCAGTGAAGACAGAAGACATCCCTGTGTCTGATTTCTCAGATTATAATACATACACATGTAAAAGATCACATATTATGGTACTTTAAAATGTGGGCAACATAAATTCTTTAAATAGGAATATACTGTTGTAAGATGTAATTTTAATGAAATTTATAATGTGCATATACACATTCATTATTTTGCAGTCTGGCTTTAAGAAACTGTGAGAGACAGTACATTTAAAGCTTGTGGACTATGCTGTGTGCCCCATCAAGTCCAATATTTTATTTATGTACAGATTCATTCATTCACTGAACACATACTAAGTACCACTTGATGTCAGTTACTATGCTAGGTATGGAGCAGGAATAAAGCTTCAGTCAAGCCTCCAAGTTGAATAGCAGGAATGCAAGAAACTAAGAGGCACACTGGACTTTGGAATTGGCATGACCTGCTTAAAAAACTAATTAATTGAGCATTTTGGATAAAGACACTGCACGTCTGTGAGTCTTAATTTCCTCAACTGGAAATGGGTCAGTATGCTTTTGTTGCAGAATGTTTGTGAGGTTTAGGGAAAATTAGGTAAAATTATTGGTATATATATGGCAGATATATATACAATAGATAGTGAAAACATCATAGCCAATATCATTATTATGATTAGTACTAATTTATTCCAGCTTTAAGAAAATCCATAATTTTTTCCAGTAAGAAACTTAAAATATTCATTCATCAGTAATATGGGAAAACATTTTTAATGGTTTCAAATTGAGTGAATATATCTTATTAAAGTCATTTTTATTTGCATTTACATTAACTCAACACAATCAAAATAACTTTAATGGATTTAGCCTTAGTATCAGGATATAAGGACGACTACATTTTAAAAACCTTGACGCTTAATCTGGAATTGGTATTCAGGGAGATAACATCTAAAGAACAGTAACACATTTATTAGCCTAGGAACTGTCAGATCAAACTCTAAACGCCTAATGTCATAGTGTCTTTAATTGCACGTGCCTCCACATCTTCCATATATATTTATTTATGAGAAGGTGCAAGTCATAACTTAGTCCTACAACCAAAAAAAGCAGAAATAAAACATAGAGTATGTAGAAACTTCCTTTTCCCAAAGAAATACTAGTTCATTTATGGTAATTTAATCAGATAATATCAGTTTATGTTACTTTGTGTTTCATTGTGTTTACTTTTCTAATAACTACAATTATTCTCAGACTGACATTACATTTTTTCTCCTAGAATAGATGTGCTTAAATTGAAAAAATCCAATTGAATAAGAGCATGTAACGAGGAAATGTAATCCATCGTTATTAAAAAAGGCAGCTTACCTTTATCTGGGTGTTAAATAGTACAAATCCATGAGAGCCAGTGAATGTTTTGAAGTCAAAACGAAGGGCATTACCAAGGCTGAAGTGGATTTGTCACAGAATTATACGTATTACCTCAGAAATAGGTTATTATATCTAGGACGGGGAAGGGGAAATGTGAAGGAACAAAATCAGAGGAAGACCATTTTATTTTTCCATGTTTTCACCTGGGTAAAATGCTTCCAATGTAGATTTTTATGCACAATTTATTTAAGAGAAATAAAATCCAAAGCAGTTAAAGAGAATTTTACATGAAATTTGTCTAATAGGATATACTTTCTAGAAGGAAACTTTAGGTAAAAATGTCTGACTAATAGTGGCTCTTGTAGTAGTAGTATACAGAATACCATCATACGGGCCAGGCATTGTGGCAGATGGCTTCTGTTTTGAATGAGAACCTATTCACTTAACCCACAAGATTCATGTTTGCTTCAGTGCTGTGGGTGTGATATTAAGGTGTGCATAAACCATACCTTTCTTATTAAAGGCTGTGACCACTGACATAGTTATGTTTCTTATAGTAGTGATAGCAAAATCAACATTACTTTAAGCACAGATTTTCAAAATAAAGCATTAAAATGTACTGATTCATATGTGGTTGTAGTGCTCTTGAGTTTATACACAATGAAAATAACGAAAGCAGTGAGAAATAGCATTTCACTGCATAATACAGATTTAATATTATAGTAGACATAGCATGGTTTGGGGTAAAGTTATCTGCTTAATTGAAAAAAATTCCATTATAAACTTATTGCACCTATACATTAGACCATATAGCATGGATTTTATGGACCTACTGCAAGGATTGTGTCAATGTTTAAATTACATGCTTTACAGAATCAAATTCAATCTGTTACTGTAGGTCACCAGCACTGTCATTGTGGTGACTACGGATATAATGTGGGTTTATGTAAATTATCTTCCAAAATGAAGAGTTGTAATATTCCTTCAATAATCACAAAAGGCGTGATTCATCTTAGGAATTCTTTTCTTAATATGTATTCACTCTACCCTACTATCATTTCTTCTTTCATGCTTGTGAGAAAGAGAATTTATTTACCTTTATGCTCACTCTTCTGCCTGTCTCTCTTCTGATACTCAGGATAAAAACAAGACATGCTCTTGACCCAATGTTGTTTTGATTCTAAGGAGATGTTGCTCCATCTTAGAGATTCTGGCACACAATGTATGTATGACACTGCTGCTGTAGAATTTGAGCCCTTAAAATGGTCTCCCTGTAGAAAGTATCTGTTACTATTCCCATTGGTGGAAGTTGGGGATCAGCAGAGTTCCTAAGGGTAGGTATAAAGTGCTCTGAACTTTGTAATGAACAGGTCCCAGATCGTAGAATAGAGATGGCTTAATCAGGGACACCAAGGTAGTAATAGTAGCTATTGTTAATTGAATCGGAAATAGGAGTTCAACACTGTGCTTCACATGGAGCACCCTAGCAGCAATCCTGGAAGACAGGTGTTATCTTCATACTTTCGCAGTTGGGGACACTAGACTAAATGGAATTTAATTAGCTTGCCAGTGTCACACATTTAGAGGCAGAACTCAAACTGAGATGTGGATTTGACTCTGTGGGATAGACGGAGATGGAGGAATGTACAGGAAGCAGGATAAACGGCACACTGAACATACTGGATGTGAGTGACAAGATGAAAACAATAAAAAAATCAACTATGCAGCTTGAGGGTGGCAGGATGTTTCAAAGGCTATTGATAGGAAATCAGGCATCAAATGTGTTGGTGCTGCCTTTTGTGTATTTGCACAGGCAGAGTGCAGATGGGCTGTCCACTGAAATCCATGCTTATAGGATTTTGGGGCATTATAATTTGAGTATAGGCTGAATAGAGCTGAGGGTAACTTTGTTTTTCAGGGATATATCTGTCTCATACTACAAGCAATACAGTTTCATTATATGCCTTCACGCACAAAGACTTACATAAAATAAAAAGTGAGTCTTATTTGTTTTCTCAGTAATCCTTTTCCAAGAGGGAATTATTATTTTGTAATTACACACACACACCCCAATCCATTTCTGCACATGCTATAGGTGTTTCTTGTTTTTAAAAAAACATTTTGAGATTCATATTTTAGTCAATGTCCGTGACTTCATTTTTCATTTGGGGGAGTGCTTTTAAAATATTTCCTTAAATATTTATCATGTTCTTTTCATCCCTTTGTATACCAAATGGGTATCAGCATTTAAACCATTCTTTTATTGATGGATACTTAGTGGGTTTTCATATTTCCATCACTGCAATTAAAAAAATATTACTGAAATAGGGCCTCCCCGGGGGTACATCGGGTTGAGCGCAGCACTGTGAAGCTGTCGCAGCCTCTGCAGCACAGGTTTGATTCCTGGCCAGCCAGGGAAATACCCACATGGCACAGCAGACCTCTCCTTTCTTGTCCGCTGCTCCCCTCAGCAGTGCATTTCAGACAAGCTGCCTTTTCTGTTTCCCACTCTGTCTCTGGTTGAATCCTCTCACCCTCCCACCCCTCTGGCCTGTACCCTGGATCTTGTGTAAGTAAATAAATCTTTAAAAAAAAAACTCACAAAAATAAAATATAGGGTATATAGAAGAAAGTCTAAAAGATATGATACAGAGTAAAGACAGCTAAAATATGTGTAACTGGAGTGATAGAGAAGAGAGAAAATTGGAAAGAAGCATATTTGAAGGAATAATGATTGAGTTTGTTCTCAAGCAGATAAAAGTTACAACCTCACAGATTTGAAAATCTCAGTTAACCCCAAAAGTGATCGCTATAGAAACCAAACAAAACTTTTCAACTCTCTTTCTTTCTTTCTCTCTCTCTCTCTCTCTCTCTCTCTCTCTCTGTCACACACACACACACACGCATCTTACAGTTAACATACTGAAAACCAAGGACAAAGAAATTTTTTTTTTCTTTTCTAAGTCTCTTAATTTTATTTTTTTTATTTTTTTTTAATAATAAATTTTATTGTTATATTCCCCATACAATTGCAGCCCCCCCCCCATTCTGACCCCAATCCCTCCCTCCCGCCCCCGCCCCCCTAAAAGTGTCTCTGGTTCATAGTTTTTGTTGATTTTGATTTTCACTTTCTTAAAGTTATTCATTTTCCTGGTCCCTTATTTAAGTTTTCTAGATTCCTGTTATGAGTGAGACCATCCGGTATTTTTCTTTTTCTTTTTGGCTTATTTTGCTGAGCATGATCCCTTCCAGCGCCATCCATGTTGCTGCAAATGGCATGTGTTTATCTTTTTTGAATGCTGAGTAATATTCCATGGTATATATGTACCACATCTTCTTGATCCCGTCATCTATTTTTGGGCATTTGGGTTGTTTCCAAAGCTTAGCTATTGTAAACAGTGCTGCTATAAACATAGGGGTGCAGGTGCTCTTTGGAATTGATGTTTCTGTGTCTTTTGGGTAAATACCTAGGAGTGGAATTGCTGGATCATATGGAAGTTCTATGTTTAGTAGGTCCAGAAATCTCCACACAGCTCTCCATAGTGGTTGGACCAGTTTGCACTCCCACCAACAGTGCACAAGAGTTCCTTTTTCTCCACACCCTCGCCAACATTTGTTGTTGCTAGTTTTTTTAATATGTGCCATTCTCACTGGTGTAAGATGGTATCTCATGGTAGTTTTGATTTGCATTTCCCTGATGACAAGTGATGTTGAACATTTTTTCATATGCCTGTTGGCCATTTGCATTTCCTCTTCAGAGAAGTTTCTTTTTAGCTCTTCTGCCCATTTTTTGACTGGATTATTTTCTTTGTTGTTGTTGAGTCTCGTCAGCTCTTTGCAGATTTTTGTGATCAGTCCTTTATCATTAGTGTTGGGTGCAAAAATGTTCTCCCAGTTGGTGGGGTTTCTCTTTGTTTTTGTTATTGTCTCTTTTGCTGTGCAGAAGCTCTTTAATTTGATGTAGTCCCAGCTGTTTATCTTTGCCTTCACTATCACTGCTTTGGGTGATGTATCTGTAAAGATGTCTTTGATGTGCAAATCCCGTAGTGTTTCGCCTATATTTCCTTCTATGTATTTTATGGTTTCAGGTCTTATGTCTAGTTCTTTAATCCATTTTGAGTTGATTTTTGTGTATGGTGTGAGGTAGTGGTCAAGCTTCATTCTTTTGCATGTAGCGACCCAGTTTTCCCAGCACCATTTATTGAACAAACTTTGACAAAGAAATTTTTTTAAAGAAATAACTTAGAAGGTTGAAAGTTGACTTCTCAACCAAATAATAAAGTCCAGAAGACTATATTGATATCATTAAAAGAAATTACTTCCAGCCTAGAATTGTATGCCCAGAGAAAATATCCTTCAAAATTGAAGTGAAAGATAAACATATTTTCAACAAATGAAAACAGAAAGAACTTGTCATAAGGCATCCCTAATTAAAATAAATAAAAGAAGAAAGTTCTTAATGAAGAGGGAAATGCTCCCTGGAAAGTCAACAGAAATGTAGGAAGAAAGGTAGAATTTTGGAAAAGGTTATTGTGGGAGTAAATATGGACTGTACAAAATAATGTCTTAGGGAGTTTTAGAATATTTGAAAAATTAAAATAGAAAAAATTAAAAGATGAAAAGAGGTAAAATGGAGTTAAGGTGCATCAGGATTTTAGCATTTTTCAGGGATGTAGTAATAGTTTGCACAAGAGTATAGTGAGTTAAGGATGCAGGTTGTAATATCTAAGGTAATGGCTAAAACTACACATTTCTAACGAGGTGAGAAAATGCAATTTAATACAAAAGGTTTGTTTTGTCCACATGAAGGTAAGGAAAGATAAAAGCAAATATAAACTGCATAGATCCAATACAAAAAAAAGTAAGGTGAGGGATATAAATGCCACTATATAAATTAATGTGAGTGAACTTAATATGCCAAGAAAATGACTATGATTGCCAGACTGGGGGAAATACCAAACTATGTGATGCTTAAAGAAACATACCAAAATATAAGAAGATTAAAAGTATACGGATAAAAAAAATGTATTATGTATACACTAACTGGAAATAAATGATGCCAGAAAAATTACAGTTTAAGTCAACAAGTATTATTGGAGGTAATTAGGAAAATTTTAAATGGTGGTCAACCTATCATGACAGCATCACAGTCTTAAATCTTTATGTGATGATGGTTATATATATTTACATATGTATATGTTCACAGTACATAAAACTATATTGTGACATTGGAATAGTAAAAGCACAAAGTAACTGAAAGAAAAAAAAAAAGTACAAATCCACAGTTAAGAGTGCGTGACTTGATTAGACCTATTCCAGTAGCTGAGAAAAAGTAGATGGAAATCTTGGGAATATAAAAAATAGTACAATTAACAAATTTGATCTAATTGATGTGTACAGAACATTGCACCCAAGAATGACACCATTCATATTTTTTTCAAACATATATTTATCAAATACACTAAAATCTGGGACATAGAATATAACAAGGATTAAAATAATACAGAATGCGTTTTTCTAAAGTTAATGAAAATTTAACAAAAATTCCTCAGTTGTTTTTAAATTAATCAGAAATGTTTGTAGGTCAGGAAATCACCATAATAAACTTCAACAAAAGTACTTCAAGTTGTGTGATAATGAAAATACAGCTTACATAGAATATAGCGTAAGCTGAGCTTTAGATAAAAATTCGTAGCATTAAATGTGACAACAGAAAAGAGGAAAAGCTGAAAACCAGTGTTCTAATGTTTCCATTTCAGCAAGTTAGGAAAGGCTTCAACAAATCAAACTGCATGTAAATATAACGAAGGGAATAAAAAAGACAAGAGCCAAAATAAATAAAGGAGAAAGTAAATGTAAAAATATGGAAAGTGACAAGTCAAATTTTGGTCCTCAGAAAAGATTAACACAGTTGGAAAACTCCTTGCAAGACTGATGAAGAAAATGACACAACATGATTATTGATATCAGTACTGGAAAGGCAACTTTATACAACTTCACAATAGTAACTTCGACAATTGATGAAATGGATAAACTCCTATAAAAACAACCAAACTGGGCCTTCCCTGGTGGAGCAGCGGTTGAGTGCTGGGTTGCGAGGCTGCCTGCAGCCTCTGTAGCTCCAGTTCGATCCTCAGCCACCAGCGCGGGTCACACACACACACACACAAAACCACAAACAAACAAACAAACAAAAAAACAAACAAAAAAACCAACCAAACTCACAGAAGAAAACATAAAGTATAAAATGCTTAAAAACTTTAAGATCTGATTGCCTTTAGTATAAAGTGTCATAAATCTATTATTGATTAATATGTTCTTAAAGTCTTTTACTAATCCGCCAACATTATAGTTTTTAATTTTTTTCTGCTTTAGATTCCTTTCTGAATCCTGATATGTTTCCTGAATATTCATAGCCTCATTTATCTTTCCAGAGCACTATTTTCACATGTGTTATTTATGGTTCTTAAACATTTCTTTAACTTCTACCCTTAAATATTTGTTTACACCACTTTCCTTTTCTTCTTCTGTACAGTTGTTCTCAATTTTTTGTCATGGCACCAGCAACATCAGCCTTTTCTATAAATGTGCTAATGTATGTTCTCAAGCCTTATCTCAGATTTACTGAATTAGAAATTCTGAGAGTAAGAATTTTTGAGTGAGCTCTTTTGAACAATGGTTCTAGGATAGTCCTGGTAATCCTGATAATGTGCCATAGTTTGAGAAACATTGTCCTATGTATAGGAAAAAATCATAAGCCTTCCTTAAATTAACTAAAAAGGCATTGCTTTTTTTTTTTTTGAATGCCTATCTACATTTACCATTCATCACATCATTTACTACTCTTTTGACTGACTAATCATCCTTTCATACATGCCTCTTACCTTTCTAACTAGGTGTATGTCATGAAAGATAAGGAAATATTTACTCTAGCAAAGTTCTTTACATATGGCAGTTTCTCAATTAATTTAATCAATCAGAATATCCATGTGTACTTATTGCTCCAGTAACAAATTACCACACATTTTTTGGTTTTAAATGATGCAAATAAATTATTTCTCAATGTATGTAGATCAGAAATCCTGATAGACTTAATTGGATTTTTTGCTCAGGGTCTCTAAAGCCAGATTCAATGTTTTAGGTGAGCTGCATTCCTTACTGGAGTTCTGGATAAGAAATGCTTCCAGGGTCATTTCTGGGCTATTGGCTGAATTTGGTTCCTTGTGGTTATAGGACAGAAGTCTCCATGTCCTTATTATCTGTCAGCTGGGGCGAAGTTTTGCTCCTGGGGTCTGCTCCATTCCTTCTCAGACCTTCCATGAGGTGCCCAATGGTGAACTGGTTCCTTATTATAGCTTGAGTATCTTGGAATTTTCCCACTGCAGCATCTTCCTGAGGACAGCCAGAGAAAGCTCTGCTTTTAGCACCTCCTATGATTACACTGGGCCTACCAGGAGTATAGGAGTATACATGTTAATCTCCCTCTTTGAAGGTTCATGCTCTTAATTACATCTGCAAGTCTTTTTTGCCACACCAGCTAGAATATTCCCAGGAATTAGGGCCTGCCTGGACATCTTTAGGAAGCTGTGCTGCCTACTACAACAGGCAATTAAATTAACATTCATATGCACAGCATTGTGATTTAATTGTAAGTGATAAATTCTGTATTGTATTTTTAAGGAGAGACCTGTTAAACACAAAGAAAATTAGAACACAATGGATTTTACTAGAAGTGAGAAACATTTATCATTTCAGCAGAAATGGGTGATACAGATTAAAAAAAAAAATGCTTTCAAGAGCCTTTAACATGAAAAAGGCCTTTGCTTGTACTTGGTAAGGTATGTGGACATTGCTTTTCTGTTTTCGCTTGGCTTTGTGTCCTGTAGTTTCAAGCACTTTCGAATTTTCTAGGTAATGCTGCCCTCTCTCCTGGAGAGTTCCCTGCTTGGCCCTCCCCACTGGACTTGTTGAGCAAATATTACTTTCTCTGTGGGATAAGGCCATCAGAAACATAGCAAATTTGGTGGAAATTGTTTTCCTAGTGTTGCAGTAACAGCTGACAGAAATTTTATTTATATAGATTAGTACATGTATGTATGTATGTATGCCAATTATGATGCAATAGTCATGTTTGAAAAGCTTTAAATTTTCTAAAGCAAACATAAGGTATTATTAACATCAATAATAACAATTATGTGTTTTGATTTTTATGGCCCTTGCTGTCATTTTATTTATGTCTATAAATAAGAAGGGATAAAACATACTATCAAATATCTGCTTAATAGGACTTAATTATTTATTATGGGACTTTATGGTATATTTAATAAAATTAATGAGATTCTGATTACTTGAACCTGCCACTGTCTTTGGCTGGAAACTCTCTTTGATAAGTAGGAAGCAAGATTGCCAGTTTTCTTATGAGAATTATAGGGTTTGAGGATTAGTCAACTGAGAATTGGTGAGGTCCTCTTCTAATTAATGTCTTCCCACTGATGTTTGCCCTAATCTCCCCTTTTATTACATTTATTACAATGCTTCAGTGGGATGTCTGTGTGGCAAGGAAGGTCTGTTAAATAAGGTTACTGTTCTGTTAGTGAAATAGCAATGAAGGGCCTAATTCTATATTTGGTACTTTGTTAATTCCTTTTAATTTAAAGAGTCGCCTTGAGGGAGGCACACATTTTATAACAGAACAAGGAATTGGACTAGAAATGGGAGATGTACATCCAGTTTGGGGGCAGGTCATTGAATCTCTTTGGTCCTCAATTTCCTAAGCCATAAAATATAAGGTTAGGACAAGTTCCTCTGTAAAATCACTTTACAACGTCTCCCCCCACCCAGGAAAAGAATTTGTGGATTTAGAGGAAATGTCTTTCAGAAATCAATGAGCAGAAACATTTTCAGGGTGTTTTTTACAGACTATTCAGATTTCTGTGATCATTGTTTTAAGGCAATAACTATTCTGTAGTCTGCTTTCAGATTTAGGTTCGTAAAGTACTATTTCTTTTTTTTTTTTTATAATATATTTTTAACTGAGAAGGAATTTGAGGCTACCCCCATCAGGTATTACTACCACTAGTGTACCCATCACCACCTCACTCATAGTCCACTGCCACAGACCACTGTGCTCCTCCCTCTTTCTTATCTTCCCTCCTTCTCTCGGGGGCCCCCCTCTCCCTCCTCGAGGCATCGCTTTGTGCTTCAGTTCTGTAGTCAAGGTTATTTTCAGATTGTCTTGGCTTCCAGAATTTTGCTCTTATTTTAGCTTCTTTTTCCTTTATTCTCGTGTACATTTTTGCTTGCCATTCACATGCATCCACCGATGTGTGTATTCTAATTGATATATTTGTATTTTACACTCCAAATCTTTACCTATGTTATCCTATTTGTCTCCCATCTTTCCCCACCACCACCCTCCTGCTCCCCAATACTCCAAGCACATGTTTTTAACTCCACCTACTGGGATTCTAAATTATTTTACAAAGTCAACTCAGAACTACTTCTTTGACACATTCTTCTATAATTATTCTGACTGAAAACAATTTTTCTACCTTAAAATCCTAGAGGACTTAGTATATTTACAACTCAGTAATAAACATTGGGCACATATTTAGTTTAGTGTGCATGTTTCCAGACACTCTTTGGCACTGGGGATAAACTAAAGAGGAAATGTAGACATAATTTCTATCCTGATGAACGCTGCAGTCCCGTGAGTGAGACAGATATTAATCATAATTTTACAACCATTGGTAATATCAAAATTTTGAATCTAAGCATGGATCTTTTGTTTAGTGGATATAAGTTCATATAAATTACACCAGCACTGGCATTAAAAAGGTAGAATTAAGAGCTTCATGATGTGAAGATAATGAAAATTCTAAAAAATGCTATGGCCAGAGAAATTACATTCATCCCATTGTATCAAAATGCTGGCTTTTAAGATAATTAATGCATTACTTTTGGTAGAGGAATGGAAATACTTTCGTGGAATACTTTAAGCTATTGTGAGTATTTTCAACTAAATATTTGGGGCACAATCCACTGATCCCTCTAATCACTGGTCTTAAAGTGTGGCCTTATAGATTGACAGGTGGTTTCTCATGGGAGAGGAAATTTATCAGAGTGGTTAAGGTCTCACCTCTAGATTCTGGTCTCAACTCAGATTCAAGTCTATACTTGTATCGAAAGCAAGGATTCACTGCTTGCTACTCGTATGACACTAAAAACACCTGTGTATCTAAATCTGAACTTTTTATATATAAAGTGGAGGGAGTCAGGCCTCCCCGGTGGCACAGTGGGTTGAACACTGTGCTGTGAAGTTGTCCTCAGCCTCTGCGCGTGGGTTTGATTCCTTGCCAGCCAGGGAGATACCCACATGGTGCATGCAGCAGAGCTCTCCTGCCTCGCCCGCTGCTCCCCTCAGCAGTATCTTCAGTCCATCTGTCTGTTGTACTCCGCTCTCTCTGGTGGATTCTCTCTCCCTCCCACGCCTCTGGCCTATAATCCATCTCTTGTATGCGTAAATAAATAAATCTTTTAAAAAAATAAAATGGAGGGAGTAACAGATCCATATAACAAGTAAGTGCAAAGAAATTTAGCTGTTCTATATCTTCTTTTTAAGACAAATGTAATTTGACTATGGAGGATCTTATTGTGTTCATAAAATACATTTAGTGTGTTGCTGAAATAAGACCACTTTGATTCTGATGAAGCAGAGATAGTTAAAGTGGGACTCAGGGCAGGGGGTAGTATTTCACCCAAAGACACAAAACTAAAGAACCTGTCTGTGGTTAGTGAGTTTGTAAATACATGGTCCAGTTACATCCAGATTGCTTGTTACTGCTCAGAGGAGCAAGTATATTAAAAGATGTGGGTTCTTTATTGATAGTTTTTTGTTTAATTTTGTTTATGGAATCATGTGATGCTTCATGAAGTAGTATAGAATAGGTTTATAGAGTATCTTTTTAAGAAAAAAGCATAAAACACCGTGATTTCAGAATTGTGAAGGCAGAAGTAAAATTAACATTACAGGATAATAAACTTAGGACACTCACAGGGCAAGAGAAAAAAGAGGCAGATGGAAGAAAAGCAACAAGTCCTTAATCCAATAAATTTTATTATTTCTCTTTGTAATATACATTTAGGGAAATATCTCAGCCAAGTGAGAATAATACACTCTTTCTACCACCACTTCTTTTTGATTGAGTTTAAATAAATTTTAAAACTTTTTTATATTTACTTTCTTACATCACCGTTAATTTTTGAACAGTATTTGATTTCTCCCACTACCATAGCCCCTGTGACCATCACCATAGTCCCTTGTGCTCTTTCCTCCCCTGTTCTGATCCCTCTCCCTTCCCTTCCCTTGCTGTGTGCCTCAGGTCTGTGATCAGCTTGCAAGTTTTGTCTTTTTCTTGACCCTTTGTTTGGTTTCTCTATATTTCACATAGACATGAAACCATCTGATGTTTATCTTTTTTCCTTCTTATTTTTCATAGCATAATCCCTTCCAACTCTATCCATGTTGCTGTGAATGGCATGAGTTTATCTTTTTTGATTGCTGAGTAGTATTTCATTGTGTTTTATACAGAACATCTTCTTGATCCAGTATCTGTTTTGGAACATTTAGGTTGTTTCCACATCTTAGCTATTGTTGTTTTTTTTTTTTAAAGATTATTATTTTTTTATACAAGAACTGGGGTACAGGCCAGAGGCACGGGAGGGTGAGAGAATTCACCAGAGACAGTGTGGGGACCAGAACAGGCAGATGACCAAAAACACAGCTGAGGGGAGCAGCAGGCGTGACAGGAGAGGTCTGCCGCACCATGTGGGTATCTCCCTGGCTGGCTAGGACTCAAACCCCTGCTGCAGAGGCTACAGACAGCTTCACAGAGCTGCGCCACCAGGGAGGCCCCATATCTGAGCTATTGTAAATAGTACTTCAATAAACATAAAAGTACAGGTTTCTTGTTGGATTAGTGTTTTTGTGTTCTTTGGATAGATTCCTAGGCGTGGAATAGCTGGGTCATATGGTAGATCCATTTTTAGTGTTTTGAGGAATCTCCACAAATCTTTTCTTAGTGGCTGGACCAATTTACATTCCTACCAGCAGTGTAAGAGGATTCCCTTTTCACCAAATCCTTGCCAGCATTTGTTGTTTCTAGTGTTTTAATATGGGCTATTCTAACAGGTGTGAGGGCTACCATAAATCCTTTTTAGAATATTAAAGTTATGACATAAGTTTTTACTGCCAATAACTTCAAGAATATGAATATAAACTTACATAAATATCCTTGTCAAGGTCAAGCTATACAAATTATGGAAAAATTAATTTTGAATAAGTGCAATTTTGGCAAAGCTGAATTTATTCACTTAGTTTTCTCTTTTGTTGCTTAATCAAGGGCATAATATAGAGCTATTAAAGTTACTTTATATAGGAAATAAAAAGTAAATACTCTGTCATTAATTCTGAGCTCTCAGCGATTTTAACTCACTACTGGGGAAATGTAATCCATAAAGTTCAGGATGTCATCTTATGCTTGCAGGTTTACTGCTTTCTTCACTTCAGCTTGTGATGATAAATTGATTTGGGCAAATTTCAAGCAGAAACAAATGCCAAAAGAGGGAGAAAAAGTATATAAAGAAAAAAATGAGATATCAAGCTCTAATAAACCAATAAAGAGGCAACATCTGATGTGTACAATAGATATCTGTCCTCTGGAGAAAACCAGGGGACCTCTGCTTCCTAAATAGTCCAGAGGGGATTTTTTAGGACTAGTTTCTCATTTGGGGAGGTATTATTTCCTTTAAATGTGTGAATTTGGCTATATCTTAAGATGACCTACAACAATATGAGAAATAAATTTTTAGCATCATGCTCTGAAATACTTGCAAGATTTTATTTATGTAGTCTTCAGATGCATGTTAATGTTCACATATACAAAATTTTCATTTACAGAAATGAAATGTAATAATGGGTAATTTTACAAAAATTCATGTGCTGGGAATATGTAACAACATTGATTTGTCTTCGTCATCCTTAGTTCAGACTTAAGCTATGTGTAATTCCTGTCCTTTGATTCATTTATGTGCCTTGATTTTGGACTATTGATAATAATTCAAAGAAACATAGGACACAAAAAGGCTTTGATTTGCATGAGCCGTTGGTTCTTCTTCATTCATAGT
The DNA here is from genome assembly GCF_014898055.3 of Talpa occidentalis. Classification (NCBI taxonomy): domain Eukaryota; kingdom Metazoa; phylum Chordata; class Mammalia; order Eulipotyphla; family Talpidae; genus Talpa; species Talpa occidentalis. The sequence goes on from NW_023601322.1 coordinate 94,880,633, forward strand.
CTTGTGTTGAAATGGAAGAGTGGATTTACTTGTGAAGTTTCCAAATTTCCAGATTAAGGAATTACAGAATAATTTGTGAAAACAGTCACAAAGTGATTATTTCGTTTGGTTCCCTAACTTCCCTATTCTGGGGCAGCTGAACTTACGAAGAATGTGTTATTGAATACTTACAACACATTTGAAATCCTAGATCACATTATTGCATCTAGGCAACTGTTGAAAATAAGTACCAGATTTATTAGCAGCTATTTTCACAGATTCCATTTAATAATGTTGGTGTAACTCTGTAATTTATTTGATTAATAATATTTGATTTGAACCCAAATGATGACTTCTCACATATATGACAGAACTAATGAACTGTGAAAGAAGAACCGTTCTGATGGTCACCAATAACCACTGCTTAGTTAATCCTTTAAATAAACTGGAGCTCACAATGTGTCCCTTTGAAGTCATAAATAATGTATATTTTTCTTTTGACTTTTAATAAGCCAGTGGGGTTCATCTCACAGTCTCCAAACACATATATTTTATTATGGGCCTCTGCAGTTTACTTTAATTAGTGTGTCTGAGTGCTTTGGGAGACTTAGCCCTACTGAAAACAAACAGAGTCTTACCATCTATAAAACATTAGCTCCCTTTGGTTTATCCTGACACAGCGGGGGAGGCTCAGTGAGAAACACATGGTGTAAGTAAACACTCATAATTGCATTAGCATTCTCTGGTGGATTGGTAATTCAAGCTCTGTTCCATGATATTGTAAGAGCAGTTAGAACAGGTTTACCAATCTTGTGGTCTATTGGGGATTTCATCAAATTCCATGTGAACAGAACTTTAAGTGGCAAATCTACTGAAACACAGTACGAGAGAAAGAGCCTTGCTGTAAAATGGAAGCTTAGTACAGGCAGTATAGTGTTGTTTTACTTCTGATGTAGCTGTGACAATTTTCAGTTCTAAAATGTCATTTCTTTTCCCATGTTATTTAATATCCAAGTCAGTTTCAGTCTGTTTTTTGGATATGCCCTTCTTTTGACCATAATTTTATAATACTGCCTAAGAGAGCTGGTTGATTAAAATTTTCAGCTTTCAAATGTCTATTTTGATATAATTGTACTTAAATACCCTTGCCTATAAAATAACCATGGCACTAATGGCTGATGAAATGAATGTATTTTATTTAAAAATAGTTAATTGGTAGTTAAAATTCCTCATTTTGTGGAAATATTTTGCGCATATAATTCTAGTGTACATTATCACGCTTATGCTTTTGAATTTAATTGTAATTGCTTAGAATAATATATGATATACATGTGTATGTATAACATATATTACATATATATGGGGGTGTAACAGGAGTGTAAAATATTTCCTAGTTGGAGATATCTGAAGACTAAGATATAAAAAATTAAAATGGCATCAATAAGCACAAATGGTTTGTCTATTTGAATGACTTGACCAGTGAGAATTGTTTGATGTATTCATTTTTCAAAACTTTCCAGGTTTTATAATTTTAACTGCTTTTGGATTTACATTACTTTTGTTTTTCTTTAGGTTAATTTTGGTGATGTTGGTCAAAATAGGAAAACTGATTTGCTTAGGTTATCTCAGATACTTCAAAAAAAAAAAGAAGTTACATTATTTACCATGCTGTCCATCAGAAAAATAATGCTGGAAAAATATTTTTTTTCTAGTGACCAAATGAAAAAATAAAACAGGTGGAGTAAATTTTCCTAATAGATATTATTTAATGCAATCTATCTAAAATATTATCATATCAACTTATAATCAATACAAAAAGTTAGTAGGGATGCATTGTCTTTTTCATACTAAATATTTGAAATTCAGGTTGTATTATGAACTTAAATCCCATCATTTTGGGTAACTACTTTTGAAATACTCAATGTGGCCAGTGACCATCATATTAGACAGTAGAGGTTAAAAGTTGCTAAAAATAAGCTATGTTGAAATTTTTTAACAAGGCACAAAATCCATATTCCTTACTAAAATGTATTTTCTTAAAAATAAAGCATTGAAGAGTAAGGTACTACTTTTTTTTGTGACTGAAATCCTGGTCTGTTGGTAGATTATAATTTTCTTACATTATTCTGCCCTCTTTTCTCAGTCTTCGTTATTATCTATCATTTGCTCTCACTGTTTGATATTTGGACAACTATATGGATAATATGTATAGTTTAGGATGTCATTTTTACATTGATGTCTATAGAGTGAATTGTGATAATGTTGCTGTGAAATTGACTTACTTAGCAAATAATAAAAAAATAAAGTTAGGTGAAAAGTTCACTGATAGAAATGAGACTAAGTTAAGTTTTTCAGATTATACCATACTGTTTTGGGATTGTTTTCATTAGGGAAGTCCTCAGTTTGCACATATATTGCCAGCTGCTGAATTGTAAAAAGAGAAAATGTTGAAGCTTTAAAATCTGTTAGCAAAGTAGCAGAGTACTATTTATTATTTTCCTCTCCAACTTCTATCTTCCTAACTTAATTTACATTCTTTTTAGGACATATTTTTATAGTTTGTTCCACATTCTGTAGATTCTGTAGTTAATTTTTTTCTTAAGAAAAATTTATTCAAACATTATTTTGTAGGGAATTTTTAAGAGAAAAAAATCTAAGCTTGAGTCGTATTGTCAATAAATAAGCAAAAGAAAAGAAAACTTACTAATTTCTGATTCCTAATAGTTTACATGTAAACTGTTTTATATGATTCAGTCTACAGATCATATACATTTGACTATTTTTAAGTATTTATATTTCTAATGTAAAAATCATGCATCATTTGTTATGCAGATGATTGATTTGGAAAATTAAAATATATTCCCAAAAGTGTTAAAATTTTATGACAGTTCAAATCATTTAATTTTCTGAGCCCGTGTTTATTTAATATGAATGTATTCATCTGTCAGGTTTTTGCTGGTCACATTTCCCTATGGCTAAAATTGATGCTATTTTTAAAAAATTATTTTTTTAGTTATTTTCTTTTAATTTGGTTATACCATGTAAATTTGAATATATACTTATAAATTTCATATGCAACTGAGCCCTACATGATAAGTAAACTGATTTATATTTTGTGTAGATTCTAAACAGTTGAATAAAATAAAAATGTATCATCTATAAAGTGAAAGTATAAATCATATTTAACCAGCATTATAATAAGCTTAAACTGTGTATTTTTCATGACATTGATATATTTTGAAGATTATTAGCAGAAAATCTGGAGAGGGATTCACTAGTTAGGTATTTCATTATGTTATTATCAGTATTTAGTTATTAAATTCTCTCATTTTATATTATTCTTGGAAATTTCTTTTGAATTATCACATTCAAAGGTGTATTCTTGTGTAGTTTTATTACACTGGATTCAATTTCTTGCAATCAAAAGTTTGGTAACATAACTAATTCAGTAGAGTAAAGCAACTTTTTAAGCATCTAAACCTGCGATTCGACATGATTATCAGATTATTTAAATGGGAAATTTCACATTTTATGAGACAAACTTTAAAAGACATGTCAGTATACATAACATTTTTTAAAAGTAGAAATATATCCTTAGTTTAGAGAAAGTATTTTTCAGATGAAGATTTAATTTATAAAACAATCTGCCTTATGTTTTTCTACAGTTATTGCAAGTTCTTTGTTTATGTATTATGATTATTAAAACCTCATGGAGAACATCATTAATCTGTGGAAAGGTCAAGATTTGTACTTGATAGCTAAATGAACTAAAGTTCACTCTTTGAATTATCTCTATACATTTGCTCCCAGTGATCTCTCAGGGTAGAAGCCAGGTTTGCTTTGAAATTGCCCAACATTCGCCTGCTGCCAAAGCTAAGCTGCCCGATAAGCACACCCACCGGCTTAAGCAAGGTGCCTGACAGACTAGAATGGTTGGTGAGGAATCAAAACTATGCTTTAATCCAGTGTTCATTTTCATATCACAAAAGGTGCTACAGAATGATTGCCATTCACAAAAGAAAAAGGCAAGCACAATTAAAAGCCTGGTTTCTAATCCCCTTTGCCTGGGTTTAGAACCAGAGCCAAAAGAAATAGTGTTTTAACAGGTACATATGCCCTCCAGGGGAAGCACACCCCGACCACCTAGCTGGCGAGATGAAAAGATACCAGCCTACAGTTACATCAGTGGCCAACAAATTGTGACCTTCCTGAAAGGAAGGAAGGACTTGGTGGCGGACAGGACCCACGAGCTGGTGGGTGGTCAACAACAAGTCTATTTTGTGACCTGGAGCAGACAGCCTGGTGACCGATTCACATACCCTCCATGAAGTCTGCAGCTTCTTGTCTTAGCAGCCAAGACATGTATTGTCAGAATGTGAGAAAATCTTAGAGCAAATGCCTGACATTTGTGTGGAGAACTGTTTGCAAATGATTGAAGGGCAGTCTGAACAGCTAACCACTAATTAGCCTAATTGACACCAAATTGAAAGGGATGACTCAGCTGTTGCAGAAACACTGCCTAATGGTAGTGTTGTGTCTCAGCTGCTTGAATGAGAAATGATTATTAATTGTACCCTGTGGAAAGAGAAACTGCTGCGTTATATTAATATTGGGGAAGTAGAGGATTAAACTTCTTATTAATCTGCCTACAGACTTGCCCTTTTCCCCATCAGGAATAGCTGACACAAGTTGGATAAAGTGACTGGTGTCATTATTGCTCCCCTGGGGATTTTGCAGACAGGTTGAATGGCAAGCCAAGCAGTTCCGTGAGTGCACCAGTACTACTAAAATAAATTTAAAATTGAGGACAAAAAAACCCCAAAACAAAATGCAGTCATGGGTCCTGAATGAGTGTTTGCTATTGAAGATTTGTTTCTGTGGTTAGTATTGTTTTTGAATGCAGCAGAACAATATTTTAATCAGTAAGTAGAATTTTAGCTTCCACTCTTAAGTATTAATTTTCAATTGCTAGAACTGGTAGTTGGTCCTCAAGTGTCTACTGAGGGAAGGAAGCAAAGAGGAGAGGCGAGAGGAGGGGGCAGAAGAGAAGGATGGAAAAAAGGGAGGGAGGAAGGACTCTTGAAGGAGGACCTTCAAATTCGAGTTGTATATGACCAGACGCGCAAAAAGTAAATTTACTTTAGTTGCAATTCTTATACTGAGAAACTAATTTCTGGGACTAATAGGAAGGAAGATTGTTGAAATGCGACACCTATTATCTGGGAGGGCCATAGTTTTTTCTTTCCTTGTACATTGTTAAGGATTTTGTTGTTTCTTGATAAAGAAACCGTGTTTGCTGTGTTCATAGTTGTAGGACTGGAAGGACCTCTACAGGCCATTTGGGGGTTTGGTAAAGTTAAAATAGTCACAGGAACAAAGGAGTAAGTGCTGCTTTCTTGAAAATGTTTGAAACTTCTAATTCTGAAAGAAGTTATCAAATTTAAATTATGCACAGTGATAAAAATAGATGTAATCAAGACTTAAAATTTTCTTGGGAAAGCTCATCAGGGAAGACAAAAATTTGATCCTACTAGAACAACAAATATAAACACCAAGTTCATAAAGATTTGGGCTGGCAGGAAGAGCTTTATAGTTTCTGGTCTCTAACAAAATGCAGATTTGATTGAAATTATATCATATGTAGTCAATTTCCAAGATGGTAATGAGATGTGTTCTAAGTGAGCGTTTTCCAATTAGATTGGACATAAAAGTGCATTTGGATTTCAGAATAGTGATTTTGCCCTCACAGCATTTATTCATTCACTCATTTGTTAATTTTATAAAATTCCTTGTGCATCTGTGCAGGTACTACATAAATCTTTGGGCTGAAAGATCATATTAGCCAATCAAAAATGATTAATCTATTGCAGTATGGATTAAATCAGCATATTACCAAGGAAAATGGTGGAAAGTAATTATTGTAATGCTTATAAAGCAAAAGGACACAATTTGGGATCCTTTAGTGTATTTTTAATGAAACACATAAAATTATAGAATTTACCCCCTCCTCAGTAATCTCCTTATGTTCCAAATCAATTCAAGGCAGAGCAGATGTACGTTTACAAAAACACATGAAAGTATGAGGCTGGTTGCTGCCTGCATCCCACTTGAAGCAAATTTCCTGGTAGAGATTATTTATTTTCATGGTAACATGTGATTAGTGCTGGTGAGGACAAGAAAGGCCAGGGAAGTATTGCAAGAGTGGAAAGTTAGAAAAAAAAAAAGTATTCATTGAGTGCAATTCTGAGCCAGGTGCTTTCATTATTACCATTTTTCAGATGCTCACCTGGCCTTCTGCAGCGTGGGCAGGTTCTCAGTGAATCTGGGCCTGTAAGGTTGGAAAAGCAGTGATAGGACAGACAGCAGTTTGTGGGAGAATTTCCCTTTTCTCAGCTTAGTAACTTAAGTCTTTCCCTGTTAAATTCATAAAAAAGTCCATCATGTTCCCTGCCATCAATGGCCGTCATGTAACGTATGTAGTGGAACAGCTGAAGATACATGATAGAGATGCAACTATATTGCAGGTACTTCCTTCTAAAGGACTGTCCTTTAAAGAAAGTCTCAAGATTGAGAGAGGTGATGTAGATTCACTCACTCATTGCTCACATATTTGTGCCTTCCCTGTGACTGGTGCTGGGTTCTGCACTCCCCACAGGGAACCCTTTATGGTGACCACAGAGGTGAGGAGGCACCTGAAATCAGGACAACCTTGTACATTGAAATGTCCCTTAGGAACATTTGTGATTTAGCCTCCCTCTTGACTCGTCCTTGATGCAAGGAATCTACTGCTCTGAACCTAAAACACGACCATGGAAGCTGCCTTTTTCTTTTACTCATTTTTTTCAAACCATGGTATTGTCAAGATATGCAAAGTGCAGAGTGAGGACTTGGGTCTTTAATCCCATGGGTTGAGGGAAAGAGGATTAAATCAAAAGCTTAGCTGCAAATTAGACTCAGCTTTCCAGAGGGGGGAGAGGTGTGATGGGAAGGGGATAAGGAAGGGTGAAGACTGAGATGCCTTTAATTATCTGGGTAATCACAAGTGTGACCATTTGGGGTGAAAAGTTTGCATGTCACTGAATTTAAAAGATATATTTTCAAGGTTGTTATAAGATGGCATGAAGTACTGGAGGTTGTTCATAGAGGCTCTCAGGAGATGCTTGTACACATCTCTTGTCACCTCAGAAGTTAGTGATCTCTGTTGGTATCTTAAAATTTGTCATGGTGGAGGGCCTCCCCTGGTGGCGCAGCGGTTGAGTGCTGGGCTGCAAAGCTGCCCGCAGCCTCTACAATACTCGTTTGATTCCCGGCCACCAGAGGAGGGTCCCACATGGCGCGCAGACCTCTCCTGCCGCCCGCTGCTCCCCTCAGCAGTGTACTTCGGTCCTTCTGCCTGTTTTTCTCCCTGCTCTGGCTCTGGTGAATTCTTTCACCCTCCTGCGCTTCTGACTGTACCCAGTGCTTGTATAAATAAATAAATAAATCTTTAAAAACAAATTTAAAAAATTAAAAAAAAATTTGTCATGGTGGAAATATTTACTCCATGGAAATTGGCAAATGCTACAAATTGGGGCTAGGCCCCTTTTTACTCCCAAAGAGGTGGTTGTTAACCATTGACCAGCACACCAGTCAGAGATTCATTATGTAAGTGAGTCATCCAGCCACGTAGAACCACATGATGATGAGTTTCAGCAATTAGTGTTTACGCATGTAATACAAGTCCAATCTAGGCAACTCAAACACACGGGGAAACCTACGATTGCAGTTGGCACATCACAAGTCACAATGAGGTGGTGGTTGTAAATGAAAAAAGTGCACTAATAGTTTAGAATGCTTTGTTGTTCATAACAGCATCAATATTCAAGAAACTCCTCTCAGATGAAAGCATTGCTAAGAACTTGAAGGAGAGATATTTGTAAAACAAGGAGCAAAAAGATATGCTGGACTAGATAATGCTCTTTTCTGACAAACTGCAAATTGGGTTATTTCTGGCATTTTGCCTGAAAATCTTACAATGTATATCCTTCTTGCATGGGGATATTAATGCTCTTTATTTTTCTTAATATTTTAAAAAGAATTTTGGTTAATGGCTTCTGTGATTCTTACTATGGTTGTTTTTACATGGAAAGTTATGCTTATCTTATGTCTATAAAAATTGCCTAGAAGAATGTCCGATCTGTATACCTGTATAAAGTTGTGTACTTGTATAATTCCTGCACACCTTGGGCTGGCATTAACAGACATTTATTCATTTTTGACCAAAGAATATTTAATTACTTTGGCATGTTTAATGACATCTGCATTACATAATTACATAGAATTGTATATTTTAAGATATTTTTATCTATTCATGCACATTTATAGATATAGCTATATTATGTATAGATAGGTATAGATAGATATATCTTTCCTTCCAATAAAATAAGGTTTATTAGTAAGTATGGCCAGGATTTTCATCTTTTATGTAAATTTAATCTTCCTTTATATTTTTGTAATATATACCATTTATTATAAAGGATACTTCTAAAAATTCATTTTCTCAGTGAGATCAATGACTTTTACTCACTGAAAACCTGGTTGGAGGACAAAATGATATAGGTATATGATTTATATATAAACATATATATGATTAGTTATATCTGGGGAATGAGGTAAGGAAGACTAGTACCTTTACTTTTTATTTTTTTTAAAGATTTATTTATTTATTTATACAAGCACTGGGTACAGTCAGAAGCGCGGGAGGATGAGAGAATTCACCAGAGCCAGAGCGGGAACAGAACAGGCAGACCGACGAAATACACTGCTGAGGGGACCCTCGCCCAGTGGCCGAGGATCGAACCAGTGCTGCAGAGGCTGTGGGCAGCTTCACAACCCAGCACTTAACCGCTGCGCCACCAGGGAGGCCCCCCTTTACTTTTTAATATGCACATTTGCATTGTCTGAATTTGTTACTATAAATTTATACTGATGAAACACTTTCAAGTTTCATTTTGACAATGCTTCCCCAGGAAAAAATGAAATTAAATAAATAATGTTAATAAAAGTGGGCAGTATATAAATGGTTTTGTTTTTTGATTTTATCTGTCAAAAGAAATCAAACACTTTTTTATACCTTTCAACATTTACATCAGTATTTTTCATACTTGCTTCTATCTTTAATCCCATAAAAATAATCACCATGTCTATTTCCCAAGTAAAAGATTGACAGAGGTGCTGGTACTACCTAATAAATGTTTTGCTTTACATGGAACTTTTTATTAGCCCAATTTTGAACTGAAATGAATTATCCTGTTGAAAGTTTTCTCACCTAACTGGAATAGTTTACACAGTCACACATTTGACTGTCATCTGGTTTGTAAAGCAAGGAAAAATACAGCTGAAATGGTTTTATTTATTCTAATTCCTGTGGATTACTATAGTTTTTAATGTTGACACAACTTGAATCATGGAGGTAATATTTGCCATTATTATAAGAATATTTGAGTAATTCAAACAAAAGTTGAAAAGAACAATTGGGGACACATCCAATAATGGAGACTCCAAGGCTCACTAGACTTTATGCAACCTTTTAACAAGATGAAAGTAACATTTTCAAGTCTCAGGCAGTCAGGAAAGTTTGAGGTGTGCCGTTACCACGTCACCTCAGCTTTTTTCAGTCCAGTGCTATTTCAGATCTCTTTGTGTTATGTTTGGCAATACACTTAAAAGATTATCACTTAAGCTACTAATAATCTGGCTTCAAGCAATTGTCTGTCCACCCAGCTGCCTATTCTTTCTTCAGTCTTCATAACCCCAAAATGAACAGCGTGAAACACAACAATAAAGGAAGAAGCGGTAAGCCTGCTAGGAGTTCCCAGTGTTCAGACAGCCCTGATATTACTAGAAGGCTAGTGTACTTGGCCTCTGTTTCAGCGCTTATTTTTAAGATTTTTGGGGGGTGGGGTGAGGTGTGTATAGGGAACAGTAGGTAATGAGAAATGAGATCATTTTGAAATTTCTGTGTCCTCTTTTATGTTCATCTGTCCTTTTCACTGTCTTACTTTAGGGAAATAAATCACAGAATTTTGAAGTTTGATTTTTGGTGGATTGACACGGTAGAACATTGGTCTTGTGAGTAGCTAAAAACAAAATTCATTTGTGTTGTAGAAAGGACTGAGTTAATTCAGAGAGTAATAAACATCTTGTTACCTTTGACTTCCTCATGGCACACTTCATATTTTATTTACCTTGTATTTATGAGGACTCAGCAACATACATATATATGATTTTTTTTTTTTAAACAGAGGCATGTTATTTATTTATTTATTTATTTGTTTGTTTGTTTTGTTTATACAAGCACTGGGTACAGTCAGAAGTGCAGGAGGGTGAGAGAATTCACTAGAGCCAGAGCGGGGAGCAGAGCAGGCAGAAGGACCGAGGTACACTGCTGAGGGGAGCAGCGGGCGGCAGGAGAGGTCTGCGTGCCATGTGGACCCTCCTCCAGTGGCCGGGGAGCAGCCGGGGATCGAACCGACGCCGCAGAGGCCGTGGGCAGCTTCGCAACCCAGTGCTCAACCGCTGCGCCACCGGGGAGGCCCCATATATATGATTTTTATTTGATTTTAAAACAAGTATAATAAATAAAGTACTTACTTAAAAATAAGTACAATGTTAATTAAGTTAGAAAAGTAGAAAATATGAACAAGTAAATAGTTACTTCTACAGTAGCATCTGATTTTTGTTTGCTTGATTAGGCAATCATTAGAGCTTTTTTTTTTTCTTTAGAATACTAATGTTAACAGTTACTGAGTACTTTAACACCCCAGAAATATCTGATGCATGTTAAAATACTTTTTTGATATTTAATGAAGTTCTCTCATCCATATTTTAATCACATTTTCATTTTCATTACTCTAAAATAGTTGACTTATACTACGTATTTGATACATAAAATGTATAATACCAGATGTGGTAAAAATTTGGGGACAAACGTGTGGGACATTTGTGAAGACAGAAAACAAGTGCTTTGAGTGCCTATGATGCACTAATTACTCTCTTATGTATTATTTTAGCTCATATCTCTTGAAAATCCTTGTCTACTCAGCCATATCTACCTATCCACTCTCTCTCACAAGATGTAGCTCCTTTTTTTTTTTTTTTAACCATGATGGTCTAACAGTAGCTTCACATAGTTATTAATGAGTAAATGAATGGGTGGTCTCATAGAATCCTACAACAAGTTGGATAGGGAGGCTGACCTTGCATTTTTTTAAATTATTTTTTATTGGGTTGGCCTTGGTTTGCAAACACTAATGTAATTTGATTTATTTTCTTTTTCTTTTTCTTTTTTTAAATATTTATTTATTTATACAAGCACTGGGTACAGCCAGAAGTGCGGGAGGGTGAGAGGATTCACCAGAGCCAGAGAGGGGAGCAGAACAGGCAGAGTGATGAAACACACTGCTGAGGGGAGCAGTGGGCGTGGCAGGAGAGGTCTGTCACGCCATGTGGGATGCTCGCTGGTGGCTGGGGATCAAACCGGCACTGCAGAGGCTGCGGGCAGCTTCACAGCCCAGTGCTCAACTGCTGCGCTACCAGGGAGGCCCTGTAATTTGATTTAGAGTATGGGTTCACAGCTCTTCAGATATATGTCACCACACCACACTCACCACCAAAGTGCCCATAATCCTCCACCTTAGTCCTAGGCCTCCTCTTCCATTTGCCTCATCTGGTAGCATTAAGTCTATGGTCAGATTGCTGGGATATGTTTTGGTTTAGCTATGTCTGTTCCTTTGTTTTGTTTCTTTCTATTTCACCCGTGAGTGAAGCCATCCAGTACTTGTCTTTCTCTTTCTTGATTTATTTTGCTTAGCATAGACCCCTCCAGTTCCATCCATGTTGTCACAAATGGCAAAAGTTTATCTTTTTTTTTTCTTTAATAGCTGAGTCGTATTCCAACACATCTTTGTCCACTCATCTGGGCTGACCTTGTGCTAACAAGTGAGGTCCCAGCCATGTAAACCACCTACCTACAGTAGCACAACTCATAACTTACTGTCAAACCGGGGTTCTTCTGACTTCCAGCTATTTCCATTGCACCTGCATATGCCACAGGTTTTGATGCTTTTCAAGTCACTCCTTGTAGGTAGGTACCTAATCCATACACTTTGGATTAGTCCTCTTTAAATACTATTTAATCTTTAAGTATCTCTGTTTGATACATTCCTTGCATTACCAGCCAATTATAACATAAGAAGAAAACCATCCATTTATAGTGTGAAGTGTTAGTGAATCTTTACTCAAGTACTCCTCTACATGTATACTCTATGCAAGTTTATTTAAATAAAATTTTAATTTATTACTTACCTATAGTAACTGAGGAAAGGGCATTTTTTTTTCCATGACTATCTTGTTAATGTAAGAGTTATAATTATACAGTTTATGGATTGCTTCTTATCTTAAAAGGGTAGTGCACATTGCAATTCTAGTGAAGGTAAATTTGCTTTGATAATTCAGAAGCCCTCTTCCATACTCTCAAATCAGAATATTCTTGATGAACATCAAATGCTCTATTTCTTCAAATATAGAAGACATAGAATAGAGCTAATGGAAATGAAGGGTCTATGGTCCTAATCTGCATTTAAAAAAAAAATCACTCATGTCGGGCCTCCCCCATGGCACAGTGAGTTGAGCACAACACTATGAAGCTGTCCACAGCCTCTGCAGTGCAAGTTCGATTCCTGGCCGGCCAGGAAGAATCCCACATGGCGCGGCAGACCTCTCCCATCTCGTCCGCTGCTCCCCTCAGCAGTGTTTTTGGTCATCTGCCTGTTCTGCTCCCCGCTCTGTCTCTGGTGAATTCTCTCACCCTCCTACGTCTCTGGCCTGTACCCCAGTTCTTGTATAAAAAAACTTTAAAAAAAAAATCACTCATGTCAGCTTATCTTTCACTTATCTTCTTATCCATTAGAGAGAGAGAGAGAGAGCACGTGAGAGAAAGCAATATAATTGTATTTTTATATATTCCTTTGATTTTGGAATATTTTGAAATACATTTTTATTTCACAGTTAGACATGGTACCTCAGTCAGATATTGGAGAACGGCATTAAGAAACCCACCTGAGTGCAAACTGGTCCAACCACTATGGAGAGCTGTGTGGAGATTTCTGGACCTACTAAACATAGAGCTTCCATATGATCCAGCAATTCCACTCCTAGGTATTTACCCAAAGGACACAGAAACATCAATTCCAAAGAGCACCTGCACCCCTATGTTTATAGCAGCACTGTTTACAATAGCTAAGCTTTGGAAACAACCCAAATGCCCAAAAGTAGATGACTGGATCAAGAAGATGTGGTACATATATACCATGGAATATTACTCAGCATTCAAAAAAGATAAACACATGCAATTTGCAGCAACATGGATGGCGCTGGAAGGGATCATGCTCAGCGAAATAAGCCAAAAAGAAAAAGAAAAATACCGGATGGTCTCACTCATAGCAGGAATCTAGAAAACTTAAATAAGGGACCAGGAAAATGAATATAAGAAAGTGAAAATCAAAATCAACAAAAAACTATGAACCAGAGACACTTTTTGGGGGGTGGGGGGCGGGAGGGGAAGGATTGGGGTCAGAATGGGGCGTTTGCAATTGTATGGGGGAATATAAAAATAAAATTAAAAAATAAATAAATAAATAAATAAATAAATAAACTTAAAAAAAAAAAAAGGGAAAAAAAAAAACATGCAATATAAGTGTATTTTGTCTTGACTGACAGAATCTGACCAAATAAACTTTTTGCTCAAAAAAAAAAAAAAAAAAGAAACCCACCTATATGGAGAATATAAGCATCCCTATCTCTTAGTTGCCCTCTGTCATAATGACTGGCCATTTCTTCTCTGCATCTTTAAGGATTGCAGAATACTTTCCTAATGAGAGAACAAGGGAATTGAATTTTTTAGAATTTGGGGGTGCCTCCCTTCCCTAGGATTAATGTAAATGTTTTGTGTTCATTATTAGCTCTAGGCTGGCCTTAATCCATGCAAGTTTGCTTGCTAGTGTGATGTGCGAGGGCCTCATAAATGTGGCAAGGCGAATCCTAGGAGTAACATCATCCAGTCTTCGCACTTCAAAGATGTGTTTTACTCCCTGCAAAAGATATTCCCAGTTTATCTGTGCTCTAAAAGCCTGTTACATCCACAAAAAAGAATACAGAGACAAAAACAAGGCAGTACTTCATTATGTTGGCCCTTTCCAATAAAGGTTCTCCCTATTTTTTTTTGGGGGGGGTCTTAAGTTCTTTACCATCACGGGTCCTACAAGGCCCATCTCCTGTTTCATTTACTTATTCATGTACCCTATTTTCACTTTCCACTTAAGTATAATTTTCCTCAAGGACAATCATTTTATTTTATTTTTTTAAATATTTATTTATTTATAAGAGCTGGGGCACAGGCCAGGGATGTAGGGGGGTGTAAGGACTCACCAGAGACAGAGCGGGGAACAGAACAGGCAGACTGACCGAAGTATACTGCTGAGGGGAGCAGCGGGCGAGACAGGAGAGGTCTGCTGCACCATGTGAGTTGCTCCCTGGCCGACCGGGGATCGAACTCGTGCTGCGAAGGCTGCAAATTGCTTCATAGGACAATCATTTTGATATAGTTAACATCTGTCCTTTCAACATCTAATTTCTTTTAAATACGTTTTTGTTAATGTGTATATTTTTAAGTAAGTGACATAAATGGCATTGGGCTATCAGTATCATTTTTCTTTGCACATTGCTTCCAGCACTGTCTGGCATTTCATGTTCCTTCTAACTATTGCATGTTCACCATGCTGCATCTGCATTGATCCTTTCGTCCAAGCAAGGACATCTGGATTGCTTCTGCTGCCATCACCACACCAACACCATAATCAATACCCACATACTTTCCCACTCACAGATCTGCTCAAATTTAGGTGGGACACATACCCATGAAAAAGCACAATGAGATATTATAGGACACTCATCTCCGGGTAGCTGGAGAACCCCTACTCCCCTACAGAACTCCCTTATTCCCCAACCCCTGTATCACCACATTCACATCAACCCTAGCCTTTCCATTGCTTTATGATTTTTGCTAGTCTATAGGGCATAGACAAAATTTCTCTGTGGTTCTAATTTGCATTTCTCTGGTTTTATTTTGCATTTCTCTGATTAATGATGTATTTGAGCAGCTCTTCATTTTCTTGTTAACCTTTGGGTTTTCTCTAAATTGCCTATGAGAGCTCTTTATCTTTTTTTCTGTGGGGTGAAATTGATTAAATTTGAAGACAGCACTGCCCCCAAAATTAATTTCTTGATGTCCTTAATTTTTTGAGGTTATCATTGCATCTCGTCCGTTTTTATTGCATGATCAAATGATTTTCCACTTTAAATTTTAAGGGTTTTTTTGTGTCCTTTATATAGAAATGATAATTTCTCTTTCCCCAAGAGGTTATGAAAATATCTATGGTGTAACAAAAATTGTCTGTAGACACAACAATATAGATGAAAATGTCAAGGGAGATACATTGCAGAGATTTTTCTATTTACTCTCTGCCAATCAATGGTACTGGATTACTTGCCCTGGAAGGAAAGTGATGTAACAGTAAGTGTGAGTTGCTGCTGCTGTGCCCATGGAAACATCCTGCATGTGCTTGTTGAAACAGAGACCCTAGGACAACCCCTGCCCTAGACAGGCTCAGAGACAAGGTTGATGTTCTCTTAAAGGCTGCTGAGAAGCTTGTGCAAGTGGACTCTCTCCTCGCTTTCCCCAACTCACTGTGATCTCTCTGACTGAGGAAAGCTAATAGGAGTGGGATCCAAAGTTGTGGAAGAAAGAAAAGGAATATTAGGGAGCCAGTTGACTGTGGTGACACCTCACCTCTCCTGATGTGGCAGTGCTGAAGGCAAGCGTTGCTCCTTTCACTTCATACATACTATTAACTTTTCCTAAAGGGAGCATTTTTTGCAAAGTCTCTGTGGTCAGTCAACAGGTCCAGCACCACTGAGAACAATCTTTTTAGAATTTGAGTTTCTGTCAAGATTTCTGGGCTTCTTGGTGTCAGCACAAATTATTTTCTTATTTGTTCTTATCTATGCAGAAGATTAAAAATACAGCTTCTTTAACTCTAGTTGTTGATATACAATTGTTGGGAAGTTGAAATGCAAAAAAGATGAACCATTTTGGCAGCATTAGAAGGTGTTAGTCACAGACATCAAGGAGGAAAGGCCACGTTTCCTAAATGCCATTGCTTGCTCAAATGTTCAGTTGTTTTCTCAGCGAGGACAGTAGCCAGCAACAACTTGACATATCATTAAAGTAACAAACTCAAAACAACAACAAGATGAAGGTTATGAAGGTGACATTTTCTTATTTGTTCATTTGTCATTGTCTTCTTTATGAGTTTCCATTTCTGTCTCCACAAAAACACTCAGTACTGCATAAATAGAAACTTGACATACACTCAAGGTTCAGTTTTTATTGTGACATTTTTCCATAATCAATTTGCAAAGTCTGATTCTCTCCTGGTCTTCCTGGCCATGGACTGTGGAGCCTTTTCTCTCCTGTCCCACCTTTGCTTTTCTTTGAGTCCCATTCTATTGTGTTTACTATGCTTTTGGTTTTCTACTCCACAGTGTTGCCTTAGTCACCTCAGGCACTAACTCTCAGGTAAATTTGGCTCAAGAGCTTCTTACCCTGTGCAACATTGAGATTTATAAGGGATTATGTATTATACATACATATATATATATATGCACATATATATATTCCACCTTTTAGACCATAGATATCTATGTATCACTTGTGTACATTTGTTCTTCAACCAGTTTCTGATTCACAGTTCCCCAAGCCCCTTGAAATTTCCTTTGCCTTGAGGGTGATAAAGATGTCTCCTGTTGTGTTAATAGATGACTTTAGGCTGTGAGAGGGGACAGGACAGCACCTATGGATGAGACTTGGTTGTGTGAAAACCAACCTTATGATTAGAGGTTAATCTAATTCCAGTTTTATCCCCTAACCTCCCCAGAAGAGAGTAAGACTAAAGATTGAGTTTAGTTGCCTCTGACCATTAAGTTTATCAATCAATCCTAACTAATGAAGCCTCCATAGAAATGTAAGAGAAAAAAACTGGTGGAGGACTATGAGCATCTTAGTAGTGGGTGTGGGGTGGTGATACACATCTGAGGAGGTGTGAGCCTATGTCTTTGAATCACATACAGTGTTGCAAACCAATATTGTCTCAATTTAAAATAAAAGGAGAGGTATGGAGAGCTTGCAGGCCCTTGAATAGGTAGAGGTGCTAGGGAGTAATGTGTTTGTGTTACGGAGCAGCCCCAATATAAAACATGTTGCCTGGCTGTGGGTCCTCACCGCGCGCTTAAAAGGGACTTATTAATACTCCACTACAGGCACACACAAAAGGTTAATAAAAGGTTTATTTACAAGGGAAAGGAAAATGAGGAAATGTACAACTCAGGGAGAAAACAGGGAAATAAAGTCTTTAATGCGTCCTACCCGATCCACCGACCTGGAAACCCAAAGGCACTCTTAGAGCTGGCTTAGCGCTTTGAGCTGGCGGAGAGCCAAAAAGGGAAACCCCCCGCCCCCCAAAGCTCACGTGTCCGATTTTATACCAAACCTGGCTGCTTTACCCCACCCTCAGGTCCCAGCAACCTTCCCTTTGCTGGTGATGGGATTTGTCTTTCCCAATGTCCTGATGGCTTTGGTCTGGAGTGGGGGTGGAGTCCACAAAGCCTGTATGGAATTAGCTTTAGGACATCCTTTTCCCCCTAACATTTGGAGTGGGGGTGAAAACGCAAGTCTTTCCTGTTACTTTGCCCTGTGCATAGCTTTGCAGTTTGTATCCTTTCCATTTGACTGCTCTTGAGTTACATCTTTTGCAATTAATCAGTAATCCAGTGAGTAAATGGGTTTTCTGAGTTTTGTGAGGTGTTTCAGCAAACTAATAGAACCTGCGGAGTGGTCATGGGAACCTCTGATCTATATGCAGTGAGGCAGAAGCATTACTTAACAGCCGGAGCTGGAGACTGGCATCTGTGGTGGAGGGCTTTCTTGGGAGACTGAGTCTTTACCTGTGGAATCTGATACTATCTCCAAGTAGACAGCGCTGAAACCAAGTTGGATTCTCTGACACCCTTCTGGAGTTGAGAATTGCTTATTGGTATGGAGAATGCCATCAACCCACATTAGAATTTGGTTTCAGGATACCCTGTTTATCTTGGAATAAACATCAAGAGTATTGTCTGAGATACTCAGAAGGAATCATATAATTTACAAACCATAGTTCAGTGTTTAAAAGGTCACAAGAGATTGTTAACATGTACTTCAACAAAGAAGATGTATGAATGGTCAAACACATGGAAAGATGTTAAATATTATCAGGCAGTTGAAAAATAAAAAAAAATTAAAACTACAATGAGATACCCTTATAAATGTATCAGAATGGCTAAATAAAAAGACTGATACTACCAAGGTGACAAGAATGAAAGCAGAAGGAACTTGCATACATTGCTGGTGGAGGGTAACAGGATGTATTTTGCAAAACAGGTCAAAAGTTTCATAAGAAGTTTCATATATAGTCACTGTAGGACTCATAATTCCACTCCTAGTTATTTGCCAAAGGAAAAGGAAAATATGGGACCACATAAAGATTTATACAGAAATATTCTTAACAACTCCATTAGGTTATAGTAACCTAAAACTAGAAAGCAGATCAAGTCCTATTAACAAGTCATAGTAGTATATCCATACAATAAAATATCACTTGGCAGCAAAAATGAATAAACTTTCTAATACAGCATTATGGATGTATCTCAAAAATATTGTTCTGAGCAAAATAGACATAAAAGAGTACCTGCTGTGTAATTTCATTCATGTGAAATTATAGTACAGGCTAATGTATAGTGAAGGAAATATGATCCCTGAATGGAAGGCATAGGGGAACTAAATACAAAGGGTGCCTTTTTTAGGGAAATGGAGATGGTCATACATTTGTCAAATTCTTCAAAATATACGTGTAAAATGAATACATATTATTGTGTATAAATGATACTTCAATAAAGTTGATTAAAAGTCAAATAAAACTTAATGACAGGGGCCTCCCCGGTGGCGCAAGTGGTTGTCGCAGCACTATGAAGCAGTCCACAGCCACTGCAGCAAGAGTTGGATGCCTGGCCAGGGAGCTGACCCACAGGGTGCAGCAGACCTCTCCTTACTCACCTGCTGCTCCCCTCAGCAGTGTATTTCAGAGAATCTGCTTGTTCTGTTCCCCACTCTGTCTCTGGTGAATCCTCTCACCCCCACTTCTCTGGTCTGTACCCCAGTTCCTGTATGCATAAATAAATAAATCTTAAAAAAAAAGAACTAATGACAATATACCTCCCTGCTCCCCTCCCCAAAGAAAAAAAAAATTAATAAAGGATTTGTAGGAATTTGGGGCTGTTTCCAAAAGTTTTTGTATGAATGAAATGTACAAGCACTAAGTTTGGCTATGTTGTGACTAAAGCATGTTGTCTTTGAATTTTGGAATCAGTATCATTCCTATATACTTATTTTGCATTAGGAATTACTCAAGACGATGCAGAATCATTGTCTCATTTAATGATCAAATTACACCTGTAAAAGGATTATTATTAGTCCAATTTCAAACATAGTATGTTTCAGGAGGAATGTACATTTTGAGGAGGATTTGTTAATATAGAATATAATTAAACATTAAAATCCTGAGAATATATGTCCACCAATATACAGTACATGTTCCTGATAAATACAGAAAAGATTGATGAAGCAGGTTGAACAAAGTTTTTTATTCTTTTTTTTTAAAGATTTATTTATTCATGCATATAAGAACTGGGGCACAAGGCAGATGTGCAGGAGGAAGAGAGGATTCACCAGAGACAGAGCGGGGAACAGAACAGGCAGACTCACTGAAACACACTGCTGAGGGGAGCAGCGGGCGAGACAGGAGAGTTCTGCTGCGCCATGTGTGAATCTCTGTGGCGGCTGGGATCGAACTCGTACTGCAGAGGCTGCAGACAGCTTCACAGGCTGCTCTCAACCGCCTGTGCCACTAGGGAGACCACAAGTTTTTTTATTCTTAAGTGATAACATTTGTACGTGGTTATAAGCATTATACACTTGATCTTAGCCAAAAGGCCGAGAAGCGATATAAGCATTATAAAAGTAAAGCTATCGCAAAATATTTAAAAGTGTTTATTATAATTTAATATTTTTTACAAGTACAAATTTACTATTTTTTTGTTGTACTTTTATTTACATTTTAAGTGTCTTCTAACTTTATTTTATTATTGTAAGAACAATTAGTATCTTCAGTGTACAACAGATTTTTAAGCATACAAGACATTATTGTTGATTCTTAGACCAATGCTGTAGAGCAGATCTCTCGAGCTGAGTCATTTTGTTTAACTGAAACTCTGTACATTGAATCATAACTCCCTGTTTTCTCCTGTTTCCAAGTTCGTTCCATTCTTTGATTATATGTACCTGACTATTTTAGGTTCTTTATATAAATGAAACCTGCACTATTTGTCTTTCTGTAATGGATGTTATGTCACTTAATTTTGACACTGAACACATTGTCCTCAAGGTTCATTCATAGTATCATATATTGCAGAATTTATTTTTCAAGGTTGAATAGTATTCCATTGTATGTAAATGCTATACTTTCTTTATCTATTCATCTGTCAATGGGCATTTAGGTTGTTTGCACATCTTGGCTATTGTGAATAATGCTGCAATGTTTGGCTTGTCCATCCCCACCAATATCTGCTTCCCTGATCCTTTCATGTATTTCTTCACCTGTTAGCTGTTTTTCTGTTTGCATGAAATGACATAGTTCTGCCACACCAATGGGAACATTGGCATCCTTGACAAAGACTCAGAAAGCCTCATGGATTCCTTTTTGCTGTCACCCTCTTTCATTTTTCCAGTCCTCCTAGTACAAAATTCTGGGAACTCACTGGTGCCATGAACAGCTGTGTCCACTTTGTTGTTATCCTGCAATTCAGCTTCTGTTGGGTTCTGACCCAGTGACCTCGATATAGTTCCAAGTTCATGTGTTGTGATGGTACCATTGCCGTCTTCGCCAAATAGGGAGAAAGCCTCCTTGAATTCAGCAATCTGTTCTTCAGGCAGCTGTGTGCAAGAGAAGGGAAGAAGAACAAGGGAGCAAGGGTTGTCTCTACCTGCGTGGGGGCGGTGCTGGCCGTAACCATCTCATTGTGTGATCACTGTGCCAGGTGCTTTACTAGGTGGGACAGAGGAGGGGACTTCCTGTGTGAGAGCCCATGAAAAACACCAAATGATGTTCTAGAAATGTTTGTTTTCTTTGTGGGGGATAAGCTTCATTAGAAGGGAAATGTAAATATCTTATTTATATAATTGGGATCCTTGCTTATCAATTTGTGGGGTCTGAATGAGAGCTTATCTTTCTGAAATAGTACAGATTGCAAGTTTTTCCCACGTTTATCAGATCTGAAATAATACCGCATCTCGTGGTTAAACCATTCCTGTTTTCCAGACCAAGTTCATCTTGCAGTGTGAAACACTTGCCTAATTTGTCACTTTTGCTGCTAAGCAGAAACTGAACACTAGAATTCCAGGCATCTTTTCCCATTAGGCTTTTGTCTGTTTTGTAATGAAGTGATTTTGATGGTTAGTGAACACCTTTGTGGTGACTGGGTCCTGTGTTTTGGGAGATGGAGTAAAAATGACACCATGAAAAGCATTCATGTAGAATGCCAGCACCTAGCACTTCTCCAACGATAAGCCCTCAACCCTTTGATGCCTCTCTTTACAACTTGGAATTTCTAACTGAAGGGTCAAGAAAATAAAGTTCTCCTAGAATTATAAAATAATGGATGACCATGCTCTCTAGTACAAATTATACAATGATGGCTATCTTAATATGCTAGTCACATGAATAATGACTGGAAAATTAAAGACAAAAATATAAAAGTGGGGCCCCTGCAAGAAGGTATCAGAGAGCACACGCTGGGCTTACTTCTGCTGCGCATTCATCACTGCTTTGCAGCACAGCTTAATAACCCCTGAAAGAGAAACAGATGACTACAGCACACAACGCGAGCAGTGGTCTGGTGGAAAGGTGCAGAAAAACTTTAATTGGATTGTGTTTGCAGTGATACTTGGGCAATATAACCCTCCAATGGGGGGGCAGGTGCTGCTGTGTGGAACCCCCTACAGCGGTCGACTCAGGGCACTGAACCACATCAGGGACTCTGTAGACTTTGTAGGAGGGGTGCACAGAGTTGGCGCCCAGGACAGAGGGTGCAGTATGGGAGAACTGCGTGAGCAGAGGTGGAGAGCAGTAAGTACGCTTGAGCTCCAAATATAGAACAGCTGGAGCCAGAATTCACGAGGAGAGCCAGGTCAGATCACTTGTGTCTGCTCATAGACGAGGCTATTATTCATAGCCTGAAGCTGGAATATTCCAAACATCTGCCACCTCCCGGAGGGACAAATCCTAGACAAAAACTGAATGCTTTCACTAACCTGAGTTTAAACACCTGGGTCTTAACAACAGGCGCCAGCACCCAGGTTAAAGCTCTACCCTCGGAGAGCAAGGAGAACAGTAGTGCCCAGTGCTGCTTCTGGTGCTCAGACAGCCTCCAGATGGAAGCTGGCACAAGACTAGAGAGACATTTCCACCAAGCAGTTGACCTAAAGGAGCGGATCCCCCATCCCTGAGGGTCTCCACCACAGAACTCTGTACTGCGGCGCAGGAGGAAGCTTAATTCCTCACACTCACTGGAGGCGACCCTTCAGTGCCCTCCTGCCCTGTTCCTTTTTTCCCCTTTCTGGCACAAGTTCTCCAACTTCTTGAATGGACACAAAGACAACAGTCTGAACGTTTATCTCGACTACAACCTATGCAATCGAAAAACGCAGAGACAAATGCTGGAGCGAAAAATCCCGAGAGGATACTTGATATTGCGGAACCGTGCAAGACGCCTGAAGTGGAGTTCAAGGTAACCGTTATAGCAATACTAACCGAGCTGAAAAAACGAAAACAAAAACAGTGGGTGATGGAAAACAGGAATGGAAGAAAGGCCTAGAAAAATATGAAACTGCTATCATTAGAACGGCTCTGAAAAATAAGGATGGCGTTAGGATGATGGTAATGATTAGAAGTTCTTGATTTTTATTGTTGTGTTTTTTTTTTCCTGAGGAGATAGCAGGTACCCCATAAAATTAGACTTCCTAATAAGAGCTCTTTCATTTTCACAAATTACAATTTGATTTGATATTTCTTGGCCGCAGTGAGGAAGTGCAAGTTTTTTATAAGTGTTGATTGTTCGTCGTAAGGACACTAGAGGTCACTGCAGCTGGTATCTGTGTTGCAATTTCAAAGATTTTGTGAACTTATTAGCATTTTCTGGTTACTTCAAAAATTGAATGTTTTAGAGGGAATCCAGTCTTTCTGCAGTGATAGCGTAGTTTCTATATCTCTCCATTTTCCTGTTTTTAGACACCACTGCTCTATTTTTCTATTTCAGAAAGCAAATCATTTCTTAAAAGGGGCAACTACGCCAGACAGGTGAGAAATACAGATTTCTGCCAAAATTGGAAAGTATACACAGTTTTTTTACTTTGCTTTGGATATTCTTTGTCCTCCAATCAGTTCTAAACTTCAGTGTCTTAAATTGTGCCAAAGGAAATACAGTTGATAGATTCACATGTTGCTTTAGTTCCAGTGTGGTTAATCAGGACCTGAAATAATTGCAAACCCTCTGGTTGTTTTGTTTTGTTTTTTTTTGAAGGGAGGGAGCAGGGCTCTTCTCGGTCCCAAAAACGGATCTTGGAAACAGGGCCCAGCAGCCTCCCCAGTGCCTTTGGGAGTGTCCACTGCTGCTGAGCTGGAAGGCAGGCTGGCAGCTTTAACCTGTGAAAGCGGTCGGAGCAGTGGGCCTGGCTCTAATTGGTATTTATTGTTGCTGTTGTTTTGGATTCCAGACCTTTGATAAACCTTTCCCAGTGCGTCAAACCCATGGTTAACTCCACAGCAGTAAGGAAGCTGCGGAGCAGAACTGCAATTAACCTTCAGGGGCAAAACAAAACATAAAAAACCAGCAAGGCTCGCTTTTTGCCGATGCGATTTTTCGTGACAGCTGGCAGGTGAAAACAATCCGCCTTAAAATGAGAACTTATTTTGTGTTCATACACAATAACCAAGCAAGAGACATTTATCAAAAAAGGGCTAATTATTCATATTGCAGTGCAGAAAAAAGGAAGAAAGGAAGAAGGCGCAAGACAAAATAGTTATAATTAAAAAGTACGTTGTTTCTAATACTGGGATTCAAGTCTTGTCAGGTGGCTTTTTATTCCAGTGACAGCGCTCACAGAGTACCAAAAGCCTCACCCTTTCCTCAAAACTTTTTCTGTGTTGTCGCGTGGAAGAGGTGGTGTTTATAATGGGAAATACTCTGTCTTAAGAAGCTGCAAATTCCAGGTAATTGCAGTGGGCAGGCACTTGCTTAGTCTAAGCCTCAGTTTCAGTATCTGAACAATTCAAAGCAGCACTTAACAGCCTCTAAGCTGAAGGCCGGTCCATTTTATTTTGAGATCCTTTGGGGCGCTAAGTTCTGTGACTCCATAATGCTCTGCCGTGGAGCCTCTTCAGTCATTGATCCCTTAACAGACTGCTTTATGCTTTCATAACAACAGGAGGCCGAGGAAAGTTCATTAGAAGATGATTAGGGACATAAAATCCAAGAGAGTGGAGTCAAGCTCCGAAGCTAGAAAAGAAGGATATTTGCAGGTAGGGGAAAGTGATCTGGTGAAAATGAAGGAGAACCGTAGAAAGGAGCCAGAACGGGGACGGTGGTAACGAGGGGGTTTATGGTTTATGAATTTGTTCAGGGGGCTCATTTAAGCTGCAGACCAGGCCTCGGAACTGGTGAGTCAGGCTTGTGGGTAGGAGAGTGCCAGACTCGCTCCCCCTCTCGCCCCCGTGGCTCTGCCACGTCTGTGCAGCGTGCTCATGGGTTAACTGGTGCCATGCTTTGTTCCAAAGCATTTTTTTTTCCCTTCTTAGAAGCCATGCTTTGAATTTAGACACTGCCAGGGAGGTGAACCCTCCAGACAGTGGCATACATGCGACTCAGAAATTCTGAGGCTGTGAATCCCCCAGTGCCTGTCCAGACCTCTGGTCTCTGGGAGTTGCTGACATTGAAGACGTTCAGCTGGAAAATATTCCAGACATTAAATTTTCTGCTAGTTTCCATTCCAGAGTAGTTGTCAGCTTGGGGCTCTTCTGGCATGGCCTTTTTCCCTGCTTTTGCCGTCTTTTTTGTATGTTTCTAAACCTGCACTGTTAACAAAATGCTATGTGAAGTGAAGCCTTGCTGCTATCTTCTCCCCTGTCATCTTTTCTCCAGAAAGTTTAACCGTGTTTTTAAGTGTCAGAAATTCTTGGAAACTTTATCTTGGTTCTTTTGTTGCTTTAAATTGATTTTCTGTACAGGGAAGTCCTCCTGGACTTGACCTCTCTCTGTTTTTCATCTCATCTTTACATAAGCGCCAGCTGTTACCAGGTGGTGGAGAAGATCAGGCAGTGGGTCTTTCCCCATTCCGCTTTCACTTTCCCCCTTGGGCTCTGATCTGTGCTGACACACCGAGTGGCCACTGAGGGGAGCCCCACACCTGTATTCGCTCAGTCTTCACACTCTCCTGCTCCAAGGGAGCCCGGATCATGTTTAGTTTGTGGCCAATATGAAAATTTGTTAAATGCCTTTGGAAAGAATGCAGCACTTCAAACTGGCAAATGTGTGGGTTTAAATTTAAAGGAGATTCTTTGTTTGACTTTCTCCACTTCTTCCTTCAAAGGATAGAGAAACTAATAAAAGAGGGGTTGCATCTTTAAGGAGAAATTCAGATTTTCTAAGCATAGCTCTTTTGTCTTCTTTGGTATGTATTTCTGATGTTGGCAGCAGGGAGGGAGATAAAACTCCACATACATCTGTCCTCTTTAGGTCAGAAACACATCACAAATATTACAGCTCTGGCATCCTCCACGAAGACAAAACAAACAGCATGAAAGGACAAATTTTACATTTCATTCTCTTTGTTTTAATACCTCTCGACTATTTTCAAATTGAATTTATTTCTACCTGCCCCATCTAAAAACAATATTAAATCACAGAGTCAAGAGATTTTCAATACTGTGGGAAGCAGAAAGGTGACAAGAGGAGAGAGAGACCAGGATTCCTGCTTCTGGGTCAGCCATACGGTGCTTGGTCGTCTGCTGTTTGAGGACAGTGACCAAAGTGATGGAGCAGGAGGGACGAGACAATAAAAAGGGCACATCGCTTGGGAACTGGGGCTTCCTTTGTGAAACCAACCATGGTTGGTTTTCAACAATGGTTGAAACAATGGGGTTAAATCTGTATTGAGAAATACTGGATGAGGGGTTTCAGAAGGCTGTAAACCTAGTGACTTGGTGTGCAAGCAGAGGGCCTGTCAGTTCCTCTGAGACCTTTTTCTTTTTTTTTTTTTTTTTTTTTTAAATTTATTTATACAAGCACTGGGTACAGTCAGAAGCACAGGAGGGTGAGAGAATTTACCAGAGCCAGAGTGGGAAGCAGAACAGGCAGATGGACGAAGTACACTGCTGAAGGGAGCAGCGGGCGTGGCAGGAGAGGTCTGTGCACCATGTGGGACTCTCGCTGGTGGCTGGGGATCAAACTGGCACTGCAGAGACTGCGGGCAGCTTTGCAGCCCAGCGCTCACCACTGCACCACCAGGGGAGTCCCTGAGACCTTTTTCTTGTCTTGTCTGTGAGGAGGACCCACCCTTGGCTAGATCCCGGTAATAGTCTCTTCATTTTTCCAAACTGTACCTCACCAAATTTCGTAAACTTGTTCCCATGTCCACTTAATGGTGATATAATCATCTCTCTCTTTGAGGAATAACAATGAAATCTTTTTTTAAAAAAGATTTATTTATTTATGCATAGAAGAACTGGGGTACAGGCCAGAGGCATGGGTGTGAGAGGATTCACCAAAGACAGAGCTGGGAACAGAACAGGTAGATCGACTGAAGTACACTGCTGAGGAGAGCAGCAGGCGAATCAGGAGGAGTCTGCTGTGCCATGTAGGTAGCTCCCTGGCAGGGGATTGAACTCATGCTGCAGTGGCTGTGGACAGCTTCATAGGTTGCATCTTAACCCCTTGTGCCACCAGGGAGGCCCAACCATGAAATCTTAACATTTTCTTCAGATCAATGCTCTACCAATTTATGTGAACACTGTGTTAATTACATTTGAAGTGACAGAAACTTCTTCAGGAAAACAAAGTAAAGTTAAACAACAGTGGAATTCTGAGACCTTAACAGTCATCTCCATCAAGCCCTTGTGGTTTTTCTTAATTAAGAAAGTCATATCCATATTCCTGACTACTCAATTTTGGAAGTCAAATTTAGTTATGGATATGATTGGAAGGTTGATTGTTCACCACAATTACTAGGATACTACTTTTGTAGGGCATGATAGAGCATTGGTATCTAGATCATTTCTTGAAGGCAGTTTGGTAGAAAGGTAGCATTTGTTGAAAGTGTGTTCTCTACCAAGAATTACATATGTATTTGTTCCTGTACTCTTTCCAATAAAATAAAGTAAATGCTATCCCTTTTATGCATTAGGAAATTCAAGTGCAGATGCTAAATAACATATATAAGTTTGATCATGTGTTAAAATCAAAGCCTTGGTCAAAATAGGTCTCTGTAATACTAACATCTGTTTCCTAACTTTAAGGAAAAGTTTTTCTCATTTCAGTTTTGTACCACTTAATTTAAATTATTACATATGCTAATTTATATAATTTACATCTTGTTAATTTTAGAGTGATATGGCAAATTTTTCTGAAACAAATACATATTAAGTTCTTAAGTCCTGATTAACTGCTTACCTACTTCCCTTTTCCTAGAATACAGACTTTTACATGTATTAAAATCTCACAGTGAAGAAATAAATGTAGGTATCTTTGCTGGGGTATCTGGTACTACCTTACTGAACTTCATTTACATAATTAAATCAGATTCTTTTGAGCCTCCTCTTCCATTTCAGTGTTGAGTAAGAACAATCTTACTCTGTGGAGGCAGATGGGAATCACGTAGGAATATCAGAGAAAGAATAAGGGGAAATGTTTTCTGTTATTCCAAATATTCAATTAAAGCAGATGTTTATTGGACAGTAGGGAGAAGCTGGTCATTTTGGAGAAGTTAGATTGTTCACTAGCATCTGCTGTAATTACAGGTAGTGAAGAAATATTCAAGGAAGAATGAATATTCTTGAGAATGGCATTAAGGAAACATCCTTCTTTTATTCCCTTAATTTGCTTCTCTGTTAAAAAGTAGAAAGTAGAGGAAGAAACACAGAGTTAAGTTTGAAATACTTTTAAGTGGTAGTGGATTTTGTTTCAGTGTTGCTGGATCAGTATCACAGCCTAGGCCAGCAAATAACCAATGTACCAGTTATGTATAGTAGATAAAACTTAAATTTAGAAATAACAACAAGAGCTTCAAAATGACCTAGATAAAATTTCCTCATGAGTATATTATTTGCTGTGACCTCATTTTAAAGTTACAGGAGCAAACTTGCATGGAATAATTTAATCTGGCTCCCAAATTATCTGCTGCTAGCAGTCTAACCTCTGGGTCTAGG
The DNA here is from genome assembly GCF_014898055.3 of Talpa occidentalis. Taxonomy (NCBI): domain Eukaryota; kingdom Metazoa; phylum Chordata; class Mammalia; order Eulipotyphla; family Talpidae; genus Talpa; species Talpa occidentalis. The sequence continues at coordinate 94,909,336 of NW_023601322.1, forward strand.
TTACTCATTTTTTTTTTTTTTTTTTTAGTAGGAAAGAACTAAAAAACTTGTTTTTCACACTTAAGACATTGCTCATTTCCTCTCACCATTTTTTAAAAAGATGTATTTATTTATTCATACAAGAGCAGGAGTACAGGCCAGATGTGTGGGGGTTGAGAGGATTCACCAGAGACAGAGCGGGGAACAGAACAGGCAGACTGACTGAAATACACTGCTGAGGGGAGCAGTGGGCGAGACAGGAGAGGTCTGCCGCGCCATGTGGGTATCTCCCAGGCCGGCCAGGGAATTGAACTCATGCTGCAGAGGCTGCGGACAGCTTCACAGCCTGCGTCTTAACCTCTTGCGCCACTAGGGAGGCCCTCCTCTCACCATTTTTTAATGAAAGTTTCAGAACTTCAGAGAAGTATAAACAATAGCCAGTAAACTTTCATATCTTTACTTGTATTCTGTGATCGCTGATTCATTCTCTCTCTCTCTCTCTCTCTCTCTCTCTCTCTCTCTCTCTCTCTCTCTTTCTCCCCCCTCCCCCACCCCCTCTCCCTCCCTCAGTCCCTCCTATCCTCCCTCTCTTCCACTCCCTCCACTGTCCCATTTTTTGGGGTGTGTTTTTCAATCTAATTGAGAATATTTTGCAGCCATCATGCCATTTTATCTCTGGATACCTCAGCGTTTACCTTTTAAGAGTAAAGAACTTTCTCATACAGAACCATTATAACATGTAAAAAAATTACAGAATTCAGGGCCTCCCTGGTGGCGCAGCAGTTGAGCGCTGGGTTGCGAAGCTGCCCGCAGCCTCTGAAGCACTGGTTCGATCCCCGGCTGCTCCCTGGCCACTGGAGGAGGGTCCCACATGGCGTGCAGACCTCTCCTGCCGCCCGCTGCTCCCCTCAGCAGTGTACTTCGGTCCCTCTGCCTGCTCTGCTCCCCGCTCTGGCTCTGGTGAATTCTCTCACCCTCCCGTGCTTCTGACTGTACCCAGTGCTTGTATAAATAAAATAAATAATAATAAAAAAATTATAGTATTAAACAGTTTTATTTAATAAGCAGTTCATTTATCATTTTAACTATCTCCCAGTGAGCTCCCTTCATGCTTTGGAGGTTCTTTCAGCAGCTTAGCGGAGACTTTCTCAGTCAGGGTAACATAGTTTCGTGGAAGAAGAGGCTGATTCCAGCCACTGGCTTCTGGAGGACCCATGTTTTTAATGAGATCCTGTCTCCAACCTGTGGGTATCCAGTGTTGCTAAGTTGCATACGTCATTCCTGCCCAACCTGCAGACTATAGATACGGAGAGCCTTATCAGTAGGGAGGACACTCTCTCCACTGGAACAATGAGCAGGCACTTAGGGGTATATCTGTACCCAACCTAAATTGTGAGTTATAGGGGAAGCATTTATCTGCTTTCAAATTTGTACTCAATAAACTCTATCTTATATCCTAGTATTATGTATCTGTGACCTCGGAATAACATCCCCCAGAGTCTTAAGCAGTGTATTCTTTCTTATGCACAATCCTGTCAGGTTTCACTGTTATTTGAGGTTCAGTTCTCAAAAGAGCTGATGCCCACTGGGGCAGAGAGATTTCACGTAGGACTCCACAAACGCATGGAACCACAGTGTTAAGGCATTGGGGGAATCCACATGAGAACAATATAAGTATACAAGTTAAGGAGCATCAAAAGGGGAAGGACCTGAACCACAAAGACAGGTTTTGGGTCTTGAAGACTTGCCCAAGACAGATGGTGGGTCGAGTCCAGAGAGTCCCTTGAGTGGCAGTTGAGAGGAGGGGAGAGCCACTTCTCAGAGTAAAAGTCCCTAGGGTCTGGAGAAGGCTTAAGAGATCCCCAGGTCTGACATCCAAAGTATCTCAAATTCATTTAATTCAGCTCTTATAATTCATATCACTTTTTAGAGATGTAGTATCAGGATTACCTCTTAATTTTATTCTCTCAGAACACCCATGTTTTTATATGTCCTTGCCTTCCTGGTGTTTATCAGTGTCTTATTAAGAATGTTTGCTATTAATGGATAACTTAAGTCATCCTATCTCAATTGCCCCTACCTATCTCTCTGTCACAGTCATTCCAATATCAATACATGTAAATTTCACACATTGCTTTGGTTTTTATTTCTCTTATCTGGGACAGGGTTCCATTCTTTTATTATAACCTGTGATAGTGGCTTTTGAAGAATCTGGGGTAATTTTCTCTTAGATATTAAGCCTTCCAGATTTTTCTGTTTCCTCCAGGTGTTATTTTGTTCTTCTATCTCCAATTTTTCCTATAATTTGGATGTTTGGCCTAAAATCTTGATTAGAGTAAGTTTAAACATTTATAGTAAGATTTCGTAGGTGATGATCCATGTTTTGAGTTATGTTAGAAGGGATAAAAAATGTTTGACCCACTATTAGTGATTGGTGTTCACCACAGAATTCATGTTGAAAAAGGCATTCTTTTTAATTAATATTTTATAATCTCATAACCTCATATAACTTTTGTTAATATTAAATGATATTTTGGCATTTTGTGACTGTGTTGCATTTCTCATTCATTTCTTCCAATGGTTTAGCTCTTTTTAATAAGCCTTCCTTGAATCATTTCTTATGGGACATATACAAAATTCTGATTTTCAATACCATCATTTTTTCTGTGTTTATTAGTTGGCATACTTTTACAAACAAGACTTCTTTCCCTCCACTTACCACCTTCTCTAGTAGTTCTAGACTCATGTTTTCTTTTTTAAATGTATTGCATCATAATCAATTATCATACTTATTTTTATTGATGATCAAATAGTACATTTTGGAACCCATTCAAGTTCGGGTCTTTGACCTTTGACATCTGTGTGATAGGCAATCACTAGATTGGTGCCCAACGATTCCTGCTTCCTAATATCCGTGCCCTTCTGTAATCCTACTCTGGAGTGTGGGTTGGGCCTAATGACGCCCTTCTAACAAATAGGGTAGGGAAAAAGAGATGATATGTCATGTCCATGTCTGAGATTAGGTTGTGAAAGCCTGTGGCTTCTGTCTTGCTTCCCCTCTCCACTGTCATGCTCGCTCAAGCTAATGGAAGCCAGATGCAATGTTGTCAGCTCCCCTACGAGAAAGCCCACATGGCCAGAAATTGAGAGAACCCTCTGATCAACAGCCAGCAAAGAACTTAAGCTTTCAGTATGTATAACAGCCCATGAGGAAACAAATATTGTCAACAACCACATGACTGAGTTTGGAAGTGAATCTTCTGCCAGATGAGTGAGGGAGACAGAAGCAGGCCTCATGGCAGGGGCGTGTGAGACACCTTGAGCAGGAGGACCCATCTAAGCTACCCTCACACCCCTGACCCACAGAACTGTGAGATGATAAATGATTATTAGGCTAAGTCTCTGAGTTTGGGAATGAGTTGTTGGGGGCAGTAGATAGCTAGTAGATCATCAAAAATCTACTCCATTTTTCCTTCTTTCTGGTGCAAAAAGACGTTTCAGATTCACTTTGTTTTTTGCCTGATTCAGACCTGCAGTCAGTATTTCTCCAGGTTTCTCTAGTTTTTTTGGTGGAAAATGGTGTGAGAATATATGATCCAGGCAAAAATTGTTATAATTATGTAGATTCTATCTTGATACAGTGAATAGCACTAAGGTAAAATCTTAAGATCATACTGATATTTCAAATTCACATTCAATAGAACATGACTTTCCCTCACTTTTTTAATTATATGGTGTATGTATTTACTTTGATAGTGAAAATTTTGGTCCTTAACACCAAGGTGTTAACATTGTAAGAAAATGGAGTGATGGATGTCTTTATTAATGGCAGTAAGTTCTCTGGTTTTCTGGAATATCTTCTTTTTATAGTGCCTTCATATCTATCATTTGGGATATATTTGTTTAATGTCAGAGAGTTCTTTTATCAAAATTTGTTTAAACTAAAAAAAAGAAGCACCTCTCCCCAAATAGTTTAGATTATTTTGCAATTTAGAAAATATATGAGTAAGCAACTCTGAGTAGTGAACTTGAGAATATTTTTATTTAATAAAAAACATATATTGAGACTTTAATATGTGATGTTTACTAAAGCACTGGAATCTCTTTTTCTCACTGGAGGAATTTATTTTCAGGGGAGAACATCATGTAAATGCCTCAGTGTAATCTGTAAGTAATGACAAAGAGATGCACGTCACTTTCCATGTTAAATGTTGTCTAAAAGGCAAAATTTATATAATTTCATTTAATGGAAACAAAAGATAGATCAGTGGGATACATAGATCGGAGAAGATTCTTTCTCGAGTAGGGAAAATTGTGAAAGGCAAACTAGTTTATTTCACAATTTTAATTCAGTTCCAATATATTTAGCAAGAGGATTTACCATATAAAACTTAATCTATTAATCTCCTTGCCTCACATGTAATTAAATTTCCATTCTGCATTTTGGTCCGTGGTAGCATACATATATAGTCAACTCTCATTTGTTGTAGAATATGATGAAAAATGCTAAACAATCCTTAATTTTATGATTTCCTTAGGTGGTGAAATTCTTTTACTTTTCTTTCTAAAAATTATTACTATATTTTTACTTTGCACCTTGCCTTTAGCTGAGGTCTCAGATGAAGTCTTTTAACATTGTGCAAAGCTATAATTTATGCTCAGCCTACTGAGGAGCAAGTGTCAGGTCATTAGTGCCTTCGTCTGTTCAGTATAATTCATAGGGATCCTTGACAGAAGGAGAGGAGAGGGTATGGAAACAGACAGGGAAGGCAGTTCAAATGGCATTCGCTTTTTTAACTTTGGTTTTCTTTGGCAATTTTGTTTAAGCCTATCCATATGTCTTTTCTCATTTATTTTTTATCACTCATATTGGTTAAAATCATGATAATCCAGGGCCTCCTCCGTGGTGCAGTGTTGTGAAGCTGTCCACAATCTCTGCTGCACTGGTTTGATTCCTGGCTGGCTAGGGAGCTACCCACATGGTGTGGCAGGCCTCTCCTGTCTCGCCCGCTGCTCCTCTCAGCAGTGTGTTTTGGTCCATCTGCCTGTTCTGTTCCCTGCTCTGTCTCTGGTGAATCTTCTCAACCTCCCACACCTCTGGCCTGTACCCCAGCTCTTATATAAATAAATAAATAAATCTTTTAAAAAAATCACGATAATCCTGGAGGCCAAATAATCATACTACAAAACGATTTCTTTTCCTTTTTTTTTAAAAAGATTTATTTATTTATTTATTTATTTATTTATTTATTTATTTATTTATTTATTTATACCAACACTGTGTATAGTCAGAAGCATGGGAGGGTGAGAGAATTCACCAGAGTGGGGAGCAGAACAGGCAGAGGACCGAAGTACACTGCTGAGGGGAGCAGTGGGCGGCAGGAGAGGTTTGTGCGCCATACGGAACCCTTGCCCCGTGGCCGGGGATTGAACCGGTGCTGCAGAGGCTGCAGGCAGCTTCGCAGCTCAGCGCTCAATCACTACACCACCAGAGGAGGACCCAAAATGATTTCTATAGAAAGCAAGTCAAGGCTGACATTTCAAATCTGTTTGATAGTAAATGTACATAACTGCAAAATTTCCATTAATGTCAGAAAAATGAATCAATTCTGTGGAAGTGCAGAAAAGTATGAACTTCATTGTGGGCCAGTGGCAGCCAGACTTTGCAGGCCTACTCCTGGCCTGCATGGATAAGAAAAAGCATGGCCTGCATGGATAAAAAAAATGACTGGATAAGAAAAAGCCACAGAAGTTATATTTTTATGACCCGTTTACTTCATAAAGATCTTTACTAAAAATTATGAGTTACTAAAGTCTATGGAGTTAGAGCTTTCATTTCCATTTCTAGCTCATGAGCAGTCATTGGAACAAAGCATATTTTTCTCTTTATGGAGTTGATATTTCTGAGTTGCAAAGCTGAAATGCAAATCAGAAATTATTATCTACTACTTTCCCAAGACACTACAGATGCGGAAAATGATAAGGCGTAATGTCTGCTTTCAAGCAATTCTCAGTTTCGGCCCGTGGAGGCTTTGCCATGGACTTAGACATCTGTATCAGGAATGTTTTATTGGACACTGTCAACCAGTGAGGGCCATGGGTTATCCCTGGAAAGTACCCATTTAGGAGAATACCTTATGGACTATTTGAGCTCTTCTGTCCTTTGTAACACTTGAAACAAAATGAATTTATGTACTTACTGTCTTGTCATCGTGTGATAGATAACAGTGAAGTAAAGGCCAGGAGGAACTAGCTTAGCTCCAAGGCCTTGTAAACAACAATCAATTTGGCATAGGTGTCCATGCAAAGTGGTTGTGAGTCATGGTTAAGTGATTGTGACGTGTCTAAAAGGCAAACTTATGTCACAGAAAAGAAGAGCTCTCTGGATAGATGGTTACACATAGTTTCGAAAAGACATCTGGAAACTTTGATCTGAGAGAGACCACAGCACAGACAAATTGTTATTGTCTGAGAGCACAGTGGCGATAAAAAACCTTTAAACACCTATCTTGACTGAATCTTCTGTGTGTTCAAATTGCCACCTGTTCAGTGATTGCTAAAGTTAATAGTCTAATGTGTGTCTGTGAAATATGTCAGACAAGAGGGTAAGTAGATATTCTAGCTACACTTGGAAAGTACCTACTTTATCTTTAGTATTTGGTCATCAGTTTATTCCAATATTCACTTTAAGTATGATAATGATAATTTTTTTATTTAAAAAAATTGTTAAGATTACCCATTTCACCCCCTGGTAGCCTCAATTATGCCTTTGTATTTCTGGAGTATGTTTGGTTTAGTCTTGTCTGCTCCTTTGTTTTGTTTTTTTCTAGTCCATGTGTGAGTAAAACCATCTGGTACTTGTCTTTCTCTTTCTTGATTTAGTTCACTTTGCATAGTCCCCTTCAGTTCCTTCCAGGTTGTCATGAAGGGCAAGAGTTCATCTTTTTTATAGTTGAGTAGTATTCCATTGTGTACATGTACCACATCTTCTTGATTATGATAAATTTTACTGAGGATTTCATGTCATAATTCCTTCATCCTCTCATAAAACTATAGAAATCGTGGAAGTCTACAAGAAGATAATTAAGAGAGCTGAAAGGAAAGACGCTCTTGTGTTCGGAGGAGGCTGCAGCTTGCTATTTGTTTTTATGTTGAAAAAGTACTCAACCACTTTGAGATGAGTTAAATAGTTATTTCTGTTTTCACAAAATTTATTTTAATGAATGATAGTTTGAAGTTGTGATCCAAATTAATCTAGTCCTCAAAAGTATAATTTTCCCCAAACCTTTGGATAACTCCTCTATGTACATAAGTTTGCAATGCTTCTTTGTCATATACTGTGATCTTTTTGTTTTATTAATTTTTTTAACATTTAAAAAAAATTTAATCCTTTTTTTAAGATTTATTTATTTATACAAGAACTGGGGTATGGGTCAGAGGTGTGGGAGGGTGAGAACTCACCAGAGAGAGTGGAGAGCAAACCATGCAGATGGACCAAAGACACTGCTGAGGAGAACAGCAGGCAAGGCAGAGAGGTCCACCACGCCATGTGTGTCTCTCCCTGGCCAGCTGGGAATCGAACCTGTGCTGCACAGGCTGCAGACAGCTTCACAGCGCAGCGCTCAACCCGCTGTTTTATTAATTTTAAGAGAGGTCTTTAACATTCTGTTGAGTTATTTGCCCATTCTTGAAACATTATTTACAAATGTTTAATGGATTCTTGAAAAGCAACAGATTCTTTGTTAGGGGAAGATAAGCATACACACAACCATATATCCAACTTTTGTTCCAGATCATTTCAAACACATTCAGATGCCATAGAGTAACCACAGGTCAGGGTGAAGAACTTCTGCATGAGAGATTAGTTTGTTCAGTGCTTTTCTTACAAAGACATCACCATTGGTAGCCTGTCAGGATTAGCCAGGAGAGGAGATAAACCAACATAAACCTCAGGGGATGCTGTCACAGTGAGGGAACCCTGAAGGGGAATGTGTTGGAGAGGAAATAATGGAGGAAGATTTTGTTTTAGTTTGTTTGTTTTGTGTAAATCCAAACAGGAACAGTTTATTAAGGGATGAATCTCAACAGGGTGGGGTATAAACATGAAAAGTTTTATCTCTCTCTAATCAGTGTTTCCAACATTTATCAAGTCCTCCATTTCGTTCTTTAAGGATGTTGTAGATAGATTCCATAAGCTTTGGCCACTCTCATATTGACAGATTTAAGCCAATCAAGTTTAAAATTCCTTCACATTTGATCTAAAGCTTTTCCAAATCTATCACATTTAAACCATGATCCAAGGATCTTTAAGTGAGGAGGTTTACATGGTCTGTTCCTACTTCACTCCCTTATCTAGACTGAGATTGGAGAAAAGAAAAAGAAAGGATTGAAAAGTCAGTCTGTTTTGCGAAAAGTTGACATGTCTGAAGCCATTTTAGAAGGGAATTGGGGAACTAGTGTAGAACAATTGCATTAGATTTCTTGTTTGGACTGGGCCAGAAATATTGTTTCAAGAAGTCATCAGGCAGGCAATTGTTTGAGAAATCATCCTGTTTATGAGAACTGTGCTAAAGACTTTTAGGTGGAAGATAGATTAATCTGCTACTTTCTCACCCTTTCTAGAGAATCTGTAACCTATTATGTATAGCTGAGAATCACTTGAACTTGGTAACACTACTCAACTCTTTTTTCACTCAACACTTCCTTTTTTCTTTCCATAACGCCCCCTCCCCCTTACCCTTCCTTGGGGCACTTTTTAGGTTTAAACTCTGAGTGTACCACGAGTTATAATCCTTTGATCTCAAATAAACATGTGTTGCCTTTTTAATTGTCTTCTAAATTTTTAAGTTGACTGTTTCAACTGGGTTTAGTTGTTCTTCTTTCTTCATTGGTCTTTGCTCTCTGGCTAATTGTGAAAGGCTACTGACGGTGTGAATGGCATTGGTTGAACTGATCTCTCATGGACTGGCACATGTGTGTCCTTTGCCCTATCCTGTGACACGTCCCTGTGACTCATTTCTCTGGCCTGGGACATCTTCTCTCTAGCAGCACCTCTAATTTCGTCTGCTCAGTTTCCATCCAGAGTCTTCCTGAGCTGGACAGGGTAGTCCCCTTGGACCACATACTGCCAAAAAAACAATCAACCAATCAATTATCTCAAGGCTAGCTCCTTTTCTAGTGTCTCTGGGACTCAGGAGAAATTCACATACCTTTATCATTGAGTCTTGACTGCTTTAAAATGTTATCGGCAACTCATCCCAGTCAGTCACTCTCCAAATATAAGGCCAGTTGTTCATCCTAAAGGCACTAAACCTTTCTATTCAGCAATCTTTGAGGGAATCCCCTCCTGACACCTTGGCTTGAGGGTTGGACAAATACCTTTTTCCATGATACTACATTTCCCATGAGCCAGTCACTTCAACAACCTCTCTCTCCTTTTGCTCATCACCTTATGGGAGGGGGTCATGGAGATGGGGTCTGTTGCTTCTGCTTTTCATTAGCTGTTGAAAGGGATATTGACCCTCAGTGCCTCTCTTTACGATGTGGCACTTGTTCTCAAGTTTGGACTCTGGTGATGTCAGTGTAATTAACAAATTAAGGTAATAAATTTTATAGTTGCATATCCATGTTGCTAGAACTACTCAACTCAATAAAATCATGAACTAAATTAAGGCAGAGTATCAAGTTCCTGTGACTGTGTGGAATCGGAGCCATGGAGTCTTCTTGTGGCTTACTCTCCCTGTTTTTACCACCACCTTGGAGTTGGTTCACATGAGGAGTCAAGAGACTTGAATCTTCATTTGCCTATTAAACACAGTTTTCTATCATGTATACAGTGTTGGTAAACTGACCCTCTAAGCAAGCAGCCCTCAAACAAAACCATCAAAATCTCAACCCAAACCAAACCAAAACTAAACACTGCTGTTTGTAGTGTTTCCTCAGTTTCATGGTAGAAATACTTTTGACAAGGAATCAATATTTTGGAATCATTTGAGTCTGGGTAACTAAAACAGGAGGCTGTTGAGAGTCCCACCCAGACATGTCCAGGTGCTCCCTGGCATGTGGACTCTTGCCCAGATACAGCCACCTCCAAGAAGAAACTGAATCAAAATCTGGTGGGCCACAGACCACCCAGTATTGTAATTTGGCCAATCACTACTAGACAGATTTTCCACCAATCAGAACTGCACAGAATAACAACCTCATTTGCAAAGAGCAAATCTGAATGTGGACTAGCCCTCTACTTTTGCATATGTAAGTGCTCTATGGCAATTTGGACACACAGCTCATTTGTTTCTTGGATTTGTGTTCTCTAGGTTGCAGTTCTAAGCCATGAACAAATGGAGTTTCTTGGCTGTAACTCAATAAGGATTTGGTTTCTCCATCTACACTTTCACTATGTGGATTTCAACCTATTGATAGAAATTCAATGAATGGTGTATCGGTGGTTATAAGCTAACTCGGCCTAACTGTACAGTCTCATGGTAAAGCATTTCTTCTGATATGCTCTATCCAAGCTATCTTATGGAGCTATCACTAAGTTAAAAAAGAAGAAAGGAAAAGTTATTTGCTGAGATGAGGCAAAATGGAATAGACCTAGAAACAGAGCAACAGGAAGAGCAACTGTTAGGGCTTCCCAGGGAAAGCAGAGTGAGGTAACAAGACAAGAAGCTAGATTTACCAGAAAAATAGGTGAAATTCCTAGTGGTAGGGTAGATAAAGACTAAGGACTGTTAAGAACAGACTTCCCAGCATGTAATTATAAGTAGATTGCTTGTATGGGCCAAAACTTTTGGTTAACAGTAAACTAAAAATGCGTCTGGAAGCTGTTGTTAGATAAATGAAGAAAAGGTTCTGTCCCTTGTCTGGATCTGTGCACAGTTGATAGAGTGAGCTAGGAGGTAAGACTTTAATGGGATGCGAGAGAGAATCTGGAAAAGGAAAATCAGGGGAATTCCCAGAAGTCTTGGGGAGGCCATTGAACCTTGTTCTGACCTGTAATGGGGGCATCTGCCAGTTTTATTTTTGACAGAGGGATGACCTTAGCTGACATCTGGGTGTTATTTATTCCATTGTTAAAAATAATGATGACCTCACTTTTATTTATTTGATTTGCCAAAGGTTATTTGCTACTAAGTTGTCTTTCAGTTATTTATTCATGTATTTTAAAGTCTCCTTTTATGCACATTTTTTTAATACTATTTGAGACATTAAAACTCATGGCTATGATAACCTCTTTGTGGATTATGAAGGTAAAGTGGCTCTTGGCTTACTGAAGGACACAGTGTACTTTTAAAAGTTGTTTAGATTTTCTTTTGTATCTCTCAGATAATTAAAAATATTTCTTTGTAGTGCTTGCAACCTTTTAATTAAACTTAGTCCTCAGTGTGAAACAGGCTGCTCGTTGTCCCCTAATATCATTTCTCCCCTTCTCTCTCTACAGTGAAAGCCCTGAATTTTAGCTGACTCATGGCCACCCAGAATAGAACCTCCTTTACAGGTAAGCCTCGCCACGTGGTGAAGTTTTGGGCACTGGAATATAAATGAAAATGGTATGCATGTTCTTGAAGTGTGTTCTTTAAGGAGAAGGCATGTTCTTCTTTTGCCTTTTTCTTGTGGGGAGAATGGAGAATGGGCCACTATGGTTGGAGCAGAAAGCTGGAAGGAGCCCAGGACCCTCAGGGAACTGTGGAGCTGCTATTCCAGTCTTGGACTCCTGACCACTGAACTTTACTTATGAAATAATAACTGTTGTCTGTCTTAGCCACTGTTTATTTGAGTTTTAAGTTGCATGCAACTGGACCAAATGCTGCATGTGACACAGTTTATATACGAAGCTTTTTTTAAAAAAAATCCACTTTTATTTGTATTATAAATGAAATTTTCTTTCCCACTACATCTTCAAATTGACTACTAGTTTTCTATATAAAATCTATTGGTATATTCATTTGTACCTTATTCCTTGACTGAATTTTCATACTGTTTGCAATAGTTGGGAAACCTAATGGAATGCAGAAGAAAGGGGAATTACTAGTTTATGCCATAACTTTAGCAATGATTGGTATGGGAGGTAATGTTTATTACAACACTTGTTGAGATGATTTGCATTTGTTCACTGCTACAGAAATTTCACAGGAGAAGAATGATAGGTCAGGTCAGCCAGCTACTTGTGAAAACCAGAACACTTAACAAAGCAGCATTTAAGCAGAGCCTCACTTCCTGGAACTGGAGAGTCACCTGTGCTGGAAATTTGGCCTGAAATTTAATGATATGACTCACAGAGTTACAAGAGATTGGGTTCATAGCCCTAACTATGACTTTGCTAAAGTCAAAGGTTGTGGAATGGGGACATTTGGGATGATGCTTTTGAGAATCACAAACCCAAAGATTCCTGGTAAACCTTCCAGGCAGAATAACCCTCCTCCCTCTGTCCAAAGCCAGCAGCCTCCTAGAACATGGAGGTAAAGGCCTTTGTCTGAAGCAGATTTCTTGAAAAAATATGTGCATCCTCCTCAGGATCTTTCAATACTTACCCTTATTTTTTTTTCCTAAGCAAATGGAGCCAGAGTAGTCTTTCCAGGGAAGTAGTATCCTTGCAGGAGGTATGTGCTGCAGGGTATGGATATTTACCAGCACAAACAAAAAAAGACATGTGGGAATGGCTCTGGGAGAGGGGCAGAATAAAAAGCTGAGCAGGGGAGGACTTAGTCTTGTATTGTTTCTCTCTGTCAATCAAACTTCTTGTTAGGTTGTTTGGTGTCATGTCTGGAATGTAGATTTTAAGTTGTGGGGTCTGGTGTTTATGGTGTTTGGGACTAGACAGAAGGGCTATGGTTGGATAACAGGATAGTGAAGGAAGGAAATTCCTCGTATTGGAAAAGCTGTGATTGATACTTGAAGCGACTGGTGCTATAATGAGGCCAAAGCAGTGTGTTGGGGGAGGTAAGGTCAAAGGAGAAGCAGTTGTGGTAAGAAAGCAGGATATTTGAAAGAATGTTTTTGGTGGTAGAACAATGGCGGATGGTGACAAGGACTGGGGTATGAATTTGCTTGTGGGTAAATGAATTGGAAGTGAAGGAGCGGATTATTTGGAACCAAGCCAGGAATTGAAGGGCTGGGTTTTCTTGCAAAACTGAAGTCCCTCAGGCAGATGGCAGGAATTGAAAATGGAGGGAAGACTGTGGAGCACAAGACAAAGGCCTTAATTTGTTTTGATTACAGTAACAGTGGGGTAGAGAGTGTAATAAAATCACATGGGTCTCAGAGAGTGAGTTTTTTGTGACACGGCTGGAGTAGTAATGGTTTGGAAGCAAAACTAAGTTCCTGGGAGTTCTGAATCCATAGGAAGATAATGGAAGAGAAATTACTTTCTTCCTGTATTCTTTTGGGTTGGAAAATATTTTTTGTCTCTCTCTGGTTAGATCATTCCTATTGTTTGCAGAAATTTCCACCAAATTCCAGCAATATCTTTTCTGTCGGAATGAATATATTTCAAGTTGAGAGTTGTGAGATGCCAATTCGGGGGGCTGCCAACCCTCTGCCATTCTAAATGGACATTTAAGTGAAATCTTTATTATAGATGTCAGTGCTTTATACATTTATATATGTAATCTGTGAGAGGCTATTTTCATTTTAGATAAATTTTAAGATTTTATAATATTCTTTAGCTATTAACGGCAGATTGATGCCAATGCAGCTAGACAATTTAATAAAAATTCATAACCGACTTTTTTTTAAAAACAAATTTGGTTACTCAGAACGACTGCTCTGCTAATTTCAATACTAGTTTAAAAGCAAAATTTGGGGGCTTTTCAAAGTTTTCCATGACAGCTGTTTTCTTTTACTTGTTTCTATTTTTGCCTGTCACTCCAAAGAAAACAATCAACAGAAGATTGTAAAACAGATGACTGCTTTTGTTTTTGCAGTTTGTTTTAAAAATACACAACCCAAAACACATGCCATAATCTAGAACCAGTTCACACGTGCCATAATCTGGAACCAGTTCTCAGGAAATGATTTTGATTTGATATTTAATGTCGACCTAGTTGTAAACAATACTGATACACACAAGTGACTAGACAAACATGGAGGTGAGCATTGCACTTCTGTGGAACCATCTGAAGAGACTCCTTAGGTTTTATTTTCTTTTTAAGCTAAATTCCACCCTTTTATCAGTATAACATTAAAGTCAGTGTAGGCTTTGGATTACATGATCTTGAAGAGTGTTCGCAAGGCTACCTGGGTGATGGAGAAGAATGGCATGTAGAAACACACCCCCTTGGGCCTCCCCGGTGGTGCAGCGGTTGAGCGCTGGGTTGCGAAGTTGCCCGCAGCCTCTGTGGCACAGGTTCGATCCCCGGCTGCTCCCCGGCCACCGGAGGAGGGTCCCACATGGCACGCAGACCTCTCCTGCCGCCCGCTGCTCCCCTCAGCAGTGTACTTCGGTCCTTCTGCCTGCTCTGCTCCCCGCTCTGGCTCTGGTGAATTCTCTCACCCTCCCGCGCTTCTGACTGTACCCAGTGCATGTATTAACAAAAAACAAACAAACAAACAAATAAATAAATAAAACATGCCTCTATAAAAAAAAAATATTAAAAAAAAAAAAAGAAACACACCCCCTTACTGTAACAGCACATCCAGATGCTCATAAGGTACCTGCATCTGGACTTCCAAAAATGACAAAAAATTATGGTAGAAATTGTGCTGTTCTTTGTGCATGTTCCTTTCTTGATGGCAGTTCTGTTTTCAAGTCTTCTTTTTCATGGATGTAAAAAAAAGCGATTAAAAAATTTCTCTTTCAGAAAGGATGGGGATGGCTATGTTGGTGTCCTGTTGAAGTTGAGCTGGTGTAGGCATGGCATTGAAGGCTCCCTGTACCTGCTTTCTTTAGATTCTCTTGAGGATTCTATTCTCTTTACTGCAGAAGGCTGTTATCCTCCATCAGTAACTCCTGGGTTTCTAAGAGCAAAAATACTAAGGTCTGAAATAAAATTATATTTAAAATTGGCAGAAAGTACCCAAAGTAAGATTTTGAGTAATTTGAGAAACTTTGCTCATAGAATGGAAATTCAGTGACTTTATTTTCCCAACTAAGAAACCATGAGAACAAGTCTGTGCTTGTCTCCTTTGCTTTAGAAGGATAACCTAATTTTCTCCAAAATCTTTTGGTAGTTGTCAGTATTGTGTTAGTTAGGAATAACTAACTTTTTATTTATTTATTTATTTATTTATTTATTTATTTAAAATAATAAATTTTATTTTTATATTCCCCATACAATTGCAACCCCCCCCATTCTGACCCCAATCCCTCCCCTCCCACCCCCCACCCCCCAAAAAGTGTCTCTGGTTCATAGTTTTTTGTTGATTTTGATTTTCACTTTCTTATAGTTATTCATTTTCCTGGTCCCTTATTTAAGTTCTCTAGATTCCTGCTATGAGTGAGACCATCCGGTATTTTTCTTTTTCTTTCTGGCTTATTTCGCTGAGCATGATCCCTTCCAGCGCCATCCATGTTGCTGCAAATTGCATGTGTTTATCTTTTTTGAATGCTGAGTAATATTCCATGGTATATATGGACCACATCTTCTTGATCCAGTCATCTATTTTTGGGCATTTGGGCTGTTTCCAAAGCTTAGCTATTGTAAATAGTGCTGCTATAAACATAGGGGTGCAGGTATTCTTTGGAATTGATGTTTCTGTGTCCTTTGGGTAAATACCTAGGAGTGGAATTGCTGGATCCTATGGAAGCTCTATGTTTAGTAGGTCCAGAAATCTCCACACAGCTCTCCATAGTGGTTGGACCAGTTTGCATTCCCACCAACAGTGCAGAGTTCCTTTTTCTCCACACCCTCGCCAACATTTGTTGTTGCTAGTTTTTTTAATATGTGCCATTCTCACTGGTGTAAGATGGTATCTCATGGTAGTTTTGATTTGCATTTCCCTGATGACAAGTGATGTTGAACATTTTTTCATATGCCTGTTGGCCATTTGCATTTCCTCTTCAGAGAAGTTTCTTTTTAGCTCTTCTGCCCATTTTTTGACTGGATTATTTTCTTTGTTGTTGTTGAGTCTCATCAGCTCTTTGCAGATTTTTGTGATCAGTCCTTTATCATTAGTGTTGTGTGCAAAAATGTTCTCCCAGTTGGTGGGGTTTCTCTTTGTTTTTGTTATTGTCTCTTTTGCTGTGCAGAAGCTCTTTAATTTGATGTAGTCCCAGCTGTTTATCTGTGCCTTCACTATCACTCCTTTGGGTGATGTGTCTGTAAAGATGTCTTTGATGTGCATATCATGTAGTGTTTCGCCTATATTTCCTTCTATGTATTTTATGGTTTCAGGTCTTATGTCTAATAACTAACTTTTTTAAAAAACTCATTCTGTTCTTGGATAGTCATAGAATGTTGCACTGAACTTGAAAGTTGACCTAGACCTTAGGACATGGATTTAACCTGGGAGAAGCTTAATGGTGACTTTTGTGCTACATTTAAATGTGGTGATACTAGTTTTGGGATTCACTTTGGTACAATATTTCTGAAGCTTTTCCCAGTTATCTGAAGTCTCCAAAACAAGGTCACTCCCAAACACCTGCTAAATGGCTTGTTTCTTTAAGTTCACATTTCAATCCACTGACCTTACTCTACCAGGGTGTCACCCTCAAGTATCACTTTGACCAAGTCACTCCACAGCTGAGTGTCCATTACCCAGAGACTCTAATGCAAACATTATAGCCCAACTGTCAGGGCTGCTAAAATCTGGCCTGTCAAACCATGATATGTCCTTAATTGACTTTTCAAGTCTGGTGACACTTCTGCCTAAATAGCTCTTGGGTAACAATTATATTGCTTGTTTCCAAAGCATGTAATTGTATTAAGTTACTTATGGCTCTCTGGGATATTAATCTATATTTGTAATAAGAAATGGTCATTTAGAAAAAAGTTTTTCTAAAGTTTTTCTAAATATTTTCATGTATATTATGCATGAAACTGTACCAGCCAGATCCTGGCTGAGGGGATTCCTATAGCCAACAGTTCTGCTCTGGGTGTGTGTCCAAGCCATGAGTATGTGCGCCACCTGAAAGATTTGTACGAGAGTCATTATTTGTGAAAGTTCAGAAACAAGGTAATCTGGTTACAAATAGATTTTAGAGGCTGTAAATTATCCATAAAATCAATTGTCTTTTAATGGTAAATGTCCTTTAGTATTTAGAAAAATGGACTTACACATATCTTGGAATATTTATAATGTGGATTATTATACTACTGTAAAAACAAATGATTGCTATATGCAACGATATGAATGCATTTTACAAATCTGACATTGAATAAAAGAAGTGATAAGATTAAAAAAAACTACTGTATAAGTTAATTTTGAATATGGTTCAAAATTAGGGAAAGATGTTAGAAGTCAAAATAGGGGGAGGCTGACGAGTGAGGAACTATTGGCAGTGACAAACTAGCCAGTTCTAGATTGTTGTTGGCAATCTAGCTTTTGCCCTGAAAAGTTGGTGCATGGTGTGTTCAGTTTGTAATAAGTCATCAAACAATTTACTTGTCTTTTTGAATCTAGTCTACTTTTTAAATCAAACATTGCGAAAAAATATTTATAAAAATGTCTTGATTTCAAATTTTAGGAATCAAGCTTTACTCATGATAGCAGAGATGAACCAGAAAGATTGAAAAAAAAATTCGGTCTTATTCTCATCAGAGTAGAAGGAAAATGTCAAGGAACAAGAACAATGAAATAAGAGTGATTAAATGAAAAGAATTTAGATGATTCCTTAAAAGAAAACTGTGATCCTCAAAGATGCAAGGGACAGTAAAGAAGGGAAAATAGGATATTAAAATCTAGTATAAATTGAAAAAGACAGAGAGAAAAGAAATAAATTCAGAATTGGGTTTTCTTTGAAAAGGGACTAGGGAAAATAGGGGATGGATAAATTTGAGTTGTCACTGATGAGAAACTGTGAATTTGTCCAAAAGAAATTTAACAGAGGAATAGGATGAAGACTTTAGAAAGCTGACTGGAATCACAGTAGGAAGATCAAGGCGATTAATATTAGGTTTTCTCACAGGTTCTTTGATTGTATATGGTATTTCTGGTATTTTTTTTTTTTTTTTTTTGGTCTCTCTCTCTACAGTTTTCCACAGTGGCGGCACCAATTTACATTCCCACCAACAGTGTTCTCTTTTCTCCACATCCTCATCAACTTGTTGTTTCTTGTATTTTTGGCACTAGCCATTCTCTTAGATGTGAGGAGATATCTCATTGTGGTTTTGATTTGCATTTCCCTGATGATATGAGATGATTACATCTTTTCATGTAATGGCACTTGTCTTAGTGGCTTCTCAGAAAGATGTAGATGGTCAGATCTAATTAAATTCTACCTTGAGGGCCTCCCCTGTGGGGCAGAGGGTTAAGCGCAGCACAGAGAAGCTGTCCACAGCCTCTGCAGTGTGGGTTCAATTCCCGGCTGGCCAGGGAGATACCCATATGGCACAGCAGACCTCTTCTGTCTCACCCTCTGCTCCCCTCAGCAGTGTATTTCAGTTAATCTGCCTGTTCTGCTCCCTGCTCTGTCTCTGGTGAATCCTCTCATCCCCACATCTCCGGCCTGTACCCCACTTCTTTTATAAATAAAAATAAATCTTAAAAAAAATAAGTTCTCCCTTGAGTGATTGCTTTCAAGAAATCGCATTGGTGCCATGGAGAGTCTCATGGGGTTGAGTGCAGTGGTTTCATTAATGGAATGATGACTAATTTCATTTCATCTTCTGGGCAAACAGAATTGCTTGGCAGCTTCCCTTACAGGTTAGCTAGAATGGATTTGCCCATGGAAATGTTTAACTCCAGGCCTGGCCATGAAATGGCTACATGATTTTCCTCACTCTTAATATTTTTGCTGATTGAATTCAGAGTAGTGGTAGAGAGTGATGCAATGAGATAAAAGGGGCCACGATACTGAGTAACCCTGCAGAAAGATGCCAAGTCTTGGGTTAAACCATTGAGATTACCCTAATTAACACACAGGCATATGAATATACAACGATCTTTATAACAGTCCTTAAAGGATGAAGTTTTATAGACGAGGAAACTAAGAGATTAAGTACTTATTCAATTTTCCATAGTTAAGTGGTGCTTTCTGATTTTTTACTGCCACATTAAAGTGAGGTATATATGGTATTTCAAACGAGCAGGCACTCTCTCTATTTAAATTTGCTATTGGTAATGCTCACTGGGAAAGTTGGTTAGTGTACTGGGACCAGCTTTTGAAAGTATGATGTAAACTGATTTTCCTATCTTACTCCCATGGGTTGGTTGAAACTATTTTTTGGATAGAATAAGTTGAAATTTTAAATTGATTTTTTTACTTTGGTAAAATATTCATAACAAAATTTACTCTTTTAACCATTTTTAAGTGTACATTTCAGTGACATTCGGTATATTCATTTTGTTCTACAACCATCGCCCTCCTCCATCACCAGAAATTTCTCTTCTTAAATTGAAACTACTTTCCCATAAGCAATAACTCCCTACTTCCCTTTCCTCAGCTCTTTGCAACCACCATTCCACTTTCTGTCTATAAATTTGTGCCCTGTCTATGAGCTGTCGTATAGTATGTGTCCTTCTGCAGTTGACTTACTTCACTTTGCATAATGTCTTTGGGGTTTATTCATGTTGTAGCCTGTGTCAGAATTTCCTGCCTTCTTTAGGCTTAACAGTATTCTGTGGTATGTGTATACCACTTTTGGGCTATCCATTTATCCATCTATTGTTTCTACCTTTTGAATATTGTGAATGCTGCTGCTATAAATTTACAGATGCACTCAGGTCTTGGGAAATACCCAGAAGTGGAATCACTTGGTGATACTATTTTTAATATTCCATTGAACCGCACACTATTTTCCAGAACAGCCACACATTTTACATTCCCATCAGCAGTGCCGGGTTCCAATTTCTCCATTTCCTTGCCAACACTGGCTATTTTTTTGCATGATAGCCATCATAAAGAGTGAAATGGTATCTCAGCGTGGTTTGGATTTGCATTTTCCTACTAACCAGAGATGTTGAACAACTTTTCATGTACTTATTGACCATTTTGTATATTTTCTTTGGACAAATGTCTGCTTAACTCTTTATTCCTTTTAAAATTGGGCTTTTGGGCCTCCCGGGTGGCCTAGGCAGTTGAGTGCAGCACTGTGAAGCTATCCGCAGCCTTTGCAGGGTGGGTTTGATCCCGGCTGGCCAGGGAGATACCCACATGACGTAGCAGACCTCTCTTGTCTCGCCTGCTGCTCCCCTCAGCAGTGTACTTCAGTCAGTCTGACTGCTTTGCTCCCCACTCTGTCTCTGGTGAATCCTCTCACATTCCCGCACATCTGGCCTGTATCCTGGTTCTTGTATGCATAAATAAATAAATCTTAAAAAAATAAATAAAATTGGGCTGTTAGTCTTTTTGTTGTCAAGTTGTAGGAGTTCATTATATTCTTACTGTGAATGCCTTATCAATAGTATAATCTGCAAATATTTTCTTTCATTCCGTGTGTTGTCATCAATCTGTTGAAAATGTCCTTTGACGTACCCAAGTTTTTAATTTTGATGAAGTCCAATATTTTTTTCTTTCGTTGCCTGTGCTCAGCATTGTATTCAAGAAATCACTCCCAAGTTCCATGTCATGAGGCTTTCCCTAAGCTTCTATGAGTTTTATAGCTCTAGGTTTTACATTTAGGTCTTTCATCCATTTTTAGCCGTTTTGTGTATAGTGTGAAGTAAGGATATAACTCTATTCTCTTGCAAATGGATATCCTATTTTACCAGCACCATTTTTTAAAACAAATTATTCATTGTTATTGAAGAAACATTATTTTATATCCTTCCTAGAGTTTTGACAGTACGGGGTTCCCTGCCACCCAGGTGTGTCATCATAGCCCTTCCACCAAAGCACCCACTACCACAGCACATTGTGTCTCCCCGACTCTTGTTTTCACTGCTCCCCTCCCCACCCCCTCTGAAAGCCAAAGATCTATGGTCTGCTTTCAAGGGTTAGTTTTAATATTTGTCTTTGCTCTTTGTCTCCTTTTTCTCTATTTCACTTATAAGTTACGCCATCCAGTATTTATCTTTCTCCTTCTGACTTATTTCACTCATCTTAAACCCTTCCAACTCCAGCCATGTTGCCACAAATGGCATGAGTTTATCTTTTTTGATCTCTGAGTAGTATTCCATTGTGTTTATATACCACGTCTTCTTGATCCAGTTCTCTGTTCTGGGGCATTTGGTTTGTTTCCATAGCCTGCACCATTTTAAAAAATGATTATCCCCTAATGAAATGAAACGCTGTCACTCCGCACAGAAAAAGAGTCAAAAGGAACTGTATTACAATAATAAAAAATAAAGTCATAGTTCTTAGAGAATTTGAAAACAGCAAATTTATACTAATCATATAAAATAATTTAGATGTTTTTTTAAATTCTAATTTTCTTTTTTTTTTTTTACATTTTGAAAGGACAGATTTATTAGGAAAAAGAGAAAAAGACAGGCCTCCCCGGTGGCACAGCAGGTTGAGCACAGCTCTGTGAAGCTGTCTATAGCCTCTGCAGCACGGGTTCGATTCCTGGCCGGCCAGGGAGCTACCCGCTTGATGCGGCAGACCTCTCCTACCTTGCTCGCTGCTCCCTTCAGCAGTGTTTTTGGTCCTTCTGCCTATTCTGCTTCCCGCTCTGTCTCTGGTGAATTCTGTCACCCTCCCTCGCCTCTGGCATATACCCCAGTTCTTTTATAAATAAAATAATAAAAATCCTTTAAAAAAACTATAAAAAAAAGGGAGAAAAAAACAGCTGGGCAGGAGAGCTGCTCAATTCTAATACCTTAAATATAGTGCAGAAGAACTAGTGTATGTTTTATTACATGACAAAACCCAGGTACGTATATATACAGTCTCATTTCATCCTTGTAAACCTACTTATAAGTATTCAGAATAGAGTATGACCAGGCCTACCTCCAAAATTTTGTTCTTCCCCGTATAGTGTGGAAACAAGTTTTAAAAATATGAATGTATATGGAGAAAGCAAACCGTTAAACTAATTTTAAATATGAGCTCTATGTCTGAAATACTACAAATCAGCCCACTTTTGGAAAAGTAGCTATATTATTAGTAGTGAGGGTGAAGATGTATTTCTCTGTGAAAGTCATCTTTTCCAAATATTCTGTTCCCCTCCCCCCATTACTTTGTGGCATTCATTTTATTTCACTACATCAATGATAATAGCCCTAAACTGGAACTAATGGTAGAAAGAAGCTGACACTGCAGCGTTCCAAGTTAAAAGTGGGTAAATACAGGGCTTTCCCTTGAAGGAATTGATGGAGCTTCAGAAGGACAGCCTTTACACCCCACTGCCGGTGATCCATTCTCCACATACCCCTCAGTTTATCTCCAGCTCTTGGACCCAGGCAGCATTTGCAGGCAAACCAAAACAAAATGAGTGTCCCTGATTTTTCAAGTATGGATACATGTAGGCCATTCTTTGATATTTGTCCTTATCGGTTTGTATTGATAAATTTTCTTAAGAGAAAGAGCAACTTGAGTAAAGATTTTGATATCAGTCTTGTTTCTGAGTGTAGCACTTATGTCCATCTGAAGGGAAGAACTTGCTCAGAGGCTTGTCTTAAAAGGCTAGATAGGAACCTGGTGCCATTTGGTGCTAGGCCCCACTGACAGATTTACTGCCTGCTGGGAGCTGTGGCCGCGGCTGATGGAAGTGGCAGGTGAGGCTGAGGCGCAGAGGATTCCATGCTTCGTGCATGTGTGTGACTGGCAGCGTTCAGGGTCATGGAGGGGCAGGCCTGTGTTTACAGTCAAGATTTGTGTGTGTGTGTGTGTGTGTGTGTGTGTGTGTGTGTGAGGGCGGGGGGAAGTTATTTTTCTCTTCCTTCCTGGCAAAGAAGCTCTTTTCACTGCTTGGTTAGGAGACATTTTATCAAATAACCAAACTGAAGACCAGCACCGGAGCTTTAGAAACAGTGCAATGATTAGGCCTCACAGCAGTTCTGTATCATGAAAGAAACCCACAATGGCCAAAATTTGGACACACTTGTTCTCAGTGTAAACTCATGATGGGTAGGGTATGAGCATGATGAGAATGTGTTAATGAAATGTAGTATGCAGAATTTCAAACTTACCTTGTTCATAAAGAATTAACTTTGAGCTTAAAAGCTGTACTGGTTGGGGCCTCCCCTGGTGGCGCAGGCGGTTGAGCACTGCACTGTGAAGCTGTCCACAGCCTCAGCAGTGCCTGTTCAATCCCGGCCAGCCCGGCGAGGTTCCCACATGGCGTGGCAGACCTCTCCTGTCGCGCCTGTTGCTCCCCTCAGCAGTGTATTTCGTCAGTCTGTCTGTTCTGTTCTCCGCTCTGTCTCTGGTGAATCCTCTCACCCTTCTGTGTATCTGGCCTGTACCCTGGTTCTTGTACAAATAAATAAAAAAAATAAATCCTTTTTAAAAAAAAGCTGTACTGGTTACTTGTTGGAGACCTGCTGCTGATGGGCAGTAATGTCAATGCACTTGTTAGGACTTGTAAGTACACCCAGGCCATGGGAAAAGAGGGCCTCTTTCGGGACGCAGATCTGTGTATTTGAGGGAAAGAGGAATGAGAGTACCATGTAGGAGAAGAGTGACTGAAATTAAGGTCATGTGCAAAATTATTCAAATAAAATTCCGCACAAGCTATTCTGCAGTCATTCCTCTGGTATGTGGTGATCTAAGATGCGCCACATGTTACTAATTTCCCTTAGAAAAATGATTTCTCAGTCCAATTAATTAGGGAGCATCTTTTAAATTTGGACACTAAATTGGTGACTAATTTTTGGATGTTGAAAATATCATATATATATATATATATATATATTTCCCCCCATCCAAACTATGTTTATTGAGGTAAAGTTGGTTCACATCCACATATCTGCTTTGGGAATTGAAAGGTTTGAAGCTCTACAAATACGTACTTTCGCAGCCTGCCCACCACCAGCACCCCAACAATCCACCACCATGTTCCATGGCTCCTACCCTTCCTCATTCTCACCTGCCACCCTACCCCTCTGTTGCCTCAGCTTTGCAGAGTTTAATATTGGCTTCGTTTTGACTGACCCTTCATTATGTTTCTCTGTATTCCACATGTAAGTGAGGCCCTGAAGTATGTACCTTTCTCCTTCTGACTTGTTTCACTTAGCATTACCCTCTCCAGTTCACAAACTGATAGCTGATGAGGGAGTAAAATTTTATAAAAATATATTGTGTAGTTAGAATGGCTGATAACTTTCTTTTGTTACAGATACAAGGTGTCTTAACCCCAGCTTCTTTAACATCAATTGTTATGTTTTGTGACTCAATAGCATTGACCTGCACTATTCCTTCCTGAATCCACAGCTCGGAGCCTGGAGCCTGGAACCTGTCCCATGGGTGCTTGGTGAGTGTGTAGCAAACTATATTTTAAAAGTATTCTAAATGCAGCATGTGTGCCAAAGCTTCCAATGCTTTTGTTCTTTTGAGTCGTGGACTTCTAATGCCATTCCCACTTGGTGGTCCACTTAACAAGTGCATGCTTGCTTTGATGTGTCTGGGAGGAGCTGGATAACTGACTGCTCACTGGCAGGTGGATATGTTTTTTGGTTTTTGTGGGGACAGTTTTTTGTTTTTTAATTTATTTTCTTATATCTTTGTTCATTTTTGTATGGTAATTGGTTTCTCCCCTTCGGTGTGGTCTAATTCTCCCACCACACAGCTCCCGTGATCCATCACCATAGTCCCTCATGCTCTTCCCTCCCTGCTTTGATCCGCCTCCTTCCACCCTCCTCTAATGGATGCTTCAGATCTATGGTCAGCTGGCAGATTTTGTTTTTTTCCCTGATCTTTTGTTCGGTTTCTTTATAGTCAACATATAAGTGAAACCATCTGATATATATCTTTTTCCTTCTGACTTAGTCACTCAGCATAATCCCTTCTAGCTCCATCCATGTTGCTGCAAATGGCATGAGTTTACCTTTTTTAATCACTGAATAGCATTCCGTTGTGTATATATACCACAACTTTTGATCCATTCATCTGTTTTAGGGCCTTTGCTTGGTTTCCATATCTTCGCTGCTGTAAATAGTGCTACAATACACAGAGGAGTGCAGATTTCCTTTCAAATTAGTGTTTTTGTGTTCTTTGGGGAGATTCCTAGAAGTAGAATTGCTGAATCATGTGGTAGATGCAATTTTAGTTTTTTGAGGTAAGTCCACACAGCGTTCCTTAGTGGCTGGACTGGCTTGCATTCTGGCGGGGACAGTTTTGCAATCACTTCATAATAATAATGGACTGCTGCTAGGGAGGGGAGTTTGCAACTCTGCTAAGTTAAGCTCTAAGTAATGTTTTTGTTTAACACGTGGAGCTTGGGGTTGGTGTGGTAGGCTGACATGCTATTACAAGTGGGGAGTTAGGAGGAAACCCGACAAAGAGGAAAAGAACATGGAACTTTTGGAGAAACTCAGTGGAGTTCTGTGTAGTCCTATAGTAGAACATTTAAAAATGTTGATGTAGCACCTTTCATATGACATGTTCTCTTAACATTTTTTAAAGTAAAGTTTTCATTTTTGTGTATGTATCTGCCTCTTAGCAGTGTGTGTGGTTCACAAAGTCAAGTAGCATCCTTAGCTGATATGTAGTCCCTGACAGCAGATGATCAATAGTTATTAAACTGATTAAAGAAATGAGTACATGTAGATTCTTAGCATGTATATTGGTAAACCATATACACATGTGTGTAGCTTTATATATGTAATTGTATATGTATATAACATTGCATATTATATATTTAGTGGTATACATGTATGACATTGGTGTATTTTCTTTTCTGGCTTTTATGATAGTAGAATAACATTCAGTGTGATGCACTAGTTGAAAAAATAAGCAAAGAACAACATAAGATCAACCACATCAGAGCTAAGAGAGTTTGCGAGAGTTTACTGATAGACAGTAAGGTGTCCCAAAGATTTGTCTCCCACTGTTTTTGGTGGTTCTTGGAATGTTTATTCTCTATGGACCTATTGTTGTTTCCATTTCTTGAAAAAGGAATGGAAAAATGTTAATGACTTCACTTTTCACATAGAGCGAACAGGACCCAAACCCTTCTATATATACCTTCAGGTGAGAAGTCCTCATCCATCTTACCAGGAAACATCCTTGTGTCCATTCCTCCCCTTTCTGCTTCACTCACTCACACTCACACTCACACTCACACACACACGCATGCACACACATGCCAAAATTTAGGGCACAGTGACAGTATGGAGGATCTAACTAGGATATACCTGATGCTTACTTAACATAATGTCTGTTCCCAAATAAAATGCAAAGTTGGCTTAAGGATGTTTCTTTCAGAAGCTGAGGAAGTGGATGGAGGAAGTCCAGGGGGCTCCACGCATGGATCCCCCATTCTTTACTGCACTAAGCCTACTCGTCAACCACCTTGAGGCTTTATCTCAGGATCCTGAGAACACTTGTGATGCATTTTTTATCTCAGGATCCTGAGAACACTTGTGATGCATTTCCTAAAATGTATTTTTCTTCTCTTATCACATCACACTAGGTCATTTTCATTATCAAATTGTTTATTTGAGATTTCATCAGAGTTTCAGTTTGCTTATTTTAACCGTGTTAGGGACAAGTTGAGTGGAATGTTCATAATGTAAACAACTGGAATCACTACGTATGCTTCTTGCTGGAATTAGAAATTATTTCTGCATTCGGGCAATACAATGTAAATATTTTATAATAAGCGTGGATATATGTTAAGTTTTGGAATCCATTTTGACAGCTGCCAATAATTTAAAGTCTTCAGTACTACATAGAGCATATACACTATAATCATATTGCATGGAAGGACATACTGGATGGATTTGGAAATGAGATTTTATCCTCTATATTTCATAGCTATTCATATCTCTCCCGAGACCCTTCCTCATGGAAGACTAGTTCTCATGCTCATATATTACCCTTAATCATATCAATGGTCAATATTAACCTTCCAGTTAGACATCAAACAAAGGTGAATGGGACTCTTCTCTCTGTCTATTTGTAAAGCTTTTGAGACAACTCTTGAAGGGTTTGTTAGAAGGACCATAGTGAGTTTAGACATTTATTGCAGTGAGCTTGTCTACATCCATATTGTCGGTACAGTGATACGTAGTGTCACTTTTATCTTCCATCATGCCAGCGGATGATGCCCAATTCTCAATATGGTCTGATGTATAATTTGCTGTGCACAAATCTCCTGTAGCAGTTTTCAAATAAGCCAGGAGGTTGATAAGAAAGCTTGGATCTGATACAGGGTTCTGGGCTAGCACATGCTCTAGATTATTGGTTTTACAAGTAATTATGGTAGAAATATATCGATGCACTACTGAATCTTACCAGGGTGGCGGGGGAGAAGAACTTTAGTTTGTTCAGATGCCTTATGATTTTCATGTAGCAGGACAATACTTTGGGATTAAATTGAACAATGTAAAGCAATCCTTGAAGCATAATTGAGGGTATTTGGAGAGACAAGGACCACAGTTGTGAGTGGATCTCTTTCATAGAACTTCTTTGTCCAGGAAGGCAAAATGTTTTATTATGAGGGACACTTGAAGAAAATGGTAATTTTTACATGATCATCAAAGATTATAGCTATTGCAAATTATAATTCTATTTTTTAAAGCACCATATTTACTGGCTTTCTTGAAGATGTTTGTTTCACAGAGAAATACATTTCTACAGAGTCCTTGAAATTATTACATTAAAAATTTGGATTTTGGCCAAAGAGCAGTCTGAAAACTATAATTTTATATTTTTATATTTAACAGTAGTGAACTAAATTAGAGGGATTATCATTTGTCACCACTACTAAAGCTTGTCATCCTCAATTTGTTTTGTGTAAAGTGATACCAGTTAGTTACCAAATATTTTTTAACCAAATATTTGTGTTTAGTGCTGAACCCAGATTATTCTTGATCAAAACATCATTGAAGAAACAAGCTGATTGATAGGATTTTAAAACAGAAAACAAGAATAAAGTCAAATTTCCAATTAGAGGAATTGTGTCTTTAAGTAGAGAAAAAATAAGTAGAATTGAGTGTCTGAGATAACCTCCCCTCCAACCTCCTTTTTAGTTGTTGCACTTGGCAGTGTCTGGTTGGCAGTAAATCTCACCACAGCAGGCACATGTCTCAGCGGTGCTCCCTGCAGTGATGGGAGATGGTTCTGTTTTCCTGGGACAGAGCTGTGAGCTCACAGTGACTCCAACTTTGAGTTGGAGGTTGGGAAAGACCTGGTCTCTCTCACACAACATAGGGATGGTACAGGCTGTCTGGGTTGGAGGGGTAACTGGATCAAAGGGCAAGATTATCTGACTTCCCTTCAGTGGGCAGGCAGGAAATGTGAGTCTCTGCAGAGCTGTGATTTCAGGCAAGTTCAGGGGCTCCAGTTGTCTGGTGAGAGGCCGCCACAGGGGCCCTGCTGTTAGCGCCACATCCGGGATTTGCTCATGGCAGTGATGATACAGTGGAAGGGGCATTGGTGGCTCTGTGCTCAGTGAGACTTCACATCTACCAAGCAGTAGGACACACACTGCAGAGCGGTTAAAATGACATGATTTAATTTAATGTATAGCATAACATGGATGCTATAAATGGAAAAATTGATCATCATTTAATTTCAAACTGGTGTCAGTTTGAACAACTCCTGATAAATTCTAATTCTATCTAAGCATCCCCAATTCTTTCTATTTGATTTCGTTTAAGGAAAGAAAACAAAAAGGAAAAAGATAAATTCCTCTTTTTGTAAAAAATTACGTACTAGAAATGTGCTTGAAAAAAACCTACATTATGTTGGCTGTTTCCTCACTGTTTTACCTCTATAACATTCATCTTGAAATGTGAAACATCATTTTATGAAAAATATCATTATGGAATAGAGGTAGAAGACTAATTTTACTAAATTTTATGAAGTTATAAAATACTTCGAAACTGGGTTTTACTTAGCATCGTAACAAGTAGTTTTCTCCCATTCCCTGTTTTGTAGCTTCCAACCTAATTTCAGAAAAAATTAATGAGCATGGCAAAGAAGGACAGTATCTTATTTGTTCACTCTGTGAAAAGGGTATTCAAAATGATAAACAATTTTGATGATGTAATTTAGCATGGTACCTTTTAACTTTTGAGTGAATTCCAGCTACGTATTTTTGTTTCATTCTAAAAATAAAAGTGTGTTTCAATTTTTTTTAAAGGTTTTTATTTAGTTATGCATACAAGAACTGGGGTGTAGGCCAGAGGTGGGGGAAGGGGGGGGTGAGAGGATTCACCAGAGACAGAGTGGGGAGTGGAACAGGCAGATCTACTGAAATACACTGCTGAGGGGAGCAGCGGGTGAGACCAGAGAGGTCTGCTGCGCCATGTGGGTAGCTCCCTGGCCGGGGATCGAACTTGTGCTGCAGTGACTGCAGACAGCTTCATAGGTTGCATCTTAACCCCTTGTGCCACCAGGCAGGCCCCCGTGATTCAGTTTTTAATATGCATTATATGATAGATGAAGACAATGTGGTCCAACTCAGCTATTGAACTGGAGAGCTTCTCTTTGTCTCATGTATATGATACTTTCCTTGCTTTTGCATTTCATACTTATTTTTTCCCTAAACATCATTATCTCTGCTGTCCCCAACAATGGCTCAGAGGAAACAAATGCTAATTAGAAAACAATGCACTGAAAAAAAATTTTTTTTTGAGAATGGCTTTGGTGAATGCCTTGACTCAAAATTGTTAGCACTGAGTTGAACTGAAAGTTTTTGTTCTACCTTGTTCCATTCCCATATTCCTTCAGGATTTATTAACCTCCTGTTGTGTGCCAGGTACCGATGTACACATAAATATGAGTGCAGCGTATCTCCTTCCTACAGTGGGGCACTGTGGAGAAGTTCACATGACCTCTCTCTTAATTCTCTACTCTGTGCTTCCCTGTTCTGCTGGTCTTTAGGATGGCTAGTAAGTGCTGGGAAGATAAATGTATATATACAAAGGGTCTCTAAATGATCCACTCCCCACCTCTTGCCCGAGCACTGTTAAAAACTGCTGTTAGAAGTTTACAGTGTTAAGGGGGAGGGAGGAGAGATAAATAATCACGACCCTCCAGGTGAAATACTTAGAAGGACGTGTCCAGATATTACCACTGTAGTGTTTCGTTGACATGGTTGGAGAGCAGAGGCAAAGCAGAGGGATGGAATTTCTCCTAGATTTCCCCATAGATGGCAGATTTTCAGAAAAACTAATTTTAAAAAGGATTGAAATAAAAAAATGTATCCCACTACTTTGATGTTTGTCAGGCACTTCACTGGCCATTTTCATGATTAAATTGAATGCTGTTATTGATAGTTATTGATAGTGAGTTATTGATAGTGATGGGCATTTTAAACATGGGCTGACATAGAGTTTCCAAGGAGAATAAAATCAGCTGGATTTGTCATAATAGAATTAAAAAAATACAAATTGTTAATTGAATAACATCAATCATAAGCATTTTACTCTGAGCATAAAAATACGACTTTTTGTCTTTTTTATTAAGAAAAAATCTATATATGTAGCCTGGAGAGGATGAAAGTGTCGGGTTTTACATTTAAGGATTTGTGCTTTATGAACCTTGATACATTAATGCTTCCTTGGGGACTCTTCTGGATGAGTGCACGCGCAGGTGGCCCATTGAATTTATAGACACAATAACTGAATGGGAGAAATAAGAGGTCAGAGCATGGGATGCAGCTGCCTTGGCCACTTAACAACTGACATACGTTTTATGTGACTCAGCCCTGCACTGAGACACCGGAGACACTCTTTCCCGGGACCCGGCCCGTGGCCTTAGGCACTCGGCCCTTCCTCCACCAAAGACCAAGCAAGGCTCTCAAGGGCTGCTTTGTCAATTTTGAGCTGAACAATTTAATGTACAATAATTTATACTCTTCTGCAGCTCCTTGAGATGAATGAACATCTGCTAAATGCAACTTCACTTTGTAATTTTTCTAAAGTGTGTATGAGTTAAATGATTCAGGGGCCTGGAAACTTGAAAAAAAAAAATGGCAACAAAGTGCCTGTATCTGAAGAAAGTTTGAAAAAAAACCAGAGAACTTGCTTTTGAAAGTTACAGTGGGAATTTTATCACCTGGAGTAGAAACACCACTTGGGGGTGGGGATGGAGTGCTGTGTCCACAATATCCTCAAGAACGTTGGGCTGTCTGTTACCCAACGTTGTTGATAATAAAAGAGATTGTGTACATGGCCTGTGCACGCATGCGTGCACACACACACACAGGCACACACACACAATCTAAAACTTAAGAGTTAGAAAATTAGTCATTGGCAAATACTTCTAAAGCCCTCTGCTAGTGCCACTGTCTTCAACATGGGGGTACCTCAGAGTACCTCTATTTCTAGCAGGGGATATGGTCCTGTAAAGAGAGATGTAAAGAGAGATGAGAGATGAAAACAGGAGACAAATGGAAAGAATTAGAGAGAGCTGTGAAACAAGTAACTGAGAAATACAAGAAAAGAGGCAAAGAGCTGTCTTCCTCACCATTGCTTCATTATTTACCTGCAAAATAATTGACTAAGGTCCTGGTGTATTTTTTGTTTTTGCACTGTTACTTTTCCCCAGATTTGGGTGGACCTCGGGAAGTTTATTTTTTTAAAGTTTATTTTTTTTGCATAGAAGAACTGGGGTGCAGGCCAGAGGTGCGAGGACGGGTGTGTGAGAGAGGATTCACCAGAGACAGAATGAGGAGCGGAACAGGCGGATCTACTGAAATACACTGCTGAGGGGAGCAGTGGGTGAGACGGTAGAGGTCTGCTGTGCCATATATGGGTTAGCTCCCTGGCTGGGGTCAAACTCAGGCCATGGCAGTGCTAGCGCTGAGACTTAACCCCTAGGCCACCAGGGAGGCGCTCAGGAGGTTTGTTTAGAGGGCAGAATAGAAGCTATTTGCACATGACCTGTGTTTTGGATGTTGTTGTCTGGAAGTTTGAGCCCTTTGAGGAGACAGAGGTGGGAAGGAGGTGGTTGCTTGAGACAGGGGTGGGCCCAGAAGCCAAGGATCCCAGCTGGGATGTAGGAAGTCCTCAGAAGGCAGTGCCTGGAGACAGTTGGGCCCTGGAAGCAGGCCCTTGGTGTCAGCTCACTGTCTCTTGTTTACTGTGCAAGAGGCCAGTGGGTTGCCAGGGCTACGGGTATACTTGGACAAGGACATCTCTATACCAGCCATTTCAGAGAGGAGTCCAAAGTTGTCTTCCTGAAGTACTGACCCTGCATGGGACTTCTGGATCATTGTCATAACCATGTGTGGAGTAAGGGACTGCTAAATCACATCTGAGGGGAACCGCTTTGTCTTCCAATGATATGAGCCTCAGATTAGGGTTTGTGGCTTCACATTCCTCTCTGTTACATTTGGGTTGTGTTCTTGGAGTGTCCTTTTTCAGTACTACCAAGTCCATGTTTCCCACTTCTGTTGTCTCACTTTTAACAGTGAAACATATTTGTAGGGTTTTTTTTTTTTGGTATTTGTGTGCATATGTACAATTTAGTATTTTCTACCTGTTTTTTTTCCATAAAGGAGTTGAGATAATTTAGACAACTGGGGATATTATCAATTCCGTGATAACTTCCTTTCCACATTGAACAACAAAATAAAGCTAAATTTGAGACAAGAGCTTAAATTTATCCATTGTTTAGGACAAAGGGGCTATCAAAAATCAAGAATATAAAAAATTGCCATGGGTTGGCACTCTGCTATGTTCATGTAGCAGTTAATGAACTTGAGTTCTGATGCTAGACATACTGATGTCAGGCAGAGATATTTTTACTTGGAAATTTATTATATGCAAAAACCAATAAGCTAAGAATAATTGAATATGTGTAATAGAGTGAGATATATATGTTGTTCATCATGGAGGAAGAAAAAGAAGGGATGTAAGTTCAAAACAGCTGCCAATATTGCCTCAAATGTTTCCTTAAGGCTTGTAGAAGAGACTGCTTTAAAAGGAGCCACTTGCAATGCATGACTATTTATATTTGAATGAATTAAAATTAAGTGAAACTTAAAGTTCAGTTCTTTAGTCTCACTGGGCATGTTTTAAATGCCCAGTAACCTCCCTGGTTCTGTTGTGGCAACATAATCAGCAGCTCAAAAGGTCAATATCCAGTAGATTTGTCATTGAGTTTTACTCATCTAGTTTTTGTGTTATTCTGTTAGTAGGTATGTCTGGTTGCAAAGGGTAATTGATTGACTGGCCTTGTTTGGAAGAGGTTAGCTGTTGACCAGAGCCAAATCGCAGGTTTTTCTAAGTGGTAAAAATGTATCCCCAAACAATTAAGAGTGTATGCATACTTGACTGGAAGGGTAGTCATCTGAGTATTGTGTATATAGTACTAAAACATTGGAATAATAAGTATCTAGCAATTCAAGGTTATGTAAATAAATTGTTATAGCATATAGTGGATCACCCTGAAAGAATTAAAATTGATGAATTAGTACTGGAAAATGTTTGTGATATAGTTTTAATTAAAAAATACAAAGTAGGTATTTTTGTATCGTTTCTATATGAAGATTTTAATAAAGCATTTTTTTCTTAGTAGCAAGATTATGATTAAGTAAAAATTTCTTCTGTTTTCTTTCTTTACTAATTATCTGCAGTGGACATATATTACTTGTGATATGATACATCAGAATATTGTATACCTATTCTAATCTTATCAGTATATATTTCAGTTAATAGAAAGTTACATGATAAAGTCCATACTGATTAGTTATTTCTTTTAATCATGCATTCTACACATCTTTCCATGTCAGTACATATTTATCAACCTCATTCTTTTAAAGCATATACTATGAATATGCTCTTTTATTTCATACATGCACAATAGTTTAACCAACCCTGTACTGACAGGCAATAAGGTTGTTTAATGCTGCAATAAAACTTTCATATGTACCTCTGCATACTTGTCAGGATATTTCATAAGAAAAATTTCAAGCAATAGGATTTGTAGACCAGACAAAATATTAATATACTACTATTAAAAAGTTAGAGGATTATTTGCCATTTGTTCCCTTTATAATCTATCAATGTGGACGCATACCGTCAGTATGTGATTGGCCTGTTTCCCTAGAGCCTCAAAAACACTGCTTATTTTCCATAACCACATTGCTCAAAAAGGAAGCACTAGCACTGCATAACTATTTATATTTGAATTAATTAAAATTAAGTGAAACTTAAAATTTGGTTTCTTAATCTCACTGGTCATATGTTAAGTGCCCAGTAACCACCCTGGGCCGTGTGTGGCTGCTGTAGAGGACAGCACACATGGACTCTTCCGTCATCTCAGAAAAGTCTGTTCTGTGCTCTTCCCGTTTTAACCCTTGTTGATGTGGCAAGTGGAAAACATCTTGCTTGATTTTCATTTCTTTAATTTATTAGGTGGATGATCTGTTAATTATAGTTGTTTCATTTTCTATGATTTGCCTTTTCTTGACTTTTGCTCACTTCTATAATTTATTTTTGGCCCTTTTTATTTTATAAGATCTTCATTGACCTTGTGCAAGCCCTGTTTATGTGATTGTTGGAGATGATATGTTTCACTAGATGATAGAACACATTTCCTGATATCTTTCTATTTCAAAGTCCTCATTTCTTATGTATTTATT
Organism: Talpa occidentalis; assembly: GCF_014898055.3. Taxonomy (NCBI): domain Eukaryota; kingdom Metazoa; phylum Chordata; class Mammalia; order Eulipotyphla; family Talpidae; genus Talpa; species Talpa occidentalis. The sequence goes on from NW_023601322.1 coordinate 94,944,057, forward strand.
CATTCAGAAAATCTGTAACTCTGTGTCAGATATCATTACCTCCACCACAAACTATTTATATTTAAATTAAATTCAATGTGCAAACAAATGTAAGAGAACTAAATCAGTTCAACTTTGAGATTTTTCATCTAAGAATATTGAATTAGTTTTTAACTTTAAGGAAGTGCCTTATATTTCTATGATCATCAAGATCATGTAAAATATTGTTTTTGAACATCCACCTAAAATACGTTAATTTATTAAGTGTAGAACCTAATGTGCTTAGCTTTGTGTTTTTCAAAAATTCTAATGAGAGTATCTTTGTTCACAGGCAGAATGAGGGGCACCTTGAGACCCCCAAGACTACATGCTCTAAAGAGGTTCTGCCATATTCTGATCATTCTCTTCTTGTGAAAAAAATTTAATAGGATTAGTGTGCATAGAAAGAGGATAGAAGGAAGGATAATGGTTTCCCAATAAAACACCCAAAGTTACAGGGGTGCATGCCCAGCCAAACAAGAGTTGCCCCAAAGTGGGGCCACTGAGATCCAAAAAGGTTGCCACAAGTCTAAGGCACCTTCTGGTGGGGACCTGTAGGGAAGAGGCAGAAGAGGCCAGGCCAAGCAGAAAAATCAAAGTAAATCAAGGTAATGGCTACCAGTGTCAGCCTCCCTGTTTGTGTTTCACCCATGTCTTTTCCAGGTGTCTCTACTCAATGTTCTCAACTCCATGTCTCCTTCCATGTCCCCCAAGTCCCTGGTGCAAGTCCAAAGCTGAGAAGCAAGTGTGACTTTTTCGCACATCTCTCTGTTCCACATGCCTCCTCCAAACCTTCCCTCTTAGCTTTCCCTCCCTGCTCAGCACCACCCTTCATTAGGTGGAGCAGAGAACATGGAACCTTCCCTTTTCAATGAATATTGCACTGAAATACCTTTACACATTTCCCAAAGTAATTGTTAAAAGCATTAGTAGGACATAGCAGTACACAAAAAGCCATATGATGTACCACATTTAATGTCACAGATTTGTAAGCAATTGAAGAAGCTTAAGTAGCCTCTAATTTGTTTTAACATAAAATCACATTTTTAGCATAGAATTCAATTTCAGAATATTTGAAATCATCCAAGAAAACTTTAAAGGGTTTTATTTTATACATTATATGCCAATGATTCTTGTACATTTCTGAGGGCACAGGGAACATCCCCTCTTGTCTCTGGGTTCTTCCAAGGCTGGCTGAACAAAGAGATTATCAGACAGAGTCACAGGAACAAAAGACCAAATTTAATTACATACTTAGAGATAATTTACATGGCTCTAAATTCTAACTGATAGACAACCTGAGGTGCAACGAGGGTTTATATTTTGTGCTAAGGGACCTGGCACATCAAGGAGAGAAGAGGGGGTATCACATGAAAAGAGACAGTGACTTCATATGACAAAACCCTGCCTCTAGATGTTTGCCCTCTTAATATAGGTTCCTCTGATGAAAAAGATTGTTTCTGGAGATATCCCAAAATCTAGGTAGTCTTCATTCTTTAAGCAATGGTAGCACTTTCTCCTGAGGCCTATAGACCTCAATTGACCATAGTTTCACATACCAGGATGAAATCTGTTGGAAAAGGCCTACTCTGGACATGTTGGAAAAAGCCTACCTATTTGGGGGAGAACTGTCATCTATAGAGTTTGATTATTTAGGTTCCTGGTTAACAGATCACATAATGAATAGGTTTTGCATCCTAATGCAATGTGAAATATCAGCTGTGTCCCCCAAACTCACTCCACATTCCTCTGCTCCATTTTCAAAATCACCCCCTCGCTCAAAGGCTCTCATCAAGTACATTTTGTGTATGCTCCTGCTTGTCTAATTTGTCCAATATTTGGCACAGTTTTGGAGGCAGTAAAAGACAACTTTGACTAAGTGCCTTTCACTAAGTGCCTTAATGCTTGTTTGGGATAAGGAATCCATCCCTCTGCTGCCTTCATGTCTGAATCTGGGGTTCAGTAGGTGGGCCCTTGATGGTGCACCTGCTTACCTTTTCCCCAGTGAACTCCCTGGGATCACATCTTCAGTACTTTGTAGTCTAAGCCCTTTTCAAAATGAAATCTTGCTTTGAACATCGTGAAGATTTAAACCCCTACCTTCACTAATATCTTTTTTTTTTTTTCATGGAGAAGTTGAATTCGTTATAAATGCACAACCACGCTGGCTAATGTATTGCCTCATTCTACCTCCTACTTCTACTTCAGGTCCAAGATTCTGTTCCCTGCCTCAGAGGTTTTCCCTCTGTTCAAATTTGTGTCAATGTCTCTGCCTACTCAAAAAACACTCATAGCAGGAATCTAGAAAACTTAAATAAGGGACCAGGAAAATGAATAACTATAAGAAAGTGAAAATCAAAATCAACAAAAAACTATGAACCAGAGACACTCTTTGGGGGTTGGGGGTCGAAGGGGAAGGATTGGGGTCAGAATGGGGGGGGGTTGCAGTTGTATGGGGACTATAAAAATAAAATTTATTATTAAAAAAAAACAAAAAAAACCACTCTACACAGACTCAATTAGTAAAACCAACTGGAACACTGGCTCATGATCCCCCTGGACCCCAACTTAGGCATTTAGTTTGGATTATTGGTAATTCTACTTGGTTCCACATCCAGTCATTTCACTTTTCACAGATACAAAAATATCCCAGTTCCAAATACTTGCCTTTTCTGAAGGCCACTGTTCAGGGACTGTCAGACATTTTATCTGAGACTATGCAGCTCATGATGTTATCATATCTTCTTGGACAATTCAGCTTAATCATTAAATTATCTTTTCATGCAGTTTGCAAGTCAGTTTTAAATTTCTAAAGAGGGGAATCATGCCTAGCTGTGTCCCTGATTGTTGTGGAAGGCTTATGGTTATTTCTTGGGGAAAGATCCCGATACATGATTCGATAAATTCTAGCATACTTACAGGGTCACAGCACGAATTATTTGAAATAGGACCTGACATGGTATTCTGCCTACTAGGGTTACATTTTTTTCTAGCATAATTCCTTGCATATAGTATTCAATATTTGTTATTTAGTTAATGTATATGAATGATATATGAAATGCATAGTTAGAATAAGTTTTCTTTTAATTTGTTTAAAATCACTATTATTCACAGGAAACTTTTGAATGAATTGCTTTTGTGAAAATTCTTGACATTCATAGATTGTATCAGGGAGAACTTTCCTACTCTGTGCTTAGTCTTTTCAATACTGCACCTGAAGGGGTCACTCATGCACAGGACAAATACTCTGAGCAGCATAGACTTTTGATTTGAACAGTAAAATATCTTTGAATGGTGTTAGAAACATTTTGTGTCACTTCCGAGGGGCAGAATGGTTGAATTCTTTCTGTAAATAAAGTTTGTTTTCCTGATGAGTGCCTTCAAACTTAATGCGGGATATTCTTGTCAATTCTGAAAAGTTTTTATTTCCTTGACACTTTCCTAGAAGCTTGTTTTAAGGACAGGAATGAAAAGCAGAGCACAGAAGCATTAAAGATATTACGCTTTTGAAAGCTTTCAAGGAAATGAGAGCAAAGTTTTTAGCCTCTATTTCTTCATAAAGAAAGTATCTTTTTAGAAGACAAGGTGAGAAAGATTGTAATTTTGTTCATATAGTTAAAGTTATTTGTATTTTTATTCTCCACAGTGTAGCTCAAGAAAAGTATCCCCTTGCTTCACGGTTTATGATTAATTTCAGTGTAGGAAAGAATGTATGAAAACAAGCAGTTCTCTGCAGTTCAATATTGCTATGATAAAATCTTTTCATGATAATGACTTTTTCCCATTAAAAAATGGGATTGATTAATTTCACACAAAGGAGATTGCCTCAAGAATCCTATCAGTTGTATGATTGTTGTGTAATTTATTCTATTTTTTAAAAAAGTGTATGCCTGAAACTCCTAGTGCAATGAATATATGATGAAAGTTCTCATTGCTTTTGAAATACTTTCAGTCCATCTGTGACCAGATATTAGGTAGAAAGTCCAGTTTTTCCACACCTTTGGTGAGTAGTTTTCTTTATTTGTAAACTTAAATCAAGGTTGATGTTTTAAAGTAGCTTTACGGGAGAGGTGTGATTACACTGCTAGGTTCCTTATGTTTGACACTTGCATTTTTTAAAGCAAGCAATACTCATTGATTACTTGGAAAGTTTCTTTATGCTTTGTTAATTTGATAGACCAGGCAATTTATTAGGTGTTTCCTGTTTTTAACTGTAGTCTGATTCTGAAGGAAATGAGCGGTGTCTGTGGCACCGCAGATGAGTCTGTGTCTGATGAGAGCCATGTGGGCCACACTCTCATTTTTCATAAGTGCTGTCATTTTACAGATGTATGACCTTTTTCTTCTTTCTTCAGAGGAGGAGGGGCTGGGGGAACAAGATAATGCACAGGGTTCATTTGAGAAACTCTTGGAGGCAGATACACAAATCATGTCATGTAAACCAGAACAGGCTAAGGAAACCTCACATCTCTTTTCCGAAGACTATAACAGATAGGACAGAGAAAGATGGAGTCAAAGATGATTAGGAAAACAGGAATGGTTAATGGATAACAGCAACGTGGCGCCAAGCTGTTCATTCCATGTCATAAAGATATGAAGCCACACAAACAGAGGCAGGTAAAAGGTCTCTGAATGCATATCCAATCAATGCAGATGTAGATTTGGGCTTTCAGACCATTTGATGGAGTAGAATGTGAAATGTGGAGAAGTTTGTCATGGAATATTGAGCTCTCCCTGGCTTACAAGTTGCAGCACCAGCAGAGTTAGCTTCATAGATGTGTGGTATCACCTGCACCGTCCCATAGCACTCCACATTTATTTAATGCTCTGTCATCAACCTGCATTTTGGTTCTGCGTGCAAATTATGTAGCCAGTCCTGAGCATGTCTAGTACATTTTGGAACTGTGTTTCTTATGCCGCTAGTATATGACTTATATTTTCAGGTTCGCATGAAACCAAGGCTAATTTCAGTGACCTTTCTGTGATCAATAAGGAGAGATCTCTTAGGCACTAGCATCTGACACACCCTTACTTGCTCTAGGCCTTAGGGGTTTATTTAAGCAAGACCAAATTTAATGGAAAGTTGAGATCCTATCTGGAAGACTCACATCATAACTCATGTTCAAGATAGAATGAAAAAAAATTTCATTCTTAGATTGTGTTCCTAAGTAGAAAGTCTATTTTGCTCTCTAAATTTGATCAACTAACCCCCGTACATATCCACAAACACACACACACACACACCCCTAGTAATAAGTTTGGTGGTATAAATTACATATTGTATTGGAATCACTTTCATATTTTACAATATGAAAACAAATTGGATCAAACCTAAGTTTTAATATATACAAAGAGGTAAGAGTATAAGATCTCCTTATGCAACTCAGTATCGTGATTCTACTTCTTCATTGGAATAAACTTTTTATAATTTTATCATCAGACCATTAAAAAGTGTCCATGGAGAAAGCGCTTCATTTTGATTTCACTCTTGCTAAATTATTTTGTAATGTTGAACTATTATCTTTTTCACAAGCATTTAAACTAAGTCTTACCCTGAGCTCCACTGCTATTTTTGATGTCAGTTTCTCACTTTATTTTGAGACCTTTTTTGTTTCATTCATTGACTTTGTCCTATGATAAAATGAGATGTGAGGTTAACTGATGAAAGCCTAGTGAATTATCTCATCTGGGGTTTATTTGACTTCATTATTAAAGGGGATTCTCTAATCTGAGCATCTCAGCAGCAGCTTCTACCTTGCCTATATTACAAGCAACACCGGAGCCTTCCCTCCGCCTGCTGTCTCTGATGCAGGAGTTAATGTTTATTTTGGGGGGAACTACAAAGGGAGAGTCTCTTTCACTTTAGTTGATCTTTTTCAAAAAGAAGATAACACGCTCGCTCTGCAGCCACACAGATTGTATCTAACGATAAATGTGAAGAGTGACTCTGATAGCAATTAAATCAACTTTATACATTCATCTTAAAGAACACTCAATCCATCTAAATGCCTTCCGGCAGTGTCCAAGCAGATCGTTAAATGACAGTTGGTGAGCAATTTCTACTTTACAAATCAATTCCATACTAAGTTGCGGTATATGGTAAAAACATGTCATCTATTACATAGTTTTTAAAAAAAGACTCTTCCCCCAACCCAAACTGTTAATTATTGCACAGTCAAGGCCGCAATTAAAGGCCGGAGAGATTTGTCTAGTGAGATAACAGAGGGAGGAAAACAAGGACACAATCTCTCCGGGGGACAGTTACATCACACTTGATAGCTCTCTCATAGATGCTATTGTGTTTGTTCCTTAGCAGAATGTCCTAGTCAATAGATATGTAGAAATAAAGAGCAATTGAGATGTACATCTGCCTGGTTATTGGAAAGAAGATACCCTCTGAAAGGCCTGAAATGTTCCCCTCTATTCAAACACCTCTTCCTCTTTAGTTAATTTCTCAGGAAAATGTCATCAATTGGGATAAACTGTTCAATCATTTATTTATTCTTAGATAAGGGACTATAAACTCACTTAAGATAGACTCAGTAATTTGTTTAAGAAACATGGTTTTTCCTCATAAGATTAAATTTATCCACCAAAAGAGAGCTAAGACTAAAAAGAGTTTCTTAAGGCCAAGATAAGTGACTTAATGATATCCTTTTATTCCCATTACAAAGCTTGAAGGCTCTAAGCTTGCAGTTCTGAGGTTGGTTTTGGCTATCATTTTGAAATGGTTTTCCATGGCTTATAAAAGACGTTCCTTTTATTTTCAGCCTCTATTCAATTTTTGAAATTATTGATTTCTAAAAACAAGTATTTCCTCTCTTTTATTTCTTCCATGATAGTCAACTTCTTGTCATACTCTTCTGAAGTCAAGGCCTTTGATACTGGATAAATCAATCCTCTAATTTACATTCTTTAATGTTCTTTTTGGATTGTTCCTCATTTAGGTAATTTCTTTGAAACAACTTCATTTTATATCTAGGTTATGTACATTTACATTTGTCCTTCAGCAGCATCTTGGTACAGAGGGACTGATTAATATCTACCTAGAAATTAAATTCTTTCTCATAGTTAAAATTCTTTGAAAATTCATATGAAAATTCTTTTTCATAGTTACTCTACTAGCATATGGTTTCTCTTCTTGACATTAGAGATAAGATATTTTCATGTGTTGATTAAAATCTCAAGAAAATACATGCAGAACTACAATGATACTGTATAACAATAGTGATGTTTGAATTAAATCTCGTTATGTCAAAAATATTTGGCAGATTTTTTTGGGTAAGTATAACTATAGTATCTACCTACTTAGTCTTCCAATAAACATTTTCCTTACAGTAAAGACTGAAGATGGCTTAAGACATAGACACACAAAAAAAAATATTGAGGGAAGATGGGTTGGTGCTTGATTCTCTGTATTATTTATTGTGCATTAGTCGAGACAAATACATTCCTGTTTTACTAGTTCATAATAAATACATAATACTTTAAGAAACCAGCCATGGAATGTGAATGGAAGAGATTTTTGTGAATCCCAAAACCATATCTATGGGCATTACAGGGAACTGATCCTTCCTAAGATTTTAACCTTTCAATTAGACCTGATGTGCATGTCTATTGATTTACATGAAACTGAAAACACGGAGCTGTCCTTCTAGTGAGGGAATCTTCTTGAGCCATATTAATATGGCCCACTTAATCTTACATTTGTAGTGAGTCTTCAGAAAGGCCTGTAGATCCTAACCTAAGGCTTAAATTGCTACCCGCACAGATTTTGAGTATTAGGAAGCTCAATATTGTCATTGTGCTAGAGCGTGTTCCAGCTCTTCCTTCTGCACAAATGCACGGATATAATCTAATAGGATGTTGAGAGTTGAATCCGCATTTTGTGTAGTGCCTCCTGGGAAGCAATTCTGAGTTGAAATAACACAGCGAACTTTGTGCCCTGCACAGCAATATTCGTAAACTATCACGTTAAAGGTTCTTTGTGCAGGAAATTGAAAACAAAATACAAAAATAGTGTCTGTTATATTTAACCATAGGTTTGTAAAATTTAATATTCAAGTAACATGCAAATTAGAAAATAACATCCTAGGAACCAGTCAATCAAAAAATCCTGTGATTAAACAATTTGTTTGATAAGCATTCAAAGAGACCCCCCATATTCTCTCCCTTTGGCACAGTTGTTTTCCTTATTTTCTGGGGCCTAAGGCATTTCATTTGCATTTTATTTGCATTTTGCCTTAATGGGAAAAAAGGGAAAGCAAAGAGATAAGAGGAAGAAAGAAAAAACTGTTCCAGATATCTAGCAGTAACCAATTCCTTAGTGTTAGCCTGTGCTTTTGAATATTTTATAATTTATAAACTGAAAACACATTATGCTCTGCTTTTCAAACAGGCTTTGTCACATGTCTTTCCTAAACCTTTTAAGACAGAAGGCTTGTGACTGGTATAAAAAATATGCATTCTTTATTTCTGCATCTCTCCTGCGGTGCTACATTGTGGGATTGGGAGAATAGAGGAGGTTAGGAGGAGGGTTTGAAGTGCCTGCTAATCATTTACAGAGGCACAACTGATGTTTAACTTTTTACTTTTATTGAAAGAAATTGATGTGGATATTTTCAAAATATCAAGAGAGCGTATGCTAAAGAATTCCTCTCCCTAACTTCTTGGTCATCATCTGGATGCCTATTTTGAAAGATACTAATAAGAGATTTGTTGAACCTCCTTCAATTAAGGTCAACACATCAGTTCTTAACAGGAATATGAGTTGAAGCTGATTCCTAATAGCTTCTGGAATGTAAAAGAAATGCTGACCTTTAGTCTAGATGTCAATGGAAGCAACGTCCAAGAGCCAGAGTTTTGGTAAGAAATTTATACATTGCTGATAAGAGGTGGACATTGTCTCTGTGTTTCACATACTGCAATCCAGAGGTGTTGTTTCTAGTTTTGCTCTTTTAAGGCCTTTGCCACTTAACTCCCCTGCCTTTTATATGCTTGGCATGTATAAGAATTTATGTTGGCAAATTATTTTTATATGATCCAGTGGCTGCATGTATAATCGAAATGATTTCAATTGGCTTAGAGAAAACTCCCAAGTTAGCTGAAGAACACATCTGGGAACAGAAGCAGCACCGAAGAGGAGGGCCGATTCTGGCAGTTCTTTGAAAAGAATGGCCGTGTGCCATGCCGTGTCCAGACAGCTGCCCAAGAGCCAGGCAGTACAGGGATCCTGTACAACTTCAGCCCTTGAATTCTGCAGTGATAAGGCAGGCTCTCTGGATTAACAACCCTGTCATGGGTAACCCTCTGAAGTGCTTATTTGTTTAGAAGAAGAACCTCATTCATCATCAGGGAGTGACAGAAATGGGGGCTCTCTGACACTGTAGCTGAAGGCTACCTGGATGTATGGGCTCTTTTGGCACCATGAAAAGGGAGAAAGGGAGAAAAGACACCATCGCTATTCACTTTCAACAGAGTATTAATATGAAATGTCTTACACGTGTTCAAAAATGTCATTTTTTATGATGCCAATTTATCCCTTTTCATTATAAACCTCTCTGGGGAAGATTTTTTATGTATTTTTTTTATTGAGGTAACATTGGTTTACAATACCATCTATGATTCAGAGGTAAAGGTTCAGTCAGAGATGACAAGCATGGCTATTTTGTTAATAAATGTAAAGACACCCCAAAAGAAAAAATAAAGAACACTTTTGTAGAGTCTGAAATTAGCATTTCAGATTTTATTTACTTTATACTGTATCCTTTGAAATATATTTTGTCAATTTTTCTAGTCAAGCATGAGAATCTGGTATTTATTTGTGAAAATAGATAAATAAAGACAAATAATTTTTCTTTTTAAAAATGCTGTCTGTAGTAGACAAAGGAAACAAAAAGTTTTGGGATAATTCCAGATTCTCTTTGATAGTATAAAATCTATAATGCTATGAAAATGGAAAAAGCTCAGAAGCAAAAATTATCATCTGAAGAAATGTCTGAAAATAATTGATATAAAAGTTGAGAGACTTGAGTATAGATAACAATGGAATAATTTTCTACTAAGGTAAATTTTTAGTGCCATATTTAGATTAGTTATGATTGACAGTTAAAACTTATTCCTGTGATTATGAGTATATGTAAATGAGATTTCGGATATCTTTAAAACAATGACATATATTGCAGTTACTAATTTGTCTTCGATAGTGTATTCTGCAACCATAATACAGTGATGTATTATGTATAAGCAAGAGTGCATATATATAAATGTATCCGTATATGTATAACTATAACCCATGAAATTCAAAGCATACCTGTATAGTCTAATGTCACATTCTATTGAACTCTATTGTATGGAGAATTACGTGCTAATAATTATCTCACAGGTAGATGCTGTATGTTTAGTGTGTAAATGAGGGAGGTGAAGTTTAGAGGGATTACATTAACTTTTCCAAGGCCACGCAGCTGCTTTGGGTGGAAACTTGAAGGCAGGTAGACCTGGTCTAAAGCCCTTGCTACTTACCGTAGTCACAGTGTCTCCCTCTAATAGATCTACATGTATCGATCTGCACCCTTAACTCCTCTTTCCAATAATGTTGTGTGCCATGCCTTTCTCAAAGTACCTTTTCTGTACCCTAATGCCTCTTAGAGGAAAAATGAGACAAGACAAATACGATGGTTGACAGATTGCCGTCTAAGGATCAAACCCACTCTAAATGATTGAATCTTGGGGCCTCCCTTGTGGCAGCTTGGTTGAGCGCTGGGCTGCAAAACTGCCTGCACCCTCTGCAGTGCCGGTTCCATCCCTGGCCACCGGCGAGGGTCCCACATGGCGCACAGACGTCTCCTGCCACGCCCGCTGCTCCCCTCAGCAGTGTATTTTGTCAGTCTGCCTGTTCTGTTCCCCACTCTGGCTCTGATGAATTCTTTCATCTCCTGCACCTCTGACCTGTACCCCAGTTCTTGTACAAATAAATAAATCTTTAAAAAAAAAGGTCAAATCTTGAAAGTAAGCAGGCATTCATCCTCAACAATAACAATAACGATAATAATAACAGTGTAGTAGGCAGTGAGTTCCTGATCATCTCACTACTCAGTCTGTTGACACTACTTCTTCTCCACCCTCCTTGAAGTCCTGCACGTTTCTTCTTTACTCAGATCTCACCTCCCAGGAACTTCCCTCCAGTTGGCTTGATTTCTCAAGGTTTTCATGTTTTCTGGGCGGGTAAAAATAGATTGTCCTACTAATCCAGTTCTCATGGTAGCTAGTCAACTAAGGACTGAAACTACCTACTTCTACCATCAATGTCCTCGCTCTCCCACCAAAAAGAAACATTGTCTGCATTAACACGACTGCTATTTTGAGACCCTTGCCCAGCAGATGCCTTGATTGGTCATTAGAGAAAGTTCCCTGAAGACCCACCAAATCATCAATGGAAAGTGTGAAAATACAGTCAGGATTGTAACACTAAGCAAGCCCCTTATCTGAAAAACCCACATACACCAAGCTTTCAATTCTCAACAAATTTTAATGCCATCAAAGCTCTGTTGAAGTTGTGTTTCCAGTATGGTAGGAAACAGTGAACTCTGCTCTGATTGACAGGTTGTATTAGTAATGTTTTGGGAGCTGGCCTCTAAGTATAGTAACTAATAGTGATGTAGCATTTACCACATACCAGGCACTGCATGCATGTTCATGCACACACAGCATACACAGTCATTTCATCCTCATGACAGTCCTAGATAGGGATTATCACAGTCTCCATATCACATATAAGAGACATAAGGAAACTGGTGTTAAGTGCCATGCCTAGAGGACATAGCTTCTTCCATGGTCTTCTGAACTGCCTCTGTAGTATACCACCACCAAAAAATTTTGTCTCACAAGGACCTTTAGTCACAACTGTTAAGGTGAAGCTAGTGGAAGCGTGATGGCCAACATGGTTCTGTGCTTCATTGAAACCAGTGGATCCTTGGTGCTAGCCTTGCCTATGAGAAGCCCTGCTAAAGGAATTAGTCTGGCATATCAATAGTGGCAGGAAAATTGTTTTACTCAGTGTCTGAGTGAGATATGTGACAGTGTTCAACAGCTGGTTGCCCACACCAACTCTGTCACAACTGCAGACATGGCTAATATGCACCAGGCGACCCTGCCATGCACTCACTTAAGAGGCCTTACTGTGGGCACAGGACTAAAAGTGCAGAGGTAAAGAAAGTACAGATAGAAAGCTTACTTCATTCTCTTGAATTATAGATCATACTTGTCATGATTCACTAATAGGAAGGATGGTTGGGGTCAATCATTCTTTTTTTGGAATTCTATAAATTATCAGCGCATTGCAAGAGAAGTGACTGGTTGTATTCCCTCCAGCATGGTCTCTCTGTTACCCAGTGTTCTCTGACAGTACAAACATCCCCAGCTCTTAGGTTCTTTAAGTACCTACATTTGGCGAGCAGGGGACACCTGCATGTCTCTCCTTTCCTCTCCTCTCTCTTCTCCTCTCTTCCTGCCCCTCCCCTGCCCTCCTCACCCTCTTGTCCCTTTCTCCCACCCTTGCACACACATGCTTTTCTCCTTCCCATCTTTTCGTTAACATCTCTCCACAATTTTGCGTTAGGTTCCTTTAGGTGTTGACTATGTCGACGTGTATTTTGTGACCTCTTCATCTACAGAGTAAGTCTTTGCTGAATTGCTATTTAATATGAAAATGATACTCCTGGGACCATTTAGCCGCCTGCAAGCTAGATGTAAGGAATCCTGATAATCTTTAGAAATAACTGAAAATACAGGGTAATGTATGATGCTCTTAAATATCTCTTAAGTAACTTATCCTACATGACTGTCCAGTGAACTACAATAGGGTTCTAGTTTTTTATAATAATTATAGTAGATGTATATCTATGTGTATATATGAGAAAATATTTTTCCAAATTCTAATGCACAGCAGTATATAACCTACCCTAAAATCTTTACCTTGTTCAAACTCTTCTTCCATCCTCCATATCTGTAGATGAAATCTGAAGTGTGTTCTGGAGCTCAAGGCCCATGTCTTTCCTTGTCATACTCTCCAGCTATAGTTTTCTAGAGCAGAGCACCTCTGACTTTAATATGTATTTGAACCCCTTGGGGATCCTGTTAAAATACAAAATCTGATTGAGAAGCTTTCCTGAACAAACACATTTCTTTGAAGCACACCCTTGCACTATCAAAAATACTGAAGGCATGGAAAGACACTATGTCTCTCTGATGTGGTCAGGAGATATGGCGGCACAAAATGGGCATGCCATCTTTGGCTGAAAGATCACTTCCTACAAACATATTGAGAAATGTATCATAAGGTGTCCTCTTTTTCTGAAGAAAAACAGTGCAGTGTCAGGATAGGCAAATCAGAGTTCTGTCATTGAAGCAATAACAGGCAAGGTGGGGCATGCTGACTGGTTCTGTGAATTAGAAATCGTCCTGATTTTGGCTATGACTTGGAAACATGCGCTTTCTCAACTCGATTTTGGAATGATTGTTTTCACATGCAATGACAAGCTGCCCTAGAGGGTGCTAACTTGCCCACAGGAGAGTCTCCTGCAATATCACACTTCTAGCATACAGGCCCACAGGGAGAACGGACTGTAGGCCAGCAGGCAGAGTGGGAGGGAGGTGCTGCTAGAGCAACAGTTAATCCCCCTGCTGAGTGCGATCTGCACACCCACCAGGAACACACTCCTCCCAGGACTGATAAAGTCGTGGCCCCCACAATGTGGGCTTCTGGCAGAGCGGTGGCTTTCTTTCCCAATCACCCTTTGCTCACCTGGTTAAACTGGCTAATCTTAAATCAGCTTTCAGATTGTCACTTAACAACTCTGAGACCCTACAGTGGGATTCTGTCCAAATCCTGAGGTAAATGAGGCCCAGGCTAAGTGAAAATGAACCAACAAAAGATTTAAAATGGACAGCACATTCTTCACGCCAGTTGTATTTTTCCTTCTTTTGTTTGAGAATTAAGATCATTTGCCAACTTCAAACGATGACGTATTACCCTAGACGTTATGCAATGCTACATGGCTACCCAAACAGAAGTTAATGAGACAAAAGCTATGTTTTCTATTATTTTCTCTTTCTTTTTATACATTTCCTGATGATATTACACAATGTTTAAAATTTTAACTTCTGCCTGAGGCTGAGTATTCTTGCTTCTAATTTATTCATTCAGTGATACACATGTTTGAAATATTTGTGTTTTGTTATGAGTACTAACTCCTTTCCAGTGTATTTTCCTCTCTTTTAATATAAAAGTAATTTCAATGTCCCTGTGAGAAGATCTCCAATTTAAGATGCATATACTCTACATACCTGCTAATGTTCTGATTCAGTAGTTCTGGAAGGAAGCCAGGAATCTGTATTTTTATCAAGCAGTCCATATCATTTTGATGCATACTTAAAACGTGCTCTGTATTTATAATTGGAGAAAAGTTTTCCTTTTTTCCTTAAAAATTTCTTATTTCAGATTTTAAAAAGTGAAAGGCAAAGCATGGTGTTTGTGAGGACATTGGGGTGTGCCTGTGATGAAAGCAGTCACCCAGATGGCTGGTGGATTCCCCCCTCCCCACCAAAGGCTCCCCTGACACAGGGCTGGGGTTTGGCCGGAGGACATCAGTGCAGAAAGATTGAAGGGAAGAGGGAAATTGGGAGTTTTGATGAGCGATTTTGAAAGGAAGGAATGATTTGAGTGGAGGCCACATGGTTTAACTTACAATGAACCTGCAGGTTTTGAAAATTGCATGCTGGATTTCCTCATAAACATACATCAATCTCAGGGAACAGGGGGCTCTGCTCTTTGGTATGCAATCTTTTGGGAGTTTTTTCTCATTCAGTGCAAATACATGGAAAATATACATTGGAGTTGAGAATTAAAATAAAATCAGAGAAATAAAAAGACCTTTCAATAATTTAATAAAAAACACGTGGGCAAATGTAAGCTCTAGTCACTTTCTGTTTAAATTAGGAAACATTCGAATTTGCTTTTAGGGAAATAAGCAAGCGTCCCTTGGCATTCTCTCTTTTCCTTTTTTTTTTTTTAACCTGCACATTATTTCAGAATGAAGTGATAGCAATTATTCTCAGGGACCCAAGCAAGAAGTAGCCCTTAATAGAAAGAACAAGGCATAGTACAGAGTGAAATTGGGGTTGCCTCTAGAAGGTTGATTGTAAGCACTTGCTTTTTCCAATACACACAGTTATGTGGGAAAAAAAGTAATATGAACATACAGAGATGTAAAAGCATTATTTTGTTGGTTTTGGGAATTAATAAAATACACAAAATCTCTGGTTTGTCTTGTAGGAAGTTTAGCAAGTTTCTAGGATTAAATGGCTTTCCTCTTCTGTGAAGGGGCTGATGTAAGCCCTTGTACCAAGGCTTAAAGTCTTAAGGCTGTTAGAAGTTTCCATCAGTCAGTCTGTATGTCAGTGGATAAAGTCAGCTGCTGAGCTAACCTATTCATTGCTCTCTGGAAAAATGCATCAAACTACAGAAGTATTTTTTTTTTTTTTAATGACGGAGGGAGGGCTGGGGAAGCTAAAGTCCGCCAGATGAGAAAATGTGTTTTCTAACTGGCAACATTTTGGAGCAACAGATTATTACAGCACTTTTCTAAGTAATTGGAAGTGTTGTATTTGATGAAGTGGTGAAAAAAAGAAAAGAGAATAGTTGTCTGTAGTAATCTACCTTTAGTTGCTTTCATCAAATAAAAGTATCTCTTGTTTCTTTCATCAAATAAAAGTATCTCTTGTAGTTAGAAAAGTTTGCATTCTTTGTATAGTCTTCTTATAATAGTATATATTGTTCACTTTCAATACCAGAAAAGTTAAGTGAGAGGATATAACTTGCTATTACTTTTTCCTCTTTGGTCTTTTTATCTTAATTTAATGTACATTTGTAATACTAAAAAAAATATGCATTTCATGAGCCCATACATTGTTTATACAGTGTGTAGTCTGTTGGTCAACAATTATTTGACACTACATGCTGAATCGAGTGCTGTACTCAGTGAAATGCTAGCAAAGGAGCAGACAAGAGATAGAATACAGAGAAAATACCACATCTGGCCTTGACCAGGGCCCTTAAGGGGGTTATATAGTATATTTGAAAAGATATGATTGTAAATCTTAATAAACTTGGTCGAATGTGTACAAGTATACGTATGCTTTGCATGTGGGTGAATTCTTAGTAGGCTGCTCCTATAATTCATGTCACAAAGTTCACCAGAGGAATTTGCTAATGATTTAACAATGTTGTTGAAATTACTGGGTTACTTTTCGGTCTAGTTGGGCTGGCAAACTCTCTGACGCATGTTAATCAACCTCACATTTAGTTCCAATAATGGTCTTTTCCCAAAAGACTGCTGAGCTTCTCTTTTGTCATCCTGTTTTTACTATTGCTCCTAAAGTCATAGTGTACTTACCAGATATTCTCAGATGCTAATTATGACTACAGAAAATTAGTTGGTGAATAGGCATCTAAGGTGACATTTTTGCTTCAATTTGAATGACTGTATTCCAGAACAAATCTAGTGTGTAATCCACATACATGGCCAGGCAGATAGTGAGTGCTATTATAATTCACATTGCTAACTGTTAGAACTGATTTTTTTTTGGAGTTGGAAGCATAATTAAGTCTTGCTCTGGATTCTAGGATAAAAAAACTTTCTGTACATGAACAAAAAGAAAGTATAGAAAAATGACTGTCACTGTCAGGTGAAGTATACTGATGAGAAGAAATTCCATTTCTTTTGAAAAATTCAAATAAAATTATGGTAGACTTTGCAAGCCTAAAATTTTCTTAAGTCAAATCTTGAAAGAAGTCACTTAATATGAGATTCAGTATGAAACTTTCGGAAAAGGCATCAACTTTGGGGCTACTGGATATTGCAAAAGTCGCCAGTACTTAGGGAGTCTCATTTATATGTAGCATCTGGCTCAACATTTGCTTCATTATATTAGCGTTTTTTTTTCTTTTAAAACCTGGTATTAATTTCCTGCTGCTACTTTCTATCTGTGTTTAGATGATTTTTACAATTAGGATATTGTATCTGCTTTCTTCCTTCAGTTCTTCCAAACCTCCAATCCAGATGTCTAAAATGGTTTAAACTCTGAATATAGGAAAGCTCCTTGACTTTTTCTTTTAAAGGAGCTTTGGTTCAAAAAATAAGACACAGGGAGAAAAAGAGTCTAAGACTATTTAAGCTTATGAAAATGTTTTAAATTTTATATGATAAAATCAGCTTACTATAGCTTTAAAAATTAAATACTTAATGTGTGTGAAGACTTTAAACAATAGAATAAGTCACTAACCTATGTAGTGAGTGAGAAATATTTCCTCATTTAGTTTTTAAACAAAGCTTTGCGAACAGACCTTTCCGTGGAAGCCATTTACCTCTAGTCATATGACATGATTCGAAACTTTAGGGGGTGGGGATATATCTCATCGTGTTTGTAGTCCAAGAAAACAAGCCAATAAAAGTTAGCTTGGTTAATTTTTTGTAGCTGATACTATTGGTAGAATGCTGAGTTTATCATTTGGGAGGAGAGCAAAATCATGATAGACAGAAAACAAACATTTGACTCACATAGCAGGGAAACAAACAAAACAATGACATAAGAAAATAACTCCATGAAAGAGCCCTAAGTTAGAGAACTTTGCTTTGTTTTGGAAAAGGTCAATGCACTATTTGTGGCAGTACGTCTATGTTAACTTCCTTTTAATTTGTACCCAAAGTTTTGCCATTACTTTTAATTTAAATCAGTAATGCTTAAATCAATAAATTTTTTTGGAGAGAAATGACTGTTGGAGGTTTTAAAATATATTTGGTTTTTACTAAACTTCTTAAGATATGTGGGAGGTCATTGGATCCTTACAAACATCAAACGGGAATGCCTTGTAACTGTGGAGATTGTGCCTATGATTTCATTCTACTACTAACTGGCAGATATTTTACAGACTAAACTAGACCTTCATCTGTTTATTGTTATTTACCATAAAGCTGGCTTTTGGTTAAAGCATCTGAGTTATTACAAAGAATATTATAAAACAAAACACTTAAAATATATGAACAATTACCTAAAACTGGTCTTTCATGGTTTGATTTTGCATGAAGTGAGATGCATTGACTTCAAAATTTCATTACTTTTCCTTAATAAAATATTATTATTATAATGTTAACTAGAAGCAACATGTGTTTAAAATTCTAAGTTTCTTACCTAAACACTTTTGGCAAAATCTTAATGATCGTAAACTTTCAACAAAAAAATGTTCTATGGATGGCTTCCTATCAAGATTTGTTCGGGAATTAATATCTGACCTCCTGTCTTACTATATATGTACAATTTTGGTGATTAAAGTACCTGGTTTCACATGCAATTTGCAGCAACATGGATGGCGCTGGAAGGGATCATGCTCAGCAAAATAAGCCAGAAAGAAAAAGAAAAATACCGGATGGTCTCACTCATAGCAGAAATCTAGAAAACTTAAATAAGGGACCAGGAAAATGAATAACTATAAGAAAGTGAAAATCAAAATCAACAAAAAACTATGAACCAGAGACACTTTTTGGGGGTGGGGGGTGGGAGGGGAGGGATTGGGTTCAAAATGGGGGGGTTGCAATTGTATGGGGAATATAAAAATAAAATCTATTATTTAAAAAAAATAAAAAAAATAAAGTACCTGGTTTCTAGCCATAATGTCCTTAAATTTGAAGAGGAAACTAATAATATACATTATTTACTAGCTGCTTATTCTATACCCAAACACTATTCAAGGTCCTTTATCAACTTTTTATGACAATACTAAGAAGTCAGTATATTATTATTTTAAATTTTATAGATGAGGAAGCTGATACAAGAAAGAAAAGTAACTTGGCCTGGGTTACACAGTTAATAAGTGGCAGAGCTAGAGCTTGAGCCCAGAGAATACTACTTCAGTACGTGTTTTCTTAATCATTCAACTCCTCTGCATTAGAAATATTCTGTGCATGAATAAAAAAATATAATAAACACAATAAAAATTATAAATAAAATTACAATAAGCATAAGTAAGACTTACAAATAATACCATATAGTATTGATCCTGACAAACTTTAAACATATGTAACACTTGAGATCCTTCCCAATTAAACTGAAATTCAAATTTATTTTATTTTTGGCATAATTTAATTTAGACTTTAAGATTCTAGGCCTACATTAGTATGTGTAGAAATAGTGAACAGAAGAATAAAGGATGCTGAGAAAGACAATATGAATATATGAGGATATTAACATTTCATTAATGACAGTTTTCCATGGGTTCCTAAAAATCCAGGAAGCTCTCAACAGTAGATCTGCATGGTGGCCAGTTAAGTGCCAACAATTAAAGTGGTGATTTGATAGATTTTTTTTTAAAGATTTTTTTATTTATTTATACATGAGCCAGAGGCCCAGGAGGGTGAGAGGATTCACCAGAGACAGAGTGGAGAGCAGAACAGGCAGATGACCGAAAACACTGCTGAGGGGAGCAGCTGGCGAGACAGGAGAGGTCTGCCGCACCATGTGGATATCTCCTTGGCCAGCCGGGACTCAAACCCACACTGCAGAGGTTGCATACAGCTTCACAACTCTGGCTCAACCCACTGCACCACCAGGGAAGCCTGATAGATTATTTTTTTAATTGAGTATCATATATGTGTCATGGAGACTTCATAATATTTTCCTTTTTATAGTTACTTTTATAAGGAATACCAATTCATTTTACCTCAAGTTATTAAATATTCTCTCAATCAAAATTATTTCAAGAAGAAATTCCTTGTCACACATGGATCTTGATGTTAAATTCCCAAGATGAGATGGAGAATATAAAAATTCTGATTAGCTTGTTCTGTCACTTCTGGATCACACACACAAAATCAAGAGAGAATCTCTATCTCCTTGAGATTGAGAGATTAAGAAATTGATAAAACAAACAAGATAAAAAAGCCCCCCTCACATTTTCCCACTAGTGTTGCATTCTTCAAAGCTGTAACTCATAGAATAATTTCCTAATATAAATCATCACCCAAATGCATTCTGATTGATCTTGTCTGACTTTGACTACCCAAAATGAATGTATGTTTTCTGATACCAGTGGATGATAAATTATAGTAGGAGTAAGAAATTTATTGTGTACTATGTATTTAGGGAAATAACTTATTTAAATTCTGAATTAGTCAAGTGCTTATTTATTTGCTTCTGTATTAAAAAGCAGAGGCATTCTGTTACATGTTTATTCTCCTCTTCTCATCACTTTGGTGCCCTCTCTGATTCCCAGACAAACATAAAACTCCATCACTTCCTGAGGAATTTTTTTAAAATGTGGTGAAATATACATAACTTAAAACTTACCATTTTAATCATGATTAAGTTTACTTGTTAATGGCATTAAGGACTTTTACACTGTGTGTAACCATCCCCACTATATCTACAACTTTTTCCTCTTCCCAGACAGAAACTCCCTTTAAATAAAAAGTTCCTGGGCCTCCCTGGTGGCCCCAGGGGTTAAGACACAACCTATGAAGCTGTCTGCAGCCACTGCAGCACGAGTTCGATCCCCTGCCAGGGAGCTATCCACATGGCACAGCAGACTCTCCTGACTCGCCTGCTGCTCCTCTCAGCAGTCTACTTTGGTCAATCTGCCTGTTCTGTTCCCCGCTCTGTCTCTGGTGAATCCTCTCACCCTCCCACGCATCTTGCCTGTACCCCAGCTCTTGTATGCATAAATAAATAAATCTTTTAAAAAAAAAAGTTCATGCATTCCTTCAGACCTCAGTATCCTCTCTCCTACTTTATATCTTTAAGAGTTTACCTATTATAAATATCTTACATAAGTGCAATTATATTTCTCCTCTGTGTCTCGCTTATTTCAATTAGCATAATGCTTTGAAGTTTCATCCCCATAATGTCTATCAGAATTTCCTTTTTAAGGGTGAGTAATATTCCATGCATATACCTAATGAGAAATATTCCACTGTGTGTATCTATAAGGTGAATAATATTCTAGTGTATGAATATGCTATGTTTTATTTATCCACACCTCTTCAGATGAACGTTTGGGTGATTTCCACTTTTGACTATTGTAAAAAGTGCTGCTATGAACATTGTTTTAAAAGTGTCCGAGTCCCTACTTTCAGCTCTTTTGGGCATATACCTAGGAGTGGAGTTGCTAGGTCATATGGTAAGAATCACCAAACTCTTTTCCACAGAAGCTGCACCACTTTTCATTCGCACCTGTAATTCAAGAGCATTCCAATTTCTCTATATCTTCATCCACACCTCTAGTTTTTAGTTTTCTTTGTTTTGATAGCCATCCCGTGGGTGTGAAGTGGTCTCTCATTATGATTGTTATTTGTATTTCGCTGATGGCCAGAGAGCTTGCTTGTGAAGTATTTAAGTGTTTTCACCAAACTATAATAAACTTTCTAAGAGCCACACTGACATTACCTGTCTTGAATTATTCAAAATAAAAATTCTTAAAACTTCCATCAGAGATGGAAGGCATAACTACATGGGAGGCAACACAATGTGACATAATAAAATGTGATTTATATATAAGCAGAGAGTGAATTCAAGTCCATACCTCGCTTCCACTTGCAAGTAATTACTTGTAAGTAATTACTGCTTGCGTGATGTAGGAGGTTGGCCTGGAGCAGCACACCTCTATTAGTTCTCTGCAGCATCTCTAGTACTTAGAGCCACCTGTAATAACTATTCTTCTTATTAGATAAAGCAGAAGCCTATTTAAACAAGTTTAAATGGCAGGTGTCAATTTGTACATTTTTTTATAATTACAAATGTATCAAGTATAATATATGTGTGTATATATTATCAAAATATATCTCAGGTAAATCTGTTGCTCAGAAAAGTGTGAAAAAATTATGATTTAATATTAAATTCAAAACTTTCACAGAGTCAAATACTGAGCAGCTGAAAAAGAAGTATAGAACCTTCCTACTCTTTAGATTTTAAAATCATTTAGGATACTGCTTAAATAAGAATTTGATCATTTGCCAGGAATCTAGGCAATGTACACATAAAAGTTACTAGAAATGTCTTGGCATATATGTCAGGTTGGGTATTGCCATCACGGTATGCAGTAGTCCTTGGAAGTTGCTTTAAGTGTCCAGAAAGGTAATATATAGACACTAGCTAGATCCCTGCCATTTCCCTAGTCTTTAATTTTTGGGGGTGCATTTTTGAGCATTTCTTTTGTATTTCATCTTGCATTCTGTAACTTGCGTTCTTTGAAAGCCACTCAGAAACAACAGAATGTACTTGTACTGTAAAATGAAAATGAGGTAAACTGACCAGTACACTATAGGTGATTCAACACCCCTTGTGACTTTCTCATTTTTTAAAACAAGCTAGAAGCAAAAAACATAGACTCATCTACTTTTTAGGCAGGTGAAATAATTAGCTGTCTTTCAGTTATTTTACAGTCTTAGGAAAATCACCTTTAAGTGTTCCTGCTTAAAATTTTAAAATATATCTCTTGATAGGTTTCCTGTTATACAAAATTAGTAACAGAATAACTGTCAGTCTGAAAAGTGAATTCTCAATGACCTCTTTTAATGAAATGCTCCTTTCTTCTAAGGGATGATCTCTTGCAAAATTTTAACACTCGCAGCCTGAGTGTTTTCATCTGTTTAAATTGTATTTGGAAACTTAGCAGTGTCTGTATGTGCTTTTCTCTCTCTCTCTAGATGGCAGCATTTGCCTTACAGACCGTCTCCCCTTCTTTTTTTGGACCACCTTCTTTATGAAGGTGCTGCACCTGGGGAATAAAAATGTTGCTGACCACCAGACTTTGTGAATGAGTGAATGACTGCAGAGTTGTTGGTGAAAGCTAGGGTAATTAATCTGTGAATCCTATGCCTGTCTTCTCAACAAAGAATTTATGCTTGAACTACATCAGTTTATGCAAATTTAGGGGTAAGCATTCCAAATGAAATGACTCAATCCCAAACCTGAAGCCTCTCTCCCCCAGCCCCAGTATGGTCACATAGGCTACTGGAATTCTTCTATCTTGGATTGTTACTGAGATTTTTTACCCACCTGGATGAAATCCAAAAGTTCAAGAAATGTTTAAAAAAAAAAAAACCTCTTAGTTTCTTAGACAGGGTAATTTGTGAAAACATATTCACTTCATCTGTGGAAATAGAAGTAAAAGCTCCAAACTTTTTAAGGTTTGCACATCTCTGTTGCAGACTGGTGAGAGGAAATGTAATTACAGAGCATAGACTTAAAAGTACTGAAATATATCATCCCTTGGAGCTGCCTCTGCAGGCATCTGGCCTGTGAAGCTATGTAGGGTCCCACACTCAGAAGACCCTGAACTTGGTTTCATGTTCTGCTGCAACCATTTTGAAGCTCTTAATACTTTCTGAACAAGAGGCTATACATTTTTATTTTTCACCAGGCCCCATAAATTGGGTAGCCGCTCTTGCTGCTTTACCACCCAGGGCAAATACCTCATGCTGCCAGTACCACAGAATGAATGATAACAGATAATTCCTATTAGTCAATGAAGAATGAAGTAGACCAAACGATGTGTGATAACTAAGACAGCTACATGTATTAGAAAGCACTCACTTAGGTTTCTTGAATGTTTAAGATCACAATTTTACAAATTTTATGGCATGATCTTTTAAACTCATGGCATGATTGATAGAAATTGTGTACTTTTCTTATGAAAACTGCAATTATTTCAACACAGCTATTCCCCTGATTCCAACTGGAATTCAGAAATCCAGTAGCACATGTAACAGAAGGAAGATGAAAAGAACTAAATGTACTTCATTTATGTCCTTTTGGATAAAGCACTTCAAAGACTGTTAATATGACTGAAGAAATGCCGTGAGAATATAGTGCTACCACAAAAACAAAAACAACAGGCAAGCACTTTTTAAATGTGCAAAATAGTGAAAAAGAGAAAAATAAATCCGGAGGTTGAAACATTTTTCCTCCATAAGCTTCTTAACAACAACAGAAAAAACCACCAAAAACAAAAACAACAACATTAATTTATGGCTACTTTTAAAAAAAGATCCCATACTCAATTTCATCGTAGAGTAGTAAATGCAAGACATAACATGTACTGACATATTATTGCCTGAACAAAATAGTTGTCTAAACCATTTAAGAAATTTAAGGCAGAAGGGACCACTGTTAGACTTGTCAATTTAAACTTATAGCTGTGTTAATTTGGCTTACTTCATTGACATCTATTTAAATATGTCTTTTATTAGTGGTTGAATCTTTGGGTGTTGAGTAAGTTAACAGTGTGTAAACAACCCAATAAGCCCAATAGATAGAGAGGAATGCAAATAATGTCCAACCTCCTGTTTTTTTCCATTGGTACATTCCCAGATACCAGGGCATAGGCCAGAAGGGCCTAGAAAGTCATGTGAGTGCTAGATATGCCTGTATGCACAAGAACTTAATGAGGAGAAAAGGAGAAAAGTTAGGAGGAAATTTTCTTTGTATACAAGGATACAGAATTGTTAGGAGTAAGAAAAGATTTAATTCACCGAGTCATAGGAAGGGATTTTACTCTTAATTCCTAGAACTGCATATTCTAGAACTCCAAATGTTAGACTCAATGGTTAATAATGAATCTAGAGGGAGGTCCCATACAAAGGTTGCCAGTGGGAAAGATTAGATTCATGCAGTCCTTGTCTTAACCCTAAACCCACAGTCTTCTGTGTCGGGGTCTAGGGCGCTCTGTTCCCATTGTTTACAATGGAGAACATTGTTTACAATGTCCCATTGTTTACAATGCCTTTACAATGTTTTGAAAGATAAATCTGTTCATTCAGTGAGTCAGTGATAAATCCCGAACTTATAAAAAAAATAGGGAGTAGTAATATTGCTTTCTCACATATAGTAAGATACGGACACTTGACTTTTTAAGTAAGAAATATTCAATCACAGGCTTTTAATATTCCCAAAATACAAAAGTATTTTGAAGTGATTGCAAAATTTGGAGATTAGAAAGAAGACACCAAGAGACAATAGTGCTTTGTGTTGAAGAATATGAGAATAGCTAAAGGAGATAAACATGCTATCGAAACAAACAAGTTATAATTCTCTTTCATGATGACATTTATAGAATGGTCATTTTCCCCAAAACTGATAGACTATCAAGGAATACATGAACATTGAGGTGAACTGCATATTCTACATATATGTGAAGAGGAAAGGCATCATAGTGTAATCAGGTACATGTGCACCACACATAGTTTCTTTCTGAGCTCTAACCCTGTCTTTTTTCCCCTGCTTGGAAAGTCACATCTGTTTCTTCTCCCTCATTTGATATGATCCAGTACAATCCAAGCTTTGGAGATACTCGCCTGGAACATCAATGATCACTTGATTTCTCAGCATATAAATCTATCTCCAATCCTTACTGGGTAGATATTAGTAATGAGCTAACTCCACCTAGACCATCGTCTGCTCCTTGCTTCTCCCCACCAGGTGACCCTTTGTAGCCTGCCACTCCAGTACTGTTGGGACTGATGTCAATTGTTTTCCCAGACCAGCATAATGGATTTTTAAAAAAAAATCCAAACCCAGAAATTCCTGCGGGGGGTTGTAGTGTTTTCAGGGATTAGCATTGTGAACACTGATTTCTAAACTCAAAGTTAAGTTCCAAAACATGACACCATAAAAGACTCAAGTGGAGTCTGGAAGCCAAGTCTCTGTCATAATTCTTCCAGAAATATCTACATGGACCTCTCCTTTGCCCCCAGATACCCTTTTTTTCTTTGCTTACCGTGTCTTCCTTTTCAAAAGGTTAACTACACTAAAGACTCTGTTTAAAAGACCAAAGTAAGTGCTTAATCATATTTTAAAAATTCTGTTTTAGTTTTAGAACACTTATGAGCCTTAGCAACAGGGCATGAGTACCAGCTCTCAGGAAAAATTCTCCTGTTGTAAGACGTTACTTGGTTGGTTGGTTGGTGAAGTGGGAGTGAAGATGGTTTGGTTTTGCTGAAATGCCTAAAAAGGACAGAATTATCATGTCAGCTGGATGCATGAAAAGTGCTTATGTTACAGTGCTCTTAAGCATATATATTTACTTACATTTCACATATTGTGTTTTTGACTTTCAGTACGGCCAGCTTCACAGCAATGACCCTGCAGCAATTCTACAAGATTCTGTACCTAGTGGGGACTCCCATTTGGATTATGCCCTGTGTTGTCATGAAATTCTTTACATTTCTGAATAATTTTGGAGAAGGGAACTAGAATTTGCTGTGGGCCCCATAATTTATATAGCTGGTCTTGACCTCCACTAATAATTTTTTTTTTTTTTTTTTCAGATTCTAGGGTCTAGGTATATTGCTCCTGGTAGAGAGATCAGGTTCATTATCCATGAGAGCATACCAGTGACTCAGTAACTTGTTGACTTAGAGCCCTGATCTTGAAAGAGGAATCCAGGTGTCTGATGATTGCAAAAACGTTTTTTATAAACAGTCACCACATACATTTTCCTATTGACTTTCATTGTAAAAATAAGAATTTGTTTGGACCATCTTGTCAGTGGACAAGTTGAAATCCTTTAACAGTTTAAACTAAGGGGCTGTGCATTCTTCATTGGTGGTCTAGAATCTGTTTGTATTTTTCTTCACATCTTTTAGTTTGAGACTTTTCAATGAAGCAATGTATTCTGTCTTCTTAAAAAAAAATTCACACAACTTTGAAGCCCCAGCTCCCTTGCTTTCTGGCAATTTAAGATTGGTTAATGATACTATGTAGAATAATAGTGGTGAAAGTGGAGAACTTTGTCTTTTGCCAGATCTTAGTGGAATAGTTTCCAGTTTTCACATTTGAGAATGATGTTAGCTGTGGGTTTGGCATTTATGGCCTTTATTATGTTGAGGTATGTTCCATCTACCCCCATTTTTTGAGGGTTTTTATCATAAATGAATGTTGAATCCTATCAAATACTATCTCTCGGCACCTACTGATATAAGCATATGATTTTTATCTTTCCTTTTGTTGATGTGGTGAATTACATTGATTGGTTTTTACATGCTGAACCATCCTTGCATCCTTGGAATGAATCCACTTGGTCATGTGTATGTTCCTTTTAATACGTTGTTGAATTTAGTTTGCTAAGATTTTGTAGGAGACATTTGGATTTATGTTCGAAAAAGAAGCTGGTCTGCAGGTTTTTCTTTTTTGTGGTGTTTTGTCTGGTTTTGGTATGAGGGTAATGTTGGCCTCATAAAATGTGTTTGGAAGTATTTCCTCTTTCTCAATTTTTGGGAAGAACTTGAGAAGCATAGGTATGAGTTCGTCTTTGAAGTTTTGGTAGAACTCACTAGTGAAACTGTCTTGTCCTGAACATTTATTTTTTGGGGGGGAGACTTTTGGTTGCTATTTAAATTTCCTTGGTGTATGCAGGTTTTCAATTTGTTCCTGATTCAATCTTAGATAGTTGTATATTCCTAAGAATTTGTCTGTCTCTTCTAGGGCATTCAACTTACTCTAGCTTACAAGTGTTCACAGGAAGCTCTTATGATTCTCTGAATTTCTGAGATGTCTGTTCTATTTTTCATTTCATTTTTATTCTACTTAGAGTTTTCTTATTTTTTTTTTCTTTTTGAGACTAGTGAGAGGTTTGTATATTTTTTCAAGGAACCAACTTTTGGTTTCATTAATCTTTTGGATTGTGTTTTTTATTTCTAGTTCATTTACTTCTTTTAAAAAATTATTTCCTTGCTTCTACTGTAGCTATTCATCTAAAAATTAAAGATGGCCAACAAAAAAAGGAAGACAAGGAATGCAACTAACTTTGACCAAAAAATCAAATTTAATCTGAGACTTGGGATGTCTATTTAAGAAAGTTCAAGACTGGTAATTGATGGCCTTTGAGTAAATAGGTAACCAGCATCAATGAACGAATTGTAGGTATTTAGGACCAAGTCATACAAAGTCAGGATTAGGGGCAAGAAATGCAGGTCTAGAAGGGGTTGAGATTATCACGAGAAAATCCCACTACTGCAGGAGATGGAATGTGCTAAGCAGGAGCCAGTTACAGAGGAAACAACAATGGATTTAGTTCATAGGATGCTGTGGCCCCCAGCTAGCCTGTCTTTATACGGAAATAGGAAGTTGCTGACATAGGGATCATGAAAAAGTAAAATTTGCTCTACACGTTAAAGTGTTGTTGATGGTTATAAAACTTCCCTGGAAACTTCTGAGCAGATGTCGAACCTGAAGGTAGAGGTTGCGGCATCAGCTGAAACCACAGAATTTTGTCATCCACTTGGAAAGGAATAGCCATTTGCTCTTTGATAAAATGTAGTAGTATTTTTTTTTTTTTTTTGCTTCAAATACTTCTTTTTTTTTTTAAATATTAAATTTTATTTTTATATTCCCCCATACAATTGCAAATGCCCCATTCTGACCCCAATCCTTCCCCTCCCGCCCCCCACCCCCCAAAAAGTGTCTCTGGTTCATAGTTTTTTGTTGATTTTGATTTTCACTTTCTTATATTCATTTTCCTGGTCCCTTATTTAAGTTTTCTAGATTCCTGCTATGAGTGAGACCATCCGGTATTTTTCTTTTTCTTTTTGGCTTATTTCGCTAAGCATGATCCCTTCCAGTGCCATCCATGTTGCTGCAAATTGCATGTGTTTATCTTTTTTGAATGCTGAGTAATATTCCATGGTATATATGTACCACATCTTCT
Source organism: Talpa occidentalis (assembly GCF_014898055.3). NCBI lineage: Eukaryota > Metazoa > Chordata > Mammalia > Eulipotyphla > Talpidae > Talpa > Talpa occidentalis. Next base: position 94,972,825 of record NW_023601322.1, read on the forward strand.
TGATCCAGTCATCTATTTTTGGGCATTTGGGTTGTTTCCAAAGCTTAGCTATTGTAAACAGTGCTGCTATAAACATAGGAGTGCAGGTGCTCTTTGGAATTGATGTTTCTGTGTCCTTTGGGTAAATACCTAGGAGTGGAATTGCTGGATCATATGGAAGCTCTATGTTTAGTAGGTCCAGAAATCTCCACACAGCTCTCCATAGTGGTTGGACCAGTTTGCACTCCCACCAACAGTGCACAAGAGTTCCTTTTTCTTCACATCCTCGCCAACATTTGTTGTTGCTAGTTTTTTTAATATGTGCCATTCTCACTGGTGTGAGATGGTATCTCATGGTAGTTTTGATTTGCATTTCCCTGATTACAAGTGATGTTGAACATTTTTTCATATGTCTGTTGGCCATTTGCATTTCCTCTTCAGAGAAGTTTCTTTTTAGCTCTTCTGCCCATTTTTTGACTGGATTATTTTCTTTGTTGTTGCTGAGTCTCATCAGCTCTTTGCAGATTTTTGTGATCAGTCCTTTATCATTAGTGTTGGGTGCAAAAATGTTCTCCCAGTTGGTGGGGTTTCTCTTTGTTTTTGTTATTGTCTCTTTTGCTGTGCAGAAGCTCTTTAATTTGATGTAGTCCCAGCTGTTTATCTTTCTCTTCACTATCACTGCTTTGGGTGATGTGTCTGTAAAGATGTCTTTGCTGTGCAAATCCCGTAGTGTTTCGCCTATATTTCCTTCTATGTATTTTATGGTTTCAGGTCTTATGTCTAGTTCTTTAATCCATTTTGAGTTGATTTTTGTGTATGGTCTGAGGTAGTGGTCAAGCTTCATTCTTTTGCATGTAGCGACCCAGTTTTCCCAGCACCATTTATTGAACAAACTTTCTTTGCTCCAATGCATAGTCTTTGCTCCTTTGTCAAATATTAGTTGACCATAAATCTGTGGGTTTATTTCTGGATTTTCTATTCGATTCCATTGGTCTGTATGTCTGTTCTTGTACCAATACCATGCAGTTTTGATGATTATGGCTTTGTAGTATAGTTTGAAGTCTGGGAGTGTGATGCCTCCATTTCCTTCTTTTTTTTTCAGTAGAGCTTTGGCTATTCGGGGTTTTTGGTGATTCCATATGAATTTCATCAATAATTGTTCTATTTCTTTGAAGAATGCCATTGAGATTTTGATTGGAATAGCATTGAATCTGTATATTGCTTTTGGTAGGATGGCCATTTTAATAATGTTTATTCTTCCAATCCATGAGCAGGGGATGTCTTTCCATTTCTTTGTGTCTTCTTCTATTTCTTTTAACAGTGTTTTATAGTTTTCTTTGTATAAGTCCTTTACCTCTTTTGTTAGATTTATTCCCAAATATTTGATTTTTTTTGTTTCGATAATAAAAGGGGTGGTTTTTTTGATTTCTTCTTCTTCAGATTTATTGTTTGTGTATAGGAAGGCTACTGACTTTTGCGTGTTGATTTTGTATCCTGCCACTTTACTGAATTGATTGATGAGTTGAATTAGTTTTTCTGTGGAGATTTTGGGGTTCTCAATGTATATTATCATATCATCTGCAAATAGTGATAGTTTGACTTCTTCTTTTCCTATTTGGATTCCTTGGATGTCTTTCTCTTGTCTTATTGCTCTGGCTAGGACTTCCAGTATTATATTGAAAAGCAGTGGTGAGAGTGGACATCCTTGTCTTGTTCCAGATCTTAATGGAATTGCTTTCAGCTTTTCACCATTGAGAATGATACTGGCTGTTGGCTTGTCATAGATAGCCTTTATGATGTTGAGGTATGGTAGTAGTATTTTAAAGATGATAGACCGTCCAAGAAGTAAGAGAATGTTTACATAGTTATAATGATGGCTTCTTCCTAGTGTTCAAAGGATACTTTTAGGGGAAGTCATGTTTATTGCTCTAATGGTCCTCTGAGGAGGGATTATAAAGTCTTTAAAAACAATAGAGATCATATTTAAACGCTGACCATGGGCACAGTGATGGATTTCTTCTCTGGCTACAATAAAGCCAGGCATTTTGACATTTTATTTGGTAGCAAGAGTGTTTGGCTTTGTTTTCGGCACTGGCTCTGTGCCATGCTTTACATCCCCCTGAAATAGCACTTCTAATACCCGTGCCTCCTTCTAGGGCTCTTCTCTGGTTCAAGGCTAGGAAGAAGTGGCCCAGTGCCAGCTCTAATTAAGCAATAAGACACTCCAGGCGGTACATTTCTGAGGATTACTGCATGCCTGCCTTAAGTGCGTCACTACTCAAGAAGGGCAATCATCCTTTAGAAAATGCATTCTCTGCAGTGACTTACTGCCATTTGGAAGGGAAACTTTTATAAGCTAGCAAGAAGAAAGGGGAGAGGAGAGGTATTTCCCATGTGCTGGATGGCATTCTCTGTGTGTGGCTTGCTGGTTTCATGGAAAGGAGGAGGCGATGTTCCTCTGGGAACGTCAGAGTCAGCAGTGAGATTCTATCTGGACCAGACCCAACCATGGACACAGCTTGTCCTCACTGAAGAGCACCCCATACAGTGAGTGGACGTGATTTGTAATTGGGGGTAGTTTTGTCTGAAAGTTTCCTCGCCAGAAAAATGAAAAATAACACTACACCGCCCTTATTTTAAGCTTAAGAAGACACGTTTCTAAATGAATTTTGAGGACTTGAAAATAGTCGAAGGCTTTTCTTTTTGTGTGTCTGAGAGTCAGTGCAATGTAGGGTACTGATTATGAAGTCAAGCTCTCAAGCCAGCTTCTGGGGTTGAATGCCAGCCCTGACACCCTGTAATTGTAAGGTCCTGAGAAAGTAACTTCAGTTCTCTAGTCCTTGTTTTTCTCCTTGTAAATTGCATATAGTAAGCATACCTCTCTTACAGTGTTCTCTTATGGATTAAATGTGATGACATATATGAAGCAGCTAAACAGTGTCAGATGTACCTCTTGACTTTCTGAAAATAGTTATTAGATTTAAATTTATTAGTGATCCTCAGAGGAGACAGAACAGAGTATCATAATCATTCTCTTACCTCTTGGCCTGGGAAAATATCACAATTCAAATTATCTATCTTTAAAATGGTAAAAACTAAAAAAAAAAATTAGGCAGCTTTTTGGATACCCCAGTCAGCCCTTCAGCCCTGTCTTGTGGGATCCATACTCCGCGTAATCCCTTCCCATGCCAATGGGGTGCCCTGAGCAGTGCTTCAGAGATTAGCTCAAAAAGCTTTGGGGTATCTGTCTCTCTCTCTCTCTGACTCCCCCCGCCCCAACCCCATATCACAAGGCCACTCAGGCAGCTGATGGAGCAGCCCATGCAGTGAGAACCCAAGACCAGCCAGCAATGACAAGAATGAACCAGAAAGTAGATGTACTAATAGCTGCCTTCAAGCAGTTAAGTAAAATATGTGAAGGACTATTAAAATTATATTACTTTATTATTTGCTTTATAGAAATCTGTCAAAAACAAGCAAAGAAGTCTAGGCAATACCTCCCTGTGTGCCAGGCACCACTACCACTATGGGGCTGGTAATAAAGTAGCAGAGAAAGCAAATATCCCTGACCTCTGAAACTTACCTGTGGGTAAATAAATAAAAGATAGGGCTTGTTACATTTCAGTAAGTGCTTATGATAAATGTCTTTGGTTTTGTTTTACCATCTTGAAAAGTTTGCTTTGGAAACTACTCCATGGGGAGGTAACACTTAAGTCAAGATCTTAAAGAGCTGGGGAAACAGTTGTGAAGATAATTAGGAAACAATGATTCGGGCCGGCATTTCTCTGCTTCTTGAAGAAGTTTAGGAGATGAGGTGAAAGTGTTGCAGGACATCACTTGGCTTTTTTACAACTTTGGGTTTAACTCTGAGAAAAATGGGGAATCCCAGGGGTTCTGAGTGGAGGAGAGATGATGTGACTGGAGTTTGTGGGACACAAGAGTGGCAGCCAGAGGTCATTGTTGACAGTAGTTTACGTGAAATAACAAGTTGTGACTTAACGATGTGGTACTTGGGACAAAGATGACTTGAATTTCTTTTCATTTATAGGTATTTTGTATTAAAGTTGTTAAATTATCATGAGAAGAGCAATTACTTAAGTGTTAAAACTGGGTAAAAATAAGTTATTTTACTCATGCCACTTGCTACTACCTAGCCCTTAGAATAAGATTATGAATATGCAAATCCTAAATAACTCAGCTGCACATATATAGATATGTTTATATACTATCATGTACCTGTATATACATATTGTATACATATATATACAAACACACACATTTAGGTGTCAGTAGAGTGTATGAATATGTGTGTGTAGACGCATGATGAGAAAGAGCATGTAAATGTGACAAAATGTTTGCAGCTGGTAAATCAAGGTAAAGAGCTTATATGTGTGCTTATTTACTACTCTTGGAACATTTCTGTTGGTTGGAACTTTTGAAAATAAAATTTTAGAGGAAAGGTGCATTAAAATGATGTATTTATTCAGAAGTTAGTTCATAATAAATGCATGAATATGCCATGGTAAAAATATAAGAGAAATGGGATTATGGCTTTCAGTTCTGCACTTGGGTGTATGTATACTAATTGGACTAATGCAAACACTATATAGCTAAATTGTGATGCTGGGGATCTTCTGCCATTTTTTAGATGGTTATTCTGTAATTAACCCATGCACTTCATTCCTGCAGGAAACCCCATTTACTTATTAAATTAAATAGTTGAGAAAAGTAGCTAAGGGGAAGTGGGTAGATTTAAATGACCAGATAGAGTGTGGTGGTTTGATAGAAATTGATGTCTGATATCATCACAGTTTAAAGAAGCAATTTCATAAATGTGTTTTACACAATTAACACATTGATTGCTGCAGAAAGATATAACAATTGATTAATCAGAGTGGACAATAATGCTTTAGAAGGTCAATGAACAAAAAAATTGTTACTGGGCAAATATCACTTCATGTATCATAATTCTGTTAATGTCTTTATCAAATACAGTTATGAAACATTTTTTTAAATGGTTATGTTTCAGTTCTATTGAAAAGAGACAAAACAAATGGAATAAATGCAATAGAATGGGACCAAACAGAAATAGTCATTTTTGATCACAGAAAGATATTTTTTAATCATACAATAGTTGAAACAATCCATTTTTAGTGATAAAAAAACAAAAAAGGTAGGAACGCTCTTGTATTCAGTCACAATATTTCATTTCTTTAGCAGGACCTCCAAAATTTATGTCAGAATGCTGCAGACTAAATCTGTCATTAGAATAACTTTAGATTTAATAAGCAAGATTTTTTGGCAGTAGCCAAACGTGGTAGGTATCTAGAGCAAACCGAATGTTAATCCTTTAGGTAAAAAAAAAAAAAAAAAAAAAACAGGGAATTTAAAAAATGTGCATCGTCTCTAATATCTTAGGGTTTTTGAAAGAGAAGCCAATTTTATAATAACTTATTGCTGCCTTCTCTATTTTAGGAGAATTAAATTATGGGACATTTCTTTCAAAGTCTGGTCCTTTATAGAACTGAGATGTAGAAATGCTTTAGGACCTTGGCATTGATCTTATGAACAATAACTGTGGAGAACAGATGGGAAGTTATTTTTCCATTTCCTGAGAAAGTACAGAGTCCAGCTGAATCTTTTAGACCAACAGAATTGAGGCAATTTTACTTTTATGATAACTGTGTTCTGAGAACTAATATACAGTGCATTCAAGTTAAAATGATGCCATTTTAATGTTAGTCAATATATAATAAAAATGGCCACTAGGTCTCTAAGAGGAATTCAAGGTTATATATTTATTTTGTCAATGCCCTCATTGAGTGAGTCTAGGGAGAGGGAAAACACATTCTTTTTATTTCTGATTTAATGGACATGTTGTTAAGTTCCCCTATGAAAAGATAATACTTAGCATCTGTCTTTTGCTTGAACAAATTTATCTTTATGAAAGACCTTTATCTGAGGCTTCTAATTTTATGAATAAGCATTTTGACACTGCTCACCACCATGTTTTTCCCCCTCAACAATATTCTGATGTAAGGGCGTTTTCAAATGAACGTTGCTTAGTAACGCGTGGGGGAAATGTCAAGCCTTCTTTGAGGAGCAGAAACTTTGGCTGTATATGAACAGCACATGCCGCTTTTCAATCTAAGCAGTAAATATTTGCAGGGATGGAGTAGGGTCACCAGTGTAGTCCTATGTGGGCCTGTTTTTAAGGTCAAACAGGCTAGGTAATCTGGACCTCCTTGTACCTATTTACTTGTGTTCGCCAACAGGTGCTATGGCTCATTCATAAGAACTTGATATTGTCTGTCCTCTGCCTCTGACACGCTGACGTGTTCTCTTGAATAAAGGTCTTTACTTTGTTTATCATCGAAATTCTAAAAATTTGTACCTGCTAATTTCTGCATGTCTCTCGATGAATATTTCTACAGAAAACTAAGAACAGTGGTATTAGCTTTCGATTGAAATATATTCTTTCAAGTTATATGCCATTCATCATAGGAAGCAGCTATTCTTGGGGCTGCTTACTATTTTAATGGGATGCCAGTGTCCAGGAAAAGCTGAAAAATAAATGGTAGGTTCCATGGGCATGATGTGTGTATCCATTTACTTATAAATTCTTTAATGTCTCTCTATGGTGTTATAGATTTTTAGTGTAGGGTTTCAAGATGTTAAATATATAACTTAGCATAGTGTTTTTTAATGTTACTCTTATTGTTTCTTTATTCCAAGATGTTTGTTGATCATACATGGAAACTGATTTTGTGTATTAGCATTCTATTTTTAATTCAGGCTGGAATCACTTTTTATTTCTAGTGGGTTTTATATAATTTTATCACAGTATAACCACCACTGCATTCATAGTGACATCAACTATGTGGGCTATCAACTGTGCCACCACCGCAAATATCTGCCTCCTACTACTCCTTTATAGCTACCCTTTGTCTCCTAACACCCCTAATTCCTTACAACCATGATTCTCTTTTCAATGTCTATAGTTTTATAATTTGGAAAATGCTACACAAATGAGATCATATAGTATGTGACATGTTGAGTGGCTTATTTTAAAACGTATTATCATGCCTTTGAGATCTATCCAAATTATTAAAAGTTCATAATTTCTTATTGTCAAGTAGTTTTCCATGATATACATACAACATTGTGTTTAACCATCTACCTATCGAGAGCTCTTTTGATTATTTTCATTTTTTTCTCATTACAAATAAAGTCATGAACATTCGGGAAAAAAGGCAATTGATTGGATCATGTATTAGAATTCTCTTGCTGAGTAACCTATTACCAAGATGCTAGAAAATGTAAAAACACAGCTGTTTCTGAGATCACAGTTATGTTGCTTGGATGTCTGGACACAGAGTGACTGGAATGTTTGCTCAGGAGCTCACCAGGCTGACATCAAGCATTGGCTGCAACTGTGGTTCTCATTTCGGCCTCTTAGTGATCTGCCAACCTCAGAGGCTGTTGTGAGAATCCATTTTCCCACGGTTGTAGGTCTAAAGTTCTTGCCTTTTATATGTCAGCTGAGGTCCACTCTCAGCATCAAGAGGTGGACAAGGTTTGCTCCCAGATGCTCTCTTTGTCTTCAAACCAACAAAGATGTCCTGGATCCTTAGAATCTCTCAGCTGGCCTACTGTGATTGCTGGAGAAAATGTTCTACTTTTAAATAGGCTTGTGGGATATGATTAGGCCCGGGCCGATTATCTGTCTTTGTTAAGGTCATTGACCGGGTGCTTGATCGCAAGTGCACAGCCCCATCACAGCTGTGCCTCCCTTAGTGCTTCAGTAATGGGGTTGAGAAAAGTTGTGCATTCACCAGGGTGGGCAGGATCTTGGGGCAGGGTATTTCTTAGAATTTTGCTTACCACAGATATTGATTATTACTCTTGAGTATGGACCATGTCCATTTCTTACAGATTGTTCCTAACACATTTATTAATCTGGAATCAACAGCTGCATTGGAGCTTCATTCCAGCCTCACCTGAGTTAGTGGTTAAAATGTCCCTTCTTTTTTCTGTGGGAAAAATAGCATTTGCTTTTAGCCACCTTTCTAGTTACAAATAAACTTTTAACTGACTGACATGTCCATTCAGAGGGACAAATTGAAGTAAGACTGCAGAGATTAATGGTCACAATGATCATGTAGCTTTCATTGTCACACTCATTTAGACTTAGGATGGTGGTGGAGAGACCAGAGATAGTAGTGGAGATGCACCAGCCTGCATTTCTGTTGGGTGGGCCAGCCTTCAGTTGCGAGGACATGGATGGCCGGGAAAAGCAGCAGGGCCATAGACAATTTTGCTTCAGTGTTGCTACCACTTATTTTCCATTTAGGCTGGAAGTTAGAGAAGTTAATGTCTAGTCACATGAGGTTGACCCATATTGAAGAATGGCTGACTTTTCCATCTCGTAATTTGCCATCATTTTGGATTTGCTCCTATCCCCACTGCCATCTTTGGGGCTTCGACACCTCAAGGCTAGATGCGTATTATAGCCTCTTTCCTCACACTCTGCCCCCCTACCCTGCACCACCGGTATTTTCTCCTTTAATGTGGCCTACACATGGTTTCTAAATCAATCTTTCTACAACACTACTGTCATCACATTAGTCTGTTGATATGGCAGGTGGAACACAGCAGCAGGACATAAACTGCGAGCCAGAAGCCTAGACACTGGCCCCTGCTCAGTACTACCTGCTGGGGGGCTTTGGATGTGCCTTTCTCTCCATTTCCTTCTGGACAAAGTGAAACTAGTGAAGACATAAAGTACTCCCCTCTTCCTAACCCCCCGCCAGTCCCCAAGTCTCACATCATCAGTGAGTTTATAAAAATCTGACCTGTGTATCCCTGTCTTTATCCCTTGGATCCCTTTCTCACTTGAGCTACCTACACATTCCCAGCCCTCCCTTCTCACAGTGTTCATAACCTTGTCAGCCTGAGAAGCTAATTCTCCTTTGACACATTACTGACACATGTCCAGTTGGATGTACCTCATGACTCATTTGAAGCTTTCTGGGAATTCTTCAGCTTTTATACTGCAAATCACACCTTTGGCAGTCTCACCTTCGTCCCATAACTTAGCGCTATGGATTATCAAGATAATGACAATAATAGTAGCTAAAATTTCAAGCACTTATCAAGTATCAGGCACTGCATTTAGTACTTGGCTTTCCTTATCTTGTTTATTCATTCAACAAACTGCTATTATTGTTCCTGCTTTATAGATAAGGAAATGCAGCCTTGGGGAGGGTAAGAAACTTTCCAGAGGTCACGTTGTTCACACATGGCAGAGTGCTAGGTACTGAATAGACCTGCCCAATTCCTCAATCTGTGCCCTCACCCTCCATACCACTGCTGTTGCGGCTGCATGCATCCTGGTTGTCTTTCTGCCTCTTGTCAAATGAAAACGTTTTTCTCAGGACCTCTGTCTTGCACTTCTTGTTGAATACCACTCACCTATATTTGATAGGCACATTTAATATGTTTGCAGTAAGAAATTAATGATTAATTTAATAGACGAGGCAACATTTTTTCAGGACTAACAAGTTTCTAATTGGATTGTTAAAAGTGAGTTGAATCAGTATGCTTTGATGGGGAAAGTTTACTTGCTGTTATTAATTTAAAAATATAGAATAATTTCTTTTTTTTATTTTTTTTTAAAAGATTTTTATTTATTTATACAAGAACCTGGGATAGGCCAGATATGCGGGAGGGTGAGAGGATTCACCAGAGACAGAGTGGGAAACAGAACAGGCAGACTGACGAAATACACTGCTGAGGGGAGCAGCGAGTGAGACAGGAAAGGTCTGCTAGCCATGTGGGTATCTCCACGGCTGGCGGGGATCGAACCAGCGCTGCAGAGGCTGCAGAGAGCTTCACAGCGCTGCCCTCAACTGCCTGCGCCACCAGGGAGGCCCTAGAATATTTTCATTAACAAGTTGGGTTTATTTACATGTTTTAAATCTTGAAAATTTATACATTTAAAAATATAAATTAAAAGAAGCCTACAAAATGAATCTTCATGTGCTTATAATAGTTATTTTTAAAGTAACAGATAGAAATGACAAGGGTGTACACTGTATTGTTAATGGAGGGTGTTTTTGATGGGAAAGAAGAGGAGGCTTAAGGTCACTTCCCTATGTTTGAAATGACATGAGAATCATGTGAGATTTTTAGAATTTAGAACACACTATTAAAAAAAAATTAAAGGTAGGTCCTTAAATTTCTTTTTTTTGTTGTTGTTTGTTTCATTGGGTTGTTCTTTTTTATAGTACCTCTTTCTTAAAATACTGTTTCCATTTCAGGTTTATTGTAGACTCAGCTGATTTTTGGCAAGCTAATCATGTGTTTTCTAATTTTTATTCTCAGAAGAATGTTCTGTTGTAGTAAGTGGAAAAACAGAGAACCCCTTGATTTGTTTCCTCAGCACAGCTTGTCTGACCTTCATCACTGAAAGACTGACATTCAGAACTATGAGGTTTACCTCCAAATTTACCAACTGTTTGAAGTGTCTGATGCTGAGATTTTGTTGACTGTTTCACATGTAAGATTTGACTGTAATCTAATTAATTCAAAAGGCTCGTGATATGACAATATTTCTGAATCTTTTCACCTATTATTTTTCAGTAACAAAGCATGCCAAAAGGTCAGTAATTGTAGAAAAGAGCTAAAATTTTGAGATGCAGTGTTCTCAAACCTTGGCTGTGAATGAAATCCCTATAATTAGCATGACCCTTGGAGAATGTCATTGGATATTTGATGAACAGGGCATGAACTCTGTCTTGCCATCCAGGGGGCCTGTAATACTACCCTGAATGACGCCTGGGAATTTTAAACGACCAGAGAGTTCTTATCTAAGAAATTCAGGGAGCAAGGCATTTGTCCACTCTAATGACTGCTGTTAGCAGATTTATGCCACTTGGATCAATATAGTTCCACCTTCTTACCTCCAAGCTCTGTTTAAAAGAAAAAAAAAGGACGTGTCTGACCCCAGTTTTCATAACTAAAAATAATAATATGATATAATAAATTCTAGAAAACTACTCTAGCTTATTTTCATTGCCACAATATTTGTAAACATGCCTAGGTATATAAAGATGCAAGTACATAGAAAACTATTGACTTTTCTTTCAGGACTAATCATCCATTTTAAGAAAACAAGTAGAATTAAATTGAAATACAAGGCCAAAGAATGAGATACTTTATTAAGAACATTTCAATCAGTAGTCATTATTTCTTCATAAACAGCTTTACCAAGTGGTCATTGTCTTAGAAATGATAAGAACATTATCCTTTCTCTTATGTCTGTCTTCACTAAAGATCAATGGAAAGAATAAATGTGTTTTTTATAAAGATAAATACAGTTAGAGAAAGAATGATTTTTAAAAATCACCTATCGTATCCCAGGGTTTGTTCTTTGATTAAAAGTATCTTTAAAACAAATAACCTGCATGCGTATATGTGTGTGTAACTAATGCAATTAATCTTCATGCTAGATTAACTTGATAAAATATTGACCTAATTTGGGATTAAAAGATTACGAGTAACATTTTGCGCTGAAGGCTGCAACATGCCTCATGTCAACGCAGTAATGACAGAATTAACCTCCCAAGCCCTCTTCAATTGGGGCGTTTTCTGAGCTGCTACTTGAGCAGTGTTTAGATGACCTGCAGTGACTGGAGCACAAAGCACTCCCTGATGCTGCTTTCTCAGCCAGCTGAGCTGCCTCCACGCTTGAGAACTGTGCAGAGGGAAACCATGCAAAAGACATCCTAGAGAAGTCCAGCTTCTGCTTGTCAAATAAATGCTTTAGTTTACTAGTAAAACGAGTTGTCTGGAAGTATTTAAGACATTTTAATGTTAAGTACAAAAATGCCTTTTATAAACATCATATAATTGCTTACAAGTGTCAGACATTTTGCTTTTCAGTGGAAAACTTGAAAGTAGAAAAATATCCTTGATGTTTAGTTCTCTTCCTGAGATTTTGGTGGCAGTTTTTTGACAACCAGTGTGGACATCTAATTGACTGCCAAATGTGGACAGAAAAGAGTGTATCTGCCTTCTTTTTCTCAGTCAGGATAACTGTGATGCATACAATTCCAGTCTGTAAGTTGCCCTTGGCGATTGGTCATGAGGCTGAATGAGAAATGAAATATATAGATGATTAAGAGGATTTTTCATGTAATAAAGAAAGAAAAGTAGCATTGATTAACCTGTAATTATTGAGTGGAATGGAATAGAAACTGGATATGGAGCCTTACTGTCTGGAATTGATTGTATCTTTCTTTAACAGAGTTTCTAATTATCTGGATCCTGACTTCCTTATCAGTGTAATTATACCAAATATTTCCATGGAAGAGGGATAGGAAAGACCCCATTCTGTTCATAAAATAGTAAACACTCCGCATGTGTAAGTACTGTGTATAAAGGAAGACTGTGTCAGACTGGGCAAGCCTTACATGCAGGGATAATAATGACGGGCATTGAAGGCTTGGGGGCTAGGTCTTCATGGTATCAATTGTGAGCCCATCCCCTAATCTTTCCACTATTAGAGCTTCCTTCTTTGGATATTGAAATCTTTTGGAGAGCCACGAATTAATCTTGTAGATAGTGAATAAAATTGAGTTTTGGAATGTTGTAATGGCTGCCACCATGTTCGTTTTACTCAACAGCTTGTGCACACGGTATTTAATTCCATACTGGACAAATAGTTGGCTCATAATAAAGCATTATTGATTATCAAATAAAAAATCTACATCTCCCTCTTTCTATCAGTTATTCATATTTTCTTTTCTTTTTTTTAATTGTATGATTTACAGAGTAACATTGGTTCCAATGCTGTATGTGATTATGGGATGTAGCAATCTCTTCCCATTTGAGAACTATTTATTGAACTCCTATACTGTGCTCTACTCTGCTGCTGTTTGGAGCTGCAATGAGAGAGAAAGGACATTTCTTGACCTGGAAGGTTTTAGCAGAGATGTTTTTTTCTTTATTAAAAAAGGTTAATAGGAGGCATAACAGTTTTAAAAGCATCAATTGTAGAATTAAAAAAAGTAATTCACCAAAATTGAAAAAAGAATTAAAAAAGAAAAGATGTCATGTTATTCAAATATCCCAATTTTTACACCATTTGTTTTTTACTTCCTGAATGCCAAGAGTAACTAAGTCTTTTATGTACAAAAATGAAAGATGAGCTGTCATATATGTCACATACAGTGGGCTGGATGAATGGAATCCCTAACAAAATATCAACCTTTCCCCAGTTTTTTTTTTTTTATTTATTCACCCAATATTACTTTAAAACATTCTGGGTAAATAAGAAATAACATTCTGGCACATCCATTTTTAAGGTTGTAGGACATACGAATGCAGCAGTGTTTCTTAGTAGAATCACAAGTTACATCTCTTTTGTGATTTTTCCTTTTCTTCTTGTTCACTTCATACTCATTTTTCTCCCTTGAGTAACTGATTGGAATCCAGATGCAAAAAAGACAGAATTTTTGGTTTAAGTGAAATTATATAACACACCCTATAAAAGAATGAACTAACTATAAAACTTAAGCTACAAACAGAACAGCTACAATGTGCAAGTTGATTTCTACTTCTATTTATTGTAACTCTCTCAATCACACTCCCCATTCCTCAGGAGTGATGCCTTTCACTAGGAGCACTATTGCCCGAGTTCCATAGTTTTGTATTTTGAAGGGAGAGCAAATTTCAGTGTTTTCACTCAGAGGCAGTAAATAAGGACATGTGAAATTAGACATCAAAATAGTTACCGATTTCCACACACACTTATATTGTGTAGATTTGCTTTTCATCCTTCCTATTGCAGCTATTAATTAGAAAAATAAATTTTTATTTGCTCTGCTTTAAGTTTAGTTATCTTTCATTGAAGATGGTATCATGTCAGCATGGCGTGGAACACGATATACTTTGGAGTCATGTGAGCCGGACTGTGCCAAGCACTGCTCTTATTTCTAAAGGTGAGAGGGAGAAGAGGAAAGGCAAGGTCACTGCTCACATGGGTCTCACAAGATTTTGTGATTCTAGTGAATTTGCTGCTCTTAATACTGACATTTCCTCCCCTGCAAAATGAACGTAATATGTATATCCCAATTTATTTCAAGTTTTAGTAGTAGCTGAATAAAGTATTTTTTATAGTGCCTGCCATGCCGTAAACACACACTAAATGGGGAGGTATTAGTGGACTTAATATCCTTCCTGTTATGTATCCAGCTAGAATATGTTGGTATCTGAGCTCAGAGTTCACAGTGGATACATTAAAGTTTTCATTCGAAGAGATGATTTATTGATTTGAATTATTTTCTCTTTTCCAATCTCCATTTTGATTATACACAAATCAAGAAGGATATCTGTTCATTTTTTTTAAAAAAGAACCCATATTACACACACACACACACACACACACACACAGAGTAGTATTTATTATTTGTATATCAACACACATGCACATATATACACACAGGTATAGAAGCTCATATTTTTAGTTTAATATATATGTGTATGTACCTAAATATGCTTCACAAATATTCAGTAACAGGAGTTCTTGTTCACTATGGCTGAAAACTGCAGCGACGAAGCTTCCAGCAATTCCTTGCCTGCTATTCTTTCTGCATCATTACTCATTTCCTCTCATTCCTCAATGGTGTTTTCATTCATGAGAAAATCAAAATCTTTTTGAAGTCTACATGACTCTGCCATTTTATCTCTTCAAGTATTTATCACACTGAACCAATCTTCATTGTTTTTTGTGTATAGAAACTCAGAATGAGAAGAAAAAAATAACCAAAAAAAGGTTATTTTGTCAGTGATTCCATTAGTCCAGTCCATTGACTGTGGCATATGTAACAGCTGGTGTTTCAGATGTTTTTGTAGATAAAGAGATTTAGCTACTGTTGCCTTTCAGCAGTTCAAAAACAGATTAATGGGTAAAAGAGTTTGTAATACTTCTGTCAATGTGTGTAATTGTCCCTGCAAAATGATTAGAGTTCACAGTCCAAAAAGAGTAGATGAGCACAAAGCTGTAATTTGAACTTGTACAAAGTTCCGTGTTTGTACAAAGTGCAAAATTAGTAGTGCATGCCAAAATAAAAGGAATAGAAGCATTCTGTTTTTCCTCACAGAACTTGTTTCCTGTCTACTATTAGTATTAATTCGTTTGGTAGAATTTGTTGAATGAGTGTGCCACGACACTTGAACTAGTTACATACAGTAAAGACCAAGATCTGTGCTAAAAGTAAACCAATTGCTTTTGTCCACATCTCCTTGACCTGTTGTGAATTTCTAGATGTAAGTTTCTAGACTTATACCTCCTTCTTGAAACTCTTTTCCTTCATTTTCCTGGTACTGTATTATTCAACTGCTCATATTTTGGTCACTTTTTCTATTTTTTCCCTTTTTTGGGAGGGGTCACCCCCTACTTCTTACTTCTTCCAACAGTCTGTTTCAGTTTCGTTTGTATCTCTCTCTTGGCGAGCTTATCTTTTCTCGTCAGCTATCAAATTTAGGCCAGTAGAATCAATAATTAATCTCTATTCTTTGCAACCTTCCATGCCTGAATTTTCTACTGCTTTCAGCCATTTCTGGGAGGCTCAGAAAAACTGGGTCCTGGGGACAGAAAAGAGCTCATATCCAAAGCTCCTCTCTGTCATGTCGCCCTATTTCCAGGACAATGTCTGCCTGTGAGAAGGCAGAGGAATTTGTAGTGGGGGCCCATGATACCAAATGGGAGTCATAGTTCTTACAGGGCAGTCTATCAACTGATCACATTTTTGAACTTACCGTTGTCTTCAACTAACTACCAAAACCAGATTCATACCTTTCATCCTGACCTTTCCCTGATCTGAAGGAATTTCTATTCTTATCCATGAATATGGTCTGTGACAGGCAGTTCATAGAGGAGATGGGGCTTGAAGCACATAAAATTATTCCTGTTAGGAAAATTGAGAATGTCTTGAAAATAAAGGTGTTGACATACTGAAATGTACTGAAATGTTTGATTAGCTCTATGTTAAGGGTAAATAATTAACAGAAAGTATTAGTAAATAAATGTTCTGAGCATGCAAATAAAAGAGATGAATAACAGAGACTAGTTTTTACTTGGATATTTCTTCATAGTCCTTGGTACAGTGGCTGCCCGAGAGTTAGACATTCAGTGAAGTCCTAATGGGCTGGGGTGTGTTGACTCAAAGAAGCTGGATGAATTTTGTCCTCTCTTTTCTCCAAATGCAAATTAGACATCTTTGTATGACTTTCCACATAGTAGTTCATAGTGAATGAATGAATAAAATTGGATTTTAATGTGGTGATAGGAATTGTCCACTTTTAGGAAAAAGCAATAAAGAATGCATGCATGGTCTCACATCTGTATCTCACTGCTTCTTGTATTACAAACAAATGAAAATATTGTTTTCCTGTAGGAAACTCATCAACCATATTAGCATATTTATTTATAAAGCATCATTTCTGCAACCAGGCTCTCCTGGTGTCTTCTTTGTGGTTATGTTGCTTTATGCACTTGATATTATTTTACTTTTATTAAAAATTTTGTTTTCATGTGATTTATAAATTCCCTAAAGTCTGACAACTGTAGTGAGGGCAATGCTGGTAAAGCATAAGCTACATTATTTCTCTCAGCTCAACCACCTTTAACATTTTGCAAATTCACTGGAGTAAAAACCAGCATAATTTACAGGTACAGAATCTTTAATCTGCTCGTAAATAGATACCCCAAAGAATTGAAAGCAGGGACTCAAATAGTTACTTAAATACCAGTGTTCACAGCAGTATTATTCACTATAGTCAAAAGGTGGAAGCAAGTCAGATGTCTCTCAACACATAAAGAAAACGTAGACACACAATGGAATATCATTCAGCCATAACAATGAACAAAACCTGACGCATGCTACAACATGATGAGATCTTAAAAACATCATGCTTGGAGAAACAGCCCAGACATAAGGGAGGCATTATAGAAGCCCAATTATAGGAGAGGTCTACCTAGAATAGTCAAGTTCATAGGGAAGGAAAGAATGGTTACCAAGGCCTCAGAGAGGGGTCTGGGGAGTTATTCTTTAATGGATGCAGAGTTTCTGTTTGGGATGATGAAAGGTGCAGGAGATAGATAGTGGTGATATGCTTAATGTCTCCTAACAGTGATTAAAATGGCAAATTTTATGTTATGTATGTTCACTACAATGAGAAAAACAATTTCTCTGGAAAAGATATTTTAAAAAGTAAACATTACACAAGCACCTACCTGTTATGTGTCTACATCTGACTGTCAACTTATGTCTCTGGGCCTAAATTCTGAGTTATATCAATTCTTTCCTTCTACTTTATGTTCTAGAAACTTTGGTTCTAAAACCCGCTTGAAGGAAGACATAGGAACAAAAGGAAAATAGTTATGGGTAAAAATAATCAGGCAGCAACACAGTAATGCAAGTGTCAAAATGTTTGTGTATGTCTCTCTGGAGTACCACGTTAGGAGTTTCCACTCATTCATCCACTCAATCCAATGTGCCAGGCCCATTTTAGGTTCTGAAGTTGTAGTCGTAAATTAGGGAGCTAAGGACAGGTAAGGTATCTAACGTTACGGATTATTTTAGATACTAGTAACTAGTGTGAAGAAAGATAAAGCAGGAGAAAGAGAGAGAGAGAGAGAGAGAAAATGAGTTATGGAAAGTAAAAAAAGAATCATGATTGTGTAATTTATCTCAGTATTTTACATTGTTGTCTATATTGATAGTTTCTGATAATAATGATAATAATCCTTGAAACCTAGTCAGGTCCACATTGTTGAGGGGAATCACACACACACACACACACACGTACATACACATATGCACGTAACACACAACATGCACACAGTTCTTTACTTGGGCCTTTGCAATGTGGCTTTGATGATGTGTCTTTGCAAGAATGATAAGACTTATACAACAATTTGTGTATAAATGTTGCATTATTTCATCTTCCTGTACCTGTTACTCTGTCGTTCTGCCCAGTCCTATTTAGGATATTTGAAAGAGGGTAAATAACATGTCCTCACTATGTGTGTGTACATGTTTGTGTGTGTGTGTGTTCCTAAGTAGTTTCTTTTCTGATCTCTCCCTGAGATATCTATAGTAAATAGATATATACTATTGCCTTTGTTGTGCATTATAGCCAGAGGTTAGCTGGGCTACTTGTATTCCCTCCCTGCCTTTTTTTTTTTTTAAAAAGATTTATTCATTTATTTTATACAAGCACTGGGTACAGTCAGAAGTGAGGGAGGGCAAGAGAATTCACCAGAGTCAGGGCAGACAGCAGAGCAGGCAGGCAGACAGATGAAGTACACTGCTGAGGGGAGCAGCAGGCGGATGGAGAGGTCTGCGCGCCACGTGGGACCCTCGCCAGCGGCCGAACCAGCGCTGCAGAGGCTGCGGGCAGCTTTGCAACCCAGCGCTCAACCGCTGCGCCACTGGGGAGGTCCCCCTCCCTGCCTTTTTAACTTTGCCTTCCTCCCAATGCTTTCTTTAGTGACTAGAACACAATGTTTTCTCAATCAGTATTTCTCAAATTGAACTAAATTTGTGATTTGAAGATTTTGTCTTATGTATAAGCAGGAGTAGGAATTCATGGTTGTGTTCTTACTGTCGAGATCTTAATATTTTCCCCTTGGAGTTATTAAAAATATGAGAAGTGGTGTTCGACTGTGCCCACCTAAAAGGTTTAGAAGCTGTGGCTCCCTGATCTCCACCATAATAACAGGCCCGTCCCTGACCCATGGACATGCTGGAGAGCCTGCTCTGAAGGCGTGCACGTCACCTTCCTCCGTTATGGTGGCATCATGAACCTTTTGCAAAGGTGTGTTCAGGAGTGGATTTGAATGTCTGGAACTCACATTTCTGTTCTATTTTATGAGACATTCCCCAGGAAGCTGTGAAAACACTTCTGGGCAAAGACAGATCACTTTACTTCAAGCTCATGTCTTGGTGGTTACTCATTCAGAGTCTGAATAGTTTCCTTTTTAAAATTGGACACAAAGTCATTTTGAGATGACTTGGTTTATTCCATGAAATTTGGAAAGGAATCTGGAGATGTGTTCATCAAACTTGATAATTGTTTTGTAAGTTTAAACTTTTTTTCCTATTCTGCTACTAATTTGAACGAAATCCATACTTGTCTGTATCTTGAATGCCAGCATTCCCCACTATTTTGTTTTTAGTCTCCCCAACCCATGGACCATCTCATGTAAATCTAAAGGTCCCCATGGTTTGCATTAATGGCTCCCTTTCTTGATTCATGTGATTTATTTCCTACCTCTTGGGTCCCTTCTCTGTTCTCATTTCCCCCCCACCCCATGCTGTACTCTAACTGGTTTGCCAAATTACTTGCTCATCAGTATCCTTGGTTCTTATGCATGCTTTTTATTTAGTGCATAGAAAAATCCTAATCCTGGATTCTTGCCAAAATCTAGTTTCTCTGCCTTTTTTTAAAAGAAGAGTTATTTATTTATGCATACAAGAGCTGGGGTACAGGCCAGAGATGCAGAGGGTGACAGGACTCACCAGAGACAGCAGGGAACAGAACAAGCAGACTAACCTAAATACACTGCTGTGGGGAGTAGCATGTGAGACGGGAAAGGTCTACTGCGCCATGTGGGTTGCTCCCTGGCCAGCCAGGGATCAATCCCGTGCTGCAGAGGGTGTGGATTGCTTCATAGTGTAGTGCTTAACCCCATGCACCATCAGGGAGGCCCTACTTTCTCTGCTTGTATATACAGGCAAGTGAACCTAAGTAGGGAATAATCGCATAAACTTGGACACTGACTATTAAAAAAAAATATGGCCCCCACTTTGACCAGCTGTTATAGCACGTCAACTCCCTCACCAGCTTCTTTTCCCAGTGCTTCCTATGATTTAGTTAGACCCTTGTGACTTTTTTTATCTGACCTGTTCAGCATTTTCTTTCTGTCAGCTAATGATCTCTTGATTTATTGAGGGAATTATGCCCTTCAAAACTGTGTCGCCAATTTTCATTATAATTTGTTCTTCTTCCTATAAACTACCTGTATGTCAATTTTAAAAATTGTTTACTTAAAGTTAAAAGATGTGTCTATCCACTGGATATTTGCTGGGCTTTACTTTCAGAGCCTCAAGCCATCTTGAAATCCACCTTTAGTATGGGTTCCTGCTCATAAGTCCACAGGGATTTCAAAGTTCTTCATTCTAATAATATGTCCCTTAGCTCTGGGATCCCTCTAGTTATTATTCATGTTTTCTTTCTCTTTTTTCTCCATCTTTATAAAAGAGTAGTCTTCATGTGAAGATTGAAAGAGGTGAAATATGTAGAATTTCAAGAGACGCTATTGTCAGTTTTCAGAAGAGGGTAGTGCCTGTGCTCACTAGAAAGCAGTGATCTGATTTAGGGATTTCAGACTCTTAACTGATTCTGGTTTTGAATTTTCTTCTCATCCCTTTTTTTATTGAATGTTTGTCATCTATCCAAGCATGTATCATATGGGTTATCACAGTCATGGCAAGACAGAGGTTCTTTGAACTAATCTATCCAAGCATGTATCATATGGGTTATCACAGTCACGGCAAGACAGAGGTTCTTTGAACTAAATAGGTGGTGTCCTTTGAGAAAATGGGAAAGGCTAGGGACAGGGTGAGAGTCTACACTGCAGGTAACCTCCTATGAATAGACTTCATATTTACCACCTATGTAATATCTGCAAAGTGTCTTCTTCCCCTGCCAATCTCTTAACATATTTAAAATTTCAAATATTTTGTAGTTTTACAGAACTCCAAACTATAGTCCATTTATTTGTTTTTATTCTGAGGTTTCTATGTACATAGCATGAACAGCAATTAAATAAAGGTATCAGTCTACAATCCTTTGAGGATTATATTTTTAATAAACTTTCAATTTCAAAATGTTTTTCAGTGGTTATGTTATTCAAAAGTTCATTTTTATTACTATTTCACTACTTAAAAATGAAGAAATGACATTTAGTGAATAATACTGTATTTCTTCAGAAACAAGACAAAACTAATCTATTTCACAACAAAATTCATGACATTCTTGTCTTGAGAATTCAAAAAAAAGCAATACCATGGAAATTCTGCCTAAAGTGCTGTTGTCCCTTGGCTTAAATATAAGAAGAAAAATTGGTATCTCCAATCCTGGGGCAACAGGGTGGACCCTCAGTCTGTGGTACCTTCCTCTGTTAAACAAATGCCCTCAGAGAGACTATCATTTCTTTTGTATATTACAATAGGAAAATGAGGAAGCACTACTCTCAGTAAAGTAGAAGTTATCTTGAGGACAATTATAGGGAAAACCAAAATCCTCATATTTCTCTAAGCAGCTGTTTATATCCATGTAGAATAATGAAATAGGATAGTACTTTTTATTTAAAACCAAGAGATTAAAATTGCTAATGGTTATTAATAGGTAATAAAAAGTTATTCCTCTACATGTGCGAAGAGTGTGCTGTTCTTTGTTAGAAGAAAGAATAATATCAGTAGCTGGGTTGTTTTTTGTTTTTTTTTTTTGGAATAATACACTGAACTGACTTACAAGTAAACACAGGTTTGACAGTGTGTATATACATAGACTGGCTTAACTGACTGTAATTAAAAAATGATTACACAGCTTCAAACAACACAGAGCTTTTTTATATATTGTAATGTGAAATGACCAGTTTTAGTCTGTGTTTTTAGTTATTTTGATGCTTCATTTATTAATGTTATGCAAAGTAAAATTTGTAGCAGGTATTTATGCTCCTAGTGGATCAGATTGAAATCAATCTCTATATCACATATATTTTTACTAACTTATTTTTCTATTTATCAGCTATTTGCTAACTACCTTCTATTGGTCAGAGGCAGTGTGATGGCAGAGCAATGGAAATGTGGGATGGAATTCTCCTGAAGCTCTAATTTGGGTCTTTTGAATTTCTTCTTTTTGTTATGATAGATGCAAAAGTACTCAACCTAAGTTTATCCTGAGAAACTGGGGGAGTTACTCATGCTCTTCCTTGTAGGGAAGAAAAGAAGTTAAGAGAGAAAGCTTAGAAAAAGAGAATTTGGTATTGAAATAATAGAGGAGAGCATCAATAAGAATCTTGTGTGTGACAGTTAAAGAGAGCAAATGTTGTCCCTTGAACCCATAAAAGGCCATTTCTGAAATAACTGTGAAGTAATAAGGATAATTTAGCTATAAGCCAGCATATATGAACATTTATATTTGTAATGTTTTATAAATATTTAAAAATATTTTATAGTTTCAAATGAGTCTAAGAGAGCTTTTTTCTAACCATAAGGTAATTTTTCACTTTAAGAAATGCTAAAGATGATCATGAAACATGTAAGAAAAGCATAGCCTATGTAACTATAGCATGCTAAGTTTATTAGTAAGTAGAAATTGTATCACTATGGCTATTTCACAACTCTCCTTTAAGAATATTAGTAACCCCTTCTATAGAGACCTGCATTTTGTTTTATTAAACGTACTTGTGTATTCATAGTTCTGTTAACTATCGCAGAAAGTTCCTGGAACTAATGATCAAGTCCTTTTGTGAAAACAAGCAAACAAACAAACCAAAAAATGCCCACTAACCCCACACCGCATTTTATCACCATCATAATGTGTTAATATTACTGTGATTATTTACTTCTTTTTGGCTTTAAATTTTGTTAACCAATGCCATTGTCTTAAAATATATAATACAGAGGGAAGAGATCAAACTACATGTCATTTGGTTTTGTCACAGGGTCCTGGTTCCATTCATTCTGGAGGCCAGCCTGGGGGAGGGATGGGGACTAAGGAGTGTTAGGGAATCCAGGCTCTGTCTTTCTTGGAGGTGGGTATTATTTTATGAATCCAATTTCCTATCTATCCTGCCATCTGTCACTAGACAGAAGAGATAGAGGACAGTGGCAAACTCACGTTAAAAAGGCTGTCTTGGGATAACAAAGAGAAAAGTTAATGGACACGGATTTACAAATTATTAATGATTTTTCTTGTCATTTCTTGAAAAATGAAAGCTATGCACGCTGCCTCTCTCCCCAAACAGATTGCATTTTATTCCTCTGCAGTTTGTCCATCAGCCTTCACTCTGACAACATAATCCAGAACTAATCCAGAGCATTCAGTTTTCCTTGTTGGCTCTCAGGCAGCCTGCTTAGACAAATCCTGCTACCTGTCAGCCCTCCTGTGGGTGCCAGAACGGCTGCCACTTTCACCCTGGGGAAGCAGGACGACCTGCTGATTTAACCCCAACTTCCCTTGCCCTAATCCACAGTAAATAGGGAGGATGTGAACAGGCTAACTGTTTTAATCAGGCCTGGATCCCTGAAAATCTGTTTCACACACAGCTTTAAGAACTCAGGTTATGAACATCCCTACATAATATCACATGGCACTTCCTCCAAAATATGGATCCTAAGAAAGCAGATGGATCAGATACACCGCGAGGTCTTAATCTCCTAAAATAGTTTTTGAAAGTATATACACCAATTCCCGGAGACACACCTTTGCTTCTAAATACTTTTTAAATGTGGGGATGAGGTCAAAGCTGATTTAGGGGCAACAACCAAAAACTGGAAAAAAACCAAGTTGCTTGTTATAAAAACTCACACTTATAAATTGCTAAAATTATCTCCCCAACTCTACCTTCTCTTTATATCCTACCTCCCCCAATACATGTTTATGCACACGTTTTAATTCTTGTTGCATGACAGTGAATTTGAATATTGTTTACAGATCGGTCTCAAATGATTCCAATATAAGCAAATAACTAGACAAAGTTTTCAAATGAGTAAATAACAAATTAATGTTGCCTGGCATTTCAATGACTCACACTGAATTGATCAAGAACAAATAATGGAACACGTTGAAGTAAAAAGCCTTATAAAAATACTCACGATTTATTCAAAAAAGAATAACACACTACCTTCTTGCTGTAATTCAAGGCACATCAGTCAGTTTCTGCTCCTGCAGCATCAATAATCCACAGCAGAAAACAAAACTTCCATGAATAAGGCATCCAAGACACACTTCAAAGTTCCACTAAGTCTGGCCTCCTCAGAAATGTAGTAAAACTTCAGCCAGCCCTTTTAATAGTAGGAAGGTAAGTTCCAGGTTAATAGGGAGGAGGGAAGCATAGACCAGTCCCTGGGGAGAGAGAAGCTGAATTCTATAAGTGGTGGGAAAGACTGTGGTTTTCATGAGGGTCTTTAGTTTTCGTCCATTTAATTGCAGACTTTTCTTGAAAAGCAAAAAAGACAAGCTTGGCCCCCTCCCTTCTAATTCCCTCCCACCCAGCAGAAGATGACAGATGAGAAAGCTTCCTTATGCAAATCAAACACCCAGATATGGTTCACTGAAGTGTGAGGGTACTTGTATACACACACACACACCCCACTTGGTGGTTTCTGACCTATGGAGTTTGAAAGTTAAAAAATGGATGGATGAACTCTTGTGCAATATTTACAACTTATATGTGTGTGTGTGTGTATATATTACATTATATAAACAAATTAATTAAAATAATTATATCCTAAAATTTATGCAGTAGAAATAAAACATTGTTTTTTGAATATGCAAGCTTTATAAAATGCATTTTTTCCTCTTTATTTTTTCCTTTTTACTCTTTAATGAGCAGTAAATATTTGTATCTATTTAAAAATAGACTTTTAATTTCTTTTGTCAAGTTTTTGTTAGTTGGTGAGAGTATCCCTTTTACCTCTTTGCATGGTCTGTGATCTTTCACTCCTTCAAATTCCTGTTTGTTTTATTGGTGGTAAAGTTTATTAGGGTGTCAGACAGTAATTTATCACAAGGAAGTTGACTTTTCATAGTTAAGATGAGAACAGGGATTAATTGTCAAACAACACCATATAAGATAAAGCTTGTCTTAAAGCACAGCAATTCTTTATGTTCTGTTTGCTCTCTAGGAATGTATGAGCCTGAAGTTTGGAAATAAAATTTGAAATTAGAAAGACACAATGAAAAATCTTCTGTAAGATTTTATTGATCACTATTTAAAATGTGTTTGAAAGACAACTTTTTAACAACACAAACTGAGTTGTGATTGGAAGACCTGGGGCTATAATTTTAGGATTGTTGGAGGATAATTGAGTGCCTCACCAGGAGCCAGAGGCCAGAGAATTTGGACTAAGGTAGGAGGAAGAGGTAGGCAGGGTGGGATTAGAGAAAAGTCACATCTTATGGTACACAGCTCCCTAGAGAATAAAACGTGGTGTGATGGAGAGGACCTATTTGGAGAAAAGTAACTTAAGAGAAGGGAGATAGAGAAGAAAAGGAGAAAAAAGAGACAAGAAGGAAGTTTGTGGCAAACAATTTACATGCGGACATACCATGTATGAATTGAAACAATCACAGAACTAGAAAATGGTGACATTTGGTAATGCTACATTTAAACCTTTAACAGTAAATATTAGAAATTCTGAAGCTGCGTACCTTAACACATGCATACAAAATACAAGAAAAATCCCCAAATAATTATACAAAGACACAGAGGTTAAAGGTATGAACTTCAATTCACATCCAATCAATGTGGAGGTGGAGGTAGAGGCTCAGTTTCACACCCCACCAGCTGAACTATATTTACTTCCTGTGCTTGATTGTCCTCTTGCTGACATGGGGAACACCTATCATAGTGTTCAGATTTGAAATAATATGTATGTGGTGTTTACAACGGATCCTGGCATAAATAATGAGCTCAAAGCTGTTTAGCAATTACTGCTGAATACAAATGGCCCCCTCCAGTGTTGGAACTCTCGAGTCAGGATCACAGGCTAGTATTTGTTAATGTAAAAATGGAGGTAAGGTCCACATAGATAGATTATTTAGAAGCGTATATATCAGAATTTTATCCTGAGCTTTAGCACTTTAGAAAAAAACCTCTCATCCTTTGGGATACTGAGTAAATTGATTTAAAAACACTCCTATACTGCTTTGACCTGAGATTTTTTCAGGGCTTATGTTGACCTACTTTTTATTTGTCTTGGCCTTACTTACTCGCTGAGGAACACACTATTCAGGACAGTTGTAAGAAAATGCCCAGATGCATCATTACAGCTATATATTAAATAGAAATGCACAAAAGCTGTAACCACATTGAGAAATACAGCTTCGTGAGTTTCTGTCTGGTTTTTATGAAATAAGGCAACTTCAACTTGACCAGTCATACTGTTTAGAATACACTGACTGCAGGCAATTGATCACCATGTTGTAAACAATTGCTGAAAATGTGAGGTCAGTTTTGATCATCTTTGTAAAGTACCAGCTGTAAGACGCTATCTGGTTATCCATCATGTTTCTTATCAGCTCTGCACATTACGGTATGTTTGTAGTTGGTACATACTCTAAACAAAACTGGCCTAATTCTTTGACCTTTGAAATTGGGGTCTAAATGACAGTAAAACAAGAAGACTGATCACAGTTTAACTTGATCTCACTGTCTGGTGAAATTAGAAATGATCATTGCCCAGAAAGTGAACAAGATACTACAATTTACCAGACAGAAAAGAAAGAGAATGCTCAAATCGATGGATGAGAATAAAGCTTGAACTTAGAAATTTTAGGTTATTTTTTTCCCCAGAAAATAACTATGTTCATTTATTAGAAGTAATCCGAGGAAAGAAATTTTTGCCAGAATTTTGGTTCCTTTTCTAGCCACAGAATAATGGGATGACTACAATGGACTGGATAAAATGACTGATTTTTATTTAGGGTGAAATAGCTCAAAAACTTAGATTTTATTCTTTGCGGTTTTTAGAACAGAAATTTGTCTAATACCCGCATACATCTTAAAGGTTTTTTTAAGTTTCTTTTTATTTTTTAAAAATTTTCTTACATTGTTGTTCATTTTTTAAAAGATTTATTTATTTATTTATGCACACAAGAGCTGGGGTACAGGCCAGAGATGCAGTGGGGTGAGAGGATTCACCAGAGACAGAGCGGGGAACAGAACAGGCAGACCGATGAAGTACACAGCTGAGGGGAGCAGCGGGTGAGACAGGAGAGGTCTGCTGCGCCATGTGGGTTGCTGCCTGGCCGGCTGGGGGATCAAACTCGTGCTGCAGAGGCTGCAGACTGCCTCAGAGTGCAGTGCTTAATCCCTTTGTGCCACCAGGGAGGCCCCTGTTGTTCATTTTTCTGCAGTAATTGGCTTCTCCTCTCAGGTGTAGTTCCTATAGTTCTCCCGCCCCCGTAACACCCATGAACTATCGCCACCCATGAACTATCACCATAGTCCCTTGTGTTTTTCCCTCTCCTGTTTTGACCTCTCTCCTTCCCCGTCCCATGCTGTGCACCTCAGAGCTGTGGTCAGCTTGCTAGTTTTGTCTTTTTCTTGAGCTTTTGTTCAGTTTCTCTAAATTCCACAGACTTTTTTAGTCTTTTTACTAAATGAATTCTAAGTTCATATTTAAAAATAAAAAAAAAAATCCAAATTAAATGCAGAAGCCAGAGAAGCCTAAATTAAGTGATGTCAGTGAATTAATGGAACCTTTAATGAACAGATTTCCCAATCCTTCACCAGTCCCAGGAATTTGACATAAGCCAATTGGGTTTTTTAAATGAGATCATACGGTTCTTATATGTAATGTGTTTTCCAAAATTTATTTGAACATTATTCTTTTTATCGCCTGAGTAAGTATTATTTTGTACAAATGTGCCAACAAATATTTAACCCGTCCTCTTGTGAAGGATAAGATTATTTTCTGTTCAGATGCATAGACTCTCTGCCTCTTTTCGTAGTTATCATTTCCTTAGGATAAATTCTTACAGGTGAAATGAATGGGTTACATAGTATCCTTTAATACATTGTTCTTTTGCATTTTAGAGAGATTGTATTAATTTCTACTGTAACTTCCTTTGTATGTGGTTAGTACCTTCCATATTCTGTAACAGTAATTATTTCATTGTTTTGTTTTTTCAATATTACATATAAATATATATCTTATTCTTTTAATTTGTGCTTATTTGACTATGAAAAGAAACAACATTTTAGGCTCATTGACCATTTTATTACCTTTTCTGACTCATTCATTTGCAATTACCCACTTCGCCATTGTGTTGTGAAACTTATTTGTGATTGTATGTTCTGTTCTAAATATAATTTTACTTCACTATTGTATAAAATAGCATAAGATATAACATTTAGTTCTAGTTAGTAATTCTAGTTTCACTGTATGTTGCAAGTATTTTTCCATTTTGAACTTCAACTTAGTACAATTTTGATTTCTAGGTTTATTGCATTGCGATCAGAGAATGAGACCCGTGGTATTTCTGTGCATTTTGGACTCTTGCAGACCTAATAGAAAATTATTTTAAATAAAGATTTTATGAATACTTAGAAAATAAAATTTGTTCTCTGTTATAAATTGAATACAATATATTAATCTTACATTATTCACATATCCTACATTTCATTATCTTTAATATACTTTGCTTGCTAAAGATTGAGTAGTAAATGAAATTCTCCCACTACAAATGTGTACCTAAAATTTTTCAAATGCCTTCAAAATTTCTAACGATATTTACATTATACATTCTGATACTGTTATTAGTTGCTTGAAGGTTTTTTAGCTTTTTTATTTTTAAGTTTTTAGTTATTTACTCAAATTTTGAAAATTCTTTCACTCTCTCATACCATTTGTTTAGGAACATTAATTTGTTCAGAATCTCTGCATCCATATTCTTAAATAAGGCAGAGTTTTAGTGGTACATTGGTAGTTGTCTTGGTCAAGTTTAGATGTAAGGACTAGGGTAACTTAAAAAAAAGCCTATGAAAGTATATTTACATGTTAAGTAATATTATATGGCAATGGCATCTATTATTTAAGAGACCAAAGTAACTTATCAGTAAGATTATTTTGAAAACTATTTGAGGGCATAATCTTTGATATACTTTTAGTTTCTTTTATTTATCTCTTGATCTCCTACCTCATGAGTCAACTTTTGAAATCTACTTTTTATAATTAGGTAGAATTTCCCATTGATTAGTATTGGAATATTTAGAATATTGCCTTAAAAAGTACTTTAAATCACATTTCTTTGTTATTATGTAAATTTCCTCTAAAAATTATGTCACGTAATTAAAGAAAATAATAAAATGCCTTACAATAATTTTTCAGAACATTTCTTATTATAGTTATATCTCTTTCCTTACCTTATCTTGAACCAATAAGTTGATTTCTTGTTATAAATGTGAATTTAGTTGGGATTTTAAGAGGTAGATCTTGTACTTAATTTGTGGCACCTTTGACATCAATTTTGGACTCCTTGTTCCTTCCTCCCTTGGTACATCGTATCCCATTCATTTTATTATCAGCTTCATGTCCCAATTGCAAATGCTAGGACAATGGAAATATCTTATTCATTTTCTGGTTGCACTAGATTTAGGTGGTGCTACAAATTTTATTTTTTCTCTTTTCAATATCCTATGGAAATTTGAAAGAAACATAGACATGGAGAAATTACTATTTCTTAGCAGTTGGTAAAGATTGGAGATAGGTGGAAGAGATTCCACCACCCATGCCTGCCACAATTATAATTTTGTTATAATTTTTTAAAATATAATTTTATTTTATTTTGTTTTTATAAAGATTTATTTATTTTTATACAAGAACTGAGGTACAGGCCAGAGCACAGGAGGGTGAAAGGATTCACCAGAGACAGAGCAGGGAGCAGAACAGGTAGACTGACGAAATACACTGCTGAGGGGAGCAGCGGGCACGACAGCAGAGGTCTGCCACGCCATGTGGGAATCTCCCTGGCCGGCCAGGAATTAAACCCGCGCTGCAGAGGCTGCAAACAGCTTCACAGCGCTGTACTCAACCCGCTGCACCACTGGGGAGGCCCTATTTTAATATAATTAGAGAAGCTCACATTAGCACAGGTCTGAACCTCCAAAGCCCTGCTCTCAGCAGGGCCCAGGCCTCAGGAGGGAGCAAAGGACTCTGGCTGGCAGAGGGGAGGTTGGCCAGGGCAGGCCTGCTCTGATTGGCTGAGTACAACAGATAAGACTACCTGGGGCAGACCTGCTGAGAAAAAGGCATGGCAAAGGGTAGAAATAATTTATAGGAATTTTAACTTATTTTAAAATTGTGTGTTGAGACTGTGGTATAAAATATCTGTCCTACCAGTTACAAAATGTTTTGTGAAAAAAATCTTCGCTTCCCATCAATTAATTTGTCAAGTAGACTTTTTGGGAAATGTGAAATTGTAAGCTGAAATGGTTGCATAGGTTTGAAAGGTGACATTTGCATAAGAGCAAATCAGAAATCTTGATGTGACTTAGCTTATTCGCAAAATTGCACCCTTAGGTTGTTATTCTAAAATAATCTTTTAGAAAATCAGATTATTTCTCGCCATGAACTAGGAGGTCTGTGTGTGGCATTTGAAGTGTGTTTGTGGGAAGTGCATTGTACTCTGATGAGATAAAAAGAATGTTGCCACTGGGAAGAAGGTGGGCCCTATATAGTCATGTTCAGAAAATAGAGAGTAATTCAGTTTGCTCACACCTTAAGGGCAGTGTTGGGAGTTCTTAGAAAATATTGAATGGGTTTAACTGAAAAGACTTAACAATTATTCTAAATATTATGATGTTACTTACCAAATAATATAATAGTGATACACTCCCTGCCCCATTAACAGGCATTTTAAAGGTCATTCTTATTAAAAACTAAGACTGGGCTTCCCAGGTGGCACAGTGTATTGAGTG
The DNA here is from genome assembly GCF_014898055.3 of Talpa occidentalis. Lineage (NCBI taxonomy): Eukaryota > Metazoa > Chordata > Mammalia > Eulipotyphla > Talpidae > Talpa > Talpa occidentalis. Next base: position 95,003,591 of record NW_023601322.1, read on the forward strand.
CACTGCTCTGAAGCTGTCCACAGACTCTGTAGCACGGGTTCGATTCCCGGCTGGCATGGGAGATACCCGCATGGCACAGCAGACCTCTCATGTCTCACCCGCTGCTCCCCTCAGCAGTGTTTTCAGTCCATCTGCCTCTTCTGTTCCCCACTCTGTCTCTGGTGAATTCTCTCACCCTCCCACACCTCTGGCTTGTACCCCAGTTCTGGTATAAATGAAATAAATCTTAAAAAAAAAGCTAAGGCTAATTTTAATAAACAAAATAGTTGTGAAAGTTATCTAAAGTAATAAACCTTACAACTTGTTTGGACTTCTTGGCCTTCCCTCTCTTTCAAACAAGTGTACTTGATTCTATATAATATATACAGAAAATTATACTGATAAAGCACAAAATACTTAAACATGAACAAATTAAACATTTTAGGAGCGATGTGATGAACAGGAAGATCAATGCAGGAAGGTTTCTTGAAGCAATGTCATCAGGCTACACAAGCCATTAGAGTTGAGTGGTGAAGGGAGTATTTATCCGTAAATGGTAGTAGCTGACCATCATGAAAAAGATAATCTAAGCTCTAACATTGCACATCTTATGAAAAAAAATAAGCTCAAATGGAGTCATTTAAAAAACACAGAAGCACCTAAAAGTAAGTAGGATGTGATAACTATGATAACTATCAAAATTTATTTGGGGGATAAAGTGAAAACTATGATTAACTAACTTTGGAAGCTATTGAATTCATAGATCTCAGTGTCTATATTTGATATAAATTGATATAAACAAATAGGGTATAAAGACATAGGGTATAATTAAATAGGAATTTGAAGGAAGGAGAGTACCTTTTGAATTATAGCAGCTGAGAATAGCACTTCAAGACTAGAATTGGTACCTCAGGGAAGGAAGGATGTGTTTGGAGCAGGGGAAGGGAACGGGCGGGGGGAGGGGGGGGGCATCAAGTGCCTTTGGGGCAATAGAAGATATTTGTGGGGCAGAGTGACCCTACTGGGCTTTTAGCATCAGAAAGGTCAGGAGCTGAAAGGGCAGATTAAGGAAGGCCTTGAGAATAAATCTCAGGCAAGTGCCCTGATGTATGACCTCCGATGGAAGACCTCAAACGAAGATGAGGAGATGCTTGATTTTTGTCTTCAAATTTTTTTGGTTTGTTTGAGGATCTGGTGTTTTGCGCTTTCACTGTGTATCTCTAGAGAGGTAATATCAAAAACTTTCCTTTCACACGAATCTCTTTGTGACCCTTTATCCTATAGGAAAGGTTGAGCCAGTGTTACAACCACACACGACAATTGTACAAGTTGTTGGCAAAGTTGTTCTCTGTGGTCCACCTCTGTCTGTTTCTTGTACAGTGCATTTTCCACTAGTGGCTATGGCACTATGCAAACTAAGGTTTGTCTTGTAACAATTTGTAATTTTAAAGTAGCAAGGTACTCTCAGATGTAGTGAAATATGGCATTTACTACTTTTTCTGATTATCATGCTCTGTCTCGTCCCCTCTGCCCTTTCATTGATGATACTGGTTCTGTATCTGATGGCTCAACTTGCTCATGACACTATCACACAACAAAATGGTGAAGAAAGATGAGATCTGTAATCTATTTTTAAAGGAAGATATGCTAAATCCTAGGAATGATCAATAAAAATAGCTAATATGTATAGTTACGTATACTGATAACTAAACCAGTAATCTACATGCATCATTTAATCTGAGGCAAGTGCCCATGTTACATAATCAGGAAACTCAGGTTTATTGAGGCCTAGTAACTTGGCAGGATCACCAAACGGCCCGGGGTAGTGTTAGCATTTGACCCCAGGAAGTGTCCCTGCAAATCCGAGGCTCTTAGCCACTACATCATATTGCGTCCTCTGCTCACGATGTGTTGAATCCTCTTTATTTGTCAAGATTCAGTTAAATCTTATCTTTTCTCTGAAGACTTCTACAATCCCTTCCCTGGATTTACTTACTGTGCTCTTTATGCTCTCAGTAAATTTTACTTTTACCGTCACTATAGCATGTGTCATGCCACAGTTCAGTGTCTTACAGCTTTAAAGCAAGATTTGTAAATTGCAGACTGAATTGGACTGTAGACCCTTTTGATTTAGTGGTACAGTATTTTGAGAACAATTTATTCTGAATGCTGCTGCATGGAACATACATTCTACAATTATTTAGACTTCGTACCTGTCTTAAACCTGCTTATTTCCATAGCTGTATGTCACAGTGCCTGGCATATAGTCAGTGTGAAATAAAGGACTACTTTTAAAATCTCGGGCTCATTTTTTTCAATGCCTAGGATTATATAAAGCTTCTATAAAAGTATAAATGTCCTAATTAAATACATCTCAGAAAATATTGAAAGTATGCCATTATCATTAGCCTTGACATAAGCTATTGATATTTTAAAATGGCACGTGTAAGTCATTCCCTTGGAACTTACTGTTGTTTAATTTCACAAACAAATTGAGGGAAACCTTTCCCCTCAAAACTGTTTAAACTCAGACAAATGTCTAATACAATCTCACCAAATAGCTATTTGAGGAACAGTATTTATTTTTTCATAGCCCTTTATCAGTCATGATACACTTGTGATGGTTGCAAGTCATTATTTCCTTTCTAACTGCATGTTATTTTCCTAATCTATTGTAGGACTTAATTTGGAAAAGAACCCCCCCTAATTCCACTTTGTTATCTGTAAATTACAAATGAAGTTAAATCTTTTAAGAGATGATGCTATAATTTGCATAATTTTTTTCTCTATTGGAGTCAAAATTAATATTTTTAATATGACAGTTGGTAATGTCACTCCTATACTCTTGTTTTTAATATGAAGACAGATTAAGAAAAGATTATAAGGTTAAGTTACTTATAATGATTTTGTAAAAGAAAACTCATTAGCCCTAGCATCACAGTCCACTGTATGTAATATAAAACTAGTTCAATTAAACTAAATATATTTTGACTCTGTTTCTTCTAATCATTATTATTCAGTTCAAATTATATTTTAGTTAGTAAACAAGAACGGAATTTTTCAAGGCATGATGAGGTGAAATAGAAGAAAATAGAAATGTTCGACGGTTGAAATGGGCAGTCATGATTAATCAGACATGATTACATATAATGGAATCAGGATATTTTTATGTCCTCCCTGACATCCACTTGCAGTTTATGGTACTATTGGCTGCATTTACTGTAAACAGTTCATAAACTACTTCCTAAAAGATGACCTGACTTCTGTAGGGATGCTGCAAACATTTTTAGTTTTAAAGGGAAGAAAGCAAATTCGTAAGGCCTAGCTCTGGGACACACTTTTAATAGTTCGGGTTTTGATGAGTCCTATTTCACTGCACTTATGGATAGAAATGAATCATAATTTTTCTTTAAATCTTGGGGCAAACCGTTTAAAAATATGAAATTAAAGCTGCACAGTGATTGTCATGCATGGCTGGAAGCGGTAACCACTTCAGCCTTGGAAATATGCTGTGATTGGTGTTCATGTGGATTACATTTTAATATTATGCTGAAAGCTTAATTATAAAGGATTATTAGCAGATCATAAGAGGACTACAATGAAATAGGGTCATGCAGAGCGGAATATTATTAGCTGTCTAATCTTCAAGTCATACCTCCCTCGCAGGTTCACATCTTTCTTCAGTGTCAACTGTGAACTGGGTTTAGAAGGGCTACCAGTTTTGTCATATTTTGATCGTAAAGTCTGTCTCTGCACTGTTGAGTTTTTAGCTGACTGGTTACTTGGTTGGTTGGATTTCTCCTGGTGGCACCTGTGATCCTTACAAGTTGAACTTCCTCGTACAGTCCCTCCAAAGCGGCTTGTCGTTTTAGTGTATTGGGTAACAAGTGTGGATTGATAAAAGATGAGCAGGATATAGGATAAGCAGCTTTCTATGCTCTTTCTTTGGTAAAGATAAAAAAAATGAAATAAATGAATTTTTTAAGCACCTGAGATCCCCATTTAAAATATTGTAAATCTCACAGTGAAACTGCAATTAGACAAAGGATCAGTGCTGCCTGTTATGCTTTTCAACAGTTGATAGGAGGAGCCAGGCCTCAGCAACTCTGTGTTTTATAATGTGGGTGCAAGTATTGTCCCAAAATAGCACTTATGTTGACTTTTGTCATGTTAACTGTGGGAACTTTGGGGGAAATACATTTAGGTACTTGAAGACTATAAGTTAAAAGATAAGCCAACTGATAATTGTGAACAGCGTTCCTGAGAGGTAAATTGCATGGAGAACCAAAACATGACAGGCTTAGATAAAACACTTATTGTGATTAATTCCAGAAGTAGTAACAAGCCCATTTCTTTCTGCGGCCCCAGGAAACCTCACTTTACCTGATAATGTTTCTGGCTCCAGCTCACTCACCCAATGCCTCACAGTTTCTTAATGGCAGACTACTAATGTGTGAAAACTCAGGACTTTAGGAAGTCTTGTTTCTCTGATTTTCACTTTTTTTTTTAGGAGATTTACAAATCATTACTGTTCGATTTCCACATCAAGTGCTTAAAGGACATAGGCCAGAGACCTAACTTTCCTGAACTAAACCAAAATTTAATATTATCCGTTTCCTTAAATATAGTTGGGTGTCATGTATTGTTTGTTTTTGGAATGTGTGCAGGAATACAGAAAAGTGATTTCACCTGAGTGATGCCAAGGGGAGCAAAGGAGGTAATCAAATTAATATTCAGGAATTTTTTTGGGCAAAAAAAAGAAGCAACAAGTGATACAAACTCACAGCACTATTAACATCCACAGAGGCACACTCGTATCTTACATGATGGTAGCTACATCTTATGGAATTTGGAACTTGGGAGAAAATGTGAAAGTCTGGCAATCTGACTCACTACAATTTTATTACATCTTTGACATTTTCACCCATGAGAACCTCATTATTACTTGAGGAAGCACTTTGATTTTCTAAATAGCTTTCATCTTATCCAGTTCTAACCAGTCCTGATCTGACATCTGTTGCTATATAATTTTGGTCTTCTGGTTCTAGTTTGCTGTCTTGGCACTGTCTAAAGAAGTGGAATTATTCTTTGACAAGGTAGTTCTTCAAAAACTATCACAATCTCTAAGACTTGTCTTCTCCATGTGGAAAATTTCTGCTTTCTTCAACAATTCCTCAAATGAAATGGTCTTTATACAAGACCATTATTTTATATCTTATTTTTTTAAGAAAACATGCCATTACTTCTGTATTCCGCTTAAAATATTTAAAGTACAGTAGAAACTGTTTTACCAAACAAACTCTAAATTATACATTATCCTTTTGTGTAGTCATTTCTTAATAGACTCATATAAAATAACCCTAAGCCTTTTTACCTTTTTTTTTTTAGTGTATATTGACCTTTAATATTAAGCCCATTCTTAAAATGCTCTTCCATTTGAATTGTTTATTTTTTTATTTGTCTAGGATGTTAAGATTCTTTTTGTTAAACTAAATGTTCTAACTTACTGGGATCTTATTTAAAGTCTTCCCTCCAATTTCATGTTAGTACATAAATTAGCAACATTCTTTGGCTTTAATTATAAAGGTATATAATCTAATCAAGCACATACTCTCCTTGGCTATTCAGCAAACAGCTATTCAGCAAACATTGTGCGCAAGTTTCGAGAGTGTGAGGAAAGTTTATTATCATTTTCTATCTCTAGCTCTTTGAAAAGTACTGATGCATGGGCACATAATCAATATTTGTTGAATAAATAATTGAACAGAATCACAAAAAACTAATGTCGTAGTGTTAAAGGCAGAAGGAGCTATGGCCTAGAAAGCAATGTGCCCTGTGGGTGTGATCTCTCCTACTTTCAGTGACATAAGTGCACTTGGAAGGTGGCAGGGAGAGAGATGGTTAGCAGCAGAAAAGTAAAGGAGGAATTTCTTAATATTTTCCTCTTTGTTCCTTTTTACTCAGTCAGGGAATGGAAAATGCCAAAATCTTAACACCCTTCATAATTTCTCTTGGCGCAGGAGTAGCAGACAATTCCCCAATAGCCAGCAAGGGATTGCAGTTTCACAGTGAGCTGACTGACACTGGGCTACTTTATTTGGACTTCCTGTTCTTTATTATGCTCATTTCTTCATCAAATATCTATTGAGGGGTTGCTGTGGGTGTAGTGTGTGCTGAAAGCTATCAGTAAATAACTATGAATCAACTTTGTGCCATACTAAAAAAATCAGTCACAGAAGGAAATTAGATGTATGTAGAAATAAAATGGTGAATTACACATCCTGGTTTCTGTGTTCATTATTAGAGTATATAAAACATTATAAGACTTGTAGTAGGCTAGAGATTATTGTAGACTGGGATGAAGATCATGTTTTAGGTGGGTTGTGAAATACTTGGAGGCAGAAGAAGAAAATTACACTGTTCAATATAACAGTAAAACAAAATACTGCAGTATGAAAAATTGTCTTTTTTTTTTTAACTCAAACCACCAAAGTATTCATTCTGGCTAGATTTTGGGTAAATGAAGAGAGCTCTGCAAAGATATGTTGTGATCAGATGAAGGCTATGTCCTACTGTTTAGACTAGACTTGTGGGTTTTATATTGAAGGTAGTGGACAAATGGGGAAGATTTTGACCTGGAAATTAGCATAGTTCATATATTTAATTTGCCAACTGAAGCCAAGAAGGATTAGAAAATGGAGATTGGAGAGCCCTGAAAAAGAGTGGGAATGCTTTCTGAGGAGATAAAAATGGTGAACTTATGACTTATATTTATTTAGGTTAGGTGGCAATGAGGCTCAGAAACAAAGTGTTTACAGCTTACAGAGTGAAGAATGGACTCAAGAGATTCAGGGATAGGGGGACAACTATCAACAAAGCTGATGTGCAACAGCTTATAAAATATAAGTATAGGGAACAGCATTTCTGTGTAATTGAAATACTGATAGGTACTAATTCTACCCCCTGAGATTCTCTGTGTCTCTCCAAATTCACTGGGTGTTTGGATCCAGAACTCTCTAGAGGACTTCTAACACCTGAGTGGTTGGTGTCTGTTCAGCACTGCCTATAAAGTAGTCTGAACATTACCCTTAACATATAGGATTTAGTAAATTTAAACTCAAAATATCATTTCTCCACTTTCTTAGCCTTCCAGGAAATGAGATTATCAAGTTGAAGTAAAGGAAGACATGGCAGGGATGTAATCAGATACTCTGTTTTTAGGAGAATGGAGTTTCCAGGTGACATCCAGTTTTAATCATAAATATATCTTAGTTCCGTGTCAGCTTGTAATTGCAGTTAGGAAAATATCAATCGTGTTTTCTAGCCAGTCAGTTCTCTTGATAACTGACTAAACTGTGGTTTAGTCATCATCATAATACTTAAAATTTTGTACCAGTGTCTTGTCCTTTTATTTTAGAATAGGAACAATACATCAAAATTATTTAAAGTATATAAATTTAGTAATCTCCCTACATAAATTTAGTAATCTCCCTACATAATTTGTGGTTACTTTAGTTACAGCTATTAGGAGATACTACAAAGTAGATGAGCTGCATTTTTTTCTTGCTTTGTGAATAATCTTAAAAATATTTGTTATTCTCTTTGGTTCCCAGCTGTTCCTGTGATATGTGAGGTAGTAGGTAGTAGGCTAAAGGTAATACCTGAACAAGAGAGGATAGCACAAAGTTGTAATGATTCCACAGACTCTTGATTCTACCAGTTCAACCCAATGGGAAGTTTTTGTGTTCTGAAATATTATGTATTGAATTTGCATGTTAATATTTAAGTATGGCGTTTCTGATCCTAAGTCACTTTCCTAGGGATCTCAAATTCTGATCAAATTCTGTACATTTAAGCAGTCAACACAATATTTTAAATATTTTAGTGTAATTTTATTTATCTGCAAAACACAAGTTAAATTATTTTTCAGTTTAAAAGAATCTAGTTAGACATATAATTGTGTCCTGTTTCAGTGTAATTCAACTTAGGAATATGTTAAATTCCTCAAATATCGAGAATGCAGTTCTTGTACTTCAGAGAAGATGAAGATGGGTAAGATTTCCTATGTACTGGGAATATAGCAAAGAGGGGTTTAGGCAAAGAACTTTAGTGCTAGAGAGAAGTGAAAATATCTTGAGATACACACAAGACACCTGGGAGGTTCAATGTACAGGTTCAACATACACAACAGGGAAAGTTGAACCTCCAATGTGTCTCAAGATATTTTCTTTTTTTTTTTCTTTTAAGGAGTTATTTATTTATTTATACAAGCACTGTGTACAGTCAGAAGCGCGGGAGGGTGAGAGAATTCACCAGAGCCAGAGAGGGGAGCAGAACAGGCAGACTGACGAAATACACTGCTGAGGGGAGCAGCGGGCGGCAGGAAAGGTCTGTCGCACCATGTGGGACCCTCACCAACGGCCTCCTGGGAGGCCCGTGTCTCAAGATATTTTCACATCTCTCCAGTAATGTGACCTCAAAACCCCAAGCTGTTAACCACTTTATTCTCTCAGCTTAAGTTTAAGTAGAAGTTGTAGCTGAGAAAATTCAGGGCTTATGACTCTGTGTGTGTTAAAGAACTTTAAATACCTGTCCTTTCTCCTATACAAGCCATCTGCATAAGATACAGTTCATTAGAAAAATAAAATCATTGCTTATATATTTATTATTCTATCATAAATAAGCTTTAGATATAGTCCTAATAGTCTTAGTGGCTCTTGAATAAAAATACGATTTCTTAGCACTTTTCTTTATTAAACTAAATCTCTGGAAATCTGAGTGACAGAATGAACTCTGAAAATCATTTCCATGTCATTGAGCTGAACAGTAAAATGTAGTGCTTTATATGGTTTATAGGTGTTATTGATAAGTTCCATATGCATGAAATAGCAAGGAGAAGCCTGAGGTAGTTTGAATTTCAGGCTCCTCTTTAAAAGCATTACACATTATATTTTGGTTACAAATGATATAGAACCAACTTATGCGGAATATCTATAAATATAGGATACATCAAAACTGTTGTGTGAGTTGATTTTCAATGAAAAATAAAAGAGAAGAAATTTAATTTTAAAAAACTATAGCTACAATAACAATAAAGAGAAAAATACTCAATATCAAAAACTTCTCTAGACTGTATTAGAAGAAAAAGTTTAACTTCCAGTATCCAACTGCTAATAAATTCATGCAATGATTATTAATCGATTGTTGTCTGTATTCCAGGTGTTATTTTAGGCACATAATGTAGAATAACAAACAATGCAGTCTCTACCTTCCTGAAATTTTTATGAATAAATAATTATTTTTTAATGACTATAAGTAAATATCATGCCACATAGTGATAAGTGTTATGGAAATACTTAAAGCAGAGTAAAGTGGAATGAAGAGTGACTTCTTTCGAATATATGGAGCAGGGAGGATCTTGAAATCCTAAGCTGACATGTGATCATGCTATTTTTTGCTCCCATGTCTTCACACATTCCTTGATAAGATATGTGAGTTGGCAACCATGAGGATCAGAGGCCAAGAAGAGACTTCAGGGCATGGGATTGTGTGATTTTACAGTTATTATGTCACTAACGCTGTCAAATTGTTGAGCTACGGTGCATTAAAGTCATCCTCTTTTTTGGAGATATTACAAATTTGTTAGTCCATTAGGTCTTAGGTGAGAGACTAAAATGTTGCTATCGAGAGAAAACTCTAAGTGACAGCAGGAGAGTGAGATTAATATGTACAGTCATCAGTCAGAAAGAACCTTAGGGAAAAATTAAACAGACAGGATAATTATTAGTGAGAGTTAGAAATAATTTAGTTAATATTTGCATCTTCTAAGGACTATTCTTATTTCTGGTGGTAAGAGTTTTTCTGTGACCATTGTTAATTTAAAGAGATTAATTTATTATGTCTCTTTGGAGATATTACTACTGGAATCTTAGAAATCTATTGTGCAAACTCTGGTTTTCTCATCATATGTGTGCATAGATAGATACTTTATTTAATTGAGGTAAATAAGGGGAAGAGAGAGAGAGGGATCTGATATTACACATAAGGTGGGAATTCTTATTTGGATTTGGGCATAGAGCCAATAGAACAGAAGGAGAGAATAGTTGAAAATTTTCTCTGGCAGGAATATTTTAGGAATTTGTGTTTATTTGGAAGGAATGGAACATACAGTTTCTGATCTCCCTCTTGTTCTTTATAACAGAGTACAGCAATTAAAGGAAAAGTATTATAACAATAGTAGAACGATGAAGCTGTGGTGCCTTATAGCAAGTTGTTGAAATGATGAGACCTTAGATGTTTGGTGGGCAACCTCCGTGTCCACGTGCGAATGCAGGAAGAGGAAACTATTTCAGGTTGAGTTCTGTAAAATAAGTTATATTTTTTTATAATTTTTGAAATTTTATTTTTGTGTAGAAGACCTGGGGTATAGGCCAGAGGTTTGGGGGCGGAGTGAAAGGATTCACCTAGACAGAGTGGGAAGCAGAACAGCCAGATTTACTGGAATACACTGCTAAGGGGAACAGTGGGTGATACAGGAGAGGTCCACTGTGCCAGGTGAGTTAGCTTCCTGGCCAGGGATTGAACTCAGGCCATAGCAGTGATAGCGCTAAGATTTAACCCCGGCGCCACTAGGGAGGCCCAATAAGTTATTTTATTTTTCATAAAATATGGTCTCTGCAACTATGCTTTTGTTTTGTCCTATTATTAATTTCTTAGTATATTAGAATAAAATTTCAGAAATCACAGAATATCAGGTTATATTAATGCCCTTTTAGAAAAGGAAAATATTCTGGAAGCTGTTGGAAAGTTAGATTGTTTTAAATTGTATTATTTGATTTTGTAAGCTATTTGCCTATCAAAAAAAGTCTTATGATACCTTGTATCACTGTACTCTTTCAAATAGAAATATTTCTACTGCAAAGGAAATAAATTTAACATAAAAGCTACCCCCAAACCACTTAAATAAAAAATTCATCAACTGTGCTAACCTTCTGGGCAGTTGCTGTGGTGTGTGAATTTTATCTAGAAAATAAATATATTGAAATTAGTTGTGTGGTTGAGCCAGCTTGCATATATAATTGTATGGTAGGGGAATCTACTTATTCCTCCCACTGGGCTAGTCCAATAGAACAGTGGTCTCCAAAGTGGGTGTGCACCCCCCTCTCCAGAGCGCATGCCAGGATCCCGTGGGGTGAGAGAGGGTAAGGCTATACATTCCACTGATGTTCATTTTCATCTAGATGAGAAAAGAATGCAAGGGAATAAAACTCAGTATGTGTTTTGACACTTTGACTCTCCCTGTGTCTGATCTCACATTTGCCCCTTGAAGTGTTTTCAAGGAAAGTTGTGTGTTTTGACAGTAGCACCTTCCACATTCATTCACCCTGGGATCATTGTGAGGTATTGTAGTTTACGTGTTACAAGGTGTTGTTGATTTTGTTATGATAAATCCAGACTTTTAAATTCCAGCATTATGTGGAAGGAACTTGAAAATCCTTTGCACCATTATTTATCATGACAAGTCAAAGATGAGTTGACTGAATCTTTGAAAAATAAAAGTAGTATAAGTGATTTGATTTTCATGTCATTTTCTGTGATACCAAATGGATGTGATTCTATGCTACCTAATATGTATTATCAAAAAAATATACAAGATAAAGCTAAGAGTTTAAGCAGTGCTAAAGAGATTGTCATTTGAAATGAACATGATTTTGGAGAAATTTTTTTGAAAATTAGATTATGAAAATTTTCAATCATTGTGTAATTTTATTGTCAAAAATATGCTAGTCATCTGTAAAAGTCTTCAGAATTACACACTTTTAAATTTCAAGGTCCTTTAAAAGTCTTCCTCAGAAGAGTTTTAATTCAATTCAATGAGGAAAATTATAAAAAGGCTACATCTTGTACACAGTTTTCATAGAATAATTCATTCAGCAGAAACATAATTTCATAATCGAATTTAAATATTTTTTGAAATGTTTTATAATTACATGTAACATCATTTACAACAATGTTAAGCTTATCCAATGCATATAGTAGTCATAATGCATATGTACTGCATGATTTATCCTACTGCATATTTTATTGTACTAGAGATTATATTATAGTGTCGTAGAAGCAGACAGTATGATTTGGTAATACAGGCAATGTACTTTGGTAAATACCCTTCCATTTGGAGCTTCCATATCTTTGTGAGGTATCCACTTTAGCTGTTATTGCCATTAAAATCAAATATCTATGAAACATTATTATGTTAGAGTCATATTCAGTGATATCTTTCTATTAAAAGTTATCATTAATCAAGATTTTTATGAGAGCACAGCATTTCAGTATTGTTAGTGACTATGTAAAATGCTGTTCTTTTGTAACTCATTATTTTAATTTCTGTTGTGTTTTTGTTTAAGTTTGCAGAGTATATCTGTATAATTTATTGTATTTTTTAAATGGATTTTATTTTTATATTCCCCATACAATTGCAACCCCCTTATTTTGACCCCAATCCCTCCCCTCTCCACCCCCCACCCCCCATAGAGTGTCTCTGGGTCATAGTTTTTTGTTGATTTTGATTTTCACTTTCTTATAGTTATTCATTTTCCTGGTCCCTTATTTAAGTTTTCTAGATTCCTGCTATGAGTGAGACCATTCAATATTTTTCTTTTTCTTTCTGGCTTATTTCGCTGAGCATGATCCCTTCCAGTGCCATCCATGTTGCTGCAAATGGCATGTGTTTATCTTTTTTGAATGCTGAGTAATATTCCATGGTGTATATATGTACCACATCTTCTTGATCCAGTCATCTATTTTTGGGCATTTGGGTTGTTTCCAAAGCTTAGCTATTGTAAATAGTGCTGCTGTAAACATAGGGGTGCAGGTGCCCTTTGGAATGGATGTTTCTGTGTCCTTTGGGTAAATACCTAGGAGTGGAATTGCTGGATCCTATGGAAGCTCTATGTTTAGTAGGTCCAGAAATCTCCACACAGCTCTCCACAGTGGTTGGACCAGTTTGCACTCCCACCAACAGTATAATTTAAATTAGTATGCTGACCTGGGGGGTGAGCCGATCGTGCCAGGAGAACATCCTAACTATGCCCAGCTCAAGTTGTGTGACCCCTGAGCTGTGGGATGTGGCCGATGACTTTAGGTACATCTCCCTGGCATCAAACTTGCCCTCCGATGAACACAACTGCTTTGCTCCTGTCCCAGATTAGAGGGCAGCTCTTAGATGAACTGCCAAGGAAGAGAGGAACAAACTTCAAATAAGCCTTCAGATTGCTAAATCAGGTTGATGTCTCATTTCTCTGCTCAGTCAGAGCGCACTTGGAATAGATCATGTATTTAAAGTGAAGCGATGTTCACTTTTTCACTTGTTAATGTTTTCTGTTTTGCAAGGCATAGATGGAGGGGGCAGGTGCGGGGCTGAGGTAAAGATCTGAAAATGCCCTGAGATCCACGGATAATTCAAAGATTGTTGGTGGAGTGGGGTGGGGGGACAGACAAGGTAAGAAAAGAGAGGACAGTGGAAGACCAACCTAGAAGGGGGAGCAGAACGCTGAAAGAGCAAGCCCCCACCCACTGCGGACACACACCCAGCAGCAGTTCACTCTGCGCCTCGGCGGGGGTGTTGGGATTAATAAACCTCCTATGGTATTTTTAGTGAAACTTAAAAATGACTTTTCTAAGTGCAGTTTAGGTTGAATGTTAAGGCAGTTAACTATGTATCAAAAAGGCTTTCAGGGATATGAGGATTTTAAGGCACTTGAAATAAACCCTGCTGAGCAGGCAAGAAAATATTATCTTTAAAAGATATTAATGGAGTGAAAGAGATTATAAAGAAATCACATATAATAGATATGGCTCAACTTATTGCATTTATATTAAAATCATTTGCTTAACAAAATTTAGCAATCCGTTATGTAGGTAAGTTTATTTATGTAAACTTCTTCCAAATTTCGATATGTTGTATGTTTCAGTGTATCTGTGGCTTACATTAAAAAAATATCATTTTATGTTTTAAATCTGAATCTCTCTCCTCCCTCCCTGTCTGTATCTTCCTTTTTTGCCCTCTGGCTGTGCAGAAAAAAGAGAATTAAGAGTTTGGTGGTGGAATCCAGCAGACCAATTTTCACACACAATCTTGGGCGACTTGTTCTATATGTGTCTCTTGGTAAGTGACTTGATGGCCCTGAGTCACAGTTGCTTGATCAGGAACTCAGGCTACTTCTACTTTGTGTTGGGGTAAAAATTCAATGCACGTGAGGTGCTTAGCATAGTGTATGCATAAATAAAAGCTAGTACTTTTTAATTCTCCATACATGATATTTTTTGATGTCTATACTGAGTTCAGAATACACAGTTACTGTGCAAGCAATTTTATAATTATATCTCCTGAAATAATTTTTAATCTCTCAGTTTGGTGATGATGATGGTGATGATGATTCCCTGTGAGCAGATAAGAGCCTTGAGGATTTTATGTCCTTTGATACTACAAAATAGATTGCGATAAGAAATTAGGACATCTAATCCCAAGTAACAGAGACCCTCTCTCCGTGTTATGGTATACAGAGTGATTAGCATGAGAGATGACAAGGAAGAGTGATTTTGTAAATTTAAAACTGACATCATTGTTTGTATCTCATTTACTCGCTTCTCTTGTCCTGTGGCTAAAATGTTTTATCATTATCTCAAGGAGAAATATTCACGCTTAGAGTTTGCACTCCAGGAAAACAAGCAGGCATTCTCACTGTACTGCTTTAAGTAGATATGAGAATAATTTTACTGTTGCCCAAACAGTTCTAAGGCACAGGAACATAGATAATATAAAATATAATTATATATTTTATTAGACATAATTTAAAGGAACTATCCAGCCCTCTGAGATAAGTAAATGGCTAGTGGGATTTTAGCCAGCTTAGAAGGAGAAGCTAGGACATTTTGGGTCTCTTCTCTTTTATATCCTTAAAGGGAACTTTGGAATAGGGTGTTTACTTTGGCTTCACTTCTACTGGCAGGAGAAAGTATATCAGCTCAATAGGATTTTTCAGGTCTTAAGTATTAACCACTGATAAGAAAGACAATTTCATTAAAAGTTACTCACTTTAGCCATCTATAAAGAATTGAACTGGACTGTAGATTCTAAGACAGTTTAAATTAGGTGTAGAATCAATTATCTTTGTAAAATGCACCACTCAGGGCATCTAACTCCTTAGGGAAAATAACACATATGTTAAATTTCTTTGAATATTTCTATAGCATGAACAAGAGTAGAAATCATCCCATCAGTTAGTAAAAAAAATAAAATTGTATCCCCCGCCCCCAGTGTTTCTTTGGCTTCAAATGTACAGTGTAACCTATCCCTTATTCTCCCTATATCTGCCCTGAGTGTTTTTATTTATTTATTCTTTTCAGCAATGATGAGGTACATGCTTTATTATTTTTTTCCACTTAGAAATTTTCAAAAAGATTTAATTCCCTGGCAGCCACTCAAAGTGAGCAGTGCGTATGAATTTAGACAGGCAACCTGGGCAGTTACTTTCTTTAAGGATGTTCGTATCTTCCCATTTGGAGTCAGTGAAGCCTCTGGGATCCTGAGCCCCTTGGTCATGCCCTCAATAGCTTTTGCAGCCTCTTCGCTCTTGCACCAGACTCATCTTATCCATTTCCCATTCCAGGACTGAAGTCAGCCTTTTCTTCAAGGAGCTCTGCTTCTTTTTAGGCAACAGTTCTTAGATACGGCAATCGAGTATGAAGGAAATCAAACACTTTCCATGAGCGCTATTATCATATTTTATCAAAATTCTTTAAATTTTTTCAATTAGTTATACTTTGGCACCAAACCAGAACCATTGTCACCAATACTTTGCAATTATTTTTGGTTATATATACCTGTAAGTTAAATATTCTCATGAGACACTCATTTCAAGTACATTTATGAACTATGTAAATGCAATATTATGTTAATGGACATTATAAAAAGTTAGCCAAAAGTAGAAGTAGAACATTTATAATATTTTGTGAGACATGTGGGGGTGAGGAGGCGCAGGGTACCCTCCAGTCCAGGGAACTCTAATATAGATTCTGAAGATGAAACATGACTAGTTGTTATTTGTCATACTTTATAATTTCACCTGGTTGGTGGACAATTGCCTCTTGTCAGTTTTTAAAAGTAAATCAATTATGAATGATTCTTAGATTCTGTGAAAAATATACTGGTTACCTGAGGTCACGGGAGCATTCCTGGAGGGTGTGTGAAGCATGTGCATGTGTTGGGATGAAAAAGGACCACAGAAATAAAATAGACATGTGAATGACTAAATGACATGTGAATGACTTTTAGTGAATAACAGAAATAAAATAGACATGTGAATAACTTTTAGTGAATTATCACTAAAAGATATTTTAGTGATAATTCATTTTTTGTTTGATAAAATTGTAAAGTGAGATTTAGAAAAGGCACATTCTGAACGCTCCTGTTCAACATTTCTTGTGACTCAAAAGTCTGTAAAACTCCTTGGTATGGCTGGAATTTTAAGTTGTTTTGCTCAAGTGGATAAATAAGTGGACACATAAGTACTTTGAAACAAGAGGTTTTTATCCTGAGTATTTAATAAAATGTTCCCTAGTGAAAACTAAACTTACATTTCGGGGAATGCTGAGTTTTCACTTATGATGATGCATGAAAGGCATGTGGGAGATAGTGTTTGAGTCTTTATCTTAAACTGGCACCTATTCCATTATAATAGTATCTAATCTCATTGTCTGAGTGTGTGTTATAAACTATCAGGCAAATAAAACTACATGTGTCCTTTACTGGGTTTTGAAGCACAGTTCCACATCGCCATTCAGAAACAGGTTATGTCATTCATATTGCAAGAAGCATACTCTAAATCAACTGAAAATGTACTTAAAATTTATTTATTGTTATTGAAGTACCATCATTCCATCCCTTTGCATCTCCTCTCTCAGGTGCAGTCACTGTAGCGCTCTCACCACCGAAGCCTCCAGAGTCCTCCACCACCTCCATCATGCTCTCCCTAAAATATGCTTATCTTGGTTGAGTATCATCCTTGCTCTATGTTAAAGTAGCTATATTGGATTAGTGATGAAACTAATATGTATCATTCACCTTTTATTCCCTAGATTTCTTTTAGCTATGTGGGACAGGGCTGGCCAACCAACTATTAGCTGTTTCACCCCTGAACCAGATAGAAAATACTTTATTTTAGTCTTTGCAAGCCACATGGTCTCTGTTGCATTTGCTGACCTCTGCTGACGTGGCATAAAGTCCATATACAGTGCTCTCGGGAATGGCTCACACCATATTGGAATGAAACTTTATTTATGGATATTGAGATTTTAATTTCATACAGTTTCCCCTGAGGCATAATATTTTTCTTCTTTTAATCCCCCACCTCTTCCAACCATTTAAAAATGTAAAAATCGGGCCTCCCTGGTGGTGTAGGTGATTGAGCGCAGCGCTGTGAAGCTGTCCTCAGCCTCTGCAGTGCCAGTTCGATCCCTGCCAGCCTCAGAGCAACCCACACGGCAAGCAGACCTCTCCTGTCTTGCCCGCTGCCCCCCTCAGCAGTGTATTTCATCATTCTGCCTGTTCTGCTTCCTGCTCTGTCTCTGGTGAATCCTCTCACCCTCCTGTGCATCTGGCCTGTACCCCGGTTCTTGTATAAATAAAACAAAAATCTTTAAAAAAAAGTAAAAATCATTCTTTGCACACAGGCTGCAGACAAATAGGTATAGGCTAGGTTTGACCTGCAGGCCATAGTTCAGCACAGATGTAGTCTGGAAAGCATGCAAAGCAGACTGGATTTTCTACATGGTTTTTACTTTAAGAGAAGCTGGAATGTTAAGTCCTTTGGTGTATGGGCGTTTCTCTCAGTAATCATTACTTGATGGTCAAGTTCAAATGTCTGAAGGTTTTAGGAAGTGCAGAATTTGATATCCTTCTAACATCAATGATATTATTAATCTTTTCTCCATAATTTCCTTGTCATAAAGAGGGCCTTTTTCTCTACTTACATGCATTAAGTGAATCATAAGATTAGAGTCATGCATGGAAATCAATTGAAATGGTCCACAAGGCTAATTTTATTTTTTTTTTTCCTCAGGCATGAAATAAACTTATACAGATCATTCCCTGAAATCTATAGTAAAATGAAAAATTTAGTAGCACTTTGATTTTTGTTTACTTTATCTAATTTGCCCCTGACAACGGCTTGTGAGCAGGTGTGACTATCATTCCATTTTGCAGACAAGGAAATTTTAGAAGTACTAAATATTACATAGTGGTAAAGAGCTTGGAACCAGGATTTGAATTACTTCTCTTTGGTTTCGAAGCCTGTTCTCCTTGCCATAGTAACTGCATGTATATCCATGTATGCATGCACATCCATGTAAATATAACCCACATACTTACCAATTTAAAATGTTACCTAAATTTTATTCATTTGAAAAGAGCTCAAAAAGCATTGCAGAGAATTTATCTTGACATTTACTAAGACAACTCGTGCCTTTAGTGGTTTTAGGAATATCTACATATGCATTCATACAAACAATTTGGAATCTTAGGCCCACATTTGAGTCATTGTAATCACAAAACTAGGATCTTCAAAGTTTTCTTTAAAAACCATTTTTATTTATCTTTGCTCTCCTGATATTCTTCCAGTTTAGGGGAAATTTATGTGGAGAGAAACTAAAAAGTGTTGAGGTTGAGTCAATCAGATCTTATGTAAGGGAGGCTGAGAGAGGTGAGATAAAAATGTTAACTTCTTTCCTTCAGTAAATCAAGGGCAAGACACTAGAAAATTGTTAACATGAGTTTTTAATTTTATCTGCTTCATTAAGGGAAGTTAAGTGTTTTGAATTTTATATTGCTGTGAATTTCAGTAGCAACCTTACGACATATGCTTTATAACTATACTTTTCAAACTGTGAGCCTGACATATGAGCAGGTTGTGAAATCACTATGGCTAATGTGACCATTTGAAAAAATGATGGGATAAAAAATATGGGAGAGCTTTGAGCTAAGTAAGGAAAAGTCTTATTTGCTGATACTTTGACTTTAGTTGTGAGTATTTACCTCCTTGGATGCGCTTTCTGGGTTGTAATGGGAGATGAAACTTCTTTCTGTGGGTGGTGTTCCCGAATCCTTGGAAGCTCTGCATTTGAGGGTCCGTGACTTACTTTCATTTTTGCTGCAGACAATTTGCTGTCTCAGTTCAAACTAATTCCAGCTCTAATAATAACTGATGAATCAGCAAGAACTTGATGTAGGGTACATTTGATTTAAAATGTATTTGACTTCTGTTGTCACCAGTACATTTCACTTTACTAAGCAAGAAAGGCCCGGATTCAGAAATCCAGACAGAGTTGTTTTAATGATCATTTATGAAAACGTGGCCAGAAGTTTGGAGGAGTCTTGGGAGGTGAGGGGAGAACAAAAACACACATGGACACGCAGAGTGAGAAACTGTCTCACAAAAAATTATAGCTTTTGGGCCTCCCTGGTGGCGCAGCGGTTGAGCGCTGGGTTGCGAAGCTGCCCGCGTCCTCTGCGGCGCCGGTTCAATCCCCGGCTGCTCCCCGGCCACCGGAGGAGGGTCCCGCATGGCGTGCAGACCTCTCCTGCCGCCCGCTGCTCCCCTCAGCAGTGTGCTTCGGTCCTTCTGCCTGCTCTGCTCCCTGCTCTGGCTCTGGTGAGTTCTCTCACCCTCCCGCACTACTGACTATACCCAGTGCTTGTATAAACAGAACAAACAAACAAATAAATAAATAAATAACATGCCTCTATTAAAAAAAATTATACCTTTATACTACTAGGAGGATACATATATGGTGGACAGAAAAGAAGCTGTATTTATGAAAGTAGTAATATGAATTAAATACAATACATTTTCAGCAGGCATCACATTATTTTTTCCAGGTGAAACTCTTAGCCAGCCAAGACCTTCGCCTTATAGAGGTCAGGCAGCAACAGTTTATCTAGATAAAGAAAAAAATAAGCAGCTACCTTTCTTTATTCATACCTCTTGGTGACATAAAACACATTTTAACAATGTAAAAGTACAAGTTCCAAAACAATACTTACTTTTTAAAAATTTACTGTGTTGTCCTTTTTTTTTTTTTTTTAACTGTTTCCCCCTTATTTCCCCAAACACTGGAGAAAATTTACCCAGAGTTGCATTTGGTAAGCACTCTTCTAAATTTCTGTCCAATACTATGGAAAGGGTGTGTCTGCCAGTCTGTCTCTCTCTGTTTCTATTCAAAAGAGGAAACACAAAACCTTGGGAACATGTGGAAATGCTAAATTACAGCTATCCATTAGCTGGCTTTCCAGCATCTGAGGAAAAGGGTGGTTCTCCTGCAGATTAGAATTTGAAGAGAGACACAAGCCATTAGTCAAGCAGAGAGTGATGGATGACTAGTTGATTCTCTATTGACTGTGACCTTATGCTTTTTTCTTTGTTTCTTTTTCCAAATGAATGCTTAGCCATTTCCCAGTATCTCTGGTTTTTATTTTTTGACCCCGGTTTCATTGAAATGTTAGACTCTGTCATTCGAGGAAGATGGTTAAAAAGTTGCATGCATGACATACATTGTGTACTGTTAATTCACCTATAAATTTGCCTGTCATCACCTGAAGATAACGGACACAATTAGGATTATTGTCTCAACACTTTGGAAATGATTTTTTTTCTAAATCACTTTTATGATCTCTTGGATTAGCACTCTCACATACACCGAAGGAATTACTTCCCAGAGTCAGGTAATTTGCATGGTTATTTCCTTGGGTTGTATAAAATCGTTTGTTCGGCTACGCCTTCTTCCTTCACTCAATTATCTGTGGAGTGTTAATACCTCTTAATGTTTTCCTTTCAATCTTTAACTTGGGCAGATTCTATGAGAAACTAAAATGCACTCAATGTTCAATCATTTTTTGCCAGAAACAGTACATCAAACATTCAGCAAGCATCTCAGTGGTAGCACCATTATTATTCCTTGACTCCTCTCCTCAAGTCTTTGGATTCTTTGAAAAAACAGTGAGGGGGTTTATTTGACTAATACTATCCTGGTTTTCAGCAAAGTCACATGTGTACTCTCCAAAGACCGCAGTCTCTACCATACGATTCCCTAGACCAGAGCAGCTGCCCTGGCCCGTCCCTCTCTTGCGTGCTGCTGGGTGTGCCCAGATCCTTGCCAGCCTGCTCAAGTGTGCTGGTCCCAGTTCACTGCTGCGCGAGATCCCCCACCCTTGGATGAGGATCCCATTGTAGATCTTTCAAAGAAGTAGCTCTTCTCTCAGTGACTGCAGTAGCTGGGGTGGCAAGTAGCTGGGGTGGAAATTCTGTGCTGCAGATCTTTCAATGTGACTGTTATTCTCAGAAAACCCTGCCCTAGACTTTGAGCAATCATTCAAATCCTCCTTCGGTCATTGGCAACTATCACTGTCACGCCATTGCTGCTTTGGCTTCACCATCAGTGATAAATTAAGAAGAAAGCCCTGGGAGGCAAACCACAGTTTCATTTGTCCTTTAAGCTTTAAAGTGACTTTTAGCACATAGTGTATCTTAATTTAAATCCAAGTGGAATCAGTTGCCGATCATATTTCTTTCCTTTTCACATTCATCCTACCAGGCTATTCTTAGAAGGAAAATGATTAGATCTCTCCCTGACCACCTTACTGGTCTTTGAGGTTGAAAAGTCATTTAGCGATTATGAATGAAAGCGGGTCTGACAGCTCAGGCAACTGCAAGGAAAGAGTAATTTATAAAAGCTTATGCCCATGTACTCTGTAATCTTCCACCCCAACTGAAAAATCAGTCATTTTTTTGTTTTCTTTTTCTCATATTCAGTCACAGAAATCCTAACATCTGCTCTGTAAGGAATCAACATGGCCTCAATTGACTATAGGAAATCAGCATTTTTATTACTAGAAGTCTCACCAAAAAAGAGCATATTTAAAATCGTTCTAAACATTTTGTAAAGCTAACTTTTACCTCGATTATTTTTAAAACCTGAAGGTTAATACCGATAAGATGTAGTATGTCTACTTTAGGCAACTAAATTAAGTCTCTTGATTTTTTTGGTCAGCTCGATAAATTTCTTTAACTGGAAATTTTTCATTTTTTAAAAGTAAAAACCATAGTTTATTGATTCAAATGCCAAGCATTTTTTAAGTGCCTGTAATTGCGAGACTTTCAGATAGTCCTACAGATACACAGGTGAATAAGAAGTATCCCCTTCCCCAAGGCAGATAGCTTTAGTGCCAGTGAAAGATATTACACATTCTAAAAATAAGGTTTGAGAGCATAGCCCACATCAAGGAGGTTAAAAAAATCAGTTTTATTTCACTTTTGGAATTTCCCAGTATTGCTTCCCTTTGCCCATTGTTACTCTTTGACCTTTTTTTAAAGTCCATCAAATTAAATGTGTAGTCAATGTGATGAGGTACTGATTACTGATCTCAACATTAGCAGAAAATTTCATCCTATACAAAATGTAGTGATAATAATGATGACCTAGCAGACATTTGCCTTGTCCTTATTCACTCTTAAGATGGATATTTTCCTAGTTCATGGAGCATTTATATAGATCAAAAGAGATATTATAAAACAAATACAAACAATATGTAGTATGCAGAAGAGGTCTGCAGACTCCTAAGCAAATAAATCCTTGAAAATAGACAATTTAGTTTCTGAAATTTCATCAGTGAAGGAAATAGGTATCAATGGCAATGGCATTGTTTTTTTTATTTTTTACATTAAAAAAACAGGGAGTATTTATGGGTATTAATTTTGGTGATTATTTTTAGTGTTATTCTCTCTGTTCCAAATCTCTGTTGTGTATTTTACATTTTTTCTGTATGGTGAAAAAAATCCCTAATTTATCTGCACATGTACAGCTTACATTCAAGAGAAAGGAACTGTTTTTCTACTCTACAAAGTATATCATTGCAAAGGCTTTATGCTATTATGTTAGAAACACTTGACTGAGAATTAGGCACTAGTTCAGAGTTTTTAAACTACAATTAATTACTTATATTGTCCTGTCTGTATTTTGGTTTATTCTTCTAGAGAAAAGAGGTAGAATAATTGCCATTCTGTTGATAAGTTAGTTAGGAAGAACAATACAGCAAAGCCTGAAATGCCATAGAAATATAAGAGGTTAAGTCTTTTTTTTTTTAAAAAAAAGATTTATTTATTTATTTTATACAAGCACTGGGTACAGTGAGAAGTGCGGTGGGTGAGAGAATTCACCAGAGCTGGAGTGGGGAGAAGAACAGGCAGACGGATGAAGTACACTGCTGAGGGGAGCAGCGGGTGGCAGGAGAGGTCTGTGCACCATGTGGGACCCTCGCCCCTGCAAGGCCCTGCAAGGTTAAGTCTTAAATGGCCACAGCAGGGCTTATGTTGCACTGAGAGAGCTAAACTTGTGGTAGATGTAACTTTTCTGAAATGTGAAATTCCTTATGATAGAAACACTTCCATGACATTTCCTTTATATGAATTATTGGCACAAAACAATACCCATAATTTTCATGACTCCTCAGAGGTAGGATACTCTGTGAGACGTTATGATCATAGATAGATCTACCTCAGGACAGAACAACTGCCAACAAAGCTAGAAGTTAGCCATCTACCTGGGCTGTTCTAGCCATAGAATGTTCCATTTCATTTCCCCCTGCAGATCAGCTGTTTTAAGTGAATTAAAAGTATACATGGCATATATACAGAGTCTGGTCAGAGACAAATGAACTTTTCTTGTAGTGTCAGATATTGTAAAATCCAGATATTTGGGAATAATTTAGAACAATATTATTTTATGAGGATTCAGAAAAAGATGACACTAAAAATAACCATATATAGCTGTTGTTGTATTCATTGGTGTGAAATAATCGCAACATAACTGTCAGAGAAACATTAAAGTCTTGATGATAATTATGCTTTGAATGTGATTTTCTGGAAAAAATAAGTATTTGAATGACATATTCAGAGAAATTGAAACCAAAACTCCATACCTGTTTCATAGATATCCAGGATAAAGAATTATCCAGATAAACATATCCAGGATAAAGAAATATCCAGATAAACATAGAATCCAGGATAAAGGATAAATATAAAGATATCCAGGATAAACAATTACCTTATCATTTTGTTTCATACTAGAACCAAATTTTAAATTGACGTTTGCATTTATCAGTCTTTGAAAGAATCAGTTGAAGTTGTTAATTTTCACTTCGTTGGTCTTGTTCTCTTATTCATCATCCTCAGAAGCATGTCAAGTACATTCTATGGTACAATATTTTCTCGAGTGTATAACTCCCCCATTTCTTATAAAATATTTAAGGAAAAAGATGGTGATTTATTCAATCTTATATTGCTGCAAAAAATTGAAAATATTGCTTTGTACATAACAAAACCTTAATGAATAGTTGAGTGCGTGAATATCAGTATGCTTGTTTAAATATAATTTGGGTATTATCGTATAAACACATAAAAGTTAGTCAACTGTTATTTAAATATATTTAAATAGTATTCCTTTGAAAACATTCTTCTCTAAGCAAAATTCAACTGAAAATCATATATACTATTTTTTACTGCATTTTTGAACCATTAGGTATTATTTCAAATTTAATGCCTTTTGTAAACAGTTCAGTTCCAAAGAGTTGTGTGTAAAATCGTTTGTTAGTTTCTAAGAAAAGACACAATTTAGAAGTGAATAACCTGAGAAGACACTATTAGGTGGCTGATAATGAAAATGATAGTCTAAGACTTAGCTGGGGGTTATGCGTAGCGTGTTCTGACTTTCCATATCTCCTCTCAGATTTCTTCAACACTCTAATTTCAATTTCACATGTTCCCACACTCTCATTTGGAACTTATTGAGCATGACAGCCTTTGTTGAAATGAATAATCCCAAAGAACATCCAAACATTTCTTTCATTCTGTATAACTAATAACCTAAATTTAAGTTGTTTTCTTTTTACGGGCATGCTATTCAACATACGGTTTAATAGTCATATTTTTTTCTATGGTGTATTTTCCACTTGATAATATAAGCTAGTTTAAAGAACGTATGTAATTCGTAGTTTGATGGCAATGTTTTACCATCATGATTATGTGGTATAGGATAGTTGTGGTTCAACTGTCCCAAATTATATTATATGACTACATAGTGGAAGAAGTTATGTTTTCCTTCTTAAGGCCTCTATAAGGAAATTGTGAAATACCAAGAGAGTAAGGATAATAGCTCTAATGAGTAGCAGAGAAGCTTTATGTAGATGGGGGAGGGAAACTTTTAGAATCATACGTTTTTACAAATTTGTAGTCTTTGAATATGTATGTGTGTAGGTAGTCATGGGGACAAAAAAAGAACCTAAGAAACAAGGCTAAGAAAAGACTTCTTAATTTCAGTACTATTAAAAATAAATTGTGTTGCATATCTAATTAAAAATGATTTAAAGCTCAGCCAACATTCAGCTTCTTACAAAGAAAGGAAAGAAGTAGGACAAAAAAAATCAACATTCGAAAAATGTGCTTAAATAGGTTTAAGTACTGTACATGGCTAAAAGAAAAGCCCATTCCAGCAGTTAAACAAAGGGCATTTTCCCTCTTACTGGACCTCTCTCCCTTTGATCATTTCCTTACTCATTTAATTTTTTATCTGGAGGATGGTAGATTTCAATGTTTTCTTTGGAGAACTTAGAATATAAGCATTATATGTGGTAAAAGATGATAAATAGCCTTGTTAAGTGACCTTCTCTTTGATAAATTCACTCCACTTGGTAAGTAAATAGTGAGTCATTTTTTACTTTTGAAGCCATTGTGATATCCAAGACTCTGAGTAGACCAGTATCATCTAGCATCTTGAGACAATGCTGAAAGAAACAGCCAGGCAATTTGACTCATCGGGGGCTCCACATGGTGTGGTTTCTTGACTTTGTTCCAATTTTCTTAAATTTGTTTTTCTTAAAACTAGAAGATCATTGAGAAAACTGGCATGTATTGCATTCCTATTCATGCATTGACTCTAAGGCACGGGTATCATTTTCTTCTACGTAAAACTAATATTTCTATATAATGGACATTTCTACATAATTTTTATGAATTGAATATTTTATTAATGATTAGTTGTTGCACTGTTTTCTTGCACTAATTTTGTGTCTGAATTCCTTCCATTTCCATTCATCCAGAAATCTGATTTCTTGGCTTTCATCTTTGACCCTCCTTCAGGCTTGCAATTTCTTTTCAATATGACAGCCACAATGGCTCTTACGAAAGGTCATGTTATTCCTCTTCTAAAAACCTCCAATGGCTTCCCCTGAAAGAATCCAGGAGAGCTATTATTTTGATATGATTACTACTAATATTTGGAATTACTTGTGGTTTCCATTTTATCTCCTATATGATCAATTTTAAAGTAACTCATATGTTCTTAAAAGAATATGTAGTCTTTGTCTACTCAGTGTATGATTCTACTTCCAAGATTATTGATTGTGTTGTTTAATCTACATCCTTGATAATTTTCTCTTTGTTGGATCTGTCAATTGTGGAGAAAAGTATGTGAAAATCTGCTATGGCATGGATTTTAAAATTCCTTCTTATTTTGTTAGATTTTTGCTTTAAAGAATTTGAAGCCTCATTTTTAGACGCATTCCTACTTAGTAGTGTTATATCTTCTTAGATCATTGTTTCTTTCATTAGTAAATAATGTCACCTTCTTGTCTTACTAATCTTTTTTTTCTCTTATTAATATCATTCTCAGAACATTGTTTTGGTAAATATGTGGTCATTGCCCATCATTTTATCTTACGTTTTCTATGTCATTGTGTTTTGAAATTGTCTTTGGCTAACAGAGCGATCTTGTAAGTAATCCATACTCTCATAATTTCTAATTCAGTAAGAAAGTTTAATTGGTTTTCATTGATTGTAATTTCTTAATATGTTTGGAATAATTCTGTTAACTTGTACTGTGTTTTTCCTGGATTTTTATCAATTGTTGTTTTTTTTAATTTGATCTCTTACCTTTCTTTTTGTGAATTGGTCTTTTGTAGCCCATCCATAGGATATGGAAGTTTAAAAGACTGTCTACATTCTGTATTTGCTTACACATTTAACTGAACAATGTCTAGAATTAGTATCTTATCTTCCTACTGATTTTATTACTTTGCTTATTCATTTAAACATTTGTATAAAACTTACTTTAGTTAGATTGTCCTATTTTTAGTGTGAGATTTCTTGGTTTTTGAATACTGGATCTTTCATGGTCCGGTTCCCCCTATTGTTACTTAAAAAATTTAACTGCATATTCCTTCTGTGGAAATAACCTGTGGAGTCCTGTGCATGACCTAGATTGTGAAGGCAACTTCTTTAACTAATGAGTAGGTATTAATTTGGGTTCCATGTTTCTTGTACAGGGTATGTGTTACTTTTCAGTTCAGAGTAAACAGTTCATGGTACGTGTTAAATTTCTAGCCTCGTGTTCATATTTTCTTTTGTATTTCACTAATTCTAGTTCTCTCTTCGTGGAAGTGACAGCTCCTTTCTGTTTCCCAGATTTGTGGATAAACTTTTACTTCTAAGTTCTGGCTTCTTACCTTGTACAAGATATGGAGTATTGAATCTCACTTCCTTCTTCATAAAATCCCCACCCTCTGCTTATATATGTGCTCTCGGAACCCTGTGTGATTTAAAAATGCACATCGTCAGTCTATCAGTCTGTGTATGTAATTTGTTCTATCTTTTCTGTGTTAATAATTGTTCCAATTTTGTATATATTTTGTCCTTGCATATTTTGTCCTTACATATTTTGTCCTTACACAAGCCAAAAGACCTTTTGATCTTTGTGGCACTTTGTCAACACAACTACAAATCCTATTTCCTTGTTCTTGACTTTGATAAATCTTTCATTGTCTACATCTAAATACTTGTTTCTATCTGTATCTCACTTATTGTGTTTTGAAGGCAATAAATATATATAATTCTTCTGCTCATCTACAGGATGTGTTGAGGCCTGGTAATGTGGTTGTTTTTAAAATTTATAGCTATAAGAATTCTAGTGAGATGCAGGTAGCCATCACAGACAGGCACATGCACACACAGAATGGCACAGTAAAAGGAGAAGTGAAATTCCCAACTTAATTAGAAAAAGATGTAAATTCTTATTGAAAGTAGCAAGTTTGCAGTGAGCAGGGATTCTTGTGACAAATCTCATTGGCATGTCTCTTGATGAACAGACCATGACATTGCCTTCTAACTGACCATCTGGGGTAGGGATGAACGGTGCTCAGTTTTTACCCCTTCATACTCTCTATCTAGAATAGCTTGTACTAACAAATCTGGTGTGTCTATTTCAGGAAATGTTTACAAAGCTTGAATTTTCCTGGTTTTTGCACCAAGGTCAGTGTTCACCACGCCCCATGCTCACTTGAGAAGATGTACAAATCCATGCACGGGAGTTTTCAATAATTTCTCAGCCTTTAGCTCCCCACTTGCCTTTTGTTGCCTAGCTCCCCATTTGCCTAATAAAGCTGTTTCTTCGTAGATCACCTCTAACTCTGATTTTGTTATAAATTTTATCTGGATAGTTCTGGTAGTGTTTCTGGTCCACATTCATTATCGTGCAGTAGAATCCAATCAGCACACATTACTGAGACTGTCTCCCAGTAGAATGTAAGCACTAGGAACGTACTGGAGTCAGATATTACTCCTGTCTCAGGTGGGCTCCTGGTCTGGTGAGTTTGCATAATTGTGTGTTTATTATCATTGTCATTGTTATTTCATTACTGTTGTTATCAGTGTTGTTGTTCAAAATCTTCAAATGGTTAACATAATGTCTGCATCGATATGGAAAAAGCCCACTATTTAGCAATGGTCAGATCACGCTCAACTCATGATGCTCACTTGGGGGGAGGGGTCTGTGCTATAAGGGAGACTTAGATTGCCATTTACTCAGAAATCCACAGGATGTTAGAGAGATTTACAACCCTGCTATGTGAAAAACGGATGGAAGGATTGGTAAAATGGAATCACATTCGAAAAAGTTGGGGAGACTTGTATTTACCAGTCCTTTCATCCCCTTTTCACACAGTGTAATCTTTTGTAATCAGAGTCATCTACTATTTCTGTCAATGTGATTGCTGTGTTAACTATTTTACCAGAGCCAGTGAACATGGCTCTAGAACATTTAGTAGATTGTCACCAGCTCCCAATGGCTCATAGAAGGATCAGGCCCCTCCATAATTACTAATCACCAAATATCAACACCACTGGTTGGCTCAAGTCTTGTTTACATAAAAGGATGTGAAAGGTAGCCTTGTGTACGAGAGAAGGCCTGTTTCAGGTCAGCTGCAAATGTGTATGGCCTTTATTTATTTACCAATGAATAAATTATAGCTTTTCACACCGAGAATAAACTCTTTCCATCTGTCTTTTCTCAAAGTTGTGTCGTGCCACGTATGGGGTTCTTGTGAGCCACAGATAGAGTCGCATTTCTTTCTCCTAACTAAAACAAGCTTGTCGAAAGTTAGCCATCAGAAAGTTAAATATTTGTTATGGGTTCTACAAATGGAAAATATGAACATGAAATTAGCTTTTCTTTTTCTTGAAAATATGATCTATCTGTAAAATGGTAGGACACCAATAGAAAAATGATTTTGGTGCATGATAAATTCATAGCTCTCTACATCAATTTGCAGGAAGAGGGGATAAAAAATTGGAACTCTGGCTAGTTATCAACTTTAAATCGTTACCAGACAAGATCATGCTAAAGCCCAAACACTGTGGTTTGGAACTATCTGAATCTATTCCAAATTATCCTTGGACAACATCAGACAGGTTTAAATTCATTGAGCTTATATAAGAAATTACTTTTTGCTTATACTGGTTCCAGCTGTTCTAATCTGCAATGAACATGCCCTTCTTGTGTCTGCAGCTCCAGCAAAGGTATCTCACAGGTGCATGTGGGGCTACTTGTGGTGAAAGGATCCCTAAAATTGCTTTCCAACACTTGTTTTAGATTTAACCCCTTTCTCAGAGGACTGGAGAGAGAAGCAGACTGGAAAGGAAAGCATGTTTTATTCCTTGAAGTCAAAGAAAATTTTGTTCGTATTTTTTCCTCTCCTTTCTCCCCCCCCCCAAATATTTAAACTTGCATATACTATTTTATACTTGAGTTCAAGGTTAATATCAAAAAGCTCTGGCCACATTTTGCTTTATGTTCGCAGATGTGTCATTTCAGCAAGTCAATGTTTATGTCAGTTCTGGTTAAGAAGATGAAGTAAAGGTTTTGCACACGAGTGGTAAGATGTATCAGAGACACTTCAGCACCTTTTGGAATCACCTGTTTCAATGAAAACTACTCATGTGCTCATCCTTTGACTCTTTACTGCCTCTTTTGGAGAGTTGTACATAGTCGATGTCCTTTGGAAATACACTATTTTAATTGTGATACATTCAAAGTTCATTTGTTTGCAGATGAAAAGTCTTGAGCCCTTAGATCACAATAAAATATCATCATGGGATTGAAAAGCTAAGAAAAATAAGTATTCTCTCTCAGAATTGTCTTCTACTTTACAAATACACCTTTGCATTACTGAAAAATTAGAAAAGTATTAAAATTTTTATTCTTATGAAGATACACAAATATGTATTTCCTGTTTACTATGCTCTTGTCTATTCCCCACAAAAGATTAATTTTCAATAAACTTAATGTTGATGAATAGCCCAAGTAAAATAGAAAACTTTCCCAGCTTTGAAATCTTCTCTCCTGTATTTTCTTCCTCACAATGGCAGCTTCACTTTATTTTCTTGTTCTCATTGCCTCTCATTTCTCCTGCCTGCAGGGACCCAGGCCTCACCAGACACAGAGCACAGTTTCACCTCCTCTTCCTGTTGTGTGTGGGCATATGGGCCTCTCTCCAGCCAGTGGCCTGCAGGCAGACAGGTTCTCCAGGAGCCTGTAGGAAGTTTTCTTTTGAGAAATGTGCATCATCCCTGTGCTGTTCTCTCCTTTCCTTTTGCTTCCGGAAGCATAGTGTGAGCCCTCTGTGACCATAAGCACTAGGTGACTCCTCAAGACTATTAGAGCCAGGGCTGGAGGAACCTCAGAGGGTTGCATTGCTGACCGCCTCCAGTTGGCACCCCTTCACACTGCCGTCTCTGGGAATACAACCATGCGATGCTTAATGGCAGGGATGCATTCTGAGAAATGCATTACTGGGAATTTCATCACTGTGCTGATGTCACAGAGCGCTATAACACCTAGGTGTTACAACCTACCACACGCCTGGGCCAAATGAAAGAGCCCATTGGGACCACTGTCATACATGTGGTGCATTGTTGAGCGAAACCTCATTGAATGACTCTCGTCACCCTTAGATTTGGGTAATGCAACTACTCGGGCGCTGGGTCCCTGAGGCTTTTGTCGGACAAACTACCATACCAGCCCCCTTTCAGCAGAATTCATATATGTGAGAAAGCAACTTCTTGTTCTTATGCTCGTTGGGACTTTATTTATTTGGGGGTAGGGTAGGGAGGGACTTTACAGATTTTAGTTTTTATTGTAATTGAATTTAACAGTGCCTTATGCACTTTTTTATCTGAAATAACTTTACAGCCTATGTCATCTCATATATGTGCACCCACATGTATGAGATTTAAAAAAATGACCAGGCTAAGTGATAATAGCTATGACTGTACAATAACTTACCATATGTTTGTGCTGGCTAGTAACTTTCACATTGTAGGGAATACACACAGGATGATAATTTCATAACAAATGACTTAAAGGGAGAGATTAGAATATGTTGGCAATGGAAAGTAGAAGGGAAATTTAGAGACAAACCAGGTGGGGGTGCTGAGTGTAATGAGGAAGTATGTGTCTTGCATGGAGAGATCATGAATTGATTTTTGACTTATATCTCAAGTTATTAATGTATATGTATCTTCTCACTGCATAAGCAAAAATCACCAGCTAAAATATGATATGGGGTTTTTATTTCATTATTTCTCAAAGTGGCTTTGTATTATTTATACAGTAAGCTAAAATACATGAATGCCCTTAAGATGTCATCATCTTTGTAACTGAAATGTCAGACTCAGATCATGAACATTTTGAACTATTTACATTAGTCTTCAAAGAGATTTCATTTCAAGAGATTATATCACCTAATCATTTCCTATAATAGTTTATGGCCACATTTAAATTTTTCCACTTTTGAAAAACTCATAGTGTATAGTTAAATCACATGGTTGAAGGAATATTTTCTTACTGTTCTAAAATATAGATGTGCTTTCATGTCCTGTGAATAATCATCACTTTAAAATGGACTGTGGTGGAGGACTGTGGTAGAGGTCAGCGGAGGCTTTGATGGTGGGTGTGGTGTGGTAACATTCATCTGAAGAGGTGTGATCCTATACCTCTGAATTACATACAGTGTTGTAAACCAACATTACCGCAATAGAATTTAAAAAAACAATTTGAAATAGGAAGGAATTTAGTTGTACAATAGTACAAATAACATATTTACAAATTATAGACCTTTACTCTTCAATATGTATATTTCATTTAGTTTTCACAACAATATATGATAGAAGTGTTCATCATTAAGCATAAACTATTAAGTAATGGCTTACTCTCATCTATGTGTGAATCTGGGTTTTGTGATATGTGAAACTTGAGTGATATAATTTTAGAAGATCTCTTATGAAACATAACACATTAGAAATATAAAATTAGATTTAGAAATTAGTAGTTATTTAGTATAAGGAAAGACATAATTAACATTTAACAAATTTAATGAGTATAGCAAACATTTTAAAATCCATATAAACATGTATTTTTATTAACTAATGTCTGACACAGCCCTGTACTACTTTCAATCCTGAATTTTTTGGTAAGAAACATTTCTCCAATTGCCTCTCCATATGACAATGATTTTGTAATCTTTATATTGAATAATAACTCAATCTATATTCTAGAATAATTGATAGAAATTTCTGATTTTTAATAGATGGATCTGAAAACTTTCAACTTCACAAGCCATTTTAGTATGTCAAGTATGTTTTTACACTTATTCTCAATTTTTGGAGAAATATCAAGTGCTATAAAATTTCATAGCACTTCAAGGCTAGTTATAAACTAAGTAATCATAAATACTTTTGGTATTAGCTATTTTATTTTCTATTATCTTTTCATTGTAAAGGCTTATTTTGATCATGTCAGTATCTTGTTTCAAAGCAGCAAAGATTCTAAGTCTTCAGCAGTGTTTAAGATTTATTCTTCTTCATTAATTGGAGTTTTAAATAATCAGAGTTTTCTCCTCAAAAATTTCCATCTCCTTTTGATGAATTATTTCTTTTCATATGAATTTTTTGGTTCATAATGTGCTCTTCAAAATCAGAAGACATTCTGATTTCCTTGCCCATTTTATCATTTTGTTTCACATTTCTTTTCTGACACCTTCATTTTTTGTTTTCTTTGGGTTTCATTTCATTGTCTTAAGTGTTATTTTATAGACTCATTTGGTGTTTTATTGAGGTTTAATATGTGATGGTCTAGATTTCTGATGTATTGAAATGTTCAGTCTCAAGCTAATTCTAATGGTTCACATTATTATGTTCCTCCTCTTCCACATTGTATAATTTTAGTGTCTCACTTCTAGATGATCTGCTGTTATTTTATAATATTTTATAAAAAAGCTCTTATGGGCCTCCCCTGGTGGCGCAGCAGTTGAGCGCTGGGCTGTGAAGCTGCCTGCAGCCTCTGCAGTGCCGGTTCGATTCCTGGCCGCTGGCGAAGGTCCCACATGGCGCGACAGACCCTCTCCTGCCGCACCCACTGCTCCCCTCCGCAGTGTGTTTCGTCACTCTGCCTGTTCTATTTCCCACTCTGGCTCTGGTGAATTCTCTCACCCTCCCGTGCTTCTGACTGTACCCAGTGCTTGCATAAATAAATAATTTTTTTTAAAAGCTCTTATACATTTTTTATGCTTTTTAACTCTTTTTTCCTCTTTGCTGGTCTACTTGCATATTTTTCACTGTGCCTTCAAACTCTACTGTGCATTCAAACTTGTTGGTTCTGTGGGCTACTTATGCTAGTCTACTATGGAGCCTCTGTATTTAATTTTTTAGTTCAGTTCTGGTACTTTATAAGCCACTTAGTTCTGTTTGGAGCATTATCAAGTTCTCACTATCCTGGTTTTATTGCTGCTTTTATCCAACCATAATTATTCTTATTTTGACAAGCATAGTTGTAGCTGTTACCTTAAACTCATAGGCAAGTTCCTCAATTCTGCTGGATTTGGATTTCTCTCAGGGGCATTTTTTTTTAAACATTTATTTATACAAGAACCGGGGTACAGGCCAGATGCGCGGGAGGGTGAGAGGATTCACCAGAGACAGAGCGGGGAACAGAACAGGCAGACTGACGAAATACACTGCTGAGGGGAGCAGCGGGTGAGATAGGAGAGGTCTGCTGTGCCATGTGGGACCCTCGCCGGCCGCCCAGTCAGCGGGTATCGAACTGGCGCTGCAGAGGCTGCAGACAGCTTCACAGCACTGCACTCAACTGCTTGCACCACCACGGGAGGCCCTCTCTTAGGGGCATTTTTGTCCCATCCTTTGTGGTATATTCCTCTGTCTTCTCATATTTAGTCTCAATAGAATGAGATACAGAGATTTTTGTCCTTTGTCTTGGTGAACTGGCCTTGTAGTGCATCTGCACGCTGCAGGATGTAAACGGAGGCTGTTTACCTGGCATCCTTGAGTGTAGCTTCACACATCTACATCTCTGTGCCTGTAGTGCTCACTCTAGAGCTGGAATAGGAGTCAGGGCATTAGGACACCAGGAGGTTGCTGCTAGCAAGTGCCAAGTGTTTGTTTCATGAACTATTGAATTTTATCAAAAATTTCTTGGCTGTTTTCTTAAGGAATTTGAGATGACTGAAATATATTACCCTTCATTTTATGCAAATCGAAGCTCTTGAGTTACATAATAATGCAACCTAACATGCATTGCTAGATAATCAACATGTGTGGAATGTTGTCACTAAACTCTTCTCTCCACATTAGCTAGCTGCATCTGTAACGATTTTGTATGCTTTTTCATCTGGAAGCGCCAGACTTTATCGGGCCCCACTAAGTCAGATATACTCAGACATGATCCAATATGTTGGCATACAAAAGCAGGTGATTTCACTCATAAACATCAGTTGGAGCAGTACTGCTGGACATGTGTTCTACAAACATAGGATTTCTAATAAAATTCTAATGTAATCCATAAAGAAATGAAGTGTTTGATTTATTTGTGGTTTAGTGGCTGCAATATTGACTATATTTCTTTCCTGATAAGGGGGAACTTACATTTTGTCTAGGCTTTGATGAGAAGCAAATTCTTTTAACTTTACATGTTTGGTGATTAGAAAAATTTCCGGCTGCCTTCATTTCTTTTTTTTCTTTGCTCTTCTGTTTTGTTTTGTTTTGTTTTACTACTGCTTTGCTATCCATATGCTT
Organism: Talpa occidentalis; assembly: GCF_014898055.3. Lineage (NCBI taxonomy): Eukaryota > Metazoa > Chordata > Mammalia > Eulipotyphla > Talpidae > Talpa > Talpa occidentalis. The sequence goes on from NW_023601322.1 coordinate 95,039,092, forward strand.
CCAGTCCTAGCTCTTCAAAACATGCTCAGATAGTAGTACGACTGTGGCTTTTTTCCATGGTTGGTTAGGAGGATTTTGTAGTCATTCTAAGGCTAGCAAGAATTTAAATTTTCACAGAAATCACTGCAAATCCATAATCTGTACTTTAGTAAATCTAAGCTAAATGCTTCTCCCAATAATTTCCCTTTAGCTAGACATCGAAAATAATCTTAGCTACTCCACTGACACCAAAAATGAGGGATGGACATGGAGGTTATGCCTCCAGTATATATATATTTTCATCTAAAACAATGCTGGATGTTTTGTTTGCTAATTTCCAAAGGAACAAATATAGAAATAGAATTCTTGTCCCACTGCTTTGTTTACAGGTGATATGAGATGTATTACTTCTTTTAGCTAGCAGAGCAAATGAATAAAAATATTTTCTCTTAATTGAACTTTCTCAATATTTCAATATTTATTACAGTATTTCTCAATATCTCAATATTTATTACAAGCTGTGTGCAACAAAAATACTCTCAAGTTAAAAAGTCTCTACATCAAACTGGTACCATGACCCCAAATTTTGCACATTTTTTATGCCAAACCCCTCCCTGGTTTCCCTAGGGATAGTTTATAATACTTGGTGATGATATATGATAAGGGCTGAGTGTTTATGTTACCTGTGTCAGGATTCCCTTAGGTCTACAATTAACATGTTCTCCAAACACTATAGAGTTCTCTGATGAATGTACTCAGCCTTTTAACTGAATGACCCAAGGATGTGTTGTATTTTAATCTCCACCTGAGTGCTGTATTCACTTTTCCCAAACATTTTATTTGGCATTTATCACATTCAGTGCCCTCCTGTTCTTTTCATCCTCCTTGTTTTATTGATGAACAATGAGAATGTTAACACGGCTTATCTTCTCTCAGGCAAATGAAGAGTGACTTGCCTAAAAGTCTCTAGCCGAATCAACTGGATGATTTCTGTATGTTTGCTTCCAGTTTTAAGCTATGATTGCTTACACCTAACAGTAGCTATAAAATACACATTTATGGGGAAGGCTCTAATCTCACAGTCAACGAAAGTAATCTTATTCTGTGATATGACTATAAATGAAACAAACTTTACAATGGCTAGTCTGATGCCCATATAAAACCAAAAGCGTTTAAGACAAGAAAATTAACTCTGAATCAGATGCACTGTTGTGAACCATTGTCCCCTCAATTAAAAAAACTACAAAATGAAGACGAGCCAGGCAATTTAATAAGCAAGTTATCTCTATTTGTTTTTTTGGTGAATATTTTTAAAATATATTAGTTTGCACAATTTTAATAGGTCAGTCCCCTTTCTTTGCAAAAGAAGTTATTCTCTACAGAGATAGATTATATGACTAAGATGGAAGCTTGAAAACCAAACTCGGGGGCCTCCCTGGTGCCTAGGGTTAAGTCTCTGCCTGAGTTCCATCCCCGGCCTGGGAGCTGACCCACATGGCGCAGCAGACCTCTCCTGTCACGCCCACTGCTCCCCTTAACAATGTATTTCAGTAAATCTGCCTGTTCTGCTCCCCACTGTGCTTCCAGTGAATCCTCTCATCCCCTGCACCTCTGGCCTATGCTCCAGTTCTTCTACAAAATAAACAAATATTAAAAAGAAAGAAAGAAGAGCAAACTCAGTATGATAAACTGTCAGCATAGGAAAAAAGAGAGTTCAGGAGAACCCTCCTAATTACATTTATTTTGAAGATGCTGAGTGGTGACAAAATGTTGTCATATACAGAAATACCCAAGTTACATAAAGAGTTAGGGTAAGTACATTATTTTGTCTTTCATTTTCCCCCCCAACCCCCTGTCTAGACACATACACACATCAAAATAGCATACTTCATTACAAAATAATTTTATATGAAATGTGATGTCAATGCTGGTTCTTTAATTTGAAGCTAAGCACTATTTTCTGTAAATATTCATGTATGTGTGGGAATATAAATATGTCCATATGTATATAGCATATGAGATTTATGTGTCTCTTTATGTATGTGTGCATACACATATGCAGATGTATTAACACACACATATACAAATATCCTTCCTTTATCAGCAAAAATCAGACACTGATAACATATTCGTCTGACAAGATTCAGCAGCTCTGGCAACCTCAGAACTTTAACACTTTGTAAGTCAAACACATTCCTGAAATTGCTGATTTCATCTCTTAACAAGTAAAAGAGATTGTTCTTGCATCTTATCTTTTAAAATCTTCATGCTGCATTGGTTCTTCCTGAATAAGATTCCAGCTACGAGACATATTTTTGAGTTTTATCTTCTATTTACAAATTCAAGACTCTGTCAATCTGCTTAGTCACACTGGATTGATGTTTAGTTATCATCAAAGATTTTCCCAAAACACCCTCAGCCACACATTTTTTTCTTTTCCTTTATAACAGTCAGAAAATGCTAATTGAAATGAGAATGTATTTTTGTGAATTAACTTTCTCTTATCCTTAATATTATGTTCCTTAAACTCTGCAAATAATTTATGGGACTTTCATTGGTTTAACATTACATTTTTTCATCCTCTCTGAGACAGAATAAAAATGCATGTAACAGATATAAAGGGAAGAAACTTTATAGTAAGAATAAAGAACTGAGTAAGAAAACTCTATATTTTTTAACTGACAATAAAGAGTTCTGCTTCTGGTATACCTTTTTGAAAATAAGACATTTGTTCCTTGCATACTTCTGAGATTTTTCAAGGGATGCCAGTGCCATAAATAAGTGATCCAGTGCCAAGGTGAACTTGGACACTAGTTGTGTTGCGAAAGTGGTGCAGTATGTTGGAGGGAGGGTCATCAGCCCTCGTTCAGAAATGAGATCCGGCTTATTACCTTGGAACTCTGGCCCTCGTTGAGGACAATAATTTTTATCAAAGGATCAATGCTTTATTTGTACTCACATGAAATTACCTGCACGTACATGAATCCTTCTCAGAATACTTTGTTCTTTCTTTCAGGTCCAGTAAAAGTGGGGTCTGTTTTGTTTTGTTTATAGTTTTAAATAACAGGATATAAAACTTTTGTGGTTCTTTTTAAAAAATTTAGTTTTCTGAATGTCCATTCATCCTTTTGCAAACTTTACCGAGAAATTTTGGCACATCTGTGCGATAGATGGAGTTTGGGCTAGAAGTTAGCATGTTCTATGGCAAAAATGAGCGTGATCAGAAGGTCTGGAACAGAGTCTTGGGTTTTCTACTTCTCAGTTTGACTTTAGAGAGGTAACTTTGGCTCAATGCACTTCACTTGTCTCACATCAAAAACAGATATAGTAAGGCCTCCCTGGTGGCACAGGGGTTCAGTCTCAGTGCTATCAAACTATCGGCAGCCACTGCAGCACGAGTTCGCTCTCTGACCAGGGAGCGGACCCACATGGTGCAGCAGACCTCTCCTGTCTTGCCCACTGCACCCCTCAGCAGTGTATTTCAGTAGATCCGCCTGTTCTGCTCCCTACTCTGTCTCTGGTGAATCCTCTTGCCCCTCACACCTCTGGCCTACACCCCAGTTCTTATGTGCATGAAATGAATAAAATAAATCTTTTTAAAAAACCAAATATAGTAGCATGTAATTCATAGGATAGTGGAGGAAGTAATGCATGTACATTTTCTTATACAGGCAATTTGTTATTTTTACATCAAAATGATTTAAAGCATCATCATTATTACTGCCAGTCACTAGGCAATAATGCAATTCTGGCTTCTTCTCTTTCTGTAAAAAGACTGACTGTAATTGTGTGAGCAGTATGCATCTGGTAAAGAAACAGTCCTAAGGGATGCTGAAGTTTAGGCTCTCGTATTTTGGGATTAAGCTGGCACAATGGGAATAGGCATTCTGATAAGCAAAGGTGTGCCTGAGCGGGAGGGCCTCACAGCCACTAATGGGATGCTGTTTTATCAACTCATGTTGAAAATTATTATCAGTGCTAATAGTTCCTACAAACTGTCCAAAATCTCTCCAGCAGACCACGTACAGCTGTTTCACACACCATAGCAACTGATAATAAATATGCTTGCTAGTTATGATATAGACCAGCAGTTCTGCATTGAGCTTAAGCAGCCTTCTTCACTATGTCAGAACTATAAATCTTTCTTGGAGTTATATAACATCATGCGAAATCAAACACTAGCAATTTTGAAAAGTAATAAACTTAAAGGGTGAGTAGGTTGCTTTTATTGCCTTTCCAATCTCTCCGCCTAGAGCTTGGGTGATATTTTAAAATACAGAAAGACACTTTGGCAGAGTCTTTAAAATCAATTTGTCATTTCAGCACTGTATTATACAATTAATCCTGAAAGAAGTATAACCTCTTGAATGACTTTGAAATATCTTTCACTTCAAAAACAAAACAGAAAAAGAGAGGCAGGGAAGGAAAGAGAGAGAGAAAAGCAAAAGAAAAGTAAAAAACAGCAATGACAGAGAAAGGAAAACAGTATTCTTTATGTGCATAATGTAAGGGATGATAAAATATGTCAGTGAATGTTACTGAGGTGAGAGCTATAGATTTAATAGTTTAAAATTTTCCTAAGGTAAGTCTGTGAACCTGTTTTCTTTTGAAATTACTTTTTTTTTTTATCATTTAAGAAGGATAACTAGGTGTCAGGTGCTATTTTTAAGTGCCTTATTTATATCATCTTATTTAATTAGATGTAGTTCTGTCTTAAAGTTGCATGAAATGGGCTAGATGGAAGGTAATTTGTGAGATTTAGACAGGAAAAGCTTCAGTATCCTTGTCTGCATATTTTAGCATGACTCAAACAAATTCCCATATGTGCAGAATATTTTTCAAGAGCTTTCATGTGATAAATGGTAAAAGAAAGTCACAAAGTTGTTGAGAGATCAAAGAATCTAAAGGTCACATCTTTGATTGTGAGTGACTTTGAAACACTCTGTGGCCAGACCCTGGCTTCAGACTTATCGTATCTACTTGATCTTATCTACTTGATATCTTATCTACTTGATCTTATCTACTTATCTGCTTGATATCTTAGACAGTTTGTTGATGAGTAATATCTAGTGTATGTGTAAAATGGAAGTCATGGACAGTACTCATCTTTCCACATCATGATAAATGGTATCAGCATCTTCTCAGTTGTTCAAGTCCGCAAGTGAGAAGGTGTCAGTCTTCTTATCCTCCATTCCCTCCTCCAGAGTCACCCTCCCAAACCCTGACCTAGACGCTACTGGTCTTGTTATCACTCCTACCACCACATGAATACCAACATCATCTTACTTCCAGAGCTCCAATAGCCATTCTCCTGCTTAAGAGCTTTCATTGTTTTTCCTTCTCTCCTACAGTGCCCTCAAATGAAGTGTTTGCATGGACAGCCCTTTAATAGCCCATAGATTTCATGATAAGCATCATCTGACCAGAGAATTCTCTCCTTGCTGTTCTCTCACTTTCCCCCTGCTCTACCTTTATATTTCTATGTATAATATTTTCTGAAATTGATATCTTACGTAAAGCATCCAGTTTTGGACACTAAAACATGAAGTCTATTGAGGAGGAAGAGTTTTCCTTTTTGAACAATGCTTCATAATAATACTTCCAAGTGCTGGATTTGGCTAGGTGCTCAGTCATTATTGAGGGACAAAATACATATACATGTGTTTGGGGGTGTTTATTCTTGTGGGGAAAGCAAGAACGCAGATGACTTGCTTCATTTATATTTAATATTATCCATTCTTACTTCACATATGGCCACTGGCAAAAGTTCATCTGCTTTGCCTCATAAAAAATCCAAATTTACAGAATGGGGTGGCAGGGAAAAAAGTAACTTTGTCAGCTTAAGACTTTTTAGCAGAAAATAGTCTTTAGGGTAGCACTGTTGCTTTTTTTTGGACAAATAACAGGTTTTTTAGGGCTCACTCTTATCCTTTCACTGCCTGGCTGAGGATGTGCAGGTCATACCTGTGTTGGCAAGTGAGGGACGGGAGGATGCTCGGGCAGGGACAGTCATGAACTGAGCAGGCTGATGAGGAGTCTTTGAGCCAAAGGTGCCATTGGAGAGTCCTGAATTTCCCAGAAGCAGGCTGGCTTCTGTATCCCCTCATACTCAGTTATTGCCGAGGAGTAACCTATAAGACATGTAGCCTCCACGCAAACACGGGGCCAGATCCAGCAGCATATATACTCTGTGTATGCAGCAGAGTATAGTGTGTGTTCTGAATAGTGCTTTTTCATCACTGCCACACAGGCTGCGTGCACTTCTCTGGATTTCTCTCCATCCCTAGTACTTCTCCTAAGTGGAGCGGTGGGTAGGGTAGGACTTGCGAATGAGTACAAAACTTTGTCTTCTGCTAGAATCTGAGAGGGTATAGTATGCACAAGGTTTTGCTTCCCTCTGAGCTGCACACCAAATTGTGATGCTGTGAGGTGACAGAAAGGCTTGAGAGAGGACTGGATCCTGTTGCTTTTGGATCAATGCCATCTAAAAGCTGTGTGAACAGCCAGTGGATAGAAGGTCCCTGCACTAGTAGAACCTGCAGAATCTTAGTGCCTATAGAAGAAAAGCGGGGCAGAGTGTACTAAGTGGCAGAGAATTTTACTACCCAGGATGAGGAGAGCACTGATTGGAGTCCATGAAGAAATCAGTGTCCTTCTTGGTGTTTTAACATAGACTTAGGCATGCAAGTCAGATCACTGTTGGCAATGGCAACAGAGATATCAGTACTTCCCATTAATAGTGGGTTTGCTAGGTCTCAAAGTACTGTTAGCTTCCTTAGCTTCTTGGTAAGTAGATTCATGAACAGAAGCTCTTAGAGAAGGCTCACAGGGTGGTCCTGCAGCAAAAGGCATTTGGAAACTTTCAAGACCCTTCCATGCCATATAAGGGGCAAAGAAACCTGAAAGGCAGCGCTGGTCTGATCTCTTCCCAGCCATACTATGTAGCCATTTTAACTTTGCTGCAAGTTTCCAAACTGAAAAGGAAATTGACCTAGAGGAACACTTTAGTGTACTTGGCATCCAGAAAGAGAAAGATGAAGTAGAACCTCTAGAAGAAAATCAGAGCCTTTGACTATTCAGTGCCAGAAACATAGATGATGGTTTTAGCAGCAACAATAGTAAAATAAGGGAATCTAAAGAGGTTTAAATGCATTATTTGAAAAGATCTGTAATTTATATGAACAATTGACTTTTAAATTCTAGATTTCACTAGATAAATTCAAGGATGATTGCTCTTAAACTTTGCCTCTTAAATGAATGGGTTTTGCCATTGACTTTTTTTCCTTCACCAATAATGATTTATGGTTGCTGCATTTCCTGAAATTTTTCATGTTTAAAAATATCTGCCAGTTGCATTTTTACTTGAATAATTTCTTGGCTGGGTACTACATTCTTGCATCACATGTCTCCACATTGTGTAACTGTCTTCTGGCACTGCTTATTTCTGTGAAGAAATCTGAGGCCTGCTTGACTTTTTCATCCATGTAGGTGAATTGTTTTCTCTATCTGGTTGCTTGAGTAATTCTTAATCCTTGAATTCTGTGGCCACACTAGGACTGAACATTTTGTCTCAAATGTTTCTATCTGCTTTTCCATATCTAGTCCCATTTTTTTCTTTATTTCAGATTCATGTAAATAACATCAAATATATATTGTAGTCTGTTTGTCAGGTTTCCTTCCTTGTGTTATTCTTCTGGATCTATTGTTCATGTATATTGGCTCCTCTAGTGTATTTAAGATCTTGGTGTTGTCCAGCCTACATTTATTTTAATGATCTCAAGCATTTCATCATTGCCAGTTTACTTTCCAGTCACATATATTTTGGCCATTTTGCTTCCACTTATTGTTAATCTTCCGATAAAGTTGTTCAGTTCCTTGTCTAACCTTTTTTTGGATATTTATATCAATTCTGATATCTTATTTCACTTAATTCCTGTTCTTACTGTATATTTTGCAATATGAATACCTTAATTATTTGGGTTGCCATAGCAAAAATACCATACATAGTCTAAGTACTTATAAATAATAGAAATTTATGCCTCACAGTTTTGGAGGCTGGGAAGAATCCACTAATACTAATCAGATTCATGAGTGCTTTATAGACCTCACCCCAAAAACCATGCCACTTGAGATTATGTTTGAACATATGAGTTTTGGAGGGATACATAAGTAAATTCAGGTTTGTTTTATGACATTACATCTAAAATGTATGCCTTGTAATCAGAGAATTAGTTGATTTTGGTGCATTATTAAAAAATATGTAATGTCTTGTTTGATAATACACAAGATCAATATATTTATTAGGAAGCATATCAAACTAAATTCTTTAAAGGAATTTAGTAGCATTACATGGGATTCTCAAGCTACTGGCAAAGCATGGATACATTTAAGCTAGAAAGAACTACAACAATAAAAATTGGATGCCGATCAAGTTTTCTTTCATCTCTTTTTTTATTTTTTCCTATGTTTCTATTGATTTGAGTTTTTTGGACAGGAAAAAAAAAGCATAGACAGAGAAAGTTATGGTTTTGGCATTTATCAGTCTGATGTGACTGTAGCTAGTCTGAGTGAGCCTTCCTGGGAATGGGCTCTTTTGCTTGGGACAGGACCTATATCCTTTAATTTTAGATTTTCAAGTAGATTTTTCTTACATGGCTTGAAATTCTTAGTCACATATTTTCATGTTTGAAAACAAAAGAAATGGTGTTTGTTGCAGGTAGCTTGTGTGACTTTTCTTTCTTCCTTTCAGATGGACTCTCCCATAAATGAGAATTGGACTGAAAATTCTGGGTATATGGGTAGAATTGACTGATGGACACACTTTACTTCATGGTGTAGGGTTGGGGAACAGAACATTTGACTAAGGGTTCTATGAGAAGGCAGAATTAGCAAGATTTTTTGAGGCACCAATATCCAATCTTGGATCTCCCCAGGCAGATGGCTTAGTTTTTTTTCAGTTGAGAAAAACACTAATTTTGTTTGTCAATAAAAGGTACACTGGTGGGAGCCAGTAAACAGAAGGCACCTGCTAACTGCTTGATAAGTAGATATTCATTTGAGACCCATGGGTCAGCCCCAATGATTACATAAGTTTTTCTTTCCTTAATTCTTTCTCCTTTTTTTTCTTATTGCCAAGTGGAATCCTAGGTGTCTCTAAGATTCTTCTTGACAGAGTAACTTCCACTTCCACTTGCAAACCCCTCATTCAAGTGTTGTGGGTTGATGTTTTCTCTAGTCTGTTTTGTCCTTCCACAAAGTTCCATCTGCTTTCCATATTTAAACTGGACTGCCACATGCACAATAATGAAACTAGACCCCTGTCTCATACCATACACAAAAATTAATTTAAAATGGTAAAAGGCATGGATGGAAGACCTGAAGTGATAAAATATACAGAAGAAAACATAGGCACAGCACTCCTTGACAAAAGCTTATGGGTTGTCTTTGTGGATTTGTCTCCAACAACAAGGAAAATAAGGCAATATCAACTATTGGGACTATATCAAACTAAGAAACTTCTGCACAGGCAAAGAAACCATTACTAAAACAGAAAGAATACCCTACTGAATAGGAGAAAATATTTACATCTGTCAAGGGCCTGGTATCCAGTATATACTCAAATGACTTAACAAAAAGAATAAAAAATGGGCAGAAGAGTTAAATAGGCACTTTCCCAAAGAAGACATACAGATGAACCAGAGGCACATGAAAAAATTTTCATTATCACTTCTCTCAGGAAATTGCAAACCAGAACCACCGTGGGTACCACCTCACACCTGTGAGAATGGTCCATATCAAAAAGACCGAAAACAGATGTTGGCGAGGGTATGGAGAAAAAGGAACTCTCGGTGGGAATGTAGACTGGTTCAGCCCCTATGGGAGACAGTCATTATTTAAAATTGTTTTTCATCTACTGACCATGAATTTGATGGAGGGTTTATGTTCAAAATATCCAAAACCCGGGCCTCCCTGATGGCGCAAGGGGTTGAACACCGCACTGTGGGGTAATCCGCAGCCTCTGCAGCATGAGTTCGATCCCCGGCCGGCCAGAGAGCAACCCACATGGCGAAGCATACCTCTCCTGTCTCACCCACTGCTCCCCTCAGTAGTGTACTTCAGTCGTCTGTCAGTTCTGCTCCCTGCTCTGTCTCTGGTGAATCCTCTCACCCCCCACATCTCTGGTCTGTACCCCAGCTCTTCTATACATAAATAAATAAATCTCTAAAAAAAAACCCCAAAAAACCCCCAAAATATCCAAAACCCACATGGTATAAGAAAATGAGACAACAAACTGACATCAGTATTAAACAACTATGACAATGGAATAGACTGAGTGACAGACTTGTTTACTCTTTTTTGTTTTATTTTGTTGCTATTGTGAGGCGGTCTCAGGAGAGAGGAAGTATGTATGAAAAGGCATGCTAATGTAGCTTTAGGATCACTTACATAATTTATATATTAATTCCCAGTCACATGTTTTATATTTGCATTGTACGAGACAAAACACCCAACTCATTAGAGATGTGATTATAAAATGGAGCTTCTAAGTCCTAATCCTATTTTCACATTATTCTGTTGTAATTTTTTTTATCATATATATCTGATAGAAAAGTGTAATAGGCTAATATGACTAATGAAATTACAATTTAGACATGGCTAAAACTTATGGAGAACACATCAGAAAGTTTACATTATGAAGCTCATTTTTAAAAAATAAATGTGTATTTTGAGAGGGAAATAAGTACATCTGTTTCAGATTCATTTATATTAAATTAGCTTCATTCAGAAGCTCTTAGATGCTGCACACATATATTTATTCTCCTTTTTTACTCTGTTCCTCACAGGAGCTGGCAAATGTCTTTATACAAAGGGGTCACATTCAGGAAAACAATTCCCCAATACAAATCAAATGAAAATAAAATCTTTTTTCTTTCCTTAATGTATTTTATCAAAACAGAATTATTTTTCCTTTGTATTATATTGACTTTTCTTCTTTTAATTTATGTTCTTCGTTTAAGGTTGTATCCTTACAATATCAGATAAGTCATAATAATACAGTTAATGAGAGAATGAAGCTTTAAAACATTCTTTGTTAGAACACCTTGTGTCATCTTGCTCATGGAAAAACGTACAGTGATTTCACTAACCACTAATGGAAAGGAGGTAGTGACTCTTCTCGGCTTTGAAAACTGTATTCAATTAATGTCAAATTATATTCATTAATGTTGAACAAGCTACTGAGGCGGCAATTAAAATCAGAGTTTAACTATTTCACTCAAAATGTTGTTGCATTCAACTACCCTTAGCTTTTGCTCTTTGGCCTTCTCTTTTATAATTGTTTTATTTATCCAAGGATATTTTGGAGAACTTCACTCACTCTGTTACACACTATCTTTCAGTGGAGATATAGGAGGATTTTTAAAAATTTTTTTTTCCTAAAGATTGATTTATTTTTATACAAGAACTGGGGTACAGGTACAGGCCAGAGGCCTATTTCTCTCACCAGAGACAGAGCGGGGAGCAGAACAGGCAGATGGACTGAAATACACTGCTGAGGGGAGCAGCAGGAGAGCAAGACAGGAGAGGTCTGCTGAGCACCATGTGGGAATCTCCCTGGCTGGCCAGGAATCAAACCCGCCCTGCAGAGGCTGCGGACAGCTTCACAGCGCTGCACTCAACCAGCTGTGCCACCTGGGAGGCCTTTTTTTAATCTTAAAACTGAATAGTTGGGTTTCTGAGAAACATTTCTTTCTTTAACCTGCGGCATCTAAATCATAGAATTGAGAAGTTCCCACTTTGAAATGACTCGACAAACTCAGCACTGAATTTGGTGGACTTTTCCCCAGTAGGCCTTTAATATACTAACCTTATTCCTGGCCTCATCTGTATAATCTTCACTCTATTTTCCCTCTGCCCACCACATTTTCATTTTTACTTTCAGGTGTAGTATAGTATCAGAGTAGATTTTAGTATTTTCAAATTGTCTAAAATCTTTTCTTGGTAAAGTAGGAAATAAATGGTATTATTACAAGTTACTGTAGTTATAGTTTCTCCTGCTGCTTATCATTACAAAGATGAACTCATTGAGAGTTAATGGTTAACTTGTTATATTAGTAGTTGTAACTTTCCTTGTGGAGAGAAGTTTTTATTTCCAGGGAGATAGTCACTGGCTGCAAGGGTGGATGGCAGGTGTTTTCATGTAATGAACATCAGACTGCAGGGGTCAGCTGAACATGAGTTACAGGGGAGACTTCTTTGCTTCTAAAAGGGAAAAAGAATGAGAGAAGCAGAGCAGGGTAAAGGATAGAGAAGATCCAGGAGATTGATGGGAGGCTGCATGCCCTGGGACAGGACATCCCCATATGCCCCCTAAAATCTTCAGTCATGTCAAAAAGGACTGCTTTCTCATACAGGCTAAGAGGAGGCCTACTCTCAGGCCAAGGTCCGGGAGATGAACGAAAACACCTGGTGGGAATGAATACCGCCAAAGGCAGGTGTAGTGAAGAGAAAATTACATATTTTTATATAATTATATTGTTACCTGAGACCTGCAGGAGGATTTGGAACTTCCATAGATGACAGAAAACTGACAAGGTGCCCCAGAGGCCCCTGGCTTGTACTCTGCTACTCTGGTACATGAAATACGTTTGAAGTTTATTGTGCAAGAAGGTCATTGTGCAAGTATCTCAGAGCCCCCAAAATTAGGTTATATTGTAGGTGGATCAATAGAAAATATTTTAAAATTTTGGTACTCTCTGGTTGTAACTTATTTATTATATAGCGTTTAAAAAATTTTGGTGTCTTCTTTGCTTACAAACTTTAGTCACACAGTTGAAGGATACAAAAAGATCTTAACATCTGGAAGTATGTACCTTGTTATTTTCTTACACTTATTAAGGAAATTTTTTTACAAAAATGTAGATTCTTTTTTTTTTTTTTTTAATAATCTTTTTCCCACCGTATGGTCATAGAAATTAAATGTTGGTATATGTGTGGGTTTATTTCTGGGCTTTTTGATTCTGTTCTATTGAGCCATGTGTCTATTTTTATATATATTAATTACTGTTCCTAAATCATATAAAATCAGGTAACATGATGTCTCTGTTTCTTTCATTTTTTGCTTTGAATTGCTGTTGCTCCTCCAGGCCTTTTAGTCTTCCTAGACTTCCATATAAATTTCAGTATTTCTTGTTCAGTTTTTTGAAGCATATTGTTAGTATTTTGTTGAGGATTACATTAAATTTATATATTGCTTTAGGTGGGATTTAACCATATTGATCCTCTCCATCCATGACCATGGAATGCCTTTCTCTCTCCTTGTGTCAGGATCTAAATCCTTCAGCAATGCCTTGTGGTTTTCATTTATGGATCCTTCACCTTCTTGGTTAGAGTCATTGCAAGGTATTTCATTCTTTTTCGAAGCAATTGTGAATGGGATTATTTTCTTAGTCTTTTTCTTACTTGTCATTTGTATATAAAAATGCAACAGCTGTTGTAGGTTGATTTTATAACCGGCCACATTGCTACATTCATTTATTGTTTCTAATAGCTTTTTGGTGGAGTCTTTATGGCTTTTATATATACTATTATAAGGGCTGAAATAATGATAGTTTACTTCTTTTCCAATCTGAATTCCTTTTATTTTGTGTTGATTTCTAGTTCCTCTAGCTAAACTCCCTAATACTGAATCAAACAGAAGTAGTGGCAGTAAGTGTCCTCGTCTTATTACTGAGTAAAGGGAAGGTTTTCAGTTTTTCACCATTTAGTATTGTTTTCACTGTAGGTTTGAAATCTTTAGCCCTTATTCTATTGAGGTAGTTTGCTTCTATTTCCATATTGTTTAGATATGTAACATAAATAGCTACTAAATCCTATCAAAGGCTTTCTCTGCCTCTAATGATATTATCAGATGATTTTTATCTTTACTTTTGTTGCTATCTTACATTGATCTCCATATATGAAAGCACCTTTACATCCCTGGGATGAATCCCATGTGTAATCATTATGATATATTATTTAAATTTATTTGATAGCATTTTGTTGATTTTTACATTGATGTCATTTGGGGATATTGGTCTGTGATTTTCTTTTCTTTCTTTTGAAAGATTTATTTATTTATGCATACAAGAACTGGGGTACAGGCCAGAGGTGACGGGGTGAGACGATTCAGAGTGGGAGCAGAACAGGCAGATTGACTGAAATACCCTGCTGAGGGGAGCAGTGGGCAAGTCAGGAGAGGTCTGAGGCACCATGTGGGTTGCTCCCTGACCAGCCTGCAGTGCTGCAGTGGCTGGCTATAGAATGATAGCAGTGATACTGAACCCCTGTGCCACCAGGGAGGCTTGTGCTATCTTTATCTGGTTTGGTTATGAAGGTAATGGTAGTATCATAAAATGCATGAGAGGGCATTCCTTCTTGGATTTTTAGAAATTATTTGTGCTAGATGGACATACATTCTTCTTTAATTTTTTTTTAAACATTTATTTATACAAGAACTGGGGTACAGGCCAGATGTGCGGGAGGGTAAGAGGATTCACCAGAGACAGAGTGGGGAACAGAACAGGCAGACGGAATGAAATACACTGCTGAGGGGAGCAGCGGGTGAGACAGGAGAGGTCTGCTGCGCCATGTGGGACCCTCACTCGCCAGCCGGGATCGCATTGGCGCTGCAGAGGCTGCGGACAGCTTCATAGCGAGACGCTCGACTGCCTGCACCACCATCTTTAAATTTAAATTTTTGACACATTCATTTGTAGCTTTTGTTTTTGGGGGGAGATTTTAAGAATTAGTTTCAATTGCCATGCTTGTGAACAGTTTATGCAACTGTTTTTCCAAGTTTAGTTTTGGCAAACTATTATTATTGCTCTCAAAATTCCAAGTCTCATATTTTCAAAGCCCTTATTCTGTTCATGTTTTACAGCATTTTTTGTTTCCATAAATTCAACAAGCATTGATTTAACTTTTACTCTTGTAGAAGGCCAGGCAGGGAGGGTTGCAGGCTGGGAGGCTGGTAGCAGCCAAGCCCCCCAACCCCCAGCGAATCTTGAAGCTTTTTCTCTGAGCTCTTTCTGGCGTTGTCTCCTGGTCTCACCTCCTCTGGAGTCAGCATCCTCCCATAGCCGTCTTCTGTCTCTGAGTGATGCCGCTGCATTTTAGTCCTGACTTCTAGGCTCAGCTGCACACACTTGCACATGTGCGCGCACACATGCTCCAGGTGCCCACCATCAGGCACGCGTGCTCCGTGCTCACACTCCCATGCATCATCTGCATCAACACGATCAAAGCCACTGACGCCAACGGTGCAAAAGCCTGAGCAATCTTTATTTACCCTGCAGACAGTGTCACGACCCAGGAGTTAATGCTCTTTGGTTTTTTAGTTTGGAGCCTCATTTTGGGGTGAGTGCTCCTGTTATTAGGATCTGGGTGTTTAGACTCAAATTAGTGAAAGCACTGTTGAGAATCATCAGTCCTATAACCCATGAATTGTCCCTTATGAATTTTTCCTAACGATCAGGTGGATGAGAAAGTCTTACAACATATGTTTATCATGATGTCACTTATAGCAAGGAACAAACAAACAAACAAACAATTTAAACTAGGGCCTCCCTGGTGGCGCAAGGGGTAAGACACAACCTGTGAAGCTGTCTGCAGCCCCTGCAGCATGAGTTCGATCCCCGGCCAGGGAGCAACTCACATGGCGCAGCAGACCCCTCCTGACTCGCCCACTGCTCCCCTCAGCAGTGTATTTCAGTCAGTCTGCCTATTCTGTTCCCCACTCTGTCTCTGGTGAATCCTCTCACCCGCCACACCTCTGGCCTGTACCCCCGTTCTTGTATGTATAAATAAATCTTTAAAAAAATTTTTTTAAAATGAGCTGTAGCGGCAGGAAGGCACAGGGCAGCAGGATCTCTTTGATCCTATGCAGATGGGTTAAGGAAAAGAGTCCTGGAACCCTCGGTGACTTTTTCAAGGTTTTATTGACATTTTACCAGGTCCATGGCAGGCAGTTGTGCCCGGGGGGGCCGGCAGACCTCCCAGTTCCCTGCGAATCTTCACTCTTGCTGGGCTCTCGGGCCTTCTCTCGTGGTCTCTTCACTCTCTTCTGCTGGCTCCCTTCTGCTTTCTCGCTTATTCTTCTCCTGGTGACCCCGTGACGCCACCCTTAAAAGCCCAGTCTCAGCCCAGGTCAACCCACCTGTGCATGCCCACACCCTACTCCAGCTGCCCGCCATCAGGCCTGCGTTCAGGAGCGCAGGGATCCATCATCAATCCTAATGGCGGGAGGGCAGAAAAGCCCTCATTTACCCTACACTAGCACTAGGAAAATAAACTGATATTTTACTCAGGTGATATAATTTAGTTTAGGAATTCAAAAAAAGTGGTAGTATAGGAAAATATAAAAATATTTAAAAAATTAAGCAAAAAAGCGGGACACAAAATTGCATATTTTGGGTATTCAGTAAAAGTAAAGAAAAAAAAAAAAGAAAGAAAGACAAAGTGTTACCCATGACGGCGCGGCTCATCTAGAAGTGGACTGCAAATACGTATTCTGTTTTTCTGTGTTTCCCCAAATTGTAAACTGAGAGGTTCCCAGCCTGCTTTCTGATAGTTTTGCAAGCCTGAGTCACTGCTTCTGAACTCAACCCTCCTCCCCAAGTCACAAAACTCCTGCGATTGGTCATGTAGACACACTGAGCGCAACACTATTTCATGGTAATAAACCTGGGGAGAGCTTGCAAAATAAATTTTTTAATAGCCTCTGTGATTTTTCTTTTTTTTTTTAAAGGGGCAAAAACATGATGTGACTGAGCCTCTCTCAGCTTTGGCCCTGAGTGGCCGAGGCATGTGTTTCTAAACAGCCTCAGGCTGTGAGAGCCTCTGCGCTGAGACACAGGTGATCTCACCTGGCTCGCCTGCCCGTGGGTTTGGACTCCAAGTGTTTTAAATTGGGAGCCTCAGGACAGTGCTCATCATTCTGCTTTTCTGCTCCTCCAGGCCGGTAGCGCAGCCTCCCCGACTGGAAGCCAAGCCTGTGCACCCCAGTATCCAGCACAGTTCTGAGTCTTTGACGTCGTGGATGTGGGTAAATTCCTGATCCAAGGTAGGGGGGTGGGGATGAGTGGTGCTGCCTTGTATTCCCTGCAAACACAATTCAGTTGCTGTTTTTCCTGCTACCGGGCCAGTGTTCCCCATGCGTGGGGAGTCGTTCCCTTTCTTTTTAAGGGGTTACTGACATTGCTCTGTGGTAATTTAGCCGGGAATTTGTGGTGGCAGCTGCTGTGCTCATTTTACCGCCACCTTCCTGTACACTCTCAATTCAATCTTAAAAAGTTTGCACAGAGGTGATATTTGAGTAGAGACCTACAAGAGGCAAGCGGGCGGCATCTCTGTGGATACTGTGGGGTATCAGCAAATGCGGAATGGAAATGTCCTGAAGGGGAGCTTGGCCAGTGTGCTGGAAAAAACAGCAAATGTCTTTGGTGTCGGGGCGAGGGAGGGGTGTGGGGTGGGAGATGTGCGGTGGTCGCAGGTGATGTCTGGCTTGTGCCAAGTCTTGTAGACGATGAGCATGCACTTAGGTGTTTTTCCTTGGATGGGAAGACTTGAGAAGTTTGGTGTGTGAGATTTATGAAGTGCATCAAAAAGAATGACTCTTACTACTCGGTTAAGAAAAGTTTTGAAAATGGCGTGTGGGAGGAAGGGCAGGGAGAGTCAAAAGGTAAACACTAATTAAGATGCTAATAAAAAATTTCATGTACGAACGCACCGTGGCTTAGACCGGAGAGGCAGTGGTGATCACAGATGTGTTTGCATGTTAAGTCCCCATGATGTGTTGAATGATGGATATAGGGTGAAAGAGAATGAGGACACTGGAAATGTGCCCTGCCCAGCCACACACTAGGCTGGGGAATAAGGTCTCTAAGGTGGATGTTTATTCTAAGTTTTATTGATCTACTGTTTGTTTACATAACTATATGACCTCCAGAGCACAGCTTCACACCTCAACTGTCTGCTTCACTGATAGCCACCGCCACCCCCCACTACAGAATCTCATAATCCCTCTGGCCTGTCCCCCTTAACCAGCCTCTAACCCTATGGAATCAATATACTTTGCTTGGTCTCAGAGTTATTTTTGTTGCACCTAAAGAATAGACTGAGTTGATCATCTGCACCTCAGTTTTGTTCCTTTGGAGTTTGTCTTACCTCAAACCTTATCTCCACCTAAATAAGTGGACTGTGCAAGCAGATTCAATACTATCCAGTGGTTTTTATTTTGCGTGTGTGCTATTACATGTGTATTAAAACTGCAATGTTCTAGAAAGCTTGCAGTGACCTGCTGGCAGCTGACATCAGAGATGTCTATTTCTTCTGCTTTCCTCATGTGCCATAGTACTTCCATTGTTTTCTACCTGATGAGCTGAAGCTCTTAGAGAAGGTCCACAAGTAACTTTTATGGAGGGGGAAAAAAAGAGCCGTGAATAACTAAAGGTAGTTCCTCATGCCCTTGCTTGGCTTTCAGGAAGTCAACAAGAAACCGAGAGAGAAAGAAATGCACATAAATCAAAAAACAATCAAAGGGGACTGATCCTTTTTAAAAAGTAACCTAGAGTAAATGTTACAACTATCAAGGGCCTTTTGTATTAAAGGGAATCAAAACAGGCTGCTTGTGTCTGGTGGTATTATTAGCAGGACACTTCCTCTGGGACAGCCTTGCTAGTTAAGGCTGTAAAAGGAGCAGCAGATAAGGTGGAGTGCTCACAACTTAGCAACAGCTTGGAAAGTATTATCAATAAATGCTCCAGTTTGAACTGGGGCCAAGTGATAGGATGTGATAATATCACACAATTGAAGCAGCACTTCAGTATCTAATCTTGGGATTAGAGAAGATCTGGGGGTTCACACCACTGGAGCCGTGTCGGGGTGGAATTTATAACTCTTCTCCATTGATATTAATAACAGCCACAGATTAGTGGAGGCAAACTTTGATAGTTTGCTGCAGCATGTCTATGATAAAGTGTGGAAACTTGCTCTTTCTACCAGGAGAGAAAAACAATGGCCCACCTCCCCAAAGTGTTGTACTAGAAACGAAAGCATCTGGTTCCTACTATCACCATGTTTTGGATAAGTGTTTCCAAAGATCTAGTTCCTTGATAATAGCCTTTGGTAAATTCATTTAAGAAAGACTTGGCCCCAGACCAGCATTTCTTCCCACCACAGTGACTTCCAAGCTAGAGAGTCCCGCCACTAACTCAGCCTTTCATAGTTAGCATAATGCATAATGTTGAGAGAATTTGCATTTAGCTCGTAATCGGCAATCTGGAATCCCAGGGAAGTGTGTTAGCACCTCACAAATAGCTGGCCAGGAAGCCAGGAGGCAAGGGAAGGAGGTGACACAGAGGAAGATGAGGAGTGAAGAGGGAATCCGGGAGAGGGATGGGGTGTGAGAGAGAATACAAATTGGAAACAGAAGCTTGAACGGGGAAAATGCCGTTTTAGAGAATACTCTTTTGAATTCTGCTTTTTAACTTGTGCCTAGAAGCTGTCCAAACTACAGCCAAATAATAAGATTATGTCGGATTCCCGGCTCTAGCCCTGTCAGGGTTGGTTAGTGTGATGCCTATAATGTATTTAGTGTGGTTACTTTTTGTTTTTTAGCGGCAGCAGGAATCCTCTACGTTAGACATAAATTGTTTACAGGTTTTCGTTGTTGTTGCTGAATTTGCATGGAAATTTCAAAGTGAACATTTTTACTTTATAACATGGTGGGTTTGTTTATTTTTTTCCTTTTGCCCGACTGACAGCTACAACTATTCCAACACAAATGAAAATAACTACACACAACCAATCATTTCCTCACACAAGTTATAGGAGACTGCGTGTTTTATGGTCATTTTATATTACAGTGCAAGAAACTTTGCTCAGTTTTCTATTAAAAGTGAGTCACTGCATTGTTTTGACGATAGTAATAATACTGACAAAGAGAATAAGGTTATGCTTGGAACACATCATTTGACTGCTTGGTGTTTCAAAACTATTTTCTGTTCTTTTCTCTTCTCTCAGGAAATGTTTATGGATTCAGCACAAAGTTTATGGATTCAGCACAAAGCACATTGAAGTTTAAGGCATTTGACATTGACGATCATTTTTGCACTAAATATTTCTTTCACTCTATCGTTTTATTTCCTAAGAATGCTTGTAGGAATAGTTAGTGAATGTTGGTAATTATCTTGATGTTGCTATGGGTAATGGTTCTAGTTGGCTTGCTAAGGCTATATGGGAATGATTAGCTCATTGCATGTGCCTTATTTGTAGAAATAGAAATCAAAATCCTATGTTGAATACTATTGGAGAATTAGAAGTTCGCATACCTGATAAAAACAAACTTTTAGCATATATGCCTTGATTTCTGCCCTAGGTCCTTAAGCAATTTTTCTTTTAAGAATCTCCTCAAAAAATCACTTTGTACACTTTGTCATCTGAGATTGCTTGCACTGCCTGACGCCAGGTGAGGTGCCAACTCGTAATAATGTCACTTATTTTTGCTGATTCTTACGGTCGTGTAGAACACATTTTTAAGATTTATTTATGCACACAAGAACTGGGTACAGGCTAGAGGTGTGGGAGGTGAGAGGATTCATCAGAGACAGAGTGGGGAACAGAACAGGCAGATAAACTGAAGTACACTGCTGAGGGGAGCAGCGGGCGAGTCAGGAGAGTTCTGCGCCATGTGGGTAGCTCCCTGGCCAGCTGGGGATCGAACTCACGCTGCAGAGGCTGCGGACAGCTTCACAGCGCTGCATTTCACCCCCTGCGCCACCAGGGAGGCCCTACAGTTTCATCAAAACTTGTGAGAAAAATAAAAGAATCCCGAGGTAAAACCTTCTGGGATTACTGTACTTGGTTACTCTCTTCCATGCAAATTTTGGTACTTGTCGGGAGTGTTCTGGCAGGATTTGGTAGTGAATTAGCTTCGAACATTTTGCTCTTAGACAAAGACTTTTGGAACTTGAGTCTTCTAGCCCTGTAAATCTGCATTGCTGCCTTTTTTAATTTTTTTCAATAGGCACGCGGGAAGCCTTAAAGAGACACATTTATTTCATTTATGAGAAATTAAATCCAGACTTAAAGTTCTTCTCTCACCCACTACTGTTGGCTCTCTTTAGAATGATTCTGTGGTAGAGCTGGGCCCCAGGAAGCATTGTAACATATGTTGGCAATCTTGCAAACCAAATTTAGAGTCCCTTAGATTCAATATCGGGATATTTATTAGGAGTAATGCTCGCCTTGAGCTCTTTCTGTGGGTTGATTTTGAGCCACTGGCAGTGCTGCTGGAGCTTGTTTATCCCTGCTGTTGTTTAATGCAAAGCTAAACCACTTCCTAGGCCATTCTGCTGAGAACAAGGTGCGCTGTTAATCACTAGGAGACCTGACTGTGAGTTTCCACTGGAGCATGGAATTTGGGTACATATCTTCTTGGGAGCTTTCATTTAAACCTATGGAAATTATCTGGAGAGGAAAAAGATAAGATAGAAGAGTAGACATTTGTTCTTATTATTTATAACATCTTGCTCTGCCCACTGTTTTAAATGTTCTTGTTCTGAGTTTCTCTTTGACACAGTTCTTACTGTTTTTAGCTGGAGTCCATTATAATTAACAAAACTGCCAAACAGAAGACCTTCCACAGTATTGATAGGCTTATCCCAGTGAGTGTGCTTAATGTGTTGATAAATGTTTAACAACTAGCTCTCAAAATTTTAAGAAAAGAAAAACCATAGTATTCTTAAATTTTCAGAATACAAATGCTTCCACCTTGAAATTCCAACCATATAGCCTGATGTTAACTGACTTTTAATATTCTTAAAAAATGTAGCAATAGGCTCTCGAGATCACTAACTCCCATGTATCATGGGGAAAAAAATTATTTCTCTCTTCTGAGATGTAAGTGCAAGCCTTTCCTAAATAACTGAACATTGTGTTAACCTTCAAGAGAACGTAACCATACTCTCTAATGAGTAGATTATTTGGAATGACCAACCCTTTGAATTATGTCCTGGAATCCTGGAATTTGGGAGCTGGGAGGACTTTTGAGCACCTCTGGTTCCATATTTTTACTTTGAAGAAACTGGGTCCCTGAAAAGATAATGTTTTACAAGGTTGCAGTAGCACCAGGAGGACTCAGACCATGTCTCCTGGACCTCACAGTTCAGTGTTCTTTCCATTAACCTATTTGCGTTTCTTAATGAATAGCTCAGAGGTGATTTTAAGTTGGCTGGCTTTTCCTTGGTCTTGACAGAGATAGTTTGCTATTCACTTGTTAAAATCAGTGGCTAAATCTCACAAATACTAAGGCATGAGTCAGAAAAAGATTTTTCATTTCTTTAGTGAAAATAAATGACGATTATGCAATCTATAATAAATCCTTCAAAGGGAATATGAACCCTTATAAATAGATGTTTCTGTTTTACCATTTCAAATCTCAGCCAAACATGCACATCAGTGGCATACCTTTTCACCCACAGTTGGAAGCTTTCATAAATTTTTAACTAGAAAATCTTTCTAATAGTTCTATTAAAGGTCCTACCTGGAATGCGCTCCTAGCTGCTGTTACCCCATATAAATCTTCCCCTACAAGGTAACTAGATCATTCGTCTCCAAGTTAGCTTTTATACTGATTTTTCTGTTTTAAAATGAACAACTGAAAGACGCTACCTTTCATTCCACCCAATAAATCCAATCTCCTTACCCTAAACCTGTGATGACAAGGAGAAAACATGTTTTGCTCATCTGTGTCTGTGTCATGGTGCCTGTGTTGGTGATCACTTCTGTAGGGTAAGGAAAAATGTCAGGCTTTTCTGCCCTCCTGCCATCAGGATAGATGATGGATCCTTGTGGTCCTGAATGCAGGCCTGATGGAGGGCACCTGGAGTAGGGTATGGGCAGATGTAGATAGGGTTCATCTGGGCTAAGACTGTGCTTTTAAGGGTGGCATCACGGGGACGCCAGTAGAAGCCGAAAGAAAGGCTGAGAGAGAAGCAAGAGAAGCAGAAGCCGAGAGAAGGCCGGAGAGCCATAGAGTGAAGACCTGCACCCCTGCCTGCTGTGTACCTGGTAATCCCAACAAAAACCTGCAAAACCACTGAGGACTCTGACTCCTCCTTTACCCGGTCTGCTGGATCCTAGAAAACCTGCACCGTGTCCCATCCTGCCCCTACAACTTCACATGGATGGAGTGCAGATGCTTCTTATGTTTCCATAATCTGTGCCTATGCACACTCTACAAGTGGGAGCTACTATGCCAGGAGGAATAAATGAAAGCACCCTTCCCACGGGTTCGTAATCACGGGTTTGGGCTCATCCTTCCAGATTGCTTCTTAAACAAAACCACATACTCCCTGGTTGACTATTTGGCCACTCTGACCTAGTATGGAATATTCTTCTTTTTTGGTACAGGCCCATCCTTTGGGGCTTTTTTCTCTCTGAACCTCTGAGTGAAGTCTTCATTTCAGACTCCCTGACTTCTTATTGTGATCCAGTTGGGCTCCAGAAATGCTCTATACCTTTGCTAAAATGGTTTCTCTTGCTTCTGTCTCTGAAATTACTTTCTTTGCCTTCAACAGCATGCGAGCCTTCAGAGTGCTCTCTTCTTGACTCCACACACTTTCCTTGTATTCCTAATTGCTCTTTCTGGACCTTCCCAGGTAGTTTAGATCATGATGAATGCAACAGTGCATTACTATCCACTGTGATGTCTTCAGTGTTATTGAATCTTATATTCAGTATGTGTTGATGATAATTTTATTTGTTCTGTAGCTCTTCACGGACATGTCAGTTGAACCTGGCTGGTGAGATACCATAAAAAAGCATTGCGTCCCTTTGACAAGTTGAATGATAAAACAATAGACTATTATATAGACAAACGATAGAAGCAAGAAAAATGATATACCGCTGCAGAAAAAACTATCCAAAGGACACAGACTGAACATTTCAAAGTAAAGCAATAGTGGCAGGAAAGTAATGGGATTAGTGTGGACAACAAACTAAATGGGAATCAGCAGTGTGTCTTTATGAACTGAGCATAAATAAAGCATAGCAGGCAAGACTTCTGTGCTAATCCTCTTGCTAGATTTTGCATAGGTCAGGCTTCCTTAGAAATAATTCACCTGATTCTGAATTGTTCTCTTTCCCCTGAAATGATGAGGAAGGGACTGTAACAGTAGGGATTAAGATGATATACTTGAAAGATAATAAAAAAGAAAGAAGCATAAAATTCACTCAGATTTTTGCCCTTTGAAAATCATTTAATCCCAAGCCATGACTTTGCAAAGAACTGCTCTCAAACTACCCCAGAGGAGGCAGCACCCTTGCCTACAGTTTCCTTATAGTTCACTGGTTCCTTTGTCAGCACTGTTTGGATGTTACAAACCCGATGGTCAGGAACTTTGAGACGAAACTGAGTCTCAAACTCTCCTGCTGTGCTACATTCCCCATTCCACGGATGGAATGGGAGCCTGAAGGAGCACCAAGCTGAAAGTCCACGCCCAAATATTGCCTAAAGAAAATTCTGTACCTCTGCTTTGAATTGCTCAATCAGTTTGAGCCCCCTGAAGCCAAAGCACTTGCTGAGCAAGATTCAGAGGAACAGTGGTCCTTTCAGTTCTATGAGGAAACCTGCTTGGGTTGCCGGATGGTGATGATTAATGAGAAGTTTGTTGGATGCTTAGGCATGTCTTCAGTTTCACTTTTTTTCTAGTTCTACAATAAATAACTATGCTTTATGGATTTGGCAACATTAGAGACATTTGGCGCTCATTCCAATAGGTTATTCAACAGATAGTAACCTTTTGATGTCCTTCTATTATATTTATTCCACTAGGGGAGGGAACAGAAGTGAAATGAGGGTGAGTCAACAAATATCCAGTTTTGTGCTCTTTCTACTGTATTACTGAGCTGCATGTAAACTTCATAAGTGCTCTGGCATTTTTCCCTGCAAATTAATACTTACAGTGAAAACTTTGAGCAAAGAAATCTGTGTCATAGGTTTGCATTGCAAAGTGAAAGGAGTGTGATCCTATACCCTTGAGTCATATACAAAATTGTAGGCCAATGTTACGTCACTATAAGTAGACTAAAAAAATCTATTAAGGGAGTAAAAAATTAAAAAAAAAATACATGGTCTAAGTAAGAGGAAAAATAAAACCAGCTGTGTTGTATCTTATACTGTGCAAGATATTCATAAAAACATCCAGGTACAGTGTCTCTATTAGAGGTGTTTATTAGGGAAAAACACTATCAAATCACAAAATTCTTTCTAGGAATCCTTTGAATTTCGTCAGCACCATTTTTAGTGTGGCACCATTACTGCCGTAGCTGATAGTTCTACTCCTCGCCCAGTTGTCATCGTTTCCTGTCCTGTGAACGCTCCGGAGTCTCCTTCAAGGGCTGGTCTTTTTGCTCCAATGGGCCTAATGGCTATCCGTTGACACACTAATTTTTCACAGGCTAAAACTGCAGCCTGTTAAGAGTAAATGCATTCCTTCCAGGCTCCAATGGTGGATTCAAGCTCCGATGACCCCTTGACATTTCACAGGCACTGACAAGGTGTTGTCCTCTCTCTGGAAATAATCTAAACATTGATCCCAATGAACTGAGGGGAGCCCTAGATAAGCAAGGAAAATGTGTTTAGAGACATTTTCAGGTCATGCAAGCTGTATTACGAAAGGCAAAATACTTATACTTTCAGAGAGTAGTTGATGCAAAGGGAAGGACTTATACCAAACCTAGTTAAATATTTTTTTTAATCCTCACATATAAATGATCCCTTGGATATCTTAATAGGCTTATAAAATGCAAGGCACACATTCATTTCCCATTAGGTAATGATGAAAGTTGGATAACAGTAGATTGTACTAAGTAAGATTCTCCTTTCACTTTGTAGATTTATGTAATAATGATTATTTAAGTTTTTAAGAATGAGATTTAGTTTAAAGCATGTCTTAGAGAACATAGACTTCTCAGCACATTTGCTTCAGATTTCTTTTAAAAACTTTAAATCACTTTAAATGGTTATAATAATTCTTATGCTAATAAGGATTTAGTGTTTTATAATTCATGTGTGAGGAGGTATAATTTTAACTATTTGTACATCTTGTAAACTCCAGTTTTTAATATCAGTCTCAACTTGTTCTAATAGTATTTCAGGTCCAAAACTTTGGTTAAAAATATACATTTTTCTAATATAGAAAAAATAACTATATACATATATGCACACTTGTTTTTAGAATTTATTTTAGGGAGCTTAGCAGTAAGCTTTCCTCAAATGTAGTTTTCATTAGAGTGATTTCTCTTGAGGATCTTGCTTAATCCCTAATGTCTCACATATGGTTGATACTTACTAAATATTTTTGAATGAGTGAAAATCCAGTTGAGGAATGTTTATTTAACAGAGTCCAGTAAAGAGAATGTTGGCCTCATGACTTAATGGCCTAGACAGTGGGTAAAACTTCATTGCACATATGGATACATGAGACTCTCTATATAAAACATGCAGTTATACACTCAAGCCCTATAAGTAACTTTCCATCCTTTTCAAGCAAACTTTTGATTATAATTTGGTTTCCTAAATTGATTGCCTAAAAATGCCATAATGTGAGGCAACTCTTGCCTACAGTTCAGTTAACTTGGAAATCACTGTTTTTACTATAAATTAATGAACTAACATCAGTATTATAATCAGCTGTTTCTAGAGCTTGGTAATGTTAATATATCCCTGGTACTGGTACACAGTTTCTGGAGCAGAATAATGTCTTAAATTCTGTATATAGACAGGAAAAAAATGTGTTGTTCTTCAAGGAAGAAATTGAATTGAGGCACCAATGTGACTTAATCCTAAGCAAACCATTTACTCTCAAGTGCGTATCTTTGTTTCTATGGTACAAAATGTGTATATTTGAACCAGTGAAGTTTAGAAGCAAAGTTAAGCAAGCTTACCCTAATTATGTTTGTTTATGCTAGCACATGATAGAGCAACTACGAAGCTGTTTCTTCATGTGAGTATATACTCTGCACTGTGATGTCTAGGAGGAGTAACACAGTCGCGTGGCAAGAGCATGGGCCTTTTAGTCAGAATTACGGATGCATTCTGCTATTTATTGTGATAATGTCAGAAGTCACTTATTTCTTCTACATTTGAATATAGCTATGTAACCTTAAAAAGTAATGTGGTGTCAACACATTTCCCAATATATAAAGCAGGGATCTTAATCCTTAGTTTTCAGAATCCTGTGAATCTGAAATGAATATGCTAAGTCTGGTATGCTAAGTAGTTTGATTTATGAAGTTTATACGTACACATATGGGAAAAAAATTCTGAATTAATGTTGTATAGTTCATTCTAGAATCCACCTCATTTAATAACTAATGGATGTTATGGTCTTTGTGGCATAGTGTTTAAAGATATACCCCAAAGTGGAAGATTGACAGAGGCAAAGTCTTGAATATGTCAAAAGCAGAAAAAGGAAATGTGTATCCTTTGGAAACAAATTTATTCTTAGTTTATTCTCTTTATTTTCATTGGTGCCTACTATATCCAAGGCATTATAGCAGGCCAGCACTGGCCAATAGAGCTTTCTGTGATGATAGACATATTCTATTCTTGTGTCTGCATTATCTGATAGAGCAGTCATCTGCCACATATGAACACCTGAGATGTTGTCCTTGCAATTAATGATGAACTGAGTTTTTAATTTCATTAAATTGATTTAAGCTTAAATTTAAGTAATCATGTATGGCTGGCAGCTACTGTACAGAAGTATACAGTACTAGACACTCTTGGTATCTTTACCTTCTGCTGGTGATAGGTTGTTTTCATCCATACTTTCTGACCTTGTCCTTCTTTAACAGAGCACACACACTTTTTTTAAGACTATGGGAAAATGTTAGAAAGGCCAACTGACCTAATGAAGAGCTGGTAATGACAGCTTTCTCTAGGTTTGTGGAGCTCATGACTTGGAGACTAAATACCCAATCCCCTAATCACAGTTTAAGGAAAAAAATAACACATTAGGGGTAGCAAAGGAATCATTCTAGTGAATGGGGACCCAGCATTAGAGTGGGCTTCTTGAACCCACAGAGTATCTTATATAACCTACTTTTTAATTTTTGGCAAAATTCAAAAATTTATCTTGTTATGGTCTTTTAATTTGTAGACCTTAGGAAAATTTAGTCCATATGTTTATGATCACTGTAGCCCTCTTTCATTGAAGTCTGTTTGGGAAGAATTGCTTTGCAGAGATTCCAGAAATCCTGAGTCTTGAGTGAGGAGAAAGACTACACCAGTTTTACATAAAATTCCCATTAGGTGAGAGGTGATTTAGCAGAAAGTTGAGTGCCAAGGTAATCCGCCTCCTGCAGCTAATCAGCTAATATATTGCTATGTCAGCATGTTATCTCTGTGCACACAATATAGGACGAAAAGGACCCAAAAAAACACTTTGCTCTTTCCTGCCAAGGTTACAAACAAGGAAACTGTGGCTCAGAGAGCAAAAGCAGCATATGCAGGGTCTTTAGCCTCATTGGTGACAGATCTGAATTCAGACACAGGCAACCTGGTTGCCTTTTCTACATGAAAAGGAGACACTTTTCTACATGACAAATAGTCTCCTCTTCACTTCTTTAAATGTCAATGTGCTGATAGATTAGAAAAGTACTTTGGTGTTCCTCAGAACATACAAAGATGCTTTAAGTTTATACAAGCCTTCCTCTAATGTGCATGATTTATTAACAGTTCAATTAAATGGATACTTATTCAAGTTATTGTGAAAAGAAAAATGTATTTAATAATTAATATAATAACAGTTATTATATTTTAATTTCCACAAAAGAGGCACTTTTTATCCTGAACATCTAATAGGAATTCCTCTTGGCAGGCAGCTGTGTTGATCAAAGGTAAATGAAAAGACAAGAGTGTCTAATCACTTTCCAGAAGAGAATGAGTGGAGCCATATTCTATATGATTTGTTAACACAGAGGCTTATAGGGTGATATGATGTAATCCGAGGGATGAATTGTGTTTCAGTTCACACCTGATGCCGTGAGATCTGATGGCTTTTTTTGGTTTTTGTTCTGGGGATTTTACAGAAGAAGTGTCACTTAAACTCTTAAGTGCTATCAGTTTGTCTGGGAAATGTCTGTCTGAAGGAATCTTCCTGTCTCTAAATTCTGGTCTGTTGCTGTCATCAATTCAATAGCATTATAGCTCTTCTGTAAAATTTATAAGTCAGCAAAAGACAAACGCTGGAAAGCTAGATAACACAATGGACTTTTTTTTTTTGTGTCATTTGTCAGTTTCAGAGATATTTGCACATGGGACTTCTTGTAGACCAACAATTCAAACTAACAATTTATAAATGCCTTCCTAGATGGATTAAAAGAACTGAGGGCTTGGGAAATAGAGATGCTTGGTTTTGGGTACTGCTGTCGCTGATTCACCAAGTTAGATTCTGGGTGTCAGGAGGTCTTGGTTCCTGGCCACAGTCTTCTCCCACTTGCTCTGTGAGTCTCAACAGGCATTGCACCACCTGTGCTAATTCTCCTTTCTCAATCCTTCAGGAGAAAGATGCCATTCCACAAAATTTAAAGTGCTATTAATAGTACCAGTTGATATACTGGAAGTTATAATATCATTTATTAAAGATCAGACATTGTTACAAGGAAAAGTCTAAAGGTAATCTTATCCAGAAAGCTTAGTTGTTGAATATTACAACGTTAGGTTTCTAAAATATTCATAATACAAAAATAGAAGGAACCAGAGATGCTACAGTTAAAATTTCTTTAAAAAGGTTCATAAAGAGGGCCTCCCCCGTGGCGCAGCGGGTTGAGTGCAGCACTGTGAAGCTGTCTGCAGCTTCTGCAGTGCAGGTTCAATCCCAGCCGGCCAGGGAGAAACCCACATGGTGTGGCAGACCTCTCCTGCCTCGCCCGCTGCTCCCCTCAGCAGTGTCTTGGGTCAGTCTGCCTATTCTGCTACCCGCTCTGTCTCTCACCCTCCTGTGCCTCTGACTACCCTAGTTCTTGTATAAATAAATAAATCTTAAAAAAAAAGTTCATAAAGAGATGGAACATAAGAATATGAAAGGCTACGGTGAGGGAAAAAATGTTAAGGAAATGTGCTTGTATTTCCTATTTTAAATTTACATTAAAATGATCTGCATGGGCCTCCCTGGTGGTGCAGGCAGTTGAGCACAGAGGTTGTCCACAGCCTCTGCAGCGCGGGTTTGATCCCTGCTGGCTGAGGAGATACCCACATGGTGCAGCAGACCTCTCCTGTCTCGCTGATCCCCTCATCAGTGTATTTCAGTCCATCTGCCTGTTTTCCTCCCCGCTCTATCTCTGGTGAATCCTCTCACCCTCTCATGCCTCTGGCCTGTACCCAGCTCTTGTATAACTAAAGCTTTAAAAAATAATAATAAAAATGATCTATGTTTAAGGAGGTAAGAAAAGATCTGTATGATAGAAATACTATGGATATTTAGAATCTAAGCTTTTATGAGTATACTGTGCTATTAAGACTTCTCTGATTACAAGATATAAAATCATAAAAGAAATGTACTATACTTACTAATATTAACGGTACAATCAAACAGATTATATGTGTAACTGTATGATTGTAATCATGCTTCTAAAAAAGATCAATTTATAGATGATTTCAGTGTTTTAAATGGTTCATCATAGATAGGCCTAAATGGCCAGCTTTAATTCAAATGTCTTTTTGTTTATGCATCTTGCTGAATGTTCACTTATTTCCCTCCCCGCCCCCCAATACCGCAGAATGGCTTTTTTTTCTTACCTCTGGTAATTTTATTACCATGATTGAATTTATTATAACTTCACCTCTAAGAAGGAGAATAAGGACTTCAATAATGTCAAATAAAATAGCATGCGTGTGTAAGTGGTCTTGTGATGTAATATTACTGTTTCATTGTCACATTTAATGATAATTATTCTTTGGGGAACTTTGCATTGTGCTTTCTGGAGCACTTCGTGTGATTTACTGACAGTGGCTTTCTTTTTTAGTGATTACAGATTTAAAGGATTACTGAACCCTACAGATTTTAAAATGGCACAATAGCCAAGAGGATTTTATTTTCAACTCTTTTTTACTTCCTAGCTCATACACTAATGTAATATTTGGAAAATGGCCTAAATATCCCATTATTAAACCAGAGGGATCTAGAATATGAATTAAGGCACCTGAGGAAATTGCTCATGCTTCCGTGGGGATGTGTTCTATACAAGTGCATCTACAAATAAAGTTCATGAAAGGTAGAAATTTGGAGTGGACACATGGTTAGGAAGTACATCTTACTTTTCCGCATGCATACTATAATCTTACAGGAATTAAAGCTAGAACAGTGCCAAGCATACGGCTGCCTTTGTCACCACTACCAGTGTCACTATCATCATAGTTGATCTATCTTCTTCACCTCTGTTACCTGTATACTCAGAATCCTGGTTCAAGTCTTTTAAGAATCATCTTTAAAAATTTGTAGTTCTTTTGTTCGTACCTAAGAAATGAGATGATACCCATTCCAGAAACAGGTGACTTCTTCTCTTCCTCCCAAATTAGAGGGTGTTGGTGGAGAAACAACCTCTGCTATTTGAATGTCAGCATTTGCAATTGAGCCTTAGTTAGCATTCTTTTCATCAATTAATTCATTTCCCTAAAAGAGGAAATTTCAAACTTGTATCCCCTCCTTCAAACAGCTGCCCCAACTTGCTTCCCTTTTCTGTTATCAAATGACCTCCTCTGTCTGTTAAAGAAGCAAAATGATGAAGCTCACATCACACACACACACAGACACACAAACATGCACCCATCACTAAACCCCCTAAATTGAACTCCCTCCTATTACTCCAATAATTTTCATCTTCACTCAGTTTTTTCCCCTTTCTTTGCTACCTCAAACTTTTCTAGGATCGCTCTTGCTAGATTCTTGATTAAGGCCCATTTCATTTCCCCCAAATCTTGCTCTGGTTGTCACTCCCTATCTAGGATAATTTAAAAATATACCTTTCTTCCTCTTGCTTCTTTCTTCTTAGTCATTAATAAAAAGACTATCCTTGTCTTAAAAAATACTCCTCTTCACTGACTACTTGCTTGTAAAAACTGTAGCCACCTGCCTGTCAATGATCTGTCATCTATCTATCATCATCATTTCTGGCCTGTCCTCTGTCTTCAGGTCCAGGCACATTTCTCAGGACTTCACTGTCAATATAAACTGAAATCTTGAAAAACCTCTCTTATTAATGGTTATGCCCATGTATCCACCAAATTCTGACAATGCTATTTCCAGAAGACCATTTAAATCCACTCCTTCTAGGTCCACTCATACTCCCAATATAGTAGCTAAAAGTGTGTTCATCTGTACTCTGACGTGTTTATTTTAAACTTATTTTTCTTTCTCTTTATTTAGGAACCACCTAATCCAACCCACTTTTCCAAATCTGATTCTGAAAATTCAGATCTATTCAGATGAAACTGTCTTTCCAGTTTCATCACTAACATTCCCCAATACCCACACCCATGAAGCTTCTGCTATCTCAACTCTGGGTTGAGTGGAGTATGATCTCTCTGCCAAAATACATTCTCACCCTTATCTAGAAGTTTCACAGTAAAGTATTAGAATAACGCACACAGTAATCATTTAATCAAATTGAATATTTTACGGTGTTATTTTTCCTTATATTAAAAAAGTTCAGTTGCCATCACTTCTAGTTTGCTTGATCTGATGCTTCCAATCTGGAGACTATTCCTTTATCCTCAGTCTCTGATAGTACTTAATACACTTTATATTGCCTGTGGATGGCTCACTTGCTGGATTGCCTTTCTCGCTAAAGAACACAGACTAGAAGCAGAGGAACTCAAGTTCAAATCTTGCTAACTTGATAACTCTTCTGCCTACTTGGGATAAGACATAATGTTTTGTTTGGTTTCATTGTTTAATAAATCTATAAGAAAGTGAAAATCAAAATCAACAAAAAACTATGAACCAGAGACACTTTTAGGGGGGCGGGGGCGGGAGGGGAGGGATTGGGGTCAGAATGGGGGGCGGCAATTGTATGGGGAATATAACAATAAAATTTATAAAAAAAAAAAAAAAAAAAAAAAAAAAACAAAAAAAAACATTGTTTAATAAATCTTTATTGAGGTAACATTGGTTTTTACCATTTTATGATAAATCTCAAGTGTACAGCATTATAGTTTGACATGTGTGTGTATATACAGCGTCCTGGTCACCACCCAAAGTCTGGTTTCCATCCACTATTACATATTGCCACCCCCAACCTCACCTGTTTCACTTCCCCCTCAGCCCTCTGCCCCTCTGGTAACCACCTATTCATTATACCTAAGAGTTTGGCTTGGTTTATTCATTTTTTGTTTCTTTATATTACATTTGGTGCAATCATGATACTGATTAGACACCATGTTTAAAACACACCTATGCAACATTTGATGAATGCTAATTTTTGCTTTTTTCCCTTTCTCTTTTTATTCTCTATTGCCTATAGTCCTAAAAATAGCAAATGCCTGAATTATTTTTGTTATTACTGAACTGAGCTAAAGGAAATGATAGGAGTTTCAATTCAGACATCTCCTCTGGTTAAGCTTCAGCATTTAAGAAATCAAGATATTCACCTGGTAGAATTTGGGAATTATTAGCTTCATTCTTAATGCTTCATGAAACTTTGCCTTTTTATTATAATGACAGTATTTATTTGGCGCTGTCTGGAGGGATAAGGCACTTTTATGTACTGTTCACACATTAACTTCATAAAGTAGGTGCTGTTATTACATTCAGGGCCCCACAGAAAGCGGTGAAGTTGGAATATAAAATTAGATCATCTGACCTGAGTTAAACTGTTGCCCTTGATATTATATCAGCATTATCTTTATTAATGACTCTGTTCTATTTCTGTGAAGCAGTTGATTAGTCTTATATGATTATAGAAGTGAGATTGGGTATAGAACTAAAGACAAAGAGAAATGAAATTTGATTATCGGAATATTGGACTGATGGCAAGAATGAAGGGGTAATGAAATGAGGGTATAATAACAAAAAGATGTGGACCAATAAAATGGTGCACCATAGAGCAAGTAAAAATGGTTGCATTGACCTATACTAACACCTCGTCACCCGTGCCTGGAAAGATGCCTGATGTGGTTTATGCAGAAGATATTAAGTAGTGGAGTCATTGACCACTGTTACCTGTGTTATGTGATTCTTGTCCATTGTGGGGATAGCCACACATAATGATTTCTAATCTGCCAGTAACGTTGATTTTGGGACATAGATATGTTCCCTTTTTTTCAGTAAAGTGTAGTTATGTAAAAATTAAGTAGCCCTGACTTTAATGATGGAGTAGTTTTTCTTACTATAGCAAAAATGATAGATTCATACATTTCAGAAGGTCAAAAATTTCAGGAAGAGGGCCTCCCCTGTGGTGCAGCGTGTTGAGCGCAGTGCTGTGAAGCTGTCCACAGCCTCTGCAGTGCGGGTTCCATTCCCGACTGGCCAGGGAGATTCCCACAAGGCACGGCAGACCTCTCCTGTCTCGCCTGCTGCTCCCCACTCTGTCTCTGGTGAATCCTCTCATCCTCCCGCGTCTCTGGTCAGTACCCCAGCTCTTGTATAAAAATAAATCTTAAAAAAAATTTTCAGGAAGAAACATGAGTATAGTAAGAAAAGGTACAAACATTTCTTTGTGGAGTCCAAAGAAAATAAGACTTCAGAAACAATATTTTGATTTTTATGTAGTCTGTTTATAATGAGTGATATGTGCCATTTTGTAAAAGTAGTGTATTAACAAGGTCCACTAAATTAGCTTCTTGATTGCTGTATAATTTCTCCCTAGGCAAGCTGCTGAACTTGATCTACCGATAAAATAAGTCACTCATGCTCCAAAATTCAACTTAAGAGAGCAAAGTGGAATAGTTCTGTAGACTGAGCGGCAGCTGTTGGGGGGTGATAAGGAATAGAAAAGATAAGATTATGAAGACCTGGAAACATGTGTGAGGACAAAATAGAGGAAAAGCCTCATCTCAAAATTTCAGAAAGCTGCGGTGAGGCGGCAACTTTACAAGCTGTTATAAACACGGGGTGTTTTTTCCGGACTTAGAATTGAGACAGTTGCTTTTGGGTTGTGAGCATCTAGAGCCTTAGGATTATTTAGTGGATTTTTCTTAAGTAACACTTTTCTATCTGTTTTATTGTCTTTTTCTGATGGTGGATAGAACTGCAAGTTGTATACCCTCTTTATCTTTTTTTTTTTTTTTCTCTTCTACCAAGGACACTGCTGATGGCCAAAAGCAGTTGTTGTAAGGTGCCTGCAATCTGCTTTCTTTCAGAAGTGAGCTAGTTTCTATGTGAAAGTTGACATTGTCTAGTGAACACCTCCTACCCAGTAGGGACAAATGTAGCCTGAGCTGGCATTTCACCCTAAGAAAACAGATCTAGATGGGCCTCCCCAGTGGCACAGCGGCTGAGCGCTGGGTTGCGAAGCTGCCCACAGCCTCAGCAGTGCCGGTTTGATCCCCGGCTGCTCCCTGGCCACCGGGTGAGGGTCCTACATGGCGCGCAGACCTCTCCTGCTGCCTGCTGCTCCCCTCAGCAGTGTGCTTTTGTCCCTCTGCCTGCTCTGCTCCCCGCTCTGGCTCTGGTGAATTCTCTCACCCTCCCGCGCTTCTGACTGTACCCAGTGCATGTATAAATAAATAAATAAATCTTTAAAAAAAAAAAAGAAAATAGATCTAGAGTGGCAACCGTGTTATATTAGAGAAATTATGGACAGGAATGATCATCTCCCAAGAATTCTTTCGGTGACAGTTGTTGTCACTTTTTTGTATGCTTTCCGTATTTGTGAAAAAGCTGACAGGATCTCTTTATGTTCTTCGACTCCTTTAAGCTGGAGTGTTTTAGTGAGGTTGACTTCCAGACCAACATTTGTGTGACTGCTGCAGCAATACAGCCACAGGTGCTTTGAGCACCTGTACAATGTTTAGGATACATATTCCCAAAGGATGAAGTAATGGAGTATAGAACTATTGTATTTTATTTAAAAAATGTCATGTTTAAATGTAGTTTTAAACACTGTTTTAGGAGTACAGGTTCATTCCTCTATGTCATCACACCACACCCACCACAAGCACGTCATCCTCCACCACAGTCCCCTGGACCCCATTCTCCCCTTCGCGCCTCATTCTCTTCTCATTTGGATAACCTCCGTAGAATCATTTGTATGTGATAATATTCATCTAATTTCAAAAATACACTAATTATTTTAAATAGGCAGTATCAGATTAGCTATGCTTTCTGTCAGGTGCTTCTGAGGGAGGAAAAATACTGTGTCAGTCAGGAAATACTGGTATTTGAGTCACATACTGAAGTCAAATTAGTAGAGCTGCTTTTAAAGTGATAATTGCTTCACATTTTCTTCCCCTTTGTGTGGCCAGCCATCTTACTTGTTAGCTAGTTTTGCATGTTAACTTTTTATACTGTACACTATGCATTTCCACCTGGCTAACACGCAGGCTAGAGCACTGTGTTTGACCTTTTCCTGATTACCTATGTTCCACATTTTGAAGGAACGTCCACTGTCATGCTGTTCTAAAGGTGATGGATGCAGGCATGTGCTGACTAAGCACATGCCTGCATCCATCACCTTTCCTGATGTCACCCTGTCAATTGTCACTTCATTGCTGTCAGAGTAAGTGCCTCTAAATTTCTAGTCCCACCTCAAACTTTCATTCTGTTTGTTTTACTCTTTTCGAATCATGTAAGTCATGTAGAAGAGCTTTCAAAGATTTTTAATTATATGGGCCTCCCCTGGTGGTGCAGGCGTTTGAGCGCCGTACTATGAAGCTGTCCACAGCCTCTGCAGTGCCAGTTTGATCCCAGCCAGCAAGCGAGGATCCCACATGGCGCAGCAGACCTCTCCTGTCTCGCCCCCTGCCCCCTCAGCAGGGCATTTCATCCGTCTGCCTGTTCTGTTCCCCGCTCTGTCTCTGGTAAATCCTCTCACCCTCCTGTGCATCTGGCCCATACCGCGGTTCTTGTGTAAATTAATAAATAAATCTTAAAAAAAAGATTTTTAATTATAAAATATACAGTACATATAATAGTAGTCAAAATAGAAATAAGAACAATCACTGGTTTTATGTAACCTACAGTTATGAGGGCCCTTTGGTTTTGAGTGGAAAGAATAGATTTTTGATCCAGTGCACAAAGGAACAATCTCTTTTACTCCATCTTTGAGACACTGAGACATAAGATGTGTGTATAATGTCCACAATGTGATGATTTCATAAACTTTATTGTGAAATGATTACCACCATAATTTAGTTAATACATCCATCACCTCATGTAACAAAATTTATATTTCACAGAAATGAGCCACACAAGTGTAACAACATAATTCATTTAGAGAGCTATAGTAAGGTGTCATTTTTGATGAATGTATTATATGGATCAAAACCAAAAATAAATGTACATTTCTGGATTTAAAGGCACCATTCAATGATGGTGTTGGCATTTCGGTGTCTTTGTTGCTTAATATATAACCTTTTGCAGAATCAGATAAGAGTCATAAGATCCTGGAGTTGAGAGGATCATTGGAAATCTTCCAGACTAGTTCCAGGGCCTCTGTCCTTTCAGATGCCACTCACACATGCACACATGTGCGGACAGCCGAACATACACGCACACTACACAGATCACACATGCATACACTTCTCATACATTCACACACACACAAATACACATACAGAAGCATTCTCACTCTCAACACACACTCACACAAACACACTCAAACACAAAACATAATAGAAATGCACACATCTCTCACACACTCAAACACAAATAACAAACACACTCATTCTCACCCACAAACACACTTGTATGTGCACACACATGTACACGCACACACTCCATGGTCTTTTATCAAATAATTTAGGAACTGTTGCAAGCTGTAAAACCATTTGGAGATTTTTGATGTACATCACTATTGTAAAAATTATGATAAATCCTCTAATAAGCAAAATCTCAGACTGAAGAAATCTTTACTTTTTTACTGAGATGATGGTTGGACAGATTTACACACAAACACTTCCCAGGTATATGTGAACACTAGACAATTTGACCAAGTAAAACCTTACATGTTACGTAGAACAACCTGAGAAAAATACTGATCACATCTTAATTGCTTATATTACATACAGAGAATTCCACCCAGAGGTCTTTTGTGAGAGTTATTTAACAGACCCAGAATCAACTGTAAGACTAGCTACCACATTGTGCTAGTCCCTGCCCCAAGCTACCTGTTCCTTAGGAATTTTTCTTATAACCTCCCGGATCTGTGCTCATATCTTTCATGCTTCCAGATTCCTCTTCTTTCTCTGGTGACTCCATGCGTTGACGCTCATCCACACTCGCTGTTGGGACAGCTAACCCACTGAGAACTTTATATACACCCCTTAATTTCCTCTATGTTCACCTTTAGCACCCCACCTTTCCACCAAAGCGTCACTTCAGAATCACCAGGCACTGCTTGGATTTATTTCCTTGTATAGTTTGCTTTTTCTTCAAATCAGCATGTCTAAAACCAAATTCATTTTCCTAGCAAACTATCTTTTCAATCTTCTCCTTCTGGCACCAAAGTTCTCCACCTTGAATATCTTTCTTGTATTCATTTTTATTAGCTTTTATGTGTCTTATTATGTAGAGCTAGTCAGACCTTAATATCTTCTCCATTTTCCTTTCTGATTTTTCTGTTATACCCGCAAATAGCAAATTTGCATAGTTCTTGTATCCTACACCAATCTTCCTATTTTGTGTTAATTTACATATAACTTCTAGGCTAGTCACTCAGAAATCATGTTTCATCTTGGTACTTCTCTGCCCAAGAACCTTTCATGGATTGATACTCCCTGATGTTCCTGTCTCTTCAGAAACCTGCTAACCTGGCCTGAAGCCGTCAGTCTGTACGAGTTCCACATTTCAGAGGATACTAAGTTGTCAGCAAGCCCACTGGTCTCTCTGGTGATGGAGCCTGAGCTCTCAACAGGAACGCTGCTGAGGGGCTCATGTGGTAAACCCTGACACCTGCACTTGATTCCAGCAGGAGATTGCATCCTAACAGTTTCATCAGATGGACTGTCATCATAGTTTCTGAGCAGTGAAAAATGGGGCAAATAATGCAGTGTGGTTCATTCTTGCCCTCATAGCCAGCTCCTCAAATACAGGAAACGTTATGGATGAGAGACTACTAGTTACTGAGTTCCTTATAACCTAGCAAAGGCCATTCAGAGGGAAAAGGAAAATAAAGAGGAGGAGATGTTACATTTACTGCTTCTTTTGGAAAAGCCCAAGAAGAGAGATTCAAAATCATGGCCGGGTCTCCCTAGTCACCCAGCGTGTTCTTTCAAAGGCCGCTTCTCCAAATGGCTTTCTAGTGATTCCCTGACATTAGCTGGCTACATCTCGAGGTCAGCATAGGTTCGTAAATTGTCATGTCTACGCAGGAGCGAAGCAAAAGCTGCAGGAACTTTGCCGAGGGGAGGAAAGCTGCCTGAGGGGGCTTTTACCCCTCACAGCTTATGGGTCTCTGATGAAGCCAGGTCCCTCCCCTGTCTGAGGGGAGACGGAGCCTCCTTCCAGAACCTCTTGATTGGATTTGTCATGAGAGGATGTTCAGTAGAATTTTCTCAAATATATAAGTGGCTTTGCATGCTATTGAGCCAAGTACCAAACAATGGAAGGCTAATCAAAAACATGGCGTGAATACATGGAAGGGAGGCAGTGACCTTTCAGTATGCGAGATGAGTTTAGCAAACTAGTAGGAACA
Source organism: Talpa occidentalis (assembly GCF_014898055.3). Classification (NCBI taxonomy): domain Eukaryota; kingdom Metazoa; phylum Chordata; class Mammalia; order Eulipotyphla; family Talpidae; genus Talpa; species Talpa occidentalis. Next base: position 95,078,968 of record NW_023601322.1, read on the forward strand.
CTCAGTTGGCTCTGAAATTCAAGAGACTCTTAGAGATACTGTTCGAAATACTCAAGTTAGTCCTGTCTGTCCTTCTGAGATGTGAGAGAGGTGATTATGTACTGTCAACCCCTTAGATTTGGGGGTTTGGTTTCATTCTGGCAAGATGATTAATTTTCCTTTATGCTGATGATTTTCTCATTTAAAGAAGTTATCTCAGTATATATATTGATGTTTTATACTATGATATTCTAAAAAAAAGTCAAAAAGTGCTTGATAAAAAGCAGATTTCTTCTTTACGTGCTGGAGACGGGGGGGAAAAAGTATAAACATCACTCCCTTGCTGGTACAGATAACAAAAATTGATGGTGGGAGTAAGGTAGAGACCATTTGACTCCATTTTTGTGGATTTTCTGGAAAGAAGCACTTTTGAATAAATCACTTTATGGGGATTTGAGCAAAATTGTCAGTTCTGGGCTTAGTCCCCTTTCAGATGTTGCTCCTTTTCTCCCTCACTCCTTTGACTTCAGTTCCCCCTTCTTACATAGGCATTCCGTAAATACTAGCTTTTGTTGCAGTATTTGGGAAAAGGAACAAAACTATTTTGTAAACATTCCCTCCCACGCCATGGTGCTCATGCCCTATACCCTAACAGGCATTACCTCCTCCCAACCTACCCCTCCCCCCCAAAAAAAAAGATCATCACCAGCTACAAGTTTTCTCCTACTGGGAGTTGACATTCAGACCCACAGTTTTATTAAATGCAATTGTTACATGAAGAATACAAGTAAACTTGCCTTGGACAACATTAGTAATAGGACATTGGATGGCGGTGCAAGGCTTGTATGTACATTTACAACAAAGACAGCAGGTCCTTGTTCACTCAAATAACATTGAAGAGAGAAAAAAGAATCCCAGCCAACCATTTGAATAAAAGGATCTATTTAGAGAACCTGCTTTCTTTATTGTCTTTTGGCTTAAAGTGGATGTTTCTAACAACCTATCAAGGAAGGACTTACTGTCACCCGCACCCACAAAGGCCGAAGACTGGGCTATTGTGCACCACCTGAATATCCAATTAGAAGGAAGGAAAAATGCCCATAAAAAGTGTGTGCGTGTGTGTGTGTGTGCGCGCGCGTGTGCGTGCATGTGCATGCATGCATGGGAGGGGCTGCTCGCGCCCTGTGCCACAGTATGAGATTGTCTAGTGTGATAATTACTTCTATTCTGGGCCTCCAGCTGTAGCTAAGAAGGAAGGGGCTTATATTGGCCTGTATCCGTTTAGATGGTTGATGATACTGAATCCAGTTATGCTTAGCCGCATGACCACCACCACCCACCTGTTTCCATCTGTGACTGATTCCTCACAGCCAGGAGAGGGGCTACAGTAAAACTCCTTTGTGTGAGGAGGCGGGGGAGAGCGAGTGCGAGGAAGCTGGGGAGCAGGCTTAACAAGAGGGCAGAGACAGGAAAGCAAACCCCAACAGAACAATAGGGGAGAGAACAAGGCTGAGGCTGAGCTAGCATTGAATGAGAGGATTTCCAAAGCGGTCTCAATTACAAATGCCTTCCACACCAGGCCTCTGAGCCTGGGCCTGCTGGGCTGATGAAAAGCCTTTAGTTATAAGCTAAACATTCCTGTTGGTCTCAAAATGGATTCCACAAAAGTTTTTAGGTTTGAGATTCTCCATCTGACAGCACTGCAGTCCCAGTGCCCATAGGCTATGCTGATGCTCCGGTTCCGGCCCAGTCGGCAACGTCAGACTCTCGTCTCACGACTGACATGATCCCCCGGCAATCCCGCTGTGCAGCCGGGCCTGAGGACCACCATTGAGACACAGGAAAATGACAGTCCTGGTTGTCGAATCCTTCAAGCTTTTACATGTGCAATATTGGAGCTGAAATGTGTGAATGAGGAGCTTGCCTCTTTTAATGTGGTGCCTTCCCTGTGTAGTCTCCTTTTGCTTTGCATCTTTTTCGGTTCTATTTGGGCATCACTGATGAACTCACAGGTGTTTAAAGTGTGCGTTGTGGTGATTTTGATGAATATTTACAGTGAGAATGATTTCCACCAACTGGTTCATTAACACATTCGTCAGCTCATGTCTTTATTTTTTCAATGGTAACGTTTAATTTCTTTTATAACGTTAAATTTCAGTTACATATACAATATTCTCACCCTTACCCCCAGTGGTGACTGCAGCCTGTATGAATGCATTGGTGACATCACTGCACAGAGATGCTTGGGAAATAAGACACCTCTGGAGGCCAGGGGGTCAGAGCTTATTGATGAGTAATGGCATATGTGTCCCAACTATAGGCTAACGAGGACTTTTAATCTCCATGGAGGTATGCAGTGTATATACAGTATTTCTTAAACTTACCTGATCAAAGAAGTATTTTTCAAGGAGAGTATCTAATGTTTGTGTTTCACAAAGTATACTTTGGGGGAATACCTGTTATCTCTCCAACCCCATTCCTAGTATCCTTCTTCTCCTGCGTTCCTACCTCATAGATTGAGATAAGTTAACCTGGTTCTGATTATAATTCTGAATATTAATAGAGCACTGCCACTTCTATATATCTATATCCTTCCCAATTCCTAAACTGCCTTTACCTAGTGGGCTACTTGATCGCTCTTGAAGGCCAGAATGGGCTGGCTTTCTGAGTCATTCTCAGCTGGTTTGACCTTTATCTACTCTTCAGTGGGATTCAGTATTTCCATTTGTAGTTCAGTTTGTTGGGTGTCAAACACTTGCCGTCAACATTCTGCTACCCTCTGATGTCTTTTTGAAGTAGCAACAGTGTACAGTAGTGTAGCCCACAGATGTCAGCCTGGAGTCCTGAAAATTGGGTCTCAGACCACCTCCTGTTCTTTTTTACCCCCTTGGGTGGAATAAACTACAGCAGAAAGTTTAGAGTGTTCATTTACGTTCAGGGACATCGAAATTGTGTGTTGCAGTACAGCTGAAATTCTGTGGCGATGCCTAACTATGGGGCGAGACCATCACTCCTTTGGGCCATCTCTCCAACAGTTTCTGCCTTCTCTTTCTCACCTTCTTACTTCCTTCCCCGTCTTTTTCTTTAATCATTTCCCTGTACTGTTTTTTTTTTTTTGTTTTTTTTTTTTTTTTAATAGAGGCATGTTATTTATTTATTTATTTGTTTGCTTGCTTTGTTTATACATGCACTGGGTACAGTCAGAAGCGCGGGAGGGTGAGAGAATTCACCAGAGCCAGATGAGGGTGCAGAGCAGGCAGAAGGACCGAAGTACACTGCTGAGGGGAGCAGCGGGTGGCAGGAGAGGTCTGCGCACCATGTGGGACCCTCCTCCGGTGGCCGGGGAGCAGCCGGGGATTGAACCGGTGCCGCTGAGGCTGCGGGCAGCTTCGCAACCCAGCGCTCAACCGCTGCGCCACCGGGGAGGCCCATTTCCCTGTACTGTTCTTGTTGTTTTTCTCTTACAGTAGCTATTCCATCCATTCACTTCTGCATTTAAATCTTGAAGATTTGGTTCTATTTTATCATCTAACCAGTTATAAAGTGCAAATACTTGGCTATTTACTTATTATCAAAGTCTAATCTCCACCCATCACCATATACTAAACACCTTTATCTTGAATTACCCTACCCCCTTTCTTTCTGGTAGCCATTATTTTGTTCTTGTTTGCATCAACTTAGGAAAATTAGTGTACTGTGATTGTATTGTAGTTAATTAATAGAATTTGGGGAAGTTATTTTAACACACAACAAATATGTAAAAGCAATGACATCATGATTCTGAACAGATCTTTCTCAAGTAAAAGAGTAGGGAGATAATAAAAAACAGAGTTTAAAAAATCTATGTAGACATTTTCCTTGGACAATATTTAGGGGTTTCTTTGAGATTACAGATACTTTTCCAACTACCAAGGCCAATAAGAGAGCCTCTTGAGGCCCCCGAAACGGTTAAGTTTTATTACCCTTCAGGGTCTTTTCATCCTTTCATCTTTGTAAGGTGAATAAATTGTTTGCTCCATTGCATTCAATCTGTAGATCTTTCCTCTAGAGACTGAAATCTTCTTTCGCTCTTTGTGGCCATATTTTAAAAATCCTATGATATTTTCCAGAAGAGTAGGCTTTGACTGTAGCCTCAATGGACTCAAATGTTAGGAATCTAAATGAAAATATGAAAAGTCATGATCTTTGCTTATCTCATTGAATTGTCGAATTGTTGTTTGGGAGGATATTTTCTTAAAATACATCCTTGAATTTACAAAGTCCTTTATATTCTTAAGGCAAGGTTAGATCAATTATCACATGAGAATCATTCCTTAAGGCCAGAACATAACTCTTTAGGCATCTATTTTTTTTAATAAAGAAAATGTTATGTTTTTAGGAGGATACCTTCATTTACGCAAGGATTATGAGAAAATCATCAGAATTCCTATCATGAACACAAGTTTTTTGTATTGAGAGAAATAGTCATTCTCATACCAGCCTAAGGGGCATAATGCAAAACAAGTAGGATTAAAAGGAGTAAAGAATGAAAGGAGGAGGAAAAGCATTCTTCTACTTTAGGCATAGGGTGAGTACTTTTTGGAAATGGAAATAAACAATCTTGATTAGAAGTTAAAGGAAATATATTCAGAGAAGAATATTGTTCTGGGCCTCTCATGGCGGCACACTGGGTTGAGCGCAGCGCTGTGAAGCAATCCAAAGCCTCTGCAGCATGAGTTCGATCCCCGGCCAGCCAGGAAGCAACCCACATGGCGCAGCAGACCTCTCCTGCCTTGCCCGCTGCTCCCCTCAGCAGTGTGTTTCATCAGTCTGCCTGTTCTGTTCCCTGCTCTGTCTCTGGTGAATCCTCTCACCCTCCCGCGCATTTGGCCTGTACCCTGGTTCTTGTATAAATAAATCTTAAAAAAAAAAATACTGTTCAGGGGTACAGTCACAAACCCCACACCGAAAATTTAGAATTGCTGCATCGATGGAGAATTCATACTATTAATATTTTCAGCTAAAAATGAAGAGTATCAGAATGGTTTTGACTTGATGTTAACCAAAAAAAGAATTAGGAAAGAGTCCCTCCCCCATATATGTAATGTACCACAATGTCAGCCATAAGTTCATTAAGTATTGACTATTGTCAGCAATTGACTATTACCTAACAGTTTTCCTGGGTAGCAAACCACATCTTCCTATTTTGTCCTCTCAGTTGAAAGGAAAGATTTTTCATGTTCTAGAGCAAGTAAGATAAATAGAAAACACCAGCATTTCACTCTCATTGACCATTGCATGCTCTGTGACCTCAGTGTTTGATTATACTTCATGAATGATTTTCATCAGTTATAACATCACTGGACATTAAGTGTTTTAAAAGGATGAGAATTCCAGGGAATTTATTCCTTCCCATTTTTGGCCTATTAATGTTATTAATCAGAGAGGTTTTATTAACTCACACGTGCAGATTGTCACAATAGCCTAAAATCTTCGGATTAATTATGTTAGAAAATCTATTTCTACAGATTGTTGCTTTGTTGCTGTTGGTGTCTGATTTTGACTTCGGTGTTGAAACAGACTTGGGTGTTTCACTTGCCTGAATGTTAAACAGCTTCGATGTAATACAGCCAGGAGCGTAATATTTGGCAAATACGATTTCTGGAATAACCGTTTACCACTCTCAGCAGAAATTAGTAAGTGATTTTTTATTTACCGACCACAGCTGGATGATTCTATTTATCATATGTGGGGTGGGGATTTTGAATGCACAAGGTAGACATACATTTGTGTTTAAAGAGAAACCCGTATGTCAGGATATAAAGATTCATAGACTTAAAGAACCTCATGTTTGGGATGTTTAAAGGGCCCTACTTCAACCTGCTATTTAATGCTTAAATCAACTCAAATTCCAATAGCTACCATCTGCTAGACTCTGTGATAAGTGCTTTAGACACATGCTCACATTTAATCTTCCTATCAGGCATGGCTGTTGAGAAAGGAACTGCAGCTCAAGGAAGTTAAACAATTTACCCAAAGACACACAGCTAGCTAGTTTGTGGCAGACTCGAGGTGTGAACTACTTCTATTGCTCCATCAGTTATGCTCTTGCATGGTCACTAGATTATGTGAGCCTCCAGCACAATTTCCACAGAAGAATCACAGGAGACTATGCTTTTTATGCAACCAAATTCAGATACTACATTAATCTGTTCCCTGACTGTAGCTGGGAGTGGTTTCTCTCATAGTACCGCAAACTGGCAAGACCAAGCACCATAAATATTATGCTTTTACAGATAGATGACACCAGTGATGGCAAGACGTAGATTTGTGAACCCAAATCCATTTTTCTTCTCTCCCACTAAACAGGGGGAATGACCCCTACAGAAGATAATGTTGACTGGACAAGGAGAAGTATCAAATAGTGTTAAGATAGGAATAACCTGAGACAGAGCATATATCGTTCAATAAAGGAAGATAAAAAAGATAGTTTGGAAACAATCCCAACTGATCTTGAATAGTTCTTAGTAGTTTATGGCATTCTATTTTCATAGTGCTTAAAGGACTGAATGTTGACAATTGCTATGACCCTCACTGCAAAATGGAACAAGAAGTTATCTACACACCTGAAAAAGTGTTTTCCGAAGTTTAGTGTCTATCTACAGGAATTTATTATTAGGCTACAAATCTTGGCTCTTTCCACTTTAAATTAAATGTTTATTGATTAAACATTTGCTAAATTCCAGAAACTGTTCTAAGCATCATACATGCCTATCTCACTGGGCCCTTGAAATAGCCCTGTCAGGTATGTACTGTATCAATTCTTATTTTGTAGATGAGGAATCTGTGGTAGATAGAAATTAAATACTTTTTTTCTTGCTTACAGAGCTAGTAAGTGGGAGAGCCAATGTTCAGACTTGAACAATCAAAAATCAGTGGGAAACTGGAGGAAAGCAGGAAGTAGGATGTGAGCTTAAGGAGGAGAATCATTTGCATAAACATTAGCAGCCCCTCCCCTTTGCATGAGCCAGAGGACAGAATTTCAAAACAGAAATATTACCTAGGAATAAATAATTTTGGAAAAAGTTAACATGAATACAGTTATCCAGGCCTGCCTACTAAAGGGATGTCTCTCCCATGGAGATTGTGGGGTTTTCCACCTTGTTCTACCGCCAAGTTCCAACCAATAAAATATCTATGACTAATGACAATGCAAGAAGCAAAGAGCAGCTTTATTTCCAGATTCCAGATGGAGTCTATGATGTTGTCAGATAGAAAATCATTTGACTTACAGCCTCAGTATACTCAGTACGGATGCTTCTCGGAGAAAATATAATATATGTGCATGCTAGAGCGTAATTTAGGTTTTAAATATATTTTTTTATTTAAAATTTGGCAGAACTTTTGAGATGGAAAACTTCAGTAAGCCATTTTTTAAATAAATATGATAAAATCATAACGATAAGAGCAAGCACTCTGAGTCAGATTGGGATTTAAATCCTGATTTAAGCTTTTGGACTTGGACATTTGCTTTAAAACCCATTTCTTATCATAGCTCACTTGCCTTATCTAGAGAAGGGGGGGGGTGATAATCTTTAGGGACCTTTGCAATTAAGTGAATTAATACAAGTGAAGCATTTAAAACTTTACTTAGCACACAGGGAGTAATTTAATGAGTTAGCTCTTCTAAATTCCACTTCAATTTCCTTTGGGTGATGTTAGGTTGGAGGAACATAAATACTTTGACTCAGTCTCAGTCACCCCCTTTTTTTTTTAAACTTAATTTATGGTGTCTACATTTAAGTTATTCCCATGGACTTGTTTAATACCCATTACATTTAATTATATGTGTGTGTTCATGTTCCCACTTTTTTATGCTTAATATCAAGTTCATTCATGAGAAGGTTCCTTTTGTTGCATAAAGCCATGCTTTCAAGAGGTAGAATTTTTTTGCCCCACAAATACTATAATCAGAATACCAAGCTGAGTATTTTCTAGCATGGTTAACTTCAATGAATATTTTCCTAAAACAAGTTCTTACCCCATTTCTTTCAGTGTTAATGTTTGGATGTGGGGGGCTTACCAAGCAAACCCTAGTGTCAGAATGAATGCCCTGGGAAAAAGTACTCAACGGTGATTACCCAATCCTATTACATAACTCTGCCTACTTTTCGTGTCCATCATATATCAGCCTTCAATTAAGGTTGACTGTGATAATTGGTTTTTATTCTTCAATCAATTGGTATGTTAATGATTAGAAAAGGGTTAAGGAGAAACTGTTCCACATACATTTCAGTAATGTTTCCTCTATTTCTTTGAAGAATGCCATGAAAACTTTGATAGGGATTACCTAAAATCTGTAAATTGTTTTGGATACGATGATAGTCTTCTTAATGTAAATTCTTCCAATCCATCAGCAAGGGATAGCTTTCCATTTTTTATGTCTTCTAATGTTTATGTCTTCTAATGTTTATACTTTCCACTGAGAGCTCTTTTGTCTCCTTTGTTAATTATTCTTAGGTACTTAATTCTTTTTGATGGACTGTAAATTGGAATTTTTTTTCTTTTATTATTTGAATATAGCAACACAACCGATTTTTGTATATATGTTTTTGTAGCTTGCTACTTCACTGATTGATTAATTAGTTTTCAGTGGCGTCTTTAGGGTTTTCTATATATATTATTATGTTATCTGCAAATAGTTGTACTATATCTTTCCCACTATGGGCTCCTCTTACCTTCCTCTTTACTAATTGCTGTAGCTAGGAGTTCAGATATTATACTGACTACTAGTAGTGGTCAAAGTAGACATCCTTATCTTGTACCGATCTTGAAAGAAAAAGTTGGAATTTTCCACCATTGGGTATGATATTAGCTGTGGGTTTGTCATAGATGACCTTTGTTATGTTCAGGTATGTGTCCATTGACTTCTCTGTGTGTATTGATAAGATCATAGGATTTTTGTTGTTGTTGATGAACAAATCCCACTTCGCCATTATATGTGATCCTTGTAATGTATTGTCCAATTGGATTTGCTAAGATATTGTGGAAGAATTGGCTTCTATGTTCATCATTGTTAGTTTTCCTTTTTTGTGATGTCCTAGTCTACTATTAGTGTCAGTAATAGTGGCCTCATAAAAATATTTGGAAGTATTTCTTTTTTCACTTTTTTTGGAGGGGTAGGTATTAATTAGGTTGGTAGAACTTGTTCATAAAAAAATCTGGCCCTGGCATTTTGTCTTTTGAGAGAGTTTGGCCTCAATTTCCTTGCTTGTAATTTGTCTGTTCTGGTTTTCTATTTCTTCTTCATTAGTATAATCTTAAGAATTTGCCCATTTCTTCTAGGTTGCGTTATTGGCATAAAAATGTGTGTAGTGTTTTCTTATATGTACAGTTGAAAGAATATGATTACACCCCTACATAATGTTAATTCAGAAAGTGCCACATAGAAGTAGAAGGACCGAACACTGAATTTCATGTTTGTGTGTGTGTGACATAAAAACCTAGCCAGAGTGTTTCAGTATATGAAAATTACTTCCTGAAGAACTTTGGTTAGAAATAGTAAAATTTAAGGAAATGTTGCTAAGATAGCTACATCTTATATATGTATGCATGTATGTATATATGTACAAATATATAAATACATATAACTTATGGATACCATGTGGTCCTCAAAGGCATGCTAGACCTCAGAGAATATTCTTACTAAGAGTGCTTTGAAAGAAAATAATTAGGTTGTAAATTATGATTATTTGTGTTAAGTTTGTAAAAATAATCTATTGTTAGTATTTTTTTTTTTTGGTATATCTGGAGATGCACCTAGGACTTTCGCCAAATAGAGATGAAAAATATATATGACAAGTATACTAAGTCCTGAGAGTGACTTAGAAAATATAGTGAGTTCAGAAAAAACCAACTGGTTACTTCCAGTTGTGAAGGTAATTAGGGGCTTCTAATTTTCATAAAGGAACAGTTTACATGTGTAATTAGTAAAGAAGCAATTTGAGAATAAGTGGTTGTATAGGAAACTGTGTTGTTAAATACTCCCCCACAGAGAGTTTACAGGAGATTATGGGCTATAGGGTTGTGACAGTACATGGCAATGAAGGAACCTGGAATCCTTGGCACAATCAGTGTGGGCCTCTTAATTCAGTTAGTAAAGGTGTTGTATTCTTGCACAAATTGCTTTTGGAAAGACAGAGTTTGAGAGGTACAGAGGGATTACTAAGCACATTCAGACTGAGTTTGAATGATCCAGTGTTCACCTTATTTCTTCTATATTAAAAAATATTTGGTAGAATCTTGGGCTTTTTAGGCTTTGAAGTTAGTCAGCTCTATCTTATATTCCTTTATTCAGAAAAAGGGCAAGAATTAATTTATTTGAAAATGTAGCCAATACAGCAATCCTGGATGAGAAGGTGGGTGGAAAGATGAGAGAATGCTTCAGAAAGCTTTGACAATAAGAAAAAGAAAAATCTATGAACCTTGAGCAGTGAATTATTTTTAATGAACTCTTTCAAAATTTTTGTCTAAATATGTCTAAAAACATACGTTCTGCTATGGATAGATTATGCCATGTTCTTGTGAAACTAAAATAAAAGTTTACTGGAAGTAATTCAATGCTTCCTTGAGGGTCTGGGATGGTGCTAACTCTGAGAGCTGCTGAATCTGATGAACAAATCAATATAGAATCCGAAACAAATGTACACCCAGTTTAATTTTTATTCTTTGAGTTGAGGAATATTTATGAAATACAACTTTTCTGAATATTTGCAGCTTCAGTATCATTTGCATTATGGAAATTTTTTAAAAGCAGTGTGGATATTACCGATTTCAAGCTAAAATCTTGGGTTTCCTGACTGTTACCCATTACTTGGCATTATTCTGGCCTTAAAAGAAGTGAATATATAATGAAACAATGCCTAAAAGGGCAATAGGAACAAATAGCTAGTGGATACTTGTTCATATTTATCCCATTTTATGTCTTCCCGGCCCAAGCCCTGGCTTCCATCTACACCTATAGTACTAATTTTCAAAATTATATACACACTTAACATTTCTTTGGTTTATATACACAAACACAAAGAAAAAAGGCTTGAAAGTGTCCCCTTTCATGTTGTGTAATTCTTGATCGGTTTGGTCAAGTTAATGTCAATGTTACAGAACAGGTAATATGGAAAAGTTGCTTACTTGCACTAAGTTGAATGCAGTGTTTCTTAATACAAAGAATAATAGTTGTAAATTATGGGTACCCATAACTTTGTTTAATCTGTAATTTTGAGTATCTTCTAAGTAGTGTTTGAAAGTAATGTCCCAAGTCTATCAAAGTGCCTTCAGTAGCAATAGTACTTCTCCATGTGATATCTGAATATGATGGAATAAGTTTAATTAGTGGTTTGCAAAGTGGACCTTATAGATATTTTATTTGCAAGTGATTACATGGAGTACAATACTATATCTATAGATTTCTTGGGTTTTGGTAGAATTTATAATGAGTAATTTCTTAAAATTAATGCTTACATATTTACAATAAAATCTAATTTTATTACTAGTCAATCTGAGTAAAAACATACGTTCTTTTGGAGTGTTCCTCAAAGAAATTGAGAAGCAAGCAGAAGGTGAAAATATTTTTAGTAATTGGGGATTATTGTTGAACAAGTAAAGGCAAACCCATTATCTATTACAACATTTAGTCAGTACAAACCCTCAGCCCAAACCCATTAAAATGGATTCTTTATACCTATTGTAAGACAATTTTACATTAAAATTATTACTATTATATACAAATGTCATAATTTATACATTGCATAGATAGATTCTGAAGTACATCTGGACTTTGAGTTAGGGAGAAACTGTTAAAACAATTCAATGATGATACAAAATTTAGATGAATGGAATTTTCCAGTCATTTATTTATCAACCTCAAAGTTTATGGGAAAATAAGGCATAGATTTATTTGTTGATCAGAAGAAATTAAGTTATTCCACTATACTCTTTTTGATGACTAGGAATAATAAATGCTAAATCAGGATTTGCAATTTTTTTTTTGAAATATGAATTTTTTACTGGAGATTCCAGCAGAGGGCACCATGTATAACTTCTTACCTTGAAAAAAATCTTTCCTGCCTTTGGTTTGCTTAAGTCATGCAGGGGCTCCCTCTGCTGTCTTTCTTTTTTTTTGGACCAGAAAACAGGAGATAGCAAACACATTGACTTCAGACCTCACAATTTTTGTGCAGTTACAAAGATTACTGCATTATGTTCTACTTGCAGATCTGCTCAACTTCACTGCCCATGGGATTAAAAAACAGCAAGCAAGTTGAGTAAGGCTTTTAAATACTTCTGTAAATAAATGCTGACAAATGTTATTGCTTTGAAGATGACTAGGTAGACATAAAAATTTCAAATACTACTTGCATATTATGTGATAAGAGGGAAGAAGGGCCCACAGACTTTTCAGTTTGATTACTTGTGCTTAATTAAAACATCAAAATACCTATATATCTCTCTGAGTATATAAATGTGTGTATATGCGTATAGATGCATGTGTATTGCATCACACATGCACATGTATGCAGTTGTGTTCATTCACATATGCTTGTGTATCCACGGGAATGACTGTGCCTTTATGTATTAACATATGTATGTGTCTTATGCACGTTATACATATAACTTGTATAAGTTGTGTACATGTTTGTATGCATAAAAATGTCCATAAACGTGTTGCAGTGTGTATATGTGTGCATGTATGTGTACTTGGTTAAGAGAGGGAAGAGAACGAGCACCCTATTTGAATCCTGAAACTCCTTTCAATCCAAGTTATTTTTCATTATCGCTCTTTTATTTGTATTTTCATTTTAAACGAAGACAGGCAAGGTTTTGGCAAAGTCTGTGTTCACTAACAGAATGAAAATAAATGAGGTGGTGTATTTGTACACATGCAGAAAGGCTACATATTGAAATAATTGTCTTGATAATTGCTTTCTTCTAAAATTGCTTTCAAACTTAATGGGGGGGGGGTTGCCAAAAAATCCTTAGTTTGTTATTTATCTTGCAACACTGAATACTGTCTAACTTCTGTTGAAAGGCAATTAAAATGTTAGTGAAATATCATCCATTTTAATTTCAAATAACTATTCTAATTCTTTACTACCTGCATTTGATTTAATGTTATGTATTGATAGATGAAATTTTGTGTTGGCCTTTTATACTTCAAGTCAAACACAAGCCACAATTTCAGACAGTCATGGAAATTCTTGGAATGTTAAAATTTCAGTTCCTTTATAGTAATGAACCTTAATAAAAGACTATTTGAGTTTTAATATCATAGTGATAGAGCTGTTTATACTAATTGGCCCAGTGGCTTGTCTAATTGTTAATAATAAATAACCATTATCTATGGTTTATTAGATAAATGGCTAAATGATGAGGCAGAAAGGAAAATGATGTTGTGCAGTATAATAAGAAACATATTGTCAGATCTGATGGGCTAATCCAAACTGCACCAGTGGTTGGAATCCTGTCTGACAAAACCAGTGTTTGCAGGACTTTTCCTAATATTTTTGTGGTGGAGTTTGGAATAATATGCACTGGTCACGTGAAGGTGACCAGTCTGGTCACGTGAAGCTGCCATCTTGAATATGGGAATTCTGTGTGTCACTGACCTCACTATATTGTACATTGGTTCTGTGATCAAAATTTGGGGGGCGGGGGACAGATGACCATAAAAATGTTTTTGTTTCATTTTTACAATCATATAAAATCTATTGCCCCATATTCAGGGAACATTTCTAAACATTATGAGAACATAATGTGACAGGAAGTGAAGCTTACAAATTTGGGGAGTTAATGTTTTAAATTAGTCCTTTTTTCATGATTGTTCCCAATTTGGGGCTGGTTGGAGTGTAGAAAGTCAAATGTTAAACTTTAACAAGTGATGCAACTTGAGGAGTAGCAAAAACAAACTGATATTTTAGAATAGGTCTTTGCTTGTGGTATATTTCACAGGGATTTTATTCTAACTTGGAATAATTTTAGCTAAGATATTATTTATTTTGAAAATTTTCCCAATTCCATGCTTAATTTTGCTCCAGAGCACTGTGGAAATTTTAGATCACTACCACCACCATTTGCATTCCTTTAGTTGTTCTAAAATTGACCAGAAAGCTTTGGTTGGAAAACCCGGTTATGAATTCCTATCTTCTGCGCTTACCTACTCCTTGTCTCTAACAGCAAATGATGATGCTACATGGAGAAAGCACTACGGCCCTGCCAAACTAAATATTTTAATTAATATTATGACTGAAATGCTCTTTTATTCAGAAATAGCCCTATGTTTTAATGTTGGGTCAGGAAAGCGTCACCATTCCATTCTAAGTAGGTGTAAATGATTTTAGGTGATTTTTCTATTAAAATGTTTGACCAGATATACTTATCACAGAAGTAAGCTTTGGCTTGCTTATGTGTATATGGATTTTTTTCTCTGCAGTTGTTACCATAAAAAAATAACCTGCCTCAAATTCACACTAGAGCCTTCTTTGCTGTAACTAATCCCTCCAGAGCTGGCTGAGCTGTTCAGGCTGTGCTTCCTGCCTGAACCCGCCTCTGTGAAATGAAGGCAGCCCAAAAACAGAATGAAAATTCAGCAGAGATCCTTTTCATTATTTTTTAGGAATTCCAAAACTTGTTGTCAAATTATTTGAACTTCAAAGTATTTCCCTGTCTCTCTCTCTCTCATCGTGTATAAAATCCCATCCATTCATTGTCTTCATAAAAGAGAGCTCATGTGTTTTCAGGGGACTTTTCAAATAACCTCTGCATATTCCAGCAATGAGAAGACATTATATGTTTATAAAAGTAGAGTAAACCAAACCATGCTTTCTCCTTGGAAGAAGTGTTACCTACAAAGCTGTGATGACAGAACAGGGAATTTTTTTAAAGAAGGGAAATCAAATAATGTTTCAAATAGAAAGGTTTTTCTTACCCCCCTCCCCTTTTTTAAAAAAGATAAGAGGAGTAAGGACTCTAGATAATTCATATGGATCAAAGAGGGTTGGTTTAGTTATCTGTTGTAAGGTTTTATTGGAATCTTCTACAAAAAAGACTTGAGGTTAAGTCTTGTTGGTTCTCTGTGTTGCAACTCTAAGCTCTGTGCTATTTATAATATTTTAACAGGGATTAGTGGGATGGAGGGAAGGTGATAAACTTCAACATGTAACTAGTTTTCTGACAAATTTTAGTTAAAATATCACCGACTGTATTTGCACACACGGAATGCTGCGATAGTGCCTCGTTGGCCAGTAACTTCCAAATCAGGTCTCTCTTGGGTACATGAGTCCACAGAAGCAGTTTCACAAGAGAAAACCAACTACACAATGACCCTTTCTGGTCTAACTGCTGAAATTCTAGTTCTCTCCGAGACCACGATAGTTTCACTACTGAATTCTCTGTAAGAATTTTTAGAAAGTTGGATTTAAAAATCTTTAAAGACTGCATGTTTCTTCCATTTCATGATTCTCAATGCTCTGAAAGACAATCTTCCGTCAGGACATCCTCCAGGGCAGAGTGACACCGTTGAAGATTGTCACTCCAGAGACATAGTCGCCTCCTTACTGAAACATGATTTTCAGTTGTAGAGCAAACACAAAAACAGAAAATTATTTTGCACAAAAGAAGCTTCTTTTTTCCCTATTGGGAGACTTCTCTATAAAGGATTTCTGTGTCCTTTTTTTCCTTTAATTTTCCACTCTAGCTACATGTAGGTACTGTCCAAATCAGCAATTTCTAGTGGAAATTGGTAGTATTTCCCCCTATTTTAGGAAGCAGATCCACTTTGGTAGGAATTCTGCCTGTGGGTAGTTGGCTGTGGGTGGTTTTGTTCCACAGAAACAATGTAACCTGTTGCTCTGTGGGAAGACTGAGGGAGGGAATAACTCTAGTTTGTTAACATAACCAGGTCTCCACAGTCACGCAGGACTTCTCACACTGCCCGCTAGCCATCCATATCTCTGCATATATGACCTGAGACAAGTTCTAACAACTGTGCTCCATTCCTCTATAATAAACCAACCATCTTTATATTTGACCTTGTTTTGCATTTAACTGGGTATAACTGACAACACATATGGGACATTTTGACACTATACACGAATAAGCATCATTGTTTTAGGTACTTAGGAAAACTGTAACATTCTGGAGAGAATGGATTGCACTGTATCTTAGCACATAAAATATACCCAATAATATCTGAGGAAATGAATTAATAGGAAAATTATAAATGGCAGGGCAAGATTAAAAGACAAAAATACATAGTTTGCATTTTGGTTGCTGCATAGCCAACGTGTATGCACAAGAGGCAACCTAATAAAAACAGAAATTTTTGTTTCTCAAAGTATTTTTTTGTAATGAGAAGCATGGTAAGGGGAGTACAGTGAATCATTCTACTTTGTGTACAGAGAAGTATTTTCCCTTTAGTTCCAAGAAGCTGCTTAGATGATACTCTGTAGAGTTCAAATGAGAAAAAGACAGCAATTATGAAAACTGAAAAAAAAGTACTATTCCCAGTTTTCGAATGGTTTAGTTTGTCAACTAATGCATCAGCTGTGAATTTCTTAATTACTTACAATGAAATATTAAGAGCCTGGAAAATATTTATTTTTTGGATAGAAAAAAAACCCAGAAATGCCCTAACTACATGTGGTTTTAGATAAATGCAAGAACTGTTTGATTCTAAGTCTGCTAATCCATCATTCTTCCAGTAAAAGTCTTCCTATTTGGAGCAAATGGCTATTTATCTCCCTTGATAGCAACCTCAACATTTAGAGACAGAAAAAAAAGACGCCTAGTTTTTGCTACTCTGTTATGCAGAAACTTTAAAATTTCACTATCAGCAAAGCTATTTACAAATATATTAATCCTTTCAAGGCCGAGACTTTGCTTAAGCTATTCCCATTTATACAGATGTCCTCACACATGCGTACACACTTAACACAATACAGATGGAGTGTGTCGCTGGGTGTTTATGTATTCATATATTCTTCCCCTTCGCATATCCAGGTTCACTACACACATTTCTGCATGTATGAGCATGAATTCACAGGTATGCACTATCGAGACACACCCACACACTTTCCCAATTGTCATCTTCAGCCTTGCACAGTACTTACTATTTCCCAACCTGCATGGCCTCAAGCATAAACATACCTTTCCTCCCTGTTTACTGATTGACTCTTCACCAGGTCAACTCAGCCTTGTGACCATGACCTCCCGTCTTGCCTGTCTGCCTTTGCCAATGAGGTCCCTTTTGGGGGGGGGAATATCCTTTCTCAGTGGTTACGTGTAGGACTGGAGGGAAGCTGACACTTCTGAGCACTCTGGTGACTATCTGGAGCCTGCAGATGTTAGTCTGCCTGTTTTAAGCTTAATGACTCTCCCACCATATACAAGATTATAATGTTTCATTTCTCAGTAAACTTAAATGAAAACCTACTATTTGAGAAAGAATATCGTTTCTCCTGGGAAAACAAATCAATACCAGTTCTCTAGTTTCAATACTTAAGTAAGTGCATATTTCTCGTGCTTTATTCTCAAAGGCATCCCTTTCTACAAATAAGTTTAGATGCTTGCTAAAATTCAACGGGCAGCCCGCGTCTGCAAGAACATGGACACGTCAAGATTTTCACACAGAGATCATGTGCACATTTTGCTTGCATTATATTAAATTAATAATTGAGAAATGCCATTGCAAAAAATACGTTTATACTGTTGGCAACCACAAATGTCTATATTACAGATTATGTGGTTGGCTAAAAGTCACTGCGTGCAAAGAATGCCCGGCACCAACTTGCTTTCCCGAACACCATGACAGTATGAATTATCATGTATTTACAGCAAAAAGTAAAACTGTAAATCAAAAGGGATACTTTAACCCTTGTAGTTTAAGAAAGATCTGACCTGAGGCTTTCACACCACTGACCAAAAAAAATACAAATAAATAAATACACCAACTATTGACATTAGCCATGGCCTTGCTCATAAGTAGGCCTTTCTTCGTAGTTGTAGTTAATCGTTCGGCGCGCTGCTTTGCTTTTATTTTTATTTTTTGCCAGAGGGAAAGTATTTCAATATCATTTTCTTTAACACCAGAGTCTCAACATAAATCAGATACTTCAATTTTCTAGGCAGACCTAGAAAGAGTGGCAAACTGAGGAAAGATCCCAGGAATTTGCTTGGACGGAGCAGACACAGTTGTGCATTGTTAGTTTGCAGTATTACACTGTAAAATACGCCAAGCGGATTTCAAATGTGCTGCGAATGTATACAAATTTGCCATGTTTTTCCAGTCTGTGCTCACCACTCCTTCCCCTTCCTGCCTGACAATATGTTGCCATGTTATAAAAGCCCTAATGCCCATTTTCAACGATTAGCTGTACATCAGCATTACCACCACAAATCCACAAGTTTCACATCAAGCATTAAATGGGATGAATATTGATCTGCTAAAGAGGATTTATTTATTTCTAGCTCTATCCAAAGATCAACTGCTAGCAGCTTTTGGGGGATCTGTGAAGCTCTCACAGCACAAAGCTACTGCATACATGACACTGGACTTGACATTTCAGTTCTGGAAGAAAACCAAACAGTAAATTCAGTGCAATAATCCTAGATAAATGAGATGATCACTGGAAAAGCTGAGATAGTTAAGTGGTCTATCAGAGAAGTCCAACGGATGGTATTGAACAGTTGCTACATAGAATCCTCACTCATGTCAATATGGTCCAGAGCACCATCATATCAGGTGCCAATATAATCACATTAAAACAAGCGCTACCTCCTGTTTTGATTTCTCTGCCTGTGTATCTTGCTGGATTTGCAAGGGATTGCAAATAATGTACAATGTGACAAAAATTGTAGCTTAAAGGGCATGCATAGTTGTTTTGAATATGTATACTCGGCAGTGAAAATGCAGCAAGCCACACGAAAAGCTGTATCAGTGGGGGATGCAGCCGCAGGCTCTGTGGTAACACAAGGAAGGTTAAATTCTGTCCTCAATTTTCTAAGGCCAGCAGAGTCCCCTTCCAGTTCCTCACCTTCTAATACTTGTCATTCCCTGTATCATTCCAGTACTGTAGTCACCTTAACCTCACCACTGAACACTGGCTGAACCAGATAAATATTTGGCTTTTGCATGAATCCACCATTGCTGACAAAAGTGTCCAAAAACTTGAACCCAAGAACTTACTTCTGCCCATAAAGGAATTTAAAAAAATGCTTCCCTACCCCCAAATCTGATTATCAGAAAATACAGAGCATCAAATTTAGGTTATTTCATAGCACTAGGCTAAATCACCATTTAATTTTTTTCTCACCACCAAAAATATTATCAAAACAAACTTAGGTCTACACACATAGAAAATACTTACATTAGTGACCTTGGTCCATCTCATCACACAGATTCAGCAAGCTCAGTGCTATCCATACAAACGTAATTTATAATTTAGATGGATGTAGTAAAAAGCCATTCATTCATATTAAAGCATTTTGCTTTACCTTAAGACAACATCTTAAAGGAAGTACTTCAAAATCCATAAAGGTTGAGGGGAATAAAAAGTCATAATTTTATTTCACCCTCACATTATGTTTTGTTGTCTGATGGTTTACATTTTTTTTTTAAGTAATAGTCTTGTGGAACTATAGAATAAGAGACTCTAAATATCTGAAGAAAGAAAGAGGGGTAAAATCTGCAAGAGATGTAATAATTGTATAAAATAAAAATAAGAAAAAATTACATAAAAATAAAATACTAAAAGTCAAAAAAAAAAAAGGTTTTACAGGTCTAAGATAATAAAGCAGTATCTCAATGTGTAACTTTACCCTTTTGAAAAAAAAGGTTCTGTATTAATTGTAATGTTTCTAGAAAATGAAAAATCATGCTTTGTTGTGGATATTTGAAACGTTTGGTAGCAGATGTCCTTGGAAAAGGTACCACTTAGCTTAATTAGGATTTGTCCCCTGACCTGAGGATCTAAACTCACGGCCAGGGGATGTTTATCAGCTCGAACAGCGTCTGCAGAAGAAACAGAAACAGGACTTAGCATCGCTTCTTCTCTTTACTCTGATAGTGCGGCGCATTGTAAACCCTATGACTCATCCAGAACATGGAGAGCACATACTCTGGTTCTAAACAAGATTTTTAAAAATTGCAAATTGCATGGACAAGTAGGTTAGGGTTAGTTTCTGAGATTTTTCAATCATTCATTTTAGAAATCTTTGGGTATTCTGTGCTTCCACCCCCACGCCCACCCCTCCACCCCCTCCAAAAGGAAAAGAAAGCCCTGAGTAACAATCTCATGCACTAGGTGATGGTTTTCTTTTTTGAGGGGAGATGAATTTTCTGCATTTCTGACCCACAGACCTTTTAGAAAGGAAAACAAGATGTTCCCTTTAATGGGACTTGGGGGAGGGGTTATAACCCAGAATAGTGACCCCGCATTAAGACTTTTCTCAAACCATTGCTCCTGGAACCTGGAAAAGTCTTAAGAGTTTCCAGACATCCATGAATTCACACACTCTGATGGATACTTTGCATTGTTCCCGAATGAGAACAGCTTATTCTTTTGGACCGTTTTATTCATTCTCCTCAATCTCTATTCTTTCTCCTTCTAAGTGTTTATCCCTGCAGTTTGTCTGGTATAAAAATCACAATATACATTAAAAATACCCCCTCCCCCCAAGAAAATCAGACTTGAAGAGATCAGGACTCCCTAGTGTGAGCTAACTAGCCATTTATCACTGTTCTGCTTAAAAGTTCTCCATAGACTCATCGGGGACACCCAATACGTGCACTTTATTATTAAACTAAATTAAAAACCTTTTCACCCAGATTTTCTTAAACGTGACTCCAACTGAATCTGTCATGATTATTATGATGGAAGAGGAATTCCACCTCTAGAAATCAGTCAACCTATCAAAAATGTCTTCGCAAAAATGGTCAAAAATACATGTTTATTTACTTCACGAACTTAAGATCGTAAAATCCTTTTGCATATAGCTCAGTGGCTACGATCCTAGCGGAGCTGGAGCAGACTGACCGAAGCACACAGGGCTTTGGCGTGTGCGGCTCCTTGGAGGTGAGGGTGGGGGAACAATGCCTCCTTTCTTCACACTCCATACCACGGCGCGCGGGGTCCACAGCGATGCTTGCGGTGGGAGGACCGTGCAGGACCTGCGAGGGAAAGGCAGGCAGCCCTCATTCCCCGCTCTTAAAAAACTGGGACCAGTCACAGCTTCCCCCTTGTGCTGGAGGTGTAAGACAATATCCAGTCTTTTTTTTGTTGCAGGTAAACCAAGGCCATTTAGCTAATGTGCTGCTTTTGTCTTGATTGCTGACGCCAGCCAGGAGCGAGCTCAGGAGGCACTGGAGGCAAGCTTTCAGGTCATCGCACAGGGAGCTGGCCTAGACCTTTGAGTAGAATTACTTAGTTAATCAGATGTCTCAATGTAAAAGGAGTGTGCAAGCCCTTTTTTTTTTTGTGGAGGCTTACTGCAGCGACAGATCTGTTTGGATCTCTGCTACCGGTTTTTCCAATTTCCTACCAAGAGTAAATTGGCTCCGCTCACATTATTGCTCTCTCTCACGTTTCGGTTGGTCTTACCAGGGAGAATGGCTCAATGCTGCAGCAGTGATTCAGAGAATCCCGATCCTTTGATTCAGACAACAGGTTTTGATTTCTTCTCATCTATATTGTTCCGGGGGCCCTTTATTGTCTTTATAAACAGACTCGAACAAAGGACCATTGTTCTTAACATGCGCTGCATGTGCTACTAACATATACGGGAAAATACAACAGGACGGTTCTCTCTGCCCTGTTCCATATTATACTCCTGCCTAACAAAAGTGCTGGCTGCATAAAGGGATGCGTGAACCTCTAACAGTAGCTGATTTGTATGCAACAATGACCAGAAGGGTAACTCTTCAGCAAACCTGAATCTCATATATAATGCATAGCAGTTAATAAATCATAGTAAAAATCAGATGGCGTAGAGCCAACGATACCTAACTAGTAATGGAAAGGGGTGGGAAGATTTATGGAGAGACAGAGGCTGTCTGGATTTTGCTTTTAAGATGCTCCCCAACTGCAGCAGTTCCCTCACACTTTCTAACTAGACTTGTCTTACAGCCATTTTTTCCCCCCCTTTTTCTTTCCCTGAGGGTCTTTTGCAGAACGTGACTATCCGTTTTCTTCTGCCACCAGGTGGAGTGTTTTCGACTCCACACTGAAGGATTTACACTTCAGAACCAATGCACATTTTACCGGGAGAAAAGGTTCCCTTTAAACCTCTAGGTATTGAAATAACAAGAGTGCCAGTAGGGTTTGCCTCCATCAATTACATGCAGATGCGGATACCTTGAGACTTCTGTTCAAAAAGGGAATTTTTTTTTTTTCCCAGTGTAACTCCACATATCTTGACAGAGGAGCAGGGTTATTGCGCTTTGTAGTTTCAGAACAAAGTGTTCTTAGATGTTTTCATTGTATCTCGCTGCCAGTGTTTCACTGGCTATACCATGTGAATCTGAAAAACGCAGAATTTGCAAATTTGTCACATGTCAGGGGGAAGAATATTGAAGACAGCATGTGCCACACAGATCTGAGAGAAGCATTCGCTTCAAATCTGTTTCTGGTTATTAGCAGGTCTTGGCCAATTTCCGGCGCTGACATGGGGTATTGAGATGTGCGGCAAACGTGTCACCTCAGTTAGAAATACTTGAGCCTACTGAATTATGACCTTTTACAAATTCTGAACATTCAAAAAATGAAGATAAATGGCTAAAGTAGGGGGTGGGGAGTCGAAAGTACTAATGCTTCTACTTAGTTGCCTACATAATTTTCTGGCCTGAGCACACTCATGTTTTTATTTTTATTTTACATTTACCGCTGGATTTTTATGAAGTGTGGAAAAGAGATGACATTCCTGAATATTTTCATACTAAGGTACAGTCTTCACAAAAAGACAATGTGTTAGGGGCCTCCCTAACACATGGTACAAGGGGTTCAGCACCACTCGGTGAGGCAATCCACAGCCTCTGCAGCACGAGTTCCATCCCTGGCCGGCCAGGGAGCTACCCACATGGTGCGGCAGACCTCTCCTGTCTTGCCCGCTGTGCCCCTCAGCAGTATGTTTCAGTCAGTCGGCTTGTTCTGCTCCCCACTCTTGTCTCAGGCGAGTCCTCTCACCCCCACACCTCTGGCCTGTATCCCAGCTCTTGTATGCATAAATAAATCTTAAAAAAAAAAAGACAATGCGTTACAGCACTTGTCGGATGGGGTATATTAGAGGTAAAATGGATGAAAGATCAGGTACAGACTCAGGTTTTTTTTTTTTTTTTTTTTTGAGCAACACATTAGGATTATTTGCCTTCTATTATGATAGCCACAAGATGGCAGTCATTCCTTATTAAATGGCCATTCGCCTCTGCCCTGGATGAAAGGAGTGTAGTGACTGGACTCTCAACTAGAGAGAGGTAGGAAAATTAAGACCCTCCTGGAGGCAAGAGAAAAGCAAATGGCAGTGGCACGAGGGCCAGAGATTGCAGGACTGCCCTCAAGTAGAGTGAAATTAGCTTCCTTCTCATGTCTTTGGGTTTTCAAGTGGCAGAAATTTCAGGTGAAATGTCATCATCAACCAGAATGATCCTCTGGCAGGCCAGATTATAAAATGCATGCTTTGGGGGTAATCTGGGGGCGTGCCCAAATCTTTAAGTAGTAATTAATTGCCCAGCGACTCCAGGAACCAGGCTTGTGATGGTGATGGTGTCGCAACTGCGGGCAAGTTAGAACATTCACGTGTCTCTGACATAAAATATTAATTCAAAACATAGGAACTGCAGACAAAAATACATAGTTAAGTGTCCTAATGTTTTGCTTGCCCCAGAACACTTTGTGCTTGCTCAGCTCAGATGGTCCTTGTTTCAAAGTGATGGTAGTGTGAGAGCAGGAGTGCAGACACTTAAACAGATCTGAAAATAGGACACTTTTAAAATTTCTTTTCCACAAATGGTTTCAATTGATAGCCGTCTGTATTTTTGTGACTCTTAGCCAACATGGAAAAGCTATTTTGGAAATTTTTAAGGACTTTGCCGATAAAATTATTTTTAAAAATTAGGTAAACGAGACATAACTGGATAGTAGCAAAAATACGGAGGAAGCAAAAGGTCAGGAACTTACGCATCACAAAGACCTGAAAGGCTAAATAGGGTTACGAACTGAAAAATACCACCTAAAATTAATGTCTTAGTATCCAATGAATGGGCAGAAGTTGTGTACACATTTAAGGGAAGGGAATTTTGTTCATTCTAGTCTGTATGTGCCAAGTCCATTTAAATCCTATTTTGTACAATTTCAAATTTTCTGGTTCATATTGTGATTATAATGTCTCACGTGAAGCCTGAACCGAGTTCCATGGATACGTAAACCTCACAGTGTTATACTAGTGATACCTAAATAGTAGTTAAAATAACAGGTGTTGGGAAAATGTTTTATGTTTCCTTTTACTGTATTTTATGACACAATGTTGGTTTGCAACACCATATGGTTCCATGGTCTAGGTTCATACTGTACCGTACATACCCGCCATATAGCACAAAGACTCTTCCACTTGGTTCTGTCCCTGTTTTGCGCCCTACCCCCTACGATTTGTTTAGAATTGGTGTGTATTACTTTGTTTTGCTTCCCCTCCAGTTCCATCCATGTTGTCACACGTGGTAGTCCTCCGGGGAGAGAGAGAGAGAGAGAGAGAGAGAGAGAGAGAGAGAGAGAGAGAGAGTGTGTGTGTGTGTGTGTGTGTGTGTGTGTCTCACATCATCTTTCTCCACTCATCCTTTGGGAACTTTGGTTGTTTACATAACTTGACTGCTGTAAATGGTGCAGCAATGACCACTGGCGTGAAGATAACCTTCTGAATTAGTGGTTTCGCATTCTTCAGGGGGTTACCTGGGAGTTGAATTGCTGGGTCATCTAGATCGTATGGTAGATCTACTTGGACCATTTTAAGAAGTTTCCATACCGTTTCCTATAGAGGCTGGACCAGTCTACATTATCACCACAGTATAAGAGGGATTCTTGATTTTCCTGACCAACACTTTGGTTTCTGGCCTTTTTGATATCTCATTCTCAGAGGTGTGAGCTGGCATCTCATTGTAGTTTTGATGTGCATCTCTCTGATGGTAAAGGATGATGAGCATTTTTTTCATGTACTTGCTGGTCACCTGCATGGGAAAGTGCCTCTGTACTTCTGTCCATTTTTTGATTAGGCTACTTGTGTTTTCTTCCTGCTGAACTCTATGAATTCTTGGCATGAGTTCTTTCTAGCCCCCAGTTAGAGGATGATGTGCAGGTATTTCTCTCAAGCAGTTGGGTATTTTATCATTTAATGATAGTTTCTCTGTGCAGAAACAATTTACTTGGATGTCGTCCCATTTGTTTTTGCTTTTGTTTCCCTTTCTGTTGGAGTTGAGTCCCCCAAAGACATCTCTGGAGCCAGTATCATGGGCTGTTTTGTCTGTGTTTCCTTTCATGTGTTTTATGACTTCAGGTCTTAGCATCCTAGTCGTTCATGCATTTTGAGTTAATTTTTGTGTATGGTGTAACATTATACTTTTGTTGGTGGGTGTCCAGTTTTTCCAATACCGTTTGTTGAAGACTTTCCTTTCTCCATTGTATACTTTTGACTTATCATTTATTAACTATTGATGAAAGTTATGTGTTTACTTCTGGGCTATCAGTTCTATTTCAGTGATCTGTGTGCCTAGTTATAGTCCCGTGCCATGCTGTTTTGATTACTAGAGCTTTGTATACAGTCTGAAGCCTGGGGTTGTGATGCCCCCATTCTGCTCTATTGTCAGGATTACTTCATCTATTTGGCATCTTTTGTGTGCCCATATAAATGTCATTGCTCTATTGCTTTAAGAATGCCACAAGAACTTTAACAGATTATAATGAATTTATATGTTGTTTTGGCATTTTCACAATACTTGTTCTACGATCATGGGTGTTTGGATGGTGGGGTTAGGGTGATATCCATACATCTCAAGATGTGTGAACCGATTCCCCTAATTCATATAAAGTGTTTATGCCAGCCAATATTACTGCAATAAAAGGGAAACATAATGTTTATTCTTCCAAGTCATGAGCAAGGAATATATCTCCATTTCTTGGGGTCATCTTCAATTTTTTTTTTGAGAATATTTGATAGTTTTTATTGTTCAGATCTTTTACCACCTTCATTAAGATTATCCCTGGGTATTTAATTCTCCATGATGCAATGATAGGTGGGTTTTCTTGACTTTTTCTTTTCTAGTTCATTGTTTGGTATATGAACACAACTGATTTTTGTATATTGATGTTATAGCCTCACACTACATTGAGTTGCTGTTTCTAATAGCTTTTGGAAGAGTCTTTACAGTTTTTTACATACATGATGTCACTTGCAAATAATGCTGGCTGTACTTTGCCAATTTGGATTCATTTTATATATTTTATTTGCTCTACCTAGGACTTCCAATACTGTATTGAATAACACTGGTGAAAATGGGCTGCCTTGTCTTGTACCTGATGTAGAGGGAAAATATTCAGTTTTTCACTATTGAGTATGATGTTAGTTACCTAAGACCTTTATCATGTCCGGTATGTTTCTCCTATCTGCATTTTTGGGGAGTGTTTTCATCATAAATGAGTGCTGAATCTTGCCAAAGGCTTTGTTTGCATCTATTGTTATGATCGTATTTTTGTTTTTCCTTTTGTGGTAGTGAATGCCATTGATCGCATTTATTCAGCATTTATTCAGAGGGACCAGGAGAGGTTCAGGCTCCAGCAGATATGTGGTTGGGTTTAGCTCTTGCTGTGGTACCGCTAATATTACTCCTCTCTGGGCTTCCAGACCTATGTACCCTCAATGTGCCCTCAATGTGTGCCTCAAAGTGAGTTGTGAAGGGTGAGGGAAGAGAAGTTGCGGCGCTTTCTCTGTTTTCTTACAGCAGACAATGGCTCGCATGGGACACCCCAGCTCTTCCATGTGGGTTTTCCCTCTTTCAAGGTGAACACCTCTGAACCATTTCCTTTCTGCCATACCTGGGTCGCCTGGCAGAGTAGACAGTCCTGTAGTCCTTTTCCCTGAAGCCTTAACAGCCACCAGGCGTTTATTTCTCCTCACCTCCTATTCAGGACACATGACTTTCCTCCCCGTATCCAGTGTTCATCTCTGAGATCCAAGAGGTGCTTCATTTTCCCCGCAGGTCATGGGACTCTCTCTCTGTATAGTGCCCGTCTGGTTACGGTGAGACGTTCTCCATGGGAGTGAAGCACGGAACCTCTCTGTTGCCATCTTGGTGACATCTCTCAAGAATGAGTAATATTCTTGCTCATGTTATTTGCATTATATTTATTTGCTACCAGGCATTCAGTAATTGAGAAAAGTATTTCCATTTTCCGTATCCCGAATTATCTAAACGGGGTGTTTTTAAGTGCACCTTAATAAATTTAGATGGATTTCTCACTGTAACATTAGATGCTAAATTAAAGTTCCTGTGTTTCAGTTCTAAAATTATACAATAACTTATTACGTCAGGAATTAGTAGCAAAAGTATCCACACGATTGCAGAAATTACAGTATGTTGTGTAGAGGCACAGCCCAGGGCGCCATGAGTGTTCGCAGCCTGGAAGATCAGTGAAAGGCCCCCTAGTTAGTGACACGTAGGCCGAGACCCGAGGTGACCTTGAGTTTTTCTGTTCCGCACTCGTCTCCCACGCCCGCCTTGGAGCACTCGGAGGCACCCAGCCACGGTCACCGAGCACGTCACCTGACTGGTCCCTTCTCTGAAGAAGCAAGCGTGACCGCTTCAGTCCTACGGCACAAAAGGGAAGACAGATGAATCCCAAACTTTCGAAGGCTGTTCCCCAAAGGCCATTTAGTAGAGTCTGGACAATGTGGAGGCTTGGGTCTGGTTGGACTATTGCCAGGCAAATGCGGGAGTGTTCTGTGTGCCGGAGAAAGGCTGCTTTATCCCTGTTCACACTGGACTGACATGAAGGAAGGAATTTGCGGGAACTGCACAGCTTCCCGAGGGGAAGGTCAAGGAGGTAGGGAGCGGATGAACTAGGGGATCATGAGACGTGAATCATGGCTGTCCTTTGCCTTCTGCCTTTGAACAGGCAGGAGACTTACGATCAAGGAGCTCATCATTCCAACGCGGCTGGAACCCGCCCTCCCCTCCAGCCGCCCTCCTCAGGGTGAGATGCTAACGCGCAGCCAGTGAACTGATGTTGCAGAGAGGGAAACAGCACGTCCATCTCTCTCCTTGAGGATGACGTGCAGCGCTGGGGGTGGCTGCGAGGGGCTCACAAGCCTGGGGGTGAAGACTTCCCTAGAAGGTGTCTTTCGCTACATCATCCAGCAGAAGGACATCAGGAAGGTTCGGACTCACTTGAAAGGGTGCAGGCGTCCCGTGTTCTAGAAGGCCTCCCACGAAAGGCCACCGAAATGGAAATGGAGAAAGCGGATGCCCAACGCCACGCGGGGGCCACTAAGAGGAGATTCTTTTCAGTTTGCCCGCAGTAGTGTGACAGCAGCGCCTTGGTTTTCCTCCTGTTCCTTCCATTGCCTCTTTCTCCTCCAACTCTTTTTTCCTTCTCCTGATTTTAGTGGGATCGAGGAAGATGAGGCTGGAACAATACCAGCTGCTCGGCCAGTCCATGGGAAGTCACTGGACGTCATGGTGGTCACGCTGGCAGTCGTGTAACGGGTGCGTTGCCACCAGGAGGCTGCCGAGTCCAGTGTGCTCTGAATCTCTCTGCCGTGCCCTTGATGGGCTCTCCCGAGTGTCCCCGTGCCCAGTCTACTCCCTACGTTTTCCAGCGATGGGCTCACTGTCCATGAGCTTCAGGACCTGGGTTCTCTCCATCATTTGTGGCTCTCTAGCTCCTTAGCAGCGCAATGCGAGCAACGGTATCTTCGGTAATAGAATTGTGAGAACTACGTAATCTATGATAGACGAGATTGCTTGTGCTCGGGGTGGAATGGACTTAAATAATCTGAGTCGCACTTCTGTATGGTACTAAATGCTTCCAAAATATTAACCCTAATTTTGGCTGACTCATTTTCCATCTTTTTTTTTTTAAGATTTATTTATTTATACAAGAACTGGGGTACAGGCCAGGGGCATGGGAAGGTGAGAGGATTCACCAGGGACAGAGTGGGGAGCAGAACAGGCAGACTGACCAAAACACACTGCTGAGGGGAGGCGAGGCAGGAGAGGTCTGCCACGACATGTGGGTATCTCCCTGGCTGGCTGGAATTGAACCCATGCTTCAGAGGCTGCAGACACCTTCTCAGTGCAGCAGTCAACCTGCTGTGACACCGGGGAGGCCCCCCCATCTTAACTTTATGAAATGCTGAGGCTCTACTTGGGTAGATCCTCAGATCAGAAGGTAACGAGGTGTCACAAGCATGAGCGTGAAGGTAGTTGGCATATCTTGCGGGAAGGCTGTGATGGGATGCAGCCGCGCCTTAACGGAGGTTGTCGCAGGACATCCGCGAGTACCGATGGAGCCTGATCAGGCTAATTCAGCCCATGGCCATCTCGTTGACCTCACCAGGCTCTCCCTGTGCTGTTGCAGGTGTCCTCCTGTGGTTTTCACCTAGTGCCTTTCCGTACTCTCCCTTATGTTGGAACTCCCTTTTCCTGATCTCCGTAACAGCCCGCGTCCTTACACACGCACACTGCAAACTCCTCACACCTCATGTCTGCGAGTAGGTATTTCCCTTTCTCTGACTGACCGTTCCTGCTCGTTTGCTTGTTGGTACCTTGTCTGCTGTGATTCCTTCTCTCAAACAAAATGGAATGATTTCCTCAGTTTATTGTGTCTCTTGCAAGTCAGAAAACTCGGGTCAGTGGAGCCTTAGGCCTGAGCCTTGGTCCTGAAGAACACAGCCCACAACCTGCCGCACCAGAGGCTTCCGAGGATGCTTCAAAATTAGCAAACTTGAAATTGCTCTTCCTTGAGAAGCTGCCTGTCATGTGATTTGTTCTTCTCTTACTCCTTTACCCCACATTCAAAACTCCCACTTGTTGTTGATGACTCTTCATTTTATTAATTGTTATGACATGCTAATGAGTAACAGGTTGCTATTCTGGGAAAATACAGTTATCCAAACCCAACCCACTCCTGAGAACATGTTCAAAGAGCAGGAACCTGCAAGCCATTGTTTCAAATGGGAAACAATGATGCATGTGTGGCGGCCCGAAAACATTCAGATCTGTAAATAGCAATCTCTGAGTTCTTCACGATACAAAGTAGTGAAAAGGCCAGTTGCCAACATTATGTAATGGTTTGCCAACTCATTAATGATATAATTGTGTTTAATATGAAGTTAGCCTATACAGCATTGAAAATTAATTGCTTTAATTACTAAAGGTAGAATTTAAATAATGAAATCACCATTTCAAATCCCTTCTTATTTAACACACACGAAATGGGCATTTTGGGCTCTCTTAATTTGCTTCCAGCGATGGTGAGCAGTGTATTTGGGCGCTATCCTTGGCGGGGGGTGGGGGTGGTGTGGCACATATTTTTATTTTTTGATTTTTACATCATTCTTCATTTTTGTACAATGTATGCGTTACCATCTCTGGTATAGTCCCCATGAAATTCCCACCACCCATTCACCCGTGGACCATCACCATGGTCCCTTGTGCTCTTGCCACATGTTTTGATACAACTCCCTCCTTCCCCTGAGGGGGGATATTTGTTGCTGAGTCATGCCAGTGCCCCTCACTGGGGGTTTCTGGAGGTCACAGGGGACTCCCTCTCACAGGGTGATACCTGTTCCTGGGCTCCACTGACGGGCAGTCACTGATGTGGGATTCAAAAAACACAGACCCTTGCTTCAACTTGGGACAACTCTAAAGGGTCATCCTAGCTCCAAGGACTACAAAATTGGTCGAAACCTCAGTTGTGAAGCATTTATTTCTTTGGTTCACCATTGGTGGTGAAGTGAAATGGAATAACGAGAATGTTGTACTAGCTGTAGAGGTGTGAGAAAAACCGTTGTTATTAGCAATGTGGAGCTCAAGGCTGCTCAGAGCTGAGGAAGATCATGGCAGGTTTGGGCAGATCACACACCAATTGGTGAGAGCCAGAGGGCCTCACTCGCAGCACTGAAGGACGTTTTCATCTATTGATCTACTGTAGCGAAGGGCAGAAAGCGTGACTTCTCACAGCTCCGGCATGTCCCCCATGCCGAGGGCAGGCCCAACGGGAAAGAATGGAATCCTGAGATCCTGAAAGGGAGATCTGGAATGGTAACTGTGGCTGAGAGAGTACACTCCCCCCACCCCACCCTGGAGAAGCGCCCCTCCTCAAGAAGACTGCCAATTTGTTTGTAGCCCAGTCGGGAGACATCCAACGAGGCAGGTGCCTTATAAGCCAACGCTGGAGAGTGGTGGAGGTGAAGGGACGTGCACCGAGAAACATATCGTTTGGGTCCTCCGAGAATTTCAGTGTGAAAGGAGCTGCGGTGAGTCGAGGGCAGGAGACTGACAATGCGTGAGCCATGGACAAGGGTGAAATGGAAGCAAAGCTGAAGGATGCGATGGAACGTGGAATGAGCAGCACAAGGAATTCTTTAAGTACCATTCCTATCGCCAACTCTCTGATACGAAATGGAAGCGAGGTGTGGGGGTGTGGCTCTGTGGGGAGCAAAGAAGTGGCTAACAGGGCGCAGGTGTCTGCTCGCTTTAGCAAGTGAAGGGAGCATTTGTTTTTCCTTTGGAACAGTTTTTAGGGTTGTATATTATACTTACTACTGCTGGAAAAAAAGCAAAGTGTTAGGCATGGTCATTCACCTTAAGAAATGTAGTGCGAGGAGGAACAATGTTACGTATAAGCATTAGGGGTAGAGCTGGGGCTAGGTGACATACGTAAATTAGAGGGAAAATTGAGTTAATAGTATTTTTTTTATACCAAGGAGACCCCACATGTGCATATCAGTAGCCATGGCACAGCACATTAATAGGATGATCCAGTAATAATTTTTGTAAGTAATAATTTGTAAGTAATTTTTGTAAGGGAGGTTTCATAGAAGAATTGGAATCACTAAGGATGGCTCATGATCATCCTTCAGCTGATAAAGCAGGTCTTCAAGGATGAGTCGGATTACGCTTTGTGGAGATGAGGCGGTGGATGAAGCAGTGGCGCGCTGGTTAGGACAGTGGGAGAAGCAGCAGTGACCGTGATGCTTGAGGGCCACGCTTCTGGCATTTGCAATGTCCAGTTCATCCTCAGTCTTCAGATCCTTCTCCCTGGGAAGGCAAACGTCAGAAGTCAGTGTACGGAAACTTGCGCTCTGTGCACTGCAGTGTGAGAGGGAGGGAAGTAGATCGAGTGTCCTGGTGGAACTGGACAGAGCAGCTGCTGGATCTCGTCAGGATATTTAGCTAGTTTTGGGCATTAATGAACACCTTGGGTGTCCATATTGTCTAGGAAGACAACAGAAAGTTGGGCCTAAATATTTCAAGAGAGAAACTGACAGGACTTGACCACCTGGTCAGCCATAGGGGGCCTCCCTGGTGGTACAAGGGGGTAAGGTGCAACCTATGAAGCAATTCACAGCCTCTGCAGCATGAGTTCGATCCTCGGTCAGGGAGAAACCCACACAGCGCAGCAGACCTCTCCTATCTCACCTGCTGCTCCCCTCAGCAGTGTGTTTCAGTCAGTCTGCCTGTTCTGCTCCCCGCTCTGTCTCTGGTGAATCCTCTCACCCCCCTGCACCTCTGGTTGTACCCCAGTTCTTGTGTGCATAAATAAATCTTTTTAAAAAGAAACAAAAAAAGAAAAGAGTAAGACTCAGGAAGGACAGTCCACTGACACTGGGGGGGGGGGGTGTTGCTCACCGCAAGACAGTGCAACGAGCACACACCTGAAAGACAAGGGGGGCGCGCTGCTCCTCCTCTTCAGACCGTCTGGGAAATGCCGGAATTCCCTAACTTGCTCCTGTGTCATTTCCCATTCTCCCAGTAGACATAAACACTCTTGTCCCTGACATGCTTGCAGCTTCCACTCATATTCCCCACTGCCACCTGCATGTATTTACCAGCAGGCTACTTACATAATTGACATATTCAAACTTATTATTTCCCCTTTTAATCAGCACAATCTGCATTCCCTGGTGAACAGCAGAACCACCTCCAGTTTTCTAGGCCAGGTACTTAGAGATTATAATTCTCAACAGTCCCTGCCGTTTTTTCCTTCACAAAATTTAACCAACAAGAAGAGTCCTCCCCCAAATGTTACCTGTATCTCAGCTGCTTTATGCTGTCACCTCACTATCTTACACATACATGCAGTATAATCTGCTCAACGGCTTCCTTTGTTAAATACTTCTGGTAAGTGGAAAATTTTCTTGCTCTGGTTATATAAAAAGTCAATAAGAACTGTTTTCATTTCAAGTGTTTTCTATAAAACTAGTCACATGTGGGCCTCCCCTGGTGGCGCAGCGGTTGAGCGCTGGGCTGCGAAGTTGTCCGCAGCCTCTGCGGCGCCGGTTCAATCCCCGGCTGCTCCCCGGCCACCAGAGGAGGGTCCCACATGGCGCGCAGACCTCTCCTGCCGCCCGCTGCTCCCCTCAGCAGTGTACTTCGGTCCTTCTGCCTGCTCTGCTCCCCGCTCTGGCTCTGGTGAATTCTCTCACCCTCCTGCGCTTCTGACTGTGCCCAGTGCTTGTATGAATAAATAAATCTTTAAAAAAAAAGGCACATGTCACCATGAGGAGAAAATATTTCTATTCCATTTTAAGAAACCACTCCTACATGGACTCTCGGCTCCAATCTAACTCTTCTATATTGTCCCTTTTTTTTTTCAAAATTATTTTTTTGTGGGTAAAAGAACTGAAGTGTAGACCAGAGATGCAGGGGGTCAGAGGATTCACCAGAGACAGAGTGGGGGACAGAACAGGTGGGTCTACTGAAATACACTGCAGCAGGCGAGACAGGAGAGGTCTGCTGCACCATGTGGGTCAGCTCCCTGGCCAGGGATCGAACTCATGATGCAGAGGTGACAGCACTGAGACTTAACCCCTAGGCCACTGCGGCAGCCCCTGTGTTGTCCATTTTTTATTCTCTGACAGACACAACTAACCACAGATGACCACTGGAAGAAAATGTGACTCCAGCAAATATCATTAGCTGGGTTTAAAGTAAATGACTAGCAGCCCTTAGGATACACTCAAAAATATTTCTAGTGCTGAGTTGAAGGACAGTACAAATATTGTTTCCCCTTAAATTTATACCCAGTACTCCTACATGGGTATAAATGAAATGGACCTATCATAACTCGCTCTTCATGGTGTCACTTTATCATATGTATGTTTTTCATCTTGTAAGCATAGCTTTTTTTTTTTTTTTGATTCTCTTGTTCTGCTCTTTCCAGATATCAAAAATCAAACCGAGACACATCTCTGTGTTCTGTCCATGAAAAGAGGGAAGCTGTGTGGAAAGGCAGTGTGTTCAGCAGTGACTTCTACCTCCCTAGTAATAGCAGTGAGACTTAAGTATTCGTGAGAAGCCAGCAAATGATAATTAGCGCAGGGCCTGTGAATTCCACTTTTCTCAAAACCCTTGTGGAGTTTACTGCATGAGCCCATGGTCGCCGCGTACCTACTTCTATACGACACAGCGTTGAATGACTATAAAGTGCTGTTCCCACCATGGCAACCTCTGAACAGGTCGTTCCCATAGTGTGAGAAGTGGTTTCTGGTCCCTAATGATCTGTGCATTATTTGCATCTCCATGAAGGGCCTTTCGGTCATCGCAGGTACACACTCACACAGTAAACTGGCAAAACTAGGGAAACTGACTGGATCTGAATATCATATTGGTAAACACTTTGTGACCTTCGTTATTAGTGACTCATCCTATTGGCTAAAACAGCCAACATCACAAATACTAGGTACTCCTAAGTTGTAGGACACGGAGGGTAGAAGAGCAGATCACGCCCGTGGTTTGGAAATGTATAAAATAGGCCCTTGGTCCTTGCGGGAAATAGGGAGGCACTCGTGACGAGAGCTGTGATGATACCTGGTAACTGGCAGCCTCCACAGTCGACTCCGCACACCCACCGCGTCCCTGCTGGGGGCCACGTGTGCTCCTGGATGCTGTAAGAGAGATTCCCGGCCGCAGTGAATGCACCAGGGCACACAGGCTCATGGGCAGCGGCTGGGTGTGCAGCTGGGCTTGGGCCCACGGGGCTGTGCGATGGCAGCGGAGGAGCCGTGTGAGCTCCGGTGGAAGACGAGCTGCTTCTCCACTGACAACAGGCGTAGTAGTGAGTTGGTTTGAAAACTCCCAGCAAATGAGTAAATCAGTGGAAGTTACAGAGACTAGGATGTGCCAGGATGTGGCAACATCATCAGTGTCGTGTCACTAATCAGATAATATATGACAAATACGCTCCAGCAATTGTGTGTGTGTGTGTGTGTGTGTGTGTATATGGAATCGTCAATTCTAACACAAACACTGATAATTGTAAAACCCAAGGATAGTTTTACATTTTGAGAAGTAATTTTCACAGCTGACTTCTTTTTTTTTAATAAATTTTATTTTTATATTCCCCATACAATTGCAACCCCCTTATTTTGACCCCAATCCCTCCCCTCCCCGCACCCCACCCCCCATAGAGTGTCTCTGGCTCATAGTTTTTTGTGGATTTTGATTTTCACTTTCTTATATTCATTTTCCTGGTCCCTTATTTAAGTTTTCTAGATTCCTGCTATGAGTGAGACCATCCGGTATTTTTCTTTTTCTTTCTGGCTTATTTCGCTGAGCATGATCCCTTCCAGCGCCATCCATGTTGCTGCAAATTGCATGTGTTTATCTTTTTTGAATGCTGAGTAATATTCCATGGTATATATGTACCACATCTTCTTGATCCAGTCATCTATTTTTGGGCATTTGGGTTGTTTCCAAAGCTTAGCTATTGTAAACAGTGCTGCTATAAACATAGGGGTGCAGTTGCTCTTTGGAATGGATGTTTCTGTGTCTTTTGGGTAAATACCTAGGAGTGGAATTGCTGGATCCTATGGAAGCTCTATGTTTAGTAGGTCCAGAAATCTCCACACAGCTCTCCATAGTGGTTGGACCAGTTTGCACTCCCACCAACAGTGCAGGAGAGTTCCTTTTTCTCCACACCCTCGCCAACATTTGTTGTTGCTAGTTTTTTTAATATGTGCCATTCTCACTGGTGTAAGATGGTATCTCATGGTAGTTTTGATCTGCATTTCCCTGATGACAAGTGATGTTGAACATTTTGTCATGTGCCTGGTGGCCACTTGCATTTCCTCTTCAGAGAAGTTTCTTTTTAGCTCTTCTGCCCATTTTTTGACTGGATTATTTTCTTTGTTGTTGTTGAGTCTCATCAGCTCTTTGCAGATTTTTGTGATCAGTCCTTTATCATTAGTGTTGGGTGCAAAAATGTTTTCCCAGTCGGTGGGGTTTCTTTTTTTGTTATTGTCCCTTTTGCTGTGCAGAAGCTCTTTAATTTGATGTAGTCCCAAGTTCTAATTGTGTTTACTCTGTCGCACTTTTACTGTTGTGAATTGTGATTTTGAAATGTGAGGGATCTTTCTTTTGACAAATTACATAATTCCACCCCAAGTGACAAACATCCGTGCCTAGTATCTCCATAAAGGGAACGGTGAGAAGGTAATTAAAAGTAGAGCCTTTTTTGTGCACTGTTGCCTGTTCACATAGACTGACTTAGAAGAATGACATTGTACTCGCAGGGGTTTATGATCACGTTGATAAGGACACCTCAAAAACTAAAATTTACAGAATCCTATCTGGGTCCCCAGGTTTCTGTTAAGAATTTAACGGGCAGTTGATAGTACTAGCAGACTGTGTTTATTTCTTCATGTTTATTCTCTTCATTGTGCAAAAACGTGTAGTCTTTCCAAATATTAAATACTTCAGTGTGCTGTGAATAACATTTTTGCTTTTGTGGCTTCTAGAATTGTATGGAAGCACCACCTACGACTTTGTGAATGGCTTGTCATTTTCTTGTCCTAAGACTTTGTGAAAAGGAGGGGGAGGGAGGGGGAAGCCGAGGTAAAGGTGTAGTCAAGGTATTTAGCTGCAGTGGACAGTGTTTCAAAGCCCACACATGTAGCGGCTTGTTGGCTCAAGGAATACCAAGTCAGATGAGTAGCAGACTGAGGCCTTTCATGGCAGAACAATGCAGGGATGAGCGGAGGGCATTAGTGTCCAAAGACAGCCGGTCCATTACTAGTAATTAAAGTTAATCAGCAACGATTGTCTGGGCCAAGATACAGATCGACCCCGAGCCTAACCTCCCAGGCCGCGGGGGATGGAGGCTGCAGGGAGGCTGCAGGGGCAGCCGGCTCTGAAGGGCCCGAGCAGGGGATGCTCTTTGGGTCTCAGCCCCACCCCCCACCTGCTGTTCTAGGCAGCAGGCCCCACGCGGCCCTTGTCAGCACAGCCCGCGAGAAATGGGCCATGGCGAGCAGGGAGTGACGAGGACCGAGGGGGCTGGCGCCATGTGCGCGTGGGGACGCTGTTTCTTCTGTCCTTGTTTCTCAAAATGTGTTTTGAGGCGCACTCGGTGGTCACCCCCGGAGAGGCTGTGAGGGATGGGGACTCCCGCGCCGCCTTGCAGAGCCGGAAGGTGTAGCTGATTCCTGTGCACTGTGGGGTTTGAGAAACGCAGGCCCTGGAGTGAGGCTGCCCAGGACGTGCTGTCTCGCAGCCTGAGAGAGTCAGCGCCGCGGCCTGTGCAAGTCATGGCTCTAGGGACGACCAGCGCTTCCAGCGCCACCGCCACCCCACGCCCTGCAAGTGTTTCTTTAACCCCAGACCATTAAAGTGTCTTTCCCCTGCAGCCATCCATCTTCCTGGGTAACTTTCTAGATTTTTCTCAGCTTCGTAATTCCTTAAGCACTTGTTTGTAAATACATGCAGGAGCTCTGCTCTGCTCTGTGATGAGCTTCTGATTCTGGATCTTGGGCTCGGTAGCTTGCTTGGCCACACTGACCATCATTTCCTTTTTCTACGCTCCCTGCATTGCCTGCGTCATCTACGTTATTTGCTGTTTTAATCTGTGTGACACTGAAGAATGTCCTCACAAACCTGGTAAACCGTGACCTTTCAGAGAGTGACCTAAAAGGATGCGGAAACTAATGTGAGAGTGTGAGGTGGCTGCGGGGATGCAGTTCACTGCAGAAGCAAACACAGCCGTGTTCGCAGAACGGTGGCACCTGCTGGTGTTTGTGGAGGTGTTTTCTTAGGCCTTCAGTGGCTGGGAGCTCTCGCCGCGGTGGCAGGCTGTTTCACTCCCTTGTTTTTATTCCGGCAGGCGTGTCCTCCCCCGACCTGTGCCTAGTGAAGTCTCCTGTTGTTCTCCCAGCACTGAAGTGCAAGGATCATGGCAAGCGGTGGCGCTGTATTTTGGAATCATCTGACTATAACTTAATCTGTAAAGCAGAGGGAGCGGCTCTTGGTATCCTTGTGCTGACATAATTTCTGGGAGAATAGTGAAAAATGTTCCATTTCGGGTATTCTGTGTTAGAAGAAAGACAACCACAGAACTTAGAAGGGCAGAATATTTATTACGGGAAGAAATTAAAAAGCACACCCGTTCTTCTTACTGATGTAGCTGGAGATGACTGGACCGGGCTATCTAGATGGTTCACCCAACTACCCTCTCTCCTATATGGCTGATCCAGACGCTGACTGTAATGGACTGTGCATTTTAATGATGAGTAATCTTTCTTCCCTAGATCAGTGGGTGTGCTTGTGTATCTTGACGAGGCGCTCCTTCTGCAGACAGCCAAAGCGCCTCCTGTGAAACCCGTGTCCAAGCTTGTCTTCCCCAGAGATGTGTGTTACGTAACCGACAGCCGTGAGCTGCTCGTGTGAACAGGCTTTCTGGAACCGTGATGAGCAGCCTTTCTCTTAGTGCCATGTCACTCCCTGACGGTGAGCTGACTGTTTAGATAGGCCGAAACCAGCCCCCGCCCCCAACCCTTTTTCACTTGTCAGTTCTCAAATTGTTCCAAGGGAGCAAGCCCAGTGACAGAGGAGAGCAAACATGCGGGAAATCTCCCTCGCTCGCTATGGAGGTGGGTGCTGCACGCACAGCCGGATGCACTTGGCTGCATCTCAGGTTTTACCAGTCAG
The DNA here is from genome assembly GCF_014898055.3 of Talpa occidentalis. Taxonomy (NCBI): domain Eukaryota; kingdom Metazoa; phylum Chordata; class Mammalia; order Eulipotyphla; family Talpidae; genus Talpa; species Talpa occidentalis. Next base: position 95,118,164 of record NW_023601322.1, read on the forward strand.
GTTTGCAGGGTCTGGATCACAGTGCCTGACACATTTCTAACTTAAAAAGTTTCCAATTAAATGTACGCTCAAGGACACATGTTTATTCCTGGTTTCCGCAGGGTGTATCTTTATTCAGATGGCGAAAGCCGAGAACAGTACTACAGAGAGCGGAGTTTCAGTCTTCGGGAGGACGGTGAAAATCTACGCCTTTTCACTTCAGACTCTGTAGCTACTATTTCCTGCAACAGTAAAATTTCAAACATATATGGTGACTAATAGCCAAAAAAAAAAAAAAAAAAAATTGGACCATGACCCAATTATTTCTGTCTTCTCAATCCATCTACTGGAACAGCATTTTTGTTCTTTTCAGGCCTTTTCCTCTCTGCTAGTTGAGATCACAATTGCTGTATGAACTTGTGGGATCCTGCAGAGATCAGCAAGCAGATAGGAAAATGCGGAGTGGCTCATTGCACAGACACAGCGTTATGTGGCATGTTGACAATGCCTTACATGTCTAGTATCACAACTCACTGTACTTCTCAGAAAAAGACTTGAAGTCTTTTATCTTTGAAATTCCCTACATTACAGATATGATGCCCGGTTAAATCTAGCAGATATCCCAAAATAAGTATCCGTTCTCAAAATAATAAACTATCAGGGGAATCATTAGAAGCCAAGAAACACTGTCAAAATCTGCTACATGCTGAATGTCTGCAGGCTCTCACCCTAAACCTTCTTTCACGCTTGTGCTTACGGCTGCTGCATGTACCCTTTTCCACACTTCCTTCTGACCTGAAACAGTAGGTCTTAAGATTCTTGAGTCATCTTTTGGCCAGCGCCTCCTCAGCCCTTCTGCGAACACGGCACTTGCCTGCTCCTGGCTGTGGCAGCTTCTCCGTGGCCGGCATTTCTCACCCGTGTCTTGCAAGCCGCTGGATGACAGGCTTCCTCCTTAGACTGAATCCCATGAGGTTGCTGAGGGTCGGCTCGGCTCTTGTCACTTGTAGGAACTGAAGCTGCATGTGCTTCCGCCGCAACTCGGTCCGTCTTCCCTAGGACCAGCCTTCTGCCGTGTGACGGGGTTCTTACACAGCACCGTTGCTCTCTATCCCATCTATTATCAGGTCCGCATCGCTAGAATCTCAGAGATTCACCTGAGTCCCAAGGATTTTCGACATCCTGCCCTCCCTGTCTGTGCGCTGGACAGCGGCTGGGCTCCGAAGCTTCATGGGAGGGAAGTCCCAGCTTCCCAGCCCCCCGCCTCGACCTCTGCCCAGTGGGGATTTCCCCCTCTTACTCTTTGGGCCTAGGGTCTTCAGACTTTACTCTTCGTTGGAGGCTTCCACGTACAATTGGTTTTTTTTTTAAATTATTCTTTGACTTTTTTTTTTTTAATTTATTTTTATTTATGTATACAAGCACTGGGTACAGTCAGAAGCACGGGAGGGTGAGAGAATTCACCAGAGCCAGAGCGGGGAGCAGAGCAGGCAGAAGGACCGAAGGACACTGCTGAGGGGAGCAGCGGGCGGCAGGAGAGGTCTGCGCGCCATGTGGGACCCTCCTCTGGTGGCCGGGGAGCAGCCGGGGATCGAACCGGCAATGCAGAGGCCGCAGGCAGCTTCGCAACCCAGCGCTCAACCACTGCGCCACCGGGGAGGCCCATCACGTACATTTGTTGTACTGAAAATTCTGCGGGCTGCATTCCCCCCAAATGTATGTGTTGCTCTTATCTCCCAATACCGCCAGCTGTGACTGGATCTGGACACGGGGCCTGTAAAGAATAAAGCTAACATGGGGCCAGTGGGCAGCCCGACTGCCATCTTGTGGATGGCGGTTGTCAGGCCCCCACTGTGCATATGGACAAGAATACAGACACACGTGGGAAAGACGTGAGGAGACAGTGTGAGCACAGCACACCATCTGCAAGGCAAGGAGCCTTAGAACCCATGAAATCTGCCAACATACTCATCTCTAGAGCTGTGAGTGTAAATGTCTATTGCTGAGGTCACTCTGTGCTTTCTTGTTGTTGTTGTTATGGAAACTCTAAGAAATTATCTGTCTTCCCCACTTTTACTTCTCTGTGGAACAGGAGTCCTGACAGAAAAACAAAGGGAGATAAGATAAGTTACAGGTCTGACTGCACTGTGCTGCCTGAGAATGCGTACAGGATACTGAAGACTCTGGCACGCCTTGTCTGTTGATGACAACTTTTGATTTTTATACCTCGCTAAATACTTCATAACAGGTTTTTTGAAAGATTTATTTATTTATGCATACAAGAGCTGGGTGCAGGCTAGAGGTGCGGGGGGTGAGAGGACTCACCAGAGACAGAGTGGGGAGCAGAACAGGCAGAATGACTGAAATACACTGCTGAGGGGAGCAGCAGGCGAGGCAGGAGAGGTCTGCTGCGCCATGTGGGTAACTCCCTGGCTGGGCATTGAACTCATGCCGCAGTGGCTGTGGCGAGCTTCACAGGTTGCGTCTTAACCCCTTGCGCCACCAGGGAGGCCTTTCATAACATCTTATGGAACATGCTAGACTGTCCCCCACTCTTGCATCAGGCAGATGTTACAGATCTACCGGCATGTTGTTGTTTTCTCTGGAAACCCCGTTGTTCACTTTGCTCTCGTATTTCTACTAGGTCAGGTCCCCTAGCACCCAAGCTCCAACCCTGTGCCATTTCTGGACGCATCTGTTAACGTGGCTAAGGAGGTAAAACTCCTGCTGGTTCTCTTGTCTGCACTGATTGCTCTGGAGCATGGAGAGCGGAATCCGTCACGGAGGGTCGCTTTAGTGTGTCGCTGAGCCCTAAGCGGTCTCCCGTCTTCGGCGCTGTGACTCCCGGGGCACAGTTCCCCCTTAGGAAACCAAATTTACGGTCTTTTGAATAGTAGCTCTGCCGTGTGACGCCCTGACCCAGCGTCTTCTGCTCCTCCCCACTGTCCCTAGTTCACCGCACACTTACTAGTTTCAGAGTTAAGAGCCTTTGACGTTGATGCCCACGGACACTTCGCCGCATGGTCCCTCGTCCAGCTCTGCTGTCTGGGATCCTCTGGAGCTTCCTGAGCGCCGGGTGCAGGAGCCGCGTCTCTGGCCGGCGCTGGGAGGCGGGTCCGGGGCTGGTCGTGCACGGGCGGCCCCTGCGCCCCCCGCAGCGCCCGGCAGTCCTGGCGAGGCGCTTCCCCGCCTGCTCCGCGTCTGTCCTGCTCGCTGCGCCCCTGGAGACTCGGCGGCGAACGAATGCTCCCGGTAGGAGAGACAGAGAAGAGGAAAACCAACGTGCGTTTCGCACATCCACACGCGCGTGGCGCGCACGTTCCCGGGGCGGGCGCGGCCGGGCTTCGCGCGTGCAGCGCGGGCACCGAGGACTGTCCGGCTTCTCGCCCGCGGCCCTCGGAACCTCTGGGGCCGCCCGTCCCCACAGCCGAGGCGGCGCTCCCGGGCGCGGACGGGGCTCCCGGCGCGCGGGGGACGGGACGGTCACGGCGCCAGGCAGCACCGCGGCGGCTCTCGGCTTCGTAGTCGGCGGCCGGCTCCGCGCTGGCCACGATCCCCGGCGCGTCCTCAGGCTCCCGAGGGCCCCGGGACGGCACGTCGGGGCGGAAAAGCCGCCTTCGCGGACTCTCCTCCCGGAGCAGGGGACGCGCCTGCAGGTAACGGCGCGGACGGCGCGCACGGCGGGCGGGCGACGTCGAGGAGCTGCCGGGCCGGGAGCGGGAGGCGCGTGCCAGCCCCGCGTGGGCGGCGGGGAGACCCGGGCGCCGTCCGCGGGGCGCGGGGAGGAGGCGGCCGGCGCCAGGGCCACGGCAGAGCAGACGCGGCCGGAGCCGCCGCCTTCTCCGCTGGAGACGGTCCCGCCGCCGGGGCCTCCGCGGCGCCTTCCTCGGGCCGGGCCGAGCACGTGCTCTGGGGCGAGGGCCGGCGCCCGTGCAGCGCGTCCGAGAAGGGCGGCAACGGACCCCCCCCCCCCTCACTCCAGCCTCCAGCTCCCCGTGTCTGCCGGCTCCGCCCTGCCGGTCCCTCCCGCCTCTCCAGCCCCCGCCGTCCCCCTCGCTGCCCCGCCCGGCCTCGTGCTCTTCCCGCCTGTCTCGCCTCTTTATTCCTCTCCACCCCCCCCCCCCCCCGCGCCCCTCGGCCCTCGCGGCGGCGCCTCCCCGGGCTCCCGCGCCCCTCGCGCCGTCCTCCCCCTGTTCCAGGGCGGGGAGACGCGCACCCAAACCCCGCAAACCTGTTTGCTCCACGCGGGTTCTGCCACCGCCGCGTCCACACAAAACATGTGAGACTTTAATGGGAAGGAACTTTAATACAACTAGGAAACAAGGCAGGAAAGGCAGAGAATCTAGTTTCTAAATCAGGCACCCAAAGTTCCCCGTCCCCTCGTGGGTAAAAGTCCATCCAAATGGGATCGGCCCAGAGCAAGGCCCCAAAGCCTGCCCCAAGTCTAAGGCATCTTCCAGTGGGGACCCCCAGAAAAGGGTCAGAAACAACCAGACAAGCCCGGAAGGAAAAGAGCAAAATCAGCATCAAGATAAAAGCTGCCATGGTCACCTCCCCACGGGTCTCCCCCACATCTGGGTCACCCCATCCACGACCCGAAGACAACGCAGTTTCCTCAGGTGTCTCCTGGCTCCACCCTGCTTCCTTCCTCAGTCTCTGCATCCTCTGCTCTCCCTGCTCAGCTCCACCCTCCCTTGGGTGGGGAGGGAACCTCCCCCTTTCCTGGGGACCCCCCTGTTACACCAGGTGCCCCGTTGTCCAGGATCTGAGTCCCCTTGACCCTCTCCCCACTCCGCTCTTCCGTCCCGCTCCCTCCTCCGCCCTCTTCTCTCTTCCTGCCTGGCCACTCCTCTGCCTCAGACTTTCTCCTCACTGCTCTCTGGGCCCTCGCCCATCCTCTCTCCTGTTAGCTCCTTCCCGCATGTCAATCTCCCCCCTCGTTTATTCCCCGCCGCCATGTTGGTCTGGAGCCTGGGGATTGAACCGGCGCTGCAGAAGCGCGGGCAGCTTTACAGCCCAGCGCTCAACCGCTGCGCCACAGGGGCGGCCCTCCTCCGGCTCCTCAAAACTGAAGCTACAAAGGCTGCGTGGAAGTTGATTTGATTCACTTGCTCAGCCTGTGGCTTAGAAACCTTCCAGTGTTAACAGCCCAAAAGAAAAAAGCCAGTGCGACCACCACACAGTAACAGCAGGAAAGTAAACAGGCCAGACACCCACCAAGTACTTTCTAAATACGTGGAAGTGAGTAAATGAAGGGAGGGTTTTGGGGCTGAAGCAGGAGGGACCTGGGGGGAAGTGGGGGACATAAAAGGGATGGTGGGAAGGGAAAATAAACACAGAAACATATTTCCTTGTGACGAACTACACGTGCAAAGCGATCCTCCTTTCTCCTCCTAACCAGGAAAACAATCCGCTTTCCCACATAGACTTTTCCCTCAGTGTGTCACGATGTCACGATGCCGTCTTCCATGGTCACACGTGCATGCTCCGGACACGTCACCCCGAGCGGGCGGCCCAGGGTACCGCTTGGTAATTTGAAACAGATTTAGTATCCGTGATTCTCACATAACATAGCCAAGTCTTCACTGCCGGCTGAAGAGATGGAGAGTTGGTGATTTTACAAAATAGATGTGCGACATACTGCGATTGTGATCTTTTCCAATACAAATGTAAAGCACTGTGGCAGCGGCGAGATAAGGACATGGATAAATCTCTGCAGAGACTTAGTCACTCTGTTTGCAAGTTTTCTTGAGGCCTAGTTGACTCCTAGCACACATTGACTTCATTAGCGTGAGAAACAATCCCAGGAGGCTAAAGAATTAAGTTAAAGATGCTATAGGGCCCAGTTTCAAAGGCCTATAAATACACACACACACACACACACACACTCTCTCTCTCTCTCTCTCTCTCTCTCTCTCTCTCTCTCTCACACACACTCTACGTGTCTTTTTTTTTTCCCCAGCTATGATTCCGTTTTCAAAGTTTCCTGGGTGGAGACAGGCACAGGAGTGAGACGATGAGGAAGTTCTGGTCTGCACTGTGCACAGTATTTGCAGTTCCTTGCACATCAGGACAAGTTGCCCCATCCTTGCACACTCCCGTCTGCACACCGTACGGCGTATCTTCTCTTACTGACGTGCCCGTGACAGGTCCTGGAAATCCTAGGCCAGGGTTTTCCTCGGCACCATGACGCATTTTGCCTTTCCTTCTGAGATGCAAGATCTGGTCTATGTGCTGTGTCTTTGGAGGAATAAAATCTTTACAAACCTCTGACAGATTTGTTTTATTCCCGATGTGCTGCCCGAACAATTCGGTGCTAGCAACACAGCAGTGATCCAGGAAGAGCAAGGGCGCGGTTCCCTCTGCCAGCACAGAGGCGCCCTTGTTTAAATGAACTCCAGCCGCTTAAGGAGAAGCTACGCGGGCAGGTCAGTCTAGACTCCAGGCAACGGCAAGAAGCAGAGACAGTGATCACCGCCGTGAGTCCCCGAGGTCCACGTCACGAATTCCCTTTTCACCTGGTGACCGAAAGACGCCGCACCGTGCTGCTGGATGACAGGAGCAGTCACTGCAGTGCTCCTCCACTGCAGGGCCGGAGAGAAGTCTGTAATTAAGGAGCAGGTGATGGGGGATCATTGATAAACCCACACCACCCCGCCGTTCAGACCCCAGTGGGATGGAAGCCATTTCCACAAATAACTTCTAACTGCTCTTAATTGACGGGCAAGTGTATAATTTATCCTATTTTCTGTGGCCCTGCTCGACCAAAGCACTGAGTTCCTGCTGGGGAATGGTGTTCGGTGCGAGATTCGGGACATGGGCGAAACATCCTGCTGGCGGCACGGAACACACGCGCTGACTGGCACGACTCACCCCACGCGCTGACGAGGAAACAAATCCTTTGCTGTCGGTTCCAGTTCTCCATAGCAGCTCTGCCCTGAGCCACTGGACAGGACCTGGAAAGCCAGGCGGGGAAGACGCGGATGCTCGCGTCAGTGCCCTTCACCTGGCTTCGCGGTTGTCTTTCCTATCTTTCCTACAGAAAAAGTTTGCCTGAAGGTATTTTCTGTTCCTTCCTCTGCTCTCTTACCAGCCCCGGAAGCCAGCCCGCGGGGGGGGGGGGGGGGGGCCCTTCTGGCACGCTGGCCCCCGCGACTTCTCCCTTTTTTGTCACTTAAACAAATAGCTTGATGACATTTCAACATTTGTAAAAACGCAGTCCACGCCGCAGAGGATACATCTGCAGGCAGCTAAGCCCAATCTTTGTCCTAAGACTAAAGAGCGACACTTGGGTGTTCCGGGGCGAGACGACGGTGCCGGAGAGAGTCATGCAGACGTGTTCGAGGCCCTCCGTTTCCTCACAAGGTTGAAACTGAGCCTGAAAAAGGAAGGAACAGGTACACGGCTTGGATCGGTCACACCTTGCACACTGAGATAAAAAACCTTAGAGGGAAACAAAACAGGAACGGAATGTTTAAAGCTCCCCAGTAAAGCCCAACCACGAAGAGCAGAGACAGAGACGGCAGGAGCAGAGCTACGCGCGTCCTGTTTCCTCACTTCCACGCTCGTCGCTCAGTGGAGAAACACTAGCTTGATGCGAGCTGAACACAAGATCCCCGGATCTCCAAGAGCTGCTTTTGTTTTTTAACCAGCTTAAAGCTCCGCAGCTTGCCCCACCCTGGCAGGGAAGCGCGCCCCTACTTTTCCCATCAGCCTGAGAGGCTTAGGTGGCGGCGGCCGCGGTAGAGACATCAGCTGCCTCTTCAAATACACACTTTGGTAAACCTCTCCCAGGAGCATGGATTTAACGAGTCAATTAGCGAACGAAGTCACACTGTTTGCTTTCGTTTCCTGTCCTTCACCAGAAATTCCACAGGTCTGTGTTCATTAGTATTTTCTCCTTCCACTGGTTTTCCAAGCAGGGGGCTATGACCGGCTGCAACACTTTTATTTCTGACTTAATACATGAAGCAGAGGTGTAGGAGTAGGGGAAATGGGAGAGCAAAAGCGCCAAACAAATGGAATATGTAATTACGCGAGAGGGAAACACAAGCAGCTCGCAGCAGCCACCGCAGTAGGTCGGGCGCGCGGGTCCAGTTCCCAGCGACGTCCCTCACCCGGCCCTGCAAACGCTCTTTCCCTCCAGCAGACGCCTCCATTCCCAGCCCGGCGGGATCTGCCCACACCTTCGGGAACTATCCACTGAAACAGGACACAGGGACTACGGTTGGTGTGAGTTCACCTCAGCAAGGGAAGGGGCGAGAACGGGCGCACCCCGGCCTGGCTCAGCGCAGGACGCGCCCAGGAGGAACAGTCGCCCTGGAGGGCCGCGGGGGCCGCCCCTCTCCTGCTGAGGGACTCCGCAGGCCGGCCCGAGCCTGCAGTTCCATTGGCCATAGTTTCCTTCGAAAGCTGAGGCCTCAGGTTTAGGGGAGCAGGACCTTCGCTTCCTGTCTTGGAAACGGCAGAAGACACGCACCCATGAGTCACCAGCCACCCCCACGTGCAGCAAGCAGAAGACGCGATTCACCGCAATGCAAAGGTCTCTGCCAGACCTAAGCTGCGGGGTTCATACGATTCGCACCGAGTTAGTATTTGACGGAAATGGTAAATTGCTCATTTTTTTCAGAAGCAGGAAAACCTGAAAAATGGACTCTGCTGAATTGTAAAAATGAAGATTTCTGTCTTGACACTCAGGTTCACCTGGGTTCTAAAACCTATATGCAAAAATACTCGTATAACTTTGACAAGCACCTGCGTGTAACCCTGTATGGAGTGGGGGGGAGGGAACACAGTGGCCTGTGGGGTGACCGCGGGTGAGCTGGTGCCGGCAGAGCCGCTGTGGCCACACCCGAGGGGAAACTCCTACATTGTAGAAATGATAACATGTAAGACAATGGTGCTTCTGTAAGAAAATTAAAAAATACATTGAATAAGTGAATTTGTACAAATATTACGTCTCTATCATTCACAACACACCACACTGCAGTATCCATCTGACAAGGGGCTGACAGTCCAAGAGTACAAAGAGCAACAGCTCAATGGAAAGAAAACACCCGGTCAAGAATGCACACAACTGAGCAGAGTAGCTGCTCCGACACTTCTCCAAAGAAGGCAAGGGCCTACACATCACTCACCATCCCCAGTGCCCTGAGACAGCCGCTCAGTGCAGTGAGGAAGGCCTGGATCAACAAGCAGACCCTCACGCGCACCGGCTGGCAATGCAGAGAGGGCCGGCCCCGATGGAAAGGTAGAAGGATGTTTTTCAAAATACTGAAAATACACCACGTGATTTCACTCCTTAGCACCTACTCGAACAATGCAAAAGCACTCATTGAAAAGGATCGATGCACTCCACGCTCACTGCAGCACGGTTTACGATAGCCAAGTTACGGAAACAACCTCAGTGCCCAAAGACAGATGAGTGGGTTAGGATGTTGCACACATGCCCACTGGAATACTACTCAGCTACAAACACGGACAACGTGGTTGGGCCAGAAGGGGATCGTGTGGAGTGAAATAAGCCAAGAGAAAGTCAAGTACCGCATGATTTCACGCACATGTGGCCTAGAGTAACACAACAAAACAACAGACAGAACCAAACCAAATCAAACTCTACAAGTGACTGCAGACGTGAGGCGACTAGGAGGAGGGTAGGAACGAAGTGGGGAGGGGCCCAGTGGTCTACAGTAAAGGGACATGGGTGCTTTGGGGTGGGTGTGGTGATACATGGCTGAGGAACTGTCACCCTCTTCCTCCAAATCACACACGGCCATGCCACCCAATTTCCTGTCACCTGAAGTGCTGCATTTTAAATAGCTACATTAATGTGCTCATAATTAGAAAAAGAATGTGTCTTATTCTTTTTAAATTCCAAAATCTCTACTTTTCCTGACTTTCATGTGAGCACAGAGCAGTTCACAGTGAGAATTACAGAAAAGGTCGGGGGCAGTCAGGGGTGCATGCACAGTGCCCACTGAGCAATGCCATGTTGGTCTTCTGCCCAAACCAGCCCATACTAACCAGCCAGTGAGCAAAGATGAAGTGCTCTATTTGCAGCTAAATCCAAGATGTCTGAAGGAATTAGTTGTGGTAAGTCAAGTCAGGATCACAGAGAAGTAATGGGACATTCACGTAGCGCACCATGTGACCGCATGCGTACACAAGCCACGTGACATGAATGAGCTAAACGCAGGTGCTACGGCTGAGGGGGAGGGAGAAAGGCCGGGGAGATGAAGGCCTGGTGGGAAATGCCTGAATTATCGATGATTTGAATTCCAGATAACTTGTAACTATGAGCTTGTCAGAATAAAGCCACACGTATGCAAATATCCACAGGAGGCATCCGCAGCAAGCGTGGAGATAAGTTTTATAAAGGGCAGAAATCAGATTGTGATGGGAGACAGTGAACAAGGGAAATAATGAAATTGGGAATCAGTCCATTTAAAACAAGTGTGCATCAAACCACTTGGCCCAACATCTGACTAACAAGAGCTCAAGGAAAGATCACGGCGAGTATAACTGAGGCCGGAGGATCCTGCCGTGTGGGACGAGCCGAGCGGCTGCTCACAGAAGCCTGGAGGCAGCGGGCCTGAGGCGGCAGCGCCGGCGCAGGAGGTGTGGGCAGGGGGAGGAAGAGCCCCGCAGACATGCCTCCGGGGACCAGGACGGGGACTGCACTGTGTGCCGCAGTAGAGCTCTGACACCCAGCAGGACAGTGCATGCAGGAACAACAGACTCTGAAAAAAATTTTAGGACCCAGGAAGTACAATTCCTGGCACCTGACTAGACTCGGCAGGAGCCTACACGGTAATTCCAAATTCACACAAATTATAAACATTGGCAAAACAGAAAAAGTGGGAAGAAGAGATGATAGTCTGGTCAAACTTCTAGAACCTTCAGCACCATTTGAAAAGTCAGTAACTCCTGTGTGAAATCAGAGGTGCTCCCCCGCCTGCTGCAAGAATGGGCAAACCCAAACATAGCCCGACATCTGTGCCCTGGTGCCCACCCCGGCGCTCCAGCCGGCTGCTGCGACGGACTGCGAGGCAGGCCGGGCGGTGTTTCTTCTGCAGGAAAAGGTCTTGTCCAGGCAGGATGTACTCTGAGGTAACACCCTTCCCTTCTCATTTTAAGTTAAAAATTACTTTCCACCGGGACCTTCCAAATCTCTACGTTGTAAGGACATCACAATACCCTGCACAGGATGATCTCCACACATGAGGCAGACGAAAAAATTTACACAAAAACTGACTTCCACGCACAACTTTTCTCCGCGTCTCAGGAAAATCTGTGCATGCTTCTATGACACCCTCTGTCCTACGGATTATTCCTAAAGTAGGGACTCTTCGCTTCTATTTGCAGAATGGGATGGTGATTTAAACATATGAATTTGTACACATAAATGTCAAACCACCACAAGTGTCAGATATAAAAGGCTTTTCAATATCAAAAAATGACCTATCAGCCTAATTTATATATTACAATAAAAAAAATCATATAAAGAACAAAAGGTTCTGATCTTGGAAATGTCCTTGCCTTCATACTCAGATTAAATGTCTTTTCTTTTAAGCTCATCTCTCGTTATGCCCACGATACGGTGGAATAGGAAGTTCTGATAAATAGCTCTGCTAAGTACAACTATAGAAAAACTATTTTGCTCTCAGAAAAATTTCACCAGTTCAAGTCCAATGACAAGAAACCAAAACACGAATATGACCCCTGCAATTGGACAGAACAAGGAGTTGAGAAAGGAGCTGTAGCCAGGACGGTGACAGTAACAGTCCAGCAACAGCCAGGCAATGAGCACAGGCCGTGCAGGTGCACAGACCTGGCATAGGAGCACTGGGCGGCGGCGTTCAGTCACAGTCAGTCTAGCAGCAGGCGGTGCAGGGGACAGAACTTCTTCCCTCTCTCCCATCCAGGAGATGTGAGCAACAGACACCTGGTCTGCATTTTATAGCGCAAAGGTCCCTGCGCTAAGGCCCACGAGTCCTCCGATATGAACAGGAAGGAAGGAAGGAAGGTAGCAAGGAAGCAGGGTCCTAAAATTTGGGCGTCATTAACAGTGACCAGCATTTGCTTTGCAGAGCAAGGGAAGAAGAAGCAGTACAAACTGCTCTCACTGCAGAGGGGTTTAATCCAGAGTGTTTGGATTCCAGCACAGTGTCCTTCCCTCAGCTGCCATCAAGTTAAACGCAAAAGATCAACAGACAAAAAAGCAAAGACAGCACCCCAACTGCACACGCCAGGTAAGTCAACACACATGCCTCAGAGACAAGGAGCATCTGAGCACAAGATGGGAAAGCTGGAAGAACAGAAGTCCTCGAAATCTTTGTCCCTTACAGTCTCTGGACGTAAAGAGTTTAGAATAACAATTCTAAGAAAGCTCAATGAAATCCTGGAAGGACAAGCAAATGCAGAAAGACAGGTGTGGAATCTCCTGAAAGAGATCCAGGAACTAAAAGAGCTCCTGCCTCAAGAGATTGAACATGTTAAAAATATACATACGTGTAAAATGATACACTCAATGGAATGAGGGCAAATATAGAAGCATATTAAATAAACTGGCAAAAGGAACATTTCAGAAATTGAAGATACAAATACGCAAACAGCCCAAGTGGAACAAAAGAGAGAAATAACATTTAGGGAATGAAGAAACTCTACAAGAAGCATCAGGCCCCTTTGGAAGAGGAAACAAGGGTAATGGATATTCCAGAAAGTGAAGAGAATGCTGAGAGAGCAGAGACCTGATACAATGAACAGAGACCTGATACAATGAGAACTTCCCAAACCTAAGGAACGCTTTAAGCATGGAAGTCCAGGAAGCTAAAAGAACACCCAGATCTCTGCATGCAAAATGATGCTCACCATGACATATCATCGTTAAATTATCAAAGTCATTGACAAAACATATTATAGGGGGAAACATATTCGAGGGGAAGAAGAATGTCAAATACAAAGGCCCCATCAGACTATCATCAGAGTTCCCAGCAGATACACTCCAGGCTGCAACAGAGTGGAATGACGTAAGTAAAAGATAAAAACTCCCAGTCAAAAACACCCTAGGCTACAAAATTATCCTTCCAATATGATGGAGAAAGGAAGGTGTCCAAGACAAACATAAGCTAATGAAATTTGCCACCACCAGCCCTGCCTTATAAGAAACCTTAAGAGGGATTCTTCTTCATGGAAAGAAACACAGAAGTGTGAATGAGATAATAAATGGAAACACATAATCAGAAGTATAAGCAAGAATATGAGAAAGAACAAAACACTAGAGAGGCAGGAAAACAACCTGTTGAGTCAAATGATGACAAATCAATATGAGCAAAGAAAGAGCGATTTTAGATATAGAATGTTTGATAGAATCCTCATGGTAATCACAACCCAGAAATCCAGCATAGACACACTTAGAAGCAGAAATGAAGAAACGGAAAGAACTATCGGGGAAAGTCATCCAAATGAAAAAAATCAGATAATTCCACATGGAAAAAACAACAACAGAAAGATAAGACAACCAAAAAACAAAAGAAGGGATAACAGTAAGTGTGGCGCACATATCCGGAGCTACCTTACACACGAATGGTCTGAACTCACCCATTAAAAGACGCAAAAAAGGGCCTCCCCGGTGGCGCATTGGTTGAGCACTGGGCTGTGAAGCTGCCCGCAGCCTCTGCAGCGCCGGTTCGATCCCCAGCCAACGGCCAAGGTCCCACATGCTCCCTTCAGCAATGTATTTCGTCAGTCTGCCTGTTCTGTTCCCCGCTCTGTCTCTGGTGAATTCTCTCACCCTCCCGTACTTCTGACTGTACCCGGTGCTTGTATAAATAAACAAATCTTAAACAAAAATAAAAAAAAAATGAAACACAATAGAATGGGTTTGATATGAAGACATGATGCAAGGTTATTATGCATACAAAAACTCATGTTAGATCTAAAGACTCAGAGAATTAAAGTGAAAGGCCAGAGCAAATTATATCAAGCCAATAATTTAGAGTAAAAAAGTAGAAACCACAATCTCATATCTGATAAATTACATTTTTAGTCAAATAAATTAATTAGGTACAAAGACAGGCACTATATAATGATCAAGGGGACAATCCATCAAGAAGATAAAACTGTCATCAATATTTATGCACCTACCACAGGTGCACCAAAATATATAAAACAACTATTAGGAGAGTTAGGTAATAAACACACTGAGAACAACACAGTTATAGATCTCAGCACGCACTAACATCAAGATATGAATCATTCACACAGAAACTAAAGAAGGAAATACTGGCCTTAAATGAAGCAACAGATCAGATGGACTTAACAGATCGCTACAGAATGCTCCATCCCAAAAGAAATGAATATAAATTCTTCTCCAGAGCACATGGAACCTCTCAAGGATAGATACACAAAATTGAAATGACATTAGGTGTCTTTTCTGATCACAATGGTGTAAACATATAAATCAACCACAAAAATAAACCTGGAAAAACACCCATACATGTGGAGAATAAAATGCTTTCGAAAATATGCTGGGCTAATGAACTAATCAAAGAGAAATAAAACATTATCTAGAGACCAACAAAAGTGAGATAAATGATCAGATCCTATGGGATGCTCTGAAAATGGCATTAAGCGCAAAGCAGACAGCAATGTAGGCTCACATCAATAAACATAAAACATGTCCATCAATCTAACTTCACATTGCAGGAACCGGGAATAAAACAAATGAAACGAAAAATCAGGGTGAGAAAGGAAACACAAATTAGAGCAGAAATAAGTGAAATAGCAACCCAAAGGTGATACACCAGATCAATGAAACCAAGAACTGCTCTTGGACAGAATGAACAAAGTACATAATCCCTGACTGTGGCTGACTATGAAGAAAGAGAAATTACAAAAAAACAATAAGACATATAAGAGGCGAAATTACAACAGATACCTCAGAAATACAAAGGATGGTGAGACAGCCATTTTTATATAAACAACCAGGACAATCTAGAAGAAAGGGACCCATTTTTAGAATCATACAACCTTCCACAACTGACCCAAAGGATGGAGCTTATACAGGTCAGTCATAACCATGGGACTCAAAAAGGTAATCAAAGGACTCCCTAAGAACAAAATGGTTTCAATGCTGAATTCTACCACATTTACAGAGATTGAGTACTTATCTTCTCAAAGACTTAAAAAAAAAAAAAAAAAAAAAGAGGGGACGCCCTGGTGGCGCAGGCAGTTGAGCACAGCGCTGTGAAGCTGTCCGCAGCCTCTGCAGAGCCGTTACGATCCCCACTGGCTAGAGAGATGCCCACATGGCGCGGCAGACCTCTCCTGTCTTGCCCGCTGCTCCCCTCAGCAGTGTATTTCATCAGTCTGCCTGTTCTGTTCCCTGCTCTGTCTCTGGTGGATCCTCTCACCCTCCCACACATCTGGCCTGTACCCCAGGTCTTGTATAAATAAAATTAAAAAAATGGAAGAGAAGGTAAACACATGTCACTTGAGGGCAGAGTTACCTTGCTCCCCAAACCAAACAAGAACAGCACAAAAAAGAAAATTATATATCATTATTTCTGGTGAACACAGAATAATTAACAAAATTTTGAGAAACTGAATCCAGCAACTAGTATACTAAGAGAACCATTCACCATGACCAAGTGCTTTTCACTGCATGGATGCAAAGACAGTGCAAATCAAACAATATCATTCATCACATCACCAAAAAGAAAGGTAAAAATCACATCATTTTAACACACAATGTAAAATTATTTGATCACATTCAACACCCAATTTTAACAATTCTAAATAAAAGATGAATAAAATGAACATATCTCAACATAATAAAGGCCATAAATGACAAACCCACAGTAAATATCACAAACAATGGTGAAAGCCCAAAATGATTTTCCCTATTGTAAGGAACAAGACACGGATGTACACTGTTAGCACTACCATTCATACAGTATTGGAAGTATTTGCAATACTTAATAAAGCAAGAAAATGACAAAGAAATTTAACTATCACTATTCACATATGACATGAACATATGCAGAGAAAAGCCAAGACTACCAAAAACTAGTAGAAATCATAAATGAATACAGTAAAGTTATGGGATTTAAAATCAATATACAAAAGTCAGCTGTGTTTCTAGAATCTATGGGGTATAGCAAATGTATTGTGAGGTGAGAAGATAATTGTAATACAAGCCCACATTAAGAAGGAAGAAATCAGATAAACAAACTAATACCATACATAAACAAACTAATACCATACATAAAGCATCTTGGAAAATAAGGTACAAAATACCTAAATCTAGTAGAAGGGAGGAGATAATTACAACTGTGGAAATAAAAGAAACAGAAATAAAGACAATACCAAAAAAATAATGAAGCTAAGATGTGGTTCTTTGAAAAGAAAATCAAAATAAAAAATTCTAGATATGCTAACAAAGAAAATAAAACATTAGTAAATGGGGTTACAAATGAAAGGAGAAAGCACAGAAACAAAAGTTGATAAGAGATTACTATCTGCTGATATATTCGATAACTTCAAAGCAGGAAATGTACAAATTTCTAGGTCGTTCTAATCTGCCAAGACTAACTCAATGAGAAATGACTGAGTTGAACAAACAAGCCAATCTCAAGCATGGAAACTGGAACAGCAATTAAAACATCAAGGACCAGATGGCTTTACAAATGAATTTTATCTAACCTTTAAAGAAGAACTAATGCCCACGATGTTCAAACTGCTTTCTAAAAAACAAAATCTGTCACTATGGTTTTATGTTGACTGGGGTGGTGGCACCGGAGAGAGGCATGTATACATATGGAGGTATGAAGGTGTACCCAAAATTTATATAGTTACGTAAACTAGTGGTAAATTAATAAACTTGTAAAGCAAAACAAAAAAGGAACCTCGTAGAGTCTTTAAAAAAGGATAAAGACATTGCTGTATATCTACTCAATGGAATACCACTCAGCTACTGAAAACAATGAGCCTAGCCTTTGGGACGTGGCTGGAAAGTGAGCTGATTATGCTAAGTTAAAGAAGAAAGCAGAGGACAATTGCCACATGCTTTCACTCCTGGCTGGAACATTAAAATAACACTTAGACTGTACAATATGGTGGTTACAAGAAGGGAAGCAGGTGAGAGGGAAAGGTAGACAGGTGAATTTGGTGGTGGGATGACAGGGGAACTTTAGTGGTGTGTGAGGGGCACATAACACCTATTGAGGTTAGAAATAGAAATGACAGAGTTTTAGAAATGAATAGTAAATAAAAAATTTTGATTAAAAATAAGCTCATTTCTGAAGTATACTGCTAATCCCACATAATATTCCTGATATTGAGGGTCAAAGCATATGGGTGCTTTTAGAATGGAAATATATAGATATGCAAGATCTGACTCTTCCCTTACAATAATTTGGTGAATGGAAATATCAGTTAAGTGTGTTTAGAAATAAAAATATAATACATGAAGGCCTCCCTGGTGGCGCAGGCGGTTGAGCCCATAGCTGTAAAGCTGTTGGCAGCCTCTGCAGTGCTGGTTCGATCCCCACCTGCCCCAGAGCAAACCACATGGCAAGCAGGCTTCCTGTCTCGCCCGCTGCTCCCCTCAGCAGTGTGTTTCGGTCCTTCTGCCTGTTCTGCTCCCCGCTCTGTCTCTGGTGAATCCTCTCACCCTCCCGCGCATCTGGCCTGTATGTACCCCGCTCTTGTATAAATAAAATAAATCTTGAAAAAATACATGAAAAAACATAAGTTAAATGTAGACAAATATTATTAAATATATAGTGTAAATACTTTGGAATTGTAACTAATGGAAATATGAAGAAAATTATCTGCCTAGGTTTATTGCAAATGGTAAAAAAATTCATAAGGAAAAAATTTAAATGATCAGAAGGTAGTTTCTTACTGTAGCAACACTGTTTTGTTGCTTACGTGTCACATATTTCCACATGTACTAAGGTACCTAGTTGTGTGCACATCGTTTTACATGTGCTTAATATCTCTATTTCTCTCTGTTTCTCTCTGTGTATATTTATGCCCATACTTGTATCCGGTCAATTGTGTTAACTAAAATCCATATATGTTGGAAGTGCAGAAAGTGAGGATGGGGTTTTTATTGTACCTAGTTACCGCACCACATTTTTGATAGAAGGGACTTTTTTTTTTTCTTCACTAAATCATGTTTATTTGCTATCTGCATGAGAAACAGGGGTAGGATTTTAACTCAAATGATTAACATGTGAAGTGGACTTCAAGGCAAATAAATGTGGACTATCTGTAATCTGATTCTGAAAATACGAAAGCTTATTATTTTTCCTTTACTAGGTCAAAGTTTGTTCATGTGACAATCAAGAAAATTATCCACAGTGAGCAAATCAGAGTTTGGTAGAAAAAGGTTCAATTTTAAATCAGTGTCGTCCCTATAATTTTATATTTACTATTCTCCAGGGGCGGAGAAATGTCCCTACTGAAATTAAAAAAAAAAACAAAAAACAAAAAACAAAAAACAAAAAACAAAGCTCAAACAAACATGAAAAAGGGGGGCGGGGAGGGGGGAGTAGTTACCTACTTGTAAAATTAGCCTGGTTTTATCTTTAGGGAACAGTGACAAGTGGTCGTTATTGATGTGTGGGTCTGGTTTAGATTGTGCTGTGTAATTAGGGGTGTTACGAAGAGTCTGAGGTTAGGCAGTGGAAAGCAAATGGTGCTGATGCAGTAGGAAAGGAAGTATCGGCGGAAATTAATTTAAACTAAGGCGCTGCCTTAGTGAGTTACAGGCATTTTCCGAGAGCTTGTTTTTAGTGGAAAGAACCACATCTCTGTGTTTTTGCAAGTTCCCTTCTTTTAAATACTGAAGACCACGAAAGAGAAGTATAATGAGACAGTACGAATCTCTGTTAATCCACATGGGGATGTGAAATTTCCTTCTTGGGAAAATACTCAAAACTGCTTTATTTGAAATTGGGTTTCCTTTGCATTTAAACAGCTATTTTTAGTGCCAACGACTAGATATTCTCTTTTTTTCTGTTCTTCATGTTATGCTGTACTGAATACTCGCTCTGTGTTACTCATCTTACGATCACTTGTGAGGACTTACTTTGTCCTTTTTGTGGCTCAAATGGCTCAGATCATCACAAGCATTTAAGAGGTTTTTGGCACCTCCCCTCGCACACCTCTCTGAAAAGATCATTCATTCATACAACCCCCGTATCACCATCTATATTGGGCCATTCATGAGACACTAGTAGTTAAATGGAGTTCTGGGAAACTCCATAAATAAATCTTAGGCCATTACTGAGGATTCAAGCACTTTCTTTGCATCAGGAGTTTAGGATTACTCAAAAAGGCATCCAAGCCAATTATTCCTGTTTGTTTTTACTTTCTACTGATGTCTCCACAGTCAAATCCATTCCTTAAGTGAGTTAGATGACAGGACATTTCATCACTTAACTCTCAAATATCTAGTTCTCTACTAGGATAGACATAATCCTGACACTGAGAAATATAACACATATATTTAAATTTTTCCCCTCAAAAGCCCCCCACTATACAGAATACAGCCTATTATTGGTGTTCTAAAAAAGACACTTACATACTGCAAATTGAAAAATTAGAAATATTTGTGAACAGGGCCTCCCTGGTGGCGCTGGCAGTTGAGCGCAGCGCTGTGAAGCTGTCCACAGTCTCTGCAGTGCATGTTTGATACTGGCCGGCCAGGGAGAAACCCACATGGCGCTGCAGACCTCTCCTGTCTCGCCCGCTGCTCCCCTCAGCAGTGTATTTCAGTCAGTCTGCCTGTTCTGTTCCCTACTCTGTCTCTGCTGAATCCTCTCACCTTCCTACACATCTGGCCTGTACCCCGGTTCTTGTATAAATAAAAGTAAATCTTTAAAATAATTAAAAAAAAAGAAATATTTGTTAACATTTTAATAAATATTCTGTCTGTGGTTAAAATTATTAAACAACTAACATGCACCACTGCAAGCCTATAACTACGATAGGTTAGAAATTTAATGGGAGATTTTTTTTTTTAAATGATAAATTTTATTTTTATATTCCCCCATACAATTGCAAACGCCCCATTCTGACCCCAATCCTTCCCCTCCCGCCCCCCACTTTAATGGGAGATTTTTTTTTTAGAATAAAACCAAATACGTCCTGATTTACAATTGTGACTCACAATTACAACACACTAATTTCAGAATGCATTCTCATCCTATTTAACTACAAGAAATGTAAGGCTGTTGCAAATATGTTGGAACTTCACAATTTCATTGGAGCTTCCCTACTTGTCACAAACTTATTGGAGTAAAGCCACAGTAAGTGATGTCAAAACAGGAATAATCTACAATAACAGATTCTGTTAGAGAAGGCACAATATACAAATACTTATGCTATCTTGTCCTTTCATAAAAAATTCTTTCCAAATGATTTGAGAACATTTTATATAAAACTTTATTTTTTTTTTCAGTTACACATGTTTGAGTAGTAAAGAAGACAATATTTGGAAAATAAGTTTCCAAATCTTTGCTAAATTTACTTTGCATTAACTGGGATAATAAAAATGCCTAACAAGAGCTGAATTATATTTCCTTTGCTAACTATCTGCATTTTGTTTTATGATATAAAAAGTTTAGTAACACACCTGGATATTTTAAACTGAACAATGAAATTTTCTTAGTATCTCTACCAGGTGTGTTCTCTGACAGAGTATTCCGACCACTTTTTACCTTACTCAGAATCAATTATATCAGCTGATTGCAATGAAAAAAAGTCACAAAAGAGCAAGACTTGGATGGTTATTATTATTTATATAGCAAACACATGCTAATCTATCAACCATATGTAGACTGATTTTGACTTTTGGTTCCTCTAGGGAAATAACAGCATGAAAATTTGTAGCCTTATCAAGGTTTTTGTTTTTTCTCAAATTCAAGGAAAGTAAGCAAGAAGTTATATACTGTGTAGTTTATTTTTTTTTAAGGATTTATTTATTTATTTATTTATACAAGCACTGGGTACAGTCAGAAGCGCAGAAGGGTGAGAGAATTCACCAGAGCCAGAGCGGGGAACAGAACAGGCAGACTGACGAAGTACACTGCTGAGGGGAGCAGCGGGCGGCAGGAGAGGTCTGTCGTGCCATGGGGGGCCCTCACCAGATGGGGATCAAACCAGCGCTGCAGAAGCTACGGGCAGCTTCGAAGCCCAGCGCTCAACCGCTGCGTCACCAGGGGAGGCCCTATACTGTGTAGTTTAAAGCACACAGTTTAATTTTTTGTGAAGTCTTTTCCTCCTTTCACTTTTTGGAAATTCACTTTTACCCTTATTCTTCACTTTTTCATAAGCATCACTCTATTATGTTTAAAGAATGATTTCATTATTATGCTCTTATTTAATATATTTAATACATATGAGTGATACATATTTTTAGATCTTTCCAGGTTGCTTCATCTATATTTTATCCATTGCATCTAAGTGCTACATAACAGAATGACTTGCCAAGCTTTATTTATATCACACCTGTTTGGTGAGAATCTAGGGATATCTCCCTGACACAGCAACATGGCCAAGAACACCTCCTTGTATGCCTATTACACATGTGTATGACAATTTCTCTATGATACCATCCCAGGAGCAAGCCTTGGATTATGTATCTTTGAATTCTTAATTTGACTAAGATCTGCCATCTAAATTGCACTTCAGATTGGCTGTGCTAGCTTACCTTTCCACTTGCATCTCTTCAGGCTTTTAGACTTTTTATTTTCCTTCCCTGGAAATTACTGTCTTCTTATTTTCTTTATATTTTACTAATAGGGCTACTATCTTATTCTTGTTGATTTGTGAATTCCAGGAAATTTCCTTGCTTTAAATATTGCAACTTTTCTTCCCCTGACTTATTTGTATATTAATTCTGTCAATCCTTTTTAACAGAAAAAAATCTTCAGTTCTTAAAATCAAATTTATCAAATTACTTTATTTTTATGGGGAATCCAACTTTATAAAAGAACATTAATGTTATATTTGCAAACCCTAGATAGCCATTTTGTACTGTTTATATTTTTTGTAACAACTTGTATAAAATGGTTATTAAACTGCTCCTTGGACATTTATGAAAACTCACCATTAAGCAATTCATAGCTATTTTAATAGTTTAAAACTACCAACATGTATGACCTTGAAATTGATTCTACAACAGCACATGATAATGTTATTATAGTACTTCTTTAAAACACTAGGCTATTCGGTATCAACATGATGCTTAGTGGTACAAGACTAAGAGGGTGTGGGACTCGGTGTGGGACTCATCACAAGGAGAAGCAAGTGAATTTCTCTTCCCTTAAGCTCACCCACTTTTGTGGCTGGCTTTGAAAGTAGTCAGTGATGATCTTGGACCTCCGGGTCCAGAACTGCCAATTTTTACTTCCTGTCTGTCACCATGCTCCGGCTTGGACTCGAGTAGTCATGCTACCAGAGAGACCAGGACGTCGTGAAGACGTTTAAATCAGAACAGCTAATGCTGTCAGTCAGTGGCTCTAACTGCTCTTTCAAACATCTACCAGCCATGTGAGGGAGGCCATTCTGGAACTTCACAACCAGAGCCCCAGTGTACTCCCTGAGAAGTAGACTTGTCCAGTCAAATCCAAGAATTGTGAGACAAAGTATTATGTATGCTTGATAGATTAGCATTTGTTGGTTACATAAACCATTTTAATCAAAGTTATTTCAAGTGAACACATTTTGAAATGATTTGTTATATAATAAAAGGTAACCAGAACAAGGATAAAACAGCTAAACAAATATGCCTCTTAAAAATACTTTCACTTAAAGTTCTAGTCACTTTAAAGAAAACATGTAATAAATATTAGAAATAAAATTATCAGCATTAAGAAATAATTTTTATATATAGACACATAGAGTAGAATAAAATCTAAAACGTGGAAATTTATAAAAATGGTGGATCTTCAACAACATATTAAAAGCATCAACTATAGCATATATCTAGGTAAATATAAAATAATATTTCCTCTTAATTTTGTTAAAACCCAAAGGACTATTTAAAGCAAAACTTCTAACAGTGCCTTACAGAATCTATAATTATATATGAACATATAAGAAATATAGCAGAAAGAATGGAAAATTAATGGATTTATATGTTTGGAAGTTTTCTACATTTTAATAAAATGGTACAATATATTTCTACCGAGAGCATGATAACTGATGCATATGGAAGACCCAGATCAACAACAGTAAAACTAATGCAAATAGGTAGTTATTAAAACGAAAATCTGAAAATACTGTGTTCTAAAGTAGAAGGAAAAAAAGGAATAAACAAAAGTAAAGGAATACATGCTAGTCCTAAATTTCAATCATGTCAATTATTATACTAAACATTTATGGAATAAATGTGCCAATAAAAGGCAAAGATTGTTGGAATGCCTGAAAAACACAAGACCCAACTTCAAGTTAGCTACAGAGATGAACTTCAAATATAAAGACACAGGCATATGAACATAAAATTGATGGGAAAAGATACAAAGAGTGAAATACAAGAAACCTGGGTAGGTTGTATTAATTTAAGATAAAATATACCTCAGAATAAAAGTATCACCAGAGATAAATAAAAATATTTATCATAATGATAAATCTGTTATTAGGAAGACACAATAAATATAAATGTGATTATACCTAATAAAGCCTGAAAATGAGTAAAAAATAACAGAATGAAGAACAAATAAATAATTCCATGATCAGAATTGAAGGATTTTTAAAGAACTCTACTCAGTAATTAAGAGAACAAATAGGAAATATTTGAGTAAAGACATGGAAATTCACTATCACTGGAAAAACACTATCAATCACCTAGATCTATTTATATTTGTATGGTCACTACAATTAGAGTGCACATTCTTTTTAACTGCATATGATACATTTAACAAGGGAAATTCTATGGGCCTTAAAACAAATCTCCATAATTTAGAATCAAATCTTACAGACTGTAGCATGTAGCCACAATAGAATAAAATGTGTAAATCAGTAAGATAGCTAAGAAATTAAAAACAGCTAGAAATGAAACTTCTAAACCATTCAAGGATCAGTAAGAAATCAAATTAGAAAATCTTTTAAAGTAAAAATTAAATATACCAAACATTGCGCAGTTAAAGCAGTACTTAAAGGAAAATTTCAAGGTCTAGACTTGTTTATTAGTAAATATGAAATGAGGTTCCACCCTAACCAGAAAAAGAATGATAAAAGAAAAAAAGTGAAAAAACCTTTAATGAATAATCTTCACACTTTGATACGACACATCAATAAACAGTTTGATAGCAAATGATTAAAAAAACCTCAAAAAGAGGTTTCATGCTTATACTCATTCTTTAGGAAAAAAATGTTAAATGCCCAATCTTAAGAAAGTTTCATGAATTTTTTGAGAAACTTTTTTAATGGCTGTTGTAGACACACAGGCTGCAGAGATGTCTGGCTTCCTGGCACAGGGCAGCACTTCCCCTACTGCGCACTCTGACTTACTCGGGAACATCTGTCATGATTAATAAACCAGCAAGCTAAGATGTATTTGCTTTTCCTTCACTGTTACCTACTATCATAGATGAGATATTACAGTCATGAAAGTCATTGTAACAAGTTTTGAACTACGAAATAAAATCTGATATAACAATAAGGTGATCTACCAAGGAAAAGTCACCATTATTATTAAAGCATAAGGTGAATGGACCTTTCCAATTTTCAGTAACAAACGGCAATCCTTTTTTGTCTTACCTCCATCTTCCATCTCGGTGTACTCACTGTCCTCTTTTCAGATTTTAAATATTTAATATACGAAGGGACTTTTTTGAATGGGATGAAAAGTAAAACTATAGTTAAGTCACTGTTATTTAAGACTGACTTTGAGACTGATATTGAAATATAGATGTTGAGAGGAATTTCCAAACAGTAAGCCAACATCCCATTTCCAAGGAAAATATTTTATGTAAAGTAACTGCCGTACAGGTTTTCCCAGCCCAGTGAGAGCAATGCCAAACGCTGTAATGGACTTCACCTGGTACAAGCCCATCCAATGTGTTACAACATCAGAAAACAGAATGCAGGCTGACACACAGTGACACCCATCAAAATGCTGGAGGAAACTGGAAACAGATACTGTGTTGGGGAGTAATGGCTGTTCTTATGTTATATGGTGTGATTTGAAGAGGTTACCCCAAATGGGATGTGTAGCTCTCCGGCCCCTGGATCATGACTGCCGAATGCATGATTTATAGAAACATGTGGTGCGCTACAGCGCCCCTCCTCCACCAAGACCATTCCGAGCCAGCAGGGTGATGGTAACTAGGAACTAATCACAAACATCTGGGTAGTTTACATGCATGTTGCCTTTACTCCCAGGTTCTCCTTAAGTGGAATATCTGTCTACTTTTATACAAATCAGTTATCTTTATTTTCTCACAATGAAAAAGGAAAGGAAAATGTGTCTTAAATATTCTTACCCTGCTACATTTGCTTGCATATTTCTTACACTTCAACTTAGAATGGAACAAAACTTGTTTCTGCTTGATAAACATCATTTATTAGTATTGCGTGAAAATCTCTGACATTTTCTATCCAATTTAGTGATAGATTTTCAGTGATCCATGGCATAATATACTGAGAAGCAATCAATAGTTTTTCAAATCAATCTTAAATTTCTTTTTTTCAGGAATACAACTGAATTGTCTTGTATAGTATTTTAGGTCTCTAATTTAGGAATGACAGCAAACTCTCCCCACTAATCATTTATTAGCAACCCCTCTTTTTCTCTCTCCCCCCTTCCCCACGCTCGCTCTAGCTCTCCTCCCTGCTCCTCTTGTTCCTTTCTTTTTCTCTCCCTTTCTCTTAAAAAAAAATGCCATCTGCAAATTTTGGGCGCATTACAATCTTTGTCTTTCTGTCACACTAAGCTAATTTCTAAAAGTTATGCATATCTCATTCCTTTTGTGTGTTTTCACCACATCTTTGTAGAGGAAGGGGCACTACTGTGAAAATCTAGAAAAATGTAACCATCATAAACATTGTCCCTTGAAATTCTTAAATTCTATTGTGATCCACATTATTTAACACAAATTCCTAACAGCCAAGAACAGACCAGTGGTCAGGTTTGCCTTTAATGCAGGCTGCATTCTTCTCCACCAAAAAATTCTGCTCTTCCCCCTCATTTGCATTTTCTCTTCCATCCTTTCAAGTTATCAAAATTTCAGATTTTTCAGGGGACATACAAGTAAATGTTTTCCCTCAAATTGCTTCTGTGTTTACACCGTGAGCCAGGTTGACTTGCAATTCTGTTTTGCTTTTGTGTGATTTCAATGTTTTTACTTTGCAAATAATGGATTGAGATCACAGGTTGTTTTCTACTGATAAATTATGGAGAATCTGGTTCATAAAAACAAGGGCCTTACCAGTGTTTCTGTGAGCTCTATGTACAGCTGTTGGTCCTTATCTTTTCTATCAGTAACTACATTGAAGACAACAGTATTTTATTTTACTTTCAATACAGTTATGTTATCATACTACCATGGAAGTATCTGTACTCATTAGGCAAAGAACTGATTATACCATATCCAAACTGGGTTTCATATTTTCACAAAGTAGTGGATAACAACTCTTCGCAGTTATATATACATTTTGTTCTAAGGAATTATAAGTTATTTCCTAAGAATGCAATATATACCACAGACATTTTAAGTTAATTTATAACTAAAATACCTGTAATATTAAAAAGATATATAGATATACACATACACATATCCATCCGTTCACTGAGGGAAGGGTTAGCAAGTAAATATAGCACTGTATTTTACATGTTATCTTATTCTAGACTCAAACACTCAGTGGAATTCTGCTCAGCTATCAAACACATGATTTCTTGCTATTTGCAACAACATGGAAAGAAGAGAGGGTGCACTGTGCTAAGCAGAAATATTCAGAAGGAGAATGACAAATCCTAGATGATTTTACTCAGATGTAGAATATGAGGAAATGAAGCAAAGGTAAAAACAAAACTAAAACCAAAGCAAACTTGAAATCTGACTGCAGAATTGAGCTCACAGAAGGGGAGGGAGGGACTGGGCCAAAGGAGGTAGGGGCACTGCAGTGCTGGGGCCGGCAGTGCTGCAGTGCTTAGGCTGTGTGTTTGATGTGCTAAAACAATCTTAATAGGTATGAACCTATACACCTAAATCATATACATCGTTATTAAACCAATGTTCCACCAATAAAAATGACATAATTAGAAAATACGAACTTAAAACTCAAATTCCATCTACCTGTATGGCGGCTGCATATGAATCTCCATTCCTGTGTGACTGCCACGGTTTGTTTATATTGCCAATGCATAGATCGTGAGCATCCTTACCAGCCTAGAATTTTTCTGGTAGAAAATTTCTATAAATTTTTTATTAAAATCATTTTTAAAATGCTGACGGCTATTCCTTACAGATGATACCTAACTTGCAAAGTGATCTGACAACTGTGTTATGTGCTCCTCTATTATACAAAACAGTGGCCCAAGAAGACTTTGACAATCTCAGAATGAATAGAATCTGATAATCTTCCTGTGAAACCTGAGCAAGGTTCTGGTTTATCATGCGGAGGGATGAGCTGGAAAGGCCTTGCCATCCAGAAGGGGCAGGAGGGATGCTACTGCCCCAGCAACATGACTCCATAGGAATCTCTCCAAGGCTCTCATCCAGGAAAAGTAGGCAGCCAGGGTGCCGAGCGCTGAGACTTCTCCACGGGTGTGAGTTTCTGGCCACTCTACCATTACCATCTCTAGTCTGTAGATATAAGAGAAGTGCAGACCCTCTTTCACCCCCATCTGACTCGTCAGTGATGTGACCTATAAATGCCGAAGGTGCAAAATTCTGGATATTAACTTTGCTGGGTGACCTTAGAAAGCCTTGCTTTCCTTATAAGTAAGATACAGACATGTGGATACTTGTCAGGGGCTGTAAATGACAAACAGGACAGCGTGTGCAAAGCTAGTAACAGCGCCTGCCACATGCGAAATAATGCTAGAGAGAGAAAAACAAAATACAATGAGCCCGAGTCTTAAACACAGGTCACACTGTTGATGAAACACTGCATTTAGGACGAGAGTAACTCCAGAGTTGGAAGAAGTGGGTGGATGCACAGGTGGAAGGTGTCTCTTAAGTCTCGTGATGTTTAAATACTGGCAGGACAAGCAGGTGAAGATGTCTTGCGAGCCACTACTAAAGTGATTGGGACTGAATTTGAGAAAATAGAGTGTAATTGTCTAAGGGAATTATCAATAAGAAAAGATGTCTAAGCATAAAGTGAAGTGAAAAGCAACGGAAAATTGTAAAGTAGAAGCACAGCAGACCTCTCCTGTCTCGCCCGCTGCTCCCCTCAGCAGAGTATTTCATCAGTCTGCCTGTTCTGTTCCCCGCTCTGGCTCTGGTGAATCCTCTCAACCTCCCGCACATCTGGTCTGTGCCCCGGTTCTTGTGTAAATAAATAAATCTTTAAAAAAAAAATTGTAAAGTAGATTAAAAAAGTAAAATGGTGTTGAAAATAACAAGGAAATTTACAAGAGGAAATACATATTAAAGAAAAATGCTACATGGAGATAAAGCTAATAAAGTAGGAATAAAAATTAAAGTGTACTCTAAATTTTTTTGTGAGAAAAGTTTACAACACAGTTTTTTCAAATTAACAAACTTAATGACCCAAATTATGTAGAGTAGATTTTCAGAAATCGTTTGAAGCAGGAAATAAGCATTTTTAAACAATGAGTCACTCCACTATGACCTTTTTTCATAAATTCATGAAAAATTTCAATTTCAGAAATATGTCACATCTGCCTCTCTTTTATCATTCACATGAATTCCAATTATCATGGAGGCAAATTTGGAAACCTGCCCACTCAAAAGTGAGTTACATCATGATTCTATGATTTTTTTTTTTATGGATTTCTGTTGCTGTGAACAGATTCTGTACCCACTAGGATTGAATTTTTGTCTTTAAGGAACTTACAAGGTGCTTGAGATCTAGGAGAGACAGAAACATGAACACACGACTTCGGTGCAGCAAAGATGTGAGGTAGTTGGGTAGCTGGAGGGTGTTCTGGGTGCTGCGGGAGGCCTTAAAGGAGCATGAAAGCCAGTCTCTGATTTCTTATGGGAAAACATGCCTGACTTAGTCTTGAAGGATACACAGATGCTGGTAGATGAAGAAAGGGACAGACTTCCCAATACATGAAAAAGAATGAGTCAAAAGACTAAGAAGCATAGCTCAGTGAATAGTGTGGAGGGAACCAAGAGTTAAACGTCATTTAAAATATACTTTGTGGGGGCCTCCCCGGTGGCGCAGCAGTTGAGCACTGGGCTGTGAAGCTGCCTGCAGCCTCTGCAGCACCAGTTCAATCCCTGGCCGCTGGCGAGGGTCCCACATGGTGCGCAGACCTCTCCTGCTGTGCCCACTGCTCCCCTCAGCAGTGTACTTTGTCAGTCTGTCTGTACTGCTCCCTACTCTGTCTTTGGTGAATCCTCTCACCAACTCCCCCACACATCCCTGGCCTGTACCCCAGCTCTTGTATGCATAAATAAATAAATTTTTAAAAAACTACCTCTGCTTTTAATTATGTATCACCTTTAGAAAAAAAACAAAACCTGATATAAAATTTAAAAAAATCCAGGCATAATTAAAAAAAAATTAGTATTTCAAGTACACCTTTCCTAACAGCTCCCGGAAGAAACACAGATAAACTGTATGAACTGATAATGTGTGGAGCAGGGGAATAATATAACCAAAACAGAACAGAAAGAACATGCTGCCCAAATTGGTTTAGCCAAGAAAATTATTTCCTGATATAGAACATGTGATTATAGATGTTAACAATATACACTTTTATCAAGAGTTTGATGTTTTCTGACTGCAACGTATTTTAAAGAAAATTAATCTAAACATTAATGTTGTGGTTACACATGTCCTCCTACTGATTCCTGTCCTCTCAGTAGCATCACAACAGTATCTAGCAGTAGGAAAAAAGCACGCGTATAAGGAAATTAATATTTTTGAAGGTAGTGAGATTCATTTAATCGATACATCTACATTCAGTTCACCTTTAACCAAACATTATGAGTTCAAACCGCAAAGGTTCACTTATAGAAGGATTCTTCTCAAACAATATTACCAGTGCAGGACTTGGTAAACCTGTAAATAAATGTGAATTTATTTTTCACACTATTTCCTCATTTTAGATGTCTCGTTACGAAGATATAATGTCTACAGTGTTTTCTATCATATGAGACAGTACTGATGTAAATACTGCTGGATAATTCATGGTATAAAGAGATGATGTAAACATGTAAATGTATTTCGTATTGCTTATGATTTTCTTTTCTCTAGCTTACTTTATTGTAAGAATACAGTGTATAACATACAAAATATGTTTTAAACTGATATTATCAGTAAGGCTTTTAGCCAGCAGGGGTGATTAAGGTTTATTTGGGGGGATTCAAATTTTATACCTGGTTTTTGGCCACAAGGGGGTCAGCGCCCCTAACTCCTACATTGTTCAAGGCTCATCTGTCCTCCATTTATTGATTCAACAAACAGTCATCAGGGACCTCCCACATGCTAAATAGAGTTGCACCGCTGGGTGCGAGCCCACTCCCGTTCTCACTCAGTGCTCTCTATCACCCGGCCTGTCCGTTCCACCTGGAGAGCTGAGACTTAGCGTGCGCCCTGGGTTATGAGAGGCAGAACAGCCAGGAGAACATGGTTCTCTAGAATATAAGGGACATCTACAAATCTCAGCATCTTTACTGAAACAGAAAGCATGGAGGGGTGTGCTACAGGTTCTCCACAATTTCAGTGAGCTTCTAAGACTCAAGCCAGGAGCAAGAAACCCCTTCTCAGTCCAAACCGAAAAACACTCTCGAGACTTACACCAGAAAACTTTTCAATAAAGGGCCAGGTAATAAATACTTTTTTTTTTTGTTTTGTTTTATGGATCATGGAATCACTGCAGAAATGATCTGACTCTGCTGTTCAGCACAAATGCAACTGAGTATAAATAAATGGGAATGGCTGTGTTCTAATAAAAAGCTTTTTACATAAGGAAGCTGTGAGTCAAATTAAATTTACAAATTAAATGTAAATTAAAATTAGATGAAAATGAAAACTTAGTTCCAGTAGTCATTTTTCAAGTTCCAAATTTTTCAAGTGCCAATGGCTACCATACCGGATAACACAGAAAATGGACACTCCTGTCACTGCAGAAAGTTCTACTGAGCAGAAATGCTCTCAGATTTCCTTTACAGAACCTGCGTTCTACTCTGAACACAGAGAGATGAGCTATTGGGCTGGATCTTCCTGCAACTCTCACGAGAAAGAGCTAGGCCACAAAGTGTAGCCGTGTAGCTAAGCAGGTCTAAGAAATGAGGCTTTCACCAGAATTTTAACACAGCTACGCACACATTGAAAATCAGTATATTAAAAAATTTACACTCACATCCCACTAAAAATGTACTTTCTCAGTATATGCCATTTTTTTCCTTTACAGAAGATTATTAAAGAAGGCAGAGACCGTAATATTTTCATTATGGCTGCTGCTCTTATTAGTCAATGAGAGAAAGCCTACATGAAATTATTTCCCCACCCCCTCAAGTTCAAGCAATTGTCAAGAAGGCATTAAAAACGAGTTCAAATCTTCTAGACAAATAGATAAATCTTCTAGATAAATATAAGTTAAGGAACGAGTACACCTGGCTCTAAAACTGGTAAGAAATCAGAGCTCAATCTGATGGAGCAATCAAAGAATGTGAACAGGCATTTGACTGTTTTGATTTCAACCACACTTGAAGGGCTCTTATAAAGTTACATTGTAAAATTTACATAAGATAAAGAACAATGTAAATGTGTTACTTAGCCCTTTCTGAATAATTTGGATATTATTTGTGATAATTTGGTAAATCTCTGTGGCTATCAGTCCGATGTTTCATCAAGACAGTTTTTTCCCAAAGGTATTAAAACCCACTTTTTAAGTATTTTTTCTTGGCAAAGATCTACATGCTCAAGCCAACAGCCTTTTCTGTGCTAGCCCATGTTTTATATCTTTCTCTGTTACTGTATAATGTTTGATGGCCGTTTTTATCATTTAAGGACTCTCTGAATGAAATTCCTTCTAACGAGGCATTTTGCTGTTGTGTATTGTTGCTTTCATTACATATTAAATTACAGTTTGAATTTTCTAGAAAAGATCAGCAGTATTTTTAAGTCTGCAGATGCCTGACAACGGGAGTCACTTTCCAATAAGATCACTTGTGTTCATGGTTTTGAGCATCTAAAACACTTCACTGCTGCTATTTCCTGGAAATCGAGAACTGGAACACTGCCCCGTGGTACACTTTCTCTTATTGACAGGTTTCAACTTGAAGGCAGAGCTGTAAGGACTGGGCATCTCCTCCCACTGCTGTTATTAACCTACGGAGAGAGGTGCTTCTGGGACTGCCTGTATCACCAGCATAGAAAAGAGAGGCCAGTAGCATCAGATCACAAGAGGAAAAGCGCAGTTCACTGCACAAATTGAGCTTCTCCACCACTGAAAGACTGCAGTAACCACCAGGGGATTTAAACCAAATGTCCAAAGGAGTCTCCAAATGTCGAACCTGATACTTAAACCGGGCGCCATTCTCTTGTGTTTACCCAGTGTGCTTTGACACTGACCCCTGGATATTAGAAGGACCCCGCGCCCTTGTGGAAGCCTCTCCCCAGGCTTCCATTATTAAATGAGTTTGTTTAGCTCTGCCTTCAATTGTGATAGTAAATAGTATTTCCCAGGTTAAAAAGTGAGCTGAGCCGGGGCGGACCTAGTCAGCACACCTCACGTCTCCAGTGGTTTCCCAGTTTGGAAAGGAGCGCGGATGTTATAAGAACTTCCAGATGTGCCAGTCATAACGATCTTAAACTCTCCCCTGTTCACCATTTTAATAGCATGTTCTATTTTACAGGTGCCCTTTGATTTCAGCAAGTTCTCTGGAGCCTATTTCATAGGGTTTTTCATTTGTTTTCGCTTTTAAAAAAATCATCCCTTCCAGGAGAAATCCTCAAACATGTGAAAAATTTGTATTCACTTCAAGCTCCAAGCTTTGTGTGGAACAACACTTAAGAGACCACTCGGAAGCGGCAGCCCCTGAACCGCCAGGGTCCGCTTGCTTAACTAGATTGGCTCCATGGCGCCTGTTACACCTGTGCTCCCCGTCCGTGCTGATTGCCTTTTAGCTTCTGAGTGCAATTCAAGGTGATCATTTTAATCTCTAAGGCCCTGTATGGCTTGGGACCCAGTTATCTGGTAAATTGCCTCTTGCCCTGGGCATGACAATTAATATCAGCCAGACTGCTGCCACTCTCCGTCCCTGTTCTTAAACTGAGGATCTGAAAGCCGGGGGGTGGGGGGCAGAGGTGTGCGCTGTGTGTGTAAGAGCCTGACCACCGGTCCTTCCAGGTGAGCAGGTAAGCAAGCGTATACATACACCCCCCCACACACACGCACATTCATACATACTTTTGGGTGGAAGCTTCTGGCTGTCTAATCTTTCAGATAATCAGTATTTAAGTTTCTTCCAGCACTTCACTTGGAAATTTGCTCTTTTAATATGCTGCTTTGAAGACATATGCTAAACTCTCCAGGGAGTGGGTGGCATTTTTTTTTTTTTTTGTGGGACCCTCGCCGGCGGCCGGGGAACGAACCGCTGCAGGGGCTGCGGGCAGCCTCGCAGTCCAGCTCTCAACCGCTGCGCCTCCAGGGGAGGCCCAAGTGGGTGGCATTTTTAAAAGCACAAATCCCTGCATTGCTTAAATTCTCACAAACATACTTCATGATTGGATTTAATGGGAAGGTAAAATACTCCTCAAAAAAACATGTTTAGTAAACATCAAAGTCTCACTATGGGCCAATTACTCTTAGTAAGCACTAGACACAGATAGAAAGGGGAGTCTGTGATAACAGAAATATTTCACTCTTCAACAATAACTGGTATGTAAAGACAAAGTTTGATGCTTTCCTTGCCTACAGAATTAGACAGGGTAGTTGCTGGAATTACTGCCATTTTCTAGTCCCGCATGCTGTTGTAAGCGCTGCGTTGACGGCCACTCCCGGACACTGTATGCTACGGCGACAGTTAGTGTTGGGTTCAGATCTGTGCAATTCTAGTTACTTTCACAGAAAGGAATTGACTGAAAGGATATTAATAGTTTACAGGATCAGCAAAAGCAAATAATCTCTTTTAAGAAGAACAGAAGTCAGGGGAAGACCCTGGATCTAGGGAAAGACTGAGAAACTCTTTTAGTATCTTCTCAGAATGAATCCTTTCTGTTGCAGTCGCTGCCATCACTCTATACTGCAGATCCAGACAGCAGGGGGAGAGGCAAAAGGGACAGAGACTACCATCCACTACTATGTGCAGAAACAAGATGGATTTGTCCAGTTAAAATCTGGCAGGTAAGAGCTTCCTGTGACAGGGTTGGTATTTGTCTCCTGCTGTCATGGACGCTAGCTTACGTGCTGTTCCCCAGCTGCAGGCTGAGTGCCAGCCTGAACTTTAGGATAAATTCTGTCTCCACTGCGGAAGGATACTAGATCTCTGAGGACTCTGGCCGTGCCCAAGTCCCTGTAACGGTTCCTGAATCACTGCACTTTCTCGGTCACGAGAGTCTGCTGCTACAGAGCTCGTCGTCGTCTAGTGACCACTATTATTGCACACCCCTCCCCCAGCCCTGCTCTTCCATCCTTTTTGTAGCACCTTCATCAGTCTTCTAATTCATCTTTATGGATTGATCCTCTTACTTTTGCTTGAAGGACAGCATGGAGTTCTGCTTTGACTAGTTCATGGTACTTAGCCACCTTGTCCCCTTCTGCTACTCCATGCCTCCCAACTCCTCCCAGCCTCGGACACTCACTGGCTTTCACACCCACATCTAGGTGTATGTGTGTATATACACATGTGTATAACGTACACATACATTTCTTGAAGGCCTCACTCCCATATACTTCTTTTGTAAAAGGTGAAAGATTCATGGCATCTGAGGACAAATCAAAATATTATTTCTTTTCTAACTGTAACCCATTCAATCGCTCAGGGCTTCAGCAGTCCCTTGAAGTCTTCCTGGCCCACATGCTCCTTCCTTCCCTAATATGACTTGTTTTCTCTTCCTGAAAAAAGTTAGAATATTTCTAAAAGCACTGTAAATTGATTCATGCTTTCTTTTATGCATGCCTGAGTTAATAAAGTTCTTAGCAGGCATCTTTACACACCCCTTTTACTATGGAATAGGTTAAATTCAAGCTTTTCCGTTGCATATTGTCTAGTGGAAGCAGTAACACACACACACACAACATGAAGCCTACAATGACATGCAGATGGATGATTTAGCATCTGAGTTACAGAAACAGATACTAGAGAGTTTCAGAGAAGAGAGGACATTGTATGGACATAGTGAGAGAAGAGGTAAGATTTAATTTTGAAGCAAAAATAAGTGAGGTTAGGATGTGCATGAA
Organism: Talpa occidentalis; assembly: GCF_014898055.3. Classification (NCBI taxonomy): domain Eukaryota; kingdom Metazoa; phylum Chordata; class Mammalia; order Eulipotyphla; family Talpidae; genus Talpa; species Talpa occidentalis. The sequence goes on from NW_023601322.1 coordinate 95,153,712, forward strand.
CGTTCTGGAATAAGTGGGATGGCACTAATAAAAACAATCCAGTAAACTTTTATCTCAAATCTACTCCTGCTGTCATTTCTTTAAGATAAATTTATGGAAGAGAAAATTTGTTGCATTAGGACCCATAACATTTGTACTTTTCTCAGATTTGACGTCTTTTCAGTAACAAATAAGATATTTACTGAATGATTGCTGAATACATTTTCTCTTGGGATCATGGAATTTGAATGTGTAATAAACATGTGAAGAAAAAGGTCCAGTGAAATTCTGCACGACTCTGAGAATTATTTAATCTTTTGAGATGTCGTTGTTTAAACTGCACAAAGAGAGGGCTTTCTTTATAAAATATTCCCTGATTTATCTATTCTCTATTTGAGTTTGCAATGCTGGAGAGTTACCTGAGTAAAGTCCCAATGGTAAATAAAGACATGATCAAGCCAGAGAGAAAAAAAAGATACCCACAAATTGAAAGGAACTACATTTATGAATCACTGGTAGAAAACAAAGTAGAATACATACAACCTGTGTCTTATGGAATAATTTACTAAAATTGTATTCTCTTAGCTGTGTGTTACTCCAAATCATATAATTTATCATTTAATATTAAAATGCTCAATCTGTTTCTCTAAGGAGAAGTTTCTTCTTAATTCCTTTAATGTCGCAGAGGAAAAAAAAATACTGAAGCAGAACTTATTTCCCTTGGACCTTCAAAGAATACTGAGACCAGGTAACACCACAATCTGTTTTCCCATTTTTTTAAGACAATGGAATGTTCGATCATTCAAGAAATCTAAGAGACTAATCAATGCTTTCTTTTAGACTAAGTAAGTTCTTGAAATCATAAAGCTTCTCACATAAGCTATTTTATTTCCCATTATGCCAGGCTATTTAAGATCCAGCTTTAGAATTAATTTTAATGGAATGATCCATGACATGGATGAATTTCCAAGCATTAATCTTCATAAAAGAAATGTACGCCTTTGAAAATAGTGCTATTAAAAGAATGTGAGTTTTCATAAAAAAGGTTTTGCAAAGCTGTGGACACTGTGAAACTATATCAGGCTCTCGGACACCTGTTCCTGTCTTGCAAGCTGCCTGTGAGAAATGGTTGGGGGATCCCATCAGCCAATCTCATGGCACCAGGACAGATGTAAACAGGAGTGCACAATGACTGTACTATGAGCATTCTGACCAGTTACATTCACCTCAACTGCAAGACAAGCTCCCCCTTTTATGCTTATGTTAATAAAAGATAACCACTTTAGAGAGAAACAAGGTAATCTTTGTCATGCTATGACATGAAAATATTTAAAATTAGTTAAAACTATTTATTACCAATGGGCAAAATACAGATTTTTAATTATAAAACTTGATGTTGCTTCATACTAAAAGAGTTAAGTAAGGTAACCTATGCAAGTGCAACTGGAAGTACATTTACTGTTTGAGATAGAGCACTGAGCAATAGGATCTCTTTTCATCAAGTAGTTTAGACAAAACAAGTGGCAGAAAGGCTACATTGGAGAAAAAAAAATAGAGTACTCTGAAAATACGATTTGCCCAGATTGCAGAGGCAGAAACATTTCCCAGGAACAGGACATCTAAATGAAAGACTATAGCAACATTTTGAGCATTACTCAAAGTCATATGGAACCACAAAAGGCCCCAAATATCCAAAGTAACCCTGACAAAAAAAAGAGGAAGATTTACCTACTTAGCCTTTAAACTATATTACAAAGCTGTAATAATCAAAACAATGTATTGCAACAAAAATAGACACACAGAGCAATGGAATAGAATTGACAGCCTAGAAATAAACTCACACCCATATGGACAGTATATGATACAGGATCCAAGAATATACACAGGTGCAAGGAAAGATCCTATTGCCTCCTCAATAAGTGGTGTTAGAAAAACTTGTCATTTGCATGCAAAAAGAATGAAATGAGATCACTATCTCATAGCATACACAAAAATCAGTTCAAAAGGGATAAAATACTGGAATGTCATACCTGAAACCATAAAATACATAGAAGAAACCATAAACAAAATACTTTGTTACACAGACATTAGAGATATCTTTGTGAATTTGTTTCCCACAGCAAGAAATACAAAAAGTGAACATAAAACACTGGGACTATACCAAACTAAAAAACTTTGGCCCAGTGAAAGAAACCATAACTAAAACAAAAAGACACCCTATTGAATGGAAGAAAATATTCGTACATCAAAAAAAAAGGGGGCTGATATCAAAGATTTATAAAGAACTCATCAAACTCAACAAAAAGAAAACAAAGAACATGATTAAAAAAAAGGAGAGAAAAACTAAATTGGTTCTTCTCCAAAGAAGATATACAGATAGCCAACAGGCACATGAAGAAAAGGTCATCGTCACTTATCATCAGGGAAGTGCAAATAAAAACCACAGTGAAATGCCATCTCATAACCTGTGAGGCTGGGTCCTATCAATTAAGACCAGAAACAGCAAATGCTGGCAAGGATGTGGAGAAAAAGAGAAAAGGAACCCTCTTACATTGGTGTGGAATGCCACCCCTATGGAAAACATTTTGGATGTCACTCAAATGACTGAAAATTGGGTCTTCCATATGACCCAGCAATTCCACTCATAGGTATCCACCCAAGAATACAAAAACACTTAATTTGAAGGGAAACGTGCACTCATGTGTTTAGTGCAGCACTATTTACAACAACCAAGATATGAAAACAACCTGCATACCCAAATGCGGAGGAATGGATCAGGAAGATGTGGTACACGTACACAATGGACTATTAGTCAGCTATCAAGAAAGATCAACTCTTGCCATTTGCAGCAACATGGGTGAGCTGGTAAGGTAAATCAAAAAGACAGACAAGTATCCGATGGTGTCACTTTATGTGAAATTTAGAGAAACGAAACAAAGGATAAGATAAAGTCAAACTAAGAAGAAACATAGAAATCTGATACAGAACTGTGGCCACCAGAGGGTGAGGTTCAGGGCTGAGAACGAAGAGGGGAGGGGCACAGTGGACTATGGTGCTGGAGTATGGGTGTTGTGGTGGGTGCACAATGGTAGTAACACCTGAAGAGGAAGATCCTATACTTAAAAAACACAAGCAATGATGTAAACCATCACCTCAATAAAGAAAATAAAAAGACAGATGATCCTCACACCACTCACATACCTCCAACCTTGCCTCAGTGCACTTGCTCTGTTGCTTGTCTACTTTGGTCAACAAGTGTAAGAAAAATATTTATCTCCATATTTATCTCCACGCCTCCACTCCCTCCCAAATAAAATCAACAAAGCACACACACAAGCAAACACATTCACAAATACCTTCCAAATTTATACTGAAGACCAATCTGATTTAAAGCATCACACTTTAATTCCATGTACCCCCAGCCCATGAAAAGGTTACACTTCTACATCCATACCATGTTCTTAATTTCCAACAAAAACAATGCTATTGACTGTAACAATCCCAGGTCACAAATACCATAGCATCTCAGCAATCTACAACCTTCATTTATTTAGGTGTTTATCCAGTTGGCCAGTGTTAGCTGATCTGAACCTGGCACAGCTACACGACTCTGCTAATCTCAGCTGGACTCCCCAAGTGTGCTAGATGTCAGCTGGCGCTCAGAAGATCTAGACAGGTGTGGGTGTGAGCAGCTTGGCTAGGATCCATGTGTTCCTCACTCTAGTCCTGGATCCAGCAGGCCAGCTCAGGAATATTCTTTTTCAGTTGAAGGGAGGGGTCTAAGACAGATGAACCAAGCAAGGGTTAAGTCCCAGCTCAAAGCTGGCAAACCATCAACTCTGTCTTGTTGCCCAACCTGAAGCCAAGAAGCAAGAAAGTACACAAGCCTTGGAATAATGTTTCATCCAGTGTGTCCCATGATTATTTTTTTCCCATCAGTGTTAAAAGGAAACATTATTTGAGTACTTGGTTTCATTATATGATGTTAAGAGAGGACTTACTGAACTCTGTTCCTTCCATGGGAGAATTTGAAAAGTCAGAGAGCAGTATTCAGATACAAGAAACAATGGACAATTGAGGGAGTTGATGCAAGTATATAAATACTAAAACACAGACTAATTGTAAGACTGTCATATTAATTTTTCCCATTATCCCTGCCCCATAGCTTTTTTTTTTATAATAATGAACTTCAAAATATTTTCAGAAGCCCTCCTCCTGGTAGCCCTAAGCATGCACTGTTCATCTTACTAGTTTATCCTGCTATGCCAACCCTAGAAGATACTAATTTCAACTGGATTTATAGAGTTAAATGCACCAGTAACTAGAAATACGACTTGACTGCCAAACAAATCAGATAGAAAAATACTATTGAATGTTCTATCACAGGTATACAAATAATGAAAATGTTTATACTCACCTTATTCAGAATACTTTTGTGGCATGAACTTTTGAAAAGCCACACAAACTATCTGATCTCATTTACAAATAAAATGTGAAAATACCTACTTAGCTGGTGTGACTTAGCATTATAAACAAAGTCAGCTGACAGGATCTCGGGAAGCTAGCAGATGTTCAGTGTTTGTTGTGTTGTACTTTATAGTTCCAGTTTTGTGGGATCTGGAGCAAATTATTTAGGCTCTCTTAGCTTTAGTTTTCTCATCTGTGAAGCTGAGATAATAATGCCTGTCTTAAGAGGAGTTATAAGGATTATATTAGATAATCCATAAAAGGGCTAGAGAGAGTGCTTGGAACACACTAAGCACTCATTAAATGTTTGTTCTTTGTCTTCTTTATTATCATTACTATTACTATTATCTATTACTGAAGTAGACTTACAATAGCAAATGGTGGATATAGTAAACACGAATAATTGGCCCCTTGTTAGAGTATAATCATTAACAAATCCCATACATAATGTCAACTTGCCTTTATGGTAGTTATCAAAACACATAAACTTATTTCTTGCTTTATTATTTAAGAAGAATTATTCACCATCAGCTACGTATTGTATCCATGGCATGGAGTGAACTACTAAACTATAAGAGAATTTTATATGGTTCCTAAATGTTACATGCTTATATTCTACATGATGCTATAATAGTTGATGTTAAGGAAGACATGTCATTAATTGAAAGATGGCAGTTTATTTAATAAATTCCCTAGAAATTAGAGAAGATCACTAGTCACAAGGAGTTACAGGGAGATCTGTCTATCTGAACTGGAATAAATATTCCTGAGTGGAAAGGCGAATCCAGATGGAGGGAGTGGTGAAGGAACAGAGGGGAGATGGCACTAAAAAAAAAAAAAGACTTGTTGATGTTGCAATGGTAGATGGATAAGGGAGGGCCTGGTTAAGAGAAAATGAGTATCATTTTCAGGTGTCAAGAATTTTATTGCTGCATTCAAATCTCATTGTCAATCATAGTCAATTTACTATCAGTTTTCAAATATATTTGATCATTATTCTATCATGCTAATATATGCATAATAACTAACAATGTAATAACTTTCTCATACTCACATCACACTAGAAAACTACAGAGGATTTTGAACATTCATGGAATTGAAGACATTAATATTTTTAATCAGCCATTCTAATTGGATTTCCTTTTTGATGACCACTTGAATCCATCTTGACTTGAGAGTAACCATTTAAATATTCAAATATTTTAACTGTTTAATTTTTACAATTGTAACTCTTTTTATGAATCACAATTATAATAAAGGGAAAGAAAGGGGAGCTAGTCACTGAGATCACGTACGAAACCTGACACAGAACCACTGGCTCAGCAAGCCTGAGCTGGTGGTGGTAAAAAATGAGCTGAATATGGACAGTTTGGGGTACATGACAGGGACTTGGTAAGACTCAGCGAGGGACTTGTAGATGGGAATTTATTGATTTGCATTCACAAGTGTGAAACTGAAGAGCTGTTATTTATAGAAGTATTTCTAAAAGTCTGCACCATTTTAATTACTAGTCCATTAATCCTGGAGTAAATCATTGTGTCTGCCTAGGGTTTCGAGGGAAAGCATGTAAATTGTCTCAGAATTCAAGAAGCACATGATCAACTTGGGATTTGTAGATGAAGCAGTTAACACAAAGTGAAATATTAAATTTGTAGGTAGGTAGTGCCACAGTAACTTCTAGAATGTAGACATCAGTGTGGTTAGAAGAGATAAAAAAACAATTTCTGAGGAGACTTAAAACTTGATATTATAATCTTAACAAATATTGAAGATACAAACGAGTGGAAAAGAAAGGAGGGATTCATGATGGGAGATTAAACAAAGAAATGTATGATGTGCAGCTTGTGCTCCGAAGGCATAAGTGAATAAGAGAACACTAAGGATACTACGCTCCCTGCGCTCATTAGTGGAGGGCTGAACGCAGTCAGGGGATCAGTCTAACGCCAGGGACAAGACAGACCTGTGGTGGCACAAGGAAGCCTCTTCTACAGGGGAAGACTAATTTCTAAGAGAGAATTGCATGGCAGGGTGAGAATCTGGAGAATTATTTATCCAGATGAAGAAAATATCTAGAACATAAGAGGAAGAAGTGAAATACAAAGAGGGATATTTTGAAGACAAACTGGAAGAAACAAAACAAAATAAACCCCAAAAGACAAGAGAATCACATTATCATGAAGAGACTTCATATGAAAGAAGGAGGATCAGGGGCCTCCCTGATGGTGCAACGGGTTAAGACACAACCTATGAAGCAATCCGCAGTCCCTGCAGCATGAGTTCAATTTCTGGCCAGGGAGCTGACCCACATGGTGCAGCAGACCTCTCCTGACTCGCTTGCTGCTCCCCTCAGCAGTGTATTTCAGTAGATCCGCTTGCTTTGCTCCCCACTCTGTCTCTGGTGAATCCTCTCACCCCCCATACCTCTGGCCTGTACCCCAGTTCTCGTATGCATAAATATTTTTTTTTTAAAAGAATGCAGATCAAACTTGGAAAAGGCAAATCTCAAAAAGAATATGTAGTGTTGGAGGACATAGCTGGAAGTGAAAATAGTTCCCCCACTAGATAGCAGGCCTTCAAGTAGAGGTAGTGTTGAAATCAAGGTTTCCGGAGCCTGCTGGGCAGTCAATGCCAAAATACTGGCTTTGTTTCTTTTTTTTTTCTTTTGCTATGCTTTTTTGGGGGGCGGGGGGTGGGGAGCTATTCTTTTCTTTGCAATTCTTTTTTTTTTCTTTTTTTCTTTTGCTATTCACTTTTTTTTTTAACGATTTATTTATTTATACAAGAGCCAGGGTACAGGCCAGATGCACAGGAGTGTGAGAGGATTCATCAGAGACAGAGCAGGGAGCAGAAGAGCCAGACTGATGAAATACACTGCCGAGGGGAGCAGTGGGCGAGACAGGAGAGGTCTGCTGCGCCATGTGGTACCCTAGCCACCCTGGTGGGGATCAAACCAACGCTGCAGAGGCTGGGGACAGCTTCACAGTGCGGCACTCAAGTGCCTGTGCCACCAGGGGAGGCGCTGCTATTCACTTTTATATGATAAAAATCCCCTAATTGTTATTAGGGCACATGACACAGCAAGTCCTTCCACATAGCGACATTACTGGGGACAAGCCCACCAGAAGGTATAGGCAAAGAAAACCATTCTCAAACAGCCTACAAACATAAATTAGACTTTCTACTGAATGTTAAATGAAATCACATTTATATTACTGAGCTCTAAGAGTGTGTGTGTACTCATTTACTCCTCACAATGACCCTGAACTTAAGCATGTTACTGCTATTTTTATAGATGTGAAAACAGAAGCACAAAAGTTCATGATGTGCCCCAATCACCCAGCAATTAAATCACAAAACAAATTCAAATCTGAGTAATGTAGCACATTGTGCTATCTGAAGCTACTATATATTTTTTTTTTCTGAAACAAATGTTTAGCTATGAAATTTTAAGTCATTTTTTGGTCTAATAACATGGCCTTAATTGTGCTGAGACATAAGACTCATCATAAAGGTCTCAACTTGACAAGACTGGGATTACATCAAAAACTCCAGGGCCTCCCTGGTGGCACAAGAGGTTAAGCAACATACTATGAAGCAATCCACAGCCTATGCAGCATGAGTTCAAGCCCTGGCTGGCCAGGGAGCAACCCACATGGCACAGCAGACCTCTCCTGTCTGGCCCACTGCTCCCCTCAGCAGTGTATTTCGTCAGTCTGCCTGTTCTGCTCCCCGCTCTGTCTCTGGTGAATCCTCTCACCCTCCATGTCTCTGGCCTGGACCCCAGCTCTTGTATGCATAAATAAACATATCTTTAAAGAAAAAAAAGCTCCAGAAATTTTTTTTACACTTTCACTTTTTCCCCCCACCTATGGCACTTATAACAGACTATCCCAGGATTTTATATAACCTCAATATATAAAAATTAGCACTGTCAAATAAAATACTCTGTATTCATACCCTGTTCCAAAGTAAGTTTTTGAAAATAACTACCTATTTATATTTATCATCTCATGTAATAAATGTGGAAAACATAAATAGCAACACCAAATTCTAATTCAACAAAAGCAAGAAAAACAAAGCCCTTCAACAGAATCTTGATTAAAGAGCAGTTGCTGGTTCAGGTTTCCAGATTGTTGTTGAGTAAAAATTTTAGCTTCTTTCCCTTCATTTCTTTTAAAAATGTGCTCCTGGAAACTGAAATAATATTGAAACCAATGGTATCAAAAAAAATGAAAGAAAAAAGAAAGTCCCATATGGCTACATTATAGTCCATTTATTTCTGATTTATTTATTCACTTAAGAAGAAAGAAAAGGCTAAGACCATCATTTCATCATTTCAACCCATTGTTTTGTGAGTCCCTAACCATAGAGGGCTGTGTAGTCTCAGAACAACTGCAGTGCACTGTTTGTGATTATGAAGGCATCTTGGAATTAGAAGCATCAAGAAAGGAAGCTCTGGGACCTGGACGTGATTGAGAAAGGCAGACTGCTTCAGTGAGAATTCACTATCTTTAAAGTGGGAAATATTCTGAGTTTTGAACTAATGGTGAAAATTTAGAGGTAGAATGAAAACGCTTAACTTGAAATGACATTGTTTCTGAAAAGCACAGATTCAAGCTTTCATAACATCAAATAACTTCTATAGGCTGCATTTTGATAAGTGTAAAAGACTCAGACCAAATAGATTAAATGTGCAATGAAATGCTCAAGGGTTTAAGTAACTAGACGATATATGATGTATGAGTGGTCTGAATCATTTGGGGTTTTATTGACCCCAAGGCTTTCAAAACTCAAGTTCAGCTTCTCAGGTCACTGGAATGCAGCTATTGGTCCAATGATGATACTCGATATGAAGCCACCAATATTTCCATTTTTTCCTTAAAACTTTTTTTCGTTTGTGATCAGCTAATAATAGATGACACAGAATAAAGTTAGGAAAACATTTGTCCCTGGTACATTTTGACAAAATTCTGGGGTAATTTTATCTGGTTACCAACATACTTCCTTTTGCATGCATTGTTAAATTCTGCTTCTCAATTAGAATTAACTTGCTTTCCAGAATTTGGTCAGAGTCAAGGGTGATGAGGTCTATGGGGAAGTGTGCAGGTGGAGAACCAGGAAATTATACCCTTGAGAAGCTCTGGGGTTTTTAATCATCGAGATCTGACTCATAATGACTGATGGAAACATTCTGCTCTCAGTGGGGACTTGCAGATGGTGGGACTTATTCAAACTTCGTTGCTTTCTTCCTTAAATGAGCAAACATATGCATGTGTGTAGGAATAGGGGGTTTAAACAATTACCAAAGAGTTGTAGTTCTGTTATTCATGCCATGTAGCATCACACATGATGCTAGCTGGCATTTTCCCTGCGCAGAATCATCCTGAAAATGTCTTCCTCCATATTCTCTCACTCACACTCCCAAACTGCATAAATAAACACACACACACACACACACACACACACACCCCCGTTTCCCCAGTTTTGGCAAGTTCATTAATATTCATTTGGTGACGGGTGTAACTAGCTTTCTCTCATATGTAATATATACACATGTATAAAATACATACACATAATATATTTATTTACATTGTATATGAATTTATATGTGTCCATATATTAACAAGAAAGGATATGACAAAAAATGAAGCACATAATTATGAATCTTAAGTGACAGTCTGTTATCTTATGATTTGTAAGGTGCTTTGCGCGTCCAGCTGATGATAGAAGAGAGGCAGACCTGGCAAGCTGAGGAAAGTCAGAGATATCTTCCTCTGTTCCCCCGCACTCTGTCATGTCTGTTTATATATATAATTTGTTTGAGAGGGCCTGTGACTCCCAACTCATCCCCCCTTTTTCTCAAAGACTAAAAAAATTAAAATTAAGGTCTTTTTAAGTAACAAGAAAATTTTCTTTCACTGCATTAGAACTGTATTATGTCAGTAGTTGAGATGGCTGCCATAGCACTTTAAATACAGACGGTGCTCATGAAATTTTTATGTTTGCTTCATTACAAAATAGCAAAGCAAAATATTAATATTCCCTATTAATAGATCTGTAATTGTTAAGTTTATCTTCAAGAATAATGAATTAACCTCTCTGTATAAGAAAACAATTGAATGTAGTTTCTAAATCTTGTTAATGTATTTGGCCATTTGTAGAAAAGTCGTATGATTTCCATAAAAACAGCTGGGGGGTATTTTTTTAGTCAAGTTAGCATGATTATCAAGGGATATTTGGATTGTTCTGTTTTGTCAGGGCACCTTAAGTAGATTTATGGTTATGACTGATTACATGTTATGTAACTTGTATGTGACATTAATATTTACTTTAAAAAGGATGTGCTACATAAGGTGCATATCTAATATTAAAAGATAAAAGTTGCATAAAAATATAAAAGCAAATCAATCTTTTACTAGTGTAGCTATATAATGAAAAGTATTCCTTATATCTAAATAAATTACTTACATAATAGTTTATTAATATAGATGTATAACCATGAAAATATGCCATTAGCATTGGTAAGTTACCCACCTCAGAATTTACCATGTTTTTAAAATTATAAACACGCTACTCATGCAAATGGGTAAAATTCTTTAAGCCATCTTTTTTTTATTTTAAAAGATTGATATATTTATTTATACAAGCACTGGGTACAGTCAGATGCGCGGGAGGGTGAGAGAATTCACCAGAGCCAGCGCGGGGAACAGAACAGGCAGACTGACGAAATACACTGCTGAGGGGAGCAGTGGACGTGGCAGGAGAGGTCTCCGTGCCATGTGGGACCCTCCCTGGTGGCCGGGGATCGAACTGGGGCTGCAGAGGCTGCGGGCAGCTTCGCAACCCAGTGCTCAACCACTGCGCCACCGGGGAGGCCCTTCTTTTAGCCATCTTACATCATTACTTTCAATATTTTAAATCAAATTGTCAAATACCCCTTTGTTTAGATTTTAGTCTGCAGCCTCTGCAGTGCCGGTTCGATCCCGGCCGGCCAGTGAGGGTCCCGCATGGCACAGCAGACCTCTCCTGTCTCGCCTGCTGCTCCCCCAGCAGTGTATTTCGTCAGTCTGCCTGTTCTGTTCCCTACTCTGTCTCTGGTGAATCCTCTCACACTCCCATGCATCTGGCCTGTACCCCAGTTCTTGTATAAATAAATAAATAATTCTTTTAAAAAAATTTCCATACGCTATATGCTCCTAAGGAATTAAAGTCACTCTCTTTCCAGATATGCATGCATCAGCCACTCTGCCCCGCACCCTTGCTAGAACAGCCTGTCTTTGAGATAACGTGTTCCACTTATACTTCCCCTCTGTTCTTTTATTTTTGCATATATATATCCTTTTGAGATTTAAAAATTCTATTTTCTTACTTTTGACTCCAGAAAGTCATCTCCCCAGGCTTGTTAAGCCTGGTAGTGGGTGGAAGGTGTTGTCCTAAGACACCGGCATAGCCATGTTTAGCCCGTCCCCGGCAGCCGCCATCCACAGTCACCCAGCACCTACAGTGTTTCTCTATTTCACACTCCTGTTCTCACACTACCAGTTCCTCTGGTACCCATGGCCAGTCTGGGTATCCTTGGATGGCTTCTAAGTGGCTCTGAGGATGCTATATATGTACCAGCTCCCAGTGACTGTTCCAAAGCTACAGGATACATTTCTAATTTTTAGGATATTACAAATATTTAGATGACTGTTATAACAAAAGATTTCATTATCTTCTTGGTTTTTGTTTTTTTCTTCCCCTCAAGGAAATTTGCAATCTCAAAAACTGTCTAATTAAATTTGTTATGTCTTTGCTATACTTAAGTACATGGAGATTCTTTGTAAATTTGTGCAAGTTTCTGAGAGTCTAAGTGTTTTGTAAGAAGGGAATGTTCTCTTGGCAATTTTGGTGAAGGTCAGACCTGTCATGTTCAAGCAGAGTGGTTAATGTAATACTTCTGAACACATGCATGCAGAGTCTGAACCTTGAAAGGGATAATTTCTGAGTGTTGCCAGCAATCACAGGCTGAGCTGTATGGGTAAAGAAACATATATCCTATTTTTTCTGATTTGTACAATGTTGTGAATTAATATTGTCTTAAATAGTTATAAAAAAATTAAATTAAAAAAGATTATGTGGGGCCTCCCCTGGTGGCGCAGCAGTTGAGCGCTGGGCTGTGAAGCTGCCTGCAGCCTCTGCAGTGCTGGTTCGATCCCCAGCCGCCAGCTAGGGTCCCACATGGTGCAACAGACCTCTCCTGCTGTGCCCACTGCTCCCCTCAGCAGTGTGTTTCGTCAGTCTGCCTGTTCTGTTCCACGCTTGGGTTCTGGTGAATTCTCTCACCCTCCCGTGCTTCTGACTGTACCCAGTGCTTGTATAAATAAATAAATAAATCTTAAAAAAAAAAAAGATTATGTGGGCCTCCCTGATGGCACAATGGTTAAAACGCAATCTATGAAGCTATCCACAGCCACTGCAGCACGAGTTCTATTCCCGCCCAGGAAGCAACCCATATGGCGCAGCAGACCTCTCCTGTCTCGCCCCGCTGCTCCCCTCAGCAGTGACTTCTGTCAATCTGCCTGTTGTTCTGTTCCCCACTCTGTCTCTGGTGAATCCTCTCAACTCCAAACACACACCTCTGGCCTGTACCCCAGGTCTCGTATGCATAAATAAATCTTTTTAAAAGAAAAGGTTACGCTAGAGACCTAAAACAGTGCTTTGCATGGGGTAAACACACACACACACAGAGACACAAGGCAGGGGTATCCTTTAAATGGATGTGTTTTAAAATTGGCTTGCACTTTGTAATTGCTGATACTTCCTTTTTAGTACAACAGCTAGTTCAGCACTCTGAGCATGAAAAGGCCTGTTATAACCAGAACTCTAAGGTGTGGGTGGAAGAGACGAAGAATCACAACATCCAGTGTGTTTGCCTGGGGCTCTAATAACATTAAATCCTCCTCACTTCTCTAACAGTGTGACCTGCACTTTAACTTCCCACAGCGGGTCTTTCCATGGTACAGCAGACCACCGTGAAGGCCAATGGTCCAGCACCCATAGCCAATTTCTTTGTTTTGAGCCCCATATGGTTGTAAAACCTTCCTGTTCCTTGGAGATAGACCAGAATCATGAGTCCAATCTCCACGGGTGCCTCCTCGACTGCTTGGTCTTCACTAGCTGCCACCAATTTATTCTGTGCTTTACTGACTTGATGACAGCCTGGTCACGGCAGCACAGGCCCTGGTGACTGCACCTTTAGGCTGCCAGCAGGACCTCAAACTGGGCTCCCAGCGGGATGCACCACTGTAGCAGCACCTGCGACCTGCAGCAGGGCACCCTCTCAGTGGCCTGAGGAACCTCCCTCAGATGTTGGTCTCCCCCACCCGCTTTGGTCTGGGCTGCTTGTGCAGAGGGAGGACTCTCAGTTGGCTTTGCAGATTTTTAATGAGGAGCAAACATTGTTTTGGAGTGGCACAGCTGAGGAGGCAGGGACCAGTGGAAGATGCTGTTTTTGGCAGAAATGGTGGCAGGATCAGGCATAACAGCTGGTAAGAGTGCACTTACTGTGGAAAAAAGTGCCCACTAGCTGGGAAATTCATGTGTTGGTGAAGCCTCAGTCATCAGCTGATGTGAAAGTCATACATTTTGCAAATTACTGACTCTATAGTTACTGCTTCTAAGAGCTAAAATATTCCTATGTAATCAACTACGACAGTATCTCCTTAGCATCTCTACTAGATTTTGGGCTTCTGTCATATTTTCATTAGAGGAAACTATGTATCCATCCATTTCTTGTCTTATTCCATCAATGGATATTTGTGAAGGACTAATATCTGCCCTTCAGATGACAAAAGAAATTAATTACACATAGACTGGCTCCTTCAACATCTAACAATCTTGCAAGGAGGAAAACATCTGTAAATAACGATGCAAAATGAGATGGCATATAAAGTATTATGGAAGTTCAGATGAGGAAAGGGATTTTTTTCTTATCTGTAAGGATTAGAAAAAGCTTTAAGAATGAGATAGTACCTGAGTGTCGTCTTGAATGATGAGTAGAATTTATAAACTCAGACAAAGATAAAATATATCTCAGTTGGGGAAAATAACATGATCATAGGTAAGGGAAGAACACAGATATAAATAAATAACACTTTGCTTTTAATAAAGTATCCAAAATAGGCATTAAGGGTAAGATTCAGAGGTTCTAGAGACATTACAGTGAACTTTAAAATCTAGAAGAAAAAAAATCTACATTTATTTCATTGACAAGTTATTCAAAAAATTAAAGAGAACTTGTGGGCTGAATCTTGTAGAAAACTGTAGACTATTCATTAATTGTTTATTAGTCTTGGTAACTAAGCTACTTATTCCTGAATACACATTTTTATTTTGTCTTTACATATCTGTCAGAGTAAGATTTTTTTAAATCTGAGTCATTACACAAAAGGAATTTAAGGTAACATGAACAGAAATGGTAATGAAATGATCCCTTCGTTATATTTATACAAAACTTTTGCTAAGTAGGTGAATACTACAAGGAAAACCTGGTGTGGCAGACAACTAAGGAGGAAGTAAAAACACACAATTGTTGTTGTTCGCCTAGGACTCCAGGGCCCTCATTTGTAAAATGGTGGTGGTGGAGTGTGTGTATATGTCCTTCCAAACCTAAAATCTCAGAGAAATGTTTAAGTTTTGTCAGAAAAAATACTAACTTTAAGCATTTTCAAGTACTTCAGAAATACCAGTTATTCATATATCAAGGATATGCGTAATTTAGAATCATTTCATCCCTTCAACTGTCATGGTCTACAGGAATCAACCAGGTAATACTCTGGTAATGCATATTTCAGTCAACTGTTTCTCAGAGCAAATCACTACATTTCTCCAAACGCTGGCTGCACATCACCATCACCATTATTCAGACTCCTTGCCAGTCCATGCAAGTACTTTTTCAAGGTTTCCCCTTAAAGCGAAGGTCACATTCACTAGCAGAGAACATACTCCAAGAGTTGAGAAAATGTCATAAAATCACACAGTGGTTTTAGGGAGGCAGGAGTTTAGTCTTCTATTTATTAGGAAAAAGATTTGTTCAAGAGACACCATGACACTTCTCCTAACATTCTACTTGGAACTTATTGAAGTGAGATTCAGAGGCGAGAGCACAAGCTAGTAGCCTGCACTGTCTCCAGCACTGCCCTTGCAGGAGCCGCTAGGTTCTTCCCTGCACATTTGTGATTTTAATGAAGTACGTTCCAGAATTAAGTTCCCGAGTATCTTTTCCACTTTATTTTTCTACTTGGCTGATAAATGCATGATGTATATCCTTAAAAACAACTTTGTGCCTGCAGTAGAGTACGATAAAATGGAAAGACAGTATTTGAACTATGTACCCAAAGCCTAGGAGTTACTGTAGTTTTTATAGGGACTGAAAAGTACCAGAAAAAAAATAAAAACTATACATCTACCTCGCTATATCTCATTTTTTTAATTGTGTGGATCAGACTTCCAGTTTTATCATTAGCTAGATAAGAAATTCCATGACAACACTAGCAACTTTCAAACTTTAAAAGGTCTTAGGAGTATATTTGGGAGTATGACAAGATGGCGGCAGAGTGAAGGTGCTGGGCTGGCCTCCTCCACACACTCATAGCTAAACTGCAGCAGAATGAGGTTGCTAACCTGTGAAGGACTAACAGACGACACCCGGAGCAATGGTCTGCTGGAAAGTGGAAAGAAATACTAATTGAAGTGCGTCTGCAGTGATACTGGGGAAGCACAACTTGAGAGGAGTGGGGGGTCATCACATGGAGCCACCCCCTTCTCTCAGCTCCATTGCTAACTCAGTGGTACTTACTGCATCCGGGCCCTTGGAGACCTGCCGTGGCACGGGAGGAAGGGGTGCACAGAGCTCGCCTACAGGACAGAGGTGCACAGTGGACACTACAGGAGCAGGGTGCTGAGTGACGCGTACTGGCCCCAGCACAGCGGGTGCCGCGCACAGTGGGGAGAACCAGACCAGACCACTGTCTCTCCTCATGGAAGAGGGTATCACTTACAGGCTGAGGTTGGAGTACCAAAACACCTGCCCTACACCCACTCCCGGGACCAAAACCGACACAAGTGAACACTTCACTAACCAGAGTTAAGCACCTGTCTCTTAACAATAGCACTAAGTACCCAGGATAAGGCTGTGTGCTAGGAAAGACAACAGCTCCTGGCTCGGAGACCGTTTCAGTTGCAGTCTGTGCCCAGAGCTGCACCTAGTGTTCAAGTAGCCGAGAGGTGGCACAGGACGACATGCACAGAGACTGAGCAGCTCACCCAGAGGACGGGATCGCTGTGGCTCCCCATCACACAACACTGGCACTCACTGTTCAATGGGAAGCCTGAATCCTGGTGCCCACTGCATGATCCCTCACTGACTGACTACCCCGGTTCCTTTCTACCTGCTACCCTTGCCAGGGCCAGTTCTCTCAACACTTGAACAGGTGCAAAGGCAGCAGTCTGAAAGTCTATTCCTGTTACAACCTACAAAAACTAAAAATGAAGAGACAGAAAAACATACCACAAATGCTGCAGCAATAAAAATGAGACATCCCATGATGTCTCAAATCAGCAGAACTTTGGAATGTGCCTGAAGATGGATTCAAAAACAGTTACACAAAGCTGAATTTAAAAAACAAAAACAGTGGATGAGATAGAACAGGGGAAGAATAAAGACTAAAAAATACAGCACTGTTACAATTACAACAAATGGATCTAAAAAATACTGTAACATAATTTAAAAATATAATGAAGGGCCTCAACAGCAGACCAAAACAAAACAAAACAAAAAAGAAATGGAGAGAATTAGCTTTGAAAGCACCACATTATAGGACACACTAATAGAAGAACAAAGAGAAAAACAATTTCAAAAAATAGTATTGTGAGTCCTTTGGGATAACCTAAATAACAGTAACACTTGTATCATAGGGGTCCCAGAAAGAGGAGAGAAAGAGAAAACCATAGAAAATCCACTTTAAGAAATAATTGATGAGGGCCTCCCCGGTGACGCAGCGGGTTGAGTGCAGCGCTGTGAAGCTGTCCGCAACCTCTGCAGCGTGGGTTAGATTCCCAGTCGGCCAGGGAGCTACCCACATGGCATGGCAGACCTCTCCTGTCTCACCCACTGCTCTCCTCAGCGGTGCTTTCGGTCCGTCTGTCTGTTCTGCTCCCCGTTCCGTCTCTGGTGAATCCTCTCAATCTCCCACACATCTGGCCTGAACCCCAGTTCTTGCATAAATAAATCTTTACAAAAAATAAAGCTGCCATTAAAAAAAATAATTGATGAAAACCGTCTTAACCTAGGAAATTAAATATCCAGTACCAAAAGGCCCAACGAGTTTCAAACAAAATAGCACCAGAGAGATATACTCCATGACATATGGAGTCTATGTTGAAAGCCAGTGACAAGGACAGCAAGAGAATAAGCAGTAAACTACATGGCAACACCAATAAGACCGTCCAGGCACTATCAGTAGAAACATTACAGGCAATAAGGAAATAGCCGGGCTATTTAAAGTACTAAAAGAAAAAGATACCCAGGTTAGAATCCTTTACCTTGGCAGATTAACATTCAAGACAGAATGAGTGATAAGGAACATCAATGAAAAGCTAAACTAAAAGAATTTACTACAAGTAGCCACACACGACATAAGAGTCAGTTATTATAAAGCAACAGACCCACAAATGTAGAGGTGACAGACCCCTAAAGCATGCAACAGGGAGGAGGAGGGAAATAACGATGTGGCCCATCACAATGGACTTGAGACCGTACAGTCCAATGAACCACGCGGACCGTCTGTCACACAGTGACCTCAGTCAGACCTTCACATAAAAGTCAGAGCTAACACATCAGACAACAGAAGTGGAGTCAAAACAAAATGTCAAAGGAAAAAAAAAATAGGGTAAAAAGAAAAACCAAAACAAAATGGCAATGAGCACTTATATCTCAATAATCATCTTACACGTAACATAAGATTAAAAAGACATTCTACTGAATGGAGGAAATATTTATACAATATATAAGGGGTAAGGCGTTAACAACTAAGATATATAAAATCTCCTATGATTCAACACTGGACCAACAACCAACCCAATTAATAAATGAGTAATGCCTTCTTTGTCTGCAAATTCACCCTTAATATTGTTCGCGTCTGCGCCTTGCTTACCTTATAATACAGTGAGGTTTGTACATTTCTTGAAACTTGGATCTTCACCTTTAAGAAGACAAGTTTAATGTCTTTTTTCACATTTTGTGTCTGTTTGCAAAAGTTAATTTCCTCATCCATTATATGCTCCCAGTAAATTTTATCTAGGACTAAATTACATGTGATCTTCAAAATTTCAATGAAATAAATTGCCACAAGTAGGCTTGAATACATAATTAAGCATGGATTAAACCGATAACATAATTCCAATCCCCTCCCTATACATGGTTGTATATCTTCTTTCCCTCATTTTATTATCTGTATATAATTTTTCATTTTCAAAATGCTACAAAAGAAACTTGAGGTCATCAGACACTGAACTGAAGAGAAACCGCCAAAACTGTCAACAATTTCAAGAAAGAAAAGGCAGAAAACACATTCCACAAATGGACAGCCACAGGGGAAACTGGATAATCAAACTATAAGAAAAGAGGAATCATAATACGGGATAAAGAATTATGGAATTCTGGTAGCTTCACTTTGTCTACTTATGACTCATATTTTAAAAGTTAGATTACAAATATTTTATTATAATGATGAATATGTAGATACAACTCAATAATCTGGATAATTTAAAATAACAGATTTTTCTCATAAGCACACCAAAACTTGTGAAAATATTAAGCTACTGTCATATAATTTTGTAAAAAATGTAACACATGTCCTTACCTTTACATATGCATCATGGAGTCTCATTAGTACCGGCCTATTTATAAAACACAATTGTAAGGCAAAAATTAATAATGAATTCTTAAGAATTCACTAAACCAAAAAGAAAGTACATTGAACATGGTCAAATATTCTTATTGAGAGTCATTTTCTATCTCTTAATAATGTTAAGTAAGTCAGATTGAAATGGCTTCTAGGTAATTTGGCTTATACTTAACGTGCCTAAAAAAAAAAAATCACAACATAAGAAACTCATACTGTAACACAGAAGACATAGGACAAATCACTGGTTGCAGGAATAGCAAATTTCTCTTTTTCATGTAACTTTTACTGGTGGATACAAACTTATTTAGTTGAACATCAGGCCGACATAATTTAAAGTTTATCTTTTCTATTATCTCTAGCCTTCTCCCATATAGCTAAATTCATGTTAAGTGAATACACAATGAGAAAACACAATGAGAATACACAATGAGAAAACACAAATACTATTTAATATTTTTTTTGATGATCCAAAGTCAAGGTTATAAAAACCAGAGATGCTATAATTTGGGCTTATCCCTCGACCCTCACTTCCCTTCTTTATCTACTTTGTGTCTACACAACTTTTCCTTCCCTCTGTCGTGCAGCTTTAACCCTATCCTTCCAGGGTTAGGAAAATAAGTATCAGGGAAAGCATTCTGGACTATTTTTCCCTCATACAAAAGAGCCAATTTGTAAAGAAATTCCAAGGGTTCAACCTTCAAAATAGATCAGAGTCCAACTACTGTACATCAGCACTAGAGTCACCATCTCCTCTAGGCAGTTTCTATTTTGACTTTGATTCTGTTTTTTTTTTTTTTATTTCTTGCCTTCTTCTAAGCCATTAGTTGGCATTTATTGCTGTACACAACAAATTCTTTATGCTTTCTATTTCTTAGAGCTGATATCACCAGGCTTATTAGAATTAAATATAAAAACAAGAATAAATTGACTTGGAAACTTATAACAGTCCAGCATATGTGAAAAGGAATTTGTAAATGCATGGACTTGTGATTTTTTTTCTGGATTTTTAGCAGCAGTGTATTTTTTCATTCAGTGCTCCTTTTATAAAGTCTCAGGTGAGTATTGCTGGAATTAGTTTTTATTTCTCAAATGAAACTGATCCTTAACTTTTAGTCTTTTTCAAATTATTGATGATTCATTCTTCTGGAAATTGTTTCCATTCTGCCAGGAACTTTCCCTCAATAGAATCCCATCCAATGGCCCAGGACTATTTTACACCATCAACTTCTTTTGTTCCTTGAGTTTGCTTTTTCAGTTACTTAGAAAATATCCAAGTTGATATTAAAAAAAAATCCTTAAAGAAAAAATAATTTGAGAAGCTGAAACCACTTCTGCAAATGAATAAGGAAATTTTGGATCATCTAATATCTCAAGATCAAATTTCCTCTTTTTTTTTTTTCATTTTAAAGAAACAATCTGTGTCTCCACAGAGATTAATTTGTTGGCCAGAGCAATGCTTTTCCTGGGAAGTTGTCAACTAGAGAGAAATTTTGAGAAAACCAGAAATACACCATTACTATATCAGGTTAAAATAAGCTTAATCATTCAATACCTTCATTACAAAGCCAAACATAAATAACAAAAAAACAAAAATGCCAAACATTTCAGTCATATAACTTATCATAATGACATTAAATTAAAATTAATACTGGAATTCATATTTTATAAAACAAATATGAAGAATGCATTCAATGTGAAATTTTAATTTAAGATGGATATCAAAGATATTCGATATGGTCAGTAGTTTCAACATCTGTAATTTTCTAGTTTTGACTCATTTTTAAATAAGCATTCATTTAATTTCACCTTATGAGATAATGATGGGTAAGTTTTATTCTTTCACCCCAAAACGGTGATTCAATGTCTTTATATAATCCCTGAACACTGAGTTTTTATTCCAATTAAGACCATTTCTCATCAGAGGAGAGGATAGCATGGTAGAAGCAACAGCACTTGCATTATTGAGTAGGCCAATGTGAAAAAACACTATGGAAGAAAAGTTGGGTTTGCACTGAACATAATCTTATCTATGTTAGATAGCACATGAGAACCAACCAATTGAAATCCTCCAGAATATGAATTAAAAAAAAAAAAAAAGAAAATCAATTAGATAGCTAAACCATAGATAAGCCCTTATGGAGCAATGTTCTTTTTAAAGTTTGACTACAGAAGTTCAATGATGTGAAGACAGAGACTTATACACGTGTCATACGATGGGATGCTGTTGAGGGTCAGTGCACCTGCCTGCCTGCTGTCTGCCCCCACCCACAGAGACTGCAGCCTCCGTCAGGCAGGAGGCGATCACAGTCTCTGAGCAACGACTGCAATGACAGTGTGCTCTTAGCTGTGATTTGGCACAAAGACGAGAAGTACGTCCACGTACACAGATACCTATTTTTAAATACAATACAGCCAGTCTACTGTCCAACAGAAAACTATCAATAGCAAAGGCTCCTAAGTGTAATGTTAGAATTGCAATTATTGATCTACAGAGAAAACAAATTTAGTATCTCAAACGTGAAAAGAGGTAGTTTTACTGACACCGTGCATCTGTCAATGACTGCTCTGCATGCAGAAAGGGCCAAAAATTAGCCTATTAAAATATTTTCTTAGTCTAAGTGATTAGCTCTTCCCTTTTTTAACCGGCTCATCAGACTGAGTGCAGTGAAAAGGTCTTGCATGTGGGAGTTACTGGAATGATTCAAATCATTTTTCAATTTGAAAGTACATGATGGTTTCTGTTAAATAGGGACATGGATAGTTGGCAATGATTTGGATTAATGTCTAATTTACTCTATTTGCCTTTCTTCTTATAACTGGACAACTACTGGTAGTCTCATAATTTTTGAATCATCACCCATGAGTCTTAGGTCTTTAGAATGAGCTTCCTGAGTCCTTGTTATTAGTTAGCAAATTTAAAGAACAGGGTGCATTGGCCAAATCTCCATATGCAAACCAAGTGGAAATTAAATGATCCAATGTAACAAAGGAACAAAATGAAATTATTTTCGGCAGTATCCTTTGTTTGTCTATTCTTAACCACCATCTTAGAGAAGTGTGAATTAAAAGTTGAAATGATTTATTTCAGAAACTAAATAAATAGAGCACACTGCTGCTTTTTCATTTTACTGTGTACTTTCGCTTCTGGTATTTTTCCTCCCTCTGAAAGCGCTATTTCAACAAGACCATGTAAATGTCTATAATTGCGAGAGAAAATGTTAATATAACATTTACACAGTTCAACAGCTTCAAAGCTGTTTCATTGACTATGCTTAAAAGGAAACTCACACACAGAGGCCCCCAGCCCACATAAATGCTAGTTTAGTGGGACATTTGGTGACAGAGCCTTGAAAACAGAAACAAAAAGGAAGGGAAATCAAACAGGCCCATCTTCCAGCCTAATTCAAGCCATTTAGAAGCTCTGTGCTTAAGCTAAGGATTACCAGTGATACTATCTACATCAGCTTTGCTGTTCAGGAAGAAATGTCTCTCATTAAAAAAAAAAAAGAAGAAGAAGAAAAGAAAAAATGAGGGGAAAAGAAAATAGTTTAAAGCCAAGTAATTCAGGCTTGCATAAATCTCTAATGGGCTGTGTCTTCCTATGATTGGCTGTGCATTTTTTTCTCTACCCAGGGGAAACACTATATGTCTTAGAGGAGAATAATAGTAACTCCATCTTGTGTGTTATACGATATCTTCGAGTAATCCCGAGGATTTTGGCTTTGTCTGCCGTCAACAAAAGGCCACCCATACATAATGTGTCTGGGCCATTCCAGACTCCTCACCTTAGCAGGTGACACCCATAAGATGGACGTGGGCCACTAAGCCCATATATAGCTGGAGGCAGTTTTGCTCCCAAGGCAACTCAGGAAAACTAAAAACAAATAGCATATTTCTCTTCTTATAAGAACAAAGTGTGATCATCCCCTGCAGTTGTCTCAATTTTCTGGGCTTTTCTCAGGAGAATAAAATGCCAAAATAATGCTTTGGTTTGTGAGCTGATTTAGAAAATACAATGCTGTATATTCATTTGTGAAAACTGCACATTGACTCCAAGGCCTTTATGTCAAACCACAGAAACAAGAGAAAAATTAAGAGACCAAAGCACCAGTCATTTACCTGTTGGGGTCTTCCATTAACAATTAATAGAAGTGACATAGAAAAGTCTATTTTGTCTATTTTATCATCATCCTTTTTTAATTTTTCTGGGGCACTGCTTATTGATATCAATGCTCAGTAGCTAAACCTCCTCACTGGTCAATTTATTCACTCAAAAACGTGCACCTACTACACCTAAGAGGCTTTCTTCATCTGATATTTTGAGAATGCTTTGCCTTTAGATGTACTTACTGACAATTTAACTATAAAATTTTAAATCTGGTAGAAGGTCAGAAATGAATCTGCTCTATTTCTTTATCATCTCTGACAAAATAATCTTGAGCAAGCCTGGCCTACTAATTACATTGCAAATAAATAGCATGTATGTCATTATTCAAATAGTACCAACAAACAGAACTGTCTAGGTTGATTAAAATAAATTAGTTGAAAAAGTTAAAAAGCTAGCGGGTCCTATAGCAAAAAATAATTTTTAAGGCAAAATAAAGGCATAGTTTCTACGATTATTCAGTTGTGTCCAGGATACATTTCATTGTATCCATAAAGGCATATTCATTTATATTTCAAATTACCAGGAAAAGTTTCTGTGTAAGATGACAAGGGAATGTACTTTGTCAAATATGAACTCTCAGTGAAGAGGTAAATTGTAGCATAGTCAATGAGCTGATATAACAAAAAACAAGATGTTTATCAACAAATATATAATATTGAAACTTCGTTGCGATGTGTTAGTATACAGGGGCAAGTGCAGAAGTGAAAAAGTAAGTGGCTGGTTCAAGAGAAATCGGATTCACAGAGATACTATCATTTTTATTGCATAGATTTAAAGTGCCTATTTCCAAACAGGGCCACTATCTTTATAATGCTTTCTTCATTACATTACCAAATTTATATTGATAATTCTTTCTTAACCTACCCATCATGAATACAAGGGAAAGAAAGCCAATTCATTATGCTGTCACTTGATCTTGCTCAATCTCCCATCTACAAATTTCACAAAACCAAATTGAGAAATCCAAAAGTGGAGACAGACGTCAGAATGGCCCAATCACATTGCATCGAATATGTTGGATGTACTGTACATGGCCCCTGATTAGACATGAACACAGCCAGAGGCCTGTCCTAAGTTGGTCATTACATGAGTCATACAATTCAGTAGGAGAGGTATTTAAACCATTAGGAATTCAGTGTATAAACCCTAGAAAACTGATCATTAAGTTGTGATAAATATTATCTTGATTGGCTGAGTTTAGTAATATTGTAATGTTTTCAATACTTATATATTCATTTATCAACTTACTGTAAGATGAAACTATCATCTTACTTTGGCTAAGAGGAGTTTGTCTTAGCATTCTCTCTGAATTTCACCTAAAAATATAGGATTTTACCTATGTGGTCACAGCTACAGTGACTGTATGGGTTTTCTGATTAAGAAACATTCCTCTTTTCCTTCTATATATTTTATGGTTTCAGGTCTTATGTCTAGTTCTTTAATCCATTTTGAGTTGGTTTTTGTGCATGGTGTGAGGTAGTAGTCAAGCTTCATTCTTTTGCATGTAGCAACCCAGTTTTCCCAGCACCATTTATTGAACAAACTGTCTTTGCTCCAGTGCATATTCTTTGCTCCTTTGTCAAAGATGAGTTGACCATAGATCTGTAGGTTTATTTCTGGGTTTTCTATTCGGTTCCATTGGTCCATGTGTCTGTTCGGGTTCCAATACCATGCAGTTTTGATTATTATGGCTTTGTAGTATCATTTGAAATCTGGGAAAGTGATGCCTCCATTCCATTCTTTTTTTTTCAGGAGGCTTTTGGCTATTCAGGGTTTTTGGTGGCTCTATATGAATTTCATCAATATTTTTTCTATTTCTTTGAAGAATGACACTGAAATTTTAATTGGAATAGTGAAACACTACATGACATGCACCTCAAAGACATCTTTACAGACACATCACCCAAAGCAGTGATAGTGAAGGCAAAGATCAACAGCTGGGACTACATCAAATTAAAGAGCTTCTGCACAGCAAAAGAGACTATAACCAAAACAAAGAGAAACCCCACAGACTGGGAGAAAATTTTTGCATCCAACACTAATGATAAAGGGCTGCTCACAAAAATCTACAAAGAGCTGATGAGACTCAACAAAAACAAAGAAAATAATCCAGTCAAAAAATGGGCAGAAGAGCTAAAAAGAAACTTCTCCAAAGAGGAAATACAAATGGCAACCAGGCATATGAAAAAATGTTTAACGTCACTTGCAATCAAGGAAATGCAAATCAAAACTACAATGAGATACTGTCTCACACCAGTGAGAATGGCACATATTAAAAAAACTAGCAACAACAAAATGTTTGTGAGGATACGGAGAGAAACAAACTCTCCTGCACTGCTGGTGGGAGTGCAAGCTGGTCCAACCACTATGGAGAGCTGTGTGGAGATTTCTGGACCTACTAAACATAGAGCTTCCAGATGATCCAGCAATTCCACTCCTAGGTATTTACCCAAAGGACAAAGAAACATTAATTCCAAAGAGCAGCTGCACCCCTATGTTTATAGCAGCACAATTTACAATAGCTAAGCTTTGGAAACAACCCAAATGCCCAAAAATAGATGAGTGGATCAAGAAGATGTGGTCCATATACACCATGGAATATTACTCAGCATTCAAAAAAGATAAACACATGCAATTTGCAGCAACATGGATGGAGCTGGAAGAGATTATGCTCAGCGAAATAAGCCAGAAAGAAAAAGAAAAATACCGGATGGTCTCACTCAGCAGGAATCTAGAAAACCTAAATATGGACCAGGAAAAAGAATAACTATAAGAAAGAAAAAATCAAAATCAACAAACAACTATGAACCAGAGACACTCTTTGTGGGGGAGGGGGAAGGAGGAATTGGGGTTAAAATCGAGGTTGCAATTGTATGGGGAATATAAAAATAAAAAAAATAAAACTCTAGCTGAAATATTAAAACAAAAACAAAAAAACAAAAACACATTCCTCTTAAGGACACATTTTTGGAGCACAGGTCAGCTGGTCTGAGGCCCGATTTTAAATTTCACCCTCATGCATATTCTTCTAGATGCTGCAATGGTCCATCAGCTATACTGTCCTATTCACCCTCTTTGAGGGCCTCCCTGGTGGCACAGCGGGTTGAGCACAGCGCTGTGAAGCTGTCCGCAGCCTCTGCAGTGTGGGTTTGATTCCCGGCCGGCCAGGGAAAAACCCACATGGCGCAGCAGAACTCTCCTACCTTGCCCAATTGCTCCCTTCAGCAGTGTCTTCTGTCCATCTGCCTGTTCTGCTCCCCTCTCTGTCTCTGGTGAATCCTCTCACCCTCCTGCGCTTCTGGCCTGTACCCCAGCTCTTGTATAAATACATAAATCTTTAAAAAAAATTCATGTTTTGAGCCTGCATTTCTTGCTTTCCAGGACTGCTGGTTTTACATAATTTACATAGATGTAGTCTCCCTTTTACATATCTTAGGTTCATGTCACTAAACAAACAACAGGTGCCCCCACATCCTACAATAGTTTTAAAAATATATATAAGCACCTTTATAGTTTAATCATAAAGAAATCAACACATTCACTTTCCCTACATGTTTACATAAGATATGTAACACTGAGTTAATATGAAATAAAGAAGGGAAATTTGATTAATTACGAAATTACAATGTCTTCACCTTGGAAAATAGATCTGGAAGACACAAAACAGAAAGCAGAGATGTGAATCCAATTTTATTGGATTTAATCCATTTAATTTTGGGGGTAAAGTTAAAATATAAATAATGAAAATAATATATTTTAATATTCGTTTTGGTATTAGAACAGAATATGGGTGGAATTCACACTATCATTATTTCTCCACATTTTCTTTTCATTGAGAAAAGAAAAAAAAAGTCTACAAAACATATAATGGCAAAGCACAGCACAACCAATGCTGGGGGGGATATACTGGTTACCAGAAGGAACAAGTGGGAGGGAGTAGGGGTGGGGAACCAGCCCAGGAGGTTTGGTGCATGGTGAGTGCAGCATGTGCACTTAAGGAGGTGTAAACAAGGAACCCCAAAATTACCCATACGTAATTGTAAATGACTTCTAAAAAAGCAAACATGTACCTATTAAAAAATCAACAAAACCTAGTATTTTCCAGAGAAACTATTGTACCTGTTGATTAAAATAACTGTTAGAGTACATTCAACACTTACTATCTTTGATGGGTATGAACAAGAGTGGTTTCTGGGGCCTCCCCAGTGGTGCAGCGGTTGAACACTGGGTTGCGAAGCTGCCCGCAGTCTCTGCAGTGCCGGTTCGATCCCCGGCTGCTCCCCGGCCACCGGAGGAGGGTCCCACATGGCGCGCAGACCTCTCCTGCCGCCCGCTGCTCCCCTCAGCAGTGTACTTCGGTCCTTCTGCCTGCTCTGCTCCCCGCTCTGGCTCTGGTGAATTCTCTCACGCTCCCGCTCTTCTGACTGTACCCAGTGCTTGTATAAATAAAAATAAATAAATCTTAAAAAAAAAAAAAGAGTGGTTTCATCTGCTGTAACGAAGTACATGATCTCAGGCGCGTAACTCAACAGGAGTTTATTTTCCTCATATCACAGTCCAGTACAGATGTACCTGTTTATGGGCCACTCTCTCACTTGTGGTTTCATAGACTTTCAAGCTCCTAAAACCTCATGGTCACAATAATTCTCCAGGTCAGCAGCTCATCATGAGGAAGGCCCCATCTCAATCCTGCTCTTACTTGTTAAGCAACCGAGTGCCAGGGTCTCACCGAACGCAAGACAGCTCAAAATCAGAACCCCTGACTAGCAGCTGCTGTTGAGAGACACTTGCACATGGATATTCGGGGCTGGCAGCTCTCCACCTCTGGGAGGTAAGAGGCAGTGAATCTTTACAGAAATAAAATTTGAACCCAGGTCAGACTAAGTTAAAAAAAAAATCCAGGCCTTGCATTACAAATCATTATCTACTCATTTTCAAATTACAATAGTTTTAACTATTCCCAGCACTACTACTACTAATGACACTAAGTGAACCTGAAGGCTTTATATGGACCGTGGTAATGGCTTCTCATGAGATAGCTAATGTTATCATCATAGGAGACTCTAATGCAGTTCCCTAATGTGATCCGCAGTTTACAGCTGAAGAAAAGGACGCAAAGCAAGGTTCAAATTCTAAGATAAAAAGCCATCATTTGAAGTCCTGGTCCCAGAGCCCAACTTCTAAGCACTGCATGACACTGCCCTTCGAGCTTGAACAAAAGTGCTATTTACAACTGGATGCCTCTGCCTGACCTGGGTTCTCCTCCGACACAGGTAGAGATGGTCTGAAACCATATCATCCAACTCACCTACTCTCAGTGACTCCTCAGATCTGCAAAAACATGAGTCCACACCAAATGGCACTTTCTCTTCTTACAACCACCACCACCACCAATTTCTATCATATCATCAACCACCTATTACAAAGAAGACTAATGACTTTATGAATTTGCAAACACAGGTAAGTATGATGCAAACTCAAGCTTGCTTCCCATGCTTTGCTGGGGCAGGCTCAGCACCCTCACTATCAGAGCACTAGCCTTCCACTGTCAACTTCACGAGCACCTCACTACTCCCTGGAGGCAGCGACCTCATGCTCAGCCAGAGGTTCAGATCAGGAGACCATATTAAAGGCAGTTTGGTCTGAACATCCACCAATTATGAGTTCCTGGTAATGATTTCTAGATAGATATTTCCATAACAGGGAACTTATCACCTCCCCTATAGCCTGTAGCGTCAATGGGTAGAAAATAGTTAGAATCCCAGAGTCACACAGTTCAAGTCATCAGTGCACCCTACACTTTTTTTCCTACACTGCTGTTCTCACACATGGAGAACGATGTGCTCAGCTCCCATGTTTTGTATCTCTGGAAGTGAGGGTAGGTCAATGAAGTTTTCGAGGACTAACCTGCCAAAGATCACATAACTGGTCTTTCTGTCACTTGAATTCATTGATTTTGGCTCTGCCCTTGGAATGACTCAAAGCATTTCTAATGCCTTATCCACATGAAAGACTTTCATATATTTGAAAACAGCTCTCTTGCTTGAATACTTCTCTTTCCCAAAATAAACAACTTTGTTTTCTTCCATAATTTGATATAAAATTCCTCCTGGTCCTGATGACTTTGACAGTGTCTTGTATTTCAGTGTCTCGTAAATGCCCTTCCACTTAACTCAGGACACCATATGTGGTCTGACCAGCACAAGATACGAGGAAAATAATTTCAATTTATTACTTGGCTCTCTATTTCTGTTAATTCAATTTAAGATTAAATTAGTTCTTCTGGCAGCTACACTGTACTATTGACTTACAGTGAACTCTTCAACTTGCCATTATAGAAACGGTCCAGGCCTTTTTCAAACCAGCCACTGTGGAATACAAAGACATGCAATGTCAAAGGTGGCTTCTTCTCTCTTATTTAATCAACTGTGAAAGTTGAGTGTGTCTAAGGGGATGTGACAAAAAGGGGAGAAGTGAGTATCACTGGATTAAATTTCATCTCCATTACTTTGGCCTCATGATTTCTCCTTGTCACATGTTTTGAGTCATAAATATTAACCCTCTCACCTTGTGCCTTATGGAAATTTGATTCCTATAACTTCATCAAAATTGTTGACCAAAAAAACCCCAGAAAAACTGAATAGTATGAAGGGGTAAATAAACACTCTGCTGCCAGAGACCAGCTCAGGCTGACATGGACAAACAGTGACTAAGTTTGAGTTCTCATCCCAGATGAATCTATTTTATCTCCGTTGCCTGCTAAGTCATCCAACACCGATTAGCCTCTCAATGAATGTCTAAAATTTACTATTTTGATAATTCAAAATTTCCTTGATTCTTGACTGGAATACCTAGCGCAGAACATGGATTCTCAGCACTCCTCACCCATCCCCCACTGTGGCCCCTTCTTTTGCTCCAAAAATGTCTACTATCCTGATTTCTAAATTTCATAGTGTCTAGGAATATATCCAAGTGAATAATCCTAGATACTGTAATTTAATCTTGCCAATTTTTAACCTGCTACGTCTTGTAAATCCTTTATTTTTTTCAAAGATTTATTTATTTATGCATACAAGAGTTGGCGTACAGGCCAGAGATGCAGGGAGTGAGAGGACTCACCAGAGGCAGAGCGAGGAACAGAACAGGCAGATGACCAAAAACACTACTGAGGGGAGCAGAGGGTGAGACAGGAGAGGTCTGCCGTGCCATGGGGGTTGCTGGCCATGTGGGCCGGCCAGGGATCGAACTCGTGCTGCAGAGGCTGTAGACTGCTTAAAAGCGTGATGCTTACCCCTTTACACCACCAAGGAGGCGCGTGTAAGTCATTTCATCTAAAGATTTCTTCTCCATCCTTTTGTTTTCCTAACAATGTACCTTTTTTTTAAAACTACTTTTTTTTTAAGATTTTATTTTTTCTATTTTTATACAAGAACTGGGGTACAGGCCAGATGTGCAGGAGGATGAGAGCATTCACCAGAGACAGAGTGGGGAGCAGAACAGGCAGATCGATGGAAATACACTGCTGAGGGGAGCAGCAAGTGTGACAGGAGAGGTCTGTGGCACCATGTGGGTATCTCCCTGGCCAGCTGGGAATCGAACCCGTGCTGCAGAGGCTGCGGACAGCTTCTCAGCACTGCACTCAATCCGCTGTGCCACTAGAGAGGCCCCCTTTTATTATTTTAAAAAAGGATTTATTTATGCATACAAGAACTGGGGTACAGGCCCGAGAGGATTCACCAGAGACAGAGTGGGGAACAGAAGAGGCAGATTGCTTTTTGATCTTTTTAAACTTAATGTTTGTTGATACTCAACACCTACTCTATTAATTCACTGTAGCTTATAAGAACATCTATTACTTTTGTTTCCATTTATTAGCCAGAATTATTTAATAAGGGGATGCTTCCTTTCATCTACTATTAGACTTACTAGTGGATAAAATTCACCAAAAAACTCCCAAAAAACACAAATACAGGATACGTGCTAAATTTAAAAAAGTTATTTCATAGATAACTGTTTGACTATTACCCTCAGAAAGTGAGCAGTTTGTTTTTATATTAATATATTTGGGGGTTTTCTTCTATTGTAACTGTTGTCCTTATTCAGCTCACATTGCTTCATCTTTGGTCCTGGAGCCTCTTCCAGTTGCTCTTGAACCCATCTGACAAGACAGCAGACAATGATGATCGCCTTGCTGTGTGATATGCCAAAAAGCCCACACACATCTCCTGTATTTTGTGTTCCAGAAGTATAATCATTTCCCCAAAAGGTCTGATTTTAAGGAATCCTGCTATTTATAAATACAATCTGGGCACCTCAAATGATGGATAATCTAAGTGGTACTTAGATACCACTATAAATAAATAGTGAGTATATATTTATATTTACTTATAGTGGTATCTAAGTACTATCTTCTGAGTTATGTGATATTCCAATCAATTTCCAGCATGCAGAGGTTTTATTTAAAATATCTTACTCTATCTCTACTTCTTTTTATCCACACCAAGAATCCCAGCACTGCTATAATAAAATAGTCCATAATAACTTATAAATATAATTTCAGAAGATATTAATACCATCGTTATGTTATGATTATAGTAAAACAGTAAAAATTTTTGCATTTGAAATTCCTTTTCTTCTTTATTTTTGTGTTTGTTTTCAATCAGCATGTCAGATTATTTAGCCATTACATTCTGAAATTCCTACCTAGCCTCCAGTGAGTGAGTACTCTATGCATTTAGTATCAATAAATATTAAGATTTGGATATGCAAAAATTTTGTTTACAATAATAATAACTGATAATGATGGTATTAGTTATACACGTAATCACAGAGTTAAGGCTCACTATCACTACTTGGCTCAACCCTCTCAACATACAATGCTTGATTGAAGCATATTTTTCAGAGATTCTGCAGAAGAATCTGGGGGAACGGTATTCCCTCAGTTCTGACATAGTGACAGACTGTCTCTGTGCTCCGCAGTGATGGTCATTTTTGATGGAGAAAAAATACTTAACTCACATTATCTTTCCTTGAGCACCTTAAATATGTTACCCTAATTGCATACTTAAATAACCTAGGTAGTTAGTTAAAGCATTGTTGTCAAATGTTTGCTAATGCTCTATATCACATGTCAGGAGGGAATTAAAACAACCATGAGCCACATCATAATAGAATGGCCAAAATCCCAAACATCTACAGCCACAAATGCATATGGGGGTGTGGAACAACAGAAACTCTCAGTATTACTGATGGAAATGCAAAATGATATAGCCACTCTGGAATACAATTTGATGGTTTCTTACAAAACTGAAAATAGGTTACCATAGGATCTAGTAATCACACTCCCGGGACTATCCAAAGGATCTGAAAACCTATGTTCACCCAAAACCTGTATAGGGATGTTTATAACAGCTTTATCCATAATTGCCAAACTTTGGAAGAACCACAATATCCTTCAGTCGGTTAATGAATAAATAAACTATATACATTTGGACAAGACAGCATTATTCAATACTAAAAGTA
Organism: Talpa occidentalis; assembly: GCF_014898055.3. Taxonomy (NCBI): domain Eukaryota; kingdom Metazoa; phylum Chordata; class Mammalia; order Eulipotyphla; family Talpidae; genus Talpa; species Talpa occidentalis. Next base: position 95,186,796 of record NW_023601322.1, read on the forward strand.
AAATTAGCAATCAAGCCATGACAACATAGCAAAAATCTTCTATGCATAGCAATACCAAACTGAGATGACTACACACTGTATAATTCCAACTATGTGCTTTCTTGAAAAGGCAAAATTAGAGAGTAAAAAGATCAGAGATTGCCAGGGAATGTAGGTGGGGGATGAATAATAGAGCACAGAGGATTCTTAGAAGAGTGAAACTATCCCTCATGATACTATAATGATGGAAACATGTCATTATACATTTGTCCAAACACAAGAGTGAACTCTAAGGTAAATCGTAGACTTTGAGTGATTGTGATGTTTCCGTCAACCTCAAAAGAGGTTCATCAAGGTAAGAAAAGTCACTGTCAGGAGCACTGATAGTGGGAGAGACCTGCCCTTGCAGGATTAGGGTAGATATGGGTAATCTCTCCATGTTGCTGTGAACCTAAACTAAAACTGAAAATAGCCCTTATTGAATCCACTCTTGCCCTTGCTCAGACATGTAGCCTCTCACCCCGCCCCAAACCCCGTGAAGGGATATAGTGGGTCAGTATCAAGAGTTGACAGGGGCCACTGCGCCTTCAGAATGGACGCCCTGCACTTGGATTACAGAGATCAAAACACACCCAGTTTCAGCTTAACTGACCCACTATGCTCTCCATTTATTTTTTTAAATATCTATTTCTTGGCTATTCTTGGGATTCTCGTATTCTAAGAACCCTGACAACCTCTTATTCTGTCTGCTTTCTCCTTCACAGACACAGCTACCAGACAGATCTTGGCACTCTGGATGGTTTGTTCTTTGTGCTTCTATTTTGTTTGGTGGGGGAAGGGACACACCACCTCACCTGCTTATTTGTGAATACTGACCGAGTGTTGTTGGTGTTGCTCTCTGGTTAATCTTCCTGTTTCTACATCGAAGTCATGAAGATTTAAGAAAGATGTTTCCACCACCTCCACCATCATCCCACCACCACACTAAATTGCAAAAATCATGCAATAAAAAAAAAGTGCTTTTAAAAAGTGCTTTTAAAATGTGCTTTTAAAAAAAAGCACTTTTTTAAAAAGTGCTTTAAAAAAAAAAGTGCTTAAAAAAAAAAAAACATGCTGCTTATACAAGAGATTCCATTGTTCTAAAAGCTGATTCCCCATACAGACATAATTCCCCTGCATTTAAGTTTGACCTAAAAGTAACATACAAATATAGCAAAAGCATTTAAGCATCTAATTAACTATAATTTTATTTGTCTTAGAATTTAGAAGAGTTTTTGAAAGAAAGACTAGGATAAAGTCTTGTAAATTGTGTGCTATTGCTGCCTTTTTTTTTTAACCTCCAGGAAAGGATCTAAATTTTAAGCTACTCCATTTTACTTAGAGCCACACTCGGTGCTACAGTGCCTTACAGTCTGTCATGAGGATGAAGGAATTCCGCTAACAAAAACACATTTAGTAAAGAGATGAGCCACAGTTTTTTCTTTCAGTTAGCAAACATTTATTTAACCATTGCTATGTATAATCTTTATACCCAACATAATGAAACTTTATCATCCTACAAACTCTTAAGATTAAATTTATGGATTTAATAAGAATGTCATAGATGGTAACTCCTCAAACCTTGTTAAGTGCTTCTATAGTCATTGCCCTCAAACAAAGAATAGCCGCATCATCTTCAGAATGCACAGGGAAAGCATTAAAATAACCAACTTAGGCTGCTTCTAAATTTACTCTTGGACAAAACATCATTTATATACTTTATGCCTTTGTGCTTTCATATGAAAAAGACGTTCTCACAATTTTGTAGAGATACATTTTATATTTCTATTACATCTTGCTAAATACCAAAGACACACACGTGTACCCTGACCACTCTTAACTTCCTGTATGCACTTGGCAGAAAATAGTCCAAACAATTTAGCCTGCCCATGTTTTCCTGTATATACATATGCTCAGAAGCAAAAATTTTCTATTTAGATAATAAATTGATTTTAAAACTTACTAGCCATCTTATAGTGAAAAAAAAAAAAGTTCATTTGTATCATGATCACCATCTTGGAAAATTAATGCTTGTTCGAAATTACAAATTCCTTTCATAATCCTTCCTCTTGATTTTTATTCCATCAATTATTGAGTCATTTGACTTTATTGAGTTACCTTATTAACCAAGTACACTATGTCCAAAGGACCTGGAAGTCTTTACATGCGAACACTGCTTCTGCTATGAGTGCTCAATCTGTGACCTGACCAGTGATCTTGGAAGCATGAGGGATAAAAAAAAAAAGAGCATCCTTGATTAAATCAATCATTTAATCAACAAGTATTAAGAGCTGTGAGGGAGATAAAAAAAACACAGAAGATAATTATCTCTGCTATCAAAGAGATTACAGTCTTGTTAGAAATGTAATACGTGCAAGAGGCAATTAGAGAATAAGACAGTATATAATGAAGTGTTTAATTGGGGTGGGGGTGCAGCCTAAGCTTATTTCTGCAAATGAAAGGGTTAGATAAGATGGGCTTTAAGATCACCTTCACGAGTATGAGCTCTATGAAAGTAGAATGACAAGACATTTATGCAGATAAGGCCTCAAAGAAGTAATTTATCTCTTTGGCAATTGTGATTCTTTTCTCTACCCCATTCCCACCTCACTATGAATATTGAGGAAAATTCTATTTATAAGGTCCTCACTAAGAAGTATAATTGAATCAATCATATCTCATGATTTTAAATATAAATGGTTTAGCAAACATATACACCATCAACTGAAATAGAATAAGCAACTAGAGAAAATCAGTGTCTAAATTCTGTAATTATTTTTGTTGAAAGTCGACATGTATTTTCAATGAAAGCAAAAGTGCCAAAACATTCAAAACACTGGCTGTCTAAGCTTGAATCCCATTAGTCAGAAGAACAAGAGGCAGTTCATCAGGTTATGCAGAGATAAAGCCATTAGAACATTATCATCTGAGACGGCCTGAAGAAGACACACACATTGGCACAGCACACAATGGCTCCTCCATTCTACCATCTTGAAATTAATGGGACTACAAAGACAGGTTTAAGGCAGCTCCTTGTAAATTTTCTCATGAATTTAAAGAAGTTACAATTCAGGATGATAAATTCTTAAGTTGAGGTGACCGAGGTTGGTTCTGAGTCTCACCCAGGTACTAACCGGGAGCGACCCTGATTAGCTTCCGAGATCTGACAAGATTGGCCGTGTTCCCAGTGGTAGGCCTACACACCCTGGGTGTCCCAAAAGAACCATCACTTTATAATCTCTAGTTGAAACTACCTAAATAGATTTTTTCCAGTCTTAATTCCTAAGTTACATATAGGTCATGGTCTGACTCTCTAAGACTCTTGTCAATTTTAGCGCATTTTATTGGGAAAGACCAACGTGATCTCTACATTGGAAAAAGGACATTAAAAGGATTTCCACCTCAACCAATACTAAAAACCTGGCCATCCTTATTTGAACATCTTATAAATATCTCATCTAATAACAACGAGCAGATTCTCTGAAAATCCAGACCTCCAATCTAAACTTCTCACCTAACTCTAGCATGAGTGACTCATGCTAGAAAGTGGGAAGGGTGGGGCAGAAGCAGGTGGCTAACTCTCAAAGTCCCTCTGTTCCTCCTAGGTTATCACAGGTGCACTATCCCATCACAAGGGAGCTGCCATTCCCGCACCTCAAGAACAGATTGTTTAGTCATATGTTAACTCCAATGCCAAAACTGCTCCTGAAGTTGTCTTTTTTTTTTTATTTTCATAAAGATAGCTCTAATTTATGAAGGTCCCCCCATATACCTGGTAACCGTGAACTTGACCCATATTTTTTTAGTTTAAATTTTATTTTTATATTCCCCATAAAATTACAACCCCCTTATTTTGACCCCAATCCCTCCTTTCCCCACCCCCCCACGCCCCATAGAGTGTCTCTGGTTCATAGTTGTTTGTTGATTTTGATATTTTCTTTCTTACAGTTATTCTTTTTCCTGGTCCCTTATTTAAGTTTTCAGGATTCCTGCTATGAGTGAGACCATCCGGTATTTTTCTTTTTCTTTCTGGCTTATTTCGCTAAGCATGATCCTTTCCAGCGCCATCCATGTTGCTGCAAATGGCATGTGTTTATTTTTTTGATTGCTGAGTAATATTCCAAGGTGTATATATGCCACATCTTCTTGATCCAGTCATCTATTTTTGGGCATTGGGTTGTTTCCATAGCTTAGCTATTGTAAATAGTGCTGCTATAAACATAGGGGTACAGGTGCTCTTTGGAATGGATGTTTCTGTGTCCTTTGGGTAAATACTTAGGAGTGGAATTGCTGGATCATATGAAAGCTCTATGTTCTCTATGTTTAGTTGGTCAAGAAAACTGGTCCAACCACTATGGAGAGCTGTGTGCAGATTTCTGGACCTGAAGTTGTCTCTTTAATGAAGAATGACAACTCACTTTCTGGCATCAGGCATGTAACAATTTTTCTGTCACTAGTAGTCTTCCTATCCCAAGCAGCAGAGAATTCCAGAAGCAACTGGTTTTCGTCTGTCAGCGACAGTGCTGTATGGTGCTGCATTCCTCCAGTGAGCCACCTTTCCCGGTCTGTGTCTTTATTCACCCTTCAGGGCCCCTGGCCCTCACATCATCACACAGAACACACGCTGGCCCATCCCACTGAAGCTCTGTGCTGACAGGGGCGGCGGGTGGTCGGGAGGGAACTATGATCGATGAGCTTCGGTAAGACACGGGCATACAAGGAGATGGAAGGTGCACGCCAGGAAACCAGTGAAGCTCAGGAAGACCCTGCAGGGTGCACTGCGTAGAGTAACCTCAGATGTTAAAGAATGCATGTAGGGTTTTACGTCCAAGTGATACTGAGAAAAAGGCATCATGCTTGTTGAGGTTCAGAGGCAATTTAAAGCATTCTTTATGACTCATTTAGAGACTATCCTTAAGGCTTTTGACTGTGAGTGGGTGTCAGGCAAAGACTCTGATTTGTCCAGGTTACAGTGGACGAACAAGCTTTCTCACTTGCATTTATAGTCCAGAAAATTTTACTGGCATCTGAATATTAATAAAAATGTATAGAGACTGGCACTATCAGAGAACAGAAGATAGACCACTGGGATCTCGGAGCAGAGCTTCCGTGGTGCTCAGCTGGCATGCTGCCAGAGAACACCATACATCTGATGTGTGACACCAGCCACCTCGAGTCCTGGGCCGGCTGGGACTCACAAGGCGTTCTCGTCACAGAGCCCTGGGCGGCGCGCACCCCGCAGCAGCCCACCGTCCAGGATCGCCGTTGGCCTGCGACAACCTCTGACACTTCCTAAATCAGAAGCACGGATCTGCCGAACATGTCCTACCCTCACCTTGCCTTATTTTCTCATCGCCATCCACCCGTCACTTCTACCTCTGACCGCAGAGGGAGTTCTCAGAAAAGCAGACTACCAGCTGAGCCATCACTGAGGATGAGACCCTTCTTGCAGCCAGAAGTGGAGGGGTCTAGCATTATTGCTGGATTCAAAACTGGGCTTGAAGATCGTATCTTCCTAGCAGGCAGGCCCTTAGAAAAGTTTTCTAGGAGACATGCCAGAAGAGGAACTCTTTATTGGCTAATGTTTAGGCCAAGTGGTTAGGAAGATGAGTGACAAGAAAAGTCTGAGAATTTTCTAAATCAGATTCCTATACATCACAGGTGGAGAACAGACTGTCCCCGCCTGAGATGCTCTGGGGGCACTGGTTCATATTAACACTGGAGGTAGACTCTTCAGGACTGAAGACTGTCAAGGGCCGTGACCAGTGGGGGTTCTGCTAAGAGCACAGGGAACAGGGACTGAATATGAGAGGAGGGAGCTGATCAAACACCAATTCTGAATTGACTGTCATTTACAGAAATAAGGACCATGGTCTATAACTACGTGCACACATTTATACAGAAAAAAACCACACACTTCCAACTTTGTTCAATAAAAGCATTTCAGATATGATGATAATAGCTATTGACGCTCATCTTTCACCTAGTCTCAGTTATTTTTTTTTTAAATATTTATTTATTTATTTATACAAGCACTGGGTACAGCCAGAATGTGGGAGGGTGAGAGAATTCACCAGAGCCAGAGCGGGGAGCAGAGCAGGCAGACTGATGAAGTACACTGTTGAGGGGAGCAGCGGGTGGCAGGAGAGGTCTGTGCAGCATGTGGGACCCTCACCCGGTGGCCGGGGATCGAACCGGTGTTGCAGAGGCTGCAGGCAGCTTCACAGCCCAGCGCTCAACCACTGTGCCACCAGGGAGGCCCTAGTCCCAGTTTTTGAATGGGATGGAAATAGTTCTTTCCTTCTCTCTCTCTCTCTCTCTCTCTCTCTCTCTCACGGGGGGGGGGGGAGAGAGAGAGAGAGAGAGAGAGAGAAGGAATGAGGTGTAAGGGGTGGAAAGGTGAAGAAGCAGCAAGGAACTCCACCTCAGGAAGCTTGGGGTAGAGGATGGGCCCCTTTCCGCAATGCTCCCCTGTCCCATTGTCCCCTCACCTGAACACTACTGTCACATGGAAGACTTACAAACTCATGTGACAAATCGCCACACTGATACTTAAGGCAGAACAAACACCCATCACAGGGAGTTCTGGACCCCAGTGGGGCCCGGGTGCACCTGCATGGGACTGGGGCTAGCTCACTCCAGGCAGTTCATTCATTCCATCTGACTTCACATTTTATGTGCTGAGTTTTTTTTTTTTTTTTTTTTTTTTTTTTTTTTAAATATTAAATTTTATTTTTATATTCCCCCATACAATTGCAAACGCCCCATTCTGACCCAATCCTTCCCCTCCCGCCCCCCACCCCCCAAAAAGTGTCTCTGGTTCATAGTTTTTTGTTGATTTTGATTTTCACTTTCTTATATTCATTTTCCTGGTCCCTTATTTAAGTTTTCTAGATTCCTGCTATGAGTGAGACCATCCGGTATTTTTCTTTTTCTTTTTGGCTTATTTCGCTGAGCATGATCCCTTCCAGCGCCATCCATGTTGCTGCAAATTGCATGTGTTTATCTTTTTTGAATGCTGAGTAATATTCCATGGTATATATATACCACATCTTCTTGATCCAGTCATCTATTTTTGGGCATTTGGGTTGTTTCCAAAGCTTAGCTATTGTAAACAGTGCTGCTATAAACATAGGAGTGCAGGTGCTCTTTGGAATTGATGTTTCTGTGTCCTTTGGGTAAATACCTAGGAGTGGAATTGCTGGATCATATGGAAGCTCTATGTTTAGTAGGTCCAGAAATCTCCACACAGCTCTCCATAGTGGTTGGACCAGTTTGCACTCCCACCAACAGTGCACAAGAGTTCCTTTTTCTCCACATCCTCGCCAACATTTGTTGTTGCTAGTTTTTTTAATATGTGCCATTCTCACTGGTGTGAGATGGTATCTCATGGTAGTTTTGATTTGCATTTCCCTGATTACAAGTGATGTTGAACATTTTTTCATATGTCTGTTGGCCATTTTCATTTCCTCTTCAGAGAAGTTTCTTTTTAGCTCTTCTGCCCATTTTTTGACTGGATTATTTTCTTTGTTGTTGCTGAGTCTCATCAGCTCTTTGCAGATTTTTGTGATCAGTCCTTTATCATTAGTGTTGGGTGCAAAAATGTTCTCCCAGTTGGTGGGGTTTCTCTTTGTTTTTGTTATTGTCTCTTTTGCTGTGCAGAAGCTCTTTAATTTGATGTAGTCCCAGCTGTTTATCTTTCTCTTCACTATCACTGCTTTGGGTGATGTGTCTGTAAAGATGTCTTTGATGTGCAAATCCCGTAGTGTTTCGCCTATATTTCCTTCTATGTATTTTATGGTTTCAGGTCTTATGTCTAGTTCTTTAATCCATTTTGAGTTGATTTTTGTGTATGGTGTGAGGTAGTGGTCAAGCTTCATTCTTTTGCATGTAGCGACCCAGTTTTCCCAGCACCATTTATTGAACAAACTTTCTTTGCTCCAATGCATAGTCTTTGCTCCTTTGTCAAAGATTAGTTGACCATAAATCTGTGGGTTTATTTCTGGATTTTCTATTCGATTCCATTGGTCTGTATGTCTGTTCTTGTTCCAATACCATGCAGTTTTGATGATTATGGCTTTGTAGTATAGTTTGAAGTCTGGGAGTGTGATGCCTCCATTTCCTTCTTTTTTTTTCAGTAGAGCTTTGGCTATTCGGGGTTTTTGGTGATTCCATATGAATTTCATCAATAATTGTTCTATTTCTTTGAAGAATGCCATTGAGATTTTGATTGGAATAGCATTGAATCTGTATATTGCTTTTGGTAGGATGGCCATTTTAATAATGTTTATTCTTCCAATCCATGAGCAGGGGATGTCTTTCCATTTCTTTGTGTCTTCTTCTATTTCTTTTAACAGTGTTTTATAGTTTTCTTTGTATAGGTCCTTTACCTCTTTTGTTAGATTTATTCCCAAATATTTGATTTTTTTTGTTTCGATAATAAAAGGGGTGGTTTTTTTGATTTCTTCTTCTTCAGATTTATTGTTTGTGTATAGGAAGGCTACTGACTTTTGCGTGTTGATTTTGTATCCTGCCACTTTACTGAATTGATTGATGAGTTGAATTAGTTTTTCTGTGGAGATTTTGGGGTTCTCTATGTATATTATCATATCATCTGCAAATAGTGCTAGTTTGACTTCTTCTTTTCCTATTTGGATTCCTTGGATGTCTTTCTCTTGTCTTATTGCTCTGGCTAGGACTTCCAGTATTATATTGAAAAGCAGTGGTGAGAGTGGACATCCTTGTCTTGTTCCAGATCTTAATGGAATTGCTTTCAGCTTTTCACCATTGAGAATGATACTGGCTGTTGGCTTGTCATAGATGGCCTTTATGATGTTGAGGTATGTTCCTTGTATCCCAAGAATTTCAAGGGCTTTTATCATGAATGGGTGTTGCACTTTGTCGAAAGCTTTCTCAGCATCTATTGATATTATCATATGGTTTTTATATTTCTTTTTGTTGATGTGTTGGATAACGTTGATTGATTTTCGGATGTTAAACCATCCTTGTGCCCCTGGAATGAATCCAACTTGGTCGTGGTGAATTATCTTATGGATACATTGTTGGATTCTGATAGCTAAAATTTTATTGAGGATTTTTGCATCAGTGTTCATTAGGGAGATTGGCCTATAGTTTTCCTTTTTTGTGTTGTCCTTATTCGGTTTTGGTATTAGTGTAAATTGGCTTCATAGAACGTGTTTGGTATTGTCCCTTCCTTCTCAATTTTTTGGAAGAGTTTGTGAAGGATAGGCACTAATTCGTCTCTGAATGTTTGGTAGAATTCATTTGTAAATCCATCAGGTCCTGGGCTTTTTTTTTTGGGGAGGTTTTTAATTACCATTTCAATTTCGCTGCTTGTAATTGGTCTGTTTAGGTGTTCTATTTCTTCTTTATCTAGCTTTGGGTGATTGTAGAGTTGTAGGAATTTGTCCATCTCCTCTAGATTGTTGAACTTGTTTCCATATAACTGTTCATAGTAGTTACTGATTATTCTTTTGATTTCTGCTGTGTCCGTTGTGATTTCTCCTCTTTCATTTATGATTCTGTGTATTTGTGCTTTCTCCCTTTTTTCCTTTGTGAGCCTGGCTAGGGGTTTGTCTATTTATTTATTTTTTCAAAGAACCAGCTCTTGGTTTCATTGATCTTTTGGATTGTTTTTTTAGTTTCAATTTCATTTATTTCTGCTTTGGTTTTATTATTCTTTTCTTCTACTGGTTCTGGGTTTTTTTGTTGTTCTTTTTCTAGATCTTTGAGCTTCGAGATTAGGTTGTTTCTTTGAGTTCTTTCTTGTTTTTTGATGTGAGCTTCTATTGCTATATATTTCCTCTTATTACTGCTTTTGCTGCATCCCATACATTTAGGATATTGGTGTCCTCCTTGTCATTCAATTCAAAGAATTTTTTAATTTCTTCTTTGATCTCCTCGTTAGTCCAGTGGTCTTCCAGTAGTGTGGCTTTTAATCTCCATGAGGTAGGATAGTTCCTTGCCTTCTTTTTATGATTTATTTCTAGTTTGATGCCTTCGTGGTCAGAAAAGATGGTTGGTATGATTTCAATCTTGGTGTATCTGTTGATGTTTGTCTTGTGCCCCAGTATGTGATCGATCCTGGAGAATGATCCGTGTGCGCTTGAGAAAAATGTGTACTCCGTTTTTTTTGGGTTTAGTGTTCTATAGATGTCTGTTAAGCCCAAATGCTCTAGGTCCTCATTTAGAGCTTTAGTTTCTTTACTTATTTTTTGTCTTGTTGATCTATCCATTGTTGATAGTGGTGTGTTGAAGTCTCCCACTACATATGTGTTTTCTCTGATGTCTGTTTTCAGAGAGGACAACAGTTGTCTGATATATTTTGGTGCTCTTTCGTTTGGTGAGTATATGTTAATGAGTGTTATTTCTTCTTGAAGTATTGTCCCCTTAATCATAATGTAGTGACCATTGGGGTCTCTTTTTATTTTTTTGAGTTTGAAGTCTGTTTTATCTGATATAAGTATAGCTGTTCCTGCTTTCTTTTTTGGCCCATTTGCTTGTAGGATTGTTTTCCATCCTTTGACTTTGAGCCTATTTTTATCTTTTGTAGCTAAATGTGTTTCCTGGAGACAGCAAAAGGTTGGGTTTTGTTTCTTAATCCAGGCTGCAACTCTGTGTCTTTTTATTGAAGAGTTTAGTCCATTTACATTTAGAGTTAATATTGCTATGTTAGCATCTGTATTTGCCATTATGTTTGTCTTTCCTTTGATTTTATTTATTTATTCTTTTAATAACTTTTTTTTTTTTGGTCTTCTTTCGTTGTTATTCGTCCCTCTGAGGTTCTGGCTTTAGGATTCCTTGTAGTATTTTTTGGAGTGGGGGTTTAGTCGCAATGAAATTCCGGAGTTTCTCTTTGTCTGGGAAGGTCCATATTCTTTCTTCATGGAGGAAAGAGAGCTTTGCGGGATAGAGTATTCTTGGTTGGCATCTGTTTTCTTGGAGTCTGTTGACTATGTCCCTCCACTCTCTCCTTGCCCGTAGTGTTTCTTCAGAGAAGTCTGATGTCAGCCTGATTGGTTTTCCTTTGAATGTTATCTGTTTCTTCCCTCTTGTCAGCTTCATTATTTTTTCCTTGTCCTGGATTCTTGGGAGCTTTACTATTATGTGTCTTGCTGTGTTTTTCCTTTTGTCGTGGAAGTTTGGTGTTCTTCTTGCTTCTTGTATATCAATTTTCAGCTCCTTCTTCTCATTTGGGAAGTTCTCTTCAATTATATCCATGAATATTTTCTCTGTTCCTACATCTCTCTCCTCTCCTTCTGGAATTCCTATAACTCTTATATTTCCTTTCCTCATGGAGTCAGATAGTTCCCGAAGTCTTTCTTCATTCTTTTTCCTTCGTACTTCTCTTTCCTTTTCTGTTTGGTTCTTTTTATTTCTGTGTCTTCAAGATTACTTATTCGTTCTTCCATTTCATCTATTCTGCTTTCATTGCTTTTCCCAGAGTTCTTTAGTTCCTCCATTAATTCTTTGATCTCCTGCATTTCTCTTACTTCCCTCTTTAGGGACTCAATTTCCTTCTTCTGATCTATCACTTTTTTAATCATGGCAATTTTAAATTCTCTTTCTGGAAGGCTCAGAAGTTCTTCCAAGTTGCTGTCGTTGCAATCTGGGGAGTGGTTTTCTTTTTGTGGTGTGCTTCTTTCCTGAGGAGTTTTTAGGTTGCGTGTGGTTCTTCTACTCCCTACTGTCTGTTTTCTAATTTGTCGTATGCGTTGGGACACTGTGTTGCTCGGACTGACTGACATCTTGGGTGAACTTCTCCGCTCCCCTCTGGCTCTTCCAGGAGCCATCTCTGTCTTCTGGGGAGCTTTCTGCTGGTTTTAGGCAGTTTTTACTGAAGAAATGTCCCTGTTCTCAAATGGCGAAGCGGGATGCAGTCCCTGCGCCTCCGGTTTCAGGCACACTCTTCTGCGCACCCGGTCTGCCCCGGACGTGGGTGCCTGCTCCCTCTGTGGGCTCAGACTGCTGGTCGGAAGGGGCCTGGCGTGGAATAACTTCCCGGCTGGCCACTGGGTCCTCCAGAAACCTTCTGCCCTTTTCAAGCAGACTTAAGAAATGTCCTGTTTTATAGGGTGTTAGTGACTTTTTTTTTCCTGGTCGCTAGGTGGCGCCAGAGATCTCTCCTATTGTCCTTGGGGGGCTGTTTTTCGCCTCCCCCCACCCCGTGGGACAGAGAACAGAGCGGGAATGATAGGTACACCTCAACAGCTTTGGGGTGCTGTGTCTGCCTTGTGCCCCACCGTCGTGGAGAAACCACGCCCCGAATTTTCGTGCCCCGGGTCTCAGTTCAAAGCCCTCAGGTCCAGGACGCGGGCTGTAATGTGCTGAGTTTTTTTAATCCCTTTTGATTTATCACTTTATCTACTCCCTTTGAATAAAAAAATCATTAATGAAACCTATGGTTAAGTATACTATTTAGTACATGCACTGCAGATAATAAGAGAGGATTCTAGCTCAAATGTCACCTCTGCTTCTCTGCCCCTTTTCTTTCCCCTGTGTAATCAACCACTCCCTCCTCTGGGCTGCCACAGCAATCGACACACACCTAAGGGAGGAACAAGTCACGTGACTTGTAGCCCTGCTCTCCTTCTGGTGCCCATACAACACCCAAGCCAGGGGCCTGGTCTTAGTTATCTTTTAATCTTTGGCCCCTGGTTGTGTTTACTACACCAAGGTCACCTGTATTCCACTAACTCACATGTCAGTAAACAAATCACAAATTTCCTTATTAAAATGTTTTAGCTGCCTTTATGTCCTTTTCCAGATATATTTACTCGCATCATGTTAAGCATGACAAGTGAAATGATCACTGAATTTTAGGAGCAACATGAGACATTAGGTGATCCAAATTCCCTTACCAAGTTAGGAATTTCAGGCCAACATCATCTGACTTTTTGTTCCATATTCAGGATTCTTTTTGCTTTATTCTGCAGTTATTGATTAGCTTGACAGTGATGCAGTTTTTCATTTTCTCTGAAGCGCCTCAGGGCTCCCCATGTCTTACAGGTGAGAAGATAACTGGCAATGGAAGAACTTATCCTTCCCTCAAAAGTGTATTTTTGGGAGACTTGTACACAGAGGCAGGGCCGTCTCCTTTTAGAAGTACTTTTGCCATCGAACAGGTTCATGGACACAATCAATTCTGACTGTGATTCCATTCATTATATGCATCACATTCTTCCACATTATGGTTTTCCTCTGGTTGATGCAAAAATGATATTAAGGTATGAATGCGTATGATTTTCTTTACAAATCTGGAGAGCAAACTAGTTAGGGCATCAGTGTGTTGATGACCTAACTGTAGATACACCTAACTGTACAGACTTTTCTTCTAGCACTTATTTTATTGTATTGTGAGCATGCTATTCTATGTCTCCTGGCCCCAGAGATGGGGGACTCCATGAGAGCAAGCCTCATATCCTCATGCTCTCAGATTTAATTCCTAACAGGGATCATGGCTGACACTAAGCGATTTGCATTTGTTCATGAATGTTCTTGGACAGAAATATGCTATCAGCAAGATAACTGGTAAATTCAATCAGACTAACTGAGGTAAAACCAATTTCTTTTGTCCCTTTATACTAAGGATTGTTGTTGTTTTTTTTTTTTTTAACTCATAGTTACTTCTGACTAGTTTGTAAATTGTCCACTTAACTTCAACAAGTTTCCAGCCCCCATGACAATCATCCAGGAAAAATTTTGTTTTCTCTGTAAAATTTCTTTGCAAAAGCTGCTGCTCAATTCGTGTCTCAAAGCTGCATGTCATGGAGTAGGTAGAACACAGGCATGGCAGCACTTTGAAATGACCCCAATTAACAAACTTGACAAATTCTTCAACAAATATAGTTAAAAGTGGAAAAGATCCATTTTTAAGTGGTACTTCTGAGAAGTGTGAACTCATAATGGAAAACACACTCACATAATCACTTATGGATGCACCATCTTGACAATCAGTCCCACACAAGTCAGAAAACATGAGACCTTTCCAGAGCACACAGGTGACCTCTGAAGAGGGTAAAGCAACCCGCTCCATGGTACTATTGCAGTGGACGAGCAGGTGCTGTGAATGGAGACCAATGCATATGAAATAGAGTGTTTCACAACAGCTTCGGTGTAGCTCAGTGGCAGTGATTCCGACATGCTCTAGGACAGGAAGAGGGGCTTCAGTTTCTTGATCTAAATTCAAAGATGTTGCAAACTTAAGCAACATAATGAAAAACAGGAATCAAATTTAGTACTTGGATACTTAGCTCACTCAATCTTTTTGTCCTATTTCTCAAGTGAGTTGAAGAGTGGATAATAGCTCCATCTTTGATTAATTTCCTATATCTCAGGAAATAATGCAACTATTATACATCTGAGGCTCGCAAAAGTAAAAATGATCTTAACAATCTTTTCTCCCCCCCCACCCAAGAAGCTCACCTTGATTACAAATACATGTTGACTTAGTCAAGACCTCTCTTTAACATTCATGTTACAGAACTAGGGTCCTACAAGCAGTTAATGTGTTAACTTGATTCATTAATGCAGAGAATATTCACGATCTTCCACCTTGGAGGAGACTGATACTGTCATCGCTTTAATAGAACTCTGCTGGAAATCAAACACAATTTTTATTCTAGGGAATGATTACTGTGTCTTGTTTAATTCTCCCCTAACAAATGTCAGCACTAATGTATTACAGATTATTCAGTCAATGTGATGGTTCCAGGTGAAAGAAAGGAACACAAATCTCTTCTTTTAGTGTAAAAAGGGTCAGTTGGATGACTTCCCCTGTAGGAGCCGAGATGAGGCTTGACATGAATCAATCAAGAAGGCTCAATTTTACAGTTATAGTGCCTAATGCCTAAACATGAGCAAACGGGTGGAAATTAGCACCCGATTATGAGCATACATGATCTTCCCCTGGAAGACAATAATATTGGCATTAAGCTTCTCAAGAGGGAAGATGCTGCTGGTTTTTAATATGTCTTAAATTATGTCAGGAAAAACACTGGAACATCACACAAAAGCCACAGTCAGTGTCTATTGCTATCTCATAAAGCTGGAGATCTTTACAACAATATTGACACAGGAGCAGGCAAGCAAATGTCAGCCAATATAACATATGAAATACTTAACGTAACCAATTTTCAGCTGTCAATCAGCAGGGAATAATGACTGATGCAAGGAATCAATACGCCACAATTGAATTCCAGCTCACAAACTTGTTTCGTTCTGTGCTATAAAAGACTGTCAAATGTCACACCCCAAGAGATGCAACAGGATTCCAAAGATTTATTTATTTCAAGCTCTGAAGTCTATTAGCAATAGTGCTCCTTTGCTATTGGAAATAGAGCTTCGATGACATTAAATTTTCAAAAATGACAACTCGCTTTTCTGACAAATTAATGATAGGGCTTCCTTGGGCCCATATTTATTTATTTTTTGCCAACATGAAGTACAATTATACTCAACCAATTCTCGGAAAGCAAATATTTGACATAATTTGTCAAGTAAACTGCTCACATTCAACTATTCTTAAACAAGTTGTCTTATACATGGTAAATAAATGGAAATTGCATATGGCAAACCCTAAACTTATGCTAAGTCTAAACCTTAACATTATGCAAATACTTGATAGCAAATTAAATCTATAAAATTTTGTCTTCTTCAACTAATAATATTAAATTCTATTCTCTCTACTATAGGATGAACTTTAAAAAAAAAAAAAAAATCTGTGTCAAAAGGGGCTGTGTTATCCAGAATCCAAGTAACTTATCTTATTCCATGGCAGCAATTTTAGAATTGGAGCTCTAAATCTCATTTTTAGAAAAAGCATCTTAGTATTCATCAAGCATTTTTTAAAAATGTAACTTTGGTGTGAGGCAGTAATCAGAGAGCCTTTTTATAAGTAACAAATGACATCAAAAATTGCTCTCTACACTTTCCTAGATATGCCCAGAGGATTATCTTTTCTTTGAAGCCCAAAGATTTTTATATTTTGCTAAATATTCTCCCTAAAGAAGAAAAACATATTACTTGTATGAAAGAAAAAAGAAATAACAATGGGTCTATGGTGATCTCCTTGCAAACATTCTTTTTCCCTTTGGGGCCAAGGAAAACGCAAGTCACTCTTCTAAGCACAATGACGTAACGAGCAAAGTCATCCCTCAGGTCCAGCTGGCCTTGGCAGCAATGTGGGAGGTCCTGGCCACTGACCATGGTTGTAATGGGCAAGTCACAAGGCTGCTACCCCTTGGGTTGAGGCAATTACTTAAGGGACATGATTGTTGCCAGCACCCCACTTGGCAAGGTGCTGCCAAGAGCCCTTTTCGAGGTACCTCTTACACGGAGCTAAGATGGTGGGGCTATATATTGGAAGGTCTTCACACTTTACCCTGGGGCTCCTGCCTACAGCTGGTTTTATGCAATTATGACGGCTTTCATCATAAAGGTGACCTGGCTAAGTAATCGGTGTTTCAAATGAAGTTATTTTCTTCAGATGTAGTTGGCATAAAAATACAGGGAACCCAAACAGAGCATGTTGAGGGCCTGTTGTTTATGAGCAGACCTGCAAAACATCTCCTTGTTTATAAATGGGAATAAAAACAGTGTGAAGGCAGAGTTACTCATGTGGTTGAGTGGGCTGATTGAGCCCAGAGAGAACGCCCTGGGCTGAGCCACTGTACCCTTCATTTGTTCTTCACTGAAAATGATAACATCGAACTGTAAAAGTGGAGATTGAAAAGCCACTAGGGTGTTGTCCAATTTCAACTGCCGAAGCTGCTGTGCTCTCTTGGTGACTTTATGAGGGAATAAGATTATAGGTCACAAGAGCTTCTTTATTTCCCACCTGTAGCTTCTAGCAACATTTTATTAAGGATTTTCCCATCTTCTTTCTCTGACCTATAGAGGTTGAAATCCTAAGAGCTGTCACCAGACCTTGACCAGGATGGCATTAACATAGATTAGTGATTCTGAAATGAAGTAGCCTTTTTATCAGAGCTCTGTTTATGGATGGCTACTAATATTTTTACAGTGTTAATAAGATAAACATGGTGTATCATTATGTAAATAGACAAGGAGCCCTTAATACGGTTAAACACTTAGAGCTCCATGTTTGCCTCACAGAAAAATCCCACCAAGCTATTGTTATTTGAAGGTTTAATGTTAATTTGTAAAACAAACATGTTGGAGAGTAGACCATAAATGCCTTCTGACGTGTGGTTGCTTCCTGGCTTGTTTAGATTCTTTTTTCAGTGATTCACTCACTGACTACATCTCCAAAATAAGAACTGGGGGTGGACAGAGAATTATGTGTACAGATATGGGACACACTCTTTTTGGAAGAGATAAAGTCTTGATTTCAAGAACTGTTTTTGAGACACAATGGATGACTTCTTGCCAGGATAGTTACAAAGAGTACCAAGATGGTCTCTGCAGGGCATTCGGGGAGCAAGCAAAGGTGCTAAGAATACATCTGCCAGCCTCTCCCAGATGTGCTTTAACTGAGTAAATGCACAGAACAGAACAAGGAGGCCCTGAGAACACCCTGGAGGTGACAAGCTGGAGGCGGGGCCCACATCACTGCCCCCTCTGTGCTGTGCAGCTTCCTCATAGCGCTTCTTTCCTGCTTCTTTTTAAAAGGAAACTAGATGTATTTTTCCAGACATTATTTTTATTAATCTCAAATCAATTTAGCTCCAGATCTACTCCAGTTAGGCGATCTACAGGTTTTATGGTTCTTAGGTTTAATTCCTAAAATGGTTGACTCAGATTTTTACTACCTTTAGACAAATCATCAATTTTTTTACTGCTATTGGGTAAATCAATGGAAAAGTCAGGTTTGGGGTTGGTTTTTTTTTTTTTTTTTCTGTTAGCAAAATGTGAAAAAGATAAAGTCCCATTTACTTTACAGTCAGATGCTGGATTTGAGAACACTTGGACAATAATTGTGTTTATATGAAACAGATCAAAAAGAGTCAACCTGGTGTTTGCAGCTGTTTTAATGACAAAGTAGGACAGTCTGCACAGCTGACTCAATCAATAGTGGAGAAATCAGTTGATATGGCAAAGAGTAATTGAAAGAAAACCAGCAGATTCAGTTTAGTCTCAGGCTGTTTATCTTTGGACCAAATATCTAATGAGTTACTCACTTTGAGATATGTCTCTACTCGGCATTTGTCATTGTAAATGTAAACATAAGTTTATTAGAAGATTCCTGTCAATGGATCCAAAAATTCAAACGAATGACCTAAGTTTAATTAGACCCTTTCACCAAACTCCCCTGTAGTCTGACCCTGCTGGATCACAACTTGGCACTGCCCTTGCCCTAAATCAGGGATCCCTAGTCTCAAACACTCTGACTATATGACAGTCTGGCTGTTTGCTGGACACCTGTATGAGACAGGGAAAGCCCAGGAGTCCCTTCGCTAAGGAAACTGACTCACCTGAGTCAGAAGTGCTCTAGAATGTGAAATAGCTAACTGAATTGTTTTTCTTTTTGCCTGCAAATAGAGGCCTAACTAGCTACCTGATGCCAATGCCATGACACAAGTGATTTATTCTTTACCAAAAAAAAATATTTTCTCTCCAACACTAAATAGACAAATTAAAATTAACCTGACCAAAAAAGAGAAATACAATGATGGTGCTAGATAAAAGAAGTATTATTATCATTGATTTTTCATCTTATCACGAGAACATTACATGAACACAGATTCATTCAATATCCTCACAACTCTCTATTTGATCATTATTTTGAGTTCAGGTGTCCCCAAAAATCTGTACATCATTAAACACCAGAGAAAATGTGGGGTCTACTGTTCTGTAGATATAATCCTAAAATGTCCCTATTTCATGCATGCTGTCTTTCTTTTTTTTCTAAGTAGCTCTCTTCCATGGGTGAGAAATTGCCATGCAGCACAATAAACTTAGAAAAACAACGAAGTTGGCGAAAGAATGAAACCCAGCACTCAATTTTCTGACTGTCGGGCTGATGTAATTATCCCCCAAACCAAACTTCCTGTCCATGGACTTAGCCTGCAACATATATTGGGCTGAAATTTCTATTTTTGAGGCCTCGTTGCAAGTCCACAAGTACCGTTGTTTAGCCTTGGATCCTTATTAAAAGATATTTTTAAAGGGTTACATAAAGGCAAAGAATTAAATCATTTAAAGTAAAAATAAGGGTTCTCTACAATTGAATTCTTGCCAGGGTCTTATAAAATTATATTTTGTGAATTCAAGAGCAGTAAAAAAGAAGGAACTACTCTTTTACAGCCACATATCTCTAAAACCACTGTCCAGAAGTTGTCCAGTACTAACATCTTTATCCACAAAGACCAAAAATATGCAGATAAAAGTTAGTCCCAGCAAAGACTCCACAATGTAACTCAGCTTTACACACCCAGGGGGAAAACTGTAGCGCCCTGTGCTGTCACTCACAGACAGCCTGAACTCTGCTATGTCCACTGAGCGTGGACACAAGCACCGCCCTGGGTGGGTGCTGGTCATCGTAAAAGAGTCAGAAATCTGAGGCACCTGCTAGGGGATTTTTTTTTCCTATGAAAATATTCATAATGCTACCAAAGGTGTGAATAATACCTGTACCATAACAGCTGAAATAAATCTTAAAATCCTTGAAAACGACAAGCACAACAAAATTACAAAGTGGCTCAAATTCCAGTGGGTATTTGTGAAACATCTAGTGAGTGTTGACAAATTTTCTACAAGTCACAGAGATTTCCCTTCCTTTGACAAAAACAATTGTTCTAAAGATGCATTCCTCATTTTGAAATGTCACATCCACAACAAGAGCATCTTGATTTTGGGTACTCTTAGTCACACGACACTGAAGGACTGTCTGGGCTGCTTTTTGCTTTGTGAGTAGTAATTTACAGCATGGAGTTTGTGTATGGCATGCCAAAATAACCTTTTTCCTTTCATATTTCTAATAAAATCTTGTTCAATCAGAGGTTATGTGTGATCACAAGAAACCGCCATTCATTAAAAAAAAGTGGGAGTGGGGGAGGATGAGGAACAATGCAGATTTGCTAACTTGCTGTTTTGTCAAGTGAAGACATTATTTAAAAAAAATTTATTCCACATCACCACTATTTTATAAAAGAGAGTCAATGTGTCATACCAAAGGAGAAGGAAGGGTAGGTTCTTGGACTACAGGTCTATGTTCACAAGAGAGAATAAAGAACAACCATACCTTTGCATTTGTCCTCAGCTCGTGAAGAGAGGCAAACCCAGTCCTGGCCCTCGGGAACCACAGCAGACCCTGCCTAGAGGGAGAAAGGAAACTGAACATAAATTCCGCCTTATACCAAAGACATCTTCTAAATTAAGCCCGCCCTGGTGACTGGTCTGTCCCTCTGGCTCTCCAGCCCCAGTTTAACACTTACATGTTTGTTAGGACACAAACTTGGCACACTTTTCCCTGAGAGAGCCTGTGTGCATGTGGTTGCTCAGGGTAATTGTCCTCTATCCGTTTCCCTGCAGACCTGAACACGTAGGCTTTTATTTTTGGAAAAGAGTAAGGATGAACATGTTAACTACAGTGGCTATAGTGTGTCGCTTTGATTCTGGGAGACGAATCCTTCACTAGATGCAATTCAAAACGTTCAACATTATTATGGAATTTCTCTATAAAATTGCACATGAATTTATGCTTGTATTTACTTTGCACTAAAAATATAATGGATATTTTCTCTGATTTCCACAGTAAGGAAAAGACACAAATGTTCCTTTTCTCTGGGCTTTTTCTACAGGTTCTTTTCCCAACTGAAAGAAATGGAGCAAAAGACAGGGATTTTGTAACTTTTATTTTTCATCTGTCCTTTCTTACACTTCTGAAATAAAGTAGGAGAAATGTGTGAGGTGCGTTTTTACATATAGATATTGCCCTAAAAGAAAAAAGCAATAGGACTTACTTCATATTTAAAGTAAAATAATGAACTAATTATGAAATCATCATTAAATAGCTTACACACGAACATCTTTCCAAACTTACAAGAAAAATTTCTTTTATTTACTTATTTTTTAAAAGATTGATTGATTTATACAAGCACTGGGTACAGTCAGAAGCGTGGGAGGGTAAGAAAATTCACCAGAGCCTGAGCGGGGAGCAGAGCACGCAGGGGGACCAAAGTACACTGCTGAGGGGAGCAGCGGGCGGCAGGAGAGGTCTGCGCGCCATGTGGGACCCTCCTCTGGTGGCCGGGGAATAGCCGGGGATCGAACCTGCACTGCAGAGGCTGCAGGCAGCTTCGCAACCCAGCGCTCGCTCAACCGCCACCAGGGATGCCTGAAAAATATCTTTTATAAATTAAAATTATGTGATTTCTCACTCTTAGAATAACATATAAAATAGTACAGAATTAATTAAATCTGTGAGACAAAAGATTTGCAACTTTGGATCTACAGTCCAGGTTGCAAATAAATTTATGATATAAGTGTCTTTACATCAGCCAGAGTTTTACCAAAATGCTTTCAAAAAATACAGACAGGGCAGCTTTTCACTTCTATCAAATCAGCTCATTCTGCTAGGTTTCAGAGAAGACCTTAACTGTATTCATTCAATGTGACTACAAAGCATAGGCACATTTGTTCGTGGAGAAACCTTTTTTCTTTATAATATTCAACTCATAAAATTATATCCAGAGAGGACAGAGTCTTTGCAAATTGAATAGAATTAAATATTTTGAGTTGAAGGTGGAAACCCCCTAACATGCATGGTTAATGGGCGACAAGTGCTCCAGACTCTCATGAGATGAGTTATGTGAGTCCAGGTCAATAGCAGGTGTGCTGAGACTTTTCTTCCCCCTCTGACAACACGATAAATGTGGAATAATGCTTCTCAAAGTACCTGATCACATATTGCACACCATCGTGGGTCTTTCACAGGATAATTTATTGCATCTGTAAGAAAAGAAAGGAAAAAAAGTGGTGCTATTTAGTACTCTTCGAGAGTCTTTCAATCCAAGAAGAAAAGGCACTTTATAAACTCTGAAGCTCATTAACCTTCACAAAATACTGGTGAGTTAGGTGGCAAATGTTACTCTTCTCAGTTCATAGATGACTGAACTGAAGCACCAAGAGGTTAACTGATTTTTCCAATTCACAAAGCAAGTCATGGCATAGAGGGAGGTCACAGAAATGCTTGACTATTGGTTCACAAAGGACTCGCATCTCTGGGCAAATAATTTGTTAAAAAAAGCACCTGCTGATTACAATTTTCAGGATAATGTCATAGGGCATTTGTCCAGATTATCTACTCACAACACAATTACACCACCCGCTCTTTAAAAAGAAAAAATTGCCTGATTTACCAAAATACTACAATTTGGATCACAGCCATTGAATAACTGCTTTTATAATTTTGTATACTCTGCTTTTATACCAGTCAACCATATAAAACGATATAAAATACATGAATATTTTGAAGTTTGTTTCACCAATAGAGAAGATGAACGATAGCTTAAGTATCTTTTAAGAAGTAGTTTTCAAATATAACATAGGAGAGAGAGTGGTATGCATTTCAATTTCTCTTCTCTAATGCAAAACCAAAAATATATTTGTTTTTTTTAAAATTGGGGTTGAACAAAGGTAAGAATTTAATACTACTTTTAAAAATATGCTATGGTACTATTAAATCTAGGGTGATAGGTATATAAAAGTTCTTTTTTATTTTCTCTACTATTATATATATTTTAAATTCCATACAATAAAATATTGAAATAAAGTATTTAGCACAGTTCTGGAACATATAAAATAGTTTTTCAAAATGCAAGGTAGATATGAGGAAGACCACACGACAGTGGAAATCTGACATGTTTTTGTCAGTGATGTGCATACCTAAAAATATTCATGTGAACAGATTATCCCCAAGTTATAAAATGTGAAAGGATGATTTCCTATGTTAGTTTCATTTTTAAATGACAAAGCATAAAAAAGTGAAAAATATTGCTCAATATTAAGTAGTATTAATGTGGTTATAGGGAATTTTAAAAGAATATTTCTGGGAGAAATAAACCCACAGTAATAAGGATGGTTAACTTATGACAAAGGAGCCGAGAGTATACAGTGGAGAAAGGAAAGTGTCTTCAAGATTGGGAAACTGGACATCCACATGCAAAAGAGACCAGACCACACTCTTGCATCAAACACAAAAATTAATTCAAAATGGATTAAAGACTTGGATGTAAGACATGAGACCATAAAACACATAGCAGAAAATGGGCAAAACACTCCATGACATAGGCTTCAGGGATGTCTCTGGCAACTTGACTCCAACAGCGAAGGAAACAAAAGCAAAGATAAAGAAATGGGACTTCATCACACTTAAAAAGCCTATGCACAGCAAAAGTAACTACCACTAAACCAAAAAGACCCCCAACCAAATAAGAGAAAATATCTGCCCATCATACATTTGACAAGCTCTATGAAGAACCCATACAAAAACACAAACATCTAATCAAAAGGCAGAAGAGCTAAATAAATCCTTCCCCAAAGACATACAGATGGCTAACAGGAAAATGCAAAGAAGTACTTATTGTCATTTATCAGGGAAATGCCAATCAAACTCACAAGGAGATACCACCTCAGTTTTGTGAGAATGATCCAGATCAAAAAGATCAGAAACAAGAAATGTTGGTAAGGGCAACTGTTGGTGAAAATGTGCAGTTGTCTAGTCCCTATGGAAAAACAGAGTAGAGATTTTGCAAAATATTAAAAATAGATCTACCACGTGATCCAGGAAATCCAGTCCTACATATCTATCTGAAGAAGACACAAAACTAATTTAGAGAACTACATGGATGTCTATGTTCACTGAAGCACTATTTACAACAGCCGGGTTATGGAAACAACTTAAGTCATCAATGACAGATGAGTGAATAAAGACATGGTAGATAAACACACTGGAATACTACTCAGCCATGAAAAAAGATGAAAATTTGCCATTTGCAACAACACGGATGGACAGGGGGTATTATGCTAAGCAAAATAAATCAGATGATATCACTCACATGTGGGCTAGCAAGAAAGAAAAAGTAACAAACAAAACTAACCCAAAATAAACCCTAGAAATTTGACTGCATAATTAAGACTATTAGAGGGGGAGATTGGGGGTGTATAGGAAAAGGGAAAATGTCCCACTGAAATATGGTGGAAATTAAGGTGCTTTTTTGGTGGGCATGATGTGTGCTAACACTGATCTGAGGAAGGATGAACCCATAACCCTTCACATACATGTTGAAATCAACATCATTTAATAAAACAATACAACGGGAAAAAGAAAGACAAGATTCTGGGGTAGGTCAAATTGGAAGTCCAATATTTGTCTGCATTATCCCGTTGCCTTTAAATAAAAGCTTATGTGAATGGGGGTGGGGTGTGTGTGTGTGTGTGTTCATTTGCACGTTCATAAAAGGATGTTTCTGGGAATTTGGGTACCCTCTTTGACATAGTTTTTGATAACCCAGCCTGGCTGAAGACATTCCAAGAATGTCATTTATCTTGATTTCAATGTAATTTTATCAGTTAAATTATAGTGAAAAATTAGAATAAATAAGAGAAAATGAAACAAGAGGGAGGGAGGGAGGATGGAAGGAAGGAAGGGAGGGGTGAAGGAGAGAAGGAGGAAACAAGGAAGGAGAGAATTGAGGGGTAAGTGCAATCCTGATCATATTTAGTTCCCACAAACCTTCAAAGGCTTTCGGTTTTGTACAAAATTAGAAAAAATTCTCACCCTGGAATCAAAAGTCCTTCACAGTATGATACTTTACCTCCTTTTCCAACTCTATTTCTGATTCCTCTACTCTGCACTACATTCTTTAAGTTAACTCGCTTACCCATTTTTTCTCTGCCTGTGCTCGCAAGTCAACAAAACTAATACACTCAAAATGTCATTGAAAATTAGCACTGAGTGGGCCTCCCCGGTGGCGCCGTGGGTTGAGCGCAGCACTGTGAAGCTGTCCGCAGCCTCTGCAGTGCCGGTTCAATTCCTGGCCGGCCAGAGAAAGTCCCACAGCAGACTTCTGTCTTGCCTGCTGCTCCCCTCAGCAGTGTGTTTCAGTCAATTAGCCTGTTCTGTTCCCCACTCTGTCTCTGGTGAATCCTCTCACCCTCCCGCACCGCTGGCCTGTACCCCAGTTCTTGTATAAATAAATAAATCTTAAATTTTCTTTTTTTTAAAAAAAGAAAGAAAATTAGCACTGAGTATTATTCTAGTGCAATAATCTGGGGAGATTTTCACTTGCAACAAGGTGATAGGACTAGAATAAAAAATACTGACTGTGTTACACTACGACTTGAAAATATTTATTTATATATTGATTTATATATCTCTACACACACACACACATATATATATATACTTACTGTTTCTTTCCTCCTTTAACAAAAAAATCTGGCCAACTTCAGAATTTCAGAGACATCCTCTAACGCACAGTAACTCTGTCCCTCTTGGCCCTTGTTGCTCAACCCACACCCCCTGTCAGCATATTTTCTGTGAGAGAATGTTCTGTCGGGAGAAATTAAGACAGAACACAGGCTATGTTCTCAGTCTGTACTGGAGAGTACTGTAGAACAAACTCTCATCTCAGGACACCATAATTTCACAAGATACATAGCTACCAAGGTCAGATTTGGCACAGAGGTTGTGTGTTCCTGCATAATTTCCAATTTTACATATAAAAAGGTTACAAATATAGACAGAGTATGGAAACAAGCAAGTCTCCAAACTACAAGGTAACACATTTATGTGTATCTGGACTTGGCATTTTCTGAGAATTGGGTTTATTTCTTTAATGAGAGTTATTCTAACCGTAAGTCAGTAGAAAGGAAATAAGGAAGCACAAAACAATTTGTGTAAACATCCCAATCATAAGGCATTACCACCTAGAAGGCTCAGAGGAGGAAAGACCTCATTAAATGAAATGACAGAGATGGAAGAAGTATTTTCGAAAATCATTTGTCATCCTCCGTGTGAGACAAGAATCTGTGATTCTTTGAAATGGAAAGGAAAAAATAAAGGGAAAGTTGGCAGAGATTAGAAACAACTCAGATATGAAGTTTGCTGAAATTAAACAGGATTGCATGGAAATTAAAAGTTTATAAAAGTGTTATTGGAAGCATCAAAGAACAAAATTTGTTTTTTTCATTTTTGGTCGACCCATTTTTTTTTTTAATTTATTTATACAAGAACTAGGGTACAGGCCAGATGTGCGGGAGGGTGAGAAGATTCACCAGAGACAGAGCGGGGAACAGAACAGGTAGACTGACAAAATACACTGCTGAGGAGATAGCAGCAGGCGAACCAGGAGAGGTCTGCCGCGCCATGTGGGTAGCTCCCTGGCCAGCCAGGATTGAACCATGCTGCAGAAGCTGTGGACAGGTTAACAGAACTGTGCTCAACAGCCTGCACCACCAGGGAGGCCCCTGGTTGACCCATTTTTAATCCTTGAAGGCAGATATTTCTAATCTTTTTTAAATGCAAAGCTATTAAGTAATGAATGACAGAAAAAGGGAGAAGCAAGGGTTTTGACAAGTATCAGGGGAGGAAAACGACATCTCTACGTACCTAAACTAAAGTTTCTCCAGGTTGAGCACCTTAGCCCAGTCTTAGTGGGATAAGTGTTCTGCTGAAAGGGTTAAGTGTTCTCCTTCAAAGAGAAAAAAATAACACAACCGAAGTACCTGGACCAGGGATGATGTCAACATATCCTCGAGAAATTCATTCTTAAAAGTATTTGCTTTAAGCAGAAGTTTAAAGCAGTCTTTAAAAACCAGAATTTAAAAAAAATCAAAAGCAATTTAACAAAACACTAAATACTGGACTATGGTGATGGTGCATAGGTGAACTGGTGATGGAAATTCTATGAGGCCATCACCTGGAAGAAAAAAAAAAAGCAAACATTGGGGGGAAAAATCAACAATGATATAAAATATATGTAAATAAATAAACTTCTCTTGGGAAAAAATAAAATACTAAGTGTTTCCAAAAAAAAAAAAAATCCCAAAAAAAACCAAGAGGGGGGTGGAAAGCCAAATCAATCCAAAAAGAAACAACAAACGGGCAAGAAAACATTAAAACAAAGTTTTAACATCAGAATACTCTGATGTGAGAAAAGCGAAAGGTGAAAATAAATACACATTATAAGATCAACTGTTAAACAAGAAATAAAATGTTAGTGGTTATCTTTGGTAGTGGAAGAACTTGTCTTTATTTCATAATTTTATATTTATGTTTTTCTTTGTTTTATACATTAGCATACACTTACTTTTGTAATTAGCAAATTAACTTTTCTTCAAAAATGGTAAGTAAACGTGACAGTGACTACAGACTAATTCTTTGTTGTGTGACAGACAAACTAAGAGTTGAGGAAATTTGAGAAGAATGCAAGGGTTTGGAGCAAGAATTTACAAGTATAAAAAGATAGGCATTTTTCATGGAGCAAGAAAGAAGACAAGGTTAGATTATATTTTCAAATTATATTTATTTGAAACTGAGATTTTTCTCAATTTAAACACTGTTCTGGGAGCATAAAATTTATGCAGAAAGAAAACACTGGTCTTCATAGAACAATGAAGCCTATGAAGCCTTTTAATTACATCCATCCAGTTTGTTTTTGTTCTTAAGCTCTATACTACACACTTGGATACTTAATGACTAAATGACCATGAAAGACCTTAAGATACAAAGAAAAACACAGAGCCCCAAGCACAATTACAGAGGTGTTAATATATAAAATACAAAGAACAATTTAACAATAATTGGATTTTTCCAATCTCACTGTCTTTTGGAAATAGCATTCGGTGAATTATGTTTTTTAGATATCTTGCTAGCATCTTCGTAAATGTTCAGTAAGAAAACTATTTTGGCTTCCTGTTTTTCCCAGAATCTAAGTCTCTCCTACGTGGTTCATTTTCTAGCATTAGGGTTTAAGTAACTGATCAAATGTGTCAACCAAGCCTCACCGGGAGCCATGTCAGTTAACAGTGCTCAATGTCTCATTTGAATTTGCATCATTTGGTGGGAGGGGAGCAACCCTGGAGAAACAGAAGCTTTCCTGGATTTGTTTTGGCCTAAAGCCTATGAGTCACACAGAGCAAGTTATGCTCCCTACTCCCTTTGTCTGTCTTGCTCATTCGAAACCATAGAGACTTCTTTCTGAAAAGTGATTAAAGTCATCCAGAAATGGACATCTAGGGGTCAGTGTTTGCAGGTTGGCATGAGGTAACTACAGCTGCTCTCTGATCCCAGGGCTCCATCTGACTTTCATCTCATGTAAAATGTTTACAATTTTAATCTGCCCGCATTGTTTTTGATACATGCGGAATTAACATCCATGTTTTCTGCTAAGTGTAGGATCCTGTGCAACCACTTTGTCTTTTAAAATAAAAGAATTAGAAAAGATTTATTAACCTGTTCATGTCATCTTTCCACAAAGTTTTATTTACTGCTATGTATTAGACATTCACTGAGAGGAGGATATAAAATATCAATAAAACAAATCTACCCTCATGGAGTTTATGGTCCAGTGTATATAATTTCAAAGATCTTTATATTCCACCACTAATGATTCTATTAGCTCATTTACAAATAAGTTACAGGGTTTAGGGGAGAACTTGGAGAGCTGGGTGAGATCTTATTGGAATTTGCCTCAGTGTCATCTCTTCTAGCTACTCCTTCATTTAGTAGCTCTGAGATTTACAAATGCCAGATCTGGCCAAACGGGAGCTCCTTCTGCCTCCAGGGGTCAGTCTCTCCTTGAAAATCCTTCCCTGAACTGCCAAAAGCCACTCCTAAGGATCACACACTCTCAGGTAGAAAGAAGCCTTCAAGAATTTTACTTGCATAGAGAAACCAGTTCTAAGTTTTCTTTCAAACGTGAAGTGAATCTCAAGCAAGGCTTTCCTTTGATTGAGATAGAGGGGCTTGTGAGGGTGAGTGTGGTTTGTACGGTTACATGCACTTTCATGCGTCTTTGAAATCTAGACAAAGATTTTTGCCCGAGGCCACTAAGGGAGTGGATATCACAAAAGGGATTAGCACGCTGTACTTCATAGCATCACATCTTGTATTTCGGTATTAGATCATACTTTTAATTCAAATAACTTCACCTATGTCCAATTCAGCATCATGAAGGCACATGATGAAGGCAGAAAACTGGCATTTGAAGTGAGTCCCCTAGAACAGTTTCTATGAAAGACAATAGCGAACTTGTGCATTCGACATGCTCACAACTTGTATTCTTACTAAGAGATTGCACATAGACACTCGCACACGTCATTTAAAAACTGTCTTCTGACAAGGAGCACTTTCTTCATTGAACCCTGTCCTGAAAACTCCTTTAGCAATTAACAAAATGAAACCATTCTTCCTCTGGAATTTTGACTTTAGAAACAGGAATTTAATTTACAAAACTGCCTACAACTAATTAAAATGAGTAGTCACTATTGGTTTGAAGTGGATTTTCCCTCAGAAAACCAGACTTTAGATTGTCAAGAGAATTCTAATTCTGAAAAAGCATCCCCCTCCATTGCACATGCTTTCTCTGTTCAGCCGACTGACGCGCAGTCAAATTAGTGGAATCTGAAACCCGAAGTAAAAAACTGAAGATGGCTGATTCTAGAGGGTTAATTCCATTTATGCTCTTTTACATTGGATTATTTTAAAAATGATTCCTAGTTCTTTATTCCATGATTATTTCATTTCTTTAGCTTCTCACAATTACTTCTATCCCGTAATATGTAACCAAAGAAGTGCCTGTTTGCATTATTTAAAGTAGTGAATATATTTAAAATGATTTTAGCAAGCCAACTATTTTCACTAATTTCATACTAGCGTACAAACTTGTGTCCGATCTGGAGGATATGCAGGTATAAGGATGTCCAAATTTCTATATGCTTGAGGCCTAACGCCTTTTAAGGTAACCCTCAGATTATCAAGTTTATTGCAGGATATAAAGTTTATCCTATTTAAGTATTTCTATGGATTTCATTTCTTCTATTCATCAGTTCCAATAAATCTGGTTAGTCAAATTAAAATAAAATAGATCTACCAACATCTATCACCTTTGTTAGGTGTTGTTAACAGAAAGTATTCACGATAAACCTCTCTCTATGGCCAGTATTCAAATCTTTCTTTTTAAGTCAGTCAATTAACTACCTTATAAAGTAAATCATCAAGAAATAACAAAAAATAAAGGACCTGATGTTTAAATAAAAGTATTGTTAACCCACTGTTCATTAAATATGGTGGTCAGTGAAATAAAAAAATATATAGTTCCCATAAATTTCACTGGGGATAAATGATAAATATTAAAAGAACCTCAACAATATAAGAAAAGGAACAGAGGCAGCACATGATCTTCTGGTGCCTTATCACAGTCAGCAGGTTCAGCAAGGATTTCAAATTTGGTTCTGTCAATGGGAATACATTACACCATATGAATACATTTATTAGCTTTGCTTATGTCTTGAACTTTTGAAGAAACAATGTTGGAACCATAGGAAAGAAATATTACTCAATTTTCTTATATTAGCAAATACCTTATTTCTATTCACAAATGACAGGTGCTATGTAACAATGTTTAAAGTATCACTCTCAAATGAAATTTAAAAAGAAATTTTTACTTACATGTTTGAGTACATATAAGTATATACAGGTATCTGTGCATTTCTACATAGTTGTATAGTTATGTATTTGGTCTACAATGGACTGAAACTGGTTAGGGATTATCTTATATGAATGATATCCAGAAATAAGAAATAGTACTGACACTTTGGAAATATTAACTATGAATCATTTCAAGGTTATGCCATAACATGTATATAGTTGAAAAGAAAAATAAAGGTGCATCATATAAGGGCAAACCTGAAATAGAATACTGTGTTCAGAAAGAAAGAACACTCATAAAGAATGGAGGATTCCAAAATGCACAGTAGTTTATGTCCCAAGTAGTGCAGAAATGTGAAACATACCAGGAAGATATTTAAAGCTCAAAACCCTTTGGAACATACAAAATTGAGTCTATCCATCAAAATGTAAAGTTTGTTTTCTGGCGACCCGTTGCGCCCATAAATAATACTGATAGTTGACTTAGCTAATTTATGGGTTAACCCAGGTCATTCTCATTAATTTACTAAAAGTTTTAAAGCCACTAGCAGCGCTTAGCTTTGATCACTTCTTAAGTATGCCCTGGGATTCTTCTCTGAAATCAGCTAGTTTACCTTCCCCATTTTTTATGATATAATCCTCAATCTTTCACTCACATTGTGTGTTCTTTAGGTGTTGATCTGTACCCCACTAAATCACTTCAATTTTCCTTAATGGGTCAGGATTAAGAGTTTCCAACTTGAACACACACTTAGATGTTTTTTCATGTATAGTCCCTGCCAAGGGCAATGTGGAGCAAACGGCAGCCTTAAAAATTAATATTTTGATGTCTTTGGAAATCACTAGTAGGAGAACTGGGGAAAGAATGACAATTGCTTGGAGGCATAGCTCATAAAAAGAAGCAAAACACCCACCATCTGTCCCATAAAAAAAATCCCAGGGATTATGCTATCAGACAGAGAAAGTATAGCTAACTTTTCTTGTTACAAAGGAACACCCCCCCACACACACACACACACAAAAAAAGATAGACATCTCAGAATGTATTCCTGGTACAGAGTATGGCAATATTTATTGGGCAAAAATAGTATGTGCTGGTCATAACTGCAGAAAACTATACTTACTTCACACAGACTATACCAGCTCACATCTATTCTATTTGCTATGGCTGAAAGAATGACAAGTTCAACAATCTTCAACCTCATATAAGACAATCCATTATCTTTCCACAGTTTTAAAAAAATAATCACCATGAGTACAAATCATCAGAAAGGCGGATAATGGTGTGGAATGGCCATAGAGTCCTTAGTCAATCGAGAGGCCTGTGTTCAGATTTCTGTTCTGCCATGTAATCTATTTCTGTGCCTGTCTGGCTCTAAGAAGGGCTGCTTATATCTATTCTGCATGTTGGGGTGAGTTTACTGGATGCATATATTTTGCCTTGCACAAATACTAATACTCAGAGAATATTTATTCATTTCCATAAACCCTTATACCGTGATTGGCAACTCCAGCTTTGTCCACAAAGAAATGTTTAAAAAAGCAAACAGAAATATCTTTTTATAATTTTAATCATGTGATTTAACTCACATGTGAAAAATAAGAAGCAGAAACAAAGGCATGGACAAACAAACCCTTGAGATCTGATTGTAGAACTGAGATTACCGGAGGGTGTGGAGAGTAAACATGGGTGGGGGGGGGCCAACGGACTCGGCGGAGGACTGTGGGTGCCTTGCTGGTCAGTATGGTGTGGTAACGGACATCTGAAGTGTGATTCTATACCTCTGAACCACATACAGTGTTGTAAACCAGTATTACCACAATAACAAAATAATAGGATTAAAAAGATATCCAATCATGATTAGCCACTGGAACTGAGCAATCCAGCCGCAGACATGGGTAACAAAAGGTCATTCAATACCTGGTTATGTCAGATGGGTCTATGCTTGTCAAAGTTAAGGACCCTGGGCTCACCCCAGCTAGATGTAACTGGATGGATGGGTGACAAGGAAGCCCACACTGGAAATACAGAAAGCTTTTGAGACAATGTTGGGTAAGCTCTTTTCTTTATGGGGAGATCTTGGTTAAATTCTATATGCACTAGGAGACTGTACTCCAGTGTTATTTTGTCAAGAGCCCCATTTACTTGCTTTTCTCTCTTCATGTGGGTTGGCAATGTTGTTTTTTTTTCCTAGCTGCTGACTTCTCTCTTGGATTGAAAAAAGAATATTTTAAGAAATTCAGTACAACCTAGAGACATAGGAAATTTTAGATTTCACTGATGATCATATTAAGGATATACTGAAGCTGACTGGCTTTGGAATTATGCCTGGTAAGATGGATGGCCCCTTTATTAATTGCAGATTACAGGATATCTTGGAAGCTGCTTCTGTCCTAACTTGAAAAACAGGGCCAGTCTATATAATCTGCGACACGGCAGAACTAAGAATTACAAACAGTTCACTAAGAGTTCTCGTGTAATTGTGAGTGTCTTGACCTGAACATAATGCCTCAATTTGTGTTTTATAATGTGAGACAAGAGAAAGGGCTCCTGAATGTGACAGTGCTTTCACATTTAAGGGGAATCTTTATGACATACTACCTAAATCAAGCAACATATTCCTAATTCTGATTGACCAGAACAGGGTTCTAATATTACGAAACCGTGTCCTGGGTATTCGGCTTCCACAAATTTGTTATGCAATTATCTCAGGCTTTTAAAATATAGCACCTTAATATTCTCAAATCATCCTAAACTTATGATTATCATTTTCCCACATCATCTGACA
This sequence comes from Talpa occidentalis, assembly GCF_014898055.3. NCBI lineage: Eukaryota > Metazoa > Chordata > Mammalia > Eulipotyphla > Talpidae > Talpa > Talpa occidentalis. The sequence continues at coordinate 95,220,240 of NW_023601322.1, forward strand.
CAAAGATGAAAGCTGCCTTTTCTTTTATACTATTGAGACGCTTTAATGTATTAGTAAAGTTATTAAACACAGGGCTAATGTTGTTTTGAAATTTTCCCTCCCGATTTGTAAATTCACATTAAATCTCATTATTCACTATATTCATGGCTTCACTTTAGAGGTTTTTTCTATTAAGAAACTGACATTCTGAAATTCCACGGAGTGCTAACTTCACTGAATTCAACAAGATTATGTAATTGGTAAGATCAATCACTATTTTCTAAGATCCAAATTTTTACCTTTTGCTGTGTGTTAGAAAAAAACCCTACAGTTTTCAAAAATGTTGAAATTTGAAGTCTATTCCAATAGATTCTGATTGATTTGTTTGTAAAGGGGCTACGTTACCTATAGTTTTTGAAAATTATATAAGTAAGGATTTCCTTAGTGAGAAGAATGTAATAGGATGTAAGAGGAAAGTGTCCCATGATTTCAGATGGAAAAATGCTGAAAGTTGTAAAATTTTTTTCTGAAGACATTAAAATGCTGTGGAAACAGTGAGATAAAGCAAATTTCTAGGTAAAAAGAGTTAACTTGAATTTTTCAAGGATAAAGACACAGACTGATGCTCTATCAATCACAGGTGGTTCTGAACTAGGTAAAGGGGGTACCCAAAGGGACAGTGAGTCCTGCCAACATGAAACCCAGACACAGCCCAATCCAACCTCAGAGAACATTATGGCAATGAGACCTCACCTTCTCTGCTAACAAACTGTCCTTGGTAAAAACAAATAACATCACCGAAAGTCTGCACAGGTCTTTTACACAAAGTGTTTAACATAACCAAAAACAAACAGATAGGCAAACAGGGAAGGTAATAAAACCAATAATCAAAAGAATAAGCAAACACTAGAAGCAAGTTCCCATGACTTATTCAGGTGAGAGGAAATGGGGGGGGGGATACAGAAAAAACAGGTGAAAATATAAACACGTTCAATGGAGAATCAAAGTATGTGAAAACAAAAATCATAAACTGGATATCTTTGAATTGAAAGCTAAAAGCTCCAGAATGAAAGTTCTGGGTTAAAAGCAGGCGAGACAGGACAGAATGCAAGCTTAGTGAGCCACAGTGTGAGGAGCTGTGACAAGGGCGTGGCTCCACTTTACCAGGGGCCCAGAGCTGCTTGTCACTGTCTCACAGATGCTGGCAGAAGACACAGGATCCTTGGGTCAGAGACAAAGAACGTTATCACAGCACAGGAGGCAGTGTGTGAACTTCATTTTCTGCTGGTTCTTCTACAGTAATTGAGAAATGGGGGTATGTTTGTGGGTGCAGACACACAATGTCACATTGTATCTCAAGAGACTGATCTGAGACTATTCACCAATTTTATAACAAGCAGACATCACCTTGATTTTTGTCCAGGGGAACACAGAACACAGCCTCAAAGTTGCTCATTACAAATGCAGCCCTGGGAATTAAAGACGAGCCAGAGTCTGAGATTCCTGGTACATCAAGCAAGAATCTGGAAGCTCAGGACCCATGGTGCAAATCGGGATACAGAGGGCATGGTGCGGCAGAAAGAGTAAGTAGATACTGTGGGTAGCTATGACTGAAAATAACCTGCACACACAGTAATTGCTGCATTTTGTGAAGTTGAAAATCTATGTGGACATTAAATGTACAAAAATAGAAATGTAAAGGGTAGAAAGAAAAAAACATTGTTCCTACGATGCAAACATTTCCATTTTTAGGGACTAAGAAAATAATGCTTATTATGCTATTGTTAGCAATGGACAGCGCAATCTCTAAGGTAACTACAAAGAATGTATCATTGACATATTACTAGAGGCCACTGAAAAACTGGATGGTTTCTTACAGAGCATATTAAACCCTTACATACAGATATGTGTGAGAAAAGCAAGGAATAAGCAATTAGGAAAATTTCTTAACAAAATAAGTGGAGTAATTACTAATAGAGAAGAGTAAATTGATACAGAACAAGGAATTCTAGTGAAGTTAGAGCGCTGACTTGAATAACATCTTTCCAGTAGGAAATTACACCTAATTCTGTGTGTAAAACATGAATCAAGAGGAAACTCCTCACTTCAGGAATCACTGTCAATTGAGAAAATACAATTAAGCGAGCTATGGAACACCGGAGAAAATGTGATTAAGTAACTCTGACTTGATTTTATTCTTCTAGGAAAAAAAGGCTGAAGGGACTCTTAAGTCCCAAAGTCAACTCTACGGGATGGCTACGTGGTCCCTGCTTAAAGGGTTCATTGCCAGAAGGCTCAGGACGTCTGGGGACGTTTTACTGTGTTCTGATGCTCACAGGACGCTCTCTTGGTGTGCCTCCCTGCAGCGCTCACCCTCCTCTACCTCACAGCTCTCTATGATCAGGAGAACATCCTTCCACGTGACTCAGGATACAACCTTCCTCCATCACCCTGTCTCTCTAACGTAGTATGTACTGTACTTCTCTAAGAATGCATCAGATTACAGTACAGTGTTGTTTACATGAGGTCCCTATAGATGGAGGGCTGGGGTAGACTCTGCACGCGTCCTGTTTGCTGTGCATTCCTGTACCCGACACAGGAATGGAGACCAAAGCGCTCAGCACAGCAGGGCACTGGAAAGCCTTTGGGAGCAAATTGGTTGACAGGTCAATCAGTTTGGGACAATCAAGGCAGAGAAATCACACGGATATTTAGAATAAGGAAGTTTCATGTTAAGAATTATTAACTCTGACGGGGGCTGAAGCACAAAGGCACTGCTTTCTAACACGAAAAGAGAATTCAAGAGACTACAGAAGTAGCAGCGATGAAAGGCAGCCACTACCCTTCAGACTGACAGCCTTACGCAACAGGTCCTGATTTCTCTTGAGCCCAAACCTGGCTGGCGAACACAGCCACTCCCACTGCTGACAGAGGCGTGAGTTCTTGCCAGGCTGGCAGAACCTGCGGGAAATCCACTGTCTGGAATGCAGGGAAAAGCTGCTCACGGGAGAGGTCTCACTTGAGACAATCTGCAAAACCACCCAAGGTGAAGAGGAAATGCTGGGGGACCCGCTGCCTTCTGGGTACCGCTGGTTAACATGCTGAGCAGCAGCCAGCACCGCAGGAGCTGAGAAAGCTGCAGGATCCTGGTGCTGAAGAAGTGAGGCATGAAGGGGCCTGCAGAAAGCGCAAACCAGAGAGCAAGACCTTCACCCGCCACTCTCTAGAAGTCTTCACTGACCAAGCTTCAGGATGAACACAGAAAAGTATTAGAGAGACCCAGATCCACTAGCACACAAGTGTCAAGAAGGGCCAGTGTGGGCACAGAGGCAGCAGCTGATGGGCCGCACAGCAGCACCTTCATCAGCTGCACTGCACCTGTCAATAAGCGTGACCAAACAGCACATCAGTTCTTTACACAGCAAACACACGGTGACTTGCACCACCTAACCTGGCTCTCTGGACAGGGTTACAGCGCGTGCGTGCACACACGCACACATGCAACATGGAATTACTCCCAAGTCCTTCACATTTCTTCCCACTGTCCTTTCAGCTGGCTCCTGCATCTCTCCTTGGTAGGGAATCCAAGTAGCACCACATCAGTGACCATAATCAGAAGCCACACCGCAGTGAAAGGAGAATGTTCCCCGAGAACTGAATTCCACATCGGTCAATGCAGTCGCGTCTAGGCTGCTTAATAGGGTGTGTCTGCCACCCTGACACTTCTTCAACTCACGGGCAGTGACGGCAAGGAGTGCTGCACGTGATAAAATGCCCCTGCTCTTCTGTATTTCATTTTTAGGGCCTGGCTTTACAACGTGTGAGACAATCCACCTATAGTTAGTTGCAAGTGGGTTCAGGCATACAGAACTTTCCTTTTCTGTCTCTTTTCTGTATTGTATTCCTCCCATCAAGTCAATCAGCATTTCTTTAAATTCCCTTCCATTTTGTGATGTCTTTTGAATAAGATTTTCTCTTTTCTTACTCAAGAAAATATAGTTTCATACACGAACTATGCACTATTAACAACTCCTACCACTCCATCGAAATCACTTGTTTTGAAATGAAATGTTACTTTTCATGTAAGTTAGCAGAAAATGCTTCAGTATCAACAGTTTTCTACATACGGATATGATTTCACCTACGCATTTGAACAAAATCAAAAAATCAAACTCGTGGTGAGAAGTTTCTTATAGTGGAAAGTTGATTTTGGCCGTGGGCCGCCTCCTTTGACTTTCAGGGAATTGGGGCAGGTTTCTTAAGGAGACACTGCCCTGTGGATTTAAGAGTTAGTACAAAAGAGATTCATCTTCATAGATGTTCATTTTGAATGCATTTTTAAAATACTTTGAATAATCCCAGCCTGTCACTTTGTATCTTAAGAGCTGCCCGATTATCTTGATAATTGGCCAAAGGAAACTCTAAAACTTTAGTGCCGATGAAAGACAAGCCGCCCATTAAGGCCGTGGATGTGATGGGGAAGAGACTTACTTGGCAATGCCAGTTTATGACTATCTGAGATAGAATTGATGTCATGCTGAACAGGAGCTTAATTTGTCAGGGCTTTGCAACAGTACACTAAGACCTAGAAAATATCTTTAAATATGTTGGTTTTGCATCTCAACACAAATTTCAAGTTATGTATTTGGAGAAGTATAATTATCTTTTTATATAAATTCATGAATTACCTGAAAGCATTTTTACAGGCTTAATTTTTTTTCAAGTACTATTAAATGAACTTTCCAACTCTTGCTTGTTGATCTTTTGTTTCTAATTCTTGGCATTTATTAACAAACACTAGGTTTATATTTTTGTCATTAATATTCAGTCCTACTGTCCTGAGCACAGCTGCATCAATTAGTAGAGTTGGTATTTAAAAGATAGCTATATCAAACCTCTCCATTTATATTATAATATAAATATAAAATAATATTCTTTGAGCTTCAGCCAACGCCCACCTCCTAGCCAGCCTCTGAGGATAATATACTACAACATTAAATGTAGTCTGACACACTTATGTCAGTTATGTTTTGCTAATCAAATTTACACTCCCAATCTAGAGGACTCGGGATAAATTTCTTATCTTCTACTTTACTTAGTTTACAAGGCCATGGGCGAGGACACTTTTCATTATCTGAATTTTGTTTCTGATTAAGCAAACAGCAGGAAGACTAAAGAGCAGAAAAGGAAATGCTCTCTTGCTAATGCATTATAACATCATTGAACCACCCAGCCCCCACCCTTAAGAAACCACCACATCAAGCAGGATATAACTAGTGGCATCCACATGCTATAAAATGTGTTTGTCCTATTGTTTCAGTTCCAATATGACGAATGCAATTGTTTCCTATTTTTAGTCATCAAACAAAATGCATTTCTTCCTGATTTGTGGGTTCCCCTATTAATCACATTTCTTTTCCTGAAGGGAACTAATGTAATAAACTAGATATCCTCTGATTAATGTCTTTTAACTAATCTAGTTTTAAGTTCTTATGTTCAAATTGACACAGCCATGATATCCAATTATTTAGAAACAATAATGACCTTATTGAGTATTTCTTTGACAGACATAACCTTTTTGTCTATTGAATTCTTGAATGACTTAAAGACCAAGTCCATGTTACTCTGTGCCCCTTGCTAATGACGAAGTGAAATGCATAAGAGAATCTAGACCAAAAAAATTATACAGGTAATCTTTGATTTTCCCTTTATATTTACTTCACTTTCTTTGACCTATATTCTGATGTATGTGAATGCAACAGATTTTATAACTATTCAAATTGGTATCTATAGCAATCATTTAAGCTTTAGGTATTTATTTTACTTTTGCCTTCATTGCTATGCTTTTATATAGCTTTTACCATTTTTTAATTTTTTTTTAAATTTTGACATTTGTCTGAAGTTTCTTCTTTCTCTGGTGTTTCTTATTTATACACAATGCAATTCTGGGGTCCTTATTTTAATGCCTTTGTTTACTTCTGGATGTTTATCTTGGCTGTTAAAATTGCACAACATTGCTCTAGAACAGGTAATTTTTCTTTGATGCCACCAAATTAGAGACACGCACATATCTGTATTTTTCCAGCTGTTCTTTCCTAGTAATTTTAATAAAAACTGTGAAATGATTCCAGTTTCGGAAGGCAGCTGACCCAGGGAGAGAACAACAGGACCTCCTGAGAACACCTCTGCCTGCTCTCTGACGGCCACCGTCACTGAGGGGGCTTTCGTTTCAGCCGGGATGATGATGATCAACCATGAGCACTGGGCACTGACCTCCCTTTGGATAATGAATGTCTCATGACATGAAAAGTGTCTCCTGACTTATGAAAACTAGTATCAGGGCAGAATTTCTGAAAGGCTTGGGTCACTGGGGTGAAGGACTCATTTGACACAATCCTTAAGGATATTCTTTAAGTCATAAATATCGTGCTAATGCAACAACTATTATTATTATTATGACCTTTAAGAACTTAAAGGCAAAATGAAGACGATCATATACTTAATAGTTAATGTGAGATTTTTAAATGAGTAATTCTACTTTCTTGAAAAGCAAGTTCATGTACTTATGCTCAAAATAAATGTAATGCTCTATATTGGTATTTGGGGGTTCTGTACAGTAAATGGGAAATTTAAATTTGGTCAACTCATTAGGTAAAACTGGAGTATGTTTTCAAATTATGTCAAAAGATAATGACTTGGTGTATGTTGTACATTAGTGCCACTAAAATCAGGCTAATTGGCGAGATAGCAACTAGTACATCATTGAAGATCTAGGGACCATATGCAAGAAGTCCACGGTAGCCTCCAGGAGAGACTGCAGGGACTTATTTACTCCAAGAGTGGGCACTGGTTAGGTGAGGGCAACTCCTCCAATCAGGAGAACTGATGTGTTGAGAAAGAAACCTAAATTAAAATTAATTTAAAAGTTTGCAAATACAAGCCTTATCACTGACTTAACCATTATCGTATGTAACAAACCTCACACAGACTTCTAAAATTATTGAGACTCCAGATTGCCTTCAGAAGGGCACCCTCTAATCCTGGGTCTTCTATACGATTGTCCTACAGAGGACAACTGTGAGGAAGTAATGTGTGGCTAATGCTCCAACCCCCTTCCAAGAATCAGGCCTGCTCCATTTTCTACTTCACTCTCCAAGTTATTTCTATTTTAATTTTACTCATTTCTTCATGTAACAATACTAGGCAGCATCAGCACTCAAAGCATTTTGCAATGCTTAACCAACAAAGTCCAAATTTGTATTTTGGTCCACTTTTCTCAGATGGTAGAACAATTCTGTTTCAGACTAAGGACAAATTCCCCCAGATGACTTACATGTCAAGCCAGTCTTCCATGACACTTAGGTGTCAATCAAGTCTTCCATGACACTTAGGTGTCAATCAAGTCTTTCCTGAGTTACCTGAGAGGCCACAGGGGAAAGACCATTAGGAAAGAATACTCTACCCAATCTGTCCCTAAACTTTACATTTCTTCTCAAATAAAAAGCACAAGGCTACTTCATGCAACAGCTGCCTATACACCAGGCAGTATTTTCTAGTATTTCAGTAGGACTGACACCCTGAACCCTGGCTGGAGCAGCCCAATTTGGGAATTTACAGTCTAGCCTTAGGGTCTCCCTGGTGGCACAGGCAGTTGAGTGCAGCACCGTGAAGCTTTCCGCAGCCTCCACAGCATGGGTTCGATCCCAGCCAGCTGGCGAGATATCCACATGGCATGTCAGACCTCTCCTGTCTCGCCCGCTGCTCCCCTCAGCAGTGTCTTCAGTCTGTCTGCCTATTCTGCTCCCTGCTGTCTCTGGTGAGTCCTTTCACCCTCCTGCACATCTGGCCTGTACCCAAGATCTTGTATGCATGAATAAATAAATCTTTAAAAATAGGTAAATAAATAAAGTCTAGCTTTAGGACTTCACTGCTGCCCCAGCCACCCACTAGTGGTCACTCAATTGGAAGCTCAATATTTGATCACATCAGTTTCACATTTTTTGTTTTTGAAGATCTGTCTTGTCTTTCTGTCTCTCTCTTTGTATATAAACCATACATATTACATAATATTATATACAATATGTATGTTATATATTACATATATAATATGTATTGTGTATTATGTGCAATCTGAGAGAGATATTTCACCTTCTTTCTTCCTTATATTCCCAAAAAGTACTTTGATTTTAACCTTGACTTCCTTTTCTCCTATACCTAGATACTTTTTAAATGTTCCTTTGATACTTCAGGTGTTTAGGTAGATAGGTACATAATGGATGGATGGATGGATGGTCAGATAGATCTTTTAACAGCTTGATGTTTCTCCCCACATTAAGTAACCAAGCAAAATGAGTCTACTTAGGTGAACAGATTTTAGCATAAGGTACGACTTCTCAGACACTGATGATGTAAGGAAAGAACAGGAGATGGAGAATAAAACTTGGAGTTTGATTTCAATGATTACTTACACTGTAACCTTAAATACATTATATCATCTGTCTCCTAGAAATGATTTTGTACATATGAATGAGGAAATGTACTTTCTACATATAACCTACACTTCTGTAGCATGTGGACATGTCCAGTGGGGTCACTTAAGAGATTAAATTAGACAACACCCTTCACATTGCCTCCAGGGGAAAGACCAGCCTGTGTGTGTGTGCATGCACATGTGTATCATGCATGTAGTCATGCCTGTGTGTGCATGCATGTGTGTATCATGCATGTAGCCATGCATGTGTGCATTTGTGCATGCATGTATGTTATTGTTCCAGGACGCTGTGAAAATACAACATGAGAGCTAACAACTAGAAATCTGAAAGGAAAAAGAAAACTCAAAGGGTACAAAATACAAGTCATATTTTATGTATTTAGATTAAGAGGCATAAAATTAGTCTGTTGAATTGCCATAAAAATTTGTAAGCATTTACTTAATTTTTGTACTTATTTCATCAGGGACCAAAGGCAAACAGTAATGATTGTTTTCCATTTAAGCCTTTTAAAATATAATCCATATGATTATTTTCTTAACCTGTGGGTTGTTTTTGTTTTAGTATTAAACAGGCCTGGTTTACTCCACAAGTAAGTTTTCTGAAGCATGTAAGTATGCACAACGTAAAATAGCTCCAGCTCCGAAGACTACTATATTATTAGCTATATTAGCTTTCTCCTGTGAATTTGAGTTCTGAAATTTAGTTACCTAGCCAGAATTCTTTCTTGCAGCAGAAATGGACAGATTCTTAAATATGGTCTTTTGAAGAGAAGTGAACACGTCTACAACCAGCTGTGTGAAGGCTGGATTTGCACACTTTGTTCCTAAACACTTTCTTGGTCATCTAACGTGTCAAAGAACAGTTTCTGAGGGAAAGGGTAGTATCTCCGCCACTGCTGGTGCCCTCATTTCATAAGGCAAAACAGGAAATACCTCCTGATTGGATGAAAATAAATCAAGTAGCAATTTCATCATTCTATCCAAATGCATAACTTTTTCCAACTTTAATTTCTGAAAAAATATTCTCTTTGGTATGTTAATTACAACTGAGGCTATACAGGGCTTTTCATGATCAAGTTAGCACTCTTTGCCTGTAAGATTTCTTGGTGTTCTGTGGGACAAATCACTAGCTAGCTCTTTCAAGTAGCGACGTACACAATGAGCAAAAATCATTTCTGCCACACACAGATTCCCAGCCAGCCAAAGAAAGTTCAGAAGGGGATGGGTAATGTGGCTATTATCATGCATGCTGATTTATACACAGCTACTTGTGACTTCTAAAAGTGTCTGATGATGATAAGGTAATTTCATCAGGATCCCGGCCAAAACTGATGACACCTATCTTTTCTACTTTTCTTCAGGTATGAAATTAAGCCAAACTATTTAACACGCAGCAATTTTGTTACTTTACACATCCAAAATAAGGAGACTTAAAATCCCCACTAGTTTGATTAAAGAATAAACTCTTCAGGCTCCCCTCCCCCGCCCACAGAGGCGGCACTCTCCGGCAGAGAGGAGGAAAACAACAAACCAAAACGGCCCACAAGAACAAACGACGCAGCAAGCGGGACTGTGAGTGGAAAGGAACTATTGCAGCCACCACACCCCGTGAACGGGAGCTGAGGCGAACCCTGCAGGATTCGCCGCGGCGGTGAGCGAACGGCTCCGGGCGCCATTAGAGAAGAACAAAGACCCCGGGAGACGCGCACACAGCCCGGGCTGCCGGTAAGCTTGCGCGGAAACGCGGCGCGCTTGGCGCGCTTGAAAAGAAAACGCGGACCGGGATCGCAGCGGCCCAGGTCCCCGCACCTGCGACCTAGGCTTGCGGGGAGACGCGCGGAGGTCCTCACTGAGGTGAAGGTCCCTCCCTGAGTGAGCAGGAACCAGGCGTCCAGGCAAGGGAGCGGTGCAAAAGGCGCCATTCCCGCGCCACTGAACTGGGCTACAGCCCGCGTCCTGGACCTGAGGGCTTTGGAACTGAGACCCGGGGCACAAAATTAGGGGCGTGGGTTCCCCACGAAGGTGGGGCACAAGGCAGACACAGCACCCCAAAGCCGTTGAGGTGTACCCTACCATCCCCGCTCTGCTCCCTGTCCCACGAGGTGGAAAATCAGCTCCCCAAGGGCTCTAGGAGAGATCTCTGGCACCACCTAGCGACTTGAAGCCAGCAGAGGCTCCTGAAGGAGCTAGTGGCCAGCTGGGGAGTTAGCCCACACCTGGCCCCTTCCGAACAAGTAGTCTGAGCCCACAGGGAGAGCGAGCACCCACAGCCGGGGCAGACCAGGTGCGCAGAAGAGTGTGCCTGAGACTGGACGCGCAGGGAGTGTGTCCCACATCACCATTTTAGAGCAGGGACATTTCTTCAGTAAAGACTACCTGCACAAGGCTTCCTCAGGAGCCAGAGGTGAGCAGGGGAAGTTCGCCCACGCCAGACCCCCTCTGGCCTGCAGTCCAAGCCCAGAGGGGGAACAGGAACCCACCGCTGGGGCAGACCAGGCGCACAGGGGAGTGTGTCCCCACATCGGCATTTTAGGACAGGGACCTTTCTCCAATAAAGACTGCTTGAAACTGACAGATGACTCCTGGAGGAACCAGAGGGGAGCAGAGAAGCCCACCCAAGATGCCGGCCAGTCCCAACAACACAGTGTCCCAACGCATACGGCAAATTAGAAAACAGACAGTAGGGAGGAGAAGAACCACACGCAACCTAGCAACTCTCCAGAGAAAAAGCACACCACAAAAGAAAACCAGCCCCCAGATTGCAACGACAGTAACTTGGAAGAACTTCTGAGCCTTCCAGAAAGAGAATTTAAAATTGCCGTGATTAAAAAACTGACAGAAGTCATAAAGGAAAACAATAAGGGAAAAATAATCAACGATCAGAAGAATGAAATTGAGTCCCTAAAGAGGGAAGTAAAAGAAATGCAGGAGATCAAAGAATTAGTGGAAGAACTAAAGAATTCTGGGAAAAGCAATGAAAGCAGAATTGATGAAATGGAAGAACGAATAAGTGCTCTTGAAGACACTGAAATAAAAAGAACCAAAACAGAAAAGGAAAGAGAAGTACGAAGGAAAAAGAATGAAGAAAGACTTTGGGAACTATCTGACTCCATGAGGAAAGGAAATATAAGAGTTATAGGAATACCAGAAGGAGAGGAGAGAGAAGTAGGAACAGAGAAAATATTCAAAGAGATAATTGAAGAGAACTTCCCAAATGTGAAGAAGGAGCTGAAAATTGATATACAAGAAGCAAGAAGAACACCAAACTTCCACGACGAAAGAAAAAATACAGCAAGACACATAATAGTAAAGCTCCCTAGAATCCAGGACAAGGAAAAAATAATGAAGCTGGCAAGAGGGAAGAAACAGATAACATTCAAAGGAAAGCCAATCAGGCTGACATCAGACTTCTCCGAAGAAACACTACGGGCAAGGAGAGAGTGGAGGGACATAGTCAACAGACTCCAAGAAAACAGATGCCAACCAAGAATACTCTATCCCGCAAAGCTCTCCTTCCTCTTTGAAGAAAGAATATGGACCTTCCCAGACAAACAGAAACTCCGGAATTTCATTGCAACTAAACCCCCACTCCAAAAAATACTACAAGGAGTCCTAAAGCCAGAACCTCAGAGGGACGAATAACAATGAAAGAAGGCCAAAAAAAAAAAAAGTTATTAAAAGAATAAATAAATAAAATCAAAGGAAAGACAAACACAATGGCAAATACAGAAGTTAACATATCAATATTAACTCTAAATGTAAATGGACTAAACTCTTCAATAAAGAGACACAGAGTTGCAGCCTGGATTAAGAAACAAAACCCAACCTTTTGCTGTCTCCAGGAAACACATTTAGCTACAAAAGATAAAAATAGGCTCAAAGTTAAAGGATGGAAAACAATCCTACAAGCAAATGGGCCAAAAAAGAAAGCAGGAACAGCTATACTTATATCAGATAAAACAGATTTCAAACTCAAAAAGATAAAAAGAGACCCCAATGGTCACTACATTATGATCAAGGGGACAATACTTCAAGAAGAAATAACACTCATTAACATATACTCACCAAACGAAGGAGCACCAAAATATATCAGACAACTGTTGTCCTCTCTGAAAACAGACATCAGAGAAAACACATACGTAGTGGGAGACTTCAACACACCACTATCAACAATGGATAGATCAACAAGACAAAAAATAAGTAAAGAAATCAAAGCTCTAAATAAGAACCTAGAGCAATTGGGCTTAACAGACATCTATAGAACACTAAACCCCCAAAAAACGGAGTACACATTTTTCTCAAGCGCACACGGATCATTCTCCAGGATCGATCACATACTGGGGCACAAGACAAACATCAACAGATACACCAAGATTGAAATCATATCAACCATCTTTTCTGACCATGAAGGCATCAAACTAGAAATAAACCATAAAAAGAAGGCAAGGAACTTTCCTACCTCATGGAGATTAAAAACCACACTACTGGAAGACCACTGGACTAATGAGGAGATCAAAGAAGAAATTAAAAAATTTTTTGAATTGAACGACAAGGAGGACACCAATATCCTAAATGTATGGGATGCAGCAAAAGCAGTAATAAGAGGAAATATATAGCAATAGAAGCTCACATCAAGAAACAAGAAAGAACTCAAAGAAACAACCTAATCTCGAAGCTCAAAGATCTAGAAAAAGAACAACAAAAAAACCCCAAAACCAGTAGAAGAAAAGAAATAATAAAAACCAAAGCAGAAATAAATGAAATTGAAACTAAAAAAACAATCCAAAAGATCAATGAAACCAAAAGCTGGTTCTTTGAAAAAATCAATAAAATAGACAAACCCTAGCCAGGCTCACAAAGGAAAAAAGGGAGAAAGCACAAATAAACAGGATCATCACTGAAAGAGGAGAAATCACAACGGACACAGCAGAAATCAAAAGAATAATCAGTAACTACTATGAACAGTTATATGGAAACAAGTTTAACAATCTAGAGGAGATGGACAAATTCCTACAACTCTACAATCACCCAAAGGTAGATAAAGAAGAAATAGAACACCTAAACAGACCAATTACAATTAGCGAAATTGAAATGGTAATCAAAAACCTCCCCAAAAACAAAAGCCCATTACCTGATGGATTTACAAATGAATTCTACCAAACATTCAGAGACGAATTAGTGCCTATCCTTCACAAACTCTTCCAAAAAATTGAGAAGGAAGGGACAATACCAAACACGTTCTATGAAGCCAACATTACACTAATACCAAAACCGAACAAGGACAACACAAAAAAGGAAAACTATAGGCCAATCTCCCTAATGAACACTGATGCAAAAATCCTCAATAAAATTTTAGCCATCAGAATCCAACAATGTATCCATAAGATAATTCACCACGACCAAGTAGGATTCATTCCAGGGGCACAAGGATGGTTTAACATCCGAAAATCAATCAACGTTATCCAACACATCAACAAAAAGAAATATAAAAACCATATGATAATATCAATAGATGCTGAGAAAGCTTTCGACAAAGTGCAACACCCATTCATGATAAAAGCCCTTGAAATTCTGGGATACAAGGAACATACCTCAACATCATAAAGGCCATCTATGACAAGCCAACAGCCAGTATCATTCTCAATGGTGAAAAGCTGAAAGCAATTCCATTAAGATCTGGAACAAGACAAGGATGTCCACTCTCACCACTGCTTTTCAATATAATACTGGAAGTCCTAGCCAGGGCAATAAGACAAGAGAGAGACATCCAAGGAATCCAAATAGGAAAAGAAGAAGTCAAACTATCACTATTTGCAGACGATATGATATTATACATAGAGAACCCAAAAACTCCACAGAAAAGCTAATTCAACTCATCAATCAGTTCAGTAAAGTGGCAGGATACAAAATCAACACGCAAAAGTCAGTAGCCTTCCTATACACAAACAATAAATCTGAAGAAGAAGAAATCAAAAAAACCATTCCTTTTGTTATTGAAACAAAAAAAATCAAATATTTGGGAATAAATCTAACAAAAGAGGTAAAGGACCTATACAAAGAAAACTATAAAACACTGTTAAAAGAAATAGAAGAAGACACAAAGAAATGGAGAGACATCCCCTGCTCGTGGATTGGAAGAATAAACATTATTAAAATGGCCATTCTTCCAAAAGCAATATACAGATTCAATGCTATTCCAATCAAAATTTCAATGTCATTCTTCAAAGAAATAGAACAATTATTGATGAAATTCATATGGAATCACCAAAAACCCCGAATAGCCAAAGCTCTCCTGAAAAAAAAAGAAGGGAATGGAGGCATTACACTCCCAGACTTCAAACTATACTACAAAGCCATAATCATCAAAACTGCATGGTATTGGCACAAGAACAGACATACAGACCAATGGAATCGAATAGAAAATCCAGAAATAAACCCACAGATTTATGGTCAACTAATCTTTGACAAAGGAGCAAAGACTGTGCATTGGAGCAAAGAAAGTTTGTTCAGTAAATGGTGCTGGGAAACTGGGTCGCTACATGCAAAAGAATGAAGCTTGACCACTACCTCACACCATACACAAAAATCAACTCAAAATGGATTAAAGAACTAGACATAAGACCTGAAACCATAAAATATATAGAAGGAAATATAGGCGAAACACTACGTGATTTGCACATCAAAGACATCTTTACAGACACATCACCCAAAGCAGTGATAGTGAAGGCAAAGATAAACGGCTGGGACTACATCAAATTAAAGAGCTTCTGCACAGCAAAAGAGACAATAACAAAAACAAAGAGAAACCCCACCAACTGGGAGAACATTTTTGCACCCAACACTAATGATAAAGGACTGATCACAAAAATCTGCAAAGAGCTGATGAGACTCAACAACAACAAAGAAAATAATCCAGTCAAAAAATGGGCAGAAGAGCTAAAAAGAAACTTCTCTGAAGAGGAAATGCAAATGGCCAACAGGCATATGAAAAAATGTTCAACATCACTTGCCATCAGGGAAATGCAAATCAAAACTACCATGAGATACCATCTTACACCAGTGAGAATGGCACATATTAAAAAAACTAGCAACAACAAATGCTGGCGAGGGTGTGGAGAAAAAGGAACTCTTCTGCACTGTTGGTGGGAGTGCAAACTGGTCCAACCAATGTGGAAAGCTGTGTGGAGATTTCTGGACCTACTAAACATAGAGCTTCCATAGGATCCAGCAATTCCACTCCTAGGTATTTACCCAAAGGACACAGAAACATCCATTCCAAAGAACACCTGCACCCCTATGTTTATAGCAGCACTGTTTACAATAGCTAAGCTTTGGAAACAGCCCAAATGCCCAAAAATAGATGACTGGATCAAGAAGATGTGGTACATATATACCATGGAATATTACTCAGCATTCAAAAAAGATAAACACATGCAATTTGCAGCAACATGGATGGCGCTGGAAGGGATCATGCTCAGCGAAATAAGCCAAAAAGAAAAAGAAAAATACCGGATGGTCTCACTCATAGCAGGAATCTAGAAAACTTAAATAAGGGACCAGGAAAATGAATAACTATAAGAAAGTGAAAATCAAAATCAACAAAAAACTATGAATCAGAGACACTTTTTTGGGGGGCGGGGGCGGGAGGGGAGGGATTGGGGTCAGAATTGGGGGGCTGCAATTGTATGGGGAATATAACAATAAAATTTAAAAAAAAAATAAAAAAAATAAATAAAAAATGGACTCTTAAATGTAAGAATGAAAACCTAAGGGCAAATCTTTATAATCTCCAATTTGAAAAAAAAAAAATAATAAACTCTTCAGGGGCCGCCCTGGTGCCTCAAGGGGTTAAGTCTCAGCACTATCAAGCTATCCACAGGCAATGCAGCATGAATGAGTTCGATCCCTGGCCAGGTTGCTGACCCACATGGCACAGCATACCTCTTCTGTCTCACCTGCTGCTCCCCTCAGCAGTGTATTTCAGTAGATCAACCTGTTCTGCTCCTCATTCTGTCTCTGGTGAATCCTCTCAATGCCCCTCCCCCGCCCAGGCACCTATGGCCTACACCCCAGTTCAAGTATGCATAAATAAATAAATCGTTTTTAAAAAAAAGAATGAAGTGTTCAGGATAATCAGTAAAGACTGTTTCTATTTATCCTTGATTTGATATTACAAATGAAACATACAGCAGCAGAAAATGATGCACATAACACAGCAGAGACCAAACTTTACACAGCACAAAATAAAAAAAAATAAAGCTACGGTCTAGATTTTATCTGAAAATTCACAATCTTGGCTTCAATTTCTCTAATAACATACTTGCAAACAAAATCATATAAATTAAAACAAAACACTATAGGTTGTTAGTGAGAAATGGGACTAAAAAGAAGTCTGCCTAGATCCATTTCCTTTTCCATTGCTCTCCCTTTATCCTCCACAAAAATCTCAGCTGATAGGCAAGTTGAGACTCCGGGCACAGACAGTTAAGTAGAAACGGGTATGCCCTGAGAAGCTACTTGAGGGCTGGTGGACAAGTGGCTAAGTCTTGCTAATTAGTGAGAATTATTTAATAATGCTGCTTGTTCTGTGGCTCCAACAACACTTATTTTTCTTTCAACAACATCTCTACCACATATACTTGACTAATATTCATACATTCCAGGATGACCCAAATTAATAGAAAAAAAAAATGGTCCATGGCATTTCCAAGGTAATAGGACCTATTAAGTCTATAGAGCCAAATGAAGGTTTTGAGTCAAGGAGTAATATCAGTAGCTCAGGATCCCTCTAAATAGAGAGGAAATTCAATCAACAACAAAACTAAATGTGCAGCTAGAGGGAAAGAGAAGCGGGGGTGACAGTGACCAATGAATTCTCATAGAGTAAAAAAAAAATGGGGTTATCACATTACTTACAAGTCCTTGCTCAAAGATGGCACAGTGTCCTTTAGTGAAATAAGGTGTGAAGGCTTAGAGGTGCAGCAGGTAAGGAAACGGATTCCAAATCAAATAGCCAGAATAGCATGTCAGAGGACACCCTACTCCTGAAGGTTGGTATGACAATCTCATGTCGCGTTATCTGTCAGTTTCTCATGAATTATAGTAAATGCCTTGTTCAATGACAGACTTTCCAGGCTCTGTCATAGAAATGGAATTTTATAAGATTTGGAAAGTCTTGAAATTATGCCCTCACCTTAAAGAGACCCCAGATATGTTTTTGATTCATAAATATTCATAGAAATCCATAATTATTTGGTCTGCCAATTAATCACTCATGTTTGGATTCAGATGAAAATGCACATGAATAAGCCAAAAATATCTCCCATATGTGTTTAATATTTCGTGTGTGTTCTATGTGTCAACCATATTTTAACTCAGATTTAAGGTTTCTCTAATAGGGGCCCAGATCTCATAGCAGAGCCACCTGTTTGTGAGATATTATCATTTTATTTTCCTGATTCAGATGGAATGCTGTTCAGGAGATTCAATTTCTAAAATAGCCTTTTTGCAAAAGGTTGGAACCATTTTTATATCTTATCTTATGTCCATTGCACCATGTGTTATTACACTGTATATGCAATTTATATATGCATTTGTTAGGTGGAGTCCAGCAAAAGGAGGAAAAAAAGAGCAAGCTTTAAATGGGTGATTTTCAGGTCCATACTTTCCTGGGAAAGCAATATCGGGAGGGAGCCTAGTCTTGTGGTGAGATTGCATTATGATCTAGTGACCCTGAAAATAGGGTCAGAAGGAGGTCTCCCTGCTAACTGGAAAACTAATCAATATAATTCAATAAAAAGACTGTTGCCCCCAAATCACATAACGTCTCTCCTTTTCTGCTCTCCCCTCTATCAACCCCGAAATTCCTGCCTCCTGCACCTCATGGTTCTCCCTCCATTGCTCATGTGCCTTTAGTCCTACATATAGGCAAAGGCTAAGCAAAAAATAAATAAAATGTTATATTATTGCTTAGGTGCATAAAAATCAATAACTTTTAGCCAAATGTCATTTTCATATTCAACTTGTCTGAGCAAAGATTTGCTTCAAATTTGATGTCATTTATTTCACTTAAAACACAACTTTGGGGTGTAGCTTTTATTTCAAATAAGGTAAAAATAGGGAACTATACTTTCCCTTAATAGATCAATTTTATTGCTTATACTAAAATCCCAGTAATTGGGATTTGTTGCAGGTTGGCAAAGAAACTTCTCTGTGGACTGGTCTGTATTTGATTCAGATCAGGTACAGTTACTGAGAAGGAGAGCAAGATAAAGGGTAAAAGGTCACTGGTGACTAATTTTCTGAAAACTAGCAGCTTGTGTAAGTAATAGAACATTTATTGCCTTTCGATGTTGTCCCGGCAATGAGCTAGAAAATCCATAAGAATTCCCAGCCCTAGCCTTTATTAAGGCATAGCCCTGGATTAGTTTAATGTGCAATTTAAAGTCACTGCCTGCCAATACTTCGCTTACTTTTCGTAAGTAGGGCCACTTTCCACCCTCACCCCCCCACCTCCTATCAAGTTGTCAAAAAGGGGGGAAAAAGAGGGAAGGCAATTTTCTTAATCATTGGAAAGTGAGTATTTTTCCAACATAAATTATACACATATTTCTTCTTAGAGGGTGCAGATTCTCAGAAAATGACCAAGCACAACTGAAGCTGTTAGCACTCGCAGTCAAGGTGGACAATATGTGATTTCTCCCCTCGGGTGTAGTCCTCACAGTCCTCCCGCCCCCAGCTGTCCCCCAAAGCACGCACACTCCATCACCACACACTCCTGTGCTCTACTCTCACCTCAACTATGATTCCCCGTTATCCTTGAGTGTTTTAAAACACCAAAGTAATTTTGGAGACTCAAAGCATTTTTCCACTGGAATTAAAAAAAAAAAAAGATGGAAAACAATGAATCTTGACACAATAACACTATCAGCGGAGCAGACAAGAAAGGGAATGAATATTTTGAGCCTAAGGACAGTGTGTTTTATCTCTGGCTCCTCCACTCAAAGATAGTAGACTGAACCACTGTCTTTTTAAATAAGAGCCTATAATTCAGGAAGGTGAACAAACTAGTCACAGCCCCAGAACTACAGGAGGGAGTCAGCTCTGCCGTCATCCAAACACCCCTCATTCTATTTTTATGAGTCCACTATCTTCAGAAGCACGTTGTCGTCAGAAAATACGGTGGGACCTCAGAAAAGGTCTCTTATAGGGTACAAAACAGGTCTTTTCAAACCTCTCAAACCTGTTTAAAAATGCCCACCAGTTTTTGAATGTATTTAACACAATGCTGAGTCTAGGGTGTTGGAAAGCAAAATGAAAGGTTGATAGAAGACTTAAAAAGGAAACTCATTTTCTTTGGTCAAAAACACTAGAAAACAGGGACCAGGGAATGGAAGCAGGGTTCAAATGAAACAGCAAAAAACAAAACTTTGCTGGTGTTTCTTTGCTGTTTTTTCATAATGAAAGTGTTTGATAGTGTTCCAGTTCAAAAAGTTAATTGCTAAATACTGTTAAGACAGTATTTCAGAGTCAGAGTATGATTCTGACTCTTGCGTGGTATTCATCCTGGGGTAGGGTCTGCGGTGCACAGTGCTCCTGTCCATCGTTTTCAGCAACAGCTGAATGTCGGGGACTGCAGGTTTGAAAGCACAGAACTTGTACTGAGCTAGAACAGAACTATCCCTCCCTCAGTTTGGATGGAAATGCCAATAAAACAGAAATTAAAGTAAGAAAAGATGGGCATTACAGACTTCTGAAAGAACTGATACAGATCTGGGCGGGGGGCAGGATCCTGTGAGAAACATCTCAGGGGTAAGTGGGCCCTTCTCTGGGGTGACTCAGAGAGCATGAAATGTGTGCCCTGCTACTGGGAGACCTAAAGGCCTGGGCCAGGTTTACTGCAGAGAAAGCTGAAGATGGCAGGGTGGACAAGGTGCAGCTTACTGAAAGCTGAGGACACCATCACACATAAATGAGCACTAGGAGAACAAGTTTCTGGAATCAAGAGATCTGCATGAGGGCCTCCCCTGGTGGTGCAGGCGGTTGAGCGCTGCGCTGTGAAGCTGTCTGCAGTCTCTGTAGCACCGGTTCGATCCTGGCTGGCCGGCGAGGGCCCCACAAGGCGAGCAGACCTCTCCTGTCTCACCCGCTGCTCCCCTCAGCAGTGTATTTTGTCAGTCTGCCTGTTCTGTTCCCTGCTCTGCTCTGTCTCTGGTGAATCCTCTCACCCTTTCATGCATCTGGCCTGTGCCCCGATATTTGTATAAATAAATAAATCTTTTTTTAAAAAAAGAGAGATCTGCATAAGAGAAGTATCCCAAATTCTACTAAGAGTGTAGAAATTAGACTTTAAGATTGATGTAAAAAAGATATAAGATGAAAATAAAAAAAAAAAAAGAGTCATTCTCGTGGTCCCTTATTTAGGTTTTCTAAATTCTGCCCTGAGTGAGACTAATTATAATAAAGTGAAAATCAAAATCAACAAGTAACTACAAGCCAGAGTCATACTACCCGGGGGTTGGGGGTGGGTAGGAGGGATTACGGTCAAAATAAGGGGGGTGGGAATTGTATGGGGACTATAACCAAGATGAAAAAGCATACATTGTGCAAAAATGAAAATTGATGTAAAAAAAATATAAAATATATTAAAAAATTAAAAAAAAAGTCACCCTCAAATACTGGCCAGTCCCACTGAGATTAAAGCCAGTGGAAACACAGCCTGACCAGCCAAGAACACCCTCTCTCCTCAGGACATCTCCTCTTCCAGGTAGCAAATGGGGCCCCATGGGGGAAGGGACAGAGAAGCAGCAGAAACACCATCCTGTTCCACTTCAGATTTCCACTCTGACACAGGCCTCAATTTGTGGAAGGAGAAAATTTAATGTTGGTTTTGGAGCTCTGATTAATACACTGAATCAGATAAACTAATCATTGAAGTGAGATAGCTTAGGGGATTAAAAAGAGGGCCATACTTGAAAGACAGAGATTTCCAGCAGGTACAAAACAAGTCTGTCCCTGCCAGAGTCACAGCCCTGGAGGAATGGTGGGTATGAGAATGCCACCCCCTCTAGGCCATTTGACTTCTCTGTCAGAGGTCACATTTGCCTGTAGGTCATAGGACAAATGAACGTCTCTCCCTCTCAGTTCAGTGTGGAGGGGAGCAATTCATCCTTGCTGCTCGAGGTGTCTGGAAACATAAGCTCTACCCACCAGCAGTGCTTCAGGGTGGAGTCTCATCAGCTGGGCTCCAGGGAAGAACACATCTGCCTCTCTACCACTGATGTATTCTAAAAGAGTAAAACCTGTAACCAAGCTTCAACAAAACTGGATGTCCATTTCCTTGATAAGTGATGATGAGCATTTTGCCATGTGCCTGTGAAAATGGGAACAACCCAAATGCCCCCAAACAGATGACTGGATCAAGAAGATGTGGTACATATGCACAATAGAATATCACTCACCAATCAAAAAGATAAACTCATGCCATTTGCAGCAACATAGATGGAGCTGAAAGGGATCATGCTCAGCGAAATAAGCCAGAAAGAAAAAGAAAAGTGCTCTATGGTTTCACTTAAGGAGGAACATAGGGGATCCAAATAAGGGATCAGGAAATAAAAAAAAAAATTATAATAAAGTGAAAATCAAAATCAACAGGCAACTATAAACCAGAGACATTCTGCAGTGGGGGAGGAGGGAGTTGGATCAAAACAGAGGTGGGGGACTCTGTGGTTGCACAGGGGGTTGAGTGCAGCGATGTGAAGCTGTCCGCAGCTTCTGCAGTGCTGGTTCGATCCCCGCCGGCCATGGAGATACTCACAGGGCGCGGCAGACCTCTCCTGTCTCACCCGTTGCTCCCCTCAGCAGTGTATTTCGTAAGCCTGCCTGTTCTGGTCCCTGCTCTGTCTCTGGTGAATCCTCTCACCCTCCCACACATCTGGCCTATACCCCGGTTCTTGTAAAAAGCAGGGGTGGGACGAGCATAAGGGACTATGGTGATGGTACACAGGTGAAATGGTGGTATGAATTCCATTGGGACTACACCTGAGATGATAAAGCATACATTGTATAAAAGTGAAGAATGATGTAAAAATATACATAATAATTAAAAAACAATTACAAAAACAAAAAACAACACAGAAACAAGTATTGGAGATGTGGAGAAAAAAGAGCCCTCATACACCACCAGTGGCAACACACACTAGTCCAGCCCCTGTGGAAAACAGTATGGACATCTCTCAAAAATATAAGTGAATCTATGAGACTCAGCAATTCTACTCCTAGGCATCTACCCAAAGAAAGCAGCCCTATTTACAATACGTTGGTTACGGAAAAAGCCTAAGAATCCTCGGATTCTGCTGAGGAGCAGATCAGAACAATGTGAGATTGAGCTACATACATACATACATACACACACACACGCACAGCCATATACATATATACACACAGTGGAATACTACTCAGCTATAAAAAAGAACGAACTCTTGCCATCTGCAACAGCATGTATGGAATTGGAAAGGATCATGCTAAGCAAAATAAGTCAGAAGGAGAAAGACACATACTGGATGGCCTCACGTGTGGAACATAGAGAAACATAATAAAGGGTCAGTCAAAACCAAACCAATAATAAACTCTTAACATCTGATCATAAAAGTGAAGCAACAGAGGGGAAGGTGGTGGAGTGGGGGAGGGAAGGAGTCCAGTGAAACATGGTAGAGGACTGTCAGGGGAGCTGGTGTGGGTAGGCCGTGAAAGTACACTTTGTAGGGGTTTGAACCTATAATCTACTTTACCTGAATAAACATATATGAAGGGGAAATGTCACACAAATCTAAACATAAAAGCTTTGGAAGTATCAAGATGGGATGCTGCCAATTCATTAGTCATTTGATAAAGTTAATTGGATTTCTAAACAACCAAAAAAGGAATTACAAGCTCACACACAGACAGATAGTAAGAGCAGAACTACTTCTTTTAAATAGTAAAGCTTTTTAAAGAGCGAATATAAAGATTTACATATATGGAAAGCCAGCTTATAAAACCAAACGAATGATAACATACACAAAAATGTGTCATTGGACCTCAATTTAGCCCCTGTGGACTTGCTGAAGGCAGAGGCTGTTGAACAGACAAGCCCAAGGGTACAAGAGCAGGCTCGAAGCAGCTGGCTATATGTGACACGTGGACTGAAGTTTCCTGCTTAACATTAAATATTCATACAAATTTTGCACTCCAGCATGTAATATCTGCTTCTTTCTATAAAGTCATGTTTTTAGTTACCTAAAGGTTAAATTTAAAGCAATAAATGTCCAGAAGTAGGACAGTGTTTTAGTAATTTATGGCACAACATACTGTATAGCTATTAAAATTATTTTTAAACTATTTACACAAAATGGGAAAATGAAATATTTCAAAAGGCAGTCTATGACCACTCTGGTTCAACTTTGTAAAATGTGTGGACAATTTTCAAAGTTAGACATAGATTAAATCTACTACGTATTATTGTCTGTTAACAACGAAGTCTTTTTGTGGTTTTAGGAAAAACAGGTATACTCGTTCCTACCCTGAGTAGCTTAGAATCCATGGTTAAGACAAATTACTAATAATTCTATATAGAAAATATAACAAAAGCTACTGCTAGGGAGAGGTTTGTTATGTACAACTATAATTTCTATGAAGTAGGATTTTCTTGAAATACTACTAATTACTGCCCCACTCTGTGAAGAACAAATTAGGCATGGATCCCCACCCACCCTAGCCAGCTGCCAGTAGAAAATCTGTGCTCTTCAGAGATCTGCTTTTGTTCAATATTATCTATAGCTGAGTTGGCAAGCTAGTGTCACTGTAGGTTACGGTATTAGGAAGACCACTGTTGCCGATTCTAATCATTGTCAGTAATGGATATATTGTTCCAGCAATCTTTACCACTACTGAATTGATTTATAACTCAAGACAGGGAACAAAAAGAATGCTGTTGGCCATGTGAAATGCTAACTTCGAAAAAAAGTGAAGCATGCTATTGGATTAAGGTAATCAGAAGAATTTTTGGCTGCATCAGAAAATAGTGGGATAAACAGCATTTTGTTAGAGCGTGTGTAGACGTTCACCCTTCTGCACGAACAGTGGGGGAAGCAGGAGGTACTGACAGCATGAGAACGCGTCGAGGCGATGGAGATAAATGCAGTGCTCACTGGGAAAAGACGAGCGTCTCTGGCCGGCCTGCAGAAGTCGTCTGCTCATAAACTGTGTCCCAGGTACATTTCTGAAAACCCACTGTACTGCTGATAGGTACTTGGGTAGTTTCCAGCTTTTGACTCGTACAGAGATTGCTACTCTGAACATTATATGAACATTAAAGCCCATGTCCTTCAGTGAACATGTGCACACATTTCTGACAGATATAAATCTAAGCATAGCTGGGTCATGGGGCACAGATCTGAAGAGCTTTACTAGACATATTTTTCTACCATTTGGCTGTACTCCTTTGTAGTGTACGTGTTTAGAAAGAACTGTGGCCATTTTTCTTTTTTGCTGTGTTTCTTTCCCTATTTACTTATAGGAATAGTCCTATAACATGTTTCTAGAAATAATGTAAGAGGGATTGTAAAAGCTATGGGACCTGCCTGAAATTCCATACAGATCTGGGAAAGAAAATGTCAACATAGTGAGTTCAACATGGATTAGTGAGAATTCCATTTACAGTTGAATCTTACCCAGCCTACCTCATTCAGTGTACTAGCTATCTTCTAGTTACTGTTGAACACCTTTATATTTCTATTAAACATTTTTAATTCTATACATATTTATTTATCAAAATGATGTTGTGTCACATACATACACACCCTGTTCACTTAATTTACAATATTTTATGGGTAAAAATACCACAACGGCTTCATTATTGTAAATACTACATCACTATATCCTAGTTCTCTTATGGATGGTAATTTAGGTTTTTGCCAAGTTTTAGGCCTTACATTGTTGCTTAAGTATTCTTGTACACATGTGTGCAGGTGTACATACAGGTATATGTATATTAGGTATTTATGTACAGGAATATTTATAGCAAGTGTATCCTGTTGTTTGCAATCGATGGAGGTTAAACTGCCAAAGTCAGGTTGCGTTATCAAAAATTTTATCATGAGGCCCAATGCCCAGACACAGTTTGAAAGCTCTGGTTATGGAACTCAGTCTATCATTCAAAGATTAGACAGACTAGCTCTCATAATTCTCATGCACTTTCTCATTTTCCTCCATCCGCTCATTGTTTTAGGTCATCCACATCTGAAAGCCCTTGGTGACTGTGCTCACAGGAGTGTTAGCAGGGTGCAGTGCACTCTTTTCCGCACATAGGAATGCATTCAGTGTGGGCTGGGAGCAAATTTACTCTTCCTAAATGATTCCTAGGTAAACACACAGCATAAGGCCCACCTGTTTCACGTGTTTCTGACTTGACAGTTAAGACAGACAAGTAATGGTTAGAAGATTCACTTTGGAATCACATCTTGCTTCTAGAAATAAAAAAAAAAAAAACAAAAACTGATGTTCAGGCCAAATGTTCCATTAAAAATTCTGGATGCCTCAATCTTGTGACCTTTCTAAATGTAATTAGTACAGATTTAACAAATATTACATAGTGGGCACATCCTATAGATATTTATATGTATGCCTATTTTTCTCTATTGAGTTCTCTGTTGAATTCCAGAACAATCTATTTTATAGTTTGTTTACTTCATGTCCAATTCCACATGCTCACTGAATGCACTCATCTCCCCCAAACCTGGTGAGTTTTTGGCATTTTCACCACAGGTAGGTGCATCTCCCTCAATGCAGGTTCATAAGCTGGAATGTGAAGGCCATTTCTTTCCCTTTGACAGCTTCATCTTTTTTTCTCCTTTCAATGTCAACTTTATCATCAAATGCTGTTGACTTTATATCTTTGGAACATCTCTTGAATGTATGTCCTCATCTCCAGTCTGGCTTTTTCTGCCATGGTATCATCAGTGTCAGTTACATCCTGATTCACCCAAATTCCTTAAAACTCTTTTCCACAACATGGTTGATCTGATCTTCACAAAGCACAACTTTATGTCGATTCCCTCCTTCAAACCTTTACATTGCTTCCTTTGATCTCATAATAAAGTTCAGGATTCTGAATATTACACATACCAAGTTATCAGCATTCCGGACCTCTCGGACATGCTATTTCCACCCATGGGAAAGTTCTTCTTCCTATCTCCAAGAATTCACCTCCATCTGGTTTTTCCCTACTGAACCTCTCATATCTTGACCCAGATATTACCTTCTTAGTAAGTCTTTCCCAAACTCCTATTTCCTTTGTTATAACCTCTCAACACTCTGTGACCCTTTTCATCACAATACTTACCTCAATTTGAAATAACCTTTAATTATGTCATCATTTCATTGATAGGTATCTTCTCAATCAGCCTCTAAACTTCATGAGAGGTTTCTATATTTTCTTTACCAGTATACCTGACCAGTGTCTCTCATATCATGAAACTCAACAAATATTTGCAAAAAAAGAAACTATACTCAGATTTTCTTTGACTCTCCAGATATAATGTGATCTTTTAATTGGGACATACATTGTAAAATTTTATGTAGATTCCTTGTTAGGAAATACTGTTTTTAAGGTGGCAACATACAGAATAAAAGTTTATAACAAAATAAAATGGAATAAAAATCAGTATCATGAGGTCACTCACACGAGTGAATAAATGTATTTATAATTTGCTCAGTTTCTCAGGGAATGTTGTAGGTGATAGCTAAAGGCAGCACACTCAAGAATTTACCAACACTGCACTAGACTTCCTGACTGAACGTTGGCTAGTAGATCTTAGTTGAAGTGTTAGGATACTATATAAATCCTATGGCAGCCACACAGAGAACGTCTTTCAAAATTTCTAGTGAACATGTTTATATTTCAGACTTTGAGAGAAATGTGGTTTGCTGGAGGAAATGAATGTGCGTACAGTATACTGGCAAGGTAGAATGTGGCCTCAGAGTATGAGGCTTGACAACACAGAGAAGGCTAGGTCACTGTAAGAATTTTGAGTTTCACCAAAAAGTCCTTAAAAGCCATGAAGGTTTTAAAGTAGAGAAGTGGCATCATAAGCTACACATTTTTAAAAGATTTCAGAATGCTCTAGGAGAATAAGGAAGAATTCACAAAGACATACTGAGAGATTTTTCTGTCATCAGGTGAAAATGATGGTAGATAGGGACAGTGTGGCCACAGTGAAAATGAGCAAAAACGGTGGATTTGATATTTTTCCTAATTATGTCTATTAGGGTAATGTTGGTTTACATCATTATATTTCTTTTAGGGGTTATAGGTTCAAATCTCCCCATGTATGTTTCATACCATGCCCACCACCAAGCCCCAGTAATTCTCTATCATGCCCCTCTCAACCCCTCCTTCCCTGCTCTTTCCCTTCCGCCCTCCCACTAAGAATGCAAACGTCTTTAAGATAAATGAGCTCTGGGGAAATAATGTACCATATGGTGACCATAATTAATATGACAGGGTTTACCGTATGTCTGAAAGTTACTAAGAGAACAGATCTTAAAAGTTCTACCACAAAATGAAGAAGTATAACTACGAGATGTGATGAATATATTAACTAACCTTATTGTGGTAATCATTTCACAATATATGCATAGATCAAATCATTATGTGTATACTTCAAACTTGCATAATGTTATATCAATTATATCTCAATAAAGCTGGGGCGGGGGAGCCAAAAGAAATTTCTAAGAAACTATGAAATAGAAATAGGGTATACACTTCCAACTAGTAAAGGTAGAAATTAAAAGGTGACAAAAACCTCAAGCAATCCAAGATGATAATTTTTAAAAAATGCAAAAATGAAAATGATTAAAATAAATTCAATACATCAATCATTTCAATAAATATCAATGAACTAAAAAAAAAAAGGATGTGAGATGAAGAGCAAGGATGAATCTCAGACTTACACACTGAGCAAGCGAGGGGATTAAGCACCTGACATCATTTGCTGCAATGAAACTGACTGAGAAGGAAAAAGATTTTCCTCTAATCAAAAGAGTGCTTGGAAAGAGTTTGATTAATTATTCTCACTGACAGGAACTGGATATTCCTGGCATACCCTTTAAAGTGGTGGTTTTAAAACCTCGGCCTGTGTGGCTTACTCAGCTTGCAATCATGTTTTCTTTGGTGTTTAATTTTTAAAAACATTTTGTCATCAGTGGTTAAAAGTCACAGTTTACATAAAAATACTCTTGAAAAAAGTTGCAAGATGTGGCAAATTTTAGTTTATATTCCTGCCTGGCAATACAGGGTCTGAGCCTTAGAAGATGGCCCCATCCCTGCAGTAGCACAGGCCCAAGCCCTCTGTTTAGTTTTCACCCCCACCTGCTTGGCCTCAGGACATCTAAACTCAATGCTCCTGCTTTGGGGATCTGCACTGCTGCAAGCAATTTAGTACGGCAGGAATTATATACCCCTTAATACAGGATGTTGTACAGAGTAAATGCACAATAAAGTTCTGTTAAATTGGATTGGCTGAGGTTTAATAGAATTGCATCCTTCAAGGAAGTGTTTTAAAATCACAAAAATAATTTTTAAGAAAACTAACAAACCAGTGTATCAACTAGCCAACTGTTTAGCTGGCCATTTTTACTTATGAATAGCTCTGCTGTCAACATTCAATTCTGTGTTTTATTTAGCCATTTTAAAATATTTTTAGCTATTAAATAATTTCTGATTTGTAAAATTTGTCATTGATACATATCATGGTCCATAAAATATCCAAATTTTATGTCAAATTCTTATTTGTTGTTATCCTGGTGGACAAAAGGGGTGACTTCAGTTACTGGAGTAGGTGAGATGAATTCTATGCTAGAGGACCAGAAAGACATGTAGCAGCAAAATGAATGAAGTAGGAGAGGTCTCTTGCAAAGCCCTTTGTGTTAAGTAATTGATGGGCAGAAAACAGATCTCACTGTCAGCCCCCACCACCTCTGTCCTGAATCTGCATCTACATCATGGAGGAAAGTGCAGATTTATAGCTCTTGCACAAGAACTCTGAGCATCTAAAGTTAAAACTCTTAACACTAGCTTAGTGCCTAGCTAGTACTGTTTTATTTAATGCACACCCTGTTCTTCTGAAGTGTTCCAATTGAACAAATCACTGGCCTCCTTTTATAAAATAAAAAATCTTGGAATAAAATCAGTAATCCCACATTAGTGTGAATCATATCACTTCCCCCTTGACACCTACTGGTAATATCTCTCAATGGTATGAATAGGGACCCAAGACCATTTAGAGTATAGCCTCAGGTAGTCCCAGGTGCGCCCTACCATGAAGAAGCATAACTCCAGCACCATTTCCATCAACACATTCTTCTTTCTAATGTGTATGAATTTCCTTCATCTTATAAAGACAGAGCTAACTATATTGGATTAAGGGTCCTTCATCATCACTTATAAAAAGACTTCCAGTTTTTTTAGTAAAAAATTGATAATCTGATTCTGAAATTCTTATGAAGATACAAAAAAACATAAGCACTCTTTTCAGAAGACTGTAAAGCCACAATAAACCACAGTGTGGTATTCGCCTAAGGAGAGACAAGCAAATCCATGAAACATAACAAAGGGTCTAGACAAAGATCCACAACTGTTTTGCCCAAAATAATGCAATCAGGAAAAGAATACTCTTTTTTACAAGAGGTGTTAGGACCAGAGAACAGTTCTACAGGGAAAAAAAAAAAAAAAAAGGAACCATTAATTACTCCTCTTACCTCACTTAAAAATTAATGTGAATAGATTAGTGACCTACACATAGAAGTCCTAAGTCTTTTAGAAGAAAAAAAGAATAACAACCTTAGGACAACAAATATTTCTAAAGATACAAAGGCACTAATAATTGTGAAAACTGGATACATTACAAGTTATTGAAGTTAAAAACCTATGCTCTTCTAAAAACACAAGAGGGGAACAAAATGGCAAGGCCCATATTTAAGAAAAAGAGTCTCAAAAGCATTCTTTAATTATTTCTAGTTATAATGTATAAGGAGCTTCTACAATTCAATTAAATTTAAATATCCAATCAATGTTAATAAAGGACATTAACAGATTATTCTCGTTAAAGTATATACAAATGGCCAACAAACAAATGAAAATATCCACCAGGTCAGTAACTGTCCAGAAAATACAAATTAAAATCACACTGAGAATGACTAAGATGAACATTGACAGCATCAAATGCTCATCAGTGTGGGGAGCCACTAGAATACTCAACCCTGTGAAGGGAATGTAAAATGGTACCCCTTTAAAGAGAGGTACTCAAAGCCCCACAAACAGAAACACAAGAGAAATTTAAAGTGCCCCCAAACCCATTTTTTTTTTTAATAATTTTTTTAAATGTATTGTTGCTCAGAAGAACTGAGGTGAAGGCCAGAGGCGCAGGGGGGTGAGATTATTCACCAGAGACAGAGTGGGAAGCAGAACAGGCAGATCTGAGATACACTGAGATACACTGCTGAGGGGAGCAGCGGGTGAGACAGGAAAGGTCTGCTGCGCCATGTGCGGTCAGCTCCCTGCTCCCTGGGCAGGGACTGAACTCAGGCAGTGGTGATGACAGCACAGAGACAACCTCTGAACCATGCGGGAGACCCCAAAACCCTGATCTAAAACTGACAAAAGGCTGTGAATAATAAGTTACTCCCACCCCTAACCTGGGCTTTCTGACAGAACATGTTCTGCAGTAATTTCTCATCATTTTTCCCCAAAGGTCCACTTTTAAACTTGTGATGTTTGTACCTGAAAAAGAAACAAGGAATGAAAGAACCTAACTCTTTTCCACTAGGATTCCAGATGCTGAATCACCGTAACAGTACCTGAGAGGAGTGAAATGAGCATGAGGGAGGGTTGGGTGTCTCTTATCGGCATGCTTAGTAGGACTTATCTCAGAAATATTGGGATAGGTGAACTGAGATTCCACTAATCATAAAATTTAGGCTCAACACTTAGTGTATTTTATGCATTATCTTATTTCAGAGGTAAAATAATGGAATGAAATAAGTTTTACCATCTCTATTTTACAAATGGAGGTAGCAGTGATGTGATTTACTTAAAAAAACTATTGAACTTGGACTTTAAGGTTAATTCCATTTTTAACTGCATAACCTGTACGGGCACAATTTTGTGAGACACAATCTTTTAGAAATCCAAAAGCTTTTTAAGTATCTATAAATTACCTAGCTGAGAAATGAAACGGATCAACTGTGTTCGAAACGCCTCTCCAGTAACTAAAGATTCAAAGAGCAGCCATCCAAATCTAAATTCTACTTTTCCTAATTGGGCATATAACTTTTTTAAAAGTATGTGCAATACTTTGTAATGGTAAGACACTACATACAAGTTCTGATTTGAAGAATGCTTCTCCTTTATAAAGTAGTCAGTTATGTCATTTCTTTAACATTAATTGTTGTGATTTCCCTGGTAGATACGCTTATGGGTTAGATTATGTCCCCTTGAAAAAGGTTGAGGTCCTGGACCTAAATACCTCAGAACTTGAACTTATTTCAAAATGAGACTGAGTCACACTGGTGTAGGGTAGTCCGCTAGTCTAATATGACTGGAGTTCCTACAGGAAGACAGTCATCTGGAGGCAGATACAGGGTTAATGCAGACACATGAAAACACAAAATCTTCCTGTTGTTTTATGTCTCTTAGCATACTAATTAGTTGCCACATGTGATAGCTTTCTTTTTTCTTAAGCAAAAATCCTATTATATTTAGGTTGAAATAAAATATACAAAATTGATTTTCTTCACCAAAGGTAACAGCAATAGTTTCTGAAGTCTTCCTAGATAAATACCAAAAACTTATTTTTGGTAGGTTTTCCATATTATACTGATAGATCAAGGTAAGGCAGCTGATAGAGCCATGGAAAAATACAGACGAAAACAGACAAATCAGATTTCGGTATCCAAGGCCTTTGGTCCTGTCCTGCCCACAAAACAAGACTGCAACATACACCTGCTAAAAAGCTTATAAAGATGGGGGCTCAACAAGGGAATGTAAACAGCAATAGCCAGGTGGGGACAGACTCTTCCATTCCAACTGCAACTTGTTCCTTCAAGTTCATTTCATAAAGATAAAGTCTACACTACAATCCTCTTTGGCAAGCTCACACATGCCTCTGGCTTTGAAGGCCCAACTGTCCTTCCAGAAGACAGCTCTGAAAGTGCCACTTACATTTCTAGGTGATCTCTGCTAGTTGCACTTTGGAATTATTTTAGTTTAGTCATATTAGGTATTAGCACTGCAAATTCATATATCAGGTACCAAGTTTTCAGTTCTTTGAAGAAATTTCAGGAAGTTTGGCAGGAAGGAATTCATTTTATAAAATGTTACAATGAAAGCTCACCACAGAAGAGTTGTTAAAATCTGTAATGGAATATTAAGGGAGTCACCATATAGTGAGAACTTTTTTTTTTTTTTTTTAAATCTTTGGGAGAGCTCACCTCAGTAAAGTAAATCCACATTCTTGAAATTTCCATAAAGCAAAAAGGAGATTTCCAGGGTCCAACAGAATTTTCATAATTTGAGTCGTCTATCTTCGATTATTTTAATTGCTTAGGAACTGTCCACTGAACATTATCTTAGCCTTGCACCGTCTGGGGATGCCGATGGGGTGAACTTCTGACCACTGACTGGAGTCAGCTCTTTTGGCAAATCTACTTAGGATCTGTTTTCACAACGTGGAACTTATTTCACACCACCTTTCTTCTTCAGGTTCGCATTGAAGCTTCCCTCCCCTTGGGCATGAGTAACAGTGTTATGACACTGGCTTCAATAAGCAGCTTTTTATGGTGTCTAATCATGTGCAAATGTGTTAAAATTGGTAGTTTTTAGCAAACAGTTATGGAACATATTACCGTAAGGCATTTGTTCATGGCGTGACAATGATTGGCCCTTGGCCACTTAAATGTTTTATTTAATAATGTGGGAATTTCAGTGTGTTTTCCTTTCATTATTTTTAACTTGAAAACAGAAACAGAAAGCCCCTTCTTTAAAGTTAAAACTTTACCGCCTACAGTCTGTCAAAAGCAATATAAGCATCTGGATTTTGGAGAGGGGCCTTTGCAAGATGTTAATTTAATATAGTGGCATATTTCATGCATGCGTTTTATATTTTTTATGCTTAAAGCTATCTCACACAGTGACCACCCAGGAATAATAGACTTATTTTCGAGATTGCATATGGAAGAGCAACCAACTTTGCCCAAAGAATTCAGCAACTACTGAATAGAGCCATAGAGGTGGCTCTCTATGCTAACTGAATTTTTATATAATTGGTGAAAATAATGCATTCTCAAAAACTAGAATTTGTAATCACAATGAAATAGTGTTAATATTCTGCTCCACGTCTATAAGGTAGACTACCCATACTGCAATGTTTGCTGAAATCAGGATACAAATTATCCTTTATTTTGAAATTAGCTTAGCATTGTTATTTAATATCCATAAACATATCTTTCAGTCTGACTTCAGAGACTTTTCACTATACCTAGTTTTAAGTTTAGAATTAGCTTCAGTTCTGTTGAAAATAAATAGTTAAATGTAACAAACCGAACTTACATTTATGAATGTATATTAGACTTGCCTGGTTTCAAATTTTGAAAGCTCTGTTAGAAAAATTTCCAATATGTAATTTTTGGGGATTAATATTTTTTTTTTAAAAAAAGGAATGGGTAACTGATCTAATCAGGACAGGATTTCTACAAAGTTTAGTTTCAACTGAAGCAACTGCACATTATAACATAATGGAAGTTCAGGTGTGCCTACCAAAAGTTGATATACAATTTATACAAATTACCCATAAATTGTGTCGGTAGTTTACAATTCATGTATAGAAAGAAGCTATTAATCCTAAAGAACACATGGGTGGGGGGGAAATGCTTTTCAATGGCACTGTTTGGTTTCAAGACTAGAGTACTTAGAGATCTTGTTTCAATTAAGTGTGTGTGTGTGTGTGTGTGTGTGTGTGTGTGCATGTGTGTTAGGGAGAAGAGGACAAGATGTGTTGTGATGCTCAGATGGAGAAGCTGAACAATCCAGCACTGCACATGCAGATCAGCTGCTGGGAGCCCTGGTAGACACCACTTAACATTCTTGACAATCGCCCATTGAAGTCAAAGCCACGTGACTGATAATCCTTGCAGACAGCAGCTGCCAGGAGGACCAAGAGAGGAAACTCAGCATTCTCTCCAGGTAACTACCTCAGGGCTTCAGTCTTCATATGGCAACAGGGCAACCCCCAATACCCTAACTTATAGTGAAATGCAAAATTTCAAATATTATGAGCACCTTAATATATAGAGTCTGAGGAACAACCTGATATTTAAAAACCCTTGGTGATTTCAGATTAGACGTTAAAGTGTTTTTGTTGCTTTTACCAGAGGGATTTTAAATATAATAAAATTAAACTTACATACCGACGTTTTTGCAGGCACGCATTTATTGTTTATTTCTATCATAACATAATATGTATTAATTTAAAATATTTAGGGTATATAAAAAGTATAAGATGGCCTCCCTGGTAGCACAAGAGATTAAGATGCAACCTATGAAGCTGTCTGCAGCCACTGTAGCACAAGTTCGATCCCTGGCCAAGGAGCTGCCCACATGGGCAGCAGACCTCTCCTGCCTTGCCCACTGCTCCCCTCAGCAGTGTATTTCAGTCAGTCTGCCTGTTCTGTTCCCCACTCTGTCTCTGGTGAATCCTCTCACCTCCCACACACACTTCTGGCCTGTACCCTGGTTCCTGTATGCATAAATAAATAAATCTTTAAAAAAAAAAGCATAAGAAAGAAAATAAAATCATTTACAATCCTATCACTTGGATTGAATAACCTTTTGGTATAAATTTTTATAAGATTTGCCTTTAAATATAAAACTATAAATATAAAAATACAAATATTTTATATGGTGCAATTCCCAACATAGTAACATGGCATATATGTGCACATATATGTATATACCTGTGTATATATAAATATGCCTCTATGTAACAGGACTAATGAATCCCAAAGTCCCAGTTTTATGACTTTGATAGCAAGAGCAGCACCTATCTGTATAGAGTGTAGGGTCTTTCCATAATTAAGGTCAAGCTGTTGGCTTTAATACCCCAGGAAGAGGATGAGAAACTGTAGGTACCTTTTCAAGCCTGGGGTAGTACAGAGAAGAGAAATCAAGGGGTAAGAAGAATTAGTCAGGGGCTGGCCTTTATTCCCACCTTGGACCAACCTTGAGTGTGGACGCCACTGAAACATACAAATAGGTATGGGGAAATCTTGAGAACATCAGCATTACTCTCTGCTTCCCTAGGCAAACATGGCAAATGGTGCACACTACTGAAAGAAAGCCCAACTCCAGTCTGTCTCCACAGCACACAAGGTGAGTGACCGGCTGCAGGGCACTGGTGGGAGCTGAGCCTGACCCAGGACTGTGGCTCCCGTGGCCTCAGGAAGGCTAGCTGGGGCCCAGAAATGCCAGTGAGCTCCTTTGAAGGGCCACATTACATCCCTGGTGCTCAAGGATCTTGAGATTCATGTGTAGCCGAGGCCATGAACACGCAAGAGAGACTTGCCTCTCCATAATGAACAACAAAAGAAAGGTAGAAGGAACTGAGCCACAGGAACAAACACTGATGTAAGACCACTGTGGGGCAAGGGAGGCCTAGAGAAGGCCACAACGCCATAAATTCCGTGCACCAGATGTCATCTGGAAGAGTCAGTGGCCAGGCGTGGGCATGGGAGGAAATACAGGGAATATGAGAAATGAACTAAACAATGACACAGAAGATAATGGATCTTCTGAAAGGTCTACTAAACTCCAAAACCTCATTTATTATCAGCAAATTCATTTCCACTTACCTATCTCAGAGTAGCAACATTAGAAATAAGGGCAATGTGAAAAGGAAAGAGAAGTACGAAGGAAAAAGAATGAAGAAAGACTTCGGGAACTATCTGACTCCAAGAGGAAAGGAAATATAAGAGTTATAGGAATTCCAGAAGGAGAGGAGAGAGATGTAGGAACAGAGAAAATATTCCAGGAGATAATTGAAGAGAACTTCCCAAATGCGAAGAAGGAGCTGAAAATTGATATACAAGAAGCAAGAAGAACACCAAACTTCCACGACGAAAGGAAAAACACAGCAAGACACATAATAGTAAAGCTCCCAAGAATCCAGGACAAGGAAAAAATAATGAAGCTGACAAGAGGGAAGAAACAGATAACATTCAAAGGAAAACCAATCAGGCTGACATCAGACTTCTCTGAAGAAACACTACGGGCAAGGAGAGAGTGGAGGGACATAGTCAACAGACTCCAAGAAAACAGATGCCAACCAAGAATACTCTATCCCGCAAAGCTCTCTTTCCTCCATGAAGAAAGAATATGGACCTTCCCAGACAAAGAGAAACTCCGGAATTTCATTACGAATAAACCCCCACTCCAAAAAATACTACAAGGAATCCTAAAGCCAGAACCTCAGAGGGACGAATAACAACGAAAGAAGACCAAAAAAAAAAAAAAAAAGTTATTAAAAGAATAAATAAAATCAAAGGAAAGACAAACATAATGGCAAATACAGATGCTAACATATCAATATTAACTCTAAATGTAAATGGACTAAACTCTTCAATAAAAAGACACAGAGTTGCAGCCTGGATTAAGAAACAAAACCCAACCTTTTGCTGTCTCCAAGAAACACATTTAGCTACAAAAGATAAAAATAGGCTCAAAGTCAAAGGATGGAAAACAATCCTACAAGCAAATGGGCCAAAAAAGAAAGCAGGAACAGCTATACTTATATCAGATAAAACAGACTTCAAACTCAAAAAAATAAAAAGAGACCCCAATGGTCACTACATTATGATTAAGGGGACAATACTTCAAGAAGAAATAACACTCATTAACATATACTCACCAAATGAAAGAGCACCAAAATATATCAGACAACTGTTGTCCTCTCTGAAAACAGACATCAGAGAAAACACATACGTAGTGGGAGACTTCAACACACCACTATCAACAATGGATAGATCAACAAGACAAAAAATAAGTAAAGAAACTAAAGCTCTAAATAAGGACCTAGAGCATTTGGGCTTAACAGACATCTATAGAACACTAAACCCCAAAAAAACGGAGTACACATTTTTCTCAAGCGCACACGGATCATTCTCCAGGATCGATCACATACTGGGGCACAAAACAAACATCAACAGATACACCAAGATTGAAATCATACCAACCATCTTTTCTGACCACGAAGGCATCAAACTAGAAATAAATCATAAAAAGAAGGCAAGGAACTATCCTACCTCATGGAGATTAAAAGCCACACTACTGGAAGACCACTGGACTAACAAGGAGATCAAAGAAGAAATTAAAAAATTCTTTGAATTGAATGACAAGGAGGACACCAATATTCTAAATGTATGGGATGCAGCAAAAGCAGTAATAAGAGGAAAATATATAGCAATAGAAGCTCACATCAAAAAACAAGAAAGAACTCAAAGAAACAACCTAATCTCGAAGCTCAAAGATCTAGAAAAAGAACAACAAAAAAACCCCAAAACCAGTAGAAGAAAAGAAATAATAAAAACCAAAGCAGAAATAAATGAAATTGAAACTAAAAAAACAATCCAAAAGATCAATGAAACCAAGAGCTGGTTCTTTGAAAAAATAAATAAAATAGACAAACCCCTAGCCAGGCTCACAAAGGAAAAAAGGGAGAAAGCACAAATAAACAGGATCATAAATGAAAGAGGAGAAATCACAACGGACACAGCAGAAATCAAAAGAATAATCAGTAACTACTATGAACAGTTATATGGAAACAAGTTCAACAATCTAGAGGAGATGGACAAATTCCTACAACTCTACAATCACCCAAAGCTAGATAAAGAAGAAATAGAACACCTAAACAGACCAATTACAAGCAGTGAAATTGAAATGGTAATCAAAAACCTCCCCAAAAACAAAAGCCCAGGACCTGATGGATTTACAAATGAATTCTACCAAACATTCAGAGATGAATTAGTGCCTATCCTTCACAAACTCTTCCAAAAAATTGAGAAGGAAGGGTCAATACCAAACACGTTCTATGAAGCCAATATTACACTAATACCAAAACCGAATAAGGACAACACAAAAAAGGAAAACTATATGCCAATCTCCCTAATGAACACTGATGCAAAAATCCTCAATAAAATTTTAGCTATCAGAATCCAACAATGTATCCATAAGATAATTCACCACGACCAAGTTGGATTCATTCCAGGGGCACAAGGATGGTTTAACATCCGAAAATCAATCAACGTTATCCAACACATCAACAAAAAGAAATATAAAAACCATATGATAATATCAATAGATGCTGAGAAAGCTTTCGACAAAGTGCAACACCCATTCATGATAAAAGCCCTTGAAATTCTTGGGATACAAGGAACATACCTCAACATCATAAAGGCCATCTATGACAAGCCAACAGCCAGTATCATTCTCAATGGTGAAAAGCTGAAAGCAATTCCATTAAGATCTGGAACAAGACAAGGATGTCCACTCTCACCACTGCTTTTCAATATAATACTGGAAGTCCTAGCCAGAGCAATAAGACAAGAGAAAGACATCCAAGGAATCCAAATAGGAAAAGAAGAAGTCAAACTATCACTATTTGCAGATGATATGATAATATACATAGAGAACCCCAAAATCTCCACAGAAAAACTAATTCAACTCATCAATCAATTCAGTAAAGTGGCAGGATACAAAATCAACACGCAAAAGTCAGTAGCCTTCCTATACACAAACAATAAATCTGAAGAAGAAGAAATCAAAAAAACCACCCCTTTTATTATCGAAACAAAAAAAATCAAATATTCGGGAATAAATCTAACAAAAGAGGTAAAGGACCTATACAAAGAAAACTATAAAACACTGTTAAAAGAAATAGAAGAAGACACAAAGAAATGGAAAGACATCCCCTGCTCATGGATTGGAAGAATAAACATTATTAAAATGGCCATCCTACCAAAAGCAATATACAGATTCAATGCTATTCCAATCAAAATCTCAATGGCATTCTTCAAAGAAATAGAACAATTATTGATGAAATTCATATGGAATCACCAAAAACCCCGAATAGCCAAAGCTCTACTGAAAAAAAAAGAAGGAAATGGAGGCATCACACTCCCAGACTTCAAACTCTAGTACAAAGCCATAATCATCAAAACTGCATGGTATTGGAACAAGAACAGACATACAGACCAATGGAATCGAATAGAAAATCCAGAAATAAACCCACAGATTTATGGTCAACTAATCTTTGACAAAGGAGCAAAGACTATGCATTGGAGCAAAGAAAGTTTGTTCAATAAATGGTGCTGGGAAAACTGGGTCGCTACATGCAAAAGAATGAAGCTTGACCACTACCTCACACCATACACAAAAATCAACTCAAAATGGATTAAAGAACTAGACATAAGACCTGAAACCATAAAATACATAGAAGGAAATATAGGCGAAACACTACGTGATCTGCACATCAAAGACATCTTTACAGACACATCACCCAAAGCAGTGATAGTGAAGACAAAGATAAACAGCTGGGACTACATCAAATTAAAGAGCTTCTGCACAGCAAAAGAGACAATAACAAAAACAAAGAGAAACCCCACCAACTGGGAGAACATTTTTGCACCCAACACTAATGATAAAGGACTGATCACAAAAATCTGCAAAGAGCTGATGAGACTCAGCAACAACAAAGAAAATAATCCAGTCAAAAAATGGGCAGGAGAGCTAAAAAGAAACTTCTCTGAAGAGGAAATGCAAATGGCCAACAGACATATGAAAAAATGTTCAACATCACTTGTCATCAGGGAAATGCAAATCAAAACTACCATGAGATACCATCTCACACCAGTGAGAATGGCACATATTAAAAAAACTAGCAACAACAAATGTTGGCGAGGTTGTGGAGAAAAAGGAACTCTTCTGCACTGTTGGTGGGAGTGCAAACTGGTCCAACCACTATGGAGAGCTGTGTGGAGATTTCTGGACCTACTAAACATAGAGCTTCCATAGGATCCAGCAATTCCACTCCTAGGTATTTACCCAAAGGACACAGAAACATCCATTCCAAAGAGCACCTGTACCCCTATGTTTATAGCAGCACTGTTTACAATAGCTAAGCTTTGGAAACAACCCAAATGCCCAAAAATAGATGACTGGATCAAGAAGATGTGGTATATAT
Source organism: Talpa occidentalis (assembly GCF_014898055.3). Lineage (NCBI taxonomy): Eukaryota > Metazoa > Chordata > Mammalia > Eulipotyphla > Talpidae > Talpa > Talpa occidentalis. The sequence goes on from NW_023601322.1 coordinate 95,261,034, forward strand.
ATACCATGGAATATTACTCAGCATTCAAAAAAGATAAACACATGCAATTTGCAGCAACATGGATGGCGCTGGAAGGGATCATGCTCAGCGAAATAAGCCAAAAAGAAAAAGAAAAATACCGGATGGTCTCACTCATAGCAGGAATCCTGAAAACTTAAATAAGGGACCAGGAAAATGAATATAAGAAAGTGAAAATCAAAATCAACAAAAACTATGAACCAGAGACACTTTTTGGGGGGTGGGGGGCGGGAGGGGAAGGACTGGGGTCAGAATGGGGCGTTTGCAATTGTATGGGGGAATATAAAAATAAAATTTAATATTAAAAAAAAAAAAGAAATAAGGGCAATGTGATCAATTAAATAAAACAAAGAAGCTATTATTTATTTTCCACTTGTAGAACAGACTTTAAATATGCAACCTACAAGTATGCAGCCCTCTCAATTGTGTGTATAAAACAGAAGCTAATACGTTTTACTACCTTCAATTTGTGAAATGCCATCACCTTTCCATCACTGGCTTTATTGCTACATGATCAGTTATTAAATGTGCTGCAACATTTACTCAATTCTCTTTTATTATAATTTATATTATTTACCTGTTTTGTTTTATAAATATAAGCATTCTAAACTCAGCATTTGGGCCTCCCCTGGTGGCGCAGGGGGTTGAGCACCGCAACTGTGAAGCTGTCTGCAGCCTCTGCAGCACCAGTTCAATCCTGGCCGGCTGGCGAGGGTCCCACATGGCGCTGCAGACCTCTCCTGTCTCGCCTGCTGCTCCCCTCAGCAGTGTATTTCATCAGTCTGTCTGTTCCGTTCCCCGCTCTGTCTCTGGTGAATCCTCTCATGCACCCTACCATGCATCTGGCCTGTACCCCGGTTCTTGTGTAAATGAATAAATCTTTAAAAAAATAAATAAACTCAGCATTTTCCAAGAGCTAAGTTAGGTAGTGATCACTTATAACATAAAAGGATAAAATGCCTAAAAGCTTCTTACTTGAAATAATGATTAATACCTCAGCATTGTGGTATAAATTCAGATTTCCCGAGGACCCCACTAACAAATTGTCCTTCCAGCTCCCCCGTAGCCATGCCTCAAAGGACGCCATCCTCCCAGAACTTCAGAAAGCACTTTTCTGAAAGGACTTTAGAGTAATTATAGTATACCTCACTGTAGGTATTGCAGAAATAACGTTACACTAAAGATTCACTTTAGCAATAAAGACGATGGGAAGCTGAAATGAAGTTTTGATCATAATCGGCCAAAGGAGGTGGCAGGTTCTGCACACAAGGAACATTGCCTATCAGCTGCCATTAGAGAAACTTGGACAGTTCTTGGATGAGGCTCCGGGTAGCTTAAATGAGGAGGAAACAGATAATTCAGGAACAGCTTATTTACACCACTGTAATTTCGATGCTTCAGTTTCAAAGAGAAGCTGTCTTCTCTGCACTCCCCCCTTTTCTTTTACTACACTGCGTATCAATTGTCTTAATTCACCCCAGAGAGAGTCAGTGGCCACATGGGAGGCATTGCTTTGACTCACGCACTTTAATTCTCATTAGAGCAAGTGTAAGTTTGGTTATGGCACGCTGCTTTGAAAGCAGTTGGGATGGTGGGGGACAATGAGAGAGTGTGTAAAAGAAACAACTGGTTCATATTCTGGGAACACTGCCAGTGTTTGATTCAAAACCAGAACAAGTGCTGGCTGTCAGCTGAATCTGTGCTTAAAATAAAAGAAGACCCGTAAGAGCCTAGATTAACAGGAAGAAGCAACAATCTAAAGCTGAAATCTTAGTACAAGTAGCTGAAAATGGTGGGTGCTACCCCTACAATTTTTGTGGCTTTTAATATGACAGCAGGTGACTTGACTGATAGGATATAGGATCCACATAGCCCAAGTGTCCTATGAAATATTTAATGGATAGTATTTATAAAAACTGAATTTATGAAAACTGTAATAAAATATGTAAGTAGAGTTCAGAAATGGGTGCCAAAGCGTATTCTCATATTACATGTTACCTCGCTGCATATGAAATAAACTGTAGCTTACCAGTAACTACATTTTTAAATTTTGCTCTAATATCATTAATTCTGATGTTTCAGGATTAAGAATTGGGTTCATGTTTCTTTATGTACTCGTCAGCAAGAAATCAGTTTGCTACACCAATTCATTTTACTATAAACAAGAATGTAAAGAGATTAATTTACATATTATTTTTAACATTTTATATAACCGATACATAAAATTGGGGTAATAATTAAAATCATATTATAGATGAATGAAATGTTCCATTAAAGAATATACATCGGACCATAGCTTCCTAGATTAATTTGGGCTGTTAAACAGCACACTTAGAATTAACAGATAAGTACTTCTTTTAAGATATTTTTAAGACAAAATTACTTAAAACGTTACAGTATTTCAGCTATACAACACAATGTCATTTGTGTGTGCGTATGGCAAAATGATCAGGATAGTAAGTCTAGTTAATATCCATCACACCAGTTACAAATTTTCTTCCCTTACCATGAGAATTTTAAAATCGCCTCTCTTAGTCACTTTCAAAGATATGTACAGTACTATTATTGACTATAATCTCTATCCTCTGCATACATTCCCAGGAGTTACTTATTTACAGCTGGAAGTTTATGCCTTTTAACTACCTTCTATCATTTCCCTTAAAATATTTTATAAACCAAATTAAACAATTCAGGTGGTCTCCCTCACCCAATCCCAGCTCCTGAAGGTTGGCATAGTCAGTTAAAAGATTCCTGCATTCCTGGAATCCACAGGCCTTCATGGGACAAGAAGAAACCACTTGAAACCCTATTACCAAGGAAAGCGGTGCGAGGAGGCAACCCTTCTTATTCTGCCGGGGCATACTGAGTGATTCAAATAGCTTGTGGGTGGGTGGGAAATCCCACACAATTCAGCCATCACAAAGTTGACCAAGATGCAGAATTGCTTTGTACTGTTCTGCTTTAAATAAATACGGGTAATTAAATAAACCTTTGCAGCAGTAGAATAAAGCATAAATCCAAACTTTGACCAGCCGAAGGCTGCCTTGGCCACCAGCCAGAAGCCAGAGGGCCAGGGCTAATTTGCATAAAATTGAACAGATTGCTGCAGCTGCCGTCCTTATTAATAACAGGGCAGAATCATTATCAGGGATGTCCCATATCCAGCAGAGCCTCCTCCTGTGAGAGCCACCCATTGCTGTGTGGGACCTGTAGTTACTGTTATGTGATCCTGCTTTAAAGAGAAAAGTGATTTAAAAACAAAAAAACAAACAAAAAAACCCTTTTTTCCCCAACTTGCTAAAGAAAATCCTCAGCTCTTGCACGGAGTGGACATAAGTGTCTCACTGCTCTGACCTATTGATATAGAACATTACAGATAATTCTATATGTTTTCAGTACTTGGGTAAAATCAGAGTGTGGAAATTAGTGAGAATGTTGCTATTTCAGATTTTATTCAAAAGAATGGTGGTGAACTTTTCATAACTTAATTTTCATTACACGTCTGCAAAGTATTATTTATGATACAGTGAGTGCTACCAGTTGCTGATGATGTCACACTTGGCTTTTTTATTCTGTCACCCTGATTTCAACTGCAGGAAACTCTACACGGCAGCGAAATGCAGAAAGATGTCAAAAAGCATGTGCTATGACTTATCACGCCCCAAACATGCTGAGAACACAGACACTATGTAATGCCTGATAGAGTGCTTTTGCATCAGCATATCAACAGCTCGCTCTTTGTCAGTACGACTAAATGAATTGGAAGACTGCTGTTCTACAGCTTCTCAGTTAGAAGGGCTGTCAGCAGCTTCAGGAAGGCCATCTGGGGAGAACAAACTCTTGGCCTGCAGAAAGATGACGTAACACACAAGGAGCACTGGCAAGGATGGGGTGGATTATATTAAAAACCTATCATATTTGTTAGCTAACTGTGGATGACAGCATTGGAGTGTACAATAAAAAGCTTTTATGGTGCTCTGAAAATCCCATGAGTTTCCCACTCAGGGATACATCTTGAGCTCATCTATGGGTCTGGAGCACGGTGGAAGCAGAGTGTTGTCTTTTTCCGTTCCTATTATGTGCACTGATATATTACAAGTAACTAAGTGCACATTTAGCACAAATTTTTGTAGGTAAGGTTTAAGACTTGGTATACGTCCTTTCTTTGTCTCTATTGCTTAAGCATGTTTCATTTTACAGTTAGGATTATGTATTCATCATCACAGAATCCCCAGTGTGCAGACATTCATATCTACATGCTAACCCCTAAAGCCAAGGAATAGGACATTTTTTAACCCATATTCACGTAAATGACTAAACTATAATACAAAAGCCATATCTTACAGAGAAATAAAATCCATCATTATTTTCTCTTTCCATTCAACATCATTCATTCCAAGTTGTCTATCATCTATATAAATAGTTCCAAAATGTATGTCTGCAGTACTGAATTCTATCCTTATTCTGTATGTATATTTCTATCTCAGTGGTGGAATTTCTCCATGAATATCAAAGGAGGATCTCAAATATAGGATAAACCCCCAAAACTCAGCCTTGAGTTTCAATGACATTAATGACATTTCTTTTTCCTCAGTTTCTGCCTTAATCCTCTACAGTTAAGCCTATGTCCCATGGTTCATGATCTGAGTGTCAATAAAAATGAGTTACTGACAGGACACTCACCACTCATTTGCTTCTCTGCACCTCCCTGCTTGTGTCCTCTTTTCAGACCCGCTGCCCGTCAGCTTAAATTCCAAAACTTTCTAAGGATTGTAGGATATGCTTGCATCTCTAGCTTAAGACATATAACTCCATCATTGGTCACTTGTTTCTCAAATGAAAGTCTCATGAGATCCCTGAAGAGATGGGTGTGATCTTAGAAGTATGAAGGTCAAGCAACTATCGAGCCACAAGGTTGGTGGTAATGGAACTTGTGTTCTGTTTAGAAAAAACAATGTTCAGAGGCTATGCAGCCACCTGTCACCAAGTCCTTATTTACTTCTCTGGCTCTGCTTTTCTTTTTCTTTTTTTAATTTTTCTTTTTTTTTTTAATTTATTTATTCATGCATACAAGAACCAGGGTACAGGCCAGATGCACGGGAGGGTGAGAGGATTCACCAGAGACAGAGTGGGGAACAGAACAGGCAGACTGACTGAAATACACTGCTGAGGGGAGCAGTGGGTGAGACAGGAGAGGTCTGCTGCACCATGTGGGTTGCTCCCTGGCCAGCTGTGATTGAACTCACGCTGCAGAGGCTGTGGACAGCTTCAGAGCGCTGCGCTCAACCGCCTGCGCCATTGGGGGAGGCCCCATTTTTGTTATTTTTTATTCCCTTTCTCCCTTTGGACTATAGGTGGTGGATATGAGAAGACATGCTTAGGGCCAAGTTCCCATTCTGACAATTGAAGTATAGCTTCAAATCAAAGTATAGTCACACGTGCAGTTAGGTCCATGGTTAAGCTAAACAAAAAGCATCCCATTGTTTGACACAAGTACTACTGCGGCTTTTCACACTGGGTTTGAGCCTAGTCTGACCCACTAACAAGAAACAACTTAAGCTAGTCTTACTTTTTTCTTACACAGAACACCTCCATCAGAAAACCTGTAAGTTCGGAGAGCTGGCAATTCTCATAGTAGCGATATTCATCACAGCTAGGAAACCTGTTGATCAACACAAGACCAATAGAGTATTTTGGTTCAGCCTCTACCACCAAATAGCACCTGCTCTTCTCCATACCAACTATCGTAACAAACTTAGGGCATTGAATTCAGCCCACCAGATGAGCCTGGAGTCCTACTCATCTTTTACACTTTCTTTATCCGCATACACATGGAAGCACAATGGATTGCGCCTGTGAAATCTGATCACCACCTAAATGTTTATTATCTGTATTTCTGCAGATAATAAAACCCCCAGGGTAGGTTTGTTTGGGCCTCTAATCTGTTTTCTCAAAACTTCAATCATCCACTGAGAATGTGGTGATGTGCCTAAAATATTTTTCTCACTTGCCATATCAAAGACCTCTGCAATCCCCCATTACCTATAATATCAGTTTTGAAATACCTGGAATGGTAGCCAAACCTTTCTGGGGCTTGAGATGATCTGATGTTAGCATACCTTTCCACTCACTTACCTCCCTGTGACCTAAGCTCTACAATTCAGCAAGTGAGACCATTTGCTATTACCTTAGTGTAACCCTGCATCTCTGAATCATTTGTATTTGCTCCTGCCTCAGTCTCTTCCCTTCTTCCTCTGACTACATCTCAAAATCCATTAAATATGGACATCACTAAGCCATTGCATATATGCTTCGATCTTATAATCATTCTGTGTGCTAGAACCACGTGTTCATGGGAGGTTTTATGCTGAAATTTAATCTAAATCCTCCTTCTGCAAGTGAAGAAACATGGAAACACCAGCTTGTTGAGAGACAATTTACAATTATACCTCCAACATATACTCATCACATCACACGTAAGATAAACTTAAGTAACTGTCAAGCTGAAACTCACTTTAGGGCCACTGAACAACTTCAGGACCTCAAGCCACTTGCTTTGTACAAAGTTCTCTCCACTGTCTCTGAGAGACAGGAGGGGCTGTGCATTTCTGCAGCAAATATGTCACGTCAGTTTGTTCACAGGTCTACTGTATCTAATTTCTAAAAATAAAATATAGGTCTTCTCCTATATGCCACCCTTTGGGTCTACTCTATGGACAGAATCATATAGTATTCTAAGGCAAAAGGAAATAATCAGAAGAGACTTACTCTTCCTAACTCGGGATCACACTTGACATTTGTGCTCCAAAGCACATTACTTTGTTTCAATCTTCCTAAGTCTCCCAAGATATCCCCTTGAGCTTCTTCCTATATTCTTCAACTCCACAGAGACTCAAAATCAAACAACACACATTAGTATCAACAGGTAATTGACAAATAAGCTACTTTCCATTGCCTCATTTTCCTCTGCCCCTAGGTGTTCAATGTTTCTTTCATTCCCCTTTTCAGTCAAAAACAAGAGCTATAAACTCACATCTATAGACACCAACAGCATTGTAGGTGGGCATATATCTCTTGAAAATAAGTACCATGGGGCCTCCTTGGTGGTGCAAGGGGTTAAGACACACCCTATGAAGCTATCCGCAGCCACTAAAGCATGAGTTCGATCCCCAACCAGGGAGCTACCCACATGGTGCAGCAGACCTCTCCTGACTCACCCGCTGCTCCCCTCAGCAGTGTATTTCAGTGGATCTGCCTGTTCTGTTCCCCACTCTGTCTCTGGTGAATCCTCTCATCCCCCACACCTCTGGCCTGTACCCCAGCTCTTGTATGCATAAATAAATACATCTTTTAAAAAAAAGAAAAGAAGTACTGTGTATGTGGTCTCTGCAATACTGCCAGGTAAGTGTGGATAAGGACCGTATCAAATTCACATGTGTGTCCTCCAAGATACCTTCAAAGGGAAGAACATACCATGGGAGGTGAACAAATATGTACAGTTGAATAAGGAATAAATAAAACAGTATCAAATATTCTAATGGTAGGTGACTTACTATAAAGCTTGATATGATCTCATAGGAGTAATAAAATGTTATGAAATTAAATAACCAAATAAATGACCATACAAAACTGGAGTACCCCCTTATAATAATGGCACGTGTCAATTAAGTGGTAACCTAGAATGGTATTTTCAGTCTGGTTATTTCCTTGATTTAAGCATGAATTAATAAATCCCAATCCTCGGCCTCCCCTGGTGGCACAGGCGGTTGAGCACAGTGTTCTGAAGCTGCCCGCAGCCTCTGCAGTGCCGGTTCGATCCTGGCCGGTAAGGGTCCCACATGGCACAGGAGACCTCTCTTGTCTCGCCTGCTGCTCCCCTCAGCAGTATGTTGTCAGTCTGCCTATTCTGTTCCCCGCTCTGTCTCTGCTGAATCCTGTCACCCTCCCACACATCTGGCCTGTACCCTGGTTCTTGTATAAATAAATCTTAAAAAATATATATATAAAAAAAATCCCAATCCTTCCTATTTACGTCAAAGTAATCTAAAATATTAAGTATAATATTGGTCCCTTGGGATATATTCCAGTCTAAAATATCCTAAAATTCATTTATTCCAAACATTGTTTTGTGTTGATTTCTCTTTACCTTTTTGGAATGGCACTTTTCACTTTATTTTAATGCTGTTTCTCTAGTATAATGTCATTTGTGGTTCTTACTGCATCAAGAACAAAGTATTGGAAAGAACATGCCAAATATTCTCCATTTCATGATTTAAAATATTCTTTTTACAAGAAAAGTATCCTAAATGCATACGGTCTAGAGGTAGAGATTTGCACCTGCTTGCCCTTAACTGCCTGGAAAGAAAAAAGTCAATGCTCAGAAAGCTCTTTCCTCTGTCTCTTCGTTCACTTTAAATGAGGACAAGAACTTGGTAAGTATTCTGTGGCTCACCAAACCTCCCCAAATGCCAAGAGGGGCCTCTGGCTCAAGTCTACATTTCCTTCTATTAAAAAGGTGAACTGCAAAGTAGATTCTGAAAAGTTAATCCTTATAATTTAAGCCCTTATTTGTTCCACATGAACTAACTTCCAGATTGTTACTGAAACAAATTTTCTTTTATTTGTGTATTCAAATAAGTATGATTCACTTAAAAAGCAGTCCCACTGAACCATATTTGCATATCCTAATTAGTTTAGTATGTTCATTTTCCATTCACATGTTTTTCAAATAAATGCTTTTGAAGAATAGTAAAACTTAACTAACATCTGAGGCTGCAAGTTCACAAAAAGGAAAAAAAAAAGACATACATACTAGCTAAAAAAAGGCAAGAATTTCAATGTGTGGCACAGAGGATGTGGATTTGATTCCTGTTTCATAATGGAGGCTTGATTTGTGTTTAGTATGTACCAGGATGTGGGTGGCTTCGGGACCAGCTCGTCTGTATATATCCTCTAACCAACACAGGAACTGTGCAGCATTCTATGTATATTCCCAAGTGAGGTAAGACGCGACACAGAATTTATCAATTTCTGAAGATTATTTTTATATAGTATAGAATAAGCTAAGGAGAGAGACTTAAAACTATCAGAAAAAAACTACCAGGAGTTTAGAAAGCTATCCATCACAACACCACATTCTCAAACATTCCCTCACAAACACAGCTCTGCGTTTTCTGGTCTGGAGAAGCACAAGCCGGCGATTCAGACTCCCTCCACACGGCAGCCTTTCAACGAAAGGGAACAGGGCGAGGGGGAGCTTCTGTCCCATGAGGTTGGTTTTAAATGTGCAATAACCTGTCTATATTCATTTGAAACCCACGCAGTCCTACAAATGATGAGAACACAAAACAGAATGATGCCAGCTCGGCTCTCGAGTCCTCTCAGTTAGCACCAGGAGGTTGCTCAGCTCAGATTTCCATGCGAGTATTCACTGGTCATTTGGGGAAATATTATTTAAACCCACCATATGGGTGGCTCATAACGTCTTGTAGGAAGTATGAGCAACAGAACCGCCTCCTCTTTTCAACCAGGCCAGGACTGGGACCTGCAGCCCGCTGATTCCACTTCCTAGCAAGGCAGCTTTGGATCTGAGTAGTGGCGGGATGCTGCCTAGTATTTTCTTTTTTTAATTTCTTTTTTTATTTTTATATTCCCCATACAATTGCCCCCAAAGTGTGTCTCTGGTTCATAGTTGTTTGTTGATTTTGATTTTTTTCTTGCTTATAGTTACTTTTTCCTGGTCCCTTATTTAGGTTTTCTAGATTCCTGTAATGAGCGAGTATTTTCTTGACCCGATTTCAGAGAGCTGTGGTCATCAAGCCCACGCCACACTAGCCCTCGTTGAAAGACAAAAGCGGCGAAGTCACTGGCAGTGTCTCCATGACTACTCAGTACAGGCGCATCTCAGCATTCACCTAGTGCAACGAGAAGGGCCCGAGGGCCTGGCAAGACGGCGGCAGGTGCAGACGCCGGCGCCCACTGCCAGACACACGGGGTTCAACTGCAGCAAAACATAGACAACAACGCCCGAAAGATACCCGGGTGACTGCAGCCCACAGCGGGAGCAACAGTCCGAAGGCAAGCAGTGGGAAACCCGTCAGACCCAACTGCATTTTCAGCAATAGCGGGGCAGGAACCCCCACCAGAGGAGGGCGGCCCAGCACTGCATCCCCCGACCCTGCTGATTCAGGGGCACTTACGTCACTGGGGATTTCAGAGGCCCGGCAGTGGGCCGGCGACGTGGGCGCGCAGCGTGAGCATCCAGGACAGAGGGCGCACTGGTGGAGAACGCTAGGGGTGCAGTGATAACAACTGGCTAGAGCCCGCGTCTCCCAACATACAGCACAGCTGATCCCAAGCCCGTGCTCGGCGCCAGGTCAGATCACCTGCGTCTCTTCGCCGAGGCGCCCACTATTTGCAGCCGGAGGCTGGGATATTCGAAACACCTGCCAACCCTTGGCCAAAGACGAGACAACTTAGATGCTTTCACTAGCCAGAGTGTAAGCACCTACCTTAACAGCAGCAGCAAGCACCCCAGGATAAGGTGCTCTACTGGAAAAGGAAAGAAAACTCCCAGCTCACATCCCTGTGTCAGCAACATTCGGTACCCAGGGTTGCATCTAGTGCTCAAATAGTAGAGAGGTGGAGGCTGGCAAGACATGGAGACACTGAGATGGAGGTGCTGGCCTGGAGGAGGGCTCACTGCGGACCCCACCACAGGCCCATGGTGCCCACAGCTCAGCAGGCCCTGACTCCACCCTCCCTGCCTTTTACCCGTTCCTTTACCCCTTGCCAAAGCCAGGTCTCCATCCACCTGAGCAGGCACAAAGGCAGCTGTCTGAAAGATGATCCCTACTGCAGCCTATAAACGCGAAAAATGAAGAGACAGAACACTCCACAAATGCCACAGGGAGAGAAAAAAAAAACCCTGAGACATTTCAATCTAGCAAACTGTGGCATATGTCTGAAAAGGAATTCAAGTTATAACAGCGCTACTAAATTAAATTTAAGCAAGGAAAGATGTAAAACAGGACCACAATAAAGAGGGGGAAAATATGAGACTATTACAATGACTACAAATTGTAGGGTCAGGAAGACACAGTGCAGGTTTTTTAATCCAGCAGACCGGGTAAAGGAGGAGTCAGAGTCCTTAGTGGTTTTTTTGCAGGTCTTTTATTGGGATTACCAGGTACATGGCAGGCAGGGGTGCTGGGGGGCCGGGAGGCTGGCAGGCCTCCCAGCCCCCAGCACGTCTTCACTCTATCTGGGCTCTCGGCCTTCTCTCAGCTTCTGCTGGCGTCCCCGTGACACCGACCTTAAAAGCCCAGTCTCAGCCCAGGTGAATCCCATCTACCTATGCCCACACCCTACTCCAGGTGCCGCCATCAGGCCTGCATTCAGGACCGCAAGGATCCATCATCTATCCTGATGGCGGGAGGGCAGAAAAGCCTGACATTTTTCCTTACCCTACACAAATAAAACTTAAAAAAAAAAATTACTATAACTGAATTAAAAATACGACAACAGCAGAGACCTTGAACAGCAAAAGCTATCCTAAGATAAGAGGAGGGAAATGAGGCATCATGTACTGGCTTAAACTATACTATCAAGCAAGAGTAATTAAAATTACATGGCACTGACATAAAAATAGACACAGGGATTAATGGAACATAACCAAAAGCCCAGAAAGAAGCCCATATACATATCAATGTATAAATAACAGTAAAGGAGTTACAGCCACTATGGGGAAAGGAAAATCTCTAATGAATGTTGGGGACACTGGCCACACACAGAAGAATGAAATAGGTTTACTTTGTCTCTCCATGCAGACATATAAATTCCAGATGGATTGAAGTTTTACGCGTAAGACCTACAACAATAAAATATAAAGAAGAAGGGGCCTCCCTGGTGGCCCAGGGGTAGAAGTCAGTGCTATCAAGCTATCGGCAGCCACTGCAGCGTGAGTTAGATCCCGACCAGGGAGATGCCCACACGGCGCAGCAGACCTCTCTGGTCTTGCTGCTGCTGCTACTGCTGCTGCTGTTCCCCTCAGCAGTTTATTTTAGTAGATCTGCCTGTTCTGCTCTGCACTCTGTCTCTGGTGAAGCCTCCCATCCCTCCCCCACACCTCTGGCCTACACCCCAGTTCTTGCATGGAAACATACATAAATCTTTTAAAAATAAAATGTATAGAAGAAAACAATGGCAATAAGTTACATGGCATCAATGGTAAAGATGTGTTTGCACTTGACTCCTATGGCCAGGGAAATTAAAAAAAAAAAAAAAAACTTTTACAAAGCAAAAGAAAAGATTCTGCTGAATGAGACAATATAATCACATTACATAACTGTGAAGAAATTAATATCAGAGATATATAAAAAGACAAAATTCAATAACAAAAAGACAAACAACCCTGTTGATAAATGGGCAGCAGATCTATACAGAAAATTCACCAAAGAGGATATCCAGAAGGCCAAAAGATTTACAGAAAAATGTTCATCATCACTCCAATAAGAGAACAGGTCAAAACCACAAGGAGAGGCCATCTCACACCTGTGAGAATGGGACATGTTAAAAAGACCCCCAACTTGCGCCTCCCTGGCAGCCCAGGGGTTAAGTCTCAACGTTCTCGCCATTATCCCACTGTCACCTGAGTTCATCTCCAGCCAGGGAGCTGACCCACATAGGGGTAGCAGACCTCTCCTGTCTCGCCCGCTGCTCCCCTCAGCAGTGCATTTCAGTACATCTGTCTGTTTTGCTCCCCACTCTGTCTGTGGTAAATCCTCTTACCGCCCCGCACCGCTGGCCTATATCCTAGTTCTTCTATGCATAAATGAATAAATCATTAAATAAAAAGTACAAAGACCCCCAACAACGAGTGTTACAGAGGAAGCAGAGAAACAGGAATCCTATTGCACTACTGGTAGAAATGTAAACTGGTACAGCCATTATGCAAAGTGATCTGGAGTTACCTTAGAAAACTAGAAATGTTAATACCGTATAACCCAGAAATCCCACTCTTGGAGACCTATCCATATAACTTGAAATATCAATCCAAAAAACCCACATGCACTACAGTGCTGGTGGCTGTACCATTTACACAAGCTAGGTCAGGTAAGCAGGTTAGATGCCCATCATAGAAGATGGATGAGGAAGATGTGGTCTAGCCACGCTATGGAACATATTCAGCCACAGGGAAAGAGAAAATGCTGCCATGGACACTAAAATGGAAAGACTTTGAGAAAATGATGTGTAGTAATACAAGTCAGAATGACCAAGACAAAAATATTGGCGTTGATACAGTGAACATTTAGAAAAAATAAAACTCGTTAAAGGCAACGAGGTTTCTGAGATTAAGAGGGAAGGAGGCGGGCATAAGGGACAGTGAATATAAGGAACAAAGTGGGAACGAGAAGGAAATGGAACCCTGGGACAAGCTCTTTCTGACAATTATAACACAGGAGATAAAGGTGTCCACTGGGAATCCTAATGCTCAGTGATCTTACCCAAAAAGTTACAGTAAGTAGTATTTGAGTCAAAATATATAAAAAGTAAAACAGAATAAATTAAAAATAATTAAACGTAAAAGTAGCGAAGTGGATGCAAACAAATGATGTCTGGGAGAGAAAGGTGCAGCCTGCTTATCACAGAGTTCCTCAGGTACTAGCATGCAGCACTTGGGAGGGACACAGCCCTGCATCTCCGTGCCCACGGGGATAGTGAGCTATACAGCATCCAAGACTACCAGGCTGCTAACTACATCTGGAAGCCTAATTATGCTGAAGAGCAAGAATGATCTCAGCTCTGGGAGGCCACAGTGAAGGCTTGAGACTAGAGAAGACTTTCTTTTCAGAATCAGGATGAACTAGATAGGCCTAATATTAATATAGGAAGTCATCTAGAATTAGAGATTTCCAAACTGAGTGAAACTCATTTTTCTGCCATCAAAATAAAACCCACCTGACAAAGAATCAGTGCTATTTTGCCTTGAATGTGCAACTCTACTCTCGTATTTTTCTTTCATGGACTAACATGGTAAAGAAGAAAGCAACACTCAAAACTCCAACCAAGTATGAGTTTTACTATGGAATGGATGACATATGTTTAAAATGGTGTCATAGCCACACATTTCTTATTTTATTTGTGTTTCCTAGAACTAAAGGAATGTTGAAAAAAACTCTGTGACTTAGCTAAGAGGGTACAAATGGAAGAGTATCTGTGCTCCAGCTGAAAAAAGTATAAGCGGTGTCATGTCGGAGATCATTTCCAACTTTCTGTAGCTTTCTTGTGTGAGAAATGAAGTCGAGGTGCTTGGCAGTTCTTGTCAACAATATGTCCAGGCAGTGATTCTACAACGCTGTGGCAGCCAAGCTTTCAAACAGAAACCCCAGAACCTGCGAAGTATGTGTCTGTGATTAGTACCTGATGCTTTGTACAGTGGATACCCAAGCTCCTATTTTTAATGGAATATCTTCTTTAGGAAAACTAACTGGGCTTCGGTTCTGTTAATCACATTAATGCTGCAAAGATCATGTGGCTGCAATCAATTCTGCAGCATGAAAATGCCTATGTCTTCCCTTTCCAGATCCATCAACAAAAACACATGAAATGCCAGTTCTGCCCAGCTAGAGATTTCCAACTTTCACAACAAACACAATATATACGAATGGAAGAATATAACAGAAATGCATATAATGCTTTTATTTACTTTCATTGTAAGGATGCCGCTTCATTCCCACCACTAGAATAATTCCAGCAAGTTTGTAAATTTTAAGAAGACAAACTATATTCTCTAATAATAGCTTCTCTTTAATTTATTTTCCAAATGAATACCAGATGCATCCTTCCCAATCAGTTTCCAAAGATACCACCCTAATTGCACATCCTACTTGTAAGAACATGTACTTTGGTTCTGACTAGAGCTTTTTAGTCCCATCAGGTCCACAGTATCTTTACCTGTTTGGCTATTTTGATTGTATTTCTCAGTAAGTCATTGTAGGGTAAGTGAAAAAGTATCAGGCTTTTCTGCCCTCCCACCATTAGGATGGATGATGGATCTCTGCAGTCCTGAGTGCATGCCTGATGGCGGGGACCTGGAGTAGGGTGTGGGCATAGGCAGATGGGATTCACCTGGGCTGACTGGGCTTTTAAGGGCGGCGTCACAGAGATACCAGCAGAACCATGAGAGCAGCAGAGAACAAGGCCACCAGAGAACGCCAGAGAGCACAGGGAGAGTGAAGACTTGCTGTGGGCCTCCCAGCCCCCCTAGCCTGCTGTGTACCTGGTAAATTCCAACAAAAGCCTGAAAAGCCACTGAGGGCTCTAGGACTCTCTCCTCCTTACCCCGTCTGCTCGGATCACAGAGATGCTGCTCCGTGTCTTCCTGCCACTACAGTCATGTAGTTCTAAAGAAAAAAATGTTTTATTAGGTAAAATGTGTTATGAGAAAAGAGCTGATATGTCAAAGTAATGGAATTCAAGTAGGAAAGTGAGTTCTTATCAAATTTGCCTGTGTGTCTGTATATGTGCATGTGTTTGGGGGAAGGCGGTATATTACGTACACAGACTAGATGTTTTTTAATTTATAATTAGCACAAACACTAAGAAAAAGAGAATATATTAATTTCAAGATATAAAAAGATAGCACTCTTTAGTTCCAGCAGAGACAGTCCATGTCAATGAAGCTCCATGCTGGGGAATACAAAAACTAAACAAATAAAGCATATATAACATCCTTCAAGGAACTCACAACCCATCAGAAGCAGCAAAGCTAGGTAGAAAGAGCTGTTGGAAACTGTATTGTCCTCTTTGCTCTGCCTATTTGAAAGCTCAGAGACAATTCTGAGTCTTCAGGATTCCAAGGTTGCTCTTTCTCTCTAGCTTCATCCATATGATTTTTCTGCCCCTTCAAGTTCTTCATTTTTAAATGTTTTCCCTTCACAGGTTTCTGTGAGATATCTTAAATCTCTTTTTGAAGCAGGACAAAAATCCAGACAGAACATGTGAGGGATCATCAAGTGTAAGACACATCACTGAATCTGCGTTTTAGGAAGATAATTCCGGCAGCTTTGGGAAAGGTGGATTAAACCAGGGAGACAGGGGGTTTCTGGGATGCTACTATCGTGTCAGGATCAGGATTAAAGACAACGAGGATCTAAACTTGGGCAAGAGCAACAAAAAACTAGAGTAAAATGGACACCATAAGGCCCATTTATGAAGGACTCTGCAGGGCTGTTGATGGTTCGCACACGGGATATCAGAGAGAAGGAGAAGAGAGAAAAGACGTGTTTATTCAGCTCGTTGTCAGTGACCTGGCAAATACTGTCCTCTTGAAGGAGACAGGAGCAGAGGAGGAGGTGGGTGTGGAGAGCAGCGAGGTAACGAGTTCATTTTTCGATGTGGGGCGTGCGCGCCTACAGGACCTGCGAGTGGAGGTGTTAAGGACGGTCGGAAATTCAGATCAATTAGGTAGGAATATAATTAAGGACATGGGGAGGTTTATCTCAGTAGAGAAAAAAAAAGAAACCCAGGAATAGAATGATTAAAACAAAACAGTGATAGCACCTAGTGGGGGAAAGGAGATGCTGGCAAAACCGGAGGACAAGTGAGCTGTGCAAGGGAAGCTGCACAACCAGGAGAGAGACGCAGCTTCATGACGGGGGACGACCAGGTCTTCTCTAGAAGCTCCAATGTTTATCACAGTGTTGGCAAAACAATAGGAGCTCGAACTACTTGACAAATGATGGAAAGATACAACTTTAAACCTAAATCAAAGCGCAGTAAAGGCAATGATGATGAGGGAAACACTGCCTTGGCAATCCCTGTGCTGTCCGTGTCCTCTGCGGGAATAACGTGGAGCCGGGGCGAGGGCGACGCCGCTGGGAGGGAAGGAAACATGGAGCCGGGGAGAGGGAGGAGAGCTTCACTTGAGTGGCAAGGGCAGAACCGCCTAATGGAGAATTAAACAACTCCGCAGTGCTCTTTGAGGATAATGATGTTGATACACAAAAATGAAGGAAAGGCCAGATGGGAATAAGTTCAAAGAGAAGCAGGAGATGGAGAAGCGGGGCGGGGGCCGGCGGGGAACTGATGAATGGGAGTGGCCAGCAGGGCAGCCAGGGCAGAAAAAGTGCCGGACTGAGTCAGGGCCCGGACGAAAGGAACCATAGACTCTTCAAGGAAAACAATCTCTTGACTTCAGCTGCAAAATCAAGAGTCTGAAATCGAAGGGAAGTTCTGGCTCTGGGGAACTTCCATGCTCTTGTACGTATTTCACCCTAAATCTCTCTGATTGTTGGACTCCATGGTTAGGGGAGGAGAAAAGGAGAAGAGTTATGCGGAGACTCTGCAGAAGCCAGAGGGATTAAGAGCATTTCTATTTGACCCATATAAAAAAAGACCCTGTGGCTTTCGATCAGGAATGGAAATAAGGGGAAAGTAACACCCTTATCAGATGCACTGACAAAATGCCAGAGCTAACAGCAGCCCATCCCGTTCAATCTCTTACCTCTCTTGCTGAGGCAGAATATAATCACAGTCCACACACAATCTCGGGACAACATCCCGAGGGCAGTGAATGCAACATCATGTGATCCTGAGTGGCCGGTGCTGTTACTACTCTGCCAAGGTGTTTGCTGCCACTGGGGCTCGGGGCAGCCTTCAACAGGTCCTGACTTGACTAGGGCTTGCTGGGTCCCTGTGGTATCTTTCTGATGCCCTCATTCCTTGCTTATTCCTTGCTCAGGCAGCTCCTGGTCTTCAAAGCTTTTCACTCCAGGTTATTACCCCAAAGGAAAAACTTCTTGTAAGCTTATTTCCATATCAGATACATTAATTAGAAGTGAGGCTCATTGTGACTGGTGTGATTGTGCTCTCCTGCCCAGGGAGACAGAGTTTAGTAATACCAAAAATTAAAACATTTTGCAGCTGCCCTGTTGATTAATACAACATGTTAAACTTTGGCTTTTCTAAAAAAAAAGTGAAACAGTTTTAGTTCATATAAAACAGACACTTGCTAGCTATCTTTTCGCTCTCTCCCATGGGAGATAATCAGGAACAGCATTTACAAATCTCCCACTCAGGGATATGCAGGCGAGACAATCTTGTGACATGGCCCAAGACACTAGAAAAACGGGCTAAAAGTGAAGTTGCTTGACCCTGGAGTCCAACTGGGGAAAACCCCATTTTTCCAAAGGTATAAAGATGACTGAAGTCAAGAGGACCCAGGACTGATAGGAGGAAGATGGGCTTACTCACAGGACTGTAACACAAGACAGGGTTGCTTTTATTTATTCAAAATTTATCTTTTAAAAATATTTTTTGGAATAAAGACAAATTCTAAGGATACATGGGAGGGATTCTTTCCCACTTTGTGTGTGTGTAGCATTCACTGATCCTTTCTGGGTGTCACCTCCATTGTATAGAGTTTATATCAGAGGATTTTCTTACATTAAAATACAAAGACTATTTGTGGCATGAAAGCCATGAACCACACGGTGTAGGATGGAGGACATAGTGTCACTAGACACTTGGAGCAGCAAAAAGTTTCTCAAACTTGTTTTCTCTATTGGCCCTAAGGAGCCATTTTAGACTTTCTTTATTCAAGTTTCCTTCTGCATGGCTTCTAATGCAAAAATATACTGTGTATCTGGTTACGTATGTCAGACAATTTTGCCCCTCAAAAGCTGTTCTCACGACTTTGAGTATAAGTCTGTCCCCACTGGAAATACTTAAAGTGGAGGGAAAAGTAAAACCTAGAAAAACAACTTTTGATGCCCAAATAATTTTCCCTGTAATCTTGTCAAACGTGCTCACATATCAACTCAAATGACATAACTACATGAGGAGAGAATCTTCCCTTTCGTGTATCTGTTTCTTTCAACAATGTCATAGTTATACTTCTTCTAACAGTGTCTTTTCTTACATTTATTTTAAAAATGTCTTGTAGTTTTCATCATATAGGTCCTTTACCTGCTTTAAATTTACTCCAAGGTATTTAAATCTTTTTTGAAGCGACTGTAAATGTGACTGTTTTCTTGATTTCTTCAACTTCCAGCTCACTGTTTGCACATGGGAAAGGAACTCATTTTTGTATTTTGTGACCTTCTATTTGGCTTAATTTACTTATTGTTTACATTATCTTTAGTGGAATCTTTACAGGTTTCTACGTATTCCCATAGAGCCTCTACCTGCCTGGTGAGGACTAAGGACATGATCATGTGAGGCAGCTTGTGAAAGCAAGCCATCACAGCAGCCAAACAACTACGGCAAAGTCATTGGCCATACATGAGCCCACAGGGTAAAGTGGGCAGCTTGGTTGGAAAAAATAGAACCAAGCAGGCAAACTGGGGCAGACAGGATAAAAGGATTACCGTTGTTTTCTCTTTTTGAAATGAGAGGGATGTAAACATGCTTGTGAGAGTGACAGGAAAAATCAGATAGAAAAAGCGAGATTGAAACTTATACCACATGGCTTAACAACAGAGAAACACTAGTGGGAAAAATACTTATCTACTACAAGTCAGGCATGTAGGTTACAACACATCTTTGCTGTTTTTTTTTTTTTTTAACATGGTTTTTATTTTAAATACACATAAAACAAAATTTGCCATTTCCAAAACTTTTAAACGTATAGTTTGGCTATTAAGGATATTGATGTTGTCCTAACCCATCACTACCACCCAGCTCCAATTTCTTCTCTCCATGCAAAACTGAAAATACATATCCATAAAACAGTAACTCCTTCTTGCAACCCACCCTTGTGCTTTGTTTCTATAATTCTGAGCCCTCTGAGTATCTCATCTAAGCGGAATTACATAATATCTGGTTTTTGCCTTATTTCATTTCACATCATTTACTTACGATTCACTCATGTGGCATCATATGTCAGAATTTCCTACCTTTTGCAGTTTGAGTAATAATCTATCGTATGTCTATATCACACACATTTCTCAGCCATTCTTCCATAGAGACATACATATTGCTTCTGCCTTTTGCAACTGCAATAATGCCACTATGAACATTTCATGGGCATCCTCCCCCCTCCATGCTGTCAACCAGTGACCAGGTATGTGGAGGTTTATTTCTACTCTATGCCTCTGGTCTACATTTCAGTCTTTATTCTAGTACCAGGCGATTTTGATTATGGTAGTTTTTTAGTAAGGTTTGAAATCATGAAGTGTGATTCCCAAACTTCATTTTCTTTTCCAAGATTATTTTGGCTATTTGGGATTCCTTAAGATTCCATATCCATTTTGGAACAGACTTGCTAAAAAGAAAATCATTGGGATTTTGGCAGGGATTGCACTGAATCCCTAGGTCATCCATGAACATGGGATGTCTTGTCTTTTATTTATGTCTGTAATCTCTTGCTGCAATGTTTTCTAGTTTTCATTGTACCTCCGTGGTTAATTCTTAGGTGTTTTATTCTTTTTGATGCTACTGACCATGGGATTAGTCTATCACTATAACTTTCAGATTGTCATTGATAGTAATTTCCAGAAGTGGAACTGGATTTTGTGTCTTCAATTTGTACCCAGCTATTCTGCTGAATTTGTTTATTAGCCAAAACAATTCTTTCTAAAGTCTGTAAGGTTTTCTACAATAGAAGATCATCAACTGTCATTTAAGTATTTTCTTTCCAATGGGGATGCCTTTTGCGTTAGATAACCATCTTAAAATGAAACTTCTATTTCAAGTTACTATTTGAGAAGTCAGACCTCTAAACATGTGCTCTGCATCAAAGTGTGGCCAATGTTAGCCACTATAGTAACAAACTCCACTCTTCTTTTGTTCCACTAAGCACAGATTCAGGCAAGTTATGTTAACTTCTACAGAAAAATAAGGAGACTTGAAACCAAACTGATGAAGCATTATTCCTTACCCTCCTTGAGTTCATAAGCTGAATTCCTTTCCATACTTAGATTCACAAACTGAATTGTGTGGCCATTTGCCATCACCCTATCACCACGAGTTGCTCACTAATTTGGAATTACTTAAAGTTCTACTTTGTGTTTATTAATTTCTGGGCCTCCCTGGAGAGCTCATATTGCAGGCCCAACTGAGATGAGGAGGTAACAAGGAAGGTATTTTACATGGTACAGCAGAACAAGTCCAATGTAATGTTCAAAACAAGTCCAATGTAAGTCATGCTGAGAGATGTTATTCTAGTGCTGGAAATAGTAGTAGCAACTATACTTACAAAACCCAAACGCAAAGATATGTGGACATGAAATATATATGTTTATTCTTAAATGCATTTTTCTCCCTTGTTACCCTATAGCTGGCAGAGGTTATAATGTGCATGCTTTCTTGGCATGAGACAGCTGTTGGATACACCTCCAGGTGGAGTGTTATTTTTCAGTCTATGGCAGGCAGATTAAAACCAATCTTTTTGCTATAAATGTTTCCTGGTGAAGGCACTTAATTAAGACAGTGACTGGATCAACTCTGTAAAACTTCAATATTATTTTTTTACTTAAAAAATCAAATACTAAAAAAATGGATGTAATGCATTTAATGAATACAAATAGTACATATTGTAAAATATAGAGTATAAATAGTATAATGTAAATAGAGGCAAAGTACCTGAAAAAGTAAATATAAAATTAATTGATATAAAAGTTAAGCAAATATCACAATCTACACTTTCCTTCATTGATTTTGAAATATTTAATTTTCTCCTTTAAAAAATACTTTCCCATTTAAACATTATCTTCTATAAATTTGAATATGTGGCTTTAAAGTAGTAGGCATATTATTTATAACTTAATTCAGTGTAAAAAACAATTAGTGGCACCTTGCTGAATAATGTGTCATGTGACAGGATTATTTTTTAAAGCAAGGACATTAAGAAGAAAATAAATGACAATAGAAAAATTAAGTGAAACAAAGAGTAAGGTTATTATTGAAAATATACATTTCTATCACCTTACGCACTCATATATCTGGTACAGCTGAAGCCCCAATTTTCAAAACAAGTCCAATGTAAGTCATATATCTCTACCTGTGAAGTCTTATATATCTACCTGTGAACATCCTATGGACCAAAACAAAAAATAAAGCATGATGAGTTGCAAAAATGAGTATTGATGAAATTAAAACAGGTCAATTGGACTACGAAGTAACTGATCTTGGTGCCGAGGCCATAACTATGTCACTGAGCAAAGGACAGTTTCCAAGTTGAATAACATTTCTTTACAAGTACTATACTACATTATAAGATTCTATAGACTTGCCTCATGTCACAGTACACAATATCCTAAAATGAAACACCTCATCTTGCATGGGGGTTGGGTAGGAAGTATGAGTTGATTTTCTAATTTGGGGGAGTAGGAGTTAATAATAAAATTTTTTCTTCATAAAATCTTGGAAGGATGCTTTGTTTCTTGCAGTCCAAAGATTTTAACTAACACAATAATGAAGGCAAAAATTATGTTTTAGCAATTATCTTATAATAATAACTTGAATATTTATTGTAACTACTGTGAGTGACAATTCATATTACAATGCCTTTTTCAATTAAAACAAAAGTCTCATTACCAACAAATAATTCTTCTAAAGTATTTTTTTGGCTAGTATTTTTCTTCATTAAACACTATTTTGTATTTTCTTGTTTTCAGTGTCTGTCTCTAACCATTTGTCATGCCTAGTGATACCAATATTAAATTGAAAAAATATATGTAGAACAACAAACTTAAATATTTCTTATTGACTATGTTCTGTGTATCCTCTCCCTTTTCAAACATCATTCCATTTTATTGTCCACTTGGGATTTACTCCCTCAGGGAGAAATGACAAAATAGAAAGCAGAAATAACCTCAAAGTCACTTTTCAAATTTTCCAAACCCTGAAAGCATTAAAGTCATTATGCTAGTTGTCCCTAAAGCAATATAAAACAAATGAAAAAAAGCAAAGAAACAAACCAAAGAAAAAAATACAGTAAATGGGGGGGGGGTACCTCTAAGAGAGAAGTAGATGGTTAGTAGAGGAAAATGTTTCCTCTGACATGTTTATATAATATATGATATAGCTATAACATTATAAACATGTAATACATGAGTATAATAAATGAAATATATAATAAATCGCATATATAGAAGTTGTGATAGCCACCGCTTATTGCTTAGACACTGACTGTAGTTCAAATTGACCTTCATAATGTTTATACACATGCATAAGTTATAGAATACAAAACTATTACTCTATATTGTCATCTTCTTTTTTTTTAAGATTTATTTACTTATACAAGAACCGGGGTCAGTCAGAAGTGCAGGAGGGTGAGAGAATTCACCAGAGCCAGAGCGGGGAAGAGAACAGACAGACTGATGAAGTACACTGCTGAGGGGAGCAGCGGGCATGGCAGGAGAGGTCTGTGCGCCATGTGGGACCCTCGCTGGTGGCCAGGGATCGACCGGCGCTGCAGAGGCTGCGGGCAGCTTCGCAGCCCAGAGCTCAACCGCTGCGCCACCAGGGGAGGCCCTATATTGTCATCTTCTTAACTGATGAACAAAGTTTGCCTTTAAATCTGTTGTGTCATTTTAATAACTATTTAGTTTTCTGGTTCTATAAACTACAGATAATTAAATTCAGTTTTCTCAAAATATGTTCTATGAAAACACTACCCAGTAAGATGTTTTAGAAAAAAAGAGGGATACTTAAATTGGTAAGGGTAGACAGCTAGTAATGTTAGTGTTTAATAATTATTTACTTAGGAAATGCCATCCAGACATGTTAGAGTGGACGAATTGGTTTTCAGGTTTCCTTCCAGCTATAAAATTCTACAATCTATTTAATTATCAGTTTCTGCAGTGGAAGGAACAGTTTTTAAAAGATCACTGTGTCCTTAAGGAATATATATTGAGATACAAAGAGTTTTTCTTAATAGTTATTTCATGATCTTAACAGACCTGTCAGTCTGGGAAAGAATCTAATTTTGTAGTGTACGTGTAATTATGTTTAAATTAATTCAAATTCTATGTTTGTCTCACACTAAGTTGACCTAAAATTTACATAAATGGGACAATTTAGGGTTAGATCTTGGTATAGGAATGTATATATCCTTTCTATTTCAAAACCAACTAGGGAGATTAGAAATAATAAATAATTCTAAAATGAATACTTTGAAATTTGAGATTTTTTTCCTTGTGTCTTGTACATAAAACAGAAGAAATCCCTGAATGATTAAGGCATATTATTTTTTTTGAAGTCTTAACAATTAAAAATTACTTCTGAGTGCATTCAGGAAATTTGTTGCTGCACATTTAGAATTACATGTATTTCCATGATCATAAGTTATTGAAGGTTGTAATTGACTGTATGTGTGAGCTGATTTGCTTTTGTGGTTTCAGAGTAATGGAAAATAAGATAGATATTTGAGTCCTTTCCTCTACTTTTTGTTTTTTCAAATTAAGCTAATATTAAGTGACAAGTTGAAAAATATTTGGACTTTATAAATACCATAAAACCAGTATATATTTTTTGTGCTTGGGTGGACAGTTATGTTCTTACATTTCTTACTTTGGTTTATTTAAATTTATAGGCTCCTCTTTGTACTGTTTAGTTTATGTGATCTAAATCCAGTTCAAGTTTTCTAATACTGATGCTCTAATTGCATAAAATTGATTTCCTTAAAAATTACTTTATTTAACTAAAGTTTGCTCCCTATTCATGTTACTTAATGTAACTATCTCTCTTCACTACTCTACACCAAGAATACATGTAATCCTATAAAATTTTTTTATTTTATAAGAAAATTCTGAAAGTCATATATATTGTACATTATTTTGATAGAAATGTTTCCTTTTCTCATTAATACATAACTACTTGTAGGTTGAAAGGAAATAACTATTCAAAATTGCAAAGCTGCAGCTCTCCAAAGCCAATCTCTCTTTCTCTCCAGATCAGATGACTTGGTATGGAAGTCACATTTTCATTATCTTTTTTTTCTATTAATCTCATGCTGAATTCCATTTCAGCCTCATGTTTCTTAAATAGAATGAGCAGGTAGGGTTATATTAGCAATCTGAAGACTTGCACATGTACATTATAGATAATATTTCAGAAAGATGAAAAAAATTCTGCCATCCTAGAATGCCTCACAGGTATATTGGTGACCACATCGTGATCACGTCCCCCTCCCTCACGAGTGCTTGTATAAATTCACTTATCTCCAAGAATCTTATATTTAGTGTGAGTGCTACGCACAAGATAAACGTATGTCTAATATTTAAAATACCATATTTTTGTTGCTCAAAAGTGAGATACTTGAACAGGACACTTGTACAGCAAACGTGTTCTTCCCATAGTAACTGTCCCTTGTCACATTAGTTTGCTCTGCCTAAATGGTGGTAGTCAGTCAAATTGAACAGAACTAATTTCACAAGTAATAAGACCAGAAGGATATTTTATAAAGCATACTGTATATTTCTGAGCACAGGTTAGAGAGGAAATTAATCTTATGTTGTTGGAAAATTGTTTCATGTTGTATATTTATTGACCTGAGAGCAAAAATGCTTAGTCAAATCCTGTTTCTATTATTATTAGATGTGATCTGAAGCAACTTATGAACCTCTTTAGTGTAATTTTTAAATTTAAAATAAAGCCAAAATATGTAATTGGGGCTTTTCAGCATACAGAGGGCAAAGCAATGTCTATTTCATACTTTTTATGATTATAAAAGATATAGTCATGAAATACAAATTAAAACGTTTGTTACATAGCAAGCACTCAATGTGGTAACTTTTAATTACCATAATTTCTCTATTATCAGAAATCTTTAAAATATATCCAAAGTATGAATATAAATTCCTCTTTTAGACTTGAGTTCTCCTAGGTCAGTAATTATGAAATTATGCAATAGTCACTGCTAGACCTTGACTTGAATATAAATTGAATAACAGAAGTTTTATTTCATGTAGAAAAATAGAAGTATTAGAATTTCTCAATTATTAATAATTTATTGTTAAACCTATTCTATTTATTAGTAATATATCAGATGAAGCAGTGAACAACTAGCAAACAGGAAAACTGCAGAACATTCTCAGTTAAAGCTTTTCCCCTGTGATGACATGTAGTTGTTTTAATTTTATATTTCACACTGATAATACCCATACTCTGGATAGAAAATTACTCCCAGTTCATTCAATGGACATAAGTACATTTCATGTGTCCTTCTGCACAGCACCTTGAAAAAAACCACACCTGGAAAGGAGTAAATACTTAATGTATATTCACTGAATGAGTAAATAAGGAGCTGAGTGTTTTTCAGAACCCTGATACCTACAGGCTAGTCAGAAATGCCATGTGGAGCAATAAGACAACTTAGCAGATGTCGTGTAACAGCAGACAGGTATACCCAGTCTTCATCTAACAGTCCACCTACAGCAAATAATCTGAGCCTCATAACAAGGGTAAGTAGAACAGAGTTTCAAAGAACTTGGGTTTTACTTAATATCCAGCCTCGCTCACCCTGGCTATACAGAATGAATGCTACCTATTTTATTGAATTTGAAGAATATAGGAGTTCATTTATTAAAAGTCATATAGTCAGTGCTTAGCACATATTGAACATGTAATAATAACTATTATCAGTGTCATTACTACACATAAAACTTTACAGACTTATCTGGCTAGCTGCGTGAATTTACCTAGCCTAGCAATTATTTTAAAACAGCAGTTTAAATTCTGATAGGAGACTGAAATGATTAGTATGACAATATTCCTTTGTCTTAGTTCGTTGGGCTACTGTAACAACAACCACAGGCTGGCGAGGGCAGACTATAAACAACAGAAGTTTATCCCTTACAGTCCTGGAAGCTGGATGTACGAGATGTGAGGTCGGTGTGGGGACCTGAGGGCCCTCGTGCAGGCTGCAGGCTGCCGGCTGTGTGGTCTTGAGTGGGAAGGTGGGATCACTGTGGAGTCTGTTTTAACTGGATTCACAAGGACTTCACTCTCAAGACCTAATCACTGCCCGAAGTCCTGTCTGCTACCATCATCATCTTTAGGGGTTAGGATTTCAACATGTAAATTTGGGGCTCAGTCAGTTCAAAACATATCTAGAGAAAAACTTGCATGCAGGTGATAACAGAAGTTATGTTCATAACTGTCACGTGGGAGTAACCAGGATGTGCTTCCATAGGTGAAAAGAAAAATTGTGGGATGTCCACAGAATGGAATCATGTTAGTGCTAGAAAGAAATGAGCTATTAAGACATGGAAAGGCATGGAGGAAGTGTAAATGCTTCTTACTAACCGAAAGAAGCCAATCTGAAGTCTATATACAGTAATATTCCAACTGTTTGATATTCCAGAAGAGAAAGCCACAAAGACACAGATGGTTGCCAGGGGTCAGGAGGAGGAAGGGTTGGGCTGATAAGAGCACAAAGGACTTTGGGTGGTAAAGATGTGTGAATGCAGGTTTTGTTAGGGGGAAATGATGTCCTGAGTTAATCCCATACAGGCTTTGTGGACCCCACCCCCACTCCAGACTAAAGCCATCAAGACATTGGGAAAGACAAATCCCGTCACCACCAAGGGAGGGTGGCTGGGACCTGAGGGTGGAGTTGGGCAGCCAGGTTGGATATAAAAACCAAACACGTGGGCCTTGGGCTCTCTCTGGCTCGCGCTCGCCTCCTGGCTTCACCGCTCCTGGCTGGCGGCCAACTCTGAGAGCGCCATTTGGGATTCCTGATCGGCGGATCGGGTAGGACTCATTTAAAACTTTGTCTCCCACTTTTCTCCCAGAGCTGTCCATTTCCTCCTTTCCCCTGCCCTTGTAAATAAACCTTTTATGAACCTTTCGCGTGTGCCTGCAGCAGAGCATTGAGAAGTCCTTTTAAGCGCATGGGTGAGGACCCACAGTCAGGCACCCCGTTTTGTATCGGGTTGCTCTACAACAGTTTATCAAGTATAACAAAAGTACTACTCTGATAAGGAATATTGGTAATGATGCAATGCAAAAACAGGGACAGAGAATATAGAAAGTCTCCAAGCCTTCTGCTCAATTTTGCCAATCACCTAAAACCACTCTAAAACAATAAAGTCTATTAAGAAACACATTTTGAAGATATGAGCAAGGTGCCTTTCCACCTTTGAAGAGCTTCCCATTAACATAATGGGAGAACATGCGTCTTGGCAACAGCTCTGGCAACGGTGTTACTTCCATCACTAGTCTCCTGGATCTTATATAAATTATTTCATCTCTTGAGAATCTTTCAGTATCACCAATATCATTGGTGATCTTCATTCTTTCTCTCCTCGTTTTCTCCTAATTGGATAACTGCCCTCATACAATGTATGTGTCTCCTCCAGGCAGATTCATTTCACACCCTACTATCAGAGCAATTCTAAGCAAGTTACTCTTCTATTTAACACCCTTTAACAGCACCCCGTATCTTCAGGGTCAATCCAATCTCCTAACGATTCTTAAAAGTCCTGCAGGATCTGGCCACTGCACTCTTATCCTGCTCCCACTGTTAAATGCCTTGTGTTTACACACTCTTGAATGGGCCACGCTCTCTTCTGTGTCTGGGTGGTGGCACACCAGCGTACCCCTGCCTGAAATGCACCTCCTCTTAAACCCTCCTTTACCAAAAACTGCCCAAACGAGTTTTGGATGAGTTCTCTGACCCCTGAAATCTGAATTACTTGACCTTCTTTTGCCTCTAGTTAGAGGATTTATCACACTGTATTTTTAAAAAGTATTCTGGCATAAAGCAGCCACCCTCTGTTCCATTATCCACACCCAGAGAGGTAATTGCAGCTGGAGAAAAATCACACAACTAAGTATAAAGGTTCCACTTTGAATTTATAGTCAGCAACCTCAGATGGGCTCTCAAAAATTGTCTAAAAGTTCAAAAGCTCAATTATTTTAAAATTTACTGTTTATCAAGGGAATGGAGAGGGAAGAGGTGGAGGGAAGTAGGCAGGGCTTGGGCTGGGGGGGGTTGGTAAAGGGTGAGCACACGTGAACATATGGAGGAAAACAACTGTAACCCAAATATTTTATTTGTAAAAAGTATTTATTATTATTTACAAAGAAATTAAATTTAAGTATCAATATTTCTAATGTTTCAAATTGCAATATAATAATATTAGCTTTTTAAGGTAATTTTTTCTCACCTACAAGAATTTTATTGTTCTCTTCTAATTTCTTGTACCTTTCGTATAATCCTGACCTGCCTTATCCTTGATGTAGATCACAGAGGTTCAAGACTGTTTTCTTGTCCATTTCTCCTATCAATCTGAAATCTCTACGTGCAGAGACAAGTGTTATAAGTATAGGGTTGGGTCAAGGACTCCTTACTGTTAAATTGGCATTTATGCTGGAATCTAACAGGAGCCTTGGAGTTACCCAGAGGATGTGAAATTGGTGGTCTCACGAGCAGGAAGGGCTCACATGTACAAAGGTCCAGCAGCGCAGGTTGTATCCACTATGCAAGGAACTGAAATAATTAACCTGGTCTACACAGGTCTATATTAAACGATTCAAGAGGGACTGAATTAGGGGATTAAGATGTCAAGGCTCCAGGGGACAGTTAGGAAATTTAGATATTTATCTAAGACTAATGAGAACCCATTTAAGGACTTTTAAGCATGGAATAACATGATCAGAATTTACTTTTGAAAAATCACTTTTATCACCAGAGTGGAACTACTTGTATCAGATCAAAAATGAATTTGGGTGAATCAAAAGTTTATTATAAGAAAGTACGGTTTATGTGTAACTCACCCATCAGTATGGAACTAAAAATCTTTAGCATAGAGAGGGAAGCTAAAGACATAGTGTAGAATGTTTTTTTTAAAGATTTATTTATTTATGCATACAAGAATGGGGTACAGGCCAGAAGTGTGTGTGTGTGGGGTGGGTGAGATGATTCACCAGAGACAGAGTGGGGAACAGGACAGATTGAGGAGCGGGTGAGTCAGGAGAGGTCTGCTGTACCATGTGGGTAGCTCCCTGGGGATCAAACTTATGCTGCAGAGGCTGCATATTGCTTCATGGGTTGCGTCTTAACCCCTTGCACCACCAGGGATGGCCTTTTTTTTTTTTTAATGACAAGAGATTTAGGGCCATTCTTCACAGGAGAGTTAAAGAGTAATCTGGAAAGAAAGCCAAGAAGGGGCACACTGATCTAGGCGAGTACTGGGCCATAAGAGTAGAAGCTCTACAAGCAGAGGGAGCATGTTTCAGAAACAACAGAGGCATCATTAGGGTCATACTGGGTCAAAAGAATCATAAGCACCAAAGGATGAGACTTTACACAGAGAGGAGGTCAAAAGACTCAGACATTTCAGTATTTAAATTTCAAAGACATGAAGACTCCCAGCACCTTTGAATGATATCATTTTAGCAAGAAGTTGCAGACATTACAAAGGAAAGACAGACTATTCAATGTTGGGGTTTTCTGAAGATAAATGAGATATTAGATATGGGAATTACCTTCTATGATGCCTAGAAGTCTTTTGCACACTTGGTTACTAAGAAAACTGGTATTGATTCATGAGAAAAGCACTTAACTTCCTAAGAAGTATTTTTTAAATATAGTATGTATTAAAAATCTTTGAAATTTTTTTTTTAAATGGACTATATTGCTCTTAAAGTAATTTTTTTTTTTTTTTTACTTAAGGAAAGTCTGTGAGTTCCGAAAACAAGAGGACAACTCTGAAATGTTTGTGATGTTTAAATAATGGCTTTCAGGGCCTCCCCGGTGGCGCAGCGGTTGAGCGCTGGTTTGCGAAGCTGCCTGCAGCCTCTGCGGCGCCAGTTCGATCCCCGGCCGCTCCCCGGCCACCGGAGGAGGGTCCCACATGGCGCGCAGACCTCTCCTGCCGCCCGCTGCTCCCCTCAGCAGTGTACTTTGGTCCTTCTGCCTGCTCTGCTCCCCGCTCTGGCTCTGGTGAATTCTCTCACCCTCCCACACTTCTGACTGTACCCAGTGCATGTATAAACAAAACAAACAAACAAATAAATAAATAAAAGCATGCCTCCTCTATAAAAAAAAAAAAAAATAAATAAATAATAGCTTTAAGTTTGACATAAAAACCTGAGAATTTATTTTAGACTAACTCAAAACAAGATGAAAATACTCAGATGACAAGGCTTCAATAACACGGTCATAATGTGAATAAGTTTATGAATAAATAAATATACCTAAGAGATGATGCTAAAGTAATCATTTGCTAAAATTACCTCTATATGTAGTAGGAATAGTTAAAAATTTTCAGTTTCTATGTTGTTAATATTTGCTTAATCATCTCCTGTTTCAGCTCCTGGTCTCATGGGTCTGGCGCGTGTGATGCAGGGCTAGCGTATCTCCATGCATGCTGGCTTAACGTTGCCCCTGCAGAGTCGGGGACAGCAGAAAATGCTACTAACCCACACATCTATGGTTTAAGTGTAATTAGGGCAATGCCATCCAGATGCCTCCATGATTCTGGAGCCAAGCAAGCACCACGACAGAAAACTGAGACCAAGAAGTAGAAAGACATAAGAGAGGCCCTTGAGGAACGCACTCTGGTTTCATAAGCACTAACATTTCAACATGAGCATTTCTAAAATGTATATTTCCCAGGCCTTTTGGAGCCAACACGAATTCTCTGAAAACGAGGTAGGTTTCAAAACCTCATTCAAAGGATAGAAAAGACATTTTGCCAATTACATCAAATTTTTGCTAGTTCTGCACAGCTTTAATTTAGGCCAGCCCAATGTAACACCATGCTAATCCAATACACCCACTATATTAAAATCATTTAATAAAATAATTGCTTCTAAAATACATTAATATAAATGACTAATTTAGCAAACAGCTGAATACCATATTTCTTTTTTCTTCTACAGTAAGGGTTTCTTTACCACAAGCATTTTGGAAAAACACGGGTTCTCCCATCTGCTACAAATTAATGTGAATCAGATCCTAGTAGTCATATTGCCTTTTGTCTATTCTGGGTGCATAAAACATACAATCTGAAGTGAAGGTAAATAAGATGCCCTGCCATCTCTGTATGCTAAGGAGCTCGCTCCGTTAAATAGACCGCAGTGCGCCCTGGGAAACGCTGGGTCTGTGCCTGCGGTTCTATTTGTTCAAGTAGCTCGTCTTGAAAGCCTGCCCAACCTCAGCTGTAGACTTGGAAGACACAAAGCAAGCAATTTTGATTTTCCAAATCATCAATCCCTGCGAAGGCAGAAAAGAGTCCAGTAATGACAAAGACTCCTCTAATTCTTAACTAACTAACCTCCATGGGACTGATACATCTGGAGAAACTCACTGTCCTCTGTAAGCTCATTGAAGAGAGAGACAGAGAGAGAGACACACACGCACACACACACACACACACACAGAGAGTGAGAGAGTGAGAGCACACCAGTGCTTCCATAAGAGTGACAAAAAAAATGCTTGCTATCATTTCCCAACATCTGTGCTGTTGCTGCCTTTCCAACACAAACTTCCAGATTTTGTGTCACAGCTGTGGTGAAGCTGGCAATTGGCATGGCAAGAAATCTCCCCCTCTTGTAGATACATAAAGCTTCCAAGACCAGTGCTAAAAGTTCAAAGCCTTTAACAAAAGTAAATCTTCACAGGCAACGCCACGATGTTCTTAAGAAGGCTAACCAACAATTACAAATCTGGTCACTCCAACAAAGGTTATCTCTGAAATACTGAGTAAAAGCAATCCCAGGTAAGCACTATTATTGTTTTGGAGAACAATATAAATGGGAACAACATGCCTAGAAATATTATTTGCAGGGATTACTCTCTTTGAGAACTGTAACAGAAATTTGTTAGCTACAATCATTCTATATCAATATATGTTAACAGGAAAATTTCTGCCACCATATAGCAGAATTATTTGAGATGTCCTCTATCCCTAAGATTTCACAAATGTGATCTGCATCTGGATTAGTAAGAAAACAGGAATTTGACCTACTGTGTGAAAGCATCCATCAAATATATTAAATTTTGTTAAAACAGGTGTTTTAATGAGCATTTTATTGATTTTTAGAAGTTTGTGACAAGCCATTAAAAAATAAGTCAGAAAATTTTTATTCTGTAGTGGACCGCATCCAACTAATTATAAAGCATGAAGCCAAAGACGGTGAAAACCAACTCAAAAGCAATAGAGCTCACAATAACTCAGCTAGCACACAAGCCCACTTAGTCACAAGAATCACTCATTTATACTAATTGCACACCTGATTCTAAAATTAACTTGCAAATTAAACCCTAAAATTATGACTGGACAGTTAAGTCATGGCTGGCAGGGGTGGGATATGCCCGTCACCATCATCTTCTTGCCTTAAGCTTTACAGATGTGCTTATTAATAACCAGTCCTCCTGGGTCAATTATTTTCAAAACTCTCCATGCTTTTCATACAGTGGTGAGTTTGTCAGCAATTTGATGTACTACTTCCTAGAACTCTGTTCAATCTCAAATTTATCTTATGTTTTCCTTTATTATGTTATTTTTACTCTTCCTTATTTAAGAAAGATGCTTCCATTTGCACAAGATAAATAATAAAATTGCCGATACATTGAAGAAACATTTTACAACTGGCTACTATGTACACTGGCTCTCTGTGCCAAGTACTTTGTTAAATGCCAGCACAGATTTTAAGAACAATCAAACATATATCTGGCCCTGGAGAAGTTTAAAGTCTCAATGTAGTGGAAAGTGAACACGTAAATTATTTATTCTGTAAAGTGCTTTTGAGAGTTTCAGATTTTTGAGGGTGGTCAATTTATTTTTGAAAGTTTGCAAGCTTTCTAATTACTGTGCCCAAATCACATTCTCTGACCCCAGCTGTGTAACATGTAAAAGCAGGTGGGCATTTATGGACGGCTCAGTGGGTAATGGCTGCCTCCTGCCAACTGTTGACTCGGGATTCCAGAGTCCTGCCTAAAATCAGGGCGTTGCAAGCGGCAGACTAAATTTCGGAAGTGGCTATTGTGCAGTGAAATAAGGGACAGAGGCAATCTCCGCTTGCTTATGTTGATGGCAGCATGAGCAGCGCCAGCCCCCATCCCCATCCCAGCAGTCAAAAGCAAAGACAAAACCAAACAAACGTGTTCAACTTGGACTTACTTGTTTGAAATTCGATTTCCCCCCTTTTCCTTTTTGCCCCTTGGCATATTAAAGGTGAGAAATGCGGGAAGTTTGTTTCATAATCACTCCAGCATCGTTTTATGGAAAAAAAGAAGAGAGAAAAGTAAAAAGGAAAAGGAGAGGGAAAAAAGAAATCAGAAGAAAATACATTAACAAAAGCAAACCATGGAACAACTTCAGTGGCATCCTTGACCATCAGTAAATATGAGCCACGAAACAGGGAAGTCATGCACACTTTTGAGCATTTATCTAGAACTGGTTTTTAAGCTTTGTTTTTTTATGAACACTAGCATGATTAACTTTTGTTATGGATACTGCGGAGATAAACTAGAACTATTTTAATATTGTGTGTATGAAAGGAGATATATATTATAATGCTAATATATTTGTCTATGTGAGGTTGACAGTGCCACAAAAATTCAAATAATTTTATATTAGAGTTGCTGTGACTTTTAGAAATATATCCAAACAAGTTCATGTCAATAATTTTTGGAAAGCTGTATTTTGGACTATTATAACTTGTTTGGATTTTACAGAGTTCTTCTCATAACAGACATCTCCTCATTGGGATCAATACACAATCCCTCAATCCCAATCCAATAATTTACAAATAATTTGCAGCTGTTTTTTTCAAAACAAGTTTAAAATTGTTTTAAATTTTAAACGTAAGGGGGAAATACACACACACAAATGTTTTATAACTACAGAAATCAAGTATTTATAAATTAAAACGTTTTACTCTCAACTTTACTTATATCATCACAGATAATCACAGCCACTCCTTGGTGGGTAGGGCCCAATATATGATCTCCAAGTACGATCAATATTTTTTCTTTGCCAAAATTTAAAGACTACACAGGTGTTTGTCTTCTTTTAGGATGAGGCCCAGGTTGATCATTTATTTTTAATTTTCGGAGGTATAGAGTGAAGAAAAAGGAAGTCAAAGATGCTGTTAGCTTTTTAGAACTCTTACCATTTATTATTTACTTCTACATTTCTGTATTTATTTAAAATAACACTGGCTGACATCACTGTCTATGACCCAGGAACAAGTCCATACTGTGGATGTCAGTCACGACTCTCACCCTCCCAGAGCACCCATATCCTTGCATCACAGGACCCTGGGCCTTTACCCCTTTGCTCTCACTATCCCTCTCCAGTGGCCTTATTCTGCAGTCATTTGGGCCTACACAGGGATACATTATTCAATTTCCCCAAATATTTTTTACATATATATATATATATATATATATATATACACAAAATAGGGATAAATGGGAACAAAGAAGTGGAAACAAGTTAGAAGCTCTACATAAATGGAAATACAAGAAGTAGAAACAATTATCTGTTCTTTTTTGTTGTTCTGGTGAGGAAGAACTAGAGAATAATCATTCCGAAGGTAATTAATTTGATTTGTTAAATCCCAGCTACAGAATCATAAAAATGAAACTGTAGCCAAACAAGGAGTGAATATTTTGCCCAAGTATGTAACACGAGAGTAAAAGGGGTCACTGAGTTCTAGTCTTGGCTCTCTGGCTAAGGTTCCCTGGCCTTCAAGACAGCACCCACCAGGTCTGTCTCTCTTTTGTTTTCATCTGTGAAGTAAAATTAACTGTACCTTTTCCACCGAGTTGTTTTGAAGATAAAATAACAAATGGAAAGCACATAGAAATTGTTCAGTAAAGCTATAAAATGGAACTTATCATGTTGATATGATCAATAATAATAGAAGGGCCTCCCTGGTGGCGCAGCGGTTGAGCGCTGGGCTGCGAAGCTGCCCGCAGTCTCTTCAGTGCCAGTTCGATCCCCGGTTGCTGGCCGCCAGCCGCTGGCCACTAGCAAGAGTCCCACATGGAGCACAGATCTTTCCTGCTGCGCCTGCTGCTCCCCTCAGCAGTGTACTTTGTTGGTCTGCCTGTTCTGCTCCCCACTTCTGGGTCCAGTGAATTCTCTCACCCTCTCGCACTTCTGACTGTACCCAGTGCTTGTATAAATAAATAAATAAATCTTAAAATAATAATAATAATAATAATAATAGGAGCTGAGCTCAGTTAATAATTGTACTATACTTAGCCAATGATACTCATATAACTGTATTAATAATCATACAAAGTAATAAGTTTATACAAGATTCAACATAATGATACAGAAGTAAGAATGATTTAACCAAAGAACAAATGAAAAAAGTCTCTAGTCATCAGGTATTCTATTTCAAATAATTAACAACCAACCAACCTGAACATAGATAAATCACTTCACTACAGGCAGCCAACAGCTGACAGCCCTTTGTCCACAACTAATAAAAGAAACTCAACTATATACCTAAAGGTCTGTGAAGTAAAACAAAATGACAAACAGATGAATAATCAATAGTGACGATGAACCCGAAGTGTGAGGGGTGTGTGTGTACAGAGGTAATTTTAAGCTTCCATGATAGTTCCTCAGACCTCACCCCCAAGAAACTGAACACACCACTCGTCAGAGAAACAGTCCAGCTCCTCCAAATCACCTTCAGCTCCTTTAACCCTCCAGCTCTTTCTCCTTCCATGATCT
Organism: Talpa occidentalis; assembly: GCF_014898055.3. Classification (NCBI taxonomy): domain Eukaryota; kingdom Metazoa; phylum Chordata; class Mammalia; order Eulipotyphla; family Talpidae; genus Talpa; species Talpa occidentalis. Next base: position 95,297,708 of record NW_023601322.1, read on the forward strand.
TCACACATACTGTTTTTCACCCCAAGTAACTCAGTCAGAACTCACTTCAACTGCCAGTCCTTGAAAAGAGTGGTCCCTGATCTCCAACCCCAAACAACAAGCTCCCTCTGCCAAGACCACCACGACGTAAAGCATCCTCTCAGGGGGATGCTGTGACCACCAGACACTCCTGGAGGGAGTGGCCCCCGCTGGTGCAGAGACTTGGGAATATGCTGCAGCAAGTGAAGTTCCCACAGGCAGGACTCAGTCCTGCTGCAGAGAACCCTGCAAAGGACAATGTGCTGAGTCCATGAAGTCAGAGTTCTAATGTGGGGTGTGCTTTTAAACTCTATAGTATGATGTAATAGGTAACCTCTCCTGCCAATTTTTTTCCTAATAAAATTTAAAACAACACTGTCCTGGTATCCCTCATGTGTTGTCTGTGGCTGTCGTCAAGTTATGATAGCGTAACTGAGAAGTTGTGACAGAGCCTGTGCAGTCTAAAATTCTCGCCCTCTGGTGGGCCTCCCTGGTGGCGCAAGGGGTTAAGCAATGCACTATGAAGCAATATGAAGCCTCTGCAGCACGAGTTCGATCCCCAGCCAGCCAGGGAGCAACCCACATTGCATAGCAGACCTCTCCTGTCTCACCCGCTGCTCCCCTCAGCAGTGTATTTCATCAGTCTGCCTGTTCTGTTCCCTGCTCTGTCTCTGGTGAGTCCTCTCACCGTCCCGTGCATCTGGCCTGTACCCCGGTTCTTGTATAAATAAAATCTTAAAAAATAAAATAAAATAAAAATCCTTGCTCTCTGGACTATACAGAACAAATTTATAAACCTCTGCTTAAGCCATCATAAGAATGCTGGTTCTCTGACTCCAACCAAGAGAGTAAAGTCCTGAGCTTATCATTTTTTCTGAGGACACTGTAGTGCAGACAGAAGCAACTGCATTCCTCAAGTGTTTGAAAAATTCACTTTCTCCATTGTAGCAACCACTTAATTTGCCCTGCAATCGATAGCTACTTCATTTCTTGTAATAAAAGCAAATTAACCCCCTCTTTTTTTTCCCCTGCCACTGTGTGCCATGTGATAGTTCACGTTTTCCACTGGTAATCGAATGCATTCACTTTCCAGTGGTAATGGAATGCATTTGAACTCAATTAAACAAAAAATTCCCAAATCCAGTATTCAGGATTAAGTTTCTTAGAATAACAGAACCAATTCAAGTATTCTACCTGTCAGGGTCTCATTAAGATAATGAAAAATGTATAGGTATTCCAAGTAGAAGAAATAAAATGCAATGAACTGCTTACATGATATTAGGAGAGCTGGGGTAGCAAACACTTAATATGCCCGTCTTTTCATTTCTGCTATCATATATTCAATTTCCAAGAACTTTTTATTTTTTCCTTTTATATTACCCTGTTCTTGTTTAATGAGGGCACTTCTTCTCTTTAGTCTCTGCAAACCTAATTTTGAGTTTTTGCAAGTTTTGTTTACCCTGTTATTTTTGGCTTATTTTATCCTGTCTCTTATACTGGTTTTCTCTAATATCTTGGGATCCTTGATTATCCCCTTACCTTTGGGAGTGGGATGTAAGGGTGGTTTGAGTACACAGGTGGAACTCCCAGCTGTGGTTCTCACTGTCCTACTGACTGACCACTTGGCCTCTCCTGTTGAAGAACTCCTGTTTTCATGAGTTCTGGATGCTTTATTTGAGTCTAGAAAATGCCTGCCTGATTGCCTGCATTTTCACAGCCAACTCTTTGCAGAAGGGTACAGATTCAGCAGGTACAATTGTACTTAATCTCTTATTTTTAGTACAAAATCATTGCCATGCACACTGTCCACCCACATGTCAAAAGAACCATTTCAAAGAATGTTCTACATCTTTCTGCAAGGCTGGTAAAGAGCACTGCCCAGATACATGGAGTAGTGGGTTAAATAACTTCTTAAACAGACTTTAAATCTATTTCTTATATTTAATTCCATTTTTACTGTCAATCTATAGCTATCTATTTTCATTAATTCCTAAAAACACTGGAATTCTGCAGTGTTTCTTGGCTTACCCAAATGTCTGCAAAACTTTGCTCATAGTTTCTCTCTTATTTTCCATATTCATCATCCACACACCTGCTTTGGAGCATTCACCCTATAATGTGAGATCTTCTGTGCTCTCTGTCTGTATTGCCCTAGCTTAAAAATTACTATTATTTCATTAAGTATCGAGAGAGAAGTGAAGTGAATATGTCAATCCATTGTCTTTAACTAGAAGTTCCCGACAGGAACTCTGTGTCTGTGTATGAAAGAGAAGGGGGAGGTGCAAGGGGAGGCTCGACTACGTGCGTCTGGCAGCACTTGCCAATATTGATAATGTCCTTCTTAAAAGAGCTTCCTTAATGCAACAGGTTTCAAGGGGAGACAGACACAAAAGTAACTTTTCTAGCTAAGTCCACAATTTTCCAAATTTGGGGATATTGATACATCCTAACTTTAGGTTTACAGATTCACCATTAGTGGCATCTCTAACCTATTCTGTCCTTCCTTCTCTTGCAGGCTGGCTAGCTCCAGGCTAAGTTCACTTCTACCTTTAGGACTTTACCCAAATTTAAAAAAAAAAAAAAGCAAATACCAAATTCTGATATTTTCCCAGCAATTTCCCTAAAATCACAGCTCACAGTTCATGTCCCAACTGTACACAGTAAAGCTGATCAGATTTAATTTCAGGTCAGAGGGAATGGCTGTGTACACTGAGCCCATTTTACACGTATGGTTTTGTTAAATTTGCAGCATCCAGCTCCTGTCATCAAAATCTGCATCACTCCGAACTGTGTTTGACTTGTTGTAAAATACAACTCTACTACATAGTGGCTTAGATGAGTGAAGGAGTTATTAGAGGGAGGCAGTTCAGGACTCAATAATATTCCTGGATACCATCAAAAACAGGATGCTCCTGCTTCCTGCCATGCTTTGAACCTTTGCTACTGAGATTTTCTCCTTATGCCCACATGTGGACGTGGGCATCGGGAATCATGCCTCCATTCCAGTAGAAAAAAGAGGAAAACCGAAGCACAGACATTTCAGACATTTCACTGAGTCACGTGTTTTCCCAGCTCAGGGCTAGGACCTTGTTTAGGACTGTCTCTTAGGGCGAGGGAGGCTGGACTAACTGCTCCCCTACACAGAATCAAAATTCTCATAGTAAGAAGGAAGTGAATGTTTTGTGTCCTCACTGCACTCACTGGTTCCTTTTTAGCTCACCCCAATTCGTTCTCCACTCAGCTGTCAGAGTATGCTTTCTGCGGAAAATCTTATCATATCAGTCCTCTCATAAAGCTCTTCAATACAATCCTATTGAACTTAGAATAAAAGCAGTTCAAAATCCTTAGCATTGCTGTCAGACATTGCATAAGCTGGCCCAGGCTCCACTCCCTTGCCTCATTTCATGCCACACCTTTGCTCTCCATGCTTCAGCCATGTGGACTCCTGGAGTTCAGGCGGGGGGTGGTAGCATGCTTTTCCTCAGCGAGTGGTTTTCTCAGATACTATTCCCTCTGCCAGGTGTAATCTTGCCCTCGCTCTTCACCTGAATAACTTCTCCTTTTAGAGGTAACAATTTTACTGCCATTTATTTAGAGGCAGCTTCTCCAACCTTCCAAATTAAACAAACTCCCCCATTTCAATCTCTAACGAGCCCATTTGTTTTCATTCACAGCACTTGCAAGAGTACATTATCAGATGCATATTATTTTATGCCTGAAATAAGGCTTAATGGAATCTTGCTCCTCGCTCCTAGGACGCTAACAGATAAAGGGAGGAACATGTAACCCTTTCACGTAAGTCTTGAGATGAACACAGTGAAACGCAGAGCTTGCCTCAGTAGGCTGCAGCTCCATGAGGTCTTCATCTGTTCTAAATCAACACGTGGGAGACCAGGCACCTTTCCCTGAGTCCTTGCCAAGCTGTCCCTGGCACAGTGACTGGTGAAGTTGCCGTTTTCCTTCAGAAGCTTTGCTTTCACTGTGAACATTTCATGAAGTGACAGTGCTGGGGAAGTGGAGTCTGCACAGGGTACCCCCAATGGGTATCCCTCTTGCCCATGTCTTGCCCCTGAGCAGTTTACAAGATTGATGTTAATCACAGCAAGCTGTGATTTTGCTGCCCTGAATCCAGGCTTTGGTTTTGCATTTCTTTATAAAAACAAATGCAACACATTGCAAATCCTCTGTGAGGGGTTCTTCTTTGACTGAGAATAACTCTCTAATTTCAACTGACTATGTCTGTGAGGTTGAGTATAATTTTCACCAAAGGTTTTCTAGTACATAAATTCCCCCTGTTAGACAGATGAGAAGCAGCACATACTCAGCAAAATGATCTTTGAGTCTCATGGTTTCTTCTCAAAGGGAGCCCTGCCCAGAGGAGGCAAGACTGGGTCAGAGCTTGTGGATAGGACCACGCTGCTCACCTCCTTGATGCTCACCTCCATGGGCCAACAGACATCTGCCCTACTTTAAGTCCCTTGTGAGGAAGAAAATGAACACAAAACTCTAATAACAAGAATGTATTTGTTTATGTATTTCTATATCTTAACAGCGATAACTAATTTTATAGAACTTGTACAAGTTCAGTCAAAAATGATCAAGTAAGTTGTACATGTGTTAAGGAAGAACTGGAGTTTATGTCTTATACATAATAATCACATGTAAGGCTTATGGGGATTGCAAGCTGACTGCTGTCATTATTAGTAGTGACATCTACACTGGTAAAGACAGTACACACATATTTTCATCATAATAGCATAACATTAACTTGCGCAATATTTGTTTGTTGCTACATCTATCCTGCAGCTTGATTATACCTCCATTTTCCTAACTAGACAGTAGAATACAATGACATGTGGATACTAAAATTTTTATTGATTCCTGAAATTTCAGAAGGTATTTTAGAGCAATTTCTATTAAATTAATAAAATATGACTTATGGTTTTTCTTAGAAAGTCGTATTTCAGAGCCTCCCCGGTGGCGTAGCAGTTGAGCACTGGGCTGCGAAGCTGCCTGCAGCCTCTGCAGTGCCGGATCGATCCCCGGACACCGGAGGAGGGTCCCACATGGCGCGCAGACCTCTCCTGCCGCTCGCTGCTCCCCTCAGCAGTGTACTTCATCAGTCTGCCTGTTCTGTTCCCCGCTCTGGCTCTGATGAATTCTCTCACCCTCCCGCACTTCTGACTATACCCAGTGTTTATATAAATAAATAAATAAATAAATCTTTAAAAAAAAAAAGAAAGTCATATTTCATTAATAATCATACCGTGTGATGTTAAGTACTCTCTTAATGCTTCAATTATATTAAAACATTTTTACTTGTAAAAAATAAAATAATTGTATATAGGTATCAACCATTTTCTATTTCAAGTAGGAAATTTACCATTTGAAGAATAAAATACAAAGTTAATTTTTATTTCTTATTTTGTTTCAATATTTATATTGAGTTAGCTTTAGTTTTTAATCCATATCCAGACCAATGATTCTATAAACTCTGTAAATCTACCAGGTGCTAGATCTTCCCTTAAAATCCTAAACGTAGCATTAATTGTCCCAGTAGATCCTCAAATACAAAGGCAAATAATAAATACTGAATTTGATTGATAAAAGGAAAACGATGTAATAGTATAATGTAAATTTCTAGGAATTTCTTTCCTTTTAAGAAAGAAAGGTATTTCTAGTGTTTTTGAAGACTGGACATCAAGAAGGTTTTCTTAAGGTTTTCTTCACTATTATTACAGAAATACTGATGTTCATGTTTATCTCTTCTTATCCTTATACATGCTTATTAATAGCATGGAAGTTTGTGAAGGTATAAGACTTTTATCTTTTTGGGTCACTAAAAAGAGTCTGTCCACAATAGGTAAATCCCTCAATGGCATGATATAATTTTTTTAAATGTCAAATTTTGCCATTCATATATGAGGAAGTGAGATTAATACTGAACATCATAGCATAAATTCTAAATTTTTTTGGATTTTTTTAAAGATTTATTTATTCACGCATACAAGAACTGGGGTACAGGCCAGATGCACGGGAGGGTGAAAGGATTCACCAGAGACAGACTGACTGAAATACACTGCTGAGGGGAGCAGCGGGCGAGACAGGAGAGGTCTGCTGGGCCATGTGGGATTCTCGCCTACCAGGCCGGCATCGAATCAGCATTGCAGAGGCTGCTGACAGCTTCACAGCACTGCACTCAACCACCTGCACCACCAGGGGAGGCCCATAAATTCTAATTTTTAAAAATTTTCAATTAAACTGTGCTGCCCAAAGATTGCTTTTAGCTATTATAAATGAAAGACATTAATGGAAGTCTATTTACTCTTCAATGTGCAAGTAGCTCCACATTCAGTTTATTACCTTTCTCACTGGGGGGAAAGATGCAAACTACTTCCACAGGTTATTTGTGTTTTTTTATTTTTCTATTTTCCTAACCAATTCTCTACCCTCTGTTCCCCCATATCCATGATTAAGAGTAATCTGATTTGCATATGTGCTGAGTGTAACAAGACACAAACATGCGTAACTATTCAGATGTGGATACTGGAACTTGAGCACGCCCCTGTGGGACTGGAGAATGACAGTCATGGTTTGTCACAACGCGCTATACCAGTCCACACAGAAATCACTGCCAGCCTTGACCAAATGTCCTTTAATACTTAAACTTCATATTGTTCACCCATCCACACTGTAACTATATAAAAATCGAAACAAGGTGACAGCTAACACCAAAAGCAAACAATTTTAGAAGAGCATATTTGTTGACCTGATAAACCAGTTCAGTCCTGTGGATGCACTTAAATGCAATAGTATGAAATTGCTGCTAAATGGTTAACAGCATTTGTAAGAAAACTTAAAATAATACAACATTTTATCAGCTGATACAAATATTTGATCAACCTTCTTTTCAGAAGCATGCTCATGATAAATTAATAAAATAAATGAAACCAAGATGCTTGTGTTTGACAAAAAATAACTAACCCCAGACAAGTTGGTCCCCAGAGAAATAGGGGACGAGTGTTTCTGAGAAAGACTTTTCATAGGCCATTAAAAACAAGAGAAAGGGGAAAAAATGTCAGAATTTGCTATTTGATTTTTCTTACCCGGGCAGTACAGTGCTCAATGGCATAGTTCTTTATATTCTATAATGATTTAGAATAGGACACACTGCCCTGTGTGTCCAGTGTGTGTGCTAGATATAAATTATAAAACAGTGTAACTGCCACACAGTGTGCTGGTTCCCCAGGATCGTCTATGGGGAAGGGAGAGCTACAGATCGCCAGCAGGTGTGGGTGGGCTCAGAAATCTACACTTGCAGTTGCACCCTCAAACTCTGGAGGACAGTAGGAGAAATCGCTGCTCCTGACTTCATTCATTGCTTTTCTCAGGCATTGTCTTTATCTTCATTTTAACTTTTAAGAATCATAACTGACATCATTTAAAAGTTAAACAGACCCAAAAAGAATCTCAAAGTACTTTTTAACCTAAGGAGTAGCATTAACATATAGAGCTGAGTATCTGGGGGACATTCTTGGTGTTTATAGTGTTAATATTGGAGATTTAGACTGGATCTTCCACTAACTAACTGTGCAATGCTTGAGAGGTCATGTTGCTCCCTGTTATCTGTATTTATTGTCTGGAAGGGAAAGGTCAGAATTCTCCATCAATTACCTGCCTAATGCACTCCCTCGTACAAGGCTATGAGATTCTGAATGAAAGAAGCTCTTTTACTCACACTGAAGAGAGAAAAATTTGGCAAGGTTGAAGTAAAGTTCTTGATTCTAAAGTAAAATTCATGTCTCTACTATAAATGGCTAAATGGAGTCATGAAGTGGGTGTCACACTCTTTGGGGTATGAGCATTTGGAAACTACTTCACCTCAAAACTATTCTGTATGCCATTCAGTCTTCTAGGTAGGTCGAGTGGTCAGAGATCTATTTAGACATAAGCTCTCACTAATTACAAGATTCTACAACAAGTTTTGCTTATAAGGCCCAAGTCCATCTGGTCAGTAATAAAATGTTAGTTTCCTGACAGGGACCTTTTCCTTGTTTTGAGAGCAATGAAAAGGAATATTTGTTCAGTTCAGGCAGACCCAGCATATAGTCTATTTCTGGCTTTGTGGCCAGGGTCTGTCCCCATTTCTTCTGTAAATGTCATAAGAATCTGTCTAAAGTTTTGTTTGTCTTTTTTCCCTCTGTAATAAACTAAGACATTTCCTTTATGATAGAATGTTCACAATGATCTTAATTCATAACCCAAAATTACAATTTTTTCCCTGTACCATAGATCCTTATTATATAGTTCTTAACTCATAAAATAGTTATATCATTACACGAATGCTACAAAGTGAAGATTTTAACTTTAGTTTGTATAAAAATTACTTTAATAGAGATATTTAAAGGCTGTAAAGAATTTTATAAAAGCAGGATATAGCAGTTTCTTATTGAATGCAAAAACCTTCCTTTTCACCAGAAAAGCTATCATTTTTAACATATACTAGATTCTATTCTGCATGCCTTGGACTCATTCCCATATTTAATTCTCATAATAAATCTATAAGGCATTATTATTACTAAAAATAAATATCATGCATTAAAGAGACAAATCAACATGTTGTCATAAGGTGTTTATACATATGTGTGTGTGTGTGTGTACATGCTAGGCCACTGTCTCAATTTATTTTTAGAACAAAGGAGCCATAAATAAATAAAGCATTAAGAATATGCTTAATTATTAAGTGACTCACTAGGTTATATTGTTAACTCATGTTTAACAGCATTTTAATACTTAATAAATGAATCATTACATTCCTCAGTGAGGACCCTTATCATCCCTCCACTTCTTTTGATCAGGATAACCTAAAGCCAATAAAAAAGTAAAGGATTTTCCAATCTGAAGACTCAGCATTTCTCCCAGAGGAAGACTTTTGGAGTTGAGCGACTTTCTACACTTTAAACTCTTGAAATAAACACCGAGGATGTGAGAGCACCCTCTGCCCCCTGCACTCCTACTAGCCCTGCTCTGACTGTTGTGAAAAGCAGTTTCCTGAGTATACATGTGTGGATGTGAAGGTGTCTGAAATGATAAGCCCAGGACTAAAGAGGAATGTGGAAGTGGCTGGCCTTTAAATGCAAGTAATAGGAATACTGAGGGTAGGGGGAAGACCAGTGCTTTCTCGCCTGTCTGTAGTGACACTGTCCAGCATTGCAAGGACTAATTTTCTAAAGACCTAGTCAAGATGCTCCTTTCTATCCTGGACATACAAGATAGCCACATTTCTGAGAAGAAATGGTAATAAAAGAGAGATGGGATGGTTGGGTTGGGTTGTTATTGCTCCTGTGGTCCTTTCTTGGAAAGACACTAAAACTCTAGAGGGTCTTATAAATGTCCTGTGCAGGGGCCTCCCCGGTGGCGCAGTGGTTGAGCGCTGGGTTGCGAAGCTGCCCGCGGCCTCTGCGGCGCCGGTTCAATCCCTGGCTGCTCCCCGGCCTCCGGAGGAGGGTCCCGCATGGCGTGCAGACCTCTCCTGCCGCCCGCTGCTCCCCTTAGCAGTGTATTTCGGTCCTTCTGCCTGCTCTGCTCCCCGCTCTGGCTCTGGTGAATTCTCTCACCCTCCCGCGCTTCTGACTGTACCCAGTGCATGTATAAACAAAACAAACAAACAAATAAATAAATAAAAAACATGCCTCTATAAAAAAAAAAAATGTCCTGTGCACAGGACTGCACAGCCACCGAAGGATGGTAAAGCTTTCATGTTGGGGCCGAAGTGCAGTTACTGAACACATTATTGTAAAGTGCTATGAACAATGACTCAGAAAGTCACTGCTTACAAAAATACCGCAGTCTAGAGGAAGAGGCAGCTCTATAAGCAAGAAATTAACATGGTTCAAAGGTGCATCGATGAGGATGCTGTCTGAAAAGACATTTGGATAGCACATGGATTCACCCTACTGTATATTCTATAAGGAGTAGACTCTAAATGAGTTATTCCTTTAGACACCTATTAATGAGATTTATCTAAAAATAGGGTTGATAGCGATTTAATTCTGTATTTACTGTTTTTCAGATCTCACTGTTCCACTGACAGTAAGTAGTTTAGCATTGCCAGTTATAAGAGATGGGATGTGAATTTAGATTCCTGGAAAACCCTGGATTCTGGTAAAATACTCTCAGGTATTCTCAATATTTTCTGAAACAGTCTTTGGTGTGAGATAATGACCATATTATTTCACTACAAATTGAATTCGAGGGACAGTAAATCCATTGTTTACTCATTCAATGAGGGGAAAGAATGAGAAATAACTCTAAATTTAATTTTAACTTTCCTAAGTTTAAAGGAATACTACCAGCAAGAATTAACTGAAATAGGTAACAAATACACACTAATGATGTCAATGGAAAAAAAAAAAACCCTTAATTTAGAAAGCAAAATCATCGTAATGCTTCAAATATTTTGCTTTCATTACAAAGAAACTCAAATGAATTTTAGAATAAATTTTATATACACATCTTTAATATGTAAATAACCAAGTTTAATTTTACAATGAACTAGTTTTTTCCTTAAAACTTCATATGCCCCGAAGAATTTCAGAAGTCTAATTGGTAAATTTTCATCATTCTTTATTATGAATTATCAGCAATCATAATAAATAATTTAATGACTAGAAAGTTTTTTATAACTGGTTATCTGTAGTTCCCATTAGTAAATCATAAGAAATATCCCTTACATGCAACTGAACTAAAATCACTGCTCCCTAAAAGACTTAACCATCTAAATGCTTTCTATTATTTACACATAAGGAGATACATCTAAAGTTAATACCTGAGAAGTTAAATAATAATGATCACTATAGGTACAAAAGTGTTTTATGTGACCTTGTTGCATTCATTTCAGGTGTTTATAAACCAATTTTTAATCAAAAATTTGAAATGAAAGTACATTGTAGCCACGGATATTTCCAGATGTTTTTCTAGTGTCAGCCTTGCACATCAGCTATGTGCTGCACCGCCAACTAAAGATAAAACGTCGTCATCATCACACCACACACCGTGACATTCACTTACAACTGAGTACCAGTAAGAAAATATGAAAATTAATTTCTTAAGAATATGCTTCTGCTTAAAACCAATTTAACCTTATCAAGAAATCTTTGTTTCTAAATAAAGAAGCTAAAATTCAATTAAGAATATAGGCCTAACATGTGAATACCATTTACATGATTAAGCAGTGATAACACACTGTTCTGCATTTAATTCCCACACACAGTACTGAACCAAACGTGAAACTGATACTGTGGTGACATTAAATATCCACAGCTTTGAAATGCACTGCCATTTAATTACTACCAAAGCCCTATGCCTCAGCGTTTCCTATTCATCTCTACCATGAGGTTCTTCACATGGTGCTAAGACGAGGACAGTAAAGTGACACAAAGTTGTGGAAAAGAATACAACAATTAAAAAGTCTCTTGCATACTATGGTGAAGTTACTCACATGAACAGAAATGAAAATGATTTGTGTACACTGGCTGGAAAATGAGGCTCTCACTCCTGTCCAAGATTGTACTGTTAGCAATACGACATGTTGCAAACTGCAAGCAGAACCAAACGCACATTCACATCATTAGCATCACTCCTCTGCTCAAAACGAAAAGGAATGTGTGATCAAACTGATAACTGTGTCAGCTCGGAGAGTAATTTTCATTTGGGGTCTCTCATGCTCTAGTAGACTTGATGCTGGACACTGCTAAACTATTCTGCTCTATTCAAAGTCCGGAGCACAGATGTACATAAGCAAAAATTACTTAAATGGAGACGTGTTTTTTCTTGTCAGCACATCCCAGGGATGAAGAGGAGGAGGAAAGAGCAGCGGGAAGCTCACTGACCAGACTGCTATTTCCATACTAGCCACTAAAACACTCAGCCATTTTTTTTAACCAACTTCCCATCCCCAAAATGCTTTAGGACATATCTTTTGTTGCTGGTGTTACTGGAAATATCTCCTCATTTTCCTGTGTGAATATGGCAGTGATAAATGATCCTTACTCAAATAAGAAATTTAGAGAACTATAAAGTTAAAATCATCTGTGATGTCACCACTCATAGACAAGCAATCAAGATTTGGGGAGCATCCTTCCAGACTCTCCACTCTTCCCACATGACCCTGCCCTCCTACCCCACGCAGCCAATGTCCTCAAGTCTTCACTCAGTGCTGAATGGAGGCTTGTGCTAAAAGCAGTATGGGTAGCACAAGGGGAAACAAGCATTCGAATTCTTATCTATGCTTCATTTTTTGGACTGTCAGACAAGACATATGAAGAAAGTTAAACTTACTGATTCCATAAAAATCACCCTGAAACACATTTCAAATATATTTTCTTTGGAAGTCTTAAAGATTATTTATCTTTTCTCTCTTGGCAAGTGCCAAGTGCCAAGTGCCCTCCACTGTACATGGAAGAGAAGTAAATGTACCCTGTGCAGCAAAGAAGACTTGGCGAAGCATTTGGGAAAATTTAAACATATTTAAAATTTCAAACAGGACAAATGGGCATTACAGTTGTTAGTTTAAAATATTTTTTAATCTTTGAATGGATAGTTTATAGTTGATCTGTGTCCCTCTGTTCCAGTGAACTAGTATAGATCTTAAAGATGCTGTCATGAAGCGCCGAGCCGGCCAGCGGAAGCCGGCCACCTCCTACGTGCGCACCACCATCAATAAGAACGCGCGGGCCACGCTCAGCAGCATCCGCCACATGATCCGCAAGAACAAGTACCGGCCTGACCTGCGCATGGCCGCCATCCGCAGGGCCAGTGCCATCCTGCGCAGCCAGAAGCCGGTGATGGTGAAGAGGAAGAGGACCCGCCCCACCAAGAGCTCCTGAGCAGCCCCCCAGCAATAAAGGTGTCCCCTGACTCCAAAAAAAAAAAAAAAAAGATGCTGACTGCTTACACAGTATTCTACAGTATGAATGCACCACTGTTTTTGTTCTGCTCTTTTCTTATTCACAGGCATTTGCCTTCAATGTTTAGCTTCTAGGAAATGCTAGTGTAAAAAACAACTTGGTCATCAGCACTGGGGAAGAATAAATAAGTTTATCCCTAAATTTACACTAGTAGTAATTACCATTTTTTCTCAAACTGATGACTGTAAGTGCCATCTTGTCCTTAAATTGTGTGGTCTTTGCTTTTAGAAATTGTGAACATTTGGTAAATATTTCTGGCCATTTGGATTTACTCTTGGATGATTATTTTATGTCTTGTTACCCATCATGTTCTGCTCTTTTTAGAGTGACACTTCATATCCTACTTACAGTAAGTCAGTTGACTGTTTTATTCTAATTTTTGTTATATTTTTACATAGATGTAACTATGTATATCTAGCTATCTATATATGTGTTTATGCATGTATATATACAAAACATGTATATGTGTGGGAGTTACACATTTGTTGTTTCATTTCAAAGATTGCCTTTTTTGGTAATTACTGATATAATCATGATTTCTTCTTTTAAGCTAATGATTTTGAACTTCCTTTAATTACTTGAATATAGCTGCCTAGCAATACATTATTGCTCTATTTTTTCTCATACCACTGTACTATATGCAGTTTTTGGTCTTTTCCCAGAAGTTCATAAAAGACTATTTATCTTTACCATTCATCAGTATGTCTGAATATTAATATGATAACAGGAAGCAACTCTATCATTTTCATGGTCTGGGATATTTTAATGATTGCGGTTATATTTTCTTTGAATACTCTGCTATTAAATAGAGATTGTAGAAAACAATTACACAACATTCCTTGTGCATCAAAAGTGTTTTTAAGATTTTTACATTTATTAACGTATTTAGTCCTTTTAATCACATGAGATAGGAACTATTGCCACCTGCATTTCACATAAAGGAAAAGTGAACCAGAAAACGTTCATTCTCCTTGCCCCTATTCAAACATCTGTCACAAGCTAGAATAAAGTTAAGCAGAGACATCTCAATCCTCATGGTAGCAGACTCCATCTCACTATGCCCAGGACTGGTACAAAAAGACAAACAGACCAATGATACAGAATTGAGCGTCCATAAATGAAGCCACACATGTATGGACAGTTATTCTGTGACAAATGAGCCAAGACTACAATGGAGAAAGAAAACAAATGGTGCTGGAAAGCCACACACACACAAATGAAGCTAGGTATTTGTTAGCACCATTTACAAAAATTAAATACTTGGATATAAGAGGAAAACATTGGTAAAATATATGAAGCCATAAAATATATGAAGAAAAGATAGGTAAAACCACGCCAGGTAATCGACCTCAAAAATGAACAGTGTAAAAATTTAAATAAATTTATTTTAAAAAGTCCTTGGAGACCTCACCTGTAATGGCAAGAAAAACAAAGCAAAAACAAATAAATGGGAATACATCAAACTAAAAAGGTTTTGTACAGTGAAAGAAATGACCACAAAAATGAAAATACCTAGTGCCTGGGAGAAGATATTTGCATATCATATATCCAACAAGAGCTTAATATCCAAAATATACAAAGAACTCATAAAATTAAACAACAAGAAAATGAATAGCTCAATCAAAAATGGGCAGATTTGAATAGACACTTATCCAAAGATACAGATGGCTACATCAATCATAGATGGATGATTTTCAACCTTCCTTCTTGTCCTGTGTATTTTTTTAAAGCTGAAATTCCCCCCATGCACTGTTTTAGCCAAGTTTCATATTTTTAAAAAACACTTCCACTAGTAACTAGTACACTGTAATTTATCTTGTGTTACGCATACAAATAGCATTTAGACAAGCTGATGAGAATACGGGTGACATACTTTCATTATCTGAATAGATGTCTCAGCAAGATTTAGATGACACATAGGCTCCCCAATTCTATGTGTGCCCAGAGAAAGCATTTTCTTTATTTTTAGGGAAGAACATGGGATAGCAAAACTGTGAGATGCTGTGATCATTACCTACGTCCCAAAGTTATAAAACTGACTTCCCAGGTTTTCCATGCTGTAAGATCCAAATGCAGAAGGCATGTCTAGATTTTTGCCAAGAAAACTATATAATTCAATGACACTATTTTCCAGACAGAGATTTTAAGAAGCATGTACATCAATGGTGGCACTATTACTCCTGGTTCAGTTCTGAAAATACAATTTCGCAAAGCCAATGTGTGATGCTTTAAATGGCATACGACAGCCTGGAGTGGGCTGACATATCAACCAACATTTAGTATTATAAACTGGGCTTGAACAGAAGAAAATGCTACCAGGAGAGAAATACAGATTTGGTTCCTATCAGAACTGAAGACACATATTCACCCCTTATTAATGAAATAAAAACCAACCAGGAAGACCTAATCTCCAAGAGCTATAACGCAATACATTTAAATTTCAGGTTTGCAAATTACATCAGAAGGACAGAGTATGTTATCTTGTAGGCAGCACAGAGAGAAACCTCCCAGCTCAGATGGGCTCTCGGTGATCACTCAATTGGGCCAAAAGAAATTATAACTTTATTTCAGCACTAAAGCCTCTTAACTTACTTAGGACTTAACCCTTTCTATCATCTATCACTATGAAATTGTTACTCCCTATTACCTTGCTCAAATCATTTGTCTTTCTATTACTAATAATTACGCAAAGGTGCCCTTTTACTGCCTCTTTATTTCCAGTAAGTCAGCTATAATTACCAAGCAGCTTCCTATCTCCAACACGGCCCCATTTGTAAAATCAAATCCATTTTACAGCTCATTTTACAGCTCCGGGGTTAGTTGTAACAGGTGATAGCTCCTGAGTGAAGAGATTAATATATCTTTTCCTAAACATCTAAAACATTTGCTCAGCTAAGTTTTGCTAGGGATTTTAATATTCTTCACCACTTCAACCATCTGACTTGAATAGAAATAACAAGAAATGCCACTCATACTTGAACTCTGGTCTGATTTGTGTGGGATGTACTCACATTTGCATCGTGAAGGTCCAGTTTTAATTCATTTTACATTCATCTGCCAAAAGATACCTTCATATTGATTTCATGACAAATAGTGACTGAGAACCTTAGTTTCTTGACCCCTGCTTTATTAGTCATTCAGTAAAAAGAAAAAAAGTTAGCAGAAACACTACCCTAAAGGAAAAGAAAAGATGCGCAACAGCTGAAGATCAAGCATTCTATTTATTTAATGTACTTTCTTTTATAAGAAGGTATTCGAAACCCCATAAAATATCCAATTACAAATGTGAGTCTATTTGTATATATAATTTCAATTCTATGTTACATGTACAAAATTAGTCAATTTTTTCCATGATTAGATTCAGAAAACTTTAAATGTGAAAACTGGATCTTATTCTTATGAAATACGTTATTCTCACTGTCCACATAGAGAAATCAATAGAAAATAAATAACTTTTAATAACTGTGATGTATCCTGATTCAACATATGGTACTTCTGGATAGTTTGACTTCGCACCTTCCCAATGGTATTTCTGAACAAAAGGACACAAGTTAAAGAGGAGAAGTTTGCATGTGCAATTTTCTCTGCACTCCAGAGAACTGTTGTGAAATAATTTATGAATTAACAAGTTGACTACAAATGACTAATTTATCAAGTCTGAGTCATTAATCTTCCTATAGCCATTGGTGATAATATCAACTGATTACGAAAATATAATGATCAATCTATATGAAAGGGTTTTAGCAGCTGAAAAGCCCCGATATTGCACTAAATGTACAAGCCCTTAAAAAAATTGACAAATCTGACATCTCCAATATTAGCAATGTCTGCTCTTTGAAAGACATTAAATAAATTAAAAAACAAGCCACCGACTAGGAGAAATTATTTGTAAAATCTAATAAAGACCTGTCTCCAGAATTTAAAGACTCTCAAAATTCAATACTGAGAAAACAAACACCACAAGAAAAATGGGCAAAAGATTTAAATGGGCATTTTACCAAAGATGATATATGAATGACAAGCAACTATATAATAAGATCTTTAGCATCTTCAGTTATTATAGAAGTATAAACTAAAACTAAAAGTGTCTAGTTCAATGCTGTTCTTGAAATTGAACAGTCTTGATAAATCAATCAAAAGTATAATAAATATACTTAATGTGGGCCTCCCTGGTGGCGCAGCGGTTGAGCGCTGGGTTGCGAAGCTGCCCGCGGCCTCTGCGCCGCCGGTTCGATCCCCGGCTGCTCCCCGGCCACCGGAGGAGGGTCCCACATGGCGCGCAGACCTCTCCTGCCGCCCGCTGCTCCCCTCAGCAGTGTGCTTCGGTCCTTCTGCCTGCTCTGCTCCCCGCTCTGGCTCTGGTGAATTCTCTCACCCTCCCGCGCTTCTGACTATACCCAGTGCATGTATGCATATATGTATAAATCAATCAATCAATCAATAAATAAATCTTAAAAAAAAATAAAAAAAAATAAATATACTTAATGTTAGGATACAGTTTTTTCCAACCTTTCTTTGGAACAATCATAATGTATCACCTATTATTCAAAGAAATACAAAAATGTCAACTCTACAAATTAGTTTTGGTTCAATTTAATCAATAAATGTGAAAGGCAGTCTCGAAGTGGGCAAGGAAATGTTGAAATTTTGATAATGGAGAGAACCATCGTGACAGGCATCATCTTTGGTAAAGTGTCTATTCAAATATTTTGCCCAAGAAGATGATATACAAATGACAAGGAACTACAGGATAAGAAAACCGGCATCATTAAATAAATGTTTCCTACTGACACTTCTTGTGTTGCTGGATCTGATATGGAATATTATAGAATTCCACCTGTCACCTGCCCAAGGATATCACCCAATATGACAGAAAAACATCCACCGTGGCATGAGTCCAGCCTACTTCCTACTGTCCATCATGGACACTGGTAGCCTTTTTCCCAAATAGACAATGTGGGAGGCAAGTAACTCGTCCAATTGATTCAACATCAGGCACACTTTTACATTAAATTGGTAATTATCTGGATTTATCTTGAAGAAAGGGCACCTCTACCTCTCACCTGCTTAAATCGGGCTGTATATTTCCCTAATAGTTGAGAGACGAAATACCAGCCATATAAAACTATGTCTTTAAGCAATGGAGTAACAGTTCAAGAACTATATTCTCCTGTTTTTTCCATGTCATTAATCTAACAATGTCATTGATCAGCGAGATGGACATATATAGGAAAAAAAAGAAAGCAGAGAGAAAAGAAAAAATATTGAGACATAAAAGCAAGGAAAAACGGAGTTGAATATTAGTATATGCATTTTAACAAAATGATCACAATATTATGTATCCAAAGTTACAGTTGACAAAAGAAGAAACCGATTTAAAAGGTGTTTTTCCATTTTATCTTAAGAAAAAAAAGGGAGGGGTGGGAAACAAAAACTGAGGAGAGTGATGTTGAGTAGAAAGGTTCTTTTTTTAAAAAAAAAGATTGATTGATTTATTTATACAAGCACTGGGTACAGTCAGAAGCGCGGGAGGATGAGAGAATTCACCAGAGCCAGAGCAGGGAGCAGAACAGGCAGACCGACAAAGTACACTGCTAAGAGGAGCAGCGGGCTCAGCAGGAGAGGTCTGCACACCATGTGGGACCCTCGCTGGCAGCCGGGTAGAAAGATTCTTAAAAACATTTTCAACCTGAGCCTCCCCTGGTGGTGCAGCAGTTGAGCGCTGGGCTGCGAAGCTGCCTGCAGCCTCTGCAGCGCCAGTTCAATCCCCGGCCACCAGCGAGGGTCCCACATGGCGCGCAGACCTCTCCTGCCGCCCACTGCTCCCCTCAGCAGTGTGTTTCATCACTCTGCCTGTTCTGCTCCCTGCTCTGGCTCTGGTGAATTCTCTCACCCTCCCGCGCTTCTATTGTACCCAGTGCTTGTATAAATAAATAAATCTTCAAAAAAAAAAAAAAACCATTTTCAACCGTTAGTAGTAACCATATTAAAGGCAACACCCAGCCTGAGGGAAACACTTCCTCTCTCAGAAGCTACCTAAAGCGTGAATACGTTGGTTAAAACCCTGAGAGGACATTCTGCGACAAACAACTCAAGACCACTTTATCTTGTTATACAACATGGAAACTCTTCACTAATAATTTGAAAATATTCTCTTCTGCTTTGTACATGGGTGAAGCTCTCAGTAGTGTCTGCTTGAGAAGAACAGATCAAGATGCTGTGTCTAAGTGCAGAAGCCCACTCTATTTTCAATTGTTGCATTAGCTCTAATTCTTCAAGGCAAGCTTTAAAAAGTAAAATGCAAACACCGAAACAGTTGTAGAAGATAGCAGAGCCCCTGAATTATTTCTAGGTGTCTCACCCAGTGTTTCTGTAAGCATATTAGAAACAAATAAGACAATCCTGCACATCTGAGTATATACATACACACACACACACACACACCACACAACCCCCCACATATATATACACACACACTAATTAAAAACCAATGTTTTTGCTTTTAATTATTATATTTTAAAGAACTTACCCAAACATTTAACTGTGGTTTTGCAGGCACTTTTCCTACTAATGGAGATTCCCACTTAAAAGTTATCTATTGCTGATTAAAGAACACAACACGTAAATAGTTAAACACAAAGATAGTACCATAATTACCCTTTGGCCCTGTCACAGCTTATTTGAATAGAGAATACGCCAGTGATGGACTCTGGTTCTGAAATACTATGCACCAAGTATACAGAGTGGTTATTTCTAATTGTGAGAATGCGGGTTGGTTTTGGTTGTTTAATTTTGCTTGGTTGTTCTTTTATGCAATCATCATGATTTTGCTTTTGCACTAATTTTGTTGTTGTTGAATTTTAAACTGAAAGAAGACCAGCCCCTGGTGCTGAATAGCTTCACGTCATGCTTCAGGCTGGCCCAGCTGTGTTGTCCTGGGCTGCGCCCTGCAGGCTGAGTCCTACAGACTGCATCTGTGGGCTTTGCTGTCCTTGGTTTCCGTTTTTAAGTTTGACCAATGAGAAGCAGCAGAAAATCACAAGATGAGAGGAATGTGAGTATTTCTCTTCTCTCCCTCCTTGTCAGGCAAACTTACACTGGCTGGGCCTTGCACTCATGCCTCAGAGAGTCAGAGAGCCTCTCTAACAGTCTGGAAGCTGCCCTTCCCTGGTCTCATGCCGAGAGCTCCAGAGAGTCCCGCCACCCCTCTCTAGTTTAGAAGAGAAGTGAAAGAAACAGAAGTTTCTAGAATTATCAAAAGATGTAAGTTTTGTTTTCACTCTTCCAAAGAATGAACTGGATATATTTGCAAGCACAAGGGGAAAAAATAGTTTCTTAAGAGAAACAAGATTTAGGAATGCTCTTAATCCCTCTCCATCTGTGAATCCAAATGACAGAGGTCAAGGCTAGCATTTGAAGAGAAAGGAAATATATTCCTCTTTCAGGTGAGAAGATGAAAGAGAACTGGCATAGTGACAGAGGCGTACTTGAGGGGCATATTTGTTGAGTGGATTATTCTGAATGGTATTGTATACAAAAGTCACCCGACTTTATTTGCATGGACTTTTTAAAAACAACATCTATAGACACCTTTGTTGAACTAAATTTTTGGATGTCACAACTTTTTATAAACTGTTCATCTTTTGGTGGGAATTTTCTAAGTTTTGTGACTAGACGTGACTTGATACAATTACACATGTGGATTCTGTTCTAAAATGAAGCCCAAGTATGTAAATGCTTCATTCTAGCAATTGTGGTAATTAATCAGAAACAGTTTCTTTGAAGGAAGTGCCACCTTCAAAAATAAGAGTGGCAGTTTCTTACTAAAAGCAGACAGCTTAGTTTGTAAACATTATTTAATGTATCACAAAATGTGCACCTGAAAACAATTCTTTTACACACACACACACAGTTTAAGCAAGCTTTACTTTCTTTTCATAATTTTCCCCATAAAGATTTTACATGCAAAGACACACAAATGTACATGTGTGCAGGAATATAAGTACATAAGATTTGTATGGGTATTTTAGAGAGTTTGTAGTTCAAGAAAAAACAAATTGTGAAAAGAGAAATCTTACAGTAGAATATTAATTTAGTTACATCAACTGTTACTTTGTAAACATTTGCCTGCTGAGTTTTTCTCTCTTACCAATAGCATTTTATATAACTGGTAACTGTTCCCCTTCTATCTGAGAATTACTTAACTAAAATATTTACTGTGCTCAATTATTATAATTATAGATAAATTTTGAATAAATTCTGCCATATGACTTTGTGGTTTCTAAGAAGCATTTTCATAAATCTTTACTTCCCTACTCATCTTCTATTCATTATGTCAAGTATCGTAATTCTCTTTTATTTACTCTACTTGTATTTTTTATTTTTTAGAAATTTCCCTCAATTTTTTAACATACACTCTTGACTTAGCAAAACCTAACTTTGATCAGAGCTAGCCCCCTTCTCAATCACACTGGAGCTCAAATTGTTATTATCTATGATAATTCAACCATTTTATATTGGTGGTTATTATTTTAGATAATCAATATTAGTCATTAGCTTCATTACTCACAAATCCTTTCTATTCTTGCTCCGCCCTGAAATATTCCCTTAGTTTTACTTCCAATGACAGCTGAATGACAGTTCAGCTTGGCTGAGTGTGACACAGTAAGAGGCGTCTCCCTTTAGCATTTTGAAAACATTAGGTCATTGCTTCCTGGTGTTTGGTTTTACTGCTGAGAACTCTTGCTGTCACTCTAACTGCCATTATCTCTCTCTCCTCCACTCTTGTACCAGCTATTTTCCCTTAATGTTCCACAAAAGCAGAAAGTATGTTCTGTATTCATCTAATTATAGTTTTATTGTCTTCCTTAAATCTGGTGGTTCTGAAGAATACGAGGGCTCACATCAATTTGGAAAAGTTATGCCACTTCCAAATATTGTCTCTACGCTCTTCTCTCTCTTCCCTGATAGTAGCAGATCAGCCAGGATTCTCTAATTTTTTTTAAAATTCCGCTTCCTCTTACCACCGCATGCTTTCTTTTCCTGTATGTCTCTCTGTGCTACAACGTCAGCAATGTCCTCAAGCAACTCTTTCGTTTTTCTAATTCTTTCTCCAGATGCTTTTGATTTCTTTTTAAACCCTCATATGGATATTTCCATTTTAACTTTTTCATTTTTAGAAGTTGCTTCCTCCCCCACTCCCAATCAAGTTTTTATATCATCCATTTTCTTGAGATAATTAATTCATTTTATCTCCAGAACGATTTCACATTGGCTGCTTCTTCCTGTCCTCTCTACCCGGAGACCTTGCTGTTGCTGTTGTCAGTGTCTTGGTTGTTAGTGTGAAATCAAAGGCTACCTGAGTATGCAGTGAATTTCATGGGAGCACTTCTTGCCCTCATAATCTGTAAAATTTCCCTTACAGTAGCCAGAGTTCCTCCCTAGCCCTCCCTGTATGTATGTCTGCACCTACTTGATGTTCCAGACTGTAGGGAGGGATTTCTATCACCCTCCACACGCTGCTCCTTTGGCTGTTGGAACATAGAATCGCGACACTGCCAATCTACCCCACCAGCAGAGGGCAGCATTAACATCCGCAAAAGTGCTTACAGGATGCATTAATTCACTTTCTTCATTTGTGGCAACAGGGTATATACATATATTTTTAATGCCATCGAAAAAAAATCGAACACAATCGAAAAAAAATCTCCAAATTTTTTTTTTCATTGAGATTTATCTGGGAAAAATATACTATGATAGCCTGCTTGGGGCAGGAGGGGTTCTTTTCTTTCCTTTTCTTTCCCCTGTCTTTTATTATTTTTCCCAGAGCTGTATTTTCTCCCTGCCTAGTTATTGTGGCTGTGGGGGTGACACACACCCATGCACACTCAGCCTACCAGAAGGTCATTTCAGGTGTATACCTGTAGTAGAAACTGGGTCCAGGAAGTATAAGCATGCTCCTTTCCCAGAGAAGCAGAAAGACTTTTTTTTTTTCCCTCCAACAACTAGTATGGATAAGAAGGGTATAAGACGCTTACCTTCAGAACAGACAATCAGTCAATCAACCCACAGATGTATTGAGTGTTCGGCTTCAAATAAATCCCAAGTTTAGGAGCACTGTTCATGAATTCCTAATATATCACCCTTTCACTATTTGCACATAACTTCTGTAGGCCAAAAGATGTTTTACAAATGATATTTTATCATTAATACACTCACTATATTTGCTTTAATTTATCTTAATGTATATGTTGTTTATGAAAGCTATCACATTCACAATAGCATATTTGTGATATTAAAACAAATATTTGTAAGCCAAGAATCAGAAAATATTTAGCAAAAAGTAATGTTTTAGTACTGTTATACTATTTTGCTTTAATTCATCAAAAAAAATAAAATAAAGTTTAGTATCACAGAGACTATGGTAAAAATATAAATAGCTTTTAAAATAAGTGCTAACAAGCAAATTAGCTACCGAATGGAATGGCAGCAGATCAATAATGACAGTAAAACTACAGAGTTCTTGCTGATCTCATATTGTCTGTGAATGCAAACTGTAAAAGAGGTCCCCACAGGCCTCCAACAATAACCTACAAAGAATGAGACACAAAGGGTATCGAGCATAAAGATAGTTCAATTTCCCAAGGCAGCCAGCTCTTGTCACATCAAACCACCTATTAGTCACAAACTCATACAACTAAGAATTCTCTGGCCTCCTGAGATCACCTGTCATCTTGAAAGAGGTAATACCAATGAAAGGCACCAGTTTTTTCTGTAACATGTTTAGCTTATTGTTTTCAATAGCTCAAACAATTTATGAGGTTGCTATTACATATAAATAAAGTGCTATACTCTTAGATTGGAAAGTGACATTAATGTGTCAATAAATGGAAAAGGAAAAGTAAACAAAATAAATATGAAAATACAGTAACATATCATAAAGAATGCAACTTTCCGTTACTTCATGTATCTTTATATATTTAGGATTACTCAAAAATAGGCTAATCAAACAAAAAGATAGACTTTTATTCTAACGATAAAATAGAAACTTAAAAGTTTAAAACTTCAGGAGTTAGTAAAAAGTAGTTGGTCTAATCTTATGTGACAAATATGGAAAATGAGGCTCAATGAATTCAAATAGACAGGTTTACTAGTTTACTAGTAAGATAGGAATGGGACTCTCAAGTCAATATTTGAATCCCCTGTAAAACTATTTAGTGTGTACATAATACTAAACATTCCTGATGAAGTTACAGATTAATGTATATATAAGCAATATTATGCAACAGGAAAAACAATAGACTTATAGGTGAATCATCATCCTGCCTGAGGAGCGAGAGGTTATTATAGGCCAGGCGGTGAGCAAGCTGCTGGTGTGCTAATGTATATGATACTGGGCCTTCCCTGGTGGCGCAGGTGGCTGAGCGCAGCACTGTGAAGCTGTATGCAACCTCTGTAGTGCCACTTTGATCCTGGCCAGCCAGCGAGATACCCACATGGCGTGGCAGACCTCTCCAGTCTCGCCCGCTATTCCCCTCAGCAGTGTATTTCAGTCAGTCTGCCTGTTCTGCTCCCCACTCTGTCTCAGGTGAAACCTCTCACCCTCCCGCACATCTGGCCTGTACCCCAGTTCTTGTACAAATAAATAAATCTTTAAAAAATAATAAAATACATGATACCCTGCTTCAGAAATCATGGAGTGTAACTTGAGAATTCAGGCAGGCACTGCAACTGGAAAATACCTGAAGGGTTGTGTGATGACTGTGTACACAACATGTGCAGTTATGCCATACTTCTGCTTGTCCTCAGTAGGTAAAAAAATAATTAAGAAAATATCTCTGAGTAAAAAAAGAACATCTTTTTATTAGTTGTGGACACTTCAGATGGCAACAGGATATCCACGTGGAAATGTTTTGCAGTTAATGGAGTACAGAATTTAAGTAACAAAGATTCAAAAGTCATCACTACATAGGAAGAGTTAAAGGCATGCCTTTAGGTAAAAAGAACAAATGAGGTTCAGCAAAGGGCAACCAAACTCTGAGGGAGAAGCCAAGGAAAGAGAACCCAAACGTGCAACTATGGAGACACTGGAGAAACTAGGGGAGAGAGACTGTCTTTTCCAATTAGCATCTGGAAAACAGGGTAGGAGAGCTTTTCAAAACAGGCAAAACTCAGTGATCTCAGTGCTGTAGAAAGGGTAAGCCGAATAATAGAAAAGTACCCCAAAAATTGTTTTAATTTGAAAATCACTGACAACCTAGCAAGAAGAATTGTAGTGTGGTGTTACAGTGAAGTCAAGTAGATTAACGAGTAAATAGGAGATAAAGACTGAGAGAAAGCACAATAATAACTGTTCTCTGGTGAAGGCTTTTGAGTGTTTACCAAGTACAAGGCTCTGTGTCAAGTGCTTTGTAGTAATTAAGTCATTAAATTATTTTAAAAATTCTATAAAATAAGTAGTATTATCTATACTTTTAAGTAATAAAACTAAGACCTTCAAAGGTTAAGTAATGTACCCATAATCCGACAGTTAATATGTCAGATGTTCTTTTTTTTTTTTTTAATTTTTTGTGGTGTGAGAGAATTCACCAGAGTCAAAGTGGGGAACAGAACAGGCAGACTGACGAAATACATTGCTGAGGGGAGCAGCAGGCGTGGCAGGAGAGGTCTGTCATGCCATGTGGGAACCTCGCCTGGTGGCCGGGGATTGAACCGGTGCTGCAGAGGCTGAGGGCAGCTTCACAGCCCAGTGCTCAACTGCTGCGCCACCAGGGGAGGCCCAAGTCAGATGTTCTTAACCTTCCACTAGTCTGACATCCATTATCAGATGGAGAGATTCAGAACTAGAAATGGAAACAACATATTTAGGAAAGACTTTTTTTTTTTTAATCTATAAGAGGCGAAGCTGATTATGTGTACGTTCTAATGAAAAGACCAGGACTAAGAGAAAGAGTGAAAAAAAACCTGAGGGACAGAAATCTTAGGGAAGACCAGAGTTGATGGGGTTTATTATATGGGGGGCTGTCCCTGCACAGGAGAACAAAACATATCACCAGGACAACAGGGCAAAGAG
Source organism: Talpa occidentalis (assembly GCF_014898055.3). Lineage (NCBI taxonomy): Eukaryota > Metazoa > Chordata > Mammalia > Eulipotyphla > Talpidae > Talpa > Talpa occidentalis. The sequence continues at coordinate 95,323,766 of NW_023601322.1, forward strand.
AGATCAGTGATTGTAATTCACTTATATCTTAAAACTTCAAGCTTCTCTTCTATAAAGGGGCATAGAAATAATGAATCTACAGATTTCACTTTGAAGTTACCGGGCAAAATAAAGGAAGAGAAGCTAGAGAATCCAAACTGGACCATGGAGGTGAGCGAGGGGGCTGAGCAGCAGTCTGAGGCATCGAAGTGTGTGCACTGGAAAGTGCCACAGAGCATGCCTCAGACAGAGTTGTTCCACAAGCAACCGTGACCCACTTACTTACACCGGTCCTTTACATACACCCTGTCTCCAATTGCTCAAAAGTTTTGTCCTCACCTTTCTAAAACTCATCCATTGCAGGCATTCCAGGTCTTCTTTGAGTTTCCATAACACCCTCCCATGCCATGCCTATACACTTTAACTCTTTTTGTCACACAGAAATTGCTTCTGATCCTCCTTTTAAAAACTCCTCTGTTCGGGGCCTCCCCTGGTAGCACAGTGGTTGAGCGCTGGGTTGCAAAGCTGCCTGCAGCCTCTGCAGCGCCAGTTCAATCCCCGGCCACCAGGCGAGGGTCCCACATGGCACTCAGACCTCTCCTGCTGCCCGCTGCTCCCTTCAATAGTGTATTTCGTCAGTCTGCCTGCTCTTCTATCCCCTCTGGCTCTGGTAAATTCTCTCACCCTCCCGCGCTTCTGACTGTACCCAGTGCTTGTATAAATAAATAAATAAATAAATAAATAAATAAATAAATAAATAAATAAATAAATAAGTCTTTAAAAAAAAAACAAAACTCCTCTGTTCATCTGCATCCTGCACTTTATCTCTGAGGGTCTCCAATAAAGAACAGGTAACTAAAAGTAAAGTGTCATTCTTCCTGCTGCATTTATTGTGTGACAACAATCAACTGGACTAAATCTAGATACCCTAATTTGTAAAGTAATACTTCGTACAAAGTTGTGTGAAGGTTAAGTTGGATGTTGTATGTGAAGCATGTGAAGAGTCTGTCCAGTACACTGTATATCCAGTGTGTGGTCTGTATTATCCAGTATAATACTGCCCCCTAATCTGCAAATTTATATCTTTTTCAGGTCTCTGCCATTGTTTTCTGTCTCCTAGCTTTTCACTATCTACCCCTTCTTGTTTAAAAATGACATTTGTAAAGGTGTGAATGTATTCCCCTAAAACATACAAAGTGTTGTAAATCAACATTACCTCAATAAACATGAAAAAGATCACTTATTTAAAAAAAAAAAAACCTATCACCATACTTTATTTTCCTTTTTCTCTTCTTCCACAAAGTCATATTCTAAATTCTTGAATAAATTACCTAAATAGCCAATCTTCCCTCATATTCCACTTTCACATCTACCACTACCCCAAATTAAATATTCTACGGACCTCAGCAAAGACAGGCAACATAAAAGGTGCATGTTGGATTAATGAATGAGTAAGGAACGTGCATGTTTACAAGTACATTTTATAAACACTTCAGTAAACTATATCTTGATTACAAAATCAATAAGCTAAGCCATACATTTGGTTTATACAAATGAAAACACAAAATGGCTTATTATATCAATATCAGTAAATTTAGATGTCAGCAATGGCAGAACAAAGATCATCACTATAATGGCCCAGCATTTTACACTTTACTAGTTACATTGATTTGGTTCAGAATGTAGGTTAGTGCTGGATCTGGAAGAGATAAGGACACAGCTTAAGAGAGACACAGCATGAAAGGGGAAAGAAAGTTTGTTATTCTCCCATCACTGAGTAACTGCTATTCCTATCATCATCATCATCATCATTACCTATAAAAATGGACTGAACTGATTTCATATATACTGTTGCTATTAATCATTATAATGCATATTGTAAACCAGGTATTCCTTTAGTATGTGATACAATAAGTGACTTAGACTCAGCAAAACATTACAAAGCTGATCAGTTGCCAGAATCCCATTTGAGGGCAATGCTCAGCAGTTTTATTTACTTTTGCTCACCATGAGTTCTCATGTCTCCATTACTCACTAAAAGGAGAGTTTAGGAGCAAGCATTTCAAGAACCATACAGACAGGTTTGTAGCCTGCATGACCCACACCCTTGTGATCTACTCAGAAGGCTGCTTTACCAGCACACATCATATAAGATTCTCTCATTATTCCTAGACCCAGTAAGATATACAGATATATTACATGGCTACTGGAGATACTTCAGGTGAGTTCACAGGTGAATGAGCTGGGTGTGGATGATGTGATCAGGATCAAAGAAAGTACAGAAATTAATTTCACATATATATTCACAAATTAAAGAAAATGTTCAATGTAAAATTTAGTGAAATTAGTCTCATAGAACCCTAGAGGCTTTCTTTTATAGTACAACTGAACATTTTAGTTATAAATTATAAAATTTTCATTTAATGTCTACTTTTTCAAACTCTTATAATTCCATAAGAAAAGAATTTCTGATAGGCTTCTGAACAATATACCCTGCTTCTATATAGTTCCTGGCAAATAATAGGTGGATAGTCCACAGTAATGTGTTGGCTCAATAAATGAATGACTAATGCAGGGTAGAAACAACACCCAACAATATCATTGGTTCACATTAAAATTCTCTTAGCTATTCAGCTGAGCATAACAACATATTCTTTAAAAAGGCATAGTTTTGGGGTGGTTTAAGTGAGATGTGCTTCAGCTACTGAAATGTTGGGATTCTTCTCAGAGAGTTTCTGAAATATCCTATCAATCAGCCTACACAATCATACAAAGGAAGACAATCAGAAGAGAAAAGAAAGTCATGCCATGTTCTTGTCCCACTAAATGCTTGCACCCCTAGTTCCTGACTGAGTTACTTCCTTGACATTGTCCCTCAGGAGCAAACTTTCTCCTCAGCTGTGATCAAAGAACTAATCTTAAACTCCTGCTGGAGACTGTGTAGTCTAATAACATATGCAGTCTTTCCCAGCTCCAATCCTCTAAACACAGCAGAAATATCCATCATTGCCTCCTCCAATTCATTTATTCACTTGACAAGTAAAAAAAAAAAATCAGTCACTTGACACCAGCTGCCTACTGTGTGCCAAGCACGCTTCAGTGCTTAACAGAACTGAAAGATCTCCCTCACAGAACTTGTTAAGGGTGATCACACTGCAACAGAGAGGTGCTAAATTAGGTGATTTGTGTAAATTATTTCATTCAATTCTTTCAACATTGAAAACATTCACATTTTATAGTTAGGGAAACAAAAACTGATGATAATGAAAGCTACTTGCAAAGATTGCAGAGCTTGTAAATGTCAGTTAGGGACCAAGCCCTGTCAGCCTCCAAAGTACTCACCTTACACAGCTCTTGACATCACTACATCTGAGAATGTGGGCAAACACAAACCCTTCACTTTGCCCATGTCACAGCACCAGACCATGCAGCTAGCCATTGAGGGCTCTGGGCAGCTAGCTCACAGCCTCTTTTAGAAAATGTCTAAAATTTGGGATAAAAGATCACTTCCTCAGCCCAGGGCCTCTTCAGCAGGTCACTGACACTTGCCCAAGCAATTATAAAAGAAAGTGAGGACTGAAAATAAGGGGTTCATATTTCCAGAAATAGCATGGTTGTGAAATGATTACAGAAAAACCCAAAAAATTTTATAGCTGCTAGACAGTCATTTTAAGTCAATGCTTAACATGGAGGGAAATGAAAATACAGGCCATTTTCAAATTACACTGGTAACTGCATGACAATGAAACCTAAGTTATCAATAGCAAATATGATTATCATCAGTCAATAGTAATAATGTGCTTCAGTTATACAAAAGTAAATGTCACTCCAACATATCAAAGGTTTTTGAACATCTTATACCATTACGAACAAGAATAACTGGATTTGGATGAATCATCAAATGCCATGTGACGCAATAGGCATCTCTCTGTCTTACTACTCTCCCCTTCCTGCTTCAGTTCCCTATGTCTTTGGCACCAGTGTAACTATTCTCATAATTATAAAGTTGAGTCTAAGGCTTCCAAACCCTTCTGAGAGGTGTCCCTGAAGTTCAAGCAACCATCATCAACAGACTCTCCCCAGACAGTTTTATTTATCTCCACCAGCAGATAAAGGTCTATATTCCCTATAAGGATCACAGCCACAAAAGTCTGTCCTACCAGAAATACTTCTAAGGCTTTTAAAATTGTCCCCATCAAAACACACAACTTCCAAAATAAAACTTAATACAGGTCACACCAAACAGAAAGCAATTCTGAGGCTCTAATAGTCCTGTTTCAGAGAGGGAACAAAGTGGAAAACGGGATCTAGTCTAAACCTATGCTAATAAGTACTATTTGTTTTAAAAATTATTAAATGCCACAAAGCAACCCTGAAAGGTATGTGTGTTTCCTTTGTATTTTTTAAGTAACCACGAGTTTCTTTCTCCATGCAAACCAGTCATCATCAGGAAAGCAAAACCAACACAATTCAAAGTGGCCTCTATATGGTCTAGTCTAGTTTATAAGCTTGGACCCCAGGGACGTTATCTCAGATGCCTCTAGAATGAAATGGAATTAGCAATTACACAGATCTTCTCCACTGGAATTGCATTAAAAATAATTTAACATACTTGTTATGTATACTTTAATCATATTATCCCATAAGTAACCAGCCACTGATCTCAAAGGTCAGTATATAATTACAATGTATGTACAAGGGGGAATAAGACCTAGACACTGGAATGTAATGTTGCCTTTACAATTCTTTCTTCCTCTGTCTAATCTCTTTGTCAAAGCATGCTGGACATAAAACAATAATGTGGTCTTCCTATGGCAAGGCAGCATCATCATTAAAATATCTTTGTTGTTACTGTTTTAAATCTCTTGTTACTGTTTTACATCTCACTTGCCCAGAGGTACTCACTCTTCCATGGAATGGACTATCTCAATCAGTCATATGTCTATTTAACTCAGGACCTTTGCCAGAGAACGACATAAATGTACATTTTCTCAACAGTCTTTGTTCTACGCTTTCACAGCAACTGTACTTTATCTTCAAAGTGAGAACTTTGTATTTCATGAGCACGGGATGGGACATACCCTCTGCTGATTAACTACCCAGGGATCTACTATTGAAACTTTCACACAGTAAGTCAGAAAATGATATGGCCACTCTACACTGTTCTCAGTTGCTCCAGAAGTCAGTCGGCTATGTCCCATTATAACATGTAAGACTTGTTAGGCACAGAGAGCCAGAGATGATGAGGTAAAAGATGGAGGCAGAGAATAAAACAGGAGAAAACATAGTACATCCAAAGTGAGATTCACAGCCAAGAGGGCTAGGCACTCACATCAGTTATCTGATGAGTGATTAGCTCCCTAACCTGATTCATCTCTGTGTGCTAATAATCCTACCCACAACCCTCAAAACCATTATCCATAAAGGACTCATTCTCTGGTTCCTGAAATGCTTTCTCCAATTTAAATATATCCCCAATCTTATATTTCTTAAATACATTTTTTTTTCAATTTAAGGAAATAGATGACAGATAATTGGATCGTTGGAGAGACAGAGCATTAAATGAAAGCCTGACAAACAGGCAGATATTAGATTAGGGGTGATCATAAAACAATTGTAGACGCTTCAGTAGGACCTTTTTAAAGTTTCTCTTTGAACAGAAGTATCTAAACCAATCAGAAAATTATTTTTTTAAAGATTTATTTATTTATTTATACAAGCACTGGGTACAGTCAGAAGTGCGGGAGGGTGAGAGAATTCACCAGAGCCAAAGCAGGAAACAGAGCAGGCAGAATGACGAAGTACACTGCTGAGAGGAGCAGTGGGCGCAGCAGGAGAGGTCTGTGTGCCATGTGGGACCCTCGCTGGTGGCCGGGGATCAAACCGGTGCTGCAGAGGCTGCGGGCAGCTTCACAGCCCAGCGCTCAACTGCTGTGCCACCAGGGGAGACCCAGAAAATTAATTATTATATAATTATTATATTTCCCTGAGTACACTGCCTTAATGATGATAATATCACCACACTAAATTCATACTTTCTATCCTTTAGCCCAATGAAGACCATATTTTGAATAATTCCTCTGCATGTCTTTCATATACCTTATACATATGCCTAATGTCTTTTCTCATAGTTTATTTTTTTAAAGATTTATTTATTTGTTTGTTTGTTTGTTTATTTATGCAAGCACTGGTTACAGTCAGAAGGGCAGGAGGGTGACAGAATTCACCAGAACCAGAGCAGGGAACAGAACAGGCAGACTGACAAAACACACTGCTAAGGGGAGCAGTGGGCGCAGCAGAAGAGGTCTGTCGCACCACGTGGGACCCCTGCCAGCTGCTGGGGATCGAACGGGTGCTGCAGAGGCTGCGGGCAGCTTCGCATCCCAGCACTCAACCGATGCACCACCAGGGGAGGCCCTGTTCTCATAGTTTAAAACATACAGAACTAGCCTGTATGTTTGTCTAATTTACGGTTCAATCTCAATTTTTTGGTGTTTGATTTTCTGTTCCTTCAAGTACCTGGAAGCTTGCTGCTCTGACATTTCCCTTTGAAGTTGCCCTGTGTCTGGGATGGTGTTAGTCATCCTCATGGTATTCAAATCACTGTTGTCAAAGACGCCTATTACCACCAACAACCACTAGCACAGAGCCACTATGAGACTAGTGTTTGCAAAGGTAATATACTGAGTGAGCATCAGGAGTTAAAGACAATCCCCATGTTTGAGTTTTGTGAGGAAGCAAAACCTGTGTGATAGACCATTCTTCTCTCAATCTTTTCAGCATTTTCCTCTGGTCTCAGGTCAGAAAATCTGTTTCCATGGCTAAATTGTTCATGTGTACATTTGATAAGAACCTTGACCATATATTCTAGAGTTTTCCTCCTTCGATGATCTCACTCTCATTTGCATCTTCACCGGGTCATTCTTTACTAGTCCTCCATCTATAAACATAGTCAAGCTTCACACCTGATTTGAAAATTCTCATTTCTACCAGCCACTGTTGTATAACTTGACTGAACCATCCCAGTTGCCTCCAACTCAGCCTCTCTGCTCCCAGTCTTGCTCCCAGCAATGAAGGGTTGATACAACAATCACAGTTCTCATTTTTAAAGTATTAATTAGAGCACGAGTTGATTTATTCCAAATTCACAAAATAATCCTCCCTGATTTTGTCATCTCTGCCTCAGGAGTCCTTACCCCGGGTTTTATAATTCTCATGCATGTGTCTATTTTGCTATACTGTGATAATTATTTTACTTGTGTCACTCTTCCACCAAAATCCTTGAATTTAATTTACAGTCTTTTACCTGGTTTTGTATCCCGAATGCCTATCAATATGTTTTTTAAAAATATTTCCTGAATAAATGAACGAATGTATTCTGAAACTGGAGAGCTCACATTTTTCCCTTATCACCTCCTGAGTGTTACTCTTTCTTCTCCCTTAGTGCTCTCCACTCTAAATTTAGCTTTTCATTTCTTTCACATTTAAGGCCATCATAGCAAGCGATAACCAGTCTCCGAAGATGGATAAACACGGCCAAAGGTGAAAAGAAACTTGGGTTCAGAAAGAGAAGACCTGGGTCAAGACTTTCACAATTTGCTCATTGAATATTTTGGTCAACTAAGTCCTAGATTCTGCATCTTAAAACAGATTTATGAATTTGTTCCAAAAGGCAAAGGATAGTAACTGAAAAACATTTTATGAAGTGTCAACTTCTATGTAAATAATAACGCATGGGAGATACATAATTTAGGCAGCAGATATAGTTCTAACCATCTTGATTATTTCAATTTATATATTCCTCACAACAGCTTTACAAGGTGACTTTTTCAATACCCCATTTCATTGACGAGTACATCAAGGCACAGAGATGTTATACAGCTGTTAGAAAACACAACACAAAAGAATCAGTGTTCCATCCCAGGAGATCAGGTTCCAAATTCTGAGTCCTCAATCCCTCTCTATTTTATTCCAATATAAGATGATGGCATTCACCTCCACTGCACCTTCTAAAGGTCTTTGAGGTCTCTGGACTTTGCTTGCCTCCATGGCGGTGTTTCTCCTAAAAGCATTGCATATTTTTAAGCCTTTATGTAAAGCAAGATTGAAAAGAGACGAAAAATACAAAAAACAATCAAACGAAAAGCCCCAAACAAACAAGAATTCATTGTGCTGTCACTGAAAGATACTGTGAAGGAGGGCAAGGCACCCTGAGGACACTACGCCTCTACACTCACACATTCCTCTTCCTACGCTTCTAGTCTCCAGTCCCTCTGCCCCCACATCACGTCCCCTGACTTCTTTGTGCTTCACAGAAACATGGGAACCAAAGGTGAAAGGTGGGCTAGAGCCTGCAGATAGCTGCCAACGAGGGTGTGCAGAGAGGTACCCAGGATTCCGGCCAACCCTGGGGGTGCATCCCAAGGCACTGCAGGCACATGCAGGGGGACATGACAAGAAAAGTGGGGCAAAAGCTCATCAAAGAAGGAAGAAATCATCTCAAAACTTGGAAATGGTAGCGCATGGTGTTTTCTTGATACACCAGTGATGACCAGAATGCCAGCAACTCACAGATGTCACTGGCCCGGGAGCACCATACTCATGAACAGCTCAAGAACAAGGAGATCTCTTAGTCAATTTCTCAGACATCAGAAGGAAAAATCTTCTTTCCTCCAGTGTTTTCTTGAATGGCAGAGAGATATTTAGCTATTAGCTTTTATTTATAACTTTAATATCTCATAAATTTAAGGATAAGGTAGGTAAGACATTAGGAAGTTTTGTATAATCATTAGGATTAAAGTAGTAATTTCTGCAGAAACTTTAATATGACAAAAGAAAAATAAATTCTTTGTATGTATTGGCAATGCTTAATAAACATGAATCAAGAAGTTAGAATTAAGGTAGAGGGAGAAGAAAATTAGAGATGCATGCCCAAGAATGATATGCTGTAATTCTCACTAGATAACTTTATTGTGACTTTAAAAAAAAAGTTACTAAGATTGCCTGGCTATTTTAAAATATTGCATCAAGAAACAATTAAAATGGCTCATTCCTCATTCAAACTTTCACATTTATTACATTCTGTGCCAGTAAATACCGTCTTAAAAGGGAAAAAAAGGAAGCGAAAGCCCAAGGCAGAAGGGCTAATTAGTTTTAAATTTGAGACAGAATTGAATTTGAAAATAAAATTTTCATTAATCTTAGCTTAATTATACACATACATTTCAGTACAAACAAAAAATTACAAAGTAAATATATTGTCATTCAGAACTTTATAATAGCAAATATCACACGAATTTGACAAATATTTACAAAATGTTAATTTAAAAGTAATTTTAAATTTTGGTTTTAAAATTTGGGAAAAGGTAATTAAATTGTCAAGAATGTAATTCATTCTTTTACTATACAGCAAGTGTGTGTGTTGGGGGGGAGGGGTTGCCCAAATGTTCTCCCTTCTTTAATACGTTTAAGATACGTTTTCTCTGCTATGCTTTACTTCTAGAACATCAATGCTCTCCCAATACAAAACAATCTTTTTAAATAAATCTCACCTTTCAGTAGTTTGCATCAAAAGCAGATATAGCTTCTGACGTTATGCAGTGAAAAGTTTGGTTATGGTCCTATGAAAGATGGTCATAAATTCTGAAACAGGCTATTAAAAATGCACTGAAAGGAGCAACAATTAGCTAAAAGTATCCAAAGCTTCTTACAGTGAGAACAAAATCCTAAAAGCATATGGATAATAATAACTATTTCAAGAAGAGTAGTCATTAAATATTCCAATATTACAGTACCCTAAATACAGAATGAAGTATGCTGTTATTATGAACCTTTTCTATATCCTGGATCCAAATCAACATCGACAACTGGACATGATCAGTATCAGTTTGAGTTTTGTCACAGTTAACAAGCCAAATTGATGCAGATCAAAACACCTTTTTCATGTCAGGAATAGAGCTTGGTTGTCAAAAAAGCATAGTGATGAGTGGCCATGGGGAGACATCCCAGCAATAATCAATCGTCAATCAGTCATGGAAAGTGCTTATTCTGCTCTTATAGGAGCCTCTTCATTACTGGCTGTGCACTGATCTCAGGAGAGAGAAGATAAAGGTTCCTTTCAATGAATAAAGCAATAGTTTCTACACAGACAGAAATGAAGAGAAAAGCAACCTAGATTAGGTTTAGAAATCACTTTTGTTTTCTAATTGTTTTGGTGCTTTCCATTTAAAAGATAGCTTTTTAAAAGGTGGCACTAGAAAAAAAATAAAATGATGCTAAAATTGCTTCCTTCAAAACTGGTAATTCAGCATTTGCTTAAATAAATGTCATAAGTCAGAGATCTAAAATCTCAACAGTGGGAACTGATTAATTGAAGTGAGTATGTTCTCTTTAAATATATACATAAGAATATCTGTGTTTATATATGGTGGATGGAATGAAGGTACATGGTAGCAATATCTTTAAAATATTAAAAGGTTAATCATATTATTAGTTTCAGTAAAGGTTACCTAGTTAAATTAAAGGTGTATGATTCATAAATGTAAATGCAAAGGCAGAACACTCAAGTGGCTTGAATTTACAGATGCTTTATTTTTTTGGATATTAAAATTCTGTCCTCTTGGGATCTCTACATAATAACACTGAATTCCACTAGAGCCAAAAAAAAAAAAAAAAAATGTCATCTCTCCTCGCCTGCCTGTTTATTGTTGAAGCAGATGCATTCTCTTTTCTTAAATGAGTCCTCAGCCACTTTGGCACCTACCCTGGCTTGCTGGGGATAACTGAACGCTGATGGCAGGCAAGCTGGGAGGAAAATGACTGCAAATGTGCTCTTCGAGGAGAAAACAGGTTTGCCAAAATAGTTTGACTTTATGAAAGGGGAGAACAGCTGTATTTGGTTTATAATAAATCTTTCACAAATCAGTGAAAGCAAATAGACAGCACAACTGCAACCCCTAAGAGTGGAAAATATCAAACAGGGAAGCTGTTCAACTTTCCCACAGACACTGCAGGTTTGGTGGGGGGGGGGGGCGAGGGGGGAAAGCATCTCAAAAATCCACACATGCAACTCACATGAAAAACTAAACCACATCACACCAGAAGGAGAAAAGGAAAGATTGCTGATGAGAAGGAAAATCCTGCTAAGGTGACTTTTCTGGCAATGAGGATGAGGGTGTCCACAGCAGTTTCCTCCTATTACTGAATGTTAGTGCAGAATAATTACTTGCTTGCCAAAAATGACAGGACATTGACCCTGCAGACTTATTGAATTCTCATTGCTTGCCTCCAGGCCATGTCGGGGGTTATTCAATTTTGCCTGAGGAGGACAATCTATTATGAGAGATGAGTCAAGAAGGCATCCTCCTTGATTGCCCACCAAAACCATTATCGCTGCAGAGAGAGGGCACCGGCAGGGAGTGGACAGACAAGACAACACTGATCTCGATTACCCAGGGACAAGATACAATTTACATTACTTGAAGCCACAGGACAGAGGGCAATCAGCCCTGGGAATAGGGCGACAGCTCTAGAGTGAACAGGTATTAACAGCAGAGCGGCATCGGAGCTACTTGCTTATTCTAGACATGACCTTTAGCCTGACAGGACAGTAACTGATTGGTTTGATCTGTAATTATGTAAATAATTTTACATTGATAAACAGAATAGTTCTCAAAAACTGCAAGCTGAAACCAGAATCCTAAAATATGAAAATCTATGGATTGCATTTACTTTATCACATCTGTCTTAGATTTTCCGTTTGGAGGCAATTTCATAGCCAGAGCAGTTATTTTCACGCAGGGAACTTGTTGCAACAGAAATTCTAACAAACTGTGGAGAAAACAACAGCCTCAACCATATGAAGGTCCCTCCTGCTTTTTTTTTTTAAGTTCCACATAATGAATAAAGTATCCTTTCAACATAAGGCCCTCACGTGCAATGTGCCAGGAGTGATGTTGTAAAATTTTGATTTGAGACTCTGCTCGATAAGCCAATTTTACGGAGCCTAATGATAGCATATAAGGAAATCAAGTAATGTTTCTCTTTAGATTTGATTGTTAGCTAAACCTTAATGGATACCAATATCCTGTTAAACTGTTCTACTAAATTGGAAAATCGTACACCATTTTTATTTAAGTCAATGAGAAATGCTTTGTTACATGTTTTTTAAAATGATTTAATTGAGAAAAAGAAGTGTTTACATTTTTTGTGGATTATAAGGGTCAAGGACTATGCTTGGGGTTTCTAAATATAATGATATGTTCAATTTAACATATTGGAATAATAGTATGCTCCAAAGACCTGGTAATGAGTAGAATTTTCTAATCTTGGGAGTTCCTGTCAGCATGAGATAAAATTCCAATAGAAACAATGGTTCACGTTTTCTAGATAATTATGTAAGAATCCATGGGAAACTGCTTCAAATATGAAAAATAACCCATTTTTTTTCAGAACTCTCCTGCTATGCTATTAGTATATCTGCAGAAGCTGAAAAGCAAATAACCTCTCATTCCCCCATGAACACTGATTAATTAGGGCATGAAACCAGGGTGATTTGTGAAAGAGCTTTGCAAAACAAAAGCTTTGTGTGATTTTATGCTTGAATCCTGTTCTGAATCAAGCTCGCAACTAAAGAAAATTCTATTACACCACAGACTTAAAAATCAAAATGTGTTAGAAAGGTTCAACAGTAATTATCAGCCCCTCTTTTCAAGTTAGAATTTATTAAATAATCAAAATGCTTTGTTTCAGGTCAGTCCTAGCATATACACAGATAGATAAGCCCTCAATCCTAGATCTAGGATACACCTGTAAACTCCGTTCAAATAGCTTATGAAATTGATATACAGAGAAAGAAAGAAAAAAGCTACAGCGGAGTTTGGGGCATAGTAGGGATGCACACAAAATGATTGATTAGTTACATGTAACACAGATTTTTGGCAAACATATTCATGGGATTAAAGATCGCAAAATATTAAAATGTGTAGGTAACCTTGCATTTTGCAGTTTAGGAGATAAGCTCCTGGTGTTAAGCTTGCAGGGGATATATAGCTTAAGGATTTAGAACAAGTCCCTGGAGCGAGACTTTGGGTGGAATCATACTGTGTAGCTTTGGGCATCTTACTTAATCTCTCTGTGCTTCAGTTTTCTCATACATAAAATAAGAATAATAATAGCAATAATAGTGCAGACCTCATATGGTAGCTGTACAGATTAACTGGGATAACAGATTCGTAAGGAACATTTTATCTGGTACTTGGTACAAACTATGCCCTCAGTAAATGTTAGCATTCTCTTTATGCGCAGCTAAAAGTCATTCATTGGATGATGACAGTGCATCAACTAAAAATAAAAAAACAAGCTTTTTTTTTTTTTAATTAAAGCACATTATCACCTTTCCTATGGGCCTTTTTTGGTTGTTAATTCCATCAGTTTTGTACATCCAGTGTAGAAAATTCAAATCAACCAAATACGTATTTCTTGAAATCTTAATCTCAATACCACGATAGAAGCAGTGCCAGAAGTTTGGCATATCACTTGACAAATAGGTTAATATGTTTCTATATGACAGATATATAACCCCCCCATACACTACCAATGAAGTCTGAAATTTTCAATTATTTAAGATGTGGATAGATTTTTTTTGTGAGATTAATGGAAAGGCCAAGACAAATCTACACAGCTAAGTTCTCTGACAGGAGAGCGGAGCTGCGGAATCACTGTCAGCACAGCAGCTTCTTCTCAGGATCTTACCTTCCAAACATGTGTGTGCACTTTTTGTGCATATGAAATCATGCTCTGACTAGTTCATTTTGGCTAGTCATGTCTTCACTTAACATGAGTATCACTCAAATTTTATCATCCTAGTTAAAAATTTTGATTCAGGATAAATCTGGGTTCAGTTAACTGATACTTTTCAGCAGTATATCCCAGAGAAGTTACTAACTCTGGTTTTCACATTGTTAAAAAATGAAAAAGGTGGGACTATTAATCATCCCTACCTAACAGTTTGTGGTAAGAAGTAAATGGAATAATCCATATTAAATACATAGTACAAATGCATAGTGCTTAATAAATGCTCCCAAAATATTAGTGGTTTTAATTTTTTATCACTATCATAATTTCCAATGCTTGGTTAGTGGTCTATTTTGTGATAGCCCATAATTATCCAATTTCCAAATGTTAGCTTCCGTTACTATCATAGACAATGTTGTCATCTGACATACATTTTTGCCACTTGTTAGATTCTTTCCTGAAGAATCTAAATTTTACGAGAAGTAAAGCATTAAAAAAACCTGTGTCATATTTTGAAATTATGCTTAGAGGGATTATAAGTATTTCCTTTCTACCACAATTCCATTTCTATATTTTAGTTTTCTATATTGAGAAGCAATCTATACTACACAAATTGCAAATATCTTAACTACATAGATTTTACAAATGTAGTCATCTATAGAACCATCACCCAGATCAATATAGAGAACACTCCCAACACTCCAGAGGGTATCCTCCTGGCCCTTCCCAGTTAACACCTGCCAACACAGGTAAAATGTACTCTGACCTCTCACATTATAAGATTAGTTTTTATTTTTTTGCCTCTTCTTGAATTTAAAATACATGGAATCATACAATAGAAACTCATGTACGTTCTCTTTTGTTCAACACAATGTTTGTGGCATACAACCAGCAGTGTAGCAGTGGTTTGTTCTTTTTTTCAGTGTAATGTAGTGTTCCACACATGTACTAGTCTAAATATTACATAAAAACTACCTCAGTTTTTTGCTATGTCTTCACGTGTGAACAATTAGATTGTTTCTACTTTGGTGCTATTATGAATAAAGATGCTGTCAACAGCCATGCATATGTCATTTTGTGTACGTCTGTCCTCTTTTTCTTTTGTTTTTTAATTCCTCAGTGAGCGGAGCTGCTTTTTCATTAGGGTGGGCATGTATTTCACTTGGTAGATACTAAGAGTTTCCCAAATGCTGCAAACAATGAATACTCTCATCAGCAAGGTCTGAGAATTCTAGGTGCTTCAAGTTTTCATAGACGATTCCTATCATCAGTCCTTTTAATTTAACTATTTTATTGGGTATATATCTCATGTGCCTTTAGTTTACATTCTCTGAGGACTTAATAAATTAAGCATTTTAAAGAATGTTTACTATGCAGTTTGTAATCTTTTTGTAAATTGCATTATTCAAATCTTTGCTATTTTTAGTTAGCTTGTCTTTTTTCTTATTAACTTATAAAAGCTCTTTATATAACATAGATACATGATATTCGTGTGTGTGTGTGTGTGTGTGTGTGAATTTTTCCCAGTTCGTGGCTTGCATGTTCATATTTTACAATGGAAAGGACATTAATTGCAATGGAAATTGCAATGGAAAGGACATAATTAGAGAGACTATCTGAAACAACTTATAACCCTACTACAGTAATATGTGACTGGTATCAAGGTGTGTAAATATAAGCAAAACAACCCAAATGAAACCACTGATCTCTTCCTCACATACACAAAACTTTAATTAGAGATTTAAGGGTTTTTCTTACGTTTCTTCAGGAATTCTTATGTTTCCTACATAAATTGGAAATTACTCCAAATTTAATATTTATAAAGGATATCACTGGTGATATTTCTATTTGCGTTTCTTTAAATACTAAATTGGATTAATTTCTTAAATTCCCTGCTTACTTACATATCTTTTCTTTATGGTATTTTTCTGGGTTGTTTTGCTCATTTTTTCTATTAAAGCATTCATTAATATTGTAAAGTCACTTCTAAGGGTTAGAATATTCACTCTTTTTATTAACTTGTTATTAATTTACAGCTCACAATATTTACTCTCTCTGAAATTAATAAATTTTATTTAGGCAAATTGATGGATATTTTTCCTTAATGGCTTCCTGCAGTTGAAGGTTTCAGTTAAAATATCTAAATCTAAATCCAGTTAACATTACCTTTAGTATTTTGTTACAAGTGTGGCTATGTCTTTAAGTATAGCCTACTGTCTTACTGAAAAACTAGTGAATCCTTCCAATTTTTTAAAGAATCACCTAAATCAACTTCTAAAATTGTATGGCTCTTCCCGTATGCGGCCTTAGTGATCTCTGAAAGTGGTTCGCTACTCACTTGACCCAGAAACCCCTACAAAGTCATGCAAATCAAGAGGTTCAAATCTCCGTGTTCATTTTAAGAACACTCGTGAAACTGCCCAGGCCATCAAGGGTATGCATATCCGAAAAGCCACCAAGTATCTGAAGGATGTCACTCTACAGAAGCAGTGCATGCCATTCTGTCGTTACAACGGTGGTGTAGGCAGGTGTGCCTAGGCCATACAGTGGGGTTGGATGCAAGGTCGGTGGCCCAAAAAGAGTGCTGAATTTTTACTGCACATGCTTAAAAATGCAGAGAGTAATAAATGCCAAACTTAAGGGTTTAGATATAGATTCTCTGGTCATTGAGCACATCCAGGTGAACAAAGCCCCTAAGACGCGTCGCAGAACTTACAGAGCTCGTGGTAGGATTAACCCATACATGAGCTCCCCCTGCCACATTGAGATGATCCTTACTGACAAAGAGCAGATTGTTCCTAAACCAGAAAAGGAGGTGGCACAGAAGAAAAAGATATCGCAGAAGAAACTGAAGAAACAAAAACTTATGGCAAGGGAATAAGTTCAACATAAAATAAAAGGAAGCAAAAGTAAAAGTAAAAACAAAAAATAAAAATAAATAAAATTGTATGTATTTTCACATCTATTTGTAGAATTTTAACTTCATTCTGCTAATTTCTATTGTTTTCAATCTAAGACAACACTGCTACATAAAATACTACTTGTTATTTAATATGGACAGAGAGAAGTGCATCTAGCATTGGCCAGAAGTTAAATAAAATTGATAACAACGTAAACAAAATGGGTAATAAAGGCAATCATTCGTTGTGTTTGACCAGCGCTTCCAGAAGTTATTAGAAGGGCTGGATGACTAATCTCACATGAGAAGCAAAGAGAATGGAAATACTTGCTTTCTCTAGCAAGACTTGGGGCCTCAGTGGAACTACAAGCAACGACAGATAGCATGTCAACAACCCTTAACAAGTAGGAAAGATTTCCTGCTGGCCTTCTATGATTTGTATTCATCCCAAAAGGGTGTATATAGATATTGTGATTGGTTAGAACTTTGTTATAGAAACAAAATAAAACAAAATACATACCTCTAGTTTGTGTTTATTATATGTCACATTTCACTGTAATTTCCAGGACAACTAAGAGTACGAGTAAGTATTTTCAAGTATCAAAATGAACATTTTTAAAATCAATGGTTTTGAAATATGGATGAATCTTCAACTTCTCAAGAAGGCAGGAAGGAGTAAGAAAAAGGTAGTTAAAATGATGGAAATTAAAGACAATTTCATCCATTCAACAGAAAGTTCACTTATGGCTTGAAAGACATGCAGGCTATAACAGGGACACAATGTAAGTATTTCTGCATGACAAGTAAAGGGGAAACTCCTTCAGCCTTGAAATGGCTTGTGACATTAACACAGTATACTACATATTGGGAGGTAAATAAACAGAATTCTTGATTTTCATGATGTGATTACAGTGCTAACTACATATGAATATGAATTTTAACAGGGCTTTAAAAATTCAAAAGTGAGATACACAGAATAGATTCAGAAGTGGAATTTGGAATGTTATTCTAAGCCCTTTGAAATCCACAATTGGGAGAAGAAATTCTCTGCTTCTCTCCAGCTATTCCCGGTACCACTAGCAAGAGAGAAAACAGATGAGAGTCACCTTTGGTCTGACACTCTACTCATAGCCCCTTCATGCCCCATTCCCTTTTACAAGTTATTGCTTTTCGTGAAACAAGAGAGCAGATGCTGCCCTATTTAAATTCCACTTTAAACTGCAGAATTAGGTTTACAGTCCCTGCAGAAAGATAACAGAAAAGTATTCCAAGTTAGTGCTATATAAAATGTCTATAAATTGGTGAAAATGAGCAATTCTTTGACACCAAGTACCATAATTTTTATCATACACATTTTTTAAAAGATTAATTTATTTATTTATACAAGAACCAGGGTACAGGCCAGATGTGTGGGAGGGTGAGGGGATTCACCAGAGACAGAGAGGGGAACAGAAGAGGCAGATTGACTGAAATACACAGCTGAGGGGAGCAGTGGGCATGACAGGTGAGGTCTGCCGCACCATGTGGGACCCTCGCTAGCTGGCAGGAAGGAACCCGCGCTGCAGAGGCTGTGGACAGCTTCACAACACAGCGCTCAACCGCCTGTGCCACCAGGGGAGGCCCCATACACATGTTTAACTCATCATTTAATTCACTTACCTATTCATTTCTCTAGTCAACAACCACTATGGAGGTATATAAACTCAAGGAATAGAAGCTGGGCGAGTCTTCAGGACTATCAAAGGCCTCTAGAATCAGACCCCTGTCTATAAGTGCCCCAGGAAAGTCTCTCCCACCCGGAGAGCATGTAGTGACCAGCACCAATGAAGCAGCATAATAACCATGAAAGGGGCCCACTAGGTAAAGAGAGGGAATAATCAATACCACCTAGTAGGGGAATCATTACAAATGATCTTAGAATCCAGAAGTTCAGTGCTTATATCCTTGATGTGCCACTAAATAAATATATGACTGAGGACACCCGCTACTGGATTCTCCATAAAGTGTATGCCGACTGGCAACTACTCCTAACGTTGTTGGGTAGACTGTAGAAAATACAAAAAAAAACAGAAAAATCCCCATTTTTTAATATATATATGTCAGTGGAATGAATTTCTATTCACTCAACTTGTGCAGAAATTTGACTTTTTGCTTGCTTTACTGGGCCAACCCCAATTACCTGTTTTGTATCTGCAGAAACCATTTACACCAAGACTGTAAGTGGCATAGCAAGTCAATCCGCTGTTTCATTTGTGTGGTCTACCATCTTTGTTTTACAGAGTTAGCTGAAATATTTGACCATTCAATTGTAAATCACATTTACTTTCTTATGAAAATATTATAAAGTGGGGAAAAATGGAAGTTCCAGGAAGGCATTCATAAAATTATGAATTCTCATAAAACTACTATTAAGCAAATTTGGGAATCAGTAAGAATTATAAAAAAGTTAATCTATAATCTCAAATTGATATCCACTCTACAACATTGATGTTTTATAAATACTTTAAAAATGCATTATAGACCATAGGAAACCACCTGTCATAGTGCAGAGAGTCACACAAAGTTTCACATGCTCTCCAGAGCATGCTTATGACATGACACTTTAAAAAGAAGGAGAACTTACCCAAATAGAGGAAATGTGGGCAAACTGGAAAGGCATGTGTGCATCAGGAACCAGCAGAGGAAGGTCAGTGTAATCAGAATACGGGAATGTGCAGAAAAGCGGGGTATTCATCTAGAAGGGTTACAGACACGCTGATGACAGGACTTTGTACCACGTCAAGAAATCAGAATATAATTTGGGTACATTTGAAGAAATGTTGACCTGGGGCCATTCCACAGCCAAAATTTTTCAAGGAAACTTTCTTATATTTGTGTTTATACAGGGGATATGAATAAGGTACAGTCCAACTGATAGGAAGGAAAGGGGGAAAGAATGTTTAAAAAGTCTCAGGAGAGCTGTTTTAGAGTGATACAATGATACTTAATTAAAATAAAAATTTTAAATAATAAATTTAAAAAGATGAACTATCAAAAATGACATAAACTATGAAAAAACTAATATACTAAATTAGCTATTACTAATATTTGATGTTCTGTCCCAATCATCATCATTAATGGATCTGCTGCCTCTCAAAATCAAGATATTGAAGTCCAGATTACTCATATTTTACAGTGCTATCACGTAGGTAGCAGTCAACACACCACAGGTTCTTCACTAAATGTGCCAACTGTCTGAATACACTTCCTACAAAACTTGTCTAGTGAAATAAATATTGTTTCATTAAAAAATTCCAGGATCTTTATGGGTTCTGTTATTTCCAAATCATAATCTCTATTATTACCAACACCAGCGTCATTAGGGTTTCACTGCTTTATGCCAGTCAACTGGTGTGTTTGTTGATTACCACGAGTCAACACACACAGATCCTATTCCTATGCTATCTCAATAGACAGCGATTTTCTGTTTTAAGAAGTGAAATGATGCTTGCTCTAGCAGTTTGAAGGACCAAAGGGGGTCCTACATGCTAAGTTCTAGCATGTACCCCCGTAGCCTTTTATTTTCATCTCTAATCAAAAGATTTTCCTGTTATTATCCTTTCAGTTTTGACATTCCAGTTAAGGAAATAGTTATCTTTCTGTTTTTATTATGCTCAATAGGTCTTATTCTCCATCATTTAGAGACATTTCCACTTAATCTTTTTAATTTCCCATTTACTTTGTAGTTACTTATAGACAATTAAGTCCAGTATGTTAATATTACTTATCACTTATCTTATATTTCATCTTTGCTTGTAGAACTCCCTCTTCTCTCCATTGTACATGTTGAGATTATTTGGGTTAAGCAAAAGATCCTCCCTTAATACCCAATTTAAAGCCAACTTAATGAGTCCTGCCAGTTCTGAGCACAACAGGGAGTCTGGTATCCCATCTGGTTAAGTGGAGACTACAATAACGTCCATGATGAGGACATCTGTTTAGAAAAATCAGAGTTCCATAAATCCCAAACTCTCCTTTCTGTATCACTCACACACCCACTATTTGTGCTCTATCATTATTCCTTTCATGACAGCAAGGTGAAGACCTTTCTTCCATTCCCTCAACTAAACTCCTTGGTAGATTAAAAAGTATAACAAAGTTGAAATCATGTATCACCTAGACCAGTTTCACTCTTTTGGCTCCACTATGTTTATTTGTGTCAAATACATTTAGAAAGCACAAGTATAGACTTGGTAATAGCAAATGAACATCTATAAAGTATCTGCTGTGTAAAAGACACAACCAGGTACTCTGCCCAGTAATGTCTTTATAATCCTCACAATAACCTTAAGAGAAAAGTAAATGGGCAATTTCATCACGTCGCCAACATCCACTCTGCTTCTCATGCAGACAAGGACAACTGGTGAAGACACGCTGCTCACAAAGGAAAAAAAAAAAGCCATGAAAACCCCCATCCTCATGAAGTTGACATTCTCCCATTCACCTGAAGCCAGACCCCCTTGTAGACTCACATGTATGGACAAAGGTAACTCCCCATCATGTAGTTAAAAGTTATTGGCACAATTTTACATCGAAAACAAAATACACTTTATTTTGTACTTTAGTTACTAGATATGGGGAAACAATGACTATCTTACTTAACCAAAACGGAGAAACAAACACATGCCCTTCTGCCTATGACAATTCAATTCAGTAATTACACTTTGACACTCATGTGCCAACATTGGGATAGTCACTGAAAGCACAACAGAGTCAAACAAATGCCCACATTTTCAAGCAGAACACAGAAAACACCATAAAGTAATGAAAACCTCTGAAGTATGGTAAAGTAAAATAAAAAGTTTATCTCATAAACCAAAACACATCCACATTACTTCTTAGAGAAAGCTTGTCTCTCTCTGTAACCTTATTTACCTCCATTCAACAAACCAGTTTGACATCTAGAAGTCAGGAAATGTATTTAAATACATTCCACAATAGGCTTATGTTTGAGACCGTAATAACTGCAAGCATTCTCCAGAGGCATTGCCTTACTTTGGAATCTTCAACTCCACTCCACTTCCCCACTGACTTGTAGCTATTTACCAGGAGAGATGCCAAGAAAATTCTGAGATCTTAAAAATTTTACACCAATTTAAAAAAATTTGCTTTAAATTTCTTCTTTTTGTGTACCTATGTGCATGTCTTCATAATCTCCCTTTCACTGACATATTTTAGAAAGAATGAGTTGTACTCACTAGTTCCATTTTCCGCAGGCTGGGGCAGGTGTACAGGGCAGCGAGCTTTCAGGAGGTGCTTTCCAATACGGCAGGACCTCTGTGAAGCAAGCTCTGGACCATCAGCAACACACAGTATCTGCCAAGAGAATTTGTGGCTTAATTAGAATATTGTTCCACCAACAATACTCTTTTATTTAAGTACAGAACCCATCTACCATCTCACATGACATGATAATAATATCTAAATGTCTACACTGTATTTTCTCCAGGGACTCAGTTAACTGTCTGAGCAATTACTCTCCTGTAGCAACTGTCAAATATTTGGACATTTGCTGAATTACTGGACTAGTACTAGATTTGCCCAGGTCTTCACTCTCTCTGCAAATGTACGTCATCTGACAGTTTCACAGTGTTATCATGAGTAAGAGTGGATGTGAAAACATGCTTTGAACTGTAAAGTGGTGTAGAAATATATATTACTGTTTGTGCTCTGCTGTTCTTACCACCAGGAAACTATTATCATTATAATCATTGTGTTTTTATTTTTGATACAAACGAGGTAATAAGTGGCAAATACCTTTTCACATCTGTGTGCTACCTTTCTCTAAATCACTCCATTACCATCAGCAGCACAGCCTCCTCAATCTCTACTGTGAACATGGTTTTCTTATTTTTTTCAGTGTTTCATGAACTCTGAATCAAAACTCAGTTTATTCAGTAACCTCCCCCCCACCATCTCTTATATACATTTTAACCTTCTCCCTCCTCCATCCTCTTAACCTCAGAAACATCACCATGTTTTATTAGTGTCCACTAGTTTTTTTTTTTTTTTTTTTTTTTAAGATTCATTTATTTATGCATACAAGAACTGGGGTACAGGCCAGAGTCTCAGGGGTTGAAAGGATTCACCAGAGACATAGCAGGGAGCAGAACAGGCGGACTGGCTGAAATCCACCGCTGAGCGGAGCAGCGGGGGAGATGGGAGAGGTCTGCTGCGCCACGTGGGTCACTCCCCGGCCAGCTGGGGATCGAACTCATGCTGCGGAGGCTGCAGACAGCCCCATAGTGCTGCGTCTTAACCCCTTGCGCCACCAGGGAGGCCCAGTGTCCACTAGTTTTAAGAAATATTTTTCCTTGTCAGCTTGTCTACTATGTAAACAGCCAATATTTGTCTTTATCACAGATTTGCTTTACTACATGTAGTTCCCTCAAATGCCTTCCATTTTGCTGTAAATGATGTATCATTATTATGGCTGGGTAATATTCCATTGTGTGGAATATTATCAGTCCTCTTATCAGTGGACACGCAGGTTGTTTCCCTGTCCTAGCTATTATAAATAATGCTACAATAAATACTACAGAGTATATATATTTTTATTTGATAGCTTAATGTTCTTCAGATGTTGGATCATACAATTTTTCCATTTTTAGTTTTGTAGAAGAATGCTTTCCAAAATGGCTATACCAATGTTAATTCTCCCCAAGACAACACAGAATTGCTCTGCATTCTCTCTAGCACTTGTCACTGGGGGTCTTGATAATATACGCCACTCCCAAGGTATGAGATAGCTCATTGTGAAGCTGTGTTTTTGTTTTTTTATTGTTAAAGTGAATACTTTTTTTGTATATCTCGGATCTTAAGCCCTTATTGGTTATGTAATGTGTGAATATTTTGTCCCATTTAGTAGGATGTCTTTTTAATCTTTTTATATTTTCCTTTGCTGTGTAAAAGCTTTTTAATTTGTGGCAATCTCAATTGTTTTTGCTTTCATTTTCCTTAATGTACATAAAAAGTCTCCAAAAATATCGTTATCACTGATGTCATTGAACCTGTCACCAATGATTTCTTCTATATATTTTATCAATGTACAATTTATACCTAAATATTTAATCCATTTAGAATTCATTTTGTGCGTGGAGTAAGGGTGATCTGACACTGCTCTGTCACATGTGGTGGGCAGTTTTCCCAGCACCATTTGTCAGAGGTGCTCCTTTTCCCCTTGAATGCTATGGCTGCTTTACAGTGAATAAAATATTAACATAGATGTGGTTTGTTCCAGGGCTTCTGATTCTGCTCCACTGACCCATGTTTCATTTCAACACTACATTGTTTTAATTACTGTTACTTTGTAATATAGCTTAAAATCAGGTAACATGATGCCTCCATTTTGTTTGTTTTTTTTCCCCTTAAGGTTGTTTGGTCTATTTGGTTTAGGGTTGTTTTACTCTCATTGGTCCCACATAAACTTTAGTATTTTTAAAAACTATTATTGGTATGTTAAAGGGGACTGCGTTAAATTTATATATTACTTTGGTAAAAACTGTCGTTTTAACTATATCGACTCTCCCCATCTATGAGTACAGAGGATCTTTCCACCTCCTTAGCTTATAATCTATATCCCCTAACACAGTGTGAAATTCCCATTGTATATATCTTTCACCTCCTTGGCTAGGTTAATGCTCAGATATCTTATTCTTTTTGATGCAATTGTGAATGAAATTATTTTCTTAATTTCTTGCTCTTTTCATTCACTATTTGTAAATAAATACATAATATTTTTGTATGTTTATTTCATAACCTGCCACATTGCTGTATTTATTTATTGCTTCTAGGAGCTTTTGGTCGAATCTTTAGGGTCTTCTATATAAAGAAGTACATCATTTGCAAAAAAAATGATAGTTTTACTTCTTTTCCAGTCTGGCTTCCTTGTATTTCCTATAGTTGCCTGACTACTCTCACTAAAACCGCCAAACCTAGTTCAAACAGAAGAAGTGACAATCATCTTTGTCCTATCTGTAATCTTAGAGGAAAAAATTCCAGTTTTTCAACATTGATTACTATCCTGGCTGTATGTTTGTGATACATGACTTTGACAGTGTTGCAGATTTCTTCCGTATTGTTTTGCGTTTTTATCATAAATGGGAACAGAATCTTCTTAAATGATTTTCTCTGCATCTATTGATATCACTGGTTCTAATTTTGCCACACATCTCCTGTGAGCCTACTTCACACTGGTTTGTACCATCACGTAAAAGCCTTATGTGACTTCATATTTCTTTGGTCCTCATCACATTCGGTTTTCAGAAGAATTCTGAATTGCTGACCATGTTGTCCTTAAAATACAGTAGTTTATATATAACCGTGTCATGATTGTTAACCTAAATCCATGGTGATTTTTCTTCTTTATAAGACTGACCTCTTCCACTTGTCTAGAGCATATTAAATTCTTTGAGATTACTATCTGATCTAGCTCTACCTCTCATTTTACACCCTCTTCCCAGATCTCAGTCAACTATAGAAAGATTGTATACAGTCTATAAAATGTAGCTACAGCTCTGCCTCCATCTATGAGCTTCTGTCTCATTTTTTTTTTCTGCTTAACATCAATGCAGTCAAGACAACATCATGATTTTTCACTGTCTTACTTCTCTAACCAATAAATTACCTCATGATCTGTATAGTTATACCAGTCAAAAAGCCTGGACAATTTTCTAGCATGTTCTTCTCCTTCAAACCCCCAAACAACCCATCAATGCTGTCTGTCAATTTTACTTACTAAATATATCTTGAGTCTATCTGGGTCTTTGGTTTCCCCAGCACCATGGCCCAAGGCTTAGCTGTCACCAGCTCCTGCCTCTTCTGTTATATTCTGTTAAGTTATCTGCCTCTACTAATTTGCCTGCCTCCATCTACTCTGGTACCCTTCCCACCCACTCTTCACAAAAACTATGAGAGTAATCTTCTCAGAAAAAAAATCAACTTATAGCACCTTCTGGCTTGAACTTCTCTAATACAACTTTTTCTGATCTACAAGGACACGGATGGTCTGAATTTTCTATTGCTTGCTGGTCTTATCACACATATACTATCTCTTTCCTTTCTGCCCCAGTTGCATTGACTTTCACTCTGCACTGGATAGATGCACCATGGTTTTCTCTGTCATTATGTTTTTGTCTATGCTGGTCTCTCAGACCGACACACTATTTCCTTCCCTCTTTACCTACTTAACTTTGATTTAATCTTCAGATTTCAACTCAAATGTCACTTGATTTGAGTTTTCTGAAAAGATCAAATCTCCATATGGTGCAATATTGCGCTAACTTTTAAGTATTTGCCCCTGCTGCAATTGTGCATTTGTTTGTGTGAGCATTTAATTAATGTTTATGTCTCCCACTAGCTCATAGATGTCTAATAAGAGAGACTCTATTTAATCCCAAGGCCCAATCCAGTGCCTAGAGCAGTTTTCATTCAATAATAAAATGTGAATGAATAAATGGATGAGTAACTTCAATTTCCTGCTTACTCTAAATAAACAGATACTTTCTTTGAGTTTCGCTTAGCTCTCAATTTTAAACAGCCTCTTGTATTTAGGGCATTTTAACCTAGCAATATTCTTTCATTTAAATAAAAATAAAAGAACATTTACACGACCAAAATACTAGGAGTTGAAAACTTGCAGAAAAAAATAAATTTAAAAGAAGACAATAACCTTAAGCCCCAAAATGAGTAAAGTGATTACACCACGCTAGACCCATCAGAGATCTGCTAGAGTCCCCTAAAGTGAACCCACAGGTCAGTGGTGGCACATGAAGGGATTAGCCTATGCCATGTGAACTTGCTTTCCCAGCACAGGCAACATTCTTACTAGCAAAAGAGAGACAAATCCCTGAAATGTGAATATTCAACAAATTTCAAATACAAGACCCTCATAGTCAAAGTCCCTATTCTAAGGAATTAAGTCCTGTGCTGTAAAGGAGAAACTCTTCCACATATCTAATCCCAGAGTCTGTGCTAGTGAGTTCCATGTCACCCCATTGTTCCATTCAAAGCCTAGGTATCAGTTCACCATCATGCCCTATGTCCACTGAAAACAAATACAGGCCCGGGAATGCCTTACTTCTTCAGGTCTGCACAGATTCGTATCTACTTGAGCCTTCAAAATGCACTTCATCACTGGTTCTCAACCACGGCTGCACACCGCAGTCACTTGGTGGCGAGGGTCTCACCCCTCGAAATTCCAATGTAATGACACTCACCTTTTCTTTTTTTTTAACAACTCTCCTGGTAGTTCTAATATCCAGCTAATTTGGAGAACCACTGCTCTAAACTACTTCTGAGGGGGGTAAATGTTCAATAAGCTCACCCTCTCTTAACTCCACTCTGGAGGCATTACAGAAACATGGAGGAATCTCTACTGTCAGTTTGAAATGAGAGACCAGAGCTTTCTGAAGCATCAACAGTCTCTGCCAACCTCTAAGTCTTTGCCAGGGGGACTGATACACTTTCCATTTTTCAAAATGTTTCTTCCTTGACCTTTCCCTGCCTACCAGATGCTTCATTATTTCTTATTATGAGTTTTATAGACTCAGATGAGTTTTATTTGCATTGGCCTCCATCAGTTTCTGGTTAGGGCAGATTAAAGTCGCTCTACTACTTTTATAAGAATTTCTTCATTGACGCCAGCTATATTGAGGAGACCTTTTAAAAGTAAACAAGAAAACCCTTCCTAATATAATCTATTTTGGAAGATGGAATTGTGGTTGATTGCATTCACATTATTATTTAAAATAAATGCAAAAGAGGAAAGGCACAAAATATAAAATACTAAGATGAGGTTTACATATATTAAAATAACATTTGAATTTCAAAATTCATTTATTTTGACTTATTGAACATTTTTATTTACTTGAAAAGATCATTTTAAGAATACTTTTAAGCACTGAGTTTGAAGTGTTTCTGAACTATCTTTTTTCCCCCTGCCAGCAGAATTCTCCAAGGCAAATCAAGTGAAATATTTCGCTGGAGGGGATACTTTACTTTCAAGAAGCATTCCTTTGCATCATGAAATATATCAAGGAAAGGGAAAAAAAAATCAAAGACAATGCTGAAATTTGTGTCAGGGAAAAATTTAATGTTAATATAAAATGAGATCCTTTCGCTGCCCTATATTTTAAATTATGATTTAAAAAATGTTAATTATTCAAATATTAAAACTGCACTCACACAGTTTTCACTTCTTTCGTTTAAACATTCGTTGTTTTTCCCTTTGATGGCATGTCAAGGGAAGAGAATGCCCTTTACTACTTATCTCAGACATCTGCTACTAAGGAACCTTCTGTTAATTATCCTGACATATCTAACCTGTGAGTTTTTGTTTTTTTTTTTTTTTTTTTTTTTTTTTAAACATGAGCTGGAGACGAAAAGGTAAAAAGAAAGTAAAAGAGAAACTACATTTACATTATTCCATGATTGAATGTTACACCTAAGTCATTTTCCCATTTTCAACTTGGCTCATGTTCATAGATTCATATTCTCCTTAGAAACTTAAATATTCAGAACATGCTTACAAGTAATTGTGAGGCAAGGGAGAAGCAGCAAATGTCTGAACATTCTTTTGTGTTTGAGACTATCTCACAGACTGGGTGTGATTTATTTATTTATTTATTTTTGGGCACAGTTAGTACCTCGCGCCCTGAATAGTGCCTTGCCTCGTTATTGTTAAGGAGGATCTTGCCTGAAGGAAAAGAGAAGATTTATTCCTATGAGATTTTCTAAGATATTGTGTGGATTGTAGATGGCATAGTTTTACATTTATTGAAATTGTCTTTCCCCTTGGGCCTTAAGAAAATGTGCCTAAAGCTATTATCGTATCTATCGACTCTGTGGGATTTCATGGACGTGGCTCTTTGTCCCAGGTGATTCAAAAATGACCTTTATGAGCCAAAGTTCAAGCTGAGTGAAGGTTCTGAGATGGAGATTAGAGACCTGTCAGTTGCCTGAAAGGATAAAAGTGTAAAATCATATGTGACGCTCAGTTCAGTCACATCAAACACTGAGAAATGTTTACTGAATGAACTATGCCATCACTAATCACACTTTTCCCTTAAGTATCCACATTACCATGGACCCCAAACATCAGGAGAGGTTGCAAAGGAAGAGCTCCTAATAAGTATGCACCGATTACAGCAGGCATGTGCTTGCACCTTAATTTCTTACCGCAATTATTTTTACTGTTCAAATGAATTTGATTTGTTCTTAGAACGCTCTGTCCCATTCCTCCACTCCTTTAATTAACTTTTCAGAATTAACAGAGAAAAAAGCTGAGCTAGCACAGGCTTTATTAAATAGATGGAAAAGCAAAGACAAACTCTGTTTGCAAGAGCAACAGATAAAAATGTTCTTAACCACGCTGCCCGAGAACACAGATTTGTGACACCTAATCACAGCAGCAAAAAGACATTTAGTGACAAATGAAAAGCAGGCAAATATCAACATCTGACTTGTCATTTCTGGAGGTCAGATGCTATTTGGTGCTGCAGATACCACTCACGGTGAAAATGAACGAAATTGGAGTGGATATCCTCAGCAGGAAGACATTCCCTTGCCCGCCCTACCCAGACCGCTGCCACAGTCTTTTAATTCACAGAATCTTGGTCGTACACTTAGTCCCTGAACAGCTGAGCACATACTGCATGCCTCATTTGGAAAAAATTAGCACGTATCGTCTCATTTTATTTACATGATGCAATATTATATGCATTTGGCTATTTGAAACTTATCTTTGCTGGAAAAAGAATAAATTAAACTTATGAACTGTTTGGGATAGTAATCTCACTACTGAAAAGATAATACCAAGGAGGGAAAAAAAAAACTAAACACGTAAATCTGGACCCTGATAGTGCTATTATTGAAACAGCTGAATATTTTTATTAGCTCCTCAAAACTAGCATTACTGTAGTATTTTACATTATGTGTTCAGAGGTCCAAATACTTTAATGCATTGCTCTCCCCAAGAAATAGCTGTCAGATTATAACTGGATTCAGTATTGCCCTAAAGCACATGTGTTTCCTTTAACATTTATCTTTAAACAGATTTCTACCTTATTACTAGCTCCTTTTTTTTAATGCTTACATAGAGAACTGATTTCCCTAAGTTATAATTTAAATAACTCTTGGTCTTCACTAATTCCAAATTGTGTAACATCATAAAATAATCTAATTAAAAAAAGCAAAGGCCTCTACTTTACATAATGTATTCAACAACCAACAACTAAAAACTCCTGTGATTTTTTTTTTTATCTGTAAGGGAATTATATAGACAAGAGCTTAATTAAAGTTGATCTCTCTCTATTTTATATCTTTACAGATGCAGACTTGGAAGAATAATGCCTAAAATTTCTAAAACTAATATAGCAATCTCCACCACCTGAAAATGGTTCTATTTTGAAAGAGAAGAATAACTTTAAATTTTCCCTTTGCTATCCAAAACTAAATCATGTTTACCATTAAATGGTATCTAGAACGCTTAACCAATTTAGATATCTTTGCCTCTCCCATCAAAGTGTAGATTTGTGACCCATGCTTTTCTCTCTCTCAAAAAACTCATGGACTTAAATAAAATACAGATTTTCCACTTTTCTAACAAGTAGGAGAATTATCATCAAAACTACCCTTTAATAATAGGTAAGAAATAATACAACATTATTTCTGCTTTAGTAAACAAAGTTACAGTTTGAAGACAGTTACTCCAAAATCTTCCAAGTCTGAAAACCAGAAAAAAAAATCCCTTCCTACCTCCAGGGGAGGTGGATGCAACCATTTTGAAATACAACCAAGACACTCTTGTACTCTTCCCCTTTAGGAGACCTTCCCTGAAGGGAAACTACTTCACCAGAGCCTAACCCACTGTTTCACCAAAGCCAAACTAAACTGGAAGACACCCAACCCAAGCTCACTCTAGCCTTCAAGGAAAATGAGTAACCAGAGTTCACTAAAAGACCAAGACCAAATTACAGAACTGTAGAATGCTTCTCCTGCCCCACACTTCACCAGTACATCAATAGTGCTCCTCTGTAATCACAGAGGATTGAAGCTAAGAGGACGCAAAACCTCTGTTCCTCAGAAATCTCCAGAGAAACCCAGAGACAAAAGAGGAGACCCAAATGAGGACATGAGGAAATTTGAGTCTGACACCACAACAGTCAACAGACCAACTGCAAGCCCTAGCCCCGTAAACCTCACCCTGAAGAGTGATCTTCCCCAGTTCCTTTTTCACCATACACCATGCTTAACTAGCAACAAAAAATAAGTTATGCTGAAAGGCAAAACAAACAAACAAAAACAATTTAAAGACACAAAACAAGTTTCAGAACGAGGTTCAGTCATTAGATTATGGGATGATCAGGCAAAGAATTGAAAATTTGTATTAATATGCTCAGAACACTAATGAGCAAGACAGAGAACATGCAGGAGCAGATGATAATAGAGTCAGAAGATGGAAACCCTGGGGAAGAACCAAATGGAAATGCTAGATATCAAAATTATTGTGGAGATGAAGCCTAAACGGGATTCACCAGTACACTGGACCTAACT
Organism: Talpa occidentalis; assembly: GCF_014898055.3. Classification (NCBI taxonomy): domain Eukaryota; kingdom Metazoa; phylum Chordata; class Mammalia; order Eulipotyphla; family Talpidae; genus Talpa; species Talpa occidentalis. Next base: position 95,355,030 of record NW_023601322.1, read on the forward strand.
GAAGAATCAGTGAGTTTAAAGACATGGCAATAAAATTTCCCAAAATGAAACACAAAGAGAAAGAATAGGTTGAAAGGGACTAAAACAGCCAATAACTGTGGGTCAATTACAAGAGATGTAACCGACGCCGAATGGTCATATTAGAAGAAAAAGAGAAAGAAACACAAGGAAAGACTGAACATTGTCCAAAAGTAATGACAGACACCAAAAGCAGATCGAGATATTGTTAGGGGGAAAGGATGTCCTGAGTTAATCCCATACAGGCTTTGGGGACCCCACCCCCACTCCAGACTAAAGCCATCAAGACTCTGGGAAAGACAAATCCCGTCACCACCAAGGGAGGGTGGCTGGGACCTGAGGGTGGAGTTGGGCAGCCAGGTTGGATATAAAAAACCAAACACGTGGGCCTTGGGGTCTCTCTCTCTGGCTCGCGATCGCTCGCCTCCTGGCTTCACCGCTCCTGGCTGGCGGCCAGCTCTGAGAGCGCCATTTTGGGATTCCTGATCGGCGGATCGGGTAGGACGCATTTAAAACTTTGCCTCCCACTTTTCTCCCAGAGCTGTCCATTTCCTCCTTTCCCCTTCCCTTGTCAATAAACCTTTTATGAACCTTTCGCGTGTGCCTGCAGTAGAGCATTGAGAAGTCCTTTTAAGCGCGCGGGTGAGGACCCACAGTCAGGCACCCCGTTTTGTATCGGGGTTGCTCTACAACAATATCTCAGGGAACAGTGAGATAAATAAATACAGAATATTGATGCCTAGCAAACCATTTAAACTTCTGAAATCAGTAACAAAGCAAACTGTGGGAACGCCAGAAAAAATAGCTTAAGAGGATAAGAATTATACTTGGGCGGGAATTTCACGGGGATTATAATCGAGATGAGAAAGCACACATTGTACAAAAATGAGGAATGGGGGGAAATAATAAATAGATAAATAAATAAATAAATAAATAAATAAATAAGGGGGGCCACTGTATGATCAAGGAAGGCACTGGGCTTTCAGGGGTGACCATCTTAACTCAACATGGCGATACCATTTGAGATGCAGTACATCTGCATTCCCAACGCTGGTGGGTAGCGGTGCACAACTGAAGCTTCCAGAATTTCTCATGAAACATCACCTCAGTTCAGGCAAAAAAAACCCAAAAAAACAAAAAGGCCCTCACGGCCACTCAGTGCGAACATGTGAAACGCAGAGGCGCCGGGCCCGCTCGAGGGCCGGTACGCGAGGCTGTGGGCGCGGGGTGCACAGGTGCGGCGCACGGGTCCCCGAAGGGCAGGCTGCTCTGAGGGGCGCCTCCGCGTCCTGACCCCCCTCGGGTTTCCCTGAGGCGCGGCCTATCGGCTCCGGTCCCAGCCCTCGCAGACGCCGCCTCCCGCCTCCCGCCGCTTCCTCCTGAGGGAAACGTGGCCCACGGAGGATGAACCCCGCCAAAGTGGGGGCGCGGCCCAGGCCGAGTCCCTTCCACACCGGCCAGGGGCTGGGTCTAGCGCCGTTCGGCCCCGGAAGCGAGCGCGCTCACACAGTTCCAGAACCTTCGAAATAAAAGTAGCCTCCTCATCTCCGGACAAAAGGGGGGACCCTTCAACCCCCGCGAGCAGCGAGCCCCTCCCCGGGCTGCGGCCCCCACCCCCGCCCTGAGAGAAGCCCGTGGCTCCTTAGCTCGGCCTACCTGCGGCGGGCGCTTCCCGCGGGCCGCGTCGCCTCAGGCGGGAGGGGGGGCGGGGAGCGTCGCGCAGGGCCTGCCTCTGCCTCAGGCCTCAGGGCCTCTGCGCCCTGGGCCGCTCAGGGAGGGGCGCCAGGAGCACTCGGCGCCCGGGCAGGCGGCGCTTCCTTCTGGAGCTTTCCAGGAGGCCTGGCCCGCCGAGGCGGAGCTGGCGGAGGCGCCTGAAACTGCGGGTCACGGCGACTGGCGACTGCCGAGGAGGCCAATGCAGTTTAAGTTCGATACAAAACAACGCAAGGGATCGCGGGGACAGGCGTTTTGCAAGTTGTATTACGTTTTTTAAAGATTTATTTATGCGTACGAACTGGTATGCGTAAATTAATCTTTTAAAAAAATAGAATGCGGGCCTCCCCGGTGGCGCCGCGGTTGAGCGCTGGGTGGCAAAGCTGCCCGAAGCCTACGCGGCGCGGGTTCGATCCCCGGCTGCTCCCCGGCCACCGGAGGAGGGTCCCACATGGCGCGCAGACCTCTCCTGCCGCCCGCTGCTCCCCTCAGCAGTGTCCTTCGGTCCTTCTGCCTGCTCTGCTCCCCGTTCTGGCTCTGGGGAATCCTCTCACCCTCCCGCGCTTCTGACTGTGCCCAGTGCTTGTATAAATAAATAAATAAATCTTTTAAAATAATAATAAAAAATAAAAAAGATAGAATGCAACTTGCAACACGCCTATTCCTGAGATTCCTTGCGTTATTTTGTATCGAACTTGAACTGCATCGGCCTCCTCGGCAGTCCCCCTTGATCCGCAGTTTTAGTGCCAGTATTAATACAATGCTCTTTGCTTCTCCCAAGTATCTGGAGGAAAGGAGTGATAAAAGGACAGGGTGATGGACCGCTTCTGTTATGCAATCAGCTTCTGCTGTGTCACCCAGCGAGGTCTGCGGGGGTATCCATGTTAAGTGTCCCCGCTGAGAAATCTGTATATATAAACTCCCGCCACCCACTGACGTCGCTCAACGGAAGCTGTTCTGTGCCACAAGGTCGTCTTTGCCAGAATAACGTGCATATGGATGTTTGTGACCGTGTGTCTGTTGTTTGCTGTACTATTTCTCCAGCTGAGCAGGGGTTTAACTTAAATAAGCACCACGGTGCACAATGTCAATGAGAGTCCAGTGACTAATTCCATTAAATCAGGAATTGTGCCTACTGTGTTCAGTAGAAAAAGAAGAAAATAAATGAGCTCTACTTAACAAAAGGCAGAAGAGTGCTAGAAAACAAAAGAGCGAAATACATCAGAACGAGAATGACAAATACCAGCTGGTGTCACTTCTACAGAAAGGAAACAGAATACAGAAAAACCAAATATAGAGAAACCGGACAAAGCTCAGATAAAGCCAAACCCAAAAACTAACCCTTGAAAGCTGACCACAGAACTGAGGCCTCTGGAGGGGGAGAGGTAGGGGCACACTGGACCTTGGTGGAGGACTGTGGGGCCCTGGTGGTGGAAGCAGCTGTGGGGGGAGATCCTGTAGCTCTAAAATACAAACCACAATGTAAACCATCACCTCAAAAAAATAAAGAAAGAAAGAAAACATAAACATAGACAAAAGAGCTAAAAAGAGATGTCGCAAACGAAATTAATCTACTTGGTCAACAAACATATAAAGTTATGAAGCACAAAAATAGGAAGTTAAATAATAATGAGATATCATTATGTAATAGTTGGGATACTTCCTTGAAAGGCTCTTTACATTTACGCCACAGAAAATCTAATTCAGCACCGGTAGGGTGGAGTCCAGAAATCTGAATTAAAATTTTCTGTACTTTGAGAAGTTATAAAATACAGCCAAGGAAGGTTGGGTCCTGAGCAGTCAAGGACCCACGTGAGAGCTTAAGGAACCAGCATAGGCCCAAGCATGGAAATTACATCTTCAGACTGGGAATTCAAGGACCCTTGTAAAATACCCTCTCTGTTCACGGCCATCATTTCCAGTCCTTCGGTCAGAGACTGCATACGTTCCTTGTTCTCTGATTTTTACTTCATGAAGAAGCTGTTTCAAAATCAAATTTCACATTACCGCTCCTCCAGACACATCAAACAACAGAGACACTGAACCAAGAAATGTAAAGCCCTTCAGACAATTAGGGCTGCTCAGATTTCCAGAGTCGGCCCATGCTGCATCCACTCCACTCCCTCTTGATGTTGCTGCCATCAGCAGAACGTCTCCTGTGTAGTGTCTCACTTTCTGTGGTATGACAGAAGCATAAATACATTTTAAAAACTCACAGGACTCAGGTGAAAAGTGACGTGGTTCTCACTAAGAGATCATATTATTATTATTATTTTTAAATAAGGAGATCCAGAGAGATGCTTCTCTGTCAAGTCTAGCAGTTAATTTTGGGCTCCTGCAAATTAGACATGGAGTTTTTACCTACTGAAATGATGGGCAAAAGTTTTCGTTACATTACAAATTTTCCTCATTAGATCATTAAGTCACCTTGGGTTTACTATGAAGTTCTTTTATAAATAAATTCCCTGCGGCACATGACCCTGAAGCACGACTGGGAGGGGGAGCTGAAATTAGTACAGTACATAGTATATGCCGGACACATCAGAGGTGCTCCAAACTGGAGTTATTTTGAGATGGTGATGTTTATGGAAGGGTGTCTGTGGCCTGCCAATCTCTGCCCTTGGTGATTACGCACGTCTTAATTAGTCATTCCTAACTTGAGTAAGGGCTCCAGGCCAGGCTTGCTGTACCCTGCAGCGTCTTCTGGATGCTCCTGTGCAGAGACTCAACACCATGACTTCCCAGTAGCTCTCACCTCCTTAAGAAATGCATGCACTTAGGGAGGAAACCTTACTGTTTCTGTCTCTCTGATTTTTACCTCCTACTTCAGTTTTCTTTGCATTTTCGAAAGTGTTCACAGGGTTAATTTTTTGCGTAGAACTACTAATAAAGTTGCTACTCCATGGGGCTCAAATACCTTCTTCCTGATGCTATTGTTTTATCTTCTATTGCTTCATCCACAAGCGGTTGGCACTGAAGAGAAAGACTTTGCATCCCCTACCACATGGAATCGGCACTTTTTCAGTGGTCTCAGCTGCTTATTTGTTTAACCTGGTTCACCTCAAATACTGTGTGCATTTCTGCTGTCACCTAAGTGACCTTTCCTATTTTTTTTTCATTTTTCATTTGTATTTTTAAAGTGCTTTTCAAACATTCACTGCCAAACCTCCCAGCAGCCAATAATACAGGTCAACATTATTAGCCCCATTTTACAGATGAGGTTAAGAGGTCCCAGAGGTGACAGGTGAGTGAGTAGGATCGGGGCAAGCCAATGATATTTGCTTGGACCCACGGTTTTATGCATGTGGGTTCCAGGGCTGCAGGGAGAACAGTATTCATCACTCTATGGAGAAAACACAAAACATTACAAAACAAAATAAAACCAGGAAGGGCAAGGGTAAAGCTGGACTGGATGTGAACCGTTTCCTGAATATTTCTGGTTAATTCAAGACATCTCATTTTATATTTTACTGAAGGCAACTTTACAACCAAAGTATCTACTGATCTATCCTTTCTGTCTCTCATATTTCAATCACTTATAATTACAAAGTACTCATTCACTATAACTTCAAAATTCCTACGAGTTACAGGAAATTTTTTCAGATATAAAGTGGTAGCATAACTAATGAAGTCTAGTAGTTCTGATCCACTATATTTTCCTAATATAGTGAAAAGGTGGGAGGGACGATGGAGAAACAGCTCTGCCGTCCCTCCTACTGGAAGTGATGCTTCCAAAGGTCCAAGGTGCAGCTCTAACTGCTCCTTTTCCTCCCCAGGCAAGCTCAAGGAGACCTGAGTTCCAGGGAAGGGGATCTTCTATACCAAATGCACAGGAGTAATGCTATCTGTTACTGGGATTTGTTTTACCAGCTAACAGCTGTGTGTTTCATTTAGGTATCTGTTCAGCTGAATGCCCATTTCAAACATGATACCTTGCATGGAAATTCATGAACACAGAACAAGTAACCTAAAATCCTCATCTGAAGCTGCCTCAGTAGCCGCTATAATAATATTTGAAAACCTCTGGCTGACCTATTGCTCTCCAAATGTGCTCACTAAGCTAAATACCTGAGAGAGAACACTGTCACATTTTGATGACTAACTTCTGAAAAATACAGCATGTCCTGGTAGATTATCCTTCCATGCATAACTAACAAAAAAAAATAAATGCATATGTTTGGGGGTAAGTACCTAAAATGTGGGTGTGCAAGGGTGTGTGTGTGTGTGTGTGTGTGTGTGTAGTGAGTCATAAGTGGTGGAAAAAGAGAAAGGAATACTTACTGCATGTGGAATAAAATATTAAAACATAATTTTGAGTGATTATCAGATATGAAGTTATAGGAATATGTGGGTCTTTAACAATCAAGAATTAAAGTGGATTTTGAGAGAGATATAAAACTATGCAATAGTAAGCAAATAACATGTCCACAATATTTTGCTAAGTTTTTACACAAATAGGTTTATATAATTACTAAGATGCTAAAAAAGCATTTGAAGGGAACACACATGGACTTTACAGTATTTAATACTTACATAAATTAACTATCATATGCATTTGTGCCAAAAAAAACCTAAAAAGTAGAAATAAAAGAAGTTGTGTGACATTACCAGTTAAAATACTCTCATGCTTCTTTAAATATTAAAACTCATACTTGGATTTCCAAGAGATTATGAGAAAATGGTCTCTTACATTGTAACTTTTTCACGAAAACTTAAATTTTATAAGATATGTACTGAAAGGAAAAGGAAACTTTCAGGAGATTTCTTAACTTGCAATTCAACAACAGTTGGAAGGTTTACTTTGGACTTAATCTAGGCCAGGATAAGCCAGGCTAACTCTTCCATCATATGTTTTCAGCTCCATTTGATGACTTTTTCCTCATTCAGAAGTCTCGCTGCTGACTTATGTAGAGGCCTTTTCTATTTATACTATGCTGGAAGCGATTAATGTTGCCTGGGTACCCTCACCTCAATGAATCCTCTCAGTTTATTCATTCTAATTTTAGTAGAGGCATAAAATAGTCTATGAATTAATGACAACACACTACTTCCTTTTGATAGCATGACTATGGGAGAAAATCCATTAAAAATTACATGCTATGCAAGGTTAAGTTTTTTTTGAAAGCAAATGAAGTTTTCCTTACACCATTAGTTTCTAGTCACACCCAACACATTTTCTCATTTTTCTACATTTTGTGGTTATTTTATGTTTTGAAAGAAAATTCTATTTTTAATCCTTTATGTGGAATTTGCCTTATCATTATATATTAAAATATGTGCATTTCCTATTAGGTCTTAAGCTATGGCAAATCAGCGGTGTGAATGGTCCTCCGCAGATTACCCTTCCAGGCACGGGCACTGACACGGCCAACAACCAGGATGTGGACAACTGCCAGGCAGCAGGTGGGTCAGAATCCCATAAAGAAACTGTGTTCATTTGCTGGGGCTGCCATCAGAGTCCTACAAACTGTGTGCCTGACAACAGCAGAGAGTTAGCCCCTTCCAGTTCTGAAGGCCAAAGTTGACTATTAAGGTGTCAGTAGGGCCCTGTTCCCTCTGAGGTCCACAGGAAAGCCCCTCCTCGCCTCCTCTGGCCTTGCTCAGGTGCTTTACCAGCCATCTTTGGCAAGGCTTTGGCATGACTCCACGGTTTGGAGAAGCATCACTCCCATCCATGTTCTCCCCATCGTGGTGCACCTCCCCATCTCACATCATCTCTGTGATCTGTGTTCCAATTGCCCTTTTCCTAAGGACACCAGTCATATTAGAGTAAAGCTCACAATGGCCTCATTTCAACTTGACTATCTTTGCAAAGCCTATTTCCAATAAGATCTCATGCTGAACTATTGGGGGGTTAGGATTTCAACCCATTTTTTTGGAGGGGCACAATTTAACCTATAGCACTGTCAATGAAATAGAAAGGCCATCTGAGACTGGAGAAAGGGTGACTTGTATTCTACAATGCAGATCAATGGAAAATGTGTCCACCTGTGGTAATGTGAAGAATACAAAACATACCAAGTAAGTTCGTGGTGCAGTCTTCATTTCACATCCAGGACATCTTTAAGAAGAATGTTCAAAGTACCAATTGACTCATCTTTCCAAAAATGATAAAGTACAAGAAGAGAAGGTGAGCTAAAGAAGGAACTGTAAATAGTATGCAAGAAGAGTCTTTTTAGAGAAAATATAGGGGGCCCAGGACTGGCTGAGCTGGAAAATATCAGGCATTCTTGGCATTCAACATATAATTCCTTCTAGTAATGTCATTTTACTGCAGAATCACTTGATTTAAAAGTGTCCAATGTTATACTTCACTTTTGATAAAATTTTAGAAGAGACACAAAGTCCTTGGCATCCATAGACTCATTTAACTCTCACATGACACTAAAAAGTGCCATTTTACAGATGAGGAACTTAGGTACAGAGAAGGAAAGCAATTTTTCAAAGTCACTTAGAAAGTGATAGAAACAGACCCCACACCAAGATCTGCTATTCTAATCTGCCTTCAAAAACTTGACATTAATATTATTTCTAGTTTACAAGAAAGAAATCACTCTGAAAATAGGACAAACATTTTCAGAAGTAGAAAATCCTAAATGAATGACAACTTAGAGACGTCAGAAATCTTTCAAATAATCAGGGAGATGTGAATATATTGACTCTCAAGACCAGAAGAAAACACTGGGGGTGATGTTCAGACTTCCATGGTGAATGAGGGTAAACAGTGACTAGCCCATGTGTAAGTGCAAGGGATCCAGGCTAGAAAAAGGAACACCCCTGAATCTATGGAGAATTCAATTAAAATACTGTTCTGATTTCATCTCTGCCATCAGTAGATATACTTCAATCTTCACCCTGTTTTCTATTTATTGGCTTACATTTTAATTATGCTTTATACATTTTATTAAGCTCTTTCAATCCTTTTTGAAACAAGGAAGAAAACGAACAACATTTAAATAAGCAAATATATATGTAATTTATCTCTCCCACCTGCTCACAGGAATGCTTTGTCATATTAAGGAGGGAAATGAAGAAATTAAAGGTAGGGGAGAGAAAAGGAAAAAAAAAAACATTGGTCTGGTCATACAATGGAGACAGGAATGAGAACCCCGCCCCCCTCCAAAAAAAAAGCAATACCTTGAAGATTTCTTTTGGTGGGACACACATTTGACCCTAAGCTTTTGAACAGTCAGTGGGAAAATAGAATCCTGATCAGTTACACAATTTACAAGGCATATAAGATAAAATCAGAACAGTTGTTACGAAAGCAAAATTATTGCTGTTACTAATATCCGACAGAAAGCTCTCCCCACGGTCCTCATAAAACCAGCACCATGTAATACACTGGCTTATGTCCTCAACTGCACTTCGCAAGCAGACACAATGACAAGCCCCACAGTGTCTCTGGATCACTCTCAAACAATGGTCCAGCAGAGGCAATTCTATAGGGGTGGATACAATCCCCATCTAGGTATGTAGCCGTCCTCTGATTTGACCAAATCCTGGGATAGATTTTAAAGTGTCTAGAATAATGCATGGGTTTTGTCTTTTAAGCGATCCTTTCTATACATTGTTTCTGTCTGCAGATCTTTTGACAGATATTGGGGAAGCAATGACTTGAAACTACACTTGCTGGCAAGAACTCAGAATGCAGATTACTGACACGCTTGGTTATATGGACCTACACATATTAATCAACAGTTGGATCTAGTTTTCCATCTCTTACCAAAAAATGAGGGTGGGGAAGAGTTGGGAAGGACCTACATTGAATTATAAGCCAGTGCTTCTGTACTCACTGTACTCAAATATCAACTGATGGCGAGCCCTGTACCCACAGTCGACACCAAATTCTCAGAAAGTCGGTCTGATACATAGACAGCTGAGGCCACAGAATGCAAAGCCTAGTCTCATGTTTTGTTCATGGAATGATGCTTGACTTCCAGGGACAGTAATTTCAGGAAAGCACCTAACAAGGACTAATTTTGAGCTCTTCTAGTAAGACATCTGATGAATTTTTCTTCAACCTGAATTCTAGCGAGAATAATGTATTTCAGATCTAGAAGGGAGTTTCAAGTTCACATAATCCAATGCAGAACTTAATAGATAATGAACTTGCATCCAAAAGAGGTAAAATAACTTTCACATATTCACAAAAAGTAACAAAGTGAGAGGCAGAACCCAGGTCCTTTTCCCCATCCTGCTCAGTGGCTCTCTGTGCGTGGACATGTGGTGCTCGACTGGACAGGCCCAAGGGATCCCTGTGCCCACCACCTCCAGGCCCATAGGTACTATTACCATGAAACCTGGTTTTCAAGAAGGAAATTTTAGTATTTCAATTCATCGTTGCCCTCTTGTCTTTCTTTTCAAGTCTGGGTGTCATATGATAGCGAAGTGAATGTAGTCTCCCTGGCCTAGGGTCTCATTACCTGGAGTAACCAGGTCATTGCAATCACAGTATACCTGTAAGTTCAATTACTCTATGAAGGAAGACAATTACCTGGTAAAATGCTTCATTTGGTTAACATAAAGGGGAAGAAAATGCCCTGACCCTCCGTCAACAACATATTACTACAATGACATAGCAAGTCAAGATGAGCAAGATGAGAAATTACTTGCTTAGCTGCTATACTGAGAACTTAACCCCTGCTGGCTCACACCATCCGTCTTCGGTCCTCTGGGCCTCTAGGTAACGAGGTACCATTTTGCTGTCACTGTCACTTCACATGTTCGGTCTCTAAAGCTCTGTTTGTTGCTTCATTCTGCTCTATGTCTCCCCTAGGAGCACCTCATTTTAATATAAATAGAGCGTTTCATCATGCCATGGCAAAGAATCACAGAAGGTACAACTCCCCACATTACTGGACACAGGTCACACAGACGTATTCCAAAAGAGGTCTGAAAGAAGGGAAAATAACCAAAATTGAATAAAAGACCATCGATATTATTTCACTACAGATAATGCAAACTCTGTGGCTATAACAGCTGAGAGTGAAATTGAAGGCAAGGCTCTAGAGGTGGGTGTTTGTGGCTACTGCCAGGACAGAGGATTAGGAGAGATCACAGAGCTCCCACCCATGTCTGCACAAATCAGACCACCACCCTGTTTTTTAACCTGGAGTGAGGGTGGTTTTCGGCCCCCTAGTAAAGGTTCAAGACACTGGTACTGCTCAAATTTAGGAGAGTTAATATTTCCTGAGAGTTGTTCTGACTTAACAAAGTGATCTATAATGCTTGCCTTAACCATACTGATTCTGGGGGCATGGGTGGAGGAAATAGTACAACAATCAAACATGAAATGACCAGAGAGAGGTTTTTCTCACAAGGCCTGGCCTTCTCAAGGGTCTCCCCAGGCCTCCTCGATCTCAGGCGTTGTCTTGGGCAATGTCTTTCTCCTTGTGACTCCTTCTCTTCTTCCATCAATCCTTAGGGTGATGCTCCCTTCTAGAAGGCTGACCTGTGGTGCCTCGGCCCTCGCCACTGTTACTGCTCCTCTCGCACCATTCTGGAAAATGATACTTTTGCTCACTATAAACGCACTGCTGTATTTCCATTTGCAGTACCTTCTGTCCCTGGTAACAAACAAACAATAAAACCATTTTTTCTACAGCACGTAGCCCTAGCCAGTACTTAACTGTCCACTGCCTTAGAGTCTTCATGGCATCTAACAGTTTGGCATCTACCCAAAGTCATTCTTATTCCCTTATCCCAAAGTTCCATATCTTTCCCTAATTTTTTTTTTTTTTTGCTTTTGGTTAGAACATGTCAAATGAACTTTAAGTCTCAATGGCCTCCCCTTCTTATCTCTACATTGGAGTGGTGTGGAGGGATACTGACACCAGTGACTGATTCCAAAGTTTACTGTATGTCCCAGACTTCCCCTGGAGGTACTACAGATGCCAGTCATCAACTTTCAAACTAGATTATGTTTGGGTTTTCTTTTTCAAAATATTTAATATTCTATTGTCCAAGGCATTTATGAACCAAAAACATGATTACACTCTCCCAACAGACATATATAAACACATTCAAAAATCACTGATGATTTTTAAATGATAATTTTCTATGATTTAAAAAATAATAATTATTTCTTAAAAATCATGATCTTTAAATCATGATTTTTTGCACATTTTGGAAATAAAAGTGAAACAAACAATTTTTCTATCTTCCTTCTATCTACCATCTACCATTTTATATCAAAGGGGACAAATAAAATTCATCCATATCCTCTCTGTTTATATTATACTTTACATCAGGACAAAAGCATAGAGAAGATGAGATTTATTTTGCTGTGTTTTGTTTAATACATCTTAACAAAGTCCAAAATGAGAGCTGAAGACAAAGCAGATGATTATTGAATGCTGCTGTAATTCTAAAATTTTTTCATCTACTCTACCTCGGTCCTTCTGAAGAAACATGGTTACAACAACCTTAACCATAGAACTCTTCACTGGAGGAGCCAGTGGATAAACTAGATTCTAGACTCTGTGTTATGCTTTTTCTACAGTACTGCATTACTCCATAAAGGAGAAATGAATTGGTACTCTTTCTCCCTAAAGAGACTTATTAAATGAACAGAATTTACAGATAAGCCTAGCATCGAACACAATCACTTACACCGCATTTTTTATTTTACAGTTTGTCACGTCTCTCCCATCAGGAATAGACTCTTTATAGTCCAAGCCCCTTTAAATTTCTTTTTTAAAAACAGTTCTTTATCTTCTCACGTCTTTTACAACATCCTTACTAAGATTTTATTAGAAATCATTTGTGGTGTATTAAAATAACATGGTCACAGCATTTCCCCACTTCTCTCTTAAAGGAGGAATCCTTCTATCATGGACATCCTCATGACTTTCTTTGACCAACAGAATGCGATGGAAATTAACTGACACAAATTTGCAAGGAAAAGGACTCTGGTATATAAAAAACACTCAGTAAAAGTCCTGATCTTTTATTTTTCTATTTTCAGTTGCTATACAAATAAATAATCATGCCTTATTGATTTAAAATAGCATAAATGGTTCTCTGGCCTATAGAATGCCATCCAGTGGACTCAGTAAATAGAGCTGGCATCTAAACAAACTGAAAGGAATTTAATTGTAAATCTTTCTTTATAATGTAGATATAATTTAGTTATATGAACATATGCAGAATGTGCAATTTATGACTATCCTGCCATAGGGAGTAAAAAATAAGTGTGTTAGATGAGAAAAAAATATTGGAATCAAAGAGTGGATGTTTGCAAAGAGTTACAGCAGCTTGGTTTAACTAATTCAGAGGTCACCCATGGAAATATGTGTTTTGGGCAAATAAAGAACACAAAATCTGAGATTGGTTTATAGCCAAAATTGGCCTGAAGCTTGTTTTTGAAATGTGACAATATAAGCAGTAACATTTCCTGTCAACTACTCCTTGAATTTGGCAGGAAAGAATGTCAAGAAGAAAGGAAAGGAACATATAAACAAATACTGCTGTTTAGTTCTGTCTCATTTACAATTACAAAATGTTGCACTGACTGTCAATTTTGTATTGATTCTCTTTCTGGACATTCATAATTAGGGTAATAAGCCAGATAATTTTTATCGTATTTCCCATTTCTAAATGAAAACCTTAAGAATTTATCAGGTGATACCATGAACATATTTTTTTCAAGAAAATAACATTCTCTCGATATGTATTAACAATTGGAAAAATTCATGGCTATCTGATTAATGAAATTTTTGAATACATAGTACTATTCTTTCTGTAATGAGCATCTGTAAACTGGTAATTTTGATTAAACTTCACAGTATCAAGCTAAAATGCAATGCTTTATTAGCTTTATCAACAAACTGAATGTGAATGTAAAAGGTGTGATAACATCTGAATCTCACTCTTCTACAAATTTTTAACTTTGTTCAAAATGACCATCTTTATTGCCTTTATTACCTTATCTAATACTACCGATGTTAATTTTATTAAACACCTATTGATATTATTGTGATTCACATTATTAATGAGCTATTTAATCTTATCTTTAGTTATTGCTAATATTACTTATCATTTATTATTTAGCAATTGCTTAGGATATGGCAGGTATTATCCTAAGCAATTCTTATGCAATACTTAGTTTAATACTCAATAATCCTATGTGGTTAAAATTATTGATAGCTTTATTTTATGTCTCAAGGAAACTGAGACAGAGAAAACTTAAGATGCTCGAGAACTTTACCAGAAAAGAGTGAAGTTGAAATTCAAACTGACACATTTTCCATTAGCCATTAAAACAGATCACAAAACTTTTGAATTGGAATCAAATAGCCTCATTATTTCAAAGATTTCATTATCATTATGCAAAACTAGGCCTTACAAACTTTTAAGAATAAACCTCAAACTTCTCCAGCTTTGGAGTCTGTTCCTGTGACTTAGATTATTCTCAATTGAGTAATTTATTTTCAAGATCCAAAGAAACCTTGATAACAATTTATGGATTTAATAATTTACTCTCTCTTCATGGGGTCAGAAAGTTCCTGAACACCTACCCCACCACTATCCCTCTGGTCTTGCTTCTGATCACTCACCTATGCTAAATTGCCACAGGAGGGTGAATAATGAGTGAGCAAGTTCTCGAGGGAGGCATTATAAAGGGAAGCACTACGTAAGGTCCCCAAAATATATTCACTAGTTACAACTTATATGTTGTCAATAAATTAATTGGCTTGTGCAAATTCTTTCACATTTCCAATGTGATATGACTTGAGTTGGGGGGATTTATGAGCATTTCTTACATATTCTTGACATGAAGATCCTCTTCATACAAATAGTTACAGCAGACTACAAGTAATAGTAATGTGATTATGATTGTGTTTCAGCTACACTACAAGTGAGATGATAGTAAACTTACTGTAAGGATCTAATAATACCAAGAGAAGACTATTTAGCATCTGATCACATTATTATTATTATTGTGGATAGATGCTTCTTTAAGAATTATTCAGTTATTCCAGAAGGCTCATCAATGCTGGAAATAAAGTAGTAACAGACATTCTAAATTCGAAATAAAGAATTCCGGATACAAATCCAATGAACAACTTAATATATTACTCTATAGCTTCAAATTTCCATCACGACAGAGATCTATTAACAGAAAGATAATAGGTTTGAGGCAAGTCTATCAAGATGTCAATCCCTTTTGCTATAGTATTTGCAATATATGGAGAATTTGTCCTTGGAATTATAAAATCTCTCTCTGTTAGTCATTTTTTCTTACTGAACTTTACCATGAAAATGAAAATGAACATACCCAACTGATTTAAATTTATTTTGATGGTAATTACAGCCTTGCTTATTTCATGGTGCAGTACTGTGACTGTTAACAGAAGACAATACTACCCGCTGAATTCAATCATCATGACACTTTCTCAGTGTCCTTTACCAAGTATACCCTTCTACATGGCATTTCCACATCTGAGGTTAAAATGTTATACTGACTTCTTGATTATAAGGTACATCCAATTCCAATCGGGAATTCACTAAAGACAACCATGAAGCAATGATGAATGTTATTAACTCCAGAATGTTTTCTAGATGTGCTCACAGGTTGCTTCTGTGCAGTGAGATCGCCCTACAAGCTAATGTTCAGCAATCTGCATGGGGACAAAAGAAGCCTGTAAAAACACCAGCAAATTAATGTATTCATTTCATCTTCTTTTGCACCATTTAGAGCAAATCCTTTCTGTCAGAGTCTTAGAACAGGAAACTTAATAGCTATCATAAAGCCTATGATAAACATAAAAGTTCTTGGATTTCCCACTATGTATGCATTGTCTGGTGAAATAATGGGACTTTGTAATTGTTCAGATCTACTAAAATTTCAATCAAAATTACCTTAATTAGGTTCTTTAGAATTTATGTGACCCTCATTTTTAAGAGTTAGATGAGCAGATTTTATAACTGTGGTGCATGCATTTAAACGAGTACCTGGTTCAGCGTAAGTAATCGGAAATGTTGACTAATGGTGATATTAAAATTTTAGAACAGGGGCTTTGAGTTCAGTTAGCAATGGGAGACTAGCCAGGAGAGGCTGGGACTAAGAGGCTGGAAAGTAGTTGCACCGGCTATTGTGAATCATGTTCTTGAGAGTGACAGAGCGATGCCTCAAAAGTCACAGTCAGAGATGCAGAACATAGTCGTCATGACAGGTGGTTAAGACCAGAGAGGTCCAAGGTACTAGCATTTGGTGTCAGGAAAAACAGCAAGTGGAAAAGAAAATTTGCAGGAATTGTTTTGATTTGATGTATTCAGCTGCTATTTTTTTTTAAAGATTTATTTATCTACACATACAAGAAATGGGGTAGGGGCCAGAGGTGCGGAGGGTGAGAGGATTCACCAGAGACAGAATGGGAAACAGAACAGGCAGACTGACTGATGAAATACACTACTGAGGGGAACAGCAGGCGAGAGAGGAGAGGTCTGTTGTGCCATGTGGTTCAGCTCTCTGGCTGGGGATTGAACTCGTGCTGCAAAGGCTGCGATAGCTTCATAGTGCTGTGCTTAATGCCTTGAGCCACCAGGGAGGTCCCCCCAGCTGCTATTTGACAAAATTTACAGGACATGGACTGTCTCTGATTTTGGAGGGAATTGAAGCCATAGATGAGTGAAACCACAGCAATGATATGAGAACTGGGCAGTTGTAAAGCTGAAGAAAGCAAATTGCTGGTTAAAAGGCAAAGGCAAGGGAATCTATGGGGCCATTGGCTGCTGATTAGGGACTCCAAGTAGCTGTGAGATAAGGAACTAGCCCAGAGAAGTTATACAACCAGCCAGTTTAAGGTGAAAGCAGGCCCGAGGCAGACTCAATCGTGGAAAGACCAGATAGGGAGGCAAATGAAACCAACAGATTTTCGACTTGATCACAGGAATGAAGCAGAAACCAATTACTAAACCTAAGGATGACAGTGGATAAGTAACACAGTCAAGTCATGTTGTTCCTACTCCCAAGCCCTATAAAATTCCTCTCACTATACCTGAATCTTACACAATTCTAATATGAAGAGGTAAAACGTGTAACTGGTTCAGAGGAACAATTACTGGCTGAATAACTTTACTAAAAAACATACTGAAGGGCCTCCCCTGGTGGCGCAGCGGTTAAGCGCTGTGCTGTGAAGCTGCCCACAGCCTCTGCAGCACCAGTTCAATCCCTGGCCGCCAGCAAGGGTCCCACATGGCATGCACACCTCTCCTGCTCCCCTCAGCAATGTATTTTGTCAGTCTGCCAGTTCTGTTTCCTGCTCTGGCTCTGGTGAATTCTCTCACCCTCCCGTGCTTCTGACTGTATCCAGTGCTTGTATAAATAAATAAATAAATCTTTAAAAAAAAAATGCTGAAAATAGGGCCTCCCTGGTGGCCTAGGGGCTAAGGCTCAGCGCTACTACCCCTGTTGCCTGAGTTCGATCCCCAGCCAGGGAGCTGACCCATATATAGCGCAGCAGACCTCTCCTGTCTCACCCGCTGCTCCCCTCAGCAGTGTATTTCAGTCGATCTGCCTGTTCTGCTCCCTGCTCTGTCTCTGGTGAATCCTCTTACCCTTGCACCTCTGGCCTATACACCAGATCTTATACACAAAAATTTAAAAATTTTAAAAAACATACTGAAAATAAAATGTTCTATGTCCAGAAATTACTAGCAATTACTAACAATACCATAGAGAAATATGTTACAAAAAGATCTTCATCTACGAGATCAAGATCATTGTACTCAAGGCTGGAAAGAAGATAACGGACCCCAAAAAGCTGAGGTGAAAAAAATACATAGAGATAGAGGAGATGTAAATAGAATATATAGCTATTCATTTGTCCTAAGTGTTCCTGACAATAAATACCTCTTCAATTTATATAAACGCTTTATATAAATTGAAGAGGTATTCCTCACCAGGAAAATATACTCAACAAATATTTAGTTGACTTACTATAATAGCTGACTAACATTAGCTAGCCATATAATGAGTCATGAAAAGCACTGGTGATTGTTATTATACTGATAATAGAAGCTGCAATCCCAGACTAGAAGAAATGCAAGATTTTGAGTCCTAAATACACACAGAGTGATTAACTTTGTTGAATAGGATAGAAATTTCTATTACTGGTGGACAAAGAGGTGATCCAATATTATCACAAAAAGAAAAAAGACTATGATACGCTAGAAATAAAGAGTAGAGAAGGAAGGCATGGATACTTTCGTACCTAGGTTCAAATCCTGATTCCCCAGTGACCAGTAAAATACAGGCGCCCAAGAAGTTGAGGGGAAGATTTGAATTAAGTTATCTCATAATTTGAATGTTGTAGCTATTAAAAACAATAAAACAAGTGATTCACGCAAAGCCCACCCAGACTTAAATCTAATCTAACTGCAGTTTCAACATCTCCCAAAAGGTAATGTTAACCTAATCAATCTGGATTTTCCACATCAGCATCAGTGAGTTAATCATATAGAAAGAACCCCCTTAGCCTCTTAAGGGGAGGTGACACGGCCCTACCAAAAACAATCTTTCTTCTCTTTCGTTAATAACCTTGTGCTACCCCCATTTCCTCTATAAAAACTCTCTTTTCTGCATAAGCCGTTGCAACCTCTTTCTACTTGTTACTGGATTCATTAGTCCTTTAATAAAGCCAACTAGGGGCCTCCCCGGTGGCGCAGTGGTTGAGCGCTGGGTTGCAAAGCTGCCTCTCCTGCCGCCCGCTGCTCCCCTCAGCAGTGTACTTCTTCATTCTGCCTGCTCTGCTCTCCACTCTG
Source organism: Talpa occidentalis (assembly GCF_014898055.3). NCBI lineage: Eukaryota > Metazoa > Chordata > Mammalia > Eulipotyphla > Talpidae > Talpa > Talpa occidentalis. The sequence goes on from NW_023601322.1 coordinate 95,373,531, forward strand.
GCTCTGGTGAATCCTCTCACCCTCCCACGCTTCTGACTGTACCCGGTGCTTGTATAAATAAATAAATAAATAAATAAATAAATAAATAAATCTTAAAAAAAATAAAGCCAATTAGATCTCTAAGTTCGTAAATTTGTTTTTTTTTTTAAAAGAAAACATGGCATATATCATCCATGTGTTACTCACAGAACTAAAAACTCTTTTAAAAGCTAAACATATCAAATTCTATTAAATGCATGCAGAGACAGAAAGACCTCAAGGTCAATAAAATTGTCTCCTATCAGTGATATTTGTAATTGCTGCATGAAGGACTTACATCCAGGAGTTTCGTTGACAGTGTTTTCAGACAAAACAGCACCTGGCAAGTGGTAGGCACTCAATAAAAGTGGACTGACAGAATTTAAGAATATCCCTAACTTCTAGGGTATGGATTTCCTCAACTTCAAAGTGAGATGGTGGTACTGGATGACAATTACTGTAACCGTTAGCCCAAACTGCTCCTAAGCCTCTCCCATGGTAATGGGTTACTCAGCCACCTAGTCCACAACCGCCAAGCAGGGTAATGAAGCAGGTGGAATGGGGACTCATTTGTTACAAATGTGTTGTCTGAAGAGGACAGCATGATCAATCAGCTGTTGTCACCTGACAAATATTTTTGGTTCTGCATTTTTGCTAAGCACGGAGACTGCTTTCTCACTCACCGGTTGTCCAGGCACACCTAGATGAGGTCTGCCTTAGTCTCAATTGCCTAATTCTTTTTTGTATGTTTGCTTTTTTGTTTTAAATATTTATTTATTTAGGCATACAAGAGCGGGGGTACAGGCCAGAGGTGTGGGGGGGGATGAGAGGACTCACCAGAGACAGAGTGGGGAACAGAACAGGCAGACTGACTGAAACACACTGCTGAGGGGAACAGCGGGAGAGATAGGAAAGGTCTGCTACGCCATGTGGGTAGCTCCCCGGCTGGCCAGGGATCAAACTGATGCTGCAGAGGCTGTGGATTGCTTCATCGTGTGGTGCTTAACCCCTTGCGCCACCAGGGAAGCCCTCAATTACCTAATTCTAAAATAGAGGAACTTATAAACATATCCCTAGTAAAGCATGACCACATATGTAAGTGCTCATGTGTTTTTATTCTTCTTCACTTTATTTCGATAATTCATGTATCAACCTGGCTTCCATTCCCTCTCTTTTGAGGCCATAATGTTTGTTTTTCTTGAAATCATTTTTATATACCAATGCCATTTTATATACCAATATAAAAATATTTTATATTTTATATATTTTATATAAATATTTTATATTTTTATATACCAATCATTTTTACATCTTTTATATATATAGAAATATACTTTGATAAGCATGAATACTAGTTAAGGGTTCACTTTTAATAAAACTTTAAGACAAAAATGTCTTAAATCCAGCATGATTCACTTAAAAGCATGGGTCAAATAGCACACACTTTGGAGAAATCTTTTCCCCAACCATTCCGGCCTGAAGCACTCCAATCTTCCATTAAAAATTGTAATACAGGTGTCCCCTAAATGACAGCTTTCCCAGCCTCTCCCTGGTCCTCCTTCTTCTCTTACGTCTTCCCTCTCTTTACGTCCCCTGGCCATCCCCGCTACCCTATCTTCGCCGTTTCTTCCTTCCACTCTTTCTTCAGGATTTTAGGAAGCAACATGCATGAACCCAAATGTCTGGGGTCAAATCCTACTCCAAGATTCAGTGGTTGCGTGACTGAGCAAGTCACTTACACTCACTACAGTTCAGTTGCTATACTGGTAAGTTGATGACAGCCGTTAAGAATAGCACCTACTTTAAAGTTCATCGTGAAGATTCAGTTAAGTCGCTATACTCGTAACACAGAAGATCATGCTTAAACCCACAGCAAGTCCACAGTGGTTGTCTGATATCATTCTTGTGATTTCATAAATGTCTACTTGGCTCCTCTGGGTATTTTGCTCTATCCAACATACCACAGAGTCCTTATCGCAAACACTCTTGGGTGTTCTCTGCACTCCTGCCACCTCTCTTGCCCCAGGCCATATTCATACATATATTTAGCTGATCACAAAAGATATAAGTGTAATCCACCTCCACCTCCACTCACCCTCTGGTCTGCCCGCACCCTGAACTCTGTCCTGTCGGATTGGCTTTTAAGGAGGGAAAGCATTCTCTCCATCTGCCCCCAACAATAAACCCGCAAGGAAACAGCTATAACTCATAGCCACGTATCTATTTGCAGCTCTGCTTCTTTCTATCACCTGTGTTAAAATATCACAATATTTCAGCTGTTAATTGAAGCACTCTGGCGTCTTGAGTTATTTTTATAGTCAACTTGAGATGATATGTGATAGTTCAGATTAATGGAAGCTGTGAGTCAGAAATTCTGTCTCTAGTTAGGGTTATAACTTTTAACATGTGCTAACATGTGATATCTGTAGATCACGTGACTTGTATTTCTAAAATAGGGATTTGAAACACTGAACTTTTGTCATGGCAACACGTTATGCTAAATGAAAGCAACACTTTAGTCTCTCATAATTTTTTTTCCCCCTGGTTCCACATGTCTTAATAAAAAGCAGTCATTCTAATGTTTTTCAGATGTCTTCAGCAAACCCAAGGGTATTTAACTAAAATAAGCAAATACCAGGTGAAATGGGCTTATCAACCTTAACAAGAGTGTTTATAAAATGCTGATCAAGACCAAGAAAACAAAGAAAAATGATTTGTGAGAAAGAAAGCTCACCTATTTTTTTTTTTTTCTTTTTGTTCCTCCAGTAGGTAAGGAAAAGTCTACGAGGCATTCAGGGAACCAAGGCTCAGAAGTGTGAACCGCCAGAGAAGCGGCCTGGAGATCCTTTTAAGTGATGTGAGCAGCAAAGCTCTTAAAATGGGCCTAATTAGCTGTTTGATGTACTTGACAGAGAAAGATGTATGCAAGCAGAGAGAAAAGACTGCAAACACAGATATCCCTGATTGCGTTATTGTCCAAAACTTTAATTAATTTCTTGAGGACTATCTTTTCCATAATTTAAAATGGTTTAAAAGATGTACAACTAACAGGTTCAAAGTGTTTCTTTAGCTAATCACTTGCACTGCAGGAGGCTGGAAATTATAGAGCACATTTTATACCCTTCTCAAGCCGCTCAAGAAGTACTTGTACAGGCGCTGCCTTTCTTTCTCCCCGTTTGCGAAATGGCATTGAGAAATAAGACTCAAATTTGCTGATATGTTGTTAAACGCCCCATCAGCCCTGCTCTGCTCTTCTGGGCACTGAAGGTAGGGCGTGGCCACGTATTCTCAGCACACACGTCATGTGAGATGAAAATTTAACACTGGCTACGGGCTCAATGAAGAAATATACTTTTCTGCATTTTAAAATCAAATGAATCCTTCCATTGGGATCACATGCTTCTTGTAAAAACAAAGTTTCATAAAGAAAAATTTTGAATCCCACCGGAGACAACTTTTTGAATAAAAATTATTATAACTGCAATTTGCATACATAGTAGCTGTCAAAACATAAATGGGCAAAAAGAAACTGTTCCTGCTTATTTGAGTTATGGAAATTTACATTAGACATTTTGCTAGTGCTGCTTGTTTTCTCTTCGGGAATATATATGTATGTGTTTTAAATTTTTGTGATTTTTAAAGGCAGTCACTACTTTCAAAATCATTCTGCTGGAAAATTCAGGGAAACAGTCAACTTAAGGGTCATTAGTAAAAACAAACTAAAACTAATAACCATGTGAGCTGTGGGAGAACAACCACCTTAGAGTCCTATACTCATCAAGCTATCATGCCACGGGGGAGTGATCAAAATTGTGTGTAGTTATCAGTCAAGAATTTTTACTTAAAGTGACTCTTTATCAGAGACATCTAGGATTTTTGCCAAAATCATAGATATGTGACGGATGGATTTTCATTGTCTTTATATATGAGTAGCATGGAAAACCCTTCTCATTTATCCAATAAATATTTACTGGGGACTTACTAGGTGTCCCTGTTACTGATGATACAGCAGAAAAGTAAACAGACCAAACTTCCTTCATGGAGCTCACAGGCCAGTTGGGGCAAAGGTTTAAATAAACTATGTAAGTAAGTAACTGAAATACTGTATTATATGGAGATATGTTAGCCCAGAGCACAGAGCTGGGTACCTCGTGTGGGGCTGCCATGCTGAGGTTGTCACTGGGGCAGGGTGGGGACTAGAGCCTTCGAGCAGACAGCCAGATTCTGATGGGCATTTTAAGACTCATCCGGGGGCTGGGTTGAGATTAATCTAAAGCAGAGCAAACGTGGAAATAAGGAGATGACTTTGCTGGTTTTGATGGTGAACTGAGCAAGAGACAACAGCGGCTGGGGCCACCTCTGCCTTGGAGTGGGGAGAGCAACAAGCACACGAATGGTTGCAATCCTCTGGGGCTGTGTAAGGGCAGGCGTGCAATGACTTCCTCCCGCGCTTTTGATCTTAGCCTTATCACCTCCTTCTGGACTGGACTCCATCAATTACCCCAGCCTATTAATCTCTCTCATGCTACTGTCTACTTTCCCAAACAAGCTCACGCCTCTCTCATTTATAATAAAAAGAAAAAAAAAAAAGAAACAAAGGGGATTTTTTGCTTTTGCCTGTTAGTAAATGTCAGAAAAGAGGTGACATTTGAGGTGGAACTTAGAGGATGAGTAAGTTTAGCAGGCGGAGAAACAAGGTGAATCCAGGTGAAGGCAGCCACAGGATGTAACAGGCAAAGTCGCCAAGGCTGGAAGAGGCAACGTGCGGGGACTGTGAGCGGTCTGGCATTGCTGGGGTGTCCTGGAGGGCACCCATGGAGGGCACCAGGTCACAAGGGGCCCCTGGGACTGCTCTAAAGGGCTAGGTCTGTGCTGATGCACTGCAGCACTGGGTGTGGAGAAGTAATCCTTGGGAAGGAGGGGGTGTTGCCCCAAAAACATCAGTCTGCGTCATAGCACAGGAGGATGTGCACTGACCCTATCGGGGTCCAAGATGTGCACTTGGACCCTCTGACAGAGGCCTGCCTGGCCCTGGAGGGAGCACCAAGGGCTTGGTCTGCCCAGAGCACCAACCATCTGGCCACAGACAAGACTCCCCTCACAAAGATAATCCACAAACCCTTTAAAGGCAGATCCACAAGCCAACAGAACTGGTATTTCAAACAAACTTTGGGGGCCTAAACACAAACTATAACTATAACTGGCATATGTTATATGAGGTTTGGGTGTTTGATACAATGATTTGACATCTGTATACATGTGACATGATCACCAGAGAAGTCTACTGTTCCTTTAGTCTTAGGACTTTTTTTCAAATTTGCAATATTACATGCTGGCCCATGGATCCCAAGCTGACACTACATCCTTATGGTTTATTAACAACTGGAAGTTATAAAATCCCCTCCCCCTCTGGTAACCACTAACCTGTTCTCTGTATCTATCAGTTTGGTTCAAACTATAATTTTACAAAGAAGAGGCACTGAACCGCTTTCAGGGGACCGTGTGGTGTCCAAAGGAAGCCACTGGCCCTAATAAAGCAGTTTCTGCTTAGAGCATCTTAGTATTTCACACAAGGGGATTTTCCATGAGCCCCACTGAGAAATGCGGGCAGACAATGGGGTATTAAAAAAATAGACTTGTACTTAGAAAGATTCATCTGGGCAGATTGGCCACTGAGAGAACAGCGATGTTGCTACCCAGAAGATTATCGCAGAACTTCTGACAAAAGTGATGGAGACTCCAGAATGTCTCCGATGAGCTCATGGACACACACGCGTGAGATATAAATGCTGGCTGTGGGTAAGGAGACATCGGGAAATACATTTTGGAGAGGAACACAGAGCTGTGAGGAATCCTGCGGGCACTGAACTGCCTTAACAGGGAGAGGCTGAGTCCATTAAAGGAGCAATTTATTGGACAGACCGGTGAGAGCTGGCAGCCGAGTGACGCCCGCCTGCCGGCAGAGCGGGGTTACAGCCTGAGACTTTAAAAACTTCACTGGGGGAAAAATTACAGTCAGACGGCAGCAGCCGAGCATGGCCCACGGCACAATATGCCGATAACTAAGTCCCAGGGAGAACTGATTTGTGGCTCCTGGGCACACGCGCCGAGCGCCTGGGCTATTGACAGTGCTGGTGCTGCGAGACGCAGAGCCATCTCGGCTAACAAGGAAGCACTGGAGGTCTTCATTTAGCCCCTGAGCCCGTCTCCAGAGGCCGTGCGGCTGTCTTTACCTTGCTACCAATCAACACATCAAAAGCTGCGGAATATATTTTCACTTTCAAAAAATGCAAACTGCGAGCGAGATAGAAGTTGCCACACTGGACTAGAACAAGGGTGAATGATGATAGCCCTGCTCCAGATATGAAGCATAAATCACGTGTGCCCGGCCGGAATTTTCTTCTGTATGTCAACAGGAAAGAAACTGAGTGTCTGCATTCACATGCCACACACACCATGTTAATTTGACTGGAAAGGATTAAAAACATTTGCACTGGATTTCGTCCTGGAATGACTGTAGGCAGACACTTCCACGGGACTTCTCACTGACGATACCTGCTGATAATGAACTTATAATTTCAGAATATTCCTCTGAGTAGCCCTCAGACAATTACCTGGCCTGGGTTGTTCACGTCAGCCTGATAGGTCAAGGCGAGAACACCTATCCTTCTTTATTTAATTTCAGCAAGTTCCCCCTTTCCAGGGTGTTTGAGATTCCATTGGAAATAAATTCTGAATCTTTAAATGGTTTCTCAAATTATCAGCTCTTTTGACACTGCTGCTAATATCATCAAGACCTTTCCTCCCAGATGTTTTCCAGGAAGACTTACCCACAAAAGGTCAGCGCTGCTTCCCAGCCCGCAGGGATCACGGAGTTTCGGCACTCTTGACGGGAGAGTGTGCAGGTGCATGAGAAAAGAGAGAAGGTTACCCTTTGGTAAGCTCTATTTAATTCTCTAAAATGAGTGAAAGGTCACACTGGGGAGGTAGCCTCCTTATGCATTTGAAGTAAAAGCCAGTGCTTTAGCTTGAAGTTGCAGGTGGCCCAGCCAGGACTGGAATGCATGGGAGGGACGCCTTCCGCCCAGTCACCTCTGCAAGGAGATGCTGCTTAGGCTGACTGGCTACCTGAAAGCAGCCCTCCTTGCAGGCCTTGCTTGGCAGACCCACATGGCACAGGGTCTTCACTGGACCCCAGACTCCCTCACTCAGAGGCAACCTCTCTTTCCAACTCTCTAGAAAGGTGGTGCCTTTTCACAGTTTCCTGGATCTGCTATGTGACTGAATACATACCCCTTGGTGATGGGTGTCTGTGTGCTCAAATGCGCTTTCATTGTGCATCACCCTTAAAAATAAAAAACATCACAACAAAATGTTAAACTTACTGGACACAACTGTGATGCAGGCGTAAACATAGTCTTGTGGTAGAATAAAAATCATGGCAGATTCCACATGCCGATTTCACACCTAAACTTTCATTCTAGAGGTTTGTCAATTCCCTTGCACCTATGTTCCTATTTCAACAGAAACTCCAGGTCTCGTTCTGACACTTTTATTAAAAAAAAAAAAAAATCAACGATAATAGCTTTTCAAGCCCATTCATTCCACAGAGGTTCCAAGAGAGCTGAAAAGAATGTCTATTTCCACATGAAGGACTAGACAACACATCAACTAAACTTGCAAGACATGCCATTTTACATACCTTTGTAACATCCGGATTAGACTGTGGCGGTGCTCTCTCCCCGGGGCCATTCTTAGAGACCACCCAGGAAATTCCCAGCGCGGAAAGCAACATCAGTCTGTAGATTTAGGATTGGAGAATGTTCCAGTTGTGCCTACACTGGAACAGCAACAAGTCTATTTCAAGCACAATTAAAAATCTGCAAGAAGAAATTAGAATGTCTAGCTTCCCTGAGAGGGAGACCCTTTCCAGGAACACCCCAAGTCCTCCTCCTCTTGTTACTGTATTACAGGAAGCAGCTTTGGCCGCAGTTTTGTGTACATCAACTTCAGCAGGTCCAGAGCTTCAGCAAGGACCTCGTTTAATTTGCGACCAAACCTATAGAAATATGAAATTCACACTGAAGCATCACCTGCTGGCCTAAATAAACCCACTGAATTAATTTATTTACAAATTGAAATTTAAAAAACTTGTAAAACTCCTAAGCTGGATGACAGGTAGCACTCATATGGATGTTCTAAGTGTAGCTTAGCAAAGATCAAAGGTGAGAGAGTTTGACTCTAAAGTGAGCTCTTCTATGGTTCTAACAATCAGGTCAGTGGTCAGCAGGTTTGACAGTGTTGGCATCCTGGTCTTGTTCTTCTCTGTAAAGCATCGTGTCTTCTGCCCAGCTGCAGTTAGGGATGAGGCTCTGGATTAGGAAGCAGGGAGTCTTTTCCAATCTATTGTCTCTCACTCCAACATGGTCTCACTAACCACCACTGAATTAGTAAAAATCCCAGTGCTGGGTCTACTGGGGACAGTCCTGAGAATCTGGCCTTAGAGGCACATATCAAAACGCATGTGCACTTCTAGGCTGTCCCCAACAAGGTGACCCAGGGCCAGCACTTCGTGTTTCGCTGCAAGTAGGTAGAAGAAAACGAATCTAAATCTTGAGGCTTCATCTTACTCTGACAGCAGAAAAAGAATATGGTTTTCTAAAATGAATCAACTTCATTTTTAAAATGCATTATAGCCCTTTCTTATATTTTCCATGCAAAAGGTGCATAATGGTTTCAAGGGAAGAGTTTTGTTTTGGAGGGTTAGTTTTTGCTCTGAAATGTCAGGGGGATTTGTCTTATGTTATGTCAGAGTCTGGTGAGAAAGTAAGTCTCTTTGACACATGGGCCAATGAGTTAGATCCTTTCTTTTTGTCCTCTTAGATAAAGAGTTGAAGACAAGACTGGATTGAGTTTCAGTGATGGTAATGCCCCAGTTTCTGCTCTCTTTTTACCCGACAACTTGGCCACAATAAGAGGCAAATTATTTGAATAAGTAGTTAACAGCATTCTTTAGAATGGGGGGTGGATTATATGATGAACTGAAGATCATTAACAATAGGAAAGATTTATATCCTCGGAAAATAAAGTATACCTTCTTAACTTCTTCTTGGAGATGTGACAACATTTTACACCATGTTCAAGTCACGCCTTCCAAGGCGGGCAGGGTCCTGGTGCTGTGTCACTGGTGTGGCCACATGCCAAATAAACCAGAATCGGAGAGTGAGCAAGGCTGAGCTACCCAAGGACAAGTTAAACCAGCACTGCCCCAGGCAGAATCATTCCATCCACAAATAACTTCTGGAGATCATTTATTTCCTTTTCATGTTAAACTTAGAAGCAAATACAAAATGCCACTCTAATCCAAATAACTATCTTCATATTAACAAAACAAACTTTACAATCTATATTTTCGCATATTTTTAAAATCAACATGAATATATGTTTCATTCTGCAAGATGGTAAATATTTATAATTTATAAGATACATTTATAAGATACTTTTTATAATTTATAAGATACATTTTTAGATTTAAAAATATACTTTACAAACATTTTTATTGGCTTAAATGGCCTCAGGATCTACAAACTTAATTATGAAATAAAAGTAATACCCATTCCCAAATTTTAACTAAAAGTAAGGCAAATTTTCAGTCATTCAATGAAGAATTGCAATAACTTGAGTGACAGCAGTGTATGTGTGTGTGTGTGTGAGAGAGAGAGACAGAGAGATAGAAAGAGAGACACAGAGAGAAAGAAAAAGAGAGAGAGAGAGAGAGACAGAGAGAGAGAGACAGAGAGACAGAGAGAACGAGAGAGAAAGAGAGAGAGTTGAAAGCTGGGCACTTAGGAGAAGACCATTCAGTTTTTCTTTCAGTATATGTTAAAAGCAAATATAGCAAATTCTTTGCTTTGCTGTTTAAGTATGTGTAGTAATTTATTTAATAAATGTCTGAGCTTTGACTGAAATAGATTTGAAGCCCAATGCAATCATTACTTGAACAAATGGCCAAAACTACAATTCTCATTTTTCTCTTTCGTGAAACTGTCATTGTAATGCCCGTCACTGAGGTGGTTCTGAAGACTGCTGACCCCAGCACCGTGCCTGGTTTGGAGCAGACAATCACTAAGCAATTATTCACAGCACCCAGTTTAGAAAGAGAATAAAACAAATAATACTATGCTAAACAGGGTTTAGCTTTACTCAAATGATTCAGAAAACATTTGAGGGTCAGAATTTTTTGCAAAGCATTGTTATAAACATCTCATTTTAATGCACCGTGTTTTGAGACCCAGCTTTAAACAGAATCATTTTAAAAGAATGCAACAAGGTCTTATTTCACTGCTTAGCAGTTTGGAATAATTGTATTATAAACACACAGCAGAGGTTAGAGTTCTTAGAAAATACAGGCCTTTCTCCTTCCTCTTGTGGCAGATTTTCAAAAAAGTTGAAATGTGCTACAACCATTTGTATAAATAATCTTAAGTAAAATAATTAAAAATTGTCCTCTGAGGGCTTCCCTGGTGGGGCAGTGGGTTGAGCTCAGTGCTGTGAAGCTGCCAGCAGCCTCTGCAGTGCCAGTTCGATTCCTGGCCGACCAGGGAGATACCCACATGGCACGGCAGACCTCTCCTGTCTCGCCTGCTGCTCCCCTCAGCAGTGTCTTCAGTCGTCTGCCTGTTCGGCTCCCTGCTCTGTCTCTGGTGAATCCTCTCACCCTCCCGCGCCTCTGGCCTGTACCCCAGCTCTTGTATAAAAATAAACAAATCTTTAAAAAAAAATTGTCCTCTGAGTCTCAGTCTTTCCATGTAGAAATGAAATCTTGCAATAGATAATCTTGTAGGCCCCTTGTAGTAATGACCTTGGTTTATCTTTATTACCTTCCTTTCCCAAAAACAAACAAATCACAGACAAAAAAAAAAAAAATCCGAAACTTATTTCTGTAGTCCTCAAAAGACAACTACGGCTGCCACTTGTTACTGACAATAAGGAAATCACCAGGAGCTGAAACGTAGCGGATAAGAGAGTATTCATTTACCTTCTTATTTTTTTCTCTAAAATCATGGTAGGAGGGAGAGATGTTGGGGGAGGGATGTGAACAATCGTGGATTGGTCTGATTTTTTTTTTAAAAAAAAAAAAAAAATTTTTTTAAAAAAAAAAGGGAAAAGAAAGAAAATCACCATTAATCAAAATGACCCTGACTGAAACTTCTTGATAGAAGACTTATCTCGCACCTTTTTGGTCAAAAGAATGAGAGGTCACCGGTACAACCTCTTCCACATGTGTGCACTCTTCCCTGCTAAAACCCTGCCTTTTGTGCTGAATTCACAACCCTTCAGGAAATGACCTAGGTTGTAAAAGGAAGACAAGGTTCTATTTTTGCCTTCATTTCCTGCACAACGTATTTAGATGTTTGTCTAAGAAGAAAAAAAAAAATATATATATATATATAACATGCAGCCTTAAAAAAGAAAATGCTGGTTAAAAAAAAAAAAACAAACCACTCAATCACAAACACACTGCAGTCAGTAGCTGGGCTTCAGCCTACAAATCATCGGGAAAGCCAGTTTCTATCTATGGAAGCCATAAAATGCCTTTTTAACTCAATATTGTTAGGAACATTCTAGTCCAGATTTGAAAGGATTTCCCTATTATTTTCTACCCCAAAGATTAAGTATTAAATAATGACCCCCCCAAAAAAAAAAAGATAACTCCTTGTTTGTTAAGGAGACCTGTCTTACACTTTCCTAACATTATAGCCAGATTTCACGGTCACAGGAAAACAAAACACACATAATGGAGTGGTTATTAATTCAATAAATCCAGCAGCTCTCCTGCTCTGGGCAAAAGGCAAAGTTAAAAGCAGCTGTTCATTGACGACATATGGGACATGCCCAGGGTGAGGTAGCTGCTTTAGCACATCATCCAGCACTTTTAAGGCTGACTGCACTCAATTTCTTAGACAATCTACACACCATTTTCAGTTCTGTACCTCCATAATTTATCACAACAATACCTCGAGCACATAGATCGGAGGGGGAAAATGAAAGCAATTTACAGTATCAAGATGAAAGTCGCTGGGTGGACAGAGAAGACCTACTATGTAAATCATATCCACAACTTCAAGGAATGTTGACATAATATTCTGGAATTAATTTTTTCCAGCATTCCTATGTAGGTCACACAAAGGTAAATCTAGTTTCTCCTCCCAAACCTCTTATATCTGGAGTTGTTTATCAATATGTTAAAGAGGAAATTGATTTTACCTCTCCCTCCTACAAGGACAATAAGAACCTTATGTATAAAACCACCAATAACAATGAAAGGAATCAGTTGAGACATCAGCATGCAATCTTTAAATATGTCTTCCAGTTAAAGGTCATCGGACGACAGCAATAAAAAAAAAAAAAAAAAAAAAAAAGACAGATGCACAGACAAAGAATAGTAGTCCATTTGAAATAGTAGTCTGGATTATCGTAGACTAATCTCATTATGACCCCCTTAAAATATGTGCCTAAAACAGATTCCTATAGGTAAGTCATACTGATGGCAAACACTTAATAAAACATTTTAATAAGTGTTTTCATGCCATCAAATAATGTGTATTTTGTGGGGGAGGCTGTTTGTATACTCTAATGCAAATAGTATGCTGATGGTATGTTCATCAAAAGCTAGGCGATTATTTCCACTTCCTTCTTTCCAACCCTTCTATCTCTGAGCCTTCCCAGGCTTGATTGACACAGGACAACCACAGGCAGTTACAAGGTGGTGAGAGAGACCTCCTGAAATTATCTCAGAACAAAAGGTACTAACAAAAACCAGGACATGTAAGAACATTCTAGGAATCTTCAGAAACACTCTAAAGTCTTTCATTTCCTGAAGTCATACAAAGGCAGGGTACCAGCCTTTTAATTTAGATACTAAAGGAAAAGTAGACCCTTAAAACTGGAAGAGTTGTCAACATACTCATTTGAGACATTTCTCTTTCTGGAAGTGAAATAAATAATTCCCTAGTTGTTTTTTATCTGAAATAAAAATTAATTTATTTGATGTAGATAATTTGGGGTAAAAAGCATCACTCCTAATTCTAACAATCAGATATAACCTCCAACCCTAACTCGTCTTTCACTACTTGATTCCTTTTTTTCCATGTAAATGTGTCAGAAATCTTTTTATATTAATGATATTGAATTCCTTTACATCATATATACTCAAAATGTCTCTTTTTTTCCATTGGCTTTCACTGTTGATGCTAAGTGCTTAGATAACGCTCTTTGATATATTCCTCACAAAAAAACCATTATGTGGTAGTTATTGTGGAGTAATAATAACAACTGCTATTTTTTTATCAGTATTCTATGACTATGTTATAGATCAGAAAATCAAGGCATAGAAAGGTTAAGGATCTTGCCCAAGGTCATACCAAATAATTGACAAAGCTGGTTTTGAAATCCAATGTGGCGGTCTCAGTCAGAGTGCTTGGCCACTAGGTATATTATCATTACAAGTGTTTTTTAGTCTTATGTTTTCATCTACCAGTCATACAAATTGTTTTCTTCCACTTTTGTGCTTAGAGGGACCTTCAACCTAGGGTCAGATACAAAGTCATCTCTGTATTTCTTCTAGTTGTTTTATATCTTCCTTTATATTTTATTCCTTTATCTCCCTGCAATTTATCTTAAGATACAGGATGAGGCATCTTTATTTTTCTATGTAGTTAGGTAATTTATCTAGGATCAATTATTTAGTTATTTTTTCTTTGATGCTTTGAAATGCTGATTTATCAATGTTAGTGATTTTATTATGTTCCAGCTACACTATTTTAACTACATGACAAGATCTAACAGTGCAGCCTCCCACTCGTCTGTTTTCAAATGTTTCTGCTTATAACTAATTTGTTCGCTTTTTCATTTATACCACACAAATGTTTTGGAATGTTAGAAAAATCATCAAGATTTAGGGGAGAATTCAGCTTGTAAATAAATTTGAGAAAAATATCGATTTCTATAATCAAATAGTAACCTTAATAACAAAACAACTTATAACTCATTTTTATTGTTTTATGATTTTGCTAGGGATCTTTAAATCTTTTGGAATGCTTAGTAAATTCTACTTCTGATGTCGCTTTGTTTACTTGTTTATTGTTATATCAAAGAATTATGAGTGTAGGCAGAATTATTTCACCTTATCTAATTTTTAAAAATGTTTTACTTATTTTTCCAGTTCACACAAGAAATTTCATTATTTTTCATGCATTTAATATTTTTACACTTCAGTAAAGATTCTGCCACTTTTATGATTATGACAATGGGTTTTTGGTACTATCAGTAGATTTAATCATTTATTCCTCAGATTGTTATTAGAAACCCAACAGGTGTCAGATAGTAATGCTCATTTAAGGTTAAAAAAAGGAAGACGAATTAAAGTATGGAACATTAAGATCATAATATGTGCAAGACATTGTTCTAAGAATTTTGCTCTCATAATCCATTAAATAACCCTGTGATTTCAGTATTATTATTATTATTAGCCTAGTTTGTAAGTGTCTGATTTCCTTACTAGCCCACAGTTCATATGCTGAGTGGTAGATCTAGGATTTTCTATGCATTTCAACTGCACTCTCTGTGCTCCTGACCTCCATACTGTCCCTGTTTTCTGGAGCTTTGTAATTCGGTGTAAAAGACTAAAATGCAAAGTTACAACTCCAATTACATGATGCGTACCAGCCACCACAGACTTAAGATAGACACAGAAAGCAAGGACTTAACTACCAGGCTAAGTCAGGAATGACGTTAAGGAAGAGACAAACATGAGCTGAATTTTGAAGGATGTGTAGTTCACTAGAACATAAAGAAAAAACAGACTGTTTCAGGAAAGCAAACAGGTAGGAGGGGAGTCCTAAAACTACTTGACTGGAATTGAAGGGTCAGGTTTTTTAATGAATATCTTTCATTTCCAAAGCTTGACATTTTATATTTCAATCTACATAGAAATTATAGGTTTGATCTAAGTAAAACACTGTTGAAACTCCAACTAGTTATATTCTTTTGATTAGGAGACAGAGAAATCTGCATGTACACTTTTAGCAATTCCTCTACAAAACTGACTATTTGAATATTTTACAATTTTCCACTGCTCATCAGAAATATCTCTAGCATCTTATAGATCTAAATAAGATAAACATTTGAAATACATTCTATAATATTATACATATACATGTAAACATTTGTTTACATATACACATAAACATTTGTATGTATGTGAAGGCTTGAGAGAAAATTTTTTAAGGTCAAATACACTGGATACCTCGGAAGTTATTTTCACATGTCTAAATGTTATCCTATGAAAAAACTTACTGTAATTCCATTGGGCAGAAGGAGTTAATACATTTTTTTTACAGGCCACTTAAAGAAAAATCTCCTAATGGGTGGAAATGATCTTCTACTAGCCACCTACTTACTAATCAAAGAAAATTTCCCACTGCGAAACTGGACAAGAAATCTCTACTGCTGACAATCAAAAGAATTTTATTTAAATTACTACTGATAAGGTTGCTTTTCTAGGTAGAACATGGGATAGTTAAAATAAATTTTATATTATAGTTTAATTACCAATGAATGTGCTCCTTTCAAAGTCTGATGACAAAGATCACAAGCATCGAATTTCGCTGGGAGTATTTATTAGTCATTGAATTAGTTAATTAAGAATATTACAAAATCTATTTAATTTTTATTATTAGTCTCCATGTGCAAATATATTTTTTAGTTTTCGTAAGCTCACCCCTCTCTTCAAAAATGTTTTTGGCTAAGAAAAATCAAAAGGAATAATGATGTATTTAGATTCTGATTCTTATACTGAACTTTACAACTAGTCATTTATCATTATTCATCATTTCTCTGAGGATCAATGTCTTGATAACTTTATCTGTGTCATCTGCCTAATTGAATTGCTATGGTGACCAACTGAGAGAGCAAATAAGAAAATCTTTTTTAAAACTCAGATCTGTTAAGTACTAAATACTATAATTCTTATTAAAGATTGTTGGTTTTTTCCCTTATATTCATGAGATTATATAAAAAAATCATTCTTCTTATTTCTTAGATACAAAGATTCCTACCACTAAATTTCAAGGAAACATGTTCTAGAGTTATCTTCATTTCTCTATCAAACTGGAATACAAACTTTGTAGTTTGCTTCCTCATCAATAAGAAATGACAGCTGTCAGGCAACATTAAATACATTCTGATTTATCTTAAAGGTGAGTAGGCTCTCTATCACAGAAATGATATTTTAGAAAAGATTCTTGACCTCTTGGAAAGATGTGGTTTTCTTAATAAATGTCACCTTTTGGTTTTAATTTTGCAAATAAGGCCAAGTTTTATACAGGCAAACAAAAAAAGGGGGGAGGGTTATGCATAGGTACTTAAATAAAAATGAGTCAATAACAGCTGAATTTTCTGATGGTGACTGTCAAGGTGCCTCAAAATTCTAGAAAATTCATTGCATATATTTTAAGAATTCAGTGTGTCTATAATATAATGAATTGCCAATTCAAGGAAATGTTTCATCTTAAAATATTTTATCTTAATCCTATATATTTATTTCATCACAATGATGCAAATGTTAGGGATAGCGACATTTTTCTTTGACTAAAGCTTTTCTCGAACTGCCTAAAATTCTTTTGTGGCGGGAATCTCCTTCGCAAAGAAAATTAGGATGAAATTAGGTTCCATGAACACTTGATGGCATATAAAAAATAAGCCTTCAAGTATTGGGAAATAGTAATTTGTAAAATTTATGTAAATATTAAAATCTCCAAGAAAATAAAACTAATTATTTCATTCAAATAAACTTCTGAAGTGACACTTTATCAATCTTTGCATTCAGATTCTATTTCTCTTGACACATTAGTCCATAACTGACTAATGCAGTTATGGAGACTTTGAAATCACAACCTTCTGCTGACCAGCTAGAGACCCAAGAGAGCCAACAGTGTATTTCCAGTCCTAGTCTGAAAATCTGAGAACAAGAAGAGTCTGGTGTAAGTTCCATATAAGTCCAAGTTGGAAGGTAGGGAAAGTCTGATGTCCCAGCTCAAAGTATGGTTGTGAGGATGAATTCTCACTTGCTTAGCCTTTTTTTTTTTTTTTTTAAATATTCAAGCCTTCAATTGATTGGATAAGGCGCACCTACTTTGGGGAGGGCAATCTGCTTCACTTAGTTTACAAAGCCAAATGTTAATTTCATCCAGAAACACCCTCACAGACATACCCAGAATAATTTTAATTTAACTTACTGCAGCATTACTATGTATATGAACTCTTAAATGTTGTGAAAGTTTCATCAACCCTATTATGAATAATAAAAATGTCAGAACATTTTTAGACTAGGTTACATATAACAAATAAAATTAGCTTTCATGAAATACTGCAAGAGTGCCTATAAATACTAAATGTCAAATGAAAAGGCCATGGAAAATAAATCACATAAAAAAAGATAGTGGTAAGTGCCAACTTATGTTACCACCACCAACAGCAGATACTTTCCATGGATAAGATTCTTACAATAAAGTCATTTCACTTCAAATCTGAAACATTAACTTCTAACCTTCAAATCTTTATAGAACTTATATTTTCAAAACTATTATAATATTCTTCAAATAAAACAAGTCTATCTTGTAATTTGAAAGGAATTATTAAATACTCCCTTATAATCTTATAGTTTAACTCCTAAGTCTAAAAGCAAAATTAAAAATAGGTGTAAATAGGGCCTCCCCAGTGGCGCAGCGGTTGAGCGCTGGGTTGTGAAGCTGCCCGCAGCCGCTGCAGCGCCGGTTCAATCCCTGGCTGCTCCCCGGCCACAGGAGGAGGGTCCCACATGGCGCACAGACCTCTCCTGCCGCCTGCTGCTCCCCTCAGCAGGGTACTTCGGTCCTTCTGCCTTCTCTGCTCCCCGCTCTGGCTCTGGTGAATTCTCTCACCCTCCCACGCTTCTGACTACACCCAGTGCTTGCATGAATAAATAAATAAATAAATTAAATTAAAAATTTAGTTTTAATTTTAGTTTTACATAAAACTTGTGTATTTATTTACAGATACAGCAAAACCATTTCAATAATAAATTGGTCAAAGTTTTTGTCAAAATGCTCAAAATATTAGAAAACTAAGACCACAAATTAGATGTGGAATATATAGGTATAAATATGTAGACAGGTAACAGGAATTACAGTACTTTTTTTTTTAAGATTTATTTATTTATACAAGCACTGGGCACAGTCAGAAGCACGGGAGGGTGAGAGAATTCACCAGAGCCAGAGCAGGGAACAGAACAGGCAGACTGATGAAACACACTGCTGAGAGGAGCAGCAGGCGCTGCAGGAGAGGTCTGTCATGCTATGTGGGACCCTCGCTTGCGGCCAGGGATCGAACCGGTGCTACAGAGGCTGTGGGCAGCTTCGCAGCCCAGCGCTCAATCACTGTGCCACCAAGGGAGGCCCAGAATTACAGTACTTTTTGCAATAACCAAGCTATGGAAACAACCTGAGTGCCGAAAGACAGATGAGTGGATTAGGAAGATGTGGTTTCCATACATTATGGAATACTACACAGCAATATAAAAGATACTCGACTTTTTTGACAACATGGAAGGGATTATACTAAGCAAGGTAAGTCATAAAGAGAAAGACACATACTAATTAGTGTCACTTCTATGTGGAATATAGACATAAATCAAAGGATCAGAGAAAACCAAACCAATAACAAACCCTAGAAATCTGACTATAGAATTGAGGCTAACAGAGGGGGAGGAGAGTAAAGGGGGGACAGAAAAGTGGGGAGGGGGCACAATGGACTAGGGTGGAGGACTGGGGGTACCTTGATGGTGGGTGTGGTGTGGTAACAAATGCCAGAAGGGTGTGATCCTATACCTCTGAATCAAATACAAACTTGAAAACCAGCATTACTTCAATAAAATGAAGGAAGAAAATAGGTGGATATCCCTGTATACCTAGATATTTTTCTTTGAGGGTTAAAGGGGAAAAAAATTTAAGTACCACTGGAATTATCCAAGGTTACATTTGGGTGGTGAGAACAAGACCTGTGTTCTATTTTCTAAATATTCTATTTTTCAAATAAACAACAGACACTTGTGTCTTACAGGAAAATGTGATTTTATATTTTTGACTTACTATGCGATTGTAACAGCTGACATTATTTCCAATCATGCCCCCTTGGGTCTGCAGCATGAGTAGGGAAGCAAACCAAATGTCACACTGAAATCACAATGAAAAAGTCTTCTGTAAATAGCTCCATCACTTTTCCAGCATTACTGGCAAAAAATAAAACAAAAGGAGCACTTATTCAGCTCTGTTCAAAAAGAAAAAGGATGTATTGCAAAAGAAAAAAAAAAATTGAAAGGAGAAGAGAACCACTGATTGGGTGTTATGTATCAGTCTGCAGTGATTTGAGTGAACATTCTGTCAACACCCAAACGAAGTCTAAGGATTGGCGGGATGGTGAGAATTTCATATAGTTAAACTGGAGAATTCTAACAAGTCATTTATTTCACAAAGGCCAATATAACAAACTCGATTGCTCCACTGGGCAAATAGAGTCATTTAATACAGATGGTGCAGATTGTAATGCTGGAAGCTGGGGTGAGGGAATTCACCCTGAGCTTCACACTCCCTCAAATGGCATCCCTTAAAAATGAGCAGTAGGAAGACAGAAAATTCTTGTAACCAGATACTGGCTTAAATGTTTTTCTACATTCCAGTTTTCCCACAGCTGAGGCCATTCCTCATCTTTCATGAGCTAAGATGTGGTTCAACTTCTAAGATGCTGCTTATGAAAACTGGCTTCTTTGCTCCTGTCATCTTTGCTCCTGTCATCTTTCAATGCCATAATTTGAAGATACTACATCAAGCAGCAGTGCAGCAGGTGGTCAGGAAAAAAACTCAAAAATGCATTCAACTAAAGAACTACAATGCTTCGAGGGGTTTCCAAGAGTCAAAATTACTGTGTGTAATATTACTGAGGGCCGCCATGTCTGGATTAAAAGCAGA
Source organism: Talpa occidentalis (assembly GCF_014898055.3). Taxonomy (NCBI): domain Eukaryota; kingdom Metazoa; phylum Chordata; class Mammalia; order Eulipotyphla; family Talpidae; genus Talpa; species Talpa occidentalis. The sequence goes on from NW_023601322.1 coordinate 95,393,612, forward strand.
TTAAAATCCAATCTGGGTTTTCCCCAAAAATAGTAACAAAGGTTTCAGATCTATGACAGGCCTATGAATTAACTAATATTACCATGTATCAAGCAGTCAGCATACTCCCATGATAAGCACTATCCTAAATTAAATATTTATCATTCAACAATTTCTTTATTCTTTATTAGAGCTGTAGGATCCCCAAAGAACAGCACTTTCTTTGCATATTTATAACATTTATATAAATGGTTTCATCTGGTAAGTATACTGCTGCTACTGGAGTTTTTCATTTAATCTCTATTAATTAAAGAATTTACTCTGTTCCTAAAGAATTATTTCTACTACCTTATTTTTTTAAAGATTTATTTATTTGTTTGTTTGTTTGTTTGTTTATAGAAGCATTGGCACAGTCAGAAGCACAGGAGGGTGAGAGAATTCACCAGAGCCAGAGCGGGGAGCAGAGCAGGCAGAAGGACCGAAGTACACTGCTGAGGGGAGCAGCGGGCGGCAGGAGAGGTCTGTGCGCCATGTGGGACCCTCACCAGAGGCCGGGGATCGAACTGGCACTGCAGAGGCTGAGGAGAGCTTCACAACCCAGCGCTCAACCACTGAGCCACTGGGGAGGTCTTACTACCTTATTATGTACTTTTTCAGTATCCTTTTTTTTTTCTGGGCTTTTCGTTGACATTCCTTTGGATTAATTTATATTTTATTTCCTAGTCAATCCATTAAAAAAATCACATGCTATTTTATTTCTTTAGTGGTTACCCTTAACTTTTATTATTCATATGTAAAATGCAAAAATTGAAGGGAATATAAAAGTAATTACACTCCCTATTCTCACATATTATTATTGTACATGATTTTAATGCATCTTCTGTTATCCTTCCTAATATTATTCATTATTATCGTGTTATACAGTCAATGTTTGTTCAAGTTTCCCTATATACTTATGAATTTCTTTCCTTGCTATTTCTTCTTACTTCTCGGTCCCTCCTCCAGAAATCATTTTTCTTTTTCCTGACAAATATACTGCAAACATTGTTAGATGTTTGAATGGTTCTAGTTTCAATTTTCTTCTAATTATGTATTTTGCTCTTTCATAAATGATGACTTAACTATGTTAACACATTTTATCTCAAAATACTTAACACATTAGTCTAACTTTAAGTTCCTGTTGTTTCGCGGAGAATTCTGCTTTTGTTCTGTCATTCTTCTGTTCATAATTTGTCTTTCTCTCAAGCTGCATTTTTCCTCACATTGTAGTAGATGTTTACTGAGTTATTACTATGTGCCAGGTGCTTATATAAACCGTGGGACAAAAGATTGGCAAGGGAGATCCTGAAAGAGCTCATAAACTAGTAATGGACATGAACATGAGATGATGGTACAGAGAACAATAAGAGGAGGCGTGGAGTGCTCAGACTTCACCCCTGGCAATCCTCAGATAAGGAACTGCTTGTCATGGATGAAACAACAATCTCTCTATACACTAAACTCCCTGGTGTTGAGTCCTCCTAACTTGGAACCCCATGAGATTGCCTTCTGTTTCTTACAAATGTAAATATCCCTTTCAAAACATATTACTGTATTTTACCCAGCATTTTTAAGAGCCTCTGTAGGGACCATTTCTGGGGGGTTGAGGAGCAGGGGGGATTCTAGTCTGCCATCGGGCCAAAAGGAAAGTCCAGTTCTGTGATTGTATCTTCTCTAATCAGTCTAGCTAATTCTAGCACAAAATGATCAACTACACTTCAAGAGCCCCATTTCACATGCCTTTCAACATGCTCTTTTAAGATGTGACAATGTTTAAGTATTTTTTAAAGTTCATTTTTAGATAAAGTACTTATTTTCTTAAATTGTTAATTTGGAGCAGTATTTGACATGTCCCCTCGATGAAGTCCCCAAGGTTCTCCCACCACCACAGCACCCAGGATCCATCACCAGAGTCCCTTGCACTTTTCCTCCTGTTTTCACCCCTCCGCTCCTCTTCCTGTTCTGGTGGTCTCAAAAATACTTAATTGAAAGGAAACCTGCACTCCTGTGTTTGCTGCAGCATTATTTCCAATAGCCACAATATCAAAAAGTTACAAGCTATCATACCAAAATACAAAAATCTGTTGCATTTCTAAATGCAGACAACGAATAATCAAAAAGTGAAATTAAGAAAACAATATATTGGGAGTAGGTTTAAGTTAAATGAATTCCAGTAGCATCATGAAGGCCAGGAGAGAGAAAGTAGAAATTTTCCACAATCAAGCCACGTATCACACCTGACTGAAGAGTAAGACCCCACAATTTTTGGAGAAAGCACCTTTTATCTGCACCGCAGATAAACAGCCACAGTCCAAGGCTTCACTTTTTTGTTCTTTATTCACATGAAATTTTCATGTTCTTCAGACATCCCTGAATTATACCAAACTCTCCTAATAATGGAGCTGAAGCTTTCCACAAGTCTAACAAGACCACTATAAGAAGAGAAAGCTAGTTCCAAAGCGGGTTTCCAATTTTAAGGCAAAGTTATTCAGGATCTCCTCTGAAGCCAACGTTTATTAAGTGAGTTGTAATGCGCTATTTTCCAAAAGGGACAAGTGGGCAGGTGGGGGGAGGGGGTGGCAGTGGGGGGAGTGGGGGGGAGGAGCGGATTCATTAGTAAGAAAAAGAAGAATGATACAAGAAGACACACGTTTGCTTTTTAAGTCTCTAGCACTGAGACAGGGAAACAAGTGTGCCTGCAGGAAGTCTCCGTCGAGACAGGCCGTGGGGCTGCTGGACAGAAGACAGTGGCAGGTTTAGCCGCTCATGGTCTGTGCCCAGAGCTGAGCAGCTTTCAGGGGAGGCTGCGATGAAGCTTCACTGCAGCAATGAAGCTGAGAGAGAAGACCATGGAGGCGCTGCCAGGCTGATTTGTTCGAAGCAAACCCCCACCCCCCCAGGGAAGGGCGGCCTTCTACCCCTCTGTGACTCTGAAATGAGAAGGTGCCAAGGACCTGGCAGCTGGAAATAGGCCTTTCCTTTTGTTTTTCTAATCTACACTGAAAAGTGGAATGAAAGACAAGAAAACTGCTCTCCAAAACTTATGAGAAGAGCTGTTATCATTTTGTTTCTCTCTCAAGAGCCCTCCTAGCTCTTTATGATTGCTGCAGACACCCTCTTCTACTCAGTCCAGGCCAGCTGTGGGGCAGTTAATCACAGAAAGGCTGTGTCAGAGGAAAGAGAAAAATAAATAAATATATATATATAAAAGAAATATACAAACCACAAACATGTCCTTTTCATGTGAAACGCCCCATTGTGTGGGCTCCTTTTGTGTGTCTGCGTGTCTGCCTCCTCTGTGCACATGCCTTCACGGGCTTTGGGTCCTTTCTCCAGCACAAACCAGATTTGTGGTACATGGAATCGCCATTCCCAGTCTTAATTTTTTGAGGTAGAGCATCCACTGAAATACATTTCAAACCAATCCAAAATTTAAACCCAGTTGGGATGTTTTCTCCTCTCCCTGCTATCTTTGACTAGATTTGCTAATAACTAATGCTGTACTGATATTTTGAATGTGATGCGATGCCTATCAATGCTATATCTCCAAAATTGTGAACAAGTTTCGTGTGTGTGTGTGTGTGTGTGTGTGTGTGTGTGTGTCTCCCCCGGCACCTGATTTCTGTTGCTTTCTATTATTAGTTCACAAGCCGGATACTTTACAAAGCAAAGAGAAGTCTGTTTGCCTCCCGGAAGAATTAGTGTCCACTAAATGAATAAATTGGATAACTTGAATATCACTTTGAATTATTATTTTTTGGTCAAGGAAACACTTGTATAATTTAACAAGTTCAAGAACTGTATTTAGTCTGCTTGTGAATAAAATCTACAGACCTGTCTGATCTCATCCAATCCCAGACACCAACTTCACAAAGGCGTTCACTTCATTTACAACTTTTGAAAACTGTATTGTCAGTTGAACGTCTTAACGTGGATAAGCTCAACTGTAATGTTGTTCTACCATTCCATCCTGTCAGCTCTCCACACACAGCCCAACTTCCCATTCCCAATCCCCCCATTAAACTGTAAGACTCCGGGCCTCCCCGGTGACTCGGCGGTTGAGCGCTGGGCTGAGAAGCTGCCCGCAGCCTCTGCAACGCCAGTTCGATCCCCGGCCCCCGGCGAGGGTTCCACATGGTGCGAAGACCTCTCCTGCCACGCCCGCTGCTCCCCTCAGCAGTGTACTTTGGTCCTTCTGCCTGCTCTGCTCCCTGCTCTGGCTCTGGTGAATTCTCTCACCCTCCCCGGCTTCTGACTGTACCCAGTGCTTGTATGTATAAATAGATAAATACATACATACATACATACAAATTTTAAGACTCCTCTTCCAAATCCTGTGAAATGAAGCACGTTTGATTCTTGGAGTTCTGATGTCCTTTTAGTCATCTTCCTTCTAAAACTATCCTCCTGTGTTCGAGGTTCAGACACACCCCTTAGGGATCCCACACACTGTCCTTGTGCTAAGTGTCCTCTTTCCTGTATTCTGTTTCCTTCCCATTTGTCATTTTCCCCTTGCTCTATTAGAACATATCTTCACTGACTTTTTTTTTTTAAGAAGCACGAAGGCTAAATGACTTTGAGATTCTGTGTGTCTAAAGAGTCTCTTTTTCACATCTTCATACCAAAGTTTACAATTTGATTGGACAGAGGTTCTAATATTGAACCTACCCACCTTCAAGTATTTGAAGGTATCATCTCTCCACTTTCCGAACTGCAACAGCCAAATCTAATGGTATTTTCATCGTCAGTCCTTTGCGTCTGACCTTTTCTCTTCCTTCTCTGAAAGCTTCTAGACTAGCTTTTTAATCCTCCTTTTATCCTGGAGTTCTAAAACTCTATGGAGATGTGCCTTGATGTGGACCATTTATCATTTACTGTGGAGGGGCCTCAGTTGGTCCTTTCAATCTGGAAATTCATGTCATTCAGTCCTGCCAAGAATTTTTGTTCTCATTCATTGGCCTCTGCCTGCTTTCAGTCCTTCCTGGAATTTCTTGTCAGAACTCTATATAAATATTTAAAGAAAGTCCTTCATGCAAAAGAGGGAGAACAAAACTTTGAAAATTTAAGACTATTAAAGGTGAGTTTGATGATGGTGGAAACAAAGAGATAGTGAAACAAAAGAAAGGAACAGATAAAACAAAGTCTAAAAAACCCTAGAAATGACTGTGAAGTTGAGACTAATAGAAAGGGAGGGTGGAGGTGGGTGCAGAGGGGGATGGGACCCGTGGACTCTGGTGGAGGAAGATGGATACGCTGGCAGTGGGTGTGGTGAGGTAATTAACATACATCTGAAGAGGTATGTCTTTATTTCCCTCCATCATGAAGGGTTGTAAGCCAACATTAGCTCAATAGAAAATAATTTTTTTAAGGAATCTTAAGGAAGCGGAGATAATAAAATTTAATACATCCCCATGATCAGGTGCATCAGAGACATTGGAGAAGATACAGAATTCAAAAACTAAAATACAAAATCACATGAAAAATACCTTTCAGGGAACAACAGAAATCAATGAATTTAAACAGTAAATAACAGTTTCTCCTCATGGTGGAGAAACATGAGGAAATATAGGAAAAAACCAGAAGGCCAACTATGAGTTGGAAAGTTATAGGGAAAGGGATAGGATTAGAGAGATAATCAGGTAGTTCTCATAGTTGAGTGATTCTTGCCTAATAGGTCCTATTTGGGAAACACACACACACACGCCCTGTGGCATCCTTGGGAGTGGGAGCTGATCTGTAAAACCGTACACTTCATGACAGGAGGACACAGGAGGGTCTGGACACTTCCTAGCAGCACCTGGAGTGTGTGTCCTTGTGGGATGTTCCTTCTACGCTCTCAAGTATCTGTGGAAATCTGTCTTTAGTCGTATTCTGGAAAGTGTCAACTTCTCTAAGTCAGCAGTGCCAAAGGGACTATCCTCAGCTTGCCCACGCCTGCGTGTCAACCTGAGATGGAGCAGCTGGGCTCCCTATCTCCGGGTAGCAAACCTTCCACCTTCTGTGCATTTGGAGAAGGCAGTTGCCTGGATGCACAGATAAAAGGAGGACCCTGCACTTAACTTTCCTTGCAGTCTCTCAGATAGTCCTGCTCTCAGCTCCACCTCCTCACCTTGCTTTCAGAACCACCTGGTACCGAAAAATTTGAACCTTTGCACCAACGGACTGGATTCCCTTTATGAAGGCTTGAATTTTAGCTTTCTCTGAGCTTGTCAGCTATCTAGCACATGCCATCCATGCTACTTCTTATCTGCTATTGTCTCCTTTCTTGATTTCTTTATACTTACAGACATGACTTTTAAGTCATGGGGTTTAGGAAAGAGCATAAACATGAGTTCAATTATTACTATCAGGTAAAATTCAACCACCTGATAGAATTCTCAAAGCAAATGTCTGTATTCACTTGAATTTTACTGGTTTATTTCATGCTTAATTAAATTATGGGATTAGAATAACCCACATGACCAACCTAAAGATATCCGGTGACCTAAGAACAGGTGGGGATATGCAGCTCAGTGCAAAGGGGGAGAATAAGCACAGTCCTGTTAACTGCTATTCTTAACAAAGGGGACAGAAACACTGGCTAATCCAGAAGAGAGATTTAACAAATATCAGCAAAGGGCCTCCCTGGTGGCACAAGGGGTTGGGACGCAGCCTGTGAAGCTATCTACACCCAATGCAACATGAGTTCGATCCCCTGCCAGGGAGCCGCCTACATGGCGCAGCAGACCTCTCCTGTCTCACCCACTGCTCCCCACAGCAGTGTATTTCAGTCAATCTGCCTGTTCTGTTCCCCGCTCTATCTCTGGTGAGTCCTCTCACCCCCTACACTTCTGGCCTGTAACCCAGTTCTTGTATGCATAAATAAATAAATCTTTCAAAAAAAAAAAATCAGCTAAGAAAGTGGGCAGTTTTAAACAGACCTCCTCTTGTACTTAAACAGCTCCAGTCACACCTTACCTGAGACATTCTTCCAAGTTCCCAAAGACCAAGATGATAATAAAAGACACTGAATGTCGACAGTCCCAACAATGGGATCAAGTTGCAAATGCCTGGGTAGGACTCTAAGACCTCCAAAGTGCCCTGGCAGTGCACCAGGTTACCCATGTACTTCAGGAAGTATTTGAATATACAGTCATTAACATCTAACCATTCCTTCCTTCTTCCATGACTGTTGAAGAAACCAAGCATGTGTGAGCTGGCTCACGGGATGTCCAGTTATGCTCACAAGTGCATATTGAGACAATTCTGCTTAAGAACTTTCTCCTCAACAAATTCAAATCCTGGAGCTGTTCTAGGATTAGGTCAAATGCATCAGCTTGCTCTCTCCACAGCTATTCTCACTTCCATCTGTATTCACTAGTTCTCTGCCTTGTTACTTCTTCCTCACACAAGCAAGGGCATCAAAACTGGGGTTGTGACCCTACTAAGAAAATAAAATGATATTGAGTATATATACTGATTCAGAGTATTTCTACCTCACCTTATTCAATAACGGAATTCCATAATTCCAAAAAGGTTTAGCCAGACAAGTTCACTGATTCTCTTGCTCTGGTTTTCTGTATTATATTGATATAAAAAAGCCACATGTTTATGTCTCTTTTTTTTTTTTTGCATTTATAGATATAAAGAAATATGCACTGACTGGCACTACTGAGGAGGCTGAGAAGTCCCATAATCTGTTGTCTGTAAGCAGTCGGGGGTGTAGTCCTGCAAGAACTACAGCGTGGAACTAGAGGGTCAGTGATGTGGCCCCAGTCCCAGGATGTGGAAAGAGCAAGGTCTCAGCTCCACAGCAGCTACAAAGAGCAAACTTCCCTTCATCTACCTGTTTGTTCTCTGTGGACTGGAAGATGCCCAACAACTTCAGAAGCACAATCTCCCTCACTCTGTCCATAAATTCAAATATTAATGTTATCACAGAGAGACTCATAACAGATAAGTTGACACATAAAATTAAGCACCACAGACATACATCTGAATTGCTCTGTGTGTAAACATATGGATCTGTGTACGCACATACACATAAATGTTAGTGTTTCTCAAACATATCATTAATAAACGAAATGGGTAGTAAACACAGATTATTTGGCAGACTTTCAATTTCCAAAAATTAGAATATAATCTGTGAACGCATGACTTATAAAACAATGCAATTTTTCAAAAACGTAAAGTTAAGGTTCAGAGCTTCCTTCAGAATAAAATTAAGAGGGATGGCTTTGTGTATTTTTTTCTCACAAGTTCTATAACCACTTGCATTTGTGGGTAGTTTTTAGTTCAAAGATCCAACAATTGATAGGCAAGCCAAAATGAATACCACATAACTTGTCTGTGTGTTTAAAAAGATTACAACTAGAAGAACATAATTTCTTCTTAGAGAACTATGTTGGAGCATATATTTAATAAATTTGATTATTAGTAAAGATATTTGTCTGTGAAGTTGTTGGAACTCATTCTGTGGGTTCCATTAAACAACAAATGCAAGTTTCATGAAATTATATATTCTAGTAGCTGATGGTAGAAAAGTCCTAGTGCCAGGAATATATTAAATGGATTTTATACTCTGTTTAGAAATATTACAAAATCTGGCCATATAATTCACTATTACTGAGTAGAGAAATTCCAGATGTATTAATAAGGGAACATTTTTCTATGGTCATGATTTGAAAAACACACAACATGGTAGACTTGGCGAGATTCTTAACACTATGAAAATTTATTTTGTCTGTGAAATACCCAAGCACGGCTAGAGGTGGGTGAAGTTAGTAAAAGGGGTCAACTGCATGGCGATGGGTAGAAATTAGACTTTGGGCAGTGATGATACAGAGGACACAGCTACTCAGTTATAACACCGCACATCTGAGAGTAAGATTATGCTATAAGCCAATGTTACCACAAGAAAAATGTATTGAAGAAAATACAATTGTGAACTCACTCTAAAAAAAGTACAATAGCCAAGCATTACAGATCTATTACATTTTAAAGAGTTAAACACAAAAGTTATATGTGACCTATATGCACACAATTGAAAAATAGTGACTATAAAATGAAATATATACGGTCAAATATGTAAGTCCACGTGCATCCATGTGTTTCTCTCTACATGTGTATAATCTATCTATAAGTCTCTGTGTCACTGTATAGTAGTATTCACTCTTAGCTCAGAATACTATATAAAATCTGTATAACTAAATACTTGTAATACTTTTTTTTTTGTTTGACTGATTGAAATAAGCTGTATTTAACTTTTCACTAAGTATACAGTAAAATAAAAGTTTCAGCTAGAACTCTTAATCTTTTGAAATTACCTATATTTTGAATTTTAAAATTTGCCCCTACATAACATTCATGTCTATAAATTATGTACATAATTTATGGAAGATTTTTACTATGCATTCCAATAAATCAAAACATTCTCCTGTTTCATTTAACATCATTCCTTAGGTCTTTCTAAAAATATAAAAGACTTTAAAGCTTAATCCCAGATGTCCTGATGACATTGGCTCAAGAGAATAAAAATGCAGTGCCCAGAGTTTTCAACTGATGGAGAAATAGTCCGCCTAGTTTTGTTCTGCTTTTATAGAGCAAGCCAGAAAACATCACTCATTTTGCTAGACTTTTAAAAGAAATCACAGCAAATGAGATTCAGATTTCCAAATGATAAAATACATGGGTTTAATAAATCAAAATTAAGCTTAAATTTTAAACCAAATGTATATCAAATTGTTTTCAAAGCTCAAAATACTATCATTCTAGCCTCATAGTCCCATCCTTTCATTTTGGTGCCACATCCATTTAAATAATCCCATACTTGCTTATTTATGACACTTGAGATTCAGTGAGAACATACAAGGGGAGGGAAGTGAGGAGGGCAGAAAGTGTTCAAGAGTCATCTCTGAAGGTCAGGTGCCTTTTCATTAGACGACCCCCGCTCCCAATAAATGCCCCATTCCTGTTCGAATATAACTAACAGCTTCAACTTACTGAAGAAAGAACAGAGTGATGTCAGCATGCCGTGCAGAAACTAGACTGCAGATTTTCAACATTATGAAACTAATGAAAGCTGTGGAAAGTTATCCCTCAAGTCTGAAACATCAGAGACAGCATCCCAAGGAATATTTTGCATAATGCTCATAAATGAGCTGCTTATTTGGGGGTTTCCACTAGATGACATCGGTAAGTCACAAGAAGTAGAAAAAGCATCTCTTTGCTACTACCCACAGTCAACAGTTAAGAAGAAGCCATGCTTTCCAAGCAGTGTGTTCTGTTGTGTGTGAGTGCGTCCCATGGACTCTTCAAGGAGAACCTTTTTATGCTTTATGGTGTTACAATCAGGTCGATTAGCTTCAGAAACATTATCTGGTAAGATACACACTTTCCGGCAGGTGTCCCAGAGCAACCCACTCCCTAATTGCTTTTGCAAATCTAAAACAAAGCATAAATCATTCCTCATGACAGGGCTGTGCCAAATACAGAGGCTTGACTTGCACACCACTCCATCTTCAGATCTCATACTTAAAAAGGAATCATTAGCTCCTTATAAAAGCAGAGGAGATGACAAGGCAGACTGGGTTCCCAGTGGCACAAAAGAAAGAGAGAAGAGTGAGGAAAACCCGATGGATGGATGCATATCTACTGAAGCATCAGACAGACTTTCTCAAAGTGGCAATCATGGGATGGGATCTACGTGGTTAGTAACTCTGGTAGTTCCAGGGAAACTGTATGGCCACTGTATTCATTGAGCCAGACAGCCAGATATTTCTTTGAAATCACCAGTCTGGCTGATTTGTACTTTGAATGAACCAGTATTTTGTTATGGAGAAACAAATAAATTCAAGAAGCAGTATTACGTTATGGAGAAACAAATAAATGCAAGCTCCAATTAAAAGAAAAGTTGCTATACAAAGTTTCAAATCTAATTTTAGTTTGTAGTTCCGTGTTCATAATTACTACCCATTAAATGTGTTGATTTTGATTTTGAAAATTTGGAAGAAATAAACAAATGAATTAAAAAGGTTTGGTGCCTATAATGTCATTACTGTGTTTTTTTTTTTCATTATCAACTATATTCTAGCCCATGGGGTAAAACTTTAAGTTAGTAATGACCTAATCATTTTTAAATGTTAATATCTACCTACTTCACAACATGCTTAAGGTAAAAACTTTGTAACCTATCCATAGTATATGATAGTTTCCCCATATTTTGCTAGTGTCTCTCAAAGTATGGAGAAATAATAAAAAACATTACAGTAATAGTCAGTGGACTAGACTGAAAATCAGACTCAAGTTCAAATTCTGACACTGACACTTAATAACTGCCTCTGACTGATACGTTATACAGAGGCAACCAATGACCCCTAAATCTTAGTGGCTTACAACAGCATAGATTTATTTCCTATTTAGACTATTTAGACCACATACTAGTGTCCAGATTCATTTCACCTTGAGATCCAGGCTAACAAAGCCATCCTTTAAAGACTGTATCGCCAGTCATCACGGTGACAAAAAAAAAAAAAAAGAGTATTTTAAAGCAAATGCTTCTTAACATTTCAACTCAGAAAACGATCATTTCATTGACTAGAGCAAACCACATATTCACAGCTGAGCTCTATGGGCAAGCATCAGAACACAGGAAGGGGCAGTGGAAGCGAGTGCAGGCGAATCAGGGTTACCAAAATATCTGTGTGTCCTCGTCTAGTCAGTGTTTTTTTAGCCTCTCTTTTTGTACCTGTAAGCATGAAAGTGAAAAGACTGATCCAGATGATTTCTAAAACACACAGTGTCTGGCAGGTAGCGTCTGGCATACTGGCACTCAACAAATGCTTGTTCTCTTTGTCCTTTCTTGCTTGGCCCCTGCCCTACCTCGAAGTTTTGGAGGTGACTTTTTGCTAATAATGTAAAAGCTTTAATCTGTTTCCGCACTGATTCAAAAAATTTATGGACTACATAATCGCCAAGCCTCTGGCAAATCTTCAGTGCTCTTGTTCGAAGAATTACATGTAGTGTCTTGGATGAAAGGACAACCAAGGAATTTCACAGTGATCTCCTTTGAAAAGGGTGAGTCTGGACTTCAAAGTTAAAAAAAATGCTGCAAGGTTTCAGAGCATCTGTGATTTATAGTTGATGCGGTGGCGGGCTAAATAATGCCAACCCCTACTAAGTATGTTCACTTCGTAATCCCTAGAAACTCTGAATGTTGCCTTCTGATGCAAATTCAGACTTTGTAGATATTAAATTAAGGATTCTGAGATGTGGATATAGTGTAAAATTATCTGCATGGGGCTCCAGAAAGGTCCCTAGAAGTGAGATGCAGGAACAGCTGAAATCAAGAGACCAGACTGAGGTGTTTCTGAGACTAAGACAGGAGCAGCCCCATAGAAGATGGGAGAAGCAACGAGACAGCCTCTTCAGGAGCCTCCAGCTCTGCTGACAACTGATTTTAGCATTTCAGACTCGATTTAGAATTTTGACCTCCAGAGCTACAAGAGAATAAATCTGTGTTATTTTAAGCCACTAAATTTGTTGTTAACAGTAACAGGAAACCAGTTCATATGCCAAGGGGAAGAAAAACTATTTGTGAACTTAAAGGTATTTACATTGTTGAAATCTTACCAAAAAAAATTTTTTAAAGATTTATTTTTTTATTTATACAAGCACTGGGTACAGTCAGAAGCGAGGGAGGGTTTGAGAATTCACCAGAGCCAGGGTGGGCAGCAGAGCAGGCAGAAGGACCGAAGTACACTGCTGAGGGGAGCAGCGGGCGGCAGGAGAGGTCTGCGCGCCATGTGGGACCCTCGCCCGGCGGCCGGGGAGCGGCCGGGGAGCGGCCGGGGATCGAACAGGCACTACAGAGGCTTCAGGCAGCTTCGCAACCCAGCGCTCAACCGCTGCGCAGCCGGGGAGGCCCATACAAAATTTTTTAGAAAGTAATGCTTCACGAAATGAAAGAATTTTTATAGTCATCGGTGACTTCTTGACTTTCTTAGCTTTTGCTTACTTTTTGAGTTCATGGTACAGTAAGAGCAGTAGAAACAGAAGAAACCAAAGTTTAACCTCTAATTCAATTGTAACCATGATTTTACATAATTTGTTTAACCTTTGAGTTTCATGTTTTCATTTCTTTATCCCCATGCTGACATTAATGAGTTCAAATATTAGAAAACTCCTGATAAAGGGAACTGCTGTCACACTGAGAAGAGACCCTGCTAGGGGACTCATATATAAAATCAACAAGCCCACAAAACATCTCACCAACCTGACCACAAATTCTCAGTCACCGTCCAACCCTGCGTCCTTGCTGCTGGTCTCCACCTCCCCAGAGCAGAAAAATATGTCCATAGCAACACACTCCTCATTTCACCACATCCAGCCATTCCCAGAAAATTCCCTAAAATGTAGTAAGAGGGGTGTGCAACCTGTTAGAATCCCATTGGGCCCACCTCATTATGTTTTGTAACCAATGAGGGTTAATTAATAAAATGCATATGTATTTAAATTTACTTGGTGAAAGAGTAAAACACACACACACACACACACACACACACACACACACACGTTTCTGTTCCCAGAAACATGCTGACCCCCAAATCAACCCATTTATAACAAGGATTTGAGCCGATGGTACTTCAACAAGAAAAAAACACCCTATTTAGCCATGTATTTTGTGTTCCATGTATTTTGTGTCACTTGATGAAATAAAACAAGCATGTCTCCCGGCTATTCTGTAGTTTGTCACTTGAACAACTATCTTCCCTTCTCCTTACTTTATGTGGGGTAAAAAAATGAGGAGGGTGGGAAAAGGAATGTTATCAAAACCAAAAGCTGACCATTACACATTCTGAACTTTCCTGTCTTGGGGAGGATAGAAATGGAACAGAAACCAAATGAAAGGGGCCAGATCCACTCCCATGAACATTCTCAAAAAAGTAGAGTTCCATTTAGTGGCTCAATACGAAATTCTGCACCCTTGAGCCCTTGGGCACTGTGCTCAGGTCCTGGGACAGTTGAGTGAGGAAGATTGTCTTTCTTGCCCTCAGGTTCCTCATACTCTAGCAGGTGAGACAGACAGTAAAGAAATGACTTCCATAGAAATGATTTCCACAGTCAGAGGTGAAATCTCTATGTGGCTATCTACAGCGAAGGAAGTAAGAACAAGCATTTTCCTGACTGATCTCTCTGTTTCCAATGCTTACCTACTTTAATTTCAAACACATCATAGTGGTTCGCAAAATCACTAACAGGAGAATGGTGAGATTTAATTTCTCGAAAGCAGATTTATATGAGATTCGTAACAGAGGCCTAACTAAAACTAAGTAACTTTAGCTAAAAGGCATCAAATAATATTAAGGGTCTGCCAACATGAAATTACCTTGAAAGTATAGTATTTGCGATCATTGTATAGTATCTTAGCCAAAACTAATACTTGGGCTCGGGTATGGAGACGCGCCGGGTTCTGCGGCTGCCAAGGTCTCAGGCCCGGCGGCCACGTGGCATGCCACCAATTAGAACGACTGAACATTCTGCTGCCAATATGGCAAATCATGTCTTTGCATTAAATCATAACCCTCTACTTTGCATTGGCAAGAAAAAATGAAGGAGCAAAAGAAAATTTGGGGTCAGTTCATTTTTGTACACATAGACATTTTTGCTAATCCAAACTGTGTTTTTCAAAGTTCCACTCATCAATCAGCCAATCCTCTGAACCCAAGCAATTTTTATTTTTTGCTCTCTCTCTTTCTTCATACGAGTACTCAGTGTACTCAACATCATGCTCCACAATAGTTTAAATCTTCTTGTGTAAAAACACTAAGCATTGTCTAAGGCTGTGAAGTGTACTTTGGAAACGAGTGACTGTAAATGACTCTGTATCAAGATTTAATGGTAAATGATTTTCCCATTCCTCTCACTATTTGTGGGAGCAAGTTTACTCCTTTTCATTGTTAAAAATAAGACTCTGGTGAACATTCCTTTACAAAGGTCTTTGCGTATCTTTCATCCTTATGATGTTTCTAGAAATGGAATTACAGGTCCACGAGTATGAATATACTTTGTCTCCTGCATGTGAGGAAGGACAGAATTCTTTCACAAGGGTAAAGCATTTTAAAAGAATCATTAAAAACAAAAACAGTGAATTTTAACTCCATTCCAACAGTCTGATGCCGCCGTCACCCTGTTTCCAGGGACAATGCAGCACAATACGGCACCAGACAGTTGAATGGTTGTTACTCCACACTCAGTTGTGTTGCTGTTACTCCTCAGGGTCATCTCAATGTTCCTTCACAGCTGGGTGAGCTGTTGTTGGATTCCCAGCACAAAGGCTCCCTCCTCTCACCCCAAAGAATCACCTAGAAGCGTCTCTACCCTCCCTCACCTGGTCTCCCAGACGTCCTGCTCCGGGATGTCCCCAGCAACCGCCACCTCTGTGCAGCCCCCTGTCTCTCAAAAAGCCTCAAATCTTTCAACTGAAGAGTCAATCTTTGGGAAAGGAAATATCATGAAGAGGTCAACAGGATTCTGGGCTGACTCCAGAAAGGATTATGGTACACAGGGCTTAGAATTTGGGAGGAGGCTGAGCTATTATGATTCAGTTTAATTGTGAACTTTACTATGTATGATATCTCTTGATCTTTTCCTTATAAGACCAGCTTGCTAAATATTTAAACACTTGTCTGTTCCAAAGCGTGGGGCTATCTGCACCATATAGAAGCATTTGCTGCATGGCATGCTGGATTGGGCATGCTAGGAGCTCTGCTGGAGCTGGCGCAGAACCTAGCAGACTCTGCTCCTCCTCGGATCACTGCGGTCCACCAGATTTTAGCTGTTACTCTGGAGTCCCTCTTTTCTATTAGGCAGTCCCCTGGCTCACACTCATCCTGAAGTCCTTGTTCTAGAGCTGTGAGTGCACCAATGCTGTCTTTAGCAGCACCTACCCCCTTCCGTAAAGTCTTCTCTCATTTTTCCGTACAGTCTTATCTCATTCTTTCTGTCCTTTTCCAGGAACTTAATAACTTCAAGGCCATTCTCTTCCCTTCCTCAGGAAACTCTTACCCCTCCAGTGATTACTTCATAAATATGTGCATTGAAACGTCCATGAATGGCAAGCAGTTGAAATGTAACTTCTTTTGCGGATATTTGCAATAAATTAATGCTTCAAAAATTAGGAGGGAAAACAAGTTCTAACCACAAGTCAGATTGGTCACGAGTCTACATATGCTGACTGGCATGCCTTTTATGCCAACTAGCTCACAAGATGAAGTTTTGTTGGTGACAGAACGCACAGCGACAACAGAATCCCAGCCGGAAGTACTCACACAATCGAACAAGCAATGAGAAATTTCCCTCCTCGCTCGCATCTCCCACACCAGGATAAAAGCGCAACTTCACGACTTCTTGCTGATTGACAGCTATTGGTCCCATCACCACCTGGCAGAGAAACACACATTAGCCTTCTTCCAAAATCAAACACACAGTATGTCTTCAGGTATGTCAGACCCACAAGTTGTTGAAAACTGTTCAATTTGAGTATCTTCTCAAATCAAGATGTCAATGTGGTACTTTGACCAAACTCTTCATAAATTCTGAAATGATAACTATGTTATGAATACCTGATTATAAATCTACCTGTTAAGTTGTTCTGTTTACCAAAAAAGTAAGTGTTGGAAGTGGGCACACCCTTCCTAGGAGCGCACATGACTCAATTCCTCACACTCATTAGGTGTTTGCACCAGTGTCACCTTCTCTGTAAAGCCGTCCCCAGCCCTTCCATCATAAATGTGATCCTCTAGGCCCCTTTCCTAAGCCCCTAGCAACCTAATTTCCTTCATTGGGTGTGCTACATTTTTGTGCATTGTACATTTACTTTTCTTTTTTTTTCTCTCTGCTCCTAAGGAATGTCACAGCATCAAAAGGGTGGGCTTTGCTTTGTTTGCTGCTGCAACAGCCCCTGCAACAATGTATGCACCGGACAGGCCCCACATTGGTAAAATAGCAGCTGCATAGATTAATGACATGAAATAATTTGTGAAAATATGGAGCCAGTGCCTAAATGTGGGTAGTGAGTTCAACAAATATTTATGGTCTTGGGAAAATAAATTTTTGACAAATACATATGGAAGTCATTAACATAACTAGAAAGCATGTCTGATACATTTAAAGCATATTATGTTATATATTTATCCAAGGACAAGTATCAGATAGCGTAAATTGGGACTTTTATGAAATATAAACATATCATGATAGAATGATATTATTAAAATATACTTTATTAAAATAGTCAAACTAACCCTTAAGAACTTTGATTATTCCATGAAAAGGCAAAAAAAAAATCACATTATTAGCTTTTTTATATTAATGGGCTATTTTCTTAACTACTCTCCAACAGTAACTATGGTACAATATTATTTTACTGGGGAGAGGAATAAACAACTGTTACAAATTATTAAATGTTCAATACTAATTAAAATCCATTAGTCAGAAAATGGCGATGCATTTCAAATTAGACAATTTAGTTCCACATAATAATTGTTAAAATATTTTATTTCATTTTCTGTAATCAAAGCAAACCAAATTAGCCATTCAGAAATTAAACATATTAAATTTCTGAGATTTACTGGGAGAAACAGATGAAACATCAAACATTTTTTCCTTTCAATTAAAAAATGACTGTATTTTGCATCATGCCCTTTAAAAGTTTTTTGAGTCTCATCCACACTTCAAAAAAAATTGTTTTTAACCCCATGGACATATTTAGAAGGGCTTAACTTCAAAATACATGGCAGATAACTAGTTCGATGAACACTGGGTCTTACCTCAAAGAATCACAATGACACTATAGTTCCAATATTGAAATAAAGCAAAAATAAGCTCAATTATATATACGCCTTCTAATTGTACCAACTAATAAGCGGCTGCACACTTTATACCAGAGTTTTAGCAGATTCCAAATCCATGCTTATTACAGTCAAGAAGAAATGCCACAAAGGTCACAGGAAATATTTTTTCCATGCAGGCCACTGGAAAGCACGTTAATGCAAAGCCCAGACACTGTGGGAGCAAGATGCTCCGAGGTGCAGCTGGAGCCCAGGAGCCCTGTTAGTTGTGCAGGCTGCAGCCGTGCACAAGTGCTCACAGCAGCAGTGACATGGTGCTAAGCATGTTTTAAGACTAGTCCCAGTCGAGCGGCATCTTATCCAACCAGAAACAATCCCACAATCCAGCTCTTTTTAAGTGATCATCCTTGTATCATAACAGATTAAGGTTGCAGCTACTTTGGATTATGTTTAATCTAACCTTTATCCATTCACATCTTCACCTGAAACTTACAAGGACCAAGAGTCAATTGCCAGGGCATAATTCACAATGACACTGATCTTTCCTTCCTAACTCTAATTATCTGGATTAAGAATAACACTTTTGAGTAATTATTTTCACATTGGATAAACATTAAGCTTTCCCGGATTTATCTGAGCTTTTTCCTAACATGAAATAGATCCAACCAGGCTTATAAGAACATAACTGACAGCAGTGACAGCTTAATCAAGGCAACCCTAAACAACTAAAACAATAAGGAAATGTTTATTTCCCATTGTTTAGAATATTCAGGAATCAGAAACTTTATAACTATAATGGGAAAAATAAAATCATAGACATTCAATAACATTTCTGTAAATTTTTCCCCCAATAATGATTCAATAATCCTCAAGTAAAGTTCAAACTCTGAAATGCTGAGAGCCACGTTGATGATATAAAATTGGCTCTTGTGATACCAGCCATGAAAGCGAAACATCTTTATTTTCATAGCCAATATAATGTCCTTAAAAAAAAAACCTCACAAACGGGACATTAGATTTAATGTGCTGAAATCATAATTAGGGCATAGAAACTCCTTGCTGTATGACTTCAGATGGCTATTTTTTGATCATTCTGCATTGTCCATCCATTGCACACGATCCTGAAAATTGCTATCACAAACAGGCTACAAAAATCTTCCAAGCTTGTCTTTGAAACTATCGAAGATCATATACAATTACACACTAAAATCACATCACAAAACCCAATTACACTTTGGCTTTGCAGATCCACAGATAACCTCTTAAAGAGCAAACTCCCTCACTGTGTCGACCTCTGACCTCCAGCTCTTTTTCCAATCTTCAGCAGCCGTGTTGTATGTTTCTTAGCGAGTCTGAGGAGCCCAAACTCAGAATGGTCGGAAAGGCCTGCCAGGCCTTTGAAGGATGACAAGTGTTCTGTCCATCATGAGTTTAAGGTTAAAGCTAATATTGCTAGTATTTTATTCTTGTTCTTTTCTACATCTTATATACTTTTCTGCCACTTGGTTATAACTAAACATTTTAAATGCATGAATCTCTCAGTACACTTCTCTCCCTTTTAATGATTTAATGATCCCTAGGGAGTATGGTTATCTAGTTTGGGGAGAAAAAAAAAAAAGAGGTCACTATTTCAATGAAATTGGAAAAAAATTACAGAAATGTAAAAATGTTCCTAACACATGCCATAGAAGGACTTAGGAGAGGAAGTCTAAGACAAGTGGGCTCTTACAGAAGCATCTCTCAGAAGCCCATGACTACACTTTTGCCAATCCAAGACTGGAGTATCATAATCATTGAGTAGGTCATTTTCCAGAGAACAGAGAAGGACTCTAGTTTTACACCAATTCTCCCTCACAGTTTCTGAAGTAAACCATCAAAAAGGAAAATGTGATCAATCGTTTCAGGCATCTTGCAAGGGTGAATAAGCAACATCTAAAATAATAAAGAAAAAGAGACAAAATAAATCATCATCTAATTCCAAATGTGAAAGAGCTCAAAAACCTGCTGACTCTCCTTCAGATTTGGGGGGGTTGTGGCTTTAGTTCCCGGTCAGCGTGACCTTAGGTAGGAGCGATCGTGGCACAACTGCTCCTTGGGAATGCCATGCACGTGGCAGTCATCCGCTCCAATTCCCAAGCCTTACCCTCTGTAGATCGTATTAACAAAAGGGCAAGGCCTGTTGAAATGATTATCTCTACCCTCCCAAGTGCTCAGGCCAAGTGAGCAAATTAGCTAAATCAAAGACCCTCTTTTGCAACTGTCTTCCTCCCCAATGAAACATTTCAGTTTTGTAAGACTGTAGCCCAGACATGGACCAAGCACAGAACCCGGGGCATCTTCAGGCAGAACCTGGGGCATCTCCAGCAACAGACCATTTCCTAATCCAGTCCTTGGAGACACTGCTTTGACACATAAGATACCCTTCTACTCACAACCTCAAAGGGGACGGGATGAGGAAGGAGACTAATGCTGCCTCAAATATGTAGTGTTGGCAAGAACCACTGAGAATTTTGAGAAATGATGCCATAGAGGAACAATATAGTAGAGAACAAAGGATAACACAGAATTAACACGATGAAGATGAAGTGAACTTCCTGAGATGATTACAGACATGAGGGAACATAAACACCGGAGTTCATATGTGAACACTGTCAGATGGGGGGAGGAAACATGAAATGTAAGTACTATTTCCCCACGAAAATGATTTATTCCATTTCTATTTCAAAGGACTTTCCTTCAAATTTGAATGCATGAATACATACCCATCTGTCACATGAGGTTAGCTGGTCTGCTCTGTGGGTCCGGGAGATGAATTCTGCATGTTCATTTATAATGATTAGTCAAATGACTCCAACTCTGAAAGCATTCAGAAAACGAGAACTAAACTGAGCTGCATTACGTCTAATCACCAGTACCCAAAATAACATGTCCATACTCTAAACACATCAAGGGTCCCTACATAATCTCTCCAGGACGCTTTTGATGGAGAAAGAACACAATTCCCTAGTGAGTGTGCATTTCTAACAACCACGATGGGTGAAAGAGAAGCAACCAAAGACGTGGGCATGATTATTGAAATCTGAAAAGACTAACATGTATGCCAGTGTCTGAAAATAATCTGACACTGGAATTATAATATACAAGACAAAAACTCGAGAAAGAGAATTAAAAATGAATTAGGTGTTTGGTGGAAGAAGGTGTGAAATCTCCAACTGCTGACTGTGCTTTATAAACATTTACATTATCCCAGAGCGTTCATGCTGACCGACTTCCCGCACACTATATAATTTTACCATTGTTGTAAAAGTGGCCTTACTCGTACAAGTGTTGTACAGTAGTGTGAGCCATGTGTTCTTGACAACCTGGACAAGTCCTTCTTGACAGTGCCTAAAGAGAGGGTGGGCTACAAGACAGGCCCAGATGGTTTTTAGGCCAAGGTTAGAAAAAGTGATATAATTTATTTGGTGCTAGTTGAGATGTCCTAAGTGTTCAGTTTCAACTTCTACCTAATCCATCGGTTCCACCTTTTTTATGTCTACTTTTTTAAGCAAGTCTACCAGGACCTGGAGCTGTTTGTCTAGTCTTCTGAAAACGGATCAGAAATCTGCTAGGGAAATAGATCCTTCTCTAGAAGACTCTACACAGAGATGTTCACAAGGTTCCTAAGTAACATCCCTAAGCAGCCTTCCTGGAGTTGCCTGAACATCCTCGGTGGTTACTAGAAATACAAAGAATCGTTCCTCTCCCAAATTTTCAAGTGGCTGTTCAGGACATTCACACATTCAGAGATAGGTGACTAGAAAACAATATCCAGAAATTGTCCATAAATTTAAACAGAGGAACCTAGAGCTGTGAGGGTGGTTATTCCAGGTTAACTCAATGTCATTTGCACAACATATGGTCTGATTTGGTTGGATTCGACTTTGCTTGGTTTGGCTGGATATCCTTGCTTCGGGAGAGGGAAGCGGACAACACTGGGAAGAGGTGCTGTTGTGAGTCAAACAATCTGTCCAAGTCCTGAGGATCCAAGGACCCCATGGATGAGCAGAATCAGAAGACAACCTACAAGTCTCCAGCATGCTTCCATCTGAAAAACACAAGCACTCAAAGAGCCAGAGTCACAGGCAGTCAACATTGGCGCTCAACAGAGGGAGGAAGGACTGGAGAGCACTGCGTGAAATAACTGGAATCGCACATGTGTTTTTTTTTTCTTTTCAAATTTCACTGATTTGCCAGTTGTTCACATAACTAAGTAATTTTAGGATTACAACACCCCCTCCGTATGTGCACATATTTCACTCACCCTCCACCCGAGCTCCGGGGCCAACACCCCATCACCCCTCCTCGGCCTTCCTCTCACGCTGCCCCCCACTCACCCTCTGGTAAGCACTACACTCTTCACAGATTCTGAGTTACTTTTGTTATGCTTTGCCAACTGGTTTTCTCTGGTTACTTATGTGAATGAGTGAATCCACTGGGTGATTTTCTTTTGATTTCTGACTTCACTTAGCATCATCACCTCAATTTCCATCCATGTAATTGTCACAAAAGTCACTATTTCATCTTTCTGAATAGCTGAGTAATAAGCTGGAATCTCACTTAACTAATACCAGCGAAACAGTTTGTCATTGAGCCCAATTCCTAAGCACATTTTTTAAGAGTTAAGAAGTATAGGAACATGTACAGAAATCACACAGGGAGATAAGATGTGAGCACTAAGGTCCACCAGCCATATGACAGCATTAAGAGTACTATTAAGGGTGGGCCTCCTAGGTGGCACAAGGGTTAAAGTCTCAGCACTATCAAGCTATTGCAGCAGCACAAGTTTGATCCAGGGCCAGGGGGCTGACCCACATGGCACAACAGACCTCTCCTGTCTCACCCTCAGCAGTATATTTCAGTAGATCCGCTTGTTCTGCTCCCCCCTCTGTCTCTAGTGAATTCTCTCATCCTCTGCACCTCAGGCCTACACCCCAGTTCTTGCATGCATGAGTAAAAAGTGATACAAACTAAGTGTTGAGGGAGTCTGGAGGGAGAGAGTCCTCATTCCCACCTTGGGATGAAGTAAGGAAAGACTCTGGAGTTGAATATCCACTTCTCACACCCCCCTCATTCAAATAACCCAGTTTCCCTCAAATCTCTGACAATCATCCTTCTCTACTCCCTTTCCTACCTCCTTCCCTCGCTTGCTCCTTAAACGTACAACTTGTCAAGGGGGTCCATCCTGGCATTGCCTCCTTTCACTGCGTTGGAGTCATCTACTAGATGGGACATTCCAGAAAACCAGCCTCTCCCTGGTCTCCATCACTTCCAGGCCTCGGCTTTTGCTAATTACAGCCCTCCCATTTATAACGGTTTACATATCTTCTTCCCACTGGAACTCTATTCATCTTCTAAGGCTCAGATCAAATGCTGTCTTCTCTGTGAAGTCTTATCTGTTCCTTCAGGTCACTATTAATTGTTTTCAGTTCTGCATCTCCTCACAAATGTACTTGAGTTTCTACTCTACAGCTGTTCTTTCAAGTTAGGTGTAATAACTTACATAAAATCAGCTCTTGCAGAAAGTACAGGGTGCTCTTGGCATTCATTTGTAATATACTCAAATACTCTTGTCACAGTCTGTATTCAGTCCTTGGACCTGATGCTGAAATGTACTCGCTTAACTTGCATGTCTTAAGTTTTGTACTTTGTGCTGTACAGTTCTATGACTTTTCACAAATGCCTGATATGTCATTGTATTTGTATTAACAAGTGTCTTGTAGCCACCATCACCAAAAATTCCCTGTTCTTCACCTGTTCAGCTGTACTCCCTCCCCACATTCCTAGCAATCACTTATCTACCTGCCATCTATAGAGTCTTATATTTTCCCAAATATCATGAAAATGGAATTGCACAGTGTATAGCTGGTGTCTTTTACTTACGCAATCACAATGATGTTTATTTCGGAACCGTCCATGTTCTTGTGTGACTTGATAGTCCATTCCTATTTACTGCTTAATAATATTCCAGCATATTAAAATACTTCTGCTAATCTATTCATCTACCAAAGGACATATTAGTTGTCTCCAGTGTTGCACTTATGAACAAAGCTTCTATAAACATGAGCATGCAGTTAGTTCTCTGGTCTTAAGTTTTCAAATCAGTGGGGCCAATGTATAGGAGCATGATGGCTGGATGACATGTAAAAACTGTGTTCATCTTTGCACAAATTACCTAAATATCTTCCACATAGTCCGTCCCACTTTTCATTCTTATCAGCAATGAGTTTGGGAATTGCTGCACCTTGTACCTCATCACAAGTGGTGCTAGTAGATTCTTAAAAATTATTTTAGTCATTCTAATAACCACTCCAGTATCTCATTGTCTGACATGGCATTTCTCTAATGAAAAAAGATGTCAAGAATATTCTCATGGGCCTCCCCTGCTGGCGCAGGCGGTTGAGCACAGCGCTATGAAGCTGTCCGCAGCCTTTCCAGCACCGTTCGATCCTGGCTGGCCAGCAAGGGTCCCACATGGTGTGGCAGACCGCCCCTGTCTTGCCCTCTGCTGCCCTCAGCAGTGTATTTTGTCAGTGTGCCTGTTCTGATCCCCGGTCTGTCGCTGGTGAATCCTCTCACCCTCCCACACACCTCTGGCCTATACCCTGGTTCTTGTATGAATAAATAAACAAATCTTTAAAAAAAGAATATTTTCATATGCATATTTTCCATCTATCTTTTCTGCTGTGTCTGCATCTTTTGCGCTTTCTTTATTGTGGGTCTGCTACTCCTAGGCAGCCTGTTCGACCACCATTTTGTCACCAATAATTCTAAATCCTAAGCAAGGTCAAAATGGCCCAGTCAGTAAGGTACAGGAGCCCAATCCTTCAAGGTGCCCTTCAAATCAAACAATAGCACAAAGCTGGATCACGCTGGGAAGGTTATGCATCAAGAGGTATGTGTGGAACACCCGGGGGGCTGAGGACCAATGCATAACATGTACTCCCAACTTACACATCACAAGGTATGACCAGGAACGCATTGGGGGCCGATGACTGATGTATGACAAGGGACCCCAGAAGCTGATCAGTGGAACACCTTGTTTATAAGATTAAAACCAGGGTGGGGGATTTAGGGTGTGATTTCAATGACACTACTAAGTCATCAAGCAGGTAAGAACTGCCTGGAGGGCAGACTCACAATCCCTGATCTTCTACACTCTTTCCCTTTCTCCTTCCACTTAATCTCCTTTTGTTCCTCCCCCTTACAACTGATGCTGTGTATGAATAAAAAAGCCAAGATTTTGCTCTTCAGCAGCATCCTGCATTTTGTAGCCTGCTCCACGACTCCCGTTTGTCAGTGTGGTGTTGCCCTACACAACACTTTATTACACTGTTTATTCACTTCTATCGTTAAGTTTTATGGCAATTCTTTTTCTTGGATACAAGTTCTTTATCTATGTGATTTATTAATATTGTCCCAAGTCAGTAACACATTCTTTCCTTCTAACAGTGTCTTTGCAGAGAAGAAGGTTTTAATTAAAATAATCCAACTCTTCATTTTTCCCTTCATGGATCAGACTTTTGGTGTTAATGTCTAAAAACTCACCAAGCCAAAGACCATGTCAATTCTCTCTTTTGTCTTCTACTAGATTTTTATAGTGTTAAATTTTGCATTTAGATACAGTTCTATGATTTATTTTGAACTATTTTTTGTTCAAAAAGGGTCTAGGTCATATTGTGAACATGGACATTTAACTTCTCTGGTACCATTTGTAGAAAAGACTATTTTCTTTCTTTTTTTTTAATTTTATTTATTTATACAAGCACTGGGTACAGTCAGAAGCGCGGGAGGGTGAGAGAATTCACCAGAGCCAGAGCGGGGAGCAGAGCAGGCAGAAGGACGGAGGTACACTGCTGAGGGGAGCAGCGGGCAGCAGGAGAGGTCTGCGCGCCATGTGGGACCCTCCTCCGGTGGCAGGGGAGCAGCCGGGGATCGAACCGGGCGCTGCAGAGGCCTCGGGCAGCTTCACAACCCAGCGCCCAACCGCTGCACCACCAGAGAGGCCCCGAAAAGACTATTTTCTATTTGATTTCCTTTGTTCCTCTGTCAAAAATCTGTTTGCCATATTTGCCTATTCCTGACTTATTTTGTTGCATTTATCTGTTTCCTTTCTCTACTGCCAACCTGTCTTGATTACCATAGCTTTACAGTCAGTCTTGAATCCAGAAGCCAAGAATCTAGGTACCTAGATATGAGAAGTCCCCCAATTTTGTTCTGCTTTAGTTCTTAATTTTATGTCTTTGTATTTCCATGTCAATTTTAGATACAATTTATCAACATCCGCAAAATAGCTTGCTGAAATTTCGATTGAAATTGCTTTAAATCGCTAATTCCAGTTGGGAAGAAAGGGCATCTTAATGAGTCTTCCAATCCATGAACAAAGATTATCTCTTCATTTATCTAGCTCGTTTGACTATTTCTTCATATATATGCAGTATGTATATGCATATATACAGTATGTATATGCATATATATGCATATATAATGAAGTAGACTGTTTACTGTAGTAGGTGTTTACCATGAATGCACATTACCATGAATGCACGTTTTGTCAAATGTCTCTTCTGAACTGATTCAAATGATGATATCTTTATTCTAAATCTGTTAATATATCCATTAACTTCTACTTATCCATAATAAAGGTTCAACCAATCTTTCTTTCCTGGGATAAGACATACTTGGTCCTTGATACTTGATATAGTATTCATTTTAAATAATGCTGAGTATGATTTTCTAATATTTTGTTAAAGATTTTAAGGATCTATATCCATGAGATAGAGTGATCTTTTGTTTTCTTTTTTTAAAAAAAGATTTATTTATTTATGCATACAACAGCTGGGGTACCGGCCAGAGACGTGGGGGTGAGAGGATTCACCAGAGACAGAGTGGGGAACAGAACAGACAGACTTACTGAAACATACTGCTGAGGGGAGCAGCGGGTGAAGCAGGAGAGGTCTGCTTCACCATGTGGATTGCTCCCTAGCTGGCCGGGGATCGAACTCGTGCTGCAGAGGCTGCGGATTGCTTCACAGTGTGGTGCTTAAATCCTTGTGTCACCAGGGAGGCCCCTGATCTTTTGTTTTCTTTTTTTGTAATGTCTTCAACTGGTTCTGACAGTAGAATAATATAGATCTCATAGAGTAAATTGAGAAGTATTCAGTCTGTTTTTAGTTCCTGGAAGATTTATAAAGAATTGGCAATAGTCTTTCCTTAAAATTTGGTAGAATTCATCAGTGAATCTATTTGGACCTGGTGCTTCCTTTGGTGGAAAGTTTCTCAAATGTTTAAGGGCATTAATAGAGGACTATTCCAGTTATTTACTTACCCTTCTTAAGTGAATTTTATCAGGTTGCATCTTTCAAGGAATTTGAATTTCCTTTAAGTTATCAGATTTTTGGACAGAGGGTTTTTCCAGTATTCCCCTTATTGTCAAGTTTATGTCCACTGGAACAAGAGGGAAGATCTCGTCTTCATTTCTGATACTAATCATTTGTATTTGTAATTAGCCTGGTCTGAAGTTTATCAAGTCTGTTGACCTTTTCAAAGAGCAAGTTTTGGTTTCACAGCTTTCCCCTAATGGTTTCCAGTCTATGGTTTCACTGATTTCTGCTCATTTTTGTAATTTTCTGATTGCTTTATGTTTATTTTGCTTCTATGCCTCTAATTTCCTAAAATGAAAACTTCGATTATTGATCTTTCTTCTTTACCATTATATGCATTTATTAATATTTTCTACTATATGTTCTCCTCTGAGTAGTTTTTTCCTCTGTCTCACAAATTGTAAAAGATTGTGCTTCTATTTTCATACAGACCAAATATTTTTTATCTTGAGACTTCTCCTTTGACTCACGTGCTATTCAGAACTATGTTCCTTAATTTCCAAATATCCAGTGATTTTACAATTATGTATTATTGATTTCCAGTTTATTTCCATATAGTCTGAAAGCATACTTTTTATGATTTTTAATCTCTTAAATTTTTGAAAGTGCATTTTATGGTACAGAATATGATCTACCTTCCTCTTACAGTATCACAATATCCTTACATCAAATTCTATGACATTATCTATAGCTCTGTTACTATATGGATTGGGATATTGGACCAAGTGTTTATTTGTAACATGAATTATCTAACTCATCCCCTACAAATGGATAGTAAGGTGACTTCCCGTACTTTTACTATTGTAAATATAACTGGCAATGTTCAAATAATGTTTATTTACATGTCTGTAGGATAAATGCTACAAGTCAAATTCTCATTTTTGTTCATCCTATCATTACCTCTTCTTTTATTGGAGGCATCATGAGAACAGAAGGAAAAAATATTGCCCTTGGAAAAGGCCAACTGTAGGCATCTTTGATGAAAGTTTAGCATTGTAGGGCACAAGAGAACTTCCATATGCTAAATGATGCTAAAAATTAAATTAGATGCATGATAAATTACTCTGTTAAAATTAAAACTGATTTCTAAAACTGTGCTCATTTTATTTGGATCACAAATTAAAAGTCCATCATTTATTACTCAATTCTCTAATGTTATAAGGCTCTAGCTAAAATTTTCTGATTATATTCCACTAGCCATGCTTTGGTTTCCAAAGCTCCTCTTACCAACCATTTGTTAGTATTATATCATTCTGAGACTTCTATTAAATTGTTCCATTGGTTTACATAAAAATGACCTGGCCATCCAGAAAATTTACCTCAGGAAGTTGTAAAACCCTGATCATGTTTCAGTTATTAGGAATTCCAAATTGAAAATTAATCTTCCTTAGACTTTCAAGAAGTTCCTCCTATCTTGGAAATAAATTTGAAATCTACCTTTTCTTCATGTCCACCTGCCATCTTTATAAAAGTCAAAACCATATGTGCTTGGTCTTTGAAGTACAATTGTGTGCTCTAATGCTACCCTTCACATAACAGCATTATTCCACTAGCCCTCACTTCCCATTACCCAACCAGAGCCAAATTCGGCAGAAGAATGACAAATGCATGTGCAGATGGGTGTTGCTGAAGTAACAAATGACCACAGCCTATGAAATTACGAACACAAAAAATGTCAACAGAAATCGCCCAGAGAAAATGGCATACAAAATGAACCAATATAGATTGAATATTTAGGGCAATTTCTGGTTTGAATTACAAAGTCCATTTTTCTTAGATGAAATGTTTCTTGGAACAGAGGATCTATTGTTTATTTGTCGAAAATATATGCCGCAGACTTTGACGAAGTAATTGTGATTAATGTGTACTGATTCACTTATTCTGAAAAGTAAATGAAACTTCATTTTTTGCTAGCGAATTATAGGCTTCACTGAACTGAACAACTACAAATTTGAAATCGACAATCATAAGACCCTAACCATCTTATCATTGGTACAAATTTCATAGCAAGTGGATTTTCATCTCATTTGAAATCAGCAATATCAAAAGTGGAAAGTGTTTGCCCTGCTAATTTCAGCTGATGGGATGTTCGACGTGTGGAGTAGAATCCTACAGGGCACAGGATGGGCCCCAGTCTTCAGAAAAATCTTGGATCAAATAAAATGGGAACCATTTTGAGGGAGAAATGACAGAGCTCTTGGATAGTTAGATGCAAAAAACAGGTGTGAAATAAAACCAAAAGAAAGGTCACTCCATTTTTCAATCACACGTCACCAGGAGAGCCCAAAATGCCAGAAAGCCTAGCAGTCATGGTGCTTCATTTTCAGCATGTCAGTCATTATCATCTTGTCATTCCGGAATCCTGAGAGCATTCTGGAAGGACCAAAGTGTGCAATTTTCCTCCACGTTCTCCACTCACAATGTGCCCAAAGTATTCAGTCTGTTCTTATAAAAAAAAATATATATATATAAGAAATATGAATTTGAACCAACCTATTCTTTCAGTCTCAAAATCCTTAAGCAGATTCAGTGAGAAAATCCCTTTGTGAAAACTTTGAAAAATCTATGTAATAAGCCTCAGATGGAAAATGCTTGCCTACAACACCTCAACCAGAGCGCCAGAGCTCTCAGGTACATGTACAGACAGGGAATGGTTCTGCCCAGGGAGCTTCTGGGGCAGTACCTGCGTAAAAGGCCCCAGCCAGGTGCTCCACTGGGAATGGGCTCTTCACCTTGGTCTCCCTGACCAGGTAAGCCGGCTCCACAGTCTTGCCCCAGCAGATGTGCCTCAGTGGAGCCCCAGGGAAGTTCATGTTCCTCCTTTCCACAGGGAGCCGCCTAGAGCCCAGGGAATGACTGACTGGAGTGGGGAGTGGCTGTGATGGAAAGGCTGGGCAGGAATCACGAGAGAAGCTTCTGTGCAAAATTCATTAGTTCTGTGGTCATCAAGCCAGATGATGACACTAAAGAGGTGCAGGCATTCTGCAAATGAGATTTTGATCATCAAGCACGATGACATGAACTGGGTTCAAAATGATTCAAGTCAACAATACTTGACATGACAACTCACCAGGAAAACGAATATTGAGTCCTTAGAACTATTCCTAAATGATCACCCAAATAGCTAACATTTTAAAACACTGATCATACTAAGTGTGGGCAAGGATGAGGCTGGCTTGATCCCTCTTACCCTTTGGTGGGAATGAAAAAATGTTACAGCTTTGTAAAAGTTGAATCGATAACTACCATACATTCAGCCACCTCACATGGAGGTTTTTATTTACGCAAAGCAATTTCACAAAGACTTATTCATCCACGAGTACTCAAAGCAGCTTCACGCAGAATAGCCCCAAAACAACCCCAATACCTCAAACAGGTGAATAAACAAAGCACATATATCTGAACAATGAAATACTCAGTAGCAAAAAGGGGTAAAATATCAAAACATGTGACAAAGCGGGTGAACTGTAAAAGCAATATGGGAAACGAAAGATCCAGAACGAGATGGGACATTCAGAATTATTCCATCAATTTAAGAGACAAATTAGTCTGCAGTGGTAAGTACAGCACAGCCCAAAGCCAGAGGAAAGGATGGAAGCTGTGAGGGTGATGGAAATGATCACAGCGGGGGTTCATGGCTGCAGACAACTATCAAAACTACATTTTCAAAAATGATGCAATTAATGTACATGTTACCCCTAGACAAGGTTCATTAGAAAGAGATTAATTCATATTGTCACCAAAACTTTCAACTTTATATTGGTGAGTGAGATAAATTAATCTATTAAATAATCTATAAAATAAATTGCTATGCATTTTAATATGTGTAATTATCATTTTTACTCTATTGTAATTAGAAAAAAAATAACATTCTGTGCTTACTACTAAGAATTTGAAGAGCTCATACAAATCATTTGAATGCAAAATACTCATCTCAAACATAAACCCTGATATTAAAAAAAAACAAAACAAAACACTTAGATGAGAATTCCTGTTTCTCATTTTAAAATAAGGGACCAGGAAAAAGACTAATTATAATAAAGTAAAAATCAAAATCAACAAGCAACTATAAACCAGAGACACATTATGGGGGGAGGAGGGAGTAGAGTCAAAATAAGGAGGGTGGGAATTGTATGGGGAATATAACACAGATGAAAATGCACACATTGTGCAAAAATGAAAAATGATGTACAAAATATATAAAATAAAAGAAAAAGAAAAAAATTTGAAAATTTTTTACTTGAATGTAGAATACAAGTTGAGTGTTTGTTAGAACCACTAAGACCTTGATTTTGATTGACTTTAAATAACAGAATAGAAAACTTTCTAGTTTTTCCCAGCAAACCCTTTACAGACATTTTACCTCACTTCATCTGTAATTCTCATTTCCCAGGTGTGCCAGGAGGGAATAAAATTGTGAGCTTCCCTGCCCTAGCCTGGTAAATCAATCACACACAGGTGACCCACTCTAAAGGCTGAGGGGCCAGGGGGGAAGTAAAAACAAAATAGAGGTCCGTGGCTTCTGTGTCATTAAATTCTAAGTCAGGGCCTCCCTGGTCGCCTAGGAGTTAAGTCTCAGCACTTTCATAACAACAGCCTGAGTTTCATCCCCAGCCAGGGAGCTGACCCAAATGGCACAACAGACCTCTCCTGTCTCCTGACTGCTCCCCTCAGCAATGTATTTCAGTAGCTCTGCCTGTTTTGCTCCCCGCTCTGTCTCTGGTGAATCCTCTCACCCTCCCACACCTCTGGCCTATGCCCCAGTTCTTGTACACAAAAATAAATAAATAAACAAACAGTTAAAAAAATTATAAGTCAAGTTAACAATCAATGCATGACGTATCTTCCTCCTTTAACAGATATTCCCTTAGACAAAAATGCAAAAGAAATGTAAAAGAAAACTTTTCTATGACTGAAAGCCTCCTCTAATGTATCAGTGCTGACTGAATTCTGACTACATATGTCTGCATTTCTACTGAGGAGCAAGTGCTGTCAGTATATCATCAAAAATAAAATCACCTTCTGTTTGTAAACTATTCTATTTGATAAATATTTTATGTAATAAGATATATTTTATTATAATCAAGATTTCACTCCATTTCTGTTCTCTGTGTTATAATGATTCAAATAACTAAAGTATATTATAGTATTTAAAGTACATAAACATTCAACATATTTGTGTTTAAAGTATACATTAGTTAATCCAAACTAAGAAAAATAATTTTTGTTTTAAAAAATACATCTTTGTTCTAAAATATTCAAAGCTCTTTAATTATAAAGGCAAAATGAATAATTTAAGTATTAAACACCAAAAATCTCTAACAAATAAAATAAAGCTCAATGATTACTTTTTAATGTTTATTTTATTAATGATTTTATAAAAGTAAAAGCATTTGCAATTCTAGCATTTAATGTCCATCTAACTGTCATTGTAAGGAGATGGTAACATGCTCCTGGCATATTCTGTCTAGATTTACAAAAACTAAACAACTTAAGAATCTAGAAATTGTTTAATGTTGTGCTATTCCTCAGCTGCTCTGTGCAAGTATTGCGAATACTGTGCTAATTTGTGAATATCCACTGGAACTGTATTTTGGCATACAAAAGGAAGCCACAAAAATGAAATAAATAAAATGACACTTGGCGCTTAGGAATACTTTCAGGCAAAAATCTTCTGCATATATAGACTGTGAGTAAGAATTTGTTAAATGGTATATTTTTTTCTTTGCCTAAGTGCTTGACATATTCCATCCTCTGCACCCTAGAGCAAAGTCTCTCTGTGACAGCAGCAAAAACTCACTGACCTGCAAGTTCTAAACTCACCTTTGGCTTTGGGACAGCTGTGGAGAAGGCTTCATGGGTCTGAGAGTGGGGGGAGTTGAAAGCAGAGGCTGCCAGGAATGGGCTTTGCTAAGCCACAGATGAACATCTGATGCCTATGGACAGAGTGGGCGCTGTGCCCTTTAATGCACCTCTGAGGAGAAAGACAAAAATCGCATACACTCATAAAATTACAATCAATTTTATTTTTAATTAATGAAGAAATAACTATATGAATATTTGATAACAGATGCATATTTGTTTAATGCATTTATAGTTAATGATAGTTATAATGCATATACTAAAATAGTTTATTGCTCTCTATATTTATATATTTTTGTTTTGTGATCTTTAGAGTCCTCTGAGTCACAGGATGCAAAGAAAGTCCTCTTATTGCTATTAAAACAGCAATACTAACATTCAAAATTCACAGCTTTCTTGAATCTGACAAGTATTTAATCAGACATACAATGAACATGTTGACAAAAATTTTAGCCTCGATATCAATAGTAAAATACTGTTTCTTAATGGCAGAAATATTTTTCATATTTAAAATAGAAAACAGGGGCCTTCCCGGATGGCGCAGCGGTTGAGCGCTGGGCTGTGAAGCTGCCCACAGCCTCTGCAGCACCAGTTCAATCCCTGGCCACCGGCGAGGGTCTCACATGGCGCGCAGACCTCTCCTGCCGCCCGCTGCTCCCCTCAGCAGTGTATTTCATCAGTCTGCCTGTTCTGTTCCCTGCTCTGGCTCTGGTGAATTCTCTCGCCCTCCCGCGCTTCTGACTGTACCCAGTGCTTGTATAAATAAATAAATCTTAAAAACATAAATAGAATAAAATAGGAAACAGTTGCCCACTATATTTCCTCAAATGTATAAAGTTCATTTTGAGTTAAAATATCAATGAAGGATAGTTTAGTCACTGAGTCAATTTTTTTCTGAACATTTTTTAAGAGCCCTTTCAAGTTCATAGAAAAATTTAGCATAAAGCCATTTCCATATAATTTTACCCCCATATATGCATCTTTCCCCACTATCAATACCTAAGTGGTGTATTTATTACAGTTGATAAATCTCTATTGATACATCATTCTCACCGAAAGGTCGGTTTACTTGAGGGTTAGCTCTTCACCTGATGCTGTAAACTCCACAGGCCTAAGCAAGTGAATAACAACATGCATTCAACATTATAGTACCTTGCAGAATTATTTCTTTGTCCTAAAAAATTCATTCTGCTCCATCTCACCATCCTTTCATTCTCCCCCAAATTCAGTAAAGAAGATCTTTACATTCATCGCCCCTACACCCTTGAGACTACTGACCTTCTTACTGTGTCCACAGTTTTGTCTTTTCCAGAATGTCACAGAGTTGAAATCATACTAATCATATATGAATGTCACATAGTTCAAATCATGCAGCCTTTTTCGACTGGAATCTTTCTCTTAGGCATATACATTTAAGGTTCCTCCATGTCATTTTTTAGGGCTCAGTAGCTCTTTTCTTTTTTAGTGCTGAATAACATTCCAACATCTGGAAGTACCATGTTTTATTTATCATGCATTGAAGGAAAAACTGCTAGTTTCCAAGTTTTGGCAATTCAGAATAAAGCTTCTACGAACACTTGTTGGCAGGTTTCTATGTACACGTAAGTTTTCTACTCATTTGGATAGATAACAAATAGCGAGGCCATAGGATGATATAGTAGTATATGTTTAGTATTTTAAGAAACCACCAAAACACCTTCCCAAGCACTTGCATTGAATGAACTACTCCCCCCAGCCCCCACCCCTAGCACTGAATGAGCTTTTCTATTGCACCATGTTCTTGAAAGTACTTGTTATTGTCAGAGTTCAGATTTTGGCCATCCTAATAGGCATACAGTGGTATCCCACTGTTGTTTAATTTTGCAGTTTCTTGATGCCATAGGATTGTTGAGGATTGTTCCATTTGCTTAGATGCCATCTGTGTGTTTTCATTGGTGAGGTGTCTGGTTTTATTGTGCATTTTATAATTGGGTTACTTGTTTTTCCATTGTTGAGTTTTAAGATTTCTCTATACATCTTGAAAAATAGTTATTTAATAGACTTGTCTTTTGAAAATATTTTCTCCATATTTATAGCTTGTCTTCTCATTTTCTAGACAGAGTCATTCACAGAAAGGTTTTTAATTTTAGGAAGTGCAATTAGTGAAACATTTTGGGTTACCTTTTGTAAAGATTATAAGGTCTCCATCTAGATTCTTCTTCCTATTTTTTTTTCTTGCATACAAGTATCTAGTTGTTCCAGCGCCAACTAATCTTTTCACTGTATTGCCTTAGTTCCTTTGTCAAAGATCTGTCGACTCTGTTTATGTGGTTCAATTTCTGGCCTCTCTGTAATTTGCATTGGTCTATTTGTAGTAAGTTCTCTGAATCTCTTATCCCTTGACATTGTGTTGGCTATTTTGGGTATTTTGCTTCTTCAAATAAACATATATATACACACATATTTATATGTCCATACATACACTGGTTAAGCACAGCAAAAACAATTTCAAGATCTAGTGAAAAATATACTGGTTACCTGAGGGAACAAGGAGGAGTAGGAGGGCATGGCAGAAGAAAGGGAATGTGTGCTGGCGGCAGCGGAGGTTTGGTGGAGGGCGAGTGAAGCATGTGCATATGTGGAGGAGTAAAAACTTAACCCAAAAGTTAAATAGGTATGTAAATGACTGACAAATTAATAATTTTAAAAAGTTACTCTAGTAGTTTCTAAAGAAAGATTGGCAATAACATCCACCTCTAAGACTTAGCCTCCAAAATTTTTAAGATTATATCCTCCTGAGTTCTACTTCAAGGTCTTGGGGAAAAAAATGTATTGAAAACTGTCTGTCTATTTTGGCCAAGATACTCTCCTACAGAAACTCTTCCTATATGAGAGTATATTTTTCAGTCAGTTTTCAGTTATTTGAAGCATTGGCAATCGAACATGGAAATGTTAACAAATACTCTTTTGCAACTGGATCATGCTTTATTGTGCAATGTTAGATTTGAAAGCATTTTGTTAATTAAGCTTAGATTATTTCTACATATTCAGTGGTAGGATAGCTGTGAAAACAAATGTCACTTAATCCAATCAGCTGTGGCCCTTATAAACTGTGTGAAGATCAAAGTGTCTCAAATGTCTGTCTGTGTAGAACATAAGTACCACAGCTGATGTTGGATCAAAAGAATATTTTCACCTCACGTCTGCATTTCTTGGTGTGGAAATAGCCATTATGATCAACTCAGTTTTGAGTTATGATTAACTCAGTTAGATTAGCATCGTCTCAGTTATTAGCCTGAATTTTAAAACAGTAAAGGTGGAATTCAAAAGTTTACTGTACTGAGAATTTAAAGAAATCACTATATTAGAAAGCATAGTATTTCTAAAGTTCATAGTTAACGACCCAGTTTTTCCCCATCGCTGATACTTAGCATTCACATGTTGATGTTTATCTTGGAATTTTAAATTTCATGTATTATCATTCACTGAATGTTATCTTCAGACTCATGTCTAATTCTGTTCTCAAACCAAAGAGGGTTCTATAAACTGTTCTCTAGCCATGTTCAAACAATACCTAAAGCCGATCAATGTGTCTTAATGACAAGTCTTTAAGTGCCATCCTTAAAGTACAATAGTAGTATTTAACACTATTATAATAGTATCTAATAGTTAACCAACAAAATAGCTTTAAACAGAAGCCCTGTCTAGTTCACCTGAGTCACAGCCAACAAATTGGAAGTGTGCTCAGAACCTATGGGCATAAGGGTTCAGCGACTGGTTGATTTCCAGTTTGTTAATTGCACATCCTGGGTTCATACAGACATTGAGTGATTCACAATTCTTCCCATTCTCTCCGGCATGGCACATGCGAAAATTTCATATTCCAACCTCCACATTTGATAAAAATATTATCAATCCTAGGCTTGGCTATTATAGCTCAGATGTTTCATGTAAAATAAAATCCCTCTGACCTCTATATTCATAGACTATGCCAAATTATATTTTTAAACATCTTCCTTTTGACAAAATTGTATATGTTTAAATTACAAAATTTGATAACTTGTAACATAAATGAATTGTTCACGGCCATCAAGCCAATTAATACATCCATCAGTCTCAAAAGTCTCCTCATGTCCCTTGAAAATCCCTCCACACCTCCTTGTCCTCATTCTAAAGCAACCACTGCTTTGTTATTTGTCAATGTGGTACTGGATAACGCTTTAAATTAAGGAAAAAAATGCCTTCTTAAAAACTCTGATCATCCATTATTTTGCTTCCAAATTCAATGAAAGCCCAAGATCTGTTATGATGCTGCCAATAATATTTCATATCTCATCAAAATCAAATGCTTTAAAAAAACCAGACCAATATCAAACACTAAAAACTGAACTATAAACAGAGATCTTCTCTTAGATGTGCAGCTATGCCTCTCACGGAGTTATCTAAAGTAGAATGAAAAGCCTTTGGTACCAACCCAGGTCTGGGATGGACCACAGAGAACTCTCCCACCACCTGTCTCCCTTCACCAGACCCCATCGTGCAAATGAAGGCTTGCCATTATCACCACTAACACAGCAATAACATCTCCCAGGTAACAGATCTATGAGGTGGAGAGCTGGCGTTTTTACAAGACAGTCTGTATTCTCAACACTGCATCACCCTCCTAATGTTCTGGAAGCTCAACCGATACGTAAGCTCTAGCCATAAACACTGGGAGCGGCCCTTGGCATCTCCTACAGTGCGTCCCAGCAAACAGGAGGATACACACAATTAGATGCCAAGATAGAATGAGGCCGGAGTTTCCCATCTGCTTACACATTAAAATAAGCTAAGAAGCTTTTAAAAAATTAGTGACCCAGTTTCACCAGAGAGAAGGGGTGAAGCCCAGTATATGTATTTCTTTAGTTTCCCAGGTAATTGTAGCATGCCATGATCGCATGTGAGAGGATTGAAAAGCACATAATGAATTAAAACTCAAAAGCTTCTTACTTGAAATTGAAAAACAAAATTGAAAAATGGGTCTCCCTTCGCCTTGCTTTAAGAGCATGAAAGCAAGTTTTATAAATATGCGGATTGTAAAGTGGGTGGACTAAATATAATGATACTCAAATTACAATATATGCACAGTTAGAACTTGATTCAAGCTTTTATCTGCCTGTTTATTAACAAGGGTTTAGTGATAGTGATCTGACAAACCAATTGTTTAGATATGACAATTACTATGCTAACAGTGATGGTTTGTTAATTAATGCAGTGATCATTTCAAAATACATATACCTATCAAATCTTCAGTGTACACCTTAAATATATATACTTCTGTGTGCCAGGTATAAGACACTGAAGCTAGAAATGAAAATGGCATTACAATTATTAGTTCATTCAGAAGTCATTCTATTTTGATTTGCTAATTCAGAGTATCTTCTCTTTATTCAAAGGTAAACTAGAATTACTTTAGAACACACTCAGGCCGGCTAGATGAAATGCCAGATTTCTCCGCATTCCCTTCTTGGATCCAATCCATCTGAGTAACCAGGATCCTTCATCTATACCTGACACTTTTAAAGCTTTGTATGAAACATCTGTTTTCCATTTTTAAAATGTCGACTTGTCCATTCTGAATGGGCACTGGGTAAAGCAGACAAATCCTGCTTTGTCTATGGAGCCCATCTTGGTTGTTATGCCAAAACCATATTTGCTCCATTAATCAGATCCCTAACAACTCGCCGGCAGAGGCAGTGGGCAGTGGGCAGTCCTCAGGGGCAACATGTGTGCTAACCAACTCCAAAGAACTTGTGTAGGGGATACGCAAGTGTGCTTTCTCTCCCAAAATTTTACTTTCCTACTACATCTTGTTTTGTGGTCTATTAAAAGTTAGGGAGTACAATTACTAAGAGGTCCAGGTAGATTAAAAACTAACGGGTATTGATCCCTTCCTCCCCAACCCCACGTGCCTCTTGGCCTACAAAATCGCAGCTCTTTGTACTCGGCTTACCCGACAACTGTTTGCACTTGCCACTGGAAGGCCCAGCCTAGGAGCTGCAGCCCTGAGGAACCTTATAACTGAAGCGATCTCCATAGCAGGACATTTGGGGTACTAGACTCTCGCTTCAACGCTGAGCCTTGTAAGGACGCCACACCTCCCTTAACCTCCAGAATATGGTGCTTGGCATTCCCCAAGAGGCAATGAGGATGAATTGGAGTACACTCTCACTTCTGCCACGTCACTCTCCTCCATGGTAAAAATCTTTCTTCACCCCTACACCGATGCAAACATGAGCCTGTGTCTCTAGCCTGGCTGCACTGTGGGGACAGTGTGGGGATGGTCTGCCTCTGAGGAACTGGACTGAAATACCCTGCAAGCCAGGGTGGTGGCAGTTCCACTTTCTCTCAGGGTCCCCACTCCTAGAAGGGTGGGGTTCACGATGATAAGGATGTTGGTCATTCCGATGACCAAGGAAGATTTATGAAGGGCCAGCCCCGTCTGCCAGTAGGTCACATGAACAGGCTGGCCCTTACTGAACAGCAGTGGCTCCGAGTTGGTATTGTCTTGC
Organism: Talpa occidentalis; assembly: GCF_014898055.3. NCBI lineage: Eukaryota > Metazoa > Chordata > Mammalia > Eulipotyphla > Talpidae > Talpa > Talpa occidentalis. The sequence goes on from NW_023601322.1 coordinate 95,433,269, forward strand.
CTCTCTCAGCTCGCCTTTCTGGTAGGGTTTCATGGTCTCATTAGGTCTCATTAGGGCCCAGTGACCTGGCGGCCTACAGCAGCTCCCTCGTCTGCTGCTACTGCTTCCTCTCCCAGACATCTGCTTCAGCGAGGCTTCAGAAAATACTTCATTATGTCCTCAGGACCTCTCCGGCCACTCTGTGTGCCATTGTGGGTCGTTCTCTTTGAAGTTAATGTGAATCTTAGGTGATGACATGACATATACATCAGAGGTAGCTATAAATTATGGCCCGCTGAATAAAAAAAAGAGAATTAGAAAGATCCCCTTTCCATTTGTTATATTCAGAGGTAACAGAAGCCTAGCCTTCCTTAATGTAAGCTGTTTGCTTAGAGACTCAGAGGAGGAATATGCTCATTTACTGCTGCAGAGCAGAGCTTTCAGGAGGGGAAGAGAATGAACATGTTCTGGGTAGAGTTTGTGGCTCTGAGAAAACCCCGGAAAAGCCTTAAAGCAAATGCATAAGTTATCAGCAAAAATCTCATTTCACATTCTGCTCTCTCTCTGCATGTGCATCTGCTGGGGCTCTGCCAGTTTTAAACCAGTACACTAGAAGGTGGTTGTGTGCATGGCCCTTAAAGCTACAAATATTCAGCAGGTACAAATATTTAGACTTGACAGTAGTTCATGTCGAGAGTGAATTTATTATGTACTATGTAGTGTGCTCAACACATAGATGAATTTCATCATAAAATATTTCATCTATATTTTTCGGATGAGAAAACTGAGCAACTGACAGAGTAAGTAACCAGCTCAAAGCTCACAGCATCAGCAGACACCACGGGAAACATATTTACAGAATCTAGGAACGAGGAAGGTACTCTTTCAGCCAGGTGGAATTTCACACAAGCAGGAGGATGGACAGGGCTGTATTTCTTGACAACCTCCATTCGCTTCTACTGTGCACTCAGCTCTGTTAGTTAGTTGCCTGTGTCCTCTGAGACAGTGAGCATTTTACCTGGCTTCACAGAGCAGATTATGCATGAGGAACAGAGAGAAATAAGGAAACCTTTGTACTAGCCTAGTCTCTACATTTCTCTGCAGTTTTCAACAGATATAGCACGTAGCTACTGGAATCTGGATTACAGGAAAAGAAAATCTACCAACAGATGACAAATCAATAAAATTTGATTAAAAAGGAAAAAAAAAATTCTACAGGCCAGAGGATATTTGTTACGAAGCTACAAACCTATGGGCCCTGAGATACATCTCTCTAAAGATAAGACGGGCTCCTGTCATTAAAAATGTCATTTTTAAATGTTTGATGGAATTTTTAAAGATTTTTTAAAATTTCAGTCAAATGGTATCTTTTGTGGACTCCTTACCAGGCTAATGTTTTAGTAATGACATGTAGAGTATTACCTCTATAGGATTTTTATTTTTCTGACTAAGTTGCCAGTGCTCCTATTTTTTTCTATTTACTACAGAGCATGAGACTAGCTAACTTGATGTTTTCTATTCGGGAGAAATAATATACGTAGAAGAAATAACCTTCAAGTCATTTTTATCCTCAAACTGGTTCTGCTCTAACTATGATAATATATATAGTGTAATAATTCTCCATTAGAAGATGACATCTACTTGAAAAGGTCTCTTGTTCGTTAAGTGTTTCTCTTATTGAATTATGGGTCCTATTTCCCCAGTGGTGAGAAAAGAGAGAAAGGAAGTGGGGTAGTGAAGGTAAAATTCAACTTGAGACTGACCAAGAAGACAATAAAGGCATCAGAAAAATCTCAAGACAGCTTTCAGATTGCAAATTCTACAGTAGTACCCCCAAAAAGAATTAAGCCACAGTCATAAAGCAGTCACGATCTGCTCCATCATCTGTAACCTTGAGAAAGTGTAAACAAAGGCGACAAAGATGATACATGATGAAAGTGACATTGAATCAACAGCCATCTGCATGAGCTCTTCACGATGGATATGCACTGAGCCCTTAACAAATCCCCAACCTAGCGACTGTGGCCATGTCCATTTTTCCCCTGTAAAATGTCCTAAAGGATGCATTTTATTGAAAAATTGGAGTTATTTCTTTGATTCAATTTGAATGTTTCATGCTGAAAACATAAGAAAATCTGTATCAAAGTAGCCAGGGGCCTCCCCTGGTGGCACAGACGGTTGAGCGCAGCGCTGTGAAGCTGTCCACAGCCTCTGCAGTGCCGGTTCGATCCCCACCGGCCTCAGAGCAACCTACATGGTGAGCAGACCTCTCCTGTCTCACCTGCCACTCCCCTCAGCAGTGTATTTCGTCAGTCTGCCTGTTCTGTTCCCCACTCTGTCTCTGGTGAATCCTCTCACCCTCCCGTGCATCTGGCCTGTACCCCGGTTCTTGTATAAACAATATTTTTTTTTTTTAAGTAGCCAGAAAACGAAGGTGGTTAATTTGCTCCTGGAACTGAAAAGTCCAGGATTTCTCCCAGCAGCTTCAATGAAGCAATGGGGACCTTCATGGCCTCTCTGCCCTTGCCTCCTATGCTCACCACCCCTTTCTACATCTCCCTACAGTGCTAGAATTGGAGAGAGGAGAGCTAGATGCAGCTGAGGATAGCCAGGAGGGCCCCAGATCTACTCTTCCTCGTATGGAAATCGCAGGGAAGAGGGTGGAGAGTTGGCTAGAGTAATCAGTCTTGAGGTCTGAGTTGAGAGGGGCTTATCCCCTACAACTCTGTGATTGAACAGAAGGGACCAGAATGTCAGAGACTATAAAAGCCACCCTGAGAGTAGGTGAGCATGGAGACTTCAAACTGTGATACTCCCGAAAGGGGATTCACCCTGTGAATCATACAAGACCCAGGAAGAAGGGCACCAGCCCCCAGAGACCCAACTGATAAAGGCTGGGCTGGGACCAGAAGGGGCCGCACTGCCAGGGCAGGGAAGCCAGAAGCTTCCTCGAGCCACTGAGGAGAAGCACAAGAGCAAGCGGTGGGAGAAGCGCAGCAGAAAGAACCCGAAAGCTGGGCATTTACTAAAAAAGGCCCTCCTGAACCTGTGAGTACATGGGTTTCCTCCAACAGCCAAGACTGATATCCTTTTCCAAGTTTCACACTTTTATTTCAGCCAATTAGCAAGAGTGAATTATAATCCTGTTGAAAGCAGTCTTGTCCAGTGCCCAAACACCTATCCTAAAAGGAGTTATTTGCTCCTCCAGCACTCTGTTCACACGGACCGACTTCAACTCCACCCTGTTTCCTAAAAGACCTTACTGCACAGCTTGTCAGAACTGGGGAGACCTCTGTGCCAGCCCATCCCCTGAGTGCTCTCGCTTGTCCTTCTGTTCGACTGACTCGCCTATCCAGGAACTTCAGATCCCAAAGACTGGGCACAAGTTGGGGTGCAGTGGCCTCTTTGACCCATATTGTTAAGACATTCTTCTCTGCACATTGTCAGTTCCAGAGAGGGAAGCCACTGTCATCTTGACAAAACTGAGCTCCATTAGATCACATTTGCCCAAAACCTTCTTATCCCAGGAAACTTGGCATCTTCATTTCCTCAACGTGTTGTGACTATCCCAAGACAGCACGTGACACAAACAGGCAAAGGATGAGCTGAACATTGTTTCAAAATCAAGCACCCAAAGTTACCCGTCCCCTCGTGGGTAAAAGTCCATCCATATGGGAATGGCGCAGAGCAAGGCCCCAAAGCCTGCAAAACTAGGAAACAATACAGGTAAGGCAAATAATCTAGTTTCTAAATCAAGCACCCATAGTGAACATTGTTTCAAACACGCAGCCTTAGCTTAGGATGCTGCTCCCATTATTTGCTGTATCCGGGTAATCGCTGAGCCCCTGGAGGCCCGGGGGGGATCTTCAGGACTGAACGGTGGGACAGAAAGGGATTAAGATGGTTTCTGACTCTTTGTTTGGAGGATTTATTGTTCTGTTGATTTGTTTCATTTAGTGTGCTTTGCTTTTTTCTGCTGCCTAGCAGAAATGAGGGGTTCAGAGGCAGATTCAATTTAGTTTTAAAAAAGATCAAAAACGTGATGTTTCTGCACATCTGTGTTGTACCGATGCTGTGAAAACCCACTAGGGGCAGAATCGATGCTCTGCCACTTGCTCACTGTTTGCGGGGTTCCTGCAGCTTCTCAGGCTTCAGATAAAGGTAATAAAAGCGCTCTCCTTGCAGACGTGGGGCACGAAATGCGAGAGTCAATGCAGATGCCTTTCTTCTGTACCATGCACTGAACAAACCTTCTCTCTTTTCAGTAGCTTAAAGATTGCTGATTTATGTAAGAGGTAATTCCCAGGTGATTCTGAAGTGCTGGTTTTGAGAAAGACGACAGAACCCAGAATGGGTGGACTTGTACAAGAAGGTATGTTTGGAACTAAAGTTAAAAAGCATGGACGAGGCCTCCCCGGTGGCGCAGCGGTTGAGCGTTGGGTTGCGAAGCTGCCCACGGCCTCTGTGGTGCCGGTTCGATCCCCGGCTGCTCCCCGGCCACCGGAGGAGGGTCCCACAGGGCGTGCAGACCTCTCCTGCCGCCCGCTGCTCCCCTCAGCCGTGTGCTTTGGTCCTTCTGCCTGCTCTGCTCCCCGCTCTGGCTCTGGTGAATTCTCTCACCCTCCCGCGCTTCTGACTGTACCCAGTGCATGTATAAACAAAACAAACAAATAAATAAAAACATGCCTCTATTAAAAAAAAAAAAAAAGCATGGACGAGTAAATGAATAAAACAAAAGAACAAGGATTATTCCTGGAGAGAAAGAAGAAGAAATGAAAGGAGGTGCGAGCAGCACCGGAGGCGTCCGTTGTTCCTTTTGGCTTGAGGCCGCTGCATGCGGGCCAACAGGAAATTACTGTGGAAGGTGTAGAGGGAGGAGCCAAGGGATCTAAGTGATGGGACACCAGAACAAGGAACTGATCTCAGGGAGCAACTGACAAGACAGGTGGAGGCGGAGGATGAGGGGTCTAGGTGGGGGGCTGTACCTGAAGAGACACTCAGGAAATACCTCTGAGAGGTTTTGGGGACTGATCAGATGGACAGAAGTGGAAGGCAGAGGCAATGAAGGAAGGAAGGAGAGGGACGGGCCTAGGAAAGCTGTTTCTGGCTTGGTGGTTAACTGTCTAGATGACCACATTGAGGGTCCAGACTCCAGAGTCAGCACCCAGAGAGGAGCAAGTGTAAATAACCCATTTGTAGTAAAGTGAAGTGGATGCATCCACATTGGCAAATGTATATGAAATACCCGGTGATTGACTGAGTGAGTGAGCGACTGATTTTTTACATCCTGTGGTCCTTTTTAGAATCTTTTATAAAATATTCCATTCTCTGTGTTATTTCTAAAAATGTATTATTTATTTATGTCAAATATACACAAATACACCACAGATTTCCTTCTTTCCTCCCTCCCTCCCGGGATTTATTTTTTAAAAAATGGTTTTGAAGTTGGGAGGGAGGTCTAGTTTGGGGACATGTATTTGGGAGACGTCGGCACTCGTCTCATTCATGAACAGACTGTCAAGAACACCCGGGCCAGAGGAGAGTGCTGATGAGACAACAGCCCCAGCACACGGGGTGGGAACAGATGACGCTGTCAAGTGGGCCTTCACGGAGCAGCCAGAAAGGCAGTCGAGAAATCAATGTGGGAGCAAGTTGCAGAAAGGAGGGGTACTACTGAGCTGGTCCAAATGACTCAGAAAGCGCAAAGGTATCCGTTCCAGATTGCTGGGAAACAGGAAGCAAATGGAATGTGAAGACTTGGTTTCAGGCTCTAAATTCTTCCTAAAATTGTAGGTGACAGGCTGTTTCACCGCCTTCCCACACGCCCCCTCGGTGGCTCCAGTAGCTCTCTCTTCTGTTACATCTCAATCTCCAGATCCACTGCTACTTCGGTGGAATTCTGTCCCTCATCCCTCTCCATCCTTCATTTCACGACATTTTAACATTTGTGTTTTGTTAAGCTTACCCCTGTTGGTGCAGATATTACTCTACATAATATTTTCACTCCAGCAGTGCCACGAAACAGCCTCCAGCTTACTGAATGCGCCACATGCCCGTCTCTTCGCTGCAGCCCAGGGCAGTCTGCAGGCAGCATTTCTTCTTCCTGTAACCCTCTTCACCTTCCATTAACCTGCCTCTCTCTTGACCTTTTCCTCTCAGTTTAAATGCTACATCCTCCTCTGAGGGCCCTGCCCTGACCTCCAGAGTGGGAAAGGCACTTCGTTATGTGCTTCTCCTGCCCACAACTTAGCACACTGAATTGCAAAGCACTCATAAACTATTTTCCTCGTGACACTGGGAGTGTCTCCAAGGTTCTATTTTATTTATCAATACATACCCAGCATATAGCAAGAGCCAGCTAATATCTGTGGGACAGAGGAATAACTATGTAATCCTATGGAAGTTTGAGCACCAATTTGAACTTGACAGACAGTTATAAATTATAGAAAATATGAATTCACTGTTTTCATTGCAGGCCTGATGTGTTATGACTATTAAGAGTCAAATGAGAGTTGGTGTCAGGTAGTGCTGTGGGCAGCAAATCTCTCACTTTTGTCTTAATTTTCTAACTTTTAATAAATTTTACAATTTCTTGGAAAAAATATAGGTTTAAAGATACAGTGCCATATTGGCCACTATGTGAACAAAGCATGGAGGCACTGACATATTTAATTGCTTCTTTATGGAATACTCTCATGGACTATTTCCAGGCATGAATGCTCCTTATCTAAATACAACTGTGCATCTGGAAATCCTAAAGTAGGATGATCAAAACATGAATGTTCAGGGGCCTCCCCGGTGGCGCAGCAGTTGAGCGCTGGGTTGCGAAGCTGCCCGCGATCTCTGCGGTGCCGGTTCGATCCCCGGCTGCTCCCCAGCCACCGGAGGAGGGTCCCACATGGCGCGCAGACCTCTCCTGCCGCCCGCTGCTCCCCTCAGCAGTGTACTTCGGTCCTTCTGCCTGCTCTGCTCCCCGCTCTGGCTCTGGTGAATTCTCTCACCCTCCCGCGCTTCTGACTGTACCCAGTGCATGTATAAACAAACAAACAAACAAATAAATAAAATAAATAACATGCCTCTATAAAAAAAAAAAAACATGAATGTTCAAATTTGCTTTTTTGTGTAGATCCTTTTCTACCAGATAGATCTTGTTCTTAGTGATCTTTCTTTACTGCCTCTCCTTCTGCCACTCTGAAATACATTTTTGCAATTGAAGATGACTGTTTTAACTTGGCCACATGTTTAAGGTAGTTTTGATGCAGAGATATTTAGATTTGACCTATCAAATCAGCTATTGACTTTTGGCCTACAAAACAAACCATTAACCTTTGGGTTTTAAAAAAATGACTAACGTTCAAGGTTTGTTAAACACATCTTTACCCAATCTCCCAGTCTTACCCCATCTCTGACCCCACGATTCCTGCTCCCTGAGCTTCAGATCAAAACTTCTTGAGGCTGTTTTGCAAAATCCTTGCCAACTTCCTATCTCACTGGAGGGACTCAGTTTTTATCATGTAGAACTTTTATTCATTCAACAAGCATTTTCCCAAATACAGCAAAGACAGAGTTAAATTTTGAACTTTAGGAATCATCTAAAATAATGAACAAATGTGCATCTGGTGTTTGTGAGAAATGCTAAACTCACCGAGCAAAGTCAAGGGCAGAAAAGCCTCGAGTAAAACACTGTTGCTAATTTAAATCTCCCTCCCTATGAAACATCTTTTCTTCTACTTAATTAAAACTTCTTATGGAAACCACAAACAGAGGGAAGGAGTTGGGGTGGGTGGCAGGGAGAGGTGGGTGTTCTCACATCATCTTCCAACTCTTGAAGTCTACCTTTCTCTCCTTTTCTCCTACAGACAACGTAATCCACGATTCTGCTTTGATTTTAATATGTCACTTGTTTTTTTAATCTGTGCTCCTGATTTACATTTCCAGTTGTCTAACCTTGGTGATGACGGTATGGTCCATGGACCTCAGGCTCATCAGTTGCAACAGAACCTCCAAGCCCACCACCCTCTGCACGCCACAGATATCCACCTCATGCAGCGAACAGTGCTGTCTAGGATTTCAACACTGGGTCTTCTTCAACTCTTCTTTCATCTCTACGTCCTAAATTCAGCTCCCTAGTTCCTATCCATTTGGATTATGAGAAATGTCTGATCAGTTTCTTCATTTCCAACCCCATGGCTGCTGGCCAATTGATCCCAACTATACAAAAGCAATGGATTAGATTTCCTGATGACTGTTTTTTCTACCCAGTCCATCCTAAGACCTGAAGACAGCTTCATCAGACTAAAGCATACATAAAACATATAACAACATCATTCTCTAGCTTCTGCAGACCCCCACAAATTATTTTGAAATCAGGAAGTGAGCTGGGTATTTTTCTGTATCTAAAGTACATTTAATTGGCTGTGTCTTATCCCAGTCTCTTTATGTCTTTAAAAATATGAAGTGGTCTCACTGTAGCAGCTAACACACAAAACTATAATTTTCAGCATTTTAAAATCTTTACAAGATAAAAAAAATAGGTTTAATTATTGTACTTTCAACTTGGCTCTGTTCTTCACCAGTGAGGACTATAATCATGTGGAGATTGAAGTTTATGGCTTCATTGGCTTTAAGTTAAAGGAGTGATATAAAGTTCAAAATGATTTTCTTAGAAGGAGAAAAACTGCATTTGTCTACATTCGAATAATTTTAAATGACTTGAATCTTTTAGTTTATCCAGGTCACACAAGGGTAAAGAAACTATCTTTTATGAATTTTTGCCCAAGAGAAAAGTTTTTGAGGAAATTAATGACCAACTGAAATACGAAAGAAAGAAACTATAATCAGCCAGTCTTCTATTTAGGGTATTACCTATATAGCTATAAATAATAAGGATAGCGTAATCATTTGAACTATCATAGGAATGCAAATAGCTTTGCAGTGAAAAGCAGCAACTTTTGAATAAAGTACAACATGCCTATACATCATTTGGACAGAAAACAGAATAACCATTAAAGAGTAAAATTCCACAAGGAGATAGGTAAGTAAAGTGATCATGATTATAGAGGAACGCAGGTCAAACAAAGTACACGTGCACACTAAATTTCCTTGTCTTTTGGAGATGATTTGCAAAGAGAACACAATTGAACAACCAAGATAATAATCTCAGATATTGCCTTTACTCTTCCTTTTAAAAGATCATGTAGTAGGTAAGATCTACCGATGGTTAGAACCTTAGTGGCTCAAACAAAACAAAACAAAACACACACACGAAACAACCTTTCAGCCTTGTGGAGAAATTAGGAATGAAGGTCATGAGATCCAATCTCATGGTGGGTAAATTTTTATCAACTACATTGCTGTTAGTTAGCAAGGGAAGGGTGGAGTTTGGAAGGTCTATAGGGACAGCGCTGATATTACACAATCCAAACCCCCAAAAGCAACAATGCCAACACTGCCCCTTGTCTCTCCAAGACTCTCAAAGAAAATCTATAGCCTTTGTCTTTTCTGAGCCTACACTGTAGAAATAGCAAAAAGTGAGCTAAAAGGAGGAGGGGTGAGGGAGGAAGCAAAAGAGTATGTGGAAAGGGATCATCCCTCCAGCAACTTTTGCAAAGCTTTTGTAAAAGCAAACCCTGGAAAAATCATCCCCTGCCTTCTTTCTTACTATTCTCTTTACCATGCAATCTTCTTTTTATTTTTTACTTTTAGCTCTCCACATTTCCATATTTCCTCTGTAAACTGAGCACAGCAGCAAGCTCCATGTGATCTCAGCTCACCAATGTTAGCATATGCAAAGAGGCAGGAAAGAGTTTCCTCAACTGAAAACAGAGCTAGAAAACCAGCAATGGCAGGATCAGTCATCTTATTATTCACAGTGTTGATTTACCACACTGTAATGCTTGCGTTTCCAAGCGCAACTTTAGCATATATGAAAAGAAGGCTCGAATTCTTTGGCTCAGAAGAGATGCTTCATTCAAGGATCCTCTAGGAATTTGGGCAGGACACAACAGCTTTTCAAGGGAGTCTCAAATCAAAAGCTCTGAAACTTTAGAAATGTCATTCGGTGGTCAAGGAATCTTCTTACAATCTTCTTTATCACCCAATCTTCTGATAAGCCTCCTCGACCAAGCCGGCCGATAGGATGACTAACTCAGAGGATTATCCCTGAGCAAGCACCTTGTGCCAAGTTCCACAAAATAATATACATTTGAAGTTTTTGTGACAGTAACATCTTGTGACATTATGTTTTCAGTACTTTGTCTCTTAACTCAAGTGGCTTCGTTTCTCTCACCCACACAAAAATGTAAACAGATATTATAGTTTTGGAGAAACGTCCCTGGCATTTCCTCTCTGATTTTGCAACTACAGTCCTGCCTCCATGTGCCAAAGGCAAACTGGTTCCAACAAAGCATCCTTGCAAATGCACAGGCAAAACTATCAACAATGCTATTGTTTCTAGAAAACGTGCAGAGAAAGAGCTGACATTTGACATACAAGGTAAGCCCAACAAAGTATTCAGAAGATTATTCTTTCCTGCTATTATAATCCACTAACTTCTTGTTGTTGGTTCCTAATCCAGTATCATGTCTAGACGGTTTCTTCCATACCTCCAACAGAGCTTTGGGAAAAATAAAATCGTATCTTCACATGCTTCCCCACCCTTTGGCTATTATTGCTGGCCAAAATGTGGAGATAGCACATTGCATTTTTCCTTTGGAGTTTGGGTTTTTTGGTCTTTCTAGGACACTGGCAATCTGCTATGAGTATAATAACAGACATGAAACACGGGTCCTTGAGGTTCTTTTTACCAGATTAATTCAATCTTCTTTTGAAACAAGTACTAAGTAAACATTAAAAGGATATTGCTGTCGCTTCTGGAAAGTATCAGTGCAATATAACTAATACATCAATGACGATATTCTATCTATATTACAGAAAACATACTGGAAAACAAATACGCTCCAAATAAGGAAAACATAACCTAAAATGAAGCAAGATTACCTTCCTTAATTCAATGCTTTCATTATTAGACTAGACCAGGTTTTCAAAAAGTGAAGAGCCATTTAAATGCCAGGGTGGGAAGCTCTCCCTTACTCCAACTCTCCCATTTCCAAATCAATTTACAAAAGCCCTCGGGACAAAAAAGGACTTTTGCTGTCTCTTAAGTTAGGGCAGTGTCCAGAAAAAGACACACACACACACACACACACACACAGATACACACAGGAGTTGAAGCGGAGTAATTTGCAATTTCCTACAAAATGACTCCCATGAAGTTTAAAGTCATCCAGAACGGCCAAACTGATCCCACAGATCAAATAAATATGAGAACATTTCAATCTTTAACTAAACCATGTTGGCTTTTCATTCGAATAAGCATCCAAATGGATGTTTGCAAACTAGAGGAATTTTAAATAATTTTTCACGGAAGCAGCTTCTTCAAAATCTTTTTTTTTTTTCTGACATGTTTTTATTAGCTTTTGAACTTCCGTCAGTTAAGAGAAGCAAACAAAACTAAGAACCATGAAATGTAGATACTTATAAATCCGTCAAAAATATATCTGAATACTTTCTATCTGTGTATACATGACTTCAATCCCAGGGAATGTGACAGACTAGAGAGAACAGACTGATAATTCCTGGAGTGATTTGGGAACAATATAAAATACATTTTATACATGTGCCTGCATGTGTGTATACATAAAATGGCATTGCATCATATCACATATGTATTACTAAATATACTCATTTTGGTCATTAACTGCAGTTATTCTTGGATAAGCAGGGCAAAAAAGAGGCTAGAGAACTTGAAAGAAAGGAGGTGATAACTGAGTTGTTCTAGAGTTAAAAAAAAAAAAAAAAAGCACAGGGCTTTTCACAGAATGGGTAACTGTGGGCCTGGCCCACGAACCTGTGTGTTTGGAGAGGAACGTTAGCAAAGATAGCTCTTTAGTTATAAATTAGGGGTGGGCACAGCAAGGTGTGAGCACAGAGTTAGTTGCCTACAATTAGTTAGCTGTGGATGGAAACTAGTAGCCATGTGCCAAGCAGCACCTAAGCTAGTCAGTGTATCACAGTGTTGAAAATAGGCTGAAAATAATGAGATTTTCAATACAACTATATAATGCATCACATAAAAGTAAGTTTCTCTTACCTGCTGAGACAGAATTACGCATTCACCCACCAGCGATATCATTCATTCCTTCTATTCATTCATTGGGAACAGAAAGACAAATGATCTGTGATCTCTGTCCTCAGACTCTCCTGTTTCTCCCCATTCAGTTAAATGAAGAAAACTAACATGCAGACAAACATTAAAGACATGTGCTTTGGGCTGTATGTAAAATATATGAAGCTCAGTGAGTAGTGTAACTTATTTATTCAAATTGGTGAGGTGACACAGCCATTCTAAGATAAAGCGATGAATATGGATCACGAAAGTGCTCTGAATTCCTGATCTCGCAAGGGAGTGTAAGGTTTCTAGGGACCCTCCACCAGAGGCACAGCAAGCCACATGAGGTTAAGTTCTTCTCTCAACAAATATTTGTTTAGCAGCCACTAGATGCCAGTCACCGCTCTGGACCCTCGGATGCTCCCTGCCCTCTGGCACTTAGATGCTGGGGCAGGAATCAAATGAGAAACAATCACGAATGAATATATTTCATATTAAAATATAAGGGTAAATGATAATTCACTTTCTTAGATTCACACTGAGAGCAAAGGGGGAAAAATCATATTAAGAATTTAACTGGTGGGCCTCCCTTGTGGCACAAGGGGTTAAGATGCAACCTATGAAGCTGTCCACAGTCTCTGCAGCACAAGTTCCATCCCCAGCCGGCCGGGGAGCAACCCACATGGCACAGCAGACCTCTCCTGACTCTCCCACTGCTCCCCTCAACAGAGTATTTCAATCAGTCTGCCTGTTCTGTTCCCGACTCTGTCTCTGGTGAATCCTCTCACCCCCACACCTCTGGCCTGTACCCCAGCTCTTGTATGCAAAAATAAATAAATCTTAAAAAAAAAAAGGAATTTAACTGGTATTGACTGCAAAGTATCATCAACAACCTCAGGCATATCCTGGCGTGCAAAGTCCTCATGACATTTGTGGATAAAACATGAAAGTTCAGTAATTTTGTGCTTTTAACTGCCCACTCTGAATGACTTCAACACTGCTGATAAAATTCTATCTTCTGCTCTCAGGAATGCCTTGTTAGAAACATCAATGCTATGTCACCCAGAATGAATAGATTTATTCTGGGTTGGGCTGTCGGGTAATGAGAAAGAAGAAATGTCTCCTTAATTTATAATTGATGAGAATTTCTGGTAGCATAAATGTATTTTTCCTCCAAAAAAACAGCCCAGTGTTGGTTGACCCAAATCATTTCTGATAGTGGTCCTGAGTGCTAAGACTATCATCCATCTCTAGCCCTTCACAAATAGAAGGCTTTATTGATTGTTCAACAATTACATATCCCAGTGTGGACTGCAGCCTTTCCCATCCAACTGTGTAACATATCTACAGTCTGGGAAGGAGGTGAGGAGAATTGGGGACCAGGCGTGGGGAGAGGAATGGGGGCGGGTCCTCACTGCTGGGACACTGCCAGAGGAGACCTACTGCAGCTGTCCTTTAGCACCTGTCCTGTTTTCAAAAGCCGGGGGTGGCATTCTTACAGAGAAACCAGAGAAATACGGATTAGAGGAAACTACTAAAAGATGGATAGTCTATTGTCTCTGATCTTCCGAGCAGCAGAATAATCGGTAATAGACCAACACTATATTTGAAGAAAATGTTCATTATGCTCTGTCTCCTTGAGCAAGGAACTCAAGGATGTGTTGTCAGCTGGACAACAGCCTCCCAGAAATGATGATACAAATTATCAAACATGTTCATGAGCAACAAGACTGTAAATCTCCTTGATGTTAACACAGAGTGGCTTTTCTGGCTTTGGAAAAATTGTTTGAAATTTGATGTAAAATAGTGCTATGGAGGAATAATCTGTCTATATTAGCACAAGAGGGAGTTTAATAGTACCGAGGCTCTGGTGTTAGAGATTGTGGGCAATAAACATAGAAGGATTAAAAAAAAAATCTATTTCCAATAAAGGCAAAGACTTTAATGCACCCAGATCTTACACGGAATGCGAAAAGAAAGCGCCCACTTTGACTGAGTTGCTCCACTAGGCCTACTTGAGCGTTGTGTTCTGTTTTGGATATCACATGTTTGAAAAGAAAGACAAACTGGAGTGAGTTCAAAGGAAAGCAACTGAACTGATAAAAGGTTTGGAAATAAGACAGACCTATGAGCAATGGGCATGTTCAGGCTAGAGGAGAGACAATTGGGAGAGAGACATGTTAATTGTCTATAAGCATTTAGAGAGATGTTTTGGGAAGAGGAAGGATAAATTCATGCTGATCATCAGAGAAGGAGCAGGAAGCCATAAACATAGGCTATTCATGGGAATGGTCCAGCCTTGTTCAGTTTACTCTCGGTAATTTATGTGACTCTGTGACTTGAGAGCGTTCAAGTTCACGGACCTAGACACAGATGGCATGTGCTTTGAGACCTGAAGGCGCAAAAAGAGCACAAATCAGTATTTTGGGGACATGCTGATTGAAAAGAACTATGTGGCCTTTAACTTTACAGACGAATAGCCTGAAGCCATAGGAGGGACCCCAAAGCCATGTAAGACAGCTTGGGGTGAGAATAAGTTTCAATCTATTAGGGAGAGTGAAGAAAAAAAAAAAAAAAAAAAACCTCCTACCAAGCAAAGGGACAAGTTGAAGTTAATACTGCTACGGAAAAGATCTAGCTCTGGCCACTAGGAAGAGACATTCCCTCCCCCCCCCCCCAGAATGTTCCCTCATTTCCTTTCGTCTTCTTTAAATGTGTTTCTCTCCAAGAAGACATTTGCCAGTGCAGGAGGCAGGAAACTGAAGGGGTATAAAATTTTTATAATTAAGGCTGGATTAGTAGCAAGAATGCCCAGCAATCCAAAGGCTGCGCAGCATTTTTGATGTTTGAAAGAAGTGTGTAATGTTGGATTAAGCGACAAGGAACCAAGCATTTTTTTTCTCCAACCAAGCTTTGATGCTGGGGGTCAAGTGGGCCCCGTGCCCCTCTGCAGCCGCCTCTGTGCATTTCTGATACGGTGCTCCGTGTTCTAATCCATTGTCGCAGAGTCCTCGAGTCAGGAAAAACTGACACTCCTTCTCATTAATGGGTTCCCTTGGACTGCTTTTTTGTTATTTCTGGCTGCCCTGATTTTTCCTCACTTTCACATCTTTTCTAGTGACTTTGATTGATCTAATGTAATCTCTCTTTTTTTTCCACTTTTTTTTTTTTCCGAAGGATGAAAATTTCCCTGCCAGGTGCATATTCCCTAATTCTCACAACTCAACATATGATTTCTTTTTTTTAAATGAGAGTAATTCTGAGCGGTGAGAACTCATAACTCATTTGAATGAAACAGTCGGGGGTGGCCACACTTCATTGTGCTTGATTGTTGACTCTAGTGGCAGCTGTTGCTGCCAATCTATCCCCTACCAACTGTGAGCAGATCAAGATCACACTCGCACACGCGCACGCACTCCCACGGTGTGGCTGGAGTCCTGAGGACACTGGCGCATCCCTCTCAACTTTTTCCTTAGCAGTTTTTAGAAAAATTCTGCTTGGTTTTCTTTTCCCCACTCTCACTTCTTATTCCTACAAGATATCTATCTAGCATACAGAATTAATTCAAATTAACAAGATGAGGCTGGCAGAGCCACAAGCTTTTAAGAGAGAGAAACCTAGTAAAATCATGAAAAGTCAGACTGCCTTATTTACATAGTCAGGAAAAGGAGGATTTTAATTTTTCAATCTACATGGAGATGCTAGCATTTCAAATTCAAGAGGGCTCTGCCTAGGTTATATTATGCTGTTGGTGTCTATGTGACCAAGACGTAAGACATACGCTTCACTGTTTTTAAACAGACAGTAGTAAGTGACTCAAACTAATGCTGATAACCTCAATTCTGGAATATGTGTCCTAGATTCAGAAAACTTTTTGCTGCTTTACACAGATGAATAATTTCCTCCTGCCCTGACCTACTGACATAGCTGCCATGGATACCTTAGATAGTTCTATTAATTAAGTGGTAAGTCCACTGCATCCCCCCCCCAATAATTTCACAAACAATCTAAATGAAGATGGTAAGGACTATCATTAATGCATAAACCACTTCTGTGTGACCTCTTCTCTGAACTCTTTCTCTCTCTGAAAGAGGTGAGTCTCTCCCATGGAATAATAAATACTAAATAATACATGTCCATGTAAAATGTGCATTCTCAGAAGCAGCGTGATAGGCCAGATGCAAAGCCAGTTATGTACATTGAGATTACTGTCAATATATGAGTATTATAGTTTTGTTGTTGAGAAAGAGGGGGAGACAGTTCCATTCTTTCATTAGGATTATAGGAACCTCACGACTTTCATTTATTTTATCTACTTCGCATGTGCTAGAATGAGGGTACTCTGAAAAGCAGTCTATGCACTGAGACTGAATCTTGCACATGTAAAACTTTGGGGATTATTCTTTCATCTACTAACACACTGGCTTTAGCGTAGTTAAAAGATACAGAACATGAAAAAAAATTAATTTTATTCTTTTCTTGCCTTTTTTGCTGCTTTTTTTCCCGAAAGAGTTATGAAAAGAACTAAAGAATGAACATAAATACTACTACATTACCACACGGAACTTTTTCTACCTAATCAAAAGAGAAAATTTCAGAAAAAAACATTTTTTTGTTTGTTGCATGTAGCGACCTCGCATAATAAATGTGCTATTATATGCCACAGTGCAAGTCACTTTATTTCTTCTCTCTCTCTCTCTAATGTGCCAAATGACAAATAAACTGCACAGACTTGAGTAGGCCTGGAGACATTCAGCCTTCATCATTGTGCCAACTATCTCAGAAGAGCTTCTGACACCTTAAGTCATAAAACTGATAGACAAGAAAGAAATCAACGGAAGGACAGGAAACATTTCTGCTATCTTGCTCAGCAATGGTTATTTCTCCCTTTCTCTCTTCTAATCTTTTTTCTTACCTGTTTTACAGAAAATAAGAGATTTGAGCAATGATAAAAATTGAAAGTGATTAGGCATCTGATTTGTATTTTATTTGTATATTAAAATGTCTATTTTTAAATTAACAGAAACTGACATGCTCAGGCTTAACCTGAATTTAAATTTAGAACAGCACATTTTCAAAACACAGAGTATTTGAAAAAGGACTTAATTCTTAGAGTTTTTAGTTCTCACTTTTTGCACTAGTCCTTCTTTATTGTATTTCCATGAGTTTAATATTAACATGCAAATTAATATTACTATTAACTAGAACAATCCGTAACTTAAAGTAAAATACCAAAAAAAATGTAATATTTTATGTATTCCCATGTTTAAAGATATATTTATAAACAACAGATTTATTCATCTTCCCGTGCCTGAAGTCCTCAGCTATATATAAAATGAACAAAACTATAAATAGCAGAGGTAGACAAACATTGTGATTTGATTTTCTGCTTTTATTTCTTCAACAAATAGTATAAAAACCTACTGTATGTGACACTATTCAAGTGAATATGAAAAAGACAATCAGGAACAAGCATAACTCTCACCTTCAAGGCCTTTGCTATCTAATGGTGCATTTCCAGGCATTTTATGAAATGGAGGAAAATCTAACTCAGTGTTTTCACATTCTCTGAGCTCAAAACACAGAAAAGAATTTTTTCTTTCCCGCCAGCTTAGGTGATGACAGGCCTTCCTCAGCAAAGAATCAGATGAGGTTTTCAGAATGTATGAAGTGAGGTCAGACAAACAACCAAGGACATCTAGCCCATCACGCTCACAGAGAAAGTTTCCAGAAGGGTCCAGTCCAACATCACCCAGAAGCAATAGGTCCTGAGAAGGGCTGATCCAGCCCTTGGGGGACTCACATGTAATTCTCACCAAAATTAAGCCTCACCTGGCATCATTTCATACCTGGGCAAAGAAGGAATGTTACAAAATTACTGGTAAACATGAACTGTAGTATGGGTGTGAGAATAAAACAAGGAAAAGACAATACAGCAATTCACTAAGTGAACAATAAGAGGATAAAAAATACGAAGAAACCCCAAGAGTATTTTCTGCCAAAGATTTAAAGAGGCACAGATTCCTGCATTAAAGTAAGATAGCTTAGTCCCTGCATTCGTTAAGTAACTCTTGGATTTCAAGCTATTATCAGGTATTAGAAAAGTAACTCCTTCCCTCTTTTCTCAATACCAGAGATCTGCCCGCTTTCTTAAAAGCAAATAAAGTTGCTTGCAGACAATTGAGGGATTCTATTGTTTTCCACTGTCCTGGTGCAGAGCAGCTCCATTAGCAAAAAACGTCACATTAATCTATTTGTGCATTTTCCTTCTACCATTAGAAACCTATTTCCCCTTCGTTTTTGCTGTTCACTTCTGAGGTTTATTGAGTTTATTGCTAACTCTTTGCAATTTAGCATTCCAACTTTAAAAAAGAGACTCATTTTGTGCCTCTTATTCCATTCTCTACATGATAAAAATAATCCTGATTTCACTCACCTCCACATGACCACTTTTGACTCCCTAAGCCTGCCTGAAGAAGTTTGTTTGTACAAAAATGTATGGAAAAACATTTTGACATGGCATAAAGAGAAATGAAGACCTACCCCTTGGTTCTTCTTGAGACACTCTTACATTCAGCTACTGAAAGAGTGGTGAAAAGCAATTAGAGGACACTACTAAGAAAATCTAGGAAGACATTTGAATTTAATAAATGTCTAAAAAATCTAAACTATAATATATTTCAAGATGTTTTATCCAAAAAGAATAAGTTATTTATCCAGGGTATATCAATGCTTTTTTAAAAGGGCTGAAGCAATTCAGTGGAAGTAACTGTCATAATGACAACTTTCTATACCACCCAAAAGTACCATACAGGGGCCTCCCCTGGTGGCACAGCGGTTGAGCGCTGGGCTGCGAAGCTGTCCGCAGCCTCTGCAGCGCCGGTTCGATCCCCGGCCACCAGGAGAGGGTCCCACATGGCACCTCTCCTGCCATGCCCGCTGCTCCCCTCAGCAGTGTACTTCCTTAGTCTGCCTGTTCTGCTCCCTGCTCTGGCTCTGGTGAATTCTCTCACGCTCCTGCACTTCTGACTGTACCCAGTGCTTGTATAAATAAATAAATAAATATTTTTTTAAAAAAAAAGTACAATATAGACTAGTTTTTTTGGTGTTTAATTACATTTCAATACTTTAAAGTTTAGCTGCATGTCTTTGAAATTCATGCCACTTTGATAATAACCAGAAAAAAAGTCATTACTAAAAGAATCAATATCCCAATGAAGGTAGATAAGCATCTGCATTTTATAAAGCACAGGTGAAAAATTCTATTTTCAAAAGTACTGATTTGTAAGATTTATCATTTAGGGACCTTCTTCTTATCAGGTTAATAAATTTATTAATCAGGCATTTAAGTATTTTTAAAAACTGAATGCTTTAAATTTATATATGTAGTTCACTTAATGAAATTTTAACCAAAGGGATCCCTGAAATAGAACTGATCTACTTTTGCACCAAAAAATTAGATATAAAAACAGAAAAGTCATATTTATAAAACTGAAGTCAAAGACTTAGGTAAAACTAAATTGTTTAATAGCAATCATTATGTAAGTAATTACAGGGTTTTTTTCCCTACTCACAAAAACATCTTGAGGTATTGAAAGACAGTGTTCTAAGAATTAGAAAATAGTAAATAGCAACTTTTTTCCACTGAGTAAATTTTACACTTGTCTTCTCTGCAAATCTACTAACCACCAAAGGGTCATTTCTTCCAGTCTAGTTACATCTCACTCCTCACTCACGATAATACATGGGAAGGTAAACAGGTTAACAGGACAAGTGATCAACTTAGCAAATCTAGTAACTAATCCAGGATGTGTCACTTCCTAGCTGGGTAATATTGGATAATTTATTCTACTTCTCTAAGCCACTACTGCTTGAGGTGTGATAATCCCCACTTCTTAAAACAGTACAGGCAAAGTCTTTATTTTTGTGGCTGATGCTGCTCTTACTTCTTAGCACTGTATCTCTGTTTATTCAGAGATGATTTCTGATTGTATGCATATCTGCTTTGTGTTCATTCAAATAATGTCACCGACAATAAGAAGAGGCAATGTTTTTTATAATGCTTATTTGGGGCCAGTTATTTTGCTAGGCATTTTTATATGTATATTAATTCATCTACTGGCTACAAGAACCCCAGAAGATAAATCCCTAATTTTGTTTTACGGAAGAAACAATTGTGCCCAAGATGTTCAGTAACAATTAGCACTTAGAAGAGCTGGATTCTCCAGACCATCCTTTTAACCACTTCAACATAACTGCCTTTCTTTTCAAATAAGTTAATACGTTAGTTGGTACTTCCCTATGATATGTACCAGGGACTCAAAACTGATGAAGAGAGAGTTGTTCTTGAGTAGTTCATGGTATAGCAAGAAAGACCAACAGCTACACATAATTAAGTTAAAAAGTCAATGAAGGCACCTCTTGAATCAACTTTCTCTTTTTCCACTGCACGCTTCAAGTATCATGCCAAGTCCACCATCTACTGGGCTTGCATTAAAACATGATTGTTTTTGTTGATGGGGAATCTAAGGAGAGAAATTTCTGTGCCACAGACGGCATTACCACAGACCAGTACAGGTAATGGTGAGACTCAGCATCACCATAACACATACATTCTGGCACTGACTCTGACCAGTAGACTAGCCCTCCAGGATGTCCGCCAATTGTGGGAACCCCAAGACAAAGCTGGCATGATCTAGTACATTGAGCCTATGACAGAGGAGTTGATGAAAGAAAGCAATTCCTAAGAACACCATCATCAGCACAAAAAAATATTTTTCTTTTTTAACACGGGACTTCTTAAATTGATCTGGAGGTCTACTTACCTGAGGAAATGTTAATTTCCACTATCTTAAAAAAAATCTGACTCACACCCCAGCAGTTGATTGTAGCTATAGTAAGGCTGATGCCAACAGGAAGATTTTGGACTACGTCCATGGGTGATGGGAATCCAATCCACCGCTGGGTTTCTCAGACACAAAAGTATCAAATGTGTAAGAAACACATTATCATGTACCCACTTTCTCCCCCATGCTTTGATGCTGTTCTATGTTCTTCAGTGGAAGAGTCATCCTTAGCCTCATTGTTAACTTCACGAGAAAATTCTTACTTAAAGTATCAGGAGCCTTTATTTGGTTCACTCAGAAGTAATCCAGCTTCTGGCTGGTTCAACAATGTGTGAGCGAGGGAAACAGCTGTTGTTACACGAGCCTCACTGAGACATCTGCTCTTTATCTGCTTCTAGCTATCTAGCACAGATTATGATGTATATAAAAACCATTCTTTAGTTTTTGCTTTTAATATCCACATTGTGCATGAGATCATTCTTGTACAAGTAGCAGCTTCATTCATGTTACACATGTAGCGGCCTCATTTTGCCTACTAGCTTAGACCCACAAAGTTTCCCAAATGTTTTGATGATCTGTTGCTGCATGACAATATACCCCAAATTGAGTGACTCAGAGCAAAAATCATCTAACAATCTTTCATTGTTCTGTGCATTCACTTGGCTTAATGTGGTAATTTTTCTGTTGGCATCTCTGGCATCAGGTATTAGGGCAGCATAACTGGAAAAGCTCAACTGTGGGGCTAGACACTAGGATGATGAGTCTTTCTCCTAGTCCATAGTCCAGTCCTCTTTGCAAAATGTTTTTTTGCCTTACAGAAAGGTCCATTGTTCCCTATTGTACAAAAGTGAAGCTTCTAAGCCTACAGACTCGTGACAGACTGGGTTAGCGTCACTCCACTATTAGTCCACCCTCAGTGGGTAGGAAGAATGATTTCTGATGAGGAGTGTGATAAAGACTTGATGGTCGTTATCCTTCTGGCAGCAACTCACGTACATTCCTCAAATATACATACAAGGCCACCAAAGTTCTCGTCTGGTTACAGAATATAAGTCCAAGATCAATGTAAGTTAGAATATAATTCCAAGATCAATTCATCTAAGTCAGATTCAGATGTCAATGAGAGTCTTTGTGTACTGATCCCCTGTCAGTCTCAAAATTGGCAAACTAAAGACAAAGGATCTCTCCCACTCCTCATATACCAAACCTACAATGGTGACAACTGGTCTGTGGAGCTGCACTTTACATTTGAAAAGGAACAGGTAAATGGCGTGCACATGATAGTAACTGGTCCAGAAATTCTGAAATACCACTGAATAAATGTTATCAGTTCTCTTCTCAGGACCCACTGCCAACTTCCTATGATAGTTCTCACTGGTCTTCAATGCCACACTCTAGGATCGTGGTTCAGTCCTCTCCGTCAGTTTTCATTTAATAAGCAATAGCCCATGTTTACAATAGGACAGATTTTTGTGACTGCACCTGCTTGTAGGAATTTGGGGTCCCAAAAGTCTATTTTTGTCCTTCAGTCCAAACAGTTATAATTCCTTCAAAATATACTATCGGTTTCCCATATATCAAATTATACTGTTCTCTATCAGACAAATGTCAAAACCAAAAAATCCCTTCAATATTTCAAATCTTTCTCTTTCCTGGGCTGATAGTAAAGGTGTTATGTGGAAATACATTTCATGTTCTTAGAAAACTAATTTTCTACCACAGAGATTTAAAAGGCATGTCAGCACCTCCCCAGTGGCACAGTAGGTTGAGCACAGCGCTGTGAAGCTGTCCACAGCTTCAGCAGGGTGGGTTCGATTCCCGGCCAGCCAGAGAGATACCCACATGGCGAGGAAGACCTCTCCTGTCTCGCCCACTGCTATCCTCAGCAGTGTATTTCGGTCAGTCTGCCTGTTCCGATCCTTGCTCTGTCTCCGGTGAATCCTCTCAACCTCCCTTGCCTCTGGCCTGTACCCCAGATCTTGTATAAATAAAATAAATCTTTAAAATAAAATAAGAGGCACATCACTAGGATTCTTTCTGTCTCACTCAAGATTCAGTAAGCTATGACCCAGGGACCAAATCCAATCCACAGTTTGTGTTAGGCCTGCAAACTAAGAATAGTTTTTACACTTTTAAAGTATCGTTAAAATAAAAACAATACACTGAAAACTACTGAATATTGCTGAAAGAAATTAAAAAGTACTAAGTAATAGAATGAGTTCTTGTGTTCATGGATCAGAGGACTTAATATCATTGGGGTGGTAAAACTACCCAAAGGGATCCACAGATTCAATTTAGTCCCTATCAATATCCCAACACACTTTTTGATTTGAAATGCAAAAGTTGATTCTAAAATTCATATGGAATTATAAGGGATCTCAAATAAATAGGGTCCTCCAGAGTAAAAGAACCAGTATATGTTTATCCCCACAGTGATCAAAAAAAGTGTGTCAATGGCATAAGGACAAACATAGAGTTCAATGACATATGACTGAAAGTCCAGAAAAAACCCTACACCTGTGGTCAATTGATTTTTAACAATCAAGTATGTTGTAAATATTTGTTGAAGTCTTACCCACAAATCACGAGATACTGATAATGTTTTACTAGTAGCACCATAGTTGTTATGCTTACCTTGAGAGTCTATGCTTTCTTCTTGTAGAGTCTTTTGCTGGTTGGAGAAAATTTTTCAAGAAAATCTTTATTTCTAAATCTAAGAAGTAAATGTCTTAGAAATGTTTCATCTAGATTTTGTTTGAAGACTGAAAGTTTTTATTTTGTTCCTATTTCTTTCTCTAATTCTTAAAAATGTGCAAATAGGGCATACCTGGTGGCACAAGGGGTTAAGCACCATACTATGAAGCAATCTGCAGCCTCTGTAGCATGAGTTTGATCCCCGGCCAGCCAGGGAGCAACGCACATGGTGCAGCAGACCTCTCCTGACTCGCCCGCTGCTCCCCTCAGCAGTGTATTTCAGTCAGTCTGCCTGTTCTGCTCCCCACTCTGTCTCTGGTGAATCCTCTCACCCCCCCGCACCTCTGGCCTATACCCCAGCTCTTGTATGCATAAATAAATAAATCTTTTTAAAAATGTGCAAATAAAAAGTCAGTTCATATTTTTAAGAGACTTCACTAATAATCTTCTTAAGGACCATTCAACTTCCTCTCCCAAACTGTCCCAAAGTAAATGCCCCATATCTGTGTGTGTGTGTGTGTGTGTGTGTTTTCTTTGATCTCATTTCCAAGTTGCCTGGACCGAGCTAGTAATTGCCACGTGGGTTTGCATTTGGCCTAAACACACAAGATTCTCTCACCTGTCTGGTATTTATCTGGAAGTTCTGGCACAACTCAATCCTGGCTGAGCATTTCTCTCCCTCTCTCTAATGTGTCTTCATAACTACTAATGGGATGGACCTCCTCATAGCATCAAGCAGGATCATCAACTTCTTACATGGAGTCCAGCTCTCCTCAGAATGACCATTCCATGAGATCCATCTGAAAAAATACAAGACTTCTTATGACCAAGTCTCACAAGTTAGGGAGTCATGATGTACCTTTTCCGCAAAAGTGATCAGAAACGAATGGCAGATCATCCCAAATTCGAGGGACAGGGATACTCAATGACACACAATCATACGCTTCACAGTACAGGGGAGCACATATGCACACCAACACCATATTCACCTTTAAATTGAACTGGAAGTCTAAATCATGTGAATTCTTTCTTTGTTGAAATAAAGCATTTGCATGAGGAAATAAATATCCCAGAGTGAGCTCAATACTAGACATTGAAGAAATTACACGTCAAGAAGGAAGAGAATAGTTCTCCCTTAGAGAAAGGAGAGGGAAATATTATTAAGAATGACAACATAGGAAGTGGGCTTGGAAAAAAGACAGATATATTCATAAACAGAAGTAGCAGCATAAACCCATAAGCATCCAGACTCAACTGCAGTGTATGTGTGTCTAAAATAGGCTGGTGAAGCAGACTGAGATGAGGTCATGAAAGATACTACTGTCTATCAGAAGAGGGAACAGGGAATTCACCTTGTGGGTCTCTTTTTCCCAAAAAGAGCTTCTCCAGGACAAGACGTCCCACCAAGAACCCTTGAAAGAGGATCTAATGCATACAGGGTCTGGCAAATGACACATGCTTTTTTTGTATAGTTCTCAGAGTAGGACCCAGTGAAACGTAGACTACTAAATGCCCTACATAGTCTTGCAATAAAGAAATCCACTTGAGTCCAAGAAACCTTCCAACATATTTAAATAGAGATTTTTTTTTTTTTTAACAGAGCAGTCACAAATCATCCTACAATCCTTGATTTCACGAAATACCCTTGGGGAGTCTTTTATGGCTCAAAAGCCAGTAATAGAGATGCTAAGATTTGTGCTATAGGGAAAAACTAAGGTAATGTCTTGAATGACTTTAAAAGGAAAAATATGGGAATGGAGGAGACTAGTTAGAAGAAAATATTGAGTTTTGAACTAAAAAAGTCACACAGGGGATGGGGATGAGAACAATGAGCAAAGAGTCTTTAACAAATCTGCGTGAGGTCTTGGGTAGAAATTCAAGCACTGCAGTCCCCATGATGAGTTACTCTCATTCTTCCTGGTGGACATATTATCCAGCGATGTAGCTGTATCATTTTGTATTGACTTGAAGTGAAGGATTAAAATGTAATTTAAAATATATATATAATAAGTCACATACAGCTGTCTACACTACACTGAACTTACTGTTAAACCACACCAAAGGGCTGGGGAAATGAATTATCTAGTTCCTCTTGGTGAATAAAGTAAAGCATAGCTATTACTTTTTTTTAAAGCCACATTTTCTTCAGTTGTTAAATTCTAACACATGTATCCTATAGGACTTTTCTCATGAAGCACTGAGCTGTAGAATAAAAAGTGTTTTAAAGAATCATTTTGCAAAAGATGGAAGAATTCAGACTTTTTCCTATATGCTTACTTACAATATATGCTAACATGTTAATCTATAGAGATTTCACATTATGTTTTCTAGGAGCTGGGTTACATGATCTCTTCTATAGAGGAAAGGGTGGCAGTTTCTATGTTTAGAAATTGCAAAAGCAAATTTGAAACAAGTCAAGAGCAGCATATATCTAGGGGCTTATCCCCCCAAAACCCTGCTGGTTCAATTTTAGTCACCATGGGCAATTATTTGCAGATGCACGTAGAGTTTACTAAGCTCCTGTGCTGTTCATTTGCATGCCTGGCATCATGCTACAGGCTCAACACCTGTGGACATTTGCACAAACTTCTTTTACAGCCAAATTTTGGGAGGGAAGAGGAATATATTCAGAGGAGAGGAAACTCAGTGACAGGAGGTGGGAGGAGGTTGTCTGATCCCTCCATTTCTCTGACTCAAAGCTGTTTATTTAGGTCTCAGCAAAACTTTGCCTCCAACAGCCAAATTCATTACATAATTTGAATTATGGTATCTACTTATGTTTGCAAAGGAATCACATATTTCAAACTTTTTCACTGCTAAGATAAAAGCAGTGGTAAATTCATGGACATGTATTAGAATTTCAAAATATAGCAATGGTAATATATACCCACAGTCAAGTTTTAAATTTCACTGTTACCATACCTTAGATTTCAACAGAAATTACTGCAATCTTTGTATACAGATATAAAGAGTTTAAAAAGACACCCATAGCAAAATGAGATTTTAGGACTAATCGTGCCAAACTCTCTATGCTTGTACTCATTGCCTATAGCATTGAGAGCAATGGCAAAGCATCCTCAAAGAAAAATACATGAATAACTGACCATTTAGATTGTTATTTTAAAAAGACTATTTAAATGTCATGGGGGGGGAAAGTTCATAATCAAGTGGGAAAAAAATACAAGAACAACCAAAACATGAGTAGAGAGATTAACTGAAATATTGCATACTAAATATTAGTGATAATGATTTCAAAATAAAAAGGAATTGTACAAGATTCTAAGTTTTATCTTTTTTGTTCATTCAAAGTTTTAAAAAAGCACATGCATATTATTCCTCAAAATAAATACAAAGCTCTTAGAAGGATAAATATTAAAGTAGCTTTGAAATATTATTTAAAAAGTTTTCTGGAAAAACTAAGCTACGGGAGTGAAAAACAACAAATTACAATTCCTTAACACGAATATTCAATAGCATAAGTAAAGCTCACATTTAATTGGAAAATTATTATCAGTCCTTTATCTCAGCTTCCATAGCCCAACTTGGCTTAAGCCCACCTATTCAATGGATGTCGATTTTCCCTTATCCAACTTGTTTTGCATATTTTATGGAATTTCACATCTCTGCCCCAAAGCTACCAATGACTCCCTCTCACCACAGGGGATCAAAATCCTGCTCCTGGATTTCAATGTTTCTAGCTATCCAAAGGCTATTCCCCACAACTAGCATCCTGCTTCAGGGAGTACCCTCACTGGCTTTGGAACATACACCACGTGAACCTCTTTTGCCTTGATCTCATCTCGAAGGTCAGGCTGTCCTTTAAGAATCGTTTTAAGATGTACCTCTTCTAAACAACTTCACCTTCTTCCCCCCAGCTCATCACTGACTTCCCAACTTGCTCATCAGTCCCACCGCACACTGCTCAACATCTACTTAGGTGCTTGCCTCTGTGCCCAACTGTTTCCTATATATCATGTTTGCCTCATGTGATCAGAATTTGCTTTAAAAAATCCAAGAATAGTCTATCTTTTTCTATACTTTGTGCAATATCTTTTACAGTATTAGGTATACAGTATGTATTCTATCAACCTTTCTTTTTCTTTTTAATTAATTAATTATTTATGCAAGCACTGGCTACAGTCAGAAGCACGGGAGGGTGAGAGAATTCACCATAGCCAGAGCGAGGAGCAGAACAGGCAGACTGACGAAATACACTGCTGAGGGGAGCAACGGGGGGCAGGAGAGGTCTGTGCGCCATGTGGGACCCTTGCCGGCGGCCGGGGATCGAACTGGAGATGCAGAGGCTGAGGGCAGCCTCGCAGCCCAGCGCTCAACCGCTGCGCCACCAGGGGAGGCCCTCCATCAACCTTTCTTGATAGATTAATAGATAGATCTAAGATTGACCATTTATTTTACTGTCAGCAAAAAAACTTATGTTTTCAGATGACTTGTTTGCTCTGCCCACTTCTGTCAATGCTAAAAAACCAACACTGTCTGAGAAAAGATGCTAATATATGTGTTTGATAACCATAAAACGTCATTCTGGGAGGAAGAATTAGAAACAGATTGGAAGAGCTGTTATAGTCTCACACTGCTTCTATTACCATCTTTTAAACTATAAAACCATAATGGTCTTAAAAGGAGATATTCTAGAATAGAAATAATATAGTAAACTTCACTAAGGATCTTACCGATGAATGATAAAAACAGAGTAAAATAAAGTAACAAAAATGATAAGGAATGTGAAACTTTTTCCAAACCATAGCAGACTTAAAATACATACATTGGGCCTCCCTGGTAGCGCAACGGGTTGAGCGCAGCGCTGTGAAGCTGTCCTCAGCCTCTGCAGCACGGGTTCGATTCCCCGCCAGCCAGCGAGATACCCACATGGCACGGCAGACCTCACCTGTCTTGCCCACTGGTCCCCACAGCAGTGCTTTTGGTCCGTCTGCCTGTTCTGTTCCCCACTCTGTCACTGGTGAATTCTCTCACCCTCCCACACATCTGTACCCCAACTCTTATATGCATAAATAAACTAACCTTTAAAAGATATATATATTGAGGCTACTGAAATTATACCAGGGTACTTTCAATTTTTGCATTTTAACCAAAACGTGATCCTCAGGAAAGCCTGATTTAATAAATGGAAAGCCAGTGTCTTATGTCTTCTGGTGGAGAAGCAGAATGGGGATAAATCAGTTGGAGACAGAAAAGAAATGGTTCTGACATCAAATAGCTACTAGGTGTGACCACTCATTCTGGTTTAAGTGTCGTGTCACCAGATCCACACCATGCCAGGACTGCAGACACTGTGCTCACGGCTCTGAGGCAGAATGTGAAAACCATAATCAGTGGTTGTCAGACCACACAAGGCTGGAGTCACTGAGTTAAGTGCATAGAGGGGTGTATTTTACCCAGAACCACCACATGGTCAAGGCACTGGTCAGGAATCTCGGGGGAATAAATGTTCTCCTGGGGGGCTCCTGTGTGGCTAAGTTCCATTTGCTATGGCAAGAACTTGTCAAAATAGTCTTAGTATCCGAGTGAACCTAAAATCTGAGAGTTTTATATGTGGAATATAAAAAATAAGGGGGGGGAAGTCAAACTCATAGAAAGAGAAACACATTGGTGGTTAACAGAGGCTGGAAGGAGGGACTGGAGGAAATGGGTGGAGGTAATCAAGGTACAAACTCTCTGTTCTATTTTGGGGTTGTAAAATATGACACGATGACTACAGTTATCCATAGTGTATCGCGTATTTGAAAGGTGTTGAGAATGTAGATCTTAAAATTTGCCATCACACACAATTTATAATTATGTGAGGTAATGAATGTTAACTAAACTTATTGTAGCAATTATCTATCTGTCTCTCTCTCTCTTTCTCTCTATGTATCTACCCTCCTACCTAATATATCTAAGTTCACTATGTTCAACTAATATAATGTAATATGTTAATTATATGTCAATAAAACTGGGAGGGAGGGGGATAAAACCTCAAAGGCCAATGGCGGCAAAATAGATTAAAATGTCATTAAAACATGGATTACCTCTCACACAGAAAAACTTACTGCTGTAGTAAATGTTAAAAATTACACTCATCCATATTCAACTTGACTAGAATGCGTTTAAATGTTTCAGAAAACCATTGCTGTACTAAAGGACACAACAAATACCAGATAAAAGGCCCCGGGCTCCTTTAAATAATGTTGTAGATTTCTTATTTAGTCTTTCACCAACCAGACTCTTGCACAAAGATACACAAGACTTTGGGGAATTTGACTTCTGCAGCCCTTGCTAGGGTCCTAGAGGACTTGGGAGGAATTCTAAATAAACAGTCTTTCAGCTCAGCCTAGCCACAAAGCGCTTGCAAGCTCCTTCCCCTCCCCTGAAGTGGGTTGGACTCTCCACCACCAGCCCACACTCATCAATACTCAGGAACCCCAGATTATCAGAAACCAGATCCTAGGGATGGGTAAACACCAATCAACAGCCCCATTAGCCTCCAGAGGTCTCTGTACTTTGTTTATAGTAAACAGAGACAGCCAGCACCCTGAGGCCTGGCCCTTCTGAATTTTTTATTTCATTTAGACATTGCATGTGTGCCTTTTCATAGGATCTGTCTGCGCTGCACCCTCTCTGTTTTACAATTTAAATAGCAACCTGCTTTGCTTACTCTTTTTAATAAAACAAGTGAAGAAATGAACATGGGTGGCCTGTTTTAATTGCTTTCTCAATAGCATTTAATCCTCTGCAGGTAAGCACGAAAACGTGAGGCAGAAAATAAAGGTGCCTTCCATTTTTTCCCCTAAACTCTACCACTGGAGCCCCCCAGTCATAATTAGTCATGCAACCTCTTCTGCAGCTGAAGACAGAGACATCTCGATTTACTATTCATCTGGAGTTGTGTTTGACATGCAGATGTTTCAGGCCACAGGCCCTTCCAGGGAAGCAGCTGGCCTAATTCTTTACTGCTGTCCTCAGACGATGACACGGGAGAGCAGAGCCGAGTTTCAAGGGGTGCTCTTTTGCTCTGAGAGCAGCTAATACACAAAGGAACCCTCGCAGTGGGCACGTCACTGAGCCGGACCAGAGTGTGGAGGTATCTCATCGGGCTGACAGTTCAACAGCTTAATGATGGCACTCTCTCTAGAGAAAAGGTATTATTGACTTGTAGGGACCAGTCTGTGAACCCCACACTGGTAACAGGGCACCTTTAAATCAGCAGGTTTCTCGTAGGAAGCGGATCTAATCATGGCTGGTTCTTCCTGCTGTACATCAGGACTTCGTCTATCACTTCTGCACACCTCGCCATGAGTCTTCAAGGGTATGTTGCCTTCAAGTGCCAATTTTATAGGATGTATAGCTCCAAAAGAGCTATAGGTGTATAGCTATAGCTATAGGTGTATAGCTCCAAAGAAATATTGATGAATTCAATATATTTTTTAATATATATAGAAATGCTGTCTGCTATCATCCTCAGTGCAAAACTCAAGATGCAATTTAGAGACCCAAATGATCCCTCATGGTTACAGGCTTGTGATATCTGTGAAAACGCAAAACCCTGTCACGGTGTGAAGTCTGTCTGACATTCGAGGACAAAAACTGTGCTATTATGTATAGCCTACATAATAACAAAAGAAAACAGCAAAACAAAACAGACACAGAAGTGGCTGACGACACTAGTAACAGAAAAGAATCAGACAAAAATCATTTAACTTTAACATTTTAATATCGCCATGTGATTTTCACATCACAACCATTTCCCCATTATGTTAACAAAACAATCCAAAACCCATCTCAGCATTGAGCAGGGGAGTCTGTAAATAGGACATAATCAGCTGGGAAGTTGGCCACTCCACCCACCAGATGGCCTGGGTGAGCCCCCCCACCCCCATCTCACTTGCCGTGACGAAATTTACCTGAGTACTTAGGACTGGGATACTGTCTTAGCTGTCAAAATGAAACGAGGGGGAAAACAGTCTCAGTCTAGTACACAGAAGCTGCGAAGTTTCTTGGCTGAACTAACTCTCCCTTCCACCAACACCCTCCATTCCTGGCCAGAGTCTCAGATCAATATGATAGATAAAGGTAAAGCTTAAGGTAAACGATTACCCTATACACTGATGGGAATTGTAATTTCAGAGTATAGCAAACACTACAGGGCACAGTAAGCTTACCAGCATAAAAAATTCATCACTTATTTCCAATGATTGATTTGTACTCTGGTTTAATTAGCCATGAAAGAGTTCATTTTTTTTGACGTTCTCCTTTACTTTTCGTTTTTATTTCCTTTTACCACTGCCTGCTGGAGAAGCTAATCCCTGGCTGTCAAGTTAAGGAAATTTAAAGGTAGGCCACTAAATAAAAATATCACCAATCAAAAATGCATTTCCATAGATCAACCACAGATCTCAAAGATTTTATAGGCAAACAGGGATTTATAATTATGTTTCTGAAGGATGGCCTCTGATTATAATGAATATTGTTTTCATTACAATCTCATCCATTATAAACATGATCTGTAATAACAGACACATTCATCTCCCCCAAAGCACACATGTTATGATATTTACTAAACCAACAACTCTCGTGTTGCTCAAACTTGATAACCAACACCAGCGACTTTAAGAGAAGACACGTTGACAGAACTCAGGAAAGAATGAAAGGCTGACCCATAAATTGGTTGGGGGTCAGGGTGGGATAAGGAATTGGGGATGAGGGACTGTTGGAGGGGATGATTTGGTTACTAAAATAACAAACTCGCAAATGCATTCAGAAAATTCACCAAGAGTGTCCATGTTTATTTTAACTAGCCACCACAAAAAAGGAAAAGTCAGGACAATAGTGGAGGCCAGCTGTTGTTTTTCTTGAAGAGGTCCCTGCTCCGTGTGTGAGGAGCTCTACTTGAGATAGGCTGCCGGAGACAAATGTTCTGTCCACACTTTAAATGGCAGCTGGTTATTAAATGACTCCCAATAGAGTGAACACTTGCTATTGACAATAAGGTAATATAAGGACCGTGCAGAGCGATCAGGATGGGAAT
The DNA here is from genome assembly GCF_014898055.3 of Talpa occidentalis. Classification (NCBI taxonomy): domain Eukaryota; kingdom Metazoa; phylum Chordata; class Mammalia; order Eulipotyphla; family Talpidae; genus Talpa; species Talpa occidentalis. The sequence goes on from NW_023601322.1 coordinate 95,466,000, forward strand.
GTGAATGAAAAATCTTTAATCTGAAATTACAGCTGTCAGGGTTATATTATAAAACATGAAAGTTGCATCTGCAGTTAGAATTAATGTGTCCCCAAAGCCAAGTTTCTCATAAACTGCATCTTGCAGATTCATATTTTATAAATAGACTACCAGTCTTCTATAAATCAAAGAGAACTGGGGCCTCTATTAAGGAATTAAAAGGGGCCATCCCTCCTAGCACCGGTATTTGTCGAGCAGTATTAGGGTGGGGGTGCGGTGCAAAATGAGCATTGATTTCCAAGGTCTGGCGCAGAAGTTAGGATGGTTAGTCCTGCACAGTAATAGCCACCCATTCTAAGAACACATGCAAATGACCCTTCGTTGGCTCTTACAATGCATTCTAAGTAAGGGAAGGCAGGATGATGACATAATATACACAAGTGAATTGCTTTCCTGGCAAATTTACTGACAAAATGTAAATTTTGGTTGCTGGGTGGTTTATTTAAAGAGTTGATAAGCTCTCTTGGAGTAATCACATGCTTTACAAAATACTCATATTCTTAACAAGATCATTTTACGTCAGAGATATATTAAAATCCACGTTAGTAATGCCATATAAACATGTAACATTGAGGCCAGGAAACATTAGAGAATATCTTGTCTAGGAATTCACTTGTTAAAGGGAGTTGTTTTGTAAAATAAATGTGTCCAAGTACCAAACAGCATTTCTATCTTAAATCTCTGAAAACATTAAGCATTTGGTATCACAGTGGCCAAAATCCCATTTTTTTTTTAATTTGCTGATGTATCTCACTTAAAAGACTGAGATGCCTATAATGAATGAGGTGGTGATTCTTATTGCTAATATTAAAGTCATCACGTTGAGTTTCTCATCTCTTTGTTGCTTTAAAAAGATAAAGCCATGTCTTTTTCATCCATTACTTACTACCGCCTTAAAATACATAAACAACAAGCAAAAAGACAGCCACACCTATGCAGCCCTCATGCCTGTACCATTTGGTATTATTTCCCTGTGGAAAAATACTCAGAAATTTGCCACTGTTATAAAAAACAAAAGTTTGGAAATTTTTCTCAAAGGCTGGAAAATCTCTTAAGAACTTCTTGCTTTGCGTGAGTAGTAATTATTGTCCAGCCCCCAAAAGAATCTATATTTTTATCCACTATAGAATCTGTGTTAAACATAAAAACCAAAAGATAGACAAAGTGCAGAAATTGTTAACTTTCTTTGTGCTGATTTTGTGGAAGACTAGCTTCCTGCACCTCATGCAAACCTTCTTCAGTTCCCAAGGAGAGGTGCCACCAAAGCCAGCAGACAGGCAATGCAAAGGCCCAGGGATCCAACAAGTTCTAAAGTAAAGAACAGGCTTTCTCCTTCCCTCTAGAGTGCAGACTAGAAATATGCCAGAGGGTGTTGCATTGTCAAGGGACAGCACTGGCTGGAGATATTTCTGTTTGTAGGTCACACTCATGAATCCATCGCCTTGTTGCTACGGACCTCAGCCTCAGTTTCCTCGCCCTGTGAGCTCCAGTTAAAGCAGGAAACTTTGCCTCTGACTCCTTGGGCCAGTCACCCAGAAGCACCCATTGGTACAAAAGTGCAAGTGAATTTGGTCTGCTGAGAAAGCAGAGGCCATAATTCAAGCACAGAGCCTTAAAATCAAAGAGCCAGAGGGCTCTATTGGCACAGAGTTCTCAAATAGATTTTGAATTGTAGCAGATTGAAGTCCTACATATGGATCCAACGTGGGGTCTATTTGTCCACAGCACGTGAAGCTGCTAGGGGAGTATTTTAAAAATCAGGGTAACCCAACCCTACAGAACAAGTCATACATTGATGACTTTGAATATGAATGCAAAAGTAACTTTTCATATTGGCAGAATTATCTGAAACAAAAATGGAGAACTTAGTTCATTTCATATTTTAGCCTTCTTAGAATAATAAATTTTGACCCCTGGGAAAGAAGTCAAATACTGTGAAAGCATGAGAAGTGCTTTTAGAGCCCCTCAAAGGAAGGAGAAGGAGCAAGGATAGGAAGACAATACAGGGAAGAGCAAAAGCATTAAGCAAACTATAAAAGTATCTTAAAAATCAGGGTGACCCAAAGAGAAAATGCAAATAGCCAGCAAAGACAACCTAACAATATACAGTGTAACAGAAGTTTGTAAATTATCCCAAAGTTTGTCTCCTTGCAATGATGCTCCTAAAACTTGGTGTATCCATGTCTAAAATAAGTTATAGCCGACTGACATTGAAAACACAAACAAGTCACCAAACCTTTTCAAATTTTCTGTGACATTGCGGAGGATAAAGGGATTACACATCCCAACCCCTACCCGCAGGCAGGTCTGGCCATACCCTGGCTCAGGAGATAGGAAGGAGGCCGGGAGGCCAGGCTCTGGGTGGCCAGGTTAATAATGCGCTAAGACCCAGAGACCTGACCTCCCAGCAAGGACTGCTCAAGAGAGCTGACCTCCCAGCAAGGACTGCTCAGGAGCCTGTTCAAGACGGGTCTGAGAAATACCTCCCAATCCGAATGTTCTTCCTAGGCATGTACCGTATGTTTGGCCTTACAGTCATGGGTTTGGATGGGCTGAGGGACTCACTAGGTAGTACCAAATTTCACCTCTGTGGGCCAGCGTAGCCATGCCTCTGAGACTCAAACCTACTTTTAGACACTTGTTTTCTAGTGCTGAGGCTGGGACTATACAAAACAGTTGCCCCCCTACTAGGATGCATCAGCAGGGAATTCTAGAAGGAAGATGGGCAGGAAGGATGCACCCCTTCCGGTCTGCTTCCTGACCCCAACAGGGGTAGCATGTTCCACTGGCAATACCTGATTCTGTTTTGCAGTTCTTGTGACACACAGCCATCTCACATGTCCTGAGGAACACTGCCCTTGCCCAGGCACACCCCTCCTAAGGTCCACATTTCAAGCCTTTAAGTTTTAATAATTCCACCCTCTTCCCTTTGTTCCTCAGCCACAGGGATGATTTGCTCTTCCTGCAACTACTACTTTTGTAGTCTTGTCTTTACCCTCAGTTCTTCGATGCTTATTAAATTTTCCTTGTTAAAGTAACCCACATGGTCTCTATCTCGATGTAGATTTTAAATAGCTTTATCAAGATATAATTTACATACCATAAAAGTCATATTTGCAGTGTATGAATCAATGGCATTCAGTATCTTCACCGAGCTGTGGAGTCATCACCACTAATACCAGAATATTCTCGTTACCTAAAAAAGAAACCAAGTTCCCGTTAGTAATCACTTTTTATGCTCGCTCTCCCTAGCCCCTAGCAACCACTAATTCACATTCAAGTCCTATTTATAGTCCTAATTGATATTTAGTTTTTATGGAGTTGCCTATTCTGGATATTTCATACAAACAGATGGCAATGAACTGAATTGTGCCCCCACCACCACCCCCAAATTCTTACATTGAAATCCTAATCATTGATGTGACTGCATTTGTAAATTGGACTTTCAGGGAGATAATGAAGACTAAACAGGTTGTAGGGCACGGTGTTACCTAGTAGGACTGAAGTTCTTGTAAGAAGAAGAGAAAACTTCAGGGGCTGGTGTGCACAGAGTAAGTTGGGACTCATCTGCAAGCCAAGGAGACAAGCCAGGAGATAGCAATCCCTCTGGTCTAGGAATTACAGTCTGAAGATCTGAGAAAAGACCTTTGTGTTGGACATCCCGGTGGCTTAGGAGTTGAGTCTCAGCACTACCACCCCTATGGCCTTAATTCAATCCCCCACCAGGAAGCTGACCCACATGGCACAGCAAACCACTCCCATCACACCCGCTGCTCCCCTCAGCAGTGTATTTCAGCAGATCGACCTGATCTGCTCCCCACTCTGTGTCTGGTATCACCCCCCCACCTCTATCCTATACCCCAGTTCTTCTGTACAAAATAAATAAATAAATAATCTTAAAAAAGAAAAGAAACATTAAGGAAAATGAGTAAAGATAACTTAAATGTATTAGTCAACTTATTACGAAGGCGTGTAAGACGAATAAAGTTTACTATATATACAAAGTAAAACTATAGCCAAAACATTCAAGCTCATTTAATCTACCTTTCTAGCTGTTGAGAATACGATGACCATTGATGTTTAGAGGAGAAACGTAATTCATAATTAGAGTAAACGTATGCTATAAATTCAAATTGGGGCAGCTCTCCAGCTTGCCTGTAACTATGCAAGTGCCTCTCTTTTTCATTCTCCTTTTCCTAGTAAACCTGTCCTTTCAAAATGATAAAAATAGGGCCTCCCTGGTGGCACAAGGGGTTAAGAGCCACACTATGAAGCAACGCGCAGCCTCTGTAGCACAAGTTCAATCCCCGGCTGGCCAGGGACCAACCCACATGGCGTGGCAGGCCTCTCCTGTCTCCCCACTGCTCCCCTCAGCAGTGTATTTCAGTCAGTCTGCTTGTTCTGTTCCCCACTCTGTCTCTGCTGAATCCTCTCACCCTCCGCATCTCTGGCCTGTATTTCAGCTCTTGTATGCATAAATAAATAAATCTTTAAAAAAAATAAAATGTTAAAAATAAATAAACTCAAATTGGTAGTGAAGTGATTAGATACAATTTCCCCAAGGAATTTACTGAGATGTGCTAGTAGCTTTGGAGCTACAAAATGGAAAAAAACACAAAAATGAAGAAAACTTTCTTTCGCTTCCTTAAAATCTTTCAACGGAAAACTGAATTTAGGTAGTTTTTTAAGAATATATATGCGTTATTTCTATTTTATTATGGGAAAAATCTCCTTATTTTTTTCTTTAATACACCAAACTTGGTTGACAAAGACAAATATGTCGAGAGGATATCCCAGCAGAAACCACTGTGGTTTGAGGGTTTTCTCATCACTTCATATTAGAGAAAATGATGCTGAATCATATACCCTTAGCAATCAAAAAGCAACAAACATGTGTAAGTAATGAAAATGTGCCATGGTAAGTAATCATCGTGGGGCCCCTGAAGGAGACAGCAGCTTTTATTTACTTAGAACATTCCGCCATGCTCCGCAGAGGAAGAACATTTTCAGGATACTCTTAGACAAAAGTCCTGCCCATCCAATTCCTCTCTGTGTGGTTTTAATATTGACTATAGTAAATACTATTTCTTCATGAAAATGAATTTCCATTAGACAGATTCTTATAATTGGTATATAGGAATATCCCTTCTTATATACCAGATTTGGGGGGGAAGTCCCATGGGGACCAAATCATGTTCACCAGAATGGAAAGCCACAAGGAAAACTATGATGGCCTCAGTAGGTGTAACAGTGACAAACTGCACCATGTGAATAGGGAGAGCTGGTTCTTTCCTGTCACACCCGAGCCATGCACTGTATGTTGTAGAGCTATGAGAAATACAAGTCTTAACCAGAAAGAGATTGAAAGTGGGGAACTGGAGTCGCCAGTGGACAAGAGATTTTAATTCACTGCTGAAAGTCAAAGAGTTACGAAAACAAATGGATGGTTGAGATTACATGAAAAAGTGTTGAGCCCAAAATATGCTAGGAAGGATTAAAAGGGAGGTGGGAGCCATTGCGAGGGAGGTGGGAGCCATCTGCACAGAGATCTGGATCGAACCCATTCTCTGATATTGGGCAAAGACATTTCATCACTTCTAAGATCTAGATAAAAAGATCTATGGTCTCCCCTCCAAGCAACTTCGTGAAACTAACTCAAACCCCAAGTACTTTCAAGTCCTTGGTTTGAAAAAAGGTGCAGGGACTGAAGACACTGAGGTTCGCTATCCTCCTCTGTGTATAAGTAAATTAGGATGCTCAGTTATAGTTCATCTGGCTGTGATTATAGCTCCTTTCAATCTACCAGCCAGACAGTTGATGATGAAACCTAATTTTCTGACATCAAAGATGAGGGTCGAACTCTGAATCACAGTAAACACCCTGAGGTTCTCATCCAGGCTCCTCATTTTAGATACCCCCTGCTTATTTAAAGTAACTTTTTTTCTCTTTAATGAAAATATGTGCAGGCATTGCCACATAATGCATCTCTGTCGTGCAGCTTAAGTGTCTGGCACCTCATTCTGATGACATAATTTTGACAATACAGTCAGTTTCTCGTTACTCACTACGCTCTCAGATACCTCGACAAAGAAGTGCAGTGCTATCAGAAATAGTCACATCAATTGATAACTATGAGAAACTTCTCAATGTAGAAATATTTATCTTAATTTCACTGTCTTTGGTATGTTTGTATCACTCAGTGACTGTAATGGAACATAGGTGAGGCATATATTTTCTGATTCACCTCAACATGTTTTTAAATATGTTATTTTAGCGGACTGCTGTTTATATGGCAGATGAAAGATACAAACAAAAGAGACTGCGGTTATTCTCAAGGGACATATAGTCAAAGTAAGACGAATGGACTCATACAGAGCATGTCAGAAAGCACAGATGTTTAATGAGCGCCAGTATAGATGATGATGATATGAAAGACACTGGGTATCGGACACCTCAGCTAAGAAATGGGTGATAACCACCAACCTCAAAAATGCACGTTACTTCTCCACATGGGGTCAGCCATGACATGGGCCCCACAAGTTTCCTTCCATACCTGAAGGGATTTGTGTTATGGCAAATAGAAAGGTGAAATGGGGCCTCCCTGGGGGTTAAGTCTCAGTGTTATCACCGCCATGGCCTGAGTTTGATCCCAGCCAGGGAGCTACCCACGTGGTGCAGCAGACCTCTCCTGTGCGTCTGCTGCTCCCCTCAGCAGTGTACTTCAGCAGATCTGCCTGTTCTGCTCCCCACTCTGTCTCTGGTGGATCCTCTCACACCCCACAGTTCTGGCCTGTACCCCAGTTCTTCTATACAAAAATTAAAATGAAGCAAAACAAAAGGGAACATGTAGAACCACCCTAGAGCCCTTTAAACCTTCATTCAGAAAAAAGCACCTTTCCTTTCCACGTATACTTTCTGTGACCCAGGGAAACTGAGGCCGGAAGTATGGTCCTTCCACAGGCAGGCAGCACAGTGATTCTTCAGATACATTTAATATCCCAGATATTTTCAGAAAGCGAATGAGCATTTACCAGAGACAAAACAGTTAGCTGGAATTACTTCAGAAGTCAGCCAGGATCCCTTAAAGACCCGAGGAGAAAGGCCACCCGGGGCACGATGCAGGGAGACAGCGTAACTGGGAGCCCTGCTTGAGGTATGGGGAATATATAGTCCGATGTGATCGCCCTTCATTTTTCTCTATTTACTTATTCTTGGGCTATTTGCCTCTCGCTTGCAATCAGATCCTATGTTGACTTTAGGTTATCCGGCGCCTGACCCACTTCTGGCTTCGTGCAGTATTCTGGCATCCACACGTTTCCCGTCCTCAGCCCTCACCAATTCTGTCCAAGTCCTTTAATCCACACCACTCTGCTCCGCTTAAGGAGTCCCAGGATACAGCCTCTGCAGCCTCCAAGCACCTGTACCACATCTGCCCACGTAGCTCAGGCCAAATCCCAGACCTGGCTCCTCTCGCCTATCCAGCAGATCAATGCCACTGTTGTCTACTGCTGGGTACGGGCACCTTTAAATAGAAAGTAAAGACACAAAGCAATAAGTAAATGCATTTTTGGGGTAAATTAAACCTGGAAACACTGGGTCCAGAGGGATGGGAATCAACTTTCTTCATAGTAACAGTTTAGGAACTACTCAAAGAAGAGTTTCTTATAAAAAGGAACCTCTGTTATGGGAGGTCAGGAGACGTTCACAGCAATGGTGAGACTTGGGCTAAGCAGGATGTAAAAGAACAAAACAGAAACACAGCTTATCATGCATCTTTAACAATTTTTAAAAAATGTAATAAAAATATGACTATATAGAAATCACATATAGTTCAAATTTCATTCATTTTATCTGCAACACATATATCCAAAGCATCAAGTTATAACATAGTTAAAGTTAACTGTAAACCTGAGTAGCTTCTCAGTTCATAAACTGAGTTATGCAAATTATGCTCATTATTTTTTAAAGTTAAGCTTATGCTTAATTATGAGAGACAGGGAGAAAGCAGTTTTCATCACAACTTCAGCATCAGATCTATACAATTTCTTTGATTATGGCACTACCAAACTTTTGTTAGGATAAGCAGACAGAGGAGAGGGTTTTTAGAGAAAGGATCCTACCCATTTAGGCTTCAGACACCAGCCAAGGAGCTCAGAAATAAAGGGAGAGAAATTTGCCCCCCACCTTTCTTAGACATAAGTGGATGATTCTACACCCAATGGCACTTCATGAAAGTTATATTTCCAGCGTCTTATGGAACTGATCTTTCCTTTTTTTTTTTCCTTGCAGAAAAACTGGAGACCTTGTTTACAATATTGCTGTTTAGAAGCAATAAAGTCATTTTCCTTCCTAACATATGAGAGCTATTTTACATAATCTTTTCCAACCTTCCTTAGAGTACCCTCCAGGGACCAGCAATTCAGGTCAGTCTGTGAGTTTTTGTCTTCGTTATTTTCTTTTTAAATGGGCTGGTCTGGACAACTCAGCCTTTAGCTGGTTCCAACAGGCCCTGGCTGAACACTCATGGCATGTGCATGTCAGGGCTCTTTTCTAAAGGGACAGTGACAGCAGACACTAAAGCTGATGGGTGAGCAAGGTACTTAGCTTTTAGTACCGTTAATTCAATTTTCCAAGTGGGAATCCCTCCAGGAAAAAAGTTCTAGCGTTGAACTCCCATTCTCTATTCTTGTTTTAAGGTCTGAAGTGGAAGGGAAAGAGGATTAATTTTTCATATGAATTAAAGATGACTCTAACAATATGTTTCTTTACAAGGTTAATAAACAGGAAAAGGCAAGTGATCAAGATGTAACCATAATTATGACTAGGTTTACTGCAGACTGCTACTTAAAGCTACAAGACACTATCATTACAGGCAATCCTCTTTAATGTCAGCATCAATTTAAAATGACTCAGGATTTTTCAATAAGTGGTCTAAGCTTATTCAAGTTTAAAATGACCTCATGAAAGTAGTGACATATTTTTACCATTCCATAGTGATAAAATTACTAAGATTAAAGTGTCAGCCACTCTGAAGCTATTGTTTGCAAAGGTACTAAAGGCAAACGACCACATAGCCAACCAATAATTATAAATGAAAAATCAATTTCTAATTAAAAGTCAAAGATCAAATAGTGAAGGACGTCTGTGGCAGGGTGCTGAGTACTGACTGGAATAAGCTACGAGCAATGTCAAAAGATTAGCAGGACGCTCATTAATGCTCACCAATGGTAAGAGCAGACAGGTTCGCACAAAACTCTGCTTGGACACAGAGCTGCTTTTCTCCAAGATAACTTACTTGGGATGTAGCATAACCACAGAAAAATGTGAGCAGTGTAATTTTCCATTGTTCACTTAATTTACTATTCTATAAATATAGTCAAAGAAAGTTCACCTGAAAGTTTAAAATTATGGGGAGATGAATATGTCAAATTACTTGTTTGCTCAAATTATTCTGTTGCTATTTTCCATTGCTTTCATTCCAATCCTCGGCTGTTGTAAAGTTTTATCATATCAGTGGGATATGGGCAATGCCTAAATTCATACACAAAATTATGAAAAGGCAAAACTACACTATATTCCTATAAATGGTATGTTTCACTATATTCTTATAAATGGTAAATTCATACACAAAAATTATGAAAAGGCAAAACTACACTATATTCCTATAAATGGTATGTTTCAAGGGCAACACATACATACTGATGATAAAAGCTTGGATGTTGGAGGCAAGGAATCAAACATTGACACTATACTGTATTAGCATAGCTTAAATAAGAGAGGGTAGAGTTCACGGATTCTGGTTTTGAAACCTGGTTCAGCCACTCACTAGATGTGTGACTTGGGAAATTAGTATTTCTGGGCCTCAATTTAATTATCTACAAAAATAGGAATCACATCATAGGGTTGATATGGGTTTAAATGTGTGAACATACATTAAGCACTTAGAGTACCAGGTAAGAACTATGCAAGTGTTTGCTTTATCACTGTATTGTTATTACCACAATAACTAACAGCTGGCTGGTTTTTACCAAAGTTACTTAACCATATCTATTTCTTATATTAACAAAGATACGAAACAATGGTATTTAATAATAATTTAAATAAAAATTTGAAAATAAATTCATATAGTGTGCCTAAGAGTTTGTCTGGTTTGATGACTCAAGGCAAATGCATGGAGATGATGATATCAATCTGGATTTTACAGCAAAATAAGAAATTTGGTAGGTAAAAAAATCTCTTTCTTCACCCACAAGTGGGGTAATAACATCCTCCACATCGAACACTTGGTAAAGTTCACAGCCCGCGCGGGGAGCGTCAGAGCCCAGCAATTTCAGCAGTTGGTTTTGGGGATTCGTCGGTGCTCGAGCAGAAGTACTATCATGAATCCTCCAGGGCAGGTGGCTCACTGATTTCCTAATTACCCATTACCTGCAAAATATTAGGTGTACACAGAAGAACCTCTCCAGCTGGGGCAGCCTCTGAAAAGGTGGCTATGTCTGTTTCAAGCTGCTTTGCTGATTCCCAACATGCCAGCCCTGTTCCTGAGTCCAACGCAGGGTTCACAGTCATCTCTGGAAAACAGCACAGCAGCCACGGTCGCCATCGTGGAGACGGGCAGGTTACACAGCCGCCCATAAAAGCTTGGCTCTCCTTACTTCATGTCTTTCAGAAGTCTCTGGATGAGATTTCTTGTCAACATTTCTATGGTGGCATGATTTAAATAGAGACACCGCTATACAAAACCAACACCCCATGAGTCCACCTGGAAGAAGACTGTATCTCCAGCATCACGTGTGTTTTCATAGTATAGCATGACAATGTGGCCCATTGCAAAAGATTTAAAGACTATTGTGAGAATCCAGCTGTGTGTATAAAACAGCCTGCATGATTTGAATTTGTGTTTTTAAACCCAGATAGAGTCTGAGGTGAAGCAGAAGGGGAAGGCTGGGTGGGCTTCCTAGTCTTCAAATTTTCTTACCCCACTTCACCTGAATAAAGTCCTTAAAATGAGGGAGCTGGCACTCATCTCCTTGGTCTCTGGCTCGCGATCCTGTCAACTTCCTCAGCCTTGTACTTCCTGTCCAAGTGCCATTTTGCTGTCTCCTCTAAGGTAACAGCACCAGTATCTGCTTCTCTTATACTATTTTGCTGTTGATTGTTCCTGGGGGGTGGGGGGGGACAGGAATACAGGGGGGAAAGATCATCATGCCACCTTTTTTTAAACAAAAAAAAGATGCTCAATTTACCTTAATGCACAAAGACTTCATAGCCGAAAGAGTAATCTTGTGTGTAAACCAATGATTTGGATAAAATCAGCAACTTTTTCTTTATCAAGACAAAAATGGGCTTCTTGTTTTTGCAAGAAAAAATTCTACTATCTGTTCTGTTCCTTTCAGCTACTTTTATTTCTATATCCAACATCTTTCCTAAAGTTTCACATTCTCTTGTTTTACTTGATTAGCAGTAGGGTGTATCATTTTACTTGGTGTTGATAAGTCAAGTTTGACATTTTGAACTAAAGGTGTTATTTCAACCTATCTGTGGCGTATTTTCAAAATAAATCTACTTCACAATGACACCAAAACTGAGTAGAAATCTCAGTGTATGCTACTGAACCTAACACAGATTACTTAAAGGATGTAAATATAAGGAATAAGAGCAATGGTGAGGCCACAGCCAGAAACTGAGAAATCAGAAACGTGATCTTATGTTCGCAGGAAAGCATTACTTTTTATATTAAAAAAAGCTTAATTTCACATAATCGCAAAAACCAAAGATAGTAAGTTGGAGATGCAACTATTACATAAGACAAAAGTCAAGGTAGTAAATGACCACCTCGGAATCACCAAATAGTAACAGCTCTAATTCCAAAGAGATTATTTTATGACAGATTATCAAGTTCTATGGCAATTACATGATTTTGAGCAATGTCCAGAATTCTGTAGTGCTAAAAACATTTCTTTTTTTTACCTGTATTTTGATACTTTACATACACAGAGAGGTGTGAAGAGGTACTGCAGACTAATTACTCCTACATCTCTGGACCTGCACCAGCTCCTGACTTGTCAGTCTCTGGAACTGTGCGCATCTATTACAAAACTCCTGTGGATGATATGCGTAGGAATCAATCCCGCATCATAAGCCTTTAAAGTCCATCCTGGGGGCCTCCCTGGTGGCGCAGGGGTTAAAGACAGCGCTATCAAGCTATCGGCAGCCACAGCAGCACAAATTTGATCCCGGGCCAGGGAGCTGACCCACACGGCGCAGCAGACCTCTCCTGCCTTGCCTGCTGCTCCCCTCTGCAGTGTATTTCAGTAGATCTGCCTGTTCTGCTCCCCACTTTGTCTCTGGTGAATCCTCTCATCCCCACACCTCTGGTCTGCACTACAGTTCTTGTATGCATAAATAAATAAATCCTTAAAATAAATAAATAAATTCCGTTCTAGTCCCATGGACCCTGAATGCTCCTTACTTTCCCTTCTGTGTGTCACTTTCTCTCTAGCGCTGCTACATAGTGCAGTGCACCACTGGGAGGGTTGGTTTTACACGCAAGAGATGATCACACTTCCCATCTGGTGAAAGTGATTTCTGTATAAGTTTGCATAATACTCAGGATGCTTCTGGACCTGAGTACTGGTAAAAGTACGATCGCTGTTGGCGACCAAAAATTAAGAAAGGAGAAAGCGGGACTCCCTGGTGGGGCAAGGGGTTATTAAGACACAACCTATGAAGCTGTCCACAGCCTCTGTGGCACAAGCTCAATCCCCCTGGCCGGCCAGGGAGCAACCCACGTGGTACAGCAGACCTCTCCTGACTGCCCGCAGCTCCCCTCAGCAGTGTATTTCAGTCAGTCTGCCTGTTCTGCTCCCCACTCTGTCTCTGGAGGATCCTCTCACCCCCCACGCCTCTGGCCTGTACCCCAGCTCTTGCATGCATAAATACATTTTTTAAAAATCTTTAAAAAAAAAAAGGAGAAAACAAAGTGTAACCCAACTTCAAAGTTGCTATCAAGAGCCAGCACAGGATGAAAAATTAAGAGCAATGTGGGGACAGGCAGGCAGGAGTGGTAGGAAGCTGCCATTAAATTCACAGCCGGTCCTGGGTGCGGTGTGGTGACATACATCTGAAAAGGTCTGCGCCTACACCCTGAATCAGAGTGCTCTGAAATAATGTTACTTGAACAACAACAAAAAATACCATTAAAACAAATGAAAAGTCATTAGTTTTTGATCTTGACTTCTTGAGTCCCCTTTTAATATCAACAAAAGCAACTAATCATATTTTGATACTATGTATTTGCAAAACCACATTTTTGACTTTTCATACTTTAAGAGAAGACTGCAAAAAATTTTTTATTGAGGTGACAGAAGTTTACAACACTGTATGTGACTAAGAGGTATCAGTTTACTGCTCTTCAGATAAATGTCACCACACCACACCCACCACCAAAGCACCCATGAGTCCTTGACCCTAGATGAATGGGCACCCTCTCCCTTAAGACAAATTTTTATATGAAATGCTCATTTCTGCAGACAAAAAGAAATCCTCATTCCCAGATTATTTTTTAAAAGATATCATGGAACTTCCAGTTAAAAGACATAGGCAAAGCGGCCCATAGATAGCCACATGGCACCAGTAGACCTCTCCTGACTCACCTGCTGCTCCCCTCAGCAGTATATTGCAGTAGATTCGCCTGTTCTGCTCCCCACTATGTCTCTGGTGAGTCCTCTCACCCCCTGCACCTCTGGCCTGTACCCCAGTTCTTGTGTGCATAAATAATAGATCTTTTAAAAAAGTATAATTGTAACAAATTTTGGGAAAATTCCAAATCCTTTGTTTCTAGTTATTTTGAAAAAATCCCAAGTATACATGTAAATATATATATGCATAATGATATAGCACTGTCTAATTTTCCAAACCCTGTCCTAAGTAAGCTATCTCCTGATTGTCATTTATTATTCTGAATTAATGTACCAAAGAAAAACTGGACATTTCTAAATCCACAAAGAATTTATGAGTCTGGGCAAAAACCTAGGGATCTTGATTTTTTCCCCATAAATAGGCCAATTCTAGACAATTCTTTGAGAAACTGTTCTAGATAGTTCAAGAGATCTTCAAAAACCAGAGTGAGTGATATTATACCAGGTTATTATGCATATTAAAGTTGCTACTTAGGTCATCTTTTAAAAGGCACAAAAACATGTCTTTGTAAACAGAAACTTTTTTTTAAAGTCTTATAAAGTTTTTGGTGTCAAGCGATTTATAGATATATATATGTGAATGAAAGTTTTAATTTGGAGACCCCTGGCATTCTGACATGAGGTTTCTCTCAACCATATTCACCTTTTGTGCTAGAGTTCTTAAGCTCTACTGGTACATGTCGAGCATTAGAGGACTCTGTTGTGAACAATGAAAATACTCTATAATATCAAACTAAATAAAACAGAATCTCCAGTGCTGCCCGTCCAAAGATACTAAGTAGTACTTGACAGCTGAGATTCTTTGAGAAAAGTGGGGGGTGGGGGGGTTGGCAAAGGGAATATTGAGTTGGAGGGGAGAGGAGCAAGAGTAATTTTAAGATTTTATTCTTTTTTCTTATTTTCCCTCATATAACTCTCCTTCCTGTAAAAATGTTATTCTCTATGGAAAACATTATAAGGTACTAATTAAAAAGGGGACCTGGGCCGTCTTTGGTAGTGAAAACTGATCTATAAAAGAGAAGCCATCTGTCTGGAAAGAACACTTAGAAACCAATTTTAAGGACATTGCCCCCCCACACACAAACACACACATTCAAGACAGCTCTGTTTTGGAAGGCAATTGTTCTGGACACTTTCTCCAAGCAAGCATGACAAAAGTCTTAAACAGCTTATATGTAATTTTACTGTGAAGAAAATTAACCTTATAAAATTATTATTGTTTCAATTAAATGCAAGAAAATACTGCATGAAACTAAATTACCAAGAAAATCAATTACCAATAAACCGACAGCATATTTGTATTATAATTCGTCCTTTAAATAATCAAATGTTCTTCCATAAGCTTTAGCTTATTTCCCCAAAAGGGTTGACATGGCATTTTGTCCTGTATTTGGAAGCTATCTTTTGCTGTTAATTTGCATTAAACAAACAACAAAAAGACAAGAAAATCAAAGGAAGTACCCCTATATAGTTCTCCCACACATCTTGAGCTGTGTGAGCAAGCAGTTAAAACATGCAAATCCAGTTTGGAGGAAATTCGACATCTCTATTATAGATGAAAGGTAAACAAAGCAGATGAAGGATTAGTGCAATTCCAAATTTAAGATATTGCTCTCAGTGACTTATAATAAAGTGGTGTTGCATACGGTGGCATGTTTTAGATGACATTTCAATTGTACGAGCAATTTGCATTCTATCTGACATTAAATAACGTTCTCAGTATTATGAATTCCAGCAGCATCCTCATCTCCACAGCATAAAGATATGAACTATGAGGCACATCTTAATGAAGGGAGTAAGTTTTCCTGTCAATCTGAAATGTGAGACAAGGCAGTACCTGGGCTAACCCGCCAGCAACATTATTGTGAGTTGCCCACTCCTGGCATAGTACAAATCTTCAGCTAAGGCATTCTTCTTATTAAATAAAGATCTATAACTGAACACATGTATCTGTAATATCACTACAATCCAAAGAAAATTAAAAGACAGATTATGTCCAGGATATTACATGCACCACCACAGAGCACTGCTAGAATCTGGTATGGTCTTGTTGCTAAGATACCTGGCTAGTGCCACGGAAACGAGCCCCTCTTACTAATCTAGTACAATCCATGCATGCTTCCACATATTTTGGCAGGAGAAAGTAGGAGTCCACTGACAATGGTTTGGGATATTACTAGCCAGTGTTCCTGAATTTATACATTTTTTATCTCTTTCTGGTAAGCTTCAACAATCTTAGTGAAATAAGAAATGTAGCACGCCGTTAATGGCATTTGGTTGCTTTATGCCATTTAAAACAAGTAAGATTACTTTTTATCCTTCTGCATAGTCAATAAAAGTTGCTTAAAAAGGTAATTATTTAAGTGCCTTTGGTTGCAAAATTGTGGTGCTCCCCAAAATGATTCCCCTTAATCTTTGCGATTTATATTGTTATATGCACATAAATGACTAACTGCATTTTCTCTCTCTATTGCTTTCTTCAAGGAGAATGCAATATACCCGTCTCCCTGGGTGCATACTGAATAAGAAATCAGGACACAACAACGAAATACTTTTTTATCAGAAATTACTGGCAAACCTGTGATGCATGAAGCTGGCCTAGAGTGCTAACATTTCCAAAGATTTTTGTTTTAGTCACTTAAATAAATATATGGAGAGAAAGAGAAAGAAAATTATAAGCTATTTCATGCATGACATTAATGTATAAAAATTCCAAAATAAAAAATACTTTGAGGTTTGCGCCTGTGTGGAATATAATGTTTTCCACCTCCAGTTGTCTTTTTTTTTTATTATTGTGAAACAGTCTGCATTTGTTAAAGCAAACTAAGCAAAGGTTCCCACTAAAAAATCAAACAATTTTTTAAAATGTGTGTTCCTACTTCGTAATGCAATATGATCTTTAGTGCATCAGTGACAGTTATGATAACAATAACTTTTGCAGATGTTCAAAGCTGTCAAATGTTATTCACTAAAATGTCAAAAGATGTGATAAAAAGTTAAACCAGAAAAAATTATTCTAAATTGGCTCAAGTCAAGAAGGCAAGGGAAGGTCAAACATTAATCCCTGTCCATAAACAGTGAATGAACCATAGAGAAATCACAGTCATATTGATTTTTAAGGGGGAAACAATTGTGGACTGCATTGGGGACACACAGATAAAGTGGAGGCTGATACACTGGTAGTGGGGTACAAATCTGAAGTTCACATCAACAGTGTTCATTGCTGTAAACAAAAGTTTTTCTTTAGAGCCACTGGATTTGTTTCTGCATCAGCAGAGACATCACCCATCTTTGGCGATAATTAATTATGCTCCCATCACCTTAACTTTGTTATTCACACTTTTCTGGTTTCCACGCCACGGATTCACAAGGTCATGTGGAGGGCTATCTGACCAGAAACCATGGGGCATTCACAGATTGAGAATTCTATGTGCAGTGGTATGACAACAGCTCATAAAGGTAGCCCTCCCTTATTGGTGCTAGAAACAAATCATCACAACTATCAGCATTGTGCCAGAGAACACCCAGAAAACGTATACCCATCTTTAGCTTTTTTTTTTATATATACTTCCCATATTTTGAGCCCCTCAGGCCATTGCTGTAACAAAAATTATTTCTAAATTACCGTCCAAAAGCAGTATACAAGGGTGAGTGCATTAAAAAATAGGAGATTGCTCATGGCAAAGAAGAAATAAATCAATAACAGGTGCAAGTATCTCAGAAACTGTTACTTCAACATAAATTGTCCCTGTAAGAAGGACAGAAAAATGTTTTTACAAACCTTTTACTTTTTTCAATTCTCACTGGAATCCCATGTCAGAAGAGAAAATGGCTGTTTGCTTAGAATAAAGTGTCTTAGCCATCTACGTGGCCCTGACAGTAATGGCAAAGGATGGTGCCGATCAATACCCATCTTCTTCATTCCTGAAGTAATAACTTTCAATAGGAAAATCTATTTACTTTTACTTACCTTTATTTTATTTCATTTTGCTTTAAAGAAGTTCATTCCAGGGGGAGGGTTTACCTTGCAAACAGCAGTTAACAAACTGATGATTTAACTAAGGACTCTGGGCCGGTCGAGGCAATGCCATGGCCGTACCTGTGTGTTCATGTTAAGAAGAAACATATTTCTTGGAATTCTAAATTTGGTATTCAAGTAACAGTCACCAAGAGCCTTTCTAGGCTCACGACTGCTTATCTGGAAGGTAAAGCAACAAGGTCACTCAAAAACAAGGACCAACATTCCTATTCTTAAATATAAGGGTTACTTGGATGTTTTATATTCCACCTGCTGGAGGATCTATATGAATGACATTGTATGATAAGTAAAATATCGCTGGGAGAGGATTTAAAAAGTAAACCTCAAACTCTTGGAAAGACCTGTGGTTTCGCGGGTTGTATAAAAACTGTAGTCAGGACAGGTTAGCCTTCACTGTTCAGGTCTACAGAAGCCAGGGACTAACACGGCAAATTGTCACATCATTTTAAATTGCACTTCAAAATGAAGTCACGACATATAGCAATAGAAACACTTGAAGGAAAACATTTTCTGATGTTTGAAACGTTCTCATCTCTTCATCTCTTCTATCTCGGTCATCCCTGTACTGTTTTATAATTATGACAGATTTTTTTTTTTGTTTGTTTCTATTGGCTTAAAAGTTCTGCCTTTTTGTTTCCTAAACACACTTGTTTCACAGGTTGTCTTTTTCAAGGGCATGAAAACTGACATTTGAAATATCAGACATTTAATAATGTTTAGTTATCAGTGAATCCACTGAGTAATTTTTAGCTTACTTATTTTCATTTTTGAAACTATAACTAAAGAGGTCACTGTATTTTAATAAATGTATATAAATTATTACAATTGCCTTTCCAGAATTCTAGAATTATTGGCAACATGAAAAGAAAGTATTTTCGTTGACATTTAAACTACAATCTTACTTTAATTTCTCTACACCAAAAAAAGAAATAAAATGTATTTACACACAAACACAATACAAGATGATTTCAGACCAACTATGAATACTAGGTAACCTTTTTATACCACAAAGGTTGTCAAAAACATTGATATTAATATGAATAGCAACTTAAAGTTTTAAAATAACAGGAATGAACTAAATAGCAACCTGAGACTACTAATTCTCATTGTGAATTTTTAAATTAATAATTGGTAATTAATTTTAAATCAAAAGCAGTAATAAAAACCCATTTCTGAATTCTAGGTTCACATATAAATCTCAGAACACTCACTGTGTATATTTGTTACTAAGAAAGGAGATCACTGGTATTAAACCCCTGCTTAAATCAACTGCAAGATGGGAAATAAATTAGAGGCAGTATTCTCCTTAGAATTACTAAGAAAACATATATTAACATAGATGTAATATAGCAAGAGAATTAATTGCAAATAAAGTAAAACATACAGAGTGATAAGGATAAATTACATTTCCCTTCTAATATCAAATCATTCATTACTAACAGGATATCAACAAAGAAAAAAATCACATAGACGCTTCACTCATTTTATCTCTGCACCAGGCAGAGGCTCACGCTGTACAAGGAGGTGACCCGGCTTTCACTCTGAGGAACTTCTCTGCGAGTGTTTTCGTGTGTGCGCATGTGTACTTGGAAAATAATACATGAGAAAGCTTTGTACGTTGTTGGAACACAAAGCACAGATACTCCATTTAAGTAGGGCCCCCAATAAATCTAAAGAAAAGCCAATTGACAATTTTATAAAAAAAAAAAATAGTTTCACTTGTTAAAAGGCACCAAGGGATTAGAAAAAATATTCAAGGTCTTAAAGGTTTTAGAAAGCTTCTGTTGTTGTTGTTGTTCTCGGTGGCAGTAATTTTTATTCATTGGTTTGCACTTGCCATATTTTGCTGTAGAATTTCATCCACTATTTCATGTTCTATATAGGGACAGGCAACTGTATGTACGCCTCAAAAAATAATATTTATTTTAGGGGGGAAAATTCACAATAAATAATGATATTTAGAATCAAGTCCATGCATTCCTAAAGAGTCTTTTTGTAAGATTTCATCCTCTAAGGAAGAACAGGTAGTGTTGAAAATATAAACAAAAATTAGGGAAAGGCATACAAAATCTAAGAGAAAATTTCAAATTTGAGGCTAATAAATGGTATCTCTCAAACTATATTGACCTTAATCTTCCAATTAAAATCAAGTACCTACAAACTCAGCTGAGTAACCAACAAGTATGCAACAAAGTTCACTGAATAGGTAGAAAGAAAAGCCACTGTACACTTAAAAAAATATTTTAGGATCTGAGGCCTATAAGAACATAAACATATTCGTCCCTCGCCTGCTCACTTTGGTTGTACAAATCAAAACTCTTAAAATTTTGAATACACTAATGCTTATATGATTAAAAAGGATCTCACCACCCCTATGCTAAATCACTGCATTTCTGAGTTAATTTTCATAACTTCCGTGAAGAGCTGTTCCAGACAGGAACAGTGCACTATGCTGAGGAAGGCAAGAAGAGGTCAGATAAAGAAGTCCACCCAGGTCATGACATCTACCCAGATTTCATAGAATGCAAACTCAGAAAATACTTCATTTGGAAAAATGGCATTAAAATGTTCTCTGTTGGAAGTTATTATTTTTTTAAGATTTATTTATTTATTTATACAAGCACTGGGTACAGTCAGAAGCGTGGGAGGGTAAGAGAATTCTCCAGAGACACAGCAGAGAGCAGAACAGGCAGACTGACAAAGTACAATGCTGAGGGGAACGCGGGCGGCACGAGAGTCCTGCGCGCCATGTGGGACCCTCCCCTGGTGGCTGGGGATTGAACCGGCGCTGCAGAGGCTGCGGGCAGCTTCGCAACCCAGCGCTCAACCGCTGCACCACAGGGGAGGCCCTGAAGTTATTATTATGCAGACGATTTCAGATCATTTCCCTCAAATTACAGCAAATAAAACATCTTTGAAAAATAATCATACAAACTAAATATTCAGGGACGCAAGAAAGCTCTACTGTTAAGCAGCCATGGAACCCAGATAAGAAGCTCAATACATATTTATTTATTATTTAAAATAAAAGATATAGGTCTGTGTGAGAGAAAGCAAGCACCTTAGGACATGTCTGTCTGTTTGTGTGTATCACAACTGCACACCTAATTAGAGACACACAATCCAGATAATATCACATTCCATGTTACTCCACTGGGTCATTCTTTTGACTTGCTCCCCAATTCTTTATTTCCTAAGATTATAAAGAAGTGAATCTGCATTTTTTATGCCCACCTTCCAGATGCCAACAAAAGACATGACCATAATTAGGCATTCTAGGCCATAATCGTGGGATCCAAATCACAGAGTTGCAGTAACAAGGACACTTGGGCACAAAGGCAACTTGGCTTGCTGAGATTTCTCCAGGCACCTCCAGAGTGCCAGTCTTCATTTTCATTTTTCACTTGACATATTTACCTCAACTCTACTTTTCAAACCTCTTTCTACCTGAATGTCCTTACATCTGAATGCCAAATGAAGAAAATGGCTTTCTCTGCACACTCAAAATTGTGTAGTAGTTGACTAGAGCTTTGGTCTTGCAAGGGTAATGGTGCTGTAACAACAGAGTTGTTGGTCCGTGTGAAGCAGTTACACGCATGTGCCTCTTTTTTATGTCCATGGCATGAGCAGTCTAGTTGTCTAAATATCATGGTTGTTGATGTTCCCGTAAGTCGCAACTTTCCATCACTTGGAGCATTAGTTTGACTTAAACTAATTTATGGAAAAGCTGTGTGTATCTGTGTGTGTGCGTGTTGACTCTCTGGATTTCTAAAATGACTATTCTCCATGAATTTTCAAACAAAAAAGCTCAATTCAACGTCGTCCAAAGTCATAGGTAAAGAAACAGAAACAGACAGCAAGTGAGAGTGATGGGGGAAGAGTAGGAAGCAGCTATGTCAGCCTTCCCTGCTCATATGCAGGAGCTCGAAAAATGCTGTGGGACACAGCGCTTTCTTCGAAGAGGTTTCACACATGCATTTTTAATCAGGATTATATTTCACAGAGATCTGTCACCGCTCAAAAGTGTGCAGCCGGCCAGTCCTCCTTGAAATGTATCAGCTCTCAGTCTCAGCTCTGAACTAGTTTTCCTTTGTACAAATCTGGACTTGGGAATCCACAATGCAGTGTTGTTTTTAAAAGGAAAAAATATTCCCCGAGAATCGCTCAGGACCCTTATGCACATTGTTTTTAGTTCAAACATACAAATGCTTTAACCTGGAACTGTCTTCTGAGTCACTCTCTCTGCCACGTGAACAGTCCAAACATTTGGCTTGAAGGTATTTGCTAAACCTGGAAGAGGTAGCAAGTAGTTATTTTGAATTCAATTATTTACATAGATCCTTGTGTCGAGCTCATCCTACAATTTTCCTACTGTGCTTGATCTATTTTATTATTAATTTATTCTCTTCTATAATTATTAGCAAGGCCACATAATAGGCAAAATATATGAACTACCAGTGTGTTTCATATGTTTATGAAGGTCTCATTCTCCAGTGTGCTGGGGATACTAGCATGACCATCCTATGAGGGGATCTTCTTTTCTGTGTGTGTAAAATAGCCTATGGAAACTTCGAAATAGAAAGGAACAACTCAAATGTGTGTAGATGCATTTGTGTGTATGTGTGAGTGTGTGCACACAGCTATAGTTGCCTGAGCTAACAAAATAGATAGGGCTGAGATTTAAGGTCAAGGTTACTACTAAAATAGATGTATATTTTGAAATTACATATTTTAATTAAAATAATCTCTTAGAATTCCTATATAAGGGAATGAAATGAAACTCTGAACTTGTTTATAACAACAAAAATTCACCCGTAAATATTCAGGTGAATAAAGGAACAGATTTTTAAAGCTCAGGTTGCCTGCCATGTGCTTAAACCTAATGACTGCCAACGCTGCAAGAAAGCACATCCATCACACATCTAGTAACTAAAACTTGTCTGAAAAAAAATTGAAAAAGAAAATGCATTGGGCAAATTTTTTTTTTTTAAGTTACAAAAATCTCTAAAATCTGTAAAAACGCAAAATAGCAAAACCAGTTTAAAATCGGTAGGCTGGGAGCTCCTGCGTATCGGGAAACACACAGAAAAACAGGCCAACCCCAAAGCAGGAGCCGTCACATCAGTAACCATATCTATATGTTGTCAAGCAACTGCTCATAAAAACACTGAAAAAAAGGGCATTTGAAATTGGATAGTTCTGAAAATACCACAGCTGATTTTTTATATTCTGACAGTGAAGAACAAAAAGACTTTCAGGCAAAGATTTTAGACACTCCCTGTGATATTAGACTTCCCTGCATTTATGCATAAGACTACCAAAAATCTGGAACCCCAGATTAAAAATCAGGATTAAACTGTTTCATTCTTAATTTTCAATTGCTACATGTCCCTCAAACTGCTGGATCAGTGTCTCCATCAGCATCCTAAACACTGCATTTTTAACATCTGTCAAAGCATTTAAAAACCCAGAGCTTAAAGGTACAAACTGGGATGAAGAAAGGCGGCCTAGAATGAGACACAGAGTCCATTTTTAGAAACATTACACTTTTAATAGTCAAGGCTTTATTTAATTTTACCATAATCAGAAAGTATGGAAAATAAAGTTCAAAATTCTATTGCATCTAATTAGCGGCACAAGTACCAATGATTCGAAATTTTCTGGAGCTTAAAAGATAAAATTGTCTTTCAGATCCAAATTGTTGCCTTAGTTTAAGTATGAGGGAAAATAGGGTATTAAAGCCATCATACATTTTTTTATCCATTGCTTTAGCATTTAGTTAATAGGGAATCTGTGGCTTTATAGTTGCTTAGCCCACAGTCTACTACGGCACATTTATATTCCCCAAATGACTTTATGTTACCAAAGTAAAATTTTAGAGGGTATTAGTTTAAAATGTTTTTCTCACTCTTTAGGAAAGATCTCACTTTTCAGTGTGAAAAAAATTATAAATGACATTTCCCTCGGCAAATATTATAATTTAAGATATAGCATAGAGCAGTCAAATGAAATCATTTAAAACATGACACTAAACCAAATTTTTCACCAGGTAAAGGGATAATTACAGAAAACGAATCAATAACAACTTTACATTTTTTTCAAAAAGCTCATCTTACTAGTACTTAGAGAAATCTAAGAGATGTTAACCCAGGTACATTTACCATTGCATTTACACACACACACACACACACACACACAACCCAATAATATAAAGGATAGTTTTGCAAGTGGATGATAAGCATATTCAGTGTAATACTCATGCATCTCCTGGATCAGAAAGAGAACAATCAGCCTGCAGACTAAGTATCTATACTTGAATCTTCCTTTTACACCTGGTGTCAGTTCCTTGTAGCTGCAGTTTTTCGTTTGAAAAATGGAAGTCATTTCTGTGTCACTCTTCCTGTCTCACAAGTCCGTGAGAGGGGAGAAAATGACTGTCCGGGTGAAGCCACATTGTGTTTCCAGGGCACGGGGTCCTGGGTTTTAATAAATTCAGGCTCAAGATGAGGTCGGTGTCTCCCTATCACTTTTCCCTGTATTTTCTATAAAAGTGTCCCCAGAAAATGTCTTACTTTTCTTTATTCATTTTCCTATCCATGGTGTCCCTTTACTAGAATGTAAGAACGTTACGGGCATCGACTTTGGCTTTTTCATCACTGCTTTCCTGGCTCCCGCATCAGACCTGGCACATCAAAGATGCCTCGAGATGCATTGCTGGTCTCGCTGTCAAAAGCTGTGTGTTCAAATATAGGAAGCAACACGTTCCTGTACACCCTCCCCAGCAGCATCTAAACTCGGGCTGCAGGTCTGTCCCAGGCAAGGCCTATGAAATATCTGGTTCAGTAAAAAATGACTCAACTAGATACAAACCTTTACATTCTTACATTAGGTCCCATTTACAAAGGGATTTTCCACGGCCCTCGTGACCAAACACTCAAGGCGGGTGTAGTGAGTTAGCACTTGCTTTCTGCAGGACACAACTCATGTCCAGGCTCACGTCAAAGACCAGAATATGAACGGCATTTCACCCCTTGTTACTGTTTCACTGACTTGGTTCATGCAATTGTCCCTCCTGCTCCCCCATCATGATTTGCTCCCCCTCTTTTGGTTCATCCCCACCAGCACACACATCTTGTGTAATGCGCCTCCTCTGAGGACAAGCCCTCTTTGGACCCCTCATGCAACTGTGGCCACCACCCCACCTCTCTGCTCCTCTTTACAGCAAACCCACTCTGAAGGACTGTCGACAGGATCGCTCTACCTCCCATGTTCCCATCACCCCCACCCACAGCTGACGTCAGTCACCAGCGATGGCCACTTTCACCAAATCAAGTTGCCTGTGGTCCTCCGTCTTCATCTAACTGCATCTATTAGTGGCATCTAACAATAGATCGTGTTCACCTTTCTTGAGATATATTCTTTCTTTGGCTCTTAGGAAATTTTTTGACACACCTTCTCAGCCTTTTTGGTGGACATGGCTCTTTTTCCATTCTCAAACCGCTGGAAAAAAGCCAGACAGTCCTCAAACTTTACTCTCCCTGCTCCCTCGGTGACCCACTGCAATCAAGGGGCTTTAACTAGCAACTATAAACCTGCCCTGCCTCGCCTCTGAACCTCAAGTAGACTGCTTAACAGTCACCTCACACTTAAAAAGCAAAAAACGGAAATCTTGATTTACCCTCAAACCTGTTCTTTCTTTGGTCTTGGGTGGCACAGTAAATGACACGAAGGTTCTGCCAGTCACTCTGGAAAACAGATAAACACAGACACAAACAAACCTGGCACTCATGACTGAATTCTACTTTGCATATTGCACACCTCTTCCATCAGCAAGTTCTATCAGCTCCATCTTCAAATTATATCCAGAACCAAATCAGGTCTCATCTTACCTCTCTCTACCTCCGTTGGCTTTTTCACCTCTTGCCTGGATTGTTAGTACAGCTTCCTAAGTGGTAAGCTGACTCCCACTCTTGATTACGATGGACAACCCAAATTAAAATAAGCTCTATCACCTACCAGAACCATCCAGCGAGTTTCCATCACACTCTACACAGAATACTCTTCATCAGTTATTCTTATGACAAGTTGCCTCAGTACATTCATTCTCAGCTCAAAGCCAGTATCAACTGTCTATTGTCTGATCCTGGAAAGTAAGTTCCTTGAGGGCAAAGGTCATATCTGCCTCTTCCCTTGTGTATCCCAGACCTTGCACAGTGCCTGGTGTAGAGTATCATCTCCATAATTTTGGAAGGAGGGATGAGAGGAGGGAAAAAAGGGTTAACAGGAAGAAACAGAAGATAGAAGGAAAAATTAAGATGATTTGGAGCCTGATATTTTTTCCACTTGTGTAATTCCAAAGAGAGCTCTAATGTACATGTCATCAAGATAAATTAACTGGACAGACTGGGAGGGGCAAAAATAGGAAATCATGTGATTTTTCTCACACATTGTCTTCAAGATGCCATTTCAAATCTCTCTTATCGAAACCATATTTGCAATACACGCGAGTGGCTGTGTAGGCATTTCCAGCAAAAACAATGGTCATTTTGGGAATTAAGATCCACCTTAGATTTTTTTAAAAAATTTAAATTAACTTACTTTACAACTAATTTAACATAAAAATGAATTTAATTAAAAATGTAATATCCAACCCCTTTAAACTCCCCTTTCCTCAATTTTAGCCTGAGCAGCAGCTCTGGGCAAAGAAAACAGGCACGGTTCCTTTGCACTTCCTTAACTCCTCTCCTTCTGGAATATTTCCGGGACGAGGGCAAGGGAAGGGATTCTTAAGAAAGGCTTAAGTGGCTGGCACTGTCCGGGCAGCATCCAAACGTTGGTCTCTCAAGAGGCACATTTGTGGATTTCCTTGGATGGTCTCCAGAGACCATTTGTACTGAATTTCTCGGTAAAGGAGAAGCATATCTTCCAGGAGAGCAGAGTAGTGATTGTGGGATTGAAAGCCCGAAGACTTAGGAGACTGAATCAACTACTCTTGGACACAGACAGTAAACTAACAGAGAAGGAAGAAAAGTACTCAAGGTGTATCTGAGGCTCTGTGTCTCTGACAGGATATGAGCACTGCCAAAGTATATAACAAACACGTGCAAAGAACCTAACTCGTGTTTGTGAATCACATGTAATCAATTATAGGAAGAAAAGAAATGCTTGCGAGTATATCAAAATTTAGTAAATCGCCCAGATGATGTATAGATAACTTGACCAGGAGAATTCAAATAGGTTTGATTATGAAGATCAGTTGGCAAAAATTAAAGACGTAGTACTAGGTACCAAGGAAGGATGTTTGCAGTGTGTTGGAAGAGGTGAAATTAGATCAACAGCCATTCAACAATTTCCTAGCTCTCTGTAATGATGTTTATCATGTTGACTCAATTCTGATAACACTAAGTAATTGTCAGTTACAACAGTGAAACCTCTGCAGGGATACCTGTAGTGGTTAGGCAGCATGGTAAATATATTTTTAATTGAACTGTAATTTTAAAATAACAAAACAAATCATTCTGGATGATGACTTCACATACAGACACAGGATGCATCCAGTTCCACTGACAGAGAACGCTGAGAAGCATGCTCTCTGCTACATCAGGGGCTCAATATTCACTAGAGCTGACTGCATTAATGACTGCATGCCTAAAGGAAAAAGCAGAGAGGTTTGATAATTTTATAGTTAATGCTATCATGTGGGGGGAAAATGTGAAGGCCGATATTTTAGTGGTTTCCCCTTCACTGAAGAATAAAGTTTAAACTATTTTCTCCTTTTATGAACTTGCAGAATTGGCCAACCTCCCCATTTTTTCTTTTTCTTCTTACCCAGAACCTGAATTTGTGGTCTCTATTCTGCTTGTGCACTATTGCCTCTCTCGGGAAACACCTTCTTCCCATGTCTCCCTATCAAAACTGGTATCTTGTTTTAATGTTAAGTTGAAGCTTTTCCATATATGCTCAAGTGAGCATGCTATTAGTCTTTCTTAACATGTAAGCTGTATCACTCATTTCTGCTCTAAGCATTTACTGTCTTACTGAAATCTTCTGTGAGCTTATCTTTCTTTTTTATTCCTTTTTTGTTAGATTTTTTTAATTTATTTACATCATTGTTCATTTTTAAATAATATTTGCTCCCCCCCACCCCCTCAGGTGTAGTCCCCACAGTTTCCTTCCCCAAGGCACCCGTGCACCATGACCTCAGGCCCCAGTGCTCCTCCCTCCCTCCCTCTGATCCCTCTCCCGCCTCCTCCCCTGCAGGATGTCTCTGACTTATAATTGTCTGTTTTTGCTTTGTTGTGTTTTGTACTGTTACAATTTTTTTTTACACTGATGTCTTATTTGGTTCCCCTGTATTCCTGCTGTAAGTGAAACCATCTGGTATTTTTCTTTTTTCCTTCTGGCTTATTTCATTGAGCATAATTCCTTCTAGCCCCATCCACACTGCTGTAAATTGCATGATTTTATCTTTTTTGATTGATGAATAATATTCCATTGTGTATATATGCCACATCTTCTTGATCCAGTCATCTATTTTTGGGCATTTAGGTAGTTTCCAGGTTTTACCTATTGCAAAAATAGTGCTGCAATTAACATAGGGGTACAGGTGGTTTTCCGAATCAATGTTTTTGTGTCCTTTGGGTAGATCCCTAGGAGTGGAACTGCCAGGTCATATGGTAGCTCCATTTTTAGTAGGCTGAGGAACCTCCAGACAGCTTTCCATTGTGGCTGGACCAGTTTGCCCTCCCACTAGCAATGTAGGAGAGTTCCTTTTTCACCACATCCTCACCAACATTTGTTGTTGCTTGTTTTTTTGATATGTGCCATTCTCACTGGTATAAGGTGGTATCTCAATGTGGTTTTGATTTCCATTTCCCTGATAAGGGATGCTGAACATTTTTTCATATGCCTGTTGGCCATTTGCATTTCCTCTTTGGAGAAATGTCTTTTAAGTTCTGCCCATTTCTTGACTGGAATGTTTATTTTGTTTTTGTTGAGTACTGTGAGTTCTTTGTATATCTTTGTGATCAGTCCCTTATCAGTTGACTGGAGTGCAAAGATTTTTTTCCCAATCAGTGGGGGTGTCTCTGTTTTGGTCAATGTCTCTTTTGCTGTACAGAAGTTTTTCAGTTTGATGTAATCCCAAGTGTTTACCTTTTCCTTGACTATCTTTGCTTTGGGTGATGAGTCTTTAAATATGTTATTGCAATGTATGTCTTGGGGTGTTTTACCTATATTTTCTTCTATATATTTTATGGTTTCAAGTCTTATATCCAGTTCTCTTATCCATTTTGAGTTGATTTTTGTGCACAGTGAGAGTTAGTGGTCTAGTTTCATTTTTTTTCCTGTGGTGGTCCAGTTTTCCCAGCACCATTTATTGAACAAACTGTCTGTGTTCCATTGCATATTCTTTACTCCTCTGTCAAAAATCAGTTGTCCATGTAAGTGTGGCTTTATTTCTGGGCTCTCTATTTGGTTCATTGGTCTGTTTTTGTTCCAATACCAAACTGTTTTAATTATTATGGCTTTGTAGTATAGCTTGAAGTTTGGAAATGTGATATCTCCTTTCTCCTTTGTTTCCATCAGTAGGGGTTTAGCTATTCATGTTTTTTTTTTTTTTTTTTTTGTGGTTCCATACAAATCTCATCAGTATTTGTTCTATTTCTTTGAAGAATGCATTGAGATTTTTATTGGAATAGCCCTGAATCTGTATATTGCTTTTGGTGGGATGGACTTTTTTTTTTTTAAGATTTATTTATTTTTATACAAAAACCAGGGTACAGACCAGAGGTATGGAGGGTGAGGATTCACCAGAGACAAAGTGGGGAACAAAACAGGCAGACTAACCGAAATACACTGCTGAGGGGAGCAGTGGGCGAGACAGGAGAGGTCTGCTACTCCATGCGGGTATCCCTGTGGCCACCGGGTATCAAACCAGCACTGTAGAGGCTGAGGACAGCTTCACAGCACTGAGCCCAACCGCCTGAGCCACCAGGGAGGCCCAGGATGGACATTTTAATAATGTTAATTCTCTAATCCATGAGCAGGGGATGTCTTTCCATTTCTTTATGTCTTCTTCTATTTCTTTTAACAGTGTTTTATAATTTTCTTTGTATAGGTCTTTCACCTCTTTTGTTAAGTTTATTCCCAAGCATTTGATTTTTTTTTGTTTCAATTATAAAAGGATGGTTTCCTTGATTTCTTCTCCTCAGATTGATTGTTTTTGTATAAGAAGGCTACTGATTTTGTGTGATTTTGTATCCTGCTACTTTACTGGTTGATTATTTCGAATAATTTTTCTGTGGAGTTTTTAGGGTTCTCTACATATATTATCATATCATCTGCAAATAGTGATAGTTTTACTTCTTCTTTCCCTATTTGGATCCCTTGTATGTCTTTCTCTTGTCTTATTGCCCTGGCTAGGACCTCCAGTATTATATTGAAGAGCAGTGGTGAGAGCGGACATCCTTGTCTTGTTCCTGATCTTAAAGGAAAGGCCTTCAACTTTTCACCATTGAGAATAATATTGGCAGTGGGTTTGTCGTATATGACTTTTATCATGTTAAGGTATGTTCCTTGTATCCCAAGAATTTCAAGGGCCTTCATCATAAATGGATGTTGGACTTTGTCGGACGCTTTCTCAGCATTTATTGACATGATCATATGGTTTTTATTTTTCTTTTTGTTGATGTGCTGGATTACACTGATCAATTTTCGTATGTTGAACCATCCTTGTGCCCCTGGAATGAATCCCACTTGATGGTAGTGTACTACCATCCCCTTGATGCACTGTTGGATTCTGTTGGCAAGGATTTTGTTGAGGATTTTTGCATCAGTGTTCATTAGGGAGACTGGTCTGTAATTTTCTTCTTTTGTGCTGTCTTTGTTTGGTTTTGTTATTAGTGTAATGTTGGTTTTGCAGAACATATTTGGTAGTATACCTTCTTTTTCAATTTTTTAAAAGAGTTTGTGTAGGATAGGCATTAATTCACTGATGAAAGCTTGGTAGAATTCATTTGTGAAGCCATCTGAGCCTGGGCTTTTTTTTTGGGGGGGTGATGTTTTGATTACTGCCTTAATTTCACTATTTCACTGCTTGTAATTGGTCTGTTTAGGTGTTCTATTTTCCTTTTTGTCCAGCTTTGGATGATTATATCATTCTAGGAGTTTGCCCATCTCTTCTAGGTTGTTGAATTGGTTTGCATATAAGTGTTCATAGTAATCTCTGATTATTCTTTTGATTTCTACTGACTCTGTTGCGATTTCTCCTCTTTCATTCATAATCCTATTTGTATTTGTTTTCTCCGGTTTTTTCTTTGTAAGCCTGGCTAGAGGTTTGTCTATTTTGTTTGTTTTTTCAAAGAACCAACTTTTGGTTTCATTGATCTTTCGGATTGCTTTTTCAATTTCCATTTCATTTATTTCTGCTTTGATTTTTATTATTTCCTTTCTTCTACTGGCTTTAGGGTTTTTTTGTTGTTCTTTTTCTATGCAAGCTTATCTTTCAAATTAAAAACTATGCTCTAAAGAAGAAATGCTAGCACATATCAATCAGAATTCCCACAGGAATGCTGTGTGGACTGTGCATGTGCATTTCAAGTCCTCTATCCAACATGAAAGGCTTATGTGCCTCTCCGGCCCTCTGCCAGGCACTATGCAGGCTACTATGCACTGGAGACAAGTCATTAAAACAATCCTTAGCCTTAGGTAGTTTATACCCTAGTGCAGAATATAAACTAACAGGCAAATTAAAGTACAGTGAAAAAAAATACCACATAGCGAGTTCTGTGGGTGTGAATGGGAAGAGTAGTATACAGAATTGAAGCAAGCAAGAAAGTAAATTGGAAGGGGGGATAGAGGGCAGAACCAGCCCCAGACTGATGGATGTGAAAATGAGAAGACTCAGATGAGAGAGAGAGTCTGTGTCCCTCGAAGAATGGAGCTATGATTATGGCGGCCAGAACAAAGGGCAGGGGGCAGATGTGGAGGCACTATGGCTGATGCTTCAACAAGAAGGACGTGCTCCGGGACAGATGAAGTGGTCAATGGTGCCCGACACTGCCAGGAGAGCAAACAGGATGAAGACTGAAAAGTGTCTACTGAATCCAGCATAAAGAGATATTAGTGACGGTAAAGCAGTTTTAGTGGTGTGATGGCCCCAAATTAAATTACACTAAATTGTGGGGAAGAGCGGGCAATGAGTAAGGGAGATGACAGAGTAGACAGGGCTTTCATTAGTTTGGAGCATTAAAGGGAAGAGAGAGTGAGGCAGGAGTTAGGGGCCAGTGTTGGGTACTGAAAAGATGAGCCTGGCACGCATCTGAGGGACAGAGCCAAGAAGTTGGTGAGCCAGGAAATGCAGATAATCAATAAACCAAAGTCACTTAGAAAGTGGAAGAAATGGGGTGAAGGGCCCAGAGGGAGGGGGCTTAGAAGGGAGTTTAGCTTGGGAAGGAGCAGACAGTGTCACTTCTACCACTTTCAGGAACAGAAAGAGCAAAGAATGACCATAGACACACAAATATGTAGAGCTCAGCTGGAACAAGTTGAAGAACTAATATATTCTCTTTATTATCATGGCTCTAATGTCTCACTCTCATTCCTCAGAGGAAGTACCACATTCCATTCTAAAGCTGAAAGTGATTGAATAGACTCAGGACATTCTGATGACTGCCCATCTGAGCTAGACTGAGCAAGTAATGAACGAGCCAAAATAGATCTAGTTGGAGACTAAGACAAAGTAAATAATAGAAAGGCTGCCCCACTAGCTCCAACTCCCCAGTGCCCCAGAGAGAGCGCGGATATCACCTAATATGAAGCTGCAGACAGCTCAGCAAACTCCAGGCAGATGTACCACAACATCGCTATCAACTTCTCCCACCCAGGGACTGGCTGCGGGATGGGGCTGTCCCAGTGACAACTACTTTAGTGATTAAAACACAAAGGTATGAGGAGCAGTGTAAGCAGTAACCCCAGGAAGGGCCCAGCCCAGACGGCCTTCATATAAGCAGGCGCGAGCACCACCTCGGGGAATTTGCTCAGATGTGTATCTCCTGGCTGCACCACATCTGGTAGTAAGACAAAGTGGAAAGAAACCAGATTTAATTCACACAAATACTTAGCTTACCTTTCTAAGCCCTAGGGTAGGATTCACAAAATGAAGAGGTTACAAGCAGGGGAAATAGACACCGGGCAGATGAAATAGCAGGGCCAACTGACCAGTCATCAAGGCAGGTTAAGAAAAAACAGAAACTGGGCCTCCCTGGTGACGCAAAGGGTTGAGTGCAGCACTGTGAAGCTGTCTGCAGCCTCTGTAGTGCAGGTTTGATTCTGGCGAGCCAGGGAGATACCCACATGGCGCGGCAGACCTCTCCTGCCTCACCTGCTGCTCCCCTCAGCAGTGTCGTCAGTCCATCTGCCTGTTCTGCTCCCCACTCTGTCTCTGGTGAATTCTCTCTCACCCACCTGCACCTCTGACTATACCCCAGTTCTTGCATAAATAAATAAATCTTAAAAAAAAATTGAAACTAACCACAAGGCCACGTTCTTTACACACAGCCTTTCTCCTCATTATGTGCTGCCTTCTTCTACAAAACCGTTTTGTATCTAATTTGCTCATAATTGGGGAATCAGGAAGCCAATGTTAGTTCACCAAGTTGACTTCTCATTGGCTCCAGAATTGGGAGGGTCTGAGCCTGCGGATAATGGTGGTCGCTACTGGTATGAGGCTGGGACAGTAGGGCTGGCGGATGCACCCCCTTATGTGCCTTCTCGGGTCCTCTTGAAATGCGCCCCACCAATTTTTCTCTTTTGTAATTTCTTTACCATGTTCCACTTTCCTTAGCCTGTAAATGCATTTGAATATACTCACCCCTAAATACCCAAGCGAGCTTTGTCTAAGCACCCAAACTCTATGTTTCTCTCAAAGTAAGGGAGGCAGTCCCCCACCAAAGCATGCGTTCTGTGCGCAGCCCACTTCCATGTTGGACATGGCTCACTCTGATCAAGAAGATGTGGATGAAGTCATATAGGAACTTCCTTGCTCAGTCTCAGGTGACCCTCCAGAGCTGCTTTTGCTGCTTGGAATATTCCAGCCACCCTGATAAGAGGAATGGGAACTGGTCTCTGACTGGGTGAGTTCTCAGGCCAGGCTCTCCGAATTTCACAGCAGAGTGAACTGACTGAAAAAAGCACAATAAACAGAGAGATCCATCTTTAATTACCAAAATGGAATGGCTATCCCGGCAAAGGTCCATCAGAGCAGTCAACCAGGAACTGATTGCAGTCTATCACTTGCCAAATGCTCACTTGAGACCCAGGATATTTCAAAGTAGGCTATGCACCTTTATTCACTCGTTCCAAATTTATAAAACACATAATATACAGATCCTCACTGAGGCCCTGCAGAACTAAAGAAATAAAGCAAGATCCCTGACCTGGAGTCACTCATTGCATCGCAGGAAGTCAGAACAGGAATAAAAATCATAATATGCTATCACAGATTCAATTCAGAAGTAGCACAAGGAAGGATTTGATTAGCTCTGTCTGGGATGGAGATACAGGTAGGAGTTAGACAAGTCTTTATGTACACAGTAATGCATTAGCAATGTTTCAAAGGCACAGAAGGAAAAAGAAAACTCCACATAGAGCACAGCATTTACAAAGTCATGAACAGAACATGGAAGCAAGAACTGAGAAGCAGGCAGGGTCAAGAAAGGCTTGTGGCTTGTCCCAGGGAATGTGGACGCCAGCATGGGCTAGCAGTCTTAAGTCAGGTAACCGCACACTCAGTCTCTACTCTGGCCCTTACCTGGTGTGACATGGGGTAAGCTACTTAACCTG
The DNA here is from genome assembly GCF_014898055.3 of Talpa occidentalis. Lineage (NCBI taxonomy): Eukaryota > Metazoa > Chordata > Mammalia > Eulipotyphla > Talpidae > Talpa > Talpa occidentalis. Next base: position 95,500,620 of record NW_023601322.1, read on the forward strand.
CCCACGTCTCAGTTTTCCTATCTATGAAATAATGATAATTAAAAATAATAATAATGTGTTCCAATATCAATTCAAGGTTCATAGTTGTGAATAAAATAGATATGGCTCCTGCCCTCAGAGAGCACATAGTTAATACTGAGGATTAGAAAAAATGAAGCTGTGAATATGCCCGTCGTTGTGCTAGCTCAGAGGGAAGTTCACTGACTGTAACCACCATTAGTACTAGAATGAGATTAGCTTTAATGGAGCCGTAGCAATAGGGGCTGAGAAATCCTTTTTGAGCTATAGAGATAATTTAGTAAATTCTAGAAAACTTTAATCACCTCCATTTTCACTGTATTTAGATAATTAACAAAAACTTGTTTAACTTTCTTTCAAATCAATGACTAGTGGACTGCTGCTTCAACTAACTTACTAAAATCTTGTGAAGCCTGTGTGCAGCCAAGGTGAAGTGTCCTAATTAAATGACTCTCTGCTGTTCCATCACTGAAAACCCCTAATCCAGAGAAAGTTGCTAAGGCTCTTAATGACTTCATTTCCTCCTCTATAAAAAAAAGACGGGGAGAAAACCTACGTTATGGTTCTGTAAGAATTTAAAATAAACAACCAGAAACCTGAAAGCAAAAGCAAAGTATGTGATGAGTACAGAGCAGCAACAAAAGTTGTCATTGCATACTTTCAGGGAAAGGAGCTAATATTATGATACTTTAAAGAGCATATGGAGACGAAGAACCACAAAATATTTGTAAATTCTGTATGTATACCCCCGACGGGAATTTGTTGGGTGACCCTTGTATCCCAGAATGGCAGAAAGTAATTTTGATTATAGATTTCTAAAACCAAAATACATGCTCTTATATTTAAATAATATAACCTAGTCCCTCTAAACCCAGAGCTATATAATCTGCAATGATTTCTTAAAAACTATTAGCTGCAAGAAAATACTCCTTCATTTTAAAATTAGCAAATGACAAAGAAAGAAGATTGTCTCATGTCTTATAAGAATAACTACAAAACTGGCATTTAGAATCAAGCCTTGCCTATTTGAAGGCAGGAAGCCAGTAGCCAGGAGTATATTTACAGCAGGAGGCCACAAATATTCTATTCCAGTAAAAGCATGAAATCCATCTTTGTCTGCGAAGCACTTTATATAAGGTTGAAGATGTACTCCTCTGTCCCTAAATCTCACTGTACTAATTTTATTCTCACTTTCTTTTCATGGCCATCAATATCAACCTCCTTAAGTCATCAAAAACACTATTAATACCTGAGCCAGGAACCGTGCTGTGGAGCATACCAAGTGCACTGAGCTTCCAGATTAAACAAGTAATTACACAAATGCCCTTTAGTGTACATTTACCAGCATAAAATCTGCATGAGGGAAAAATAGCCAACGTTATACATTTCTAAACACAAATACACCGCCTGAGTTAAAAAGGAGAGGCTTAATGAAAATAACAGAGCTTTAAAAGAGAGATTTAAAGCCTAAATGTAGCTTAGGGCAAGTTGGGACTTTTCAGCCTCACATAGGACTACACCACCAAACAGTGGACAGGAGCTTCACTGGGGCCCAATGAAATAATACTCTCTCACCAAGAAATATATAAATACATTTTAAGTGGGAAATTTGGCTTCATTTGCAAAAGCATGAAAACCCTAAATATTTTCTGCATTGTGTTTCCCTTATTGTTTTTAGTTTCCCTTTTCTGGTAAGGTTTGGTGGAATCATGGTTGAAAACAGGGAAAATTAGAGAATAAAATGAAATCTTGAAAGACTAATCTTTAACCTTGGGAATTCAGGTGTGTCAAAAATAAAATCAAAATAATAATTAATAATAATAAACCTCCCAGCTCTGTGCAATCCATCATCCACCTTGACACAGTGTGGATAACCTCTTACTAGGAGTGTGAGTAGCTGAGAGTTGAGAGAAGAGACACAGGCCAGAGTTACCAAAAAACTGGAAATGTTGCAGTGAGGCTGGCTCCTAGTGATCACTTAATCTCTCTTCCACCTGAGACCTTCTGCTTCACACCTCCTCTACCAGCACCTTCACCAACTCTAACTCCATCACTGCTGCAAGTGTCACTTCCACCCCACACCTCCAGCACCCCCACCTCCACCTGCAACCCCACCAGCTCCTCCACCACCACCTGGATTGCCTGCAACAATCAGATTTGATTAGCAAGAGGTAACACATAATGCATAAATGCAGAGCATCTCAGTCATAAAATTGTCAATGCTTACATGTTTGTGATCCTCCACACCTTTATAAGTAAATCACAATTCTCAAGATGCTCTTTGCAATGCCACTGGACCCAATGTAGTACCAATTCTACCTCTGCAGTTACAGTGGATATCTACATTCCAGGTTCTAAAGAGAGACTATAACTAGTGACTACAACACGGGTTAAGAAGCTTCTGTTACTAAGTGCTAATGTACCCGGTTTTTTTATACAGTGTAGTGAACATTTGGTGTTTAACACTTGGCCTCAGAAATAGAATAATTTATGCTTATTTACCTAGAGAATGCAGATGCACTAATTCTGAACATATTCTGAACACTTCCCTTTAGGTTTCAAACTCTTCCAAGGTATTTTTCTTGGCTTATTAAATCTGAACATTTCCTATGTTTATTTGCACAGAAGAACTGGGGTACAGGCCTGAGGTATGGGGGGTAAGATGTCCCACCAGAGTCAGAGTGGAGAACAGGACAGGCGGATCTACTGAAACACACTGCTAAGGGGAGCATCAGGTGAGGTGTGGTGCGTCATATGTGGGTCAGCTCCCTGGCCGGGATCGAACTCAGGCCATAGTGGTGGTTGTGCTGAGCCCCAACCCCTAGGCCATCGGGGAGGCCCCTGTTTTCCATGTTTATTAGTTACTGTATTTTCTCCAGAATGATTTGGGCACCTACCAACTTCCAGAAGATCCTTATAAATTCATCACAGAATTAGAGGCAGGGAAGAAGAATTTTCCAGAGAATGGGAGAAAAACAGGGTAGGAAAACCAGAGGATGAAGAGAATAGGCAGAGTGTTAACAGGATGGATCTTCTACTACTCCCCGACCCTGATTCCTTCCTGTCCATCAGTCCGTTCTTCTTCCAAGACCAGCTCCATTCCCTTAGGCCCTGGCCATTTACTCTTAAGGAGGATGTGTGTGGGTGTGTATGTGTATGTGTGTGCACACGTGGAAATGTGCATGTGAAAATGATAGAGACAGAGAAGATATACAGCATTACAGTGTTTTAATGCAGGTTACGTGTATGTGTGTTTATTTTAGGAGTACAGGTAACCACCTCTTTATGTAACGACACCACACCCAACACCAAAGTACCAATAACACCGGACGAGAGTCCACACGGGTCCTCTCTACCCTTTATTCCACCCTCCTTCTGCCTCTGGTAGCCTCAGTTCTGCAGTCAGAATCCAAGGATCTGTTTTAGTTTGGCTTTAGCTGTTCCTTTGCTTTGTTTCTTTACAGTCTACATATGAGCGTAACCATCTGGTATAGGCACTTCTCCTTCTGACTTATTTCCCTTCCCATAATACTCTCTTGACCCATCCATATTGTCACAGATTCACTTTATGGCTGAGTAGTGTTCCACTGTGTGCATCTACCACATCTTTTTTTTCTCCGATCACAAGATAGTATTTTTAGTCAGAAACTTACCTCCCAGTTCCGTGGCCTCTCAGACCTGGTGCTTGCCTCTCTGTCTCCCTCTCTCAGGTGGTGAGGCATCTAAAGGCACAGGGACATGGACATCGGTAAACATTTCTTCCCTTAAAAAGAAAGAAAAAAAGGACTGAAGTTTAATACTGACTCACCAGTATTTTTGCTCATTTTAATCCAATTCTGCAGCCACTAAATACCCAATTGTCCAATTCTTCTCCCAGGATATTACCAAAACAATGTGCTTCCCAACCATTCTTTTTCCTTTTTCTACCCATTCTTAGAGTTCTAAAACCTAAATTCTTTTCTTGAATTAATCAGAAAGAATGTCCCTCACAGATTCTGTATTTTCGTATGAACTGTTCTTACTGAATTAAGTTCTCATCTTCTGTCCTGATTTCCACTGAGGACCTTCCAAGGAAGTAGTTCCTTAAAAATGATATTCTGGGGACACACCGTTATGTGGCAAACTCCATAAGCCTGTGTGGGAATGATGCTTGCCAATCTCACAAGGGCCATCACCTCCAAGGAGAAAGGGACAGGAAGAAGAGGTATGACTTTTTATCTGTAATATACTATTTCTTCATCCAAAGAGTGGTACAAAATATATTTAGGACAATATGAAAAGTATGCAGGAGCAGGAGTATATTTTCTACAGTACTTTTCTATATACTAGGAATGCAAAATGTAAAAGTGAAGAAACCATCACTCAAGACTCTCAGGTATATGGAGGGACCTTATGGAGATCACCTTCCTGGACAGCAGCACTTCTCCAGCTGCCACATGCATGTAGGTTATCTGAGGGTGTTGTTAAAATATGGATTTGACGTGAGTAGGTTTGGGCATGGCCTGAGAACCCACATGTCTAGCAAGCTCGCAGGTGATTTTGGTCCCGGACACACAGCAAGAGTAGTGTGACTTCTCGGTACATGGCAGTGCCACATTTTGACAAGAAACATCTCACGAGGCTCAACTCCAGAAAATGCTGTGCTTATCTCAGTGATTGGCTTTTCATTTGTACGGGCTGTAAATTTTATTTCCCTCTTTGCCTTGGCTACTAGGATGCGCACAGGTATTTTCTATCCTGCTACCTATGTTGGGAATGGCACACATTTTTATTAACTAATTACTCTGGTTTTATTTTCCTACTTATAGTTATAAAACCTAATTCATATAACTAAGTCATAATTAATATAACTGTACATTGTATTCCATTGTTTTATATCTCTTTTGCAAAATCCTTCAAATCCTCTCAGTAACAAGGTTCAGCATACTTAAATTAATTCATAACAAAGATGCCACTGTTTTAAAGGAGCTCACAATCTTGAAAGGAATAGTGTCATATATCAACCTAGATGGGGTACATAGATCTATATAGGACCTATTAGATGGAGTATTAAACTCTGCATGAGAAGACCTAGAATGCCAATATTAATAATTTCACTCTTATCATTTACATTGATATTTAGTCATTGACTAAATATCTAACAGGTGCCCAGGACTGGTATTTTATCTCATTCACTTCTTCTATCATTTGTCACATGTGATCATACCTGGTAAGTTTGTGAGGTTTATCAGTGAACTTTAAGGATTCAGCAAGATCATTCAGCCATTATGTCATGGGAGCTGCAGGTTTAAAATTCACATATGGGTGACACTGATGCTTATTCTCATGGTTAAACAAGATGCCTCCATGGGCTTCAGAGGTGAAAAAAGTTTAATCTGAGACTTAATGGCTAAGAAGGGAAGTTGACAGTTCCAAAGCAGACTAAGGAGGTGCAGAGAGAGAGGAGGAAAAAGTTATTCCAGAAGAAAGGAACAGCACATGCAAACACAGATGTGAAAATGCAGAGTGTGCTTGGGATGGACCCCACATGAGGAAGAAAGACAGATAAATTGGGGGCCAGACTCCAAAGGGACTTGGACACGTTACGGAAGCATTCTGCAGGCAATGGAGAACAATAGGACATCAGGGAAACAGATTAGCGGGAGGGAGAGGATTTAGAAGGGTTGTATATGAAAGATTTTGAGTCATTAAACACTAAGACTTGTTTTCCCTTAAATGTGGTGAATGAGGAAAAGATAGAGGCTGGCGCTTAATCCACCACCCATATTCCCAATTTGATAAACTAATGAGACATAGTAAGGAGAATGTAAGAGATCAGCAGCAATAAGTCAGGAGTCAAGAGATATATAGGTCGGGCCTCCCCGGTGGCACAGCGGTTGAGCGCCGGGTTGCGAAGCTGCCCGCAGCCTCTGCAGCGCCGATTCGATCCCCGGCTGCAACCCGGCCACCGGAGGAGGGTCCCACAGGGCGCGCAGACCTCTCCTGCCGCCCGCTGCTCCCCTCAGCAGTGTACTTCGGTCCCTCAGCCTGCTCTGCTCCCCGCTCTGGCTCTGGTGAATTCTCTCACCCTCCCGCGCTTCTGACTGTACCCAGTGCTTGTATGTATGTATGTATAAATCAATCAATAAATCTTAAAAAAAAAAGAGAGATATATAGGTCATCAAATGTGTTTGTGGTCATGGAAACTACAAGAATGAAAGGCATCCCTCCATGATAAAACAATGATAAAGAATCACAGTACCGCCCGCTGCTCCCCTCAGCAGTGTGCTTCGGTCCTTCTGCCTGCTCTGCTCCCCGCTCTGGCTCTGGTGAATTCTCTCACCCTCCCGCGCTTCTCACTGTGCCCAGTGTATGTATAAACAAACAAACAAATTAATAAATAAATAAAAACATGCCTCTATAAAAAAAAATTTAAAAAAAAAAAAAAAGAATCACAGTAATACCCATGCTAAATAATCTGTAAAGTCGCTGCACCGAATTACATCCACACAAGTAGTGAAGTGCCCGCTTCACCACATCCTCATCAACACTCACTCCTTCCTGGATTTTTAATTTTGGCTAACCTGACAGATGTTAATAATATCATATCATTTCTATACTCTACTTTTCTTGGTTCTAAGTATCTTTTCATCTATTTGGGGGCATTTCTGTTTATTTTGCCTCTTTTGAGAAGTCTGTCCATTTTCCTATTGGTTGCATGTCTTATTTCTCTTGATTTGTAGAAATTCTTTGTATATGTTGTGTGCTAATTCTTTATTATTTCTATACACCACAATTATCTTCTCCCAGCTTAACTTTTCCTATTTCCATAGAACCCTCTGAAATGCCAAAATTTCTCTCTTAATGTAATCAAATATGTCAACTTGTCTTATTGACAATATGTGCCATACTTGTCTTATTTACAATAAGACCAAAATGGTCTTAATCAATGCTCTTCCACCCTGATGTTGTATTTTTTCCCAATACTTTCTTCCAAAAGATTTAAACTTTTGCTTTTCACATTAACATATTTATTTCATCTAGAATTTCATGGGCTTTTTTCCATGTGGCTAAACCGCTCGTCCTGGTGTCATTTTTTGAGTAATAGATCATTTCCTCACAGATCCGTGAAGCAGTCTCTGTTCTACCCCAGGTCTCCTTTCGTGAAGGGGTCTCTGTCTAGGCTCTCCGCCCTGCTCTGTTTGTCCACCCGATTTCAGCAACACTTCACCTTGATCACCAGAGTCTAATGGCACCAATACTTCCTTATTCATAATCTTCAGGAAGTATCTTGGTTATGCTTTGTCCTTGTCTTTTCCATATGAATTTTAGGATTAGCCTATAAGCTTCCCACAAACCCCTGTTGGAATTTTGAATGAAACTGAATCTTCCAATTTCCTTAACAGACATTTTTCATCTTACTCTGTCAACCCAAAACGTAATAGGGCTACTATCCCATCTTAGAGACAAACGTTTGTTTACATATATTGGAAAATTTTAGTAACTTGCACAGTATCATAGGCTCAGAAAAGAACCAAAGTTTCTAAATGGCTGCTTTTGGTTACTTGGTTTCCTCATTTATTTATTTTGAAGATTGTGCATATCCTTTTTTCCATCAATCGCACTCCACAGACCCCGAATGGGGAATCTGTACACAAGACTTGTTCATTGCTTCAGTGATTCTGATCATAAGAACAAGAAGGACATCATGAGTCAAGAGAAAACAAGACTCCAACATTTTTTACCTGAACTTAGTCTTTCCTCCACTTATGCCCTTTCTTCTCTTGAACTCATCAGTCTTTTATTTACATAAAATTAGACTTTTATTACACACAGCAGAGGAAAGGCAGGACTGGTTTCTTTGCTCTCGCCCTGTGTTTTCAGTTAACTTGTGTGGATTTCTGTGATAACAACGGGATTCTTTAAATTGACTCTGTTACTGTTTTTGGAAGATATGCACATAAATATTTAAAGAATTTCTGTTTCAGAAATACTTTAATAGAGCTGAGCCCCAAAAAATGAATATCCAATTAGTAGCAGCACAAAATCACCAAGAAAGTAGAGATTCTCAAAGGACACACGATTTCAAGTATTTTGGCTAGCTGAAGTACCTTCTAATCACAACCTGAATTTTTCAATGTAGATATTACAAAGATTTCTTAGAAACTATGCTCAGATTTTATTTTTTTGTGATTTTAATTTTTATCCAAAATTCATCCCTAGCCAAAAATTATTTTGAAGAAAAAGAATTTGAAATAAATATAGATTAAAGTAGTAAGTTCACAAACCAAGCTATCCATGTGGTAAAATATTTGAAAAATTTAAACCTCGCTACTTAACCCACACAAAAAATTTCAATAGTATATAATATGAAGGCTTGTGGTATTAAAAGGTGTTAATTAGTTTGATTTTCTAAAATTATATTTGTTTACTTTCATCTGTGAATCTGTACTGCTCTTTAAAATTGTATGATCTTTTGTTGAAACAGAAAACAAGTCCTACAAAGTTGTTGTTATTACTGATAGTTAAAATAGTTTATAATTTGAGAGTGGGTAGGAATTATTATGGTGTAAACGTATGTCAACCAGAAAGACAAATGACTACAGTATTACCTGTTCTCCCCACCCCTTCTCCCTCCCCCAGACAAAGCCCTGGATACACTGTGTGGGAACACTTCCAAGAGGCAATATTCACCCCACCAAGCGTCTCCCACAGTACACAGCTACTGGTACCTCAGGACAGACTGAAGAAAGAAAAAGGGAAACAGGAAAAGGGGCAGACAGCTGGATTAGACTGTACTGTGTATATTAGTGATGGGTAGACTTCAAAAGAGTTAGAGGTTCATTTTGGACAGGTGCCCAGAGATTCTCAGGCTTACCCCAAAACTTCCATAACTTCTGATTTTAAGCTACAATTCCTCGGAGACCAGACTCTTGGTCTTCAGTCGTATTTCATACTCATAGTCCTTACAATCAGTGTTTGCTATGAAACTGTAAACTTTCAGAACCCTGAAAAATGAATTATTTTAAATAGATAACTAACAAAAATGGCATGTTTTAAAGTTTTGAAGAAAAACTGGAAACAATGCCTCCCCGCCCCAGGGAGAAACAGAAATGTGCATTTCTATGTTATTTGATTTCAATTTAAAACAATGTTAACAATAAGGCTTGGAACACATTTGGGGGACAGGTGAACTCGTCCTATGTGTCCGACTCATCCACGAAGACTGATAACGGCAGGGCCTTAACTAGCAAGAATCCACATCCACAGCCTCCAGGACTGGGGGTGAGGGGGACAGACAGGAGGTCTGGATACTGGAGACAGAGCCAGGCTGAAAGAGTTGACAAGGAATTTTTCTGGCACTCAATTTGCAGTGACACCTTTTGACGAGTACAGAGACAGTTACCTTTCCAAGAATATGACTGTTCTCTAGACTAATTATCATGTGTCTTAAGAAATGTGTCTCTAAAATGGCTCATGTAAGATTTATTATTAATAATACCGACTATGAACAAGTTATTTTTATAAGAGCTCAAAAATTACTCTTTGCAGGAAATAAAAAATTTCTGAAGATAGTTTTGAGATGCATTAAACTAATTCAGTGTTTGTTAGTGTGGTTCTGAGTAAGACATGGTTTTATTCTTCTCGGAAATAAAAAACAAAACAAAACAGAAGACCCAGCATAGGCACCAAATAAGCAATAATGAAAGAGACGCACAATAGTTTTTGGTGTGGTCAAGAGAATCTCGTTTCTACTGACCTTACACAGTGATCACAGAGGACGGTTTGCCTGAGTTGATTTATGAATACGCAGCTTCCTGTATTCTGCATCCCACAGCAGAACTCCTAATGTCCAGTCTCGAGGACACTGCATCAAGCTCTGGAATAGATGGAAGTAACAAAGACTGTCTAATAGAACTAAACACATTAGCAAGTCGAGCTGCCTTTGAACCTTATGAAAGAAATTTACAATTCATCACATACACAATTTTACTTCTAAAGGCTTGTAAGCAGTAACAGCTCGAAAGCAACCAGCTCTGTTTAAATAGTCCAAAATTCCTCAATCTCTGGAAAGCCAGCATCATAAAACTATCTGATGTCAGTGCAGATTTTTACTTGAAAATGTATAGTTACTGCCAAAAGAGCAGCCGTTTCTTTCTTTTTTTTTTTTTTTTTTTAGGTCTGCATGCTCTCCTCTAATAAAAGTGTAAAAATTAGTAACAGTTGTCCCATGTCAATCGTATGCTGAAAGCAGATCCTCAACAGATATGAAAACTAGACCAAGACCCACAACTCTGGATAGTTCTTTCCTAGGATTTTTCTGCAGCAGACCTCATTTGATATTTCAAGCCATTTCTAACTAAGACAGCACTTGTAATTTGAACTACTTTGTATCACTTTGCCCATACTTTTTAAAGCTTCTCCAATAACACTTCTCTTATTACTTAACCACATTTTTTAATTTTCTAAATAATATAATAAATACCATAAGAAGACCAAAATCACTAGCCTCTATGGAATCTACTAATTACTAATAAGGAACACCAAATGAGGGTCACAAGTAACAGGCAGAAATATATTCCATTGTTTATTAAATTCAGCATACAATTTAAACATTGTCATATCCCAAACATATTCCCAGATCCATTCATATACAAAACAAAATGAGCAATATAGAGCTTTAGGCCCTGTCTTTGTCTTAGCTTAGGACAATATGACTGATTGAGAGTTAACATGCAAGGGGAAAAAAAAGAAAGAAAACTCATCAGTTTTTCTCCAAACCATTACAGAAATTGATACTGGGCCTCTAATTCAGGAACACCTACTATGTTCAGTGTTTACCTTATGAACCCATCATCAGAAAATATAAATTGAATTATTCATGTGCATTAAAATAATAAAGGGAGGCAAACCAGTAAGCCACTCAAACTTTCTACTAGATTATCATCATGTCTTTCTTACACTTTGAAATAAACATTGCTTTTGGTAATAGGTCAGTAATTTCTGTAACATTTATTTATTTTAAAACATATTAATTATTGCATTAAGGCTGTGTTGGTTTACAACACTGTGTATGTGTTAGGTATACAGGCTCACACTTCTATAACTTTTTTAAAAAATTCTGAGTATCGTTAACACATGTCCACTCAAATAAATTAATGTTTACATTCCCCTGACACATTTGGCACAAACAAGCCTGCATGCGCTCTCAAATAGAGAAATGGGAAGGAGTTTGAAAAGGCACTGAATAAATTATAAAGAAACAATTAGAACTCATATTTTTCCTCTAAAAGCCCTCAAAACAAGGAATATGATAGTGTATATTTGCTTTGATTTGCAGGATGAATAATGTACATCTTTGAAATTTTTCCCAAAAAAAGAGACCCACATACTGACCTAACCAGTTGAAAAGTATCAGAAGCCTTACCCCTAAGTCAGTATTTAATTTACTGAACAATTTTCAAAAATCACAGACACAAGGTACTTATGCCTAAACCTCTTTGGAAATTGTGTATTGACAAGCTCGTGATTTCTTGCCTCTATATATTTAAATTAAGACTTCAATACATAAAGCAGTAAACGCATTTATTATTAAAAAGAAATTTCTTTAAAAATTCAAATCTTAACTTATTAAAAAATATAATAAAAGACTTTTTTGTACTTTAGTATGCAAGAATTAGATTGCTTGACCTCTCTTTTAATGACTTAATTAGCTGTACTAAACCCCAGCTGGGCCTCTGCTGACAACATCGCTAGATATTTCAATCAAGCAGTGTTATGGAGAATAAGTAATAAATGCTACCTTGTCGCCATACAGTCCCAAACCATAGTGCATGCTGGTAATGCTAAATTTGATCAGTATGCCTCATATTTCAATTAGTCGTGGTCTGAATCACTAAAACTGTGTAATGTGTATGAATTCCTGATATCAGATACAGAGCCACAGGCTCCCACAGTTAGAAGCCATTGGGTTTGCTTTTATTAGCAGCCAATTAATGGCAAAAATCTGCATCGCTTTTAAAATTTATAACCTCTATTCCAGCTGCATCCACGGCTTCTGCTATACTGTACGCGATCAGATCCATATCACTGTCGCAAGTCAAACAGCTGCAAGCCGTATTCTGTCTGCAGAAGTAAAAAATCCTTTCATACAGAAGCTTTTTTTAACCTCTTAGAAGTTCTTTTCAAAGCCCAGCAGCACCAGTCACTTTGCGACAACGAGCGATTTAATACAGAAAGAAAGAAATCTACACCAAGGTAGCCTCCTGGGATGTGCTAGGTTTTCAAACGGAGTGAAACCCAACCACTGCGGCACCACACAAGGGCAAGCAAAGCCACTTCTCCTGACCAAGGCTAAGAAAATATAAACATATAAAACCTGACCCTCATATGGAGTTAACCCATTGAAGTCTAGGGAGCCATTAAAATTGTGGCATCACACAAGTTTAATATTAAGCAACTTACATCGATCTTGGTATTCAAATCTGTGTGCTGGAACCTTAGATGCTTCCCTAATAAAACATCTGTGGAGATCACATTCCCCCATCAAGAAGCAGTTTATAGCATACCTCGAGATTTCTAGACATTATTTTTAGGACGCAGCGCCTTTCTGACACATGATAAGACAGGAAATTTAGAGGTGATCAGATTTAGTAACAAAGCTTAATTCCTTTGTATTCCTTGTGCTGTACTTTCAAGATTATGAAAGGAATAATTTAAGCTTTACGGTATTTTATATTTCAGGTTACCTTATACATGCAAGCCTGTGAGGTCTGAAATGCTATGATATCTGGCCATTGAGACACTTTTTGGGAAAACTGAGGTACAGTGTTTTTTCCCTTTGTCTTCTATAAAGTACTATAAAATTTTGCATTACTTACTGGATAGTGTAGATGCTTGTCATATTTAAAAATGTTGATATGTTATTAAATTTATATTAACACAGGGTCATGTAGAAAAAAAGGATTTACCTGTGCAAAGAGGAGCGTGAAAAATGACTCGCCGACTGTAATACATGGCAATAAAAATGCAGCACTGGGATAATATAAGCTGCTGCCGTGGCTATTTAAAGACAATAAAATCCTATTTCACAAAATTCAACTACTAATAACCAGCATTCTTTCTAACGGCTTAAATACTGCAGTAAGACTTATAATGCCACTGTGAAATCATAAGCTAGTACTTCAAAGTGTTGTATCTGTTACAAATTTAATCTTCACTGCTTTGTCACAACTGATTTCATCCCAGCGGCTTGGAGATGCACACGGCAGCACTCCTGTTGTTCCAGACAACCTGAACCAAACTGCTAAATACCTGTCTGATGCCCAAGAATGATTATAACAACATTGCCCATGAAACCTCCGACAGCCCACCCCCCGAAAAATGTGCAATTAGTGTGTTACAGTTAATAGAAGAGGGAAAGTGTCCTTCACTGTGTTGACAAATTGTAGGCATTTTAATGACAGAGATGAGTTCTGGGCTGCCCCTCCTGGCTAGCCCAGTGCTGTGTTCGTGGTACTTCAACTGTGATTCTACTGGTGATACTTGATGTCAGGGCATTTCATGATTAGGGAATGTAAGTTCATATAGGTTTCAATCTCAAGTAGGTTTTTTTCCTACCTGCGGAAAGATTATTTCATTAGGTCTCATGGATCTTAGAAAATCATTTAGATAGAGATTTCTATCTAAATACTGGATGCTTTTGTCTTTGAGAGATGAGATTCTATGCTCCTGCTCCCTCCCAGCTACACAGTAACACACGGGGCTCAGCAGAGGCACGGGTGCTGATGGGAGCAGCTAAATGAATGTGTTTATGAAGTTGCCCAGTAAAGCAGGCAAAGGAAGAGGCATTGAGATCTCCATGCATATTAGAGTTTAATTATCAAGCATCACTCCTCAGAGTGATGGAAATTTATAACTCTCAGGGTCAATTTTGGGTATGTCAACTGATACATGGATGTTGCACTATTATACAATGTGTACAAGTATGTCAATACTAAATACCCATTCCCCACAATGACTCTGTGCTATTATTTGACAAAACAGCATTTTATATTCAAAAATCTCTGAATCTCTTTATATTCAAAAATCTCTGAAAATTGGTAATCCATTGCTCCCCTTATGGGGCGTCCTATTTCATTTGTCTGTACAAAATAATACAAAATTTATCTGTACAAAATAATACTTGAAAGTATCTCTCAATGAATATTTAATTACCAAGTGCTACGGTTTAAATTTACCAACCAAGAAAAACAAAAGCATAAGCAATTATATGTATTATACATCTCAAGAAACTACTGAGATGCCTGAAGTTCTTGTCAAAGACCACTCTCCTCTATGGAGCATGTGTTATCATCATGTCTAAGTTAAGCATAAATATGTCTTCAGTGAATTTAACAGCTTAAGTGATGGCACAAGATAGTGTTTTTTAAAAAAAGAACAAGATTTTGTTTATTAATGACTTGTATCAAGTAAAATATAAACAAATCATAGTTAACATAAAGCCATAAAAACCCAAAGCAAGCAAATTAAGCAAGAGCAGAACATGCTGATGAAAATACCCCATCTTTATCAGGAAAGAATTACATTATGTTGAGCAGATTTTTTTATTCTTCTCATTATGCCACGTAAAGTGGTTTCGTTCCAAACTACAATTGGTGTAAGTTCAAATACATCCTTTAACTAGCATGATAGGGACACCATTAAACATATATTAAGTTGCCCATATGCAATTCACACTTGTGACTTTTCTCTGCCATTCATGAATTATGCAATTATACCGAACTCATGGAAATGACAGTGCATTAACTGCCCACTGTCATGTATTGTCTCTTCCGTGTCCTTGTACACACATTCCCCGGTTCATTATTCATGGATGCGTCTATGCGAGTGTGAACGTGCACATATAATATGGAGACAGTCACCCGTGGCAAACAGCAACTGGACACCTATCTGTGAAGACAGCTCTGTATACACTTCATTCCCAAAGCCAAAATTTTACCAGGAACACCTCCACCCTGGTAATGGATGTCACGTGGCAGACAAAATTAATGCCATCATTATAAAGCAAACAACGAGAGTCTCTTCACAAGTGGAGGGATGAAGGTGGTCCACAAAGGTGGAACAGAGCCCCTGTATTGTTGGCAACTCCTTTTCTTGCTTTTTTTCCCCCCTTAAAATGTTTTCTCAGCATGACTGAAATCTCACTGGAACACTCTTTAAAATAGTGTATCTTGTGTTTCAAATTTTTACCTCCCTCTTCACATGTAAAGGTATAATGACAGCAGCTCTCTCACAGCGGACACTTACATGAAATAGTGTGGGGAGAATGAAAATGTGGTGTTTTCTCCATTGAATGTTACAGACACTGAGATTATTCCAAATTCCGAATGAAACACCCTGTTTCTCCCGCTGTTGGGACACACTCCTCGGGAAGTTTCACCCATTTCAGTTGCTCAGTTCACTGATGTACTGAGCATGCAAATGCATTATCTGTGATGTGGGGAGTGGTGAGGATTCTTCTGACATTATATCTAACAGAAGCAGAATCGTCCCTTTCTTTTTAATAGAAAAAATTTTATCAGATACTGAGGATTTTAATTTGTGTATAAAGAAAGAAGCATCTTTAAAATGTTGCTTCGGGCAATAAAAACAGGATTTAATGGCTTAAACCACAGAAAAATATTTTTCCCACAGTGCAGATTTCAATTTCACTGCAGACAGTCAAATGTCCATATTCAGATTTTCTTTAAAAGGCCTTTTAGGCAGATAGTCCATTCAGTATGAATTATATCTATACAAAAGTAACTGGAACATGTTTTTAGAAGAAAAACAATTATTCTATAGTGATCTTTGCTACACTCTTTGTGAAATATTGTTTAAAACTAAAACTGAAATAGTAAGGGTTCATAAAGAGATTTTAAGGGCATCTTTATTATAAACATGAATTAAATACATAATGTCAAACAAACTATATTTTTCTGGAAATTGCAACTTTTCCTCATGATTATACATGCTTTTCTTTTTGATTATTTAGTTCTTTTTCAAGACAAATTTAAAGCTAATCATTGTTGTTCTGCTTTCATATTTAGAAACGACTTACATAGTTTACATTAAATATTGCTAAATACTCTGTCAAACTCAGCTTTAAGTTCTTCTCTGTCTCAATTTAAAAATGCAATCTCAACATTCATGAATTTTATAGATACTGAAATTATAGAAGGCTTCTGCTGGTTTTAATTAGACACAGTGTGACTAAAAAGCTAAAAAGAAAAATGCCAGTAAGTACAAGATCAATTTCCAAATCAGAAAGACAATAAAAATAAACAGATGGAAATAGTCTACCTTTGAATTGTATCATTTAGGAAATATTATCCTAGCTAGAGGAAATTTTTGCAAAGGTCCAATCACTGCTAAAGTATAACAGAAATAAAATGTTACTTTCTAACATGCTGTATTTTTTAATACATATAACCTTTAACTCACAGAAACAGTTTTAGCAAGGTAATAAACACACCCAAGAATAATTTAGAATAAATGCAAGTTTTCATCGCTACTATATTCACTCTCATCATAAATAAGGTGTGACCAGTAGAAGGCACTGTTACAATAAATATATACATACAGCCGCTCATTTACAAACTGGTTGAACATTCTAAGGAGAGGTTTACTAACTTTTCACAGTGCAAATTCTTTTCCATGTAGACATTAAATATGTGTCTGTCCAATGAAAGTGAAGTAAAAGCTCCTATCGTCCTTTTTTGTGTAATTTTTACTCATCTAATATAATACAATTTTATTACCCTTGTTTTTGACTTAATTAACAAACAAATTCTGTGGCCCCACTTACCACTTTTAACACTGCATTTAAGAACTCTTGCTCTCTGGAGTGACAACTCTGGCACTGACGAAAAGGTACACAGAGATTCACATAGACCTCGCTCGAAAACAAGCTTCTGTTATATTCTTATTAACCTTTAGAGGTTTGGTCCTAATTTGCTAGAGCAGGCCGGGTCCTTACTGGAACTACTTGGATGTAGGAAAATACCTCTAATTAAATCTTTGTCAAACGTGCCACAAACAATGTTGTTTAGTTTGTGTTCCTATGTAAAATCTCTTGAACGCCTCTCCAAGTTTACAAAATCCACGTTAAAGGAGCTAGCATTGCAAAAAAATGTTACGGCATATGTTTGGATTTTTGTATTTCAGAGTCCTGACTACTTTATCTGAATTACAGATTTAGAGCTTTGTTATGTGTGATAGTTATGATAATATGATCACTAAAGGCACAGAGACAGGGAGACTCAAATCCCTCTGAAAATCCCTTTCTCTATTTCCTACAGCTGCAGCAGGAGTTTAATATCTGATAGAATGATGAAAAAGAACAGGCCGAACTCCAGTTTTAATAAAAATTTTAACAGGTCTACATATAGTTATGAAAAATGTTATTTGCAATGCCGATTTTTAATAAAATTTTCTTAAACCAAAGAAAAAATCCCCAAGGGGAACCTGTTATGAATGTGTTTTTCATATGTACTATTTAAGGCTCTTTAAAGGTTATGAAAGTGACTGATAAAATAAGTTCTATTCTATACAACACAAACCTGAATGCACTTGCACTT
The DNA here is from genome assembly GCF_014898055.3 of Talpa occidentalis. Taxonomy (NCBI): domain Eukaryota; kingdom Metazoa; phylum Chordata; class Mammalia; order Eulipotyphla; family Talpidae; genus Talpa; species Talpa occidentalis. The sequence continues at coordinate 95,518,238 of NW_023601322.1, forward strand.
TTGCATTTTAATCAAATAAATAAGCAAAGCGTTCGTTTTGTATACTGGATCAGAAACAAGTATCATATGGCGTAGTCAATTTTTATCATTAGCAATAAAAATTCACATTGTTAAATAAGTGTAATTTAAAACAAGTCAAAGCATGGCTAACATCAAACTATTCTTCAATCTATGAATGTTTGCGTCTAAGCAATAATACATTCCAGGAAGTGATGCTGCTGCTGGAGTTTTCTCAATTTGAGAAATTCTATAAAATTTGAGAACATGCTATATTTTTATGAGAAAAAATAAATATGTGATGAGAAAATAAGAAATGTAATTAAAGCCAGCTACTTCACAATTTCTAAAGAATCTCTATTTAAAGTAAAAATACACTAACTACACAGAGACCTGCATGGATAGACAGCACCCAAAATACATGTTCATTATAATAAAACTTTCTAGAAATAAAATCACGAGACAGTAAGTCCATACCCTCAGAAGTGTTTCTATGGTCACAAAAAATGGAAGATAGGTGTTTACAGGAGATCAGAAAGAAACTTTAATTTACTGTCTAATCCGCAGCAACTTTAAAATGGGGAAGCCTTATAGTGCCAATATACCACATACAGATTCCGTTTTAATCCTTAAAATGTGTAGACTGCATTATTCCTTTGAAAGTCACCGTATTCCAGTGAAGCGCTGAGTTGTCTCATGGGTGCTCATTGCTTCTGAAACTTTCTAAGTACTAAGGAAAGTACTGTGTGTGATATACAAATATTTAAAAAAAAAAAAACCTTGATAGAATTTTGAATTAAAACTACCTACACTCATATAAGGTAACCACTCTATTCTTTATAGAGGGACATGCAAACATTAACTACAAAATAAAGCCTTTATTTTGTCCCTAAATAGTCACCTCTGGAAACATTATTATATGCTCAAGTGAGGAAAGTAAAATGTTACCTTCTTTATTTAGTCTAAGAATTGTACAGTTGGAATACTGAGACATCTTCTAACTCTCTAGGTTTCTTTTACCTATAATAGAAAACTGACAGCTGTCAGTATATGCCATATAATCCTACATTTATAATCCTACTATGTGATAATTTTTTAAATGACTGACAATTCTAGAACCAAGTCAGAATTACTGACCTAATTTTTTCACTTGCTACTTCCTATAATTTTAGTTAAAAGACATTTTTTGATTAGGGCAGGGACCAGTGACCTAAATCAGGGGATTAAAAAAAAAAATTGGTGTGGAATCAAAGTAACAGGTAACAAGAATTTTTGTTTTGGGATTACAGTGGATTATCTTCAATCAAATTCTCTTTTTCATATCCTATTGACATCCTTGACATCACATGAATAGGATGGCAAATTTCTGAGATATTATATGAAATGCAAACCTTTACATAGAAAATTTTGTGACTACACAAAAAGATGGGGAAAAAAGTATCACTGCAATGATGCTACCATATTAAACATGTCTTAAGTTTCCTACTGAAAGTACTTTTAAGCCATGTGAAGAAAGACAGTTGGCTGTTTCATAAAAGTATTTGCTGTCCATTATAAAATAAACTCTGTGATGCTAATTTAATATGCTCTAATTTCACATAGTAAAATATCTTTCTAAAATAAAAACTGGAGATCTTTTACTTTGTCTAGAAAAGCACCAAGAATTTTATCTATGAGAATAATTCTCCTTGGAAAGTAAGAAATCATCTCATTTAAAATGAATGTTCAAGCCATTAATGAAAGCACCTACAAAAACCTCATCCTTCTAGCTGAATACAGCCTTCAAGCAAAATGGATCTGTTGTGCATCAAAATACCTAATTAAACTGGGATGTTTATTCTCTTGAAAAAAGACATTGGGTATTAGTTAATAAAACAATTTTACTCTTGGAAACTACACTCTACGAGCAGTCAAACACACACATACACACACCTACCACAAAGCTTAAAATATTAAATACAAATAAAAGTATTAACTGGCTACCATATAGAATTTATGTGTAATATTTTTATTCAATGACCAATAATTTATCACTGTAACCAAATTCTGTATTTGTCCTATAAATTTTACTATCATGTGCAGCCAGTGTATTTTGGCTTTCAGATTTAAGCAGCCCCTGAATAAAATGCTAGGTTGTGGAAAAATAAGATGTAGTCCCTTTCCTTCACAGACAATGCACTTTGCAATTTTAATTCCTAAATTTAGTTATACATTTTAAATGATTTAAACATACGGCATGGGGGGGGTGGAATTCATAATTACCTGAAAAGCTCAGGCTGCTATTTGTATCGTGAGGAAACAGATACAAATTTTAAATACTATCTAAAATGATGTCATTGCTTAACTTTCAAGGTTTCCATAGAAACCACTTGAGGTATTTCTAAACCACAGTGATTCTAACCATTAGTCTTTACAAAGGCTTTTGTAAGTCTCACTGGTGATTTCTGCCCCTCACCCCAAAACTTGATGGGGAAATAAATGACACTGAATATATATATATATATATATATATATATATATATATATATAGGGTCCAATTATGGGATACTTTTATGAATAAATATATTTATAGAAACACAGAGTGACATGGGAGGAAAGCGTGTGAAATAAATTCCTCAAATAATTCTCATTTATTTTAGTTGGAAAAATGGAATATGACCCATTTGTCGATATCGTCAGAGCAAATTATCATTAATTGCATGATTGTGTATTAAGCAGTTCCTATCTCTGAATTTCCTCACTGACCTTGATCTCTATGGTCCTACCTGAGGATTCTGTGTTGTTATTAACTACATGTTTCTTACTTCATCAAATGTGTTTTAAAATCTAATGGAATTTTCTTCAAGATTTTCCAAGACCAAGAGTACCTGAGAGATCAATTTTCTTTGTTTTCGTACTCTACAGTAATACCACCCGACAGCCTTTCTTAAAGAAAGCGAGATAACTCCGAAAACAGATAAATGAGGATGCAATTATTCCCATCACAGAAGAATTCACAGATGGCTTCCTGTAAATAGGGAGCTCCCCATTTAAGTGTTTGTTTACAGATCATTAGCTACTTGACAAAGAGGCTATGAGGGCAGAAAAACTTAGAACTCAAGTGCTGGCAGACATTGCCAATTGGAGATCAATCCAAAAAGGGTGGGGAAGAAAGGAGTCTGTGGAGCCAGCATGAAGCAGAAAATAGGGTTTACGTTATATGCATGTATATGCATGCATATTCCTGGATGGATGTGCTTCCCATGTATGTGCTTCACACATGCAGAGAGAGTATACATGTCTGCGTGTACATATGAAATGTGTGCAAACACTCACATGCACACACACACATACACCTACAGAGGCAACCTTCACACAGTGTAAAAACCAGCTGGATTTCCTAAATTCATTTTAGAGAGTCACAAATGATTCACAGATTGCTAATGTATACTGGATTGAAGAACCTCCAGTGATAGAATATACAAAGTCTCTATTCTCAAGATGCCTGGTGGAGTAATTGTCACACACCTAATTATCTTGTACAAAGGAATTGTGTTCTTGCCACAACAAAGTTAATAAATTCCTAGCATGTGCAAGGCATTTTGCTAAATGGCAAAGAAAAACAAAGCATTAATCCTTAGAAAGAAAAATACAATTTTAAGTTTTTCATGTAATGTGATTATTAAGGTGTTTACAGATTAGCCATTAGAAAACAGTGAATTATTAAAGGATTATTTACAACAATAATCTCTGTTTTCATTTTGAAACTCCTGTGTGGGCTCTGACCAGTAAAACAAAGTCTTTATCAATATGAACAATAAATGTAAGAAGACTTATGGTAAATGTGGTCTCTAATGTCCCAGTTCATAACAAATTTTGAAAAAAAATAATAAAACCTATATATTGAAGGGAGAAAAATAAAGATCAAATTATCCAAATTCTCACTAAAGACCCCCTTAATTTATTGCCAAAGCAAGCATGATGTTTTATTTATTAACAAGTAATAACTATCTCTTGAGGATTACTGAATAAAATGAAAAATTTACTAAAAAATTAATGGCAATAAGTTTCAAAGTTTATGCTCTCTTGGGTACCTTTAGTGTAAAAAAAAAAAAAAAAAAAAAGCAAACGCTACCACTTGTGGGTGTTTTACACTGTCAGAGAACTGGCTCAGCTATCCTCAATCTCCAGGCGAAGGCGATGCAATTCCACATTTATCTACTGGTGCTTCCCTGCACACTTAATACCAGATGGGTAAAAATACATAGACTGTACTTTCCTAGTGTTTACCCACAGTATAAAATATTAGCTCATATTTTGCCCTATACAATAACTAGTCACTCTTTAAGTAGTATCCTGATGACCAACTTGGAGACATTATTAAGTTTCCAAAGCAAATTCCAAAACTATAAATTATATTTTTATAACAAACTTTTGACTCTAGCACCCAAGTTTTGGTTAGGGTTTTTTTGTTTTGTTTTGTTTTGTTTTTTGGTGGGACCCTCGCCGGGGTGGCCAGGAACGAACCTGGCACTGCAGAGGCTGCAGGCAGCCTCGCAGCCCAGCGCTCAACTGCTGCGCCACCTTGGGAGGCCTGTTTTGGTTAGGGTTTTTAAACCAATCCAGATAAACTGGAATAAAGACTTTTAATGTACCATTAACTTCAAAGGATTTTAAATTAATTTTCTACCCACATTATGGAATGAAACTCAAATTGCTGAAGAACCTTTTTGGAAGAAAAAATATATATACATGAACAAAGTTACTCTTTTTTTCCAAGTAACTGGACTTTTGAAAAATTTCATTTAAGTATAAGTTGTGAAACTTCATTTTGGATGTGGGGAGAAAGAGTTAAAGAATAAAGAGCAAAGTGGAGCAGAAAAAGTGTAAAAAAGAGAAAAGAAAAACAAGTTTCTTATTATAGCTAAATCATTTCAGGGAAAAAAAAGATGGATTTGGCAGAAACCACTAAGTCAAAGTATAATACCCTTAAAAGACAATATAAGACAAACACACGTATTAAAGGTGGCACACTTCAAAGCCAGAAGACAGCTCGTAACATTCTGAATCTCTCTTCCTCCTCTTTTGGAGACGTGTCCTTTATTTCAACACCATTCCATTTCAACATTCCATCAAATCCAAGCATTCCATACAAGTAACAGTATGTGTCATACAATTCAAAATAAGTTTTATGTACTCAACTACTAAGAAATCACAAAGTCTCTAACTCATCGAAGTAGCAAAGTTGTGGATGTTTTGATGAAATTTCACTTTCTACATTAGCACAACAATACACCAATTATGTCTTAGGCACATCAATGGTTTAAAGTCAAAATACACTTGTTTCTCATCCCAACACCCAGGCACACTTAAGAAATGTAAAGAGAGGTCCTGAACATTTGGGAGATCCTTCACCTAGGCAAATAACAGTAATTTTAGAAATCTGAATGATGTGCTTGCTGATGGCCACACAAGGCTTTGACATTTTAAGATACAGGTAACTCAGCACTGAGTTAAAAACAAACAGCTTACATTCATTTAAAGGAAAAAAACCTAACATATCAGGGACCCAGACAATTTTTGGTTTGTTGTTTTGGTATAAATTTGCAATGACTACTTTACTGAGTATAGCATTCTGGACTGCTCACAATTAGTGCTGAAGGACCTGGATTCTCCCAAGAGCTGGAAATGCTATGACTTTTACGAAGCAGGCACATTCACTTATGGGAAGAGAAAAATTCCCAGTACCTGTAAGCTCCTACCTCCAGGGGCTTCAGTCACAATACACAGAGGATGTACATTCTGGAGGCAGCTCAAACAAAAGTTTGACAAAGAAATTCTTTGCAAAAAAGCGAAGAATTTTTAAGAGCATCTTTATATAATTGCATTAAGTTTGTTGATTTGATTTAAAAAAAACTGACTCAGTATATAATCTTCTGTTTAAGTGTCTGAAATTGATATTTTGAAGGCACATTTATTATTCACAAAACCAAGCCCTTTGAACTAGTTTTAGTTATGTGATGTGATGAAATAGAACTCACAGAAAGGTATAAAAATAAAGCATTTTCAAATTAATTTCAAACTTTTAAAAAATAAACATGATATTTATAAAGGAAGAGTATTTTTCAGAAAGAAGTAATTCAAACAGCCTTGTTTGAACCAGCTTCTTCAATAAATTGTACAAAATAAACCAGGTTATTAAGCATACTTCCTATGTGCCCAGCTGAGGACCAACTTCAGAAAGTGACACTACATCCCTTTATTCACAGAGGACAGCAAGTGTCACCGTCACATTAGAAGTGTTCCTTTTGTTCCAGAGCATCCTTTAAGGGCAGTACAGGCAATGTGAAAAGTAAGACAAAATTAGTGTGTCTCTGAATTGTTGACACAAACAGTGAGAAACTGAGCAACTCTGTGGCAATCAGAGCGGATTAAGGAGAAAGACAATGCCTCTGTGCTTTTGCTCATTTGTGGAACATAAAGACAACAAGAATAAACCTTTAGACTCTGACAAGAGACTCTTCACAGGGAAGGGAGTGGGAGACAGTGGGCCAAAAGGACCCACTGGCTGGTGGTGGATGGTTTGGATGTTTTGATAGTAGGCATGGTGAGAAAATAAAATCTTGGAATCTAATGTCACCCCAATAAAAAAAAAGAAAGAGAGAGAATATTTTAAAATAAACTTTAAAAAACTTGCCTTTGAGTGAAAAAAATTTAGGCTTCTCTAAAGGATAGTTCACATTTTTATTCTGGAAAAAAATATGCCCTTTACTTGTCTACTTGGTACAAGTGAAATGAGGGAAATATAGTTTTATGTAAGAAAATATGGTGGCATTATTCATCTCAATCAAGCATGGAGCATGAGATGAATAATGAAATCTATTTTGAAAGAAACAAAAAGAGATGACTACTTGGATTTCAGAAATTCATCTTTAGGATAAATGTTAAGGGAGATACTATTACAGATATTAAGATAAAATTCTATCAAAAAATAACAATAAATATCTCTAAATTTAGGTAACAATTCACTACTTTTTAACCTATTGACAATATAACTTGACTTTAAGAAGTACAAGAGGTATTTGATAAGCTAACAAATTTTTATAACATCATGATTTATTTGTTCTTAATAATATTACCTGTTTTATTCAATATATCCAGTATTTTAATGAAAATACTTTTGTGGATAGTCTGAATATTGAACTTTGGATCTCTTAGGAAAACATCCACTACTCAATTTAAAGAATATTCAGTATGTGAGAAAATGTGCCTTTATTTAACATTAAGGACACACTAATACTAACTGGTTCAACATTTATACAGCTGTTAGCAAAAAAATTGTAGATTTAATATAATGGTTAAAAAAAGAAAGTGTAGATAACTTAGGAGCTTCAAAATTACTCCAATTACATGTGGAAACTTAAAATATAGTCTTTCAGAAATCACTTCCCAAAAAGAGGCAGTGGGAGTAAGAGGGTTGGTAAACGAAGGCAAGCATCAAACACAAGAGACCACAATCATCAGTGTCACTGAGCTTGTGTCCTTATTGTTATTGTTGCTGTGTACAGGGATGCGCAGAGTGTAACAACAGCAAGTCCTGGACACTATCAACAGAAAGTGGACCCATTTCAATCAAAGCAGACCTAAAAGAAGTGTTTTTGAGGTAACTGATTAATTATGTGATGGAAAGATGATGATAGGAGGGGGGGGAAGGATAAATAGATAAGGTGATATAGGTAGGTAGGTAGTAGGTAGAGATAAATAGGGACAGATATAGACAAATGACAGGTAGGTAGAAAGGCAGATAAGATAGGCTGGTAGGTAGATACATAGACAGAGAGATGACAGGTAGGAAATTTTGTCTGGAGTTCTCTGCTATGCCAAGCTATTGTGCGCTTCTCTTAAATCGCCCTTCTTTCCTTTACCTTGTAGCCATCCCCTCTTTCTTCATGCCCTCAAGTATTTTGCCAATGAGGTGAAGAGAATAAACTGGCTCACGCAGAAACAGGTATCTGAAACTGAACTGCTGCTACCAGAACCAAAAGAACAGATAATTGTTTTAAGACCTGAGCTGGGCCTCCCTGGTGGCACAAGGGGTTAAGATGCAACCTTTGAAGCTATCCACAGCCACTGTAGCACAAATTGATCTCTGGCCAGGGAGATACCCACATGGCACAGCAGACCACTCCTGACTTGCCCACTGCTCCCCTCAGCAGTGTATTTCAGTCAATCTTCCTGTTGTGTTCCGCACTCTGTCTCTGGTGAATCCTCTTACCGCCCCCGCCCCCACACACACACTTCTGGCCTGTAACCCAGTTCTTGTATGCATAAATAAATAAATCTTTTAAAAAAAAGATAATGATGATCTGTGCCATCACTCAGGCTACATCTATCACACACAGCTGACTCACAGAATTTTCACAAAATTCTCCCACAAAATTCACTTGTTTCTTTACTCAACTGAACTCTGAAGAACAAATGAAGTTCATAAAATATTTAACTTCAATCTTTAAATTACATGGAAGAAGTCTCAAAATATTTTTGCCTTAATACCACCAATACTTTCCATCTAAGTTTATCTGTCCTTTTCATTGACTTTTCTACCAAACCAACTAAGGTCTTAAGAAAGCAAATGTCACAGAACAATCCATGACTGATTACAAAAATTTATCTTAAAGTATCCTTTTCTTCTCATGGAAATTATCACCACAACTTGAAATTAAGTACTGTTTTGGGGAATTACCTTTAAGGAATTATCTCGAAGAATTATCTTACAACTAATACTCTTGGACACTATATTCTAATGTTTAAGAGAACAATAAAATGAAAGGCAAAGTGTCAGCAAATTGTAACATTTTTGTTTTTTATCTTTAAATAAATGAACCAATTAGAACTAAAAGTCAACAGGCAATTTATGATGCCAAGAGATTCTGCTAAGAAGTTTATGAGGCTCAAAATCTCTCAGCTTTACTTTGTTAAATACACAAACATTGGATTACTGGGAAGGAAAAATATGTGCTGCAAGAAATTATAGTTGGCCATGCAAAATGTTGAAATATTTACACAAATCATATCCTCATTTTGCATGTGTTTTTACTGTAAGATGATGATAATTCTTTGGCCAATATCTTTTCTGAACATTTAAGAAACACTTGGATTAGCTGCTGAATATTTTCCTACATATAATCATGAAAAATGATAAGAATTAGTACAAAATTTCTATCAGAAAACTTTTATCACCTATAATGTGACACTAAATTACCTTTCCTTGATGTACGAAAGTGGATGGCTAGAGACATGAGCATACCCCAATTTTTTATGATAGTGAATAATATAACTTAGATAAAAAAGTTGTAATTAAAATGTATCCTAGGTGTTATACATATATATGTATATATTACACATATCTTTAAATCATGGCAAGCTGTAATTATTATCAGGCATTTTCTTAGGGTAGAGGTCAAAATATTTATTTCATGGTTTCTATCCCTCTCTACATAAGACTACATTAGACATACCTAGCTTTGGGTTGCTTCTCTACTCTTCCAAGGAAGCATCGTAAGACTTACAAATTATATAAACAGTGTTTCACGGTACAGACTATACTTTAAGTCAGAAGTGCATTTTAGCAATAAGCTTCCAAAAATAGACAATCTAGAGATTAAAGTACTAAGACCACATTTATAATATATGGTTATACAGCAAACTGCAGAATCAAAATATAGTGTATATTTAAATATCTTCACTCTTTTATGTCCCATAGTGTGACAGCGCTACTTGCTTACATGGCTCATTTTCCCATAGATTTTGAAATATCATGAATCAAATCATTCCTTGAAACGGAACCATATAGAGATCTTGACATCCTCAGTTAGTCAAAAGATTTTAGTCACAATCATCAACATGCACATCATAAATAACAACTGACAACAGTTGTGTTTAACATTAACAAGCCTATAGTAAAAAATTCAGAAAATTGTGAATTGAAAATGTCATCTGTTATACTATGTGTCACTATAAGAGTATTTAATACAACAGTCAAGAATTTATTACTTATGTGCAATTTTATGCAATATTTTCCTGCACAAAAGGAACTCATGCCTTTCTTTGGTTTCATTCAAAATCATTTTACTTCCATCCTATCTGTACAGTCTGTGTATTATAGCAGTGTTGAACCTGCACTCTGCATGCTTGATGAGTCAGCACCTTGTGCCACTCTCACCTCCAGAGCTCTTTATAAAAGTGACCTAGTAGCAGCCAATGACATCTCCAAGGAAGACAAAAATATACTTAAATGCTCTCTACATGAAGAATAGCTAATATGCTTACATAACGAATATCATACTAAACCAAGTCCCAAGACCCAGGAAACCATCTGCCTTCAATGCATCACAAAGTAAGAATTATTTCATTATTATAATGAAAGAAACATAGGGATAGTTCACCTCAAATCTCTCCCATATATTCCAGACAAAATAAAACTGAGTGTCTACAATGATAAACAACGGCCCAGATGACACAATGATATAGTGATAAGACGAAACTGTCTTAACCAATAATAAAGTAATGCTGAGTATACTGGGCTTGATAATAATACATCCAGAGCCTACCCAGATCACCCTGCATAACCCTCCAAATGCCCACCGGGATAGAATCATCCCAGTAATGATTTCCTGTTACTTTAAAATGCTATCTACTAAAGTATGAAGTTAAAAAGTAAAATACTAAAAAAGTTATTTTCTCTCACACAAGTAATAGTCTCATAATAGGAAAATATTTAGCTATTTTTCACCATATATGCTATAAATAATACACATATTATTCACATATATTTTATAAATAATATTCTGCGCATGTTGTTATTTAATTAATTGTAATCTAGAATATTTGATTTAGCAATAACTTCCCAAGGGAAGGTATTTGTCACATATTTATAACTATGAAAATTAAATTTTAAATTATAAATTTCCATCTCATCGCAATGAAGGTTTATTTTAACAATAATCATGGAATGTATAGTGATGTCAAGTGTCTCCTATTAAGTTTAACATTTAAAGAAATTGATGAGGCAGTATTTCTCAAGCAGTTTTAAAGGTTTCCCAGAAAACTGTCAAATTTCAAGGAATGTTTTTGCATTCTGCCAATGACCATTTCATTTTTGTTGGCCATGAAGCAGTTTTCATAATTATTTTCAATGTTTTCAATGAAAACAAGTCTCAATGACATAGTCTTTCCTCTCTTTGGAACTATAGTTATTTTTTGTCATTAAAGTAGTCTTCATCAAATAAAAACAATGGAAGATTCTATTTCTTTCTGGTGCTAAAAATGCCCAAGTTAACAGATACTCATATCAATAGACTTGCTGAGCATTTCTTGGGCTTTTTTCTATTTAATCATTTCTTGTTTTAAATGAACTTGTAATGGGAATGAACATAACTCAATCTAGAAAAGGTTACATTGGCAGAATGTAACATAAAAATATATGTTTTTGCTTAAAGAATGGGCTACACTATGTAAACCTGCCATATACTATGTAAACTATCTGCGTTGCATTCAATGATAGTAATAATATTACCATCGATAATTTCAAAATACAAAATCCTCCTGTAATAAGATAACCATAATAAACTATAAAGACATAATTACCTATAGAATGTCAAATTATTACTTTAACTGTCCACACAGTCTCTCTCTATAATCAATACAAAATTATCAAACTATATTTGAATTTATCTAACAAAACCAATAGTAACTGCAGTGAGAGAATATTTTTACTTCCAAAAAGTTCTATTTTTTCCATTGAACTTTTCTTACCAGTGGTGGTGGAAAATGCCCTTCAATAATAAGCATGATGCATGTATTTTAGACTTTAAATTTTATTTATTGCCTTTGATATATGGCTTTTCTTAAATTACAAATCAGTGTAAAGAAATTAACTACTGGGCCTCCCTGGTGGCGCAAGGGGTTAAGCACCGCACTATGAAGCAGTCCGCAGCCTCTGCAGGGAATCGGTTAAGAGACCAAGCTGAGTGGAAGGTGCACTCCATGACCCAGAGGCACAGGCCCACTCACCTCCACAATGAACTCCACTGGGACTGATAGTCAAACGCTCAATTCATGTCTCCCAGCCTCCCAGCAGATTCACTTTCCAGAATATGGGCATGCGTGCACACTCCCAGAATGCAACTATAGGAAGTCAGTGGTGGTAAAGTTAGCACAGAGCTGAGACAAGAGTGGGATTTATGGCAGCCCAAATCGCAGGAAAGGGAAAGCTCTGGGGAGGTGGGAGAATAGTAAGGGCGATGCAGAAGTTCTCAGTCTGTGCCCAAGAGGGAGAAAGAGGGAGATATTCAGTAAGAATCTAAACCCAAAGTCTATACTCAAAATGAGAAAGAGGCAGGGCAAGAAAAAAAGGGACGGAGTCAGCCTTCCACTCAGCAGTACATCCTGAATAGTATTCTGTGAGATTTCCACGTATCCCAACCAAACATCCCCCTTTTCCAACCTAGCTTGAGTCTCTTTCTGCTTTTCATCATCAAACAAGCCCTAAGGATACAAGCCAGAAACATTCAAGCACTGAAATATTTTATAGGAAAAAAAATCACACTGTCAAAGAATATTTATGATTGGAAAATGCTTATGATACAACTGAGAAAAAGCAGAGTGTGATCTCACCTGTGTTTAAAACACACACAGAGACCAGAGCATCCGAACATGGATGGTGATCAGCAGCCCACAGCAGCGGCCAAAGTGTTTCCACGGGGTTCACGCCCGACAGGGAGTCACAGCATCGCTTTCATTTCTGTTTTTTAACTAAGTAAATCAAACAATCCGTTATGTCTTCAGAATGGGAAGACCCAAGACATGTGTGTGCACAGACACTGGAAGATCAGATATGTGTGTCTATGAAGTACTCACTCAGTTTATCACCCACTGAACACTGCCGGGACCGTGTCAGTTGAAAGAAACAAGGTTTTAAATTATGCTTATTCTCTGTCATCTCTACTTTATGTCTCTCTACAATGGAACATTAGTTGCATCTAGGCAACATAAGAAATGCAGACGTTAAAAATGTAAGTTAACAAGAAAAAAAAAAACAGATCAAAGGGAGAAAGGGAGAAAATATTTCAAATGTGCATGAAGATGACTTCCACCAGATCTCATCTCCCAAGATGGCTCTGGTGTTCCCAAGGCAGAAATGACTGACCGTTGTTATCAGCTTGACTCTCATTTACTGGGAATGAAGACTACACAGGCCCATATTTTTTCCCTGAAAAGTTCTTGGCAAGATCCTGTATCTTTCTCCCTATTTCATCATTTGGCTTCAAGCATAAAAACTTTCAGAAATAGATCCACTGCAAAGGGAACACTAGGAAACATTACATAATGAAAATATGCTTTGTCTGTTTTTGATACAATAGACAAACTATACTTTAATTACATTTGACCTCAAAATGATTATGCCATTTAAATATTTGTCAACAAGACATATTTGTTCTTACATAACTGAAGTAAGTTAGAGCATGCTCTATTGGTTTAAGCCAAGCTTCATGTCCCTTGTTTGTTAAAAGGGAGTTAGATGACATATTTTAAGATCCCTTTCTGCTCTAAAATTCCATGTTTATAAGGAAAGAGAATCAGATTCGAGAAATTCCTACTAGCCCAGATCCAACTATAATTATATTTATGTGTTTATCTTCTCAAACACTTTCTGTATGGTATACATGCCTCTGAAGACCAACACAGATCAGTTTTAGTCATCAGTGAAACACAGAAGTCAAGCGAAATTAAAAGCAAAACCTTTGCTTTAGCATGCAGATAGCAACACTAAAGTATTAATTAGTCTCTATTTTAACAAAGTTTTACAATACAGTTAGTTAAATAGTGCTTAAAAAAAAACAACAACTAGTAGCTGCTCCTTCCATTTCAGCATTCTAGAAGGAGACCTCTCAACCTCTCATTCTCTGTTTATGCTTTTGGCAAATATCTCCCCATCTCTAAGCAATAATCTTTTCCTTCTTTACCTTTCCAGTTATACACATCATCTTCTGATTTCCCACTGGGGAGCTTATGATTCCACTCATATATACTGCCAAGGCCTTCTCCCCACCCATCATGCCACAAATAAAACACTACCTGAGCTCCTTCACACCAGTATTTTACACCAAAATTATGGTCAGAAAACTACGCTGAGCTTCCACAGTGACTCGTGAGACCATATCAATCGCTGAGCTCACAGCACTATGACTATGACACTATGACTATGACACTGCGATACTTCTAATTTTCTGTGCCTTTCATACACGTAAGGTAGCATACCCCACATAAACAATCGGTCAGTGATATGCTCAGTGTCACTGATGTCGTCATTACAACATTGTAGTATGTGCTTGTCTTAGCTAAATAAAATTCCAGTAAAACTGCTTAGCACTGTTTAAAGCGACTAGAGATATTTTCCAAAGTCTCCATAAAGGCTGGGAAAGAATTTTCAATGTTTAAAATAGCTTGTAATTAAAAATTCAAAAAATCCCTTTCCCTAAAACCTCAGTAGGAAGAGTGCAATTCTCATAGAGCAGGTAAGTTTTCAGCACACCCTCCAGGAACGGAGGAATGGCCATGAGTGCTGCCCTGACAGGTTGGCCAATGGCTGCCAACAGTGCAAGGAGCAGACATTTTGTTTATATCAGCAGCCACTGAGCAAACAGAAATTCAGTTGCAAGGCTGTGCTTTTATGCCCTTATATCTCAGATTTTTAAAAAAAAATTATTTATTTGTGCACACAAGATTTGGGGTACAGGCCAGGGGCACGGGGGATGAGAGGATCCACCAGAGACAGAGTGGGGAGCAGAAAAGGCAGACTGACTGAAATACACTGCTGAGGGGAACAGCGGGCGAGACAGGAGAGGTCTGCTGCGCCATGTGGGTTGCTCCCTGGCCGGCCGGGGATCAAACTCGTGCTGCAGAGGCTGCGGATTGCTTCACAGTGCGGTGCTTAACCCCCTGCGCCACCAGGGAGGCCCAAATCTCAGATGTCTTGAAGAGCGTTACTTGGCATATATGAAGGCGCCAACTAAAGGACGCAACATTTCAATAAAATAGCTCAAATATTGGCATGACAAGCGTAGAAAAAGAAATGTCAGTAAAATAGAAAAAAAAAAACACCCTCAGAGGTTGACTCGCTGGATTTTGCCAACACTTAAAACGGCGTGGTGGACAAAAGGCGTATCAAGTTCTCTCCCACTAATGAGAAGAAATTCATGAGTCAATAGCCGAGTCTTCCATAGCTAAGTAGTGGGGTCCTCCAAGCTCCTCCTTTTAAGTTCCACCCCAAGAGCACCGTCCGTGGCTTTTCCTTCCCCTGGAGCCCAGGGGTCTGTTCTGTGTGTCTTTCTGTGTGCTCGAGGAGTATTACTCCAACTTGATCATGTGTTTCTCAGCTGAAGCTTTTCAGACACAGGCAAGGGCAAGCTCTGATCACCAATCAAGATTCTCAGGTTCAAGCTCACTGCTTCTCACTTAGCACTCTGTCTGCCAACCGGAAAATAATTTGTTTGAGCCACTAAGGCTTACAGTTATTTATTCTTTATCCTTGATTTTTCAGGGAGGCCCCACCACCACCAGTGACCCTTACTAAAAGCGGAGAGCATTGGAGAAGGACAAAATTCTGATGCTGTGCTTACTTTTAGCAACTGTAGTAAAGCTTTTCCAGGGCTGGCCCTTGATCCGGCAGCTCATGTAGGCTCAGCCTTCCGCAGTGCAAGGCAGCTTTAATCTAATTCTCACTTCATTCCCCCCACCCCCGCCCCTGGCTTTCTCCTTAGGACAAGTCACAGGGAAGAAAAGGGAAAGAAAAAAGGGAAAAGAAACAAAAAAAAAAGGAGGGGCGAAGGCGCAGGCCCAGCGTGTCATAATACAAAAATGCACAGCTAATTACTGTGGCTGTAATTCTTGATCCAGCCAAAATGCAGGTACACAATTACTTTCCTTGGGGGCAGTCTCTGCTTAACCCCAGCTTCGTTTCACTACCTCTTCAGCACGTTCCCTCTGCTTCAACAGCAGTTATCTCCTGCTGGTAATAACTGACTTGCTACCCAAGAAGAAGAATCCCAAGGAAGCACCCAGGTGAGGAGTGCCTGAGTCAGTGCCCCCAAAGGGCTTGGGATGGATCGTGACTTACCAGGAATCAGAAAAAGAAACCCAACCTATTTCCTTCTGGCTTAAAAAAAAAAAAAAAAAAAAAAGACTTAAAAGATGTTTAGACTCACAACGGTGGACACACAGGATGCTGGCAGTTTGGTTCACTTTCAAATAACCAGCTTTTGTAAATTTCATGAACGAGTCCTGTCTTCCGTGTGAGGGAGCTAATTGTTTTTGCAATGGACACATAATAGTTGGCTCAGGAGCGTCTGCATTGCAGTTGGGAGAGCTAACCGGCCTGTGTGCTCAATCTAATTATATAGTGTATGTGCATTCTCCATGTATCACAGAAACATGCCGCTAACAACCACACAACTTAAGAGGTTTTGCTGAATAAGCAGCATTGACTAAGTACAACTTCTGCTGTGATTTAGCAGGCAAATGTTTTGGGGGATATTTTCACAGTTAAATTGGCTGTGCCTGTTCTACCTAAATTACCCAATGCTCCTTTTTTAGTTTCCTCTTTAAATTAAGAATTACCAGAATTGCCACCTATGTAGAAATGAGGGGGCCAGAAAAGCCTGCCAACACACCCAAATATATATAATTTTTTGAAGGGATAAAACCTATTCTCACCAAATCGACTGCCTCTCCCGTGGCCCAAGGTGTCACCTCAGGTGCCTGACCGGACTCAGGGCTGACCAGCAATCCCGGCCATTCTCTCCTCTCAACACAAGCCAGTTAATCTGCAGGGCCCAGAGAAAACAAAAAAGCAGATCTCCTTTCCAAATAGCAGGAAGGAAGTCTTATTGAAAATAAGAAAATACAATTTTTTTTTCCCTTTCTTCTATGGTCTCTGGCCATGATGTTTTTGTTTACTATTTAATATCATGCTTCTGAACGAACAGAGGTTCTTGCTGGGTGAGTCCAGGCCCTCACAGTGCACAGGGCCCAGAAGAGGACCTTGAGGAAACATAGGGAAGCACACACAGACGAGACTGTGGCTTGCAGACAGCTCTGTGCTGGAGGGTGAAGAGCCACAGCAGCAAAAAGACACGGAGCGGGGGGGGGGGGAGGCAGGAGGAAGAGGGCGATGTGGATGGGTATTCCAGGTGCCATTCTAATTTCTGAATGAATATTTTGCTCGTTATCACGTAAGTGACCATTGTATTGATTTTTTTTTTTTTTCTTACGAGAACTGAAAAAAAAATATAGGTCAGAGTTCACATCCAAGAACTGGGACAGTGAGAGAAATAAAAAAATAATGTTTCAATTACATCTTCTAAGTCATGCTTGTTTATGCCTTAACACCCATGATTACCTGATGCTTAGAAAGGGATGCAGTGTAACAGAAAAACAAGGACCTCCAAATCCAATAGAGAACGTTCAAATCCTTGCTTTACCTTTATTAATTATACATCCTCGGACAAATGATTTAGCTACAGCTTTGCTTTCCTCTTATGTAAAACAATGAATCTTGAAATCTGAATTTCGGAAGCATAAATAGTTATACCTGTAGCACCTACAACAGTGTTTGATATAAAAACAGAGGCTCCATAAATATTTATTGAAAGGACAAGTGAAAGAACGAACCTAATATTTTAAAAAGAGAATAAAGAATCCACCTGGTTTCCCTATCTATTAAAATAAATGCTCTTAAATGTTAACTATTATCACATAAGGGAGATGGGTAGAAAAGATAGATGGAAGAACGGAAGGATGCATGGATAGATGGAAGGATGGATGGGCAGGCAGGGATGCAGGGAGGGAGGGAGAGATGGAGGGAGGGAATGCAAGTTGGAGAGAGAGACAGATACAGAAATACTTCAAAGAGAACTAAAAACAACTACAAACTTTATTCAAATTTAAAAAATGCCAAAGCCAATTCCACTCCTAGGGATCTACCCAAAGGACACAAAAACATTGACTCAAAAGAATATCTGGAAGGGGGCGGAGCAACATGGCGGCGAGGAGAAGCTGCCAGTAAGATCTCCCATTAAAAAAAGTGAATAGGGAGGAAAAGCGGCAGGTCCCAGTGAGAACCGGACACGGAAGATAAACGGGGGACGCCAGCGAACTGCCCGAAGAAGAAAGTGGCCATAAAAGAGGACCAGAAGGGAGGGAAGCGCAGAACCCTGCTCCCCTCCCCCGCCCACAGAGGCGGCACTCTCCGACCGGCAGAGAGGAGGGAAACAACAAACCAAAACGACCCACAAGAACAAACGACGCAGCAAGCGGGACTGGGAGTGGAAAGGAACTATTGCAGCCACCACACCCCGTGAACGGGAGCTGTGGAGAACCCCACAGGATCTGCCACGGCAGTGAGCGAACTGCTCTGGGCGCCATTTAAGAGAGGCCCCGCCCCCGGGGAGGAGACCAGCCCCAGCACACAGCCCCGGGCTGCCAGGTAGGCCTGCCGGAAAGGCGGCGCGCTGGAAAAGCAGGCGTGGATCGCAGTCAGGATTGCGCGGAACAGCGGCGCGCTGGAAAACCAAGTGCGGATCGCAATCCGGATCGCGCGCGGAAAAGCAGTGCAGTTGAAAAGCAAACGCGGATCCAGATCGCAGCTGCCCAGGTCCCTGCGCCTGCGACCTAGGCTTGCGGGGAGACGCGCGGAGGCCCTTACTGAGTGAGCAGGCCCAGGCGCCCAGGCACGGGAGCGGGATTCAAAAGGCGCCATTCCCGCGCCACTGAACTGGGCTACAGCCCGTGTCCTGGAACTGAGGGCTTTGGAACTGAGACCCGGGGCACGAAATTAGGGGCGTGGGTTCCCCACGACGGTGGGGCACAAGGCAGACACAGCACCCCAAAGCCGTTGAGGTGTACCCTACCATCCCCGCTTAGCGGGACTGTGAGTGGAAAGGAACTATTTCAGCCACCACACCCCGTGAACGGGAGCTGTGGAGAACCCTGCAGGATTCGCCGCGGCGGACCCCGGGAGACGCGCACACAGCCCGGGCTGCCGGTAAGCTTGCGCGGATAGCGGCGCGCTCGGCGCGCTTGAAAAGCAAGTGAAGACCGGGATCGCGGCTGCCCAGGTCCCCGCGCCTGCGACCTAGGCTTGGGAGACGACCTAGGCTTGCGGGGAGGCGCGGAGGTCCTCACTGAGGTGAAGGTCCCTCCCTGAGTAAGCAGGAACCAGGCGCCCAGGCACGGGCGCAGTGCAAAAGGCGCCCTTCCCGCGCCACTGAACTGGGCTACAGCCCGTGTCCTGGAACTGAGGGCTTTGGAACTGAGACCCGGGGCACGAAATTAGGGGCGTGGGTTCCCCACGACGGTGGGGCACAAGGCAGACACAGCACCCCAAAGCCGTTGAGGTGTACCCTACCATCCCCGCTTTGCTCCCTGTCCCACGGCGTGGAAAATCAGCTCCCCAAGGGCTCTAGGAGAGATCTTTGGCGCCACCTAGCGACTTGTAGACAGCACAGGCTCCTGAAGGAACTAGTGGCCAGCTGGGGAGTTAGCCCACACCCGGCCCCTTCCGAACAAGTAGTCTGAGCCCAAAGGGAGAGCAAGCACCCACAGCCAGGGCAGACCAGGCACGCAGAAGAGTGTGCCTGACACCGGACGCGCAGGGAGTGTGTCCCACATCACCATTTTAGAACAGGGACATTTCTTCAGTAAAGACTACCTGCAGAAGGCTTCCTCAGGAGCCAGAGGTGAGCGGGGGAAGTTCGCCCACGCCAGACCCCCTCTGGCCTGCAGTCCAAGCCCAGAGGGGGAGCAGGAACCCACCGCCGGGGCAGACCAGGCGCACAGGGGAGTGTGTCCCCACATCGACATTTTAGGACAGGGACCTTTCTCCAATAAAGACTGCTAGAAACTGACAGATGACTCCAGGAGGAACCAGAGGGGAGAAGAGAAGCCCACCCAAGATGCCGGCCAGTCCTAACAACACAGTGTCCCAACGCATACGGCAAATTAGAAAACAGACAGTAGGGAGGAGAAGAACCACACGCAACCTAGCAACTCTCCAGAGAAAAAGCACACCACAAAAAGAAAACCAGCCCCCAGATGGCAACGACAGTAACTTGGAAGAACTTCTGAGCCTTCCAGAAAGAGAATTTAAAATTGCTGTGATTAAAAAACTGACAGAAGTCATAAAGGAAAACAATGATAAGGGAAAAATAATCAACGATCAGAAGAATGAAATTGAGTCCCTAAAGAGGGAAGTAAAAGAAATGCAGGAGATCAAAGAATTAGTGGAAGAACTAAAGAATTCTGGGAAAAGCAATGAAAGCAGAATTGATGAAATGGAAGAACGAATAAGTGCTCTTGAAGACACAGAAATAAAAAGAACCAAAACAGAAAAGGAAAGAGAAGTACGAAGGAAAAGAATGAAGAAAGACTTCGGGAACTATCTGACTCCATGAGGAAAGGAAATATAAGAGTTATAGGAATACCAGAAGGAGAGGAGAGAGAAGTAGGAACAGAGAAAATATTCAAAGAGATAATTGAAGAGAACTTCCCAAATGTGAAGAAGGAGCTGAAAATTGATATACAAGAAGCAAGAAGAACACCAAACTTCCACGACGAAAGAAAAAATACAGCAAGACACATAATAGTAAAGCTCCCAAGAATCCAGGACAAGGAAAAAATAATGAAGCTGGCAAGAGGGAAGAAACAGATAACATTCAAAGGAAAGCCAATCAGGCTGACATCAGACTTCTCCGAAGAAACACTACGGGCAAGGAGAGAGTGGAGGGACATAGTCAACAGACTCCAAGAAAACAGATGCCAACCAAGAATACTCTATCCCGCAAAGCTCTCCTTCCTCTTTGAAGAAAGAATATGGACCTTCCCAGACAAACAGAAACTCCGGAATTTCATTGCAACTAAACCCCCACTCCAAAAAATACTACAAGGAGTCCTAAAGCCAGAACCTCAGAAGGACGAATAACAATGAAAGAAGGCCAAAAAAAAAAAAGTTATTAAAAGAATAAATAAATAAAATCAAAGGAAAGACAAACACAATGGCAAATACAGATGTTAACATATCAATATTAACTCTAAATGTAAATGGACTAAACTCTTCAATAAAAAGACACAGAGTTGCAGCCTGGATTAAGAAACAAAACCCAACCTTTTGCTGTCTCCAGGAAACACATTTAGCTACAAAAGATAAAAATAGGCTCAAAGTCAAAGGATGGAAAACAATCCCACAAGCAAATGGGCCAAAAAAGAAAGCAGGAACAGCTATACTTATATCAGATAAAACAGATTTCAAACTCAAAAAGATAAAAAGAGACCCCAATGGTCACTACATTATGATCAAGGGGACAATACTTCAAGAAGAAATAACACTCATTAACATATACTCACCAAACGAAGGAGCACCAAAATATATCAGACAACTGTTGTCTTCTCTGAAAACAGACATCAGAGAAAACACATACGTAGTGGGAGACTTCAACACACCACTATCAACAATGGATAGATCAACAAGACAAAAAATAAGTAAAGAAACCAAAGCTCTAAATAAGGACCTAGAGCAATTGGGCTTAACAGACATCTATAGAACACTAAACCCCAAAAAAACGGAGTACACATTTTTCTCAAGCGCACACGGATCATTCTCCAGGATCGATCACATACTGGGGCACAAGACAAACATCAACAGATACACCAAGATTGAAATCATACCAACCATCTTTTCTGACCATGAAGGCATCAAACTAGAACTAAACCATAAAAAGAAGGCAAGGAACTTTCCTACCTCATGGAGATTAAAAACCACACTACTGGAAGACCACTGGACTAATGAGGAGATCAAAGAAGAAATTAAAAAATTTTTTGAATTGAATGACAAGGAGGACACCAATATCCTAAATGTATGGGATGCAGCAAAAGCAGTAATAAGAGGAAAATATATAGCAATAGAAGCTCACATCAAGAAACAAGAAAGAACTCAAAGAAACAACCTAATCTCGAAGCTCAAAGATCTAGAAAAAGAACAACAAAAAAACCCCAAAACCAGTAGAAGAAAAGAAATAATAAAAACCAAAGCAGAAATAAATGAAATTGAAACTAAAAAAACAATCCAAAAGATCAATGAAACCAAGAGCTGGTTCTTTGAAAAAATCAATAAAATAGACAAACCCCTAGCCAGGCTCACAAAGGAAAAAAGGGAGAAAGCACAAATAAACAGGATCATCAATGAAAGAGGAGAAATCACAACGGACACAGCAGAAATCAAAAGAATAATCAGTAACTACTATGAACAGTTATATGGAAATAAGTTTAATAATCTAGAGGAGATGGACAAATTCCTACAACTCTACAATCACCCAAAGCTAGATAAAGAAGAAATAGAACACCTAAACAGACCAATTACAATTAGCGAAATTGAAATGGTAATCAAAAACCTCCCCAAAAACAAAAGCCCAGGACCTGATGGATTTACAAATGAATTCTACCAAACATTCAGAGACGAATTAGTGCCTATCCTTCACAAACTCTTCCAAAAATTGAGAAGGAAGGGACAATACCAAACACGTTCTATGAAGCCAACATTACACTAATACCAAAACCGAACAAGGACAACACTAAAAAGGAAAACTACAGGCCAATCTCCCTAATGAACACTGATGCAAAAATCCTCAATAAAATTTTAGCCATCAGAATCCAACAATGTATCCATAAGATAATTCACCACGACCAAGTAGGATTCATTCCAGGGGCACAAGGATGGTTTAACATCCGAAAATCAATCAACGTTATCCAACACATCAACAAAAAGAAATATAAAAACCATATGATAATATCAATAGATGCTGAGAAAGCTTTCGACAAAGTGCAACACCCATTCATGATAAAATCCCTTGAAATTCTTGGGATACAAGGAACATACCTCAACATCATAAAGGCCATCTATGACAAGCCAACAGCCAGCATCATTCTCAATGGTGAAAAGCTGAAAGCAATTCCATTAAGATCTGGAACAAGACAAGGATGTCCACTCTCACCACTGCTTTTCAATATAATACTGGAAGTCCTAGCCAGGGCAATAAGACAAGAGAAAGACATCCAAGGAATCCAAATAGGAAAAGAAGAAGTCAAACTATCACTATTTGCAGACGATATGATATTATACATAGAGAACCCCAAAAACTCCACAGAAAAGCTAATTCAACTCATCAATCAGTTCAGTAAAGTGGCAGGATACAAAATCAACACGCAAAAGTCAGTAGCCTTCCTATACACAAACAATAAATCTGAAGAAGAAGAAATCAAAAAAACCATCCCTTTTGTTATTGAAACAAAAAAAATCAAATATTTGGGAATAAATCTAACAAAAGAGATAAAGGACCTATACAAAGAAAACTATAAAACACTGTTAAAAGAAATAGAAGAAGACACAAAGAAATGGAGAGACATCCCCTGCTCGTGGATTGGAAGAATAAACATTATTAAAATGGCCATCCTTCCAAAAGCAATATACAGATTCAATGCTATTCCAATCAAAATTTCAATGTCATTCTTCAAAGAAATAGAACAATTATTGATGAAATTCATATGGAATCACAAAAAACCCCGAATAGCCAAAGCTCTCCTGAAAAAAAAAGAAGGGAATGGAGGCATTACACTCCCAGACTTCAAACTATACTACAAAGCCATAATCATCAAAACTGCATGGTATTGGAACAAGAACAGACATACAGACCAATGGAATCGAATAGAAAATCCAGAAATAAATCCACAGATTTATGGTCAACTAATCTTTGACAAAGGAGCAAAGACTATGCATTGGAGCAAAGAAAGTTTGTTCAATAAATGGTGCTGGGAAAACTGGGTCGCTACATGCAAAAGAATGAAGCTTGACCACTACCTCACACCATACACAAAAATCAACTCAAAATGGATTAAAGAACTAGACATAAGACCTGAAACCATAAAATATATAGAAGGAAATATAGGCGAAACACTACGTGATCTGCACATCAAAGACATCTTTACAGACACATCACCCAAAGCAGTGATAGTGAAGGCAAAGATAAA
This sequence comes from Talpa occidentalis, assembly GCF_014898055.3. Classification (NCBI taxonomy): domain Eukaryota; kingdom Metazoa; phylum Chordata; class Mammalia; order Eulipotyphla; family Talpidae; genus Talpa; species Talpa occidentalis. The sequence continues at coordinate 95,542,349 of NW_023601322.1, forward strand.
CAGCTGGGACTACATCAAATTAAAGAGCTTCTGCACAGCAAAAGAGACAATAACAAAAACAAAGAGAAACCCCACCAACTGGGAGAACATTTTTGCACCCAACACTAATGATAAAGGACTGATCACAAAAATCTGCAGAGCTGATGAGACTCAGCAACAACAAAGAAAATAATCCAGTCAAAAAATGGGCAGAAGAGCTAAAAAGAAACTTCTCTGAAGAGGAAATGCAAATGGCCAACAGGCATATGAAAAAATGTTCAACATCACTTGCCATCAGGGAAATGCAAATCAAAACTACCATGAGATACCATCTTACACCAGTGAGAATGGCACATATTAAAAAAACTAGCAACAACAAATGTTGGCGAGGGTGTGGAGAAAAAGGAACTCTTCTGCACTGTTGGTGGGAGTGCAAACTGGTCCAACCACTGTGGAGAGCTGTGTGGAGATTTCTGGACCTACTAAACATAGAGCTTCCATATGATCCAGCAATTCCACTCCTAGGTATTTACCCAAAGGACACAGAAACATCAATTCCAAAGAACACCTGCACCCCTATGTTTATAGCAGCACTGTTTACAATAGCTAAGCTTTGGAAACAACCCAAATGCCCAAAAATAGATGACTGGATCAAGAAGATGTGGTACATATATACCATGGAATATTACTCAGCATTCAAAAAAGATAAACACATGCAATTTGCAGCAACATGGATGGCGCTGGAAGGGATCATGCTCAGCGAAATAAGCCAAAAAGAAAAAGAAAAATACCGGATGGTCTCACTCATAGCAGGAATCTAGAAAACTTAAATAAGGGACCAGGAAAATGAATAACTATAAGAAAGTGAAAATCAAAATGAACAAAAAACTATGAACCAGAGACACTTTTAGGGGGGCGGGGGCGGGAGGGGAGGGATTGGGGTCAGAATGGGGGGCTGCAATTGTATGGGGAATATAACAATAAAATTTATAAAAAAAAGAAAAAAAAAGAAAAAAAAAAAAAAAAAGAAAAATCTTCAAAGACAAAAAAAAAAAAAAAAAAAAAAAGACTTGACCTGGAAACGTCTGAACCTCTTGTTTGCATGTTCAGAGCCTGCAATGACAGGGCCAGTTCCCTGCCCAAGGCAGTGCTGGGGGGTCAGCACTAAGGCAGGTGAAGCCTGCTGCAAACTGCAGAAACCATCCCCTCCTACCGGGCAGCAGGGGATGAACTCCAGCCAACTGTGCCCAATGGGAACGTGGAACCACATTTTCTAGAACGTTACATTTTTAAGAGATTCCTGAGATTTCAAGTCTTCCTAGTTTTAAATGTTGGCAATTTTTAAAAATCAAAACAAAATCCCTTTGTGTGGGCCAAGGAAAGCAAGTCTTGACTTGCGGATGACCAAAGCTCTAAAAGTTTTTGTTTGGTTTTGTTTTCAGTTGAATGTTACTAATCTTCAAAGGGAGTAAGAGATTAGAATAATCATTCGCAAGCCTGTGAGCAGCCATCATGTAAAATGCCCAAAGCTCTCTGTGCGGGGAAATGCCATAAATGAACGAACATTTCCCTTCCCTCCCCCGCCTTCCCCTGCTTTCCTTCTGTCCTTCCTTCCCTTCTCTTTCTCGCGTCTCCCTTCACCCTCTTCTCTCTCTCTTTCTTTCTTTCTTCTTTGGTTTTGCTCTAATGTCCTGCTAATCGCGTGGCTGATAAACTTAGTTTTGTCAAAAGTGTGCTTAGAGAATCACTATCCTTGAGCACGAAGCATCCAGGTCTGCCTGCTTGCTAGGAGCACAGCCTTATCCCGGGCCTGTGAATAAGGGGAGTAGGACATAAGGAAGACAGACCCAGGAGGATGCCCTGGCTCCCTGGGGGAGGGGAGGGGGGTGGGAGGAGGGGTGTAATGCAAAGGGACCCCTCCAGGGCCTGGACAATACACCAGCCCCATGGAGAAGTGAAATCTCAAACACAGGCCATCAAAAAGAAAGAATAAAAGGACAAGAGAAACAAACCTGTGTCCCAATTTAACCAAGGCTATTTAAATCTCCTTAATTTTCCCACAGAAGTCCCCGGTCATTTAGGCCAGCCACCCCGTGGTGTGTCTGTGATTCCTATCAGAGCTTCTCGTTCTCAAGGGGTGCCTCTGGGAGAAGAGGGGATGAGATCTGTATGCTCCCAAATGCAGAGCCATGCAAGAATAGCATGCGAGAGAGCCACTACCACCCAAGCAGAGAACCTCTATTAGCTGTTTAAATGTGTCTTTTCTGGGGTGTCAGATGCACCAGGCATTCTCCAGACCGCTGCAGGCCTGTGATGCATTTCCATCCAGGCAGTGTTCCCCACATGTCACACTTTCCATTTATAGTGTTTGCTTTTCTTAGTCCTTTGAAAAAAATTATATAGGGAAAGCAATGCATGTTTGCAATTAAATGGGATTGGAAAAGATTTATGTAGAGGAAAATGTGAAATGATATTGCATGTAGTATGATTGTACATCCACTCAAACAACTTCAATACACACTCTGAAAAAGAAAAACGCTTTCTAGGAATGAAAACCATGATTCTTCAGTAAGAGAGGTAGCCTTCACAGTTACAAAGAAGGGGTGAAGCATAAGAAAATAAGCAAATGAGGTGCCACAAGATTTTTCACTTAAGTTAAACTTTCTCTGTGTCTTTATTAGGCATAAAGAAATTTCACATCAGAGAAAAAGTGAGATAGTATGCTGCCTGTCCTCAGTAAGCATCTGCCAGCTCATTTCTGGAAAGCAAGCATTATTTAGATACTCAACCATATAAAGAGAACTAGTAACAGTTTCTTTCTCACAAACAGCTTAAAATCTAGGTAGGGCAAGCAAAAGAACATGACAAGAACCACAAACTTTTTAGAGTAAAGGAAAACACTCCCAGCAAGAGGATTGCATAATAGAGCTAGTGGAGAACAAGGTAGAACCCAGCCTCTTAAATCCTGAGGTCCTCTTTGTTAAGTGTTACATGAAATAGTCCAGACTATGCATTGCAATCAATTAGTTTCATGGAGAAATGGAGTTTTTGCTGGGTCTTAAAGGATTTCTCAGAGGCTCTTGTTCTGAGTGGTGGGGATGTGGATCAAAAATGACTTTAGCAGATATTTGAACCCCTATGATTTCAAGCAAAAATTTAAATATATTTCTGTTTTCTGGGAAATTATTGTAGCTTTTATCAAAGTCTCAAAGCACTCGTAAGGCGAAAAAGAAAAAAATTAAGATTTATAAGGTAGGGAATCATAGACAGCCAGATGTAAATGGGGAAACACAAGTCACTTAAACCGTATAACGATGAAAATAAAATCAACAAAAGAGTAGAAGACATTGTAAATGCTGGGGTGAAGAAACAGTTAGATCCATTAGAGGGAGGCCAGATTATAAAGGGTCTTTAAAGTCCAAAAGGTAAGGTTAGTTTTAGTGAAGTAGAAATTCCCTTACCTGGGGCCTCCCTGGTGGCACAAGTTAAGATGAAACCTATGAAGCTGTCCACAGCCTCTGCAGCACGAGTTCAATCCCCGGCCAGGGAGCTACCCACATGGCACAGCAGACCTCTCCTGTCTCGCCTGCTGCTCCCCTCAGCAGTGTACTTTGGTCAATCTGCCTGTCCTGTTCCCCACTCTGGTGAATCTTCTCACCCCCACACCTCTGGCCTGTACCCCAGCTCTTGTATGCAGAAATAAATCTTTTTAAAAAATTCCCTTACCAGTTCGGTTCTACTACTAGTATAATTCAGTATATCTGACAATTTTAATAATGAAATGGAGGTATTCCTGATTTATGAGGTATATAAAGAGCTCTGATATAGTTTTTAACCTGCAGCAACATAATTACTCATAGGCTTAAGAGAGTCCTTTCTTCAATTTACATGATGATATTTTGAATTTCTGCATTACCCTTCAAGTGCATCAAACACTGAAACATACCTGTTCCTAAAAACCAAATAAAGATATGTTGTAGGGTCACCTTACAAAGCTTGGGCCTGTCTACGTACACAGGTGTCAACTAGTCTGGAGAAGGGTAATGTGCTGTAACCAGTTCCAGGACAAATGTATTTCAGGACCATTAACTAGTCATGAGTCTTTTTTTTTTTTTTTTTTTTTTTTAAACTGCAATGGGAGTCTGAGGCAGAGCTCTTTGGTATGGTGTGCAAAAGAGTTTTGGAGACGCTGCTACAAACTTGAATTAAAGAGCCTGCCAGACCAGCCCTCTGGAATATAACCTCCTCATCGGACCTGCCTGGTTTCCATCCTGAACCTCTCTGCTAGGCCTGCGAACAGGGGAAATACAAGGAATCAGTGAGGGCTCCTGCAGCCCCCTGCACATTCTGCACAAGCTCAGTTTGCCGTGCGTCTCAGGGATGGGGACGGCACGGGGATGCCGGTGGAACGGTCACCCCACTGGGGACTCCTGAGATTCCAGAACAGCTGCTGTGTCCCAGGGAAGCAGTGCATAACCTATGCTAAACAAATTCTTCTCTCCAGCGATTAGTCCTCAGAAAATCATATTCCATTAGCCGGTCCAAAGAACATCCTGACATTTCCAGAAATTCTGGGACACGGATTTTCTCTCTTGCTGTGAAGGGTGTGGTGTGCCCGTGCAAGGCCCACAGCTGACTCTGTGCCTGCAGGTAAGGCCAATGCAGGGGGGGCAGAAAGAGCTGGGAGAACTGCAGAGAAGTGGAGCTGGACTCTGTTCAAACTATACTAACCATGCATGTATTATTTAGTAAATAAATTACCCTCCCCCCCTCCAGGAACTGAGAGCTAATCATTCACTTAGGAATGGGGTTTCTTGTCTTACTTGGAAGGTATCCCTTCCACTGCCCTCCTCCAAGTTCCGGTTAGCACAGAGTTATTCCAAACCACTTCAAGAATGGCTACCATATTTGCTGACAAACGTCAATCACAGGGTCTCAGGGCTACCCCACTGCTGAGCCACCGTCTGAACCACTTTCCCAGGAAGGCCTTAGCATGGCATCTTTGTTCTGTTTTCAGATAAACAGATCCAATTCCTCAACAAACAGACTGCTACAGTCCTTTTGATAACAGTGCAATAATTCAAAACAAATGATTCTCGGCTTTGATGATAGCACTTTTATGGGTCATGAAGAAATCCTCCCACCAACATCTGTTTGATTTTATCTACTTGAACTTTATCCTCCAGTTGAAGATTTATAAGCTGAAATCATCCCAGCCTATTAAAGTCAAAGTAATGTTCAAGCACTGAGGGGAGATTGGAAGTGCATTTCCTAGTCATCTACCTTTGAAAAGCTGTTGTGAGCAAAAGAATATCAAAAGTTTGCAAGATTTTATATTTGGCTGAACATGAACCAAGAGCCCCATAACAAGGATCTTAGGAATGTAAAAGCGTGTGCATTTTAGGAAAAGTAAGTTATTTACAGAATCATTATTTTAAAAGACGACGTGAAAAACATCGAGGTTGTTTACATTATAGTCTGTTTTCTTAGTAAAATCCCTTATGGGTCAAGGAAATGCAATCCAGATTTCTCTCTCTTTTTTTCCTCTCCCTTAATTTCCTTACAGGCTACAAAATTTTAAATGACAGCTCACGTATACTTTAAACTTATTACCCCCAAACACAAAAGATGTGCAGAAATTCTAATTTGATGAAAGGAATGGACAGCCAGGGTACAAGAGACCAGGCGTCAGGCATTCTGAGTTCAGATGGCAAATCCTCCATTAGCTCGGCAGCGCGGTGGAGCGGCGAGCCACAGGACGCTGGCCAGCTCCGGTGCGTGCATGCACGCATTCTGCGGGGAGAAGCATGCAAGCCTGGAGCTCTCTACTCTCTATGCTCTACATGACTTTCTCTGCCATTTACTCGTAGAGAGGGAGTAAAGTAACAGATAACTTCTCCCCTGGTTTTATCCGCTTTTCACTTCACCCACCTCTCATATCTTTGCTTTCCTTCCAGATTTTTACATTTATTTACCTTGTTTCTCCTTTCCTCTCACTGTCCTCTCATCTCTGAGCTCATGCTGTGGTACAATCAAAGAGTGCGACAAAGGTTTTCCAAACCAATTCATGTACTTAACAACAAATTAGCCATATTTTGGATGCAATCAGGACAAGGGACACTGAAAGACCTTTTAAAAATATTAAATCCACCTCCATTTTCCAGATACCACAGAATGGTGATTAGTAATTTCATCTAGAGATATAGATCATGCTTTCTTTTCTTTTTTAAGATTTATTTATTTATGCATACAAGAGGTGGGGTACAGGCCAGAGGTGTAGGAGGTGAGAGGATTCACCAGAGACAGAGTGGGGAGCAGATCAGGGAGGCTGACCGAAGTACACTGATGAGGGGAACAGCAGGTGAGTCAGGAGAGGTCTGCTGTGCCATGTGGGTAGCTCCCTAGCTGGTCGGGGATTGAATTCATGCTTCAGAGGCTGCGGATAGCTTCATACGTTGTGTCTTAATCCCTTGAGCCACCAGGGAGGCCTCCAATCATGCTTTCTTACAAAAAATTTTTATTGATCAACTATTAGGCCACCCAGTGTGTTACCTAGTTCTAGATACATACTGAAAAAGAAACGGACTCTGTACCCTAGCTTATAAAACAGAGTGCGCCATGGGGGAGGGAGATGGGAAGTGATTGCAGTCCTCATACTAATTAACCACCCCACCATAGGTAAGAGTACCAGCTAGACCAGGGCTATCCGTAGCATGAGTTCGATCCCCGGCAGGCCAGTAAGCTACCCACATGGTGCAACAGACCTCTCCTGTCACTCCCGCTGCTCCCCTCAGCAGTGTATTTCAGTCAGTCTGCCTGTTCTGCTCCCCACTCTGTCTCTGGTGAATCCTCTCACACACCCCCACAGGTCTGGCCTCTACCCCAGTTCTTTTTTTTTAAAGATTTATTTATTTATACAAGAACCAGGGTATAGGATGTGCGGGAGGGTGAGAGGGTTGAAACACACTGCTGAGGGGAGCAGCGGGCGAGACAGGAGAGGTCTGCTGCGCCATGTGGGTTGCTCCACTGCCGGCAGGGATCGAACCAGCACTGCAGAGGCTATGGACAGCTTCACAGTGCTGCACTCAACCATGTGTGTGCCACCAAGGAGCCCCTGTACCCCAGTTCTTGTATGCATAAATAAATAAATCTTCAAAAAAAAAAAATAAGAGGGCAGTGAAGTCTCTAAGCAAGAGGTTTGACTTAGTGATGTCAGGGGCAACTTCTTGAGGAAGTGAGAGACCTGGACTTAACCAAAACAGGAGATAGAAGAATAGGGAAAGCCCATGCAAAGGTCCTGTGGCAGAGAAATATGAGAGACTGACAGAAAGGTGGTTTCATTTGGCTGTAACAGGTAACGGAGATGTGGAAATGGGAGGCTGGTAGAGTGAGTAGCATCAAGCCATGGGGTACCTTATAGCCCTGCCTCTTTATCTTCAGATAAATCTGTAGACAGTTGGTTCGATGAGATGTGCCCTATAATGCACATATGATTGCTCATGGACCTATGAGAAGACATGACTCAGGGCAAGAAACCATATGCCCTGGGCCAGAGCAGAGTCAGGCAGAGACAGAGATCATGGGTGGGTTTGGGATATTACAGAGTAAAATCCACAGGATTGCATGATGGATTGAAAAGGGGTTTTCGGAAGATGGAGGTGTAATGAACAACTTTCTAAGCTGCAGAGCTGGGTGGATGCTTGCTCTGATGACCAAGGTAGGAAACCCTGAAAGATGACCATGTCTGAGAGATCATGAGTTCAGTCTCACACGTGCTGATTTTGAGGTGTCTTTGAAACATCCAAGAGAGGATGTCAAGTCAGTACAAGAACCAGATCTGGACTCAGAGGTTTCTAGTTCTTTCCAGTGAGCTCCAATAATATCACCCTCCATTCTTGTACAGAATAACAGTTCATCTTGTTTGCTTTTACTCTATTAATAGGACACAACACTCAGGATAAATGATGGTTAACGTGGGTCAAGAGATAATGACCCTCAGGTTTTAAAGTATACTTTTTGCTGGTACTAATAATTCTCTAAAAATATCAATAAGATAACACTTATATTGGCTTTCATTTTTGGAGATGATTTGGAGAATTTTCTGCAGAACCTAGAGTTAACCACTGATAAGTGCTTAAAAAATGTAAATGATATGACATCTATCTTTTAGCAATTAAATTATTTATTCAAGTACTCCTGGAAATAGGTCCTTTAACAAATAAATTGCACACATGGACATCTATATTTTCTATGTGCATAACTTATCTGTCAACATAAGTAGTATTCAAATATTAAAAGAACACACACAGATTTAAGGAACTGTTATTTGTAGAAGATACTGCATCTAATTCTAAACCACCACATACCTCTACAAAGTCATATAATTTTTTTGACCCTGATTTCCATATACATCAAAATAAAGAGTTTTTTCCCCACCTCTCTGATGTAAACAGGACTGTTAGAGACACAGGGATCATGTCATGAAGGCTGCTCTGCCCGCGATGCACTGGCTCCAACACCAGTGTCTGGAGCTAATCAACCACACATCTCTTATCACCTCTGCTGACCCTCTGCTATCTACTGTTTATTTAAAAAATATGAACATGTGTCTCACTCCAAGTTTAAATTCTCACTTTGCTGAGGAGAGACCAATATGTTTGTCATAGACACAGATTTCAGTAAGCTAAAAAATATATTTGGTGTCTATGTATCTGTGGGTGTATATGTGTATTTCTGTTTGTGTGTGTATATATACATGACCATCCAATTTCATTTTGCTTTAAACGGAAAGTAGACTCTCTACACACATTAAAAATATCTGTCTCCAGGAAAGCTTAAGGCCATCACTGCTAGAGCATCTCGACCTCCCTGTATATCCAGTCGCCCCTCTGCACCCAGACCCCCTTGTGAAAGCAACTCTCTTTCTAAATCACAAATGTGCCCATGTAGATTTTCCATTTATCACAAACAGAAATTCTGGGGTCAAACATAATAAAACAAAAGTTACGATGACTAGAAATATATAAAAGAAAGGAATGCATTACATGAGAATAGTGTAGATCAATGCCCCAAGCTTATGACTAAAGCCCAAATCTTAGAAGTTCTTTGGCTGATTTATCATCTTCCCTTATGCTGACCTGAGAGCCATTATGCCACTCAGGGCGCTTCAGGTTTCCGAATCCTAAGAAGTAGGTAATATCGTGGTCATCGGCTCAACCAACAATGATATTACATATATTTCCAATTTCCCTTTTCCATGAATTTTATGCCAAGTGGCTAAGCCTTTCTTAGCCAGTGAACAGCAGTGAACAGTGAACAGCAAGAAGAAAGCAATTCCCTTCTCTGGGAAATACCTCTGTAAGCTTAATGTCTCTGGAATGGTTGAGAGAAAGGTTGCCACCTTTCAGAATTTTTTTTTTCTTATGAGATAAATTTTACCTCTAAGTTTTGAAAATTGAATTAGTTCAGGGGTCTAAGCCATTTGAATTTAGTTTGTTGAGGTTTTGTGTGGGCTCTTTTCAGACATTACTGATTTGGGCCTAAGCAATGAGTTAATACTAAACCCCGGAACCTTAACTTGATGTTCAGTCCCAATTTGTTAGTACAGATAGCAACTTGAAAGCAATCTGAAAAACATAAAATTTATCTAGGGAACATCCAAGATAGCAAAAATTTACTATCTTCTTGCCTGGCTAATAATGTCTAGTCTGCCTTACACTAAGAAAAAAGTATTTTATGGAAAATGAATTCAGAAATACGTGCAGATATGCAAAAGTACAGATTTAATATTATACTATAACCTCCTAAAAAATTCCTCTGAATGTATCTGATGAATGACTTTGAGAGTTCACTAAGCATATCTGGTCTTAACATCACTAAGGAAACATTAAAAACATCTATATTCAGAAGCCAGAATAAATTTGTATTTGTAAGTCTTTTTACATTTGACTTAAAATACATCCAAGGTCCTAAGAAATGAACTAAGCTACTTCATTAATACCTAAAGGAAAGTTTTCACTGGTCTTGAAGCTTTGAGTCTGCGTGAATTTTTATTTATTTACTTACTTTTATTAATGACAAGTCATTATTTTACATCCTTGATCCTGATTTTACAGTATGGGATTTCTCCCTCCAGGTGTGCTCAATGACGTTCTCCCACCACCAAAGCACCCACAGTCCATTGTGCTCTTCCCCTCCCCCATGTCCCCTTCCCCTCCCCCTTGAGAATTTTTGTAAAAACTTATATTTTATATATATATACATGCTAACTATATTTTTCCTAGCAGATAGAAAACACGAAAAGTAAATATAAGGAAGTGAAAAAGGATTCTTTAGAATGAAAAGAGGATCTAACAGCAAGGGTTGGGTTTAAAAGGCTCCCTTTGACCCCTTTTAATTAGATATTTTGATTTGAAGTCTTTTTTCTCAAAATAAATTTTCCAAATTAACACTTTTGTGACTATCCACAAAAGTAGAAATTATTTTTCAGTTCTTCTTCTATCTTGCTTCAGCAAAGTTAGCGTGAAAATCATCTGAAACGCAGAGAGAATGCTGGTGACTCACCAGTTCTGGTTTTGACTGAGTGTTCGGTTCATTCCCAGTGACAGGCCTGTGTGGCGCTACCACCCGACTCAGCTTCACATGTGAAAACACTGGTGTTGGGCGGGAGTTAAGGGGCCAGCACAGGCTGTGAAACCAGGTCTTTTCCATGCAAAATTCTCTTGACTACCTAAAATTTGAACTCATAACCTTAGTATTTTCTAACTAAGTGAGCTTTCAGGTCAAAGAATATAAATATTCAGCTAATATCAAGAGAGAGAGAGAGAGAGAGAGAGAGAGAGAGAGCACAAATATACACAATCCTTAAAATCTGGTATGGAAAATCAGTGTTGAGCCACATTCTTTCACTACAAAGATTTTCAGCACAGAAAACACCTTACAACACAACAACAAAAGAGGACAATTGCTGTTCTGATATAATTACTCTTTCATTCATGCTTTCTCATGTCCTGTGGATTTGCTTTAAATCTGCTAGACTTGGGAGGCCTAATGTCTAAATGAGATACATAGAAAAACAAAGGCATGCAATCACAGCCTCGTAGTCCATCACTGCCTGCAAACCTGTGATACACGAGACAAAAAAAAGGATTTCCTGCCTTTTTTTATTCTTAAAAGCAAAATTCGTTAGGAAAAAAGCAAAGTCTAAAAGAGCAGTATTTATCTTTTAGTACAACGCAGGACCATGAATATATATCTAAAGTTAAAAGAATACATGTGCTAATGGCAACCTTAATAAGCATCGAAATTGCACGACATGGTTTGAAACAATATGAGGAACGATATATAATAAAAATACCATTAAGATGCTTTAGACCAAAATCTGAAATAGTATCTTTAGTCATCTGAACTAACAATATGGTTTTGGAGAGGTTGCCATGGATGAAAAAAAAAAAAATGCTTAATGACAGCAATAAATAACAAATGTCTGTGGCTAATATCCTAGATGGTGCAGCATGAAACACTGACATCATTTAGGGGCTTACCAACCCTGTTACCCTACTCTATCATGCTTCATTTATCAACTCAGAGTGGCTACAGTCCTACATTTTTTTCCTATCTACAGGCATATCCTTAAGAATAGTATTTATACTATAAGAGCAGTATGTATTACATATAATTAACTAAATGATGATCATTTTGTCTAAACATTCTACTCATAAAAAAGCAGCTTTTATTCCTTATGTGAATTACTTTAAATTTTTCCCTGGCATTTTCCAAATTCTGAATTTCACTGAATATTAGATCATATCAGAGAGTGTTAGATTTTTGCTTATGTCCAGGATATTACATTAGCAATAGGAAAACTAGAGTGGAGGGCCTCCCTGGTGACACAGGTGGTTGAGCGCCGCACTGTGAACCTGTCTGAAGTCTCTGCAATGCAGGTTCCATCCCAGCGGCCAGCAAGAATCCCACATGGCATGGCAGATCTCTCCTGTCTCGCTCACTGCTCCCCCTCAGCAGTGTACTTCATCAGTCTGCCTGTTCTGTCTCTGGTGAATCCTCTTACCCTCCCGCGCATCCGGCCTGTACCCTGGTTCTTGTATAAATAAATAAATCTAAAAAAAAAAAAAAAAAAAAAAAACTAGAGTGGAATTCAGAAAGGCAAAAGATCTGAGCCCTAGAAATTGATGGCCATTTACTGCTTCATAATCACTGAGTTTGGCCACTCCCTGGTGGCCTAGGGGTTAAGCCTCAGCATTATCACCACTATTGCCTGAGTTTGATCCTGGCCAGGGAGCTGACCCACATGGCGCAGCAGACCTCTCCTGACTGGCCCGCTGCTCCCCTCAGCAGTATATTTCAGTCAATCCGCGTGTTCTGCTCCCTACTCTGTCTCTAATGAATCCTCTTGCCCCCAACATCTCTGGCCTACCCCTCTGTTCTTCAATGCATAAGTAATCTTAAAAAAAAATTCACTGAGTTTATATAAAGCCCAACAGATGATGTCTTATACTATACTTGAGTTTTGAACCAAGCAGCACTTGCATTACTTGCATTACTTATAAGGTTGGTATTAGAGAATGTGATCTGCAGATAAATTCTTACTTCAAAACTTCTGACTGAGAGAGTCTACACATCCACTCGCAGACAGTGGGACAAATACACAACTCTCTAAGCAGACACTGCTCCAATATAGTATGGCGCTGAGAAAGAGCACCAAATGTAGGCTTTCTGCAGGCAGGAAGATTCCAAAGAGAGAGAGAAGACTCCACCTCTCCTCCCAGCAAGTCTCTGCAACCTTGAGACTGGCGTGGGTCAATAGAATAACACAGAAGAAAGGTTAAGTGAGTTCTGAAACTGGATCTCAACTTGTCTGGCATTTCTATCGCACCTTCCTTGAATGTCACCACCTTGTACAGAACCCCATGTTGTCGGAGAAGCTGCCATTGCACCACCTGCTGCCCCCAGCTGGGATTGCCCAGTTCATACACTGGCCCAAACATTCTTCAGAAGTTTGGCATCCAGGGGTGACTTGGTTCCAGATTGTTCTTTCTGGTTAAAAGGAACCTTTTCCATATTCTGAGTATGTAACAAAATTCCATGTATTGCTTAAACATATTCACAATATGTTATCTAGCCAAAGCCACAGATATATACAATTCCAACCTTCATCCCTTAGGAAGATACAACTATCTGCTGAGATCTCACCTGCATACAGGTAGTGGGAAACAATACACAACAGATGTGGAGCCAAGTCTGTTCCAAGTAGTACTTTGCATATTGAAACATCTTGGCAACGCAGAACCTATCAAAGATGCTGAAGATCTGGGGACCCCACCTTATGATGACTGGCATTGTGATAATCTTTGCCACCTTCCACTGTGGGACTCCAAATATGGTATTGGTGCTGGATCATTCTGCTCAAACGTGAGCCTCTTTAAGGATGAGAGAACAGACAGAGAGAGAGAAACCCAGCAGACAGCTGGCGCAAAGCTCCAGGCCTGTGGTTGAGGCCATGGAGTCCCAGCCTACCCACCACGAGCTACATGAGGGACTCCAGCAAGACCAACAGAAGAACTGTCCGGCTGAGCTTAGAACAATTTGGTGGTCACAGACTTAAATTTTGTAAGCAAACAAGACGGCTATTGTCATAACAAGTCACTAAATTTTGGGATAAGTTAGCCAGCAAAATAATGGAGTTGCACATGTGCACGGGAAGTGGGATGCCACCACAGAACAAGTGTAAAAGCTACACCATTGACTTTGGGAGTAGGTAGAAGGCAGAAGCTGGAAAAGGCAGAAGCTAGATAACATCATGGTTGGGTTCCTGGAAACTGTGACTTTGAGACAGTGTGTCACAAAACCAATATGACCATAAGCATGTTGCTATAAATGAGAGGTAAGTTCCTAGGGCATATTTCTGGTGATGGAAACATCAGCAGCCTTCTAAATACAGACCCCCGAATGTTTCTAAAACTAAACAATCATTTGTATTCATTCATTCATTTCCCAACTCATTTATTCCAGTTCAAAATCAAAAGCGGAGGAGCCCATCCCGGCAGCTGAGGGTGCAGACAAGGACCAGCACCGGAGGGCAGGCGGCTCTCCATCTCACATGGCGCACACCCACACAGAGAACGCCCGTGCCCATATCACTCCCACCAGGACCATGCACCTCTTTGGGATGGTGGAAACCAGAGCAGCTGGAGAAAACCTATGAAGACACAGGCAGAATGTGCAAACTCCAAATAGGTTCCCGCTGAGGGATATTTTCCTATCACCATATTATAAGGAAACAATGCTGAACAGGAAATGATATTATCTGAAGATCTGCTGTACAGGAACTGGCAACACTGGCTGCAATAACTTTGGTGACAGAAAACCTGTAGCGAATGGAACGGTGGTACCCAAAAAAAGATAGGTGCCCAGAATTAGCGACATTCACCGTGTTTGCAAACAATGTCTTTACAGTTAAGCATCTCAGGATAAAGGGCAGGGGAGGGGGCAGTTAATTATAATGATGACTGCTTTTAAAGATTTATTTATTTATTCATACAAGCACTGGGTACAGTCAGAAGCGCGGGAGGGTGAGAGAATTCACCAGAGCCAGAGCGGGGAGCAGAACAGGCAGACTGACGAAGTACACTGCTGAGGGGAGCAGCAGGCGGCAGGAGAGGTCTGTGCGCCATGTGGAACCCTCGCCGGCAGCCAGGGATGGAACCGGTGCTGCAGAGGCTGCGGGCAGCTTCATAACCCAGCACTCAGCCGCTGCGCCACTGGGGAGGCCCTAATGAGTGCTTTTAAAGAGGGGCAGAGGGCAAGCCTCCAGTGAAGGAAAGCGGGCAGCCGCCAGGAGTTGGTTGTTTTTTGGTTTTTTTTTTACTATTCCGGTCATTTTGGTTCAAAAGGAAGACAATTAGTGAGCATAAATAAATACATACAGGTGTGTAGCTGATGGTTTGTGCAGATGTGGCTATACCCTCCGCATTAAAACTCGACATTTCTGGGCCTCCCCTGGTGGCACAAAGGGGTTAAGCCTCAGCACTATGAAGCCATCAGCAGCCGCTGCAGCACCCCTCAGCTCGGGAGGTGACTCACATGGCAGAGCAGACCTCTCCTGTCTCGCCTGCTGCTCCCCTCAGCCAAGTATTTCAGTAGATCTGCCTGTTCTGCTCCCCACTCTGTCTCTGGTGAGTCCTCCCACCCCCCGCACTTCTCGTCTGCACCCCCATTCTTGTATGCATAAATGAATCTTTTTAAAAAACTCAACATTTCCCTCTGAATTATCTGACTGCAAGTAATGTTGTGTGTGACTGTAAGGTTTGAACAAATAACTCTGAAGAAATTGTCTCAATTTTCAAATTATTAGGAAACCTTTTGACCAAATTGTATGAGGTACATAAATGCGGTATACATAAATACACTGGGTTTCTGTGTGGGAAGGGTACTCTGTACACTAAGCTGAACTGAATTTAACTGTCCACTCAAGAGTCTCTATCAAGGACACTGTGCCCTGCAGAGAACACCAAGACACAAAGACAAGTCCCTTGTCTTCCATTTGCTCCCTTGTCTTCCATTTGCTCACATTATTACTTGCAGCATATGTGAGCTCCACCCTTTGTAAAACCAGAGGGATCTCTGCCCTTATGACACCAGTTACATATTAATTCATGTTTTAAAGTTAAACCATAGGCTTCTTTTGGCTAAATTTCTGATTTCAAAAATTCTTACTTGTTTGTAATGTTTCCATTCTGGCCAGGGCCTGATGGACACCCCTACAGCACCAGTCCCTTTAACGTGTGGTTCATGGCCTGCAAAACTTTTAAAATCACTAGGGGAGCTGACTCTTCAAAGGGGGACAGCTTAATAGCACCCATAATCACCCCCTTTAATTAACTGGCAGTGCAGGGGAGCAGGGGCCCTGGAAGTTAGACACCCGTGTGGTCACACAGCACTGCCACTGGCTTTGTCGGACATGATTCCCTCACCATAGGAGCAAAAGGGTATGATAACCTGTTCTCTCTGGTCCAATTAGAAATTCTGTCCTGAACATTTAAATTGCTACATGTCGCGTTTTCTTCAAGCAAGGAGCACTTGTGCTCAGTCTTTTTCAGATTTTCTACACTTTATTTTCATCTTCATAGCAATAACATTTCTATTTCTGTTCTCTTCAATCCACATCTCCAACCTCACCTTAATGCTTCCTAGTACGTATTCCGACTGCCAGAAATTTTAATAAATGATTTTCTCCTTTAAAATTCTCAGTCACATACTATAAAATATTATGGGAAACACTCATGTGTGGAATCCAGTGTGGTAGAACTAAAATAAAATATGCACTTTATATAGCATGATATGCAAAGCAGAAAGAAAAAGAAGATAATTATGCAAACTGTAAATCCTTTACTATACAAAAACTAAAAACTGAGTTTAAACAATACCTAAAAACTAAATTTAGGCCACTGGGGAAAATATACTTTACAATCTCTAAAATCTCAATTTAAAGAACTTTTCTAGTCAGTGAAAACCATTTCGCATCATCCCTGTAGCATGCACGCTGGGCTGGAACATGCATAAGCTTCAAGTTCTCCCTGCTCCCACCTTTACCACTGGCCAGTCAGTTCTCAACAAAGAAATCAGACTTTTCCCCTAAAACACATAAGCCAGATCATGTCACTTCCCCAAAGGCTGCCCACTTAACCAGAAGGAGAGTCAAGGTCACAGCAAAGGCTCTCATCTGTAGGACACCGCCCAGGTCAGCTCTCTCTCCTCATTCTGCTCTCCCATTCCTCATCCGAGGCAGCCACTCCTGTCTGCTGCTCAGAACCCTGGCACAAGCCTCCTCAGGAGTTTTGCATTCACTGTTCCCTGTGTCCGGAACATTCTTCCTCCAGATATCCACATAACTTGCTTTCTTACCACACTCAAGTCCTTCCCCAAATCAAGTTACCTCTTCTCCATCAGACTTGCTCTGACAACCTATTTGAAATTTCATTCTACCACCTACCTGGCACTCCCCAGCTCCAGTACCCCAACTTGCTCTTTTTTTGTCCCATAACACGAATGCTCTAACATAGCATTTCTTTATCTTCCATGTCTCTCGTTTATTTTGTGTTCCCACCATTCTCCTTGTCTAGGATGCAAGCCCCACAATGTCAGGAAGTTTTGGTTCCCCGTGAGGTTACCCCAAGTGCCTGAAACAGGACCAAGCCCATAATATGTGGTCAATAAGTCACTGTTTAATGTATGAGCATCTGTTCCTGAGGCTGCCGGCTGGCTGCGATCCCCAACAGCCCTGCACTGCCTTGGTTTTGCAATCAGCACCCACCCTCACTTACAGCCCCCTGCTACTATATTCTGAATCTCTGAAAGAATGGCAACTGCTCAAACAGGCTCAGAGCAGGAGGCCAAACCCCCTGTTCTTCCCCGGGTCTTTATTCAGCACCTTCTCACCAGCCTATATCAAGCAGCACAATTCACCTAGTGTGGAAATTGAGAAGAAACAGCAGAATAAAGGTGAGTCATTAAAACTGCATTTCATGGACCTATCTCTAGAGGCCAAAGGAAAAGTGCCAAAACCTGAAATCATCCCCAAGGGGGCTCTCTCAGTAGACACGCCCCTTGTCTCTACCTGTGCACACCTGCCTCAGGACTACCTGCCTTCAGGTGAGCGTACCAGTTCAGATCTCTACAGCCCAACCCTCCCTTCCCTAGCTTCCTGTCAGGCAACTCCCACTCCCTCCTGGCAGGACTCTTCCCTAACAGAGCTCTTCCTCCCTCTACTAAACAATCTGTGTGACAAAATAACCCTGTTCACACATTTCCTAAAGCCCAAATTGAACTCTGCCGAGTCTGCACTGGAGCAGGATCTATGAACACCCAGCAGAGGCCTGAGCACACACAGTGCTTGCTCCAACACCCCCTCCTCAGATGAGGCATACAGGAAGGGCTCTCTCTGCTCACCCAGCAGGTGAGTCCTAATCAAGCCCGTGCAGGTGAGTGCACAGCATGCACAAACACCCTCACCCAGGCACATCACCTAAAATAAGCCTTCCCTGTCAGAACAGTGGGAACTAGGAAGCTGGATCAGAAAGTAAGGAAGAAGGACAAGGCCCTAAATGCAAAATACTCTGCATACATTCTCCCCACCAAGCTCCTTCCCTGTGCTCATCCTCATTCCCAGGCTGTGTTTGCCATATATGTGAATAAGCAAACGGGGGCCCAATAGGTATTGAGGGCCCTACAAAACCCAACCAAAACTCCAAAAACGTCTCTAAGCACAAGGGAGTTCACTCAGATGGGCATTTATAATCCTCTGATGAAAAATCAAGGTCGTCAGAGCCAGAATTTGCAAAAGACTCATACTTACAAACTAATACAAGATGTTGCCCATCAACCTGGGGGGATGACAAATCTGACTTCAGTAATTTGGGAGATATCTCAGTGGAGGAGAGAGGTATGCAAGATATCAGGGAAGCCAGGTAGATTGGGGGGAGCAGACTGCCAGATGTAAGGTGCCTGGCTGGCCAGAAGCAAGGGGGCCTGGGACCTCTGGAGACCCCCACGGCAAATGAGTTTCAAATTGAAATATCAAGCAACATGAATGATCACATGAGCAGGTCAAGCAGATGTGGTATATACACAGTGGAATACCACTCAGCCATCAAAAAAGATAAACTCATGCCTTTTGTGGTGACATGGAAAGGATGACGCTATGTGAAATAAGCCAGAAACAGAAAGATACGTACCAGATGGTGTCACTTATAACTGGAACACAGAGAAACAATGGGTCAGATAAAGACAAACTTAAAAACCAACCCTTAAAGCTGACCATAAAACTGGGGCATCCAGGAGTGGAAGGGGTGAGGACAGGTAGGGAGAGAGCACAGTGGGCGCTGGTGGAGGAATGGGTGCTTGGGTGGTGGGTCCCCCACAGTGACTACACCTGAAGGGGGAGACCCTATACTTTCC
The DNA here is from genome assembly GCF_014898055.3 of Talpa occidentalis. Lineage (NCBI taxonomy): Eukaryota > Metazoa > Chordata > Mammalia > Eulipotyphla > Talpidae > Talpa > Talpa occidentalis. The sequence goes on from NW_023601322.1 coordinate 95,561,300, forward strand.
AAAACACTAACAAGGATGTAAACCAATGGTACTTCAATGGGGAATAAAAAAAACTTATATGAAAAAAATTGAATGATCTCAAAACCAAACTACATTATAGAGCCATCTGAGGTTGTCAGCACTAATGCTGATGGTTGTACTCCAATTTGAAAGACGAAAACCAGACGTATTATATAGGGCAGTTTTCCATGATCATAATGCACATGTTTAAATAATTAGGAAGTAAAATCAAATGGTACCTAAGCATGGAGAAAGATCTGTCACTGATTCAGATGACTGACTACATTAGCTGCAAAGATCTAGGGAGAAGAAATACGAAGCACAAAAGTAATTGACTCCCATTAGCAATACTTACACAATTACAAATGGCAATCACACACATGTGGACACGCGCACACGTATGCAGTGAACAAAGAATCTCAAATAAACTGATGTCCTGCTGGCATCCTGTTAGACAGAAACACAACAGAATAACCAGAGTGCAAAAACTCACAATTTGGGGACAACACCCTTGCCAGCCTGTGTGGCAGTTAAAGAATTCAGTCCAGTCAATTCTGTAAGATAAGTTGCTGCTGTTCACACATCCTTAAGATTCTGGGCTCATGGATTATGTTTTGTAAATCAGTTAACTTACTAGCCAGAGATTAAGGTAAATTCTGCTAAGGACTAAAAGTTGACTTAGAGCATTAAGAAGGATTAATGTTTAGCTTCGGAGAAGCTAAAGCACTAGGATAGCATGTTTACGCAGTGCTGTAGATCACAATTAATCCAAAATTAGTATAAAAGATCAACAGCAACCCCTTTTGCATGCCAGCTTGGCTTAGCCCTAAAACTCACGACTTATTGTGGGGGCATCGGTGAGCAAAGTTCCTTTCTGCCTGTCCTAATAGGTCTAATGCTTTCAGAGTAAAACATGCATTAGAAATGTTTAGCTTATGTGCCCTTTGCTTGGAGGAAATAAATGCACAAGTCAGGCTTCCAGATGCATGTCTACCTTTTGTCAAGCTCAAAAATCTACTGAAGTTGTAGGTCTGTGGTCACGGAAGAACACTAAATTAAATTTTCTACCAATATAAAGTAATCCTTTAAAAAAAAAAAAAGCACTATTACTCTACATTGCATTATCAAAGTCTACCACAAAAGACATGATCTTTTAGATTAGTAAAATATCTATTAACCAGTTAAAAATCCACATGAGATTTATGCTTGTATTTGAAATGTGACTACTGAAGAGACTGCTGTCTACACCTGTCAATGTATGAGTTAGTGTCATTTATATCATATATTTACTAAAAATAATTGCTAAAAGCTTATTCCTGCCCCATAGAAATATGTTTTCATTAAATGCATGAAAAAAGGTTTTTTTCTTCAAGTGTCTCAGAAATGGATTAAAGAACACTTGCCTAGCTAATTAGAAATGTATATTTTGTCATTTCTCCCAGGATTGTTTCCAAAAACTATTTTGGTAATTTTATATTTAACTTATTTTAAATTTGATGAAATTTTAATTATTTTTTTACAGAAAGGGAAAGTCACAGTGTGGACTATAAGAGAGGAAATATATTTAATACAAAATACAACTGGCAAGCTGCTCAAATTTTACTACTTTCATCAAATAATATATAAATATTATGCATTAAATTTGTATTATATTAGTCATATAGGCTCATAAAAACTCACAGACTGAGAAAGGGTCTCTCTCTGGATGTCAACCGTAATTGAGAATGGATTATTCCAGAGGTACGTGATTACAAGTGGTAGCTAGCTTTACTAGAAATTATTCAGCTCCTCCTAAAAATGAGACATTCTTTATTTTATCTAAAACTCAAGGTGTATCTCTGGTGTAGGTAATAAGAAGACCTAGCTTTACATGTCAGGAAGTGAGTCCCTGAAGTTTAGAGAAGTTAAAAACCCCCCCCCAAAAAAAAAAAAGACAAAAATTTACTGTCTTAGAATTTTTAAATCTTAAGTGGCACAGTTAAAATATTAACCAAGTCTTTTTATTTCAAAATTAGCTATCTTTTTATTAATATTTTTTTTCAAATAGAGGCTATACTGTCAAAGTTTTGAATTCTATTCTACAACCTAGATATAAAATAGCTTTAATTAAAATTACAATAAAAATGTCACTTGAGGATTCAAATAGTTAATATAATTGAAATAACCAAAACAATGTTATAACTAAAATTCTGTCTTGAATTTAAGAGTTTTAAGAAGGTTTATTGAGTCTTTTTTAATGTTCTCTGCCTAGATTTTCAGGTCTCCTTAAAATGTTACAGTGGTTCAAAGAACTTGTTTACTATGCCTAAATTTAATTTCAAAGCTCTGAATCTCCAAATTATAAGTTAAAATGGAAAACAGGACAAAGAAAGCATCCTAAGACAGTGACATTTGGAGAAGTTAATAAGCTGAGGGAAAATTTTAGAGCAGCCTAAATATAATGAAACAAAAACTCGTAAGTGACTGAAAATTTAAGCATTTTTAAAATACGTAATAAGGGCCTCCCCGGTGGCACAGCGGTTGAGCGCTGGGTTGCGAAGCTGCCCGCGGCCTCTGCGGCGCTGGTTCGATCCCTGGCTGCTCCCCGCCACCGGAGGAGGGTCCCATATGGCGCGCAGACCTCTCCTGCAGCCCGCTGCTCCCCTCAGCAGTGTACTTCGGTCCTTCTGCCTGCTCTGCTCCCCGCTCTGGCTCTGGTGAATTCTCTCACCCTCCCGCGCTTCTGACTGTGCCCAGTGCATGTATAAACAAAAAAAACAAACAAACAAATAAATAAAACATGCCTCTATTAAAAAAAAAAAATTAAAAAAAAAATAATAAAATACGTAATAAAATATGTATTATATAACACTGACAGGTTTGTTACTAAATCAACATTTTCTCAACATTAAAGCAAAAACGAAAGAGTAGTAGGAGAAAGAAGGTCAGTTATAAAGATTTAAAACACAAATGCTTCTCATTTCCTCACTTAAAATAAGAAAAGAAACATGTTTAAGGGCCAATATTTAATAAAGTGTGTAACTCATTGTTTGATCAAGACATTTTTAACTGCAAGGGGAATTTTCTTCCTCACTGCTACGGGTGATGGTGACCTGGGCTTGCTGACCCCCAGTGGCCCTGTCTGGATTTGTGTGAAAGTGTCTGTCATCTCACTCCCCACTGCTTTAGCAAGTGTCAACACAATTAAAAAAAAAAAAAAAAAAAAAAAAAAAAGAACAAATAGCATCTTAGTGTTATGTAAAGGCTGTTGACCTTCCCTAAGGATCCTGAGGCCAAATACAGGATGATAAGGCAAAGTGGGAGGAGTGCTAACCATGTTATTCTAGGAACACCAATTCTATTTAACCAACAACTGACAAATTATGGTACATCGGATTTGGGTATTTGGCAGGGACTATCTTGGGGAGAAAAAATACAAATAAGCTAGAGACCAGAACTAATTGAATCTCCTACTAGCCTTCAGGGGGCATCACACTGTCCCCATCCCATAAACAGAGGAGGTCACTCAGTAAGAATGTGAGGCCACTCTAGCTTCTTAGAGTAATCCCTGGCCAAGAGTTAGCAAAAACAGGGACTTCAGTCCAACAACATCAAGGAATTGAATTCTGCCAACAGTCAGGGAGCGTGGAAAACGATCCTGAACTCCAGTTGAGAACAAGGCTCCTGCGTGGACCTTATCTCAGGAAGAGCATGAAAAACTGGATGACACATTCCCAGACCCATGACTGTTTGTTCCAGAAGCGGTACTGAGTTAAGATGCCGAATTTGTGGTAATCTGTTGCAAAACTCCAGATAATTAATACAAGAGGCTGGAAGAGTCACTGTGTTTCTAAGTGACTTGTTACAAAAATAGGTCTGGCACATAGTAAGCACTCAATAAAAAGGTTTCTTGAGGAAAGGCAGAAAAGCAAAACATTTATTTTATTGTTAGATAAACTACACACATAATAGAATTACTGAATAAATCAACTCTTTACTTTCAGGTATTTCTAACAGTCCCTATCTAATAAATTAAATAATTCACACAGGTAGGGTTTTTTTGTATTGCCTGCTGACTGGAAGGTTAGCCATTATCCTATCAGTAAAGACTATATTTGAAATAGATATATATTTCAACAATGCTAAAACAGAGTTATAACATTATTATTTTATTAAAACATGCCAAGATGATGTGAAAATGTATTTTTGTAAATGGCAACTCAAGCTGAGATACACACACACACACACACACACACACACACACACACATTTTCACAATGTTATATAAACAGATGAAAGATTTAGGCCAAAACTCATGATAGAGCAAGAAACATTACAGAGACTATTTCACTATTAAAGAAAATCAAACACCGATAGCACATTTATCATGCTCCAAAACACATGGCAGAAAGAAAAAGGGGGAGAGGGATGAAGACGGGGAAAGAGGAAGGAAAGAGAGGGAGCGAAAGCAAGAGGGAGGGGCAGGCTGCCCAGACACTCTCAAATGCATGAATGGCCTGCAAAAGAGACAGCTGGACAGTATCCCCCAGACCAGTTGCCGCGCATCGTTGCTATGAAAGAAACACTTTTCTGCATGAGGGTTTTGACAAGTTGCAGTGTCAAGGCAGCTGGCTTCCAAGCACAACAGCTCAGACCTCCTGGCTAGTGCTATTTTTAGGGAAGACTTGGAGGTGGAGGTATGTCTCTGCTTGTATTTTGCATAATTATAACCATGTATTATTTCCTGAGTTTCTTAATTTTCACATGGGAGTCACATAATCAAGTGAAAATCAGACTGGTTTCCCCAAAAGTATTTTATGTTACGATATTGCCACAATGATTATGAGATATTTATCATCATGAAATAAGATACCTGGCTTATTCTCCCCCACCTCCTCTCCCCACCCCCAATTCCAGATCCTCAAGAAGATGTGGTATGTACACACAATGGAATATTACTCAGCCATCAAAAAAAATGAACTCATGCCATTCACAGCAACATGGATGGAGCTGGAAGGGATTGTGGTAGTGAAATAAATCAGAAGGACAAAGTAAAATATCTGCCTGTTCTGTTTGCCACTCTGTATCTGGTGAATCCTCTCAGCCCCCACACCTCTGGCCTGTACCCCAGTTCTTGTATACATAAATAAATCTTTTAAAAAATTAAATTTGCAATTTTCATTTGATATCACTAATACTGACATTAATTTAAGCCAGACATGTCAAAAGAAATACACAGCGATCGGGCCTCCCTGGTGGCTCAGGTGGTTGAGGGAGCGCTGAGGCTGTCCACACAGCCTCTGCAGCGCTGTTTGATCCTGGCTGGCCACAGAGATACCCACATGGTGCGGCAGACCTCTCCTGTCTCGCCTGCTGCTCCCCTCAGCAGTGTCTTTGGTCCGTCTACCTGTTCTGTTCCCCGCTCTGTCTCTGGTGAGTCCTCTCACCCTCCTACACATCTGGCCTGCACCCCGTTTCTTGTATAAATAAATCTTTTAAAAAAAATTAAAAAATACACAGCAATCTTACAGACCTCTAACACTGAGAAAAACTATAAAAATGAGATCAATAATTTAGTATCATTTAATCAAAAAGTCTCTTTTCTTTTTCTTTCCCATTCTTTTTTCTATTTCCTTTTTTCTTTTTCTCTGTTCCTTTTTCTAAGTTAGCAAGTTCTGTTCCAGAGCCCATTCTCCTGTCTTCTCTGAAACCGTCAGCCCGCTCCTCAGTTACACCCCCCACCTCTTGAGCTCCTCCCTCTGCACTAGAGACTTCCCACCAGGACCCACACAGCTTGGGTGCTTCTGGTCCCTCACCTACCTTTCCTACAACTTACTGCTTCATCTTTCCCTTTCCTTTCATGCAAACCTGTCCCGTGCCTGCCACAGTCACTGTCTCCCTCCTCATCTCTCACTCAATGCTCAACCTTCTGTCCTTCTCCCCAGCCTTGGCCTTTCCAAGGTCACCAGTGACCTCTTAGAGTAAAGGTCATGAGTTAGTCCTTATCGTCCAGTCCTTATCTTTGATTCCTCTGTAACTTATGGGAAACTGCTGAACAGATTCCTCATTCTTGAAATGTCCTGACCCTGGGGTTCCTGCCACCACAGCCTCCTGGCTGCTCGGAATCACCCTATTTTGGAGATATATCATCTGTGCTCATTTATGAGGATTAATCTCCCTCACACCCTCAGACTTGAGACTCTTTCTTCACACAGTACATCCTTCCACGAGATGAGCTGACTCCCAGAGCTTTATCTCTTGAATTCCAATTCCAAACCACCCACTAGACATTGACATGTGAGGCTCACAAGGATGTTAAATCGAAGTTGAACTCATCTTGAGAAATCTAAGCCTCCTCTTCCTGCCTTTCTCCTGCCTCCCCTTCTCTCCCCTCTCCTCCGCTTTCCCTCCTTTACTTTTCTTTCTCCCTCTCTCCTATTATTTTCATGGGTTATCCAGCCCATAGGATTTGAAGCTTATAAAACTCCATCTCATTTTCTTTCTTAACTCCATCTGATTTGTAAACCAAAAACATAATTGTTCCCACCACCTTCCTCCTGCAAAATAAGTTGAAATTCCCTTTATGTCTCTACGGTGTCTCAGATATAATTCACTTACACTTTCATATATAAACATATTTAAACACTTTCATATATAAACGGAACACCAACTGAGTAGAAACGACTTCATTCATTATTTGCATAAGCTCAAAATCAAGTAGAATTTATAAAATAGTAATTCCATAGGCGCGTTTATTTACATTACTAAATAATATACTTTATTATTATAGTAATGAGTAAGTATTTTTATCTCCATTTGAAACCCTGTGAATCTGAATCTCAATAATATACAATGGTTCACCTTAAATGAAACAGACATAAATTTGCAGATCCACTCCAGATAATACTCTCTTCTTGATCTAGCCTCCCAAGAGGTGGTCTCGTATTTTTAAGGGGGATAAATCCTGTTAAATTGTACTACTGGTACTGTTATAGGACAGGGAGAGGGGCAGCCCAAACCCCGCAAACCTGCCTATTCTAAATGGGTTCTGCCATCCGCCGCATCAACACAAAACACATGAGACTAATGGGAAGGAACTTTAATAAAACTAGGAAACAAGACAGGAAAGGCAAAGAGTCTAGTTTCTAAATCAAGCACCCAAAGTTACCCATCCCCTCGTGGGTAAAAGTCCATCCAAATGGGATTGGCCCAGAGCAAAGCCCCAAAGCCTGCCACAAGTCTAAAGCATCTTCCAGTGGGGACCCACAGAAAAGGGTCAGAAACAACCAGACAAGCCCGGAAGGAAAAGAGCAAAATCAACATCAAGATAAAAGCTGCCATGGTCACCTCCCCACGGGTCTCACCCACATCTGTGTCACCCAGTCCACGACCAAAAGACAAGCGCAGTTTCTTCACGTGTTTCTAGGCTCCATGTGCCTCCTCCAGGTCTCCTTGCTCCATCCTGCTTCCTTCCTCAGTCTCTTCTCCAGCTTCTCCTCTCCCTGCTCAGCTCCACCCTCCCTTGGGTGGGGCAGGGAACCTGGAACTTCCCCCTTTCCTGGGGACCACCCTGTTACAGTACCCGTGACAGAAGACCAGGTGCTAGACTCTCCTTATAAGGACAATAACATTAAGATATTAGCAAGATTCAGGAGATTCCATGATCAGCCAAGATGGGAGACTTCAAGAACTGGGGTTCAGTACATGCAGGTTTTTTCTGGGAAAGTTAAAGGGAACACTGATCATATCAAGTAAAAGAGGACCAGATTGTAAGTCTCTGGAAGGTCTCCTGAGAAGCTTGTGGCACTTGGAGGATGCCTGGTCTGAGTAAGAAAATATGAGATGAAAAACTGGCTGTAAGAAGTAGGTCATGGCTCAGGACAAACTGGGATCATTTCACCTTCCAAGGGTTAACCCCCAAATACTGTCACTTGAGGTAGCTCCACACCCTTGACATATATCATAGGAGTAATTGTCAAATCTGTCTCCAGCACTGAACTCTTAAGTGATCTTCAGAATCCTCTGTGACCTGGAAAACCCCAAAATTTCATGAAAGCAAATCTCGGTGTAGGGTATATCTAGTTCATTTTCCATTTTATCAATTTCCCCAAAGCAAAATTTCATATATTGGGTAGTCTGTAGTGGAAGTGTGTGCTACTGGAAAAAAAAAAAAAAAAGCTGATTCTACAAGTATTATAATCATCCTAAAACATCTTCTTGCTCACTAAACTCCTGCTTTTAGGAATCAGAATCACATCTAATGCTCTGTCCTGCTCAGGAAAGGTAAAAAAGCCTCGATTGCTGCCATCCCAGGCCTTCTTGTTCCAAGCTCACCTTATTTCCGCACCAGTCCGTACTCTCTGTTATATCAACTAAACTCCTTACTCACCACTACCTGTTTTCTTCCAACTGGGCTTATCTTCATCAGCTTTGTCTAAGTATTGTCCTTAAGTGTGTACACATTAATTTTTATTTTTTTAAGATTTATTTATGCATAGAAGAACTGGGGTACAGGCCAGAGGTGCTGAGGGTGAGAAGATTCACCAGAGACAGAGTGGGGAGCAGATCAGGCAGATCGACTGAAATAAACTGCTAAGCGGAGCAGTTGGAGAGACAGGAGAGGGCTGCTGCGCCATGTGGGTCAGTTTCCTGGCTGGGGATCGAACTCAGGCCACAGTGGCTGGTGATAGCTTGATAGTGCTGAAACTTCACCCCTGCACCACCAGGGAGACCCTACATTTTTAAAATAAGGACTTTCCAAAATAATTTTGATGGCACCTACGTATAACTCCCATTATTCTGAAAGCCCACATGTTGCTGTACCATCTCTTCCTCTGAGATCCTTAGCACCTAGACAGACACCTTGGTTGCAGTTGCTTTTATCTGAAAAACTTTGCAGAACTTTTTCTGAAAATTGTGATTAAGAAACAAGCTCTGAGAGAGACCACTTGGGTGCAGATCCCAGCTCCCACCACCAACCATCTCTGAGCTTAATCAGCTCCAAGCCACCCTGGGACTGTCTTTCCTGTCAAACAAGGATCATAAATGATACTGACAACCTCAGAGGGTTGCTGTGGGGATAAAACAAGATGATGTGCACAAAACACCGAGAACACAACACACCTTGTAAACACTGATCGCCAGGGCCATACCCAGCGTTAGCGGCTGGAAGGTGGCTGTCACAGGCAGAGAGGACTTTGGAACGAGCTGCCTCTTGGCTCCCAGGCTCTGCTACTAATTAGCCTTACGACCTTTGACAGGTTACCTACTGTATCTGAACCCGCTTTCATTATCTGAAAGTTGACACCATAATAAAGTTATCTGAAAGCTGAAATAAGTTAATACATGCATAATGCTTAAAATAGTACTTGGCATACTACAAATGTTCTGTAAATTATAGTCATTACTACAGAGTCTTGCCAAGTAAAGTTTAAGGGAACTCACTTTAATGAAAAATAACTCAATTCAACAAGTATTTACTATACTGTGTGACTCTCTGCACTCCAAGAAAGTGGTCGAATTCCAATAGCTGTGGTATGTTCTGCTTTCTCTTCATCCCTGGATTCCTTGGACCTCCTATTTCATTTTCCTGGAAGCTGCTCACCTCTCCATCTTTATTCTGCCCCATCCAGTCTGTTCACCCAGGAAAACCCTACATTGTCAAGTATCAGGGTGGAAGTCATTTCAAGTGACTTAGTTGGTTGGAAGAGATGCTCAAGCCCCAGAAGGTGAACACAGCCTGGATGAGACCTTGACTGTGACCTTGACCATGCCCAATCTAGGTGAGGCACCCCTGCTACCCACACCCCCAGCACTCACACTTCTACTCCCCTGCATTCCTCTTATTACTTCTCAATGTGCACTTATTCTGCAAACAATCCAAGGGACATGGGGACCACATCTGATGTATGGACTCTCCCTGGTATAAGGACAATGCACATAACATGACTTCCTACATATAAAGTAAATAAGATGAATATTATTTTGGAAGGTAGCAGCAAACTCCAAAGGAGGTTTGAAGGGAAGAAGGATTCTATGGAGAGGAGCAGTCATCTAGGAAAATTCCCAAGAGAAAAGGCATTTAAGGTCTTGAGCATTAAGTGGGACTTTGCTTTGTGGCTCCTGAAGAGGAATTTAGTGAAAGAACAAGACCCTCGGAATCTCACAGAGTTCTCAGTAACGAGAACCCCACCTCCCCATTCAAGTTCTGAAGAAGGTAAGAAATAAGACCAAGAATTAGCCAGCATATGGATTTACTCAGACAGATGCCACACTGCAGGATAAGACTTAGTTCCAGGGCCAAATGTGTCTGCTAATACAGTCCTGGAGTCAGGCAGACAACCCAGCCATAGCAGCCGCCCCAAGCCTGTACCCTGGCACAGCAGGGCACCAAATTCAGCAACTAAGTACCAAGTTAATGGCAGAGATATACTGAGATAATCCAATTATTCACCCCAAATCTGCCTGTCAGAAAAGTTACTCATCTCCCCAGAGACAGAGAGGGGATCTCTTCTCATGGAAACCAGGAGGAGAGGGAGGCATTTTTCTCTAATACAAAAACAATCAGGAGGTGTATTGGGAACTATGGTGATATTCGAGTTTTTAGGTTGCAGGACACAACAGGGGATGAAGTTGAAGTGCACTGAGATTGTTCTACACAATTTGTTAGGCAAGATACAGTCATTTAGACATATCTAGGAAGAGAATTACTGACCCAGGCTTCTCAGAGTGACCCCTTAATGCAACAGGAAGAACAGGGACCTAGACTGCCAGCATTTGGGTTTCTGGCCACTTCTTGGAAGTGTGCAACTGCCAAGGAAAAGTATAGGGCAGGAGAACTAGCTTTGAGTCAGGCAAATCTGAGCTCCATTCTCTAACCCGTCCCTTAGTTCTGAGACCATGTGAGACTCGGCTTATCATCATTATACCTCCATCACTAGGCTGCGAATAAATGAGATAATGGCTGTAAGGTCTCTAACAGCAAATGCTGTTATTTTATTGAAGCAAGAATGATAAGGTTATGTAAGTTACAGGAGACAGCCTTACATCACCACCAAACTCTAGATTTCATCCACCCCCATACCACTGAGTCCTTATAACTGCTTTCTCCACCATCTTCCCTTCCCCTCTGGGAATAACCAATGTGCTCGCTGAATCTAAAATTTGTTTTTCTTGTGTTTAATCTGTTTACTTTGTCTTTATCTTGCACATATAGTGCGATCATACAGTATATGTCTTTTTCTGTCTAACTTACTTCATTTAGCAAAATACCCTCTAGGTCCATCCATGTTATCAAAAATGATAGGATTTCACCTTTTCATAGCTGAGTAGTATTCCATTGGGTGTATATATACTCATTTTTTCTTATTATTGCGTGATCTAGTAGAATATATATCCCCTGAAAAAAAAGGTAGTCAGTAGTTTTATCCGGTATATAATTTAGGGCAAAGGATAGCACCACATCAGAGAAGTGACATAATGAAAGGCAATTTGAGATTATAAAGAGAAAGATGAAGTATCTGGGCTTTCAACAGATTGCTAGTTACATACTAGTGTTAACAACTTCAGAATATTCTATACATTACTATTTTACCTAGTTAATTCTGAGATTATTCGCAAACCATTTTCTAAACAGAATGTAGGTCACTGATCTGAGAGCTGGGAGCTCCACTACATTTATGTCTTAGAGAGATCACATAATCCCACAAATCCTGCCCATGTAGAAGTCATTGTTTGTCGGATACAGTCTTTTTCTGGCTTTTTAAAAATATATGGGTCAGGTAAAATTTTCAACAAAAGGCATTAAGTGGCATGTCAAGGTCCTTTCCACTAAGTCCATATCACTTTATAATTTGGTATTAAAACAAGCAGACGCTATGCTAGGCAAGAACACTAGTAAATTGATTCCTCTTTAGACAAAGCTGAAAAACATCTTTTTCATTGCAGTGAGCAGCACAACAGAACCTACTATAATTATATACAGATGATGGGAATTTGTCTAATGTTTTATGGTGAATCATTGATGAGGCCAGCAGAAGGAAAATTTGTAGAAATAAAATCACCTTGACAGTAGAGTCCCAGGGTCAAAAAGCAAAGTAAAGTCAATGTTCTTAGCTTTAATAAAAACAGTATGATCTGTCATCAGCACAGCATTTTTACACTCTTGGACAATGCACGCTCAGATCTCCTGCTGGGTTTCATTTGATTTTTACCAAAACCAACAAAGGACAACTTATAGCTGGTGATTCATTGTGACAGGAGAAAGCCATAAAGATACGCATGTTCAGACCCTTGTAAATAAACAGTCTTCAGTGTGATTTTTCAATACAAAGGACGTTAGCCAGGCTGTAGGGAACCACTACTGGGTTTTTCTAAATTATAAATCCATGTCTAAAGATTAAAAGAAAGCAATTATGTGGCATGTCATTGCCACACATCTCAGGCTGTTCTCCAACTGGGTTGAACAGAGTCTTTAGGTAAGAAATAAAAATGCAAGCTCCCCATGAAATGGAACCATGCCAGTGGTCTCCAGAACAATACCGCCAGATAGCAGAACCAAACAAACAGAAGAATTAATAATTAAACGCGAAGATTAAAAGAGATAGTGGCTGGGGTTTCACTTAGAAAATGGTGCAAACTCAGTACAAATGTTCACATTCGTCATCTACACTCTGCAGTTAGATGTGAGGCCAGAAACAATAGTTTTTTTTTTTTAATTGGTTTTCAATTCAGTGTTACTTTTATATGATTTTTTTTTTCAAAAATAAGCTCTAATTAAATCAAATTAATAAAAAACAGGTAGTTTATTACCTCATCGCATCATTTTGCGTCATTTTGAAAAGTTTATCCCCCTTTTTTGAAGTTAGGTACTGAAGTTCTCAATATTATAACTGATTTAGAAAATAATAATAAGATATATGGTTTTAAAAGCAGAAATTAATATTATATTCACCATATATCCAGAACCTAAGATATCAGGTAAGTTACAGTAAGTGACCATGAAATACATTTATTTAGAAAATAATATGAAGAAAAAATATTCCACCTGCTTTTTGGCATGCATCTAAAACTACAATACAAATCACTACCTATTTCAGAAATTAGGTAATGGCAGTTTCGCTCTGAAGTCTGCATTTTAGATGCTGTGGCCCTGAGTGAAATAATGAAGAGGAGACAATGGCTAGGGCAAAGAAAGAACCATACCCTTCAACAGCTGGCTATACTTATTCTGTTCTATTTTTATAGGACTCTTTCCTTCCATTATTTCTAATTAGCAAATAAGGGCAGAAGTATTATTTCAGGGATCACATTTGCTCTAGAAATAACTGGACACGATGTGCTAAAATGGACTATCCTAAGGTCGCTGGCATGACCAATAGCACTACAGCATTTGAAAAAGAGGTGCTGGACTCCAAGGCCCCCCAAAATGAGTAATGAGAATGTGCCTTTCCTGGCCAAGTTTGAGGTGCATGGCTTTAAGTACCACAAGTCCCCCTTCCTCGTTTGTAAAAGGGTCCCAATGTTCTACTTTGAATTATCTTCATTCTACCTTTGAGATAAAGATATAATTATATTGTTTTAAGTTTTTTCTTTTCTTTTTGGTTTCACTTTCAGGGGAAAAAAAAAAAGAATGATGAGATAATAAAATGAACCATTTCAAAAGCAAACTGACGTTACTTCATCTGGTGAAGGCAAAAGGATTTCTTTTCCCCTGGCACATCAGAAAGTAATTTACTTAAAGGAGAGATAGTTGTGATAAAACTCAATTTAAACAATGTGGTTCAAGATTTGATAAGATTTAGAAGACCTAGTTATTTATATTAAACCCTAAATTCTCTGTTCAGTTAACCTTTCACCTCATCAGAATACCTTACGAGAGCTGTAGAACAACATCATTTTGCAGGAATCACTAAAATATTTTGGGACGGTGATTTTTAAATGTTAGAATAGCTAAAGATTTAAAAAATAAAACAAAAAACAAACCTGGCTACTGTGACTTTTTCGACACCTCTCCTTTATTCCACGTGAAGAACCTCTGAGAGTGCTGGTCTTCTACTGTTTCCACACTTAGGGGTAACATACTCTACAAATCTTTAGATTGTTAACAAAAGCCTGCAGTTGACCTTCCCAGCGAGAGCCTCTTCCTTTTCTAGTTTACCCACATCCCAGGCAAATCAAATCTTCCTAAAATGTTCCCGGCATCTTTTCCTGTCTTCTCTCTAGACACCATTGAGAGCTACCCACACTCAGAAGGAATGTGGGTGTGCCTGGCCTGTGTGACAGCAGGGAGGGAGCCCCCATTCTGGCCCCTCTGGCCAACTTCTCCCACTTGGTGGGGGACAGATCCATCCCTGTGGTCATGGCCTTTCTCTGCTCACGTGTTTTCCCCCCTGGCTTCCTCAGTCTTTAAGGTTCATCATCTCCTCAAAATCATGACGACCCCAACCAGCCCAGCTATATAGAAATCTTTTTTTTTTCCCATATTTAAAGACAATTATAACAATTACCATTAGGACAACAACTACTTTCCAACTGATTTCTTTGGATGAGGTGCCAACTAATCATTTACATACTGAAATATAATGTATTACTTTAAGTAATTCCCATGAAAATCCTTTTAAGAATGAATTAACTGAGCCTTAAGGAACTGAATTGTCTTTCCTCTTGTCATTAGACCAGAGGCAAAGGAGCTGGGATTTGAAAACATCAGTGTCTGACTCCAAAACCATTTTTCTTAACAAAGACTGTGTTTCTTCTAAATGCAGTGTGGGCTATCTTGAGGGCAAAGATTTTGCAGCTATTGACAAATCCCTATTGATTGCTAAAAGACTATTTTGTTTTATTCAAATATATTACAGGACACATCTGAAACTCCTTTGTAGCTTCACCTTCTTTTGTATTATCTAGTTTTATCTCTATGGCTAGCAATTAACTGGATGAGTATTATAAAAAATATAAAGGAGTCAAAATGTGCAATAAAATCTATCTACTATGACTGTCTTAGAAGCGTATGAAATAGGAAGGAGAGAGCAAGTGACTGTTACAGAACGAGGACTCACTGACAAATATGAACCAGATCTCGGTAGTTTTAACTGTCCTGAGAAGCCAGAAAAGTGAATGGATAACTAGAGTCATGTGGATTTTTTTAAATGTTTTCACTGAAGAGGAAACTTTGAGCAGAGCATAGCTATGTGCATTTATACGCTGCGTGTGCTTTTTAAAATTCCATGTCCTGTTCAGTACAGAGGCAGGTGCAATATTAAAATGTACTGCCATCTCGATGAGGATGAGGTGACACCAAGCTGGGTCATCCAGAGCATGATCAGCCATCGTGTGCCCGGTGCCTGGTCGGCAGTGGAGACCGCCTGCCTCAGACACCACTCAGGTCCAGCTGCAAGCTAGTTTTCCAGCCTCCAAATCAAGTGAGACCCTACCTTCTGCACAAAGTGTTCCATGATAACCCTAGCTGGAAATGATGTTTTCTCCCTCTGAAATCTTTTAAGATGTATTAAATCATATAGACTTTCACACTGTGTTAAAGGCAAAGTTTTGGGGACCAGATTACGGGGCTTAAACCCACTTGTACTTACAAGGTCTGTGACTTCATATGGTTTCGTGGGGCTTAAATCAATTAATCTGTAATGCACTCAGAGTATTCCAGGTACACAGCAAGTACTCAATAACTGGTAGATGTTATGATAGAATTATTGCCACCTATTATCATCTCCAGATTACCACCACCTCCACCACTACCATTTGGCATCCTTATTTTTTTTTTAAGATTTTTTTTATTTATTTATACAAGAACCAGGTACAGGCCAGATGCGCGGGAGGGTGAGAGGATTCACCAGAGACAGAGTGGGGAGCAGAACACGCTGATCTACTGAAATGCACTGCTGAGGGGAACAGCAGGCGAGACAGGAGAGGTCTGCTGCGCCATGTGTGACCCTCAACGGCCAGCAGGGATCAAATTGGCACTGCAGAGGTTGCAGACAGCTTCACAGCGCTGCACTCAACCGCCTGCGCCACCAGGGAGGCCCCTGGCATCCTTCTTAAATATTCTTGAACATTAGTATTCTTATGTGCCTCGGGAAAAGTTCTACACACTGAGACTAAAATGGTGTCTTTTACAATTAATTCACTTAATTGTCTTTGTATGTAAGCATTTCATCTCTATAGTCAAATGCATGAAAAGCCATGCCACTCATTTCTCTAGAAGACGGCAAAAGGATCCCATTTTTTTCCTACCACAAGAACTCTGGTTTAAGTCTCAAGAGACTATTTCTTTCCTATCAAAGTCATAGTTTGGGACCCATTAACTCAGCAGGCAGTTGTGCCAATAAACTCTAAAAGATCATAGCCTAAGATGGACTCAATTTTGAGAAACAGGCAAAGAGGCAAAGAGCATGATAAATACAATGCTACCAGTAAAAACTCAAAGAATATTCTCTATAAACATTAAGGCAAGATGTGAGAGAAAGGATCTTAGATAAATCATTTCAAATATAGAGTCAATTGCTTTGCTTTCAATCCCCTTGAAAGGAAAAACGATTATGCTTTTTAGCTGTCAGAACAAAACTCTGGGGTAATTCATAAGGCATTATATTAACACATATAAAACAAAATGAAAAACAGCTTCACAGTATGACCTTACACTTGAACAAAATCTGGAGCAAGTGTATTGTAGGCCAGATTAATACCCAGTTTACCAGGCAAATAAATTCCACAGTGAGTCAGCCTCCCACTTCTTTATGCTGCCTCTGAGGAAATCATGGCTCTAGTTTTAAATAAAGCATAGATATTTCAAAACAAAATAGAAGCAACAGCTCAAAGCAGAGCCACGACTTTTTTCCTTTCTTTATTAAGTGTAGTTTTCGGTTTCTTTTCTTTTCTTATTTTTTTTTTTTTTTAGGTTTTAGAAAGTAAACCAGTTAAGAAAGAATCACAGACTGCAGAAGAGGTTAGGGCTGCACTTAGCAGGAAGGACATAAAATAGTGTCGTGCCATTTGCACTACCTGTGTGTATCTTAAGTACAGTATATTGAACAATATCGTACACAAAAAGGAAGTGTATTTACTGCAGAGGAGACAGTCGGCTGGGGCTCTTCAAAAGCAGATATTTCAAAGTTTACTTTCACATGGGTTTTCACTTTTTGACCTGCTCTTGACCTGGGTGATTCCTGCAGGCCAGTGAGTTTAACAAGGCCTGGGATCTATTAAAAGAGTGGTAGCCTGCCTTTTACCGAGTAGCACGCTGATGGTTTAAAGTAAATGTTATGGTTTGTCACAGGAACCAATTTGGTTACCGTTTGTTCTTCCTGCCGCTGGCTGCTGGTATTTTTGCAAGTGTTTTCCATTCTTTAAATTCTATAAAGAAATCTGCGTGCTGTTATTTTAAACTTCAGCATCTCTCTTTTTTTTTCAGGACTGATATTTTAAAACGGGGCCCTACATCCAGGGTTGCCTTCGAGTGCTCCTTGGGAGAACTTGAACTCGTGGTGTGTGAACAGGAAACCCATCAGCTCGAGTCCTGGATAATTATTAAGTGACTCTCAGATTGAACTGATTTGAAATGAGTTAATATAAGCCTCAGCCTGTGTTTAACAGAAATAAATAGGAGCTCTCCATCAATGACAAGGCAAAAAACTCATTTAAAAAGGCTTCCTTGTGTAGATGTAATTATTAATAAACTAGATGGAGGGGATATAAGTCTCTCATTAGATAGCCCTATAAGACTAATTAAACACCAACCTGATTTGTGACCACCTTTTTCTAGTCCCAGTGAAATCAGGGCCAATTGGAAAGATGAAGTGAACAAAATAACAAGTTTGGGATAAATATATATATATACTGCAGGTGGCCTTGTTACGCCAGCCAGGTAAGACACTGGCAAGCAGCTAAGAAAAGGGCCTCACACCGTGGGGCTGAAGATTAAACATCCCTTTGTTTTTTGTTCTTGGTCATAAAAAGAAAACACCTTATGGAATATACATTGGGCAATAAATTATACGTGTAAAAATATTGTAAGTACATGGCATGGAAAATTACTTGCTTAAAAATTAAACACTGAATAATTTGGCCCACTCGACAATGGGAAATAATTATTGTGCAAGGGCTTCCTGGTAATCAGTTGTTAGGACTTTTTTCTACCTAGAAACTCCTAGCATAATCAACTTCGTGATTCATTACAAGGCTTCTCTATGCAACTTCCATATGAGGAATGTTATTATGACCAGCTCTGGGTTGCTTATCAGACATGCCCTTCACACAGTTACATAGCAGCCTGAGCTTCCAGCTACCACCTGGGTAGTTGACGGGCCTCATGCCTCCCCCCCAGCAGGCACCCCCACCCTGAAAGCAAGACGAGAAGAACAAGCTTCACAGGGAGTGCAGATTGGAAAAACAGCCTAAAACTAACAGACTGTAGCTTTTTGCTCCTTTGGTACAATATGCTGATCAGAAATCATTACAAAGATTCTTTACTCAGCACTGATAAAGGACAACGCATTTAGAATTCATTCAAAAGGCACTGTCTAATTAGTACAAATTAACTGCTATTTATAACAGGATAAAGAAAAACGATGTTTGGGGAGATACTGTGATTAATCGGGAAATGGAGCATAAAAAGGATGAACATCTACAAGGCGCCAGGCCCCGTGCTACCTTCTGATAGTGCAAGGTCCCTGCGTGGGAAACAGTATCACACAAATGCATACATGGAAAACAGTGTGAGAAGGAATGTAAGGGAGGCTTGAAGAGAATACACCAAGTAAGGGATGCGACAAGGCGGCCAAAAGGGGCTAAAGGAGCAGAGGGCCCCGGTGGATGAGAGCTGGCTGGTCAGGAGACCAAGGATCCAGGGGAGGAGCTGGCAGAAGTCAGGAGACAGCAAGAAGCACATGACATGAATGCAATCCTCCCAAGTCTCTGCACAGCTGGAGTGTGCACGCTCGGGCCTAACTGGACCGATACGAAGCTCCAAAAACAGGAATAGCGAAATCTGTAGAGCTGCTAACCAACAGAGCTGCGCTGACTAGACGGAATGAACCAAAGGCACTGCACTAGGATAAAGAAGAAGCAAAATATTAACAAGGCCTATTCAAGGGTTCTTTTTTTTTTTTTTTTTTCCGAGGGTTCTATGATGATTCTTGAACATTTTAAATTATAATTTCCTCTGATTAATTTTTTAATTCTATTTTGTTGTTCATAATTTTACAGTATTTGATTTCTTCCCTCAGGTGTAATCCCCTTAAATCTCCCACCACCATATCACCTGTGAACTGTCCCCAGTGCACCCAGTGCTCTTTCCACCCCTGTTTGGTCCCTTTTCCTGCCACTCCCCTGCTTTAAGCCTCAGATCTAAAGTTGCCTTCAAGTTTTGTCTGTTTTTTTTTTTTTTTTTGACCTTTGTTTGGTTTCCCTATATTCCTCCTATAAGTGATATCATCTGATATTTATCTTTTTTAAAAAAAGATTTATTTATTTATGCATACAAGAGCTGGGGCACAGACCACAGATGCAGGAGTGAGGATTCACCAGAGACACAGCGGGGAACAGAACAGGCAGATTGATGAAATACCCTGCTGAGGGGAGCAGCGGGCAAGACAGGAGAGGTCTGCCGCGCCATGTGGGTCACCTCTCTGGCCGGGGCTCGAACTCAGGCCGCTATGGCTGGTGAGAGCTTCACAGTGGGACTTGAACCCTTGCACCACCAAGGAGGTCCTATGTATTTTTTGAAAGCACAGAGGAGAGAATGTCAACCATGTCTCTTACTTTCATATGAGATGAAATTTCATGATAGAAAATTTCTACCCGCTGATTTTGCAAATTCTAGTTAACCTAAATATAAGGTAGGCGTGTGGTCTGTAGGCAGAGTTCCGCTGGGAGGAGGAATATGTAGTTGGAAATGACTGGGCCACCTCTGTTTTCATATCCAATGCTATAGTTATGAGTTATACAGCAATAATGTCTACATTTATTTTGAAAATAAAACAGCACTCACTGGAACATTTAACAATGATCTCACATGGTATAAGTAGCATTTTTAGAGGGAGTTAAAATAATAAGGAAGACTTGTTAAAAGACAAGATAAGGCTTGAACCATGAACACCTGAATTAATGCCAAACTAAATCATGAAATCACATAGTATTACCCCAACATGGTTTTACCTGCAAAAAATCCAATGTTTTCGGGCCTCCCCAGTGGCGCAGCAGTTGAGCACTGGGCTGCAGAGCTGCCCGCAGCCTCTGCAGCGCCGGTTCGATCCCCAGCCACCGGCGAGAGTCCCACATGGAGCGCAGACCTCTCCTGCCGCGCTCGCTACTCCCCTCAGCAGTGTATTTCGTCAGTCTGCCTGTTCTGCTCTCCACTCTGGCTCTGGTGAATTCTCTCACCCTCCCATGCTTCTGACTGTACCCCAGTGCTTGTATAAATAAATAAATAAATCTTTTTTAAAAAACAATTCCAATGTTTTCAGTTATTTATTCTATTTATCAAAAAAGTATGAAACTATGAAACTGAGAACAATAGGAATAACCAATTCACTGTAATATCCATATTATAATTAATAGAACCAATGCCAAATATTTGCAGGCCTATTTTTTCAAATACCTCAAACACTTTAGAAGTGGCAATCTCCTTAGATTATTAGGAGACAGTAAATTAGAATGAATAATGAATATCCATTTTAAAGGTAGATAAATGAGACACTGCTGGATTAAGTGACAAGCTCCAAATCAGATAAGAAAAAACTATAGCCCATAAAGTTTATGAAAATGTAAAAATGTGAGCTGCTAATCAAATATCATGATTGTGGGGTCAGGTGCAAATCTAGAGATTGGAAAAGTAAATATAATCAGGCTGAGAACAGTGAGAAAAGATAAAAGACCAATCATGTAAGAGCAGGGTTACAGATTTTTTGTACTGCCATGTCATCATCTGCAAAATAAAAAAATTAAAGGTATCATAAAGATGCATTTAAAGAAAAAAAAATCTTAGTGCAACAGAAGAGTAACATCCTTGTCAGTGTGCCTGAGAGAAAGCAGTATCTCTGCATTTTGTAAGAATGCATGGAAAGTCTGGCACTAAAAAGAAAAAAATTCAAATTCAGATACTCCCAAGTATGAATCATGCCTCAAGTGTCATCATAAACTTAATCAAACACAAACAGAAATCACACTTTTTACCCGGTAATAACTGGAATTATCTGAGCAGACCAATATAGCCATAAAGCCTTGTTTTGCTCTTTCCTCCCCATATCCCATAGACACACACACCGTGTGTTATAATGCTGTTACTGGAATAGAATGTCTTCTGTTTATCAGAAAACATAATTGATGAAAATGCTTTTATTTATATAATAAAAGTATATAAAATAAAAGCATATAAATAAAACATATAAATAAAAGCATGTTTGTATATATATTCAATGTTTATATATATAAAGTTTGGGGGGAACTGCACTGATTCACAGAGTAACTATAAGTAAGCTAAGTCAAAAAGGATAGCAAGATAACAGCTGATGTTTTAACATGGTTAAATTCTAATTAAATTAAAATAGGGCACACTGCTTCAATTAATTGCCACATGCCCAATTATAAATCCTGATGAAAGGTATTACTTTTGTGTACTGATCATTTAGAAAATTACCTGGTTGCATGATATTGTCATCATATTTTAAAAATATTTTTACTATTATTCCTGAAATGCTTTCAAGTAGATTTATATTATAAACCCATTTTTCTGGTGAGAGAGTTGATTTACAAAGATACTGGATAACTCATAAAGGGTCACATCTGAGAATAAACTGAAATGACTGCAAGTAACTTTCAAAGAATAAAAGATTATGTAAACCTAATAGCATTAACAGATTATAAAGATAGGAGCATAAACAGAAAATTATCTCATCTACACTGATGTTTCATTGAAAAAAAAAAAAAGCCTCACAAAATATTAACTAGGATGCCTCTGTGGAAACAGACCAGTAAGTAAAAGAAGTAAAAGTTTTCCAGAACTGACTAATTACACTGAATTTGAATCCCTCCTGAGATACCTTGCCCTTGAGGAAAGCATTTTCTGAGGTTAACACAATTCAGGCATCACTAGGCAAGGGCACTTGTGTGTTTTCTCAGCAGGGAGTGTCCGGAACAGGGGCTTTCCCAGAAAATGTTACTGCAGATATTAAATTAGCCAAGTAACCACAGTAGGACACCATGGCCTATTCTGACTCCTGAATGCTATCTGGCTCTTGTCCTGCGGAGCTCAGAATCCTCATGCACTCGCTATGGGGGTCTCAATAGGAAATATATTGCAAATGGGAATACATGTACGTGAAGATATTTATAAATACAGACCAGCAGGAATTCTCTTACCCTGGCCCCATCCCCTCTCCTCCCCTCCACCAGCTCCTCCTGCAAACACATGTTCAAGTCTCTCCTATATCGCAGCAGAAACATTCCCCATCAAATGTTTCCCTCTGTGCCCATATCCTGCTTGATAGCCTGGTTATTACAAACAATGGTTTACAACAATGCACCTGTTCTTTCTCTCACCAGTGCCTCTAATCTCCCTAAAATCGATGCCCACACACAAGCTAATGGCTCTGCTTCCTCCTGTAATTCCAACCACCAATCATTCATTTGACTCTTGGGTCAGATGATCATTTTTCATCATCCTTTTTCTTCTTGAATGTCACTTCCTACACTGTGCCGTTCTACTTATAATTTAACTGCACCCACTGGCTGATATTTCAGTCCCCATTGACTCGATACACCTGAACTGCCTCCACTGGTTTTCAAACCACCGTGCTCACAAACACCTGGAAAGGCTCCAAAGGACACATTACTGGACCCCAACCCCAGGGGCTCTAATTCAGCAGGTCCAGGGAGGTCCTGATTATTCAAGTCCCTACCAAGTTCCCAGGGGATGTGTCTGGAGGCCAGCAGGCCACACTCCACATATGCCTAAGATAGTCTTAAGTCTATCTTATTTGCTCACATTCAGAAGCTTCATCCACTCTAATGATTTAAATTATGTTCGCTTGCAGATAACTCTGCAATGGCCATTTCCATTCCTAAACCCTCCCCAAAACTTCATTCCCACAGCTCTAACTTCCTGCCCCCTCCCGCCTGGCCCATCATTCAAGTTCAATGTGAGGGTGCTGTCTTCTTCTTCCCTCTCCTATGAAGTTTTGTGTCTCCAGACTCTGCTCGGCAACTGCTCCTCTGTCAGACCACTGCCACCTCGCCTCACTTCACATCTGGGCTTTGGGAATCACTTATTTTAACTTCCTGCCCCAATGCTCTACCTGCAAACACACTACTGCCAGATTCATCTCCCTCAACCAACACCTTGTACGCGCTAATGGTTCCCCATCATCAGTGGCAGAGCTTTTCAACTGGTGTGGGTGACGGGTGAGCTAGCACGTCCGGTTCCTGAGCCATCAGGGGGTCCAGCTGCATAGGGACAGCTGGGTCTCAAGCCAGGAGCTGGCCAGCCTGAGGTCCACCCACACTGCACGGTCGCCACTCCACACCTGCCACCCCACCAGTCATTTCAAGCCTTCTTTGTCCCCACTGTGCCACTTAAATAGTTTCATGATCTACGTGCTCTGTGGAGCAAAACTTGTCGGCAACTACTGATGTCCAGGATGATGTCCAAATTCCTCAATTTGGTATCAGAGACATCAATACTATGTCAGCCAAAACCAGTAAGACATAAGGTTCCTCTCTCTGAAGTGTTCCTGACTCCACTCTACAAGCTGATTTACCTCTGTCGATTCTCTGCTATAAAAATACAACCCTTCCAGATAAAGACAAGCTTACAATCCAAACCTTGAAAGCTGACTACAGCTCTGAAACATGGCCAGAGGGTAACAACAAAGAGGGAAGGAAGCTCAAGGGACTCTGGGTGATTGGGTGGTGGGTGCCGACACCTGATGACAGGGAGTGAGTGAGGGGGATGCTAATGTTACCTCAATTTAAAAAATCAGTAAGTAGGGCTTCCCCAATGGCACCGCGAGTTGAGCGCAGCGCTGTGAAGCTGCACGCAGCCTCTGCAGTGCTGGTTCAGTTCCCGGCCGGCCAAGGAGAGTCCCACGTGGTGGGGCAGACCTCTCCTGCCTCATCTACTGCTCCCCTCAGCAGTGTACTTCGGTCCTTCTGCCTGTTCTGCTCCCTGCTCTGTCTCTGGTGAATCCTTCCACTCTCCCGCGCCTCTGGCCTGTACCCCAGTGCTTGTAAAAATAAAAATAAAATCTTAAAAAAAGAAAGAAAGAAAAAAATCAATAAGTAAATTTATGAGAAAAAAATACACCTCTTCCTCCAAGTTCTAGTTCAACATATTCTCCTTCTGTGATGGACAAAAGTTTAGACCATTTAATATTTTCTGGGGTGGGCACTGACGGACAATCAGAGAAGGTGAGAAAGAGCAAGGGTTCCAGACCAGCCAAGCTGCCACAGTTCCATCTTCCCTGCATCCCTGTGTGAGCCATCACCCGCCCAGCTCGGCTATGCCCTAGTATCTGTCTGCTTGCTCATCGGGCATCTCTCAGTAGAAGAACATCTCCGTGAACAAATGTTTTTGGCATTTCTATTATGTGTTTATATACCTAGCAGATACTAAAGGTAGATGTAATTTAAAAGGAAGTTTAGAATTCAGTGATGAAAGGCAAAATAGGAAATAGCAACTTTCAAAACAACATGAATAGTACGCTTACCAGTGTGATAGTAAGCTATCTCCAGAAAGCAAAGGCTTAGAATCTACTTCTGGAATCCTGAAGCCATGTTTTAACAGTCAAACAAGGAAAAGATTTCCCTGACAATTTATTAAAATCGTAAGTAGCCCCCCAAGTATATCAAATTCAAATTAAAATATTTTCATTTATAAGTTCTAAAAATGTGGGCAAAATAGGGCTCATGTCCTTAATAGCAAGAAGCTCCACCACACAAAGCAAAAGGAAACTCTCAGACTTATAAGGACAAAATAGTGGCTACCAGAGAGGAGGGAAGGGAGGTGGATAAGTCAGAGAAAGAGGTCAATGTTATGTGATGGATGGAAACTAGACTTTTGGTGGTGAGCATGATGTAGTGTATACAGATGTTGGTCTGGAGCACTGTACACCTGAAACCGATCTCATGTTAAAAACCAGTATTACTTCAAAGACAAAAAAATAAGCAGCAGCTCAACAGTGTGTGAGCGCTTTGAGACACGGCAGCCACAACACGAACTCACATAATAGGTTCAAGAAGAAAGCTGAGGGGGTCTCCTCCCAAGTCTTTTCTAGTCATAGTGAAGATTGTTCTCTGGAAGCTCTCCCCTGTTCCTCACTTCTCCTCATCCAGAAAGGGCCAGCCACCATGGAAAGGGAATGGACTGTCGTGATGGTATAGACCTTCCCAGGGCTGGGTGCTTGTCTGAGTATAGTGTGGATTGATGCCTGGGCAAAATCAGGACACCTTAACTGGGAAGAAGGTGGCAAGACAATCGTGCTTGACACAAAATTGATTATGGATGTAAACTATGTGCAGATTCTGTGCAGCAGAGTTCAGCAACAAACAAAATATCATCCTTGGGCCTCCTTGGTGGTACAAGTGGTAAGTCTCAGCACTATGAAGCTGTCCATGGCCACTGCAGCACAAGTTCAATCCCCCGCCAGGAAGCTACCCACATGGCACAGCAGACCTCTCCTGTCTCGCCCACAGCTCCCCTCGGCAGTGTATCTCAGTAGATCTGCCCATTCTGCTCCCCACTCTGTCTCTGGTAAATCCTCTCACCACCCCCACACACACTTCTGGCCTGTACCCCAGCTCTTGTATTCATAAATAAAATAAATCTTTTTTTCTTTGTATATGAACAGACCTTTTTTTTTTAGTACATTTTTTACGTCATTTTTTGTTTTTGCACAATGTATGCATTTTCATCTTGGTTATAGTCCCCATACAATTCCCATCCCCTTTGTTTTGATCCTACTCCCTCCCCCCGCAATAGTGTGTCTCTGGTTTATAGTTGTTGTTGATTTTGATTTTTACTTTATTATAATTAGTCTTTTTCCTGGTCCTTATTTAGGTTTTCTAAATTCCTGCTATGAGTGAGACCATCCGGTATTTTTCTTTTTCTTTCTGGCTTATTTCACTGAGCATGATCCCTTCCAGCGCCATCCATGTTGCAGGAAATTGCTTATCTTTTTTGAATGCTGAGTAATATTCCATGGTGTATATGTACCACATCTTCTTGATCCAGTCATCTATTTTGGGCGTCTGGGCTATTTCCATAGCTTAGCTATTGTAAATAGTGCTGCTATAAACATAGGGGTGCGGGTGCCCTTTGGAATTAATGTTTCTGTATCCTTTGGGTAAATATCTAGGAGTGGAATTGTGGATCATATGGAAGCTTCATCTGTAGGAGGTCGAGGAATCTCCACACAGCTCTCCACAGTGCTTGGGCCAGTTTGCACTCCCACCAGCAGTGCAGGAGAGTTCCTTTCTCTCCACAACCTCGCCAACATTTGTTGTTGCTCGTTTTTTTAATATGTGCCATTCTCACTGGTGTGAGATGATATCTCATGGTAGTTTTGATTTGCATTTCCCCGATGACAAGTGATGTTGAACATTTGTTCATATGCCTGTTGGCCATTTGCATTTCCTCTTTGGAGAAGTTTCTTTTCAGCTCTTCTGCCCATTTTTTTGACTGGGTTATTTACTTTGTTTTTGTTGAGTCTCATCAGCTCTTCGTACATTTTTGTGATCAGTCCTTTATCATTGGTGTTGTGTGCAAAATTTTTCTCCCAATCAGTGGGGCGTCTCTTTGTTTTGGTTACTGTCTCTTTTGCTGTGCAGAAGCTCTTTAATTTGATGTAGTCCCAGCCATTTATCTTTGCCTTCAATATCACTGCTTTGGGTGATGTGTCTTTAAAGATGTTACTGTGGTGTATGTCATGTAGTGTTTGGCCTATATTTCCTTCTATGTATTTTATGGTTTCAGGTCTTATGTCTAGTTGTTTAATCCATTATGAGTTGGTTTTTGTGCATGGTGTGAGGTAGTAATCAAGCTTCATTCTTTTACATGCAGCGACCCAGTTTTCCCAGCACCATTTATTGAAAAAACTTTCTTTGCTCCATTGCATATTCTTTGCTCTGATGTCAAAGATTAGTTGACCTGGGCCTCTCCAGTGGCGCAGTGGGTTGAGCACAGCGCTGTGAAGCTGTCCATAGCCTCTGCAGTGTGGATTCAATTCCTGGCCTGCCAGGGAGAAACCCACATGGTGTGGCAGACCTCTCCTGTCCTGCCCGCTGCTCCCCTCAGCAGTGTATTTTGGTCAATCTGCCTGTTCTGCTCCCCAAACTGTCGGTGAATTCTCTCACCCTCCCCTGCCTCTGGCCTGTGCCCCGGTTCTTGTATAAATAAAAATAAATCTTTAAAAAAAAAAGATTAGTTGACCATAAATTTGTGGGTTTATTTCTGGATTTTCTATTCGGTTCCATTGGTCCATGTGTCTGTTCTTGTTCCAATACCACGCAGTTTTGATTATTATGGCTTTGAAGTCTGGGAGTGTGAAACCTCCATTCCCTTCTTTTTTTTTTTTCCCAGGAGAGCTTTGGCTATTCAGGGTTTTTGGTGGCTCCATATGAATTTAATCAATATTTGTTCTATTTCTTTGAAGAATGTCATTGAAATTTTTATTGGAATAGCATTAAATCTGTAAATTGCTCTTGGTAGGATGGCCATTTTTATAATGTTAATTCTTCCAATCCATAAGCAGGGGATGTCTTTTCATTTCTTTGTGACTTCTTCTATTTCTTTTAACAGTGTTTTATAGTTTTCTTTGTATAGGTCCTTTACCTCTTTTGTTAGGTTTATTCCCAAGTATTTCATTTTTTGGGTTTCAATAATAAAAGGGACGGTTTTCTTGATTTCTTCTTCTTCAGATTCATTGTTTGTGTATAGGAAGGCTAGTGATTTGTGTGTTGACTTTGTATCCTGTTACTTTACCAAACTGATTGATTAGTTTGATTAGTTTTTCTGTGGAGTTCTTGGGGTTCTCTATGTATATTATCATATCATCTGTGAATAGTGATAGTTTAACTTCTTCCTTCCCTATTTGGATTCCTTGTATGTCTTCCTCTTGTCTTACTGTTCTGGCTAGGACTTCCAGTATTATATTGAAAAGCAGTGGTGAGAGTGGACATCGTTGTCTTGTTCCAGATCTTAATGGAATTGCTTTTAACCTTTCACCATTGAGAATGATATTGGCTATGGGCTTGTCAGGTATAGCCTTTATGATATTGAGGTATGTTTCTTGTATCCCAAGTATTTCAAGGGCCTTTATCATAAATGGGTGTTGTATTTTGTCAAAAGCTTTCTCAGCATCTACTGACATTATCATATGGTTTTGTATTTCTTTTTGTTGATGTGTTGGATTAAACTGATTTTTGGATGCTGAACCATCCTTCTGTCCCTGGAATAAATTCTACTTGGTTGTGGTGAATTATTTTATGGATACATTGTTGGATTCTGTTAGCTAAATTTTTACTGAGGATTTTTGCATCAGTGTTCATTAGAGAGATTGGCCTGTAGTTTTCTTTTTTTGTGTGTTGTCCTTGTTTGGCTTTGGTATTAGAGTAATGTTGGCTTCATAGAATGTGTTTGGTATTATCCCTTCCTTCTCACTTTTTTGAAAGAATTTATGAAGGGTAGGCACTAGTTTGTTTCTGAATGTTTGGTAGAATTCATTTGTAAATCCATCTGGTTTTGGGGAGGGTTTTGATTACCATTTCAATTTCACTGCTTGTAATTGGTCTGTTTAGGTGTTCTACTTCTTCTTTATCTAGCTTTGGGTGATTGTAAAGTTGTAGGAATTTGTCCATCTCTTCTAGATTGTTGAACTTGTTTGCCTATAACTGCTCATAGTAGTTTCCGATTAATAAATAGATCTTTTACAAAAATCATCCTCATGCTAAGTTTCCAGTATCAGAGTAATTCAATTTTTCTATTCTAATAGAAATGTCTCTGGCACCAAGTGATCATAGGAATTGATTTAACATCTCCTACAAATGAATAATATTTTAAGATTTTAAGTCATATATGTCCCTCACATAATTATTTCTGTCATTACTTGCTCATTAACCTATTAAAGTTGATTTGTTACCCTAAACTTTTCAATATAAAGTCAAAAAAGAAAAAGAAAACAAAATTGTGACATGGGATATATTTACCTATGCAATAAGAACAAGTAAATTTCTTCATATTACTGATAGTTTTATCATCTTTTATTGCTACCATAGACTAGCTTCATCTTCCTGCTCTAAAGTCTAAGAAATTCTCAAGGTCAAGACTTATTTTTTATTTTCATTCACCAGCATATACCCTGGTACTCATTCCATCAATTATGGAATAAACACATACCTTTTCAAATCATCTATACACCTTTCCTGTCTTCCCCCCTGCCATTGGCTTATTTGCAATTGACACAGGGCAGCAAGAGGCACTATAACTGGACAAGGACACTGCCCAAAGTTTATCAATCACTATCTGAGTTCTTCACCTGTGCATACAATTATAAGACTACTCAGGCTTGAGAACAACAACAGTGGGATTTATTCAACAAACCAGGGGAAAAAAATAGTTACCGAGGTAAAAAATGGCTGTTTACCTCACCCAAAGCAGTGTCCAGTGTTTTCAAGATCTAAACAAATAACAGCTAAGATGGCATCTTTCCACCACTGGAGGACACAGTATTCCTCTCCCCAACAATAGGCCACATGCCCAAGATGGTGTCTTCCTGTGGCAGCCAGACTATATATAGGCCAGGTTCCAACTCATGAAGACAACAGAAGACACCACAGGAGATGCTCCAAGAGCTGCCGAGATGCCCCAGCACAGCACCAGACAAGTGACACTCAAAATAGCAGCTGCAGCAGCTGAAAGACCCGACAAACGGCTACACTCACCCTGATCAGCAAGGCGCCTGGCTCCGGGTCTTCACCTTCCCCGACAGGCTGCAATAACAGCAAAACCGGGAACAGTTTCACTTGCTCAGCTACTTGCAAACCTCCAAACTTTTCCCCTCTGAGGCTGGCTACTGGAAGCCTCTCCACGTTTGGAGGTCCACAACAGCCTTCTGGAAGACCAGTGCAATGGAAGTCAAAATCACTGACCCCGAAGACGCTGCATCTCAAGTGCTGAATCCTCAAAAACTGAATCCTCAAAAGCTCAATTCCAATGACTAAATCATTAGGGGCTGCTTTTGTAGTCCCTTGTATATTTAATCAGTCACTCCACCCCAAAATGTGATACTTTTTAGCATTTTCCCTGGACCTCACCAGCAACCCCCCCTCAGGGGGCACCACCTGTAATAGTCTTTGGCTTTAGCCACCCCTTACACAATGAACTCTTTCTTTTTTCATTTCATTTGATTTTCTCTTAGCTCCTGCATGTAAATCATTATTTGGTTTGGTTTGGTTTGGGGGTGATAGAGGCAGAATCAGAAGACACACACAGGGCCTCCCCTGGTGGCGCAGGCGGTTGATTGCCGCGCTGTGAGGCTGTCCGCAGCCTCTGCAGCGCCAGTTCGATCCCAGCCAGCCGGCAAGGGTCCCACATGGTGCGGCAGACCTCTCCTGTCTCACCCGATGCTCCCCTCAGCAATGTATTCATCAGTCTGCCTGTTCTGTTCCCTGCTCTCTGTCTCTGGTGAATCCTCTCACCCTCCCGCACATCTGGCCTGTACCCCGGTTCTTGTGTAAATGAATAAATAAATCTTTAAAAAAAAAAAAAAGATGCACACACACACACACGCACATACACACACACACACACACACAGAGACTTGCCCCTTTGACAAGACTCCAGTGTTTACACTGGTTTGTTTTGCTGTAAGAGAATAAGCAACTCTTATATTTCGATAAAATGAAAACTCTTCTGTCCTTCTCCTCCTGTGCTTCTCCTACAGTGGCTAAAGGATTTAAAACTGAAATGCACATATGTGCCAATCATGCCAACTCCCTAAATTGTGATCTCACAACAGAAAGCACACATCAGCTTATACTGATGTCTCCACCTCCACTGCCTTAACTGGCAGGAGTAACAGCTATAATTCGCCAACAGGTTGACACAGCAGAGCGTGGACTTGGGCTGACAGCGCAGGACCTTTCAGCAGTTGTAATCTACAACACATGCTGCTCGCCGAACGCCAGGTGTGGCTCTGTGGGCGTCACGGTGAAAAACAAGAAGGGGAAAACTTCCCTGCCTTGTTAGCATAGGAAGCACGAGGACACCCCTCCATGAATGAAGGTCAGCCCAGACTTGAAAACAAATTTGTTGTTCCCACCGAGTGAGTCACTGTAAAAAAGGAACATTAATTTATTGAAGCAGTTACGTGACGACCTCAAGCTGAAAAAGGACTACTAAAAAGGCTTAAGAATGCATATCTGTGTAAATACTTCATCTAGTCTGACATAGTTAGGAATGTGTATGTGCAGATATTTTTAAACACGTGTTATTTAGAACAAATCAATTTCTAAGTCAGAAAACCAATAACTACAGGAGAGATGTGACATATTTTCCTTCAAATGTAGCTTAATTCTTGACTTTCTCCTCTCCATGTGCAGCTCTTAAGCTGTATGAAGCTTTAAAAAGGTCTAAAGACTATATGCTTCATATAACTAAGCTTCTCAAGAAAACAGATTGGTCTTTCTGTTTTCATGTATCTGTCGAAATTTTAAAATTTCAATATCATCATCATCTTTCTCCAGAAGGAAAAGTCACGCTGTGCCCAGCACATGCAATCATCTGTCCCCACTTCAAATACCCAACACCATTCCTTACTCCTCTCTTAGGCCTGCTGTGAAACCACATTCTCTTATTTACCTACCTCTCTACCCCCAAATTCCCACGCTCTGCCCCCCTGTGTGCAGAACCAATCCATCCAAACTCAAGCCATGTTATCAAGGCCAATTTCAAAGCCTACTCATTCCCCAAGTCCCTTCAAAATTAATGAATTCAAAATTAATTTAAAATATGCAACTTATCTTCATGCCTTCTGGTTGTTTTTATTTGTTAATTTCAGTACCACCTTAGCTGCAATCCACATCTGGAGGATGGAATAAAAAGGTGTCAACACACAATCAGGTATTGGAATTTGGAAGAGTCATGGTCTACATGGAAGGCTCTGCTCAGTGAGTTTAATGTCATTGTGACATTGGATTTAGACAGGTCACTTAAGTGACCATCACTGGGATCAACATTCAACCAAATAGAGTACCTGCAGGCCTGTGTTGCACATGCCCACATGTTCTGCTTCTCCACTACACAGAGGCACAGTCGGGCGTGGCCGCTGGTGAGCTAATTCTGCTTCCTGTGAGAGACTTAAACAATAGTTTACATTTACTGAATTTTAAAAGATATTTGTAAGTATTTTGTACTACATTTTAGGTGGGTTTTTTGGTTTGTTTTTTGTATTACTGAGGCAACATCAGCCCTAGCAGCCCTCGGACCATTAGATCAGAAAGAAAACAAGCCAGTCTCTCTTTTTAACCACGCTTTGTGGTGGGTCTTCTCTTACTATAGACTAACCGTATCCAAACTAAATATGGTCTCTGAATCCTGCCAATATACTGTTCTGAAGGAACATAATTATTTTGATGCTATCCCTAAGGTTAAATGAGACATTTTCGATAAAGTGAATTTAAGATTCAGTTGTCTTGTGGTCTCAAACTTAAAGTCCATATGACAGGCCTTATGCTATTCTAAAAGCTAGCCATTTTTATGTTCCTTCACAAAAGAGGGAGGCACAGGTCAGGATGTAACTTAACCAAGGCAAACCACCAGGTTTTCACCTAAACACTTTGGCGCCAAATTCACGATAGAGTTCTACTTTTTGTTTCTGCCCAATTCAGGATTGCCTAAAATCCCTCGTGTAAAGACACAATTTTCTTGTGTCTTTTCAAGTAAAACCTAGCAGAATTAAATACTTGGCTACTAAGGTGAATTTTCATCTAACTTCCATTAATGGAAAGTAACAGCATCGACATTTAGACATAGAGAGCAGATATTTACTAATTTGAAATTTTAGCCTGCCTGAGAACAGACCACTGAAACATTTTTTAATTTTTTTACTTATATCTTTTACATCACTGTGTAGTTCCCATAAAATACTCACCACCAAGTCACCCGTGAACCACACCATAGTCCCTGTGCTCTTCTCTCCCCTGGCTTAATCCAATTTCCTCCTCCACCCTCACAGAATGCCTCTGATTTTATGGTTGCTTGCTAGTTTTGTTTTTTGTTTTATTATTATTGTTGTTGTTGTTGTCACTGTCGTTGTTTTTTCTGATCCTTTATTTGGTTGCCCTATATTCCTCCTATAAGTGAAACCAGCCAACATTTTTAACCACATTTTATTTTAACCATTTTTAATCATTAGGAAATTCCTTAATCTAAAAGAGGAATCATTATCATAAGTGAATTGATGGAATAAAAACGACAGCTATCTGAAATCATCTCATAGTCATCAAGAAAGAAAAGTTTACCAGAGGCATGAAAAGTTGAAAGTGCCTTTTCAAAGCTGCAAGTCCAATGACGTAGGTCAGGCTCATACTTAGCATAAGACAAAGGCTTTTTGTGTCTTCATGTGGCAAGAGACCACTAAGCTGACACGTGAGCTGGAAATGGATGTCCTGTGGATCTCAAGGACAGTACCGGGGGCCTTTTACCTCTCTATCAGGCTCAAGGTCAGACCACTAAGACTTTGCCAAAATATATGCTGCTTCTTTTCCCTTAAAATTTCCTATGTGTGATAAACGCTAAAACTTCTTAACATTTCAGTAAGAAATAGACAATGCAACAGTATTCTACTTACACATGGCCAAATACTTCAGACTTTTCCTTTACCTCTCCCCATACTAACTGTATCTATATGTAAATATATCTACATGTACTGACTCGCCTTCTCTTGACACCTTGCGCTATGTTACATCATTATAATCTAATTCCGAGTAATGAACACCATTACTCTTAACTAATGAAGTACTTTAATAACTTTCAGAGGAAAGTGTCTAAACTTCAATAAGTACAGAAATTTTCAGGCGTGGTGATCTCGTAGAGATATTTTAACTGACTGGTCTTCCCAGGCATTCCCTATCATCCCACAGAACCAGTATATATCCTTTTAAATATACCAGTACTGCTGGCAATAATATGTCCAAGTATCCATTAAAAAATAATAGATTAGGGGCCTCCCCGGTGGCGCAGCGGTTGAGCGCTGGGTTGCGAAGCTGCCCGCAGCCTCTGCAGTGCCGGTTCGATCCCCAGGTGCTCCCTGGCCACCGGAGAAGGGTCCCACATGGCGCGCAGACCTCTCCTGCCACCCACTGCTCCCCTCAGCAGTGTACTTCGGTCCTTCTGCCTGCTCTGCTCCCCTCTCTGGCTCTGGTGAATTCTCTCACCCTCCCGCACTTCTGACTGTACCCAGTGCTTGTATAAATAAAATAAATAAATTAAAAAAAAAAATAATAAAATAAAAAAATAACAGATTAAAGGCATGTTTCATTCTTTTCCACATTCATATCTATTTACTATTTATTAACTTTCCAATCTGAATAAATAGATCCATATTGACTAGCTTCTCAATTTTTTTGTCTTGTTGACACGTTCAGCTCAGACTTGTTGCACATAAAGGAAATTCAGTCTCTAGACTAAAATCTGACTTATAAAAAAATTAACAGTGGGATGTAACAGGAATAGAAATTAACATTGACCGAGAGTCTATTTTGCGCCAGGTTTATGCATAGAAAACATGCATCATTTCAAGCTATTATCGTAAGAACAGAAGTAACTTTTAGCCCTCAATTCATTTGATAAATGAGAATATAGCCCTCATTTGATAAATGAGAATTCAAATTCAAAAGAAGTCTCACTCATGGATTCTCAGGCAACAATTATTAACAACAGGATTTAAATGAGATTTATTTGATTCTTTGACAAACTTTAAGGAAGACTGGTTATGTGGTACTTTTTTTAACTCATAATGTTTTTAATGTTGGTATAGTAAAATGTCTATCCTATACTTTGCAAGCAAATTTCATTCTTTTCCCTTCCCATTTTTAAAGTTCACATAAAAAAGTAGGTAGAAGTGCAGGAACAAAGATTCTAGAAGGAATGCAGCCCCAAGAATGGTCAAGTGTGTAAGAAATGAAAAGACATTTAGAGAAATCAATCAAGTTACAAGAGAGTTCTCAGATGAGCTCAGATTTCAAAAGGACATATGTAAAAGCAAGAAGTAAGAGCACTAAAGCAAAGATAAATGGGGGAACAAGGAGGAGCTACATCTGTTAGGAGA
This sequence comes from Talpa occidentalis, assembly GCF_014898055.3. Taxonomy (NCBI): domain Eukaryota; kingdom Metazoa; phylum Chordata; class Mammalia; order Eulipotyphla; family Talpidae; genus Talpa; species Talpa occidentalis. Next base: position 95,596,612 of record NW_023601322.1, read on the forward strand.
GAGTAATAAGGTCTTAAACCTGAATGCACTGAAGCTTAGAAGGAATTCCAGGCATCAATAAGATTTTTAAAACTGATAAAAGGGAACCCCCCCAAAAAAGGAAGTGAAATGGCAACTGTTTGTAAAAGGTACTTAATATTTACAGAAAACAGAGAGACAAAAAGTCTTACCTGATGCCTACTCTGCCTTCATCTTCTCCCCTAAGGGGAGAAAAGTCTGGAAAATATGCCCTCGAAAAGGGAGCTACATTTTATAACCAGTCGTTCAGATAAAAAGCTGGTAGGTGCCTGAGAAACTCCAGTACGCCCCAATGTGCTATACCCCAGAACCCTTCCTGGTCTATGGCATTCCTCACTAATGACCTTCATGTGTACCCCACTTCAGAAAGCCCATGAGACCATGGCAGAACAGAGCTGCTCCATCTCTGAAAGCTGATTTTGACCACAGACTTCCCTTTTCCTGCTCCCATTGTTCCACGACACTTGTACTTTGAACACATCAGGAGCAGAAACCTCCTTATAATTAATGTATGGCCTCCCCCTCTTGGTTTGACTCCAGACTCTACCAAGAATGTACAGCTCCTCGCCTCAACCACTCTCGTCTGTCTCAAGAAACCCTAACCTCAGATCCACTCAACCTTGAATTTTCTGCATTTCTCTAATCAAGTTATGGAGCACAATGGAAAAGAATCACCACAACTGTAGATGGAGACCACTACGATTTTATGGTCTTAAATCTTATAAAGGGTTTTCAATATGTGATGCGAGTCATTCTCCACATGCCTCTGGTCAGCTCCCAACTTTTTCAAGACTCTACAACTTTCCTTAAATGATCCCCTTTCAGACATTTACTCCATTGTGTCCAGGAGATGATACAAGCCACACACACACACACACACACACACACACACACACACCCAAAGAGGAAAAAGAAGCCATGAGCAATAAGCTCCCTCAATCTGCTGCCCTCCTACCTACAGGGTGAAAGATCTCAAGAACCATCCAACACTGTGCTCTTTCTCTTGTCCAAACCTACCTACCTTTCCACCAGCCCCACAGCTCAACTCTGGTGTGGCAAATAGCTGCAGTGATGGCCTGCAAAGGTGCCTATGTCCCAGTATCCACTCCCTGTCACACCCTGTGATTCTGAGGTTGGCCGTGTGATATGCTGTGGCCAAGGTGACAGGAGCAATGATGAAGTTGAGCTTTGAGCTTTGCAAAGAGCTTGTTCATTAAAGTTTGCCTTTTCTTACAGCTCTTGGAAACTCTATGGCCATCACTACAAGGATAATGCTAGGCTCACCTTCAGGATGATAAACAACACACGGCTTTGATCTTGCCTGTGCTGACACAAAGCCAGGGTGCCATCCCAAACTAACCAACACAGACAAGTCGCCAGCTCTAACCTCAGAGATCTCTGCCAGTCCGGACCAAAGAACTACCCAAACAATGGTCTGACTTGTGAGAAATAATGCACACAAACTGATTTAAACCAAAAAGTTTTGGGGTGATTTGTTATGCAGCAAAAGCTAACTGATACTTACTCCATCATGTGAATCCTCCTGACTGCCTCAGCATATATATATACAATGGGTTTTCATCTTAAACTACACCTCCTCTACTCCCATACAATGCTTCCTTCATGAACTGTTTCCAAAAGCTGTCTTTATTTTCCCTCACAAACTGTTCAAATTTTTAATACTGAATTCTGACTTTTTCAGTCATCAGCCTAACAGAACTGCTTTTAAAGTTACCATTGAATTTGCTAACTTCAAAGGACAATTTTCAGTTTTTATGTACAGTAAACAATACTGGAACATCTGTTTACTGCCTCAACCCCTCATCCTCCTGAAAACACACAGCCATGCTTTAGTATTCAATTCAAGGGTCACTATCAACTCATTTTAGACATTTCAGAACCCTTCTCTGGGCTCCCAGAACACAGAGTCTGTGTGTCATGTGGATTTCGCTGCCTCTTTGTTATTTTCAGCTCCCCATTACATTTTCTGATCCTTAAAACTCAACATCTGCCTTGTAAAAATGAGTCAATAAAGGGGAATGGTTTTTCCTCCATTTCTTTAACCAAAAAAATTGAAAATCTCTCCAAAAGAAACAAGAAAAATGAAATTTAACCTAGAAAAACGCCAAGGCTCTCAATGTAATTCAAAAACTTCCTTCCAAGCTTATTTTGCTCTACCTTTATTTTAGAGATCATTTCTGTGAACAAAGACTAGGAAGATTTAACCGTAAGTTCAAGTTTATCCAAAAATTGGATAATACCCTTTTTAAATAAGAGAACCTTGAACTAACATAATGGAAGTATAATAGCACCATGCAGGAACGGTTACAACATATTGTAAAATCACATCTTTCACCCTAGGAAAGCCACATTCTCAGAGAGGCACCAACAGCTACATCAGAACACCACGGAAAGTAAGGTGGGATGAAACAATGGGAGATATTTGTCTGAGCAAAGAGAAGCTAAGGAGAGCGCGATGGTGGTGTCCAGGTGAGAGCGGCAAGCACAGGATACCTGTGAAGATACAGATGACCCATGAGGAGATAAAGAAAGGGAAATTTTCTTCAATGGAAAGAAAACTTATTTACGAATTAAAAATAGCCCAAGAATCAGACTGGCCGCCTCCCAGGGAAGGGAGTAGTCCTCACTCATCAGATACGTGTCCGGCGGAGGCTAACTAGCCATCTGTCAGCCTCGGTGATCCCTTCCAGAGATGGCTTTTCATATCTGGAGGATTTTGCTGGCTTACAGTTCCGTAGTTTAGCTGTGTCATGCAACAGCTTATTTACAAGTGGGTTTTGCTGGTGGTGGTGTTGTTTTTGTTCATTTTCTATTCTCCTAACTTATTTTTGCCTCCTGGAGAGCAGCACTAAGTCTATTTGTACTGCACTTACCAGAGCTACCCCGCAATATCTCTTTGGAACACTATCCTCTGAAATGTTTTGAGGTCGTGCCAGCTGAGGCTGTAGTCATCACTGTCACTTCCTTCTAGTGCTTTCATTCTATCTCTGCTCTTGGAACGGTCCCAGCAGAGGCCAAGGCAACTTCTTTCACAAACAAAATCAACATCATGCTCTCTCTTGATCCAACACAACACAACAAGAGGTGGCTGTAACCCCGGGGCTACTGTTTCCAATATTAGTGTGCTTGTCAGTGACATTTCCTTCTCAGTGACTCGGAAAGCCCCTTGTTGTACCATAACCACTAGGCTAATGGTTATGTTCTTTGAACAACAATCCTTCATTTTCTGCCTTGTCTGTCAGAGGAAAAGGGAGGCATGAAAGAAAACATGTTGGCCCAGGATGAGTTAAAATTAAATGACAATCTCCACAGCTCCTTCCTCACAAGTAAAGAATGATGACAAAATGAGGGGAAGGATGAACACGTTCATTAGACTGAGGATGGCAAGCCCCAGGCGGATGGGTTTTAGCCGCATCTCCTTTCTATGACCTTATTCACTCCCTGTGGAAGGACTATATGCTGTAAAACAAAAGACACTGCATCATCCTCCCAGATGTGTGAAAAGGGTGTGGGGTGTGTGGGGGGTATATGTGTGTGTGTGTGTGTGTGTGTATGAGAGATGATAAATGGGAAGAAACATTTTTCATGCACAACAAAATGTAGTAATGATATCCTAGCAAAGATATCATTTGGTCTCCCTCTAGATCTCCTTTTTGACCTTTTAGGAAACCTAAGACAAATGAGTCCTTGAAGTTCTACTCTAAATGTCCATAATATTATTTTAGGGCTCCTGCCAAGTGTGCTAAGTGTCCCGTGGGTTATTAAATATCAAAAGTTGTACCAGGACAACATGGAGTTACCAAGACCTTAAGAGTAAATACAACAGCAGGTATCACATTTCCAGCTGACAAGTCTATATTGCAATAACCCTGAGGCTAGAAACCATCTATCTCCTCCTCATCGGACAGCGCCAAGCTTAAACACGGAGTAGGTCCTCAACACCATCTTCAAGAATGTTTGTTCACCCCACAAAAAGAGCAGGGGATTTCAGATTCCTTTAGAAGGAATTCATCATTCCTAGGGGGTCTTAAGGGTTCTGCTTATAAAATTTACAACTCTGCCATGTGAGGCTATTGGTGATTCTGAGAAGAGAACGAAATCATCAAACATGCTGGAAATAATATTTAAACCATTTTCAGTTATTTAAAGGATCTTCAAATTGTGCAGCTGTAAAGTCTGGACTCTGTTCTTTAAGAACTGTGAGAGTCCAGGTATTAGAAACCTATTTGGAGTTATCACTAAGGATAAGGTGCAAGCCTTCTTTCTACAAATCACTCACAAGCAAGCAATTGCGACAGAACTTGCTGAAATTGTCTTTTAGAAACAATTAAGCAAAGAAGCACATTAATGGAGGTTTCCTTCCAACTGAAAAACATCCTCTTGCCTGCTGGTGCTATTGATCCAAGGATCTTAGAAAATATTGAAACATCGACTGGAGGCTCCTTTCAGTTTAGGTATCATGGTAAGAAATGTCTCGTGGGTCATGGAGCGTTCTCTTGTGACTCATAATCACGCCTTGGTGCACCCACGCCTCTCTGAGTGTGCAGCACCCTTCTTCCGGCATGGCACTGCCAGACAGCATGACCAGCCTGCACGCCCAGGCCTGAGGGTCAGACTCCGCCCGCTCTGTGTGTTTGAGCGCTCACGCTTCCTTGTGTGCAGCAGGTATTTATTAACAATCTGCCAGAGTAAGGCACTGTCCACAAGGCTGATGTTACTGCTGTGACTGAAACAAACCAAAAAACATCCCTGCCCTTCCAAAGCAATCATTTCATCAGAAGATATAAGCATTGGACCCTGTGCCAGGCAATTATTTAATTTGAGACAGGTGAGTCCTAGATAAAGGACAAATGTGAGTTGAAACTCAAAGCTCCAGTCCTGTCCGGGGCATCTGTTCTCTGATGAGGCTTTGCTGGAGATCGGAAGTATGACTGCAATTCAGAATTATTTCTGCTGTGGCGTCAGAGAGAAAACAAAAGGGAAGTTGCTTTGATTCCCTTCTTTAAGACTTGAATTTCCAGGCTTGTGAAATATATTCTCTAATTCTACCTGACACCTTCTTCTATAATTCTAACTGGGAATCTTTTTTTCTCTCCCTCCCAATATGGTAGAATGATAAGAAATCAAGGAATGTGAGGAGACAGTTACTGTCAATTCTATTTTGTAAATCAATGAATAGCTACCTCCTGATATAGCTAGACATATAAAACATGATTGTTTTAGGAGGCAGGCCAGAAAGTAACTCAAGCTGGTGAGTTCCCAAGGAGTTGGCATATAAGGGTGGCGATTCCAGCAAGTCCCTAAACCTGGACATAGACAAGTCTGGGCCTCTCAGTAACCTGTGGCTTCTAGAACTGACCAGGAGAATGAGAGACGGTCGGGCTTCCACATGGGACACTCTCTGGGGATAGCCAGTAAGCAGCTGTAATTGAAGGAAGAGGCTACAGTTTCTTGTATGAAAGGCAGGGAAACCAAGAATAAATTTGGGGATATGAGCATTAAAGGACCGTTGTGGACTCATAATCAGATGTGGGTTGGGGAAGTGGGTTGGGAATCCCAGGCTTTCACCAGCCTTGTGACTGAAGGCAAGTCATACCTTCTCCATACAGTTTGCTCCTCCATCAAAAGGAGACAACAATTGTGGGTGTCAGGTCCAAGCAGGGATTTGTGAACGATTCATACTAAAAAGCTAGAGTAAACTTACACCATGTTGTATGTCAATTATATCTCAATTTCCTTTCTGAAGGTTAGCGCACTATCTGGCATTTAAATTATAGTTGTCATTATGTTAGCATTATGTTTTGCTTTTGCCAACTTTGTCAGGACTTGCCAATTTCTTAAAATACAAAATAAAACAAAACTTCCAAGTTTCTTGCCCAAAACACCCCTCCCCCCACTGCTTTATTATTGTGACAGTACCACCAGTTCAAGTCTCAATTGCAAATACTATGTCCTTTGGCAGCTCAGAATTCATCAAGGTTGCCCACCTCTTCCATCTTTGATGTCATGAAAGGTCCTTTCAAAGGCTGGTTTCAATTTCCTTGCCTCAGACTCTCTTTAGATTTTTCACAAAATCTGTATTCCAGTCATGTCAGCAAACACAGTTTCTCCAAAGAACTCGGTAATTTCAAACTCCCATGCTCTGGCATATGCTGTTTATTCCTTCCCGGAAAAGTCCTATCTACTCTATTTCCCCAAAACCCTGCAAATTTCTACCTCCCTGCCAATGGTCAGTTCACTGGCCCCAGTCTGCACAGTCCTATAACACCAAAGTATTGTTCATCCCCACTTAGCAGATGAAACTAGCACCTACTTCATCCACAGTTTCATCTTTCCTATACATTTCCATCAATCCCACTAGAATGAGAGTCTGGAGTAGAGAGGTCCTAACATTGGTGTTTATGTATAAATAGATGGATGGATGGATAGGTGGATACATACATACATACATATTTAATTTTTTTGAATAAATCCTCAAGTTCTTCTGGAATGATTCTGGATGCCATCTTATTGAAAACTGCTCAGGAAGTCTTACAACCAGAACAACCTTCAAGACTTCGAAATCATCTTGGTGGAAATAGTCCTGGGCTCAAGGAACATCATTTTTCTCAGTCAGGAATTTTGGAGCTTTTCCCTAATTGTAAGGCATTGCTATAATTTACAAAACTAAAGGCAGGCAAAGGAAAGCAGGCTCTGTGATGAATAAACAGACCCTAGTACAAGAGTAATTTGTGCTTTATAGACTGCAAACAGTGATGCAAACAAGTATTTAAGGGCTCATCATTTCACAGCAATAGATAAAGATCTCAGGCAAGTAAAGGACTAGCACCAGGGCACTGGGGGAGCAGCAAGAGCAGAGCCCTGGGGAGGGAGGGAGGGAGTTCTGGAATTCCCAATTAGCCTCCAGTTTGGTGCAGTCAACTCTCCATTTCTACAAATATTAACTGGGGTCTCCTCTGTCCCCAGTCCCTGTTTTCAGGCACTACAGATACTGCAGCAAACACAACAGTCTAATGTCTGCTCTTAGGAAACTTGGGTCATTTTACATAAAGAGGAAACATTAAGATGTGAGGCACAGCTTCCCTGTCAGCTTCTTTTGTCTCACCAAAAGTGGGTGTCCCACTGAAATAAATGATCATTCCGCAACTATTTAGTCACAGCACAGTAACATCATAAAGATACAGCTCTTAAGAAATCACCTCCCTGCAAGATGGGAAATAAAGTGTGCTAAAAGGCTTGGTGGAAATCCTGACTTCAAAGACACCTGGATCCTTCTATATGCTAATGAAGTTTTAAACCATGCTCTTCCGCATCTCTCTCCAGGATTTATTTATATTCCACCTTGAAACAAGAACTTCATTCCAATGAACACTATATGCTTATATTTAAAAAGGGTTATTATACTCAAATGTTAAAATGTTAGCTAGTCATGAGTCTTACTGTAACAGGGGCATCTCCGTGAAAGGGGAGCTGCCATGATCCTGCCCCACGTAACAGGCAGCAAAGCCGAGCAGCCGGGAGAGGCTAAATAACATGGAAAGCAGGTGAGCCCTGGGGAGACACACGGAGAAGAAGTGGGCTTGCTTCTCGGCTTTGGGCTTGCACCAGGAGCTTGGGGGGACTCGGAGGAGACGCAGGGCAGAGAGTCACAAAGAGACACTTGAAAAAGGCAAGAGGGTGAGACCTGTGGGCAGGCTGACAACGGCAGCCATTACTCAGATTTGTACCTTTTGATTTTGCTCCTTTTGCCGCAGGCTTGCCTGACCCCTCCCCATGTCTTATGATTCCCCAACAGAAGGTGCCTTAGACTTGTGACCGTTCAGGCTTCAGTCACCTGCGTCCTGCTTCCTGTCTGGCTGGGCACTTGCCCATGAAGGATAGGTGACTGAGTGTTTCCTTGAGAAACTCTTACCGTTTCTTCTCTATGCGCACTGATCTGTTCAAGTTCCTTTACACTGCGCCTGTTCTGCCTTTGTGCACAGATGGCCGGGGCCCTTACAGCATGCAATTTGGGGGCCCCAGAGGGACCCTCAGTCACATACTTAAAATATGATTCTCTTCATGAACTTATTTTGCTTGTGAATATTTCCTATTTTTCACAGTGAAGATGCTATAAGCAATAGTTTGAGGCTGGGTTTTTTAAATCCTGACTGCTGAAAACTTCCTTATTTTTAAATGTTACTCTAATGTTGAAGTTGGTTTCATTTAAAAAGCTACAATTAATTTTGAGCTCTTACATCTTCCTTAGTTTCTTATAAAATTCATCTACAGCATGAAAATGTGAACTTTATGGAAACCACTTACAATGGAGATTAAAGGTAAATTGATGGGAATTGAACTGTGATTATAGGAAGCACATAAAAATTAACTATTTCCTGTTACGAAAATAAAATACACCGTATTATTGGGATATAAAAACACAGTTCTGAAAAGTGAGTGCTACTCATCTTTGCCTATGGAGTTTAATGCAGGAATAGATGCAAATCACAGTTCTGTTTTGCAACAGGAACATCCATAAAATGCTATCACAAAAAACTGGCAACATCCTTACTTCACGTAATTTTACACATTCAGAAAAGCCGACAGAGCCATTTATCACGTCTGTGAAAGAGGCACTTTTTTCCATATATTAGTGTTATTTGGCTTTATTCTAATCTAATTGCTAGTTACCTAAGGGCAGGAGAGAAGTTCTAAAATAGTAAAAGGAAATTAAAAGAGCAACAGAAAAATTGGGAGGCATTCCTCTCGAAAAAGAGCTTTAAACAAACAAGTCAGTTCAATATTTCCCAGGATCTATTTAGATTTTTTTAAAAGGAAAAAGGCAAAAATCCAAAAGAAATGGATTACCAAAAAAGCAATAAAATTTTAAAAACACATCATCATACTTTTAATGTTAATTTAGGCCCAAAACTTCAATAGGTTTAAGTTTAATCAACAAAAAGAAAATAAAAACCATATGATCATTATCAACAGATGCTGAGAAAGCATTCAACAAAGTTCAACACCCATTTATGATGAAGGCTCATACTGGTTTCCTTCAGTTTACAAGAATTATTTCATCTGTATTCTGTCTGCTACACAATGATCTAAAATAGTTATGAATCGTTTTACAATTGCCACTTGCATTTCTACAACAAATAATAAACTTATTTTAAACATCTCATTACTCATCTATTTTCAACAACTGTCTGTGGACTTAAAACTTTAGATTCGGATAAGCTTAAGATTTAAACATCTAGAAATAGCAATTCTAATTCATCTGCATTTTCAATGACATACATCACATTAGTATTATATTGTTTTATACATATGAATACTATTACAACAGGAAATGTACAAATGTGAAACCTACAAGATCCATATTTTCTTAGATTTATTTGTAACCTATCAGAACAATCATGTGTAGCAACTCTTCAAATTTCCTCTAGTCCTATTTATTCCTCATTATAGTCATTACTGATCACTATTCTATTACAATCAGATTATACCAGTGTATCTTAAATTGAAAGATTATTTTTATGTATGCAATTGAACCTTGCTTTAATTTTTCTTTTAATTCACATCTCAAGTTTTTCTGACCTCATTAAATTCTAAATTATGTTAATATTATACATAAGTTCAGTTTATTGAGTCAGAAAACTCTAATACATTACCAATTGTGTGGGGAAAAAATCTGTAAGGAAAATGACACAACTAAACATCAAATTAGAGAAGAATGGTAGTAAAGGTTAAGTTTTTCAGAGTTATCAAATAAAAATGCAGGACACCCACTTAAATTCGAATTTTGGATAATAATCATTTCCAGCATATATCCAAAGCAATATTTGGGACATACTTATGCTAAAAATTTATTCATTGCTTATATAAAATTTAGATTTAACTGTGTTTGTAGTTTGACCTAGTATACCTAATAAAAGTAAATTTATAAGTATTAATGTATCACTTATTACAGTCTCATCTGTTATTTGCTTAAAGGTTTCTATGCAACAAAGTCAAATCACACACATTCAATAGCTATTAATTTCTGTGAACCTCAGGGAATATTACCTCTACTAATTTATGCAATGTGGTTTTTCCCTTTCATTGGGGATGAACATCACAGAAGAGGCCTGTCACCAGCTTCCACACTTCCAACACAGCAGCAAGGAGCAAGGGAGCAGTTCCCAGCTAAATGTACTAGGGATTACAGTGAATGTGATTGGGGCATGTTAAATGCTGTACACTGTGGTTATCTCCTTTCACCCTCCTGACAGATCTTTGAGAAGGCTGCTGTGACTATTACCGCTTCACAGACGAGGAAACTGAAATAAGCAAGGTCTTGTACCTTGATTACAGCAAGTAAGCTGGGAAGCGGCATCTGAAACAGAGACCTGACTACCCATCTCAGGGCACCGGCTGCCCCAATTAGGAAACAGGAGGGTGTGTGCGCTTGTCCCTCTTTAGAGGACCCCATAGACTCATCTGCACTGCTCCCACTGCCAGATCCTGTGAGACCCCAGCTAGGTGCCCCTGAGACTCTGCTACCTGAGGCTAGGTGAAGGCAGTCCGGGCATTCCTGAGCTCCCCTAAGAAGGTAATTCAATTTCTCGGTCTATAAAAACGACCAAGAAAATGTTAAGTATGTACTGTTTCCTATAATGATCAAATCTATCTTGGATGACAAACTGTCAAAGCTTTGAAAAGTTAGCATTAATGCAGTTTTTCCCTAAGTTTTGCCAGAATACCATCTACATTCTCTAAAAATAGTTACAGTCAATGATCTGAATTTTATTTATTCAACCATTAGGAAATGATAAATATAATTTATTTAATTTAAAAGATGAGGTTGTACTATACAGAGTGTTATTACTTTTGTTTACTTGATATATTCTGCTGCTAATACATAATACTAAGTGGCAGGTTCTGTTTATATGCTTCATCTATCAATATATTAATTCAGCCTGGTCTCACAACAGCCATATCTGATAAGTACCTTTTCCAGATAAGGAAACTAAGGCACAGAGAGGTTAAGAAACTAGCCCAAAGTCATACAGAAAGCAGAAGAGTCAGGATTCAAACTCAGGCGATTCCTTACAGCACTCTGCTCTTAAAATTAGGCTCTTGTTTGAGAATCTTTCGTTGCCAATGATAGTACTGACTCATCTTCACACTAGATACAACTGAGGACTTTATATTTCAAATGGCTCCTTGTCCCTGTGTATCTAAGAAGAAGGATAAATATTCTGAAGTACAAAAGACCAAAATTTTGAGAGTCCACAAAATGACTTTGTATTCCTTGCTCAGTTATCTCCACAATTCATTTTGTGCCAGAAATTCTCCACCATACAATAAAGGGCCAATAGCCAGTGGCCAGAGTTGGCTCACATACTAAAAGGTCACCACAAGGACACCCAAGGCTTCCTAAGTACTTCCCCAAGGCTGCCAGAGGATTAGCTGGGTGTTCCTGTGCCAGGTTCACTTAACAGGAACAGGGCAAGTTGTGGACACTAATTGCTTCTCACAAGTATTTTGGGTGATATAAAAATACAACAGCAGGAAATAGAATTTCCCCTTAGAAAGTGACCTTTCCCATGAGTATAGTACTTTTACAGATTTGAATGCATGAAAAATATTTATATATTGGCATGAAATTTTAAAATGTAAACTGCTCTTCCCTCCATGTTACAAAGGCTTCTTCTGTATTTACAACAACTAAAATTAAACACAGGGTAACAGCATAGTTTTAAATCCTCATTCTCCTTCCCCCATCTTGTCAATTCAAGGCTTTGTCCCGTGGTCACTGCCTGGACAATGGCTTGTTGTCGTCTGACATCTCTTCCCAAATGTTATGTTTACACACAAGTCTGAGGCAAGCAAGTACACATGCTTGTGTATGCATGTGTGTAAAGACACGTGTACATATACCTATCTCAAAGAGATGGAATTTACATTTTCATTCTATGCTATAACTCCCAGATTGATCGAGTATCTATCCAAAATCCTAACATTTTTTTGTGTTCCTAAAATTCAGAAAAAAATAACATAAATGGACTAAGCTTTGTAGTTCACAAGTGCACACAGACCACACCATGCAGGGTTAATGGGTATCAAGGCACATATATGAAAGCAGCTGAGAGAAGAGCAGAGAGAAATGAGTGTTAATGGCAAAAAGGGTGTGTATTCACCAGTCCTGCAAATACCTTTGCAAATCAGTCTCATAACCAACGGATAACAAAAGTAGCCCAAAGAGAGCGTAACTATTTTTTTTTTAAGATTTATTTATTTATTCATACAAGCACTGGGTAAAGTCAGAAGCGCGGGAGGGTGAGAGAATTCACCAGAGCCAGAGCGGGGAACAGAACAGACAGACTGATGAAATACACTGCTGAGGGGAGCAGCGGGTGCAGCAGGAGAGGCCTGTCATGCCATGTGGGACCCTTGCTGGCGGCTGGGGATTGAACTGGCACTGCAGAGGCTGTGGGCAGCTCTGCAGCCCAGGGCTCAACCGCTGCGCCACCAAGGGAGGCCATATAACTAACTCTTAATAGCACTATCTTTCTAGGAGGCACTAAGTGAAGCCCCTTACAAATAAAAAGATGAGCCTCCCTGGTGGCGCAAGGGGTTGAGCGCAGCACTGTGAAACTGTCTGCAGCCTCTTCAGCATGAGTTCAATCCCCGGCCAGGGTGCTACCCACATGGTGCAGCAGACCTCTCCTGACTCACCTGCTGCTCCCCTCAGCAGTGTACTTCAGTCTATCTGCCTGTTCTGTACCCCACTCTGTCTCTGGTGAATCCTCTCACCTCCCGCACCTCTGGCCTGTACCCAGTTCTTCTAAAATAAATAAATAAATCTTAAAAAAATAAAAATAAAAAGACATTTGATCCTCGTAACAAACATGGTAAAATATAATTCACCCATTTTATCTACCTTTACCTTTCTTTCTAATAGATTCTCAGCTGAACTTTTTTTTTAAGTTTCCTATTCTTTTTTTTTTTTTAAAGATTTATTTATTTATTATTTATACAAGCACTGGGTACAGTCTGAAGTGCGGGAGGGTGAGAGAACCCACCAGAGCCAGAGCGGGGAGCAGAGTAGGCAGAAGGACCGAAGTACACTGCTGAGGGGAGCAGCGGGGGGCAGGAGAGGTCTGCGCGCCATGTGGGACCCTCCTCCGGTGGCCGGGGAGCAGCTGGGGGATCGAACAGGCGCTGCAGAGGCTGTGGGCAGCTTCGCAACCCAGCGCTCAACCACTGCGCCACCGGGGAGGCCCAAGTTTCCTATTCTTTTAATTACTTCCAAAGTGAATTTTTCAGAAATATTCCTCTCTTCCCCACACTTTTGGGCCACTAAAAAGATAGCTAACATGTGTCCTTTCTTTTTTCAAAGGTTTATTTTATTAATTTATGCATATAAGAACCGGGGTGTAGGCCAGAGCTGCAGGGGGGCTATGGGGGGAGCGGGTGAAGGGATTCACTAGAGACAGAGTGGGGAGCACAACAGGCAGATCCACTGAAATACACTGCTGAGGGTAGCAGCAAGTGAGACAGGAGAGGTCTACTGCGCCATGTGGGTTAGCTCCCCGGCCGGGGATCAAACCCATGCTGCAGGAGCTGATGAGGCTGCCTATAGCTTCATTGTGCTAAGACTTAACCCCCTGCACCACCAAGGATGCCCCTAACCTATGTCCTTTTAAGCCCTTTCATCAAGAGGTCTTGAGGAGAGAAAGTCACAGAATGTGAGTACGAGCTACAGGACTGTGGACAGGGATGGTGATCTCATGATCTCACCTCCCAGATGGAAAGCTGGGTTTGACATAGGGTCAGCTGAGAAACTGGAGGATCCCCCAGTGGATGTGCAAATAACCCACCTTTATGAACACAGTCACAATGAAGAACTTAAGAGTGACAAGCACTAGGAATATACATATAACAAAATCCCTGGGAAAAAAATATTTGATCTGGATACCAGAAGAAATTAAATATTCTTTCCAAGTAATGCCAACCCCAACACAAGCCTATTGGCTTTCAGGTTTCAGGGTGTGATTTAACACTGACCATAGAGTGAATGTATAGAGAATGTTAAAAAAATAAAAAAATAAAAAAAACCTAGAATGGATATGTACTTAGTGTTATAAATTACACGTATTTTGTAATTTGTTTGATTTATCTCACAGTGCAGTAAACACCAAGAACGGCAAAGGATTACATATTTGGGTCACTAATACCGTGTTGCCAGAAGTAATAATTGTAACTGTCAATATGCCTTTTAGATTTACCTTCACATGACCATTAACACTCTGTCTCAGTTTTCAAGCTTCCTTTGTTAACGACTACTTAGACTTTGAGACCTTTCAACACAAGTAATTGTTACGATTTGCAAGTGATGATAGAACAGGTCACTGATTTCCTGTTACCCAAAGCAGCCTTACTACAGAAGGAAAGTATATTTTTGTAAACCTGCTTTCACAGTATTTGGGAGGCTAGTAATATATGTGATGTTACGTCATGGTATGTCACTTATGTTAACTACAACACTTCCTTTTCCTTTGATACATGATGAAGAAGTTTTTTGGTATGTCCTGCACAATACTCTCAATCATATTTTTCTGTTTATATTTCAAGGATTTACATTTTGAATATCACTACACTCAAAAACACCTGGTTTCAGGGAGCACTGAATTAAAAGCTATGTTAATAGAAACCTAAGTAACAATTCCTAACCTCTAAGAATTGTCCACGGTTCACACTAGACATGAGCCAAAATGAATGTGATTAAATAAAGCATTGAGAGACTGCTAGGCAGCTGTGCTCCAGAGCCTCATCGGAGTATCTTGCATGTAGTAAACTAATTCATTCTCACACCAACACAAAAAGGTTGATGCTTTATATCCCCAATTTTAGATGATGAAGAAATTACAACGAACAGAAGCCAGGAGGAGATTCAAACCAGGAGGTGGAGGTTTAAAGTTTTACACTACTTCCTCTTGTGCATGAATCCATGCAATGCTACTAGCATTTGTGTAGGACATGAGGTGCTGGAAAATTCTAGCTGGGCCAGACTCACTTCCACTCTTAGATTATGCAGTCAATCTAGGAAGACTTTTTTCAAAGTCCCGACATGGGATATTGTGGATATAAATGCTCAGATACTTGAGCAAACGAAACTTTGAGAGGAGGCAAAGCTTCTAAAGGGAAGCCATTAAAAGGTAAGCAAAACAGAAAGGTTCAACTGTTCCTGTGAGCATGGATGCAACTGAGGCACACGGATGGAGATCGCTGAGATACAGAGTGCAGATTTTGGATTTCCTTCAGGAATAGTGGGAAGTTATGTGTTAAATGGGTTTGTGACAGAGTGAAAAGGAGCAGCAGAGAAGAGTTAACAGCAGCAGTCAGATTAAATAGGGTGCTGGCAAATGAATGACTGCAATTCCTTACTGGGTTTCCTGTGCCCCTTTCAATGGGTAGTTGATTAGGGTCATACATTAGGTTAGAAGAGACTAATCTTATTTGGCAAGACAACAGTGTCACTGTTATTAAAGTAACTTATTTGAAGCATACACAATGAATGATTTACACAACTGCTTCTTTAGAAGTGCCAATAATTTTTGAAAAATTCGTTGAAAAGTACAAATGGCTAAGCAACGATTAGTGGTGATTTATAATTGTTATTTTTAAGCTGTGGCTTGCTTCCACATCACCTGATACCTTATTAAAACATAGACTGTTGGGTCCCAATCCCAGAGTTTCTGGGTTAGTAGGTCTGGGTTGGTCTGAGAATCTGCGTATCTAACAAGTTCCCACGTGATGACGATGATTTGGGTCCAGAGACCACCCTTTGAGAACCACGGTCTAAAAATGGGTTAACCATTTTAAAATGGTCTACTTAAGAAACAACATGGTGCATTGTTGATAAATTAGAATATAATGCAAATAAGTGAAATAATCTGAGAAGAAAATCTTAATCTGATTCAACTGCTTTTTTTTAAGTATATAGAAAAGAAGAATATGTTAGATAAAAGACACTACAGGGATGTGTTTAGCAAAGGTCATCTTTATAAGAAAAATACATAGTTTCCTCAAAAAACGAACTGGGGGGGGGAGGCAGGGAGAAAGAAATGGAAGAGAAGCCTATTGATGAAAGAGTCTTAATGGACATATTAACCAATAGCAACGCATGGTCATTTTTTTATCCCCATTCAAATTAACAAACTATTAATAAATATGATTTTAGGGGGCTTCCCCGGTGGTACAGCAGGTTGAGCGAAGTGCTGTGAGGCTGTCTGCAGCCTCCACAGCACCGGTTCGATTTCTAGCCAGCCAGGGAGATTCCCACATGGCGCCGCAGACCTCTCCTGCCGTGCCCGCTGCTCCCCTCAGCAGTGTATTCCGTCAGTCTGCCTGTTCTGCTCCCCGCTCTGGCTCTGGCAAATCCTCTCACCCTCCCATGCCTGTGGCCTGTACTCCAGCTATTGTATAAATAATATAAAATCTTTTTAAAAAAGATGATTTTATAGAAAATTGGACATTTATACAATATCTAAATATATTTAATGATACTAAGGAGTTATTGCTAACGTTTTAGTTGTGACATTGTGATTGCATTCAACAAAGATATTTATCTTTGGAGAAATATTTACAAAAGAAATAAAATGATGTCTGCCATTCACTCCAAAACAGCCTGTGGGTAAAAGAAGGGTAATAAATAACACAGAAAAGCCAAGAGTTGAAAATTCTTTGGCGCTCATATGACAGTTCAGTGTACTATTCTGTGTGTGTGTGTGTGTATGTATATATGAATACACTATTTGAAATTTTTGTGATAAACACTGAAAGATAAGCCAACAAGTATATGAACAAGTTTTTCCTTAAAAGTCAGTTTTATTTTTTTTCTCCTCTTTTAATTTTATGGCACCAAATTTTTCAGAATTAACTGCTTCCCAAACTTCATAAGACAAAAGGATGGTACATAACAGCAATAATGCAGCATCTAATATATTCCGAAGAAAACATACAAGAAGAAGATAAATACCAATTAGACAGAAAATACTGAGGGAAGAAAGCCACTAAAAACTGAGAGGGCTCAAATATAAGACAGGAAACTTGTGAAATGTAAAGGATCGTATAACCCATTCCTTTGGCATGTACAGCTAATTTGGGAAACCATCAAATTAATCTCTGTCTATTGGTCTTCTTCACCTCCCATCATGTTATCAGTTGGGTTATCCCATGGTATTCAAACCTTCCTTGGAATTAAAGTTCGTTGTCTACACTATAACCATGCCAAAGAACACAAGGAAAATTACAAATTATCAGATCCATCCACAAATAACAGCATTCCAAAATATCATAGGCAGAGCGCGCTTGGGAAATCTTTCATTCCTCCAAACCTCATATGTAACAGACTGTCCTGCTAATTAAATGAGACAGAAGCTGCATCTGGTCAGAGATAGGACACATGGCAAGGACAGCTGGCAAAACTACCACAAAGTGCTCCAGGTAAACAAACTACTTCCTTCTTCCTTCTTTCTAAACAGACCTTGTCTGCAAGTGGGGGAGAGGGTACATGTTTTATTTTTAGCAACAACTGCCAGAATGCATTTATTTTGCATGCCAGCTTGCCATGGGAAGGTGGGGGAAATAAATCCATCATATATATGAACTAAACCTGAATGCAAATGGGTTTCATCACACTCAAATCTTACACACCTTTGCTGGGATAAATTAAATAATGTCATCTATGATTTATTGCCAGTTTATAGCAATTTAGAACAGAAAGAGATGAATGGATAGTAGTTAGTACTTATTTATAATACTTTTTAAAATAATAATAGCACAAATTCTAAAAAATCAAAGCAGAGAGAGAAAAATGAGATTTGATGTTTTCAACAGGCAGAAATTTGAGTAGCATAGTATAGTACTATAGTATATAGAATGACACTATATTAGCTAATTTGATTTTCATCAAGACACTGTTATGTAACTATTGTTATCACTTCTGTTCCAGATAAAGAACCTGCAGCACAGAGGTGTTAAATGGTTGGTCAAAGGTTAGTCAAAGGCAGGGTGGTGGTGCAAAAGGATAATTAACATAGAAGCCAAAACTGAATGTGCAGCTTGGGACCTTGGCTATAGACAAAAGACAATGTGTTCACCTAAAAGAGGAAACAGACATATAAATAATCATGAATAATAAAATACTAACGAAGCCAGTACAATTAAAATGTGACTGAAGACATGGTAGTATTTGATAGTGGATATTCAACTAGTAAAATAAATGCTTTCCTTCACATGAAACAACATCCCTGCAGGAAATATCGCTGTTAACTCCTCCTCACTGAGCTGATGCCACGGGAGGGGAACATAAAGATGAGGAGACACAGCCTTTGCCACTGGAACAGAAGTGGACTGAACAGACAGAACAGAGTTCACAAGGAAGCGCAGATGTGGAACGCACTTTTATCAATTATTGGGGTGAGGGGGTATCCAAGTCTACTTTATTCTTTAACTCTTTCTGCAATAGACTTATAACTCTCATTAAAAGTAACCACTTTTTGGTTTACTTTAGTGTATTCTGACTGCAACTAGCTCCTGATGTTACAGAATTGTTTCCGTTCTTCCCCCGCCCCCCCCCAAGGCTATAAAGAGATGGTTACCCCCTCAGGGGTTGTGTTTTTCTACCTCTGAGTCATATACATAGTGGGGTAAAACAGTTTCTTCAAGACAGGGAGAAAGGGAGGTTGAAAAGGAGGGAGGAGGAGGGAGATAGGTTGGAGGGGGGGACTTACTTTCACTACGAGTCTACATTTCCATTAGAACTGGTACGTGTTTCTTGTAAACACAATATAACTGAGTCCTGTATTTTGATCCATGTTGACACTGTCTTTTGGCAGGGGGTGAGTTCAGTCTACTAACAGGGTGATCAATGCTATATAAGGTCTTGCTACTGCCACTTCAGCTGTGGTTTTCTGGTTGTTTCTTTTTCCTGCTGTTCCTATCTGCCTTTCTTTTGGGTGGTTTTCCAAAGTGATTCTGTTTCTTTTTTCATTCTGCCAGTGTCTCCACCCCAGATTTTTCTGGTTTGGTTGCCACGAGGATTGTATAAGACCTCCCCCTGGAAGATAGGCTGCTGCGAGCTAGTATCATCTTGTCATCATTTGCCCATACAGATTCCATCCTTGCCTGAACAAAGAAGATATCGTATATCTACAACAAGAATATCACTCAGATATGAAAGAAGACGAAACCTCACCATGTGTGACAATATGTCGAGGCGATCAGATTAAGCAAGTCCGCCAGAAGGGAAAAAATAAACCCTGTGATTTCACTTGTGTGGAAGCTAAAGGAACAAAGCCAATGAACGAAAACGATAAAAACAAAAGCAGGTCCTTGGACTCTGACAACAGAATGGGGGTTCCCAGAGGGAAAGGGCAGAGGGACTGTCAAGGGGGTGGAGGGAGAGTGGTGGGGGTGACGACCTTTCTCTGGGAGAGGCATGGAATACACACTGAGGTGCAGCAGCTGTGCTCCAGAAAGCCACCTCGTATGCCCAACCCATTGTATTAACACCAGCGCCTACACAGGGTTCATGAAACCCACGCGTTACTAAAAACAAAGAATTTTTCTTTAAAAACCGTATTTAAGTTACCTCAAAGAAGATCTCGATGTAGGCTAACCAACGTTTTTAAAAATCTCATACAAATTATAAAAATTATAGGTACTTTCATTCTACGGTGTACTCGTAGATGTTTGCAGCGTACAATAATAACGCTCATCACCTGCCACTATAAGACACTGTCCACGACCCAGAATATGGAATTAATACCAAATTTTGCTCCCTGAATTTCGCCCTTTGACGCAAATCTCGCCTGAAGGTCACAAGCGTCTCTACCCCTCCAGCAAGTCGACTGCTCCACTCTGCCAAAGGCAGGCACGGGCTCCCTGAGACCTTGGGCGTCTCAGCGTGACCTCCAGTCAGGCCCACCTACAACTCCAGACTGGCTTCAGGGCTGCTTATCTTCAAGGTCAAGAGTGTAACATGCCGGCGTGGACAGCGGCCCCGCTGCGCTCTCCGCACTGGAGGCCATCCACATACCACTCCAATTCTCAGCTACTCAAACGGAGGGAAGTTGCGGTTTTCTCACCCACGGAAAAACATTCTCTTTGCTACTCTTTAGTCCGAGACAAGCAGAGTCAGGAAACTGTGTCTCAGGGCACGTTTCTGGGTGCCAGAGCCCAAAAGCAGGGGGATGGGGATGGCGGGGGTCAAGGAAGCCACAGGTTCCGGCCGTGCCCCAGACAATCCAGGCCTGGGCGCACCAGCTCGGAAAGCCGCATTTCTGGGAAATGCTTTCAGTGCAAGCTGTCACTGTTTGATTGTATTGAAATAAAACGAAATTGCTTCACAAGTGTAAGAGGCTATAAAACTGCCTGGGCTGCTGTTTTAGGCAGCGGGAAATAGGTCAGCCTGCTCCTTCCGCACAAGCAGAGGCATCGTTTATCTCCGTACTCACATTTCTGCTCAGGCCTTTTCAATGCATATTGTGTGTATTATCCAGTATTCCATCAAAAGAACTGTGGCTAGTATTATATTAACTCCACCTTTTTAGTAGTTTTCCTCTTTGACAAGGGTGTCCTCCTTTTAAATATATCTCATTTTAGCATAGAGAGTCAAATCTCATAAAAGTAAGAATATCAGGCTTGATAAATCTGCTCAAAGCCTTTTACTGAAGTGGGAATTCTCTGTTTCTGAGAAATTGAAAGATTTAATGAATATATTCTTGTTATATTATGACATCTCATTTTTCCCTCTCATAAATACTTGTCGGGTTTATGATTCCCCACCCATTGGCCGGAAAGACGCTGCACTCGCTGCGACTGTGGGTGCTCATACCAAGTTTAATTTCTCTCACAAGAAGAGTTGACAAAAGATCACAGCCACTAAGCCCTGGAATTACCCTAGATATTGCCCTCTGTGCTCTGCAAATGAAATCCTACAGAAGACCCTTTGGAAAAGAAGAACATGATGGTTAACACTCAGAAATCCATTTTGCACAGGGCAGCATCCGTACACACAGAAGTGCAAGTGACAGGCAGAGCCGCCGGCTCTGCCATGGGAGAGGCGGGAGAGGCACAGGCGTGCACACATGTACTCCTGTACACAGGTACTGCGTGACACATTTACACCTGCACATTCACGATTGGCACTACCCACCCACGCATACACACACCACGCTGGCCACGTGCACGTGCAAACATGCACGCACACAGCACCACATGCACACACTTGCACACATGAGCACATGCAGGCTTACACTGCCCGTCATGGACACACGCATCCCCCCCACAAGCTCCCCCTCCCCAGCAGCTCACAGCTCCAACTCCCTCACCCTCTGTCTGTCTACCTCTCCCTCACAGCTCCAACTCCCTCACCCACTGTCTGTCTACCTCTCCCTCATTCAATTTCCCATGCCCTTGATTGACTACCAGGTCAGATAAAAAATTAAGACCAGTGAAATCAGAACCAGACCGCACCTGTCCCTTCCACAGCCAGAAGAGAACTGAAATAAAGCACTTATGAAACTGCTGTGATCATAACCTTCAAAACACTGAGCTCCTCCCAGCTGTCGGCTTTCCCAACCAAAGGTTCCACAATAGAGACGTGGGCACCAAGTCCCGAGCAAGCTATTTGTAACAGAATGCTGTCATTTTGGGATGGGGTGAAGCATTGCAAACTGTAAAGATCCCTTTATAGCTACAAAGATTCTGAAAATAGATGTTGCTCTACTGATTTAGACTTGCTAATAGGGGGATCAGTTTGCTTCTATTTAAAATGATTCATTTGCTCCGAGAGAAAAATGATATTAAGCAGTGATAAATACCTGGAAATGTGAACGTTTACTATCAGTCTTCATTCAGTGGACACACACACACGTTTTTCCATGTCTTACAACCTCACTATTGACAACAGTTATCGGATTACCTGCAATAAAGTTGAACTCAGCTAGAACTGTCCATTACTCATTACCAACAGCAAATGAACAAGGAAGGGAACAAATCATGTGAGCAATAACGCTACACAGGCCTGAGTGGGTTGCTAGCTATGTTTGATGAGGAAAAAATCAGTAATATTTTCAATAATTCAGAAGATAGAAGGATTTCATTTTATAAACTAAGCTATTTCGGTTCAGTCCAAACTATAACACTAAGTAACAAACTACCAATTGATACAGAGGATGATGCCTAAAGAGATTATTTTAATAACACAGAAAGAGTTCTATGAATCATTTCACGCATGTAAACTTTATCATCATTCTTAATAATGGATTATATGTCCAAGCACTGACTAGCAACATTTAATAGGATGCAACTGAGATATAATATGATTAAATGTAAGAGGTCCTGTTAATATCTATTTATGTCATCATCATATTCACCCATTTTTTTAGCTTAGGAAAAATATTCTATGTTGTCACTGCGATATGTAATTGCACAAGGAAATGACTCATTTGTTAAAAAAATTCAAGAAACAAAAAGTGAAGCACTGAAAAGCTATTTTAGCCAGATGTGAAATCCTCTTACATTTGCATGCGATGTTACAAATACACATATACACAAGACTAGAACCAAGAAATAGGAAATATTTGTAAATATTTATACACAGAGAATGTACATGTTGGTATACATACTACCTCTAATCTCCTTCTTCTAATGATTTATTTTATACTGTCTCAATAGACACAATTTTTCAACTGTGCTTTTTTCTTTTGAAATAGTAGACTGTTTACAGTAGTGCTTCAAAGATATTTATGTAATTAGGGTTCTATTTCTACATTTGCTTTTATTTTTCTTTCTTTTATAATTTTTTTATTTTATATATTTTTACATCATTTTTCATTTTTGCACAATGTATGCATTTTCATCTTGGTTATAGTCCCCATACAATTCCCACCACCCTTGTTTTGATCCTACTCCCTCCTCCCCGCCCCTGTAGTGTGTCTTCGGTTTATAGTTGCTTGTTGATTTTGATTTTTACATTGGCTTTTAAATCCAAGTTCTTCTTGTTTTGGAATGCCATGTGCCCACAAATAAGCACAGCAGTGCCACACTGGGAGTGGAGCCTCCATGGAGGCAGTGGTTAAGCATGGAACTCTGCAACCAAAGTCCTTGGCTTTGCATTCTAGCTCCTTCCTCTCCAGCTAAGCGAACTCACCTCCTAGGCTCCCTCTTCCGCAGTTTACCCACTTTGAAAGAAAGCTGATAATGGCATCAATTTCAAAGGGTTGTAAAGTAAGCTAATATTTGTACAGTGCCTGGCACATAGCAATTGCTGTATAAAACATTTTTTTTTAAATGAGCATTTTCTACTATTACCATCGGTAATTTAGCACGGGGATTCTGATATCTAATAAAGTTACTTTCAAACATATCTGTGTGGGACACTTATTTTCTGTAATGTAATGTAAACAGATAGTAGTGTAGCAGCAATTGTAAAATTTTATTTATTTTTTTATTTTTATTTATACAAGCACTGGGTACAGTCAGAAGCGCGGGAGGGTGAGAGAATTCACCAGAGCCAGAGCAGGGAGCAGAGCAGGCAGACTGACGAAGTACACTGCTGAGGGGAGCAGCGGGCGGCAGGGGAGGTCTGCACACGATGTGGGACCCTCGCCAGTGGCTGGGGATCGAACTGGCGCTGCAGAGGCTGAGGGCAGCTTCGCAACCCATTGCTCAACCGCTGCGCCACCGGGGAGGCCCAGCAATCGTAAAAATTTAAAGCAGCATCAACATGGATTGTGTTTTCTATGATCAGGCACAATTCTAAACATTATCTCATGTCATCTTCCCCACCACTAGATGAGATAGACACTTGAGGCCACTGATTTACGCCCCAAGTACATTATTAAAAGAATGCTGCTCCCTAATTTGTTTATCAAGGAAAAGGAAAGTTTGACATTTCTAAGTGAGCATTACAAGAAGTTTGGCAACATTCAACATGTGCGTGTGTGTTGCTGTTGTTCTTTCTCCATTCCATGCAGCTTTCCAGGTCCACTGGCCCAGTGTGTATCTGATACTGAGAAAAAGAAACCAAATGCTGCAGGAAAAGGAGCAGCCAGGACAGGAGATGCTGTGACTCCTGAGTTCTGCTCCTGCCAATAGTCACAGGGCCATCAGCTGGGCATTTCTTTAGAAGTCCAAACGGGAGTGAAGGCGACAGAGCAGGCTGTGGACAGAAAAGATATTCCAGAACTCCTCTTCTTCATCCCCATGGCACATTTCCAGTCAAGGAAAGAAAGAAGATGGAGGGACCCTGTCCTGCCTGGCAGTGTTTGGGGGGGCTCACCTTTTGGTAGATGGCCACTGCGGATTACGGCCTGCGTTTCAAAACATCTTTAGCAAATGCTGAGATCATTTTTTCACTTTAGAGCAGATGACAAAGAGAATTCATGGTGAGTTTTGCAAGAATACGGACTGGCTCAGGAGGGATAAAGTCAGCTGATGAAACTGTGAAGTCCAAACAAACTATTTGAACATATCTATTAGCAGCCCTCACCGAGGTCCCTGCTGACTTCATCAGGGCAGGAAAAATGAGCTGCAAGATCATATTTGGCTTTAATGTGGTATCTTTCACATTTCAAGAGTTTTTAACTGTTACATAGGACACAGAAACACAGTTACTAATATATTAAATACCCTCCTCTACATAAAAAAAAAAAATGTGCCCTATATGCTTATCCAAATTTTTGCCACTCAGGAGATGAGAATATGTCTCCAAATACCCTAGAAATACCACTGTACTAGGAAATAAAAACACTTAAAAATTTGAAAGTGTTGGGCCTCCCCAGTGGCGCAGCAGGTTGAGCACAGCGCTATGGAGGCTGTCTGCAGCCTCCACAGCACCAGTTAGACTCCCGGCCGGCCAGGGAGATTCCCACAGGGTGCAGCAGACCTCTCCTATCTCGCCAGCGGCTCCCCTCAGCAGTGTATTTCAGTCCTTCTGCCTGTTCTGGTCCCAGCTCTGTCTCTGGTGGATTCTCTCACCCTCCCGCACCTCTGGCCTCTACCCCAGCTCTTGTATAAATAAATAAATCTTTAAAAAAAAATTTGAAAGTATTCTTTTAATACCATAAATGTTCTTATTTGTCTGGGCAAAATCTTGAATTAGGAACCATGGTTTATAACTCACCAACTATGAGAAGATTGGTATCTTAGGGTGTTGGGTCTCCAACATATAAGAAATTTTTGGATCACAGTCAAATGCAAATTGGCACTCAAGAATTCCACACAAATGTAAATTGCTTTGTAGGCTTTAAAACTCAAAAACATACTTGGTTATTCTGAAGATCAGAGAGTTTACATAAGTCCTAAATCTCCTCATAAAAAAGTGGCTCTGTAAAATGGATGTTTTTCTGTTCTCCCAAAACAAGTATTAGGAAAGAATTTTAGTAACAAAATATATAAAAGTGAATTTGTAAACCACTTCACTGCAGGGTAGTTGCCTCAAAGAAAAAATGTGTTAGACTAGAATCTATATTAATACCATTCTACCCATCGATTTTTGATATAAATAATACATTTAGGGTAAATATATATAGAAAGAAATGCTTAGTACAAGAACATTTCATTTCTGTTTTTTATGAAATTCCAGAAATGATGAGGTGAAAAAAATTATAATGTGGGGCCTCCCTGGTGGTGCAGGCAGTTGAGCGCAGCGCTGTGGAGCTGTCCGCAGCCTCTGCAGTGCCGGTTCGATCCCTGCTGGCCTTGGTGCAACCCACATGGTGAGCAGACCTCTCCTGTCTCACCCGCTGCTCCCCTCAGCAGTGTATTTCATCAGTCTGCCTGTTCTGTTCCCCACTCTGTCTCTGGTGAATCCTCTCACCCTCCTGCGCATCTGCCCTATACCCTGGCTCTTGTATAAATAAAATAAATTATAATGTGTTTTTTATCACTTTTCGGTGTGCTGATAGGACTCCTACAATAAAATCCACATAGCATCTCTGGTTTACAGTTCCTTGTTGATTTTGATTTTTACTTTATAACCAAGATGAAAATGCATACATACATTGTGCAAAAATGAAAAGTGATGTAAAAAATACATAAAAAAGAAAATTAAATACAAAAAAAGGAAAAAGAAATGCAAAAAATTCACATAGTGATTTTATTCTATTTATTCCAATAATATTAATGAAGATACATTAGTCCTCTGTCCTTTATATGAGAAAGGTGCCTTCGTTTTTCCCTGTTAAGTGCCTACTGTCTGTAGGCTTCCTAACCAAATAAACGTGTATTTATACATGAAATAGGTTGTACCCTGATAAATGAATTGTTTGCAACAATCAATATTGGAGCCCTAAAATTGATTACATGAAAAAATGACCATTCCTCTCCTTTCAGGCTAAAATACCTCACCTCCCGCATGAGCCACCTTACAGGTAAGTCAATAGGAGCCCCACATGGGACCCAAGAGGAGAATTTTGCCCTGTAAGTGTAATCCATTTATTGGTTTATGGACCAAAAAGCCTCTCGGGAGTGTTACCAACTCATATGCTTTCCTTGAGTGATGGGTTTTTCACTTGGATTCCTTATTTAATTGAAAGAAGTGTAAAAACTTATGTATAAATAGAGTTCCCTATTGGTTATACAGTTCAAGAGTATCTCAAGAGTATAAATTATTCCATCAAGGGGTTGGAATAAATTATACTCAATGATTGGAATCAATTTTCCCTAGAGTAAGCACAAAAAAAAAATTCCCATTAACATGAATAGAGGTTGCATATAAAGCATGAGATGAAAATATAATATCACCTACAAATTAGCTTTGTATTCCTCTATAGCCAGAGAAGTAGCACAGTGAGATAAGCCCACTTGTATTGAACTATATCCTGCCTGGGTAAAGTCCCCACTGCGTTTTGGATGTGGCATGATGTCAGCAGATCAATAGCAGAAAAGAGAATTCACCAGCCTAAATGCATAATCACTGTTTTATAGCCGTCTCCTATGAAATGAATCGCATTGCCTGGTTCAAACCTACCTTACAGTAATCCTGTGAAGACTGAAGAACTATTATATGAAAAAATGCATCCCAATCCTTCAAAGAAAGAAAGGTTAAGCTAGCCAATTTGAGCGTCAGTACCAGCCGTGATCATGTATTGGGAACTTAATATATCCCAGACACTAAACTTAGCATTTTACTTAGCCCGTTCCATTTAAGAGCCAATGAAGAAAGGTGGTTAAGCACGCAACTCCAGATCCAACCTCCACAGAGCTCAACTACCATTGCCATTACTACTCACTAAATAACCCCGTGCAACTCAACCTCTCTATGGCTTCGATGTCCCATCTATCAAGCGCCTACCTAATAGGATTATTGTGATGACTAAATATGATTGTTTATACAAAGCACACAGAAAAGCACATGGCACGTAACAAGCATGTGCTATTACACTGGTGTTGCTAATTTAGAGGGAAACAGGCCAGAGCTGGGCTATAACCCCTATAATCAAAAGTGTGTTTGTGGCAAAAGTCCCCGAAGCTATCCACTCCGCACACTGACCCAGGGGGCTAGCATAGGTCAAGCTGAAAGTCCACTCTGCACGCTGACCCAGGGGGCTAGCATAGGTCAAGTTAAAATGTGCAAAAGTCTTAATAACAAAAGAACATGGACTGGAGCTGATGATGCCAATGGTGAGTTTCCTGGACTGGGATTCTTTAGCAAAAATGGAAAAAAATAAAAGAAAGAAAGATGACACCATCTTTTAGCCCTTCCTCTGGCAGCAGGAAGATCCCTCCCCCAGCGTGCTGAAGTCAAATTTGGACGCCAGGCCAATGAATATGAGCAGGGGTCATGTACCATCACTCACTTTTAGGCGTGGGTGACTCCTGACGGACATAACCTTTGTGTTGTGAGTTCCTGACATTGTGAGGTATCTCCCACATGAACACAACTTAGCCCGATGTGGTTTTACAAAGCAAAGACTGGATCCCCCGCCCCAAATGGGTGATAAGAGCCAACATATAAACCTGAGGATTATCTGCCATAGGGGTGACCTGGTCAACAGTATGAACCTAGGGAGTCCCCAGGTCAATAGCATAACAAGACGAATTCTGAAAGTTAGTCACAAATGTAAACCATTAGAGAACAATTAGGTGATCATTAGGACCTCCCCGCCCACCCCGCTTATGTGGGGGAATAAAGAAGGTAGGGATCCTGGACCAGACAGACTGAACACCCATTTGGAGGAAACCACATACCTCGTATTATTTTTTTCCAGCTGAAAGGAATTTGAGGGATGATGCTCCAGATTTTCCTGGTGGAGGCTCAGACTATTAGTACTTCTAATGTAATTCAAGTCTTTATCTTTGCACCATCCTTTCAATCCCTGAGTCCAGACAACCTAGAATCGCCTGAGCAGTGAAGTTACATATAAGGATTATACATCTAAAATGACATCAGCAAAATAAATAGATAAGACCCAGTTCGCCTTAAAAGAATGCTAAAGACAACTGAGGGTCATCTATGCACTAAGCATGTTACTAGATACTTTACCTGATTTATCCTCAAAGTCCTCAAAACAAGAGGAATGGGTTTGACTCTCACCCCTCATTTCAGAGATCAGAAAGTATAGGATTACTTGCCTGAGGTCCTACCACAAGGACGACAGGATTCCTACTGGGGAATGTTGCCTCCAGAAGGTAAGACCTTCACCACTACTTAAGGCTCCTACAAAGACATTGTCCGTTGGTCAGGGGACAAAAGAACCAAGAAAGGTAAAATTCAGCTGTGATGGCAAGCATGAGGCAGAAGACAGTGGACTGTGTAATGATGGCAAAGGACAACAGTGAGACAGGCTCAGAGAATAGAGCCCCTGTCACTTCTGCAGCCAGAAGCCACTTTCTGGGGGAAGAGGAAGCCCAGCCAGGTGTTACAGGCTGATGAGAACTGAGAGATGGCAACAAGAGTACTGTCTAAGGCCATTCCAGAAAACAAAACAAACAAACAAAAAAAAAAAACAGGAACACCCTGATAACAGGTACACAGGGAAACAACCCCCAAAACACCACGAGGAATAAAAAGCAGTGCGAGCCTTTCATCCCAACTTCAAATAGGATTCCTCAGCGAGTATCCTTCACATAGTTCTTGATTCTAAAGCTGAGGTAAAAAGAGAGCAAAAACTTCAAAAGGACCCTTTCAACATTTATTTCCTTGCTCTAAACACAGCTGTAACTTTACCAGATTTCATTCTTCAAGGGTCTAATCGCTGGCACAGGTGGCACTGGCAGGGGAGCCCAACCTTCCCCTGCATTTACCTCCCTATGGAAGAGCCAGTCGTGGCTTTTAGAAACTCTCCTTCTTGGAGATATTTCTTATTAACTCACTTGCCACTCAGATGAGGAAAGCACAGTCCAGCCAGGCAAAGAGGGTGCCCAGGTCATACTGCCAGGGTAGTCTTTTCTATCTCCAGGTTCCTAGAGATGGTGGTGGCCAGGGTAGCAATATCCACAAACCCAGCTCTCCCAGCAACCAGGACAGCCCATGTTGGTAAGAGAAAGAAAATTCTAAAACACACTAAAATACACAGTGCATTCAGCACCAAGTACACCCTGTGTTAAACTTCAAGAATTTCTAAGAAGGCCTCCACGGTTGGCCTAGAGATTAAATCTCAGTGCTACCACCGTGAAGGCCCACTGCAATGGCCTAAGTTCGATCCCTGGCCAGGGATCTGACCCACATGGCACAGCAGTCCTTTCCTGTCTTGCCTGCTGCTCCCCTCAAAGACTCAGCAGAGTCTTTCACTAGATCTGCCTGTTCTGCTCCCCACTGCCTCTGGTGAATCCTCTCACCCACTGCCCTTGTGGCCTGCGCCCCAGTTCCTCCAAGCAAAAATAAATAAAATTAAAAAGAATTTCCAGGAAGTGGGTTGTCTTTTTCTTCCTACAAGAATTTCCAGGTTAAGAAACTGATTTCAGGGCCTCCTCTGGTGGCGCAGCGGTTGAGCGCTGGGCTGCGAAGCTGCCCGCAGCCTCTGCAGCGCTGGTTTGATCCCGGGCCTCCAGCAAGGGTCCCACATGGCCCGACAGACCTCTCCTGTCTCGCCCGCTGCTCCCCTCAGCAGTATATTTCGTCACTCTGTCTGTTCTGTTTCCCGCTGTGGCTCTGGTGAATTCTCTCACCCCCCTGCGCTTCTGACTATACCCAGTGTTTGTATAAATAAATAAAATCTTTTAAAAATAATTAAAAATAAATAGGAAAAAAACAAATTAAAAAAAAAAGAAAAAAGAAACTGATTCCACTTTCTCATTGAAGTGACACTGCATTATAACAGCCTATCAGTTTCAGGTACGCATCCCTGAGAGCCAGCATGTGTATATGTTACATTAAGTTCACTACTAAAAGGCCAGAAATTCTTAAACTTCCATCTTACTCACTGTATAAATGTTCCTTGCTTACAGAGGTTAGAGCATTTTGCTCCATGTTTGACGAGAATTCTAAATTGTCCCCAAGTCTAATAAAAACAGAATAGCCCTAGTATGACCTCAGCCAATTTTACAAATCAGTGTAATAAATATTTTGCTCCCTTCATGCATTTATCTCTTTATGTTATATGAATTGCAAATTCATATTATTACACTGAGCTGATTTGCACAATAAAATTTTTAAAGCATTAACGTGAAAGCAAAACTTATTTAGAATGTATATTATTATAAACCAGTTATCCATGTACTTCGGCTTTTGTTCCAGAACAACTATCCTCCAAAATAAATACACAGAGAAACATGCTGAGTTGATGTAGTGGGTTCTGTCTGAAGAGCTCTCAGAGAACTGTCTGGAATTATGAGTGTTCAAGCAATTTTCAGAGCCTGCTCTGTTAGAAAATTCTGCTTAACAGAATGATTGCTGGTTAGATAATTCTGGAAATAACATTATTGTTCCAAAACAAAGACAAAATTCTGGAGTCAGAAGACATTTCTAAAGATCCTTCAGAATTCCATTTTTTTAAAAAAACGAGAATTTTATTTGTCTATATTTCATTTCTCTTTATATGCAACAGTGTGAAGAGGAAGGGAGAAATCACATGATTACCTTCAGTAAAACAAATAATTGTTCAAATAACTGGGAAAATACAGCCTGTGAGGTTAGATGACTTACATAAGGTGGTAGGATTGCTGCACCCACCGTTAATTAGTGACTGCTTAAAAAGTCCTATTTACTAACTCGAATCCAGGTCCCTTCTCCTGAGTTCTCAAACCAAAAGAGCCTCAAGCAAAAATAAAAATTGAGACAGGGAAGATAAAGAGAAAATAATTTTTGTCTCTTATTTCATAAATCTTATCTCCAAATTGGGGTTCCACCAACAGAAGTTGAATCAAGTTAAATAATTAAAGCTAGAACTAGCTCTTCAGATATAGAAGAAATCCATAAATCATAAAAGGCATTTTGCAATTTATGATCCACAAAGTCCTACTGGACTGTTCTAATCATCATGAGCCATTTCAGTATGATAATTACTGAAGTATTAAAGCATAAAATCACTCCATGAAAACCATGCTAGGATTACCCAACAATCTTAGAACCATCAGAGACTCCATATTTCTGCCCCGGTTGTAAACACTGTGGTGTTTCTTCAAAACTATAATTTGATTCAAAACATTTTTGAAAAAGTCTTTTTATGGCACAGTTAATCATAAAATCCATTTTAAATTTGAAGTGAAAAATATATAAATCCTATGTTTTTCTTTGTATTTTGCAGGTTTTATTGCGTCAGTTGAAAAATGTGACTCGGGTAGTAAAATGTAGCTGTTGCTCAGTGTAATGGTATGTGTTTGAAATACAACCCATTTGCTCTTCATTCATTCTGCCTTAGTAGTTGGCAACACTACAACATTTTTTCTGTAAAATACTCTTTGTTGTGCTGTTATCATATTCATATAATTTCTTTATTTTATCTTTCTTGATAAAATATTTTCCACCCATGTCTGCTTTTTATCACTTTACAACTTACTGCCACATGCCCTTTTCTCTTGGCAAGGTTTATGAAGTGTCTTGGCAAAGAAAATGCTTCAACTGGTTTATCAAAACGGCAATTGTCGCTTAGAACTTGAGTGACCACCAGGCATTATCTGAGGGTCACTGCTGGACTGTCCTCCTTCTGCAGCATCATGTTTTATGATCACCTTGAGAAAACAGACCAGATAGTCCCTCATAATTTACAACATCACAACTGACTATTTCATGAACGCTCCCCCTCGGCCCCCTTGTGCAGACTTTCCATAAATCACAAACACGCAGGGCGTCTCCTGGTGCTCCCCGTGCCAGGGCGGGTGTGTAAGAGCACACTGTGGCAGCTGAGCAAGTTGAGCGTTTAAATACCCCACTCATCCCCGGGTTTGGCTTCCTTGCATTCATCTAGCTGTTTATGGACACCCAAAAGCTCCAAAAGCTGTTTTCCTTGGCTGCGAATTGGACTCTATAAAGTGCGTCTTAGTAAGAGTATTGTATTCCTGTCCTTTAAAGCCCAGCCAGGTACTTTCAGCTTTGGCAGCTTTTCTGATGCCTGCATTGGCAGGGCTTTATTCCTTTACAATTACTGACAACACACAGCTCCTGCCACTCTGCCTCACAAAGTCATCTTTGCGCTTTGGAACATGACTTTGAAGAACGATAGCGATCCTTCCCCCAATAGCTTATATTTGTTTAGCTTTGGAACGCAGTTAATTATGTCTCCTGTTAATAAGGGAAATACCAAGAAGTGAGTCAGCTTATTCACTTAGAAAAATGAAAAGATCTTCATTAGACTTTTATAAAAACTG
The DNA here is from genome assembly GCF_014898055.3 of Talpa occidentalis. NCBI lineage: Eukaryota > Metazoa > Chordata > Mammalia > Eulipotyphla > Talpidae > Talpa > Talpa occidentalis. Next base: position 95,629,438 of record NW_023601322.1, read on the forward strand.
TTTACTCTGGTGAACTTCCGGTTGGTGCTACCTTAGGCAGGTTGTACAACACACACGAAAAGGTGTGATTCCTTTCATTGAAGAGCACTGTTAGAAAACTCTAAACACAGCTAATGAGAACAAGCAACACGCTATCAACTGTAAAAAACAGAAATTCACTTCAGTTTAGAGAAAGCGGAGCTATGTTTTAAAGTGAAAGAACATTCAACAGAGGGAAGATACGGTAAACATCCGGTCACCACAAAAGAAACTCCTTGTCTTAGTAGACGCAAGTACAAATTTGGGTCTTATATTTGTTATCAGATGGATTTCTCAGAACAAGTTATCTATAGTATTAATATTCAAGACAAATATGTAGTTGTTCACACAAAGTAAAATTTAAAAGATCTGACATTTAAATTATCTTAAAAAAAAAAAAAAGGACTCTAGGAATAGGACAGACTAGCACACTACAAGGTACTGTTTTAGTTTATGGACTTCAACCTGGAATTCTCCCATGGAGCGATGAGTCCCTTCTCATTTAGTAATACCATTGCAGACGTATTAATTAGTAGACTCACTAATTAATGTTCAGGATTCCTCCTGGTTGCACACTCTGGCAATTCATGCACAAACGCAGTATCAGCCTAATATAGAAAGTGAATTTGGGCGGGAACATTCCACTTGAAATGCAGATTCTCAGTAACTACTTAACTACTGGAAGAACTAAGGAATCCTCAACAAGCGCTGTCCTGCTCTCAGTTTGGAAATGGGGCTATGAGGATGAAGGAGATGTGGCCCCTGCTCACCAAGAACTCACAGCTAACTGTGCAGTGTGCCATCCTGCTCTTCACCGGGTAGGTAAGATGTTTTATGTCTAGTCCATGATTCCTTAACTTGCAATTCTCCCTCTCTCCCATCTCTGTGCCACAAAGTCACTCTGGCCATGAAGGTCCTTGTTATACAAAGAATTGCTGTAGGTTTTTTCCAGTTGCACTGCTCCCATCCAGCCAACAGTGTCTCTGGTCCACTCGGCTACTGGCCCTCGTTCATTAGCGCCTTTCACTGCTGTCGGCAGAGCCATGTTTTCAGATTTCAAGAAATAGAAACAGAGCTCTACACTAACTCCAATCATTATTTTAGCATTGGGCACATAGCCCCGGGTGTTCTGTCCTGAGACTGTGCCACCTGCCTTCATTTCATCACTTCCATGGGGCGTAGGCTGCCCAGAACAGAAAAGTATCATCCATGGTGGAGCCCTTTGTGTTTCCTCACTCCCAGATGCCTCTCTTGAGAATTTCTGTCTGTCCTAAAAGACTAGAAGTGGAATGGGGGTGGAAGAGCAGAAGGCTAGGAGCAGAAGTCTGCTCCGTGTCAAAGCTACTCTGAGGTGAGGATCACTGGGAAGGTCAGGTTGAGAGTTTCTCCTTTCACTAAATGAGATCACATGTTTATAATTTTTACACCTATGTTTATGGAAAATACAGTATATCGTCCTGGCTGAATTGACCAATTGAAGTTAATAGAATGGGCTTAAACTTTCTAAATTACGGGTTGCTCACTGCTAAGTGCGTTTAGGCTTTCAGGTGAGCTTCTTAGACAGCCTGAACCTCTGTTTCCTCGTGGGTGAAGTGGGGCTGTAAGTGCCCCTACTCCGTATTACTTCTGGGAGGATTAAATAAAGTGATGCATGTGATCAGCCACCTCCACATGCCACTTCAGATCCCCACCCCCGGCTCACCTTCTTCCCGTTCCAGCTGCAATCAGTCCTGTGCAGGTGCAGCAGGTGGGAGGAAATCACCCTCTCCCAGGTAACCCTGATAGCGCCTCGGCCTGCGACTACACCAAATGCTCCTCCTCTCAGCCCATGTCTTTCCTCCTGACGCTGAGGAGGGACCCACCTGCATAGCCCAGAAACGTGGGCAAAGTACTCAGCTCTGTACTTTGACATCTGTCAATTGCAGGGTAGGGTAAGATCTTCGTCTCCTCCTGGAATGACCTTCCTTCGATCCTTATGAGCTTTGGGGAGGAGGCTGCAGGGAGACTCAGCTATCCTTGACACTTGGTGCTCTCTTTTAGTGACTTTCCCCCTTTCACGAACTTACTGCCTTTGCCCCTCATTGCTCCTCATGTACTTTTGCTTCCGGCTTTGCTTTCTGAAGTAATTCCAGAACAGTAAAGCTGACAGAAAATAAGTGCTCAGTGTTTGTGACCATTGTTAGAAGCTAAAACTACTTACTACATTAGTGACTACTGGATGTCGATGAAGACAGATATAGGTAGAATTTTGTTTAAGCAGGTAATATTCATTTTCCAATATATAAATTCAGTATAACAAAGACTGTCCTCACCTAATGCTATATGCCAAGAGAAAATATACAGGAAACCTCTGGTGACAACTTAAGTTTGACTTCTGTTATGTTTAGTCAAAGCAGGTCAGAAACCACTATTTACCAGGGTCCTAGCCCTCCAAGGAGGCCGTACTAGAGAAAAGTTTTATCAGGCATTAGTCCATGACTTAAAATACAATTATGAACAAAGCTGACAAAGTTCTAATATTTGTGAATTCTTACATTTAAATGAGGGCAGAAGTTGAAACTACCAAATATACAAACTAATTAGATGGGGTATTAAGTGTGAATAAGAAAATAAATATTTGGGTTAAACTAAGCTTAAAATGTCAAGGTAGGAGGGAGTGTAAAATTGTTACCTAAAGGAGACAAAAAGAATAATACTTAAAACATTGACTAGTCAGGGAGGTACAGGTCAGAGCCACGGTGTGATGTCACTTCATCCCTGTGACATTGGCCCACATCAGAAAGACCCAGAAATGACAAGTGCTGGCAAGGATGTGGAGAAAAAGGAACCTTCCCACACTGTTGGTGGGAATAGATTTTGATCCGGCCCCTGTGGAAAACATTATGGGGGTTACTCAAAATATTTAAAATGGCTTTTCCATATGACTCAGCAATTCCACTCCTAGCTATCTACCCAAACAGTACAACAACATTAATTCAAATGAAACATGCACTCACGTGTTCATTTCTACATTATTTACAATAACCAAGATATGGAAACAACCTAAGTGCCAAAATACATATAACTGGATCAGGAAGTAGGAAGACATGGTATACATACACAAAGGAATACTACTTATCAAAAAGATAAAAATCATTCCATTTGTGGCAACATGGATGGAACTGGAGAGGATTGTGCTGGGGGAAAAGAGACAGGAGGAGAAAGACAAATGTTGGATAATGTCACTTACATGTGGAATATAGAGATACCAGACAAGGAGTAAGATAAAGCCAAACTAAGAATGAACCCTAGAAAGCTGACTATAGAGCTGAGGCAACCAAGGGGGAAAGGAGAGGGAGAGGAGCAAGGGCATAGTGGGGAGAAAGCACTGTGGGGGACGGTGGTAGAGAACCATGGATGCCTTGGTGGCGGGTGTGGAGCAATAACACCTGAAGAGGGAGATGCTATATTTCTAACACACAGTGATGTTAACCAAAGTTACCGCAGTAAAAAAGAACATTGACTAGTGTAAAACTTTAAGACGACAAAAAGGGAAATAAGTCATTCAACTTTTCTGAACAATTCTTTTCTTATCTGTAAAACTGGGATAAAATCAATTTGATAAGATCAATGAAGATAAAAGAGATATTATATGTGACATCATTTTCTGGAAATGCAAAAATACTCAACAAATGTTATCTTTCATTATGACCCTAGAATTTGGTATCTATCTTCTACTCTTGGAACATGAATCCAACACTATAGAACTGGAAGAGCTACAGCGTGCACACACACACGCACGCACACGCACACATAAGCACATGTGCACACACCACAAACACACACATACATGCACACACCACAAACTCACATCCTACACACATACATCACAAATACATACAAAGGTTTTTCTCTGAGTTACATATACTAATTTCACAAACAAATTAACTTTTCTCTCATCACTGATCCATTTCACAAATTACAAAAGAGAGAGTAAGTGAAAGGATTCTCTGCAAATGAATACAAACAGCAGCTAAGCAAAGCTTTGATGATTAAGAAAGTTATTTCAGTTTTGTCTTTTTTTAGTAGAGTCAAATTAAGCACTCAAGCATCTCGATTATTTGAAAGATGAAACTCGATGTTACACGAGCAACAAGACCTTTGAGAGTGTAAAACCTGAAAATTTTCAGTTGTCTTACAACTCTAGTTACTGTGTTTTCTTATGAGGTTCATTAAAAAGAGAAGAGAAACAGTACCCATAGTTGGCAAATATTTTACATTTTATTTCAGCACAAAAGTTTAAATGGTTTAAAAGAGAGAAAGGGATGAAATAAAAGTCAGAAGCTGGATTTCAACCTTAACAGCACCTGCCCAGAAAAGGTGAAAAGTTTGGGACTTGCGGAAAAAAAAAAAAAATACACACACACACACACACACACTGTGCTTTATGTGGTACATCTGAAAGGTGAAACATTGCATTAATATTCAAAATGCAGCAGCCTATGCTGTCAAGATAACTTCTCCTATTTTACAGTGAGGTTTCCTGGGAGAAGTGGAATACAATCTAGGTGTGATTGAGCAGTGTAAAGACTTGCTGGTAATGGAACTCTCAATCTAGAGTCTGTAATCCCACTTAAAGTGTTTTTATTATGAGAAGTGATTAAGTACAGGGCACTCATTACATTCACAACATAATTATTATTTGAATTCAAGTCACTAAAACTGAAATTTATATGTTGAAAGATGGCACGGATGCAATCATCCAAGTTTACAACTTCAAATGCCATGCATATTTGCCATGGCGCACACTTAGTAACTCAACAAATTATTGCCCTCTCCTTTACTTTTCAGGCCTAGCTTAAACATGAAAAGGAAATCTGACTAGCATTCAATGACCAAATCTGTTAACAATTCTGTCATGATACCTGCATCCTCACTCCACCCAAATGTACTAGTTGAGCAGTACCAGGCGCCACGGCTTGGTTTCATGGCCATGGAAAGGCGTGTGAGGCAGCTCATAACAGAGGGTGTTCATGTCGCTGTGTCTGTGTAGCTCCTGTTTTTCTTCGAGTGTACTCTTACTTCACAAGTTTTGACACAAAGCAAATGTGAATCGTATCGACGGAAAAATTCAAGCTATAGAGAGAAAAGTACTTCATTCCCCTGGAAATGATCAAATGGGATGATTTGTTTGCCAGCAGCATTTGCCGAGAAAAACTTCCATTAGATGTCATTATTCTATTCCTTTTTTTCCTCGCTGCTTATGTGATTTGTCCATTTCATCTCCTAAGAGCTTTGCATCTAATTAGACGCTAAATCACATCACTGACACGTGTCACAGTTGTCCACAGATAAGAAAGAAGAGTTAACAATACATCACTAGCACTAGCTCCACCACTGACTGACTAACCCCACTGCAAGAACCTGGAAACAAGTTTACTTTCTGGGAACGAGGATAAAAAATGAAGATAAAATTGATCGGAGAAGAGGTAGCCGAAAGGACTTGCCTGTACCGTTGCGGATGGATTTCCCATTAAATGGAAAAAGTGGCATTAGTCAAATAGGACTCACTCGTCGCTGCGGCCTGGTTAGAGAGAGGTGCACAGGTTGGTCTTCGCTCCCTGCAGCATTACTAAACTCTCTTCCCCTGGCTTTCCAGGCTCAGGTGACATGGCCAGAGGGATCGATCACAAGTAGGCAGGGAATGAAATCAGTTCACTGGATCTTTGTTCACAAAATACTCCACCACTATTCTGCCTTACATGTGAGTGTTTTGTGAGCGCTCTTAACAAAAATCAGACAAAACAGGGGAGGGAAAAAGACAAAGGATGTGGTGAGGGTTCACGGGTGATAGGGTGGCGGGAGAGCTATGCAACTACGCGTACTGTGGGGAAAACACATTACTGAACAAAAATTTAAGAAAAATTTTTAAAAGTAAGTAAAAACTAAAAACATAAATACAAAAAAAAATTAGACTTGCTAAACTTAAGCTGCTCTGGGTGGTTTCTGAAGCAATCAGGAAGGGGCCAGACTGCAACCATACCACTTTTGTTGACCTTAGGAAAATAGTCAATTGTTGTTTCTTGGTGAAAATCTAACTGCACGCCTTCATTTTGTTTTAAAGATTTATTTATTTATGCATACAAGAGCAGGGGTACAGGCCAGAGGTGGTGGGGGGTGAGAGGATTCACCAGAGACAGAGTGGGGAACAGAACAGTCAGATCTACTGAAATACACTGCTGAGGGGAGCAGCGGGGAGACAGGAGAGGTCTGCTGCACCATGTGGGTTGCTCCCTGGCAGGTTGGGGATCAAACTCGTGCTGCAGTGGTCACGGATAGCTTAATAGGTTGCGTCTTAACCCCTTGCACCACCAGGAAGGCGCACACCTTCATTTTTTATTTAAACCTCTACAACACCTGACTTTTTTGATGAAGTAAAACGTCAGAGAAACAGATTCTTATACTTCCTTCTTACGCACCCTAGATTATCCAGTCACTTTAATAAGCTTCATCTATCTTTAAGCACATACAAACATGTATATTTTATGTTTGTTTTATTCTCATAATAAGTGGATGGCACAAGTATTGCAATCTTTCCTATAACGATGTCAAGAAATCAAAATTAGAATTTTTTTTTAATTAAGGTAACACTGGTTTACAACACCCAGTATGAGTCATAAATACAGGATCCCAGTTCTTGAGATATGTGTTACTAGCTCATACCCACCACTAAGGCACCCATGGCCCTCCATTATAGTCCATCAGTCTCCCTCCCATCTTTGCTCTCCATCCTTCCCCTGCCCCACTGGAAGGCTCAGTTTTATAGTCAGATTTCTAGCATTTGCTTTTGGTTAGGTTTTCTCAGGCTCTCTGTTGTTCTTCCACATATGAATGAAACTATCAATATATGCCTTTCTCCTTATGATTTATTTCACCTAGCATAATTCTCTCCAGCACCATCCATGTTGAAACCAAACACAAAAGTTCATCTTTTTCACAGCAGAGTAGTACTCCACTCTGTGTACATACCACATCTTACACCACTCGTTTGTTCTGGGGCACTTACATTGTCTCCATAAGTTGGCTACTATAAATAGTGTTGTAAAGAACACAGGAGTGCATATATCCCTTGGACTTACTATTTCTGCATTCTCTAGGTAGATAGCTAGGAGTAGTGTATGTATTGTATGATAGATATCCTTTCAATATTTTAAGAAACCTCCATCGTGATCTCCATAGAGACTGGACTATGCTACATTTTCATCACCAGTATAAGAGGATTCCTTTTTCTCCACATGTTCACCAATGCTATTTCTGGACTTTTCGATATGGACCATGCTCACAGGTTTCAGATGTACCTCACTGTGATTTTAATTTTCATTTCCTTGATAATAAGTGATGATGAGCATTTTTTCATGTGTCTATTGATGTTTCAGTCACTTACACACTATTACATAGCTAACATGTGATAAGAAATTTCGTCCAATTCTCTCCAAATTCAGAAACCACATTTGACCCTAACCTATCTACCGCCATGAAGTACACGCAAATCATTTTTCCTTTGTTTTTATTACTGAAGTAACATTTCATTATAACATTCTATGAATAAGTTTCAGGTGTGCATTACTGAAATCAACATGTGTATATATTATTTAAGTTCACTGCTGAAGTTTCAGCTTATCTCCACTACACCATTGTCCCCTTATCCCATTTTACCACCACCACCACCGGCTTTTTGCTTTTCCCTTTGGTAATCACTAGTTGGTCTTGTAGTCCAAACATTTATTTTTGTTTTATTTACTTCATCTATTTGTTTGTTTTCTCTATAGACCACATAAGTGAAATCAATCATACAAGGTTTCTATTTCTCTGTCTAACTTATTTCACTACGCATAATACCCTTGACTTCCAAGCATGTTGTTGCAACTAGCAGGATTTCATCTTTTTTTTTAGTTAAATGTACTCCATGGGCCATATATTAAACACCTTCTTTATCCATCTGTTGGTCAGTGGGCACTCACTAACAACCTGATTGAAAAATGGGCAGAGGATCTCACACATATAGACTTACAGATGGACAACAGGCACATGGAAAGATATTCTAAACCATTCTTGAATCAACTGGTATTTCTTCTTAAAAGACGCTTACTGGGCTCCCTGGTGGCGCAAGGGGTTAAGATGCCACCTATGAAGCTGCCCACAGCCACTGCAGCACGAGTTCGATTCCCAGCCAGGGAGCTACCCACATGGCACAGCAAACCTCTCTTGACTCACCCCCTGCTCCCCTCAGCAGTGTATTTCAGTCAGTCTGCCTGTCCTGTTCCCCACTCTGACTCTGGTGAATCCTCTCACCCACCACACCGCTGGCCTGTACGCCAGCTCTTGCATGCATAAATAAAAAAATCTTTTAAAAAATATTAATAAAGGAAGATGCTTACTATTTTTCTAATACAGAAAATATTGAGGATGTACAAAGAACACATCAGACAAGACAATATAAAAACAGGTTGTTTTGGGGGACTGTGGTGATGGTGCATGGGTGCCTTGGGGAAGGAAATTCTATGGGGACTCAACCTGAGGGGGTGGGGGGAAGCAGATCTTGTTTAAAAATAAAAAAATTTTAAAAAGAGTGCTATAAAAAATAAATATTTGAACATTTAAAAAAATAAATTGTTCTCTAATACAGAAAAATATGAGAATGAGGAAACTTGCAGGTGCATAAACACTTTTCTTAAATGTTGACCAGGTCACCAATGCATTGTAGAAGGGGAGTTAAGTAATGCTTTGTAGATTACCACAGAGTAGAACAGTAACTGTTAGAAAAAGGAGTTATTTCAGCTCAAAATCAGAAAATTCTCTGTAATATGTTCTGAAAGGACATCAGAATTGGGGCTGAAAGCACCCAAGCAAAGCAGAGGAACTTTTGTAGAATTAATACAGCATGAAACTATACTGTTTTTAAGGCTTTTCAACTCCAGCATTCCATAATTGCCTAGACAAGTTTAAAAACCCAATGGCTGATGCCTTTGAGTATTTTCTTAATAGCCAATATACCTTATTGAATATGACTGGTCTTTAAAAAATTACTGTTCTTGAAGCTGACCACAACTCAAATAATAAAGCTAGACAGTTATGCGGAATAATTACCTTTCTGGCTGGGTCTCTACGGAGCAGCCTTTCATCCAATCTGTCAATATCTGTTGGACTGCGCTATTATTACTTTATAGATAGTAATACTGATTTCTGGGAATAAAATAATTAAAAGAAATAAGCCTTATCTTAAGGAGTTCAACAAACTTGATAAGGACTATAGGTTAAGAATCAAACCAAAATTAACAGATACAAGAACAGATAAAAGATGTAACAACGTATTTATATTTACTTAACATGATGTTACCTTGTATATGAGATTGATAAACAGGAAAATTATACCAATTATTGCTACTATTTTCCTCTCCTTTTTGGTTTTAATCTTTTGAGACCTTGCCTGCTCTTCCTGCTCCTCAACATCTATTTCTTTTATTTTTATGTTTTTAATTTTCTTCTTTTCCCTTTAAACAACTAATTTTCAAACTCACTTTTTATTCTGAACTCAAATATACTGCCCATCTAATTCTATCATTCTATTCCTGGAAATTCAAGTTGTAGTTTTAAATGTATGATTGTTACATGTGACAATAAAAACAACGACACAAGTTTTAAGCAGAAATTCTCAATGTATTGTAGAAGAAGGTTCTAAACTCTAGTGAGATTTCCCCACACATTTTTGTTGATTTACATATGTTTATTAGGTCTCTCATTTCTTCTGCCTTATCTTTTCCCCATTGGTGGAAGATGACAAGGAGGTGTAGGGTATGATCGATAACCACAGGACAAGCAATAACAGGTCCTCAGCCATATCACTAACATGCTGAAACCAACAACGATGACCAAAGTCAAGTCTGGCTCATCACAATGAGCATTTCTAGTTTCGGGTAAAATAGCAAAGTTCTCTGTGAATGCTGGATTAATGCCATGCTTATCAAACCTGCCTGATCAGAAGTATCGCCCACTTGCATTTGACTGCTAGAACTCTTCTCTGAAGAGTCAGAGGAAGTAAATCAAGGGTGGGAACTGAGCACTTTTTTTATAGCAAAAATCATAAAATAAAGACATGAAGTGATTCTAATGACCAGGCAAATAAAAGACAGCTTTCACATATTACAAGTCATTGTCATCTAGTACAAATTGAAGGAACTTGCAGACTTCATAATTCACCGATGATCTAATCCAAACCATGCCTCTTCCTGACAGCAAATACTCAGTATACTAAAGACATTCCAAAATAAATGATGTATACCTTCCTATATGCTCCCTTTTAAGAAAAATCGTTATTGAGTAACATAAACAAGGAAGAGCTATTTACAGTGGTATATACAAATCTGAAGAAAGGAATGGAAACATTATACCCAAAAAGTGAAAAGAAATAACAAATACACATTAGACACAAACTTTAAACCCAAGCTAATTAGATATACCCAGAGTCGCTCTAGCTCCTTCTCTGACTGGCACTCATGCTGGCTGTTTGTAGAGCAATGCAGACCCTCGTAGTGGCCGAGCACATAAACATTCAAACAAACTCTGCCAGTGTGTTTCCGTGCATCTAGAATGCCTCATTCTCAAATCAGGGTTCCTCGACTTTTTTTTTTTCCAAATCAACATTTCCAGGCCTTCAGACTTGTTATTTTTGGAAACCTCCCCTCATATTTTATCAAACATGTTAAGATGATGCTTCGAGCATATCAAATACAATTTTTCTATACATACAGCAAAAATATTGCTATAGTTTGCCTTTTAATATTATTCAGCCACAAGGAGCTGATTTCAGTCACAACTGGCCATGACTTGTAAGTAACTATAAGCATGTTTGAGGAGTCTTTTGGGGGGAGGGGGAGAAAACACCTACAAATTGCTTTCAAGTAAGAATTTTTATAAGCAACAAAGTTAAAAATTAGTGAATAGTAGGTATTTTAGTAAACCTGAATCTTGCAAATTCATCTCCTATTGAGGGTTGAATGAAGGTTTTTATAAATATCAAACAATTACTAAGCTTCTAAAGAGACCAGAGCCCATGAACGCTTTCCCTCTAGTGACAATGAGGCCTGGAATTTTACATTTTCAAATAAATCAATTCATCTTAATGTTTCTTTTTCCAGTTCTCCAGGCCCATTTCCAAAATACTACTATGAGTAAAGTGAGTCTAACCACCAGGCAAAGGGAAGACAGCATTCACAAATTACAAGTCATTGTCATACAACCTTTGGGGAAACCTGGGCTCCTATGTTTAGTGCAGCACTATTTATAGTAGCCAAGATATGGAAGCCACCCCAATGCCCCAAAATAGATGAATGGATCAAAAAGTTGTGGTGTATTTACAACGGCATATTACTCAACAATCACCAAAAAGAAACCCAAAAACCAAATTCATGCCATTTGCAGCAACATGCATGGAGCTAGAAGGGTTTATGCTAGCCGAAATAAGTCAGAAGGAAAAAGGTAAGTATCAGATGGTTTTACTGATATGCGGAATATGGAAAAACCAAACAAAAGGTCAAGAAAAAAAATCAAAACTAGCAGCTGACTATAGATCTGAGGCACAGAGCAAGGGAGGGGAAGTGAGGAGGAACAAAACAGGGGAGGGAAGAACACAAGGGAATGCAGTGATGGTTCACCGGTGATATGGTGGCGGGAGAACTATGCGGATTGCAACAATGTAGGAAAAAATAATTTAAAAAGGGGGAAAAAAACACAAAATTCTATACCTTTGAGTAAACAAAATAATGCTCTTGAGGTGATAGGACTTTATCATCTAAGAAGAACATGGCTGAGAGAGGATTCAGAGCATATCACTTATGTCCAGAAGTAGTTAAAAATTTTTCATAGCTTTATCAGGGGTCCATTGCTCTTTTCCGAACCTCACAAAATCATCCAACCCTTTGGACTTCCTGCTGTGGCCATCTTCCCAATGTGTCAGCTGCATGCAAAGGAACTCAGGTGACAAAGCCAAGCCAGGATGAGTATAACCAGAGTCATCTATACCAACTTGCTAACTACTCAAATGATGCATCACATACTTGTGAACCTGTTAGGACTCTGCTTTCCTGCGCTTATACACACGGTGAACTTTTTAAAAACAAAACATCCACTATCTCAAACAGTCTATGAGCAGCAATTTACTGTCACTACGACTCTGGGTTGGATACAGAATTTTCTTCTTCTCATTTTTAGTCTGACAATAAGAGACCTGGAAATACAGTAGTGCGCCTGCAAACAGCTCCTTTCTCCGTGTTTGTGTCTGAGCCAGCAGCATAAATGTTGACAATCTCACACGCAATCCTGCTCTGTTAAGATCTACAGACTTAACTGTGTTTAGGTAATTCAGATAAGCTTTAAATAAGCATCTGAATTTCTGGGTGCTTATGGAAAATAAACCAAATTCCTCTGCTTTTGAGATTCACTTAGGTCTGATTCTAATGCATTCGTGCAGGAATAATGAAGGTCTTGCTTTACATACCTAAGCTCACCATTAATATTAAACAATGAATTTGATGTCAGCCACGTGGTACTTCATTCATGCCAGTGAGCAAGACTCTTGCATTTTTTTTATTTCCAGCTGGTAGAACGGTATGTTATTTGCTTTTTCTTAAAACAACTGCTGTCTTTCTCTGGGGAATTGAGGCATTCCATGGAAAAGCGCAACCATGATTCCAGAAGACTGCATGATATAAAAACCATAAAATTGTACATAGTGCGGGGATGCTGTAATGTAACAGCAGAGGAGGCTGGTGCTGCAGGCTGTTTTCCTCATCTCGTTAAAATCCAGTTACTGCTTCCATTTGTTTATGTATTGGATTCCTGTTAACATTGATTATATGCTGTGTCTGTCCTTTACCAAATTAGGTTTGCGAGCCGAAAAGTAGAACACCACTAGGAACATTTATTTCCTCATAATCGGTTTGCTGGCAATTAGGAGGAAACTGTCACCTGCCTGGCGAGTGCATGTGGTTCATGGGCCCAAGGGACAAGGCTAGAAAACCCTGGAAAAACCTAGAAATATAGGTCCTCCTTCTAAAAATCAAAACGAAAGGCTGCTGATAAAATTAAGCTTAGTAACAGTGCATGAAAGTTTAAAACTGACTACAGAACCAGATTTTAAAACCCTAAATACAAGTATACCAAAAAAAAAAAAAAAAAACAAAAGAACCAACACAGAGCAAAACCTTGAAAATGCCTTTAACTTTCTACTGTCTTTCGGGCACCTCTGAACATGCTTCAACCCACAGGGCTTCTTCCCCTGCTCAAAAGAGCTCTTTGAAAGGGTGTGATACCTCCCTTTTGTAAAGGCGATGGCATTCAAGTACAGAGAATGGTTAAGCAACCTACCCAAGATCACAAAGATATTAAAGATAAATTGAGATGTGAAGCTAATCTCTATCATTTAATAGACATTAAAACACTGAATTTGAATTTTAAAAATAAATACATAAAAGATATGGTTCACTTACTAGTTATCATCTCCACATACAGTAACTACATAAACTTGTTTATGGTCACTTCCCAGCTTCTGCAGTTCCACCTGGTGTCAAAGTTCACCGCTTTTCCTTCCATAAGTAGTGAGCTAAGCTCCCTCATCTCTTCATTCTTCAGTGTCCTCATCTATGAAATGGGGACGTGGATGACACTTCGGGGGCTCACGCATTAGCTGGCATGTGTCAAGTGACAAGTTTAACACACAGTCACAGCGAGCATCTCTCTTTGCCGCCTTCTAGCTCCATCTGCTCCCCTACCAAACAAGGGAGAACTCAGCAGGCCTTGCTAATTTTCCTTGTTTTTTGGTGCCTGCTTCCAAAACATCCCCTTTAGGAGAAATGAGAAAAGAGGACCCTTTTCTTGCTTCAAAATGACATCTCAGAAATGTAGGAAGAAACTTCACAGTCTCCTTTTACAAAACTGAAAAATTCTGGATAATTTATGAATTCACTAACTAGCAATCATTATTATGAATCACTGATGAAAGAAGAGAAAGTATACCTAGCATATAAATAGCCTATATGTAACACTGCATTATTTTTAACTATTTCAACTTGTCTCTAAAAATATACTAAGGGCCTCCCTGGTGGCTCAAGGGGTTGAGACGCAACCTATGAAGCTATCCACAGCCACCGCAGCACGGAGTTCAATCCTGACTCACCCGCTGCTCCCCTCAGCAGTGTATTTCAGTCAATCTGCCTGTTCTGTTCCCCGCTCTGTCTCTGGTGAATCCTTTCCCCCACACACACCTCTGGCCTGTACCCCAGTTCTTGTATGCATAAATAAATAAAATCTTTCTTAAGAATGTACTAAAAAATAGCCAACTAAATATTTCAACTATGAACTTCAAAATGATTTTTAACCAGAGACAAAGTATTTTCATTGCACAAATAGCCACAATTTTATGTTTATAAATACAATAAATGAACAGTTCACTGAACTGTATTTTTAAGCTTTAAGTTTTGTTTAATATGTAAACACATTAGGCAACAGACTAATGGACAAGACAAGCAAATGCTGTGAGATATTCTAGACAGACACCAAAACTTCGCTATTTCCAACATCCTCAAGTACTAATGAAACAACCACAACAATTACGTTTTGCCTGGCCCTTGGTGACTTACCAAAAATGTACATGTACCTTCATCTGATCATCACTCACACTAGAGACAGGCATTATTCCCCTCTTGTAAAACAGGACACTGAGTCCCGAAAGTGGCTTGTTCAACATTATACAACTAGAAGAAATTAAATCAGGTCTTCTATGCTATATCGCTCACTATTTCCAGTAGAAATACTAAAACATAAAAAGGATGCTTTAAGAAGATCTCAGGGAAACACTAATATTATCAGCGACATTCAGTAGCAATAAATTAATAATTGATTTGTGGAATTAAGTATTTAATTTCATTAAAGAGGTTAATAATTTATTAAACTGATTTATTAATAAGCAATTACAGATTGTTAATTATCTTAGCCAGATTATTAAGTCTTACTAAATAGATTAATAATAAAAATTCAATGACATAAAGTACAAAGGAGATTAATGAGACCTTTCTCTTTTTTTTCAGTCTTCCTCAGAATTTTAGCCTAGGAAACCTGTACATTTTATTCCCCATTTGAAATTTCTAGACTTTTTTAAATTGAATAATTTTTAATTCCAATTTCAGCCCTATACTGACTTCAAAGACTTCCCCGAGATACTCAACTCAGTTTCATCTACGTTCTTGCCTCCAGAGCATTCCATTTCCTGCGCCTGCTGACTTCCGTGGTGCCTCCCAGCAGAGCAGCAAACTCAAGTCAGTGATGTGCAGAGGAGAGAGGGCCTCTGAGCAAATCACCCCAGAGTGATACCTGCCACTGACTACGTTCATAATGTCTCCCCTGAGCAGTGCCTGACACACCAGCTACCAACGCATTTACTTGGCCCATCTTCACCTCACTGCCTCTGAGGCCACCGGGAAAGTAGCCCTCTGCAGGCTCTAGAATTGTACCTGCCCCTCATCTCCCTGAGATCTTACTGTCATGGGCCAATGCAAGCAAGTCCAAGTCTCTCTCCATTTAAAGATAGACTGGATATAGACAGATGGACAGGTGGTGAGTGGCTAGCTGGCTGGCTGGCTGGCTGGCTGGACAGAAAGACAGGTAGCTAGAACTCATTTGATTCTTAGACTCCTTCAGAGCACAGTACAATCTTTCTCCTCATATTTTCAGTTTAGCTTTTTAGACTAACTGAAGTCTTAGAGGTACAGTCTCCAGACCTGATCTCCTACTCACTCCTCAACCCCCTTGAAGTTGAAACCCTACTCCAGAAAATCTCCTGTGACTTCTTCAGTTGCTCAATTGAGAGACCAGAGTGAGACTTTCGAAAAGAGGCCAGGAGCCTCTCTTGCCTGGGCTAAGGGTGATGCTGTTAACTTGAATAATGCACAGGTCTCCCCAGTAGACTGTGAGCTCTTTTAAAAGAAAAGGCTTCTTAATCCACTGTTTCCAGAAAACAAACTAACAAAAGAATAGACAAGGGAAGCAGAAGAATGCACATGTGTCCATGGAAAGCCTACGCAAAGCATGAACCATGACTTGCTTCTGTTCCACAGAATATCCCCATTATGTTCTCCAGATACTGTTTCCCAAGAAGAGACAAGGAGACAAGGATGCTCAGCACAAATGTAAAAGCTCAAAATATAAAGGGGGTGCCCAGAAATATGCCTTTTTACATGTTCACCAGTAATTCTGGGGGGGCTGAAAAATGCATGTGCTGGCTGCAGTCACACCAAAAAGTATCTTCAAAATGAAGAACGATTGTCACGCAGTCTATACATACAATTACCTGGTAGCAGATGCTCCCCTGACACAGTCGTGGAAAGAAAAGCAGCCTGGTGCAGAGCCGGGAGGGACAAAAAGTAAGGATGGACAAGGTGAAAACAGGAGATAATAAAGCTAGACCACTTTTTTTAATGAATGCAAAGTACCTGACACACTCACTAGTACAAAGTAGCCACTCAACACGGGGTAGATTCAAAGAGGAAAATAACTCCCAAAGGCACTCAGCTCTATTCATAGTTGGCTCTGTTTCTCTTCAGCTGGGCAAAGGCACATAGACATTGAGCAGTGAGGTATTTTTGTCCTACACAGCTGCAATTTCTGCTGTCACACTTCAAAATATTCAAGGAGGGTTTTTAAAAACATGTTATTGTTATGAAAGCATTTTGTTCCCAGAGTGTTCATTAATCAAAGTGTCGCTGAAAGGACCTTACTATCCAGCAGTTTATAAAAGGATGAGCCCACTCTAAAGTCTGTGATGATTCCTTCATGGTGTTTACTGGGGAGCGAGTAGCAACAACTAGCCATGGCATCGAGTAGAAAGAGAAGGGACGTTGGAATAAGAAGTCTGGCTCTGAATACAGTCTTGTAAAAGTTACTTATTTTTGCTTTCACTTCCTCAACCCTAAAATGTACTTCATCATAAAATTGTCTGTATCATAGGACTATTCTCTGAGGTTTAAATGTAGTGCCTTCTGAAAGGCACCTTCACAGTGCCTTATATTGCAGAGGTTTGAAAAACACAAGCCCCTTAACTTTCTTTACCTAGAACAACGTCATGTGCACAGCACATCACCCGGGACAAAGATACACTGAAATCAACCAGTGCCAACTTGACTTTCTAGTCAATAATCAACTAGGTTTTCTTGTACTGGTGTAAATATTTATCGCACAACATAGACTTCAATTAGTTGACATGAATTATTCCATTAAATGCTACTAATGAAAAGCAGGAAGTATACACTTGTTTAAAATGAATTTAAATAGGCTTCTAACTGTGCTCTGCTTTTGATTCATTCACTAATTTTAGCACTGTTTACTAGTCCCCTACTATGTAAGACAATGAATCTATTTCTGACTATTTAGATTTTGCAAGAAGAGTACTGAATATGTCTAGTAATTCAGTGGTTGAATTGCTCTGTTCCCCTAAAATAATTCTCAAGCCAAAAATCAAAACGTCACACATGGGCCACTTCATACAACTGTACTTTCAAAAGCTGGCTGGAAATGTACGACAGTTATCCTCACACATAGAAGCAATTTTAACACATTTTTAGAGAGAGAATATGGGTGTGTAGCGCTATGTATGTTTTAAGTGCATGGCATTATAATTCAGAATCTGTGGATGCTGCATCCCAAAACTACCGAAAGTCTAGGTCTCACCCATTAGAACAACATTCATAATGCCAGGGTTACTGTCAATGCTAATGTACACCCGTGAATTTAGCATCAACCCCCTGGAAAGATATCAGATTCCTATTCATGCCCATATTAACATTCCACATAGTGTCTTCTCATTCTCAAGCTCTCTGGAAATGCCTTATTTCTGTATGTGTCATAAAATGTACTTAAGGGCCTCCCTGGTGGCATAGGGGTTAAGTCTCAGGTATCAACGCAAAAAGAGAGCTGGACCACATTGCCCAGCAGACCTCTCTTGCGTTGCCTGCTGCTCCCCTCAGCAGTATATTTCAGTCAACCCCCTGTTCTGCTCCCCACTCTGTCTCTGGTGAATCCTCTCATCACCCCACACCTCTGGTCTACACCCCAGTTCTTCTATGCAAAAATAAATCTTTAAATAAATAAAATGTACCGAAACCTGGAACTTAGGAAAGAGACCTATTAGCTTAGGAATCAAGACACACAGGCGGCTCACAGACTGACCTCTGACCCCAAGTGAAGACTTTAACCCTACCAGAGCATATTTTAAGATAATACATAACAACTGTAGTTGTATAACAGTATTTTGTATTTCATAATATTTTAATAAATAATGCATCTAAGCAAAAAAAAAAAAAAACACCCAAGCATAAAATAATGAGACTTTCTACCCACATTTTCAAGAAGCACTAATAGCAGCATGTACTAGCAGACACTCTTGCCTCACTTGGTGCTCAATCTGGTCTGTGCCTCACACAGCTAATTGGCTTTGTGCTCCAGAGCCTGGATTTCTGGATGGTGAAATCTTTATCTAAGTTGGAAAAGTCCATTCTGTAGGCTTTTGCCCCCAGAGTGGTGTAAGCTATTGAGGCTGTTTCTAAGAGAGATGTGAAATGGTTGGAAATCATTAAACAGTGCTTAAACACCTTCAAATTATTAAGACAATGAGCTCTATTTAGATGTGAGACTTCATCAGTTCTTATCTTCTTAATGGCATGCCCCACGGGCAAAAATAAGAGAAGAAATATTTTATTTACTATAAAATCTTCAAAGTTTAAAGCAGAAACACCCCTGACTCCCTCCACTTTCTATACCGTAAAGGTGCCAAGAGCAAAGACTGGGTGGCTTCTTCGGTGTCAACTGCTCTGTCTGTTAAAGGGCTACAATTTGATTATTTTAATTAAAAGTTTATTTTCTACTTTAAAAAAAAAATCCAAAAAGTAACATCTGTAAGCAACACAGGGTACAGTATTTCTGTGAAAAATATCAGGAAATCTTGACTATACGATTCCAGGAAATTCTAGGTGAAATCACCCAGGTCCTTGAAAAACCAAACTCTGTATTAGAAGCAGAACTGCTCCTGGGTGCCATTAGCGACTCACTAGTGACCTTTGTTGCAATACTTCCTTACCTCACACTTGCATTTCTTCTTCCACAAATTGAGGAGACAGCACTGGATGATATTTAAAACTCTAACATCCAATGGCTGATTGTTTCTGGAAAACAAAATTTAAAAAATCACCTGAGTTTTACTAGCTCTACTGGTTTGTCTCATTTGCTTGAAATCCCAGAAAACAACACACAGCCTCTGGTTTCAAGTTTTAACAAGAAGGATAGCACATTAGGGTCAGCCATCCCACTTAAACTTGGAAACTAATCTACCAATTCTCTGAACAGGTGAGAGAACAAACTGATATTCAAGAAGTGGAGCAATTAACTACTTCTGTCTGGATTCTGGTGCTATGCTGTGTGACAAGAATACAAACAAACTTGTGTAGCACATAAAAGCAGTTTATAAATAAAAGATAAAATCACACAAAGGAGTCTGAATTGTTTTATTTTACCCAATACATACTACTGATACAAGCCCAAATTTAAATACCATTGACTTTTTAAGTCCTGTATCAATATACAGGTTTTCAGTTATAATTTACTTACAAAATGTCAGCCAACTATCTCAAACACAAACAGGCAGTAGTTACTGAGTTGCAAATACCTCCTGATAGAGATTCAAGAAGAAGGGAATCTTTGCCTCTACAGACTTCTTTAAAACTAAACCACAAGTTGCAAGAATTGAGGAAGAATTCAAGGATGTCTCTTCCCATTTAATATAAATGATTTTTAACTATAGACATCAAAAGGGTAAAACAACTCAAAAAGAGGAATATCCACTGAGCAATGATAGCATTGTGGCACGAAGCTCTAGCTAGAGAATTTTAACTTTTGTGTGTCACGAAATTCAGTGTAACTCTATAGTCATCATGTAGATGAAAACGCAGGCGTCATCTGTTGTGTTTTGTTTAGAAGAGCAATATGTTTGAAAAGTTCTCAAATAAAAAGTCTAGGCTCTTGCTTCTACTTTGTTCCCATCCATTTAGTTTCTTTTCTTTTGAGGTTGGATGATGTGAACCTTGCCATAGCCTTTCATTTAAAGTTTTGAAAAACTCTGGATTCTTTCTTTATCAGCAAATAAAGATAAGGGTAGCATGCTAAAAATGCCAATTTTGCTTCTTGTCTTGAAAGGTGATAATGTGCTTTCCAAAGCAAATTTTCTTTTCTAAATCCAAAGACTCAGTATTATCACCTTAATAATCTTTTCATCTTGAAAAGCACGATTCTGTGAAAATATTAATTACAGAAGCATTCATGATATCATTTGGAAATTATGTTATACCACTTGTAACACTTTAGCAAATCCAAAATGTTGTAAAAAGAGAAGTCAATATTATCAGAGGGCTATTGACCAAGAAAGATTTTCCAGAAACATCACTGTTCTGAGCGTCAGCGCATACAACGAGTTTGAACACTAATTAGGTACTGAAAACAACAAGCTTTCTTTGGGTGGAGAAACATGTCATTAGTCATAGGTCCTATGAGTGGAAAAATTTTAAGATACTTGAATCATGATATTTAAAAATATACCCAGCTATCTATAATAAGTCCTTGGGTCCAATCAGTTCTTTGGGTACACTTAATTGATGCATTCTTGTAACAAATAGCTATGTAATGGAAAAAGACGATTAAAAAGGAGTAACATGCTTATTGTAAGACCAAATTGTTTCTATTGATTTAGTAGGAATAACAACCCTTAAATCATAAGTATGGTATTACAAATAATATAAGGTTTTTGACTTTTCATTTATGCTTTAGAACCCTACCCACATTGTCTTACTTATTTGTAATTCATCAACCCAGGTGACAAATAATCTTCTATATTTACCCACTCAGAATATACAAGAAGCATACTGTATTAGCAGCTGAAACTACAAACGCTACTGTCAATCAAACCGTCTGGCAGAGTACCATATTTCTTGTCACCAAGAGGCTTAAAGCAAAGAATCTGTGCCTAATTCTTTTAAACCTTATAGGTCAAAAGGTTTTAAAATTATTTTTGACACCATTTCTTTGCTTTGTCAACAGGCCTGAGTACTTTTTAGCTTGTAAAGGAGATCAAAAATGACTCATTCTAACACTGCAAATTTATGGGTTTTAAGACATCACTTTTCATAGTAACATAATTCTGCAGGCAGATTAAATGATTGCTATGCCTCAGAGAGATGCTGATATGATTTAGAAAACTGTGTCCTAAAAACTGGCTGCATGGCACCTAGAAATGGGCAGTAGCCGATGGGACCCGGCCATGTTCCTGGCTGTGATAAGAGCCAAGGCCCTGGGGTAGGAGCTCCTCACTTGGCTAAGTGAATTACAGCTTGAGGGGCACTATCATCCCCTGTGGCCTAGAATTGATTGCAAGGGAAACATTTTAGCAGTTCTTCTGAATTAACTCCTCAAAACACAACTTAAGTGAGTTCGGGTATCTTCTGCTGAAAAATAGAAGGAGCATCTGAATGCACATCAGCTCTTTCTCTGGAGCTTTTGCTGCTCCCTTACTTGTTTGGGGTTCAGGCTACTTGAATGTACCTACAGTCTTTTTTTAAAAAGATTTATTTATTATGCATCCAAGAACTGGGGTACAGGCCAAAGGTGTGGAGGGTGAGAGAATTCACCAGAGACAGACTGGGGAACAGAACAGGCAGACTGACGAAATACACTGCTGAGGGGAGCAGCGGGTGAGTCAGGAGAGGTCTGCTGCACCACATGGGTAGCTCCCTGGCAGGGGATCAAACTCGTGCTGCAGAGGCTGTGGACATCTTCACAGGTTGCGTCTTAATCCCTTGCGCCACCTGGGAGGCCCCACTTTATGGTCTTTTCTAAAGCCTTTCCATCTTTCTCCACATCTCAAAGATCTCCTCCTCTCTATCCTACGAGGCTGGATAGTATCAGTGGAATCTTTCTCATCCAGCTATACTGATTCCTGACAACCTCGCTGGGGCTACTTTTTCTATTCAACAGGTTCCTTTGCTGGAAGCAGCTCAGAGAGAAGTCTAATCATTCTGTTAGCACCCCCCTCCTAGGAAGAAAATGTAATCTTTGCCTTCTTTGTTTAATCTCCTTATTCTAACATCAATAAGCCACCTTCACGTCTACATACTTTATACCTGATACATTTTCTCTCTCTGCAAACTCAGGACTCCACTCCCTTCTTCAAAGTCTCTCTCTTTGTGAAGCTTTTCTTGACATTCTGACAAGCTCCTCCTGGCCTCACCCTCACTAATATGAAGTATTTTTCACGGTTTCTCAGTTACCACCCAAAAACAATACTCAGTGCTATTGTGTAGGGCTTTATTTGACTTTTTAAAAATTTTCTCTATATGTCTCTATATTGCAGGGTGTATACGCTTTATGTCAGTCTCTGGGGATGTGGGTGGTGAGCAACCTTAAGAGTCCTAGAAACCTTAGAGCAACCTTAGAGTCCTAGAAACTGAGCATGACTCACAATGTGTCATGTACACAGCTGTACAATCAACATTTGTGTGACAACACTGATGGGTCTTGAAACTAGAGAGTTTCCCCTCTTACACTGCTGGTAGGAATGCAACTGGTCCAGCCACTATGGAAAGCTGTGTGGAGGACACTCAAAATACTAGCAATGGATCTACCATATGATCCAGCAATTCCACGTCCAGGAATCTACCCAAATGACACAAAAACACTAATTCAAATGGAAACCTGCACTCACGTTTACTGTAGCACTATTAACAACGGCCAAAACATGGAAACAACAAAAATCCCCAAAAGCACATGAGTGGATCAAGAAGATATGGTATATATACACAATGGAATACTACTCAGTCATCAAAAAAGACAAACTCATGCCATTTGCGGCTGCATGGATAGAGCCAGAAGGGATTATGCTAAACGAAACAAATTAAACGGAGAAGGAAAAACATACAGTGGTTTCACTTATAGGAGGAATATAGGGAAATCAAACAAAGGGTCAAAAAAAGATAAAACTCGCAGGCAACCCACAGATCTGAGGCAAACAGCAGGGGAAGAGGCAGGAGAGGGGTCAAAGCAGGGAAGGGAAAAGAACAAGGGATTGTGGTGATTCATGGGCACTGTGGTGGTGGGAGAACCAGGGGGACTACACATAAGGGAAGAAGCCAATTAATGTACAAAGATGAACAATGATGTAAGAAAATAAAAAAAAACTAGAGGGTTTCTTCAAACTGCACTGACTGCATGGGTAATATTCCTCCTTTTCCATTTGTTAGGACCTCCTCAGGGTCCATCTACTCAATAAACAGGAAGTGATTCAGAAAAGAGCGATTGTCAAATCCCCTCATGTACATAAATATGAGAAAGAAAATTAAAATATATAAAAATCCCATTATGATACAAATATTTATATATTTTCTACAAGTACATATAATATATAAAACATGAAAATTTAAAATTCCAGAATCACACAAATACATATACAGTAGATAGAAAACATTATGCAGTAAAAATAAACCCTTGAAATACACAATTCAGCACCATCTCCAGAGAGGAAGAAACAACTATGTCTTCAAACTCTCTCTCTCCATCCAAACTCTCAAAAGTCAGAAAAACAATCACTGTTATAGTAATGAATGCTTTGATATGAATGTTTTATATTTAGAAATGCCACCTTCAATTTAAAAAAAATGAAATTACTTAATCCACTGCATAGAGATTCACCAGATCTCATCATTTTTTACACATAGGTGAGTCAACAGCTTAGATTTGTAGTATTATAAATGTGTTACAAAGCAAAGGCTTTATTGGTTTTAAGGTTTCCCACATTACACCATGGTGGAGGATTAAATATGCATTGGGGGTGGGTATGGTGAAGTGACATGCATCTAAGGAGGTGTGGTCCTGTACCTCTGAATCATATAAAGTGCTGTAAACCAATGGAACCTCAACGTAAAAAGATCTAAATTTCAAAAATATAATTAAATGTATCATATCATATCCAAATGACACTCGCAAGCTATGTGTTTATGAATGCATGCTATGATTGCCAATGCTGGTGAATAAGTGGTAAACATATCACCCTGAAATGCTTTTCAATTAGACTGACTCTCCAATGTGCTTCATTTTTTTCTGCATGTGAAAAGAATGTTAAAATTAGCAATTTCATAAACTATGGAGATGTTGGGTGAAGTGCTAAATCGATTAACTTTTCCAGTAAGATATTTTCAATTTTGTAGCTTGGTAGCTAGAGTCTAACATCTTACATGACTTGATTTCTTGAGGCATTTGTCTCTTTATTTCCTTTCCTAAATACATTTCCAAAGAAAGGGAAAAGCAAAAAATTACTGTATGCCCCAAAATCTTTTTTAAAGTATTTATTTATGCATACAAGAACTGGGGTACAGGCCAGAGGTATGGGGGGTGAGAGGATTCACCAGAGACAGAGCGGGCAACAGAACAGGCAGATTGACTGAGTACACTGCTGAAGGGAGCAGCAGGCGAGTCAGGAGAGGTCTGCTGCGCCATATGGGTAGCTCCCTGGCGAGGGATCAAACTCGTGCTACAGTGGCTGCGGATAGCTTCATATGTTGCTTTGTGTCACCAGGGAGCCCCCTATGCCCACAAATCTTAATGTAGGCACCTTTCCTAAATTTCTGGTAAAGTCCATGACATCCACATTTACAAATCATTTTACAACAGACCATTCTATCACATAACCCAGAACTAAACAAAACTGGGGCTTCAAATGACACAGAAATATTAATTCCAAAGGGCACCTGCATCCCTATGTTTATAGCAGCACTATTTACAACAGCTAAGCTATGGAAACAAATGCCCAAATGCCCAAATGCCCAAAAATAGATGACTGGATCAAGAAGATGTGGTACATATACACCATGGAATATTACTCAGCAATCAAAGAGATAAATACATGCAGTTTCAGCAACATGGATGGAGCTAGAAGGGATCATGCTCAGAGAAATAAGTCAGAAATAAAAAGAAAAATACCGGATGGTCTCACTCATAGCAGGAATTTAGAAAACCTAAATAAGGGACCAGGGAAAAGACTAATTAATACAAAGTAAAAATCAAAATCAACAAGCAACTATAAACCAGAGACACACTACGAGGTGGGAGGAGCGGGGAGAGGAAGGATTAGGGTCAAAATAAGGGGGTGAGGGGTACAATTGTATGGGGAATATAACCAAAATGAAAATGCATACATTGTGCAAAAATGAAAAATGATGTAAGAATTATATAAAATATTAAAAAAAAAAACTGGGGCTTTAACAGAAAAGGTCTGTAGATAATCACACACAGAAGTACATGGCCACTGTCTTCCAAGAATTAATGTGCTTTTCAGAAATTTCCTAAGAGTATTTCACATGGCCTGATTGTTTAGTTACAGGCATGTGTGTATGAAATATTATCCTAAAAATCTAGTTAGAGTTTATCTATAGATGGGTATGTTAAAGCTTCCTTGGCTTCAGGGGTATTATGAAACTGTTTTAGTGGGAACTTTTTCAAATCATACCTTGTACCCTATAGAGAATAGTATAACACCCTAAAGAGAGTAATATTAGGATGAGGCACCATTTGTCCATTTATGTGGCTATATTATACTACAAAGCCACAGCAACTCATTGCTGGATAGATAGCTTGAGTGGTGTGAACTCTGGTGACACACCTCTCCCCTTTCAGATTTCAACTGTCCAGCTTTAAAAAGAGGTAAATAGTCTACTGAGCGGGCTTTTAAGACACTATCTACATTGCATATTCAGGATTTCCTTTTTTAAAAGATTACAACATAATGTTCACATCTTTCACAATGAATGTGACAGATTATTATGCACTAGAAAAAAAATCCCATTGTGCCTTGGGCATAGAGAGAACTCAATAAATATGGAGTCTGTTAAAGAGAAGTACACATGCAACTGTAAAATAGTATGTTAATAAATAAAATGTAATGATAATTTGCTATGATAAAATTAGCCAGTGCCATGTGTGAACTATGTCCCTTAAAAGTCAGCTCTCATGAAAACATGTTTGCTGGTTCCCCTACATAACTGCATGATTCATTTTAATCTCTCTGTGCATTTATGTGATTAAATCTCATTTGCAGGGGCTAAGAAGTCTGACAGTATACATATAAAATATCCAGAAGAGAAACTTGCTCAAGTAATATGTTTCTTAAACAGTCAAGTTTTTTCCCTCTGGTTTTATTTCATTTCACTTATGACCCAGTTGTATGCTGATCCAAGACCAACAAAAGCTTCTGAGGACCCGAAATGGCCACTCCATCTGTAGTATGTGGCTGTGGTCACTAAACGCAGCCTCTGCTGAATGGGCACCAGCATATCACCGCTGAGACGCCCTTGTTGTACGACTCAGTCCCCTTCCCAAAGATTACACTGCTGTGATTCTGTTTTGTTTTTGGTCAAATGCCAAAGCAATACATCTAGCAACAAGAAAGCAATGCCACTAATTAAAACAACATATTCAATCCCAACATATGCAAAAGGAAATAAATATTTAAAATAAACATGGATTTGATAAAGACTGTCATGATTAAAACTACACAAAACAAAATGAAGGCCTAAGAATAATGAATTCCCTCCACAAATCTCCCACTTCGGTGGGTTGAGAAAGTATTCAAATCATGGACTCTCTAAAGATAGATAAGTTAGTAAAAATGAAATAACAGTCAGACGAAATAAAAGAAAGGAATTCCTATAAAGAAACAATTTTTGTCTTAAAATAGGGATCCCTGACATAGTCTTTCAAATATCTTTGCTATAAGCTTGAAAGTATACATTTATTTTGTCTAGGTCATGCAGATAATTGAGTGCTGGCATAAAATCCCAAAATACTAATCAGATAGCCCAATGCTTTGTATTACACCAAAAGTTAGTTTCTTGCATTATGCCCCACACCTACCATCACAAGTTTCCTGCAATATTATTCTCAGAATTTAATCAGGATTTGCTTATGAGAGTGTGTGTGCATATGAGTATCTTGAACGTAAGGTTCTAATCTTTTTTTTTTTTAAAGATTTGTTTATTTATTTATACAAGCACTGGGTACAGTCAGAAGCGCGGGAGGGTGAGAGAATTCACCAGAGCCAGAGCGGGGAGCAGAGCAGGCAGAAGGACCGAAGTACACTGCTGAGGGGAGCAGTGGGCGGCAGGAGAGGTCTGCGCGCCATGTGGGACCCTCCTCCCGTGGCCGGGGAGCAGCCGGGGATCGAACTGGCGCCACAGAGGCTGCGGGCAGCTTCGCAACCCAGTGCTCAACCGCTGCGCCACCAGTTTATTAATAAATCATAAACTTCCTCAGCGGTAGCCGAATTTTGTATTTTGGATAGACACGATATTTGACACTGCAACTGTATATTTCATGTTTCTCAACAAGGACTTGATGGTGAGATGACTACTTCACCAGAAATTCATTCTACCCCTCCTCTTGGACTCATGGCTGCCCAGTGAGATTGCATTTCCCAGCCTCTCCTGCAGTTAACAACAGTCATGCACTAAGTTCCCACCACCGAGCTCAGTGACCTGTGCCACTTCTAGAGCTGCCCCTAAGGTGCTGAGCTTGCCTCTTCCATGTTCTTACTCCCCTTGTCATCCGCCTAAACAGGGATGCGGTGGTGACCAGTGTAGACCATGCAGGTGACAACAGTACCTAGGGGCTGCCAGAAAAATGACTTTGAGAGAACCTGGACCCTTGAGTGAACACAAGGAGCAAAGCTTCCCTGCCCTCCTATGTGGGGAGAGAAATAAAATCCCTCCTGTTTAAGTCACTGTACTTCTATTATACATTCTCTGTGTTCAGTAGCTTCACGTTAGTGTGAGCAAAGAGACCTCTACACCTGTAGATGCCAGGACAATTATACTTTCCATGCTGAAAACCGTACTGGGCCTTCCTAAGGAAGTCTACAAAGAGGCTTAACTCAGTAGTTCAGTGATTTTCTATCTAAGTGGGTTTTCCAGACGTCTTGGGAGTGGAGGTAATTCTGACACCTTTATTTCCTGGCCCCACCTCCATGCACCTACACAACCTTTGGGATCCACCACCCTAAGGAATTCTCCTAGGCAAAGGAGGTCATTCTCAAATAGTGTGCTAGTAGCTCATCATGCCCCGCCCAGACACGCGCGCGCGCACACACACACACCCCGTGAGCCTCAACCTCTTGCAGCTCTGTAGACACAACTGAGGAATATATCACAAATGCAGTGCCTGTAAGTTAGATGGCTGAGCTGTGGGGGAGGACTTGGGGTAGGTTAGGCATAAGTTACTGTGAGGAAGGCACAGTCTGTCTTCCAGGAGGTAGAACACTCATGACTCATGAGCATCTGGTGGGATCAGCATAGCAAATAATTACCCAGGAACACGGTCCTGAAGGTGACTGAGTCACCAATGCCACAATCGTGAGTAGACCACAATCTCTGCCAAGCAAACAAAAGTGCTACTCTTCAAAAGCACGTCATGGAGATAACAGTTCAGAACCATTGATGATGGGGACAATGCGGTTCAATCAGTCGCTGGAAGGAGAGCAGGGTCTCAGGGTAACTTTTCTTTAAAGATTTATTTATGCATACAAGAACCAACACACAGGCCAGAGGCGTTGGGGGGTGAGAGGATCCACCAGAGACAGAGTGGGGAACAGAACAGGCAGACTGAAATACACTGCTGAGGGGAGCAGCGGGCAAGACAGGAGAGGTCTGCCCCGTCATGTGGGCATCTCCGCGGCCGGCGAGGATCAAACCAGCACTGCAGAGCCTGCGGACAGCCCCACAGCGCCGTGCTCAACCGCCTGCACCACCAGGGAGGCCCTCTCGGGGCAACCTTTACTGTAGTTGACAACCTTTCTCAGAAGGGTGATTTGGAGGTTAACAGGCAATTAGTAATTCAAACACTAGCCAGAAGTAGTGCAGTGGTACAGTAGTCACAATCATTGCAGTGACAATAAGAGCAAACATTTATTGGACACTTAGCTAGTTCCGGGCAGCATGCCAATTGCTTTATAGACATTAACTAATTTAATCATTACATAACTGTATTATTATTCCCATTTCACAGGTGAAGAAACTGAAGCCAGAAATATTAAGTGAGAAAACTGGCACTCAAACTCAGGGAGTATAATTTGAAAGCTTCCCGTTTTATCACTATATTATACTATGACCTTTAGGCAACTAGTCATACTCCTATTTGTGTCTCCAGAGTCATACAGTCACCTGTGCACAGCAAGCAACAAATATACAGCTGCCAGTAAATTAATGCAGTCAGAGTTTTCATAATTCATTCTTACTGTTGGGACAACAGAAAATAATTTGCAAGATATAACTTTAGCATTCCAGAGATATTTGTAGATTAACATTTTGTTTGCTAATTATGTCAATGCTCAACTTAAAATTGTAAAATACGAATGCAAAGAGTTGAACAGATTTGCAGACGCTGTTAAAACAAGCATCTCCCTATTCCCCATGTGTCAGCTTCAGCTCACTGAAACAAGGCTTCTACCCTCTTCCTTCACATGGGTGAAAAGGGTTTTTCCGTCTTCTCACCCCTTTGTTCAAAAGGATGAGCTGCTAATCCAACTGACAAGGACCTTCTGGTCACTGGTCCATTTACTAATGGGCAGGGCCACTCTGCCTTAAAAACAGGAAGTGGGCTTCTATTTTAATTTCCTGCTCCCTCCGAGCAAATCTTCCCTGTCGCTCACTTCTGGGGCTCAGCCATGGGGCTACCCTGACCTTCATATCTTCGTAGGGTAAGACAACCTACTTTCGTGGACACAATTTTGACTCTACTTAGACCAATGATGTGATTCAGCCTTCAAGCCTCTTCTGGGAACTGGGATCATGCATGGTTTCAGACTTCATCTTACACAGTAAGAGCTCTGCTGGCAAACTTGAATGTGTGGATTCCAAGGTCAAGTTACTACACCCCAAATCCTCTGTTGCCACAGAACCCTGGACTGAGTGGTAGAGAACACTTCAACCTACTTTTTAAAGTGATGCTTTTTCTCATTTCATTCTTTATGTATGGTCCACAAAAGTCATAAACCTCTAAGTGGAGATAAGGGAGAATCACCCCAAACCTACAATACTTTCAATAATCATTAAGGAGTAAGATTTATATGGTTTCCCTGATGAAAGCTCAGGGAAAAAAATACTTGTATAATTCATTGCTCTATTAATTTAGGCCATTCTATCATCCTCAAAATAAATCCGCATCATACTGTTAACTATGTTACAAAGAAACTACCTAAGCTTAGGTAAACTGCTACTGAAATTTTTAGCATGAACTGAAAAGTTGAATTAAACAAAATCACTTATTTCTAGTCACAGGTCATATGTATAAAAGTAGGAGATGGACAAAGGGGGGGGTTGGAGATTTAATTTTCATTCTCTGTAACCCCAAGCAAGCTACTCCAAGTCCACTCTTGTGAAATACAGCACAGCAGGGAAAAGTAATGTCCTGGTAGGTTTCACAGAAAATACATGTAAACTGAAAATAAAAATTCTAAAAGAATTGCAGTTTCCATAATCTATAATGTTTATTAGAGGTATTTTAGGGAAAATTTGTATATTCAGGTTCAAATTCAAATGTGTTTTCCTTACAGGAAGCTTTTGAGAAACTGTTGCTGAATATTGAAAAAACGAACATCTTGTGGTATGGGTTTGTTCTTACACCTAATGAGATAATAAATATTACTATATTTATATATGTGTGTATATATGTATATATACACATACATACACATATACACATACATATTTTTGTTGTTAAATTACTTACTCGTACGATTACTTATGCTATACCAACAATGTGTGCCAGTATGAATTCCCCAAGTTGCTAAAGCGAAGAGATATTTTTAAGCAACACAGGAGAAATTCAGTTACATGAAAATGTTAAGCTCCTATAAGGCAACAGGTGCAAGAGTAAAGTTAAAAGACAACCGACAGACTAAAAGAAGCAGAAGCTATCATCGGTAGTTATAACAGAGTGAATGTTTCGCATTTCAGACAAACAATCCCAGTAAAATACAAGGGTAGCATGAGAATAGGCAACTCAACCACTTTAAGCACCACTCGACACAGGACTGGAGGAGTAAGGTGTGGTGATGATACCATGGGATACTATTCAGCTCTACATAATAAAGACGAGATCCTGCCATTTGCAACGACATGGGTAGAACTAAAGAGTGTAATTCTTGGTGAAATAAGTCAGATAAAAACAAACACAGTTCAGTTTCTCTTACATGGTACAGAAAGAAAGAACAAATGAGTGAACTACATAAAACAAAGGTAAAGTTTTAGACTAGAAAGATCAAATTAGTAGTTAACAGAAGAGGGCAAGTCAGGAAAAAGGAATGAATTGTATGACAAACAATGGAACTGGACTTTTAGCGATGAACCTAATGTACTACAAACAGATATTCACAATAATACACAACTGAAACCTATATAAAGTTACCTCAATAATTTTTTAAACAGCAAAATAAAAGTAACAATATATTCATGGGATCTTACTAGTTAATAAATACTAAATACTAAAATAGAAATTAGCTATATGAAAATAAGTTTTTAACACACACCCACTTATATATACCAAAAAAAAAAAAAATGACAAGGTTTCACTTGAGAATGGAAAGTTTAAGAAGCTAATATAACCCACTCGTGGGGAGTGCAGGAAAAAAAAAACTACACTTTTCCTGAAAGTATAAACTGGTACTGTTTCATTATTATTTCCAGAAATCTCACTTCTGAAAATCCATATGAAAGATATAACAGAGAATACATACTCACAAGGGTCTGAGAAGCATTATTTGTCCTAACAAAACCAAGATCAGGGGCAACTTCAAGTTCCATTATGAGGACGATTCAATATATGGAATAATGCCTGGGAGTCACAACTGTAAATGCTTCAGATCACTAAGCAGATGTGATAAGAAGAGATGATCACAATTAATAGGAAGCAGGAAGTCTGTCACCAAAAAGGGCTAAAATTCCTTTTTTTCCCCAAACAGTTCATACAGCCCAAATCAAACAAATTCATCAAAGATAATTTTCCCAACAAGCCCCAGACTTTGACAACTGAGATAGAGTTACTGACCTAGAAGATAGCCAATGGTGTAGTTTACAGGGTTGGGGGTAGAGGATAGGGAAGCAAGTTGCTGGACGGATGAATGAATGAATGAACGAATGAATAGCATGATCACCTGTTTGGGAAATAAGCTGTATAGGAATGCCTCCAAATGCATAAAAGAGGCTGAGGATAGGCTAACAGTGGGCCCGTCCTGAGTTGGAGGACTAGTGACACAGGGCCAGGCAGCAGGGGAGAGTCTCACTTGCAGATGTGTGTTTTTTCTTAAATTACATAATCCTGTGCAGCTTTTACTTTTTGAACTTTTTAATATTCTTCAAAATATTTGTAAATAAGATAGCATTAGTCAGGCCTCCCCAGTGGCGCAGGAGGTTGAGCACAGCACTGAAGCTATCTGCAGCATCTGCAGCGTAAGTTCGATTCCCGCCAGCCAGGGAGATACCCATAAGGCGCAGCAGACCTCTCCTGTCTCCTGGCTGCTCCCCTCAGCAGTGTATTTCAGTCAGTCTGCCTGTTCTGCTCCCCGCTCTGTCTCCGGTGAATCCCTCTCACCCTCCTGTGCCTCTGACCTGTACCCCAGCTCTTGTATAAAAAAAAAAAAAATAGCATTAGTCTACAGAGATTTACAAAGATAATTTCAGAAAAATACATCTGGTGAAGAAACGAAACTGATCCTCCTTAAATGTCAAAAGCTTTGGTTATTTCTAATTTGGGACAAGCCTCATACCATGCACTGGGTATTTTTTTTCCCCAAAGAGAATATATAACTAAAGCATGAAATTAGCACATATATTTCAACAATGAATGTTTTCTTTTTAAATCATTATATGCTTTCTTTTTTAAAGATTTATTTATTTATACAAGGACTGGGGGGCACAGACCAGAGGCGCAGGAGGGTGAGAGGATTCACCAGAAACAGGTGGGGAGCAGAACAGGCAGACTGGTTGAAATACACTGTTGAGGGGAGCAGCAGGTGAGACAGCAGAGGTCTGCCGTGCCATGTGGGAATCTCCCTGGCCGGCCAGGAATCGAACACGTGATGCAGAGCCTGCAGACAGCTTCACAGCACAGCGCTCAACCTGCTGCGCGACCAGGGAGGCCCTCCACAATGAATTTGTACTAAATAATGATTTCAGATGCAAAAAGAAGAGGAAGAAGGGAGAGAACAGTTGATAACAGTTTAGAAAGTTGTGACTAGGTTTTCTAATACTTGAGAAAACTCAATGTAATCATCAAACGAGCAGTTTCAGTTATGTTACCAATTAATAGACTAGTATAAGTATCTAAGAAAGCTATCTGAATACAGCAATGAAAGACGTAATAAAGCTGTTTCTATACACTCTGTAAGACTTTGAACTTTGCAGTAGAACATCTCAGGTAAACTTTCTTAAACAAGAAACAGCCCTGACAAGGCATTTCAAATTTGGAAGCAGTTGATTTTTTATGCTATTCTGACTTACAGCATATCGGAGGGGTGTGTAAAGAATTAGTTGTTCATGATTCGAACTGTGCACGCATGTGCACCTGCTTTATTTGGTATATTATACTCTTCCATTTCTCTTTCTACTCCAGTTGAGTGTGAGGAAAGCATTACTGTAAATAAATGAGCAAAAAGGAGCAAGAAGATTGCTTAAGGAGCAAGAAGATTGCTAGAAAGATTGACTTGGTCCTTCCAAGACTCCAGAATCTTTGGTCAAGCTGTTTACACCATTTCATTATATTGAGCCCCATCCATCAGAGGACTTGGGATGTCATCTGTGGTCACCTAAACTGACTCCTGAGTTCATATCCAGAACCAGCATCTCTCACAAGAGAACCCAGGGATCATCTCAAGTTCATCTCCTCAAAAGGACCTAACCATGTGCCTTTAGCAACAAAGAACATAATCTTTGTTATTAAAAGAATTATTCTAATAATTAACAGCTGAAATATAAAATGCTATCGCCAGTAAGTTCAACTCTTTAGAGAAAAATCTCTTCTTAGTCATAAAAAATTCCAGGGAGTTCTAAATTATAGGGAAAATAAACTCTGGCAAAGGAGTCCCCAGACAAGCTAAGGTCGGCCTCTGAGGCAGCCCTCCCAGGTGCTGACATAATCTGGGCTCACCTAGGACTCACTAAGTGAGGGCAGACTGGCCCACATCAACACACAAATGAGTAGACAGAGTAACAGCAACATGCCAGCGAATCCTGTTTTACTTTCCGCTGTGTCGAGTTTTAGCAAGCAAGCACGGATGTAAAAAGGAAGAGATTTTTTTCACCTCTGTACCTGTGCCTTAGATTTTTCTTCCATGATTTTCCAAACAAAAAGTAACCTTGTTGATCTACGTTTGGGAGCATTTGGGGTGTGTCTGTATCTTGGGAATTGTAAATAGCGCTGCAATAAACATAGGAGTGCAGGTTTCCTTTCAAATTAACGTTTTTGTGTCCTTTGGGTAGACTCCTAGGAGTGGAATCACTGGATTATATGTGGTAGAGCCATTTTTAGTGTTCTGAGCAACCTCCACACAGCTTTCCACAGAGGCTGGACCAGTCTGCATTCCCATCGGCAGTGTAAGAGGGTTCCTTTATCTCCACGTCCTCGCCAACATTTGTTGTTTACATTTTTTGTTTTTCTTTAACGTGAGCCATTCTTATATATGGAATATGAAGAAAACTTTGAACAAAAGGTCAAGAAAAAGTCAAAACTAGCACGCTGACCATAGATCTGAGGCCTACCACAAAGGAGGGGAAGTAGGGGGTGAAAACAGGGGAGGGAAGAACATAAAAGACTGTGGTGATGGATCACGAGTGATATGGTGGCGGGAGAACTATGGGGACTACAATGCTATAAGAAAAAAAATTTTAAGTAATAATAAATAATATAGCAGGTTTATATATTTTTTAAAAAGTGACCTTGCACACTCCTCTGAATCTCTCAATTCCTGCATCTCCTCTCCCTCAGCTTACAGTCTGTGTACACGTAAACACGTCAGGTCAGCACACTGCAGTCGATCTTCAAATAGCAATTTTTCAACTTTGTTCAATGTCATTTCAGTCTAATGGTGATAAGAAGTAAGGACTCCTGGACTATTTGGAATAAAAGAATGTTATTTGAAGACCTTATTTCATTGGGAGTCCTCTACTTAAAGTCTCATTTCCTAAAATTCTGTTGGAGGTGTACGGTGGGGACTTACTGAACTATGTTCAAAACCCTGAGGTGATCCCTCCACAAACCAAGAAAATAAATAGCCAAAGTCCCCAGTTTACTCTGACTTCATCTTAATTCCCCCTTTATTTCCCCCACCTTCCCTCACTCAGTCACCAGCCCCTGGCTATTCCTCAGACCCAGGCAAATATTTGCTCAAATTCCCAATTACTCTGCAAAATTTATTGACGTACCCAAAAATGTCTGAACTTCCAGAAAAGGGAGCTGCCTATGAACAGAACCTGGGGATCTAGTGCCTCCTAGTTCCAACAGAGGAAGTAAAATCTGTCTGACACTTTCTCTGAAGAAGACGAGGAATTCCCGGCAAACCACTGGCCCAGCACTGCAGTCAACTACCCACAGGTAAGGTCAGTAGCAAAGCTGTTCTTTACGTCTTTTTGAAATTTTTATTTTTCATTGTGCTAACCTATGCATCACATAAAAGTTACCATTTTAACCATTTTAAGTGTGCTGTTTGGTGCTGCCGCTCAGTTCCCGTCCCTGTCATCTGTGTCCTCCCAGGCCCTGGCCACCACCATTCCACTGTCTCCACAGATCTGACTGCCGGGGGACCCTCACCAACAGGGGAATACGCCGTACATGTCGTTCGTTACTGGATTAGCATATGGTCTTCAAGCCTCATCCACATCCTACCATGCGTCGGACCGTCCTTCCTTTTAAAATCCAAGTCATACCCATTCCCCAACACATGCGCACGCCCCAGACACCCACATCCTGCCCACCGGTTCACACCCGGATGGACCTGAGGTGCTTACATCTCTGGTGCCAGTAATAATGCCACTGTGAACAAGTATGTGCAAGAACCTCTTCAAAACCCTGATTTCCATTCTTTGCAGGAGGGACCCAGAGGTGACTTTCTGGATCCTATGGTAATTAAACTTTAAACTTTTTTTTTAATTTATTTATGCATACAAGAGTCGGGTACAGGCCAGAGATGCGGGGGGTGAGAGGACTCACCAGAGACAGAGCAGACTGACTGAAATACACTGCTGAGGGGAGCAGCGGGCGAGACAGGAGAGGTCTGCTGCGCCATGTGGGTTGCTCCCTGGCCTGCGGGGATCGAACTCGCGCTGCAGAGGCTTCAGATTGCTTCAAAGTGGGGTGCTTAACCCCTTGCGCCACCAGGGAGACCCTAAACTTTAAACTTTTTGAGGAACCCCTGTACTGCTTTCTAAGGCGGTTGCACCACTTTACATTGCTCCAGCGGTGCACAAGGCTCCCCTCTACCCATTGACACCTGTTAGGGTCTGGATACTTGGGGGCCAGCCTCATGGTGAGAAGTGGCAGGAACAAATCAAAGTTCATAGTATAAAAAGTATTCGCAAATTGATCATGTTTCCAAGCCTCTAAGTAGCCACGTGGACCATGATTCAACAAGCATCACACCAGAATTTCTGTTTCACAAACATTTGCCATTTCAGTCCTTCGCCTAAAGTTCTAAAATTGTTAGGGGAAAAAAAATCTTGAGGGAAATTCTATGGCTAAGTATAAGAAAAATGGAAAGGATAATGAAAAAATGGTGGTTTGAGACTGGTGGAAAACTTACTCAAAACTCTAAAACTCCAATTTCTCTGTCAGCTGGGTGAAAGATCAAAAATGTAGTAACAGTCAGGTGCCGAGAGTTTTTTCCCCCTTGTGTATTTTTTTAAAGATTTATTTATTCATGAATACAAGAACCAGGGCGCAGGCCAGAGGTGCGGGAGGGTGAGAGGACTCACCAGAGACAGAGTGGGGAGCAGAACAGGCAGACTGACTGAAACACACTGCTGAGAGGAGCAGCGGGCAAGACAGGAGAGGTCTGACGAGCCATATGGGTATCTCCCCGGCCGGCCATGATAGAATCCGCACTATAGAAGCTGCGCACAGCTTCACAGCACTGCGCTCAACTGCCTGCGCCACCAGGGAGGGCCCCCTTTTTTTTAAAGATTTATTTACCCCTTGTGTATTTTTAATTTGCAATGACTTGAACCCTGTCACTCAATTACAATAATTTGAATATTGCTGCTATTTTGAGGATTATTTTTAATATTTTAGTACATGGTTATTTTCCCTTAAACATGTATTATCAAATTGTTGCATACTTGACAGTGGCATTATTACATTCTAGAACCAGCTCTTTTTTTCCCCAAGAGTAATAGTCAATAATTATATAATGCTAGTCAACAGCAAAATAGGATTCACTTAAGAGAATTTGTTTTCCAGTTAGCTTTGCAGGAATGCACTTACTCCACCGAGAATAGGGTACCTGCACTGACATCCACCCAGAGAAGTAATAACTTGCCAAATCCTACTTATCAACATGCATCCTTTTCTCAATTAATTCAAGATTTCCAGTTTATTTACTTTCATCTCCAAAATAGCAACAACTTCCTTTAATATTTCAGACAGTCTGGCATTTAAGGGACTGATTGATGAATGTTCAATTGCACTCAGAAGGCGACAGCAGTTCTCATCATCCGTAATTCATTAGCATATAATGGAAATTCCGTGCCAATCAAATTAAAGTTGCATGTGATAAGAGCTCTTTGTTATTGACTGAAATTTTTTTCTCAGCGAATGAACTGCATTTGATCGAAATAGGTTCTCCACCTGTACCTGGGTTGCTTTGCTTTCTCTGCCTGTCTCAAGCACATCACCTTCTTAGTCTGCATCTCAGCAGCCCTGGGCATCACTGCTTAGCCAATTCTGCTTTCAGCGGCATGTTTTTATTTTCCCCTTTTCGTCTCTTTGCATTATTCATTGCTGGGCTACAGCAAAATATTGGAATGTGTAGCACATGGCAACAAAAAGGAAGGATCCCTCCACAGAATTTATGTTGTATATATTTATATGCTTTTGGCTTTAAGCAACTGCCATGCCAGAATTAAAGCTATTTGCCTCTGCACTAACCACCACACACCATATGGCACCCGGCCAGTAACGACAGATAATCACCAAAACTCCACGTCCATGTTTTCAGAAAGGCATAAAAATATGATTTATCTGCATTTTTTGTTGTGCTTTTTTAAACAAGGGTTAAGTAACAAAATAAAACATGTCACATTTTGTTTATCCTTTTAGGCCTCCCAGCCGAATATGTCTTTAGTCTGCAAACATTTAAAATTTTTAACTTCAACATTTCACCACAGAAGACATCTGAAGGTTATCCTCTTCCCTTTACTCTAATAAATTCTATAACTCAGAGCTTGATCAAAGCGCTTCTCTCTTAACCCTAACAATGTCAAGAAAGAAAATTTTAAATTGAAGTCATTTAGAATTCCTCAGTAGTTAAAATGTTTTTCATAGACACAATCAAACCTTCTTTAAAGTTGCAATTAATTCTTAGTTAGGGGAAAAATTCCATATGGAATAAAATTCTCTTTGGAAATCATGTGTTTGCATTCCTGCTGTATGATTATTCTTACCACACCAGAAAGTTCTTAATTAATTGCACTCTTCTTGGCTACACTAAAACAGATGTAAATAAGTGCTTTTTATAACCATTAACTTTCACAACAGGCTTCTTCACGAAAACCTGGGGTGGGATCTCAGAGGCGGTGGAGGGTGTGGGCAGCTGAGGGCCAGCTCTGCATGGTCTCCCCTCCTCATTTGCATAAATAGAGTGTTCAAACCCCAACAAATGGACAGGGAGGCATTTCCAAACGCCAGGGCTCGGAAGTTGCCTGTGTTTAGAAACAAATTGGACTTGCCGTGCTGAGTTTGGAGTGGTGATTATATGAGTGCTGGGAGTTGGGAGAAACCCACCCCAGCACAAGCTGGGTTTATTTTATTATTATTATTTTTTTTTAAGTTGGCAAGCAAGCAAGACTACTGAGAGCTCGAGCCAATGAAAAACACCACCGTGAGAGAAATCAGAGCGGTAAGAATGAATAAAAGCAAAATGCAGGACAAGGTCTTGTAAGGAATCCAAGAGAAGCCGTCCTGGCGTGATGCCAAGGCTTGTGGACGGGCGGGGTGGAGTTAGTTAAGGATGGAGCACTGTCTTCTAGGAACTGCAGCGGATGGCAGGAAAGAAGGCAGCCAGTCCGCTGAGGACACCCTAATGGCAGACTACGAATTCCAAGGGGTCTTCTTAACATGCTTTCCGGGGCTGCTTGGGGAAATGCTGCTACATGTTACAGCTACACAAATGCGAATCTACCATGTGCAATGTTGTCTAACAGACATATCAAGTGCCTCCTTGGATTAAGTTTTCCATCGTGAATGTATTTTCTCTTCCCCATGTTCATGGGGGAATAATTGCCGAGTTGACATGCACGACATTCGACGCGTACAAGGTGAAGCACTTGCCCTAGTGGGCATCCAGAAAGGATCCCCCGTTGAGTTAACTGACACATCCATCGCCTCACATGGTCCCCCCCACACACTTTTTTTAACAACATTTATGTTCAACCCTCTTACCAAAAGAGCAACTATACAAAACGGTGTCATCACCACCACATTAGAGCCTCGAACGTCCAATTAAGAGGAAGCAGATCTGCATTTCAGGGCACAAGATGCAAAATCTAATTTGAAACATGCTGTTTTGACGAGTGCAGGTGAGATTTATACCAGAGATAAGAATCTTTCATGGGAAAAAGAAGAACATCCAGGAACAACTGACATACACCAGTGAGAGCCCACAAATGCCACAGGGGCTGTGGGAAATGAGTCCCTGTGTCCTTAAGATGGTCGCCCTCTCCTCTCATAGGCTACTAGCAGAAAGTGTTTTCAGAAGAGAATGCCCCTCCTGAGTTGTCTGTCGCGCAGCTCGGCAATTGAACAATGACACCAATAATAACAGCTACCAATTATTAAATGTTGTATACTGTGTATGTTACATGATCTCCCCTAGTTACCAAAACAATTCTGTCATCTGGGTATTCTCTCCCAGAAACCTGGGGCCCAGAGAGGTTAAGTAACACGCCCAAAGTCACAACATTGGTTAATATAGAACCAGAATACAAATTCAGGGCGGACTGACCCCAGTGGCTCAGCTCTGATAAAACACCACCCTTCTATTCGCTCACCCACAAGAACAAAACCAGGAGTTGTCTGGAGCACCCTACCCCTGGCTCATCCTCCCCACATCTCTGCATTGCAAAGGTCTCTGTATTGCCTTAAGTAAAGCCGAAGGATGGCCTTGCTCTTTACAACCATCCGTAAAAGGAAGATTCGCCCAATTTCACAGGATTCAAAGGTCTTGATTTGAGAGACAGGACCAACATCTAAATACAGATACAAAATGATCACCCTCACACCTACAGGTAGGGGGAGAGCTGGACAGGATCACAGAGTGAAGGTTCCAGTCGTCTGTGACTTACACCATCTCATTCTCTGTGTGGGTCTTCCTAGGTCACAGCCACAGTTCCCTATTTTAAGGCATTTTGCTGTATGCATGTGTGCGTGCGCGCGCGCGCGCACACACACACACACCCTAAGTTATCTATCTAGTGGTCCTTTTTCCTTCTAAATGCATGACACTGGAGGATTTAGAATATTAGTGGTGTTCAATAACTATTTATTATCTTTAATCTGAACTCCTCAGGAAAGCCTAATGACAAGGAAAAAGGAGTTTGGTTTAAGAAAACATATGATTAGCCCCCCTGCTGACATCCTCTTTTTTTTTTTTTTTTTTTTGATTAGACAAGTCGCCCTGGAGACTCCCTGGGAAACTGCTCCTGGTAGCTGTATCTACTTTCTCCAAACCGACCTCTCTGTAAAGGAGAAA
Organism: Talpa occidentalis; assembly: GCF_014898055.3. Classification (NCBI taxonomy): domain Eukaryota; kingdom Metazoa; phylum Chordata; class Mammalia; order Eulipotyphla; family Talpidae; genus Talpa; species Talpa occidentalis. The sequence goes on from NW_023601322.1 coordinate 95,670,575, forward strand.
GACTGTTACAAGAAACTGGTAGAAATTAGAATAAAACTGGAATTCCCCACATTGTATCAAATTCAAGCCATGTGAATTAATCTTTAAATTGTCTTCTTGGGGTTTTCTACTTCCTTTGCGTTCAGGCAGTAATTTCTCCACTGGCTTTTTAGTTTGTCATCCCCAACCGACTTGGGAAAGCGAGGGCTGTGAAGAGCTGTTCTGGTGTCCTGGGATTTGTATTTGGGAGATTCCCTTTCACTATTTGATAGCCTCAGCTGAGACGGCTGTTCCATACCACTCATCACCAACAGTGTCACAAGTTGTATCAGCATCTTCAAAAAGAAAGTCAGTACATTTTCAGTTAAAAATAGCCATCTCCTAAGTTTACCTAGGTCCCCGGCTCAACTTTTTGAAGTTGAAGTGAGAATATCTTTCGGATGCGTGACTGACATGCACAGAAATTCCTATCAGGTATACAACGCCTTTGTTTGATTTCAAGGAGCCAGCAGCTCCCTAACAGTAGTTGAGACCAGAAAGGTCTAGATTTGGCTTGGCTGGCGTCCCGAGATATTATTGGAACCCCGAGAAACTCCATTTCCCTGAGCACTGTGGGTCTTTGGTTTGCTTAAAATCACTGTGTTCCCACTTAGGTCATAAGGGACGGCAGGAGGAAAAGATGGACATTTAGAATAAGCCTGGTTAACGTGAGGAGAGACTATTCTATGATGCTGAGGCTTCTCCCCCATCTACCAGTGACAAGGGGCGGGGAGGGAAAGTACAGCTATTTCTGATTTGTTCTTCAGGCTATAAAAATTATATATAGGGCCTCTGAGAATTGACTTAATTTCCAAAGATCTAAAGAACAGAGGGAGAAGTGATGATGGCCTTTTGTTTATAGCAACAAACTCCCAGTACCGAGGGACTGTATGGGGGTAGAACAAAGCATGGTTTTAATTCTGCCCAAGATCAAGCCCTAAATAAAGTAGCAGAGCTGACTGCCAGACATATTCTTCTGCTCAGATTGCTGAGTCTTAATCAGAGAGGGCTTTGGTTCCAGATTTCTAAACAAGCCAGTCAAGAAGAAATGGACCAAATGTCTCGTATAAATTCTGAACCTGACCTGTTGGAAAGAACCATCTGGAACATCTACTTCTAACTTGCTTTCCGATTTTTCACACCTTATTTCACAAATACGTGTGCAATGACTCCACAAATTCGTACACTGCGCCTAGAAATGCACCTATCTTTATACGATTTGTGTTTTTTTTTTTCTTAATACAAAGTAATGTTCAAGGCCTTTTGAAATTTTAGATTGATCTTTAAGAAACAGTGAATCATTTGGAAAAGGTTAATAAGTTCTATTTGTAATTACCCCATTGAACCTCAGCAAACAAATCATGTCATCGTTATCACCCTGACAACTTTAAGAGTGAGTATTTTGAGTGGATTTGGATTGAGTTGCTGATGAGAGCTGGTTCAGTGGTGTATTTCACTGGATTTTCACTTCTGGAGACATGGAACCATGCACTGAATAAATAAGGTGCAAATGGCTTCATCTTGGCCTCCAATGATCAACACTAGACACTAACTGTGCATCTGACATAACCAGCAAGCTCCCACATGGTGTCTTCGAGCCCAGAATAGAAGGAGGCCTGACAACTGGCCAGTCCTGAAGGGCATCCATATGGAGAGGATTCAGGACCTTTTCATCCCTTTTGTCAGGAGACAAAAGATCTAGTCATATTTCAGGACCAGAGTTACCTGAGTAGTTACCAATCCAATCCTCTCAATGCTGTGTCTCACAGAACACAGGCGGCTCTAGACTGAATGTGTCCCACGAGGCTTTATAAGGTCCACAGGCTGCAAGGGAGGCATCAATGCAACATAGGCCGTTTCTGTCCTCCTGACACTTACAATTCAAGAGCCCTAAGAGAAAACATCAGAACTCTCCCTAAACTGCTAAACAAAGGAGTAGGAAGGAGACAACTCACCAAACGACACAATAGAGCGAAACACACCCACCTAAGCATTTCCCACTCAAGTTCTCCCTCAAAACCAACCCAAGCTCAGAGGAAAACAAGATGATGGGGGTGGGGAGGTTGCTTTATTTTCTTACATCGTTGTTCATTTTTGTACAGTATTTGATTTCTCTGCTCAGGTGTAGTCCCTTTAAATCTCCTACCACCACATCACCTGTGAACTGTCACCATAGTCACTTGTGCTCTTCCCTCCCCTGTTCTGAGCACCCCCCCTGGCCCTTGCTGTATGCATCAGATGTGTAATTTTCCTGCTAGTTTTGTCTTTTTTTCCTGACCCTTTATTTGGTTCCCTATAAATGAAACCATTTGGTATTTTCCTTTTGCCTCCTGACATTTCCCTGAGCATAACCCTTTTCAGCTCCATCCATGTTGCCGTAATGGCATGAGTTTATCTTTTTGATGGCTGAATAGTATTCCATTGTGTACATATACCACATCTTGATCCAGTCATCTGTTTTGGGGTATTTAAGGTTGTTTCTATAGCTTAGCTATTGTAAATGGTGCTGCAATAAACACAGGAGTGCAGGTTTCCTTCCGAATTAATGTTTTTGTGTCCTGTGGGTAGATTCCTAGGAGTGCAATTGCTGAGTCATATGGTAGCTCCATTTTTAGTAATCTGAGGGTCCTCACCAGTTTTCCATAGTGGTTGGGCCAGTTTGCATTCCCACCAGCAGTGTAAGAGGGTTCCTTTTTCTCCACGTCGTCACCAACATAAAATACAGCATGTGATGGTGAGAAAAGAACACTTGCACTTGACTGACATTTTATCTACTTGATGTAACTATTATAACAATGCCTGCTTGTGAAAGATAAATGAAATGATAAAACTTGTAAAGAAAGGGCTTAGTGCCTGGCATAAAATAAGCACACAACAAATGCTGGCTTTTACTTCTTATCAGCAAGAAAATCAAATGGAGCATAATAAAAAGCATTGTAGACAAAGGGAGGCATGCACATTTTTGTGACACGTGCAAAATTAAGTTATAGCCACTGGACCAAATGGAGAACCTCCTGGAGATCTACAGGGAGGCCTGAAAAAACCTTTACAGCCTAACAGGACTTGTTGGGACTTTATAAGAAAGGATTAAGAACATTTGTTTATTGTTTTTAAAGATCACGCTGTGGGGACTAGAGTGAGGTACGTAAGAGACTGAGAGGCATGGAGTGATCCTTCTCAATTTTGGGGGTTGTTGAATGTTAGTCATCTTGGATTTTAAGCTGGCTATTCCGGACTATTCCCTTAACTAAAACAAGACGGCCCCCTACCTTCGCTGAGAGATCTCAGAATCCCCAAAGTCTGGCAGCCTGCGTGAAGCCAGCTGCTGTTTGCAGGATCCCGATGATCTGGGACTTCCCAGGTGTCAGAAGCAAACAATAGATCACAGCTGGCATTAATTGGCAGCACCCTGGCTGGCAGTCTCAGCAGAGAGAGACCAAACACTGAACAGGCCACAGAGAGAGGACTCCCCTCACTCAGCTAATATTAATTGAAATGTCTTCGTGGAATGCTGTTTTGCACATTGCAATGAAAACAGTTTGTTTTTAGGATTTAAACATCCCTCTGCTGTGTTTGCAATCTGAACACTACAGCATGTGTTAAAACATAAGATCCAGGGAGGCAAACGGACTATAAACAGAGTAGTTTAGGAGCCGGGGGACCAAGGGGGTGGGGAAGCCATGTCTTTCTTTGGCAATTTTCAAGCTCAGTGACGTGCACGTGAGTGAGAACACTGTCCTGACAAGGAAAAGAAAGAGGGATTTAAACTTCAGGGGCTTTTCTACTCTGTGTGTTATTTGCAACAACCTGAGAGGAGAAATGGTTCAACCCCAAGAGTTTTCCCTCTGATACTGACCTTGTCAAATCCCAGACCATTACGCTAATTATCCTGTTTATCTAAGGTGATCGGCTCAATCTGTCCAGTTAAAAGATACCTAAGAATGTGGTCCTGGGCCAACGATACAGATAACTATGCTAATGTTGCTCTAAAGGTAGCATTGTTCAGTAAGCCCCAGATATCCCTGGAATCAGGTGAGCACACCAGGCCAACCCATGTGCATCACTTAGGATTGTAGACTGTGAGGAAGACAAATCATGTCACATTTCTCTGTGTTGGTGTCATCTCCCTTTTGTATCTGGAAACAACACCCGTATCTCATCCTCAGCTACTGACATTGGTCAGAAATTCCAACTGACCTTTTGCCAGAGGAGCTTCAAGATGATTTTCTTTTTATCTTTTCACAGTCTTCGGCACATAATGATTCATCCCGGAAGTATCTGGGGCCCAGCGCTGTAGTAGATGTTAGGGAGATAAACAAGAAGCAGGAAAATCAGTCCATACCTGAGGGCCCAAAACGTTTTCGGAACACAAGCACTCTGGAAGATGATGGTAAGAACTGAACACAGCAGGGCCCAGGAGGTTAAAAAAAAATAAGGCAAAGCTACTTGTACATTCAGTGCAGTCACCAAAGCCTTGAGGTGGAAGATAAATCTGGAATTCTGCCTTGAAGATGTGTGCTTTGGATTAGAAAAAACTATTTCAAATAAATTTTAAAAAAAAATTAAAGAAAAAAACCCTGACAAATAAGAAGGCTCTAAGGAGGAAAATAAAGTGTACTAACTAGAATAAAACATTCTCCCAGCTTTCCAACAACACAGAAGAAAGGCAGTTACATTGGCACTCTCTCTAGACAATATCCCAGATTTTACAGATATTATAGAAACGCTGACACCAAACGGTTAAGGAATCCCAAAAATTATGACTCCAGCCAGTGTTGGTCATGAAAGAACTGACAATGGCAGCAAAAGCTGGCCCTGGAGAATTACCATTCAGCCCCAGTGCCGTGTGACGTCTAGGTGACGGGCATCCCCTCCAGTTCTTCTTCGTCACCTATAGTCATTATTTCTCAGTGGCAGCAAACAGCTCCTGAGTTCACCTAACCACCTAGGAAACTTCATTCCTTCACTCCTATTTTTCTTCCACTTTCTCCTGCCTCATATTCCAGGGTGAAGTGGAGACACATTCAGAACTAACTTTCTATCCTGAAACCATCCTTCATCTTACTTGTAATTCACTGTGTGACCATAAGCCTAGGAATACCTGAGCCTTAGTTTGCACAACTCTAACACCTCAGAGCCAGTGTGCTACGAGGACCAAATGTTGTATCACGAAAAGCATTCTGCTCAATTTCTAAGGCTAGACTGACGTGCAAAGAATGAAAACCATTACCTTAAAAAATAAGTGAGTTGGGCCTCCCCGGTGGCGCAGCGGTTGAGCGCTGGGTTGCGAAGCTGCCCGCCGCCTCTGCGGCGCCGGTTCGATCCCCGGCTGCTCCCCGGCCACCGGAGGAGGGTCCCACATGGCGCGCAGACCTCTCCTGCCGCCCGCTGCTCCCCTCAGCAGTGTGCTTCGGTCCTTCTGCCTGCTCTGCTCCCGGCTCTGGCTCTGGTGAATTCTCTCACCCTCCCGCGCTTCTGACTGTACCCAGTGCTTGTATGTATAAATAAATAAATTAATAAACAAACAAATAAATAAATAATAAATCTTTTAAAAAAAAAAAAAAATAAGTGAGTTGTCTTCACTACCATGTGCTGGACGTGACGGATGAATGTGGTATATAACTGAGGAAGAAAAGCAACGTCCCATTTCAAGTTCCAACACAGAAGTGAAACTTCGTCCATTTTCAATCCCAAGAAAAGCTGTTGTAGGACAACCCATTGCTCACCCAATCACTCCGTCCCACCTACTGTGTATCAGTCAGAAGGTGAGGGAATTTAAGATGAGTTTATTATGATAGTTTCTAAAATTCAAGAGTGAGTTAAACAAACACAAACAGTGAGTGTTTAAAATGTAGGATTCTTAAGACAAACAATTCCAATAAGTTTAAACGCAATCTCTAGAGAATCAACATACTCATGTAAATGATTCTCTTTATCACAATTATAGGATCTAGTGGTAGAAATAAACTCACACATCACTCTGTTGCATCAATTCAGTTGTTTACAAATGGAATTCAGAAGGAAAGGATTCAGCCAATACATTTTTTTTTTTTTTTTCAAAATGCTTTGAGATACTTCAAAGAAAGGACAGAGGCGCAAAGATTCTACATATTCTGACTTGGTCTCCTGGATTCACATACTGCAGTGGAGCATTGGGAAGCCTTGATTCTCTTTTTCACTCTGTCTACACCCCTGAGGAGTTACCTACATGAACTTGAGCAAGTTCTTAAGCATTCAGATCTCATTACTTGTGACCTAATAAACAAAAAGGTGTGAGAACCGGCGTTAAAAATGGAGCTTCATGTCAATCGGAGAGATTTTGCTCAGGAATAGATCAGATTAAGGCAAGCTCTTACCAAACAAAGATAATGCTGAAAGAAAATCACATAATTATAGAATTTCAACGCCAGAAACAACCTCAGAGCTTACTGAGCCCCACCTGCTCGGTGTGCAAATTATGGACTGCAAATCTGGAAAAGATAAATAAGGTGCCCAAGGCCATATGGTCAGTTTGTATGGTCAGACGGGACTCAGAAACAGAAGCAACACAGGAAGGCAGACACACACATGCCTCCGTTAAAACGTTTAGAATGAGTCCTTCCTAGATAATATCTGTGCACCAAGAAAATGACTGGCCAAATGACACATTAAAGCCTTTTTCTCTCCTGATTTCCCCTGTAGAGATGTGTTCCTGCAAAAGTAGTTCCAACCCCAAGGCAAACAAAGCAAGGCTTGTTCCCAGCAGCGCGGGAGCCTCTTGCCCCCACACTGGTGGAGACAACAAAGAACAGGTTGGATGGAACAAATCATGAAAATCAAAACCAGAATCATCGCTACTAATAAGGTGACCCAGTCCGGAGGAACCATAGCAGCAGCTTTTTGGCACTTATTGAACCACAGATGAAATCCGTCTCCCCGCTTCCTAACTTGGACTTGTAACAATTTATAAGGTTTTTATAAAATAAAGAATAATATTATTCACCTTTTGACCTTTAGTGAAGAAGATTCTGGGCCTGCCTGAAGTAGAGGCAGGAATGCCTCCACACACTCTGCCCCTCGCAGGCCAGTCCTCCAAGGGGCAGACTAGGCCAGCCCAAAATGTCCACCGTGAGAGGGGAGAAACTGGACCTACACCTGCCCGACTTACTGAATCACCCGCAGCCAAAGCCGTGAATACATCGCAGACCCGTGTTTAGTGCCTGACCCCAAATGTGTTTAGTGATCATCACCATTATTCTGCGCAAATCTTCTCTCTCTGTGGCCTCGCTCCCACGTATAGGCCCGTCTCCTCCCAGCTCAAGTTACAAACCTTGGAACATTTCTGTTTCTCTCCCCATCACCTTGCACAACCTAGGAGTCACCTGCCCTACTTTATTATAGCCCAGGAAGCTCGTGGTCATCTGAGTGACCCAGCCTCTCCCCACTGCACTCCATGATTTTGCTCTTCACACAGCAGCCATCATTGTAAAACTAAATTCACCCCGCCCCTCTTTTACTTAAAAAACGGCCAGTGTCTTGCACTGTCAGCAGGAGGGACAGTGATCCTGATTCCAGGCTTGGGGGGAGGAAACGGAATGAGACAAGAAGAGGATTTCTACACACCCTCCAGACAGCATACTAACAGCATTCATTAGATTTCCTGTTAGGATGAGTCTCAAACTTCAGCATTCATCAAAACGTCCTAGAAGGCTTATTAAAAAAATAGCTGGGCCCCACCATAATTCTGAATTAGTAGCATTGGATTTGGGGCTAGGATCTGCATTTCTAGCCAGTTCTCAGCTGATGCCAATGGTGCGGCCCCTGGCACCAGACTCTGAAAAACACTGCTTTAGACTTGGTGAAAGCACCTGGAGATTTATAAAAATAGACAAGATTTATAAAAATAGACAAGCCTCTCATTCCCAAAGGTTCTGGGATGGGGTGGTAGGGACTTGACTGTTCCAATACTATTTAGTCTCCCTAGGTAATTCTAACATGCAATAAAGGTTGCAAATAGAGGACAGAACAAAAATTGCCTGACAGAGACCTTGCTGACTTTCAGACCCCACTCACCCCACTCCTTAGTGCTGCATCTCTCACTACCTCCACCCCCTGACGCGTGACCCTCTAAATGTCCATACCAGTGAGAAGCCCCCATGTACACCATGACCTTTCCTCCACTGTCCATTTGCTCATATGTGTCCCCAAACACACTTTCTGGAAAATTCCACTCATTCTGCACAATAGTTAAAGCATTAACTGCTCTGACTTTCAGATCCAAGCCCAAACATCACCAAGGCAGGATTATTAGCCCCTAGTCCATGCTCCCATTCACTTTATGGACACATCTGTTTTTTCAGGCAGCATGAACCTCTGCTATTTCTATTGCCTTATCCCCCTGGGCTGTGAGCTCCTGGAGGGCTGGTAATACCCGGTGGTACCTTGGGCAGCACCTGACACAGACCTGCCAATCAACATGATGCAGTAACTTCATCCACTCATTATCATTCATTCATTCATACATCCAGGGAGGCAAAGAGAAGTCTACTTTGCCAACATTCTCCCTATCTGTTTTCCTATATCTTCTATTTTAAGGTTTTTCTGTATTTTACATGGCAAACAATCTGTAGACAGTGAAAGTTCTTTGACCAAGAAGACTTCTGAACAGCTCGGAGTCATGTGAGACAGACCTCAACAGCTTTCTTCACTTAACTATCATAACTGAATATTTAATGTGACATATTCAAATACTTAAAGTTCTCACTGGTGAACCTGCAAATAACGACTTAAAAGAGTGTGTGTGGTGGGAGAAAGGACTATAAAAATGTCAAGTTAGGAAAGCAGGGATCTCGTTCTCTGCATCTAATTGCTGCCCTATGTAACTCGATGGGAATTCTCACAGAGAATTACACAGGATGTGAATCGGGTCCAGATGTCTTCCCGAGTTGCCTTAGCTTGGCCTCCCATAAACTTTTTTAATGACTTCTCTTCTGTGCCCTTCATAATAACCAAAGACAACTAGGTTACTTTCTACACTTTTTCCCTCAAAACATACACAAGTCATCATTATTACTTTGTGGTTTAAAAGAGGACAAATTGGGGCAGGGTGATCACAGTATCCGACTCCTGCGGAGAGCTGGCAAAACCTGCTAATTGATATAATCTTTGTCAAAATTTAGTGGAATCAATCAAGAAGCATTTTTAACAGCAGAAAAGGACGGACTGGCTTTGGTGGAAAGTCATACTTTCTTTAGTCATTTGTCAGAATCACAGCAAACAGCAGCATAATTTCTGGGGATTTTAAATTTCTGGGCTACTGTCACTGTTCACTGTACATTTGCTATGAAGAGTTTTTCCCTGACTCTATACGTGTATATTGCAATGAACAATGTGAGGGGTTTTTTTTAAACAAACTGAAAATATTACAGAAGATTAAAAACTGTAGTCTAGTCATCTGCCTATTTTTCATCACTGCCTTTTCTATTTTTACAAACAGAATGTACACAGTTATTACTCAGAAATTCCACCAAAGCAACACTACTCTACACACTCTGCCTTCTCATTTCCCGAGTTCCTTAACTGAATTATAGGAATTAAGCAATTCTTGTTTGACAGAGTTGGTTTTTTTTTTAAATTTCAGTGTTTGTTTTCCTAGGCATAAATATCTCAGAATCAATTTTCCGTCCCTTTTATGTTTCTCTACCTCCTTGAGTGATATTACTTGTGCCTATTTACTCCACTTGTTAAGGGTAAATGAGACACAAGGAATTAAAGTTTTCAAGGAAACTCAGAACTGCCTCCATCTGGGAAAACTTTAGAAAATTCTTAAGCATTGTCAACTTGACTGGGTAGTGTTGTCATTTTATAAGAATACAATCTGATTACAGGTAACTGGGAGCATAGTTTTGACACCTATTCCTCCAGACCAAAACTTCATACAATGTCCTCTCCTTTGAAAGCACAAATGAGTCTGCAATTAGAATGCGTCTTCTCCTTCTCCCAGTTTCTCTGAGTTGCAGAAGCTCCATGGATGAAATTTTAAGACCTGTAGTTAAAGCATCATCAATCGGACTTTAAAATAAGCATCAAAATGTACTATATTTTTTCCTCCATGGCCCCAACTCCTTCTTACCACCCCAGGGGAGGAGAGGAATAAATTCAATTATTTAATTTGACAAATTAAATTATGTCACTGGAAATTTGCTGTGACACTGTCCTTAGGCACTCCATCTGCCGAGACACCACATGTAGGTGAATAACGATCAAGCGAGCTTCTTCTCCAGTATTTACATTAAATAAATTTCTTTAGATGAGAATTACCAGGAATTCCTAGCAAGTGTATTAAGCCAGTTAATTTTGTCACAAGGATCCATGTGCCAGCAAAACTTGGAATTGGTGACTGACTGGGCTGTGTGCTATGTTCTTTAAAGTTAAAAATAAATTTTCATCACGAAGAGGGTTTTGACTACGTTGCTTATCTATGACAGCTCTATAGATAAAAGATTCCTCCTCTGGAGTACCCCTTGAATCTAAATAAATCAACTCTGGAATAATTAAGTGACTATAAAGTGTTCTACAAAAGGGCCTCCCGGTGGCGCAGCGGTTGAGCGCTGGATTGCGAAGCTGCCCGCAACCTCTGCGGCGCTGGTTCGATCCCCGGCTGCTCCCCAGCCACCAGAGGAGGGTCCCGCATGGCGTGCAGAACTCTCCTGCCGCCCACTGCTCCCCTCAGCAGTGTACTTCGGTCCTTCTGCCTGCTCTGCTCCCCGCTCTGGCTCTGGTGAATTCTCTCACCCTCCCGTGCTTCTGACTGTACCCAGTGCTTGTATAAATAAATAAAAATAAATCTTAAAAAAAAAAAAAAAAGACTTAACTCTAAAAAAAAAAAAAAAAAAAAATAAAGTGTTCTACAATGATATTCAAGAATTACACAGACCTTCTCCCAAAATTATGGGTGGACCATCTTGCTAATAACATTTTCCTGCCTCTGAGGAACTTAAAACTATCATACTTTTAGTGACTGAAATATTTTCAGAGATAAAAATGATCAATTTTTATTCACGACTGCCCAAATATGAAATCTTCAAAATACCAAATAAAAAATAAATCTGGGGCCTCCCCAATGGCACAGTGGGTTGAGTGCAGTGCTTTGAAGCTATCCGCAGCCTCTGCAGCGCAGGTTCGATTCCCGGCCGGCCAGAGAGATTCCCACATGACACAGCAGACCTCTCCTGTTGTGCCCGCTGCTCCCCTCAGCAGTGCATTTCAGTCCATCTGCCTGTTCAGCTCCCCACTCTGTCTCTGAATCCTCTCACCCTCCCGTTCCTCTGGCCTGTACCCCAGCTGTTGTATAAAAATAAATAAATCTTTAAAAAGAACAGAAAAATAAATCTGAATTATTAAGGCTGCCCTTCGGTTGCTTTCTCCCAATGAAAATGTAGACTAGACATGTTGGGAAAGTTGTAGAGTTTTACAAAATAATGGGGTTGTTTTGCTCATTTTCTTAATTCAGAGAAGACTAGCTCTAACTAAATCAGGAATTTAGACCTACATGTTAACATTGCTACATTTTCTTAGCCAAGGAGGGGTACAGCATGCAAATGGGATTTCTAGGGGTTCTTCTATTAGGACTGATAGGAGTGTTCCTGTACACTAAGTGTTAGTTATGCATTGATAATTCTTGGAAACCAAGACAGGTGGACATAGCCAATAATGAAGCATATTTAGCAGATTCTGTATCCTCCGCCCATTGACTAATGTCCATCAGTATTCAGCAAACTTCCTATATTGGTGTTTCCTAGGTCAGTGATTATGAAACCCCTAAAATTGTTTCATCGAACCTGGAAAAGCCATAGATTTTGCTTCCTTTAATCTGCTATTTCTACGTCTTCATGGTTGGTTTCCTCTATAGTATTTATTAAATACAATGGTAACTCAGTGGAATCATAGTCTAATATTTTACCTAATGTTTTTGCTCCTCATAACTCTTTCTTAATGTTTCCCCTCCCTATTCAGACTTTGAGTTAACCACTGCTTTACGACAGGGCTGATGAGTTGGAGAAGAGAGAACTAAAGGATCAAATCCTATGCTGTGGAATTTCAAAGACTGAGATCCAGGCAAGGGACAAAAAGATCTGGAGTGATAAGAACTATCTCAGCCAGGCTTTCCTGCCCATCCCCAGACTTGTAGTTTGCCTCTGGAAGAGAAGGGGGAGGAGCATGCAGAAGGAAACAATGGTGTTTGAGCTGCTCCAGTGTCTGGACACTGGAAGGACTGATAATACTAGAGCCTCTATGGGTTTAGTGCATGTGAGAAGGGAGCAGCTCTGTGGGTGAAGATCAGGGAACAGGAAAGCCTCACAGAGCCTTCCCAGGTCCCAGCTGGACACAGAGGGCAACCAATACAGATGGTGGCACAGAAGTGCCAGACAAAAGGGTCTGGTATTACTGCAGGAGGTTCCCCCCAGTCCCACTCAGAAAGGCTCAGGAGAGCAAAGACATCTGTCCTGCTTCAGAAGACAAGTTCAAAATTACCTAAGGGGTGCCAGTACCTGAGAGAAAGAGAACCACTAGGAATCTAAAAAGGGATCGAAGTAAAACAACAACCAGAACTGGATGTAATATGGTGTGTCAATGGATACCAGCAGGAAAAGGTGACAGCCGCCGTGTCTTGGCACCATCTAAGCCCCTCCTTATAAACAGATTCAAACTTGGGGGAGCAGGTAGAGATCCTGAAAGTGCTGAAGGCTGATGGAAAAAAAAAAACCTGGCAGTAAGGATTTCAGATAAGACATTGTGGCCTTGCAATATTATTTCTATATTAAAGATGAGGAAACAACATTTATACCAAGGTTTGGATTTAGTTATTTCTGATTCCAAAATTGGAGCCAATACACTTTACTAGAATAATATTGAGTCATTTTCATATTATTCAATAAATTGTGTGGTGACAACTGCCTCAGCATTTTGAAAAGAAAATGACTCCTTATTTCAAAATAAATTCCAGATGGATCAAAGATTTTGAATTACAAAATGAAACCATAAAAGTATTAGGAGAAAACATGGTGAAATATTTCTTTAATTTTGTAATGTGAAAGGCCTTCCTAAATGTGACACAAAACCAAGAAAGTAAAAAGGCCAAAAAATGTAAGTAAAGTTAAAAGATTAATGGCAAATGAAAGAAATAATTTGGCATCATATTTTGATAGTCAAAGATCTAATTTTCTAAATCATGTGTTAGTACAAATTAGCCAACAAAGACCCAGAAATAAAAAAAAGCCAATAGTAAAATGAACAAAACTTATGCAAAAAGGTAATTTACAGAAATTATTAAAAACAGCCAACAAACTGCAAAAAAGATTTTTTTTTAAGATTTATTTATTCAACTGGAAGTCCTAGCCAGAGCAATAAGACAAGAGAAAGACATCCAAGGAATCCAAATAGGAAAAGAAGAAGTCAAACTATCACTATTTGCAGATGATATGATAATATACATAGAGAACCCCAAAAAGTCCACAGAAAAACTAATTCAACTCATCAATCAGTTCAGTAAAGTGGCAGGATACAAAATCAACACGCAAAAGTCAGTAGCCTTCCTATACACAAACAATAAATCTGAAGAAGAAGAAATCAAAAAAACCACCCCTTTTATTATCGAAACAAAAAAAATCAAATATTTGGGAATAAATCTAACAAAAGAGGTAAAGGACCTATACAAAGAAAACTATAAAACACTGTTAAAAGAAATAGAAGAAGACACAAAGAAATGGAAAGACATCCCCTGCTCATGGATTGGAAGAATAAACATTATTAAAATGGCCATCCTACCAAAAGCAATATACAGATTCAATGCTATTCCAATCAAAATCTCAATGGCATTCTTCAAAGAAATAGAACAATTATTGATGAAATTCATATGGAATCACCAAAAACCCCGAATAGCCAAAGCTCTACTGAAAAAAAAAGAAGGAAATGGAGGCATCACACTCCCAGACTTCAAACTCTACTACAAAGCCATAATCATCAAAACTGCATGGTATTGGAACAAGAACAGACATACAGACCAATGGAATCGAATAGAAAATCCAGAAATAAACCCACAGATTTATGGTCAACTAATCTTTGACAAAGGAGCGAAGACTATGCATTGGAGCAAAGAAAGTTTGTTCAATAAGTGGTGCTGGGAAAACTGGGTCGCTACATGCAAAAGAATGAAGCTTGACCACTACCTCACACCATACACAAAAATCAACTCAAAATGGATTAAAGAACTAGACATAAGACCTGAAACCATAAAATACATAGAAGGAAATATAGGCGAAACACTACGGGATTTGCACATCAAAGACATCTTTACAGACACATCACCCAAAGCAGTGATAGTGAAGAGAAAGATAAACAGCTGGGACTACATCAAATTAAAGAGCTTCTGCACAGCAAAAGAGACAATAACAAAAACAAAGAGAAACCCCACCAACTGGGAGAACATTTTTGCACCCAACACTAATGATAAAGGACTGATCACAAAAATCTGCAAAGAGCTGATGAGACTCAGCAACAACAAAGAAAATAATCCAGTCAAAAAATGGGCAGAAGAGCTAAAAAGAAACTTCTCTGAAGAGGAAATGCAAATGGCCAACAGACATATGAAAAAATGTTCAACATCACTTGTAATCAGGGAAATGCAAATCAAAACTACCATGAGATACCATCTCACACCAGTGAGAATGGCACATATTAAAAAAACTAGCAACAACAAATGTTGGCGAGGATGTGGAGAAAAAGGAACTCTTGTGCACTGTTGGTGGGAGTGCAAACTGGTCCAACCACTATGGAGAGCTGTGTGGAGATTTCTGGACCTACTAAACATAGAGCTTCCATATGATCCAGCAATTCCACTCCTAGGTATTTACCCAAAGGACACAGAAACATCAATTCCAAAGAGCACCTGCACTCCTATGTTTATAGCAGCACTGTTTACAATAGCTAAGCTTTGGAAACAACCCAAATGCCCAAAAATAGATGACTGGATCAAGAAGATGTGGTACATATATACCATGGAATATTACTCAGCATTCAAAAAAGATAAACACATGCAATTTGCAGCAACATGGATGGCACTGGAAGGGATCATGCTCAGCGAAATAAGCCAAAAAGAAAAAGAAAAATACCGGATGGTCTCACTCATAGCAGGAATCTAGAAAACTTAAATAAGGGACCAGGAAAATGAATATAAGAAAGTGAAAATCAAAATCAACAAAAAACTATGAACCAGAGACACTTTTTGGGGGGTGGGGGGCGGGAGGGGAAGGATTGGGGTCAGAATGGGGCGTTTGCAATTGTATGGGGGAATATAAAAATAAAATTTAATATTAAAAAAAAAAAAAATTTATTTATTCATTCATACAAGAACCAGGGTACAGGCCAGATGTGCGGGAGAGTGAGAGGATTCACCAGAGACACAGCAGGGAACAGAACAGGCAGACTGACTAAAATACACTGCTGAAGGGAACAGCGGATGAGACAGGAGAGGTCTGCGGCACCATGTGGGTATCTCCCTGATCAGCTGGCCGGGATCGAACTCCTGCTGCAGAGGCTGCAGACAGCGTCACAGCACTGTGCTCGACCACCTGTGCCACTAGGGAGTCCTGCAGAAAAGATTCTTAAGGTGACTCATAATTTCAGAAATATAAAAATCCCCTTAAATTTCCATCTCTCAGATTGACGGAATTTTAAAAATTTGTAATATTCAGAGCTGATGAAACTAGGGAGAGACTAGTTACAAAGAATTGTGAAATTTTGATGGGAGTTTTAATTGCTGCGAATTTTTTGTTTAATTAAGTATTAATGATCAGCATCAACAGCAAATTAACATGATACTGTTCATCAATTGCGTTATTAAGAACTGAGTGTACTGAAAAATGTTCCCACTGATTAGAACATTCTTTACAGAAGAATAAAGAATGATTATAGAATAAGCAGGAAATAATCAAAATAAGCAGGAAAATAATCAAAACGTTTATTAATAAGAGTATGGTAAAATATATTGTGATATTCTCATGAAACAGGGCATTCTACAGCCATTTTAATAAAGACACATTTCTATGAACTCAACAGAAGGCCTCCAGGATATGAAAGTTAAAAAGCAGGTATAGGGCCTCCCTGGTGGTGCAAGGGATTAAGCACCACACTATGAAGCAATCCACAGCCTCTGCAGCATAAGTTTGACCTCCAGCCCGCCAGGGAGCAACCCACATGGCGCAGCAGACCTCTCCTGTCTCGCCTGCTGCTCCCCCTCAGCAGTGGACTTCAGTCAGTCCGCCTGTTCTGTTCCCCGCTCTGTTTCTGGTGAGTCCTTTCACCCCCCACATCTCTGGCCTATACCCCAGCTCTTGTATGCATAAATAAATAAATCTTTTTTAAAAAGCAACGTATATATCACAATTATATTTGTGAAGGCCGAAAATATACACGCAAACAAGCACATACAGAATATCTGCAGTGATAGGTGCGATTATATTTTTTCTATAAAACATATCTAAGATGTTAATGGTTACCTTTGATGAGATTACTGGGGACAGCAGTGGTGGTTTGCCAAAGGCAAGGTGAGTTTTTGTTCTCATGACTTTCTGTGTTCTTTATATAAATACATCTTACTTTTATTTTCATAAAAATATAAGCTTTTCTTCAGAAAAATCAAAGATGTTGGTAATATTTTTATTTTCTTGGTTTAAAATCAAAAGCCCCACTTTAGGAAGATGTGCCTCTAGAGACCCAAGCAGCTACCAGCAAAGAGAGAATTTTGTCAGATTTAGCACATTTCTAAATGACTGATTTTGTTATTACAAACACCTGATTTCATTTTCATATCCCAAATGACTTCTGGAGCCCCGACTCAAAACTAACTCACAACCTGCGTGAAAGTCAAGGGTCTGGAGGTGTTCCCTACTTATGGCTACTTCCCAATTTAATCAATCTGTAAAAATGGATCTGCGTATGATTCTAAACCCCTTTTTCTAGTGTGTGGCAAAAGAGGTGGAGAATGAAGACATGCCACCTGCATTTCGGCAGCCACTCTATCTCACCTGGCCTCCCCCCCCCACCCCCACCCAGTCACCAGGCTGATTCCATATCCACAGAGGCCATTCCTCACCACCTGTCTAAGGGTACCTCTACCTCCCATCCAAAACCCTGTGCCTGCTTATTTCTGTCTCTGCTCTTGTTCTAAATTGCACTTATTTTCTTTTGTCTGTCAACTTGTTTTTTGGTCTTTCTCCTTCACTGGAAAGTGTGTCCTATGAATGCAAGAGCAGAGCTGATTTGTGTGCCAGTGTAAACTGAATGCCCACTGAGTATAAACTTGTCACCTAAATTACACTCAATAAAGGCTTGTTGGGTGAGAAAACATGGCATGTATGTGTGTGTGACTATATTAACAGGCTAGGTTTATTGAGTGCAGACCCTCTGCAAAATTCCAAGTCTCTATCCAGTATAATCACACCACACCCAAAACAACTATAGGAGACAAACTCCATTACTATCCCTGTTTTGTGGATAAGGGAACTAATATAAAAAAAATGATTGATGAATATGTATGTACATATATTACATATAAATATATATAAACAAAATATATTTATATCATGTATGTCAGATATGTGTCAAAATAATTCACTTTTTGTATGTGAAGTGCATAGTAGAGATTGGCTGTTTTAATTTCAGCTTTAGAAAGAAAAAGGAAGTCTACCCACAAAAAACAGAGCAAAAGAATCACTCAAATTTAAACACTGAATTCTATTTTTCCTTTGATCTGGAAGAAGATGAATAATGAGAGAACAATCTTCCGCTTCTATCCTTCGGAAAGGTACATGAATTCTTCTCAGAAATCCTTAGGGCCTGCTCTCTGCACACATCTCCTCTTGAGGCCACAGAGGACTCCTGTGGACCAAAAGCAGTCAGTGGCCCATTCTATTCTATGCAGAATATTAATGTCAACTTCACTATATCTGGTGTGTGGCGGCAACATTATCTTTAACAGAAGTAATAAAAATAATTCTGAAGCATAATACCTGCTGTTTGAAAGACAGGCATGAAACTGACTCCCTTTACTTTATGGGTTTTACAATAAAAGCATGGATAAGACAAACATGTAGAGTATTTTCTATGAAAGCTCAACGAGATGGATTGAAATAAAAGGCTTAACACAAAAGAAAGATTAATTTAACTTGACAAAAATATCCTACAATTCATTGCTGAATTCTTGTTCCTAAAGTAATCTTTCTTTTGTCTTCAACACACAAAGATCAAGGACTGTAAACTGATATGCCGCCTGAAACAGACATACTAATTATAACAGTGCATATGTATTTCTTTCTCTTATCCTGTGGCTTCATTCATACCAGCAAGGAAATTCATGCTAGCAACCTACAGTTTTAAAAAGAGCAGCTACAAACAGAACTTTCTGAAAGGGTAGAAGCTCTCCATTAAAATGTTTATGGATTTCAAACTACCAAAGACACAAACTTCAAGAAGAACAAGTGAACTACAATTAAAACTGTTTAATTAAAAAAACTGTTTAATATTAGTGAGTAGGCATTATTACTAATCAAACAAAATCATTTTAAAATAATGGTCCTAAACTGGGGTTAATTTTCCCCCCAAGGGACATTTGGCAATATCTGTGTACATTTTTGATTATCAGAATGGATGGAGGGGTGTGGGGGTAATGCTGCTGGGATCTGTAGGTAGAGACTGGGGAGATGCCAGGCAGATAGCTGAATATACATATCTAGAGCTCAGAGTAGAAGCTGGATGAGAGAAAAATTTGAGAATCATCAGTTTATATTTAAATTTTATGGGACTGAAAGAGAACATACAGAAGTGAGTGCATGAAAGAGAAAACATTAGTTAAGTTCTGCAATAGATTGTATTTTCCAAAAATGGTCCTAACAGTCCATTCTTTTTTTTTTTTTTCATTTCTTTTTTTTGTTAAGTTTTTTTTTTTGGCTAATTTCTTTTTTTTTTTAATTTAAATTTTATTTCTATATTCCCCATACAATTACAACCCCCTTACCCCAAGTCCAATTACCCCAAGCCGTCCTTTCCCCGCCCCCAACCCCCTATAGAGTGTCTCTTGTTCATAGTTATTTGTTGATTTTGATATTTTCCTTCTTATAGTTATTCTTTTTCCTGGTCCCTTATTTAAGTTTTCTAGATTCCTGCTATGAGTGAGACCATCCGGTATTTTTCTTTTTCTTTCTGGCTTATTTCGCTGAGCATGATCCCTTCCAGCGCCATCCATGTTGCTGCAAATGGCATGTGTTTATCTTTTTTGAATGCTGAGTAATATTCCATGGTATATATGTACCACATCTTCTTGATCCAGTCATCTATTTTTGGGCATTTGGGTTGTTTCCATAGCTTAGCTATTGTAAACAGTGCTGCTATCAACATAGGGGTGCAGGTGCTCTTTGGAATGGATGTTTCTGTGTCCTTTGGGTAAATACCTAGGAGTGGAATTGCTGGATCGTATGGAAGCTCTATGTTTAGTAGGTCCAGAAATCTCCACACAGCTCTCCATAGTGGTTGGACCAGTTTGCACTCCCACCAGCAGTGCAGGAGAGTTCCTTTTTCTCCACACCCGCGCCAACATTTGTTGTTGCTAGTTTTTTTAATATGTGCCATTCTCACTGGTGTAAGATGGTATCTCATGGCAGTTTTGATTTGCATTTCCCTGATTACAAGTGATGGTGAACATTTTTTCATATGTCTGTTGGCCATCTGCATTTCCTCTTCAGAGAAATTTCTTTTTAGCTCTTCTGCCCATTTTTTGACTGGATTATTTTCTTCGTTGTTGTTGAGTCTCATCAGCTCTTTGTAGATTTTTGTGATCAGTTCTTTATCATTAGTGTTGGGTGCAAAAATGTTCTCCCAGTTGGTGGGGTTTCTCTTTGTTTTTGTTATTGCCTCTTTTGCTGTGCAGAAGCTCTTTAATTTGATGTAGTCCCAGCTGTTTATCTTTGCCTTCACTATTACTGCTTTGGGTGATGTGTCTGTAAAGATGTCTTTGATGTGCATGTCATGGAGTGTTTCGCCGATATTTCCTTCTATGTATTTTATGGTTTCATGTCTTATGTCTAGTTCTTTAATCCATTTTTAGTTGTTTTTTGTACATGGTGTTAGGTAGTAGTCAAGCTTCATTCTTTTGCATGTAGCGACCCAGTTTTCCCAGCACCATTTATTGAACAAACTTTCTTTGCTCCAATGCATAGTCTTTGCTCCTTTGTCAAAGACTAGTTGACCATAAATCTGTGGGTTTATTTCTGGATTTTCTATTCAATTCCATTGGTCTGTGTGTCTGTTCTTGTTCCAATACCATGCAGTTTTGATGATTATGGCTTTGTAGTAAAGTTTGAAGTCTGGGAGTGTGATGCCTCCTCCATTCCCTTCTTTTTTTTTAGGAGAGCTTTGGCTATTCGGGGTTTTTTGTGATTCCATATGAATTTCATCAATAATTGTTCTATTTCTTTGAAGAAAGACACTGAAATTTTTATTGGAATAGCATTGAATCTGTATATTGCTTTTGGTAGGATGGCCATTTTAGTAATGTTTATTCTTCCAATCCATGATCAAGGGATGTCTTTCCATTTCTTTGTGTCTTCTTCTATTTCTTTTAACAGTAACAGCCCATTCATTTATATATAACGTGGCTCTTTAAAAAGTGGAGTCCGTGCCCCCTCGCCTAAGTCTGGGTGGACTTGTGAGTCATACCCAAACAAACATAATAGAAGTGACATTCCATGACCTCTAAGACTAGGTCTGAAAAGGAGATGCAACATCCTCCTTGTTGTTTGGAAAACTTGAACTTGGAGCCGTGAACAATGAGGCAAGCGCCCTGCAGCTGCCATGCTGTGAGGAAGCCAAGTCACATGGAGGCTCTCCAGTTGGCAATCCTGGTTTTCAGTTCTGGGGATGTGAGAATCTGGGCGTGCAGTTGGGGGGCCAGTGTAAAATTGGGTCCAGCGTCCTATTTAGTGGCCAGCCTCAGCATCTGGGAGGAAACCCAGGGAAACTTGTTTTCCATCAAATTATTAAGTTAGTAATCAGGAAAAAAGACTCCTAAAGATGACTAATCAAGTTCTTATCCTTAATCCCAGTGTTGCTTCTTATGGCTTCGTGATGCCGGGAACTTAGTGGCAGAACAGCAGTTTCTTCTAGCACTGACCCAGCTTCTTGTCTGCCCACCCCATTCCCCACTCTCAAAAAGAAACTGTACCCTGGTACATCTGTGAGTAAAACACCTTCATCGGCAATGCCATGTCTTTGTTACCTGCCT
This sequence comes from Talpa occidentalis, assembly GCF_014898055.3. Taxonomy (NCBI): domain Eukaryota; kingdom Metazoa; phylum Chordata; class Mammalia; order Eulipotyphla; family Talpidae; genus Talpa; species Talpa occidentalis. Next base: position 95,691,906 of record NW_023601322.1, read on the forward strand.
ATCTCCTTCGCTATCTACCACTTTAAGTTACCCAAGTCCTGCATGCAAAGACATGGCATCTACTAACATACAGCTCCATGTCACCTAGGGGACTACGAACTACCAGAGCATGTTTGGGGATGTTCAGGAAACCTTTAAAATTGCTTCAGATTATTTGACATTTATTATTATTCTAAGCATAAAAACTGCCAAAACCTCAGAGGAACACACTGCACACTGCACCCTCCACCAGACCCTTTGGGCGCAGGGTCTTACAGTTTAACGTTATTAGATATTCTTCTGTTCACTAGGTCCTTTGACTTGGAATACGTAGTGATGAATTATTTCTCCAAAACAGAAGGTAAATAGTTTTAATGGAGAATCTGAGAAGTTGGTTATGTCACTTACAAGCTGAGTGACTACCAGGGGTCTGACAACAGTGAGGTGTTTATAAATGAACATTTTGGAAAAGGCTAACAGCATTCACAGGATGAAGTTATTTCGGAAGTAACTGTGGATCCAAATCTGTTGTTTCAACCTCCCTACAACGTAAATTTAATAATGCCCTTTGCTGGTCTTACAACATTTTCACTCCAGATGCATGAATGGCAACATTGGCAGTTTCAGAAAAAAATATCAGGGGAACAAAAACAACAATAAATTTTCGATGAAAAATAAAGCCAAAGTTCAAGCAAAATGCAAGACTCATAAAGAAAAAAAAACAAACCCCAGAGTGAGTATAGGGTGTTCTGTCAACATGTAAATCATTTAGAGTTTTATGAAAGTCTTGCATTTTTAAAGTGGGTAGTACATTTAATAAGTGACAAGGGCTACAGTCCTACCAGCTGCTGAATCTCACACTACCTTCTCCCCTCCCCCTGTGAATACTATTACCATTCAGCTTGCTTAGTAATATGAAGTTATAAAAAAAATAGAAGGAAGATCATAAAAAGTAAACGTTCATTTTTCATAGCTGAGTGGTATTCCATTGTGTTTATATACCATTATCTTCTTAATGCATTCATCTCTTATTGGACACTTAGGTTGTTTCAGCAACTTGGCTATTACAAAAAAATGCTAAAGTGAACACAGGCATGCATACAGCCCTTTGAATTAGCGTTTTTGCATTCTTTGGTAGACACCTACGAGAGGAACTACTAGATCATATGGTAAATCTATTTCTAATATGAGAGAAAAGGCCATATAGTATTTTCCATAGAGAATGGACCAGTCCACATTCCCACTACTTTCTCCAAATCCTTACCAATACCTGTTTCTGGTTTTTGATATGGGCTATTCTCACAGGTGTGAGATGCTATCTTACTGTGTTTTCATTTCCCTCATGATGAATGCTGAAGAGCATTTGTTCACATGCCTGTTGGTGACCTGAATATCTTCTTTGGAGAAGTGACTATTTAGTTCTTCTTTCCTTGTTTTTACTGAGTCTTTGTTTTCTTTTTTGTTGCATTCCCTGAGTTCTTTGTAAATGTTGGTATTAGTCCCTTGTCAGATATATTATGTACAAGTATTTTCTACCATTTAGTAGGGCATCTTCTCATTTTAATGATAGTTTCTCTTGCTGTGCAAAACCTTTTTAGTTTTATATGATCCCATTTGTTTATATTTGCTTTTGTTTTACTTGCTGTTGGAGTCAATCCCCCAAAAACAATCCTGAAATCAACTTTGTAGGGTGTTCTGCCAATGTTTTCTTCTATGCATTTTATGGTTTCAGGTCCTACAACCAAGTCTTCAGTCCATTTTAATTTTTGTATATAGTGTGACACGACAGTCTAGCTTCATTCTTTTGCATATGACTGTCCAGTTTTCCCAGTGCCATTTGTTGAAGATCATTCCTTTCTCCATTATATATTCTCAGTTTCTTTGTCATAGATTGACTTTCCATTACATGGGTACATGTACATACTAATTTGAGTACTATGTAGTACTTGGTAGAATAGTTTGAAGTTTGGGAATGTTATCTCTCAGTTCTTTTTTGTCAGGATTGCTTTGGTGATTTGGTATCTTTGGTTTCACATACACTTCAGTAATGTTTGCTCGATTTCTTTGAAGAATGCTACAGAAACTTTGGTAAGGATTACATTGAACCTGTATATTGCGCTTTGGGTAAAATAACCATTTTAACAATGTTAATTCTTCAATCCATGAGCAGGGAAAATCTTCACAATTCTTAGTGTCCTCTATTTCTTTTAACAAAGTTATCAGTGTACAGGCCCTTCACCTAATTTGTTAAAGGATGTTGCTAGGTACATGTGTTAACAGAAGTATAAATTATTTTTTATTGCTCTATTGCTATAGATCCAACATCCAAATATCAGTTCCTTGATGCTCTAAGTTAACTTCAAGTGCACATAGAATCCCAAAATAATTTGGGTTAAAGTAGTTTTATCTTGAATTATCAAAATAATGGCTTTCATTTCTTCATGAACCAATTCATATCAATGAAAAATCTTTATTTACTAGCAATATAACATAAAATATTAACATTTATTTTTCAAAACATTACCTCAGCTACAAAGTAGAAACTATGGTTTTCTGATTCTGGAAATATTTGTTTTTGTGGGATAATATTGCTTAATTTATTATTGTTGCAAGATAGCTTTCATTTATGTAGTTAAATTAGAATGTAAAACAGCATATTTCTAAATATAGAGAGTTTATAGATACATGATACATATATAGATGACTGAGTGATAGGTAAATAGACAGACATATATTAGATGGATAAAGATACTTTGATCACTTGATGCTGGACAAACTGTTCACATTAGGTAAAATAGGTGTTGTTATACTCACTTTTCAGATGATGCAACTAAATAAAGGTAAAAGATCTTGCCCTCTAGTCTATAACTAAGTCAGGGTAGTAAGTGATAAGACCCAGGAATCCTGGTGACCAGTCAGTGCCCTCACATTCACTGATGTCAGCTGTAACTCTACAGGAGCAGAGATTAATTCTTCAACGTAATCAACTCTGTGATTGTTCAGTCATGGTTCAATAAATGTCAATAATTTTAATTCACTGTAAACTGAATCTATATGCTCCTGAGAAAATCCACAACTAGAGATCAGCTCTCAACATCAGGAGTAAAGAGAAGCTGCTACAGCAACTTGGTGATCAGAACAAAAAGTTTCATTTCCACAGGTCTTCAAGTTCCATTTTACAGAATCCTTCACCTAATAAAAATATTTTTTCACACCTTAATGGACGAGAGGGTAAACTACTGTTCACGTTTTTCAAAGGAAGGAACACTTAGAATGCCAAGGGAGAGCAGCAGAAGCATCTCCCGTGACTTCAACAGGCTTTGATTCAGCCCCACATGAAAGAATCATCAGCACACCGGAAACACAGTCTGGGTCACACAAATGACAAGAACAGCACAATGAATGAGTGGTTATCACTGGCTCAGTGTCACCCATGTGGGAAATGAACAGAAAATCTCAAGTGTAAATTTGTTTAACATTTGCCATCACTGACCCAGAGAAATGGAGAGCTTATTTAAATTTGCAGCTGGATAAGATTAATGTCTTTTCTGGCAGTAAAAATCTCAAAAATGAAGAGAAGCACAACAGAACCAGAATCCACACATCTTTGGTTATTTACGGGGAAAGTAGTAGAAAAACATCAAGATCAATGGAAGTAGTAATATGGTAGCTTTGAGAAAATGTAACCATAAGAATGCAGAATGAAAAAGTGTGACAACTGCTTCACCTTTTGATGTGCTTTAGAGACCCCAGTTCACCATGGGTGCACATATACATCCCTCCATACATATACTCACACACACATACACACACGTATACTAAGAAAGAACATTTTGATGGAAAAAACTGTGATGGATATCTATCATCTCATATAGAAACTTTCTTTTCCTTTTGCAAGACTCAGAAACTTCTAGTAAAAGAATGCTTTTCCTAACTGGGTCGCTACATGCAAAAGAATGAAGCTTGACTACTACCTCACATCATGCACAAAAACCACCTAAAAATGGATTAAAGAACGAGACGAGGAAATAAAGGCGAAACACTACATGACATGCAACTCAAAGACATCTTCACAGACACATCACTCAAAGCAGTGATAGTGAAGGCAAAGATAAACAGCTGGGACTACATCAAACCAAAGAGCTTCTGCACAGCAAAAGAGACAATAACCAAAACAAAGAGAAACCCCACCGACTGGGAGAACATTTTTGCACACAACACTGACGATAAAGGACTGATCCCAAAAATCTACAAAGAGCTGATGAGACTCAACAAAAACAAAGAAAATAATCCAGTCAAAAAATGGGCAGAAGAACTAAAAAGAAACTTCTCTGAAGAAGAAATGCAAATCTCCAACAGGCATATGAAAAAATGTTCAACATCACTGGTCATTAGGGAAATGCAGATCAAAACTACAATGAAATACTATCTTATACCAGTGAGAATGGCACATATTAAAAAAAACTAGCAACAACAAATGTTGGCAGGGTTGTGGAGAAAAAGGAACTCTCCTGCACTGTTGGTGGGAGTGCAAACTGGTCCAACCACTATGGAGAGCTGTGTGGAGATTCCTCAACCTGCTAAAGATAGAGCTTCCATATGATCCAGCAACCCCACTCCTAGGTATTTACCCAAAGGACACAGAAACATTAATTCCAAAGGGCACCTGCACCCCCATGTTTATAGCAGCACTGTTTACAATAGCTAAGCTTTGGAAACAGCCCAAATGCCCAAAAATAGATGACTGGATTAAGAAGATGTGGTACATATATACCATGGAATATTACTCAGCATTCAAAAAAGATAAACACATGCAATTTGCAACAACATGGATGGAGCTGGAAGGGATCATGCTCAGCAAAATAAGCCAGAAAGAAAAAGAAAAATACCAGATGGTCTCATAGCAGGAATTTAGAAAACCTAAATAAGGGACCAGGAACGAATTGAAATAAAGTAAAAATCAAAATCAACAAGCAACTATAGACCAGAGACACACTACATTGGGGACAGGGGGAGGAGAAGAGGGACCGGGGTGAAAAATGATGTAAGAATTATATAAAATAAAATAATTTATTAAAAAAAGAATGTTTTTCTTAAAGTGTTGTTCTTAAGAAAATACACAGTTAAGTCATTGTGTGTGCATTTCTCATTTTATCAGACTATATGTTTTATAAATTTGCACCACCTTCTGTGTTAAACAAAAGCACAAAAGATGGGAGGATGTCGTTAATTTTAGTTTTTCAAAATACAGGTTGAAGTTTATAGTGCTGGATGAAAACTAGATTTTGGCAGTGATAATGATGTAGTAAGCGGAGAATTATAATGGCACACACCTGAAACCTACGTAATGTTATAAACCAATGTTATGTCAATAAAAATTTGTGTAAAAAGACAGACTTAAAACATTAAGTGATTTGGCCAAGATTAAACAAGAAATAGGATATGCAACAATGTTTAAAAATAAAATTCTGCCTTCTCTCTTCAGCCTTATGTGAAAACCTAAGGCAAAATGTTTGAAAATTACAAGCCTCGCCATAAAATATAGTAGATGATAAAAAAATAAGTGAAACCTTGTCTGTCTAAAGTTGCAAATGCTAAAATTAAGATGATTTCATTGTCTACTAGCCTAACTTGTCTTCCCTAAGAATGTCCACAAGGATTTTAGGTGAAATATTCCTATAAATAAAATGTAGTATAAAATGAGACCATAGCAAATTCCCTGCAGTTCAGGCAGAAAGGGCAAAGAGCAGCTTCTTTTGTTTTAAAAAAATCAATTTTTGTTTATGGGTGGGATTTTGCTATTTGAAGAGGGAGGGCAAAAGGACAATAATGTTTTTATCTCTCTCTCTACCTGTCATGAACTAGACGAAATATAACTTTTCTAGACAAAAGCATTCTCTTTGCTCCCTCAGCCAACACAAGACAATGTAAAGAGTGCCAGAATTTTAAGAAAACCACATAGAATTAAGTCATTTTATCGAATAACGTGGAAGAAAAAGTTTCTGTGTACAGCTTTCATGGATTACCCTGCATCAAAATTTACCTACTTGGGCTTTGACTTTTCAAATATATTAATTTTAAAATAGACATTTTATTATTTTTTTTGCATAAAAAAATGGGGTGTAGGGGGATAAGAGAACTCACCAGAGATAGAATGGGGAGCAGAACAGGTAGATTTACTGAGATATACTACTGAGGGGAGCAGCAGGCAAGACAGGAGAGGTCTGCTATGCCATGTGGGTCAGCTCCCTGGCCAGGGATCGATCTCGTGACTCAGTGGCTGGCAATAGCTTGATAGCACTGAGACTTAACCCCTGTGCCACCAGAGAGGTCCTTAAAACAGACTTTTTATAACACAGTGTGCATGTGTACGGATGTGTGAGCACATATGTATGTGAAAGACAGAGACATCCCTTCAATGAAAATGTGTTTTCTTTCATATCGTTTGTCAATCTCAGACTGCCCAACTTTAGTTGGGAATCCAGAATTTAAATTTAGAGACTTGGCTATAAATAGGAATTTAATCTGAATTATAATATTTTTCCAAGTAGTTCCCAAAGAAATTCAGTGGATTAGCACCATCACAATTCACAACAATTTTATTAATTCTCACTGATTATTTCACGAAGATTTTTTTTTTATTTTTTTTTATTTTATTTTATTTTATAGAGGCATGTTTTATTTATTTATTTTTGTTTGTTTGTTTGTTTTGTTTATACATGCACTGGGTACAGTCAGAAGCACGGGAGGGTGAGAGAATTCACCAGAGCCAGAGCGGGGAGCAGAGCAGGCAGAAGGACCGAAGTACACTGCTGAGGGGAGCAGCGGGTGGCAGGAGAGGTCTGCGCACCATGTGGGATCCTCCGCCGGTGGCCGGGGAGCAGCCGGGGATCGAACCGGCGCCGCAGAGGCCGCGGGCAGCTTCGCAACCCAGCGCTCAACCGCTGCGCCATCGGGGAGGCCCTATTTCACGAAGATTTTTAAGGAAGGTAACAATGAAAATGTATAAACATTGCGATGTTCTTGAAATTACTTGGGATTTTTTTTAATTGAAGGATTTGCAAAAGATACATGTTCTGAAATATTTTAAGAAAGCATGAAATATATCACATCCCATTAATTTTCTGACTCAAAATAAATAAACAGAAAATTGTCACACATGCTAAAAATATGGCCCATTCCTTCTTGCCAAAGCAATCCTCCCTGGAATTAGCTTTGAATATTACGTATTTTCCATCTCTCCCTATATTTAGTTGATAACGCTGCCATCCTTGATTTTCCCAAGTACTTCTTAAATCCTTATTTAGCTCTACAAATCATAGTAAGTTGTGATAGAAAGTTATGTCAAATTAGAGGAAACAGAATTACAGTCATTTTAACTGTGTGAACTCTGCAGAAACTCTATTCAAACAGTCACACGGAGGTATGTGGGTTGGGACTTCAATATCTGCATTTGGGGGAGAGAGGCACACAAAGCAAAGCATAACACTATTATGAAGGGGTTTTAATTTAGAAAAATTCCTTATATAAAAAAATAACATCTGAATAAAGAAGAAAAATCAGACCACGTCTCTGTGGGTGTGACCAGCTTGGGTAAGATGAAAGACATGGTAACCACACACTCAGCTGGTCGTAGAGATTTGTAAAATAACACCTGTATCTATTACAACTCTTTGGTTGCAAGTGAGAGAAAATCTAGCCCAGTTTGGCTTAGACAACATGTGGCAATGCACTGGCTCCTGTAATGGAAAGTCTAGGGGTAGGGCTTCCTTGGGTAAGTCTAGAGTTGGGGCACAAACAATGTCATTGGATGAAATGTTCCTGTTACTCTGCCTTTATCTTGGTGGCGTCATCCTCCCAGACTGGATCCAGTGGGAGGACATTCCCACAGTCATCTGTGAGACTCCCTCCATGTCATGTCCCAGTTCGGGTTATGTGTCCAAAGAAAAGAGAATTTTTCTGAGTCCTAAATCTGAACTCATAAACTTCACATCTCTAATCAGTGGCGTTTGTTCTGCCTGTGTGGACGACAAATGTGGGGTGGGAGGAGAAACTGATCACTGAATAAACATCAGAAGTTTTTACCAGGGAGGGGAATAAATGGATACGGTGTGCCAAAATCAATAAATATCCACTACTGAGACCCAAATATCAAACCCAGAAGTCAGTGGGTCAACTTGGGGACAGTCTTTTTTTACTTATACAGATCGCCATCAATTCAACACAAATTAGCAACGGGTTTTTAAAACCATCAGAATTCTCATATAATGCCAAATTTATCTGTAAAATGACTATCAGTTAAACCTCTGATTTTGCATGCAAAAACCCATGTCCACTAAACTCTGCAAAAGATGTCAAATAACTGAAAATAATGGCTTTGATTTATTGAGTTTGAATAACCAATGTGGCTCAAGAATGCAGAGCAACAGCCAAGAGAGAGTAAGCCGAAGTGAAACTAAGAAGGATATTTCCTCCCAAGTGACCTCTTCTGGTCTCTGAGCAGTAGAGAGTATTCAACTAGTATATCCACTGAGGAGAAATCAATATTTTATTTTCCAATAGACTAAGAAAAGGGAAATTTTTTAAATTTTTATTTGAAGGCTTAAATTATTAAATCTGTCTATCTCCTCTCAGTTCATTAGCCTCGTGTCACAGATTAATGGAAATGATATTTCTGGGCCCACACTCTTCTAGATCATATAAATGGGCCATGGCAAATTACTGATTGCCGGTCTTCCATCTCAACTCTTAAATGACTCATATATTTACTGAGTCATGTTTGGGACCTAGAATGTGGAGCCTCGTTGAGAGAATGTACATGTGAAGCAGCTTCTTGATTAGGCATGAACTACTTTTGTTCGAGGAGATTCTGTGACATTGTTCCTTAGGATTGCCATATAGTTTTTCACTTTAAGATTAAGGAAGTGGATCCTCCAGAGTAGCTCCATCTTTGGATTTGTCTGTCATGCTTTTTAGTCAGAAGAGGAAAGCAAGCCATGAGCCTAAGAAGCATAACCAATTTTATCATTTTTAAGCAAGATGTTTGGTGCACGTTACCTGATACATGGCAATGGAAACTATGCTTTCTTCTTTCCTTCTTTTCTGTGTAGGGAAAGGGTCTAGCTTTGCACACTTCCTTCTTTCCTCTTCCTTTCTTCATCTAACAAAGGGGCTTGAAAAAAAGGGATCAGACCAGGCAAAAGAACACTCTGAACCCTACTTAAGAGAAAACGACTTCCAATTATCAAACTCCCTACAGTGCACACCAAAGAACCCGCTGAAAGTGGTTAGGAAGTGTCAGCAATTTTAAATGTGTGACTAATTATTTCTGTACCTCATCAACAACTCAGCGCTTTTATTCTTGGTAACCATGACTCACCCTCTTCATTCATCACTTTAACTTTTTCGATTATGGCTATTTGCATGGCAACACCAGAATAATGACCCCCCCCAAAAGGCACGAGGTCTTGGGTGCCATTCAGAGACCCATCTTCCAGCCACTTCTTTCCATAACCAAATCCTGTGAATTCTGCTTCTTTCGGTTCAGTGGGGGAACTGGAGAGTAAGTGAGGACAGTGTTGCTGAAGACCTAAGACTCGGACAAGACTTTTTGTAATAGTATATAAGAGCTATATTTTGAAGTTAAGGAGGCATATTTATGCTATATTTCTAAATGGTCTTTCAAAATATCGCTAGTCATAATTATCCTACCATTCTGACCACCCCCTATAAGTTTATAAGTAACTCAGAATACAACCACTTTTATCTCAAACATGTTAAAGCTATTTGGGTTAGGGGGAAAAAAGAGGGGAAAGGGCCATTTTTTGACGACTATACTCGAAAACCTTAAAACACAACACAAATGTCAGCAATAGATATGCAGCACCACATGTGTGTAGATTTCAATCCTCTCATCTTTTAATAAGCATAATATCAGAGATTCCCCCTGTACTCCTCAAAGCCTAGGACCTAAGCCACAGGTTGCATTCAATAAATACACACTATATAACGGAATAAATGGGAGAACGGATGTGACTAAACATACAGATCAAATACAATAAGAAAATATTTCACTATCTACAACATCGTATCCTCTGTAGAGAAGATAAAACATATTATTAGAAGGTTATTACTCAACGGAGCACTTAGATCTAAATATGAGATTGTGAGTACGAGCCAGAAAACATAGTTATTTATACTATGTTGGGAGGATCACTGGAGATACCTTATGTGGAGGTAACCTAGAGGGAGGTGTTCAATAAAAAGGGACAGAAAAAAAAATTGCCCTGTCTGGCAGCAGAGCCTTTGCAGGGACTTGGAAGACAAAGAATCACTAACAAGAAACTTTATCATTGTTTGTTCTAGAAGACTCGCTGTAATGAACACTTCTTTTGCCTTTCTACAAAATAGTAAATTTTACATTTTTTATACTAATGTGAGAATATTTAAGAAGAGTTTTGGGGAACTTGGTAAGTCTAATTTCTTACCTAGCTAGACATACTGCTGGGAAAGAGACAGTCACAAGACAGCAGCATGGTAAAAGTATAAATTCTTGGGTGGGAATTTTTCAGAAATCTGGAAGAGACCGAAGGCTTGCAGAGGTCCTTAGTGAGACTGGGGGCACAATTCGACCCCATCTAGATGTAAGGTGTTGCAACAAGACCAAGATGCCATCCTGCCTCAGGGTAGCTGCTTGCAAGTGGGAGAAAGATGCTTATACGGGAAGGACCAGGATGTGCTGAGTATCTCTTCCACTGCACAGTTCTCAACCCCCCAGAAACTATCACCATGTTAGCATCAAACAGCTCTGACCAAGACACCTTTCTTCTAAGCTGCTAGTAATTACTGGTATTTAGGATCATTGTGATAGCTGATAGTTACACAAAGGTCACACAATGTGACAGTCGCTAAAACTTAACAAGTGCTATCTCACTGATGGGTACTTATCTATAAAACTCCCCATGAGGTAAGAAAATATGCCCAGAACAGTGGCATTGCTGTACAAACATTATTTAGGTGAATGAATTAATATAAATAGCTAGCATTTATTAAACCTTTTGTATGCACAAGATTCTGTTTTGAGCACTTTTGTGAAGAAATGTACTGAATCCTCCTGCACAATCCCATGGGGTAAATAATATTATTATTACCATTTTTATGGCAAGAAGTTAAAGACTCGCCTACAGCCATAGATCTAGTTTAAGCCTCAGCAGTTGGCTCCAAATTCCACATTCTTCAGCCCACAATCTGCCAAATGAATAATCTAAGGAAAAGGAGGCTCAGGAAAGTTAAACAACTCCACCTTCACCTTCCAAGAGAGAGCAGACACAGGACTCAAACTCAGGTCTGCCTGTCTATAGAAATTGCACCCTCGTTGCATGCAAAAAAAAAAAAAAAAAAAGACCATTAATTATTCACAACAAAAGGGGTTATGAAAATCAGAGCTCAATCATCTTCAAGTCCCACACAAATCTTGGGGCCCCAGGATGGAATGCAGCAGCCCAGAGGAAGGGGAGTCAGAAGTGCCCATGAGACAAGAGAAAGACACCCATTAAATGGAGCGTCTCAGGGCTAGCTTCATGGGTATGTGGCCAACACAGTCACACAGGGCTCGACGCTCAGAAAAAACTCCACTTCCAGGGCAGCCGTTGTCTTGAAATGACACAGTAAGGAAAATAAGGCTTAGAGAAGTTGACAAATGTGGCCCCGGTCACCCATCAAATAGGAGTCTTTGAATTTGCATTTTGCAGGTGAAATCTGCTGGGCCTTCACTGCAGTGGTCCCCTCCCCAACACCACTCCACCAGCTCAGGTTGAGTCTGGGCACCTGGTCTGCCCCACCTTCTCTGGTTGAGTCTTGGCACCTGGTCTGCCCCACCTGCTCCACCTGTCCCCCTGGACACCCTCATCTTGAGGGATGAAAAACTCATAGCCACAGATCAACAAGCTGCATTTGAATAAATATATACCTTTTGTGGATCCCTAAATGCCTTGATAAAGAGGAGAAAGAACTCAAGCTTTCCATAATATGAACAACAGGAGAATATGAACCTGCTTCACACACACAAGCCAGCATACAGCATAGGAAACTGAGAGATTTAGGCTTTCATTTTTTTAACAATGGGAGCACATTTGTGGTGTTAGATGAAGTTATAAGGTAAAAAGGGCCTGAAGACTGCATGGTGGCAGGTTGGAGAAGAGAACAGTTTAGTGGCGGGGAAAAAGAAGATGAAGCAAATTCCGAGGAGCAGAAGAAGAAATCTCGTGGTTCAGCGCACAGTCACCTCTGAGTGCTGGCCGTGTGCCAGGCCCCATAATCAATCCTGAAGAAGTGAGGCCCAGAAGACGGTCACTTCTGTGTTCTCATGAGCTTGGAAGATAACAAGAGCCAGACACTGGGCAAGTGACTGTAAGAACCTAAGCAGAGGTACAGTCTTAGAAAGAAGTAGGACATGTCCTCCTCTAGGATGGGAAGAAGAAAGAGGGAAGAGAAAGACGTAATGGAATTCTGGGGTAAGGAGGAGGGGCAAGGATTTAAGGATCTCGGGATCACAGCTTTTGAATCATCTCAGATACTAAAGAAAATACCTGCTAAGAATGAATGGAACCACCTTAAAATCAATGCCATAAAAAAAGGAAGAATCTGAAGTCACAACTCCAAGGCCAGAATGTGGGTCAGGGCCAGCATCAAAGGGCCAGCGGGAAAGCATAACTGTGCAGTCCCAGGGGTACCTCTTTCAAATGGTCTGGGATGCTTCTTTTAAAAAAAAAAAAAAAGATTTATTTATTTATACAAGCACTGGGTACAGTCAGAGATGCGGGAGGGTGAGAGAATTCACCAGAGACAGAGCGGATAGCAGAACAGGCAGACGGACCAAAGACACTGCTGAGGGGAGCAGCGGGCGAGACAGGAAAGGTCTGCGTGCCATGTGGGACCCTCATCCAAAGGCCGGGGATCAAACCGGCGCTGCAGAGGCTGCAGGCAGCTTTGCAACCCAGCACTCAACTACTGCACCACCAGGGAGGCCCTGGAATGCTTCTTAAAAAAGATTCCCTGACAGGTCCTATGGGAGTTCACCTAAATCCAAGTCCAAGGCGGTGGGCCAAGGAGCTACATTTTTATCAAGTTATTCAGGAAATCCAGAAGCCCTGTGCAATTGTGCTAACCCCTACTGTGTTGGAAACTTCTGTCAAGGCGCTGCAGCAAATTTCATAATTTTAAATGCTTTTAAAAAATAATATAATTGATGTGTTTAATTGCATCTTTAAAGTTACACTTTTTAAAGTTACACTCTCCATCCTTACCCCCACCCCCACCAGACTGTATCTACTGTTTGCTCCCTCTGAACTGTAGTCAAGTTAGATGGGACAATTCTTTTAGACAGTTTTACATGTGCAAGGTACCTCATTGGTTTTCAAGGAAAAAAATAACTACTTTAGATGGACTGAAAACTATTCCAAGAATGAAACTGGCAGACACTACCAAAGATTATATTGTCTAAGTATTAGCTAAATACTGTAGTTCTCAAGTTCTAATTCTATCTCTATATCCATATTCTCTCAACCTCCACCTTTAAGTGAAGTCTAGAAAAATGAAGCTTATTAAATTTCCTGAAAATTATCCTAAACGTAACTGACAGTTGAAGTTAAGTAAGTGTGGGAAGAATTAAGGAAGGGAAGGTTGACAAGGAATCCCTAAATAAAATCCTTAAATTTCACAGACAGCTTTACATGCCAAACAGAATGGACAGTGTAGTATGGATCTATAGGGAATATTCTCTTAGAAAATGATCATTTCCAATGGTTAGTATCCTAAATATTTCTAAAATAATATTGGTACTAAAAAAGTAAATAGCACAATATCTAGGTACAGATGTTCATGTGCCTAATACATTCCAAGTGAAACATGAGTTCCAAAACATTTATAAATCTGTTCATGTTGAAAGAGGAATTTAAGAGACTGATGCAATTATTATCTAAAATTTATGTAAATTATTTGTTCCTTAAGTTGTTTCCCCAAAAAGTTTCCTTTTTCCTTATTGTTGCACTCTAAATTTTCACCCCCATAATAATACCACCAGAATATACTATATATTCAAGGGATATCATCACTAACCAGTCCGGCAATTTAAAAAACAACACCCACTAAAAAAATGATCTTTAACCTTTACCATTAGAACATACTGAGATGGGTCTCCCCGGTGGTGCAGCGGGTTGAGCACAGCGCTGTGAAGCTGTCTGCAGCCTCTGCAGCATGGGTTTGATTCCTGCCCCGGCCAGGAAGCTACCCACATGGTGCAGCAGACCTCTCCTGTCTTGCCCGCTGCTCCCCTCAGCTGTGTATTTCAGTCAGTCTGCCTGTTCTGTTCCCCGCTCTGTCTCTGGTGAATCCTCTCACCCTCCCGTGCATCTGGCCTGTACCCCAGCTCTTGTATAAATAAATCTTTAAAAAAAAAAAAAAGAACAGACTGAGAAAGTTATTTCTATAGAGCAGAAAATAACTAAAACAGCACTTTAATGCTTAATGTCACATCACATCATTCATCACAGGGAGCTGGCATACGTGCATCTACCTATTATTTCATTCTTCAAGGACCATGTTTCAGTGGAGAATACATTTGTTCAATACCCTAAAGATATCCTGGACTCTGGTGTCCCTAGTCACAGTTTATGTTGTTCTTAATATTACTTATAGCCAAGTTAAACCTGAGACACTTAAGCATTCAAAACAAAGATTATAATCCCAAAGTTCCTCAAGAGATAGGTCACAGCCACAGAGAATTCTCCTCTCGAGTGGACTCTACGGACCATCACTTTATAAATAAAAGAAGATATGTGTATGTATATAGAAATATACATTATATGTATTATATAGCAGGCTTAATCATTTTACATAATCATTTCAGAAAACGAGGGTTTCACATTTATTGAGTCTCCTTGCCAATTCATTCAACAGGCATAGTCAAACAATAGTTCAAGACGCAGAAGCTGTACAATCAGCCCTAACAGTTTATACTTCATGTACCTCACCATGTGTCAGGCATGGTGCTAATTAGCACCCTATTCTGCGCACAGTGGCAGGGGTGACCAGGACAGCCCCCATGGGATCCTGCCTCTGCCCTGTTCAGACCCCCACAACCACATCCCAGCTGGCTCAGCCTAACAGCCAGCATCCTTACTCTGGCCTCCAAGGCCCTACACAAGCAATCCGTCTTGCCTCACTTCCTGCTACTCTGAGTTGGGGCACAGGGGGCTCCTCCCCACTTCTGCAACAGGCTTACCCAGCACCTGCCTGAGCTGTCCCCTGACTCCTTCCATTCCTGGAATCTGTTACCTGCTCAGGAACACCAATCTGTCTCTCTTATCTAAAACTGTACGACTCCCCTCAATACATCCAATTCCCTCGCTGCTTCATGCTTCTCCTTCGTAATTTCTACTAGTATAGTCTATTTTCTTATTTATTTTCTGTATCTCCACTGGAACATAATCACATGGCAGAAAGAGGACCTCAAAAAATGCTTGCTGAATTAACAAAAGAAGAAATTAAGCTTCATCACCTCCTTCCGAAACAGAGGACAACGGGCTCTTGTACGCAGGGAGGCATTTGAAGTATGGGAGCATGAAACATAAATAATATCACAGATTCGACAGACATCTTCTGCTTTTGCTATGGCTCCTTACTAAAGTGAGAACAAGGGGGAAAGCAGTCTCTTTTCTGTCCTTCAGTTTCCTGACCTACTTTGGGTGCTTAATAAATGGAAGTGGTATTTGGCCCAACCTGCTAAATCTTCTGGTTTTGTGCTAAATCTTCTAGTTTTCAGCTCTTTATTAATCCCCCAACATTTTTTTGGATCCAATCATCCTCAAAACTTGATCTGTATTGTCTGGTGTGACCCATTTGAGGCAAGAACATTTCTTCACACAAACAGCACAGCATTGGAAAGCAGGAGACCTGTAACTATGAGCACAGAACAACTCATTGCTGTGGCATCGAAGCTGTGGCAGAGACCCAGGGAGGGCGATTCTCCTTGAGAAGATTCTGGAGGTGGTGGAGGGCCAGCTGCATAACCCGACCCCCGCGAGGAGTGGAGAAGCATCCCCCAGATCGTGCTGTCCGCCATCAGACCCTCCTGCCTACCGCCCACCACTTGGCCCCTCTCCACCCTTCCGCACGCCGTGCTGGCTCCCCTCACCTTCAGAGCCACCTGTTCGGGCTCAGCTGTTTCTCTGAGACTAGGATCGCCACAGCTAGAGAATTCCAGTCACCAGCTTGCCAACGAGGATGGAAAGTTTGGGGCTATCAAGGAGGGGACTCTTAATAAGTACACATTAAATGCTCTTTCAAGAGTGTCCAGGCTGGCGTGTTGCCAGCGTTGTCACCACACTAGCTCAACGTGGCACAGTGGAAAGTTCACAGGCTTTGGAGTTGGGCAGCCCTGGGTTCAAATTCCAACCCAAGGTTTTTAAAATAGCTCATACTCCCTAAGAACTTATTACATGCCAGTCACTAAGTCAAGCACTCTCCATACGAATCGCCTAATACTCAGAATAATATGACGTACATATTACTGTTCCTGTTTTTACAGATGAGGAAATTCAGATACCCCAAGCCACAAGGCTAATAAAAGGCAAAGCAAGGACCTCACTTGTGAAACCCTACTTTTAACCTCTATTTTGCACTAACTTTTTGAGTTTTGGAAAAGAAGTTAACTCTATTAGCTCCTGAGCATTTCAATTAAAAAAAAAAAAAAAAGAGGGAGAAATAACCAAGAACTTAGCCACTTTCAGTAAATGTGAAAAATCCTTTAAATTTCCATATTTAAAGCAGACTTATTACTTTTAGAGATATACACAAAAATATGTACAGGTAAAATAATATTCTGGCTGAAATTGCTTCAAATTAATACAGTGGAGGAGGGGACATACATGAAACAAGATCAGCATGACAATTATTGAAGCTAAGTGATGAGTATAGTAGGGTTCATATTACTCATTCTACTTTTCTTATATTTGGAAATCCTAACAACACACCCCTTAAAATAGTTTGTGTGTGAGAATACATGTATACAGAGAGAGACTTATTCTTCCAGTGTCTCCATTAATTGACAATAAACTATTCTGTTTCTTATGAATGAGACAGATTGATAGATAATATGATTTCTTAAATAAAGTTGCTGCAGTATAATACAATGATTCATCTGGAGCCACATTTAAAAAAGTAAAATGCATGTAGTATCCTGAGTAATGCTAAAATTACCCTCAAAACCATGACTGTGTCCGCCAGAATCATCCCTACATGTATCTGGTAACTAAATGAAGAAAGTAGGTATCTTCTGCTTTATACACAGAGCAAAATGCAGAAGATTCATATGTTCTAGCCAATAATTTGTTTTAAAGACATAAAATAAAAATAGAAATTTTCCCTGAAACACCACTTGAGGGTATTAAAAAAAAAAAAGTCAAAAAGATACCAAAAAAATGCTAGATGAGTAAGTACAGTAAGAGAGGATGTAACATTCATACACTTCCTAGTATCTTATAAAAATCTTCAGGCTCATGGGTTGTATATTGTTGGACTTTTCCTCCAAGGAATTATTAATAAAAGCAAGCTAAAATATGCAGGGAGACTTACTTGGTAATTCACTAAGGATATGACCTCAGTCTTCAATTCTAATATTAAAATACAGGCAGTAATTTGGTTCTGTCGTGATAAAAGAAAAACACTTATTTGGAAGAAAAGAAAAAATTATAAAGTTATATACAGTCAAGAGAACATGTGGTAGAAATTAAAAATCTGTCAGCCTACCTAAACTTTTTAATCCTTTGGGAAAGTATTTACTGGCTTTGTTATATTCACCAGCAAGGAACATCTCTTCAAAAACACATCATTAGAGTGAAGTCTTCAACACTCAACCTCTCACTTGTTGAAGAACCAATTTGTTGTTTTACCAGAAAATGTAATTTACTCAACCAAGATTGAGAAAACTGAGTTGCACTGAATTAAGTAAACATGAGAAACTCTTGAAGGACATGACATATCCACAGAGTCACAACCTGAACTTTAGGCCTAAAGGCAACCATAGGCAAATTCACAAAAACCTTTTCAAAAAGAGGAAACATGGTCTCCAAAAGAAATTCAGATCTCAGATGAGAATTCATCATGAAGTTACAATTAAAAGTAAAACCTAAGGAAAATCACTCTGAGCCTCAGTTTCCTCATCAACAAAATGGTGACATGTGATAATTCAGAGTTGGGAAAATTAAGATTAAAGCAGACATTCACAATAAAGATCCAAATGGAATGAAACAAAACCTGTAATTCTTCTTCATGGGCACAGTTTTCATGGAAAACACTCAAGATGTGTGTAGAGGATACTGCATGTTTTATTTAGCAAAGAGGTCACCTTCTCTTCCTAATGAGAACATGAACAAAAAAATGCTCTGTGGGAAAAGATGAACTCTCACAGGATCTTTATCACATGAGTAAAAGGTTACTTTTGGGCTCAGGCAAAAATTGTGGTACCACATCGTCCTGCAGACTTGCCTTTTTGCCTTCCTACCAAATCAAACTTTGATTTTTATTTGCAAGTGTTCATCCATTATCTTTTTCTTTGCACAATAAGCCAAAGAGCACTCAGATTTTTATGATTTAAGAATCATGGTTTTGCTTTTTAAGATTACACTCAAAGAAAGCTTATTTTCTGGCACTGATTTTCATTTCAGTAATAATTTTCTTTGAGACAAAGTGAAAGTAAGGTGCATCTTTCCTTCTCTATCACATTCTTTTCCTGTTTCATTACCTTACTCTCAGACCCCCCAAAAAAAATGAGACTAGAAAGGAAAAGGAAGTATAGAAAGATGGATTTTAAAAAAAAACTGAATTTTGAGAATAAAAAATTCAAAAAATAAAGATGATTACTTGAAAATAGGGTAAGTAAAAATAAGTGATTTTAATGTGATTATTAACAAAAATCCTGATGTTAGAATTTGAAAACCACTTCTGTCAGTTTCATTAGTAAAATGCAGCCCCCTCCCCCCAAAAAAAACATTTTGCACAAAAAATTCCCCATGAATGAAAACTTGGGGACTTTAGCTTGCTTGTATTTTAATGGCTTTTTATCTTTTAATTCCGTAACATATCTTGTATCTCCACAAAGCCAGTTTCTCTTAGAAGATAATTTAATAACCGCTTGCATGAACTTGCACATAGATGCTTTAAATGTGCAATGACACATCTCCATAATATATCAAAACCACTTTTCTCTATGCCCACTTGGATAACAGAATAAGACAATGAGTCTGGATAGTGCCGACGAAGACTGAAGAACAGCATCTTACTGACATCTTCATTAAAAATACCACTATTCCTGCAAAAAAAAAGACGCTTTCAGAAATGTGTTTGGCAAACTTGATATTGTTCTTGTGGGTCACGACGCTTCAGAAGCATGACTTCTCTGAGGAAACACTAGATCTTGTAACAGAAATATCTTTAAATCTTTTAGATAGCCAGTCCACAGGGAAAGGTTTAAGAAAGGATCAAAGCTTGTCCTTTCAGCTTGAATTATTCCATTACAGCTGAATGTGACATAATTACAAAAGATGTTGGATGTGGAATCTCATCAGGATTATCTGACACTCATCTTTGTTGAAAAAGTCTCCCCAGCTGTTGCTCTGATCGCCCAAATGTGACCAAAGAACAGAGCACAAAAGTACTTGTAAGTGACCACTGCGCGGGAGACCTTAGTTTCCTTAGGCCATTTTGTGACTTTCCACAAATATCAACAGTATGGAAAAACAGAAAATGTTGTTCCAAATATAAGTTCCATTTTCATCAGTAAAGCAGTTCAGAAAACACCAAAAAGCAGCAGTCGCTAGGGGCTTATCTTCTGGCGCGCTTCTGTTGGATACAGCCAAACTAATCATTTAGCTTTAAACATTTCAATCAGAAACGATCGTTTGCACTCCTGTGCAAGTCTGCGTGTGTTCTTATTTGTTTATACAACTTCATCTTAATTTAGCACGCCCCTCTCTGATGCCTGTTAATGGCTTTGCTGGTAGAAATTCTAGTTATTGGGAATGACTGAAAGAGCGTTTATGACCCTGAAAATGAAATAAGCTGAATAAATATTTAATCTCCTACTATGTTTAACCATTCCGGCCATCAGCAAATTGCATTTAAAATTTTAAAAGGTGTGTTTCTTACGCATTTGCCAAAGTTTCTCTTTTAAAATATCACCATAGAAGTTCAATTGTAAAATATAACATCAAACATAAAATGTTGAATAATTACTCATTCCAAAGGATTTGAGAGTAGAAAAAAAAAAAATACTTTTCTTTCCTTCCTTGTCGTGGATTACATTTTCTTCATACATTATTAATGAAGTTAAACTACTAGTAACATGCCAAATGTGCTGCATAGGAGATTTGTGCCTAATCCAGCACAAAACAGGCCCAGTCACATAATGATAGAAAAAAGAACAAATGTCAACAGTTTCACACTGGGACTAGATTAAGCAGACCGTACTTACTGATTTCTTACACAGGGATTATCTCACTTTTAGTGCTATGAGAAGGAAGGCCACACTTCTCTTATATTAACACAGAATTGCACCTGGGGGGGGGGGGAAATGGAGAGATGACACTAGGTCCCCACTCCCACTCAGCTCCATGGCCATGGAACCTTGATTTATGCCACAGTCTTAAATCATTGTTTGGCTAATGGGTCACATAAAAATGTCTAATAGTGATATACACATATTAATACCTTAGAGATCAAATATAATATTGCTTCTCATTGAACTCTGATTAGATTGTGCTTAAAATAACTGGTGTTTATTGTTTACCCTTCTACTTGCTAGGTTCAAAAAGCTCCCGGGCTTAGATGATGCCTGGATTCCTTACCGGCAATATTAATGTTGAAAGAGTTTAAGGATTTTTTTTCCCCCTTTAATCTCTAGGGGCTAAAGCTTGCAGCCTTACGTAAGCAAGCTCCCATTGACTCCAGCAAGAGTTTAGCAGTTGCATAAATATCACAGGGGCTGGCTCCCGTTCTTCATTATTAGTTTTGCTCAAACAGTAGGTATTCACTAAGGCATAATTTCAGAACTTCAGTTATCCTAATAGACAAGCTTATGTCTATTACTCACTTCGAGAGTCTATGTGGTTAAATAATAATAAATTTATTTATTCTTTTTTTTATACTTGAGAATATAGACACTAGTGCAAGCTCAAAAATTACGATGACTGCCCTCCCGTCCAAAGACCAATCCCATTACATCAATGACGACAAACTCTTCCCAAGACCTCTGTATTAAATAACTAC
Organism: Talpa occidentalis; assembly: GCF_014898055.3. Taxonomy (NCBI): domain Eukaryota; kingdom Metazoa; phylum Chordata; class Mammalia; order Eulipotyphla; family Talpidae; genus Talpa; species Talpa occidentalis. Next base: position 95,713,206 of record NW_023601322.1, read on the forward strand.
CCAAATGCACCTCTTTCAGAAACTGGACCCTTACTAAATATTTCAAGGAACTTTATCTCAGAAGGAATTTTTATCTTCAAATGTACTTTCATTTGGCTAACAATTCTTTAATTACCCTTAGCTCTTTATTCCAACTACTTAGAGAATGAAACATTTGACCATTATGGAATGTTTGCTCATATGGTAGCAGAAGACAGTCTATCATCTTGTTCATATGCAATTCTGAAATAACTGTTTAGAAAGTCATGGCAATAAAATTTAAAAAATGAAAGAAATTTGAGAACTAGAAAAAGAAATGGATAAGGCCATATTGGCTTACCAAAAGAGCGATATAATTTACTACCATTTTCTAACTGTGGACACCCATGAAGAAAAGGCTTTTCACCTTGAAGGAAATCTCAGAGAGAGAGAGAGAGACAATTTTCCAGGTTAGCAGCGTTTTCCCAAATTCTTTCTATACCGCTTTTGATTAAAAAAATTATATATTAATTTTCTTTGGCAATTGACTACTCAACTTGTGCCTGGGCAACTGTCAAAAAACTGTCAAAAAATTGAATAATCTTGCTAAGAAAGCAAATAACTGACCTACAGTACACCTTGAAACCTCCATTATAACAGAAGCAGAGCTGTTCATCATCATATTCTCACAGGACAAGACAATTTTAAAAGCACACTGATTTATTTCATTTATCTCTAACAATACAATCATGTGTACACCAATGAGCATTCTGACTTCAGTGTAATGCAGTAAGAAAGTAGAAAAGCAGGTCACTTAAATCCAGGTCTCTCTACAGAACTAATACCCCTTGTCTTCACATCAAGGCAATCACTGTCAGCATTTACCCTCCATTGCTATATGTTAGTCCCAAGAAAATTAAGTTAAAGTTTTTTAACCACTGGAAAATAACTTTGGAATACATTTTCTTTTTTCTTCACTGATAATTATTTCAGTGTTTCCAAAAGTGTTCTACAAAAATCGCTCCTAGTACTTGAGATGACTTTAGATAATATCCAACCAATGTCTTCATTTTAATACTTTTTAAAAATATCTGTTTTTCAAGACTACTACTGTTTATGTGAAGACATTCTAGTTTTTACTTACAGTTGTAGTTTAAAGACTTCATCCTAAGGATCTTAATTTAAATTTAAAAATGATGCTAGCTGAGAATATTAACTATTTTCATAAATGCCCCAAGACTAGGGCGCAATGTGATGACAAGGGAGTGACCAAGGTTTAGAGAACACTCATGTATTCTTGTTTACCTGTGACCTGAAAAAATATGAGGAAAGGTGCACTTATGATAATTCTCACACACATCAAAATAGAAATTACTAGTTATTTGGAAAGAAGAAAGATCTAAAATGAACAACCTAAACTTTCATTTTAGGGTGCTAGAAAACCAACAGCAAATAAATCCAAAGCAAGCAGAAGGGAAAAAAAAATAGAAACCAGAACAGAAATGAACAAAATGGTAAACAGTACAGAAAATCAAAAGATCATTAACAATCAAAATCAATAATGCAAAATCAATCAAAAACAAAAGCTTTGGAAAAGATCCACCAAAAACGCATAAACTGCTAGTCGGATGCAGAAAAAGCCAAAGGACACACAAATGACAAATTCGAGAAATGAGAGACACCACCACTGCTGATCCCACCAACATTAAAAGCATAGTAAAGGAATGTTATTAAATAGTATTTTATAATATAAAATCCCCCTAATTTGATAACTTAGATGAAATGGACTAATTTCTTGAAAGACACATTCTACCAACATTCACCCATGGAGAAATCAATAATATGAATTGAGGCTTATCTTTATTAAAGTCATTGAATCAATAATTATTAACATTCCAAAACAGAAAGCATCAGGCTGGTGAAATACTCACCAGGTGGTTACACTGGTGAAATATTCAAGGAAGAAATTCTCTCATATCTCTTCCAGGAAACAGAAGCAGGGAGGATTCTCCCCAACTCATTGTGAGGTCAGCACTACCCTAGTATCAAAGCCAGACAAAAGCCTCACACGAAAGGAAAACTATAGTTCAACATCTCTCATGAATGCAGATCCAAAACCCTCAACAACAGCTTAATAATTAATGGATTTAACAATGTATAGGAAGAATTACACACCATGGGGCCTCCCCTGGTGGCGCAGCAGTTGAGCGCTGGGCTGCAAAGTTGCCACAGCCTCTGCAGGGCCAGTTCGATCCCCGGCCACTAGCGAGGGTCCCACATGGTGCGTAGAATTCTCCTGCCACACCCGCTGCTCCCCTCAGCAGTGTTATTTCATCAGTCTGCCTGTTCTGTTCCCCGCTCTGGCTCTCGTGAATTCTCTCACCCTCCTGTGCTTCTGACTGTGCCCCGGTTCTTGTATAAATAAAAAAATATTATCTTTAAAAAAAAAAAAAAGAATTACACACCACGACTTAGGGGGATTTATTCCAGTTATGCAAAGCTGGTTCCACATTCAAAAATCAATTATTGCCATAATGCATCACATGAGCAGGCTAAGAAAAATCATATGCTCTTATTAATAAATGTCATAAAAGCACTTGATAAAACCCAACACCCATTCATGATAAATAAAGTTCAACAAATGGGAATAGCGGGAACCCACTTCAATTTGACAAAGAACATCTACAAAAAACCTACAGCTAACACCTAACTCAATGGAGACAAGCTAGATGTTTTCCCCCTAAGATCAGGAATAAGAGGATGTCCACTTACCATTCCTATTCAACATTGTACTGGAAGCCCCAGATAATGCAATAGGACAAGAAAAGATATAAAGCTTAATAGAGAAATCAATAGTGCCAACCAGTATTTCTGGTACTCACCTCTTTCTATTCTGCACATGCAAAGGGTTTATATTTCCTGGGGCCTCCCTGGTGGCCTAAGGGTAAGTCTCAGCACTGTCACCACTACAGTCTGAGTTTGATCCCTAGCCAAGGAGCAAAACTACATATGGCACAACAGATCTTCCTGTCTCTCCCACTGCTCCCCTCAGCAGTGTATTTCAGTCATTCTGTCTGCTCGGCTCCCCACTCTGTCTCTGGTGAATCCTCTCATCCTCTGTACCTCTTTCCTATACCCCAGTTCTACACAAAAATTTTTTTAAAAGGTATTTATGGGAAAAAATAAAGGTTATTTTCACCAAAGGACTTATATCTCCTTATCACTTAAAAGTAACTTGTTTGGCCAATGAAATAGAAAGTGATGTGTCTTAATTTCAGAGAGAAACGATGAAGAGATGGCCTATGATTGCCATGTTTCTCCTCGTGCAGTGGCAACTGTGAAAGTATTTGTGGAGATGGGGGTGTTACAAACAGCCTGGAAAGTTGAGCTGCCAACAGAGCAAAGCCACTACAATTTTGATGGTTTGCTGGTATAGTTACCACAGCATTACATGTGTTAACATCATGACTGTTCACCTGGTTAATAGATGCTTGTAAATCCATAACTAATGTAACGGAGGAGCTTTAACTAATTTGAAAAGGGTGGGGGACTTACATTCTCCACCTTTAAACAGGAAAAATGGAATTCTATAGAGAACTGTCTTTTATGAATCTGCACTAATGCTATTTCTTGTGACAACAAATGTGGTCAAATTCCAGAGTTGTTTGCACTTGTATCCTGTTCCTGAATAAGATCGCCTTCACTGCACAACAGCCTACTTTGGAAATCTTAACCCACTGAAGTTAGTCTTTTTGGTTAAATATCCATGGCAAACAACAGTAGTTGGATTATCATGTTACTCACTAAAGAAGTGAGTCTGTTAAGTTCCCAACAGTTGGGCTATACACCTGAATGTCCATTCTCAGTATACGGTGACCAGCACTAGTACAATTAGCATCAATTAGTGAAGCTTGTAGAGTGACTAAGTTCTAATACTTTACTGTGCAATTCTGGATGAAATGTCTACTAATAATGCCATGATGAATTAACCCTCTTTTCTGAAGCATTTTTCTACCTCTGAACACCAAAGTTGGGAAACAAGTAAAAGAAATATTCAAAGCTAACGATTCAGCTTTCTGATATGATCTCTGATATTTTTATACTTCTCTCTTTAATCATCTACCTACAAAGCTGACTTGTGTATTAACCATACCTCCAACTTTCCTTTGAAACAAATTTTTCCTTTGAGTGTTTCTGTGAGTGTGGAATCTGCAACCTCAGCTAACTGTATCATTGTGCTAATGAGGTCAGCACTGGTCTTCAATTCCCATGCAGTCCAATTAACTTTGATCTGTTCTATTACCAAGGTCCCAACCTAACTATATTGCCTGCATAGTGAATCGGTGTAGATCACAAAAACAAAGAGCAAGGAATAAGAAACCAGATAATCAGTCATCTATCATTGTATTGAAAAGCAACTTTCACATTTTGTGTATGGGAGATTTGTGTATGGAATAAGACAAGTATGTGCCATCATATGCGCAGGTGAGCTGTCTCCGGGTGTATGCTCTATTCAATGGTTCATCATTTGTACAGACTGAGGATGGACTCAGGGTCTCCACCAGCAGTCTCCACATTCAAAGGGTTAATGCTAAATAGAACTGATCAATCCCATTCACACATAGACATCAATAAGGGCAAAGCTGAAAACATAAATGTTAACAAAAGGCAAACATAAAGAACCAGGTACACCTTGGCAAACTACATTCCTTTCTTATTCACAGATGGATTTTACATCTTTTCTATTACACAAAACAAAATTTTAATTACAGCCTAGCTGCAAGCTTCCCATAACATCTTTGATGTCTTCAACTGGTGCATGCTCAGGAAATACAAATTCCTTTTAATCTTAGCCAAAATAAAACATCATTAAATAAGGTAAATATGATGTCAAACTATGCTGGCTAAGTAAAGGTGACTTTAAGGATGGCATACAAGAGCTTTTCTTGTAAGTGGTACTTACATACTGACGAGTCATAATGAATTTCAAAGAGTATACAGTAAGACACTTTCCACTTTATTAATTATGTGATTGTTTTGTTCTAAATGGAGATGCAGGGCCTCCCCATTGGCGAACAGTTCAGTACTGGGTTGCAAAGCTGCCCGCAGCCTCTGCAACGCTGGTTCGATCCCCGGCCACCGGGTGAGGGTCCCACATGGTGCGCAGACCTCTCCTGCTGCCCGCTGCTCCCCTCAGCAGTGCACTTCGTCTGTCTGACTGTTCTGCTCCCCGCTCTGACTCTGTGAATTCTCTCACCCTCCTGCACTGCTGACTGTACACAGAGCTTGTATAAATAAATAAATAAATCTTTTTAAAAAAAAATCTTGCCTCCACTATTATAAATAAATAAATAAATGGAGGTGCAGTCTGAAACATAAAATCCTTGATTCCCCAGATGTTATTGTTAAATCAGCTGAAAACACATATGAATTACGACCAATGATAGAGCAAAATGTCAAAAACCTTGAAACTGGCATGTGAATGACTAAGGTTTGGAAAGTAGGCACATGGTCTCCCTGTTCAGCAGAAAAGGGAGAAGGAAAACCAGGTTGGAGAAGGTCAGGAGCAAATGGAAGATGAAGACAGGGACACAGAATGTATAGATATTTATTTAAATAAAAAATACTCTCCTAGAAATATTAATATTTAATAAAAACAGATCAACTTTTTCACAGTCTTTATGAAACTTCTGTTCTAAAGGTGCAACTGATTTCACAAGTCCTCGTGTAAACCAATCAGACACAAGTAACCTTTTATAATGAACTTCTCAAACACATCTTTTTAATGTCTTTGGGGGGGATGACAACAGCATAACTGTGATAGTATATTCTTTTTAGTCAAATAAAACTGTCTTTAAGATTAAAGGTTCTGAGCAAATCCTGATTTTTTTTTTATCACTCTGCTAAGGCAAGAGGGTGACATGGGGCCTCCCTGGAGGCTCAAGGAGTTAAGCACCACACTATGAAGCTGTCCACAGCCTCTGCAGCACGAGTTTGATCCCCGGCCGGCCAGGGAGCAATCCACATGGCACAGCAGACCTTGCCTGTCTGCCCGCTGCTCAACTCGGCAGTGTATTTGGGTCAATCTGCCTGTTCTGATCCCCACTCTGTCTCTGGTGACTCCTCTCACCCCCGACATCTATGGCCTGTACCCCAACTCTTATACGCATAAATAAATAAATCCTTAAAAAAAAAAGAGGGTGACGTGATACTTCAACATTATTTTCCAATTCCCTATGAATTATTTTACAGTAAAAGCCATTTGGTCCTAAGTGAAGTGGTCTAATGTTCAAATTCTAGGAGTCATCTTTGTAATTGGTAATTCAAGATCTAACAATATATACTTTAATAATATTTATATAAGTACAATTTTAATTACCAAGTTCTCCATCATCCCTGAAATACACACTTTTCTTTATGCTCGGGGGTCCTGACTCCCCTGCTGTGGAGGGACACTCTGAGCTGGGCTGCCAGCCATTCTGTTCTTCAGTCTGGCTTGCTGGAAAACTGGGGCCAGACTGAGCCTCTCAGAACAGCCTCTTCTGCTCCCACTTCCCATAGTTCGACTCCTTCAATTACTTCTCTTGGTTCAGAAATTTTCTTTTTATTTTGTTTCTTCTTTCATCTCCGTAGGTTCATGTACACCGGGCATACTTTAGGACAGGCATAACCCAGGTATCCATTTTCCCTGCATCCATTTTCCCTGCATCCATAAAAAATTTAGGTTCATTGAGTCAGTTTCGCCCCTGGATGAACCTAGCTGCTCCTCCATCGCCGGCAGCACCGTTTGCGTCTGTCACTCTACCAACGAACTGCCATTTACGGTCCTTGTCCAGTTGTGTACAGTCTTTATTCAAAGGTAAAATGAACACAACCCCTTTACTCTTCCTGGTATCTTTATCTTGCATTACAGTAACCTTTAGAACTTTGCTATACTTTGAAAATGCCCAGTACAAATCATCACTGGTCAGGGCCAAGGGCAGATTGGACACATGCACCGTGCTTTACTTGGGGTCAATGCACCATCATTTCTTCGGCTGGAGCAAGCCCCAGAGACCAGAACAGCACCAGTGCTCGGCTCCGTGGGGGTCAACCCCTACTTTTCTTCACCCTTCAACCCCCTGCAGCAACCAAGGCATCACGGGTCAGGTGCTGTGAAGCAGAAGGGAACAGCTGCCATTAGTTCTTTTTCCAAGTTTCCTTCTGCAATGGATCTGAGGGAAAATGCAGAGCCAGGAAAGGTTTCTGTGGTTTGCTTCTGTGTTTCAGGACAAACTGACTGAGGAGATGGGGGTAACAGTGCTCCCCAGTCTTCCCAGTGCATTTTCCAGTTCTTTTCCAGCTTCTGTATCTGGTGCACACTCTCAAGCATTCAGCTGCATCCCAAGCAATCCTCCCAGCCTCCCAGGCAGAAATACAAGACTCAGTAGTAAACATCTTCTTGATCTCCCCCAACTTAGATTTGATCCCACAATTGGTATGCAGGCAACTTGTATATGTTCAAGAACTGCAGGATTTCCCCCCATAGAAAGCAAAACCTCACAGGTGCCCTGGATTATCTGTGTGACTTGAAATTGGGAATGACTAATCATGATCTTCATTCTGAACATGATTTATAATAATGGCTTTCTTAAAAGATGGTTATTTAAGATACAGATGTTTTATTTTCATAATATAAATAGGTCTATGGAATTTCAGGTTGAATTCTTCAGTGAAATAGATGTAACAACAATGAACTTTTTTTTTTTAAGATTTATTTATTTATGCATACAAGAGCTGGGGTACAGGCCAGAGATGCAGGGGAGTGAGAGGATTCACCAGAGACAGAGTGGGGAACAGAACAGCATACTGACTGAAACACACTGCTGAGGGGAGCAGCGGGTGGGACAGGAGAGGTCTGCTGCACCATGTGGGTTGCCCCCTGGCCGGCTGGGGATCGAACTCATGCTGCAGAGGCTGTGGATTGCTTCATAGTGCAATGCTTAACCCCTTGCACCAACAGGGAGGCCCAACAATGAACTTTTTTTCATGTTAAAATCCTGGTAAGGAATTCCTTTTTAGGTCAAGAAGCTATTGCTGGTTGCTTGGTTGGTTTTATCAGTCAAATACCTGATAGTTTCTTTACTCAAAAAGAAAAAAAAAAGGCAAAACCCCAATCAAAAGTCAAAGACTCTTGAAACAGAGAAGTGGGTGGACCTGGCAGCCTGAAGAAGGGGAAGCATGAGCCCAGCCACCTGGCGTAAACCTAGGCTCTGGACAAGAACAGGTCCTGTGAGGAACACCCAGAGGCGAGAGCTTCCAGGGGACTTTTGAGTTCTGTGATTTATTCTGTATTATTTTCTAGGCTGCCTTTTACCTCTGTCCATAACAATAGACTTTTAGTACGTCTACCTAGACTCACTCGTGTTGGAGGGGAACACAGGGGTTGGGGTGTCAACTCGCAGGGAAACACAGATGCAGCAGGAGGCCAATCTGACACAAGGGCTTGGTAGAAACAGATGATTAGGCAGACATGACAGAGCCCAGCATAAACTTTACCAAAAAGCCTTAAACCTATGGTGCCAGATGATGCATCTCCCCACTTTTGAGCTAGGATTGGTGCTGCCCATTTTATTTAAATCTGATGTCTCCTGGAAGGTTCTGGGGATGTACAGGCAGCCGACACGTGACTTACCCCCAAGTGTAACAACTGGGTTTCTGGTACCTAAGAGGACGTCAAAAAAACATCTTGTTTGGGTTTTTTGGTTTTGTGTGTGTTTGTTTTTTTAATTTTACAATCCTGCAGAAATAGAGAATGGGAAAAACCTCACTTACAAGTAGTTTACATGAAAAAGATTAAGGGATTTTAGTTGGTGGAAAGATCAATATTAGTCAACAATGTCCTGCAAGAAAACAATGAAATCTTGAGCTGCGTTAGTACCCAAAGCAGGGAAATGTTATCTTTGTTGAATCCTCCTAAATCTGAACATATTTATGTTTAGTTCTGGACACTTAAAAAATACACTGGCAAAAGGGAGGAAGTGGCAAAGAGGACAATGATGAACTTGGGAGCTACGTCAAATAAGAAACAAATGAAAAAATATGTTAACCTAGGGAAAAAAAAAAAAAACCTTCCATGAGACATAACCTTTGACCAAATGCTTGTACACATATTGTTCAGAAGAGTGTGGTGGGCAAAATAATGGTCCCCACAGAAGTCTGCACCCCAGTCCCTGAAACCTACAAATGTGTCACCGTGCATGGCACAAGGGACTCTGCAGGTGTGGTTAAGGACTGAACTTACTCAAGTGGATCCAAAGTGATCACAAGATGAGGAGACAGAAGATCAAAGTCAGAGAAGATGTGATGATCAAGGCAGTGACGTGGCCATAAGCTAAGGAATGTGGGCAGCTCTGTAGAATAGAGAGGCAAGGAAAAGGATTCTGTCCTTGGGCCTCCAGCAGCGACACAGTTCTGGGGACCCATTTTAAGTTTCTGACCTTCAAAACTGTAAAATAATAAGCTTTATTGTTTTAAACCACTAAACTTATGATCATTTTTCACTAGCACAAGTAGAAAAAGTCTAAATTTTGTTAAATTTAAGCCAAAGCCCCCAAAAAAGTAAGAGGGGAAATTATTAGAATAAAATTTCAGTTGAACTGCAAAACCCCAGTCCAATAGCACCGAAATGGGACAGGTTGGCCCACGCAGGGCCTCACAGGTGGACTCAGCCACCAACGCTGGGGCCGGAAGACATGGCCCAGGCAGGCAGTCCTGTGCAGAGGCATGCAGCATTAAAGACTGAGAGGCTATTTCTTAAGGTTCAGGAATGAAAGAGCACACCATATTAAGGCTCAGGAATTCCTAAGTGACTGAGAGATACTGAAACATTTTTGGAAAACAGAAGACAGAGAAATGGTCATCGGTATATTGTATATTGGCTAATTCATGTGTTTCAGTGGGAGGCTATTTTATAAATCTCCTTGGCAAGTCTCTGCACTGGGGGGAAATGCACAGTTGATACACAGAAAACTAAACCAAACTTACTAAACAGAAGGCATTTTTCATTCCAGGAAATATGAATTCCATGGAAGAAAATATTGCTCATGAAAGGACACGAATCTTAGTGAACAACTAAGTTCACTTCAGTGAACCACAGCTCCAAAGTCATGAGAATGACCACTGGGGGTGAGTTAACCAAAACTGAACAGATACTGGGAAGGCAAGCATGAGGGCAGTTGAACAGTCAAGACCTCAACTACCAGAGTGTAAGTAATAAATGATGCCTGGGTAGGCATATCAAGAAATAGTTATCATTTACAAATGCTGCGGGAATTCCAGGGAAAAAACTGAAGGATTTGAAAACAGCTACCTCTGGGAAAGAGAACAGTAGTTATTCTTCATGCTTCTTTCTCTCCAGAGCTGAAAATTTCCATTCTGGAAAACCAAATACCGGTATGAACCAACCCAGTCCTTTCTTGCAGCTTACTAAGAAATGAGTTGTTTTCTTACCTCTAAGAAACAACCAGAAGATGCAGAAAACTGGCAACTAAAGCACATGTCTTTCAGGAGAGAAAAAGAAAAAGAGCAGCAAAGCAGCAGCAGGACAACGGGTAGACACACACGCACGTGTGCACAGTCATGGCATCACATGTAGGTGCGTGCATGCAAGTTACATGCGTGCTTACCTAGAAGAGACACAGTTGACTTTCTTGAGCTCTTGACACTGTCAGACAAAGGAACAAGTGATTTACAGGAGTATTCCATGTAATTATCGTAACAGCTCCCATGGGACTGAAACTATAACGCCCATTTTAAGCTAAGGAAGCTAAGGTGAAAGACACACATGCCCAGGGTCACACAGAGAGGAAGGGACAGAGGTGGAGACGAAAACTCTGCTCTGATTTCAAGCCCGTAGCCTCCCCTGCCCCATGCACCTCACTGAATGATAGGCAGCAGAATGTGTTAAGTGGCCCATTTGGAGACCTGAAGGGCCGAGTCCAAATAAAATGAAGATAGCAATACCAAGTAACACAAACATGACCAAATGTGGGGCATGGCAGAACCAGGGTGTGGCTGTCAAGGACATAAACCCAGGTCCTTAGGACAGAACTGACAGTGGCTGGGTAGTCAGGGGCTTCAGCGCCCACAAACATCAGCCAGGACGTGCCCAGACTGCCCAGGGAATCAGAGCAGAAAGTGACCTGGAGTACAGTAGTGATGTCCTAACCAAACCCATATATCAGAACTCAAAGCCAGACTTGAAGTTCCCCCTTCCAGGGTCACTGACTGTCCATCACAGACAGGAACATGAGCTTCCCAAATTACCAAACCACAGAAAACTGAGAATTGATTTTTTTAGGAGCCTCTCTTGAAGAAGATACGTGAGAAACTTCAGGAAACAAAGGACCTCAAAGTACATGGAGAGCAAACGGGGACTCTCCATGCAAGGAAGCCTGCCCACTTTGTCGCTACAGATTTCCCTCCAAGACGGAAGGTCTCAGTTTGCTTTTAAGCCACTAAGGAAATAACTGCTGGTATTTCTCCTACCAGAAGAAGGGTGAAAGGTCAGAGGAGTCCCACCAGCAAAAGTTGGTACAACAGGATAATTTCAATAAGTTAAGAACAAGGAAGCAAGGAACTGAGAAGGAAGCAAAAGAAAAAATGTGAAATGAATGATGGACCTGCTGAATGATGAATGCCAAGGAAGCGAAACATAAAGAAATCCACGGTTTGGACTGGAAAGGGCCCAATGGACTCAGAGAGATGACTGTGGTACCCTGGCGATGGCGGGGTGTATGCAGCACTTACATCAGAAGAGGTGTGAGCCTGACCTCTGCACCATATAGAGTGTCGTAAGCCAACATTACCTCAAAAAAACAAAGAAATCCATCACAGCTGCTGTGGAGCAGGATTTTTTACACTCAAGTGCCTTTGACTCTCACATTCTTTATTTTTATATAAAATTTCCTTGTTTCCTTTTCATTTTATGTTGAAGGAGCATAACAATTCCCTAATTACAGAGTACACTTACTAAAAGTGAATACCAACACTACTTCATTACTTGTATTTTCATTTAAAATGAAAGATGATTAAGAATGTGTTTTATATGCTGCTGAATCAAAGAAAAATTGCTTTAGGATTAAATACTAAACCATTTTTTGAAAGATAATACATTCACAGAGTTTGCGATCTATGGGATCAAGACCAATCTCTGATCACTGGCCGTTTTCTTTGTAATTCTACTCTGGAAGGAAATGCACCACTGTCCAAATTAAGAGATTTGAACACTTTTTTCTAATTTTAACACTTCTTAGAGGCAAAAACTGTAAAATAGAAAGGATCTTCGGGCAAGGAAAAGAGAACTAGATTTCATAGCTTCCAAGGTGGTCTTTGTAATGCATTTGGAATAAAGAGATCTTTTGGGTATCAAACCACACATTTTCTGGAACATCAGTAACAGAGACAGGTGGAAAACTCACACCTAAGTGCAGTGCAGTACAAGGATAGATATTTAAAACAAAAGCACATCTTTATATTGCTTCCATTATGGCTAAACCATCCATTTCTTATCTGAAATCCCTTATTTAGGCCTCTCAGAATGATTGCTGCTCCACTTTTTAGTTCTCTAAGCAGTTGAAATCAGGACTCAGGAGTTCTCAAGGTCAAGAATCATGTTTCACTCATCTTTCTGTTTCCCACTCTTGACAAAGCACTAGGAACCTAGCAGCCTTGCAATTTGTGATTGCTGAAAAGACTTAAACTAACACAATGCAAAAAAAGAAGAGTAAAATGCCAAAACCTGAAAAGTCATCATCAATTTACAGGTGTGGGTGTTTTTTTGTTGTTTTTTTTAAAGGAGGGAGAGGTGAAAATTTTCAGCACTGACAAGCATAACTATCAAAGTGAGTTTAAAGAAGAGAAGCAGGGGCCTCCCTGGTGGCGCAAGGGGTTAAGTACCACACTATGAAGCAATCCGCAGACTCTGCAGCAGGAGTTTGATCCCTGGCCAGTCAGGGAGAAACACATGGCGCAGCAGACCTCTCCCGTCTCACACGCTGCTCCCCTCAGCAGTGGATTTCAGTCAGTCTGCCTGTTCTGCTCCCCACTCTGTCTCTGGTGAATCCTCTCACCCCCAGCACTTCTGGCCTGTACCCCAGTTCTTGTATAAATAAATAAATAAATCTTTAAAAAAGAGAGAAGCAAATTTGACATCTTCAGCCTTTCATCCTTGCTCCTAAGATGGAATTTTTTATTTTTTTAATTTAAATTTTATTTTTATATTCCCCATACAATTACAACCCCCTTATTTTGACCCCAAGCCGTCCTTTCCCCTTCCCCTCCTCCCATAGAGTGTCTCTGGTTCATAGTTGTTTGTTGATTTTGATATTTTCTTTCTTATAGTTATTCTTTTTCCTGGTCCCTTATTTAAGTTTTCTAGATTCCTGCTATGAGTGAGACCATCCGGTATTTTTCTTTTTCTTTCTGGCTTATTTCGCTGAGCACAGGCCAATCTCATTAATGAACACTGATGCAAAAATCCTCAATAAAATTTTAACTATCAGAATCCAACAATGTATCCATAAGATAATTCACCACGACCAAGTAGGATTCATTCCAGGGACACAAGGATGGTTCAACATCCGAAAATCAATCAACGTCATCCAACACATCAACAAAAAGAAATATAAAAACCGTATGATAATATCAATAGATGCCGAGAAAGCTTTCGACAAAGTGCAACACCCATTCATGATAAAAGCCCTTGAAATTCTTGGGATACAAGGAACATACCTCAACATCATAAAGGCCATATACGACAAACTAAGTTGGAATTTTTTAATTAAAGAAAAAGATGAAAACAAACACATTTTATCTCATAAATAAGTAAACTTGATATTAATAATATTGTAAACTGAAAGTCAAGAGAAAATTTAAAAAGCAACAACAAATTAATATTCAGACTAGTCTCCAAAATAAGTTATCCCAAGGACTAAACCACTGTGTGGAAGTAGCAGGTGGGTAAAGGAAGAATAAGGCAAACAATTAGAATTAGAATCACTTAATTAGCAACAGTTCCTTCCCCACTCTGTACCACACCAGACCATGGTCACCCCAAAGACAACTGTGTCAAATACTAGATATTTTATCCTGACCCACAAGAACTATTAGCCAGAATCTGTGTCACTAGTTTCAAAAAGGCAAAAGTCTGCAAATGTAATCTGAATAACTGTAGTGTTTTTAACAGAATATTCATGATAAATTTTCAAACTGTCACCTAGTTTGCCCACATAGGATTTACTCTTTTGACATTTCAAATTACAAACGTGTATTAACCTTTGTTAAATTGGAAATTACACATGCAGAGGGGAGACCACCCATGCCAGCACTGGGAATTGATGTCTTTCTGATCTCTTTTACATGTGTTTGATGAAGGATGCAATTCGGCTGCTGTACTGATTTCATTCTTGGATGCCTTCCCCTTGGGCAGTGTGGTGACTGCTCTGCACTGGCTAGTCATGTGCCTTATTGATTGACACCCTGGATCAAGTTATTAGATCCTTTTTAAATACATGACTTTCCAACAAGGGGAGGGGACACTTTACAGAATACAAATAATATGTTTTTGTAAGATAACACATATGCTTCACAGAAAGCAAAATCAGCTTACTACTGAAGACATGCCTGCTTCTGCCAGGGAATTGTTTCCTCACAACCAGTAGCTTAAAAAATAAAACGTCAGGAGTACAGGTTAGGTTTCGGTATCAAGTGTAACTTCTCTTTGATAATTCCATGTATACACGGCAAATTCTCATAATGTTCACTGAACTCAGCCTCACATATCTACCTGTGTCCTATTTCTTGTTTGCTGTTTATCTCTACTCTAGGACAAGTTTTTAAATGCCTGTGTAATTAATCCTATGCCAAAGGAGCCAGAATTGCCCCACCACCTATTCTCCTCTTCATGGACATGGAGAGACTATACCTCAGAGCCTCCCTTGTTGCCAGGTATTAATAAGTAGCTATACATTTGTTCAATGGACAAGTGTCAAACAACATCTGGGGGTCTTCCTCAAATGACAGGTAATACAGACCCTAACCCTTTTGTTGCCCCCTGCTCCTCCCTGCCAGCTAGAATGTGGATGTGAAGGCTGGAGCTACAGTAGCCATCTTGAGTCAGCAGTTGGCCTTGGTAATGGAATTATAGACAAGGAAGCAACAAGACTAAAAGGAGCTGCTGGGTCCTTGAGGACTTAGTGGAAAGATTTACCGCATCAGTTTTCAATAACTTGCCTACAAAACTTTCTTGATCTAAGAAATAAATTTCAATTCATTTAAGACACTCTATTTTGGGTCTCTGTTACTCTCAGTAAAATCAAATCCTAAATAACAATGTCCTAAGATAATGGAGATTTGGACCAAAAAAGGACATATCAATCACAAAACTTTTAAGACTTCCATAGAAAATATGGAAAATCTCTGCATTGAGAGAAGAATAATGCAAGAGCAGAAAACAGAGTAGCTACCTTTTTGAGAAACAGAAAAAGGATACAAAATGAAGCTTGAAGCTCAGAAAGCTTAGGCAAAGGGCACAAGGTCACACAACCAACAAGTGGCACAGTCTGGATAAAGAAATGAAATCACTGAGCTCCTACAAGCTCAGCAGTCTCCAGCTGGAACACAATCACAGACCATTACTGCTCACTTCTCAAAACTAGAGGTTAGAAACAGCTCATCTCTGCCACTGAAGAAAAACTAAACCACAATCTTTAAGATACTTTGTATTTCTGCAAATCACAAAAGGAATTCTTACATAAGTAACCTTGTCACCCACTGTCACACTTTAATACTTGCAAAACAGGCATTATTCCCCTGTCAAAGAGGCAAAAGTGAGCCATCAGAGACATCGAGTGACTTAAGCACATGTCACACAGCTCTTAAAAGATACAGCCAAAATTACAAATGCACCTTTACCCATTCAGCGTTCCCTCAGCTGTATCACAGGAGTCCGGGGGCTTTGAAACCATTCCTTCTTTCACCAATGAGTTACAAGCAACAGCTATGCATCCTGACACCATACCCACGGAGACATCTGCCAAAAAGGAAAATTAACCTCTGTGGCTAATCAGGAGATTCTGAAAGTTTTCTTATTTCAGGTTAATAATTCAGTAATCAATGTACCCCAATTTTTAAGTAGCTTTAAGTTAGTCCTGGGGATTAGTGTGCATTTTTCACTCAGTGGCTGGGCTATAAAATACAAGTGTGAAACTGTGGTAACATCATACAATTGATGAATGTCCGTATCTGGAAAGTGGAACAACTTTCAGGAGCTGGAGAATTTCTTGGGGATCACCCAGCACAAGCCCCTCGGCAATGGGAATATTTAGTTGACTAGGTGAGGTGGTTTACTTGAAGTCCTACAACAGGGACCAGCAGGACAAGAACTGCATGCCACATCTCAGGCTAAGTTTCATCTTTTCTGCACCACAGTCTGCTGATACAACATTATCAGCTGATACAACTTTAGAGAGTAAGTTGATGGAGCAGACACTATTCATTTATTAAAAGGGTTCTCAGATGTTTTCTTTCTCTCTTTTTTTTTGGGGGGGGGAGGGATCAAGGACAAAATGATTCCATTTATAAAATGGATGTTTTATACTCTTCCTTTCGTAGGCTGGTAGAACTGAACTGATACGGAATTGCACCTAGAGGAGAGAATCCTTCTGCAGCGAGCCACGAGGTAACCACACAACTAACCACCAAAGTCAGGACACAAAGACAATGATTTAAAAAAAAAAAAAAAAACAATGAAATGCTTAGATTGCTCAGTCACTGCTGAGTCCCTTCACACCACACCAAACACGAGACTCTGGGTTTAAGTGGTGTCTGCTGTTTTCCCAGTGTCTATAATGGCGCCTCTACAGGAATTCACATGCCGTACCCGGAAGAGTCCTCTCTGCAGTCTGTGGGCACATGTGCTCCAAGTTAATGTGGGGGCCCCATGGAAGCACTCTGGCGGCGGACCACATGAGACATCTGCATGAAGACAGCGCTTGACCCTGATCCCTGAAATTTCTCATCCCCACTCTCCACCCTTCTCCCACCCCTGCCACCAGTAACATCTATTTTTTAACTGATCTGTATATTTATTTCAAATCTCTTTTTACACAACCATGGACTTATTCTTAAACCCCCCTATCACAACCCTTCATTCTGGTAATTGACTTGAGACATTCAAATTGATGATGTGTAAAAAAACAAGACACAGCCTGCTGTTTGTTCGGAGAAGATAAGACTGAGAGTCAGCTGACAAATGAGAGAAACCAAGAAATATGAATCCCAAAAACGTTGCTAGTTTTTCTATCAGCATTTAAATAAGTACTGCAGCGTATGGGTTTGCTTAGGGGGTGGGGGGAGCTTGAGGGTAGAGAAGGACAAGTTGACTAATTTTACTAATAACTGGGATTCAATAAATCAGTCAATAAAAATTTTTAACCACGTGATTTGGCCATATCCTATTTTGTGAAATAAATGCTTTGTCCTTTGTGTTACAGAAACTGATGTGTCATGTCAGAGCCTAAGAAGTCAGAAAGTCAAAAACTTCTTGGTCAACATCAACAACTTATGTCTGACCTGGTTAGGATTCTTTGCACATGCACTTCTCCAAGTGACCTGCCTGTGGTCCCAAACTTGCTTGAGCAAGACTCGGGCTACAGGCAGAGCAACGGGAATAGCCACTCGTTCATGTACCCAGATTCACAATCCATTAGAAATATAACTAAGAGGTGGAGTTCCACCTGTTCACTGAAACTTTTTGTCTAAATTCACTAAAATGCCATTTAAAAAAAAATTGAACCCCATTACATTAGGTTCATGGTGACTAGCCCCCCGTGTTGATAACTGGGCCCTGCTCATTGGTTTTCATCATCCAGCTCTATCACCAAGAGCTGTACAGGGTGCATGAGAAACACAAGCAGCTGTGTTTTGCTCACAAGGAGCATATATAGTCCAGTGGGAGATTATAATCAAAGGCAGATTAGCAAGTGAATAAACAAAATTACTGCAGGTATGTTAAGTATAATATTAAAAAAAAAAGTAATGCCTTCGAACAAAATGACATGATCTTATTTGCGTCTTAGAAATCATTGTTTAAGAATGCAGTGGAAGGGAGCAAATAGGAAGATGAGGAAACTGGCTCAGTAGCTCCAGGAAGAAACTAGAAAGACCTGTTCCAAAGTGGTCCTGTGAGAGAGGAAGCTTAAGCGGATGCACTTGAGAGATAGTTTAGGTGTTGAGGAGACAGACCCTTCTGATGGACTGAATGTGGGCAACAAAGGAACAACCTACCAAGAATGGGATCCATGATTCTAGTTTGTGACTATTAAATTCTAGCACCATTCACCAAGAAAAGGACCATGAAGGAAGCAGATTCCTGAGAATTTTATCAAATTCCATTCTGGATACATTAACTTGAAATTTCCTATGGAATATCACGGAAAAGATGTCGAAGCAACCCTGAGGATGCAGATGGAAAGTGAGGAGCAGAATATGACAATGAAGCCATAAGAGCAGATTTAAGTGATTAGGGAGAAACTGGCAAATGAAAAGGGAAGTGATGGGAGAGTAAGACGACTGACGTGAAGAGCGCACCAAGACAAGGCACCCTACGGACACTGAGAAGCAGCAGCCAGGAGGTCCAGTAAGACAATCAGATTTCTAGATTAAGGTTCCAAAGGATGACAGTTCTATCCCTGAAATGTGGAAGACTGAAGAGCACTCCCGGGGGGCGGGGAACTGGAAATCAATGATCGTGTTAGCCATGTTACATTTAAAATGCCTGAGATATCAAGAAGATTGCTTGAATATTTCAGTCTACAGCTTAGAGTAGAAACTGGAGAGGAGGCAGAAATGTACAAAATTCTAGCATACATGGCATTTATAGTCATGAAATTGGGAGAGATGACCTTGAGGGAAAACATACAAAGGAATGAAGGCCGGATCGAGTCCTACATCTCTCCAACGTTTAGAGGCTGAGCTGAGAGAAAAAACAAGCAGAGGAGTCCAAGGCTGAATGATGAGGAGGCGAGAAGAAAGCCAGAGGGTGTATACCATGGACTGTACTGCAGAAAAATGTTTCCAAGAGAAAGAAACACTGAATGCTCCTGAGGAGTTAACCAAGCAGAGAATGGAAAGATGTGCTCTGAGTTTGGCACAAGCTGAATTTGCCGGCCGATTCGAGTGATGTGAAAAGAAGATGAGGACAGATGGGGCTATGTGGACCACCGTAAGGACCGCCGCCAGGAAGGATGCAGCAGCAAAATGAAGCAACAGTGTGAAGACTGGAGGAGGGGTTAGTGGGCAGGGTTTTTTTCCTTTAAAAAGGCATATTAAAACGTATTTTTATACTGATAAGAATAACCCAGTAGAAAGAGATGACAATGTATGAGGCAAAGGAAGGACTGAAGTGACTGAAAAGACGAGAAGGCATCAGACCCCAAGCACAATGGGAGGGACTGGTCTGAGGTGGATAAACAGACTCTACTTCCACCTCTGCTCTAGGAAAGAAAGAGATGAGGGTTATTTATAGGTTCAGCAGTGAGGTTCTCCGATGATGCTCATTTTTCTCAATGATATATGACATGGGGGCTTCTGCTGAGAACTGGGAAGGGGGAGGGAAGGGTAACAAAGGCTCTGAGAAGCCAGCAGACAGATTTTAAAAAGTCATCCTGTAAAGCAGAAGAGCAAACTTAGTAGAGTAACCAGGACAACAACTTCTGTGCTATAGCAATGTGTTTTCTCTTTTGCATTACCATGGACGTGATAGTCTCTCTATTCAAAGATATCCTTCTACAGAGGACTTAGAAGGCAGGTGTCAGGGGCATAGAGGGTGGGGATTAGAACAATTAGAATTAATGGAAAGAAAGCAACCAAGGTACAGTAGATCCTTAGCAAGACCGTAAATTTGAAAATCAGGCTAGTGAAGAGAAAAAGGATTTTCCAAATTCTTTAAACTCCCAATAATGCATCAAAAGCCAGCCAACCATTAGTTTGTTATCAACAGAGAGAACTCATGCTAAGGACACAGGAAAAACTCCTGCCACATGGGAGGGGGGAAAGCCCACTGAATCCAGCTCTCAAAGAAAGCAGAAAGGAGACAAACAGAGCAAGGTCTTGGTGCTCCTCCCCTCCCAGTACTGGCTCTGAACATGCAACATTCTGTGGATACAGAAGCCTCGAGAACATCAGAGCCAGAAGCCTACTTCTCCAGCAGAGCCTGGAAGAGACTCACCCACTAACAGAAGTCCCTCATGTGGCTCAGCACCCTGTTCAAAGTGCACGGAACCAACAGCTAATGCTTTCTTAAAGCTGATGTGGAGTGTGTGTGGCTACAAAGGTGCCGAGAGGGCCAGCTGACCAGAAGAGACCTGGCATCAGAAAAACAGGATATGGAGCATGAGATCCTTGCAACCAGGTCATTAGTGACGATGACACATTTCAGACACATCGCACACACAACTGCCAAACCACCACTGGGGCTAGTCTTAGCTCAGTGGGTTCTGGAGCAAAAGGACAAAGGTCAATATAGATAAGACACCCCCCTTCTCAGCTAACAGAGCAGAAGTCCAGAGTTGACTAAGTGAGCCTGAAGATTCCTTGCACACCAGCATAAAACAGAGCTAAATGCTACATCCATTCAGGTATCATTATGAAGATGAATGAGAGACTAAAGAGGTCTTGAAAACAAAGCATCCAACCATTACCCGAAGAAATGGGACCTAAAACTGAGATTGCACTCAGTAAACGCTGTATGTCTCCCTGCCCTGTGCTCCACCTCCCCCTCTGGCCCTGCTGACCCATGGGTGAGACCCGAGGGCGGTCGGGGGGGTGGGGGGGACACCGCAGCCACAGACAAAAAATGAGCCGTCTTGTCTTCCAAGTCAGAGCTAGGTAGTGCCTAAAATTTTATTTATTTTTTATTTATATTTTTAACATCTTGTTTATTTTTCCACAATATAAAGTTCTCCCTTCAGGTGCGGTCACCACAGGGTCCCCACGCCCCTGCGCTGGCTCCCCTCCCCGCTTCCCTCCCAGTGTCTCCGGTCTACTACTGTCTGCTGCCAAGGATCAGTCTCAGAGTGTGTAACATTCTGACCCAACCGTGGGACGGAAAAGTTATGTCTGAGCCCACGTGAAGTTTGAGATCAAGGACTTTGAATTGTCTAAGTCAGTTTGACTATGTGAAATTTTCCCCCAAAACCACTATTCCAGGAAAGGCCCTGGCTGGGTTCAATCAGGGTTGAGCTTTTGCCAGTGAAATGTGAATCAGGCAAAGAGGGGCAGGAGACTTCAGGGCACTAGCAAAGGAGTGACCACAACGATGGCCCATGACACTGTGCTGAGCAAGGAAGGGAAGGAAGACGGGTAGCTGATGGACAGGGCGCGCAGCAGGGACACGGGAGGGCTCAATGACGCTGAGGAACTGACGCGGTGGGTGCACCAGAGCAACTGAGCCAGGGAAGCAAGTGATGGGAGCCCAAGGCTGAGACAGGTGAAGATGCCAAACACGGCGGAGCATCACCCACAGTGTTTCATGTGTGTACGACTCAGCAGGGACATTCACATCCACAACAGCACTTACTTAACAACCCTTCCCTAGAAAAAGGAAGATTTAATAAAATGGCTAAAAACTCAGGAAATTATTTAAAACATCTAAGAGGAAAATCCACATTTCAAGCACACTAGGGAAATTTAGAAACAACCATGTAAATACAAACACTTAAATACTAATTACAAATCCCTCACTGATGTTCACTGAACCAGGTCTCCTAAGAATCTAAACCATGATTTTTTATCAAATTATTTTGCTGGCTAAATAGCTGATTAACTAGAGGAATGAATTTACTTGCATTTTTAAAAATAAAACTGCTTTGGTTTTTCTACATTTCCAATATACGTATCTTCCTCGCAACTAAACAAAATTTCAAAATCCGATACAAACATGTAGAATTAAGGTTAATACAACTGCATCATTACAAGTTCCTCCCACATAAACACAGTGGTCACATATTCTAATTTTCCCAAACTTCCCAACCTACACAAGTCAGGCCATCTCAGAAACAGAGATTAAGTAGCCCCTGTGGTATATCACTCTGCCTTCTAGTATCAAGTCCAGTTTCCTTTTATTTTATATATATATATATATCTCCAGAGAATTGAAACACCAAGTATCCTTTTAAAATGAAGTATCCTGGGCCTCCCTGGTGGCACAGCGGGTTGAGCATAGTGCTGTGAAGCTATCCACAGCCTCCACAGTGTGGATTTGATTCCCAGCCAGCCAGGGAGATACCCACATGGCGCGGCAGACCTCTCCTGCCTCGCCCGCTGCTCCCCTTAGCAGTGTCTTCCGTCCGTCTGCCTGTTCTGCTCCCCACTCTGTCTCTGGTGAATTCTCTCACCCTCCTGTGCCTCTGACTTGTACCCCAGTTCTTGTATAAATAAATAATGTTTTAAAAAAATAAAATAAGGTATCCTTACAATATTTCCATATTTGAGATATGAAACGTGAAACATTCAGCAGCTGTTCATGATTAACAATAATTCTATACATCTGTTAAAAGTGCAAATACCATTTGATAAGTAGTTAAATCAGTACTTCAATGAGCAAAATTAATGTAAGAAAAGTAATTATAGAACTCAAGTGACAAAACATTTACATTTGAAATGTGTACTAAAAGGATGAAAACACCATCATTTTACCTAACTATTGAAATTAAGGGTTACCACTTTGGGAACAAAAGCCTGATTTGCCTATCTCAACACTGCTAAATCAGCAGAGAACTCAAAAAGGATCTGAAAGGCAAAGATAAATACTAGATGGTGTCACTAATATGTGGGATATAGAGAAATCAAACTAAGAACCAGAAAAAGACAACCTGAAAAGAATTTTTAATCAAAAGGATTTTTACAAAAATATCATACATACTGCAAAAAATAAATCTCTCTCAAAGATGAAAAAAAAAACCTCATGTGTTATTTATCTCTAATTACATAATAAAATAGACCAAAACTTAAAAAAAAGTTAAATGGATCTGAACATGAATACCTTTAAGCAGGGCAGGCCACTCTGAATCCCCAAAGTCTTCCCTGTTCTTTGTTTCCGACCTAGGAACTTTGTCCCTGCTCATAAATATTTAACTGGTGGCCTCTGGTCTATATCACTCTATTTTTTGCACAAAATCCATTTAAGTTCTATTGTTCTTATTTTCATTTTAAAGCATCGAGCAATTCTCAATGTAAGCTGCTCTTTTTCATTTTTAACAGTGTCTACTAGGCTTCAATCTTCTCTAGCAACTGTTCGACCTGAAGTCCTTACAGAAAAACATTACTGTCAAAGACTTGAGAAGACAAGATAATTCGTGAGTGTCTTTCAGTTTCAACCACAAAGAAGTCAACCCATTTTAGCTAACTTTGGAAGTGCGTGCGTGCGTGCATGTGTGGGTGTGTGTGTGTCTGTATTATTTTCTTAGATTCAAATTCCTCAAGGCATCATCCAAATTTCACATGCGGTTCACAGTGTAGTAATTAGCAGTAGGCTGCTTACATTTGCCAATATATTTGTACAAACATATGTTGGCATTCAGTTCCATATCAGCTACACATCAAAGAAGGGTGCAGAGGAGGAATTATTCCACCTCAGGGCTGGATTAGTGTCTCTGCCTGAAACAGGTCTCATTTCAGGGTAAGGTGTGGGGGAAACTAAAGAACCCGAATGGCCTGAGCATTGCAGGAAATCCTTAACAAAAAGACCTGCTGAATATTTCTGCCATTCTTTTTCCGGACCTGCTACTACGATCCTGGGGCAAGTTGTAACTTCTTTTATCTTCAGTTTGCCAGTCTGCAAAGGGGGGACCAGAGAATTCTCTCCCAAGCACCTCGCCGGGGGATGGGCATGTCAAGAGCCCTCCTGCTATACAGTATTGTAAACCAATGGCAAGTCAATAAAATTGTATTGGGAAAAAAACCAACCACCACCACCAGGAACCACCCTCACGCCATGCAAGTTTGTGAGCTTTCATCTAGCATCCTTTTCTGGGTGTGCACGGCCTCCCAGTCACCTTGCTCCACACCCACCACACCTCTCTACAGGCTAAAACAATCTCCCTAACCACACCTCCCAAGAAAGGCTGGCTTTCTTATTAGTGTGAACTTGAATGACACTACTGTTGAAATGAGCCCACGTACTTCCCAAGAAAACTGAGTAATAAAATTAGAGCTGACAAGGGGCAGAGTTCCATTCAGGTTACCCCTGGGCGAATCCTCCAGGAGAGCCTGTCAGGTTGGCGTGACAGCCCCATGCTGCACAGGATGCAAGAGGACGAGACATGCACTCGGGCATAAGAACAACATTTTCACTCAACTCTGACTCTGCAGTCAGTTAACTCAACTATTGTACCAGTGCTGAGGAATGAGGTGAAATCAGCACCAACTGATCTAGGATGGACTGTCCACAGCCATGGCCAGCTCACACCAGTGTGGGAAAGCCAACTGCTAAATGTTCAGAAATTTCCATGACTGCCACTATTGAAGCACTGTCTGCTCTCAAGGGTCAGTCTCACAGTGTGTAAAAATTTGGACCCAACATCAAGACTGCAAAGTTATGTCTGAGCCCATGTGAAGTTCGAGATCAAGGACTTCAAATTGTCTACGTCAGTTTCACTATGTGGAATTTTTTCCCCCAAAACACTGTGCAAGGAAAGGGGATAGTTGGTTTTAATCAGGGTTGAGCTTTTGCCAGTGAAATATGAACAAAGCAAAGAGAGGCAAGAGACTTTAGGGCACTAGCAAGGGAGTGGTAATAATTTCTTGATAAGGAAATCTGGCAGGATGAGGCTGGACAATTTGTCTGCTCCAAAGGCCATCAACTGAAGGGGGCCGGGGACTGCTCTAAATGGCCCAAAACGGCTCCTCCCCTCACGTGTCTGACATCTCGGCAGAGGGGGCTGGTGGGCTGAGCTCAGGAGGGACTGCTCACTGGGCACTTCCACATCACAACTGCCTCAAGGTAGCTGAATTTCTTATAGGACGCTAAAGGCCCCCAGAAAAAGCGTTTCAAGAGTCAGGAAACAGTCTCCTGTCCTGGGCCCCAAAACTCACAAATCAAAATCAACAAGCAACTATAAACCAGAGACACACTATTGGGGGCGGGGGGAGAGGGAGTAGGATCAAAACAAGGGTGGTGGGAATTGTATGGGGATTATAACCAAGATGAAAATGCATACATTGTGCAAAAATGAAAAATGATGGAAAAAATAAATAAAATAAAAAAAAACTCACTGGTGGGGTATCACATCCCCAGACGGTAGCCACAGTGCCTGCCCAAAGTCAAGGGGAGGAGCAGTAGGCCCACCCCTTGGTGGAAGAGGATCCAATGTTACTACTTTCACTCTATCACACACCAAATAATTGTTTCCTTCACCTGTCATATTCTTTAAAGTTATTACTGTTTGCAGACATTGAAATCTTTCTAGACGAATGGCACACTACTGGGGATGTAAGGAGAGGCAGCTCAGGGCATAGACCCAACAGGTCACCAGCTGATGTTGCTGAGCAGTGTCATGTCCAGGTGAAGGACCATCACCCCACTTAGGTATGTCCCACTTCTCTGTAATAAAAACAACAGTGACCTTGGTTTCACCAGCAACCAGAGAAAGGCTTCTGAACCTAGTTGCATCCATAAAGCACAGGGGAAGACTTAGAGGGAAAACAAAAATGCAGTTGTTGAAAAACACGTCTACCCAGGCTCTGAGGAGACATGGCTGGTTCTAGGACTGGAACAGAAAATACACATCAGCCTGGGGCAGGCTGCAGTGCCAGAAAGCAAGGATATGTCATTTAAAAAACAAATGAAAAAAAAAAAAGAAAGAACAAGAACATGCACAGAAAGCGATTTGTCAAAGGGATCCAGGAGCCAAGGGAACACGCTCCAAAGGCCAACACCAGAACCACTTAAACAACACAATCAAGTAGAATCAGATTATAAGCCCAAGTTCAGAATAAATATCCTGGAATCAGTACTAACCTGAATATGTGATTAAATAAGTAAATAAGGGGGGAGAATGAACAATCTCCCACGCGGAATAAACACCACATAGAGGTGGAGCATAACGCCCATTCCTGCATCACACCATGACGTAAGTTATAGGACTCGCCCCTAAGCCCTTGTAGTTGTTCTTAGTTCGTGGTGATAACCTCCTTTTGACCCGTGTGGAGGGGGGAAACCAGTGACCTCACAAAGGAGAAACCTGACCGGCACTCCGTCAAGCAAACAAGCAACCAAGGTTAGTATCAACAGTGATGCTGACAGCAAGGCTCCAGCAGAGGATGTGGTGAAAATGGTGCTTTTCCTCTGGAGTCATCATCTCAAAAACCCACAGTCTCAGCCTAGTTATAAGAAAAACATCAGACACATGCCAGTAGAGGAACATTCTACGACATATCTGTCCAGAATTCCAGGACTCCTCGAAATTGTCCAGGCCATCAAAAACAAGGCATGTCTGGAAAACTGACCATGGTCCAGGGAGTCTAGGCAGACCTGGTGACTGCATGAAATGTGGTGCCTTGAATGGGATCCTGGGAAAAAGACAACTAGGTAAAAACAAAGAAAAGCTGGGCAGAGTGTGGAGTTTAGTTAATACTTGTTTGAATCCTGTTTTTTTAATTAGAATAAATGTATCCTACCCGTTAATAATAGGTAAAATGGTGAGCAGACTCTATGTACTGCCTTTGCAATTTTTTCTGTAATTTATGTTATGCTATCCTAAAATATTGGTTTGTTTTAAAAAAAAAAAAAAAAAAAAAAAAGTTAAACTGGGGCCTCCCAGGTGGCGCAGCGGTTGAGCGCTGGGCTGCGAAGCTGCCCACAGCCTCTGCAGCGCTGGTTCGATCCCCCACCGCCAGTGAGGGTCCCACATGGCGCGCAGACCTCTCCTGCTGCCCGCTGCTCCTCTCAGCAGTGTATTTCATCAGTCTGCCTGTTCTGTTCCCCACTCTGGCTCTGGTGAATTCTCTCACCCTCCCGCGCTTCTGACTGTACCCAGTGCTCGTATAAATAAATAAATAAATCTTAAAAAAAAGAAACTCAAAAAAAAAAAGTTAAACTGGTTCTACATCTCTGATGGGAATCTGACAAGATCTAGAGATTTGAAGTAGTTTCTCTAGTCCAAATGGAAGAGACTTGGAAACAGAAACCTGCACTTCACCCCAACCCTGCCTGCTGCCAAGCCTGGTTAATAGATGAAAGAAGATAACATCAAACAGGACGTCACTGACGGCAAGACTCAGCTCTTTGCCTACCCAATGAACTCCCTCCTCATGCCTTTATGCCCTACAGCATACGCAGACACATTCAAAAATAAAGCGCCAAGATCCCATGCTGCCTGAGAGCCCGTGGGCGAGCTGGGGAGAGCCTCCACTACAAACCCAAAGACATCCAGCAAGCTGACCTTCCAACGGTGTTTAAAGGGCAGGGAGTTTATTCACAGTCTCCAAGAAAATCTGGATCAACATCTTTCTTGGCATCGTGGAAAGAAACCACCCCTTGGCATCGTGGAAAGAATTCACCTGAAACCATTCTTATCAAGGCCCCATAGCAACCAGATCCATGCTGGAATCTGCCCAAGCCTGGGAGAAGGGTCAGTCGGTCTCCCTCCTTGACCCCGCAGTGCTCCTCACACAGTGCGCCCTGAAGCATGCACTGCCTCCGGGTCAGCCCTCTTCATTCTTGCAATGATGAAACAGACAGGTGCTGAAAAAAATCAGGGCGTTCTCTCTCCTAGGGGGACCTCTGATGAGTGGCTACCGGCAACATGACAGGCAACCCAACTGGGCCCTCTAGTCAAACCAACTGCCACGGTGCAGCCCTTATTTCTGGCTACCATCAAGAGGAGTTCCAACTGTTCCCGGTGCTCTTCCTTCAGTACCCAGCTGTGATCTCCAACATCACGCGTCTCCAGGTTGCCACAGCCACTATACCTCTACCTGTGCAGGCTTGTCAAGGGGTCGTCTTGAAAGCACTGCTCCAAGGAACATTAATCCACTGCCCAGTGAAGATGAAGCTTACCTGCCTACAGGTCTACCAGCCTGGGGCCTGCAGGCCCACTTGAGTTAGAGCCTCACACCCAAGAGTTAGCACCATCACATACACTAACTGTACAACTCACCCACAAACCCATGTGATTTCTCTTAGTTTGTGGTGATAAATCCCCCAAAATTGAATTCCCAGAAAACCCCTTTACATCCAATATGTGAAAGTCAATTTAAACTCCTCATAGGTGGGCCTCCCTGGTGGCGCAAGGGGTTAAGACAGCACTATGAAGCTATTCACAGCCACTGCAGCATGAGTTCGATCCCCAGCCAGGGAGCTACCCACATCGCACAGCAGACTTCTCCTTTCTCCCTGCTGTTCCCCTCAGCAGTGTATTTCAGTAGATCTGCCTGCTCTGTTCCCCACTCTGTCTCTGGTGCACCCTCTCACCCCCTGCACCTCTGGCCTGTACCCCATTTCTTGCGTGCATGAACAAATCTTTAAAAATAAATAAACTCCTCATAGGATCAACTATCCACTATTAGAGTGGGGGAGTGTAGTGCCACATACTTCAGATAGCCAAGGCATTACACACATCTTGTGAAAGAAGCATGATTGTCTTTTATTTACATCATAAAAGGTTTCTAATTAGTGACTGAACACCCAATGAATGATGCAGAAACATAGGCCAGAAGCACCTTGGGTTAACTGAAAGATGCTATCCAGCAGTAAGTACTGCATTCACTTTTCTCTATGTGCAGAGAAGTTAGAATCTCCTTTGAGGGAACAAGTCTGGGGTAACTCTAACTCATCACAAATGACCAGGCACTCATGGGAGTGTTAACCCACCACCCTTGAAAACTAAGTAACGCAAAGACAAGCATACTCATAAATTTTGAAGACAGCTACAGCACC
This sequence comes from Talpa occidentalis, assembly GCF_014898055.3. Classification (NCBI taxonomy): domain Eukaryota; kingdom Metazoa; phylum Chordata; class Mammalia; order Eulipotyphla; family Talpidae; genus Talpa; species Talpa occidentalis. Next base: position 95,742,142 of record NW_023601322.1, read on the forward strand.
TAGACTCAATGTGCTGTGGTTTTAGTAAGCTGCATCAGTTTGCAGGATTTCACAGCCTTCAAGAACTGTCCGGTCACCAAAGAAAGAATCATGGCAAAGTAGCTTTTAATTGGGCCCCCAGGCAACTCAAGAACACAGTGTCCCAGAGAACATTCACCAAGGCAGACAAGAAGTGAAATCTCAAGAAGTGGTCTCAAAGGCATGAAGCAACAGGAACCAAGAAAAAACTGGCAGACAGAGGTACACAGATTGACTATAGATAATCTCCATTTACCACTTTGATGGCATCTTAATTATGCTTTATTTACTAAGGAGGGGACAGATTGAGTATAAAATAAAGAACAGTATCTACTAATTGAAATTTTAAAAGTATTTGTTTCAGAACAGTATAGTAAGTGGGCATCTAGCTACCAATTAATTGAATCAGTAAAAGAAATCTACTAATCCAATAAATGACTTGTCTTAAATGTGAACTTTTACATGAGTGATAATTAATTTTCAACTATCTTCCAGAAACACTTGTAGTATTTAAGGTGGAAAAAATCCCGCTGAAAAGCTTTCAGTTTTACTGAGAAAGATGGTACGGGACATTTGTTTCCTGTGGAAAAGAACTTCGGTTTTGTGGGGCAGTTTTGTAGGAGAATTAATGCTTGCTAACTTAGTTTTTCTCTGCCTTTAAGCATTTATTATTTCATACACCAAAGGCTAGTAAGAATGAGCAGATATGACCAATGTGGCATTTATCAGAGACTTAATAAATAATGATCTATACCATTATCCTAAACTTTCTGATAACTATCCCAGATTAAAGGTAAAGAAAAAAACTATTTTGTCCCTGTTAGGTTACCTAATTTTACAAATATGCTCTCAGTATTTTGCCTTCTATTTTGTCTTCTATTTTAGATATTGCATGACTATCTTTTTCTTATTATTGGAGCTGGAAAACAGAAAAAAGGAAGTTTCATTTTCCAAAGGTAGTAACTTTAAGCTGACCTGTCTTGTCCTTAAGTGCTAAGGCTGCTGGACACGTGTCCTGAGGGAGCAAACATGGTCTTGCTCCATAGAGAGTTAAAATAAGGCTCTCCTTGAAGCAAGTGCCTTAGACATGACATCACCAGGGACAGAAAAGGAGGGAGGATGGGAAAGAGCAGGAAGGGACACACAAAAAACGTTGGATGGGGAAGAAGAGTGGAGCTGGGAACAAACGTGTCTACCTCCTATCTCTGTATACGTCCAGGCGTGTACTTAAACCAATGCTCAGCCAATAACGCCAAGAAGTGTGAGTTCCTATTTTGCTATCTCCATTTCACATTCTTAAATCACTTAATTCTTCCCTATTTTGACAACAGACCAGTCCTGGTTTTCCCATCACGGAACTTATACCACTTGAGTCTCAGCTCTCCCTGTGAAACGCTGAACAGAAATACAAATCAAACCACATTCAGAAGATTTCTCCTAGACCCTAATCCACCTTCAACCCACGACATTTCCCAACCTTGTGGAAAGCAGGGGTATCACATCTTAATGGAGAGCGAACTATCTGAGAATCATGTCAAGATCTGATGGTGGAAAATGTGCATTATTGTCTTTACACATAAATCAGAGATCCCAACCATTTACATTTAAAGAACTGCATTGAGGGTTGCCAACAACCCATGGGCCAAGTTTCAGCTGAGGGCAATTTGGAATGCTTAGATTATGAAACGATCAAATAGCAACATGGTAAATGGAAACACTGACAGCTTATTAGTTCTTGAAATCTTGCCATAGATCAAGGCAGCAGAACTGCAGAAAGGTCCAGCAGAAGACTCCAGTGGGTGGACCAAGGTACCTGTGCCTCCCGTGTCCTGCATCCCACACACACACTGCACAACAAAGTGGGTTTTCACCACCAGGAGTGGCCCTGGAGCAGGCTGAAGTAGACCAGCTGCAGGTTGGAAGGGAAGAACAGACAGCACCTTCCAGAAGAACCCAAGGTCCAGGTACGTGGTGAAGGTGTTGGGGGAGAGGAAATACCGCTGGTCTGGGCTCAGACGGCCAGGCTCCAGGCATGGTTGGTTGCCAGGGCACTGTGGATCCTTGTGGATCCTTAGACAAAGTATCAGTTGGATTTCCCAACTCTCCCACCAAACTATACATTTTTTTGGGAAACTGCATGTTTCTGGTCTTGTGAGGTTTTTGTATGCGCCACACCCATGTTCTGAGGTTGCAATGAATCTGCATGTGTAAAAATGTCTTGCCAGACTGAGTGCGTTCATTTTAATGCTCTCATTCAGGTAACTGCATGTCTTACCTTTCAATGTGCAGTTTTCAGAATAAAGGTTGTAAAATTTACATTGCAAAATTTCACTTAATGTTTCCTAACAAATCTAACCTCTTGAAAAGCTTTCATGAAAGGTCACTGAAATCGAGAGTCAATCTTTTTTAAATTGTGCAGTGATTAGAGTTGCATTTTGAATATAATCCAAACATGATTGTTGAGAAACACCTTTATTTCTTCTTAGCCCTCAGCACTAATTTTCCCTTGTAATTTGTTCTTTCAGAACCCTGAGAGACTGTATTTAAACAGTTGTACTGACAATTTTTAAAAGTTGCTTAATTAAGTAAGTTTTTTTTTTTTCCTTGGGAAAAAATCCTCAGCCCGTATCTAGATCTTGTTTTAAACCTTGGTATTTTAAGGATTCTTTCACAGTGTTTGAAGTATTCTTAATAGTTACTCAACTGCTATAAAACCCAATTTCTATTCTTCTAATCTCTATAATCAAATCTTTACTTTCATGACTTGCTATTAAGCCTCTATTTTAGGATTATAAAACCAGATATTCATCTTCTGTGACTTGTTACTATGAGGTGGAACGTGGGGGGAATTTCACACACGCTAAAGAGTGGATGCACTTCTGAGGCACATAGTCAGGATAAAATGTCTGCTGGGGTTCCGAAATATTTCTGTAACAGCTGAACCCAGGGCTGAATGCTTAATGAACACAATGGACATGCATCCCCACTGAGCTGACAGATACCCTGAGCAGTACCACGTGTGAGACACACCTCCCAAGAACCATGAAGCCCATTCTACGCAACCCTAGTGAGACCCGTCTTTGAATACAAGCAGAAAAGAAGTCATACACAAAAAGAAACTGGAAGAAATAAAATACAAGTTCATTTTTTCTCCTAAAAAAAATAAAATACAGGCGCAGAGGATTAGCAACAATAATAACACTTACATGGGAATATGATTGCACTTGATGCCATTCAACTTAAAAATGGTTGGAATGGTGAATTTTTAACTCAGCTTTCTGGTTTCTCCCAAGTATACATGTTATTAAGTTTGTTAGTTTTCCCAAAAAAACTGGCTGGATAGTCAATTTTATATTATGTGTAACCGACTACAAAATAAAAGTAATCATCATCACAAATACATGTATGTTTCCTGGGTCAAGTTCTACCTGTTATTTATTTAATCTTCAAAGCAACTCTCTGAGGAGGTATAAGTATTAGACTCCCTTCAAGAACCCTGAAACCCAAGGACAACAAAGATGAAGTAACCAAATATCACTTATTTTAAGCATGTCTTATTCCATTAAAATGAATTCAAAGTGTTAAATATATGAAAATGATAAGATATTAAATCTTCCCTGACAGTAACAGATTTAACTCTCACTGGCTTAGAAAAAAGTTGTCATAGATTCCAGATAGGATCTTTTAATTCAAAAGAAAAATATTACAGCAAGAATTAACTGTTTTATTAGCAAGGACATAGTTTACATTCAGGTGCTGACTGAACTGGGCATCAATTCCAGCCTCCCAATACAAAATCTCTGTGGTAGTACTTTCTGCTTGCTAAGATACTTTATTCCTGTGCCTACTGACATACTCAAAATTACATGACAAGGAATTCTGCTCCTCTTAGGACTGAAAAAGCTACAAGAGAAAAATCACTCCTACTCTAGCAACAAGAAAAAGAACCAATAACTGACAAAATCATAACTCTTCTTGAACCCACCAGGAAGCTGAAGGTACAAGACGATTGGGTGAACTAAATTTGAGAGTGTTAAGCCCCTGTGAAGAAAAATGAACTGTTTCATCTGTGGCAGAGTGCAGGAGGAAGAAAGGTCTGCCACTGTAAAAGAGGGTAAGGATAAAACTGAAATTTTTACAAGTTCTTAAAGGCTAAGCTCATGCTAAGGGGATGCAAATTCTGACTGCTTAGTTTCCAGATCCAAGAAGAGTGCACAATCATTCTCCAGTTCTTCTGTGTTCCTCAAATGACTGCTCAAAAGAAAGACTGGGCATGGAATGACATCTGAGAGAGCGTGCACACGAAACCGTGCCTCCATCTTCTTCCTTCTCTCACGTGAAGCAAAAGTCTAAGTATGGGAGCAGAAGGGGTGAAAACTCCACTACTTCTGGGAGACAGTGGCAGTAAAAACCTTCTACTATGGGTACAGCACAGGAAGTTCTCTCTCTACTCCCAGGCAAAGGCTACTGATCACCTCAGATGGAAATTTAGATCTTCATAAACAAACGAAGATAATCAAACAGGAAGAATTAGGGTAACTGTGAAACTATTTTTCTGATTTTTAATCATTTTAAAAGATAATTGACTAAAAACAGCAGCAATGCATTTTAGAATTTATAACATAAGCAAAGATTAAATTTAAGACAACAGCATAAAGTATAGGAGGAAAGAAATAAAAGTATACTAATGTAAGGCTGTTATTGTACATATGAAGTAGCATAGTGTTACTTGAAGTTTCACTTTGTATATAAATAATAAATCTTAGTAGAACTTCTGAAACAAAAAGAGGTACAATATACAACTAGTTGTGTTAAAGTAGAATCATAAAAATATTCCATGCAAACAAAAAGAGAAATGAAACAAAGAACAAACAGGAGCAATAAATGACAAAGAGCAAGATGGAAGATTTAAGTCCAATTTTGCCATTAATTACATTACATTAAAAAATTATATTAAAATTAATATAAAACAGTCTACAAGTTACAAATATAAGACAGTGACGGCCGTATTAACCTTGGATTTTTAAGTAGATCAAAAAATATGCCATCGAAAAGAACCACTTATTAAAAGTAAAAGGGGAAAACTAAGCAAGTACTACTCAAAGGAAAGCTGAAATGATTATACTGGAATTATTAAAGGCAAAGTAAATTTCAGTATAAGGAATATTACCCTGGATAAAGAAGCACATACAATAATGATAAACAATTAAAATTTATCAAGACATAACAGCACTAAAAGTGAAGGCACACATTTCTAAGTAATATGTAAGTTAAAAAAAATACACAGACTAATATTTTTAATAGAGTAAAAATAAAGCCCTAACTGAGCAAAAATTTTATCACAAGCTAAAGCAGTGCTTTGAGGAATATTTATAGCATTAAATGATTGTAGTAGAAAACAGAAGATACATCTACCATCTACTGTTTCTCTTTAGTAGAAAAAGGACAGATAAAATCTAAATTAAAGAGAAGAGATAATAAAAACGAGTTGGAATCAATAAACAGGAAAGAGAAAAAAAATCAATAAAAACAGTTAAGTCTGAAGTTGATCCTTTAAGAGGTAATAAAATGGATAATCTCTAGCCAAACTGGTAAAGAAAAATGAAAAGAAGATACTAGTTACTAGTATGAGGAATGAAAGAGATTATCACTTTATTTCCTACAAATATCAAGATGGCTGCAAAAACTTTATGCTAATAAATTTGATAACTTGAATAAAATTAAAAAACTAAAAGATAAACACTACCAAAGCTCATTCAAGAAACAAGTAGCCTAAAGACACCTTCATCTGTCAGGGAAATTAAACACATTTTTTCCAAAGAGGCAGCAGACCTCTCCTGCCTGAGGCCTCATATTAAAATGGTTCTTCCTTCTCTCAAAAGCTGGTGAGAAGGTTTCTGGCCCACATTTGGAGTCATTACTCTCAGGCTCACCCACCTACACCCCCTGGCATCCAGAATAAGGAGGAAGCCAAGTAAAGTGAGCCTTGCTCTGGGCTCTTTACACAAAGCCTCCAAATTCCTTATTTTAAGAGACTACATGTAAAATCCTGCAGATCCATCTGCTCACACCTGCTCAGCTATTGGCTTAAGTCAGAGTTAAAATGAGACTGATACCTAGAAAGGATGGGAAAAGCGAAGCCATGGAGGAAGATGCAGGTGATAAACAGACCTCAAAGTAGAGGTGAGAGCCTGGTAAGGAAAAGTTTTCTACTACAGTTGACAGTGTCTCCAGGTCTAACACCATTGATGGCCTTTGTCTGAAACTGACAAAGGGTTAAAACAACAGGCTGAACAAGCAGCAAGAAATGAACAACCTAACGCCTTGTTCCACATGCCCGGGGAGGCAGCACACAAAACAGTGAAGAACAGTGTGTGGAGTTAGACCTGAGCTTAAACCCCATCTCTGCTACTGACAAGCTGTGGTCCTTCCTCAAGGTACTACATTTGTCTTACAGACAAATTGTCTGTAAGACAATAATTTTTTTCTTTTTTATATTTTCAAAGGACAGTTTTATTAGGAAAAGGGGAAAAAACAGAAGCACGTGCACAGTAACCAGCAGACAGGAGAGTTTAACAATAAAAATATTTAACCGATAGTGTTTTATGATAATCACCTGAGAATTGTAAAACAACAGTTGTAACTCTAACCTATACTGTAAACAATTAAGAAAGAGTCGCAGTTACCATTTTCATCTGTAGTAGGACTAGAAGTTAGCGGTAGTGGCAGCTTGCTCACTTATTTCTTTAGCTTGGGCTAAGGGAGTGGAAGTTTGCTCTAGAGATCCAAAGAATGTGAAACAATAAACTACAGTTTTGCAGGTAAAAAGGGAGGGAAATGAAACTTTATTTCTTGAAAGCACTTTTTTGTTCTTAAGAATCAAAGGGTTATGGGGCCTCCCTGGTGGCCTAGGGGTTGAATCTCAGCGTTATTACCGCTATGACCTGAGTTCAATCCCCAGCCAGGGAACAACCCACATATGGCACAGCAGACCTCTCCTGTCTCACCTGCTGCTCCCCTCAGCAGTGTTTTAGTAAATCTTCCAGTTCTGCTCCCCACTCTGTCTCTGGTGAATCCTCTCATCACCACCACCACCACCACCACCACCACCACGGCGGCATCTCTGGCCTACACCCCAGTTCTTCTATGCAAAGAAAAAGTAAGCAAGCATCATGATCAGCCAATTTTTTGCTGACAGAGCATGGAAGAAAAGAACTGCACAGGGGCCTCCCTGGTGGCACAGCGGGTTGAGCGCAGCACTGTGAAGCTGTCCACAGTCTCTGTAGCATGGGTTCAATTCCCGCCCAGCCAGGGAGATTCCCACATGGCATGGCAGACCTCTCCTGTCTCGCCTGCTGCTCCCCTCAGCAGTGCTTTTGGTCGGTCTGCCTGTTCTGCTCCCCACTCTGTCTCTGGTGAATCCTCTCACCCTCCTATGCCTCTGGCCTGCACCCCGGTTCTTGTATAAATAAAAAATAAATCTTTTTAAAAAAAGAAAAAAGAAGTGTACTGTGCTCAAAGCAAAGTAAGCACTACATTGGCTGTTACGTTCAAGAGCTAGCCTGAAAGTCTAAGGAAGGCTCTGACCAGATACCCTTTCAATAATACCCTATTAACACAGGATGCTAACCCTGCCCCTTTGAGGAAGGCAAAACAGTCAGACATCCTTGGAGACCAGCCAACCACAACACATAAAATCCACAGGTCGCCTAAGAAAGAGGAATTCCTCCAACACGAACAGCCTTCATTCTGTAAATCCCAAAGCACTATGATGAAGCATAAATGCCCATGTACATGATCTGCCCACATACACCATAAAAGAGAGACAGGGACACATGAATGGGATTGTCTCGTGGCCCGTGTGAGTTAATTCCCAGATGTGTGGAAGTTTTGACGGAGGGACTGAGAGAGTAAAAGGAAGGAGAATAATGCAGAAATACATTTTAAGAAAACAAGAAAATGGAAAAGGAAAACAGGATGGTGGAGTTGGGAGAGAGGAGGTGGTCAAGGTAAGCAACAGGTTTAAAAGCTTTAAAGCAGGAGGAGTCCAGAGATGCCACGGGTCTCTGTGTACAAGAGAAGGAGGCACAGAGGCTGCAAGATTCTTCAAGTGCACAAAACAAGAGAATTTTACTCACTAAGAATCTGAGATGTCACAGGAAGAATCTCTCTGCTCATCAACAAAGCCTGGGGTCCAGAGAGAAAGAGCTTTGCTTTCTTCCTTATCAAGGTGCTAAGACTGACTGCTTGAAGGAGACCTGAAAGATGTTAGGAGAGGATCAGAACACGCAAAGGGCGGAGATTAAAGGGTAATACAGAAAAACGGTCTGTTTAGAATCTGATGGACCAACTAAGCTGCATTACACTAATTTAAATGTCACTGTTGATTTGTGATCGACACAGTTCATTTTCCTTACTCACAGCAGCTATGTCCCATCAGTTATGAATTAGTGAATATGGAATCACTGCTCCTAAAGGTAGTACAAATTTAGGTCCCTGCAAGCTTCTGGCCACAATATTTTCAGCAACCGATCAATGTGTAAACCTTGTTTTAAGTGTTTCTGTTTAAAGCTGCCTTATTTTTTTTTTTTTCATTTACTAACACGGCCCCCACGACTGATCTAACTCACTCACCAGTGCAGCTCATCTAACACATGATATTTTCTCCATAAAGCACATCAGAGGGGCCTCCCTAGTGGTACAAGGTGTTAAGTCTGAGCCAGCCACTGCAGCAGTTCCATCCCTGGCCCAGGGACAGTTCCATTCCCCACCAGGGAGCTGACCCATAGGGCGCAGCAGACCTCTCCTGTCTTGCTGGCTGGCTGCTCCCCTCAGCAGTGTATTTCAGCCTATCTGCCTGTTCTGCACCTCACTCTGTCTCTGGTGAATCCTCTCACCCTCCCGCACCACTGGCCTATACTCCAGCTCTTGTACACATAAATTAAAAAAGCTTTTACAAAAAAAAAAAAAAAAAAAAGCATATCACAGCCTCGAGCCCTGGAACACCATGCAGATCTTCAGGACTATGGGCAGAGGTCATGTTAAACAGCGAAACCACCAGTAGCAATACAAAAATGTCAAAAATAGGGCATTAGAAGACTGACAAAAGGGGGGCCTCCCCGGTGGCGCAGCGGTTGAGCGCTGGGTTGCGAAGCTGCCCGCAGCCTCTGCAGCACCAGTTCGATCCCCGGCTGCTCCCCAGCCACCGGAGGAGGGTCCCACATGGCGCGCAGACCTCTCCTGCCGCCTGCTGCCCCCCTCAGCAGTGTGCTTCGGTCCTTCTGCCTGCTCTGCTCCCCGCTCTGGCTCTGGTGAATTCTCTCACCCTCCCGCGCTTCTGACTGTACCCAGTGCTTGTATAAATAAATAAATAAATCTTTGGAGGAAAAAAAAAAAAAGACTGCCAAAAAGACTTTTGGTTACAATACAAGAGCAGAAACAATTCAAAGGCAGAGTGTCTTGTTCAAGCCCAGCCAGGAGCGTGCCTGTCGAGCAAATCAAATCTTCTGCCACTCTATGCCTGTCACTGACTGACCATAAAATACCACAAGTATTGACTTGGGGTTATAAACAGTTATTAGCAAGTAGGCAAATTCACATGACAGACTCCATGAATAATGAGAATCAGCCATATCACAGATCCAGAATACGCCTTATACGTTCGTGAGGCCGTGGCTTGGTCTGTGCAGAGATGAAGCAGGGGAAAGGCCACAAGCCCAAGAACATAATGGCTGGAGAAGGAACCCCAGTACCTTCGATTAAGGAGGCAGAAAGTTCACTCATTAAAAACTTCCAGGGAGCCTGCTGTTTGACAATTAATTTAGGAGGACTACTTCCTTCCTATACGCATACACATAATATAATATAATATATATTCACATCACACGTATACATGTGTATATGTTTGTGTGTGAAGCCGCTCTCCACCCACTTAAACTTCATACCAGACGCTATTTTCTTTATGGAAACTTTTCAAATTTCTTCCAACAGAATTGACTAAAAATTTGGGAGCTTTCTTGGAGCTCCCTATTGGCCTTGGAATTTGCATGTCAGGTTTCACTTGGTATTAGAATTATTCCTCAGTTAATTTTGGTCACTTTTTACTAGGTTCCTCTAACTTTTGGAAAGTCTGGTCAGTCTGGTTTGACTGTATGTAAGTAAATTCGGATGTCTGTGTGTGTATGCATAAGTAATCAGTAAATAGTATCATATACAGATGTGAAACTTGAGGGGAAAGTCGGTAGAAAGGGATAAAAGTAGATGATGAGTTAGGCTTTAGACAGATAAATTTTAAAATGAAAGAAAGATAAATGGTCCTGAATTGGAAATGAAGATGGAATTAGAAATATAAATGGAGTCACTTCCAGGGAGGTGGGAAGAAAAGGTGGAGGGGAAGAGGAGACAATCAGGACGAGGAGTCGGGAGTCTAGCTGTACTGAAGAAGGAGAATTAACAAAGAAAACAGTTAAGGATTGCTCAGCACCAGGGATTTTCCATTAGACAAAGTTTTTGATTATTATTATTATTATTTCACTTTACACTCAAAGGTAAGCCCTTCAGTTATTCCTCTTCACAAACAAAAAACAAGAGCTGATTTCCTTTGCGCCTACAGAACAGAACAGTGAGACGTTATTACGATCCATCAATTCAGTTTCGTGACACAGAATACGTGGCTGGAATGCATTCTGTGTGACACTGGAACTTGCTCTGCCACGTGTCATCGTTACATATAAGTTTAGCAGAATGATATTTCCTTTTAAATATCACTTAAGATGACTCAATTATGGGAGGAGGAGAGGACCCTTTAGTAATAGTGTTGTTGAATATTGGAATGAAAATCCTTGAGCTCCCTGTCTTATGAAATAAGTCTTTTTGTGTGCATAAAATGTAGTTCAACATTAAGCATTTTATACAAAACGGGGGACAAATCCCAGAGTAATCTTCATACAAAGTTATTTTAGGTGCCTAATGCCTGTAAAATTATAGTTGTGTCTTGTCCCAAAGTTGAGAGTCTTTCAACATTTTCATCATAAACCCCGTTTTTCAGGGGCTTATAATTCAACTACAGAAATTTGCTTCGGGCTGAAACTCGGAATACCCAATTTCAATCTGATCTAGTTATAACCAGTTGAAATAAAGACAAAAAACTCTGCATTACATCTTACTCATTTGGTGATCTGTAGTTTTAAGTTCAAAGGAACATTTACAGATATCTCTACCAATTTCTCATTTTTCAAAAATCGTTATCTTTGAAAGTTTTGATATGTAGCAAAAAGGATAAAAAGAAAATTTAATGAGTAATTAGTGTCTCAGGAGAAGGATAAAGAGGTGTTGAATCTTTCACAGCCAACTCACCCTCCAAAATCCAGGTAAGGTCAGTAGATATTGAAACTCATTATAACACAATGACATTTATTTTGTGAAGAGCTTCTACTGAATGAGAACAGAATACCTAATTGAGGCCCATAACACAGAAAGACACGGAAAATTTCAACCATAAATATTTCACTGCACAATGAGGTAATATTCTAGGTGTTTTTTTAATGTAAAAGAAAAACTAATCTGAAATGACAATAGTTCACATTCAAATATCTGTTTCTTTACACTGTTAAGAAGCTATACTTCCCTTATGAGAAGATTTCTCAGGTTACTAGATGTAAGATATTTAAATATAAATAAATATAAAGGATGGTTTAAATATCGGATCCTTGAAAAGAAATACAGAGCACCTGTTAACCACCTAAATGTCAGTAGACTCTTTAGCACGAAAATTACTATTTGAAAAGATGAAGGACGATACACCTGGTTGTGGCTAGCTCTACATGCTGTTGTTACATGCCATCCATTGATTTACACACCGCCCAGTGTCTCCCAGCTCTGCACACGCCATCTTCACAGGCCACACTTACCAGCTCTGCTACTAACACCAACTAAACCTGTGCCCCCAGGGCGCATATGGTGTCTCCTCTGTCCGGCAAACAGCAGGGGCCCAAATCTGCTCCTTCTTGGTGCTGCACTTCCTCCCTCCGACCCCCTGTCAAGCACACCCACGCCCTTTACCCAGTCTTCAAACACAATGTGACCCCTGCACTCCTGTCTTCCACAATGAATCTGGGTCAGATCTGCCAGGTTTAAGGACAAGATACAAGAAAGAAGATGAGGCTTGAGAGCCTAGGTGTGTAAAGTGACAGGTAGGAAGTCGTTGTTGAAAGGTAACAAGATGAAAACCAGTCCCATTTTCATCTTCCGTTTGCTACTAGCCAGCTGATCCTGACCTGTCGGAGCCCAAGTTTCCCTACGCACAAAATAAAAACACTGGAAAAGATGATTTTTAAGATCCTTTCTAGCTCAAAAGTTTTTGAATTCTTGTGGAGAGAAGTATTTAGTCCAGTTAGGTAAAAGTCTCTGTAATTTAGCCCAGTAAAACTCACCCAGATAGTTTTTCCCCCCACGCGCATTTTACCATCCTGACAACACAGGATAATGTGTGGGGAAGGTCGGACTTGCTACCGAAGCTTCAAGCTCAGGAATGTGCGCGTGTGGAGCTATGAGAGGACCCCCGTCCCAGCCATAGGCAGCTGACCCTGTGACCGCTGCTTGCCTGCCTGCCAGGCCAAATCCATAGGAGAAAATGAGGACGGAGATCCCTTGCTGAAATCCCTCATTCTGGTAGATTTGAAACTAACCCATTGGAAAATCCAGTGGCTTTTGTGGGTTAGCTATGTATGTGAAATGCAAGCTTGTTAAGAACTTAAACCAATATTCATAATTTGATGTCAGCCAGACTCCTCCTCCTCATTCTCCAGCGAAGCACGATGGAAGAAGAGTTATAAAGATGAGAGAAGGGAGAAAAGGAAGTAGGTAAGTCTGAGCTGATCTTCAGCTCATTGTAAAAATGCACAAAGCATTTTAGAGTGCTAGAGTCTGAGGGCGCTGAGAGAATATGGCCACTTCATGTGTGTGTCCCAGCAGGTCTCCAACTTAAAGGAGGGTAAAAAAATTAAGACACAAAATTAAAATACATCCAGACCTTTCCCATGCTCTGGATCTGGCCAGACGGCACCCCTGTGGGAATCTGTTCTGCTCTGCTTTTCAGAGTAGGAACCACGATCCTGCTCTGACCCTCCCGAAATACTACGGTAGACTGGGGGTGCCCCTTCACACCCAGGGGCAAGGGGGTGTCCTAAAGAGCTGCAACAATTCCAAACTTGAGACCAAAGCTCAGAGACCACAGGAAAGTGTAAGGATCAGGCATTTTCAAAAAGCGGGAGGACCACACCCCCAAAGGAACCTCTGACTCTTCCCTCAGTGGAGGTCCAGTCTGGACTCTGAGACAATCGCAGGCAACCAGGAAGCTCCAGAGAACCTGAACATTCTTTCTTTGTGAAGCAGCTCTGAGGCCAGGAAGTATAATTTCAACTTTGTGTCACAACACTAAACACTCTGAGTTTAGAAAACAGAAGGAACGGGTGCAAGGGATTGGTTGCACAGGTGATGGAAGTGCTGAGAAAGCAAGCTGGAGACAGTGGAACCCAGAAATTAACAAAAGCAGCCAGTTCCTGTGCTGGAGGAATAGGAGGAGGCAGTTCAGGCGGTTTCTCCGGTGAAGGACAAAGGGCACCGACATCGGTGGCCCCTGTGGACAACCCAGGGTACAGTGACTAGACCCCCTGGGCTTCTGTATTATCCGCTAATGTTCACACAAAATGAACCAACCGAGGATGCATTTTCACAAGGTGTCCCCATCAAGTGACACCTGGCCTGCTCTCAGAAGCCAGAGAACAGCGCCACCCAGGAGCTGCAAGCACCACAGCCTGCCCAGCAGCAGCCGGAGTCACTGTGGCTGTGCAGCCACCAGAACAGAGAGAGCCGAGAAATACTGGCTCCCTTCCTCCCGCCCTCCCTTCTCCCGCCACTGTCTCCTAGTGCCCCAAGCCAGGAGGAAGCTAGCTGTGGGGGGGCCTGGCAAATGCAGCCTGCCAGCTGGGATCTGCTTCCCTGAGGAAGGGCAGGAGGGCATCTGTAAGCATAGGAGACAAGGAACAGGAACGAACATTTTCTTTTTTGAAATCAAATTTTACTGACCTGCCATTCATTTATAGAACTAGATGCACAACTTGACACCTCAACGTGTGCACGAGCCTCATTCACCCTGCACCAAAGCTCCAGTGCTAATGCCCGAACATGTCACTGGCCCGTCCCCTCCCACTTCCCCGTCCCTCTGGTAACCACCGCTTTCCAGAGTCTAAGAGCTACTTTTGTTACATTTTGCCATTTTCTTTCCTTATTTATATTCCACAAATGAGTGGAGCCATGCTGTAATTATCTTTGGCTTACTTAGCATAATCACCTTAACTTCCATCTATTTTGGCCCAAAAGAAATTGAGCCTCCCCTGGTGGCGCAGCAGTTGAGCACTGGGCTGCTTAGCTGCCCGCAGCCTCTGCAGCACCGGTTCCATCCCCGGTTGCCGGTGAGGGTCCCACATGGCGCGCAGACCTCTCCTGCTGCCCGCTGCTCCCCTCAGCAGTGTGCTTTGGTCCTTCTGCCTGTTCTGCTCCCCGCTCTGGCTCTGGTGAATCCTCTCACCTCCTGCACTTCTGACTGTACCCAGTGCTTGTATAAATAAATCTTTTTTTAAAAAAAAAAGATACTATTTCATCTTCTTTTAATGGCTGAATAGTATTCCATAGTGTATATACACCAAATATACTCTATGGGCCAAATAATCCTCACGGAACAAATAATAAGTAAAGCCAAGATCCCCAAAAAAATGAAGAGGTAGAAAGAACTTGCACAGAAGCACCTAACTACAAACCTACCCGCAAAGAGGAGTAAGATATAGCAGAACTCCATGAAGGGGATGAGAGTCTGGGGAAGGGTGCCATTCATCTCATAAGTATGCTCCTTGCATACCCTCGGGAAAAATGTCCAAATGATGTAGCTCAAGTTGGAAGCACAGATTTTAGTTTATCGCAGAATCTCTTGTCTTAACCATATAAAAAAGGTCCCAAAGAAATTACCATTGCTCTTTTGATTTATTGCTCCCTTGATCAAAGGACTTCTGTCATCATGGAGGGGTACAGACTGTCCCTGGAAAATTCTGGCTGGAGTAACCCCACCAAAAGAACACTGCGGCGAGGAGGCATGAGGCTGGGGAGTGGAAAGACACACGGCCAACGGAGTCATGGAGATTGCAGCCCAGGACTGGGTGGGGGGAAGGAGACTCAGCCTTTGCAAATGTAAGGAGATTTTCCAGTAAAGCGACAATAATTTAATTACAAAAGTGCTTCTGATACTGCTACCCATGAAATCTTTTTTGGCAAAAAGACTGACAGAGTAAGTACAGCGGCCTAAGTGATGACTGATCGGCTTGAATTAGAGCCAGATTAAAGGTACTAGACTGGCTTTCCTTGTGGGGCACTTGACGCCACCGCCAAACGCTCCAAACTGAACCCTGCCACTGGCCTCTAATCCAAGGCCACCGTGTTCTGTCAAGGGACATTAACAAGTTAGGTCAGTGGGCCAAACAGCGACACTTTTCTCTCCTGATTTATCTATCATTAGCACAAAATAGTAACATGACTCTGACTGATTTCTAGAGCAACACGCAAAGGCTACCGCCATGGCGCTAAGGGATATTGCCGGAGAATAATCACGTTTAAAGGGATCGTCAGAGTCTCATGAAGTGCCAGTGCCCCAGTAGCATTTCAACCCTTTACTGCTCCACAGTGCTTGGTGCTTCGCAGCCAAAGTCTTAACAGCCCACAAAGGCTGATAAACACCTTGTGTGTAATAGTCCACCAAGGAAGCAATCTTCAAGTGATTTTTAAGTCTGGGTGTGGCTCCATTTATATTCATTTATATGGCTTTTAAAAAAATAATGACACTTTGCATTTTACTGGGAACCATCCAGTTTTTTATTTAAAACAGAAATCTGGAAAAAAAAAAAAAAACAAAAAAAACTACACAGTTTCTGTTCTGGACCATTAATTTTTCAGTCAGATCTAACTATCATTTAATTGGTTCCTGATGTTAAAACTTGGATTCCACTTTAAACGCTTGAAACTAGAGCATATAGAATAATTTGTTATGCTGAGTTATTCATCCCAAATGTCCAGGGAAAATAAACGAATCTCAAAATAAAACTGGCTACCTTCTATGATGACACAAAATTAATAACATAGTCTAAGGAATAAACCGTGTGTCTATGTTTGCCAAAAGGAAAAAAAATCATTAGGGCTTCCATGATGAAGTCATATTTATTTCATATTAATGTTTAATGTAAAAGAAGGTCTGTTAAAAAACAATGAATCTGTGAACATAAGCTTTAGATATCTTACCAAATTTAACAATACTCAAAATCATAATTCAGATAAATCTGCTTTTCTTGGGTATATAAAAGAATCTACAGCACTTCTTACTTCTTCATTTACATCAATTACAATTAGTTCTAGTAACATTTAATGCTAAATTAATTTCTAAAAAGAAATTTAAAATTTCCAAAAGTTGAAGGTAGTTTTTAAGTCTAGTTTAAACTTGAAATCTTAAAAATAAAACTGCTTTATAGACACATTTTTGGTAAGGATAGGGGAAAAGTTGTTGGATAACTAGGAAATTTAAACAGAAAGGTGGCTTGGGAGCGCTGCATTGTAAAAAGGTCTCTGTTCACACCAGAGTCCATTTGTAATGTGGCTCGACTTAAGCACAGAACAGCAACCTGTGAACTGGAATCCCACACATGCAGATAAGCGCCAGTGAAAATCCTTGGAGAGAAGAGCCAGTTCAGCATGAACCCAGTGCAGTTTGGAAACCAGTGCTCTGGAGACATGCCAAATTAGCTAGATAATGGATCTAGCACTGCTTGTAATCCTTAAGGTGCTAAAATCCAAAATCCTTTGCAGTCGGAGGACAGCTTGTGGTTCTGAGCTACTGACCAGGCTGTGTTTCTGCTGTTTTGTTAGTGGCACATCATTTTGTAAATGAAGAGCTCACATTACCGTTAAAATGAAGTTTCAAGAGGATATAGCAGTTCTAGAAATGTATTAATAACAATGTATCCTGACACAAGGCGTGAGCCTATGCGTGCTACTACATTTTGTTTCCCTACTAATCGTTGAATTGTTCGGTTTTTGTCTTTTTCTACTGGAGTTTTGAGTAGCAGTATTTGAAGCATCTTGCAGCTTCAGAAGCATTTTGGCAATTAAATGATCATCGCTTTGCTGGGAAGTCTTGGTACGTTTGAAAAGACTGAGCTGGTCTGGTTCTCCTCACCCCTTCTCGACCTGCCATCTCAAAGGTACTGTCAACTGCGTGTCTTAACAGCCTCACAGCCTCCCACCAACAGATCGGAATATCTGTGCGGGTTTAACTATCTTTCCTGGTTCTTTCTAGCAGCAGCTTCCACTGGCAAGATGATTCATTGGCTTCACGTGATAGTCTGACTTACTGCTAAGAATTCCTCCCCATCTTCCCTTCCCCAGACCTCTTCCACCTCCGGTGTGACTAGGTCTGTGAACACACCAGGTCACGAGACAGAAAACTGGCTGGCTGGACACGGCGCCGCCCCGAATCTAATCATCCCTTTTGCTTAGACCCCAAATGTGCCTCAGGTTTCTTCATTTTTATCCCTTGCCCATTGCTTTCATGGAAGTCTTGACTGTTTCTTGCCTGAACGGCTGCGGCACTCGTACCCTGTGTCTCCCTATGGTCTGGTCCCCCTATCCCCTTCTCCTGTTTTCACACCACCCAGGCAGGCTCTCTGGAGAGCTCAGTCCTGAGAGGCACCGCGACTAAAAGTCTAAAGTCTAAACTCTTCCACTGGCCTCATAAAACCTCTGGGGTCCAACGGTGACCAAGCCCTGCATTTATTCCAGTTTCCGTGTCCTCACACTTCTTTCTGTATCTTTCAATCTGCTGCACGGACTGTCTTTCCCACCCAATCCTGGACAATCTTCTTAGAGAACTCCTTGCCCCTCCTGCCAGGACACCGCCCTGTCCACCCCCGGCCATGGGGCATTCCTGACCTTCTTGCCTGGTCCACCTTTTCTCACACGCTCAGTTCAGTGCCAGGGAGCTAAGAGTTCAGGGTGCCTGTCAATTCCCTCAGGACTGGGATTTGCTTTTTCTTATCTGTTTTTGTCATTTTAACATCTAGTCTAAGTCCTGAGGATCTGAAAGTCAGTTGAGGAGGGAGAAGGGGGATGAGAGACTCAGAAGTAAAGAAGGAAAAGAGAAAAGAACGAGAAGGAGGAGGGTCAGAGCACTGCTACCTCTGTTGGAATGAATACTTGAGCCAACTGAGATAATCAGCTACTCAACACCTGAGCGGTAACACACACAAGAAAGACTCAAGTCCTCAGTCGACACAGGGAAGCGGGTGTGTGAGGCCAGAAAAGCATCTGAAAAGACACAGTACAGACCTTTCTAACATAACTGTCATTTGTTGAGATGGGTTTCTGAAACCAATAGTATCGTAAAGAAAATAATGAATGCCAGAAGGGTGTGTGGGGGTGGATTTGTCTCCCAAATACACCCCAGAGATTGAAAAGGGAGAAGGAGAGGATAAAAGTTGACTAGACGTGAGTGAAGCCAAAAAATCACCTTTACCGCCCCTTCAAAAGGCATCAGAGAAAGGAAAAGGCAATTGTACATTAATGGGGAAAAAAATCAACCACTCTGATTAAACGTTACATATTTTTTACTCACTCAAATTTCAGAAGGCCAAGGGAGGGGCCAAAGGGTGTGCTTATACTAATGATTAATCTCTCTCTCCCTGTGTTTTTCAACCTGGTGACATGGTTGAACTTGGGGGAGGGGAGGCAGAATTAAAGTAGCAAAATACAAGTTTTCTTTGATTCTGCTAGAACATTATCCTAATGAAAGTCTCCTGGATCACTCACTTTTATGTGTCCACTGAGCTGCTTCTTTGAGAGGAATTTTCTTCATGACTTGGCATCTAAACATTCTCTATTTGCTGTGAAGAGTCACTGCACAGAGGAAGCCACAGCACATTATCCCCAAAGCCATTCATAACAGATAAGGCATCCTCAAGTTTTGTCTGCTTTTGAAAAAAGAAGTAATGTTTCTGAGCTGATCATTTGTTAAAACATTTGAGAAAGATAGGAATGTCTTACCTGAAGGAGTCTGCTCTTACTATATAGTGGCAAAGAGAAAAAAAGTCTAAAGACACAGGAGGAATAAATAATTCTCCGTGATTTATTTGCGGAGCCTGAAGTGTATGGTTCTGAAAGAGATATTTCCCAGAGCTGCAGCAAGTCGGCCACAGCACCAGGGCCGCTTCAACTCCCAAACTACTTTTCCACAAACGTTCACCTCTGGTCTCCACGCTATGCTTCCTGCTGCAAGGTTAGTCACTTAGTTCATCTACTTTTTCTGCTCACCCATCTGTCTATCCGATCCAGCCAAACCTCTGAGGGCTCAGTTTCAGTGATCTGGAGACGACTGCCTCAGTGCCATTTAATCACCAAACCAACACTAATCTGTATTTTATCACTGACTTACTGCCTGTCCCAGATAAGCCACTCGCTTTCATTCATTCATTCACTTAACATATATGGCATGAGGAACTACAGTGAGACTATGAGGAACTACAGTGAGACTACTGCGATGCTAAGTACAGGCATGAAACTTAACAACTCTTCAGTGTGGCCCCTGAGCAGCAACAATGGGCAGCAAAGGCTATAAAAGAGGAAGAGAGAAAGTAAGGGAGCAGAGGGAGTAACCAACTCCAACTCCTTTCTCCAAACAGAACAGAAGTTTGCCTTCAAGGGGCATGCACGCACTATACTTAACTCCAGAAATGATGGCAATATTCTTGTGTGCTGTCAGATTAACCTTTATGCTTCGTAAGACCTGGGTCTTTGAGATCATCTTCTATAGACAAAACTGAGAAGTAACTTCCCACCCCATCCTGCAACTTACTGAGAGGAAAATACCTAGACGCTTAGATACCTGTCTGGTGGGAACAGGTGAGAGGAGTGTGACCATGTATAAATTACTGAGAGACCTGCTTACAGTGTATTTAGAAATGTGACCCAAGTTCACACTCTGGCGGTGGGGAGGGCTGTGACTGAGCATTAACACAGCGCCTTCACCAGTAACCTACCAGAGCAAATTCCTGGAGATTCATCCTCACGATGACATAAGACCTAACAGCATTGAAGGAGCTCTCACTGCACCTCCATGCACCAAGGGCTCATCATAGTGCACATACACTGAGGTGCTCAGGGAAAATATCAACATCCCACCTGGCCAGGAAAACTGAGGACCAGAGAGCCATGCTGGTCAACAGCACGCCCAAGGGAGCTCCGGGGCTGAGTACCGGCCAGCGCTTCTCCATCACAACCACCGCCTCTCACACTTCACTGTGTGTAGAAACAGCAGAGAGAATGAAAGCTAAATTCAGAGACAGGCTTCAGGTCAGAGTGACCAGAGAGCTGCGATGCGATGACCCCAATGCCCATGAACAACTACGATGGGTTCCTCGTCATGCTGGATCTCACGGCGAGAAAGAAAAAACTGCACAAGACAAGAGCAGACACAGAGTTTCTTCTTTAAAGACCTTAGAGATTTTTCTCCTTCAGAGAAAGGAGGATGCACTTTCAAGGGCAGACTAAAGCAGACACGGGGAAACCATACAGAGGAAACGGGTCGTCTTGGAAATGATTGTAAAATTCACTCCACACGAAAGATTTTGCATCATAAATTATTTACTTCCTCCAAAATCTGGGAGGGTTTTTTCCAGATTAGAGTAGGAAAATATGGGTCTACACTAGGCTTCATCTCAGGCCCACAACTGAACAAGAGGCGGCAAGGGCCCCACGGAAGTCTCTGGTGGTGGCGAGAAGTGAGTAAGCTCAGCGGCACTGAGAGTTTTCAGATCTGGTTCTGGACCGCAAGGGCAGGGCCCAATGGAAGAACCATGCCCCGGACCTGTGGCATCCTGGCTAGGCTTTTGCAGCAGACAGGCCTAAAACAGCAGTGACTTAGACCAGACGGAAGTTTCTCTCTTTCTCAAGTGTCAGTCCAAGCAGCCCAGTCAAAGTGGCAATTCCATGGTGCCAGAAGCCCAGCTCCTTCCAATGCATTGCTCGTGACGGCTGCTCCAGCTCCAGCCCTCACATCATATCCCAGCCAGCAGAGGTGAGACAGAAAAGGCACATTGCTTTCTTTAAGAACACGATCCAGAAGTTGCACACGGTGCTCATATGAATCTCTTGCCGGCTAGAGAAGCATCCCAGGTGCCCCGTTTAAATTCTACGACAGAAGAGGACAGCACACATCAGAGGACAGCCAGTCATTTCTGCCACGGACCCAACCCTGAACAGTCATTTCTGACAAGGCTTCCCCTTCTTCCCTCAAATTCACTGCAACTATTTTTCTAGCACTTTGCTATAATTATGAGGCTCCTGTTCCACCTGAACTGCAACCCCATTTCTGAGGTACGCAGTCACTGGCCACTCCTAACAGTGGGAACCACAGCTCGAAAACAGCTTGCAAAGCCTGTGCTCCAACGTGATTAGGCTTGTGAATAATTACTGATTTTTCACCACTTGTTCTTAACTCAAGTAGAAGAATTAATTTGTAATGAAAATAAAATGACCTATTTAAATAGGGAAATACCAATCCATGGGAAATAAATGGTCTCTGACCTCTGTTAGAGAAGTCAGGTACTTTCTGGCAAGCTAAGAATATCGTATCACTAAAAACCTGAGGTATGAAAACATGATGAAACTTAATATTTTAATGATTACTTAAAAGTGATGGTTAAGACCATATTTCCCAATTCTCTCTCCATTTACCTATTCTAAGCAGTCATGACATTAATAAAGGGGCAGGGCACTAAACCTGAGGTTAAATCAATCAAATCCTCTTCCAATCAAAGTTGTACTGAATGTATGCATGGAATTTATTAGGATTAATATTGCTCACAGCCAAGATATCAAGAACGACATTCCATGTGGCAGGAAAGCTTCTCGCCACTGTCCAGAGCCTGTATACATACCATCCAGTAGTCATGTTTCATTGCAAGGATGCTGTCAAACATCTTGTCCATGGCAACATTAAATATCGGTCTGGAAGCCAGTTAGAAAATCCCCAAACTGAGTTTATTTGAAGGCTTAACAATATAAATTGCAGAAGAAGAGAGAAACTCCTCTACAGTGTAACACTACAAACAGTCATCCAGAAACATATTTCATGCACAGAGTAAGATCCCCTTGGCAGGCCAGCCCCCCAGAGTAAGCTGCAACATCTGTAACATCTCCAGCTCTGGGAGGAAGATGACACTTTCTGAAGCCTGGAGGAACTGTGCTTTCCCCTTAGAACAGAAAGCATCATCCCAGAGCATGGGTGCTCTCAGCTTTATTACCACCGCCAAACCCTGTAAGTCTCTCCCCCCAGATACATACACACACGGGCACAGGCACACACAGACACCCATGCATACTCGTGCATGTAAGTACACCCCAGGCACTCGCACATATGTACATGTGCATCACAGGCACATGTGTGCACACACACATACACAGACATGTATACACACAGAGAGAAAAATTACCAAGTAAAGCATAATTTATGGAACACAGACTAATCAGGACCTACCTGGTGGCTCAAGGGGTTAAGTCTCAGCACTATGAAGCTATCACTCAGCACTAAGAAGCCACTGCAAGCGTGAGTTCAACCCCCGGCCAGGGAGCTGACCCACACGGCACGGCAGACCTCTCCTGCCTCGCCCGCTGCTCCCCTCAGCAGCGTATTTCAGTCAGTCTGCCTGCTCTGCTCCCCACTCTGTCTCTGGTGAATCCTCTCACCCCACACCCTCTGCACCTCTGTCCTATACCCCAGCTCTTGTATGCAGAAATAAAATAAACCTTTAAAAATAATCATAACTAATAAAACACAGACTAGTCATATATCACTGATTGATACTTTCTGGAGTTAAATAATTAAGGCGCTCTGATCACTGGGGTGACTAGAATCTTCGCCTTCTGACTTTTCACTAGAAGACAAAAAGGCATCTGTGGCAGACACCGGCAGCTACTTTCTCTTGCCATCCATACTGCTCCCTGCAAAATAAGTGTTCTTACCAGCCTCCTTTCAGCTAGGTGTGGTCATGGGCAAGGTTCTGCCCTAGGAGAGGTTAAAGGGTGAATCCAGCATGCCTGCTCAAAGGACCATACCCCAGGGGAGTTCTTGTTGCCGCTTCCTCCTCTCTTCCAGGTTGTTGCTTAGACACGATGGCTAGAACCGGCACACAAGTAGCCATCCTGGACCACGTGGAGACTGGGACTGCACACTGCGCTGGCTTGGTATCTTAGTTCAAGCAGGCTAACCTGCTGTGCCAATGGGAAATGCAGGTTTGATGACATAAAACAGATTACTTCTGTCATCCAAGCAAGGGCTTGGATAGTTCGGCTCCAGTCATTTAAGGACTCAGCTCATGGTGACTTTGTCATCTTTGTTGTGAGGCTTCCGAGGCCACCCCAGCTCTCACCATCCTGCGGAAATCACACTGGGAAAACAGGGGAAGCCAGAATCGGAGAGCACCCACTAGGCAAATCGGGGGAGGGGGATGCCTACCCCTTTCTTTTCACCTTCCTCTGCCAAGAGCCAAGAGCTTCATCACAAGGCCACATCCAGGCTCCGGGGAGACTGTAAATTCAGAGCTTTCGGGGATGGTTGTATCCCAGCTATAATTTCACCACTATGCACGAAGAGGAGAAACACTGTAATAAACAGGCCCCTGTCTCTGGAGAGACGGGGGGTGACAGGAGTTAAGCCCAGTGACAACGGGAATGCATTTTACTGGCCGACTATATGACATCTAATGTCTCTCATTTGAAAGAAAAAATTCATTTTTACTCTGCTATGCCACTTTTTTTTTAAAGATTTATTTATTTATTTATACAAGAACCGGGGTACAGGCCAGATGTGCAGGAGGGGGAGAGGATTCACCAGAGACAGAGCGAGGAACAGAACAGGCAGAGAGACGAAGTACACTGCTGAGAGGAGCAGCGGGCACGGCAGGAGAGGTCTGCACGCCATGTGGGACCCTCAACTGCGGCTGGGGATCAAAAAGGCGCTGCAGAGGCTGCGGACAGCTTCACAGTGCGGTGCTCAACCGCCTGCACCACCAGGGGAGGCCCTGTTACACGACTTTTAATTTGAAGTGTTGTTTCCTTCTTTGCGGTCAAACATAATCCTAAATGGTACAGATTTTACCTTTAAACATAGGAACATTCGGTTTTATGAGTACAAAATACATATTGGTCAATTAAACAATTATGGTATTCAAACTATAAATGATTATGCTAACAAGACACTGGAAATTATGGAAGCAATTCTGGTTAGCCTTTAAAATGGAACTCTTCTCTAATGTTCTCCCATATTACTTGTCCTTTCACCATGCAATATTCTTAGTTATTTCTCTGTGGCCTAAATATTAAAAATTAGTTTATAAACTGAGATATATTTCAAACAGTAAAACCAATTCCATACCTAGCAATTTCTCATAGATGTCACCTCTTTAATCCAGATAATCATAACTACTACTCAATTCTTCATCTTTGAATTGAGTTTAAAATTACAATCAGTTTAGTGAACTGACGAAGTCATCTATGAATTTTATAAAAGCAGAGAAAGCAGTCTTTAGAGTTTTCTATGTTTATCATCATACTATCTGAAAGCGACAATTTATGTATTTTTTCCCAATTACAATTCCTTTTGTGTCTTTCTCTTGCCTAATTTGCTCCAGCTAGGACTTTCAATACAATGTTGAATAGTTGCAGTGAAAGTGGTACCTGATTTTAGAGAAAAAGCTATCAGTTTCTCACCACTGAGCATGATATTGACTGCGGATTTATCATATATAGTCTTTATGATAATATATACAGAAAACCCTAAAGACTACACTAGGGGCTCCCTGGTAGCACAGGGGTTAAGCACCGCACTGTGAAGCAATCTGCAGCCTCTGCAGCACGAGTTCCATCCCTGGCAGGCTAGGAGCAACCCACATGGCACAGCAGACCTCACCTAACTCACCCGCTGCTCCCCTCAGCAGTGTATTTCATTCAGTCTGCCTGTTCTGTTCCCTACTCTGACTCTGGTGAATCTTCCTCAACCTCCACATCTCTGGCCTGTACCCCAGCTCTTGTATGCATAAATAAATAAATCGTTTAAAAAAAAAAAAAAGGGCGGGCCTCGCTGGTGGCGCAGCGGTTGAGCACTGGGTTGCGAAGCTGCCCGCAGCCTCTGCACCGCCGGTTCGATCCCCGGCTGCTCCCCAGCCACCGGCGGAGGGTCCCACATGGCGCGCAGACCTCTCCAGCCGCCCGCTGCTCCCCTCAGCAGTGTGCTTCGGTCCTTCTGCCTGCTTTGCTCCCCTCTCTGGCTCTGGTGAATTCTCTCACCCTCCCGCGCTTCTGACTGTACCCAGTGCTTGTACAAATAAATAAATCTTTAAAAAAAAAAAAAAGGCTCCACTTTAAAACTTTTTGAAACAATAAATCAGCCCAGGCTACAAACTCAACACACAAAAAATTAGCTACATTTCTATTATGCAAACAATTAACTAGAATGAAGAAAACAATTCCATTTACTGTCACATCAAAAAAAATTAAATACTCAGAAATAAACTTAACAAAGGAGACAAAGGACCTGTACAATGAAAATCATAAGACAGTATTAAAAGAAACAGACAATACAAAGAAATGGTAGGATATTCCCTGCTCATGGATTGGAAGAATTGAAATTGCAAAAATCGCCACCTTACCCAAACAAATATATATAGTCAATGCAATTCCTATGAAAGTTTCAAAAGCATTCTTCCAAAAAATAGAACAAACATTTATTGACATGTACATGGCACCACAAGATACCCTGAATAGCAAAAGCAATCTTAACACTAGAGAAAAACGGAGGTATCACAATCCAAGACATTAGACTATATGACAAAAGTAAACGATCGAAACAGTCTGGTGGACCACTACCAATGAAAACAGAATTGAAATCCCACCGAAAAAGCCACACTTATATGGACAGTTAATCTAGGACATAGGCATCAAAGGTATATAATACACAAAGAGAAGTCTCATCAATAAATGGCACTGGGAAAATTGGACAGTTATATGAACGAATATAGACCACCATTTCACAGCAAACACAAAAATTAACTCAAACTGGATTAGAGACCCCAGTGTAAGATATGACCCCACAATTACATAGAAAACATTGGCAAAACACTCCCCAATATTCAGGGTTTTTTTGGGGGGAAGGGGAGTATTTGATTCCAAGAGCAAAGTAAACAAGAGCAAAAATAAACTGGACTACCTAAAACTAAAAAGCATCTTCACAGTGAAAGAAATGATTGTTAAAACAAAAAGACCCTACAAAATGGGGGGAAATATCCAGGCAACATACATCTGATGAGGGGCTGATTTCAAGATTTATAAAGAATTTATACAATGAAATATAAAGAAACCAACAACCCTATCAAAAAATGGCCCGAAGAGCTAAAGAAATATTTCTCCAAAGAAGACATACAGATGGCCAACAGGCACATGAAAAAATAGTTACCACTGGGGGCCTCCCCTGGTGGCGCAGCCGGTTCGTTCCCCGGCCGCCGGTGAGGGTCCCACAAAAAAAAAAAAAAAAATAGTTACCATAACTTAGCATCAGGGAAAAACAAATCAAATCCACAATGAGATACCACCTGATACCTATGATAATGTGATAATGGCCCATATCAAAAACTCCAGAAAAACAAGTGTTGGTGAGGATGTGGCAAAAAAAGGAACCCTCATACACTGTTGGTGGTAAAGTGATCTAGCCCCAGTGGAAAACAGTATGGGGTTTTTTCAAAATATTAAAAATAAATGTACCATATGATCCATCAATTTCACTCCTAAAGGTATCTATCTACCTGAAGAACAAAAACAATAATTCAAAGGTATTTATGCACATCAGTGTTCACTGAAGCACTATTTACAATAGTCACGCTACTGTAAGTGTCCAAAGAAAAGTGTCCAAGGACAAATGAGTGGAACAGGAAGGTGTGATATTTATACACTTTGGAATACTGCTTAGGTATTAAAAAAAACAGAAAGATGAAATCTTGCCATCTGCAACAACATAGATGTAACTGAAGGGGATTATGCTAAGCAAAATAAGTCAGAAGGAAAAAGAAAATACCAGATGATTTCACTCAAATGTGAAATATAGAGAAGCAAAACAAAGAAACAAAGTCAAAACAAAACAAAACACTAGAAATCTGACTGTAGAATTCAGGTTACCAGAGGAGATACAGGGGAAAACAAATGGAGAAGAGGGCCCCATGGACTATGGTAGAGGACTCAGGGTGCCTTGGTGGTGAGTGTGGTGTGGGGACATACATTTGAAGAGGTGTGAATTTATACCTCTGAATTTTATTCAGAGCTGTAAATCAGTATTACCTCAATTTTCTCAAGATTTATTTGTTTATGCATACAGATGGTGAGAGGATTCACCAGACAGAGTGGGAGCAAAACAGGCAGATCTACTGAAAGACACGGCTGAGGGGAGCAGCAGGTGAGGCAGGAAAGGTCTGCTGTGCCATGTGGGGTTCTCCATGGAGACCAGGGATTGAACTCGTGTTACAGCGGCTTGATAGCACTGTCTTTAACCCCTGCACCACCAGGGAGGCCCTCAAATTTTAAAATACCAAAAAAAAAATTAAAATAAGATTGAGCCCTCCACCCCCCCCCAAAAAAAAGAAAGCAAAATTCATATTTCCCATGTAAGTAAATTTAAGTAATTTCAAATAATATTGTTCATCTGCTAATATATGATGTTTTTCTTGAAACTGGTAAAATAACATTCAAAGCCAATGTAATACTGTGCTACAATGAAATTATTTTTTGTTGAGATTTGAGGTTTTTGTTATTTTGGGGTTTTGGCAATTTCATACTCTGTTACACATCTTAGAGAGATTTCTCTTTTTTTCTTACCATATTTTGTAAAGGAGCACATATACACATAAAACTTTCCTATGGGGAAACATGAGTCCTTCATAAATAAGAGCTCATTAAATCAGATTCTCTTCAATGCCTTGATCAGCATTTAACCCTTTTAAGTGATTAGGGCTATATTTAGCACCCCTCACCACAGCACTATGAAGTTAAAATGGCTTAGAAATCTGCCAGTTCATGTAAATGGAGATTTTTCAAGTATGGGAAGCAGAAGATGTGGTTCTGCTCTTACTGAGCAGAATCTGACTTTCTGATCTTGAGTGTCGCTTTATAAATGCTTCTGATCTCATCTTTCTAATTAAAGCGAACGCTCAAATCAAACAATCTCGTTAATCTTGTTCACCTCTACCAATAGTCCTCCCAGCCCTCAAGTTCCCTGACTCTGTCACTATAAGGCCAAGCTTGTAGCAGGGACAGCAAATGGCAGAACCTCACAATAAGCATCCGTAGGAGCAATGGGAAGGGTCCGCGATTAGTCAGAAGTGGTTCCGGGATTGTGTAAGTCAGGAGGAGGCTGTGTTTGCTGCCTTCCATGACAACTTGGAGTCACACTGACAGTTACTTTTCCTGGGAGTTTCCTCCTTGCCAGGCATCCGGCCAAGTGAATTACATACAATAGCTGAGTTAATCCTCCTGACAACCCCGCGAGGGTGCCCTATATCCCCATTGCACAGATGAGAAATCAAGAGACTTAGCGCGATTAAATAGTTTGCCTGAACCACACAGAGCGTAGACTAGAACCTGGGGCTCCCAGCACTTGCAGGAGCCACCTGCAGGGCAGGCTGTCCCTGCACACTCTCTCCTCCTCCCCGCTCTCAAGGGACCACTTGAGTCACCAGGAATGAACCTCGCCATGCAGTCTCCACAGTAAACATTCTTTATGTCCCTCCCAGCTCCATGCCCTGACTTCCCCTAGAGACGTGGACGTGAATTGAGCACTTGCCACAGAGCTTGCTCTTTATTTTTTTTTTTTTTTATAGAGGCATGTTTATTTATTTATTTGTTTTTTTTTGTTTTTTTTTTTTTTTTTTTTTTGTTTATACAAGCACTGGGTAGAGTCAGAAGCGCGGGAGGGTGAGAGAATTCACCAGAGCCAGAGCGGGGAGCAGAGCAGGCAGAAGGACCGAAGTACACTGCTGAGGGGAGCAGCGGGCGGCAGGAGAGGTCTGCGCGCCATGTGGGACCCTCCTCCGGTGGCTGGGGAGCAGCCGGGGATCGAGCCAGCGCCGCGGAGGCCTCGGGCAGGTTCGCAACCCAGCGCTCAACGGCTGCGCCACCGGGGAGGCCCAGAGCTTGCTCTTTAAATAAAGTATCTCCTTTCCTACTCACAACTGTCCTCCCAGGTACAGTCCCTCCATTTCACAGGCAAGGACACCATGGTACAGAAAAGCTAAGGTCACTGCCCAAGCGATCTGCAAATAAATGAAAAGCAAATGTCTGAACCTAGTTCTAATTGCAAAGAAAACAAAAAGGTATAAATGCTGGGAACATTCTAAGTTAACACGTATTGAACCCGATGATGTGCTGGACCCTGTGCTGATGTGCCACACAATCCATCCCGCTGACTCCTAGAAAACAGGTATGACCACTACTGATGTCCTCTCTCAGGTAACAAAACCCAGGCAGTCTTGGATAAATCATGAGAGAAAGACAAGCCGATAACCACTAGTTGTGTGTGCTCGACCCATGTCTGAACCAGCTTCTGCCTTGGTTTCCCTGGAAGTGAACGAGGTGTGTTGTGAGGTTTGATTATGTTCAAACATGTCAAGCATTTGAAACAGTCTCTTACTCAGGGTGTGAACTATATGACTGTTGAGGCAAAATACAGAAAGTCTGGACTTTGCTTTTAAGTTTCCCGATCTCTCTGTGCCAGTTTTGCCACATACAAAATGACCTTGTACCACATATGTATACAGGTTCTCTACTCTCTTGAGTAGATGAGTAGATACCTATTAGAACAATTCATGGCCTCTAAGTGTTCAGTAAATGTTAGATTTTCATTCCTGCTGTTACTAGAATCCCATCATTAATACAATTTTGATCATCTTTTCCATCACGCAAAAAACCCTGGCCTGCCTCAGAAGCACTCAACCAGCGCTGCCCGAACCCTTTTCCCTCAAAGGAGCAAAGCAATGCTGAAGGTGGTCAGCAATGCAGGTCATTTCATACGATCCATACAGGTAGGTCCAAGAATGCTGTTCTCCTATGAACGCAGCCCCAGGGGCGCAGGCCAGACACTCAGCATCTAGGCACGGATGGTACTCACCACCCCATGCAAACACGCACCTAATTATACCCTCCCGTCTTGAATGTTGTCTAAGAATGCACCTGACCTGCATGACTGAAACGCTCTCAGGGCAGGGCTTGACATCAGTATTTGGAGGACTGTGGCACCAAGATGGAGTCCAAGGCCTTGACTGATCTCCTGGTTGATGGACTGATGGAACAACTGGCCCTCGAAGCTCCTTGGCCCAGAGCTCAGCAGGTCCTGAGAGGCGGGATGGCAGGAGGCTTGCACATGGCCAGGGCTGGGCTGGAAGGCTGCCTCCTCCACTTTCTGGTGAGATAAACTTAGGCAATGTCCCCCCTTTGTACCTTAAAAAGCTCTGAAATGGAAATCATGATAATAATGGCTCTTCCAAGGATTAACTGAATGAATGATGTAAGTGCTCACAAACATGTTGGGTATAATAAATGCTCAATAAATGTTGGCATTACTGACTGGCTAACTTAAAGTAGTCCTGGAGGCCTGGCCACTTCACAGTCATATGGTGTGTCCCTACGTGAATTAGAACACAAGGGAGCTTCCCTCCTTTTGTGGGTACAGGCTGGTGTCCAACAGGGAGAAAGCTTCCCACAGCAGCTGTGCCCTGCCCATCACTGCAGCAGGGAGTGTGTGCCAAGCGTACATGCCTCCATGAATCATGTTGGCTGTTAAGGATCATTCACCAGCATGACCTTCTCTTTTCTTCATGAGACACGCTAATAAGACGACATCACTTGCCACCCTCACATGCATCCACATCCACAAAAATGTTACTCTCACAACAATTATCATACAGACTCATCCTTGGGCATGAGCAGACAATAACATAATAAAAAATTTACTGTGTCCCACTACCCAGATGCAAGGCTAGGCACCATCATTATAGCCTTGAAAATCGGGTGTGATGCTAGATTTTCTCATCTGGGGGCAGAAGTGGTGAAGGAGAAAGAGAAGCAAGCAAGCAAGCAAATAGAGAACCATGTGGTAGGCACAGGGTTGGAGCCAGGGTGGAGGATATTCAAAAATGAGGCATAACACCAAACATCAGCGATGCAGAGACAACTTCCAAGAGAGCGGCATCCAAGCCGAACTTCAGTAAAGCTAGACTAAAATCTGACAATTATTCTGTTATGTGCGCAGAGAAACCGAGGTAGCAAGACACCAACCTGACATTATAAATATGTACAAGAGTCTCGGGAAGAAAACATGGTCCTGCAGACTTGGCATTCTTTGCTTCCACCATCACACCACGCTCCCTTTCTCCAAAAGATCTAAACATTTTAAGTTTATGAGTCTGACAACTTCAATGGCATTCCTTACCCAGGCTATAAAATTCTGGCCCTGCCACCACAGAGTTGTTTTTCTGAATTTCACAAACAGAGATAACAGTGACTCTCGTTTTCTGGCCAGCCACAGTAATGCAGCCCAGGACCTTGGTTTATATTTGAAGAGTAACTTTACAACTGCAAAAAAAAAAAAAAAAAGTTGTTGCCTGCGAAATCCAGACCAGAGGGGTAAGTATAAAGGACAGGAGCTTTCTCTTAGATTTCCTGCTTCAGAAAAGAGAACTTTCTGATCATTTCGTAAATCTTGGCTTTCCCTTCCAAGTTACTCTGGGGGGGGGTGGTGTTTGTACAAACACAGGGAAACATCACGCCATCATGATGTCTACATTGTAATAGAAATGTGCTCTCATTTCAAAAATACACCGGGTGAGGGCCTCCCGGGTGGCGCAGCGGTAGAGCGCTGGGTTGCGAAGCTGCCCGCGGCCTCTGCGGTGCCGGTTCAATCTCCGGCTGCTCCCCGGCCACCGGAGGAGGGTCCCACATGGCGCGCAGACCTCTCCTGCCGCCCGCTGCTCCCCTCAGCAGTGTACTTCGGTCCTTCTGCCTGCTCTGCTCCCGGCTCTGGCTCTGGTGAATTCTCTCACCCTCCCGCGCTTCTGACTGTACCCAGTGCATGTATAAACAAAACAAACAAACAAGCAAACAAATAAATAAAGAAAAACATGCCTCTGTTAAAAAAAAAAAAAAAAAAAAATACACCGGGTGAAAAAGTTAAGTCCCTATGATGTAATTATTTCGTGTTAAGAGACTGACTGTTCAGAAAAAATAAAGAGGGTGGATGAACACATCAGCTTGAGTACAAAGGCATTAACACATAACCTATAAAACAGAGTTTATATGTAAGGTCATAAGTAAGGTCTTCCTTTTATTTCACAAGTACCCATACGTCCATCCTCTTGGCTCTGAAATCACTGTACAAGCATTTCATTAATCAAGGAACTTGATGTGCCATGTAAAACTGGTTCAACCAAAATATTCAATGTGCCCTCTGCCGAGCATAGGAAGGCTACTGCTATCTTAGAGCCAAATCTGGCTGCCTTCCCTTCTTACAATCACGTAATTTGACCATTGAGACATCCCCGCTCCCACCTCAATTCATTTAGTCAGACGGATTCTACTGTATCAGTCCACGGTTACAACAAAACAGAGATTATTATTAGAAGAGAGAAAGATGTTCCTTTGGCATCATTATAATCAGTAACCTGAGGCGTGCCAATGTTAAGTCAATAGCAGTTATTTATAAAGCATGAGGTAGCACAGGATGGCACTGTTAGGAATAAATAGAACCCAGAACTCCAATCCCTAACTCCAGCCAACAACCGAAAGAAGAATTACCTCGGGAGTTCTGGAAAGGGAATAGGGTCAGTGAGGCTATATTTGCATTCTTTACTGAGGGAATATTTTTGAAATGAAATATGATAATAATCAGATATTTACCTCAAAGGGAAGAATCAATTCGTATCAAGTTTCGCGCCCACTGTCTGACTGTGTAAACGCTCCGTGCCTGCGGAGCCCAATACGAGCCGGAGGAGGAGAAAGGCCAAAGAGCATGGGCAGAACAGTGAGCGCCCGAGGCGTGCAGGCAAGCGTGCTCACTTGGACGTTCTTCTTTTCCCTTAGCCCTTTATATGAAAATTCCTCAACTGCCTTCTGTATGCCAACATTGTCCTAGGAGCTCTAGACTCAGCGGCCAACAAGGAAATCAAAAACTCACAAGAGGGAGGTGTTTTCCCTAGTTTATGGTTAATGAAAGGGAAGTTCGAGACAGCTTTTCTGAGGTCCCGGGGCCATCAGTCACAGAAGGTGCTAGGAATATGAACGCAGGCCATCTGACTCCCAGACCCCCACCCAAGGCATTAAGTCCCTCCACCTCCAGGGGGTGCCCTCGAGCCCTCCTACAGGCATCGCGGGCACTTTTGCTGTTAAACTACCTCTGAAACTGGAGGTGTGGGTAGGGTGAAAGGGGGGTAAAGACAAGGGGGCTAAGAATCTAGTCTCAACACTCCTCTCTTCCCCACAACTGAACTAGAGGGAAACCATCATTTTAAAGTAGCTGCTAATATGATAGTATTATCTAACACTTATTTATTAAATAAGTTTGGCTTCCGCCAAATCTTACAGTTGCTCCAGGAAAGTTTAGCTGGTTATGTGCAGAGTACAAAATTTACTCCTAAATTCAAAATCATTTAATTCTCAGCCAAAAATCATCCAGTAACAAATTCCACAGTTGAGTCATCTTTAGGCTGTGGGTTTCCAGCACCAATGGCGCCTCAGACCCAGGTGGAGAGATTTTAGGTATGACCAATTAATTCCCTAGGCCTGATGAAATCAGAGGCTCTGGGGATGGAGTCCCAGTTTGAGTTTGGCTTCAAAGCGCTCCACTCCAGGTGATTTTGCTGTGCATGGGAGATTGGTGACTCTGCCTTTAGGTGATTCCCAAAGTGCAGTTCTGGAGACCAGCCGTAGCATTATCTGAGAATGTGTTCAAGATGCAGATTCCCAGGCCCCGCCCAACTCTACTGAAACAAAAACTCTAGGGGTGAGGCCCAGCAAGTGTGTTTTAAGAAGTTCCCAGGTGATTCTGGCACATACTCAAGTTTGAGAACCATAGCCTTAGAAAATTTTGTTAGTCAAAGATCTGTTAAACATCCAAAACAGTTTCTAAGCCATTTCATTTCCTAACATTGGCAAGGATAAGCTACTCAAAAACATTCTTGGCATGTGAAAAAATAAGGGTCACAGTACATAAAATTCAAAATAAAGGAAAAGTAGGAGGGGGGAAACCGATCATTGAATTCATTTTTTTTCAGTTTCTTCCTTATTTTTATTGATGTTTTCCCTTCTGTTTCTAGTGATCAAATGCTGAAGTTTGCAGAGAGCCAGCCCTAATGTAACTGAGTTCCCTTTCTCTTTAATTGCATGAGACACATGTGAGTGCAGAAATATGAGTTGCAGATTTACATGTATTAATCTTTGTGAGCGCGGCATTCTCCGAGTATCATGCAAGCCTCACGTGACAGTCCTGGGTGCCACAGGCAGGCATGAGTTGTTTACATTAGCAAATACATTTCAACAAAAACACATGTTGGCAGTTAGCACTCTCTCAACAACTCACACAAGCCATTCTGCGGGGAGTGAGACTTGGCTAGAAGAATCTGAATTTGAAAAGTCCCTTTTTCATATTTGGTTCTGAACAACCATCTGAAGATCTGAAAACATTTGGGATATGCTAGATTTTCAGCTCTCTCTATAATACAAGGAGCTCGCGTGACGGGTGCAAAGCCATGAAGATGGAGATGCAGAGCTCTGAGTATCGTCACAGGAAGACTCGGGGGGAGGTGGGGGGTTAACGCAGAAGCCAACAAAACAGCCATGTTGTGGAAATGGGGACGTGAGCAGTCAGACAACTGCAATTTGGAATGGCTGAGGGCTGTCACTAAAGTAACATCAACTCGGACAAGCAAGCCACCCCCAAAATGCAGCTCGTAGGGCCAACCCATGAATATGACATGTAAATACTTCTATGTTGACTGGTGAGGAGCTGACACTTTTAACCCAGACAATATCATCTCACTGTCCTGTCCCCCGAGTCCTCTCCCCACACCCTCAGCTGCAGAGGTAGCACCAGGCACAGCAGGGAGCCCTGCAGATCATAGAGTGTTCTGAGTGTTTAGAATAGAATGTGTCCATAAAAAATGACTCCAAAAAATTTAACATCTTAGCTTTACAAGATATTTTCATTTTGAAATGAAATGCCTTTAAACACAGATACATTTTTAAAAGTAGGAGTAGATTCCTGCAGATGAGGCCTGGAGCAGTACTGACTCAGGTCAGTGTCTACTACGGTCACTGTGGCCAAAGTCTCAGGCAAGGCTGTGCTGGTTCTTGCACTGCACAAGGCTCCTAACCAGAGGGTACCAGGGGCCACCAAACTGCAGTCTGCTCTTCCCTCAGAGCAAGCATTGAAAGGCATACAATGTCTTGGGAGGAAAAAAATATATAATAAATAATCATAGATACTAGGGGCTCCCTGGTGGCCTAGGGGTTAAGTCTTAGAGCTATCACCTCTACAGCCTGAGTTCAATCCCCCGCCAGGGAGCTGACCCACATGGCACAGCAGACCTCTCCTGCCTCACCCACTGCTCCCCTCAGCAGTGTCTTTCAGTATGCATGCCTGTTCTGCTCCCCACTCTGTCTCTGGTGAATCCTCTCAACCCCCACACCTCTGGCCTGTATCCCAGTTCTTCTACACACAAAAAAAAAAAAAAAATTTGCAGCCATTAGAGTTTGTGGCCATTTGCACAATCTCTCTTTTCATCTTTCTTTCAAAGCAGTGTTTGTGACATACCAAAAGGAAGGTTCTCCCAATGCAACTGTGCCAATAAGCTGTCTATGAGCCATGGTGCAGATTCACAGAGCAGGAGTGTCTTCCCCATGGGCCATCCTCACCCTTCTCTTTCAAGCCTCTTGGCTGATCAAGAGAAGCGGCATGAGGAAGCACTTGGCAATGGGGCAGAGATGCACAAACATCTGTTGGACGGGACTTGACTATCTAAAGCATGCTCGGTCACAGCCTCTAAAAGCCTGAGAGGCCCCACCACCCAAACCTGCTCATTTGGTTTTGCTGTTGTGGGGATCCACACCCATCATTCACTCCAGCTCTCCTTTTTCATTCTCTGCCAACTCCCTTAGCTGTAAGCTTTACCAGTCCCTTCACTTCCTGTTCCATCCTTGACCATCTCCAGTCGGCGGCTCCCCCACACCCAGCCCCAGCTCCTGGAAGCCCCTCTGGAGCAGAGCCCCTGACACGAAGCCTGTGCGGCAGGGGAGGGAAGGGGCTGGGTTGCTCAGCTTCACTGGGCCACTGTCACAGGGGGAGCTAGTGACCTCGGGAGCATTCACTGTCCTCTACCCCCAGCTGCCACTAAGTCAGCTAACTTCTCGAAGCGTCAGCTCTTCCCCAAGTTTCCTTCTCAGAGCTCTGGATTCCACACCTTAATAGAGCTTGAATTATTAATGACATTAATGGTGACTCAGAATAAACATAAGAGAAAAAGACATTTTAAGATCAATGCAGGGGAAAAAAGGATTCAAATAAATGAAAGTATCTATAACGTTCACCATGGAAAAAGTCCACTTCATCTTCCTCTTTCTTCTGTCACTAATAATAATGAATTTCTATTCAATATCAGTCCCAAAGACATGAATCCTACGGGAAATTTCCCTTTCTTAGGTCATTTATTTTTTAAGAAATTCTAGAAAATGATATTAATTTAGTGCCAAGACTTTGCTTTAGCCTTAGTCCTCTCATCCAAATTCTGATGAGGTTTACTATGTAAAGAGGATTAATGTTAACATTTAATTTAAGCACTCTAAGGATTATATTATCCATAAATGTCAGTAAATAAGTATTATCTTTATCCTTTGGTATACAAAATGTAACACTCTTGTACTGCATTCGTTTCTCACTACCAGTTGGCAATTGAGGCGTAAGGTGGGGCTTTATAAAAAAACTAGTATGTGACCAGCAATATAGGTCAAAGCTCTGTTTCACACTTAAATTCCTTTATTTTCTCTCACTTACTCTCAACTTATATAAGTTCTGGTTCTTAGGTAATCAGCCCCACAGCAATACTATTGACTTAATTTTTCCCAGAAGTAGACATCTTTGTCTTCTATCACATGGGTTCAGATTTAGTGTCTCAAATGCCTTTTTTTTTATCTTTTTTTTTTAAGATTGATTTATTTATTTATACAAGCACTGGGCAGTCAGAAGCGCGGGAGGGTGAGAGAATTCACCAGAGCCAGAGGGGAGAGCAGAGCAGGCAGAAGGACCGAAGTACACTGCTGAGGGGAGCAGCGGGCGGCAGGAGAGGTCTGAGCGCCATGTGGGACCCTCACCAGGCAGCAGGGGATCTAACCAGCGCTGCAGAGGCTACAGGTAGCTTTGCAACCCAGTGCTCAACGGCTGTGCCACCGGGAAGGCCCTCAAATGCCTTCTTTATATAAATCCCTACTAGTGAGAAACTCTACACAAGATCTACCCTAGCAGGGAAAATGTTCAATGTAAAAAAACCTTGGCTTTTCAATTTTGTCTGTACCACATATAGTTTATTTTTGCCTCATTTTATTATCATATTTTTTCTTATGATGACTCCTTTAAGAGATCGGTCATAAATCCAGCATACCTAGGTTCTCAAGGAATTATCTATAAAATGTACCAGATTAGTCCACTGGACTCAAATCATTTTTACTGAAAAGATGATTTCCAACATCACCCTAAAGTCTTGTTTTCTTAGTCAATTATTTTATTTTTGTGGTGAAGTATGATACAAGCATCAGATTTTTCCTTCACTTACAAAGTTCATGCAGAAACTCCAGTGACCTTAAGTAGAAATATAAGATAAGGCCTTAAAGATACTGTGAGTCAAAGAACTGAAATGCCTAAAAGCAAGGGTGGCGGGGGGAGAGGGGTCTTCACTGGGTTTCGTATGTTGCAAAACATGGAGTCCCCTTCTTCATGAAATGTCTTTGAAACTGAGACAGGGGCCTCCCTGGTGGCACAAGGGGGTAAGCACAGCACTGTGAAGCTATCCGCAGCCTCTGCAGCAAGAGTTCAAATCCCTCTCAGCCAGGGAGCTACCCACATGGCACAGTAGACCCCTTCTGTCTGGCCCATGGCTCCCTTCAGCAGTGTATTTGAGACAATCTGCCTGTTCTGCTCCCCACTCTGTCTCTGGTGAATCCTCTCACCCCCTGCACCTCTGGCCTGTATCCCAGTTCTTGTATGCATGAAAAAATAAATACTTAAAAAATTTAAAAATAAAACTGAGGGCCTTCCCTGGTGGTGCAGGGGTTTGAGGGCAGTGCTGTGAAGCTGTCTGCTGTCTCTGCAGCGCAGGTTTGATCCCAGCCAGCGGGAGAGAATTCCACATGGCGCGGCAGACCTCTCCTGTCTCGCCCGCTGCTCCCCTCAGCAGTGTATTGCAGTTGTCTGCCTGTTCTGTTCCCCATTTTGTTTCTGGTAAGTCCTCTCAGCCCCTGCACCTCTGGCCTGTACCCCAGTTCTTGTATAAAAATAAATAAATCTTAAAAAATAATAAAATAAAAATATAAAACTGAGCAGATTTCAATCCGGACCCCCCAGGGATATGCCATGCATTAAAGCAGAGTATCAGCTACCTCTTACAAGTCCCCTCTGAGCCACATCACTTGCCACTTACTTTGCTCCAGTTGTCACCCTGAGGCCACCTCTGCAGAGGCCCCTCCCAACCCCCTGGGCTCAGATGTCTCAGCTCCACTGCAGCACCTCAGCTCTCCAGCTCCGCAGCTGCCCCTCAGGCCACCCAGCACCCATGCTCCACTCCCCACCACAGGCAACCACTCCCCAGTTAATACCCCAGTCAACAGGCTGCAGTTAACAACCATGGAGCCAACCTCAGGCCAGTGGAGAGGAGACAGTGGGCAACCTGTTCTCCCGGTGCCATCCTCAAGAGCTCCCCTCAGGGCTTCCCTGGTGGCGCAAGGGGTTAAGACGCAACCTATGAAGCTATCCACAGCCACTGCAGCACAAGTTCGATCCCCAGCCGGCCAGGGAGCTACCCACATGGCGCAGCAGACCTCTCCTGTCTCGCCCGCTGCTCCCCTCAACAGTGGATTTCAGTGGATCCTCCTGTTCTGCTCCCCACTCTGTCTTAAGTGAGTCCTCTCACCCCCCACAACTCTGGCCTGTACCCCAATTCTTGTATAAGTAAATTAATCTTAAAAAAAAAAAAAAAGCTCCCCTCAGAGGCACAGAGCTAGCTCCTCTGAGAGGACAGCGCCTGAGAGTACCCGCTCCTCTCCAGTCCTTCCTCACCCTCTTTCCCTGGGTCGTCCCGCTCGTCGGCCCCTCGCCCCCCTCGCCGCAGGGAGACACAAGGCCGCGGCCTCGGCGTCGGGCCTGGGAACAGGCGTCCCGTGCTCCGGCACCACGCACCCGCCCCTGGGCAGGGACGGGCCTTTCCCTCGCTCACCTGCAGGCCGGGCTGCCGGGCTCCACGGGGGCTGCGGTGCTGGGGGGCGCCGCAGCGCTGGGGGCAGCGTGGCGCTGAGGGGAGCTGCGGTGCTGGTGGCGGGGCTCCGGCCGAGGGCCCCAGGCGCCAGCTCCGGGAGGTCACCCCGGCGCCCCGCCCCCACACGCATGGCCCGCTGGGAAACCCCGGGCGCCCCGCCCACTGCACGCAGAGCCTGCTGGGAAACCCCGGACGCCCCGCCCCACACACACACGCAGAGCCCCTGGGAAACCCCAGACGCCCCGCCCACCTCACGCAGCGCCCACCTTGAAAACCCGGGTGCCCCGCCCACCGCACGCAGAGCCCACCGGGAAACCCCGGACGCCCCGCCCACCGCACGCAGAGCCCGCCGGGAAACCCCGGACGCCCCGCCCACCGCACGCAGAGCCCGCCGGGAAACCTTGGGAAAGGCGAACATGGACGCAGCCATTACTATTCACAGCTATGGGGCTTTTTTTGACGCAACCCAGAAGTAACCTCCCAGGTAACACACAAAACCTGACACCCTGGGGGCACCTGGACAGCCTTGGGGGGCTGAGGGCGCGGGGTGGTGGGCGCCGCTCGCAAGGCAGCGACAGGGAGGGGAAGGGCCTAGACGCCTTTTAACACAGTGAAACCCAAGTTACCTCAGCTATTTTAAGTGTCGCTGTGTCTTCCTGCTGAGGGTAGCGGGGGCCCCGCTTGTGACAAAAGTCTCCAGTCATAAGTGCCCTGAGAGCAGCCGGACGCCCGCGTGTGGCCCGCGCGCCTGCTCGAGGCCGCTCCGCGCATGCGCCCAGCCTGCACCCTTCAAGTCCTCGCCACCCGCGGGCTCCCCCCTGGCGCCCGGCCGGGAGCCGCTGTGCACCGCGGGTGTCAGGGTGCTGGGCGTTACTGGGCTCCCAGGACACGGAGCTCTTCACAGAATGAACATGGGTGGCCACCTGCCTCAAGCAAGTCTACTGGTACGATTTTTCAATCTTTGGCAGTAACATTCTTTTTTATAACATTATTGTGCATAGCTGTTTTTTTTTTTTTTTTTTGGTCATAATGCTACTGCTTACTTTGGACCACGTAATAGTGTAGCCATTCCTTTTACAGACACTGGGACACCCAAAATATCCTGTGACAAGCTTTGCTTCTTTGTCCTCGTGCAATATCCAGATGGGTGGAAGTTCTGGACCAAACCTGCAATATCTGCAAGGTGTATCTGTATTAACAGACATCTGTTGTTGAAGCCAAGTGGCGTAAAACAAATGTTTGAAAATTGGGGTATACCTGCATTCATGTACGGGTCATAGAGCTCAGGCTGAAGGAGCAGCAGCTGCCCTAGGGAAGCTCTTACATAAAACAGCATAGGCAACTTTACAGCCCCTGCATGTGTCACTTCAACTAACATCTCAGACCAAAGCAAGCCACGTAATGAGTCCAAGCTAAGAGCACAGGGTGTAGGTTTGAGGAGATGGGAAGAAATTAGACCAATGATTCAGTCTTCCTTACCTGGCTAACATAAGCACTGCAGTAACCAATTTAAATGACTATCTCTGGTTAACAGATGAAGAACTAACCATCTATCAGATAAAGAAACTTTCCCAAAGTCACAGATATGACTAAACCAGAATAACCCAAGTCAAGTCTATCAGACTCAGAAATCCATTTATTCACAAGCACCCACCGTCTGCCTGCAAGTGGGATACCTGAGTAAATTAACAAGGTCATTGTGTGGGTACTTCTCCAGAGAAGATGGCCAACAGGCTCATGAAAAGATGTTCATCATCTCTTCATATTAAGAGAATGCAAAGCCAAACAACCACGAGAGATCACCTCACACCTGTGAGAATGACAAGAGACAACAACAAAAAGTTAAGCAACAACGAGTGTCCCTGAGGATGTGGAGAGAAGGTGCCCTGGTGCTCTCTTTGTGGGAGTGGACGTTGCTGTCACCTCTGTGGAAAGTTTGAAGATACCTCAAAACTG
Organism: Talpa occidentalis; assembly: GCF_014898055.3. Classification (NCBI taxonomy): domain Eukaryota; kingdom Metazoa; phylum Chordata; class Mammalia; order Eulipotyphla; family Talpidae; genus Talpa; species Talpa occidentalis. The sequence goes on from NW_023601322.1 coordinate 95,783,808, forward strand.
TAAAAATTAAAATTCGATTCAATCAAGGAATCCTACTTGTGGGTATTTATCTGAAAAACGTGAAAACATGAACTTGAAGAGATACCTGCACCCCCATGTTTACTGCAGCACTAGTCACAGAAGCCAAAAGTCAGAAACAACCTACGTGCCCAAGGACAGATGAGCAGTACTTGGCTGAACACAACGAAATAGTACTTGGCTACGAAATAGATGAGATCCTGCCACTTGCAACAACGTGATGGACCTAAAGTATATTATGCTGAGGGAAATAAGTGAGACAGCAGGACAAACACTGTATGATTTCACTCAGATGTGAAAGAAGGCAAAGAAACAAAACTAATGAACAAAAAAAAAAAAAAAAAACCTCAGACTATAAACAAAACCCCTAGTGGCGCAGGGGTTAACTCTCAGTGCTATCAAGCTGTCTCCAGCTTGAAATGTTAGTTGAAGTGACATGCAGGGGCTATAAAGTTGCCTATGCTGTTTCATCTATGAGCTTCCCTGGGGCAGCTGCTGTTCCTTCAGCCTGAACTCTATGATTTGTACATGAACGCAGGTATACCCCAATTTTCAGCTGTCTCCATGAGTTCGATCCCCAGCCAGGGAGCTGACCCCCATGGCTCAGCAGACCTCTCCTTTCTTGCCCGCTGTTCCCCCCAGAAATGTATTTCAGTGGATTTGCCTGTTCTGCTCCCCACTATACCTGGTGAATCCTTTTACCCCCTGCACCACTGGCCTGTTCTTGTATGCATAAATAAGTAAAAATAAATCTTACCCAAAAAAAGGAAAAACCTCAGACTATAGGAACAAAATAGTGATGACCAGAGGGAGGTTGGGTAAATTGGATCAAAGAGGGTCCATTGGATGGTGAAGGATGGAAAGTAGATTTTTGGTGGCAATCCCAATAGACACACATTTATAATGTTACACACTTGAAACCAATATGTTATAAGCCAACTTCAATTTTTAAAAATACACAATTTTTTAATAAAATAATTAAATTTAAACATTGAAAGTACCATTCTGACCTCAAAGAACTTATGGCCTAGGGACAGAACGTACAGACATACAGCACAGTACAATTCAGTGACTGCTAGAAACTTGCTATGGGCAAGTTTCAGGGGTGGGGGGAGGGAGGACAGGGACCACGTCACCCAGGACAGACTCCTGGAACAAAGCCAATTTTTCCCCATTTCTCCACCATAGCTCACAACTGGTTTCTCAGCATAGCATGTTTCTACATAGCCATGGTGTGTATGCTCAGGAATATTTGTATAGATAGACCTAAGAAACTACTGTGCAGGAACACCTTTCTGTGCAGGAATGCCTTGGCTTTATGGGTAGACAGAAATCTGGACATTTCTTTTCCAACTGAGGTCAGTTTCTTCTAAGAGTAGCAAAAGATACGGTGAACCTTTCTAACACTTTTTTCCAGAATTTAAGCTTTTATCATGGCTTATAACAACAGTCACCAAAGTTACAGTTTTTTAATCCAGAAACATAGCGCTGTTTACTCCATGTAATTTCCATGTATGTCAGGACATTTTCTGTTTTCTTATACAAAATACACTGCAGATGCCCACGTCAAGATGACTCGTAATATACTGACTTGTATATTACGCAGAGAGGAAGAGAGTACTGAGCAAGAACCCTAGTTCCTTCCTCAAGGAGGATTATGGAACACAATGCAAACATTAAACAAGTAAGGACTTAGAGTAAACCAAAGTAGTATAAGCTATGATTAGAGCCATGGTGTGGAAGCCTGTCTGAGGGCAATCCATGCACTGAGACTAGAAGGATAACCAAGGCTTCACCTTGAGCCAGGACACCGGTGTTCCTGGCTAGGGGATGAGCACATGTAGACTTGAGATGGGCAGGCTTGTTCCAGGAACTGCAAGGCTCCCGGGCCTGAGAAGTTGTGGCTGCAGAAAGTTTGGCAAGGCTGAGAGGTGACGCCACAGTACGGAGCCCTAAGGTTGTGCTGAGAAATAAGTACGATATTCTAAGTACCACAGGAAGCCATTCAAGTATTTCGAAGTGGGGAGAGGAGAGAGTGATGACTCCCAAGTTATCTTGGTTAACGGTGAGCAAGCCTCCTTAGCCCAGCAGGTGACACTTGTGGAGAGTGAAATGCTCACAGGTTAGTGTAGTTGTGGAACAATGTCACAACCACCTAGGAAAATAAACCCCATATTTGTAAATTATATACACAAAGCACTAACACTCAGCCATTCTGGTGTAAGGCAGTTCAAAACACTTATATTGACATGTCAATACTCAGCTGTGTTCTTTTAATAAGTGATTTTTCACACAGCATTTGTCCTTATGCAAATTTGATAAATGGTTTAGTAACCATTCTCTTTTATTGTTCTTTGTTTCCATAGCACCTGCCTTCCTTCTGAAGACAATGCAACATTTGTCCCAGGAAGGTGGTATTGTTTAAATAAAAGTTGTTTCTTTTTTTTAAAGAATTTATTTAGGGCCCCCCCAGTGGCACAGCGGTTGAGCACTGGGCTGCGAAGCTGCCCGCAGCCTCTGCAACGCCAGTTCGATCCCCGGCCACAGGGTGAGGGTCCCACATGACAAGCAGACCTCTCCTGCTGCCCACTGCTCCCCTCAGCAGTGTATTTTGTCAGTCTGCCTATTCTGCTCTCCGCTCTGACTCTGGTGAATTCTCTCACCCTCCTGAGCTTCTGACTGTACCCAGTGCTTGTATAAATAAATAAATAAATCTTTAAAAAAAAAAGAATTTATTTAATTACTCTTACATAGAAGAACTGGGATGTAGGCCAGAGGTGCTAGGGGTGAGAGGATTCACCAGAGACAGAGTGGGGAGCATAGCAGGCAGATTTACTGAAATCCACTGCTGAGGGGAGCAACAGATGAGACAGGAGAGGTCGGCTGCACCATATGTGGGTTAGCACTCTGGCACAGAATCGAACTCAGACCAATGCAGTGGGTGATAGTGCTGAGACTTAACCCCTAGGCCACTCGGGAGGCTCCCATCTTATTTTCATTGAAGAACATCAGCCTTCAAAGACAAACTGTATCTGCATATGAAGTTAATGGATTTCTGATATGCTAAAAGATTGGTCCCTTGAAGAATTCTAGCAAGGTAAATATACTCTGAAGGAAAATGACTTTCTTTTGGATGACAGAATAATGGTTTTAAAGATGTCTTCCAAGCCTGACATAAACACAGTGCCCAAGAAAACTCATCAGGTATATGTTTAAATCACCATTTTATGACTAGGTGAATCTTCTATTTGTCCATTTTTAAAAATAAGTGCTCTCCTCTGTATTAATTTCCCTGGACTGCCATAACAAATACAAATTTGGCAGCTTCAAACGGGAAACCTCTCCCGGTGTCAGCAAAAGACTCTAGCAGAGAATCCATCCTTGCCTCTTGAAGTTTCTGGGGTTCCCTGCTGCTTTGTCTTCTGGCAGCATACCCAGTCTCTCTCTCTTTTTTTTTTAAAGATTTATTTATTTATACAAGCACTGGGTACAGTCAGAAGTGCAGGAGGGTGAGAGAATCACCAGAGTCAGAGCAGAGAGCAGAACAGGCAGACTGATGAAGTACACTGCTGAGGGGAGCAGCGGGCGGCAGGAGAGGTCTGAGCACCATGTGGGACCCTCACCAGGGGGCCAGGGATCAAACCAGCGCTGCAGAGGCTGCGGGCAGCTTCACAACCCAGTGCTCAACCGCTGCACCACCGGGGAGGCCCCAGTCTCTCTATCTTTACATGTTCTTCCCACCTGGGTTTCTCATCCATGTCTCTATGTCTCTTCTTCCTAAGGGCACATCACTGGATGCAGGGCCCATCTAAACCCCAAATGATCTCACCTCAAGATATTTAATGTGATTATATCTACTAAGATCTTGTTTTCCAATAAATTCCCATTCACTGGTGGAACTTACAGAGATCATTCTAGGGGACATAATTCAACCCAAAATACCTTTCTAAGATATATAGTTAATACTATGATTGGCTGGAAAGGAGAGAAATCTCAAAATAATAGTGGCTTATACAATAAGTTTATGTTAAATATAATATTCAAATAGAGAAGATAATGTTGATTAGCTCCCCAAGTTGTCAGTGACCCAAACTTCTGTCATCTTGTTTGGAAGAGGATGGCCTATATCCCCCAAATTTACCTCATGAACCAAGATAACTGCTCTATCTCCAGCCATCACTTCTGTATCCAGCCACCTGGAAGGTAAAATAGTAAAGAAGCACTTCCTTTTACAAAATTTACTTTAAAAATGTTTCACTTTATGACCGTCTATATCCTATTGACCAGATTTTAGTCATATGGCAAGCCCGGGAGCAAAGGAAGCTGAACATTATAGTTCTTATCCTATGCAACCAATTGCCCAGATAAATTCAAAAATTCTATTATTAAAGAAAAGTGGAAGATAACATTGAAGGACATCTAAACATCTCTGCCCCAATAGTAAAATAATCTCCCAGGATTGTTTTTGAAGAATTGAACCTTTTGAATCGCTATGTTCAGCAACGAATCAATCCTAGGTAGAACCTGAATTTACTCTAATCTCTGAAATAACCACACTTTTCCAATAGCGTAGAAGTTCATTTTTCATTCTTTCCTTAGAACTATCTATTTGCTTATTTGGTCCCTATAGAGTACTGTAATGTCTCTACAAATGTTTCCAGCTCAAACTCACTATAGTTATTGACTTTACAAAAGCCTTCTCCATTCCCTTGGTTGCAAATCTATTGTTATTGAGGAACTATTGCATGATGTGTCACTGAGGTTACTATCAAAGATTTTATGAGTGAAAGATGCCACACAAAGGGGTGTGAAACAAATAATAAGGGATTGCATCCCCCCAAAAGAAGGAAGTATACTTGGGGGGAGGGAGGAGAAGACACAGCAACATCCCTTTCAGCAGGAAATGAGCAATCCATTCACCTCTGACTGTGACAAAAAACAACTATTCAACAACAACCAAAACTTAAGGCCAGGACAGGGGATGGTCAGGAGGCACCTAATCTGAGCTGATAGGAGAAAGAAATGCTTCAGAAATTCCTATAAGGATGAAAAATTAGAGTGAGCCACAGACCAACACATTAATTAGGGGAGTTAGCTTAAAATACTATAAATGGGGTAAAGGGTAAACGCAGCTCTAGCAAACAGAGCTTATGGAAATGAGCAGGAAATGAGCATCCATAAATCACCTAGAATAATGGGTAACTCCTAACTCCCTAATGGAACTAGGAAAACAAAGAAATCCAGAAATGAAGAAGACCTGGCAGTAGGGAGACAGACAAGCAGATGGCTTCAGCAAGGACAGAAGGATCACTTTAGAGAACCCTTCTCAGCTACTGCCAACAGAGACCACACGATATCTTCTAGAGCTTCACCCTAAGGAGCAAGCAAGCGGAGGCTAGTTGCCAAATAGTAAGTGGGGAAAACATGTCTCAATACCCTGACATACAAAATTCCAGTACAACCTGCGGGGGGCACCCATTTATAAGGGCAAGAGAGGGAAAAACTCATGACTAAGTAGGGTATTGAGACATGTTTTCCTCATGTTGGGCCTCCCTGGTGGTGCAAGGGGTCGAGATACAACTGATGAAGCTGTCCACAGCCTCTGCAGCCCATGTTCGATCCCCAGCCAGGGAGCTACCCACATGGCTCAGCAGACCTCTCCTGACTCACCCGCTGCTCCCCTCAGCAGTGTATTTCAGTCAATCTGCCTGTTCTGTTCCCCACTCTGTCTCTGGTGAATCCTCTCACCAGCCCATACTTCTGGCCTGTACCCCAGTTCTAAAAAAAAAAGCACCATGTTAATTTCTTTATTGGCCCACTTCTAGGACTCTGGTGTAAATCCTAAAGAGAAAGATATTTTTGTGATAAGCCCCATCGCTAACTCATTTGAGACCTTCCATTTTCCTGTTTCTAGTTGCATCTCTTCTGCCCATAACAATGAGATCATTCTTTATTACACACGCACACACACACACACACACACCCGCATCTAATTAGAGAAGCAAGCCTCTTATTCCGAATCACCATTAAAACGAGCTCATCCAAATCTTCTATCAAGTGAACCATGAAGGGAAGAACTCAGCCACCGGTGGGAGAATTCACATCTTTCCAAAATGGTAGATGCTGAAAAATGTTTTCCAGTGGCATAATCTAAAAGGCAAATTTATAATCCCTAAAACACTAAAAATGAAAAAAATAGCTCAAGTCTCATTTAACACCAGTGTGATAACATTTAGAGAACTTTCATCTAGTATTGGATCAGACACCTGACCAATTATAGGTCAGATGATTTTTTTTTTTAACCTCCCAGAGTGTCCTTTTTATTTTACAACAAGGAGAGCAAAATCCCCTACAAACACCAGTGAGTTTACCTGAAAACCGTGGAAGAAATGGGAGCACACTCAGTGCATGCAAAGTCATACATAAACTCAGTGCATACAAAGTCATACATAAACAGGAACACTTTGCTCGAGGAGCACCGAGCTCCTGACTCACCACAGGGCCAACGTAATTGCCAGCGTTGAGAGGACTTTGTTTTATGTTCATTGTGATATACTTCGTGCTGCATTTCATCTGCTAGGTCTTTATCTTGATTCTGCAATTTGTTTGCTGAATTTTCATTTTGCTTGCTCAGGAATAAAAATCTTCTGTTTATGATCCCTGCACGGCACAATTTTTCTCTTTCTGCCGCGTGGAATTGTTGCCATCTCCTTAAAGCTTCCTTCAGGGGAGCACGTGGCCTTGAAGAAGAAGGGGTGACTTTGGGTGTTCTTCACGGCTGATTGACTTACAAAGTTTTAGGAAGAAAGAGAAGATGTTAGTTTGGGTAAGTGGGAATGGGGAAGGTGACATCTCAGCCTTGCACTCTGCCTGCAAACACTGAAGTGCTGACTTAGACACAATGTTTTCCTCAGAGAAGACCCCATCCATCCTGGCTTTACTTTTCCCTGACGATCATAAGCACGTAGGTATTTTCAAGGACCCCAGCATGAGCTCTGAGCCCTAAGAAGTAAGACCGAAGAGTCGGCTTGTGAACAAAATGGATCAGTTTCACGCCTGCTGTGGAGTAGGTGAGGGGACGTTGCTTCCCAGGAGAACCACATGGGCTTGTTCACGCCAGGCCCTCAGCCTCTGCCTCTGAACAGCCCACCTGAGGGAGAGCTTGGTGCTACAAGGCAGACATGTATCCATGCGCTACAAGGCAGACTGTCTACTCCTCTGAGAGGAGCTGAACAAAAAGACACCAAATGCCCTTGCTTGAATGGCTCCCACAGGACTGAAATGACTGTCACCAGGCCACAGGCCACCAGGAAGAGTAAGGAGTGGGACAAAGGGCTGGGAGTCCCGAGGGATGGTCTCTCCTCACACACAGGGGGAGTAAGAGGAGGCGTCTCTCTTGATAAACAATGGTTGACATGTATTGAGTTCTCCGTGTGCAGCAGGCACTGCTCTAAAGACTGGTTCCCATTAAGTCATTTAATCCTCACAACAAGTCTGTGAAGTAAGACCATCTTCAACCCCATTTTACGGATCAGGAAACTGACGCACAGAGAGGTTAAGTAATTGAATGAGAGAAACGAAAACCCTAATCAGGTAGGTCTACAAGGAGGCAAAGCAACATTGTCTCTTGTACAACTTCAAGAGGAAGTCCGGCCTTGATGGAGGTGTTTCTTCCCTTCTATATTTAGGGTTTCTACCCAGATTACCTCTGGGGCCGTAGGAGACGCCTGTCTACGGTGCTGCCCCTAGGCACACAGGGAGGCTGCCCATGCCGGGGTCAGGCAGGAAAGACAGGGAGAATTTTCTGTCTCCAAAATGTCTGTCCCTGGTGTGGAATGGCATGAAATCCCACTGAAGTCTCTCCTGGGGTGACGCATCCACAATCAGTTATAACGTAAGTCCCATTAACACAGCGTTGTGGTGACTTATATCAGCCTTTATCTCCGTGCCATGTATTAATTGGGAGTTAGCACTAGAAAGCAGCCCTGAGGAGGTGAGGCAAGCCACAGGATGGTTAGAGGAGGAGAGAGTTCTCAGGCGGTGAAAGGCGGGGAGGAGAGAGCAGGGAAAGGGCAGCAGAACTGGAAGACGGAAAGCACAAAATAGAGGCCGTCGGTCTCTCTCTCCCGCCTTCACGCTGTTGTACCTCATGGGGCCAAGCTGTGCTTTTCTTATAAAATAATTAAATTTTTTCATAAAAGTCTGTCATTGGCCAAAAGGTGATTACTGGGGGGTCTAGATTGCAACACAAACACCCCCAGCTACAGACCTCTCCTCTCCTGAGCGCTGGAAGTCAAGAGAGCAAAGAAAGGAGCGCCAGCGTCTGTGATGTGAGGTCCTGACTTGTTTCCTGACATCAGCTCGTCCCCTGTGTGTTAATTTCCTAGAGCTGCTGCATCACATTAACACCGACTAGGGGCTTAAAGCAAGAAGCATTTACTCTCTCGCCATCTTGGAAGTCTGAAGTCAAACATCGTGGTGCTGGCAGAGCTGTGTTCTCTCCAGAGAGTCTAGGGGAGAATCCTTCCAGCCCCTTCCAGCCTCTTCCAGCTCCCGGGAGGCATCTGCAGTCCTTGGTTTCCTTATTTTGTGGCCAATACCCACCACTCCCATTGCTGCCCATCTTCACATCTTCTCCACGTCTCCTCTATGTCTTCTCTTCAATTGGTTTCAAATCTTCCTCTCCCTATTATTGGAGTCAGGGTCTACCCAGATAATTCAGGGTCATCTCATCACCTCCAGGTCTTTAGGTACATCTGCAAACATCCTTTTTAAATTGCTTTCAAATAAACTGATGTTCACAAGTTCCTGGCATTAGTACATGGACATCTGTGTGAAAAGCCACCATTGAGCCACCTACACTCTATCACACATGCCATCAGCACAACAGGAAAACACAATGGATGGTGCACTGCTTAGAACCACAGGCCCACGCCCCCATCAAGACCAATACCAATAACAGGTGTATAGGGATGTCCTGTATGGGACAGGAGCACCAAGTACTTATCCCCAGCTGAGCTAGCTACCAGGCGCACAATGCAAGCCCATTCAGTTATACCTCCAGGGCCCAGACTTTCTTATCTATGAGTTAGAGGTTGCTGGAATGTTCTTTGAGTAGTCTCCCAACTTCAACATCTTACAGTGTTACAGAAAATTCCACACATATTTTAAGGCCCAGCATGCACAGAGTTAGAAAACAGACAAAAGTAATGTTATCACAGCTAGCCTTTCACTCAGCAAACACATCCGAATGCCTTTTATTTTTTTGGCCAGGAAAAGGAAGAGGCCTTGATACATCCATGAATAAGCCATTGCATTCACTAACACAATGCCCAGAATCTCTTGCTAAGTTTAAAATCAACAAGCCCCCACAAAATCAAACTGTTTTATACAAAGTCTGTTCTGTCTAAAAGAAGGATCTGGCATCCCCAGTCCAGGCAGAGTGTCTTCTGGGTACTAGGTATTCATTGTGGTTTATTTGGGCTGCTTTTTTCATTTCACACTCTTTTACAGAACATTTTTAGTGATATCTTCCCTCCAACCCACTAGCATTCTTATAGAGCTTTGATCCTCCTCTTTACATAAATATATATATTTATTTATTTACATGTATGTATATATATATATATATATATATATTAGAAGAACTGGCGTGTAGACCAGAGGTGTGGGGGGTGAGAAGATTCACCAGAGACAGAGTGGGGAGCAGAACAGGCGGATCTGCTGAAATATACTGCTGAGGGGAGCAGCCAGGAGAGGTCTGCTGTGCCATGTGGGTTAGCTCCCTGGCTGGGGATCATACTCTGCCTTAGTGGTGACAGCTAGTGCTCAGGCTTAACCCCTAGGTCACCAGAGAGGTACTGCAGTTTTATTCTTTTTCAAGGATACACATAGTGACCTGCCTATTTGAGCCAATTGTGCTGCTCCCCCTTAATTTTTGTGAAAGAAGCAGATTTATAAATAAGCAGATTGAGAAAAGTAAATGAATCCAATTGACAGCTCTGAGAGTTCACCTGAATTCATAAAGATTTCTAACCAAATGTCTTTATTGTTTTCAAAACTTTTTTTTTTAAGATACACAACTTTTTTTGTTAAGATTTATTTATTCATGCATATAAGAACCAGGGTACAAGCCAGACGTGCAGGAGGGTGAGAAGATTCACCAGAGACGGAGTGGGATGCAGAACAGGCAGACTGACTGAAATACACTGCTGAGAGAAGCAGCGGGTGAGACAGGAGAGGTCTGCTGCACCATTGGGGTATCTCCGCTGCCAGCCAAGATCGAACCCTCACTGCAAAGGCTACAGACAGCTTCACAGCATTGCGCTTAACCACCTGTGCCACCAGGAAGGCCCTGTTTTCAAAACTTTTAATAATAATGGAATGTCAAAACAAACAAATAAACCATATGCTTCCCTCTTCTGTGTAGGCAAAGATTTAGAGATCTTACTTTACAAGTTCTTTAATTTCTCATTAAACCTGAGAAATGAATATGATTATTTCCTTTACAAAGATTATAAAGGTGGAAAACACTTCACAAGTTTAAGGTCAGATCTGTCCACTGACACCTGGGTCAGGCAAACAGCAGGAGACAACAGGTTCCAGGCGGCTTCCACTAACTGCTCTCCACACCCTCTCTACTTGGGTCCTCACCACTCCCCAGGCAATGCACGTTCTTAGGGGTTTGCCCTTTTCCACATGAATGAACACGTTCTAGAAGGTGAAGCAGAGCTCAGTGTCAGGGTGAACTGAATCTGAATCCACAGGCTTTGTCCCCTTGCACAGTGTCCCCTTGGCACAGTCCAAAGTGGGTGTATACCTCAAGGACAAATACTGGGTGTTTACATAATGGACATTTCGGAAAAGCGAAATACATACAAAAACTCGTGAACACTAATAAACACAGAAGGCTTCTGAGTTAAAAAGGCAAGCCTCCCTGTTGGCCTAGGGGTTAAGCCTCAAAGCTACCAATGCTGCAGCACGAGTTGGATCCCTGCACAGGGAGCGACACACATGGCACAGCAGACCTCTCCTGTCTCGCCCGCTGCTCCCCTCAGCAGTGTATTTCAGCTAATCTGTCTGTTCTGCTCCCCACTCTGTCTCTGGTGAATCCTCTCACCCCCTCCACCTCTGGCCTGCATCCCAGCTTTTGTATGCATAAATAAAATAATTTTTTTTTAAAAAACTGCTGTATTCGTAAAATGTGCTTCAATTTAGAGTTCCACTAATGTGGCATTTCATTCCTCTACCTGGTATTTTTTGGTTTGGCTTTTTACCAAAAAAAAGTGCTTACCACACTGTAGCCAAATCAATTAGGAATTTTCCCCTCACAAAGACACAGTACTGCAGGTCAGATTTCTAGGGTCTTTCCGTATAAATACATTATAAAGGCAAGTAGCAAAAGATACTAAATGAAATAGAATAGTTAACGTTTCTATGAAACATTATACTCACAAGGAGAATAAAATGTTTCATAAGTTCTAAATTTGCTGTCTTTTCAATAGTTTCAATACAGTAATATAATTTACCATCCTTTTGACAGAGTATTAGGATAAATGAAGAGAGATTAGTTTTACCTTCCCAGGATCAAAACAACCCAGTGATTGAAAAAGGCATAACACGTCATCTAAAAATATTTCAACACCCAATTTTATACTACCAAGACCATGTCACTTTTTTTTGTAAATTGGCCTGAGACAAAGAGGTTTTCATTAATTCTCACTAACATTATTGCAAGGAAGAGCCAGTTTCAGATAAAGCCACATACTTTTTTAATTATGTGTAACTATGCCAAGGTATTCTTGGGGAGGGAAAATAAAAGCTCCCTCATAACCCTTCCTGAGAATCTTACCATGGGGACTTTACTCTTATTTAAATTAAGAGTCAATCCTTTATTAAATATATTCTAACTTGCTATTACTATTATAGGAAAATCACCTCTATGAATGAAGAGATTAGGAGTAGGCGAGGCAGGGAGAATCTGAGCTGGATTGTTTGTTCTTTTGCAATTCATCAACACTTGCGAGAATGCTTAGTAAAACTATAAGCATCATTTTATACATTAACCACTATCCTGTGCAGAGTGAAGTATGCAGCGAAATTTTTGCCCACTCTTGAACAAGGACTACGAGAGCATGAGACATCTTTGATAAATAAAAAGTGTTTAAAGAATTTATATTTGAGTTCTCTAAATGAGTCAGAGGGTTTTCCCATTTTGATTATTATTTATCCTAATCTTTATTTGTTTTTGTTGTCAAAATTATAAGCAGATAGGACTTACAGGAAATGTTGACATATAATGTATGTATATATGTACATAAATATTTATATACACATTTATACAGGGTGGCCTATTTAAAATCATCATGCTTTCCATGGACCTCCTATTGGGAATATTTAAACATATATTCATTTCTCTATATATAGAATACAGACGATAGGGGGAAAGGATATATTCATAATAATATGACTCTTTTAAAGTCTTCTTAACTAAAAAGGGCTAAATATTTAAATGAAACAAAACAGCTAAACTTAATCATTTTACCTCTAGTTAGGAGAGAGAGAGCTGATTTAGGTTACCTAAAGGTTTTATGACAGGGTTTTTTGGATTTTTTTTATATATATGAACTCAAATATTTGAAAAAGCTGCTCAATATAAAAGCCTCAAAAAATAATTTGTTGCCCATCTTGAACACTTGGGCACATCTTGATGGGCATGCAAACTGCAGAGCCACTATAGAAAAACAGAATGGAGGTTTCTCAAAAAAATAAAAATACAACTCCAAATAATCTCGTAATTCTACTCCTGGGTACTTACTGAAATAAAACAAAAACAATTTTGAAAAGCTAGGCACCCCCATATTCACAGCAGCATTACTTAGAGTAAGCAAGGTATAGAAACAAGTGTTCATCAGCGGGTGAATGAATGAGGAAAATGCAGTGTATATAGGCACAATGGAATGCTATTCTGTCATGAAAAAGAAGGAAACCTTGACATTTGCAACAGCATAGGCAGACCTTGAGGGCATTATGCTAATAAAATAAGTTAGACAGAGAAGGACAAATGCCTTATAATCTCCTTTATAAGTGAAATCTAAAAAGCAAACTAACAAAAATACCAAACTCACATATACAGAGAACAGATTGGAGGTTGCCAGAGATGGTAGGGGTGAGGGGGAACAGGAACAGGGGGTGACTGGATCACAGATATGAAAAAGTGCAAACCTGCAGTTATAAAATAAATGACATGGGGATAGAATGTCTTATATTAACTCTACTTAATAATACTGTATGGAAATATTTGAAAGCAGCTAAAAGCATGAATCTTAAAAGTCCTTACCGGGCCTCTCTGGTGGTGCAGTGAGTTGAGCACCACACTATGAAGCAATCCGCAGCCTCTGCAGCATGAGTTCGATCCTGGCCGGCCAGGGAGATACCCACATGGCGCAGCAGACCTCTCCTGTCTCTCCCGCTGCTCCCCTCAGCAGTGTCTTTGGTCCGTCTGCCTGTTCTGCTTCCCGCTCTGTCTCTGGTGAATTGTCTCCCCCTCCCATACCTCTGACCTATACCCCAGTTCTTGTATTAAAAAAAAAAGTCCTTATCAGAAGAAAACAAAATAATATGACTATGTTTGGGGGCAGATGTTAGTGGACTTATTGTGGTGATCATTTCACAATATATGCAAATATTGAACCATGTTGAACATCTGAATCTATGTATATGTCAATTATACTTCAATAAAATACTTTAAAATTTATTGTTCAAAATAATGAAAACCAGTGACTTCTAAAACAGTGAGATTTTTTCAGTCCACAGTAATGTTTAACTAGAACCTAATACTAGGAAAAAGTGTGTGTGCGACTGACTGTATCACAGTCCCTTGGTCACCAGTTATTTTGAAGGTAGAGATTTACATGAATTTTGGTTTTCAGAATCTGCTTATCACCTGAAGCAGGAAGTCAGACATAGTCAGTCAGTTAAAATCAATACATTTTATCCATATCAGTAATTTATCCTATTCTAGAAATAGTTATAAATGTTAAGTTTCACAAAAACACTGCATTTTGTTGTTTTCGCCCTACTCTATCATGCCTTTGTCTTTCACTATCTATAGGCCATACCCACCTCTGACACAAAAGGGGAGATACATCAGGGGAGGATTAAACCTCCCCCCCCAAAAAAAGAAGGAGAAGAAAAGAAAATGAGTAAGCGTCCTGTTTTTTTTTTTTTTACATTTTTTCATTCTTTTTTTTTTAAGATTGATTTATTTATTTATACATGCACTGGGTACAGTCAGAAGCGCGGGAGGGTGAGAGAATTCACCAGAGCCAGAGCGGGGAGCAGAGCAGGCAGAAGGACCGAAGTACACTGCTGAGGGGAGCAGCGGGCGGCAGGAGAGGTCTGCGCGCCATGCGGGACCCTCCTCCGGTGGCCGGGGAGCAGCCGGGGATTGAACCGGTGTCTCAGAGGCCGCAGGCAGCTTCGCAACCCAGCGCTCAACCGCTGCGCCACCGGGGAGGCCCCGTCCTGTTGCTTTTGAGTCATACATTACTGTCAGAAAAAAGAACTCCAAACATTTTGCAGCCCTGTATGTCAACTTGGAAGAAGAAAGAACATTGATACGCAGGTGACAATGAGTGGAAGATCCTACTTGCTCCAAGATTAATCCAACATTGTCTTTCAAGAAATTTAATGTCGGGCCTCCCCTGGTGGCGCAGAGGTTGAGCATTGGGCTGCGAGGCTGCCTGCAGCCTCTGCAGCGCCGGTTCGTTCCCCGGCCACCGGTGAGGGTCCCACACAAAAAAAAAAAAAGAAAGAAAGAAATTTAAACATCTCCCACTAAATCAGCGACTATAGTTCATTATAGTTGGTTTAGAAAAGAAACTAGATATGCCGGGAAAAACATGAATCTAAGCAAAAAGGCAGACTTCCAACCTCAAGAATGACCTGAACAAAAAGACCAGTATCCCCCAAAAGTGCTGATAAAGGAGGCAGTCCCCCTATGACAGAAGGCAGGGTCTGAGAATGTAATGGTGGCACTGCATAGGAGGTATGCTGTTAGTTACTTGCCATCTTTGAAAATTTTGACAGCCATCCCCATCTGCTCAAGTGGCAAGGGTGAAATTTTATCAACATTAAAAACTTAGAGTATATTAAACTTAGAGTATATTAACTTAGAGTATATTAAAAAAAAAAACAACACTAGGGGGCCTGCCTGGTGGTGCAAGGGGTTAAGACACAACCTAAGAAGCTATCTGCAGCCACTGTAGCACGGGTTCAATCCCCACCATGGAGCTACCCACATGGTGCAGCAGACCTCTCCTGACTCGCCCACTGCTCCTCTCAGCAGTGTATTTCAGCAGATCTGCCTGCTCTGCTCCCCACTCTGTCTCTGATGAATCCTTTCACCGCCACACCTCTGGCCTGTACCCCAGTTCTTGTATGCATAAATAAATATTTATTTGTTTGTTTGTTTGTTTGTTTATTTTATA
Organism: Talpa occidentalis; assembly: GCF_014898055.3. Lineage (NCBI taxonomy): Eukaryota > Metazoa > Chordata > Mammalia > Eulipotyphla > Talpidae > Talpa > Talpa occidentalis. Next base: position 95,799,317 of record NW_023601322.1, read on the forward strand.
TAAGCACTGGGTACAGTCAGAAGCGCGGGAGGGTGAGAGAATTCACTGGAGCCAGAGCGGGGAACAGAACAGACAGACTGACAAAGTACACTGCTGAGGGGAGCAGCGGGCGCAGCAGGAGAGGTCCACGTGCCATGTGGGACCCTTGCCGGCGGCCGGGGATTGAACCGGCACTGCAGAAGCTGTGGGCAGCTTCACAGCCCAGTGCTCAACCGCTGCGCCACCAGGGGAGGCCCAGTAAATAAATCTTTTTAAAAAAAAAAATAGAGAGAAGATAAATTGCTGAATTAAAAGATAAACTCCTGACTGGCAGACAAACAGAAGGATAGATAGCGTTACAATCCAACAGTTATTTTATTCTGCAGAAGAATAATAACTAGCCCCTAAGAAGGGATGTGTCTGGTAGGAGAGTCTTGAACAGAGAATTATCTGACTTTGTTTTTAATTTAGTTCTTCCAGTGTCACACTGAATAACTGGGGATAATGACACACTTTTCCATCTGTTGAATGAGGTTCATAATGTAGTCAAACAGGGGTTTTTTTGGTTTTTTTTTAAAGATTTATTCGTTTATGCATACAAGAACTGGGGTATAGGCCAGAGGTGTGGGAGGTGAGAGGATTCATCAGAGACAGTGGAGAACAGAACAAGCAGACTAACTGAAATACACTGCTAAGGGGAAAAGCGGGCGAGTCAGGAAAGGTCTGCTGCGCCATGTGGGTAGCTCCCTGCCTGGGGATCGAACTTGGGCTGCCGTGGCTGCGGACAGCTTCATAGGTTGCATCTTAACCCTTTGTGCCACCAGGGAGGCCCAGTAGTCAAATAGTTTATGAAGAGAGCAGGCATATAAAATATTTGGAGGACTCCAGAAGAAATGCCCCATGTTAAGTGGAGCCACTTGACCTACCATCTTGTTCAGTGAATAGACAAGTGGACAGCATACATAGGATATTACTGAGCCTCAAGAAGCATTGCCGGGACCTTATGGGACGCTTCTGGAAAAGGCAGCTGGCTGTCCTTGTGGAAGCCATGTAGGCATAGGCTCAGAGAGGGGGGTAATCTCACTTTCCATGCATCCTAACTTTTCTTTCCCATTTATAAAAATACTATGACACCCACAGGAGAGAGGAGGAAAATAAGACACTGGGTGCCTCAAACTGTCCTTCCAAAAACACTAGCATTTGCAAGAAATAGTCTGGATTCTGCAGCAGCACAGGTTGAGACATCACCAGGAAATAGACTCACCACTTTTCTTTATATGAATCCTCTGCTCCTGTCACCTTATTCTACACAAAACACAACAGAATAAGAAGATTTGACAGAAAACAGGAAACTGGATTGATTCATCCATTTCTTCTATTCTTCATAAAACTGGGAACCCATACACACACTTATATTTAGCCATTCCTTCTGGAAAAGACCTGATGGGACAAGTTTGAATTGGAAGTGACTTTTGGGATCATAAGTGGCCTACTGTGATGAGCAGATCCCGGACGCTCTTCCCTGGCTGATATTCAGCTGCCACCTACCAGGATGTGCTCCTGGATGGCTCCCCACACACTCTGTCCTTGGCAATTATTAAATTTCCCCCTCACTTGTCTCCTGACCACCAATGCACCTAAGTTTTCCTCTTCAAACAGGATGTCATCTCATGTAAGATGTCAAATAACCTTACTACAGTAATAGAAATATTAGGGAGCAAACTAGACAGAGTAGGTCATGGTGGGTCAATTCTCATCACTCCTTTGAACTTGGTGTAGCCCTGGAACCAGGTTCCTAACAGGTTTTTCTAGATTTCAAACATCACTGAACTTGCATGTCCCTGCACTGTGGATGTCTTTATTACTCAGTCCTTACTTGCATGTATCTCCTTTTAGTTCTGGAGTAAAACTACTCAAACAGACCTCAATGGAGACACTGGATTCTCCCTTGGAATCTTTGGGAGAAGATTCTTATAAATTAGATTCCTGACATCTATTGTCAGACTCAGGCATCCCTTACAACATGAGCCTCAGTTCTCCTGCTGCTCAGACATATTTCTGAACATATGTTACAAATGTCAATGCTTATTATATTATAGAATGATATCTATATTATTTTTATGGTGGGAATTCAATGAGGTTTGGTTTCTGTTCTAATTATTTAATTAAAAAAAGATTTTATTTATCCATGCATACAAGAACTGGGGTGTTAGGCCAGAGGTTTGGGGGATGAGAGGATTCACTAGATACAGAGTGGGGAACAGAACAGGCAGATCCACTGAAATATACTGCTGAGGGGAGCAGCGGTTGAGACAGGAGAGGTCTGCTGCGCCATGTGGGTCAGCTCCCTGGCCAGGAATGGAACTCAGGCCGCAGGGGCTGGGGATAGCTTGATAATGCTGAGACTTTAACCCCTGCCCCACCAGGGAGGTCCCCACGTGGGAGTTCTATAATTCTTTTTCCCCAGAACTCTGTGACACTCCGGTTATGGTCCCATTCTGTGTACTTGGAACTTTGGACAGACCTAGACCCACTATGCCACTTAGCACCAAAGTGAACTGAAGCCACTTCCTACTCCGTGACTAGGGTGATGTTGGGCCAGTGATATGACCTCTTGCTGTCCTAATTTGTAAAATGACAGCAACTACCTCATAGTGTTGGTATAAGAAATAAGTGTGACTTCCAGTATAAATGTGTTTAGCACAATGGCTGAATCAACCAACACTCTATAAATATTAGTTATTACATCATTACTCATTCCAATTGCCAGACCCATTTTGTATGTACCAGATTTCCTGACTTCACTTTGCTCTCGATACAAATGCCATTGTTTCTTAAACCCAGAATTCATACCTCATTAACCAGAAGCATTCACTCAGGTCCCCAGGAAGTTTAGCACAGAAAGCTGGAGGAGCCAGAAACACTGGCAGCCTTTTCCACATAGTCAAAGCCATTTCAACAATTGGAGGTCCGGTGAGTCCTCACTTAGCCCACCTCTTCTTCTGCCGCTTTATTAACAGCAGCTTTCCCCTAAATGCATCGAGACCTAAATGCTGAAATTGTAAGTAGGAGAGCTACAACTATGAAACACCACTGAACTAGAAACATTCTGTGGGACTCCTCTGTAGCGGAAATGAAGCCGAACTCAGACTGGGGGATCTTACCAGACGCTTCACTGAACTCTGACTTGTTGGAACCAATGGCTGACAGCCTCCAATGCCCCCCTCCGCCCTCACCCCTTTCTTCTTTTCTCTGAAATCCCTTCCTCTAGAATGAGAGGTTATGGAAAAGGGTCTCTTCCAAGAGAGTTGTTTCAGGTGCTGCAGACTCTTGCTACAAATTCCAAGACATTTGTAGGATGATTTTGAGTCAGAAACAGTCCAGGTACCAATAATTATGTAAGAGGGAGCTTAGGTTTTAGGTTGCAGTTATGGTGCTGGTGGAAACAACCCACTTAGCCCCCCAAAAGTCAAATGAATATATATAGTAAAACAAACTGTTATTACTTTCAATGATTAATGTGTAAGTTTTGAAAAAGTGAAAACTGGGAGCTTTGTCTAGGAAGCTAAAGATTTTTTCTATTTGAAAGTCAAGATTATGCTGGCAGAAAAGTTTGTCCTAAAATCACCAACAGTAATTGAACTTTCCTACGAGGGATGTAGCCCCCAAAAATGATGTCAGGTCTGGTAAGGGCTTGTATACCCTAATTCCTTGTCGCTAATGTCCAAAAAGACCATACAAAAACAATATGCCCTTGAGCTTACCACGATGGTCAAGTCAAGGGGGTTAGCCCATTCGTGATGTCTCTATGGCTTTTACTTCCACAGTCACTAACAGAAGCTAAAAGAAATTCTATATAGCTACTTTTAATGGAAGCACAGTTTGGTCCGTGTACCTAAATTATATAAAGCAGCCTTATTCTTCCCCATTATTATAAATGAAGTTAAACCCGTTGTCAGTTTTTCTTCTTCTCACTGATGAGCCCAAAGTATTTCTCCTAATACCAACAACCATGTGGACATATTTTTTCCAGCCTAATTCTGTATACACCAAAAGCTAGGTGGTGACAAACAAGACCATAATTCACATCCTAATAAAATGGTCCCGAAATCATTCTGCTTTTTTTGGTTGTGACGATACCTCTGGTCCCACAGTGCAGTTCCTGCTGGGCTGCCTGCTTGGAATGCGGCTCTCATGCAGATGACACCCAGAGCTGGCGGGAGGAGGAACACAGAAGCTGGGGGTTCTGCTCCCTGCTGCAATCTAGATACCAGTCTACGGCATTCGTGCCTCCTGATTTACAGCTTGGTAAAGAACGGAGATGGAGAGGCTGCGGGCACAAGTGGGCACATGTTCATGCTGCATTGAGAAAGCAAAGAGAGAATGGTATCCAAGTTAAAACCAGGCAGGCATTTCAGATTTCAAGAGAAGAGCCGAAAAGGGAACATCTGTTGGATCCCCTGGGCGTGAGGGCAGTCTGTGTGAGTCTTCATATCTCTGAGTGTGTGCAGTGTGCAGAGGGCGGAGCCTTCCATCCTCAAATCTAAAAAGATTGAGAGATTTGGGAAGGCCCATATGTGCCAAAGGTCAGAGGGATCAATACGCAGACCCTTCCATGAGAAATGGGGCAAAAGACTGGAACAGAAATCTGCTGCAAAATGGAAGCCAATGAGAGGTAAGGAAGTTTCTGAACGATTCAAAAGTTAAGTATAAGCAAACTCAGTTGCCATGGGGGGAGGAGGTGGCGTGGAGGGGATAAAGAAAAAAAAGCAGTTGATGTGGTAATTAAGAATTTGGTGAGAGCCTGGGCAGGTCACCTCCTTTCTCAGATCAGAGACCCATCAGAAATTCTTTCAAGTGTCCTTCTGCGTCGCCAAAGATGACAACAGCAAATCAATAAGTGCTTGAAATGAAAGGGGATGTTGGCGAGCCCCCAGGCTACAGATTTCCCGCCGCCAGCCTTTTCTGAACTCCTAGCGTGCCTTTGCACCGCCTCTCTTAAGCAGGGCTACCTTTTATTCCTATTCTCAGGACGAAGGTAAGTGCTCAGTTAGCATATCTATTAAAAGTCGGCTCCAGTGTCAGCTCGCCTCGCGCGCAGAGGGAGCGCAGCCGCCGGCCCCGCCAGCCCGCCAGGCGCTGGGAGAGGGAAGGCTGGCCTGGCCGCCCGCGGCCCACACACCTCCTGGCTGTCCCAGCTCGCCCAAGATTGAGGGCTTCTGAGTTAGCCCTGCAAGGTCTCGGCCAGAGCAAAGGGCCTGAGCGACCGCGGCCACGGGAGCGCTCCTTGCTCCACACTCATTTACAAACAAGCACAAAAATCAGGACAACAGGAAGCCCAGCGCTCCTAAATTAAAGCTTGGCGTGTCCGGAAACTCGGTTCTGAGTTCCAAACCTTGGTCTCTCGCCTTCCACGAGCCATCCTCCCGCTGATACGTCTTGATTTAACAATCTTTCCAGAGCCAAACATCCCAGGGACGTTTTAATTAGCCAATTCATTAGTGAGTCAATACAGACATTTATATATTCTTTTAGCTCAAGTGGTTAAATACTAATTTCGAAATGATTATAAAACACCAGAATAAGCGACGCAGAGTCATTTTAATTTATATGCAAATCAATTGCTTCATCCTAAATGTCTTTAAAAAAAAAAAAAACAATTATTGTTTTGTAGCACCGGAGGTTCGGATCAAACCTTCTGAATTGACAATTCGGAAACAAGACTTGCACTGAGAAGAAAATTTAGAACGGCCAACAAATCAATAATGTTTGAGGCAGTTAAACATTTCTAGTCATTGGTATTTACATACTCGCTTGTTGTCAGATAAGGAGCTGGGGAAATTGCTTGCAAGGGTTGAGATCGGACTGCTGAGGGAAGAAAGTAAATGGTGACACACAGCCTCTCAGACTGGCTCTACAATAATACTGTACCCTTCCCCAAAGCCTGACTCGTGGGTGAAAGTGAGTTGGCGGCGGTCACCCCGCATTTGCCCTCGGCTTGAATCACAAAATTTTATGTCCTCCCTAAACATCACCATTTGATCCTTACTCTAAAACTTCGGTCACTTCCAAATATTAGAGGGAAGGCTAAAAGTCAGAATCGCACTGCAAATTCTCCGAATCCATTTACCGAGCTCCACTCTTTCTACACTGATTTTGTGGCCCCATTTTATTCCCTGTGTTCCCGCCACCCCACCCCCAGATATTAAATCAGATAATTGAAAAGAAGGACTGGCTGGGGAAGTGGTCCAGTGTCCTGGTGGACTGGAAGGTAATTCCTTTAGACATAGTGCAAAATTCTGGGTGAAAAGGGTTCAGATATTCTAGAACAGTGAGTCTCACCAGGGATTACCAGAAGATCCACACCCAGTTGTTTATGTAAAACTGTAACATCCTTGAAATTCACAGATACCTAAGGTCAGTGTCTTCCCGCCCCGGCTCCCGGCCCAGGGATCTGGCCCTTAAGGAACTGGTACCTTTGATGCTACAATCTTGTTTACATCTGCAGGGCAGAGAATTGCTTGCTGGGCTTGGGCGGCTCCCTCCACCCCCCTAATTTGAAGTAATCGGAATCTAAATACAATCGCCACGGCCCACCCTTCCATTCTTGCTCTGACGAGGGAAAACCTGAAATCCACGACTTAAATCAGCTCGGTGGTTTGTAGCCCCCAGCACCCTGCCTCTCCGCTGCACGCCTAATGTATTCCCTGGTGGTGCTGGGCATTAATTAGTTGTTTAATAGGAGTATGACTAAAAATGTAAAAGAAGGATTAGGAGCGTGAAACGTATGTCCAGCTCCTTCCACACACTCGAGGGGGGGGAATGAGAATCATTCTGTATCTTCTATTTCTCCAGGAGCCATTTGCATTTCCCACCAGCTGCTCACTTCAGCTGCTCTGGCGCTGGGCGAGGCGAGGACCCAAAAGCTCAGCGCGGTGTCTGCAGCGTTCGGGACTGGGGTTAACCAGCTCCTGGCGGGCGAGACTCCAGACAGAAGGGGGGCGAGGGAAACGTGAGCTTCCTGGAGCCCCTACATCCCAGCCCTGGTTTGCAAACCTCGGAGTCCTGAAAGGGGCCTGGGGGGGCAGGCGCGAATCTGCGCGTCTCTGCAGCACGGCCACCTTCCTCTTTCAACCTTGTCTCTCCGCGCATCTCTGAATCCTCCTGTCTCTGACTTCCTCGCTCTTTTCCTGCTTTTCCGTGAGATTTCCCCATCCTCGCCATCCGTGAGGGCGAGGCCGGTCTGCTACCAGCTTGTCTTCATCTATAAAATGAAAAGGAAAGAAAAAAGGGGGGTGTGAGGACAGAAACCCACTCCTGTGGAGGGTGGAGAGGGAGCAAACACTGCTCAGGGGCAGAGATGAAAATGTATTCTTCGGATTACATTTTCTAGGATGCTGTGATTTTAGATTTCACTTGTGGAACTTATTGGAGAAATCTGATTTTCTTGCCTCAGCAAGATTTCAGAAACCAGAAACAAAAATTTTCAGAGACAGAAGGGAAATAAAAATAAAAGCAGCACGTGGATATTTCCCCCTTATTTCTCTCCCCTTAAATAAAACTCTCTTGGATTTCCACCGGGGAAAGAGAGAAAGTTTGAGTTTTCACGGATGTTATGCGGAGGTTAGAAATGGCTTAAAAAATGTAGATCGCTCATCAGTTTTCTTCGTGGCTGAAGAGGCTAACCCTTGCCATAAAATGAGTCCATCTGTCGACTGTTAGCTATTTCAAAGTGAGGGGATTTAGCACTCAAAACAAATTGAGCAAGTTTGTTTGCCTGTTTTTACTGCTAACTCAAATGAATTCAAAACACGGAGTAATTCAAGAAAACACATAACATGTTCCAGACAGTCCCCAAATGCAGGGCAAGCTCAGCACCTATATGTGGCCTGCGCTGTTTTAAACACCAGACCTTTAAAATAGATATATTGTTTCACACACGTGCTCCGGACAGGGCATTTGATTTTCCCTACAATTTCGCGAATGGGTGTTTTGATCCAGGAGGAGCCATACAACTTCTGGCTGGAACTTTATTCTCCACTGGGGACCACAGGGAAGAGTTCTTTAACCCGCGGGCCTGCCTGCCTGGCTTTTGCTCCTGTGCAAAAATTACCATCGGTGGGAAAACCGAAACTTGCCTGCGACATACATTAACTGGACACCCTTGAGGTTGAAAGAACTTTGTCCAACATGTCTGGCATCAGCCTTCGCACCTAGTCTTCCAGGCGAATCATATTTATTATAGTCCTTCCACTCAAAGGCAGACAGAGCAAAAAAAATACCCTGCTGGCCACCAACACACCCGCCCTTGCTCCAGTCCAGAAATCGGGACAGCAGGGTCGAGACGCAGGGCACACTTTCCGAGCAAAAAGGACCCCGCTATCTTAACATGTTCTTCGATTTTTAGGAGCCAATGTGGATTTGAGAGTGGCTTCCTCTCCCACCCCCACCCCCACCCCGTGCAATTTAATACCCTGCTCGCCAGGAACCTTAACCTCGTCATTTTAAAAAATGAGATATCCGTGACCCGGGGTGAACTTGTTGAGTGTAGGTACAGCAGAGGAAATTCTAGACTCTAAGAACGCCCGAGCCTTGTCCAGCGCAAGCCCTCGGCGCACACCGGCGAGTGCGCGGCTGTGCCCACCTGCGCGCGGGCTCGGTGTGCAGCGCGCCGGGTCCACTGGCCTTGACCTCCAGCGCGGAGTCCCGGCCGGTCGAGTTGGGCCAAGCGTCCGGGCCTTCCCTGGCAGACCAGGCTCGCCCGCTCCTGACTGTCGCCCTCCCACGCCGCCCCCAACCTCCGCTCACCCCACTTTCCCATCCTCTCGCGCCCCCACCTACGGCCACTCCAGCCCCCCGTCCTTCGCTCTCCCTACCCTCTTCGGCCCCCCTCCCTGTTTCTGCCACCTCTTCCCTCCACCCTGCTGGCCGGAAAGAAGGTCACCAGCCAGCAGACTCCTTCTCACACCCCTCTCGCCTCGCCCCAAAGAAGCCCAGGCGCTCTGTCCTTTGTTCCGTTTCTTGGACCGCTTTCCCTGTCCCTTCCTCCCTGCGCGTCCTGGGTACGTTGTTTCTCCCCCGCACGACCCGGCCTTCCCCCTCTGATTTATTAGAGCCCCGGGTTTGGCACAGACTCCTTCTTCTCCCCCTGCATCCCTTCCTCCCGGACCCGGCTCCTCGGGTCTGCGGCTGGACGCGCGCCTCTGCTCGGGCGGCTCGGGGCTGCGCGCCCTGGCCGGCCCCTCTCCTTCCAGGCTCTCCCGCGCGCCGGCTGGAGCTTTCCCCCCTTCCCCGCCGGCCTGCACCTCCCGCCCCTTCCCTGCTTCTCGGCGCCCCTGCTCGCTCCCCCCTCGCCCGCCCGAGCGCTGTGTGCTCGCTCCACGGCCGCCCGGCGCGCAGCGGGGCTCGGCCGCCCGCCCGCCCGCCCGCCTCTGTGCAGTGGAGTTTGGTGGAATCTCTGCTGACGTCACGTCACTCCCCACACGCAGTCGGAGCCGAGGGAAGAGAGAGGGATGAGAGCTGGGGAGGGGAGAGAGAGAGCGAGAGCGAGCGAGAAAGCTGGAGAGGAGCAGACGAGAGCTGCCAGGGACGGCTAGACCCCCGAGGCCGCCGCGCGCCCGTGCGCTCCCGGGAAGTTGGCATCCTTGGGGCCCGGCGACCCTCTCCGGCCCGGCTCGCGGGCGCTGGCGGGGCGGCTCGCGCCTCGGCCACGGGAAATCTCCCCGGGAAGCGGTGGGACGCTGAGACTACAGCTTTCTCCCGGTCGCGGGTAAGTGGAGGCCCTCGCTCCCGCAGGGATGTGAGATAATGCGAGTTTGGAAATTTGTTCCACTTTGGGGAATCAGCACCGTAGGTGATTTGTGTGGCGCTCGCGCAGCCTTCCCCCCCGGGTAACGCAGTTGGCAAACAGACCTTGCAAAGCTCGGTCCCTTTAGTCCCTGGTCGCAGACGCTAACAATCTATGGGGTGCTGAAGTCGAGTGGGAAGGGAGCATGGCTGGCATTTTAAACGAGGTATCTGCCCTTAAATCTCGGTGCCAACACTGCAGGGACAAATCCTCAGGCCGAGGATTAGCGTTCTCGAGATAAAGCACAAAGTTTCAGCTACTGGAAGATTAGCCCTCTTCCCCCATTGTTACCAACTGGAAAAAAGATTCCATCTTAACTGGCAGTTTGTGACCTCTCAGGCCCAAGTGAATTACCTGCGAGTCAGGCCTGGATGCCAAACTCACACAATTACTTTGGATTATAAATCCTTTAAATTGATCACCAGTCAACTCCAATCTTGCACTTCAGGAGATACATTTTAAATGGGTAAAGAGGACAGAGCGATTTTCCAAGCATGGAAGAAGGGGGGAAATTATGATTGCAATTGTTTAGTTCACTTTTCTTCCCATGCAATTTGGAAATCAAATCATCATAAGGTGGTGTGATTTTTGCTCTCTTTGTGTGAGTGTTGTGTCTGGTGAAACTAAATTAAAAAAAAAAAAAACTTTTACCACTATGAATTAAAACAGCATAGGGATTCATTTATTTTTTGGATATTTTTATGAAAAATCAGTGTGATTTAAAGAGATTTCCTTGCTTTCTTTTTTGGCCGTTAATAAGATTTAAAGATGCTCTGAATATCATTTTGGAGGAAATTTATCTAAAAGTCAAAGATCACTTAGGTCAAGGAAACAAAGCACTTTAGCAAAATAGATTGAGGATTTTTGTTGATGTGACACAAAGTAAAATCCACAAGGTTTCAATTGTCAAATTTTCCCTCAAAATTAAATGGTTACTACATTTATAGAAGGATTCACTTTATCTCAGCAAAACTACACTTAAATTATTCAGGTGCTTTGTTCCTCAAGTTCAGCACGTCTGTCTTCAAGTGTTCCTAAAGCATCAGTATTAATTGCTTTAAGAGAAGGTTTAAACATGGCAAAATACAGCACAGTGTTAAGCAGTATTTTAATTTCCTTAAATAATTACCCACTGCAAATTAATTTACTGGCTAATCTCACCAATTTAGTTCATTTAAAACATATGTTCTGGTGCTGTTTATTTTTAAACTTCCCATTAAAGATGGGGCAACAAAGTGAATGCAAGAAGGGTGGGTGTGAAAGGGTTTGGAATTATTAAAACTGTATTTTCCCCTGCAATTTGACCCTATGGCAATCATCAAAAATTATTTTTAAGCAAATGGTTTTATTTCTTAGCCTTGGCTAGCGTCAGCCTTGGCTAGTGCGTCTGGTGGGCTCCATTAGCTGGGCAGTGCTTTTTAGCATGCTCACAATAGAAACTGTAGCTGGCCTAAACAAGATCACCTGGCATGTGCATTTCAACCAAGACGTGAACTTTTGGGGGTGAGAACAACTTTCCATCAGGAAAAGTTGCTCATCTTAATTTGTGAGATTAACCATGGAGGTCAGTCCCTAAATCCGGCAACCAAATTTGTCATGTAAGGCTTGTCTTGACAGGGCAAGTTTCTCGATCAGCAGGCAGGAACTGGAGGTCTCTTTTTAAAAAATTCTCCAGTTATTTAGACTCAATTCATCTAGTAGGCCTGGTCGTCATAAGAAGGGGAAAAATGCAGGTCTCCAGGCTCATTTTGACTGCTAAATAAATCCCCAAGTCACAAGGACACGTAGGAGTGAGCTAAGGAACACGCCTTGACCTTCTTTTCAGTCCTTAGAGTGGAGTTCTCGAAGATTTGTTTTGTATTGCTTTGTTTGGTCTTCAGCACTGAAGCTGGGGGCGCTGGGAGTGTGTAATAATTGACTGACTTTACACCGAGCCATCTCATTTTTAAAATATATTACGTTCTTTTAAAAAAATAAAAACTGTTTGCAGTTACCATCTGCAATGTTCCGGCTACGGGCTAATAATGCAGCCAGTTCAGACGTTAAAAAAAAAAAAAAAAAAGATTATCGAAATGATGATGACATGCAAATTTCCCCTGAAATTATCATAAGTAAACATTTGAAGTCTGGACTAATAAAATCCCATCTGTGTTACTTCATATCGAGTTAGTAGAAAGCTGTGATAATGAATTTTGTAATATCTCACGAACAGACATCTCAATCAGGGACTAATCCTGTGATTTTACTGCAGAATCACTAAATCTGGAGCCGCCAAACTGCTACTTCTGGGCCCCGGGGCCCACAAGGAACCGCTGAGCCCCCCCCCCCCGCCTTGTTGGGGGGACTGCTTGGCCATCCCCACCCTTGGCTCCCCGCGCCACCGCGTGGGACCCCTCCTCTGGGCAGAGACCTCGGCCAGAGGCCCCCGGGGTCCGGTTCGCTCCGGGAGAGGCCGAGCAGCAGGGAAATGAGCCTCAGGCCGGAGCCTGAACCGCGGCTCCCCGGCCCGCCTCTGCCCGGGGCGCAGCAGGGCACGCCCGCCCCCACACCCAGCCCCCGACCCCGGCCAGGCGGGCCCACCCGCCGCCCGCGTACCCTGGTTAGCCCGGAGCGAGGCTGGCGCCGAGGTCGGAGGGGCCAGGGGAGCCCCGAGACCTTCTTTCTTTTCTTCTGTCTTGAAAGCAGCCGCGACTCCTCTACCCACCCCGCCGAGGCCCTCGCCACCCACCTCTCCGGGTTTGCCTGTGGCGGAGAACAGGGCGCGCGTAAAACGCTGGGCTCGCTGAGTTGTGGTTGGAAATTTGGAAAAGATTTGGTTTGCCGGGGAGGAGAAGGGGGGGCCCTGGGGGAGCCGTTCTCGCGGAGCTGTTTCTCAGTCCCCGGCGGACACTAAACCCTCGGGGGGCCGTGGGCCCCGCTCTCCTGCGCCTGCCTCAGGCCACCCGCTTCCCTCCTCTGCGAACTTAAATGGAGCTTTAGAGTAAATAAATGGCCGGTGGAATATCTCCAGGGGAAAGTGTGGCTAAATATGGGAAAGTGGCTCCTGATGGATGAGAGGCCCGAAGCCAGCACGCTCCTGGAGCACCCTAGGCCGAGAGCCTGGGCGTCCTGTTCCTTCTAGAATTACAGAAAATCGAGGGCAACTGCTGACTAGGAACAAGGCAGTGGACGCGCGCATCCTACACATATTTCTGAGAGCTCCGACGAACGAGCAAGCAGGGTGCTGAGGGGCGGCCACCGCGCTCAACTCCCCAAAGGGAACAGTCCTGTCCATGCACCCCCCCGCCCCGTCGTGCATCTGCTAGGGCGGCCCCGCGTCCAGGCGCAGACCCCTGCGAGGAGGCGCACGGCCTGGGCCCCAGACCTCGGTGGCTCTATCAGCCAAGGGCCCCTGGGTCAATTCTGAAGGCGCCCCCCTGTTGGTAAACACTGAAATGCTCTGGGCCGGGGCCCGGGGGGCAGGAGGCCGGGCTATCCGGGGCCGCCCTGAGACCCCGCGCAGGGCAGCGCGGCCGGGGAGCGCCGAGGGGGTCGCCCCGCAAGTCACCGGCTCCTGTCACCCTCGGACCCGCTTCTCACCGCCCTCCTTGTCTTGTGTTTTACAGATAACGGGGGATGGAGACCAACTGCCGCAAACTAGTGTCTGCGTGTGTGCAACTAGGTAAGACTCGCTTCTCCCGCCCGGGTCACCCCGGGAACGCACAACCTCCCGAGGGCGGCGAGCGGGGACCGGCCCGCCCCGAGGTCGCGGTCAGGGGCGCTGCCCCAGGGGCCGACCGGGCCCGGAGCAAGATCACAGTCGGGTCGGGGCGACCTCTCCCCACGAGGGGATGCGGCTGGGGAGGGAGCCACTCGCAGGCCCGCTGCTCCCGGCCGCGGCTGCCCGCGGTTCGGCGGCGCGGAGGGTGCAGCCGCCCAGCGCCGGCTGCCAGAGGGCCCGGCTGTCAGGAGCGCCCTCGGCTCGTGGCTCCACCTGGGTCTGCGCCGTCCGGCCCCCGCGGCTCCCGCCCGCCTGCTCCCCACTTCCAGCCCCCGCCCGCGCGTCTCCCCCAGCACGCGGGGCGCGCGCTCGCGGCCCAGGCGTGCAGCCGGCGGCCACCCACTACTCGTCCCCAAAGACTCCGAGAGCAAAAAGGTCGCGTTCACGGACTCGGCCCAGGGCCGGGAAGAGGCGGCCGGCAGCGAGCCGTGCCCGCGGGAGCATCCCCGCGCCTCTGCTCGGCCAGGGCGCAGCGCAGGCCGCGCGCGCGGGGCGCGGGGCTCGGCTCCCGGGGCGCTCAGGTGAGGCCCCGCAGGCTGGGCCGCCAGGGGCGCGTCTCTCCTGGCACTCGGACGCTTGGCCTCTGGCTGCGCCGGGGAGCGGCCGTCGCGGGGACGTTCTCGCCTCCGCCCAGAGCACACAGAGCTCCTGAGACCGGACACCTCTCGCCCGCGCTTCCCCGCTCGCAGTGTGGCCTCGCGCACCCCCACCTACCTCGGCGCCTTCGGCGGGTGCGCAAAAGTGGTCCAACAGCGACCTCTGTCGCTCGCCACGTCCCACTGCGGACGGCGCCGGGGCCCACCCCGTCCGGAAGGCTCGCGGCCCGCCCCGCCCAGGCTGGTGGGCGCGGGGTGGACCCTCCCGGAGGCGCGCCTGCCTGGCTGCCGTTGGCCACGCTTGCTGGGCGGGGAGGTGAGGCTGGCAGGCTTGGGCGCCGCGAGCTGCAGCCGCGGGTGGGGTGGGGTGTGTGGCCTGCGCACGCGAACCTACCTGCGGTGCTGCTCGCGGGCCTCGGGTTTTGGTGGTGTCGTTGCTTGATTGGCTGCTTGCGCGCTGGAACAGTCTGGAACAGTCGGGGGACATTTTTGCTACTCAAAGCCTGCAGGCTGCTGTGAGAGTTACACCATCTCCGAGCCCCTGCGCAGGCCTTTGCTGGATGGAGACGGAGACGTGCCCTGTGGCGGGGCGGTGGGGTGTGCAGGGATGACGGGACAGTCTTCCCTTTGCCATACTTGAAAAACTCAAATTTATTGTTGCTGTGTTCTCAGGGTCTTTCAGCCTCCTTAATAAATAAGTGCCCAGCCTTAGAAGGTTGTTGACCTTTGATAGTGGGAGGCGATAAAGCCCCCCACAGTCCTGGGCCCCTAACCCCCTCTTTCCGGATTAAAGTGTAAGGATACAAATGCCATGTGTGCCGGAGGGGGGGCGAATCGGGACCCCAGCCAAGTAAACAAACCGTGTTACTAAGAAGAAAACAAAGGCCCTAAGTAAGGTCTTCCCAGCGACTCTGAGAGAAAAGCCTCATTTGTTAAAATAAAGCGTCTACAGGGGTCTGGAGCAGGCCGGCCTCGGCGCGCCCGGGACCGCGGGTCCTCCCGCCGGGCCAGTTAAACGCTCACTTGTCCGGGATTAACCCCATGGGGTTAAATGGGGCCATGCAAAGATAACGTCGGCTGATTTCGGTCATTAAGATTGTGTTAAATTCCTCTTCTGTTTGATAATCAGTCGTAAAAATAAATTATTAGACCGAGGTATGTTTGGGATATGGTTAAAAATCAAGAGCAGCGATGGCTCTCGGGGAAAATGCTTTGTGCCGGCTCATCCCTGGCTCCGGCCGGGCTAGGGGGGGCTCCCCAGTCTCTCTTCGCACGGGGCGGGCCCCCGGCGGCCGAGCCCAGGCTGACGTTCCCGGCTGCGCTGGGAGCTCTGGCCGCGCCGGGCGCTCCTACCCCGCCCCCGCCCCCCCCCGCGCGCCCCTCCCAGGGCCTCGGTGACCCCGGGAGCGGGTTCTGCGCACAGGTAGCTTTCTCTGCAGGCGAGGACCTCCGAGGACAAGCCAGGGGTGGGGCAGAGGCCTCCTAGGTGGGCAAAAAATGGTGGGGGGCTCTGGAGACCTGTGCACCCCAGTCTCTGACACCTCAGGCGCCCCTGGGCGTTAGCTTTTGATAATTAGAAAATAGAAGAGCTAGAAATAACGAACGATTGTTTCCTTAACCATGACTTTCAGGCCCCGGTTATTTTAATGCACGTGGAAGGCTCTTACCCCTACATGGCCAATCCCTTTTCTGTTTTCTACCTCTTGCACCAAAGAGGAAAGTTTTATGGTAGATGCCATTCATGAAGAAGAGGCTTGTGATGAGAATAGATGCTTAAAATCTTGGTTTTATTGGCGTTTCGGGAGCTGTAGACCTAAAAATGTCACAACGCGGGGAGAAAGCTGTAGTGCGGGGAAGGAAGCTTGCCAGGGTCCCTTTACTAAATAGAAGTGAGTGGAGTTTATGGAATATGCCCGCTCCGAGCCACTGCCCGCCTGCTTTTAAAAGAAAGATCTTTCTCCTTCAGATTTAAGTCGTTTTGTTTGCTTTCAAAAAAAGAATGTTTATAATGACATGTGCTTTTCAGAAAGGGCCATGGGATTCCATAGTCGGCACTGCCCTGTCTTCCCCCTTAACCTTGAAGACTGGAGAGGTTCTCCGAGGAGGCAGGGTCGACCTCTGAGTGGCGGGTCCCCATGTCCCTCCCCAAGAGAGCCCATTCCCTTGATACCCACTGGGCTGACCCTCCGCCTTGCTGGAACCCTAAACCACTGGGCGCCGTGAGCTTGGCTGGAGACCTGGAAGGTCCTGGGGTTTGCTAAAGGGCGAGAGGAGACGAGCTGGGCCTGGCAAGTGGAGGGAGGGAGAGTTGGCGGGTGAAGCAGTAACCCCATTCAAGGGCAGGAGCGGCTGAGAATGCCCCCCAGGCTTGGGTCGTGGCTTTTCCTAGCTTTGCGTGTCCAGAAAGGAGCCTCCCTTTATGCAGAACCCAAAAAATTAATCTTGACCTTCAGGAAGAGAAAGGCCTGATCCTCCCCTATCAGCGACCCTTCAAGTTGCGCCTATGGACTCGGGGCTAGAACCGGACCGCGCTGTGGTCTTAGGGCCCCAGGTGCCGACTCAGCGACCAGACCTGGGGCGAGGACCTGCCCTCGGCCTCCCCCGGGGCGACGCCATTGATTGCTCAGTGGCTTTGGCAAAGTGGAGGCGCAGCCCGCGTTCCCGCAGGAGTCGGGGCGCGCACGCCTCCTTCCCTGGCGAGGGGCACTCCAGGGCCTCTGGCGCGACCCTAGCCCGCGGGGTCTCCCCCTGGGGACTGGGTAACCCCGCCGCCCATTCATTCCATCAGCAAATGTTTGCCGCGCACATTCTCCTTGGCTCCCGAATGTACCCCGAAAGCAAATAATCCGGTGTCCCTTCGCCATCATGAAGCCACTTGGATGCTAACGAGGGTTCCCGCGAGCAGCCCAGGCCGTCGCCAGCAAAACGCAAAATGGAGGCGTGCGGGCCGGGGCTCCCCACCTGAGCGGGGCGCAGGGGAGCGGGCACTGGGCTCGGGCTGCGGCGCGGGGACCAGGGCCTGGGGCGCGCCTGGGTCTGAGGTCTGGGGAGGTGGTGACGAAACACTGGAGCTGGGTCAGCAAAGCTTTCCTTTTTTTTTCCCCTCCCCTCTCCCCACCCCCAGCCCCTCCAGCTTATTTGCAGCAGCTACCAAGGTGCGCGCGCGTGCGGGTGGGGGTGCCCATGGGGGAAACTGTAGCATCGCCCCAAGGCAGCGGGTCCCCAAGGACCCACGCCCGCAGAGGCCCCCCAGGGGTCGTGCTCCCCGCCACTGCCACGGCGCGCTCAAAGTTTCGTCTGGCTGCCCGGGCTGCGGCTCCGCAGCGCCCGCTGCTAATATATGCAGCAGTTGTTAGGGCGACTCCGGGGAACAGGGAATGTATAACGAAAGCTTATTCGTGAGCAGGAATATACTAATGGAACAATCTGATGTCTTCTTAATCCTATGTAAAAAGCTTTGTCGTCTTCCTAATATTGACTGAATGGGTAATTAATGGCTCTTCATCTAGGCGAATACCCTGTAATCCAAAGATAGGCAAAAGACAACAAGACCAGGGTAAGAGACAAAGGCCCCAACAGCCGCCACCAGCCTCCTCCCGCCCCGCCCGGGTCTCCAGAAGGGAAAGTTTCCTGGCAGGAGGGAAGTAGGGGTGCAGGAGACCATACCTACCTTTCCTGGGCTGCAGGAACCTCTGAACCTGCGGGCCTCACCTCCGCCTGTCCCCACCAGTCAGGGCGCTCTGGGTCCTTCTTCTGAACGTCCCTAGGGCAGCTGTCCCCGTTAGGCCCCTGACCAGCGACTCCCCCCCTAGAACCCCCACTTTTCACCGAGGGTCGAGGGTCGTGGCTAGCGCAGGACCCACACAGGAGGTCCTCAAAAGGCTGAAGTGAAGGATCAAGCCCCTTTCTCGGGCAAGTGGAGACTCCTGTTTTGCAACCCAGGGCAGTGAGTCTGCGAAGGCTGAGCGGAGGGAAGAAATGAACAGGAGAGCAAGCACCCCAAATTGTGTTATGTGTTAAAGAGCGATCAGGAGTGATTGAGTCAACTTCATTGTGAGGCGCTAAGAGGGAGAGTACCCTAGATTCTCCCGGCATGTTTTAAACAGGCTGACAGTTTAATTTAAACCTTTAGAAGTAATATATTACTTGGGTTACTACAATGAGGTGGGTTCCTTTTTTTTTTTTTCTTTCTGTCAGCTGACAGCTTTTAAAATATTATTTCGCTAGGGAAATAAAAGCTTCATCTCAGATTATAGGTGGGTATTTTTGGATTTATGTGATTTATGGTCACCATGACAACTAATGCTGAACGTTAGCTACCAGAATGTCTGGGAGAGGGGAGACAGAAAGAAGGGAGAGCGAGAGAAGTAGAGAAGGCAGACACACAGAGCTGGGGAGGGGGAAGAGAGGAAGGAGAGAGGAGTGTGTTAATCCAGCTGCTGTGTTTTTCTGGTTTTGGGTTTTTTGGTTTTTTTTGTTTTTTTTTTTTTTTTTACATAAGTTACTTTAGTCAGTCCCTTGTCACTTCCCACTCTGGCTATTGATATTTATCTCACCCCCACCCATTTTTCTTCTCCCCCTCCCTTTGTCATTCTACCTCTCCCCTACCTCCAGCACACACTTTTCTCTTTTTTTTACTTTTCTCGACTAGTTGCATTCGGAGATTAAATGAGCACATATAAACCTGCAGCATCCACATGCAGATATGCAAAGGCGTGATGCGGGTTAGTGACCTCAGCAGCAGCCCGCCTCCCCAACCCCTTGCTCCTCTCTTCACCAGCCACTCTGGGTACACTACTGCCGCTGGACCCCCCAATTCAGTAATCCCAAACCTCACGTCACTCAGAGTATGAGACAGAAATGTGGGACCCAGAGAGCAGATGTTGCTCAGTAAATCCTACAGGCTTCTGATTCAGAGACAATCAGTGCCTTTTCCAAGCCAACACTTTTAAAACTCTATATAAGGAATGGAAGGAAAATTGGATCACTCTAAAGTCATAATTTGGGGGCACTTCAACTTCACGGCACTGGGGTCAAGGGCTTTTCAATTAGATTTGTATAGGAGAAAAGTGAGGCGGAGGAAGGAGAGAAGGAATAGCCACATCTTGGGCAGGTGCAAAGTCTCCCTGCGAGCGCTGTGACTTGCCACGCACACTCCAGACCTGCACACAGGCCTGTCACGTGGCTCCAAGCTGGGTCAAGTCCTTGAGCTATGACTGGGACAGGACACCCACCCCAATTCAGCCTGAAAGCCAGGGAGCCATCTTCCAGGTGAACTATGAGATCAGATTTTTTTCTAAAAATTGTGGATGGCGAGGCTGGGTCCCAACCCATACTGCAGATTCGGGCGGGTCCGCGGCAAGCCTGACTCTGGCGGTGCGGCCCGCCCATCTCCCCGCGATGGCCAGAGGGGTTTGCAACTCACATAAAGCGTGTGAAATTGAATAAGACCTTAAGACTGGTAATCGGTGGCAAGTACCAGCTCAAAACGCGCCTGACCCCGTGTCACACATTTCACTCCTCTGGGGTCTTTCTTTGAAAGAATAAGCAAGAAAACTCAATTGAGATGATCCCTGATGTCTTGGGACTGGAAACCCCAAACCGGCACTGGGCTTCCTCCCGACCCATGGAGGCCTTGAGTGCCTCCACTTTCCGTGAACCCAACACGCCGATTTTTTGCTGTGTTGAAATTTTCTGTGATGGAGGCTGAAGTCCTAAGAATTTCTAGAATCGGCCAAAGAAAAGTTCCGGGGTTACCGGGAAGGCACAAAACACAAGCTTTCTTTGCTTCCACCTCCTTCATCTATACTGCCTATGTCTGTGCACAATTTTTTGTACAATCAGTTTCCAAAATTTCTGGGCACCAACACAATTTTCATGGAAAAGCATTGCTTGGTTCCTCATTACAGCCTTGCCTGTCCCCATCTAAGATTCATGGTGGAGACATGCTGCCTTGCATGGGCTGAGTCCTGGCTTCACTGCTGGGCCTGGGGAGGGTGTCATCCAATCTCAGAGTGTGCAAAAATGATTAGGAAAAAGTTGGAACTGGCTGGGAAAATGGAGTGAAATGTCTCACTGGCTCAATTGTTTAGAATGCCGGTTGGAGGAGTATGAATGGATGTGTGGATAGGTAGGTAGATGGACAGATGCTAGATAGATATTGTTTTTATTCTCACCAGCATTCTCTAGATACTTGTCTTTATTCTCCACTAGCGTTTGCAAGGATCTACGTAATGGTAAGATTCCTTATCTTTTTAGGCTTTAGGCTACCTGAAGATCCTCAGCGCTGCCTGAATCTCCCACACTGTGCTCTGTGAGGAGTTTTCCCTTGTTCTTGGGTGTTTCACCCCAGTTTGGGGGCTGGTTAAGGTTTTTTCATACATGTCTATTTGCCGGGGTGGGTGAAGAGCCACTGAGCTGAAATCAAAATTCTATGGGTTTCATGAGAAATGGACTTAGGAAACCTCAGCTCTTCCTAGTACGGAGTTTGAAAACCACCACCCAAAATTGCAGCTTTGGGGTGTGAATCTCAGAGAAACAAGGAAAAGGTATGTACGGTCGGTGCGGTGGAAAATCGTTCCTTCTTTGATATGGTGGAGTTTCTTCGTGAAGTGAAGCTTTCGGGACATAGTGTTGTGGAGCTATCACAGAGGTTTAAAAGAAGAAACTAGAATATGATTAGTAAACACGTTTGGCAGAAGAGGGCTAGATTCGTATTGACTTAGTTATAGGTCATCGGCTGGCAGTGCAATGGGAGGAAATATTTACTTTACACATATACTTTATGATCTTGGGGGAATTAGAGGAAATTCAATAAGAAAACGGCTAGAAACATTTAAAACCCTTATTTAAAAGACTTAAGCAAATTAGAGTCTTATCAGATTAAAAACCACTACAAATGTAAGAGCATTGTCTTCAGTGAAATGCTGTGGGGTCTGCGAAGGAGATTCTCCGCCAAATCTCAGGGATAAAACGCGTCATTTAAGCACCAGATAATGAGCAGAATGTAAATTAATTTAACCTTCTTTACCAACAGACTGCTGGCGTAATATGTATAATTTAGTGATAAGATTGCAGGGCCTAATATAGCGGGGTGTGAGAGCCCCCCGCTCAGGCAGACCCAGCACATGGCTCTGATCCGTTCTGACCGGGTGTGTGGACAGGCAGGAGGGACTGAACTGAAACACAAGGTTAAAACCAGAAATGCTCATTTACAGGTGACTGTGAAGAAAGTTTCCCCTTGTTGCTAAATTCATCTTAAAGGGGATGATATTTGTGGGAGAGACTGAAGAACAATTCTCATTGGGGGGGGGGGTGTCCGACTGCTCTGGAGTGCACTTGAAGAAAGGGAGCAGTCAGTCACAGGTAGGCAGGGTGGCGGAGCAGGGCAAAGGAGACAGGCAGGGCGCAACCATTTCTGCAGTCTGCTCCATCCACTCGGCCCCAGACCAGAAGTTTCCCAATCTCATGAACAAGGACAAGAAGGGAGTTTTCTGAAGATACCTCAGACTGGAGTTGCAAATCATTGACTGTAATGTCAAACAAATACACATTCAGGCACGATAACACTAACTCCACAATAAAGCAATCGCCAATGCAGAAACCCGGTGGAGATTAGTCTGTGCTCTCCAGCTGACCTAAGCCGAGGACAAAAGGACTTTCAGAAAATTATTTTGTCTGTGTTTGAATTTCTTTCCTTAGTTTCTTTGGCAATCAACTCTCTTTGGACATAAGACTGTAAAGAGTTGGCTCTCCCTGAAGATGTTTTTCTTTGCTTTATGTAAATGAATAAGGCTTTGCTTTTCCTAGCTGGGCGGTCTCCGAGGTCTCCCCCCCTCCACACCCCCCCCCACACCCCACAGTCGCCCACACACTACCCGCCTCTGCTTGCTTGGACTTTAAGGATTCAAGACAGCCTTGAGCTCCCTAGGAAAATAAAATGATTTTAAAGTTATCCTTGAAATGGGCTATTTGGCAACATTCTTAATTGTATGGAAATTCATTAAAGCATATTTTATATATAATTAGCTCAAGGTTGTTGATTCTGCGGGCTTTATGGATTTGAATCTGATTGATAATAAAGTAAACAAGAGAGTCGAATTTAAAGCGTGGCGTTCTCTCTCGGGTTAGGACAAGCTTAATGCAGTGTACAAGGAATCTGAAAGATCTAGGATATGTATCTTAATCAACGTTAAGTAGAATGGATAAGCTTTCAGTATTTTGAAAATGCTGGGTTAGGGTTTCTAGTCTATTGTGTGTTTTCTGTCTGGGGACTAATAAGCATTACAGAGAACGTGATCCGAGGCGACTTTTCATTCGAGTATAAATCCAGAGTGAACCACCAAGCAGTTGTTCGTTTAAAGTCAAGGTAATTTGCTTGTGACGGGTCCATTTGCTTCTCGATTTCTAATTTATTAGTCTGCTTTCTCAGAGGTCTCCCTTCTTTGCAATTAAAGCAAAGCTTCTTCAGCTTAGCGCAGCATTCGCTGGACAGGCTGTTTGGAAATTTTAAGGTCAGAGCGGTGACTGGTTTGGTGTTTTGAAAATTTTCTGGCTTTCAGAAACATGTGTCCCTTCTATGGGTGTGCGGGGTGGGGGTGTGGAGAGGAGACACCCCTCTCGGTGGGATGGAGTGACTCACAAAAGCGGTGGCGAGCGTGTGCGGGTGTGCGCTTGGGGGTCACCAAGCCGCTCCCTGCACCTTGGATCCCCTCTACCTTTCCACTACGTTCCCACGAGCCTGCGCCTGGCCCCAGGCCTCCATCTCCCCGGCCGAACTACAAACCGGGTCGTCTAGGGCTGCACCGGAGAATTCCCGGGAGCCGGCGGTGTAGACCCGGTGGGCACCCCGAGGCACTAGCCCGGCCCCGCGCAGCTGATAGGTGCAGGCCGGCCCGTCCCTGCGCCGTGGCTCGGGGCCTCGCGATTGGTGCGGAGCCGCGTCACTCCGCCCGCTGAGGGTCTGGGAGGGAGGCGGAGGGAGGGCCGGGGAGGGCCGGGGAGGGCCCGGGCGGCGTGACGTCTGGGCCGCAGGAAGCCCGCCTCTGGTTTTAAGATGTTCGGCCAACAGGGAAGCGCGGAGCCGCAGAGCTGGTCCGTCGCTCGCCGGGGTGCCGGGAGCTGAGCCGCGGGGAGGCCGGGCTCCAGCGCGCAGCCCGAGGGGGTGTGCGTGTGCGCGCCGCGGAGGGCGCACCGGGAGGGCGCACCGGGAGGCCCCGGCGGCCGCCGCCGCGGGGGATCTGATATCAGCTACCTGTCCCTGTCACTCTTGACACTTCGCCGTCAGGGCTGCCGCTCGGGGGGGCGGGCAGAGCGCGCGCGCTCGGCGTTAGCTGCCCTTATTGGAGGGGTACCCGGGGGAGGGAGGGAGGGAAGCAAGGGGTCTTTGCCACTCTCGTTTCGGTTCGGAGCTCGGGAGCCAGCTCCCCAAAGACGCACCGCGCCGCGCCCGCCTGCGCCCACCCCCATGTCTCCGCGGGCCCGCTGACTCTTGGCCGCCGGACCCTTTCGCCTGAGCCTTCCGAAGGAGACGCGGCGCCTCGGCTCGAAGACTCGCGGGGGGCGCGTTCCCTGGCTCGGCCCCCGGCGGCCCACGCAGCGGGGACTGCGCGCCCGGAGCGCGCCGCGGAGCCGGCGGCGGCCACGGGGCTTCGGCGGGGCGGCAGCCCGGGACTCGCGGGGCGGCGCGCGCCTTCGCCCATGAACTGCATGAAAGGCCCGCTGCACTTGGAGCACCGCGCAGCAGGGACCAAGTTGCTGGCCGCCTCGTCGTCGTCCTCCTGTCACCATCCCCAGCCGCTGGCCATGGCTTCGGTCCTGGCGCCCGGTCAGACCCGCTCGCTGGACTCTGCCAAGCACAGGCTGGAGGTGCACACCATCTCCGACACCTCCAGCCCCGAGGCCGCAGGTAAGGCGCCGCGCGGCCCGCGGGGGCCCCCGCTCCAGCCGCCCCGCGCCGCCCGGCCGGCTCGCCCCGAGGAAGTCGGCCCCTCCTGGGGAGGCGTGGCGGGAGTGGGCGCCCCGCGGGCTCCCCGCAGCGCTTCCGGAGCAAGGCTCCGGGTGACCCCGCGGCGCGCACCGTCCTCGCCACCCCCGCGGCTGGGCTGGCACGAACCGCGTGGGCAGTCCAGCTGCCCTACTTCTGCCCCGGCCTTCCTCCTGCCTCCCGGGTCACGAAAACCCCAGTCTCCCTCCCGAGACGTCCTGCGCCCGCCCCCGACCCTTCCCGGGCCCCGAGCTCCCCTCTGCGCTAAGCTCCCGGAAAGCTCCCCTTACTAGAAAAGTATTTCGGAAGCTACGCCTCGGAGAGGGTCTTCACCAAGGCACGGGTTTTCTTCTTCAGGGCGGAGAAACTTGGGTGTCTGACCGAACCCCAACCTTGCCTTCCGGAACAGCACAGAAATATGAGCTTTCGCGGAGGGGGTGGGGGTTGTCTGGGAACCGCGCGCCTGTGCGCGTCCCGGGAGGTCTGGTGTGTCTGAGCAGAGGCGTATAAATACACTTGAAAGCACAGGCTGTAAAAATGAATATGCCGTCGCCATGAGATAAACTTGTAAATAAAAAGCGCGGCGCCGGGGAGAGGAGGCGATGCGGCGCGCACACCCCGAGACGCTGCGCTCGCCGCCGCCCGGCGCGCCCCGGGGCTCGGGCTGCAGGTGGGCATGCTGACCCGAGGCTTTCTGTGTTGCGTTTTTTCAGAGAAAGAGAAGAACCAGCAGGGAAAAAATGAGGACGTGGGCGCCGAAGACCCGTCCAAGAAGAAGCGGCAACGACGCCAGCGGACCCATTTCACCAGCCAGCAGCTGCAGGAACTGGAGGCCACGTTCCAGAGGAACCGCTACCCGGACATGTCCACGCGCGAGGAGATCGCCGTGTGGACCAACCTCACGGAAGCCCGCGTCCGGGTAGGCGCCCGCACGGGAGGGCGACCCGGGAGGGTGTGGGAGAGGTGCCGGCCGCGCAAAGCCACGAGGGCGCGCGCAGGCCCGCGCCACCCAGAAAGGCGCGGGTGGGGAGCCTTGGCCAAAGCTGGGGGCCTCTCGCGGCGGCCCCACTTACAAGGTTACAGCTCCCCCTTACGAGGCCGGTGGCGGCGGCGGGCCTGGCGCGGGCGCCCCGGGAGGGCGCCGGTTCTCGGCCCCGCCACCCCGCGCCCTCCCAACTGGGCCGCATGGCAAGCTCCCTGCACGGGGCATTATGTTCACGGCTGGCAGTCGCCAGGCTGAGCGCTAATAACATCCCGTCCAGGCCAGGAGCCCAGAACAGGCTCCAACCTGTGCGCCTTTAACAAGGAAAACCCGCCAAAGACACGCAAGGGTTGGACCTCCCTGGGAAACTTTCGATCCCGGCATGGCCCCACCTTTACTCAGCTCGCCCTCCTCACACGGTCTTGGCGGGCTCTTGGCCATTCAGCTCTCTCCCACACCCTTCCTCCTGGTTTTGTGATCTCCGGAAACAAAAGTCTGAGCGCACAACTACCCTCCTAGTCCTCTTAGAAAGAAAAAAAAAAAAAAAAAGAAAACCTTTTCAGTCTGGTTTATTTACCTTTTCTCAATAGATTGCATTCACCCCTTTAATCACAGTGTTATTAAAGAAAAAGCTTACCTTTGCAGCAAGTCTGTACTATATGAATTGGCAAAAATGAATTTTAAATAAATGACCCAGTAGCAACATCCGGGGGTTACGCTGGTCGGCAGAAAACTCCCAAGCCTGTTAGGATTCTGGAAGCAGAAAACACACACAGCAGGATCCCGAGGCTTTGCTGTAGAAAAGCCAAAAATGCTCTGGATAGAAAAATGGAGCCCCCAGTTACAGCGCGGAGCCACAAAGAAGAAAACTTTGCGTGCAAACCCATCGCGATGCAAAGAATAAAGACTGAAATGTGCTCCCACAGCAGAGCGAAGGAAGACGGTCTCTGGATGGCGTTTCTGTGGAGAGTGAAGATGTGCCAGCGGATTCAAGAGCCGGGATGGAGTAGGAAAAGGTTTTAGTTTAACCGCGCAGACCTGGCGCCCCGGCCGGGGCCGCGTGGTGCTGCGCAAGGTCAGCCCTTCTTTAGTCTCCTGCCCAACAAGGGAACGCGCCCCGCACGTACTTTTCTCGCCAGGGCAAAGTTTACGCGGCCTAGGATAGAAATGGCAAGTAATTAAAACAAAACCCTAACCCCCGTGGGTACTCTGGAATCCTCCGGAGCCCTCCCCGGCCCCCTCCGGCTTCCCTGCAAACCTGCCCGAGTCCCCGGCCGCCGCGCCGCGCGGGGCTCGCTCGCTCCAGCGTCTCCAGCGTCTCCAGGCCGGCGCGCCACGGGCCGAGTGGGAGCGAGACGCGCTTTTTATAGCAGGCGGATGCACAGGGGTAGGGGGATGAAAAGGGAAGAGAGGATGAAAGGAGAAAGAGGGGGAAAACGGATTAGGAGGCTGGGCCCAGCCGAGATTTGTAATGTGAAACATCACCGGTGTCAGCTCGGAGATCTCGGGCCAGGCCTCGCTCCAATACACAAAAGCCGCCGTCTGGGGCGACCGGCGGGCTCGATGTGGATTGAGAGCGGGGTTGCGGCGGGGCCAGCGGACGCGGGTGGGGGTTAGGTAGGACTGGGGGCCCCGGCTGCGAGGCGGAGGGACCCGACCGTGCCCAGCCCAGCCGGGGCAGCGCGCGCGCGCGGGGTGGCCTGGCTGGGCGCAGGGCGGCGGCAGTCAGAACGGTTCTGGATTCCCTGCGATTTACAAGCCCAGCTCGTGGAGTTTAACGAGCTGTCGGGGAGGTGGTCTTTGGCTTTTTATTTGGTAGTTTTGCTAAGCGAGGAAGGGGGTCGCGGCTCTCGCCAGTGGAGGCCTCACGCTCCAGGGGGAGGCGGCGCTGGCGGCCCTAGAGGAGAGGGAGGAGCTCTGTGTGTGCGTGAGTGTGTGTGTGTGTGTGAGGAGGGGGGGCTTTGGTGCCCTCCGAGCCCTATATCCTCATCTCTGAGTCTGTGGCTTTGGAATGGAAGCAAGTTTGCGAGGCGGCTGGGTGGAGAGCCTGCGGGCCTCCATTTGTTTTGCCGTAAGTGTGTTTTGCACCCTAAAGAGGACCTGGGTTCTGAACTAGCCGCCCACAGGCCGCCCTGGGCGTTTGGCTGGGCCTTGTGGCCCAGTGGAGAGCCCGGGCTCGCAGGCCTGAACCTACCCTGAGCCCCCGCCGGCCCGGGGCTGCGCGCCGGCTCCCCGCGCGCTCCTGCTGCCGGGGCGCCGCGGCTGGGGAGCCCGTGGGGAGGGCGCGCGGGTGTGTCGGAGAGAGGTGGCTTCTGCTTTCCGGGATCAAGCTTTTGCTAACCCGATCTGTGGCGTCTGTTTGCTCCCTTGTCCGCCACCCCCAGGTTTGGTTCAAGAATCGCCGGGCCAAATGGAGAAAGCGAGAGCGCAACCAGCAGGCCGAGCTGTGCAAGAATGGCTTCGGGCCGCAGTTCAACGGGCTCATGCAGCCTTACGACGACATGTACCCGGGCTACTCCTACAACAACTGGGCCGCCAAGGGCCTCACTTCGGCCTCCTTGTCCACCAAGAGCTTTCCTTTCTTCAACTCCATGAACGTCAACCCCCTGTCGTCGCAGAGCATGTTTTCCCCGCCCAACTCCATCTCCTCCATGAGCATGTCGTCCAGCATGGTGCCCTCCGCGGTGACCGGCGTCCCGGGCTCCAGCCTCAACAGCCTGAATAACTTGAACAACCTGAGCAGCCCGTCGCTGAATTCCGCGGTGCCGACGCCCGCCTGTCCGTACGCGCCGCCGACTCCTCCGTACGTTTACAGGGACACGTGTAACTCGAGCCTGGCCAGCCTGAGACTGAAAGCCAAGCAGCACTCCAGCTTCGGCTACGCCAGCGTGCAGAACCCGGCGTCCAACCTGAGCGCTTGCCAGTACGCGGTGGACCGGCCCGTGTGAGCTGCTGCGCCCTGGGCGCGCCGGGATCCTAGGACCGTGCCGGACGGGGCGGCTCTGCCCTTGAAAGACTGGGAGTTACGCTAGAAGGTCGTGGGCGCAAAGGAAGGAGAGAGAAAGAGAAGCTCTAGAGAGAAAAGGAAACCACTGAATTGCAGAGAGCTCCTTTGATTTCAAAGGGATTTCCTCCATGTCTGACAATCTTTCACTAAAAGTATTTCCAACAGTTGCGAGGACACACACCAATGTTTGACTGGATATGACATTTTAACATTACTATAAGCTTGTTATTTTTTAAGTTTAGCATTGTTAACATTAAAATGACTGAAAGGATGTATATATATCGAAATGTCAAATTAATTTTATAAAAAGCAGTTGTTAGTAATATCACAACAGTGTTTTTAAAGGTTAGGCTTTAAAATAAAGCATGTTATACAGAAGCGATTAGGGTTTTTCGCTTGCGAGCAAAGGAATGTATATACTAAATGCCACACTGTATGTTTCTAACATATTATTATTATAAAAAAAATGTGTGAATATCAGTTTTAGAATAGTTTCTCTGGTGGATGCAATGATGTTTCTGGAACTGCTATGTACAACTACCCTGTGTATAACATTTCGTACAATATTATTGTTTTACTTTTCAGCAAATATGAAAAAAAATGTGTTTTATTTCATGGGAGTAAAGCATACTGCATACAAATCGGTCTGGATTCTTTCTGCCCTCCTCCTTGTCGTCTGGCCAGGTTTCTCAGTCACTGCCTCCTGAGCAAGCCAGTTCCCTCTGCCCGCCTAGTGAAACACTCAATGCAACAGCATCTACTTAAATTTGATAGAAATAAATTATAGTCACCAGAAACTAAAAAAAAAAAAA
Organism: Talpa occidentalis; assembly: GCF_014898055.3. Taxonomy (NCBI): domain Eukaryota; kingdom Metazoa; phylum Chordata; class Mammalia; order Eulipotyphla; family Talpidae; genus Talpa; species Talpa occidentalis. Next base: position 95,828,285 of record NW_023601322.1, read on the forward strand.
AAAGGGGGGGGGGAGAGGCATTCCCGGGGGGGAAAAAGAAGGCTGCAAAGTCTGGTCTTGTCTCCCAGATTTTTCTTTGGCTTAAACCCAGAGGATTCCATTAGTGCCAGCAAGTCATATAAGACAGAAAGAAATTTAGAGAGTAGGCCAACTTACAGTGACTCTCGAAGTTGCGGGGTGGGGGGCTCGAGGGGGGGCCTGCACCTCCAGTGAATTGTTCTGGAGAAGTGTGTATGTACACACGTACAGTTTATATGCATTCCTCAAGAGGAATACATCTATAATAAGTTTACAAGGAAACACCTCTAGTTCAAAATATTTAGGCCTCTGCGTTTATCTTTCAGGATTAAGTACAGAGATTCTTCATGTTATATTGCATTACTATTTCCAAATCCTTTCGAGACATTAAAAGAAACAAAGACCATTTCTAATAACTGCAGCCCTTTAATTTCTCCAAGAGCCCAGGGGTTGAGAGGTTAGAGTGGAGTTTCCTGAGCCTTGTCGGGCAATATGTAGTTGAGGCAAAGGTCATGCTCCCAGTGTTTTGTTTTAAATAATATTGACCCATTAATTCTAAACCTGCTTGTTCCTGAAATTATACAGGATTATAGTTTGCAAACTGCGGGACAATGAAGCAAATCAAGATGAATTACAGCCTGGCCCTCCCTACCAAGCCCTGACATCTAAACGGGAGTGATATCGGTGTGAGTGTTTCAAGGAACTTTAAGTGCCGGCTCTCCCTCTGTTGGTGGTTTTCAGAGTTTCTTTTTTAATGTGACATTTGATTTCCCAGCTAATGGCAGCAAATACGATTAGTTGCAAAGAACTCATCACCAAGAGCTGGGGGGGGGTGTGTGGGGGGGGGTGGCGCGGGTGTTGGGGGGCAGTTGGGAGGTCTCTACTAATCTGGTGCACCCTCTGCTCTCTCACCCCCACCCCCACCCCGCCCCCCTCGGACCAAGACAAACGCAGCCCTAGAAACCCGGGAGGGAAAAGTCACTGAGGATTTCTGCAGCCAGAAAACCCGTGTTCTGGGGCTTAGGTTGTTTTTTACTGATGGGAAATTTACCTATAAGCTTTTGGAGCCCAGACACCGAGTCTTTGTTCTGCACCGGGCCGCTGCGGCCACTTAGAGACGTCGCAGATAAAGTCCCCGATTTAAGAGCAGTGCTCGATGCACATGAACTGAACTTTCTTTCTTTTTTAAGCTCTGCCCCCGACCTGCGGCGGCGGGAATCACGCGGCCCGTGGGGGGGTTGTGGGGGGCGGGCAGCTAAAAGCCCTTTGGACGAGGGTCACCTTCGTCCTTGTTGTTCTCTTGAGAGCAGTGGAGAGGAAACCGGTCCCCACGGGCGGACTTTGGCTTCTGGAGCCGCGGGGCCCACCCTTCGGGCCTCCCCGCGAGGCCGCCGGTTTGGGGGGGAGGGAGCAGGGCGTGGGGGAAGGGCCGGGAGAGGGATTTGGGGGTGGGCCGTGGAGGCGCTAACTGGACTTTTCGGGAGGATTTGCTTCTCCTGCGGGTCCGGCAGAGGGACCTGGGAGCGCTGGACAGAGGAGCTGCCTCTGGGCCTGGGGAGCTTGCTGCAGCAGAACCCTGGGCCAGGAAATCAATCAATGTGCAGGAAACAAAAAACAGAAGTCGAGATTTGGGAAGAGTTGTCACTTCTCCGACTGGAGTGGTGCGGGCTGGGGGCGGAGACTCAGGGCTGATGAGAGGGACTGATGAGAGGCCCTGTCTCCCTAGACTTCCAGAGGAATTAGCGGCCTCACCCCCCTCTTCCCCACACCCTGGCGTGCTCACCGCCGGCCCCGATCCGCACCTCCTTTTCCCTGGGAGTGAGAAAAGCTCCTTCCCGAGCCAGCGAGCCGGTCCCCCGCCCCTCCCGCTGCCACGCGGGTCCCCCCTGGTCCAGCCACCTCGACTGCCACCACCTCGGTTCCACTCAATCGATTTTTGCTGCATGTCAACAGTTATTACCGGTGAGTGTGAGGCTATTTTTTCCCCCTTCCCTGGGTCTCTTAATGATTTCTGAGCTAGTTGTATATTAAAGTGCTTAAAGGAACCTTTAAGGTCATCTATACCATGAACACTAACCTCTTCCGCTTGGATCAAAGATGGCGAGCCCGGGGGTCTTCCCCAGCCCAGGCCTCGCGGGCTCAGCACTTTGCCCACCTCGGTGCACCTAGGGGCTGGGGCTCTGGGGCTGCAAACTCAAGCTGACCAGGCGGGGCCCGGCCCGGGGACTTTCTCCCCCGCGCTCCCACCGCCACCCCAGCTCACCTCACCAGTTCTTCCAACCCTTTCTCTGGCCTGGTCTCGATTTTCCAACTTGTTAATGTAGCTAAGGCCCCCAACTCTTCATTCCCCTATTTCCCCTTCCTTCCCCCGAATTCGAGTTGGCGGAGACCTGGGGAACCGTGTGCACAGCGCACGTTTGTTCCCATTTCATCCCAGTGCCGAAATCTGGATTTTGCTATCCACAACTTGGTTAGAAATTTTAATTTTTTGAAGAAATGCTGGCGGGCTGGTGAGCGGTGTAGGCGGTTGGATGAGCGGGCAAGTCCTCTTTGCCTCACAACACCCTCTTGCTTTGAGATGCTGACATGGGGAGTTCCTTTAGGAGTGTCACCAAAAAAGAGTGGGGAAAATAGCATCTTAAAAGTCCCACTATTCCTCGAAAGTCCCATAAATTATCCCTGTGAAGGGGGGTGAATTCTTTTAAGGGGAGTCTATAAAAATCCACCCCATCTTGATGGAGGACAACCCTCTCCCCAACCTAGACGCAAATGGGAGTGAAACAAAGGTCGGGCTGCAATCCACATCCTAATCCACAGCGCCCCAGTCACTGTCGCCCGGCTCCCCAGTCTCCACGGCCCAGACCCAGCGCTCTGCTGGGAGTCCCCAGCTCACCAATTTAAAATTTTAGGGCGGAGGAGAGGGTGTAATCAGATCAGAGGGCTTTAAGCATACAGAGTTCCTATTGACTGACTTATAAACCCCACCACCAGCAGATCTAAGCACACAGGGAGCAAGAAACATGGCTGACTGAGCGAGGTCTCCCGGTAAACCCAGACAGTTCTGGTAGCAGGTCTTTGGAAGGGACTTTAAAAAACTCTCCTTCCTTCCCCAGCCTCCCTAATCGGAAAATTGTGTTTAAACGGAATTCGAGAAAATGGCAACTTAAGGCGAGTTTTTTTTTTTTTAAATGGGTTAGGTAGAAACCCAATCTTAAACACATAACTAATTTATCATTTCAGGTTTCAGCAGACAAACCCTGGAGATTTCACTCTAACCTTAAAAGTATATTTATCGCCCTTGCTGTCCCCTCCCCCACGCAGGGACGCCTTCTCATTGTTGACTTTCCATCTGAAAGGCAGAACCCAGAATTTATTGTGCTTCTTGTGCATTACTTCATTCACTTCTGTGCTGAGTGTTTTATGCATTTTATGTAAATGTTGATTTTAGATTTTATTTGAAGATTAGAGAAAGCCTGCAAGAAATAAAATATCCCACTGAACTTAATTCTACTTAATTGCCTTTAAAAAAATCATTGCTCCTCCTGTTGTAATAGTTGTTAACAGTTTGGTGGCAGTTGGGGAAAACAGGGAGATTCTTAAGGCTTAAGTTATTCAGCCAAAGAACAGATAGAAAAAAACTAAATTCCTTTTAAAAATAATTCGTTAAGACATTTAGTGACTGTATGATAAAGGAGTTTACTTTGGTGGGGGCTACATTTTTCGAGAAATTCAGACTTCTTGGGCCCTTCCTGAACAGAGTCCCTGTCTACACCCCCTGCTTTTGATGGTTCTTTCTAGATCTAGTTCTTAGTCTTCCTGCAAACATGCTTAAGGTGTGACCCCCACCTCCCACCTCTCTGTGTCTTTCTGAGGCTTTCCTCCGCTTTCCTGTTTCCTTCATCTACACCAAAGTCCCCGGCGCCATGAACTTAGGAAATGACCCGCTGATGCTGAGACCTCATGTGCCAGAACTAAGACTTGGGGTGGCTACCTGAGAGCCCCAGACTCTAACAACGCTTTCTCTGCCCAGGAGCTACAAAGCGTTTCTGCCTCCTCCGACAGTACCTTACGGCAGCGCGGGACTCTCGGGCAGGCACTCGGTCCTGAGCAGGAACCTTTATCCCAGTGGCTGGGGGCGATGAGACCGAAAGCCGGTTCTCCTGTCCCCGAGAAGGCGGTGGGGCAGCAAATGGTTAATGACTAGGAACTCACACTAGCACCTACCCAGTTCCCGAGCGCCCCCCGTCCCGGTCCAGGTCCCCCAGTGCCTGGTGTCAGCAGCTCCCACAACCTGGCTGCCCTGGGCCGGCAGATGAGTGGGGTCGCCGCACCCAGTGGAAGCTGATGGCATCTATCTCGGTCTTCACTCTGACGTTGGCTGCCTTCTGTGTAAACGGGGAGGTAGGTACGGGGACAGGCTGATGGGCAAAGAGGTGGAAACCCCGTTGTAGGCCAAGGGGGACTTTGCCTGCCAGAGCCCAAGGCTACAGATGACAGGTCACTTACTTAGACAATAATGCAATATCAAGTAAAAGAAAGTAAAACTCTTCCGAGGGCGCTGGGCCTCCACGATGTGCAAAGGGCCCCCGCTGACCTCAGCCGCCCAGCCCTCCCTCCCCCAGCTGAAAATCCGTGACATGGAAGGAGCCTCTCTTATCAGATGAGGCAGGGTCTTGTTTGTCTGTTTATCTGACTCGAGGGGTGAATTCCCGCCAGCCCGCCAATGCCGGGCTGCAGCTCTGCACGAAGCTCCCAGCCACAGACTCCTTCCTGGGCTGCCGGAGGCCTGTCGGCCGCCAACGCCTGGGGATGGCAGCGCACACGGCTGACCTGGGCCTGTGCGCTCTGCGGGGCCGCCAGGTCCAGAGCTTCCCGGCGATGCGGCCCCTGCACCTGAGGGTATCCCAAGGCGGCTGTGCCTGGGCCACTGTACCCCACGCTCGCTGCTGACTAGGGCAGAGGCTACATCTTTACTGTTCGTTTCCGGGCTAGAGCCCTGGGAGAAGGGCGGTGGCAAGATGTGCTGCCTCGAGTTACCCTAACTCCCACCAGTATTTTCAGAAGCACTGAGAAGCAGCAGCCCAGAACACCTATGCCCCTCCGGGGGACTCCTCCAGTGCCCCGAAACTGATGTTTGCACGTCCCCCCACAACAAACCCGAATCTACCCGGCAGCTGCAGCCTGAGCACCCACTTCCTGCTGAGTTCCCACCGCAGCCCCAAGGCAGCCTCACCCTCGGGGTCCACAGGGGCCAAGAGTCCACCCACCCTCCCTCCCCTGCCCCCAATCCGCACACGCAGCTCTGGGCCTGGGCCCCGCCACAACGTGGGCGGTCGGGGCCCAGCCAGGGGCCGCCTTCTGACTGTGCCTGCGGGGACAGTGCTGGGCCGCCAGACCGCCTGCCCGCCTTGGTCCTAGCAGAGTCGCTGCGGAGGCCCAGGCGAGCAGCCCCCCTCTCCCCTCCACACCCCTCCTCACCCTCTCTTAGGCTTCTGCGCCTTCACTCCTGAGCGGCCATATACCTTGAATGGGTGATCCCTGCCTGCCTCCCTCGGGCAGCCTCTCGAAGCCCTGGGGTTGAATATTAACCAGCCCAAGCTATAGAGTGGGGTAAAACGTTACATATAAAAATGAATCATCTATCTGATCCCGGAGAGAGAGGACCTATAGCAAGGTCTGCTTCTAGAACTGCCCTGGCCCATACACCCACCTGCTGGCGGCCAGCACCCAGGAACTGACTATTGCACCTGGGCTGAGCTGGGTCTGGGCGGAAGCCATGGAGTTATTGTACCAGCCTTTTCCCTTCAGTGACTTGAGGTTATATTTCTAAAACACGATTTTCCTTCCCCCTGTCTCACGCGAGGAACACAAAGAAGTCTGGAACTGCTTGCCTCTCACAAAAGTCAGGGGGAGCAACTGCCATTGAGATGCTGCCCACAGGGCCAAAAATCCAAGCTGAGCAGTGGATTCTGGTCCCCCGACAGCCCGGGGATGCTGGGTAGGCGGCTGGAGCAGGAGGCCACGAAACTCAGGCCCACCAGGCCTGGGGTCACACAAAGCACCTGTCCACGGGGCCTGGGTCACCTGAAAGCCCCACACTTCACTTGCCAAGGGCCCTACCATTTCTAACGCTGACCTACTTGCTTCTTTTTTCCCCCTTCTCCATTTATGTTTACTGAAGTAGAGCTGGTTTACATCCTTGTATTTGTTTTAGGGGTTACAGGTTCAAGCCTCTACAAATGTATGTTTTCACACCATGCCCACCACCAGCGCCCACAATAATCCTCCACCAAGTTTCATTGGGCGCCTCAGAAAGTCACAATGGTACTTAGGCACTGACTTCTGTGCTAGGCCAAATACACAGAGCATATGGAGAAAGAATTCAAGACAGCCACCTCCTGAGTTCTTGTGCCCCCACCTGGAAACTTCAGCAACTCCTGGTGCTCAGCACATCCCAGAATGGGAAGAGAATTCTTTTTGTGTATTTGTCTCTTTCCTGTCTAACCTCCCTCGTTCCCTCTCCCCAATTCAAGAAAAGAGATAAAGTAGATGCAAGCGAGACAAAAATGTGATGTTACCTAGAGCTTTTGGAATTGCCAACCAACTTGCAGAATAATTCTTGTGCCTCTTATGATAGTTTGATTCTTGTGCAAAACAGTCGCTTTATTCAAAATGCAATGCCTGACCCATAATAATCTCTCAGTAAATATTTTTTTGAAAGGTAACCCCCGTTTGGATCCCATTCTGACCTGTTCAAGGAAGCAAAGGAGTTTTTCACTGGGTGCTTATACCCCAATCTTTGTACTTAGGGCTGTGAGAAAGTGACTGTGGTGTGCATGGGTGGGGTGGTGGGGCTGCATCATTCTGTCACTCAGGAACAGGTCTTAGCTCCTTCACATGGCACTCCTTTCCTTTGGTGTGTTCACAGCTTGTGGAGTGACCCTGGCAATTTTTGCCAGGGGGCAGAGGATACCATCTGGGGAACAAGGTTTGCAGAGACTGAGCAGGCATCAGGCATGTGGCGAGGACTGTGTAAGCGTATTAGTGGACATTAATGGGTTCCAGGAGAAGTGGCTTTGAGTTCCAGATGTGGTCACAGGATGCTCACCACTTCATGTAGTGTCACAAGACAGAATGACACAGGACACACAGTATTCATGTCATTCCTATAGAGCAATACAGTTCAAGTTGGGGCGTCACCCAATTTTGTGGCCCCCATCCCCCTGAAAAGTAGAACTGACGCAAATGTTCTACCAGTCAGCTCCCAAGAGAGCATGAAAACGCCAAAGCACAGAGATAAAAAGAAGTATGAGTCACACCCATGGGCCCCCAGTGACTTAAGGGATTCAGACAGACAAAGGCGGCAAAAGAGGAGTTACTTTTAAAGGTGCAGGAGGTGGGGGCAAGGAGGAGCCTGCAGGCAAGGCAGGGTCCGCTCCAACTGTCTTCTCTCCACCGAACTACCACGTCATCTGACACCCTCGATCTATTTGTGTCCTGGGTAACAGACGGTTTGACCAAGAGGTCGTAGACTAGAGGACTTGGTGACTGGAAACAAGTTTGACAAGAAAGGAATCTGGGTGTGGTGCCACCATGGAGATGAAGAAGGAAACAGCCTGGCGACCCCACGTCTCTGTTGGACTCTGCATTCACCGGGCATGCCTTGCCAGAGAACAGGGGCCAGGACAAGCTACCGGCACAACTTCACGCATGCTCGGGAGAGAATCAGGCGCCTCTCCACATCCCCTTCCTTTACCTTTTACTTCCTGCCGCCTCACTTCCTCCTTTTATTTTTGTCTTCTTCACTTCGGTAGGCTCCTCCCAAATCCTGGATGTTCCTGGATTATCCTCAGCTCGGCCTCCCCCTTCTTTTGAATTAAGGCTTCAGATTTTTTTTTTCTTAGTGTTTACTTTTCCAGATATGAAAGTCGTCCTATCCAATCAGAGTCGGCCTGTAAAACATTTGTATGCACAAATAGGAAATGCTTTTACGAAAAAATTAAGGTGCCAGGGCCAACAAGCAAAGCACCAATATTGGAACGTGTCTGGTCAGGGCAACTGAACGACAGCACTTGTTCTGTAATAAAGCCCATTGACTCTGGGTACACTGGGAAGTACCCCCCCAAACACACACACACCCAGAACACTATAGTCACTTTCTCACACCCCTAAGTACAAAGATTGGGGTATAAGCTCCCACGGCTAAATCTCACTTCAGTTCACTGTTCTCAACTTGAAAGTTCTTCTTCCACCTGAAACTACCACCGGTAGACTTCCATTGCCAAAAGTGTGTGCCCCCAGAAAACACCTTCCTGTGCAGTTTATGTGCCAGTGTGAGGTCTTTCTGCATCTTTCCATACAAAGGTTGATTTTCCTAGTTCTACAGCCCATGGTCACAGGGTATTTTATGGCTCAACAGTGTATTTTGTGGCCATGCATCTTCCTTGTATGGTTGGGAAAACCCTTCCTTGGGGTCCTGCAATGCTTTCAGATTAGAACCTGGCAGAAAGACATCTCCTTCCCTGGAAAAGGTGCCCTATTTCCACTCTCTTTTCATTTCTGCTCTTCTAACTTCTTCCAACATCTCTCATAGGGGTGATTTTAAATCTCACAACTCCTCTTTTACTGTTTAAATTTCACTTCTGGGCACTCATTGTTCCAAACATAAAATTACCTTTTGAGCATAATACTCTTTAGTCACTTCTCATGTGGGATGTTTTAATATGAGTTAAGATTTTTAGGGTCATTTTCTTTTAAGCGTTCTGTGGGAACCTGGTACAGTATTACAAATATAGTGGATATTCAATAAATGTCTATTGATCAAATAGTATAATTAAAACCTTTCTTCACAAAAATCAAAGTTCAAAGACATTAAAATCAATTTGATTGACATGAGTTAAATCTCAGACTAATTGTAATTAATTTCTAATATTTTTTTAAATTTTTTTACATCGGTGTTCTTTTTTTTTTTAAGATTTATTTTATTTATTTATTTATTTATTTATTTATACAAGCACTGGGTACAGTCAGAAGTGCGGGAGGGTGAGAGAATTCACCAGAGCCAGAGCGGGGAGCAGAGCAGGCAGAGGGACCGAGGTACACTGCTGAGAGGAGCAGTGGGCAGCAGGAGAGGTCTGTGCACCATGTGGGACCCTCCTCCAGTGGCCTGGGAGCAGCCGAGGATCGAACTGGCGCTGCAGAGGCTGCGGGCAGCTTTGCAACCCAGCGCTCAACCGCTGAGCCACCGGGGAGGCCCCCATCGTTGTTCATTTTTAAACTATATTTACTCCCCCTCACCCCCTCAGGTGTAGTCCCCACAGAGTTTCCTTCCCCAGTGCACCCGTGCACCATCACCTCAGTCTCCTGTGCTCCTCCCTCCCTCCCTCTGATCCCTCTCCCTCCTCCCCTGCAGGATGTCTCTGGTTTATAATTGTCTGTTTTTGCTTTGTTGTGTTTTGTACTGTTATTATTTTTTTACACTGATGTCTTATTTGGCTCCCCTGTATTCCTGCTATAAGTGAAACCATCCAATATTTTTATTTTTCCTTCTGGCTTATTTCACTGAGTATAATCCCTTCTAGCTCCATCCAAGTTGCTGCAAATGGCATGAGTTTATCAATTTCTAATCTTTTTCTCAACAAATGAAACATGTAAAAGAACTGCAGAGCAGAAATCTCATCCTACTCTTTTTTATCCTCACCTTTTCCTATGTCACAGCATTTTTAGGGTGACAATTCATCACAGCATTCATCATCTTTAAGGTGATGATCAGGGTTCATAAAGTAGTGGACAAATTTCTGTATTTTTTAATATTCCTCTACTAAAATAAAGACTTTAAAAACACATTGCCGGGCCTCCCTTGTGGCGCGAGGGGTTAAGATGCAGCAACATGAAGCCATCTGCAGCCACTGCAGTACCAGTTCGATCCATGGCCAGGGAGCTACCCACATGGCACAGCGGACCTCTCCTGACTCGCCCACTGCTCCCCTCAGCAGTGTATTTCAGTCAATCTGCCTGTTCTGGTCCCTACTCTGTCTCTGGTGAATCCTCTCACCCCCTGCATCTCTGGCCTGCACCCCAGCTCTAGTATGCATAAATAAATCTTTAAAAAAAAAACACATTGCCTACAGAATGTATGTGGTGAGTAAGCAGAAAGATGATAATGATGATGATGATGATGATGATGATGTGTGTGTGTGTATCGGGGTGTGGGGCAGGCAGAGACATGGCTGGAGCTTTCAGCTTACAATAGTCAGGACCTGGATCACTCATGTTAAGAGAGTATTGGCTTCATTCCTCACAATTATTTCATACTTTTAACAAGTTCACATTTTATAATATACAATAAAACACAGTGTATCAAAATATACTATGGACAAAGTTGTTTTTTTCATTTTTATAGTGAAAGACAAGGAAACTTGATAGGCTAAAGGTGTTAGTCAACTCCCAAAACAACACAAAAGTATTAATCCAATCCAATCCAATTAATCCAAACTTTGACTAAAGTCATAGGCCAAACAAACTGCATTCTGATTGCAGCTAATCATTGCCCAGTAAGCCTATTTTTGATTAATTTTATTGGCAGCAAAATATTGCTTAGCTCACTCACCCCATCCACTCCCACTTTCCAGCTGCTACCATAAACAATAGCACCTGTCATGAGTAATGATGGGAAGAGTAGAATTGCCTTTGATAAGACAATTATGAAACATTTAATAATTCCATTATATACTAGAAAAAATGTTTGCCATATTATGCTGAATAAAGCAAGCAAATACATATATGAACAAACAAATAAATGTAGGGAGTGAAGTGGGCGGGAGTGCAGAGTCTGCTGTAGTTTATAGGGTTTCCTCAGACCCCAGTCTCTGCTGCAGAATCACTGGTCCTGGACTTGTGGTTGCTTAGAAGGCACTCCAGGGAAGATTAGATAGCCGGAGATTTAAAATATCAAGGGGGTGGATGACTAGGAACTTAAATAATATGATAGAGTAAGCAAACTGTCTTTGACTGGCTTGAACACTAGAATTAGCATCTAAAAAAAAAGATTTCCTGGGCCTCCCTGGTGGATGAAGGGTTAAATATCAGTGCTATCACTGCTATGGCCTGAGTTCCATCCCCAGCTAGGGAGCTGACCCACAGGGTACAGCAGACCTCTCCTGTCTCCCTGCTGCTCCCCTCAGCAGTGTATTTCAGTAGATCCACCTGTTCTGCTCCCCACTCTGTCTCTGAGGAATCCTCTCACCCCCTGCACCTCTGGCCTACACCCCATTTCTTCTCTCCAAAAAACAAACAAAAATTATCTCCACACTCATAAATCTATGGGCTCATGTTACTTTCACAATCCTGTAGTTCTAGTTGTACTATTAGGTTTTGACATCATTTTATGTATAATCTTTTCTAAATATAGTTATCACTTGTGCCAAAGACCACTTAGTGAATACTTTGTAAAAGCCAAGCACTGTACTAAGTGCTTTCCACATGCTATCTTCTCAGTTCTCACAACAACCCTATAAAGCAGATACTATTATTTCCTTATTTGGGAGATGAGAAAACTAACTCTCAGAAGTAAATGGCTTCAGACTTCTTGGCTAATGTGGGTGAATTGGGTGTACAATCTGACAACGTCTGTCCTCCCAGCCCCTAAACAAACTGCCATGGTAAAGAATTGCAAGGCTTCTGTGTCAGTTTCTGTTGACCTGATGAGAAAATGCCATTCATAAAAGCAAAACATATTAAAAATGCTACAAGAACATTAATCCCTATTAACGAGGTAGAGTATTTTAAAAAAATAATGATGATGTAGACCAAGTCAACCAAATGTCAAGTTGTTCTCATTGTTCACATGTATTTCCAGGCACATTTCTTAGCCTAAAGCAGTAGACAGAACTTCGCTAGATATTTTGAAAGCAACATTTTTGATATAAGGAACACACACACACACACACACACAGAGTCCAGTTGGTGTATGATCAAGTGACTTTTCCTTGGTCTTGCACACTATGACCTGCTCCCTTTTTTCTTGCCTCTCCCACCCACATTCTCCCGTGTAGAGGCGATCTCTAGGTCTCACCTTAGATATACTCTGGAAAAGGTCTCTCTGACATTTTGGCATTGGCAGAGGTCAATGTGCCCCTCCTGTGTGCTTCCATAGTCATATTAAAGCACATCGCACGCTGCCCATGAACCTCATGCTGCTGGATTAGAGGCCACTTATCAGTCTGTGTATAATATAATACCTTCATGTGGTTAGATTATGCATACTCTGCAATATTCAAGAAAATCACATTTGTGAAGCTGTGTTCTTCGGCACATAATATCCAGTTAGACAATATTTGGTGATGTCACACTAATTACTTATTTAAGGCAGTGTCTGCTAGCTTCTCTAGCGTGTTATTTGTTCCCGCTGCCTTAGTTAGCATTTCACCAGCAGCTTCACAGAGAGGAGTGAAAGCCTCCTGCTGAGAACCACAGGAGTGAGTTTGGAAATGGGCTTGCTGGCTCTTCAAAGGACTGCAGCCCTGGGTGGCAACTTCACTGCAATCCAAGGCATTCCCCCAGATCCCTGACCCTCAAAACTGCATGAGGTAATATGTAGTTATCAAGTTAAGATGCTAAGTTTTGGAGGAGTCTGTTCCATTGCAACAGTCAACTATTGTTATACCCTGTATAACTACTTCCTATCTTATAAAAGTCTTGTCACCGTTCAGCTTTTCTTTTTTCTCTCCTTCTTTGCACATATGGGTTAATTCTGATCTCTTTTCTATTTTGCTGCCACATTCATAGCATTTGGGGGAAAAGAGAGCTAAACAAATGTATTAGGTTGAACGAATTTTGCCAAACGTCTGAGGATATGAAGCTGAAGCATGGATTTGAAGGAGAGGAAAGGCTAGGACTGAGTGATGCCGTGAAAATAAAGCCCTAAGATGAGGATCTATGTGAGCAACACTAAGTGCCAGAGAAAGACATTTATCAAAAATAATGAGCAACTGAAAAAGATTTTTTTGTTTCATATTGAATAAATCCAATACTGATTCTTTTAAAGCATAATTTTAAAAAAAGATTTATTTTATTTATGCATACAAGAATTGGGGTACAGGCAGAGGTGCTGGGGGTGAGAGGATTCCCCAGAATGGGGAACAGAACAGGCAGACTGACTGAAATTCACTGCTGAGGGGTGCAGCGGGTGAGACAGGAGAGGTCTGCTGCGCCATGTGGGCCACCTCCCTGAACGGGTATTGAAATCTGCAGAGCCTGCGGATAGCTTCACGGTGCTGTGTTTAACCCCTTGCACCACCAGGGAGGCCCTAAAGCATAATTTTCGGAATACTTCTTTTGTCTGTCTAGTACCACTCTCCTTCTGGAAACAGAAATGTCCCCCTTGCAGGACAACCTACTCATCTCTACTCCAGCTACACTGTCCAGTGGAGACTGCCCATTATGGATCTGGTCTCTGTTCACAAGAGCAGGCATGTGCCTGGGCTGGCTCTTGGGTCGCTCCGTGGGAACATGCAAACGGGAGTCAGAGGCGTCCTTGTCATGATGAAGAAATGAGATGGCAAAAGTGGGGTTCTCCAGGGCAGGTGGTGGCATTTCCAGTAACACAGAAAGCCAACTCAGAGAGAAGCAGATGAGAGCTGGACCGGGGGAGAGTCCTGGACTGCTCCCTGTCCCTCTGACCCTTAGGCTTAGTTAACTCTATTCCCTCTCCAGGATTTCCATACGTAGGTCACTTTATTTCCTGGTTTCCCCAAGGTAGTTCAAACAGTGTTTCTGTTACTTGCAACTCAAAGACAATGCCCCCTTCCCTGGCCCAAGAAAGAGTCTTCTTTCCTGGGGGCATCAGAAGGAGGTATATATTTGGAACCACGATTTGAGATAGACTTTTGGGATCCTAAGGGGGTCAGGTGTAACTATAAAATGTCACCTGCCAGTGGTCCTCTGCTAGCACCACCTGAGAAGTATGAAGGTGGTGGGGGAGGAGATCTGTGTCCACACACTCACATTCACACACACACACACACACACACACACACACACACACATATCCCTGTTTACATTTTTTTATGCCAACACAATAATATTTATTGAAGTTCTATTATATTCCAGGCACTTTCACAAACATCTGTTCTGCATTAGTCTAAGAAAGTAGATTTTCAGACTGTTCCTAATTACAGATGAGCTAATACCTTTAAGATAAAAGATGTTAAGTAGCAGTCTTTATAAAATTTGAAAGTTATGAGCAAAGACCTATTCTGCACCCCTTCCTGTACCTCTTTTGCGTTTAACCACCACTTGGATGTCTCTTTTGCCACTATAATAAAAGGTTAATCTAAGAAAGGTGAAAGATTTTAAATACAAATACAACTTCAGATACTTACCTGGTGGGGGAGAACCATGATCACAAAGGTGGGTTTTCCAGGGCTGGCTCATCCATTGCACTCCAGATGTGCTGACCCCGGTGATTTCCCCCAAATGTGGGATCTTCCCAAATATGGGAAATACGACAGCATCATTTGTGGTAGTGGGGGGGCTATGTTCACACTCTCCTCTGGAAAATAAAAACAGTTTTCAGTATTATTCTTTGAATGGCTTTTTCTCCAAAACATTTCAAGAAGATTATAAAAAATGAACAAAAAGAAGATTATAAAAAATGAACAAAAAGTCCAAATCAAACTTTAACTAAATAGTGTGATTTATCGTACAATTCTGGCTTTATTCATATATGTTTGTGTCATCTAGACATCTGGCCCAAAATAAGTCACCCAAATCTACATAAACAGACTTATGTTTGGAAGAGTCATGGTGTTCAAGATATTAATTTCACGCTTGATTATTACTTTGAAAGTTAACAATAGTGTTTGCCCAGGAACTTCTCATATGTTTTATTTTTCCCCTTGGCCTTCCCTGGGGGGAATGTTTAAAATAGCTTAGAGCTCTCTTCTGAAGAAAAGTCCACAGTGGCTGAAATATAATTTATTTAAAATAAATTATATAAAAAAATATATATAATATAAAATTATATAAAATAAAATATAAACTATATAAAATATATAAATTATATAAAATATAATTTATATATTTTCACATGTAAATTTAGAAGTGAATAAATAAATTAATAAATAAATTAAATAAAGTGTATTCTATAGATTTAAGTCTGTGCCTGTTTCAAAAATTATTTTTTTCTCGCTCACTCGAAAAAAAGTAATTTCTTGACTCCCTGCTTTGCATTTACATTTTTAATCCTGTCTTCTATGCCCCTCCAGTGTTTTTAAATTATTAGATGTACATATGTATTCAAAATATAATTCATATGTTTCTGATTATTAAAAAATCCATTTAACAAAAAGTTATCTAACACAATTGCAACACTGCATGCTAGAAACAATAGTGAAGACGGAGATAATGATCACCTATTAGTATGTGTCTTATACCTAACACCTTCCTCAGTGATGACAACAAACTTAAGAAATGGGCACTGAAAGGTCTACTTTACATATCGCTTCTCGGCCTTTTGGCTAAGATCAAGTGAAAGGTCTACTTTACACATGAGGAAACTGAGGAGCCAAGAGATTAATTTGTTCAAGATCATCCAGCTAGCAACTGCTAATGCTGAATTCAAACATGGGGTTGGTAGGGCCTCCCTGGTGGCCTAGGGGTTAAGTCTCAGCACTATCACTCACATGACCTGAGATCCATCTCTGGCCAGGGAGCTGACCCACATGGTGCAGCAGACCTCT
The DNA here is from genome assembly GCF_014898055.3 of Talpa occidentalis. Taxonomy (NCBI): domain Eukaryota; kingdom Metazoa; phylum Chordata; class Mammalia; order Eulipotyphla; family Talpidae; genus Talpa; species Talpa occidentalis. The sequence goes on from NW_023601322.1 coordinate 95,844,043, forward strand.
CCTGTCTCGCCTGCTGCTCCCCTCAGCAATATATTTCATCAGTCTGCCTGTTCTGTTCTCCACTCTGTTTCCGGTGAATCCTCTCACCCTCCCACACATCTGGCCTATACCCCAGCTCTTGTATAAAAATAAATAAATATTTAAAAAAAGTTTGGGGTTCACTGTGTAGGCACTGAGCTGATGGGAGTGAGGTTTTTGAGGATAATAATGAATGGATAGATGCTGTGCTTTAGTATGTTGGTGTGGCAAGGATGTGTGACAGAACTGCTACAAGAGCAGACAACAAGGTTTAAACTGGGGTATCAGAGTAAGGAAGGAGACAGACTGGAGAAGGATAGCCAAACAATTACACTGAATGATAGAGTTTAGGGAAAGGACAAACTCACAAAAACACCAAGATCTTGAGTTTATATAACTGATTAATGAGGCCATTAGCAGAAACAGAGAAACACTTTTCATTTGAAGAGGAATTTTCTGAAGTTAGGTGAATAAGAAAGAGAATGGTGGCAAGGCACATCCTGAGAAATATATTTTTGCAGTTCCAACATCAGAAGTCCAGATGTTCCTGGTAGAGAATTCACCAACTGGCATGTTCAACCAGGACTGACATTACTGAGAGGTCAGGCTGATGACAACTTATTATGGTCTGTAAGGCAGCCAACAGTCTGCCCAACCATTTTCATGTATTTGTACTGGATCAGAAAATCCACATGATTAGATGCCCTAATATGAATTAAGGCATTGACTGGAGATGGTCCCTAAATTTTAATAGATTGCCCAATTTCTTCCTTATCAAAAGTTGTGCCATGTTGAGTGGATTGAGGGAGATTAAAGAAGCATCCCCTCTTGGGCCTCCCCTAGTGGCGCAGCGGTTGAGCGCTGGGCTGCTGCAAGGCTGCCTGCAGCCTCTGCAGTGCCGGTTCAGTCCTCAGCCCTTGCTGAGGGTCCCACATGGCGCGACAGACCTCTCCTGCCATGCCCGCTGCTCCCCTCAGCAGTGTGTTTCGTCAGTCTGCCTGTTCTGTTCCCCACTCTGGCTCTAGTGAATCCTCTCACCCTCCCGTGCATCTGGCCTGTACCCCAGTGCTTGTATAAATAAATAAATATTTTTTTTAAAGTATAAATAGACCCCCCCCACACACACATGTTTAGCAATGTTTAAAATTCCATAACTTAGCATACTTAATAGTTCACAGTAGGGAGTATTGCTGACATGACAGAATTAGATTCAAAGAGATCTGAATAGTCCAGAATACAGAATTAAAACTACAATGATAGATGTGGCTAATTTTAGTTGTTTTTACAGCCTTGATATGGGGTAATTTTTGTTAAAAAAATACAGAGTTAATGCCAAAGGGCATAAAGCTCTGTAGCTAATTGGATATTGTGGGAAATAATGATTTGTGGCTTCCAGGGCTATGGCATAAAATAGCTGACTGTCTCTACCTGGTTCTCTTTTAGATCATGGTGGGGAAGTAGCATGAGGCATGAGGACATACAGGCAGCCCTTTCAAGAGACCAAAGTGGTAAGGAATTGAGACACAGCAAACAGCCAATATGAATGTTTCTGAAGCAGAACCCAAAGCTCTAGTCAAACTTTCCAATGTCTACAACCTCAGCCACTGTCTTGAATGCAACTTCATGAAATACCTGAACAAGGAACCCTTGGCTAAACTGCTCCCAAACTCCTGCTTCTTCACAGAAACGAAGATAATAAATGTCTACTGTTGTTTTGAATCACTACATTTTGCGGTAATTTGTAACACATAATAGACACTAAATCTGGAGTGGGTTGCTACCATAACAAATCCTAAAAATGTGGGGAGAGGCACTGGAATTAGGTAGTGGCAGAAACTGAAAGGACACTGAAGAGTGTGCTAATGGAAGCTGAGAATGTCTCGAACAGACTTTTATTATTAGCCTGAAGGCCTGTGAGGAGGCTGCTGGTGAGAGAAACACTGCTGGAAACTGGAGAGAAGGAAGAGAGTTTTAATATAGTGACAGAAATTGAACAACACTGTCACCCACAGCAGTGTGGGAACTGGAAATAAACCTGACGATAGAAGGTCTGGTTAAGGGTGTTTTAGTGAGTGTTGAAAGTGCTGCTTGGTTTCTTCTTGCTGTTTACAGTAAAATTTGAGGTGGGGGGAGATAAACTAAAGGAAGAATTATTAAACCAAAAGAAACCAACACTTGATGACCTAGAAAATGGCGACTCTCTTAAGAGGGGAAATAATGCTAAGACAAAGAAATAGCTTCTGGGCAAAGATCAAATCCAAGCACAGCCAGACAAAAGATGTACATAAATGAAGCTGAGGGTAGGTGATAAGATAGTCTGCTAACATCTTAGAAAGATCTAAGTTGTACAGGGGTGGTTTTTGTGTATTGGGAAAAACCTTAGAAATATTCATAGGAGACTCACAAAGTTTTTAGAAATATTTAATTGCTAGAAACATCAGCCTGTGGGACAGAAAGGAACAGAGGTAGAACAAAAGGGAAAGAGACCTTTGGACCTCCACGCTTAGACAGGTAAGATCCAGACTAAGAAAAATACACAGCTACAAACTAAGTCACCTTTTATGGAAAGGTTGACTCAGCAAACCAAGAGCCTAAAGGTCAGAGCCAACAGTCATGGAAAATCATTTCTAGGAAACAGCAGGAAGGGTTCTAATCAAATAACTTGCCTAGCTGTATTACAGAATAGTTATGGATCCTTTAAAAAGCAATATAATGGTTATTCTATTCCTACCCTACCATTGTAAGTTGATTGTGTTTATGTGGGGGAGGTAACCAAAATGTCTCCTCCACATCTGGGCCTGGTTGAGATGACAAGATTGCAGACTTGAGATGACACTGTTATGGGATGGACTTTTGGAGGCTTTGAGAAGCTGTGAGTTTACTTTAAATGTGGGAGGGAGGGTAGTCCCTGGGAGATCAAGGATGGATTCTAGTGCTAATCTCCAACATGGTCCCCAAATAATTCTTTTTTTAAAAATGATTTTATTTATTTATTTTTAAAGATTTTTATTAATTAATTTATTATTCATTTATTTATACAAGCACTGGGTACAGTCAGAAGTGCAGGAGGGTGAGAGAATTCACCAGAGCCAGAGCGGGGAGTAGAGCAGACAGAAGGACCGAAGCACACTGCTGAGGGGAGCAGCAGGAGGCAGGAGAGGTCTGCGCGCCATGTGGGACCCTCCTCTGGTGGCCGGGGAGCAGCCGGGGATTGAACCGGCGCTGCAGAGGCTGCTGGCAGCTTCGCAACCCAGAGCTCAACTGCTGTGCCACCGGGGAGGCCCCAAGATTTATTTTATTTATTTATGCATACAAGAATTGGGGTGTAGGCCAGAGGTGTGGGGTGGGTGGGTGGTGAGAGGATTCACCAGAGACAGAGTAGGGAGCAAAACAGTCAGTTCTACTGAAATACACTGCTGAGGGGAGCAGTGGGCGAGACAAGAGAGGTCTGCTATGCCATGTGGTTTAGCTCCCTGGCTGGGGATAGAACTCAGGCTGCAGTGGCTGGTGATAGCTTGACAGCGCTGACACCTTACCCCTGCACCACCAGGGAGGACCCCCAAATAATTCTTGCCTCCTGGTATTCATGCCCTGTTTATTTCCCTCCGACACTGGATAGGGCCTCCTGTGTAATCAATAATGTGGAAATGACAATGAGTGGCTTCCAAGACTAGGACAAAAAAGGTATTGTAGCTTCTGCATTCTTTCTCTTGGATCATTCTCTCTGGGGTAAGTTACATATAATGACATGACAGGAGGACAAAGAAGTTCTAAGGAGAGGTCCATGTGGAAGAATGGAGACAGCATGAACTTGACATCCTGTCTCTATTGCTCTAAGTGAGCCATCTTAGAAGCAGATCCTCCAGCCACAGGCAAGTTTTCCAAGGGATGTAGTTCCAGCTGAGATTTAACTGTAACCTCACAAGAGACGCTGAGTCAGGATCATCCAGCTAAGCTGTTTTGAAATGTCAGAGTCACAAAAATTGGGTAAGATAACAAATGTTTGCTGTTTTCAATCACTGAATTTTGGGATAATTTTTTTATGCGGCAACAGGTAAATAATACAGTGAACTACAATTTCAGTGTGAGGCAACAGTTTGAAATGACGGCTTAAAATCTTATGTTTTTCAACTGCACCAATTGAATAAATGTTCCATATCAACTGCGCTTCTAGGTTTACACCAATTTAAGATACTGCATATAGTTTGAGACATATAGCTTAAAAAGACTAGGAAGGGCCTCCCTGGTGGCACAAGGGGTTAAGACGCAACCTATGAAGCTGTCCACAGCCACTGCAGCACCAGTTTGATCCCTGGCTAGGGAGGTGACCCACGTGGCACAGCAGACCTCTCCTGTCTTGCCTGCTGCTCCCCTCAGCAGTGTATTTCAGTCAGTCTGCCTGTTCTGCTCCCCGCTCTGGCTCTGGTGAATCCTCTCACCGCCATCCCACTGCCCCTCTGGCCTACACCCCAGTTCTTGTATGCATGAAAAAAAAAAGTAGGAAAGGAAAGCCCTGGGCTAGAATGTTGGATACACTTTGCAGAATAGCTTCAAGATTGTTTTCCAATCTGTTTTACATTTATCCACTAACCCACAATAAATAGCAGATTTGTGGGAACTCCCTTTATACACAAACCTCCAAAGTCCTGTAGATGTTTCATCACAGGTGACTTCATGAACATTCTGCAGACCCATGGAAGGCAAATAGTTCTTTCTCAATCACATGGGTAGCTAGAAACAAAGCAGAAACACCACTGTAGGAGGAAGAAAGCTTTAATTCTCCTTTTTTGGTCTAAAGGTTAAAAAAAACCAACAACTGGGATAGAAGTATTTTCTGAAGATCCAGATTCAGCTCTGGCCTCATTTTAAAGCCAAATCTTGTAGATTAGAATGATTCACAAGATTTAAAGTCAACTGACATATCACAAAGCACAAAGATAAGCCTGAATCATTTTTTCCCCAGTATTCATTTCATCATCTATTGTTTCAGTTTTATCTAAAGGGTCCGCTATGCGCCATTGGTATAACTGTGAAGCTGTCAATCAGATAAGGAAAGTCAGAAAATTGTTGACCAAGGTGTGGGAAAGATCTGAGGATTCTTAACTTGGAGTTCTCAGTGTAACCCAATTTTGGTGTCTCTAGAGAGAATTATTATTTTTCTTGAATAATAAAAATAAAACTACACAGAAGGTAAGTTGATGTCCTCACTCTTAAAAATAACTCAGGAATTACTGCTAGAAAAATATTTATAATTATAAAAACAATGATACGGCTGTAACACTGCTATTTATCTTATTTACCTAATGCATAAGATAATTCTGTCTAATGCAATTTCTTTAAACAGAACCGTGGAAAACAAAATCAATATTTTTCCCAGCTGACTCTAGAGTTATGAAGCAGTCTGCTCTCAGTTTTTCCATCTATAAATTGGGGTTAATCTTTATGTAGAACATATGAATGTCATACAGATCTTGATTTGTTATCTATTGTGCTTTGAAGATAAAGATCTTGATCATTATATTTTAAAAATAGGTCCATTTATAAAATTTATTAAGACAGTAATCATATTTCCACTAGAATAATGTATATTAAAATGTCAACCTTAAGACTGGAGTAAACATTTTTCTTTGATATAACACAGGCTCAATGTCCTGAGCTCTTCCCCAAGAATGTAAAAGGCCATTCTAAAATTGCTGTCTCGGAAAAATTTTATGTCTGAGATCTTTTCTTATCATTGTTCCTCCAAGCTAAGCCTCCCAAGTAATCTTTCTACCCTCATTGTTTTTATTTTATATCACCAGTATACATTAAGTAGAAAAATATCAAGGCAATGTGTTAGCAAATGCATGAGCAACCAGACGTGGATACTTGCCTACCAAGATCTCAGTTAATATATGGGGATTTTTAGACACTAGTTCAAAGTCCTTAAGACTTTTGCTCTGTAACTAAGGGTGAATATCTACTTTTTTTTTTTTTTTTTTACTTCTTACAAAATATGCTCTTAGTCTATAAGGCTTCACCCTCCTTGGGATCCACTGGGATTTACATTTATAAACTGTAAATACACAAAAGGCCAAGAGCCAAGGCTTTCTAAATAGGTATAAATTAGTCTTCCTTGCAGTGGTAACATGAGGTAATCCTAATTGTCAAGGAAATGGAGAACATTCATTTTCAACATATATTGCGATTAAATTCAGTTTATTTAGAATCTGCAATGCTCGGGATTTAGAAACTAGGAAATTTATAAGAAAGTATATTTCTGATAATGATAAGAGTACTCTTCATATTGGATGGCCATTTATGTGTGACGTTAAATATTTAAGAAATTGAAAAATTAATGTACTTAGCTTCCTTCTTAAAATGGTCTTTTAATTCTAAATCCAAACTATGTTTGACATTTATTTTAAGGTCATTATAGCATATGCTTAATAAAATATCACCACAATGTTTTTAAAGCCGGAGTACAGTTTATTTAGGTGCTTACTATCTATAATGGGAGCTAACATATCATTTAAAAGGAAAATAAAATCTAAAATGCAGAATGAACAGATTTCTATGTTTCAACCATTTCAACAAATTATCTGCCAATACCAAAATATGTCATTGTTATCAGTATATAAAATATTTACAAAAGTTCAATATTCTTTTTATTTAATTCATCTCTTAAAGGGAGATTGTTATAGTGTTGACTTCAAAGAAAATTAATCCATCCTCAATTTATGTAATCCTTAACCCTAATCTATTTCAATTATGGCTCTTCCTTGGTAGCTCTGATATTTATACTTTAATTTGTAATATAACAGTTGAAATTAATCAGTGCAACAAAGGATCTAAATCTTCATATTTAACAATATAACTTCATGGAAACTTTGATAGACTTTTATAGTTTTTCAGACTGAAATTTTTTAGAAGGTCTTTAGGGAAAAGAGTTTGGGGAATGCAGTTTGGAGAACATCTGGCCCATCTACATGCAAAGAAATAGTAGTAAATAATCGGAGCCGCCAAAATTGATGATTTATATTTTAAACATGTTGCATATACTGGAAGACTCTAAAGCTTTTATCTAAACTCTGAGACCTTATAATTTTCTAGTGATAAGAAAAAGGAGGAATACTACTCCTTTCAGGAAAGGGTTTGAGGCAGTTCTCTCAACACACACTTTTTTTTTTAACATTAGTGTAATTAAATTACTAGGGAATTTTTTATTTTTAAAGGATCATTAAATTGGATCTTATTTACATTTGATCTTCAAATCCTAAAGTATACCACCACACAGAAATTCACTAAATATGTTTTGAATTAATTGCTTCACACATAAAACTACCATTTAAAATTCAGGATCTTTTATATTACTACATTTGGCATTAATTAAATAATAATAATTCAAAGTTTATTTTGTTTTCAAGGGCCAAATCTGTATCAGTAAACATTAAAATTTAGCAGGCGATCGTAAGTTGATACAATTATTATAAATAATATTAACCCCATATTAACTTTTATTTAATTATGTATTTTCTGGCTAAAATCTCAAGTATTAAATATATCAAATAGGATCCAAATCTACATGAACGGTGGTGGTTAAGTCACAAGCAGCTAAAAAATAAAAATGTACAGCAGAAATTGAGTAAGTCTGAACATCTGTCACTTATGTTGCTAACTGGAATAAGTATCTTTATTCAGTTGACTCTGGAGTTTATTTGCATTTAAACCAGACACTTGGAAACTAGCTATTGTTACTGTGATTGCTGTTGAACTTTTAATGGATTCAATGCCGTGCCAGTTTTAGCAGGCAGTAATTTCTTGTCTAAACATTAAAAAAAAAAGTGAAAATTAAAATATAATAGAAATGCTAGATGTTCAGTTTGAGTTTTATAGCTTGGACCTAGTCTAATATTTTCAAGTTCTTTTTTTTTTTTCTACTCAGGTATTTTGAGGACACCTTTAAACAACTCTTGGAGAGACATGACATCTTCACTGAGATGTCTCCCGGATTTTGCATATTTTTATTCTTGAATGAGGTTAAAGGTCAAGCTCCACTCTGGCACTGCTCAATATACAGAGCTAAGTAATACAAGTTTACTAAAATGAATTGCTCCCTCTAGTGAATTCACAGTATTACTTCACTTTTGGCACTGCTGCTCTGAGTAATTTAATAAATGATATAAATGATGATGACTATGAGGTTGATGATAGTGGTCTGGCTACTTTTGTGATACTAAATTTTAATGTTTTCTGTGCTTGAATAGGGAAGTTTCAAAATGATTGATTATAACTGTTTGCTGGATATTTTAGAACACTACACTTAAAAACCCTGTGTTGAGAAAATAATTTATTTCTAAAACTCTTTGGATTACTTCTGAAGCATATTTGGCACCATGTCATTTGAACGGCTATGACCATGTTGACATGAGCAAAGTAAAAAGGGGGATTTAAAGCAATTGTCCTAACAATTAAAAGAATGTGACGATGGAAATAAGCTCAATAGGAAATCTAATCCTAGACTTGATGCCAATACCGCAGAAAAATTAAGCAGCCAAAAATGTTGTTCAACTAATATAATTCAATTCATACATAGATAGCCTATAAATATATTCAAATAAAAAGATATGAAAGTCCTTGAAGTTTTCTTTACATTCTATCACAATACCTGAATAGACAGCAAATAGTGGGGCTGCTGTGGAAGGAAGCACATTATTTAATAATCTTCCATTGATGAATGCAGACCTAGCCTTAAAATAATTCATTTTAAATCACAGGAAGAAGAAATTCAGCCTGACAAGTTATCCAGGTGATCACATTTACATTACACGTGACAACAATAAGAGCATAAAACAAAACAAAATCGGTTTTGTTTTCCTTCCAAGCTGAATTTCATTTTCTGGGGGATGTGGATGGTTACTTTGGTTCTCCACCACTTTGCCTGAATAGACAAAACCTTTTAGCGATGTAATTTCAGTTAACCGAGCAGATGGCAGGGGTTACCAATCCCACCCAGTTGTTTTTCTGTATCAGTAATAACAGAGTAACTCCATCAAGTTTGATGTAGTTTTCCCCTTCCAAGTGCTTAGCAAATATTAATTCATCTTTGCAGCACTCCTGTGAGGGAGCACGACTTTTTAATAAGTAAAATATAATAAAATATATTCTAATTAATTTATTTGAGAGCACCTGTGAAAGACTAGCAGTGAATCTCTCAAAAATTAAATGATTATATTAATGACATGAAAGAAGGGAATATTGTCTCAGGACGCGCTTTTTCTTTGCAGTTTCAGGAGGAACTCAAGGGCGTCAGGGGCCTGTCAAGGCATAAAAAAACTCCTGTTTTCTTTCTAACTTTTCAAATGAAGGAACAACTGGCAACATTTCCACAGAGTCGTGACTAAGTCCGGGCAGGGACAACCTCGGTCTCTCCCTCAGGGCCGTTCCTTCCCGGGGTTCCCCGGGCCCCCCCAAGCGTGGACGCGCCGCCCCGCCCCACCGCCCTGGGCGCCCCCTGGGCGGCTCCGGTTGGCGGGCGTGGCGGGGAGTCAGTCAGGTTGGGTGGAGTGGGCGGCCCAGTCGCTCCCCATTAGGGTTTCCGTCACCGCCAGGCCTTTCCAGGAGCTTCCCTCGTCCCCTCAAGCTCCAGTGCGCCATTTACCTCGGGAAGCCTGAAGCTTCGTCCCGGCTGCCCCGCGCGCCTGGGCCCGGGGAGGGCGCGCTCTGGCGCCCCATGGTGGCCGCCACCCCGAGCGCGCGGGCGGGCGGGGATGGGGGTGAGGGGGCGGGGTGGGGGTGAGGGGGCGGGATGGGGGAGCGGGGGCGGGGATGGAGAGAGGGGGGGCGGGGGCATGGCTCAGGGGGCGGGGGCCATGCCGCGTCTCTCTCCGGCGCCGCGTTCCAGGTGGCGCCTGTGGTGCCCGGGCCAAGGCAGCCGCAGGCCAGGCGAGGCCCTGAGGCGCCTGAGGTCCGCGAAGGGGGTTCACCCCGCGGGGAGGCGCGCGAAGCCTGCGCCCTTCGACATTTCCCCCAAACGGTGAGGCCTGCGGCAGAGTCCAGGCAGGCGACGCCTTGGGAGGCTCCCTCATGTGCGATGTGACTCCACGTCCCCGCTTGCGGGTCACGGTTCTCAGTGACTTCCCCCCAACAACTGGACTCTCTGTCCTGTGTGGAAAGTGAGACATTGTCTGCCCCTAGCGTGCAGAAAGCTTTCTGGGCCGCCCTGAAGATGGGGTGTATGTCGTGATGAATGTGGATCGCCCCAGAGCAGGAGGGCTGTGGGTCAAGGGGGAAAACAGTCCACCCCATTCTGTGCGTTTTATCCAAAGGTACTATCAGCGTCCTTGCGGTGATAATAGACAAGGAAGACCTTTTTTTTTTTTTTAAGATTTATTTATTTATGCATACAAGAGCTGGGGTACAGGCCAGAGATGTGGGAATGAGAGGACTCACCAGAGACAGAGCGGGGAGCAGAACAGGTGGATCCACTGAAACACACTGCTGAGGGGAGCAGCGGGCGAGACAGGAGAGGTCTGCCACACCATGTGGATATCTCCCTGGTCGGCTGGGCATCGAACTTGTGGTGCAGAGTCTGTGGATTACTTCATAGGGCGGTGCTTAACCCCTTGCGCCACCAGGGAGGCCCAGGAAGAACTTTTTTATTGATTCGTTCATTTTTAATTTCAGAAGTGCTGAGAAATCAAGGGTTTGGATGAGTGGAGTTCAGAGGCAGGAGAAACACAGAGGCAAAACAGGGAAACTTATATTTGCTCCATCTCGGCTTTTCTCTTGCACTGTTGGAGAAGGAGGCCACTTCTTAAAAATGAAATGAGGTTCAGGAAATCATTGTTTCTCGTGGAGATGGTTCTCTTTTCCTCAGAGTGTGTCTACTTTTGGTCACTCCTGATTTAAGGAGATGGCAAAGGCTGAGAGCTGGACTTCCGTTCATCTGCGCTATCCATCTTCATTTAGGTTTTGGTCAGTCATTTCATTCCTTACAACTAAATCTCTTCCCCCTCCTCCCTCCCCCCACCCCAATGTGGACACTGGCCCATTCAGTTAATAGCCCCTGTCAGTCAGTAACGACTTTGAGGTGGTTTTGAAAACTACTTATATAAAAAGAAGACTACAGGTAAGATATAAGCATTTAAAATACTCAAGGAATGGTGAATTTATGCTTAATTATTAGAGTTAATGAACAAATTTGGCGCTGGGCTTCCTGGAGTTCCCTGGATGAAATGTACTTTCTAGTCAGAGCAAAACAGTGCAGTAAAACCACTGTGTAAAATCCTTAACCTGCCACTAGAGGCTGCTCTTCATTCTTAATATGTGAGGACTAGTCTCTTGAAAAGCTTTTTGACGCAGTCAGTAAGGAATCGGAAATACTTTGGAAATTGCATCACTTTGCTACTCATGTCTTGATGCCTTTTCCTCCTAACAGTTCTTTCTTTAAATTATTTTTGGTTCCTATCAGTTGTTTGATGTTTGGTGGTTGGTATCCAAATAGAAGATAAAGGCACTCTTGCTTTTGGTATATGCTTTTGTATCTCAGCACAGCGTATAGGCCTGGGGTATTACATTGAATTTTCTTTTTGTAATTAAAAAGAAAACCTACTTTTTATTAGGGCACAATTCATGACTATTGTGTCTGTTGCTTTTCTTATTAGCCATTGTCATGAATTGAATGATTGTTCTCTTTTACCCACGCTCTTTTTAATAAGATAAGGGATATTCAGAAAGAACTTTTCAAATAGGCAAGATATAATTAGATCTCAAATAAGCAAATACTGAATGAGTACAAGGTGAAGATTTATGAGAAGTTCTAATAGCCGAAAGAGGCTTTATCCCTTATCAAAGGCATATTGCATTCCAAATATTTTAATTTCTGACAAGTGATACCCATCCCTTACGTGTCAGATGGCAAAGTCTTAATCTACCAGAGACTCAAACATTCAGTCTTCTACATAATATAGAATGCCTATCCTTTCTGACTTCCAGGTGTCACTGTAGCTTGCAAAGGGGACACATTTTAATATTTGTTGAGCTCCCACTATATGCCAGTGACTGTGCTATGTATTTTATATGTGGTTATCTCATTTTATCCTTACAGCAGTGTTAGGAAGCAGATATTAGCATCTTCGTAAAAATGAGAACATAGGCTTAGGAAAGTGCAAAGTAACTTGTTTGAGATCCAGCAGCTATCAAGTAGTGGAGGGGTAAAGCTGAGATCAGGGCTGGTCTGGTGAATGCCATAGCCCATCTTTTTTTTTTTTTTTTTTTTTAAGATTTTATTTATTTATTTATACAAGCACTGGGCACAGTCAGAAGCGAGGGAGGGTGAGAGAATTCACCAGAGCCAGAGCAGGGAACAGAACAGGCAGACCAACAAAATACACTGCTGAGGGGGGCAGCGGGCGCAGCAGGAGAGGTCTGTCGCGCCATGTGGGACCCTCGCCGGTGACTGGGGATCGAACCGGCGCTGCAGAGGCTGCGGGCAGCTTTGCAGCCCAGCGCTCAACCGCTGCACCACCAGGGGAGGCCCCTAAAGCCCATCTTCTTTCTAAGTCACCACACTTAAGATTAGGCAGAACCAACATATTATGTAATTATGAAACGTGACCATTATTGAATTTTATCATGGAACTTCCATACTTGGTTCGGGTTTCTTTCGTTTTAATCTAAAGTCCTTTCTCTGTTCCAGGATCCCATCTAGATTGCATTTAATTGTGTCCTTGGTTGTAACACATTTTCAGGCTTTCAATGTTCTTGAGAGCTTGACGGTCAGGGCTTTTGTAGAATGCCCCTCACATGCAGTGTGTCCACAGTTGCATTAGGATTGTTAACTCGAACTCCTGCGACAAATTACTTCATCATCCAAAATAGAGTTCTTAAGGGTAGTTTCTCTCTGCTCTTAGATTTATAGACTGTACTCATTTTCACAGTTACAGAGGTCAGTACCGTTCCCTACACCTTGTTCATTGAGGTTGTAAATAAATTTATAGTAAATTAGATTTTGGGGGTCACATTCTGTATTCAATCTGCAGTCCTCTGACCTCCCAAATGACACTTCTTCCCTAATTAGCATGCAGTGTTTTCTCTTTGTGCAGTAAAATTCTATGGGTTTTTGACAAATGCAGTATCATGTATTCACAATTACAATAGCACACAGATATTGTACATATAATATCTCTGCTCTGAAAAAATTCCTTGTACCTCACTTACCTTACCCTCCTTACCCCAGCCTTCAGTCCCTGGCAACCACTGATGGTTTTACAGTCTCTCTGGTTCTGCTTTCCAGAATATCATATCTTGGGACCATACAGAATGTAGCCAATACAAACTGACTTCTCTTGCTTAGTAATGTGTATTTAAGTTTCATTCATGTCTTTTTGTGAGTTGATAGTGCCTTTCTTTTTATTGCTGAATAATATTCCATTTACATGTGTGCCATAGTTTGTTTTTCTATTCACGCAATGAAGCCTCCTGGTTGCTTTCAATTTTGGACCATTATACATTAAGCAGCTACGAACATTCATGTGCAAGTGTTTGTATGGCCATAAATTTTCAAGTCAGTTATCAAATCAGATGGTAAGAATGTGTCAGAAATGCCCAAATTGTCTTCCAAAGTGACTGCATTATTTTGCGTTTCCATCAGCAATGAAAGAGTTTCTGTTGCCCAGCAACCTCATCAGAAATTGGCATTTTTTTTTTTTAGAGTTGGGCCATTTTATTTTTTTTTAAAAAAGATTTATTTATTTATGCACAGAAGAGCTGGGGTATAGGCCAGAGGTGTGTGTGTGTGTTGGGGGGGAGATGAGAGGATTCACCAGAGACAGAGTGGGGAACAGAACAGGCAGATTGCTGAGGGGAAGAGCAGGGGAGCCAGGAGAGGTCTGCTGCACCACATGGGTTGCTCTCTGGCTGGCTGGGGATCAAACTCATGCTGCAGAGGTTGCGGATAGTTGCGGATAGCTTCGTAGGTTGCATCTTAACCCCTTGCGCGACCAGGGAGGCGCCAAGAGTTGGGCCATTTTAATAGGTTTGAGGTATTATCTCATCTTAATGTTTGATTCCCTGATTACAAATGTCATTGTGCATCTTTTCATGATTATTTTCTGTCTGCAAATCTTCATATTGAACTGCTCAGATTTTTGTTTTTTACTTTAAAATAGCAAAGGTTTATTTATTGCTCATGTTAAAGGTCTGGATATACATGGCTGAAAACTCAGCTTCATGTAATCATCATTTTTTTCTGCAACTTTGGTGGCGCTGTGCCAAAAGGAAAAGATACAATGTTGTAGTTTATTGGCTCTTGAAGCTGACTTTGGAGGCATCCTGTAAATACGGCATTTGTATTTCAGAGTTTTTATATGCTATGAACTATTTCTCTTCTTATGATTTTTACCTTGACTTATAAAAATGCATGCCCCAAACTTAACTGTCATAATGCAATGTTATTTCAATAAAAATTTTAAGTAAACAGGGGCCTCCCCAGTGGCGCAGCGGTTGAGCGCCGGGCTGCAAAGCTGCCTGTAGGCTCTGCAGTGTCGGTTCAATCCCCGCCAGCCGGCCAGGGTCCCACATGGCACACAGACCTCTCCTGTCTCCCGCTGCTCCCTTCAGTAGTGTATTTCGTCAGTCTGCCTGTTCTGCTCCCCGCTCTGGCTCTGGTGAATTCTCTCACCCTCCTGTGCTTCTGACTGTACCCAGTGCTTGTATAAACAAACAAATAAATAAATAAATCTTAAAAAAAAACAACAAAAGAAATAAAGAAAGAGCAGGAAGCCATAGAGCTTTTAAAAAAATTAAATAAACATGAAAGTGTAAAAAAGTATTTTTAGTTTGCACATCTTAACAAAGACAAGACAAAAGTTTGATAAGGGAAGGAGGAAGAGAAAGAACTGGAAATAAATATGGTAGAATATCATAGTCACTTAGTGTTTATATTAGACAGACTAGGCTAGATTCTGGGGCAGTAACAGACAATCTGAGAACCTCAGTGATTACTCTAAGAAAGAATATTTCTTACAATGCAGATGCACTGTGCCGGCTAAATTCTACCTGTCATTTTCATCCTGAATTTCAGGCTAGTAGAATAGCCTCTGCCTGGAACACTGGTGGATCTAGTTGCGGAAGAGTTGAGAACATGCCAAACCATGTGTTGGCTCTCGACATTTCTGCCTGAAATCAACATACATCACATGCGAGTCATACACCCATGCTAGCCTTCAAAGGGGTAGGACAAAGGGCTTCTCATCAGGGAGGGGGCAGTAACTATTTGTGAACAATGACATAGGCTGACACATTGCTTATTCTTAGTGCTTTCGGTTGCTTAGGTTTGGCTGCTTCTGCACTCGTGTTTATTATATTCTCCAAACTGGTGTCTTCAGTGGGGACTGAGAGATAAAATAATGTCACAAGAATAGCAGCTGATGTTTCTTGAATATTCTTGAACATTATTATTTCCCATACATTCATCTTTTACATGCATTTTTGCATTTAATCCTCACAACCACCCACTGAGGTACTTATAATTATTCCCCCTTAAAAATTTGGAAGGCTGAAGAGAGAGAGAGGTTAAGGATACCAGAATGCCAAATAGTTGAAATTCAAACCCAGTCACCTGTTTCTACTCCAGCATGGTGGTTATCAATAGATTCTGCCTAGGTTCGAATCCTGACAGATATTAGATACCACTATGATGGCCTCAGGCAAGTTCTGTAATTTCTCTGCCTCAGTTTCTCTGTCTCTAAACTAGGTATGTAACAATACCTACTTCATGGGGTTTTTGTAAAGTTTAAATACATAACTTTATATATGTGGGACACTGGAGTTTAGAAAACTGCAGGGTTTTAACAAAAAAGCCTGTGGATTATTATTATTCTGTGAATTATTATTCAGCTTATGTTTTAGAAACTTCCATTTGGTAACCATGCTCTCCATTTCCTTCTGTTTTCTCTTTATCCCCCACCCCCTTAAAAATTACTGTGCTAGATATTTGTTTCCACTTTACATTTATCTATTTATGGACGGATGCTTCACCAACGTGAAGGTAAACATGGGATCACCACTGCCTTCACCCTATCTGTACATCTCTGCCCCCAGACCTTCCTCACCTGTCAGCTTTGTGCTCCTGGTTTATTCCTCAGCCTTTTAGCTTATGTGCGTGCAACTATGATGTGATACAGGACAGGCTGTAAGATACTGGTTCTGCTTCTTGCTCCATGACCTTGCTAATCATTTCTTCCGGTTACATCTTAAAAGTTGATGGCTTTAGGGCCTCCCTGGTGGTGCAGCGGTTGAGCGCTGGGTTGCGAAGCTGCCCGCAGCCTCTGCAGTGCTGGTTCGATTCCTGGCTGCTCCCCGGCCACCGGAGGAGGGTCACACATGGCGCACAGACTGCTCCTGCTGCCCGCTGCTCCCCTCAGCAGTGTACTTCGGCCCTTCTGCCTGCTCTGCTCCCCGCTCTGGCTCTGGTGAATTCTCTCATCCTCCTGCGCTTCTGACTGTACCCAGTGCTTGTATAAATAAATAAATAAATCTTTAAAAAAAAAAAAGTTGATGGCTTTAAAGTGGCTTCACTCTGGAAACAAGTGCATTCATTTCTTGCCCTGTGAAAACTGACAAAACCCAACCAGCAGTCAACTATGCTTTGCATAGAGACAGCTTTTGGTCATAGCCATTTCTTTTATTTTTGTTCTTTCACTAGGAAAGAATTTTATTTCAACTGCAAGAGATGTCCATTAAACATCCCACTGAAACAGACTGAAGAAGCCATATTGTCAAAATGCCCACTTAACCTACCCAAACATCTCAAGGCCACCTTTTTGCTGAACTTCTATAGCCCATTTTAAAGTTTTGGTTTTTTTTTTTCTGCTTTAAACCAAGAGAAAGTAAACAGGTAGGGCCTCCCCGGTGGCGCAGCAGGTTGAGCACAGTGCTATGAAGCTGTCCGCATCCTCTGCAGCATGGGTTCAATTCCCGGCCAGCCAGGGAGCTACCCACATGGCGAAGCAGACCTCTCCTGTCACGCCCACTGCTCCCCTCAGCAGTGTCTTTGGTCCATCTGCCTGTTCTGTTCCCCACTCTATCTCTGGTGAATTCTTTCACCCTTCTGTGCCTCTGGCCTGTACCCCAGTTCTTGTATAAGAAAATAAATCTTTAAAAAAAAAAGACAAAAGAAGTAGACAGGTGCATGTTGGTAAATGCTAATTATCCATATTTACATCGAGACACAGTATCTGAGCCCAATAGTCAGAGAAAGGCAGAAAACAGCTGGAATTCAATGTCCTACCACCCAGGAGCCCAGCATCCTCCGGCTTTCAGCAGAGCAAAGGAGAGGGCGGTCTTTTTTTTTTTCCTATAAGGCATGGTGGTGTTGAGTCCATAAAGTTTTGGTTGAGCCAGAAAGTGATAAAAATGAACTTGGAGGGCCTCCCCCGGTGGCGCAGCGGTTGAGCGTTATGCTGCGAGGCTGCCCACAGCCTCTGCAGCGCCGGTTCATTCCCCGGCTGCCAGCGAGGGTCCCTCAAAAAAAAAAAAAAAAAAAAAAAGAACTTAGAACAGAAAGGGGCAGAGATTCTTTTCCCACTGTTTTCTACTAAAGGTAATTTCCCCCAAAGTAGGTTGAGAGCCATGCTGTAAAGGAGAGAAGAGACTTCAAGCACAGAGTGAGCGAGCACTTGCTCCCAGGGACAGGAGAAAATTTAAAAGCTTAGAATCCATGTGTTGCATTAGTCATTTTCTTCAACCTCCGCTCCTTCCTGCCCCATCATTATCCTCATCTTCTTCACCTTCATCTTCTCCCTCTGCTCATGGGTCTCCCAGCGGATCTTTTTTCATCACCACCATCATCTTCTTTTTTTTTTTTTTTTTTAAGAGAGGCATGTATTTTTATTTATTTATTTATGTATTCATTTGTTTGTTTGTACAAGCACTGGGTACAGTCAGAAGCGCGGGAGGGTGAGAGAATTCACCAGAGCCAGAGTGGGGAGCAGAGCAGGCAGAAGGATCGAAGTACACTGCTGAGGGGAGCAGCGGGCGGCAGGAGAGGTCTGCGCGCCATGTGGGACCCTCCTCCAGTGGCCGGGGAGCAGCCGGGGATCGAACCGGCGCCGCAAAGTCCGCAGGCAGCTTCGCAACCCAGCGCTCAACCGCTGCGCCACCGGGGAGGCCCCCCACCATCATCTTCTTTATCATCCATGTCTGGAACCAAGTAGTATTGTCATGGATTTGGCCAAATCTCATCTTTGGGTCATCAGTCTTTTAAAAACCAGAGGAGGGACCTCCCAGGTGGTGCAGGGGTTAAGTCTCAGCACTATGAAGCTCTCGGCAGCCACCACAGCACGAGTTCAATCCCTGGGCCAGGGAGCTACCCACATGGTGCAGCAGACCTCTCCTGTCTCTCCGCTGCTCCCCTCAGCAGTGTATTTCATAGATCTTTGTCTTCTGTCCCCTCTCTGTCTCTGGTGAATCCTCTTACCCCTTGCACCTCTGGCCTATACCCCAGCTCTTGTATGCATAAATAAATTCTCATTAAAAAAAATACAAGCCAGAGGATCCTGATGGGTCAGTGGAGTTTTCATGATAAAGACTGCCAGGTTTTTTTTCATGTAGTGTAAAGAGAACTAAATAATTCACTTTCAATTTTAATGCATAAAATTGACTAAAATAGAATGACTTGGCATGAAACAGAATGACTTGTGGGCAACTTGTAATCTGTTTTATTTACTAGCCCCCTGGAACATATATTTCTATTGAAATCTTATTTATGACATAAAACAGAAGGATCAACTCTTCTATTCCCTTATTTGTCCACTTCAAACAACACCAAGTCTTCAAGTACAGGTTTTGATTGGGATCAAGTTGAAGCTTGGGGTTCATCCCCAGAGCAAGTGAGTTTTTTCTTGATGATCTATGGTATTAACATGGTTTTATTCCCAAAGTATCTTAAAATAACATTTTAAAGGTTTGGTCCAGAGATTTCTTTCTTTTTTTTTTTTTGTCCTTGTCCCCTTCTACAAGCCTACATTTGAATTTGCCAGTTTATCTGGATGCATTGAGAAGTGATAATTAAGACACAGCAGTGGGGAAGTGTACAAAGTTTGAGAGTGCTTGATTGGGACACATTATTTATGTAAATAAAATCAAAGCTAAGGTTTTGATTGCTCCTGTGTGCTTCAGTTGTCATCAAGTCCGCCTTGAATTATAACAGCTGGAAGTTACTAATTGATTTAGATTTTCTAGATACAGCAAATTGGAAAGAAGTAATTTGCCATCTTTTTTGCCTGTTGGACTTATACTGTGGATTTCCTCGGCATCGATGTCATTTTAAGTATATTCTTGCTACCAGCTTCTACTTGTGTTTAATCAAATTGTGAATATAAATTCGACCAGTGCTATTCTGTATGGATTAGAACCTGAGGGTTCATACATATAAGTTACCTATAAAAAGACATAGTCTCAGCAATGCTGGAGACATCCATGAGTTTCTTCCTTTTCAAAACACTTAGATTGCTAGGTGAGGCCACTGCTAAATTCTAATTCCACTTAGTTTTATGGAATAATCGGCCTTCTCTCTTTCCTGACCAGTTTCCAATTATTTAGCCTTTTTCCACTAAAATCCATGAGGCAGAGTTAAGCACTATCCTCTCTCTGATTTCATAGCATATTTAAAGGAGCTTTATAGGGACTGGAGGAAGATGGTAGAACAGCAAGCATGAAAAAGGCTGGTTCTTGAATCGTATTTGCTTTGTGCTAAATTATTTGGGAAATGCTACAGTCATTATTATTCAAGAGTAAAGTGACACTGGAAACAATGTATTTTCTTCTTGGTAATCATTTAGATTTATTTTTAAAAGGAGAGGCGAGTTCTCTTGTTGATTCTGTAAGAGCGAAGGCAACAGCCAGTCATTTCTTTGGCTAATTCCTGCAATCCTTAAGTAGAACTTAAGCCCAGGTTACTTTGGGTAAGACAAATGTGAATAAAATGATATTAGGGCTATGTAGTTCTGAATAATAAAATAAAGATTAACATGGTAATATTGGTCCCTCTAGTACTGGTATTTAAACTTTAAAAAATCAATCAAGAGAGAAGATTAAGTGGAGTTTCCTTGGTACTAAAAATGTAAAGCTAAGACCAAATTGTTCTATTTTCATAGATTTAAGATACAAAGAATGATATTTAAAGATACTAAAACAGCTATTAAATTGTCTTCAGTTTGTAAAATATCTCCGATGAAGTACACTTAGAAGAAATCCCTGAGTACATTAACTATTCTATCAGCATCTTCATAAAGGGGAACAATTTGAAAGGTTTGCAAGATATAAAACACGATACTTAGTAAAAGCAGTATCTGCATAAAGCTCCCACCATAATGCTTATAAATTAGGCCACTAAATGCTTAATAGGAGAAGCAACATTCACACATGAACCATTCCCACTACACATTTTGAAACCAGTCTGCTATAGTTTCCCTATTTTGTTTTAGCCAATCGATATTGTTTTTCACTGTTTCCAACACTTGCTGTCTTGGTGTTTCTCCTGCTCCAGCTTCTGGATATCTTTTAAAAAAGCTCTCCATCTATAAAAGAGAGAGAAATAATTGAGTCATTTTAAGTTCAACTATTCATCAAGAATTTCACTTACAAACTGGGTCTGTTCCCTTCTTTGCTAGAAATTCAGTATCCTTACGAACACGGAGATGAACCTCCGGGTGCTTTGCTGAGATGGAGTTCCTGGCTCACGATAACAAGCATTCACCATGGCTTTGGACTGCCCAGTGAGGCAAGGGGAGTCTGATGCCCTGGGAAAGAGGACAGCAGTACCAACAGCTGACCTGGCCACTATGCATTCCTCACGGCTTTCCCTGGAAAATCTGGTCTGTGCAAGGATGACTTTGCTTACTTCAGGAGTCTGGAGTATTTTAATATAATTTGAGTTAGGTTATTTAGAACTCATAAAATAATCTCTGTGGAATCTTTATAGCTACAGATATATAAAAGATTAAATCTTGCCATTTTTGATAACATGGATAGAAGTGGGGGGGATTGTGCTAAGCAGAATAAATCAGGACAAAGACAAATACCAGATGATTTCACTTATGTGGAATATATGGAAACAAAGCAAATCTACCAAAAAAACTACACAACAAACAAACAAAAAATACTAGAAATATGACTACAGAACTGAGGCTGCCATAGGGGATACTAGGGAGTGAAGAGCAAAGTGGAGAAAGACCCAGTGGCCTGTGCAGACTATGGGCACCACAGTGGTGGGTGTGGTGTGGTGACATATATCTGAAGAGGTGTGAGCCTATTCCCCTCAATCATAAATCATGTTCTAAACCAAAGCTATCTCAATAAAAAATGTTATAATTTTTTAAAATCCACAAAAAGTAAAAGCTTCTCAAAACTAAACCATATGATTTGCTAGCTAGAAAAAAAAATTATTTTTCTTTTTTTTAAAAGATTTATTTTGTTTATACAAGAGCCGGGGTACAGTCCAGATAAGTGGGAGGGTAAGAGGATTCACCAGAGACAGAGCGGGGAACAGAACAGGTAGACTGACTGAAATGAAATATACTGCTGAGGGGAGCAGCGGGTGCAGCAGGAGAGGTCTGCTCGCAATGTGGGTTGCTCCGAGGCCAGCGGGGATCGAACTGGCACTGCAGAGGCTGCAGACAGCTTCACAGCACTGCACTCAACCACCTGTGCCACCAGGGAGGCCCAAAAATAATTATTTTTTCAATGCACAAAAGAATGTTAACATTCTAGTGCCTCTCTGGTGGCTCAAGGGGTTAGGTCTCAGCTCCATGAGGCTATCAGCAGCCACTGAGGCATGAGTTCAATCCCCAGCCAGGGAGATACCCACATGGCACAGCAGACCTCTCCTGTCTCACCGCTGCTCCCCTCAGCAGTGTATTTCGTCAGTCTGCCTGTTCTGTTCCCTGCTCTGTCTCTGGTGAATCCTCTCACCGCCCCCCCCCACCTCTGGCCTGTGTCCCAGCTCTTGTATATATATTTAAAAAATCTTTAAAAAAATAAATAAAGTATTAAAAAAAATAAATTCCGAAACTATGAATCAAACCTTGAGGAGGTAAGGGTGGATGCTTGGTAGGTTGAAGGGTCTTTTGCAGCCTTCAAGGCCTCACCTTTCTCTGCTTTTGTTTGGTTCTTCTGAACAAAGGTTCAGGAAAAAGACAAAACTTGCAAGCTGAATGTAGATCTGAGGTGCCCAGCCTTGGTGGGGGGAGGGAAAGGGGTCAAAACTGGGAAGGAAGGAATACAAGGGACTGTGGGGGTGACTGTGTTTGGGGGAAGAACCTCAAGGCCTATGTCTGAGGGGAGAAATCAAACACTGTCCCAAAATGAACAATGATGTAAGAAAACAATTAAATAATATTAATAAAAATAAATAAATAGCTTGTTTTTTGGTTATTTGAATTTTTTCAGTTTTTAAAAAATATGTATTTAATAGGATACAAGAATTACCTCTTCCTCCATAGCTTCCTGATCTGAATAAAAAAAACACCCTTTCTATTTTTTTTCCAAGTTTCATTTTGTCCCTAGACAAGCACAGAGGATGACGTCCATACCTCCCAGAGCTGCAGCTCCGTGTTGAAAGGGTCTGCTATGGTGACAATCCTGCCGAGGTTCCTGTCGTTGATCGTGAATCTGAAGAAACATGGAGGGAAGTAAGAGCAAGTACAAGTGCCCAGAATTTAAAACCCCTATTCTAGATGCACACGTCTCCTTTCTGTTGGGGGGGAGGGGTTAAAAAAGTGATTTTTCAATGTAAACACAACATAGTAAGAAAACACGTTTAAAACAATTCTACTGTATGAGTAAATTCTGCGCTTTTTGCAGATGCCTTCACGTCCCTTCCTCAGATGTAGGAGACAGCTTGGTGTCATCCCCAACTCTCTTCTCTCCTCATCCTCCACCCCAGACACCATGTTAACTATGTGAACATTCTAGGGCCTCTCTGGTGGCTCAAGGGGTTAGGTCTCAGCACTATGAGGCTATCAGCAGCCACTGAGGCATGAGTTCAATCCCCAGCCAGGGAGCTGACCCACATGGTACAGTAGATCTTGTTTAAGTAAGGGATATTGCTTGTCACAGACATGTTATCCTTCTTCCTTCAAGTTCCAACCGCATAAATAAGACATGCCCTAGACTTCCAGGGGTGGAACACCTTGAAATGCTCACTTCCAGAGGCTGACCTGAATGAGAAATAATCGTTTATGTCGTTAAAGCTGCTGCAGCTTGTTTCTATTACAGCAGAGAGTGCTATCACCTCCATGCTAATACTCTGCATCTTCCTGTAGTCACTGAGATTTGAATATCATTATTATTCCGCTTTCAAAAAGCCTGACTAGCTACATGCATTATTGCGTTGATGTTCTATATCACCCTAAGTAACAGCACTTGAAGCTGAGTGCAAAGATAGAAATTTAGAGCTCATATTCTATCCCTATTTTTTTGCATTTTCTCTCTAAAGGAGCAAGAATCATAAATTTTTTTACAGACCACAAGACAAATGATTGTGGTACTTGTAAAAAAAAAAAAAAGTCTCCTAACAGCTAACGCAGTGGAATAAAAACAGTCACAAAAATTATATTTAATGAGTCCAACCACTATGGAAAGATGTATGGAGGTTTTCCAGTCTACTAAAAATGGAGCTACCATATGACCCATCAATTCTACTCCTAGGGATCTACCCAAAGGACACAAAAACATTAAAACAAAAGAATACATGCACCCCTATGTTTATTGCAGCACTATTCATAATAGGAAAGACTTGAACTAAACCCAAATGCCCAAAATTAGACGACTGGATCAAGAAGATGTGGTACATATACACAATGGAATATTGTTCAGCAGTCAAAAAAGATAAATTCATGCCATCTGCAGCAAAATGGATGGAGCTAGAAGGGATTATGCTCAGAGAAATAAGTCAGAAGGAAAAAGAAAAATATCACATGGTTTCCCTTGTAGGAGGAATACAGGGGAACCAAAATTAAACATCAAAATTCATGATTTTGTTTTAAAAGGAGATATAAAGAACACTTACAAATTGGTCAAAATACACCAACAGGAACCAGCAGTTTGCAGAAGAAATATAAAGAGAAAACATACCAATGGAAAAATGATGAAATGCTTTAATAATTAAGCACGATCTTCAGTGTGCCAGGTCCAATGCTCACCTTGACTACTGAGTTTAA
Source organism: Talpa occidentalis (assembly GCF_014898055.3). Classification (NCBI taxonomy): domain Eukaryota; kingdom Metazoa; phylum Chordata; class Mammalia; order Eulipotyphla; family Talpidae; genus Talpa; species Talpa occidentalis. Next base: position 95,868,264 of record NW_023601322.1, read on the forward strand.
TCCACCCAATCTTTCATCTTTCTTGTCTTAGAAGAAGAAGTCAGGCAATTTTCCTTAGCGACAATCAGTCATTATCTAAAATCTCAGACTAAGCATGTATTCTCAACACTGTTTCTATTATATGTGTTCTTCACTGCCTTGGGAACTACCAATGAAAAGACTGAATAATAGCTGCCACTATCTATATAAATGCTAGAAATACAAAAATGAAATAGGCTCATCCAAGAAACCAATAATTAAAGTGTAAGATTTAAGGGGAAATGTGTTGTTTATTTATCATATTGATTAGTTTGAAAACTAAGATAAGGATTTAATTATATCAAGTATTTTGAAGAATAACTATATTATGTAAAATTCATCTTCTTGGACTTAATGTCAACATAAATATTATTATTTCATCCAAAAGAAATGGTTTTGATGCACACAAAATATTTACTCACTTTTTGAATTATTTTGTTTACAAGGTAGTGTTTAAGTGGTTTCAGACATGTCCCAGTGACTTAATTTTTCATCCACAGTTATTAATTAAAACCAAACACAGTTACACCATATATTATTGACTTATTGCATTCATTCCACTTCACAGTTTTGTCTAAAAGTTTAGTGGAATAAACAAAAACAGCAAATAATTTCTGAAGTATCCTTGGAACTTTATGGTTAAGTCTCAAACTGGAAAGGATATTAGTGGTGTGGATATCAGTTCTCATAAAAATCATATGGTCACCCTTGGTGGCACAGGGGTTAAAGTCTCAGTGCTATCAAGCTATCGCCAGCCTTTGTGGCCTGAGTTTGATCCCCGGTCAGGGGGCTGACCCACATGGCGCAGCAGACCTCTCCTGACTCACCTGCTGCTCCCCTCAGCAGTGCATTTCAGTAGATCTGCGTGTTCTGCCCCCCACTCTGTCTCTGATGAATCCTCTCACCCCCCCTGCACCTCTGGCCTACACCCCAGTTCTTGTATGCATAAATAAAAAATAAATCTTTTAAAAAATCACATGGTAAAAATTTATAAAAAAATTGCTTGTTTATTTTAGGATGGTAATAAATTGTTCAGAAATGGAGACAGTAAAATCACTCATTCTGAAGTTTGGAAGACATTAAAGAGTTTGGAAATATTTGGATAAAACTGACTCATTTAATTTGGCTTATCCAACTTTATTGGGGAAATTCTATTTATTCAAACTAACCACAAGTAATATTGATTTTTTTGTATGTCTGAACATGTGGTTATATATAGTTTTGTGTTTGAGGCTATTTGGAATAAGACCTCATGAGAATTAGATCATTAGACTATGAAGAAAGTTAAAAGCCTTGAGCAAGGGTTTGGAACTAGCACTGGAAATAGTTTACCAATTTATTTTTCTTGAAAAAAAATCAAAATTTGGTCTAATAGGTTTCTTTTAAGGCCAGATGTTTATAATTTTTATGACAAGGTAACACTTGCTTTTTCCAACTTATTTCTTAATAGGTATAAAAATGAACACTTTTTTGAAGTGAAAAAGTCATGATTCAAAATAAGTCAGGTCAGAGCTATTCCAATAGGCCTTGAAAAACACTCTATTTAATAAACAGTAAGGGAATGGCCATGCTATTTTGCAAAATAGAACATTATTTTCATATCTTTTCACAATAATTTTAAAATAAGCAGTTTTTCATTTACATAGATTTCTTGTAAGTTCATTCTCATTTAGCTCTCATTAAATATTGAAAACTAAATATGTGCCTGACCTTATCTAAGTGTTAGCACAAAATGCAGAACTACCTGTTTTAACCAAATTAAAAATAACACAATTTAGTGATCTCTCTGGATTTTAGAGATTCTGTACATCAATTGGAAATAATACTTTCCAGGAAAAAAAATATGCTAAAATTAACTAGCATATTGCTTTCCAAGAAGGAAAATAAGTGATCTCTTACCTTTGATAACATGTCCTGTCAGAAATGGTACTGATGTTAGAGAAAGGACAGCAAGGAGAAAAAGAAAGAACATGTACAGGGATCTAACAAAGAGAACAGCAAACCATTGTTTAAGCATCCCACCTGTTGACTAGATAGTCCCAGTTGAGCTGTATCCAGGTCCAAGCCATGGTCTTCCCATAGTGGTTATATGAGATATATCGGATGACTGTAAACACATCCTGACTTTTAATAATGTTTGGGTCCTTGAGCAAATCCAAATAGCTAAGAGAAGTCAAACAGAAAAACAGTTTAAACTGAACTTTTAATATTCACCCTTAGCTAACTTTCAGTAGAACATAGCTTTCATTTCAGTAATTCAATTCCTAAGGCATCAACGGACAATGTTAATGAAAAGTAGCAAATAATAAAACAATTTAAAAGTGCGTAAAGTAGTTGACTGTTTTTAAACAACAACCTATGATTTTTGAGCACTAGTAAAATATAATTATAAGAACATCTGAAGATGGAACTATTTTGGAAGTACTAAAAATAATTTAAAAGATACAATTTTAACTTTAACTTGAAAAATAGTTGCACTTACTGAATAGAAAATCTTCACCCATTTACCTATTATCCCACTGAGCTAAAAAACAAAGTAGCTAGTAAATTTAGGGAACAGGTCTCCCTGGTGGTGAGAGGGGTTAAGATAGCATTGTGAGGCTGTCTGCACCCACTGCAGCACAAGTTCAATCCCTGGCCAGGGAGCTAACCAGATGGCTCAGCAGACCTCTCCTGTCTTGCCCGCTGCTCCTCTCAACAGTGTATTTCAGTAGATCTGCCTGTTCTGCTCCCACGCTGTCTCTGGTGAATCCTCTCACCACCCCTCACCCCCGTGTCTCTGGCTGCACCCCAGTTCTTCTACACAAATATAAATAAATAAAAACTTTAAAAACAAACAAAAGAAAAATGGTGAAGGGGTACTGCTAGTGCTGTCAGGGAAAAAGCAAACTGCTGGTCCTCACAAACTGGCTACTGCCTTATAATTTACTATGCCCATTCAGTCTCCCCAGTAAGCCTCTAAGTTTTTCAAGGATATCTACCATATCTTAATTATTTTTATTCCCACAATCTCCACGTAGAAAGGATACCATAAGTGTTGGTTAAATGAATAAAGTAAATAACTCAGAAACTAACTAAACAAAAAATTAATTAAGGCAGAAGCTAACTAATCTGAGGGCATAGTTGTGAAGTGGGAGAAGATTTATAGATGAGTTTCATGCCAAGACACCTATACACCTACAATAAAGTATAACTTAAAAATCAGACACAATCAGAGATGAACAATGACAACTAATAGTAAAATGGAACAATTAAAACAATATACTGTAATGAGAATTATGTGAATGTGCTCTCTTTCTCTCGAAAACAAATAATTTATTGTAGTTCATATTTTTGGACTGCAGTTGACTCTGGGTCACTAAAACTGCAGAATGTGGGACCTCCCCTGGTGGCGCAGTGGTTGAGCGCTGGGCTGCGAGGCTGCCTGCAGCCTCTGCAGCGCAGGTTCGTTCCCTGGCAGCCAGCGAGGGTCCCACAAAAAAAACCCAAAAAAACAAACAAAAACAAAACCTGCAGAATGTGAAGCAACTTATGGGGACTGTTGGATATTTTCCTCTGTGTGTGTGTGTGTGTATGTGTGTGCGCACACACATTCACACACACTGTAAAAGACAAGCCTCCTCTGCTGACAGAGGAGCTTGGGGCATGGTACCCTTGGTGCTTGGAAAGGCAGACTGAGACCCTAGACTCAGAGTATCCTGACTGGTTCAAGTTCATCCTACTCAAATGATGGAGTGGTGGATCCAGAATGTGGCCCAGCACTGATTATGTGGGTAGGGGAGGTGTGAAGATAAAAGACAGAGACTTGGGAGCAGGCACTGTCTTGATTGTGTCTTCTATCAAGCATATTTGTGCCAAGACAAAATGTTTGGAGCTCTGGAAGTCACGAGACATACCACATGTTGAGAATGGCACAACAGAAAGAGCAGAATCTAAATCCTGGATGAAAATGTGGACCGTGGATTTCTCCTACCTCCAGAATATTTCATCTGAGGCGATGTGCCCTTATTATTTATGACACTCTTACATGGATTTTTTTTTCAGGGAAAATAATCTTTAATAGCATCTTAGAGATACTCTGATACCTAAGTCATCAAATATCATCCATATAAGTGAAATAAAAACCCAACTTACTTTGACAAAAGAGTAATGTTATTTACGGATGCTAACCCATACAGCAGTTTTTCTTTCTCTTGTGCTAATGCAGTATTCCGGTATTTCTCAAGCATGAAATTCCAGGAACTTTCGTTGCCAGAGTTCTGCATGCCATACCGATATACCAGAAGCCTGAGATTCACAGGAAGCCTAGAAGAAGGACATGAGTTTGAGAGTGTTTTCATCTATTAGACTTTAATTTTGAGTAAACTTGATTTCTTTTGTTTCACAGACTTTCAATTTTTTTTTTTAATTTTCTTACTGCCTCATTTCTCAGTTTAAAGTCTTCTCTAAATGAAAACATGGTGAGGGCCTCCCTTGTGGCTCAAGCACTGTGAAGCTATCCACAGTCTCTGCAGCATGAGTTTGATCCCCAGCCGGCCAGGGAGCTGCCCACATGGTGCAGCAGACCTCTCCTGTCTTGCCTGCTGCTCCCCTTAGCAGTGTATTTTGGTCCTTCTGCCTGTTCTGCTCCCCGCTTTGTCTCTGGTGAATCCTCTCACCACCCCCACACCTCTGGTCTGTACCCCAGTTCTTGCATGCATAAATAAATAAATCTCAAAAAAAAAAAAAAAGAAAAGAAAACATGGTGAATAATTACTTCACATTCCCACTGAGCCAATCCTGAAATAACTGGGAAGCACTGTCCAAGGCAGATTTGTCTCCCACTTTACAAGCAAACCCCAGCACTGAGGCCCGGAGCAACCTGAGGAGGCAAAGACACAGATGGCGCCTTGAGCACTTTCAACACATCTTCATGTGCACAAATGTTAAATGAATGTTACTCTTAAAAAGGTAAGAAATAACCTTGTGAGGTGGTCTCCAGTATCGTTCCATTGCAGTTTACTTGCAATGGGCCCCACTTGTCCTTGGAAGTATGCCTGAAATAAAAGTACCAGGTACAATGAGTAAGTAAAGCTTACAATTTATCAAGTCTCCTGTGCATGATCATCTCTATCCCCTCTTGCCATCTTCTATCAGCTCAGGGAACTTGGGCCTGTCCTTTTTTTTGCAAAGGGCCATAATCAGTTCTTATTATATTGCAATTTTGCTTCAGTCTTAAAGAGAAGACCATTGGGGATCTTTCTCTAATATTTTATGAAACTTTGGGTGAGCCCCTTTAAACCTCCATTTCTTAGTTAATATATGTAATAGAGTAACAGCTGGCATAATAACCAAATCAGAAAATTTCTCAAGTATTGTTACAATAATAATAATTATGCTTATTAATGTTCATATTTTGCCTTAGAATTTACTAAGGGCAATATTATTATTTGATCCTCACTATCCCATTGTCATAGGTAACTGAGTATGGCAATCCTATTGTACCAAGGGCATAAAGACTACAAATATTAAATTATTTGTCTAAGTTCTTTCATTTAGTAAATGGAGGAGCTAGGGATTTGAATGCAGAATTTGTCTAAAATTACAAGTGTCCCAGCAAAATGCTACAAAAATCACTAAGTATTTGGAATAATTTCTAACAAAATATCTATGTGAGATTAACAGCAATAAGGAAAGGTAATATAACATTATATTTTAGTAAGAAGAATTTCAATTTAATGTAGATAAATCCATCGATTTTAGGATCTGTGGTTTTACATGTTGTCTATTTTAAACAAATTATTAACTATAGTATTCCTTCTATTACTAAAATATACTTTTACTGTGGTATACAAATAATGATATATTTCAAGTTGAAAAGAATAGATAGCATCTCTTTGCTTTGACTAGACAAGTCACTCTAATTTCTGTGATTTCACTGTATAGGCAGATAACCTTTGTGTGCCCCAGTAGCTCCTTGTCTGAGAAATCATCTCAGGCTATCAATAGCTAAACTTTGACTTTCCTGACCTACAGAATTAACCTCACCTTAATCTTGGGGTACAGCTCTTTATCATCTTCAAACATGCTGATGATATAGGTCACAGCTGAAATGACTCTCTGCCATGGCAAATAATCCTCTTCCCCTGTGAGATAGCTGGTCAAGTTCAAAGCATTCTCATAACCTAGAAGTTGAGCTCTAAGAATCAAACAAGGAAAAAGTTCATTAAAAAACAGACAAGTTTTCTGTGTTTGGGAAACAACAAATGTTGGCAAGGATGTGGAGGAAAAGGAACTCTCCTACACTGCTGATGGAAATGCAAACTTGTCCAACCACTATGGAAAGCTGTGTGGAGGTTTCTCAGTCTACTAAAAATGGAGCTACCATATGATCTAGCAATTCCACTCCTAGGGATCTACCCAAAGGACACAAACACTTTAATTGGAAAGGATACCTGAGCCCCTATGTTTACTGCAGCACTATTTACAATAGGTAAGATATAGAAACAACCCAAATGCCCAAAAATAGATGACTGGATCAAAAAAATGTGGTATATATATACAATGGAATATTACTCAGCAATCAAAAAAGATAAACTCTTGCCATTCATAGCAACATGGATAGAGCTGGATGGGATTATGCTCAATGATTTAAGCCAGAAGGAAAAAGAAAAATATTGGATAGTTCCACTTATAGTAGGAATATAGGGGAATAAAATAAGGGATCAGGAAAAAATTATAATAAATAAAAAAAGTTAACAAGCAACTATAAATCAGAGACATTCTGCAGGGGAGGGGTAGGGAGACGGATCAAAACAGGGCAGGGAAGAGCACAAGAGACTATGGCAATGGTACACGGGTGAAGTGGTGGTAGGAATTTTATGGGGACAACACCTGAGAGGAGAAAGCAAATAGTGTACAAAAATGAGCAATAAATGTAAAATATATATAAATAAATAAATTTTAAAATGAAAAATATGTCAAGAAGCTGGTTTGGTCAGTACACTAGCTTGCTATCCAGGAAGCCTGCTAAGTTGCCCTCCCTGCCTGCCTGTGTTGCTTTACACTGTTCTTCCAGCCACTATTCAGTCCATGTGTGATGAGCATCTACTATATGCCAGGCAGAGTCAGGAGCAGGGGACAAGATGAGGACAGGACCTGGGTCCCTCCCTCAGGACAAGTGCAGCCTGGTGAGGGAGGTGGACAATGGATAAGCAATGCCAACACAATACATGGGGAAGTTCAAGGCTGGCAGAAGGGAGGCCAGCTGGGAGGCTTCCTGTAGAAGTGGCATCCAGTCCTGAGTATGTTCAGGATGAAGGGTGAGGACACTATGAAGTCAGTTACATGCCTCAGAGTATCCATGGCCTCTACAAAAAAAGCTGGAAGTTCAATAACTACCTGTTGAACTGCTGGTCTTAGATTATCTGGAAGAAACCCTCAATGGGACTGTTACTTCCCCTGGTTCATTCCCTTAGTACATGTTGACTGGCTTGGGTTTTTTTGTTTTAATTTTTTTGGTTTATACTGGAGTACATAGGATGGAGTGAGAAAGGTCGCCATGGGCTACATGCCTATGGGAAATGGTTGGTCTTTTTCTAGGTTTAGGTTACGTTTAGAACATGAGGAAAAAAAAGTCCAATTTCCTATGTGTTACTGTGACTCCAACCAGTCCTAATGTGCCGTGTCTCATTCTTAGTCCAGGGACCTGATGAAGGCGTGACAGTGCTAGCCACGAGCTCTTACTGTGGGCTTGGTCCCACAAAGTTGAATCAGCAAAAGACATGTTGTCTTTTTATTAAATCCAGTTATGATAGCACACTTTTGAGCCTCTGTTAAATCAGAGCCCCGATTAACTGTAGGGCTCTGATAAAGACCAACCCTACTCAATTCAGCAGGACAGGTGAGATTTTGTGTGTATGCTAGGGGCTAATTCCAGGATATTGGCTATGCGGCTCTGTGAGTTTTAAAAAAGAGAACAAAGGATGACAATGTTATAAATAGTGGCTTTGGCTACTTAAAACTAAAATGGATTAATGCTTCAGCTTGGTTGTAATTCATTTACAAAATCCACAGTGTTTTAAATGATCTAGTCTCACTCCAAAACCCACCTTGCCAAGGCAAAAGCATCATCAATGAGACTTGCACGGTCAGCAGAAGAAAAGTCCTGGAGATAAAGGGAAAAGAGGTAAGAAAAATGAATCTTAAAGGAAAGCAGGTTGAAAAAATGAGTATTCGTAAGATGCTATTCTTTGAACAAACATAAAACAACTCAGCCATTGCTACCCTTACCGTGTGGTTCCTGGTAAGATTAGTAGCTATAGTGTCCCAAGTTGATTTTTCATAATTGACACGATAAAATCCAATATGATCTGGGTTTATTTTCACAAAATCTCCATCAGGATTAGCTGTCAAAGTGATGCCTGCAGTGGTACATAAACACTAATGAGAAACATGTTTGCATATACTGTAAGCACAGAGAAATTAGACCCAGAGGGTTAAAAAAAATAAGAAAAGACATATTGGCTCAAGGACTAAAGTTTGGTTTGGATCCAAATCTCCCAAGCCTAATTCGTATTTAGTTGCCCGACTTGGGACTGTTGCTGTAGTGCATGAGCTGAAAAAGAAATAGGTAATGTAAATAACTGTCCCTAATTGGTGACTTCTACTCCTTACTGACAGAAGCTTCCCAAATGGGTGAAATAATTCTGTGCTTGCGATCCTTCAGTAAAAGAAAATAATGCCGAAAGACAGAAGTTCCTGCCTTCCAGGGCTAAGTCATATATTCCTAATCATGATGCACTCATTACAAAGAGTATTCACTGTGGAGCAGCCTGGGGAGGGGATAAATATGTAAACATTTAAGAGAGTACATTGTTTATTCAAATCAACATTCAAATTAGTGGAAATCACTATTGTTAAGCAGAATAATGATTTAAGGATCATAATGCTTTTAAAATGCCAAAAACATGCAATAGAGCTGAAATCCAGACACATTTTTGATTTTGTGATGAACTTCATACTTGCTTTTCCAATTTTATTTATCTTTAGAGTCTTCTACTTCCTCATTTCAATTGATTGTATCAATGCCTTTCCGTCCAAGGGTTTACCAAATTAATTTTCTAAAGCAGCAACCAGTATTTACATAGAGCTCTAATATATACTTAGAAGCTCAACATTGAAAGAACAGAAACTTATAATTCAGGTTAAAAAAATGTTCAGTTAAGGGCCTCTTGGTGGCCTAGGGGTTAAGCCTCAACGCTATTACCTTTATGGCGTGAGTTCGATCCCCAGCCAGGGCACAGCAGACCTCTCCTGTCTCGCCTGCTGCTCCCCTCAGCAGTAAACTTCAGTAAATCTGTCTGCTCTGCTCCCCACTCTGTCTCTGCTAACCCTCTCACCCTCAGGCCTCTAGTCTTTATCCCAGTTCAATGCAAAAAAAAAAAAGAAATGCTCACTTAAAATAATAACTAAACTCTGACAGCACCAGTATTGGTTAGACTCACTCCTGTACTTTTAAGTCGTATACTCTTTCATTTGCAAGGAGGACAATATACAATGTAAACAATGGTGTAGGAATACTTAGTATATTTGAGGAATTGCGCATGATGTTGGCTAGTGACAACTTAGCGTGTGATACTGGAAAAGAGGACATTAGGCCGGAAATGAGGCTGGGGCTTCCCTGGGAAGAGCCACAAGCCACGGTGAGGAATCCACCTTCGGAGAGATGGTGAGACACAGATTTTTAAGCAGGAAAACAGCCCACATTTCCATTTTCTAGAAAGTGGTGACAGTGTTTGGGACATATGTTAGAAGGAGATTCTAGAGTTGACTGAAATAACCTAGTGCGGAGAGAAGGGCTTATATCAAGGTGGAGAGGACGAAAATAGAAAGATGTATTCAAGAGACACATCACAGGAAAAATCAACACATCCCCTTCTCAGGCCCGATAAGGATGGTTAAGGAAGGAGCACGGCTGGCATGACTGGATGAATAACGTGTCGCCATCAGAGACAAGGGGAAGGTGAGTCAGTTTGGGAGGAAAGATGATATAAATTTTGGAAGCGTTTGCAAGGCTGGACAGTCTCCAGGACACGGTAGTTTTTCATAATATATGAGTAAACTCTTCAATGAGACAATACGTTTCTTTAGAAACTTTCAGAGTAAGTACTTGACAAATTATAAACCTTTACCTCACTCACGTAATATTTATCTTTCTTTGTCATTCTCCCAGAGACATGTTGTTGAAAGGAAACTAATCTTTTGGCAAGCATGTACGTTGAATGTTTGTATCAGGAGGAGAGGCTCTTGCTAAGCACAGAGCCGTATGTTATAGGAGAAAGAGCATGAACTTTCAAGTCTGACAGATCTAGGATAAAACCCTTGCTCTGTGACTTACTAGCTGTGTGACCTTGGCCGAATCACTTGACCTCTCTGTGTCCCAGTTAACCATAAGGAAAAGAGGGATAAAATTCCCTCACAAGTCTGTTGTGAGGATTAAATAAGATAACATAGGTAAAGTGTTGGTCACCCAGCTATGTGCCCAACAGATGCTAGCTATCTCCATTATTATGAAAGAGGATCTGCTGCCAGCTCTATAAATAGTGAAGCAAATATAAATAACATCGAGAAGTTCCTGGCAATCCATCTAAATACTGCAGCATTTTAGTGTGCTTTATATATACCTAGCTAAGCCTATCTAGAATTACTGTGATTTTTCTCACTTTATAGATGAGGAAGCTGAGATCCAGGAAGCCAGTAGTTAGGAACTTTCCAAGTTCATGCTACTTTCAGAACAGTTGTCAACAGTGAAAGCCTGTGGGGCTGTGTAGTTACATAACAAGTAAGTAGGACTGAGATATCGATGCCTGTAGCAGAGGGGAGGGTGTGTGTGTCTTCTCTCTCCCTATTTATTAACTTTTTTTCTGATTATAACAGCCATGTGTTCCTTGTGGTTCCAAGTATATATACTCGGAAAATACAAAAATATTATGTATGAAAATGTAAATTTAATGGTGACATAATCCTTTATCTCCCAATGTGTAAATTTTTTCCCTCTCTTGCTCACCCCATGAGTAAAAGTGTTGAATTCTTACTGAGTAGGGAATCTTTCTAGAAAAGTCTTATTTTTCTCTTCCCTTACTTGTCTACATGGTTGAAGACTGAAAACTGCCTTTGCAAAATTTCTCCCAGTTTTTTGATTAATGACACAGAAGTTAAACTTGCAGGCTGAAACATCCCCAATAGGTACACTAACAGAATTTTGGATCAAGGAAGAAAACTTTACTGTCTGAAACTAAGATGAACATGATTCCTTATGGAATGGATTGGTCAGTCACTTGTGGGAATATCCTCAATGGATCATGTTTTCAAGAAAGTATTTAATGATCGTGTCATTAATAATTAGTCTCTCCTAAATTTCAGGAAGTGGCCTACGGCATAAATAGGAATCTGGAAAGAGGCAATACCACTGTGGAAAAGGATGGGTTTGGTGGTTGGGAAGAAATAACTGCAAGGGAGGGCTGGCTAGTGAAGACGGTCCCTGTGTCTCTAAGGGACCAGGGACACTGAGCTGGGGCACATGTTCCAGAACTTTTGGCAGATCTATTCCTGGAAAGAAGTGCATGTGGCAGAGGCCGTTGTATATGTGGCTGCTGGCCTTGTCCTTCTGCCTGTAGGGCTAGATTTTATTAGCCTCCCGTGCAGTTAGGGCTCAGCACCTCATTGACAACTGCACATAAAACGTGGGTAGAAGTGATAGATGCACCTCTACGCCTGGTCCTTTCTTTATCTTTTTCTGTCTTCTGCCCAGATGCAGAAGATCCAGCGGGGCCAGCCAAGATCTAAGGGGGGTGGTAGAGCCACAGAAGGGAAAAGATTGTGTTTTTAAGTCATTATTTGGGAGAGGGTCACCTCCGAGAGAGGATGGGTCAAGAACCTCTCACTGACTACTGCATGAATAAGAAACCTTTGCACCAAAACACCACTGATTGTCTCTTGAGTGCAATAATTAGACTCTCTTTTTTACCTTTATTAAGTAAACCTTCTTTCTGAGAAAGCACCTAATTAGCCTGGTTCACTTTGGCCAGTGTGTTTATTTATGAAAATTAACAAATCAGTATGTTTGTATGTTTGGTTTATATGAATTAATCTTTCAAACCTTGCTTGACCAGGACTAAACAGATGAAAGAGTTTCTGAACCTGAAAAACTGAATCCACAGATCCAGCAATTCCACTCCTAGGTATTTACCCAAAGGACACAGAAACATCCATTCCAAAGAGCACCTGCACCCCTATGTTTATAGCAGCACTGTTTACAATAGCTAAGCTTTGGAAACAACCCAAATGCCCAAAAATAGATGACTGGATCAAGAAGATGTGGTCCATATACACCATGGAATATTACTCAGCATTCAAAAAAGATAAACACATGCAATTTGCAGCAACATGGATGGAGCTGGAAGGGATCATGCTCAGCGAAATAAGGGACTTAAATAAGGGACCAGGAAAAAGAATAACTATAAGAAAGAAAATATCAAAATCAACAAACAACTATGAACCAGAGACACTCTATGGGGGGTGGGGGGCGGGGAAAGGAGGGCTTGGGGTCAAAATAAGGGGGAATTGTATGGGGAATATAAAAATAAAATTTAAATAAAAAAAAACCCGAATCCACAGTGACACAATTCAAACATTCCATGAAGCTCAGCTTGCACGAATGAAGAAAGTCTGTCTCTTTGTGTTAAACTTTAAAACATATGCCCATTATTTTGATATAAAGTATTAAAATTAGCTACCATCAAGTTATAATAATATTCCATTTCTATGAGCACATCAGATTTTGGAGATCTAAACCATGCAGAATACATCCTCAAATCTCAGTTATGAAAACAGTCATTGCAAAGTCTAGACCATCTCCTCCTAGAACCTGTGTGCTTAGGAATGACTATTTTAAGACATTATGTTTTCACAAGACTGGTTATCTGATATCTTGTGACAGTCTTCAATTCTTCTCAGTGTTAGAGGGCAGGGTAAAAGCAAAAGAAAAATCTACTACAACTAAATAGAGATAACACTGACAATAGGTAGAATAACAGCTGAGACTAAAGGCATGACTAAAATACACAGGCCGTCTCTCAAACACATCAGCCTGGGACACACAGGCCAACTCAGGCAAGAGCTTAAACTCTTGAGTAAATGGTAGAGTGTGTACTGAGCTTTGTTGGGTGTAGGGCAGGGGACAAGGCGTGCAGAGTGTGCTTTCTCTCTTCAAGCAGCTTATAATTTATTTGAAAAAAAGCAAAGAGAAAGCATATGAAGCTTTTTTAACAATGATGTTGCTTAAAATAGAAAATAATAATAGACGTAAGGATGGACAAAACTGGCAGCATAAAACATACTATAGCAGGTGAGAGGAGAGATTACTCAGGGTAGGTTAGAAGAACCACAGCAGCTTCTCTTACAGACATCCTCTCCTTATCAATAACATTTTTATAACAATTTAATTTTTTATACTGTTTAAAATATTGTGAACAACACAAATGTACATGAAAGACCTTGGGCGAAGTCCCACTATTGCCTGGGAAATTTCTAGCTGATGAATCATCTAAGAAGCCAGGAGGTGGGGGGGGGGTAGGTAACCTGAGCTGATTGACCAGCCAGTACTCTGGGGACGTGTGGGTCATCTGTGCTGGGAGCTGAGAGCTGGAGTTGTCCCCAAGCAGGAAGCAGGAACTTATTGCACAGTCTAAAAATGGAGCGGCCACTTTGAAGTAAGAAGAGATGTCTAGTTTGCTTCTGGCTTAGTGACCAGTCATGATTCTGAAATTTCAGATTAAGATAGGTTTGTCATCAAAGCTCTGTGGACATTAGTCTCTTCATTCATTCAGTGAACAATTACTAGGTATCTGCTGGAGATAAAGAACCAACACCGCTACACAAAAGTAAGCTCTGTTTCTTCATGGAATATTCTATGGGGTGGGGGAGTTGGATGAGACAATAGTGAAAGTAAAAAAATGTGCACGTGTAATGACAGAGGTTGGGGATTACTGTGAGAGCCCCCACTTTCTACCAGTGTTCTGTCCAGTGCGCAAGTATAGTCGGTCAATTCTATCACCCACCCAACTCTCAGCCAACATGTCTTTTTCTCTAGTAACCTTTCCTGAACCCCTCCATGAGTGCAGGTGCTTCTCTGGGCTATTACCATGCCAGGCACTTACTTGACAGCTGCCAGCGGACCCGCCAGCAACTTTTTACGGGGTAAGGACTGTGCTTCCCCCACCCCCAGCATGACCTCCATGCCTACCCTGGGTCTGGCACATGTTAGTTCTCCATAAATACTTGCTTGAAAGAATTCACTAATTACTCCATTAATTAAGAATTAGCTTCATTAAACAAATAGTCTAATAGGTCCATTTTACATCAAAGGAAAAATGTTTATTGTTAACTCTTGAAATCTATTTTATGACACCCTAAGCTTTTCAGTTGTCTGGACAGTTCACTCACAGAAAAACCTTACTGTGTGAAAATTCTGGGTAAACGGTGTTTCTGTAGATGAATCTTTCATGTTTTTCAATGAGTAAGCAACAAATCCAGTAGCTGACAAGATTTTCCTCTAACCTGCACTTGACCATCAGTGACAAATGCTCAGTAATAGTTAAGCCAAAGGGGCCTCCCTGGTGGCACAGGGGTTAAAGTCTCAGCACAATGAAGCTATTGCCAGCCACGGTGGCTTGAGTTCAACCCCCGGCCAGGGAGCTGATCCACACAACACAGCAGACCTTTTCGGAAACCTGCCTGGGGACACTTGTCTCACTGAGTCTTATCAGGCCATGAAACATTTTTAAAAGTTTCTCTTTTGGGGCCTCCTCAGTGGCACAGCAGGTTGAACGCAGTGCTGTGAAGATGTCCGAAACCTCTGCAGCGCAAGTTTGATTCCCGGCCGGCCAGGGAGATACCCACATGGTGCAGCAGACCTCTCCTGTCTCGCCCGCTGCTCCCCTCAGCAGTGTATTTCAGTCAGTCTGCCTGTTCTGTTCCCCACTCTGTCTCTGGTGAATCTCTCACCCTCCCGCACATCTGGTCTGTACCCCGGTTCTTGTATAAATAAATAAATCTTTAAAAAAAATTCAGAGGCTTATTTAAGTGACATAAGGGACAAAAAGCAAGGAAAACTGAAGAGAGCTGAGGAGGAAGGAGCAAAGAAAGGAAGATAATTTATACGTGAATTTCCTATAGTTCTCTATATGGCCCGCTCCTTTGGAGATGAGTATTTATTGTTGTATCCTCATGGTAAAACATGAAAAAGAATATATCAGGTAGAAAAGTTCTCATTATTATACATAAGAATTTGGATTCATCAAGAAATTTTAGAGGAGGTCTCCTTTAGCTGAAATTTACATCATACGTTTTGGTTTTATTGCTGTTTCTTTGCACTTAGACAAATGTGATACATTAATTCAAATAAGAAATAAATTATTAATATTTACCTCCTGCTTCTGACCTATTGAAGAATGTAGTACTTGTTATACCATCTCCGGTCCATTTAACTGGAATATTCCATGTGTAACTAAAATTTTTAAAAAAGAGAAATTTAATTTTTATTACCCCAAAATAGAAACATTTTCAAAAGTAAAAACAATTTAAAAGCAACAAACCAGTATTTTTTCCTCATAATTGGTCATCCAGTCCATGCTGTACAATGAATATAGCACACATAATTGGTCTCAATTTCTATAATTTAGCTCTATAAAAATAGCTCTATAATTTGGAACTTTCTTTCAAAAAATTAGCAAAGGACAAAGATTACTTCAATAAAATGCCTTGAGGGCCTCCCTGGTGGCCCAGGGGTTGAAGTCCCAGCGCTATCAAGCTATTGCTAGCCACTGTGGCCTGAGTTCGATCCCTGGCCAGGGAGCTGACCCACATGGTGCAGCAGACCTCTCCTGTCTCGCCCGCTGCTCCCCTCAGCAGTGTATTTCAGTCAATCTGCCTGTTCTGCTCCCCACTCTGTTTCTGGTGAATCCTCTTACCCCCACCCCTCTGGCCTTCACCCCAGTTCTTGTATACATAAATAAAAATCTTCAAAAAAAATTTACAAAATAAAATGTCTTGAGGCTTTAGAATAAAGATCCTGGATAAAAATAACATTATATAGCATCACTGAAGTTGCACACACAGAGCATCCTTCCAATGCAGAAGACAATCTTAATCTACTGTGAAGGAAATGACACATTTTAGAAGTTATGTTGCAATCCCAGCACTACTGTCCTTAAAGCCTCTCAGGCGCTTCACTAAATATCTCCTATTTAGAATCATGTGCACTAGGGTGTTACAAAGGAAGAATCTTCAGGCAAGTGACTGGCAAAGGCATGTAAACTTGCCCAACAGAGAAACGCCCTCCGGGAGACTTGAAACGGGCCAATTCTATGAGGTGGTAGAAGCCCTGGTGTTCCAACAACTTAGACTTGTGGGAGCCATTTGGATGCAGTTCTGGCCGGTAAGAATTTCCTAATCTTGGAACACTGAAGTAGTGAGAAAAGGGAGAAAGCTGTTCAGATTTGAGTAAACCTTAACTGACCCCTCATCTATCGGACAGAAGCACATCTGAACAGAGCGTGAGGAAGCCGGAGGGAGAGGGGAGAGCAGATGACTTCCATCCTGGGGGCAGGAAGGCATATGTCATGACCTAATTTTTTTTAATAAAAATTTTTTGGATTAAGATTAAAATAAAAAGCAAAGTGAAAGTAAAAGAAAATAATTTCAAAATATTTTATCATTTTTTTCTCTCTTATTTTTCTGAAGTTACTACTGCTTTTTTAATAATAATTTATTCTTTTGTATAACTAATGCTTTTTAACAAGTGTTAAATGGTTTTATGATAACTGATTTTATGATAAATCATGCACTTATAAATCTCAATAAAATAAAATTTGTATTTGAAGTATAAGGCAAATATTAGAGAAAAGTGTATGTGTTAATACATTGCATATTCTCAATCTTGAATAAAATTTAACAATTTATTCTAATTAAAAAACTGACTTAGGGGCCTCCCTGGTGGCACAGTGGTTGAATGCTGGGTTGCAAAGCTGCCAGCAGCTTCTGTAGTGCCGGTTCGATCCCCGGCTGCTCCCCGGCCACCGGAGGAGGGTCCCACATGGTGCGCAGACCTCTCCTGCCGCCCGCTGCTCCCCTCAGCAGTGTACTTCGGTCCTTCTGCCTGTTTTGCTCCCCGCTCTGGCTCTGGTGAATTCTCTCACCCTCCGTGCTTCTGACTGTACCCAGTGCTTGTATAAATAAATAAATAAATAAATAAATCTTAAAAAAAATATTAAAAAAAAAAACTTTAAAAAAAAAACTGACTTAGAACTGACAATATACTTAGTTTACTTAGAAATAAAATTTTTTGTTTATGTGGAGAGGAACTCATAGTCTAGGAGTAGTTGAAAAAATCTAATCCCATGCATTTAAAAACAGTGTGGCTTGTGTCTTTGGCTTAAATTATGGATACTAGTGCAAACAGGAACAACTGTTGTGAAAGTTTCCCAGAGATTTTCTCAGTTTCCTTTTTCAAAAATTTAATATCCAAAGTCTATTAAATAGCAGTATTATGTTTGACCAATTTAATTTTCTGGAACATAAACAGTAATTCTAATAGAAATGGTTTCCAATTAACAGAAGAGTCACAGAAACTCTTATTAGGATTTTTGGAATGCGGTTATCACTTGATAACAAGTCAGGCCTAGGTTTCAATTCATGCAAAGATTACTGAGAGAAACAAGTGAAAACCTATGTTTCTCCATGCTAATCTTTCCTTTGCAAAATCAAGAAAAGATAAAGAAGCCAATGATCTCATATTGCTCCTGGAACTCACATTTTTCTGTTTTGACGTGGACTATTAATTCTCAGAACGTGCAATATAGAAAGATGGCCAGTTCTCTGAATTTCACTTCTTGTGGGGGCTGAGTGTGGCACATTTCGGGAGGAGGCAGGTCCTGGCTGCCATCCTCACCAAGGTGAATCCTGAGTCCTTATCCAGGCTCCCCCAGGTCCCGTGCCTCAGCCCTAGTTCTTCAGGATGTTGACGTTGTAACTCTAAATACCTTTTAAAATTTTTTAAAAAAGATTTATTTATTTATACAAGAACTGTAATACAGGCCAGAAATGCGGGAGGGTGAGAGGATTCACCAGAGACAGAATGGGGAGCAGAACAGCAGACTGACCAAAAACACTGCGGAGGGGAGCAGCGGGCGAGACAGGAGAGGTCTGCTGCGCCATGTGGGACTCTCCCTGGCCAGTCGGGAATTGAACTCACGCTGCAGAGGCTGCGGACAGCTCCATAGCGCTGTGTTCAACCTGCTACGCCACTGGGGAGGCCCTAAATACCTTTTTAAAAGAATAGTATTTACTTACCCATGAGAGAGGCACTTTAGCTTACTTATCCTGCTCTCTTTTACATTCCTCCTTTAGCAACCAACATTTAGTAAAACAAAATGACTATTTTTAGACTTTCTATACGTTATGGTTGTTCTTGTAAATAAGTCACATAGTCATTCCTTGTTTCATACATCTTGATACTGCTACTCCCCGCTAGCTTGAAATGAGGAAGTATTGTGGACAGCGACTCTCTGGGAGGCTGTAGGACTTGCTGATATCTGATCATTCACCTCGTGACCAGTTTTAAGCTACCAATCTGCAGCCACTGAATCATCTCTTCTATCTACTCTCTTCAGCCAGTTATTTTTTTCTTATTCCAATGGTTAGACTATTTTTGTTTAAAACCACTTAGCTATTTTTCAATAGTTTCTCCCCAAAGACACCATGATTTCATACTGTCATCCATCAACCATGGCTCTAAAAGCAGGAGTGATGAAAATGACCAGGATTTCCATGAGCGCTCTGCTTTTCTCCTGAAAAGCATTCTAGATCCTTACCCCAGTTCTGAATGTGGCAGGGAAGCATTAGCTTTGGAGTCCAAAAGAAAGCGCTTCTGCTTGACAGTCCTCATCCTCTCCACAGTGAGTACAGGGTAGCCCATCTGACTGGTCCAGGTGTTCATGACCTCATTCACTGGCTGATTACTGGCCTGGGATATAAAGGACAGGGGGAGTAATGAACACACAAAGGCAATAAAAGGATACACTCATCAGAAAGAAATGATTGACAAATTGTTGACCACATCGGTCATCCAAAGAAATAGTTGAAAATATACCTTTCCTTACCTCTGCAAGTGCGTCCCAAAAATCTGAAGTTTTTGCATTCTTAAACTTGTATTTTTGCAAGTACGCCTGCATGTGAAAAAAAACAGGTATTTTAGAAGTCAGAGGTTGGTTTTCCCAGACTTCCACCATGAAAGTAGGAGCCCTTGTTACATTTCACTGATGTTTGCTATAGTAAACTGACCCAGAACGAAAATCAAATGATGTGCTGCATGCCATTTTATTTTTAAAAATATTTTATTTTATATAATTCTTACATCATTTTTCATCTTTGTACAATGTATGCATTTTCATTTTGGTTATATTCCCCGTATAATTGCACCCCCCCTCTTATTTTTACTCTAGTTCTTCCTCTCCCTGCCCCTCACTAATCCCCCCCACCCCTGTAGTGTGTCTCTGGTTTATAGTTGCTTGTTGATTTTGATTATTACTTTGCATTGATTAGTCTTTTTCCCAGTCTCTTATTTAGGTTTCCTAAATTCCTGCTATGAGTGAGACCATCCAGTATTTTTCTTTTTCTTTCTGGCTTATTTTGCTGAGCATGATCCCTTCTAGCTCCATCCATGTTGCTGCAAACTGCATGTGTTTATCTTTTTTGATTTCTGAGTAATATTCCATGGCGTATATGTACCACGTCTTCTTGAGCTAGTCATCTATTTTTGGACCTTTGGGTTGAGAAACACTAATTTGAAGAGATATATGCACCCTCATGTTTACATTTGCCCCAAACTGGAAGCAACCTAAATGCCCACTGGGTGGTGCGGTATTTTTTTATAGGTTATAAAATGGCATGCACAAGAAGATGTGCATGCACAAGAAGATGTGCATGCACAAGAAGATGTGCATGCACAAGAAGATGTGCATGCACAAGAAGATGTGCATGCACAAGAAGATGTGCATGCCATTTTATAACCTATAAAAAAATACCGCACCACCCAGTGGGCATTTAGGTTGCTTCCAGTTTGGGGCAATTGTAAATAATGGTGCATTAAACATGGGGGTGAATATATCTCTTCAGATTAGTGTTTCTCAACCCAAAGGCCCAAAAATAGATGACTAGCTCAAGAAGATATGGTACATATACACAATGGAATATTACTCAGCAATCAAAAAAGATAAACTCATGCCATTCACAGCAACGTGGATGGAGAGAGAAGGAATTATGCTCAGTGAAATAAGTCAGAAGGAAAAAGAAAAATATGGGATGGTTTCACTTATTGCAGGAATACAAGGGAACCAAATAAGACAAAAGTATAAAAAAATAACAACAGTACAAAACACAACAAAGCAAAAGTGGACAATTATAAATCAGAGACATCCTGCAGGGGAGGAGGCAGGAGAGGGATCACAGGAGGGCAGGGAGGAGCACAGGGGACTGAGGTGATGGTGCATGGGGACATTGGTGAAGGAAACTCTATGGGGACTACACCTGAGGTGGGGAGGGAAGCAAACATTGTTTAAAAATGAACAATGATGGGCCTCCCTGGTGGCACAGGGAGTTGAGCACTGTACTGTGAGGCAGTAAATAAATAAATCTTTAAAAAAATAAATAAATCTTTTTAAAAAAATGAACAATGATGTAAAAATATATATAAATAAAAAGAAAAAAAACAAATCAGTGCTTCTATATGTTCTCTGGTAAACAACCAGAATTGAATTATACATAAACATCCAGATAATTGAATTATATGAAATTTGTACTATTCATTTTTTTGAGGCACCTCCACACTCTTTTCCATAATGGCTGGACTGATTTACATTCTCAATAACAGTGAGATGGACTCTCTCCACATCCTCTCCAACACTTGTTGTTTCTTATCTTTTGCATAATAGCCTCTCCAAGGAGGGTGATACCTCATTGCTCTATTGATCTGGATTTCCCTAATAAAGAGATGTGCCGGTTGGCCATCTGAATACTTACTTTGGAGAACTGTCTGTTAATTCAGATCCTTTGCCTATCTTTTAATTGGGCTGTTTGTATTTTTTTTTCTATTTTGAGTTTAATGAGTTCTTTGTATATGTTGGATATTCATCCCTGGTGGAGCCTCTTATAGGATGTCTTTTAGTGTTGATGCAAATTTTTGTTTGTTTTTGCTTTGTTTCCCTGCTCCCCAAGCATGTGTGAGGCTGATGTCAAGAAGCATGATCTCCTACATTTTCTTCAATGTATTTTATGCCTTCAGGTCTTATATCCACGTCTTTAATCTCTTTTGAATTATTTTTTGTGTATGATGTGAGGTAGTGGTTCTAGTTTTATTTTCTTTACTTATTAAAGACTTTCCTGTTCCATTATAAGCTCTTGGGTCCTCGGTCATGAGGAAGTTGTCCATACGTGTGTGATATTCCTCAATTCTGTTCCATTAATCGGTATGTTTGTTTTTATTCCAGCACCAAGATTTTTATTATTACTGCTGTGTAGTAGAGCTTGAAGTTGGGGAGTAGATATGCAACCATTTTTGTTCTATTTTCTCAGGAGTGATATTGCTCTGCTGTGTCTTTTTAAATTCTGAATAAATTTCATGATTTTGAGAGTCTATTTCTGTGAAAAACACCATTGGGATTTTGATAGCAGTTGCACTGAATCTGTATATTGCTTTCGGTAATATGGTCACTTTAGTGATATGAATTCTTCCAATCCCTGGCCATGCAACATCTACCTTTCCATCCCTTTGAGATTTCCTCTATTTCTTTCAATGATATATTATAGTTTTCAGTGTACAGGCATTTCCTTATTTGGTTAAGTTCGTTCCAGAGCATTTAATTCTTTTTGATGTGATTGTTTTCCTGATTTGTGTTAGTTCACTATGTGTGTACAAAATACAAAAGATTTTTGTATACCAATTTTGTAGTCTGCGACTTTACTGTACTAGTTTATTATTTCCAATGGCTTTTCACCGGAGTCTTCGGGGTCTTCTGCGTTTACTATCATGTCATCTGCAAATTGCAATGTGGGTGTCTTTCACAGAAAGAAAACCTTAAGTGCTTTTTGAGTCTTCAAAGAAAATAACTAATTTGCACACATCCTTTCAATCCAAACTGCCAATAATTTCCAGTAGGTACTACACAGAAGTCACATTATCTTCTAAATTTCTCTTCTTTTCAGGCAAAGAGAGAGAATGCAATATTAGCAGCACTGAGCCAAGCAGCCAGGAGAAGGTCTCCCCTTTGGAAGGCTGGCGTCCTATTCGCTCTTTCGCCTGAGTCACTGCTCAGCACGGCCACTAGAGGGCAGGCGCGGGCAGGGAGAAGAAATAAAAGCGTCGACTCCCTGCTGGTTTCAGGTGTTCAGTCGAGTTTTGCACAACTCATCCATTTTGTCTTAATAAAATAATTGGCTACTTGGAATAGTAGTAATTACAACCATAGGTACATGTTAATGACAATTTCTAATGAACAGTACCTTCTTAAACTTAATTTAGAGGAGTTTATTTGTAGATTCACCAGGTCTTGAGCTAAGAAATTGCAATCTTGGAACTAGAAGAAAATTAAATATTATTGAACCAACTCTCAGATTTGAGGGGCAAACGGATGTCAAGGAGGCGATGCGATTTTCCAGGGGAGAGAATTCTGAATCCTAGAAAGTTTATGAGGTTTTATCCCTGTTGCTTTTTTTTTTTCCATTTTTCAAAATTTTGTTTTATATAATTCTTACATCATTTTTCATTTTTGCACAATGTATGTATTTTCATTTTGGTTCTGTTCCCCATACAATTGCACCCCCCCCCTTATTTTGACCCTAATCCTCCCTCTCCCCACCCTTCACCCCCACCCCACTAGTGTGTCTCTGGTTTAGTTGCTTGTTGATTTCCATTTTTTCTTTCTTATAGTTATTCTTTTTCCTGGTCCATATTTAGGTTTTCTAGATTCCTGCTATGAGTGAGACCATCCGGTATTTTTCTTTTTCTTTCTGGCTTATTTCGCTGAGCATGATCCCTTCCAGTGCCATCCATGTTGCTGCAAATGGCATGTGTTTATCTTTTTTGAATGCTGAGTAATATCCCATGGTGTATATGGACCACATCTTCTTGATCCAGTCATCTATTTTTGGGCATTTGGGTTGTTTCCATAGCTTAGCTATTGTAAACAGTGCTGCTATAAACATAGGGGCTTTTTTTTGTTTTTCACATTGCAGTGTCTTGCTTGTCTGAACTAGAGGTTAAAAGAACATTTACACAAACAGTGTATTAGATGGTACTAATTTTGTCTTTGTCTAGATTAGTGCTTCTGAATAGCCCATGTTAATAAACTTCTTCTTTCACCTTGAATAAACACAATATAGTCATACCAGTCAAAATTTCACGATGACCTAGGTCCTCCACAATCATTCTCCTTTACTTGGTATTGGTAAGAACAAAAGTAAAGGAACATTATTTCTATTACTAGCATTACCAGCATTACCAGCATTATCAGTATCACTAGTATTGCTAGTATTACTAATATTGCTATTACTAGTATTACTAGTATTGCCAGTATCACCAACATTACTGGTATCACTAGCATTACTATTATTGCTAGTAGCATTATTAGTACCACTAGTAGCATTGCTAGGAGTAGTAGTATTACTAGTACCCCCAGTATTACCAGCATTACTAGTATTACTACGATTACTAGTGATAGTATACTAGTGATAGTGATAGTAGCATCATTAGTCTTGTTTACTTCTTCATTTATTTATTACTACTCACCCATTCAACTAAGAAGCATTTTTCTGAAATATTCATCATTATTAATCATCAGTGAAATGCAACTCAAAATAAGATGTCACCTCACTCCTCTGAGGATGGTCACAGCAAAAAGGGCAGAAACAACAAATGTTTGCAAGGATGTGGAGAAAAAGGAACTTACTTATGCCACTGGTACAGATTTAGACTGGTCTAGCCCCTGTGGAGACAGTCTGGAGGTTTCTCAAAACATTAAAAAGTAGATCTAACATACGACCCAAAAATTACACTCCTGGCTATCTACCTGATGAAGGCAAAAATACTAATTCAAAGGGACATGTGCACTCCTGTGTTCACTGCAGCACTATTCACAAGAGTTAACTTATGGAAACAACCTAAGTGCCCAAGAACAGATGAGTGGATTAAGAAAATGTATATACACAATGGAATACTACTCAGTTATGAAAAAAAAATCTCTTGGCATTTGTAATAACGTGGATGTAATTTGAGTGGATTATGCTAAACAAAATAAGTCAAAAGGAGAAAGACAAATACCAGGTGATTGCACTCACAAGTGGAATATAGAGAAACAAAACAAAGGAACAGACAAAACTAGAGTAAAAACAAACCCTAGAAATCTGACCGCAGAATTGAAGCTGCCAGAGCGGGAGGGTGGGGTTCAGGAGCAAAGTGAGGAGGGTGGACAATGGACTATGCTGGAAGATTATGGGTGTCTTGCTGGTGGGTGTGGTGAGATACACCTAAAGAAGTGGCATCCTGAGGAGGGAGAGGGATCAGAGGGAGGGAGGGAGGAGCACAGGGGACTGTGGTGATGGTTCACGGGTGTACTGGGGAAGGAAATTCTATGGGGACTACACCTGGGGGGGGTAGCAAACATTGTTTAAAAATGAACAGTGATGTGAAATATATATAAATAAAAAAATAAATATAGAAACGGGATCCTGTACCCCTCAATCAAATATAGTGTTGTAAACCAACGTGACCCCAATAAAAATAATTTTTAAAAAATTATTTAGGGCCTCCCAGGTGGCGCAAGGGTTGAGCGCTGGGTTGCGAAGCTGCCCACAGCCTCTGCGGCGCCGGTTCGATCCCCGGCTGCTCCCTGGCCACCAGAGGAGGGTCCCACATGGCGCGCAGACCTCTCCTGCCGCCCGCTGCTCCCCTCAGCAGTGTACTTCGGTCCTTCTGCCTGCTCTGCTCCCCGCTCTGGCTCTGGTGAATTCTCTCACCCTCCCGCGCTTCTGACTGTACCCAGTGCATGTATAAACAAAACAAACAAACAAACAAATAAATAAAATAAAACATGCCTCTATTAAAAAAAAAAATTATTTAAAAATAATATGAAGATAAAAGCATTTTTTGGATTACCTAATATGAATAATGCAATCTAGTAGGCTCTGGTATATGTGAAGATATATAAATATCTGTATATATAAGATATATAAATATCTGTATATATATAAACATCTATATATAAATAGTTGTGCTTCTGGGGAGGTAGGTATTAAATCTGAGTTGAAGCAGCTGCAAAAGTTCAGGATGTTCTAACGCCCATATAGGGACAAACCCATAGCTTCTCCTTCCACCTAATGTCACACAGACTGGGTTCTGATTGGGCAAAAGGAACAAGATATACTTGAACAGTCCCTGGGAATCTCAGTGGGTAGCACAGAGACCATTCAACTCCACCTTGGAGGACTGGGAGAAGTGAGTGACAGGCAGTGCCCTGGGTCACGTGTAGCAGAAGCTCTGCCTCCCCCGGCCCCTGGATGGGCTGGACACATCCACAATGCTCTGCCTAACACCTGCTCCTGGGGGTGACAGTAGGGAAAGTGCAGGGAGACTATTCCCTCTCCAGGCTGCAGTGGGGCAGTTGCAGGGACACTACTTTGATAACATAAGACCCCGAGAGACTGGCTGAGGGTCTTTAAGAGGAGCACAAATGAAAACTGAAATAGCCCCTAGAGCTTTAAGCTTAAGTGGACTGTGTGACAGGTCTTGGAAAGTTGATGGTCGTTTCTGCTTCCAAAAGGAAGTAGACACTGTGAATTCACTGACTCCATCACAGCGGCAATGCTGGCATCAACCATTTTCAGATCTAGTGATAAAAAAAGTCCTTTACAGATGGTAAGGGAAGATCTTTAGGGATCAGTTTAAATTCTCCTATCATGTTGCTATGGACTGACTTTCCGCAGAGGTTCATGCGCTGAATACCTAACCCTCAACATGACAGTCTCTGGAGATGGAACTTTGGGGACTGGTATCCCCTTCTAGTCAGTTCAAGAATTCCCAGCAACTATGTTTGGATGCGGTGAAGACGGGAGGTAAGCAGAGATGTGCAGCCTGGGAGAGACCCCTCACCCCAAAATGAAGCTGCTGCTACCCTAGTCTCAGACTTCTCGATCTCCAGAGCTGTGAGAAAATAGTTTTCTGTTATGTATTTTTGTTATGCTGCTAACTCATACAGATGCAGAGGGGTATCAGTAACTAAGTCATCTGCTGAAACCTGTCCATTACACTCTGCTAAATGGTAATTACAGGGCCTCCCTGGTGGCGCTATCACCACTGCGGCCTGAATGCGATCTCCAGCCAGGGAGCTACTCACATGGCACAGCAGACCTCTCCTGACTCACCATCTGCTCCCCTCAGCAGTGTATTTCAGTAGATCCACCTGGTCTGTTCCCCACTCTGTCTCTGGTGAATCCTCTCACCCCCTGCACCTCTGGCCTACACCCCCATTCTTCTATGCAAAAAAAAAGGTAATTATGGACACAGTTAGGCCTACTCAACTGGATATGAAACCACCTTGTGTGTTGTGCTGAACTATCTATTCCGAATCAGGGAAGGAAAGGTAAAAAAGGACCTGCCTGCAGGTAATCACATGTCTTAGCACTGAGCAGTCACATAGTGGGGGAGTATCGTTTTAATAACACTAAATGTGCTGAAACATACTTGACATCCTTTCCGAAAGTTCTCTGGTGTTATCCAGTCTTCAAGCATTCTCAGAATGGAAGCTCCCTGTGATGGAAAAGAACAACAAGTTGAACTTATAAAGGACACATAAGAAACAGAAATCCGTGATCAGTGTTGAGTCTAGTATTTCATAATTACTTGTGAGATGATTTCCTCAAGGAGATTTTGGTAACTTACATAGTTAGGATTTTGTACTATGATTTTAGTACAAAAACATCACTTGGCATACCACCTGTATCTATGCTTCTAAAGTAACTAAAAGGTAGAGAGAAATTAATAAAATCATTTCAGTGGCTTAACGTTCAGAAAACTATTGCACTTCACCAAATAAACCAGCAGATGGAGCTCTCCTAATGAAAGAAACAAAAATGTTCTTCGCTCACTAAGGGAAGTAGTTTAGGATAAAACTCTGTCTATTCAATAAGTGTATGTCAATACATGGAAAAGTATATTTAATAAGGGGAACTATATAGTTGAGGAATTTTCTGGACAAATAGTTTAATAGAGATAGATTTATAATTCAGGCATCGAAATCCTTTAATCTCAAAAATCAGATGAAAATCTGAGCTTTCTACCTTCTTTTCACAGTTTTCATTACAATAGAAAGATAAAAGGAATCATTGGCAGCTTGAGATAAATTTGAATAAAATCAATCTGAAAAGATGCCATGGGAATGAGAGGAAAAGTCAAAAATAGGATGTCATGACTTCCTAAATATTCCTTAAATATTCACATAATCAAGGCTTTCTTCACACAATCCCTGATGTTAGCTAGTATTCATTTTAGTAAATGCAACAGTTTGTCTTAAATCAAGCTCCATCTCAAGTGTTACCCTGGTGCTAAAATCAGTACAAAGAAAACTACAGAAAATATCTTTCTTGAATTTAGATGTATAATTTCTCAACAAAATGCTAACAAACCAAATCCAACAACTGTGATTTATTACAAGTAAAAAAAAATAAAAAATAAAAAAATAAATCAAGCTCCATCTAGCACCCAGAACAACAAAAGTCTTACTTTGCAGCGGCCTTTAGAGCAAGTGAACATAGTGGGTAGGCCTTGAGGGAGACTGTGGCGGAAATGACCAAGTCTCTGTAGACAGGTCCAGAATATGTTTAGAGATGCAGGTGGGAATGAATGTTGAGTCACTACATATTGGGAGACACTTTTCCATAAAATTTTAGTGAGTAAAATTGCCCAATGTGCCAAAAAGTCACCTTTAAGCCTTAGCAAAATATGGACCAAAGTAACTCCTATGAACTGAGTTGGATTTAAATGCCCATCAGAAGCACTAAAGGAAGCTACCAGGAAAGGTTTCACATACATGGCATATCTCATAGCAGGAGAAGTTCACTGTATTGTGAAAACGAAACTAAATAATTTTATTTGGATGTTGAAGGTGTGAATGATCAGTTGCCAGAATGACAGCAGCTACAAACAAAAGAGGAAAGAGATTTTTTTCAAAAATGTGATTCAAAATCTGATGACAGTGACAGTGACTGAGTAGTGCAGATGAGGGAATATTCAGCACCATGAATAAATGCTACAGCTGCCCACAGCCCATTAGCATTAACTAATCATTCTCACTATTTTCAAGCATGCACGAAAATTCACTAAACAGATGTTCAGAAGAATGTCATATTTCCCCCACCTTGCTATAGGAGATCCCATCAAAAACAGACGTTATTTCAGCGGGAGTTGTCACAGTGACAACTATTGGGTGTGAAGACATCAAAGAATCATCCTCTTGTACAGGTAACACATCGTCGAGTAACATCTGGTCACGCTGAAATGACAGAAGACACCAAATAAGGCCCGGGCCTTAGACTGGTTCATATCAAAATTCAGTTCTATGACATAAATTGAGTCTATAAATGACTCAAGTCATTTAAAGCAAGTATTAGGTGATCAAATTAACCCTATTCTGCACTGATGGCTCTACACTGACTCATCCCTCCACCTTTTTATCACCTCTTTGACTTTGCCCATGTGCAGGTCAAGAAGACACTAGCATCTGTGAATTCTGTTTCTGGGTTTTGGACAAGGTGAAAACTTTTCATCTTGTCCTGGTCCCATATCTGTGCGATGGGAATGACAGCTCCTCACAGCTTTGTTCTGAGAATTGAGGAAGCATGTAGATTTGCCAAAAATTGATGAAAAGCATGAAATCAATAATTTTCTACATGAACTAGTGATTCACAACTAGGGAAATCCCTCACACTCACCCAAGGGACACTTGAAAATATGTGCAGTCCTTTTTGGCTTCACACCTGGGACAGGAGGCTTACTGACATCCAGTAGATACGGGCCAGGGATGCTGTTAAATATCCTATAACACCTCGAAAAACCTCCATAACAAAGAGCTGTTCTGGCCCAAAATGCCAATAGTTCCATTGTTGTAAGAACTTGATGTATATTAGGTTTTCAAAGAAGTAATTAATGCAAATTTACTTTTTCACCTTTTAAAGTAGGTTCTGGAAACTAAGGGCTTCAAGCATTTAACACTGTCTTTTTTGTTCTTTCCAGTAGAGGGCGGTATTCTATTCAGTATACACCTGTGGTTCTCTATTTACACACTTCTACACATACATTCACATAAAGATATTACACCATCTAAATGTAAGCCTTTTTATTTATACAAGAGCCGGGGTACAGTCCAGATGTGCAGAGGACTCACCAGAGACAGAGCGGGGAACAGAACAGACAGACTGACGAAATACACTGCTGAGGGGAGCAGCAGGCGAGACAGGAGAGGTCTGCTCGCTATGTGGGTTGCTCCAAGGCCTGCAGGGATCGAACCGGCACTGCAGAGGCTGTGGACAGTTTCACAGGGCTGCGCTCAACGCCTGCGCCACCAGGGAGGCCTTAAGCCTTTTTTAAAAAGCTTTTCTAGCAGACCTTGCTATGCTGAAAAAAATTTGTTCGAGCCCATAGAAACTTATGTTTCAGGCCCTGAGACACACATGAGGTGATCATAGTAAATACATATACATTTGGGGAGATTTTACGCTTACAAAACAGACACTGTCAATTGCCCAAGGTCACAATCCCTGTCCCACATCTAAGAAATGATGCACCCAGGATTTGAACTTCAGTCTATGAAGGTGATGCTCTTATATCTTTCCCACACTATTTCAGCAATCCGTGGAAGGTAGGTCACGTATAAAATTAGGCTTAGAGGTTTTGAAAGGGTTAGTTCTACCAATGCTTTCTCACACACAGAGTTGGCATTTTCTAGGCTGTTTTTATCCCCTGCCCTGACTCGTGTTCTAGAGTCACTTGTCAAGGATCTCCCACTCTGGGGGTCAGCTGCCCCTTAGCACCAGAGCTTCGGCGTGAAGCGAGATGTAGCTCAGCAGAGTCCCCCAGCGTCCGGCTGGCATCCCAGCTCACCACTGCCTTGGCCCTGACTCAGGACCACTGTCATGGTCTGTGGCTTCAACTGCTTTGCATGAGGAAAACAGAGATCTGGAGTTTATATGGTTAGAGCTCACCATCTGCCAATCTTTCTCGGCGTTGGCTACTCCCAGGAACTCAAAGAAGGAGGCAAAGCCTTCATTTAGCCATAGGTCTTCCCACCACTCCATGGTCACAGTGTTTCCAAACCACTGAAATGACAAGCAATGAAGAAATGTGGCAGGCAGGCAGAGAAAGTTTCAACACATTTATTTGTCCCTGTGAATATCTCTTGATACAGAAGAGGCAGGCGTACTCAGTATTTATTTCCTGCTTCATTTCTCCTGGTTTGCAAACGATTTTAAATCGTCTTGAGTTTATTGCCTTTATTTAAGTACTGCCGTCCTTATTGCTTTTTATCTAGTTTTTAAAGTTACAGGAAAACCCTGTTTACCTTATCTTTACCTACAGGTAAAAAATGTGTCTTGAAAGTTTCATTTATATGTCTGTCCATAGAAGATGAGGAATACTATTCAGCCAGAGGGAAAGAGGAAATGCTTCCGTTGACAGCGAAACAGAGGAGGTTCAAGGGAATTCTGCGTAGTAAAGGTCAGAGTGATGGATACTGGACACTTACATAGTGAATGACTTGGCAAGAAAAGCACTTAGAAAAACTAATGGGCATTAATAAAAGAAGGTTCTGGAGTTAAGAGGGAGAAGGATGGGAGAAAGAGAATATAAAATGGGTTAGGGAAAAAAAGGTTAAGTGAATTAAGACCATTTAGCCAAAATAGATTTTATTTTCATATATTAAAATGCTTGCTTAATTTAGTTTCAAAAATTCATTTGGCCGCACAAAATCCTCTTAGGCATTTTAATATGAGTGACTTGTTACTTAATTTCTCCTAGAATGTCTGCAAAAGACTATCAAGAGTTGATACAGATTAAATCATTAGGTAGAAAATTCAGGGATTTTTTTTTTTTATTTAAAAAGCTTCTTATGGTAAAATGTGGATCAGCAGTAAGAAACAATTTCAAGCAGGATTGTCTGAGTTGGCTATTTTTTCACTGGGTAAATTATAATTAATTACAATTATTCCTCTGGTCCAAAGTCATTGCTTCAAATAAGCTCAGCTACTTGCTGTGAGGTTCTGTACCTGGTGCACTAGCTCATGAGCCACCACGCTGGCCACCCTCTGTTTGTTGGATGAGGCTGATTCCTCAGGGTCATAAAGCAGGTTGGTTTCTCTGTAAGTGATGAGGCCCCAATTCTCCATTGCACCAGTGCCAAAATCTGGAATAGCGATTTTATCTATGGAAAAAGAAAGGTCCAGTGAGAAATACATTCTTTCCATTTGCTCATAACATTTCCTACCAAATTAAGTTCTTTGGGTGAATGTTTTTTTTTTGTTTTTTTTTTTTTTTGATAGAGGCATGCTTTATTTATTTGTTTGCTGGTTTGTTTGTTTGTTTTGTTTATACATGCACTGGGTACAGTCAGAAGCGCGGGAGGGTGAGAGAATTCACCAAAGCCAGAGCGGGGAGCAGAGCAGACAGAAGGACCGAAGTACACTGCTGAGGGGAGCAGCGGGCGGCAGGAGAGGTCTGCGCACCATGTGGGACCCTCCTCTGGTGGCTGGGGAGCAGCCGGGGATAGAACCGGCGCCGCAGAGGCTGAGGGCAGCTTCACAACCCAGCGCTCAACCGCTGCGCCACTGGGGAGGCCCTAAAAATAATTTCTTAGTGTGGAAAACAATAATCTATTTGTACAAACTACAGTCTTAATGCACTCAACATTTCCATAAAACTTTTCCTCTTGGCTCCAGCATCAATGTGTCTTTTATTTTCAGAAGAAGGATACTAACAGCAACACGCTGTGCAAGTACTCTACAATTTTATGTCTTTTGTTCCTCTTGATACTTCATATTTATTAGTTTTTTTGTCCTCCAAGATTTTCTTGTAGGTAACACAGAACATCTATTTGAGGAGATAAACTGAGAAGAATCAAAGAATGGAGTTTTCAAAGGACTTGGAAGGACAGAGCAACCAGAGCAGAGATGCATGTCTCTGACAAAGGATGATAGCAAATACAAAAATTTCCGTTTCCCCAATTCTGTGCCACTTGAGGTAAATCTCATTCCATGCAAATTGAGTAGCTACCATTCACGTTTACATTGAATAAACTGAGTCAAGATTGAATTGACCATATTCTTTCTAAATTCCCTCCAGGTCTAAAATGATGCATTCTATTAGGATTTTCTACTCATTTTTGCTGGAGCTAAAATCTTAGACCTCTTTGGCAGCAAGAATCATTGTTGATTAGTTTCTATGTTAAATCCCCAAACAGAATATATGCAACTTGATTAGTGGACAGAATCCAGCTTCTCTAGTTAACGGGCAATAACAAGAATGTGATTCATTATTATAAATATAATAATTATCATACATATAATGTCTTTTTTACATATAATTTCAATGAGGCATGTAAATGAAAAGAGATCAAACCTTTATCTAATACATAAGATGAGGTCCTTTCTTTTTGGTTACAACAAAGACTCTCAAAGCTTTTTTTTTTTTTTTTTTTTTTTTTTTTTTTTTTTTTTTTTTTTTTTTATTTTATTTCTTTTTTTTTAAAGATTTATTTTATTTTTATTTTTTTTATTTATTTATACAAGTACTGGGTACAGTCAGAAGCACGGGAGGGTGAGAGAATTCACCAGAGCCAGAGCGGGGAGCAGAGCAGGCAGAAGGACCGAAGTACACTGCTGAGGGGAGCAGCGGGCGGCAGGAGAGGTCTGCGCGCCATGTGGGACCCTCCTCCGGTGGCCGGGGAGCAGCCGGGGATCGAACCAGCGCTGCAGAGG
This sequence comes from Talpa occidentalis, assembly GCF_014898055.3. Taxonomy (NCBI): domain Eukaryota; kingdom Metazoa; phylum Chordata; class Mammalia; order Eulipotyphla; family Talpidae; genus Talpa; species Talpa occidentalis. The sequence continues at coordinate 95,901,393 of NW_023601322.1, forward strand.
CTGCGGGCAGCTTCGCAACCCAGTGCTCAACCGCTGCGCCACCAGGGAGGCCCGACTCTCAAAGCTTTTTTATAAAAGAATGAAGATGGATATTTCCTTTTTTTTTTTTGGAAATGGATTTTTTTAAATAGAGGTCAAGGTCACAGCAGGAGCTCCTTTTTTTTTTAAAGATTTATTTATTTTTATACAATAGCTGGGGTACAGGCCAGAGGCGCGGGAGGGTGAGAGGATTCACCAGAGACAGAGTGGGGAACAGAACAGGCAGACTGACGAAATACACTGCTGAGGGGAGCAGCGGGTGAGACAGGAAAGGTCTGCTGTGCCATGTGGGAATATCCCTGACTGGCCGGGAATCGAACTCGCGCTGCAAAGGCTGTGGACAGCTTCACAGCACTGCGCTCAACCTGCTGCGCCACCAGGGAGGCCCCAGAAGCTCCTTTTTTCATATTATCTTTTTTCTTAAGTTTAATTATTTTGTCAAAAGAATACCAAGTAAAGGGTTGGGAAGTCTCCCCCCAAGGGCTAATATCTCCCATAATGTTATGGGGTGGGATTTGCACCTAATGCTTGAACAAAAGGAACTTTTTGTTACCTCACTTCTCTGGTGAGTATGGATATTATAATTTATTGACTTCAGTGCACTTAATAAAAGCAGATGTCATTTCCAAAATAAGTCTAAAATAGAATCAACTTGGAGATGGTGAAAAGCATATAAAAATTGAAAGGAGGAGGCGTGGGGGAGATATGGGGAGGAAGGGAGAGAGGAAGGAGAAGAGAAAAATAAACTGGTGAAATTTCTACTTTCTTGTTCAAAGCCATGGCCCCTCCCATCTAGAGAGTTTGGCACACCAATGGCTTGGCATGGACAACTCATCAAAGTAAGGGCAGAAACAGAGAAATTGATTGTTGGTTGGCTGGTTTTCTCATTGCCTTCAGACAACTGTATAGGTGCGGCACTCAAAGTCTCAGCTAACAACCACTCAAGCTTATTAGCAAAGCACTTCTGTGATGAATACAAGTGTCATAGCCACAGCATTTTGACTGAGTCGTACTTTAAGAAGAAAACATGCCCTTCATATTAAAAAAATATATGTCTTTGGAAGGAGCATCAGTGTCTGAAGTTAACTGCTGGAAGACTAGGATTAGTCTTGTGTGTCAATGGAGAGGCTGGAAGCACAAGTCACCTCTGAAAGCATCCTATGGCCCTGTAAATTCCCATCTCATTGATGGTAGGGAGGAAATGGAGCCTATCAGAGTGAGAACTGATTTTGCAATCAATGGATCTAGGCTGCTATTTCTAACTCCATCATTGTCAACATCTGTAGATTTATCCATATACTTTAATCTATATTTGAAAATAAAGGACTGACTGCATATTGATCGGGTTATAACAGAGCATAGACTGTATATATGCAGGAATCCAACACATACTGGAGACACATACAATGGGCCTGTAATAAAAAGACTTAGGGAAACACTATAAAGTATGAAAAACTGGAGGAAGTGAGTTAACTTAGGTGAAAACAAAGGCAATATTAAAAATCAGATAATAAAAAATATCCTCACCTAATTTGGGAAGAGCATACTCCATACCAAAGTAATCTTCGAAATAATCAAACACACTTTGGGTTATGTTTGCAGCATATTCAGCTGTGTGCATTTGTTGCTTCTGGACATAGATAGTGAGCTATTAAACAAAACACAAAAAATGAGTGCCCATTACCCTTTATTTGATAAAACAAATAATACCTGACTCACAGATTTTTAATAACTAGAATTAATGCAACACCCAATGGCTGGCATAGTGCCCAATATATTTTTAAAATGTCATGACTTTTTTGTATTTAAAACATATATTGTTTTCTTAATAGCAATCTTATCTGTCATCATCTATTTCAGTATAATTTGTCTTTGAATAAATGAATCATGTGATTTTTCTCATCTAAAGAATCATTGAGTTCATATTTTTCACTTGTGCTGTTCTACCCATTGTTACACAAATTATCCTTTTAATTTTTTTGACTATTCTATTCTCAGAGTATAAAATATAACCATTTAAAATTTTCCTGTATATCAATAACCTACATCAATTCTCTAAGTTTCTAGGATGTTTTTTATGCCCCTATGACATAATTCATAAATCAAACCAGGTGTAAACATTTCTCCCTTAATTCTAAGCATGTATGATCCAGGAGAGCCAGTACAATATTGATGGAGAAGAACAAAGTTGGAGGACTGATACCACCTGACTTTTAGACAGACTGGAATTCAAGACAGAGTTGTGCCAGTAAAAGAATACAAAATAGATCAATTCAACACAATAGGGAGCTCAGAGACAGACTCACGCAATGAGAGTCAACTGATCTTTCACAAAGGAGCAGAGACAACAATGAAGCAAAGATAGCCTTTTTTTTTTTTAAAGAAATGGTGCTTAAAAAAAGGAATGTGGATGCAAATCGTATATCATTCTCAAAAAATTAGCTCAAAATGAATCAAGACCTAAATATAAAATATGAACCTCTTAAAAGATAAGATAGGAGAAAACTTTGTTGTACTGGATGATTTCTTTGTTGCAACACCGAAGACACAATCCACCAAAGAAATGATTGATCATCTGGACTTGATTAAAAACTTCAGCTCTATGCTATGAAAGATAATCTCAAGAGAATGAGAAGACAAGTCACAGACTGGGAGAAAACAGTCTTTTAAAACTGTTCCAGGACTATTATCCAAAGTATATAAAAAAAGCTCTTAAAACTTAGCAATAAGAAAACAACTTAATTAAACAATGGGTCAAGGACTTTACCAGATACCTCACCGAAGAAGTCAAACAAGAGGCAGGTAAGCCCACGAAAAGGTGTTCAACACTGTATGTCATCAAGGACATGCAAATTAAAACATTAGTGAGCTATTACTACATCCATGACACCAGCCAAAATCTGGAGCATTGACCACACCAAATGCTGACCAGATGTGACAAGGCAACAGGAACTCTCATACACTCTTGGTGGAGACATAAAAAACAGTTGTGTGGTTTCTTACAAAGCTAAACATACTTTTGCTGTATGATCCAGCAAACATGCTTCTTGGTATCAACCTATCCAAAGGAATCAAAAACTCAAGTCCACTCAAAAACCTGCACACAGATGTTTACAGCAGCTTTACACATAATCAATAAAACTTGGAAGCAACCAAGATGTCCTTCAGCATGCAGATGGATAAAAGAAACTGTGGTATATCCAGACAATGGAATATTACTTAGCACTTAAAAGAGATGAGCTGCCAAGTCATGAAAAGACATGGAAGAAACTTAAATACATATGGCTTAGTGAAAAAAGCCAATGTGAAAATGCTACATACTGTCTGATCCAACTATGTGACTGGCAAAGGGAAAAAAAAAAAAGGAGAGAATGAAGACATGGATGGTTGAGATGAGAGAGAGAGGTGAAGAGGTAGAGTACAGATGATTTCTGTATTACATAATAATGATGTATAATTATTGGGATACCTTCTTCCAAATCCACAGACTATGCAGCACCAAGAGCTAACCCCAATGTAAATAATGAGCTTTGGGCATTAATTTGCATCAATGTATTGGGTTGTGGGAAAAGTTATGACTTTTCCTACAACCCAACAGGTTTACTCTTGGTAAAAAATGTACTATGTGGGGGTGATATTGATAATGGGGGAATAATGCATATGTGGGCGAGGGGTACATCAAAGTTCTGTATCTTCCTCTCAGTTTGATTGTAAACCTAAAACTCCTCTCTTTAAAAGTCTCTGAAAAAGGCTTATGAGGACTGAAATGCCATATGCATGCTGAACCTCAGACCTACAAAAGATGTGTTTTTTTCCCGATTAGTTCATCTAATCAGAACAGTGATTTGTTATTTAAATAAAACTGGAGGGCCTCCCCTGGTGGCACAGCAGTTGAGCGCGGGGCTGCTGCCCGCAGCCTCTGCAGCGCCAGTTCGATCCCCGGCGGCTGGTGAGGGTCCCACATGGTGCGCAGAACTCTCCTGCCTCGCCCGCTGCTCCCCTTAGCAGTGTATTTCGTCAGTTTGCCTGTTCTGTTCCCGGGTCTGGCTCTGGTGAATTCTCTCACCCTCTCGAGCTTCTGAATGTAACCAATGCTTGTATAAATAAATAAATAAAATAAATAAATAAATAAAACTGGAAAAAAATCACTCATGTATGGTAACCTAATCTATGACAAAGAACAAACCCGGGAAAGAATAAACAGTAGAATAAGAAAAGTCTCTTCAATAAATGGTGATGGAAAAACTGGATTGCCACATGCAGAAGAATGAAACCAGACTACTCTCTCACACTACACACAAAAATCAACTCAAAATGGATAAAAGACTCTAGTGTAAGACATGAAATATATCGAAGACATAAATATATATAGAAGACAACATAGGAAAACACTCCATGACATATACCTCAGAAACACCTTTGGGGACTCATTTCCAGAAGGAAAGAAAATGAAGGGGAAGATAAACAGCTGGAACTACATCAAATTAAAAAGCTTCTGTACAGCAAAAAAAAAAAAAAAGAAAGAAAGAAAAAAAGAAAATAATAATCAAAAGAAAGAGACACCGTACTGTGGGTCTGCTACTCCTAAGCAGCCTGTTTGACCACCATTTTGTCACTTATAGTTCTAAATCCTAAGCAAGGTCAAAATGGCCCAGTCAGTTAGGTACAGGAGCCCAATTCTTCAAGGTGCCCTTCAAATCAAACAAAAGCAGAAGCTGGATCACACTGGGAAGGCTATGCATCACAAAGTATGACAGGGAACGCCCAGGGGGCTGAGGACAGATGTATGATAAGTGACCCAAGAAGCTGATCAGTGGAACACCTTGTTGATAAGATTAAAACCATGGCTGGGGATTAGGGTGTGATCTCAATGACAATATGGGGTCATCAAGTAGATAAGAAGTGCCTGGAGGGCAAACTCACAATCCCTAATCTTCTACACCCTTCCCCTTTCTTTAATCTCCTTCTCCTTAATCTCCTTTTGCTGCTCCCCCTTACAAGGATGTATCAATAAAAAGGCCAGGATCTTGCTCTTCAGCAGCATCCTGCATTATGTAGCCTGCTCCACGATTCCTGTTTCTTTGTCAGTGTGGTGTTGCCCAACACAACACTGTACTGAATGGGAACAAATATTTGCACACCATACAACTGATAAGGGACTGGTATCAAAGATCTACAAAAAGCTTACATGACTCATCCAAACCAAAGAAGCCAATCAAAAAATAGGCAGAAGAGCAAAAAAGACACTTCTCCAAAGAAGAAATGCAATGACCAACAAGTATATGAAAAAATGTTCAGCATCACTGGTTATCGAGGAAATGCAAATCAAAACCATAATGAGATACCATCTCGCAGTGGTGAGAATGATCCATACTAAAAAAACTGGCAACAACAAATATTGGCGAGGATGTGGAGAAAAAGGACCCTCTTACACTGCTGGTGGGAGTGCAATCTGGTCCAGCCACTATGGACAGCTGTATGGAGTTTCCTCAAAATACTAAAAACAGAGATACTGTATGACCCAGCAATTCCACTCTTAAGAAGCTACCCAAAGGACAGAAAACACTAATTTGAAAGGAAACCTGCACGTCTATGTTTATGGTAGCACTAGTTACAGTAGCCAAGATATGGAAACAACATAAATGCCCCCAAACAGATGACTGGGTCAAGAAGAAGTGGTCTGTAGACACAACGGAATACTATTCAGCAATCAGAAAAGATAACCTTACATCATTCACAGCAACACAGATGGAGCTGGAAGGAATTATGCTCAGTAAAATAAGTCAGAAGGAAAAAGAAAAATATTGGATGGTTTCACTTATGGGTGAAATGCAGGGAAACTAAACAAAGGGTTAGGAAAAAGACAAAATGTGCAGGCAAACCATAGATTTGAGGCAGACAGGGGAAGGGGAAGGAGGGGGTGAGAACAGGGGAGGGAAGAGCATGAGGGACTGTGGATGGATCACGGGTGCTGTGGTGGTAGAAGAACTACAGGGACTACACCTGAGGGGAGAAATAAAATATTTAACAAAAATGAACAACAATGTAAGGAAATAAATAAATAAACTAACTTAAAAAAAAAGACAGTGGCACCACTGGGGGCAAAAAACTGGAAAAAAGGAGAAATAACATCTACTTTCTCCCTTTATTTTCCTTAGAAGTGAAGAAAAATGGAATGATTCAATAATCTGAAGGATACATTCAGAAAGCGCCTGCACGAATCACCAGTGCTGGTTCACTGTCTCATGTCCCCCGAATGATTCACATTCCGACTCTAGTTGCAACAGTACAGACATGTCCATCCCATCTTCCTCTCACAGGCAGCACCACTCACTCAATTGTCACCCTAACATCCTCTAAGGTTTTTACATTTTTTTTTCACTCGTCAGCAGTGATGGCACATTCTCACTGCCCTCTGTGCTCTGTGACGACAGGCATTTTCCAAGAAGTGAAGTGAAACTAAGGATCCAGTAGTGGGCACCTAGCAGAGGGAAGAAAATCGCCCCTGTGAAATGAAAACCGTTGCTACAGGACTGCCTTGCTGCAAACTCAGATTCTTGGAATTTTTCACCTCTCTGCACTAATGAGTGTGCCAAAAGTCCTGCAAAATTTCTGCCACATCTGTTCTCCAACCACCACACACTCCAGAAGGGGCAGCTTCTCTTGATTTCCTCCACTGTTGTGTCCACACTCTGCTCTTTCGTGTCTCACCTGCTGTCCTTACCAAAGACCACTGGGCCTGCCCCCCTTCTCCCAGGTAACACACAATCTATATTTTTCTCACTACAAAAGTATTGATGCGGACGCATTGCTGTTTGATTAGAAGTTGCTGCCCCAGATCCCACTGTAGTTACTCCACAGTACCTAGCATTTATACACATTGCCTTTCAGGAATCTGAAAATGTCTTAGTTTCAACATACAACTAGCCCCAGGGGTTTAAAACAAAGACTGTAGATCTCATTAGAAGTTTTTGATTTTGAAGAGTTTTGAAAATAAGCTTCCTCTCTAGATCCAAGAAAAAAATGACATCTCAGGCAAATGACCTAGAATTCAGTACAAAGTTTGTTTTTTATTATAGCACCCTGCATCCTTGCTTCTAGAACTGAAACCTGATAAGAATTCAGTACAAAGTTTGTTTTTTATTATAGCACACCACCATCCTGCTTCTAGAACAGAAAACTGATATTTCCCAGAATAAAAAACAGAGATAACAACATTGTCCATCTCAGTCCCACAAATCAATGTACAAGCAGGACTTACATGCAATCTATTTACATGTTCCATCTTAACATTAGTGTCATTAGAGATAATGTTTTGAATTATTAACTGACATGGGTTTCTGTGACTGCGCTTCCTTCTGTGAAGGGGTGTCCGCACAGCCCCCGGAAATGCTGGGAGAAGGCTGGGGACACACAAGCTACGCTTCTGACTTCCAAAGTAGGATTTGCCCACAAAATACACTTGAAACCCAAACCTGCTAATATGTGAGCATCTGGTTTGAAAGGCTTTTAGCAATAAATGCAGAAGGCCAAGGAGAAAAGCAAACCATGGAGGCTGTGCTGTGACAACAGACTGGAAAGGGAGTGGGGTGAGTCCTGGTGATCGTCTCCAAACACTAGCTGGAAGTCACGCGGGCCAAGAAGAGCAGGAAGGCCCTGAAGGATGTATGAGTATCTAAGATGAAGAAGCTGAACTTGGGAAGAGCACGTGAACAGAAAGCAATCAGCTCCCACAGGCCGTTGGCACACAGCTACCATCACTCAGGACCCAAGATGTGCCTCTTCCTGCAGGACTCCCCTGCCCCTGGGGTGCTCAGCTCAGCTGTGCCGGGGCCAGGTCCTCGAGCAACTCTGACAGATAAAGGGTGCAGTGCATCCAGGTTTATATGGAAACCTGTTGCCGGCCTTTTAATATGTCTCGGCCCAGCATAGCTGATAACATCTTCTCTGTATCTTATAGATGGTAAAATGTACGACCGCTCTATCTATCAACAACCTGTCTTCCCACTGCTCACCATGCAGCAGCACCTCCTGAGGTTTTGCAGAGCCTCATCTGAGCCGCTCCAAATAAACACACCCCTTTAATGGCCCTGAGCCCTTTGGGACCCCTACTATGGAAGGTGACATCTGGGGCACCCAGAGGGATGGTATGACCAGCAAAGACCTCGCAACACACTTGGGGGGCATGGACAGTGGTGATGGTCTGCTTCACATTTCAATTAGGTACAAAGAGCTTAGATCATCTCACAGCCTTTTCAGCTTAGCAACTGACTGTGCACACAGTAACCACACAGTAAAGACTGATCACACAAGCTGATTAAAGGGACCCTCTGTTTCACTCTCAATGCAGAGGATGAGAGAGAGAAAAGAATTCTATAGTGTTCTTAATTCTCTAAGTATGTGTTGTAGGCACCCAACAAAAACTATTTGTTGACTTGTCCATTTAAGTCAAAATTTAAATTGTTTGCTTGGTGCAGTAGAATTTTTTAAAATGACAAAAAATAAACTTCTAAAAAATCAATTTTACCTGACAGAATTTCATATTATTTTGTTGGTGCAATGCTTACACATAAGTAAATTTAAGAAAAGAATAAGAAACATTAGTAATCTTCCATGGCTTTCTTAAGTTAAAATCATTCCCTTGGGGAAGAGTCAAGAGTTTTTAATTTAGAATAACCCTTCCAGTAAAGAAATGATTTTGCTAAAAAAAACTGAAAATATACTCTAAAAATCAAGCTCATTCTGAAAGTTCAACAAAGCCACAGGGGGGGAAAAAGTCTTCTTAAAATAATACAATAAGTCTTTGGCAAAAATATCTCTCATGGAAGTAGACAATGCATTAGGGCACGAAAGAGTTGCAATAAGCAAAATCTACAACAAGTAGTCAATTAGGGAGGAATAGGATACTTATATAATCTTATCTCTCCTTGTATATGTATTAATCAATGAGATGGATGTAATGTATACCCATAAATTAATTTTTAGTCCTCCCTCCAGGAAGTGGAACTTATTTCCCTTCCCCTTGGATGTACTCAGCGATTGCTTCCATTAGATAGAGTATGGAAGAGAAAATTCATAATACACAGCAGAGAAACCCAGTAGACATCACCTTACAAGTGATCAAAGTTAGTGTGACAGTAATAAGTCATGTTGACAGCAAGGAGTACAATAAGAGGTGATGAGTTTACTTCACTTTGTGTTATGTCTCCCCCAGGTCATAAGAACATATCACGCAAATCCAAATTGACAGATATTCTAAAAATACCTGATCAGTACTCTTTAAAGTTATTGAGACCATTCAAGTCAAGGAAAGAATGAGAAAATGTCATGGACTACAAGAAATAAAAGAGACTTCATGATGAAATAGAATGTGGTATCACCTATGGGCTCTGAAACAGAAAAAGCACAATCATGGAATAACTGGCGAAACCCAAATAAAGGCTGTAGTCTAGTCTATAGGTTTGTACAAATACTAATTTCTTAGCTTTGATGAATGTGAGGTAAATGATGATAGAAGTAGTTAACACCAGGGGAAGCTCAGTGAATGCGACATGTAGTTCCTTGTACTTTTGCAACTCTTCTATAAGTCTAAGATTATTTCAAAATAAGAAGTTTAAAAATATGTCTGAGTATAAAAAAAGGAAACATTTTTCTAAGAAGACTACTACTACATAAGGGAATGCATAAATTAAAATCCATGGCATAAAACTGAAAAATGCTCTAAAAATGAAATTAATTGAAAAATCTAGGACATACATATTTCCTGCTCTTGACCAGTTTTTCCAGGCCACACGAGTAGTGGGCTAATGGGAACCAGTAAGGCAATTAGGAGGAACACTTAACAACTGAAATTCTAGGTGCAATTGTTTGAGAATTGTCCTTAAGACTTTTTGGAAGAAGGTGCAATATAACCTCTGAGTTATTAGAATTAATATGGTTATAATATAAAATTAATTAAATGGACAGTACTTTCCACCAGCATTCTCTTATCAAGCAGTTCTCCCTAGCTCCCTCCTTTGATCCTGACAGCCAAGACCTAAGAAAGTCTGCAGCAGGAGAAATTCAAGACCTAATTAGAACTGTTTCTCAGACAGGGGATCACTCTTGCCATTTTGCTTGACCTGAATTTGGTTTCTGGAAGACTAGTGTAAAGCTACACACTCTGGTAGAGTGTCTGAGGACATGGGTCAAATGTATCTTGGATGGCATTACAAATAACTAATATTACTAATAGTCAAATGATTTTATATATAATAGTAGGGGGAATTTTCCCTTTTTCCTACTTGACTTTTCTCTTCCCAATTTTTTTTTTTTTTTTTTTTTTAAAGATTTATTTATTTGTTTATACAAGCACTGGGTACAGTCAGAAGTGCAGGAGGGTGAGAGAATTCACCAGAGCCAGAGCGGGGAACAGAACAGGCAGATTAACGAAGAACACTGCTGAAGGGAGCAGCAGGCGGCAGGAGAGGTCTGCGTGCCATGTGAGACCCTCGCCCGGCGGCCGGGGATCGAACCGGCGCTGCAGAGGCTGTGGGCAGTTTCGCAGCCCAGCGTTCAACCACTGCGCCACTGGGGAGGCCCCGAGAGTTGGGCTTATTAACCCAAGATTTTTTGACAAAAAGTATGTGTGAAATGCAAAACAATTGCCTTCATCCTGTGACTGAACTTTCTTGCTGCTCATTTTCCTTGTTTTTTTTTTTTTTTTTTTTTTTATTTTAGCACTTTATTAGTACTTTCTTTAGTATGCTTAACTATTTCTTTTTTTTTTTTTTTTTTTAATAAATTTTATTGTTATATTCCCCATACAATTGCAGCCTCCCCATTCTGACCCCAATCCCTCCCCTCCCACCCCCCCCCCCTAAAAGTGTCTCTGGTTCATAGTTTTTTGTTGATTTTGATTTTCACTTTCTTGTAGTTATTCATTTTCCTGGTCCCTTATTTAAGTTTTCTCTAGATTCCTGCTATGAGTGAGACCATCCGGTATTTTTCTTTTTCTTTTTGGCTTATTTCGCTGAGCATGATCCCTTCCAGCGCCATCCATGTTGCTGCAAATTGCATGTGTTTATCTTTTTTGAATGCTGAGTAATATTCCATGGTATATATGTACCACATCTTCTTGATCCAGTCATCTATTTTTGGGCATTTGGGTTGTTTCCAAAGCTTAGCTATTGTAAACAGTGCTGCTATAAACATAGGGGTGCAGGTGCTCTTTGGAATTGATGTTTCTGTGTCCTTTGGGTAAATACCTAGGAGTGGAATTGCTGGATCATATGGAAGCTCTATGTTTAGTAGGTCCAGAAATCTCCATACAGCTTTCCACAGTGGTTGGACCAGTTTGCACTCCCACCAACAGTGCAGAAGAGTTCCTTTTTCTCCACACCCTCGCCAACATTTGTTGTTGCTAGTTTTTTTAATATGTGCCATTCTCACTGGTGTAAGATGGTATCTCATGGTAGTTTTGATTTGCATTTCCCTGATGACAAGTGATGTTGAACATTTTTTCATATGCCTGTTGGCCATTTGCATTTCCTCTTCAGAGAAGTTTCTTTTAAGCTCTTCTGCCCATTTTTTGACTGGATTATTTTCTTTTTGTTGTTGAGTCTCATCAGCTCTTTGCAGATTTTTGTGATCAGTCCTTTATCATTAGTGTTGGGTGCAAAAATGTTTCTCCCAGTTGGTGGGGTTTCTCTTTGTTTTTGTTATTGTCTCTTTTGCTGTGCAAAAGCTCTTTAATTTGATGTAGTCCCAGCTGTTTATCTTTGCCTTCACTATCACTGCTTTGGGTGATGTGTCTGTAAAGATGTCTTTGATGTGCAAATCACGTAGTGTTTCGCCTATATTTCCTTCTATATATTTTATGGTTCAGGTCTTATCTCTAGTTCTTTAATCCATTTTGAGTTGATTTTTGTGTATGGTGTGAGGTGGTGGTCAAGCTTCATTCTTTTGCATGTAGCGACCCAGTTTTCCCAGCACCATTTATTGAACAAACTTTCTTTGCTCCAATGCATATTCTTTGCTCCTTTGTCAAAGATTAGTTGACCATAAATCTGTGGGTTTATTTCTGGATTTTCTATTCGATTCCATTGGTCTGTATGTCTGTTCTTGTTCCAATACCATGCAGTTTTGATGATTATGGCTTTGTAGTATAGTTTGAAGTCTGGGAGTCTGATGCCTCCATTCCCTTCTTTTTTTTTCAGGAGAGCTTTGGCTATTCGGGGTTTTTGGTGATTCCATATGAATTTCATCAATAATTGTTCTATTTCTTTGAAGAATGACATTGAAATTTTGATTGGAATAGCATTGAATCTGTATATTGCTTTTGGTAGGATGGCCATTTTAATAATGTTTATTCTTCCAATCCATGAGCAGGGGATGTCTCTCCATTTCTTTGTGTCTTCTTCTATTTCTTTTAACAGTGTTTTATAGTTTTCTTTGTATAGGTCCTTTACCTCTTTTGTTAGATTTATTCCCAAATATTTGATTTGTTTTGTTTCAATAACAAAAGGGATGGTCTTTTTGATTTCTTCTTCTTCAGATTTATTGTTTGTGTATAGGAAGGCTACTGACTTTTGCGTGTTGATTTTGTATCCTGCCACTTTACTGAACTGATTGATGAGTTGAATTAGCTTTTCTGTGGAGTTTTTGGGGTTCTCTATGTATAATATCATATCGTCTGCAAATAGTGATAGTTTGACTTCTTCTTTTCCTATTTGGATTCCTTGGATGTCTTTCTCTTGTCTTATTGCCCTGGCTAGGACTTCCAGTATTATATTGAAAAGCAATGGTGAGAGTGGACATCCTTGTCTTGTTCCAGATCTTAATGGAATTGCTTTCAGCTTTTCACCATTGAGAATGATACTGGCTGTTGGCTTGTCATAGATGGCCTTTATGATGTTGAGGTATGTTCCTTGTATCCCCAGAATTTCAAGGGCTTTTATCATGAATGGGTGTTGCACTTTGTCGAAAGCTTTCTCAGCATCTATTGATATTATCATATGGTTTTATATTTCTTTTTGTTGATGTGTTGGATAACGTTGATTGATTTTCGGATATTAAACCATCCTTGTGCCCCTGGAATGAATCCAACTTGGTCGTGGTGAATTATCTTATGGATACATTGTTGGATTCTGATAGCTAAAATTTTATTGAGGATTTTTGCATCAGTGTTCATTAGGGAGATTGGCCTATAGTTTTCCTTTTTTGTGTTGTCCTTGTTCGGTTTTGGTATTAGTGTAATGTTGGCTTCATAAAACGTGTTTGGTATTGTCCCTTCCTTCTCAATTTTTTGGAAGAGTTTGTGAAGGATAGGCACTAATTCATCTCTGAATGTTTGGTAGAATTCATTTGTAAATCCATCAGGTCCTGGGCTTTTGTTTTTGGGGAGGTTTTTTATTACCATTTCAATTTCGCTAATTGTAATTGGTCTGTTTAGGTGTTCTATTTCTTCTTTATCTAGCTTTGGGTGATTGTAGAGTTGTAGGAATTTGTCCATCTCCTCTAGATTGTTAAACTTGTTTCCATATAACTGTTCATAGTAGTTACTGATTATTCTTTTGATTTCTGCTGTGTCCGTTGTGATTTCTCCTCTTTCATTGATGATCCTGTTTATTTGTGCTTTCTCCCTTTTTTCCTTTGTGAGCCTGGCTAGGGGTTTGTCTATTTTATTGATTTTTTCAAAAAACCAGCTCTTGGTTTCATTGATCTTTTGGATTGTTTTTTTAGTTTCAATTTCATTTATTTCTGCTTTGGTTTTTATTATTTCTTTTCTTCTACTGGTTTTGGGGTTTTTTTGTTGTTCTTTTTCTAGATCTTTGAGCTTCGAGATGAGGTTGTTTCTTTGCGTTCTTTCTTGTTTCTTGATGTGAGCTTCTATTGCTATATATTTTCCTCTTATTACTGCTTTTGCTGCATCCCATACATTTAGGATATTAGTGTCCTCCTTGTCGTTCAATTCAAAAAATTTTTTAATTTCTTCTTTGATCTCCTCATTAGTCCAATGGTCTTCCAGTAGTGTGGTTTTTAATCTCCATGAGGTAGGAAAGTTCCTTGCCTTCTTTTTATGGTTTATTTCTAGTTTGATGCCTTCATGGTCAGAAAAGATGGTTGATATGATTTCAATCTTGGTGTATCTGTTGATGTTTGTCTTGTGCCCCAGTATGTGATCGATCCTGGAGAATGATCCGTGTGCGCTTGAGAAAAATGTGTACTCCGTTTTTTTGGGGTTTAGTGTTCTATAGATGTCTGTTAAGCCTAATTGCTCTAGGTCCTTATTTAGAGCTTTGGTTTCTTTACTTATTTTTTGTCTTGTTGATCTATCCATTGTTGATAGTGGTGTGTTGAAGTCTCCCACTACGTATGTGTTTTCTCTGATGTCTGTTTTCAGAGAGGACAACAGTTGTCTGATATATTTTGGTGCTCCTTCGTTTGGTGAGTATATGTTAATGAGTGTTATTCTTCTTGAAGTAATGTCCCCTCGATCATAATGTAGTGACCATTGGGGTCTCTTTTTATCTTTTTGAGTTTGAAATCTGTTTTATCTGATATAAGTATAGCTGTTCCTGCTTTCTTTTTTGGTCCATTTGCTTGTAGGATTGTTTTCCATCCTTTAACTTTGAGCCTATTTTTATCTTTTGTAGCTAAATGTGTTTCCTGGAGACAGCAAAAGGTTGGGTTTTGTTTCTTAATCCAGGCTGCCACTCTGTGTCTTTTTATTGAAGAGTTTAGTCCATTTACATTTAGAGTTAATATTGATATGTTAACATCTGTATTTGCCATTGTGTTTGTCTTTCCTTTGATTTTATTTATTTATTCTTTTTTTTTTTTGGCCTTCTTTCATTGTTATTCGTCCCTCTGAGGTTCTGGCTTTAGGACTCCTTGTAGTATTTTTTGGAGTGGGGGTTTAGTTGCAATGAAATTCCGGAGTTTCTGTTTGTCTGGGTCTCTTCCCAATTTTTGGTACATAATGTTTATGTACCAAACCTACAAGTCATTTATTTACTTATTTGTTTATTTTTATTGAGGTAAAAATGACTTACAACACTGTGTTTTAGAGGTATAGGACCTCCCCCTCGGGTGCTGTTACCCACACCACACCCACCGCCCAAGAACCCAGATACACCTACAATTTAAAAAACTTTAAGAACATATTCATAATCCCATTTTTTCTGGATTTGGAAGTGGACAACAATAACCAATGGGAAATTTTGAGCTGAAATATCAGGTTACAAATTTATCAGGGTTATTGTGTCCATGATGAGACTTCTGAATTGGAAATAGAAGCACATTTTATTGATAACTCAAGAGTTAATTCACAGAACTGGAAGATCATATACGTCTCTATATTTTGCACAGTGCAGGGATGTTTCTGTTTTTCTGGGGTTGAATTAATGATTTCATTTATTGTAAAACCCTTAACCAATCAATGAAACCTTGAAAAAGGCCTCAGAAAGAGATTTGTGGCCAACAGAATTGTAAAAATCCCTTCTGCTCATGGCAGGCCTTATTTCTTCCTGAATTACACTAAGTAACTCCTGAATTTACTATCTTTTTTTTTCCAGGACAGACTCAAACAATGCAACTAATATTTAAAACATGAAATAGACAGAGTTAAACATCTTCTGAGCTATCTTTTTTCTTAATCATATTTTAGGATTGGGTCCTCCAACCTAATTTTCTCTCATGAAGCAACAGGATATTTAAGCATAATGAATGATTCAACCACTAATACCTCCTATGCTCTCCTCCAGTTAAAAGAACAGAAGCTTTGATTCTGTGTTTGTTGATATAAAGATACTCTTGCCAGAAGGGTGAACATACCCAACAGAATTTAATCAGGGTATTACAGTTTCTTGGACTGCACAGTATAATCTCATTATGAAAAGCAGGTGATTAATGTACCAGAATAATACTGTCAGGAGCAGAGAGGATAATAATGGTCTTTGATTCACAAAATTTCTACTAAAAATGGTGTATTACCTGCCAATTCCCTAGTTCCATTTCTTTTTTAAAAATTAAATATATTTATTTAAATATATAAATATATCTTTTACATCATTGTTCATTTTTATATAATGTTTGATTTCTCCTCTCAGGTGTGGTTCCCATAAAATTCCCACCACCAAGTCAACCGTGAACGGTCACCATATTCTCTTGTGCTTGTCCCTCCCATTTTGATTCCTCTCCCTTTAACTGAAAAAGTGGTCTTGGACTTTGGGTCAAGATAGTGCAGTGAACTGATGTTGATGCCTCTGCTGTTCCTAACATGCAGAAATGACAGATTCAGGTAAAAATGGAGAACAGGCATTAAACAATACAAGTATCTCCATGGAGTTGGCAAATAAATAAATAAACAAATAAATAAAAGTTGTGGACAGGAACCGACACTGCAGACCTCCTGGGCCATGGCTTGGGAAGGAATTAGTCAGAAACAGGTTTGTGAGGGTCAGAGCCAGGTCATGTTTTGGGAACCGTGTTTTTAAATTCTGTTTTCTACTATTTCTCTGACTTTTATTTCATGGTGATCACAGCTTCTTATGTCTCTGAGTATAGTAATTAAAGGTTGTATTGCATGAATGCTTAATTTTTATAGATTTTTTTTAGGAATTATCTTGTTTCCCCATTTGTCACTACTTGCCCCTGCTGTGTTTTTCTGCTTATTTGTCTTGGATATTTTCTTGTTACTTTTTTTCCTAATGTACTTGTTTGCCTTAAGTTGTCTGTTGAGTTGTAAGAATGCAGGACTGGGAGGCTAGTGTGGGTTTTCTCTGATGCTACATGTAAGTAGACTGAAGTAGGTTGGTTTAGCTGTAATTCTCTCTGGAGTAAGAAATTGCCCTGGGAGCACTTGGGGCTCAGGTGTCAACTGCTAGACTTCAATTTAGAATGAGTGGGTAGGGGGCCAGGCAGGCAGCCCAAATGCCAAGGAGGCAGAACTTACCATGAATTGACAGTGACAATGGACATCTCAAAGTTCCCCTGACAGGTTCTGTTTGGCTTTGGAAGGAAACAGCCCCACAGGGCTTTTTTGTTTTGTTTTGTTTTGTTTTTTTGCAGGAGGGTCATTTCTGGTTGCCTGTCTTCTGTATATTGGGAAGAGGGAGGAGAACCTACTTTGTTCTCTTTACGCTCACTGAATTCTCTTGACCCAGAGTCTCCGTGACGTGTTCAAAGATAGTTTGAGTTTCTGCTTCTCTTTTATCAAACAGATGATCAGAAAGATATAAAGCATGACAACCTTATCTTTATTTCCCTCCCAAATGATTGAAACATCACTGATTTAAGATAGAATATTATATACTTAGTTTTCATAGAAAAACCATTTAAGAAATATTTACCATTTAAAGGACATTTTTGGGCCCTTTGCCAAACCCTATTTTGCATTATGTCATTCTAAATCCTTTATATAAAATCCATCACTAGAGCTCAGCTAACTGGTACGAGTTCTAATGACTCACCCAGCATTATCGCTACCTTGCAAATAAGTCATATTTGTATCAGATAAAACAGACTTCCAAAAAAAAAAGGTAAGAAGAGAAAGAGATGGAAAGTATATGATTAATGTATCAGTCCATCAAGAAGACATAGCACTCATTAATATATAAGCACCGAGTGGAGCATCAAAATATAGAGAGTCACTTAACTGTTTAGGCAGAGTCAAGTATTTTAGTATATTTGCCCTGATATATATAACCAGCCCTCTTTTGATTGGTAGTCAACTTTCCCCTTAAAATAACTCAAGGCTAGGAATTCCTACCTATGTCTACCGTGTTTGTTTATTTTACACCTGTGTCCTTTCCTGTTATATTTTTCTATATTGTTCAGTTTATCAGCAAGTTCACAGATCCTGGTGACTAGTGGGCTTTTCTAGTCTATTGAGTGAAAAAACAAAAACTTTAAAAAAGGTCAAAAATGAATCACAAAGTCATAGGTGATCAATCTTTAAAAATATAATAGGACTCACCGGTTTTCCACTTTTTGATGTTCTCTTCACAGGAACAAACTGGTGTACAGCAAAGCATACCAGGTAAGTGCTCATGGGGACAGACTTTAGGAAAGTTGTTCGAGTCCATTTGCCATTCACTGGCTCTCGTTTCTGTTAAACACAAAAGACAATCTTTTACTTTTCAAAAGCTGGATTGGGTACAAGACAAACAAATGGAGGCTCCAGGAGGAAAGGCAGGCTAGCACTCAGGACTGTGCACACCTAGAGAGCTAAGTAGACATTTGCCCACTTGACTATGTTCAGGGAGCAAGAGCTGAAGCAGGCAGAGCAGGACACGGGTGTCTTTTCTATCTCAGGTTGTCCACGTCAAAGACCCAGATATGGTCACTTAAGTCACTGACTTGGTTACCATGGAGCGAGAGAAGGATTGCATTGTTTGATGCAACCCCTGTCTGCTTTTCTTTCCATGTCAGCTTTGCCTTCTGCACTGGCAATGACCATTGAAATTCACCCATGGCTAAAGATGTGCACCTAGTAACTTTTCAGTCGATCCTAGATGGACTGTACCATGCTGGTCCCCAAATCCCTACTGGCTACTGATGTGGTGGCTGCTGTAACATGGTAATGTTTCCACATGAGATTTATGATTAAATCTCACCTCCTGAGGCATCACTGTCCCTTGGCTTGTTCTCACCTTGGCCCCCAAGCACACAGCTAGTATTATGTTGGACTTGCTCAGCTCCTGATGCCCATCCTTTAAACCCTTTCATATGCCCTGCAGCCACCCGGTAAGTCACACAGCTTCAGTGGGAAGCGTTAGTAAGGGGTTAAGTGGGAGAGATTGGCCTAGAACAGATGCACTGTTGACAAGGCAAGCATGTGTGTGTGTGAGCTGGAGCCCCAGCAAGGTTAGTTCCTTTACAGAACCAACCCAAGAGTGTCTGTTCAAGTATAACGAGCCAGATCTTCTCCTTCTTCTAAGACTACAATGTGGACCTAGTAGGTGAAGAAGAAGTCTGCAAATGAGAAGATCCTACAGGGTGTCTCAAGTGGTAGAGTTGGTGTGTCTCTTCCCATCCTGACCTGGCTTTCTCCCCTCCACATGAGACAGTCTTGTCCTCACCCTGATCCAATTTTCTGGCTGTTGTGTCATACTTTCATCTCTATCCTTTCCTCTTGCTTTCCCAATCAAAACTCAGTTACTCAGGGGCTTGCCACCAGTGAAAAGGATGAGTTGATAAACTCATCCACACTGAGACAAGGCTGGCTGATGAGAGCTCTCTTAAGCTTTTCCTTGTTTCATCTTGCTCTTGCTTTCTTGAGGAATATTTATGATTAAAAGAGATGAATTTCAATGATGATATTTCAGATAGATCAGAAGGATGGACAATATCACGTTGGCTATTAGGTGACAATTATATCTAAGAACTTGGTCCTTGTAATGACCAATACATAACGTATAAGAAACCTCAACTTTGATAATAATGATACTTTAGTTAACTATATTACCCCTCATGAGGGTGAGAGCAATAACAGAAGAAATAGTGTTATGTTCATGGTTGTACAGCCAGACATGATTGTAGCCTCTTTCTTAAAAAATAAAAATATTTAATGAGCACGTCTTGTTCACCTAAAAATCTATGGGCATGGCATTCCCTGGAGTTGTCATCTGCACTCCCACATGTAAGACAGGATTTTTGGTAGTAATAGCTTAAAAACCAGGTTTATAGTGAATTGAAATCCAAGAGTAGAGACTAGGCTTTCAAATATGTTTGAATTTGTAATTTTGTTGGTTTGCCATTAATTTGTCATGCCTGGGGAATGCCTTCGAGTAAACAGAGTCCAGCTGACAGGTGTCTGCTACATTCTCTCTTCCTTAGAAATCCCAAGGAAGCTTTTTGACTGGACACTGACATGTGGACCCAAAGGAAAAAGATGGCCAACCTATATATTCAAGCCTCTAAATAAGCTAGAGGAGCTCATTTCATTTTAGGATTGGGTGGATTCTCTCACAGCAAATCAGGTAATTTACCTGATATTGTAACAGACTACTTGTCTAAACAAAAACCATTTTTAAATACTCACATCCACTGGCATATTTGAAAGTGCTTCATACTCATTGGGGTGGACAATAGTTATTGTGTATGTTGCCTTTTTGTTGGGCTCATCAAAGCAGGGGAAGGTCTTCCTGGCGTCTGTTGGTTCATGATCGGTGGCTGCTATGCTCCTTAGAAACAAACACAAACACGAAATACATGTTACCTCTTCTGACATTCCTGAGGTAGCTATTGCTAGAGGGAAACGATCAACTATGCAATTAGAATGGTTGCATTTCTCAAAATGAGTTTCTCTCTAGAAAACTCTCATACAGTGGTCAAAGTCTTTTTCCAGAAAGTCTAGGTTAACAATTCAATGAAAGTCTAGAGACAGAGTCAACTATTTTATATCAATATTCACATATTTTGGTGCCATAATTAAAAATGCAAACTGCAAATGAGCAAAATAAAGGCAATGATGAGCTATCATACTCTTCGGCCCAAAGCTCTTGTGCAACAAGCAGATAAACACCAAGCCAAACGAATGGGCTGGTTTCCAGTTGTCTTTCTGGACAGGAGCAGCTGTGCCCTGTCACTGAGCAGAGGAGTATCTCCAGCGTTCCCAGCTCCTAATACACTTTCTTTCTTATTTCTCTTACACCCGAAACCAAACCTCCAGTTTCGTTTCCCTGTGAAGAGTCCTGTGGGTAATCTCCTGGTGAAATAACCTTTGGCCAGGTTTGCAGTCCACTTCTGACAAGAAACAGCAGTGCTCTTTATGGCTCTAAGTAGTTAAATGTTAATGTTTAATGTGTCCATCATTGGAAAGTAGAGATAATTTTCTGATTATTCAGAAGCAATAGGTATATACTTATCACGTATAGTCATATCACAGTAAGATAGTATTATTGCCCATTTGATCATAAGAAGAGTAAGAAAATAAAAAGGATAAAAGATTGGAAGAGTGAAGAAACGTTGATATATTATCACTAATAATTTGTATAAGGAAAACACTTTGTCTTTCAGATTCTTAGGGACTAAGGAAGACACACATCTTAAAGAATACCAAGATAAAAAAATTCCATCATTCATCCACACAAAAGATAGTTACTGGACCCCATACTGACCTTCCTTCCTAACACCACACACCACACTCTCACACAGCACATACACAGCACACAAACACACCAGGCATTTTCCCAGGTGCTAAGAGAATAGCAAAGGTTAAATGAATCAATAAGTGAGAGTGATGAGAACTACATAGAAAGAAAAACAGGGGAAGGTGCAGAGTAACCCAGGGCAAGTGTGAGCAGCTTCACACAGAGTCATCAGAGACAGTCTCTTGGCGTGGGTTATGGTTTGGTGAGGTCTGACTGATAAAAGTTAGATAGGAGAGGATGAAGGGAAGTAGGTTCTAGTAGAGGGAAGAGGAACTTCCTGTTCCTTAAAGCGGAAAAGATCTTGATGTGATTGAGGACCTGAACAGTGTCCACTGTGGTCAGGGAGCCCAGAGGTTCAGGGAAAGTGGTGTTTGGCAAAGTTGGAGGCCATGGTAAGAGTTAATGTGTACTGTGGTTCCAGGATGTATTAAATAAGTTAATTCTAAGAAGTAATAAGACACAGGGGAACATCCACTCACAGGAAATTACAATATATTTTTTAAACTCCTCTAAAATTTTCCTTAAAAAATAGATAATAAAATTCCTCCTAGATATAAAAGTTACTGGTTTAAAACTTAGCTAAGAAAGTTAAGGCTATTAAATGAATTGAGTAGAAATTAAGCCATAAGTGTGCCTGCCTTTTAGGAGAATATTGGCTGATAGATGGAACTTTCTGAGATTGGGAAAAAAAAAAAACACAACCCAACTATGTCTTGATAGACATATCGATAACAAAGATGTGTGCCTTTATCAAAATTCACTGATCTGTGCCCATTAGATTTGTGCATTTCATGTACATTAATTTTACCTAAAAATAACTATCAATAAGTATTATCAATAAGTAGGTTTGTATTTTTGAAGTGGTATGGCTTAGCAATTCAGAAACAACACTCTCTGTCTTCTAGGCCTGAGCCAATGATTTAAAAAAAAAAAAAGTGGGGATAATGGAAGGCAGGTTCCTCACTGTTAAGGAAGACAGTTTCAAATCTGTACAGGGGGAGACTAGAACACACCCATGGCAGGCTCAGTATAGATTCAACAACCTTTCAGATGGATCAAAGTACACAGAGAAACATTCCCTTTCAGGTCTACTGAGCTGGGCTAGAGGCAATGACAAGCTTGCAACAATGAGCACTAATTGTTCCCAGATGGTGATTTCTAAATACCACTCTCCACTAAAAGGACTACTTCCTTAGAGAAGTGGCTGATACCAGTGCTGAGTCAAGAAAAGTCCAAGGTGATTCTGGAACAGCTTGCTATGCCAGAAAGAAGTTCTCATGGAATCAAGGGATCAAGTTGAAGGGACATAGAAGCCCACTTGAGGGGACCAGCATTGGCCAAATCTGGGGTAACTGAGATGCCAACATAAATAGTGGGGCCATAATCCATTGTATAAAGGAAGACTCTGAGTTCTGACGGATAAAAATATGAATAAATAAGTGAGGGAAGAGGGAAAGCTCTTCTTTATGGGAGATTGTCTACTAAATAATTTCAGGAGGCATGATGGACTTAAGAAAATCATCAGTGGATGCAAAAACTAGCAGCTGAAAGTTGGATAAGGGAAGGAATTTTTGCACAGTGTTAAAGTTTACTTTCAAAGAGAAAATGATGACTTCCCCAAAGGATTCCACCTTAAGCAAATGACCAAAACGAGTATCATCAACAATATTACAAACCAACAAGAGGTGTCTCCCAAGGCGATTCCCTAAGAAGAACATAGAACCTCATCTAGGAAATGCCTCATAAAGACTCTACCTGGCTTTTTTTTTTTAAGATTTATTTATTTATTTATACAAGCACTGGGTATAGTCAGAAGTGTGGGAGGGTGAGAGAATTCACCAGAGCCAGAGCGGGGAGCAGAACAGGCAGACTGACAAAATACACTGCTGAGGGGAGCAGTGGGTGGCAGGAGAAGTCTGCCGCACCATGCCCTTGCCCGGCAGCCGGGATCGAACTGGCGCTGCAGAGGCTGCAGGCAGCTTCGCAACCCAGCGCTCAACCGCTGCACCACAGGGGAGGCCCTCTACCTGGCATTTTTAAATCATGAGGAAAGTCAGCCAAAAGAAAATTGAGGGACAATCTCAGAATCACTGACTTGTACTATTAGATCATTATAATAGATCAGTGTTAACTTGCTCTAATATTGTGGTTATGTGAGAGAAAGTGCCTGTATATTAGATAAGCACTTCATGAAAGGAGGTAAAGAGGAAAACATTTCAATGTATTTTAAAAATAGAAACACAGGAGACAGAGCTAAGAGACATGGAGGGTTAGGCAGAGGGAGACAGGAAAAGAGGACAAAATGTGAACAATTAGTGAACATGGGCAAAGTGTTTCTAGAAGTTCCTGTGCTGTTTGTACTATTCCTTGTAACTTTTCTATAAATTTGAAATTATTTCAAAGTAAAAAATTACCCCCCAAAGCTTCAGCCAAAACTTTGTCAGTGATTACTGATTAGTTTTAGTGATAACATTTGAATTGCAAATATATCCAAGTATAAATTTAAAGGAACGTGTACACTTTCCCAGGCTAATAAGGCTTTATAACAAGCTCCGACTCCATGCTTAGTCAGAGGCCTATTTCTTCTGAATTCTTCCGGCTTCTGATTTCTTCCAGAGGCAGAGGAAATGGAAAAATCACTCCCTGCAAGAATGTTTCAGCTTAGTCACACCTCAGAAATAAGCCTGTTTACTAATTTGGGAACATGAGAAAGAGTGTATGAGGAGGCGGGAGGCGGAGGGGTAGAGAGGTAGCCACTGGGTAGGCTTTCAAATACTGTTTCAGTCTCTATTCTCTGCTAGAGTTTCTGCTTCTAAGCACCCAGAAGAGTGGCTCTGAGTTTGCACTTGGAAATGGGACAGAACCACTGAGCTGGACAAGCCTACTGGGTGTGTTAGGGCCACTCCAATGGTCCTCCCAGCAAGTTCATCAAAGCAAGTTCAACTTGATTCCAGTAAACTGAACCCCCCTCGTGCAATAAAGTGACTTTCACCAGCCAGAAGAGCTGCAAAATGGGTACAGTTTTGTTTCTTTAAGTGCAACATGATTTGGGGGGAAAACCCTTTTCTAAGAGTAAACATTTCCAGATCCTAATCTCACTTCAGTCCCTGAGTGTGATCTTGCACAAGACACAGGACTTCCTGAGTCATCATCCGAGCACTTCTGGCCGCACAAGTTCTGCGGGAGTATGAATAGACAGGGGACAGTAGTAATGTATTTAAAATTTTCTTGAAAAGCTCCCAATGGGATTGGGATATGCCTCTTTCTATTTTTTTTTTTTAAACTCTGGAAGAATTCGCTGTGCTTTCTGAGATAGCACCTTCCACACACTGCAGACTTCAAAATGCATTCATTAGGTACTAAGACAAAATGACTTGGTGTGTAAATTGAGGCAATCGAAGGACTTTTTAAAAATAGTAATTTGTTATGTTTCTCATGGACTCCTCAATAAATCAAAAGTTACTCCTTACATATGCTAAATTCCATCTGAAGTCACTAAGGTTTTCTAAACAAGCCCAGGTTTGAGAGAAAGGTATATGAGTTAGCAGTACAATAGAGTTTTAAATCACAACTTCCGTGGGGAGATTTCCTTCAGTGGTTAAAGCTTCCTCTTTTTTAAAATCAGATGAATAGTGTTGCAAATAATGGGGAAAGCCTGGCTAATAGCACAATCTATTCAAGAGAGGCTCTTGAGGATGACCTGAGTAATTAAAATGCAGGCAAAAGTGCTGAGGTGACCACTTCTCCATAAGGGCCTCTTGTCTCCACGTTAATAAGTCACTAGATAGGCACATTAAATGTATAATTCTCTGTGGCTTATTAATTTACAAAAGAAAGAATCCCTCTGATGTCTCAGAGCATATCAGGTCAAGATGACTTTAGGGGAAGCTGGACAGGAGGGCATTTTATAAGTCACAGCCCAGCTCATTCTGAATCAACTTAAAAAAACAAAACAAAATGAGTTGATTATCTCATAAATCATCCGGCATGCTGCTTCCAGTGAAGACACGCAGCCATGTTCAGCGATTTAATAATGTAAGCCAGTAAAATAAACAGGTCTGGGTGAAATCCTTAAACAAAGGGCTGCTGAGAACAGGAGGCAGTCTCAGTTGTCAAGTCAGTGCAGTTAAGTAAGGGGTTCCTGAACTATTTGGGGGGTTAAGCAATGCAAGACAAGCCCCAGATCATTCAGATCCCAGCTTACTTTCATGGTAGTTTGAAGATTTATTTATTTATTTACACAAGCACTGGGTACAGTCAGAAGCGCAGGAGGGTGAGAGGATTCACCAGAGACAGAGTGGGGAGCAGAGCAGGCAGACTGACAAAATACACTGCTGAGGGGAGCAGCGGGCCACAGGAGAGGTCTGTGCACCATGTGGAACCCTCGCCAGAGGCCAGGGATTGAACCGGCGCTGCAGAGGCTGCGGGCCGCTTCGCTGCCCGGCGCTCAGCTATTGC
Organism: Talpa occidentalis; assembly: GCF_014898055.3. NCBI lineage: Eukaryota > Metazoa > Chordata > Mammalia > Eulipotyphla > Talpidae > Talpa > Talpa occidentalis. The sequence goes on from NW_023601322.1 coordinate 95,927,027, forward strand.
ACCACCAGGGGAGGCCCCATGGCAGTTTAAATGAACCAGTTAATCATTTATTTAACTTTTCTTTCCCAATTGCTTTCTTTCTATGTAGAAGACATCCAAGGTCAAGTAAAATTTCTGGTAATTTTCTTGCATCCCAAATAAAGGTAATTACAAAGTTATAAGTAAACAGACCCCAACCCCTCCCCACTGACTCTATTCTTTACTGGCAATGAGTACACAGGTGGCTCAGCTCAGGATCTAAGAACACAATAAAACTGACACACACCTGGAATTTCAAGATCAAGGCTACACATGAGTGTACACATGCATGAATGGGACATTGTGATATACACACACCCTTAACGGATATCATCCCGCGGGTTACTTTTCTGTCACTTAACTCCTGAATCTCTATCATGAGCCTTCACCTGCTGCTTCAGACATCTTTCTCCAAATGAATCCGTAAGATATTACTCCCAGATTCCTAACACTGAACTCATGACCTCCCCCTCTAAACAAGTTTCTTTTCTTTTATATCTAATGTCAATGTAAAGGCTCTCAGATCAGACACCTGGGGTGTTCTACACCCATAACTTGAACTCAATGCTTTCCGATAGTCAACCGATCTGCAAACCCTGACTTCCTCTACCTCAGCTCCAAACTCTTGTCTCCATTGTGCCATTGTCCATCTGTCCTGAAATCACTGCCCTAGCTGATCCTCACCTTCTAATTCTGGGATCACTAATTCTGCAGTATCTCCCATCTACACATGTGTGGATTTAGCTCTTTTTGTCACCAATCCCTATCCACCATATGAATCTTTCCTTCACAAACGTGGCCATGAGCTACCTTTTTTTCTCTCTCTTATGTGTTTCCCAAAGTTTTCTCTAAGTCAGCCTCTTCATGAGAACCTCTCCTAAAAATGGTTCTTTTCTCCCCACTCTGATTTTCTTAATGCCTTTCCTTCTCCTGCCTTTACATTTTCTGTTGCCTAGTGAAATCCCACCACAATATAAAAATTCAGCCTCAATCAGCGCCATGTTGTGGGCACCCAGAAAACCCAAACTAGGAGGTATCTGTCCTTCTTTGAAAAATTTTTGTTGTAATTCCTGTCCATTCCAAAGATTCTCAGACCTTACAGCATGAAAACTCTATCCTAAATTAAAAAGAAAAAGATTTAACCAATTCATCTTCTCTTCAGCAACCGGGAGCAAGAGAGCCAAGGAAACGTCCATCCTGATTGAGTGGGCAGGTAGAGCTGTCATTGGTGGGAGTTAGTCTCCTTCCTGGCCATGGGTTAACAATGCAGGTGATCCCAGCAAGGGCTGGGATATTCTCGTAGTGTGAGAACCTACAGGAAAGTGTTTCTATATATTCTATACATTCATTCCATATCTGATTGTTTGCCCTGTGCTAGGCAGTGAACAAGAGACACACAGCCCTACCATTGGGGACCACAGAACATTCCACAGTCACATGTTGAAAACCATCATAATCTGTCAGTGTCCTTGAGATTCCTAATGGACATGACCACATAAAAGTCTCTGAAAAGTCCCACCACTAAAACAAAAAACATCATTGCGTATTTAGCATTATTGCTCAAAATGATTGGCCACAGAATACCTCCCCTGCTTTTTCATTCTGGCAATATCTATTAATATCCCAACAACCAGAACCCCAGGGAACATACTTTGGGAAATGCTGTGTAAGAGAAATTCAAATGCTGGGAAGAAAATGCTAAACCTTAGAGAGAAGAAATGACATTCTTTGGAGAGGAAGGGGACCCAGAAGAAAACAACCAGAAATCTCACAGAACATGTTGACAGAGGGCACGGCAGGTTGGTGATGGGGGCTAGGAAACACTTCAAAGGTTCCAGTCTTCTTAATTAGTTTTCTTCAGATCCCCAAGGAACAGACCAGACAGTAGGAAAAGTGACTTGGAGTCTCTGAAACTTTCTCTGAAAGTTTCTTTGAAAGTTTCTCCTCCTATCCTCCCTACAACACTGACCTTAGCAAGATGCCAAGGGTAATAGGCTAGAAAATCCAGCCTCCATTTTCTGCAGCTCTCTTCCTGCCTCTGATTTCTGAGGCAAATGAGTCTGGACAGTTGTCTCCTCTCTCTGAAGGTCAAGTCCTCCCCGTATATGTAGAAACCCAGTCATTCTGATTCCTGCTGAGCACAGGCAGGGTTACTGGGCATTGTGATTCCCACATTAAATCTGTAACTGCTAACTATGGATCCTGGAGCTGAATTTTACTCGCAGGCAGAAAACACAACTTTGTCTGCATGCTCGACACATGTTGCTGTGATGGTGTTTCCAGCGGTAAGAGCACCAAACACGACCAAGCTGACTCTATGCCGTGAAAGCATGAACCAGTTGCAGAGACGCGTCTTGCGATAGATGGATGAGGGCCCCAGAGACCTGATTTGCCAAAAGTGAATTACAGGCTTGAAAAAAACCAATGCGCAGTCCTGCTGTCATCTACTATCTCCTCACCCACAATTAAGACACCGAGTTTCCAAATGTCAGCTCTCAAGTGTATATTTTATGATTAAATTAGCCGGTAGGGTTAAATCCAAAGAATCAGAGTAGATAATCTATTTCTAGTATATAATGCTTTTTAAGCTTATAAACTAGGTAATAGAAACTGGATAATGGAACCTTATTTCCTTGCCCCCACTCCCTTCACTACTCTGTCTTCCCTTCCTATTATGCATAGAATTTCTATAAAATACTTTGATGACTTTACTCAAGTGAAACTTCTCTCATTTTCACAACCCAAAAGGCAGACTTAAAGTCTTAGCATGCATCACTTCAAAGCTTGGACTTGTTTTCACTTTACACTAATGAATTTTTAACATGTCTTGAAGGTAGAGTCTTCAGGATATCCATTTTACCTTTTCCTCTATCAGGTAGCAAATACTTAAGTCAACCATTTTATCATTAGAGAGGTTCAGAGAAATAGGTAGTTTCATTCATTTTGCTGGTAGAAAAGTCCTCTGGGACATACTTTTTGTTTTGTTTTTTTTTAAAAGATTTATTTTTATTTATTTATACATCACTGGGTACAGTCAGAAGCGCGGGAGGGTGAGAGAATTCACCAGAGCCAGAGCGGGGAGCAGAGCAGGCAGAAGGACCGAAATACACTGCTGAGGGGATCAGCGGGCGGCAGGAGAGGTCTGCGCGCCATGTGGGACCCTCCTCCGGTGGCCGGGGAGCAGCCGGGGATTGAACTGGCGCTGCAGAGGCTGCGGGCAGCTTCGCAACCCAGGGCCACCGGGGAGGCTCTGGGACATACTTTTTGAAAGTCAGTGTGGAGACACACATGCATGCGTGTATATTGTTCATTCATACATTATTTTTGTCAATCTCCTAGGAATTTTCCTATAGAAACATTAGAAAATGTTATACATAGTTTATTATGCATAGTTTATTATAAAACTATGTATAATAGTATTATATAGTATTATATACTGTAGTATTATAGTATTATATAGTATTATAGTATTATATACTATAGAATTATATACTATAATAATATAAGATAGTATTATTATACTATATATTACATTATTATAGCATAGTAATAGTGTAAAAGCATTTTTGCAATGTTTAAGGGTAGAAAAATAGAAGCAACTTAACCATCCAAGTGTCAAGGAAAATTTGAATAAATTACAATGTATTCAGACAATGAACTGTCTTGTACCTTTCAGATCATTGGTGCAAGAATAGCAAGTGACATGTTGGAGACTGAAACATTGTAAAAGCAATACTAGGTGCAGCATAATAATGCCATGTTTATCTGTCTCCAGGAAAAATACCAGAAGAATACCTGCCTACATATAATAATGACTATATTTGAATGATGGCCTTATAGATGGATCTTTTCTCATAATTTTCTCTATTTTCCAAGTTATCTGCAATAAATGTGTATTGTTTCTGAAATAAACAAAATGTTACCATTTCTTGATATGTTTGTATCCTCTAACCCGGCCACTCTATTTTTAGGACTATGTCCTAACCTAAGGATATAACAGATACACACTTAAACATGAATTTACAGTTGTGTTTTTTTCTGACTTTGTTTATAATAAGAAAATACTAGAAGCAATTCTGCTGTCCACTATTAGAAAACTGTTTTTTAGGTCCTCCCCGGTGGCGCAGCGGTTGAGTGCTGGGTTGCGAAGCTGCCCGCGGCCTCTGCAGCACCGGTTCGATCCCCGGCTGCTCCCCGGCCACCGGAGGAGGGTCCCACATGGCGCGCAGACCTCTCCTGCCGCCCGCTGCTCCCCTCAGCAGTGTACTTCGGTCCTTCTGCCTGCTCTGCTCCCCGCTCTGGCTCTGGTGAATTCTCTCACCCTCCCTTCTGACTGTACCCAGTGCTTGTATGAATAAATAAATAAATCTTAAAAAAAAAAAAAAACAACGAAAACTGTTTTTTAGAAATAAAGTACACTCATCCAATGAAATATTGTACAATCTTTAAAATCATGATCTTGAAGATATTTAAGAGTGGGAGAAAATGGGGCCTCCCTGGTGGCACAGGCGGTTGAGTGTTGCACTGTGAAGTTGTCCGCAGCCTCTGCAGCGTGGGTTCGATCCCGGCCGGCTGCCGAGATACCCACATGGCACAGCAGACCTCTCCTGTCTCTCCAACTGCTCCCCTCAGCAGTGTATTTCAGTAGATCTGCCTGCTCAGCTCCCCACTCTGTCTCTGGTGACTCCTCTCACGCCTGCACCTCTGGCCTACACCCCATTTCTCGTATGGATAAATAACTAAATCTTTAACAAAAGAAAAATACTAGATATGCATGAACATGTTAACGGGGTGGTTACCACTGGATGGTGAAATTCATGGGGTTTTTTTGAATTTCCTTTCTATAGTTATCAAAGCTTTCAACATTTAAAATCGTTATAAAGGGCCTCCCTGGTGGCGCAGCGGTTGAGCGCTGGGTTGCAAAGCTTCCCATCAGCCTCTGCAGCGCCGGTTCGATCCCTGGCTGCTCCCCGGCCACTGGAGGAGGGTCCCACATGGCGCACAGACCTCTCCTGCCGCCCGCTGCTCCCCTCAGCAGTGTACTTCTGTCCTTCTGCCTGTTCTGCTCCCCACTCTGGCTCTGGTGAATTCTCTCACCCTCCTGCGCTTCTGACTGTACCCAGTGCTTGTACAAACAAATAAATCTTAAAAAAATAATAAAATAAAAAATAAAATAAAATAAAATCGTTATAAATATGAAAATACGTAAACAGCAAGGGAATTTGTTTTATAGCTAGTGATATTAAGATATAGGTCTCTGGGAGAGTGTTCCCTCCAAGTATTTTTTTTGCAAACTGTCCCTTCAACTCAGTTGCCGACTTTGTCACACAGTCATCTAGGGATATGAACTATTTACTTTAGTCTCTGGGTCTCTCTTACAAACCATGGCAATAATTGGACTACAAGGTTTGCTTGGCTCTGAAAGGTATTAGAACAACCCAAGACAGGGGTAGTCCCTGAGCTGGCTCAAGACATGTTTGTGAACTGTGATGCCAGACTTGTTAATTGGTTACCTGTTCAGAATCTGTGTAAGCAAAGTTCAAAGTAATTTCAAATTCAGTGACATCTTAGGTGTAGCCTGAGATCCTACACCACACCTCTAGTGCGAGAGGTCTCCAAGTGCATTGACAGACTTTCTGCCTTTAATGTACCTCCAGGAACAGTCTCAGATTGATAGTCAAGGCAAATAACCATAGCTGCATATGAATATTTGCATTTATATATATATACTTACATATATAGACACTTGCACTGACATATATATATATATATATATGCATATCTATCTATTTGGCAATTGTGGGGAGGAAAATATTATTTTAAAGATTTATTTATTTATGCATACAAGAACTGGGGTATAGGCCAGAGGCATGGGGTGGGGGTGTGTGAGAGGATTCACCAGAGACAGAGTGGGGAACAGAACAGGCAGACTAAGTAAAATACACGGTTGATGGGAGCAGCAGGTGAGACAGGTGAAGTCTGCTGCACCATGTGGGTCAGCTCCCTGGCTAGGCAGTACTCGAATTCATGCTGCAGAGGCTGCGGATAGCTTCATAGTGCTGTATTTAACTCCTTGCGCCACCAGGGAGGCCCAGGAAAAATATTTTTTAGGTCCTTAACTTTTTAATATAATGTTCTATGTTGTAAAAGGTTTAGCATTATTCTTGCATATTGAACAATGGGCAATAAGCCCAAAGATTTATCCATGTATGTGGACTCAGTGAGTATTTATTGAAAGCTTATGTGTAAAACCTGGTTCTGGCCATAGGACATAAGAAAGAAGAGGCTGGTCTTCCTTCTCAGATAAAGGCACAAAGTCAGCTTCGTGGAGTTTGTACAATCTTTCAACATCTCTTCTCCAACAAAACAGACAAAATTATAATTGACATCTACTTACTTTCACTTAAATTTAGTGACATCATGTACAAAGTTCAGCTTAAAACAGTCATCTAGCCCAAGACTATCACTGGTGAAATTTACTAAGCACCTATATCTTAGATATCTGAAAAGTTTATGTAAAAGTGAAGGCTAGGGGCCTCCCAGGTGGCGCAGTGGTTGAGCGCTGGGTTGCGAAGCTGCCCGCGGCCTCTGCGGCGCCTGTTCGATCCCTGGCTGCTCCCCGGCCACCGGAGGAGGGTCCCACATGGCGAGCAGACCTCTCCTGCCGCCCGCTGCTCCCCTCAGCAGTGTACTTCCGTCCTTCTGCCTGTTCTGTTTCCTGCTCTGGCTCTGGTGAATTCTCTCACCCTCCCGCGCTTCTGACTGTACCCAGTGCATGTATAAACAAAACAAACAAACAAACAAATAAATAAATAAAACATGCCTCTATGAAAAAAAAAAGACTTTTAAAAGTGAAGGCTAGAATGCAGTACATTATATTTTTTCTGATTAAAAAAAAAACTTACACTGATTTTATTCACTCCATGCAACTCATTGAATCCTTTCAACTTTTATGCTAGTCTTTCAAAAGAGAACAGGGGCCTCCCTGGTGGCACAGCAGGTTGAGCAGCCTCTGCAGCCTCTGCAGCACTGGTTCAATTCCTGGCTGGCCAGGGAGATTCTCACATGACGCGGCAGACCTCTCTTGTCTCACCCACTGCTCCCTTCAGCAGTGCTTTTGGTCAGTCTGTCTGTTGTGCTCCCCACTCTGTCTCTGGTGAGTCCTCTCACCCCCCGCACATCTGGCCTGTACCCCAGTTCTTGTATAAATAAATAAATCTTAAAAAAAAAAAAGAAAACTTCAAAAGAAAACAGGGCAAGAATATCTGCTTCCCAGATGAATAGGCAGAATAGAAACCAAGTTTAGATAAAGATCAGATCAACAACAAAAAGAAAATAAAAGGTGGAAAATGAAAAGGAAAGGAAAAGAAATGCAAAGCAAATCGGTGAGCTTAGGAGAGGTAGAGCAGAAAGCTTACTTGGTTTGTCCATCCTCCACGTAGGTCGTTCTGTAAAAGCCCACAAGGGAGCCATTCAGCCAGCCCGCAAACTCCAGCGTCAGGAGGTAGGGGCCCTGGCCATCGTTGGGCAGAAGCTCCTCTCCCGCGTCGACCACTACGTACTCCAGTTTTTTGTACTCGAAGCACCCCTTGACTTGCACCTGCTCCCCGGAGGGCCTCTTCAGCACTGGGAGCTTGGTGACCCTGGTCTCCCGGATGTGCAGCCACAGGTGCTTGGTGGGCTTGCTCACGTTGATGGAGATGGTCACCACACCGGTGTAGGTGTCTTCCTCCAGCTGGGGCTTCACCTCCAGGTCGTAGTGCACCGGGTTGATGAAGTCCGGCAGCCTGAAGTGTTTCCAGGCTCCACTGTCATCTTCACTGGCGGGACAGACCCCCAGATCCTGCGGCGGGCTCTCGCTGGGAGTGCTGCCGGGAGGGCTGCCAGTAGGGCTGCCAGTAGGTGGAGGAATCGTGTCCTGCCCGGAGTTTTGGGGGCATGACCTGGTCAAGCCCACAGAAAGTCCTACTATTAGTCCCACACCCACCACGACTCCACAGATAATCGCCACATGTTTTGTTTTAATGCAGTATCTCTTAGCGTGGGCTTCCTCCTCAAAGTTCATTTTTGTTGCTAAAGTCAAATGGCACACATAAAAAAAGGATGTTAAATTTAACTAACTAACGTCAGCAGACTTCCTTCTCCAATTGGAAGGAATTCCCTGATTTGGCAGCCTGTGCGATTTTCCCACACCTCTGCGCTCTCTCTCTCTCTCTCTCTCTCTCTCTCTCTCTCTCTCTCTCTCTCTCTCTCTCTCTCTCTAACTCCTGCCGTCTTGCCCTCTCCTTCCCATTCCCACCAGCCACTGGATGGAGGCAGAAAGGAGGGGGCGGGTAAGGATTCCAGAAGAGGAGTGGGGATGGGGAAGCGGGCTGGCAGGAGCACTGCCACCGCTCCCCTTATAAACACGGCATCCCCACCCGGCCCACCCCTCCTGGAGCGAGTTAAATATAAAACAGGGCTTAGCTTATCAGCCAGCTGGAGGAGGATCCTCTGCCAGTGCTCGGTCAGCAGCTTTCAGGGAGCCAGCGCTTGGGAAGAGGTGTGCTTTCCCTAGGAAAACTCCGCCTTGGCCACCGGCTTCTTCCTGTTGTGCTCACAAGCTCTCCCAGCCAAAAGGCTGATTGAATTTCAGTCACTTCGCTTGCCGAGCACACTCTTTGCTTTTTTTCACTTTTTTCCCCTCACATTATGTAAACACTCAGATTCTGCCTTTTGCCCGTGGTAACCTGGCGTTGGATGCTCAGCGGCGTATATGTTCAAGGCCCACTTACACCCCGAGTGAACGTTAGTGGAGTCAGAGAAGCAGGAGAGCACAGCCAGGCGAGCTCATGCGGTCTTGCTGGTGCTGGAGGAAGGAGAGAGGGAGACATGAAGACATTCACCCCAGCAACAGGGGAGTCGAAAGGCAGAAGAAGAAAAGAGAGAGACAGAGGGGGAAGCATTCAAAGGTCCTACTCGCGAGGAAGACAAACATGGTAGATAAATGTACAGGTCAGATAACTGAGTTCCATAAACTTGTCTCTGCAGTTTGCCTCCCAGCAAGCTTGTGATTAGACTTTGCTGTGACCTCAGCGCAGCAGATTCCAGATGAAGAAGTCGGTCTGTAGGGAGACCCATTGTCTGCCCAGACCTGCTGCTTCTGAATGGCAAGGTTGCTGGGGTGGGGTGGGGGGCGGAGGGCGGGGGTGTTATAGTAATGACCTCCACGTTTATGAGTAGCTGAAAGGTAGACCCCCAAAGCCATCTCTAATAGTAGCAATACCGTAACAACTATTCAAAAATTTGGAGAGCTTTCTTTTTTTAACTCACATATTCTGTATTATATTGATTTTATTTTATTTAAAATTTATTTATTTTTATATTCCCCACACAATTGCACCCTTCTTATCTTGACCCCAATCCCTCTTATTTTGACCCCTTATTTGCACCCCCCCCCCAATAGAGTGTCTCTGGTTCATAGTTGTTTGTTGATTTTGATTTTTTCTTTCTATTAGTTATTCTTTTTCCTGGTTCCTTATTTAGGTTTTCTAGATTCCTGCTATGAGTGAGACCATCCGGTATTTTTCTTTTTCTTTCTGGCTTATTTCGCTGAGCATGTTCCCTTCCAGCGCCATCCATGTCGCTGCAAATGGCATGAGTTTATCTGGAGAGCTTTCTTCACAGCAGGCACAATGCTAAGTACTGATAGAGGTTTTCACTTAAATCTCCCCGGTCCTAACACGTTGGTGAGATTACGGCTCTCACTTTTGAAGTGGGAAGACGGACATGGAAAGAGGTGATATTGTTGGGGTTTGTAGAGTCGCGGGTCCTGGGGTTCACTCTGGAAAAGGTGTCACCAGAGCTCCCGTTTCAGTGGCACGTGGCGAGTTTCCCAGGTGAGATTCTCCACGAGACAGAGACGTTAGTTATATTTAAAGAACAGGTTTGTTAGGGAAAGGGAAAGGGACAGGGGCAGGTTTTGCTAAGAGAAGCCTGCGTGGCTGCAGGCGGGCGGCCTTGAGGAGCACGGCCTCCGCGGAGGGAGGTCAGTGAAGAGAAGGCCCCGCTGCAGGTCACGGGCGGGCAGGAGGCTGCTGCCCTGTGGAGGAGAGGGTTGGTGAGAAGAAGCACCTGCATAGTCACAGGCGGGCAGTGGGAGTGCTGCCCCAGCCTGTGCAGAGACTGCGCTGATACAGTCTCCTTCTGTTTGGGAGGGGTCACTCCTCTGTGGAGTGGCGCGTGTTTGTTGCTGATTTGGGATAACAGCCAAAACCAGGAAGGGACCAGAGATTCCAGGGTGGGCCCAATCTCTGTATCTTTCCCCTCAGGCCTGTGCTCCACTCCCTGTAGCATCTGATCCTGCTTGGGTCTCATGCCTTGTGATAAGGCACTGGTGCCCAAGGGTCACGACCCCTGCAGCTGGGTTAATGGTCCTGTTATTCCCCTCCACCCCCTGAGTCAGGCTTTAGTCTTGTGAGGCCTCCTTTCCAGTTTTTCTAGTCTTGTTCTCCATTGGTACCATTTGCCCAAGGTCACACAATCAGCAAATAGCAGAATGGGTGTTGAACCCCCGTTGTCTGAGCCAAAGTCCATCTAACCACTGCAGGACAATACTGCTATTGTCTGAAGAAGCCATATGTGTAAGAGTTAATGAACTATAAAAAACTTGGTTAATATTTCTCAAAGTGCAATTTGTGGATATTAGTAGATAAACTTGTGGACCTGGCAATGCTGGGTGAGATACAGTGAAGAATGTTCTTGTAGCCTCTCTGGTGGCGTAGGGGTTAAGTCTCACTGCTATCACTGCTGCAGCCTGAGCTCGATTCCCCACCAGGGAGCTGACCCACATGGCGCAGCAGACCTCTCCTGTCTCACCCCTTCCTCCCCTCAGCAGTGTATTTCAGTAAAACCACCTGTTCTATTCCCCACTCTGTCTCTGCTGAATGCTCTCACTTCCCGCACCTCTGGCCTGCACCCCAGTTCTTCCATGCAAAAATAAATAATTTTTTTTTTTAAAAAAGAATGTTCTTGCACTCTTAATTCTTCTATTCGTTCAGAGACCCCAGGGGGTAATGCTTATGGACACTCTGCCAAGCAAGATCTAGTGTGGAGTAAATGCCACTGACCTCTGTGAGTTCATCCTCTTGGTGGGTGTCTGGCCCAAAAAAAAGACACTGGCAAGATGGATGCCGAAAAGACATGTAGTTATTTCCTGTGACAAGAAAAGGAGACTAATGTTTCCAAAGAAACTGTCTCCTAGATGGGACAGTGAAGTTATACAGCATCTTTCTTAGTGTGGGAGAGGGGCCTCAGATATGTCATTTTCCCCAGTCTTGGAATCTTTGGGTACATATCTTGAGCCAGGAGATCTGCAAAAACCATACTATCAGGAAATAGTATGATGTATACTCAATTCTTAACTCATCTAGCTTTGATTTGTGGTCAAGAAATTTGTATACAAGATACCTATGCCTGAGAACACTGGCCAACAGGAAAATTCCATCACTTTGACTAATGCTGTGCTCACATTGTTAGGGGGAAAGGATGTCCTGCACTAATCCCATGCAGGCTTTGTGGACCCCACCCCCACTCCAGACCAAAGCCATCAGGACATGGGGAAAGACACATCCCGTCACCACCAAAGGGAAGGAGGCTGGGACCTGAGGGTGGAGTTGGGCAGCCAGGTTGGGTATAAAAACCGAACACGTGGGCCTTGGGGGGCTGGCTATCGCTGGCCTCCCGGCTTCACCGCTCCTGGCTCTCAGCCAGCTCTCAGAGTGCCATTTTGGGATTCCTGATCGGCAGATCGGGTAGGACTCATTTAAAACTTTGTCTCCCACTTTTCTCCCTGAGCTGTACATTTCCTCATTTCCCCTTCCCTTGTAAATAAACCTTTTATGAACCTTTCGCGTGTGCCTGCAGCAGAGCATTGATAAGTCCTTTTAAGCACGCGCGTGAGGACCCACAGTCAGGCACCCCGTTTTGTATCGGGGCTGCCCTATAACAACATCTCTACATTTAGTTGAGGAGAGAGCCTTTCTGGCGAGGTACCTTTTGAGGGACTTGTGTTCCATGGAACACATTCTAAGACAGGCTATTTATTTCTAAATTATAAACTAAACAAACAATACAAATGATCCTGAAACAAAAGTCCATTTTATTCTGTGCATTTCTATTGCTTTCTCATAAAAAAGTAGTAGGAGAAATAGAAACTAAAGGAAAGAGGATATATTTTTTTCAATTCCATGTTCATCTTGAATTTATTAATTGCACATTCTGAAGCAATTCTTAATATTTTTAATCCTAGTATGTTTATTTATTTTGTTTAAATAATAAATTTTATTTTTATATTCCCCATACAATGCAACCCCCCCATTCTGACCCCAATCCCTCCCCTCCTGCCCCCGCCTCCCTAAAAGTGTCTCTGGTTCATAGTTTTTTGTTGATTTTGATTTTCACTTTCTTATAGTTATTCATTTTCCTGGTCCCTTATTTAAGTTTTCTAGATTCCTGCTATGAGTGAGACCATCCGGTATTTTTCTTTTTCTTTTTGGCTTATTTCACTGAGCATGATCCCTTCCAGCGCCATCCATGTTGCTGCAAATTGCATGTGTTTATCTTTTTTGAATGCTGAGTAATATTCCATGGTGTATATGGACCACATCTTCTTGATCCAGTCATCTATTTTTGGGCATTTGGGTTGTTTCCAAAGCTTAGCTATTGTAAACAGTGCTGCTATAAACATAGGGGTGCAGGTGTTCTTTGGAATTGATGTTTCTGTGTCAAAAAGGCATTGTTTGATAGAGCCAGGATTGTAAACCAAACAAGCACATAATAAAAAATAAATAAAAACCAAACTATAATAAATAAATGAAATATTAGTAATTACTCTTAAACACGTCTGTCACCCCCTGCTTTATTCTTAGCATGTAGAAGCTTTGAAAATACTCATAAAAGCTAATAACAGCGGGGCCTCCCTGGTAGTGCAAGGGGTTAAGTGCAGCACTATGAAGCTATGAGCAGCCACCACAGCACAAGTTCAAACCCCGGCCAGGGAGGTGGCCCACATGGTGCAGCAGACCTCTCCTGACTCGCCCACTTCTCCCCTCTGCAGTGTATTTCAGTTAATCTGCCTGTTCTGTTCCCCACTCTGTCTCTGGTGGATTCTCTCACCCCCACACTTCTGGCCTGTACCCCAGTTCTTGTATGCATAAATAAATCTTTTTTTTTTTTTAAAAAGCTAACAACAAAGAACTAAAGGATTTATCATTCCTGCAATTTTAAACTGTTGTGTTGGAGTCCCTGATGTGTAATAATAACATCGGGATAAAGCAGCAGGATGTCAGGAGAAAGTGGCAGAATATTGAGACATCCGGAGAAAAATAATAGCAATAAACAGTCTAGATTTTTGTTGTTCTAAGAGTTTCAAAATTACATGGTTTTTCCAGTGAGCTAAATGGCTCTGCATTCAAAGAGAGTTTTAAGCTTCCTAAAATGCTTAATTCATACATTTCCTTTCAGCCTTTAGAGTGTCAAAATTCTTGGCAATATTTTCTTGATTCTCTTCTATCTGTTGAAGTTTGCACAAATAATGTTGGTCTTTTACTCCAAAAAGAGTCCTAGTAAAGTATGCTAGCAATTTTTGATCACGTTCCCCACAAAAGTACCGCTAGATCCATGCTCCACCTTAAGTAATCTTAACTTCTTTTCCAAAGGGGAAGAACTGTAGTTTTCCAATTTTTATTTATTAGCATTGGCTGCTTGGTTTGCAATATTCTTTATTCCTATATTACTTTTTCTTTATGACTACATTAATTTTTAGTAAAGTTGTCTTTAATTTTTGTTTTCCTGGTAAGGAAGAAAAGGTCGTTTGGTAGGAAGATGACTCTGGATGATTGAGGGTGAGTCCTAAACGCAATCACAAGTGTCCTTATAAAAGGGAGGTAGAGGGCCTCCCTGGTGGTGCAAGGGGTTAAGCACGGCACTATGAAGCAATCCACAGCCTCTGCAGCACGAGTTCGATTCCCGGTCGGCCAGGTAGCTACCCACATGGCGCAGCAGACCTCTCCTGACTTGCTCACTGCTCCCCTCAGGAGTGTATTTCATTCAGTCTGCCTGTTCTGTTCCCCACACTGTCTCTGGTGAGACAGCCCCCGCATCTCTGGCCTGTACCCCAGCTCTTGTATGCATGCATAAGTAAACCTTTAAAAAATAAAAAAATGAAAGGGAGGCAGAGAGATATTTGGCACGCCAATGATGTGCAGACACGACAGAGAGACACATGAAGACACTGGCCTTAGTGATGAAATGGATGCACCCACAAGCCAAGGAACACTGGGGAGTGGCATTGTCTTTGGTGGTGAGTTAGCATGTTAGCATGTCTATCTATGTTCACCTCCTCCCTTTTGGTTTATTTAGCAGATATAGTGCAAAAAAGACCCCAAAAAGGAGAAAGAGAGGAAGAACTTGAGTAGGAGAAAGTAGAGGTAAAATGCTGTACCATTTGCTGCTCAACTTTTTATAGAGCTCTAAGAGTATATCCAAGGCAAAGTGCCTTCTCTCTTCACACACGTTTAAAAACTATTCAGTGTAGGGCCTCTGTGGTGGCGCAGGCAGTTGAGCGCAGCGCGGTGAAGCTGTCCACAGCCTCTGCAGCACCTGTTCAACACCCACCGGCCACGGAGCAACCCCCATGGCACAGCAGACCTCTCCTGTCTCGCCCGCTGCTCTCCTCAGCAGTGTATTTCGTCAGTCTGCCTGTTCTGTTCCTCACTCTGTCTGTGGTGAATCTTCTCACCCTCCTGTGCATCTGGCCTGTGCCCCGGCTCTTGTATAAATAAAAAAAAAAAAATCTTTAACAAAAAATTATAGTGTTAAAAAAAATATTCAGTGTAAAAATAAATAGAAAATAAAAATAAAAACTACTTAGTGTCTAGTTCATGCTTACTTTTCATCATGGCTGCTCTGGATATTTATTTAAACTTGATTTTTACTGGAATGCATCCAGTGATGCTGGGAGTTCATTAGGACTGCTGCTGACACACAATGCATGTGGCCTCCAAATCCAGTAGAAGGAATTTTGTTCTATTTATGACCGGTCCAGACTTCTCCATGAATAACTTTATGTTTTAGTCACATTATGGGCCACATAAATCTTTGTGGCTAGCCTGGGCAACAAATCACATTCACAATAATGTTTCTAAGAAATGTGTACTACAAGAACCAACACATAAAGTGTACTTATTTATCTGGTCCCCGAGTCTATCAGCATCCTGGGGAGCTCCCCCTCCCCAGCACCAGTTGAGTCACATGGCTATTGCATTAGATTTTTGGTCCCTAGTGCCCTGTGGGTGCTCCTACAGGCTTGGGTGCTAGAATCAGTTTTGTAATCTAGGTGATGTAAGTACAGCGTAGCCAATTAGTTGAACAGTGACTAAAATAGTAAAAGAACAAAATAAGAATGAGAAGCATGAGGTGTGATGTGAAGGGACTGCTAGTCTTCAAATAAGTCATAGATTTGAGAATTTGAGTGAGTCAGATGATGATTTTCACTTTCCTGATGATTGATGCCTCGCGTCTCGAGGACAGCATCACAGACAGTTGCTTTTCTCTAGTAACTCAGTCTCAATACTGCTGATTCAAACACAACAGTGCCTGTACATGGCAATAATATGCAGAGAGTTATCTAACCGTTTTATCAGTCTGACTTGTGGAGACATCCAGATTACAACTATAAAGGATAAAATTGCATTTGAAGTCCAAGGGCACTTTTTGCTTATTGGCAGTGACTGGCTAATTATTCACAAAGCATATTCTCTTTTCCTTCTGGGCTCACGTTTTCCATGCTTGGTAGTGAAAACATCAATCATTTTGGCAGCTGGAATGCGGAGAAGTGACATAATCTCAGACCAAACCGTGTGTGATCCTGTGCTATCTCCACCTTGGGCTGACAACTTCATGTGGGCACCCAGGGATACCCATCAAGTATTTGTCCTTCTCCTTCTGAGTTATTCCACTTACCATCATCACCTCCAGTTTCCATCCATGTTGTCACAAATGGCAAGATTTCATCTTTTCTTTTTTTAAAGGCTGAGTACATTATCATGTGATCAAAATAAAAGCACATGTCAAGTTAAAAAAAAATTTATATTTTTTCATACTATCAAAATGTGAGCTTTATGCTTATAACACATCCTCATTTGCACCAGCACATCTCAGGTGCTCCATATACCTGCAAGGCTTGTGGTTACCCCAGCCAACAGCTCGCTCTGGAACTTGAAGACTTTATCTCATGCTTGTCTGTGTTCATGGTTTCATCTCAATGCCTGGCACTCATAGGTATCTGGCAAAAAAAGGAACCTTGCTTTCATGGAATTAACTTTTCTTTATTCTAAATGCTGCAGGTAGTATGTTGTACACCTTCCTATTTATGCTGCTTCGAAATGTTTCTGACTAGACTGACATCATACATACTCTCTCCTCTCCTGATAATATTTTGAGATCAGGGTCATTGTGTTTTCTGATACCTTTGTGTTCCCAGTACTGCCTTGCATGGCACAAAATTAATAGAGGACATTATAATGTCATCCACGACTGAGAGGATAAAATGATCAAATTTAAATTGAAAGGGAAACTCATTTCCTCTTTTAATTATAAATTTTAAAATTAAGCTATGTTTATGTTGGGGGAACAATATGTTCTGAATGAACTCCACCCACTGATGTTTTATGGACTCCACCCCACCTCCATGCCAAAGAGATCCAGTCACTGAGGATTACAATTGCCGTCATGTCACGAATCTGCCATGACTCTTGCCTTCTCAGAAGATGGGATTGCTGGGAACTAAGGAGTTAAGCAGCCATGCTTGCTGTGAAACCAAACACATGCGGGCATGCACTCTCTGGAATTTGCCTGCCTTTAGCATGTTTTTGGGGTCCCACCTCTGACAGTGTTCCCTTGTAAATAAATCTTTTTTTAACCTTTTCTATGCTTGCTTGCACTTGGGTCCTATTCTAAGTTTGTCTTTTTTTAAAGCGTGCAGTGGGGACTCACACCCAGGCCTTCCCATTTCCTTTTGGGGTTGTCCTGTAACAATTACATAATAGTATTTTACCAGCTCTTCCCTCTAACTCACTAATCAATTTTATTTTGATACTATATTTAGTTGTTTTAATTACCAAATAGGCATAGAGTAGAAAAAGAAGCAAATGCATACAGACAACAAGTGAGAAAAGCAAACAACAAAATGACATGTACAAGATGAAACTTGTACATATGCATAGAAAAATATTGGAAAGAGTAAGTTAAAATGTTAAAAACAGTAGTTCTCTGGTATCTATGAGATGATGGGAAAATTCTCTGGCAGTTTTGTGTTGCTTTTATTTTGTCTTGTTTAGAGTATTTTTCGAAGACACATTATGTTGGTATTTAGTAAAAACAAAATACAGACATACATGTAAATTACAGTGGGTCAAGTCCTTCATAAAAAATATAAATGTGGGCCTCCCTGGTGGCATAGCAGGTTGAGCGCTGTGCTGTGAAGCTGTCCACAGCCTCTGCAGCATGGGTTCGATTCCCGACTGACCAGGGAGATTCCCACATGGTGCAGCAGACCTCTCCTGCCTCGCCCGCTGCTCCCCTCAGCAGTGTCTTCAGTCCGTCTGCCTGTTCTGCTCTCCGCTCTGTCTCTGGTGAATCTTCTCACCCTCCCACACCTCTGGCCTGTGCCCTAGTTTTTGTATAAATAAATAAATCTTTAAAAAATAGTACTTATTAAAAAATATATATAGATATAGATGTTTATTAGTGCCTCTTGCTTTCCTGAGTAGTTAAATAAACTAAGGGAAGATGTTTATGCTGTTTCTAGAACATACACCTACATTTGCCATCATCATTCCACACTCTAGTTTACTAAAATGAGTTAAATTATTTCTCAGGTTCACTCTTCTGCACTTTTCCCTACACCATGGTTCTGACTGCTGACCTCTTGCTTGTGATGGAATTTCCATTCCTGTGATATTAACTCCCCCTGGCTCTTCTTTCCCACTTCTTTCCCTCACCCCCAATTCTGGGACCTCCTTGGGACAATATTAAGCATTATTCCTCCTCATGCAAGTTGTTTTTACAATAGGGATTACAGATCAATTCAATAACAAACACACCTTATTAAGCCTTTACTGATGACACCTTGCCATCAGATCATTTGCAGATAAAGCAAATGTTTCACATTCTTTTTTTTAAAGATTTATTTTTATTTTATTTATTTATACAAGCACTGGGTACAGTCAGAAGCGCGGGAGGGTGAGAGAATTCACCAGAGCCAGAGTGGGGAGCAGAGCAGGCAGAAGGACCGAAGTACACTGCTGAGGGGAGCAGCGGGCGGCAGGAGAGGTCTGCGCGCCATGTGGGACCCTCCTCTGGTGGCCGGGGAGCAGCCGGGGATCCAACCGGCGTCGCAGAGGCTGCGGGCAGCTTCGCAACCCAGCGCTCAACCCTTGCGCCACCGGGGAGGCCCTGTTTCACATTTTTTAATCTGATTGTTTTGTTAAAAGAAAGCTGAGAAAACTTTTCTACATAGTTAACCTTTTCTCATTCTGAAACAATACGCTATACACAGTGGCCATAGTGATGTTTTAAAACCAGAAATCATTTTACTTCCCTGCTTCAAACTCTCAAACCTTTCCTGATACAAAGGCAAAGACACTGAAACACTTTTCTATGATCGCCACATACCTACAAAATGTCTTTTCTATTTATCCCCTAGGTTCCATTCTCTGGAACTTCCTTTCTGTTCCTTGAGGGTTTTCAGTCCCATTTCTGGCCAATTTCCTTACTTAAAACATCTCCGCAACATCCTTGCAAGTGCTGCTGCCTAGAGCACTTTTTCACCCTGTCTTTTTTGACCTGGAGGAACTGGCCTTGCTGATACACCAACACAATAATGCTTTGCTTCTCACCATTTACTTGTCAAATGTCATGTCCAAATTTGCATGTCCACAGAGAAGACCTCCCTGCATAGCTTGGCTTCCTTGTGTCTGCTTCTCCCTCCTCCACTCAGCACTCCATGTCCTGACACAGCTTTCTGTTTCCTAGCCATCTCCCCACCTGAAGTTACTGCACTTCCCATTCTTGAATGTGCATTGTTTGTCACCCCAACTAGAATGGGAGCTCCACAGAGCAGGGACTTTCCCTTGTGCCCCTGTGCCTAGGAGTGTGCCTGGTGCAAGGTGGGTACAAAATAAATCACTCTTGTTTTAGAGTCTATATAAAGATGGCTCCTCATTGATTATCATTCTCAAATGCTCAGTGCCTTTTGGGGCCACCGGAAGAGAACCATTCTGAGTCCACTTCTGCTGTCTGACATTTTCCAAGTTCCTGGGAAGATTCTATTTGCTTCTGCAACGGTGAGTCAGCCAAATCCATCAATGGCTCTCAGTGGTGTCCTTTGATCCACAGGGATGAATTATGTGCTATCTGCAGGAGGAGCAGTGCTCACATTTGAACAGTCTCTTATCTGTCACACCCATGTCCTAACCTTGAATCAACATTTTACTGCAAGGCTGGTCAGTTGGATTTGATATGAGTCTATTTTAGAACTTAGGTCCAAATGGGAATGATAAACCTGGCTCCAGTAGCAATGCAGCCTAACCAATTTTTTCTAATTCATCCTAAAATTTAATTCAACCATAACTACATACAGTTTTGCTGATTCAAAAATAAACAGAAGTTTATCCTTCATGAGAATGGTGGAAATTTCAAGATTCAGTGCAATATAACCTAGTTTACAGATAAAAGTAACACTCAGGTGAGGTTGACCTTCCAAAGGTCATTGCACCAGATGAAGGCCGAGCTCCATTTAGACACCCTGCCCAAGCTGTTTCCACTCCCACTAAGGAAAGACAGTGTTTATCAGTTACAGAATTATCTCGATGATAATACTTCAGAGTCTCTCCTCTGTCACAGTGACTGCCACCAAGGACAATCAGCAAAATTGGCAACACCTGAGTGAACAAGTCACAGGACTTTAAAAAAAAAAAAAAAAAACATTTTTGAGTTTAAGGATTTAACTTCAATTTGGAATGGTCGTTCTAATGCCTTGGTGCTTTTCCTTCACCTTTGCTTTTGGAGGACAAAAGGCATGAATGTGTCTATTACACACACTGACTTAAAGGACATTAATTCTTTTCAATCCACAGCAGAGTCTTCACCACCTACCCTCAGCCTGGGGAGGAAGACACAGCTGCCTGGCCAGGCCACAGGGGCTTTTCTTGGGAATGAGTGGAAGTCGGCTGGCAGGCAACAGAGCCCACTTCTCGGGGAAAGCAGAAATGCCCGGTCCACTTGGTAAGGACAATTTTGGCCAGAAGACCTTGCCCAGTGGAGCAGGCTGGGAAAGGGAACATATCACCAGGCCATTCCTGATGCTCCTAATTTTGCCAGGTGACATGATATTGAGCCTTCATTGTAGCCTGACTGCTCCTCTCACCACTCCTATACTACAGGCTGATGTCACCTCCCCCACGGATTGTGTGACAACCTCTGGACCACACTAAATCAAAGTTGATGGGAGTCTTTGTAACTTGTAAATAGCACCACACTATTCCTTACCTAAAAACCTTCAAATGTCCCCCAGACCTAAAAGGCATATGCAAACTCAATCCCATCCCATGAAGTTCCTTGATGATCTGAGATATTGCTCACCTGACTGTTCTTATTTCGTGATCTCTTAAAAACCATATTCCAGATTCTGGTAACAACCGACTTATCTCATGGTCTTTGTGTCTCTACACCTTTATGTGTGCTGCTGCCCAGAGCACTTTTTCATCCTGTCTTTTTTGACCTGGAGGAACCAGCCTTGCTGATACACCAACACAGTAATGCTTTGCACCCCAACTGACCTGGCTGTGGAAGTCTATTCCTCTTTGTTCCCCATGTCCTTCATGTCTAAATCACAGAAATATCAAGCCTCTCAACTTTAGAGGAGCTGACATGGTCTTTGGCTTTAATGTAAATGGCATTATGTACATGATTCTCTCTCACATGCTCTATTTTACAGTCACCTCTGCCTGCTGAGCACAGCCCAGGATGTGGATCCATCTTGGTGTTCACAGCACAAAATTATTCTACTTCTGAGGAATAGTACAGAAAAGCTATTTGATTTATTTACGTGTAATTACTTCTAACGTGGAACAATTAAGAAGGGGTTCCTGAATTGAATTGTCAATACTTGTTCTTCACATGGAAGTGGTTTTAAAATATTTGGCAATGAAATAATAAAACAAAGGTTTAACATGAGAACTAGAAAAAACATCTTTGAATGTTCTCTTCATGCACTCACCATAGTTGGGAGCTCGTACGATGTGTTCACGGCATGATGAGAAAAAATGTTCAGTTTGATATTACAAGTCAGATATGGTAGGAAATGGGAAATGAAATTAAGGCTTCCTAAATTCTCATCCCAAAGACTACTTATAATGGTGATTATGACTATGATTTTATAAAATGTCAAACTATAAGATTTTACAAATCATGCTTTCTATTTTGAATATCACAACTGAGCCTAGTCAGGAAATATTTCCATAATCCATTTACTTCGATGGGGGGCTCTTGCCCAGTGTTCTGATGGTGGTGGCCGCTGATCACCCCATTCCTTGTAACTGGGGGCTGAAACCAAAGGCTGTTATAGGTGGTACCCCCTGGAAGGTGGTGCAGGTGAGGATGAATAACCCCAGGTGAAATACAGGCACCATATCAACGGGGGTGGAGACTTGGATAGGAAATATAAGGGACTATAGAAGCAGCCCCCAGGAGTCAGTGTCTTTCGGGATGATTCCGCATTTTTGGGATGTCAGCAGTTTTTCAGGATTCAACATTCCAGGGTCAGCAATTTCTGCCCCCACCACTCTAATCTTCCAGAAGACTGCTGTGGGCATCCTGAGGACATGAAGAGGCTTCCAGCAGGCAACCTCAGAGGAGGAAATTCAGAGGCTTTGCAGGTAGCCTAGGGACTGACACTGTTCCCAGCTTTGCTGCTGCGACAGCTGGAGGGGAAGGCGAAGATGTGGAGTTAGATGCCTTGCTGAGCTGCGTGAGTGTGGCCATTTGTCGGGTTCTTGGGCTGCTGCAGCTGCTGTTTCCAGTGTTATTCACCTAATACCATGCTGTTGCCTCTGGCACATCTTGGTGGCTCTGATAAATGTCTTCTGCTGTCATCTTGAGTTGGATCCCAGTCTGTCATCTCTGGCTGCCACATGTTCCAAGTCTCCAGGGATGGGAAGACACCATCTTAGATGCCTTTTGTTTAGAATTCCAAAACACCGGACACAGCTTCGGGTGAGGTAAACAGCCGCTTGTGGCCTTGATAGGGGCTAGGAAGGGGGAGGAGATCGGGTGAGACACTGAGCTGGTGCAGTAGGAAATCTGCACACACATATTGCTTATGGCCTGTCTTCTCTGAGTTAATTTTCCAGCCCAAGGACACGTCTGGAGGAGTGTGGGGAGCAGTGCTATCTGAAGACTGGCCTCAGCACACTGGGACGAGCATGAGGCCACGGGTCCAGGAGGATGATAAGGAGCTCCAGGGGCTGGACATCACAATCTCCTGGCAGCGGGGAAGGCCTGCTTACTGCTGAACTCTCTTTGTTCAACTCACTATAAAAAGACAGCTGGAAATGAAATGCTAAGGCAGTTTCTTTAGGGTGTTAACCCCCTGTCTTCCAGATTGCTGGCTGTCTGATTAAAGTGCACTTTAAAGATTCAATTCCTGTCTCTGCTTCATTGGTATTCGATGGTGACAGGTGGCCCAATCTCTGGTCTTCTGGTTATGGCCTCAGCAACTCTTCGTTTTCCCTTGTTTCTTAAATAAATCCCATTATTGTTGTTGTCTGAACCTGAGTGGTCTTGCCATTGTGCCCAAGAACTCAGACAGTGACCAGCAAATTATTGGAGCACCGTCCTTGGCCAGTTTCAGTACCCCCCGTTACCCGATATCATCCTCACTAGCTACACATAGCTTTCTGTAACTCACTCTGGTTTATCTCGGCTCTGGGGAGAGCACACAGAATTGTCCTTTCCTTCTTTGTGGGTTTAACTGTCACTCATCTGATGCCCTGAGCGTCACTATTACTAGTTCTATTTAACACCTCTCTGGAGCTATGCAGAGTCCTCTCGCCTCTCCGTATCCCAGGTGGGGTGGGGGGAGTGTAAAAGCACATTTTCGCCAGCTTCATTGGCAAGTGGATGCACATTAGCAGTTTTCTTAGCAACCAGAATGTACGATCCTCTACGGACAACAGAAAAATGACACTCCCAGTCTTGCGTGAACCCACACAGCGGTGTGGAAACAGCTTTGCCTCTGGCCCATTAGTCACATTCACTGGATCAAGTAACGATCAGAACAATGGGCAACGCTACACGCCACTGTGTGCTCAATGACTGTGTCCACCCTATGAAGGCTGTCTCCTCCTCCCCTTCTCAGTGAGGTTGGGAGCAATGTTCTGGACTCCCATAGCTGCAGACTTGGAACAGCTGGGATTCAGCTGTCTCGGGAATGCAACGCTTTAGTTTCTGCAGTGAGAAAAACGGAATTGTATTTGTTGCCTCCTCCCCTTTCTTCAAACTTTCCTTTCCCTCTGAATGGTTCTGAGAAATGACTGTTGTGTGGAAATGAATCACAATGAATCCTGGAGAGAAAAAAATTCAAAATCTGTTCCTTGGAATCCTATCAGGCTCAAGTCCCACTTCTGTTCCTTGGGGTCTTTTAAGGCATCCCAGCAAGGGATTGCTCATCCCTCTGAACTCAAAAACACAATTTTTTTCTCTACTGATGTTTAAAGCATGAAAGTGCTCCTATTGTACTTTATGTTGTTATTTACCTCTTATTTGCCTTTCCTTCCCTTGTGCTCTTTCTAATAAATACATGACTTATTTCCCCACTAGTTCACCTACATTTGCATGTGAGACACTTCCATAACTTTGGCAGCATCTAAAACTCATTTTTTAAAGTGATGTTACAAATTAAAAGATGAATTTTCCATGTGGATGACTATATGTTCTTGAAAAATACGATATCTGCTTTTCAGGTGTCAGAAATAGGAGTCTTTGTAAGAACTAGGTGGGGAGCAGAGTAGCGTAGACCAGTGAGTCCTCCTGCAAGGAAAGGGGAATAAGCTCTCTGTCTTCCTCTAATGGTCCCTGAACCTAACTCTGGAGAACCACGCAGTCTTCCTGTGGACACGTGCTGAGCTATTTTGTTTCATCTTGAAATAGGGAGACATGAGGAAATATGAGAAGAAAAGGAATCACCCAAAATGATTAGCGGGAGCAGTAAACAGGGCTGCTATAGTTCTTCCACTCAGCCAGATTGGAAAACCTTAAAATTCACAAGGCACTGGATGTATGGCTCACAGTGGTTTTGCCTCAGCAATAGGGAATAAGCAGCCAACGATTACACCTGGCTTTAGTCCCACCCAATATATTCTAAAACCAAGACCCAAGAGTGTCTGCATGTTTCCTGATATTTTAACTGTATCCCAAAACAAAGTTCAAAATTATTGACAGGAGTCAAAAATATTCAGCATTCCAATACAATAAAATTCAATGTCTGGCTTCTTTTCAAAGATCACCAGGCATGCAAAGAGTAGGAAAATCAGATCCCTAAACAGACAAAAAATCAAGCAAATGAAACCAGAACTGACACATATTAAAATTAGCACTAAAACACTAAAGAAATGATAGTCATATGTTTCATGTTCAAAAAGTGAAGCAAGGCCTCCCTAGTGGTGCAAGTGGTTAAGTGTCAGCAGGTGAAGCAATCTGCATCTACTGCAGCATGAGTTCAATCCCCAGCCAGGGAGCTACCCACATGGTCCTGTCTCGCCCACTGCTCCCCTCAGCAGTGTATTTCAGTAGATCCGCCTGTTCTGTTCCCCACTCTGTCTCTGGTGACTCCTCTCACTCTCACACCTCTGGCCTGTACCCCGGTTCTTGAATGCATAAATAAACAAATCTTTTTTTATTTTATTTTATTTTATTTTTATCGTAGAATAGATTTATTTACCTGAAACCATGTCTGTGCCACGCTTCTTACCAGCACAGAAATAACTAACAAATCTTTTTTTTTTAAAGTGAAGCAGATATGGAAGAGATACAGAGTTTGCTAGATGTGAAAACTATTGTGTCTGAGTGGAAAACTCCACTCTGTGAAATTGATGGTGGCTTAGACACTGCAGAAGAAAAGATTAGTGAATTTGAAGGCAAGGCAATGGAAACCACCCCAAATCATGACCAGGTATGGGAAGGCCACAGAAGCTCCTGAGGAAGAGTTCCCATGAGGGTAGAAAGAGATGGAATTGGTGAGCAGGTCCTCACTCTAAGTGTGTCACTCTGGTAGACTGCAGATTTGAGACTCCTGCATGGTAGACTCCAGAATCTAAAACTAGTCATCTGTCTTGGTGAGGTAGGGTGGTGGTCTTGCACTTACAGAATGGTGAGCTGAGTGATGTTAAGAACTGTTGCCTGGGATGTGACCTGAGGCTAACATTGCATTAGTGAGCATGGGAATGACTACCTTTTGGTGAACCTTGAAGAACCACTCCAGAGAATGAAACAACCACTGCCACCCAGGCAGCAGTTGCACCATCCAAAATCAGCCAAGGAGAAGGGATGATGTCCTTGGACTACTACACAGATTTCAGGTTTCAGTTGCATTGACAGGCACAAAGAACAACAGAGCATGTCTGGATACCCAGTTTTCTCATAGCATTTGTGGAGTTTACTGTTCCCAGATGGGAATGTCCTGAGCTCTGGTGTTTTACAAAGACCACAGATAATTATGGTTAGGGTCTCATAACAAAGAAGCATCCTCAGGGATTCTCAGACATATGGCAGAAGGAATTTGGGGAAAAGAGAGTAAGATTTCCCTTTTAATATGGGTGTGAATGTTATACTTTGGCTTGCTCCAGGGGATAGTTATTATTCCCCAAATCAAAACATCAACACTCCACTTACATAAGAGAAGTCAAAGATGTGTCTCTTAGCACTTTATCTGTTAAAATATTTCTAGAGAAAAATACCAAAATAAAACAAGAACAAATAGTCCTAAAAGAGGGAGTTTTGGAAGTTCTGCCCAGTTTAAATTTCTCCTTCAAATTCCATTAAACATATGTATTATTTTACTTTGTTGTGTAACAAAGAAGGGAGTTATGAAGATGAATATGTAATTATTATCCAATTCTATCACCCCCTTTATTTAGTACTGCTATACTCAATGGTTATAGTTGAGAGAGAGAGAGAGAGAGAGAGAGAGGTAGGTAGATTTGTTCTGCGCCAAATACGATTCTATACATTGCCTTAGTCATTAAAGTTCAGCTCACTTAAGAATTCGCAAATCTGATCTCTTTCCTTCTGCCATAATTGCTGAAGCACCAGCAGTCAAAATCAAGTTCAATCCCTTTGTGACTTCTGACCAGAGCAAGAACCATACAGGCACTTTGACACACTCTCCCACACTCATTGGAAGCTCACATCTTCCCCTCTTCCCAATGAGCAGAAGCACCATGTCCAATCAGTGCCCATCAGAAAGATGATGAAGTTCAGGACATCACAATAGGTAGCAAATTTGTCAAGCCTCCAGGTTTACAGTTAGAAATACATCATTTACCTTGAATGAGGGTAGTGAGAGATGCAATGGCAGCTGTTCTCGGGGGTGTTCACCCCAGCTAGGGGCTCTTCATTAGATGAAAACTGGACAAAAACCCCAAAACAGAGCCTCCCTGGTGGCGCAGGTGGTTGAGCGCCACACTGTGAAGCTGTCCACAGCCGCTGCAGCGCGGGTTCAATCCTGGTTGGTCGGCGAGAATCCCACATGGTGTGGCAGACCTCACCTGTCGCACCCACTGCTCCCCTCAGCAGTGTATTTCGTCAGTCTGCCTGTTCTGTTCCCCACTCTGTCTCTGGTGAATCCTCTCACCCTCCCGCTCATCTGGCATGTACCCCGGTTCTTGTATAAATAAATAAATCTTTAAAAAAATAGTAAAAAATAAACACCAAAAACATCCAATAAGGCAAAGCCAAATCTTGCCGAGTAGGAAAGGAGCAGGGCAAATATCAATCTGAGGAAGAAACCATTGAAAAGATGCAAGAGTAAGGTTGACTTATATTCAATGTTCATCAAAAATGGCTAAACTGGACAAAAATTCTCACTCTATTCATAAAAAAAACACCATTAGAATGTGTAATATTTCTTGTGGGAAAAATATGGGGCATAGTAAAATGAAGTCTGTATATGACTTAACTGATATGGAACTAAAAATTATTAACTTCCATGATGAAACTTTGTGTGGATTATCTTTTGCAAAAATCTTATCACTTAGACATGCTTACACTTGAATGTAATGATTCAGGGCCTCTTATGCAAGATAGTTGTAACTATATGTTTCGCCGTGTAAAACTTTAGAGATATGAAAATGCTTTGTTCTAAAATGAACTTGAAAGACATGAGACCAAGAGGGAGTGTAGGAAGGGATTGCCCTAATTTGAACAGGATTGCCCATGCACACACATCTCAAGAATTCTAACTCTTCGTTATTTTCCAGTAAATCTCTCCTGACAAGCAGTATCTTCTACCTCATTACAATGCAAATTGTTTCCAACTATTCTGTAAATAAAAAATTTCTATACTCTGGAATTATGACTTATATAATGATATGTAATTTGATAGCCCAAAGCAAAAATGTCTATTATACCTTCCTTTTATGTTTTTCTTAATACTAATCAATGTTTTTTGAACTCAAAGACCAACTTTATGTGTGAATAATTTCAAAAGCATGAGCACTAAAAGAACAGTAACTTTAACAAATATACTCAAATACACTGTTTGAGAAATAATTGCTTCTTTGTAAGTTGTATTTTTAAAAGAAATACCTTCTCAGTGGGTGATCTTGATTTATGATTGCAATACCAAGTGCTTTTTATTATCATAAAACACTGCAGAATTGAAAGTAACTTTTAATTTAGATACTTTTCAGATTTCAGTTGAAAATCAAATATTCAATTCTACATGCTTCTTTATAGTCTTCAATAGTTAGAGAACCTTATTAGTTACAGTCCTGTTTTTAATTCTATAAGGACTAATAGTCCTGTTACATAAATTATTTAATGAGCAAAAAAAAAAATCATACTAAGAGATATATTCACTTTTTTAGTTCCACTCACTAAGATTCAGCCCTAATGTACTGAGACTATCTGTGCCTGAAAAGTGTATATAACATTTGGAAAAATTAAAAAGTAACTTTGCCCTGAGATGTAACTTATTCACTCATGGAAACATCAGCAAGAAAAGAAAACAAAACCCGTAATTATACTTGTCAACCATCTTTATTCTAAAATGCTAATATAGGGCCTCCCTGGTGGCACAGTGGTTGAGCGCTGGATTGCAAAGCTGCCCGCAGCCTCTGCGGGCATATGACCCAGCAATTCCACTCCTGAGAATCTACCCAAAGGACACAAAGCCACTAATTTGAAAGGAAACCTGTGTTCCTATGTTTACTGCAGCACCATTAACAATAGCCAAGATAGTAAAACCACCTAAATGCTCCAAGAACAGACAAATGAATCAAGAAGATATGGTATGTATATACAATGGAATACGACTAAGCGATCAAAAAAGATAAACATTAGATAATTTCACATATAGGTAGAATGTAGAGAAACCAAACAAAGGGTCAGGAAAAAGACAAAATTTGCAAGCTGACCACAGACCTGAGGCATACAACAGGGAAGGGGGAGGGAGAGGAGTCAAAACAGAGGAGGAAAGAGTACAAGAGGTATGGTGATGGTTCACGGGTGCTGAGGTATTGGGAGAATTATGGAACTACACCTGAGGGGAGAAATTAAATACTGTCCAAAAGTTAACGAAGATGTAAGGAAATAAATTATTAAATTAAAAAAAATTTCAAAAACAATAATTTCAAGACTCTGGAAATTGATCAAAGTCACACAATTTGAGAAACATCAATTCAAGAAAAACTAGGGAACCTCTCTAAGAACTGTGGGAGTCTGAGAAGTCTAGGCTGGGACTGCTCCCCTTCTGCCTCCCACACCCCATGAGCTCCATTGTGCAGAATCCTCCCAAGATGGACAAGCTATGAGAGCAGGTAGCCTCAGTGCCCATGCAGGTTGATAGAAAAACATACGCATAGGGACGTTAGTGACAAATAGAAATGACCTCTGGCAAATATGCAGGGAGGCCAACTATGTGGTTCATCTGAGAGCAAAGGGTTGAACGAGTACCAGATGAATAGATTAGAAAGAAATCTGACAGAGAGATTTGGGAAATGGATCTTGGATCTTGGTAAGCCCACACATACCCACATATCTCTAGGGCTCAGGAAGGTGCATGCATACATACAAGACATCAGACACACAGGAGAGATTTGAGAGGACTTCTGCTCTGTAATTATCATTGGCTGACACAGAACATAAAATTGGGGCAGACTTCTAAACTGGCTGAAATTTCAAAACATTCTCCAAGCCACACATAGGGTCAATGGCAAAATGTAGAAGTGGTGGTGACTCTATGGAAAATCTTTGACCAACCTCTGGTTGACTATTGAATTATACCAATCATGGAGAAATCCTAGAAAGTCAGTTTTAAAAGTAAATAATAATAATGATGACTATGATGATAATCACAACAGACTTCAAAGAATTAAGCCAGGGAAGTCACTAAGAAACAAATAAACAGCCAGGAGGAAGAAATCAAATCAGAAGCTGCTACAATATATTCTCTAAAGTGTCTGATTTTCAGCAAAATTTATGAGGCAGGGAAAAAAATCTAGGAAAGTGCAACCATATGGGAGAAAAAATTTAAGTCAATAGAAACTATCTTAAGGAGGATGCCAAGCTGGACTTCAGAAGACAAAGACTTCAAATGTTACAGTAAGAAATTTGGGTTGAACTGCAAGCAGGCCTACTCCAATACCTGGGACCTGTTGCCATGTCAGCACTGAGGGTGAAGAGTTAGGTTTTCCCAACCCAAATACCCAAAATGAAATGACTAGATCAAGAAAATGTGATATACATACACAATAATCAAAAAAGATAAACTCATGCCATTCGCAGCAACATGGGTGGAGCTGGAAGGGATTGCGCTCAGTTAAATAAGCCAAAAGGAAAAGAAAAACATCGGATGGTTTCACTTATAGGAGGAATATAGGGGGACCAAATAAGGGATCAGGAAAAAAAAATAATTATAATAAATAAAAAATCAAAATTAACAAGTAACTATAAATCAGAGACATTCTGCAGAGGATGGGGAGGAAGAGGGATCAAAACAGGGGAGGGAGGAGCACAAGGGTCTACGGGATGGTTCGCTGGTGAATTGGTGGAGGGATTTTATGGGGATTACACCTGAGAGGAGAAAGTATACATTGTACAATGATGCGTGTGTGTATAAATAGACATTTTTTAATAGTTTCAGGTTTAAGGAAAAATGAATGCAAAGCACATAGAAGTCCCATATAGCTACCCCCCATCATTCCTATTAACATCTTGCATTAGTGTGGTGCATCTTGCATTAGTGTGGTGCATTTGTTATAATTGATGAGTACGTTATTAGTACTTCAGTCCATAGTTTACATTAGGGTTCATTCTTTGTTAAGTTGTATGGGTGTTGACAAGTGTATAATGAAACGCAGCCACAATCACAGGATCACACACAATGGTTTCGCCACAGTAAAAATCCTCTGTGCTTTACTCATCCCTCTCCCACCCCATCCTGGATCCGCTCACAACCACTGGTCCTTCTGCTGTCCCCTTTCACCTTTTCCAGGATGTCATATTGTTGAAATTTCACAGTACCCAGTTTTTCACCTGGCAGTGTGCAGTTAGCAGAGTTTTCAATAAAAACATGAGATACAAAGTGTGTTGAAGAAGAAAGCAAATGTAGTTCCATTATGAGGATGCAAATTGGTGATTTAAAATTAAAACCAGGGCCTCCCGGTGGCGCAGCGGTTGAGCCTGGGTTGCGAAGCTGCCCGCGGCCTCTGCGGCGGCGGTTCGATCCCCGCTGCTCCCCGCCACCAGAGGAGGGTCCCACATGGCGTGCAGACCTCTCCTGCCGCCCGCTGCTACCCTCAGCAGTGTACTTCGGTCCTTCTGCCTGCTCTGCTCCCGCTCTGGCTCTGGTGAATTCTCTCAGCTTCTGACTGTACCCAGTGCATGTATAAACAAAACAAACAAACAACCAGCAAACAAATAAATAAAGCATGCCTCTATAAAAAATTAAAACCAACACATCTATGTTATTTCACTTATGATGATGGCGATACATTTTCCAGTTTCCCCCAAGCCATCAGAATACGGTATCGTTACTACACCCACAGGCTCCATAATTGCCAACTTGGATGCTTGCTCTTGAGCAAGTTGCTCATTCTCTAGACATTTTCAGGAGCCAGTTACACTCCCTAGAGAAAATCTTGATGATTTTTATAAAAATATTGGTTCTGAGGATTAAATGAGAATACCTGTGCTTGGCTTAGGGCAACTCCTCCTTTGTACGGTGAATGTGAAGAGAAAATGAGGTCACACTCTTATAACACTCAGAACACTTCCTAGCACATAGCAAGTGCTCAGTAAATATTAGCTGTTAATATTCTTGGCACAACTGCTGATTCCCCTTTCTCTGTGAACTGCATTATGTAAACAGGAGAATCAAGGGAGGGGGAGCCCTCAGTTGAAGAGGAGGTAGAAGAAAGGCTAAGAGCACTGTAGAGAGAGCTCATCTGCATTTAAAAGCCCACAGCTCAAAGCAGAAAGGGTAGAAAGTGGATCTCAGGAGACACAAACTCTAAGAAAGAAAAAATCAAAATCAACAAACAACTATGAACCAGAGACACACTATGGGGGGAAGGGCGGGGAAAGGAGGGATTGGGGTCAAAATAAGGGGGGTGCAATTGTATGGGGAATATAAAAATTTAAAAAATAAAAAATATATAAAAAGAAAAAAAAAGAAATGACGTAGCTGGGTCTGTAGTCAAATAAAGATGGCTGAAGTTCTCCAAAAAAAAAAAATCTCCTACATAGTTGGGGACTTTTGCTGGGTCACAAAAATGTCCCTTATTCTCTTGTCCTACCTTATTTTGGACATAATAGGACTTCCAGCCTCTTCCTGACTTCTTAGAAGAATTTTAACAAAGTTTATGTGTGTTGAATTTGTTGACTATCACCAGTTAAAGAAACACTGTACAACTGTACCAAAGGACCTTCTTCAGCACAGAAAGAATGAAATACAGAACCAAAGTCACTGAATTGGCATGAACTAGTAGGTCACCAGCGATTAAGTGGATTTGCTTGAATCCTTAAGGGTCCATCTCCAAGTTGGACACAGGAGCTGGTTGGGAGTTCTGACAGGAGGACCAGGACAGGAGGCAGTTGTCTGCATCGGAATCTGGATATTATTATGGGATGTTACATACCATTATGAGGATTAAATAACATTTGTGAATGCTTAGAACACTATTGATACATAATAGTCCTATAGAAGTACAGGTAGGTTTATTCAATCAAAATCTTTTGATAGGCATTTACACCATTACTCCTTTTCTACCATCCTGTCTCAGAGTAGGGTGATCAACACAAGCTTTGGAAAAGTCAAACTTTGCTCCTTAATGAGAAAGGCTAAGAGCTCCGCAGGCAGGCAGATCAATATACCTTGCAGAAGTCAGAGGAAAGGTGAATGATTTTCAGCCAGATTTCTAGGTTGCCCAAGGGGGAAAAGAGGCAGAACAAACAGTGACTCTCCTGCCAAAAATGATTAAGCAAAGAACAAAGCGTGACAGCCACATATACAGGTCCCACAGCCTCACCTGGGCACCTGTGTGATCAGCAGGAACTTCTGGAACAAAGGATGGTGACTTGTCAGGGGACAGCATGCACACAGATACTAAACCCTCCTCCAAGGGAAGCAGGCAACCTGTCTGGGCAGGATTACCATCTTACTGATAGGAAGGGGGAAATCAGGTGAGACACTGAGCATGGTACCGTAGGCAATCTGCACACACGTACTGGTTATGGCCTGTCTGCTGTGAACTCATTTTCCAGCCCCAGGACACATCGGGAGGAGTGTGGGAGCAGTGCTATCTGAAGACCAGCCTCAGCACAGTGGGAGATTGTGAAGCCAGGGGTCCAGGCAAGTGATAGGGGCTCCAGGGCTGCACAGCACGGCTCCTGGCAGTGGGGAAGGTCAACTTACTGCTGAATTCTCTTTGTTCAACTCGTTATAAAAAGTCAGCTGGAAATGAAATGGTAAGGCGGTTTCTTTAGGGTGTTAACCCCCTGTCTTCCAGATTGCCGGCTGTCTGATTAAAGTGCACCTAAAAGATTCGTTTCCTGTCTCTGCTTTATTGGCACTCGGTGGTGACAGGTAGTCTAAATGCAGGTCTTCTGGTTCCATTACCTTTTTTTTTTTTTTTAAAGATTTATTTATTTTTATTTATTTATTTATACAATCACTGGGTACAGTCAGAAGTGCAAGAGGGTGAGAGAATTCACCAGAGTCAGAGCAGGGAGCAGAACAGGCAGAAGGACCGAAGTACACTGCTGAGGGGAGCAGCGGGCGGCAGGAGAGGTCTGCGCACCATGTGGGACCCTCCTCCGGTGGCCGGGGAGCAGCCGGGGATCGAACTGGTGCCACAGAGGTCGTGGGCGGTTTCGCAACCCAGCGCTCAACCGCTGCGCCACCGGGGAGGCCCATCTGGTTCCATTACCTTTTAAGCAACCTGATTCTTAGACCACAGAAGTATTTCAATCAGCAGATAAGACTGTGCTAAGAATCCCTGAAATAGGATGAAGAGCATAGGAGGCAGTGGAAATGTCTCCATGTTTGTTTTGTTCAATGTATTTGTGCATTGCTTCACTCTTTTAGCGAGAACCTTATGTAATGTTTGTGTTATTAAGAAGGAATGTTTTGGGCCTCCCCGGTGGCGCAGCGGTTGAGTGCTGGGTTGCGAAGCTGCCCGAGGCCTCTGCGGTGCCGGTTCGATCCCCGGCTGCTCCCCGGCCACCGGAGGAGGGTCCCACATGGCACGCAGACCTCTCCTGCCGCCCGCTGCTCCCCTCAGCAGTGTACTTCGGTCCTTCTGCCTGCTCTGCTCCCCGCTCTGGCTCTGGTGAATTCTCTCACCCTCCCGCGCTTCTGACTGTACCCAGTGCATGTATAAACAAAACAAACAAACAAGCAAATAAATAAATAAATAAAACATGCCTCTATAGAAAAAAAAAATTAAAAAATAATAATAAAAAAAAAAAGAAGGAATGTTTTATATCTATGCAAACACTGTGCGAAATGTGGTGGCTCTTGATTTTGGTTGTGTGGGGGGGTCTCCTGCTGTGTGGATGGAGTGTTTGTGTTCCCTCAATATCCATATGTTAAATCCCAACCTCTCCATTGTGATTGAAGAGCTAACGTTGGAGTCAAACTGCTTTCTTTTGAATCCTGGCTCCAGAAAGTAAGAGCTGTCTGATGTTGGGCTAGTTACTGAACATCTCTGATTGTCACATTCCCATCTGTAAAATGAGATTGAAACAGTACATACCTATTATATTGAAAGATTGCTCAGTAAAGTGTTGGAACAGAGTCTGGAACATAATATGGTGCTATGTTATGTATTTACTATTTTCATTATTTTTAAAGATTTATTTATTTATTTATACAAGCACTGGGTACAGTCAGAAGTACGGGAGGGTAAGAGAATTCACCAGAGCCAGAGCGGGGAACAGAACAGGCAGACGGACGAAATACACTACTGAGGGGAGCAGCGGGCGCAGCAGGAGAGGTCTGCGTGCCATGTAGGACCCTCGCCAGCAGCAAGGGATAGAACCGGTACTGCAAAGGCTGCGGGCAGATTCGCAGCCCAGCACTCAACCACTGTGCCACTAGGAGAGGCCCATATTCTCATTATTTATTCATTCCAACTGTAGACAAGTCCACCTTGACAGAGTGAGAGTCTCAGTTACAGAATGGAGTGCAAGAAGTAAACATAATTTTAGGATTTTATACTTTTCAAGAATTCATGATGTACTACTACTCCAGCAGGGGGGACTCACCATGGCTGGGACAGCTGGAAAGGACTTTAAAAAAAAAGATTTAAGATTTATTTATATATGTGTGTGTGTACAAGAGCTGGGGTGTAGGCCAGAGGTGCCAGGGTGAGAGGATTCGCCAGAGACAGAGTGGGGAGCAGAACAGGCAGACTGACTGAAAAACACTGCTGAGAAGAGCAGCAGGGAGACAGAAGAGGTCTGCTGCGCCCTGTGGGTCAGCTCCATGGCTGGGGATAGAACTCATGCTGCAGTGGTTGGCAATAGCTTGATAGCATTGAGACTTAAGTCCTTGTGCCACCAGGGAAGCCCCTGGAAGGACTATTTATTACTCTTCTCCCCATAATGGACAATCAAGGTCCCTGCGCTGGAAGAACTCCTCAGGAGAACCCAAGAGCTACAATACAGGTATTGCTGCTCACAAGTCATTGAACCCTCTCACCTGGGCTGTATTGGATAAAAGAATAACTTTAGATGATCTGTCAACAGAACAAGAAGGAGTATGAACTATAGCTGACACCTGATGT
Organism: Talpa occidentalis; assembly: GCF_014898055.3. NCBI lineage: Eukaryota > Metazoa > Chordata > Mammalia > Eulipotyphla > Talpidae > Talpa > Talpa occidentalis. Next base: position 95,962,651 of record NW_023601322.1, read on the forward strand.
CCTTAGATAACCCCTCCAGAGAAACAGAAACTTCCATAGAAAGAATCAGATAAAACATATTCACTGGCTGTGAGAAATGAGAAAAACCGATCCTCTGCATGACCTGTTTAGCTACTTGCCGGAGATAAGTTCAGTTTAGAAAAATCCTTCAGCTCGGACTCCTACTGGGACTGCTTGCTCTTGGATAACTTCATTGGTTAAGCTTGTGTTCTGTTGTCCTTCTGGACAGTCAGTTGGCCAGGACCGTGTCCAGGTCTCCATGAAGACCCTGTGTGTGGGACGTGTTAAAACAGAGTCTTACTTAATTAACCCTTCCCTGCTGAGGGCAGCCAGACTCCCAGCAGAAGACTGAGGCTGCCTTTTTGGAAGCGACTCAGGATGTGGTTTCCACTGGGTCACTGTGGGTGCTGGGTTGAGCCGGAGCAGAGCGATCGTCCTCACTCTGGTGACAACTGGCCAGATACTGTCTTGTCCCTAAGTGGACTCACCTCCCTAAGGCACCTGGGAAAGGACATCAGCCCACTGATTTCTCCTTATCGATGACTAGGAGAGAAGCAATGCTCCTCCTTTCCTCATGGATGATCAGGAAAGGAGCAGGAAAAGTCACATGCTGATGGTTATACAACACCCCACACTTTCAATTCCTATCTGAAGACTCCTGTCAAACAGTCACTAGAATTTAAAATGCACCCAGCCTTTGACACAGCAATTCTATTGCTAGGCAGTAGAACAATTGGACAAATGTACAACCAATCCTGAAATTTCAAACAAATTACCTAAAACTTCCACTACCCCCTTTCTTGATCCTTTAAAACCCCCCTGTGGGCCTCCCTGGTGGCGCAGGCAGTTGAGCGCAGCACTGGGAAGCTGTTCGCAGTGTCTGCTGTGCCCGTTCAATCCCCACTGGCCTCGGAGCAACCCAAATGGCAGATTTCTGTCTTGCCCGCTGCTCCCCTCAGCAGTGTATTTTGTCAGTCTGCCTGTTCTGTTCCCTGCTCTGTCTCTGGTGAATCCTCTCACCCTCCCATGCATCTGGCCTGTACCCAGGTTCTTGTATAGATAGAAATTAATCTTTAAAAAAAAAAAAAAACCTCCCCCACCCCGAGTCCCAACCCTGGTGGCCACACCTGGGACTTACACTTATGGTGGTCCCCCAAAATGAATCCTATATTCAAGTGCCCTCTTGGTTATGAATGAGGAAGTTTGGAAATGGGTACAGGTAATTAGTTAGGGACAGGGTGCCCCAAGCCCCAGTCCAAGCGTCCCAAGGTCATTTATCAACCTGGGGAACAATCAGCTGGAGTCAGGGTGCCCACCAACCCAATTAAAGTAGAATGTTCAGAACACCAACACAATAAAACAATGCTAAAGCAATGGGCCAAAACTGGCTCCAAGAAGACAGACCAGGTAATGTGGGAAACTCAGCGGGCCTCAGTAGCCTAGGAGAACCCCCAGGCCCACCCAATCAGCAACACACAATGTGGAGCTACTCAATGGTCAAACCCCCACTCTTTGCCCTCTATACCTGTATAAGCACCTACTCCCTGGCCCCTCAAGGGATACCCATTCAGGACCTCTCTCCCTTCAGGGAGATTTCCTGTTCTTTCTCTTATCTATCAATAAATTTCTTCCTGTTCTGCCTAACTCTGGTCTCGATGTTGAATTCTTTCCTCACGGAGACAAGAATGGAGAGGAGTCACTGGGGGTCTCCAGACCCCCTAGGCTGGATTCAGTTACATTATAGTATTACTTATATTACAGTATTATTTACATTACAGTATAGTACATTACAGTATTACTTCTCAAGCACTATATACAATATGCATTACATATTTTATACCATTCTATTCTATACTGTATGACAATTAAACAGAATTGCTTTGCAAGTGCTTAGAACAGTGTTGGTACATAATAATCCTAGAGAAATGCAGGTAGGTTTATTTAATCAAAATCTTTTGATATATTTACATTATTACTCTTTTTCCACCATAATGACTGATTTTGGAATGGATAATTTTTTAATACATGTCTTTGTACATTTGCCCAATTGTTCTACTGCCTAGCAATAGCATGGCTACATCAAAGGCTGGGCGCATTTTAAACACTAGTGAAAAAACTGCCGGGAGAAATTGGCACATCACTGTCACACCTGAGTTGGGCTGAATGCAAATGCAGTTGGTTATATATGTATGAAATTGAGTTTGTAAACTTCAGTTTTCAAAAGAATCACCTGGTTGCTTAAAATAGTAAATTTCAAGACTCACCCATAGAGATTCAGTAGATCCAGGGTGAAATTTTGGCATCTGCTTTCTTTTTTTTTTTTAAAGAACAAGCCCTTACTTTTATTTATTTATTTTTTAAAGATTTATTTATTTATTTATACAAGCACCGGGTACAGTCAGAAGTGCTGGAGGGTGAGAGAATTCACCAGAGCCAGGGCGGAGAGCAGAACAGGCAGAAGGACCGAAAACAATGCTGAGGGGAGCAGCGGGCGGCAGGAGAGGTCTGCACACCATGCGGGACCCTCACCGGCGGCCGGGGATCGAACCAGCGCCGCAGAGGCTGCAGGCAGCTTCGCAGCCCAGTGCTCAACCACTGCGCCACCAGGGGAGGCCCAACATCTGCTTTCTTTTAACAAAAATGTCAGGTAATTCTGCAGCAGGTCATGTGTGGATTGAGAACTCCTGGGCTCTCCTTGGGTCTCAGAACCACAGTCCACTAATGGCAGGTTCAGGGGAGACAATTCTAATGGCAACTGTGTAGAAAATAGTGCCAAATATTGATATATATGGAAATATTCTCTATAGGACAAAAAAAAATGATCTTTTTGAAGCCATCCTCGAAATTTCACCAGCTAAAGTAGATTTGCCAGTTTCCAGATTTCCATTATTGACCAATGGTTGGTCATATTTCCTAATCCTCTCTTGCGTGATTTTCTCAATGTTGTTCATTGTGCTGAATGCAGTGTCTATTCCATGAATTTGTTAAACTGCTCCATAATAGGCCAAAGTACAAAACATGCTGAAACAAAACTGATTTTCAAAGTGTAAGAGAGAAAATCTTAGGTCAGTGGGGGGAGGCCTGGACAGGCCCAAGCCCTCGATTTTTGTGTGTGTGAGCCTTTTGGCATGGGTGGCTCCTGCGATCTATATTTTCTTAAGCTACCAGTGTAATTAGCTTGTTCTCTCCCCTTCTCATAAAGGTCAGATGCAGAAGGTTGGGAAGGCATCGCTGAGTGCCAACCTCAGGCCCTACTGTGGAGTCAAACAAGGCTCCCTGAGGAGTGTGCCCTGGGAAACAGATAAAGAATAAGGTGTGGGCTGGAGGGAAGCCATTCATACAAATTAACAAAGTCTCAACACACTTGTAAATTGTCTAGGTAGAGTCTACCTTTACTTCAAATACGAAGGATTAATTCTAAAAACAGAGAAGTTGCTCTGAACATGCTTTGCCTCTTAGCTAGTGGTTCTGCCAACTGAGTAAGGCATTATCACCAGTTTAGACAAACATGCCAAAGCATTGTTCCACTGGATGACTTGAGCATCCTGGCTTCTCACCCCACCCCATCCCTTTCCTAAAACCCCAGGGCCTAGCTTGCCCCTTTTCTTTCCCTTCTGTTCCTTTTGACTATCATGCCAAGTCTTCCCTCTCCTTGCTCTTTCTTCATCAGGCCTACCTACTGGTTACTAACATGACGGCTGATAATCAATCTACTCCAACAACCAGCACTGTTGGAGGTCACAAAAATGTCCCAAGGGTTAAATTCAATGGATACTCACCCTTAAGGCTCACACTTAGGGGCCTCCCCGGTGGCGCAGCGGTTGAGCGCTGGGTTGTGAAGCTGCCCACGGCCTCTGCAGCGCCAGTTCAATCCCCGGCTGCTCCCCGGCCACCGGAGGAGGGTCCCACATGGCGCGCAGACCTCTCCTGCCGCCCGCTGCTCCCCTCAGCAGTATACTTCGGTCCTTCTGCCTGCTCTGCTCCCCTCTCTGGCTCTGGTGAATTCCCTCACCCTCCCGCGCTTCTGACTGTACCCAGTGCTTGTATAAATAAATAAATGTTTAAAAAAAAAAAAAAAGTCTCACACTTAGGATTTTCTACTATCAATGACATTTTGTTATCAGATTTTTCTTGACCTCTTCCTTTGATGCCAGAAATGAGAAGAAGCAGATGGCCTACTTAGAGCCCAATTAGGCCCAAAAGATTTTTTCCTTGTTTCTTCTATCCCCTTCCCCCCAAGGGAGAGTCAGCATGCTGTTTTAGCAAAGCATTTGTTTGCTTTTTTCAGGCTCAAAGCTTCGTTCAGTCCTCACCTGCAGCATCACACACCACCGCCTGAGCACAAATACAAGCACATTTATAACCATGATTAATTTCTCTAATTCCTACTCTTCCTCCCAAATATGATTGGTTGATCATCTAGGTTTTCCACATTATATATTTATCAGCAACCTCATCAGTCACCTTAATGTCAAGTGTTATAATTCCTAACATTAGATGATGTCCTGACATTAACATTTCCCTCCTTGATCTTGCTACAGAAATCCAGTTATAAATTGCCAGCTGGTTTCTAGACATTTCCATTCAGATAATCCATCACCCTCAAACTTGACATATTTAAATGAAAGTACATTTTCTTTTACAGTATACCATTTTTCATTCTGACTTCCATATTTTGATTAGAGGTATTCATATTTTTTACAGTTACTCAAATTAGATCCTTGGCTTACCCAGAGACGCCTTGTGAGTTACTAAATAAGGAAACCAAAAGCTAAGGGACAGCTGTGAAGACATCCAACTGGTTAGTGATAATACTCTTGGAAAAAATGTAGGTTTAGAGAGATTATATAAAATAAAATATTAAAATAAATAAATAAAATTTAAAAATGTAGGTTTCTTGGTGGTCAGATTTAATATTCTTGTCCCTCAATCAGGCTGTCTTCATACTGAGGGAATTTACTATATTTGTGTAAAATTTCCAGCCAAAATGTTAATAAGCAATATTTTCTGAAACATGAACATAATTTTATCTGCGTTAACTAAACACACCCCAAAATAGCATTAAACTAAAAGTTTTATATTCATTATCAGACTTACAAAGGAAAAGATCGCTTTTGTTTTTGAAAACTGGTTCTGAAAATGTTCAATTCGGGCCTGAAGACACTCTGAGAGTGTAATGAGGTGGAGGGCAATGATTCTAGCGATCATTCCCTGATGGGTTTTATTTAGTCTTTGTGGCAACCCCATAAGGCCTGTATGCACTATTACATTCAGGTTTTATTTTCTTTTTTAAAGATTTATTTATTTATGCATACAAAAACTGGGGTACAGGCCAAAGATGTGGGGGAGGGAGAGAATTCACCAGAGACAAAGTGGGGAGCAGAACAGGTGGATTGACTGAAATACACTGCTGAGGGGAGCAGTGGGCGAGGCAGTAGAGGTCTGCAGCGCCATGTGGGTTGCTCCCTGGCTGGGGATCAAACTCATGCTACAGATAGCTTCACAGTGCTGCAACATAACCCATGAGCCACCAGGGAAATGGAGTCTGTGGACAAGAAGTAACAAATTCAAAGAGGCAGTATTGAAAGGGTGGGGCCCACAGGTATGACCAGGCCACCTGGCCTGAGTCCAGTCTCTGTGTCCTCCAGTAAGAGGTGGTGCCCAGGCCAAATGTGATGGAGACCATTCTGGCTCTTACACTTTCTGAATTTCCCAGAATTGTTCCTTAAATTTTCTAATGTCAACACACCTCTTCAATAGACTTCATTTTCCAGGCATTGAAAGATGCATGAGCACATTGAGGGCTCCTCCCCCAGGGGCTCTGCAGAGACAACAGAGCAGCCCCGTTCCAGCACCCATACCACTGGCATATCCTGTCTGCTCCCAAGGCTGAGGCCACATCCCTGCTGAGAAGACGACCTCAGGAAACACAAGGGTAGGGGCATGCATGTGGAGGGCTGCTGTGGACATGCAGGAGCTCCTTGCGCGGAATTTTCCATATTCAGCTCGTGCCCACTGTGAGCCTGGGTGACTCCTTGTTATTAGCGTCGCCACCTGGCAGTTTCATCAGTTTGTATTCTTATTTCTTTCTCATTTTCAGCCTAAAGCACTTGTTATCTTCCAGTCCACTAAAGTATTACAGCACCTGAATTTTTCTAAACTCTACAAATTACCGTTATAATCCTTCATTATAAATACACGTTCTTCTTTGTTCTAAGAGACTGGAAGTCAACTCAGTATGGAGGGTGCCGGGCTGAAGGAACGAACTCTCATTCTAGGTTCTAGTCCATTTCACAGTCACTGATCCACTCTGAGTCTCTGTTTCCTTATTTGTAAAAAGGGAGGGGGGCCTCCCTGGTGGTGTAGGGGTTAAGTGTCAGTGCTACCACCACAATGGCTTGAGTTCGATCCCTGGCCAGGGAGGTGACCCACATGGTGCAGCAGACCTCTCCTGTCTCGCCCTCTGCTCCCCTCAGCAGTGTATCTCAGTGGATCTGCCTGTTCTGCCCCCACTCTATCTCTGGTGAATCCTCTCACCCCCACCCCTATGGCCTACACCCCAGTTCTTGTATGCATTAATAAATAAATCTTAAAAAAAAGAAAGGAGGGGATGGCTTGGTGTCCTATAATCTTCTATAGGAGGAACACCATAGTTCCTCCTGGGAGAAGACAATTCTTATTACTTATAGAAATAATAACACAACATTTATTGAGCATTTACCCAAATTATTGAGCATTTATTCCAAATACTATCTTATATAGCTTTCCTGAGAAGCTAACATGATAGGCAATACTAGCAGTATTATCCCACTTTTCAGTTAAGAAAACTGAGACCTGGAAGAATTAAATAGCTCCCCTAACGTCACTCACTAGTAAGTAGTTTCCACTGAGATTGAGGCCATTCAGAAATGCTCTAGTTTATGGCTCCTTTTTCTGTTTCCTGGTCCCTCTCCTCCCTTGAAGTTGGCATGGCCCTGTAAGTTGCCTCACTAGTGAGTTGTGAACTTAGGCAAGACACATCATCTGAGCAGAAGCTTGAGTCCTGTGAGGTCACACAGAGGAGGGTGTCCAGCCAACGCACATGGGCATGTAGAGTGACTCAGAAATGCATGTGTGTCTACCGTGGGCTTCTTATCACCACTGCCTGGGTCGGGGCATGGTAGCTGCCACAAGCTGAAAGCATGCCTTTTTTTTAAGATTTATTTTTATTTATTTATGCATACAAGAACTGGGGTATAGGCCAGAGGGGCGGGCAGGGTGGGGTGGAAATGAGAGCATTCACTAGAGACAGAGTAGGGAGGAGATCAGGCAGGGTGACGGAAATACACTGCTGAGGGTAGTAGCAGGTGAGACAGGAGAGGTCTGCCATGCCATGTGGGTCACCTCCCTGGCTGGGGATCGAACTCCAGCTGCAGTGGCTGGTGATAGCTTGATAGCACTGAGAGTTTAACCCCTGCACCACCAGGGAAGCCCAAAGCACTCCTAACTTTATCTGATATTAGATATTATTACCAGGTGTGCATATGAGCCCCTAAATCTAAAAGTGAATCTTCACTAAGGTCAAAGGGACTAGGTAGGCATCATGCACTCCTGAAATCCTAGCCAATGCAAAAAACATCCATATAAACTAAAATTCAATAAGTAATAGAAGAGGTTTGTACAACGGTAAATACCATAACTGAATATCTTAGTTCCCAACTACTCTATATTTGGAAGATGTATTTTTAAGATTAAAGATACCACTTTTAAATCCACGTATAATATTTTCACATCAGCAATAACTGAAGACCATGGAAAGTGACTTAATTGTTTCAACATTTGGTGTTGATAATTCCCCAGATCTTTTAGTCCCTGACATTCTCTAGAGTCTATCTCTGGAAGATATTGTTTTTTGTCCTTAAGAAGTGCTTTGTGTAACATAAATAACCAAAGAAAACAAGCTGGCAAAGCACAACAGAAAAAACTCTTAGGCTTGATGAAAAATATAGTAGTCCCCCAAGGGGTGCGGGGGAGGGGGGAGGGACAGCCCTGATGGAGGGGACAGATGCACATGTACATGTGGAGCTGTGGAGCTCTACTCCAAAATTACATAGTTTAGTAAACAAATGACAAATCAATAAAATCTGGAAAAAAATAAGAAAGGTTCTGAGCAGAGTCTTAAGTCTTTCATAGAGAGGTATTAGCTACAAGAAATAAAAATGATCGTAACCATTTTAAGATCGTCCCTGTGAGCGGCCTCCCTGGTGGTGCAAGGGTTAAGACACAGCACTATGAAGCTACCTCAGCCACTGCAGCACAAGTTCGATCCCCAGCCAGGGAGTTACCCATACAGCACAGCAGACCCCTCCTGACTCACCCGCTGCTCCCCTCAGCAGTGTATTTCAGTCAGTCCTCGTGTTCTGCTCCCCACTCTGTCTCTGTACCCCCCACATCTCTGGCACATGTACCCCTGTTCTTGTATGCATAAATAAATAAATTTTTTTTTTTTTAAAAAAGAAGATCGTCCCTGTCAGCCTTGCCCCTTAGAGTTACTCCGGTGATTACATTATGTGGCAAAAAGGATTCTGTAGGTATGCTAGGGGGAAATGATGTCCTGAGTTAATCCCATACAGGCTTTGTGGACCCCACCCCCACTCCAGACTAAAGCCATCAAGACTCTGGGAAAGACAAATCCCGTCACCACCAAGGGAGGGTGGCTGGGACCTGAGGGTGGAGTTGGGCAGCCAGGTTGGATATAAAAACCAAACACGTGGGCCTTGGGCTCTCTCTGGCTCGCGGTCGCCTCCTGGCTTCACCGCTCCTGGCTGGCGGCCAGCTCTGAGAGCGCCATTTTGGGATTCCTGATCAGCGGATCGGGTAGGACTCATTTAAAACTTTGTCTCCCACTTTTCTCCCAGAGCTGTACATTTCCTCATTTCCCCTTCCCTTGTAAATAAACCTTTTATTAACCTTTCGCGTGTGCCTGCAGTAGAGCATTGAGAAGTCCTATTAAGCGCGCGGGTGAGGACCCACAGTCAGGCACCCCGTTTTGTATCAGGGTTGCTCTACAACAGGTAGAGAATTGTTAGGTTGATGTAATCAACCTAATTATAATAGGTTGACTTAGGTCCCCCAAAAGATAGGAAATTCCAACCCATTTTGCCTGTGAATATGACCTATTTGGAAATAGGATCTTCAAGGATGACCAAGCTAAGAAGAGTGTGTCCTTATAAAAGGAGGGTAGAGTTAGACATGCAGAGAGATGCATAGATGCAAGAAAGACGAGGTGAAGACATGGTTTTTTGGCTCAACCAGTGAGGACATGCCTCGGCCACAGCAGCCAAGGGAGAGGCTTGGAGTAGTCTGCTCACAGCCCTCAGGAGGACCAAGCCCTCCTAAACCTTGATTTTGACTTTTTGCCTCCAGAACTATGAGAGGACTCATTTCTGTTATATGAACCCCCCAGTTTCTGGTTCTTTGCTCTGGGAACCCTAGCGAATGAATATTTTAATTGGTGGACTTTGAATTAAACAAAGGGGTGGGCACAGTCTGATCACATGAACCCTTTAAAGTCACAGAGATTCCAAAAGTGAGAAGGATTTGATGTGCATGGCAGGCTCTGAGGTGAGGGGAGCCAGGTGTCCAGAAACCAGGTGTCCAGGTGTCCAGAAGACCATGGAAAGTGACTTAATAGTTTCAACATTTAGTACCATTTCCTTCAGTGTTGATAATTCCCCAGATCTTTTAGTCTCTGACATTCTCTAGAGTCTATCTCTGGAAGATATTGTTTTTTGTCCTTAAGAAGTGCTTTGTGTAACATAAATAACCAAAGAAAACAAACTGGCAAAGCACAACCGAAAAAACTGAGGGCAGACAGGCAGACAGAGGGCAAGAAAAACAAAATGGAATTCAATCAGCAATTGCTGGAAACCAAATTCTGCCAACACCCTCAATGAGCCTGGAAGTGGATTCTTCTTGCATCTTCAGATATGAGTTAAACCAAGACAACATTTTGATTTCGACCTTTGATTCCTTGAGCAAGAGAACCCAGTAGGGACTGTCATCCAACAAGCTATGAGATACTCGGGATGTTTTGGGGGTAATTCATTAGAAAGCAATAACAAGTGAAAACACCAGAGGCGGCTAGTACTGAGCACTCTCTTCCCAGCTCACTATTCTAAGTGCTTTATAGTTAAAAAAAAAAATCACATTATTGCCATGTGATTGGGGCTATTCTTATCCCAAGGCAATAAAGAGGAATTCACAGTGGGAAACTGTGTGACATCTGAAGAACAAGGAGCATGTAGCAGACAATACACAGTACCCTATTCACGAGAAAGCAGAACCAGTGGAGCAGACAGAATGGAAATTTTTAATTAGTATAATAGATATCTTTATAAAAGTATGTTAGATATTGGGAACATAAAGCAGGAACAAGCAGTTACAAAGAAGGAAGAACCACTTAGTGATATTAAATATGAAAGAAATAATATATAATATATATAATACATATAATATATTATATATATATATATGTAATCATTGAGAGAGAAACATGGTCATGGCAGAACAAATCAGTGCTAGTGGCCTGCTGGAGGCCTCGGCCCTGTTATGCACTGAGTTTCCAAGTGCACAGAATACTGTGTGTGGCTTTTGACAAGCTAAAAAGGAGGTCAGAAACCTTGTATTTAGAGGACACTAATCTAATCTACATTTTTCACAAGATAATCTCTTAAGGGCCTCCCTGGTGGTGCAAGGGGTTAAGTCACAGCTGTAGGAAGCTACCTGCAGCATGAGTTCGATCCCTGGCCAGGGAGGTGACCCACATGGTGCAACAGACCTCTCCTGACTTGCTCACTGTTCCCTTCAGCAGTGTATTTCAGTCAGTCTGCCTGTTCTGTTCCCCACTCTCTCTGGTGAATCCTCTCACCCCCACACCTCCGGCCTACACCTCAGTTCTTGTATGCATAAATAAATAAATCTTTCAAAAGAAAACAAGATAATCTCTTAAGAATGAAGAAGTATCTTATCGACTTTGTTCTCCCTCCCCAGATATCCCAGGTTCAATAAGCCAAAGAGATAAGTGAGGGGAACTCCCAGCAAGATCCTCTCCTTCCTGCCTCATTCACAAACATGGCCAATGTAAACTTACTATGTGATTTCCAAATCTCAGGAAAAATATCATGGAACCAACAAAGTCAGAGAAAGAAAGATAAAATAATCAGGTCACTGCACCGCCCCCAGAGCAGAGCCAGGACACTTGGGGCTTTTCATTCTGCAGTGTGGAGCCTTGGCCAGTCTCCTGCCTCTTTTCCTCCTCCCAGCAGGCCCTGCCCAAGCATTAGTGCAGAAGGTCAATGAGTGGGAATTCACTGTCCTGACAGCTGGATTCTCTTCCTCATCTGATCTTCCTTGGCAGTACAGCCCCACCAGGCAGAGAGCAGAGTGCATGCAGTCAGCTTGTTGTAGAGCAACCCCAATACAAAACGGGGTGCCTGACTGTGGGTCCTCACCCACACGCTTAAAAGGACTTCTCAATGCTCTACTGCAGGCACACACGAAAGGTTCATAAAAGGTTTATTTACAAGGGAAGGGGAAAGGAGGAAATGTACAGCTCAGGGAGAAAAGTGGGAGACAAAGTTTTAAATGAGTCCTACCCGATCTGCCAATCAGGAATCCCAAAATGGCACTCTGAGAGCTGGCTGAGAGCCAGGAGCGGTGAAGCCGGGAGGCCAGCGATAGCCAGCCCCCCAAGGCCCACGTGTTTGGTTTTTATATCCAACCTGGCTGCCCAACTCCACCCTCAGGTCCCAGCCACCTTCCCTTTGGTGGTGATGGGATTTGTCTTTCCCAATGTCTTGATGGCTTTAGTCTGGAGTGGGGGTGGGGTCCACAAAGCCTGTATGGGATTAACTCAGGACATCATTTCCCCCTAACAAGCTGGCACACCAGATGTTTGCCCAAGTCAGAGCCAGGAGCTCATCTGGGCGCCTGCCAGACCAGGAGGAAGGGGCCAAGGTCCAGAGCCCATGTGCAGGAAGTGAACACACAAGGGTTGGCCCCACTTATAGACCTGGGGACTCAAGCTGGACTGTTTCTCTGGACAGAGATTCCTCTCTGTGCAGCCTTCCTACAGGCCGAAGAAGCGTTGAGAAGGTGAAGAGGTGACTGGGAGTTTTGCCCCTGAACCATATCTGAGCAGTTGAAACCTCATTTCCTTTGGCAGGTCTTTGGCTATTGACTCTCCACCTCCCTAGAAATGAAGGGACTTCCATCGTGAGGTGCCACCAACTCCATGGGGAGGCCGAGACATCCTCCACACCGTCAGGTCCCACCTGGGTGGGCGGGGTCTGTCTAGCCCTGCTGTCACTAGGATGTGGCACTAGCGCTGGGACAGGGACTTCCAAGGACAGGAGAGGACACTGTCACATTGTCCAAATCACAAAGACTGCAAATAAAAGGCATTGCTTGACCCGTTCTGAATAGAGACGGCCTTGAAATCTTGCGGCTGGTCATTTGGATCAAACATGTACTTTTTTCACATAGTTATGAAAAAATGACCAGTACAAATGTCATCAAAGTTAATGACCATGGCCAATATAAAAAGAACTTATGAAGGACGTGAGAAAATCCACGTACGAAATCTGTAGGTTCCTAAGTGAAGTAATAGGCCACTGAAATAATAGGTACTAAGTGAAATGAAGGGTTATTCTTAGTACGATGTGATATTAGTGCCTCAGGGACAATAACAGAAGCTGACTTGTTACCATGGGAGGGGGGCATCTTTACACACATTCTTTCTTGCCAAGGGCACCCTTATTCCCTTTGGGTGGATTATTTCTCCATAGAAGTGTTACAGGGCAGCCCCAATACAAAACAGGGTGCCTGACTGTGGGTCCTCACCCGCGCGCTTAAAAGGACTTCTCAATGCTCTACTGCAGGCACACGCGAAAGGTTCATAAAAGGTTTATTTACAAGGGAAGGGGAAAGGAGGAAATGGACAGCTCACGGAGAGACGTGGGAGACAAAGTCTTAAATGCGTCCTACCCGATCCACTGATCAGGAATCCCACAGGGCGCTCTGAGAGCTGTCGCCAGCCAGGAGCTGTGAAGCCAGGAGGCGAGCGACAGAGCGAGCCCCCCAGGCCCACGTGTCTGGTTTTGATACCCACCCTGGCGGCTTCCCTGCACCCTCGGGTCCCAGCCTCCTTCTCTCGGGTGGGGACCGGCTGTGTCTTTCCCCATGTCCTGATGGCTTTGGTCTGGCGTGGGGGTGGCGTCCACACACCCTGCATGGCATGAGCTCGGGACAGCCTCTCCCCCTCCCAGCAGCCGTGTGGGTGCCTCTGACAGCCCGTCTCTGCCTGCCCGTCGCCAGGAGCGCCTCCTTCCCGTCGGGCGAGGAGGAATCCTGCTCTTGGGAGTCTCACGGACAAGCCAACGGAACGAAACCATGGCTTGTTCATGCACACCGACCCGTGTGCTTGGATGCCAGGGAAAGCGTGCGAGAGACCTCCGGACAGACACGGGAGGTTCTCACTCCCGGCCAGCGTGCTCCATGTCCCCCCGACCCCCTGTCTCTCTCCCCTCCCTGAGGAGCCGGCCGTGGGCATCCAGCACCGATCCTGCCTCCCCCACCCAGACCCTGGGTCCTCCCCACGATGTGTCCATGTTCCGTCTTTCACCCCCACTTTCCGAATGCAGGGTTTATCATAAAATCAAGATATCTATGTAGTCCTTTCCCAGATATTGGGCTACAACCAGAAGCTACCAAGCAAAACCACCCTCCTTCAGACAGGGATTTGGAGTTCGTTTTCTAACAACTCTAACATTCTCCAATCAACTAAAGTGTCAAGGGACATTTGCTATCAACCTTGCACTGGTGTTTTCGCTGCTGTTCAGTTAAGAACAAAGTGAAACATTCTCACTCTGGGGGTTTTCACTCATTACCTGCCCAACCTTGACACTGGAGTTTGAAATACCCGCAAGGACAATAGAAACCCTCATCCCAGTAGTCCTGGCCCTATTGCTGGCAAAACCTGAGCATATGATGGTCTCTATTAAAAATGCAGGCTTTCCATTTGGTAATAACTCTGCAAGGAAGCAGCTTTCTTTTTCAACACTCTTAGAGAGACATTGGAACACTCAGAAGAGACATTGGAATTCATGAAGTCACAAGTGGCAATGAGTGGAGAGAGAGAGAGAGAGAGAGCAGGAAAGAGATGTCCTCTGAAAACCCAGAACTCCCAATTCTGAGGTCACCGCGCCCGCTGACACCGAGTACACAGATAATAATATACTTTCCAGTTGCAGACATGCTTCCCTGGCAACTTTAGAAAAAGAATTTTTATATGATCTACCGGTGAGACAATTTACAGTGGATAGTACTTTCCATTTTAAAAAGTGACATCGTAGCATTCCCTTCAGTTTTCATAACAGCCATAAAAGGATGATATTGCCTGTAGCCTTTTATAGACTGGACACCCTGTTTGGTAGTGAATAGACGTGGATGACACCAAATAGCTACTAAGCAGCAAAGCTGGAATTAAACCATAGCTCTGATGCAAACAGATTTTTCTCTCCCTTACACAACAACCACCTTCCTTTCCAACTTCATAGCACAGTCATCGTTTTCAGAAGTGCATTCACGTAAAGCCAGGAGAGAGCCAGCCCCACAACTCACGGCAGCCATTGGGATAGAGCTCACGTGCCAGGCACTTAGATTTTAACTTCTTCTAACAGTTCTCCCTGTTCAGGCTTTTTTTTTTTTTTTAAGCAATGTTTATTGTTTTTTACTTTTCATACTCTGGACAATTATTCAAGATATTTGCTGGAGGTATTGGAAGACTATGGCAATTCTTATGCTGTAGTCAAGTTCAATGAAGACTTGAACAGGGAAGGTTCTACACACAAGGTGTTACAACTGAAAAGGAGCCAAAAGGGGTTTAAACTGATGTCAGGTGTAGATTTCTTTTTTTTTTTTTTTAAGATTTATTTATTTACACAAGAGTTGGGGTACAGGGCAGAGGTGGCGGGGTTGGGGGAAAAAGATTCACCAGAGACAGAGTGGGGAACAGAACAGGCAGATTGACTGAAATACACTGCTGAGGGGAGCAGCGGGCGAGACAGGAGAGGTCTGCCTCACCATGTGGGTTTCTCCCTGGCTGGCTGGGAATCGAATCCGTGCTGAAGAGGCTGTGGACAGCTTCACAGCACAGCACTCAACCCACTGCGCCACCAGGGAGGCCCAGGTGTAGATTGCTAATCTGTCCCCTTCTCTAATCACATAATCTCGATTGCTTATACACATTGTTCTTTATAATCACCACTTTAAGAGTTATTAAAAATTACAATGAAATCCAAGTTGAGCTAGGTGAGGACATCTCACCTATAGAGATTCTGTTTATATTGGAGGTGGGAAGGCTAGCATCCAAGCCCACCTATATTGGGTAATGGCGGTCCCACATTTCTGCTAAAAGACACCCTACCCCACCCCCACTCCTCCCAGCAATGACCCTCCCCACATCAAACACAAAGCTGGGGTAGGTGTTGCCATTTTCTTCTAGCCCAGTGGTAAATACCAGACAGAAGCTGACTCAATGATAATCCTTCTCTGCCATCTTAAAACTCAACACAGAATCTGGGAAGGGCCCTTCTTCCAAGTAGGAATCAAGGAGAAATCAGGGAATTTGACTTCCATTTGCATCTTTCTGTGGAGGAGTGATAGGCATAGGGGAGAATCCAGGTGAGAGATAAGAGCAAGTGCTGAAGGCTGTTATCAGTAATCAGGGTCCTAAGCCCCACTGGGGGGCAGGAGGGAGGGTTGCATGCCCTATGATCTTTCCCCAAATGCCTCTTTTTACCTCAAATGATTCAAGTGAGTTCTCTTATCATTGCAGTCAACCTAAACAAGTCTGATTAATTCAAAAGAGCAATATCCAAGGCGTTGGAATTCAGAGGACTTAGCAAGATCTAGCAAAAAGTTTTACGCTTTCGTGAGAAATATTCTAAAATACTGGGAAAGGACATTATCAATCCTGTGCCCCCAAAGCCAGTAAAAGGCTGACTGACATGTTAAATTGTTGTCTGATTGTTATAAAACTCAATTTTCTCTTTGCGGAAGAGTGGAAAAAGCCCTCCACTGGGTATCAAGTCCCTTAGACTCAGAAGTTGTACCCCAGTTACTATCATGCAGTCACAGAGTCCTGCAACTTTGGGCAAGCCTACTTTACAGTCCTCACTTAACCAGCTGAGTTCCCAGGCTGCAGCCATGCATGTCTTTCAAGCAAACTCTAAGAAATCGTCCACAGAGTGTTCTGAAAATACTTGGCAAACTTCGTATTCTAGTAACTTTAGAATGCTTAAGAGAAAGACGAATATCCCAATCCAACACAAGGACATGAACGGACAAAGCATAGAAATGGTTCAGACATCCTTGCCACAGTTTCACTTGATGCACGCCCCCCAAACTTAGAGACGATTATAATGCAGTGTTACTTCAGTTTTCAAGAATAAGAGTCTCTATCACACTGATCACTAAGGACAGGCAACTTAAGACAACTGAGATATAATTTCCCACCCACCATACTGCCAAAGACTCAGAAGATTCATGACTTTTAATATTGTCAAGGCACGAGATCGCAAACTCTCTTACCTTGATTGTATGTGCTTTCTGGAGGCAAGCTGGAAACACATGGGGTGATGCTCTATTGTCCGTTCTTTCAGCCCAGCAATCCCACCACGAGCCAGTCATTCTAGGAAAAAATTCAACAAGGTCCAGATATGAGTGTCCAATCTCTGAACATGGACACCCACGACAACACTGTACATTTTACATAAAACTAGGAACAACCTCAATTTCCATTAATCAGTTACTGGTTAACTGTCAAACCATGGTGAGTTAATTAACACAGCCCTAGAATTTCACACAATGGAAGAGTTGGACCTACGTGCAAAAGAGTCAAGCTGGGCCTTGTGCTGACAGTGTTCAATAAACATTTCTCAAGTGAATGAATCATATTTTGAAGAGGTTTCAGGTATGACTGTTAAACTATCAGAAGATGGAATGTGATTTTATATCTTTAAACAAAAAGGAGTTGTTTACATAAGTGCACAAATGCTTTTAAAACATATATGAAATTGTTAGAGTGGCTATGTTTAGTTGTAGATGGGGCAACGTGCTATTTGACATGCTTCTGTATGTTTGTTTTCTTCTTTTACAGTGAGTGTATGTCACTCTTACTTAGGAGCTTAGTAATTATACAGCTAATGCAGAACTACTTCTCACTTGTAAATATTAAACCATGTTGAGCAAATGTGCTCTCTTGGTCCTCTCCCCAGAGAGAATGCTGTAGCAGTCAAGGGCAACTTCAGCATGCAGACTGGGTAGGTTCCAAGCTACCTTTAGTACCACTAGGCATATCACCTAGGCAAGTTACTTAACCTCCCTGTGCCAGTTTTGCCATCTTTAATACACAACTGACAGTAATACTTAGAAGAGGCAGAGACCTGTTGGAAAGATTGAATGAGGTAACACGGGATGTTCCAATCCCTGCCTGCCCCGAGTGGGTGAGAGGGCAGTGGTAACTGACAGATCCAGCGCAAGGTAGGCATTCAGTGTAATAGAAGTTGTAATCATTAATAAATCAAAACTGCAAGTATTTGGGGACCTCCAAGAATGAGCAGGTTGAACAGGTTGAAGGTTGAAGCAGGTTGAAGCTGGGGAGCGGTTGGGGGGAACTGGAGCCAAGCTGACTATCTCTAACTCAACACTCAGGGGCAGCTTCTGTTGAAGATGGCCGACTGCACCCAGCTGGTCAAGCGCCAGTGACTGGATGACAAGGGACACCAAGAGGACAGAGGGTCTAGGCTGTGTCACAGGATGGGTCTAATTTAGAAGGCTCGCTTGATTTCCCAGGGAGCACGGAGTATAATTAACCAGCAGGGAACACAGAGGCCTCCTATTTGGGTTCCCCAGTAGACCTGTTACAGCCAAAGGAGGAGGCAGGCACAGGATATTATTAACTGTCCCGAGAGCAAAGTCCCATAAGAGCCAAGTTGTTCTTTATCAGCAAATTCCACTGCAGACTTCGCATCCCTGGAGAGAAAAGCAGGCCCCGCCAGCAAGGAGCACTCCACTTGTGCTTGCTGGGGAGAGAGGAAATCAGTGCCTCCCTGTCCAACTGCTGGGAGGAAAGGATGTCCTGAGCAAACTCCATACAGGTTTTGTGGACTCCACCCCCACTACAGACCAAAGCCATCAAGACACTGGGAATGACAAATCTAATCATCACCGAAGGGAGGGGTGCTGAGACCTGAGGGTGGAGTTAAGCAGCCAGGTTTGGTATAAAACCAGGCACATGGGCTTTGGGGGGTCTCTCTCTTGGCCTCAAGGCTCTTGGCTCTTGGCTCTTCACCAGCTGTCGGTGTGCCATTGGATTTCAGGTCAACGGAACTGGTAGGACGCATGCACGAATTTATCTCCCTCTTTTTTTCCCTGAGTTATTCATTTCTTCATTTCCCTTTCTTTTGTAAATAAACCTTTTATTAACCTGTGCCTGCAGTTGAGTATTAATAAGTCCCTTTAAAGCACATGGGTGAGGACCCACAGTCAGGCCACCCGTTTCATATCAGGGTTGCCCTGTAACACACAGCCACTTTCCTTCTGATGTTCAGTTGTGGATTTTGGAGGATTGGCAAAGATAATTATGGTCCTTCAATGACATAAACCACTAGATAGTCTAAAGGAATGATAGGCCTTTTTATTAGTTTATGATTATGCTTGTAAAGGAATTGCTAAATAATGGAAAATTCTTTAAATGAGTTTGGTTTTTGAATAACTAGATTTACTGACCTACTTTGACCTACTGAATCTAGATCTCATACAGAGCCAAAGGCTGCAGTAAGTCCCCAGCCCTGCCGGAGGGTGGAATCTTTGGGATCAGCCTCTCCCCGGGCAGGAAGCAAACTGAAGTTCACTCTGGCATCAGAGAAACTCAGAGTCAGAAAAATGGGGTGCACTTTCCTGAGGCCTCTCATTTGGTAACCTGTCGCAAATATGCTTCTGCAGAGGCTAGTGCTGCTTGGAAGTCTGCCTCCAGTCAGACAGGTCTACCCCTACCCTGCTAAGGGGACTGTGGGAATTCAGAAGGGTCTGAAGGGCTGGAGGCTGTGTTCCCTGCTTCAGTGGGACACTGTGTTCCCCTCTGCCGAATCTCTCTGATGCTGACACTCTCCCTGGGCGGCAACCCGCAAACTCTTGTCCCCTTTTTAGAGCTGCCAGCCTTTCTCTCTTGCTCCACTCCATCAGGGAGGTCTGGACTGGGGCTGACACCTTCTGTTTGCCCTGATGGAGAGACAGGCACTCTCTCATACATATTCCCTCATCCCATACACCCAACTCTGTAGCAGTTGCCCAAGCCCCTCTAAACAAACTGGAGTCTTAAAACAGCTTGCACCCAGAAAAAGGCACGAAGGGCTAATACCTACTGTGATGTGAGTGGGCACGAAAAACCTGATGCTAAATGAGGGAAGCCAGAGGCCAAAGGAGACTCCACTAACATGAAAGACCAGAATAAGAAAATCCATAGAAACAGAATGCAGGTTATTGGCTGTCTGGGAAACTGCTTTCTAAAGGAAATTAGGGTTTGCTTTGGGGTAATGACCATGTTTTGGAAGGAATTAAAAGTGGGGGCTGCACAACATGGTCTCTGAGTAAAAGGCATTGACATGGTCAATGTTGTGTTATGCAAATTTCCCCCTCATCAAAAAAAAAAAAAAAAAAAAAAAAATAAGAGGGAATAGCCAGGTCTTTCAATTTTCAGACCCCCAGTTTCTTTCACTGGATTACCTGTTTGCCAAGTTTGAAGATAAAAAAAAAATCAATAACCTTCTGCTATATATTTCATTAGATATGGAAAAGCAATTTATTCCTTTAACATGTGAAACAACAAGAAAGATTTTAAATTTAAATAGTATTATTATAAAAGTAAAACAGGTGTGTGGAAAGGTCACACACAGCACAGATAGGCGGGTACATACAGTAAAGGTACGTGAGAGCCAGTCAGTCTCCCAGACACTGTCTCGCTCCCTAGAGATAAGCAATATTAATAGTTGTGTAAATTTCCAGAAGGTCTTCTAGAGCTGAGCATATGCATTACCATCTGGTCCTCTCTTTTGCTTTTTTTTTTTTTTTAATTAACAATAGCTCTTGCAGAATTTTAATAGAAAATATACCCAGCTCATGAATTCTAATAGCTACAAAATATTGCATTTTATGGACCTCTTGATAAATGTATTTACTTTCCCCTCATCCTAATAGTATGTTTCTTCTTCAAGGGCTCCATTCACATGCATCGTGTTTAAAAGCCAAAAACCATTTGAAGGTCTAGGCAATAACAGTGATCGTCAAGCTTTAGAGTAGGGATCACTAATGGAGCCCAGAAAAATGAAGTTTGTGAGCCTCATTCCTAGTAGGTCTGGGTGGGTCCAATAATCTCTGTTTTTTAATAGACACCTAGGTTGTTCTAATGCGTTTCCTAACCCTACTAGAGTAACATTGAAACAAACAGGGGCCTCCCCGGTGGTGCAGCGGGTTGAGCGCAGCACTGTGAGACTGTACACAGCCTCTGCAGCGCAGGTTCAATTCCTGGCCGGCCAGGGTGATTCCCACATGGCACAGCAGACCTCTCCTGTCTCGCCTGCTGCTCCCCTCAGCAGTGTATTTCATTCAGTCTGCCTGTTCTGCTCCCCACTCTGTCTCTGGTGAACCTGTCACCCTCCCACATCTCTGGTCTGTACCCCAGTTCTTGTATAAAAATAAATCTTAAAAAAAAATAAAAAATTAAAAAATAAATGTGTGAAAATAATAGAAGAAAATGTGAAAAGCCCTTCCTATGACTTTAAGTAGGGAAAATGCATTTCATGTATAACGCTCAGCAGTCAAAAAGAAAACAATGACAAGTTGAACAACATAAAAATATAAAGTTCTATCAAACCATAAACAAAAAATTGGGGAAACTCCTCATAGCACATATCACAGAGCTAATTTCTTTGGTACATGAGATACACCAATGTCCATGAGAAACACAGGCAAAACATGAGTAGGAAACACAACTGTCAAATGACTCTTAAATATTCAAAAATGCTTAATCTTTTCAAAATTATAAGAAAATAAAACTACATTATCTTCACTATAAAATTGTGTTATCTTCTCAAAACCTTAAAATGTTTTCTTTTTCTAAGATTTATTTTTATTTATTTATGTATACAAGGACTGGAATATAGGCCAGAGGTGCAGGGGGTAAGAGGATTCACCAGAGACAGAGTGGGGATCAGAATAGGCAGATCTACTGAAATACACTGCTGAGGGGAATAGCGAGACAGGCAAGGTCTGTTGTGCCATGTGGGTCAGCTCCCTGGCTGGGGACTGAACTCGTGGTTCAGTGGCTGGTGATAGCTTGATAGTGCTGAGACTTAAGCCCTTGCACCACCAGAGAGATCCAAAGCCTTAAATATTTTTTAAGAAAAAATAGTTGTCCAGACAAATACAGCAGGTCTTCAAATAATGCCATTTTGTTCAGTGTTATTGTCCTTATAAAATTGATGAAAAAAAGAAATCCTGGTTGATTGTGTTGAATAAAACAAACTGCTTTCATCCTACATTCCTTTGCTTAAGGTCCCCAGTTTCCAAGAAACTATGGTTGATATTATGTGCAGATTTGCTGCACAGGAAATTATAAGGGCATGAACTCATAAAATGGTTGTCATCCAGATAAATATAAAATCCAAATGCACCAAATATAGGATGGATAGGGACAGGCATCTATGCCATTTTTCATGTGGGAAAATATCTACCATCTTAGTTGACAACAAATACAATAAAGTCAAAGTTAAAAAGCAAAGCTCTTGGTATGATCCCATTCATGTCAAAATGTAGTCAAATAACTTCACAGCACAACCAGTTTTAACAATAATTACAAGAGGGGCAGTGAATGCCTCTCTAGGACCATCCCCACCAGGAAGATCCAGAAATTGATTTTATAGAAACCTCTTTACAAATGAAATAAGAACTGCTTAGTGACGTGAGAGAGAACAAGATTGGCAACGCTTTGCTCTGAGGAGTTAATGTCAATCCTATGAAATGACTCCATGACCCATGTCTTAGTCAAGGTTCTCCAGTGAAACAGAAGCAGTAGGTTATCTATCTATATCCAGATCTAAACAGATAAAAGGAAATGTATTCTAGGAATTGGCTCACTTAAGTATGAAGGCTGAGAAGTCCCACAATCCATCACTTGCAAACTAGAGCACAAGGAAAGCCAGTGGAGAAAGTCAGTTGAGACCAAATGACCGAGGAACAGTGGAGAAGATGGTGTAAGTGCCAGTCTGGGTCCAAAATCCCAAGACAGGGTTTGTTAAAGGACACATTCATTTATGTAGAAAACCTGAAAGAATGGACATTAAAACTTCCTGGAAGTAACAAGTGATGATAGCATGCTTGCAGTTCTCACAACTAACACAGGGCCTCTCTGGTGGCCTAGGGGTTAAGTCTCAGTGCTATCACTGCATGGCCTGAGTTCTATCCCCAGCCAGGGAGCTGACCCATATATGGCAAAGCAGACCTCTCCTGTCTCGCCCACTGCTCCTCTCAGCAGTGTATTTCAGTAGATCCGCCTGTTCTGCTCCCCACTCTGTCTCTGGTGAATCCTCTCACCCACTCACCTCTGGCCTGTACCCCAGTTCTTGTATGCATGCATGCATAAATAAAAAATCTTTAAAAAAAAAACTAACACACAAAAGTTAATTGCCTTCCTATGTTCTAGCAATGAACAAGGATGATTTGAAATTAAAAACACAATGTCGTGTACATTAGCACCCTGCAAATGAAATACTTAGGTATAAACTTAACAAAATATTTACAAGAGTGATAAGATTGGAGGAACAATATCAAAACAAAATAAATGGAGAGCTATTATTTATGCAGAGGAGGATATAATATTGTGAAGATGTCAGTTCTTCCCCAAATCGAGCTATAGATTCAGTGCGACCCCAGTCAAAACTCTAGTGTATCATCTTGTGGGTATTGACAAGGTTCATGCAGAGACAGAAGACCCACAACAGCCAAGACAATACTGAAGGAGACGCACTACTGACTTCAAGCCTTGGGTAAAGCAACAGCCATCAAAGCAGCGTAAGAGAAGGTGAGATTTTCCATGAAACTTTTGCCAAATAGCCAACTTTATCTTTGTCCCTGGGAGACCACAACATAGAGGATTTAACCAGTTTCATCACCCTCAGATCTGCATAGCCCAAGAGCCATGATTTTAATTTAAGAAAAGTGCTATACTATTGTATAATAGTGTGAAGAGTTTGCCTCCTTAGGATTCAGATTTCAAATGAATCCGAAGTTTTACATACATATTCAGACCCAGCTATACAGATGTTGTGAGGCGCAGAGAGAGACTCGGTTGGATGTCATCCCAGTAATATTAAGTAGGTAACAAAACAGAGAGACATATCATGTCTCAGCCACGGAGTGTTAAAGCAGTGGCCTTTGATGTTTTCTGGGATAAAGGCCACAAGAATGTTTCTTTTCCTGCTCCTTGCAAATCATGTGCTCTTGAGCAATCAGCCTTTTCAAACTTGAGTTTTGTCATCCCTAAAAGGGACATGAAAGTGTTTGTCTTGCCTATTTCTCAGGGTTACCAGAAGGATTAAATGAAGTGAGGATTCCAAAGTGCTACATCACGGTGGGATGCAGGACCAGCTTTGCCCAGGGTCCCCGTGTGAGGAAGTCTTGTACTTGGGACACCAGGACAGGGGCTGATTCCTCTTCCTGAAAAACTGTGGAAGAGGAATCTGGGGAAATGAGAAGAGTCATTTGAGGACAGGACTGAAATTTTTGAGAATTTTATTTCTGTGCTTTCCTTTCCCAATGGGAAGAGATCCTTCCGAAGCTTAGCAGAAAGAACATGGGCTTTGGAATCACTCCAGGATACAAATCCTGCCTCTGCTCTTTTCTATCTGTGTGACCTTAAGAGTGTTTATTAACCTCTCTCAGAGATTTGCTTCCATCCTGTAAAATAGGGGAACAGGAAAAGCTTTTTTTAATACCTAGCATGGAGTAGTCACTTAATAATTAATCTCTGTAATTTCTGTTAATTGCCCATGTCTTCCTCTGTATACTTACAAACACCAGGTTTGCCATTTTAATGTCAATAAAATCAAATCTGACAAATGCAAACATGAGACATCTCCATGGAGTCACTAGGACAGCCCTCACACTCTGCAGCAGGTATCAACAGTGACACCCATGACATTGGGATGGGGATGTTAGTATGTGGGGGTGAGCTGTCCTGTGCTCTGCAGGACTTAGCAGCACCCCTGATTTCCACCCAGTAGATTCCAATAGCATCCCCCTAGTGCTATAACCAAAAATGTGTCCAGATATTGTCATGTCCCCTGAGGGCAAAATCACCCCAGTTGAGAATCACTGCTCAAGAGGAATTTTCTGGGAATGAAGGGAAGATGAGAAAGTGTTCCTGCAAGGTCAGAGCCACGGGAAGAGACAATCAAAAACCTGGGATTAGCTGTCAGAAGGTTTGCAACAGTACAATAGAGAACCATTCACCATTTAAGCTGACTGTTAGCCCAGCAGTAACTGACATCATGGGTGAGCCACGTGGGTGTTCACGTCAGTGCAGAGCTTAAACGTTTAAACAAGATGACTCTGCTTAGGAGACTTATTGAAATAGCACCTATGGTCACGCACACAGATTTTAGCAGTTGGGTTCATCCGAGTGGGAGCCAGGAAGGAATGAGATCCAGAAGGTTCTCTAGCCAACAGTGTGGAGCATCTGGCAGGCGCTTGGGAGTCTGGGTGAGTGGTCAGTTCTGCAACACACAGCATCACGTGTCAGGTAAGGAAAGTTGAGTTTCTCTTGTTCCAGGGGACTCAGCCTCAGTCCTATTGGCAGGAATTTTCCTGTTCCTTGTAGAAATTTAGACTCCTTGGGGGTAGAAATCTGTGCCCATCAGTGTGTCATGCTGAAGTTTAGGATAAAGTGAGAAGGATGGGGACCACTGTGGAGGTTGGTGAATGGAAGCCCCTAAAAAGACCTCTGCTTGGAGCAGGGCGACCTAAGAGAACCACGGTCAGCTACTGAAGGCCATTTCTGCTTTTTAAAACAAGGCCACCAAAGCCTTCATTAAAAATCTTATGGAAAGATTTGTGCAAGACTACAGCTTGGAACGTCTGGTTATAAGTTGTTTCTTCCACAAATGTTGTTTAGCACTTGCTGGTCAGGTTCTGTCCAGGTGTTGGAAAGAGCTGTCATCCAGACCAGTCCGTTTCTCCCCCATTTATTTGGGTAGGGTCTAGGATCAGCCGCAGGCAAAAACAGGGAAGCAAGACCTGTGTGTCTTTTGAGGGGCCCCCTTCTTGTGCTCTGAGGTGCAGCTTCAGTAGCAAGTCCCCAGGGAAACAGTTAAAAGCGCAAACTCCAAGATCTGAGTTCACATCTTGCAGGCTAAGTGAGACTGTGAAAGAGCCCAACTTGTCAGCATCCAGTGTCCTCATCTGTAAAATAGGAAAAAATCCCATATGCCTCATAGGCTTGGTATGGGGAGTGAATAATAAAATACATGCAAAGATTATACCAAAGTAAACGTACTTCCAGTGGTAGCTAAAATAGCAGTAACAACCACCGCACGTTCACCCTGGACTCCGTGCCTCAAGCCACCTATTGTTGTGATCAGAGTCCCCAGCCTTGCTGCTAGCACCCGCACATGCCTTTCCCCACTCCCTCCGGAGCCTGCCCTGCAGAACACGCAAATCCTCCCTCTCGAATTCTAGTCCTGCATCTTGCTTTCTTGGGTTAACATTCCTGGGCATGAGAAGAGGCTGAAAGTCCTGTAATTCAGGGCTTATAAAATTTTTTACCTGTACCACCCTGGTGGGGTGGTTGTCCCAAACTCTGAAAACCAGCACCAGATGAAATCCCAGGAAGCTCAGTTTCCATGAGATGTAACATCTAGGCCTCAACAGAAAGTCTGAACTGTAAAAGCTGACTCATAAGAGCCCTTCCCTAAGAAATGGTATTTCAGGGGTGTAGGAAAAGCGTCTGTTAAAGTATCATCAAAGACCAACTTCTGCTAAGGGAGAGTTGTCCTGATGACAGCTGTGGGTGCTAATTAGTTATGCTGAATTGCAGGTAAAATACCCAGAAAAATCATACTATTTTTGAGGCACTAGCCCACCAGGGGCATAAAGTTGACTTGAAGTCATCTGATTGATCTGGATGAAGGGCACAGATGATCACCTTGCTGACATCATCTGTACTTCTCTCCCACCTTGTTTTTCTCTCTGTTCAAATACCCTAGTCAAGCTGGCCTCTTGCTGTCATTCAAACACCAGGGTCTTCTTGCCTCAGGACCTAAGTGCTTGATTTCCCCTCCGTAAGGAATAACCTCTGTCTATATTTCAAATACCTCGCTCACTCACCTCTTTCTAGTCTACTCAAATGTCTCCTGCTGGGAACCTTTGCTCCTGAAGTCTCCTAACTAACTTCCAGCCCCCTCCCCCCTTAACGCTTTAAATTCCCATTCCTTGATTTATTTTCCTCTAATATACTACATATTTTATTTTAAAATCGTGTTGGTTCTTTTTCTCCCTTTGAGCTGCATATGACTTTCACAGATCCTAGGCATTTATCCTAGGCATTTATGCTTGCCTAGGTCTTTCTCTTCTTCCATGAAAAAATTATTAAAACTTTTATTTGAAGACTGTATTGCTATAAAGACAAATATAATCTAGGCTGGATTCACCATTTTATGTTCTTTTTCTCCAGATTTTAAAATAAGTTAAGGGCCTCCTCTGGTGGTGCAGCAGTTGAGTGCTGGGCTGCGGAGCTGCCTGCAGCCTCTGCAAAACCAGTTCGATCCCCGGCAGCGGGGATGGCGAGGGTCCCACATGGCGCACAGACCTCTCCTGCCGTGCCCGCTGCTCCCCTCAGTTGTGTACTTTGGTCCTTCTGCCTGTGCTGCTCCCTGCTCTGGCTCTGGTGAATTCTCTCAACCTCCCACTCTTCTGACTGTTCCCAGTGCTTGTATAAATAAATAAATAAATAAATAAATCTTAAAAAAAGTTAAAAACTAAAAATTCTAGGCCTCCCTGGTGGACAGGGGCTGAAGTCTCAGCACTATGAAGCTATCACCAGACACTGCAACATGAGTTCAATTCCTGGCCAGGGAACTGACCCACATGGGACAGCAAAGCTTTCCTGTCTCGCCCTCTACTTCCCTTAGCAGTGTATTTTAGTAGATTCACTTGTTCTGCTCCCCACTTTATCTCTGGTGAATCCTCTCACCCCACCCCCGTACCTCTGGGCTACACCCCAGTTCTTGTATGTATAAATAAATAAAATAAATCTTTAAAAAAAAAATAAACCAGGTGATCTAAGAGGCACTGCTTGGCCCTAACCTTTGCTAGCAGAGATCACATGGAGGCTTCTGCCAGGTACCCCGCTCGGTGGAGACTTCTTAGTCTGAACCCTAGAAATCACCCATCTACCCAAAGAACACAAAAACATTTATTCAAAAGGATACCTGCATCCCTATGTTTACTGCAGACTATTTACAATAGGTAAGATATGGAAACAACCCAAATGCCCAAAAATAGATGAATGAATCAAGAATACACACACACACACAGAGGAATACTATTCAGCAATCAAAAAAGACAAACTAATGCCATTCGCAGCAACATGGATGGAGCTGGAAGGGATCATGCTCAGTGAAATGAGCCAGAAGGGGAAAAAAAAATATCAGATGGTTTCATGTATAGGAGGAATATAGGGGAACCAAATAAGGCATCAGGGAAAAAAATAAATAAAAAACAAAAATTGGGCCTCCCTCGTGGCTCAAAGGGTTAAGATGCAACCTATGAGCTATCTGCAGCCACTGCAGCATGAGTTCGATCCCTGGCCAGTGAGCTACCCACATGGTGCAGCAGACCTCTCCTGACTCGCCCACTGCTCCCCTCAGCAGTGTATTTCAGTCAGTCTGAGTCTGCCTGTTCTGTTCCCCGCTCTGTCTCTGGTGAATCCTCTCATCCCTGCACCTCTGGCCTGTACCCCATCTCTTGTATGCATAAATAAATAAGTCTTTTAAAAAAATAAATAATAAAAAAAGCAAAATTAATAGGCAACTATAAATCACAGACATTCTGCAGGGAAAGGAGAGAGATCAAAACAGGGAAGGGAAGAGCACAAGGAACTATGGTGATAGTGCAGAGGTGAACTGGTGGTGGGAATTTTATGGGGACTACACCTGAGAATTAAGACAAGAAAAGAAATTACAGGTAGAGCTCTGGTTGCTGAGCAAGGGTTGACAAGTGTCGGGACCGCTGAGCAGGTCTGCAGACATGTTCTGTCCAGATCCACTGACACTGTTGGCAAGAGTGCTCTGCCCTGGCTGCGTCACCATAGAAGAGCTGTCTTAGACATCTGTGACATGAAGAGACACAGTCTCATCGATGGGACTTCAAAAATGTCCATCGTGTTCAGCTAGGACTTGTGTTTGCCATACTTCATTTCAAACGACACGTCTATGGTGATTCTGCAACATGCGCTCCCAAAGAGCTCCCATGCCAGAGAGTTGAAGTTGATAAACAAGAGTCGGTAATGTCCTCTCTAGGCTGTAGATTATATTCAGGGGATTGAAATCCTTTCACCTCTAAACCTGTATGTTTACCTAATACGTATTTCACCTTCACCGAATATGTATTTTCACCTTAGGTGATGCCCAACAACAACAGATGAGTGACCAAGAAGATGTGGTATATATACACAATGGAATACTACTCAGTGATCAAAAAAAAGATAAACTCACGCCATCAGAGGCCACATGGATGGAGCTGGAAGGGATGCTGCTAAGTGAAATAAGCCAGAAGGAGGAAAACAAGTACTGTATGGTGTCATTTATATGTGCAATACAGAGAAAACAGACAAAAGGTCAAACAAACATAAAATATAAAAACAATCCTTGAAAACGGACCACAGATCTGAGGCATTCAAAGGGTGGAGAAGATCATGATGGACTGTGGTGGGGGACTATGGTGTTTTGGTGGTGGGAGAGCTTCAGTGACCGCACCCAAGGGGAGAGATCCTATATTGTCAAAATATTGACAAACGTGTAACAACAATGGTACTTCATTAATGAAAAAATAAGTACATGAGCATATAGAATTATAGGTATAATAGGGCCTCCCCTGGTGGCGCAGGCAGTTGAGCACCGCGCTATGATGCTGTCCACAGCTTCTGCAGCACCGGTTTGATCCTGGCCGGCCCGCAAGGGTCCCACATGGCACTGCAGACCTCTCCTGTTGCACCTGCTGCTCCCCTCAGCAGTGTATTTCATCAGTCTGCCTGCTCTGTTCCCCGCTCTGTCTCTGGTGAATCCTCTCACCCTCCCGTGCATCTGGCCTGTACCCCGGTTCTTGTATAAATAAATAAATAAATCTTTTTTTAAAAAAATAATTATAGGTATAATAGGATTGCAATTTAGAGTATTAATTCTTACTGTGGATCAAGTTCCAAAAAAATAATAAAGCTATAGATACAAAACAAAAAGAAAAAGAATGTGCATTTCATGAGAATGGGACTTCTGTTGTGTCCTGAAAACCAGAACAACATGAGTTTATTGTAGGTTCTCAATAAATTCGTGTTAAACAAGTGAATGAACTACAGTCCCATCCATTCTCCACTGACTTCTCTGAAATGAAGCATAAAGGAGCTACAAAAAAGCAAGCATGAGCCTGTTCAGCAAACGATCAGAAACCACAACACAGCAGCTGCCCTGGTGACAGTAGCCTGAACAGTGGTCAGAGACAGTGGCCTCAGGAGATGGCACCTCCCATCACAGCCAGTGCTCTGGCTTCAGGCAAGGCAGGCAGGAGCAGAAGCAGAGGTTGGCACGGGTCGTCATGCCCTTGGCGGCCAATGGTAGATCTTCCTTGATGACAGTGGACACCTGCACCCCCGAGAATCAGAGTTGAGAACAGGACAAAATGGTTCCTGTCAGCCAAGAACTAGTTTATCACTCATGGGCCTGAAGCCACTAGCTTCTCTGTGTTCAAGGCAGTTACTTGGAAGCAGCACACCCTGCCTTGAATGACTGCTGATCTTGCAAGTTTGCCCTGCCTGCAGCCAGCCAGCTTCCTTTTAATCTTTTCCAATTTTTTGGAGATACACTTGACCCATAACACTGCATTCATTTTAAGCCAATGATTTGATATGTGTATGTATTGCAAAATGATCACCATGCGTTTAGTTAATATCTGTCATCTCCCATAGTTAGTGTTACCAGCTTTCTTCTTTTTTAAAAAAAAGTATTTATTTATTTATGCATACAAGAACTGGGTGCAGGCGAGAGGTTGGAGGCTGGTGAGAGAATTCACCAGAGACAGAGTGGGGAGCAGAACAGGCAGATCTACTGAAAGACACTGCTGAGGGGAGCAGCGGGTGAGACAGGAGAAGACTGCTGTGCCATGTGAGTTGCTCTCTGACTGGCCAGGGATCGAACTCGTGCTGCAGTGGCTGGCAATAGCTTGATAGCGCTGTGTCTTTGACCCCTGCGCCACCAGGGAGGCCCCCCAGCTTTCTTTTTTAAAGAGAAATCTCATCTTGGTAATAGAAGATGTATTGTTATGGATATCAGTGGGAAACAGCCAGTTCCCACACCATTCCTCAAGGGGGACAAAACTACTTGTGGGTGAACCCTGTCCATGTCACTCCTTCCCTCGGTGTCAGGTACTCAAAGGGACCCAAATTGAACCACAGCATGTCTTGACTTGCAAGCATCCTTGAAGTCTCATATCCCTTCTCAGATAAGCTGTGTATTTTAATAATGAACTCCTGCAAACCACATCTCTTTAATGTTTAAGCTCAAAGACAAATTTGAGAAGCAAAGCCCACAGTCAGGAGTGGGCTATAGTTCTGTGATGAGTAATTTGGGGAGGGAACGTCGCAAGGGTATATTTGGTGTCTCTCACAGCAAACCAACTTGACCCATGTTGAGGGGCAGTCCTGGGATCGTTCCCTCATACAACACAATCTAGCTATCGAGAAATCCTGTCAGGACCTGAGAGAAACATAATGGCCTTCTTTCTTATTGGATCCTTAAGAAACAGTCTTGGGCTGGGGTCAAATGGACAGGTCCGGGAATCAGAAGAAGAGCTATCAGCAGAACTGAAAGAGGCCCCAAGTCAGTAAACACCTTGAATGGAATCAGGCACCTTGTCTCTGGAGAGAGAACGAAGTCCAGAGGATAAAAATATAGAAAGAAAGCAATAGCTACAAGCAAGACCTAGACAAACATAGACAATGACTCTATGTTTGTGTGTGTGTGTGTGTGTGTGTGTCTTGAGAAAGAAAATAAATGTGCTCAGTGTAAAAATGTACTCAGAAGCCAAGTAACATGAGACCTTAAATTGTTCCATCAATTAGCAATATGAAGGTCCTGGGAAATTGGAGAGGACTAATGAGATATGAGAGAAGTTTGCTGGTTGTCTTCCAATACCCATCCTCCCCTTTTGTTTCGGTAACAGAATTTTTAGCTGATGTCAAGAATAAGAACTCCAATTGCCAGCCCTGTCTCAGGTAGCTGTGACCATGAGGTTGACTTAAGTCACCAAGTGGTAATGTCATGGTCAGCTACCAACAACATCCCCTAAGAGTCAGCTGGCCCAGGTGATTTGTCACTTCCCCACCTTCCTGCATGCTGTTTCCTAAAACATGGGTATAACGGTGTAAGCTCAAGCTCAGCTAATGAGGGCCATAGCCAAAGGATGGCCGTCCTGAGAGCTGGAAATAGCCGAAATGTCTAGGAACTGGGTGAGAAGAGCTGCTTTGCCATCCTGGCGTTGCCTCCCATCCAGACCTTTGTGACAGAGAACTATGCACTTTGTCTTATTTAAGCTACTCTTCTAGCTATGTGTCACCCCAGCTGAAGGCGCTCCAACAAATGTCTCCTCCACCTCATGGCCAGGCACAACTCTTGATCTTCCTTCCTCCCCATCTGTTCCTTACATATTCTTCCTCATAGTCTTCCCAATTCTCATCACAATTCCTGACACTCCTATAAATCCAGCACCTTGGGCCAAAAATCAACTTTGATTTCTCTTCCGGGCTAATTTAATCCATCAGGAAGACCAATTATCACTCAGGTCAGAAAAGGTAACTCACTCCTGCTGCAGCCTCCCTCTTCACCTCAGGCCATGCCAATTTCCCTCCACCGTCAAGGCCACAGCCACCTCACTGGTTCTTATACATCTACCATTCCCTCTGTATCCCTTCCCCATGGAAGATCTGAAATGATCTTTGTGAAAATGGTAAGTCACAGCTGAATCCTACACTCCACTGATGACTTGCCTTCATATTTTGATCAAAATTCTAAGTCCTGGCTGTGATCTGTGTGGACTCACACCATATGCTCCGGTCTACCTCCCAATTTCAGGTCTCACCTAGCTCCTCCTTGCTCATCCAAGTTACGTGGGCCCTCCTGCTGGTCCTTGAGAGCCCCCACCCCTTATTAACAATGCACACACTAAGCCAGATGCCTTGAGTCTTGGAAAAACACTTATACACGTTAGCTGCCATCTGTGTCGTGTGCATCTCTGTCAGCAGAAGTCTCGCCACATCTCCCTAGTAGCCTCTCCTGGCCCAGCTTCCTTTGCTAATAAGCTCCTGGAACTCAATGAGAAATAATAGCTAAGACCTAATAGAAAAGCTCGTATTTACCAAGTGCTCTCTTTCTATCAGAAAACCTTTCATTTATTTTCTTCTAAGTAGGGAATGTCATTATGCCCATCTTCTGGATGAGGACATGAAGAACTACATAGGTTTTGTGGCCCACACAAGATCAAGAACTAACGAGAGGGGATGTCGACCCAGATGTATCTCCCTGAACATCAGAATCCTATGCAATATGAATTCATGTGCTCATGAGAAAGAAAACCAAGTCTGGAGCGACTACTGCCTCTTGGAGTTCAAATCCAGGGAGGCCTGACTTCTCAGGAATGAATCATCTATTGCTGGGGACCACAATGGAAGTCCAAGACCACAAAGAAGCTTTTGAAAAAGACAAAGGGAAACTATTTTCCTTCACCATGTTAGGCTTGCTTAATCTACCTTACTTATCTAGCTCGAAGATCACCCCATTCCAGGACGGCCATCAGATCAGGTGAAGTACCATCTGAACACAATGAAACAGCCTGACACTGAGTTTATGGACTTACATTTAAATCCAAACCAAACACTGATATATCAAAATCATGTTCTGCAAAAGTAAACAATTGTTTCAGCATGATGCCACCTACTTATGAAAAGGAGTGGTGGAAATGGTCTATTAGAGAAATTGTTTCAAGTAATATCCTCATCACAGGGTATTGGGAAGACCCATTTGTATCAAAGTTCTACATAGCAGGAAAGCTGTTCTTGGGGGACCTTTGTGAAAAGTATACACCAGTTACTAAGCTGTTGTCTCACTCGCAACACACCCTCCTGTTCTTACCATCTGTCTTCTTGTTAGGACCCACTCATGGGGAATCAAAGGAGACTGCCTGAGGGGACAGTGACTTGGGTCTTGTGCTTGATTGCTGTTCCTGTCAGGTCACTCCAAAAATAGCCTCCCCACCCCCACCTCAAGTCTCTCAAAATGCTGTGAATCTCAACTTTCAGGGTTTTGTTTTTTTTTAACCCATTGAGGTCTGAGTTCTGGCTCTGTATAGCTCCTTCCTCTGAGCTTTTTTTTTTTTTTTTTAAAGATTTTTATTTATTTAGGGGTCTCTCTGGTGGCGCAAGGGGTTAAGACGCAACCTATGAAGCTGTCCACAGCCTCTGCAGCATGAGTTCGATCCCCTGGTCAGTCAGGGAGCTACCCACATGGTGCAGCAGACCTCCCCTGACTCACCCACTGCTCTCCTCAGCAGTGTTTTCAGTCTCTGTGTCTGTTATACTCCCTGCTCTGTCCCTAGTTAATTCTCTCACCCTCCCGCTCCTCTGGTCTGTACCCCAGTTCCTGTATCAATAAATAAATCTTTTTTTTTAAAGAAATATCTCAACTCTTTTTTAAAAAAAGATTGATTGATTGATTGATTGATTGATTGATACAAGAACCAGGGTATAGGCCAGATGCGCCAGAGGGTGAGAAGATTCACCAGAGACAGAGCAGGGAACAGAACAGGCAGACTAACAAAACACACTGCTGAGAGGAGCAGCAGGCACAACAGGAGAGGTCTGCTGCACCACGTGGGACCCTCGCCGGCTGGCCAGCATCGAACCGGCGCTGTAGAGGCTGCTGACAGCTTCACAGCACTGCGCTCAATCGCCTGCACCACCAGGGGAGGCCCATAAATAAATAAATCTTAAAAAAAAAGAATTTTCTTCTAAAAAAATCATTGTTTCAAAATACAGTGCAAAGCAAAGTGACTTATTTTGAGCAACCCTTTCTTTTCATGGCATGCTGAGTTATAGCAAAGCTTTAGACATGACCGACGTACTCCTACAGCTAATAAATGCTGGTGCAAGGATGCAGCAGCACACACCTTGGTGGGAGGCGTATGCATTGTCACATGAAACAAACCACTATCTCTAACACAGGTAGAGTTGAATGGGCAGGAGTTGACTACAGAGTTCCAAATAATGTCAGCTTCCTTTAACTATAAGATAATTTAATGAGGGGCCCCCTGGTGGCGCAGAGGTTAAAGACACAGTGTATCAAACTGTTGCCAGCCATTGCAGCACGAGTTCAATCCCCAGCCCATGAAGGAGCTGACCCACGTGGCGCAACAGACCTCTCTTGTCTCTCCCACTGCTCCCCTCAGCAGTGTACTTCAGTCAGTCTACCTGCTCTGCTCCCCACTCTGTCTCTGGTGGATTGTCTCACCTCCTGCACCTCTTGCCTGTATCCTGGCTCTTGTATGCATAAATGAATAGAACTTTTTTTTTGAAAGATAATTTAATGAAGCAGAGACTGATGTTTTGGTAGAACCAGAGGCCTAAGGACAAGACCTATATATAAAAAAAAAAAAGAGGAGACGTTCTCCCAAAGGAGAGAAAACACTAATGATCTCTTAAGCAACAGGAAATTCGTATGACATCTATTTCTAGGCCAAATCCAAATAAACACTACTGTTATAGTGCTGTGTGGTTCCTGGTTAGAAGGGATACATAACACGAAGGGAAGCAACTTTGTCATTTCATAAGGGATTTAAACAGATAATCACAAGAAGTTGGGGAGTTCTCTCTCTTCCCAAGTAATAAAATATAAAAGGCAGTTGTCACCTAATTTTTACATCTTAAAATGCTTTCTTATCTTAGAAAACTGACCCACCACAGGACACCCAATCTCAGACAATGATACTAGATGATGGCATTCAAAAATATGCCACTGGTTTTTCCTGCTTCTAGCCAAAATGAACAAACAGCTACCGGATTTGAGAAATGGCTCTTCTCAGACACGGGAAGCACAAAACTTGCTTCCTAAAAGAGGACAGATATGACGAGCATTTACTATATATCCCCAGCTTTCTGTCCAAGGCAGAGGGAGGTACTGAGCTGAGCTGGCAGTCCACAGGGTCCAAAGAGCCATTGCTCCCACTGTGAAACCCCCCACCCTAACTTCTGCATTTCAAACCCCATATTGCCTTGAGCCCTCACATTTTCTGAATTAGTACATCATAAGTTTTCTTCTTTTCATTCCACCCCTACAAGTCTACCCTTGAAATTTATGTCAGATTGATTATTCTAAAACATACACTTACTCATTTTTTGAAAGATTTATTTTATTTATGCATGCAAGAAATGGGTGCAGGCCAGAGATGCGGGGGGGTGAGAGGATTCACCAGAGACAGAGTGGGGAACAGAACGGGTGGATTGACTGAAATACACTGCTGAGGGGAGCAGCGGGCAAGACATGCGAGGTCTGCCATGTCATGTGGGTAACTCCCTCGCTGGCCAGGAATCGAACCCATGCTGCAGAGGCTGTGGATAGCTTCACAGCACTGTGCTCAACCTGCTGTGCCACCGGGGAGGCCCCAATGTAACTTTTTAAACAGTAAAATACTGATAAAAATTTTAGCTATATCACTTGCATCTTAATTGACTTACTTGAATTAATATCAACTAATCCTCATTCCCAAGAGGAAGTATTAAACACCTCATGGCATCTTAGTTTTTGTACTCCAATATAAATTAGGAATGCCTAATATACGTGAAGTCCTTCTTCAAGAGTTGCATGCATTTAGAAAAAAATGTCTACAATATATTCTCATGGATGAGAACTAAAAATTCCTTTTTTAATCTTTCACCAAAAACATTTATTTTTTAAACAAAATATTGTCTATTTGTCATTGGCTTGTAATGTACATATATAAATTTCATGAGTACAGCTGCAGCCTTGATCTGTGTATATGGAGCTGCATCTATCAGCAAAGTCCTAGTCCATTTACACTAACACATTTACCCTCTCCATTCATACCTCCCATCCCTTTTCTGTCTGGTAACCACCATGCAAAATAGAAATTCTTTTAAAGATTGTTAAAACCCCATTGAGGGTCCCTAGACCTAAGAAAAAATTATCTTCCTTTTATTTCTGATCAGTGCTGGTGTTAATAACACACACTTATACATCACAAAATGGCATGGATGGTAAGTGGCTCTAGAAAAACATGGAGTTTATTTTACAATCACATAATTTCAATCTAACATACCCCAGTTTAGTTTCGGAAAAACTTGGAGTATGAGCTGTTAGCAGACACCAGTTCAGGGCAACTCAGTCATTGTGGCTTTTGTTTGGTAGCCTGAGCACTGCTCTAGCTTTAAGTCCTCTAGGTCAAAAGAGAGCAGCAAGATTAGCACTCCTACTCAGTAGGCACCCCCCCCCCATGCTGATGGGCAACCCCAACATCACTGTCAATGGTGTGGTTGCCAATTGCTTCTTTTGAGTTTCTCTCTGTTTTGAATGATCTTTGGCATTTACTTCTCAACTCAAGGATATTGTCCTACTGATGACCAGAGTTTGGGGCTGTTTAGTATTGGACTGCATTTAAAAAATATTTGACTAGGCTAGTTCTGCAGTCTTGACACCCAACTCAAATACCAAGGTCCCTACCAAGTTTTTCCCAATTGCCCTCCCCAGCCCACACCCACTAGAATAGATTGTTCTTCCATATGCCTACAACATGAACCCTGAGCTCACATGTCATTCTGTCATGCATTATGAATCTGACAATAGCTGTGCTTCCAAGAATTTCAAGTTTTTGATGGCAACAGCCTAACCACAAAGTATCCACCATGACTTTTTTTTTTAATACCTTTCTTTTTTTT
Organism: Talpa occidentalis; assembly: GCF_014898055.3. NCBI lineage: Eukaryota > Metazoa > Chordata > Mammalia > Eulipotyphla > Talpidae > Talpa > Talpa occidentalis. The sequence goes on from NW_023601322.1 coordinate 96,000,014, forward strand.
TTTTTTAAAGATTTATTCATTTATTTATTTATACAAGCACTGGGTACAGTCAGAGGCGCGGGAGGGTGAGAGAATTCACCAGAGCCAGAGCGGGGAGCAGAGCAGGTAGAGGGACCTAAGTACACTGCTGACGGGAGCAGCGGGCGGCAGGAGAGGTCTGCGCGCCATGTGGGACCCTCCTCCGGTGGCCGGGGAGCAGCCGGGGATCGAACCGGCGCTGTAGAGGTTGCGGGCAGCTTTGCAACCCAGCGCTCAACCGCTGAGCCACCAGGGAGGCCCCCTGTGGTTATGATTTAAAGAAAGTACTTATAGACTGAATATGTGTCTGTAAGACACAAGCTCCCTTCACCAGCTAATGTCAGTAGAATGTCATCCTTGTTCTGTCTCATATCCAGATATTAATGAGACTAGTTATTTTTGCAGGAAAGTTGCAAATCAGAAAGGCAGGTGGTGCTTTGTTTTTTTTTTTGTTTGTTTGTTTGTTTGTTTTTTAAAGATTTATTTTTGCACAGAAGAACTGGGGCATAGGCCAGAGGTGCGGGGGTGGGGGAGTGAGAGGATTCACCAGAGACAGAGTGGGGAGCAGAACAGGCAGCTTGACAAAAGTACACTGCTGAGGGGAGCAGCAGGGAGACAGGAGGGGTCTGCTGCACCATGTGGGTCAGCTCCATGGCTGGGGATTGAACTCAGGCTGTAATGGTGATAGTGCTCAGACTCAACCCATAGGCCACCAGGGAGGCCTGGCAGGTGGTATTTTGTAAATACAGGCGTTGAAGGGGTAAGTACCTGGGTGCCACAGTCAACAGGTACTACTGCACTTGTGAGCAGAGTTGACCTAGAGCTGCTTCATGCTCCTTGGTGGAAAAGACCTTCCCTGCACTACCTGAAGCAGTACATTCACTTTATTTAAAAAAGTAATGTGTTTCTTAGTTGCAGTTAATAAAATAAATATGACAAGTGAGATTTTAAAAGAATCATGATAGAACGGGGAAAAAAATTATCAGAGGTTTTCTCTGTGAAACATGGTAGGGAATATTTCCCAATTTCTTTGAGACATTTTAGAGATGATATAAAGAGAATTTCCTATTTTATTTTCCAGAATATGAAAGAATTGGGGAATGAATATACAAATATGTACTTAATGGAGAGAAATCTTTCTCTGTGAGTCATCTCTTCCATTTTACTAATGTCATTAACCGCCATTCCATAACCCAGGTATTTAATTTCTTTCTCATTCTACAAGCCTCAATCTGGAATTCTACCTACACAAGATCTACTGCCAATTTGAATTCAGACTCTCTGTATCCAACCCCAGATATAATTACCTTCTGGGCCATCTCCTCTGTTCCAGTTCCTCCTGTTCCGAGGGATCCCATGATGATGCAAATAGATTAACTATTTCACATCCAAGATCTTTGAAAGCACCACTGGCCCCTTGGATGGCTAATAGACATTTCAGTTCAGTGTGTCCTAAACTGTGACCTTGATCTCCCTCTCGAAGTTCTCATTCCCCATTATCTTTCCAATTCAATTCTATTGATAATAAACATTTTCAAATCCATGTTCTGTTTGCAACCCTTGATTCATGCTGTAAAACATACTCCTCCCACAGTCTCCCCTGTCATTCAGTCAATTGGGACAAAAAGCTGGAAATCTTTTGACATCTCTTTTACACACGTAACATCCAGTCCATCAGGAATCTGGCAACTGTAACATCAAAACAAATCCAGAATCCAACAACTTGTCAGTGCCTCCACTGTGATGCCACTGATGGCTGGTCTGAGCTCTACCAGCTTATGCCTCCATCAATGGGGTAATCCCCTCGTGAGTCTCTCCCCTTCCACCCTTGGCACCCACAAGCCTACTAGTCTCACCTCAGAACGCAATACTGCTTTAAAAACATGGATCTGGTTTGTTAATCCTTTCTTCAAAACCTGAGAGTCATACTGAACTGTCTATGATGGTTTGCAAGAGACTAGATCTGTTCTCACCTTAACTTTCTGACCCCAGCTCCTCCTGCTCTGCTGGCTCCCCCACTGTGGCCATGCTGGCCTCCTTGTGGAGCTGGGGGAACAGACCAGACATCCCCCCACTCACCCCACACCCAAGGTCTTTGTATAAGCTCTTTTCTCCACACAGGCTACTCTTAGCCCAGGATTTTACCTGGCTGTTTCCCTTATATCCTTCATATTTTTACTGAATTTCCCTTTCTCAGTGAATAAATACTCTCTATAAAATCCCCCCCCACACACACACACACACAACACTACTCCTCAGCCTCCTCACCTTGCTCCACATATACATTTTCCAGGGTGGCTCTCCTGAAACACCTCCTAACATACGGTACAGATTTCTGAGTCCTTAGTTCCCCCTCTGCTGCAACAGAAGCCCCACAGATACAGAAATCTTTGTTTATTTTTGTTCACGAAAGTACACTAAGCTGGACATATTGTGAGAACTAAATATTTTTGTCATAAACGGAATTAATTCAATGCCGACCAATTAAGAATGAACTTTCTGGGCATGGTGAGAAAACACCCACATAACAAGTTCCATCCTATTATCTCCTGCTTCACTACTTTAATTTTCCACACGTTAGTCAATGAGTAGACTATTTATGTTTAAACAGTTTTCATGAAAATCAAATACTAGGAGAAAGACAGGCATCTACAAAAAAGCATTTTTTTAAAAGATTTATTTATTTATGCATACAAGAACTGGGGTACAGGTCAGAGATGCAGGGGATGAGAGGACTCGCCAGAGACAGAGTGGGGAACAGAACAGGCAGACTGACTGAAATACACTGCTGAGGGGATGAACCAGTGCAGCAAGCACTGGCTCAAATTACAATGCTTACAAGGCAAACTGTTTCCTTGACCGTGCAGTCATCTCTGTGGCTGCTTGCTCTGGTCCCTAAGCAGCGAAGAGAGAAGAGCGCCATCTGCTGTCATCCTGGTGATCTCGTGGAAATGACCTCCTTGGAGCTTGTTGTAAGCGGTTTGTTCCCTAAAACATTCTAAGTTAGCTTTTTGAGCTTTGTCCTGATCTGGCTCTCACATTATCATGCAGAACTTATTATCCGGTCATCTAAATTTTATCTCTTCTTCTATAAAAAAATCCATTTGTTTTGTAATCATCACCAAAAAGCTTTACTTAGCTGACATTGTGATTTAACTGCAATCCAAACAAGGGAATGATTCATCCATGACAATGTAGGAAAATTCAAATCTCTGGAAAATTAAGCAATTTCATGTCATAATTAACTGTCATGGAAAAAGAACATTTCTTCCCAGTGAAAACATCCTTCTCATGTCCTGATTTACAGAAAAGCAGGTGTTCCTCTTTTTCTCCGGAAGTGATTGCTCATCCTACTGACCTATGTATAGCACATTGTTTATCATCAATGTCTATCGAATAAAGGTAAGCTTGGTCAACTTGACTCTGTCATTAGTTCATCCAACAGATTTTTGTTAAGTGTGCCAGACTCTGTTACAGGTGATTCAACATTGAAACCTGACAAATCTCCTGTCTTCAAGGAACTGTCACCCTAAGTGTTGGCTGTGCATTTGTTGCTTAGCAAGATGGGAGAATGATGAGGAAAGTGCCCATTGACTTGCTTTCCTGACAGTTCAAGGTCACCTGGGAGGAAACTAGCAATAAGCACAATAAATAAAATAGATGGTAGGTGAAGGGTGCCAGGGGTTAAATTGTACCCCTCTCCCGGATTGTATGTTGAACCCCCAGGGACCTCAGAATGTGACCACATGTGTCAACAGCCCTCACTGCAGATGTAACTAGCTAACAGTGGAGCTGTAGGGCCTCTAAGCCAATATGACTATTGTCCTTACAGAAAGGACACCCAGAGGGACCACCATGGAAAAACAGCAGAGATCAGACTGATAAACTGTAAAGCAAGGAAGACTGGAGACTGCCAAACCTTGCCTGACACTAGAAGAACGTGTGGAACAGAATCATTCTTAAAACCCTCAAAAAGAACTGATTCTGCCAACAACTTGATCACAGACTGATAATCTCCAGATCTGTAAGGCACTAACTTTCTGGTGTTCTAATTCCCCCATCATTTGGTACTTTACTGTGGCAACCAAAGAAACTAAAGGAGGAAACAAAGATAAAGTGTAGAGGTTGTGATTTCTAAAACAAGACATGGAAACAACCAAATGGCCTTTGATGGTTGAGTGGATCTAGAAGATGTGGTACATATGCCAAATGGAATACTACTCAGCCATCACAACAGATAAAACGTGCTTTTTGCGATGGCACGGATGGAACTTAAGGTGATTATGCTAACCAAAATAAGTCAGAAAGTGAAAGGCAAATACCATATGGTTTCACTCATGTAGACTATAAATAGGCAAAGGCAACAAACTAATAACACGTCAAAAATGACTCTTAAATCAGAATGACTCCCAGAAGGAAAAGGAGAGTGTGGTGGGAGGAATGAGTAGAGAGGTCCGTTCGATGACGTGAGTGGTACTAGAACTTAGTGGTAGGTGTGGTGGGTGTATTTATATACCTCGGGTGTGAAGCAGTACTCCTGAAACTTACATAGTATTGTAAACCCAAGGCAAATCCATTAAAAATTAGTTATTTTTAAAAAGTGACCTTGGGGAGCCTCCCTGTTGGCAGGGGTTAAGACTCAACACTATGAAGCTATGGCAGCCACTGCAGCATGAGTTCGATCCCCAGCCAAGGAGTTTACCAATATGGCGCAGCAGACCTCTCCTGTATTACCCACTGCTCCCCTCAGCAGTGTATTTCAGTAGATCTGCCTGTTCTTCTCCCCACTCTGTCTCTGGTGAATCCTCTCACCCCCCGCACCTCTGGCCTGTACCCCCGTTTTTGTATGCATTAATAAATAAAAATAAATCTTCGAAGTACAGGAACAAAAATAAAAGAAGAGCTCTTTGACCGATGTGTTGACAGCATCGCTCGGACAACCTTAGTGGGAACTGATGAAAAGATAGAAACAAACAAACAAAAAAGGACATCCAGTCATCCAGGTAAGAGACAAGGTGGTAGCAATGAAGAGGGGGGAGAGTGTGACCTGCTGAGGACCTGGGTGGGGAACAGAGAAAGATGGACACCAGGACGTGCCCAGGTTGAGGGGCTGAGCAGCTGGAAGTGTCCTTCACCGAGAGAAGAAAGATTGCAATAGTGCCAGTTTAGGTGGGTGCAAGTGAGGGCAGGAGCTCAATTGGCAGCAAGTTCAATCCACCAAAACAGCTTCTGAATAAAGTAACATTGGCGCTGAATTTGAAGCGAGTGCAGTTGGCATCCTTGCTCAGCGTGCGGAGGTGAGAATTCCCAACTGCAGCAAGAACCGATCTGTGTAATCCAAGCTATTGACGGGCGGCCAGCTGAGAGCAAAGCATAAATTGCTCTTTCCCTTAAGTGAGAGAAACACGAATGGTCTCCCAACCATCTCCACACCATCCCCAGTCATGTGACATTTAGTTGGTATCTGATTCCCCAGGATAAAGACTAAATTCACTCGTCACCCATTCAACAGGTGGTGGGTAATTCTGGCCAATGGGACACAAACATCGCACAGAGCTCGTTGGCAACCGGTGCGTGCTTTGGCCCGTTTTCTCTCTCTTCATCCCTGAGACTCACCCGCTAGATCTCTACCATTCCAGGAATGACCTTTTCCTTTTAACAGATAAGGCTTTATTTGCATTTATTTCTTCTCAAGTCTGTACTAACTGCATGTAGAAGCATAAACATTGTACATTTTTACTATCTTAAACAAAACATAACCAGGATGTAGAATACGGTATTAAAAATATGAATGGAGACAGACTCCCCCGTGTCTTTGAAAAAGACAGACAGGTAGAGGCATATGCAACAAATGAGGAAATCACCAGCTAATCATACAGTTGCACTTGCAACCTCAGAGGGAACTGGGAGGAACAGTTCTATGTTCCAGAATTACTTAATGCTCGGATAATGCTTGGACACCTTATGGTAGAGCTAGATTTCTGTCTTTAAGTACACTGCAGGTCACAGCGCTAAAGTGACACCAGTTATTTCTACATTTGGCAATCTCCACTTTTCTGGGAGTTGTGTAGAATGCCACAAAAACAGAGCAGAGTGACCCCTTCGGTCATCATAGGGCTAACAGTGTGAGCTGGTGGTCACTACACTTCAGCCTTCTCTGCCCACAGCATCCACTAAGTCCCTTGCCAGGCAGTCTTGTGTGATGAACCTACCTTGCAAAGGCCGGCATGTTTGCCCAGGTTTCTGGTCTTTCGCTACCTTTTACTCTCTTAAATCAAGATAGGGTGCACTCTGTCATTGAACATACATGGCAAGTAACTGCTTTGCTCTCAACAGACCAACAGCCCACCAATATTCAAATCTGGATTGCTTTGGTACCTTTGGATTACACGGATCATTACCTCCTTTGAGGTTTTTACAAAACAGATCTGTCTGCTTTGCAAAACATCCTGGACCCTTGTGAGAAAGAAATAAACTCTGTCCCACTTACAGCTTTTCATCTGCAGTAATAGCAGCATCTAATTCTGACTAACGCAGTTTGGAATTGCTGGAGATTCTTTACTCCAACCCCTTACAGACAATGAGACTGAGAATCAGAGACATGCAGTGCTATGACCTACATAATTCTGTATACATAACTAAATGTCCTTAAATATTTGTTGCCCTCCTGCATTTTAACTTGTGCACTTGCTACCCCATAATACCACACCTTCATTTAGATTCTTATGACAGAAAGCATTAGAAGCAGGTAGTAACTTCTATTTGTTTTGGAGTCAAAGTCTGCATTCAGTTGTTCTCTCTGTTGATAACCTCCAGCCACTAGGAGTAAGAGGAGAGTAAGAAATAGTGCCAGGGCCTCCCTGGCACAAAGGGTTAGCACAGCATCTCCAGCCGCCCACATGGCGCGGCAGACCTCTCCTGACTCACCTGCTGCTCCCCTCAGCAGTGTATTTCAGTCAGTCTGCCTGTTCTATTACCCACTCTGACTCTGGTGAGTCCTCTCACCCCCCACACCTCTGGCCTGTACCCCAGTTCTTGTATGCATCAATAAATAAGTCTTTAAAGAAAAAGAAATAGTGCTAGAAGATTCACAATGTAAAGATTAAATAAAATAACTGGACAAGGCAATTGAATAATAATAATAATAGTAGTAATTATAATAATAATAATAATAATAGCTACCATTATTAAACATGTCCTATTTCTGGGCTTTGTATTAAGAATTTTACTGAGATTTTCTCATTTCGTACTCACAACAACCATATGAAGTATTATTGTTACCCTCTTTTTTCACAGGAGGAAACTGAATTTTTTTTTTGCTTTGTTAATTATTTTTTTAATGTTTTATTTTATATAATTCTTACATCATTTTTCATCTTTGTACAATGTATGCATTTTCATTTTGGTTATATTAGGAAACTGAGTCTTAACGAATTGGCTTTCTCAAGGGTTCAGTTAGCAAAAGCAAGGTCAAAACACCTTAACCCACACCGACACAAAACCCACGGTCTAAGTCCAGTACAAACAAATGAAAGCTGATGTTGGCTTGTCACATCTTGCATATGCAAATGTCTTCAGTCCTTTTCTTCGTAACCATCTCTTTGCTAATCACTGATTGGAAGCTCAGCTTGAGCACACTGTGCTCTCTGACATTAGTTTCCTTCTGCTACATAATGATTACTTTATCGCCATGTGTATTACTTAATGCACCTTGTACAAAATGCCTTGTAGAGGGTACTGAAATTCTCCATTATAAATATACGAGCAGTGATAGTCTCTAATTAGAAATCTTTATTCCAGGTGGGTAATTGCAGAAATGAGGAATTAGGTACCTTATATGCTTGTTGCTACAGCTCTTTAACTTCCATTTGGGGAAGAAAGAATTTTTCTCAAAAAATGATAGTTTCACTCTTTTACAAAGTTGCTGATACTTCCTGAACGCACCCTCACTACTCCCAGTAACAGAGGGACAGTCACTACTCTGCCCAGCCCGATAGGGGCGGAGCTGAGCAGTAAGGAGAGGCTTGAGACCCACAAGAGACACAGGAAGGGGGGACACTTGGAGAGAGACACTTGGGGTCACACAGCAGAGAGACACGGAGAGGTATGTGAAGAGGGGCTGGCTTGCTTCTTGGCTTTGGACTTGACCAGGCCTTGGAGGAGACACATGGTGAGACATGAAGATACTTGGAAGAGACAGGTGGGAGAGAAACATGTGTGGAGGCTAACAAGAGTAGCCTTTATCTTGATCTGTACTTGAATTTTACTCCTTTCAGCCCAGACTTGGCTGGCTTATTTTGCTCTTTGCCTATGGCTGCCCCCAGAAGGTGCCTTAGACTCGTGGCAAGCTTTCGGGCCCCAATGGTCGGTCCTGCTTCTGGCTATTCTGTTTGGCTGTGCATCCACCCACAAGGGTTGGGTAACTTTGGGTGTCTCATTGGGAAATGATTATCCTTCCTTCTCTCCTCTCCTTATGCACACTAATTCTATTAAAGTTCTTTTTCAAGTCTTCTTTTTTCTTTGTATGCATGGGTAGCTGGATCCCTTTAGAGTATGCAAGTTTGGAGGCCTCTCTGAGCCCCTCATTCTTCATGTCACCCTGATTTCTCTCCTAGCTCCTTGCTTGGAATGTACTGCTCTCCTGGCAAGAATGATTCCCTCCTGCAGTCCACTCACCCCCCTGCTTCAACACCTGCCTCCACAGCCTGCTCGCTGAAGCCCCTTCACCTGCCCACCTGCACGGCTACCTGTGCCCTCTGTGCCCATCTTTCGTGGCAGCTCCCTCTCGTGCCTTCCCTTGTCCCACTGCACTGATGTGCTCACGGAGCTGCTTCCTCCACTAGATGTAAGAGGACAGCTTGCTCAGGTCTCTTTTTTTTTAATTTAAATATTTTATTTTATATAATTCTTACATCTTTTTTCATCTTTGCACAATGTATGCATTTTCATTTTGGTTATATTCCCCGTACAATTCCCACCCCCCTTATTTTGACTCTAGTCTTTCCTTTCCCCGCCGCTCCCCCCCACCACCACCACCCAGTGTGTCTCTGGTTTATAGTTGCTTGTTGATTTTGATTTTTACTTTGTATTGATTAGTCTTTTTCATGGTCTCTTATTTAGGTTTTCTCAATTCCTGCTATGAGTGAGACCATCCGGTATTTTTCTTTTTCTTTCTGGCTTATTTCGCTGTTGCTCAGGTCTCTTGCCATTCCGAGTCCTTAACACTTCAGTTAGGTCTTGGCATATTATTGATTCAATAAATTAATTGAATTCATTATTGATTATTGATTCAGTGAATAAATGAAAAACACAGTGACAGAAAATATCATGAGACTATAAAAGTCTGTGAATAAAGCAAACTAAGGATAAGATTTAAAATGAAGAATTGGTGTCTTTTTGATTATTTTATAATATTGAGTTCAAAATTGATTTAACATCATAGTAAGAAATTGCCAAAAAAGTCCTCAGTCTTTTTTTGTTTTTGTCATAACTAGGCTAGACGTTTCATCTACGTTTTGAATTAAGCTTATAAGGCATATTTATACAAGACATACCTTCATTTTTCACTAGATTTTAAGGGGTTTTGTACTTGTGAATTCTCTTTTGATGATATTCAGGTTTTCTCCCATATCAAATACAAATGAAAATTTCAGGAAGTTAATAAATCACTACCTCTTTTACTGCTGTAAATGGCAATCATCTCTAGCCTTGCAAAAAAGCCAGGTGGGAAATGGTTTTCATCAAAACTAAATGTGTTAACTGCCTAAGGGAGCTATCAATTCCCTCTTACAGATGGGCACGTTTAACTTACGAGCACACGCATACGCATGAGTGTATATCCTTCCCCTTATTCAGTTGAACAGTTATTCATTTAATTCCTTGTCTATTTTCAGAATGCTAGTCTGCAAGTTATTCTTCCAGGAACAGACTCTCTGACATTACATAAAAAAAGGTGTTAAAATTGTGCGTGTAGTAATATGCTATTCAGAGCAATCATACCGTTGAGATCACTAGTTGTTATAAAACTCCTTGTTGCTCACAATAAAATATGATTTTAAAAGAAACCTTTTTTCTCTCCCTAGTCTAGTTCTGAATTTTTTTTTCTCTCCATCTGCCTGTCTTTAGAATAGTATGTCCCTCCCCCAAGCTTTAGAAGAAAAGACTAAGTATAACACGGACTATCTCTGACACAGAATTACTTGAAAACCTGAAAAAGACAATTCCTTTCACAAGGATATTTCTGTCACCTCAGTGTCTCCAAACTCAATTAGATCAGGAGGCAAGTAGTTCTCTTGCAATGACTTATAAACTTATATTTCCACCATACTTGCCCTGGTATCCACTCACCCTGCTTTTTTATTTTACCTTTTTCGTGTCTTGTAGTAGACAAATATCCTGAAATTTTTCCTTTTGAAAATATTATATAACCATGTTGTCCAATACAATGTGAGCCACACATGTAAGCATAAGGTGAAAGTAAAAATTGTTAAAAATCAACTAGTAGCTAGGTATATAATATTTTACCCCATTTATCTAAAATGTTATAAATTCAAGATGAAATCAATAATCATTTTACTTTTTCTTTGAATTGAGACTTGAGATCTGGTGTGTGTTTTGCACATTCTCAATCTGGGCTGGACATATATCTTTTTTTTAAGATTTATTGTTACTTATTTATGCATACAAGAACTGGGGTATAGGCCAGAGGTGTGGGGAGGGGAGAGTATTCACCAGAGACAGAGTCTCATTCTCTATATTTATTTCCTATTTTATATAAAATATTGTTTTATATTTATTTATCAACAACATGCTGTTTCTTTTTTTTTTTTTTTTTTTAAAGATTTATTTATTTATTCATACAAGCACTGGGTACAGTCAGAAGCGCGGGAGGGTGAGAGAATTCACCAAAGCCAGAGCGGGGAGCAGAACAGGCAGAAGGACCGAGGTACACTGCTGAGGGGAGCAGCGGGCGGCAGGAGAGGTCTGCGCGCCATGCGGGACCCTCCTCAGGTGGCCGGGGAGCAGCCGGGGATCGAACCGGCGTCACAGAGACTGCGGGCAGCTTCGCAACCCAGCGCTCAACTGCTGCGCCACTGGGGAGGCCCAACATGCTGTTTCTTTTAACTCACTAATATGTATGCGTGGGGCCCCATCTATATTGAAACAGAGAAGTATGAAATAGCAGAATGAATATTTTACTACATTTCTCTTCAAGGTGCTGGAAACAATTTTCATTCCTACAAGTAGAATTGAGGGTACTTGATTTCTAACCTTCTTGCAAGTATTTATTATCAACTTTATTTTTTATTTTATTTTTTAAAGATTTATTTATTTATGTATATAAGAAGTGGGGTACAGGCCAGAGGTGCAGGGGGTGAGACGATTCACCAGAGACAGAGAGGGGAGCAGAACAGGCGGACTGACTGAAATACACTGCTGAGGGGAGCAGCGGGCGAGTCAGGAGAGGTCTGCTGAGCCATGTGGGTAGTTCCCTGGCCTGCTGGGGATGAAACTCATGCTGCAGAAGTTGTGGATAGCTTCACAGTGTTGTGCCTAACCCCATGTGCCACCCCAGAGGCCCCATTATCAATTTTAATTTTGAGTGTCTGTGGATCTGATGAGTGAAAAGTGGTAGCTTCCTTAGCATCTGTGAGGTAGATCATATTTTAATTTGTGGATTGGCATTCTGTGTTTCCTCTTACTAAACTGTATGTCCATTAACTTTCTTTAGTACCCATTTTCTCTCTCTTATTTTTAAAGATTTATTTTAATTTATTTATGCATATAAGAATGGGGGTGCAGGTTAGATGTGCGGGGGGTGAGAGGATTCACCAAAGATAAGGTGGAGAGCAGTACAGGTGGATCTACTGCTGAGGGGAGCAGCGGATGAGACAGGAGGGGTCTGCTGTGCCACATGGGTCAGCTCCCTGGCCGGGGATGGAACTCATGCCACAGTGGCTGGTGATAGCTTTAACCCTGGCACCACCTGGGAGGCTCTGGACTGGACACATTTCAATACTTAACTGAAAAAGCACATATGACACTGGCTACCAAACTGCACAGCACAAATGTAAAATACTCTAGTCAGTGTTAGAAAAACTCTATAAAAAGATCATCAACATGAAATGGGATCCAGAAAAGAACAATAATCACAATTTACCTAAAATTGTGTTGCCCATTCAGAAATTATTCCAGAGGCTCCTGGGCTTCACAATGTGCCACCATTACACATTAAATCAGCACCGCTCAGTCATGTGCTGCTAAGATCAGGAGCTCCAGGCCACTTCAGAGAGCAGTGAATTTATTCACTATAAGACAGAGCCTAAGAATTTTTTTCTGGGCCTCCCTGGTGGTGCAAGGGGTTAGGTACAGTGCTGTGAAGCTGTCCGCAGCCTCTGCAGCATGAGTTCGATCCTGGCCGGCCAGGGAGCTACCCGCATGGTACAGCAGACCTCTCCTGTCTCGCCCACTGCTCCCCTCAGCAGAGTATTTCAGTCAGTCTGCCTGTTCTGCTCTCCACTGTGTCTCTGGTGAATCCTCTCAGCCTCCCATGCCTCTGGCCTGTACCCCAGGTCTTGTATGCATAAATAAATCTTTTTTTAAAAGAGAGAATTTTTTTCCTGTTTTTAAGATTAACACTCCAAAGTCTTTCTATGTGATATGAATCAAAGCATGACACTGGCATAAACTGAAGAGAACATGCTATCATTTAATAACTTAGATATCATCAGTTTTCCAGTAAACATGACAAATCCACCACCACCACAAACCACCGCTATCACCACCACCACCCCCAACACACACACACACAACACACACAGAACTATTCTTTCCTCCAAGAATGCAGTGACTGGAAGGGACAGACACTGAAGTATCATACCCTGGCAGCCCTTCCCATTGCCACAGGCATTTCATGTACCAGCCTTGACCACACAGAAAACACCTCTATTGTCAACAGTGCTGCAATAAAAAGGAGTGCAGGTTTCCTTTCAAATTAATGTTTTTGTGTCCTTTGGGTAGTAGATTCGTAAGAGTGGAGCTGCTGGATCTTATGGTAGAAGCATCTTTAGTATTTTGAATGAGCTGGAAGGGATTATGTTAAGTGAAATAAATCAGAAGGAGAAAAAATATCGGGTGGTCTCACTTACAGGGGGAATATAGAGAAAAGAAACACAGGGTCAGCAAGCTGACCACAGATCTGAGGCATCCAGCTGGGGCGGGGAGGTGGGAGAGGGGTCAAAACTGAGGCAGGAAGAGCCCAAGGGACAGTGGGGATGGATCACCAGGCGCTGCACTGGATGAGAACTACACCTTAAGGAAGACATCAAGCACTGTCCAAAAATGAACAATGATGTAAGAAAATAAAATATAATAATAAAAAAACCTCTAAAACTCAACCCACTCCTGGGGAAACTCGCGTTCTGCCACCAAAGTCATAAATGGACTAATTTCAATGTATATGCAGGACCTATATTATCTCTTCGTTTTGGTTAGCTGCATAAAGAGAGGGAATAAACTATTGAAATAATTCAGTTCTGTGTTGACAGAACCTAATTCAAACTGTCAGCACTATTGTTCAAAACGTTCCCCACAAACTTCAATTTCAATGAGCCTGTTTAAAATGACCAGAATTATGGTTCCACTGCTAGCAATTTGACTAGAAATGCACGGAAGGAATTTTTTTCCTCCCTTTTAGAAGTTGTACTTCCTTCCAGTGGAAAAAGAAAAGCCACTTAAACCATTTCTTAATGTGTAAGCAGATTTAATCTCTGAATAAAAAAATCAAAAATGGAAATAACTCTCAGGCAATTCACTTTATATTATTTTTTCTTCTTCCTTTATTCATTTAATATCTTTGTATTTTAATGAATTCTTCCTGGTGGCACAAGGGGTTAAGACACAATCAATGACACTATCCCCTGCCAGGGAGCTACCCACATGGCACGGTAGACCTCTCCTGACTTGCCCGCCGCTCCCCTCAGCAGTGTCTTCAGTCTGTCTGTCTGTTCTACTCCCTGCTCTGTCTCTGGTGAATCCACTCAACCCCCGCACCTCTGTCTTGTACCCCAGTTCTTCTATGCATAAATAAATCTTAAAAAAAAATAGTTGTGTATAGTATATAGCTTATATCGTGAATGAGTCTTTAGATAGATCTTTTGGGGGGCCTCCCTCATGGCCTAAGGGTTAAGCCTCAGTGCTAGTTACCACCACGAAGGCCTGAGTTCAATCCCCGGCCAGGGAGCTGATCCACATAGGGCGTAGCAGACCTCTCCTGTCTCACCTGCTGCTCCCCTCAGCAGCGTATTTCAGAAGATCTGCCCATTCTACTCCCCACTCTGTCTCTGGTGACTCCTCTAACACCCCTACCCTGCAGCTCTGGCCTACACCCAGTTCTTCTACACACAAGAAAAAGCAAAAAAATGCTGATAAAGCAGTCAGTGAAAGACTGGCATCATTAGTATCACCATTGTCAATGTTAGTATTGTTATTATCCTTATAGCCTCTTCTACATTGATTTTTAAACCATATCAATTAATTACATGAGTTTAATATTTTAATTAAATGGGGCAAAACAAAAAGAAGCTGACTTATCAGGTATCCTTGTAAACACTGGGCACTTGCATATTTAGTTCCTTCCCCAGGTTCAGGAAGTTTTCCTTTATTATTTCTTTGAACAAGCTCTCTGTTTGCCCCACCTCTGTCCCCATCTGGGACACCGGTTCTCCTTGTGTTGCCTGTCCTAATGGGACTGGATGGTTCTCAAGATGCTTCTTGGTTTTTTCACATCTTCTCTCTCTTGTTCTATCTGGGCTTTCTGTGTATTTACCATTTTTTTTTTAAGATTTATTTATTTTTTTTATACAAGCACTGGGTACAGTCAGAAGCGCGGGAGGTTGAGAGAATTCACCAGAGCCAGAGCGGGGAGCAGAGTAGGCAGAAGGACCGAAGTACACTGCTGAGGGGAGCAGTGGGCATGGCAGGAGAGGCCTGTTGTGCCATGTGGGAACCTCGCCGGTGGCCGGGGATTGAACCGGTGCCGCAGAGGCTGCCGGCAGCTTCGCAACCCAGCGCTCAACCGCTGCGCCACCAGGGAGGCCCGTATTTATCATTTTTAAGCCACTGCTTTGATCCTGCATTTGGTCTATTCTGCTTCCATAGACTTATCTCATTGATTGAGCTTTTTACAACCTGGACCCATTTTTTCTTGTTTAGAGTTTCTATTTCTATCTTTAATTTTATTTCGGCACTCATTAATTTGCTTCTCTAAATTTTGTTGTCTCTCTCTGATTAACTTTTCTGAGTTCTCTTACATCACTTGGACATACCTTTCTGTGTTTTCTTTGTCTCCGGGTTTCGGTGTTACAGCTATTTTGAACCGTCTATCTGACAGAGAGAGGTAACCTCCCACATCTTTGGGGATGGATTCTGGAGAGTTGTCTCTTTGTGATGCCATCTTCCTTTGAGGTCTCAAATTGCCATGTTATATATCTGTTTCTGTCCCTTTCTGTTCCTTTAAATGTTCCTAATTAAAAGACAATATTTATAGCAGTAACTTAAGGAGTTGAACTAATTTTACTTTTCCTGCAGGTGGTTTAGCCTTTGGTGGTTTCCCTGTGTCCTGAGAGCTGTTTTTGCAGTTACTGAGTTCACAGGGGAAGTCTAGCCACTGGTACGAATGTGCTGGAGGGGTGCAGCTGGCTCATGTTTGTTGCACTGGCGATATCCTTCGTTTCCAGGGTTCCAGATCTGAGACTTGGCCGTCCTTGAGCTCTTGTGCTGTCAGAGTGCTTCCTGGGGTCAAAGCCAGTCCTGAGTGGTCAGGAGGGGAAGGGCAGTCTAGAGCAGGAAACAGTCTTGTGGAGCAACACAGCCCCTCTTCATAGATTTCTCCTCATTCACTATTTCGTCTCTCACCTCCCCAGGGCCCCTGGGGGAGCTGGCAGCCCTGTCTTCTGTGTCCCCATCCCTGAACAACAGCAGCACTGATCATCTACGCTGTCATCAAATGCAATTCCTCCTAAATTCACAGGAGACACAGCAAGTGAGACCCACATCATCACCCGCAGTCCTCCCATGACTGACCTCGACTAGATACTTCCAGAGCCTACTCCTGTCTGCACACATCCAACACCATGAAGCAGACAGCTTGCCCCAAGACCTTAACTCATGAATCTCATCTCCACTTATGTTTCCTTGAAACCTCTGCCCTTGCTGACCTAGAATATTCTCTAACCTAGAAATGTAAACAAAAGCCTTCTTTCATTTACAGAAAGATTGGCTGGAGGTTGCCTGTCTTAACCTGCATCTCCCTCTGTTGCTCCACTATGAGCTCCCTTTCAATCTGTGCCTTGCTTCAACTAACACCTACTGCTCTTCCAACGATTCTAACACAGTGCCTACACTCATACAGGTCAATGTGTTTTAAGGAATCGGTCTGATCGCTGGTTATGTCAACATGTGCACATCACAGCATAGCCTGCATAGTATAGCCTGCCAGTGCAGATACCTGCTGCACCCATTCTAAACAACAGTTTATGAAAAGCTCTCTAATTCATCCCCAGTGGAGTGATCTGGCATTGGGAAACACATAGGAAGCGCAAGGTCTATCCTTGATTCAGTGGTCAACAAGCTTCCTGGCCTGTGAGACTTCAAGTTTGAAACAGGAAAATGAAAGCACTCACCCCACCAGAACAGCATAGAGACTACTTTACACCAAGAACCTCTAAAAAGACAGCAGCTGTAGAAAACAAATGCCTTCTCCAAGCTTCCTTTTGATGGGGAAAGCAGGCCTTGCTGAAAATTCAGCTGCCATAAACTACCCTTGCAGGGAGTTCGCTGTAAAGGAGGAAACTGAGTTGATGTCAGAACCTCATATGGAGTTATCCAAGGCCTCCCAGAACTTTCTACACATTTCACCGAAGCCTTAACACCACACTCCACACACCCCCAACTCATTAAGCTGTTATATAATAACTTACCTTATAAGGAATAAAGCTATTCCTTATAGCATGCTTCCACATCCATGTGTAATATACTTTCCATCTATTTTTTTAAAAAAAAGAGTGAATGCACAGCCACAGTCATTGATTAAGTCATTAAACAAATATGTACTGAGGGTTCCAATGTGCCACATACTGTTTTAAGGACAAGTGATATGCAGTGAACAACAACAAAAAAAAATTCTGGGGAAGATGGACAGTAGACAAATACAAAAGATAATGTCCAATGGAGAAAACCAAAGCAGAAGAAACAGAGAGTAATAGAATGTGCTATTATGCTGTTAAGAAAGGGAAGATCATGGGCCTGCCTGGTGGTGCAGGGGTTAAAGTCTCAGTGATATCAAGCTATCGCCAGCCACTGCAGTATGAGTTCAATGTAGCTTGAGTTTGATCCCCAGACTGGGAGCTGACCCACATGACACAGCAGACCTCTCCTGACTCGCCCGCTGCTCCCCTCAGCAGTGCATTTCAGTCAGTCTGACTGTTCTGTTCCCCACTCTGTCTCTGGTGAATCCTCTCACAACCCCCCCATCACTGGCCTATACCCCAGTTCTTATATGCATAAAGAAATAAAAATAAATCTTAAAAAAAGAGAGAGAAAAAAATGGGTACTAAAGAAAGTTAATGGACATGCAGTTTAGTAAGAGGAAATACAGATTAAAATATGATCAACCTCAAAAATGCTAAGGAATCTACCACTTTTCACTTGTCAGATCACTACTCAGACACTCAAAATTAAAGTTGATAAGAAATACTTGCAAGAGGCATGGCAGACCTCTGTTGCCTTGCCTGCTGTTCCCCTCAGCAGTGTCTTCGGTCCGTCTGCCTGTTCTGTTCCCCGTTCTGTCTCTGGTGAATTCTCTCACCCTCCCACACCTCTGATTGTACCCCAGTTCTTGTATAAATAAATAAATCTTAAAAAAAAAAAGGAATACTTGCAAGAAGGTTAGCGATCAAATGCCCTCAATTCTACTTGTCAGAATGAAAACTGTTTACAACACCTTGAATAGAAATGTGCTAAAATGTGCACTATTCTGCTCTTTTATACTTCTCTGCTTCAACATAGATGGAGCCCCATGCATGTTAGTGAGTTAAAAGAAAAAGCCTATTGCTGATAAATAAACTAAATATAAAATGGGGACTCCCCTGGTGGTGCAGATGGTTGAGCGTAGCGCTGTGAAGTTATCTGTAGCCTCTGCAGCGCCGGTTCAATCCCGGCTAGCTGGCGAGGGTCCCACATGGCATGACTGACCTCTCGTCTCGCCCGCTGCTCCCCTCAGCAGTGTATTTCATCAGTCTGCCTGTTCTGTTCCCTGCTCTGTCTCTGGTGAATCCTCTCACCCTACCGCACATCTGGCCTGTACCCCGGTTCTTGTATAAATAAATAAATCTTTAAAAAATATATAAAATGATATTTTATATAAAATAGGAAATAAATACAGAGAATGAGACTTTACATTTTCTACAGGAAGATATGTTTGCAAGTTGTGAACAAGAACTGGAAGTATCTAAACCTAGTTGGTGATAGTGGAGCTGGTTAAGGTAACTTCATCTGTTAAGTGGCATTTCCACTTAGTCAGGGGTCCATATTCTCATGGAAAATAAATATATGTGAGATCCTAATGACAATCTCTCTGGAAGGGAATGTATGGGTAATTTTAAAGTCTTCCGCTTTTTCTTTATTTATGCTTTCTAAGTATTGTCTAGTATGTATTTATGTTAAAAAATTTTAAGTTTTATATATGTTTGAGTGACTAGTAATTAGAGTAGACACAATAAGACATCACCAGGAAGATGGGACATGTTTGCTGTCCTGAAGAAGTTACATTAGCAAAAATATTTGGACTCAAAGACTAGGTTTGTGATGAGTGAGAAACAAAACCTTGATGAGAGCATTGCTTAGTTGTTTCTGCTGCGGGGAAAAGACCTGCACCTTGCACTTACTCAAGAGAATCTTGTACTAAAGGTAGAGGGTCTCTTGATTCCTTAGTAAGCCTTAGAGGCAGATACTGCAAAAGATCAGGGAAAAGTTCCTCGGGAGAAAGCTTTTGGTAAGCTATTGCTACTATAACCATCACCTCTCCTCTCAATGACCATTTAAAAATTCACCTCTCATGCCGAAGATGTGCAGATCTTGCTGATCTGTGCCAATCTCTTGGTAATATATAGTTTTTGACCAGAAGTGCTGATTATTCTACAGCTACAAATTCATCTCTAAAACACAATGCGAGAACAACACATCTTGGGGGGGAAATTGTATCATATTCATGAATTTTTCATTCCATGAATTTTGTAATATACTTACTCCCAAAATAATTCTGATTATATCTGCAAACATTGACATTTACACATTATTTCTGAACCCAACTGTACTTCCATCAAATTCACATAGCATCTTAATTTCATCTTGCTATATACAAAGTTTTTCATGGGAAATACTTGTCTTTTATGCTGTAGAGAAAATGTAAACAATGGAAAGAGAGACTTGTGACACTGAAGTGAGGGAGAGTTGACTAATAGAGCAGTTTGCCCAGAGGCCAAGGGGGTAGAGCTAGGGCATAGGTGTGTCATTGAGCAGGTTACAAATACTGCAGTGATTTCTAAAAGTGAGTGGGTCTCAGTAAGTTTGTGGGCCGATGATAGATAGTTGAAAACAACCACACCCAATTTCTCAATTTCCCAGAGGAAATAGGTAGCCACCTGAGGATAAAGGTGTTGGGTTAGTGTTTGAAGAAATTTAGAATCATCCTTGAAGAACAGAGCTAAGAAAGGTGAATGTCAGCAGGTTCTATGGAAAGTTCATGAGCTTGGATAGAGATAATGAGTTTTTCGAGCAACCCCATTCCATGTGTTTCTCCACCAGGAATCAACTATGCAGGTAGGTATAAGAGGGTGGGGCTTGAGTCAACAGGATGAAAATGCATTTGGTATCCTTGAATGCCAGGTTTCGTGCATGCAATTGGTGCAAGAATCCTTTACAGATCTTTAACCAGGGAATGATCTTTTCCCTGGTTATGAGAACAACATCTGCAGTAGGTTAGGAAACAGAAAGAAACACTCTTAATGCACTCCACACATCAGGCTCTAAGGACAAGAATAAGGTAAGAAGAAGGGTGAATGTAAGAGGAGAACAAGGTCAAGGTAGATACTGAGAAGGCAAGATGACTTCTTGACTGATGGATCAAATGAAATAAAGGTAATTCAGGTGTCTAATATTTTGAACCAGGTTAGTTTGAGGAATTAAACAATGAATTTCCCTGTGCAGCCCAAAGAATATAAACTAAAATTAGTCAACGTAATTAAAAATTTGGAAAAAGAGTCAGTCATTTTATGTTGTATTGATACGGTCAACGAGCCTTAAAACAAGTAATTTTTTTTAAAGATTTATTTATTTATGCATACAAGAACTGGGGAGTACAGGCCAGAGGTGCAGGGGAGTAAAAGGATTCACCAGAGACAGAGTGGGGAACAGAATAGGAAGATTCACCAAGCTATATTGCTGAGAGGAGCAGCTGGAGAGTCAGGAGAAATCTGCTGCACCATGTGGGTTGCTCACTGGCTGGCCGGGGATCAAACTCATGCTACAGAGGCTGCGGATTGCTTCACAGTGCTGTGCTTAACCCCTTGCACCACCAGGGAGGCCTGAAACAAGTTATTTTGAGTAAGTCCTGCTAACAGAACCCCCAAATAGGTGATTGATATGGTTCAATGCCAGGGCAGGGCTCAAGATGGTCATGAGATCCCCTAGAAGGGATTGCTGAGATACAAAGAGGAAGAGAGGGATGAGGGCCTCCCTAGTGGTCTAGGGGTTAAGTCTCAGAGCTATCAGCACGTTGGCATGAGTTTGATCCCCGGCCAGGGAGCTGCACACATGGCGCGCAGACCTCTCCTGTCTCGTCCGCTGCTCCCCTCAGCAGTGAATTTTGGTCATTCTGCCTGTTCTGCTCCCCGCTCAGTCTCTGGTGAATCCCCTCACTTCTATGCAAAAAAAAAGGGGGGGTGGGATGAATAAAGGAGTAGGAAGAGAGATTTTAAAATATAGAAGAGCATTATAGATCTTACAGGACAAGGAATTTAAAAGAAATAAATATTCAGTGGCACCAACCACATCACAGTTCTGCAGGAATCACCATCTTCCTCCTCAGGTGTAGGATGAGTAAGGAGACGGAGGGCAGGAGACAGGCTGGTGACATATAGATGATCCACAAAGATGCCTTTGCTCTCAGTTAGGAAATTAGTGGTCAGACTGTATCCCTCAAAATTCCTGTGCTCGGGCCTCCCCAGTGGCACGGCAGTTGAGCGCTGGGCTGCGAAGCTGCCCGCAGCCTCTGCAGCGCCGGTTCCATTCCCAGCCACCAGCGAGGGTCCCACATGGCACACAGACCTCTCCTGCCATGCCTGCTGCTCCCCTCAGCAGTGTATTTCATCAGTCTGCCTGTTCTGTTCCCCGCTCTGTCTCTGGTGAATTCCCTCGCCCTCTGGCGCGTCTGACTGTACCCAGTGCTTGCATAAATAAATAAATAAATCTTTTTTAAAAAAAAATTCCTGTGCTCAAGTCCTACCTCCCAGTACCTCCCTCCCTGACTGTGTTTGGAAACAGGCTCATTGCAGGTGTATTAGTGCAGGTGAGGTCATGCTTGAGTGTGCTGAACACCTAACACCATCTGACTGGCATGGAGATAATGGTGCATAGTGAGAATGGCAGGTAAAGAAAAAGGCAGAGATTGGTTGAGTAAGCAGAAAACAAGGAACACCAGAGATTACCAGCAAACCACCAGAAGTTAGGAGAAAGATCTGGAACAGACCCACAGGCCTGAGTATGAGCCCACTGGGCAGACACGTGATCTGTGAATTCTAGCCTTCATAACTGCAAGACAATAAATTTCTGTCGTTTAAGTCCCCCAGTGTGTACTTTGGTAGAGCTGTCCTAGAAAACTAATATTTGCAGCTCGAAGAAAAATCCAGGATTCTGTTCTAGAAGTAGAGCCACAGCTTACATCTCACAATTACCTAGCCTGTCCTAGCAGATTTCAAGTTCTCATATTCTTTTTTTTTTTAGACAATTGGCTTTTTTTAAAAAGATTTATTTATTTATTTATTTATTTTATACAAGAACCAGGGTATAGGCCACATGTGGGGGAGGGTGAGAAGATTCACCAGAGACAGAGCGGGCAACAGAATAGGCAGACTGACGAAATACACTGTGAGGGGAGCAGCAGGTGTGACAGGAGAGGTCGTCCGCGCCAGGTGGGACCCTCACTGACCGGCCAAGATGGAACCAGCGCTGCAGAGGCTGTGGACAGCTTCACATCACTGTGTTCAACCGCCTGCACCACCAGGGGAGGGCCTCAAGTTCTCATATTCTATCTTATTTTGCACAGTGACAAAATTGTCTTCCAACATGCGGGCGTGACGCTGGGACTTTACAGAGGCACAAAGGACTACTTGTCTCCCTCTTTTCTGCAGACCATTGAGGTGGGATTCCTCTGAGCCTAGCACAGGTTCTAAGACAGGTATTCCTCACAGACAGCTCCACATGAGTTAGCCTGTCAACCTCACTGCTACCCTCTAAAAAAAGCACCACCTCTCTCTCCTCCACCACCACAATTTGCTTCAGAGTTCATCCTTCATAATGGTTCGACCCCGGCCCTCACCAATGCGACATTCCAAATGCTACAGGGTCATTCTGACTCAAGTATAGCCAGGCCAATACTTTACAATTTGTTTTTCTTGCCTATCACTGGAAGCTTCCAAACCTTTGTGTTGCTATCATGTATGATGACTGATTTTATGTGTCAACTCGATTGAATCGTGTGAAGACCTGCCTCTAGCCAAAAGGCTAAGGAAAAGGAAACATCCATGGCCTGGTTGCTTTGACTTGAGACATTGTCTTTTTTCCTTCCTTTGAACTTGAACTGAGATCTTGGTCCTTCTTGGATCTCGAGACTGCTGCTTTTCAGACCAAAGACTACCCCATCAGCTTTCCTGGAACTGCAGCTTCTATAACCAGGTGAAACAATTCCTATTAAAGAAATCTCAATCTATGCCTTTCCCTGGTGGTCTAGTGGTTAGGATTCGGCGCTCTCAATCTCTCTCTCCTACATAGATAGGTAGATAGATAGGTAGATAGGAAGAAAGAGAGAGAGAGAAAGGAAAGACACACATCTCTCTTTGATTCTGTTTCCCTGGCGAAACTAATATCCATATGCTAAGCCTTCCCAGATTGCTGATCTAAACAACAGGATGATGGTACCAACGAAGCCGTAGACTGAATTAGGATACTGTCAAGGTACCAAGACAAAAATGAATCATATTTATTGTATAAGTCTATCACGCAATTTAATGAGTATAATTAATTAAGCTGTAAAAGTTTTAGGATGATAACAGTAATGATAGTAACAATAATATGGCTAAAATTTCAGGGCAGCTTACTGGGTGGTTTGTAGCAACAAGCACAGAAGGAAAGCTTTTTCTGGACAGGTGTCCTGTCTGTGTGGGTTGGAGTCTGTGCTCACTACCTACACCTGAGGGAGCCTGAGTAATTGTCGCCTGAGCTGCAGTCACCACTGTGAAACCCAAGACCAAGATCCAACAACATGGTAGCCAGAGAGAGCAGTGTGTCTCCCAGAAAATTCCAAAAGCCACATCAAACTAAACACACAGAGACTTTTATCCACACAATCTCCGACTTGACTTACTCCTCAATAAATATTTAGTGACTAGAAAGAAAACTTTCCTCAAAAACTAAAACCTATGAGGAAAGAAACTGAATTTTTAATGTGGCTTTTACAGAAAGCTTTCCTGAATAGCATGCCTGCATAAGAAATTTTTCTGAAAAATTTAGCAAGGGGGAGAACAAGTTTCAAATACTTTTTTAAAAAAGATTTATTTTTATTTATTTATGCATACAAGAGCTGGAGTGCAGGCCAGAGATGCGGGGGTGGGGGGGCGGTGAGAGGATTCACCAGAGTCAAAGTGGGGAGCAGAACAGGCAGATCTACTGAAATACACTGCTGAGGGGAGCAGCGGGCGAGACAGGAGAGGTCTGCCGCGCCATGTGGGTAGCTCCCTGGCTGGGGAGCAAACTCATGCTAGAGTGGCTGTCGATAAATTGACAGCGCTGTTTTTAACCCCTGGGAGGCCCCTCAGATGGGCTTATTTCACTTAGCAATATGTATTTTAGATTCCTCTATGTCTTTAATATTCCATTTTCTGGATGAACCATTCATCTATTGGAGGCCATTTGGTGGTATCCATTTTAGGTTTTTATGGGAAAAAAGGCTGCTATAAACATCCCTGTGCAGGTATTAGTATGAGCATAAGTTTTCAACTCTTTTGGACAAATACATGGGGTGCAATTGATGGATTGTATGGTAAAAATATATTTAGTTTTGTAAGATTCCATCACACAGTGTTCCAAAGTAGCTGTACCATTTTGCATTCCCATCACCAATAAATGAGTGTAACTCTTTTCTAAATCCTCACCAGTATTTGGTGTTATCAGAATTTTCATTTTTGTCATTCTGATCCATGTACAGTGGTCCAACTAGCATTTTAAACAGAATTTCATATTTCCTGCCTATTAAAAATTTTGTAAATAGACAAGCCCTTCCTAAAATAAAATTAAATGCCCATAATCCTATTACCTAAAAGATAATCACTTTTGATATTACACTTTCTAGTCTATTTTCTATTTATCATAATACACTTCTAGTTTATTTTCTCTATATGCTTTCTTTTTGTTTTATTTTTTTAAAAAGATTTACTTATGTATACAAGAACTGGGGTACAGGCCAGAGATGCGGGGGGTGAGAAGATTCACCAGAGACAGAGTGGGGAACAGAACAAGCAGAGTGACTGAAGTATACTGCTGAGGGGAGCAGTTGGCGAGTCAGGAGAGGTCTGCTGCACCATGTGGGTAGCTCCCTGGCCAGGGATCAAACTCATGCTCCTATCCACAGCCTCTACAACACAAGCTCGAACCCCGGCCAGGGAGGTGACCCATATGGCACAGCAGACCTCTCCTGACTCACCCATTGCTCCCCTCAGCAGTGCACTTCAGTCACTCTGCCTGTTCTGTTTCCCATTCTGTATCTAGTGAATCTTCTCACCCCCTGCACTTCTGGTCTGTACCCCAGTTCTTATATGCATAAATAGATAAACCTTTTTTTTAAAAAAAAAAGATAAATACAGATCAGTCTATAGGAGCAGATTCAATGTGTCTTTTTTTTTTTAATACTTTAACTAATGTAATAGATCTATATTCTGATCCAGGGAAATCGAGCCAAATAGCACCTAATTTTTTCCTAAGAACAAATGCTTTGATAAAACAGTTCAAGGGTTATTGGTCTCTGAAACTCTGGAATGAGCTCTGTTTCATAACTTCAAACCGTTTTAACTGGAACTTCATGTCCCTTACCCAGGACAATTTTTACCCAAGGAAATGTCATCCCTATGAAATTCCCAAGTCTTTTGACATTGCTCACCTAAAAATTGGCCTTTGATTTGCAGCTTGCAATTTGCCATACACAGACACCTGAATTAAGAACTACTCACCCAGGGTGGGGGGATGCAAATATTGTTTTAAAAAAATGATAAATGTAAAAAAAAAAAAATACATATATCTAAAAAAAAAAAAAAGTACTACTCACCCATCTGGGAATACTGAAAGTCAAATTGATCTGTATACTCTTTAACAGTGAAATTGAAAAACTCATGTCTATAAAGAATTAGGTAAATGTGGGCCTCCCTGGTGGTGCAGGGGTTAAAGTCTCTGCCCTATCAAGCTATTGCCAGCCACTGTGGTCTGAGTTCGATTGATTCCCAGAAAGGGAGCTACCCACATGGCACAGCAGACCTCTCCTATCTCCCCGCTGCTCCCCTCAGCAGTGTATTTCAGTCGTCTGCCTGTTCTGTTCCCCACTCTGTCTCTGGTGAAACCTCTCACGCCCCCAACCTCTGGCCTGTACCCCAGTTCTTGTAGGCATAAATAAATCTTTTTTAAAAAATAGCACAATAAACATTGATTTATTGTATTATTATTGCTATCCCTTTTTGTTTTAACATAATTTTTAAGATATAAAATAATTATCACCATCTAGAATATTGTGAATTCACAGAGAAAAGTAGTCACCCCACAGCATAATACAATTATAATTTTTGTCTAATTACTTACAGTATTTTTTACAGATCCTTTTGAAATTGTGAAGATGAAGTCTTCACTATAAATGAAAAAACCTTTCATTCAGATGACTAAAAGTTGTAAAACTCACTACCTCTTTTAAATGTATTTATGTCATTCTAGTATAGACGATGAGATAAAACTGTGGGAAATTTTAAAAACAGGTCTCAGGGTTGAGAGAACAGGTTCTTCGTAGTGAGATTTTAACTCAGAGATTAGTAACTCGAAGTGAGCCCCAGTGCAGCGGCCCAATTTCAAAGGACTAGGTGAGTCTTACTGCATTTAACTAGGATATATTATTGTTGGAAGGAAACCAGGAAATAATCTAGTCCAAATTTCTAAGACTGAAGATTAAGAAACATTACCTGAGGTACAGATCTGTGCACACAGATCTGAGTAAATGGAAGAATGTAAAGAGAAGTTACTTATGGTTGGGAAATGACTCATGAGATTCATCATGGAGGCACAATGTGCACCCAGACAGACAAGCCAGTTAGCATAACACAATCTCCAATTTTCCGTGAGGAAGCTAAGGTGGAGAAGAGCAAACTGGGAAAAATTGTGAAATCTCAAATCAAATCCAAATACTCTCATTTCTTTTTTTAAAATTGTACACATCACAGGCCTCCCCGGTGGCAGAGTGATTTGAGCACAGCGCTGGTCGCAGCCTCTGCTGCGCATACTCGATTTGATTCCAGGCTAACCACGGAGATACCCACACAGCACGACAGACCTCTCCTGTCTCGCCCACTGCTCCCCTAAGCAGTGTCTTCGGACTTTCTGCCTGTTTTGTTCCCCACTCTCTCTCTGGTGAATCCTCTCACCCTCCTGCACCTCTGGTCTGTACCCCAGCTTTTGTATAAATAAAATAAATCTTTTTTTAAAAAAATTGTACATATCTCATAAAGTATGGAATATCTCCAAGATAAGATACAGGACTTCCACAGTCCTGCCACATACAAAAAGGATTTGCTTAAGTTTCACTTGACTTAGGGGTAAAAAACTAATTTGAACACTTAAAATATATAATCTTTCGGGCCTTCCCTGGTGGTGCAGCGGTTGAGCGCTGGGCCATGAAGCTGCCCACAGCTTCTGCAGTGTCGGTTCAATCCCCGGCTGCTGGGCAAGGGTCCCACATGGTGCGCAGACCTCTCCTGCCGTGCCCGCTGCTCCCCTCAGCAGTGTATTTCGTCACTCTGCCTGTTCTGTTCCCTGCTCTGGCTCTGGTGAATTTTCTCACCCTCCCGCGCTTCTGACTGTACCCAGTGCTTGTATAAATAAATAAATAAATCTTTTTTTAAAAAATAAATAAATAAAACAACATTGTCCTAACTAACAAATATTTTCCTAATGCAAACATAATCCACTTAATATCAAATAAAAAGATATTTGAGGGGCCTCCCTGCAGGAGCAAGGCGTTAAGCGTCAGCACTATGAAGCAATCCACAGCTACTGCATCACAAGTTCAATGCCAGGCCAGGGAGCTACACACATGGCGCAGCAGACCTCTCCTGACTTGCCCACTGCTCCCCTCAGCAGTGTATTTCAGTCCGTCTGCCTGTTCTGTTCCCCACTCTGTCTCTGGTGAATCCTCTCACACTCCACACCTCTGGCCTGCACCCCAGTTCTTGTATGCATAAATAAATAAATCTCAAAAAAAAAAAAGATATTTGAGCATGAACCTCCAAATCAGATCATTAAAAAAAAAACAAACAAACAAACAAAAAACTAAACCAGATTGAGTGTAGTTAAAGTTCAAAATAAATAGCTGTTTTCATTTTCTGACAAGATATAGCTCACAATTCACACTCCTAGGGACCTGTGTGCTTTTTTTTTTTTTAATTGTTTATTGAGGCAACAATGTACATGATTTAGGAGTACAGGTTCACACCTCTATAAATGTATGCTCCCACACACAACTACCTCCAAAACACCAATAATCCTCCTTCCCTTGCTTCCCACTACCTCCTCCCTTTCTGGCAGCATCAGTGTAGCAGTCACATTCCAGGCTTTGTTTCCTGCTGTTTGTTTTTTGCTTTGTTTTCCTTTTCTACACCTGAGTGAAATCATCCAGTATGTCTTTCCTCTGAGTTATTTCACTTAACATAATTCTCTCAAGGTCCATCTGTGTTGTCATGAATGGCAAGATTTCACTGGTTTTTTTTTCACCATAGAGTTAGTTCATTGGATCTAGAAACCACATCTTCTTGATCTATTCACGTCACTGGGCACGCTTAGCCGAGAATTTTTTTTTAAACAATTGCTTTTTTTTAGCTTTATTTATTTATGCATACAAGAACTGGGGTGTAGGCCAGAGGTACGAGGGAGAGGGTGAGAGGATTCACCCAAGAGAGAGGGGAGCAAGAACAGGCAGACTGACTGAAATACAGTGCTGAGGGGAGCAGCAGGAGAGGCAGGAGAGGTCTGCTGCACCATGTGGGTAGCTCCCTGGCCGTCCAGGGATCAAACCCACGCTGCAGAGGCTGCAGACAGTTTCACAGCACAGTGCTCAACCACCTGCGCCTCCAGGGAGGATCGCAGCTTTCAGTGATCCTGTATTCACACATCATTTGGAGCACAACTTTAGAAGTCTTTGTGAACCTATTTTAAAACCACCACAGAGGGCCTCCCCTGGTGGCGCAGGCGGTTGAGCACCGCGCCGTGAAGCTGTCCGCAGCCTCTGCAACGCCAGTTCTATCCCTGCTGGCCAGCGAGGGTCCCACATGGCGCAGCGGACCTCTCCTGCAGCGCCCGCTGCTCTCCTCAGCAGTGTATTTCGTTAGTCTGCCTGTTCTGTTCCCCGCTCTGTCTCTGGTGAATCCTCTCACCCTCCTGTGCATCTGGACTGTACCCTGGTTTGTATAAATAAATAAATAAATCTTTTTAAAAAATAAAAATAAATAAAACCACTATAGAATGCCTTGCAATTCATTACATACATCCCTCCTACACACAGCAAGCACTCACTGCTTCCCAAGGCTCCCAAACATCTCACTCATGACAGCAGATCAGGTACAGAAAAAGCACTTTTGTTTTAGTGTCTTTAAGACAGCTCCTAGAGTTCAGTTCCTCTCTACCCAAAGACTGTGCATTAAAACAACCAGCTACCAGGTCTCCCTGGTGGCCTGGGGGTTAAGTCTCTAGTCTATCACTGCTACGGCCTAAGTTCCATCCCTGGCCAGGGAGCTGACCCACATGGTGCAGCAGACCTCTCCTGTCTTGCCTGCTGCTCCCCTCAGCAGTGTATTTCAGTAGATTTGTCTGTCCCCACTCTGTCTCTAGTGAATCCTCTCACCCCCCACACTTCTGGCCTACACTCCAGTTCTTCTATGGAAAAATTAATTTAAAAAGTTTTTAAAAATAAAAATAAAGGAACTAGCTGCCTATCCCCACCCCATACCCAACATACAATGATGAGACAGGCATAGGAGGAAGGCCATACTAATTTTCACATTTATAGGTTTTTTTCTCATCAAGTCTCTAGGAGAGATATTATTCCTATTTTACAAAACAGATTTACAAAGTCATATTTAGTGACAAAATATTTAATGCCCTGGAAAAAATGACTATAAAGAAAAATACACAATCAGGTTAATGGAAACTTGGGTAACGTTATTAGTTAATAGTGATGGTGGGAAACCCAGAATGTTTAGATTATAAAAGGCTTAATTAGTCTTATTACATCACCACTATGATAAAAGGCTTTGCAGATGAGAAGCTGTGAGCCATAAGAAGATATCTATTTCTCCTTTACTGGTATTACCTGCTAGAACAATGTTTCCAAAGTATAGAATTTCTGCTTGGAATTCTGCTGAATTCAAAACTATCAACAGACCAGGTGTGAAACCAAGGATCATATTTTTAAAATCATGTAGACAGGTATGCCATTGCAGGGCACCACTACCACATGGTATGCAAGTAGAAAGGAATTACAGAAAGACCTGTGAGCATGGGAGTCTGATAAACATTTTATTTACATCAGGAGATAAATAGGCATGAATAATATACATCTTATGTGCCTACAATAATACTCCAGGCACAAAAATTCTTCCAAATCATATACATAAGAGGGCCTCCCTGGTGGCACAAGGGGTTAAGCACTGCAGTATGGGGCAATCTGCAGCCTCTGCAGCTGAGTTCGATCTCTGGCCAGCCAGGGAGCAGCCCCATGGCACAGTAGACCTCTCCTGTCTCACCTGTGGCTCCCCTCAGCAGTGTATTTCAGTAGATCTGCCTGTTCTGCTCCCCACTCTGTCTCTGGTGAATCCTCTCACCCCCCCACACCTCTGGCCTGTACCCCAGCTCTTCTATGCATAAATAAATAAATCTTTACAAAAAGTCATATACATAACATTGCAGTCTTAACTGATAAAAACATTAACAAACCAAGCATATTCACAGAAATGTAAATTTCAAGTGACACCCAAAACAAAACAACCAGCTTGATTTTTCCATAACTTTTGGATTTCTTTTTTTTTTTTTTTTTTATGTTTTTTTTTATTTATTTATTTGTTTGTTTGTTTTGTTTATACATGCACTGGGTACAGTCAGAAGCGCGGGAGGGTGAGAGAATTCACCAGAGCCAGAGGGGGGAGCAGAGCAGGCAGAAGGACCGAAGTACACTGCTGAGGGGAGCAGCGGGCAGCAGGAGAGGTCTGCGCACCATGTGGGACCCTCCTCAGGTGGCCGGGGAGCAGCCAGGGGTCGAACCGGCGCCGCAGAGGCCGCGGGCATCTTCGCAACCCAGCACTCAACCGCTGCGCCACCAGGGAGGCCCTACTTTTGGATTTCTTTTGTATTTGCTCAGACACCAATTCTTCTATTTCAATAACCCACAAAGCCTAAGACCAGCTTAGTGAAAGTTAAGATAATTATCAAGAAAAATGTTGGTAGCATATATGACCAAAAAGCACTTAATACTCAATCCATAAATATTTTCTCTATAAATAAGAAAGGTAAAAGTTCATAAGTCCATAATACTGTTTCCATCTCAACTCCATTTTTTAAAATCCCACATGAGGGGGCCTCCCTGGCAGCACAGGGCTTAAGCACAGCACTATGAAGCAACCCACAGCCTCCGTAGCACGAGTTCGATCCCTGGCCGGCCAGGGAGCAACACACATGGTGCAGCAGACCTCTCCTGTCTCACGTGCTGCTCCCTCAGCACTGTATTTCAGTCAGTCTGCCTGTTCTGTTCCTCACCCTGTCTCTGATAAATCCTCTGGTGAATCCCCTGCACCTCTGGCCTGTACCCCAGCTCTTGTATGCATAAATAAATAAATCTTTAAAAAAAAAATCCCACATGTGGGCCTCCCCGGTGGCGCAGCTGTTGAGCGCTGGGTTGCGAGGCTGCCCGTGGCCTCTGCAGCGCCTGTTCGATCCCCCGCTGCTCCCAGGCCACTGGAGGAGGGTCCCACATGGCGCGCAGACCTCTCCTGCCGCCCCCTGCTCCCCTCAGCAGTGTACTTAGGTCCTTCTGCCTGCTCTGCTCCCCGCTCTGGCTCTGGTGAATTCTCTCACCCTCCCGCGCTTCTGATTGTACCCAGTGCTTGTATAAACAAACAAACAAACAAATAAATAAATAAATAAACGTGCCTCTAGAAAAAATTAAAAAAAAAAAAATCCCACATGAGTGTTCCTTTCATCCATCCCATCACTCACCCATCCATCCATCCAACCATCCCATCTATCCAACCACCTACTCAGCAAGCCAATATTTATACAGATTCCATCACCTGTGTACTTACTGTGTGAATGGGGTACCTTGATAGTTACAATGTACCTACAATAAACAGCATAGACCGGGGGCTTCCTTTTTAATCTACTTAGATAATCTCAAGGTTGGTTTTTTTTAAGATTTATTTATTTATTTATACATACAAGAACTGGGTACAGACCAGAGGTACAGGGGTGAGATTGTAACAGGGTGGTCCCCAGGAAAGGGGGAGGTTCCCTGCCCCACCCAAGGGAGGGTGGAGCTGAGCAGGAAGAGGAGAAGCTGCAGAAGAGACTGAGGAAGGAAGCAGGATGGAGCCAGGAGACCTGGAGGAGGCACATGGAGCCTAGAGACACGTGAGGAAACTGTGCTTGTCTTTTGGTCGTGGACTGGGTGACACAGATGTGGGTGAGACCCGTGGGGAGGTGACCATGGCAGCTTTTATCTTGATGTTGATTTTGCTCTTTTCCTTCCGGGCTTGTCTGGTTGTTTCTGACCCTTTTCTGGGGGTCCCCACTGGAAGATGCTTTAGACTTGTGGCAGGCTTTGGGGCCTTGCTCTGGGCCAATCCCATTTGGATGGAGTTTTACCCACGAGGGGACGGGTAACTTTGGGTGCTTGATTTAGAAACTAGATTCTCTGCCTTTCCTGTCTTGTTTCCTAGTTGTATTAAAGTTCCTTCCCATTAAAGTCTCATATGTTTTGTGTTGATGCGGCGGATGGCAGAACCCATTTAGAACAGGCAGGTTTGCAGGGTTTGGGCTGCCCCTCTCCCTGTCCTATAACAAGAGGACTCAACAGAGACAGAGAAGGAAGCAGAACAGGCAGATGTACTGAAGTACACTGCTGAGGGGAGCAGCAGGTGAGACAGGAGAGGTCTGCTGAGCCATGTGGGTAGCTCCCTGGCCCAGATTAAACCCACGCTATGGTGGCTGGCGATAGTTTGATAATGCTGAGATTTTAATCCCCGCCCCACCAGAGAGGCCCAGTCTCAAGATTTTTCCTTGCAGTGCAACACAGTTAAGTTTAGGCAGACCATTTTGCTGTTTTCTGTTTTTGCTTTGCTTTTGTTTTTTTGAAAATTTTTCTTCTCTCATGTTTCCTGCCTTCTTTTGAATTCTTTTTTTTTTTTTTTTTTTTTTTAAAGATTTATTTATTTATTTTACAAGCACTGGGTACAGTCAGAAGCGCGGGAGGGTGAGAGAATTCACCAGAGCCAGAGCAGGGAGCAAAGCAGGCAGAGGGACCCAAGTACACTGCTGAGGGGAGCAGCGGGCGGCAGGAGAGGTCTGCGCGCCATGTGGTACCCTCCTCCAGTGGCCGGGGAGCAGCCGGGGGATCGAACCAGCGCTGCAGAGGCTGCGGGCAGCTTCACAACCCAGCGCTTAACCGCTGCGCCACCAGGGGAGGCCCTCTTTTGAATTCTTTTAATAGCTTTTAAAATAGCTTTTTAAAGCAATATACAGATTCAATGCTATTCCAATCAAAATTTCAATGTCATTCTTCAAAGAAATAGAACAATTATTGATGAAATTCATATGGAATCACAAAAAACCCCGAATAGCCAAAGCTCTCCTGAAAAAAAAAGAAGGGAATGGAGGCATCACACTCCCAGACTTCAAACTATACTACAAAGCCATAATCATCAAAACTGCATGGTATTGGAACAAGAACAGACATACAGACCAATGGAATCGAATAGAAAATCCAGAAATAAACCCACAGATTTATGGTCAACTAATCTTTGACAAAGGAGCAAAGACTATGCATTGGAGCAAAGAAAGTTTGTTCAATAAATGGTGCTGGGAAAACTGGGTCGCTACATGCAAAAGAATGAAGCTTGACCACTACCTCACACCATACACAAAAATCAACTCAAAATGGATTAAAGAATTAGACATAAGACCTGAAACCATAAAATATATAGAAGGAAATACAGGCGAAACACTACGTGATTTGCACATCAAAGACATCTTTACAGACACATCACCCAAAGCAGTGATAGTGAAGGCGAAGATAAACAGCTGGGACTACATCAAATTAAAGAGCTTCTGCACAGCAAAAGAGACAATAACAAAAACAAAGAGAAACCCCACCAACTGGGAGAACATTTTTGCACCCAACACTAATGATAAAGGACTGATCACAAAAATCTGCAAAGAGCTGATGAGACTCAGCAACAACAAAGAAAATAATCCAGTCAAAAAATGGGCAGAAGAGCTAAAAAGAAACTTCTCTGAAGAGGAAATGCAAATGGCCAACAGGCATATGAAAAAATGTTCAACATCACTTGTCATCAGGGAAATGCAAATCAAAACTACCATGAGATACCATCTTACACCAGTGAGAATGGCACATATTAAAAAAACTAGCAACAACAAATGTTGGCGAGGGTGTGGAGAAAAAGGAACTCTTCTGCACTGTTGGTGGGAGTGCAAACTGGTCCAACCACTGTGGAGAGCTGTGTGGAGATTTCTGGACCTACTAAACATAGAGCTTCCATAGGATCCAGCAATTCCACTCCTAGGTATTTACCCAAAGGACACAGAAACATCCATTCCAAAGAACACCTGCACCCCTATGTTTATAGCAGCACTGTTTACAATAGCTAAGCTTTGGAAACAACCCAAATGCCCAAAAATAGATGACTGGATCAAGAAGATGTGGTCCATATACACCATGGAATATTACTCAGCATTCAAAAAAGATAAACACATGCAATTTGCAGCAACATAGATGGCGCTGGAAGGGATCATGCTCAGCGAAATAAGCCAAAAAGAAAAAGAAAAATACCGGATGGTCTCACTCATAGCAGAAATCTAGAAAACTTAAATAAGGGACCAGGAAAATGAATAACTATAAGAAAATCAAAATCAAAATCAACAAAAAACTATGAACCAGAGACACTTTTAGGGGGGCAGGGGTGGGAGGGGAGGGATTGGGGTCAGAATGGGGGCGCTGCAATTGTATGGGGAATATAACAATAAAATTTATTATCTAATAAAAAAAAAAAAAGAAAAAAAAAATAAAATAGCTTTTTAAATTCTCTATGGACTTACAGACTAAACTTTCACATAATTTTTACTGATTATGCAATGTGTATCCTTAGCTTTTCGTAGTTGATATTTTAATAGCTTTGTACCACTTGATGTGAAATGTACAAACTATAGCCCTATAGGTCCTTTCACTGACCTCTGTCCTTCTGTGGTTGTCAGATGCACTATATCGGCACACGTTTTAACTTTTGGTTTAAACTATAACAAAAAGGGCCTCCCTGGTGGCACAGCGGTTAAAGTCTCAGCCCTCTCAAGCTGTGCCAACCACTGCAGCAGAGTTTAATCTCCCTGTCTCCCCACCTCCACCCCACCCAGGGAGGTGACCCACATGGCACAGCAGACCTCTCCTGTCTCACCCGCTGCTCCCCTCAGCAGTGTATTTCAGTAGATCCACTTGTTTTGCTCCCCACTCTGTGGTGAGTC
Organism: Talpa occidentalis; assembly: GCF_014898055.3. Lineage (NCBI taxonomy): Eukaryota > Metazoa > Chordata > Mammalia > Eulipotyphla > Talpidae > Talpa > Talpa occidentalis. Next base: position 96,035,408 of record NW_023601322.1, read on the forward strand.
CTCTCGCCTCCCCGCAACACCTCTGGCCTACACACCAGTTATTGTATGCATAAATAAATAAATCTTTAAAAAAGAAAAAACCGAAATGTGCTTGTGCAATGCTCTGAGTCCCTCAGATTACACTGATTCACCAGTGAGTCAGACCCTTGGCCAGTTTGTAAATCTGCTCCTTCATATCACCAGAAGTCAGTTTCGGCCAGGTGGGGACACTGTGACAACAGGGCAGAGCCTACGGGACAGGTCCTTCCCGGGAGCTGCGGGCAACCCAAGATGACCGCAGACTGTCAGTGGGAAAAAATGTCATGGACCAAATATAATGTATTTGCACCTTATGACATTACACAGTGCCAGGAAATATGATAGCAGTTACTCCCTTTGGGAAATAAACTATTTTAAGTAAATCTATTCTATTGAAAGCAAAGGAAACGCAAGTGGTGTTACCTGGCAACTTTGAATATCAATGTAATGATTAAGCACACGCTTTCCATTTATTCATGAGCTATGGCTACACAATGCCAAATTTCCAACTGTTTGCTGTTACAGGGAAGGAAAAGAGAAATCTGACAAAAGGCTCATTTGGCCTCAAAGGGAAGTATTTCATAGCCTTTGCAAGTCCCACGTATGTTCTCTCTCATGGGGGAAAAAATTTTCAGGAAGAAATGCCTTCTGTCTCCCAACACATAAAACCTAAACACTGAACAAATTCTGAACAAAGTGCTGCAGGAAACTGAGTAAAAGCCACCCCACAATAACAGGTTGGGATCCCTGGAATCTGTAAATAGTCCCTGATACAACAAGAGTCTTTGCAGATGTGATTCAATTCAGGACCTTGGGCCTCCCTGGTGGCGCAAGGTTAAGATGCAACCTATGAAACTGTCCTCAGCCTCTGCAGCACAATTTCGATCCCCGGCCAGGGAGCTACCCACACAGCACAGCAGACCTCTCCTGACTCGCCTGCTGCTCCCCTCAGCAGTGTATTTCAGTCAGTCTGCCTGTTCTGTTCCCCACTCTGTCTCTGGTGAATCCTCTCAACCTCCCCCCCCACCTCTGGCCTGTACCCCAGTTCTTGTATGCATGAATAAATAGATCTTTAAAAAAAATTGGTGGAGGAATCTCGGAGGAGTATCCCTCCTGGTTCTCCAAAGGAGCACTGCCCTGCTGTCACCTTGATTTGGGCCCAGCAATACCGCTTTGGACTTGTGACCTCTAGTCCTATGAGAATAAATTTCTGTATTTTTAAGTCACAAAGTTCATGCTAATTTGTCACTACAGCAGTCACAGGATAAATATTTCACAAGTATTAAAATATCAGAGCCCACTAACTCAACTGATGGAGGTGATGTCTGTGCACTGACATGTTGCCACAGAGCATAGGACTATTCCAGAAGAGATAGAGTGGGTTGGAGAGAAAGAGAGCACATTAATTAAGATGATGCAAGAGAGAGTGATGTAGCAAGGATTGAGGCCAAGGATGCTCTGGCTCCAGAGGTTGTCCTTTCTCTACTTTACCACACTGCTCCCTAACAGCTGCAACACTGACTCCCTTGTCTCAGCCAATGTTATTCCCCACTCTGCTCACAGCAGAAACCCTGGTTCCTTTCTTAGTTTCTCTCTTTTCCACACATCCACACCTATCCAACAATGTAGTCCTTTCTGTCTAAACTCAGTTACATTTCTTGAATCCATTTCCTCCTACCAACCCCTTGCCACTGCATTAGTAGCAAGGCCCTAATATCTTTTCCCAGATCATGGCAATAATTTCCTAACTCTTTCCACTAACTTTCAATAGCTGCCTGTTACCTAAGGTATAAAGTCCAAGACCTGAGCATGATGGTACAAACAAGACTTCACGATCTGACCCCAAACTACCTCACCCGTTGTATCCGCCCTCCTCAATCCCATACTCCAATTACACACTGGGTTTTTTATTCTTCATTCATTTACTAACTTTTCCAAATGCCTACTTTTAAATTCATGCTATTCTTCCTGCATGGAATGAACTTCCTCTTTTCCACTTGCCACCATTCATTCTTCAAGATTAAGTGCAAATATCACCTGTCTCATAAAGCCTGTCCTGATTCCCCCAGGCAACCTTAGGTGCTTCCTTTCAAGACACACACTACAAACCATATACCAGCTGGATCATGAATTCCTCACGAGCAGTGTGGAAATACTATGTGTTTCATATTCTGCTTCAGTGGTCTCCATAGGGGGGTATGCAATATCTGCTTGGTGTACATGAAGAAAATGTTAAAATGTAAATGTTAATGTTCACATTTACTTCATTGCTTTTAATTTTGATGTTTTAATGTTTTAAAAATGAACATGGTATATAAATGCATATAATTTTCAAAAAAAGAAATACACGTGGGGGAGAATGCACCCTAATTTTTTTAACTGACAGGGATATACAGTTAAACATTCGGCAACCCCATTTTGGCCTGTTGGAGGGAGTTTAATAGTAGATCACTTAGATATAGGGGATGAAGCTATCTCTTAAAAACTAGCATCTTAAACAGTCCTGCACACTTAGCAGATACGCTGTGACCTTTATGAGTGAATAAGTGGATGAGGGTGCATTCTTAGCATGCATTTGTCATAGAAGAAATAAAATGACTCTGCTACTAACAAACTTGAGTTGGAATACTGAATTGCACTATACCGGTTTGTGTCTTTGAGTAAGTCACTCATCTCTTTGAATATCAATTTCCTTGTATGTAAAGTGGAGCTAATACAACAAGGTGGTTGTGAGAAGCAAAGGACAGAGGATGCAAACCGCTTTGCATAATGCCCCTGCAGGCTGAGAACTCAGGAAATTGAGGTGGGATTGGCCCAAAGAGAAGCCCCAGGGCCTGGTAAGTCCACATTCTACCAACACCAGAACAATTTTGCTTTACAGTAACCCAAAGGAAGGGTCTGTGTCCTCCGACCTGGATGAAATGTGGGTAATTTTAAACCCACAGAAGAATTTTTTAAGGTCAGGGACATCATGCACTTATTCAGTTGGTTCCAAAGCTCTCAAGATGTGCTGGATACACCAAACCCCTCAGAACAGAAACAAAAGGAAGTCACCTTGCATTAGGGCTTAGACCTCCGGGCCTCTCTGAGCTCATCAGGGGTGACGGGGACATTCCCCTGAGTGGCGCGTGGCAGGTCCAAAGGTACTTCGAAATTTGAGAGCGAGGAGGCTGGAAGAGAAAAAATTAGGTGAGGTTGGAAAATTCTGAAATGAGTACCCAGCTATCAGGGACATCTGTCCCTGATCAGGACAAAGGTCACCTATGGGGTTCCTAGAGGACTGAACTCCCCCAGGGCTCCCCAGCTTGGATGGGGAGGTGGCAAGGGCCCAGGGCATTCCCACATTCTTAGCCTGCCGGTGCTGAGTGGCAAAAAGTGGAGCTCAGTGTTGGGTTCTTGAGGCCCACAAGAGCAAGGAGGCAAGAAAGGCAAATGGGGGCCTCCCTGGTGGCGCAAGGGGTTCAGTCTCAGCACTGTGAAGCTATCCTCAGCCACTGCAACATGAGTTTGATTCCCGGCTGGCCAGGGATCTACCCACATGGCGTGACAGACCTCTCCTGACTCGCCCACTGCTCCTGTCAGCAGTGTACTTCAGTCAATCTGTCTGCTCTGTTCCCCACTCTGTCTCTGGTGAATCCTCTCGCACCTCTGGCCTGTACCCCAGGTCTCGTATGCATAAATAAATCTTTAAAAAAGAAAGAAAGAAGGCCTGCAGCAACAAAGGCAGGGGCCTAGCAGCCTATGTGGGCTCAGCCCTGGCAACAAGACACGACCTTCCTGTCACTCACCTCAGCTCCTGGGGCAGCCCAGGCCTCTTCTGGGACAGCCTTCTCCATCCCCTGGATGGGTCTCGCCTGCTTTTTTTTTTTCCTCCTGCTTTTTGAAAGTTCTCAACAGGCCCCTGGGTATTTTGGGAAGCCTGACTGGGATCCCAGTCGTCGCGGTTGTCGCCGTTGCTAACGTAAAGCAGTTCCACGAGAAGATGGCGTGTACGACAATGTCGCAAAGGACCGAGTGCCATTTGCGGCAGCGCAGCCTAGGGACCAGGCAGTCAGCCCAGAGTGCTTTCTACAACACAGGTATGTACCCAGCCCTCCTGAGCCCTTTTAGGTTTGATGTGTTATTTGGTATGATTTGGTAGGCTATTTTGGGGGTCCGGGAACCCTCAAACATTTTTTATGTAGATGAATGGTCATGGCTTCCTTTTCTGCCCACTTGGCTTCCGGAACCTTTCCCAGTAACATTCTACTTCTGGAGAGGGCAGGGAACCCTCCCTGAGGAGCTCGAGTTCCGTGCCATCACCCTCTGGATGGAGGTGCCCTTGGTGTCTGCTCCCCCGTCTGCCTTTCCCTGAGCCCCCTCCTGCAGACCACACTGGCAGCCAGGTAACCTTACCTTTGACTCACAACACCTTCAGAGAACAAACCTGTGGGTTACCTTGGCTCCTCCCTCTGTAACAGGGTGGTCCCCAGGAAAGGGGGAGGTTCCCTGCCCCACCCAAGGAAGGGTGGAGCTGAGCAGGAAGAAGAGAAGCGGCAGAAGAGACTAGGGAAGGAAGGAAGCAGGATAGAGCCAGAAGGAGACCTGGAGGAGGCACATGGAGCCTAGAGACACGTGAAGAAACTGCGCTTGTCTTTTGGTCGTGGACTAGGTGACACAGATGTGGGTGAGACCTGTGGGGAGGTGACAATGGCAGCTTTTATCTTGATGTTGATTTTGCTCTTTTCCTTCCGGGCTTGTCCGGTTGTTTGTGACCCTTTTCTGTGGGTCCCCACTGGAAGATGCTTTAGACTTGTGGCAGGCTTTGGGGCCTTGTTCTGGGCCAATCCCATATGGATGGACTTTTACCCACGAGGGGACGGGTAACTTTGGGTGCTTCATTTAGAAACTAGACTCTTTGCCTTACCTATATTGTTTCCTAGTTTTTATTAAAGTTCCTTCCCATTAAAGTCTCATATGTTTTGTGTTGCTGCGGCGGATGGCAGAACCCATTTAGAATAGGCAGGTTTGCGGGGTTTGGGCTGACCCTCTCCCTGTCCTATAACACCTCTACTTCCCAAGACTCACAAGGCTCAGATTTTTCTCTCGAGTCCATGCTCTCTTTTCCACATTGTCATGACCTCAGTTAGCCTTCAACATTTTTCTCAACTATAAAATTCCTTTCCTCAGCTGGATCCAGTCTCTAATTTGCTCTTCTCAGTGTTTGTTTAGACATGCAAACCTGACCCCTGACCCACCCTCCAGGGTTTCAGTGACTCCCCACCCTGCACACCTCTGCAAACCTGTGGCCTCTGGGTCAGACAAGGCCATGGCCAGCTGCAGCTCCAGTTGGCTGAGGCTGCTGCCTTCCTTAGATAGGGACTACTTTTCTAGTTTAACACGGTCCCTGCCATGCCTTACTGCCTTTCCACATTAAAGCCATGTATCAGTATATTATCACTTTTTTAAAAAAATATTTTATTTGTTTATTTTTGCATACAAGAGCTGGGGTATAGGCCAGAGGTATGGGGAGGGAGGTGAGAGGATTCACCAGACAGAGTGGGGAGCAGAACAAGCAGATCTACTGAAATACACTGCTCAGGGGAGCAGCGGGGAGACAGGAGAGGTCTGCTGTGCCATGTGGGTCAGCTCCCTGGTCAGAGATCAAACTCAGGCTGTAGGTATGATAGCGCTGAGGCTTAACCCCTAGGCCACCAGGGAAGCCCTACAGTTTATTATCACTTTTGTGATAGTGTTTTCTTAGAATTAAGAAGAAAGTATGGCCTCCCCTGGTGGTGCAGCGGTTGAGCACTGGGTTGCGAGGCTGCCCGCAGCCTCTGCAGCGCCAGTTCAATCCCTGGCCACCTGCGAGGGTCCCACAAAAAAAAAAAAAAAGAAGAAGAAGAAAGTAAACTATTCCCATACCCAGTGTTCAAAATAGAAAATACAAGTTCAAGATGGAATCGTCATGCCAGGCCCCTAGCAGACAATAATACCTATTGCAATTTGAACTTCTCCCAAAAGTATAATCTTAAATTCATCAATCTGCAGTTTCCCAATTAACACTAGTGAAGTAATTGGATTTGAAGAGCCCCTGTCTTCCTAGACAGAAGGTAACTTTGCCTGAAGTAAATTTTTCTTTTGCCAAATATCTTGTCCCACACTCATTCCGTCTTAAGTACCCCCAACTTTGTCTTAATTGTTGCAGTATCTAAAAGACACACTGCCTGGTCCCCAAGTCTTGTTTTTTAATATCATGTCTGCTAAATCAGGAAAGCAAATAGACTTGAAATGGCAATGTATTCAGAAAAATTTGAGAAAAAGTAGTTTTCAGGAATGAAGAGCATTTCAATTTATTTAATATGAGCATAATGTGTGTCCAGGTTAACATTTTCTAAAAACCCATTTCATTCAATTGTTACTTAATCCTGGCTCCTGAGACATTTGAGTTTTTTTCACAGAAAGGATGGAGCCGTGATACCTTAGCAGGACACACAGCCCTTCACCTTCCCAGCTCTTGTTTTGTCTTGCCTGGTCTCTATACTATCACTATCCCCTTAAATCTATTTCTCCCAGATGATTGCTTTGCATGGAAGTAATAATAGCAGCCATGACTGAGTCTTTTCTATTTTCTAAAAATAGATAGGTGTAAAAATAGGTGTGTTCCCAAAGCCATGTGTTTCTTATCCACAAAAGTGTCTCAAAAGCAGAAAGATAGGTTTGAAAGTATAAGTTAAGGGTGAAAACGAATGTTGAATGCACACTTGGAATTTTGGGCCTGGTTCGGTTCTAAATACCTCATATAACACCCCTGAAAGATAGGTCCTGTCCTTCTGATATTACAGTTGAGGACACTGAATCCTGGAGATTAGAAATTTCAGACATGATGTGGTTAGTGAAAGTCTTTGGCAGGAATAAAATTCAGGTTTATCTTACACATCATCTTGACCTCAGATCCGCCCCCAAAATCTTGGCACAGTTCTCTGCCATTATCGATATTAAACTTTTACCTGGTGCAGAGTAAGTGAAGAAACAATCTGTTTTATCCACTATTACCTATTTACACTACATGGTAATTATTTCTGATTATTTCACCACTGATGGCACTCATAATGCTGACAGGAGAGAAATGTGGTCAAGGATTCCTGGGCCCACTCCTGTAGAGGACAGTGCAGTTATCCTTCAAATGGGAAGGAAATTAACAAACCAAATGCCCTTTTGGCAGAGTATCAAAGTTTTCATCTAGATTTGAATACTAAAGTCCTTCAATGGGGTCTTACACTAGAAAAGAACCTGGAGTGACTATTGGAAACACCCATCTGTTAGACTAGGGAAAGACAAGACCACTATGCAAGAAGCCCACAGAGGACCAAATAAAGAAGCTGTCTTGAGACAGATCCACATGGAGATGTTATATTCTGTAAAATGGCAAAGATTTTGAAATCACAGTAGCCTAGTCTTGCACTTCTGTCAGTTAAAACAAAATCTTAGGGTTTCACCTAAATGAGATAATCTGTGAAAAGTCTCATTTTCTGCCTGTCATTTGATATGTCCATCCAAAATGTTGGGTCCCAGTTCCTCCATACCCCACTTTTTTTTTTTTTTAAATTTTTTTTTTATAGAGGCATGTTTTATTTATTTATTTATTTGTTTGTTTGTTTGTCTGTTTATACATGCACTGGGTACAGTCAGAAGTGCGGGAGGGTGAGAGAATTCACCAGAGCCAGAGCGGGGAACAGAGCAGGCAGAAGGACCGAAGTACACTGCTGAGGGGAGCAGCGGGCGGCAGGAGAGGTCTGCGCGCCATGCGGGACCCTCCTCCCATGGCCAGGGAGCAGCCGGGGTTTGAACCGGCGCTGCAGAGGCTGCAGGCAGCTTCGCAACCCAGCGCTCAACCGCTGCACCACCGGGGAGGCCCCATACCCCACTTTTAAATGTATTCAACTTACCTATTTTTCTTCTTTGTTGCAATAAGTCTATTGAGATAAGTTCACATATCAATTGTATAATTTGATGGTTTTTAGTACACACTTTTATCTTTATAAAATATATTTTTAGTTGTATAGTCACACAGTCAACAGAAAATTTCTGTCACCCCCATAAAGAAACCCCATGCCTTTCAGTTATCACACTATAAACTTCCCAGCAATGTGTAACCACCAATCTAGTTTCTGTCTCTATAGACAGAAACTAGACAACTGACCAAATAATATTCCATTCTATGGATATACCATCTTTTGTTTTCCTGTTCATCAGCTGATGTGCATTTAGATTGCTTCCACCTTTGGGCTACTAAGAATAATGCTTCAGATAAGTTTTTGTCCGAACACATCTTTTCATTTCTCTTATATACTCCGTAACAGTAAATTGCTCCATCAAACCGGCGTGTTTTTAAAAATCTAACCACCCTCTGCAGTGTAGCACTTGTTTTATAATTGTTCAAAAATGCAAAATATCTTGCCCCTTAGCAGACAAATGCCATATTAACTCATTATTTTCTTTGTCTTTGCCCCTTAGCAGACAAATGCCATATTAACTCATTATTTTCTTTGTCTTTGCAGGTGCTCATGTTTTTGACAACAAATGCCTTTGCAAAAGCATTTCAGCCTCTCCATGTGTCAGTATTTCCTCACTTCTAGAATGGGGATGAATCATCTTTCTATTCTTCTGCATGGGATTGAGGAAAAGATCATAACCTCACCACAGTGCTTGCTGGTTTCTAGGTAGGTGCTCTTGTCTGCACACAGACTATCCATTTAAGCCTTCTTTTTTTTTTTTTTTATTAAACTTTATTATCTGTACTTTGTTGTTTTTTTTTTTTATTGTTATATTCCCCATACAATTGCAGCCCCCCCATTCTGACCCCAATCCCTCCCCTCCCGCCCCCGCCCCCCTAAAAGTGTCTCTGGTTCATAGTTTTTTGTTGATTTTGATTTTCACTTTCTTATAGTTATTCATTTTCCTGGTCCCTTATTTAAGTTTTCTAGATTCCTGCTATGAGTGAGACCATCCGGTATTTTTCTTTTTCTTTTTGGCTTATTTCGCTTTAAGCCTTCTTTAAAAAAAATTTTAGGGCCTCAGGAACCTGTGACCATTGTGGTCAGAGGCTTGGGCTTAGACAAGTTCTGGTTGCTGCTTCTCTGGTTTTGCTAACCCTTTATCCAATAGCAGTAACAGTGAGAGGATTTCTCTAGCTACCTACAGATTTGTCAGTAACTTATATTCACATGCCCTTGAGAGATTATCTCAGGAGTGGTTGAGGATATTGCTCTTGACTGGCAACCTGAGATTTGATTATCAATATTTTTTTAAGATTCCATTTTTATCTATTTATGCATACAAGAACTGGGGTGTAGACCAGAGGTGCAGGGGTAAGAAGATTCACCAGAGACAGAGTGGGGAGCAGAACAGGCGAATTGACTGAAATACACTGCTGAGGGGAGCAGCGGACGAGACAGGAGAGGTCTGCTGTGCCCTGTGGGTCAGCTCCCTGGCAGGGATGGAACTCAGACTGCAGAGGTTGTGGGTAGCTTAATAGTGCTGAGACTTTAACCTTTGTGCCACCAGGAGGCCTGGATCAGTATTTTTTTCAATTGAAGTAATATTGGTTTATAAGACAGCATATGACTTAGAGGTAAGCTTAAAGATATGATCTGGAGGAAACTTAAAGAAGTTTCTTTTGCATTTGACAATATTTCTCTTCTACCGTGTCTCAAATAGTTCTTCAACCTGACTTTTTCTTTCTAACCCCTACACCTCATCTGTCCTCCATCCTCCTAGCCCTCCCACCCCAAGTCTAAATCGTCATAGATGATCTCTGAGACACACATGGGAAGACTCTAGCTAATGTAAAAGCTGTGTGATCATTGAAGTTAGCTTAAGGGCCAGTTATGAAGGAAAATATCATGAAATATCACCCAGCTGTCTAGGTCAGGTCACTGTGGCACTCTCTGAAGATGAGCCTGGAGATAGCTAAAACTCACTGAATCCAATTTATGAGGTAATCCTGGGAAAACATGGATTGGTTCTGCTTGGCTCTTGTGTCCATTTCCAGAACAATACTCAGGCCCAGGGGTTAACACTACCCCAGCCTTAGTCTCCCACTGTAGTTAAGAAGAGGGGGAGGGGGAATACTGCCCCAGGCCTGCAGTTTCCTCCTGCAATTCGAAGGTTTCTCAAAGCTCCCCAAGTAGAAGTCTGACTTGATTTCCAGAAGAGATGAGGTCAAACAGCAATGTCTGCTATGCTACAGACGGAAATAAGCCAAGGTGCTGTTTTCCTGAAAATGTTCCTACTGATGCTGCAAATTAAATCCCTATGTCACTTCTTCCCTTATCTCCTCAAATCTTTCTCCGCTTTTGAAAAGGTTTACTTTCAACTGTTCCCTTCAAACCTCTTTTCAACCAATCTTGCACCTCCTGCCTGTCTAATCTCCTACCTATTATCTTATTTTCAATAACCCCATTTTTTCACTTTTTCCATATCCAGATTGAAAGTTCAATTTTGAAAACTCCAAATGATCAGAAAAATCTCAAACTCATGACATAAAAAAAAAAATCATAAACGTTCTAAGAGGTATTATATAATAATAATCAAAGAAAGCATGGTTCATATCTGCCAAAGCAGCAAGTGTAAGATTTCAGGCAGAGGATAAGACTAGAAAATCAGCATGGAGTGAGCAAACCCACATGGGGCCATTACTTTACTAATTTGACTCTTTGGGAGGTCTTTATCTTGTGGATGGCATTTTTTTTTCAAGGTCATCTTATTTTCCAACTTAAAGCACCCGTCAGGGCCTCCCTGGTGACTTAGGAGGTTGAACACAGCACTCTGAAGCTGTTCTCAGCCTCTACAGAGCGGGTTCTATCCTGGCAGGCCACAGAGATAACCACATGGCAAGACCTCTCCTGTCTCGCCCTCTGCTCCCCTCAGCAGTGTATTTCATCAGTCTGTCTGTTCTGTTCCCCACTCTGTCTCTGGTGAATCCTCTCACCCTCCTACACATCTGAACTGTACCCCAGTCCTTGTATGCATGAATAAATAAATCTTAAAAAACAAAAAAACACCCTACAGTTTCTTCCAGAGCTGTTTTTTTTTTTTTTTTTTTTTTTCCTCAAGATGCTTGAGTAAGTTCAAGAGTTTCCACATGGTGCAGTTGACAAATGTTTCAGGCTTGAGGTTCAGGCTTGAGGTCCAGTAGGCTGCATGGGGTCTGCTCAGTAGGCTGCATGGGGTCTGCTCACGTTCCTGCCTACCACATGGGGCACAGCACTAGCCCAGGGGCACATAGCAGTGACAGGGAGGCCTGTTTGCCAACACCCCAGATTAGACTCTAGTTGTTTTAAGGATGAAGACATGAATCTCAGTATTCTTAGATCTTCACTTATGCCTTTATATAAGTATTTTGTCTTTCCTTGTGTTTTTATATATCTATTTTCTTTACTTACAATGACACAATTATTCTTGGCACTGAGACCAGATGGAAATTCAGAGCTTCCCTACAATAAATATATTTGAGGCACTTTTACCCCTCTTAGGTTATCTGACCTGGGACATGCTACAAGGACAATGTTTAGGAGTTGACTTGGGAGTTGCCCTCCCACACCTGGGACAGGAAGTTGGATCACAGTGGAGGAGGAACCCACTGAGATCTCCTTTATAGTTTGAACCAAAACATAGCCGCGGGATATAGCAGAGGGTCTGGGTACTTCTTGGTAATTGAAGGGAGTTTGTTCACCTTTATTTTTTTAAAATATTTATTTATGCATACAAGCACTGGGGTGCAGGCCCCAGAAGCAGGGGGCATGTTCAGGGGGTGAGAGGATTCACCAGAGACAGAGTGGGGAGCAAAACAGGCAGATCTACTGAAATACATGACTAAGGGGAGCAGCAGGTGAGACAGGAGAGGTCTGCTGCGCCATATGTGGGTCAGCTCCCTGGCTGGGGATTGAACTCCTGCTGTAGTGGCTGCAGACAGCTTCATAGTGCTGAGACTTAACCCCTTGTTCACCTTTAAATATTTCCCAGGCATCTTCTCTAGTCTATTTACACAGATAATGAGGAGTAAGCAATTTCCTAAAAGCCAGGCCATTAATACATGTACATATAGAGAAGGAAAAGGAACTCTAGGTTTCCTTTCACTTACAGGCTGCCCAATTGTGTTCCAGGGATGCTAGAATCTTAATAGCAATAGAGAGAAATCTTTTTTTATTATCATATCTTTAGGTTTTCGTTTATATCCAAAATCAGTTTTTGTATTACTGAATCATTCTGTGTGCTGATGTATGGGGGGAGGTGTATTAGAATTCACCTGAAATTAAGAAAGCATAAGAGGGGCCTCCTGGTGGTGCAGGAGTTAAAGTCTCAACACTATTAAGCTATCACCAGTCACTGCTGCCTGAGTTCGATCCCCACCAGTGAGGTGACCTATAGGCACAGCAGATCTCTCCTGTCTCCCTGCTGCTCCCCTCAGCAGTGTATTTCAATAGATCTGCCTGTTCTGCTCCCCAATCTGTCTCTGGCAAATCCTCTCACACCCCCACCTCTGCTCTACACCCCAGTTCTTGTATGCATAAATAAATAAAAATAAATCTTAAAAAAAAATGAAAGCATAAGGCTTGGAGAGTCCCATCTTATTGTCTTTCCCATAGAGGACAAGTCCCAGTTGCCAGGACAATGTCACCCCTCCACCTTGACTGCCTCTGCTACTCAGTATAATGTGCAAAGTCTTAGCTCCCAAACTTGGAGGGTTTCAGGCAGAAACTTCCTTCATTGTGGAAGGAACCTGCGTAATGTGAGAAAAACCCCATGATGAAACCAGCCTATTGAGCACTGATCACACTTCCTCATCCCATTTTCTAAACCATACTTTAAAATCAAACGTCCTTCTCTGAATCAACTGTACTTACTGCTCCTTCCAGGACACTTTGCCGGCCCCTAGTTTGGAGTCTATGTGGACGTAATGATTCTCACTTATCTTTTAACATAAAAACTGTGTCTTTTACATTCACCTGGTCCCCTCTAATATCAGTCAGGAATGTTTGTCAATATGCTGAGATATTTTAGGACAGGTCTTGTTAGGATGGGGTCTGATGTGACCCAGGCTTCCTCGGGGGAAGGAAGGAGACACATACCCTGAGCTTGGGTAAGGCATCATCATAGGGAGACCAGGATTAGCGCCGGTGCCCCAGAATATTGCTGGAGAGTGGTTGGTGCCATGTTTTGTCCTGCTCTGATCTCTGAGGAGGCCCCAAGCCTCAACTGCACTATTTATCCTGACCTTTAAAGTGAGAAGATGAAGGGCAACCTCTATTTTGTCAGTTTATGCTCAGAAAGGGAGTGGAGGCGGCTAGAGTCTCTTTGGCATCTTTGGTTAGTAAATAGTGGAAACTTTTTTTCCTATAATTCATAATTTTCAGAAAGGCCTGAGGTGCAAATGGCCAGGGACTGAATATTGATTTTTTTCCCCTCCTCTGCAGCAGTTCTTAATTGGTGGATAAATTTTTTATCTGCAATATTAACAACACAAAGAAGCATTTCTCTTTGACAAAACAATGTGACAGCCACCTTTTGGGAATATCTCCAATTAGGTAGATAGCAAGACCCAGAGGGAGGAAAAAATCAGATGTGGGCCTCAAATTGCCAGCCTCTGCAGGCAGACCAGGTGAAATGCCAGCTTGCACCTGTATTCCGAGACATCCCCTTTCCCAGTGCTGTTTGCCCAAAGATCGGTGTCCTCAAGCCAGTACATGAAAAAATGATTACTTGGATGCTGGGCTTTACCATGGGGCTGACATAGGTTAACTGACCTAGAATACAAGGAAGGATGGATTCACCCACTTGAGTTTGGCTTCCAGTTTAGAAATCTTTAGCTCTGTTGAAACAGAGCTATGCAACCCTAATGGTTTGATCAAATCCCAATTATAAAGTGAGAAGGCACTGACATTTGAATTGCTTAAGAAACACAGATCAAGCCTTCTTTGTTCACCTGCACCAACAGTGACCTCCATACTTCAGGTGCTTAATGAAGTTGGTTCTGTGTTAAATTGGCTAAGGATGGCTGAAATTAAGGCAGGATTTTAATTTTTTTTTAAGATTTATTTATCTAGGGGCCTCCCTGGCAGTGCAAGGGGTTAAGTAGCAGCCACTTCAGCCAGGGAGCTATCCACATGGTACAGCAGACCTCTCCTGACTCGCCCGCTCTGCTCCCCTCAGCAGTGTATTTCAGTCGATCTGCCTGTTTTGCTCCCCACTCTGTCTCTGGTGAATCCTCTCATCCCTGCACCTCTGGCTTATACCCCAATTCTTGAATGCATAAATAAATAAATCTTTAAAAAAAATAGAACAAAGGTCTTTGCAGATGTGATTAAGGTGAGGGTATATATAAGAGGTTACTCGATTAGTGTGGACCCTAAATCAGTAAGAGTCTCCTTGTGACATAATCACCAAAAGCTAGGAAGAGGCATGGGGCCATCTCTCCCAGAGCCTCCTTAAGGAAATATCCCTGCTGATTCCTGGCCTTCAGATTTCCAGCCTCTAGAACAATGAGAGAAGAAATTGTGTGGTTTGGAGCCTGTCTGTGGTCATTTGTTCTAGCAGTAACAGGACTCTGCTGCAATCAGTAAGTCACTATCCCTGCCCCTAAGGAAATTTCTTTTTTTTTTTTTTTAATTTTTTTTTTTTTTTATAGAGGCATGTTTTATTTATTTATTTATTTTATTTGTTTGTTTATACATGCACTGGGTACAGTCAGAAGCGCGGGAGGGTGAGAGAATTCACCAGAGCCAGAGCGGGGAGCAGAGCAGGCAGAAGGACCGAAGTACACTGCTGAGGGGAGCAGCGGGTGGCAGGAGAGGTCTGCGCGCCACGTGGGATCCTCCTCCGGTGGCCGGGGAGCAGCCCGGGATCGGGGATCGAACTGGCGCCGCAGAGGGCGCGGGCAGCTTCGCAACCCAGCGCTCAACCGCTGCGCCACCGGGGAGGCCCAGGAAATTTCTTTTAAGGTCACCTACATAGTTGAAGGTAGATTTGCCAAAACTAAAATGCCCAGAGCATAGCACACAGTTCAGGTTGGTGAGAATGTCTAGGGGCAGAGGTGTAGAAAAGCAGATTACTGTTAGAAGGTTCCAGAGAAAACATGTGCATGTGTTTAACACATTTTTATGCTAGAGATATTATGTCCTGGTATCAAGTTCATGCAGCTTGCTATGGTGATTTTATATATAGAAAAGGACATGAAAGGATTCATGTACTTTTTCCAAGAGTTAGGTCTGTAATAGAATCAGGATTGTAATCCAGATTTTTTGTTTAGTAATCATGTCATCAGTAAATGTCTGCCTTTCGGGTATTCCTTACTCTCTGGCCTAATTAAAATTTTTTTTTACTACTAAATATCAATTAACTGTTCTTTTTTGAGTCCCAGTTATTTATACTTAATATTAACCACTATCTGGTTATAGCTGAGAAGCATACAATAAAGCTTTTCATAGAAATTCCTAGTGGTCTTGCTGGGCACTCTCCCAGGATCCCCTGCATCTTTCTGAACCTCCCACAGCCCCTCCACAGAAAAATATTTAAGCAAATTGGCCTCAGTGTATGTTTGTAATTTAAGATAAGTTAAGAAAAATTGCTATTTTAAATATTTTCTTTCTATTTCTTAATGTTTTATTTCCAACATGCTACATATTTTCTATATTGAAGGTTTTTCAATATCGGAAAATAAAATGCAAAAGAAACCCATTATTTCATGACTGGGTAACCCTTGTTGACATTTTGCTTCAATGAAATACATCAGAAGAAAAATCAAATATTATGAAAAATAAGCAGTGTAAATAGCAACTGGGAGTTCTTTGCTCCCAGGTATTTACCCTCTTGCAGTGAAAAGTGTCATGAAGCAAAGTTCTTGTTCTGCGAATGTCATGGAGTATGATTTCATAAAGCTAGATTACACATCTAGGCTGGATGGTATGACCTTTTGGGTCCATCACTTTATATAGGTCCATCATTGACTAAAACATCATCGACCCAGAAAGCATTGAGTACTGCTTAATTTTTTTTACCTTTTTTTCTAAAGATTTATTTTTATTTATATAAGAGCTAGGGTACAAGCCAGAGGCGCGGGAGGGTGAGAGGATTCACCACAGACAGAGTGGGGAGCAGAACAGGCAGACTGACAGAAATACACTGCTGAGGGGAGCAGCGGGCATGACAGGAGAGGTCTGCTGCCCAATGTGGGTATCTCCCTGGCTGGCTGGGAATCAAACCCCCGCTGCAGAGGCTGCGGACAGCTTCACAGCACTGTGCTCAACTGCCTGCACCACCAGGGAGGCCCAAGACGGCTTAATTTGTAACAACAAATTCTTGTCTTTCTAACCAGGAAAAAAAAAAAATCTGTACAAAGGTAATTTTTTTTTTCTTTTCTTTAAATTTCTTTTTTCAAATTTCTTTTTATTTATTTATGCATACAGGAACTGGGGTGTAGGCCAGAGGTGTGGGAGTGGGGAGGTGGTGAGAGGATTCACCAGAGACAGAGTGGGGAGCAGAACAGGCAGCTCTACTGAAATACACTGCTGAGTGGAGCTGGGGGCGAGATAGGAGAGGTTTGCTGTGCCATGTAGGTAAGTTCCCTGGCCAGGGATTGAACTGAGACCACAGTGGTGATAGCACTGCGCTCAACCCGCTGCACCACTGGGGAGGCCCCCCAGGTGATTTTCTTAATGTAACAAACCACAATGTCCTGTGTCTGTTTTTTTTTCTGAAAAGCACAACTGGAGCTCTTTCAATATTGCAAACTATCGTAGCATTTCTTTTTTAAAGGCTTCATAATAGTCCATTTTAAGAATGTGCCATCATTTGGTTGGCCAGACCCAAATTATTTCCATTGTCTTGTTAGTTCAAACAATGCTGAATGAATGTCTCATTTAGAATATCTTATCTGGAATATTTTTTGTGAGTACATTCACAAATTTTTAGCAGTAGAATGACTAGGAGTTATCAGGCCATTTCCCCAGCTAAAAACCCTTTGCTATTCGGCACTCCACTCAGTTAGAATGAAGTCCACAAACCTTACCTTCATTTACCAGGGTAGACAAGACCTGGTCCTAGCCTGACTCTGCAACCTGAGAGTTACTACTGTGTTAGAACCTAGAGAGACATCAGTCTTTTGTCCTTAATCCTGCAAAGTCATCCCTCTCCTCAGAGCCTCAGACTGTATTTGTAGCTTCTAGTTACAATGTGCTGGAGGTGGCAGCTTCATTGCGATTTCAACTCAAGTCATCTTCTGAGGGGACTTCGAGGTTGAAAAGAGCTCTCCTGGCCCTTCTCCTCATGCTGTTGAATTTTAATCTTTGCTTTTCACTGCACATGAAATTAATTTGACTTCCCCTATGCTGAAGGAATTCTGGGAATAAATAGTGAAGCGATGGGTGGCTTTCAAATGATCACCAGCTAAGCTGATTTCCAGGGATCAGTTTCACTGCCAACGAGGGTCCTAGTTCTGAAAGCCCAAGACTACACTGGGGGCTAAACAAGCACTTAACCCTTTTTGGTCAATTGTTCAGTTTAAAGGTTAGGAAATACGGACTTATCCCTTATTTTGGATTAGTTCTTTAGACACTGGTTAAGAACAAATCTGGCATTTGTCTTTTACCATAACCCAAAAGCTATGTTCAGATACCAACCAGGCAACAGTAGACGTTATTTGAATAGAAAACAGTAAGTAGGGCCTCTCCTGATGGCGCAGGCGGTTGAGCACAGCGCTGTGAAGCTGTCTGCAGCCTCTGCAGCACCAGTTTGATCCTGGCTGGCCAGGGAAGCTCCCACATGGCATGGCAGACCTCTCCTGTCTCGCCTGCTGCTCCCCTCAGCAGTGTGTTTCAGTCAGTCTGCCTGTTCTGCTCCCCACTCTGTCTCTGGTGAATCCTACCCCACCCCCCCAACAGGCATCTCTGGCCTGTGCCCCAGCTCTTGGATGCATAAATAAATAAATCTTAAAAAAAAAACAAAACAGAAATTCCTTTCTCATTTCCCCCCCTTCTTTTATTATTTAATCAATCATTCACTGTACAAATATTTATTGATTGCTCATAGGCCCAGGTAGTGAGTTAAAATCCTTATCTTTCACCAGACCACGCCCACCTTCCAGCCCAGTCCTGCCAATGTTTTTGGACTGGGTTTTACGTTCAAATTCGCTCTGACTTGTACTGCAGAATGCTCTAGAATGACAACCATTAAAAGAAATGAGGAAAGAACACACATGGAATCACTGGGAGTGTCACCTCATGAATTAATCTGTTCATCACCAACCAGTGTAGCCCTTTGATTTATAAAACACTGTACCAGATATTGAAAACATTTATTTAATTCTGTATTAAGTGTTGCTTCTTTACAGAGAGGTTTCCCCATACCTCACTTTACAGTGCTTCCAGGCACCAGACTTTGAATGAAAATACTCTGTTTGGACTGGGGTGGGGGTGGGGAGTGATACGCTCTGGAGAAAGGGAATTTTCTTCCTGGTCCTAATGTCCACCTAATTGTTAAGGCAGTTTGCTTCTTCTTCTTATTAGTTATTATTATGAAGTTTACAGTCACATCCAGAGATTATCAGATGTGTCTGTGGTTCATATTTCATATTTTTCCTAACCTGTGAGGAATGAGTAGAGGTGGAGAAAATATTCCCTACCCCCCTGGGAAAGCAAGAGGGGGAGTTATGGATGGTGAGGTCTGGGGGAGAGGGGTCCTGTGAGTCTGGGGGTGCAGTAGGGGTCAACATTACCTTTAGCCGCCCTCTCTGCAATTACTTTTTTACCTACATGCACAATATATAAAGAGAAATGTCTCAGGTGTACAAATAAAGGTTTTACATCAGGGGCCTCCCTGGTGGCCTCAACACTGGGTTAAGTCTCAGCACTAAGAACTATTGGCAGCCTCTGCAGCACGAATTCTATTCCCAGGAGCTACCCACATGGCTCGGCAGACCTCTCCTCTCTCCCCGCTGCTCCCCTCAGCAGCGTCTTTCAGTAAATCAGCTTGTTCTGCTCCCCATTCTGCCTCTGGTGAATCTTCTCACCTCCCTGCCTCCCCACCTCTGGTATACACCCCAGCTCTTGTATGCATAAATAAAATAAATCTTTATAAATTACAAAAAAAAAAAAAAGGTTTACATCGGGCCAGGGGTCCAGATCTCTCTCCAATCTGCCAGCTTCAGTCCCCCACCTAACTAACCTCTCCAGCTCTTCTGGCGACTTGCCACCCTGGCTTTCGACCTTTCCTTACCTTCAGCATCCCCAGCCCGCACCGGATAGGGGAGCTCTGCGGGAAGCGCCAGCCCCAGGCTGACGCGATTCAAAATCTTAGCTCGGGGGTGGGGGATCCCGAGGGTACCCCCGGGGCGAGGAGGTGGGAGGCGCCTTCCCTTGGCGTGTGAGCTCAGCGCCAATTTGCCAGGAGTTCTCCCAGCCGGGGAGCGAGCAGGGTTTACTATTTGGCTGTCGTTACTCGCCAGTCTCGCCAGGCCAGGCGCCTTGGGGCTGCGCCCCGCTCGCTGGAACTTCATCCAGAGGCGAGGCGAGGCGAGGCGGCCCCCGAGGCTGGGAGCGGGGGTTGTGGGTGACCTCTAGGCCACTTCCTCCTCGGGGCGCCCTTCCTCCACCCCCTGGAGCCTCCCCACAAACGAATCTGCGCCCCAGGGCTGGAGAGGGCTCGCGCCCACACTGGCTCTCAGTAGCAAAGGGTTAATTTTCCGATCGCATGAGGGGGAGGAGATTTCCCCGTAGACAAGTAAAATGGGTGATGGACAAACGTGCGGGCACTAAGACCGCAAGGCATTCATTTCCTCCCACGGTGGATGCGGACGCCGGGAGGAGCAGAGCCCAGACCGCGGAGCCGGCAGCCCGGAGCGGAGGCACAGGCAATGCTCAGCCCTGGATGTAGCTAGAGAGGCTGCAGCCGGACAGGCCGGCCGCCGAGAGCCGAGCGCCCGGGGGGAGCCCGGGGGGTGGGTGGGGGAAGCGGCCAGGCGCGCGCGCCCCAGCAAGCGCTTTACAGATTATTTTATTTTGTGTAGAGAGCACGTAGCGACTCCGAACATCAGCCCCAATGAACATGTCAGGGTTGACTTTACAAGAATATGAATTCGAAAAGCAGTTCAACGAGAACGAAGCCATCCAGTGGATGCAGGAAAACTGGTAGGTGATGCTTTCGCGTGATCCTGAGCCCGGGAGTCCTGCGCGGGTGCCCGGCGCGCCTGCCTGTGGGCAGCCCCTGGCCGGGGCGGGAGGCGCCGAGAGCCGGCTTCCCGGGTCTCCCCGGAGCGCGTGGGTCTGCGCGCGCCCCTGTGTGTGTGAGTGAGCCGCGGCCACACATGCGTCTTCAGCATAGGTCATGGAACATAAGAGAACACAGAACATGGATGTGTGCAGGAGCGAGCCCTGTCTGCGCGGCGGGGAAGGCGGGAGAGTAGGCACGCTCCAGATTCCCTGCCTGTGCCATCTCGGGTTCCATTTACAGCGGGGTTTGCTCGCCTGTGCCACCTCGGGCTCCATTTACAGCGGGGTTTGCTCGCCTGTGCCACCTCGGGTTCCATTTACAGTGGGGTTTGCTGGCCCGAACGCGGGCGAGCGGGGTGCGCCCGGCGGTGGAGGGAGCACCCCGGCCCCTGCTGGCGCTACCCTCTCCGGCGCGCCGCCCTCGGCTCCCTGGTCCTCGCCCTCGCCCCATCCCGCGTGCCCTTCCATTCTCCTTGCAGCGCCCCGACTTTTCTCCTTCCTCTCTGCGGGCTCCCTCCTCGCTTTCCGGTTTCCTAAAGCGCCCGGGCGGGAGAGTGGAGCAGGGGACAATGAAAACAGGGATAAAAATGAATGAATCGGCGAGCGGGCCACGCCATGATTAAGTTTCTGTTTTATGGAGACGCCTTTTGGACGCGCTCCGCGCTGCTTGGGTGGGAAGCTGCCGGCTGGAATGGAGACACGAAAAGCCCCTCGGTCGGTCCGCAGAGCTTTTCCCCAGACAAACTTCTAATCCGGGAAAGCATCCCTCTTGTTTACCGCGTTCCCTCCGCCCGCCCTTTTGAAAACCCCCGTGTGGGAGGCGATCCTGTGTCACCTTGCAGTGTTTAGCAAGGGAGGGTGTGCTCACCTCGCTCCTTCCTCGTAGCCGGAGCTGCTGTGGCCGACATTACCTCCCTCCCTCCCCCCTGGTCTGGCAATCAGAGAGGCGCAAGCCTGGCGCGCTCGGAGCTGGGCAGCGGCCCTAGTCCCCGGCGGGGTCCACGCGAGGGACTGGCCGCGCGGGGGGCCGGGGGGCGGGCGGGTGGGGCCGCTGCAGCCGCGGTGAGCGCGATCGCCGGTGCCCCGCGCCCTCTGGACCCGCCGCCCTCCCCCCTCGCATCAATGGGAGCGCGGAGCCGCGGGCGCGCGGGGGGCGGCGCGGCCGGGCGCGCTCCGAGGAGGTGCCGCGGGCCAGAACCGGGGACGCAGGGGCTCAGCCTCCTTTCCTGCGGCCCCCAGGCGTCGCGACCCACCTCGGGAGGCCGGGCCGCCGCTCCCGCCGCCCGGCCCGCCGGGGCACGCTGGCCATTTGCGGCCGCAGCCCGGCGGAGCCGCCCCCCGCGCCGCGCGCCTGCTGGGCCGGGCCTGCTGGGGGCGGGCGCGGCCGCGGGGAGCCGGGCTGCGGCGTGGCAGGGCTAGGAGGGCCCGAGGGCCGAGGGGGGCCGCGAGCCGCTCGCCCGGGCCGGGGGCGCGGGGCTGTGCGCCCAGGGTGGGTCGGGAAGGGGCTTGGGTGGACGCCGGAGCCGGACCCCGCCCGGGTGGAGACCGGGGAGGGCCGCGGAGCCCGGCCGCGGGGTCCTGGCCAGATGCATTTCCTCCTCCCGCGGAGCGGGTGGCGCTGGAGGCGGCTGGGGGCTCTGGACAGCCCGCTGGGGGCGGCTGGGCCGCCCGCCTCTCCGCCCAGGCCCTGCGCCCTCTCGCCAGCCCGAGCGCGCTGGGCTCGCCACGGTCCGCCGCGCCTGCAGCCTGCGGCCGCCTGGTGGAACCTGCCTGGCTGGGTCGGCTGCTTTGCGCGCCGGCCGCCCCTGCTCGCTGCCAGACCTCCTGCCCGCCGCGGCGGGCACAGCTCGTGTTTACTTGTTGCCTTTCCACGGAGGCCACAGCCTCCATTATGTTTCCCGCCTGTTTTCTCCGCTCACTCCAGGGCATGCTGACCCAGACAGGGCCTCACCCTCACCGGCAGCAAAAGGCAAAAAAAGCACCGCTGACTCCTCCTTTGCGGGTCCGACCACCGTGCCATTCTAGACCTTTTTTGTACCTTCTGGCAGTGCCTTTCCTGGCCTTTATTCATGTATGTCTGAACGTGCCTGTGCCTCCTGCCGGAGCTGCGGAGCTGTTCTGGGCCTGCTTTTTGTCCTATTCCACTCTAGATTTCCCCCCAGCGCCTGGAAAAATGCTTTGTGCATGGCAGATGGCAGTGGGACATGCTCATCCAGCTGGTAAAAATGATGGCTGCCCATTTTATTGCCAGCACTAACTGTTAATACTTGAGGCTTAACACATTTGGATCTCCCCTGCCTTCTGAGTAAAGTGTCTGCAGTCACCTACTAGGGTTTTTCCCTGCTTGGCTTTTGCTCTTTGTTGATGCAAGTTCTTGGCAGTGAAACAAACCCATCTTTGCAAACCTCCCTGACCCTAAAGGTCTTGCCATGTTCTTTTACCCCAGTGTGTGTGTCTCTGTGTGTGTGCATTTCTGCCAATGTCCTGAGGTCTTAATTTTATAAACCCCTCCACTTCCAGCCCTGAAAAGTCTTGCACCAGAGGCATACAAAAAGGTTTCATTGCCCTCGTTAACAGGACAAGGAGTCTGCATAAGCAAGGGTCAGGCCTTCCTTCTGAGCAAGGGAAGTTTGGAAACCACAGATCTTAACCTCTTCCAGACTCATTAGCCTAAAATGGTTTGAAACAGCTTCTGGAGGTTTAACAACACTGGGAGGCTTTGCTCTACCTCTTAAGACAGCCTTTGCAGTTGTCCTCACAGATCTCTCGGCTGCCGCCACAAACAAAACTTGTTAATTTAGAGGATTATAAATTGTTCTTTGCAAAATGAGCTGTACTAGCTTTTGTACAATTCTTTTGAAGAATTGTCGGAAGGCCAGGAGTGGTGTTTTCTCAGTATGCTGCCTGCACTGCCTGTCATTTAAGAGCTCCTTGGAAAGGTGTGTTTAATTCATATTCACTATCTTATTGCATCATTAAACAATGGGGCTCCTCTTTTTGGAGTGGTGTTTGTGTAAACACCAAACTGCTCCACAGAAGCGAGTTTATTCCTCCTTAATAAATGATTAACCCTGTATTCATTATTTTAGACACAGGATGAATACTATAGAGCTTTTTCTCTTTAAGCAAATAGTTTCCTATGCAATAATTAGAAAAACAATTAAACGGAAGGGAAAAACATATTCCATTGGAGAATCATCCTCTGCCTCATCTTGGAACTACATGTCAAGTTTAAAATATTCTGGGTGATATTGTCTAGTAAAGGAGTTATTACGTGAGGTAGAGGGAAATGCTGGTTAGTGCTATTTTTGAGTTCCATTCTGACACAGAAAAAACCCTTGTGATTTTACAAGATTGAAAAGAGAGGCGTTTTGTTCTTTCAGGAGATATCTGGACTTGCCCTGGTAATTCACACTGGCCGCTGGCTGCATTTAGGAACGCTGCTAGTCGAGGGAGCAGAAGGACTACTGCTTTGGAAGGCTGCAGAACACTCATTGAGAAGGGCAGCTGCTGGCTTTAGCTTCCCTTTCAGCAGCCTGCCAGGTCTCTGCTAACAGAGGTGGATGCTAGTTGCTCCAGTTGTAATTGTCTGGCCAATGAGGATTATCTTCTGATGTCGGCTGACACCCTGCTCACCAATGGGAAAGCAGGAGGCCTGTGCTGACTGCTGTAACATTATGTATGTGGGGTGACGTCATTTGAGGGCTTGCCTAGAACCTCACCAAACCCTCCCCCGCCCCTTGGCATCCTCTACCTATCCAGCCTTCCACTGCTTTGAGTATTTTTCTGACTTTCTCCCCTCTCTTCCCCTGTGGTGATAGTTTTAAAGGTTCCCCAATTTTTTTTTCACTAAGAAAAAAAATGAAATGCGATTTTAAAGGAATTATATCTCCTTATGAATGTTAAGTGCGTAGGGTTTAGAGAGTCATGTGTCCATTTTCTCTCCATTTAAAGAACATGAAAGGATTATAATTATATGTTACTGAAAATATAGCATCATAATGTCTACCAGACTTTTAAAGGCAGGCATAGAATATGAGGCTGTTTTTCCTGTAGTGACAGTGAGTTTGCATTGCTTCTGAAATCCTCCTTGTGACCTGCTCTGTGCATGTGCAAGAAAAAGATCTGGAAAAGAGTACAGTCTGTGGTCATGAAACAGAAGAGGCCAGACTACCATCTAATCAATGGTACTACAGCAAATACACATTCGGTCAGCTCTCTAGGAAAAGTCTTTGTCCACTTTGTATTCATTACATGGCTAGTTTTTGGGGAATTGCAGTTCATTACAGTTTTAGGATTGCAAAGTCCTGTATGTGAGGAATTTAGCATGCCATTCAAATTTTGGAAAGTACTAAGTTATTGGTCTAATAGGCACTAGCTTAAGAATGAAAGACTGAGAAAATATAAGAGGGGAAAAAGGGATGTATGTGTGGGCCTACAAGATAAATGGGGTGTAGTATGGAAACTTTGACCCACACTTTCAGGTGCCTTTTTTTTTTTTTTAAGATTTTATTTATGCATACAAGAGCTGGGGTGTAGACCAGCAGTCCGGGTAGGGGTGTAGTAAGAGGATTCACCAGAGACAGAGTGGGGAGCAGAATAGGTGATTTGACTGAAATACACTGCTGAGGGGAGCAGCGGGCGAGTCAGGAGAGGGCTGGTGTGCCATGTGGGTAGCTGCCTGCCCTGGGATCTAACTCAGGCCACAGTGACTGACAATAGCTTGATAGTACTAAGACTTAATCCCCTGTGACAAGGTGGGGTGAGGGTGGGGGCGCTTATTTTTTTAAATGATGTATATTCACACACCTTTGGTGTTTAGGATTCTCAGTAATGAAAACCATATCCATGCAAATTGTTTTGTGATTATATTATCCACTTCCATACTTGCATTACATACAATATAAACAGGAAATATAATAGAGGTTTTACATGATGAAGGCTTTTGTTATATTGGAAGTGAAAGTTCGTGGTCTAGAGAAGGCTGGTTGTTCCTTTTAATGTTCAAAGATCATAGTTCTAAAGGTGTCAGGGTCCCATTGGCATTAACCCCAAAGTTAACCCACTGCAGATCTAACAACTTTTGCAGATTTCCTGGGGAAAGTATAAAATATGCCTGGGATTAGTAGTAATTAACCAACTAAGGAGGCGAAGAAGTGTAGTAATTCAACAAGTCATCTCTTGATCTGGATTTTTCAGCGGCAAGTGTTTTCTGAGATGTGTTATCCAAAAATTGACCCGCGTGATTGTTGACGTATGGACGAAAGAGATGAGATGCCCTTTCTTAGTGAGAATCAGATGGCAGTGAACATAATTTTTGTTAGTTCTCTAACTTTACCTTGTCTACGTTTTCTAAACACCAGCTTCAAATCTGTCTGCTCCCACTTACTTGCCATTTATCCATTTAGGAAACTTTAAGCATTTGCCTAGGAAAGTTAACCTATGCCCCAGATGTTGATAACCATAGGAAATCTGAATGCAGGTATCCCCTGGCTTTATTGAAATGTTTAGACTTATAATGTCATCCTTAAAAGTTGCATTCTGGGGCCTCCCTGGTGGTGCAAGGGGTTAAGCACCGCACTATGAAGCAATCCGCAGCCTCCACAGGAGTTCGATCCCCGGCTGGTCAGGGGAGCTGACCCACATGGTGCTGCAGACCTCTCCTGTCTTGCCCACTGTTTCCCTCAGCAGTGTATTTCAGTCAGTCTGCCTGTTCTGTTCCCCACTCTGTCTCTGGTGAATCCTCTCACACACACACACCCCCATCTCTGGCCTGTACCCCAGCTCTTATATGCATAAATAAATAAATCTTAAAAAAAAGAGAAGCATTTCTAAAATCAGGGGTACAAAAAAAAAGTTGCATTCTGATTATATGTTTGCATATATAGGCAGGTATATATCAACATATGTTAAAGGGGCTTTTTCTGAAAAATGAAGACTGATACCCCATGAAAGATAATTTCTTGTCTTTTTCTTGCTATAGGAAGACCATCGTACTGAGCAGATTAGAATTTTCTAAAATGCTCTGAACAACAGGTTCTACTTTGTTAATTATTTTGTGAGCTAGTTAACTAGTATGATTTCAGTCAGTGTTTTAAAGCTGCAAAAATTGGAATTTCATATTTGCATTTGCCTTAATTGATTTTTTAAAAATCTTAATTATAGTGAATATAACTGAAATCCTTCCGTTCTCATGTCTTGGATCTACTTGTTTAATTCCTTCTGTTATGGGGGTTTGTTAATAAAAATGGTACATTTTTAGAGATGATAGGTCTTTTCCAGGTGAAGTGAGTTTGGTGGAATCAAAAGGTTTGTAGTTGAGAATTTCATGATTTTTTTTAGGAGACTCAATGACAAAAAAAACAAAACCAAAAAAAAAAAACCCCACACAGATTTACCCCTGAAGCTTCTTTCATGTGTGAGACTCCTGTTGCAGTTTGTGGGTACCCCTAGCCCAGCAGTAGTTGTTATTACAATGAGAGGAGAAGCCCAGTAAAAGCTACTCTAAAAGATCAAGGCCTGTAGTTTCCTTTCAGTTTTATGACTTTTTGGACATGGGCTCAGTGTAAAGAGCCTAGAATGTAGGGTAGATTTTCTTCATTCCAGAGCAGCGATGCAGAAGTCGATAGGAGGTTGTTTGCTGATCCAGGCATTCTTTTCAGTGTTTTACATATGCTCACCATTTAGTCCTCACCGCCAGCCTTTGATGTTTTATCTTTTCAGGCACCATGTGGTTAAACAAGTTAGGGTTGCTTGTTGGGACACAAAGAGGAGAAATTGGCTGTAGGTCTCCCAGGATCTGGTCACCAGAGCTCCACTCATCTCCCTGTTTGAAGAGGAATACATATTCAAGCAATAGAATAATGCAACTGAAAACCAACAGAACTGTAACTATTTAAGGGAACTGTGGTTTTCCTCAGTGAGCTCAAAGGGTCTTCTCAATTTGTAGCCAGAATAGCTACAGAAAGCGCCTATTTCTATCGCTGTGTCTAAGGAACATTAAGCTGTAGATAAATATTTTACTTTTTGGGTTTTTTAAAGATGTATTTATTTATGCATACCAGAACTGGGGTGTAGGCCAGAGGTGCAGAGGATGGAGGATTCACCAGAGACAGAGTGGGAAGCAGAACAGGCAGATTGACTGAAATACACTGCTGAGGGGAGCAGCAGGCGAGACAGAAGAGGTCTGCTGGGCCATGTGGATAGCTCCCTGGCCAGCCGGGCATCAAACTTGTGCTGCGGAGGCTGCAGACAGCTTTGCAGTGCTGTGCTCAACCCTTGCACCACCAGGGAGGCCCAGTAGAAAAATATTTTAATCACTGATAAATATTTTAATCATTAAGAGATATTACTCTCCGAATATTATTAAATACCAAGCAACATTATAATTAGAAAAAGCCACGTTGCCTAGAATGATGTATTTTCACCTTTCGTCTCAAACAAACCATGACACAGACGTGGGTCATATCTTACAAAGCACACCCCCTGCTCTTAGCCACACACACTCATCTCCTGGATTTCCAGAGTGTGTGTTTCCACAGGCCCTGCCTGTAGCCAGGCTTTCTTTCCTCCTGGTGTTACGGAGCAGCCCACAAAGCCTGTATGGAATTAGCTTTAGGACATCCTTTTCCCCCTAACACTGGAGTGTTTTAGTAGCTACTGGGAAACAGCCACCAGCCACCCCCTGGTGATAGGGGAAAAAATATGTGGGCTGGGGATGTACCTATTCTGAGAGATCAGCGCGTACAATGTGAAGAATTACAGTCCTTTTTGGGTTCTGTTCATTAATTTTCAATGCTTTTCCTCATTGTAAAGTAAAAATTATTATTGGAGGGCCTCTCTGGTGACCTCAGGGTTAATTAAGTCTTAGCACTATCACCACTAGTTCGATCCCTCGCCAGGGAGCTACCCACATGGCACAGCAGACCTCTCCTGTCTTGCCCACTGCTCCCCTCAGCAGTATATTTCAGTCAATGCACGTGGTCTGCTCCCCACTCTGTCTCTGGTGAATCCTCTCACCACTCCCCATACCTCTGGCCTACACCCTAATTCTTCTACGCAGAAATTAAAAAAAAAAACATATTATTGGAGAAAGAATGAAAAACATTCAAGTGCAGAAAAGGAAACACCTTTCTTTTTTTATCCGGCATAGATTTTTACCACATTTCTTTCAGCTTGTTTCCAAGTTTTTTATATACTTTAAATCATTCAGTACCAGTCAGTCAGCTGATGAATTTCCTGCAGGTTACACTTAGAAACTGTGTCATTGCAACTTTTTAATGTTGCTTTTTTCCCTCTTGATATTAGAAGTGTTTTTCATGTCACCAAAACCTCTGCATGAGAGTAATTTTCAGCTTAATATATTTTTGTTAATCCAGGTGACTTGTCCCTTAATTTTTTTTTTTAAAGATTTATTTATTTATGCATACAAGAGCTGGGGTACAGGCCAGAGATGCGGGGGGTGAGAGAACTCACCAGAGACAGAGTGGGGTGCAGAACAGGCAGACTGGCTGAAATATACTGCTGAGGGGAGCAGAGGGGAAACAGGAGAGATCTGCTGCGCCATGTGGGTAGCTCTCTGGCCTGCTGGGGATCGGACTCATGCTGCAGAGGCTGTGGATTGCTTCATAGTGCAGTGCTTAACCCCTTGCGCCACCAGGGAGGCCCTGTTCCCTTAACATAATAGGTTTCTAATATTTTGTTATTAGAAGTAGTGTCTAAACATTTTTGTGATTAATCTTTTCACTCCTCTCATAATTTCCTTTAGATAAATTTGAACTACAGCATTCAGGGAATAATACCTCTTTTAAGTTTTATGATATCTGGGGGCCTCCCGGTGCAGCTGGGTTGCGAAAGCCTCTGCATCGATCTGCTGGTCCCACATGCAACAGCAGTGTACTGGCTCTGGTGAATTCTCTCACCCTCCCACGCTTCTGACTGTACCAGTGCATGTATCAAACAAAAACAAAACAATAAATAGATGGATAAATAAGACATGCCCCAAAAAAAAAAAAAAAAAAAAAAAAAATAAAAAAAATAAGTTTTATGATATCTGCAGCCAAACTGATATCTGGAAAAGCTGAACCAATTTGCACTCCAGCAGGAAAGAATTTTTACACCCTTCTCCACATGGACAACGATCATATTTTAAACACCTTTGATAAATTACGGTAAAAAGTGATATCCCATTGCTTTAATTCAATTTGCTTGATTTCTAGTGAGATCAAAAGATTTACTTGTCTTTATTTTCCATTTGCTCTTTTTGATTATCTGATCCTAGCCTTTTCTGATCTGCTGTCTGTGGACACTTGGGATAGTTAAGAATATTATATTTCTGTCCTGTATAAGTACTTGCTATGAATTTCCCCCTCAGTGTGGTCTCTGAAGCCTGCAGTGTGCTAATTTTCCATAGTTTGAAAGCAGATCTAACAACTAGCTTGGTGTATGAGATAGAAATGTGTTTCCACACCATCTACCTTAAGAGAAAAAAAGTTGCTTATCTCTTATAAATAACCAGGTCGTCAGCCTCAGGAAGGAAGGGGTTGGAGGAGCTGTTCAGAGTAAGGAGTCTCTTGGACTTCCCCCTGATTTATGGACTCTTACTTGCATTTATTTTTGGTGTCCTGGTGCGGTAATGAGTTTTCACTGTGGCATTGTGCCTGTGGCTAAGCCCATGGGCTCTGAAGCCAGTGTGACCAGCCTGATGGCCCTGACTCTAGCACTCGGGCGCTAGTGACCTTGCAAGCAACATCTGCCTCTGTTCCCTCCTCTCTAGATTGGGAGATGATGGTGGTAATGGCATTGGGGATGATGGTGATGATGCTCTCTCAGCAGGTCATGAGGACTTAACAATCACATGGCAATTCTTGAGTGTCCAGCTTATACATTTATATTACCGCTATGCACCATAAACTCATGGGAACAAATGGGAAAAAGGGACACTCTATGGAGTCATAAGTAAATTCCTGGGGTAACCCAAAATGGTCATGTGATCATGTCCATATACAACATAAAAAGCCCCATTACTCAGGAGCTAGCACCAAAGAGTAGGTACTGAGGGGAAGAAAAAGTGTGACATTTACTCCAATTTCAAAAAACCTATAATGTACTTTGAAAGATGCTGGCAGGAGACAAGTTAATATAAACATGATTTAATAAAAATTGTGGGAGCCAGCTCCATCATGAATATTTGGAAATGTTTTCAGAAGCTATGTTTTCTCTTCAGTCACACACCAAGAAAGAAATATGTGCCAAGTTCCAGCAGTTGTAGTAATAAACACTGGCCCCTAATTTATTGCCTATCATAGACCCAAGATTATCTCACTTAATCATTTATGCAGCATAAGTGTCTTAGTGTCTGTGTATATTACACACACTAACTATCAGTAAGTGAAATGATAGTGGCTGAAAAATTTGGAGCTGTGAGATTGCATGTTTCTGTCATTGTTCAAAGATGTTTTTATTTCAGTAAGAGAGGCATGTCTGTTTTCTTTTTTTTAAATTTATTTATTTATACACAGAAGAGCTGGGGGTGCTGTAGGCCAGAGGTGCTGGGGCCGAGAGGATTCACCAGAGACAGAATGGGGAGCAGAACAGGCAGATCCACTGAAATATACTGCTGAGGGGAGCAGCAGACAAGACAGGAGAGATCTGCTACACCATGTGGGTCAGCTCCCTGGCAGGCCGGGGATTGAACTCATGATGCAGAGGCTGTGGATAGCTTCATAGTGCTGATGCTTAACCCCTTGCACCACCAGGGAGACCCCGCTACTTTATTTCTTAATGAAGTAAAACAAGACCAATTTTACATCCATCAGATTTTACAAGTGTCTGAACTGTAAGTCTGCGGTGAAGAAGCCTTTTCAGTGGACTCCTTTAAGGTTCTCAATTCTCTTGATCTCGAAACAAGGGAGTTCATTAGGGGCTTAGGGGGAATAGGGGGATTGTGCCATGTGATTAATTTCCCCCTCTTGAAATGCCCCCCACACAGGCCTGGACTGGTGTTGCACTGGGGAGCTCCTGCTCACTGGGGATGAGAACACAGGTAAAGTGTGCTTTGCGTTTAGAGGTATTTTATAAATGGCCTGCAGGCTAGTAACACTTAAATCCTAACTGGATTGTCCCACTGAGCCCCTCAACTGCAAACTGATTCCCTTTTCAGACCTAGTATTATTGTAGATACTTGGCATTTGTGGTTTTAATGCTAGTGCTTTTGGTTTGAAGAATCACCCAAAGGTCTGGAAATGACACTTTTTGTTTTTTTATTTAGCTGAGGTCAAATTCAAGAAGCGTTCATTGGTGAGATTAGTTATGTTGCACCTTCTCTTATTGCTGGGAAGTAGGGACTCTCAGGTAGTATGAAAAATTCACAAAAGCACTGGTTGTACTGATGATAAAAGATATTAGGAAGTCACTGCTATCCTTAATTAGGAGACATAATTGGTTTTATGAAGACTTCTAGAGTAAAGATGTGTTATTCAAGCTCTTTTGTTTACAGTCTTCAAAAAGAAGTTTGAAAAACTGTATTTTTCTCACATGAGACGTTTCCACCATAATTGAAATTTTTACTTTTTTTAAAAAATTTTTTAAGACTTTTTTTTATTTATTTATACAAGAACCAGGGTTGGGCCTCCCCTGGTGGCACAACGGTTGAGCACTGCGTTGCGAGGCTGCCCGCAGCCTCTGCAGTGCCAGTTCGATCCCTGGCCACTGGCTAGGGACCCACAAAAAAAAAAGAACCAGGGTACAGGTCAGATGTGTGAGTGGATTCACCAGATGTGTGAGAGGGTGAGTGGATTCACCAGAGATAGAGCGGGGAACAGAACAGGCAGACTGACGAAATACACTGCTGAGGGGAGCAGCGGGCGAGACAGGAGAGGTTTGCCGTGCCATGTGGGTATCTCCCTTGCCGGCCGGGATTGATCCTGCACTGCAGAGGCTGCGGACAGCACCTTATTGAATATACACAGTGAATCTGAAATCATATGACATCTTTATCCATGGTTTATTCAATTGGTAGTTCCAAAAATATCTTCCATATTGATACACATTAAATATAGCCACAGGTAGGCACTGACCTGTATTGCTTTGCTTGTTCTGAATTCAGAACATGCCAACTTTTAGAATGTAGACAGTGTCATCAAAAGGGAGAGGAATGAAGTTTGTCATTCTGTCTTCTGTCATTTCTTATTTTTATTTTGTGTGGGAATCTAGAAGGAGAGACATGAATGAGCTAGTATTCTTAAGCTCTTAAGCTCTCTTATTCAACTATGTCTCCTGATTAAAGAAGCAGTGACTTCTTAATATCTTTTATCATCAGTACAACCAGTACCTTTGTGAATTTTTCACAAGACCTGAGTGTCCCTACCTGCAGACATTATAGATAATATTATAGCATGTCTGCATGTTGTGGTCATTAAACTATTCCCTTACTTGGGTAAGGTGATTCCTTATTCTTGACTTGGTCATCCATTGGCAGAATCTGCAGGCTTTCTTATGTCGCCCCTTTGATCTGTCTCTTCTTGGGGAGACAGACCCCATTCTGCATACTGTCCTGACAGTTGTGAGGTAACTCTCCATCAGTCCTAGCTCTACCCCAGTACTTTATTCCCACAGCATCACCATCTTGTAAGCATTTGAAAATAACCCTCATGTATCCTCTAGGCTTGCATTGCCAAGCCATTTCTCAGATTTTGTATCTTGTCATTTGGGATACGCTGGATATTCATATGGGCACTTCCAAAAAATTTGGGCTCCTACACTTTTGGTTTGAACAATTAAATTTGCCTACTAGGAGATGATTAAGAAATTTCAATGTATTAGAGAATAGCAGGGGAAGGGTTGAGCTCTAATTGAGTATTCTGCTAAGAAGCCTGCCACTTGGTGCTTTGGAACATCACAAAGGTCCTATTGTCCCTGACATTCTGGAAATTGTAAGGACTCTGTTAGCGGCAAGCCACCAGGGTTGTCTTGAGTTGCAGTTAGTTCTCGGTGACTGTTCCTACATTCCTATACGCAGGAAGGCTTTTTTGAACAGGTATTGTATGATTGCCTTTTGCTAGGTTCTGTCCAATTCATTGTCATTTCTGGGTTCTTCTACTGAAAGAGGATAATTTGGAGTTAAAAAAAAAAAGTTTGAGAACCACATCCTCTCTGATCCTTGCTAGGCACTTGGGTCAGACTCACCTGGACAGTTTGTTTCTCCCCAGAGGACATGTGCACTGACAGGCTCTAGGGATTCAGGGTAGGCAAGTATGGAGGGATGCAGGGGCTGTGAAAACTCCTCCCTCCTGCCCCCCAAGTCTTAACACTTGCCTGAGGCAGCAGCACTGCTCCTGAGATGCTGTTTCTAACCCAGTCCCTTTGGGTCTGTCTTCTCAGCCCACTGATTTTCCCCAACTGAATTCCTCTTCCTCTGCCAATGTGTTCTACCCCCTTTGTCATGTAGAGGGCCAGGACTTACTGTGCCCAGCACCCCCTCCGCTCCCACCTCTGAACTCACCAGCAAGCCCTGTGTGATCCGAGTCCCAGTCCCATTTTTGCCGTGTCCTCCTGCAACCCCCACCACTGTTTCTTGTCTCAATCACTTTCCTACCTCCATTCTTTTCCAAGGCTTCCAGCATTATTTAAGTTACAGATCTTGTCATTCTGGTAGTAAAAACCGTCAGTGGTTTTGCATTGTCTGTAAGACAAATCCAAATTCCTTTGATTAGTTTGAAAGCCATTCAGAATCCACCTCCAAATTACCTTCCCAGTGTTATCTATTGAGGCCGCCCCTCAACCCACACCCACCTATTCAAATGGAAATTCCAAGTCCTTTTTCCTCCCCACCCCACAAAATCCTTTGCACCTTCCTTTGTGGTTTGCTGGTACTTGATTTTTAAATAGATCAGTATTTTCTTTTCTGCAGTATTTCCTTTTCTGGCTTTGAAACCTGTGTCTATTACAGAATTTGGCATATACTAAACTGGGTGTGTGTTGAATAGATGAATGCGTGGATATACAAGACTGCTCATTCTCTTTCAAATGCACCTCATTTATTAGCCCATAGACCATTATATTGCCCTTAAATGAATTGTGGAAGACGTCAGTGCCTCAGTGAAACAACAATAAACATGCTTACTTTATTCTCTTCACCTAGTTTTTTATTTGTAAGAGGAAAAGGTGTTTTTTAGTATGACTAATTCTTAGGGAACCCTTGCTAATTGTTGGGGATTAGTAATCCTTTTCTAGAACTCAGATCCCCAACTGCAATCTGAAAGTTAAAAGGTGTTTCTAACATGGGGGGATGGGTGGGAGAAGGAATCAGGAAGAAAATTACAAAATATTTGTGTAAAAGTGATAAAAAGATGGCTATTACTTCTCCTTTTGCTCTTCCAGTTTTCTCTTATCTTTTTATATTATATCCTGGTTATGTAGGGGTTAGTCTTATGTGTGCAGTCTTATTTTTTTAGGGTTTTTTTTGCATTAACTATAATTTGCTTTTTTTTTTAAAAAAAATAAGTTTCATTTCATAATATCTGGTATCAGATATTTTCAAATAAGCATGAAAATAACTAATACAGTTAAACGTAAAGGCAGTTTCTTAACCAGCTGCCTATGCTTTCTAAGATTAAGGTCAAGATGAGCCAAGTTGCTGTCACAGTAAATTTCCTTTTTCCAATAATAAATTCCACAGCCTGATTATTTCTCAGTAGGAAAGGGTCACACTTTAAGGAAGGATGAGAACAGACATCTATTTGACTTGGACATTACAACTTTTACATACAGGCTTCAGGAATGTATCTAATAGAGCAAAGGTTCCCCCAGAGACCACAGACATCTAATCTAATAGAGATAAAAGATTAAACATAAACCTGTCCCTAGAGAGAAAAAAATGAATAGGATAATTGACTCAGGGACCTTGTGGCACCTGGAAACAGATGTTGCACGCCTACCTGGAACACATCATTAAAATATAATCACAGAATATGCCTGCAAGGTGGGTATGACAGAGAACAGCTACCGGAGTTGGGTTCCTCCCTGAAATGAATAGAATGGGCCAGTCTAGTGCAGAGATTCACCAGGCATTGTGGAGCCAGAGGTCTGTCAGGTGTGGATCCTGGGAGAAGTCTCTGGTCTGGTTGGCACAATGAGGGGAGTGCACCTTATCAGCCCTGGGCATTGCTTTGGACTTTTGTTTCTTCTGCACTTCCTCTTAGACGAAAGAGAGATGGGGTGACCATTTAGTCTAGAAAAGACAGGTTTTTGCCTCGGGTGGAAAGACTAGGAAGGTTTACGGTTGTCTCAGCTCAGGGTGCAGAGCAGGAAGGTTGAAGTAGGTTGGTAAGTCATAGGGGATACAACTTTTTTTTTTAAAGATTTTTATCATTATTTATGTATACAAGAACTGGGGTGTAGGCCAGAGCTGCCGAGGATGAGAGGATTCACCAGAGACAGTAGAGAGCAAAACAGGTGTATCTATTGAGATATACTGCTGAGGGGAGCAGCAGGCGAGACAGGAGAGGTCTGCTGCACCGTGTGGGTCAGCTCCCTGGCTGGGGATTGAACTCATGCTGCAGTGGCAACGGATAGCTTGACAGTGCTGCATCCTTGCACCACCAGGAAGGCCCCACAATTTCTTTGAGTGATTTTGTGGTGATCTTTTAAGTCTATCCTTACTGTAAGTTTAGAAAAAAGGCTGCCCTTAAACTATAGACAACTCAAATAAATATTCTTTCTGGATGTAAATAAATGCTAGATCTAGAAATAAATGATAGATCTAGAAATATACTGGTGGAGCAAAAAAAAAATAGTCAATGCTAAGAAAACTAAACTATTGCATATTTAACATGTCTTAGATATATTAGACTTGGTATCTCTAAAGGAGCACTACAATATCATTTCCTAAAGAAATGTTTTCTTCAATTTTCTTGAAATAAATTTAATCTTCTGAACATCTATGACTTTATTCTGTACCTCCAGAAAAAGGCTTATTTATCTTTTAAGGTAATTTTATTTAAGGGAAATCCTATATTTTCAAACTATTAAGAAGGCTGTAAAACAATGACATTTCATTAAAATTGTTTTAAAACAATTTTAAAAAAGAAATAGAATTTTTTTTATTCAATGGAAAGAATGTATCAGCTTCCTTTTATGTTTATAGCTTGCCACATCTAGACATGATACACCTAAGTTGTTTTCCTTAGGTGTGGTTTCAATTTAATGGCCTCAAGTATCTTGGTTAGATACAGTCTGGGACATTTGTAATGTGTATTTTGGCCATAAATGATAATGTTTTCATTTATCTTGGGCCAAACCAGCAGCTTACTAATTGTTTCAGTAGTTAAATGAAATTTCATTTTTGTGAATATGAATGCAATACTCCTGTTGTTTTATTATTTCAGCTGGGTTTAAAGATTTAATATTTTTATTCCATTTTTTGAAAATTATATATACATTGTTTTGCTTCATCAGTTAAATTGTGTGCACCTGGAGGCCTAGCATTACAGAGCTATACATATAATCTTTATTTTTCCTAAAAATTTTACTTAATATAGAGAAATATTAGGATTCATTTCATTAAAGCAGAGAAGTTTACTGTCAAAAAAATTTTTTAAGGGAATACATTTCTATCAGCTGTAATTTCTGCTTTCAGTGAATAGGTCTGGTGCATGTAAATTTTTTTTAAGACTTATTTATTTATTTATGCAAGCACTGGCTGGGTACAGTCGAAATTGCGGGAGGGTGAAGAGAATTCACCAGAGCCAGAGTAGGGAGCAGAACAGGCAGACTGATGAAGTACACTGCTGAGGGGAGCAGCGGGTAGCAGGAGAGATCTGCCTGCCATGTGGGACCCTCACAGCCGGCACTGCAGGAGAGGTCTGTCGCATCATGTGGGACCTTCACCTGTGGCCAGGGATCGAACCGGCACTGCAGAGGCTGTGGGCAGCTCCGCAGCCCAGTGATCAACCGCTGTGCCACCAGGGGAGGCCCTGGTGCATGTAATTTTAAATAACAAATTGTAGCAAATTTAGGAAACACAAAGAAGCAAAAATAAGAAAATAAATGTTACTTTGAGATTTAACACTAACATTTTGTGCTAATATTTTTGAATTTATATTTCCCTCTGTCCATTTCCAGTTTTCTCTT
The DNA here is from genome assembly GCF_014898055.3 of Talpa occidentalis. Lineage (NCBI taxonomy): Eukaryota > Metazoa > Chordata > Mammalia > Eulipotyphla > Talpidae > Talpa > Talpa occidentalis. The sequence continues at coordinate 96,072,799 of NW_023601322.1, forward strand.
CGGACAATATTATCACCAAATTCACGAAGTATTTTTATGTACCCTTACTTTTTTTCTTATATGGAAGGGACACAATTTCCCACATTGTTAGTTACTTCCGTCATGTGGGAGAATTAGATTTCTTCAGTTTACTGGACAGAATCTACCCACGGATGAAGGAATTGTGTTGAGATGGTTTCTACTGCAAGTCAGATTATAGTTACTGTGGCTTAAAACATAAAGACATCAAATTAAATAAGTGTAATTGGAAGCCTCTGTACTTGTTCAGGAATTTAATAATATCAGTGATTCAGGTTCTATCTGAGTTTTGGTCTTGGCTATCAATGTTGCAGCAATTTTTTCTTCATGGCTACAAGATGGCTGCCATATCACCTCTGTCCCACCTCCAAATTCTCCAACAGAAGGGAAAAGGGCAGCAGCAAAGAAGTCTTTTTGTTCTTGCCGAGGAAAATGGTCCAAGCCAACTTGCTCTCGTAAACTTATAGAAGGATTTGCTCCTGTTTTGCTATAACCTCATCTCATTGACCAAGGCCTCAGGCCACTGCCTCTTAGACCATTCACTGGTAGAGAAGACTGAGGTTGCTTTGCCTACCCTTAGACTGCTGACAAAGAGCCTGTGGTGAAACGCTTCTACCTGTCTTGCTTTATTTCTCAGGATAGGACACATTACCCTCCAAGGAATATAAGGTCAGGGCATCTTCTCCCATACCAGCATGAGACCATGCAGTCTAAGAAGAAAGAAAAGTCTTAAGACTGCAAAAAAATTCCTTTACATACTTTTTGCAAGACCAAATGCTCTTATTAAAAGTAAAACATTGAGGGGACTACACCTGAGAGGGGAGCAAGTATTGTTTAAAAATGAATAATGTTGTAAATAAAAATTAAAAAATAATAAAAAATAAAAGTAAAACATTGATTTATCCATGGAGCTGTTAAATGTAAATTACTTTGTGAATAGCTCCTTATCCTCTAAAGATCTCAAAATATTAACCTAATGGAAATGGAAGAATAATTCTGAAACAAATTATTAAAAAATAATACTTCCTTGTACTGTGTGACATAAGCATCCTAACACTTGACCCGAGGTTGACAAAGTACTGGGGTCACTGTCAGAAGGTATCATTCATTGTAAGCTTTTCAATGCAAAACTCAGGTGCAGATCTTACCAGCCCTTCCAAAGCAAGGTCCCATGCTAGCATTAGTAGCCTTAATGTTTCTGTTGAAAGGAACAACCTATGTTAATAACATCACATGAAAGGAAGGATGATAAACTGTGACTGAGCCAGAAGGCCTGGTCCCCCAGCTCTATAACCTTGGGGAGGTTGACCTGTCTTCTCCGAGCTTTAGTTTCCTTATGTGTAAAATCAAGAAAATCATTCTTACCCAATAGTGTTGTTGTATATAAAGCATTTGCTAGCACTATGCCAATTTTAGGTGTGTTACCATTGATGTCAAATGGTAAACACACGGTCCATAGTTGGATAAACGAAGGTCCATAGTTCAGGTTTACACAGTACATTTACATTATTTTTTATAAAGATTTATTTATTTTTGCATACAAGAACTGGGTACAGGCCAGAGGTGTGGGGGGTGGGGTGGGGGGATGGTGAGAGTATTCACCAGAGACAGAGTGGGGAACAGAAAGGCAGACTGACTAAAATACACTGCTGAGGGGAGCAGTGGGCGAGTCAAGAGAGGTCTGCCGTGCCATGTGGGGAGCTCCCTGGCTGGGGATCAAACTTGTCCCACGTTGGCTACGGATAGCTTCATAGGTTGTGTCTTAACCCCTTGCGCCACCAGGGAGGCCCTACATTTACATTATTTTTACCATTATTGAGAACCCTCATTGCAACCTTGAGCTAAGAGCTTCATCCCTGTTTTATAGGCGAGAACATTATACTTTAATGTCCTTCTCGTGTGAGTCCAAAAATGAGTCTTTTTAGGTTTTTTTACTTATAGCATAAGCAGAAATTATATGTAGAATGTATGTATTCTTAGGTTATGTGGTCCATAGGATCATATTAGGAAGTACAAAGAAAAAGGAATGATGGGTTAATAGATAACAAGTATCCCGAGAGTTAATTGCACTCAGAAGGAATAATTATGTTCATTCACTGCATTAAATTTTGGGGGTGATTCTAGATGCCTAGATAGGGCGGCTTAAGGGAGAGACTGAAATGTTGGTAAAGGTCATAGTATGTTAAGTCATGGTTTCCTGTGCTTTGAATATTTCTTCTTATGCCTGTGGATTTTGCCTCTGTGACTGAGAGGTCTGAAGGAAGGCAGATACAGTCTGGTGAATGTGTGTTGACACTAGGAATGTCAAGGTCAGTGCAGGAGGGAACTCCAGGTCAATAGAAAATTCTTAGTTCAGTCTGATTCAATAAGACCAGTGGCCGAAAGAGATAGCATCTGAACTTTTAATGTTTTTTTTAATTTGTGCTCAAAAGTAACAACATTAATCATTATGAAAATATGTATTTGAAATGGCTAAGTGCATTACTATCTGATCTTTTAAATCTCTCCAGCTTGCATGGAACGTCATTTCACCCAATTTTTTGCCTAAGCCTCTTGCAGAATGACCAATCAGTTACCAAGGAATTTTTTTTACCGTTCATAGGCTGGCAGCAGGGTCTGTTTTATAGGCTAGTGACAGGGACTGTTTTAATAACAGGGCAAATTACATACTGTGGCCTCCTGCTATCTAGAAATCTGGTAAGGATATGTCCTCATCGGTTTCATATCATGGTCTGGAGTTTTTTGAAATGTTTCAGACATGGATGCTCTGGGTTGAGAAATGCCTGGTGAGAGAGTATCATTTGGGGCATTAAGGGAAGTTGGCATGGTTATTACTGCTCTGGGACCACTATTCAGGGAGCACTGGGTCTCCTGGGATACATCCTGTCTGTTCCTATAACCACCTGTTCTCAGCCCAGACTGCATGAGGACCTATTTCCCTGTTTGAGTTCATTCTCACAATTTGACAAAAGTCCCACCCAGTCATTTATGTTGTCTGGGCAGAGAAACAAGTCAGAGGTGCTATTTGAATAAATAGATAAGCGGATAAAGTCAGTGGATGAAATTATATACTATTATGGTGATGGATGATGTGCCTTTTGTACTTCCTTACCTGTCCCTATAGACTCACTTAGCACCAGCTTGATGAACACTGCGCACAAGAAAAGCATGTGAAGAGTTGGTGTAGCTCTGACCACTGCATTTCCTCTGTTCTTAAGACCAGAAGAAAAGCAGATTGGAGAGAGAAATTCGGGGAACATTGTTGGTTCCCTGCTCACTATAACCTAAAGGTGAGATGAAAGTCCTCGTATTTCCAGACACAGTGTCCATGTTTCATTGTAACAAGAGTCACAGCCCTTTGCAGAGTCCACAGTCAATAGAAATCAGCCAGAATTTTAAGTGCTGTGGGTTAAGGCAAGTATTTTCACAAGCATTTATTTGAAATGAAACTAAGATCACATTTCTTTTTTTTTTTAAAGATTTATTTATTTATGCATAAAAGAGCTGGGGTACAGGCTAGAGATGCAGGGGGTGAGAGGATTCACCAGATACAGAGTGGAGAACAGAACAGGCAGATTGACTGAAATACACTGCTGAGGGGAGCAGCGGATGAGATAGGAGAGGTCTGCCATGCCATGTGAGTTGCTCCCTGCCTGGGAATCGAACTCGTGCTGCAGTGGCTGCGGATTGCTTCATTGTGCATTGCTTAACCCCTTGTGCCACCAGGGAGGCCCAGGGTGTACTGGTTTTAAGCAGCCCATATGCACAACTGGGGGACAGGGGTCAGGGTGTTCCTGGGTCAAGCCACCCAGCCATGACTAAGGACTGGAGCATGCCTGGCATGCAGGAGATAGGCAAGAAGACAGGAGGGCTGTGTCCAACGACTGGTGGACAGAACCGCTTGTAAATACCCCAGTCTGTTCAAATTATAGTCCTTTGGGGTTGGCAGATGTACATGCAAAATACAGGTAGGATGCAATAGAGCCAGTGCTTGGGGGTGGATTATTGTGACCCAGGAAGGAAAATCGCCATGCAGTGGAAAGTTGAGAGAGGCAAGGACCTTGAGAGTTCATAGTTGGATAAACCAGGAGAACTGGGGCTTTATTTGGAAGGCAGTACCAAGAGAATATTATTTACTGCATGTCCCCCATGCCAGCGAGACCTTCACGGTAAGCTGAGGTTATTCAGCAGTGTTGTTCCCTGCCTCTCTGTCACCCAGGGAAAAAGAAGAAACACAAGAACATCAGGGAGTTCTTGTCATCTTATGATGGGAAAAGAAAGTCAGATGTCTAATGACTGCTCAAGACAACAAGATGATTTTTCGGGCAATAAATTAAGTACAATCCAAGATCTTGGACCAAATACCTAACAACCTTTGGGTGAAAGTCAGTTTATGTGAAAGAAAGACTTTAACACAGGGGCAAACAACCATGGGCTGGAGGCCCCCCCAGTGATCCGCAGGCCAGAATTCACTGTACCCGGGGGAATCCAGAATGCTGACAGTATCTCCCCTGAAGATCAGATCTGAGCTGGCGTTTGTTGATCAACAGTTCCCGGGTGCTGGCACTCGGTGTCACTGTCACAGGAGGCAGCCGGGTGTGTCGAGAAGCAGGTCCCCAGCAGGCCGTCTGTTACAGAGAGAAGCCCGATCAGTCTTCTTGCTTGGAGGAGATAACCTCTCTCCAATCTCTCCAAGGGACCAGAGTGGGAGAGGATATAGGCTTGTCTTTGAGAACTTGTCAACTCAGATTTGCTCCAGTGCATGGGTAAATGTTTGGTTTTTCAAAGCAGGTATTACCTGGCAACCTTCACATACCTTGTTTCATAAATCCTCCTGATAATCCTGACAGGAATGCATTATAATTGTTATTTCATAGTGGAGGAAACTGAGGCTCCCCTCTGCTCCACAGCTAGTGTGTGACTGCTTTGGGATTAGAACTCACTCCAGTGGCAGCTCCTGAGACCAGAGCCACACTGCTCTAGTCACCTCCGTGCCATTTGTCAAAGCAGACAGCGCTACAGCAGGTCTCAGCTGGACAAGCTGAGCTCTAGGGGTCAGCCCTGTGTCTTGTGGCGCTGTTAAAACATGGGGTTTGGTGAGCATCAGTAGCTGAGAGGAGACTCAGCCCAGGCTGACTGAGGTTGTCGTGGGGTGGTTGTAGGGAGTGAGGTTGACGGCTTGAGTGTAGCTTGACAGCATGGAAACCAGACCGCGGAACTGGAGAAGGAAGCTCGGGTGGGCTGGGAGGAAGCACATAAATCGGGTGTAAAAGGTACTCTTGTCTTTCATAAATCCAAAAGATCTAGTACGAACTTGATGAAATTGCTTATCGTTAACTAATTTGACCTATACAGTGGTTCAGCTGAAAGAGTTCAACTAAAAGAGATCCTGGATATTGTTATAATCATGCTTTTATTTCACTTCCGCTTTTACCTGAGAGCCCATGGGAGAGGATTGCCCTTTGGAGCTGGTGTTTGTAGATACCAAACAATCTGCACTGTTCGTCCAACAAACTGGAAGCCAGTTCTCTTTTTGCAGAAAAGAGGTTAAGGCTGCTGCACGGTGGTCTACCAGTTAGATGCGCAGAAAGCCCCAATCTGCTTTGCCTCTCAATCCGCCCTCATCAGAACAAGCAGCAGCCTACCTGCCTTCCCTCTAGCCTGCTTCCCTTGAGCAAATCTCCATGGCATTTCTATGGCAAAGTTGTTGTAATAGTTGAATTCTGTGAAAGTGCTTCCCAAGTACCTGGTCCAAATACTCATGCTACGAGTGATATTTCCTTTTCTCACTCATGGCCTCATTTTCCTTGCCCTGAACCTATTGTCAGAAAACCTGTGAACGCCCATTTTCTGTGTAACACCCTGAGTCCCAGATCCGTTTTTGCCACTTCATGCTTTGGTGAACTTCCCTCCGCCTCCATGTCTAAGTGTGAAATTGGGGTAATCAAATTGGGCTGCCTTAAGAATCAAGCCAGATAAGGGGTGCAAGTCAATTACTGAATGCCCAGCCCTTAATAAGCCTTCCATAAGGGGTGGCTTTTCCTGGCATGGCTGTGGGCAGCCTCTCGAGCTTTGCCTTTCCACATAACAAAGTTCCTGATCAACGATAAAAACTTTTCATTGCTCACAAATTGCCCATCAAATTGACTTGTTTCCCAGCCTGACATGCAGGATTCTTTGCAGCGTGACCTGGCCTCCCCACTCCAGTCTCCTCCTCTTTCCCTCCTCCTGTGTAGACTCAGCTGTGATCCTGGCCAACAGGACCTGCTTCTCATGTGTTACCATCTATCCTCTTCCTTTTGTCCCTGTCACCTGGAATATCTGTCCCCTTTCCTTTTAAGATTTATCTGGAAAGTCCATCCATTAAATGGTTTTGATATTGGCGTTTAAAACCACCAACTGTTCTATTGAGCTGTGGTGGGTTTTCTCATAATAAAGTGAGTCGTGACTTGTCACCTTTTTGGGACTCTATTGTCCTTGGTAAGACTTGGCTTTCCGCCAACCTGCTCTAATGGACAGTAAGTTCAACAACTATTTGCAGAGTTTTATTTGTTCATTTGAATGAATGTTTTTGGAGGATAGGTATTTGACTGGCACTGACCCCTGCTCTGATGGATCTTCCGTGCTGCTAGGACAGAGAGGTCCTAAACATGTAAACAAAGAAAGAAAGCAGGACAGCATTAGGTGTCAGTCAGTACTGTAATGAAAGTAAAATAGCGATGGAATAGGAGGTGACCTGCAGCCCGACCAAGCTGTTTAGCTAAGGGGTGTATTAAGGTATCATTGCAGCTCAATAGTGATTCAGCATTCATTGTTGTGGAAGCAAATTCCACCCCTGCTAAAAGCAGAAAACAATCCAATTTTAAAAAAAGGGCAGAAAATGGGCAGAAGATCCACATTTTCCCAAGACATACAGATGGCCAACAGGCACGTGAAGAGGTGCTCGCAGTCCTGTGGCTCTCCAGGGAAATGCAGAGCAAAACCACAATGAGATCTCACCTCACATCTGTGAGGGTGGCTAGCATCCAAAAGACAAGAAAGGGAAAGTGTTGGTGAGAGTAGAGAAAGAAGGAACTCTTGTGGACAGTTGGCAGGAACCATTGCAGAAGAGGGAGCAGATGCCTTGAGAAATCAGAGATAAAACTAGCACGTGAGGTAGTAACTCCACTTCTGGGTATTTATCCATGGAAAGTGAAAACACTAACTTAAAAATCTATCTGCCCACATGCTCATTCGTGACTGTTTATGATAGCCAGGCTGTGGAAACAACGCAGTGTCCACTGATGGGTGAATAAAGGAGGTTTGATAGATACACACACACACACACACACACACACACACACACACACACATAAAAGATAAATACTGTATAATGTCACTTGTGTGGGGAATCTAAAACAAAGGAATAAAAATGAACTCATGGGGCCTCCCTGGTGGCACAAGGGGTCAAGACACAACCTATGAGTCTATCCGCAGCCACTGCAGCAAGAGTTCAATCCCCGGCCAGGGAGCTACCCACATGGTGCAGCAGACGTCTCCTGTCACCCGCTGCTCCCCTCAGCAGTGTATTTCAGTCAGTCTGCCTGTTCTGCTCCCTCTCTCTCACACACACACCCCTGCACCTCTAGCCTACACCCCATTTCTTCAATGCATAAATAATAAATAAATAAATCTTTAAAAAATAACAGACCAGACCAGACCACTGAATTTAATAGGAATCCATGAATATAGGCTACTATCAATAAATGAGAGAAAAGTGAATGAGGGAAGTTCTCCCTTCTATGTAGATTTTGAAATGCCAGGCTGGGAAAAGGGTCATAAAGAAAATGAGTGAGAGAACTAGGGAAGAAGACTCTTGGTAAAGAGTTGGGCTAGATTGTAAATTTTTTTTACTACCAGTGAATTGAGCGTGTGGGGCAACAGGCAGTCACATGCATTGTGGGAATAAACAATGGCTACAATCTTGGAGAACTTCAGGCAGTCTCTGTCCAAAATTTTTTTTTATAGCCCAGAGGTGCTTTATTTTTTCCAGGCGTGTTTTTATTTTATCATGCTGTGACTTTGCAGGGAGTGGGTCCCAGCAGCTCAGCCTCCTCTATGTGGTTCTCACAGAGTGAGCTTCCCTGGGTGCAGCAGGCTGGTGGTTCAGCTGAACTCAGGTATCTTTCTTTTTTTTTTTTTTTTTTTTTTTTTTTTTTAAGATTTATTTATTTATTTGTTTGATTGATTTATTTATTTATGCAAGCACTGGGTACAGTCAGAAGCGCGGGAGGGTGAGAGAATTCACCAGAGCCAGAGCGGGGAGCAGAGCAGGCAGAAGGACCGAAGTACACTGCTGAGGGGAGCAGCGGGCGGCAGGAGAGGTCTGCGCGCCATGTGGGACCCTCCTCTGGTGGCTGGGGAGCAGCCAGGGATCGAACCGGCGCCTCTAGGCCGCGGGCAGCTTCGCAACCCAGCGCTCAACCGCTGCGCCACCGGGGAGGCCCTGAACCCAGGTATCTTTCTCTTTGGCTTCTTTTTATTCTGTCATTTTCCCTCACATTTCAGGAAGGTATCTCGGCTCATAGAGTGCTCAATATCCTCACTGTTGGTGGAAATATAAATTCCTTGTCTTCTAACAGTCATTTTGGAGAGTCATTTTGCATTCCCTCCTGTTAAATAGACCAAGGTTAAAAAGACTTGAGTTGATGCGAACAGATCTCAAAGATACATTATTGGAAATAGAAAATATTAGAATACGCAATAGTATTTAAAATGTGATTAAAGCAGGTATAAGTGAGTATGTTAACATACATAAAATGCAGAAAAGTCAGGAGTGGAATTGGAGACACTGAGAGGGAATGAGATTTGATTTTTATTTTGTAGTTTTTCTATATTACTTGACTTTTATTTTCCTAGTAAAACTTTAAATCTCCCTAAATTTAAACACATTTCTTTTTCTTCATATGATGACCATATATGTTATTATTAACTGCCAGGACCTCTGTATTATAAATCCCATGAGAGTAAGTGATTTTGTCTGTCTCTTTACCCTGGATGTGCCCTGGTACCTTGCCACTTAGTAGCCACTTAATCACATTTTGCTGATTAAGTGAATGAAAGAATAGAATTTTGAAACAGTGTCCAACATTTAAATGCAACAATTCTACTGTCAGTTGTTGTCTCCACTTTTTAAAAAAAAGATTTATTTATTTATGCATACAAGAACTGGGGTACAGGCCACGGGTGTGGGGGGTGAGAGAATCCACCAGAGACAGAGTGGGGAACAGAACAGGCAGATTGACTGAAATGCACTGCTGATGGGGAGCAGCGGGGCAAGTCAGAGAGGTCTCCTGCGCCATATGGGTTGCTCCCTGGCGGGGGATCAAACTGGTGCTGCAGTGGCTGCGGACAACTTCATAGGTTGCGTCTTAACCCCTTGCGCCACCAGGGAGGCCCTGTCTCCATTTTTACGGAAGAAAGAGAAAAAAACTGCAAATCCCAATGTCAGTGTAGAAGAGATTAGAATAGAAAAAAGAAAGCAATTGTATAAAGCTGAGTTTGGTATTAGAGTTGAGGCTAACATGGTGAGGCATGACTGATTAACCTATAATATCCTCCAGCTTCTCAGTTTCTGATTGAAAAATGGTTGTTACCTTTGGTCCTGGTTCTTAAGAGACACAGAAAAAGGTTAAGAAATGTGTGGTTTTCATCAGAGCTGTGTTCCTATCTCACTAAACAAACTGCACCTGAGGATATGTGTAGGTTTATCCCAGAAGTGAGTGACACAAAACTGATTACATTGTGTTGCATTTAAATTTTTTGTGATCTGCAAAACGGAACTAATTGAATCATAGACTTTCTGTGGAAGTCGTTGAGTTCTACTGACATGGAAAGATGCAAACTAACATCATAAAAAACAAAACAGGGAAGTAAGCTGATTTGGATTTTCATAATTAATGTTAGTAAATGTCCAGGTTCTAAATACGTCCAAGAAAAAGCATAATGATTGTCTTAAACATTGGATGAAAGCATAATTAAATGATTTGACAGACTTAGATTTTAAGTATTCTGTGAGCTGGCATTTACCTTTGTGTTTATGTATAAAGTGAGTATTTAATTACTATTGAAATATATTTGTTTAATTCTGGCTGTTCCTAGATGTGGAAATACTAAGTACAGATCTCTCCTGCTCTTTGTAAGTCACTATTTCCTGCTTCCCTTCCTTTTAGGGTTATACTTAATGAAACAAAGTGTCCTATAGACCAATTCAAGAAGTGTAATTCCTCCACCCTGTCTTTCACAGCGGACACAATTCCTTGACATATTTGGCACCCAGTAAGGGTTTATTCAATCGCTGTTGGTTTTCCTCTTAAAGAAAGATGAGATAAAATTTCTTTGAAAATGCTTAACAGGTTATTTGGTGACTCTTTTTCTACCAGATACTGTGTACTATTTAGTATCTGACCTACTCAGAGTAGATGACCAGGGACTCTGGCTACAGATCCAAGTTATGTCCCTCTTCACTTCTGTTTGCAACAACCTGTGAAGTTGGAGGGAGCAAGTGAAGTTGGTTATTTGATATGAGGGGTAAATATTAGATTTTTGAGTCTTTCTTTCTAGTGCCTGTAACTTCTCATGGTCCTCTGGCCCTTTATACTCGGATCTTCACATCTGCCAAAAAATAGATGCTGAGCCAGTTTGCAAAGATTGTTACAAAGCAGATGAACGAGGAAAAGGCATCTTTCACCAGCCCTGCAACTCTTCCTTTAGCCACAAATATCCATCCAGGGGCTACCACCTGAAGCTGTCTTCAGAAATAATGTGCTTTGGAGTAGATGCTGTTTTCAGTTTCAGAATATATTTTATTCCAAGGCAGACGTTCATTCATCCAATGTTCATTGCATTAGCCAAAGAAGCACAAAACTCACTGCTTAATGAAAGTAATTCAATCCTCCTGTCTCTTCTTGTCTGAGCAGGAAGCCTGTGCTTCCTCTCTCAGGGAATCTTTTTGTCTCTGGACACACACAAAGATTTTGAGGGAGTGCAGTAAGGCCTGGAAGTATCCTTGGGAGGAGAAGCCCTTACCTTTCCTTATCTGCTCCACAGCAGTCCTTCAGGGAGAATCTCATCCCCATTCTAGGTCACTTGTTACCTAATCCTCTTGCTTGATGTGCCTCCCACTCCTGAAAACATTGCAACTCCCTCAGTATCTAGATTGAAACAACCATGGCAGCTTCAGTAACTACTAATCTCTTGCATTTTCAAGGTGACTGGTAGAATCTCTCTATTCTTCTAGCAGGTTCTAGTTTTCTTTGGTCTCCTTCCTCTTTTTCTTTTTCTTTGTCTCTTGAATAGATACTTTAAGAAAGGAAAGCTGGTATCTCTGGAGGCATGTCCTCAAAGGCACTGTTCCTCAGAGAATGTTTGTTCAATGTCTTTTTTTTTTGTTTGTTTGTTTATTTTTATAGAGGCATGTTTATTTATTTGTTTGTTTGTTTATACAAGCACTGGGTACAGTCAGAAGCGCAGGAGGGTGAGAGAATTCACCAGAGCCAGAGCGGGGAGCAGAGCAGGCAGAAGGACCGAAGTACACTGCTGAGGGGAGCAGCGGGCGGCAGGAGAGGTCTGCGCGCCATGTGGGACCCTACTCTGGTGGCCGGGGAGCAGCCGGGGATCGAACCGGCGCCCCAGAGGCTGCGGGCAGCTTCGCAACCCAGCGCTCAACCGCTGCGCCACCGGGGAGGCCCCTCAGTGTCTTTTTATTTTCATCGTGTGCCTACTTTATTCCTACACTGCATTGTAGCAGTTCTGGTCATTCAGACAGTGAGTGGTTGGTCACAGGACTTACACCCTCAAGCTGTAATCACCTGGGAAGATTTTACTGTCACTAATGCTCACCTGAGCATCTCTGGAGGTATGAGATCAGGAGATTGAAAAAATTCTTCTGGAGTTGAGATAATGAGAACTTTTGCTTAATGAAGATATTGGAAATAAAGGTTCTATTTATCTGCCCAGCCGATTCTGATTCTTTGAAACATAGCTGGAATGTGTATCTATTCTGTCATGGCATATTCAGCTATCTCTGGGTCTGGATGGGAATAAATAAACCAGGACAGTTTGGGTCTCTTTTCTGTTTGGAAAGAATTAAATTGTGATACTATAAAAATAATTATTCCCTTCTGATGTCAATAGTATAGTTAAATCCTGGTATTTGTGATGCACATTTTAAACTCTGATTTGTAGTAGACTGCATTTTAATATATTTGGTGAATTTTATAGTTATTATTAATCAATTTCCCATTCTTTCAGACCTTGGGGCTAATTATTTTGTTGACTATATTTTAAGATAATATTTTTATGATCAATACTATTAACATTAATATACTATGTGACTAAATGCAAGAGAATTCTAAAGCCACAGTCACTAATAAATATATTAGTTTCATGATTTAATTCTAAAAGAGTTATTACAATGATTTGTTACCTCACACCTTTTAAGAACTAAAAGTTTTTGTCTGTGTCAACATGGTCATTAGGCACCTCAGAATTCTGTTTTCATAGAGTTTAAAAAATGTTATCGGGCCTCCCCGGTGGCGCAGTGGTTGAGCGCTGGGTTGCGAGGCTGCCCGCTGCCTCTGCGGCGCCGGTTCGATTCCCGGCTGCTCCCCGGCCACCAGAGGAGGGTCCCACATGGCGTGCAGACCTCTCCTGCCGCCCGCTGCTCCCCTCAGCAGTGTACTTCGGTCCTTCTGCCTGCTCTGCTCCCCGCTCTGGCTCTGGTGAATTCTCTCACCCTCCCGCGCTTCTGACTGTACCCAGTGCATGTACGAACAAACAAATAAATAAATAAAAATAAAACATGCCTCTATAAAAAAAAAAAAAAAATGTTATCAGTTATGGTGAAAATTGGTTAATAATTTCTTGCCTAATAGTATATTCAGTATCTTTTGTGTGCTTAAAGTCCATCATTCATTGAGGTCTCATAATAACACTCCAGGGAAGATAATTACCTTTTTACAAGTGAGGATGTTGAGGCTCAGTCACAGAATTGGTAAGCGTTTAAAAAGTAGGATTTGGACTTGGTTTTTCTCGAGAGCTATTGTCTTTTCCTCTTGGTCACATTTTTGGCCTTCGTGGAGCCAGAGTAGGATTTCTCCCTCCAGTTCATTACTGAGCATTGTACAGAGTGACTCAGTGTGGTGTTCTATCTCCGACACCCCACAGCTGCACCCAGCCACCCTCCACTCAGCAGTGACAGTGTAAGACAGATGTTAGCAGCTGATAAGGAATTCAGAGGGCTTGGGTTTCATGATAGAGAAAACTTAAAGAATAATTGTAGAGACAAAAAACAATGCTAGACTTTACATTCAGAAAGGAATATGATGACAGAGTCTGGAACTTTTCACATCTCTTAATTTTTCTAAGCCAAAGAAGAATTGGTATTTTTAATAGGCAAGGTCTCTGCTTGGTAGAAAATTGTGGTTGGAGAGAAACTATTTCTGTTTTCATTGCAAATGAGGTAAATAATACTGCCAGGTCAATGGAGACAGCTAAGCCCGGAAAAGCTGCTTACTTTGCATTAAGAAACGACAAAGTCAGAAGCAGCTCTTTATTCCATCTCTAGAGTTATTCCAGGAATGGCGCTGAAAAGTTCAGTGGATCCCATTTTAAACAAAGATCTGTTAGCTTTGTTTAAATCTGTAAAGCCGCCCTTTAAAACTTTAAGATTCTAAGACCTTTCACTTCCTTTTTCACGTGGAAGCACAGGCTAAAAGTTTTCAATTTCTTTTTTTTTTTTTTTTTTTTTTAATAGAGGCATGTTTTATTTATTTATTTATTTGTTTGTTTGTTTTTTGTTATACATGCACTGGGTACAGTCAGAAGCGCGGGAGGGTGAGAGAATTCACCAGAGCCAGAGCGGGGAGCAGAGCAGGCAGAAGGACCGAAGGACACTGCTGAGGGGAGCAGCGGGCGGCAGGAGAGGTCTGCGCGCCATGTGGGACCCTCCGCCGGTGGCCGGGGAGCAGCCGGGGATTGAACCGGCGCCACAGAGGCCGCGGGCAGCTTCACAACCCAGCACTCAACCGCTGCGCCACCGGGGAGGCCCAAAAGTTTTCAATTTCAACACACACCAAAAAAAAAAAAATTTTAGTATGAGATTTTTATGAAGAATACGCTGTATCAGCAATTTATGAGTCTTAAAGAAGTATTTGTTACACTTGATATTTCTTACTTGGCACCTTGCCACCGGTGCATTCTATGGATTGTATAACAAAATGAATTTCTCAAGAATTGCCACTTAATTAAAAGAAGACATAGCCTCTGTAACTGTGGCCATTCTTAACTTGGTCCATTAGCAATCAAGTGCTATCCCACTGTCTAGCAACTATTAAATCAGCCTACTATCCATTAAGGTTTAAAGCAGTCAAGAGACAGAGGTAAGATGCTATCATTCTGTTTTGAAACTAAAAATTTTGTGTAAGAGATTAAGAACTCAGAAGTAGCACTAGCTACCAATTTCCCACAATTTTACAGTAGTTATACTTCTTGTTGTCATTATTATTAAACTTAAAATATCCTCTATGACATCAGGATATTTTCGTAATATGCATTGAGTTATTATTGCTTCATCATCTATGTCAGCGTCCAGATACCCACCTGAAACCCACCCGGGCTGATCTGAGATTACAGTGAGGTGGGGTGTCTCGTTCCCCACCTACATGTGGGGTCCTTCCTTCTCTCTCACCGGCCACTCTACTCATAGCAGGTCCCTAGGTTGGATGACCTCATTTGGAGAGTCGAAAAATCACCTTTGCCAGCTTGAAACAGCAAAATTTAAAAGAACTCAATGTTCACTTTAAAATAAGGTTTCTAGGACAGTGCAGTGGGCACTTTACCATTCTAATGTTTCTGAAATATTTTTAGCCATCACACACACACACACACACACACACACACACACACGTGACCTAGTTGTTTCACCCTCCCTGTTTCTCAGTATGATCTGTGTGTGGACCTGCAACATCACTGGAATTTTCTAGAAATGCAGCATCTCTGTTCTTCCCCAGATGGAATAAAAACTGGCATTGAACAAGAATTCCAGGTGTTTCATATGTTCAGAAATATCCCAAATTTCAGAAGCTGGAATCTGGAACTTCAGCCTGGCAGAAAGACTGAGCGTGGAACTGTTGGCGTTGTCACTGACTAAATTCTCTCAATAAATTCTCGAGAGAATCCTTGACTCTTTTCCAAAAAAGGGGAGATTATGAACTGGGTGGTACAGAGGTGAGAGGTGAACCTGGGGGAAGTAAAGGTTTTAAAACCATAATAATGTAACAGTAGCAGCTGTGAACTAATTCCAGGGGAATAATGCTTGAGACTTCACTAAAACACATGAGTATTTCTCAATATTTTTCATTGACGGTGTCTTCAGTTAACCACTGGCAAAGAAGGCTCCACGATGGGGAGAGGGATGATGAATGGTGTGACCTGTCTCTAGTCTCCAAAGAAAACTGTTCCTTTGGATGGTGTGATCCAACCAGCATTAGCCTTTAAGAACACTTGGGGCTTGGGAGTGGGCCTACCAAGAGTGAAATCAACAAGTCTACATTTAAGAAGTGAATACTGGTACCCTGTGTTAGATAAACTTCCCTTTTGCCACCAGCATTTCCACTCAGAATTTTCCATGTTTCTGTTTTCAGGCAGTGGCTTCATATTGTTCACTGCTACAATTTCTATAATGAGATTAACATTTATTGGCTAATTCTAAATTTCCTGTTCAATCCATTAAGTTCAGAATACAACAAGGCTTAAGGGACTCCTTGTTACTGATGAGGAAACTGAGAAACCAAGACAGTAAGTAATTTTCAAGAAATTATGCAGCTGATAAGTTGTAGAGGCAGGATCTCCCATCCCAAAGATCTTCCTTTAATTATTACTGACCGCATACTACATGTTCTTATGGCCCAGGAGTGCTCTCATAAATGGGTAAGTGAACTGAAGATCACTTTTGCTTTAATTAGTAAGAAACTAAGATCACTCTCTTTAATTAGTAAGAAACTTTTTGGTAAATAATTATTTACAAATCTCTGACACACCCAAGCACCTATGAGTCACAACAAAATTATGATCTTATTGGTAACTCATTAATATAGTAATGGTATTTGACCTCAGAAACTCTCTTTCATGCAGAACTTAAGCAATTAAAAGGTATAAATACATTTAGTTAATTAAAAAAAAATTATTTTGCATGGAAGAACTGGGGTGCAGGCCAGAGGTGTGGGGAATGAGAGGATTCACCAGAGACAGAGTGGGGAGCAGAATAGGCAGATTTACTGAAATACTCTGCTAAGGGGAGCAATGGGGAGACAGGAGAGGTCTGCTGCACTATATGTGGATTTGGTCCCTGATGGGGGTAGAACTCATGCCATGGAGGTGATATCATGATAGTGCTGAGACTTAAACCCTAGGCCACCAGGGAGACCCCTTAGGTAATTTTTTTTTTAACTTTTATTTTAAAGTTAGATATTTTAAAAACACATTTATTATTACCAAATAAAAAGATATAGAAACAAGGATCATGCAATGATAGAAACAAGGATCATGCAATGAACAACTATACAAAGTCATTAAATAGTATCACTAAAAGTGTTTTAAGTAGCTCTTTAAATTTCTTTAACATTTTTAGCTTTTTTAAAATATAAATTTTGGAGGCTTGAAAATATTTCCTTGCCTTCAATTGTTGAGAAAATATTTGTTTTTGAAATTGGCTATTGAAGGTTGATAAAAAGTTTGAAATTTGCTTTTGCCAGACAAAATTATAGTAACATACAGTAATGTGGAACTTACCAGTGTGCTGGGATGTTTGTAGGAAAACATCAAAAAACAAATCTTGGGGCCTCCCCTGGTGGCGCAGCGGTTGAGCGCTGGGCCGCAAGGCTGCGCTCAGCCTTTGGAGCCGGTTCAATCCCCGGCCTCCGGCGAGGGTCCCACAAAAAAACAAAACAAAACAAAACAAAACAAAAACAAATCTTGTAAACAAAAATTCAGAACAGTCTGATTTTTCTGCCTGTATGTTCCAGTTTGCTGGTTCAGGCAATGAGTCTGTGCCACAAGCCTGAGTATGTGGAATTTAACAGTTATTTGAGAATTGTATTGAATATGATGTAGAAAAGAAGGTTCCACTTAGATTTCTGCACCTAAGTGACAATATTCTGGATTTGTCCTTCTCTTTCATCTTATTTCACTCAGCATAATCCCCTCCCCACCTCCAGATCCTTGTTGCTGCAAATGATGAGAGAGTTTATCTTTTTGATGGCTGAGTAGTATTCCATTTTATGTATCTACCACATCTTGATCCACTCATTTGTATTTGGTCACTTAGGTTGTTTTCATAACTTGGTTATTGTAAATAGAGCTGCAGTGAACATGGGAGTGCATGTTTTCCTTTGAATGAGTTTTTTGTGTTCTTTAGGTAGATACCTAGGAGTGGAATCACTGGGTTATATGATAGATCCATTTTCGGTCTTTGAGGATCCTCCACATTGTTTCCAGAGGGGCTAGCCCAGTCTACATTCCCACCAATATTGTATGAGGGGTCCTTTTTCTCCATATCCTGGTCCATACTTTTGTCTCTGGTCTTTTTGATATGGGGAACTCTTACAGGCCAGGAGGTATCTCATTGTGATTTTGATTTGCCTTTCCCTGATAAGTGATGATAAATATTTTTTCATGTCCCTGTTGGCCATCTGTGTGTTTTTTTTGGAGAAGTGCCTGTTTGGCTCTTCTGCTCATTTTTTTGATTGTGTTGTTTTCTCTTTTTTTGAGTTGTAGGAGGTTCTGAGACTTTTTATATCAGCCCCTTGTCAGATGTATGGTGTGCCAGTCTTTTCTTTTGCTGAACTTTTGAATTTGATATAGTCCCAGTTGAGAAAACAGGTAATTGACTTTCACTGGTAGATCTAAGGAAGGTGATGAAGGAACTGTGTATGCTGGGGTGGGGGAAGGGAATGTAACTGGAATGTAATCAGAATGTCATAGCTATTTTCAAGAAGATTTTGCCTTGGGATAATAAATAAGTGTATTTTTCTTCAAGGTGAAGCCACAATTGAAAGATGAATTATATTGAAGAATTAGTATTTTTTAGGAGTGACCATCCAACCAATAGAAGGAATTAACTAGAAGTCAGTAATTATGTCATTTACTTCAGTATGACTGAGGACATGCCGTGTCTCCCCAGAGGATGAAGGACGAGTTTGATGATCAAGAGAGCCAAAATTTATTCTTAACATTGGAGGTTTGAACATCTTGGTTAGTACATTAATTTATCTCACTATTTGTCCAAAAAGTCCTTTGTCCGACTACATGAGCAGATTGATGACATCAAATGGTAGCAATTCCACAGTTTAGGTAGGTCTAGATGGGAATGCCAGCAATGGTTGTAAGTTCTAGTTAGAAAGATACAAGATTAATCCTGTTAAGATCCTGTCAGACAGGTCAGGTAGATTCCTGCAACACAAGACATTACTCAAAGGTAGTAAAGGGCAGATGAGGAGATGAAGTTCTTAGGGCTGCAGAGACCCAGAACAAATGACATGCAGCTTGAAATAGGGCTGGCATTCAGACTCCAGACCACCCCTCCCTGCATCTCTGTGGCTCCAGTCCCAGTTCTTGAGAGGAAAAGAATGTCAATCACATGACGCCAGAGTGACAGTCCCCAGTAGAATTTACTAAATAATCTGCATTACAGGGGACTTTAGAGAAAAAAAAATAAAACCCCCCAAATACACACCTTTTTTTTTTTTTTTTAAACCCAGAATCAAATCTACAAATGCAGTTGACACTCTTAAATTACATACAGGGGAATCAAAACCTTTTTGTTTTGGGGGCCTCCCTGATGATGCACGGGGTTAAGCACAGCACTATGAAGCAATTCGCAGCATCTGCAGCATGAGTTTGATCCCCAGCCGGCCAGGGAGCAACCCACATTGCGCAGCAGACCTCTCCTGTCTCCCTGCTGCTCCCCTCAGCAGTGTATTTCAGTAGATCTTCCTGTTCTGTTCCCTGCTCTGTCTATGGTGAATCCTCTCACCACCCACACCTCTGGCCTGTACCCCAGCTCTTGTATGCATAAATAAATAAATCTTAAAAAAAACAAAAACTTTTTGTTTTGGAAGTCCAGTCTGATGCTATTATATACAGTCCTGGGAAATAATAAGAAGAGGTTTAGCCCACCATCACCTGCAATTTCTCTGTCTCTGTCTCTAGCACTGTCTCTAGTTCTCTGTCTCACAAACATAAGCTCTAAGCCTGGTCTCTCCTGTAAAATTGGTATGATAACACTTGAGTTGTTGTGTTCTTACAATATAATATATTACGTGAAAGCACCTTGAATGCAGTACACATGCAAGCAGTCTGAAGATCTTATACTGAGAGTAAATAATTTGCATGTAACAACTTACTGTTTCTCTGGGGGTGAAATTCTCCAGCCTGAGTGAGCTTCTTTCAGGTGATCAGTGTGGCCATTTTGGGAACATAACATCTCAACATATTGAAGAGTGCATTCCCCCCTTTTATGGCAGAAGGAGTAACCCCAGGGATATGATAACTTACTTTGTGATGAAAAGTTTTTTAAAAAAGCTCTTTGGGGCCTCCCCTGGTGGCACAGCAGTTGAGCGCTGGGCTGCGAAGCTGTCCGCAGTCTCCGCAGTGCCGGTTCGATCCCCGGCCACCTGCGAGGGTCCCACATGGCACGCAGACCTCTCCTGCTGCACCTGCTGCTCCCCTCAGCAGTGTATTTCGTCAGTCTGCCAGTTCTGCTCCCTGCTCTGGCTCTGGTGAATTTTCTCACCCTCCCACGCTTCTGACTGTACCCAGTGCTTATATAAATAAATAAATCTTTAAAAAAAAAAAAAGGCTTTTTGTTTTGGAGTGATAATTCAAAATTGGGGAATTGGATCAGGAAATATCCCTTTGAATATCAAAAATTCTTTTTTAAAAAAAAATTTATTTAGGGCCTCCCTGGTGGCGCAGCGGTTGAGCGCTGGGTTGCGAAGCTGCCCGCAGCCTCAGCGGCGCCGGTTCCATCCCCAACTGCTCCCCAGCCACCAGAGGAGGGTCCCACATGGCGCGCAGACCTCTCCTGCCGCCCGCTGCTCCCCTCAGCAGTGTACTTCGGTCCTTCTGCCTGCTCTGCTCCCTGCTCTGGCTCTGGTGAATTCTCTCACCCTCCCGCGCTTCTGACTGTACCCAGTGCACGTACAAACAAACAAACAAATAAATAAATAAATATACATGCCTCTTTAAAAAAAAAAAAATTTATTTATTTATGCATACAAGAACTGGGGTGTAGGCCAGAGGTGCAGGGGGTGAAAGGATTCAGCAGAGGCAGAGTGGGGAGCAGAATATGTAGATCTACTGAAATACACTGCTGAGGGGAACAGTGGGCGCGACAGGAGAGGTCTGCTGCACCATGTGGGTCAGCTCCCTGGCTGGGGTTCAAATTCATGCTGCAGTGGCTGCTGATAGCTTAATAGTGCTGTGTCTCTAACCCCTGCGCCACGAGGGAGACCCTAAATTGCAAACTCTTTAA
The DNA here is from genome assembly GCF_014898055.3 of Talpa occidentalis. Classification (NCBI taxonomy): domain Eukaryota; kingdom Metazoa; phylum Chordata; class Mammalia; order Eulipotyphla; family Talpidae; genus Talpa; species Talpa occidentalis. The sequence goes on from NW_023601322.1 coordinate 96,093,389, forward strand.
CTAGAGTGCAGAATACTTGCTGAAAGAGAACCTAGGCTCTTCACAGGACCAGGTCCTGGGATCATTGTCACATATTCATTTAACAGAGCTCTTAAATGTCTCCTTACATATCATCTATTAAGATCATAATAAAAGATGTTATTTAAAAACATTGGACAAACTGGGCTTTCTGCAAGAGTTTACTGTGGTGTTTTTATGGGGCCCAAAAAGTGGTCATTATTGGGTAATTAACGGATATGTACAGTATTATTAATAGCTTGTTCAACTTGAAGACTCTCATAGTTATTAAAAATAGTGCCCTGTACTTGCTCACAGTATCACTCAGACATTGCTAAAACTTTGAGTATCTGTTTGTATCTTTAAGAATCCATTAAAAAAAAACCTCTTGGTTGCAATTAAGAAATGCTTAGAATTGAAGGCAGAAAGGCATCCAAAAATATTAATCAGAACCGGAGCCTCAGAGTCAACATTTGTTTTTGTTTTCATTTTTTTGCATAATCAGTGATAGAGATTGGTTGGAATTTGGTACTCGAGAGCCCCCAAATTTAGACGAGCCACAAGAAGCAGCTGATAACTGCAGTTGCAGAAATAGACTGAGTGCAGTCTTCCTCTGGCTTTCTTCTTGTGGAGAGAAAAGAAACTAAACCAACTTTTCCACCTTTCTGTGGAGCTCAAAGTCAGGTTTGGGGTTCATACAGAGGGCTAGCCCTGCCTCCTGTCTGACTCCAAAGCACATCTCAGCATGCACCGGGCAAGTGAGTAAGGGCGTCAGTCCTATGCAGACAGTCAGCGATCAGGGGTGTCATGGATGAGCAAACCACTACTAAGCCAGGTAACACAGCTACTTCCAAGGTGCTCAATGACTAATTTAAAGGGCAGGTTTGCAGAGGGGTCCTGGCATGGAAGGGAAGGAGCAAGACAGTCACATCACACTCTCAGATAATTACTGAACAATTTAAAGGCAGTTGCTGACCTTTGAGATTCTTTGCTCTGAAATCGCAGTGAAGGTTGTTGCAGTTATGATAGATTGTTACTTGCTAAATGATAGGTGTGGCCAAACTTGACATGGAAAAGACAGCAAAGTTAGTTTAAAACCTGAGAGGAAAAATTAGACAAAGTTCATTTTGAAATTATGTTCAAACGGTCTGTTGATAGGAAGGGAAAAGGTGGGTTGACCAGTTAGCCCTTCCCCCCCCCCCACCCCTCCCAGATCACTTCTAAGAAGAGATAGAGAGTAGACATGAAAAAGAAAAAGCCCAGTTCCAGCATGGCAGTGGAAAACTTTCTGTGCATGTTATTCTCTAAAAACATATCTGAAAGCCAAAATAATTTTTATCTAAACAGGCACAAATATTGTGAAAGAAAATAGATGTGAATAATAAAAGAAGTGCAGAGGGCAAGTGTCTGCCTCTCTCTGAAAAGTAAAATGTTAACAACCCAGAGCCCCAAGGGGAGAAAAATGTATTGAATTTCTCACCCAAATATGAACGCTTTGTGCTCAGTTTCAGAGAATATTTTTGGAGTCCTTTTTTTTTTTTTTAAACTCCTGAGTAAACCAATTGAATTTTTTTAAAACCAGGTTTCATATCAACAAAAAAGGTTTTCTCCACTTTGTTACTTGTCTTCTCAGTTAGAAAAAAATGTACTCACCAAAAAGTACCTTTAATTTCACTGTTTTCCTTAAATTTTATAAGCAGTAGAAGTTCGGTTTACCCTTCATCCTTGAGATAATCCTTTTTTCTAGAATGTTGACGATCTCTTATCTGTATTATCTACCCATTGATGTATTTCGATCAGTATCTATAATTACAAAGATGTAACACTGCAAACTTTCATTTAAAACGTGGAAAACTGTCCTGGGTTTAGGTAGTCTATTGATGGGATTATACTGTTAGTTTTCTATGTTAAGTCTATATGAGTTGCTGGGTTACATAAGCACAAGGATCAAAGTCATGGCTGGTGGAAGATCTTGTAGTAAGAGGGAAACCGAGGCCTTGGGGCACAGGTTTAGACTGTGCCTTTTAGACTGTGCCATCCCTTTTTTTTTTTTTTAAAGATTTTATTTCAATTTATTTACTTATGTATACAAGAACTGGAGTGTAGGCCAGAGTTGTGGGAAGTGAGAGGGCTCGCCAGAGACAGAATGGGGAGTGGAACAGGCAGATCTACTGAAATACACTGCTGAGGGGATCGGTGGGCAAGACAGGAGAGGTCTGCTGCGCCATGTGGGTCAGCTCCCTGCCTGGGGATTGGGTATCGTGCTGTAGTGACTAGCTTGTTAGCTCTGAGACTTTAACTTTAACCTCTGCACCACCAGGTCTCCATTCTTAGCTCATACCTTCCTCAGCCTATGACCCATGTGGTGACCACTTCTCAGCTCCTTAAACAAACCAGAGTTTTAGTTGTCAGGCTTTTCCGGATGCACTTCTTTCTCCCTGGAAGATACTTCCACTCAAGTCCTCTGTCTCATTTTTTTGTGATCTCAACTTATTTGCCATTTCTTTAAGGAGTTGTTCTTAACCTTGATCTAAAATAGCTCCTCGGGCCTCCCCTGGTGGCGCAGCGGTTGAGCGCTGGGCTGCGAAGCTGCACGCAGCCTCCGCAGTGCCGGTTCAATCCCCGGTCACTGGCGAGGGTCCCACATGGCTCCACAGACCTCTCCTGTCTGGCCCGCTGCTCCCCTCAGCAGTGCATTTCATCAATCTGCCTGTTCTGTTCCCCGCTCTGGCTCTGGTGAATTCTCTCACCCTCCCGTGCTTCTGACTGTACCCAGTGCTTGTATAAATAAATAAATAAATCTTTAAAAAAATAAAAAAATAAAATAGCTACTCACTTATAGACACCTCCGTCTAATCCTCTGTTTATTTCCTTTCAAAACCATATCATGTTTGTTTGTTGTTTGGTTGGTTAGTGTCTTTCTCTCCCTCATTAATAAATCCAACTCTGGGGGCCTCAGGGCCACACCATCTTTCTCAGTGCTGTCTCTCCAGCGTCTAGTGTAGGGTTTGGCAGATAACAGGGGACCAGTAAGTATTTGTGGCATCAATGAAGTGTATACATCATTAGCACAACCATGAGGCCATGAAAAAAGAGGAGATTGCTGTTTGATTGGTTTCTGTTACATTTTACTGAATTCAAAAGTTACTAGTAGACCTAAGTGAAGTAGCTACATCAGTTGTAAATTATTGTATTGCTTAACTGGGTTAATGCTGTTGAGAAAGCACAGCAATAGGGTAGGAAGAATTTCCATATACATTTCTGTAATGACATGAACAGACTAGCTATGGGGTGGAAGAATTTGACTCTTTGATACTAAATGTGCTGTTTTTTTAGTTAAAGTCAATAATACTTTGATAGGAATAATGTAGTTGGTACATGAGGTGCATTTTTATGCTTGGCATAATTATATAAATGATTGCACACATACTTTATTTTGATATTAATCAAGGGGGAACATGCAACTAGCTTCATGGGAATTCTGGGTGTGTATGTTTCATGAATTGTAAAAGCCATGTAAATTTATGGTCTTATTACTATTTTATGGTTGAAAACACAATAGATTACATTAACAGAAATCTCTTAATAGGACTATTAGCTTTTCCTTTTGAATTTGGATAGACTTAATGGAAGCATAAGTTTAGCTGCTATGGGTGTAATAACATCTATGGTGAAATCAAAGTAAGTTGTAAAACCTTGGACAGTGCTGTGGCTCATAGTGAAAATGTCCCCATCCTCAGATTACAGAGATGAGCTTGCTTGTTTTTGACCAATTTCACCCTTTGCTTTCCAACTCTGCCCCCAAGAAAGTCCATCACAGTGGTGAGCTTCTTAAGATGAAACGGTCATAAAGTGGAAAGTCACAAAAGTCAGCTAGATACTGACCAAGGTAGATTTAATCCAGGCTCAGAATCAAAGAATCACTGGATTCTAGTGCTGCAGGGAACTTAAATTTACTCTAACCCAAAAGTCTACACTCAAGTTGATTTCCAGTCTTCTAAGAAAACTGAAGAAATTAGTTTCATTACTCCTTGACCCATATATAATACCCAACCATGTATCCTTCAAAGGTGCCTTATCTCTGCCACATCTCTGTATGTGTGCTTGTTACCATGGCCCTTCACCTTCCAACCAAGAAGGAATGCAGTGATTCTGCGTTTATGAGTGCCAAGGCTCTTTACCTAGCAATGTCAGAAGACATCTGAACATTTCTATAGGATTTCCTTTTCAGGCCTCTATTTCTATTTTCTCCTACCCTATGGGAATTCTGCCCCTCCCAGGACTTTTCTCTGTGCTCTGTCTTAGCTTAGTAGGTAGGCCTGCTGTGATTGCCTGTTAGCTGCTGGTTCTATTAACTCAGTCTCAAACAGCAGCTTTGCATGTAAATTAACATTTGAGCACCTAGAACACAAAGTGATAAGAAACTCATAAAATGACAGCTGACTTGAACCAACTACTCAGAGGACAAAAGAAAGTTTTTCAGAGAATAAGATAATACTGTTCAATGTGACTATTGGGTGCAGGTGGTATGATTCAAGGTCACAGGCACACCCTACAGAATTATTCTGGGTAAATAAGAAAATATTCATAAACTGTTGTGAAGACTACATCTCCAGTATTTAATTCAGTTTAAGAGGAAAGGTTGATTGCTCCAAATTTAGGTGATTGTATCTGTCAGTCACAGGAATACATAATCAGTCCTAGCTTTGCTTATAGCGGGGCAGACTCTCATTATTACACTCATATATCTTTAACATCTTCAGTAAGACGTTCAATGTAAAATGAAGGTTTTATTAAAGACAAAACTTAGTTATGAGAATTTTACCATGACCATAACTTTATAATCCATTGATATTGTACATGAATTACAGCATTTCCCTCACTCATTTTATTATGACCTTTACGAGAAGAGTAGAAATCCCAGCAGCCATTGAGCAAAATAATTTGTTTTGCTCTTGTCAGTTTCCAAGAACCATGTTAAGTTGAGGACTTAGTATATTTATGTATCTATTTCTAGTGTAAGACTCCCAGCTCAGAAAAAACATCAAAGGACATTCATGATAAGTCAAAAACTAAAATGAAAATTTGAGATACCTACCTAGAAAATAGAGACCAGATAACACTGAGAATTTCAGATACCTAGAACCCTAGGGAACACCATTAATAGAGAAACAAGATTGTGTGGAGGCAAATTTGGGGTTTCATCTCAGTTCTTGAATGGGTAGACTCTGTAATCAATGTTTTTGTGGAGCACACTATCAATACCCTTCATATTAACCCAGACTCAGTTATATTATATGATTACATTAGCAGAATAGGTCTTGGTTGTTGGTGCTGTCTGTCATTACCAAAAAGCCAAAGAGCAGTGACAGGAATTGAACCTACAAGTGCTTTTATTTTTCAGGTCCTAGGGCAGTGATCTGTGGGCATAGCATGCTGAAGAGAGCATTTTGCCAGCTGCCCTCTAGCTGGCCTTTTTATAATGGGTTAGACAAACAGCCATCACAGTTGATGTTCCCATATTCATCATGGTCAGTCCCCAGAGCTTGCCATCAGCCACAGGTTATCTTAACACTGGTAGATCTGATGGCGACCCTGTCTGGCACTCATTGGGGCATCATTGTGCCAAGAATCTCAGTTCAGAGCAAGAGGTTTAATTTAAAGAAAGCACATCATTCGTCATCCAATGTGTATGTGCAGCCTGTGCTCTCTCTCTCTGTGTGTGTGTGTGTGTGTGTGTGTGTGTGTGTGTGCAGATTCTATACAGGTATGGTGCCTCCTCTTCCTATCCCCCTATCAATGAGATTAACATCCTAGCCACATGTCGGGTGTAGAAGCTGTGCTTTGCTGACACAGAGCATTTCTCTACGACCTCAGCTTCTCTCTCCCACTAGAAAGCTGGTGTCAGGAGTTCACTGGTTCCCTTTCACAAGAACCCAGTATTTCCTGAACAAGGGAATGGAGACGTGAAATACCACAGAGTGGTCTGTCCAAGTTCAATTCTTTGAAAAAGTAGTACCTTGGAAGTTTAGAGGTTAAGTTTTTAGAATAATTTTCAGAAATTGTTGCTCTTCTGGGGCCAGTGTCGAGGGCATTCAAAATAAATGGTCCAGCATCAACATGGTGTTTGCAGAACAGCATCTAACAAAACCAGGCCATCCCAAACCCTAGTCACAGAATCCTTTACCTTTTTATCAAAGGGGGAGATTGAGAATGCACCTAAATTCTCAAGTGCCTATAGCTTGGGAGACTTTCTGGGCTTGTCTGCAAGGAAAGGAGGTGTCAGCAGTGTCTATCTTTGATAAGATCAAATGTGCTTTTCTTATTGAGGAGCAAAAAAATCATCATGAAGGTGCTCAAGGCACACGCACAGTCAGGAAGCTAAATAAAAGCTAAACCTTTTTTGAGTCATTAAGAAAGAAACAGACATTTAGTCCATGGCTAAGCCACCACACGGTGATGTTTCTATACCCTGTCCTCAGAGCCCGGGAATGTTTCCCTTTAATTTGGTGAGTTTTACTTTCCCTCCTAGTCTTCATTTTTCCCTTTCACTGCCAAAGTATGTAACAGGAAATAACTTCTCACCAGCCTGGGGCGTAAGGATTAAGCAGGGAGGAGCTGATACGACAAGGCCTTTGCCCTCCTGTCCTGTGTACCCTCCGGCTCCCGGGATCCTCTGAGGATCTCACGCCACCTCTTTCCATCCAAATTCAATGTCTGTTCCTATCTCCCATGGATGTGTACATAGAACTCGTGGTGACCTTCACACAGAGATGAAGTGGTTTTGCCATGCCTTCAAAGTGGCACGAAAATTCCTTCATGGCTGAGGTGTAGGCATAGCACCCAGCACCCAGTGCAGCACCTTCTCTTGCTGAGAATTGCACCAATAGTTGTTGAAGAAATGAATAGTCCATTCCCAGAGGAGGCACCTGCAGGCCGCAGTGGCCACCTATGGAGTCCTTCTTAACTGTTCTTACTGACTAGGTTTGCTCTGTGACACCTGACCCTCCCTTTTATCTTCTTAAGTGTGTTTTAATCTTGTGACATTGCCTGGTTTTCCTTTTACCTTTTGGCTGTCTAGTTCTTCCCTGGTTAATTCTTTCCTACCTCTGTCCTCAGTGGTGGTGCTTCCCTCTCAGGTAAGCCCCATGCTGGTCCTTCAGAATCTTCCCGTTGGCTGATCTTCATCACCCCCTTGATCGCCCTTCATTGTCCTTGTATGACCTCTACCTGACCTCTTTCTGTCTGTGACTTCCCCATCACCACTGATAACTTCTTCATTCAGCCCAGTTATTTCTGCACACCTGCCAGATCTCTTTCAGTCTCCTGGTAAGTCCTACAGTCCTATTGACTATCTTTTATCTTTATTAGCAAATAGTAAAGTAATGCTTCTTTACTCCCCCAAGCACCCAACTTGCACCAGCTGCCAAGCGAGACAAACTGAAACCCCAGGAACCATCCCCCTGCCCTGTCTCTGACTCTGCCCACAGTAGATTGGCACTAAGATCCATCTGTCCTATTTTCCCTTTTGAATTCATTTCAATAAACATTGGGAATGAGTCCCACCTTCCCACGCCAATGATCTTGTATGTCTTCATCCAGTGCAGCGCCTTATCTTGCTGAGAATTGCAGAGACCTGGCCCCTCCACCTCCATGGGGTTATTTCTCCCAGATGTCCTCCATGTTGGAGAATTTCTTGAAAATGGCATCTCCCTATGTCCTTCCTACCTCGCTTTCTGGCCTCCTGTGCCTTCGGGATGGAAAGATCCATCCAGCGCCACCTGGCATACACATCCCTGGGAATCCTGCCTCACCCTCCCACCTCTGGCCCTCCTATCTCTGATGCCCTGGGCATCCCAGGCCACCTGTTCAGGTCCCCTCCTCATCCCTGGGTGTCTTCCTACCTCGCTTCTTGCCCTTAGTGCACAGTCACAGGTGGGGCAGGAGAGCTGCCTTTAGTGGTTCTACTTTAAAACTGGTTCTTTTTCTGCAGCAGAATTTCACTTCTGCCTTCATCTGTGCCTTTTATCCACTTCAGACCTCCCTGGAGGTTTAGAAGGTATTGTCAATGGTCGTTCACTTGTCTCGCTGGACTGAATGGTTTGAGATTTGTGTCCCCGGCAACTGGGATCGTGACAGTATTTCTCAAAGTGGGGTCCACAGGCCCCCCCCAGGCCGCACCCTTTGGCTGTTATTGATTCTCATATTCTTGGCTCTTCATGGGATGTAAAGAATCAGAATTTCTCTCTGTGTGTGTTTTTAATAGACCCCCCACCCCGGACAATTTTTATGAAGGTATTCAATAAGTAAACAAATCTGCTGAAGCCTTTGAGCCTGTATTTTGAATTCATATACACTGCACTTACTTGGATTTGTTGCCGATGGCTCTATAAATACTAATCTTGTTTATAAAAGCAAATTTAATTTTTTAGAGAAACGATTGCTTTGTGTGTCATGAAATAAACTGGGGAGTTGGAAATCCTTTGGCCAGTTATAACCAACACAAACAATTTTGAGCAATTCAGATTTTAAAGTAATCCACACTATTAGGTTTAAGCAGCCCAAATTCTTCTCCCAGGTCTTTGGGTGAGTTTCTCATCTCCCCTTCCTGGAACTCACTCTCCATGGAGATCCCGGTCATGGAGCAGAGTGCCAGCAGCCTGCAGGGATGTACGTTATGTAAATGCGTCATTATTTTCAATTCAAGGTGTAGACCTATACATAATTGAAGAATTAATGATTTCAAAGGCTTCCTTAACTCTAAAAGATGCTGTTGCATGCACTGCAAATGAACAACCAGAGCAGCCTGACCCCTACCAGAGGGAGGATGAGATGTGTCTTCTCATCTTTATACTGTGTTCAACTCACATCCTGTCTCCTTGAATAGAAATAAGTGCTTACCTGTGTTTATATGCAACTAAATGCCAATATAAATCCATACTCATGCCCAACTTTAAGTTGCTATCTTTGATATCCTAAAGTGACTTCTAGTCATTGCAATATAAACTAGTCTTAAAATCCTAGAGCCTGCCAGACAGGTTCCACCTTGGAATAAGCAGAGATGTTGTAACCATCAGCCCACATGATACATTTTTTTGTATAGAAGAACGGGGTGTAGGCTAGAGGTGTGTGTGTAGGGGGTGGGTGGTGGTGAGAGAATTCCCCAGAGACAGAGTGGGGAATAGAACAGACAGACTGACTGAAATACACTGCTGAGGGGAGCAGCGGGGAGACAGGAGAGGTCCGCTGCGCCATGTGGGTCACCTCTCTGGCTTGGGATCGAATTCAGGCGCCATGGTGATAGCACTGAGACTTAACCCCTAGGCCACCAGGGAGGTCCCCACATGATCCTTTTGATTAGCCATCCTATCCCAGCTGGCTCGCACTTTTGCCTGCTTTGTGCAGGGCTTATTATTGTGTGATTTTAATTTGCCTAAAATCATCTAAAAACTAATGTATCCTGTTGTTTTCTGGGAAGTTATTGTTCCTTGGGCCACCGGGTCAGTTCTGCTTCAACATCCAGGGCCCAATCATGTTTAATACTTGACCCATCAAGCTCAACTAAATGAAAATAATTGTGGTTAAAATATAGGAGTCGAGGGCTCCCTTGGTGGTGCATCGGTTGAGCACTGGGCTGCGAGGCTGCCCGCAGCCTCTTCCACATGGGTTCGATCCCCAGCCGCCGGTGAGGGTCCCACATGGTGCGCAGACCTCTCCTGTTGTGCCGTGCCCGCTGCTCCCCTCAGCAGTGTAGTTCACCGTTCTGCCTGTTCTGTTCCCTGCTCTGGCTCCGGTGAATTCTCTCACCCTCCCGCGCTTCTGACTGTACCCAGAGCTTGTGTGAATAAATAAATCTTTAACAACAACAAAAAATATATAGGTGTTGATTCAGAGCATGTCGGACTAGAAATATCAGAAAAATCTACAAATAGAACCCAAGTTAAGTGTGGAGTTTTCCTTGTTATACTTAGGCAAAGACCTGAGCGTACAGTCTTGAGTTGCTGAGGAAGCTTGGTTATGCCTTATGAAAAACAAGCTCATGGCATCCGCCAGCATCGCTGTCTGTCTGTTCTCTTGGCCGTGAGATAACTGCGCTCAGACATCAGGTTGGCGACCAGGCAGGAAAGAGAATGCAAAGGAATAAAACTCCAAAGGGCCATGTCAGCCAGTCTGTCACAAGTCCCCAGAGGTGCCATCGGCCACTTCCATACCCTTGCCTAGACTGTATCCCGGGCTGCCCCTGCACCAGCTAGGGAGAGAAGGGCATTGTAGGTGGCTGTTCAGCCATACTGCCTTACTCCCCGCAGCCCCTAAGGAGCCAATTCATTGAAACAAGGGCTCCAATCACAGGACCTCCTGGGTGCACATTACTTAGTATGTCAGCCCTGATGTGGGGCATTTCTTGAGACTCAGGACATTCCAGGATTGGGCACTGGGGACATCCTGCCCTCTCTGCTAGTAAGAAAAGAGAACCATCCCGTATAGACATGCCTCACTTGAGAAAGTCTATCAAGCAATGACAATGTTTGATCTTTGTAATCATTAAATTTCTCTTGAGTAGGGGAGCTCCACAGATGTTTTCAAAATACACTCTTTTAAAATATGCATGTGTATATATATATATATATATATATATATATATATATATTATATACACACACATATACACACCCACACACAGTTTCCCTGGAGTAAATCTCTTGCATAAAGCAAGATAAACCTGTACTTTAAAGGGTTTATTTTACCTTTGAGGCAAGAATATAAAATCTCAGTAGTTCAGCCACACACTTATTTATCCTGATCACGACAGCCTTTCTTGGATCTGCAAGAACATGTTTCACGTGAGCTGAGAACTTTCTTTGACAAGTTCTGTCTTGTTGGTCTGGAACATGGATGAATATTTTCTTAACCCTGAAACTAACTGGTTGCTTACTGGGAGTTGACACGTGATGGGAGACAACATGAATTTTTAATGAAGTGTAAAGACATGATAAGCATCAAAACCAATGAGGAAATATTATTTGCTCTGTGAGCTACGCTGGAGTGAAATCATTTGCACAAGGCTCTTAACAAGCCTCATACACCACCCATGCATTGAACATTTGGCCGTATGTGACCAACTGCTGTGCAATACTCCCCTGGAGAGTGTAGCTCTGGGGACTTCTGGAACCACATGGCCAGGGGCTGGCTTATCCATATCTAACACCTGTACCCCTTGCTTATGCAAGACTTATTTCAGCTCTCAGATTTTATTTAATGAGCCAACTTTTATTTAATGTGCCATAAATAAAAACATGTCAACTTCAGTTTAAGTCTTCAGCAACTTCCCATTCTGATAGGAGTTAAAGTAAACTTTTTAACATGGTTTATAAAAGCCCTTGTGCTCTTGTTTCCAGCTCAAGACTCTCCAACACACTCTTGGGCTTGAAGAGGGTCAAGCACTCTGTGATTATATTATTTGTTTGAACGAAATTTCTCTCTTGCCCATCTTGTTCCCATTCACCTATTCATTCTACCTAAATCTGGGTTAGCGATATCCTTTTTACTGGGAGTACATACTTATTGATCCATCCCCCCAATTTTCCATATACTTGTTTATTACCCCCAAAAGACCATAAAGACCCCAGGGGGCAGGGAATGTATCTGCTTTGTTAACTCCTCAATGTCTTGCATACTTGGAATTCAATAAATATTTGTGGAATGAACAACATGAGTCATGATTACAATCGAAACTCTCATTGCTCTCAGCCCAGATAAGCTCTTAGTAATGCTAAATTGGCAAAATTTTGTACCATAAGCCCAAAGACTGCACAAAGTTTTATTAACAGGTAAATAGGATATGTTTGATCTGATAGTAGACCAAGTTACCGCCCTCGAAGTAGTTCCTGGAAAATTTTACTTTCACCCGAGCCAGCTTATGACTTATTAGGAATGTTTCAGTTTTCTGTTTAAAGGGGCAATTGAATGTTTTTGTTAAATTCTCACATCAATGAGACGCTTCCTAGACATGGGCGTCCCTTCTCATGGTCTCGGGTCTGAGGCAATCAACCATGCCTATGTCCTCAATCTGTTAAGACAGATTACAGCCACACATCACTTAATGACAGGGATATGCTCTGAGAAATCTGTCATTAGGCAACTTCCTCGTTGTGCAAACACACTGTATTGGATTGACACAAACCCAGATGGCCCTGTTTATGGTCTACTTTTGAGTGAAATGGTGTTGAGCAACTAACTCATGTCTGGAAGAGACTGTTGATCCCTTTCCCTGTCTTTAGCTTTCCTCTCTCAAAGCTGTTAGTTGTAATTCACCGATTTGGGGGGTAAATATATGCTACTCATATACTACTCAACATTTATTTGATTATAAGATGTGATTGGTTTTAATGCGCATTGTAGTTGTGTGATCTTGAAGGAGATCGAGCTCAAGTCTGCTTGTCTCCCAAGAGCCATGTTTAAGTACAGACTTACTCTTACTTAAGTACTTACTTACTCTGCTAGGAGTGCTATAATAAAATAACCACAGCCTGAGTTGCTTAAGGAATAGAAATATTTCTTACAGTTCCAGAGACTGGGAAGTCCAAGATGCAGATGCTGGTGGATGCCATGTCTGGGAGGGAAGCTCCCCAGATGGCGGCCTTTCCCCTCTAACCTCTCGCGGAGCTTTCTTGGACTCCTTTTATGAGGTACCAATTCCATTCCAGAGGGCTCCACCCACAGGAAGTATCACTCTCACAATCTCCACCTCCTAATACCATCACCTTCCAAGTTAAAGGGATTTCAACCTCAATTGTGAAGGGGGTGCAAATATTCAGCCACAACCTCTTCCAGATTAGGAAGGTCTGAGAGAGCGAATCTGCCTCCTTAATGAACACCCAGAAGTTTCTGTTACTGCCAGTTGGTGGACCAGGTTGAGAAATACTTCAGATAAGCTGGTGAAAATGCTTAGTTATTGTTGTGAATGAGGAGATGTCAGAGGACCAGAAACATGTCATTCTCTAACATTGCCCCAGTGAGAAGTTAGGGTGTTCTCAACCCCCACCTCATCTCCTAATCTCCCAACACCACCACAGGCGCCTCCACAGCCACCAAGGACGCAAAATGGAGTTATGTTTTTCCACTGTGTACCCTCCTTCTCTCTGCCCCCACTCATAGTAGGATCTGACATGTTTTAAGACTGTCATGTTTCTCAATCTCTGATTCTCACTCCCAATCACTCTCTTCTCTTACTCAGACAAAAACTTATATTGTGTTTACTGGCTATTTTAAAAGTCATAAATTTAAAAATCTATCAATTGCATAAATACAAGCAAAAAAATAAAAAAATTACCCATAAACCAACCATCTGGCTGTCTCTCTTAAATAAGGAATCAAGGAAATTCATTTTTATAAAGATACGGTTTTCACCTCTCTTCTGTGTTTTGTAAGGATGTAAAGATCTTTTTTGTGAACTTCGGAAAGGATGAACTAGGGAAATGTAGAGTTTCGTTTTTTTAAAGTAGTAAGTCAATTGCAAAAAAAGCATATTATATCTTTGAAGTATTTGTGTTTCTTTTTTATGATGACTCCCTAAAATTAGGGTCATCATATAGTGCCTGTAGTGTTATTATTTGATTGAAAATTGAAAACATTACCTCAGCTCATTTAAGTCCTGGAGTGAAAGGTATAATTTTTTTTTTTCTTACAGAAGCAGTTGCTATTTTGTGTCCCCACCTCCCCCCCCCCGCAAAAATGAGATTTGTTCTTTTGTTAGTTTAAAAATCACCCTTTAGTCATTTTTATTCACTTTTTCCCTGAAAGTTCTAATTTCCATGGTACCATTAGGCTTTGCTTCTTCCTATGTACATTTACAGAAATATATATTAAAAAGTGACTTTCGTATCCCGCAGTCCCCTCCTGACTCAAGAAGAAGTATGAAAACCTATTTCCCTATCCCTGGCAGGGATTATTATTCATCACCACCACTACCCCCCTCCCTTTTATTGGACAACGATGTCCTAAAGCTACATTGTCGGTGAAGCAGAATTAATGTGCTTATAGAAAATCGAATTCTGTCTCTAGATGGGGAATAAGAGTTTGTGTTTGTATATTCAGATTTGGGTGTGCAAGAAAAAACCTGAAAGAAGAATACATGCCTTCTTTAGGAGGAAAGATTAGATGAATTGATCTTTAGTGGCAAGGTACTTGAGATCTGTCTTAATTCTAGATTCTACTGTAGTACTTCATAATCTTCTGCCGATGGACTAACTTAATTGATAAGAGGTGGTATCACAATCCCAAAAGTGCTGGGATTTCTTGAAGCACAGATGGATAATAATACTTATCCTCTAAACAAGGTTTCAGTTACTTATACAAATGAGTAAACTTTCTTTACCATAGTTGAGATATCTTTATGCTTGTGGTCCTGAATGTTATTTAGGACTCTGCAAACGTGTGTGGCTATGATAGTTACTGAAAGAAAGAGAATGATTGGGCCTTCCTAGTGGCGCAAGGGTTTAAGTCTTGGCACTATGAAGCTAGAGTTCGATCCCCAGCCAGGGAACTAACTCACATGGTGAAGCCGACCTCTCCTGTCTCGCCCGCTGCTCCCCTTAGCAGTGTATTTCAGTAGAATTGCTTGGTCTGCTCCCAACTCTGTCTCTGGTGAATCCTCTCATCGCAACCTCCAACACACACTTCTGGCCTACACCCCAGCTCTTGTATGCATAAATAAATAAAATAAATATTTTTTTAAAAAAGAAAGAAAAAAATAAAATAAAAAAGCAAGAATGATTGCTCTGATACAAACTTACACATACTGCTCAACAGGATCTTAGTAGGTTGAAATTTCTAAAGACAAAATTGGCAGTATCTGGTGAATTTGTGCTTGCCCTCGTTGTGCTGCCCTCTTGCAGCCTTTCCCAGAGCAATCCACTCCCTCAATTCAAATTTCTTGGTCAAATCCACCATCTCTATGCGCCTACCTAGCTGGCCACTCTGTTGGAAGCTATGATCAGTTCCTACCTCCTAAGCCCCCTTACAAAACTTTGCTTTTTATTCTTTCCAGAGTATTTGTAATCTTCTAACTGACCGTGTTATTTTTTATGCTGTTATTTTTTTTTTTTTTAGTCTGCAGACTGATTTTCTCCGTGAGAGCAGGTGTTCTTGTCTGCCTCGTTGGCAGATACATTTCCAGAGATGGCAACTGGGCTTGGCGCACAGTCTGCTAAATGAATAGCTCCTGAATGCATAATGAGGAGGCTCAACTGGGGTGGAAAGGAAGAGAAAAATGTATTTTCCTATGTAGTTATTTTGCTGTCAAAACACACAACCTTTCTTCTTTGGGGCAGCTGTGGAAACTCAAAACTGACATTTGCAATGAACACCTAGCATGTAAATTTCAGTGACTACACGACAAAATTGTTGAACTCAGTCAAGTTATGCCCCACCACCACTAAATTCATCTATTTAATGGACTAAAATAATTTTGGTGTCATTTAGGTAAAGCCCCAGCTCTTGTTGCATCATCGTGAGTTATAGATAAGAATTCTTGGCCATGGGCCTCCCCGGTGGCGCAGCGGTTGAGCGCTGGGTTGCGAAGCTGCCCGCGGCCTCTGCAGCACTGGTTCGATCCCTGGCTGCTCCCCGGCCACCGGAGGAGGGTCCCACATGGAGCACAGACCTCTCCTGCCGCCCGCTGCTCCCCTCAGCAGTGTACTTCGGTCCTTCTACCTGCTCTGCTCCCCGCTCTGGCTCTGGTGAATTCTCTCGCCCTCCCGCGCTTCTGACTGTACCCAGGGCTTGTATAAATAAATAAAAATAAATCTTAAAAAAAAAAAAAAATTCTTGGCCATAATGTCCATGTCCTGTTGGTAAGACTGACTTTTCTTATTGTTGCATATGTGCCATGTCTTGAATGATAATTTTATTTATTTTTTAAATTTTTTTTATAGAGGCATGTTTTATTTATTTATTTATTTATTTGTTTGTTTGTTTGCTTGTTTTGTTTATACATGCACTGGGTACAGTCAGCAGTGCGGGAGGGTGAGAGAATTCACCAGAGCCAGAGCGGGGAGCAGAGCAGGCAGAAGGACCGAAGTACACTGCTGAGGGGAGCAGCGGGCGGCAGGAGAGGTCTGCGCGCCATGTGGGACCCTCCTCCGGTGGCCAGGGAGCAGCCGGGGATCGAACCGGCGCCGCAGAGGCTGCGGGCAGCTTCGCAACCCAGCGCTCAACCGCTGCGCCACCGGGGAGGCCCTTATTTATTTTTTAAAGATTTATTGATTTATGTATACAGGAACTGGGGTACAGGCCAGAGGTGCAGGGGGGAGGGAGAAGGAGGGGATTCACCAGAGACAGAGTGGGGAGCAGAACAGTCAGATGTACTGAAATACACTGCTGAAGGGAGCAGCAGGGAGATAGGAGAGGTCTGCTGCGCCATGTGGGTCAGCTCCCTGGCCAGGGATCGAATTTGTGCTGTACGGGTTGCCGACAGCTTCATAGTGCTGAGACCCAACCCCTTGTGCCACCAGGAAGGCCCCTTGAATGAGAATTTTGCAGACTGACATTCCTCATAATGACACTCCTCAGAAAATAGAGGTGAGGAAGACTAACACAACACTAGTTTGAAAAGATACTTGCTTTTAAAATATCTTTCATTCACAGTATCATTATTATTATCACAAATATCATTATTCACAATAGCCAAGACAGGAAACTAAACACCCATCTACAGATGATTGGATAAAAGTCGTGGTGTCTATATGTTAAATGGAATACTATTCAGCTATATAAAAAGATGAAATCTTCCTTTTTGCAACATGGATAGAACTTGAGGTGATTACGCTAAGGGAAATAAATCAGAAGGAGAAAAGATTACTGGATGGTTTCTCTCCTATGTGGAATGTAAATAACCGAAGCAAATGAACTAACAAATCCCTGCAAAAATATGGTGTTTGGGGAGCAGTGGGAAAGAAGAGTAGAGGGTTGGTCAATTTAATTGTGGGGAGGGCACTGGAATTTTGCTGGATGAGCTGAGTCATGCCCACACAGAGGTGTGAAGCTGTACCCTGAAACTTACATAGTATTGTAAGTCAGTGATGATTCAACACCATTTTTTTAAGCAAAAATAGATATTAGCTATTGGGATTGTGTTGCCCCCATTGAGGCTACTTCATCCTGAGAACTGCCGCTCAGGTTTCTGTCCCTTGACAGTTTGGGTGAGTGGAGCATCCAGTGTGACTGAAAAGGCTGGATTTAGCCCTAGCTACCACATTATCTCTGTCTTTAGCAGCCAATAGGAGCGAAATAAAGATACTGATAAGCTTCACAATTTCAGCCCCTCTTGACTTGTGCATAGATTCCCTTGGAAGACCAGCTGTTGTCAGCCCCCAGGAGAAAGTTCTTGTGCCTGCCCGCTCACGGCTGGGAGATTTGCTCATGATTGGATGGGTCACTGTACCTGGAGTGTGGGGTCGAAGGCAGATGCTTGGCCAGTAGCTGATTCGGCGTAGTCAGAGTGCCCCGTCCTTCCCACCAGAACGTCTGGGTTAGATCAGTCTTTTACCTTGTGTCCAGGTTTGTCTTTTACCCCCAAGGCAGAGCATCGAGCTCACAATACAGTGTGTTCTCCTCCTAGGAGGCTGCATGGCCATATGATCTCAGCTCCCATTTGCTGCAGTAAACGTGTTTGACTGTAAAACACTTAAGTCGTGAAAAGAAGTGTACAACATTAATGTCACAGCATTCCATGAACTTTAGCTGCAGCAGGAGGCAGCCAAGTGCTTGGACTTAATTTCCATTCTTTACTGCAACACTAGTACTTAAATAACTGTAAGTAGATCAGATGAAAGTGTATTCATTCACCCATAGCATTTTTGTTTTAGGTGTTTCAGAAACACCTCATGTAGAAGACATGTGCATATCTATTTTCAATTGTTACTATTCCTAAGCATAGTGCTTTTAAGTGAATCAGCATTTTTTTAGCTCAGTTCTAGAATGACTTGCCATCTAAGAAACCCTAAGAAACCTGTGTCCTTCTTCCTGTCTAGGAATATTTATAAGAATAAGGAGTTCAGATCATTGTTTCACAATATTCCTTCTGTATACCTTCAAACTGAGATATCTGTCTCAATGACTTTTTTTTCATAAAAGTTCTTGTTTCCTTACAAATTTGGATTGTGCTGTTTTGCTCAGGATTGCTTTTTGAAGTATTCCCAAAAGGCTAATATCAAATTCACAGGAGTTCTCATATCATATATACCTTTACAGTGATCAAGCAAGACTTGAAATACCTTTGGCCATAAAAAACCCAAGCAGCCTGATTTTTGCATTTGGATTCTAGTAAATCTCTTTGGTTTGGCTCTGACATAAGCAATAGCAGCCAGTAGCCTGGATTGAGTCCCTCTTATCTGTCAGGTGCTGCCAGGTTCAGTATTTTGATGGTTTACAACAGCCTAAGAACCAGGTGTTCCCAGTACCCTGAGGCAGATAAAAATGTGAACTGATGTTACTCAAGATCACGGAGCCCACTATGACAATCCCGACTGAGACTCAGCTATTTGTGGTTCCAGTAGGCACAATGATGCATCTTATAATAAGACAGAAGCAGGGGCCTCCCTGGTGGTGCAGGGGTTAAAGACACAGCACTCTCAAGCTATTGCCAGCCTCTGCAACATGAGTTCGATCCCCAGTCAGGGAGCTGACCCGTAGGGCACAGCAGTCCCCTCCTGTCTCCCCGCTGCTCCCCTCAGCAGTGTATTTCAGTAGATCTACCTGTTCTGCTCCCCACTCTGTCTCTGGTGAATCCTCTCATTCCCGCCGCTGCCCCCGTACCTCTGGCCTACACCCCAATTCTTGTATGCATAAATAAATACATATTTTAAAAAACCAATAAGACAGAAGCAGAATTTGTGGAAGTTTTCACTCAACTACCACCAAAATGCCTGGTGTGGTTACCATTTTGTACTTTTAAAAAATAAAAACATTTTAAAGTTTAATTTGATGATATAAAAAACCTTCAGTTTGTAGCATTAAACTAATGGGAGCTTGAAAAAAAAAAAAAGGAGCTTGCACAATCTTGCCACCTGCTAAAAATGGCTATAATTTAGGGTGGGAGGTATTTCTTCTCCCCATTTTTAATTATGCCACATTATGTTTTTTTTTTTCTCCCATAGCTAGAATTTATATACATTTTATGTAACTTTAATTGCTGTAGAACAGTCTTTTGAGTGACTGTACCTGTAGTATATCCTGACTCTTAGAGATTGGGGCTACATTTTCACTCTTGTACTATAGTGATTATTTAGTCTTTACCATATTTAAGAGCATGGTTTGCTTTAGACAGTTTCCTTAAAGTGGAATTGCAGGACTAAAAGTACTGATACTTGACAAATTGTTTTTCCGAGACAGCTATCATTTTACCGTCCCACCAGGAAAACATGAGTCACTGCCTCCTCACCTGAATCAGGTACCACCCCTCTCCTCCTTACCTGTTGATAGACATCAAATAGTACCTTTGGGGTTTTCATTATAATAATTTGTATCCAAACAAACATGTTTTCTTTATCATCAAAGAAGTATGATGTTGCTGGCATTCTTTTGATTTCAGATAAGGCTTGACCCTTCACACAGTCTGTCTGGAAATGAATCAGGAAAGAACAGAGATTCCATTGATTGTGGAAGGGTAGCTACCAAGAGGAAATGTGATAATGCTATCACAGTGCCAGGCTCACTCTCTGTCTTCCTAACCCTTCTTGCTTACTGGGTGCCAACGGTAATGTTGAGAAAGCATTACCGTGTCCCTGGCCAGCAAGAACTGCAGAAACTGGGATTGCTTTCTAACATTCCTGAGTGGTATTGATAGGTCCACCTCAGCAGAAGCATCATAGTTCAAAGAGAGGTTTTTAAACAATTCAATAGAATTACATTCAGTTTAATTTGTAGGAGTCTTTGCGCTCCTGAGGAAAAAATAATAAAATATCATTTGTACTGTTTAGACCTAGAATCAGTGCCGTTTCAAGCAAAGGTTCACAGATAACCTGAGCATTGTTTATCCTATTCAGGGTCCTGGATATAGATTTTTTTTTCTTTTCCCTTAAAGTACTCCCAAGTTGAAAGATTTTTTTTTTTAAAGATTTCTATTTATTTATTTATTTATTTATTTATTTATTTATTTATTTATTTATTTATTTATTTATACAAGAACCGGGGTACAGGCCAGATGCGTGGGTGGGTGAGAGGATCCACCAGAGACAGAGCGGGGAACAGAACAGGCAGACTGACAAAATACACTGCTGAGGGGAGTAGCGGGCGAGACAGGAGAGGTTTGCCACGCCATGTGGGATTCCAGGCGGCTGGCCGGGATTGAACCCGCGCTGCAGAGGCTGCGGACAGCTTCACAGCGCTGCGCTCAACCACCTGTCCTACCAGGGGAGGCCCCCAAGTTGCAAGATTTTTAAAATAGCCACTGTATCGTTCATTCACGTATCAGGAGAGCCAGCACTGTGTATAAAGCTGTGGGCACTGAAAGCGGGGTTAGGCTCAGTTTGTGCCCTTCAGGATTACAGACCTGAAGCCGTGGGCATGAAATGCAGAGAGGCCAGGGTTGCAGTCAGTACCCATCAAGGTATGTGACACAGTGGTGATAAGAGGGAAGAGCTCAAAGCGTCGCAGAGATCACAAAGTAAGCCAAGTCTGGTACTCGTCGTGGGAATGGTGTGTGCAAAGGCAAGTTGGGGCCAAGGGTGTGGTGTGTTTTCAAGAACAGGGTATAGCTATAGCCTACAGTGTTACAAGGAACGATTCCAGGGCAGGCATAGTTATTTGAGTCCCGTAAAAGCCTTTGGATATAGTCTGAGAGAGCATGTCAAATCTGTTCAAATTTTTAGAAAACCCATAACCCACCTCATGACACTGACATTTCAACAAACAAGTTAGTGAGAAAATATCAAGTGCTTGCCTTTGTGTGATTTAATGCTTACATGCCCTTATATGTAGCCTTGTACATATTCTCAACGATCTTCAGTATAGACTCAAAAGCATAGCAATAGTGTGTGTTCTTTTGGACAGCTACAACTGCAGGGTCAATCTAGGTAGGAAGATGTAGCATTACACAACCTGTGTAATGGCAGAGGTCTTCCAGCACATTCCACCATAGTGATCCAGGGATTAGGACCATCAGCATATAAAAACAGTCAGGTAGTATGTGATGGCTTTGGGGGAAATAGTCTCTGGAGTGTTTGATCTCTTAAGTTAGGGCAGTGTTGTAGTTTATCTTCAAGTTTATTTCTTTTTAATAAAATAAATAGCTTTATGAATACAACTTACACACTTTCTTGGGGGAAGAAATGTTTCAAATGTGATTTTTTTTTTTTTACAGTTTTGAATGTCGCAACAATGGGGTATGAGAGGAAGTTGGGGAATGTGATGCTACAAACCCCTACTCTTGAGAGGATGGTCTGAGTGATCATCTCTTTGTAGATGAGAAATCACTGTGTTGGTTGAGTGCACAGGTGTGGCCCTCCGCTGTCAAGTTTCAATCCCAACAATCTTACTTAGAAGCTATATCTTCTTGTATAAACTACTTAACTTGTTCCTTAGTCTGCAAAAGGGAATGATGGTGGGTTCTTTGACACATCAGTGAACCACTGGAATACTAGGAACACTGCCTGCAGTACAACAAGGGCTCTGTTTAAAAAGTTATGAATCCGGGCCTCCCCGGTGGCGCAGCGGTTGAGCGCTGGGTTGCGAAGCTGCCCGCGGCCTCTGCGGCGCCGGTTCGATCCCCGGCTGCTCCCCGGCCACCGGAGGAGAGTCCCACATGGCGCGCAGACCTCTCCTGCTGCCCGCTGCTCCCCTCAGCAGTGTACTTCGGTCCTTCTGCCTGCTCTGCTCCCCGCTCTGGCTCTGGTGAATTCTCTCACCCTCCCGTGCTTCTGACTGTACCAGTGCATGTATAAACAAACAAACAAACAAACAAACAAATAAATAAATAAAAACATGCCTCTATTAAAAAAAAAATAAAATAAAAAGTTATGAATCCTTTGACCAAATTTAAGCACCTTCTATGCTGGTAGTCTGGAGCAATGCACAGTTGCGCATTCCAAGCCTGCCTTCGATTTTGTTTCTCTAACAGAGCAGTAAATTCCTGTGGCAGAGATTACTTGGAGAACCGCAGCCTGCAATGGTTCAGTAAACACTTTCCAATGTTGCTGCAGCATCTCAGCATCTGGACTTTCTCAACTACGTTCCAGAATACCTTGGACAAAGGCTGCATCTTGAATAAACTACTGATCAAGTCCTTTTTTGATAGAATTTTCTTCTGGAGGGATACCTTTCCATGTCAGCTCAGCTAAGCAGGGAATATTCTTACTCTCAAATCTCATTGTCTAATAAGTCGGCCCTGACAATGAAGAACAGTAGCAGCAAGGGCTTACTGAACAGAGAGAATCCTGCCTGCCTGCAGCTGTGGCTGCACATGACTCATGCAAAGGAGGGTTCCCTGCGCATGCACATCCCCCAGGGGAATGCCCTGTGGAACAGAACCTGGCTTTCAAAGAAACCTTGAGTCGGATACACACTCTCTCTCCTTAATCATCTCAGCTTCCTCCCAGAGCTGTCTGGTTGAAGGAAAGGATGCAATGGGTGTTGTGGTCTTGAGAATCTTTCCTCAGAACCTTCACTGGATTAATCACAGTTATACCTTAGTCATGTCCCAGAAATGACCTGACATGGAAGTACAGAAATTATTCCTGCCTCTCAACTTAGTCGTAGTAAGAAACTTTTAAAAATAAAATCAAATCCCAGTCTCTGAGGAAATGGGAGTTATGTTCTTAATTTCCATCTTTTTGATACACCTTGAACTTTTTCTGTTAAACATCCTGCCCCCCAAAGAAGGACTTTTATCATTTTTTTCCTGGCTTTGAATCTGCACATGAAGGAAAAAACAGAGACAAGTGAACATCTCTGTGGGAATGTTAACAGATATGAAGATGAAAGTTTCCTGAACTGGCTTTGGAAACTAGTTGCCTCTGTAGAAACCATGATGGGTACACAGCAGAGAGCAGCTTAGGACACAAATCAGAGGAGAATACATGTTTCCAAACATGGTGGAAATATAGGAGCACAGAGGCCTGAGCATAGCTAATATATACGTGTGAGAGAGTGTGTGTGTGTATGTATGTATATATATACATATATATATATATGTGTATATGTTCAAAGATTTTGAAAACAGTGTAATTGATTGTTCATTACCATTGGCATCTTTTATCCTATGATGACACCTAATCCTGAGACTTGAAGAAGAGCTGTTCCTATTAGTAACTGTAAAAAAAATTTATGTTACAGAAATCTTCATTGTTATCATTGTCATTTAATGATTTCTGAGAAATTGGGTAAGAACATAGAAGGTCAGGAAGATCTGTAAGTTCTGATGGTCTGGCATGTTTTTATGGCATTGTCCGATGGGGCTAAGTCAGGCTGGACTATCAGGGAACTCCCTTACACTGTAAGGCTGGTTAGTAAAGAGATGCAGAAGTAATTGGAATTTGACTTCAAGGAGAGTTCTGTGTGGGGGTGGGACGGAGTGGCTTGGTCCACTTCAATTTCTTTCTCTTGCCTGGAGAGATGTTGTAAAATGAGGTCCTGCCTGGCCCTGCCTGAACTTTGTGGCAAGGGAAACATTATGACAGATGTGCTGGTTCATCCCCTCTGGCTCCCAGGCCAGCTGGACCCTGGTGTCACTGTAGGCAGATGTGGAACTAAAATACTGAAGGGCAAGTGGAACTGAATTGGCTGTTTTGCTTGTTTTCCATTTTCTTTTTTAAGATTTATTTTTATTTATGCATTGAAGAGCTGGGGTGTAGGCCAGAGGTGCAGGGGGGTGGGTGAGAAGACTCACCAGAGACAGAATGGGGAGCAGAAAAGTCGGATTGATGGAAATATACTGCTGTGGGGAGCAGAGGGTAAGACAGGAGAGATCTGCTGCGCCATGTAGGTCAGCTCCCTGGCTGGGGGATCAAACTTGTGCGGCTGTTGATAGCACTCAGATTTAATGTCTGCACCACCAGGGAGGTCCTGTTTTCCACTTTAAATTGAACTGCTGGTCTGAAGTGAGAAGCTTCCTCTATTTGCCCTGTGCTTGGGACTCATTCGCAGCAATTCGTTTCAGCCTGAGAGTATGAAGCATAAGTAACATCGTCATGGCCGGTTTACCAGTTTTCTGAGACTGTAGCACATTTGAACACTCTTAGGTTTCCCAATTTCTCTTTTCTTAGTCTATTTCTTTACATTTCTCTGTCTTGCTGGGGTTCCTAACTTTGGTGATATTAACAGTGGGGCCAGGTGATTCTTTGCTGTGGAACTTTGTCCTGTAAAGTCCCCAGGGTCTCTCCACCCTGGAGACCAACAGCCAACAAACCCTTCCAGCTGTGAAAGCAAAAAAAGTATCTCAGCAGACGCTCTCTGGGGGGCAACATCTTCACCCCCACGGAGAACCACCCATATAGACAAAGACAGCCTACTATCTGGGAGCCAGCAAAGGAGATGAAAAAAGAGCCAGTGGTGAAGTTGAAGATGAAATAAAAGAAAATGCTGTTCCAGAAACCAAAAGAAGGTGTTACAGAGAAAAGGGAGTTAGCATTTGTCAGGACACGCTGACATGAAGACTCACTGTTAGCAACTGAACAGTAAGTGTGAAGTATGAAACAGGAAGATGAATCTGATGATGGCCAAAAGTTACACGATCCTGGCTATTGCAAAAGAGTGTAAGATGAGAATTCAAATACTGGACAAAAATGAACAAAGATTTGAGGAAATAAATAAGTTTAATTAAAAAAAAGTATAAGATGGTCATGTAGAACTTGTGACAGTTAGGGTCCGTGGAATATTTACTAATATGGGCTAATACACTGGGTTAGTTGGTTTGTTTTGCTAGAATGTCTCCTCTTTGGTGCCTACTCTGTTGTAACATGTACTAAGTCCTATGTTACTACCAGAAGCTCAAGTACTGGTCTCTGTGAGTTTGTGTTTTTGAGTGACTTGAGGATAGCATGTTCTGACTTAGGTAGCACAGGACCGTGTGACTGTCGGCTTCTCGGATTAAAAAATACAGTTGAGTTGGAGGAAAGCAGGTGGCTTTAGAGCAAGCAAACCGAGACCAGAGATGAAAGGTTTGCCACCTTTAAAGCATTCCTCTGTGTGTTACAGAAGAAAGATGGCATTTGAACTTAATGTTATTCAGATCTATCCATGCAGTGCTCTGAATAACTGTCCCCCAAAGATGTCCATGTGTTAGTCCCTGGAATTTGTGAATACGTCACCTTACATAGTATAAGACTTTGAAAGTGTGATTACGGTAAGGAATTTGAGGTAAGATTCTGGAATATTTGGGGTGGCCCAATCAAACCACATGGGTCCTTAAAATTGGAGAACCATTTCAATTTCAGGCTGTGGTCCTGGATCCACCTGGGGCATGTTTAGGTCCTTGAGAACAGGCCCAAGAGGGACCCAAGTCAAAGCATGTGATGTGATGATCGAAGTAGCCAGAGTGGTCAGAGAAAACAGGGGGGGTCAATGCATTTGAAGAGGGAGCAAGAGGCCACCAGCTAAGGAATGTAGGCAGACTCCAGATGCTGGAAAAGGCCAGGAAACATTTGCCCTAGAGTCTCCAGAAGGAAGATAGGCCAGGAATCCCAGACTCATCTTCAGACCTCTGACCTCCAGAACTGTAAGAGAATAGATGCATGTTGTTTCAAGCCACTGAGTTTGTGGCAATTTGTTACAGCAGCTTGCAAAGGTAAGACAGACCAGGTTCCTCCTGGCTACTGTCCATCTTATGTCACTGAATGAACATTCAAACTTTGAAGGCAAAACATGAGTATCCTATTCAAGATCTTGGCACATTATTATTTTCAGGAGCAAAATGCAATCGCTTGTTCTTTCTTGGATAATCGGATGATATCTCTTGGATGAAAAATGTCTGTCATTTTCACCACCTTGGTCAAATATCCTTGTCACTGCTAGTTTTTACTCAGGTTTAATTTTTCATGTAAATTTCATTTGAGTAACAAAAAGGTATCCGCGAGCAATACCATGAAATAATCTCTATCCCTGCTGGGCTGTTTTCTCCCTTATCCAGAAATAGCATCTGAGGAATATTTTCTCATTGCACTCCCAATATACTTTCAAAATTTCTATCCAGCAGTTCCTCACAACTGTTTATTGAATCACTCACAGTTGACATCAAAACATGTAATTTTTCCTTGATAGTATTTCCTAGCTGTTGTACATTTGTCGGAAGCAATTAGGATAAACAAAAACTCGTTATAAATATAGGGTGGTAGTAAAATGCAACCGAAATGAATCATTTTAGCCCTTCAGTATAAAGCACTTGCATACCTGGGTATGTTTATGCCTGATTACATAGTTGTCTGCGTATCTGTCATTCTAATTTAAGTCTGGGGAAATTTCTATGTCTGAAGTGGACTTGATCTTGTAAACCTGAAATCCGGTTTCCATGTCTTCTGAATAATTATGAGCTTTTCATAGTGTGTTTTTCACTTCTGGTTTTAATCTCCAGCTCTTGGATAAATCTATTATCTACAGAACAGTCAGATTCTTCTGGATGATGACAAGCAGAAGGCAGACTTTCCTATTTCACTCTTTATTTTTATGTATTTTTAACATTTCATATCACCGAATTTCTATTTTATATTTCTTGGTTAGCAAGCCAGTAGAGTGGATTAGACAAGTATTTCTTCTTAACTTTGCAAATTTGACTCATGTTTGACAATTTCTGTTGCAAGAAAATTTCTTATTTGGGGTGAAAAATCACTAATAATTCACTTATGTTATACAATAGACTTTAAGACTGTAAGTTGTAAAACTTTGAGCTGGTGACAGGGAATCACTCACGTTTTTAATTACATAGGGGCCATTTCAGAGTTTTAGTATGCTTTCCATTATGATTACTAGCAATATATTTCAAAACAGCCTTACTAAGGAAGCATCTCTTCCTAGGAAATTCAGATGAAACCTTTCTATGTCTTAGAACAAAGGGCATTTCTTTAGTGGAATTAGCACAATGATTGTTTTTTTTTTTTTTTTTTTTTTTATAGAGGCATGTTTTGTTTATTTATTTATTTGTTTGTTTGTTTTGTTTATACATGCACTGGGTACAATCAGAAGCATGGGAGGGTGAGAGAATTCACCAGAGCCAGAGCGGGGAGCAGAGCAGGCAGAAGGACCGAAGTACACTGCTGAGGGGAGCAGCGGGCGGCAGGAGAGGTCTGCGCGCCATGTGGGACCCTCCTCCAGTGACCTGGGAGCAGCCGGGGATCGAACCGGCGCCGCAGAGGCCACGGGCAGCTTCGCAACCCAGCGCTCAACCGCTGCGCCACCGGGGAGGCCCAGCACAATGATTGAATTGCTAATGAAATCACTTTCTGAGTTCTACAGGCTTCCTCTCCTATGGAGAACTGACTGTTTTTTAAATGGTCACAGAGTTTAATGTGTTAGTATGGCTGGTGTCATCAGATAAGATAACTACTTAGAAATTCTAACTTGAAGTGACAGTCACACCATCTAAGAAGCAAGATGGGGCATTGAGAACAATGCTTTCAAAGCAGAAAATTTACATTGTTTTGTCAAGTGAGAGCTCATTATTAGTTTGCTTTGAGGTGGATGATTTGTCTAATAAAGCCATTAATGCGTTTTTGGTTAAATTTTTATTCAGAGGTGGTGGTAAGCTTTAGTCTCTTTGTAAGGAGATAAGCTATGGCCTTTGTCAAAGAAAGAATGGAGTCTTAAATCTCTCCTTGATTTAGGATCTACTAAAATGTTTGGTTCTAACCTTGAAATTGGTTCCTCCTAACCAGTCTTGTCAAACCATGTCTTTTAAAACAAATATTCTTGAATCTCTAAGATGCAATAATTTAGGATTAGAATGGACATTTGCTCTACATGACAACTTGGGACACTGAATCAACCATCAGTTTTACTGAATGAACATTACACTACCAATTTGCTATACTTTTCTTGGAACAGAATATTAATTCTTAAATAAATTGTGTAGAGGTGGTGCCACATGATAATTTCTTTTCTTTTTTTTTAAATTTATTTATTTATACATACAAGAACTGGGGTATAGGCCAGAGGTATGGGGGAAGGGGGTGAGAGGATTCACCAGAGACAGAGTAGGGAGCAGAACAGGCAGACTGACTGAAATACACTGCTGAGGGGAGCAGCAAGCGATACAGGAGAGGTCTGCTGTGCCATATGGGTCAGCTCCCTGGCCAGGAATGGAACTCAGACCTCAGCAGTGATAGTGCTGAGACTTAACTCCTATGCCACCAGGGAGGCCCACCACCTGATTTTGGAAAGCTCAGCAGTTCCCTAAAGAAGTCCCCTCAGCTCACACACATGAACTTCTGCAGCTGCTTTCCCTTGGCAGCCAAGTGTGGGGAAGACACAGAATATCCCCACTTAGAGATGTAGGATCTCACTTCGGCTGTGTCTACCACTAGACTACAGATAATTAATGTCAAGTTGCTCCCAAATATGCTTTTAATTCTGCCCCCTCCCAGCTCAATGGCTTTGTCTGGTCTGCACGGCTTCAACCAGTAGCTCTCCATCTGCCTTCCTGGGGGGTCACAAGCACTAATTCTTCTCTCTCTTTCTCTCACCCAAGGCCCATAATGGTATAAACATGAGCAGATGTATTATGTATTTAAAAAGCAGGAAGGAAAAGAAAAGTAAGCCACAGATTTCAGTTCTGTGAAGTTTAATTAACTTTCATGATTCGTAACAAATTACTGGCCACATACATACCTCACAACATATTGCAACCAACCCCACCTTTGCCACACAGATTGCCGAGCTCCAGCCATCTGTCTTGAGGCTGCCTTTGCCACCCCAAATTAAAGCATCAGGTCCTCCCCACATAGCCAAAGCCGAATGCCATACTTATGCCCTTCCTGTGCCAAATTCCGAATTGTCTCTGCCCATTCGTGGAAAGCCTAAAGAGTCCACTTCAAAGTCCTCCTCCCACAGAGCATTTTCTCATGACAACAATCTGTCTCACAATTTTTAGTCAAACATCATCTAAAAACACTGTTTTTCTGTCTTTTAACTAGATTGGAATTGACTCCTACATCGGGATTCATCTATTATTCATTCTCTAGCATAATAACCAGATAATGAATGAAAACGATAACAGTTCATTACATTTCTAATGGGCAGATGTCACCATTTTTCATCAGCAAGTGAAAGCATGTGAGGAAACAAAAGTAATTAATTGATAAACTTGACAATTTAAGTATTAGAATGCTGGAGGTTTTTAAGGTCTGCCTGTGTGTGTAACATCTTGAAGTATTTTTTCCCCCAAAGATCCTATTTCCAGTTGCAAAAAGAAAACTAGCAGGAACATAGAATTCATCAAGTTTTTTTTTAAAGGTGACAAGGGGGTGAAACAATATGTTGGCCGATTCATGCAAGCAACATTTTGTGACAAGTCTATCCCAATGGGTAGTGCTTTCCCAGAAAGGGATCTCGAAGCCTGTTATGGAAACTCGCTATTAAATCCATTGTACGAGATACAACCCCACTTTGAGGGAGCCCCCCTTCTTCCATAGAAAAACTGTATAATGAAGAATGGTTTTTTCGCCTATAAAAAATAAAAATGAGAACCTGTGATGTTTAAATTAACATCTGAGGGGAAAGCAGAATGAGAAGAAAGAGGTGTTTGCAACTCAAAGAAACTCAGAAATCACACCTTTGGTTTCCTGGGTTAAACTTTACAGATTAGAATAACACCCTTTTCTTTAGCCTTAGCTTTATGGGTCAATCTTAAAGGTATGGATATATTTCCATTATCACAGATTACTCTGTCAAAATTTCAGGGCACAGAATTAATTTCCAGTGATAGTTGTAGAACAACGTATTCCCTTATTTTTAATGTAGAAAAATACCTTGGTGAAGTCTTGGTATCTTGAAGTCTTAAGAAAGGTCTAGAGGGGCCTCCTTGGTGGCACAAGTTGTTAAGCACCACACTATGAAGCAATCTGCAGCCTCTGCAGCACAAGTTCGATCCCTGGCCCACCAGGGAGCAACCCACATGGCGAAGCAGACCTCTTCTGTCCCCCGCTGCTCCCCTCAGCAGTGTATTTCAGTCAATCTGCCTGTTCTACTCCCCACTCTGTCTCTGGTGAATCCTCTCACCCTCCCTCATCTCTGGCCTATACCCAGCTCTTGCATGCATATATAAATAAAAAAGAAAAAAAAAAAGAAAAGAAAAGGCTAGAATCCAGACCTGGCTGGACATTAAAGAGCATTAATTAGAAAACCCACCCAAGAATGCCTTCCTTTATATGCTTAATCAAATCTTAACCACCATGGACACCCACTGAATGGTGGCAAAAATCAGCGTGCTATTTTCTCCAGTCTTTCCCTTACAATTACTTTCAGAACCTTCTATTGTTTTCGGAGTTGACTCTGCAATTCAACTAAAGGAGAACTCTTAAAAGAGATGTGGCCTTACAGGTGGGCATTTTTGTGTCAGCTTCATACTCTTGGATCTGGAACTTTCTACATGCCAGGTAGATGTTTGTCAAGGCAGAAGCTGTTTCTAGATCTTCTTCCTCATAGCTTAATTTTCACTTCAAAAACTCCTTGAAACTGACACATCACAGAAGCCAGAAAACAAGGTCACTTGGACATGAAGGAACCCAGGCCATCTCCCTGAGTATAACGAGCAATTATCCCATGTTGAAATGCTACCCACATGAAAGTTTCGCCATTTTCAAATAAACTTGTTTTGGCTCTTGAAGGAGTCCAAGAAAGCTTGGCACAAACCTTCATGTGAATGTTAAAGAGACTAAAGCTAAGTACTGATCTCAGGGGAATCCCAGGGCTTGAAAAAAAGCGTTTGAATGTATACTTGCTCTTTGAGATGTGTTGCTGGGTAGAACAATAAATGTGAATCATAAGTAGCTACTGTGGTGAGAATACAAAAAACACCTCCAAAGAATGTGCTGAACGAATAGCATGGTAGAAAAACCCACATCACTAAGGATAATGTTGTTATTGTTCTTTGTTGACGATGCACTAATATCCATTTTATTCATACTGAGGGCAGAAATGGAAGGGGGACAGAGGTAAATAAATATAAGCATCCCATCTCAAAGCACATCTGTATTTCATCTTTATTTGGGTGGTTACCCTGTAATTATAGCTACGAACCACCATCCTGAAAAGTATTTATTAAGTACCTCCAGGAAAGGATTGGGCTGGAACATGTACATATAAGGTGTATCAAATAAGAAGAGACCATACCATCTGCAATGACAAGTTTTCTGGTAATAAAACAATGGGGTGTCACCCTTATACCTGGCGATGGTGGCCTGCCAGAATATGAAGTATTATTAGTTTGCTATTGCAGCATTAAGGAAGTCATCTATCCACATTAAATAGTAAATGGGCTGAGCAACAAGTCATTATTTATTGTGACTAGAACTGAACTTTTGCCAAATAGATGCCAGAGAGAAAAGCAGTTTTAATCCACTGACATTGTTTGGTTTGCTGAAGGTTTGTGTGGTCTTTCTAAATAAAATGGAAAAATCATGATACAGTCAATAAATGGGCCATTTTGATTACTTGAAGAAGAGTTAAGAGTTAATACTTCCTTAGATGACTCCCTGTTATAGAAGAAACCCATGTTGAATCTAAACTAATGCAAAGTGTTATTTGAATTTTGCCACAGTAAGTTTAAT
Source organism: Talpa occidentalis (assembly GCF_014898055.3). Classification (NCBI taxonomy): domain Eukaryota; kingdom Metazoa; phylum Chordata; class Mammalia; order Eulipotyphla; family Talpidae; genus Talpa; species Talpa occidentalis. The sequence continues at coordinate 96,125,134 of NW_023601322.1, forward strand.
AGTATGCAATAAAAACTTTATTATGGTATTTAATCTTAACCCATTCTCATTGATGGATTGTGTGTGACCCAGATGTAGCCGAGACAACTAGTCTGTGTTTACCTACCTGCCTGACTGCAGTCAAGACAATTTGGGCATGCTTAATGAGGCTGTGTGATCATGAACAGCCAATCTCATCAGCACCCCCTTCCCCATACCCTCTCATGTAGAACAAGGAAATTGGGCTCCATCTCTAAGACTCCTTGCAATTCTAGAATTCTGTCTCTATATTGATTGACATGGAAATGAAGGTTTATAAAGAGATCTTGAGAAAACCTGGGAAATAAGAATGGTCCTTGAAGGAAGTTAGTGCGACATGATTGTTCATTGAGAACTGAAGGAATTAGAGGGGGGAAATGCAGAGGGAAGATTTTAATTCTTTTCTTGGTTCTTTGATGTGTATCATTTATCCCTTAATGGCGAGAATAAGATCATATAAAGATGTCCATTTAACTTGGCTCATGATTGCAATTGGTCAATGTAATTCTAAGGGAAAGTTTTCAATGATATCTATCTCTAGATAGATTTAGACAGATAGATATACAGTTCGTGAGTGTTCCGTGCCCAGGAGATAGGATGGTTGAAACATGAAGGTGTGGATATTCCTCTTCATCTTTTCACTGTGTACCACACAGTTTACTCAATAACCCTGCAATTCAGTAGGAGGGCTAAAGGAATTCCTATATGCTGTAAGGTAACATATCACACATCACGTGTAACATGTCACATATTGCCTTCCTGCCCCAAAAGTGCCCCACAGTGGAGCAGGGAGATCTAGGCTACTTAATCTCTAAGTTTATATCCTTCACCAAAAAAGGAAGACAGTGCTTTAAAAGGTCCCTATGCAGGATGATCAGGAGGATTAAGTGACATAGACTTTTAACACTGTCAACCTAGAGGGATCACTTCCTAAGCCATAAAACTGGTTATTGTCACCTTTGTAATTTAGAAAGTCTGTCTTGTTTTGTATTTAACTTGGTAGAATTTTGCTTCTCTTTAATAAGCCCTTCTACAGTGTCAATGCAGAGAGCGATTCAATGTTCCCATGAAACTGGAAACTTTTCCACTTCTCTTTGAAGTATAGAAATAGACTTTCTCATTCTAGAGGAGGAAACCGGAGTTTTCATTCATACTCAGTGCTTCTGAGCACCCACGTATACAGGCACACAATTATTTTTCCCACCATGGTTATAGAACACGTATTTATTAAGCACTTTTGTGTGCCAGATCTTTGCCAAACTCAGTGAAAGTGCCTTCTTTGACCTTTATTTTTGAGTTGATTTTATTTTGCACTCTTGGTGGTGTTCACCAAGGAGCCCACTTGCATTCACTGACAAATGAGCATTAGTTGTGTCAAGAAGATGCCTCCTAAGTCACAAGTCAGCAGTTTGGAAAAAATAGAAGCATTTTACAAATACTGTTCCTTGGGTTAATGCATTTTGCTTTCTGCATTGCCTGTAACTTTCTTTCAATCCTTTTTCATCTAATTGAGTGGGGATAATTTCATCTTGCATGAAATTATCTTGTAAACTTTGTAAAAATTTCATCTTGTTGAGTGCCATTTTATTTTTATAGATTTATTTATGCATACAAGAATTGGGGTACAGGCCAGAGGTATGTGGGGGTGGGTGAGAGGATTCACCAGAGACAGTGGGGAGCAGAACAGGTGGATTGATTGAAATACACTTTTGAGGGGAGAAGCGGATGACCCAGGAGAGGTCTGCTGCTCCGTGCTGCTCCATGGCCAGGGATGGAATTCATGCTGCAGTGAAATGGTTAAGGTGCAGATGGCTTCATAGTGCTGCACCTTAACCCCTTGTGCAACCAGGAAAGCCCCTAAAGTCTCATTTTATTTTTTTAAAGATTTATTTATTTTTGCATACAAGAGCTGGGTTATAGGCCAGGGATGCAGGGCGTGAGAGGATCCACCAGAGACAAAGAGGGGAACAGAACAGGCAGACTGACTGAAATACACTGCTGAGGGGAGCAGCGGACAAGACAGGAGAGGCCTGCCATGCCATCTGGGTAGCTCCCTGGCCAGCCGGGGATTAAACTCGTGCTGCAGAGGCTGTGGATTGCTTCACATTGCGGTGCTTAAACCCTTGCGCCACCAGCGAGGCCCTAAAGTCTCGTTTTAATAGGAACATGGCTTGACCAGGAAGCATGCTCAGGTGCTCAAATTACTTACAAGGCCTCCTGCTTTCTATTGAGTCACAGTCTATGGTCTTGATCGTCTAGCCTTTGGCTAATGTCCAGGTCGGTGAAGTGCACCTTGGCACACCTTGGCACAGTAGCAAGCCAAGGACGTGCAGCCTCTGTTTGTATTGTTCATGCCTTCTGACCGAGTACCACCCAGATCTGACCGCCAGGTGGAGAGAATGTGAGACCCCATGCTCCATCCTCCCAAACGAGATTTCTTCATCCCGTTGCATTTCTCCACCCTTAATATAGTTTCACTTTTATTTGTTTCCAGGGGTGTTTTGAAGCAAATCCAAGACATAATTTCACCCATGAATATTAACTTGTAAAATTATGACAACTTTCTGGCTTTATACAAATATGTCTTTTTACAATTGGTTTATGTAAATATGGATCCAGAAATGCTCTGCCTGTTATATTTGATTGTTACATCTCTCTAGTTGTTGTAAATCTGGAACAATCCCAGATTTTGATTCCTCATTATAGACTTCTTGAAGTAGTAAGTTCAGTTGTCCTAGACACATCATGGCACCTAATGTTTGTGTTTTAAATCATCAAGTATTTTTCCAAAACCATCGGTTAGTGTCATCAACCTATTTGGGAGATTCAGTTTTAAAATGACTTTCTTGCCCAAGACTTAACAGTCACCAAATATTTTACTTCCCATAAAGATGAATCATTTCAAAAATCCATCTATCTAAATTGTCCAATGAACTCTGGAAAATAAAATTAATCCTTTTAGTGAAAATGTTCCTTTTTGTACCTCAGTGTCTATGTGGTTGAAATACTGCAACTTGGACCCTGACAAAGTTGGTGGTTAACAGAGGAAATAGAAAAAAGGGGGTGAGAGGGAGGGCTGGAAGGGTGCAATTTGTCCATGGTGAATGAAATGGTACTGGAGGTTGGGCCGCGGACAGGTTGTGATGTATGAAATTACGAATGTGAAACTTCACTCCGGAAACCTAGGTAGTGTGGTGAATCAATTTTTTTTAAGGATTTATTTATTTATGCATACAAGAGCTGGGGTGTAGGCCAGAGATGCAGTGGGTGAGAGGATTCACCAGAGACAGAGTGGGGAGCAGAACAGGCAGATTTACTAAAATCCACTGCTGAGGGGAGCAGCCGGCGAATCAGGTGCTGCAGTGGCTGTGGACAGCTTCATACTTGAGGCCCAATCAATTTTTTTTTCAATCAAGAAAAAAGTTTTAGAGCGCCCCAAAAGAAACCACCTCTATCCTGACACGGGTTGTTCCGCCTGGACAACCTCACCTGTCAAAGGCAGTTTCCTGGGAAGCTCCATGGCAGCAAACGCTGGGAACATACGCTCCAGCCACTTGGGAGGTCCCCAAGATGGCATTTGCAGTGCTCAGCGAGGTGGGCTGGAATAATAGCAGGTGGTTAGTAGATGATGAATAGGCAAACACTTCGAATGCCTAAAAATTAATTGCATGGAGGTCTTCATCTCATAAGATTTGGGCTTTTTGTCTGTTCGCAGGAAGAAATCATTCCTGTTTTCCGCGCTGTACGCTGCCTTTATCTTCGGTGGTCGGCACCTGATGAACAAGCGGGCGAAGTTTGAGCTGAGGAAGCCGCTCGTGCTCTGGTCTCTGACTCTCGCCGTCTTCAGGTGGGTTTTTTTCATTTTCCCAATAAAATCCTTCCATTTTGTCAGACTTGGCAGAGAGAAGCAGCGGTTGAGCTTATCATATCACATCTCGCATTTTTTTATTATGGACTGAATTGAGGACATAAACTCAAGCCCTGTCCAGAGAAAAACTTTTTGCAACCAAATTGGCCACGCTACGGACAATTTTGTGTTTTGAGGCCTCTGTGGCCATTGCCTTTCTTGTCCAAATTGCACTTGCTAAATGTTGCAAATTGCTGATGCAGTTACCCAGGCTATCTGTCAGGACTAGACACAGTGTGTTGATTGCATTTATTTCTGCTGGATAGAGGAAGGGCTAAATGGAGGCCCCACTAGGGAAGGGTCAAAGGAGGCAGAGTAGGGCTCAGATGGGATGGGCACCTGTTACTAACACTTCATCAAGACAGTGGCTTTCACACCTAGACACCCATTTTGTCAGTGCTTTGGCTGCACATCCTGGTGCTTGAGCTGAAGCCAGCCCCTTCTCATTTGCATCGGGTAAAACTCATCCAAGAAACTGTGAGCCCCAGAGGCCGGTTCCAGCCAGCTTGCAAATACTCCTGGAAGCTAGGAGTGTTTCCAGTTTTGTGTTATTTGTTTTTGTAGGAGTTAGCACACAGCTGGTGTCCAAACAAGGTGACATAATTTACCTGCAGCAATAAGAAAGGCACCTGTTCTGCTTGTGTTTTGCTTGTTAAAACTAGCAAGCTTCTGTATAACTAAGCTGGCTTGGGGTGGCAGATGTAGATATTCCATAAAACCAAACACTGTTTGTGACTATTTTTTTCACCTTTTCATAATATAGGTGAACTGTCCTGGCACTAAGCAGAAGTAAGGTGGCATCATTAAAAGTCTCCATAGTCACTTAAGGCTCATTAAAATTAATCAGGCAGGGGCCTCCCTGGTGGCGCAGGGGTTAAGTCTCAGCACTATCACCAGCTATCACCAGCCACTGCAGCACAAATTTGATCTCCAGCCAGGGAGCTACCCACATGGCACAGCAGACCTCTCCTGTCTCGCCTGCTGCTCCCCTCAGCAGTGTATTTCAGTAGATCCACCTGTTCTGCTTCCCACTCTGTCTGGTGAATCCTCTCACCTCCTGTACCTCTGGCCTACACCCCAGTTCTTATATGCATAAATAAATAAATCTTTAGAAATATATATGATCAGGCAGGAAGAGCGTTTTCACAAACTTGGCTGTGTGCATTTCCATTGCTGGCTCCCTGCCTCCAAATACTCATGTGGTTGCTCCCCCGACACACTCTTTATTCTGGGACATTTTGTAAGGCGTGACTTGATCTGTCGCTGAAGGCTCAGTACATTTCAATATTTGTCAGGTCATGCTTCCCTAATGCAAAGTAATGTTTTCATTTTTACTTACCTTACATTTAAAGTTCATAGACTATACTTCACCTAAGGTATTTTGATATTTGAGGGGAAAAAATGATCTTTATCCTAATGATACCTTTTAGCATTTGATAGATTTTTTTTCTACATCCTGAGTCTTTTCTATCTTGGTCTAGTTTTTTTTTTTTTTTAAACCTTTACATTTATAAGCATAAAAGCAGGTACAGGGACCTCCCTCATGCACCTATTACCTAAATATTATCAACACTAACATTATTCTTGTTTAGTTTATAGTCCTTTCTCCTTCTCCCTCTTTTCCCCACCCCCTTCATTATATAGGGATGGTTCCATGTGAGGAAGAGAGTATTGAAGTTCCCCTCTGCTTAAAAAGTTCTGGTTGGCAAGACATTGAATGAAAAAGACAAAATACAGAATGCTACTTTTTATATAAAACAGCTGTGTAAATTTTACTCCTAAGACACACAAAATATGTCCATTAATACATTTGAGTGTTTGTAAAAGCTAAAAAGATAATAGGAGAAACTGTATTCAATTCTTAACATCTATGAAAGTGCAGAATAGATAGGCTGTCATTGAACCCCTACTATTTCCTAGAAAATGAAACAAAAAGACTGGTACTGTTAGAGTTTGATTCTAGTAGCCTGCAATTTAGCAATAAAAGCAATTTAAATTTTTTCTGTGATGAGTTATCTTCTTACTCAAAACAAGGGAAACAAATTTGATAATACTAAGAACTCTAAGTTCTGGATCTCTGGGTGTCTGTTCTTTGTGTGTCTGTTATTTTCTGCAATTAAATAAAACATTTTCTAAATAGTCCCCGAACACACACACACACACACACACACACACACAGAGTCTCATACACTATTCCAGAGACTCAGAAGTGGCAGTTGTTCTTTTTATTGAGGACATCAAGTATCTTTTTTTTTTTAAAGATTTATTTTTATTTATTTATACAAGCACTGGGTACAGTCAGAAGCGCGGGAGGGTGAGAGAATTCACCAGAGCCAGAGCGGGGAGCAGAGCAGGCAGAAGGACCGAAGTACACTGCTGAGGGGAGCAGCGGGCGGCAGGAGAGGTCTGCGCGCCATGTGGGACCCTCCTCTGGTGGCCGGGGAGCAGCCGGGGATCGAACCGGCACTGCAGAGGCTGCGGGCAGCTTCGCAACCCAGCGCTCAACCGCTGCACCACCGGGGAGGCCCCATCAAGTATCTTTTGAGCAAAGTTGAAATAAAGCATCAAAAATAAGCTCTTCTCACAAACATGTTTTGATGAGTAGTAAGAATTAGCTTGTTTCGGTTGTATAAGCTACCTGCATTTTTACAAGCATATGTTTTTGTAGGATCTTTTGAGTGGCTCTTACTTTACTATAATTAACAAAGCTCCAAATTCAGCTGGAAAATTGTCTAAAATGGAAGCATAGAAAATCCTTAATGAGGAGAAATGCCCTTGTATTTTAGGAGAGGGTCTGCAGTTCCCTCCTACCATCCAACCCCCTCTTCTTTACCTCTCTGGGGTAAGAGATCCTGGGCCAAAAAAGGAGAGCAAGGGCAAAAACCAAACTTTTCTGTTGGAGGAATTACAAATGGTGGGAGGGGGAAGAACAGTAAGATTTTTCTTTTGGAAAAATCGGTGGGAAAAAGACTGTACTTTCCTGCTTAGAAATAATGTCTTTTCACAAACTCTTTGTACTTGTCTATTAGCTTTTTATAGTAGCCAGAGGCCTGATTATAATTACTTTCCAAATGCCAAACACTCTTGACCCATGAGCCAAGACAACTGAGAGGAAAATTAAACCAGATATTCAGAATACTTACAAATGGAAATTCCTCCTTGTAGTGAACGATTTCAGAAAGTGGTGGGGGGTGGTGTACAGTTTGGGGAAGAATTTCCCGTGGAATATATTTCTTCCCCTTTGGTTGATAGCTGTCTTTATAGGTCATTTTCAATGCACTTTATTAAAAACTGTCCATTCTGCTGGAGTAGATAGAATATGATCAGCTGAGTTTCCTGCAGTCCTGCAAGGGATTCATTCATGTGAGAATGATTTCTCTGGGGTTTTTTCAGCCATTTCTCCCCGTTACTCGCAGCCCCTGCTCCTCTTTCCGCTTCAAATCATCAGCTCTTGGTGTCAGTCCATCTCTATGAATGTCACTGGGATGATGAATTCTAATCTTCATTGCTTGGAAGGCAGCACTTACTCCTTTGACGAGATAATTTCTTGATGCTTGGCCCTAGATATTTCCTGAGGGTAAATACTGAGGAAAATTCTGATAATCTGACTGGTAAATCCTTCAGAAGTTATTGTTCCTCCTGGTAATTGAGTCCTGAACACTTCAGGGTTTCTGTGATAGGTTCTTCTCAGACCCTGCTGAGTCATTCAAGTCTGTTGCCATGACATCTCCGTCCTCCCGATGTATTTTTTAAAATAACTGAATCCTTCCACACTGGATGCAGATGGGTGTCCTTCCTGTTCAAGCAGCCTCCCCAGGTGCTTGCTCTTCTCATTCAGCCTCAGGAGCTGAGTCTCTGACCCAGAATTGGTCAAGGCAGGGTGTCTAGACACTGCACCTCAGCATAAGAGGGTTACTTTGTGCTGCATATTTATAGATGCCAGGATCACACCTGCTTCACATTTGCTTACTCCCTTTTCCTGGTGATTCACTCTGGCCTTGATTATTTTATGCTATATTTGCACAAAGCCAGATGTCCCACACTTTGCAGTTTGACTTTTCGACTCATTATTAACCAGCAATTTGAACCTCATTTTTATTTCCTGGCCATGTTTTTATTTTGTCATTAACTTTCATCTTCAGCTTAGTTATAAATATATTCAAGACTCATTGAAAATTGCTCTTTTTCTTTCTTTGGTGAGATATCCAGCAACAAAATTCAATAATTACTTGACTATGGCTTAGAAAACATTCAAATGAGTGCAGATCAGCAGATGAATGGTATTTAATCAAATCTACTCGAGACTTTACACACGCACACACACATACCAGTATTTCATATTGGAGGAATTAGTGGCAAGTATCTTATTTTTAGGGAGACATATAACCAAACAATCTGAAACTATATGAAGAAAACAGTATAATATTTAAAAACCCATTTTGAAGAAGTACATCATTGATTTCATAAAAATGAGAAATTTCAGAACAACTTAAGTTATTCTCAAGCACCTTATATCTAGTGTTATTTCTTTTTCATTTTTAAATTTAGAAATATATTCTGCTTAATCCGCAGACTTGTATACCTTTTTAGTTTAAATGAAAAGGTGGGAACCTGGTCCTTCAGGAGCGAGTGGGGAGGCACCATCAGTGTCTGGATCTGAGAGCCTCCCTGGTGGCGCAGGCAGTTGAGCACAGTGCTGTGAAGCTGTCCGCAGCCTCTGCAGCCCAGGTTCGGTCCCGGCCGGCTGCAGAGATACCCACATGGTGGGGCAGACCTCTCCTGACTCGCCCACTGCTCCCCTCAGCAGTGTATTTCAGTCAGTCTGCCTGTTCTGCTACCCACTCTGTCTCTGGTGAATCCTCTCACACACCCCCTCCCCCCGCTCATCTGGCCTATACCCCAGTTCTTGTATGTATAAATAAATAAATCTTTAAAAAAAGTGAGCACAAGACACTACTTCAAACTCTGGGCCTCTTCCAGCTTTAAAATATGAGTTCTGTAAGCTGTATATACGTGTGAGCACTTTCTGGGGACAGGGGCTTGGAGTGCAGATTGTGCAGGCAGGAACCTGGTCTCTTCAGAACCCGAAAGGGACTGCTCTCTGTACTCTGATCTGGGGACCTGAGCATATTGTTCAACCTGAGCTTCAACTCCAGTATCAGAGTCTCTGCTGATCTGATGGACAATCACACCCCCAAGTTTTACCCTGAAGTACCCCATACAACATCATCTTTCAGGCCAGACAGTATTCTTCCCTTACTTTTAGTTCACCTTGGCCTCTCCAGACAATGAGGTCCCCAGACCAAGACACTGGTGGTGCCTCCCCACTGGCTCCTGAAGGTCCAGGTTCCCACCTGCACAAACTTCACTCCTGTGGGAAAAGGCCAGGTTGTGGAAAGTCCGGGGAGTATAAGATCATGTATGAAAAGTTTAATAACCTGTAAGTTAATACTACATTTTATTCATGAACTTATATGTACTAAGAACATAAGAACAGTCTTTGAATAGTTTAGTAATAATCTGTTTCTGGGGACAGAAAGGGTCCAAAGGAAACTTCACTCCTTTTGTAAGATTTTATGTCCTTACGAAGTCAAACAAGAAAAAGACTATACTGTGATACAAAGAGCACAGAGACTGTTATTTTTTTAGTTGAAAGCAAATAATGGGGGGACCTTTTTTCAAAGAACAATTAGTAATTTAGGTCATTTTCTATGATTTTGGTGGCATTCAATAAAGCAAGATTACACCGAAGCACATGCTTTGTTCCTAGACTTCCTCATCCCCATAACAGCAGATTTAGAGTGACAATTACAAGCATTTTCTGTTTTCTGACTGTGACCCTGAGTTAAGTGTGTGTGTGTGTGTGTAGCTGAAAGGATAACTTGGGGACCTTTTTTTCCATCCGTTTTTGGTTCGACTCTTGACTATCATGGATGCGTCGATTTTGTATCCAGATAGCCATCTTCGCCACAAATGGAGGTCAAATAGTGCTCATTTAAAGGTTCATTAATCATCCTATTTTATGACAGTGTTCTATTTTATGGTGAGTCTATTCCAGAAAGCAGAGCAGTTCTTTTGTGCCTCCCTTCGTCTTTGGCTTTTGTAGCACTATGTCAAAGAACCATAGAAATCGTTTACTGCTTTGATTGTGGTGTCATATTTATAAATGGAGGCTTCTGTCTCATTCTTTAAACTGAAATTAATGGCTACATAGAAGATTCTTGCTTTCTGAAGGCAAGGTGTATAGAAGTTTCTTTAAAGAATCAAATAGATTTTTGTCAAGTATACATGACTAGGACATTTGTTACTGAGACATAAAGCAACTGAGACTAGGAATAACAGAAGCCAAATGAGGTGAATGTTTCAAAGGCCAGGTCACAGAATAGCAAAATTTACTTTTTTTCCTTTGGTAATAAGAGAAATACAAAGTCTCTACACTGAATTTAAAACCCCAATAAATATGGCCTCCCTGGTGGCTCAAGGGATTAAGACACAACCTATGAAGTTATCTGCAGCGACTTCAGCACAAGCTCGATCCCCAGGCTAGGGAGCAACTCACATGGCACAACAGACCTCTCCTGTCTCACCCACTGCTCCCCTCAACAGTGTATTTCAGTCAATCTGCCTGTTCTGCTCCCCACTCTCTGGTGAATCCTCTCACCCCACACACCTCTAACCTGTACCCCAGTTCTTGTATGCATAAATAAATCTTTAAAAAAAAACAATAAATAAAGTCAGGCAAAAAATGTAATGCACATTAAGGGCAAAAAAGTTGACTGTCATCAAGGAAACTATCCCTGCGTTCACTTAGTTCTTGCAGAGTTGGCTTACTTCAGGGATGAAGCACACTGTGCTAACTTTCCATAAGTTGGGGTGACATTCTTGTCTGAAAGATAATGGGTTTATTTAGCATTTTGAGTTGTATTTGAATCCCTGTCCACCCAAGAGTTGCCGGGATGCCCTACACAGTTTTCTCAGTTTCAGCATCAATTTTGTCATTCTCTTAGCCTGTGCATGCAGCAAAATAATTAACAAATACATCACAGTTAGAGGATGAAGAAAACTCACGGCCTGCCTCTCTCCTACACTGTATGTACCACACACACACATCCTTTTACACTCTTGCAGTTACCTGGTCTTCTATTCAACCCCCTCCTTATCAGATTCAACCCAGGTAAGAATGCTGCTTCAGCTGGAACCTTGAATAGAGGCTCCAGTGGTACTCAGAGCTCCTCTCCTGCCCACCACACCATGCCAGGGGCATACCGAACAGGTAACAGCCCTAGAACAGAGACTGCTGCACTAGCATTGCGTTTGTTGTGAAGAGCTCTAACACCAGCAACTTTACCAGAGAAGGTTTAGTCTCAACATCACAATAAAATAACATTTGTTGAGTCACCGACTCCTTTTGACACACCAAGAGCAATCATGAAGATAAGAAATGTCAATTTCCCTCCTTTAAAAATACGACAGAGCCTATAAACTGGGACCCATACATCTGGTTTGCTCTGGACAGTCTTAGCTTTATGACCACTGTCGCAGTGTAATTATTAATAGGTCTCCCCGTGTTCTCAAAAATGTCTCCGTTTCAATGGTAAATGAAAGGGTATTTTATTTATAACTCCCTGGCTCAATGCAACAGGAAAGAGGAAAAATACCAACAATTATTTACCACCTTACCCCTAACAAATCTTCGTGTTTAGTATTACCTCTGTTCAACAACTTGCTCTCTTGTCTCTAACATTGCCAAACATGTGACAGATTGCCTCTCAAGTGTTTTGTTTTTCATTTTAATTTATTTTCTTACATCGTTGTTCATTTTTGGACAGTATTTGATTTCTCCCCTCAGGTGTAGTCCCCATATTTTCTCCCCCCACCACAGCCCTGGTGATCTATCCCCACAGTCACCTGCGTTCTTCCCGCCCCTGTTCTGACCCTTTTCCTTCCCAGTCCCCTGCTGTGTGTTTCTGATCTATGGTCAGCTTGCTGCTTTTGTGTTTTTCTTCACATTTTGTTAATCCAACTTAAAATACTCAGTCTAGATTCCATTTTGATAGCCTTTTAAAATTTCTCCAAATTCGTCAGTTTTCCCAGCAAATATCTTTAAGTCTTTCAACTGGTTGCCAAGTTATATAATTCTTTAATGTCTTATCTAAAACTTCTCAAATACAGGGCCTCCCCGGTGGCGCAGCGGTTGAGCGCTGGGTTACGAAGCTGCCCGCGCCCTCTGCGGCGCCGGTTCGATCCCCGGCTGCTCCTCGGCCGCCGGAGGAGGGTCCCACATGGCGCACAGACCTCTCCTGCCGCCCGCTGCTCCCCTCAGCAGTGTACTTCGGTCCTTCTGCCTGCTCTGCTCCCCGCTCTGGCTCTGGTGAATTCTCTTACCCTCCCGCGCTTCTGACTGTACCCAGTGCATGTGTAAACAGAACAAACAAACAAAACAAATAAATAAAGAAATAAACATGCCTCTATAAAAATATATATATATATATTTAAAAAAAAACAAAAACTTCTCAAATACAGAAGCTGTCTGCTCCTGACCATATCCGTGCTGGACACTCCAGGCCCACCCTCTGCCACCTCACACTGTAAACATGGCCACCACTAGAACCATCTCCCAAGTGATTGCTCTCTCCAGCCTGCTCTACATACCATATCATTCCCCAGTTTGGACCTCAATGAAAACTCATTTGCCTATAGGTCAAAACTAAAAAATGACAGTCTTTTCTCGACCCACATTTTATCACCACCCTATGCAAATTTTCCTTCAAGCCAACTTACGTCTGGTCATTGCCACAAGGCAAACATAGTTTGTTTGCCCTCCTAAATTCATGACTTTGAATACAGTTCATCTCATTCTCCCTCCATTTTTTTCTTTAAATCTTAGATTTTCTTTATTTAAAAAAAAAAGAAAAATAACCATAGTTACTTTCTTGTCATTGCAGCCTGAGTCTTAGCTTCTACCAGTGTTGTCGCTGTGTAGTCCCTTAGTCAAGCTCCCTGCACCCCATCTGCCCTTGTTCCTCCTTGTAGACCCCTGAGCTTCTTGGGGCCAGATTTAGGGCTGTCTGTTCCTGGAGCTCCTCATGAAATTTCAGAATTAATGAATAAGAATCTCATGTGTGGGCACCTCTCCAGTGATGTGGAGTTGGCATTTTCAGTCCTGTCCCTGGTTCATGGTTTCTATTTCACGTGTCATCAGCTCAGCCATTTGCCAGGCCAGGCCTTATTGATATTGTCAAGTTTTTCCTGTGAAAGTGCAGAGGTGCTTTCAGATGTCACTGCAGGAGCACCCAGAGGCTTGCAGAGTCCACGCTGTCTGACCACTGGTGGTCTGGGTCCCTCCTCCACTGCTCCCCCCTCTCAGGACAGAGCAGCTACTGGTTGTTCCTTTAATCTAGTAATAAGGCCCCCCTCTGCCCAGAGCATCCCTTGCCTAGATAATCTGAGGGCCTGTCCCCACCTCCTTCAGACAGACCTTTGCTCAAATTTCACCTGCTCAGTGAGACACCCCCCACCTATCCCATCTAAATCATAACTCCCATTCCTGCCTCTGTCATCCTTGCCTAGTATCTTTTTCTCCTTGGCATTTGGCCTCTCTCTCAAACCCTACCTGACACTGAGCTCCACCCAGGCAGAAATTTTTGTCTGATCTTCTGTAGCGTCTCTTTTAAGTAGGTGCTTAATCATTATTTATCATATAAAAATTTAAAAGGAAAGTAAAGGTAGGAGGCTTGTAGGCAGTCTCCCTTCATAAGTGTCCCTTGCTTTTTGCAAAGTCTTTCTTTCCTGAGGCGGAAAGAGGAAAATTTCTGCCTTTCCTTGGCATCCAAGAACTCCCAGGATTTTTATCAAGGAGTTCCAGAAAAATAACTAGATCAGTTCACGCAATGCAAGGTATTTTGCTTGTCTTAATATAAAAAAAAGTCCATTATGACAGAGAATTAATCCTGAGTTACTGTGAAAAGAGGCATATGAGGAGATGCCAGGAAAACTGATGCAGGAGGCCCTTTGGGTTCTGTCCACTGGGCCGGCCCCTCCTGTCCTAAGGCTGACATGCCCCGCAGTGCACCCTGCACTCTCTGCCCCAGACTTACCTGGTTTATCTATTTCTTTCCAAATTAAGGGGGGAAACCCACTCCTGTGTAGTGGTCTAGTTTTAAATACAGTAAATGTTTACAGTTAGTTATAAACGTAATCAACTGATGGAGCCAAGGTTAATGTAGGAAGAAGCAAAGTGTGACCCCTCTCCCCCAGCCCCTGCCCCTGAAGCCCATGTAGCTCCTGTGCTGATGTGCAGTGGGGGATGCTCTTCAGTGGCTATTCTTTAATTAAATATATATTTTTTTTAATTTTACTTATTCAGGACCTCCCTGGTGGCCTAGGGGTTAAGTCTCAGAGCTATCACCACTGTGGCCCTAGTTCAATCCCCAGCCAGGGAGCTACCCACATGGTGCAGCAGACCTCTCCTGTCTCGCCCGCTGCTCCCCTCGGCAGTGTATTTCAGTAGATCCACCTGTTCTGCTCCCCACTCTGGTGACTCCTCTCATCTCCCCACTGCTGACCTACACCCCAGTTCCTCTATGCAAAAATTAAACATAAATAAATAAATTTTACTTATCATAAAATTATCAATGTAGTAAATGCTACCTAATGATAGTGAGAACTCTGCATAGAACAACTGCAGAAAAAGCGCAGCACACCAACTCACCACCCACCGATATGATCAAGATCTGGCAGTATGCCAGAGTGCAATGTTAAGCTTGAGATTCTTTGATCATAATTTTAATTCTCTGTAACCTAATAACATCTTTGAGTTTGGACAAAGTCAGACCTTCATTAACATATTTATGTTGTCAGTGCTATATCAACTGGTTTGGTAAATCTTTTTACCAAAATGAATTAGTATTTTTGGGGTTTTTTTTTTTTTGAAGATTTATCTTCTATTTATTTGTGCATACAAGAACTGGGGTGTAGGCCAGAGGTGTGGGGGTGAGAGGATTTACCAGAGACAGAGTGGGAAGCAGAACAGGTGAATCTACTGAAATACACTGCTGAGGGGAGCAGAGGACGAGACAGGCGAGGTCTTAAATTAGTATTTAAAGAGCTGGAATACTGTAGCTTTTCTGAAATTTGAGTGAGAAATAACATGTGCAATCTCCAAGAGATTGCCTGGCCATTGAAGATATAAGCTTAATAACCCCTGGAGCATTTGTACAAGATTATCTAAGACTGAGTTAAGAATTACTGTGTTTATAATTCCCTGTGTTACCTCACACATACTTCAACAGTCCTTCTTGTTTAGCAGGATTCTGAAAAAATAGACTAAGGAGAAACTTTTGAATGAACAATTGAACCCTTAAGAAAACCTCCAGATCTAACTTTTAATGAAATTGCCTAATTGCATAATCTGGAGCGCATCAGCTGTTGCTGGCGTCCACCAATAGGCGGAGCTCACCTCCACTGTAGATTGAAGAAAGCAGAAATAAATAACATGGGGAATACTAGATGTTCATTTTGGAGAGTCCCTTTAGCAAACAGGGAGTTAACTGTAACACTGAGAGTCAACACTTCCTCCCTTCATACTTGCCTCAAGTCCAGGAAAAGGTGATCACTCCCCAGGGCTCCTCCATTGCTGTGGGTTAAAGGAGATGATCCTCCTACATGTCAGGCCTTTTCCTAAATGAGTAAGTAAAATTGCTTTCCATAGGAAGCAAACTACTCCTGGCCTCCTGACCTCAGGCTTACAACTGCTGGCAGTTGTTTTGTGAAAGGTGTCCATGATCATTCTGGGTATTTCAACCAAGAACTCCAAACAGTAGCTGCTCATTTATTTCTGATGATGTGATGGGAATGACTGGTTGGTTTGTTTTGTTTTGTTTGCATGTGAAATTGGGACTGAGTTTTCTTTCTTGTAACCAGCAATTCTTGCATCCTCTGCTACCCGTAGATGGGTCTCTTTCATGGGTAGCTAGCTCTCTTTGGAACTCAGTCCCTACCATTTGTTTTCCAAACATTTGCAGGTGAAAATTGGTGGGGCTGTTTGATCTGTTGTTGTCATCACTCAGGCATTGGTACCACGCCCAAGCAGGCAGTCCTCACCGTGCTCAGATTCAGCAGCTCCATTTCTTACCGTTTTCGGAGCCCTGGGATGTTGAATCATATGTACATAATTAAGATGCTTGATTGGGAACATAACACTGCTTGCATGTTGCATTGTCCCAAGAATGTAATAAAGCAATCATTTATTCTTCTGTCTTTCATCTCACTACAAGTGGTGCATTGGTGGACCGACAGATAACTTTTGTTTTTGTTGTTCTGAGAAGCAAATGCACATCATCGATGTGGAAATGTATGTGCAGCCTGATGAAGAAGTCAGCAGAGGTTGTTTCTTGATTCTAGGGTTTGTGTTTCCCCCAGAACTGGGGCAGGAAACTTCAGCAGCGCTTAAGAGGATTGCTGTAATTTGAAGAAATTATGGATCATTAGCTCCTTCAGAGTTTTATCATGTAGGGGGCAGGGATTTCTGTTCTCTGAAAAGGGTTTAACCTTCAATTAGAGTTTACACTAATTTGGTAACCTCCCCCCCAAATTCAAAATGGTCCAGGACAAGACCACAGAACTGAGGTAAGGGAAGCTAAGAAGAAAAATCAATTTTCTGCCTTTAAACCTCTAGAACTGTTCTATTTTGAAGGAACAGCCTGGCTCAGGAGATTTCATCTTAACTCTTCCAACCGGTTCTTACGTTGTCCCTGAGACCAAACCCATCTTTCATCACACTGCGCGTGAAGGAATTGCAAAGGAATTGTGCTGAGTCTCCTCTCCTCTGCCGACTGACACCTCTGGGATGTGTACAGTTGTCTCAGCTCCGTGAAAGACTTACCCTGAGAGGCGTAGAGTAGAGCTGCATTGAAGTTTGAAGTTTCAAAGTAAAAGAAAGTGCACACTTTCCTTCCTTGTGGAATTCCTGTCCGCAAAATCACGCGTTTCCTTCCATGCCTGCCTGACCTGGGAAACATGTCACTCCTCTCGTTTCTTCCTGCTCTTTATAACACGTTCTATAATTTCTCTTTCACATATATACACCCACATAGAGCTTGAAGATGGACTGGAGCTGAAGTTTGCCCCAAAGTACAGAGTCAGATTTTCTTTGGCATTTCAAGGACCACCTCCTGTGGCCTGAGGGGAAGATGTTGTCACCCTCATTCTCTATACCTTCAGCTCCAGCACAGAGGGTGAGTCATGGTCCTGTCTCACCAGCTGGCGTGACAGGCTTCCGTGCAGACAGCGGTTGGGGCTGGGCACGAATCTTGTCTTTTTTAAGAGTGATGGTTGACAGGTATGAAAAGACAGCACCCACTTCCACAGCCCTACTCACTGCTGAAGTTTCCGTGGAAATAAATGGCATGTTATAAATGATCAATCTTGCCGCTCGGGAGGAACCTGCTGGAAAGAATCCATGCAGACTCCATCCTCATCTCAGCCCACAAGATTGAAGTAATGTTCTGTGGGACAAGGAAGAAAGGGTTTGAGAGAATTTTGTCTTTGCCCAAATAATGTGCCTGACCCTTTTAACCACTCTATTTATATTGTCTTAGTGTCTTACAGTGTCTTCCCCACTGCCTTAAGGTATATGCTGTCTCCTTATACAAAAGAGAAAACCAAAGCTTAGAGACCTTGAAGTAATTTGCTCAGTCAAATCTAGATAATGCCTTCAAAACCTGTTCTGTTATAGAAAAATTGCTCCAGCTGAAGTCCACGACAGAATTTTGTGTCTTGCCCAATACCTGAGTTCTGTTCTTCTCCTCCTCTTCCTCCTCATCATCATCACCCCTGTTCTCATCATACTTTGCAGAGACCTTCAGGTAGGAGCACTGTGTTTGTAACATTTGTGACTTGCTGTCTTGATGCAACAGGGTTCCTCTTAGAACAGTGAACAGCTCTGATGAGGAAACAAGTTGGCCCATCTAATCAAAGATTCTCAGTGGACAAGAACACGGTGATCAGCTAGTCCTCCATCTCTGCCTGCATCTCAAAAAAAAGCCATGAGATTTCTTAGGACTGAATTTCAGCTCTTAGAAAATCTATAAAGGTGGTTATGATCTCTTTCTGAGAACTTTGTCAGGTTTGTAAGTGTCTCGTTTATAGTTACAGGTGGGTTCCTGCTTTCCTGCCAGACTGTTTTCATATTTCTTTAAAAAAAAAAAACAAAAAAATTTTTTTAAGATTCATTTATTTATACAAGAACCGGGGTACAGGCCAGATGTGGGGGGGGAGTGAGAGGATTTGCCAGAAACAGAGCCGGGAGCAGAACAGGCAGGCTGAGGAAAACACTGCTGAGGGGAGCAGCGGGCGAGACAGGAGAGGTCTGCCGTGCCATGTGGGTATCTCCCTGGCTGGCCAGGAATCAAACCAGCTCTGCAGAGCTGCCGACAGCTTCACAGCATTGCGCTCAACCCGCTGCGCCACCGGGGAGGCCCTCCATATTTCTTTATGAAGATTGGACTGTTATCTCAGTACTAAGTTGGCTGTTTAAGTATTTCATCCTAAAATAAATATCTGGTTATCCTGTGAAACAGTTATCAAAGTAGCATTTACGTAGAAGAGGAAAAAACAGAATGACCCAAATCAAAAAGTGATAATTTTCATAGAGGGAAAAAAGAAAGACTTTGCTCATATTCCAGATAAGTTAAACTTAGGGTGCCTGCACGAAAGCACCAGTATATTTCCATGTAATTCATTCTGCTTGCGCTTGGATCTTGCTACACACAATTTTTTTTCATGTTATATATTTATTACATCATTTTTCATTTTTGCACAATGTATGCATTTTCATCTTTGTTATATTTCCCATAAAATTCCCACCCCCCTTATTTTGACCCTACTCCCTCCCCTACACCCCCCCCCCATAGTGTGTCTCTGGTTTATAGTTACTTGTTGATTTTGATTTTTAATTTATTAGCAGGTAATGTTTGCTCTCAATTTTACTCTGTAAAAATATATAAGCCACCGGCCTCCCAGGTGGCCCAGGGGTTAAAGTCTAAGCACTATGAAGCTATCAGCAGCCACTGTTCCCTGAGTTCGATCCCCGGCCAGGGAATTGACTCACAGGGCACAGCAGACCTCTTCTGTCTCCCCACTGCTTCCCTCAGCAGTGTATTTCATTAGATCCACCTGTTCTGCTCCCCACTCTGTCTGGTGAATCCTCTTACCCCCTGCACCTCTGGCCTATACCCCAGTTCTTGTATGCATAAATAAAATCTTAAAATATATATATACTCAGTGTGTGTGTGTGTGTGTGTATACATACAAGTCCCCCCTATTTGGTGAAAGTCACTGAAACCTTTGAGTAGGAATGACAAGGACATGGAAAATCCTGAACCATTACATTTTGTTTCCTTAAACACCTCCAGGTAAAATCCTGTGAGGTGTTCTATAAATCCAAAATGGACTTATAATTTAAAAGTCTTAAAAAATGAATAAACTGTATTTGTAACCTTTATTCTAAAAGGCAAGAATGTGAAAAAGACAAAAACCAAGGCAATTTCGTTAAAGAACTGAGTAATCTTTTGACTCAACAATGTTATCAGCAATACTTTTGATTAGAAGTATTTTCTACTGAAAACCAACCAGAAAATGGGAGGTTTTTTGGTTTTTTTTTAAATGAACTCCTCCATGCCACCATAAACTGTTTCTCAATGCAGTTTACACAAGCAAGGTATGGGCGAGTTTCTCTTCTGGGACATCAGTGGCAGGTGCACGCTAAGAAATTCATTCAAGTGTTTTTGCAGAATGAGGAGGAGGGTCAGAGACAGCTGGGCTTGCAAACCTTCTGGAAGTCTTTTATTGTTTCCTGTGTTGGATAGACTCCAAGAGGGAGAATAGTTACCCTTTTGAACTGCCAAGTTTTCTGGCTGTTCAGATAACCCTGCTCTTGTCATAGGAAAGAAATAGAGCCAAGGTGCAAGAATAGTGGCTGAATTTTATAAAGAATATTTCTGAGGGAGTGGTTTTTTTCAGAAATGGTCTATTTGCTTTGACTAATAAGTATGCAAAGTAGAGAACCATCTGGTCCAAGCCTCGGAAAATAATGACGAGAGAAAAGCAGACTTACCGCCCAGTCCTAAGCTGGTGTAGTAATCCAAGAGCTGAAGATTTCAGTGAGGTTTTCTTGCACTTGAAGACAATTTGTGGAGCTCTTTGCAGGGGGAGGGGACAGGGAGTAGTTCTCAATATTGACAGTTTTATTCCAGAAACTTTGTTTTCCAAATATTTTAAAGATTATTTAAAGTAAACACGTCCCCCCTATTTTGAATAGAAATTATAGGTATTGCTGTAAATTTCAATCCTAATAACCAAGTACAGCCTATGCCAGGTGCTTATCTACACTGTCTCAATCACCCTATTAATAGATCTATGAGAAAAAATACTACTGTAGGAAGGTCACATTTTTTTCTTAGCTCAGTGAGTTCCTTGAATATTTCAAAGTATGCAAATACTTAGAATTTTCAGAAATTCAAAATCTCTTTCCCATTGGAAAAATTTGTAACAACAAATACCTACCTAATAGTAAATTGTCATCACTCTTACTTTGGTTCTTAGTGTGGAAGTTCTTGCTTTCTGACGTGTTTCTATATTCCACCACTAGTTCCCACACTTAAGGAATCCTTGGATGCTATTGTTATAATTTACCAGGAGTTTGCGTTCAAGTTACAGCGCAGTTGTCACCAAAGTCACACTTAGGATTTCAGAAGTGTCTAAACAACTGAGTAATTCAGAAGAAAGTAACCAAAGAAGTGGGGGTTTCGGTCCCCACCAATGTAGTGCTCCCAGGTGGCAGTATTACAAATGTGAGTCTGTTTCAGATTTGGAGATTCATATCCCTTCAAGGTACATCCTTAATATCATATTTACCAAGATTTCTAAATGTTGTGCTGCAAATCCATATACAATTCAACTGTGTCCCTACTTTGCTGATGATAGAATATGGGTCAGATGATTCAGAGTATATCGTGGCCGCAGCTTAAAAGGGGCAGGGTCAGAATTTGTGGTTCTTTGCTCGGTGCCAAGCTGCTAACATAACTGGAAAGGTCCATAGTTGCTAACTGCAGAAAGACTTCATGATTGATTCTGATAAGTAGGAGAGGGTATGATTTTATGAGTCAGGGAGAGAGGAGAAACTTTGCTCCCTTCCGGGCTCATAATCATGATTCCCTCCTGCTGAAGTCACCTTGAAGTCCTTCTGGAGTTAGCACCTTTCATTTTGCTGAGTTTCTCAAGCTCTGACTTGTGGATTATTTGCATCAAAACATCTGAAATCTGGGCCTCCATGTTGGCATGGCAGGTTGAACGCAGAGCTGTGAAGCTGTCTGCAGCCTCTGCAGCGCACGTTCAATTCCTGGCCAGCCAGGGAGAGACCCACGTGGTGCAGCAGACCTCTCCTGTCTCGCCCGCTGCTCCCCTCAGCAGTGTATTTCAGCCGGTCTGCTGGTTCTGTTTCCTCCTGCACATCTGGCCTGTACCCCAGTTCTTGCATAAATAAATAAATCTTTTTTTAAAAAATCTGAAATTTAGTAAAAACTCCCATTTCTGGTTCTTCCCCAGAGCTACTAAATGGAGTAGAGGTAGGGAGCTGGAAATCTGCATTTTTGCCAATCCCCCCTGCTTACTGTGATTGAAATTTCCATATAATTTCAGGGTGTATCTATGCCTCTTAGACACCACCCTTTCCCATACCCCAAGTCTAGGGGTCCCCCCGCCCTCCATACTGACAATGTGTATTGAACCACAGAAGACGTGGGTGTGGGGTGGGCAGAAGCTGAGAAGTCAAGTGTGTGGTGTCTAGTCTCGGGCCAGACTGGACTCTGGCGGACACGGGTGTACTTGGCCCTTAGTCATGCATTTCTTATTGGGCCTCTGACCTTTCTCCAGCACCCGGGCTCTTAAGCATCTGAGACAGCTTCAGTATTCTAGACCCTTTCCCAGTCAGCTCCCTAATCAGCCTGGTGCCACCCTTGCAAGGGTGGCTGAGCCAGCCCTGAGTAGCAGAGGCTGCACTTGTGGCTTCCGGTGAGCTGTGGCTTCCGGTCAGCACAGTGTCCCCATGAACCTGCCTTCTTCAATCCCACATCCCTCGCCACATGGCGAGATGGGCGCAGTTGTCACCAACTGGGCGCTGTGTCTCTTGAGTTCCTAGTCAGTGTCTGTCTGCAATGTCTTTCCCATGATGTGAAACAATTTTATATAGAATACTACTTGGCCAGTCTTTTGATTCATTAATTCTACTGCTGGGAAGCTACACCGAGGAATAACCCGATACGGAAAGGCTTCATGTATAATGTGTTGGTGGCAGCATTATTTACACTGAAAAGATTCTAAAAGTAATCTAGAGCAAGTGTAAAGAGAGAGGGAATAGTAAATCCTAGTACAAGCGTTTGTGGGGTGGTATGCAGATGTTAAATGAAGATTTAAGCTCTGTGTGAAAATTATGTGGCAACTGGGAAAACTGCTGCTTCATCTTCACCTGGAGGACTCTTGGCTGTACTGCCCAAATGCGTCCCATAGTCGACCACTTCTTTTGTTTTTTATTTTTATTTATTTATGCATACAAGAGCTGGGGTGTAGGCCAGAGGTGTGGGGGCGGGAGGGTTGGAAGGAAGCACCAGAGACAGAGTGGGGAGCAGAGAGGCAGATCTACTAAAATACACTGCTGAGGGGAGCAGCAGGGAGACAGGAGAGGTCTGCTGCACCATGTGGGTAGCTCCCTGGCCGGGGATTGAACTCAGGCCGCAGTGGCTGCTGATAGCTTAATAGCGCTGAGACTTAATCCCTTGCTCTACCAGGGAGGCCCTCGACCACATCTTTCTGTCTGTGTCCACTGGTAGTGCAGCAACCACCTTTTCTCATTTGGAAACCAGAGCTGTCAATATGATGTCCTCCTGAATGTGCTCTGTTGGAATCTTAAATAGTGATAAATTATTAGTTATGTGTTAATCTTAACTATGTCATAGCAACTTCACATTATGTTCATTATTTCTATCTTATATCACGGTCATTCTTCACATTGCAGCCTGCGTTAGCTTTAAAAATAGAAATCACGTCACATATTCCCCTACTTAAAACCCACCAATGCCCCTGCAGTACATATAATGAAATAAATTTTATGACTTTCATTATTAATTATTAAAGTTCTTATATCTATATCCCATAAAATTCTTGGAGGCCCAGCTGTTGGAGTGCATTTCACTTCAGCCCCATTACTGCCGGCTCCTGCCTTTGTACCTCCAGCGGTGGACTCATTCCTGCTTTGTCATTCTGTCCTCCCTGGTGTGTCCTTCTCCAGGGCTTGTCCAGACTGACTCCTCATCAGTTCTCATCTCACCTCCTCTAGGAGGTCTTCTCTGAGCCCAGCAGATCTCTTCCTGTGCCCCATTCCAAGTCATGATTGCCTCACCCAGTCTTAAGATTTTTAAACTTTTTAAAAATGTATTTACATCCTCCCACCCCCAACTAGAATATAGAGTCCGTGACATTCCTCATCTTTTTCTTTCTTTTTTAATTCATTGAACCTAAAAGTCACTTGGTATGTTGTAGGCATAGAATAGGATTTTTGTTTTCTGTGCACTTATTTTTTTTTTGCAGTATTTTATAAATAGAGAAAAATTCACAAATTTTTTTTTTTTTTTTAAGATTTGTTTATTTATTTATACAAGCAGTGGATACAGTCAGAAGTGCCGGAGGGTGAAAGAATTCACCAGAGCCAGAGCGGGGAGCAGAACAGGCAGAGTGACGAAGTACACTGCTGAGGGGAGCAGCGGGTGGCAGGAGAGGTCTGCGCGCCATGTGGGACCCTCCTCCAGTGGCCGGGGAACAGCCGGGATCGAACCAGTGCTGCAGAGGCTACGGGCAGCTTCGCAACCCAGCGCTCAACCACTGCGCCACCAGGGAGGCCCAAAATTCACAAATCTTAAGCATAGAGCTCGTGGACTTTTTTAGCAATGTGAAACCACTCATACAGGCCTCACCCAGATCCAAATTACTAGCCCCTCAAAAATTTCTCTTTGTGCTCCTTCCCAATTATTTCCCTAAAAGTAATTAGAACTGTGACTTTTATCATTAGGCTAATGTTGCCTGTATTTGAACTTCATACACACAGAATCACACAACATATACTCATGTGTCTGGGTTCCTAAATTAAGCATCATATTGGGAGAATCACCCATATTTTGCATGGAGCAGTGGTTCCTTTGTTCTTATTGTATAGTACTTTTATTTGTTTTACTCCACTGTAGGTAAACATTTGAGTTCTTTCTGAAATAATATGAATCATACTGTTGTGAACATTTGTGTACCTGTTTTTTTTTTTTTTTAAAAGATTTATTTATTTATTTACACAAGCACTGGGTACAGTCACAAGCACGGGAGGGTGAGAAAATTCACCAGAGCCAGAGCGGGGAACAGAACAGGCAGACCGATGAAATACACTGCTGAGGGGAGCAGTGGGCGCAGCAGGAGAGGTCTGCGCGCCATGTGGGACCCTTGCTGGCAGCCGGGGATTGAACCGGCGCTGCAGAGGCTGCAGGCAGCTACGCAGCCCAGGCTCAACTGCTGCGCCACCAGGGGAGGCCCATGTGTACCTGTTTTTGAGTGAATACCATGTTGTTATTTCTGTTGTGTTTGTAACTAAGAGAGGAATTGCTCACTGAGGGTTTGGCTTTTTTGGTACCAGTTTACTCTCTCAGTGGTGTGTAGAAATTCTGATTAATGTTCTTCATTCTCACTGCCACTGGGTATTGTTCGTTTTTCTTAATTTTATCCACTCTGGTAGGTAACTTAGCAGCTCTACCTTTCATTCTCACTTCACACATCAGATAGAAATGGGCATCTCCTCAGAAGACAGAAAAACCCTAAAGCCTCAAGAGCCCCAACCCTCTCTGCTGCAAAGCAGGGGCAGCAGGAGAAATCCCCCCTGGCTCCTTCTGCTCACATTTGATAATGAAATGGGAGGGCCTTCTTCCTTGGGGACATTTTTGGAGGCCTGGAGAGCTCAGCTATACATGATGAGGTCATTTAAATTGTTCGACAGTTTGGGGGGTTTTCTCAAGCAAGAGAAAACCAAACCCCAGACTTTCTGAAAACTTTTTATTACTTTGACTAGCAACCCTACTCAAATATCACAGCAGATAAATACCCATTGAGTTCCTATCATTCGTAGGTGTCTGAGGACATAGGGTAGTTCACGGTTCAGCCCACTTCCTACCTTATGTCCTGAAGACATGTAGGGTAATTTGTGGAACCACCTACTGACATTTGAAGCTTTTCCTGCTTGAGGATTAAAACAATTCTTAATGTAGAAAGAAAGGAATATTCATAGGATAGGACTCACAGAATCCCGCCTGCAACGGAGGTGCCTGGGAGCTTGGTAGCACAAGTGTGTGGAAACTGAGAGGTGGAACTATTTTCATAAATTTGTGGTCCCAACTGAGTGAATGGGTCTCAGATTTTTTCCTGTATTAAACCTAGAGGTCAAGGCTTTAATGTTCTCCAAATTTTTCAGATTGTTGTTTTCAGTTACTAATCCATTGGTCAGATACCATTTCTTACTAAGTGGCAAATGTTTACATAGAGGTCTCATATATAAAATTCCCAGAATCATATCATTAAATTTTTTTAAAGATTTATTTATTTATACAAGAACTGGAGTACAGGCCAGAGACACAGGAGGGTGAGAGAATTCACCAGAGACAGAGTGGGGAACAGAACAGGAGGCTCTATTGAGATACACTGCTGAGGGGAGCAGCAGGCCAGACAGGAGAGGTCTGCTGTGCCATGTGGGTATCTACCCTGGCCAGCCAGGAATCAAACCCACTGTGCCACTGGGGAGGCCCAGAAATTAAACAGATTACAAAGAAAAATAATGTAGTCAGGAGATTTGTTGACGAAAGAGAGGATATAGTAGTGGCTACCTCGATGGCTTACTGCTGTCGAGTGAGTCACGTTAGCATCCACCAGCTTATGTGAACCTCGGGAAGGAAATAGGCAGAATGCCATCTCTAGTCTACAAAGGAAATGAGAAGACTTACTGGATCAGACTTGAGTGTTCAGTAAGTGGAGGAGACAAGATTAGGAATCTGGTGTCAGGTTTTCTTTGCCAAACACCAGGCTGTCTCTGATAAGACCTTTAACCAACAGAGGGTGCCTTATTGTGAGCATTTTGACATATAATATCTCAGTGGATATAACCTGTTTCATGAGTAACACTTTCTGAAGTCCTTACTACATGAATCATCTTCTTGGGAGATGCGCAAATCTTACGTAATTTGGCCAAGATAGATGAAATCTTATATATAAAACTTCTCATAGGTATAGTCATCAAAAGCAGTTGCTTTGGTCATCGCCCCTTTTTGCTGCTATTAGATAATTTGTCCAGTTTCAATTCTTGAAAATCTGGGTTATTATTATTTTTTTTTAATGGTGGCAGGAGGCAAGTCAAGGCCAACAGAGCGATTAAGGGACAGGATGAGTTTATCTCCTTTGATTAGACCTGTGCACAAAGAATTAAAATGTGCTTCTTTACACTGTGATTTTTGTGTTCTGCATCATTTTGTGATGGCATTGGGGTTGAGACTGCCTGTACCTCATTGTGCAGCACTCTGAGAGGCATTGAGCTTGCAGGAGAGAGAGACTTTGAGCCAGACGTTCTTTGAGCCCAAGGAAGATGTTGAGAAAGAAGTGGGAGGACCCCGGAGCTGGCTGCGTGGGTGTCCACAAAGGCCAGACTCGCTATTCCAGCATCTGGGCAATTTTAGGGGAGGAGATTCTGAATTGACCACAGTTCAGAAGATGTAAATGCCATTTGGGGATTGTTGTAAATGAGATTTCCCTGGGAGGCACAGGTGTCACCCTATCAGGGTGACACATTTGCAGGGTCCCCCATCTGGGCATCATCTAGAAACACTCTGCAGGACTTAACATTGGGGCTTTCCTGGAAGATAAATCCCCTCTGATTCCTGGGAATAACTGTACAGAGGATTTTTACGGCTGCCTCTTTAGCCTGTGAGCATAGGTTCTGAGTTCACTGGCTGTCTCCTAAGTGCAGACGCTCTACTGAAAGTCGATTGCTGCTCAGTCTGTCTTTCTGTCTGTCTGGCCCTCTGGTTTCGCGATGGTGGTGAAATGATCTCGTTTGAGATTTCTGAGGCAGAGAGAACCCAGTGATAAGGAGACTGACTGCCATCAGTCTAAAAAGTACAGCTGCCACATGGGTCACCAGATGTCTCTCACTCTGTCATCCTTTGGGAAAACTCCCAGGAGACCCATCTACCCCTCGCTTTAAAATGTATTCAGAAAAGATGTGATTTAGAAAGGAATTCTTTTCACGCCATCTCCCTTCAGCGGTGCTACTTGATCTCTTGAAAGATCAGACTCTTTTCAGTAAGAGCAGGGGCCTGTCACTCACGGGCATCTCGACCTTGAAAGTGCTTGTGAGATGAATACTGTTTAAATTTACTTTCACTGGCATGTCTTGTGATTAGAGTCGTTCCGTCACTGTGCACGACTATAAACATTTCAGGGGAAAAAACAATCAATGTCCTGCTTTAAAATATCACAAAAATTTAGGTAGATCTGATAGGTAGATCTCATAGATGCTCAAGTTAATAAGCCCAAAGGTAGATAGTGGGTATAGAGAGATCCCGGGATACAACGGGAGCTCACCGTGTTCAGAGCTGGGATTCTAAAGGACATGCCTGCCCCCCATTTTCAGTGCATGGAACCCTCAAGGTCTAGGCTGCCCCCCACCTCCTGCCTGCCTGCCTTTCTGTGTTTTTTTTTTTTCTTTCTATTGTTGCTCTGAGCAGGGAGGGAGACTGTTTATACAGATAATGTCCTATGTCCTGATTCAATGCACTCTTCCAGTGAAATTTTCATTAATCATTCATCCCAAAAAAGGAGCTTGGTTTCCTGATGGTGCTGTGAAATCTAGTTAAGACTGCAATTGAAGGGCCTCCCCGGTGGCACAGCGGTTGAGCGTTGGGTTGCGAAGCTGCCCGCGGCCTCTGCGGCGCCGGTTCGATCCCCAGCTGCTCCCCGGCCACCGGAGGAGGGTCCCACATGGCGCGCAGACCTCTCCTGCCGCCCTCTGCTCCCCGCTCTGGTGAATTCTCTCACCCTTCCGCACTTCTGACTGTACCCAGTGCATGTATAAACAAAGCAAACAAACAAATAAAATAAATAAATAAAACATGCCTCTATTAAAAAAAAAAAAAAAAAAAGACTGCAATTGAAGGTAGTGGGGCATTGCCTTTAGTCCTGGCACTGGACCTGTCGGTGTCCTAATGCTTTGGTAATATTCCAAGAGAGATTAAGAGTCTTCTCAAAGGAACAGAGTTTTCTGGAGGAACAAGATGACTAACCACTTTTGTCATCCCGGTGAGCTTCTTGGCTTCGGCATTCATCTTCACTACTGCCCACATTGATTTTTCTTTTCTTCTGAGTTCCTGCAAATCCCTTATCTTAATTTTCTGCCATTCTTAATTGGGGTCGCCAATGGTCGACTGTTATCTCTTTGTTCCTATTACCAAAGTCCTGAAACTAGCACATTGTTCTCTCCATATATAGCTGGAAACCAGTATGCGCTCCTCCTTGGCAAAAAGGCAGCTGCTGGGGAATGTATTAGATGGCATCCCGTGCATGGTTGAGTAAGAGAAAGCAAAGGAAGAACTCTCACCCACGCCAAGACATTCATTTAACAAGGGTTCCTGTCTAAGGCCCCTGTTGCATCAATAAGCAACTTTCTTCCTCACTTACCTGAACAGCTATATCCAACGGGCCATGGAGCAGAGATGGGGCAGGGCCAGGTGGGAAGGCATCTTGGAGGGTAGAGTGTCCAGAGAGTCCCTCAGCCAAAGCTGGGACCCAGAGGCGCCTCTGTCTCTGTGATTTTGAGTACAAGATGGGTCTGAGGTGTTGATATTACCTTAGTGCTTCAGATGGTTGTAATGGCCCTTCCTAGATGCAAGCCTGGTGGGAATTCAGGCTGAGCGCTGGGTACGGCAAAGCCCCCAGCTGTGGTCAGACCATCCTGCTCATAAGCAGCCGCGTGACCTTGGGCGAGGCATCTACCCTCTCCAAGCCTCTACCCTCTCCTACTTTGTGTTTGTAGAACTGTGAAAATGCCACCCCATAGAGTCATTGTGAGGATCAAATTTCATCATATAGGAACTCATTCAAGCTCATGTAAGTGTGAAATGCCACGCCAGCATCTAGCTCAAGGCCAGCAGGTCAGCACTTCTTGGCCAGAACTGGAGCGGTATCGGGTGGTCTAAGTCAGGCAAGTTCCCTCCCTTTGCTACCCCCAGAGCATCGTGATTGACACTCCAGTGGGCATTCTTGTCACCCCCTTGGTTGTAGGGCATGGCAATAGATAGTGATGAAGAAATGACTCCTTTGGACTAGAAATCCAGAGCTTTTGTTTGAGAAGGAAGGAGCACCTCAGCTCAGCAGTGCTTTTCCCAGACCCCCAGGATGCATCGCACCTCATGTTGCCCCTGCTGCCTCATCGATTCTCCTGCTCCACAGTACAGTCCAAACCAGGCTTGGGCAGGAAACGTGATACATTCTTTTTTTTTTTTTTTTAAATAAAAAATAAAAAAGATGCCCTGTGACTAGCTGGGCAAAGGCAGGAGATGCCATAACCATCCACCCTCATTCCACACT
Source organism: Talpa occidentalis (assembly GCF_014898055.3). Classification (NCBI taxonomy): domain Eukaryota; kingdom Metazoa; phylum Chordata; class Mammalia; order Eulipotyphla; family Talpidae; genus Talpa; species Talpa occidentalis. Next base: position 96,154,775 of record NW_023601322.1, read on the forward strand.
GTGGCCCAGACTTGTTAGCATCTGATGGAAAGAGTAATTCCTCCTGAACCAGATGTTTTTCTTTGTGGAGTCTCTGGTTCAATATGTCCTATGGAAAATGCCTGTAGTAAATTTGCTAGCTGTCACTTACTTTGTGAAAAGATGACTCATGAAATGAACTCTTTGCAATAAAACACTTGGTAATGTGAATAATCATCAATGCAAATCAAATTCTCTGTATATCAGTTTCATTGACTTTCAATTAGAGATATTTAATTTTCACATCTCTTAACTGACAAAAGTGAGAGGAGAGAGGTCAAAGTGATTTTCAGCATTGAAGGACAGACAAGTAAAACAGGAATAATAACAACATAGAGTGATTCAGTAATATAATACTGTTTTATTCAGCACCTATATATCAGATTTCACACCAAATAAATGACTTTCTTTTGGGCCTCTCTGGAGGTGCAGGGGTTAAAGTCTCAGCACTATCAAGCTATTGCCAGCCACTGTGGTCTGAGTTTGATCCCAGGCCAGGGAGCTGATCCACATGGTGCAGCAGACCTCTCCTGTCTCCCCACTGCTCCCCTCAGCAGTGTATTTCAGTCAATCCACCTGTTCTGCTCCCCATTCTGTCTCTGGTGAATCCTCTCACCCTCTATACCTCTGGCCTACACCCCAGTTCTCCTACATAAAAATAAATAAGTAAAATCTTTTTTTTTAAAATCTTACTTTTATCATCTATTTGCAGAACTAATTTGCAAGTTAAGTATCATCATTTCAGAGGAAGAAAAACTTAGAAAGATTAAGTAGTTACCCAGTTAGGAAAGTGGTAAAGGATATCACAGTGGTTGGAGTTTGTGACCCTGATCTACTGGTAGTGTCTGGCCAGTTTGTGGACTTCTCTGCTTTGTCCTGGTGCAGCCAGATAATCAAGATCAATTAGCTATGTCTGCCATGAGTATGAGTAAGAACCAGGGATAGTAGAATATAAGTGGCATAGTTATCTCTTCCAACACACTCTCTCTCAAGATAATGTGACTTAGGGAGGAAAAAACACCTCCTCCCTTTAAGAATATTTTGTTGATGTTTGAGTCTAAGGACTCTATGCCCAGGTATCATCCTAAAAAGCCACCTGGTTCCAAAGTGTGCGGTGGTTGAGATGTGCCATCTCATGTAACAACCACCCCATTGGCTAAGCAATGACATTGTCACATGCCAACAAAGCTCCTTTGCCTACCGCACATGGCCCCATGGCTGGCACAGATGGTTTCCCTGAAAAGTATAGTGTCCTCCGTTCTGAGTCACCCTCATTGTTCAGAGCTTAGGGGGTAAGGCTCAAATCCAGATACGGAACAATAACATGTGCTGTCCTCTTGTTGTTAGCAATATTGTGAGTGACCATCATCAGGGCTTGAATTCTACCATGTTCTGAAATGACCTCTTGTAACCTGACCCTCAAACTTTGAACACCTCTTTGCCCTAACTCAAATACCACTTCCTCTGGCATCTTCCACGACCATCGCAACCACCAGCTAGCGTTAGCTTATTGATTCTTGTCATCCCAGGATCTGGGACCTGGCCACTAAGCATCGGACAATTGAACGGAAAGGAACTATTTCAACGGTAACTTGCCTTGGATCTACTCTGACCTTGTGTGAAGCCATAGTCTAGCCACAAAATCTACTAGTGCTCATGAACCTGGAACAAATGAGCAATTATGGGGACTTTATTTTTTTTATTTTTATTTTTAATAGAGGCATGCTTTATTTATTTATTTGTTTGTTTGTTTATACAAGCACTGGGTACAGTCAGAAGTGCGGGAGGGTGAGAGAATTCACTAGAGCCAGAGCGGGGAGCAGAGCAGGCAGAAGGACCGAGGTACACTGCTGAGGGGAGCAGCGGGCGGCAGGAGAGGTCTGCGTGCCATGTGGACCCTCCTCCAGTGGCCGGGGAGCAGCTGGGTATCGAACCGGCGCCGCAGAGGCCGCGGGCAGCTTCGCAACCCAGCGCTCAACCGCTGCGCCACCGGGGAGGCCCAATTATGGGGACTTTAGAGAAGTGAGTCTGGGTGGGCTTCCTGGAAGAGGTGAACAGTGGAATTAAAAAACCAACCATTTCCCTTTCATTTTTGAAAGAGATTTTCATTGAGTATAAAGGTTTGGGTTGGCATTTTCTCTTAGCTCTTTAAAGATGTCATTCTATTATCTGTGGTCCCTCTGTACATAATGTTTCTTTTTTCTGGCTTCTGGAGAAAGATGGATTGGAAAGTGGATAGCAGTAACCTAGGAAATGGTTTAGAGGCTGAAAGAGGCCAAGATCTGTGGGTGCATGACAGTCCAGATGTAGGGGAAGGGCTGATTGAAAGATATAAACAGATACTCAGGGAGACATGGGATGGAATGGACTTAATGCCAAGAGTTCAGTCACCCCCATCTCATCCCCAAAGCATGGTACTCAAGGGGAAACACAAAGGTCAGCACGGTTCTTCATGAGCTCCTGCCCTGGATCCAGACAGGTTTTCTATAACATGTCCTTTAGAAGCTAAAAGAATAAATATGCATGGTCTTCACAACAAAGCCCTGAGTATTTTTTTTATTATTACCCTTGCGCAGATAACATTTTAAGATGCTTCTGGGTAAATGCAAATTATTGTGATATATTGATGCCTGTCACTCGTTTCTAAGTATGGCTCATGTCAGACTGATTTTATTTTCCTGAATGTTGTTTCTTTTCTCTTTTCATTGTAAAGTATATTCGGTGCTCTTCGAACTGGTGCTTATATGGTGTACATTTTGATGACCAAAGGCCTGAAGCAGTCAGTTTGTGACCAGAGTTTTTACAATGGACCCGTCAGCAAGTTCTGGGCTTACGCCTTTGTGCTGAGCAAAGCGCCTGAACTAGGTGAGTGTCTTGTCTCCTTCCCTCCAGTGACCGCCCTTATAGCTACACACTCTCAAAATTTACCTAAAAAGAACAAACTAAACAAGCACCTAGAAGGCCCTATTTTCTGGTTGCAGAAGTTATGATGGGTGAATTGGAGTTCTTGGTTAAATTCCATTCTCCTTTTCTCTCTTCCCACCTCCCTCTTTTTGAGTAGTTGCACAATGTGTATACAAAGAGCAAGATCATTTACATAGGACACACGTATTTCCAAGCTCTACTGAAAATACACTCCTAGGGTCTTAGCAACCACTTCTCTTAGACTCATTAATGGCTAGACCAGTGTCAGAATCCAGGGGGAATGAGTAATACAGCTACTTTCCTGTCCCATCCCGGAACATATTTCATCTCTGGGATTAGGATGAAAACTAGTCATTGGAACTTTTTATTCAGGTAGCCTCGTGTTCTCACTAACAAATATAATGGCTTGGTTTCTGTGTGGTTTGATTTTAATCATCAAAGAGATGGGCCTTGGAGAAAAGGAATATACTTCACCTTCTAGAGATTAATTGAAAATACTGAGTATACTTGTAGATCCCTAAGGGTTTTTTCTTCAGCTCTTTAATGGACTTGAAAATAGGTGTGACTCAGCTTAGCAGAAACACTGAAGCATTAGTGGTGCTGATGAGACCTGGGCATAAGCTGCCCAAGGAAATTGTCTTTATCGCCAGAGAAAGGAGTCACTGGGGACAGCCGACTCTGGGTTCACCTTGACCGGAGCTGAGCACTGGCCCACACGCTGCCCTGTGGCCATAGGGAAACATAGCCACCCTCTGCGTTCTTGATTTCTTTTTTTTTTAATTTTTAATATTTTTAAAGATTTATTTACTTATTTTCTCGTAGAAGAACTGGGGTATAGCCCAGAGGTGTAGGTGGGTGGGGTGAGAGGATTCACCAGAGACAGAGTGGAGAGCGGAACAGGCAGATCTACTGAAATACACTGGTGAGGGGAGCAGCAGGGAGACAGGAGAGGTCTGCTGTGCCATGTGGGTAGCTCCCTGGCTGGGGATGGATCAAAGGCCTTAGTGATGATAGTGCTGAGACTTAACCCCAAGGCCACCAGGGAGACCCTTGATTTATTTTTTATCTGGAATTCAGAGTTGTGTTGTGATGTTCAAAACATTTATAGATTGTATTTCCTCTCCCGTGTCCCCTAGCAAGGCGGTTAGAGGTTGGGATTGTATTATCTGCCACCTACAACAGGAGCTGTCAGTGGACCAGTGCCCCTCTGTTGTATTCTGTATCTTTCACAAGGGATTCAAGGTCTCTCCAGTGTGCATGTCACAGACCCAGGTCAAAGATGAAGGAGGAGCTGCAGAAGGATACTTTTTCTGGAAACCTTTCCTAAGCTGAGTCCCTTCACAGTCCAAAGCAACAAGTTCACAGAGCCAGGTAGAAAAGTCTTAGATCAGAGTGCACTGGTATGCATTCATTCATTCATTCATTCATTCATTGAATACATTTATATTAAGCCCCTACATTTATATTAAGCTCCGGTCAAGGCAAACCCAGAGTTGGCTGTCCCCAGTGACTCCTTTCTCTGGCGATAAAGACATTTCCTTGGGCAGCTTATGCCCAGATCTTATCAGCACCACTAATGCTTCAGTGTTTCTGCTGAGCACAGGGCCCACCATTGAGTAGGGGCTGGAATGTTATGGCCATTTTATCTTTAAAAAAATTTATTTACAATACAAACTTTATGAGCTAGACTGCAGGAGGCTATATATTTTTTTTTAATATTTAAATCGGTGTGGATTTTTAGGCCAGAGAAGTGTTTTTCAAATTTGGAATGACAGGCAATGCCTGAAAGCCTGAACTGGATTTTTAGGAATTTCAGAATTCTATGAAAATTTTTTCACTCATAGGCAAGATATAAGATTGTCTCACTAGATATTTCTTTTATAGTGATTCTTTGTCTTTTTTAACTTCAATTCAGAGATCCTGGGTCAGATAACTTGGTCTCAAACTGAAGTTGGTCTGAGAATGAACACGGATACTCTACTTGGGGGGTTTTGTGGCATTTTTCTTTAAAATAAATTCACCATTATTAAAGTTTGAGACTTGAGTTGAGAAATAGCATATCCTCCTGACTTTTAATTTATGCTGTGTAGTTAGTGTTTTTATTAATCATCCTGTTTGGGAAGGAGGAAATTTCCTCCCTGGGTTCCTCTAAAATGGTCAAATAATTAAATTTTCACGAGAGATGATGATGATGATGATGTTGGTTACCTATTATAATCTAGAACCTACTGTAGATTTAATTTCATACTTATGGGAACTCCAAAGACATGAGGCTGAAAATGGCAGCGAGGTGGCAGGTATTAGCCTCCTGAGTTAGGGAAAGGGACGAGTGTCTAGGGACACAACAGGTGAAGAGGTGATTCACAGGAATGCAGAGGAGGTGATGAAAAACAAAAGGCTGCCCCATCACGTAAATAAGGTTACAGAGCTATTTCTGGCACGGTTAGGCAGTGAGGGACAGGTAGAGGGTTCTTACCAAATCTACTGAGTCTCCATTGCCTTCACCTCAAAATAATCCTCATGGCCAAGTCTCACACCCTGGGTCACACGTTCTGCTCCCTTAGTGTGAACCCCCTAGTGATACATGAGACCCTGGGGGACTGAGTTTCTCCCTCCAAATGGCCCACCTTAAATAACACCTTCAGCTATAAACAAAGGTTGGGGTTGGGGAGGGCAGGCTGGTGATGGGGTGACCAAGTAGGGCTGTGGTTGCTTGTTTTCACTGTTCTCTTGTCCATCCGTAAGAGATGCAGAGACTTGATGGGGGTTGGTGGCAGGAGGGGGGATTCACCTTGACAAATTTCCTAATGCGTGCAAGTATCTCTTACAATTGGGCAAATTTTCAGTATTGAGAGGTCCTCATTTGTCAGCTATTTCTGAAAGTGACCAGCCTAAAAACATCCTCATCCCTAGGACACATATTTGGGGTAGCAAATCTTGCTCCCTTTCATCCCCTGTCTCTTTTCTTTATTGACATTGCATTAGTTTACAGCACAATGTAGCTTTCTGGCATCTGACCTTATACAGTCACACCAAAGTGTATTTATTGCATTATGCTCATCCCACCACCCACCCACCCCCCGCCCTTTTGATAAGGACTGACTACAGACATGAACACAGTAAGTGCATGGAACATGACTGTCCTATATACCGGCCCCAAACACTTGATAGTTTCCCTCAAAAAAAAATAATTTTCTTATCAGAAATGGTCCTTAGGCCTCTGGCCCTGGAGCCTCCAATTGCTAAGGAGAACCTCAGTGTTCACTTCTAGAAATGCCTTATCCCTCCGGGTACACATGTCCATGATCTGAGTTGGAGCCAGCTGTATCTGAGAGACTTGAGAATGAAAATAATCCCTTCTACCTTTTGAAGGAGTATTTGATAAAGAACCACCCACCCCAGCCCTGTTCCTTCAAGGGCGTGATTCGACCAGGCTCCGTGTCCTCCGCAGGTGGAAACGTCTGACTCAGCCCTTGCTCATTGGGGTTTGTCTTTGTGTCTGAGACTGACTCAGTGTGGTTCACGGAGGGTACATGGCTCCTGACCTGCCAGCACAGAGCAGCCCCCTCCCCCTGGCTGCGCATGTGCCTCTGTGGCTGTGCCCACCTGGGTATTTCCAAATGCAGGTCAGTGTTCACATGAGCAGCGCTCAGCAGGCCTAAGTGTCCAGGGAGGCCTAAGTGTCTGGGTCTGGGGACGCTGGTGCTGCTGCAGGCCGGTTGAAAACTGAGCCAGGGGTAGTTGGAATAGGAGCCATGGAGGAAACCCTCCAAAGTCCCACTGCTTACAATGGACCCAAATCCTTTCCTTCATGCCTTTGGCCAACATGCATAGTCCCGTATCTTTAGTTTGTGTTTGTACATCATTCTCGAGCTTTTGAAAAGTCTATAAATGCCACGACTTGGTATCACGACCTCATGACAAATCAGATGTGATAGTATGTGGCTCCCCCCCCAAGACAAGCCATTTGTTATTGCCAGAATGACGTGACTTGTGCATCTCAGTTAAATATCGAAAGGAGCACAGGACGGGGAGGTCTCAGGACGCCCTTCTAGAACCCTGTTCACTGGGTCTGAGGCCTTCTTGGCACAGTCACCTGCACGGGGAAGGTGTTCCTAAAAGGCTCCTGGGCTACTGGAGACAAGCAGCCTCCTATTCTGTACACGGGTCGTTCGGAAAAAAAGTCTTACATGAAGGCAAATTCATCTCATTCTAAAGAGCTCCTGACTCGTCCTTGGCTCCCACCTCCTTCAGGTTAGATGGAGACACATGTACCTCTCAGGCCTGACTGTACCTCTCAGGTCTGACCTGACGCAGACGGGAGAACAAAAAGCCATTTTCTTTGCTAACCACTGTGGCCCTGCTCCCCATTTGTGTGCATATCTGATGCCATCTGTCTTTGCTCCTCCTCTCTGCTCACTGAAATTCTCTGGACAATAAAATGTTAATATTATGAGTCATAATAGAGCTAAATTTAAATCTAAAGAATTTAAAAAAAATGGATGCTTCTTACTTGGTGACAAACAACTTTTATTCCATTGTGGATTTTGTATTTTAGTTAATGCTCAGAGACTCATCAAAAATCTCAGTTATGAATGACTAAATTGGTTTCTAATACAAAATTCCTGGGACTTCTACTATCTTGTGAACAAAGGTAGACTGGAATTATCATGTCCATATTATAGTTCAACGAGGGAAGGGAGGTACAGAGAGCGATGACACAGAATTAGCAGGTCTTTGACAGACCACACAAATTGCAGGGTTGAACACTAAGAAGCAGACCCCAGGACTCTTCACATCAGTGTTGTCCCTTCAGCATACTAATGGAGCTGGCATCACCATCTATCACCTTCAATCTGGCATTTATAGGCATAAGATGTCAGGCATCTCACAAGAAAGACCTCAAAGAAAAATTTATAACGGGCTCAGAAGCGCAGCAACTGGCAACTTCCCTCTTTTTGTCCTAAACAAATAGGAAGGAATAAAGGATGACTGTTGAGTAGGGAAATAAAGGACTAGCTTCTGCTGAATGGAACGAGATACCACCTGTGTTACTGCAGTCTTCCAGATACCCAGCATTCTTCTACCTGCCCTTCGTGCTTAATAGAGCTTCAGGATAAGAGAGGCATTCTAGCTTTTGTTATACCAAACAAGTCAAGTTTGAGTTCACAGCAGATCTTGAAGGATGTTGACTTTTCCCTTCTCTGAGAACCACAGGGATCAGAAAGAAGGAGGCATTTGCCCGCATAAACCGGTTTCTTTCTACATCCCAGTGTCTCATCCCCCTCTTGAACTCATTAATGGAATTGGGTGTGTTTGTTACTGTGTTTATTCTTCATCCAGTTTGACATCAGAATTATACAGTACGTTGTTAGAATCCTTGAATTTTGCAGAGATTTAGCATCTGCTTATCTGAGTATCGTTCTGACTTCCATAATAAAAAGTTCCGACCTTAGAAGAAGGGATCTTTTTCTTCAGAGGGATGCTAGTAAAATTTTTGATAGTTCCTAGAATGCTTTTTTACAGTTAATTCCATAAAAATGTGTGTCATTCTCAGCTTTTTTTAATCACATGGTTCATTGTGACCCTCAAGCAAATGGGGTAGTGATGGCTTCTGTTCTCTTCTCTATTTTTGCCTGCTGTTTAATTTTCTCTTTCTCATGGCCCTATGTCAGGGTTTCATATCTTACAGGGAACTTACAAGGATATGTCTTTAAGGGGTACCTTTTGTCATGTACCAAAGAAAACTGGCATTACTACTCTAGCAAGAACTCCGAAAACAGTTTGCTGGGCCCTGGAGTTCTGTTTCTCTCCATTGATAAATGATCGGAGTTGAGTCAGTTGACTCTACAATGTCCAGGCGAGTTGAAAATTGGACAATACGGCTCGTGATAGCCCCTCCAGATCAAAAACTATTAAGTTTTTTGTGCAAAAATAAAAGCTTTCCGAATATAGCATTGAGCGAGAAGGGCATTTTGATTATTCCTATTTAATCTTCAGCTACTGTTGTTAGCCCATTGTACAGATGAGGAAACTGGAAGATAATGAGGAACAGTAACTTGCCCCAGGTCACGGGGCTAGTAAATACCCGTGCAGATCCTACACCACTCCTTCCCACTCTCAAGTACCAGTTCAAGCGGTGGACCATCTTGCAGAAATAGAGATTGTCCTGGCATCGCGGTCAAGGGGCTCACTCTCTTCCCCCTTTATCTTTCAGGAGACACGATATTCATTGTCCTGAGAAAGCAAAAGCTGATCTTCCTGCACTGGTACCACCACATCACTGTGCTCCTGTACTCCTGGTACTCGTACAAGGACATGGTTGCCGGGGGCGGCTGGTTCATGACCATGAACTACAGCGTGCACGCTGTGATGTACTCCTACTATGCCTTGCGAGCGGCGGGGTTCCGAGTATCCAGGAAGTTTGCCATGTTCATCACCCTGTCCCAGATCACCCAGATGCTCATGGGTTGCATCATCAACTACCTGGTCTTCTACTGGATGCAGCAGGACCAGTGTTACTCTCATTTCCAGAACATCTTCTGGTCCTCCCTCATGTACCTCAGCTACCTTGTGCTCTTCTGCCACTTCTTCTTTGAGGCCTACATCTGCAAGATGAGGAAAACAACGAAGGCTGAATAGCGTTGGGACTGAGGAGGAAGCCACAGCTCAGGGTCATCAAGAAAAATAATAGACAAAAGAAAATGGCACAAGGAATCACATATGGTGCAGCTAAAACAAAACAAAACATAGGAGCAAACACAAAACCCAAGGCAGCTTAGGGATAACTAGGTTGACTTAACCCAGTAAGTTTATGATCCTTTTTGGGTGAGGACTCACTGAGTGCACCTCCTTCTGAAAGGACTGCTGCTGGAAGACCCCCTCCCTTCCCTCTTCATCTGTCAACTCTAGGACAAATGAGAACAAAGAGCCAGAGGCAGAGAGAGAGACCAGAAGGCAAACAAAAGCTATTAACACTATACGAGAAAAATGTATTTACTAAGTGTTATATTTCTCTAAGGATCAAAGAAGTTTACTTAAACTGTGCGAGCACATACACACACACAATTCTTTCTAATCTTTTTCAACACTATACTGGAGCCAACAGAAAAGAAAAATGGAAGAGGCGCAGGGTGTTTAGCTAGAACAAGGATGCTTTTCCAAACGTTAAAACCTTTTTAGTAAAGGTTCACAGTTGTCCCCGTGAGAAAAGATGTCATCATAAGACGTGAGTTGGCCAAAACCAAACGGGGTTCACCATTTTCCCAGGGTTCTTCCTGGGAGAATGTGGGAACAGTGCACCCCAATTCCTAAAGGGGGAGTCTATCTCAGAGCACGGCTGGTAGCTTAACTAGAATGTCTCCTCTTAAATGAGTACAAGTGAAGACTTCTCCTTGGTTCAGGTGCCCCGGGGTTTTGAACAGAAGGGAAAAGATAAAGCTCAACCAAATGATCGGGAAATGGGTTCTGTGTTACCAGGAAAAGAGGTTCAGCCCAGTTCCAGTCTCGAGCTGAGAGAGGGAAGAGGGCCTGAGATCAGTCTCCTAGGCAGGCCACATGTATGTCCCTCCCTATCTGACTTCACACACGCTCATAACTTTCCAATTGCAACCCTGTGGTACAGTCCATATTTTCTCTATTTTTGTGACTTTCAAACAAACCTGCAGGGCTCTTTCTGACTTTGGGTGAACACTGTGTTTCTGCATCATCTGCATTTGCTCCCTGAGCGATGTAGGGGTGTTTAAAGTGCCCTCTGCTGGTCAAGTGGAGATACTGCGACAAACACTTCAAGGCAAGATTGGTGAACAGTGAATAATAAAGGGCCCCCCACAGACTTAATCCTCCAAATTTTTAGTGACTTAAACACTCATCCTGTTTTTGGCCAAATCAGAAGACATCCTTCCTGCTTCAAGTCAGCTTCAGAAATTTTTTTTGAAAGGAACTTTCACTCGGAACTCAGAAAAATCAATGTATTAAGAGCCATATTCTTTAAAAAGAGAGAGAGAGCTAGATAATATAATATTACCTGTAATATTTCAGTCCTTTGCAAGCCAAATAAATGTGTAAACATTCCTAGTATTTCAAAGAAGCAATTACGTAAAGTCGTTCAATGTGATATAATAGTATTCTAATTGGTTAAGTAGCTTCATGATTAGACAGACTAGGTGAAAAGTTTAGGGGCTGCTACACCCCATATAGATCACACAGACAACAACACTTATATGCACACAGATGTGGGGAACACTGACCTTCCAAGCCCAGACAAATAGAAACACATTTTCTAGCTAGCAGAAAAAAGAAACTGTTGTTTATCTTTCTTGCTTTATTTTGAGAGTGTACAGAAAAGGGATTTTTTCAAATTATTTTTATATTATTTTAGCTTTAATTGTGCTGTCATTCATGAAACAGAGCCGCTCTGCTTCTCTGTCAGAGATGACAAGGGCTTTCTCAGCATCTGGTTTATGTGTGAAATTTAAAAGAATAAAGTTTTATTCCATTCTGAGTGAATGGCCTGGACAAAGATTCCATATGAACCAAGTCGTGACTGATAGACCAGGAGGAGGGGTGCCGGGGGTGGGGGGGGGAGCGGATGCATCGGTGTTGAATTACTGGGAACAGATTGGTGGCTTCGACGCTGGTTCGTAGAACCTATTATCAATGCCAAGGCAAGCGCTGACGTGATCAGTAGGGATAGTCCTGCCATCACCACTGCTAGATTCTTCGGGTACAAATAATGTTATTTTGCGCTTTGAAAATACCTGATAATGTGCAATATGGTTCTTTTTTCTTAGAATATGAGCAGCAAAAGACAAAAAGGCCAAATGACAAGCGACTGGAGTTTAACTGAAGGACCAGTTAGCGCTCATTTTGTTGGCTTAATTTAATTATTTAATCCATTCAGTGATGCTCTAACCTTGAATGCAGGCTAGAAAAAGGTAGTGAGCACAGACCTTAAATAGACTCTAAATGATGCTTCCAAAGCACTTTCATCTTGATACAGGTTCATGCTTGTGCTCACTTGTGAGATAGTTTAGAATTTTTGTTTACAGGTCAAATGTCTAATAAATTAGTTGTAGCTAAAATACATCTAAAGGCATTTCTGAATTTATATCCTGGGAGGGGAAAAAACCCACAGGAAGACAAAATAAAGCTCTAGTATATCAGGTTAAGTACAGTGTCTTCAACACCAAACTTAGTTATATCAAGGTGTGAGGCCAGAACACCAGCCTCAGGCAAATCCAAAACATACCAGAGAATTGACTGCCATGAGGACCCTCCTGCCACCAGTTAACATTCCAGAAAAACAGGCCACTTTTCATAGCTGCCACACTGCTGTAACAGGTCATCTTTCTATTGAAGATTTCCCACTGCATTCCAGGTCCAGTATGCTAAAGACATTCCTGGGTCGAACAAAAACCCGAATCCTTCATAATATGTATTATATATATGTGCAATTTGATATTCTAGGTCTGAGTTTGCAATGAAAAGCATTTTATTGAGACATGCTCTCTATTCACAGAGCAGGTGTTTTATCTGGGCCTTTCCAGTTTTGCTAGTGCAAAAATAAAACCAACTATTATTCACGTCCAATGCCAGGCCAAAGTAGCAAATTAAAATCCTATATTGGGGTGATTATGGTAGGTAATTTCCTATCCTTCTAGTCTGCGCTCCAATACAAAGATTACAGGGGAAGGATGATTTATGGTAAAGGAAAAGAAAGGGTTGATGCTATCCCCACACTTCTCAAATGTAGCTCTGGACTCAGCCAGAAACTTCACTTAGTGGGGTTTTTATAGCACCGAGTAGAAGAACACTTAGGCAAGAGACTGGACAGAATTTTTTTCTTTTAATCAGATGTGGTACCTTTGTGATAAGACCTACTGCATCAGGGTAACAAAGCATCTGGAATCAATTACACTGGAATGTTCCAGAAGTCTGGCCTCATTCCCAGACAGCTGAATTACCTGAGCACGAGCCTGCTCAGGTTACTCTCTTTGCTTTATTCTGATGGAACAGCCTCTCCTCAGAGAATGGACGAGTCACACAACTAAGTCAGCTCCAGCACATCCTGAGCCCTTCCTCCCAACTGGCCCCTGTTTCCAGAGAGCTGGTAGAGCAAGAAGACCAAATAGACTTTGCCTCCCGTAGCTGCGTGCTTGGAGTTCTGTGTGCATGTCCCTAGCCGTCTGTGTTAGACACAGTTTCCCCCAAAAATGTACCATCGTGTGAGAATTTCCTGACGAAAGCCCAGAACTTTCCTGTAGTCCAATCTTTGTTTTCCATGACAAATATTTTGCTATCAATTCCGGGTAACAGAACCCGAGTTTGTGCTGTCCGTCATCCTCTCACGTAGCTTTTTTAAGTTGTTCTTCTGTCCCTTTTGTATTTATGTGTAAGACCCGATTCTTTGTGCCTCAGATCTAGTAAATCTGGGACCCAGCGCTTTTTTGCTAAGAATGCACCGGTAGTGTGGGGACAGGAAGGCGAGACCTGACCCAGCAAGGAAACTGCTTTGTGCCGACAATCAGTATGAAGTGCCAGGCCCCAGTTTTCCCACGAGCAACAGCCTCTGCTGGTTGGTACCCGATACTTAAAACAAGCGTCAGTGCAGTGACAGCATTTCCTCGAAGGTCTGTAGGGACCGACTCAGAAACATCCCTGAGCCCCTAAGGCAGAGCCCACCACAGAAGAGGCTCGTGTGGAACATCATGAACATCACATGCCCGTTAAAGCAAGTGACTTTCCCCAACCTCAGATACCCTGAACATTCAGAGCACACGGAAGAGGGAGAAGGCAATGCCTGGCGTTCTTCCTCCTGAGTGACCCTGTCTTAAAAAAGTGAAACAGGAGTTGGGCCAGGAGTGAGGAGGTGGACACGTAGGTGTGTCCACGGTGGGGCTGGAGAGGTCTCAAGGGTGGTAATTTTGTTTTCCAACACTTGCAGTCACTGGAAATCTAAAGCCCAACTACAGGGCCATGAAGTCCTCAAGTAAGTGGATCAACGAAAGTAGTTGGTCCTGTAGAAGAGGCTCAAGCAGGTCTGCAACCCGTGCAGGCCAGGACGCAGGGTCCCGACTCCTGTTGGTATTTTAAACGGTGTTAGTTTCCCAGTGGACAGAAAGCACGCGCACTACAGGAGTAGCCCAGGGCCGGCCAGGCTTGTCCGCTCCCAACAGGAGGCTGCGTGCAGCTGCCTTGGAAAACACCGGCAAATTCAGCCCCGTAGGGTCCCCAGAGCCTATGACCAGATAGAAGCCCCCCCATAGCCGCCTCACAGAGCAAATCACAGCAAGGTTGGGATTGTTATTTTCAAGTGCTTCTTTCACGACATTAAAAGAAATATTTTTTTCTGGTATATTAAAATTAAAAATAAAGTCATAACTTTTGATTTAAAATCAAACTCTGTTCCTGGCTTCTTTTCTCTTTTGTTCTGGGCAGTTCAGAGGGGACATCGGGACATTGACGCCTTCAAAGCTCAGGAAATCTTGTTCTACACTTGATGGCAATCAACTTCAGGATCCGGGTATGTTCCATTGTAAGCTTTTTAGGATATATTGGGGTGTCTGGAACAACGCGTCCACCAGCACTGGCCCTAGAACCTTCTATTTAAAACCTGCCACCTGTTCTGTGCAGAGGTTTTCAAGTCAAATCATTAGGAAAGTCTCTCTTTTCATATCATCTCCTAATAAATGAAGATGCAACTTTCTTTTGTAATTTACTCTATGTACTTAACTTGGAGCAAATTAGAGGGATGAGGTTCAGGATGCATGCTGCACAGAAATTATTTTTATTAACCTCATACAGAAAGGAAAACAGAAGCAGAGGTTGGGGTGTGCCTGGTTTTGGTAGCTTTGTCAGATCAAACACAAGCAACTGAGCCATCCAAGAGCTTTGACTACAGTCTCACACAACACATGAAATGAAAAAACACTACAACGACAGCTAATGTAAATGCTGTATATATTATTGCAAAACTAAGAAATATTTTAAAGTGGGCTTCCTAGGCATGAAAGCAGTCAGAGTGAGATCTGAATACCGTTTTCAGTAAGCTCACCATTCTTGGCTCTTAAATGTTTGCAATTAATTTATTTTAAAAAACAAAGATTTATAACTGGCACCATAAAACAGGAATTGTGAATTCAAAAAATTAGTAGTTGATTTTCAAAAACCTTGCTAGCATATAAAATTATTTTTTGCCCATTCTTGGACTCAGGCACATTCAGGAAAAAATAAATCCTTATTAAAATAAATGGGATTAGCCTAATCCCACTAATTAATTGATAGTCTTAAAACCTATACTGGTTTATGTGAACAATTTCTGCACTGTAAGAAAACCTCAAGAGTTTCTCCCCCCGCCCATCTCCAGGTCATATGAAGCAATGAAAATATTTCTACTACTTTTTGCAAAGCCCCCAAAGCAAAACACTAGAAAAACCACCAATAAAAATTCACTAGACAAAAACCATACAGCTAATTACTCATCGAGAGGCTTCCACCTCTAGACAGTTGACAGTTGGCTCTTAATGTTCTTACGACATCACTATGTGTGAGGAAGAGAGTGAAAATTACAGGTTTAATTCCCTTCAAACCAGTTTCAGATAAAAATAACTAGAGGACTATTCATATATCCATGAGACAAAAAGGATGGCAAGCTATAATGAGATGCCCAGTTTGATAAAAACTTTCTTTTCAAAACATCCCTAATGTCTGAGCACCAGATTCAGTGACTCGGTAGTTTTGTTGTTGTTTTTTTAAAAAATTAATTTTTATTTATTTATGCATACAAGAACTGGGTACAGATCAGAGATGTGCGGGGTTGGGTAGGGGTGGGGGTGAGCAGATTCACCAGAGACAGAGTTGGGAACAGAACAGATGGATCTACTGAAATGCACTGGTGAGGGGAGCAGGGTGCGAGACAGGAGAGGTCTGCTGTGTCATGTGGGTCAACTCCCTGGGCAGGATGGTGATAGCTTCATAGTGCTGAGACTTAACCCCTTGCGCCAACAGAGTGTCCCTGGTAGTTTTGCTTTAAATGAATAAGCCATAGCAAGTGCCCTGATTCAGTGACCAAGACAGCTGAATGACTGGAAGGCTCCCCCAGGTTGAATGTGGCTGATTAATCTCCAGTCCTGGTGGGTCTGGGTTACTGCTAAACACTGGACTGAATGGGGGATCCCTGCTGAGAAGAATGGTGATGGGGTGGCTCTCCATGGGGTGGGCGCTGCCCTGAGCGTCCCCCAGCCCCACCTGTGGCGACTGACGGACCTCAGGCAGCACCAGAGATGCTCTGGGTCAGGAAAGAGAGGTATGTAATCCACTACCTTGTACGATGTCACCTTTTGTACTTTCTTCTGCTTTTTATTGCTCTTCATCTTTTTTAAATTCGAAGGAAGGATTCATTGATATCTTGCCTCATTCATATCTGCATTCTAGAAAATGTATTTATACAGAAAAGATCACACTTGTGTGCCACTAGGAACAGGCGTTCCCACCTCTGGGTTAACCCATGGCTACAGCCCCCCACACCCACCCCCCACCATCTGAACAGCCAGTGGGTATTTTCAGAGTCCCGAGGAGAGAGCTCCATGCTCCACGCTCCGGGGTTTCACTCACAGCTTCCTTTTCTATCCACTACACTAATTCCTTTCCCACTAGAGGGAAAGCTGCCCCTCCCCGGGGGTTTCTCAGCTGTGTTTTATTTATGAAACATCAGTGGGTGTAGCATCTCCCCTCGAGAGAAGGCGAGGCCGCAGGCTATTCCTGCACCCTCCAAGCTCTTCCTTCCGTTGTAGTGACTATAAAATTTCAGAGCAATTTTGCAAAATGGGCACTTCGTCTCCATATTAGAAGCAGTTCTAATTTCAACTTAGTTTTAGAATAATAAAATCAATATAACAAATAAACCCACTGAGCTTCCAAGCTGACTAGTTAATTTGTCACCCGAATCCCTGAGACCCACCGGCCCTACAGGCAAATTGCTGGTTTGCAGCTCTCACTGAACCCATGTCACTTACTGAAGCCATGTATCCAATTCTGGAAATGGCCCAGGAGGTGGGATCTCACTGGCTCTATCGGGCATTTCTGTTATGTGGTCACCCCCACCCCACCCCAACTCCTCCCATCCCGCCAGCCCAGCTGCTGTAGCTGAAGTCTGTCATTCAGGGCCAGATTCAGCAGCCACCAGCACTGGGGAGAGGGACAGGTTAAGGCACCCGCACGTCTGTTCCTTCCCACTTCATGGCACTTATCACCATAGTAAATAACTAAGTGGTTATTCATACCAGCTTGGCCGCAATCCCCAACTGAAAACAATAAAATCATGTGGGAAAAAATGGAATACTATAAATTGCGGTGTGTTCTTATACTGGAATACTATTCAGCAACAAAAAAGAATGAACTTCTCATACACTGAATGGTATGGATGAACTTAAAAAATATTATATGCAGAGGATGAAGCCAGTCTCCAAAAATTCTGCTTATAAGATAGTCTGTAAAACAACCTAATCAATAGAGACAGAAGTAAATCAGGGGTAGCAGGGGGTGGGGTGGGCTAAGGAATGAGACAAGAGCACAAATCAAATGTTGAGGGTGCAGGGAAATGTTCTATGTCTTGATTGTGGTGATGTTACATGAATGTAGACATTTGCACCCTTAAAGTGGTGCTTTGTAAATTTATAGATGATTAAGAACTGAATCAATCAATCATTAAATCGGACTGGTTAAAGTCTGTCTTCTTCCATTGATTACAAACTATGGGACAAGAATCAAGTCGGCCCTTTCTGCCTGGCAACTCCCAGGCCTGGCAGAGACATAAACGTTGGTCAGAAGACTGAGTAAATGTTAGTATATGGCTGTGGGCGCAACCTGTACCATTATAGATCTTGTCATAGGCCTGTGAGTTCAGTGTGTTTGTAAATGTATGTGTCTGTGTTTGCGTGTTGGGAAAAGCTTTGTGCTTTGTCATTGTGTAATTATTAACAGGCAGAACTGTATTTTGAGTTTGGGTACCTTTTCCCTTATTTTCTTGTTATTTACTTGTTCTACTGGAAATGCTTTAATCTCGTGCCTAAGCTCTGGAGCCCACTTTGCCTTATGCTTGGGGGAATTATGTGACTGCTCAGTGCCTCAGTTTCTTCATCTGTCCAAATGGTGTAAAAGTGATAGTTACCAGATAGAATTATTGTGATGACTACATGACATAACCCCTCAGCGTAATTCTTAGTACATAGTCATTGCCCAACAAATGTCACTAAATATTTCTACTACTATTGTTACTTTCTCTTTTCTGGGTAGTATGAACTGAACTTCTTTATTCTTCAGTGTGACTTTCCAGAAGTTTGCCTACAGGACTTCATTATCTTTTTATTACAGCAAAATCTATAAACAAAAACAATAGCTAATCCAGGCTAATAGCAAATGAGATGCTAGGTAAAAATAATTTATGTGCATCAGGACAAATGTAAAGTTCTTTCTGACATTTTCGTTGTGGTTTGGTTTTTTGTTTGCTGCTTCTGATATTCATTTATGATTTATCCAATATCCTTGTAAGGAAGAAACAAACCTTTCACCTAAGCATTCATTACTTGGGCCTCCAATGTATTGTAACGTATCCTGAGAGATCATTTTTTTCCACCATATGCCCATTTCTGGCATGAATGTTGCAAGAAAACAATACTTAAGGAGGTAGAGGTGAATCAGTCTCTCAGCTCCACCCCCTGACTTCCTGAAGGGAAACAGCTGAGGGAATTACAGGAGCTCTCCGGCTGCACACCCGGACTTCTTGAAGGGAGACAGCTGGAGTCTGGGGTGGGGGCGCCAGAGAGGAGCCTCAGGGTAGACTTTAAAGACAGCGCCTTTGGGCCTCCAGAGGGGCCTTCAGCTTCTGTAGGCCTCTCATTTCTGCTCTAGTTTGGGCTCGGCTGCTCCTCTAAGCCAGGCTGGGGAGGGGGTTTCTGCTTCTGCTTCTGCCCTGGTCTTTTGCGGGGGACCAAAGGTGGCTTCAGCTTTGGCGGTACCTTTTGAACTTTGCTTCTCTCCTCCCCTCCCAGCCCACTGGACTTTTGCTGTCTTTCCCGTTGGGAAGCTGCCTCGTGTTCCTTTTCCTGCCACTCTGTCCCTGGGCCTCGGCCACTCCACTTTGGCTGCCTCTTTGGCTGAATGTTTGCCGGTGAAAGTGAGAGAAACTTAAGAAAGTGGAAAAATTTAGGATGGACGGTCTCACAAGGACAAACACCAGAGGTGGGGGTGATTGATAAATCTTAACCAGCTAAAAAAGATTCCAGAAATGTAAAGTGGGATTAGAAAAGATTATCAGCCAGAGGTGGGGGCAGAGAGGATTATCCATTTTAGAAGACCAGCCCAATCAGACCCCAAGATAATTTCCACAATAATTCCATCAAAGAACATTATACAAGAACCTTGCCCCCTGCCCTGCTAAAATGCAGCTCTTGCCTTTTAAGACGGCCTGCCTGAGTCTATGCGAGCGTCTCTTTTCCCTTCTGTTTTCTTCAGTACACTTGCTGTCTGCTAATGAATGGGGAGTTCTGCTGAAATCTTTCCCAGAGGGACCAAGAACCCTACACATTAAACCTCGTTATCTGCACCCCAACAAGAGGATAATTGACTTCAGAGTTTATCAGGACTCCTTATTTTGAAATCCATCTGTTTTTTTCCCTTTAACTGTTTGGGGTCCCTGGGTCCTTAGTTTGCCTGGCATCAATACCACTGGAAAGGCTCCTTGAGTAAGGCTTCATACTTCTGTGCTACTCTGTGACCATATTATTGTACTACAGTGAAATTTATTTCTTTTAAAATTGAAATTCCATTTGGCAACTTTTAGCCTTCAAAGTCCAGCTCAAACTAGAAGAAGGCCAGTATTCCCAACAAATAGCACGCTGTGGGACCTGTTTACTTTCCTTGCCTTTCCCCCTTCTATCACAGAGGTTCTTTATCAAGAGAAACCCTAAAGATGTAATGTACCACAGCTGAAAATCGCTAACACTGTATGAAAGACCAGAAAGTTAGGGCCTCCCCTGGTGGTGCAGTGGTTGAGCGCTGGGCTGCCAAGTCAGCCCCTGCAGTGCCAGTTCGATCCCCAGCCACCGGCAAGGGTCCCACATGGTGCACAGACCTCTCCTGCCACACCCACTGCTCCCCTCAGCAGTGTACTTCGTCAGTCTGCCTGTTTTGTTCCCCACTCTGGCTCTGGTGAATTCTCTCACCCTCCCATGCTTCTGACTGTACCCAGTGCTTGTATAAATAAATCTTTAAAAAAAAAAAAAAAAGTTAGAAAGACCAGAAAGTTAAAGTAAATCCTAAGAGTTCTCATCACAAGGAGAAAATTTCTTCCCTTTTTTCTTCCTTTTCTTGTATCCATGTGAGAAGATGAATGTTAACTGAATTTATTGTGGTCATCACTTTGCAATATATGTAAGTCAAGCCATCCTACTGTATTCCTTAAAGTTTACTGCTGATAATGTCAGTTATTTCTTTGTAAAACTGAGGGGGAAGAAACAGAAAAATCCTTATTACATTTTGTGGTGGAGAACCAGGTACAGGGGACAGGGGTCCAGGAGGCTGGCAGCCTCCCAGCTCCCAGAGAATCTTTGGGCTTTGTTTCTCTGGGCTCCGTGGTCTTCATTCTCGTGTTGCCTAGTGTTGTCTAGTGTTCTCTCTCGTTCACTTCGTAGCCATAGCTTTATCCCCATCCCAGCCTCTAGCATGTACAAGTGTGTACACCCATACTCCAGGTGTCCACAACCGGACAGCGTGCCCATGCCCACAAGCCTTCTGCTGCACTAACACGATCAAGGCTCCAGGTGATAGCCACAGAGGCTAGTGGTGCAAAAAAGCCTGATTATTCATTTACCCTAGACATCTGAAAGGCTATTTTTAGTTCTTACCAAAAGGACCCACATTTACACGTTTAAAACAATTTGAAGATTTTTATTTTTTTAAGAAAACTACTCCTTTCTAGGAGCATTTCTTTTAAAGATTTATTTATACAATAACTGGGATATAGGCCAGATGTGCAGGAGAGTGAGAGGATTCACCAGAGACAGAGCGGGGAACAGAACAGGCAGACTGATGAAATACACTGCTGAGGGGAGCAGCGGGAGAGACAGGAGAGGTCTGCTCGCCATGTGGTTATCTCCACGGCTGGACGGGATCAAACCCGCACTGCAGAGGCTGCGAACAGCTTCACAGCACAGCGCGCAATCACCTGCACCACCAAGGAGGCCCAACAATTTGAAGATTTTTATATCTTAAACTCCTTAGAGCTTAAAGTATAAGAAATTTCATTGCACCTAACCACTGATTTAATGTTTAAAAAGAATTTTTCAACTTCTATAAGTACATATATATATATATATGTACTTATACATATAAGTACACCACACACCATATAAGCTGTGATGCAAACCCCCATATTCCCAACCCCTAGGTCTTTAATCTTTGTTAACATTTTGCCATATTTACCATATTCATTTTACAGTAAATCCCAGGTATTAGGAGATTTCAGTCTGAAATATTTCAATTATTGCTTAAAAGGCATTTTCTTATACAATCGCAGTATTGATGCTATGACTAAAACAACAGGGTCAGTGGCCCCAGATTTCTCTGATTGTTAGTTGGTGTTGTCATTTAACTGCTGCCCCTGCTCCTGCCCTAAATGAAAATTAGATCTTAAAATTTCATTAGATTTTAGTTCAAGATTTTTGGCAAGAATGCTGCAGCTGGGACTCTGCGTTTCATATAACACAGTTCCTGGAAGTCCCACCTAATCCTTTCACCTGATCCTCTTGCTAATCTATTTTGATCATAGTTGCCTGAATCATTTGTTTCATTGGGGGCTGAAAAATTGAGATTCTGTAATTCTGTTACTTTTTCCACATTTATTAACAAATCCTTTCACATAATTAAAAGGTATTCTTTGTCAACTGAGGCAGTTCAGTCATCCTAAAATACAATTTACATAGGAAACTATATAGGTAAAGTAGGATAAAGCCTTAATTTTTGCCTTAGATGGCAATTTTCAGAGTATAAATCTGGTGTACTGGCTGCTTCCAATTGTCACAATTGAATTCTAAGATTTTTTTCCCCTTTCATTCTCTTCTTTTCTCCATTATCTTGATGAACTCATGGATTTTTTTATATTCAATATGTTTCAACTAACTTTTGCCCTTATTGCTTCATGGCTGCTCCAGTTATTCCATTTTTGGGCTTTGGGGCCCCCCAAATGGCCACCGTGTCCCTTTGGTGAGTTCTCCTAAGTCTCTCATAGGTTCAATAGGATATCTCAAGGTCACTGAGGGTTTTTCTGACCTGCACCCAGAATTAGCCATTTCCTAGGGGAGCCAGAGGGGGGAAATCACTTCTTTTTTTTCTATTCTAAAATACTTTACATTAATCTGAATTTAACTACATGGTCAGGTTGAAAATCAACTGATTTCAAAGAGGAAAGCCCACTTAGGTGCTGCTTGCAAAAGACATTTTAATTAATATAATCACCAAGCACAGACAAGTAAGATTATCAAAGCACTTTGGGCATTTCCTCACTAGTTTTGCAATATTCCCATTAAGTTGGTACAAGACAGTTTTATCCCCATCTAACAAGGTGAGCTGAATAGGAAAGCAGAACCTTAATTGTACAGCATATTAGATCACAAAAACCCTTAGCAGGCATGTTCCTTCACAATTAACAAAAAGCTACTCAAGGCTTTAAAGTGTACATACAGTCCAAAAAGTATTTCATTAACTGACAATGAAATTTTAGTGAAGAAATTTAGAAGTGTTTTGATCATAGCTTAAATGTTTTTATTCCACATAAATCTAGATAAGGATTAACCAGAGGCATTACTTCCTGGTTACAGCAAATATTCATTTATTTGTTCAGTCAATAAATATTTATATGCCTAGAAAAAGGAGACACTAACATTAAATCCTTTTAGCTATGATGTTTTAAATTAACTTCTAGAAAGAGGACACTTTTTTGGTGAATTTAAATCAGTCACGATGAAACCATTCCAAAACCGTCAAATGCAAGGTACCAGCATATGACAAATTCAAAAGACTTGGACATATGAAAAAGAAATTAACTTAATTTCCCTCGAGATCCTCAACACTTGGCAATGGATAGTTCCTTGTTTTGCACTGTGGCTTAGGTTAGGTTTTCAAGTCATAAATCTGCTTTATTCTCATTTTGGTTGCCAACTTGTCATTAGCACCTCCGAAGCAGCCTCAGCCACCTCATTGTCAGTACCAGAGAGTCAACGTGAGACAAATGTATTCCTCCTGGGGGGGAAGGGCCTCTGTCTAAATGGCCCAGAAGACTCCCAATAGGGGGCTTTATTTCTATGGATTTTCCTGTTTGTCAGGAGATACCTTGTCACCAGAGCCATAAATGTTCACTGTTACTTTTCAAGTGCTGCCCAAGAGCATGCTTCCAGAGCACCCCTGTGGGCCAGCTCTGCTCCCGGAGTGAGTACCCCAGGCGCCCACTAAGCCCTCTCGGAGCTGTGGTGTGTGATTATGCACAAGTCACTCCCCTTCAGCCACCCTCGGTTTCCTCACCTCCAGGTGATCTGGCCGTCACCACAGCTCCTTTCCCTCCCAATCGAAGTTTCTTCTGCCTCTCCAAAACCCTCCAAGTCCACATTGGCAAAAGAGACAGCCCCAGGCCTGTGCTGTGCTGGATTTTCATCTGCATCTCTGAGGCTTGGTTCTTTTCAGCTGATAGAAATTCAGGGCGTCCCTGGTGGTGCGAGGAGTTAAGCCTCAGCACTGCGAAGCTATCTGCAGCCACTGTGCCTTGAGTTTGATCCCCGGCCAGGGAGCTGACCCACATGGTGCAGCAGACCTCTCCTGTCTCGCCCGCTGCTCCCCTCAGCAGTGTATTTTAGTCGATCTGCCTGTTCTGCTCCCCACTCAGTCTCTGGTGAATCCTCTTACTACCACCCCCACCCCGGCACCTCTGGCCTACACCCCAATTCTTGTATGCATAAATAAATAAAATAACTCTTTAAGAAAATAAAAAAGAAATTCAAGTGGAGAATTTAGGACTGCCAAGGAAAAACAGTAATTGAAGTCAGAAATCACCATCAACAACCTGACTTTCCCGAAATACAGGGACTGCACAATAGAACTGAACAGATTATCAGAAAATAATCCAGTGGCTCACCTAGTCTTTTTGCAGGGATATTGCCTTGCTTCAGATTCACTTACATGACCTAAGCCTACAAGTTCCTGCTGGTTATGATCATACCCTTAGAGGGTGGGTAGCAAGGCAGTGAAACACAAGTGCTCTTCAGTCAGAGTGGGTTTAGTTCTTACCCTGCTGTTAACTAGCTGTGTGACAAGTTACTTAACCTCAATCTGCCTCAGTTTCTTTATCTGTGCAATGTGGAGAGTAATAATACCTCCCTCATACATAAAATACAATACAGTTGTTAGACGGTGCCTGGCCATCCTCCATTCCTCAGTAAATGTTAGCAAGTAAGCATCAAACACTGCTGACCAAAACAAGAATTTGTGTTTCTTTTAACACATCCACATGACCCTTCATCACCCACCTCCACAAGCTCACAAGTCACTCGGGTTACACCCATCACACAACACCAGTAGGGAAGTTCCTTTACAAAGCAATCCAGTAGAGAAACCCTAACTTCCAAATATTTCCAGAACACCTTCTTCAAGTTAGTTCTTGCAATCTAGATGTAAATCAATCAAAGTTAGACTGGGCCATTCTCCCTCCCTAAAGAGTTGCTTAAAAATGCGTCTCCTGGCATTTTGCTAGCATTTTCCCCCCTGAAATTCCTACCTACTATGATCTAGAAACATGTGCATGAATGCTGCTGCATTAGTCCCCTTTTAACAAGATGCTTCAGGCCACGATGTCTACACCACAGGCCTTAACGACGTCATTTCCAATATCTACAACCAACCCCTTGCACGAAAACCAAGCACTTCCTGTCCCCACAATTGTTGGAACAGTTAAAATATCTTCATAAGAGGCATTTATAAGTGTGTCTCACTGAATGCAAAATTCCCCCAAATTCCTTCACGTGTGCTGTATCAGAAAGGAACTTAAGGCTGTCAATAAAAAAAGGAGTATTTTTCCCCTTTTCTGCCATGGGGGCTAGCCAGAGGAGTTTGAAACCATCAGAACATGCCCGAAGCTTACCGGCTTGTAAATTATAAATAGACTCGCATTTATACTTCAAGAGATCACTCTGGAAGTTTCCCAACAGCTTTCAGAAAACAATTTCCCAGGTGCTTACATCAAATGACTGAGGTATGTACAGTGTTAATTCTGGTTCACATATTAGTGTGTGTAATTTTTTTTACTTTGGTGAACATATAATGTGACACTATATTCTTAGCTAGTTTCAAGCAGGAGACAGAGGATTAATTCACCAACTTGGAATTTTTTGCCTGGATCTCAGCTGGGGGAAAAAAAAAGCGTTCTTACCTTAGAAGCCAACAGACAGAACTTCTTAGGAAGCAGAGTGTGGGGGAATGTGTTAGGAGGCCTGTGGGGAAAGAGAAGAGAAAATTCATACAAACACCTTTTTATTAGCACTCTATTTAATAAATTCATGCTTTCCCTGCAAATTAAGTCTTTTCCATGCAGACACAGTTGAACATTAAGAAAAACATCACCTTTTGTAGAAGAAAATATGGCAAGTTTCACAAGAGACAAAGGGACAATTTTTCTAGTTGTAAAACTACAAATTATTCTTCAGTAACATCCATCACGGTCACGGTGAAGACAACTGCTATGGAAGTTGGGTCCCCTCTCGTGACCACCTAACCCGACCACTCATCTCTCCTGAGTCCTGTGTGTTTAATCTAAACACAGATTAACTCCCTGCTGGTCTAGGGGCTTGGGGAGCTTCTGCTTCAGGGCAGACACAGCCAAGACCAAAAAGCACATCACGTACAACAGGGCCTGGAAATAGCAGACAGTGGCATCAGGAAACCCCATTACAAGGAGACTCCAATCCGTTAAGTAGGTGGAGCCCAAGTTCCTGAGGAACATGCACTTTGCCAAGAAGCACAAGATGGGAGAAGATGCAGGCTGACAATGCAAGGCCACCCCTGGGTGCCAAGGCCATCGAGGCCCTGGGAGAGCCCAAGAAGGCCAAGGCCAATGACCCCAAGGGTAGCAGCCACAAGCTCAGTCCACTTGGCTACACATCTCACCCCCAGCTCGGGAAACAAGCCGGTGCCCCCACTGCCAGGGCCTCAGGCTCTGACAAGGCCCACGCAGACGAGACCCGGCTTAGACAACTCAGGCTCCCGAAGGTGCCCGTGTGCCCACAAGGGCGCCAGAGCAGAGAGCCAGCACACCCGTCTGCCGATGTGAGCCCAGAGGACTGGTGTGGCCCCGGCTGCTGTCTGCATGGGGCCAGGGTCCTCCTGCCCTATTTATATCATAAACTGTAGGTAGGGTCTGTCAAAAAAGAAAGAAGACTCAAAAAGACAATATGGTGGATACTAACAGACTTCTGCCTCCATTCGGGGCAAAATGGGCCACAAGACTGGAAACTTATATAGGATAAAGAATAAGGAACCAAAAAGAGAAAAATAAAAAACAAAAGAGGGGTTAAAATATATTCGGAGTCATACAATGAGTGACTGAAAAATCTGAACTTGAACATGACTCACCTGAGTGCCCAGCTCATGCTTTTAATTACCCCGTTGTTCTCAAATTTCGGTTACTGCCTTATAAGTACTGGGTTATTCTATAATAGACTCCTAAATCTCACAATCTGTCAGAGCCATAAAAATGAAACTAAGTTTGGAAAGACAATGATTTCACAAAAGGGTTGATAGCTTTTATTTGCTGTTCTCCAAGGCATGCAAATAGAGGAGGAAAAAATACTTCTACAATGGCATAATGGAACAAAGAAAATCACCCACTCATTTTCAATTCTCTGCCCGGACTGACCTACTCGTTAATTCTTTTGCCTTCATATGTTCCTCTGCCTCGTTTTTTTTTTTTATTGTGATGGAAACTAAAAACCACAATAAAAAGAATCTGAAGTATATCTAAAACTAGATAAGTGCCAGATAAGAAAATCCACAGTCCTGTTAAACTGGTTAGTGCTGGGGCACTTCCCACTTGCAGGTAAATTCCAGCCCCTGGTACCTGACCAGGAAGGGTTCATCCAGCCCCAGCACACATGTGCAGTCATACCTACCTGGCTCAGCTTTCCCCAACCATTCTAATCTCTTCTATTCTTTTCTCAGCTCCTCCAAGGTGCCAGCTCTCCCCCTTGGTGGCTTCACATTCCCCTATTTTGATCAGAAGCATCTTCCTTCTTCTTGCTTCCTCCTGATCTAACTCTTCTTATCTCAGCTTCCTCAATCCTGACCCCTGCAGATTCGTGCAAACTCCTACACCTCACCCCAGGCTTGCTCTGTAGTCCTCATGCCTTCCTAAAACACCACCTGCCTCTCCACATGGACAAGATATTCTGGGAGGGCAGCTTCCATTTCATACCCAGCCCTTTGTACAATCCCTGTGACATAAAGAGAGCTGCAACATTTTTTTTTAATAATTGAACATAAAAATAAGCAAATTAATAACACAAGAGAATGGATCATCACCAGAACATTCTTTAAAAAAATCACCACAGGTTTAGTTTTGGTGACTTTTGTCTCCCCTCCCCCTGCCACCTTCTTATTCCTTCACGCCACTTCTCATTTTCTGGAGCAACGGCAAAGCTGAACAAGCTGTTGGCTCTTCTTTGGCTATGCAAGCAAAGGCTGTCTTAACCCTCAGTGATTAACCCTGTGACATCCCCACGAAGGACCATTCATCACTCAGTAACATGCAAAATCCTTTGAACCTAAACTTCCTCATTATCTGTAATTACTCTTTGAGGCACATGACATGTTAACAAGAATAAGTGCAATTACCCAGCTTTGCAGCCAGCAGCCATACTTATTGATACTATGATTAGAAAGTTACTAAATATAGATGTGATAATAATCTCAGGCTTTGTTCCAATGTGCCCAGATGCTACAATGCCACCTTCTCCAGATGGCTGGGTCAATTGAAATCAGGTGATAACATCATGTTTTTGTGAGTCTTAGTCCAAGGATAGAAGGTAGAATTATTATCAGTGGGTGATCAAAGTGCTGAGACTTGGTAGCTGAAGTTTTGGAAATCTCAGTGTCAACAATGAGAGCAGCAGACTGAGAGAAAGACAAAGGAAGTATAGCAGATCTCCTATCCAACCACAGAGCGAGCACAGAGCGGAAGTCTGCACCAGCTTGTCCCCGCCCCCAGCCGCATCCTACTCCCACTGAGGGTTCCAGATGGTTCTGACAACCAATGAGTCTCCTCCTGGCTCCCACGGCTGTGACACAATAAGCTGGCATCATCATTTCTCTCCAGAATTGCCTCCCGGTCTGTTGGTTTTGCCAACTATTAAACCAGTTTGCAATCTATTAAACCACCTACGGAAGTTTCAGTGGAAGTTTCATTAGCAAAGGCCCCCTAACTCGAGGAAATTCTCTTGGAAAAAAAGGGGTGGTTACAAAAGATGGATTCATCAGAGTTCTTAGTTATGAAGGACAGAATCCAAATTCACATAGGGTTAGTTAGGAGAGGCACTGGGTGAGTCCCTCTTTGCTCTGCGTTACTGTCTGTGGCTCCAGTTCCAGGCTCTCCCCAGAGGGCACTGCGGCTACCTGTGGCACCAACATCCCTCCTCATTCTGAGGCTGCCCTACCTGCAGGAGATACTCTTTCCCTTTAGCGCCCACAGAAATCCCA
This sequence comes from Talpa occidentalis, assembly GCF_014898055.3. Classification (NCBI taxonomy): domain Eukaryota; kingdom Metazoa; phylum Chordata; class Mammalia; order Eulipotyphla; family Talpidae; genus Talpa; species Talpa occidentalis. Next base: position 96,183,506 of record NW_023601322.1, read on the forward strand.
CAATCATCTGAAACCCCTTCCCTCGTCTCCATCAATTAGTCAGGGTAAACTGAGGGATGCCATGCTGATCGGGTCTGGGTCACCAGGCCCAGAAACGGGGTCTGCCTTGCTGAGAACTGGGAAACATCTCAAAGGAAGAATGAGTTGCTGCACCAGAGGAAGGGGAAAAACAGGCCAGGCTGACAGCCAGCCACAGCCACTCAGAAAGGCAAACGTCTTGCCGTCCTCCGGAGGCATCCACCCCCCTGCCTCAGTCCTCAGTAGCATGCATTCTCCTACACATGCAGTCACTGGCCTGATTTCTTCTCCTCCAGCAACAACAGTGGTAGCTCAAGCCTGAAGTAGCACTTGTTATGTTATTACATTTTTACTCTTTTACTCTGAACAACTCCAGGTGCAGTTGTTTTTCTTTTCACCCACTCTTTATAGATGAGGAAACTGAACCACAGAGAAGCAAGGTCAGTCGCCAAGGTGACACAGTGAGTGGCAGATGTGCGTTGAGGGCAAACCCAGCAGGATGGCTCCAGTGGGCCTTGATGGCCATTTGCTGTGTTGCCTTCGTAATAGTTTCCCTGTGATGCAGAGCTTGGTCTCCAAAGCAGGGGTGAGAACTGAGATCATTTTCACCCCAGACTTAGATAACAGAATCCTAAGTCTTTGTACTCAAAGACCCTTTAGTGGACGTTGGTCATTGAAAATTCTTCGAGATTTTTACATATGAAGTTTTGATTCAGTTGGGGAAAAAAAGGAAATTGAGGATATTTGGAAATTAATATTTCTCAACATTCACTTATGCACAAGCCTCTTTGCAAGTTTTGTCTAATTTATGTAGCACTTCGTGTATCATTTACCTGGTGTTCTTATTGAGCTTTTTTCTTAAATTGCCTCACTTTTTATTTGGTCCTGATTGTAGCTCAGAGACCTTAAATCCTTGACTTGATGTTCTGAGTGTCTTTTTGCTACAACATACAGCCTACCTCTCTCTGTTGACTTCGCTTTAGGGCATTTTACAGTTATTATGTTTTTTGTTTTTTGGTTTTTTTTTTTTTAATTATTTATTTATTTTTTAAAGATTTATTTATCTACACAAGAACCGGGATACAGTCAGAAGCGCGGGAGGGTGAGAGAATTCACCAGAGCCAGAGCGGGGAGCAGAGCAGGCAGAAGGACCGAAGTACACTGCTGAGGGGAGCAGCAGGCGGCAGGAGAGGTCTGCGCGCCATGTGGGACCCTCCTCCAGTGGCTGGGGAGCAGCCGGGGAGCAGCCGGGGATCGAACCAGTGCTGCAGAGGCCGCGGGCAGCTTCGCAACCCAGCGCTCAACTGCTGCGCCACCAGGGAGGCCCCAGTTATTATGTTTTTTACAAAGGAAAGATTCATGGCTACCCTATGTCTGGCAAAACTACTAGTTCACTGGCAACTCTGTGTCACATGTAATTGAGATGTGCACATTGTGTTTTTAGACTTTATGCTTTTGCACATTTCACAGACTACAGTGTAGCATAATCATAACTTTTCTATACACTGGAAATCAAAAAATGTTGTGACCTGCTTTACTGGAGTAGTCTGGAAGCAAACCCACAATATCTCCAAGGTGTGGCCACATTCAAAGCAAGCACCAGGGGGGCCTCCCTGGTGGCACAAGAGGTTAAGATACAGAACTATGAAGCTATCCGCAGCCACTGCAGCATGAGTTTGATCCCTGACCAGGGAGGTGACCCATATGGAGCAGCAGACCTCTCCTGACTCCCCACTGCTCCCCTCAGCAGTGTATTTCAGTCAACCCACCTGTTTTGAAACCCCCCTCTGTCTCTGGTGAATTCTGTCACCCCCACACCTCTGGCCTGTACCCCGGGTTTTATATGCATTAAAAAAACCCACAAAGCAAGCACCAGGGAAATCAAATTAAAATCTCTAGATAACACTGCTATGGCCAGAAAGGGTCAAACTGAAAACCCTGCAGCAGGCCCGCTGAGCCGCTCACACATCATTGGTGGGCATAGAAGATGGTAGAACCACTTCAGAAAAACCTCCATAAGTTTCTTATACATAGGACGAAAATATACACCTATCCGATGCCCAGCAATTACAATCCCGCTGGAAAGAAATGAAAATATCTTTACACCAAATACTTGTATAAGAATATTCCCTGTGGCTTTATTCATAATGACTAAAAACAAGAAACAAAAAGAAATTAGAAAAGCAAACTGGTATGTTCATAGATTAGAATATTATTCAGCAGTGTAAATGAATTAACTTCTGACTAGTATGACACAGGAATGAAGAGAATGAGACAAACTGGAAGAATCCTTACACAAAAGAGTGCATTCAATATGATCCCATTTCTTTGAAGTTGTAGAATAGGTGACCTTATCTATGGTGATAAAAAAATGAAAACAGCAGTTGACTGGAGAAAGGTTAAAGACAGAGACTAAGGAAGACCGGGCTTGGGAGCTCTCTGCAGAAGAGGGTTTTTATGGGAGTTTGGGTTACACAGGTGCACGTATGTCTCTGTGAAATCCAGCAAATTCTACTCACAGAAAAGGAAGCTAATAATAAATATAGAATTCTTTTTAATGTAACCTGCTTCTGAAAAACTTGGTGGGAAAGGTACTGGTGTCTGCAGTGCATTCAAAATGAGATGGATAAAATGTGTTAAAGTGGGGTGAATTGATGGCTGGATGGAGGCACGCATAGGAGGTTATGTGTGTGATAAAGCACTTCCAGTAAAATCTAAAATGGCAGGATCTAGGTGGTAAGTTGATGGGTGTTCCCTGTAAAATTCTTTCCACTTGGCTATATTTTTGAAAATTTCCACAATAAACTGTTGAAGAAAAGCAAATACCTAACCACTAAAATAAACTGTTCACATAGAAGCCACCTGCAAGTGCTTGCCCCCTCCAGGGAAGTGGCCGGGCTCTGAGGGCACTGCTCTGCACGGCTAGAATTGCAAAAGAACATGACTCTTGCCCGGGGGAAGCCTGCAAATTGAGTGAAAATGTCTGGCTTCAGTTCATAGCCATCGCTCCACTTTGCACGTCAAAAATTATACATTTCCTCCAATTTGTCTCCATTCCCAACTTTTCTGAAGCCAAGGAACACCGACTAAAATTTGTCAATGACTCAGTTCACCTTCAGGAAGGTCATTCTTTCAAAAAAGAAAGGGATCTGGCTTCTGAAAATCTTGGTCTCTACATAAATGTGTCTCTAAGGGCAGGAGGGAAAAAAGACTCAAGGCTGATGACTGTGGGAATTGTAAGTTTTATAGGAGCCATCACTTAACCGGTAGCCTGAGATGCTGATAAAATTCAGCAGGAAAGGAACAGTTGTATGATGCGTTATCAAATATTTGAATGCAACATATGTCTAATGCCTGAATCCTCACCAACAGTGATTTGGAGTAAATTTTTTTTTTAAATTAATGGCTGTTACTCAGAGTTTCAGCAATGGTCATTAGTCAGGAGAAACAGAGAATGCTGGGACAGCAGAGCCGGCAACACAAGGGGCATTAGTGATGAAGCGCATAGGCAGAATACACAAAATAGTGGGGTTTTTTTTTTTAGCAAAAACACTATCTTGATCAAGGGGGAAAAGCACAGAAGACAAACACTCAACAGTCTGAATGAGTCTGAGTAGCTATTTGCTGAGATCACATCTGTGGAAGAAAAGAAAAATGGCAGTTGGGCTTTCGCCTGAGACGCAGAAGCCGTTCTAAGTGAGCGGTTATAAAGCTCCCGTTGATTGGAATTACAGTGCAAATGCAAGCTTCCACTTGACCCACTCTAGCATTACAAGAAAGAAATGATTTCCTGGGTAGAGCTGTGTCATCTGCCAAAGGGAAAGAAGCACATCTATGATTTTTTTCTTGTTTTAATATCTACACGAAAGCCACTCATTTACTACCTACCTGATGCAGACAGACTAACAGTAACTGTATTGGAAATTATTTTTACAATGATGATGCAAAGAGAAAAGTGAGCACACATAGATGAAGACTAGGGAAAGGTCTAGAAGACTTCAAAACCACCCTTCAGGGAAGAGGCCAAGCTGCCACAGCTACACCAAAGGTGAACTGCAGGTGGCTGAAGTGGACAAATCTCAATGACATGGCATGGTGAGCAGACAGGGCATGAACACGCCAGGGCCATGCACATGCAGGCGTGCAGGTGTTGACACACTCACCAAGGACATTCCCATTTATTTTTCATAAAATAAAATATTTTTCGTGAGCTTTGAAAACCGACCTTGAAAGTGGTCCGGAGAGAGTCTCCTTGGCCCAACAAATCTCTGCGAGTACTTTGATTTTCTTTGCCTCCAAAATGAACCTATCCATTGCAGTCATGCCTCTTAATTGTCAAACTGAAGAGATGGAAAAGAAGCCAAGTTTCTGATTAAATTAATGTGCCAGTTCTCTGGATTATGGAAGGCCTCTTGCAAACCCCAAAGGGATAGTATGTTTTTTGTTTTTTGTTTTTGTTTTTTAGGATTGCTTTCTACAAAGTGAATGAGCAAGAGGGCCAATCTCGACAATCCAGGGGTGAAATGAGGTGCCATAAGATTTCTTCCTAACCTCCCCAAGCTAGACTCAATTTGCCCACCCAGGTCTTGTGCCGGAGATGTTAATCCCTGCTCATGCCTACAGGAGCTTCCTGTGTGATGGAATTTTGATGAAACCTTACAAAATTGGAAGTTTAGTGTAAGAGGAAATAAATCACTTAGAACTTCACAGGATCTTGTGGGTCTGCTAGACTTAAATGGCCTGCTTGGCCATCTCCTTGGTTACATGGAGTTCTGCATTCAAATACAAGGTCAGTCCAAACCAGTCAATTAGTTACAAGGCTCCTTCAAGTTTAACAAGAGCAGGATGCTTGCTCATCCTGGAACAGTGGGTATGCATCATGAGGTATGACTGGGAATGCCTGCGGGGCCACTGACTGTACAACTCTGCCCTCCCAGAGTCTGATCAACAGAATGCCTTGTCAATAAGATTGGAATCATGAGTAGGGGGTCTGGCGTATGGTTTCCATCTCAATATCAAGTCATCAAGCAGATGTCAGCAGACTCCTCTTCCCCCTGGAAACCCTAAAATTATATGCACATTTGCTCCGTTTCATCCATCCTTTTTTTTTTTTTTTTTTTGTTCTCCTGTCCTGTGTAGTTGATGCTGTATTATTATTCCATCAATAAGATGCCAGGAGCTTGCTCTTTCAGCAACATCCTGCAGTGTGTAGCCTGCTCCACGACTCCCATTGGACTGTGTTGTCAATGCAACTAGATCTGGGACCCCTCTGGAGAGTGGTGCTCAGTTTGGGAATTGCCTATTTATTTGTTTGTTTGTTTAGACATTTCACATTTTTTAAAGATTTATTTATTTATGCATACAAGAATTGGGGTACAGGAGGCATGGGAGGGTGAGCGGATTCACCAGAGACAGAGTGGTGAGCAGAACAGGCAGATGGACAGAAGACACTGCTGAGGGGAGCAGCAGGCAAGACAGGAGAGGTCTGCCGCGCCATGTGGATTTCTCCCTGACCGGCCAGGAATCGAACCCGCTCTGCAGAGGCTGAGGACAGCTTCACAGCCCAGTGCTTAACCCGCTGCGCCACCCGGGAGGCCCTCATGGCAGTTTTTGAATAAGAACATGGTAACAACAGCGAGGGAACATGAACTCATTTGGAATCTAAAAGACAAATGGAAAGAAAGCCATGTTTGTGGAAGGAGAAAGGGAAAAGCTGATTCCAAGAGTTCTGATGTGGCAGAAGGTTAAAAAGCTGTTGACACTTCTGCTTCCCTCCATGCGTGATCTTGATTTCCTGTTGCCATTACAGAGAAAGGGATCCCTCCTATTAGCTATTGGTTGCAGGAAGGAGAGACAGCTCATGACCATTTCCAGCTCAGGACAAGTATAGCCATTACTGAATAATTTAGCAGACACACAGAGTGTAAAAGGATTTGAAGAGCAGCGTCTAAAACTGAAAGTTACTAAGCAATGAATTGCTGAAGGTCAGATTTGTTCCTGGAAGATAGAACGCCCCTCCTCTTGACCATTATGGAAGCTGCTTTTATTTTAACCATCCCCAACTGCATAATTTGTGAGGAGATTACAAAGGCCAATTGTTAATTGTTCTAAATATCGCCTCCTAGGTTTCGTACAGCCTTTTGCGCCACATAACTTCCATTATTTCATCCCTCTTTTAATCTCGCTGTTTACAAAAGTGTTCAAAGTGTGTAGGAAACATTTTCTGGACCTCTTAAGGCACTTCCAACTGTGAAGGAAAATTCCCAGTTCAGAATCATCTTCATCCAGCAGGAACGCGCAGCAGACCCAGCCCAGCCAAATGCAAGGAATGTGAAGAATTCTCCTCTGGAATCTACCAAGGGCTCAGCAGGACTGAGGAACAATTTCTTTCGTGTTCTTTTTGCCATTTTTAACCATGAAGTACATATGTAACATACATAAACATAGATATTACTAATTTATAGGACATGGGCAGCTTGTCCTACAGAGAAATAATATTAAAAATACCCCTACTGAGACAACATTAGCAGGCTCTCAGAGGCCCCAATGCTGGTCACTGAGGACATTCTCTCTCAATGCCCAGGGCAGCCACCCTTCAGATTTTTTTGTCAATGACCCCTTGCATTTCTTTATCACTTTACCTCTTGACCCTGCTGAACAAACAATATATTGTTTAATTTTATGTGCTCACAGACATTCTCTACTGGAATTATTTAGCATGTAAGATTCTCTTTTTTTAAAGATTTATGCATACAGGAACTGGGGTACAAAGGTGTGGGGGGTGAGAGGATTCACCAGAGACAGAGTGGGGAGCAGAACAGGCAGATCTACTGAAATACACTTATACACTGCTGAGGGGAGCAGCGGGCAAGACAGGAGAGGTCTGCTGCGCCATGTGGGTCAAGAATTCATGCTGCAGGGCCTCCCCTGGTGGCCCAGCGGTTGAGCGCTGGGCTGAGAGGCTGCCCACAGGCTGTGCAGCGCCAGTTTGATATCTGGCCACCAGTGAGGGTCCCACAAAAAAAAAAAAAAAAAAAAGAATTCATGCTGCAGTGACTGCGGATAGCTTCATAGTGCTGAGACTGAACCCCTTGCGCCACCAGGGAGGTCCCTGAGATATCATGTTTTTATGTTAAGATTTTGTCATGACAAAGGCAAACATCAAAACCAACCCTTGAAAGCTGCCCTATATCTCAGGCATCCAGAGAGCCAGGGAGAGCGGGGAGGAGGGTGCGGGCACAGCGGACGAGGGTGGAGGATGGTGGGTACTTCAGTGGTGGGTACACCTGGGGGGAGAAATCCTGTACTGTCCAAATATTAACAAGGACATAAAACAATGGTAATTTTTATACACAATAGTAGAAAAATTATACATAACATAAAGATTTTGCCATGAATAGATGTTGAATTTTATTTTATTATTTGTTTAAAGATTTGTGTATTTATTTATACAAGCACTGGGTACAGTCAGAAGTGTGGGAGGGTGAGAGAATTCACCAGAGCCAGAGCGGGGAGCAGAACAGGCAGACTGAGGAAGTACACTGCTGAGGGGAGCAGTGGGCACGGCAGAAGAGGTCTGTCGTGCCATGAGGGACCTTCGCCGGTGGCCGGATATCAAACCGGCGCTGCAGAGGCTGCGGGCAGCTTCGCAACCCAGCGCTCAACCACTGTGCCACCAGGGGAGGCACTAGATATTGAATTTTATTGAAAACTTTATTTCTTTTTTGATTTTTTTATTGTGTTGCATTATGCTAACTTGTTTTCAATAATTAACCAATTTTTCATGTATTATATCATCACCACTTGGTCATACATTATCTTTTGAATGTATATCTGAATTCATTTTTTAATGCTTTGATCGGACATTTTGCACTTTTAGAATAATTGAGTTTGGCTGTAATCTTGTACTATGCTTGTCTAATTAAGAAGTAAGTGTTCTCTTAAGCCCCTTGTTAGGTAGGGAGTGTTTGCCTTGAAATATTTTCATTCAAAGGTTTTAACAGGAAAAAGTCATAGAATTCCAAAGAAATCAGTTTCTAAATTAGCACATTTTCATTTGTCATCACTTACTACAAAATTACCAGTGTGGATCACACAAATGATAAGTGTAAGCCTATAATGTATCATAACTATAAACTGAATGCTCTCACCGTTTGTGAGATTGAGCTAAATGTTCTGCCCAGATCAAAGAAAGTAGAACTGACCCAACCAGTGTGATCACCTGCTTTTAGCCCCAGATTTTTTCTGAGGCTACAAAAAAAAAAATTCTGACTATTGAGGATGACACAGTTTACAGATCATTTCCATCCTTGCTGTGTAAAGAGTGAGCTGGTGATTATCCAGGATAGTCTTCTTCAACTCTGCAGAAGGACTGAAGGGAGAAACAAAAGCACAGCCACAGATTTGTCTCGGGGACACCGAGTAGGTGTACAGAATCAGAAAATCAATCTCTGCTTCTTGAAATGAAGTGCTAACGGGGTCAATACAGGTGGTTCTGCTTGGCCCTTCTTTTTGCTCCAGTTCCCAGTGGATCAGATCCATTTGGTGCGATGGATCTGGGGGACTTGGCTGCCACAGTGTGTTGTGCAATACCCAGGAGCCCCATGTTGGGGAGATGGGACGACACCCGAGGGGCAGCCTGTTTCACTGGGTGGTGGAGGTGGGGGCCCTGCTGGGTGCTCACTGTACACATCCAGACTTCCTCCAGGAGCCTGGCCGCACTGACTCTGTCCCAAAAGAAAAAAGACATTTCAGCACAGGTGCTCATGAGACAGCTGATGTGACCAGGAGTGTGATGGTTGCCATGAGGGCCCCACAGAGAATGAGCCAAAGATGTGCCACAGGAAGTGCATTTATTCCTGAGAGCTCAGCTCAGCCCTTTGTTCCTTTCTGAGATGAACTGGCTCACGGGTATTTAGCTCATCAAATCACTGGGCTATTGATCAGCTTGCAAAAATTACATGCTATGCACCTTTTAAGTGGGTCCTTTTTTTATGCCCTCCAAACAAAATATCACATTTTTAATAGTTCTAGTGGAATCTAATAAAATGAATACTAATAAGATAGTGTATTCAGTCACCAATGGCAAGAGTTTATCTTTTTTGACAGCTGAGTAGTAGTCCATTGTGTATACAAATCACATCTTCCCAATCCAGTCATCTATATTTGCATCTTTAGGTTGCTTCCATAGCTTATTTCCCTTCCAATTGATATTTTTGTATTCTTTGACTACATGCCTAAGAGTGGAATTGCTGGATCATATGTTAGATCTATTTTTAATATTTTGAGAACCCTCCATGCTGTTTTTCTAAAGTGAGTCATCTTTGTAATAAAGAACTATGTGTTATTTATTCAAGAAACAGTAGTATGTCTCCACAAGACACTCCATTGCTTTCTAATAATGCTCTGAACAACAACAAAACACTGTGTCTTCATCATCCAGGCAACAACACTGGCAACAGAACATATGTAGAAAACTACAATGTTTATTGTAGTTTTAATATTCCATTCTTAAGTGCCCCTTAATATCCAGGATTTCCTCAAAGTAGGAAATCAAGTTCTGAATTTGATTCATGTGGCAACAGACGAACAGAAAGGAATTTAGCATGAGTCTTCTGTTTCAAGAGGCTTGTGTTCTTTCTCCAAGGACATCGGGTGGAGAGTGCCATGAATAAGAACAGCCATGGAGGGAAATATCAGAAGTGGAGCTGGACCTTCCTCACCAGTGAGGGAACTGTTTAGGTTGGCCCCAAGTTTTTCTAGGCCCTTCTAACAGCTCATGATGCAAAACAGGTTCACCCTTATCCTCTGAGTTATGAGACAGAACGTGATATCTGAGACCCAAGACCAATAGATTTATCATGATGCAACTCTTAGCCAAAGAATTTTGTCAAAGGGTGTTCATTGAACTCCATTTCCACCTGAAGCAGACTGGCTTTCAGAACAGCCCAAGAACCTGGGTTGATCTTATGGCCTCTCTCCCAGTGATTGTTTTTAAATTTTTCTTTAAAAACAAAAAAAAAAGAGCTTAGGCCTCCCTGGTGAGTCACAAGGAGTTAGGTCGCTGCACTATGTAGCTATCCGCAGCCACTGCAGCACGAGTTCGATCCCATGCTAGGGAGCTGACCCACATGGCAGCAGACCTCTCCTGCCTCACCTGCTGCTCCCCTCAGCAGTGTATTTCAGTAGATCTGCCTGTTCTGCTCCCCACTCTGTCTCTCGTGAATCTTCTCACCCCCTCCCACTCTTGCCTGTACCAGTTCTTGTATGCATAAATAAATAAATCTTTTAAAAAATGAGCTTGTTTCTCTTTCTCCCCCATGATTTACATAAGATGAACTAAACTTGCTAACTCAAACCTGAATGAAGTTGTATGGGGACTGGCATGTGCAATGTGGGTAACTTAGGAGCTCGAAAAAGTCTCAAGTCCTCAAAGAACTGAGGGGCCTCACACTTAAGGAATCACAAGATTTGGGGGATGTTAGCACCCGTCTCACCCACACCCCTTGGTCACAAAGAGGACACAAAGGTTAAATAACTTGCTGATGACGGGCCTGCCAAATGGTGGGAGGGTACATGTACTGCATCAGCCCATTCAAGTTCAGCCAAAAAGTCAGTGTGCACTGAGCCACAGGAAAACTATTCTGGGGCATGCGCATGCAGTGGAGACTGAGGACCAAGGGAAATGAGGTGGGACGGACCCCCAATGTTGCCTTGATCTCCCAACATTCTCTTCAGTAGTAGCCTTTCCCCTATTTGCCCACAGTTTTAATCCTCCAGCCTCACAGTATGTGCCATAAAGAACACAACAGCATACACAGAGCCAGTCACGCTGCATCTAATGGGTTTCTGGAAGGGATATTCCATTCCCATTGCTAACAGAACCCAGCCCGTCTCAAGTCTGTCCTCCAGTGTCCCCAGGTCAGCTCCTGGACTGGGTGGTCTACCAAGCATTTCCAACTTCCCAATCCCTGTGCTTTTTTGGAAAACATATAGAGCTGCCAAATAAAACACAGGCCACCTGGTTGCCTGTAAATTTAAATCTGAACTTTCTGCTTTAGCATGAATTATTTTATTTGCTAAACTTGGCAACTATTTTGCTTTTGAAGTTAAGGCACTGAAAAGGTGTATGAGAAAAGAAATCTAGAGGAATTTAGAAGTTTAATCTTGGGTTCTTAAGACACCCATTTGAAAGGGATCACCGATAAATCAAAACAGACTTTTCACAAAACATATAAAAATGGAAGTCACAGGAAGAAGATACCTCGTAGGATAAAAAAGATTGCCTAAACTTATGCCCTTAATTCTAGTGGCCCAGCTGATTAATTTCAGAGACAGTTCTCCACTCCCACCACCCCCCAGGGTCACCCCAGTTGATATGTTGGTTGGGGTGTTAGCTAACATTAGCTGTAACAGATTCCAGGCTCTCTGAATTCAGTGAAAATGAGGAAAAAAATGAACTGAGAATAATAGGAAGCCGATTTCTTTCTTCATTTGCTAGGTTGCATTACCCAAGTTTGGGGGCAGGAGGATGACCCAGCCACTCTGTCCACAGGCCTTTTTCCACTCACCTCTCTGCTCCAGGCCTCATAAGGATTCTTTGGAGTTTTCATCAGCTGCCTCTGAGTCCTGGGAGAAAGCCAAGATGTGATAAAACCAGACAATCTCAAAAGAAAACACCCACCCATTCCGTGGTAGACAGAGATGACTACTGCTGGGGCTATTTCAGCCCTTTGGGTTTTAGGGCAATTTTTCTATAGAACCTTCCAGACGGTGTCTCCCTCTTTCCAAGGTTCTGTGAGATGACTGTTGGGGTTATGGGGTAGCCATCAAGCCTTCATTTATGGGTACATGGTGAAAACTAACTATATTCCAGGGACTGTCCTAGTACTCAGGATATAGCAACAGAAAAGTTACAATTAAAAATCCTCCTTAATGAACTTACAGTGTAGGGGGTGTCTGTGGAAATGTCATCATAGTAACTGTGTGATTCAGACTTGACGGAGGAAGCCAGCGGGGCTCAAAGACAGGGGCAACTCACTCAAGGCACCCAACTTCTAGGTGAGCCCAGGAGCTGGGTCATGAAGCAAAGCCTGAGGTCCCTCCACTGGCCACCTGCCACCCTCCGCTCAAAAGCATTAAGAGACAAGAGCATGAGGAGTGGAAGACCCAATAGGATGCTGTCTCATCAGCGCCAAGCCAGGAATACACTAGGTCCCTGTCCAGCAAACCCACTTTTATAAATATTTGTTTGTTTCACAAACATCAAACTCCAGTCTCTTGCAGGCCTGGTGTCTAGGGAGGTACTAGGGAGGAGTGGAGTGAAGCAGGTGCAGAGGGGTGAAGGGAAGGGGAGCTAATGTTAAGGTGAGTCCCATCCCCAAAACAGGAGTAGGAAGAGACATGTACTGCTCTGAGCCGCCCCTAAGGGGAGACTGTGTGGGAAATGTGGGGGCAAAGACCATAGACAGTTCAAGACTCCACAGTGCTGCTGTCTCAGGGTGCCGGCACCCCAGTTCCCTTTCTCTGTGGACACTGAGGAAGGGCCATGGGAAGGTACAGTCTGCTGGGAAAGCCCCATCCCAGGACATGCTGTGAGTTGTTATTATTTTTAATTTTAATTTACTGAGTGGCTATCATGTGAGTCAATGCTCTTTAATTTACTTATTTATTTTCAAATTTTATTGAGATGCCAGTCATTTGCATTAACTAGATAATTTGGGGAGCACCATCTCGCTCTGACATAGGTGCACATGCTTCTGGGTTGTTATTATTTTTCATCAGAGGCACTGAGGAAAAGTTGAAGCAACTGATGTGAACAGTTGCCAAATAACAAAGACAATGTTTGTGGCAAACTACTCCCTGTTGATTTTCTCACAAGGAGGTCTTTCCAAGAAATCAAGTTTTATGCAATAATAATAAAAAGCTTTTGCAATTATTAGCTTGATGAACATTCATCTTTTGAAAGGTATATAAGACAAATGTCGAACCCTCCATCTCATAGACAGGAAGGAGTCATAATACAACAGGGAAGAAATAACGGATTCTGATTCTTAACATGCCTAATTTAAAAACTCAATGCTAGAGCCGTATTTTTCAGTCTGCCTCGGTGCCATGCAATATTTACTCTAGCAGTTTTAATTTGATCTTGTCAGAATCGACTCGTGGGTGTACAGACGTCAGACACAGTTGAAAACTGGAAGTGGGGTAAGTAGTTCCCCTGATCAGAACTGTTATTTACAAAGCCATAGATTCGCTCAGAAAGACATTTACAATTCCGGTGCCTTTTAGTAAAAAGAAAAAAGAAAGAGCACTGATGGGTTTTCTTTCTCTCAACACCCATCAGCACAGGCGGGCCTTAGGAATTCATTCATTTTCCTGCCAAAAATGACAACGTGTGTCACTGTCTCGCTTCTAGCCAGTGTGTGCTCTCCTGAGTTCTGTCATACGGGGTCCATTGTATCTAAATTTTCAACACACAAAAATCCTCCGGAGGGCCTCCCTAAGTCTCAGCCCTATCACCAGGACAGCCTGAGTTCGATCAGCCAGGGTGATACACACATGGCGCAGGAGACCTCTCCTGTCTCGCCTTTTGCTCCCCTCAGCATTTCAGTAGATCTGCCTGTTGTGCTCCCCACTGGGTCTCTGGTGAATCTTCTCTCCCCCCAAACCTCTGATCTGTACCCCAGTTCTTGTATGCATAAATAAATAAATCTTTTTATTATTATTATTTTTATTTATTTATACAAGCACTAGGCATAGTCAGAAGCGCGGGAGGGTGAGAGGATTCACCAGAGCCAGCGTGGGGAACAGAACAGGCAGACTGACGAAGTACACTGCTGGGGGGAGCAGCGGGCGCGGCAGAAGAGGTCTGAACGCCATGTGGGACCCTTGCTGGCAGCTGGGATCGAACCGGTGCTGCAGAGTCCACGGGCAGATTCGCAGTCCTGCACTCAACCACTGCACCACCAGGGGAGGCCCCATAAATAAATAATAAATAAGAAAAAAAAAATGAAAGGGTGAGGAAAGGAAAGGCTCACCTGTAGTAGTACGCACCCCCCAGCCCCAGGAGGAGCAGCAAGACCAGCAGCACCACGCACACAACCAGCAAGGTGACGTCCAGCTGTTGCCAGTGGCCAGCGCGGCGCATGTCCCAGATGTTCATGTACTCACATCGGCTCCCGATATAGCCAACAGGACACCTGTGGTGACACACGCAGACGTCAGCAGGAACCCCTCGCCCCACACGCTTCCACGTCCCAGACCCCGGCTCTGCGTTTCCTGACTGCTCTTTGGAAGCCCATGAAGAATCCACCAGGCTTGGTCAAGCCCTCTGACGTGTGAGGGCCAACAGCACCGATGTCCCCGCTGGTCTGTATACCCCATGGATGGGGGGCTATTGCATCATGCCTCTCAGAGGCTTTGCAGAACAGGAATTCAAGATCAGTTCAGAGGACTCCATGGTGGCACAAGGGGTTAACTCTTAGCACTATGAAGCTATCACCGGTCACTGCTGCCCGAGTTCCATCCTGCCCAGGGAGCAACCCACATGGCCCAGCAGACCTCTCCTCTCTCGCCTCCTGCTCCCCTCAACAGTGGATTTCAGTCAGTCTGCCTGTTCTGTTCCTCACTCTGTCTCTGATGAATCCTCTCACTCCCTGTATCTCTGTCCTACACCCCAGTTCTTGTATGCATAAATAAATAAAAATAAATCTTTAAAGATCAGTTCCGGTTAGGAAATGCAGAGGAGCCACCTCTCAGTTCAACACAACAGCTCTGTCCTAGAGATACGAATTTTCCAGCCAATGCCTGGTCAGCTAGTAATGGGTAAGAGTCAAATTAAGGAGGAATTTGAAGGCAGGGCCCCTCACCTGCTGCCAGGTTACAAAAGGATATGTGTCATCTCTTTGCAAACAAGTCTTTGGAGCAAACAGCTTTTCCTCTTGGACAAAAGTCACCAATGGCCCAAGAGATGTCACAGCAGTGATGCCCAGCATTTGCTTAGCTACTTCAAGGAGGGGGGTTCATTGAGGGGGGAGAAGGGGCATTCTCCCACAAACATCATGCTGCTTCGGGAGTGAATAGTTACTGGAACAATGACCAGCACCACGAACCTTCAGAGGGAGGTAATCAAGGCAACGCTGCCATCTGCTGGGAATGCGGCCGCCTAAAACCAGGGCTCTTGGACGGAACTCTGGGCTATTTTGATGTTACAAGAGCATACACTGAAGCAGCAGATCCTATTAAACATGTCATAGGCTCACGTGCTAGAGGTTTCTTCCCCGTGGCCCTGGATTAATGATCCACGTCCTTACTTTATTCCAAAAGGCCCTCAAGGAATAAATACACAGAGAATTGTCACCAGATCCCCGGTGAGAAGAGGCAGCTTGGGGAGAGGAGTGAAGCTCAGTAAATGGGGTTCCAGCCCCGGCCTGCCTTGAGTTGGTGGTGAGAGCACTGGTGATCACCCTCAGAACAAGAAGGGAAAGGAAGGAGCATTTTGCACCTTATGTGCAAAATGACACTACATGAGACACCGTTCGCATTTCATTTTTGATGACACAGTGAGTGGGAAGGACCTTCAGGCCATCCTACTTTCCTGGCACCGTTTCAATTCTAGCCATCCCTGGGTATAGCCACTGACTGTCTAAGCTTAGCCGCCACTTTTAAAGTGGGTTGGAAGTTAAGGGCCTCGCCTCTGATGCTCTGAGGACTTCGAGGTGGGCCAGCCCCGCTGAGCCCAGGCAGCCTGCAACCCAGGCCAGCCAGCCTGTGTCTCCCAGGAGGGCCACACACCATGGTTCTTTGAGCTACTGACTCATTCTTCTATTATACCAAATGCCTGCTGGCTGAATAAATGTGCATTTCCATGGTCACATAATTTCAAGAAATACACTTTTACTGGATTCAGTAAATGTCGGCCAGCCTTTTTCATGTGCCAAGTGTCCTGGGAATTAAGGATGAATCCTTTATTCATTGGCCTGGTGTCAGTTCTCAAGCTGGTGTCACCCTCCCAGCCCTGTCTGCATGAAACATTTCACAGCAAGGGTGTTAAAGAACAGCCCAGGGGAGTGTGGGCAAGTTCAAAGCCAGACCGGATGAGTGAGGACCTGGCTTGAGCTCAGGAGGGTTGGTCTGCTCCTAACAACACGTCTCCCCATCCTATGCACCCCCAAGGCACCCTGGGGTCCCTGTGTCTGAGGGTATCCCCACGGCCTCCAGTGGGGTCAAGAACTCTATGTACCATGATACCTATGAGACCATCATTGGAGACAGAAGGGCCAAATGTTTGCTTCAATGACATTTTTAGTAAATGTAGAATTCAAAAATTCTGAGCCAGATTGCTGGGAACTCTGCTATTTTAAATGTGACTTTTGATGAAAGGTCCTTACATTTGAGCATTATCTTCAGTTTGTCATTTTTTAGCAACTTAGGTTTAAAACGTCATAGGAATATGTATTTTCACCAGGATTTAAAGACAGATAAAAAAAGCCGGGTGAGTGCTGGACAGTGCAAATCATTGCGTGAACAGACCAAATGAAAAGAAAGTACTGGGTGTGACCCATCACCCCGCATTGCCCTTCAAATTATTAGAATGTCTTTTAAAGCCCGGTGCTAAAGTGTCATAGAGAAAAACAAACCTGGAACTAATAAGCTAAGACATTTGCTTTCAAAATTACGTTATTTGGGACCGTAAGAAATAAATAAGCCAAGACAATTTTATTCTTATAATCAAAATCAAGGGTAACTATTTTAAGTAGGAGATTTATCTTGGGTTAAAAAATCACAGCATGAAACTGTCAACAGGAAAGCAGACCTATATATGAAGTGAGCCATGTTGACTCATATTCACAACCATTTTTCATTATTTTTGTCAGGCTGACACCATTTATCATGCAAGGTCATATATACTTTGCCACAGGATATAACTTATCTTTCTAATAATTTAAACTGTGCTTCTGCTCATCGTTACTGATATAATAATCTTAAATGCTTACGGCATTTGTCACAAGTATCAGAATATTTTATCACACCTTCTTCTCACATGGAGAACCACATCAGGAGTGAGGAGGCTGGTTGTGGGAGATCAAATTATTTTTCACTATCTCTTATGCTGCCTTCAAAATACACAATTCATGGCAAGCAAAGTCTTAGAAAGAAGTAGATATTATGAGTGAGGTTTCATCAAAGCCTATAAGAGAAAGGTTTGCATTTTTCCTGGCAATTTATGTTTATTGGGGTGAAGCTGATTGACATCACCGTATTTGCGTTGGGGGGTTTCAACCTCTGTAAGTGTATGTGTTCACACCATGCCAGCACCAGAGCCCCAATAACTCTCCACTGACCTCCACTGCCCGCACCCCTGCTCCCCGCTGCTGTCCTTCCCTCTGGTTGCAAGGACAAAGGTCTTCTAAGTGAGAAAATTTCTGGAACCTACTTTCAGTGGACACTTTGACACTTTGCTCTTAGTGAAACCATCATGGGGACAAAAGGAGTGGTGAGAGGAAGCAGATGCCACAACCATAGTTGTGACTAAAACAACCAAAACATCAGTGTCGACTCTTAGGAAATAAAAATCATGTTTATTTTTGAGTCTTGAAAACAGAAGGGAAAAAGTCCACTGTGAATATAGTGCCACGCTTCTGTCAAGCCAGAAACGCCTTGTTCTTGCTCTCCATAGATTTGGCAGAAAATAAACGAACATTTAAAGGAATCCTCTCACAAACCTCAGGTTTTCCACTAGAATAAGAGGTTTAATCCCAGATGGTACCTGCAGCAACAATGAATTATTTAAATAAAAGGGGGAATTGCCAAACCCTCAAGTTTATGTTACTGCTGGGAGTGGAGTGATAAGCAGGGTGCATTGCACACACACACACACACACACACACACACACTAATTTCTACATGTATTTCTATTTTGTCCCTGAGGTAAAATCAAGTGACTTCTAGAATATCCAATCTAATTGTAGAAAAACCTCCTCCATATAAATTTTACACATTAGCCAAGATATGCTATAGGATGCTAGGATGGCAATAATCTCTGGGCTGCCAGAAGGACAGCCGGACTTACTTGCATGCGTACTCGTGGATTATTTCAAAATACATACACAGGCCACCGTTGAGGCAGTATCCTTCGTGGGACACGGGACAGTCCAGGTAGAAATTTCTCACAGAATGGCTGCCCCGTTCTGTGACAGGAGGGGGAGAGGTGGTGCCTGCAAAAAGCAAAGACATCACTTTTGTTTCTGAAGTGACCGGGGTCTTTCAGGAACTACTTTCCTGTGACCTACTTGTGATACTGTGTCTTTTAGTATCAGGAGAATGACCAGAAGTGTTTATTTAAAAAAAAAAAAAGATTTATTTATTTATGCATACAAGAGCTGGGGTGTAGGTCAGAAGCGTGAGGAGGTGAGAGGACTCACCCGAGACAGAGTGGGGAGCAGAACAGGAGGATCTACTGAAATACACTGCTGAGGGGAGCAGCGGGGAGACAGGAGAGGTCTGCTGCGCCATGTGGGTTGCTCCCTGGCGGGGATCAAACTCGTGCTGCAGTGGCTGGCAATAGCTTCATAGTACTGAGACTTAACCCCTTGGGCCACCAGGGAGGCCCCGACCAGAAGTGTTTCTGTATCCTAATCTGCCTTCAGCTCACTCACCCTGAGTAAGCCCCTCTTTCTCTGGGTTCAGAATTACCTGACAGAAAGCAGACTGGGGGCAAGGAAAAGAATGGTCAGGCCCTAGTCCCAGTTACTGGCTTTGTTTCAAAAGCAAATCTGTCACCCCCAACACACAAAGCTGTGTGTAACAGGACAGGCACCTCAGAGGGTCTCACCTAACTCTATCTCCTGATGGCCTATAAACCACCCACAACACAGTCTGTCACCCCAAGATCCTAGGAGTCTCTGAAACTTCTCCCATACAATCCTTTCTTTTAAAAACTCTTTCAGGGGCCTCCCTGGTTCCTAGGGTTAAGTTTTAGCACCATCACCACTAAGGCCTGAGTTTAACCCCTGACCAGGGAGCTACCCACATGGCGCAGCAGACCCCTCCTGACTCGCCCGCTGCTCCCCTCAGCAGTGTATTTCAGTAGATCCACCTGTTCTGCTCCCTACTCTGCCTCTGGTGAATCCTTTCACCCCCTGCACCTCTTGCCTATACCCAGTTCTTCTATACAAAAATGAAATTTAAAAAAATTTACTTTCAGGAGAATCTGTGAAGACTTTGGCAACTTTGACAGAAAGGAAATGTTCCTGTAAAAAGGGAATGTGAAATTGGGAAGGACCCTTTCATGGAATGGTTGACTGCTCCTTAGAGGAAACCACGAGGGTATTAGTTGATTATATGAATATTAACAGCCTGTTAGTACCTTGAAGAACAGCATATTTGAGAAACACGATGTGCTGGAAAAAAAAAAAATGCATGTCCAAGCAAGGACAGAACTTTTGCTTTCTTAGGATTTTTCTGTTTGCAGAGCTGAGAAGGGGAACCGTTGGCGGTGATAGGGAAGAACCCTGAGTTTAGATGTAGCCAGCTCCACTCTGGGGTGCTGGTGGTCAGGTGATACTGCCATTACATGATGGGGATCCACGAAGCAGGTGTCAACTGTGATTAATGTTTAAAGAGAAAGAGCAAAGAGGTGCGATTCTAATTCAGATCAGAAATACTGACTTTTGAAAGTGATATCTTTAAAGCTTCAAAAGTGATACAAAATGCTGAATTCCAGATATCCTCCCCAACCTGTCTTGCCCTGCAGAGATTTTCCAGCAGCCCCAGAAATCAGCATTACAAATCAGGACATTAGTCTCAGGTTAAGGGGAATTACCTATGTCCCCACCTTTATTGAATTGGGAATAAAAAGTGAGATTTATTCCAGATGCTAATCCATGGAGAAAACTTGGACCATTTCACATTCTCAAGCTCAAGACCAACCTAATTAGGAGTGAATTTGCCAGCCTGATGTAATCAAGTGACTTCTAGAATTTGCAATGCAAATGCACTCGGGAACAGGACTTTCCAGAGTCCCCTGGATCTAGATCATCAGCCCACCTACCAGGGCACATCTGTCCAGGTTCAGAGAGGCTGCCAGCACACATGCAGGTGTAGTTTCCCTCTGTATTGGTACAGGTGGCATTTTCCCCACAGGTGTGTGTGCCCAGTTGGCACTCATCAATATCTGCCAAGAACAAAAGTGGGAAGAGAAAAGTGGGGTGCAGAGGAAGAAAGAGGTCACACAATTGGAAAACCCGACATTCTGGAAGGGAAGCATCCTCAGCTCTGCTGTGCTGCACGTGTGCAGATTCAGGACTTCTCTCTGGGTCAGGGAGACAGTTGAGTGGGGGTCCCACAGCTGCAGCCCAGCCAGGTGTCTGACTCACAGCTGGACGCTCTCCTCCTGCCAGGAACTGAAAGCCACTTCCCAACTCGGGGAGCCCAAGAGGTAAGCTGGGGTGTGGTCAGCTATTTCTAGCTAACATTCGGAAGTTCAGCTTCTAAAGATTCAGTCCTCACTTTTGCAAAAAGACATGCACATTTTATATTATTTATTGATCAAATAATGTATAATATTGATGCTCAAATTCCATCAAAGAAAACATTTGTGCTTTCTTCATGAAAGTCATCATTTTCTTCCCGAGCTACCTGCCTTTTTCTTTCTCAGTTACCACTCCCCTCACACTTAGGTGCATACTCCCTTCCATATGAAGTCACTCTAAGGACAGCTCTGAGACAAGAGGCCAGGTGGGCCTCACTGCCTGTGGTGTGGACCCCGAACCACAGAGATGGACACCGAGATGTACGCGAGGCCAAACATGCCGGAATTTAAAGATTCAATATCCAAAAAAAATAAACACTGTAAACACACATATTCTTTATATTGATGGCATGTGTAAAAGTGAATATTTTGAATATATTAGATTAGATAAAATGCCACAATGAGCTTCACCTGATTCTTTTGACTAACTGGTGACTAACTGACGTGACATTTGCATGCCTCAGGTGCTGACCTAGGGGAGTGAAAGCCAAGACCAGGGTCAGGTTTTAGTCCTCTTCAAGTGTATGCCAATCTACCTGTGTGGGACTGACTGTAGTCTCCCCAGTTCACATGTGAAACCCCTCAGCCCCAATGTGACTGTGTTTGGAGACAGAGACTTCTAGGAAGTAATTAAGGTTAAAGAAAGATGTAGGAATGGAGCCTTAATCTAATAGGACTAGTGTCCTTTTGAGAAGAGGAAGACACACGGAGAAAAGGCCAAGTAAATAAACATCAAGAAGGTCGCCTGGAGCTAGGAAGAGTTCTCAGCAGCAATCGAATCAGCCAGCACCTTGATCTGAGGCTTCCAGCTTCCAGCTTCCAGAGCTGAGAGAAAATAAATGTCTAGTTCAAACCCTGCAGTCTATCCAGTCTTTGAGACACCCCTTGGCCGGACTCTGCTCTGTCTCCCTGCAACACAACCAAGTCTCACAATTCAGTGTTCCCCAGATCAGCCCCGTGATGCCTTCCTGCCTGGATGCCCACAGCCCCTTCACATTTTTTCCTGGTGAACATTTACTCCCACCCCACGGTGCATCCAGAATGGCACTTCCCCCATAAAATCTTTAACACTGAAGATCTTCTTTCCCATTCTGAAATTCCATCGTTGTTTTTCCTTCTCGTACAATGCAAACCTTTCTTTACCCAGTTGTATTTCTTTTAGCCCAGTTGCATTCTCTGGAGAGTATCTTCTCCTGCCTGTACCACCTTGTTATTCCCCTTGGTTCCCAGTCCTGGGCTAACTAAGAGCCAAGAAGGTATCTGGCACATCGACTTGCTGCTCACGTGGCCCAAATGACAACACTTTTACACAGCTTAGTAGATGTCAGGCGTGGTTCCAAGCCGTGTCTGCATGTGTACGGGGAGGGGAGATGAGCGCATGGAAACAGGCCCTGCGCCCCCACAGGGTTGGGACTAGGTGACCGAGAGGCCAGCCGGCCCTGACACCCCACTGTGGGCTCACTGCCTGCAGGAGCTGGGTTAGTCCAGAGAATTCAGAGTGTAATGAATTTAAACATCCGAGAGAGTATACCTTCCTGTCTCTTCAGAGTAAATTAAATATGAAGCCTGTTTGTCTAAATTACTTCTGAGCCTGCTTAATCAGAGCAGTGACATTTTCCTGACTGACAGCCAAATATGTGCTTAAAAGAGCATTTACAGATGTCTGTGGATTCCACAAAACTAATCTGATAAAGGTCTGATTTAAACCAACCAGATCCAGAAAATTGGGAGCTCTGACTGATATTTCATCTTCGACTTCAACGTGTGGGAGAACGCAGTCCCCTTTCAGCTTCTTATCAGGGCATCTGTCCCTCGCCGTGGAAAGATTTTTATGTTCAGAGGGAAAAGCAAACACCGAAAGAGGCCTTGCGAAGCCCTGTAAACCTCAGGTAACCACTTTCCAGGCCACAACGGCTTCAGGCAGGTCCCTGCCTGTACGGTGATGCTAAGCCACCCACACCTGGAACGGGGTGAGGGCCCGCCCGGCCAGCCCCGCCCCGGCTTGGCAGAGGGTGGTGATGAGGAAAGAGGCCTAATGACTTGTCCTGTGCCAACGATGTCGGGGGCCGGGCATGCCCGCTGGGGCACTTCTCCAGAGTCCCTTCCGACCACATGTTTTCTCCTGAACCCACACACAGCTGCCCCTTCCAACAAGCCCCCTCCCCTCTGTGGTCACCCTGTCTAAACGCCACACTCAGGGACAAAGAAAAGGCTATCTAGTCCACCCCATGCTGGCTCCCGTTTGGAGACCTCATGTGACACCGGGGATACCCACCCCACAGAAAGAACTAGAAAGGCAGAGGGGTCAGCCCTCTGGGCCCTTGACACAGAGGCAACAACTTGACTCTTTACCGAGAACTGGAAGCTTTTCCATTTTGCTTGCCCACCATGCCCACCAGGGCCTGTAGCGCCTCCTCCGGAGCACCCCACTTACCCACACAGTGGACCCCGTCTCCGTGGTAGCCCTCTGAACAGCGGCACACGTAGCTGCCTTCCGTATTGACGCATGTGGAGGCGGCGGGGGGGCACAGTGTGACAGGATCCCTGCATTCATCTATATCTGTGGGCAGAATGAGGGACCCGTGACATAAGTGGGCGGCCCCGGTGTGGGTGAGAATAGAAGAAGTGTAATACCCAGTGTCACGCAGCTGTTCAGGTACTGCTGGCAGAGAGAAGACAACCCCAGTGTCTAGAACGTGAGGTTCACAAGTGGATGGATTACAATTTCTCACACACCGGAATACATGTGTCCCTATGTCAATCAATCACTGCGGCAGACTCAGACCATAAGGACTGAGATCTTTTTTTGTAATCACTCACTTATTTAAGGTTCTCGGTATAAAATAGAAGTCTACCCTTCACAACCTATTGTTTAAACAAAAACTGAAGACCTGAACTTTGGGTGGTGGAGGGCAAAAGTTGTGTTTTCATTGGAATTGGGGGATTTGTACATTCGACTTGAATTCACATTCATGCTTCTGAAGCTAATCCTAAATTCTCCTTAATAACAACTGCATAGGGCCTCCCCTGATGGTGCAGTGGTTGAGCGCTGGGCTGCGAAGCTGCCCACAGCCTCTACAGCGCCGGTTCGATCCCCGGCCGCCGGCAAGGGTCCCACATGGCGCGCAGACCTCTCCTGCCGCCCGCTGCTCCCCTCAGCAGTGTATTTTGTCAGTCTGCCTGTTCTGTTCCCCGCTCTGTCTCTGGTGAATCCACTCACCCTCCCGCGCTTCTGACTGTACCCAGTGCTTGTATAAATAAATAAATAATCTTTAAAAAAAAATAACAACTGTATATATGATATTGTCTTAATATAAACTCAATGTCATGTAAAGCATACTTTTCTCTGTATGCTAGTCATTATCTTTCTAGGTAATATCACCTGATTTAGTCCATCCTGCTAATGACGGAAATCCTTCTGGAGATCTTGAGTGAGTATGTCTTGAAGGAATATTTTAGGTCACTGTTTTCCAGATGGGCTGTCTAGAGAGAGGTCTCAGAAGTCTCTGTTCTTACCAGAACATATGTGTCCGTCTCCAGCGAACCCCTTCCAGCACTGGCACGTGGCATTCTCTCCCTCAGAAACACACAGAGCGTGGGGGCCACACCCCCCACAGTCGTCATCATCTGCAAATAGTCAGAGCCATTTGATCATTTCCAGGACAGAGGAGGAGCTGCGTGTCCGTGTTCTGAGTTCTGCAGACTATCGCAGCACTTCCTTTCCCAGGGTGTAAGGCAGGCTCACCTCCAAATAGAAATATTTGGTTGACCTGTAAGCTCCATCTATATTAAAAGATCCTGCAGGCATGTGTTTCCACGTACGTGCCCTCGGCAAACTTTAGCCTTAAAGAAAGAAGCTGGCTGACGTTCAAGTAGCCCTAGGGGATCTTATTTATAATTTTTAAAAAACATTTGCAAATTTGAACTTTAAAGTTATTAGGAGTACATCGACTCAAATTTCACATTTGCGTATTTAAGCATTCTCTTACTGCTGTGACACAGCATTTTCTGGTCCCTTTTGTAGCTTATAGAGAGCAGTGTCTCAACACAGCAAAGGGAAAGACTTCTTGTCAATCTACCAAAATTCTGCTTCATATATAACAGAATATGCATGTCACCGTGCGTGTTTATTATCAAGATTGATGCAGTGGCTTGCAAGCCCCGAGGCACTTTTACAAAGTCATGAACCTTAAGAGCTAAATGCTATCCATGGATCATTTGATGTCATACTCCATTGAGAAGCAAATGCCTCAGGGGACATAGTTGCATGTTCAGCCATAAACACAAGTTTTCTTTTTTCCCCTAATGACTATGTCCATGTTCATTCTCCAACTGCCTCCTCCCTGAGGGTCTGGGGGGCAGGGGATGACATCTCACAGTGCAATGGAAGCTGTCATCTGTCTATTCACTGGTACGTTTGCTCATCTGAGATTAGAGGAGGTTAAAGAAAGCCTCCAAACTTGCCCATAAGCTGAAGTTCAATGATCTAAGTGGGATGGATGTAAGCGCCATGTGAAAGCAGACATTGGATTGGTCACTTTGCTACCTGAGGGAGGTTGCTTGTGGGAACACATGCTGTCCCCACTTGTGTCATCACTTGTCACTCAGGACTCTTCAGGATGGGCTGGAATTTATTTGGAAGACTAGCTCCCAAATCACATGGCTGTGCCGAGCACATGTGGAGTATCCAGTTACCCAACACACCTAAATCACTTGCAGAATTATCTTCAATTAGAAGATGATTCAGGATTTATATGGTAACTTGCAAACCCCAAGGCAGACTTGCATCAAGTAAAGCAACGGCTATGAAGCTGGGGGCAGGAGGTGGAGAGGAAAAAGGAGGTTGTTTCTGCCACAAACTTGCCCTGGAAGAATTGCCTGCGTATCACCTTCTTCTCTGAAACTTGGGGGATGATGACTGTCCAGCTTCCTTCACATGGTCGTTCTAAGGACTCGAAGAAAAAGTGATTTTCAAAATCCTTTAAGAATGATGAAGAATCATGAGCCTCCCTGGTGGCCTAGGGGGTAAGTCTCAGCACTATCACCATTAAGGCCTGAGTTCAATCCCTGGAAAGTGTTGAAACCAAAATTATATTGGAAAACCCAGTATTCATACCTGATACCATGATTTCGGCCACAAGTTCATGCTGAGATTCCGCAATGTTATCTCCTGGCTCTCCACCCATGAATAAGATGCCCGACGGTGTTGCTGGGTTACTGAGATCTGCTTCGCTACCTATTGAAGTCAACAGATGCCATTAAATTATCTCTTATGATTCAAGAGAATTTTGGCTTAATTGACAATGATGGCTATTTGTTGCTGTGAGTTCAGACTCTCTTAGAATAAGAAGATTCAGGGAAACTCGCAGGGTCTTCTTGACTTAGGAAACCTCCCCCAGTCGACCACACGCTCCCGGCTTCACTCACACAGCTGATGAGAGGATGGGAGGAGCCGGGGGTCTCGCATCTTACCTGCTGGGTGCTGGGGTCCACTCAGTGCCACACATGCCTTCCCATCTGGGGCTTGCACAAAACCTTCCCGACACAAACACCGAGCGGTCCCAAACTTCTGTTCACAAACATGTTCACAGCCTCCATTCTGGTGTAAGCAGGGGTCTGCTCCTGGCAGGAAAAGAGGGACATTCATAGATGGACATGGACACCTACAGACCGCCACTGATGCAAATCAACACCCTTAGATTCTGGAGAGAGAGACTCAGTGTCTCTGCAGGAAGCCCAACTCTAGAGCTATTTCAGAAGAGTTCCTGTGAGGAACCACTGATTCTAAAATCTGCAGGATGTCTTTACCTTATGACCATTGATGAGTATGGTTAGTGATTTTGTTCATGACATTCTTCATCGTGACTTGCAATTTAATTAAATGTGCAAAGGACAATCCAGAAACAGATCCCAGGGGGCACGGGCTGCCTGCCCAGATGCTATTCCTGCCTGACACGCACTCACTGGCACTCTTGGGGAGGGGGTGGGCACACCCAATGTAGGTAGAACTTCCGGGCTGGTCTTTAAATTGTACCCCACCCACCTTTATAATGTCTTTGACCCAAAAGTCTTTGAAATGCAGGTAGCAGTTAAGTAAACTGTTCAGAGAAGCAAAGACAAGATTGGAGGGATAAAGCCCAAACTCACCCCAGAATGTCTTAGTTTAAACAAAATCCAAATGTCAGAAAATCTTAACTTCTATCCACATCAGAGAGAGCCACCAGCCTCCCACCTCCATCAAACGATTACAATAATTGCAGATTCAGTCAATGACAGCCGGTGTAATGCCCAAGGTACCTGGTTTTGCCAGAGGGTGAACGACAACCAGAGACGAGGGCTGCAGCATGTTGCCTTGGAGACGCACCCTGTTTTTTCCTGTCCTCTTGTTCACCCTGATCACCGATGGCCGGGTCCAGTCAGAGAACCACAGGTGATCCTCGAACACAGCCACAGCAAAGGGGTAGCCTGCAATCAATCCCAAGTCATCACACAAACCTTGCCTTTGCTATGACAACTTTTAACAAGTCAAGGCTTGAAACCAACCCCCTCACAGTTCCTACACTAAGTCAGTTCTTTAGACAGCTGCTAAGCAAGGAGAGAGCCAGCAACTACACCTGCATCACAGAGACCCCACAAGGGGAGGACCCTCATCCGAGAAGGGAACCTGGGGAGAAGCCACCCAAATCTGAGAATGTAGGAGTGATTGACATAACCGCGCCAAGAAGGAAGCCAGATCATTTTTAAAGACTTCACCTGAAAATAAAGACTTCTCTTAAATATTCCATTATATATGAACACAACATACCCTTATGAAAATAAATGAAATAACTATGTATCTTTTATTTTTTTTAAGATTTATTTATTATGCATACAAGAGCTGGGGTATAGGCCAGAGATGGGGAGAGGGGAGAGGATTCACCAGAGACAGAGCGGGGAGCAGAACAGGCAGACTGACTGACACACACTGCAGAGGGGAGCAGCGGGCGAGACAGGAGAGGTTGGCTGTGCCATGTGGGTTGCTCCCTGGCCGGCCAGGGATCGAACTCACGCTGCAGATGCCTCAGATTGCTTCCTAGTGAGGTGCTTAACCCCTTGTGCCACCAGGGAGACCCCAACTATGTATCTTTTAAAACAAGAAGGTGTGAGGGAGCAGAAAGTCACTTCTACATTGTTATAGTTATGTCTGGCTCAGAAGGGAGTGCCTGGGTTCTCACCACTGCTCCCTCTTTCTTTGTGCAGTGATTCTGTCACTGATAATTCACTCCCAGTGAATTATCAATACTTTACTCCTCTATGGCTTAACTTCCTTGTCTTCTGAATGACAATGAAAAGTTGTAGATTAAATCCACAGGTTGTTGTAAGGATTTTTTGTGTAATTAGGGACAACTGAGTAACAATCTCCTCAAACTCCCATCTGCACCAACATGTTTCTCTTTCTCTTCCTCCAGCTCCTACCTCCTTTCCTCTCCTGCCTCTTATCTGCTGTCAGTTGACTGGCCTCTGCTGATGGCAGCAGCCCCACTGCCAGCCTGGAATCTTGACACCCGCCCTTCATGCCCCTGAGACCATATGAGAAGACGCAACAGAGCATTTAGTGAGCAGAGGGATGGACATTCCCATCTGCAGCGGTCAGAGGCATCAGCTCGTCTGGCAGCAAACTCAAACAACCCGTCCTGGAGACAGTTGCCTCTACCCATCGTTATCCATCCAGACTGGTAAAAAATGTTCTAGACTCTAGCCATTAGTCCCGACTCAGAACCATAAAGGCAAGGGAATTTTTTATCCTTTGCTTCTTAATTTTTGGTGGAAAACAGAAAATGTAAAATGTACTTAACTGAAGTGTACAGTTCGGTAGTGCTTAGTGCTAAGTATATTCACGCAGTCATAAAACTGAAACTCTATACCCAATAAACCCCCCACACCCAGTCCCTGGCAACCAGCACTCACTTTCTGTTTCTATACATTGGACGCTTATATGGATCCCATAAATGGAATCACACAATACTTGTCTGTTGTGCCTGGCTTACGTCACTGTATTACAATGTCCTCTGGATTCATCCACATTACAGCACATGTCAGAATTAGCTGACAATTTCCAACAACCACCACATACTATATACAATCCTCATTTCTATTCATAGATGACCCATACTGCATTTTAAATTAACAATGGATTATTTCAATCTTTAGAAATAATTTAGAAAAAATCCTAAGAAACATTAATTAAAAAGGGCACCTGCACCCCTATGTCTATAGCAGCACTATTTACAATAGCTAAGCTATGGAACCAGCCCAAATGCCAAAAAATAAATGACTGGATCAACAAGATGTGGTACATATACACCATGGAATATTACTCAGCAATCAAAAAAGATAAACACATGCAATTTGCAGCAACATAGATGGAGCTGGAAGGGATCATGCTCAGCGAAATAAGCCAGAAAGAAAAAGAAAAATACCGGGTGGTCTCACTCATAGCAGAAATTTAGAAAACCTAAATAAGGGGCCAGGAAAAAGACTAATTATAATAAAGAAAAAATCAAAATCAGCAAGCAACTATAAACCAGAGACACACTGGTGGGGGGTGGAATTGTATGGGGAATATAACCAAAATGAAAATGCATATATTGTGCAAAAATGAAAACTGATGTAAGAATTATATAAAATAAAATATATTAAATAATAAACAAAAATTTTTAAAAATCCTAAAAAGCAGGCTAAGAACCTACCCCTTTTGTACCAGTAGATGGCGCTGTAACGATGGGAATGGCTATTTTGATGTTTGATAATGGCCTTTAATAGGAAGTTGCATTAGTTGTACATTAAAGTAGAAATATAAATTATTGACCAAATATCTGTTATACTTTTTGGTTTACAACATGGCATCTTTATATTTAAAGTAAAATTTTTCATTTTTACCCTCCATACTTCCACAAATAACTTTATATTTGTTTGGAATATCTATATTGTTAATGATATATGTCTCCCCTCTAGGCTCCATGACTTCACAGGAACCCCAACTGTTTTACTCTCCATTTTATCTCCACTCCCTATAGTGACACGGTGAATATCTGTTCAGAGAATGAATGAACAAAATCTGACTATACACAAGTTTATCACTTAGTGAGAAGTGTCTGATTCTTAAAGAAACTTGAAAATATGTAAAATTTGCAAGTATACACGCATTGACCTATTTAATGCATAGTACAAATCTAGGTGTTTATTATCCCTAAAACCAAAGATAATGGTCAAAATAAATATCTTTATATTCACTGAAAAAATGAATTTCTAACTTAGCACTTCATTAACTGCTGAGTGTACTAATTAAGTGTTGGAGCCTCATAGTGGTTTCTTTCTCTTTGAATTCCAGTCCAACCCTACACAGTATGTAATCTAAGTGGTCATCACCCTCAAATGCCAATCTTATCATGTGCATTTCCTGCTCATGGACATGCAGTGACTCCCCACTACATTCAGAATTAAGTCCAGTCTGCATATCCAAGCAGTAGTAACATACAAAGACCAAATTTTGCAGCCTTATCACCATCTGCTCACTGTCTGGCCTGGTTCAAATCTGTCTTTGCAGATTCCCTGAGGCAAACGAATATCCCACTGCTGTATAATCATATATTGCTTTTAACAGCACAGGGCAGTGTTTCAAAGGTATTTACAAAAATAAATGACACCCTATGCAGAATCAGAACTATGCTTATTAACCTTTGCACGTGTTGGGCATAGATATTCATTCATGTCTGAGGTGATACTACACTACTATAAAAATGACCATTTGTAAAACACTGGAAATAACAGTTGAATCAAGTTCTCATTCTGAGAGCAGTTTAAAAAATTTTTCAGTACTTCAATTGTTTTTTGTTTATTTTTTTAAGCTCACAATGTGATTTTTTATAAGTATGTTTATTGCGGCAATGCTGACTTACAATATTGTAAGTATTTTAGGGGTGCAGTTTTACCCCTCCAGTAGTGCATGTCACCACATCATGCCCACCACCAGACCACCTGTATGCTTCAGTCCACTGACTGCTGCCCTTCTACTCCCCACTCAAATCACCCTCTGGCAGCCTCAATTCTGCAGTCACATTTCAGGGTTTGTTTTGATTTGTTTTTGTCCATTCCTTTGCTGTGTTTCTTACAGAAAATCTTATTATCTTCATTCTGATTTGGGGAAATCTTAGCAGAGAGAACAGATTATCCACCACTATTTTTGGCCCAGTGTTCCAGTGCTAAGGTAATCCTCCTGCCTCCTAGATCCCTAAAGAAGTCTGTGTCCTGTCTGTCTGTCCCTCTGTCATCACACAGGTACGGGTCTGTGTATGTCAGTGTGAACATATTTTATTTTTAACACTCATCAACACTCGGTCAAGATGAAGAAGTCACCCTCCCGAGCCTTACCTACATCATCCTGGGGAAGTCTTTGGCGTCTGGAACCATCCAGATTGGCCATTTCTATCACAGCCTGCTCAGCATCGCACCAATACAACGTGTCGGTCAGGTAGTCGATGGCCAGTCCACTGGGCCAGACCAGACCAGAGCTGGCGATGACCCTTCGGCCAGAGCCTTCAAGGGAAGAACTTTCAATTCGTGGGTGAGTCCCCACATTGGTCCAGAATAATCTCCTTTAATCAAGGAAGCACACAACAAATAAATTTGCATGAGGGCCTCCCTGGTGGCCTAGAAGTTAAATCTCAGTGCTATGACCACTACGGCCTGAGTTCGCTCCCTGGCCAGAGAGCTACCCACATGGCGCAGCAGACCTCTCCTGTCTCCCCTTTGCTCCCCTCAGCAGTGTATTTCAGTCAGTCTGCCTGTTCTGCTCCCCACTCTGTCTCTGGTGAGTCCTCTCACCCCCTATACCTCTGGCCTGTACCGCAGCTCTTGTGTGCATAAATAAATAAAATAAATATTTGGGATAAAATAAATGTATTTTTTAAAGACCATCACAAACAATAAGGTCAGTTTCAACCTTGTTTTTTTCACAGGTAGAAAGGAATCCATTATTCTTTGTAATTTTCTGACGCTAACCCAACATTGGTCACTAATTTACAGTAACAAATAGAGTATTCTCATCTTTCGTGATTTCTGCTTCTGTCTTCTAATTCTAGAAATGACCTCTTATTTGAACCCGAAAATCCTATGATTTTCCCTCTGCTCAGGAAAGCCATAATGTAGATTTTAAAAGAAAGTAGTTTAATGGGCTTATGTTTAATGGAATAATTAAAAATAGCTTGTTTCTTTTCAAAAGGAAATTAAATTTGCCTAAAATGACAGGGTAGCTGAACAACAATGTTTCTATACAAGAAGAGGAAATCAAGACACAGGAACAGCGTGAGGAGTCTGGCCAGCTGCGCTCCCCCACCCCACCCCACCCCACCCCCAAGGATGCCAGTGTGCCTCATCCCCCCCACCCCCTGGGGTCTCGGACACATCTGGACTCGAGTTGTCAGATGCATGCTGACCTCTGCAGGGGCCTTTTCACAACACCTACTTGGCCCTGGGATGAACAGCAATGCCTCGTGGCTGGGAGATGTCCTCCTTAATGACGACTTGACGATGTCTTCCACTTAAATCACTCCCTTCAATGAGAGATTTCCTAAAACAGATGTAATGTCAGGAGATTTATGACATGCACTTTACTTTCATGCCTCCCTGGTGGCCTAGGGTTTAAGTCTTAGCACTGTCACCACTGGGGCCTAAGTTGGATCTCCGGCCAGGGAGCTGACCCACATGGCACAGCAGACCTCTCCTGTCTCGCCTGCTGCTCCCCTCAGCAGTGTATTTCAGTCAGTCTGCCTGTTCTGCTCCCCACTCTGTCTCTGGTGAATTCTCTCATTCCCCGCATCTCTGACCAACACCCCAGTTCTATGCAAAAATACTGCTGGAATTTACTCTCGAGGGTCACCTTATCATACACTTCTCTCTGACTCAGCCAAGAAGCAAATCTCAAACTCCAAGGTGGGTGACAAGAAAGCAAAGTCCACACAGACGTCTGGGTTGGCAGAACCTTTCTTTTTGAACCATCTCATTCCCACCACTGCAGCTGGATCCTCAGACCCTCCTAGGTCAAGAATGGTTATCTGCTTTATCTCCTGCCGTCTTTGTTGTCTCAAAGCAATGAGCAAACAGTTCTCTTATAATATGCGCTTTCCCCCTTATTTCTTCTTTACTGGGCAACTGGCTTCAGGAACCAGGGTTCCTTGTCACCTCATAATACCTTGGCCAATGGGACGAGCAATTAGCTGCCTTCCTACACTGACATGTGCACCTGACTCTAAGCCACCAGAAGGGGTAAGCTCCTCTCTGCTGCTTTCACTTGGTTAAGAGTCACCATGTTATCTCATATGAGCTTGGAATCTCTGTTATTTAAATCCAATTTCTAGCTAATATCAAGGATTTCAAATTATAAACCTCTCATTTCCAGACAAATTAAAGGTTGCTTTTCACAGCTGCCTTTAGAGGGAAGATAACTTAAGAAGGGTTTGTTATTACCCAAGACAACGAAACCAGGGAATTTGAGGTCTGTTTCTCCAGCATGGGGCGACTCAGTACGGGGGACCACAGTGCTATTAACCACACACTGTTAAAATTAGAGGTGCTGTGGAATGTGGGAACAATGAGGAGACCCCCGTATCCTCGGAGGGGCCAAGAGGGCTGACATCTGTCATCTGGATCAAGGTTACTCTCCTGAGAACCACAGGGTACTGCTCTGTTATTATACACCACCCACATTTTTCTGTGTCCTTTTAAGTAGGTTCAACACAGAGGAGACCATTACTTTGATTTTTGTCACTGCTACAACTGAAGTTGATTTTCATTTGTTATATGATCTGGTTGGAGCACATTTTTTTTTAAAGATTTATTTTTTTAAATTTATACAGGCCAGATGTGTGGGAGGGTGAGAGAATTTACCAAAGTCAGAGTGGGGAACAGAACAGGCAGACTGACTGAAATACACTGCTGAGGGGAGCAGCGGGCTAGACAAGAGTCTGCCGCGCCATGTGGGTATCTCTGCAGCTGGCCGGGATCGAACCTGAGCTTCAGAGGCTGCGGACAGCTTCACAACGCTGTGCTCAACTGCCTGAGCCACCAGGGTGGCCCTAGTTGGAGCACATTTTAACCAAGGCAGTTGGGAAGGTGGTTCCTCTCTATGATTATTAAAAGTCTAAGCTTTGGGGCCTCCCTGGTGGCACAAGGGGTTAAGACACAGCCTATGAAGCTATCCCGCAGCCACTGCAGCATGAATTCAAGCCCCGGCCAGGGAGCTACCCACATGGCGCAGCAGACCTCTCCTGAATCACCTGCTGCTCCCCTCAGCAGTGGATTTCAGTCAGTCTGCCTGTTCTGCTCCCCACTCTGTCTCTGGTGAATCCTCCCACCCCCTACACCTCTGGCCTATACCCCAGTTCTTGTATGCATAAATAAATAAACCCTAAAAAAAAAGTCTAAGCTTTGCGAACACTCATCCTTGAATTCAAATTCCAGATCCACTACTTGCTGGCTGCTTGGCCTTGGGAAAGTTCTTTTACCACTTTAATTTTCAGTTTTTAATATTTAACTTTGGGATAAGAAAACTGACCTTGTGAGGATTCGGTTGTATTGTAGGTAGAAAGCTCTTAGCACAGTATCTGAGGCACAGTGGTTATTCAGTAAATAAACACCCAAAAAATGAAGGAATGGGGGTGTGGTTGAATGAAAAAGTACACGAATGAACCCCTGATCTACAAGCGCCATGTTACAACTGCACTGCACACCACACATCTGGCTCGTTTAAAGCCCATTTGTTTCCCCTGGGTTGCCCAAGTAAAAGCCATTTTCTAGGACCAAGAAAATGAAGCATATCACCCTGTCCCTGGCATGGGCGATGGACTGCTGACTCCAGAGGTGAAAACCTAATCCTCTCTTCCTTTACATTCACACAGTGGCACAGGTATAGGATATTCAGGTTGGCCACCATTCCCAGCATGGGTTTCAGTGACTGAGAAAATACCCTAAAGTACATAGCATCCTTATTCATACCCTACAAGGCTGACTGTGTGGTAGCCTCTTCTCTCTCACGAGCAAGGCAGCGGGCTAAGCAGTGTGCAGAGGGCAGAACCACCACCCTTCCCTCTGAGAGGAGGACAGACCACCTCGCCCCTCCTGAGGTCCTTCCTCCAGCGCGAAGCTCTGGCTCCTCCTTCATGCTCTCCTACATGGATTCCGCCCAAGATTCAGCACTTGCATGTCATGTAAGCTTGAATAAATCACTTTCTCCCTCTGCACAAGGAGCGGGGTGACCTCCTGGTTCTTGAAGATTTTCCAGCACTCCTCTGAGAGCACACCCTTCATTGGCAACGATCCACCACAGCCACATGGTATCACTAGCCCTGACATTCAGACCAGACGTCGGCACCAGAGTCCCGTGCGCATGGGCTCTGGCTGGGGAAACCTGGCACCTGCCAGCTCACGCGCATCTCCCATGTTCCCTAGGCAAGAGCCTTATACACAGCGGATGTTCAGAATGTTTGTTGACTGCATTCAGACAGCTTTTGCATTTCTCTGATGACAGCAGCCCGAACTGTAAAAACACATGCCACACTCTTGGTTCTTAAATCTCTCCCTTGGATATACATCTAGTCCTGATGAACCAAGGAATATCCCGTTGGGTGGTAGGGGAGGGAGGGGGTGTGGGGACAGAAATGGGGGCATCTTCCTGCAGTCCCAACCAAGTGCTTCCCAATATTTTTCTGAGTTCAAAGTCAGAGACAAATGGCTGATGACCTATCCCATTGCTGTCATCCCACGTGGCTTAAAATGGAAAGAGGAAACATACCCTCTGTCTGTCCAGTATAATTTGCGGTTGATCCAGTCGAGAGCAAGTGCTTCGGGCACACCTACTTCTTCCTGAATGAGCTGCTCCCGCTGCGAACCGTCCAGGTTGGCTCTCTCTATCCAGCTCAGGGCTGCGTGGGCGAAATAGATCTACAAAGAGAAGGGAGTCTGCTTTGTTACAATGAATGTGGAATCTATGCATACGAGTTTAAAGATCTACAGCGCATACAGGGTAAGAGGTGGCTCTGCAAATGATTCGCAGGCAACTGGCCTTCACCCCTGTTACTTCTCAGTTTCAGTTTCCTCATTGGTCAAATGGAGATAAAAATACCAGCTGCATTTGTCTTGTGTATATAAAACACCATCGCCCTGGGATGCCCATGTACTTCTCTTTCTTCTGGTCATTTATTAATTTTGATCACTGGTCAATACCAGAGTTGCGTGCTGAAGCTTTGTGGCTCCACAGCCTGGAAGGGAACACTGATGAGCAGTCTGCACAAGGCCACTGGCCAAGCTGTTCTCTCCACTGCTCACTCCACGGTGCTCACCTACTCGTCAGGAGATATAGGCTCCCCTCCCCACTTTGCTGCTTATTTGTTTCAGGCCTGACCACATCCTCTGGCCTCAATTTTCTCAACTGTAACAATGACCAGTTAGACTAGATGTTTGCTAAAGTTCCTTTCATCTCTAGCCATACATCATTTCATTTTATTTTAGATTTATTTATTTATACAAGAACCTGGGTACAGGCCAGATGTGTGAAGGGTGAGAGGATTCACCAGAGACAGAGTGGGGAACAGAACAGGCAGACTGATGAAATACACTGCTGAGGGGAGCAGCGGGGAGATAAGAGAGGTCTGCTGCACCATGTGGGTAGCTCGCTGGCTGGGGATCGAACACGTGCTACAGTGGCTGTAAAGAGCTTCATAGATTGCGTCTTAACCCCTTGTGCCACCAGGGAGACCCCATAATTTCATTTTAATGAATTCCTTTTGATCACCCGAGCATACCTTGCAGGTGTAAGGTTCTCCAGTTGAGTATGTAGACCATCAACAGGTACAGAATTTTACAAGTGTTTAAAACTCCTGTGGATCTGCTGACATTTGATTACATGTATTTGTGGTTTTTTAACTGTGAGTGCACACAGGTACATAAAAATCTGCTCAGTGATGAGAATATTTATTTCTGCCAATTCATTCACAAATGGGTTATCTTTCTGTTTAAAATAGAAAAGTTTCTATTCCATAATATAAAAATGGGTGGTGCTTGGCATATATAAAAGCACTCTGCTAGAACTGTTTCTCAAACTTAGGGTGCCTATATGAATCATCTGGGAATCTGGTTAAAAAGCAAATTGTGAGTCCTTGATCAGGAGGGGGGTGCCTGACAGTTTGCTGTTTCCATAGATTCCAGGTGACATTGTTGGTGCTGGTCCAAGGACCACAGTTTGAGAAGAAAGATCATGAGACTATTGACTAGAGAAATGAAAGCCGGCCACATGATGTAAAGTTTATTCTGTGTCTTCTAATTCACCTGCTTGTAACAAGTATGATAGTGCATTCAATACCGGTTTGATAATACCTGAATCTTGAATTGAATTTTTTAATCTATCAATCATTTCTTTCTATTAATACGTCTTCCACGGATCAAATAGATTCATTTCAGGCAACAGAAAGGATTGCTTGCTAATGTTTAAGTACAAAACATTTATTTGCAAAATTATTTATATTTGGGGGCTCCCTGGTGGCGCAGGAGGTTGAGCGCAGCCCTGTGAAGCTGTCCGCAGCCTCTGCAGTGCCTGTTCGATAACCGCCAGCCACAGAGATACCCACATGGCACACAGACCTCTCCTGCCTTGCCTGCTGCTCCCCTCAGTAGTGTATTTCATCAGTCTGCCTGTTCTATTCCCCGCTCTGTCTCTGGTGAGTCCGCTCACCCTCCCACACATCTGCCCTGTACCCCAGTTCTTGTATAAATAAATAAATCTTTAAAAAAAATTTTATATTTGGCTATCACAAAAAGTGAACCCAGCATCTGTTTGCTTTACTCTTTTGGTCTTAGCTAGATTGCTTTAAATCAAGAGGGAAAAATGCACAAAATTTAAAATTCTTGGAATTAACACACCATCCAGTAATAAATAATTATGGAGGTGGATTAATAGCTATGTAAATTTATAATCGGCAGGTGATTCATCTCCCAAGTGGACACTGTAATACCTCACTTCAAGCCCATTCTAACCTAGAACACATACAACTAAGAAATTGCAGGCCAAATGGCCAGCTGATAAGGATGATATTACTAAAATTCTGAACTATACACAAAAAAAGTCCATGTAAAACTGATTATTGTGCAAATGATGTTGTGTTGAACAACCAACCATTCAACACAATGAATCACAAAGCTGATGTTTTCTGATTTTTATGGTTAAGAGGTCACTGAATCGCCTCCCCCAGTGACATATATTAAATACAAACTACTAAGCTGTATTTCCTACTCCATACTGGCACCGCTCATTCCTCCCATCATCAGCAGAAAAAACAAAAACATATCTGTGCTGCTCCTCTGTGAGTATGGTACTGTGCTAGCCTCCCATTCTCCTCTCGAAAGAGGAAACGAACGTTAAGATCCTGTGCAGTCATCCCCAGTAAATTGTCCAAATCACAACAGAGACCAGGGTGGAATTATGGTAACAGAAAAGTCCTTACAATTTCTCAAATGATGTCTGTAGGTCTTTATTTAAATGTTTCTGTGCCTAATCTTCCTAAGCTTAATTAGCAGAGGACTTTCAGATAGGGCAGGGCATCTGTAAGGACAAAGTCCTCTCCTCCGTCCTCAAAGCAGGGCCACAGGCTCCCGTGACAACGCCGTACCTTATTTTCCACAGGGTCATGATCCAGGGCTAACACCGTCCCCATCTGCTGGCTCAGCAGGATCCCATAATCTGTTCCATCGAAACACATGTGTTGGATATTTTCAGAATTGGCAAACAGCAAAAATGGTTGCGGTCCTGTTAACCAAATTTCAAATATTTAAAATATGCTTTGATGCCCAGAAAGTACCTCTGACTCTTCCCTTACATGATATCCTCTTCCTTCAGTTCTGCAGTACTTGTGTTCTTCATTTCCCACCAATATGGTATGGGTAGGACAGTCAGGAGGCCTTGCTCTTCCAGGGGGTGACACCTTGCCGGAACCCCATGACTGGATTCCACCCTCCCTCAGGGCCTGCTTTTAAAATGCAAATTAGGGCCTCCCCTGGTGGCACAGCGGTTGAGCGCCAGTTCTTCCCTGGCCACCGGCGAGGGTCCCACAAAAAAATAAAATAAAATAAAATAAAATAAAATAAAATAAAATGCAAATTACTTATAGGAAAAGACACCCATATATAACCAACATGACAGCTATGTCCTGTTCCCCTTAGCGCTGTGCTCTCCTAGGCTCACACACACTAAAATATTCACGTTAGCAGGTTGTGTTCATCCATGTGTCCTTGGCACTTGTGAAAGGCAGGCTTGACTATGGGAGCTAAAAATGAGCCCCTGATCCTTTCAGAATTCAGGTTATGCTGCTTTAACTAAGACTCTGAGAAGTTAAGAGTATTGGGGTCTCCCTTAGGCCAGCTCTGCAGACTCATTACACTACCCCAGATGACAAGCACAATGAACCACAGGAGAAACTAAATGAATTTGGTCTAAATCCAGGCTTCTCAAGCTGTTGAAAGGACACAAGGACTATCATATCAGAAGGTGAAAAAAGACACATACAACACATACAACACATTTTGACATAAAAAGGACAAAATTGTCTGGGCCTCCCTGGTGGACCAGGGCTCAAGTCTCAGTGCCATCAGACCTCTCCTGTCTTGCCTGCTGCTCCCCTCAGCAGTGTATTTCAATAGATCCACCTTCTCTCTCCTTACTCTGTCTCTGGTGAGTCCTCTCACCCCCACACCTCTGGCCTGCACCCCAATTCTTGTATGTATACATTTTTTAAATTTTTAAAAATATAAAAATGACATAATTTTCCAAGGTATTAGGATTATTATAGTCACTGGGGAGATGAAAATCAAATCAACCACCAAATATGAATAAATACCTCTCAAAACTTTATAATGTTTTAAGATTATTCTGGTCACGACTTCTCTATTTGCTAGGATGCATACTTGATGTTACAGCAGGTCTTTGCTGAATACCAATTAACTTAGAAATATTCTTCAAAACCATGATGATTATTTATATACCCACTATTTACATTTATAATGTGATTAGCTTTCCATGTCCAAAAATTAAAAATCAGACTTTTTCCCCGGAAGTCAAAAGCAATTTCACTCTCTATTTTCCTAAAAGAAATGTTTTAACAGAATCTTTTTCCAGACACATTTTCAAGTGCCCGCAGCACTAACCTGAAGCTGCACAGCTCTTTTTGTCCAGTTGCAGGTTATACCCAGGAAAGCAACCACATTCCCAAGATACCGGACTGAGAGGCAGGCAGAGCTGGCTACATCCACCATTATCAGGTGATGAACACCCTACAAGAAACAATCCTTGGTAATTACGCTCTCTCATTCCAAAATGAGACAATTTTCAATCAAATAATCGAGGTGAGCCAAAATAATAAACATTTTAAAACCACTTCCATAACCATCCACACAGCTGCAGTAAAGTTTATTTTGCAGAGATTAGGAGCGAGTCACCTTACTCTACCTCCCTGTAACTGGCATCATGAATGTTAACCCTTCACATCTCAATGGCCTTTGTCATCTTGTTTTATCACTGAAATTGAGGACAAGCACACTGGCAGCTTGTTGGAATAAGAAATGCGTCCTGATGAGACTAGTAGTTGGTCTACCTCATCCTAGTGAGTATTATATTGTTTCTCTCTCATGCTTTTGGTCTCATTACGCTTTCCTTTTCTTTATTAAAAAACAAAGATTCGGGGGGCCTCCCCGGTGGCGCAGCGGTTGAGCGCTGGGTTGCAAAGCTGCCCGCAGCCTCTGCGGCGCCGGTTCGATCCCCGGCTGCTCCCCGGCCACCAGAGGAGGGTCCCACATGGTGCGCAGACCTCTCCTGCCGCCCGCTGCTCCCCTCAGCAGTGTACTTCGATCCTTCTGCCTGCTCTGCTCCCCGCTCTGGCTCTGGTGAATTCTCTCACCCTCCCGCGCTTCTGACTGTACCCAGTGCATGTATAAACAAAACAAACAAACAAATAAATAAATAAAAAAATAAAAACATGAAAAACAAAACAAAAAAAAAAAACAAACAAAGATTTGGGGGCCTCCCTGGTGGTGCTAGGGGTTAAGTCTCAGTACAATGAAGCAATCCCCAGCCACTGTAGCACGAGTTCAATCCCCAGCCAGGGAGCCACCCACATGGCACAGCAGACCTCTCCTGACTCGCCTGCTGCTCCCCTCAGCAGTGTATTTCAGTAGATCTACCTGTTCTGCTCCCCACTCTGTCTCTGGGGTATCCTCTCACCCCTCGCGCCTCTGGCCTACACCCCAGTTCTTGCATGAATAAATAAATAAATCTTTTAAAAAAATAAAAAGATTCACGAATCACATTCTTGCTAATTTTGAGTTACCACCGGCCCTCTCTATGCTGCAGCCACTATGAAAATAAAAGCAAAAAGGTGTTAATTATGTCCAGGGAACAGGCTAAGTTCCCTGCATTCGCCAGCTTTCTTCATGCTGCCCACAAATGCAGAAGAAACTGTCACTTCTGAGGAGGAAACTGAGAGCAAGGGAGGCCAGCAACTAGCACTAACACTGCTAGTAACTGGCAGTGCAACCTCAGGCTGCCTGCCAGCAAACCCTTGCTCCTAACCACTACACTACGGCTATGTAGGGACAAAGCAACAAAACCCTCATTTAAACCTATGTTACTCTGTTAGATAAGTATATTTCAATGTGTAATGCTGAGAAATTTATTCTCCTTTGTCCACGAGATCAATTTTAGGTATCAATTAGGAAATGGATGTTCTCAAGCCAACAAGAGGTCCAGAAACTCACCAGAACATGTTTTTCCATCTGCCTCAAGCACTGAGCCTTCAGGACAGAAACACATGGGGCCATGTGGTGTCAGCAGACAGTTGTGAGTGCATCCAGATGCATTGCTTGGGCAGGAAACTAACTCTAAAGAATAAGGTCAAGATTAGTACCAAACCAAATTCATGGAAATTTAGTAAAAATCAGATTCTAAGGAAAACGCTTTCCTGAAAAGAGTAAGCCAAAAAAGGATCAAACATGTATGAAATACTGAGATAATGGAGATTTAAAAAATAAGGAAAAATTTCAAATCTAAAAACACAAAGACCTTGGATTCTAGAAAATAGCTCTGATATCCTCTAAGTTTCTTTTATGCCAAATCCTATTTTTAAAATAACTAGTCATCAAAATGCCAAAATGTTTTAAATGGAGCTTGGCTAAATGATGCTCAAGTTGATTTGAAGAGCAAACTGTATGTGTAAGAAAAACTAAGAACATTGTATGAGTGTCATGAGGAGCAGGAAGAGGCTGAGAGGCAGCTAACAAATATCAAAATTACAGTATTTTAGATAAGATAAGGTACCAGGATTGTGTTTTTTGCATGTTGATCTTTCAAGGATGCATAATGAGATAAGGACAAAGAAACAGGACAGAATATACATGCTAATCTATATTAAGACATCCATAGCTCTATGTATGTATGCATGTACTATGTGTATATATGTGTATCTTTCTATCTATCTGGAGTAGCTGTTTCTCTACCTTAGAGGTTTTGATTAAATAGGTACAGGATAAGTACAGATACTCAAGTTTTAAGAAGCAAAACAAAATAAAATTCCTAGGTGTTTCTGATGCATACAGCTGATAGAGAACCACCCACCCAGATCGTGACTGTTAGCATGTGATTAAGGGGTACCCAGAGACCCCAAACAAACAGGGTGCATGCTCTAAAATGTGGGGGGTCCTGCCACCTCCCACATAAAGACAAAATCTGACTTTTTGTGTGAAAGATCTTTAACAGGATTCGTGTGCACAGAGAGGGAAGAGGAGAGAGAATATTACTAATAGTTTCCCAATAAAAACCCTAATAAAATGCCTTGTAAATGCCCAGCTAAACTGGGTGGCCTGAAGCAAGGACACTGAGGCCCAGAAGCTGGCCACAAGTTCAAGGCACCTCCTGGCCAGCAACCATAGGAAAGGGGTTCTGAAGCAGGTCCCAGAAAGTGGGGGCAAAAGGAGATACCACATCAGGATAACAGATGCCATTGTCAGCCCCCACGTGTCTCTTGCAAGTGTCTCTACAGGCCTCCCCTCTGTATGTCTCTTTCTATTTTTCCTTCCCAGCAGGACCAGGATGCAAGACAGGCCTAGAAGCAAGGGCTCTCCTTGGCCCACCTGCCCTGTGGCATGCAGCTTCACCTGGCCACCCAGCTCTGCCCACAGATCCCAGCAGCTAGTTCAGGGTGGCTGCTTGTAAGAGGGGGTGGGAACACGGTGCCTCCCCTAACAATCACTTAGAAACATCATTGAAAATGAAAGGGAGCGATGCAGCAAGTCCTTGCTGAGACTTACGGTGACACTGTTTCCCATCAGGAAGCAGAATGAAGCCCTTAGGGCAGGTGCAGTAGTAGGACCCAGGGGTGTTCTCACAGCCGAGAGCACAGCCATGCTTCCACGAGGCACACTCATTGACATCTGCACAGTGACCAAGCCACAGGTAGTCAGACAGCTCTTGACAAGGATGGAGCCCCTCCACCTGCTCTTCACCCCTCAACCTACAGGGACCCTTTCCCTGAATGTGGGGACAGCTCCCTGCTTTACTCCGGCTCGTGCCCTGCCTTCCAGCTCATTCTAGGACCCTGGTCCACTGGTCAATGTCAGCAGCGAACTAGAATGAACAGGCAACTGCCCGGTTGACCAGAAGTCTCTCCCCAGCTTGCGCCAGGACCACTGGGTTCTTTTCATCAGGACCCCCCCCCCCCGAGAAGGGTACAAGTTTCTCTTGGCTTCACTCAGTTCAGCCTGGGGGCTCAAAATTGGCGGAGCCCTGGAAAACCAGCCTGGTGCAGTTTCTCAAGATTCCTACCAGACCTTATGGGGTGAGAAGCCACACACGCTTTGAGAATCCTGCGGTTGTTCTGAACTCCTCCCCTAAAACATCTGAAATCCTGACATTTTGCTCATCGTCAAACCCCCAGAGGCCAATGGAGGCCACTCAGGAACCCTGCCTTATGTCAACCCCTGCGTAGGCTCTCAAAGAGGCTGAGGTAAGAAACAAGATGTAATGACCTGCAAGTATTAAAAAGGCTTTAAAGGGGGCAGAGGTAGAGAGAATTGCATTGGGGGGTGGGGGGGTGGGCGGGGAACACTTGAAGTGGGTTTCATACAAAGGCTCTAGATAACACCCCAAAAACCAGCTGCAGGCTGGGAGGGCTTTCCTGGCCTCCAGACCACCCCTGTGACTTTACCTTCACAGGACTTCCCATCCCAGCTCAGAGCATAGCCCTCAGCACACGAGC
Source organism: Talpa occidentalis (assembly GCF_014898055.3). Classification (NCBI taxonomy): domain Eukaryota; kingdom Metazoa; phylum Chordata; class Mammalia; order Eulipotyphla; family Talpidae; genus Talpa; species Talpa occidentalis. The sequence goes on from NW_023601322.1 coordinate 96,227,384, forward strand.
CCCGGGGGGCCTCAGGGTCTTGCCCGCACATGCTGTCGCTGCAGTTACTGCTCTTCGGTTTGCAGAGGTTTTGATCTAAAAGAGATGGGGTTTATTTAAAGTGGTGTGTTTTGACAGGGGACAGTGCTTGATCCTTTCACAGCTCTGGGGTCAGGCATGGTGCCCGAATTCCACTGTGTTCTAGTAACTTCTGTGATTGTATGACTCCTGCGCCCACCCCAGGATCTGATTTGCTGGAGATACCATTCCTCAGGTTACAAAGACTCAGCACAACTTCGTAGCTGTTTCACTCCATCTTATTTTCTATCTATATAAAGATTAATAATAAAACACATGCTTAAAAATTCTGTAAGTGAACTATCTACTTAGGAAACAAAAAAGAACATCTTTCCTACCTATTTAATAAGGTTCAAACCTAAGAACATCTTAGGTTTAGGTCAGACCTATAATATTTAGCTGTTTATCATTATTTGAAGAACAACATTTTTCATACTTAATATAAACTACTGCCATATGTCTCATGCCCAAATGTCTGAGTTTTGACTACCAGCAGCTCACATTTTACCAAAACCCAAGGTAAATAAAATCTGCTCGGGGCGGTAGGTGTGTGGGTTGAATTTGTCAAATAGATGCAACACCGAATGGCTAACCCAGTACCTTTGCTTTTCCGAGCCAAAGTCAAGGACTAAACCAGTCAAGTGTGTCCCTGTTCAAATTTTGCTCCTTCTTATTTTTTGCCAGGGGTTTTATAACAAGCTCTGGGAAATACAGAGATAAGCTCAGGTCTCAGGGCAGATGCCGGGATCCAGGAAGCTATAGAGGCCACAAACGTGACAGCAAAGGAAGACTGAGGGGGTGCCTGTTGAGACCGGGGAGCTCTTGTGACAAGAGATGATTCAGAGCTTAAGAGAAGGATTGGACAGCCTGCCTGAGAAGGGCACAAGAAAGGACACCACGGAGGGCCTGAGCGCAGACCCGGGTCCAGATTCTACTGGAGGTCCCTCTGACCCCCTTTATCCACTTACAAGCAGACTCAGGACACCATTCCCTTTGATTTCAGGTCTGTGCTTGGGCAGTCACACCCGGAACAGTCAGGTGACAATGACCCCAGGAGAGGAAGAATCCCTGGAGGGCAGGACGCCCTGCTGAGAGTCTGCCTGGGCAAATCAACAGAAAGGCCTTGCAAGCTGCATTTTTACCAGGTTTGTAGATATCCAGATGGAAAGTCTTCACACCACACTCAAAGAAACACAGGCCCAATCTTCTCATGAGACAGCCCAGCTTCATCTCAGTTACAGCCCAACCTTTTCTCTAGTCTGTGCTATTCCAGGCTATTTTAAAAGTGCTTATTCAGATCTCTTAACAGAATGAAAGGCAAAGTCAGGCCTGCCAATTATGCAACACCAGCAAGTATGGCCTGCTACAGCAGTCAAGTCTGACAATGAATAGTTTTGGATGTTAATTCCCAAAATTATGCTTCTTGTCTACAGTTTTGTTGCTAATTATCATGAGTAGTTACATCGCCATTCATGTTCCCAATGCTTCACACATCCAAATTTTAATAAAGCAAAATTAAAAACATAATGACCCAAATGTTTAAAGTACATGACTAAAATCTGAAATTTATAAATTTATTGGTGACAAAATGCACCCATTTCATATTGCTTTTTTTAAAAAAAAGCACATCATGCTGTTAACTTTAAATTGTACGAATTTCAAAAGTGCACGACAACAAAAATCCAGAAAGTTCTGATTTGGCCTTTTAATAGCCCCAAAGTACCACCACTTTTTGAGATAATGCCAAAAAAAAAAAAAAAAAAAAAAGGAGGAATTATGTTTCCTGTATATATCCCTTATAAAAATATTTCCAAACTAGTATAATAGAGAGCCACTAGATTCAGTATTAGGGAAACTAATTGGTCTTGTTTTGCCTTTGACTTCAAATCACTTAATCTCTTTGATCTTCATTTTTTAATCCATGAAATAAAAGTAGAGATTCCTCACCAAAAAAACAAAAATGTTTTTAAGGTTCGATCCAGAATCAGGTGTTGGTAGTAAATTCCCCCAAGTGTATCCTCTAAAGATTCTCAACCCTTACCTGCTGCTTGGAACATAAACAAAGAGCAGAAAGACTAATGAGAACACAGCTAATGTCTAGGGGCCAGGAAATGCTTTTCTCTTTGGTATCTAGATCCAGTATTAATTTTTTCTCCTTTGGACTTCTGCATTACTTGTCACCTGCTCTGGCATCTGTCCATCATCATCATCACGACTAAGTCTAGCATCTTTTGTGCATTCATCATGATGCCCGGGTGTGCACCACACCCCTCTGGAACCCAAGCACAAGACCCCAATCACGCCACCCCGATGCAACTCCTGGAATTTCCAGTCAGCCTCAAACTGGAACTCAAACCCGTGGTCAGATGGCGCTGGCCACGCTACCCTCTAGTTTTGATGACTTATTAACAATGTACATCCCTTTGCAGTGACAAACATAATAAACAGGAGAGCAGTCGCTCTTACCTCTAAGTGGCAGTGCTGATGCCGTGACCTGAATTCAGACACCAAACACCTTCAAAGGTCATTTGAGGAAGTGGCAAAGCAGAGGATTGAGGGCTGTAATTTTGTTTAATCTCTTTAATCTGCTGTTCTTTAGCTTCAAAATAGGCCGAAGCCAGCACTCTGAAGGCTGCTGCTGACCTTGGATAACATCCTTCCTACAGCCCAGCCGTTGTGCTTAATCACCTCTGAGATCAAATTAAAGCTCCTAATCGTGGAGTTTAATGTCCATCACCCCTGCACACACGGCTCTCGCTGCAACCAAGGATGGCTGTGGCTTCCTCCCTCAACCAGCTCTCGAACAGCACACGGGGGAGCCTCTGTCCTGCTTTTCTCCTCTGATCACACCATTTTTCCTGCCTCAAATTCATGCCAGCCTCAACCGTCTCCACAAAAGCTTTCTAGTCTCTTCTGTTTGAACCCATTTACTGAACCAGTCCTGCGAGTAAACAGAACCCCCCAGTATTCAGACCCCACGATTAGAAATGTGAAGATTAGGGCCTCCCTGGTGAAGCAAGGGGTTAAGTCACAGCACTATGAAGCAATCCACAGCCACTGGAGCACAAGTAGGATCCCCGGGCAGGGAGCTACACACATGGCACAGCAGACCTCGCCTGTTTCACCCGCTGCTCCCCTCAGTGGTGTATTTCGGTATATCTGCCTATTCTGCTCCTCACTCTGCCTGTGGTGAATCCTCACACCCCGTGCATCTCTGGCCTGTACCCCAATTCTTGTATGCATAAATAAATAAATCTTAAAAAAAAACCTTCCATCTGCATCTCAAGAATACAGGAGAAAGCAAAAATACTGAGTCATTTTGCAAACTAATATCTATGAACATCAAACACCCAAGAAGTGAAACTTAAAATAATGTTATTAACATTCCCATGCTAACTCTGAGGTTCAGATAATAGAGGTGATTGATAGGGTAGCTAGAAAAGCCTCAAATGCACCTCACACCAACTAAAGTTCCTAAAATTAAAAAAAATATTTAAGAGAGAGATATAAGGTTTTGCCTCCATAAACATATAACATTTCCAGGGTCCCTGCCCCTAGTCTAGTCCACAGAGAGCAAAGCTGCTTCACAGGCTCCACCCCTCAAGCAGGAATCCACTGCCTGAAGGTAAAGTCAGAGTTTTCAGGTGGAAAGAAAAAAAAAAAAGAAAGAAACAATGGGTATCCAATTTGCATCTCTGCAGGTCATTCATCAGCAAGGAAAAATTAAACCCTGCCTTGCCTTCCACTAGCACCAGCCTAGAGCCTCTCCTACCAAGAGGAATCACGTTCTTAATGTCAGTGATTCACTCTTCCTCCCTGCATTAACTAAGTTCATATTTGTGTGCACTGGAAAAATTCTCATGGAGTAAAATCGGAGGGATTACTCCCCAGGTTGGGATCCTCACTTTGATGATCTAATAAACTCCATCATTCTTGCAAAGACTTTTGTTTCCAGTGAGCAGCTCTGGGAGCTACGCAAGCTGAAGCATCTCACCAGGAGGCCAGGAATATGCCCATGACAGGTCTCCCAAAGACAAGTCAGATCCTTCTAAGAGAAGAAATGACAGCTCATAGTGGGACTGTAGCTGCGGAAGCAGCAGGCTGTCGGCCTGGGTTCAAATTCCACTTCCACCTCAGCGTGACCTTGAGTAGCTGTTGAGGTATCCATATCTCTGAATCTCAAATTCTAAATCCACAAAATGGTACTAATAATCACAGCCAATTCCTGGGGTTGTGAAGATTAAGTGAGATACTATAGGTAAAGCTCAGGATGGATAATTCTGTACACACTCAGCAATGATGGTCATTTGCATTATTTTTTAAAACAATACAACCTGTCACATTTTTCCTGCTTTACTTCCTATGCATTATCCCAAATGATACAGGGCAGCCAGGGGCACTATACCTGGCCAAGGACGTGCCCAAATAGTTCACCAGTCACTGTCTGAGTACTTCACCGGCGTGCGCAATTGCAAGACTAGTTAGGCTCAGAGAACAAGGGGATTTATCTAACAAACCAGAGAAAAACATAGAGCTACTTAGGCCAAGAGTGGCCATTTAGCTCACCCAAAGCAGTGTCCAGTGTTTCTCAGCCCTAAACCAAAGTAGCAGGTCTTCCTGCCTCTGTCGACATGCAGCACCAGACTCCAGGCCGGGTTCCGACTCACCAAGGCAGCAGTAGACAGCACAGGAGGCGCCCCCATTGCTGCCCGGGGCCCAGGGCAGCACCACACATGCGACATCCAAGCAGCAGCCCTGCCCAGCAGCCCCGCCGGCGGCTACTCTCACAGCACAGCCAAGCGCCTGCTTGGGTCTTCGCCTTCCCTGCCAGGCTGTGACAGCAGCAAAACCGGGAACAGTGTCGCTCTCTCGGCTAATTGCAAAGTCTCCGAACTTTTCCAGCTCCTGGAGGCTTCGCCACATCCTCCTGAGGCCTGGAGCAGCCTCCTGGAAGGTGGGCGCAGTGAGGCCCGAAACTGCTGACCCCACAATGTCTGAAGATCCGAAAATGCTGAAGAATCAAACGCTGAATCCCCAAGACTGAATTATCTGGGGCTCTTTCTGTGGTCCTTTATGTTTTTTATCAGTCTGTACCCCAAAAATGCGATACATTTTAGCATTTTCTCTGGGGCTATCTAGCCTCACCAGCACCCCTACTCTGAGGGCACCACCTGTAACAGTCTTTGGCCTCAGCCACCAGTTACACACATGGCCCCCCAAAATATTATTTCTACTGTTGAGGGGAAAGGCTGTCCTGAATGAACTCCACAATCACGGGTTTTATGGACTCCCCCCTCCCCCACCTCAAGCTGAAGAGCTCCAAGACACCAAGGCCTACAAATCCCATAATGTCCTGGCGGAGGAAGGGAGGGCTGCTGGGAGCCGAGGGTGGGGTCACCAGCCAGGCGCCCTAGAAGACCAGGCCTGTGGGCCTTGAGGCGCTTCAGTTTTTCCCACCAGCCTTCAGCGTGCTGTTGGGGTTCCAGCTCAGCGGAACTGGTAGGGCACATTCAGGAATGTGTCTCTCTCTTTCTCCCTGAGTTATTCCTTTCTTCATTTGCCCTTTTTTGCAAGTAACCCCTTTATTAACCTTGTTGTGTGTGCCTGCAGTCGAGTCTCATTCTAAGTCCCTTTTAAGCCCGTGGGTGAGGACCCACAGTCAGGCAGCCATTAAAAATTGGGGTTGTCGGGCCCCCCCTGGTGACACAGCGGTTGAGCGCTGGGCTGCGAAGCTGCCCGCAGCCTCTGCAGCGCCGGTTCGATCCCCGGCTGCTCCCCGGCCACCGGAGGAGGGTCCCACATGGCGCGCAGACCTCTCCTGCCGCCCGCTGCTCCCCTCAGCAGTGTGCTTCGGTCCTTCTGCCTGCTCTGCTCCCCGCTCTGGCTCTGGTGAATTCTCTCACCCTCTCGCGCCTCTGACTGTACCCAGTGCTTGTATAAATAAATAAATAAAAATATTAAAAAAAAAATTGGGGCTTTGCCCTGTACTACCTCAGACCTCTTTCTTGAGGCTAGACCAATTTTTTCCTAAACAAACAAAAAAAGGCAAAAAGACTTCAAGGCACAGTGAGAATCATGCTGCAAAGGTCTGGTTTAGAATTAAGCCACAGACAAACTGATTTAAAACATTCAGGATTTGCTCATCGTACGCCAAAGGGGCAGCCCAGGTGAGGTCTGTCAGAGAGTCGAGGTGCACTCAGATGTTATATCTCTTTAGAACTTGTCTCCTGTGATATTATTCAAGGGAGAGAGTGCCAAAAGGTGGGTTTTTTCCTCCTTTTTTCCCAACTGTCTGTTTTTTTTTAAAGATTTATTTATTTTTAGACAAGAAACGGGGTACAGGCCAGATGCACGGGAGGGTGAGAGGATTCACCAGAGACAGAGCGGGGAACAGAACGGACAGACAGACTGAAATACACTGCTGAGGGGAGCAGGGGTGAGACAGGAGAGGTCTGCCGCGCCATGTAGGATTCTCGCCAGCTGGCTGGGATCGAACCTGCGCTGCAGAGGCTGCGGACAGCTTCAGGGTGCAGCGCTCAACTGCCTGCACTACCAGGGAGGCCCTGTTTTGTTTCGTTTTTTAAAGATCTATTTATTTATTTATGCATACAAGAACTGGAGTGTAAGCCAGAGGTGCAGGGGTGAGCAGTTTCACCGGAGACAGAGTGAGAACAGAACAGGCAGACTGACTGAAATACACTGCTGAGGGGAGCAGGGCCGAGACAAGAGAGGTCTGCTGAGCCATGTGGGTAGTTCCCTGGCGTCCTGCGATCAAACTTGTGATAGCTTGATAGCGCTGTCTTTAACCCCTGTGCCACCAGGGAGGCCCTCAACAATTTGTTAAATGTCTTCTCATTCTAGTGGAATGACTGCTACCATAGACCAGGCAACAGATACTGGTTTTTTGAACTATGGTGGTTCCAGTAAAGGAAAGAAGTGGATGTCTGAAGGTGTATTTAGGAGGTAGAATGGGGAGGATTTGGGGCTAGATTGGAAATGGAAGGTGACGCAGTGGGAGAAATCAAGGATGTCCTTAAGTGTGTGACTTGAGTGAAGTAGATGGTGGAGACTAAGCGTCAGATGCTGTTCAAGGTAAAAGATGACTCACCAGACACCCAAGTGTCGGCCTCTGCCTTGGGCTGGGCAAGTGGGTGCAGGACTTTAATTCCACCAGGTGGTACATGTGATGGACGGAGGTGCATCCTGACCATGTCCTTCCCCGTGTGCTTGTCGGCTATCCAAATTGTGTTCTTTTTCCATGTTGAGTAGAAGATACGGTCACGGAAGAGGGACATTGAAAATAAATGGTGCCTACGAAGCAACAGGAAAAAAAACATGAGGAATGCTGACGCTTTCTTCCTGAGCTTATTCAAGTTTCACTTGCTTTCGCCTTGTTGTTTGAATGTTAATCCTCTATTTCCATCATTTCTCATTTAGGCTTGGAAACAGATATTAAGTAAACATTTATGTTTATAGACAGCATCTGAATAAGTAGGACTCCGAAGTCATTGCCTTATTCTTTTGCAAGTCAGCACCTAACTGTGATGACAGTTAAAAAGGGAAGAAAATAGGAAATAGGATGAGTCGACTTCTGGTTTTATCAATTATTCATGACTCATTTATGCCTTTGCCACAAGCTGGTGAGTCAGTTTCCGGCAAGATAACAAATCAAATGAAAGACAGGTGCCAAAATATATGGTCATCCTCAGTGAGTAACTATGAAAATTAACATGTGAAAATATACTATGTGCCCAATACCATTTATTAGTTTTATTTGCATTTATTTATTTATTCTTGACAATAGCAAGTGATATTGGCTATGATTCTCCCCACAGGAAAGGAAGCTGAGGGCAGGAGATGTCCTGTGACCGACCCAAAGTCACTCGTCCCATCAATGGTAAATCCGGGACTTGAGCTCGGACTCCAAACTCACTGACAAAAGTAAAATTAATTTCTCAAACAGACTTCAAATGGCAGTTGTTTGTTTCCCACCAAAAGCAACACTTACTGAGTAAGGCGTTTGTGGATGTGGACGGAACCTCCATTGTAATCACAGGAGCAAATCTGGGAAGTGCTTCCCAAACCACTGTCCTGTGTCCAGAAGAGCCTTTTGTCAAGCACATCGAGAAACACAGCAACTATCTTCCCTGATGTCTCCAACAGTGTCTTCACTCCCATGCCCTTGAGATCTGCTCTGTGGAGGCTGCAAGGTGCCTCTGAAGACCAAAATATGAACCTGAGGAGGAACACATCACGCAGACGTGATGCACTGTAAGTAAGTCACTTCTATGCTCGATCTCGGTTGCCCCAGCACTTGCTAGATATCACAGCAATTATTTCATTCTTTTCCATAAAAACGTTTTATTCAGATTTTTAAAATTTATTTTTGCACAGAAGAACGGGGGTGTAAGCCAGAGGTGCCGAGGTGAGAGGATTCACCAGAGGCAGAATGGGGGGCAGAACAGGCAGTTCTATTGAAATATATGGCTGAGGGGAGCAACAGGGAGACAGGAGATGTCTGCTGCACCCTGTGGGTCAGCTCCCTGGCTGGGGATCGAACTCAGGCTTCAGGGGTGATACTGCTGAGACGTAACCCCTATGCCACCAGGGAAGCCCTTACATAAAAATTTAATTCAGTGAGTAGTTATTGTCCTGTTACAGAAATTCCATGTGATTTCAAGTTAGATGGAGGTTATGTTTCTATAACCAGAAATCAGGCCTTCATCAGAAATGCTATATATTTGGACTCCAAATGAAGGAGCTTGCCTCAGTTAAGCCTAAATACCCATGCTGTTGGAAATGGTGTCTCCAGAACATACAAGAGGGTCGTGGTCTTGACAAGAAGGTCTTTGAGTTCAGAATGGTATGATTCTAAGTATTTTCATCAGATTTTGAAATACATGGCAATGTTGGAAAATGCATAATTTACCTTTGTACTGGATCAACTGCAATGTTTGCAGGATGTTTTAAGGCGCTTAAGAGAACATGGGAATTGTTTCCATTCATATCTGTTACTGCGATGATTCCTTCCTGTTTACTTAACCAGATGAGTTCTTCATTTATCCAGTTTATTGCCATTCCGGAAACATTTTTCTCTATATCACATACTTTCTGTAAAATCAAATTTCAAAATGGGTATAAATTACATTCCAATTCAAATATTTCTTAGGCATTTGTAGATATGTAATGGTGTATTTAATATGTATGTAGATATGCAATATGTGTCATAGTGATGTCATGTCATTGAACAAGCTCATGAACCTGGCATCGGTGTTTAGAAGCTCCCAGAGGGAGAGAGAGAGGATGTCAATGTAATTTTGAAAATAAGTAGGATGGGCCTTCCCTATAGCGCAGCAGGTTGAGCACAGCGCTGTGAAGGTGTCTGCAGCCTCTGCAGCATGGGTTCGATTCCTGGCCGGCCAGGGAGCTACCCACATGGTGTGGCAGACCTCTCCGGTCTCGCCCACTGCTTCCCTCAGCAGTGTATTTCGGTCAGTCTGCCTGTTGTGCTCCCCACTCTGTCTCTGGTGTATTCGCTCATCCCCCTGCATCTCTGGCCTGTACCCCAGTTCTTGCATAAATAAATAAATTTTTAAAAAAAGGAAAGAAGTAGTCTGTTAGGTGAGATCACCATTTTGTGGCTAAAACAGATTATTTACATGATTATTTTTCTATTCCAATGGCTCTCAGCTAGGGGCAGTTTTCCCTCGCAGGGAACATACGGCAATGTCTGGGAACATTTTTGTTTTTCACAATTTATCTATGGATTACAAGCTCCCATTATATCCAGCTCGTCAGTTTGTACAAATATCCTCCAAACACCATAGGAAATGATACTTTACCTCTTGCCTTGTCCCATTCAGGAAAACTCTTTGTAAAAGTTGTCTTTCTAAATCTACCCAATAAAGTCTTTCTTCACTGTAATGGAAATCCAGGATCACCAATACACCCACGTCAGCCGCCAGTTTCTCATAATTAGTTCCTTCCGGGTCAATCCTAAAGATACTATTTCCGTGGGAGAAAATTAAGAAGGGTGCAGGACCTGAGTGGGGAAAAAAGACACCAAACTGTATATTGTCGCTATTTTCTCTCGTTTAGCAAAATACTTCCCCTTGGCAAGACCTGGACCTCTCTTGGGAGGCCACCCCACAAATCCCCAGCTGACACCCACACAGAGGTCATCACCTTTGTTATCCTGGGGGTAGTTCCTTCCCTGCAGTCAGGTTTTTTCCTTGGTTTCCTCCCCTTGAGGGTAGGGAGGTTTCTCTCACACTGTTTTAGAAATTTTGGACCCACTGGGAGGAGCAGAAAATTGGAGGATTCTAACTAATTCTCACTTCCCTGCTGGCTTTACTCCATTCTGTTTGAACATCAAACGTTAGTACCTTGATGGACATAATATATGTTTGTTGTTTGAGAACCAAACAAGATTATGGAGTAACATGTTCTTCCTCGGGGATTATGCACTGCAGTCAGAAGATACTAGAGGCCATAGCAGAATAGAGATGCAGGAGGAAAGAACAGTAGCTTAAGAGTTTGAAATAGGAGTCATTTTAAATGTCTGTGAGACTTAGTTCAACTCATGCTCCCGACAGCCTTTCCACACCCCAGGCCCCTGCACCCAAGAAGAGAGCAGAGTCTCCACTGACATTGCAGCTGTAGAATCAGGGTCAGAGGAGACAGGGCCGGGGCATCGAACTCTGAGCCCAGGAGCCTGGGTCCAGTCCTGGCTCCACTGGCTCCTCAGACCTCTCACAGAACCTCCCTGCCTGTTTCAGAGGATTATTGAGGAAAGAAAAAGAAATCAAAGATGCAAAGTATTTAATTAATTGTAGGATGCTGCACAAAGGCCATTTGTCATGGCTAATTCCCACAACCAAGGTCTCAGTCCTAGATTCATGCCGCTGTTGGGTCTGGGCACAGGACTAGAATGCTGGGATAACACACCCTACTGTGGCAATGAATTGCAGGGAGAAGGAAAACCTCGAAAAGGCAGCATAAAGCCATAGCTAGTCATCTGGGGGCTACAGATGACAGTGGTAGTAGTCCTCTCCTGGAAATGTGTATCATGACCTCATTTTTTAATATTATGAAGACGAAATACATTAATTCCTGCCAAGTGCTTGGAATTTTTCTTGATCTATAGTAAGGTCTCAGTAAACGTTGGCTATTTATTCTACAGAATGCCATAAGCTGAGATATATTAGGAACACCTTTACTTTCATCCAACTGTGTATTTTCTCTAATTCTGATTTCCTTAAAATTGCAGTAATACACTCTGTGCAGATTTCTGTATTAGTTGCTGACAAAAGAACAGACTGTAATTGTTACAGGACAGGGTGAGGGGCACCCTAGGACCCCAAACCTGCTCATTCTGAAGAGGTTCTGCCTTCCGCTGCATCAAGACCAACCATATAACACCTTTAATGGAAGGAACTTTAATACAATTAGTGTGCAACAAAGATAAGGGGAAGAACAAAGTTTCCAAATCAAGCTCCCGAAGTTACCTATCCCCTTGTGGGTAAATGCCCTGCCAAACAGGGTTGGCCCAAAGCAGGACCACGGAGGCCCGAAAGCCTGTCACAAGTCTAAGGTACTTTCCGACAGGGACCCACAGAAAAGATTCAGAAACAGCCAGACAAGTCTGGGAGGAAAAGAGCAAAATCCAAATCCAGATAAAAGCTGCCATTATTCTTCTTCCCACGGGTCTCTCACCCACGTCTGTTCCAACCAGTCCAGGACCAAGAAGCAGGAGCAGTTTCTTCATGCGTCTCTGCTCCATGTGCCTCCTCCAGGTCTCCTCATTGCTCTCCATCCTGCCTCCTTCCCTCTCCAGTCTCCTCTGCAGCTTCTCCTCCCTGCTCAGCTCACCCTCCCTGTATGTGGCAGGGAACTTGGGACCTCCCCTTTTTCTGGGGACCCCCGGTTACATGATCTGTCCCCGGTGGCTTTCTTTGGATTATTTTAGCCACGTCTCACAGCAAGAAGCATCAGTGTGAGCCTATACCTTTACCTTGGTTTTGATTTTGCTCTTTTCCTTCTAGACTTGCCTGATCCCTTCTGCCCCTTTCCTGTGGGTCCCCACCAGAAGGTGCCTTAGACTCGTGGCAGGCTTTCAGGCCTCCGTGGCCCTGCTTTGGCCTAACCCTGTTTGGTTGGGCATTGACCCTCGAGAGGATGAGTAACTTTGGGTGATTTGTAAGCTAGTCTTTCTCTTCTCTTCTTTCTCTCTCTAATTGTATTGAAGTTCCTTTCCATTGAAGGTCTTATACATTAGAGAATATTTTGTCTTGCTACAGCAGATGCAGACCTATTTAGAGCAGGCAGGTGCCTCTCACCCTGCCCTGTAACAGTTCGAACACGAGGTCAACATTGAAAACAAACACAAAGGGCCTCCCTGGTAGCCTAGATATTAAGTCTCAGCACCATCACCATTATGGCCTGAGTTTGATCCCCTGCCAGGAAGCTGACCCACATGGTACAGCAGACTCTCCTGTCCTGCCTGCTGCTCCCCTCAGCAGTGTATTTCAGTCAATCCACCTGTTCTGCCCCCCACTCTGCCTCTGGTGAATCCTCTCACTCCCCCCATCCCACCCTTAGCACCTCTGGCCTGCACCCCACTTCTTCTATGCAAAAAGAAAAAGAAAACAAATTCATCAACACAGTCCTGACAGCAGTCTGAGAAGGAGGGCTGGTAATTATATATATTTCACAGAGAAGAAAATGAGACACCCGTTCACAAGCTGCAAAGCTGGGATTTGAACCCAGGTCTGTCCCCAAAATGTAAACTCTGTCACTAAACTCAAAGATCATAAGCCATGGGGGAGAGTTGCATTCATAATTTGTACCTAAAAGGTCATTTTTGTAATTTCTTTGCAGTTGAATTAAAAAAAAAAAAACCAACCAACCTTTAGCATAATTCTTCCTGAAAAAACAAACAGGACTCTGATCATGGAATTATGCTGGTTTGCACATGACTGGGAAGCTGGCCAAGCCTGAGCTAGTGCTGATATTGGTGCTTTCAGTGTTTACAGCTAAAATCGATCTCCCTGTTGGCTAACTCAGTGGCCCAAGATCCCTCCAGCCACCAGTTCTCTGGGGCTTGGCAGGTATGCATCCTGCCTTTATTTTCCTGGAAAATTAATGTATGTACTTCAGGTGCAGACATCAAACAGGGTTAGTTCTTTTTTTTTCAATGGTTCTCCTCCCAGGCAGAGTTTTGCACGTTCAGAAGCCACTAGCTACAGGTTTTCTTTATTGCTCTCCTCACTAATTGTAGCTCAAATAGAAGCTCACAGAATACTCAGTCCACCCCCAAACAAAACAAAACGCAGGCAGGATGGGGGAGAGGGGGGATGAAAAGAAACCCCCATTCTTTGTCGTCTCACTTGGTTTATATGGGGACAGGCACGGGAGTGTTAGCCTGGTGCGAAGCTGCCCGAATCATGTTGGATCACAAAGTGTTCTTCCTGCCGAGTCAGGCTTGCCAGAGGAGGTTTGTGTCCATGCCAAGGGCAAAACAAGGCAGGTAGAATGTAATTCTGTTTGCAGAGGAGAAATACTACCCCTGATATTCAGGAGGGTGGGGGTGGGGTGCAGGTGTGACCCATGCGGTGCGCAGCAGCGGGAGGGCAGGAGAGTCAAGCCGGTTGTTTAACCCAGTGACTTTCGAGGCACTAAGGACAGAGAGGCAGAGTATTTGCACCCCATGGGGTCTGGCCGTGTCATGTCACTGACACCCTAGGGTTTGATTTGATCAAAGATTTAGCCAAGACCTGGGGAGCCAAGAGGAAGTTTATTGAGCACGACCTGCTAGCTCTGTGCATTTCATTGTTGTGTCGGGCGATCCCTGGGCGATCCCCAGCCAATCCCGAAGTGGGGTGGGGTGGATATTATTATTTCTAGCCATAATCCAAGATAATGCAAATATTTAGCAAGCGGCATGGGTTAGAAAGGATGTGCGTGTGCTTCTAAAACCCGAGCTCCTTCTGCAGTGAGGCGCAGTCCCCTCAATGCGCACCTTGGGTGCACCTACAGGTATCGTTGCAGCCACCTGCCTCAGGGGCGGCACTGCTGAGCCATGGGCAAGGATGCCTGGAGGGCATGCAGACAGTAGCTGGTGGCCTGGCAGGGATGGGGCTGTTCCCTGAGTCTCCAAAGCTGTGTGGTCATGTTCCTTTCTGCAGCAGGGTGCGCCTTCTCCCCTAAATACTGGCTTCCCTTCTACCCTGCTGCCCCAAGCTGGGGGCAGTACCCGCACCTGGTCACTTGCAGCTACTCTCGGGAAAATTCTCCCTCCCAGGAAGGCTCCAGTTCACTGGACATGATTGTGTCCAGATGCTGGTACTTCTGCCTCCTGCAGCTGAGTAACAGGTGCACAGGGCCATTTCTGTTGCTTGCCCTTCCTTTTTGTTGCTATGCTCTAGGACTATGCGATTAGCAGGTCACGCAGCAAGAACTGACAGTTTTTTTTCTATGAAAGCAGAAAAGTTCTAGGGGCTGGGAACATAGACATTAATTCGAATCCAGTCCCAGGACTTGCTTGCTTACCTGTTACAATGAGCAAGGCTTGGGCAGAGGCCTGCGGTCAGAGCAAGGACCACAGAGTTCCTGCTTTGGAACTTCCTTCTTAGGCAGCCAGGGCCTGGGCACAATGTCAGCACTTTGGCTCGGAAGTGTTCTTTTGACTCCCTTTATTTTCTGCTGCCTTCCAGAGATTTCTCTGCTGGACACATTACTGTGTTTCCCTTCATCTGCTGTTTGTGGGGAGCCAAAGCAATTCTCAAAAGGGCAAGATAATAACATTGAAAAGTCAGGGCAGTTCCTCCAGTGGATGGAAATGACAGCCTTATTTGTGCCTAGGTTGGAGACCCAGCCAGGGCTTGAGGGGGCGGGGCGGGTATCAGGCAAGGTCCTTAAGCAGGACTGTTACTGCATTAGTAAAATTCCCATTTCCCCTGACTCCAGCCGCACGGCGTTCTGCTGCAGGGGGTGCGCACGCTGTCATTTCTAGCAGTCACTGTGCACCTGTCACTAAAGAACGGTCAGGACTTCCGAGAATGAGGAGAGCAGCAGGGAGGGAGGTTTCACGGGAAAACACACTGGACTTTCTCAGTGACAGCGTTCCCTTGGCTCCCACTTCCCTTCCCATTTCTCACTAATTTTTGCAACTGGTTTTTTACAGCAAATGATCACCTAAGCGCTTGCTTACTGCTCACATCAGAAAGAGCACCAAGTTTTACATGAAAGGTCCAGCTGCTTAAAAATGAGCCTTATTCACTCACACACACGGTTTGGGAGCTCTACGTTGTTACAGTGGGTGGGGAGCCCATGAGCTCTAACAGCCAGCGGGGACACATATGTGCAAGAGAAAACAAAAATGAAACCAATATAGATGGCTTGGGACAAATGAGGAGACAAGCATCTGAGGACATTTGCCAGGAAGAGGCCAGTTCCTTCGAATGGGGTTACTTACCTGCACAAGCATTAGTCCCATCTTCCAGGGGAGATTCAGTATAATTCCAGCGCTGGGGTGCTGAGAGACCAACACGACTAAATCTAAAAACTACCAGCAACAGAACAAGCAAGAACAGCTGCATCCTGATGGACTTGAACTTTCAATAGAAAATAGCTCGTCTTTCCTTGAGTCCCCTCCAGGCGAGCCAGTGGTCAGCCCCCAGTGGGCCTGTCAACCCAGTGGGCCTGCCGGCTAGGCATCTCTTATTCCATGGCTTCGCTGTTGCCCTGCAGCTCTTTCTCTTGAACTCACAACAGTGTCAAGTGCAGCTTGCCAGGACACACGGGGAAAGAGCTCTTATCCAAGTTTTTGGGAAGCCAGAAATCCCTGACACCCTCCTGTCAAATTTCTTGAGTTGAAGATCCACAAGCAGGTGTGTGCCAAGTCCACTGTGAGGCCCTGAGGTGCCCAGGATAGAGAGCACGACCTGCTAGCTGGAAAGGAATTGCTGGAACGTTCCAGCCACGACCCTTGGGTAGGTCTCAAAGAAGAAATATGGAAGACTCGTCCTCCCTAAACACGGTTCTCTTTTTGTCAAGGAGTGATTCCCCTTTTTAAAACCCTTGGCTCCACCTCCTGGCCTTTAGTGCCACTTGAGCGAGCGGCTGTTTGCAAGTAAATGTGGGCAGTTCTCCACTCCAGGAAGGCAGGGCCGGCTGCCAAAGAGCAGATAACTGGTGACTCGCTATAAATATTCCAGGCAGAAGCAGGGAGAGAGCAATTAGGACGTGGTAGTGCTGTCCTGGAGCCTTGGGGGTGCCTGCTGTATTTTGGCTG
The DNA here is from genome assembly GCF_014898055.3 of Talpa occidentalis. Taxonomy (NCBI): domain Eukaryota; kingdom Metazoa; phylum Chordata; class Mammalia; order Eulipotyphla; family Talpidae; genus Talpa; species Talpa occidentalis. The sequence continues at coordinate 96,243,735 of NW_023601322.1, forward strand.
TGGTTTAATATCTTGAAGGATGGACATAAACAGGCCATATATACCCACAGTGGATAGAGCTACTGACTATGCACACTTCTTTTTTTTTTTTTTAAGATTTATTTATTTATACATACAAGAACTGGGGTATAGGCTACAGGTGCGGGGGGTGAGAGGATTCACCAGAGGCAGAGTGGGGAGCAGAACAGGTGGATCTACTGAAATACACTGCCGAGGGGAGCAGCGGGCGAGACAGGAGAGGTCTGCCCCGCCATATGGATAGCTCCCTGGCACACCGGGGATCAAACTTTTGCTGCAGAGGCTGCAGACAGCTTCATAGTGCGGTGCTTAACCCCTTGTACCACCAGGGAGGCCCCCATGCACACTTCTAAGGAACAGTCCTAAAGGAAATCCACCATTGCACATTCCTGGTGTTGAACCTTTTTCTCTCCTGTACATTTTACAGTGGAATTTGGAAAATTATTCTTTCCAAATGAAAAGGCAATCCCTGAATCCAAATGAAGAGAGAGAAAACACATGCGCCTTTTCTTTCACCGTGAGCAAAATAAAACATCATCAAGACCAGGAGAGCAGGGAAAGGAGTGCAGTGCTACCCTAGAACTGTGCTGGGAAAAATAAGCTAATCTTGCACAATCTGGAAAGCGCTGGGAATCCTGCAGAGCGGCACACGTTTCCTGAGCACACCATGCTCAGGCGTGGTTTTCACTACTCTTGGGTAGAAAATAAAGCTATGGGGATAGGTGTCGGTAGCCTCTGTCTGGTTGGGGTGACAGCGATGGCTCTTCAGGAGTGTGGCCAGAACCCAGAAATATCCAGCCCAGGCAAACCATTTACACCAGACTTGATGAATGATGGAAATTTCTGCCAGTTTACTTCATCCTGGAAAACTGTTTCATTGACGCTTGCCCAGAGGTGGTGTTCCAAGGGCAATGAAACGTTGATAAAGTGATAATCACAAAAATAACACCCAGACTTGTGATCTCCCCTACAGAGGACAGTGGGAAACAAGTCTTGTACTCGTGTTTAATTATGCCCTCCTCATTCCTCAAATACTGGGCCACTTTTCTGAGTGCGCTGTAGGCAGGATTTCTCTGATTCCAACCAGCCTCCACTGGGCAGCTCTGGCCCCTTCTAGGAGGAAACCCTGGGGGGCAGCAGAAGTCACATGATGGCTACATGGAATATTCCATTGCTTTGGGGCTCACTTAGACTCAAGCCTCAGAATGAGTGTCCTGCAAGTAAGTTACACTTATTCAATCAGTGCTTCAGAAGCACTAAATTACTGACCTTGTTCCTGCAGCACAGGCACCACCAGTGTCAAGGCTGACAGCCATCCAACAGGTTCAGACAACAGCCAGACATGGAGTTGTGTTGTGCCGATGAGTGAAGAGGACATCAGCACAACTCTGGAATAACCCACACCTCCATTCTATCGGGTGTGGAAGCTCTCATATTATATTTGGTTGTCAAAAGCCTCATATTCCTAATTGCACGTCACCTGGGCTAATATTGTCATTGATGTTGAGTCAAAGGCTGTTAGCAGTAAACGTGGGTATGGCAGATGCTGACACAGGTGGCTGACATGTAAGATCAGGCCCAGCCAGTCTACCATGATCTGTGCAGGGCTTCCCAGGGAGCCAAGCCACACAACAGAACTACGTACCTAGAAAGGACTCCCAAAGAGATTTAATAAGTCATCGTCCTCTGGATAAAACTGAACCATGCTAGGCGAGTCAACATAATTGTACTATCGCTTAATGGGTTTGAGGGGCCAAATACCTTTAATCTTCTAGGATTGAGTCAAACTAACTGATTCATGGATTAATTAAACAACTGTCTGTGATAGGATATAAGCTCAATCTAGCAATTTTTTTCTTTGTGGTTAGTGGGGTTTTTTTTTTAAAGATTTTTTTTTATTTATACAAAAGCTGGGGTACAGGCCAGAGGCACAGGAGGGTGAGAGGATTCACCAGAGACAGAGTGGGAAACAGAACAGGCAGACTGACCAAAATATACCACTGAGGGGAGCAGCGGGTGCCACAGGAGAGGTCTGCTGTGCCTTGTAGTTATCTCCCTGGCCAACCAGGAATCGAACCCACGCTTCAGAGGCTGCGGACAGCTTCACAGCACTGTGCTCAACCTGCTGCGCCACCAGGGAGGTCACTAGTGGGTTTTTTTAAAGATTTATTTTATTTATTTATGCATGCAAGAACTGGGGTGTAGGCCAGAGGTGTGGGGGGTGAGAGATTTCATCAGAGACAGAGTGGGGAACAGAACAGGGGGATCTACTAAACACACTGGTGAGGGGAGCAGTGGGCGAGACAGGAGAGGTCTGCTGTGCTATGTGGGTCAGCTCCCTGGCTAGGGATTGAACTCAGGCTGCAGTGGCTGGTGATAGCTTGATAGCACTGAGACTTTAATCCCTGCACCACCAGGGAGGCCCTGTATGGAATAGTTCTTTTAATTTTTTCTAGTTGCCTGTCACTCCTTTAGGGAAATAAAACTGACTTTTATATATGAACCTCGTATCCTGCAACTTTCACCCACAATGCCAAAGGAAAATGCACACTATGATACAAAGTCACGTGATGTGGGGTTTTGCTCATACATTAACAACCTTTATTTGCTGCTACTCAGAAGTTCCCATCAGGAAGAAGACTGGAAAGAAAAGCTTCCATCTAGTCCTCAGGAAACATAAGCATTGGTTCCATTTCATGGAAGGCAAATCTGAGGTTAGAGAAGTTGAGGATCTTGCCCCAAGACTCATTCGCTATGTAGAGATGGAGAGGGACTGACACTTTACCTCTGACTGGCCCTAGAGCATGCACCTAAAGCAGCACTGTCTGGGGCTGCCTCTCTGAGGATGCTAGCTGAGCCCATCCCGCAGGCTGCTCCAGAGACAGGACCCAATGGGGACATATGGGTCATCCTATCATCCCCTGTTTTCCTTTGTCAACTCCTTTGGTATCTCTCCCTACATTTAAAATTCCACTTGTTGAGTCTCTCTAGCTGCCTGTGAATACCATAATCAGTACTGCTTTAGAAAAGAAGTCATCTCTTTCGGTGATCCATAAAGAGATGTCCTGATCTCCCAGGAAGCCACTGAAGTCAGTCCTTGAAATAGGGAAGTTGAATAGGAATGCCAGTGTCTTGTTTGTGGAATAACCTACCAAAGGGATTATTCCAAATTCTACACAAAGACCTTAAGTATATTGGAGAAAGAGGAAGGGATTTATCCACTTCTGCTGAGACCAAGACATCCTGGGACTGTTTTGAAAATAGACCTTCAGACACTGTGATAACTCACCTGATTTAAATCTCTGCGCAGAGTCACTGGTTCTCTTACAGGTCACCTGTGACTTCAGTTCCCTGAGTGCCTTGGTGTATTCATTGTAACCCTTTCATGAAATGTGTCTGCTAAACCCAGAATAACAGAATTAGGTGCTGGCTTTGTGCATGGACACCTCTTGAGTGCAACATTTTAGACCATGCACCCAACCTAACTGCCTTGTTTAGTAAAAGGAAAAGAACTTTGTTTTCAGGGACTTGGAGAACCAGCTGTAATCTTCATATCCTTACAGGAGAATTACAAAATAAAATTTGTCTAACAAACTAGATAACAAATTTATGTATATTACATATATTACATATATATTATTTATGTATATTACAAATTTGTCTATAAAATTAGAGACTTAGCACTCATGTGTGCTGGGGCAAAAAAGAAAAAATGAGATTGATCATGCATGGGTTTTGGGCAAGAGTTTGTCCAAAGTGTAACTTCCAGAGGAAGGGCTCGATTTTATAATTATGATGGTAATGAATGTCGTCAGTGCCTGGTCTGTTCATAACTTGACATACTTTGGCCCAATTCCTACATTATATTTTCTAGATGTTAGGAAATGATGTCTTTTGTTCCTCACCCTTCATGAATTATTAGTTTATGATATCTCTGTTCCTCTTGTATCAAAATAAGTCTGACCTTAAAAACCACCTTGCATTTGATGTGACCCTTTTAGCAAGCAATTTGGCATCACATTTTACAGGCATAAAAATATTCATAAATGTCTATGTAATCACACTCCTAGCAGTTTCTCCCTCAAGGGATGAATTCTCCACTGGAAAAAGAAGTTACAATCGTGCTAATATGTGCTATAATGTTATTCATAGCAGCAAAGATTAGAAAGCTAACAGAAGCTATTCTTAACTTATTCTGAACTTATTTTTTTAACAAATAGTTAAGACATTATTATAAAAATATGGTATAATTAAAGGGAAATGTTTACCACAATATTAATAGACAAATACAAAATCTAATTTATGTTATGATTCTAGTATTTCATCATTTTGTATAACAGATGGAGGAAAAAAATTGAAATGCTTTATTTGAACAGACAGTAGGATTATGGGTTTCCCCTTTATAAAATTTAAGATTTTGTTGCTTAAGTTTGGAATAATAAGCTAGTCACTGACTTTCAGTTAAAGGGCATCAAGTTCAGATCTTAAAACCTAAAAACCCTGGCCCTGGGTTGGCTACATACTCTCCTTCCTTCCATGATCTAATTCAGTACACTTCAACTTGACAACACCTAATTCCCCCACTAATATCCTAGCACTACCTTGACAGATAATACCCTCCCTGTCCACATATGTTCAAAATCATCATGATTTGAATTATATTACATGAGAAGTAAAAGAAGGAAACCAAATATGTACATCGAGATATGAATGTCTACACATGGCTAGACATGAGAGACCGCTTGAGCTATCAGTCTTACCTACAGAGGTCAACCAGAGTCAAGAGCTATGATAGTTGTGGATAGAATCAGAGTCTCAAACACCTCGACTGCTATCATCAAAAGCTAGGTTTTCCAAAATGTTGGCTAATGCCTAGAATAGTTATAAACAAAGCAGAGTACAGCCCTTTTCCCAATTTCATGGCATCACAGTCCTGCACAGAATGGGTGTACATAAAGCCAGGGAAAAGTTTCTTTGAGCTTACATGGAACAAGCCTCTCCTCTAGTGGTGTCAACCACCCCTACACTTAGAGCCACCAGGGGGCCTCACTAGAGCTGGGCTTCTAAACCTCTGTGGTCTTGCCTGCTGGGAGCTTGTTGGAATCAAGTTTTCTCAGCTCCAGTAAATAAAAAGAAAAAGAATACAAACTCTCAAGCCTCATCCAGAGAGGTTGAGCAAGAACCTGCATGAAAGATTCCTGGAGGATTAAATACCTATTAAAGTTAGAGAAACAGGGTCCTCCCTGGTGGTGCAAGGGGTTAAGTCTTAGCTCTATGAAACTATCAGCAGCCACTGCAGGACAATTTCGATACCCAGCTCAGGGAGCTGACCTATATGGAGCAGCAGACCTCTCCTGTCTTGCCCGCTGCTCCCCTCAGCAGTGTATTTCAGGCAATCCGCCTGTTCTATTCCCCACTCTGTCTCTGGTGAATCCTCTTACCACCCTGCACCTCTGAATTCATGTGAACAGAAAAAAAAAGTGCTATTTTAAGTAACATTTAAGTAATATGATCCCTGCAAATGTTTTCATGCTGATTTGCTCAGCAACCCTTTCTTTACAAGTAGGCAATGCTAAAAATTCATTCCAGTCAAGGAAAGAGTTTAGCAGTTTTAATTGATGGAATCCAGATGAATCACACTTGTTTTGTTCTAACTCTAAGGCTCTTGTAATTGATTTCTCTTTAAACATCAAGATTTGGAAACTGATGATCAAAATAGTAGAAAAATATTAAAGTGTCCTCAGAATGTTCCTCTGCCTCCAGGAGAACCACACTTTCCTATTCAGAATCCCATCTGGGATTCAAGACCTTGTAGGTAAGTTTTCTGCATTCTAACCTGTGCCGTTGTGTTAAGGATGCCCACAATGTACACTCTATTTGAAAATTGAGACACAGAGAAAATGATTCTCCAAAGGATGTTTGATTTAAAATTTCAAATCTCTATGTTGCCCATTGTTAGCCAATTAGGTTTCATGGCACACACAACATTTCCAGCATGGGAAGAGAAACACTGATCTTCAACAGGACTGGTTTTCTCTGACATTTACCAAGAAAGCATTTTATTTGACATAATTATTGAAACAAGGTATGTGTTGGGGGAAGTGTGCTTAATCAATACTGTCTTTTATATGAAGATTTTATATTTCTACTTAGCAAACTCCCCTTCAACCCATTCTTTTAATGAATGTGTACAGATTTCCGAGAGCATGCCTTTCAAAGTTCCTTTTGAGGATATTTGGAGGTGACTTACCACTCTTTCTTGTCCAGCTGACTTCCGACCCCTTCCTATCAAGCTTGTCATTTTTGACAGTGTTAATGAATGAGCCCTGGAGTAATGGTGTATGATGAATTTTTAAAACAAATTTCCATTTGCTGTGTTTCATGTGTAGCGAATGTTAGATATTTAGTATTCTTCAGCCTCCTCTGAGTCTTCGATGAGAACGGTTTGTTTCATGATTTGCTTTTCTTTGAGCAAAATGTAAATGGCCAGAATCCTCAGAAGGGCACGAAACACAGTCCCGGAGGGAGTGAGGTCAAAGCTGGATTATTTGGTTTACAGGTTAAAAGGCAAAGGCAGGGCTTTAGGCTGCAAATTGAAGGTTTTTGCATTTATGGGGAAAAACAATTTTTCTACCTCCCAAATTTATGGAGAAGAGTACCCAAAGCACAGACTGAAATTGCTAGAAATCCTTTTCAAGATAAATCATTTATATGGAAGTTATAGGATATGCCAGATTCAGAAAACATTTGTAAGAGGCATTTATCTGAAGGGATCGATGTGGTTGGTTTGAATCATTTTTGTAGCACAACAAGACTCAGTGTCTAGTTCCTAAGTCAAAGAACTCCTGTGCTGTGAGGGAAAAATCAAGCACAATAATTAACTCAGAATCATGTATAGCTGAGGAAGCTTGTGTTGGGACTTCTCTGGCTGTCTAAAATTATTACTGGTTGACAACTGGCTTATTTTCACTGAAAGCGAAATATCTCAGAGGAAGCTGCTCCAAAGAGCTACTCATCCCAGATTCCCACCACATGACCAACCACACATCTTGTCAATATAGAGATAGTGCTGGCACAGAATGGACACTTAGTGTATCTTTGTTGAGTGAAGAAATGAGTAACTAGCAGGTTAAAAGAAACCAAGGAAAACATCTTCCCTCTGTGTGTGTGTGTGTGTGTGTACACATATGAAGACTAAAAAAAAAAAAATCTACCCACAGGTAAACAGTTATAGCAACATCTTCCATGAAGCTGATGGTTTTGTAAAGTGCCTTTCCCTTGGGCTGGTCATTCCCAAATACCGTGTTAATCCAAGGTTAAAAACCCATTTGATCATTTGGAAAATTCTGAGGAGTCCCTTAGGGGAATGGCGACGTGTCACTTCCACCCTAGGAGTAAATGGAGCCACTAAGAAGGGGAAGCAAAGCAGACCCCACTGAATGCCCAGGTCATCCAGAGAGCAAAGCTAGCTTGTGGCTCTTAGATGCCACCATCACAGGGAGAACTGGGCATGTGGCAACTGAGTCTCACATCCAAGGATACCCCCTGTTTTCCACCACAGCCATCCAAACACATCTTGGTGAGGACAAGGAAGGTACCTGAGAGCAACGGTAGGGGGCATAGGAGTAAACCTGCTGACTAGACTGAATATTTGGGCCAATAGATCTTTCTGGAAAAAACTCATGTTAAAGTGGAACCTCATTTGATAGTTCTGTTCTTGTTTTTCCAACATGCAACACTGCTTGGAGCTATTCACACTTACTCGCCCAGCAGTTAACCTTCATTTGGAGGTTCCTGATAAAATCAAAGAACAAATCAAGAGTTAGAGCCTATTAAGCTCACCTATATGAAAACACTCCACAGTCCTGTAATGCTTAATGGTGCCAAGAGCTGGAGCCCTCTTTTTGCATTTGGTTTGGATTTCACCTCAGGGAGAACAAAATTCTGCACTACCCCATTCTCCACCAGGGTCAAGCCCAGCAAATGCCTTAAGCACTTTCAACTTAAATGAATGTCAAGGCTTTGCTTATTATGCTCACCACTCAAAATAACAACCATTTTAAAATTCACAGTTCTGAGCCTCCCTGGTGGTTTTGGGGCCATCACCAGAATGCCTGAGTTCAATCAGGCCAGGGAGGTGACCCACATGGTGCAGCAGACCTCTCCTGTCTCCCCGCTGCTCCCCTCAGCAGTGTATTTCAGTAGATCTGCCTGTTCTGTTCCCTACTCTGTCTCTGGTGAATCCTCTCATGCCCCACACATCTGGCCTACACCCCATTTCTTCTATGTAAAAATTAAAAAATATAATAAAGCAAAATTCAGAGTTCACTGTTTATAACTATTTTCACATAAATTTATTTTCAAGAACCAAAAATTACCCTAAAACATTAACTATTTAAGCAGTACCTTGTAAAATATTTTTATGGACATTTTCCACATAACCAAAATCAAGATTTGTTGTCTTTTCAGTTAGGAAGTCTCATGATGCTTTTTAGGATATACCTAAAAAACATTCTATTTGTGCTTTTCATCTTAGTCTCTCCAAAAGTCATCCAGACAGACAGCTATATCCTTAGATCCTTCATGTTGTGGGAGATATTTTGTGGAGGTCACAAGCACCTGAGGAGCCATAAAACCTCAGCACTAATAGTCTGGTCTAGAACCTTCACTTTTAAAAGTCGCCTGAGATTCCACACTTGACCGAGAACAAAGCAGCAGTTTTTCACAATCATCTCTGTGCCTTCGTGTCCAAGGTTCCCCTACACTTTGATGCCTGGGGGACAGGGTCTCAAATGGGATATAAGTCTCTTTGGCCAAATCATCTTCCCAGGAGTCTGACTTACATTGCAGTTTGCAAACTTTGTACAGCAGGAAAAAAAACAATGGCAAGACAATCCCGCAGGCTGCAGCGCTCACCACGAGGAGGAAGGAGCCTGGAGCACCCTCTTCGGCACCGTCAGTAACAAAGGTGACACACTGGTCCTTGTGGGGATGTGCTCCTTTCAGGCGGACACACGCCAGGTACTGCCCGCCAGGCGCTAAGCCTTCCAAGGTCACCTGGTTCTCGCTGGAGTCTGTGCTCAGCAGCAGCAGGTCCTTCTCCCCGTGTTTGGAATACCACACGGTCACCTCCAAGTCAGGTGTGGGGTTGACCACATTCCATGTCAGCATCACGCTCTCTTGTGTCTGGCTGGTCACCCTGACATTTTCTACTGCGGCATCCGTCCCCACAGGCAACGCCTCCTCTGACAGGGCCTGCTCTTCTCTTTTACTGCTACTGCCTGGGGGAAGCTTATGTCCACCCCTCTCCACCTTGACATTTCTTTTCCCATCCAGGGGATGCTGGAGGGACAGCCTGCTGGCCAGGGTGGCGCTTGCTGAGATGCTAGTGCTTAGAGTTGAGGCTGAAGAAAGAATGAAGGAGGAAAAAGGCGACGAGGAATAGGAAGTTAACGGAGAAAGGGGAGTGGAAGACGCAGAGGAGGAAGGCAGCCAGGCAGTGGAGGGTGGGCCGGGTATGGATGTGGGTCTTCCAGATCCTGCGTGGACCTCTTGCTCAAGGCGATCTCCGGTTTTTTTGGATGTTTTTGGTGATATGGTTGAGCCACCACCAACCACTGTCACAGTCACCACAGCTTCTGAAGACCCCGCCAAATTTCTGGCCTTACATTTGTAATCTCCAGCATCCTTGTAAGACATCCCTGTCAAGCTCATTATGGACCACCGGACGCCTTCCTCTGGAGAGTCCTGAATTACTGGAAGGGAAGGAAGGACACTATGAGAAGAAGAAAGACTTAAGCAGCATGCTGATGGAAATGGAAGCCGCTGTGGTTCTCCATGCACCCCTCCCGCAGCAGCCGAGAGGGAGGGGGCACAGTGGTGTCTTTGAAGGCTGCTGAGGATTCTGTAAATTGTTCACATGAAGATTTGTCATGTTAGGCACAATGTATGGGAGATGGTTTATTTATTGTTTCTTTTATTACTTTTTCATTTTCTTACATTGTTCATTTTTGTACAATATTTGATGTCTCCCCTCAGGTGTAGTCTCTGTAAACCTCCCACTACCACATCACCTGTGATCTGTTCCCACAGTCCCTCCTGCTCTTCCCTCCCCTGTTTTGACCCCTCCATCCCCCTGCCCTGCTGTATGCCTCAGATGTAAAGTTGCCTACAAATGTTGTCTTTTTTTGACCCTTTGTTCAGTTTCCCTGTCTTCTTCCTACAAGTGATATCTGATATTTTTCTTTTTTCTTCTGATTTAGGGAAATAGTATTTTTATTTTTTTAAAGATTTATTTTATTTATTTATGCATACAAGTGCTGGGGCATAGGCCAGAGGTAGGGGTGAGAGGATTCACCAGAGACAGAGTGGGGAGCAGAACAGGCAGACTGACTGAAACACACTGCTGAGGGGAGCAGTGGGCGAGACATGAGAGGTCTGCTGCGCCCTGTGTGTGTGGGTCAGCTCCCTGGCCCGATTGAATTCATGCTGCAATGACTGCCGATAGCTTCATGGCTCTGAGACTTAACCCCTTGCACCACCAGGGAGGCCTGGAAAATGGTATTTTTTTAAAAAAGATTTAGTTATTTATACATACAAGAACCAGGGAACAGGCCAGATGTGCAAGAGGGTGAGAGTATTCACCAGAGACAGAGCGGGGAACAGAACAGGCAGACTGACCGAAATACACTGCTGAGGGGAGCAGCGGGCGAGACAGGAGAGGTCTGCCACACCATGTGGGTATCTCTGCAGCCAGCCGGGATCGAACTGGTACTGCAAAGGCTGCGGACAGCTTCACAGCGCTGCACTCAACCACCTGTGCCACCGGGAAGGCCCAGGAAATGGTACTTTTAAAAAGAGTTGGAGACTTTTAAAAAGAGTTGCACACTTTTGTCCACTGGTAGCATGTGATTTTAGAGAAGTCAATTCAAGTCTTTCGGCCTTTTAAATATGGAGATAAGACAACCTGATCTTGATGATCACTTCTAATTTTAACTCACTGTGATTCTATAAAACATTTATCAGCAGACCTGACTGAAATACTTCCTTCAATAAGTTTTCATTGTAATGAAATGCTATCTATCCACATAGCCAGGAGGCATGACAGCTCATTCTTTGGCATGCAGGAGTTATAATTTGTGACCTCAATCTTCCATTTTATATTTAATTTAGATAAACTCGTAAACCATGGATTCTTTTATTTGTAGAATAACATAGATTTTAGAAAAGTGAACATTTACTCTCCCATCTGAATATTTTCCCATCCTGTCTTAGTTGCTGAAGCTCTCTGAAAAATAACAATGCACTGATTCCACTACCTTACATATGAGATGCTTACTATTTGTAGGATATTAGGCATTGACTTCTGAAAAAATGTCATCATTTCATTCTTTCACCTTGAATCATCAGAATACCACTGCTGAAACTAAGACAAGAACATTGACTTGGTTATATTAGGATCTGCAAAACCTTTGTAAATGATATTTCTTTTCTTTTTATTTTTGTGACATGCACATTATTCAGCAAGTGGTGCCCATGTGCCCCAGCTGCCAAGGCTCTGTCCCTCCTCACAAAGCTGTGACTCGACCCAAACACCTTCACCCAGACTTGACATGCAGATACCAACTGGAAGTCACACAAGTAGTGGAGAAACCAGGCAGCTCCTACCCCAGGTAAGCAAACAGCAAAGGTATGACAGGGAGAAAACACAGCAGCAACAACAAACAACTTGACCGAGGGCGAATATTACAAAAGGGGTAATGAGTGTTCCTTAAACCAGTTTTATAGGGATTTGAAAAGAGCAGTAAGTAAAATGTTATTTTTAAAAACCTTAAGAAAAAGGGCATAAACTTCATGTCGTGGGTAAGAGGGTCTCCCCACTTGGCCTGCAGTGCTTTGGAGGGCCTGTGTAGGAGAGGTGTGTGTTCCCACCCACCATGCAACTCAAGCTGAAATATAACGGCCTAAAATGCAGCAGAACACATCCTGGGGTCTCTCAGTGGAAGGGAGCCTCCACTCCTACACAGCAGTTACCAGCTGGTTGACTCCCCTCCACTGGTTCTGGTCAGGGATGGCCATGGTGGGGGTTGGGGCATGGGCACCCCTCTCTCTTCTGGGCCCCTCAATCACACCACCTATCAGGAGGTAGCCAGTGTGTCCACTGGTGGCTGGAGAGCAGACGGGCTGTCCCTCAGTCCATCCTGGGAACTCAGGGGGGCACTGGTGGAAGCGTTGCATTCCCCCTGCAATTTGACCTCTCTCCCTCCAGCCTCCAAGTGCAACCCTTAGGCCAGTCTGGGAAGCAGATGGCACCTCATCGAAGGCCTGATCTGAGCAGTGAAGGATTCCTCCTGGCCCAACCCCTAAACTGGGTGGCTGTGGCTGCCGTAGGGCTCCAGGCGGACCTGGGTGGGCAGCCAGTGCACCGTCTCCTTGGGCACACGGGGGCTCAGGTGCCAGCCCTAGAGGTGCTTTCGCCAGAGATTGCGTGAGCCCCGCAGGATCTGTCAGCGTGGGTCTGTATCTCCACGTCCGCCTCTACCCCCACCTCCAGTGCCCCTGCCCCCGCCTCCAGGGTCCACAGCTGGGACCCTGGGGCGGTCCACAAACCCCAGGAAGCGTCGCGCAGTGATGGCGGGACGTGCGCAGCGCGCATGCGCCAGCATGAAGGGGTTGCAGTACGCATGCCTGACAGGCGCAGTGCGCATGCCCGGCGCTTCAGTGCGCATGCTCAGTGCTGCCGTGAGCATGTCCACCTCGCGTGGTCGCAGGCAGACCTCGCCTCGGCTGACCTTATACTTGGAAGGGACGGTTCTGCGGCGGCTTCGAAGCTCAGAAAGGACTCCGGCCTTGGCACTGGGCTTGCAGCAGCCGTGAGTGACGTCTTGCAGGCGCCGAGAAGGGTGTTGTACTTGGAGCGTGTGCCCAGGGTCGGGCGCCACAGCAGCTCCGGTCGTGCAGGTGAGGATGCAGGTGTTCATGCGCTGGCGGGGTGTCCAGGAAGCCCCCAGAGGTAGCCAGGAGCTGCATGTACGTGTCGTATGTCCCCCCTCCACCGCCACCAAGCAGGTGGGACCCCGTGCACAAGCACCCGCAGACGTGTGACTCTCCGGTGATATCGTGATATGTTGAGGAGCTCGGTTGAGCGATGGAGGTCTTGCTAGTTGTGGACTAAAGGGAGTGTCTCGGAGCACTGTGATGCCCACATGTCTCGGAACATTTCCGTCAAGGTGGGGTGGTGGTCCCCGGGTGCTCACCAGTGCTTGCTCTTCTAAAACTAGATTTTTTTGTTTCATAATAAGGCCTGTGCAATCTATTCTTTAAATCACCTTTCTAAAATGAGAAACTTGTAGAACATCCCTTTTATGAGAATTGTAACATTTTAAAGCGAGCTGGATCTGGGATGAACAAGACAAAGGCCTCATCTGCAACCATTCATTCGCTGCTATGTGTTCCTTTCTATCCAAGACAAAAGTAGATTGATTTCATCTAAGTAGTAAAAGTGGGGAAAGAAACATTAGCCAATAAAATGTTCCTTCAGATTCTTTGCGTCTAACTATCTTGGTATATCTTACTGGAAGTAACCAGCCTTATTGCAAATCACCCAGAAACATGAGATTGAGTTCCGTCATTGAGAACCCCTGGTTTCATAAGTCTCCAATTGAAAACACACCTGTGTAATTAACACGCGCACTGTCGGCTCTGGTCCACATGAGCTGTGGGGTGGGGTGGCCAGTTGCATCACATCGCAGCAGGACATTGCTGCCCAGAGCAGAGGTGATGTGGGTGGCCGAGGTCATCACTGATGGCTTCAGACACTTCTCCAGCTCAGCCTGCTGAAACGGAATCCCTGTCAGGTGCTCAGGCTCACTGCACACCATCAGTGGGTCGAGGAGCACGACAGCAGGGGCAGCAACTCTTGACAATTCGATCATTCTGGAAATATGACAGTCACACGACCAAGGGTTGTCCTGCAAACCTGAACCAGAGGAGGAAAGGATTTGGGAAAGGTTATTCTGGTTTACATCTGGTTAGGAGGTATCTGCACCATCCCTAAAACATAAGTGCTTTGAGGGATGAAATGGAGTCACATGTCTGTCCATTTGGCTCTGCCATCCCATCAGCTGGATGGACATGTTCTTACAGCTCAGACCATTCACGATCATAGCTAACAGTTACTGAGCATTCACTCTGTGCTAGACTCTGTTCGAAGCACTTGCCTGTATTAATGCATGTAATCACAGTAATCCTGTTTGCAGGAAAGTATTATCCCTATCTTAAAGCTGAAGAAGCTGAGACAGAAACCAGGTAGCTTGACCAGTTGCATAGCCAAATCAGTGTTAGAGCCAAATTTGTTTCCAGGAAAACAAAAGAATAGTGATCTGGGATATTTCTAGGAAGCTATAAACGTATTTATATTCTTGTGTTACAGGGTGTCAAGACACCTAACTCAACTAGAAATGTGTCATGGTTTTGTGTAATTTGAAGACATATTGAGGTAGTACATGTACTGTATAGGAAACTCATAGAGCGAGATGGAGGCATTGTCAGGAGGTTGGAAAGACTGGCAGAGGCTCATCGGGCTTGGAATGAATGCTATGTGTCGTGGCCATGGAAGTACACTCCTTCAGATCTCCCCTCAATAATCAGCAGCAAGGAATGCAAGAAGCTGACACCCTTTGTTGCAAGTGCCTTCAAGATCTGTCTCAACTTTCAGAACTCTACCTTCAAGGTGACTGTCAGGGAGAGCCTAAAGAAAGTGAGCAAAATGTTACTGGTTAGTAGAGGAGAGGGAGCAGCACAAGTGTAGCAACCGTGTCACCTGTCATTAACATGGACAGTAGTGAGCATTTGGTGACATCAATATCCCAGCTACAGATATCTCTAGAGTGTTAGCACTGCTGCCTGTGAAAATCATTTCTTACTTCCAGCCTTTCCCAAATTCTAAAGTTAAAGAGCTTCACAGCAAATATTCGATCCAATGCGGGTAGAATATAAAATCACTCACCAGCACTCTGGGAGGTTAAGCGATCTGCCCAAGGTCACACAACAGTATACAGTCGGGATTTGAACCTCTATCTGTATGTTGACCTTGAAGCTCTCAACATATCAGTGACATTAAGCAAGGACTTGAAAGTCCTTGAGCTGGGAAAGACTCAAGAGCTGTAAATTAATGGTTTTATTCATGCTTTGAAACTGTTGCAAACTGTTATAAATATGTGTTAACAGTGAAGCAAAATCCTTAAAAAAAAAAAATCCAGTTGCTTCTCCCTAAAATTTATGTAAACCAGGAAAATATTTTTAAGTTCCTCAAAAATAAAATGTTTACCTATCCCAGCTTCGAAACATCTCAGGTTAAAGTACAGCTTTTAAAGCCTGAGTAATAGTAATGACCTGAGGGCTGAACATATTCATCAGGTGGTTTTTCTTCTGAGGACAAAGGGACAAGAATTCTCTGAAGTTAAATTGTTACTTGGTCTACATTCCTTCAAAGCAACACACCAACCACAGTCACTGGAATTTGCGATAATTAATTTATTTTACATAACTGTTCTCATATAGGGGCAAATGAACTTTGCCTTATCCCTTTTCTAAAAAAGGTAATGTTTTTTGTGCACTACAGCAATTGGATTAAATGAGCTATTTTTTGTGAAAAGTCAGCAATAAGTTCCCCTATAAAAGTTACTCTGCAGGGCCTCCCCGGTGGCACAGTGGGTTGAGCGCAGTGCTGTGGAGTTGTCCATAGCTTCTGCAGTGTGGTTTTGATTCCCAACCGGCCAGGGAGATACCCACAAGGTGCGACAGACCTCTCCTGTCTTGCCTACTGTTCCCCTCAGCAGTGTTTTTGGTCATCTGCCTGTTCTGCTCCCCTCTCTGTCCCTGATGAATTCTTTCACTCTCCTATGCCTCTGGCCTGTACCCCAGCTTTGCATAAATAAATAAATCTTTAAAAAAAAATGTTATTCTGCAGAAAAGCTCTTTAAGCAAAGCCCATGCCTTTGTCAATTTTGTGGAGGCAGTGGGGTTTCACAGTTCAGGTGGGTGAGGGAAGTCTTTTCAATAAAGCATGTGGGAACAACTGGATTGCTGTTTGAAAATAAAAAATCAAACCTCATCCCTTCCTCATATTATACTCAAAAACTTTTCTGACATCGATCATGATAATAAACATAAAAGATAAGACTGTAAAGCTAAAACTATAAACAAAATAGACTTCCTGCGGCCTGTAGATAGGCAGATTCTTCCATGGGACACAGAAAGTACTCACTATAGAAGAAAAAGCTGGTAAGTCAAGTGTCATCAAAATTTAAAATGTTCTTACTAAAGATACCATGAAGGAAATAAATAGACAAACCACATCATTGCATATAGCTGCAGTTGAACTTAGGTTCAATAATAGAAAGGCAACCAACCTTAGAATACTGTAATGGAATAAATACGAATGGCCAATAAACAAATGAAAATGTGATCAACACCTCTAGCCATGGGGGAAATGTAAATTGCAATCACAGGATAATACTGCTCCTTGATCGCCCCCCCAAGAATGACTGACATGCAAAATGACTGACAACATCAAGTGTTGGTGAGGAGATGGGGCAGGTGGACTGTTACACAGTGGTAGTAGGAGTAGAAAACAGTGCAACCTCTTGGGAAAACTGGCCATATTTTAAAATCTGTTTTATTATTGTGTAGAAAAACTGGGATGCAGGCCAGAGGTGCCGGGGGTGAGAGAATTCACCAGACAGAGTGGGGAGCAGAACAGGTGGATCTGCTGAAATACATTGCTGAGGGGAGCAGCGGGTGAGACAGGAGAGGTCAGCTGCGCCATGTGGGTCAGCTCCTTGGCTGGGGGTCAAACTCAGGCCGTAGCAGTGATAGTGCTGAGACTTAACCCCTGTGCCACCAGGGAGGCCCAAAACTGGCAATTTTTTAAAAACGTTTATATATATAGACATCCTACAATCTAGCAATTTCAATCAGGGAAATCTACCAAAGAGAAATGATAGCTTGCTAAAAAAAAGCTTTGTACATGGATGTTAACAGCAGCTTTATTCACGATAGCTAAAACATGGGCACCTACTGCCAGGGACTCCTGCCTTCACCATGTGGGACTGTCTCCTCCGGGCCTTCCAGAGGAAGCACACAGAGATTAAGGGGGATTGGTTGAACTAAATTGATGTCATTTTAGAAAATTCTGTGGCCACCACTTTCCTTCAGGCAAACTCCATCTGAATACGAGAGGCATCCTTGTTAGAATTGTGCTAACTTAATTGCAGTAAAAAGCACCCAAAAAAGGCATTTCATGCCCTCTCCTACTGCAGGCTTTTCCTCCAAGATAAATAGTCTTAGTCTTTATGGAGTCTACCTATGTAAATATTTGCTCATTCTCGAGAAACAGGTCATGGAAATTCACCTGTACTACCAATCAAAAATCTAATTCAGTGTCAGAGTTAACGCAGGATACCGGTGTATGTTTTTATGGCCACGTGAAAAGGTAACTGTATGAAGTTGTTATTTTTGCTCATGTAGAAGAGACAAGGAGTAATTGGAAAACTGCTCATAATTTCTTTTTCCTATTAAGTAAATACATGATATAAAGAGATTAGTAAAATAATTTATATACGAGGAAATAAGCCTGGTGTTATTACATCCCCGGTGTTACAAAGGCGTGGGGCGTTAACAGTGTGGGCGCTGGAACTAACGGCCTGTATTCAAGTCCCAGCTCCCCCACTTCTGATGAAGTGTTGAAAGGAGAATGTGGCTGGTGAGGGGTGCTGTCCACGTGCTCACGATGGGGCAGGCTGGTAGACCATGTCTCCAGGCTACCTACTGTCTAGAGCGTCTTAGTTGATGAGACCAGCCCTTTGTGGTGCGCGCACACACACACACCCTTACACAGAGTGGGTGGGAAAATTGCCCTAGATTATCTATAAAGTTGCATCAAAATTCCATCGTAAGTGCCAGTATAGGCCTGAGAAAGCAGCATGACTGAAGGAACGTGGAACAAACCGTCTGGCCCCGAGGAGCCCTGGCTTCTCAGCTTACCGAGAATCATTCTCCTTGGTGAAAGGTCCAGGCTTCTAGACGATGTTGTAAGGAAGTGTGACCAGCTCTCCAGGAAATCTGGCGGCAGTGTGGTTAGTCTGTTGCTTGATAAATCCAAGTAGGCGAGGCCCTTCAGGTGCCTGATGGCCTCCTTTGGCACGCTGCCTAGTCTGTTATTGTGCAGGTCCAGGGTCCTCAGCTGGGGCAAGTCCCGCAGAGCCGCCCAAGGGAAGGTAGCCAGAGAATTCCCAGCCAAGCGCAACTCATGCAGCTGCTTTAGGTTGTAAAAGCTTCTGGTTTCGAGGCTGGCCACGGAGTTGCAGGTCACCCAGAGGAACCGGAGGTCCACCAGGTAGTAGAAGGCCTCTGCCGGGACTCGGTACACGGCCGTCTTCTCTATGCGGAGCTTCACAGTGTCCACGGGGAAGCTCGTGGGGACCTCGGTCATATCCGGGTCATTGCACAGCACAGACCTGGCAGCACAACGGGGCAAGGGGGAAGCTTGCTTTTCAAGACCCATTTGAAGAAATACTACTTATTTGAAACATGCATCAAGTTTTCATTCCTTACTGGTTTTTTTCAGAATGTCTGTTCAGCTTAGCTAACCTGTTCGTTAGTAATTCATCCTCGTTGTCTGGGTTAAGCCATATAATGTGATCGTTTTCGTAAGTCAAAAATGATCAAACCATCAGTTTCATGTGGCTCGACCTAATGTCAGCTGACTAGCTCTACAGCTCTACAGACTAGCCCCCCGGGTTCAGATCCAATCTCTGACTCCTTTGTGGCAATGAAGGCCACTTCTCTACTCTCCGAACCTCATTGCCCCATGTGGCTCTGTTAGGCTGCTTAATTGACATGGATGTAAAATGATCATACTAAGCTCTGAGAGGTGTTTGCTGATGCCATTGTCGATCTCACTGTTGTAGATAAAACAACTGAGGCCGACCAACCACATAGATGGGCCCAAGGTCACATAGCTAGTGGGTTACAGAGGTGCCTTTCAAGCCCATGTCTATCCAAAATGCATGTTCTTAGCCCCTTTAGGCGAGATCCCAGTTGAAAAGAATCCCTTGCTGAGGTTATAAATTGATCCTTTCTGAAAGGATCACTTTAGTAGAGAGGAAGGAAGGAGGGAGGGAGTGAAGGAGGGAGAGAAAAGGAGGAGGCAGGTGCTCAGAGTCAGTCTCTGTTTTCACCGTGTGACCTGTGCGGTGCTGTCGGCCTAGGGCTAATGCTGGGCAGCGGGGACAGTCAGCTCAGGAGTCAGATATGCCGTGCAGGTTTCCTCCTTTTGTCCTTAAGTTTGCTGCTTGTATTGGTCAGTCAGACTGCTGTGATGGTGAGTCTTTCCACCTTGTTTCCTCCAGTTTCCATCTGTCTCAGCTCATGGCTAGACTTTCTCAGAGCAATTCCGATCATAATAAGCCCCCTGCTCATAATTGTTGGGAAGCTTTCTGCTTCCCACCAAAATAGGAAAAGTTTCTCACCTTGGAATCAAAAGTCCTTCACAGTATGATAATTTACCTGCTTTTCCAATCCCATTTCTGATTCTTCTGCTTCTCTGCATGGCATGCTTGAACCAAGCTTTTCTGTGCCTGTGCTCTCAAGTCATGTGTGCACTCTAGCACACACCCACCGTCCATCCCGGGGTAACGTATTCTCTCTGCCGCTGTCCTGCCCCCCTTTTTTGTTCCTTGGACTTCATAGTTGTTTTTGATCTCAGTCAACAGAACTGGTGGAAGAATGTCTCACGAGTAGATACAGAACAGGACACTCCTTCTGGTAATCTTGGCTCTGTCTCTGCTAGGCTACTCTTGAAACAAGGAGAAATTCTTTATTTTCGTCTGTCAAGAACTGACATCCTCTTCACGTAACAGTATTTCAGATTTGTTTGTGGGTTTTGTGGTGCAGCGGGCACCAGCAGTCCAGGGCTCAGGGGATAAGACATGAGGTGTAGAGTGTGGAACAGACTGAACGGACATATGCACAGGGCTCTGAGGATTCTCGCACTATCATAGAGGGAAGACGGGAGGAGGGGCAGAAGAAAGCATGGTTTCACACTAGACCCTTAAAGTTTGTGTCTGTTTGAACGCTGTGACCTGTGCGTTGCTCTTGCCTAAAGAATAAGCCAGAAACTGAGTTTAACTCACTAACTTAAATGACCTTGAATTACGCACATGGTGATCTTATTTGATGGTAAAACAGGCAGAGAAAGCAAGCCTGTCCCCATGTGTAGGTGCAAACTATGAAGGAGCAGGGATTTTAGATTCATTTCAACCTGAGCAATGAATGATCTTTTTATCTCTCATCATGTCCTTCTCCCCGCTGGATTGCTGAAAATGAGCCCTAAAAAGTTTTACAAAGCATCATCTGAATTACAGTACATTACACATGTGTAAATAGGAACAGTGAAACCGCCATTCATATTAAGTCTGCAATTAAACGCCAGCCACAACGGAAAGAGGTGGGCAGCACAAAGCTGTGCTGTGCCGTAGCTCGTTCCCTCTATACATGTAGGAGAAGATGGTATGAAACCAGTGGAATTCTCTAGCCTTGCCTCTTTCTCTTCTTTCTACTCTGCATCCAGAGTAAAGAGCCGCTTTATGTGGCGTGACCAAGCACAGAGGAGAGTCTGCCCACTCGGCCAGCATATCAGGTGCAGTCTTGGGGGGCAACCTGGGTGGGAAGCCACAAGTCCTGCCTGTCCCCCCACCCCAGTCCCTGTGGGGACTGTGTGCGCTGGCCCCGGACGGGCCATTATAAAATGGCAGTGGTCGAACTAGGTTGTCTCTAGAGCGTTTGCCAGGCATAATACGCTTTGCTTTTTATAAAATCCGTCAATGATGGGGAGAAGGAAAGGTTCTGAGAGGATTTTCTCAAAAGTGCTCTGGTCTGCACCAGTAAGTGTGGCTTATCTTTAAATTTTTATGTTCTCAGTTTCTTCAGCCAGCTAGTGATTGTGATAAGATATCACGAGTGGGCTAAGTAGAATTTATATATCACAACGCAAACTACTCAAGAATATGTTATTTGTTCAGAGTTAGGGGATATAACTTGGCTGATTTTTTTCCCCACAAATTACTTGAAGAAGCTCATTGATTGCTTCAACCAGGTCACAAAAGAAATGATCGTTATTAAATATATCCTCAAAAAACCAAGATGCCTTCCGTGTTTAACAAACAAGAGGTAGTAACAAGAGGCATATTTCAGATCACTGTTCTCACATCACAGGTAGATGTTAAAGCCCCCAGGGGCTGCCACAGACTGGGTAGACCCCTGGCTTTCATTGTTGATGCCATTATCTAAAAAATGAAAATATGTCATCTATAAACCCCTCTAACTTTGCTCTTGGGTCCTCCTCCCACTTCCATTGGTCTATCCAAGTGGCGTGAATAACCCTTAGAATGAAATGGAAAACCCGGAAGCAGGTGGGCCCGCAGGTCACACTCCCAAAGGGCCCTGCCCCTCTTGTGTCCTCTCCGTGGGCTCGCGCTGAGCCCATCACACTCATCTCAGTGGTTTGCCCGAAAAGGACGTCTTGTGAAGCTGAGCACTGTGGCTATTTTTGTAACACAAAATGTGCTTGAAAGTCTCAAAAAACGTGAGAGACTTTCAGGAGCTCAGCTACTCAGAGGGGAGTCCTCGTGGAAGTGGGCCGACAACACCAACACAGTCCAAGCTCAGGTCAGCGAGACCTTCCCTCCGCTGATTACTGATTGGCAGTTTGCTTTGAAAATAAGGCAGGTTGGCTGGAGTCCTTTTCCTGGGAATCACAGGGACACTTAGCTGGGGTGGGGAGGGCGTACCTGGCTCCTGCGTGGTCCGAGCTGCCATCACAGGCACACCGGGAAGGACACATGCCGCTCACTCCTTCCAAGACACTGAGCAGAACCCATAGACACACCAGGTGATGCATCGCTCCCATAGAGGCTATCGAAACAAGAGATAGAAACTAAATCCTAAGCATTCAGAAAGTGGAGTATGAGGAGTCTGGGCGGCCGCATAGCAACAGCAGATTAGGCGGGATTAGCTGAGACCTGTCGTTACTTAACCTTCAAGTGTATCTTGCAGGGAAGCCATCTGGCCAGCCTTTGACTTTGGCTTCAGCATAAGGGAAATGAAAATTAGACACACGTCAGGACAATCTTTGCAGTTGCCCACATCCAGGTTTGCAAGGAATTGCCTATTAAATCCCTCTTCTGTAAATGTAAGCAGTTCCATTACACTTCGAAGAAACAGCGTTAAAAGTAATGCCATATTTTAGAGGTTAGGAAATAGCACATCACAGATTTGACTTTTTGCATTTGATTTTTTACTAACGTATGTAACATGTAGTTTTTTAAATCTTAACTTTAAGGATAGCAGCACATGACATGATTATTTAAGATAATCAACATCACCACATATTAGCTGTCTCCAAAAACTAAGTCCAGTCCAGTTCACAGATCTTTTAGGCAAATGCCTCAACCCACCCCTCACATGCAGAGCTTATACTCTGACAAGAGCTTGTCTTATGACTCCCCTAGGTTGTCTCATGCACCCAGAGCTCATTTGGCACCTTCATTGCTAAAATGAAGGCCTTTAAGTCTGTTCATGAACATGTTTTATCCAAAGCTTTTTTCCCAGGTAATGGGCACCTTCTAGAAAGATTAGATTCTATCAGAAAATAAAATTTAAATAATAAAAAAAGCGACCTCCATATACATAACATGGAGAATGTGCAGGGACAATCAAAGATTTAGGGATTAAATACAGAAAGGGTTGAAGCTTATTGGTTGGTTCTTTCATTCCTTTATTTTATTTTTTTCCACGTTCTGTTTATTCAGGTAAAGTACAACTGTACAGTTTTGTAGCTCTATTCACCAGTAATGTTTTGCACACTTAAAAATTTATCATGAGGCTATCTCTCATGTTAGATGTCGCCACAGTAAAATAAAACACAAGAAAGATATGATAAAGAAGAATATACTTATAAAAACTCCACACTTTGATTGTAGTGGCGAATATATGGAAATAGATACACAGAAAAAGGCAATTAAAAACTGAGAATATGTAATATGCATAGAGATTATATTGCTGCATAAAATATACATGTGCATTGGCTGGCATGTGATTTACAGACAGTACAGCTTAATATTCATTTGGTTTTTTGTTCAATGATATAATTTAATAATTGCATTAAATTTTGAAATTGTAAATGTGAAAAAATGTTTTCCATTCTAGCTGAGAACATTCAACAGTTCAGTTTAGTGATTATTTATTAAAGCCTATCAACTACTATTTATTATCATTATTATTAATTTGTTCTGACATTAAAGTAGCAACTGCTTCTAGTTTAATGAAGAACCTGGGTGAGTCACCAGATTATCAGAATGTGTAAATATCAGCCATGATAGGGAGAAGCAGAAAGGATCTTCATGTCCTGTGCCTGGATTCATCAAAGATGAGAAATAAATTTCTATATAAGAAAGTAAAGGGACATTCAGCAACTAACATACAAGCAGAAGAACCATGAGCTGCATTTGAAATTACAGTCTGCTCGACACAGACAGTAATCTGGCTGCACTGAATCTAAATGGCCTCATATTTGAAATGAAATTAAACCATTACAAAAAAAAAGGAAATAAAATATTGTAATAATGTGTTCATTTCCTCTTATTTCAGTTTCTTCCAGAAGCCAGTGGGTTTTGAGATACATCCATTGGTAAAATACACGACACGGACATGGCTTGGTGAGTCTGACATTTGAACATGGCAAATATTGCCCTTCGAAATCTGTAACAGAAAGTAAAAATCTAATTATCCTTCGGGGAATTGGAACTTTCTTTTTTTTTTTTAAAGTTTTTTTTATATATACAAGAGCTGGGGTGTGGGCCAGAGGTGGGGGGGCGGGCAGTGTGTGTGCGTGAGGATTCACCAGAGACAGAGAGGGGCACAGAACAAGTGGATCAACTGAAATACACTGCTGAGAGGAGCACTGGGGAGACAGGAGAGGTCTGCTGCACAGTGTGGGTTAGCTCTCTGGACAGGGATCAAACTCCTGCTGCGGTGGCTGCCGATAGGTTCATAGTGCTGAGACTTAACTCCTTGTGCCACCAGGGAGGCCCCAGAATTGGAACTTTTAAAGCACTTTTCAGATAAGGCTAAGATGCCACTACCACCAGTTGACATCTGCAAGTTAATTTCTGCACCTCAGTTTAGCATCTGCCAAGGACCTTAATGATGTGTGAAGTACATGGTACAGTAAAGGCCAGTTTTGTGCCCTACGTTATCAGCATTGAAGACATATAATACAAATCAATAATTATGTGTCTAAAATGATGCTTCTAATGTCAACTTCAATAATTGAGTTATTTGAACAGGGGATTTTTTTTAAATATTCATACCCACAGCAGTCTATTATATATAGGTCAGACCATGCAGTCTCTAATTCTATGTGACGTTGTATTTAAAGAATTAAAAAATTCATAAATACTTTCTTTTTGAAGTCTTTAAGTTTCTTTGAGGCAGCGCTGGTTTAGATTTAGAAGTATAGGAACACATCTTTCAGGTTATGTCACTACCAAGACACCCACGGTGTTCCTCCTCTGTTACCTCTCCCACTGTCTCTGGCAGTCTCAGTTCTACAGTCAGATTTCTGGGGTTTGTTACATGTTTGGTTTCATCTGACCCTTTATTTCATTTTTCTAGATTCTGCATGTAAGTGCTACCATCTGGTATTTGTCTTTCTCCCTAGGATTTCTGGTTAGGATTACTCCCTCCAGTGCCATCTAAGTTGTCACAAATGGCAATGGTTTTTTATTTTTATTTTTTTAATAATGGAGTAGTAGTCCATTGTGTTCCATCAGGAAGACCACATCTTCCTGATCTACCCATCTGTCTTTGGGCACTGGGGTTGTGTCCATACTTAGCTATCGTAAGTAGTCCTTCAGTGGACATAGTGCTTCCATTCCTTCAAATCAGTGTTTTTAGAGTCTTCAGGTAGAAACCTAGGGGTGGCATTGCTGCATCATATGGCAGATTGATTTTTTTATGTTTTGAGAAACCTCCGTCCTGGGGACTAGAGCAGTCTACAGTCCCACTAACTGTGTAAAAGAGTTCCCTTTTCTCTACGTCATTGGCAACACTTGCTATTTTTGGTCTTTTTGATATGGGCCATTCTCAGAGGTATGAGATGGCATCTCTTTGTGGTTTTTGATTGTGTTTCCCTGATGGTAAGTGATGTTGAGCATTTTTTTTCATCTGCCTGTTGGCCATCTGTATGTCGTCTTTGGATAAGTGACAGTTTAACTCTTCTACCCATCATTTGATTGGGTTCTTTGTTTTCTTTCTGTTGAGTTGTGTGAGTTCTTTGTAGATCTTGGACATCAGCTCCTTGTCATTATTTATGATGGGTAAATATTTTCTCTCATTCAGATGGGTGTGTTTTTGTTTTAGTTACTGTTCCTTTCTGGTGCCGAAGCTTTATGATTTGATATAATTCCCAATTGTTTATATTCTCTTTTGTTCTCTTGCTGTGAATCCACAAAGGCATTGCTAAAGCCCAGGTCATGGAGTGTTTTGCCTATTTTCTTTTTATGTGTTTTATGATTTTAGGTGTTAGGTCTTTAATCAATTTTGAGGTAATTTTTATGTATGGTGTTAGTGGTCTAGTTTCATTCTTTTGCATGTGACTGTCCATTTTTTCTAATACCATTTTTGAAAGAGACTTTTCCTTTTTACAATATATACTTTGCCATAGGTTACCTGTCCATATAGGTGTGTGTTTATTTCTGGGCTGCCAATTGTATTGCATTGTCTGTGAGTCTGTTTTTGTTCCAATACCATACCGTTTTGATTATTATAGCAGAAATAGGTATTTCATGCATCTGTACTGAGCAAAAAGCTGATTGAAATTAAGGGGAACTTGCAAATGATTGACCTTACTAGAAGAACTACCAGTAGACTGAATTTGAAATGTGTTTTTTCTTCTTCTGTGGTCTCTTTTGTCTTATCTTAAAAGTGTTTGTTTCTTTACATACCTGTAGCTAAAGCTGTTTTCTTCCATGTGCACAGATATATAAATTTAACAGAAGCAACATGGGCATTCTAGGGTCAAATTACTTGACCTCTGCTGAGATTTTTCTGGTCAAGTACCTAAGCACAGTGGATGGGTTCTTTCAGCATTCAGCAATAACTGGATATGAAATAGTTTAAGTTCCATTGAGGAGCAGGGGAAAAATCTTCACTGAGAGTCTTGACAAAGGGGCAAGGTGAGGGTTCTTTATTATCCTGAATTACTACTTGCTCCGTTGTATCAGCTCTGGAATTCTCTCTCTCATTTGAGTGATAGATCTTCTTTCCAGTGAGCATGCAACCATGCACCACAGTAGTAGCACACTTGCCTTTGGAAACCTGATTCCATGTATTTTGGGCGGGGTAACTGTGCAAACCAAACTGAGCCCACCAACAGCCTTCCAGGAGCATTCTTCCAGAGAGCCATCTGAAATGAAACACTCACCTTTGGGGGTGATTAACTTATACAACCTGGGTTTTGGGTGCCCATCATCATCTTGCTTCCATCTGGGAAGAGCCTGTCACAGAACTGGAGCGCTGGGCATTTGAAGGCCTGATGCATGAGTCAAGGAGCCCTTGCTGTAGTTTGAAATCACTGTCTGTCACTTACCCCCCAAAAAGTCTTAGAACATTATTCAGTGACTTTTTAACATTATTTCTTATCCTTTTTTTTTTTTTAATTCAGGAGCATTTTAGACGTTACTTACTTTTTATTAGCAATCACATGTATACAGGGGTTGTAGAATGTAGAGGATTTTGCAAACAGTGGAGCTGTGATGGCCACCGAGGGAGGAATCTTCTCTGGGTCACCCAAAGAAGCCCACAGGCACACGATGGAATAAGGGGACCATGCCACCAGAAACATGAGTATCATCATCCCAGACATCTGCAAAAGAAGCCAGTACTCACCAAACCAGTGTCTAAAGTCTCTAAGTACCCGGTGAGTCTAAAATAGCATGAAAAATCAACTAGATTGGAATTGGAATGAATTTATATCATTGCTGACATGAAGCGAAAACTGAACTTTTCCCTCATTGAACTCTGGGCGTTATCCCAAAGGTGGCTTTACTGAGAGCAGGTGAAGTGCACTCCTACCCACTTCCGTGACCCCTGGCCTTGCCTTCTTCCCCCACTGTCATTATCTGCCAGTCTAAGGAAATGACTCTCTACAAACCAAAATCTTACATTGAGCTAATTGAATTCCGCAACAGCCCCTTTGAGCTTGATACATCCTAAGTACAGTGCAGAGAGTTTGGTAAAGTAACTCCCCTCTCAGCTTCTTTAAATGAAAATTTATGATTTTTACAGTGGTCCCTCCTGATTGCCCAGTAAGATTATGGGAAAGAGGTTTAAGAAGGCAGACTCCCCACAGGAGTGAGAATCAGAGTAGGCAACAGTTTGTTTTTGTTTTTTGTTTTTGAATTAAAACTAGCTGAGGCTTCCTAGGTAGTAGAGCAGCTTCCTTATTGCAGTCTCTTGAATGTTAGTCACACACACACCCGTCCCCCGACACAGGCTCCTGGGCAGGCATCCTAAAAGAAGAGCCAGCATAGAGAGCACAGGGGCCCTGAGGCTGCCAGGAGCATTGCCTCACAAAGCAGATAGGGTCAACCTAGACTGGTGTGTGTTTGAAAATACTGAGAGGACATCAGCACTTCTGGTGGAGAGTTCAGAGATGAATGACTGACAGTAAGTAATTAAAACTACAGAGAGAGGGATCAAAGGGAGAGAAATAAAGTGGGAGAGAGAGGAGGGAGGAACAAAGAGAAAGAGAGGAAGTGAATGTCTATGAACCACAAACAGTAGAACCCTGCAGAGAGCTGTGACGAGCAGAACTGTGATCCCAACAGCGTACGGTCAGCTCTTTACCTAACTGGAAGCTGTTAGCTTTTGCTGACAAGATGAGGCGAGAGAAGGGTTGAGGTACAAGACTAGGAAAGTTTGGGCTCTTATACAGGAAATGTATAATAGCAAGTGAAATTATCCAAAACAGGAGATAAGCACTTCATTAGAAATAGAGAGACAAAGCCCAGAAAAAAGAGAGCAAGAATCGGGGGTGGGGAAGAGAGACTGCAGGGACCAAGAGCAGTGTGTGTGTGTGTGTGTGTGTGTGTGTGTGTGTGTGTGTGTGTGTGAAAACTTGATTACAAGCACCTTATAAGGATTTTAACGCTTTACCTTTGTCACATCTACCTGATCCAGCCAGTCTCTGTCGAGGGACTCAGTGTCGGGATGAGTGGTGTGGCAGCTGATGGACCGGGCAACTTGCCAATAGCAGTAACACATCACAGTCAGGGGCACAATAAAATTGACCATAACAACTGTCATCGTGTAAGAAACAAAAGAGCTGAAAACAAGAGGAGGGAATAATGACTACGGGCATCGTCCTGCAGAGTGCAAGGATAAGGGGCTCCCTATCAGGAGTAAGACTACACCATCCAACAGTCATTACATTGTAAATAACCCAGAGTGCTGGAGAGGGGCGGTGAGAAAGGAACCCTGTTACAATGGTGGGGGGACGTGAACTGGTGTAGCCATGTGGAAAGCGGGAAAGTGATCTGGATTCACCTTAAAAAACTGGCAGTGGAAATACCCTATGTCCTCCCAGCCCCACTCTTGGCATCTTATCCAAAGTATGTGAAACTATCAAATCAAAAAGCTGTGTGCTCTATAGTGTTTACTGGAGCACTATTTACAGTAGCTCAGACATGGAAACAACCTCAGTGCCCCCTGCTAGCAGGCTGGATCAGGAAGGTGTGGCACACCACACGGTAGAACACTCTTCAGCCAGAGAGAGGAAAAGCCACCATTTACAGCAAAATGGAAGGAGTTCAAGAGAATTATGTGTAGTAAAGCAAATCAGAGTGACACAAATAAATATTGGACATTCGCTGTGGGAAGTCAGCAAAGTAAAATACTTAAAAAAAAACTAGGGGGTGTTACCAGTGAGAATGGCACATATTAAAAAAACTAGCAACAACAAATGTTGGCGAGGGTGTGGAGAAAAAGGAACTTTCCTGCACTGTTGGTGGGAATGCAAACTGGTCCAACCACTGTGGAGAGCTGTGTGGAGATTTCTGGACCTACTAAACATAGAGCTTCCATAGGATCCAGCAATTCCACTCCTAGGTATTTACCCAAAGGACACAGAAACAATTCCAAAGAACACCTGCACCCCTATGTTGATAGCAGCACTGTTTACAATAGCTAAGCTTTGGAAACAGCCCAAATGCCCAAAAATAGATGACTGGATCAAGAAGATGTGGTACATATACACCATGGAATATTACTCAGCATTCAAAAAAGATAAACACATGCAATTTGCAGCAACATGGATGGCGCTGGAAGGGATCATGCTCAGCGAAATAAGCCAGAAAGGAAAAGAAAAATACCGGATGGTCTCACTCATAGCAGGAATCTAGAAAACTTAAATAAGGGACCAGGAAAATGAATAACTATAAGAAAGTGAAAATCAAAATCAACAAAAAACTATGAACCAGAGACACTTTTTGGGGGGTGAGGGGCGGGAGGGGAGGGATTGGGGTAAGAATGGGGGGGCTGCAATTGTATGGGGAATATAAAAATAAAATTTATTATTTAAAAAAAATAAAAGATGAAGACAGAGAATAAATAAAGATGCTTGCTTACTAAAAAAAAAACAAAAAAAAACTAGGGGGTGTTAAACAGAGTGAGCGTCCGAGGTTAATGGGGGAGGGTCCAGGGGAGGTAGTGGGGGAAATAGCTCAGGAAGTTTGACTTTTAGCTCATTAGACTAGGGGTTGGCAGGCTGTTGCCCGTGGACCAAACCTAGCCTGTCACCTATCTTTGCAAAATTTTATCAAAACTATGTTCTTTTATAGACACTGTCATTTCATGCTGTCTAAGCTGCTTGCACAGGCAGAGTTGAACAGTCATGACAGACAGACTGGCCTGTAAAGCCTAACATGTATTTTTCTACCCTTTACAGAAAAATATTTTTTTTTAAGATTTATTTATTTATGCATACAAGAACTGGAGTACAGGCCAGAGGTGTGGGA
This sequence comes from Talpa occidentalis, assembly GCF_014898055.3. Taxonomy (NCBI): domain Eukaryota; kingdom Metazoa; phylum Chordata; class Mammalia; order Eulipotyphla; family Talpidae; genus Talpa; species Talpa occidentalis. The sequence goes on from NW_023601322.1 coordinate 96,273,890, forward strand.
GGTGAGCGGATTCACCAGAGACAGAGTGGGGAACAGAACAGGCAGAGTGACTGAAACACACTGCTGAGGGGAGCAGCGGGTGAGACAGGAGAGTCTGTTGTGACTTGTGGTTCAGTTTCCAGGCCGGGGTTTGTACTCATGCTGCAGTGGCTATGGATAGCTTCATAGTGCTGTGTCTTAACCCCTTGTGCCACCAGGGAGGCCATACAGAAAAAAATTTAAATCGAGATCAACATTTAGAAGTTTTTAGCTTATTTTTCTGAGCAATCTTGATTTTCCTTTAATGAACTAAATTCTCCTTTTCCGGTAAATAGAGAGCAGCAGCACTGACGAGCAAGCAAATCCTTGCAGTGACTGTGCTTTTGCTGCGTAGCTCTCAGAGGGTGCTTTATCAGCAGATCATCTTGAAAGGATAGTAGAAGCTGGCTGGGGGTCGATTATAAAGTGTACGTGTGTCTCTTACGCGTCATTCCTCCGCCAGTTTACAGTACAGGTGGCCCCAGTAGGATCAGGGGCATAACTTGCCCAACCTGAAATAGGCATCAATGCCCAGAAGAGGCCATTGGTCCAGGCCCCCAGAATCATGCTGGTGTAAGTGTGGGTGGTCCTGCTGCTTCCTGTGAACAGAGAGATAAGTATTGGCATCATTTCCCAGCGATGACATTTCATAGCTTCACTCTGTTTTAACTGATTATTCACACTTGTTATCAAGTAGATTCCCTGCACAACACTTTCATTCATGTAAACCTATCTACATGACTTCACATTCTGGGGGGAAAAATGACAATTAAAACTGAAAACTGCATGATAAATGGGTCAGTCAGAGGAGAAGTAGGAGCATAAGAAATCACTGAAACTTGCACAGTGATTACTAGAGAAATAAGACTCACTCTGCAAGCGATTGTATTCATATTTCACAGTGAATGTGGGTTGAGTAATATTGCGGGAAGACATGGATTCGTTGAGAAAGCTGAGAAGTGTGCTGTACCTGCGTCAGGACGGCAGATGGTCAAATATCGATCCACAGCCACAGCTGTGAGTAACCCAATACTTGCCATTCCAAAAAAGATATTCAATCCAGCATAAACCTGAAAATCAAAATAGGAGAAACGCCACCATCCTAAACGACCTGCCAGGAAATGTTTACATTTTATCTCATTGCTAGAATATATTTTAAATGCATTGGATGTTTTTTATTTTAGACTTTAAAGTACCTCTTCTATTGTCAAATTGTAACTGATGTACAGAAAGTGTTTTGGGATACCTCTCCCAAGAAGACCCATCTGGCTAACAGGCAGATGAAAAAAAGGCTCATCATCAGTTATCAGCAGGAATGCAAGTCAAAACCACAGTGAGCTGCAACCTCACACCTGTGAGAATGGCCCGCGCAGAAACTAGAAACAACAAATGCTGGTGAGAGTGTGGAGAAAAAGGAACCTTCATCCACTGTTGGGAGTGTGGACTGGTCCAGCCCCAATGCAAAACAGTAGGGACGTTTCTCAAAATACTAAAATTAGATCTATTATATGACCCAGGCAATTCCACTCTTAGGCACTTAACCAAAAAATGAGCCACGAAAGGAAATGACGTAATATAACTATAATACTTATACAAATTTAAGACTTTCAGACAGTATCTAGTTTGGGACGTAGTAAGATGGAAAGCCTCCACGGAGAGAAGAGAGAGAGGTTGGAGTCGTAGGCAGCGACATTCAACAGTCTGTAAAGTCCTTCATAAGAAAGACGACCTGACACACATATTGTAAAACATTTAAGGCTTGTCAGACGGCTTGGTGCATACATGGTGTTCATTATTCTCTAGTCTTCTCTTTTTATTTTCGGTAATTTTATAGCTTAAAATAGCACCGTTTTAAAAAAAAGATGAAAAGTCATTGTCTACTACCCTAATGCAAATTAATATTAATTTATTTCCTTGTCATTGAAAATAATAGTAAGTGTATATAATAGCAATTTTCCTGGAGGATTTTCCATAGAAAAAAAACATTGGCATGACAGCTAAACTGTCCTCTGTAGATAGTGTGATATAGTCACTAAATAGTTTATTGTTTCCAAATGAAAGAGCACGGTATTCTTGAATTTGCAAATTTTTATTTAAGCATATAAAATTTTACTTCTCTACTTAAGTACTAATTGTTTTGTTAGTGTTTTTCCTTTAGGTTGGGAAAATTTTGAAGATCTAATGGTAGTGATTTCAGCTCTTCTTCAAGAACATATTTCCCAGTCCCTCCTGAAGTTGTTTTCGATAGGAGCACCGTGTCCTACACTGTGTTACTTGATTGAAACCTTTGGGGTTTTTTTTCAGACACTTACATCACATCTCTTTCATCTGCTTTATTTTGCATTTCATTTCATTAGCTCTGCAATACCTGACATCCCGTGTATCCAAATTTCCAACTTCCGTGCAGATCTGAAGCAGCAGACATAGGGTAGCCAATGCTGCTGACCCCGATGTCAGTAACAGCCAGGTTAATGATGATCGCATTTGTGGGTGTCCGAAGTTCCTTGTACTTGACAAAAATGCCCAGAACTATTATGTTGCTGAGGATACTTAGCATACCTGAGAGCAAACACAGAAAATAAAATCCACATGCTTTGTTTAATTCAGATATTTAAAAGTGGAATCCAAATTAAATATTTAAGCCTCTTTAAAAACATAGCAAAATGCATTTTAGTTCATTTATTTGAAAAGTTCGTGCTGTTCTTAAAGGTAATTGCAATGTCTTCATCATCCTGTGAAACAGAAAGAGGGAACTTAAAGCCAAGGATCAGCCTGTTGGATCAGTGGCGCTGGGGCTGGTTTGAACACCAGCACTGCAGACCCTCCGTCCCTGAAGTCCCTCCCTGCCTCTCATTTTGCCACCCCTGCAGACTTTGAGAATATTTGTATGACCCCGCCCTCTTTGGGCAATTTCATTTCTTCCTCCTTCCTGGCGCCTGAGGGACTTCTTTCTCTACAGTCCTTTCTCAAGCCTCCACTAGCGTTCTTTCTTGACAGCAAATCTGTCGCTTCCCGGCCCTGGCCAGGTCCACATATCCTTCCCACTCAATGTATTGCCATTAAATTACACATTTATTCAGCGTCCACGTTTGTAAGGTCGTGTGACTGTTCCTATTATTAAAACTTGTCACATCCAGGTCTGAATTCTTCATGCAAGGCACGAACACGCACACACAGTAACGGTGCACATGGCGAGGTTTGGTTTTGCCTGGAGAGGAGGTCGAGCTGGCCTTCAGGACCATGGCAGCACCGGTGGACGAGCAGGGGTTTCCCCAGTCTAGGGAGTGGCTCTTCGCCTTGCAGTTTTATTAACTTGGTGTTGTGGGTGCTGCAGACTGGCTGATGTCTTGGTCAGAATGCCAGCATATTAACTTAGAACATGCAGTATTGTTTAACGTGCTGGATGTTCATAGTAGCCTGACTGTCATTCCCTCTATGCTGCAAGGGCTGCAGATGTTTCCCAGACAGGGCCCACACAGGCATTAAGGAGGGGGATGGGAGAGTGAATAGATTTCACCTAAGAGAGGTTTGTGCTGTTCTGGATTCCCAGTGACTAAGGGCAGTACAAACACCAGAACTGACAGGCTTGTTCACCAGCGTGAAGAGAACCCCTGGCCAGCACCCCCAGCAGTTATCACAGAGCCCTGTTGTCCAGAGCACTGTGTTTCCTTCCTCCATGTTGCTGGCAGAGTAAGCTTGCTGTGGTGTAATGGCGCTAAGAGGGTTCTGCTCTGCTTTGAGCCTTCCGGCACACCCACTGCCCCAACCCGATGGACTAGCCTCTGCCTTTGTCTTTTTTCACCTTCTCAAAGTAAATTTCCACCCTTGTCACATGAGCCCTTCACTCTGGTTATTTATCAAACATATCAGTCTTGTTGTAAATCTCTCCTGCACGAAACACTGTTGCCATTCAGTGGCCCTGTCGCCTTTATGGCTCACGTGGTCCTTCATTACCTGGTCCAAGGCCATCCCCTTCAGTCTACCCTCTCCTTTCATTTTACAATTCATCTATAAGGAATGCATTTCCGAGCCTTCATTTACCATGCCTCCTCACCTGCCAGCCTCAATTGGAAAAAGGGAGCGTGCTCAAGTAGGTGTGAGTTTGTAAGAATGAAATCTACAAGAAGTACTAAATTCAAATTTAAATCTCAAAAAGGTCTTAGTAGGCTCTTGGTAAAGGTATCGAATAAAATAAATGCCTTGACTGAATCCTTTCCCCTCCTAGTTTTGGTTTTGATAAGAAGTTTCAGTGGGTTTTGTTAAGGGGGTGTGGGGCTGGGGAACTAGAGGACATAAGAACAGTGGATGTCTGAGCAAAAGCATTGAGAGGCTAATACACCCCCTTCAGCTCATCTGCCAGAACACAACAGCACCTTGTACAGCTCTAGAATCAGGAATGCCTGTGTTCAAATCCTGGTGTCAGTACTTAGGCACGTGTGTCCAGCAAGTTATTTAAATTCTTTATCTCTATAATTGGGGAGGAAAAAACTTAAAAAAAAAATAGCTTGCTGAGGAGCTCTCCTGCCTCTTTTTCTTTCCCCGTTTCATAGTAAACATGTCCTTTTAAAATGTTAAAAAAAAAAAAAAAAAGCTTACTGAGTTAGTGTTAGGATGAGTTTTCTACAGATATAATTTTACAACAGTGCTTGGTGTATATATATCAAGTATTCAAATAATAACACAGCAGCAGCACAGTAGCACAATTAGGATTACTGTTAAAGGGATAAGGACCAGAGAGAACATTTTCTTAACAGGTAGTTTTCTTTGCATGCTACTGTTGTAAACAGAAAAAAGGCTATCTTTTTTGTTTTTGTCATCTACAAAAAACTGAAGCAAAACACTGTATTTTAGTTTGTGATTGTACTAAGGAAATTGTCTCTTTAAGTAGCATGGGTTTCTGATTTGGTTGCAACAACAACAACAAAAAAAAACAATCAAAAAGAAAATGGAACTTGTCTAGCATTTATACAGAGATGTTCAAATAAAGTCACATGTCATTAAAATTTACAAAATAAAGGAAATCACAATTTCTAGCACTGAAGTAATACTCTAATTGTAACTAAGCCATTATAAAGAATAAATTAGGTACTGGAGAACTTGGTATACTTTTCAGCCCACTTTGAAATATGTTTGAAATTTTTCATAAGGCATTCCAAAAAATAACAATCCCAGTATAACTCCTTCCTGAAAATGAAGTAGTAAGTGAAGCGATTGCTCAGTACAGAATTTATGCAACTCAACCTATTCATACAAGATGATCAGAGACATTCTGTGGTCATTTCCTCACTCAGTGTATTGCCACAAATAAAATGTTATCTTTTTTTCCAGTTTTATTGAGAAATAATGGAGTACATCACTGTAGTAAGTATATAGCATGATGGTTTAATTTACTTCTGTTGTGAAATGATAATAGTAGGTTCAGATAATATCTGTCTATAGACACAGTAAAAAAAAAAAAGAAACAAGGGGAAAAAAGTTTCTCCTTGTGATGAGAACTCTCTTCCCTGGACTACTTCCCTGTCTATCCTGTTCTTCCTTACCCGGCTAGTACTTTATTTTAAAACTGGAAGTTAATACCTTTTCACCACCCTCCTCTCACACTCCAGTTCCCTCTTGCACCCCACCCCACTTTTATCCTAATCCAAAATTCCCATCAGTAAGTATGTATGTGTGACACCCACTGTATATGGCATTTAGGTGCATTTATGGGTCATTTAATTTTACTCTCCAGACCAGTCGAAACAGGTAACCTATTCTTATCTCCATTAATAGATAAGAAAATGGAAGAACAAAAGATGAATTTGCTCACAGTTGCAAAAGCACAAAAACATACGTTCCAAAGCTCAAAAGTTTTGCAGTATAACATTCTGCGGTGACCTGAACGTTTGTACTCTTTCCTCAATAACAATACACTCTGTTTTTTTCTTTTTATGGCTTTAATTTTCTTTCCAGCACCTTTCACTCACAGCTAGATGATAGTGGTCTACCACCAAGGATAAAGCTGCAAAAATTATGTATGAGTATAGTAAAGAATATAGAAATACATCTCTCGCAGTGGTGTACATTTTCCCCCTGTAGAAACTTATTTTGGTAACTTAATCACTGAATACCTGGATGATTCTTACAAATTTTTCATTTTATAGAAAACCTCTGCCCCACTGCACTGGTCTCACATTGCTTATCAAGACTCGTAATAATGTGTGACATTAACCACCACTGATAACTCTTCCATTCATCTTTCACTATACTCCCTTAGTGGATCTGTATGGCTGGAAAACAGAGCAAGTATTACCATCTTTGTCTGCCGCATGAGCACGGCCATTCAGAAAATGTAATGACTTGTCAAACTGGCCAGCGATATCTCTGAAAACCTCTTCTCTGCTTTTCCTCACCACCCGCAAGCCAGACAGCTCGTCATGGAGTAACTGAACAGCCATACCTGCCATTATCAAGTAAGTTGCAACAATATTGTGTTCCATTTGTGAAAACACCGAGCCATCTTCATTTTCAGAGTCTGAACAGTTGCCTGAATTATTCCTTAGCATTGTAGAAAAGAAGATACTGAGACAGCCTTCACAATAAACTTTCAGTTATTATGAAGGGTCTTAAGAACCACCGAGTTGAAGAATTTTCAGAACCAATCATTTCTAAGTAAAGACCTTAATGAAGGGCCTTTTCACAGAAGCTGTCACTTAACGAATTTAATTGACCTCGAGGAAAGAATTTTAATTCCCAGAACAAGGGAAAAGTGTATTAGCAAAATAAATAGAAATCAGCACCACACATTTTTACCAATGTGGGCATGTCTTTATAACTAAGAAGCTTAAAAGAGTGCACACACCCCACTTAATAACCAGACCCCAGAAACCTGGGCAGGAGGTGATTTATGCTGAAAATCAGCTCTGAAATTAAGAGGCAGCTTTAGTCTTCTAAAACTAGAATGAGGCTCTTGCTTTCTTTGACCCTTCACTTCTTCCATTTCAGTTCCTTTTGCCTTTTCCTTAATTTAAATAATGACAGATAAAGTAATGTCTCCCCATCCCTCCAAATCTTACCCACCCCCCGACATAATATAGTTTGGTGAGAGCCTTTCTGCTTTTCTTTGCTTTTACAAACATATTCATAGAAGGGTTTGAGATTCCTCCCATTCTTTCTCCTTTTAAACAGAACCGGGAGGTGTGTATATACAAGTGATTCTGCAGCTTCTCTCCCCATCACGATGCCAGGTCAGTAAATTCAAGTCTGCCTTTGCAGCTGTCTGTTTCACGGCAGGAGATAGCATGATGTACGCCATAATCCACCTCCCTTGATTTACCCCCTGCTTTGATATGCCAAGTAGTTACCTGACGATAATAATCATAGCAGATCAGCAAAGTATTTGCTTTCAGTCACTCATCTTGTAGAGGGCAATTCGAATGTTCTAGACTATCTTTATGATTGGAAAAGTGGTTACAGTCTAAAATGACCATTTATTGTTAGAATAAGACACCCCTACCACCCCACCCCCTCTCATATTCCTTATGCCATACAGCATTATTAAAAATTATTTCTCCATAGTGAATTTAAGTAAAATTTGTGAAGTGCTAGGTGCACTACAGTTAACGTGTAAGCACGTAGCAGAACCGCTAGGGGGCTCTATCGACCCACTCAATTTAATTTTATACATTTTTAAAATGGCATAGCAGAAAGGCATCCACAGTAACCCTTTTGCGTCCGCAGTCTCAGCTATATCTAACTGAAGTTGGAACTGTCCCAGATATTAGAGATACCAGCACTCAGATTCTTATAAATGTAAAGTAATATTTCAGAGTGTTCACACTAGGAAAGTAAATTTTTTCAGTATTCCATTATCAAAATATTTTCAGAAGATCCTACAGCAATGAACATAATACTAAGAACGCTTTAAAAAAAACTGAGTTGTTGGGTTTTAAGTCTTTTAATTCAATATGCAGAATAAAACTGTAAATTTTATAAATCACACACTCCTGTAAGCATTTCTTCCCCCCAGACTGTCCCTTAATACCTCTGTGATCCTTTCCCCTTCCCACCCCCTTCCTAACTTCAGAACCCCATAACATTAGTTTCTGCAAGTATTTGTTTAAAATCGTCTGCTTATGTGAATGTCATCTGTCCTTGTCTTCTTGACTTGCTTTACTGCAACAGTTCCAGCCTCCTTCCATTTTGCTGTAAATGGCAGTATTTTGCCTTTATTTATGGCTGAAGTTTCCTTGTGTGGATGTACTACATCTTAATCCTGCCCTCTCCTATCAGTGGGCACACCCTAGCCATTAGAAGTAACGCAGTAGTAAACACAGCACATATGATTTTGGGGACTGATGGTCTCATGTTCTTCAGATAGATGCCTAACAGTCGGATTGCTGGGTCACATGGTATTTCCAATTTGCGGTGTTTTTTTTTTAAGATTTATTTATTTATGCATACAAGAACTGGGGTACAGGCCAGAATTGTTGGGGGTGAGAGGATTCACCAGAGACAGAGTGGGAAGTAGAACAGGCAGATTGACTGAAATACACTGCTGAGGGGAGCAGCGGGCGAGACAGGAGATGTCTGCTGTGCCATGTGGGTAGCTCCCTGACTGAGGATCATACCTGTGCTGCAGTGGCTGTGGATAGCTTCATAGGTTGTGTCTTAACCCCTTGCCCCGCCAGGGAGGCCCCGACCAATTTTGGTTTTTTAAGGGAAATCCAGACTGCTTTCCTTAACGGCAGCACCAGTTTATAGTCCACCAACATTGTAAGGGCTCCTCTTTCTCTACATCCTCTCCAGCATTTGTTGGGGGTCTTTTGAATATGTTTTCACCTGCATCTCTTTTTAAAAGTATTTATTTTTTAATGCATACGAGAGCGCTAGGGTATAGGCCAGAAGTGCTGGAGGGTGGGGGAAGGTGGGGGAGTGAGAGCACTCACCAGAGACAGAGTGGGGAGCAAAACAAGTAGAGCTACTGAAATACACTGCTGAGGGGAGCAGCAGGCAAGACAGGAGAGGTCTGCCTGGCCATGTGGGTCAGCTCCCTGACTGGGGATAGAACTCATGCTGCAGTGGCTGGCAATAGCTTCATAGTGCTGAGATTTAACCCCTTACACCAGTAGGGAGGCCCCTCACCTGCACCTCTTATTGAGTGAACATTTTCCCACACAGCTATTGATGTAAAATCAAAATATTTTGTTTGCTTTGGTTCAGTGTCTTACTTTTCTGAAATAGATTATATCTTCTTGTACCATCAAAATTTTTCTGGAATAATTATTTCTACTTATACAAATTGAAGAAAAATAATTCCAAAACAAAAGTCTTAAAGATGCAAGTATGGTACAAAGTACTTTTCCCCATTTCTTTCATGAGTGAACCAGAACAGCTTTACTGGGGTGAGGCTGAGAATACTAAGAAATAAAACTGTAAGCTTCTCATGCTTACATAGTTCACGAATCTTTAATGCCCTAAAATCAATCCTCTTTTTATAAGCTTTCCCAAATTTTCGGGCGTATCAGGAAATACTGCTTGTAGTCCACTAAGTTGTTTTAATTGCTGTGTTGCTAGTTAACATATCAAGAGTTCATCAAAATAGCTCTTATAATGGAATTCAGCAGTACTTGCCGCACTACCAAATTAACATTAGACTCCCTAAACATGAACTTGATTCAAAACTAAGTACCCCCAAAGGGAGCCCAGAAAAAATTTAAGGTTAAAAACAACAAACAAACAGACATGGAAAATGTGGATTTAAAAGTTCAAAGATGGCCAGCAAGTAACCAAAAGACCACACTTCAGGTAGAAGGTGAAATCTCCACATTGTCTACTGACTGATCGATTACTTCCTTCACAACAATTCTGACTTTTTTTTAATGTTACAAAAGTGTAGGGGAATTGCACTATGGTTTATCCTTGGGATAATGCCCTTACCCATCTCTTTTACAGAGTAAGAGTAAAAATCCCAACCCTCTCACTGAGGTGTTCCACCCCAGGATTTAAAATCAAAGAGCCTCCCTTTCCACTTTGTAAAATCACAACACTTCCTTCTGTGAGAAAGTGATTGTCAACATAAAGGGTGCTGATGTTCTTACAGGAGGCACTCTGAAAGGCGGTGCTGATTTATAAAGAATGTCAAAGAAGTGCTCCAATAGCCTATTTTCTGAAGATGAGTTACATGTGTCAACAAACCAGCTTTTCTGTCTGCAATCCACTGCGTTTAAACTTAAGTTGTTTCTGATTTATTAATAAGCACAGCTCTAAATAGGAATAAACATTTTATTTTAAAAATTCAAATATGCTTCAAATGAAAACTGTCCATTTATTATTAAACACCCAGAGCTCCCGAATGTATAAAATACTAAAATACTTGTTCATGTTCTTTTAGAGCAAAATCGCCAATCCGTTGCATTCACTTTGCATGACACTGGTATTTTAGTTCCACTGTCATCAAGTGACCACTCTTCAAGGCTTGCTCAAGAAACAAGTTTCCAATCCATGGAAGCAGATGATGCAGGTAAACGCAGACGTCAACTAGAGAGGTTTCTCCGTCATTACATTTAATGTCCTCTCCCTGATCAAGAGAGAATGAAAATATTAAGGATGTACAGAAAAATGAAATTTTCATACATTATTACCCAAATCTCAAGTTCTAAATAATGGTCAGCAAACAAACCTACTTTACAGAATTTAAACTGTCATTCATATACAACTTTATATTTTTCATGTTAACTGAATTAGAAGTAGGTAGAAAAATTTAAAGGTAAAAGGAAGAGTAGTATAAAAAGAACCTATAAACTAGGCCAAAGCAAAGATTACCATGGATATGCCTGCTGGCAAACAAAATTAAATTTTAAAAATTTAGTAGATGAAACCAATTCTAGGAAATCAGACACTGATTTTGTTTTTGCTCACCTCTGAAACCACCACCTCCTCTTCCTCCTCTGAAGCCTCCACCTCCTCTTCCACCTCTAAAACCACCTAAAAATGAAGGAAACATTCACTAAATAACTGTAGCCTAACATATTGATAAACCTACATATATCACTATGATTCCTTCAATTCTAAAGACTATAAACATATTCTTGCAGTAGATCTGCCTGTTCTGCTCCCCACTGTCTTTGGTGAATTCTCACCCCCACCCCCTCACCTCTGGCCTATACCCCAGTTCTTATATGCATAAATAAATAAAAATAAATCTTTACCAAAAAAAAAAAGAAAGATATATGCCCAAATCTCTACGAGAGAATCTCCAAGCAGCCTAGACCCAGTCACAGTAGAGTGAGCACTTTGACTCTGTCCTCATCTTGTGACCCATCAAACCCGATCTAAGCACCCTGGATGCTGCACCCCACTTCAGTCCAACTCTGCTTATCTCTAGCTGTCTATGATGATGAATGTATTTATTCTCCAACTATTTGGAGGAAAACGGACCAAAACGCTGAGATCAAAGCAATGAATTTATTGGTAATAGTCTTTGACATGACATCAGAGATGGGGATTTTATTTCTGGGCTGCCAACTGTTTGATTTGGGCAAATTAATTTTTGTAAGCTCCCCTTCCTCATCCTCAAAGTTTTGCTGCGTATTAAAGGCATGTGCATGGATATTAAAAGCATTTATGTCATCAGCACTCAATAGACAGTGACATTAACTAAAAAAAAACAAAATTCAGTATAATTTTATAAAATGTGCAACAAAACATGAAGAGGAAATCTCAAAATTATCCCATATTAATTTTCTTTCTAAACGTTATTGAAATTAAGCACTGTCACTCTGGAAATGTGCCAAAATTTACAAAGAGCTTAACTAAAAAGAGATAAACATAGGGAGGTTTGCCTGTGTTAAACTGTACTGTGTGAACTGGCTGCCACTTTGGGATCTCATTAGGTCTTCCTCACAAGTAACTCACCGCCTCGCCCGCCTCTGACACCACCTCCTCTTCCGCCACCGCCTCTTCCTCCTCCTCCTCGACCTCCCCTGCCACCACCTCTTGGGGGTCCCTTCTCGCCTGGAGGTCGAGGTAGAAACCTCTGCAGCGGCAGCAGCTTATACGGGTCTATATAAAACTGGAGAGAAACAATTAGCTGGATGACTTGGGGGACAGTATAGTGTAATCACTAAGAATACACACTGCACACAAACCCGCCTGCATTCAAATCTCAGCTCTACTACACACTACTGTTTAGTCCTGGACAAGGACTTAAGTTCTTAGTGTCTTCGTTTTTTGATTGTGAATGAAAAAATGAAGTACTACCTCAGAGTCCTTGTGAGGATCAAGAGTTATATATAGAAAACTTAAAACTGGCAGACAATAAGCATTACCTACATATAAAAACCAACCTGATTTCTCTTTAGAAATACATGCCTTCCAAAATTAACTACATTTTCATTTAGAAAAATTTTCATTACATTTAGAAAAAACGATTAAGCTTGTGGGAAAACTTACATCAAAACAAAGCACTGAAATGCTATTTTAAGACCTTAATAAAGCATCAAATCAGTAACTTTACTTAACATGAAAAGTATGAACAGTATGCAGAGACTAAACCCACTCAATACTTGTGTTTAAGGAGGGCATTTATCATGACAATGAAATATGAAGGGGTATTTTACAATATTACACAAAACATAGGGTGGCTTCAGAACTATAAGGTATTTTTCACTAATAGGAATTTTTAATCTCTTTTTAGATACCATCTTATCACTTCCCTTCACAGCCCATCCTCTAAAAATTCTCTTAAGTCAGTGCTGTCCAATATGGCCAACACCAGCCCAGTGGTTTGGGTTTAAATTAATTAACAATGAGAAACTCAGCTGCTGGGTCACAAAAGCTGTATTTAAGTGCTCAACAGCACCTGTGGCTACAGCACTGGGCCGGAAAATCCACCATTACACAAAGTTTGAGTAGACAGCACTGATCCAGACTATTGCAATCACCTCGCTAGAGAAAGAGGACTTGAGCCTAAACAATAGATTTGGAAATGGGGAAAAGTAGAACAGACCAACTCAACATCTGTGAAAAAGGAAAACAATAAATCCTCACATCAACGCTGTGAGGAAAGCAGGCGTCCAGATCTAAACTTTAGTGGCTCTGACAGACCTTATAAGGTCACCACAGGAGGAGCCCGGCTTTTGGGCCCAGCAGGTACTTGCCAGGTTCCATAGCCTGCACATGGCCTTGCCCCATCTCGTGCTGTTCCAGTTGGGCTCTGGGCCCACCATTCCAGGGTGCCAGCTCTGCTGACCCCCACACAGCAGCACCTGTCTGTAGAGCACCCCCTCTCGGGAGGCCGTTCTCTTGATGGTTGTGGCACCACTTCTGAGACTCCTGGTATGCTGCCTCCATTCCTGCCAGCTACATCCCAGGCTCCACAAGACACTAAACTTAGGCGCTGTCCTAGACTACCTACAACATGACAGCTTCCCACTTTCTCATCTAGGCTCTTCGAGCATCTAACCATGTGACTATCGCACAAGGCTTCAACATGTGTATACTCATTAACTTCTGCCAGTACCTTTCTCCAGTGCTGCCCTTTTTGGTAGATGCTGACACCAGACATCTGGAAGATGGTGATAGTTCTCACTTCACTTCAATAGCTAATCAGTTACGAAGACCTATCAATTCCTTTCTTCTATCTTTCCTAAGTCCACCACTCCCCACCATTTCCAGTGCTACCAGCTAATCCAGAGTGTGTCTCCCAGGAGTAACGCAATAGCCTGTGGCAGGCCCAGCAGATGCAGTACTCACTCCATTCCTGATGCTCTTTTTCTTTTTCCAACCCATTTTTCCAACTTTTGTTTTCGAAAGTATGAATTTAATTGTATTTAACAGCAAAAATAAAACTAAGGTCTAAACTCACTCCCAGGACTCTGTGATCTGAAATAACCAGGCCCTCCCTACCTCTTTAGTCTTAATACGCAACTTCCCCCACTCCTCCCAGCTGTTCTAGCCAGGCTGTCCATCTGGGTTTTCTGAGGCCTGCCTCCATGGCTCACTCACAAAGGTGCAGTTTTCTCTACTTGTAAGAAAGAAATACTTTCTGAAAGCCTTTATTGTGTAAATTACACATAGAGGTCAGTAAATTTGAAGCCTGAAGTATAGAACATGCATTTAAGAACTTTCACTAGTGACATCAAGGGGCGAGAACAGCCCAAGTGCCCCCTACATAGGACTGTCCTCAGGTAGGTAGGTCATTCACTTAAAACCAAGGATCCCAGGTATAAGCACGACTCACCTTCTGTAGTTTTTTAAAGGAAGACGCCTTCATGTTTTCTGATAACTTAACTGAAAAATACTATTAATTTTATTAAGGAATAAACAACTAAGATCAAAAAAGGTATCAAACCTCCTGCATTCATGTATAAAATTTTAAAACAAGGAAATATTTAGGAAAAGTTTCCAAGTGGAAATGAAGTTTCAGTTTTTGTCTTTCATACTTCCAATTCCACCTTCGCAGCCCAGTGACATCATCATATCCAGTGGCGTTAACACCTCAATCCTACAGTGCTTACCTAAATGGCAGTCATCTCGAAAAGCTTTCAAAAGAGAAGCTTCCTTTATAGGACTTATATTCAACACACATGGAAATACATTTTCTCATAATTCTCCTTATAGTTCAATTTTAGCAAAAGTGTCCAATTTCATGAAGCAACAGGCTTAAGCAATACTTAGCCTCAGAAAAAGTGGATACCTTTGAATGAGATCACTAGGTCCCTTTCCAACTGAAAAGGATACAAAATCTCTAAGTTGTCCAAAGATTTCATCCACTTTTCCAATTTGCTCTTTGTTTTCTAAATAAACTGGAGCGTTGAAATAAGGCACCTTATTTTCTTCTGTGGTACATTTACAAACTATATCGTCTTCACAGGGATGCATGAACTCTCCTAATACTGAAACAGGAGAAAAAAATACTAGAATACAGCTTCAAATGATATTGACCAATCCCATCTGGCAGCTTTCTTCTGTGCTGCTTGAGATTTCACATCGGTTCTCCTGAGGCAGGACAGCCTTGCTGGCTTGGTGTACCAGCCCAGATACCCGCCATGTGACGCAGGTAAGGTTCTCACCTCCCCTCTGACTTAGGACCCTCATCTTTAACATAGAGCTAGTAACTGTACTGACACCTCACTTAAAGTATTGAGGATTAAGTGCAATCATCAACGTAAAGTGCTTCGGAAAAGTGCCTAGTAAAATGAGACCACTCAAAATGATTTTATTGTAATAACCATTGTTCGGCTCTTCTTCCTTCTTCTCAACTGCTAAATGTAAAGCAAGTCTTTGTTGTTCTGCTTTGCTTTCTCCCCCTTTGTAACTTACCCGCTGCCATCTCCTCACCAATGACTGCTCAATCTTTTCAGTAAGTCTAGAATCTCAAAATATCTTTGTGTCATCTTGTTTCTGCAAAACCAACTTTCCATCCCCATCACCCAAGCTCAAAAATCTATTCCCAGTATTGAAGAAATTCTTTTTTTCCCCCCTTGGAAAGTACTCTTTTCCTATCATTTCCACCACGTTCTTAATGCCTCCTGTGTGGACTGCTGCAGTGGCTTGTGGGCTAGAACCTCGGACCCCGCCACTGCCCCTCTGCCTGCCCTCCTGCGTCTGATCCAACTCTGTCCTGTCACATCCCGGTCTCCCGTTCCATGACCCCCATCCTCCCTCACTGCCAAGCGCTCCAAAACTATTCTCGGTAGGTCTTTTCTTCCTTGACACCCCCTTTAGTCTCCCTTACAAGCTACCCCTCCCAGCTCTCTTACTTGTAAGTAGCAACTAAAAGCATGGGCTTTGGAGGCAGAAAACTTGGTTTTGCACCTCAAACTTAAAATGAGCACTTACGACAGGCAATGCCTAGCAAATCCAACAACTCAGTCCTGATCTGTGAGATGGGGACAACGGGGTTTGCAAGTAGTACCACCTATTTAATGCATTCCTTTTCTGTCCAAGTTCAGTTTCCTCTCTGTGATACAGTCTAAGTGTCCTTGAGTTTTCTGGATTTCCCCACTCCACGCTACAGCCGGGCTGTGAGTTCACGGCATCTCCCACAGAGTTGCCCCCGCAGCGGCCAGCGAGACCGGAGCCCGCCCTCAGAGCAACACAGACCCGCAGCGCCGCTCCCCGGCCCCCAGCAGCCTAGGACTGAGGTCGACATACAAACCACACGTTCCGGAGGCCCCAGGTCTTGGCCTTTGTTGAAGCCCCCGCGGCCGCCGCCTCGCCCGAACCCCCTCGGCCGCCGCCGCCTCGGAAGCTGCCGCCGCCGCCTCGGAAGTGGTTGTTGCTGCCGCCGCGACCGTAGCCGCCGCCTCCAGCCCCTCGATTAAAGCCTCCTCGCCCGCCGCCGCGGAAAGACATGTTGGCGTCCGCCTGGGGGGAGAGGACAGCGGCGCGCCGCGGGGTCACCGCGGGCCGGGGGACACGCCGCGCAGGGGCGCCCCCGGAGGGCTGTCACCGCCCGGCGCCCGCCACCCCGCCCGCGGCCAGACCCGCCCGCCGCCCGCGCGGCCGGACTCCGCTGCCGCGGCCACTCACCGGCGCCACGTGCGCCTCGGGCCGCGCCGCGCACACCCCCCGGCCGCCGCTTCCGCCTCGCGCGGGCCTCCTCGGCCACCGTAGCGGCGCGGGCGGCGCGGCCTGTGGGCTCGGGAGCCCCCTGCCCTGCTGGCCGGGACCGGCAGGCCCCGCGGCCCCGTCCGCTCCCCAGAACCCCCGCGGCGCCGGAGGAGTAGCCGGAACGCCAGGCTCAGCTACGACTTTCTCGACGGCCCGGCTGCGTGCCTTCCGGCGGCGGGAGATGACGCGCAATGGCGGCGCCCTTGCGTCACGACGCTGCCGCCGCGCCGCCGCGTTGTTGCCGGTAGCGTTGGCTGGCGCTGCGGCCCGTCGGGCGGGGCGGGGCGGGGCGGGGCGGGGCGACCGGGCTCTCAGGCCGCTAGCTGCCCTCCCCGCTCACCTCAGGGTCCCGCCGGGGCTGCTTCCCTCCGGAGCGTGCGCCCCACGCGGGATTGTGGGGTGAACGGTGGGTCCCGCCTGTCCTGTGGTTCCACTAAGGGAAGAAAAAGTGCGGTTTTGTGCTTTTAAAGAAACTTACCTGATGAGCTCATCGGCAGCCAGGCCGTGCATGCACAGCTGGGCTGTGCCCGGAATCTATGAGACACCCCGCCGTAGACTCGATGGCTTGTCCTTGCTGCTGGTGAATGTGCTTATACCCCCAAGTAATACAGGTACCCCAGGATAACATACAGCCGTCCGATGCCTGGGTAGGAATATACGGCTTTTGTACTAGATAGTGTATTCATTTGTCAAAAACGTTCTGCCTACCCTACAGCGTCTGTACTACGAGGCCCTTTAAGCTCTAGATAATCTGATGATAGCCTCCACTGAGATGTCTTTCCCCCAAAATGGTAGTGACCTATTGAATTTGGTTGGGCTCCTTTATACCTGAATCTTCTCACACTTTATCTTGGTGTTTATGTTTACCACAGAAGCCGCCTCAGTGAGAGAAGATGGAACTTAGTAGCATTTCAGAGGATGCTTCAATGAGCTTTTGAAAGAATATTATAAACTCCACTATGGAAGCATTTGGCATCACAATATGTGTTCTTATTTCTTGAGAAAGTAAGTAATCCTCTAAAAAAAAGTTCAGTTTTGATAAATATTACTTTCCATTCTCTATGTCATACAAAGATGGAATTATTTTTAGCTGCCCTGCTCTGTTTTGCTTTGTGTGATTTAGCATTTACCTTCATTGTTTCTATCTTCATTTGGTTTTCCATTGTTATCAACCCAATGTGGGGAACCACTGATCTTTTATGGCACCCTCAAGATTACACTGTGCCCCTTTATTTTTCATGGAAAGAGCTAACGTCCAGATGTGGGAAGTAACTTCCCCCGTAGTCAAAGAGGGACAAACTAGAACCTTGGAGTCTCACAGGTCTCTGTCCTTTCCAGCCTATCCCACCTCCCTCCAAATTGTTATTCATTCCTGCTCTTTATTTGTTCTCATTACAGCGTCATACTCTTGGTTTCTCTTTCCCTGGACTCAGACCTTGGAGCATTCTCCTCTTATCATTATTATCACTATCTCTACCCCAATCTTGATTGCAGTCTCTTTTATCAAATGCTATTGTTTCTATTAATTCCTTCTTAAGTACCTCCTGGTCTCACTACCACGGTCCTGTGTTATTCCTATCCTAAGTCACTCAGTATAATCTATTACGAGAACTCAGTGGTCCAGAAATAAAAGCAGTGAACTACATCCTCTTAATTTCCAAGGAAGTTTGTTGCCTCAAACTAAACAGTTCCAGACTTAATGTTTCTTCCTCCCCTTGGTACTGTATTTGATGACATACTGAACTTACTAAAGTTTCCTCAGACCATATCCACAGCTCCCATTTCCTTTTGTACCAAATCTAAAAATCAAGCCATCCATTAGACCTTGTATATAATTAATTTTATTAATTTAACTTTATTTTATTTCCCTCCTTACCTAAATGGCATCCCTCTGTCCTCTTAAACTAGTTTCATTGCCATTCTTCTCTGTCTTTTTACCCTGGAGAAACCCATGTCTGAGAACCCCTGATACATTCATATGTTCATGAATATAGATATCTATGTTAATATGATCAGCGCATGATGATGGGCATCCTTTCATGGGCCTGTTACTCTCTGTTGTGTTTAGAAAAGTGCCTGTATAGTTCTTCTGCCCATTTGTACACTGGATTCTTTGTGTGTGTGTTTTTTTTTTTTAAATTGATCACATGGGTTCTTTTTTGTGCTTCTACTCGATAGTCACATGATACTTTGATATCAGCCTTTTGTCAGATATTTGTTTTATGTGCAAATGCTTTTTTTCATTTTAGGCTGTCTTTCTGTTTACCTGAGTTTCTTTTGCTGTATAGAAGCTTTTTGTGTGATTTTGTGCATTTCCATTTTTTTTGCAATTCCATTTTTTGTGCAATTCCATTTGTAAAAACCTCATGAAGTTTCTTCCATTATTTTCTGTCTTCCCTGAAGAGCAGAATTGAGGTATTGTTTAGCAACAAGGGGAGAAATCAGTTTTCTCTGGAGGAAACACAGTCCCTATTGGCTTTCTTCCTCAGCTGCTTACTGGGAAGGCCATTTTTGGTTTCAGTTACGGTAAAACCCTGGATTTTAGCCAAATATTATACGAGTTCAAAAGTACAAAGCTCTTTAGAAGTCTTGCTCTTTTTAAATATTTTTTCAGAGGTTAAAAATTAAATTTGAAATATCTGGGGTAGGGAAGAGTCCTTGGTAGAGACACAGACTGACTGTTTCCAACATGAAGCTTGTACATGTCATTCTGCTACTTTTATGCTTCTACTTAAGTTTTTGCAAGGTAGGTAATTCATTATTTATACAAACTATTTTAAATAGAAAGTATAGACTATATATAACATAGGGAAATGTGTACATTAAATATATATAATATAGAAAAATCTTTACTGTCTATTGACTTAAAGATAACTGCTTCAGTTACCAAAAATGATAA
This sequence comes from Talpa occidentalis, assembly GCF_014898055.3. Classification (NCBI taxonomy): domain Eukaryota; kingdom Metazoa; phylum Chordata; class Mammalia; order Eulipotyphla; family Talpidae; genus Talpa; species Talpa occidentalis. The sequence continues at coordinate 96,293,403 of NW_023601322.1, forward strand.
TATAAATATTTAATAAAATCTTGTGAATGAGCTTTAAAAAAATCACTTTCATCTCTGCCTAGAAAATGAACTGAATGATAAATTTGTCAACATATATCTGTAATGTATAGTAACCATTAAGTCAGTAAATGCTTACCAGACTCCTCTGTGCAAGGTATAGTACTGGAAAGAAGGTACAGTAAATCTTGTTCTCCAATAGCCTTATGGTAGAGTTGTAGGAAGACAATACAAATATGCCAGTAGGGAAATAATAAGATTCAGATAACAATTGAGAGCATAGGAGAAAGACCTGTTATAGGACATTATATGTTTAATTGCCACAAATGGTACAAATACCATGTGCCAAGGAGCTTGAGGGAGAGGGAAAATCTTCTTGCTAGAAGATCACAAAGTTTGTGGGCTGAATGGGGATTGGAGTAGACCTATAATTCCGGATTAGATTTGATCATCAGAGAAGAGGAGGAAGTGACTTGCAGAGTTATAAAGAACTTGCATCTTCACGTCATCTTACAGAAACACATCTTAAGGAAAACTTTAAGAAATCAGAATGACATACTTTTAAGTTCATTGTAACTTATAAAATGGGATTATTGATTTCATTTTTATAATAGTAACAGAAATAAACTAAATGCTCATTGATCAAAAATTGATTAAATATTGCAGTCATAATGAGCTAACATATAGCCATTTCATATTTATTGAAATGAAAAAGTCTTACTAAACTCTTATTTTTGTTAAAAAAATAAGACATTTATGGAGTTGTACGTGTAAACAAAGATCTATAGCTGCTCTACAAAGAGCAGTGTAAAAGTTCTTGAAGGGTATATATCAAATAGGCAGCAGTTGGTGTCCCTGGGTGATGAGATTGCTGGTGACTTTTGTTTTCTTTTTGACACATGTATTTTCAGAATTTGGAAATTCTGTTTCATTCATTTTTAAGTATCAAATAAATCTTATTTTGTAATTAGAAAATTATTTTTAAATGCATATTTCAGCCATGTTTTTGATCCCTGCAAAAACAGACTAAAATAAAAACTGTAAATAGTAGCTTTCACTTACAAAAAGGAAAAGAACCTGTTTTACCAAACAATAAAGTTCACTGACAATAAAGTTGTCTTCATTCCATTAAGAAACAACTTTTTGAGAGTGGTTAATATTTTTGAGCATTTCAGAACTTTTTAAAGTATTAGCTTGTGGGATCAAGAAGATGTGGTACATATATACCATGGAATATTACTCAGCATTCAAAAAAGATAAACACATGCAATTTGCAGCAACATGGATGGCGCTGGAAGGGATCATGCTCAGCGAAATAAGCCAAAAAGAAAAAGAAAAATACCGGATGGTCTCACTCATAGCAGGAATCTAGAAAACTTAAATAAGGGACCAGGAAAATGAATAACTATAAGAAAGTGAAAATCAAAATCAACAAAAAACTATGAACCAGAGACACTTTTTGGGGGGTGGGGGGTGGGAGGGGAGGGATTGGGGTCAGAATGGGGGTTTGCAATTGTATGGGGGAATATAAAAATAAAATTTATTATTTTAAAAAAATAAAGTATTAGCTTGTGAAAGAAAGGAATTTTCTATCCCAACTGAAGAGAAATAAACATTTTTAAACTGAGGTTGCCATAGAAATAGATATGCTCAAAGAAGGTTAAAAAAGGACATGTGTCTTCAAAATGAAATAAAATATGTACAGCTGGGAGAAGCATTGGATGCTTTGAAGGCTGGGAACAGATTTCCTTCCAGGGGATAAAAAGCTCTGCTTTCTTCTTCAGCACAATATATTGACAGACCAATTTTGAGATGAAGTATGCTGATGACAAGGGTGTTTTGGCAGTGGGATAGATGAAAGTTGCTTTGCTTTGAATAGTGAAATGAGACTCAGGTTTCACGGAACCTGCCCAAACAAAGAAATTAGGAAACACAGAAAAGAGAAGAAGGGAAGCCCTAAGCACGAGGGAGAGGCTGTTGTATTAATAACCACAACATATTAAAGAATACAAAAGTCAAATATTTCAGTCAATGTGGCGATCTACCATGATAGTACTATGGTGTGACATCACCCCTGACTGCAGCCTTCCATTTTCATTTCATCCTACAATTTACTACAAACCTAGCTTTATATGGGTAGCATTTTGGAGAGCAATACCTAGAGTGATGTTCAGCCAGTGAAGAGGTACTGGAAAAAGTACGTGCAGGGGAGGCAGTGTGCAATGAGGAAAATGGTGGCTGCAGAAGAGGCAGAGCGGGCAGTTCCAAACACCTGCCCATCCATTTAAAAAAACACAAGTGGAGACTGTCAGAACAAACTTGGTAGATTTCTGATTATCAGTGAGTGGGGCGCAGCATCCTAGTGAATGCTGAATGAAGGAAAAGGCAACTTAAAAAAGGGTGAGAAAACTTTGGGACGTTTCTTCTTGCCCTTGCTTCACCCTATCCCCTGCTCAGTGGCAATCTTGAAGGTGGCAGTCCATGCGCCCAGTGTGGAACTCTGGTCCTTAATTCTAGAAGGAGCAGGGATGACTATTGAAAAAGAAACACATTTGTCTGATCCCACTTTCCTGAGCACCGCCTGATGCACTGACACAAAGTACTTTTCTGTTTTTCACCCATCTTGGAACTGTTGCGTGGAGAGGCAGCGGACATTCCTTATAAACACTAAGGCAAACACATCACAGCCACCTTGGACAACAGATTCCAGTTGAGAAATTACAACAGCGCCAGAGTTTGAGAGAGGAAGTGAGGAAGCATGTCCATGGAAAATTAGAGCTGTCAAAAGCCCTTGGGGGAATTTAGAAAGCAACACACACACCCAGTAGGAGGCATGTTCAGAAAAGCCCAAGAAGATACTAAGTGTGCACCTCTAGATGGTCTCTAGGCTGAGTGCAAGTCAGAAGTGAAGGCTGTGATGAAATCCCAAGTGGCTGCCTACACATTGTAGGAGCAGGCCTCAGCACGGTGCGATTTGCAAATTTGCAATTTGTTGTTGATTTTGAAGAATGTCTTAATCTTTCTCTCCTTTCCTTCTCTCTCTGTTAACTCTTTAGCTGTCTCTTCATCCTTCCCTCCCTCTCCCTTTTTTTTCCTGATTCCTTGTGCTCAGAAAATCTCTAAACATGAGCTGAATACAAGCTGAAGGAACAAGACTTTAGAGTCACACATGAAAAAACTAAATTTTACAGAACCTGTATAAAAAAGTCACTAAACCACTACAATCTACAGAAAACAACAAGAATAAACCCTATGAGTAGGAAAATCTGATTTCGATAGTTACTATATTATAAATTCAGTAAGTCACCACATTAAAAAGTCCCAGAGATTTCCAGTATTCTTCATTCCTTTTTGTAGAACCAGATTTCCATACAGTATGCTTTTCCTTCTGCTTGAAGGACATTACTCGTCTTCATAGTTCTTAGGGCTCAGGTGCGCTCTAGTTCTGATGCTTTGTGTGTCTAAAAAGGTGGTTATTTTGCCTTGGTTTTTTGAATGATATTTTTGCTGGGTCTTTACCCAGCAGGAGTTGACAGTTTTTTCTTTCAGTACATTAAAAATGTTGCTGCAGTGTGATTTCGCTTGCATTATTGATGAGACATCTGCTGTCACCCTATTCTTTGTTCCCTTTGCATGTACTGTCTTTTTTCTTGGTTATTTTGAAGATTTTTCTCTTTACTGTTGGTATTTGAATAATTTGAATATAATATGCCTTGATGTGTCTGATCTTGAGGTTAATTTAGTTCATTAGATCTGTGGGTTTATAGTTTTCATCAGATTTGGATATTTTTTAGACATTATTTCTTCCAGTATTATTTTGTTCCCACTTCTCTCTCTCCTTTGGGACTCTTATTACACATACGAGGCTGCTTCAACTCACAACTCACTCTTTTTCTGTTCTCTTGTTCTTTTATTTTTTTTTTTTTTTTTTTTTTTTATAGAGGCATGTTTTTATTTATTTATTTATTTGTTCGTTTGTTTCGTTTATACATGCACTGGGTACAGTCAGAAGCGCGGGAGGGTGAGAGAATTCACCAGAGCCAGAGCGGGGAGCAGAGCAGGCAGAAGGACCGAAGTACACTGCTGAGGGGAGCAGCGGGCGGCAGGAGAGGTCTGCGCACCATGTGGGACCCTCCTCTGGTGGCCGGGGAGCAGCCGGGAATCGAACCGGCGCTGCAGAGGCTGCGGGCAGCTTCGCAACCCAGCGCTCAACCGCTGCGCCACCGGGGAGGCCCCCTCTTGTTCTTTTAATTGCCTATCATTCTGCATAGTTTCTATTAAGAAAACTCTAGGTTTGCTCATTTTTTCCTCTGCAATGTCCTATCTGTTGTTAATTTCATCAAATGTATTGTTTCCATCTCAGATATTATAGTGTTCATAACTGGAAATTCCATTTCAATCTCTTTTGTGTCTTTCATGTCTCAATATAACCTTTGAATAGTGTTACAATAGCAATTTTAATATCCTTGCCTGCTGTTCTGACATGTGTGTCAGAATTGTGGGTATGTTTCAATTGATTGATTTTTGTCTTTATGGTGGGTCGTATTCTCTTGCTTCTTTGCATGCCCAGAAATTTTTTTTCTGGATGCCAGATATTACTAACTTTACCAGTTGTAAACCTGGGTATTTTTTTTTTTTATTATTACTGTGCATACTCCTGAACTTTATGGTGACGTGCAGCTAAGTTTTTTGAAAACAGTTTGATCCTTTCAGGTCTTACTTTTTTAAAAAAAAAAAAAAGATTTATTTATTTATTTATTTATTTATTTATTTATTTATTTATTTATTTATACAAGCACTGGGTACAGTCAGAAGTGTGGGAGGGTGAGAGAATTCACCAGAGCCAGAGCGGGGAGCAGAGCAGGCAGAAGGACCAAAGTACACTGCTGAGGGGAGCAGCAGGCGGCAGGAGAGGTCTGCGCGCCATGTGGGACCCTCCTCCAGTGGCCAGAGAGCAGCTGGGGATTGAACTGGCGCCGCAGAGGCTGCGGGCAGCTTTGCAACCTAGCGCTCAACCGCTGCGCCACCGGGGAGGCCCTCAGGTCTTACTTTTAAAAAATTATTTATTTATTTATTTTTAAGAGATTTATTTATTTATACAAGCACTGGGTACAGTCAGAAGCGCGGACAGGCCAGAGGCACAGGAGGGTGAGAGGATTCACCAGAGACAGAGCAGGCAGCAGAACAGGCAGATCTACTGAAATACACTGCTGAGGAGAGCAGGGGGCGAGACAGGAGAGGTCTGCCGTGCCATGTGGGAATCTCCCTGGCTGGCCAGGCATGGAACCCGCACTGCAGAGGCTGCAGACAGCTTCACAGTGCTGCACTCAACCCGCTGTGCCACCGGGGAGGCCCCTAGTCTGTTTTGTAATAACCTACCAACTATCCAAAATGGTCTCATTGTACTCCTGTCTAGAATAATAAGACAAAGTTCACATCAAAATAATTGCTATATCATTACAAGTATGAAGGGAAGGAACAACATAGGGAAAACCTCAGATATACAAAGAAGCTGTAGCAGCTAAAGTTGAATCATGTTTTGTAGATAATTAGGCTATAGTAGTAATTGCTAAAACTTTGAGTGTGTAAATGTGAATGTATTTATTAATAAATAATAAATACACGTCTATACATGTAAGTGCATGTTAAAAACAGAATTTAAAATTTTTTAAACATTAAAAATCAAAATTTTTAATGATTTCATCATTAATTTTTAATAGAATAATGCCATCATACAGTTCATTGTTTCTCAAATTTGGGGTATGTTAGCTGGAAAATTACCGCACAAAGAGCAACAACATACACAATAAATGCATAGGAAAAAGTTCAACATTATTAATATTAGATAATGCAAACAGTAAGAGTTTAACAAATGGTCTTGCATTTATGAATGTAATTAATCAATTTCATTCTTCATTCCATGAAACTATATTTCACATCAAATTTGTTATTTCTTAACATGACTGATGAGAATCTTTGATGTCTTCAAAGGTGGAATTTAATGTTTGTTTTAGACCATTAATAACTCCCATTGACTTCACCTTATGCCTGCCAACCATTATGTGTATGTTATTTCTAATCCTTGTAAAATCAATCTTATCCCCATTTTGCATATGAGGAACTCACATCTCACCACGGTAAATAACTTGCCCAAAGCCACTTTACATGCCCAAGCTGGTACTAGAGGTTAGACTTGTCTAAAAACACCAGACACTTCACCTTGATTTGGATTGTGGGGTTGGAGAGTCTGTTTTATCCCTTCCCTTCACTTACTCATCTTCAAGAAGATTTTAGTTTGTTAATAACTTTGTGCTTTACAGCATACTTTAATTTCTTTGTGTGTTAATTTCTTTGTGCTTTACAGCATACTTCAACATCTGATGCATCTCAAGAAGATCTGGTAGACAAAAAGTGCTTAGCTAAAAAATACACACATCTCTCCTGCAGTAAAGTCTTCTGTCAACCATGGCAGAAATGCGTCGATGGGACCTGTGTCTGTAAACTCCCTTATCAGTGCCCCAGGAATGGTACTGTGGTGTGCTCAACGAATGGGAAAAGCTACCCCACTTACTGCCAGCAGAAGAGTTTTGAGTGTCTTCATCCAGAGGCAAAGTTTTTAAAGAATGGAATGTGCACAGGTGAAGGTAGGAAACGCCTAGTTTAGTCTACGGCATCACAAGGAAATCATTACCATACTTTTCCTGAGAAATGTTGGTATGACAACTCAAAAATCTTTTCCAGACCCGCATTAGTGAGATGATAACCGAAGAAATAGGGGTTGCCAGGCCATGTCACTTCTTTTACCCAGCCCTTCAGAATTATCTCCACCCTCACTTCTACTTGGCTGAAGGGATTAGTCCCAGGATCATAGAATTGGTTCAGAATCCAGTGAAAAGAGTCTTTACAGGAGATTGGACTTCTGGACCTGTGTTTCCATTCATTTTCTCTGGCACCCAGCCCACCCGTCATTAACCTTCTCTCTGGTCCCAAACCCACTGACTGTGACCCAAGGGGAGCTCAGGCCATCGTGACCTTGCATGCTTATCATATCGGGTTGTTGCACTTGTGCACATTCGATCCAAGTTACTATAGTGAGGAGCTGGGATCCTACTGTGTGGTCACCGGAGTCATTAAGATTAGGGGTCATGCTGTAAGTTGCATTTAGTCACAAACCCTTGGTTATTGGTAAGTTATGCAAACTCTCTGGGCTTCCATTTACACATCTATAAAATGAGTAATAGTAGTCCCTACCTCATAAGACCCTTATGAAAGTTAAATAAAATGAATGTAAAGCTCTTCACACAGAACTTGGCACACAAAGTGCTTGTGAGATTTTAGCTGTGACAGCAGGTTGGTTGTCTTCAAATACTATTACAAACACTTCATGAATTTACAGAATGCTTACAACTTTTTTTTTTTAATTCAGGGAGTTTTTTTTTTGTTTTTTTTTTTTAAAGATTTATTTATTTATTTATTTATTTATACAAGCACTGGGTACAGTCAGAACCGCAGGAGGGTGAGAGAATTCACCAGAGCCAGAGCGGGGAGCAGAGCAGGCAGAAGGACCGAAGGACACTGCTGAGGGGAGCAGCGGGCGGCAGGAAAGGTCTGCGCGCCATGTGGGACCCTCCTCCGGTGGCCAGGGAGCAGCCGGGGATCAAACCGGCGCTGCAGAGGCTGCAGGCAGCTTCGCAAGCCAGCGCTCAACCGCTGCGCCACCGGGGAGGCCCATAATTCAGGGAGTTTTTAGGGTTCACGTATTTCTTATTTTTTTTTAGATTTGTTTATACAAGAACTGGGGCACAGGCCAGAGGCGAGGGAGGGTGAGAAGATTCACCAGAGACAGAGCGGGCAGCAGCACAGGCAGATGGACCGAAATACACTGCTGAGGGGAGCAGCATCAAGGCAGGAGAGGTCTGCCGCTCTGTGTGGGTAGCTCCCTGGCTGGCCGGGAATCAAACCCGCTCTGCAGAGGCCGTGGACAGCTTCACAGCGCTGTGCTCAACCCGCTGCACCACCAGGGAGGCCCACAACTTTCTTTTTAAAAGCACTTGGCACAGGGCCTCCCCTGGTGGCACAGCAGTTGAGCGCTAAGCTGCGAAACTGCCCACAGCTTCTGCAGCACCGGTTCAATCCCCGACCGCCAGCCAGGGTCCCACATGACGCGCAGACCTCTCCTGCTGCACCCGGTGCTCCCCTCAGCAGTGTACTTCATCAGTCTGCCTGTTCTGTTCCCTGCTCTGGCTCTGGTGAATTCTTTCACCCTCCCGCGCTTCTGACTGTACCCAGTGCTTGTATAAATAAATAAGTCTTTCTTTAAAAATAAAATGAAAAAAAAAAAAAAAACACTTGGCACATAGATCTTCTTAGAGCAGTCGAAATATTTTTGCAGTGCTGTGTTGAAGAATTATGAAAAAGGAGAGCGATAGCTCCCAATTTGAGCCCATCTCTGTTACTGTGGGAGAGGCGGGAGATAGTGGAAATCATTTTGTCAGTGTCAGACTTGTTCTCTTGAGACAGTAAGTGCTGCAAATATACGAGACTACGTAAACCCTTCTTACATTTCCATTATGTGTTTGGTGCACTTTTAAGATATGGACTTTGTAGTAAGATCAGTATAGCAGGTTTAGATTGTTGTTGGCCTCTCTGCTTGAGTAAGAACTTAATTCACACGTAAAATAGAGGAATTTAGGTCCTTGTTTGAGAAATGAGGATAGATATCAGTTTCATCTTCCTAGGGTAAGGGTTTTATGACATTCTGTATAACTAGGTAGCACAGCCATATCATAAACCCTCATGAAATAATTGCTTATCATTAAATGTTAAAATCTTCATGGTGTCAAAGTTAATGTTTATAGGTTTTTAATCAAGAGGGGGAAAGTCAGTATTTACATTAAAGCTTATTCTTTTGGTTTTTATTTTAGGAAAATTTAGTGTTTCCTTGAATTATGGAAATACGGATGCAGAAGGAATTGTCAAAGTAAAATTTGTAGACCAAGATGAGAAAATGTTCATCTGTGAGAGCAGCTGGGGCATAACGCAGGCCAACGTGGCATGCCTTGACCGGGGGTTTCCACAGTGAGTAATTGTACCAGTGTATTTTCTCAAGACTGAGTTCATTGTTCCAAGTCTTTGTTTTTTAATGCCTAATCTTTCTGTGCCTCAATTTCCTCATCTGTAACTTGAGCATATTAAGTTCCTGCCTCGAAGCATTGTTCTGAAGATGAAATGTACTTTGTGTTTGACTAGCCCTTAACATGCTAATCAGAGTTTCTGTGTACGGCTCCGTTGCCAAGTTGGAGAGTTGCTCACATGTTCATTACTGACAGTTTTGTCCATTTTCACACCTTTTATTATTTATTTACACCTTCTCTTTTGATCAGTCTTGCAGAGATTTGTCTCTAGTGTTTTTTATTTCTGTGTTTGTACATCGTCTGTTTCTTTGTTTTCAACAGCATTAATGCTTGCTGCTTTTCTTTTCTCTGTGGTGATTTTTTATTTCTTTTAATTAAATGCTTACGTAGCAGAGGCATCCCTGGTGGCACAAGGGGTTAAGACGCAACCTATGAAGCTCCCTGCAGCCACTGCAGCACAAGTTCAATCCCCGGCCAGGGAGGTGACCCACATGGCTCAGCAGACCTCTCCTGTCTCACCTGCTGCTCCCTTCAGCAGTGTGTTTCAGTTGATCTGCCTGTTCTGTTACCCACTGTGTCTCTAGTGAATCCTCTCATCCCTCCCAAAAAAAACTCTGGCCTGTGCCCCAGTTCTTGTATGTATAAATAAATAAATCTTTAAAAAAATAAATAAATGCTTACATAGCAGGTTTTGTTTTCCCTTATTTTCTAGTATAAGTGTTAAAGCACAGATTTCCATCTACGTAATCCTTCATCTGTATGCCATAAGCCTCCATAAATGGCATTTTACTTATTGTTTAGTTGAAAATATTTTCTAAATAATTTCTTCCTTGACCCATATTGTAATTTAGAAGTTTCATTTTTTGTTTTTTTAAGATTTTATTTACATAAGAACCGGGGTACAGGTCAGAGGCGCGGGAGGGTGAGAGAATTCACCAGAAGACAGAGCGGACAGCAGAACATGCAGACAGACCGAAGACACTGCTGAGGGGAGGAGCGGGCGAGACAGGAGAGGTCTGCTGCACCATGTGGGAGTCTCCGTGGCCGGCTGGGAATCAGAACCCGCGCTGCAGAGGCTGCAGACAGCTTCACAGCGCCGCGTTCAACCTGCTGCGCCACCAGGGAGGCCTCCTTTTTTTTTTTTTTTTAACTTTCCTAGTGATTATATTATTTTGCATTCGGTTAACATTTTACTGATTTCCTATCAATTGCCTTGTGGTCACAGAATGTGTCTATATCGTGACAATTCTTTAAATATTTGTTGAGCCTTGCTTGGGTTGAGGACATTTTAAATGCTTCATTTATTGGTTCTATATAATATATATGTAATTCCTTGTTAACTTTGTTCAAACCCTGTCCATTTATTTACTTACAATCCTATTTTTTAACTGTAAGTCTTATAAATAGCACAGATTTGTTTTTTAATCCAGTATGACAACCACTAGCTAAAGAGTTTAGTTCACTTACAGTATTGTGACTATTTGCATTGTTGCCTCAGCTCATGGACAGACTTCTGATTTTATCCAGTGAACATTTCTCTGACTTTCCTTCAACTTCATTGAGGTCATTTATTATATTTTACCTAGTGCTTTTAGGTAGTTTTAGGTTGAGAGGTTTTTCAGATGATCCACCTGTTAGATTACCCCAGATTGCTCTGATTTGGTCTCCTATTGTGATCTCTTTGCTGTTTCATGACTGCAATATCCTCATTATGAATAGAAATAATTAAACATGTCCTCCTTGTTCTTTTTATTCTCTCTCTGCCTTTAATTCTAATTTGTCTAATAATTATAATGTCATTATCACTTTATTTTTGCTTACCTGTGCCTGATGCAACATTGCTTTACCTTTTATTTTTTTTAAAGATTTATTTATTTATGCATACAAGAACTGGGATACAGGTCAGAGGTGCGGGGGTGGTGAGAAGAATCACCAGAGACAGAGTGGGGAGCAGAATAGGCAGACTGACTGAAATACACTGCTGAGGGGAGCAGCGGGAAAGTCAGGAGAGGTCTGCTGCACCATGTGGGTAGCTCCCTGGCTGGGGATCGAACTCTTGTAGCAGTGGCTGCGGATAGCCTCATAGGTTGCGTCTTAACCCCTTTCACCACCAGGGAGGCCCTCAACCTTTTATTTTTACACACTTTCCCCATTTACTTCATAAAGAGAAGCAAAGAGCAATTGAATGTTCTGGATGAATAGTTCTCTGTAGCTCATCATCAGTAGGGCGCTGGTTATTGAGGTATCCTCTTGCTTACACAAATTCTGAACAAACTGACAAGTGCAATCAATGACATTAGGCACCAAAATATCACCTTAATATTGACAAGGCTTAATTGAGGATGTTGTTTAATATAAAAGCAAAGTGGACCTTCTAGAATTAAACTAATATAATCTTCCAAATCCTAGGCATCAATGAAGCCACAAGGTCAGCCTTACTGCACTCGGGCAGGCAGAGAGGCCCCCCAAAAGAAAAGGTGAAGAGCTGGCCTTACCACACCTGATTCATAGATTTTTTAAAATTTATTTTATTTTATTTTATTTTTTAAAAGATTTATTTATGTACACAAGCACTGGGTACAGTCAGATGCGTGGGAGGGTGAGAGAATTCACCAGAGCCAGAGCGGGGAACAGAACAGGCAGACTGACTGAAATACACTGCTGAGGGGAGCAGCGTGGCCTCTCCTGCCGTGCCAGGTGGGGTTTCTCCTTGGCTGGCCGGGAATGGAACCCGCACTGCAGAGGCTGCAGACAGCTTCACGGCGCTGCGCTCAACCTGCTGAACCACTGGGGAGGCCCATGCCTGCTTCATATTTCCATAATTCCCTCATCAAAGTAATCCACTCCCTGTCCTGAAGAGAAGAGCAGTTAAGAGGTAGAGAGAGACCGAGAATGACAAATCTGAGTTTGGAGGGAAACATCCAAAGTGAGGAAGAAGCATTTCTCTTTAACAAGAAACAGAGGAAAGGAAACGAGTATTTGCCGAGGGCTTGCCATGTTTTGAACTTCGGTTAGTAACTTTATATCGGTTGTTCCAAATAATCTTTTTTTAAGATTTTATTTATTTTTGTGTAGAAGAACTGGGGTGTAGGCCAGAGGTATGGGGGTGAGAGGATTCACCAGAGACAGAGTGGGGAGCAGAATCGGTGGATCTACTGAAATACACTGCTGAGGGGAGCAGGAGGTGGGACAGGGCAGGTCTGCTGCGCCATGTGGGTCAGCTCCCTGGCTGGCGATCGAGCTCAGGTCCCGCGGAGGGCCATTGCTGTGGTAGCACTGAGACTTAATCCTTAGGTCACCAGGGAGGGCCTGTTCCAATTAATATTTACAAAACTCAGTCAGATAGTTTTATTCCTGTCTACAGGTGAAAATATTGAGGCTGGGGGAGCATACTCATCTAACCCAAAAAATGAAATGTAACTGTGTAATGAATGAGAGGAAATAACTCTGACCCGTAACTCCTCATTAAGGTTATAAATGGAAAGCACTAATTTCTTCTACCCTGTTGCTTCATTTATTCTACTTGCAGAGGTGCTCTAGAAGCTAGAGGAGAGTTTCATTTGCCTGCAGATCTCCACATCAATTCCACTGAGTGTGTGCATGTGCGCTGTCGAGGACTGGAGACCAGTTTGTCTGAGTGTACTTTTACTAGAGAAGCCGTCAGTAACGAGGGGTTAGCTGGCGTGGTGTGTTACAGACCTACTACAGGTGTGTGGAATACTTCCCCTTCTTCAAGGCTTTTGATTTCAGCTGTTTGCCTGGTTGCCAGTCACGGCCCAATGTCCTTTTCCCTGTGTCCTCTTTTGCCACTCAGGTATTCCCTCTCTCCAGGTCCCTAACTGGGGAGCAATGGTGTTTGACTCCCTTTGCTTCTGTGAACATTTGGGTAAAGTTAGTAGAGCAAACACAAGTCATTCAAACATCACAAGAAACACCAGCATCTCCCAGGAGAGGTCCAGCCTCTGTGTGTTCCTTAAGATGTTTAGGTCACCTGTTGGTTCCTCGGTCTCCCAGCAGTCACATGCCTTCCTCCTTCCCAGCACAGGAAGAGTGCAGCCATATGTACGTTGTGTTAAAGATCAAGCCTTTTCGGTGCTGACAAAAAAGAATCATTAAAATGTAAATGGCATTGTCCAAGTACATCTTTGGAAGGGGTGAGGGGAGCATGAGAGGCGTGAGGGGGCAGTAGTTTCTGCTAGCAAAGGCCAGGGCTCCTGAACCCCCACCCTGCTAGTCTCCCAGAGCACAGATTTCCACCATGAGTACTGGCTTTTGCCACACGCCCGCTGTGGCATTCATCTTATGAGCAGAAATCCTATATCGATGCTACCATTACATTTTATATCATGTTTTATTTACCCTCTGACTTGATCTTAATGTCCCCATTATTCCAAAAATATGGTACCGATGTCACCCACACCTGCATTGCTAAATTTCACAAACATAATTCCTACTTTACAGTTTCTCCAGCCAGTGACTCCTTCCAGTGTGTGAACGGGAAGCCCATTGACCAGAAGAAGGTCTGCGATGGGGTCAACGACTGTGGAGACCAGAGCGACGAACTGTGCTGTAAAGGTAGCGCTCCAACCTGGCCGTAGGACCCCCAATGTGCTCTTCTCCCTCAAAAAGTAGCAATAACTGCGCCATCGAAAATTTCAGATCCCAACTTTTTCACGTTGCAGGCTGCCAAGGGCAAGCTTTCCGGTGTAAGTCAGGCGTGTGCATCCCACCGTGGCACAGATGCGACGGGGAGGTGGACTGCATCACAGGGGATGATGAGGTCCACTGTGGAGGTAACGGAAAGGAAAGGCCTCTCCAGTCACTTGTGTTCATCATTTTATCCAGGGACTCTGAAATTTGTCTTTAGGCAAACTCTAAACTCCAAGGACCACAAGAAGACGCATAGGTAAAAGTGCTACTGCGTCACCTTGGGAGAACTGTGGGGTATTCCTCTTTCATTTTCATAGTGAATTATTGAGTATTTAATTATTTAAGGTTTCCATTAAATAATTTAATAGCTGTTAAATATTTATTCTGGTTTCAGAACTTTTTAGAAAAAAAGCAACCCCACACACAAAAATATACTGTTGGAATGGACCCCATGGACCCATCTCCCAGCTTCCACAGTCACCACTTTTTGGCCAGAATGATCAACTTGCTTATTTTCTTGTTTGTTTATTAGGAAAAACCTACTTCAAGGGACTAGCTTCAATTCAGTCACCTCTTTCATTTTAATTCACCTTTATTTGGCGTGAGCTCTGGCTTTTGAATGTCAGAATGGTTCTAATTCTTCCCCTTTAAGAAAAACAAGTGAGATCAATGATGTAAAATAAATATGTTAATGTTTCTATTGCTCTCTCCTTTCAGTGGGCAGATCTGAATCATTCAATCAAGGGGGGGGTTGGAATATATCTTGCTTTCATTAATTTTTTAAAGCCCACCTTTGATGTAAGTTAAAGATGTTATGAATTCCGTAGAACTGTGTAATATATGTTGAAATATCTCCGAAATATAAATTTCTTTTTAAAATTCAAGCTAAAATGAATTCCTTGTTGTGGTGAAAGTGGTGTGTGTTTACGTGCAAGATGAAGTGCTTACTAGGCAGTATTACACTTCTCTTTCATCTTTTTGTGAATATCAATTTGTTACACTAACCCTGACATATTAATGATTTCTATATATATTTATCCAAGTGAAAATTATGTCTTTGATACAACAGCTGTTTTGTTTTGTTTTGTTTTTAGGAGATGTGCATCCTAGAAAAAAAGGTAAATCTTTTTTTTTTAAGACTGACTTATTTATGCATACAAGAACTAGGGTACAGGACAGAGATGAGGGGGTGAGAGGATTCACCAGTGACAGAGTGGGGAACAGAACAGGCAGATTAACTGAAATAAACTGCTGAGGGCAGCAGCGGGTGAGATAGGAGAGGTCTGCTGCACTATATGGATTGCTCCCTGGCCGGCTGGGGATCGAACCCCTAACCCTAACTGTAGAGGCTGCGACAGCCTCACAGTGTTGTGCTCAACCCCTTGTGCCACCAGGGAGGCCCTAAATCTATTTTTATAATAGATTTGTGTTACAGAGTCACACAAGAATTAGATGTTATCTTTTTTATAAGTATATAATATATCAGTTTGGTATAATGTGCGTTTATCTCGCATAAAAATTATTTTCTATTGTGGTAACATTTTTTTGTTTTGTGTGTTGTTTTTTACGCCTTTTATCTACAGCTCAAGGTAAAAATTTTATTAAATTCCTGGGATATCATAAAGTGGAAAGAATGCAAAGGTACTGCTGTCTCCTTAC
Source organism: Talpa occidentalis (assembly GCF_014898055.3). NCBI lineage: Eukaryota > Metazoa > Chordata > Mammalia > Eulipotyphla > Talpidae > Talpa > Talpa occidentalis. Next base: position 96,308,843 of record NW_023601322.1, read on the forward strand.
ATTTCAATGTTTAACTATTAACGGAGAAGGAAATGACTGTGTGTTACCAACAACCGAGCTTTAATATCAGTTTGAACACGGACGCCTTTTCCACACTATGATAAACTTCTATTCTCACACCCCCTTGCTTGGCCGCTAACCAAAAACCACCCAAAGGGGTCCAGTCCCTGCGCAGTCCCCCTTTGCCAAACACCTTTCTCCTTTGTCTTTACTTTTTCCTCAAAACCAACGCCACTGCTGATGAACCTGCCACCAGAGGAAAGGTAACATCTTTTCATGATGTTATTATCTTACTCGCTTTTGTAAGCCAGATGTCCCCCAAATCCTCCAGCTTGTTAGGGTTGCTTTTTTGTTTAATATTCCCATGCGGGGACTCAAATCTCCAGCCCAAGATGCTGGTCCTCCGTGGGACTCCCTGGGACCCCCCGGCGCTCACATGCTGGAATCACCGCCCTCACGCCCGCCCTCCACTTCTTTGTAGCCCCCACCTCTTGTCAGTTTGCTCTCCACGGCTGCTGTGCTTTCCTTTTCCTGCTCGCCTCTATCCATTTCCCTGCCCTCCCTCCTTGGTTTCAGATGTAAGGTGCAGAGAGATGTGTTCGTGGCCCTCCTCCGTTCCTTGTACACGGTCATTTTGGTCCAGGCAAAGACCCTCTCTCATTTTATTTGTTCTCCTTTGCTGTCCCCTGCTCCCCTTGGGCCACCCTTTTAACGTGAGGTAATGCGTTTGTGTGCATTCTCACCCCCTGCGATGTCATTTTGTGAGTGTACGTTTCTCGTTCACATAATACCAAGCTGCAGACCTCACATTTCCTTTTTTTCTTTACATAAAGCATTATATTTTAGGTCTCTGTCCATGCTGCTGTGTGTCCGTCCACTCTGTTGCTTCTAACTGCCGTGTGAGATCCTCTGTGCAGTTCATCCTCCACAGTTCACTTTCTCAGTCACAGACTCTGAACCCACTCTTACACTGAAGGATGTGTGGGAGGATTTCTCTGTGACATCGTGCTTGACGAGGATTGTGGGGTCTTGGGGTTTTGCATCTACTTAATTGGACTGACCGGTTCTTGCCTACACCTCCACCAGCACACCCACCCTCTCCGCAGCCACCACCACTTACATTACCCATCTGTGCTGGCCTCCTGCTGTCAGCGGCACAGCATCGTCCATTAGCCTGAGACTATGTGGTAACCAGAGATTCCAAGCCCCTTTTGTAGTTTGCTGTTTCTTCTGCTGTCCTTTCTCTGGCACACATCCTGTCTCGTTTCATCCTGAGGTCACATTTTCTTTCCTGGTGATTTGCGTTCCAGATATGAATCCATTTGCAGTTTTAGACATTGCAGATGGCTCCTTCCACCCTGCCACCGTCTCTTCACTTTATGCAGAGAGCTTTGTTGAATAAAAACTCATACCCTTTAGAGAATCAAAAGCATGGATTTTTTTCACTTGCATGTGTGCTTCTGGAGCTTTGTGCTGTTCTAACACCCAGCACACATCAGCTGCATGGGACTCGACATCTAGCTTTGTTGAGCACATAATGGAATGTTTGAGTCCTTGATTCCTGCTTTAGTGGAAGCTCTGAGCAGAACTTGAGAAATCCAGGGACAAGACACAGGATTGCTGCAGCAAAGAAAATTGCCCTTGCCGGCTATCTCTTCACCCAAAGTAGGGCCACCCGATGGTGGGATCTACCTTGGGTCAAAGAAGTCACCATCCTGTCCATGACTGACATGCTAGGACAGCACAGGAAAGAGCTCCTCCGCTAGCTTCAAGCTGACTCTTAAGGAAGAAGACAGACTTTTTTGTTTGCTTGTTTTTTTTAAGATTTATTTATTTATGCATACAAAACTGGGGTGTAGCCCGGAGGTGGGGGGAGGGGTGAGAGGATTCACCAGACACAGAATAGGGAGCAGAACAGGCAGATATACTGAAATACACTGCTGAGGGGAGCAGCGGGGAGACAGGAGAGGTCTACTGTGCCATGTGGGTCACCTCCCTGCCTGGGGCTTAAACTCATGTTGCACTGGCTGGCAATAGCTTGATCGTGCTGTGTCTTTAACCCCTGAGCCACCCCTTGTTTGCTTGTTTTTGACATCTGCATCCCAGATGCCTAATATTAAGCATGCCTAATATTGCAACCAATGAAAGAGCTCTGTTGCATGAGCTCTTTCAAGATGCCTTCCTCTGTACAAAATGAGAAGTCTTTTTAAAGTCAGCTCAGGACTCTGGGTCATGTGAGTGACTGCTTACTACCTTCAGGCAAGACCTGCTGCAGGTGAATGCAGAGTTGAAATTTGAGTTTTCCTTTTCTGCCCTGGGCATCTGCCTATTCTGAGTGCAGCCAAGTGCAGCCCCCAGGACTGTCACTGTCCCCTGTACAGACACGTCTCCTTGTACCTGCAAGAGCGCTACATATTTCATATTGAGCCTTTACAGCCATACAAAGGGAGGAGATGATGTACTTTGGGAATTTTGCACTGTCCTTTTAAAAGGGAGGACAAGGGTTAAGACTGAAACTTATTATCAAAGTCAAAATGATTTTAATGATTTAGTTTTTACCATAAATTCAACTTTAAATATTGGAATTTTTGTTTTATCATAGGAGTACTGGAATATTTGAGTGCTGATATGGATGCAGGTAAGTTAACTTATTTTTACTAGTGGGCCACTGTTTTTTTAAGTTTACATTTTAGTGTCATGTGTATGTGTGTGGATGCATGCATGTAATATGATTCATGTCACAGTTACTGTTTCATTAATTTACATAGAAAAAAATTACTCTATTTTTTTTTTTTTATTTTTTTTTTTTTTTATAGAGGCATGCTTTATTTATTTGTTTGCTGGTTTGTTTGTTTGTTTTGTTTATACATGCACTGGGTACAGTCAGAAGCGCGGGAGGGTGAGAGAATTCACCAGAGCCAGAGCGGGGAGCAGAGCAGGCAGAAGGACCGAAGTACACTGCTGAGGGGAGCAGCGGGCGGCAGGAGAGGTCCGCACGCCATGTGGGACCCTCCTCTGGTGGCCGGGGAGCAGCCGGGGATCGAACCGCCGCCGCAGAGGCCGCGGGCAGCTTCGCAACCCAGCGCTCAACCACTGCGCCACCGGGGAGGCCCTACTCTATCACTTTAAAAAAAAAGAAGCATAAATGTTCTTGAGAACTGCTTTTAAAAAGAATCAATGAGTTTGACAATCTAAAATAAATAACTAATTTTAAAAATGGGCTAGTGCATGGGCCTCCCCGGTGGCACAGCAGTTGAGCGCTGGGTTGTGAAACTGCCCGCAACCTCTGCAGTGCCGGTTCGATCCCCGGCACACGGGTGAGGGTCCCACATGGCGCGCAGACCTCTCCTGCCGCCCGCTGCTCCCCTCAGCAGTGTACTTCGGTCCTTCTGCCTGTTCTGCTCCCCGCTCTGGCTCTGGTGGGTTCTCTCACCCTCCCGCACTTCTGACTGTACCCAGTGCTTAAATAAAATAAATAAATCTTTAAAAAAAAAAAAAAAAAAAAAAGGGCTAGTGCATATTGCTATGTTTTTTTTTTTAATTTTATTGATTTGTAATTGTGTACACAATATGTGTTTGGGGATTTCAACTTCACCCTTGATGTTTGCACATTTCACTCAGCCTACACCAAAGCCCCAGTGCATAGGGCTAATTTTGAAGTAAAAACAATTGCCATATGTAAAGTTTTTCTATCTGTTGTGAGCTTTGTCAGGTGTTTTGTCAAAACCAGCCAGATATCAAATGTGATCCATGACATACATTTGGAAACAGAAATATAGTAAGTTTTAATTGAATTAAACTATTGTTTTGCAGTGTTCTAAACCAGGATAACAGGATCTAGGAAGATCTGAACTCTATCCTTTGTGCACTAAGAGCCACATTAATTAAATCAAAGTGTCAGGTTCCAGGAAGACAGTAATTGATAGGTGGTTTCAGGTTGGGCTGACTGTGCATTAAAGCCTGGCTCATCTGCTAGCTGGTTAGCAAGTGAGTTATTTAACCTCAGATACAGACAGGTCTCTGTTTAGGGGGATTTTACACTGAAATTTAGGTACGACTCTTGTAATTCCCAGACCCTTAAGTGAACAATATTTTTAAAATATCAGGGAATAGTGAAAGATTTATAACTTAAAGTTACAGACATCAGTGAGATTTTCAACAAAGGCAAAGACCCTTCATTTTCTACTCAAGATAACTTTAATCTTTACATACTACCCAAGCTGGTTTCACAGTCCTCAGTAGATAAGACCTCTTCTTTCTAAGGTTAACTAGAAATTAAAAAACTACCGTCACACTTCCTTCCCCCCAACCTAGTTCTTAGGATGGTTGCCCCACCGCCCCCCCCCCCAAATCTTCTGTCATCATAGTCATCCTTTATCACGCCCTCAGTCTTGCTTTGCCTGGCTTTCCAGTGACAGATGCTCACAGAGGAAGGAAACATCACTAGGGTCAAGTACCCCCACCCCTACCCCCAGCCCACTGGTCGGGATTGTCCCGGGATTCTTGATACACTTCCTTTCAGGGCTAATGTGATGATTAAATGAGATAAAACTACAATCAAGGTACTTAGCATGGGTCTGAAACTTAGTACTCAGGAGTACTCTCGTGGATGTTAACATTGTTGAAAGAGTTTGGTATAAACAGCCTCTTGAAAGTAATAGCTATGAAAATGAGAAGATGGAGTTCCCCACATGCTCAGCTTACTCTGAGGACTTCAGAACATGAGCCCTCCTGAGCTCATCCCCCTCCTGAGCCATTGGGGGCCTGCAGTTTCTCTCTCTAGTTGCCCAGGGGCTAGTGCATTTTTAAATCCATCACCCTCCTGCCAGTAGTCTTTCTGCCTGTAGGCAGACCTTTAGAGATTCAAGCCAATGTTAATATTATGCCAGAATTTTAAAACAAGATGAACAGCTTAGCATTCAAAATAATTTACTAATGAATCCAGTCTGCTGTGTGGTAACTGTGACTCTGCTGTTTTTGTGGTGTAGATCATCCAGAAGTGTCTGCCCACAAGGTAGTGGGTTCAAAATCATCATGATGCTATCTCTTTCTTTCTTGTAGAAAGGAAACGGATTAAGTCATTTTCCCCTAAACTCACCTGTGGAGTTAGAAACAGCATGCCCGTTCGAAGGAAACGCGTGGTGGGAGGAAAGCCGGCGATCGTGGTGAGCCCTGAGAGGCCGTGGCCACTTTCCTAAAGATCCATGTTTCAGCACCAAGAGGGAGGAGGGGTGTGATCGCAGGAGGCAGGGAGTCTGTGGGGGAGTATCTTGGGGCTCCTGCGTATATCCTTCTCTCGTGACAAACACACAAATGTCTTCTCCAGGGACAATTCCCATGGCAGGTGGCGATCAAGGAGGACGAGAGGATCACCTGTGGAGGAATTTATATCGGTGGCTGTTGGGTCCTGACAGCAGCACACTGTGTCAGGTAACAGATGTGTCTGCTCGACTGTGGATTTCCTAAAACAGTGTAAATGGGTAATAGCACCTGAGGCAGTTGATAGGTATGAGCACATTTGAGAAAAATCACTGGAAAGTTCCTCTCTGTGAACTAAATGCCCTCTGGGATTGATGGGCCAGACCCTAGAGGCCAGTCCCCCAGAACCACTGGGGAACCAAACTGTTGATCCCAGCTGGCCAGAGCAGCACAAATGCGTGGGTACCAAGGACTTCCCTTGGCTCATTTCCACGTAGGACTCCTTACACTTTGTAGAGTTAGGACCAAATTGGAGGGAGGCGATTATAACTTGAGTTTTTGTAAGGAGATATAATAAGCAAGATGTTGCTTATGCAGCAGTGTATTCATGCAGCACCTCCAAACACGCACATCTTTCCCACCACATGCCCCCAAGGGCACATGCCCCGTGTGCTGTGTGAAATGGTTCCAGAAAAGCAGTTGACAGCTTCTCACTCCATCTCTCACATGCTGCTCCCACACTGACTGGCTCACTCTGTGATGCTAAGACCCTCAAACAGAGCTGGAGCCTGGCACACCCATAGGCCACCATGCCCTGCTGGGGAGGTCCTGGCTGATGGGCCATGCCTTGCAGAGGGCAAGCCTACTGAGTTGTGGAGGAGACTTGCCTGATGAAGAGCAAGTTGTGTGATTTCCTCCTCCGCTCAGATCTTGAGATTCTCAGGTTGGAGCAGTGGGGTGGGTAGAGTTGTCTGGATTCTGGTTGGGCAGTGACAAGATGTCTCATAGTTGCCTACAGAAGGGAAATACAAGCTGGATGCAGGGCCAGAAAGGTTGAGTCGGCAGCGACCGCAAGGGCTGCCATAGTGAGATACCACAGACACAGAGTGGGGCTTTGACCAACAGGAAATTATTTTCTCACAGTTTTGAAGACTAGAAATTCTGTGGGATTGGTTTCTTCTTGGCTTGCAGACAGCCTTGTGTCTGCATGTACATGTCCCAGTGTCTGCTGCTCTTCTCAGAGGGATCCCCATTGTGGGGGACTAGAGTTCCACTCTGAGGACCTCACTTAGCCTTAACTAGCTCTTTAAAGGCCCTGCCTGCCTGTACATATAGTCACGCTGGGTGTTTGGGTCTTAGTGTATGACTTTTAGGGGAATACAGGTCTGTTACAGGAGCCCAATGGGCAGTACCTGAAAGATGTGGATAATGAGTCAAGGTCAGCTTGGAGGAGGCCAAGGTTGGAATTCTAGCATCAGATCTGCTCTCTAGAATGAAGGAAATGTCATGCATTGAATGCCCCTTCCGGGCCAGACACTGGGCCTGGCACTGTCACAGTGTCATGTTGCTCTGACATTCTCAGCAGTCCTGCGAGCTCAGGTTATTCTTCCCATTTGTAGAGGAGCATTGTGAGACTGAGAAGTGGGCTTTCATCCTCGAGGACACTTTGCTCCCTATTCCTAAGTCAGTGGCAGATCATTGATAAAACCAGGTTCAACATATTTGACAGTAACTAAGATGGACATTTGCAAATTTGTAGGTGCCCCAAAGTTAAGAGTGATGGGAAGCATGTTGAGTGATGAAGTATGGTACCCATAAAAATCCTCTTTGCTGGCTTTTCCCTCCCGAATGACCCTTTGTTTTGGCTCCTGTGACACGACACTCTCTCGAGAGTTTCTGCCTCCCGTCGGCCACCCCTTCTCTGCCCTCTCTGCAGCTTCCTCCTCCTGTGACTGAGCAGCACTGCTGCAGTGCAACCGTGCAGACCCTCCGCGTTCAGCCTGACGCCCTCTCCCCGCCTCACCCATTCTCTAAGGCTTTCTGTGCTTTAAAGAACCACTGTCCAGGCCTCCCCGGTGGCGCAGCGGTTGAGCGCTGGGTTGCGAAGCTGCCCATGGCCTCTGCAGCGCCGGTTCGATCCCCGGCTGCTCCCCGGCCACCGGAGGAGGGTCCCGCATGGCGCGCAGACCTCTCCTGCCGCCCGCTGCTCCCCTCAGCAGTGTACTTCGTCAGTCTGCCTGTTCTGCGTCCCGCTCTGGCTCTGGTGAATTCTCTCACCCTCCCACGCTTCTGACTGTACCCAGTGCATGTATAAACAAAAAAACAAACAAACAAATAAATAAATAAAACATGCCTCTATTAAAAATAAATAAATAAATAAATAAAGAACCACTGTCCTCCAGTCACGGACCCGAAAGTCAGTGCTTCTTGGCTTGGTCCAAAGACTGAGCTCATCTCTTCCCCACCCCAGACGTCCCGTCCCCGTGCTTCCTCTCAGAGACTACACCAGGCATCTGGTTACACGAGGCTGCCCCCTCAGAACCAGCACAGTTCACTCTGCCCAGCCAACCGAGGTGGTATTTCTAATTTCTAACTATTTAATTCTCAAAACGCCTTTCCCTCTCCACGGTCCCGCTGCTTTCTCCTCTCACCTGGGCTCGATGCGCCGCCTCCTAGCTGGACGACGCACTTTCACCTCCACCCGCCCTGCCCGCACCTGTCCTTTCTCTACTGCGTGTGGAAGGAGTGCTATTTCCATATCGCTGACCATTAAATAAATGAATTTTTATCACCCATAACATGAAAAAGTAAACAAAAATAATAAATGTCCTATTAGGCCCACTGTAATTGGACCCACATACCTTTGCCAGTTTCAGCTTCCCCACAGCTCCCCTCCTGCTGTCCACCTCTCCTGCTCTGCGCTTCCGTCCCATCACTGCTCGAGGACACCTTGCTCCCTGCTGCCTGGAGGTGCAGCTGTCCACATGATGCCAGGACTCACCTCAGACTCTTCCCGCTGTGAAGACTGAAAGCCTTGTGATTTCTCTCATTTCTGTATCTCAGTGGCTAGCACAGTGCTGGCATACAGCAGGTGCACACTAAGTACTTGCTGAGTAAATTAAATGGACAGGGTTAACCGTTAAGCAATGTTCAGGACCTCTGGTCCTGAAAAACCACCAACCGCAGTTAAGATGGGGCGCAGCATTCTTAGAATACACTACCTTAGAATACACCACATTCTTAGAAATACCACCTCAGTTGGCTGGGCAACATCTAAAGAGGAGCCTCCTGCTCCTGGGACGTCACTGTGTGACACTCATTACCTCAGCAGGTGATGGGAGATGCCCAATTTTCTGAATACCATGAGGTGACAATAGTGTGAAAATGGAGTGAGGCATAAGAACAGGGAATATTGGGCTCATTTACATTTCAATTAGATTTTAGAACAGCCCCTATGTTCCAGGCTTAGCACTGGGCACAGCATCTATGCATAGTGGGAAAAGACGCCCGGGACTCTGGGAGCAAGGCCTGGTGGGAAGAACAGACAAACAGTAGGGTAGAGCCAGCCTTAGAGGTCAGACAGCGACCGTGGTGGTCTTCGCCCACGACCCTGCCACCAACAGAGTCTGAGATGTGTGCCCCAACCCCATCTCCTCCCCTGTTTCTGGATGGATGCTGGCGGGTCTCTGTTTCAGCATCATCTGCTTTCCTACCCGAGGCCGCCAGGCTCCTCTGGAGGGTAGTAGCTCGTCAAATCTCTGACATCCAGCAGTTAAACGGGTGATTCCTCTCCTCATCTACATATAGGTGGGTTTTTTCTCCATATTTTACTTCCCTTTGCCTTCCTCTTACAGAATTGGTAAAATTCACCGTTACCAGATATGGACATCCCTAGTGGACTGGATAAGGCCTAACTCTGAGATACTGGTTCGGTATGTAAATAAAATCATTATCCATGAAAACTATGATGGCAAGACCTACAAAAATGACATCGCTTTGATTGAACTGAAAAGAAGCCCAAACCAAAAAGAGTGTGTGCTGTCCAAGTCCGTCCCTGCCTGCGTCCCCTGGTCGCCGTATCTGTTCCAGCCTGGTGAGAGATGCATTGTTTCTGGCTGGGGCAGAGAAAAAGGTATGTTTTATAATTTGCCCCTCAGAATCCAGAGGGTGAACATGAAATGAACTCCTGGGCACAGGACCTAGTCTTGTGCTCAAGAGAAACAGCATCAAATCCAGAAAAACAAGCACCCAGCTCTTGGGCATGTGACCCGAGCTCCCAGGGGGCCCTGTGTTTGGCTCTTTGCTCTGCGATCACCTCCATGAAATTCTTAGTAATTCTAGTGGCACCACCTCAGTTTCATTTTCTACTGGGCTCCACAGGTTACGTAGCCCATCCTGAGGAGCTCCAGTGTGCAATGGGTTAGCACGCAGTATTTACACATCATAGGGTGCCCACACTCTGCTTCTGAAGCATATATCAAGGGGTAACCATTCACCCAGAACAAAGGAGAGAGCCAGGGGACATATGAGACATAGGAGTGGAAGATAAGAAGCTTCTCCGAGGGAAGGTGGCAGCACATGCTGAGTCAGTCACCCCACAACCCTGCTGCTCACTCCTTCCCTCCCCTTCTCCCCACACCCCACAGGGCAACATGCAGAATTCACTTTTTGAGCTTCTGATGGGAACATTCATATGAATAAGAGATGTGGATATTTAGGGAAAATCAGTAGAAAGCCTGCTAAATTAGATTAGAATGAAATTGGCCAAGGCTTTCTCCTTCTTTCTCCTTCTTCCAGTTGAGCTTCCTTTTAAGGTCTTTAACTTTCCTTGTAAATAACCTCACTGTATTGGACTTATAGAGGCAGAGTCTAGCATATACCTTATAATTGCAACATTGGAAAGTATAAAATTCATACATAAACTTAACCTTAATTTGCAGTATTTAAAGGCCCCAAACTTAAAGAATGCAAAATTTTATTAGCAATTAAGTGGGAAGGTATTATGTCCCAACATTTGTTGCATTTATAAAGAAAACCTTTATTGTGTTGAAGTGTCACAAGAGTACTTAAAAGCGGAGATAAAAGTATAGTAAGCTCTACTTGGTCACTGCTCAGTTGCATAGTTATCAACATTGTACTATTCCTGTTTCACTCATGATCTCAACAAAAGGATAATTAGGAAGTTTATTTATAAAGCATTAATTATAAAGATGTAGGTGGGGTTACGGGACCCATGGGGTTATGCAGGCACCCAGGACTAGGAATACCAGAACATCTTGAGATCTGAAGGCACAGGAGAAGTTACCAGAAGAAGAAAGTGTCTCAGGTGTATTTAACATCCCCCTAACCCCCAACCTGCCATCTTAATTTTTCCACAAGTATAATAAATCACATCCCAGATAGCGTGTCACCCACAAGTAATCCAGTAAATCTTTTTTTTAAAGATTTATTTATTTATTTATTTATTTATTTATTTATTTATTTATTTATTTATTTATTTATTTATTTATACAAGCACTGGGTACAGTCAGAAGTGTGGGAGGCTGAGAGAATTCACCAGAGCCAGAGCGGAGAGCAGAACAGTGAGACTGACGAAATACACTGCTGAGGGGAGCAGCGGGTGGCAGGAGAGGACTGCGTGCCATGTGGGACCCTCGCCCGGTGGCCTGGGATCAAACTGGTGCTGCAGAGGCTGCGGGCAGCTTCACAGCCCAGCGCTCAACCGCTGCGCCACCGGGGAGGCCCTCCAGTAAATCTTTATCAAGTAAGGTCTTAAAAAGAAACAAAACCATACTACCCTTCATACCCAACAAGGTAAAAGTGATTCTGTAATACCATCTAGTAGCCAGTTGCGTTTAACACGCCCCAATTATTTATAGCAGTTTTTACAATCAGATTATTTTCATTAAGATCCAAAATCTGACACTATATTTAGTGGCTAATTTCTTAAATCTCTTTTAATCTAGATCAGTTACCTTTGCTTTTACTTAAAATATATTTATTAAAGAAGGGGTCTTTTACTTAAAATATATTTATTAAAGAAGGGGCCACTCATTTCAGAACGTCCAGATCTTGAATCTCGCTGACTATACCCTTGACCTAGCATTTTACGTGTTCTTCTAGCTACACCATGTTTTTCCCCTGTAAACTGGTAGGTAGAGATGTTCATAAGCATTTTCCTTACTAATAAGTGGGATTTAGCATATTTATTGAGCCCTTAGTATGAGTGCAAGATAGTAATGCCAAAATAATTGGGATTTTGCTGATGAAAAATATGGACCCATTCTTGCCAGAGGCTACAAGTAGACAGACCAAGTCCTGCTTTCCAGGGATGCACAGCGCAGGGGAGCCATCAGGCACAAACGCCACTGTCACAGAGCTAATGTGACAGGTGCCTTGAGACGTGTGCTTACAGCACAGGCCTTCAGAGGGTGGAGACCTCCCGGGTCATGAGAAACTGCTCGCAAGGCTCAGGTGCCCCCTTTCATAAGCCCTCTCTTGAGTTGGGAGAAAATAATAAATCATTTATTTTTAGAAAATGTTATCCTGAAGAAGGTACCCTCTTGACACTAACTAGAAGTAGGACTTGAGGGGAGGAAAAAAGAGGAGGGGGAGGGAGAAAGTTTTTCCTGTTTTGCCATCTATTTTGGTGGGTCTTTGTCTTCTGTTTCCCAGGAGAGAAAACCAGTTCTGCCTTTAGCTCTGGGTGCCCACTGACGGGGGAGGGTCTGTGGTGTCGTCTCAGGGTAAACCCGGGGCCTCTGTCCCCTTTGGACATTCATTGAAGAGCTAAATCCTTTGGGATAGGAGGTTCAGTGTAGCACCAAATTACTGTGATTCACATGCTGATTGATTACATAAATATTAACTGCTCTGGCCAGCATGAGGCTGGGCCCTGGCGCAGCAGCCAGTGACTGAGGCCCTCCTCCTGGGGCAGTGCTCACACTGGGAAGAGGAGGAGTAAGATGGGCCGACTTGACTTCTCACCGTGGTCTTAGGGTTTTCTCACCTTCCCTGAGTGGCCAGTCAGCAGCCACAGCTGGCCCTGCTTTTCCTTGAACCAAAAATGTTCAAGTCCCAACTCTGATTTCAATGGGGAGGAAGCCCTAAGTCCCCTTCCAGTCACTTCCAGAGGTGGAGATCCTCGGATACACACACACTGAGAACTTCCCATGCATTTTCCTCAGTCACTGTCTCAGCTGGTCATAGGTTGCCTACGGCGGGGCCATTAGCTCGTCACCGAGTGTGACTTCAGACTGTGTGTCACCGAGCTGGCTTGACTGCCCACTGGGGTCAGAGATAGTTGCAGCCACTGGGGGTAGGAGCTCGGGTGCTAGTGAGTCATCCTCACAAGTTTACAGATGTCTGAAAGAACATGTTTTGACGTGGTCCTAAAAGTGTACTAAATCACAAGAGTAAGCATTGGTTTGGACCTTTCATTTGTGGCTTCTAAATGCCGATTTGCTCTCTCACTTTGTTTAGATAACCAAAAAGTCTATTCGCTTCAGTGGGGCGAAGTTAACCTAATAAACAACTGCTCTAAGTTTTACCCTGGCCGCTACTTTGAAAAGGAAATGGAGTGTGCAGGTAAGCATGGGGCTTCTCCATGCCCTCCCCAACCCCTCCCCAGGGGCTCTGCTAGTGGCACCATCAAACTCTCAGTCCCTCTCCTGTTAGCTCACACGCCTCAGCCGCATACCATGAGGGAGGATCTTCCCTCAGCTAGTGCACAGCAGGCTGGTGAGGCGACCAAGAGCACTCTGGGGCCAGACCATGCATTTAGAGCCCATTTTTTACAAATAGCTAGTCGTGCGGCCTAAGGCAGGTTTCCTCCTCTGCAAAACTGGGTGTCTTAATAGATGAGGAAACTGAGGTGCAGAGCTGCTACACGGTTTGCCCAAAGTCCTACAGCCAAGCAGCTGAGGAAGGACAAACCCAACCCTCTAGTGCACATCCAAGTTATCTCATTATCCCCACCCTGCATCTCTGCCATGCGGGAGCCCAGCAGGGGCCCCTGGCGGGAGAGCCTCTGGCAGGGAAGCTGAAGGAAGCCCCGAGGTGGGGGAGACAGGAGTCAGCGGGCAGCCAGATCAAAAACAGTAAAGGTGCCGTTGTCTTTGTCTTTCTCAGGCACAGATGACGGGTCCATCGATGCCTGTAAGGGGGACTCTGGAGGCCCCCTAGTCTGTCAGGATGCCAACAATGTGACTTATATCTGGGGTGTTGTGAGTTGGGGTGAAAACTGTGGAAAACCGGAGTTCCCAGGTGTTTACACCAAAGTGGCCAATTATTTTGACTGGATTGGCCAGAGAGTGGGAAGGTCTCTTATTTCTCAGCACAATATATAAAGTGTGCTGTCCCTCTTTACGCCACTCTCTCCGAGGAGTTCTGTTTAAGTTGAAATATTGCTGCATAATCAGTATTTCTTTAGAGGAAAAAAATAAAGCAAATTTTATTAGATAACTTGAAAGGTCTCGACAAAGTTTATGCCATTTTGAAAATCTGCTGTAAAGTTCTCAAACCCATTTTAGTCAAGCACAGATAGAAAATGGGATGCCGTGACTTCTTCACACCGGAGAGATGACCACGACCACACGAAAGGGTTTTAGCCCGCGGAATGACCTTGGATTCACACGTCTGGGTTCACACCCTAACCACATCACCTAGATGCGTGGCTTAGGCAAATTACTATCTTCATAGTGTCTCGTTTTTCACTTTAAAATGGAAACTGGAATTTCAAGACATTTAAGTCAAGTGTTTGCCAGCGTCCCTGTCACAGGGTCATAGTGGGCTTCACAGCTCTTGCTCCATTTCTTTGACTCTTTAAGTACTAAAAGCTCTTTGAACTTGGCCTTCCTGGTGTCCTAAGTTCTCCGTGATCTCCCCCGCCTGCTGAGAACTGCGGGTCCCTGCTCCTCTCAGCTGCTTCCTTCTGTCACTTGCTTGACAAGCTTCCTGGTGGTCTTGTCCAGACTTGGCTCTACCCCACCCACACGCCCCTGACTCTCAAACCCTCATCTCAGCCCTGATTATCCTGGAATACCAAGCACTCGGCATCTCATCTGGAACTCTAAGAGCATTTCCAGCACACATGGCCCTGCCCAGACTCTTGATGGCTCTCTGCCCTCAGTGCTGGACACTGACCGGGGTCAGGCCTGGAGGTTGAAGAGCCAGCTTCTCTGTAGAGGCCCCATGTGACAGAGACCGGGAACAGCAGGGGCAGATGACCCGATGCAAGGCTTACCCTGTAGACAGCTGTGCGAGGGCCGCAGAAGCCAACCTCATGCGTCTAATGGGGAAAAGAAGCGTTCTGTACCTCATCTCCAGGGAAGCCTGAGTTGCAGGCTGCTCTGGGAAAGATGTTGACAGACACCTGAGGACCTCTCCACAGAGCTGCCCACTGCTACTGGCCGCAGCCCCGGTCCACACATAGTCTGCAGAACACAGGCAATTTTGTAAGTTTGCCTGATCTTCCTTGAAGGGGATCGCCCAGAGTGCTCAGCAGACATGGCACTCTGCTGCCATCTTCTTTTTGACCCTGGCCTCAGAGCTCCCACCTTACCAGGGGACAGGGACAGAAACCAGCCAGCTGCACGGTGCCAGGTGCAGTGGTGAGGGCAACTAAGGCAGTGAGCCTGAGGAGTCCAAGAAGCCTTCCCCAGAGGTGAGTGTAGTCTGAGTTGTCAAAGAACTCAGTAGGTAGATGCTCCTGTGAAGGTCCCGTGGTTTCAGAAGCCAGACACCCAGGGGGACAGAGCAGCTGAGCATGACTGGAGCCCAGGGTGCAGCTGGAGAGGGAGAAAAAGCTGGACCAGAGAGGGTCTGGTGTCAAAGTTGGCCGCACTGCAGGAGTTTGGAAAGTTGCTGGAGGCGCTGAGGAAGATGAAGTAGAGGGCGTGAGTGGGGGAGGGCGGACAGGAGGCTGTTGGAGCCACCCAGATGAAAGCAGGGGAGGAGTGAGGGGGCCATTTGGGGACATAACAGAGGTCGGGGCACCAGGGCAGACACAGGAGTCTAGGAAAACCCCAGATTTTCTCTTCGATGCTGAGGTGATTGGTATTGCCACTGATGACAGAAATAAAGGAAAGAAAAGGAGTAGAAGCAGATGTGCCTGGGGCTATTCTGAAGCTGGTGTCTGTGGGAGCCCGTGGGAGGAGTATAGTGTGCGATAGGAAATACCAAACTGAAGAGCAGCCAGAGGTCTGGAGGTAGCAGGAACCCGGCTAGAGAAACCACACCCCCGAATTCATCCCACCCTCAGCTGAGGGGTTCCTTTCCATCTTCGTCATCACTTCCTCTGTGTGCCAAGAAGCTTGCATGCTGCCCACATTCTTTCTGATTGCTGTGTTCCTCATGTTTATGCACCCCCCCCCCCCCCCGTCCCAAAGAAAGTGTCACACTGGAACCCTAACCCCAATGTGGTGATACCAGAAGTGGGGTCTTTGGGAGCTGCTAGGTAACGAGGGATTAGGACTCACCCCGCCTATCACGTGAGGACATGGCAGCGGTGGGGTGGAGTGGGGTGGTGGGAAACCTGGAAGAGGGTCCTCCCTGGAACCTAGCAGCCTGGCACCCTGATCTCGGAACTGTGAGAAATAAATGTCTTATTCTCAAGCCATCCTGCCTGGCACTTTATCTTGCCAGCAACCTGAATTTCTTAGCTGGTAGGCCTCCTGGGGCGGACGTGCATTCTCTCCCACCTGAGACAGAGCCACCGAGCTCACCACACGGGGCACCTCTTTTCCTTCATTTCTGCCCCAGCTAGAAAGCCACTCAGGCCTTTGGTAATTTTTAGCAGGGAGGAACCCAGTACTCGGTTCACCCTCATTTGAGCACCCCGCCTTCCCAGTCCCAGCCAGAGTTCCACTGACCTGCTGGAACTGTTTCACCACGTGTTGTTATTTTCCTTGCAATAAGCCGCGGAGGCCCTGGGATGGGACATTGCAGAAGACTACAGAATACGGAAAGTGCCCTTGAGCCTTTGGGTTTTGTTGATTTTAGGCTATTTCAAGTAACACAAAGGATTGCATAATATCCCAGTTCCTGGCATTCTGAGTTAATATGTTACTTTAAACCCAGTAAACTTCTTATCCTTCTCCTGTTACACGATGCCCACGTAGTGGGGGACCACTGGAGGTTTCTAGGGGGGATGTGTGACCACTGATGCCTGTCAATGTACTGGGAAGCTCTGCAGAGAAAAGAGCTTCATGTCTGCCATCCAGAAGTCCCCTTTCCTAGGCCGGCATCAGCATATTCTATAAAAATAGTCTATTTTGTGTTTTTATAATTTTGTTCCATTAATATTGACCATGACTGGCTTTCCCAGTTCCTCTTCCTCCCCCCCATTACAGTTGAGTGCTGTACCTAGTACTGCTGTGACGCTCACCACGGGCAGCCGTGTCCTATGTCCAGTGCTTGACGACATCCGCCTCTTCCTCGTCATCTGCGGAATCGCTGGTCTGTCTTGGACACACTGGACCCAGCGCTCTTCCGGGCTCTTGGCTGTGCCTCTCCGTCCCAGCCGACTCCCACTGCCCTGACCTCCCTTTCTTCTCTCTGCGCTCATCGAGGGGCTCTCGTTGAGTCCTATGTTCTTAAGTTCCAATTTTATTTCTAGCCTTAATCCCACCTCTGAACTGCGGAGTTAGAATAAGTTTCTCCAACATGTTATGTTTGAAATTAATTGCTCCTTCTGAAACCCTCCCATGTGAGTTAGTGAGAATGCCTTATCCCTCCAACTGAAGAGGCCAAATCCTCAGAGTCCTCCTTGATTCCACTCTTTTCCTCCTCACACACCATAGTCAATCCATCAGTAAATCCTACTGGCTGCACCATCAAGTTCTGTCTAGCTGTGATCACTTGTCACATCCTGTTACTCCCTCTCTGGACCAGGCCATGATCATGTCTTACCTGTAATGCTTTAGTACATGCTGACTGGCCTCCTAATGGGCTTCCCAGCCTCAGCTCCTGCCCACCCACAGTCTTAAGTACTATCAGTCCATCCATCCATCCATCCATCCATCCATCCATCCATGGCATCAGTAGCAAACTAGCCATGCTAGCAGGAAGACAGGTATGGTTTGCAACCAAGGGTGTAACAGGTTTTACTGAGTAGTTAAAGTGTCCTGTGAAGAAGGGCATTTGTGCTATTAGGAAGAAAAGATGCAAGTGGTTTATCTAGAAGAGGTAACGCGATACAGTCTCAGGGCTGGCTTCCTGGGCATGCCTATAGCACGGTTGCACCAGGCCCAAATGCTGAAAGGCCTCATACTTGCGTCAGAGCTCCCCTGTTATCTGGAAAGGCCTAATAATTTTTGAAGCAGCAACCCTGCATTTTTATTTTGTACTGAGTCTTTGAAATGATGTATCCAATTCTGTGATCAGTGGCAAACCCAGGTCTCTGGCAGCAGGAGTTAAGAGGAAAAAGCAGGTCTTAGAATTACTGGCATGGAACAACAAATATCTAGTGATTGAATATGAAGAGAGTGGGAAAATAAAATGCAGAATCTCATCTACTGGAAAGATGCTGGTGATTCTAGTGGGGAACACAGTGGAAAAAGAGATCTGTTTGAGAGAGAGAGAGAACAGTTACATGAGCTAGAGAAACTGGCATTGGAAAATGCCAGTTTGGAAAATGCCAGATCAAGGTGACTATACCCAAGTGCTGTATAGTTAAGAGGCTGTAGCTAAGTCATAAGAAATGAAATAGAATCCAAGGGTAAAATGGATAGGGAAAAGGGGAAAGGAGAGGCCTGGGGCTTGGAGACCTGAGGATGGGAACCGGATTACATTACTTTGTGTTTTCTTTTGAAGGACTTATTCCTGGCCCAACGAGTTTCTCTAGTGGACTAGATAGAACCAGTCTTGGTTTAAAGCTTAAGTTGCAGGAGGGACTTCAGAGGTAATGTAGTCCCACATCCAGGCTCTGGAGATGTGAAAGCTAAGTGCTCCCAAAAGCTAAGAAAAGGGTTACATGTTCCCTTTTCTAAGCATGTTGAAATGTACTGTCCAAAAATTAGGGAGGGGGGTAGTGGGGGGAACCTTTGGCCTCTAGTGAAGAGTAAAAGAGACCATGGTCTGACTGAGTATTGTGGCCATGACTTCCTGGCTGGCACCTCCACTGTCAAAGGATAATGTCTCCTGGCTGGGCGCGAGGCCGGTGCCTGGGCAGCTACAGCAGGCTGCTGGGAAGTACTTTTTCTGTCTCTAACTCCCCTGAAGGCTGCATCCCCTAAGGCAGAGTCCTGAATGTGAGTGTGTAGGTGAAGTGCCTGGCGCTCAGAAAGTTCTCATTAAAAGGGATGTAATTCTTAGGAACTGGGTCTGCACTTCTACGGTAAGTGCACGAAGGTTGTATCAAACGCAAACCACCAAACTAGAGTTTACTGGCCCACCTTTCAGAAAGGACGCATCTGTTCCCAACACTAGCTCCGGCTGCAAATCGCCTGCAACCTGCCTGGAGACTAACATAACCAGATATTTATAGCACTGGTAAAAATTACTGCAATTGTTATTTAAGGCTCTTGCACAGCTCTGGGGAAAAAAGGAACATCTGTAGTTATCAAGTTACAAAATATGTTGAATTGGAAAAAGTGATTGCAGAAAGTTTTTTTGTTTTTTTTTTTTTTAATGTGGAATGTAAAGTACTGCTTCATTACCAGGGTGTTTGTGGTTTTTACCTCCAAACCTCCCAGAATCCCCACACCGGCCTGCAGCCTCAACTCATTCTTGTTGGCCAAAGCCACGACCTTGGGTCGACTTGTTCTGCTCCCCGACCCCCCTCGCGCGGCCCTGGCCCCGGGGAGCCCAGCTCTGCAAAGCGAGAGCCCGGCGTTCCGCAGACCCTGTCCGGGGCCCGCCTGGCCGCAGCAAGGGCCTGCGGGAGCTCGAGCCCCCGAGCGGCGCGTGTGCATTGGAGCCGGCCCTTCGGGTGTCTGCCTGAACCCCGACACCTCAGACCAGGTCCCCGGGCTCGCCACGTGGCCGCACCCTGCTGCCACCTGCGGGGTTTTTGAAAAGTCGGCGCGCTGAGGTGCGGAGACGCTGCAAGGCACCGCGCGCCCACAGCGCCCACGCCCGCGCACACCCGCGCCGCGCTCGGGGCTGCAGGCGGCGCCCGGCCGTGCCCGCACCGTTTTGTAAGAGAAAACATGTCGGCGCTCCCGGCCCCCGACGACCTCGGCCCGCCTTCCTGGGCGGGGGCGGCCCGGGCACGCGGCGACCGGAGGCGGGCGGGGGGCGGGGCGGGGCGCCGGACCACGTGAGCGTGGGAGCCGCGGGCGGGGCCTCCGCGCAGGCGCGCTGCGCGGGCGGGAAGGGGGCGCGGGCGCGGCCGGGGAGCCTGAGGCCCCGCGCGGCTGGCGCTGCGCCGATGGCCCGGCTGCCGCGGCCCGCGCTCGGCCTGCTCGTGCTGCTGCTGGGCGCCGCGCTGCGGGGCCAGGAGGAGCCCCAGACGCCCGACTGGAGGGCCACCCTGAAGACCATCCGCAACGGCGTGCACAGGATCGACACCTACCTCAACGCCGCGCTCGACCTGCTGGGCGGCGAGGACGGGCTCTGCCAGTTCAAGTGCCGCGACGGTGAGCGGGCGCGGGGCGCGGGCCCCACCCCGGCTCCTCACCCGCCGGCTCCTCACCCCCTCTCCCCTCACCCCTTCTCTCCCTCACCTCCTCCCCCTCACCCCCCTCTCCCTCACCCCCTCCTCCCCTCACCCCCTCTCCCCTCACCCCCTCTCCCCTCACCCCCCTCTCTCCCCTCACCCCCTCTCCCCTCACCCCTTCTCTCCCTCACCTCCTCCCCCTCACCCCCCCTCTCCCCTCACCCCCTCTCCCTCACCCCCCTCTCCCCCCTCACCCCCTCTCTCCCCTCACCCCCTCTCCCTCTCACCCCCCCTCCCCCCTCACCCCCTCTCCCCTCACCCCCTCTCTCCCCCACCCCCTCTCCCCTCACCCCCTCTCCCCTCACCCCCTCTCCCCTCACCCCCTCTCTCCCTCACCTCACCCCCCTCTCCCCTTACCCCCTCTCTCCCTCACCCCCTCTCTCCCTCCCCCTCTCCTCTCCCCTCACCTCCTCCCTCTCACCCCCTCTCTCTCTCTCACCTCTCTCTCCTCACCCCCTCCTTCCCCTCACCGCCCACCCCCCCCCCCGCCCCGCCCCGCCCTGAGGGCCCCGCGAGGCTCCCCAGCCCCTCCTTCCCGGGTGTTTCAGGAACTGGTTAACAATGTCTGTATTTTTAGGCAAAGCCGCAGAAAATAAGTGGCGACCTTTGTGCGGACCGCGGCGTGCCGGCTGGGTCGCGCCGAGCACCCCGGAGCCGGCTGGGCGCGGGGTGCGCCATTGGCCGGCGGGGGAGCTGCCCCTGGGCCGGCTGCCGCCCCGTCGGCCTCTCCCGCGGTGGTTTCTCTCCGGCGCGGGCGCTGCCCAGGACACCGCGGGCGGCCCCAACCTCGCTGTTGCAGGCAGAGGGCTTTTTTGGGGAGCCCCTGACTCCTCCGAGTGCTTAAACAGGTTCATCTTCTCATCGTCCCGCGAAGGACTCGGCCTCTCTCGGGAAGTGCAGCACGTTCCTGGGAGACCCCTTCGGGGAGGTACTCAGGTCTGGGCCGCCCTGAGTGCTTGGCAGCTCCAAGTGCCGGGGCTTGGACCGCAGTGGTGCAGCCTGAGGTGTGTGGCTGAGGCAGCCCAGGTCCCGTGAGCTGATGCCGCCGCCAGGAGCTCTGAGAACTAGCTCTGGTCGTGCCTGCTGGTGACACAGTGAGCGGTCGCTGCGGTGCTGTGAGGTGCTGGATGTGTCAGTCCTGGGAAGTTTGTGCCTAAGCATTCCCGCCAGTGCGCAGACGGGGCTGTTGTGGGCCTTGCTGCACTGGCTAGGAGCCACAAGCGAGTAATTATCAGCTGGGGTCGTTTTCCTTAGTCATATCCGTTCCCCATGCAGATATTTGGGTGCCGGCTGTGTGTCCGGTGTGTTCTGTTGAGTAGAGACCCAGAGACCCAGCCTTGAGCAAAACAGACAAAATTCCTGTCGGTGGAACTGACCTCTGGTGGAGAGAGGGATCAGTACATTCATGACAAGAAAAATAAGCCAAAGGTGGAGTCAGCCTAAAGTGGGCCGGCGCCTGGAGAACCAGCAAGCAGGGGAAGAAGAGGGCGGCGCCGGCAGGCAGGTAGCGCCTCTGTATTCTGGCTTGCTTCCGCTGACTGCTTGGTCGCTTCAGCCTCTGACTCTCCTGCCATGAAGTACAACCACGGTGCTGGGCCTGTTTAAGTTACCAGAAAAAGAATCACGGGTGCACCAGCCCTGTGTCTGACAAGACCAGCCTGGCTGGCCCCTGGGGAGGGGGGCGTGGAAGAGAACGGGACACCCCTGGGCAGGTGGCTGGGGGCTGGGGGGACTGAGAAAGAACAGGAGTTCCCACAGGGGAAGGGCTGATGGTCCCGATGGGAGGCTTGGGGTCGGCACAGTCCCTGGACTGTTCAGGGAAAGCTGCAATGTGAAGGTGACTCTGGTGATCTGGGACGGAAGGCGCAAGGCAGAGGCCGTGGCAGGTGTCAGGACCCGAGGCGAAAAGCCAGTCAAGGATGACACTGGAGGTTTTGGCCCTGAGCCAAGGGAAGGGTGTACTTTCCAGTTACTCAGCTAGGAAAGACTCACAAGAATCAGGCTTCGTAAATTTACTGTGAGTCAGCAGTTGCAGAGTTTGCTTGTATTTTAAATATCTCTT
Source organism: Talpa occidentalis (assembly GCF_014898055.3). Taxonomy (NCBI): domain Eukaryota; kingdom Metazoa; phylum Chordata; class Mammalia; order Eulipotyphla; family Talpidae; genus Talpa; species Talpa occidentalis. Next base: position 96,330,763 of record NW_023601322.1, read on the forward strand.
CGTTTGAATGGTCACTTTTCCTATGGAAAACCTTATTGTATTATTTCTTTTTTTTTTTTTAAACTTATTCCTTCTTATCTTCCACAAAGCTCACTAAATTTACTATCTGGAGTGGAGTGCAGCCTCTCCAACATGAAAAGCACACATGAACCTGAGAATTGAGGAGATGGTTTGATGCAGTGACAGTCCTTTTCTCAGTGAGAACTGCTTGCTCATTGACTGTGCTGCCAAGTCACCAGGCGGATAGCTCCAACATAATGACCGTTGTTCTGTAATTGTTGCTAGCAGAGAAGTTACCTCGGAACCTATTTTACCCTTTCCTGTATTTTGGAATGCAAATAACCAAGTCAGAACCAGATGGAGACAGAGAAAGCCCAAAGCTGAAGGACCCTGGTGGTCCAGGGGGTGTTTCATAGTGGAGGTCGAGGGAGCTTAAAGATTAACGGTGGGGAGAGGTGGTCTCACTAAAGGGCACAGACTCGTTGCACTTAGTTTTCTTTGCTTTATGGAAAGAACTAGCGTTACAGAGTCGCTCCGTTCCGGCCATCCTCTTTGAGGTGAGAACAAGACTTTATTGAGAGTGAAGTTTTTTAGGGAAACAAGTGGTTGTACCTTTTTTAATCTAAAGTTTGTTCTCCTTGACAGCAGAGAAGATTTGAGGAAAAAAATGTTTTTTAAAGATTTATTTATTTATGCATACAAGACCTGGGGTGTAGGCCAGAGGTGTGGAGGGTGAGAAGATTCACCAGAGACAGAGTGGGGAGCAGGACAGGCAGATCTACTGAAATACACTGCTGAGGGGAGCAGCGGGCGAGGCAGGAGAGGTCTGCTGCGCCCTGTGGGTCAGCTCCCTGGCCAGGGATCCAACGCAGGCCGCAGTGGCTGGTGACACCTTGACAGTGCTGACGCCTCAACCCCTGTGCCACCAGGGAAGCCTCTAGGAAGAAAACTTTTTAGTTTTCTTCAAACAATAAAAACAAAATGGACCTGAAGCATAGTTTTCAAATTAAGAATAAGTCATTCATTCATTCATTCATATTTTATGTGTTGACATAGTGTGCTGAGAATAGACAGGGTCAGGGAAATCGGAGAGCCAGGATGGAGGCAGGGCCACCGGCGCAGGAACTCAGACACGGTGGTGGTGGCTTTATCCAGGTTGGTGCAGTTTAGGTAGTGAGAGAAGCGGTTGTGTGACAATGTATTTTTGAAGGAAGAGCCTGATATCTTAGGAAGTAGGGTGTGAGCAGAGGCAAAAATGATGCCCAAGGTTTGGGCCTGAGCAGTGGGAAGGATTGCAGTCGGCATTAAGTGGAATGGGAAAGGCGGTGGGAAAAACAGTTCTTCAGGAGAGCAGAATCAAATATGTCTGCTTTTGAGAATCATTCGGTAGAGAGTAGAAACGCCGAAGTCACGTTCTTAGAAGTGAAGGGGCTGGTCAGGTGGGCCAAGAGCCCAGGGAGCCCATCCCCGCTGAGAGGGCAGAGGCGGAGGCTGGGCACGGTGCCTGTTACTTGGGCAGATGTTCATGTCCTCTCATTGCCTCCATCTTTTTTTTTAATTAATTTATTTATTTATACAAGTCCTGGGTACAGTCAGAAGCACGGGAGGGTGAGAGAATTCACCAGAGCCAGAGCGGGGAACAGAACAGGCAGACCAAAGAAACACACTGCTGAGGGGAGCAGCGGGCGGCAGGAGAGGTCTGCGGGCCATGTGGGACCCTCGCTGGTGGCCGGGGATAGAACCGGTGCTGCAGAGGCTGGGGGCAGCTTCGCAGCCCAGCGCTCTACCGCTGAGCCACCAGGGGAGGCCCACTCATTGCCTCCGTCTTGAAGTAGGAATCGAGGCCATCAGCTGAGAAAGATGAGGGGATGGCATTGTTGGAGATTTAAGGACACACGGAAGTGAGTGGACTAGGAAAATAAAGTACCATGACCTGTGGAGATTAATGATGATGCATGTGAAGTTATCAGGTTTTGGGAAAGCAGGTTGGGGTCTCACCAACCCACTGGTGAGATTTTTGTGTCAACCTGCAACTTCCCCTTTTCCCTCTCATCTGCCTGTGTGTCTTTCAGGTGAAGGAAATCTGTTTGGAAGAATTTACATTAAAATACAAAAAATAGGTAGAAAAGAACTACCTTTACTTTAGTCTGCGCAAATCTTTAGATTCCAGTTGTTCGTGAGGTGATACAATGCGGCCTCCAGAGCAGCGGCTTCAGCCAATGTGAAAGTAGTGATTACCATTTCCATGCACTTGTGTGCAGTGGGTTTGGGCTGTTTTTGAAATTCTTCTAACTCTGTCATCTCTCCTACAACTTTCTGTTTCTGCTTACAAGGTTTAGGAGACAGTGGCCCCGAAACAACATGGCCTTTGGCTGGATTCTGATGTGGTTTCTGCTGCTATGAGTTTTTGCTTCACTTCTCACAGTGCCATAGACTGGGGGACTTATTTTTTATAGTTCTGGAGGCTGGGAAGACACTAGAAACCCAGATGCCTTTAGAAATCTAAGTCCATATGTGTTGTCTGAGGGTGTTCATTCTTGGACCTCATGCAAAAGAGAGAGGTGCCAGAATATGGAGGCTGGAGACTTTTATTGTCCCTTTTTTCCCAGGTTAAAAATTGCTTATGTGGCTCCCTAAATGAGTTTTTAAATTTGTTAAACAGCTGATTGTTGGAAGCCTCAAGATTAGAGAGTGTCGTAATATTGTTTCGTGGAACTACAATGGCTTACCCAAGAATACAGTGCTGATCCAGTTCCTTCCCTTTGCGCGAAGAGGTTCTAGTGTGGTAGGACAAAGAAAATCATCGATGAAATGCCTGATACATATTCTGACAAGAGGCATCAACTGGGAAAGCCTTGATATAGGGTGAGTGGTCTGCCCAGAGGGTTGGGTTCATGACTTGGTAGCTGCCTGGAGGGAGGACTTGTCGAGAGGACGCGCTTCAGCTCTCTGTCCTGCTTAATATGAGTCTCAAGTTTGTGACAACTCTGGATTAACAGCTCTAGATTTAAATCTGCTGAGCGGCCCTCACTGGTGAAATAAAAGTAACAAGATAGCATTAGTATTTAGGCTCAGAAATTTAACTGTAGAAGTTCTGAGTCTCTAGCAATAGATGCTTAAAAGTTCACTTTACGGGGCCTCCCTGGTGGTGCAGGTGGTTGGGTGCAGTGAAGCTGTCCGCAGCCTCTGCAGTGCGGGAAACCCACGTGGTGCGGCAGACCGCTCCTGTCTCCCCTGCTGCCGCTCCCCTCAGCAGTGTATTTTGTCAGTCTGCTTGTTCTTCTCCCTACTCTGTCTCTGGTGCATCCTCTCACCCCCCACACATCTGGCCTGTTCCCGGGTTCTTGTATAAATAAAATAAATCTTTAAAAAAAAAAAAGTTCACTTTAGGAAGACCTGGTGTTTCTTTCATGCTGTCTGATGTATCTTAGCGCTGAGACCCAACTTAAGCGTAGGCTGGCTGTGCTAGGCTGTGTTGATGCAAGTATGACTTGTTTAGAAAAAACCCATCTAATAGTGTTGAGTTTGGGGCACCATATTTTAAAATAATGTGACACACTGGAGGTGGTCAGTCTTTGGAGGCTGATGGGCAGCCGGAAGAGATAAACAGGTACCTAGCAGGCTAAACAGCAACATCAGTTTATTTATCATGAGAATTATAACTGCCATGGACTAGTCTTCCAGGTCATCTGCTGACTCATTCATTCATTAACAGATATTTATTGTGGCCCTAACCAAACGTCAAGCACTGTTCTAGGCACTGAAGAGTACAAGATAAGCTTTTTGCCATCAAAAAGCTTATATTTTAGCATGGGAGACATAATAAATTAATCAGTGGTTAGTAGGACCGTGTGTCGGAAGGTCATGTGTACTAAATGGCGTGGTTGGGGAGTGCCTTGCCGAGCAGGTAAAGCGGTCACGGTGTACATGCCAGGAAGAGAGCACCCATGTAGGGAACAGCGGGTTCAGCTGCCCTAAGGCAGGAGCAGACATGGGGCATCTGTAGGTCAGCAGTCAGTGTGACAGATGGAGGAAGCAGGGAGGAGAGAACAGTACGGAGATGAGAGAGAGAGGCGCTGAGGCAGGTGCCTGGTACTGAGTGCATGAGAAGCCACTGGGCTGGTTTTGGCTGTGGAAAGAGGTGATCTAAGGTCACTTTTAACAAGACGCTCAGGCCCAGTGTTGACGGTGGACTGGAGTGGGGGCGGTGGGGAGCCAGTGTAGGGGATTAGCTGGGAGGTTCTGGTGATAGTCCTGGGGCTTGGAGCAGAGTACAGGTGGGGAGAAGTGGTTGGGCCTTGGATATTTTGAAGGTAGAGTCAACAGGACCTGCTGTTGGATTGGATGTGGCATAGAAGAAAATGGGGAAGTGAAAAGGGGCTAAGATGGAGTTGCTGGGAAAGAGGGGACTGTTGGCGAGCAGGTCCCGGGGTGAATGTCAGCAGGTGCGTTACAGGTGCCCGTCGGACGTCCTGTATCCTCCCTCTGTAGGCCCTTGTCAGTGCAAAGCCAAAGCAGAGCCTGTGTTCTTAAGAAAGGCAGACAAAAAGCAGGCGTTGAAGCATCAGTGACTCATCTGTGATTGCTGGAAGCATCTGCCTTCATCTTCGAGGGCTTGGAAACAGCTCCTCAGGCAATGTTGGGGAAACAAGATCAACTCTGTCACAGGCTCCCCCTTTTCTGTGTCAGTCATGTGTACAGTGAGTCAGGCTGCACTTGGCACCTCAGTGAAGCAGGAGAATGCTAGCGATTCACTTGGGCTGCTTCGTGCCGTTACTCTGGGTGGTTTGCTTATTCTGGAGGCTGATAATTGCTGGAAGGGTTACCCCCCCACCCCCATACCCTTCAATGAGATTTATTTTTATTTAAGTTTCCTGGTAGTAAATATTAGAATTAAAGTTGACAGAATACTCTGCTTCTTACTGTCTCCACAGTAGTCTGTGTCTCTGCGTCTCCAAAGGGAACCCCCAATATTTGAAAGGAGTGTCCTCTCAGACAGGGAGTTGGTTTGTTCTGTGTCCTCCCAGGTTCAGACAATGGCTCACAGGTAGAATTCACAAGAACGCTGAGGAAGAACCAAGATGGTTCCACAACAGAGTGGGCTGTTCCCCGGCGCTGTCCGGGGATGTGGGAAACATTCGGCGAGAAAGCAGGAGACTGTGATGTGTCGAGGTCAACTTCGCATTCCAAGAGGGAGTGACGCCTGCATTTAAGATCGTTGGGACAGCGTCATTCTCCGTGTTACTGAACCATTGGTGGTCACAGGGGCCGTGTAACCGGAATATCACAGGTCACCGACTTTATTCCTTCGCTGGCAGGAGTGTATTGTGAAACAGGTGTCTGGAGTGGGGCTAGACTGTGTGGTCTTGTGATGTCCTATAAAGGTCATCGGTGACCTTGTCTGCCTTAGCTCAGGGCTCCAGCAGAGTATCTTGTTAGTTCATGGTTCTTAAGGTTTGTCTGCGGTGGAACATTGGCTGAGGCTGGGAAGATACAATTCTTGCCCCAGAGGTTGTAAACTGAAAATATGTGTTAGAATGTACAGGAAAATAGGGTGGATTTATCTTTCATGCGTATGGAACCAGTCTGCCTTGTACCCTCTGAAATCACTAGCAGTCGAGTCTAAACTTTTTTATGTTTTGTGCAATATAGACTTGTAAATAAAACTACATTTTATGAGCTACCATGTGTGATGAACCGACATATATGTGTATATATATGTACTTCTGTGTGTATTTCACTGCAGGAGAAACATTAGGAGACAAATGAACATTCTTAGGATTCATCAGAATAAAGATATATTTACTCATTAGCACGTAAATATTAAATACTTGCAAAGCTAGTCTAGCATTTGTAGACATTTTGTTCTTTGTGTGTTCTGTCATATTTGAAAATTAATGATGATACCTTTTGTATTTTATAGGATCTAAGGCTTTCGCACGTTACGGTTATAAACCCTCCCCGCCGAATGGATGTGGCTCTCCACTATTTGGTGTTCATGTAAATATTGTTTTTTATTTGATAAGTTTTATGATCCGTAGGCTATGTAAAACTCTTGGTAATGCAAGACTATCGATGTGATGTCAGGTTCACAATACTTTTGCTTATTGTAATAGTGATAGGCTTATTATATTCTTTTATAGCTGAAGCACATTTAATAAACCCTAATGAAAGTAAAAGGAGTAAAATTCATGTTTTATTTTTGAATCTTAATACCAATTAAATGAGATTCATGTCAGAAACATGGCTTATGATGTTTGGATTATAGAAGTAATACTACCTAACAGTAAGACAGTACAGATAAAACAGGCTGGGTCTAAGCATGTATTACAAGGAAAAAATGTTTTGGAGAGAGATGACTAGTCAAGAGTTTTGTGTATAAAGTAGTTATAGATTTGGAGAAACAGTATCTTTAAGGAATAGCTGAATAGTGGAAGATTAAACCACAAAAACAGGAAAGTTTAAGTTCTAAGAGCTTAATGATTTTCAGTGATGGTTCCTACAGAGCAGATTGTGTTGGTGGCGAGGAAGGACACAATAGATTTCGCCATGTGCAGAAATCATACTTGCATGGAGGTCTAGTTAGTGATGTGTTGTGATTTGGGCAATAAGAAATGATGCTTGTTACCAGCGGGTAACTGAATGTGCCAACTTGCCAAATAGGGAGCCTCGAGGCATCACCGAGCAGGAGGTCCCTGGGACACAGGTGGGTACAGGGGAGCGCGATGGAGAGAGGTGTCCCATGGGAGACACTGGGGGGCAAAATCAATTTTGGCTTTTGAGTCTGTGTGAATGCAGCGCTTCGGCGGGTGAGTTGCGTTTTTCATCGGCGATAACGTGCCCATCGTCCGACGGTCTCTTGCAGCTGAACATCGGCATCCCTTCCCTGACCAAGTGCTGCAACCAGCACGACCGCTGCTACGAGACCTGTGGCAAGAGCAAGAACGACTGTGACGAGGAGTTCCAGTACTGCCTGTCCAAGATCTGCCGCGACGTGCAGCGGACGCTGGGGCTGGCCCAGCACGTGCAGGGTGAGCGGCTGCCGCGGCTGTGCTTTTGACTTTATTGACCACTGTGCGTGCTAGTGCAGGCTTTCCTGTGGAGCCCTTTCACTGCTTGCTCCCTTAGCCGCACACCCTGCGCTCTTCTGTGTGGAGGAGAAACAGTGTTCGGAACCTGTGGCAGGCACAGGGTGTTGTACCTTGCGTGTGTCTCATCGTCTTCGCCCTAAAGTCCGAAACCCTGCATCCAGTGGATTTGGATTTGGGGCAGCAAGTTCAGAAGATTGGATCTTTTTTTTTCTTTTTGTTTATGCAATAGCTGGGGTACAGGCCAGAGGTGCAGGAGGGTGAGAGGATTCACCAGAGGCAGAGGGGGGAGCAGAACAGGCAGACGGACTGAAAGCACTGCTGGGGGAGCAGTGGGCGAGACAGGAGAGGTCTGCTGCGCCATGTCGGAATCTCCCTGGCTGGCCGGGAATCGAACCTGCGCTGCAGGGGCTGTGGACAGCTTCACAGAGCTGTGCTCAACTCACTGGGACACCGGGGAGGCCCCTATGGGGTCTTAACTCTGGCATTTTGCATGTGTCATGTTGGCCCAGTGCCCAAACCACTCCTCAGGCCAGGCATCAGCTCAGGGTCATGACCAGAGATGTAGGTAGTGTTATCACTGCCTTTTTTTTTTTTTTTTAAAGATTTATTTATTTATGCATACAAGAACTGGGGTACAGGCCAGAGGTGCGGGGATGAGAAGATTCACCAGAGACACTGTGGGGAGCAGAACAGGCAGATCTACTGAAATACACTGCTGAGGGGAGCAGCAGGAGAGATAGGAGAGGTCTGCTGCGCCATGTGGGTAGCTCCCTGGCCGGGGATGGAACTCGTGCTACACTGGCTGCTGATAGCTTCATAGTGCTGAGACTTAATCCCTGTGCCACCAGCGAAGCCCCTGTTATCACTGCTTTTTAGAGAAGGAAACAGTTTCTACAAGTAGTACCTTGGCCCCTGACATACTTAGCCTTTCCCCTCCAGCCATCTGACTCTAAAACATGTGTTCTTTCTACTACAACGTTCCCCAGATAGTCTCATATTGTAGGTCTGATTCTAAAATCCTGTTAATAACCATCAAGGACAAAATTCCCGTTCTGGGTGAAGCCTGAAGTGACACCCTCTGCAGCCCTCTGATGCCTCTGGCTGAGGCAGGCTCCATGTCCAGCCCCAGCACGAGTGGCTGCATTTCCTCTTTTCTGACTTTCGGGCACGCTAATGTGGCTGATGATGAAACCAGGGTCCATGCAGCCTCCCAGCTAACAGGCATAGCCTTTTGGAGAACTTTGAAAATGTTAAGATTTTGTAACAAAAAGCAACTTTACATGAATTTTTGAAACTTGGTATTTGGGCAGGTAAAGGCCACTCTGTGCCGTGTCTAGTTAAGTGTAATGTATTAAGATAATGTCATCTGGGCTTTCCAGGTACCTAAGAATAAGCAAAGTAAAAGACAAGAATTATAGTCTTAAAGCATTTTGGTAAAGTCTTCCAGGGAAAAGGTGTTTGAGTCCTCTGTCCTTCCTCCCTAGCTGGATTCAGGTATTGGTTTGGTTCCATTTACTTCAGGCATCTTAAATGATGTGCGATCAGTTCTTTGAAGACACCATAAAGGAAGGGTTTGAGGCTTCTCTATTTTTTCACTTTCATTTCTCATGCACTTACAGATTTTTCCTCGAAATGCAAAACTTAAGAGTGTGACCGGGCATCTTCTTAGTGAGACAGATGAAAGGAGAAGTAGCAGCGCTGAGCTAATTCTTGCTATTGAGGGGGTCTTGTTTGTCAAGTACCAAAAGGCAGATTGAGCGGTGTCATGCAGAGAGAAAGTTGATACCCAAAAAGAGGGCACTGGAAGGGCTGAGCCTGTTCCTACTGCTGGTTTGTAAGGCCTTGGGAGGCTGCGCCTGAGGAGGGCTCTGGGGCTGCTCAGTGCACGCTTGCTTAGGGGTGGGAGGAGCGGACATTGCAGGTGCTCCCCGTAAGCACATCTTCTCCCTTTGCAGCCTGTGAGACGACAGTGGAGCTCTTGTTCGACAGCGTGATCCACTTAGGCTGCAAGCCCTACCTGGACAGCCAGCGCGCTGCCTGCAGGTGTCGCTATGAAGAAAAGACAGATCTTTAAAGAAGACGTGGCAGGTGGTGGTCAGTAATGAGGACGGAAGAACTTAACCCTTGACAGGGAGCGAATGTGTTTGCAGCGTAACCCCGCCTTATTTGTGTGAAGGGATTGCTTTAAGACCTCATTTTGGCATTAAAACTTCAAAGTAACCCAAAGGGGGCAGGTTTCTCCCTGGATCTTGCTGCCTTAGTGTGCCAAATGGTTCTGACCAGTCTCGTGCATGTTAAGGGGAGATTTTTTTTTTAAAAGAAAGTTTGTTACTCTATTTCCACTGCCATATTTACCCCCCAAATGAGGTCAGATTTAAAAATCTTGGTAAGGTATGATGTTCAATGTTACCTTACTTGGAAATACAGGGAAATCTTCATTTAGAAGCATATTTTAGAGTATGTATAATTTTAAATGTACGTTTATGCCTGGAAGGGCCTGGCTTTTTTCCTATTTTAATTAACACATGATAAGCTATTTTTCTGTAGCCCACTCAGCATATGAATAAGTCACGCCTCTGTTATGACAGGACTAGATACAAAGACTTCCATGTCTCTCTCCTATAAAACTGGACCCATCAGCTCTTAGGGTGCCACACCATGATCTCTAGGTGTTATTGGTACGACAAGACGGGAACATGGAAGAAATTCAGAAGCACAGCTGCTCCCATTTTATGGATCCCTTCCGAGAAATGTCGTGTTTTGCTATGACCTTTGCCTAACTTGGAGAGAAGACTGCTTGAATGAGACAGCGCAGAGCCATTCGGCATACCTGTCAGAGCAGTGTATGCTGCTATGCTGTGGCGTTTATTTCCTGACACATGTTCCTCACAGTAGATTCTGGGATATCTTTAAAAGACTGTAAACTTTTATTGATACTAATAAAAATTGTTCCTGATATTGCTGGTTTTTCTTCTTAAGTTTCTAACCGTGGAGTGAAAAGGAAAGGAAAAGCAAGGTACAAAGAACTGTCTTGTAGAGAGCTCATTTATATTGAAAATTATTAACAGCTATTTAAGAACAAATCCCAGAGTGTCAGCTGCTTTTGAAAGTATTTGTGAATGACTGTGGAAAATTTCTCAACGCCAGGGCAGCTCAGCTGTTCCTTTACTGCTCTCTGCTTACACTGGCTGCGGCCTCAGCCCAGATCCCAGCCGCATACATCCTTTGGGCACCCCATGGCTAAGGTTACTAAGTGAAACTATTCCGGGAAGTCAGTGAAAGACAGCACAAGGGGAGGTGGTTCTTTTCAAGCCAACCCAGGAAGAACTGGGCAGAAGGGAAAATGTGTTGGGGAGAACGAGCCAGGTTCCTAACATGAAAGGCATGTCATTGGTGAGAACCGGCTGTCTTCCCGAACTGAGGTGATGGTGGTGGTTCTGCTAAGGGATGTGTCCACAGCACGTGTGTCACTCGTGACTAAATGAGCTAACTGGGCTCCAACGTATGTATTTGGAATCCTTCATTGATAGCTCAGAGTTTTAATTTTTTTTTTAATTTTTTTGTTCCCCATACCATTGCACCCCCCTTATTTTGACCCCAATTCCTCCTTTCCCCGCCCCTCCCATTGTGTGTCTCTGATTTATAGTTGTTTGTTGATTTTGATTTTTTTCTTTCTTATATTTATTCTTTTTCCTGGTCCCTTATTGAGGTTTTCTAGATTCCTGCTGTGAGTGAGACCATCCGGTATTTCTCTTTTTCTTTCAGCTTAGATTTTTTAAACGTACAGTTTGTAAGCTATTATCAAGACTTCATTTTTTTTTTATAGTGACTTTTTTTTCCCCAAGATTTATTTATTTATACAAGAACTGGGGTACAGGCCAGATGCTTCAGAGGGTGAGAGGATTCACCAGAGGTAGAGCAGGGAACAGAACAGGCAGACTGATGAAATACACTGCTGAGGGGAGCAACGGGTGAGACAGGAGAGGTCTGCTGCTCCATGTGGGACCCTCACCAACCAGCTGGGATCGAACCGGCGTTGCAGAGGCTGCAGACAGCTTCACAGTGCGGTGCTCAACCACCTGCGCCACCAGGGAGGCCCCTCAATACTTCATTTTTAATCAATATTTACTTTGAATTACTTGACCAGGTAATGGAGTTATAATAAATTTATGGATATTTTTGGCAGTATTAGTACTGTGAAAAGGACAAACTCAGAATGTTTTAGCAAAATGTGTATTCATGATCATAAGTGGTATGCAGAAGTCAGTGGGAACAGGTAAGTTCAGACTCACAACTTTTTGGGGAATGATTTTAGATTTACAGCAAAGTTGAAGAGATAATATGGAGAATCACTTTGTACATTGTACACCTAATAACATTTTACATATCCATGAGATATCCTTCAAGAAAGCACCATGGTAAGTAGTGTTAACTTTATTTGTGTTACACTAGTTTTTCCATGAATGTCCTTTTCTTTTCCAGGATTTTCTCACATACCACAGTGTGTTTAGCCGTCATGTCTAGCTAGCCTGTGGTCTGTGATGGCTCCTAGTCTTTCCTCGTTACCATAACTTGGACACTTTTGAGGAATGCTGTTTTGCAGAATGTCTCTCAATTTGGCTTTATCTGATCTTTACCCAGGACTGGACTGGGGGTATGGAATTTTTGGGAAGAAAACCACACAGGTAAGGGCTTCTTTTCATGAAATCCTACCAGTAGTGGAATGCTAACTCACTCATGTATTAACTCTAGGGACCTTGGCAGGAGTGTCTGTTAGTTCGTAGTGTTCTGTTTGTTTGTTAGTTCGTAGTGTTCTGTTCTGTTTCTTTACTGGAAACCTATGATTTCTCCCTTTCCATCCTTCAGTTCTTTGAAAGTCAGTCACCAAGTCCAGTCTCTGGGAAATGGAGGGGTGGTATAGTGAGGTTGTATTCTATGGTCTGAAGGGGGAGTATCCATATTAGTAATTCATAAGAATGATTTGTTCATCCCCCCTCCCATTTATTTATAAATAAGTATGGACTTGTATATATTTTTGATATGTTGGGGAATATTTTGTTGCTCAGATTGTTCCAACTTTTTAGGTTATGACAGCAGTTGTATTAGTAGGCTCCTGTGTGTCTTGTATATTTTTGATTTTGGGGCATTTCTGAACTTTCTGGCAAGAAACTAAGTTGCGTTAAGCTCATTTTGTGTATTCCCTGCTCCAGTCCTAGAATCAGCCACTTCTCTAGGAATGAGGCCATTTAGAAAAGAAAAGAGGGCCTCCTTGGTGGCGCAAGGGGTTAAGATGCAACCTATGAAGCTAACCTCAGCCACCGCAGCACAAGTTCGAGCCCCGACCAGGGAGCAACCCACATGGCGCAGCAGACCTCTCCTGACTTGCCCGCTGCTCCCCTCAGCAGGGTATTTCAGTAGATACACCTTTTCTGTTCCCCACTCTGTCTCTGGTGGATCCTCTCACCGCCCGCACCTCTGGCCTGTACCCCTGTTCTTGTATGCATAAATAAATAAATCTTTAAAAAAATAAAAAAAATAAATAGAAAAGAGAAAATCAACTCCTCCCTCAAAAAGCTCTAAATAGCTCTTTGCAAGAAATTTGATATTGATATTTTAAACATTTTTTTTTTATTTTTTTTATAGAGGCATGTTTTTATTTATTTATTTATTTGTTTGCTTGTTTATACATGCACTGGGTACAGTCAGAAGCGCGGGAGGGTGAGAGAATTCACCAGAGCCAGAGCGAGGAGCAGAGCAGGCAGAAGCGAAGTACACTGCTGAGGGGAGCAGCGGGCGGCAGGAGAGGTCTGCGCGCCATGTGGGACCCTCCTCCGGTGGCCGGGGAGCAGCCGGGGATTGAACCGGCGCTGCAGAGGCCGCGGGCAGCTTCGCAACCCAGCGCTCAACCGCTGCGCCACCGGGGAGGCCCCCTGATATTGATATTTTAAAACAATAAAAGTATATTGGTTTCCAGTGTTGCTTGTCTCTATAAAATCTGTGACATCTTCCAGAGACAGATTTGGCTGGTTGCACTTCCCAGGTGGAGAAACTCACACAGAGAAGCTGTAATGAAACCAGAATTGATATGTGAGGAGAAAGAAAACACATCTTTAGAACTCGCTTTCCTTCTGTTGGGAACCCCTAGACGAGTGTAGACTTGTAATACTATGTGAAAAGTTGTTTTGTTAGCTTATAACTGGTTCTCCCATTTAAAAGGAAAGAGTGGTTCTAAGTTTAGTCGAGCAAAATGATAAGAAGGTCAAAATGGTAATCATTCTGGGACAGAACAGTAAGTTCCTGCCACAGACATCATCCCCGCATTGTTTGACACTCACAGGTGCTTCCTGCAACATGTGCGTTCAGGCCTTGTGTCATCCCTGGCTGTGATGGAAGTTAGCACCATTATTTGCTCTTTCCTCACTGCTTAACCTTCCAAAACCAGCATCTGCCAATTCTTTTTTCAAAAAGTAAGAATGAATCAGTGAAACCAGTTATGAAAAATAACTTGCTGTTAACATCCATAAAATTAAGCTGGGTTGGTGAAGTCTTTGCAGACAAGTCATGGTCACACTTATGTGATTCAGGCTTATGCAGGCTCAGCACATCTCAGTCCCATCCCCTTGCTGACAACTCGACAAACATTTCTTTCCTGGCTCTCACGTTTTCTCAAGTGTCGGAAGCAGGATTTGGAAATTTGAAGTTGATATTTTGTGATTTATCTATGGGAATGCAGGCGGAGGGGGGTGAAATCTGAAGAAAAATGACACTTAAGTTCTAGAACCGTAGCTGAATTTAATCTTCTATGTATTTCATATCAGGATAGGTGACAGTTGGTTAAGACTTGCAGAAAATTCCTTAAAAGTGACAATTCACGGCCTCCCCAGTGGCGCAGTGGTTGAGCGCTGGTTTGCGAAGCTGCCCGTAGTCTCTGCAGAGCCGGTTCGATCCCCGGCTGCTCCCCGGCCACTAGAGGAGGGTCCCACATGGCGCGCAGACCTCTCCTGCCTCGCCCTCTGCTCCGCTCAGCAGTGTACTTCAGTCCTCCTGCCTGCTCTGCTCCCCGCTCTGGCTCTGGTGAATTCTCTCACCCTCCTGCGCTCTGACTGTACCCAGTGCTTGGATAAATAAATAAAAATAAATCTTTAAAAAAAAAAAAGTGACAATTCACATATAGGGACAATCGAGTCCTCTTGTCAGGTAATTTTCAGGTAGACTTGTTTAGTATATCTGAATGACTTTAAAGTACGGTTTAACAATGGGGTGTTTTTTTTTTTTTCTTAGCATGATCACAGAGCCCAGTATAGGTGCTCATTAGCTTGTCAGTCATTCCCAACATGCTGCAGAACCACCGAAGGGCTTGTTGAAACCTTTCAGTGGATCCCACCAGAGTTTGTCCTCAGTAGGTCTGATTCAGTAGGTCCCTCAAGTTTGTTTTTCTGGCAAATGCTCAGATGAAGTCCAGACTGCAGGCTCAGAGAGTTTGAGCACTGCCTTGGCCATCTTCGGTGGCTAACTACTAAAAGCTTACCGTATGGGAGTTGGGCAGTGATTGTCTCAAAAACGATTGAGTTTGGTGCCCCTTTTACAGAGAAGAATTAGAAGCTGGGAGAGGTTAAGTGGCATTTCTTGTTCAGTGTCTCAGTCATTAAGGGGACAAGGTTAGAACCTGGGCAGTGCTGCTCCCAGCCTCTTTTCAGTGGGGACAGCAATTGCTTTAAAAGCCAAAAATGAGACACTTGGAATTCTGACGTGAGTATCCCAAATGCTTTGCATTTATCTTTTTTAAGGAAGACTAAAGGTCCTTTAAAATGCATAACCGGGCCTCCCTGGTGGTGCAAGGAGTTAAGACCCAACCTATGGGGCTGTCCTCAGCCACTGCAGCATGAGTTCGATCCCCGGCCAGAGAGATACCCGCATGGCGCAGGAGACCTCTCCTGACTCTCCCGCTGCTCTCCTCAGCAGTGTATTTCAGTCAGTCTGCCTGTTCCCCACTCTGTTTCTGGTGAATCCTCTCACCCCCCACACCTCTGGCCTGTACCCCAGCTCTTGTATGCATAAATAAATCTTTAAAAATAAAATAAAATGCATAACCACATGTGCTATAGCAGTAATACAATATTGTGAGATAAGATACTTAAGAGGAAAAATACTTTCATGTGTTCCTCTCAGATAAGTGGAAGGGCAGCCAATTAGGGCTCCAGTCCTACAGGGTATTTTCAGGGCCCAAGCAGAGGAGACCCTGAACATTAGGCCAAGGTGTTGGGCAGGTAACTGTGAAGTCCAGAGTGCAAATGAGAAACCCCTTCTCATGCAGTGGATGTTCACGATGTTGTCCTACACCCCGAACAACTGCAATCAAAATGAGGAAAAAGCATCCAGTTGTGCTTTAAGTGAGCTGGGAAGGTGGTGGCAGTGAAGGTGAGGACTGACTGAGCTCCTAACGGGCCAGCAGGGTGTGAGTGCTGGAGTCATTTATCACAGTCCTGGGGGCCACCGCAGCCGGGGCCACGGCTATCCTGTGTCTAAACTGCAGAATAAGTTGCTAAGATAGTGATTTCAGAAATATTTTATGCACTTTTTTTTTATAGAGGCATGTTTTTTATTTATTTGTTTGTTTGTTTGTTTGTTTTTGTTTATACAAGCACTGGGTACAGTCAGAAGCGCGGGAGGGTGAGAGAATTCACCAGAGCCAGAGCGGGCAGCAGAGCAGGCAGAAGGACCGAAGGACACTGCTGAGGGGAGCAGCGGGCGGCAGGAGAGGTCTGCGCGCCATGCGGGACCCTCCTCCGGTGGCCGGGGAGCAGCCGGGGATCGAACCGGCGCCGCAGAGGGCGCGGGCAGCTTTGCAACCCAGCGCTCAACCGCTGCGCCACCGGGGAGGCCCTATTTTATGCACTTTTAAAAAATTTATGTATGCATATGTAAGGGGCAAGAACAGGACACTGAGCAGGTTTTCTAGGATCCCATGCAGACCGGGTTAAGGAGGAGTTCTGGAGCCCTTAGGGGTTTTGCAGGTCTTTTACTGGGGTTCACCAGGCATATGGAGGCAGGGGTGCTGGGGGGCCGGGAGGCTGGCAGGCCTCCCAGCCCTCAGCAGGTCTTCACTCTGTGGGCTCTCCGGCCTTTTCTCTGCTTCTGCTTGGCTTCTATTGGCGTCCCCGTGACACCGCCCTTAAAATCCAGTCTCAGCCCAGGTGAATCCCATCTACCTATGCCCACACCCTACTCCAGGTGCCGCCATCAGGCCTGCATTCAGGACCGCAAGGATCCATCATCTCTCCTGCTGGCGGGAGGGCAGAAAAGCCTGACATTTTTCCTTACCCTACAGCATACAAGAGCTGGGGCACAGGCCAGAGATGTGGGGAGTGAGAGGATTCACCAGGGTGGGGAGCAGAGCAGGCAGATCTACTGAAATGCACTGCTGAGGGGAGCAGCGGGTGACTCAGGAGAGGTCTGCTGCGCCATGTGGGTTGCTCCCTGATCTGCCGGGGATTGAACTCCTGCTGCAGAGGCTGCGGATCGCTTTGTAGTGCAGCGCTTAACCCTCTGCCACCAGGGAGGCCCTATTTTATGCACATTTTCCCTGTTGTGAGGTTGATTACTTTTGAGCCGGTAAAGCCCAGGGGAGTGACAAGGAATGAGATCATCGTTTCATCCGATCTTAGACTTCTTCATTGAAGCAAATTTACACCACAG
Source organism: Talpa occidentalis (assembly GCF_014898055.3). NCBI lineage: Eukaryota > Metazoa > Chordata > Mammalia > Eulipotyphla > Talpidae > Talpa > Talpa occidentalis. The sequence goes on from NW_023601322.1 coordinate 96,347,550, forward strand.
CCCAGCACCCAGGGGAGCTCGGTTAAATGCACCAAGGGCAGCGTTTCATAGGTGAGGTCAAGATTGCTTAGTCCGGACTCAGGGCCCCGTGCGCCCTTCTGAGGATTCCTTCCCCGGGTCACCTCTGCCCACGAACGCCAGAGGTGCAGATGCTGGCGGGGCCTCCAGTTTGCTTTCCCCGAGTCCCCTCCACGAGCAAACAGGACCTGCAGCCTTCCACGTCCCACAACTCGCACTGAAGAAGGGGGGGGCGCCCGCGGGAAAGCAGCTCCCTCCACCTCCGGGGGAGCCGGGAGCGCCCGCACTGGGGCGGGGACAGCCTGCGCTCCCCGGGGCCCTGGAACCCCCGGGGCGCCGCCGTGATCCCCCGGGTGGCGACGGGCCCGCGGGGCGGCGGGGCGGGGTGGGCGGGCGCGCGGCCTGGGCGACGGCGTCCCCCGCGCGGGGCGGTGCTCGGAGGGGGCGGCCCCGGGGCGCGAGGCGGGGCGGGGCCGGGGCGGGCCGGGGCGCTTCAAGGAAGCGGCCGCGGGCGTCGGAGCTGCGCGCGGGGCTGCCATGGACGCGGCGTCGGGGCTTGGCGGGGCGCTCCCTGCAGGTCTGCGGGGCGCGCGGGAGGCTCGGGGGCTCGGGGGCCGGCGGCGGCTGGGCCCGGGGAGCAGAGCGGGGGGTGCGGCCGGCGGCGCAGGACCCGGCCCCGGCGGCCACCCGGCCCTGGCCGCCGCCTTTGTGCCGCGGGGCCTGGCTGCGCGCACGGGCGGTGGAAAGTTCGGAAAGGGGGCGCGGCGGGGCTGGCGACCGCCCCGCGGAGCTCCGGGGGCGGGCTTGGGGCGCTGGCGCCGCGACTCGCTCCCCTCCAAGGGCGCAGCGGGGGCGCGTGGCCCGCGCGCCCCGGAGACAAAGCCGGGCGCCGGCTGCGGCCCCGGGGTCCTGCCGCGCGCCCCCGGCCGTGTGCGGTCTGCGGGGCGCAGCTGTGGCCCACAATGGAAACTGGCCCAGAGGGCGCGCTCCAGAACGTCCTCCGCGTTGCGGGCGTTTTCTGATGAGTTTTAGAAAGTTTGAGCCTGGCCCCAGTGCGGCAGGAAAGGGCCTGGAGCGCGGTCCCCGCCTTCTTTTCAGAGGTTTTGTTTGCTTTTATTAATTGCTGCACCAAGGGGGTACCTTTTGGACTGTTGGAGAGGAATGGGAGTCGGGGTTCAGGATGCCCGCCCACTGGCCACGGTGGCATTCCCGTCTGCGCCCCCCCCCTTTTCGCGCGTGTGCCCCCAATGGGGGGCGCAGTCTGGGGCTTTCGGGGTGTTGACAGGGAATAGGGCGCATTTCACGGTTCCGCTGCAGCGAAGACCATGAGGGCGACCCTCGCGAGGCCGGGGTGCAGGGCGCTGCTGGTGCCGGTGCCGGCTGCGCGGCGAGGGGGGCGCTGGGGCGCGCCTGGGTGCCCGCAGCACCTTCCCAGCCCTGCCTCTCGCGGCCTGGGCCTGCGGGAGCCGAGCAAGCAAAGTGTGTCCAAAGTGCAGACGCAGGTGGAGGAGAAACCGATGGGTCAGGAAGGAGCGAGTGAAGCCCCAGACGCCGGGCCGGAGAGATGGTGGTTGGGGACGCAAGAGCCAGGCTGGGGGAGCCACAGGGCTCTGCTGTCAGAACGCAGGGGCCTTGCAGGGTGAGGGCGCTAAGGCCAGGCCCTCCCGCCCGCGCTGCGGGCCCGGGGAGCAACAGGTGTCTCTCTCTGCGCGTCCCAGGCCTGCCTTTACTGCTTTTCGCTGTGAGGTTTTCGTTGTGGAATTTTTATTTAACCCATGTTGGAGGTTGTGCCACCCCTGTGCCCAGAAAGTCTGCTGGCATCACTTTTTCCAATGTGCTGTGCTGACTTCGTTTCTCTGTGATATTTAATTAAGGTGTGTGCGTTGCATTTTTGGGCCCGGAATCTAGCGTCCATTTAAGACACACATGTAGTGCTGTAGTGGCAAGCCCGTAGGCTGGCAAGGCAGGGGGGACTGGCAGGGGTCCCAGCCCCTGGAGAATCTGGACTCTTTGGGCTCTCTCTGGAGCTCTCTCGTGGTCTCGCCTCTTCGTCCTCTGGTAACTGGCCTTACATCCCTGGCGTCCAGGCTCAGGTGTGCCCACTTACGCATGCCCACACCCTACTCAGGTGTCCACAGTCAGGCACGCGTGCCCTGTACCCACACTCCTGCATTAACTCGATCAAGGCCACAAGTGATAGCCACCAAGGTTAGTGGTGATTAAAGCCTGATCAACTCACCTACCTTACAGGTAAATAAACTGGAGAACAATCAGTTCCTGTCATTCATTTTACTGCTTTGGTTTTATTGCCGTGCTTTTGAACCCAGCCCACAATATCTCCCAAATGCACCTGCAGTAGAATTTTCTGAAACGATAAGGAGCTGGTTAATGGAAAGAGTTACGTTTTGCTTATGATCTCCAGAGGTGCAGGCAAGAAGTGGCGCTGGTCCAGTAACTGTTGTAAAGGCAGCGAGATTACACGTTGTGTGACTAACGTTTTGCTGCTCAGGGCATTTCCAAGGCTGGTCTCCGTTCCACAAGTGCCAGCACCATTAGCAATTAGTAGCTGGTAGGATGATTATCTGCAGGGATTATCAAATGAAGGCGAGGAGAAAAACCAGCGATTGGTTCAGTCAAGAAGCAGCTTTAAGGGAGAGAGGTGGTGGGTGCATCATGCAGGGAAGAACAACTGCTTAAATCAGAGGCAAGAGGTCGAGAGTCAGGCTTAGTGACAGGTGCATAGGACTCCATGGCAGATGAGCAGGTATTGGCGAAGATGTTCCATAGGCGCTCTCCTTTATTTTTTCTTATTTTTTAAAAAGATTTATTTATTTATTTAGTTAGTTATTTTTACAAGCACTGGATATAGTCAGAAGCGTGGGAGGGTGAGAGAATTCACCAGAGCCGGAGCGGGGAACAGAACAGGCAGACTGACGAAACACACTGCTGAAGGGAGCAGTGGGCGTGGCAGGAGAGGTCTGTGCACCACGCGGGACCCTTGCGGGACCCTTGCCGGCGGCCTGGGATTGAACCTGCACTGCAGAGGCTGCGGGCAGCTTTGCAACCCAGCGCTCAACTGCTGCGCCACCAGGGGAGGCCCTCTCTCCTTTATTAAGATTTATTTTCTCGGGTCCCCGGTGGTGCAGCGGTTGAGTGCTGGGCTGTGAAGCTGCCTGCAGCCTCTGCAGCGCTGGTTCGAGGGTCCCACATGGCGCGCAGACCTCCCCTGCCGCCCGCTGCTCCCCTCAGCAGTGTACTTCGGTCCTTCTGCCTGCTCTGCTCCCTGCTCTGGCTCTGGTGGATTCTCTCACCCTCCCGCACTTCTGACTGTACCCAGGGCTTGTGTAAATAAATAAATAAATTAAAAAAAAAAAAAGGATTTATTTTCTCCATGTCAACTAGCGCCCCTTCACTTGTAGTCAGTATGTTTGTATTCCCGTAAGTGGACTTGAAGTGCACTCTTCCCAGGAGCTGGCCTGCTTGGTGCCAGCGCTCACGGTGGCCCTCACGGTTTATCCTGCCTGGAGTTCAGGGTGTCAGCTCCAGGGAGGTGTTGCAGCGGGACCTCTGCTCTGATGTCACACAATCGCTGCTTATAGGTGTGCAGGGTGTACATTTGTATTAGAGCCAGGGAGGACGAGGACTACAGTTTCCCAGCACATTTGCTTCTAAATCCATACTATTAAAAGTAATTACAAAAAGACCTATTAAGACTCCCGCACTGAGATTGTCATATCTGTTAGTTTTGAAGCTCAGTGTCATTTAAAAATTTTTTTCTAACCTTTATTGAGAGGTCAAGTAGGTTCCCACCTTTCATACCTGCCTCAGGGGTTATAGATTCAAACCCCTGCAATGTGTGCTTTCACAGTCTGCCCACCACAGCGCCCCAGTAATCTCCACCTGCTCCATTGCCCTCCCCACCAGCTTTGTAGTCAGATGTTCAGTTTGTTATTGGTTTGGTCTGATCCTTTATCTTGTTTCTCTGTCTTCCACATGGAAGCAAGACCATGGGTTCGTGACATCGGCTGTAGCTGTCTCTTTCCGCCTTACTTTGCGTGGCACTATCCAGTTGCATTCATTTTGTTGCAAATGGCCAAAGTTCGTCTGCTTAAACTTTTTTGTTGCTGTGTAGTATTCCACCATGCATGTATTTATATGTGTATGTACATGTGACAAATTTTCTTCAGAGGTGTTCGCCTGTCCTTGGACACTTAGACTCTCTCTATAACCTGGGGATTGTAAACAGGCTGCCGTGGATGCAGAACTGCCGCTGTCCCTTTGATTTAGATTTTGTATTCTTTGGGTAGCCGCCTGGGCGGGGATTGCTGGGTCATGTGGTAGGTCCATTTTCAGAATGTCGAGTATGTGGGACCATCCTGTGTCCCTGGAATGAATCCTACTTGGTCATGGCGAATAATCCTTTTAATGCATTTTCCCACCAGCAGTGTAAGAAGGTTCCTTTTCGTCCACACCCTCACCAGTGCCTTGTTTCTGGTCTCTGATGCGGGCCACTCTCACGGGTGTGCGGTGGTATCTCATTCTGGTTTTTTTTTTTTTAATCTATATTTATTGAGGTTATGTTGGTTGACATCACAGTGTATGTCTTAGGGACGTAGGTCTGCCCTCTACACTTGTCTGCTCTTTCGCCACACCCACCACCAAAGCCCCAGTAATCCTGCATTCGAGGCCCCTCCACCCTCTCCTCAGCCCTCTCACGTCCCGCCCTGGTAGCCTCGTCTCCCTCCTCTTTTCACCCCCTCCCCTCCCTGTTGGATCCCTCAGACCTGTGGCACCTTCCATGGTTTGTCTTTGACCCATTGGTTTCTCTATATCCCACACGTAAGTGAAACCATCTGGTATTTCCCTTTCTCCTTTTGATGTATTTCGCTTAGTATAATCCCTTCCGGCTCCGTCCGTATTGCCCCAAATGGCATGACTTTGTCTTTGTTGATGGCTGAGTAGTATTCCACTGTGCGTATGCCTCCTCTTCTTGGTCCACTCATGTTTGGGGGCATTTAGGTGGTTTCCACAGGCGCTGTAAGTGGTGCTGCAGTAAACACAGGCGTGCTGGTTTCCTTTTCAGTCAGCGTGTTTGTGTCCTTGGGGTAGATTCCCCGGGAGTAGAATACCTGGGTGGAGTGGTCGCTCCATTTTTAGTGTTGGAAGGATCCTGCACACAGCTTTGCATAGGGGCCTACTTTCCCGCCAGCAGTGGGTTCCTTTTTCTCCACAGCCCCCCCCCTTTCTTCTCCTCGTTCCTGGCTTGTTTGATGCGGGCCATTCTCACCTGTGGTTTTGACTTGCATTTCCCTGATGGTAAGGGATGAGAACATTTTTCATATGACTGTTGGCCATTTGCATTTCTTCTTGGGAGAAGGGTCTTTTTAGGTCTTCTGCTCAATTTTTGATTGTGCGGTTTGCTTGCTTTCTGTTGAGTTTGGCAAGTGCTTTGCAGATTTTGACATCAGCCCCTTATCAGCTGTATGGCGCGCAGATGCTTTCTCCTACTCAGTGGGGTGTCTCTTTGCTTTGGTTGCTGTCTCTTTTGCTGCATAGAAGCTTTTTAGTCTGATGTAGTCCCAGCTGTTCATCTTCTCTGATTTCCTTGCTTCTGAAGATGAGTCTTCAGAGAAGTTTCTGAGGTGTATGTCATGGAGTGTTTTTGCCCGTGTTTTCTGCTATGTATTAATGTTTTCAGGTCTGACGTTCAACTCTTTTATCCAGTTAGAACTGGATAAAAGCATCACTGAGCATCATTCCTTCTAGCTCCATCCACGTTCCAGCACCATTTATTGACGAAGCTTTCCTTGCTCCAGTGTATATTCTTTGCTCCTTTGTCATAGATTAATTGATCATCTATTTTTATTTTATTTCTGGACCTTTAATTCTGTTCCATTGGTCTGGGTAACTGTCTTTGTGTGTGGTATGACATAGAGGCCTAGGAGTGTCCAAGGCATGTGGTGGTCCAGTTTTCCCAGCACCATTTATTTTTACTATTTTTTTAGATCCCATTGGTTATATTTTATTTTTACTTTTTTTAAAATTTAAAAAAATTTTTTTGTTAAACAATAATTGCTTCCTCCCACCCCCTCAGGTGTAGTCCCCATAGTTTCCTTCCCCAGTGCACCCGTGCACCATCACCTCAGTCCCTAGGCTCCTCCCTCCCTCCCTCGGATCCCTCTCCCTGCCCCTCCCCTGCAGGATGTCTCTGATTTATAATTGTCTGTTTTTGCTTTGTTGTGTTTTGTACTGTTATTATTTTTTTACACTGATGTTTTACTTGGTTCCCCTGTATTCCTGTTATAAGTGAAACCATCTGATATTTTTCTTTTTCCTTCTGGCTTATTTCACTGAGCATCATTCCTTCTAGCTCCATCCACGTTCCAGCACCATTTATTGACGAAGCTTTCCTTGCTCCAGTGTATATTCTTTGCTCCTTTGTCATAGATTAATTGATCATCTATTTTTATTTTATTTCTGGACCTTTAATTCTGTTCCATTGGTCTGGGTAACTGTCTTTGTCCCGCTACCATGCAGTTTACTTATGGCTTCATATTGCAGCTTGAAGTCTGGAAGGGTAAAAACTCCTCTCCTTCCCCTTTTTACTCAGGAGACTTTTGGCTGTCCAGTGTCTTTTGTGGTTCTATACAATTTTCGCAATGTTTATTCCATTTCTTTGAAAAACACCATTGAGATTTTTATTGGAATTGCACCGAATCTGTAAGTTGCTTTGGGTAGGATGACCTGTTGGATTATGTCGATTCTTCTAATCTGTGAGCAGGGACTGCCTTTCCATTTCTCTGGTTTCTATTTCTTTTAACAATATTTCATAATTTTCCTTTTTTAAGCCCTTCACTTCCTTTGTTAGGTTTATTCCCAGGTATTTATTTATTGACAATGATGAGGGTTTATCATGTATGGCTTTTATTGTGTTAACATATAATCCTTTTATCCCAAGTGTTTCAAGGACTTTCATCATAAATGCATGGTGAACTTTATGAATTGCTTTCTCAGCATCGATATGATCGTAAGGTTTTTATTTTCCTCCTTGTTGACGTGGTGAATTATGTTGATGGATTTTTGGATGGCAGCCATCCTGTGGAGTACTTGGAATAAATTCCCCCTTGGCCACGGTTTATAATCCTCTTCATGCATTGTTGGATTTTGGTTTGCTAAGAATTTATTGAAGATTTTAGCATTTGTGCTCATTAGGGAGATTGGCTTATGGTTTTCTTTTTTTGTGTTGCCGCCTTTTTTTTTTTTTTTCCTGTTTTGAGATTAATGTGATGTTGGCTTCATAAAATGTGTTTGGACATATTCTTAATTTTTTGAAAGAGTTTGAGCAGGATATATATTAGTTCCTCATTGAATGTTTAGTCAAACTCGCTTTTGAACTTGCTTTCCAGTCCTGGGCTTTTCTTTTTGGAAGCATTTTGATGACTCATTAAACTTCCTTGCTTGAGTTTTCTAGTTCTTCTTTTTTCAGGCTTGGGTGGTTGTATATAGTTCTAAGAATTTTTCCAGGGCATCTAGACTGTTGAACTTCTTTGCATATAAATGTTAATAATAAACTCTTATCTCCTGGATTTCTGCTGTGTCTGTTATTTTTTTCTTTCATTTGTGATCAAAATTTTTCCAGTTTTTTTCCCCTCTTTTTCTTTGTGAGCCTAGCTAGAGGTTTGTCTTTTTTTTTTTTTTTTTCTTTCCCCCAACCAGCTTTTGGTTTCATTTATCTTTTGGACTTTTGGACTTCTGTTTCATTTACTTAAGCGTTAATTTTTATTTCCTTCTACTGGCTTTTTTTTTTTAAGATTTTTTATGCATACAAGAACTGGGGTGCAGACAACAGGTGCGGGGGTGAGAGGATTCAGAGACAGTGGGCAGCAGAACAAGCATATCTACTGAAATACACTGCTGAGGGGAGCAGCGGGTGAGTCAGGAGAGGTCTGCTGCACCATGTGGGTAGCTCACCTGGCCGGCCAGAGATCAAACTCGTGCTGCAGAGGCTGCGGACAGCTTCACAGTCCTGTGCTTAACCCCTTGCACTACCAAGGAGGCCCCTCTATTGACTTTTGAGTTTTGTTGTTGTTCTTCTTCTAGTTCCTTAAGATGAGAGATTAGGGGGCCTCCCTGGTGGCGCAGGGGTTAAAGACAGCACTATCAAGCTATCCCCCAGCCACTGCAGCACGAGTTATGCATCCAAGAACTGGGGTACAGACCAGAGGTGGGAGGGTGAGAGGATTCACCAGAGACAGAGTGGGGAGCAGAACAGGCAGATTTGACTGAAACACACTGCTGAGAAGAGCAGTGGGCGAGTCAGGAGAGGTCTGCTGCACCATGTGGGTAGCTCCCTGGCCTGCGGGGGATCGAACTCATGCTGCAGAGGCGGTGGAATGTCCCATAGTGTTGCGCTCAACCCCTTGTACCACCAGGGAGGCCCTAGATAATATTCTTGCTCATGCTTCTGGTTTTGTATTGCTGTTGTCATTTTGTTTAGGAATTTGTGGGTTTTTTGTTTTGTTTGGTTTGGTTTTGTTTTTCTGGTAGAAGAACTTTCAACACTTTTTGAAGCATAGCTCTGGTGTTGGTAAATTCTGTTAGCTCTGCCTGGAAAAACCTGTATTTCACCTTCATACCCGAATGATAATTTTGCAGGATAGAGTATTATTGGCTAAAGTATTTTTGTCTTTTAGGATTGTGAACACTTTCTTCCACTCTTCTTGACTGAAGTGTGGGGAGATTTTAGTTTGGAAGGCTTTGAAAATTTCTTCTTGCTTCCTGAAAAATTTTTTACATTTGATTTTGGATAATTTGGTAATGATGTGTGTCTATATGTAAATCTTTTTGCATTTAAAAACTTGGGTATTTTTGGGCCTCCCCGGTGGCGCAGCGGTTGAGCGCTGGGTTGCAAAGCTGCCTGCAGCCTATGTGGCGCTGGTTCGATCCCCCGCTGCTCCCGGGCCACCGGAGGAGGGTCCCACATGGCGCGCAGACCTCTCCTGCCGCCCGCTGCTCCCCTCAGCGGTGTGCTTCGGTCCTTCTGCCTGCTATGCTCCCTGCTCTGGCTCTGGTGAATCCTCTCACCCTCCCGCACTTCTGACTGTACCCAGTGCTTGTATGTATAAACAAACAAACAAATAAATAAATCTTTAAAAAAAAAAAAAAACTTGGGTATTCTTACTGTCTCTTGGATAGCCGTATTTAAATCACTTTTAGGCTTGGGACATTCCCAGTTGTTATTTCTTTGAATAGGATAACTGCTTCCATTTCTCTCTCTTCACCTTGTGGAATCCTAGTTATTCTTGTTTTCTCTTCTAGTTGGGTTTGATATTTGCCATAGCTTCTTCAATTTTCCTTTGTCTTCATTCCCTCCTTCTAAATGGGTCATTTGTTCATTTGAATCTTCTACATCTGAAATTATTTCTTCTGCCATTTAAAGCACTTTCTAAATGTGCCTGGCTTTCATTCAGCATCTCCCTTTTATGGTCTTTTTATATATTCCATCTCTTTGTCCCTGGATCTCTCTTTTTTTTTTTTTTTTAAGATTTATTTATTTATGCATACAGGGACTGGGGTACAGGCCAGAGGTGTGGAGGATGAGAGACAGCGGGGAGCAGAACAGGTGGATCTACTGGAATACACTGGGGCGAGGCAGGAGAGGTCTGCTGCGCCATGTGGGTATCTCCCTGGTGAGGATCGAACTCTTGCTGCAATGACTGTGATAGCTTCATGGTGCTGCATCTTAGCCCCTTGCGCCACCAGGGAGGCCCTGTTGCTGGATCTCTTCTCTAAGATTTTGCACCTATCTGCCTCTGACTGACCTAGTAGCTCGTTATCCATTACTACTGTTGTTGTTTTTAAGTCTTTACCTGATAAGTTCTCTATTTCTGTATCTTTTAAATGAAAGGACTCATTTGGGGCATCTGGGCCAGGGCGAGGCTCTGTGTGTCTTGGTTGGTTCTCAGTTTGAGCCAGTGGCTTCCGAAGGAATAAGCTGACTGCGGCTGGGAAGGGCCCCCAAGGCGCCAGGCCCTCTCACTGTCGGGAAGGGGAGAGATGAGGGGAAGTGGAAGAGGAAGAGGAAGAGGAGCAGGCCATGTTTTCTGGGTAGCATTTGCTTATTCGTTCTCTCCTCTCCCTGAGCTGTGAGGTTCTTGGTGGAAGCTGCTTGGGGGGCTCTGGCCCTCGCAGTACCAGGTGGTGGACTCGCCCTGCTGGTCGGCGCACCGGCCGCTGGTGCATGTGGCTGTTCTGTGTAAATAAATTGACTTTAAATAAGATGTGCAGGTCCTCGGTTGCCTTATGTGCTGGGTGTGGCCTTGGGACGGGCGGATGGCTGTGGTCTGGGCTTGCGGGATCCCAGCCTAGGAGGGGTCTGTGGGGCCGGGGCCCAGGGCTGCAAACCCCAGGCTGCTGGCAGGTGAGAGTGGGGGGGAGGGGATGGGGCTGGCAGTTCCTTCCTGGTTCACTGTCACCACTAAGTTCCCCGCCCTCTGGCCTCACTGCTGCTTTGCACATACTTAGTCTGGGAAAACACCCCAGGGGAAGCGCCTGGAGCACGGGGGCCACAGCTGGGAGTCCGGGAGTTGCTGTGCTCCACGCCAGTCCCCGAAAACCAATGAGCAAAATCAACTTTTCTGTGACAGGCAAGGAAGAAGTCGTGACGGAAGTGGATGGCTTCTATCAAAGGTAAAAGGACTCCTATTCCTCTTGCCAGGCCTCTTCCCGGGGACCCTGACTAGCTCCCCTGGGTGCCCTGACTAGCAGCGGGCCCTGCCAGCGGGCCTGCGGGGCGCCTGTGCTGGGCTTTGGGGCTGACCTGCACCTGGGCAGGTTTCCCGCCGCCCTGGCCCTGGCTGAGCAGTGGGCATGGCCGGGGGCTGTCGTCCGCCGGGCTCAGGAGACCCTGAGAGGCGCCGGCACCTGTACTCAGCACTTGCCCGGCCAGCCTGGCCCCCGCCGTCCCGGGTGCCCGCGGCCAGCGTGGCCCATGGCAGGAGGGGAGGCCCGGCCCTCTGCGGCCCTGCACGCTGCACTCGGTTTGGAGGCCTCGTGACTTCAGGGGACTTAACTGGCCATCTTGCCAACTTCCCGCTCAGAGAAACGTTTGATCCGGAAGAAAAGTACAAGATGGACCACAAGAGGCGAGGCGTCGCGCTCATCTTCAATCACGAGCACTTCTTCTGGCGCCTCGGGCTGCCACCCCGGCGGGGCACCTGCGCGGACAGGGACAACCTCACCCGCAGGTAGCGCCCGCCTCGCCTACATGGCGGGATGGTGAAGTGGGGACCGCGGGAGTGTGGGAGGAGGCCTCGCTGGGATGCTGCCTCCCTTAAAAACGTGCCTGAGTTTTTTCCTACTGGGTTGTACCCAACGCCCGGGCTTGCACTGCTGCACACACACGCGCATAGAGGTGGCGACCTTCCGACTTGAACCCCCCTTGTGAGGAAACCCTCTGAGGACGGGGCTGGCGGCTGGCGATCCACCCTGTCACGCTGGCCCGCGTCACCTTTGCTTGCTTTCCTTTCCCGGGAAAGAAAAGGGAATTTCTGTGTCGGGAATGTGTGTGGACTCCTTGGAGGTGGCAGCGGCGAACTGCCCCTGAGCTAACATGCGGTTTATCACCAGGCTTTCAGATCTAGGATTCGAAGTGAAATGCTTCAACGACCTCAAAGCGGAAGAAGTCCTGGAGAAAATCTACGAAGGTAGGTGCTTTCCTGTGTTTTTTCCTTTCCATCGTCCTGACAGTTGCGCTGCAGTTATCGCGTCTGTTGAGGCGGGTCCTGATCATTCACTTTTCTCATTGATTTTGCTCGTGCCTCCTGCTTCCGCGTCACCCTTAGATTTGGAGATTCTTGCAGAATGTGAAGCCACCTCCAAAGTTCACACTTGCCTGTGACTGCAGCCTGATGCTCTAGAAGTGACGGGCGACTTTTTTTCTTTTACTGAAGGTGGAAAATGTAGATGATGCACACTCTGAAATGTAGTCATGTTTTTTTTAAAGATTTATTTTATTTATGCATATGAGAACTGGGGTACAGGCCAGAGGTGTGGGAGGGTGAGAGGATTCACCAGAGACAGAGCAGGGAACAGAACAGGCAGACTGACTGAAATACACTGCTGTGTGTGAGGGGAGCAGCGGGTGAGTCAGGAGCCGTCTGCTGTGTCATGTGGGTCAATTCCTGACCAGGGATGGAACTTGTGGTTAAAATGCAGTCAGATTTTAATTGAGTCTCACCATACTCCAGTTTCTCACTGGTTTCAAAGTACATGACCCTTTGATTTCTTTCTTTTTTTTTTTAAAGATTTATTTATTTATTTATTTATACAAGCACTGGGCACAGTCAGAAGTGCGGGAGGGCGAGAGAGTTCACCAGAGCCAGAGCGGGGAGCAGAGCAGGCAGAAGGACCGAAGGACACTGCTGAGGGGAGCAGCGGGCGGCAGGAGAGGTCTGTGCGCCATGTGGGACCCTCCCCCAGTGGCCAGGGAGCGGCCGGGGAGCAGCCGGGATCGAACCGGCGCTGCAGAGGCCGCGGGCAGCCTTGCAACCCAGCGCTCAACCGCTGCATCACCAGGGGAGGCCCCAAGCAGTGTATTTTTTAAAAGCATGCACACATAGAAAAGGGGGAAATGCACCCGAATAGCAACAGTTCTCTGTGAGGTGGAATCACTTGTGATTTTATTTTTTCTTCAGTGTCCAGGATGGTTGGTTGGTTTTGAGAATCACAAGTCCATCCTTCACCGCAGCACTGGCCCCTTTCACCTGAGCTGCCCACTCCCCCTGTCCCCCTTGGAGGTCGCATAGTGGTCGCACGGTCTAGACGTTTCTGTTTGATTTAGTTTATCCATTTGTTTTCTCTCTGTGCCACCTGGGTGAAATCACGGGGCTGATGCTGTAGGACGGTTCTGAACGTGGTCTCTGAACGTGGCTGTCTCCCGCACACAGTAGTCCACGCACGTAGGCCCGCGGGCAGCTGAGCCGTGGGAAGGGAACCCACCTGGGGTGCCGCGGCCGACCTTTGCTTCCCACTGTTCTGAGTGGCTTTCCACTGTCCAAGCGCTGTTTGAACCTGAGTCGTCTGGATGTAGAGACGGAGTCAGCATGGTGTAAATGTCTGTTGGAAGAACTGAACGGCTGCATTCAATAATTTACACATGATGAACACATTTTGCCCTTTTCCAACCATGCATGTGGAATTGTGTTCTCCTGTAAGTTGTCTCTAGCTCATCATCTTCTTTTCATTTCTCCATGAACGCAGTGTCCACCTCTAGCCACGCGGATGCCGACTGCTTCCTGTGCGTCTTCCTGAGCCACGGCGAAGGCAACCACATCTACGCGCATAATGCTATAATTGAGATCTCCTACCTGACTGAACTGTTCAAAGGGGACAAGTGTCAGAGCCTTGTGGGAAAACCCAAAATCTTTATCATTCAGGTGAGCCAGATGACGGTGTTCTTGCGAAGCGCACGCTGTGGCGCTCGGGAGCGAAGGCCAGTGTCAAAGGACCTTGCCCTGGCTCCTGCAGAGGCAGGTTTCGAGTCCTGGCCAACAAGGGTTGCTGGGAGTGATAATTCTTACCAGAAGGCGTGGGTCACAAAGAACCTCTGCATTTTCATTCCGTGCCTTGCCTTAGCCGGCTGTGGCCCAGGCCGGCACCGGCGCGGAGCCACCAGGGAGGTGTGTGCTGAGGAGAGCAGGGAGCGCCGGCGGGCACACGTGGCAGGAAGATGCTAGGGTTGGGGGGGGCAGTGTTATACCAGAAAAGTCTCGGTTGACCCTGTGGCTTCCAGTGTGGACCACCGCCTGGTGGGAGACGTGAGTGGGGTGTCAGGAGATGGGTGTCTGTGTAAGGCAGAACTGAGGGACAGCAATGAGGAAAGATCTGGAATGGTCTGGAGAAAACCAAGGAAACGGAGCACACGCTTGCCTCACGGGACGGGGTGTGGACGGCCCTGTCGGGGACGGGTACCAGGAGGGACCTGTTTCCTGGTCCATCTCTCTGTGCCCGAGCCTGTGTCTGGGAAACCAGGATTAAGTGGTGGGGCCTCGTGTGCAGGCGAGAGGTTCGGCGCCCTGCTCTGACAAGCCAGGAGTCTCACGGGGCCTCAGGGACATGCAGACGAGCTGTCCGCCAGGTCCTCTCTGGACTCGCCGCGGTCGGCGGCAGCGCTGGTCCACGGTTCCCAGGCTTCGCTCCGCGCAGCGGGCCAGTGGAGACTGAGGTCTGAAAGTCAGCCCGATGGCCCCCCAGACCGCAGTCTCCCTGCAGACGGGGCCGTGGGGCTTCTGTACCCTGGACTGCTCTGACATCAGTCAGGACTTTGTTGCTTTCCAAGCTCTAGCCCTTTCCGAACCGATAGATGCATTTGCACGATGCCAGCCGAGTCTGGCCGGGCGACCGTGTGTTTCCATGGCCGCCAGAGCACGGCGCGTCCCGGAGCAGAGATTGAGTTCCTTAGAGTTCTGGAGGGCAGAGCCCAGGGTCGGGGTGTTGGCTGGTGGGTCACGCCTGCGGCCTGTCCCGGGCAGGGAGCGTGTCTGCCCTCCGGACTCTGCCCAGTGGCCAGCCTGCCCGTGTGGCCTCTTGCCTCCTTACTGCTTAGAAGCCCCGGCCCCGGGAGTCACGTGGGACACCCTGGGAGTCAGGGGACCTTGTTACCCTTTGTGCAGCGTCACAGAGTGAGGAGTGCCTGAGACTTCCCGTCTTCCTGAGTGTATCAGGCACAGCCGTGGCGTCATCTCAGGCCACAGGGGGCAGTAGTGTGGGGCCGCCAGGCAAGCTGAGCCCCCGGGGAGCCCAGTCCTGAGCGCTCGGGAGCCCTGGGGCACACCTGTCCTCATTGTGAAGAAGGGGCCACGTGGGCCTCCCTTGTGGTGTGGTTCAGCCATCAGAAATTCCTTTTTTGGATTTTAATTTTATCATTAGCTAAAATACACCTTCAGACACGCAGGGTCATGAAGGTCTGCCTTAGCGGGGTGCAGAGCCCAGACAGAAGCGCAGGGCGGAAGGGGTGTTCGATCTAGACAGATCCTCAGGAAACCACTCCGTAACCATCCACAGCATTGAGAATACTTGATCTTTACAGAAAATCGTCAGGAAAACGCCCGTCACTGCCCCCTTTGCTGCCCCTGGTGGCGATCCTTCCTCACCGACACCTGTGGGGGCTGACCCCACCCGCCGGTGTCTGCAGGCTCACCCACCCCGGTCGCCTGGGCCCTTGCTGCCTCCCGGCCCGTTAGTCTGGGAGCCCTCTTCGGTTTGCCCTTCGGTGTCCACTGCGCTCGGCTCTGTGCACGCCAGTGTTAGACTCTCCCTGGGTGGCTTTACAGTGCGTCCTCCCCAGAAGTCCTTCCCAGGAGTCCGGGGCGGGTCTTGTCCTCCCTCGTGGCTGAGTGCTCGTCCCGGCACGCTGTGGTGAGACGTGTAAAGCTCCAGAAGCTGTGTGAAGCCAAGCGCGCAGCTGGGACGCAGCTCCACAGCCCTGCGGGGACCTGCCATGTGGCGGGGGTGCCAGGCACTGCAGCGGCTTCTCCTGTCCGCAGGCGTGTCGGGGAGACAAGCACGACGTCCCCGTGTCGCCTATGGACCAAGTGGACTCCAAGCCGGTGGCCGGCACGACGGAGGTGGAGGTGGACGCGGCCTCAGTGTACACGCTGCCCGCTGGTGCCGACTTCCTCATGTGCTACTCGGTGGCAGAAGGTGGGTGCCGTCGGTGGGCTCCTGGAGGGGCGGATGCCGTGGGTGCAGACGTGAGTGACGCCTCTGGGAGATATGGCAGGTGTCCGTGATGCACCCCTGGCTGCTTCTGGGTGTCTAAGGGCACCCGCCGTGCCTGGCCCCAGAGGGTCAGCAGGTGCCTTCTGGGTAGCCGAGGGCCCCCCACCACTGGACTCCACTGTTCTTTACCTTGGTACTTTTGTCCTTCAAGAACATACTGTTCCCCACAGCCTTTTGGGGTTCCTTATAGGAACCCCCTGGGTTTTCAGAACTAGAACACTTGGGGACATGTCTCTGTCCTGGGAGTCAGGGCGGCTGGGGTGCAGTAGAAAGCCCCTAGCTCCTGGAGGAGCCCCTCCCATGGTGTACCCCCTGCCTGTGCTTGGAGGTGTGTGGGGGGTGGCCTCTGGCGCCCTGGCTGGTACGTGGGGGCAGAGACGTTCAGCCACGTCTGTCCAGACAGTGTGTCTGCTGTCTCTGTTGTCGCCGCCAGGCGCCTCCTACAGCCACGGGGAGCCGCGGCTCCAGGGGTGGGGCAGCCCCACAACCCTACAGAATGCACCCCGTTTTCCACGAGATAGTCCCCAGGGAACCTCAAGTCCCCCAGCTGCGTGTCTGGGGGCTTCTGGCAGCAGCGCGTGATCCGTGCTGGGGTGAGCGGCCCAGGGCGCCCGTGTGACGCCGTCTGTGTCCAGGCTACTACTCCCACCGGGAGACGGTCAACGGCTCGTGGTACATCCAGGACCTGTGCGCCACGCTGGCCGAGTTCGGGGCCTCCCTGGAGTTCACGGAGCTGCTGACGCTGGTCAACAGGAAGGTGTCGCGGCGCAGCGTGGACGTCTGCCAGGACCGCAGCGCCATCGGCAAGAAGCAGGTACCCTGCTTTGCCTCCATGCTCACCAAGAAGCTGCATTTCTTCCCCAAGTCTCAGTGACAGGCGCTTCCTGTCCTGTGTGCGCAGACACGCGACTGTCCGCCCCGGAACCGGGGTGCGGAGCCCAGGCAGAAGCGCGGGGCGGAGGGGGTGCTAGATCTGGACGAATCCTCAGGAAATCTCTCAGTAACCATCCTGCAAGCGTTTATAATACTTGATTTTTAATACGGTAAATCCCAAGGTGACTTGAAATCTTTGGCGAATTTAACTTCATTTTGTGACAGTTTTTATAAATGCTTATGTGGTTCTAAATGTTTTATTAAATTTGTCTTTCATCTCCCTCAGCCTTGTGTTCTGAGCCACACGGTTGATAAATTAGCCCCTTCGTGTGCACTCAGGCCGCCTGGTGTGCTGCGGCTGTTCCAGGACAGACGCAAGGCCCAGGGAGGCCGACTGGACCGCAGGGATGGCCCAGCGCTGGCTCCGCAACAGCCGCCTGAGCAGCGTGGACCCGGGAAGGCTCGCTGGGGCGTTGTGTGTGGAGGTGTGGGGAGTGGGGTGGAGCTGTGCAGGGACTGCAGGGCCCCTTCCGTCCAGACACAGGACTCTGATACCCTGTGTCGCCCTCCAGTGGGGGAAGGCCTAGGGCAGCAAAGGTAAGACCTGGTGACAGGCGCGCGCGCGCCTTCCGTCCAGACACAGGACTCTGACACCTGTGTCACCCACCAGTGGGGGAACACAGGGCAGCAAACACAACACCTGGTGACACACACACACACACACACACACACACACACACACACACACGGTATACTCAAGGGAGCAGCAGGCGCAAGAGAGTGCGCGCCATGCAGGACCCTTCTTCGGTGGCCGGGGAGCAGCCGGGGATTGAACCGGCGCCGCAGAGGCTGGGCAGCTTCGCAACCCAGCGCTCAACCGCTGCGCCACCGCTGCAGCCATACCCATTTCCTGTCTTGGATCCTTTCTCTTCTCCCGTCACTCTGTGTCTGCTCCCTCTTCTGTCTTGTGCTGCTCCCCCTACGTCTGTGTCCTTTTTCCTTCCCCCAGACCTTCAGTGAGATGTCAGAGTTCCTGTGTTTTGCAGGCAGATTTTATTAACCAAAAAGACTGTAGAAACACTCACACGGCCCCTCAGGAGTCTAGAAGTTGCAAAATGCACACACTACAGAGAGACGCCGCCACATCCAAAGCATGGAAGAGCCTTTCACGGAGGGGCTCCTCGCCGTGCCTTTGCAGACACCGGGCGCTGCAGCTGCTCCAGGGCCGCCTTGGCCTGTTGGGGGAAACAGACGGGACCTACATCAAAACACAAAATGTCTCCAGTGTGAGAATTTCCCTGTAATACAAACCTCACATTTTTCCAACAGTGCCTCAGTAAACATTTTAGTCTTTTCATGTGTAATTTTTTTATTGCAAATTTAACTCCAGCATTCTTTAAATTTGAGGGCCGGGTCACTGAAAAGGCACAGGTAACACCACCTTGACAATTGCCGGCTATAAAATAAAAGATCACGTGGTGAGTTCCAGAGTTAGCTGTTGAGAAATCACCATCTGGACAAAGTTTATGGCCCCTTGGAGGCCACAGATAAGAGCTGCTGATGCGGAAGTGCTGGAGAGTCCAACTCTGGGGTTCAGACCGATTTCCCCAGTTCCCAGCAGCGTATGCCTAAGTAAGAAACATCCGGTACCTGGAGCCTCACTCAAAAGATGGGAAAGTGGAGGAGGAGGAGTATATGGCCATCTGTTTTTCAGGAGACACACGGTGCTTTAGAGAGTCTGAGACGTCAGAAGGATCACTTCCGAGTCCTATTCTCAATCGTCACAGATACGCAGCTAAGCCTGCCAGTGCACTTTTTTCTCAAACAATGAGATTTTTAGTAAAAACTTTCAGTCACTGAAGACATTTTCACATAACACATGAAGCACAGGCCCCTGGAGAAGGTTAACATAAACCCAGGAGATGAAATATGTGTCAGAGTGGGCCACTGTTTTGCTCCCAGAAAGGAGGAAACGTAGATGAGGAGAAAGGAGGGAAGGGACTCGAGGAGGGAAGCTGGTCCTGCGCAGGACGAAGACCTGACCTGTGGGCACAGCCACCACCTGCATGTCCCTGACAGGAAGGTCTGACCCCCAAGGTGACGGCCGAGTAAGACGCCCATGCACAGCAGGTACCTTAGCGAGATCTTCCTTTAACTTGTTGTACTGCACCACATCAAAGTGCTGTTTCTTTGCTTTCTTATGGAAGAAGTGAAGAAACTGCCTATTCTTAACGGCCGAGTACGCATAATCCTAAAAAAAAAAGTACAACGTGAGGCTCGCCCCGGAGAGACGTGGGCAGACATTTGCAGTGGCCACCACAGCAAAGCATCAGGGGAAGACCTTTAGTCTTGTTTGCCATCAGCTGCTCCCCTTAGGATCGGGCACACAAGGAGAGACGGAAAAGGGCAGGTTTTGATAAAATCACCAGGACCTAACTTAAAGCTAAGCTACTTGTTCTTTCTGGACTGCAGGTCCAATTTCATTTGCTCACGAGGGCACAGAGAACATCCATTCTGTGTGTTTATCTCCCTGGAGGAGCTCCTGAGCGGTGCCGTTTCCCTCCAGGTGTTTTAGTTTCTCTGCTTCACAAAAAGCCCCACCCAGCCTTGTAAAACCAAAAATGTATCAGAAACCCAGACGGTAATTGAGGAAGTAAAAGGTCTCACTGCCCATGACTTGACTCGCGGAGAATTTCTTTGCAAAAGGTGGACTCACCTGACGGGTGACGAGGAAGTATGCAAAGAAGACCATGGAGTTGGCGAAGGTGAGGAAGTAGGTGACGGGCTCCATGAGGTCCCAGGAGTACACCCACCAGGTGAGCCAGGCCAGCGCGCCGCCCTGCACCGACAGCAGCGCCAGCCCCGCCCACAGCAGCCCGCTGGCCTGCGCTTCCGAGCGGGCCTCGATCCTGGCTTTCACCTGCCACGACAGGAATCCCTTTAAGGCCGCAGACTTTAAAGGAAACATTGCAGCAAAGTACTGCACGTCTGCTTTGGGAAAAAACACCTTATAAAGCATACAGTAAGGGCTCTTACCTCCTGATGAGTTCATCAGTTTTTACTTAAAAATGTAATAACGTGTTTGTGGGTGAAAAGCGCTCTTAGTCTAGAAGGTTCAACTCTGACGCAAAGTCAGCAGTCCTGCTCTGAAACCTGCCTGAAAGCTCAGCCGGTGCTGGGGGCCGGCCCCCCCGACCCCCACCCAGCCCCATCCCTCAGCGTCGAGGCCAGAAACCAGCCCTGACAGCCATCCAGCTGTCCTGCAGCTGTGACGGGGCAGGGCTCCTGCACGGAGCCGGGGTCTTTCAAGGACACGCTGTCAGTGAAGCAAGTGGGCGCTGTGTGCACCTGCGCACTCCCAACAGGGGCCCACGCCTGCGGTGTGGCCCACAGCCGTGGGGCAGGGTCGCGGGATGGGTGGGGACGGGTTTCCGTCGGGCCTCTTCAGATTTTTCACGTTTTAATATTGGTAAATATAAATGACCAGTTTTTGGAGCGTGAAAAGCACACGCACCATCCAACAACCAGGAAGGCCCCCTCTGCCGGCCCGCCCCGACTGCCTTCGGAGGTAGCCGCTCTGTACGTGCAACCATCTGCCCACAAACATACGCCAAGTGGGACCACAGCCTAAAAAGCGGCAGTTCTTCACCTGGAACAGACTCCCTCTTTCCCCCCCAAAAGTTACTTCTTCCCCCATCAACCTGCTCCCCCAGCCAGGCAGCCCTCGCAGACCCCCAGCTGAGTCCGCGAGGCAGGCCCGGGCCTGAGCTCTGGCGCCCGGGGAGGCACTTTGCCGGCACACGGTGACAGCGACCTGGGCACTCGCTGAGGGCGAAAGGCAACAAGGGGCCACGTGAAGGACGTGGGCAAAGGCCACGTGGAGAGCACGCTGGCCGTTAGGTCCTACTTCCAAGCAGACTGAGGTGTGACGCGTCCTTCCTCACCTGCTCCAGGGGCTGCAGCTGGGCCTTCAGGTGGCTGATCGTGCGCAGCAAATGGTGCTCTCTCTTTTTCTGAAGCTCTTCCAAGTGCAAGGCCGTGAACAGTCTGTGAACCAGGGACTTCACGCGCTCCGTCTCAGCAGTGGGCTCCCCCCTCGGCGGCGCTGAGGAAGGACACGGGAGGCACCAGGCGGTCACCACTCCGTCCTGCGGGGGCGCCCAGTGCTGCCCGCTGAGGGGCCCGCGAGACAGGCCGGGGGATCCCACTCATCCCTGTCCTGCAGACAGTCTGAAGTTACCGAACGCGTTCGTTGTTTTCCTTGAACGGGGCATTTAGGAAACTTGAACGAGAGAAGCAAGCTGAAGCCAAGGCAAGCAGGGGAACAAAACTGGAGCACGTCAGTGACGCCAGGGGTGTAAAATCAATGAGACCAAAAAGTTGGTTCTTTGAAAAGATCAAATACATGGTAGGCTCCACTCAGGGTCACTGAGAAAGACAATGAGACAGTGACAGGGTGGTTCCCAGGAAAAGGGGAGCCCCCCCCAACCCCGGTCTGCAAATCAGCAACGTGATCCCAGCCCCGGGATCGGCGGGCACAGTCAGAGCAGGGACAGCAGCAGGGCCGTCTGTGCAGACTGACCGAACTAACTGCCCAGAAACAAAATTCCCAGACGCCTCGGGATGGGAATTAGACCGAGACGGGGCAGTCACGCACTAACACAAGTGAATGACTGCGCGTGGGATCCCCAGCCTCCCTCGTTCCCGGGGATACTGCCTTGGGGCCCCGAGTTCCGGCTTGTCAGCTAGGTGCAGGCTCCTGCCGGGCGCCTGTCACCATGCACAAAAGTGCTGGTGTGAGGAACTCACTGGGAATCCAGTGTGGGCCGAGAAGAGCAGGCAGATCCTAGCACAGACATCACTGGCTTTGACCAGCTGGAACCCTGGAGGCCCCCAGGCCACAGCCCCTGGGCAGGCGAGGGGTCATCAGGCAGTGGGGGACAGTGCAGGCAGCGGCTTGGGGGGTCAGAGGCTTCTGAGAGCAGGGAAGCAAGGAATACGGGCCGCTCCAGAGAGAAGGACACCGCTTTCCACAGGGGGCGAATCCAATGCCCCGGGGCCTGGGGCACTGGATGACCCTGGACAAGGGCGGTGAAGAAAAGGATGCTACGATGAGGGCCGGGACAGACGCTGCGTTCTGGGCACGGAGACAGGGAGACAGGGAGACACTGAGAGCTGCCCGATCACCGAGGGGCTGGCGGCGCTTGAGCATCATCAGGGCCAGAAGGTCCGTGTTCCCTGAGACGGCTCCGCGGCGCTTCCTCGCCTCTCCCTGGCCTGCTTCCCCGGCCTGGGAATCCCGCGTGCTTTCTGCTCCCGCTCTCCTTAATAAACTGTTTCTTTCTCTAGACAAATCTGCCTCTTTGCTTTCTTGCCCGCACGTCGGCAAAGTTCATGCTGAGCTTCAGGAGACACCAACCCGTGGGGGGCCAGCGCTGGGGCTCAGTGCTGCAGCTTCCACCCCAGTGACTGCTCCCCAGGGGTGGACCCGCCCTGTGGACCCGCCCCGCCCCGGCCCTCTGGGCTCACGCCCGGGAGACTGCCTTGGCCGGGCTGCGTGGTGCTTCCAGTGTCGCCCTCTAGGCGCCTCACCCTCCACGTGGGCTTTGCGAGATCTTTCCTCGACCCCTGCGCTCCCAAGGCTGCCGCCCCGCAAGGCTAAGCGACAGCTGTGCCACCAACACACCAGTGGCATCCGGCACCACCCACACACCCGCTGGATCAGCACCCACTGATGGAGCCGCGCTCGCGAGACCTCGAGGAGGGAACCTGCACCCGACTCAGCTTCCAGGCCTGCCTCGGTTACCCAGCGACGTGCGGGGAGCACGCAGGCCCCAGAGTGAGGGGTCACGACGTCTACACAGAGCACACGAGGCAGAGCCTGCTGGGCACCGGCTGCTGGCCCTGGACAGCCCCGCATGGGAAGCCTGCGCGGCGCCGCCAGCCGCCCGCTGACATGACCCGCACGCCCGTGGGGCCGGCGGAGGTGGCTGTGCCGCGCGCCCCTTACCTTGCGGGGGACACCGTACGTCGTATGCTATCTTGTTGATGACGAGTTTAAAATCATTCCTTAGCAAAATGTCCATCAAGGTTGAAGCTGGAATTAAACTGCCATCTGGAAGAGGAAACAGAAGGCAAAAAAAAAAAAAAAAAAATTCAAGCTCTTGTTTAAGAGCAAAAGCCATTTTCCAACATACGGGAAAAACTCTCGGCCAGGTTTTTACACAGTGCCGGGTAAATGCCCTCTGGGGGCCTCCCCCACACCCCACAGTGTGCTGCTGCACTTCCTCCTACACTGGACCAGGCTCCCTCACAGCTGCCAGCGTCACTGTGCCCTGACACCTGCCCTCCGGGCCGCCTGCTGCTTTCCCGTGCCCCTGCCTTTCTGTCAGGCCCCGCCTCAGCGCCTGCCGACACCCTTCCGCCCCGCGCAGGCCATTTCTGCCCTCCCAGCCACATCCCTGACTACGTGCGGGCACCAAGGTGACGACGTTGTTCTAAGCCTGCCCTTGTCTTATTTGTGATTACTGACGTGATGGATCTGCGCTAAACACGCGGACGGCAACAACCAAGCGCCACCTCTCGAGGCTCCCTCCCTTTCCGCTGGGGAGAGATGAAGAGAGAACTGTGGGGGCGGGGGTGGGGTGGCGGGGGGCGAGTCCCCCTGTGAGCAGTCTACCCCGTGCAGGCCAGGGAGGCGGAGACATCCCCGTAGTAGTTCAAGTGTCTTTACAACATTTA
Source organism: Talpa occidentalis (assembly GCF_014898055.3). NCBI lineage: Eukaryota > Metazoa > Chordata > Mammalia > Eulipotyphla > Talpidae > Talpa > Talpa occidentalis. The sequence goes on from NW_023601322.1 coordinate 96,370,962, forward strand.
GGAACAAATGAAAACCTCTTATAAAATTCTAACCTAGGGCCTCCCTGGTGGTGCAAAGGGTTAAGCACCGCACTATGAAGCAATCTTCAGCCTCTGCAGCATGAGTTCGATCCCCCGCAGGCCAGGGAGCTACCCACATGGCGCAGCAGACCTCTCCTGCCTCGCCTGCTGCTCCCCTCAGCAGTGTATTTCAGTAGATCTGCCTTTTCTGTTCCTGCCTCTGTCTCTGGTGAATCCTCTCACCCCCCGCATCTCTGGCCTGCACCCCAGCTCTTGTATGCATAAATGAATCTTTGAAAAAAAATTTCTAACCTAGGCGGGCTCTACCCAGCTTCTCATCCGGGCTGCCTGCTGTTTCCATATTTCCGCGCTCACTGCAGCCCTGCTGTGAAGAAAGCAAAGTCTCCGGATGCAAGCGCAGGGTGCAGCTGGGCAGCGGTGTGTCTAGCTCACGCCTTCTGATGTCCAAGCGCATCTGCGGGCTCAGATCCCGCCTGGCCTGGCCGCCGTGTGACGGGGGCACAGTCAGTGGCCGCCGCGGCCGCGGCCTCCCTGCTGGCTGCTCTCCAGAGGGCTCTCCTTCCAGCAAGTCAAGTCTGCACCTGGCCCGTGCCTACAATCGGGCTGTTTGGATTCCTGCTCATCAGCTGGGGTGAGATCATTTTCCCAAGAATTGCCAAATAATTCCACCTACTCTATGGGCAAAACCGTGACAAGCTGAGAAGATTCTTTTCAAGCCCAAATTAAAAGCAGACAAATCCCACCCACAGTCTCTTTATACCGAGATCATCAACACACCCATCGTTTTATCTGACTTTGCAGGTGTCATTAAAAACCTACAGTTACGTGATTTCCAACCAGGCCTGTGTACACACCCACACGCACACGCGTTACCCTTTCCACGCACGTGTCAACAGCAAAAGGCTGACCTGAGACAGTCTGAAGGAGGCTAAAGACATCGTGTGACTGTGCCCGTGTTCCCGGGCCAGGGCCGATTCATCAGCTCCGACCGGGTGTTTCCACTCAGTCCACAGAGTCCCCGCGAGAGTCTGACTGTTCTCCTGAGCTTTAGGTTTCAAAGCTACTCAAATGATTTCTGGAAGTGAGCTCCGGTGATGGTTTAAGCCTCTCATTTCATGCACTTTACAAGCACTTCTCTGGCACCCGGCAGGCGGCCTGCCCAGGGCCCTCCGGAACCGGGTCTGTGTCCGGCTCCCGGAGGCTCAGGCCGGCCCGCAGACACCCAGTGCTTCGGGGCTGGGGGGGGGTCCCTAGGTCAGGCAGGAAGCGCGAGGCCACCGCGGCATGTGACAGAAGGGCTGACCCAAGACGTCCAGGCCAGGCTGCAAGACGGGTCACTGTGGCAGGCGGGTTATTGGGAGCTAAGGTCCCTTCGAGCCCTGCGCTTTTAGAGGAATTTTAACTCCGTGAAAGAATGAAAATTGGGAAGTTTCACCCAGAAATCACCTTTCTATTGGCGAAATCTGTACACGGCAGGGCCAAGGTCTAACCCCAGAGCATCGGGTCTTGAGTGTATGTGTCACCCCGCCTGTCGCGTGAGCCCCTCCGCTCTCCCCGGAGCCCCCGCCCCACCCCGTTCCTCCGCTCAGAACATCGGTGCCCTCATTCTGCACCACCGGCTTCAGAATCCACAGGCACGTAGCGTCTCCGTGGGTATATACTGAAATCTGTTCTTCTCCTACGACTCTGCCTGATCTTCATTTGCTCAGTCAGCTGAGAAGAAGCCAGGGGTGCTGGGGGGATGTCCCCCCACCCTTACAAGGCCACAGGACTGAAAACCTTGTTCTCTGACCTAGTTTTCCCAGGAAGAAAGCTTCCCTTCCAGTTTCAATCCGAGATCCTTTCAATTACCTCCCCGAGCCTGCACCCCCTCCCCGCACAGGCCCTCTCAGCATGTGGAGTCTGGGCCCCGGGGGGGCCGGGCCCTCCCTCCGTCCACATAGCCGGCTCCCTGCAGGGCCTGCTTCCAGCCCAGCGAGCACCTGCCCCAGCTCACACTCAGGGACGCGCGCCTCGCCGGCCACGCTGTGTCTTTATGTAAGCAACGTGAAGGCGCCGGGTTTTAGCGCTGGGCGGCTACACCGCTGTCCCGGCTCAGGTGAGGTGCTCAGTGAATATCTAGATGTTTACGAAATAAATCCTGTAGCCGTCATTTTTCCAACTTGTCTCTCCCTTAATTGGTTGTCATCTTGGAAAGCAGAGTATGTCCCGGAGCAGTAATCAGTAGCTTCTGCATGAGCTGACTCTCAGCATGTCACACTCCAGTGACATAACCGGGGCAACTTACTCATTTCTCTAGCGTGGCAGTCTCTGATGAGGGGTTAGGATAAAAGATCTGTTATTCTGTTTTGAGCTCTGTGAGTCCAACACCATTTCAGACCGTGAGGACGTGAAAGCCGCCTCCTAAATTTAAAATGTCTAAATCGCTACCTCTTGGTGGTATTTAAATACATACTTTGGGGCCTCCCCGGTGGCGCAGTGGTTGAGCGCTGGGTTGTGAAGCTGCCCGCAGCCTCTACAGCACCAGAGGAGGGTCCCACCTGGCGCGCAGACCTCTCCTGCCGCCCGCTGCTCCCCTCAGCCGTGTACTTGGTCCTTCTGCCTGCTCTGCTCCCCGCTCTGGCCCTGGTGAATTCTCTCACCCTCCCGCGCTTCTGACTGTACCCAGTGCTTGTACAAATAAATAAATCATTAAAAAAAATAAAAATAAATAAATACACACTTTTCTGGAAACTTATTCTGTCTAAACTTATTCTGCCTAGAGTACAACGGCTTTATAACAGACATAAACGAACGAGTTATATATCATAATTATTCACTGGCTATTTTAATCGGCGAAACTGCGCTTTGTTTTCCATGATTCAAATTTTGCTGAAAATGTGCATTCAAATTTTCTCAAAACCTTTCAGGCTAAGTTTATGAAATCCATCACCGGAACCTGCCCGACTCCTATTTCATTAACTCTGTGTTCAACGGTTGATTATTAAATATATTACTGATGCATAAAAAGGAAGGTCTCAGTCAAGGCAACCGTCACTGGCCCATGGATGGAAGCATCAGCCCCTTCCGGGGAGGCTCAGGAAACACGGGCGAGGAGAGAGAGGACGCCCGCGCGGCCCGAGCCGCGGTACCTGTGGAGCAGATGGCCGCGCTCCGCACTCCCCTGTCCTCGTCCTGCAGGTCCTGGAGGAAGGAGCCCACCGTGGCGGACATGGGCTTGACCACGAACCGGCAGCGCTCCCTCCGGGAGGGCAGGGTGAGCGTGAGCAGGGGCAGGCCGTGCCTGTAGCTGACCGTCACTTCTGCGGGAAAGAGAGCGCCCGGAGGGGGCTGTGACTTCACAGGAGGAACATTCGGGAAGGGATGCCTGAACTGGACCCGGGGCCTGAGTTCTCCCAGTGGGGGACCACCCCTGGGCCTGCGCCTGCCGCCTGCTGCACCCGGGGACACGGGCCTCCTGCGCTCTGCCGGACGCCCCTCGGGGACCCCACACGGCTCAGCGGCCTCCCACTGGGGTCTGAGGGCAGACGCGGCTTCTAAAGCATCTGGAAGTGCCCTGACTGCGGGGTGAGGGTTGCCAGAAGACAGAAGGGGGGAAGTGAGCCCCGGGGCCCCTCACTGGGCGCCTGGCTGGAGGAAGGACTCGCAGGCTCACCGTCAGGGGGCGCCCCGCTGCTGACAAGACGAGGCGGGGGGTGGTTCCGACTCCTGCCCAGCGCGGCACACAGAACCTGCGAGAAGATGATTTTTTTCTTTTAGAAAGAGCAGGAAACTCGAAGTAAGTATCTTGACCAGAAGATTCCTCCTAGCCTCCCAGGGAGACTCGGGTTCCTCCAGGTTCCCGGGCCGGGAGGAGCCCTTCCTGCTGCTCTGACCCCTGCGGACGGCCTGTGCATCCCGCATTGGGTTTTCCTTTTGGCAACAATCTAAAATACATGGCCCTCCCTGGTGGCGCAGGGTTTAAAGGCAGCACTATCCAGCTATTGCCTGCCACTCCGACAGCTTAGAGGACTTTGGCAGCACCAGTTCGATGCCCGGCCAGCGAAATACCCACATGGCGCGCAGACCTCTCCCGCCTCGCCCGCTGCTCCCCTCAGCAGTGTGCTTCGGTCCTTCTGCCTGCTCTGCTCCCCGCTCTGGCTCTGGGGAATCCTCTCACCCTCCCGCGCCTCTGGCCTGTACCCCAGTACTTGTATAAATAAATAAATCTTGGGGGAAAAAAAGAAATTGCATTTAAAAAAATATTTCATGTAATGATCCTCCATCTATTAAGGTCAAGTGTAAAAATATCGGGGTTTTATAAAGCCCCCCTCTACTGCCTCATACCCCTTCCCAAAGGGAGCCCCTGCAGAAACCCCCCTGGCCCACCTCCAGTCAGCCTAAGCCCCTCTTTGGGTGCCCTTGCCTTGGGTCTGACCAGTTTCCTCACCCCCCAGGACTCCCAGGGAGTAACTGACCCCCCCAGTTACTCTGCCTTCCATAAAAATCCCAGTAGGTCAGTGCCCAAGATCACCCTGGCCCTCGGCATCTCCCTCCCCACCCGCCCCCCCCCCCCCCCCCCCCCCCGGTCCTGGGCGACAGGCCCCACTTCTTGTGTTGGCAGGTGAGTCCACGCTCCCCGAGCGGCAAAGCCCTCCAGGCAGAGCCCCCCGGCTGCTCTCTAACAGGCGTCCTGAGTCATTTTCTCTGGAACCATCATCCCCGCTTGTTTCCCTGCTCTGCCTCCCGGTCACACCTCGACGCCTACAGCGGCACAGCTCCCAGGGGCGCGGCACAGACTGTTCTGCCCCCTTGGCACAGGTCAGTGCTCCCCAGGCGGGCCCGTACCCCACGGCCGGCACGCCGGGCCCAGGCTAGTGCGCCCCACCTTCCTTCCCGCTCAGCTGCGCCAGCGCAGGGCCCGTCACAGGCTGGGACGCGCTGGAGCCCCGCAGCTGGCAGCAGCAGCCCGTGGCCCTAACCCTGTGATTCACGTGCTGTTTCACTGAGTGCCCTACGTGTTTTGAGGGGACGCCCGCTTGCAACCCTGTTACGATTTACAGTAGAGAGGGCGCCCTCCGGGCGTGTGACCGCACCACGCCCACCGCGGAGGCCACACAGTCCCGCACCCGCGTCCACGGCGGGCACCCCCACCCGCCCCACTGCTTGGGTTTTATCTGACCCTTTCCCCGCTTTTTAAGCGACATTTTCAGATGAGTTTTAGCTTCACAGCACGACTGGGCGGAGCACAGAACTCTCATGAGCCCCTTGGCAGCCCCAGGCCCGACAGCTCCCCGGAGAGGCGCACCTGTCGCCATCCAAGAGCCCCCAGGGCGCAGCTGCCGAAGCTGGGCTCTCCCCCGCATGTCCCGGGGGGTCTGACACAGGCCTGAGCGTGTGCGTGGCCTTGGAGGACCCTGCAGAGCAGCTTCACAGCCCTGAGGCCCGGGGGGAGCCGCGGATGCCGCTTCCAGAATTCGACCAAGGAGGGGGGTCTGCGAAAAAAGAGCAAGCGGCAGAAGCGGCTCCACACCCTGAGACCAGGCACAGGCAGGCGTCAGGCACAGGGATCTGAACTAGAGGAAAACACCAGAAGCTTCCGGTACAGACAGAGCTCAGGGAAGTGCACGCACAGCGCGAGGTTCCCGTCGGGGTGTGACTTGCCAGTCATGGATTTCTCAGTCCAGAGCCTGCAGGCGCTACTAGCGCCATGGCCGGGAACAGGCCAGGCCGGTCTCTGTGCACCTTCCTTCCTCTCGAGACCACGCGCTCACCGAGATGAGGACAGGAAGGCGGGGAGCAGGGAAGGAAGAACGGAGGAAATTCCCGGTGATCTGCGAGCACGGGCACCTCGGGGTCCTGCCGGGAGCCAGGGCGGGTGGGCTGGGCCTGGGGCCACGGAGGGGGCTGAGCTGCTCAGCGCGGAGGCCGCTGCGTGTTCTGACTCCGTGGCGTGGGGCCTGCGCGCCTCTTGCCCCGTCCGGATCGTGAAGAAAAACCGAGCCGTGAGGAGCCAGCAGCCTGGAGACCTCGCTGAGGTGACTGCCCGGCGCCGGCTGGACACCCCCGACGCCGCGAGGCTGACGGAAAGCCTGAACCTCGGGACGGGTTAGGCGCGCTCCTCGACAGAACTTCCGTGGAGCTGTCGGGTTTTCTGTTTGGTTTCATTTTTGTGCAGAGACGCAAGAAGACACCCCGAAAGCTGGGGGAGCCACGCGAGGCACCGCAGGGTGGAACACTCAGGAAGCCTGAGGCTCGCTTCAAAGAAAACAGGGGGTCGCTGAGGCTTCCCGTGGATGCCACCCACACCCCGAGAACCCGCGAGGGGCGGGAGGTAAAGAAGAGGCCCACGACGTGCAGGACCAGTCCTGTAGCGTCCACGCGGCCTTCTGCGGGGACAGCAGCGCGCCGGCTCCAGAAATGCCAGCTGTGCCCGCAGCTGACGGCTTTTTCCCTCCAGACCCTCGACGCGCCTCCCCCGACACCTGCGCTCCACGACTCGCCTCCTCCAGGGCCCACACCGCGAGGCTAGCCCGGACACTTCAGATTCTCTCCCGCCCTCCTGTCCCCGGGGTTCGGCGGATCGGGCTTCTCTTTTCCTGGCACCTCCTCCGCCTACGGACTCCTCTGAGGAGGCGGCTCGGGAGCGGAGTTGGAGTCCAAGCAGGCTGGGGTGTCCCCGAGTCGGGGGTCCCGTGGAAGGGGGCCGGCCGGGAGGCGGCGGGAGGCATCTCAGCAGCACGGGGACCCCGTGGCGCCGGCGCTTTGCGTGGGCCGCGCCTGTCGTGGGGCTGGGGGGGACGAGCTTCTGTCTGGTCTCCAGAGTTCAGGTCGTCTCGGCCTCCCTCGAGGCTGGCCGGGCTCCCAGCTCTGCAAGTGGACGCTCCGGCAGCACGTCCACCTCCCCAGGACGGGGGCGCCGGCCGGCTGGGCGTGACCGGCACCGACTCCCCATTCCCTGTCCTTCCTTAACACTCCCAGGCTCGTTTCAAGGCAGGCGCCGGCCACGGCCTCCCCCGGACAGCATCAGCGGAGCATGCTGGCACTCAGGGTCCCGGGCACACTCGCCACAGGAGCGTCGATCGAGGGCCAGGGACACGTGCCCTCCGACGCGGCCACCACAGGGCGCGCCCCACGGCTGCGGGTGTGGAGCCACAGACATCGCCGTGGGTGCGGCTCCGACATGCGGGGGGGACTGGGCTCGCCGCCATCATGCAGTGTCTCTGGAGGGGGACTGGGGTGCGGCAGCCCAGCCCAGGGGCCCGCCCGGAGGAGGCGCAGAACCTGCTGTCAGCGCCGGGGTGGGGCGAGGCGGACGGCACGCGGGGACCTGGGCCACTTTGGTGGTTGTAGCGAAAACAAGGCAGGAGGGAGGAGCCACGTGCACGGGAGGAAACCAGAGTGACGCAGTGTTGGGACGAAAGTGGAAGTGCTGGTGTGAATTCATGGTTTTCGTCCGTACAAATATAAATAAGATCAACAAAATAGAAAGAAAACTTTGAAATATGAAAATGTTTCCTGCACATGATTTTTATGTATTTATAGTTCGACATTTACATGTAACGTGGACATCCACGGTGATGCGTGCTCTGATCTCCTGCCCGCGCCCACGAGCGTGTGCGCTGCCGCCCTCTGAGGGGGCCTGTGAGCAGCACAGTCTGTACTTCCAGAAGGAAGCAGCTGTCCATGACGTTGTCTCAGTGGTCTGTCCTGATAGAATTTGATCTTTAAAATAAGTACGATAGGGCCTCCCTGGTGGCGCAAGGGGTTAAGCACCGCACTATGAAGCTGTTGCCACCCTCTGCAGCACGAGTTTGATCCCTGGCCGGCCAGGGAGAATCCCACAGGGCACAGCAGACCTCTCCTGACACGCCCGCTGCTCCCCTCAGCAGTGTACTTCGTCAGTCTGCCTGTTCTGTTTCCTGCTCTGTCTCTGGGGAATCCTCTCAGCCCCCCACATCTCTGGCCTGTACCCCAGCTCTTGTATGCATAAATAAATAAATCTTTAAAAAATAAGTACTGATAGTAAGGGATTATAACCCACTGAGGAGTATATAAAACCATGCGTCCTTTCCATGTAACTAAATGGATGAATTTAAACTTTGATCGGGAACAAGATATTTGCTTGGTTTAACATGACTCCACACGAAAGGCAGACACCCTCCAAGGGCGCGGGCAGAGCACACGAGCCGTGGTGGTGGGCGAGCGCCGGGCACGGCCCTGGTGGGACACTCCTGACGGTGACGTGTGACCCAAACCAAACCACAAGGATCCCAATGAGTCCAGACCTGGCCAATGGGACACTGGTCTCTCCGAGACCGCAAATCGTGAAGGCCAAGGGGACGGCTTCCGCTCCTGCTGGGGGGAGAGGGGCCGGGCAAGAGCTGTGACCCCGGCTTTCTGCACTGCGGAGCGTGACCAGGAAGTGGGATTTCAGAACTAGATCCCAGTCATTTATCAGCATCGTTTTCCGATTTTGATGGTTAAGTTGGAAGCTGTTCCTGTGTCTGAGGGGAAACCCCAGCAACTTTTTGGTAGGCAAGAAACAAACATTCCGACAACTGCAAACTGCATTCACAACTTGTCTGTAAGCCTCAGATTACTCTGCAATGAACAACTCAGATGAACCTAACATTGCTCTGTGCAGACAAAAGCACCCTTTCGGGGCCTCCCCGGTGGCGCAGGCGGTTGAGCACTGCGCTGTGAAGCTGCCCACAGCCTCTGCAGCGCGGGTTTGATTCCCAGCCGGCTGGGCAGCTACCCACATGGCGCGGCAGACCTCTCCTCCTGACTCACCCGCTGCTCCCCTCAGCAGTGTATTTCAGTCAATCTGCCTGTTCTGTTCCCTGCTCTGTCTCTGGTGATCCTCTCACCCTCCCGTGCATCTGGCCTGTACCCCGGTTCTTATATAAATAAATGTTTTTTAAAAAAAAAGCGCCCTTTCACAAGGGCTCAAACATTAAATATAACTTTCTGCATGCCAACAGGAAATGAGTTACTTGAACGGAACGCTGGAAAACAAGGGGAAAGAGAGGCAGGATCAAGACTGGCATGGCCTGAACACAGCTCTCTCTGGCGTGATGTGTGGGTGACGCTGACTCAGAGGAAGACTAGTTGTTTTCTGAACAGAGATTACAGCCTTTGAAACCACCTGCAAGCACAGCACAATCTTCTCACACATTAGGAAAGCTTGAAAGAGAAACTGTTGTGCTTTCCTACTAAGAGCCCTTCCTTTGAGGCGTATCATTAACCACCTGATCAACTGATGCGCACTCACCACTCTGCAGAGCCGACCACGGCCACACAGACAGACTCACAGACTCTGCCGAGCTCGCACGGCCCCGCGCATCGAGGAGTCCACACATCGAGGAGTCCACGCCAATGTAGCCAGGGCTCCCGTCCCAGGGCAGCTCGTGTGTAAATCAGGTCACTGGCCACTCGGATTGGAGCAGCACTGCCTCTCTCGGATGTCAACAATCTTACATTGTTTTCAGAATGAAAATCTAGCAGAATGTAGCAGTAACCTCCCTCACCACATTTAACTAAACTAAAAACAACACATCAGGGGGTGACAGACAGAAAAATTCAGTTTTATTTTTTATTTCATAGTTTTTATCTCCTTAAAATAACAGTAAGAGCAGCCACTTTTTGTGACACAACCTGAAATTCCAGATGCACGAGGAAAATGTCCAGTGTCAAGAAGTGGCAAGTCCAGCTCAGCTGAAAAGGAAAAAGCTACCGCGAGAATCTAAAAGGGGGGACTCCTTGAGGTGTGGTGGCAGGATGCTAGGCGCAGCGGACAAATGTGAGCACTTGCTATTAAATTTTCAGTGGAGACACGCGCCGTACACGGACACTGCCAGCACGTGTAAATACACGCCTCTCCAGGACAGGCTGGGCCGCGCCACGCGGGGTCTCCGGGTCTCCAACAATAGCAGGTGCCAGGGCCCGTGTGTGCCCCAGCGAGCACTCGGTCACCACCGCGCATGCAGGACAGCTCAACTGCAGTCCACAGAGGGCACCAGATTGTGGAATTTAACAAGATGGAAGAGACAGCTAGAGGCTGGATAGGAAAGAGCAACATTCAGCTGTGCACAACCCTCAAGTTGCCCCTATGAGGCTGAATTCCTATCACCACTATGGAGGTTCAAAAGAACCCGGGTTAGGGTCTGAAAACGACGCCAGAAATATAGTCACGACATTTTGCAAACAGCAGATAATCATTGTCTGTGCTCTGGACAGGCACGCCAGTACGTGATTGTCTGATGTGTGCAGGAACGCGTGTCCATCAGAAGATGCGCACATGCCCGCAGGCCCTCACACGCACTCGTATTGTGCAGAAGCGCCTTTGCCCAATGAAGGGGACGGCGTCTGCACCTCTCCAGCAGCTGCCTGATCCCAGCCTCATGCGTCCTGTCGTGATGGACTGGAAGGGCCGGGCATGAGCAACACAAGCTGTTAGCAGATCCCTTGTCCCCAGAGATCAGGATCCTGGGGAGCGATCAAGGCAGAGCCCAGGGACAGTCCCGGACAACCCGTTTGGCTAAAATGTACTGAGCACCTACTGTGCGCTGAGTGACCAGACTCTTCCCAACTTCTGCCAGCAAGTCCACCGTCCTTTCTGCTCGCTTACTGTCAGGGAAGGAGTCTTTGTGTGTCCCCTGTGACACCCGGAAGTCCGTGTGGGGTGCAGGAAGCCCAGCCCCAGAGGTGAGCGAGTGACTGAGTGGACTTAACAAACTTAAGTGTGGGTTATTAAAATGCCCGGGTGATCTTTAGGCCAGACCGACGTTTCTATTAAAGATGAATACAAGTCATACACGTACTTTTCAAAACCCTAAAAGTCCCTGTAAAATCTTTCCCAGTGGGTTTTCTTTTACTAACCCTAACCCTGACCCTAACCAACCCCTTTTCTGAAATATGCAGAGCCGAGGAGAAGGAGGGCGTGTCTGTGGACGCCCTCTGTCCCCCCAGACTCAGGAGGGCCACCAGGTGTAGAACCTGGAAGAGTTATGGACTCAAAACCGCACTGTCCACTCCTTTAATCTTTCCTCTTCCCAGCCAGCCCAGCCTATTGACAGCTACGGAAACACAAGGAAGAAAGAATTCAGACTGCTCTTCTGGACATGGCTTCCTGCGGCACGAGGAAGTGGAGCTCAGGCTCCAGGGCGGGTCACTTAGCTACTCGGCCCTCAGACTAGTCACCGAGGAGTGGGCAGCAGCTGGCACGGGCCTGGACTGCCCAGAGGACTGGGCATCCTGCAGGCAGGGCAGCTCGGACACAGTGAACGCGCTTCATGCAGCATCAACTCCCAAACTTCGACCCATAAGAGAGACCACACGGGACCGTCAGGCAGCAGCAGTGCAGAGGCAGCTGCGGGAGAACGCGGGGTGCTGCCCTGCGCCTGACGGAGGAGAATGCCTGGCAATCACACCCCCCAGGTAACAAGCAGTTTCCTCACAGACGGCGCTCTGTGTATGGTCAAGTGGCAACAGCACAACAAATTACAGCCCAAGGTAAAAAGCTAAAATCCCTCTCTGTTATGACTTTGAACGAAAGGCCAGAAAAGACAATCAATTCTAGTGCAGTAACTTATCGTAACCGCTGCTGGCAGCGGTGAGCTGTCTGCCGTCCCCAGAGGTTAATGGGGAAGGAATCCGCAGAGTTCAGAGGCCTCACCTCACGCTTCAGGCCTCCAGAACTCAAACTTACACCCAAGGGTGTCAGAGGTGACAGGGCCTCGGCTCACCGTGCAAAGCAGCGCAGGGACACGGCTCCTGCCATTCACCATGGATCCTGGGCAGGGCGAGTGGGCGGCTCTGAGCCAGGCCGGGCAAGTGGGCCTCCGAGCCACACCCGACAGCTATGTGGTCTGCGCATTCAGCTCTGTGGCCTCATGGCCCTCGGCTATACAAGGGGGGAAAGGCACGCGGTCCCCACCTCCCATAGGCCGTCCTAACGTGAAGCCCAGGGCGCACGAGACTCCGCTGTTATCCCCATTACCGTGACATCCAGGCAGACACCACGGCCCCCACACGATTCCACCAACCCCACCGAGCTACCGACCATTTTGCTGATACCAAGAGGGGTGACCCGACGTGGGTGCGATATTCCCCGGCAGGGACTTCTGTGTGTCCATCTGGGGAGGGCACTAAGTGCCTCTTCAGTCGGCTTATTAGTAAGTGCGCAACTGTCTTTGCTGTGTGTCAGTCAGTCGTAACTAAAAAGCATCTATGGGTGAAACTTTCAATAGTCAGGCCATGTGGTATTTTATTTCCCCTACATTTCCTGGAAACTGGCTTTGCATCTTTGATCTGTTTTCTCACTTGCCATTTAGCTGGGTAAAAAGGCAATTTAGGGATTTAATTAGCCCTAGAGTCATCAAAAAGTCACAATTATTACATGAGTCTTAGTCTGGATCTCGCCTATAGAAAGCCTACGGCAAGGATCCGGGTACAGTCATTCATTTGGGGGAGCTCCTATGAAGTGGGAGTGAGGCTGGGGGCGCGGGGCGGAAGGCAGCTGCTCTAGTGGTACTGAGAGGCCCCGCAGCGAGACGCACTCAGCACACTCCCGGTGCCGGGCCTCTGGGAGTCAGGAGGCTGGAGCAGGACGGGCTGTGCTGCTGCCCGGCTGGGAAGGCACTGCTCCGAGCACAGCAGACCAGACAGGGCATGGGCTTGTGGCGGAACCGATGACGGCGAGCAGGCCCCAGCATGTGCTCATCGGAGGTGGGTAACAGAGCACAGAACCGGGGCGCCTGCCACACCCAAATACCAAGAAGTCACAGAAACACAGCGCTCAGGCCTTCCTGAGGAATACAGGGAAGGCTCTCGACACTTGAGTGGTGGTTCTCTCTCCCCTAAAATTATTTCTCAGCCATTCAATCAGCTCCCGAGGGCACCCGACTTTCGTCAAGGAGTTGGGAGGGGCTCTTCACCTAACGTAGGTAGAAATACAGATAGATCCAAAGCGGGAAAGTAAAAGCTCTGCCTACTCCTTCCTGTAGGCTTAATGTAAACAGCTCATTAGATTTACCTCAACAGAGACATTACCTGCCATGGAAAAAACTGGAAACAGCCCAACTGTCCAATAATAATGGATCTGTAAAATGCAATTATTACGCCTCCATAAAATTTGCGAGAAAATCTTAATGACACGCAATTTGTGATACTTTTAAGTACAGATCTAAAACTCTATTTATGGTTACCGCACTTGTGTAAAAGTACAGACACGTATAGACAAGTTATCCTTCTAATTTATTACATTTCAAAACTAGCACATGGGCAGGCAGACTGGCCCGGCCCCTCTGAAAAGCAGTATGGAGGGTTCTCAAAATACGAAAAACAGATTTACCACCCGACCCCGCATCGCCACGCCTAGATATGTACCCAAGGAACACAAAAACACCGGGGTGAAGGGATTAATGCACTCCCGTGCTCCTTACAGCACTGTGCACAACAGCCAAGTTATGGACATAGCTCTAGTGCCCAAGGACAGCGCAGGGGATCAGAAGAATGTGATGCACACAACAGAATACTGCAGAGACAGATAAATAAATACACACATACATACATATCTACACACAAATTCTTGCCATTTGCCACAGCATGGATGGAGGTGGAGGGAATTATGTTAAATAAGTCAGAATGAGAAAGACCAATACTGGGGGTGTCACTTACACGTGAAATAGAAAGCATAATAAACAGATGAAAACAGAACACTAAGAACCCTTGATGTCTGAGTGAAGCAACCAGAAGAAGGGGAGGTGGTGGGATGTGACAGGAGGGAAACGGCCCAGGGGACACCACGGCCGGTGGTGGGCGGGGTGTGAAGACGTACATTTGTAGAGGCTTAAACCTACAGCCCCTGAGCAGATACAACTGTGCAAACCAGCTTTATCTCAATAAATAAACGTAGTTGGAAAAAAAAAAACACATAGCACTTTCATGCACATGCATTTTCACGTCTAAACTACCTAAATGTGGGTCCAGCGCATGAGCTAAGGTGCTCCAGCTTGTAGCGCCCCCAACCCCCAGTACATATGGAAATGCAGGGAGGGGTCCTTTTGGACAAACACTTGAAGTGATCTGAAACCAGACAACAGCTCAATTTTGCAAGTATCTGAGTCAAAAAGCAGAGGCACGGGCCTCCCCTCGTGGCACAGCGGTTGAGCGCTGGGCTGCGAAGCTGCCCACAACCTCTGCAGCCCCAGTTCAGTCCCCGGCCGCCAGCGAGGGTCCCACATGGCGCGCAGACCTCTCCTGCCGCCCGCTGCTCCCCTCAGCAGTGTACTTGGTCAGTCTGCCTGCTCTGCTCCCCACTCTGGCTCTGGTGAATTCTCTCACCCTCCCGCGCTTCTGACTGTACCCAGTACTTATGTAAATAAATAAATCTTAAAAAAAAAAAAGCAGAGGCACATTGGACAATTCATTTGCACGTATCACTATTATCTTTTGATGGTGGAGATGAGTAAATCCAAGTGCTAATATTGTTAACAGAGCTACAAAGCAGCACTGTTTCAACACTATGCTTGGGGCGAAGAAGGGTGTGAAGAGAAGTGAATTCTGAAGTGATAGACTTATGCTCTGCCCAACCAAATAGGTATATATTATTCAGTTATAAATCAAAACAAAATTAAAGCTTATATTCTGATCACCAGGAATTCATAATCACACGCAGTGTCTGAAAGGTGGGGTGTCACCTGCCATTTTATGACCTGTTTTTGCTTTCTTGGAAGAAAACAAATCCATTTGCAGGACACTGTACATTTTTGGACTTTGGCACTTATTTTTCGTAGATAAATAACATGTCATCTGCAAATCTAATTTGAACAGACTGGAGGAGAAAACAGTACTATTAGTATGCTGATATCCCAGTGATGGAATTAGCAGATACACTCATTTACTTTCATAAATTTTAACAGCTTACAAATCTATAAATACAAGTCTACAACTGTCTTCAAAGGCCCAAAGTCCACTCAACAGGCTAATTCACATGTGCTTCAAGCATTGTTAGTCCCAATGGACACTAAGCCAAGTCGGGGGGACAAAACGGAAGCTATTACAAGACAGAGGGGGCTGTTATTTTCACGTGGTCCATTGGGTGATGAATAGCTCAGACTGTGGACAACACGCCCCCCACCTTGTGTATATTCTATTGGAAACAAATATTTTTTTTTAATTTTTTTTTTCCCTTAAGATTTATTTATTTATTTATACATGCACTGGGTACAGTCAGAAGCGCGGGAGGGTGAGAGAATTCACCAGAGCCACAGCGGGGAGCAGAGCAGGCAGAAGGACCGAAGTACACTGCTGAGGGGAGCAGCGGGCGGCAGGAGAGGTCTGCGCGCCATGTGGGACCCTCACCCGGTGGCCGGGGATCGAACCGGTGCTGCAGAGGGTGCGGGCAGCTTCACAGCCCAGCGCTCAACCTCTGCGCCACCAGGGAGGCCCTATTAGAAACAAATATTAAGAAAAACTGCCAAGCTCCGCAGGAGCAAGGACAGATCATGCACACCGTGTATACACACACTCTCCAAAACACAGACCCAGAGTTCATCCTACCACCAAGATTAAGTAGGGAAAAAAGACAAAAGTTCTCTAGTAGAATAGGGTTACAGTTTAAGCAAAGCTGCCTAGCAGGGGAAGGGTTGAGTGTGCCAGAAAGGCAGCTCAGAGACGCGCGGAGGGGGAACGGCTGTCAGGTCTGGTTCCTGGATGCCTTCACCCCACCGTGTCTGCCGCGTGAGAGCCGAGGGGCGCCATCCACAGCGCGCCCTCTGGCCCAGTTCCTTTCTGAACTCTTCTGGGCTCGACACCCTCTCTGCGGCCGTCGACTTCATTAGCTGCTACTCGCCCTGTTGGAGGTACTTGCTTTGCTTCCCCCTCAATTACGGTATTTTGGAGACCTAATTGGCTTCATGAAGTAATCCCCGGATCTGGCAGCATCTGTCCAGATACCCCGACTTCCTCTTCTGTTCCTGGGCGCGCGTGCCCCTGGCGCCGCATATACTGACCCGTCCGTCCCAGATGGGGCCGTGGAGGAAAAAGTCGACGGTCTGTCACAGAGCAAGGAAGATCATTCTTCTGCCAGGGTTATACCTGCCCTAAAGCCATCTTCTTTGAATCACACCTTAGTTCCAAGGTGTTGCGACCTAGAGAACCTGCTCCTTCCCAGGAGGGTCACGTTGCTGAGGCTTTTGGATAAAGCCTGCACCTTCGAGTCTCTTCTCTGGGGTTGGCTGCGTCCCCCACATGAGGCTGTTCTAATCTGCTTTGGGCTTAGCCCCAGGGGCTGGCACCCTACAGCACAGGTCAAGAAAGGCAGCTGGCCTCAAGGTCAGGCAAGCAGCTTTCACCCAGCGCCCTTGGTCCCGAGTGCCCCACCATGCTGATTCCCCAGACTCGAAGGACGGGCAGCGCTGGGATCACCCTGCTCTGCCGAGTAGGACGAGTGCGAGTCTCACGGCTCCTTCAACACTAGCCCCCGTGTTTCTAGCTCACAACGTGCCCCTGATTTCTCTGATTTCTGGAGGTGCTCATCCCATCAAACCCCGAGGTTAATAGGTTACCCCTCAGCTTTCCTCTCTGCTGCCTAACGGTGGGCTTCCTCGGTTGTGTATCAGTTGCAATTCAAGCCGACCACTACAAACATATGTGTGCGCGTGCACACATGTGTGAGTGAGAGACAGAGACAGAGAGGTGGGCGAGAGAGAGGCAGAAGGAGCAGGGAGAGAGGGCAAGAGAGACGCAGACAGATACGGCCCGCGCTGACTTGTGTTGCGGAGATGCGGCCTGTGCAGACGCGGGCACTGCTGAGGTGGTTTCTCTGAGGCTGTTCTTTCCTGCCTGATACCAGAAGAGGGTGGGCAGGCAGGTGGCGAGGAAGATGGGTGCAAAGTGCACAGAAAAATAAACAGAAGCCTACCAACGACCCCTGGCGCCCCGAGGAGCACTGAAATCTGAGTCTGTTCCCGCTGCCTCTGACCCTGGTGACGAGGTCCTGGCCCGGAGGACACAGGGCACCGCGGGGCGGAGCTGCGGGCCCAGCCGTGTCTCTGCAAGGTGCTGCCAGGTGTTGGGAAGGACGCTTGTGAGGGTGGGTGACCAGCCTCTGGGGCAGACGCCGCAGGAATAAGGGCCGCACCCATGCCAGGGACTCTGGACTCTGCGCTGGTGCTGTAGGGGACAGGCTCGGGTGGGGGCGGGTGGCAGGACGCCAGTCACCAGGTGAACCGTTACTGTGACATTCAAATACAGCCCCCAGCACAGGGTTCCCGTAGAGTGAGTTCCCAGACCCACTCAGGGATGGAGCTGCACACACACAGGCACGCGCACACGGATCCAAGCAATGCCGGGCGTGGCAGACAGCAGGTTCTAGCAGAGTGAGCGCCAACACCCTGGCTGGGACACGACTCCAGTGTGCGGGACATTACTTCTAGGGTGGGAATTGGCTGAAGTCCACACCAGATCGCTCTGGATTCGTTCTTAGAAGCTGCACCCGGATCTGCAATGATCTCAATAGATATTTCAACTTAAAAAAAAGACATCATGGGCCTCCTGGGTGGCGCAGTGGTTGAGCGCTGGGTTGTGAAGCTGCCCACAGCCTGTGCAGCGCCGGTTCGATCCCCGGCTGCTCCCCGGCCACCGGAGGAGGGTCCCACATGGCGCGCAGACCCCTCCTGCCGCCCGCTGCTCCCCTCAGCAGTGTCCCTCGGTCCTTCTGCCTGCTCTGCTCCCCGCTCTGGCTCTGGTGAATTCTCTCACCCTCCCGCGCTTCTGACTGTACCCAGTGCTTGTATAAATAAATAAATAAATCTTTAAAAAAAAAAAAAAAAAAAAGACATCACCCTGGGCATTTCCTGGCCCTGATGGGGCGGGGTAGGGACCCAGCAAGGGGCTCACGAGCAGCAGGACGTGGCACAACGATGGGACGTCACGTCTGGGGCTAGGTTTCCAGGGCCCGCCTGCCCTCAGCTGGAGGGTCTGCACGAGCAGGCTGGCGGGGCCTGAGGGGGAAGAAACGAGGGTCGTCTCCGGCAAACAGGGAGGCAGAAACGAAGGCTTTCCCCCTTGGAGGAGAGGGACCCCACCAAGGCCCGGGCGAGAGAGTGTGGAAGCCGGGAGGCGAGCACAGCTCCAGCCAACGCCAGGGTTTCAGCCTGTGAGGCTCAAGGCCCGGAACCCCGAGCCCCAGACTCTGAGACACACGTGCCTTGTTTCAAGCTGCTAAGTTTCCAGGTATTTCCTCCGCCATGAGACCTAATTCTGCTCTCGAGCTCATCCTGGGGCTGGGCTCTCTTCCGTATTTTGTCTGTCTGGGGGCGTCTGGCATTCCCGGAAGGAAACCGTTACGTATTGCTGAGCTGGCCTTTTCCGGGAAGTCATCCTCAGCTCTCCCATCAGGGCGTGCACGTCTGTGCCCCCAGGAGCATGTTAAAGCCCCCGTGGGACAGTATTAGAGGTGAGGGCTGGGAGGTCCCAAGGGTGGCGCCCCCTGGACGGGGGAGGAAGAGACACAGCACCCGGGAAGGCGGCTGTCCACCAGCCAGGGAGGGCCCCGGCCAGGACCCAAACCCGCCGCGCTCTGTCTAGGATTTTCCCGCCTCCGGAACCGTGAGAAAAACTCTCTGTGGTTCCAGCTCCCCAGTCTGTGGCGTTTTGTTACAGCAGCCAGCGAAGACTCACGGGCCAGCAGACCAACAAAGGTAATGAGAAACAAAATTAACGAGCACTCTGTTAAGTGACAGTAATTTGGTTCTCAAGTGCTCAGGCCACGGCTCTTAGCGGAGGAGCCGGAGAGAAACCCTGAACACAAAGGGCCCCGTTTCACTGTCATCCCTGAGCGGCGCCGCCGCGTCGCAGCGGTGCGCTTCCTGCAGCAGGATTTCAAACGCCCGGGTTTGCCATCTGCCTGGCTTCACTTGCATGAGCCGACACCAGTGAAAGGAAACAGGCTTCAAACAAACCATCCGTCTTTTCAACAGAGAAAAAGGCAGCGATGCCAAGGCTGCAGGTTCTCCATGCATCACAGCGAGCTCTGGCCCCAATTTCCAGAAATTCTCATTCGGATGATATCCAGGCAACTGAATCACCCCTCTGGCTTCCCGACGCAGTCAATACTTTCAAGAGCGAAAGGGAAAGTGAGCCCTGTGTAAACACCCTTGGTGCATCTGGGGAAATAAAACGCCCCTGGCCGCCTCAGCGCTCCTGTCCTGTCGGAGCCCACCCCGGAGACACGCGGTAGGAAAGCTCCAAAAACAAGCTGCGTGTTGGCTGGGGCAGCTTCACATACCCTGAGGGTCCCATCCACAGCTATTTGTGTGGTGAAATGCCCAGATCCGAAGGAGATGAGAAAACTCTGAACTAGGCCAAAAGGCCACTGCTCAGAGGAGGTCCCGAGGCTGAGCTCCCCAAGTGCCAGGACCCCACAGCGCCAGCCCTATCAGCCCCGGGGACCCAAGCCCAGATGGCGCAAAGCCCTCAAGACGGGGGTCTCCCTGCCCTCAGGAGACACTCTCAGTCAGCAGGTTAGCGCCAGGTCAGGATCCTCCGAAGGTCTGTCTCCACCCCTTTTATTATGGGGAGGGGGCAGAGACCGCGGAGACACCCCTCTCTCCGCACAGAAACAGGAAACACATCCTGCTCTGCCTCCCGTCCGTGGGGTGGGGCCTGTACATGCAGCTGCCGTGGGTGCAGGTCGGGGACCCCGTCCCGGCAGCCAGCTGCAGGTGCTCATCTGGCATGCACACTGCTGCGGGGATATGCGCACACACGTGTGGCTCACGCGCACACACGTATCATCACAAGTACACGCACACCTGTGCCCACAATCGTGTAGTGCAGAGGGGACCAGCATCTTCAGCCTTTCCGTTTGTGAGAAGACCAGCGTGAACAGCCAACCCCAGGGACAGAGACCAGGTTACACAGGAACAACCCTGAGGAGAGGAGAGACCCGCAGAGGGCGTGTTCTGAGATCCGTCTCACAGAAAAGGCTTCCCGGCACAGAGGGCGCCTGCAGGTAATGGACAGTTTCCAACAGGAATGTGCGGGGATTCCCCAAGTTCCCTCCCGGACATGCTGTGTGGCCCCGCAGGGCTCGCCCAGCCTGACTGGCTCTTGTTCTCAAAGCTGCCGCCGAGGGAGGCTTTTCTCAGGACCCCCAGGGGCGCCCCTCCCTCAGGGGCCCGGGCGTCCGCACACACTCAGGGGTGCTCCGCCCAGAGGTGACAGCGCTGAGGCTGGCGAGACGTGTGACCCGCGTCTCCAGAACAGCTGCTCCTCCGTGACTCCACTGCTTTGCTGTAGCCCCGCGGGAAAGTCGGGCGGGCGGGCCAGGCAGGCTGCTGCCCGCGAGGGGAGGGAGCTGGACGGTCAGGGCAGGCCGCTGCCCCGAGAAGGTAAGGGGATCGCCGCAGGGCGGGCGCCAAGGCCCACGGGCCCCAGAGCAGGTCCTTTCACCCAAGGCCTGGCAAATTGGCACAGGCAGGGGCAGAAGGAGAGGCGGAAGCGCGACCTCTTGCCCCACAGCAAAGAACCTTGCCCCTTCGCCACTAAAAGCCCGCAGCGTCTGCATGGAAGCCGGGCGCGTCTAGCTTCAGGTCCTGCTATCTCCAGGACACCCCGACACCCGGGGCGCTCTGCCCTGCAAAGGCCTCAGCTTCCGAATACCCCCGGGAACGTCACCGCGGGAAGGTGGCGAAAGGACAAAACCAGGACATTGCATCTCGCGGCCACGTCCAGGTCCAACAGGGGACATTTGAAGGTGGAGCCACGGGCAAGGGCCTGTGGTCACCCCGAGCCTTAGAGTCCTACCACACACACTTGGAGGCTAAAGAGCCTTCACTTCGGGGAAAAGAGACCGGAAGCCTTGGGAAACATGTTTTCCTGATGTTATGTTCAATCGCCAGCGCGGCTTCACCTTCCACAGCAAGCCACCAGCCAGTTCCCCTGGACGGCAGAGCTGACCCCACAGTCACCGAGTTCGCCTGGACGGCAGAGCTGACCCCAACACCTACTGACTGCCCCATGTTCACCTGCCTCCCCAATGAAGTCGCAGCTGTTTTTGTGGCTGTTTGGTTTTTTTTTTTAACAGATTAAATGTACAAACACATTCAATTTTTTTTTTTTTAAGATTTATTTATTTCTTTATACAAGCACTGGATACAGTCAGAAGCACAGGAGGGTGAGAGAATTCACCAGAGCGGGGAACAGAACAGGCAGACTGACAAAATACACTGCTGAGGGGAGCAGCGGGCGGCAGGAGAGGTCTGCGCACCATGTGGGACCCTCGCCAGTGGCCGGGGATCGAACCGACGCTGCAGAGGCTGCGGGCAGCTTTGCAGCCCAGCGCTCAACCGCTGCGCCACCAGGGGAGGCCCTCAATGCTTTCTTATCCAAAAATTAAACACTCTTCAGAAATGACAAATGCCCAAGTCTATTTACTTTGACACAACGTTGGGGTGATAGAGACCAGCCACTGGATTACATTCTGAGCTGCAGTCTCCATGGAACACAGCATGGAGGTGCCTCAAAAAATTAAAAACACAACTACAGTATGATCCAGTAATCCCACTTCTGGGTATCTGAAGACTATGAAGGCATTAATTGTGAAAGATGTATGCCCCCCTATTTTCACTACAGTAGTAGTCACAATAGCCAAGCTATGGAAATAATGGATGATCTACCAATAATGCATGATAAAGAAGACGTGGTATGCATGTGCGGTGGAATATTACTCAGCCATAAAAAGGTGAAATTGTGCCCTTTGCAACAACACAGGAGCTGCTGCAACCTTGAGGGGGTGATGCTAAGTGAAATAAGAGAAGGAAAAAGGCAAACACCAGATGTCTCCTCTTATCTGTGGAAAATAAAGGAAAAAAGCAAACAAAAGCAACGGTGGTTACCAGGAGGAGTGTGGACAGGGACAGGGAGCTGGATGGTGGGTGGTGCATGGTGACTGCACATCTGGCAGCAGTGTTGTAAATTAATGTCACCCTAATAACACTGATTGATTTTTTTAAAAGGTAAAAGCTAGGAACTAGCTCTCTGGGCAATGGAAAAGTCCCGAGAGGGGCAGAGCTTGGCACTGGGCCTCTGTGACTGGCACTGCAGGAAAGCAGTCTCCCTGATTACCGAACAGAAAGGCGCCAGTTTGTCAGGAGGGAGGTTTTTGCTAGTATTGAACTAAGAAGCTGAAACCTCTGTAAGGGATAAAAATGGAAGATCGGAACTTTAATAAGGGGTGGGGGAGAGATGGACCAAACAAGATGTTCTTTTTTTTGTTTTGTTTTGTTTTTTAAAGAGGCATGTATTTTTATTTATTTATTTGTTTGTTTGTTTGTACATGCACTGGGCACAGTCAGAAGCGCGGGAGGGTGAGAGAATTCACCAGAGCCAGAGCGGGGAGCAGAGCAGGCAGAAGGACCGAAGGACACTGCTGAGGGGAGCAGCGGGTGGCAGGAGAGGTCTGCGCACCATGTGGGACCCTCCTCCAGTGGCCGGGGAGCAGCTGGGGATCGAACCGGCGCCGCAGAGGCCGCAGGCAGCTTCGCAACCCAGCGCTCAACCGCTGTGCCACCGGGGAGGCCCCAAGATGTTCTTTTGGTTGACCATTTCCAATAGCAAACTTTGCCGAGAGCCGTAGTTTCAGACTATACACATCCCAAGTTCCAGAGACAGCTAAGCTGACAGTAAAATGCGGCCGAGTGGAGTCAGGCTCTTCCCACCGTGCCACAGGTCACCACGCAGGAAGGAGGTGCCCAGTGGCGCGAATGATCATCCTAGCACAGAGGTGCCATCCTCTGGAAAGAATATTTTTAAAGACGAGAACGAGATGACACATCTTTAGGATGGGTTCCTGCCGTTCCGCCACATTTCTATCCTGCCCTTCAGCTAGGACAGTGGGATGTGGTGTCAACACAGGATGGGGACGTGGCCTTCAGCCTGCATGGAGGCGTGATGGCTGAGCTAAAGGTGGGGGGCAGCCATGGGCTGTGGGGTGGTTATGGGGGCTGTGGGGGTGGGGCGTGACATGCATTCAGTTATATACATCTGAATTATATACAGTGCTGTAACCAATGTTTCCTCAGTGACAACCTTAAGATAATAAAGAAACAAAAACATCTTAGATGCCAAACACCTTACATGAACTTTTTCTGTTCTGTCCCTCACATTACCAGATAAAATTCCTTAATTGTCTGTATTTTAGATCATATTATAGCTACTGACCACTTAGGATTTTGCTTCTGATTATTCCAAATCTACCCATTGGAATAGCTAACAAGTTTGCATTTCTACCATGACGATATTTTCAGTACAATATGAGCAGCAAAATTACTACTTAGAATGTCTGAAAGAAGAAATAAGTACTCCCTGATTCAATTCATTTACAAAGTTCGAACACATGCTTATGTCTATTTTTACATGTACCCATATTGCAGAAAAGTTCAGATAATGAGCTTAATAATTATGCATTTGAAACTTTGCTTTATAAATTAGTTTTTTAATCACTGGTTCCTCTTAACATGCAGAACTCTGTCTTTTAAGAGAATAGGCTCATTTCCCCAAAGTTTTTGTTTCAAGCTTGCTGTGAAAGTAATTTTTTGAGCTTTATGTCCTACAGAGCTATGGTTCGTTATTTCTCCTCTGTTCTAACTCCCATTTCCAGTGGGCATTAAATAGCTATTTTGACTCAATGTCTGAATAAATTTTCAGTTGGCCGCGTTACACAAGTCTCCCCCGCCTGGCAGGGTCAGAACCGTGCCCACTGCACAGATGCCTCTGGGTGACGTCCCAGTCAGCTCCCCACCATCCCACCCCAGAACACCTTAGTTAGAGCCTGCACACCTCTGCCTCGGGGCTCTGCTGGGCTTCAAAATGCGAGATTTGATCAGAGCCCCAGCAACGAAAACACACTGTGGAGGAACCCCAAGCCTATGCGCTTCAAGATACAGAGGCATCGCACACGGTCCCTGACCTCAGAGAGCGTGTAATCCTGTTACCAAGGACGAACTGCAGAGAAAGCGCACACTCAGAGTGACAGTCCTACTCGGTAGGACATAGTCAGCGACAGCGAAGACGGTCAGTTAGGGGACGTTCCTCCAAGGAAGCTGGGATGTGGGGAGGGAGTGCAGCGTCTGGGGTGTGGGTTGGGGCTCCAGGCACAGTCAGGATATGCCCAGGACCTGCCAAGGGCACACTGCTTTCTCTTGCAGCTTGTCTTATTCCTTTTTTACCACCTGGGAGTTAAGAGAATTTCCTCTCTAGGATTCCCTAAGGTTCAACCAGTCTATTATTTGGCACTCCAAAACAAACAGGGAAAAAATGGGCAATCGCTTTAGTTGAAGTATGGGGTTCGCCATCAGGGGACCTGGACTGAGTTCTGGCTCCCCCGAGAACTGTGTAGGTGACTCAGACAGCCTTTCTGAGCTCATGGTCACAGTGCCCAATGTTGTAGAGTAATAGCTGTGTGACAGGTGTTACCCGCAAGTCTCGGTGACCAAGAGTTCCTTGTACCATCTAAGGAAGGATTCGACCCAGAAAACAATGCCACAGGGCCTCCCCGGTGGCGCAGCGGTTGAGCGCTGGGCTGGAAAGCTGCCCGCAGCCTCTGCAGCGCCGGTTCAATCCCCGGCTGCCATTCGAGGGTCCCACATGGCACGCAGACCTCTCCTGCCGCCCGCTGCTCCCCTCAGCAGTGTACTTGGTCAGTCTGCCTGCTCTGCTCTCCCCTCTGGCTCTGGTGAATTCTCTCACCCTCCCGCGCTTCTGACTGTACCCAGTGCTTGTATAAATAAATAAATATTTTTTAAAAAGAAAAAGAAAACAATGCTGCAAATTCTATTCTGCAAAAGCTGTGCCAACAAACACGAGTCTAGCCTGGCCTTAGACCAGTCGGAGGGCGGGGCTTCCCATTCTACAGAGCTTTCACTTAAACAATGCTGATGACAGAGCAACCCATGCAGGATTTAATGTCTTTCTTTGTGCAGAATGCACAGCAGAGATGCAAAGTCTGGGTGCCCCTCTGCTCCCTGTTCATCAGTCTGGGTGAAAGGTGACGGTAACCCCACCCACCCCCCGGCAGGAGGCTGTGGCTGGCCATCTCAGACCTCACAGCTGTGCAGAGCACCAGAGCAGGGAGGGGCCCTTTTCCAGGACACTGTGCGTCATGTTCACACGGGGCAGATGGAAATGACATGAGATTGTGCGCACAGACTGTACCTTTCAAACGTTAAATAGCAAATTAGTCTCAGCCCAAGTTACTGAATTATCATGAGTTACTAAATTATCATGCATCACCCATGTTGAAAGTCAGATTTCAGGAACAATATTGCTATGTTTTGACTGATGAATATTTAACAGTTAACTTTAGGACTCAAGATACCGGATTATTTTGTCTGGGGAGGTGAGAGAGCTGCATCCACACAGAGTGACAGGAGACAGCTACGTATCAGGATGGCTGTGAGTCTGTTAGAATCTTGCTACAGAATACGATGCTGAACAAAGACACACTGAGGCTCCCCAATATCCTTAGGTGAGCTGAAGTCATCTGACCATGGAATGACAGACTGACGGTACAAGGAACTGAAGTGTCTTAATTAATTGATGCTAATTAACTTTAAATTTTCCTTCTTCTGAAAGTCAAGAGTTTCATTTTGATTAAAAAAAAAAAAAAGCAGTTTACTACCTTAGCAAGAATGAGAACTAACACGGAATGCTTTGGTAGTTTATATATTGGAAGCCTTTTTGAAATGATTCTAGGAAACGACACTTTCAGATCATAAACTAGTGCCCAAACAAAACTGGTATGGCAAGGTCATCTTTGGGGGACACTTTAAAATTCAATCTCACAGGGCTTGTAGAATTCAAGGGTCCATTTCAGAGTATGAAAAATTCAAAATCTAGTAATATTCGAGGTTCTTCTTCAATCCCATCATCATGACCCAAGCCTAAAAAGACATTGGTATTTCATTTTTTTTCAGTGTGAGACAAGACGGCCCGGGGGCCTTAGCAGGGCAGGCTGGGCTCGGGCCTCTGCTGCTCACCGGGGGGCGTGGGGAACGGCGTCCAGCAGCATGTGGCTCATGCTACAGACGGGCTACCTGTACGTGTGACAATGCAGACACAAGTGCTGCTTCAACAGCCTCAGGGATGACAAGGGAAACAATGTGAGAGGCCTGACTTTGAAAATATTAGCTGCTTTGTTAAAAATCATTTAATAAAGCATCTGAGGTCTCAAAGTGCACCACCCGCAGGGAAGGCCTTGGAATGGACGAGAACCAGGGACTGGTATTATGCAGAGGCTTGGACATCCCCCTGAATTTGCCACTCCATTTCTCCTTTTCCCTGCTGCCCTATCCCTGTGAAATAATTTTCCCTGGTTCTGGCCCGTGTGGCAGGAGATGGCCGTCCCCGGGAGCCCCAAGGGCGCACCTGGCTCACCGTCCCCAGAAGCAGGTGGTGAGCGGCGACCCCAGCCCGCGTCCAGACCCCAGGGTGGCAGGGCCAATGGCATGAAGGTCGTGCGGTATGGAGGTGGCCAATTCCGCTGGGACTATGTACTTAAAAGTGGGGACGTTACCGGACAAGGCAAGGTGACTAAGCAGAGACCACAAAGGTGTCTTCTGAAGTCTTAAAACCAAGATTCTAAAACCTAAGCACGAACAGCTTTAATGATGGCTGCTGAGCCCATGAAAGCCCACTATTGCCTAAGAGCTTCAAACGAGCAGCGTAATTATCAAGATGTTTCATCCTAATTCAGTTCCAGGGGTACTTCGAGAGCCTAACTGTTGCCCAAGAAGGGGGAGACTTTGATGTCTCCATGTAATTGCAGGCAGAAGAACCACCACTGCTGCTCACAAAGCGCAGCAGCTGCCAAGCTCCTCTCATTATGCCCCAGGGACAGCCCAACAGGATACAGAGTAATCTAATTAAGTCAATCAGCCTGCGCTCACTATAAAGTGAAGTTCCTAAGCAAAGGGCCAGGAGCCTTGCGAGCAGAGAGCCTGCTGACGTCACATGAGGGAGTGCGCAGCACCCGGGCACATCCAGGGGACACCTCCCCACGCCTGCTAGACCAGACCTCCACAGAAGGACTGACAGCATCAAGCCACAGAAACAGACCGAGCATAAACCACCCCAAGTGGAGAGCAATTATCCTATAAACCACCCAAAGCTTTCCCATGGTGGGGGGGGGGGTAGGAGTGAGGGCAGGAGGGCAGTTGGCTGATATTTAGCTAACTACCCGAGGCTGCCAGTCCCCACACATCAGGCAGCAAAGCCAGTGCGCCCCGCAGGGCTCGCAGGAGGCTGTGTGCACCCAATGGCCTGTCTCAGCTCACCTCCCATGTGCACCTGGGCCTGACGCCAGCTCAAGCCCACTTGGTTTCTCAACAACCCACCTGTAGGGTAAGTGAAAAATTATCAGGCTTTTCCGCCCTCCCACCATTAACACTGAAGATGGATCCCTGAGGTCCTGCATGCCTGATGGCGGACACCTGGAGTGGGGTGTGGGCATGCATAGGTGGGCACCCCTGTGCTGAGATTGGGCTTATAAGGGCTGCGTCACGGGAATGCCAGCAGAATGCAACCAGCAGAAGAGAGCAACAGAACGAGAGCAGAACCATCAGGGAGGCAGAGACCATGTGAGAGCACCGGAAAGCCCAGGGAAGAGTGAGCACTCGCCAGGGGCTCGGAGGCCTGCCAGCCTCCCGGCACCCCCGCCTGCTGTGTACCTGGTAAAGCTCAATAAAAGCCTGAAAAAGCCACTGAGAGCTCCAGGACTCTCCTTTACCCATCCGCTCGGATCACAGAGATCCTGCCCTGTGCCTACCTGGCACTACACCACCCTTACCTTCCCATGTACCCCAATTTCCTTTTCTTTTTTTGATCTCTGTCTTATTTGTTCCCTTAGGGTTGGTCATGCCTATGGGCCACCTCATGCCTCCAGGGTTGCCTGTAATCATTGCCTGGAAGCTCGGAGTCGGCCTTTTTTGAAAACTCTGGGAAAATGGCTCTGGGCCCTCAGACTGTATTTCCTTTGTGGGTTGGCAACGTCTCCCCAGTAGGGGGCGCTGTCTCCAGCGAGACAGTGGAGGAGGAGGCTTTGCTTCCAGGTTCTGGAGCTCACTCAGGAAGCCCCTCCACCAAGCTCCAGGGGCACTCAGCTGGTTTGCTTTCACTTTGGAAGCAGAGCTCGGATGTCCTACAGCACGAAAGGAGAATAAGCTATGGAAAATGGGCAACCCACCAGACCTACAGCGATGGGCTGTGTCTGACACTGCCAGGCCCAGGTGCCAAGATCAGATGTTCCTATCAGCCACAACAGTGTCTCCAACTGTATCCATCTTTTTATACATGTGGGCTATCACATGATATGTACATACTATATAACATACACCTGTATGAGCATGTAACACACTCGTTCATGGAAGCTTTTGTGTTTTATGGACAAAGTAGGGATATATAGGCATCTCACCATCTTACGATGCAAAACAGCATTAGGAAAAGCAATGGGAAAACATTTCTAATATCTCAGCGACAAAGCTATGCCTAATCAATAGGGATATCCAAGTCTCAATTAAATGAAAATTTAAAAGGCTGTGTAGATACCAAAAAGTGTGAAAAAGTAACATGATGAGGAAATATTACACAAGGCCATACTAATCATATTCTTCTTTCTGAATTTGCCCTAAATTACAGGGATTAGTCTCAGGATTATTACATATACCAAGTACTTTCCATTCTAAGACCACATCTTTCAACCATCCTGACATCTGTTTGCCGTGCCCTTTCTTTAAAGCCATAATTATCACAGGGTAGCCTACAGAAGGTCGTGGGACTTATATACTGGAGAAGCTTGATTCTGTTAGAACTTTCAGGACTCACTCAGCACAATTCCTAAAAAGGAAGCTTTTCCCTAAAGCCTGTAGCCACGGTCTTCTCTCAGCTGTACCTGTGTTCCCCTGTATCAAGTGGCATTGCATAAACTTGAATTCTGGCTTCAAATTCTACGGGCACCACAGTAACTCACTGCTCGCTCAGCTTGCCCACGTCACACTACGCCCTTCCCTAATAAGCTACAGCCGGAGGGCAGCTTATAATGAGCCCGTGGAGGTGTCAAATGTGTCTGTTCCAGCCCAAATTAAAAATGCTGAATTTTCAACATTTCTTTAAGTTTCCCAGGGAGAAATCATTTCCCTGTAAACATCTGTTGCTGAGAAACACTAATCAGCAAAGTTCAGCCATGCCTTGGAAATCCGGCCCCCACAGAAAGCCCAACTGTGCTGTCTCTGGTCCAGAGCAGAGCGGCAGAAACAGCTCCCCGCCCACCGGCACCCAAGCGCCTTTCTCCCTTCCTGCAGTGCCGCCATGTTTTAGCGGGGATGGGGCTCTCACCAGGGCTGCTTTTCTCAGGGCCTGGGAGCTAAATGCGACCCTGTGACCTTGTCAATAAAATATTCAAAGAACGTGAGCACAAGTCCTAGGTAACTCCTCTGGGCCTAGCCCTCAACTCCCTGACCCCCCCAAAACACTTTTTCTCTTTGGAAGCCTCATGCTAAAGATGGGTATAAAGGCCGGACTGGGCACAGAGCAGGTTTTCTGATCCCATGCAGACTGGGTAAAGGAGGAGTCAGAGTCCTCAGTAGTTTTGCAGGTCCTTTATTGGGGTTCACCAGGCATATGGCAGGCAGGGGTGCTGGCTGGGGGGCTGGGAGGCTGGCAGGCCTCCCAGCCCCCCAGCAAGTCTTCACTCTATCTGGGCGTTCGTTCTGCTGCTTCTCGGCTTCTCTTTCGGCTTCGGCTTCTACTGCTCCTGCTGCTGCTGCTGGAGTCCCCCCGTGACGCCGCCCTTAAAAAGCACAGTCTTA
The DNA here is from genome assembly GCF_014898055.3 of Talpa occidentalis. Lineage (NCBI taxonomy): Eukaryota > Metazoa > Chordata > Mammalia > Eulipotyphla > Talpidae > Talpa > Talpa occidentalis. The sequence goes on from NW_023601322.1 coordinate 96,400,835, forward strand.
GCTCAGCTGAATCCCATCTACCTATGCCCACACCCTATTCCAGGTGCCCGCCATCAGGCCTGCATTCAGGACAAGGATCCATCATCTATCCTGATGGCGGAAGGGCAGAAAAGCCTGATATTTTCTTTACCCTACAATGGGAGACCCGAACAGTTTGGGTCCCTAAAGGACCGTGTGGAGCAGAGCCACTGCTGACGCACGAAGTTCGCCTCTGAACCCCTCCTGTGGGAGAAAACTCAGGAGCAGATTCAGATTCTTTCCCTGGCTGCAACATAGCAACTTTGTGGGTTGCAGGTCTCCACAAGTTCAAGCTGGGTCACCGTCTGCACCTGCACCCCAGCCCAGTGGGAGGGGCACAGGTAGGAGAGAGCACCACTTCCTAGCAGGGATGTGAACTAGAAGCGGCATGGCTATGTCCCAGAAGCCATCCAGAGCCGGGTCCCGTGCAGGCTGCAACAAAGGCTGCAGCATGCAGTGTCCAGGAAAGGCCCCCCACCAGAGCCAGAGCTCAGGACATCCACACCCGAGAGCAAGGCTGGAGTGAGAAGCACGAGCAGCCCATGAGGGGAATGTGGGGTCTATCAGCCCTGTGATCAGCCTGCTAGAGGGTCCCTGTGAAGAGGGTCCTTGTGAATAGGATCTTTAATTTGACTAAGATTAGTGTTTTAAATATAGTATAATCTGATGGAATTTAATGTTCTATTATACATTTTAAATTAAAATCAACCAATATAAATTTAAATTAATATGAAGTAATTTAGACTACTATCAAGGGGCCTCCCTGGTGCTGCAAGGGGTTAAGTCTCAGCACTATCACCATCACCGCTATGGCATGCATTCGATCCCCAGCTAGGGAGCTACCCACTTGGTGCAGCAGACCTCTCCTGTCTCGCCCGCTGCTCCCCTCAGCAGTGTGTTTTAGTAGATTCACCTCTTCTGCTTTCCTCTCTGTCTCTGATGAGTCCTCTCACCCCCTGCATGTCTGGCCTACACCCCAGTTTTCGTATGCATAAATTTTTAAAAATCTTTAAAAAATTAAAATAAAGAAATAAATCAACAGCAACAGGATGGGAACTAAAAGGATGTCATTAATCCATCTCCAAACTAACATTTCTGTGCTATGTTCTCCAGGTGTTAGAGTTTATGTCCTTATTATTTTTCACTAGCTATAAACGACCCTCTAGTTTTTTTAGTGGCACAAGAGAACCCAGATGGAGTAACTTTACCACCCAATTTGTTAGCAGATCACTAACGTGAGAAAGTGAAAGTGGCAACCGATGAATTTGTACGAAACTAATTTTTTTTAAATGAAGGGTTATTATTTTTTTTTAAGATTTATTTTTATTTGTTTATACAAGCACTGGGTACAGTCAGAAGCACGGGAGGGTGAGAGAATTCACCAGAGCCAGAGCAGGGAGCAGAGCAGGCAGAAGGACCGAAGTACACTGCTGAGGGGAGCAGCGGGCGGCAGGAGAGGTCTGCGCGCCATGTGGGACCCTCCTCCGATGGCCGGGGAGCAGCCGGGGATTGAACCGGCGCTGCAGAGGCTGCGGGCAGCTTCGCAACCCAGTGCTCAACCGCTGCGCCACCCGGGAGGCCCCAAACTAATTTTTCATGTACTCATTTTCTCTAAACTTACTTTCGCATGCAGTGCTTCCCAAAGGTATGGTGTGGCCGCTCTGGGGATGAGGTGACTAGGGATGATGTGGACTAACCTCGCAAACAGCTGCTAATACCCCAGGGGAGCAATGTGCTGCAGCGCTGGTGACTCAGCTTAATTTAATGAACACAACTCCTGTACATCGTAATGTGGTGTCTGAAAGACTAATAATCCCAGTCGAATTAAGGAACAGACCTCATCGGCATCTTCTAGAAGTCTCACGAGATCGGCTCTCAGCTCAGCTGGAATTTCAATTCTCAGCTCCAACTTCTGATAAAGTTCCTTCTCCAAATTCCATCAGTATTTATTGTCTGTGCTACCTGACCCTCGTGAGTCAGACAAGCAAAGAAACGCCCCTCTAAGATGGGCAGTGGCTCATCTTCCATATTACATAAGGGCCTTCTGTGCGAGGATTCAGCTTTCAGGTCCCAAAGCCCCACCACTGAGATTTCAGGGCTCAGATAACAGGCAAAACCCCCTCCGAGGGCAGGGGAATACGGACCCTGAAAACGTGTAGGTAGGAGTCACCGTGACGGCCAGAGGCATAAGAAAGGGCACCTGTCTCCAGAGAAGACCAGCCTCCTCAGGATGGGGAAACAGAAGCCAAACCTTCAGCTAGAACACCTTCAACCTCCAGCCAGATCCAGTGCAGCGAGGTGATAAGGGTGAGGGCCACACAAGCTAAGCCTGGGGAACACAGCCCCCATACTGCTTCCCCAGGCCATCCCCAAGTCCAGAAACATCAGGGCAACAGCCACAGTTCTGCATGCACCTGGTAGGCTTACAAAATGCCCTTCACACCTTTCACAGAGTGGCAACTGCTGTGTAAGGAAAACCCTTGAAGGCAAGCGCTGCCCAGAGTCACCCACCCAGGGTCTGGCTGTTCCAACTATAGTCAGCAAGCTTTGCTCTGCACAGAGGGCGCCCCCCCCATCAACCAGCCTCAGCCACAGACCAGCAGAGTCTCCTAAGGCATGGCCACTGCAGGCCCCAAGGGCGTGGCCCCCCCTTGAGAAACGAACACACTGACACAGGAAGGGATCCGCTTAATTCCTAATATCAAAAGCTATCATCTTTTCTTGGGGGTTTTCTTTTGCAAAAGCTCAATTTTATATTTTGACCAGGAGTGGCTTCTTACAAGTAAGTATTTTCATAATCGATGTTTGAATTAGTGCCCTAAATTATTTATGTTTTAATGACTAGGCTTTCAATACTGAATGAATAATTTTTGGCCATAGCAGGCAGCACTTCACAGATCTGAAACCAGTATGATCTAATACTCCAGGAATCCCGTTTAGAAGGGCTGTTGTCCACGGAGAAAAAGCAGTGGCTCCCTGCATGGACACCATCCTCCTAAGCCAACACCCACTTCCTGAGCAGCCAGGAAAACATTTACAGGCCGGACTATCCAGATAATTTACACGCTTCATTATGTTGGCGATGGCCTTTAAAAATCCTGATGTGAAAGCGTATCTGAGATAAAGCAACCAAAATATGCTTCAAGATTACTGCTTTAATCGAAAATAGAATGCAGAGAAAGACTGGTTAAGTTTGTAAAAGCGTTCCGTGCAAGCAGAGGAACCGGAGATGAGGCTGAGGCAAAGTCCGCACTGAGGAAGCCCATCCCCAGGTGTTCTGGGGCGCCCATTCATTCCTCTACCCACTTGCGTTCATTACGCACCTAGTGCTGCAGGGCAGAGGCTGTCAGGGATGAGGAGAAACAGAGTTCTGCCCAGAAAGTGCTGAGAAGGGCTTAATTTTAACCTTCCACATAGACAGTATATCGTCAGTCAGGCCCGGAATGAGACACGATCCTGGGAACAATCCTTGTCGTCTCTCCACTGCGTGTGTGTTTGTGTGCAACTTGTTTGTGCAACGTTTTGTTTCTGGTCTGTGAGTTTTCCTGGCAGGCAGTGTGAGATCTCTGAAGAGGGGATTTGAAAGGGTGCTAAGAAGTCAGAGTGGAGACCACACGGGCACAGCTAACCAGGTCGCCTAGAGTAAGCTCAGGCCACCAGCCGGGAGCGAGAGGGTGAGGGACGCTGCGTGCAGAGCCGGCACGCAAGCTAGGCGGGCGGGTGGGTGCTGGAACTGAGCCCTGGATGGTAGCAAGACCAGCTGAGTGCAGGTGTTCCAGGCTGCTTACCTGGGGTCCACCAAACTAATGCCCACAAAGGGCATATCTGCACGGTGAGGAGAACCCATACTTCCTCCTGCAGAGCGCAAACTACATCCCCTGCCAGGGCCGGAGCGCCAGCACTGCGCGGCTCTGTTGGCAAAACATTTTCTGAAATGAATGCTCTTTTTTCAGGTTTGTGGGCCTGTCAGCCTCTGCAATAAAAATGCGCACTTGTATTCTGGCTGCATTACCCACTGGAAAGGAAAGTTATATTCATCAGCACCCTTTCAAATCCCCTCTTCAGAGATCACACTCCGCCTGCCAGGAAAACTCACAGACCAGAAACAAAACGTTTCACAAACAAGTTGCACACAAACACACATGCAGTAGAGACAGACGACGAGGGTTGTTCCCAGAATCCTATTTCCCTGCGGGCCTGACTCACGATGCACTGTCTATGCGGGAGGCTGAAATGAAGGCGATTCATCTCTAGGTGTCAGAAATGTGATCGGAGCAAGCGCTTAGTCTAAGCGCCCTCCCACCACCACCAGCATCGAGGAGGGCTCCCCGCGGCAGTGGAAACAGCTCCTGAGTCCACACCAGTTACAGACATGACGGACAGACCCGGCACGCTGCCATTCGAGTAAGTATCTCCAAATGCTCCTCCTCACTCATCCTGGTGGGACCTGGCCAGTCTCCAAGACCCACCCCTGCCAAGGAAAGCTCAGTAAAGCTCCGCACACCCACCAGTTGTGGTTTGATTTTCTTTTTGGTCACTTCTGGTTTATGCTCACAGGTTGTAGAAATTTCAGCTGCCTCTCTTTTCACCCTTCTCTATTCATACCCTCAAATCTGTTCAGAGAATTGCCCTTCAGGGGGGTCTGTTGAGAGGGCAGGTTTCCTACACTGTTTCTCCCCAACACCATGAATCCTAGACAGAGATCTAACTACCCCTGTAAAGAGCTGCACAACAGGAAGCCCGGGCCCCAATTCTTTCTGTTCCTCTTGAAGAGCCTCTGAGCCAGGAGAGAGTGATGAGGAATGAAATACCATCACTTGGGAGCTGATGAGACAGGAAACTCTCGGAGTAGAGTCACCTGTCTGGGTAGTGGGCCCACACTACACTTTAACTCAGGTGCGGCTAGTGGAGGCTGCAAGGAACCAGAAGATGTAGCACAGGTGGTCAAGGGTAGGAAGAAACAAAGGAAACAAAATGTAGTAACAAAAAAGGTGAGGAGTGAACAACTCCAGAGCCTGCTTGGCTCAGAGAGAAACACAGCTGTCAACCCATCTCCATGAAAAGCAGAACCACAACATCAACATTAGATTCTCCAGGCAACCCGAGTCAAGGCTGGCAATGTTCCCAGAGTGGGTGTACAGGGGGAGCTGGCGGGACCCACAGAGAGACCTGTCTGCTCCAATCCCCCTGCCGACATCAAGAGCAGATTTTTACAAACTTCCTAAAACCTTACTGGGCATCACTTTTCCCCCCCGATAGATCATTGTGGGGAAAGGGTATGAAGGTGGAAAAGATGAATCCTGCGTGTGGCAGGTACACCAGACACATGTCCTGAGGCCTTCCGTGCCTGCCAGCAGGTTGGGGGGAAACTGGGGGCCAGTAAACTGCACACCTGCTGAGGAGACACCCCAGGATTCTTCTTTATGATCATTTTTACTGAGGTCATGTTAGTTCACAGCAGGGTATATGACTGAGGGGAACAGGTCACCTTCAGGTGCCTGTGCCTACCCCACCCACCAGGAGAGCACCCACAGGCCTCCGCACACCACAGTCCACTGGGTCCCCCCAGTTTGCACGCCCCTCTTATAGTGTCACTTCTTCAGCCAGAGTTCAAGGAAAACCCAGAGATTCTAACACGAAGACGGGACAGGCTTTTCCTCCAGGGGTGCTCTCAAAGGGCACCTTGTCACCGACCGTCACGGTTCATAGGGTCATTTCTTCAGGGACTGGACAATATGGGGAGGTCAGTAAAAACACCTGGGTGTGGGCTCCCCATCACACAGTTCAGGTTAGCAAGCAGAGAGCGGCATGGATCTGAAAACCCAGAAAAAATAATATTGTGGGAAGTTAACAGGACCCAGAAAGAAGCCCCACTGGGCGATGGCCCAGAGAACACCGTTTTGCCCGTTGGCTGCTGGCGCGCGGCCTGCAGTTGGCTGAAGACGCGTGAGGCAGGGAGTCCTAGGACGCAGCGCTGGCAGTGACAGCGGGAAGCCTTCCCGCCAGCCTCCATCGCTCTCGCGCCACCACGCTTGCCCCACAAAATAAATTTCAACTGCTTTGTAAAGGGAAACAGTGATGACAACCCCTCAGCCCAACCACCACGAGAGTCACTGCCTGTGAGCACAGAGGGGGGTTTTCAACCGGGGAGACAGGCCTGACAGGGGCAATATTTTAGCCAGTATTACACTCACATCCTCTGGTAAAACAGACAAAAAGGAATTTAGAGAACAATTTAGCCAAGATGCTTTGTTTTTGAAAAGGGGGTGAAACTGGCCCAACTGGTCTCCGGCCTGTGGGGCCAGGGTGAGGCTGGCGCTCAGACACCCTGAGAGCCCGTAGCCAGCGGAAGGACAAGCTGTTCACTTCTGCTCCCTGAGCCTTAGCACTGGGCGTGTGCAGCCCTGGCAGCGCCCGCAGGAGCCCCAGGCTTTCCTCTTGGGCGGCTGGGGTGCCTCATTCAACCCATACTTAGCAGCCAAACCCACAGCGGTTTGCCAGCTTAGCCCTTGCTGATAAACTGCGATCGGGAAAAAGGCAAGTCTTGTTCAAGACCCACGAGAGACCCAGCTCTAACACAACCCCTACGTGATGGGGGGAACGGCCTCACGGTTCACGACAGAGCCGCCTGGAAGGGCTGAGACCAACGCCTGGCAGAACGGCGGACACGCCCCAAACAAAAACCACACAAAAACCACACGCTTACTGAATTCCAAACAAGAATACAACCGTCAATTAACATCTGGTGCTGGGATTAAAACATGTATAGTCTTTGTTTCTAGAAGTTTGAAAAAAATCACACTCGATGTTTAAATTTCTCTGCAAAGTGCACTTGACTTTGTTTTCCAGCTCCTCAGCTTCCCCTTTAAACTCAGAGCCACCAAGCGGGAGGCAGGAAGGGGAGGGGAGCATTTCATACCGACTCTGCTGCTAGGTTTTTTGTCTTTTGTTTTTTTTTTTTTAAAGAGGCACGTATTTTATTTATTTATTTATTTGTTTGTTGAGAGAATTCACCAGAGCCAGAGCGGGGAGCAGCGGGCGGCAGGAGAGGTCTGCGCACCATGTGGGACCCTCCTCCGGTGGACAGGGAGCAGCCGGGGATTGAACCAGCGCCGTGGAGGTCGCGGGGAGCTTCGCAACCCAGCGCTCAACCGCTACGCCACCGGGGAGGTCCTCTGCTGCTAGGTTTTAAGAAGCATCTTGCTTTGTTGAACAGGTAAATGTCCACTACTGGTTTTGTCGCTTACTTGCCTTACCACATAGAACTCCCTCCCACCCCCTCCATTTTGCTGAAAATGGCTGCACCTCATCTTTCCAGAGGGCTGGAAAGTATTCCAGTGTGGACACAGCCACATCTTCTAGGTCCAACTGTCTACCGATGGGGAGATCATTTTAAGTTTGAAACACAGGTCATGTAGGGGCTCCAATGCTGTCCTGGGGGACTTAAAATCCTACTGGGGGGACTTGATCAAAGCAGAAAAGCGACAATTGGGTCTCCCTGGTGGCGCAAGGGGTTAAGTACAGTGCTGTGAAGCTGTCCGCAGCCTCTGCAGCACAAGTTCGATCCCCGGCAGGCCAGGGAGCTACCCACATGGCGCGTCAGACCTCTCCTTACTCGCCCGCTGCTCCCCTCAGCAGTGTACTTCAGTCTATCTGCCTGTCCTCTTCCCCACTCTGTCTCTGGTGAATCCTCTCACCTCCTACACCTCTGACCTGTCCACCAGTTAAAAAAAAAAAAAAAAGAAAAGCGACAATTCACACTGAGGAAAGGGCTTTCTGTTGAGAGATAATTCACCATTCTAGACACGCATAGTTGGAGAGTCCTCGAACACAACAGTCCCCCAGGAGGCCGGGCTCCGGGACAGCCAGACAGAGTGCTGACACCTGCAGATGTGACTGTGGGCCTGGCTGGCTGAGGGGGGCAGCGCAAGTTGCTGGCGCAGGGTGCTTGGGACTAAATGTGTCCTTTAAAAAGCACTTTTGTGACACTGCACGTATCCATGCCAACAAACTGCTTCCCCGCCCAGAAAACACTGGCAGACAATTATTCTCCTACCACAGAAGGTGGAGCAGTGCCTTACTCAGCGCTCCTGGAAGGGACACTCACGCTTTCTGAAAAGGCCCAACGCAGGCGGAACCGCTTGCTCCCGTACTATTAGTGACAAGTCCTGGCAAGCAGCCCAGCAGCCACGAGCTGTCCCTGCAAACCTGACGGGATTTTTTCTCTCTTTTTTTTTTTCCTTTTTGTGCTGCTTTCACAGGCTCTAGGGGTCTGAATGACTGTGGCAAAAATATAGAGAAATAACATTTGCCTCTAGCCACCGCACTATTCCTGTCAGCTGGAGCAACCACTAAATGGTGAGACCTTATAGTGAAAAAATGTCTCCCCGGTCAGTTCATTTCTTTTACAAAAAAGGGTTCAGTGAACCTAAGAGGCCAGATAGTTCTTTCTTCCTTTAAAAAAAAAATTAGTTTGGGTCTTCATTTTTAGATTGTCAGTTTCTTTATGGTACCATTTCAAAGACACATAATAAAAAGAAGCAAAGTCTGCTCTTTTTTTGTGAGTCTTATCAGACAAATAACTTTCATTTTCAGACACAACTTTCATTTCCAAGAAAGTTCAACAATCAGACTTGATAATAGGGATAATTCCGACGCGAGAGAAAGCTTGCAAATGAGAACCTGGGAGGTGCCAGGCTCCTGAAGAGGGTCCCCTGAGGCTGGGTACTGCCCGCTGGCCCTAGTGAAGAGCCATCACGTGCCAGTGGCACCTTTTACTGAAAAAAAAAAAAAAAAAATCACTGAACTGTGACTGCATATAACGAGACTTCAGGTGTACAGCACAGCCCGGGAGTTATGTATCAGTGGACCCTGCACCTTTTTTAAAAGCGCATCCTCAGTGGGGGCCAGGGTGGAGAAGCGGCACCTTCTACAGTGTCCGATGGGGAAATAAGGGAAAAGGCTTAGGCTGGACCATCTAAGAAAGGGCAGCCCGTCAGGGGACCCAGAAAAATGCCCCTCAGATTGTTAGATGGATGTAACCGAAAACTCAATCATTTACGTTTCAACGGCGCATGGTGAAGGGGGTTCCTGGGTCTCTCTCCGACTCCCCAGTACAATTTACAAGCGCAAAAAGCCTCTCCAATGGCTCTGGTCGTTTCAGATTTCAGATTTTAAGGCGTTTGCCTCTTTTCCTGGCCACCAGGAGCAAAGCCCCGAACCGCCGCATCTCTCCAACACTGGAAAGATGTTTTAGAACCGTCTGTATCTCCTGCATGGATCCAAAGTGACGCCCCGAGAGCGCTGCGCGAGAGCGAGCCCCCCAGGAGCAGGAAGTGAAAGTGGCACCCCGACCGCGTCGCCGGGCTCGGCGCTTCTCCCCCGCGGCGCGGCGGGCCACGACGCACAAGCCTGCGCCTCCCCAGCCATCTGGAACTCGTCTCCCGGCGGGTGTGGCCCAAACCGGCCGGCGCGCCCCGGCGGGCGCGGGCTCCGGGCGGGGACCCGGCTGCGGGCCCCCCGCGGGCACCGAGCCGCCCCCGGCCCCCCGCCCCCCCCAGCAGCGGACCCCCACGCGGCGCCGGGCGGGGACAACTGTTACCGCGCGCGCCCGACTCACCGCCGGGCTCGGGGCGGCCGCGCTCCCCTCCCCGCGCAGGGCGGCGCTCTCGGGGTCCCCGCCCGGCGCCCCGACAGGCCGCCCGCGCCCCCCGCCCTCGCCCCCGCCCCGGGAGCGGGCCTGGGGCGCGGCTCCCGCCCGGCGACCACCTGTGGGGGCCTCGGCGCGCGGCCGCCAGGCAGGCGCCCCCGCCGCGCGCGCCAACTTTGCCCGCGCCCCGCGCCCGCGCGTCTCACCTGCGGCCCGGCCGGCGGCGGGGGCGCTCGCCCCGCGGGCCCGGCGGGCGGCCGGCGCCACGGCCAGGGGCCCCTCCGCAGCAGCATCTCCGCGCGCGGCGGCCGCTCCAGCCAGCGCGCCAGGGGCCGCCGCGCGCTCGGGGGCGGCCCGCGGAGGGTGTGTCCCGGCCGCGGCGCTCCCGCCCCGCGCTTTTCTCTCCGCCGACCGAAAACGGGAGGCGGGAGGGGGCGTGTCGCGGAAAGGCTGCGGGGAGCCCCGCCCGCGCCCCTCCCGCCCCGCCCCGCGCGCCCCGCCGGCCGTGGGCCCCGAGCCGTCTCGGGGATGGGCGCGGGCGGGCCTGTCCCGGCACTTGGCGCCCTCAGAGCGCGCCCTCCGGTCCGCTGCACCCGGCAGGGGCGCTGGCGGGGGCGGAAAGGGCCTCGGGATCTTGGGGGAGGCAGGGCTGAGCGCACCGAGCGGGGAGCGGGCCCCAGGACTCTGCCTCCCGCGAGGGGCCGGGCGCGTGGCCCGGCCGGCCTGGCGTGGCTGCCCCGCGCCCGTCCCCACGACGGGCGGCCGGCTCCGAGCTCCTCGGGACAGCCTGGCCCTCGCTTCCAGGCCAACCAGGGGAGGCCCTTTCGAGGCACTTATTGGAAGGAGCTGTCTTCCTAACGCCCAAAGCTTTAGCGAGTGGGTGTTTATGAAAAGAACTAATGGGGGGGGGGGCTCCCTGGTGGCGCAGGAGGTTGAGCGCCCCGCTGTGAAGCTGGCCACAGGGCGCAGCAGACCTCTCCTGTCTCGCCCGCTGCTCCCCTCAGCGGTGTCTTCAGTCGTCTGCCTGTTCCGCTCCCCACTCAGTCCCTGGTGAGTCCTCTCACCCTCCACACCTCTGGCTTGTACCCCGGTTCTTGTATGCACAAATAAATAAATCTTTCCAAAAAACCCTACATCTTAAAAAAAGAAAAACAAAACTAGTGCTCTGACATAGTTTACTAGAGTTGCTAAATAACACACTGGATGACCCGTCATTTGAATGTCACATAAACAGCAATAATTTTTTTTTTAAGATTTATTTATTTACACAAGCACTGGGTACAGTCAGAGGCGCGGGAGGGTGAGAGAATTCACCAGAGCCAGAGCGGGGAGCAGAGCAGGCAGAGGGACCGAAGTACACTGCTGAGGGGAGCAGCGGGCGGCAGGAGAGGTCTGCGCGCCATGTGGGACCCTCCTCCGGTGGCCGGGGAGCAGCCGGGGATCGAACTGGCTTCGGCAGAGGCCGCGGGCAGCTTCGCAACCCAGCGCTCAACCGCTGCGCCACCGGGGAAGCCCAACAGCAATAATTTTTTTAGTGTACATATGCCCGGAACATTGCATGGGTCAGCCCTTCTTTTAAAGACTGAAATAACCGGGCTGTTATACTAGATCTGTTGTTTACCTGACTCAGATTTAACTGGGCATCCTGTACTTCTATTTGCTAAATCTGCGGGGAGTTTTAGTTAATGGCTCCCAGCTGGCGAACAAAGCCGCAAGGGGCAAATCTCTTCACTATCTTCTTTATTGAAAAAAGATGGCGTTTCCTCGTGGTAAACATTTTCTTATCATTGAAGACAAATGCATGTGTGAAATGGCATCTGCTTTTCAAAAAACAACTGCTCTAGACAGAGGGTGACACCTTAAACATGAAGTTCAAGTTAATTTACTTGATTATAGGGTAACGTAAAAAATGTCAGGCTTTTCTGCCCTCCCGCCCTCAGGACAAATGACGGATCTGCGGTCCTGAATGCAGGCCTGATGGCGGCACCTGGGGTAGGGTGTGGGCATAGGTAGATGGGATTCACCTGGGCTGAGACTGGGCTTCTAAGGACAGCGTCACGGGGACGCCAGCAGAAACCAATAAGCCGAGAACGAACAGAAGCCGAGAGAGAAGCAGAGAAGGCCGGAGAGCCCAGATAGAGTGAAGACTTGCTGGGGGCTGGGAGGCCTGCCAGCCTCCCGGCCCCCCAGCACCCCTGCCTGCCGTGTACCTGGTAATCCCAATAAAAAACCTGCAAAACCACTGAGGACTCCGATTCCTCCTTTACCCGGTCTGCTGGATCATAGAAAACCTGCACTGTGGCCTGTCCTGACTCTACACTGATCGTAGCCTTGTCCTTCCATCAGTTAGTGCTCCAAAGAAAGACGACTTTGCTTCTGGGCCACCGTGAGCGCAGCTGCACTGAACTGGAGTGCAGTTGTCTTTTTGATTACTCGTTTCATTTCCTGTGGCATTGCTGGATCTATGGCTGCTCTATTTTTTATTTCATTTTGATCAGCACAAGGCAAGTTTATTAAGGCAAAGAGAAAACGCAAAAAGAAATGCCTGCATGGACACAGGCAGGCAGAATAGCTGCTGTTTTTAGTTTTGGATGAACCCCCATACTGTTTTCCATAGTGGCTGCTCCCAATTACATTCCCAAGGGCAGTGCACAGGGTTTTCTTGTCTCCAATAGCCAACATATTGGCTACGTGTCCACTGAGGGGCGAATAGACAAAACGTGACATGCAGGTCTTCTTGAACTATGATGTTTTGTCCCGATAAACCTCTGAGAGTCGAAAGTATCTTAAGGTGAAAATACATTTGTAGGGTTAATGAAGTTATCAGGCTTTTTTTTTGTGCCCTCCCTCCGCTAGCTTGGATGCCCAGGGTGAGGGGTGTGGACACCTGGGCCCAGAGTCGAGTCCATGAAAGTGCAGGTCACTCTAGGAGAGAGACCATGAGACCACACGAGATTGAGAACTCAAAAGGGACCAGAAAGAAAGCATGGAGATTCGTTGGGGGTGGAAGGCTCAGTTGCTGCCTCCTTGCACCCACCCTTCCTGTCTGTGTGTCAGGTTACCTGGCTCCCTGCTCCAATATTAAAAGCCTGTAAAACCCATCGATGGCTCCTGAATCTGTTGTCTGCCCAATGGACAGTGCTTGCACAAAGCTTAATTCACCTGATTTTCTGACCATCATAGCTTAGTCTAATTGAACTGGAATGTGCAACAACCACTTCCATTAATCTGTAGCTGGGCAATGTCGTCTATATAGCTTGTCTTATAACAAAGTCCTGAATTTCTTACGTCACTTATGGAACACTTACTGAAGGTGAAAGAACCCGTGGCATACCTTTGCGGCCTTGTGATCGCCAGGCTGCCTGGGAGCTGTAGCTGCTGCCCTGCCCAGCACCTGTTGAGGATGTTACCACATAGCACAAGACCAGGAAAAGGCTGAAATTCAAAAATCAAAGTTCCATTTTACTGAATGTGCATCACTTTTGCCCCATCAGTCAAAACAAAAACAAAAACAAAAAAAAACCCCACAAATCAGTCAAGCCTTCCTAAGTCAAGGACCACTTGTGTACGTATACACAATGAAAAAGCATTCACCCACAAAAAGGGAACCCAGTTATTTGTAATGATATGGATAAACCCAGGGGTCATGATGCTCCGAGAAGTCAGTCAGAGAAACACAATCCCTGCTTTATCTCGTTTACATGTGGAATCTAAAACAGTCAAACCCTGAGCTAGAGGGTAGACAGTGACTCCCAGGGGCTGGGAGATGCAGTCAAAGGACCAAACTTTCAGGCAGAAGATGAACAGGTTGTGAGGCTCTAGGGCACAGCACCGAGATCGTAGTATCAATGGTGCTTGTGGACTATGATTTGTGAAAATTTATAAAATTTATATTTGATTTTATAGTTTGCCAACTGCAGATCTTACCTGTATTCAACATACACAAGCATAACTGGCCTCCCTGGTGGCGCAAGGGGTTAAGACGCAACCTATGAAGCTGATCCCCCAGCCAGCCGAGAAGCAACCCACATGGCACAGCAGACCTCTCCCTACTTGCCCGCTGCTCCCCTCAGCAGTGTACTTCGGTCAGCCTGCCTGTTCTGTTCCCCACTCTGCCTCTGGTGAATCCTCTCACCCCCTACACCTCTGACCTGTGCCCCAGTTCTGTATGCATAAATAAATAAATCTTTAAAAAATACATACACAAGCACAAGCACAATCACAAGGTAACTAAGTGAGGAGATGGAAGTGTTACTTGAATCCTTCACGATGCAGACCTGGATCAAAGGGACATGTTGGACACTTTACATACCTTATGTTTGTCAATTATACCAAAAGATTTGTGGGGGAGGGAGAGAAAAGTGCTTTATTAGAAAAGAAATGGAGAATAAAAGGAGTTCATTTTGGAGCACAGAATCTGGCCCTCCACACCACTGTCATAGTGTTGTTCTCAAAGTTTTTGTCTACATTCCCTTCAATTGCCTGTTCTTAGGGCAGTTTTATAATACTTTCTATAGAGGGAACAGGAAAGACACTTATTTTCTTCTCTAGCATGACTGCTTTGCTTCACAGTTTAGAAAAGTTTCTCTAAACTTTACAACTCACCATTGGAGATGTCATGTTCATCTTTTGTTATTAAATTGGAAAAGACAATCTTAAATGTTTTCATGTCTTAGCTGTAACATTTGAAAGAACATGCTAGACTTGTGGGTCTGCTGTTTCAAGCATCATTTGTTTACTGGTCACATCTCTCTAGTAACTGGGACACATTCATACTGCAGTAAGACATTTGGCCCTGTACTTCTGTGGCACAGCACAGGGTCAGGTGAGCCAAGGGGAGACAGGACAACTTTCTGGAAGCCATTCCTACATGGGCACCACTAGCAATACCTTCGTAATACACAGTCACACAAAAATATCCCACAAAACCCAAAACAAATGTATCTCCAACTCACCTTACTCTTTGCTGGATCTTAAAAATGGCCATGGCCACTCGCTCACCTGACACAGAGGGATGCATGTGTCACAGAGGAGTGGATGGAGAGCAAAGAGACGTGGTTTTAATTGATTCCAATTAAAATACCTTACTTTAAAAAATACTACAAAAATATGACCAAGTGAACCTAATGCTAGCTCCCCCTACCATGCTTTGGAAAAAAACTTGCACGTGTGAAGAGCCTTGAAATTTAATCTAAGTCAACTTTGCTGACATGTAAGTCTGCAATAAATATTATTATCCCAAACCTCCCACAGCCCTTGGTGCCTGTCTTTTATAGCTTATCGCACTGAGTTTACCAGCACTCACATCGGGCTCTCCAGCTAGATTATAAATGCAGGCGTGACTTTATTAACCTTTGTACCTTGAACAGAACCTGCTTCGAATTGGAGACTCAGTGAACAATGAATAAGATTATGCTCATGGAAAGGAAGAGGGAGTACTAGAAAAACTTAAAACAGATGTGACTAAGAAAGTCTGGAAGCTGTGGCTATAAATAGGAAGGATAACAGTATGCAGAGACAGGAAGCGCCTGGTCAAGTGCTGCAGGGAAAGATGGAACCCTGAGGACGAGAGGGGAAGGCACACAGGAAGGAAGGGCCTATGAAACAACCTGCCTGACCAGCACTTCCACAAGCACTCCAGGGAAGCACCTCTGTAGGTGCAGAGAGCAGACCAGTAGTTGCCTGGGGCTGGAGGTGGATTGGAGGGATGCTAATAAGCTCTAGGAATCTGAGTTATGGAAATGTTCTAAACCCATTTGGGCTGATTGCTGCATGAATCTGTAAATTTGCTGAAAATCCTTTCATTGTATACTTCCAATAAGGGAAATTTCTAGTATGTAAATTTTGCTTTAATAAAGCTGTGAACATTTTTTTCTGAAAGCTGAGATGAGCGATTCAAGAGTGCAAAGACTCATATGTAGGGAGTGTTTATGAACTAGTTTGCATTGAATACTTCTTCCTCATCAGTATCCCCACAACCTGTACACAGAAAAGATCTCTGTGCTGAGTTGAGGGCGGACAAGAATCCCCGAGAACACGTTCCCTTTGAATATACACGGGGTCTCTGAAGTAATTTGCTGACCTCCCCCAGAACCAAGTTATCACAAGTGTGTGACTACTCAAAAGAAATGACACGTGAACAGATGCAGAAGTCTAGCATATTCTTCCAGTTACAGCCCAGACATGAGAGCACTTATGAATGTCTTCCCCAATTTAATAACAATCACAAAGATGGACATGACATATCCAATAGAGAGTTGTAAATTTTAGAGACATCTTTTTCCCCCCCAAAGATTTATTTTATTTATGCACACAAGAACAGGGGTGTAGGTCAGAGATGTGGGGAGGTGAGAGGATTTATGAGACAGAATGGGGAGCGGAACAGGCAGATCTACTGAAATACATTGCCGAGGGGAGCAGCGGGCGAGACAGGAGAGGTCTGCTGCACCATGTGGGTCAGCTCCCTGGCCAGGGGTCGAACTGCAATGGCTGCAGATTGCTTCAGGGTGCTGAGTCTTAACCCCTTGCGTCACCAGGGAGGCCCGTTTACAGATGCTTTTCTAAACTATTAATAATATGAAACAAAGCCAGCATTCTAGAGAAGAAAATGAGTATCTTCCTTGTTCCTTCCATAGAAAGTATTATAAAATTGCCCCAAGAACACACAATTAAAAGGAACGTAGACAAAAACCTTCAAAAAAAGTATACAGTGATGTGGGTGAGGGCAACTAATTTTTTAAAGTGTTGTTTTTCTGGGCTTTGTGCTTTAAAGAAAATTGTGATTTATGACGTTTCCTGTGACAGGAGTTGAATCTAAAATGGAGCTAAAAGATATGAATTAGAATCTCACACGTGCTCTCAGGAAAATAAATCTGAAGGACTGAGAGGCTGACTCCTTCCCTGTAAGTGCTGATTTACAGGGGACTAACATTTAGCTCCTGACCAGTAATGTCAGCCAAGAATCTCTCCCTGTCCTCAAACTAAAAAAATCACTGTCTGGTGCTGTCTGACCTCCCCCACCCATCCCAAACCTTCAATGGCCTCATCCGTAGCGTGAATTCCTCTGCTGTTCCCCAGTCAACTCAGTTTCTGGTAATTCCAGCTTGCCTCTTGGTTTACCTCTTGGTTTAGCCACTTTTCTTGCTCTAACTAAATATTCATTATCATGACCATTTTATGTTCCTAATTTTTTATTTTTTATTTTTTTCCAAGCGTGTCCCCAGATTATATACATTGCAGACTCCACACCCCAGGTCTGCCTGTGCATCTCTGTTGAGCACTCAATCACCAACAGCTGGGTGTTACATGAGAAATTCAACACTTCATTCCACATGTTCTTACAAAACTTGTACCCTGGCTTTAGCATCTCAAGTATCCCAAGTAGGGACAGCAAGGGTCAGAACACAGGGACTGCCCCAGGTTATACTGAGCAGAAGGACTAGAATTCAAATTTCCTCGTTTGACTCTCAACCCCCTATTTTGTCTCTGCAAGTTCATGTAACAGAATGTGACAGACTCCACTACAGTGTTCTTCTTGATCACTGATACCTAATTGGCTGCCCCTCTGCCTCTTGGATGATCTTTCAGTTTCTATCTACCAAAGTGCAGAGAGCTGGCTAGCATTCTTTACCCAGGGGGAGAGATAACTCAATTTTTGGAGGGTCTGTGTCATCAGTGACCCCTTCTCTCACTGGGTTGTTGTGTTATTCCATGAGATTTTAGAACTGAACATGGAAGTATTAAGAGGCACACTGGAAAGTCCTGTGGATCCCAGATAGTGGCCTCCCTGCTCTGCCATAAAGCAGCAAATGAACTCCTCTTCAGAAGCAGGATCAATGTCCTCTGGCTGTTGGTATACGGAACTCCAATGGCCAAGTAGCAGCTATCCCTTCCAATTCAGAAAGAACACTTTTATGTTGCCTGATGCAAGCATCTGTCCTTTGCAAACGAGGACCATAAAATTCTGTGACTAGATAGAGTTCTCTCTTCCAATGTTCCCTCTTCCAATGTTGATCCCCAGCCCTGTGTGTTCTGGCTATAGGAGAACAATGTTGTAGACTCCCAGTATAGTCTGCACCCTGCGGGAGGGTGTACCAGCTGTCAATATACTTTTCATCAGGTCCACTGCTTTGTAGGGTGACAGCTTGTAGCAGGACCACTGATTTCACGATGCCACATCTGTTTTGCTAGGAATTGAATGCTCTGACCGGAAGCCATGCTGTGGACGTCCTAACTGATGATGACAGTGCATTGTGAGCAAACAGGCTGGTGCTGGCAGATGCTGCAGGCAGGGCAGGGGAGCCCATATTCAGACAATGCAGCTATCCTGCTGAAAGGCAAGCTGTTCCATGATGGAAGGGTCCATGTAGCCAGGTGTCTGCCTCGTTCTCTCAAGAAATGATACCATATTGAGAAATCAGAGAAGGTGGCAGGTTAGGGATACAGAAGTGACAGCCACTTCAGCCCTGGGGAGGTGACACTGATGACATTTTGCCCATGCACAGCCTCTATCCTTACAGGGTGGCAACTTTTTATGTAGGCCACTGAGCAAACACTGGTGGGGAAGGCAGGGCCAACATTCACAGATGAGTCACCTGGTCAAGGGGACACTTTCAGCTACAAACACCCTTAGATGTATATTCACACGGACACAAGTGTCTTCACGCTTTGCTCATTTCAAGAAGTCTGTCTAAATGCCTGTTCTCCAAACTTCTGTGCCACCAGTTTCCAACCCTGTTCCTTCCAAGTCCCTGAGCACTGACCTGACCACGAGCTACCACCATGAGGCTCTGTGGACCTCACCTCACGCTCTGGACAGACGTAGCACTTGAGGGTCCCCAAGCAGGACTTCCCTTTCCCACTAGACTGCAGGAGTGCAGCTGGTGCCAGCATTTTGGCTTAAAACTAAGTTGTTTCTTTTCCCTTAGTTAGCGGACCCCAGGGAAATACCTGCTGAGGCCACAGGGTGGTTGAGGGACAGAGCAGGGCAGCAGGGATACTGTCTCTGGTCGGAGCCAACCGCTCACGCACCTGACCCAGGACCTGCTGAGTCTGCTGGCTTACAGTGCCTCACGTTTAGTGATAGGCTGCTTGGACACATGATCAGCTTGGACCACAGAGGGCACTTGATGTCTTGTAGGTCAGTAGCAACCTAGGAGCTGGTCTCAAAAACAAAAACTTACCTTGCACAACATGCCCCAAACGCTTTGGTGGCCTGTAATTCCCTGAGTCTCCGCACGGCACTGGTGTTTGCCCTGCCAACTAACCCCCGCCTCCACCCTCCACCACCCGCAGATCTGCTGGGTCAATAAAACTCAAGTGTGGCGGGGGGCAGTCTGTGCTTCAGCGGGCCTTGCTGGACAGCCTTCTCTGACTATTCTGTGGGTCACACGTTCCTCGGGCGACAGGGTGGCATCCTGCAAGATGGTTTTATGTAGCTTCCAAGACCCAAAAGAGGCAATAAGCATTGTGCCTCAATTTGTGGGAGGGGGACACACAGAGCAGGAACTTCCTTCGACTCTGGAGGGGAACTTGCCCCGTGCTCCAGACAACTGGCCTCTGGAAAGCACAGAGGTGCAGTGCTCCTGAGCCTCCACAGCAGTGGCTCCACCTTCTGGCCTAGTCCCATTCTCTTTCCCACTTTCCTTCAATTTCTGTGCATGCAGTAGGCTATGCCGTTTCTTTTGTCGAAAGGGATTGTTTCTTTCCTTTTGTCTCCAGGTCTTCAATCCATTCTCGCTCTTACAATCATTTAAAATTGATTTAAACACACATTTACTGAGTGCCTGTTCCATGGCAGGGACGGGGCACTGAGCCGACAGCTGTCTTAAGAGAACAGCTCCGATATCAAGGTGAGTGTCATTTGTATGCCCTATGACAGAGAGACGTGGAAGGGGTGATGGGAACACACAGGTGTATCCACCCCAGAAAGGGGGTAAGGAAAGGCAGCCAGCAGCCAGCAAATCCGTAGGCTGAGTTCTGAAGGATGTGGGGGCTTGGTGGAGGGGTGTAAGGGGCTCTTCAGGTAAGTGGAGAAGCAGGGGTGGAGCCAGGGTCTGCAGGTGGGACACCCCTGTTATGGGGTACACTCAGTCTTCCTTTACAGTCAACATTGTCTTTCTGGTTCCTATCTGCTCTCTGTCTCTTTGGTGGAAAGGTACCTCTTTAGACCCCATCTTGCTTGGGGACACAGCTAGTAAGTAACTCATTTCTAAGGTTTGACCTTTTCTACCTGTTCTTACTCCTCCATTTCTCCGTTACTCTTTCTTCCCCCCATTCATGAGCACATGACAAGTTTATTATAGAAAGAGACGGCTGCATAGACACAGAAGGGCAGTCTTGAAAGACAAGACCTGCATATCAAAAGGGGTAGGTTTAAGACAGAGATGTCTGCAGAGACACAGGAGGGCGGAGAGCTGCCTCTCCCATTCCTGACTCTGCAAATAGTTCCTTACAAGTTTCTCACATTGATAGAAAACAGTTTGCAGGGCACAGCGTCTCACACTCTAGTAAAATGTCTCATAAGATGTAAGTCCCGAAGGAGTAGGATTTGACAGAAACTGGAATAAGAACAGCGAAAAAATCCCACAAAAAGTTGCATTAAAAACGGAACAGGGGGCCTCCCCGGTGGCGCAGCGGTTGAGCGCTGGGTTGCGAAGCTGCCCGCGGCCTCTGCAGCGCCGGTTCAATCCCCGGCTGCTCCCGGCCACCGGAGGAGGGTCCCGCATGGCGCGCAGACCTCTCCTGCCGCCCGCTGCTCCCCTCAGCAGTGTACTTCGCTTCTGCCTGCTCTGCTCCTCGCTCTGGCTCTGGTGAATTCTCTCACCCTCCCGCGCTTCTGACTGTACCCAGTGCATGTATAAACAAGCAAACAAACAAATAAATAAATAAAAACATGCCTCTATAAAAAAAAAAAAAAAAAAAAAACGGAACAGGGCCTCCCAAAGAGGTACAATGTTCTACAGCTGTTTCCTGTTCACTGAGAAAAAGACTCTATTAGAGGAAAGGATAATGAGTTTACCAGTCATTTAATTCAGTAAAAACGCCATGTTTCTGTACGCCGCCTGTCCCGGATGGGAACCCAGGGCCGCGTGAGGGAGGATGAGAACCAAAATGACCCATGACGCAACCCCCGCCCTAAAGTCACTTCCTATGTAATCAAGAATTGAGAGGAATATTTAGAAATGGCTTATTATTTACTTCCAAACAGAACAGGCTGGAACACATGACTTAACATTATAAAGTGATAACCTATTAACTTCGAAAGAACCCAGTGATTACGCTGCACTTCCGTGGCCACATGAGCTGTGCAGCAGGCCATGCGAGGCAGAGGCGGGGGCTCTACATGGTTCCCTTTTAGCAACAGAAACATTATCACCCGATTTCTACCAAAAATAGAAAATCTGGTCACAGGAAACTAGAAAGTTCTAGTATAAAAACACATACATGCATCACTACCCAGGAACTGAATTTTCTACCACAATCTTAAGTGACTGCAGAGCTAACTCATACCTCAAAAGCAAGAAGAGCCACCAAGAACACGGCTGTTGCCCAGGCATGCTGACTGGCTTCTAGAAGGCTGTCGTGCTGCGGGAGGTTGGTCAGCCAGCTGCCAGACTTGTGTCTGTGGAAGCGTGTCCGTGTTTGCACATTGGGGAGTTTCTGCAAAATTACAAATTCTGGGCGAGAACCAGGCTTTGCAGGAGAGCAGTAGAGTCTCAAACGCTTACAAAACACTGCATATCAAGTGTGGAGACAAGTGTTAGTGATCTCTGACAAGCTGCTTAGTGGGCTATCAGAAAGAACTGCTTTTTGCCCCCCTAAAATGACATGACAATCTACAGAAGTGAGCATTGTTGTTTACTAATGGGAAGTAAAGAATGGACCTGTGTATGCAGAGAAGCTCCTGACCCATGGGAAGCTGAGGCACTGAGGCCCGTGTCCCCCATCAGGCAGCCTTCCCCTCCAGACAAACAGCCCCCCACCACCTGTTTATGTTGAATGCATTTCTCACAGGTGTTATGAGAAGGCAGGAAAGACACCCAACTTTCTGTACATACAGGTTCCATCTCTGAAACCAAAACCAAAAGATGAGTGAATCATAAATTGTCCAGCCACCACTTTGATTTTTCAGGTCTGTTTCACGTGCCAAAGCTATTTTTTTTTTAACTGCATTCCCAGTGTTTTCCAAATCACTCTGAGTAGGAGGATTCATGGTTTTAGTAACACAAGACTTTGCTAATATGATCATTTCATAGCCTCATGCATTAACAATCACAGATTCATGTTCAGAACTAGCTTTCAAATACTTTTTAGCCCACATATACATTAACATATAAAAACAGAATTCTTTCTCTCCCGGGGCACTTCATCTATTCTATAGATGGATTCCTTAAAAGTAGTATCCAAATAACATTTCTGTAAATCAAATTGTATGTTCCCTTTAAACAATATTTCTATTAGGATGAGGGGATTTTTCCGTACCACCTGGGCCATCCCCCTAACTCCAATGGTGAACACCAGACTTGAGGAGGAATAGATGTTTATCAAAAAAGCTCTCCCAGAAAATTCTCATCCTATTCCCATCACAGTCACCACCTCAGCCATCCGCCCACTCCTGTGGACAAACCCTAGATCTTGTCACTACCAACATCTAAAACTGAACCTCAAGATTCCCACATCCTATTTTTCCTGCTTCTCTTTTGTGGAGCATCTCTCACTGCTCCTTGACCTCAAAGGGACCCCCAACAAGCAGCCTTTCCCCTCTCTCTCCATCAGCCATTCTGTGCCCCTTTTGCTTAAAAGGCAGTCAGTCTTTGCATATATTCTCCTGTCCCCTGTTCCTCTGTTCCTTACACCGACCCCTTACATTGATCCCGCTTTGCTGACCGGCCTCACTGATGTAAGCTCGTGACTCACATCCTGAAATGCCCTCCCTGAGTGCTCGACAACCCTGTGACCCGCCACTTGTCCTTCCGGGGGTCTCACTCTCCGGGCGGCTAGCTCATGCCCGCTCACGTTCTTGCCCTTTCTCAGAGGACAGCTCCGCTGCTGCAAGTACAGATGTGCCTAGAACAACATGTGGGGAATATTAAGAGCTTATAAATGTACAGTAAATAATAAAATATACCTAGAAAAAAGGGTTTTTGTCTCCTTAGAGTAGCACCATATTTTCTATATAAAACCACATGCTGCAGTTTCTCCTGATGCTAGGTAAGCTCCTCTGTGGTGGAGGTGGGGTGGGGCTCGGTGGGGTGAAAAATTGGCTTTACTATTAGTTCTGCCACTAATTAGTATGTCCTTTAGATGAGTCATTTAACCCCTCACATCAGGGGATGTGATAGTATATTTTTTTACTTTCAGACAAAAGAATTCTACCAAACACAAACCAGTGAAGCACTCAGCACACATCAAGAGACTTTTTCCTTTCAAAGTTAATGGGTCTTCCATAGTATGCAAAATAAAATGCTATTCCTCAATGTAATGGATCATTACTAGTTTTTTTATCATAAAAGAGAGAGTAGTAAATGAGATTTTTTTTATCAGAATAATTAAATTCAAGATGGTAATCTTAAAGTCAATAAAATGTGTTAGTCACATTACTATCAAACTTTCACATTAATATCAAACTTTCTTGCTATGAATGAACAGAAAAATGCCATCTTAAATGAGAAAGATAAATTAAAATTATACTTAGCCAATAATCATAAATATTTTGCAAGAAGCATTTGCTTTAGGAACAAGAAAGAACAAGTGCTTAGTAATGACCATAAATTAATGAAAACCTATTGATTCACATATAATTTAAACTGTTATCATTGCATTTCTCTAAGCAGTGAGTTGAATTCATCCTACCTACATGTAAAAAAAAAAAAACCCCACACACTAACTCCCTGCCCCCCACAAAAAACACCAAACCACATTGTCAAGCAAAATATTTTTAATTAGTAGGCTGATCATAAATAAATCCACATAAAAGATTTAACAGAATTACAAAGAGTTTTGTGTTTCTTTTGTGGACTCAATTCATAATACGCATTAGTCAACCTCATTCTCTAACTGGGACGAAAAGAGCTGTCACCCAACAATGCAGCACAGTTTAAGCAATTCATCTTCTGTGTAGTTACATTTTTACATTTCTTTACAAATGTAACATTTATGTACATTATATATATTCTCTATAGTTCGAGTACTGAAACTCTATTGTTTGTACAGGGAAAATATTGAATTCATTTAATGAACATGTATCATTCCTTGTTAAAAAGTAATTCATATAAACAAATACCAAGGTACCACTGCCTGTTGGCATCTCTTGTCAGAGTATGAGTCCAGAAATGTTATATTAATTATAAGAAAAAAGAATTTACCTAACTTTACATTATGACATCTCACTACGTAAGTCTACCAGCTGACAATGGGCAGCACTGACCTGCTGGACTACTGGAAATGTGTGGAAACCAATTCAAACATGCTGGGTGAAACAGCATCATCACAACGTCATAACCATTCATTTAGGCTGAAGGCTCCATTAAGTCCTTCCCTCCCCTTTACCTTTTAACAAAGCCACAGACAGGTGCGATGCTACGCACAGTCCCTCGTAACAAGGAATGCCTTCATTCCAAATGGTCTATGTGCTTCTCTGACAGATTATGCTTTACCTAAGTCATGGTCTTCACGCTTGATTAAACGTTATGCCACCTCACTTACAAATCTGCTGCTGAACATGAACCAAAAATTCGTAATAAGAGAATGCAGCTTCTGTCCGGTCTTCAATCAAATGCTGGAAAAACTCTGTTTTGGCAGGACTCTCATCTCTGAAAAAGAGAAAATGGTATTTACCTAAAAATATGCATTATTAAAGAGTCATTAGATAGTTTTAAAATTACTAAGATAAGGGTACTTTAGGAAAATGGGACATCATGGGATATTCATCGACTGATAGCAATCTACCACCACCACATATTTTGATATTAAGTGAAATGCACTTTTAAGATGAGCAATTTCACACAGATTGAACAGGCTAACACAATTTTGTAATTAAAGTTACAGTAGTACTTACTTTACCACGTGAAGAATCGAGCTTAGTGGTCTGTTTTCTCTAAGCCAGGTTATAAAGGACCTGGTTCTTTCTGATGAAAGTGTATCTAGCTCTGGCAGATGTGTCTGGTGAAAGAAATACAATTAGGAAATAGTTTCCTTGCTAAGCACTTTAGCTGTGTTAGAACCGAGTCATGATTCCACTACCGCCAACCAATTACTGCACGCTTTCCAACCCCCAAAGCAGCAACCAAAGGACATTTAAATTGATGGCAAATCTATTTACATTTTCCTAACTAAGTCAAAAATCATACACAATGATTCACATGTTGCTGACATTTTACCTTAATATTATGCTTTCTCTCGATAAATCCATGAGACATGTGCAACGACTAGTCTGATGCTGGGATAACGTTGCACTTTTGTGTTTCTTCTGAAGGAAATACTCAAATGGAGGGGGGTTAGTGCTTAGTTCCTAGTTCACTTAACAATTATATATTCTTATCATGGCTATTCTCAGAGAATTGTATTTTGCCTTCAGTCCTTAAGATTTAAGGGCAAGGAGGGCCTCCCCGGTGGCGCAGCAGGTTGAGCGTGGCGCTGTGAAGCTGTCTGCAGCCTCTGCAACGCAGATTCAATTTCTAGCCAGCCAGGGAGATTCCCACATGGCACAGCAGACCTCTCCTGTTGCGCCCGCTGATCGCCTCAGCAGTGCTTTCAGCCTGTCTGCCTGTTCTGTTCCCCGCTCTGTCTCTGGTGAATCCTCTCACCTTCCCACGCCTCTGGCCTGTACCCCAGCTCCTGTAACTTGTACAAATAAAAAATAAATCTTAAAAAAAAAAAAAAGATTTAAGGGCAAGGAATTTTGAAGAACAGCATGAATGTGTAAATATATTGTAAAACTATATACCAGACTATTTCTAAAAGACCTAAGAAGCCTGTTTCATTTTTTATGCTCTCAGATTTATTATCTTTCCCATCACTGACTTTCAAAGGCCTTATATATTTTACTATAATGAGGATTATTTTTTTAACATTCCATTTTCCACCCAGTATTTTAAAATGTAATCTTTTTTTTTTATTTTAAAGATTTATTTATTTATGCATAAAAGAACTGGGGTACAGGCTAGAGGTGTGGGGTGGTAAGAGGATTCATCAGAGACAGAGTAGGGAGCAGAACAGGTGGACTGACTGAAATACACTGCTGAGGGGAGTGGCAGGCGAGACAGTAGAGGTCTGCTGTGCCATATGGGTAGCTCCCTGCCCGGGGATCGAACTCGTGCTGCAGTGGCTATGGACAGTTTCATAAGTTGCATCTTAACCTACTGCGCCATCAGGGAGGCCCTGAAATGTAATCTTTATGAGATTTTATTTTTTCATGCATTAGGTCTTTTGAATTCTGTTCTGTTTCACTGACTGTTTATTGTGCCAGTACCACAGTGCTTAAGTAACTATTTTAAAAATAAAGTTGAGTATTTTATTTAGTAGGACTTGTTTTGATATGCTATTCTTCTTTGTTGATGTTACTGTTTTCCAAATTTCTCATTACCCTCACATGCTGAGTCTTCGAAATGCACTGAGAGTACCATGTCCAATATAAAACACATAAATAGCAATCAAACAACAGCAAAATGTGCTAAGATTTACACTGACTATATTAATTTCAGGAGAAAGGACATATTCACAGTATTCAAGAACATGGTAGGCTTCTTAATTAAACATAGACAACTAATTTCAGAATCGATTTCTTTGGTATTGGCTAATACACAAACAAAAAAGACCTACTAAAAATTGTGTTTATCAGCAAAATAATACAAATAAAAGTTGCTCAAAAACAGCTTGGCTGTTTTCAAAAAAGTTAAACATTGTTTACCAAAAGATGCAATTTTATTCCTAAGTCTAAACCAAGAGAACTGACTACACGTGTTCCAACAAATACTGGTGCATGAACTGCTTGTGGCAGCACTATTCCAACAGTTCCAAAGTGGAAACAACCAAATGTCTGTGGATGACTGGATAACAACACACAGCATGGCCACACAGTGGAGCTGTGAGGAAGAATAAAGCACTGATATATGCTGCAAGATGGATGAACCCTGGAAACACTGAGAATCAAAGAGGCTGAACACAGAAAGTGACATGGTGTCTGATTCTGCTTCCATGAAATGTCCACAGCAGGCAAACCCACAGAGAGAAAGCAGACTAGCCACTGCAAGGGAAGACAAGAGGGGAGAGATGGGAGATAGGCATTTCTTTTGGACTGATCGAAAAGCTCTGAAATCAGAAATTCTTGATGGTTGTAAAACACTGAACATACTAAAAACTAATCAACTTTGCACTTTAAAATGGTGAATTGTATCTGAGCTTATTATCAATAAAAGAAGTTATAACAAACAAGGACACAAATGGTAAGGCTGCATAAAATTCCACTAACCAGTTTCTGTGGTATTGATGCAAAATTAGGATACCCAAGGACATCTTCTATGAAGTTACTGTCACAGCCTTTTCCAATCCAAATGTAAAAAACCTAAAAAACAAACAAATTCCCCCAAATTAAAATTCCTTAATCAGAAACCCATTTAAGGCACCACATACAAACAAGGTAAAGTTTTACACATCTCGAAGTACGGACTAAGACCTAAAAACAAATCATATAACTGACACATTTTGGAAATCTACACCCACAATTTGAGTGACTCATATGTTTTTTGCTTTGATATCGAGGTTTCCTACAGAATACATTTCACCTTCCGAACTACGCATCCCTTGTAAGGCTCTCTGAATCCATTTCCTGCCTATAAAGTGTTATTTATGAAGTCATCTCAATCACTATGAAGACTTCATCACCACCCTGCCCACCCTGCCACCCTGAACTCTGACATGGATATAGGGTGAACTAGATAAACTTTTGAGATCCCTATGAATTTTATGATTCTAGATGGTAGACTCCCTGAAGACACAAAATCATCTGTTTTTTTTTTAAAGGGGTGAGGAGGCAGCTTCGGCTACCTGCATGCACAGCCAACCCGCTCACCCAAAATTCATCTTTTTATTTCTCTTTATCAAGCATATATAATCCATGACAGTAAATAATCCATGAGAATAAAAAATTCTTTCATCTATAGATAACAATATGATGTCCAACTCAAAAAGTCTAAAGTCAGTTGACCTCTTATGCCAGTTACCAACTTATTGCTTCTAATTTCCTGATCTCCCTTTCACTGCTTATCTGTGATAATACAGCTGAATGCTGCAAGTTTTCTTTTTGCCAGCTGAGTTAAGCTTTGTAGTAGAGGGTGCTTACAGAGCCACAGTCCATAAGGAAAGCACCTTCTCTTGTCAGCTTTTCTGCAGACAATTTCTGGAGAGGTGGCTGAGGTACAACTCTGTCATTAACATGTATTGCGCCCTGAAAAGAAAAAGGTGGAATATGAATGAGCTTACATTGCTGTCATCACAGTTTGCAAGCTAATAAACAACCGCTAAGTGCTAATAAAATAAAAAAGTGACACTGGAGAATTTAGGATGCAAAACGTACTACTAATACATTACCACCTTAGCTGTAGAATCAAGACACTCAAATATATTCAAATTAAATATAAAATCATGAACATGCAAAAGGATCTGCCCATTTCCATCCCTTTGGGGACTAGGATATACAAAAAGTGTGACTAGGATACCCACTGCAAGCAGGGCACTGCTGCACAGCTCTAGTGACATGATGTAGAGAAGACTCCAAAGAGGAGAGTTTTAACAAAAAGAAGAAAAAAAAAAAAAAACCTATATTTTTACATGCACATTAAAAATTCTATTGGAATACCAGATTTGGTTTACAATAATCGAAACGTTACTCTGATCATATCAGAAACACTGAATATATACAAATGCAAATGGAAATGTCCACTCTCCAACTTAGCTTTGTAAAAAATACAGCCACACCCACAAGGTGAATAACTTTCCATGTGAAACTAGTTTTGAAAACCCTATAACCACAGTCCTTATTTAATGTATTACTACTACAGGGGGAAAGAACCAAACAAAAGTATTGTTAATAATACATTATCACCTTAGCTATAGAATCAAGACATCAATTAGATTTGAATTAAAAAATTTCAAATGTACTAAAAGAAATCATACCTCATCGGTCAACCTGTCTATCCTGTATAAGTTGGGATGAATCATTTTCATCAGATGAACAAGGGGCTGACACTTTATCTGACACATAGCATACACACGATCATCCAGACGTGTGCTTGTACCAGTTCTAAATGCTTTCTGTTTGGAAAAAGTTAAAAACATTTCAAGTAAAACATAACTATAGAGGACAAATTTTGAAACAAATATATACTAGCCACTATCAATCATGGGAAACTCTGGGCTTCAAATCAGAAAACCCTGGATTAAATTCTCACTCTAACATTTAATATCGGTAGGTATGTGAGCAAGTTACTTAACTTCTCAAAGTTATATTGTTAACTAAGAAAAATAGGGAAACCAGCATGTAAGACTGCTGTAAGGAAAACAGAAGCTAATGGACATGACACCTATGGTGGTGCTGAGACTGTCCCTTGAACAGCAGGTCCTTTCCTTGAAGTGCTTTCTGAGAGTGCGACAGGCACATGAGCATTGAAGGTGCTCCCATGGACTGGAGCAAGAACAGAGGTATCACTAGCCGTCATGTGTTCGCCTGAACTTCACTGCCCACTGTTTTTCCCTGTTCTTCAAAACTCTTCCAATGCTAACTGCAAAATCTTCTAATCAAATATTTTTTAAAAACCCAGAAAATCTAGATCTCATTTCATCTAAGTATCAGGTATTTAAAAAGATTTCACACAAACTAACAGTATATAGAGAACAACCTACCTGTTTGAGAAGAGCCAATATATAGAGCGGAAACAACTTGAGGGAGCTGGGTGCCATCAGGGCCGAGTGCTGCACATGAGAGACCGCCGAGCCATAGGCAGACAGCGAGTCCACCACTGCGTTCACTAAGGCGTCTCTCGCATCCGACAGACTTGAGGAAATAGACCGATCCACAGCTACAAAGCAAGGAAAATGAAAATGTATTTGCTTACTAGATTCCAATGAATACTGTAAGAGAGAAAATTTACTTAAGAAGCCAATGAAGATTTTGTTTTTCGGATAGAAAAGTACATCTTACCTGTCACTCATTTTAAAAGTATGGACTCATTACACACTTTTTTTTTTTTAAAGATTGATTTATTCATGCATACAAGAACCAGTGTACAGGCCAGATGTGCAGGAGGGTGAGAGGATTCACCAGAGACAGAGCGGGGAACAGAACAGGTAGATGGACTGAAAACACTGCTGAGGGTAGCAGTGGGCAAGACAGGAGAGGTCTGCCGCACCATGTGGATATCTCCCCGGCCAGCTGGGATGGAACCCATGCTGAATAGGCTGCGGACAGCTTCACAGTGCTGCACTCAACCCCCTGTGCCACCAGGGAGGCCCTCATTACACACTATTGCCAAAATAAATCTGAATAGATGCGACAATCAGAACAAATCTGGATTGCTGGAAAGCATATATTGTACATCTACCTTTGAGAAAGTCCTAGAGATATTTCCATTATGCAAATAGAAGCCACATGTGTAAAGTATCATTTTTTCTGCATAAACAGTGTCAGTTCTGCAACCTGAGTGATCCACGAAAATCTTTTTATTTTTCCAAGTGTATTAAATCACTTTGAAATTTTCTTTGTCAAAATCTTCCCATGTCGACAGAGAGCAAAGTAAAAGGAGTCTCACATAGTGAAGGGCCAACTATCAGTTTGAAACCTAGATCTTTCAAGTGCATATATTATTAAAATAGAGGCATTTTCATACATATGCCAAGTATGCCAAGTATTAAAAATAAATCAACTTTTATATTTGAAAATGTTTTTAAAAATATATCAAAATCCAATCAGTTATGGTACAATTAATTTGAAAAAAGATCTAAAATGTTGGGACCTCCCTGGTGGCGCAGCAGTAGAGCGCTGGTTTGCAAAGCTGCCCGTAGCCTCTGCAGCGCCAGTTTGATCCCCGGCCGCCGGGCAAGGGTCCCACATGGCGCGCAGACCTCTCCTGCCACCCGCTGCTCCCCTCAGCAGTGTATTTCGTCAGTCTGCCTGTTCTGCTCTCCCCCCTGGCTCTGGTGAATTCTTTCACCCTCCCGTGCTTCTGACTGTACCCAGTGCTTGTATAAATGGATAAATAAATTTAAAAAAAAAAAAAAATCTAAAATGTAAATTTAAAAATTGGGATGCTTAGTAAAGGCTATTATAATTTCTCCCAAAATGGGTAATAATGGCTATTTTTGTACTACATGGGAAAGAAATAACATGTCTAAATTCACCTAAAAGGTAAATTCATTAAAAACAACAACAAAAAAATAGTTGTTATATTAATTCCCCAAAGGGTTAGAAAAATTTTACAGCAGAATTTACTTTTTTGAGTGCAGGTCTACGGTGGTTTCATATCAAATGCATACTCATGTAATCTCTACACAACAGTTCTAGCCCCCCCAAAACATCCCATGTGCCGCTGCCTCTAGGTAGAAAACTCCTCCCGCATTCCTAGCCCATTAGTCAATTGTCTGTTCTTCATCCCTATGATCTTCCTTTTTCAGAATGTCCTATCAATGGAACCTGAGGGATGCAGCCTCAAGGCTAAGTTCTTTTCACCTGACATGGCTCTGGGAGTCACTCAGGTCTGCTGTCACATTGGCAGTGGACTGCTTCCTGTTTCTGAGCTGTGTTCCACTGCATGGATGGACCCCAGTTTTGTGCATACACTATCCATCTGAAGGACATTTGGGATATTACCAGTTTTTAGTGATTATGAATCCCCATAAAAGATTTCTAAACTAAAGCATTAATAAGAAATACAAGAACAATCTGGTTCACACTGCTGTGAATGAAAATGTAAAACACATATGTTTTGCAAATAAGGGCTTTCTAGGGTAAAACAACGCCCAGGCTTCAGTTTATAGGCTAGAAAAAAATGTTTTACTTGCTCTTCACTTTTGTACTCACCCATGTTTGCCAGAAGGCAGAGGGCAGCTTGTACGTCCACTCCTGCATAGACGTCAGCCAGTGAACTTACCACTGGCAAGCAGAGCGTATGCACTCTGATTCTCCGCTCACCTAATGAAGTGATGAATAAGGTCAGTGCAAAATACATCCGATCAAAAAGAAACAAGCAAACAGGGCAAATATGATTTGAGCTATTGTTTGGAATACATTGAATGACAACACGTTTTAAAGACAATGGAACACTTTCCACATCTGAAGACAGACGATGAACATACAAGGAATTTTGGGTGCAGGAACACATTAGGTCCCAGTTCTTACTTTAATATCACTCATCTTAATCATACCCAACACAGTAAAATGTCAGAAAACTCAGACTGTCAAATAACAGATGTAGGCTTTAAGCACTATAAAGAATTTTTTTTTAACTATCATTTAAAATCTTTATTCAAATTCCATCAAAGATTATCAGTGATATTACATGCCATGATTAGCTTTCTATAACAACTTTGCTTTCTGTGTACAAATCAGTGTCAATGAAATAAAAAATAAAGCTGGATACTAGGCAAAGGACTTTATTAACCTGTTTCAAACATTATTCCAGGATTCTTCAGCTTAATTAGCTGCAAAGAATGAATTGTGTATTAGCAAAAACTGAAACGAGCTGCAGTGTCCAAGGGGCTCAAGCTGAAAAATATTAGAGATCTAGATTTTATCAGATCAATGAACAAAATTTAAAAATGCAGTCATAATATAAAATAGCAGCTCCCAGTAACTTCTTCAAGTTTTATTGTCTTCAGAAGTTGACTCAATTCAGTTTGCTTCATTTTTGGAAGCCTCATAAAATTCCCCACAAGATCTGGAACTTCACCATCATCATCCTCTCCAGTGGCAAGGGGTGCTTTTCCGTCCACAGATTGTTTGGGCAGAGCTTCAGCCAGTCTCCTTAAGCTAGTCAGACTGTCTGCACCAAGCTGGTTTAAGATGCTGGGTAACATTTCTGTCAGCTGTTTTGTTTCAGCATGACCTGTAACGGTGAAAGTGTTTGCTGCCAGAGATGCCTGAACCTTAGGGTTGTTAAAGTGGATCACTGTTCCTTGGTTTGTGAACATATTCACCTCTTCAATACCAGAGATGTTGTTTACCCCTAACATCTTTAAGGAGAACTGAAGTTTTTTATCATCTGCTGTAGCTGTTCTGTGAACCACCTTCTTTCTGTGAGCAGTACCTTTCCCACCAATGCGCACTTGTGCCTGCAGCTTGGTGAGTTTCTCCTGGTTCATGATAGTTTCTTTCATCTTGTTGGAGTGGAAAAGGGGCCACATGGGGGACTAGGGTTGGCGCTCAGGGGGTCTCGGGCAGACCAGCTGAGATTAGGCCACTATGTAGAATTTTTTATTTTCTGAGTCAAGCTATAATGCTCAGGATGGGAATAGCTGGATTTGGCAAAGTTTGTTTATCAGACACATGTGATCCTAGGAACACATGGTTCCCATGGGTCAAAACACATTATTTAAAGATTAAAAAACTAGCTAAAAAAAGGGACATATATTTAATGAAACAATGTAAATTCCATTTTCCCTACTGTCTGTTCCGCCATTCTCCCCATTATCTCCAGCATGTGAAAGGAGAGGAAAGTTTATGACACAGGTTCTGTGTCTTCTTTTAACAGTAACAATACCTTTGCTTGATGTATATAAGAGGGCTGTTTGAAAGCACACTAAGGAAGTATCTGTCAGACTTTCTTCAATTGACAGCTGTACTGCAAATCCGGCATCAGGATTGATGTTGGCAAGGGATAACAAATCAGTGGAACGGACAAAGAAGTTTCCATGAAAAGTGTGCATTGAGAGACCTAGGGAAGAGAGAACTTGTTATAAAAGATGAAGTAATCTTTATCTCAGGATAAAGCTACTTTTTAAAGTAAAAGATGTTGCTGATTGTGAATCGAAAGGATAATTTCAGAGTCGGAGGGGATGTCAGTAGATATTATTTAATTTACATGCCTTCCTCCTCAAAATATTGAGAACTCTTAGTAAAGTTTAGATTTAATTATATCCTAAAAATGTTCTATAATACCAATTCAAAGAACCCAATGCAGGTTATATAAAAGGAAGACTATATATTTAACTTGAATTGATAAACAAATTTATAATACTTTCTCATTTGTGATTTGAAGATGAAGATCTAACTGATGTACAAAATTATGAAGATTGTTGAGGGTCATTTTACAACTTGTTTAAGAATTAAAAGAAGAAATCAGAATCCCCTTCAGTAAATATGCTCATAAAACCAAAGTAATGTAACTTAAGACTATTTTGAATGATTATGAAGACAAGTATCATTAATCTAACAACTTCTATATTCTTCTAAATTCTCCTAAAGTCACCTCCAAAATGGGTTTTCTCTTATATTATTCTCTCTCTCTCTCTCTCTCTCTCTTTTTTTTTTAAAGATTTATTTATTTATGCATACAAGAACTGGGGTATAGGCCAGAGGTGTGGGGGTGAGAGGATTCATCAGAGAAACAGCAGGGAACAGAACAGGAAGAATGACCGAAATACACTGCTGAGGGAAGCAGAAGGCGAGCCAGGAGAGGTCTGCTGCGCCATGTGGGTAGCTCCCTGGCCAGGGATCTAACTCATGCTGCAGAGGCTGCGGATAGCTTCATAGGTTGTGTCTTAACCCCTTGCGCCACCAGGGAGGCCCCTCTTACATTATTCTCAATATAGCAAAACACTTATGTCTGCCCACTTACTCAAATTACTTAAAAATTATTCAACAACTCCGTATGTGCAAAGCAAATTTGCTGGATCACGTCCTTTATGATGAACAAGTAATCATGCTAAGAAATCACAGATAGTCAATATATAAATGCTTATTGATTTTCACAGACGTATGTCATATAAAGTATATAACTTTTTATAATTTCATACCTTTGGTACACCGTATTCTCATAACAGCCTCAAATCCAATTTTTCTTGTAAGATAACGCTTCAGGTCTTTTTGTAACTTTTCTGCTTGTGAAGGATTGTGAGTAAAGTGGAAAGATGGATAATAATAGATGCACCCTGCAGAATACTTGGACATGCAAGCTTTAGAAAGAAATAGAAGTATTAGCTACTGTCCAACCACAGTACAGATTCTATATAATGAAGAAACCTAAGTCATGAGAAAACGTAAACTGTCAAAACAAGCATAATACATAAATCTGAAAAAACAAAAACACAAGTATAAATAAAGTAAAATGTAGTATCAGGTTTATTGCTGAGCAGAGTGGTAAAGGAACTGTATTTTTAAAAACAAAATAGTAATAGCATTTTATATCTACACAGTGCCTTAAAATTTACTGATAATTTTCATAGATATTATTTAATTTACATGCCTTTCTCCCCAAAATATTGAGAACTCTTAGTAAAGAGTTGAGATTTAATTATATGCTAAAAATGTTTACAAAAACAGATAAATACAATGATATCTTCTTACCTAGAGAAGCAAGATCAGAATACTGTGAACTTAAAAGGAACAGATCCACTGCTGTCTGCTGCCCTGAGCAATCTAAAGCGAGTTTCTTATAAAAATCAGTCGCGGGGCCAAGATGTTGTACAACCTAAGTCAATAGATCATGAAGTGAGAGGTGGAAACCTTGAATTACACACATTTTCAATGTCTCTCTTATAAGAAGAGAGAGGATACCCCTGTTCCTGATAAAAACCAGGGATATTCCAGGCAGTTGACATAGATTTTTCTGTAAGAATAATAATCACTAACATTTATAAAGCACTCATGTGCCAGCACTGCTCAAGATGTTTTCCATAAATTAAATTATTTAACCCTCATAATAACATCTATTTAATGAATTATCTACATTTTACAGGTGAGGAAACTAAGGCCAAAACCGCTTAAGTAAACTGACCACTCATGTAGTTACTGAGTGGTGGATGCTGGAAAATAAACCCTGCAGTCAGGCCTACAGGGAATGTTATGAAGGCTTTTCCTACTGGTATGAGGATACTTGAACTGAGATGGCAATGGAGAAAGAGTTAAAAACACAAGGACCAGGCTCCAAGTTCTTCATTATAATATAACTTTTTTTTTTTTTTTATAGAGGCATGTTTTATTTATTTATTTATTTGTTTGTTTGTTTTGTTTATACATGCACTGGGTACAGTCAGAAGCGTCGGAGGGTGAGAGAATTCACCAGAGCCAGAGCGGGGAGCAGAGCAGGCAGAAGGACCGAAGTACACTGCTGAGGGGAGCAGCGGGCAGCAGGAGAGGTCTGCACGCCATGTGGGACCCTCCTCCAGTGGCCGGGGAGCAGCCGGGGATCGAACCGGTGCCGCGGAGGCCGCGGGCAGCTTCGCAACCCAGCGCTCAACCGCTGCGCCACCGGGGAGGCCCTACAATATAACTTTTAATATAACTTTTAAATACTGTATAATATAACTTTTCAATACTCTTAATACACTTGCCCCAATTTATTTTAAAATTAGCTTCTTTCTCAAAAAGCAATTTAGTATTCAAATTTCTATAAAAAGTAAAACATAGTGCTATTTTTCTTTAACAGTTTGGTAAAGAATGAAAAAGCCACAATAACTAATGGCAGTTACAAAAAGAGCATCCTAGGAGTACAGGTTGACTAAAACATAAGCAGAGTTCAATAAGTGAGTGCATTAATAAGTTCAATCAAGTTTTTACTACTAGGAAGTGAGCCCAAGGAGAATCTAAATATGATTTATGACAAGATTTATGACACCATTAAAACAGTTTAATTCATAACTAGTAGTAGTGGTATCTTCTCAAAATTTATTTGAGGTAGAATAAAATTCATGAAAAAAATCAAAACCAATGGGTATGATTTATTTGTTATTTGAAATGGAGATTAAAATATTGTGATCAAATCCTCATGTAAATAAAATCCAAGTAATATTCAGTCTCATTTTTTTTAATTGGTAGAGACAATTCAATTGATAGGATGCCATTAATTAAATAAAAAAGTTCACATTTACTAAAAAATATTTTTTAAAGAGGATTTTTAGGGGTCTCAGAAAATGCAATATACCCTCACAATATACCCTCAGTGGAAAAAGATCACTTAAAAATATAGCATACATGTGTGATGGCCGATTATGCTTACTTAAGTATTTGTAAAACTAAATGCTATTATCTCAGTGAGTTTACTGATAAATTTTTTTCTACTTTCCAATGATTTGTATTATCTTTATAATTTAAAAATTTACTAATGATTCCACAGCTACTGGTCTGCAACTGTTCTTATTGTAGCAGTTGCCGCATTCCTCTGTGAGAAAGAATGTTACAAGATTAAACACCTCTTTCTTAGTGAAACAGAAAGTGGGCACATCTGTGACAAACAAGATGTATTCTATACTTCTGTTTGGCAAAGGAGATGACAATCCATTACAAAACAAATGGTGATTTCTTAAATGTCTTGCCCCAGGGTAGAAAGATAAAATTGAGTAAGCAAAAAAAAAAAAAAAAAAAAATAATGAGCACGTTAAATTCTACTATCTGAGATTTAGTATTATCATGTACATAATAGAAAAGAGCACAGGAGTCAGAACATTGAGTCCCATTTTTACCATTAGTTATTTAACATCTTTAGCAAAACAGTTTAATCTGTTTCCTCATCTACAAAATGAAAGGGTTAGAGAAAATGACCTCTAAATTTCTATGACTTGCAAACAAAGTAATAAAAAGAACACATTACAACACAAACTCAAAACAGTAATTCAAACTAAATTCTCTTGTCAGCTTTCATTTTCTTTACTATTCTTGAAGTAGAAAAGTAGATAATGAACAAATAATTGAATGGTCTGCAAGGGCAGAAAATACCATCTTGAATATGACAGAGAAAACAAATAGATGATACCTTTGTACTCGACCGCTGATTAGGGTCTTCTCTGGACTGCAGAAGCCCTGCACCCAACGAAGGCAACTGTGTCTGAAACACAGACACACGGCCGCCCGTTGGAGACATCAGCTTAAAGGCAGCCTGAAGCGCAGGGCCAAGGGCACTGTGAGTTTCTCTTGTGTTGGTGAACATACTTGGTAATGCATTCAGTAAGTCTCTTATAAGCTGGGAAAGCAAAGATTAATAGCTCAATTACGGAGTAGGCAAGGCAATGTTTTTTAAAACACCCCAAGTGTAGTATCTGCTGCTGTATTGTAGGCAGCAAAACATACACTGAAAAGTGAACAGACACGCCCCACCCCCCCACCGCCCGCCATGCTGTGCACTGTGAAGACACCGACAGCGTGAAGATACCACACAAATACAAGTCACCACACAAACATGGGCAGCTGAAATAACAAATATTTTGCTACCTTAAGGAAAAAGAATCCATCTCACCTCTTTGCTTTCATATAGATTCACAAGTAAGCTATCCGGTGTAGGCAGAAAAACATCTACAGGGAAGAAATATTTTAATATTTCTTTTTATTTTAAATATTTTAATCAATGCCAATCAAGTCAAGACAATATAATAAATTTAAAAATCTTTGTGTCAGGCCACACATGTAGTAGGCACCATAAAATCATTTTATTAAATATGTATACTCTGCATAAATATATATACACATGTCTGTGCACGTGCATGCAAGTACACATACAGATTTAAGAAAATCAGAATCAAGTACTTTCCAGGAAATCATTTACTTTAAAACAAAAATCAAATTGCACCAAACTGACTTTACAGCATTATGACAACATGTATTGTAAAATTAAGCAATGTGAATCCCCAAATCTGTCATGAAAAGACATTTTATTCACTGCTTACCATCTATGTCAGATACAATCAACATCTGAGGCTGTGATAATCCTTCTTGTAAATTGTAGAAATGAATAGTACTATCAAAGGTCATGAATCCTATTCTTGTTCGGGAATCTCCAGGAAGCCTAAAGATAAAAACGACAATTTTAAATTCCACGTGCTCAGTAACTTACTTTCTTGCCAAAAAAACCCCACAAAAAACCTGAAATATTAAGTCTAGAAATAATTACATATGCTTCTCCAGAGGACAGAAAATTTATTCCTGTCTGGGTCACTATCTATCAGAGAAGAGCAACAATGGAACATTTCATTTCAGATAAAAGCACCAGTGTGTTATGAGGTCACAGACTCTGTCTTGGTGGTAGGTGTGGTGTGGTAACAACACCTGAAAGGGGCGATCCTAAACGTCTAAATCATATGCGATATTGTAAACCAATGTTAGCACTAAAAATAAATAAATTGCAGAAATTGTTTTTAGAAGATTGAACTATGTTCAAATAATAAACATTAAAATTGACACGATTCAAAAACCAAAGATTACTTGCTAACTTTCAAAAATTCTCTCAAGTGCAAGTTACTCATCTTTTCATTTTCAATGTTACAAAAATCGCACACTTTGCTTAAATATTTTAAAGACAGAAGGACAAACGTGTATTTTCCAAATAAAAGATTTAAATGTAAAGCAAATCAGACTTTCATGTGTAAAATTTAAAATAAAAATCCATTTAAGAACACAGACATTCTATCTAACATTCATCTTTTAAAACTTTTCTGCTAGAAGCCTGTATTGAAATGTCAATGCCACAGCATAAAACAATAAGCATAAAATATTGCCCATCAAGCTCTCCCTGTTAGTAAGACAGATGCCTCATCTCACAGAAGTATGTTTCTAAGTACTGGTCACTAAGTTAACTGCTGTTCTGTAATTTATTTTTTCAGCAGTACCTTTACATTACCGTTGATTATTACTAGAAGCCAAAACAAAGCTCAGAAGCATTATTACTATTATGCCTGGCTGATGGGGCCATTCAGATGAAGTCGACAAGCTAGTTCAAAAAGCACTTTAGAGAACAGACTGCAAGGAGCTACTGGATGGCTAGCTAATCTATACTGGTCAATATTTATGATGTTTCTATAGACTAATCCTTACTTCTTTGCAACTTCTAAGATCTCTCAGTATTGTTACGGTTACCAATCAGAACTGAGACTACTTTACTCACTTCCCTCCAAGTTCAAAATACAGACCTGAGGCAGAAGTGCTCCAGCATGAAATTCCTCTTTCTCAGTTATTTCCACAGCCCCTTCCAAATACATGCTCCTATACTGGTGCTACCCTTCACCTTTACTTTTTGTTCTGGCTTTATTAATGCTTTTATTTTGAGCCTATAAGCAAATATGCTTTTAATTATTGAGTTGTTGGAAAAGTCATGAAGCATTTTTGCATAGAAAACAAAAAATACGTCATGTCTTTCTAACAACTCACTATTTTCTATTCTCCATTTTACCCTTCTGGTTTTGCATAGTCTATTTAATCCACAAATAGTCACTCATCTTTGTCGGAGTGGCGCCTATTTCTTGGGCTATGCCCTCACACTTTTCCCAACTTCAGTATGAAAAGAGCTTTCTTTGCAGAGTGGTCTTCCATGGTCATGATGGATAAAGCTATCTTTGGAGTAAGCCCTTGTCACTAAGAGAGGGAAAATGCTGGCCCTCCCCAGTGGCACAGCGGGTTGAGTGCAGCGCTGTGAAGCTGTCCGCAGCCTCTGCAGTGCAGGTTCGATTCCTGGCCGGCCAGGGAGATTCCCACATGGCGCGGCAGACCTCTCCTGCCTCGCCCGCTGCTCGCCTCAGCAGTGTGTTTCGTCAGGTCTGCCTGTTCTGTTTCCCCACTCTGGCTCTGGCGAATTCTCTCACCCTCCCGTGCCTCTGGCCTGTACCCCAGTGCTTGCATAAATAAATAAATCTTTAAAAAAATATTTAAAAAAAAAAAAAGAGGGGCCTCTTTGGTGGCGCAGTGGGTTGAGCGCCACGCTGTGAAGCTGTCTGCAGCCTCTGCAGTGCCGGTTTGATCCCGGCCGGCTGGCGACAATCCCACATGGCAAAGCAGACCTCTCCTGTCTCGCCCGCTGCTCCCCTCAGCAGTGTATTTCATCAGTCTACCTATTCTATTCCCCGTTCTGTCTCTGGTGGATCCTCTTACCCCCAACATCTCTGGCCTGTACCCCGGTTCTTGTACAAAAATAAATAAAAAAAAAAAAAAAAAGAAAAGAAAGAAAGGGAAAATGCTACGACTAGAGGATAAATTTGAAAACTCTTAAATTACTAACAAATTAGAAGCATGTCATTTAGTATCTCTGGATTTTTTTCTAATCATGGGCAAAGAAGATTAGTAACATGCAGACTACAGTGACTAGAGTTAGCTCTCAACAGAGTGGGGACTCTCAGACTCAGCGGGATGATGGGGAGACCCTCTGGAGTAACCAAGAGCACCTGTGACAAGGTATCATACACTGCCACCTCCATACATGCCAAGGCGTGAGCCATTCTTACTAACGATCTGTCTTATCTGCTGTGGGCATTGGAATAAAGAAACGCACAAACAACTTTTTTCCCCAGAGATTTGGAAGACTGGTTTTTTAAAGATAGTTGAGGGTTTCCTTCCTAATACCAGTAGATACAAGATCAGGAACCAGTCGGATACAAGCAAGCCTTCCTGTGCTGCTTTCATCCACAACACAGCTCAGACCTAATATGCCAAAAAGAGCTCAGTTTCTAGCTTCCTGAAATACTCAGCACAAAGTCAGTTCCCTAGTTCCTTTGATCAGATTCAAGCTCCCACTAAAAGTATCTCATGTAAAACTCCTTGCTCAGGCATCAATTACAGCTGAAACGCTCTCACTGGCATCCCTGATATCTTGGCCCTGTCAGGCGCAGTGCTCCGATCTGCTAAGTCAGAGGATAATTAGATCTAAATTCCTCATTAAGCATGGGGAGCTTTAATGACTCAGATGTCCAGTCATAAATCACAAAAATCTAAGTAGCAGGATCCTTACTCTAAGGAGGACAGGATATAATATTTTAGTCAGTGAATAAATGAAATCAAATTTAACTGAAAACCAATCCCATAGTTTAATAAACACATGAAATTTACATGCACTCATACACACATATATGTAGTAAGTAAAAAAATTCTTACTTGTCTAAATTTTCTAGTAACGACTGGCACAAAATTGTCAAATACCCAGCTTCCACTGCATTATGGGATACGTCCAAAACAAACAAGTAGACTGCTGGTTGAGGGGGACGAAGCTGAAAAAGGAATAAAAATAATGTGATTTATTTAGTAGCTACATATACCCCTCTCATGTCACTAATACTATATTTATGAGTCTACTATACCCCCCCCAAAAAAAAAAAAAAAATCCAACAGGATTGATGTTTTATAAGATCTTCCTCTAACTTTTTCTCATAAAGCTAACTGGCTAAGTATGATAGGGCAGGGAATACGCCGTAATGGTTAAATAGATGGGCTGAACGTCTGCTTGACAGTGTTGGCTGAGATATCTTGCAAGCAACAATTGAGTTTGTTTTTTAATACTAATCTCTATATTTCCTCCCTTCTTCTGTTCCTAAAATTTTTTTTTAAATATACTTTTTAAAACCTGACAACCATTAGGACTAGTCTCAAGGGTTAAGTATAAGAAAGTATACTTATACTAAGCATAAGAAAGTCCTTGTGATAGTATCGTATGGCAAAGCTTTATCTGCCAGCTATATCCACTGAAGTATTTATGGGTTAAATGACATGATACTGGGATTAGTATTAACAAACTTCAGTGTGGGGTCATGGATGGACTGAGGAAAAATGAAATATATTTAGCAAAATGTTGATAACTGAAGCTTGGTGATGAGTAAATGATGGTTAAGATACTATTTTCTCTCTTTTTTTTAAACACACCTGCATATTACTACTGTAGAAAGTTAAAAAGGGGCACAAAAAGTCTTTTTAAAAGCATGCCAATCAAGGATCTCATGGGCTTTATGGCCAAAATTAAAAATTACTTTTTGCTTCACCACTTCAATTACATTAAAATTCCAAAGGAGCCAGAATAGAGTTAGGGACATAATGAGTTAGTTGTACAGAAGACAAAAACTTGAGAGTAAAAGTGATAAAAGAAAATATTAGTATAGTTAATATGCAACAGACAAGAAGATACTAGGTTAAAATGGGCAGATACTAAGTTGGACAAAGGGTCTTTAAAATTATAAAAATAAGGCTGGGCCTCCCCAGTGGCGTAGCGGGTTTAGCACAGCGCTGTGAAGCTGTCTGCAGCCTCTGCAGTGCCGGTTCTATCCTGGCTGGCCAGCGAGATACCCACATGGTGCAGCAGACCTCTCCTGCCTCGCCCACTGCTCCCCTCAGCAGTGTATTTCGGTCCTTCTGCCTGTTCTGCTCCCTGCTCTGTCTCTGGTGCATTCTCTCACCCTCCTGCGCCTCTGGCCTGTACCCCAGTGCTTGTATAAATAAAACAAATCTTTAAAAAAAATAAATAAAAATAAGGTTACCAGAAGGGGAGTATGAATAGGGCAGGGGTGAGCAACGGGGAGAGAAGGGTCTAATGGAGGATTACTGGAGTTTTGGTGGTGGGTGGGGGAAAATAAAATGCAATTGTAGGGGTGTAAACCTTTACCCCAAAGACACACAGTGTGATGCCAATCAACATTACCTCAACAAATACAACAAAAACAAAACCAAATTATAAAAAGAGAAAAAAAATGGGTTAACCACCCAGAATTTAACACACATTAGTTGTCCCTTTTCTCACTAGTAATGCTTTAAAATTTTAAAGATAACAGACTAGAAACCAGGACACAAAAGAAACAATTTTTGTGAGTATGTGTAAAATAAGCAGAAATGATGGCGAAGATGAGCAGAACTTAGAGCAAGAATCCACTTTTGTATGTGGAAATGAGATCTAGAATCAGAACTAATTCAGGAACAGGCAGAACCTTATAACTGAAAAGAAGTAGAGTGAAGTCAATATCCATTTACCTTGACATTTGTATTGGCTGACCCAGCAGAATGATGATCTCTGTAAGGGCCTAAAACTGTGTTTTGGGGAAAACGTGCTTTTCCGTTTGAGGGTATTAAAATATTAGTTGGTGAAAGAGTATTTATAACCATTATAAAGTGTAATCAAGTAAAAAAAGGCAATAAACTGTAAATGTTAGTGTTCACCATAAAACATTGCTAACATTTCTTAGTGATACAATTATATTCTTCTAGGAAATAGAGTAACCTTTAGAAAGTTTTCTATTTGTTAAACATAAACTTTCAGCATTAATTTACTTAAAAAAAATTCAGACTAGGGACAACTTTAAAATTTGGACAAGAATTCCTGTAACAGCCAATTATAAACTACCACTACCACTGTACTCCATTACTAACTGAACACTGAATAGATACCATGTAATCTGAAGAAGCGAT
The DNA here is from genome assembly GCF_014898055.3 of Talpa occidentalis. Taxonomy (NCBI): domain Eukaryota; kingdom Metazoa; phylum Chordata; class Mammalia; order Eulipotyphla; family Talpidae; genus Talpa; species Talpa occidentalis. The sequence continues at coordinate 96,444,850 of NW_023601322.1, forward strand.
GAACTCCACTGTTGAATTCTGAACTTCTGGCCGTTTATGAGGTTCTCCATAAGACCGGGTAAGGGGATTATACATAAATTCTTCAGGAACTAGGAAAGAATGAAGAATTGAGTATAAATTTAGGGACACAATTTGTAATCAAACACATACAGACAAGCCTGGAAATAAACACCTCTATCACCAGTATTTATAAGAAGTTTACAGGAGTTCTCTCAACATCGAATGGCTAAAAAGTAGTATTTTATGGTCCCTTTAAAGAATACATCAGAAAGATTTTTAAAAAGGCCAACCATTTAATTTCTGAAATCAGGGGAGGAAACCATGACACAGCTAACCTCGCTTCTTAGGTTTTTGTTCTATTATATCACACGACACAGGAAAAAAAAAAAAAAATCAGAGAAAAATAGAAATTTAAAAGTGTTTACAGTTAGAGGAGCTAAGAAATGACTGCCCAAAAGACAGGTATACACACAGGCCTGCACCGTGCGGGCCCACCTGAGCCCGACTGACCACAGTGAAAATGAGACAGTCCCACCCTCAGGACCTTTTCCTGTCCTGTCACTCCCTCATTGTCGACTCTCCCCATGGCCGGTCCAGGGGAAGTGTCCTTAGCCTATATTCTCTCCATGAAACATGGCATTAGTTTTTAAAGCAATGAGGAGCTAAGATGACAAAGATGCAAAAAAGTTAAATATTTAACACACTTATTTTGAGAGTCTGAAACTCACCATCATTAACTCTGTAGCACAAATTGCACTTCCACCTCCGTTGATCAATAAAAGAGACAAAGGGGTTGATATATGTCCGACAAGACCGGCACCTCACGATGGTGTTTGATGTTATGACCGGTAATTGCTAGGAGGTAAAAGAAGGTGGTTGTGGCAGAAAAAGGAGCCAGGGAGATAGAACACCCCCATCCCACTGCCAGTATAGTACAGTAACCGTAACTGCGTGTGAAATAGAAGCATTTCCATAAAATCCAGTGATAAGTGGACAAGAGATTTCTTCCCTCTCTTGTCACAGACTAGAAGTTAACAAGCACATAATGCCACACCAAGTATAATAAAAGTCACTGACTAACAAGAAAAGCCTAGTTGGCCAAGAAAATAATGGAACTCAGAGCTCATCCCCAGGAATGCAGAGGTAACAGTGAGAGAGAAACACAGACCATGCGTCAATGTCTCTGTCTCTACAGCCACGCCCTGCACCAAGGTCTGGCCCCACACCCCAGATGCCTCTACCAGCCTTTTAAGAACATACCACTCTGACTTAGTGTGGGAAAGGAGCTTTATATTCTATATAAGAAATTTAGAAAGCAGTGAAAAGATGAAGAAATCACTTATTCTTCTCTCTGAATTAACCTCAACATTTTAGTATATCTCTTCCTGTTTTTTTCTCCCATCTATACATAAACATTAATACTTCTGTTTTCATCTCATTCATGCCTTTTGTATGAAATTTCTCCATACATATAGTTTTTATTACTCAGTGACTACATATGATTTGCAAAGAAAATTAGGAAGTACACTTAATTGAAAAATACAAAAACAAATTACCCAGAATTCTACATCCTAAAGGAAGCTACTGTTGCTAACTTAGTGTATCTATTTCCAGAAGATATCAAAGATGGAATCTGTATTCAGACAAAAATTCTCACTATTTATATAGGTGAAGTTTGCTTAGGAGATCAAGTATTATTTACTAAATGAATCAATTCAAGGTACTTACTGTATTTTATTTTGTATTCTATTCCTTTGTTCCCTTCTATATATCCTAGTAGGAAAGTAAGCTCCACCAGGAAGCTTACTGACCTTTACATTCTCAGTATCTACAATAGCATGATAGGTAATCAATAAATACTTTTTGGATGAATGTTAGTAAAGAAATCCAGTATCATTAAGAGTGGCAGAAAACTACAGTAGTGAAAAAGTGAGGGGGAAAAACAACTTATAATGTATAAAAAAATGTACCTGGATAAACTATTTCTAAAAGTTACATTATAAATCCAACACGTTTTCATGAAATACCACAAGCATGTGGTAAAAATCTGTCAAGTGAAGTATTAAACCAAATTAAGACTATGGAAACTTTAGCAAGTAAGTTTAGGGAAAATCATACAGTTTTCTGCCTGACTAGACAGAACTGTTGGCACTTCATTTATGTTTAATAAAGGATTTCTAAAGTTTACCTTTCACGGCCGTCCAACTTCCGAAACTACCACTCTTTCAAATTTGGTTCATACCTCACCCCTTGTAGAAAACTGCTCCATACCAGAGGGAACCATGTTGTACCTGGTAGAATATGATCCTGCACCATAATTATTGGCTTTGCAAGTGTGTTCCATTAGGTAAGACTATCTTGGGCAAGGACAATGACTTCATCTTCTGTGTTCACTAGTACTCATTTTAGGGTCTGTCACAGAGCTGGTGCTCAGAAAGTGCTTACTGAATTGAACTTCGCCAAAATGATGATTTCTAACTTCAAATAAAAGAAGATGAAAAAAGGGCCTCGCTGGTGGTGCAGGGGTTAAGTCTCAGCACTATCATGCTATGACCTCTTTGGCATGAGTTCAATCCCCGGCCAGGGAGCTGACCCACACATGGCGCAGCAGACCTCTCCTGTCTCCCTGGCTGCTCCCTCAGCAGTGTATTTCAGTAGATCTGCCTGTTCTGCTCCACAGTCTGTCGAATCCTTTCAGTCTGGTGAATCCTTTCACCCCCCCCCCTCCCCACACCTCTGGCCTACACCCCAGTTCTTATATGCATTAAGTAAATCAAAATAAATCTTTTAAAAATAAAAGGTAAGCAATAACAAGTAATGGCAAAGAGATGGGGAAAAGGAACCCTTATAAACTGGTTTCTCAGAATGTAAACTGGTACAATAGTAGGGGAAATGGTATGGAGGGTCCTCAAAACATTAAAAATAAAAAAAAGATGGAAAATATTCTAAGAAAATATACAATCCAAGAACCCTGAATATTAACATACACATCAGTACCCACAAATATTTTAAAATGTTAAGTTTACCGTTAGGTCTCTGAAAGGATGTAACAACAATCCCAAAGGAAGTTTAGCTTTATTCAGTAAAGCCTGTGTCTGTGGAATATTCGTCAAAGTACATCGAAATGAACTGCAAAAAAAATATAAACAATGCAAACTGTGTTAGCAGAGAAAAATATAATGAAGTAGATAGGAGTTACAGATAATTAAGAACATTTCAAGGCATAAGCGAAAATCACTTGGGTATGCAATATACAACAACTAGGAAGGTCCTGATTAAACAGGCGTCTATGTAACACATGTCAAAAGACCTAAATTAAGGACTCAGCGCTTTCCTGGGGGAATGTGCAGCACATTCAGGGAAACACTGACTCTCCTGGAGGCCATGAATAGGGAATGAAAAAGATACACTGCTGCATCTTTGCTGCCTGTTCTTCCCATGTTGAAACTTAGTATAAGACACAAAGTTGTCACTTCTTCTGAAGCCACCCTTCCCCCTGACTCACAAGCCAAAGGAATGAATTCTCTGTGTTCTGATACGGTTATGATCCATGGCATCAAAGAGCCTGGTTGCTCTGTGTACCTCGTCTGTCTGCTCCACCTGAGATCTGAGGTCACTCGATCTTCACATGATCCTATCCTATCCTTTCACAGACTAAGCCATGACAGGGGCTGTAAGTTACAACTGTAGAAGCAGAGCAATACAGGAACATATGGAGGAAAGAAACTGAAGGACTGGAAAGCAGGAAAAGGGTTTTGAGAAGAGCGGGTGATGTGGTGCTGGCCAGGTAGCTGCCGAGATGAGGCGCAGGCTGCTCACTCCTGCACAGGCCACCTGGCCCTGCTCCCAGTCTCATTCCAGGGCCTCTCTACTCAAATGCTGACTCCTTGGGAAAACCTATCCTGGCCCCACCCTCACTATTTTATAGCACCTTGTATTCCACAGTTGGACTCTTTGTAGCATGACTTTCCTAATAGGATGTAGGTTCCAGAAGACTGGGAACTTCGTTTTGCTTACCATTTTACAGAGCCTCCAAACAGTGCCAGGCACTTCACTTATTAAGAAGGCATTTAGTGAAAATTTATGGAAAGAATGATTTATGTTAATGTGCAGGCATAGTTATTATTCTTGTTTAATTTCTGTTAATGAGAATTTGAGCTACTGAATAATTTGTACATGGCCTCACAGCTATTTATCAGTAGAACCATGGTCTGTCCAACTGTGAAGCCTGCGCTGCTATTGCTATTTTGGTAAGACAGCTATTTTCACATAGCTGAGCAGAAATGTAGGCACCATCCCCTGCCTATGGGCTCTCTTACACACACATATGCTACGTTCACCTGTTTAGGGGATATCTAACTACAATACAAGGCCATAATTCACACACTTATCCACTCAAGAGCAGCTCACACTCAGAAGGACAGCAAACTTTTCAACCTATAATCAGTGATGACATATTTTTATAGAAATGATCTTGGCATTGCCTTAGACTCCACAAGGGGCTAGCTGCAGGATATGGCAGAAGGGAAACCCCCAGAACACCTTCATTTTTTTTTTCTGTACTGAAAACATATATAAGATTTTGCAGGATTTTTTGAAAAGCTGGAGAACTTCTGTCTCAAGAAAAGGCAAATATTGGCTCTGACTGCACTGATGCTTTTACTCAAGGAAGAAGATAATGTGATGTTATGACTCAGGTCTCACTTTCTGAAGAGACAGTCTAGGAGCAGGGGGATCCAGTACAGAGAAACACCCTACTTTTAGGAGACAGTAGTACTGAAAGCAGGCAAGACCACAGAGTTGTTGGTTTTAGAGGTCTGGTGAGTGAGTAAGAGATACACCCACCCAGGGACACACAGGGCGTGGTGGGCCGAATGCAGGCTGCCAGCTAAACTTCTCCATGAGGGGAACAAATACTCAACAACACAAACCCAAACAACAACAGAAATCCAAACCGACAATCTGTCCAGATAACCAAGTGTGTGATGGTCCTCATACTTTATACTTAGAGTGGAGGATGAAAATTCAGAGACAAACCACTTATCTAAACCCTTTCTCAGGATTATATTAGTGAAGACTGTCTTCTTTTCAAAGACTGGGGGAATAAAATCTTCAAGAGTCTACCTTATTTTAAAAAAAACCATAAATGATTAGTGGTGAAAAGTGAAAAAAAGCAAAATATATATTATATATATAAAAGATATATAAAAGCATATATGGAGAGAGAGAGTGAGTGAGAGAGAAAGAGTGAGTGTCAAGAGTTGGATTTAGGTGTCTGAAATCATGCACTCAAAATGGAAAAAAAAATTCCCTAGCATTAGGTGACAGGGAGTGGGGGCTGGATGGAGACAGACGGGGACAGAACAGATGACCAAACTGAATTTTAAATCTAAAACGACCATACAAACTAGAAGAGCAAAGTGCACATTAACAAAGCTTAATTAATACTAATATTTACTTTTACAATTTTTACAAGTCCTATACAATGTTTTCAGCAAAGTATGTTACTTTCTAAAGATTGTAAGATATAAATACCTACTCTGGGCTACAGTTTAACTTTTTGAGGTCTAAATTCAAGTTAGGTACAGGAGCCCAAACAGGAGTCGTGGGTAAAATGTTCCTTTCCTGAGTGAGGTTCACCGGTCTCAGACTTTCTGGTTGTGGGGAACTCTGAAGACTCAGCCCGCCCAGACTGGAGGACAGCTGGTTCACACCAGGATACTGCTGACAGAACAATTCAAACAAAAAAAGAACAATATGACAACATGAATAAACTATTATATATACCATTTAGGATTTTAATGTACAGGAAAGGCAAGAAGAAAATTTAAATCTGTGATAATAGTAGAATGACATAATAGGGCTCAACTTAAGCACTTTTGTAAGAACCTGAAAGCAAAAATACTGAAAAATTTAAATCTTTTTAGCACAGTTAAATCAACTGTTTAGCTTCTTCTGAATATATTCATATAGAAAAGGTAGAATACATGTTGACATTTTAAAATTTTTCCAATTATCTATTTTCAGAATAATGCATGTCATATACAATGAATTCTATATTGCTTATGTTTTGTTTCTTTGTTATATTTTGAGGGGTATGAATTCATGGCTTCTTATTAACTCAAAGGGATTTAATTAATTATAGTTATTATTCAATCTAAGTCCCAACGTATCCAATCTCTGGCCAGTGACAGTGTCCCTTCAAGATGGCCCGAGTGTCTCTTTGATATGAACATACTAGTCTGTTAGCTTCCATGCTTTCTGGCATAGCATTTTGTACCATTCTTTCTTCAAAACTCAAATTTGTCATGTATCCAAAAAGAATCTTGGTTCCTTCTAAATTTCCAGAGATCATAATCTAGGGAGCTGGGATATTCATTGCAGTATGCTATCACTACTTCCAGACTTTTACAATAGGTAAAGATAGAAAATAAATATTTTTAGAGGGGGGAAGGAAAGTAAGTTCACTTCCTCAAATTTAAGATGATGGCATTATTTAATATTTTTGATTTTACACCTGTACCTTTCATTAAAATGCTTGATTCTTAATAGCAACAACATTACCTATTTGGTGTGTTTTTTTTTTTTTTTTTTGGTGGGACCCTCGCCAGCGGATGGGGAACAAACTGGCACTGCAGAGGCTGCGGGCAGCCTCGCAGCCCAGCGCTCAACTGCTGCGCCATCAGGGGAGGCCCATTACCTATTTGTTTTATCCTACACTATAAAGGGAAAACAACAATACTTTCCATTCTTTTATGGCAAGGGTCAGCAAACTTTTCTAAAGGTCAGACAGTTAATGTTTTAAAGTCTAAAGAGCCCGATGGCCTCTTGCAAGTATTCAATCATACTTCAGTAGTGCATAAGCTGCCATGGAGAATATATGAAAGAGGTTTAGGGCTGTGTTCCAATAAATGTTTGTTTGCAAAAGAAGGCAGCAGGCCAGATTTGGCCAAAGGATCTTCTCTTGTGTCATTAGAGAAAACCGCTCCCTATTTCAAAACTATTATTTCATTGCCCAACATTTCCTCTCTGAACCAGATTCTTCTCTTAAACTTGGTTTTTCCCACATTGAAATGTAGAACCAGGCCCTCTCTGGTGGTGCAAGAGGTTAATAAGTCTTAGCACTATCAAGTTATTGCCAGGCACTGCAGCACAAGTTTGATCCAAGACCAGGGAGTTAACCCAAGTGGTGCAGCAGACCTCTCCTGTCTCGCCCACTGCTCCCCTCAGTAGTGTATTTCAGTCAATCCTCCTGTTCTGCTTCCCCACTCTGTCCCTGATAAATGCTCTCACCCTCTGCATCTCTGGTCTATACCCCAGCTCCTATATGTATACATAAATAAAACAAATCTTTAAAAAAAATGTGGAACTAAACTAATAGGAATTTGCCTAAACACAAGGATAAAACAAGAATGACTATAATAATGCAAAGTTATTTCAGTTTTAAAAAAAAAGACTATAAAAGTGTTTCATCTGGACCAAAAAAGAAAATCTATGAAATAGAAGGTGGGAAATCTGTATCAACCAACAACACTTCTCTATTTCTCTCACTATCCTCCTGCACCTCAATTCTCAAACTCCAAAAACAATTTTCCTATTCCCCTCTATTTTTCTTTCTTAATTCACCATAAGATACATTTTCAAAGGTTAGCCTACAAATAGCAGTTTTTCATTTTAAGTAGAATGCTTTTGCCATTTAAGTCAATTCCTAATATTTTATTCTCTTCTCAATAAATATGTGTGAATTTGTGGAAGATGTAAAGGCGGGAATAGCTAACCTACTGCTCTGACTCTTAAACTGATACGGTATTTCAGAGGTGAGTCCAAAAAGAACCAGGTCAGCCCTCAGCACAGCAGTAGTTACTGAGCTCAAGTACTGATAAACATTTGTGTGGACGGAGACTTCCACGAATCTCAGCTAAATGTTAGAGATTTCTTCCAATTACATGTTGGGACCCAAATCCCAAACCACATTAATAAGTCATTTGTGAGGAGAAAGCCAGCTGAGTAATATAAAAATTTTAAAAACTTAATTATAAGGAAATAAATGTTAATACTTGTGCATTGGAGACATCCTGAAAAACAGAAGAAGAGTAAAGGAAAGAAAAATCATAGCTATCCTCTTGATTCAGATTTAACCTCTTCAACAGGTTGGTATTCATATTTCATTTTATCTTTTATCACATATGCATATATTAAAAAAACTGGAATCAAATTCTCGGGATGTTTGATCTCAGCTTATCTGTGTTTGTACCTATGATCCTTTTGAAACATCAGGGATTTGTCAGAATTCCACAACTTTAAGAAATGTGATGTATTTGTAGGACTAAATACACACTTGCGCATACTGCTGAAATCCAGAATACACTGGGTTGCTGGGCTGTGGTCCAGAAGTAAGTGGTCCTGCAGCATTCTGGTAGCCAGGCTGAAGAGTCGGATAACCATACCCAAAAGGTTTCACCATTTTCGAAGGCTGAGAAGTTGTGGCAGCTGCAGCTGGCACTGGGTCGGGTTCAGGCGCGTGATCCGGAGCAGGACTGCTTGCTGATGACGAAAGCATATCTAACAGAGGAAAAAGGAGATGTTCACCCCTGCTAATCAGGGCTCACTCTATAATAAAGATGGCTCCTGGTGTGTCCTAATTTTAGGCATTTCCCTTTTTCTTTTTGACTTTTTCTTAAGAGAAAATTTTAATGTAAACAAAAGGAGGGAACAGAATAATGAACCCAATATGCTGATCACTCAGTTTCAACAATCATCAATATTTTGCTATTCTTGTTTTACGTTCCATCCCATTTTTATTTATAAAGATTATTTGTAAGGCAATCCTGTATTTTACATCCTTTTGCCAATATAGATACTTTGGTCTTAATAACATAAAAAATTATATAAATATAAGATACAGCTATTTTTCCTTTTATTCTCAGCAGAAATGGCGATGAGAAGCAGAAAACTAAGCAGACCAATAAAAAAGGTGTCACCTACTCTTTGACTCTCTTTCATCAGATCCCACCATCTATAAAAGGAAGTCCATGGAGAGTAGTGTATTTCCCAAAATCCCCTAGAAGCATGCATCATCTGTACCATGAAAAGTGTGACAATATCTAGAATAACATCCAGCTTCTAAAACAAAGTCTGGCATGTAATATGTGTCAAATAAAGCTAAATGCTCTTCCCTTACATAAATTTTAACAAAAACTAAAATTCGGTTAAAACCCAAACAAACAGGTCCTCCCCAGTGGCGCAGCAGGTTGAGCCCATCGCTGTGAAGCTGTCCGCAGCCACTGCAGCGCGGGTTCGATTCCCAGCCAGCCAGGGAGATTCCCACATGGTGCAGCAGACCTGTCCTGTCTGGCCTGCTGCTTCCCTCAGCAGTATATTTCGGTCGTCTGCCTGTTCTGCTCCCTGCTCTGTCTCTGGTGAATCCTCTCACTCTCCCTTGACTCTGGCCTATACCTCAGCTCTTGTATAAAAATAAATAAATCTTTAAAAAGAAAAAAAAAAAAGAGTATATTTAAAAAAAAAAAAACCTCAAACAAAAACCTAGAAAATCTAATCAACATGACCAAGGATGTGAAAGACTTAGACAACGCAATCTATAAGATGCTATTAAAGAATTTTATAGATAGCTTAAGAACATGATTATAAGAAGATGGTAAATATTCCTAGCTCATGGATGGGGAGAATCAATCAACATAGGCAAAATGGCTGTACTAATAAATACAATATATAATACAATCCCCATTAAAGAACAACAATATCCTCCAGAGAAATTGAACAAAAAACATTAAAACTTATATGGGACCCATATAAGGCCTCAGAGAGCAAAAACAATTCTGAGAAAATTAAAGAGAAACAGAGACATCAAGCTATCTGCCTTTGAGCTGTATCACACAACAACAGTTGGGCCCTCCTCAGGGCGACTGGGACACAAGTTGTAAAGTCTCTTACTATGACAGCATGAGAAATGAGGACCCAGTGTCAGAGACATGGAGGTCTTCTTCAGGAAAGAGACACTGTTTCATACATTTGTACAGTTCAAATGTGTCTGTCTGTCTGTCTGTCACTCACACACACACACACACACACATACACACACACACACACAGAGGGGCATAGAAAATTCTTAACCATAAAAAAACTTAGTAGCTTATTTGGTATTCTTGATAGGAAAAGGGAATTCTAGGGCCTCCCCGGTGGTGCAGCAGTTGAGCGCTGGGCTGTGAAGCTGCCTGCAGCCTCTGCAGCGCCGATTCGATCCCGGGCCGCTGGTGAGGGTCCCACAAGGCGCGCAAACCTCTCCTGTTGCGCTCGCTGCTCCCCTCAGCAGTGTATTTCGTCAGTCTGCTCTGCTCCCCGCTCTGGCTCTGGTGAATTCTCTCACCCTCGCGTGCTTCTAACTGTACCCAGTGCTTGTATAAATAAATAAATATTTTTTTTAAAAAAAGGGAATTTTAAACTAAGCTGAGACTAAAGATTTTGACTGATTCATAGGACAGTGGTAGCAAGATAGTGTATTTAGTTAAGTACAGCATTCTGCAACTTCAATTAAGCTTCTTCCTGGATTATTATCAAACAGTTAAGCAGTAAAGAGCAAAATGTCTTGCTCTGTTAGTCCTGAAGTATGAGATCATTAGCATAAGAGAGAGAAAGGGGAGGATATGTGTGGCTATCAGGCTATTAGTGACAGGAGAAAGGTGAACAAGGAAAATCACAGCATAAGATATTATAATGAAATGACTGTTAATTTTAAAAGTTAAGCTCATATATATTTTTCTCTTAATACCATCCACTCCTGATCCTATGTAATGACCAAGTTATTTCAAGATACAGTTAAAGTAATGCCTCTAAAACCTATTGCCAAGGTGGTTTAACCTATTTGCCTGATGGAGGCAGCCAGGAGCCATGGGAGTAGAGAATCAAAGACTATTTATATTCATAGGCTAGTTGGAAGGAACTCAAGAACTGAGCATGAGAACCTAAATATACAATTTATTTATTTAAGGAATTATTAGCATAAGAAAAGGAGGGGAGGGCCTCCCCGGTGGTGCAGTGGTTGAGCGCTGGGTTGCGAAGCTGCCCGCGGCCCCTGCGGCTCCGGTTCGATCCCCGGCTGCTCCCCGGCCACCGGAGGAGGGTCCCGCAAGGCGCGCAGACCTCTCCTGCCGCCCGCTGCTCCCCTCAACAGTGTACTTCGGTCCTTCTGCCTGCTCTGCTCCCCGCTCTGGCTCTGGTGAATTCTCTCACCCTCCCGTGCTTCTGACTGTGCCCAGTGCATGTATAAACAAAACAAATAAACAAACAAATAAATAAAATTAATAAAACATGCCTCTATTAAAAAAAAATTAAAAAAGAAAAGGAGGGGAAAAGTAGAGGGAAAAACGATTCACTACTAAAGGAAGAGGAAAAAGATAAACAGCATGGTAACAAAAAGAAAAAATAAATTTCCTCTGGCCACCCAGAAACAACATTCATAGTTGTTACACAGCAATGAATACCATTAAGGCCTAGAAGTATGGGGAAAATGCCCCTTTTTCTGCTTTGTGTTGTTTTAAAACAGGCTTCCTAATTATGTGTGATATATATTTGCCGTTTAAAGACAATTGATGGTCATGACATTTCAAACAGACCCCAGTAGCACAGAACACATTACCTGGGTAGTTGCCTCCCTCCAGGGCGTCATAACTGTTGGGCACTGGAGACGCACTGCTTGTAGTAGAGGAGCTGTCAACACCTAGAGGAAAACACAGTATCTACTAAGTTAAAAAGGAAGTTGCACTGTATAGCAGCCTCGAGCAATTGTGAAAAAGAGGTTATGCTGAACTAGGAAATCCCTAACTCTAGTACAAAAATAAAATGACTAATAATTAAGACATTTTCAAAAACGTTAAGAACAAAGAGGGAAGGAAGCACAATGGACAATGGGGGTGGACCATGGGTAAAAGGGTAGTGGGTGCACTAAGGTGGTAACACCTGATGGGGGTTCCCCAATATTTCCTCAGTTAAAAAAATAAAAGCATACTAAAAGTTAAAAAAAATTGGAAAAAATTTAATCAAGCACATGTGAAGGCATCTGAGAAAAGAACAGATATCAAACTACTAGAAATAGTAAACACAAACATAAATTTTAGATTGACAGAAATGTATAGTCACACTTCAGAGACTGCATCTACCAAATCTGAAGTTATCAAATACATCTTATCAGTATTAGGATATTTTAAAGTAATTAAATTTTAGTGAATGTTATAACACAGCACAGCTATGACTTGGGCCGCTACCTAGCACCTTACTAGCTTTTATGTTTTGGCATGTTCATCTGCACAATGCAGATTAAAAATAGTCCCTGCCACATGTAACAAGGTAATATAAATGAAAGATACTCTAGTAAATGTAAGCGTTCAACTATAAGAATTTTTATTATGTGTATTCATTCAAAATCTGTAAGATTAAGAGGACTGTTCAGTAGCGATTAAGAAATTCAGAGGCAGGGTTTCCCCGGTGGCGCAGCGGTTGAGCGCTGGGTTGCGAAGCTGCCCGCGACCTCTGCGGCGCCAGTTCGATCCCCGGCTGCTCCCCGGCCACCTGAGGAGGGTCCCACATGGCGTGCAGACCTCTCCTGCCGCCCGCTGCTCCCCTCAGCAGTGTACTTCGTCACTCTGCCTGCTCTGCTCCCCGCTCTGGCTCTGGTGAATTCTCTCACCCTCCCGCGCTTCTGACTATACCCAGCGCATGTGTGAACAAAACAAACAAACAAATAAATAAATAAATAACATGCCTCTATAAAAAAAAAAAAAAAAAAAAAAGAAATTCAGAGGCAGGTCACACAGCTAGTAGAACATACAATATACTTTGTTCACTCATTCACTCAAAATATTTTATTGAGAACCTACAGTTGCTCTGGGTAGATAATGCTAGAGTGTATAATGATGACTAAAACTGAAATGTACATGGCTCTTCTTGTGCTAGAGTTCGTTGCACTGAAAGATGAAAGTTTCCGGTATACAGCGATGAAAGCACCAATAGTAAAACTGGAGCTTAAACTACAACAGATTCTAAATTAATTTTCAAATGTCATACAAAAAGAATAGGTATGCATAATTATCTTTCACTGAATAATTCTGGATAACTAAGAATCAAACATTGTCTCAGAGCACAGGAGCTAAAGCTTTTTGCACAGAGTATTTTCTTATAGTTGCATTAGATTCTGTCATCTACCTGCTATATAACTTTAGGAAAGTGGCAATCATCAATATTCTCTTCTGCAAAATGAGAACAATTTTAGAAATGGCCTATGTATGTATGCATGTTATTCAATGTTCTTGTGAGGCTTAAATGAGACAATGGTTATAAAGCAATTTGAAAGTAGGTGGTAAATAAAAGAAATTACAGGTCAAAGACACTAATAATTACTAAGTGCTTCCTTTGTGATAAACAGAAAACTGATGCATGAATGTCATCACTCCGAAGACTAGGAAGTAATGGCTCTCCATTCGTGTTCCTTATATTGTGAATTTGCAACTATAGAATAAAGCTGACATAAAAGGTCAAAAGTCTTGAAGTAACAGCATAAAATATAAAACATTAAAAGCAAATATCCATCAACAGAAGAATGGATAAAAAAAACGTGGCAGACCTCTACGGTAGGAAGCCTTTCAGGTAAAGGAATGAAGCACTGACATAGGCTACCGTGTGAATGAGTCTTGAAGACATGCTAAGTAACAGAAACCAGATACAATCACATGGTGTGAATTCACTTAAGTCAATTAATCCAGACTAGGCCAATCTAGAGAGACACAAAGTAGACTGGCAGCTGCCAAGGGTTTAGAAGAGGGGGAAATGGAAAATCACTGTGGAGTAGGTATTGAAGTTCTTTTAAAATGATGAAACTTGGGCCTCCCTGGTGGTGCAGGAGGTTGAGTGCAGCACTGTGAAGCTGTCTGCAGCCTCTGCAGTGCCGGTTCTATCCTGGCTGGCCAGCGAGATACCCACATGGTGCAGCAGACCTCTCCTGTCTCGCTCACTGCTCCCCTCAGCAGTGTATTGCAGTCAATCTGCCTGTTCTATTCCCCACTCTGTCTCTGGTGAATCCTCTCACCCTCCCACACTTCTGGCCTGTACCCCAGTTCTAGTATGCATGAATAAATAAATCTTAAAAAAAAAAGACATAATTTAAAAATAAAAATAAAATGATGAAACTTTTTAGTTCTACCTGCTTCAGTATATTGTTAGAACTAGAGAAGTGATGACCGCACAACCTTGTGACTGTACCATCTGCCACTAAGTTGAACACTCTACAATGGGTCACTTGCTGTTATGTGACTTTCACCTCAAAACAAAACAAAATGCCAAGACACTGATGTGCAACGAATATTCTTTTCAACAAATGGCGTTAGCAACTAAATATCCACATACAGAAGAGTGAAGTTATAGAACACTTCTTTATAACCTACACTAAAATCCCAAATAATCACAGTCCAAATGTAAGTGTTAAAACTATAAAGTTTTATCTTAGAATAGATATAGGAGAAAATTTTTATGACCTTGGATTAGGTGATACATTTTCAGATATGACATCAAAGATACAAGCAACAAAAGATAAACAGGGTCTCCCCAGTGGCGCAGCGGTTGAGCACTGGGTTGCGAAGCTGCCCGCAGCCTCTGCAGCGCCGGTTCAATCACTGGCTGCTCCCCAGCCTCCGGAGGAGGGTCCCACATGGCGCGCAGACCTCTCCTGCCGCCCGCTGCTCCCCTCAGCAGTGTACTTCGGTCCTTCTGCCTGCTCTGCTCCCCGCTCTGGCTCTGGTTCACCCTCCCGCGCTTCTGACTGTACCCAGTGCTTGTAGAAATAAATAAATCTTAAAAAAAAAAAAAAAAAGCCTCTCTTTAAAAAAAAAAAAAGATAAACAAACAAATTGGACTTTTATGCTTCAAATGCTACCAATAAGAAAGTTAAGAGACAATCCACAGAATGGGAGAATGTATTTACAAACTATGTATAACTCAATGAAATGGCAAATAACTAAATTAAAAATAAGCAAATGGGGCCTCTCGGCAGCGCAGCAGGTTGAGCGCTGTGCTGTGAAGCTGTCCGCAGCCTCTGCAGAGCAGGTTCAATTCCTGCTGGCCAGGGAGATACCCACATAGTGCGGCAGACCTTTCCTGCCTCACCTGCTGCTCCCCCTCAGCAATGACTTCAGTCGGTCTGCCTGTTGTGCTCCCCGCTCTGTCTCTGGTGAAATCTTCTCACCACGCCCACACCTCTGGCCTGTACCCCAGTTGTTGTATGCATAAATCAATCTTTGAAAAAAAAATAGGCAAAGGACTTAAACAGGCATTTCACCAAAGAAAATAACAAATGGCCAGTTACCATGATTCAGAAGTTTCACTCAAAAGAAATGAAAACATACCTCCTCATAAAAGCATGTACATGAATATTTAACAGCCGTGCTTTAAGAACCAAAAAGTGGAAACAACCCAAATGTCCATCCACTGACAAATGGGAATCAGAAAGAACAATGGACTGACAGATGCCAACCCATGGCTTAACCTTGAAAACATTATGTTAAGAAAAGAGTCAGATACACAAAACCCACATTAAGACAAATCTCGAGATTAAAAACTAGAGAGGCGGCTGCTTAGAGCTGTGTGTCTGGGAGAAGAACAGGAAATGAGGACTGACAGGACAGGCAGGCATGAAAATGCTAAGGAATCACATCGCGATGGTTACAGAACTTAAGTTAATGTACAAAAAGCTGTCAAATTGTACAATTTAAATGAGTGAATCTTATGTGATTATCTCGCATTACATTTCGAAAAGACTTTCATCAAAAAAAAAACCAGTATTCTCTCTGGTTAAAAAGACTTAAATGGAAGCACCAAGAAATAACTATTCTAGGGCCTCCCCAGTGGTGTAGCGAGTTGAGCGCAGCACCGTGAAGCTGTCCGCAGCCTCTGTAGCGCAGGTTTGATTCCCAGCCAGCCAGAGAGATACTCACTTGGCACGGCAGACCTCTCCTGTCTCGCCTGCTGCTCCCCTCAGTAGTGTATCTCAGTAGATCTGCCTGTTCTGCTCCCCACTCTTTCTCTGGTGAATCCTCTCACACTCCCGTGCCTCTGACCTGTACCCCAGTTCTTGTATAAATAAAATAAATCTTAAAAAAAAAGAGAGAGAAATAACTCTGAATTCTACTGTAATAGAGGAACTTCAAAATTTGGCTTCCTCTCATCCTATTCCCCGGTTCCCGTAACATCTTCCTTCTCTGACCTAAGGACACAGGCATAGTGAGCTGCGAGCTCTTCCCCAGGCACTCCATTCTTTTCGTATTCCTGCGCCGTGCATGCTGGTCTGTTAGCCTAAACCTCCTTTCTCCACGTGGCAAATTCCATACATCCCACAGACTTCCGATCTGAAACCTTTCTCATACATCCATGAAAACTCGTTTCCTCTCCAGGTAGGTACATTTTCCTGAGTCTATACCACTGCACTTTTCAAGCTGCTCTGCAAACATGTTTAGTGTCTGCTTCCCTACTGACTGCTAGGTAGTGACGCTGCTGCACCGCTGCTTTCTGCGCATGAGCTGGTTCAGCTGAACGAATGGCTTGGTGGCTTGTTCACACCAGATTCCCCGCAGTCACTTCACATCGCAACTCCAGATAGTAAATAATCTAATATCAAAGGAGGGGGTAAGTATGAATGGAGTGCTTGGAAGATTTTCCCTTCATCCTTTCCTTGGCTCCATGGCACAGGTTAAGGGGAAAGATGAAAAGGGACATTAAATCTGAGGAGGCAAGAAGGCAGAGAGAACAAAAGAAGAGCTCAGAATCTAAGCAGCTGAAGGAGAACAGCAGGATGCACTTAGTCCTAAAAGAGGATGCTGCTGGCTCTCTCGGAAAGACCAGCGACAAGGCCAACAAAACCGAACGCACTCACTACTATCACTAAACTTGACACTGACCAGTTTGAGATTTTATATCCTCATAAGTTGCATAAAACATGGCGACAGTACAAGTCAAATTCTACCTCCATCACTTAGCCGTTGAGAGAAAATGGACGAGACACCTAACATCTCTGAGTTACGCCTCATCTGCAGCAACACCCCCCACTCCATGCGGTACTGTGAGGACAAAACAGATGAACAGATGGAAATAGAGCCAGCAGAGATTAAGGAAATGCCCAGCATTGCTTCCTTCCCTCTCCCCATTCTCGAAGAGTGCTACAATTTGGGGAGAAAGAAAAAGGAAGAAGCTCCTGATTATTAAAGTCAATTGCTCCTTCTCAGATTTCAACCAAACTTGCACTGACATTTATCATTGCTAACCCCAGACCTTTTGATTTTCATAAGGTTTCCTTCTTTAGGTAATGGTATGCTATATGCGCCCTTGCCAATCTTTCCAATACCTTAGCTGAAGAACTCATTTTTCTCACTGCATTATTTCCATAAACTCTAGTTATAATATGCTCCAATTAATTCCTCTCTAAGATCTTTCTAAAATACAAACTTGGTTATATCATTTTCCAGAGCAAAAGCCTTCATGGACGCCTCACTGCCGTTAGGACAAAATCCAACTCCTCGATGTGAAATCAAGGTTCTCAAGGATCTCACTCAGCCATGCTACCTGAGTTCCTCCAACGCCTCATGTCACTGTCCCCATAATCACAGGCCCCAGACTCGCCAATGTTCCCCCAATGCAGCATCTTCTCTTCAGCTTCTCGCTTTGCTTTGGGAAGTGTCTTGGCCTCACTCCAGATCCCTCATTTTCCTAATTTCAACTTCTTTTAGATTCCGCTCACATTTCAATCCCCACCACCCCCACCTAGAGACTCTTCTCTGTAGTCCCACCCTACAGCTGGTACCAGATTCCTTTATGTATTCCTATAAACATGATGACCGACAAAGTGACTTAGTATAATTTGGTTCTATATTCCAAAGTAGACTGTGAGCTTCTAGGATATTTTAATCACTCTTATAAATGGTGCATTAGTAAATAACCTGTTTATAAACATATTTGGTTGTTCAGAATTTAGAATCTACTTTATCAGAGAAATAAAGAAATAACTGGCACTTATTATCCCAAATTAGTTGATAGGCTATTACAAAAACCATACTCCAAATTGTTAATAACACAGTATACATTTGCAACAGTCTGGAGAAAAATCATTTGCAAACATTTAGTGTTTCTGTTAGATCTGGGGCAAGTGTAGACATCCAGTCACCCACTTGAACTCTAACTGCATGCTGGCATCAAATCCTCTTCCAGTGGAGCCCCACGACTCTGTCCCCTCTCCTCAGAGAGAACGTGGGGTTTGCAGCTACAGCAGTCGGATACACAGGAAGCATGCCAGCTGAATGCTTAGGTAACAGCAGTCACTTGCAAATACATCACCACATTTTCTTTTCAATGTATATATGCCAAAACCTCAAACTAATACTTTTCTGCATGAACATCATTTTATAATCTTCACAGACCCAGGACATATGTTAAACTTACAAAACTTTAAAAAAAAATGTTAACTATGTATTGAATTCAGTTGAAATGTATTTACTTGTTAAAATACTAAAAGAGGACAAATGAAATATAGATTTGACCTCTTCTGAGGAATTTTTTGGTGGCTGGGGAGGAAGGGGTGGTAATGATCAAAGGATAAAATCTTCCAGTTATAACTCAGGGACCTAATGCACAAGAAGGTGATTGTAGTAAATAACCCTACATTATATTAAGAAAAATTATCTTGGGCAGTGAGACTTATGCAGGCCAGTACTGTCTTGTTACTTACAGAATCAACTTGTTCTGTGTTAAAATATAACATTAGTTTTCAAGATACCCAAGCCAACCATAAACACGATTTAATTTCTGATGAAGTGCCTTTTGCTCCTACTCCTCCTCTTCCCAAGGCCCCACCACTCATTTCACTTTTTGTAATTAGAAAACAATTCCACATAAACTAAGCCTATAAAACATGTCATGAATGTAGGGAGTGACTAACACTGACATGCTTGAGAAACAGAGCCCTCCAAACCTCTACTTATAGACAGCTGTATACATTTCCTACACTGCCCTACACTTTCTTCAACTCTTCACCAAGAAAAAATATACTGTAATAAAGCACCATTTTTAAAAAACTAAATAAAAATTCATTCTAAAGTTGGTTTTTCTTTTTCCTCACTGAAAACACATCCATTTAATTTGAAATCAACAATCCATGATCTTGTTTTTACGAACCACACATAGAGAACACTGGGAGCCCAGGGAACAAGCACACAGCAGTCTCCCCACTACGGGCCATACTGGAGAGAAGTGAGCAACACTGGAGCACTCTGCCTACCTGTGGGGCCCCCTTCCACACCTGGGCCTGGCGTTCTCATTCAGATCTGAGATGCCTTCCTGTCTGTAGACTGACCTCAGACCGACCCCATGCTGCTACTGAGTTGTATGACCACAGGCAAATTGTTCAGATCCCAGTCAAGTCATCTGTAACATGGAGATGATTATCTCTGCCTTCAAGATTCAGCAGAAACTGAGATAAGAACTTCTCAATGATAATAATGAGAGCTAATCTTTTTGAGATTAGCTCTTTCAATATTTGCCATTATCGCTCTATGCTCTGTACCAAAAATACCTTCAATCCTTGAAAAAACACCAGAAATAATTGTTCCTTTTATCACATCCATGTTATAGAAGGCAAATTGAGGTTCAATGAGATTCAGAAACCTAACATTTCTAGATTGTGAATCTAGGAAAGCCTACCCAAACCCAGGGTGAGTGGCACACAGTGAGTGTTCAAAAATATTAGGTCTTAATAAAATCTAAGTGTCATGAACTCTGAAATCAGGAATTTTGAATTCATAAAATATTGCCTAGAAAAAAAGTAGTTAAATAAGATAAGGTGGTAAGGTCTAGGAGAAAAGCCAAAAGATCAAGTCTTCTTAATCTTCCAATTTCTGCTTTGGTCTAAGGAGATGGAATTTTCAAACCACTGCATCCAATTGAAAGCTGAGCAAAAATGGGAGTAAGTTTGCATTACAGTAACACATATACAAAATAACACATTTTTGATATATGTAATTTGAGGATTATGAGATAAAGACATTATCTAGGATTGGAATATTATCTACCTTCAGACAATACTATTAATTCAGAGCCTGGGAGCACCAGCACCAATGACCACACATTGTTATCAAATCTTGGTTTTGAAAACATCCTTCCTCACTAAAGGGACCAGGGCTCCCTAGGGAAGTGGCTCTGCCCAGGCTAGCAGCAGTGAAGTGCATGACAAGCCAGGAGCATCTCATTGAAGCTTAAGGTATTTAAAGTAAGTGCTTAAAGATTTATGGGAACATCTAAAAAAGAAAAGGAGGAAAGAGCTGTGACTGGTCAGACATAGGTTAAGATGGTACCAAAATAATCAATGACAGTAATGGATTATAATACAATGAAAAAAAATAAGAACCCGTCTGTCAATATGAACCCAAAGAAATCAACAAGGGAGAAAGGAAAACTCTTCTTCATCATAAAACCCGACTCATAGATAGAAAAGGAATGTTGGAATTAGAAAATCATAAATGAGTCCTAAAAGGAATGGGTGACTGTTTAATAAAGAATAAGTCATCATGGGCCTCCCTGGTGGTGCAGGCGGTTGAGCACCGTGCTGTGAAGCTGTCCGCAGCCTCTGCAGCGCAGGTTCAATCCTGGCCGGCCAGGGAAATACCCACATGGCACAGCAGACCTCTCCTGTCTCGCCAGTTGCTTCCCTTAGAAGTGAGTTTCGGTCAGTCTGCCTGTTCTGTTCCCCACTCGTCTCTGGTGAATCCTCTCACCCTCCCTCACATCTGGCCTGTACCCTGGTTCTTGTATGCATGAATAAATAAATCTTTAAAAATAAATAAAGAATAAGGCATTTCCACAGTATCAAATTTTCCCCATAAATTACTTACTAATTTCCAGTAGGAAAGTACTAAACTTACAGTGAAGAAACATGGTGGACAACATCTTAATCGAGACTCAAAGTTAGCATCACGACATGGGAATGGTCTACAACATGTGCCAGGGGTCTCATCTACCGGAGAATACTACCTTCAACTGTAACGCTGCCCACACTGCATGATTTGAATATAATCACAAGGAAACATCAGATAAATCCAAACTGAGGGACAGTCCACAAAACAACTGGCCTGTTATTTTCAAAAATATAAAGGTAAGGAAAGAGAAAGAAGGGACTGAAGGAGTCAAAACAGAAACAACAAAATTCGGTGCATGACCCTGGACTGGATCCTATACTGTGAAAATGGCTACAAAAGATCTGAAGATAGCTGTTGAATCTGACGAAGGGCTATATAGCAGGTAGTGCTGCATCAGTGCTCAGTGTCCTGGTAACTGTGCTGTGTTTGTTATGTACGAGACCTCCTTGTAACTAGGAAACACATATTGAATGATGTTTAGGAGTGAAATTTCATGACATCTCCAACTTACTTCCAAACGATATAGGGAAAAAGTGTACAGGTAAAGAAAATTAAAAAGCAGTGGGGCAAATGTGGGTTAGCTGGGTAAAGCGGTTAGTAGAATTTCTTCTACTCCTCTTACAACTTTTCTGTAAGATTGAAAGTACGTAAGATTAAAAATTACAAGAAAAATCAGAAAGATAGATGGCACTGACATGGAGTATAAAAATTATATCCCATATGCAGCTTTCTATTTCTACCCCCTCAAATTATGCACTTAAATATTTTTTAAATGGACAGGAAATAGAAAATTTTTTAAAAGATTTATTTTATACAAGCACTGGGTACAGTCAGAAGCATGGGAGGGTGAGAGAATTCACCAGAGCCAGAGCGGGGAACAGAACAGGCAGACCGACGAAATACACTGCTGAGGGGAGCAGCAGGTACAGCAGGAGAGGTCTGTGCACCATGTGGGACCCCCCCACCGGCAGCCGGGGATCGAACCGGCACTGCAGAGGCTGCAGGCAGCTTCGCAGCCCACCGCTCAACCGCTGCACCACCAGGGGAGGCCCAGGAAATAGAAATTTTTAAAGGAATTTTTCATAAAAGACTATATCATCCCAACTCAATAATAAAGAGAATCACAGTCACATATAGTAACCAGAAAGTTCACCACTTACATGTTCAGTTAAACTATTAGAATCACTGGAATTGTAGGAACTGAAGTATTTAATGCCCAGCAGGATTCTGCCCATCACAGGTAGAAAACCACGCTACCCAGACTACAACACATAACCATATGCACAACTTCCTCAACTAGTAAGACTGAGCTATTTCAAAAGCAAGAAAATAACTACAAATTTTGGGTCATCTCAATATATGACAAAAAGGGTCAAAGGGACATCAAAGAAACTTTGTTCTATATCTCTGTCACTATTATAAAATTCACAGGTCACCTTTTGATTAGAGTGAAGTTGCATGCAAAGCAGGAAATAAAACCTCATTCTTAAGAGTGTAGAGCACTCATCGGCCACAAGCAGGAATCAAGATGCATTCTTTCGCGTGTGACATGAGAGGAAATGCACTTCTAAATAAACAAAACATTCTACCATCATGGAAGATGTATTATTTATGAAATGGTGAAAGGAGTAAAAATGAAACAAATAAATATACAGAACACCTCATTTCAAGTGACCCAACCTTCTATAACCCAAACTAAGCAAGGTAATTGATCAAAATCTGCAAAAAACACTTTTTAAAGGCTAAGATTGTGGAGATTAAAGAAAACTTGAATAGAAAAAGATCAAGGACTGGTGTAAAGCTAAAGCAGACCTGCTTCCTCATCCTCCTCCTCCTCTTCCTCATCATCGGAAGTTGATGACAAGGGAGTTGGTGCGGAGCTAGCTTGATTATTAACATAGTCACCATACTGCATTCCTGTAAAGTGGAAAGCACAAACACAAGAGTCAAACCAACAGGAAAGGATGAGAAACAAAATTTTGACATTGCATTAAAGTGAGAAA
Organism: Talpa occidentalis; assembly: GCF_014898055.3. Lineage (NCBI taxonomy): Eukaryota > Metazoa > Chordata > Mammalia > Eulipotyphla > Talpidae > Talpa > Talpa occidentalis. Next base: position 96,467,810 of record NW_023601322.1, read on the forward strand.
GAACTCTGACATTCCAAAGGACATCCCAGCATGCATATTAATATTAGCAAATTGATCGCTAAAACGGGAATCATTAGAAAATCGCTGCAAAGCATTCAGTAAAAGCATTTTTAACATAAACTGGTTTAAGTGTGAAAAAAAGTACCACGTGTGACCCTGATAATATTGAGGAAGCCACAATGACACACTGACCATTTCCCTGCGCTCTACACTTGTTTACCTGCTGTCACCTCGTGGTATGCTTCCTTTGGGACTGTGCACCCTTGCTGAGCAGTGATCATTTTTGGGGAATGAATCTACTCAGTATACAACACACTAAGACACTGGGTGTCTTCCTTCTGCTAAGGCCACCTTGATGGTGACTCACTTCCCATAACGGAAAAAGAATGACAGTTAAAAAAAAAAGAACTGCATTCAGCACAATTCTCTGCTCAGAGCAGATGCTCAAAAAAAAGGTGTATTAACTGTGGCCCCACAGTGTGTCGATTACAGCAGTTAGGGAAAGGTGACCTTCCTGAGATGACCAGTTTCCTCAGCTTCTACTGCCTACAGTGGGTCTCAGGCAGGTGCGGAAGAATGGCCCTCCACGTGAGCTACACCAAGAGAAGGCGGATTCTGTGGAAAAGTACAACCGGGAGCTGTGTAACACTGCCCGAAAACAAGCTGATTGGGTATTTTTATTAATTCATCTGGTGAAGTTGAGACTTAAAAAAAGTAATTCCCACAAAATTTTTAAGAGGGCAAACAGAATATACTTAATTAAAAATGAAAACACTTCATAAATAAGAATACACACCCTTGTAAGGAAAATCTTCTAGCTCAATTTTGAAAGAAAAAGAAAAACCCCACAAAGTGGATTTTCAAGAACATTTCCCAATACTGGAAGCACAAGGAAACCCTGCCGGCCAGGCACAGGAAGGCCCCTCTGCTGCCTCCTCTGTGTCAGGCAGGTGACGGGTTTATTTAGCATGGGGAAACACATCATGTCTACAGTAAAGACAAGGCTATCAATAAAGAGAAAATTTGAGCATAAAAGACAGCAAAGGTTAAACTGTGGCCAAGTGAAGCTTCCACCTTCCTATTAAAACCAAAGAAGCTGGAAAAATCTGCTGGCTTTACTGAAATAGCTTTAACCATAGTCAAAATAGCAATTAATACAAAATTATCTGCGAAAGTAAAAATCAATGTAAATAAACTCAGGCAATACAAGAACTAAACCTGATACCCTGAAAAACCAAATTCAGAGTGGCAAGTTCCTCTAAAAAAATCTAGTTAAAATGAAAATTTGAATAACATTGGACCTTAGATTAAATAAACTAGTAAGTTCACACTTAAACATAGTTAACAGTAAAAAGATTTATAGAAAAGAAATTTTCTTGAACTTAAGGACTTCTTTTAAAATGAAGTATTTTATCAAAATGCAATTAGCATTATTTAAAAAGTACACATGTAGGACCTCCCCGGTGGCACAGCGGGTGGAGCGCAGCACTGTGAAGCTGTCCACAGCCTCTGCAGTGTGGGTTCGATCCCGGCCGGCCAGCGAGGGTCCCACATGGCGCAGCAGACCTTGCCTGTCTCTCCCACTGCTCCCCTCAGCAGTGTATTTCAGTCGGTCTGTTTGTTCTGTTCCCCGCTCTGTCTCTGGTGAATCCTCTCACCCTTCACACCTCTGGCCTGTACCCCAGCTCTTGTATGCATAAATAAATAAATCTTTAAAAAAAAAAAAGTACACATGTACTATATAGTATGAAGAAGAAATAAGAAATTCCATTTACTGTGTTGAGCAAAGAGAAGCCAGCAACAGGAAAAAAAGTTAGAAGAGGAACTCTTATTTTCCTGACGGAATGATGGAATGAATATGCAAGTTGCTGATTCTGAGACTAGTCAAAGGAGCCAAAGTACAGGGTACATTCCACATAAGGTGAAGAGTTTCCTCTCTTTTTCCAGGTACACTGAGTACAAAATATATTTATTTCACTTATTTTTGGGAAAATATCCACTGTTAATTGGAAGCACATGAAATGCTATGCAATGATTATGAAAATTTATGGAACAACTACTGAACACACTGGAACTACCTGTGAAAGGAACGGCACAGAGCACTTTATGAATTACAGTATCATTTTAGATTACACTATGATCGCCAATGCACAAATAAACACAATGTGACCAACATAATTTAGTTTTAATTTTCTGAAAAACGGTGCAATCCTTTCCAAGGAATGCTGAAGAAGAAAAGGGTCAAGATCGAAAAGCCTGCCACAGTGTGACTTGCAGACTCAGAATTCAGCCTCTGTTTGCTTATTCAAGTAAAAATCTGTTAAAAGCATGGAAACATTAATGGCAAAGAATACGATATTTTAGTTAATCTACACAGGAATGGAAAGATTTTCAGAATAATAATTAATTCATATTTAATTTCCTGCTCCAAATGCAGCACAGGGAGCTGCAGCCAGACAGGTGACAGCCACCTCATCACTCCACGAGAGGGCAGTGGCTACGAGCTTCCTGAGTGCTTTCACTCACACCACCGTTAAGAGCCAGGGCCCAAGTGAAATACAGAGACAGCCTATTTGGGGTGGCAGAACATCAGATTGTCTTCCAGAGCTCAGCCTGAAACCGAGTGTGGAAATGTGCTTGGGGCACCTCTCACTGCAGCCACCACCACCATCAACCAGGGAGGGAAAGCTGTTCTCTAACTTACTGACCGGTGCCCAGTGAGAGGCGCCAAGGTATGAACCTAGGTATGAAAGAGGCAAGAAGCATTTCAAGATAGCATCTGACATGATGAAGAGCTCTGGATTGAGAACCCCAGTATTTTTAAAAGGACTTTCAGTTTAAACTACCTGTCATGAAAGTGTCTTCAGGCAAAACTCCAGGAGACCATATTGTTGGGACTGCTAAATAAAAGGCATTTCCACTGTTCCCTAGATACGGCTGCACTGGGAATAAACAGAACTAGTCTTAAGAGAAAAAAATCCCTTGTGGAGGTTAGTTTTTTTTTTTTTTTAATTCAAGAGTTCAGGCTATCTTTTCTCAGCTAGTCTTCAAACTGGATAGACACACAGAAGACTTTCCAAGGATTCTCACAAAAGAATGGTTTTATGAGAAACCATTAAGTTTCTCAAAACCATTTAAGTTTCTCAAAACTTATCCACCTAAATAAGTGCCTGTGTTAAAAACCTTTGTCTCACCTTTCAAAGGAAAAGCAAGCTTTAACTTTGTATAAGTATTACTGTATCTTATTTCCCTCAGGTAAAACAGTCCCTCAGGTGCTAAAGGGAAAGCTTCCTACCTCCTTACATATTAATCGATACACCCTAAATCTAGAAACCTTGTACCTTGTAATACGTTTCAGTAAAGATGAACTATGTTAGGAACAAGATCACTTCTCACTTAATGAAATTAAATTACAGAGCTCAGCCTGTAATGTATATATTACAGGTATACTGTAATATAATTCAGATACACTAAAAAGTAGGGTAGTAGGAATAATAATAAATTTATTTAATAATTCTGTGTGTATGTAGTCCCCAACCACTACTGTCAGAGAACCCAGTACTTTTGAAAGAATCCCATGACAACAAAGCAAAAAAAGTAAATAGTTTAATAGAGAAGCAACATGACATTGCAGATAAAGGTGAAAACTCTTAGGTTCAATTCCAGGCTCTACCACTTACAACTATTTGTGAATCCTTGGGCAAGTTACTAACTTCTTGTTCATTCTTTAAATCACCTGGAGAGTAGGGTAAAAACTACCTCAACTGGCTTTTGTGAGGATTAAGTAAATTGATATATTTTTTAAAGCTTAGGATGGAATCTGAAAATATATTAGATATTATATAAGTATTAGGCATTATTATCACTGTACATGTTTTTGTTGTATTTAATTAAAAATAATTTTCAGCTATTCTTTCTTTTTCTTTTCTTTCTTTCTTTTTTTTTAAAGTAAGACTAGAAGTCTGCCAGAAACAATTATGTGAATGCTGGCCCAGATGATGCCCTGTCTCTGCCCCTCATATTTTTTTCAGCTACTTTTAATACTTATCACTAGGGCAACTCATTCATTAATTAGGAAAAAGGGAAACTTCCACCAACCTCAGTATTCTTAGTAATGCTAACTCCTTTAAAGACAATGTTTTCTAGGACTACCAATTTTTTTCAAGCTATACTGGATAAAATTCATCAACAAAAATACTAAACATCATATTTCAGACTCAATATGAGATGCTCAATACTTTACAAACTATTACAAAATATCGTTAAGTATAAGCATTTCTCATATCCTTGTATTTTATACAATATTTAATTATTTCTACCTCCTCTTAAAATAAAAATGTTACCACACAAACCTATTGGTACCTAGCATAAGTTCTTCATTTTAATTAAATATATAGAAATAGAGCCTCCCTGGTGGTGCAGGCGGTTGAGCGCAGCACTGTGAAGCTGTCTGCAGCCTCTGCAGCGCAGGTTCGATCCCCACCAGCCACGGAGATACCCACACGGCGCGGCAGACCTTTCCTGTCTTGCCCGCTGCTCCCCTCAGCAGTTTATTTAAGTAGATCTCCCTGTTCTGCTCCCCACTCTGTCTCTGGTGAATCTTTTCACCCTCCCGCACATCTGGTCTGTACCCCAATTCTTGTATAAATAAATCTTTTTAAAAATATATAGAAACATTTTTAATATATGATGAAATTAATAATTTGTTTTTTATACTTGATTCTTATTTAAATACTTTATAAACTAAAATACCAGAGTTTAACACATACACTGCGTATATTTTGCCACAGGAATACAATACTTTTCAAGATAACCCTCACTCCAAAAGTAGTGTAATATTAATTAGGTACATATTATATTTTTTTATTTCAAATTCAGTAATGAGAAATAGCATACTGATTCACTGCCTAGATTTTGTAATCTACTATATAAAAAATGATAAATTCATTACATTATATCCTTGACATTTAAATTTGATGGCTTTTAGAAATTTGCCTTAGCATATACTGCAATTTATTTCTCAGTGTTCATGATACACCCTCAAACTCCAGGAATACAATTTCTTGGCTTAAAAAATGAAATCAGACTCTCTGAAAAAAATAATAAAATCTGTCTCTCAATTGGCTTGAAAATGAGGGTTGCTTTAGTCAATTGGGTTATAACATCATTCACAAAATAAATGAGCTGCATCACAGTTTTAAGTTTTGTATAAAAGTACATTTAAAGGGACATGATGTTATATTGGCAAAGGCATAATGAAATGGAGCATATTTTAAATGATTGCTGATTCAGTGAAAAGAGCACTGGATTTGGAGGCAGCAGATTTGCACTGGATCTTGGCATTCCTCCTACAGTTTCTATGTCTTTGGGAAAGACAAGCTCTCTAAACCCCAACTGCCTCATCTTTAAAAGGAAGATGAAATGATATGCCTGCTTCCCGTGAAGATCAAGTGAGATAATAAAAGTTAAAGGTAATTTAAAATTACAAACTGCTACATCAAAGTAACGCTAATGCTACCAATTATCTACAACCTTTGAAATAAAATCTAACAAACAGTAAAAATTTCTGACATGTAATTCCAAAGGTTAAAAAACAAACAAGAGATTGACATTCTCTAATAAATCCCTCTCAATATCATCCCATCTATTTTATGTGAACAGTTTCTCAGTAACTACATGTGTGAAAAGTTAAAACTATGAATGAGATTTCTCCTAAGGTTACCTTATTCTAACAATAAAACATATGCAAACCAGGAACATAAATTATGGTGGGGTAGGGGAGACCCATTCATCTCACTGAAAGATGGAGTTCCAATTTATACTTTCATAAATATACTTTCTTAAACAAAAACAAAAATCACAATGTTTATGTTGTTCTGACTGCCTATATACCAATAAAAGCTGTACTGATAGCTTAATCCAGGGGAAAATGGTTACTACTTTGACATTAATGGTCACAAGCAATAAAAACAATTTGAAATTTCAATTTTATATTATTGTGGCAAAGCAAGATAAAAGCGTTTTTACCTTAAGAATATATTATATATTATTACATTCTGTAGAGGGGGTATGATTTTATGGAAGAAAGGTAAAACAAATTTTCTGAATGCTCAAGATTTGGGTATTTTTTGAAGGGATGATGACAGGTTTCTTTTCAGTGGATACTGAGAAAAATGTAACATCTGTTTTAAAAGTCAACATATATGTTGAAAATTACATAATTGCAACTATTTAATATAAATTTTTATATATTAATCTAAAAAATGTTCAAGTAGTTACAGAGTTTTCCCAAAAAATTTTAGGGGATATGCACATAAAAATTTGAGACTTCACCTCTAAAAACCAGCAAAAAATGCTAAGTACTAGAGAGAATAACCAGGCAGGGGTATCTTTGAAGCTGGGAGAAAAAGACTTATTTCTTTTAAGTATTACTCTTTTAGTCATATCAGACACAGAGCACGCCCCAGGTAGGCCACAGCCACACACCTGTAAGAGGCACCTTTCACACAAACTACAACCTGCTCAACAAACACCGTATCCTAACTCATACAATTAGGTTGTGTGGCCCAGATCCATGCAGAGACAAAGAGGTAACTAAGAAACCTAGCTGCTACTTAAGAAAAAGGAACAATGAAAGCTGCAATTAAAATGTCTCCAGTATTAGCTGCCCTGTTAATTATTCAAGGAGCTTATTTTTGGTAAATCAAGAGTTTGTTAACAGCAAACAACAAAAACTCAGCCTCACTGTACAGAAAAGAGCACAAGACGGAAAGGTTTGAGTTAAAAATCTTTCACGCTGCTATTTTATTAACTTACAATCTTGGGCAAATTACCTAGCCACTGTGATCTCACTTTTCTCATCTGTAAAACAGGCATAATGTTCACATCACAGGGTTAAATGAAATAATAAACGTAAAGTACCTGGCATGTCATAAGTGAATAAATGATAGCTCCTCTCTTCAAATTTAATCAATAAGAAAAAAATGAAATATAATTGTGATTATTTAGTGGAAAGGTGGTTTACAAAATGATACCTATGATGGGATGGTGAGATGTTATTTAAAGTGAAATGGTCAAGAAGAAAATAAGGTATGACAAAGCAATCAGCAGGGGCAACATAAAGGTGAAAACAAGTGAGTGAGAGGGAAGGCAGGCACTCACTGATGCCTGGGAAAGCTGTGAGAAGACACCATTCCTTGGGGAGGGTTGCAGCCTACTCTGAGGTTTTGTCTACTGATTATAAGTAAAACTTTCCTACCAGCCCTTCACTTTGAAGGCAAACACTTGTGATAACTAGTCTATTCCCAGTACACCCACTGGCTTACTGGGAATCAACAGATACTCCTTGGACTTCCCATAAAACCAAGTAAGAAATAATATATAAAGTGATACATCATACAATATATAAACTGATCACTGATAGAAAAGCCTCTGTTGACCACATAAACATTTAACAGACATAAGTATAAGATCAACCTGAGGATTTATCATGCTTTTCCCCAATTTCAGGACATGAGCGAGTTCTTCATATTCAAGGTAGGGGGTGTGATTACAATACAAATAAGGTGCACTGTCTGTCAATGAAGCAAGAGTGTGGATTACAATTTCATTTTCATCTCTCATTCCCAAAATTGGGTCAAAAATCACTTGCCATTATTAATAGTGACAAGCACAGCAATCAACCAGTAGATATGGAGATTCACTAAATAAGAAATCTTGGGTGCTGTATCCTAAAAGAAAATTATAATAACCTGTAATAATTACAAAATAAATGTTCAACAGAATAATGGATTAGTAAATTAAAACACATTGACACAGAAAGGAATAGCCACGAAAATGACTATGTAGATATAGGAAGAACTGCATATAATAAGTGGAAAAGCAAAATCAAAATGGCATGTAAGCTATGATACAATAGAATCACAGAGATTGAGTGTTAATGTAGAAAAAAGAAAACTGAGTTTGTACTGAGATTATAAATCACTTCTTACACATTTTCTATAAATTATGATCACAGTTTAACTTTTAAGGTCAGCTACTTGAGTCAGCGTGTGTGTGCTATATTTGGTGTAAGGAATTATACAAATACCTTTCTGTTGTAATAACTCTGCTGGCTGCGTAACTGAGGCCACAGGCTCAAGTGGGTGATTCACAGCAAGAGGTGTTCTTGTTGATGAGTTTCCTGACAAAACAGCAGATACTACAGGGCTGGACTTGCGAGGCTGCACATTTTGTATAGCAGGACAGGCTAAAGACTCTGCAACTGAAGACAAGAAACCATTTCATCCATAGCAATAAACTTAATATAAGTTAAAATATTAACAAGATAATTTATTTGAAGTTATTGTAAAAACTTCAGTAGCATCACTTTCATCTAGTGTATCAATAGCTAGAAAATGAGTGGTCCAAAAAAATGATTTTTGAAAGCTCACCAAATATTTTAATAATATTTAATGCCTATTTTCCTAAAGTGTTTCACAAGTGTCCTTACCTTCTTACGTTAAGTTGAACCCAAAATAGTAAAGATGACCATCCTTACTAATGATCACTACCATTGATAGTAATTATTGCACCATGCATGGCACCTCAGGTAAGATGAACAGAAGTTATTTGCTTCTGCCATTTGTGAATTCCAGACACTTCCAGCTTCAACTCAAATTTCATTTTATATTATAAACTGCCACTTCTCATTGGCTGTCACTAATCAGTTGCTGTATTTCACAAATAACCAACGGCAGGCAGGCTTAATAGTAACACTAGGTTGAACTTCTGGAATAAAACACATGAATTCTGTGATAGCTCAAATTACCGGACCTAGAGGATAATCTTCAGCCAGCCAAGAGATCATTGGAAAACCTATCACAACAAACTTAAGGACATTAACAAATGAATGGAGAAAATGTGATAGATTTTACATATACACATACACACACAGATGGGTGAATAAAATGTGGCATTGTTGTGTGTGTACATCTACAACACACATAGACAAATACAGATGTGTGCACTGGAATGCTATCCAGTCATAACAAAAGGAAGTCTTGTGCTTACAACAACACGGATGAATCTTAAGGGTATTGTACTGAGATAAGTCAAATGGTGCATGACTTAAACTTATATATGGAATCTAAAAAATAACAGTCATAGAAAAGAGGGCAGAATGGTAGCTGCTACGGAGTGGGAGAAACAGTGAGATGTTGGTCAAAGCACAAGCTTTCAGTTATGAGTAAGTCCGGGGATGTAATTCTATTATGGCGACTATAGCTAATAATGCTGTATAATGAACCTGAAAGTTGCTGCAATTAGATTTTAAATGTTCTCACTACACACACACTCTCACATACACACACACACTCTCACACTCACTGTGTAAGATGAGGGCTGTGCCATCATGTGTGGCATTACAGTGTTTCAGACACTGCAGGACTGCATATATGACTTGGTCCCGATACACAGCCGAGCTGCGTGGTTGGGTGCACAGCTAGGCTTGTGTAAGTACAATCCATGATGTTCACACAGCAATAAAATTGCCTAATGATGCATTTCTCAGAACATAACCCTGTTGCTAAGCAACAGACTCTATTACTGTGAAATCACTTTGCAAAACATGTGTATCAAATCATCACATCGTAAATCTTAAATTTACACAGTGTTATGTCAATTATATCTAAATTAAGCTGAGGGGGAACCTAAGGCAAAAGACTAGGAGTGAGTGAAGATGTCAAACATATATACACAGAGATAGATACAGGCACAGGTACATATGCGTACGTATGTATGATGCAGGTGTGTCTCTCTCTATACATGTGAATTCACAGAGAAAGAATCTTAGGTTTAAGACTGAAACAAATGTAAGCATATGATGACAAAATGTGTTAAATGTGCCAACAGCGTACAAAAAAATATAAAGACAGAGGAACGGGGAAAGAAGGTGGAGTTAGTCTAACTCTGCTGATTGCTTCACCCTTTTTAGGAAGGACAAATATTGTCATGGGAGACCAAGGCACAGCCATATTTGGCGTTCCTCTCAGTAAGAGGTGGCGTCTACGCCCCTAATGCCTGCATGGGAGTGACCTCACGACTGGTTTTCATCAACAGAATCCAGCAGAAGCAATGGTATCTGAATCCCTGACCTCCAATCTTACGAGGCCTTGTAACTTCTGTCTTTCTGTTCCTGAAATGCCTGCCCTGAGAATATCAAGTAGGGAAGTTAGTTTAGTCAAGTAGAGAAAAGCTCTGATGCCCCAGTGAACCGATACCAACTGCTAGACACATGAGTGAAGGCCTCCCATCTTCCAGTCCTGCCAGCTCTCCAGTTAAACGAGGTCAAAGGAGGAGCAAGTTGAGGAAAAACCAGCAGAGACCACAAAATCATGAAAAATAATAAATTATATTGTTTTATACCAGCACTGTATCACTGAATAGCCAATTATTAAAATGGCTAAAATAACAGTGTTAAGTATATTTAATAGTACAAAGTAAACACTTAAGAAAGAGATAATCACCCAAAATTAGGTGACAGAGAAAAGGGAAGGAGTATGGAAAATAGAGAAAATATACTTATTTTACCTTTGCTCATAACAGGAAATTATAACTCTCTCTATAAAACAACATTGTGCATGCCTCTGGTGGAGGATGGGTGAGGTTAAGCAGGACCAAAATTCCTACCAAACTAACTTTTAACTCTAAAAGCTATGTTTAAAAATATCTTTTTAACATCATCAGACCTATCATGGTGTTAATGAACTTCTGGGCCAAAATCTCTTAAGACACTGAAAACTCAGATAAATAAGCCTAACCTTCCAGGCTGCCATTACTCTGTGGATACTGGCTGCACAATATCTGCACACCTTGTCTGACGTTTGCTGGGGCCTGGAAGGATATGACAGACAGAAGGCACATCCCAGGACACATCCAGGCTGGGACAGCTGATAAGGCATCTCACACTGCACTTTTAAGACAGTGGTTTATCATCGTTTTCACAGCCAACACTAGGGCTAAAACAATGCAACTAGAGCCCATTTCGCTACCTAAAGGACCAATGACTAGGTATTCAAATAAAATGTAATTTTATAATTATTCTTAGATGCTATTCAATATATTTTTTAAAATAATAGGTTCAGCTGAATTTGTCTGTTTGTTAGCCAAATGGTTCCGTATTTCTCTGATCCTATATCTTAACAGAAGTTGGTTCCATTCAGGGTCCCATTCCCATCTCAGAAATAAGATAGGAATTGCCTGTATTCCTTTTTTGTCATGAAAGTCAAAGAATCCTTAAGTCAGAGGGACATTATAAGCTGATCTGCAAAAGGACAGATGAAAGAGAGAAAGAAAACAGAATTTCCAGGGAGCAGAAAGCCCTGATTCTGAGAAGGGCAGACTGAGAGTCAGAAGAAACTGAGACCCAGAAGCAGCTGCTTCCAACTTAATGACCACAGGTAACTCAACAGGGCTAGCTGAGAAATATCCTAAAGTTCTAATTCTAATCTAATTAGAAAAAACTAAGAAGAATTGGCAAGAAGAATTCTTTACAACACTCCTGACATAAGGTTATCCAGACTCTGACATACAATCTAAAGATTCAAAACACTACCACGGCTTTACCAATGCCCATTCCTTACAGGAATTTTTATTCAGTTCAAGAGCAGTTCAAGAGTAGATTCTGTTCTGCTCAAGTTCACAAGCTGAATGAAAATGAGTATGAAAGCCCCCTCACTGAAACACTACATACCTTAACACATAATTTTTAAACCAATCAACCACATTTTGGTTTAGGAAGATCAGAAAGACTAACTACAAGGGTGTTCTTCAAGTGTTTCTTCCCCTTTCCCGAATCTTATCCTAACTTGCCATTCTGAGAATGAGAAAACATCAGCTTTAATGCGTAGGAAATAAATCTTCTGTGAGTCATTAATAGGTAAATTAGAGGAGACGGTGTAGTTACACTTGGCATCATCTGTTCTGCAGCAAGGTGCTGGCTGGAATACGCGTTTTCCCAAGTTGAGCTAGTATGAAAAAGGAATGGCGAACAAAGCACACATGCCAAGAGACCCACCTACTTTCCCTGCCATCTAACTCACATTAAAGACAACCACTACAGACACCTATCAGTGTATCAATAAATCAATAAATATTGACTGAGATGTCAATAACGACAAAGACTCAGGTGACACAAGGCAGGCAGCTGGGCAGCTAACTGTGATGAGATGAAAGGGAAAGGTTTGGGCGATGATGCAAAATAAACAATTAAAAAAGAAAGAAATTGCAAAGATGAGCTAATTTCCAATTTTTCTATTGGGCAATACCATCTCCAAGCTTCATGCAAATAAAACCCCAACTGGAAATGCACTCCTTTTCAGCCACGCTCTGTGACCTTTTCATCAAACTTACCGGTATTTGTTGGGTTGTTGCTGGCTGACACCAGGGAGCCAGTGTGGTTTCGGACGAGATTGTCTTGGGTCAAGGGAAGGCCTGAAGCTGACCATGAGACAGTGTTATATCCTGAAAGACTCTGCTGCTGCTGGTACTGCTGTGAGGGCACAGGTGGAGGAGGGAGCAGCGATGGGTGGGTGACGGCTGCACTCTGACCAGGAAACAAAGGCTCTCTAACGGGCCTGACAGTCACAGCGTTCTGTGAGGTAAACATTTGTTGCCCATATGGATCACCAGCAGGCAGAGAGGGATATGAAACACTAGGATACGAAGGATTAGAAACAGTTGACAGAGTGTAGTGACCACACGTGGAGGGAAATCCCTGAGAAGCAACAGAAGAGCTGGCAGAGTACACGGCGGGACTACTGTAGTGATTCGCTAGCGAGGAGTAGGGCTGGGAGGCACTCGTATGCAGATGGGAGGCTGATGATGCGGCACCTTGGAAAGACCCTGGAGTGGATCCCACAACATGAGGGGCAGGAGGACCCCTGCCATACATCTGCTGTGCTCCTGGCTGTTGGTTCGCTGTGTTAGGAGTTACCAAATTTTGAGTTGGTACTGGATAGACACCAGAGTAGTAATTACCACACTGGCTCTCCAATGGCAATGAGGTCATTTTCCCAGGTCCTGGAGGGTAATGTCCTGAGGGAGTAATATAGTTTTGAGGATGCAATCCATACCCAGATGGAAGCTGCATTTGATTCTGTGCTGGACCTGAAAGAGAAAAGCAAACATTTACGGAGATTGGTAAGGAGGTAATTTTTAAGCGTCAGTTCCAAGAAACCGTCATCCCAATTTACTTCTCTATACTCCCAAATTGTCACAAAATATATAGTTATAGACCCAAGGTAGTAGCTAGTTCCCAAGATGGCCTCCAATACGCACAACTTATGATATCTGCAATTGCATGTGAATTCATGCCCTCCCACAATGTACCAGGATTAGTCTGTGCAGTCAGCAGCACAGAACTGAGGTAATGATATTCACTTCCAAGACAGCCTAGTCCTGGGTTCTGGTTCTCCTGGACTGTTCATCTGGAAGCACAAAGCTGTCAGGCCATGAAGAGCCCTGTGGTGCTGCCCATGTGGTGAGAAACTGAAGTCTCTAACCAAGAGCAAAGCAAAACCAAGGCGTGCCAACAATCCCATGAGCAAACTTGGAGGTGGAGCCTTCATACCCTGCAGTCTTCAGAAAACTACAGCCCAGTGGACAGCTTGACTACAATCTCATGACACCCCCCAGAACCAGCCATTAGGCTGCTCCCAAGTTCATGATGAGAATAACTCTGTTGCTTTAAGTTGCTAAGGGTTGGGCCATACTGTTATGCAGCACTAGAAAATCTAAAAGGCTTATAGCAGAGAAATTCAAATCCTTTTTACAATCTTTTAAAAAGAAATACAAAAGTAAACAATACGGGCCTTCCCGGCGGCACAGCGGGTTGAGCGCAGCACCGTGAAGCTGTTCGCAGTCTCTGCAGCACGGGTTCGATTCCCGGCTGGCCGTGGAGATACCCACATGACACAGCAGACCTCTCCTGTCTTGCCCGCTGCTCCCCTCAGCAGTGTATTCAGTCGTCTGCCTGTTCTGCTCCCCGCTCTGTCTCTGGTGAATTCTGGTGAATTCTCTCGCCCTCCCGCGCCTCTGGCCTGTACCCCAGTTCATGTATAAATAAATATTTTTCTAAAAAAAAGTAAACAACACTCATTGCAAAACAAATTTTTTCAAACAATGAAGACTGTGAAAAGTACAAGAAAGCCCCCTTCTCTCTCTGGTAAGTGACATCCTGTCTCCAAGAGGCAGGTGCATAATGGTTTCCTATGTATCCTTTTCACACCTACGTACACATGTAATGCATATTTTAGCATATAAAGTTTTTAAACACAGGTAATCATTTTACAGTTCTGTAACTTGCTTTTTTTTTTTTAACTTAATATATCCTAGATATTCTTTGGGTTAGCGTATGTAAATCACTTTTATTCTTATAAATGAGTATTTATGGTGAATATTTCCGGAAGTGAATTTATATGTATGAGGTGTCAACTTCTGTGATGAAGCTGTAGTGTAAGTTCCTAGCAATTAAACTGGAGGTTCAAAGGGTTATGTTTTTTGGATTTGACTGTTACTGCCAAATACCTCTTCAAAAAGGCCAATCAATGCCCATCTTCCAGCAGTAATGCTCCAGAAGCCTCATCTTCCCAACACTGAGTAATATTTTAATACTGCCAAGCTGGTTAGTAACAAACGCTAGCTTGCAGCACTTAACTTTGAGTGATGCTGTGACTCTCTCCAATATTTCTCCGTCATTTGGGTGTTTCTTCTTTGATGGTAAGTTTTCAAATCATGCTTAGTAAGCCTTTCCCATTGCAATATTATAAAACTATAGTCCATGTTTTCTTCCAGCATATTAATGCTTTCAATATGCAGTATTTATATTTTTGATCATTATAAAATGTATTTATTAATATCATAAAAATTACTATTAAATCTATTCATAGCAGTGCCTCCCCGGTGGCACAGCAGGTTGATAACAGCACTGTGAGGCTGTCCGCAGCCTCTGCAGCGCCAGTTCAATTCCCGGCTGGCAAGGGAGATACCCTCATGGCACGGCAGACCTCTCCGGTCTTGCCCGCAGCTCCCCTCAGCAGTGCTTTCAGTCCTTCTGCCTGTTCTGCTCCCTGCTCTGTCTCTGGTGAATTCTCTCACCCTTTCGCACCTCTGGCCTGTACCCCAGTGCTTGTATAAATAAATAAATCTTTAAAAAAAACATCAATTGTATAAATAGTAAACAAATTACACTGTGTCACTCACTATTCTAAATGCCTTATTTATTTATATATCGAATGACTTTTATCCTCTTCAATCTCCCTTGAAGTAAGTGGTATCATTATATACACTTTATAAGTAAGATAAATGAGACACAGAAGTTGCTTAAAACAACCACATACTAAAGAAGCAACAGGGCTGGGATCTGAATCAAATTCATGATTTAAACAATGATCCGCTTTCACTCTCTACACTAAAATCTGGAGGGCTTTCGTTAGCCCAACAAATGGTTAGTTGTCCAAACAACAGAAATTTTGATTGGGTTCCAAATAAGGGCAATTCAATAATCCTAAAATCTAATCTTCCCATTTTGAAGAGAACAGATCCCTGTGCTATACAAGTGAAAGGATAGTATTTACAAACTGACTCAAGTTCACCGACATAAAGGAAGTGCCAATGAATCCTTTGCCATAATTATATATAAAAATATAAAAGATAAAAACATTCGTTCATGAAAGGCACAAAGATAAAACTTACTTTTCCTTATTCAATGTGGCATCTTATTAATCTTTGGTCAAGTAAACGCATATTCTATGGCAGACACAAATTTAACTTACACAGTCAAGCTGTAAAGAAAAAATAATAGCCACATTTCTATAATACTGAAGACAGAGAACCAAAACTCAGATGACACTGTTTAACCAGGTGTATAATTTATTCTTACAGGGTATTTCACAAGGTCATAGTTCCCCTGAAAGAATTTATTTACTTAAAATGAAAAAAGCCTAATAGGAGTCTTTTGTTAAGACATCAAAAAATAAAGTGAAATGTTCTCCCTCCCTAAAATATTTATAAAAAGAGAAATTTGTCACTTTTCACTACTGTGTTAGAAAACTCTACTCAGGTAAGAATTTATCAACTAAGGGAAGAGCCAAGTGGGCGTTAGATCTATTTAAGTTTATACTCACTTAATGACTGATTTGGCATATCCATGCTACATGATCTGAAAACAGGGAAATAATCATCATCATGTCTAAGCTACTCAAATGTCATTCTTCTAAAAATAACAAGAATGATGTTGCTGGTGAAATTGATCAGACCTGAATTACCTACCAGAAGAAGTCTACTTATTTCTCAGCAAAGATAAGACTCATTTTGGACATGCGAAGATGACAGCAGATAACTATATTAATGCCTATGACTTCTTACTCTATATCAAAATCTAAATGACAAGTATCTGAAAAAGCACCTGAAAACAATTTAATCAAAAATGATAAACAAATCAAGAATTCTTTGAAAGCAAATTGTTTCTTTTCATATATTTTAAATCATTTTTTGAAAGTATGAACCTAAAAAAAGAGAGTTGGGGCAAAAACACAGGGATTAAATTGAAAGAAAAAAATCTAGGACAAGTAAAATATTTTTTAAAACTTTGTCTTACCGTGACCTAACAAAAAATGCACTTTCTTTTCATTAATTTTAAAATACATGCAACAACTCTTCTTTAAGATGTAACACCGAAACTAATATTAACATTTTACTTCTTCTGTATAAAAATACTAAAAACTAAGTGTGGCAATTATTATAAAGTTTATATATGCCTATATTTGTTCTTAAAAACAACATAGATTGTACAGAAAATTATTAGAATTTCATTAATATTAGCATTTTTATTTGCCTGTATTTTCCTCAGCAACTGCGGCAGTTTTAAAACATAGTCAGTCCCTAAATCCTTTGATATTCTGGGTCCATATCTACACTCCTTCATTCTGAGCAATGGCAGAGGAGAAGCTGTGTGACTTTCCAGGTGTGGGCACAGGTAATCAATCAGCTTCTGTACTGTTTGAAGGCACACTTGCATGTGGTCCCTGAGCTGCCACAGAGGAAGTCCAATTACTCCAGAGCTGCCTTGGTCTGAGGAAGCCAAGCCCCAAGAAAAGGTCACATGGTAGTACCCTGGTTTGAAGTCTGAGTCTTTGAGTCATTCCAGTCCAGGTGCCAGATATGTGAATAAATGAGCCTTCCAGATTATTCCAATCTCCAGCCACTGAATCTGAATCACTCCTAAGTTTTCCTAAACATCAGAGCAGTGTCCTATCTAATTCCTGATCAACAGAATCAGCAAGCATAATAAAGTGGTTGTCTTAAGTCATTAAGTTTGGGTGTGATGTAATATGTAGTAATAGCAACTGGGAACAGCAACTAATTACTATTTTTAAAAATTCAGATTCTAAAACTGAAATACATCCACTTCTACTAAACACAAAAGAAAACGTTATCTTCAAATAAGTTAAACATAATTTGTGTAAGTATGTACATAATGCACTAAGCTGTCCTATTAGAAAAATAGTTTCTTCTTAGAATACATTATCCGAGTGCTGTAAAGCTTAAGTAAAATACGGGAAAAACAGTGCAGGTACCCTCAAAAAGAACAAAAAGGGAAACAACTAAGGGCTGAGAATCAGGTCTTTCATGACAGCAAAACTGCTGGAACACAGACATGTGCTCTGTTCTGCACTGTTCAACAAGGCAACCACCAGCAACTGTGGTTACTGAGCAGTGAAATTGGGCTACGCCTAACTGGTAAGTACTACAAAATAAAACAAACAAAGGATTTTGAAGAAACAGTATGGAAAAGGTAAACATGTCTCAGTAACTTTTTAACAATGAATACTAGTTAAAGTGATAATACTTGTATATATTGGGATAATTGGATAAATTAAAATTTATTTTACTTACATCTTTTTTATATTTTAGTATATTTTCTAGACAATCTAAATTATATATGTGATGTGTATTAACTCCTACAGAATGCTGCTACAGCAGAAAAGACAAAGGGAAATTAATCACAGCTTATATGGAATGCTTTTAACCTGGATCTAAATACTTAGACATGAATAGAAATATTAATTATAAAAGTCATTTTGAGGTACTGCCAAATCTCATTAAAGCTACTGACTTCTAAGAAAAAAGGAATGATAACTGGCTTTCTGGGACAAATTAGATACAGATCTGTAGATCTTTCCAAATGATTCTGTAGCATATATGGAAAGGCTAACTGATATTTTAAAACTCCTAAAAGGTTGTGGAGAGAAGAGATCAGCCATTTATGTGACTAGTTTAATTTTGAAAAAAATAACTTGAAGTAGATATAAAATACAGTCATTGTAAGAAGAGATACAAACTGATCAAATAAAAAAAATTCACAGCCTTACAATATGAGAGAATTGCTACTCACATTCTGTTGTATGTCTCTCCAATATTTCCTTTCTACAAATACCTGCATAATTTAATTAGGCAGATGTGAGACTATAGTGTATATTTCCATATGAGGTTTCTATTTAGCATGACTTGAATATCTTTCCATCAGGATTGTTAATGTTTGAATGGCAGTCATTTATTTTAATCAATTCTCTATTATTGGCCATCTACGCTGTTTTTAATTTTAAAAAAATAATCCACAAGGCAATGAGTATATTTTAGGTAAACCTTTGTATTTACTCGTTTTACTTTTCTAAAAGTAATTCACTATCAGTTACAATTGTTGGGTCAAGTCCTACTTGGCAACTGTGCAGACATAGGAGAGACACCAGGATGTCCAGCAAAAAAAAGCACACAGAGATGAAAATCAAAGTGGTTCACAAGCTGAATACAGCAAAAAACAAAGACTTCAGGGCCTCCCTAGTGGCGCAGGGGGTTAAGACGCAACCTATGAAGCTATCTGCAGCTACTGTGGCAAGAGTTCAATCCCTGGCCAGGGAGATATCCACATGATGCAGCTGACCTCTCCTGACTCACCCACTGCTCCCCTCAGCAGTGTATTTCAGTCATTCTGCCTGTTCTGTTCCCAATTCTGTCTCTTGTAAGTCCTCTCACCACCCCCCACAACTCTGGCCTGTACCCTGGTTCTTGTATGCTTGTATGCGTAAATACATTTACGCCTCCCTTGGTGGCTCAGTGGTTGAGCGCTGGGCTGCGAAGCTGCCTACAGCCTCTACAGCGCCGCCAGTTCGATCCCCGGCCTCCAGTGAGAGTCCCACATGGCGCGACAAACCTCTACTGCCACGCCCGCTGCTCCCCTCAGCAGTGTATTTAGTCAGTCTGCCTGTTTTGTTCCTCGCTCTGGCTCTGGTGAATTCTCTCACCCTCCTGTGCTTCTGACTGTATCCAGTGCTTGTATAAATAAATAAATAAATAAAAAGAATTTACAAATAAATAAATAAAACCTAAATAAGGGACCAGGAAAAAGAATAACTATAAGAAAGAAAAAATCAAAATCAACAAACAACTATGAACCAGAGACACACTATGGGGGGTGGGAGGGGAAAGGAGAGAATGGGGTCAAAATAAGGGGTTTGCAATTGTATGGGGAATATAAAAATAAAATAAAAAATCTTTTTTTTTTTAAAAAAAGACTTCAGGGCCTCCCCGGTGGCGCAGCGGTTGAGCGCTGGGTTGCGAAGCTGCCCGCGGCCTCTGCGGTGCCGGTTCGATCCCCAGCTGCTCCCCGGCCACCAGAGGAGGGCCCCACATGGCGCGCAGACCTCTCCTGCCGCCCGCTGCTCCCCTCAGCAGTGTGCTTCAGTCCTTCTGCCTGCTCTGCTCCCTGCTCTGGCTCTGGTGAATTCTCTCACCCTCCCGCGCTTCTGACTGTACCCAGTGCATGTATAAACAAACAAACAAATAAATAAATAAATAAAACATGCCTCTATTAAAAAAAAAAAAAATAAAAAAATAAAATAAAAAAAGACTTCAAAGCACTTTCATTAGTGAATGAACACGTAGCTAATATAAACAAAGAAAGAGAAATGATTTTAAAATAAATGGGGTTTACACCAGGAATGCAAGACTGGCTCAACATTTGAAGTACATTCAGTGTAATTCACCATATAGCTAGAGAAAATCACAAGACAAAAATCAACATCCATTCATGATTACAAAAACTCTCAGCATACTAAAAAGGAAAAAAAGGAAATGTCCCTAACGAGGAACAGCCAAAAACTTACAGCAAACATCATACAACAGCAATATACAAACTGCTTTCTTTCTAGATTAGGAAAAAATAAGGATATACCCTCTCTCACCAGTCCTATTTAAAAATGTTCAGCATGTACAAAACACTTCAATGAAGCAAGAAAAAGAGAAATAGCACACAGATTATAAAGGAAGAAATAAAACATTCTCTTTATAAAAAGACATGATTATGTAAAAACTACAAAAAATTCTACGAAACAAAAGCCTGTAACTAATAAGAGCGTTTATCAAAGAAACAAGATACAAGGTGAAAATACAAAAGTAAATTGTACTTCCGAAGACCAGCGAAAGACAAATGGGATTTAAACTTTAACAAAACATTATTTATAATAACATCAAAAATAAAGATTAGACTATAAACCTAATGAAACATGAAGGATCTATGTGCAAAAAACTACAAAAGACTGATCAAAGAAATCAAGATTTTAAATAAATGCATTTACATCCCATGTTTATAGATTGGAAGACTTAATACTAAGATAGAATTTATGTTAACTTTGATCTTCAGACTGAAAACAATCTCAATAAAAGATAGCAGGCTTCTCTGGCAGGAATCAACAGTTGATTTAAAAATTTCTATGGAAAAGCAAAGGTAGTGAAACAGCAAAATTTTTTTTTAATTTTGAGGGGAAAAAAACAGCAGGTTCACATTGCCTCCTTTCCAGACTTACTTTACATATGCTACAGTGATGAAGAAAATGTGGCACTAGTAAAAGGATAGACACACAGAAGACAACAGTGTGGAAACAGACTCACAAAAGCATGACCAACTCATTTCTCACAAAGGCACAAGACAACTTGATGGAGGAGAGATAGTTTTCTCAACAAAGGGTTTCAAGCAATGCACAGGGAAAAAAGCAAAATTCAACACTTCTCAGACCGCAAACAAAAACTAAGTCAAAATGACTACAGACCTAAAAGTAAAATTAAAAAAAAAAACTTCTAGAAGGAAAATACAGAAGAGTATCTAGGTGAATATGGGTTTGGCATTAAGTTCTTCTTACCTATAACATTAAAAACATGATCAGTGACAGGAAATACTGATAAAGTAGACTTATAAATTAAGAATTTTCTTTGCTAAAAGCACTAAGAAAATTAAAAGATAAGCCACAGATTAGGAGAAGATATTTGCAAATCACATACTCAAAAGAGGATTGTAGCAGCGGGCTTTCTGCCCTCCTGTGATATGCAGGTGCTTCCTTTCACCAACTCTCTCCTTCTGCAGGGCAGCAGGCTCCTGCCCACCCGTGACCTGCACCTGCGGGGCCTTCTCTTCACTGACCTCCCTCAGCAGAGGCCGCTCTCCTCAAGACCGCCTGCCTGCAACCACGCAGGCCTCTCTCAGCAAGCTTGTCCTTTCTGGGACAGCTCTTCCTGCCCGCTTGCGTCTATGCAACTGTCTTTTACTGCCCTATCCTTTATCTAATAAAACTGCCCATTAAATATAAAAAAAAAGAGGACTGTATCCAGAATATACTAAGAACACTTAAAGGGAATAGTAAAGAAAACAGATGATACAACCAAAAACTGGTGAAAAATCTCAAAAGATAATCACCAAAGAAGATATATGGATGAGCATCATTAGCCATCAGAAAAAGGCTAATTAAAACCATCATGACATATCTCCACATTCATTAGAATGACTAAAACAAAACAAAAATACCAAATGTTGGCAAAGATGTGCTGCAACAGGCACTTTCACACATTGTTGTAGGGGATGCAAAATAGTACGACCACCCTGGAAAATAGTATGGAAGTTTCCTGTAAATTAAACACAGGCTAACCATTAAACTAGCAGTCCTACTCCTACATATTTACTTCATTGAGCGGAACCTTGTGTTTACCCAAAAACCAGCACATGAATGTTTACTGCAGTTGACTGGCAACAACAGCAGAGGAGTGGATAAACAATCCTGTCACCTACATACAACACAATACAACAGAGCAATAAAAGAGAACAGAGGTTGGCTCATGCAACAGCTTGGATGAATAGAGCTGACTCTAAATATTTTATGCTTCCATTTATCAGATATTCTGCAAGAGGCAGAGTGGGAGGGATGAAAAACACAGCAATGGTTACAGGGCAGGTAACCAGAGGGGAGAGGTGTTGACTACAAAGGGCCTATATGCAGACAACCTTTTTGGTGACTGGAACTGATCCGTAGGTGCTGCAGTGGTGGTGCCTGACTGCTGCTTTTGTCAAAACCTGCAAAGCAGTACTAGAGAATGGATGCAAACTACATGCAAAATGTTGCAAAAAGTCAATGAGGATGTCAAAAAAATCTAGGATGGAAGGAAAATGACAAATCAGTCTAACTCTATTACAAATGCATAACCTGACAGGTGTTTAGTAAATCCATGCACAGATGGAAACACACAGTTCTAGATGCTTATGTAAATGGGCTGCGGGGGAGGTGTGTCTGCGTATCTCCTAGCTTTGCCCAATGAGAGACTAGAAGCAGTGACACCTTGGTACCAGGAAGGATATCCAGGGTCCCGTTCTTGGTTTCTAAATACCAAGTCCAAACAAAAGGAACAGGGGCTCCTCGGACAAAGGGCTGATTCTAGTGCTGAGCTTGAGCAACTACAAGATGGAGTATCTTATGGTGCCAAAAAGTAAGAAAGTGCTAAAAAACAAAAGGATGGGGGCAAAGACACAAAGGAGTCAACTGAAAAAACTCCCAATGGCCAAAGTTGTAACAACTTGAGCAACAAATATAAATGATAGTACTAGATTATAATTCAAAGAAAGAAAATATTCAGGGGCCTATAATGGAAAAAGAAGGGCAAGTCTTATTTTTACAGAAAAATTCCAAATAATACAAGTAGAAGGGATGAGGGAAAGAGAAACTCATTAGAATTCACAGTAATAATTACTGCAGGTGAGAGCCAAGAAGGGTTACTAGAATCAGTGACTGAAATTTTTTTTTTAAAAGATTTATTTATTTATTTATACAAGCACTGGGTACAGTCAGAAGCGTGGGAGGGTGAGAGAATTCACCAGAGCCAGAGCAGGGAGCAGAGCAGGCAGACTGATGACATACACTGTTGAGGGGAGCGGCGGGCGGCAGCAGAGGTCTGCACGCCAGGTGGGAATTTCCCCATGTGGGACTCTCCCCGGTGGCCCGGGATGGAACCGGCGCTGCAGAGGCTGCGGGCAGCCTCGCAACCCAGCGCTCAACCGCTGCGCCACCGGGGAGGCCCCAGTGACTGAAATTTTAAGGAGAAAAAGGACAGTGACATCAAAGGATCTCCCCAAGAATATGTATTAATTCCTGTGGCAATTTTACAATATGCCCACAAAGTATTTGATAGCCCTTATTCCAGGAGGTAAAACTTAGTTCCTTTTCTATTGAAAACAGTCAGGAATTAAGTGACTTAGTCCTAACAGAGTAAGAACAAGAAAAAAATACTACTTTTACTGTGAAAGATACAGGCATGCAGACCCTTCTGTGGGCTGCAAATATACTCCCAAAATTCTTAAGTTGAAGCCCTCACCCCTCTTTGATGGTAATAAGATGCATTCCTTGGGAAGTCATTAGATGGATTAAGTCACGAAGGACGAGACCTCATGGTGGTCCTCGCAATGGAAAAAGGAAGCGGTCTCTTCTCTACGCGTGCGTGCAGGAAACACCTCGCGAACACGGCGAGATGGCAGCCTCACGACTCAGCAAGAGGGTCTTCCCAGGACCAACCAACTCTACCTCAGGGTCCAGTCTCCAGAACCGGTGGAAAATAAATGTTTGTGATTTAAGCCATTGGTGTGTGGGATTTATCACAGCAGCCCGAGTTGACAAAGACATTCCCTTGATCAAGTGGTCAAGTTAACAGGACCAGTAACAAACACGTGGCCATCACGTAACCCCTGATCTGATCTGATAAGGACACTTCATCCGACTCTGAACCCATGAAATCTCCTTTATGAAAAAGCGCCAGCAAACCTGCCATGAGTGAACATCTACGAAACAGCACAAAGTCCTAAACAAAGAAAAGACTGAGCAACAGTCACAGGAGAACGGAGTGCAACATGCCACCTTGGACTGGATCCGGGACAAGAATTCTTTAACTTAGTGAAAAAACTGGTGAAATGAAATAAAAACTGTATTTGAGTTAACTGTATTTCATCCAAGTTAGTTTCCTAGTTTGATAAATGTACCATTTTGGGGGGAAGATGTTGAGACATGAGAAGACTTCAGGGGAAGGTGACTACAGGGTGCAGTATTTTCTATTATCTTTGCATCACTTGTGCAAATTTAAACCTACCGCACAATAACAAGTTTTTAAAACACTGATGGAAAAAAATGTTGGAAATGACCTACTAAACTGTATGACATAACTTTTTAGAGAAATGAGTATACCAAACAGCCAGAGCGATTTTTCCAGAAAGCAAATCTGATGGTGCAACTTCCTAGTTTAAAGCCTTTTGATGCTTTGTCTTTTCACCAATTCTTTAACGTGGCCTATAAGGTGGTGGAAGGCAGAATAATTCCTCCCCACCTGATGTCCTTGCCCCACTCCCGGGAACCTGTGCAAACATCAGGTTAATGGCAATGGGGAGTGAACACTGCAGATGGTACTGGGGTTGTTAATCAGCTGCACTCAAAACAAGGAGATTATCGTTGATTATCCAAGGGGTGCAGTGTTTAAAAAAAAAAAAAAAGAGTCCTTAAAAGTGACGGAGGGAGGCAGAGGAGAGTCAAAAGAAGATGTGAGGACAGTCACCTTCTCAGTGAGATGCAGGGCTGCTGGCTAGGATGGGGAAGAGTGGGCTGTGAGCCAAGGAATGTGGGCAGCCTCTGAGGAGGGCAAGGCAAAGGAATGAATTATCCGCTAGAGCCTCAGGAGAGGAATACAGTCCTCAGACACCTTGATTTTAGCCCCATTAGACTTCTGAGCTACAGAGAATGCATTCATTTTGTTTTAAGCAAATAGTTTAGGTAATTTGTTACAATGGCAAAGAGAAATGAATGCAAAGGCCCATCACAATCTCACCCTGCTCAGTTCAGTTCTCCTGCTTTGCTGCTCACAATGACTTTCCTGTGTGCCTTAATATCCTGACCCACACACGGCCTTCCCCTGTGTCTGTCAAAATCTGATGAATAAATAAAAGGTAATTCTGCATATTAGATGCCTACTGTCATGGGGACGTGACATAGGATGATGGCTTGGCACAAAAAAAGCCAAGAATTCATAGCACATCATCAGGAAAGACTACACCAGAGCTTTTTTTTAAGAGACCATCGAAGAGGTTGGCTAGGGCAGAGTATAGTTGTCTTATAAAGAATTCTGAAGGGACTAAGTAAATATGTAAATATGGATAGTGTTCTGAAAATTGCCTTTCTAAAAATGCAGGTGTTCAAATTTTAATTCCTTCAAGAATACACTGAATGTTGTAGCACAAAATACTTACAATGATGACAAGTACTACCATATCTAACTGTAAATTCCTTAAGTGAAAAATATTTGTGTCAGGCACTTACTCCACCACAGTGTATAAACACAAACAACATGGCATTTAAAAGAGAAGGAAGTCAAAACTTTAAGGGCTTCCACTACGTAACTTATATTGGTCCTGTACAAGACCATTATACAGGTCCAAGTATTTTTATTTCAGCATTTTACACTTTTTATTCTGTAGTAGTTCGAGTATAAGAGCAGGATCAACCCATAGGAAAGCATAAATCCACTGTATTTCATGACATCTACGGTGTTTGATACTGCCACCCCCCATCTTTTTTTAATCTTACCAGATATACTGGTTTCCTACAACTACTACAACATGTTGCATAAAATAACACAGATTTCTTCTCTCACACTTCTGGAGATTAGAAGTCCAAAATCAGCTTCACTGGGCTAATGTCAAGTTGTGATGGGCAGAGCTGGTTTCTTCTCAGGCTCTGAGAAGAGAATCCTTTCCTTATCTTTTTCACCTTCGGGTAGCCACCTACATTCCTTGGCTTGTGACCCCTTCCCCCACCTTTAAAGCACATCATTCCAACCTCTGCTTCAGTTCTTCCTTTCTCTGCTGGCTCCGACTCCTCCAGTTTGACATCAGGCCCACCTAGATCCCTGGCCTCTCCCCATCTAAAGAGCCTTACCTAATCCCAACTGCAAAGATTCCACAGGTTAGAATGGGGAGATATTTGGAGGCTTCACTCAGACACATTTAGTTGTCAAAGGCAGATCTGCACACAACTACTATTTGTCATGACGTCCATTTCGGGTAAAGACAACTTAAAAACTCCACCAATTCTAAGTCACACCACAATTTCTTAGTTTTATGTAGAAATGGTGGTTTGTTGGAGGGTGAGTTGAACATAGGCACATATGAAAATAAAAGTATGCAAAAAATGTGGAAACCTATCTTAGAATCAAAAATTATGACATCCACCAAAGTGCCTCAGTAAAAAATATTAACAAACAAATCTTTGAAAAAGCAGATTATATACAATCACTGAAAAAAATGTACATACTTGGCTTCAAGTGAGGACTGCCTGTATACAAAGAAATAGATCATTCTAACACACTATCTACTCACTGGTACCAATCCAATTTGAGAAGTGGACAAGGTATCTTTAACAAATAGTCTATATACCTTTACAATGGTCATTCTGACTGAGACTGTCACACACCACGGAGATTTTTCTATAAGCATCCATGCCCCCTTTGTTAAGAATAACTCATCACAGGATCTGCCCAAAGGATATATGCACCTGTGTGACACAGTCTCCTTTCAGATTAGATTCTCATCAAATCTCTGCTTTAAGCAAACCTGACGTGGAAATCACAGTTTAAAAAACAAGCACTTATGGAACTTCTAGTCACTGTACAAAAAATTAATCATAGGTTCTGTGTATTTAATGAGTTAAAACCTTAAATAAGGGCCTCCCCTGGTGGCGCAGCGGTTGAGCACTGGGCTGCGAAGCTGCCCGCAGCCTCTACAGCGCCAGTTTGATCCCCGGCCGCCAGCGAGGGTCCCACATGGTGCACAGACCTCTCCTGTCTCGCCCGCTGCTCCCCTCAGCAGTGTATTTTGTCAGTCTGCCTGTTCTGTTCCCCGCTCCTGCTCCGGTGAATTCTCTCACCCTCCTGTGCTTCTGACTGTACCCAGTGCTTGTATAAATAAATAAATAAATCTTTTTTAAAAATTAAAAAAAAAATTAAATAAGATGCCCCTCACCTTGACAGAGAAGCACGAATGAAACATCAAAAACCTTCATTTCATTAATCTTTTCTTGAATCAGATATTAGGACTTATTAAAAGGCCAAATGAAAAGTTTTCATTAACTTAAAAATAAGCATCAAAGGTCAGCAGAGTACAAACTCCTCTGTCCAAATGAGGCATTTCCATACTTGCTTGGAGAGGCACCTCTAAGAAACAAAACTAATTTATCAGTGAAGTAGGGAGAAGGAGGTCGCTATTCAGGCAGCAGCACTGTAACGATCATCCCTGTCGAGATATTAACCCTTTTGAACCAGCCATAAACAGTCAGTGTGACAGTTCCTGTCACAATTTACCCGGCTGGCCCCGTCGCCCCAGACTCCAGACCTCGCGAGCTACCACCACAGGACTGAGTCTGGAACAGCACAGGCATGATTACAGGGTCCTGTTCCAGTCAAAGCCAGAATCCATATGGTCAGTGCATGTGGTACTAATTATTTCACATTAATAACATGCCACCCCTGCCAACACAATATCAATAATATTATTAAAATGCAGTTGTTAAAAAGCATAAAAAAATTTTTACGTAGACATCCTTCTAGAGAGCTCTACAATTAAAAGCCCTAGTGACTTAAAACCTAGGGAGTTCCAGTCTCATCCCGACACCCTGGATTAGCTAATGGAAGGCTAAAACCTACAAAGTAACTGTGCCAGTTCCTGCTACAGACTGCGCTGAGAGACACAGCCCATGGTCCATCTGACCCAGTCTCCCAGAGTAAGAGCAGATTAGTCCTGGCCCTCACCTACCATCTACTCTAGCCAGATGCCATGATGGTAGGTGCTAAAAGCAGAAGGAAACCAATACTGGTTGAAAACCTACAACACGCCAGGTGCTTTGCTTTTCTATATATCATCTTATATGATTCTCGACAAATGTGTAGTGTCACTTGTCATTTTATAGCCAAATAAAGATGTGGAAGGGCACTAATCCATGTAACTCTCAATAAGTGGTAAGTGGTGAGGAAGCCAGACACTTCTCAGTATCTGTTTCTCAGAAATAGTAAGAATGTAGAAGAGCTAGGCGAGGCCGCTGGTTAGGCATGGCACTGTCTTACTCTTTCCTCTCTCTGCCCCACTTCATCCTGCTTTTCACCAGTTCCAGCTACAAGCTCCTTGCTACACACATTTTTAGAAAACCTGACACTGACTGGACCCCACCCGCCCCACAAGTCAGCTAACTGAAGCAGATGGACTGAAGAAGAAACCTTCCAGGAGTGCCTGTGGAGGGGAAGGCAAGGGAAGGGAGATGGACAATATAAGAAAATTTTAAAAAGTCTAAAAGAGAGATGGAGACTTAAATACAAGACAGGGGTGAGGAGTGCTGGTCACATGCAGATTCCCATCAGTGGTCAATTTTCAAAAGCAGTAATGAACATGAAGCCAAGGTCACTGGCCCCAACGAATGGTCACCGCGTGCCACCGCTGGGAATGCTATGAGGAAAAGGCACACAGTGTGTCATCGAAAGAATTTATATCCTGGGGATCAGGAGGAGGGCTAATGAACGGGACTCTTCCTTGGTAAGCATCTCGTACATGCTTTGTGAAGCATCAGATACTTTCAAAATAGTACCTCATGTAATGTAAGCCCCTCAACAACCCTCCAAGAAAGGTATTATTATCCCCTGAAGCCCGAGGACGTTTTCTGCACCAAACCCTAGACTGTGTCACAGCCTACAATCACCACTAGCTCCGCCTCCTGACGAGGCTGCACATGCACTGCCCCACAGCAGGGTGACCGGGAAGCAGCTCTCATTTCTAGGAAAGCCTGTTGTCCATTTCACTACATCAGGGGTTACACATGCATTCCAAAGGCTCAGTGGTGATGCATGTGACAAAAATTATTGCAGATACAATCTCAGAAACCTGCGGGGAAGGAATGGGGTGGGAAGGAAAAGTCACTGCAAATACCTAAAACAATATATAGAGAATGAAAAATGAAATTTAAGCCCAGATGAAAGACTTAGGTTTACAGAAAACCAGTGGTTTGTTGTTTTTTGGTTTTTTGGAAATAAGATCCTTGAGGTATTCAGTAATGAAGTTAGACAGAAGTTATCAGGAGAGGACCTGATGCTTCTGGGTGGATACAAAGGACGCCGGAAACCTGAGACACAGAGAAGCTCTGATCAAAAGGAACTCACTGCAGACACCCTAGGAGATGTTTATCATTTTAATTTTGCATGTGCTCTCAACACTGAAGGGTTTCCTGTATCTAACCAGATAGTATTGCTGAGTGAATGGTATCTTTATTTACACCCTGAGAATGAAGTCACCTAACTCCCATGACTATCCCAACTTTCATGTATTATTGATAATTCAATGAGAAAACTGCCAGTAGTACCATTCTCAGAAAAGGCATATGGAAGTAAGAAAACACATTTTCACTTGAAAATGAGCACCACTTGCTTCCTAAAAGCAGAATTAAAAAGCAGTGGTTTATTGCTAAATCTGGGTGCAAGCCCTCCCCCAATAAAATTTTTAAAGACCGCTATCAATTCAAGTCCTTTGGAATAAATCTTAGAGTTATGTTATCATTACCAGAATATTATTTGTGTTAATCTTGCTAGGTCTGAGGATATAGCTTTGGAAGGAATCTCAAAAGGCAGCGTAAATGCTGAAAAATATTCACCACTTCATATGGAAATACAACCAGTTCCAAAAGTCCATATGCTGCTCAATGAAGCTCAAGTGTAGAAACACAACGCCAGGGAAGGAAGTTTAAAAGAAACACTTCACAGACTCAGTCAAACTGTGTTCAACTGAGTGGTTTAGGTTAAAGCAAGGTAGCAGCCAGACCCACAAAAGAAGCAGAGAATGTGAAAGTTTCTAAAGAAACAAGTCTGCAAATGGAAAGGGAGAGGTGTACATGCACCTAGAAGACTGAATTAGATTTCATTTAACAAACGTTTCATGAATACTTGTAACTCATTTCAGGGACTGAGCATGTAATAGTGGCCAGTGCTACCGTGACAGGCCCATCCGAATTGCTGAGAAACACCCTGATCCTTCCCTGATCCTCTGGGAAGTCCACTAGGTATTTTTCAGACTGCAACAAAAATACCTGGTCCTCTCTCTGCTTTCCATCTGATTTCTCCATCATGATTCTATAGACAATTTCCTTAGGAAAAAGCAATTTTAAAACATCTGATAACAACCGACGTGACCTCTAGGTAGCATTCCAGTTTCACAGTTCTGTCTTCTGTGAAGTTTCATACTCAGACTTCTGACCTATTTCTTTTTTATCATGTCTGGGATTCCTTAGAGACACATTAGAAACAGAATAGGGTTAAAGAATAAACTACAAGTCGTAAACGACTGCTTAATCTTTACATATATAATATATACGCCCATATAATGTGGCAAAACTATCTTTTTCCCTAAGATTAGCAAAAACAGATTTGATCTTGTTATTTCACTAAACTACTCCCCCACACACAACAAAACTGACCCCAGTTCTTTAATTCCTAAATTCCACATCTGACACATCAGGCCTTTCTCCCAGTTTGAGCTCTCTGGGTTTCCCTCCCACTCAGGAATGCTTAATTTCTGAACACAAACTGCACTTTCACACTTGCAGACGGCTGTTGTGCTTTAACCTTCTGCCTGGAGAGAGCCTTTTCCTGCCACCCCTGTCAAATTTCCTGCCACCCCTGGTCCCTCAATGCCTGGACCAAATGGATTGTCACCAAGATACAGGTGACATAAATCTTCTCTACCAGGCTCAGCTTGAAGAGCCAACTGATAAGCACGAAGGAAATGCTGAACTGAATCAGGAACGGATCATGTTGAAGGGAAGGAATGACTACAGGGAGCATCATCTGGCATGGAACTAGACAGGCTGGTGTGTTCTTACAGATCGAACATCCCAGTTACAAAGGCTATCCTGACACTGCCTGAGCATTCACCAAACCTGTAAGGCTAAGATAAACATTCACCACTTTAAAAACTGTTCACGACAACGCGTACTCAGAAAATCAAGAAAAGACACAAGCCTCGGATCAATGCAGGATACGGGCCTACAATACTCCAAAACACTTGGGATCGCTGCCTAAATGACTGTGTTCTACTTTCTGCTCACACAAGCAGTTTAAAAATAGGAATTTATATTAAGTTTACAACAACAAACAGTGCCCACAAAGAGTCCCTTTCTGGACAGGAGTACAAAACCTGCCACTCCGCTCCGTCTGAGTGAACAATGCCTGCTGCAGGCCAGCAGTCCAAAGGCTGCTAGCACCCGGCCCCTGCTTTGAGCTCAGGAGAAAATTCCACGTGATTCTCAACAAATTTCGTGTTTAAAAAGCATCAGCTGTAAAAATGAGATGCTGGCTGATCTGATTTACGAGTCCCAGTACATTTTCATTAATAAAATAATAAAATAGGTCCCTCCAACAAGCCTTTGAAGAGGACTAGCACGGCTGTGTTCTTGTACAAACACAGGACTTTTTCCTCGTGCATTCACTCCCTAACTGCCGAGGGTTCCCAGCAGTGTAGACAAGCGTCCGCCCTCCCCCACCCTTGCTCTGGCATTCACTTTTGCCTGAAACTCCTGCCTGCAGAAAGCCAACGACCTGAGCAGCAAAGCGGCTTTCACAACGCACTGGGGGCCGGGCCTCCGAGCCCCACCAGCTCAGGCACGTTTTTTGTATTTCTGCAAGTGAAGCTCCGATTTAAAAAAAAAAAACAAACAACCCCAGCCACCCAGATCTAAAGGTTTTCGTTGAAATCCGTTTGACACCTGCTCCCTTTCCAACGCGAGCCACCTCCACAGGCCGGGGCGGCCGCCGCAGCAGGGACGGCCCCGCAGGCCGAAGTGGGTCAGGGTGACAGCGGCTCCGCCCGGGCGCCCCATTTCCACCCCTTTGTCCACAAACTTGCGCGCTAACTTCTGCTCCCCGCAGGCAGCGTGCTCGGGCCTCGGCAGCCAGCCGGCCCCGGGGCGGGCGCCCCGCGCCCCCGGACCCGCGCCCGCAGCCTCGGCTCCGCGCCGGCGCCCGCGCGGGCGGCTCGGGGTCCCCCGAGGGCCCCCGGGGTCTCTCCGCACCTGGGCGCCCCGCGGCCCCCCCGCCCCGGCCGCGCCCCCCGCGGGGTCCGGCCCCGGGTCTCGTTACATAAACCGCCGCCCCGGGCGCCCCCCGCCCCGAGCGCAGCGCCCGCCCGCGCCCCGCGCCCCGGCCCGGCCCCCGCCCGCCCGCCCGCCCGCCGGCGCGCAGGCCGCGCCGCACTAGGCCCCGCGCGGGCGCCTCTCACCGTTCTGCTGGGGCGGCGCCGGGCCCGGGCCCGCGGGCGGCGGGGCTCCCGGGGCGGCGGCCCCGCCGAGCTGGGGCGGGGGCCGGGCGCTGGCGGCCGCGCGCGGGGGCCCGGCGGGGGCCGACATGACGGCGGCGGCGGGCGGCGGCGGGCGGGGGGCGGGGCGCGCCGGAGGAAGAGGAAGGGCCGCGCCGCGTCACCGGGGGAGGCTCCGGCGCGCTCGGGCCCGCGCGCCCGCGGGGGCGGCTCGGCCGCGGGACCCCGGCCCGCCCCGCCCCGCCCGCCCGCGCGCGCCGGGAGCCGGGAGCCGGGAGCGCCGAGCGCCAAGCGCGGGGCCGCGGAGCCCCCACCCGCGCCCCCCAGGCGCCCGCACGTCCGCCCGCGCCGCCGCCGCCGCGCCCCCTGCCGGCCGCCGCCGGCGCTGCAGCCGCCCCGCGCCCCTAGGGGCGCCCCAGGGGGAGGCGAGGGCAGGCGGCGGAGGGGGGGCCGGGCCCTGCCGCGCCCGGGCCCTGAGGGCTGGGGGGGCCGTCGAGGCCGAGGGGTGAGCGCGCCGGCCCGGCTGACCCCACCCGCCCCTTCCTCCTGAGACGACTCTCTGCTCAGTGGGGGTTTTCAAGCTTGATTTTGGGGCCTCCGTGGTGGCGCAAGGGGTTAAGCATCACACTGTGAAGCGGATCGCGGCCTCTGCGGCACGAGTTCGATCCCCGGCCGCCAGGGAGCAGCCCACGTGGCGCAGCAGGCCGCATCTCTGGCCTAATAATCTTGATTTCCCACACCCTTAATATTAATTTCTCGGGGAATATGGCATCCAAGCTCCCAGTCTGGGTCCCCGAAATATAATCCAGGGCGAAGAAGTCAGAATATTTCTCTCTGATACATACATAGTCCCCTTAAGGTCCATCATTGCATTATTCAAAATGCTTCCACAGCCTTCCACCAGGGAGGGGGCAAGGGACGATGCAGTGAGGGAACTGAAAGACAGAACTTTGTCTTCCTCGTGATTTTTTGCCCAGGGTTGGCTCCTCATGCAGCTTGTTCGGAAACTGAAGGCATTCAAAGCAAGAGCTCAGCCTGCTTTGTCTACACTAGGGGCACTTTGCATCTCCGGCCTGTTCCTGCTTGCTAGCTGCTGGCAGTACGTCACCTCGTGACTACATCTCTCCCCGGGAATCAACCCCATGCTCTTTTTGTGTCTTTGGAACAAGATGTATTTGTCGAAAATCCTGAAACACAAAAGTACAAATCCAGCCAGTGAACTCATGTTACTACATGCCATTCTGAATTCCGTGTTCCCGAGCAACTTCATTTCTGATACGGAATGGGATGTTGATATTTACCAAGCACTTTTTTACTGAAAGAGCATGCAAATCAAAAATTGTTTTGTAGTCCTCGAATAATGCAAAGCTTCCCTTTAGTTGTTGCCCCAAATTAACGATACTCGATGCTTTCGCACCAAGTGAACTACAAATGGGGCTTCACTTGTTGGATTTGTACTTTTGAGTTTTGGGATTTCAACAACACATCTCGCTCCATAAACACGGAAAGGGCAAAGCCTTTTCCACGGGGTTTCCAGCTTCTCCACAGAAACCTACATCAGACTGGAGCAAAAGGTCACAATTTCCTGCTCCAATTTCAGGTACCAACACTTCCGGGGAAGATTGAAAAATGGTTCAGTAAAAAGCTCTGGATTAAGGGCGACTGTTCAGTGGATGAGGATTGCCAATGTGGTTGGCTTTCTGCCCCTGGAATATACTTTCCTGGGTGAAAAAAGCCCTTTTTAATCAGAGGTAAATGGGTCTGTGCGAGACTTCTAAAAAGGAGCCCCAGGAGCTTATGTTTTAAATATCTTTATCGCCCACACTACTTCCACTTGTCCATTGCCTATAGAGTTCCAGTAATCTTACTAAAAATCATCAACCTGTAAATAGATCTAAGCAAGGTTTTATTTAGCTCCAGTATCTTTCTGGTATTCACTACAAACTATTCTGAGTTAATTTACTCTGCTAATGATGTTACGTACTATTTTACTAGTCAAAGGATTTCAGTTTTACATATTGAATGTTTGAAAAGCAAATTCTCAGGTCCCACCCAGACTCACTGAAATCTGGAGCTTGACCCACCTTCCAGGTCTCCTGGGGATTCTAATGCACAGGAGAATTTGAGAACCACTGCGTTTGAATAGCAAAACTAAACTGAATTGGTTCAGGCCTCTTCACAGCGAGAGATAATGGTCCCATTCTTTGGGACACCTCTCCAATCTTTAGCCAATCATTAAACGTTATAGTTTGTGGATGTGTGAGGACAGAAACAGGATGCCAAATGTGGTAGTGTCCTTGTTAATTTCTGTCGTACAAGGGACAGGTTGAGGCAGGTGCTTAAGCCAAGTCTTGCGTTTCTGGGGAAGAGAGCAAAACGTGAAATCAAGCCTGGCCATAGTCGCAGGAGGACAGTTTTTGTGGCTTGCCCAGTTCTGACCTGACTGCCACTCTTTGTTACCCTCCAGCT
This sequence comes from Talpa occidentalis, assembly GCF_014898055.3. Taxonomy (NCBI): domain Eukaryota; kingdom Metazoa; phylum Chordata; class Mammalia; order Eulipotyphla; family Talpidae; genus Talpa; species Talpa occidentalis. The sequence continues at coordinate 96,503,010 of NW_023601322.1, forward strand.
TGGGCCTCTGTAACAGCAGCTGTGGGAGCTGACCACTTATCTCTTATCTCCAAACAGGATTGCCCAGTTCTTTATTGCAGCCTGGCTTCCCGTCCTCCTCAGCCAGTCTTTTCATCCCCAGTTTTACAGTCACATTTGGCCTTTGCAAGCACCTTTCCTCTTTAGTGGCATTCCTTTCTTAATAGGAAGAGATACTTTTTTTATCCTCCTTTATCTGATCTGCTTATACACATACTGCATTTGTTGTAGGCCAGGTGTTAGGACTATAATAAAGATGAATAAGAGAAAATCTGGCTCCAAGAATCCTGTGTAGGCAATACCAACATATGGAGACCACCTAAGTTGCTAATGAGAAAGAAGCTGTGGTGTATATATACCACGGAACATGACTCAGCCATATGTATACTGAAAAAAGATGCAATGGTGTCATTTGTGACAGTGTCACACTGGATGGACCTTAAGGGGATTATGCTAAGTGAAATAAGTCAGATGGAAAAAGACAACCCCTTCCATACAATTTCACTAATGGTTAAAATATAAAGCAAAGCAAACAAGACCAAATGCTTTGACTCTGACAACAGAATGGTGGTTACCAGAAGGGACTGTGGGGAAGGTAGAATAGAGAGAAGGGGGTGGTTTGGATGGTGGTGGATGGGAACTAGACCCTTAGTGATGGGGGTGAAGCCATAGACACCTGAAACTTACACTGTGCTGTAAATTAATACTACCTCAATTTTAAAAAATGCTGTGTAATATCTTTTACATATATATTTTTTTAAAGATTTATTTTTATTTATTTATACAAGCACTGGGTACAGTCAGAAGCGCAGGAGGGTGAGAGAATTCACCAGAGCCAGAACGGGGAGCAGAGCAGGCAGAAGGACCGAAGGACACTGCTGAGGGGAGCAGTGGGCGGCAGGAGAGGTCTGCGCGCCATGTGGGACCCTCCTCCAGTGGCCGGGGAGCAGCCGGGAATCGAACCAGTGCTGCAGAGGCTGCGGGCAGCTTCGCAAGCCAGCGCTCAACCGCTGCGCCACCGGGGAGGCCCTTTTTACATATATTTCTACTGTCTTCCTTAGGTTTAGTTTTCTTAATTCTTTCCCTCATATTTGCTATTATTTTTCCTACTGTTCCTGTGTTTTATTTCATTGTGGCATTATAGGTTGAGTTTCCCCTACTCATTTTGATGGGAAAGGATCGTGTGTCACTGCTACTAGCTGCATAATCCCATAGAGCCAACCCACGCACTCATGGCAAATTCTCTCAAGTTCTCACTTAAAATACTTGGCTCTTGTTTTAGATTTATTGGGATCTTGTAGTTATCTACTTACCCAGCCCACAATAGGTTACAAACAACGAATTTCAAGGCAAGGAAAGGCAGTGCTGTTGATACAGGCAGTGTTGAGAGCAGCAAGCAACAGCAGTTGGCAGAGTAAGTACAGGAAAGACAAGAAAATTCGAAAACCGGAAGAACTGAAAATGCACAGCAGTCCAAGGCAATTAGTTAAATCAAACAACCCAATATTCCCCTGGGACTGTGATAGACAGAGCCCACAGGTCTCTGCCAGCTGAGACTTTCTACCATGATATTCTGAATGGAGTTGAATAATAGGAACCCTCATTTACTGAGCACCTACTATGTAACTTGAAAAAGCTGAGACATAAAAAGATACAGCATACTCTGCACTCTAACGTGTGTTGATATGTATATGTAATATACTCTACACTCTGTTTCAGAAAACAGGGATAAACCTCCCATTTTTGAACCTTAGAAACTGTTTTACATATGCACAGATTAGAGCCCCCAAAGCCCGGCTATTAGAGTCCCTAACTTCCAACCCCCACAAGTGCAGAGCAAGCAGTGTGCTCTCCTCAGGCCATCAATGTATTTCCACCAAACCAAAGAGAAGCCAGTTCTTCGAAGCTTTCTGACCAAGCTTATGCTTCTCTTTATTTGTAGATACAAGCTGTAAAGTGGTGCCTCTCAAACTTTACTGTGCAGATGACTTACTTGGGATCTTGTTAAGATGCAGTTTCTAGTCTGGTGGGTTTGGGAAGCCCTGAGATTCTGCTTTTCTAACTAGCACCCAGGGGATGCGGATGCTGATGGTTGAGGGACCACACTTTGAGTAGCAAGTTTCCAAGGGGCATCTTTTTCATTTACCTTTGAAAGACCATTGAGGTAAGAAAAGCCCCTCCTTGAAGGCACTAAGGGGACTACTCAGCAGCTGCAGTGACTTGCACCTGCCTGGATCCTGCTGTCGATGCGCTGATTACAATGGGGTCTCATCGTGACTGGCAGCTTCCATAGACCACTGAGGTTGGTGGTCAGTGAGGTTGAGTGGATGCCCACATTGACATCGATCACCTTGCCACCCACTCAGTGGCATCCCCATTTTGTCATTTACTTTTTTCCTTGTTGATTATTGTTCGCTCTAGAAAAATGGTGTATGAGCTTGGGCTGCCACAACAAAGTTCCATAGATTTGCGAGTTTGAACAACACAAATGTATTTTCTCATAGTTCTGGAGGCTGGAAGTGTGGTCACTGATGGCCTCCCTTACCTTTAATCACCTCCGTAAAGGCCCTACCCATACAGACACAAGGGCATGGTAGGATTTCAACATATGAATTTCGGGGAGACATAATACAGTCTACAGCAAATGGCACTTTTGCAACGGCATGACTCAAATCTTTGTCCTTAAGACTTTTTCCTACTTTCAAGTGGTTTGTCCCATTTCACTATTATGAGTTTCCTTGTTTATTGACTTATTTATTGAGGAATTTCCATGTTTAAATCTCTGCTTCTATTCTCATCTTCTTGAAATTATTCTTTTTCAAAACAACCTTCACAACTCTCACTGACATAAATGTTGGGATTGATATTTATGAAATCATTTTGAAAAAGGTAAGCGCATTATAGGTTCCATATCAATAGTAAGCGGGCCAGCTCAGAACTTCCCACTCAGTACAGAGGCACATACTGTGGGCTGCAGTGCATTGCAAGATGAGTCAAAATCTCATTCCTTCCCAGACTTGGGGACAGTTGAGGATGCCTCAGGTGGCATTTTCTAGCCAGTGCTGTGACATGAAGGGCCAGGTGGCGCTGCCTACACTGACGTTACTGTGCATAATCAATAGCGCCACCGTCTGGAAGCAGGCGAGCTGGCATAGTGTTGCTCTGGAAAGCAGATTTATTTTAATTTAATTTACTGCGGTGACATTGGTTACTACCTCAGTAACGTCTAATTAAAAATAAGATATTATCAGCATACTAGTGAGTAGGAGTGGAGGACATACTTTTTAAAAAACATGGCAAGATGTTTGAAAAGCTTACCTTGCCAAAAACATCAAGGAATTGGGGAAGATAGACTAGAGAAGATAAGACCATGGGAAAATGATCAACTCCCTACACACTGGAAAGCGGTCTTCTGTAGCGTGGAAAGAGACACACCAAGGATAAATGAATTGAAGTTGAATATATGCCATACGTTCAAGCACATAGGTATGACACGAACCCCTAAAAGGTACTCCCACTTTGGGAGGGAAGTTCAAGGACATGTGATCTCCGCTTCTCCCAGTTCCACATACCATAACATGTCATTCTATTTGTCACTTTGATTTTCATTTATCTCAATATTTTCAGCAATGACAGATATTTAATATCTTTAAAGTCTTTAAAGGCACATACAATATAATTTAAATCTCTGTCAGGGGCTGAACTAGGTTCCCTCATAATTCAATATGTTGGAGTCCTAACCCCCAAATTCCTTCCAGTGTGACTGTATCTGGAGATGGGACCTTCAAAGAGGTGATTAAGGTAAAACATGGCCATATGGGTGGGCTCTAATCTGCTATGACTAGTGTTCCTGCAGAAGAGATCAGGACACAGACATGCAGGCACAGAGAAAGCCCAAGAGAGCACACAGGAGAAGGGCAGCCATCTGCAAGCCCCGGACAGAGGCCTCGGAAGAAACCAAATCTTGAACACCTTGATCTTAGACTTCTAACCTCCAGAACTGCGAGAAAATATACTTCATTGCGTGGACCACTGGTCTGTGGTATTTTGTTAGGGCAGCCCTAACAAACTAATACCATGTCCCTCACATTCCTCTGTATTATGTTCAAGGATTGAAATAGATTTTTTTGATTTACCATTTCTTTCAGAAAGCTTTTTTTTTCTGATAACTTTTTCTTCACTAATAAAAAGTAGAAGTCAAGCTTCTCTACAGAGTTGCTATTAACACACAAAAACAAATCTTTATCAAACTTCAGCATTCTGAGATTATGGGGTCTGAGCTACAGGAAGCTTGGCATGGGGAAAGGTTTTTTTTTTTTTTTTCACACAGGAATTTGTCCTGTGAGATTTTCTCCTTTTAAATATATAATGGGGATGAATGTTATTCCCCAGAAATTTTCTATGAGAAAAAATATCTCTTGGGGGAAAATAACCAGGAAGAGTAAAATCTATATTCGAGGGATTTCACATTTTCTTACCAGAAAAGCAGAGCTGGGAGGCCTCTAGCTGTTTCCCACGTGTGGCTGGTGTGCAGGGCAGGAGAACCGAAGGCTCCTCACTTCACTCCGCATGGGAAGAAAGCAGCAAACTGAGAGGAAGCAAAACGGTGAGACTTCAACATGGAGGGACTGGGGGATTGACAGAGGAGAAATTTAGCTGTAGTGAGCAGGGAATTTTGAAGATAGGGGAGATGTGTAGGGGTATTGCAGGAAGCTTTACTTTCTATTTTCTCTCATTTGCCTTAGAGGCGGAAAGTATATTACCTCCAGCTTATTGTGGAATATCACTTTTCATTCTATCCACTCCATTCTACTGCCAACAAGCTTAACAAAGCCCATTGCTGAATACTTTTAGACAAACATCTTAGCAAACTTTACCCAGGCAGTGGTGTTCAGTGTTGTTTTGTTTTGTTTCATTAAAAAATAACCAGAGCAGCACTCCCTCTGCTCACCTGTGCACGTGCTTCCTTTCACCAACTCTCTCCTGCCGGGCAGCAGCTTCCTGCCTGCCCGTGACCTGTACCGTGCCAGGACTTCTCTTTACTGACCTCCCTCAGTGGAGACAGCTCTCCTCAAGGCCGCCCGCCTGCAGCCACGCAGGCCTCTCTTAGCAAACCTATCCCTTTCGGGGCAGCTCTTCCTGCCCGCTGGTGCCTATGCAAGTGCCCTTTACTCTTCTGTCTCTTTCCCCAATAAACCTGCTATTTAAATATAAAAATTTTTTTTAAAAAAACAGAAAATGTAATCGAGTTAGATTACTAACATTTTGCCACCAACACGTATTTCTAAAAGTTTTTTTGTTTTGTTTTGTTTTGTTTTTTTGTAATTCAGGCTTTTAAAAAAGTCCATTGTCTCAGGCTAGAAAATACAAGAAGCCCTCTTCCATTTAACACTTAGGTTTAAAAACAGACTGGAATCAAAACAAGGGAGAGAAGAGCACAAGGGACTGTGGTGATCGTTCATGGATTAATTGGTGGTGGGAATTTTATGGGGGATACACCTGAAAGGAGAAAGCATACAAGCATGCACTGTACAAAAATGAACAATGATGTGAAAAATATGTATATAAATAAAAAAATTTAAACATAAAATAAAAACAGATCAGAAAACCTCCCTTCCCTCTATGGAATGAGTCTCCGCCTTTGGGGTATAGCCCACATCCATGGGCGTGTATCGCCACCTGGTGGACAACATTAGAGGTGCTTCAACCCAAGGACACTGGTTTGTGGAGACTGAAAATTTGCCTTAGTGCAATTAATCTGAAAGGAATGTACAGGAAAATAAATATTACATAGATGAAAGATAGTCTGTTTCTTGGTAATTCCCAAAGGGTGTTATTTTTAAGTATTGGATTATAAGCTAGAATGCAATGGAACCAAAATAAAATATTATTTAATTCAGCTAGCATCCTACAACCTGTATTCTACAGCATATAACACATCATAAAAAGCCTAGCACCAGGGACCACCGTAAATAAAGATGCCTGCCCAGCAGCTTCATCAGAAAGACTGGGAGTTCCATGCCATATCTACACCAGTTCTATGTCTACAATCCCCTTTCTACAGGAAAACGTCAACATTTGGATCTACCTTCTGAGAAGTCCGCCCTATTTCTTTTAACTTTAAAATGCAGACAATCCTTTTGGATATGACATGTCTCTAAAATGTTAGGGTGGGGATGTGGTTGGGGAACGCGTGTTACTGAGAATAGCAATCAAGTCACTAGTAGTCCCAGAACTCCATCGTGGTTATGTGGCATGGGGCGTTAGGTGGGCTGTGAGGCCCTTTTTGGGTAATGAATTGTGAATTAAAAATTTGGAGGTCCAGGGGCCTCCCCGGTGGCACAGCGGGTTGAGTGCAGTGCTGGGAAACTGTCTGCACCTCTGCAGTATGGTTTCGATTCCCAGCCGGCCAGGGAGATACCCTCATGGAGCAGTAGATCTCTCCTGTTGCACCTGCTGCTCCCCTCAGCAGTGTTTTTGGTCCATCTGCCTGTTCTGCTCACTGCTCTGTCTCTGGTGAATTCTCTCACTCTCCCATGCCTCTGGCCTGTACCCCAGTTCTTGTATAAATAAATAAGTCTTAAAAAAAAGTTGAAAATCTGTATGATTTTAGGATAGTGGTTAAGAGCTGACAACAGGCTTCAGAATAGGTTGGAATATTCGGGGTTTTTTTCTTTATATATAATCTCAGCCATTTTTTATTAGTAAAACAAGTGAGATGTTGAATATACATCTTGCCCAATATCCTCATCCCCTATAATACATTTATGACAAGTGTATGAGATGTGTTAAAATATAATTTTCTTCATACTTACTAGAACTTGTTCAGCTTTGTAAATAAATGCTACCTTCAGCATGGTCAATTTGGGTGATGACTCACTCACACCAGAAATGAAAAGCTTCCATGTATCCCCAGCCCTAAAGCCTTCCCCTGGGTCCAGCCTTCAGCAATCTCTAGGCCGCTGCTGTGCAGTGCCTGAGAGGTGCCAGCGCCAGAGGCGGTAGTAAGGAGACTGGTGTGAAGAAAAGAACAACAGGACCAAAAGGGAGTCTTTTATGCCAAGCCCCACGAAAACTTACTACCTAACATAGTGCAGTTTGTCTCTCCCCAAAGTGGAACTTTAAACCAGATGGCCTGGAGTTTCTTGGTTAGCACTTGTGAAATCATCTGCACAACAATAACCTTTCCCCAAGGAATGGTGACCTGCCCTGAAACAATCTTTTGCCAATAATACAGCCCTCTGCCTTGCTGACTATAAAACCTTCCATTGTGTACCAATTCCTGAGGGCACCCTTCTACTGGCTGGGGGTGGGGGTCTGGGATGCTGTCCATTCAACGATCCTTTACTAAGGCAATTAAGCCTCTAAGTTAACATGGATGAATTTTTTTCTCACTATGAGTTCTACGCCCTTCATGTCTACCACATCACATTGAACCTGGCCCCACCCTACTGACATTGGCTAGTTGACATTAAATTTAGGGGTGACCCTATAGATGTACGGAAGGATTCTCCTCCTACACAGACCTGATCTTTCTTTAAACAATGGCCTGGTGGCATGGTCCAGTGGATCATGTATTTGGTTCCTTTTCTCTAGAGTCATTTAGTTTCTATTCCTTCTTCACCTCTCTTCCTGTAATTATAAAGATAGCACTTAGCCATGTCTTGGCAGCTGGAATCGGAATAGGCAATACTGGGCCCAAAATAGGTAAATCAGAGTCCCTTCATTTTGGGTTTCGGTGTGAATAAAATAATCCAACCTCAGTTTGGAATCTCTTGAATGGAGAAGCTATGGAAGGCTGGTCTACGGGGATTCTTGCCAACGGTTGTGATTCCATCACTGTGGCCAGGGCGGTAAGAAAAGGAGAAGGATGAATGAACGAAGAAAGGATGACTATGCTTGTCAGTACCGAAGCCTGAAGCACAGGGTGACACTGACTGCTCCTGCCAGTGATCACAGGCTTCAGCCCATTCCGTTCCAGAGTATTTATTCCTGTTTCTTAGAGTCAACTGAGTTATAGAAGGAAATGTTTTCAAAACCAGTTGATAAGCCAAGCACAAAATCAGTTTTGTTATAAAATATAATTGCCTTGGATGAATTTGGTGACATTTCAGACAGCAAGTTTTCATAGCATGTGATTGATCATGGTTTGCTACTGAACAATGATTGACATTAAACTTTCCTGTTTAAGTCACTGGTGTGGTTTTTATCTCCTGACTGGACCTTGGCTGATAGGATGGGGAACACAGGGGTAGTTTGGAATGATGTCACAAAAAGGCCAAAACATGACATAAAACAATTAAGTAATTTGACTTTATGAAAATTAAAGATTTCTCTTCTTTAAAGGACACTATTAAGACAATTTGGTGGCGGGAGTATTACTGTGGCTATTCCTGAAGAACAATCCTATACTGTCAAAACCCTAGTAAGGATGGTACTTCAATAACAATGAAAAAAGAAGAAAGAAAATTAAAAGGCAAGATTGAATAGGAAATCATTGCAACTCCCATATCTGACAAAGGACTGGTGTACAGAATATGTAAGTATCTCTAGGAGTGTGCACTGGTTTGCTAACGGCTGCTGTAACAAAATGCCATGGGTTGGGTGGCTTCAACACGGGAAAGGTATTTTCTCACCATTCTGGAGGTTGTAAGTCCAAGATCAGAATGATGGCAGGTTGGGGTTCTTGGAAGCCTCCGTCCTCAGCTTCTCTTCTGTGTGCTCATGTGATCTTTCTTCTAGGCATGCATTTCTGTGTTCTAATCTGCTCTTATCAAGACCACTACTATTCTGGCGTGGACAGAGCATTTTCTCTGCTGCAAGAGTCCCCCTCCTCCTATTGCAGTAACTTTTAAACCCAGACTCTCCTTACCTATGTTCAGATTAGTTTTTACTGGATATTTCCTTCCTGTCTACTATGTGTTCAGCAGCAGGTCAATCTAGTAAACATAGCCACTGACAAGCTAGCAAGTAGTACATTGGGCGCAACATAATTTTTTCCTAATCTGTGCAAAATAAAAACACAGGTGCCATGTTCAAAAGAGCAAGGGAAAAGTGGTACTAGAGGCTCCAAAAAGGTTTTGTATTTTCTTGCCTGGTCTCTTTCAATGTATGATGGTTTTTAAATTTTAATGTCGGGCCTCCCCTGGTGGTGCAGCGGTTGAGCGCTGGGCTGAGAGGCTGCCTGCAGCCTCTGCAGCGCCAGTTTGTTCCCTGGATGCCTGTGAGGGTCCCACAAAAAAAAATAAAATAAAATAAAAAATAAAATTTAATGTCATTCTAAATAAAGATAAAAACGTTTCATTATTGCTTTGAAATTTACCATTTATCTTTGTATTACATAATACCAGCTTAGATAAATAGAAGAGCACTTAATTTGTGGACTCACCAAAATAACATTATTAGTGCTTCTTAGCCTGCACATGAATATGTATTTTGTTCTTAACAGAAAAGTGGAAATGAGGGATAAGGCACCTCAATTCTCTTTCACTCATTTGTATGTGCACATCCTACTTTCAGCATCCTGGTGAACAAGGGAGGATAAAAGAAGCAAGAACTATGGGTTCCCCTGTATACCCCCCTCCTTCCAAGTCACCAACCGGTGCAAATGATGTTAAGTGAAGGAAGTTATGTTAAGAAAAGTCATAGGGATGATGCTAAGTGAAATAGTCAGAAGGAAAAAGACAAATACTTGATGGTGTCACTTTTTATTTTGTGGAATATGGAGAAACAAAGGGAAAGGTCATATAAAGACAAGCTTAAAAACTAACCATTGGAAGCTGACTATAAAGCTGAAGCATCCAGGCAGGGAGGACATGAGAGAAGGACAAACAGAGAAGGAAGCACAATGTGTTATGGTAGTGGACTATGGGTGCACTACGGTAGCAATGCCTGAAGGGGGGCCCTATACTTCTAAAATACCAATAACAATGTAAACCAACATTACCTCAATGAAAACTAAAGGAAAAAAAGAAATTTAGGGACCACCTGGTGGTGCAGCGGGTTGAGCGCAGCACTGTGAAGCTTCTGCAGCCTTTGCAGTACGGGTTCCATCCCGGCTGGCCAGGGAGCAATGGCACAGCAGACCACATGGCGCAGCAGACCTCTCCTGACTGGCCTGCTGCGCCCCTCAGCAGTGTATTTCAGTCAGTCTGCCTGTTCTGTTCCCTGCTGTCTCTGGTAAATCCTCTCACCCTCCCATGCTTCTGGCCTATACCCCGGTTCTTGTATACATGAATAAATAAATCTTTAAAAAAAAAAGAAAATTAAATCATGCCTATTTTGATAATAATAAAAAGGAACCATTAACAATACAAAAAAGAAAGGACATAGGAGGTTCCTTGTGCTTCTTAGAGTACCATTGTCTTCTTTCAGCATTCTGAATTCACATTCTTTAATGAACAGTGTGGCTCTTTGGGAATTTTTTAGCACCCCCTCCTGGTTAATCATGGACCTAACATGATTACTTTGTGAAAGGATTGCAATCACAATTGGAACAGAAGAAGTGAAAGGAACACTCTCATGCACGTGCCCTCAGAGGAACAGAACTTAAGGTTTGAGAGACTGATTTCCCGTAAATGTCTGACCGATGCATTCCTATGGAAACCAGAAGATCCTAAATAGACAAAACAATCCTGACAAAAAAGAGGAAGAATGATGGTTCACACTCCTAGACTTCAAACTACACTACAAAGCTACAGTAATTAAAACTATAAATTAAAAGTTGTAATGTTAAAATCTATAATTAAAAGCTATAGTAATTAAAAATCATGTAAAATTTAAAAATATATAGTAATCAAATACCTCTAGACCAATGAACATCTGCCAAGAATCTCTCTCCAAAAGTCAATAAACATAATGTTTGAACTCTGAATGGACTTCCCCCCTCTTTGCACTCCTTGACTATAAACACAGCCAGCCCCAAACCCTCAAAGAACATGCCTGCGGTTCCTTACAGCATTTTTCCTAAATAACAATTCATCTGCTTTTACTGAATAAATTCAATTTCTGGTAATTTGAGCTTGCTTTAGTTTACCTCTTTATTTAGGTAGACACCATGTACTGACTTTTAGTCTTGAAGAAACTCCATCTCCTTTACATCACCACGCTCCTAGTGCAAGCTACCATCTTCTATCACCTGGCCAGAAATGATCTAGGGACTGCCCCATCTGCTTCCACTCTCACTTCTGTAATCCATTTGACACACTGTAGCTAGAGTGAGGTTCTAAAGGTCAAATCCCATCATGTTATCCCCAACAAAAACCTCCACAGGCCTTCCTGGTGGTGCCAAGGATTAAGCACAGCGCTGTGAAGCTGTCCGCAGCCAATGCAGCGCAAGTTCCATTCCCAGCCAGCCAGGGAGCTACCCACATGGCACAGCAGACCTCTCCTATCTCGCCCACTGCTCCCCTCAGCAGTGTACTTCAGTCTATCTGCCTGTTCTGTTCCTTGCTCTGTATCTGGTGAATCCTCTCACCTTCCACACTTCTGGCCTGTACCCCAGTTCTTGTATGCATAAATAAATAAATCTTTAAAAAAAAAAAAACAAACCTCCAGTGCCTTCAGAAAACTGACAAGTATGGTCTGTAGGTTCTTCCAAATTTTGCTCTTACATTTTTCTCCAGTTTCTGCCTGCAGCTTGCTCCGTATTGTGCATTCTTTACTCCTGAGCAATGACCTTGTGACTCTTGGGTTATACTACCTATTCTGACTTTTCCTAAAGAATGCTTCCTCCATGCCTGGTCCTCCTTCACCTCATAACATTCCACTAACCACTAGTTGACATTAAAATTGAACTATCCCTTCCTCAAGGAAGCTATCTCTTAGCTCTGACATGTTAAAATCTTCTGTTCACTTCTTATAGAACCATCTGCCTTTTCCAGCTGCAACTTTACATTTATTTTTTAGTTATTTGATCATTATCCACCTTCTGCTATATAGAGGAAAGAGAAGAAATCTCTTCCCCACAAGTCATTTCTGTTTTCATAGCACTTATTATAGGTGATGACTGATCTGTTATTCATGAAATTACAGGAATAATGTGTCTGCCATGTGAGACCATGTCTGCTGTGTTCACTATTATTCCTCTCTCACTGCAATCTGCAACTAAGTTTTCCTGACACATATTGAAGAACTCAACAATGGACCACTGAATGAACGATAGTAAAGTGGATCGAACTTTTCCTTTTAAATTCCAAAGAATTGCTGATTTCAATGAGCAGCTAAGTAGTACAGCAAGTAAGCTTCTTGTCCGGATGCATGAACACGCTCCTTTCTCCTTTCTCTTGAAACGTTCCCTTAGTCTTTTTCAAAATCTCAATGACAGGATGGTATAATCCTCTGGACTTGTGAGGTGGACAGTTCCAAGGAATGGCACGCTCTTGCTTGAGAGTGCTTTTCCGTTTCTCTCTCTCCTTGTGTGCTCCCCTGCCAGCCCCCTTCTTTTCCTTCGCTGACATAGCCACTGCTGAAATCCCCTCCTCCTTTTCTTTTTTGGCAAGTTTCATAGCATATTCAACATCTGTTATGGTTTACAGAGACTCTACCCTGGAAATAGAAGTTCTTTCCAGGCCATCATATAAATTTCTAGTAAAAGCAAACGAAGAATATACAGCAAGAAACATCATGTCACAAGGAAGTTGTCTGGGAAGTGAGCTGTTTGTCGTAAAAAGCACCATTGGCTCATTACTTAGTCCCAGTAGCCTGATGGCTGCTGCCTGACGAGTCAGGGGGTCCCATCTCATGATGTGGGTTGCTCTTCCGTCCTCCAAAGATGGGGTGGACAACCGTATCCACACTGGCACTGGTTATACAGCAAGCGAGAGCAGCTGGTCTTCTTGCTGTTCATCCAGTGCCAAGATCTTATTCCTCATAAAAGCTTGTAAGTGCTTTTGCAGTTAGGAACATCAGTGACTGGGAAATCCAACATTTCACCTAGTGGTTTGTTAACTGAATGCTATTTTCCAGATGTTTTCTCGAGTTGTTCCGCAGATGCTGATTTGTGGTGACGTTGATATTTTCTTTCTGTAGCGTTTTATTATTTTTGAGCAGTGACATTTAATTTAGTTAGGGGAAATGTCTTTTCCAAACTCTTCGCTTCTGATGATACACAGCTATTTTGTGTCTCGTGTTAATCCCACCAACTACGGGACTTGGCCTGATTATAGACGTGACTAGACGATAGAAGTTTTAGAAGAACCGCTGCACCAGACTTTCACTTCTGGCCAAGTTGCCAGCAACACGGGTAGATGAGAGGCCTTGGGATTTTTAGGGCCAGGAGGATTATTTACTCTGATCCCCTTTTTATTCACAAAACATAGCGGGATACATAGCCAAGTGATTTTTACCTGGGCCACACGCCTAGTGGTTAGTGAAAATCAGAACAAGGACCTAGGTCTCCTGGATACAGGAGAGAGAAAATCTTTTTTGTATGCTTCTAACCAGGAAGGTTGCATGTGAATCCACTTGTCCCCTGCAGTGGCCCAAGGAAGCATTCATGGGCAGAGAAGTCTTCCTCCTCTCCCCGAAAAAACCAGACACATAAAAGTTTTTAAATTATTAATCCCTTATGATAAATTTGTATAATCAGCACAGATAAGTGAGTGCTGAATCTTTCTTCCTTTTTTCGTCAGCATTAATTTTCACTGTCTCCCTGGCTCACTGTTCTGTTTTTGGGTCCCTTTCATTTTTCCTGAGATCTGCTTCTCAAACAGGCCATGTCAGGCCTCCCCAGTGGCGCAGCGGGTTGAGCGCCATGCTGTGAAGCTGTCCGCAGCCTCTGCAGCTCTGGTTTGATTCCCAGCCGGCCAGGGAGAATCCCACATGGCAGGGCAGATCTCTCCTGTCCCACCTGCTGCTTTGGTCCGTCTGCCTGCTCTGTTCCCCGCTCTGTCTCTGGTGAATCCTCTCACCTCCCACGACTCTGGCCTATACCCCAGCTCTTATATAAATAAAAATAAATCTTAAAAAAAAAAACAACAGGCCATGTCTTACAAGTCTATATTTGGGTTCATTTTTCTATGCGTAACCCAAGGAACCACAGGTTGTGCCAAGGCCAGTTGGCTTGTCACCAAAATGTACACTGAATCCAAATACAAAAAGGATTTTGGGGCTGATCTCGTACATTTTAGCAAGTTTTACCTGCATTTCTGTCTGAGGTGCTGCTGCCACCTCGGAGTGAAGCATGATGATGACCATTTGAAGCAGGGGGTTGGCCATGAACTTCCTGGTCTGGATCAGGACTGTCATTCAGGATGGTCATGGATCCTCAGGCAGCCAGGGCAGAAAAGAGCTGCTCTGCAGAAGGCTGCTGACAGCATTCTGAAGAGGCAGGACAAACTCCCGCTCCCATGGACAGGAAACACCCCTCTTTCCCAGTGACCAGCACCATGGGGGGTACACCGCCTGTCTTCCTAGAGGCTTGCACCTCTTGCCAGGAACCTCTAAAATCTTCATGCTCCAATCCCTCCTTTCCCTCTGCAAGCTTTTTCCTATTACACAAACCCATCAACCGCCTCTTAAAGTTTTATGATCATCTGTTTCTCCAAACCACGGTGAGAAAAAAAAGGGAGCGAATCAGGCTGAGTATGCTGTGAGGCAGAAGAGTTTTGGGAGTTTGATGGCACTTTATAAAGAACTCAGGGTAGATGTTGCCGACAATGAGAAAGATATATGGGAAAACACCATCATAAAAAAGGGATTCTTTGAAATGAAGGATGACAGCATTGAGTCCAAACCTCCAAAAGCTTAACAGAAATTCTCATAAAACTGTAGGTAGGCTTATATTATATTACACGAGTTTTAAACTCTGGATCTGGGCCGAAAACATCACCTGCTTTAGGTCTTCACACAGACACGTACGAGCTACAGAAAGATACAACTGGCCTGCAGACACTTTAAGATTCGGTTGTAATCTTCAACACACTGTTAGCTTGGGAGGAGCTGGTAAAGTAATTTGTGGTCTCCTTTTGTCTGTTTTAATTTGCGGTATTTCTCTGCTGCTTGTCTTCCAGGAGAAGTTGAAACACAGCTGCTCTATTATAAATCCACCGTGTGAAATAAGCAGTGTCCAGAGAATGAGGGGAAGTTCTCCAGAACTGCTGCTCCCACCATCCTGATTTGCTTCCGTTCCGGGAAGCCTTCTCCGTGAGCCCTGCAGAGAGGGCAGAGGAAGACGGGAGACAGCAACCCCGGGGCAAAAGAAAAGTCACATGTTGCCATTGGGAATCGAGCCAGATGGGTCAGCAGCATACGTCTGGAATATGAGCTTCAAAAGCCAAGTCAAGGCTGTGGTATGGACTACAGGTGCTTTGGTGAGGCTGCACTATGGTAGTAACACCTGAAGGAGGGATCCTATTCGTCCCCAAATTGCAAACAATGATGTAAACCAATATTACCATGAAAAAAATACTGTTCACACATTAAAAAAAACCAAAAACCCAAACCAAACCCATCCCGAGATTTGCTACACTGTTGGCTGACCTGCCAGCAGGTATGTGCCGGGATGTGTTAGCACCACTATCCTGTAACGCCCGCCATTTGGAACACAGTCGGGGGAGTGGACTGTGGCAGTTCAGCCTGGTGTCCTCTGTAAGGGGTTCCTCCCCCTGGCAGACCTGGCCAGCCTGACCGCACTGCTGCACAGGGACCCCGCTCGCTGGCTCCCAGCTTCCACATCCTAGCCTTCCTGGCTTTTGGCACCAGTGCCTCTCTGGGGCTTGGTCTTCACCTTGCTCTCAGCTCAACACCTCATCTAGCCTCTCTGGGCTTCAGGATTTGCTTTTCCTACATCTTTCCTCTTTGCTCTAAGACTTCACAGATAAGCACAGGGTGACAACGTCCTTCGTTGTGTGGCTTCACCCCTCAGGATTTACCAAACCACAGTCCCTCTTTTGCTACAAGCTCATTCCAGTCAGGGCAGCTATGTCTAAGCAGTGGGGGTAGCCACCAGAGACTAAAGAGAGGTTATAGATCTATAACACGGCAAAAAAAAAAAAAAAAGGTGTTTGAGTAACAATTAAAAAGATGGTTGAGGTAAAGAGAAGGTGTTTATCCAAAGAGCACAAAAATACTAATTTGAAAGGAAACCTGTACTGCTATGTTTATAGAAGCAACAGCTAAGCTATGAAAACAATCCAAATGCCCCAGATGAGTGGATGAAGAAGATGGTGTAGATGTACACAATGGAATACTACTCAGCAATCAAAAAAGACAAACTCATTCCATTTGCAGGAACATGGATGGAACACTTATTCTAAGTGAAGTGAAACAGAAGATGAAAGATAAATACTGGATTATTTCACTTAGATGTGGACTATAGAGAAGCCAAAGGATCAGACAAGACAAACTGTAAGACTGACCTTGAAAGCGGACCATAGATCTGAGACAGTCAGCAGGGCAGAAGGAAAGGAAGGACAAAGGAGAGAGTAGAGAACAGTAGATGAGAGTAAGGAGGGAAGTGGTGGAGGATTGTGGGCACTTTGGTGGTGGGAAAAACTATGGTGACAGTACCTGAGGGAAAAATCCCATACTGTGAAAAAAATAAACAAGGATGTTTAAAATAAATGAATAGATATATAGATAAATAGACCATTTGTAAAGCCCAAATCAGACCCAGACTGATTAATTTTCAGGTGAGAAGCACTGACCTATGATATTCATTTTTGAGTAAGTATTCAACAACAAATTAATTGAACATCTGACAAACCCAACCTTACTATTGGAAAAGAAAATAAGAATGTTGGTACTTGCAGAACTTTTTTCCTTGTAAACTGCATTTACATATCTACTCCTGGGATTGCATGCATGATTTTCTCCTTTCTGCCTTAGATTTATCACAAGAGCAGAAATTACCTCTGTTAATCATCTTTTCATTGATACACAGAGATGTAAGTGAGAATGAATGTCCGGAAATTGCGAAGTTTTATTCCTGGCAATTATGACACTGCTCCACTTCCCTTGTAAGTCTATTTTAGAAAATAATAGGATATACTAAACTTGAAGCACAGGGGTATCTTCAAACTTATTTTAAATACTTCACTTTTTAAATATTCACTAATTGTGAGACTGATTGCCGTTTTTTTGCAATGGGTGAATTGTATAAATCCTTCCACACTTTTTCTCACCAGAGCAATATTGAAAGACATAATCAGAAGCAGTATTCATACTAATTGCATTCCTTAGCCAATTCCATGCTTAGAAAGGCAGTGAAGATTCTTCTCAGCAAACTGTAAGAATGGCCACTAGGTGTTGCTGTTGTACACTGAATTAGTCAAAAGAGGCTAAAGAAATAGAAGGTAATAACTCACAAATTTACTATCATAATTATTTAAGTAATTATTATTAGGAAGACAAATAAGAAAATAAATGGTACATATATTATTTCTATATAATATTGAATATTGTCATTTGTAACTTTAGTTTCATATATGGAAGGAAAAATGTCTTAGGAAAGCTAAAAAGTCAATACTAATTTTTATTTTCTAATAAAACCAAAGAGAATTTGTAATAGAACTTTTAAGAAGTGCAAAAAATCAGAGGTAAAGTACATAGACTTTAGACAATGCTTTTCGTGTAACTATTAAAAAAACTTCTGGCTAATACAATGATTTTAAATTTGGGCATCTGGTAAAATCCTGTAGCAAACAAACAGAACCTAGAAAAAAAAAACCCTTAATTTTGATTGTGGTCCAAAATTCAAGTCCTATTCATTCTATGTCCAGGCTTTCCAAACAGTGCTAGTTGCCCAAATACCACGCATAAACTGCCAATTTTGTGGTCCAAGTTTGCATTTACCTTTTAGGATTGAGATGTTGGAAGTTCTGCGTGTTGGTTGTGATAGTACTCAAGTTCAAGAAGGCTAGGAGGCAATAAGATCTTGCCTTGTGTGAGGATGGTCCCACCAGTGGTTATAGAGAGGACAAGTTCAAACAACATGGATATTTCTCTTGGAACGCTGGCCTCTGTTTCATGAACCTGTGGGAAGGAGGCCATCAGAACTGCAGACTGTCCCCTGTGCCTCCCGAGAGGGGGCCCACAAGGAGAGCGTTACTGCTGCTCTGGTCCTTCCCTCTTCTGGAACAAATTTGCAAGGTCTGTGGCAATGATTCATAGTTCAGGAAAGACACACCTTCCAGAAGCAAAGATGAAGAAAGAAGGATATTATATGTTTAGTCTTTGCTATTTTTATCCTTCTGGTTTTCAGTTAAATTTTGACTTACAATCATTTGGTTATGGTGATCCATTAATTCACCAAACAGAAGCTCCATTTGAGTCAAAGACTCCTTTTTTGAAACTTAAAAGGAAATGAATCTGTACATTTTTATGTGTTCCCTGCAGTATATTCTGTCATGTTACTAATGCACAAAGTCTATCCAACGGGCCTGGACTCATCTAGAATAAAAATTTAGAGTTTCACATGAATAGTGATTAGTGCTTCCATTAAAAATGAGCAAACATAAAGACCAAATTAGTGCTCTTCTTGGCTCCTGATTATAACATGCACTAGAAATTGCTATTATATGCAGGAAGTATTTTGAAGATTGAAGCTGGCCTTATCAGTACTGAAATATTTGAACCTTCTGGTTGTGTCACATGGCAGAAACCTTGTGTATATAAAATTATCATTTACATATTTAATCGTGCATAATTTCTTTAGCATCTGTCTTTTCTAGTGGACGGCAAATACTCCAAGGACTATTTTGTGTAAACAGTGTCTACAAAAATCAGGGCTCAAAAATTTTTATAGAATGAATTAGCAAAGGAATAAATAAACACTGCTGAATTAGACAAATGAAATATCAGCCAACCCTTAATTCAATCTTAGTTCATAAATAATTTGTGAATCATGAGTCAACCAAAACATTTCTAAGGCAAAAATGCCAGGAGAAGCATTTAAGATGCTAAGGAACTTACTGTCTAGGTAGTTTCATAAATTTTCCAGATCCTTAACTCCTTTTCCAGAATAGTTTTTGGCACCTTGTTTCTCAGTTCTGCTATTCACGATGATTGCTTACCTAGCACTTGGATGAAGGCAGCTGCTTAATATTTCTTCATTTCATCTTTGGCCTACAGTCACCACAGATATGCCAAGTCCAGGAAAACACTAACTGACTTAACTAATGCCAGTGAAGTATTTATTGCCTGCCTTCCTGGGCTTGTTTCTGCGCTATACTCCTACCTACCACAAAGGTTTGTTCCTTAATGCCTTTGTTAATGGTGATTTTTCTTTTTTTTTTTTTTAAGATTTATTTTTATTTATTTATGCATACAAGAACTGGGGTGTAGGCCAGAGGTAGAGGGGGTGAGGAGATTCACCAGAGACAGAGTGGTGAGACAGGAGAGGTCTGCTGTGCCATGTGGGTTTGCTCCCTGGCCAGGGATCAAACTCATGCTTCAGTGGCTGGCCATAGCTTGATAGCGCTGGGACTTTAACCCTTGTGCCACCAGGGAGGACTGCAATCTTTCTATCTTGAGTGGTTCTCCCCTCTTTATCTGTGTGACCACCACTCATTCTGGAAGACTCATCTTGGGCAATACTTGCTCCCTAAAGCTTTTTCTGGGCTACCAGGCTGCAGTCCCCTAAATTATTATCTCTAGCTTTGTGACAAAACACTTATTTCTTCCTAGTCTGTGTAAGTTTTATCTGTTCAGGCATACATATGCACTAGCAGACTGAGCACTTCAAAGCAAAGCAATCAGGAACAGCAGCACTAGCTTTTATTTCCATGATCAAATATACCAATTTGGGTGTATTTGCACCCAAGTACTACGTCGAATTTCCCAGCATGATGGATGGACGTGCTGCTCATTCACTCAGGCCACTCTTTACTTTGGGCACTCCCTTGCAATTGGTTTCTGTTTTGTCTAAGTATAGAATTATAGTCTGGAAATTATTTTTTTAGTATTTTGAAGGCATTGGCTGATTGTCTTTTTGTTTCCAGTGTTGCTGAGAAATCCAAACCATTTTACCATTCCTTTAAAATAAAGCTCTCCTATATTTGTAGAAGCTTGAACCTATAACCCCCGGAGCAGATATAAAGATGAGAGCCTACTACTTTTCCTCAATAAACATAATTTGGGGGAAAAAATTTAAAATTTAAAAAAATAAAAAATTTTGAACTCTACTATTACACAAAATTTAAATAGCTACAAGGGGACATAAAGAGTGTCTATGTAGGTATCCACTCTGCTTCCACAATGATGGATTCTTAGCCAAACATGTTGCTTCTGTGGCCCACCCCTCACTGCCCAGCTTTCAATGATTTCTGAATCAAAATCAAAATCCAAATACCATGCTGTTTTATTTGTTGGTATTAGATCTTGTGGGATGGTGCTCTTTTCTTTCTCTCCACCAATCACAGTTTTAATTTTTGCCGTCGGACTTTTTTTTTTTTTTAAAGATTTATTTATTTATTTATTTATTTATTTATTTATACAAGCACTGGGTACAGTCAGAAGCGTGGGAGGGTGAGAGAATTCACCAGAGCCAGAGTGGGGAGCAGAACAGGCAGACGGACAGAAGACACTGCTGAGGGGTGCAGCGGGCGGCAGGAGAGGTCTGTCGTGCCATGTGGGACCCTCACAGGTGGCAGGGGATTGAGCCAGTGATGCAGAGGCTGTGGGCAGCTTCGCAGCTCAGTGCTCAACCGCTGCACCACCAGGGAGGCCCTTTGCCGTCAGATTTTTAATGTCTCAGAGTTCTTCTCTCTGTCCTGTGAACATTTCCATTTTATGGCCTCTTGCTTTTGCTTCATGAACGCAGTCTCCCCCTTTTTTTAAGGTTTATATTTGTTAATGCATACAAGAACTGGGGAATAAGCCAGAGGTGTGGGGGTGGGGGAACAAGAGGATTCATCAGAGACAGAGTGGGAAGCAGAACAGGCAGATCTACTGAAACACACTGCTGAGGGGAGCAGCAGGTGAGTCAGGAGAGGTCTGCTGCGCCATGTGGGTCAGCTCTCTGGCCGGGGATCAAACTCAGGCCACAGTGACTAGCGATGGCTTGATAGCGCTGAGACGTTCACCTCTGAGCCACCAGGGAGGAATTGATAAACGAATATACTTTTGAAGATTTCTGTCATCCATAGTTCCCTTTTTCCCCTCCAGAATATTTTTGTTTCCATGTTTCTGGGGTGGAGGCTTTCTTTATTGGGCTTTGTAATGCTGTGGCTCTCTGATCACGACCAAGAAAGTGTCAGCCTAAAATGCTGGTTCACACACTGAGCTGGTGGAAAGAGTTCTCAATGCTGCATTTCACTGGATGGGAAACTGGGTGGGTGTCCATTTCTAGAGAAGCACTGAAGTCAGAGATTTTTAGGTCTTGCTCTTCACAGCTCAGTCTGTGGAAATGAGTTTTTAACTCTTCTCTGAGGGCAAATGTCTGGCTACCTGTAGGGTGGAGTTGTATTGGCCAAGTCTAGGGTCTCCCTTGCTTCATCAGAGTTGGAATAAGGGACCTGGACTCTTACTCTCCTCTCAAATAGCTTTTACCCACATCTCCTTATTTAGAAACCCTCTTTCACACTTTCTTTCAAATTTTTCTTGTGTTGCCATTTTTGTTTCTTTTAAGGACTGTGGTGCAACTTACGCTGGTTTTGAATTTTCCTTGCTGCCAGCTTGGGGTTTGGGCTTCTTAGGGGTGCTGTCTCAGTTATCACACAGCCATCTGTTTTCCAACTGCCAAAATGTTATTGCTGTTTTCTCTACTGCTTTCCCCAAACTGGTAAGTTTAGGAACGAAGACTCATTTATTATACTTTCCTGGGGTTTGGGGAAAGGAGAAAATAATGTTTGTTCACATCACCTTAGCCTGAAGGCCTTCCCCATGCCTCTTTATTTTATTATTATTTTTTAAAGATTTATTTATTTATACAAGCACTGGGTACAGTCAGAAGCACGGGAGGGTGAGAGAATTCACCAGAGCCAGAGCGGGGAGCAGAACAGGCAGACTGACGAAATACACTGCTGAGGGGAGCAGCAGGCACGGCAGGAAAGGTCTGTGTGCCATGTGGGACCCTCACCCGGTGGCCACAGGGATTGAGCCGGCACTGCAGAGGCTTCGCATAGCTTCGCAGCCCAGCGCTCAACTGCTGAGCCACCGGGGAGGCCCCCTAATGCCTCTTTAAAGTCACATCTCTTGTTCAATACAAAGGCGAACCCTGTTGTTGGTGGGGGCTCTGCAGAGGGATTCTGGTAGCACAGAGCACGTGGCCTTGGGCTTCTTGCACTGGCACTGACCCGCACCAGCTATTAGCAGGGGTTGGTCATATTGGAGGAGGATGTCTTTGATCTTCTTGAAGCCTTATCCATGAGCTTCTGGTAATAGGACACTGAGTTTTGAAAACAAGAGCATGCATATCCGACAGGAGAAGCACTCTTTGCACGAGCCAAACAGGTCCCAAGACCTGGCATTGCTGCTTAGGGCTCAGTCATCTCCAGGGATTGCCCGCCAGTCTTACTGATGCAGTTGGCCCTTTTGCTGGGTGGGCGGCCTTATCTTCTTGACCTCAAGACCTGCATGGATAGCAGTGACCCCTGGGCAGCATGGCTGCTGGTATAGACAAGGGCTGTGCAACCCCTGCCACTGGAAAAGGAAGAGTCCCGTCTTGAAATTCACTGGAATTCCTGGTATGTCACTTGCCTGTCGTTTTTTTTTTTTTTCCTTACCACATAGGCCACCCAATCAAAAACAATCATATCTTTTATTTATTTATTTATTTACCTATTTATTTACCTATTTATTTAAGTGTTTAATAAGTTTCCATCATTACTTAAGATACCCAATCAAAAACAATCGTATCTTTTATTTATTTATTTGTTTGTTTGTTTGTTTGTTTAATAAATTCCCATCATTACTTAAGATAATGGGAAGCAACAGGGAGCACATTTCTGTCTTTGCCTTTTCCTTACTGGTATTTTACCCCCTTTTAGGCCTATAAATTACAAAGGCTGCCCGAGGCTTGGTCCATAGACCATTTTTGTTTCTCCTAAGTGATTTCACTCAGTTCCATTGCTTTGAAAACATCTATTAAACAACTCAACTCTGAATTTATATTCCCAATCCTGATCACTTCCCTGAATTTTGAGATCCTGTACCATTACGCAAAACATATGGCTGATGAGGAACTTGTATCCAGAATATATAAGGTAAAAACACTAAAAGAAAACTAACTTTTCAATGGGCAAAAAATTTGAACCTTTACAGAGATGTTGTGGTAGCCAAAATAATCACCTCCCAAATATGTCTATCTCCTAATCTCTGAAACCATAAAGATACCAAAACAAAACAAAACAAAAAACCAATTGTATACTTTAAATGAGTAAATTGTATGCTGATGAATTTGACCTCAAAAAGCTGTTTTTTAAAAAAAACAATAGTTCAGTGGGCCTCCCCGGTGGCGCAGCGGTTGAGCGCTGGGTTGCGATGCTGACTGCGGCCTCTGTGGCGCCGGTTCGATCCCCGGCTGCTCCCCGGCCACCGGAGGAGGGTCCCGCATGGCGCGCAGACCTCTCCTGCCGCCCGCTGCTCCCCTCAGCAGTGTGCTTCGGTCCTTCTGCCTGCTCTGCTCCCCGCTCTGGCTCTGGTGAATTCTCTCACCCTCCCACGCTTCTGCCTGTACCCAGTGCATGTATAAACAGAACAAACAAACAAACAAATAAAAACAAAAACAAAAACAAAAAAACAATAGTTCAGTGAACTCATATATATTCTCTACCTAGTTTCATCAATTGTTTACATTTTGTTCATTTAATTTTGTCATATTTTCTCTCTCCCTTCCCCCGAATGTGTGTGTGTGTCTGTGTGTGTGTGTGTGTGTGTGTGTGTGTCTGTGTGCCTTTTCTGAACACATTTGAAATTCTTTTGGGATGACTGCAGAATGCTATTCAGCAGCATAAAATGAAGTATTCATATACACAACATAGATGAATTTCATAATAACTATGTAGAGAGAAAGTATTCATAAAAAAAGATAATATGTTGTATGTTTCTGTTTATATAAAACTTAGAAAAATGCAAATCGATCAATAGCTACAGAAAGCAGGGATGGAATTGGAGGCTGAGAGGGGCAAGAGAGATAAGTCATAAATCATTATCTTGATTGTGGTGATAATTACATGAGTGTACACATAGGTAAAAATTGATGAAACTGTACACTTTAAACAGGTGCATGCCAATTGTATCTAAATAAAACTGTTAAAAACTTTTCAAGTCACACACTTTAAATCTAAGCAATTTATTGTATGTCAGTTATTTTTCAATTAAATTGCTAAAAGAATCAAAAGGTGAATGGAAACTAAAAAAATACTTTAAAATCATAAACAAAGGGGGTCTCCCTGGTGGTGCAGCAGTTGAGCGCTGGGTTGCGAAGCTGCCCGCAGCCTGTGCAGCACTGGTTCAATCCCTGGCCACCAGGAGAGGGTCCCACATGGCGCGCAGACCTCTCCTGCCACCTGCTGCTCCCCTCAGCAGTGTATTTCATCAGTCTGCCCGTTGTGTTCTCCGCTCTGGCTTTGGTGAATTCTCTCGACCTCCTGCACTTCTGACTGTACCCGGTGCTTGTATAAATAAATAAATAAATAAATAAATAAATCTTTAAAAAAACCATAAGCAAAGGGCTAATTTCCTTAACATAAAATCTCCACCAAATCAACAAG
Organism: Talpa occidentalis; assembly: GCF_014898055.3. Lineage (NCBI taxonomy): Eukaryota > Metazoa > Chordata > Mammalia > Eulipotyphla > Talpidae > Talpa > Talpa occidentalis. The sequence continues at coordinate 96,527,681 of NW_023601322.1, forward strand.
AAAAAGACCAAAAACATAGCTGAACAGTGAATAAAGTACATGAGAAGTTTATGTAAAGGAAAATAATTGGCTTAAACCTAGGAAATGACATTCAACCTTCCCCATGAAAAGAAAATTGGGAATTAATTCACTGCTGACACTATTTTTCCATTATTAAGTGGGAAGTGATACAAAAAATTCATAAACATTATCTTGGTGTGAGTTAGGGGAAACAGTTACTCTCACATAGATGGTGTGCAGACTAGCCCAACAGCTAAGAAAGACAATTAGATAAAGAGCCCTTACTTGCTATATACACAGGATTCTATTATACTGGTATTTTTTTTCCCTACAGATGCTCAGTGTTATTCATTCAATCTTTATTTATGGTGGTTAAAGACTGCAACAGGGGCCTCCCTGGTGGTGCAAAGGGTTAAGATGCAATCTATGAAGCTATCCACAGCCACTGCAGCATGAGTTCGATCCAAGACCAGGGAGCTAACCCACATGGTGCAGCAGATCTCTCCTGACTCACCCACTGCTCCTCTCAGCAGTGTACTTCGGTCTGTCTGCCTGTTCTGTTCCCCAATCTGTCTCTGGTGAGTCCTCACATCCCCACCCTGCACATCTCTGACCTGTACCCCAGTTCTTGCATGCATAAATACATAAATCTTAAAAAAAAAAGACTGCCAACAATCGAATGCCTATCCATAGGCAACTGATTATGTTTAACCATTAAATACAATACAGTGTAACTGATAAAAAAGAATGAGAAAATTGTTTATATGTAGGAATGACATAGTCTTACTGTGTATTTCGTCGGTCTGCCTGTTCTGTTCCCCGCTCTGGCTCTGTTGAATTCTCTCACCCTCTCGTGCTTCTGACCTTACCCAGTGCTTGTATAAATAAATAAATAAATCTTTAAAAAAAAAAAAAGAAGAAAGGTGTGTATTCACACATGGATCAAGAAGAGGTGCTGTATCCACACCTATGGAACACTCTTCGGCCATAAGAAAAGGTGAAATGCTGCCATTTGCAGCAAAATGGAAGGAATTGCAGGGAACAATGGGCAGTAAAGCAAATCAGAATGACAAAAACAAATACTGGACATTTACAGAGCAGACAATTTGACCAAGTAAAATCCTTATGAAATGAGTGGATATTAGTAAACTCAGTGAGAACTGTGAGGCTAAGAGGGAGGGGAGAGGGAAAAAGGAACAAGGGCAAATAAGGGATGCTGGAAAAAAAGCAAGCTGTAGAACAAGAAAAAAATCTAAAAAGGCTTATTTGCACAAGAAACAAGATGTGGAAGGAAGAACACACAGGAAACTGGTTACAGTGGTTGTCTGGTTGTCTCTGGGCAAAGACAAACCTTGCAAGCTGACCACAGATCTGAGGCATCCAAGACCGGAGAGGGGTGGGGAGGTGGAGGGGAACGGGGTTAAAAGGGGAAGAGAGGGGGACACTGTAGTACTGTGGTGATGGACAAAGGGTGCTTTGGTGGTGGGAACTACAGTGACCAAACCTGAGGGGAGAAACCCTACACTGTCAAAAAAAAATTTAAAAGGATGTAAGAAAAAGGCATTTCCTTAAAAAATATATTAATTTAAAAATAAGAATATGTACACCACCACCTCAACAAAAAACAGTGGTGGTCTCTGGGGAGTGGTTTAAGGAAAAGTTTGGGAATAAATTTTTTCTCTACCTTTTTTTTTTTTTTTTACAAGATGTGAATTTTGAATCATTTGAATGTATTTCCCACATTTTAAAAAAGCCCCTTGATTACTTATACTTGGAACCCTCTGAGGCCACTGAAGTTTTAGCTCATGAATTTATATTTTACTGTTTCCCCCCCTCTCCCCACTTTCTTCTTTCCGCCAGCATTTAAAAAAAAAAGTCTATCTTTAATTCAGTATTTCTAGGGGTACTGCAGCAGGAAAATATTTCATATTTTCAGGTTACATAGCTTATATTTCTACATTGATGTTCTCATTTCTTAACATATTTTTCATGGTGTGAGCTGGGTGAAAAAGGTCTGAACATATTTTAACACTTTGGATGCATATTGACAAGTTGCTCCTTGAAAGTCTATACCAGGAGCTTCTGGGGGGAATAAGTGAAGACTTAGGGAGAGTGGGGCACCTGGAGAGGGCACAGAGTACTGTGCCTGTCCCACACCATGCCCTGCAGCCCATCTGCTGCTGCTGTGTATCTTGCCCAGCTCTTGAGATCTCATTGGCTATTGTGTTATCACTTTTATAAATTCCAGTTTGATGGGCCAAACTTGTATTTGATTATTTTGTTATTATTTGGCAAATATTAAATTTGGCATAAAATGTAATACCCCTTCAAAATTATATTGGCCTTTTGAGTTTTTTTTTTTTAATGACATGAGTAATACATTGATTGCATATTCAGGATATCTGATTCAAACCCTACTGAGATACAAAATTATAGGTTAATCTAGGGTGTTAGGTAAGGAAGCTAACTGTATTCTTTCAGAGTTAACAAAATTACAAAGCACTGTTGATTAAAAATCTATTCTTTGTGTATTGATTGCAAGAGTGATTCAATAATTCTAAATCCTTGTATATTCTTGGATGTTTCAGAATTTAGAATCTGTTTGATTCACCTATGTGTCTAATATCATGCCAGATATTGTTTTTTTACTTGAGAGTTTTCATTCCATTCTTAATTCTTTTGTTACATAATTTTTGAATTGTTACTTTCCATGGAATTACATTGTATTTATCAATGAAATCTAGAAGATCTGAAAACATACAGCATGAATCCTTGTTTGAGATCATGACATTTTATCCTATTTATTTAGGACCACTTTCATCTTCCCCAGTAAAATATTGTATTTTTCTTTATGTTGGCTCTGCATAGTTCTTGTTAAGTTTATTCCAAGGTACTGGGAATTTATAGCCACGTCCTCAAAGATGAGATGACTTTATTGTGCTCCCTCAACTTTGTGTCATATTCCATCACTCAGTTACTCTGCAGCGCCCAGCGATTTCCTGCTGTCAGAGTGATGGAAGCTTCGAATGCCATAGGTCTGATGGACATTATTTATTCCTCGTGTGCTTGAATAGGCCACCTCTTAGTCTCCTTTTATGGCCTGTAGAGAGTTTACAGTGACCCACTGCTGGACCAAGAACCAGAATCTGTTGTAGCTCTCCTTCAATTACATAAACAGCAAGCTGGTCGTCTGCCAGCTTTTTTAGTGCCACCCCACAGAGAGCGGACCACTTGTGCTCCTGATCCCTGCTTGGATATCTGATTCCAGGCACTTCCTTCCTCACAGGGTTTATCCCACCCAGGGGCCCCTGAACTACCCTAGGAAAATGTCAATTGCTTGTTTCCACTTGAATTCAGAGAACTGTTTCTATATCAATGAGATATCTATATGAGATCACAGAACATATTAAAAAAACCTCATTCTGAATCAGAAAATTTAAAGAGAAAAAGCAAAGACTATTGAAGTGCTATAGGTCATGCATTTTTCCAAGTGTGTCTTTAAGGTAAAATAAAATATCTTACTAAAAAGACTATTTTCCATTATTTTTCCCTATTGTTTCACTATGGTAAAATGCATTTAACAATATTTACCACCTTGAACATTTCTGAGGCCAGTTCAATAAGCTAAATATATGCACATCTCCAGAACTTTTCCATCTTGCACAACTGAAACTCTAGAACCCTTGAACAAGAGCTCTGCATGGCTCCTCCCTGGCTCCTGGCAAGCACGTTCTATGAGTCTGACCACGCTTGATAGTGCTTATGATTGAAAGCACACAGAATTTGTCTTTTTTAGAACTGGCTTATTTCACTTACAGAATGTCTTCAAAGTTCACCCATGTTGTAGCAGGTGTGAAGAGCAGCAGGTGAGGAGTAATGGGGGAGGGAAGGAGGAGCCCAGTGGCTTATGGTGGAGAATTATGAGTGCTTTGGTGGTGAGTGTGGTATAGTGACTTCCATCTGAAGAGTTGCGAACCTATGTGTTGCGTTAGCTCTGGCTAACTTAAAAAAAAAGGAAATTAAAAATATGGGATTAGAACAGAACAAACAAAAGAGTGAATCCTATTCCATTGTAAGTGCATACCTTGTTTACCACATTCCTCCATCGGGGGACAGCTGGGTTGCTTCTCCATTTGGGTGATTGTGAATAATGTGACTAATATGATTAAATGTACAATTATCTTCTCAAGACCCTTCTTTCAATTATTTTCTAAGTGTTTTACTAGATTTATCTCATTGGATCCTTACTACAACTTTATGAATCAGGTACTATTTATTTATGTCTGTTTCACAAATGTGGAAACTAAGGCATAGAGAGATTCAGAACTAAGTAACTATGATCCCAGCACTTCCCTGTTAGCACCACACCACAATGTCTTCCAGAAGAGTCATCCAGGTGTCTTGCCTCAGGGAACAGAAAATAAAAGAAATCACAACCACGTTTGCATTGACTATAAAGGGGCAAACAATTTTTATCGCTCACCAAATTCAAAGAACAATACAGCAAAAATTATATTCAGCTATTATCTCCATCTTTCTGTAACTTTGTTTTAAAATAAATTCCACACTTACCTGGTAGGAGAGAAACCATGATAATGAAGATGGCTTTCCCAGGGCAAGGCTCATCCATTGCATTCCAGATGTGCTAACCTCTGTGATTTCCCCCAAATGTGGGAAACTCGAGTGTGTAGTTTGTGGTAGTGGGGGACTGCATCCATGTTCTCTCCTAAAATAAATAAGTAAATAAATAAATAATGAATAAATAAATGAATTCAAAGTTACAGAAAAGCTGTAAGAATAGTGTGAGGAATTCTAATATACCTATTGCTCAGATTTACTAATAGCTTGTACCCATCTGTTTTATTTTTTTTTTTATTTTTTTTTTAAAGAAACATTTTTTTTTTTAAAGATTTATTTTTATTTATTTATACAAGCACTGGGTACAGTCAGAAGCGCGGGAGGGTGAGAGAATTCACCAGAGCCAGAGCGGGGGGCAGAGCAGGCAGAAGGACCGAAGCACATTGCTGAGGGGAGCAGCGGGCGGCAGGAGAGGTCTGCACACCATGTGGGACCCTCCTCCGGTGGCCGGGGAGCAGCCGGGGATCGAACCGGCACTGCAGAGGCAGTGGGCAGCTTCGCAACCCAGCGCTCAACCACTGCGCCACCGGGGAGGCCCTGTACCCATCTGTTTTAATAATCTCTATATTTATATACACACATATATGTATGAAGACATATATGTCTAGAGAGATATTCTCTCTATAATATAAATACACACATTCATATTCTTTTCCTTTGACTCATTTGAGGGTATATTTGATATATCATGCCCCTTTACTTCTAAATGCTTCAGTATGTATTTGCTAAAAGCACAAAGAATTCTTTTACATAATGTAAGTGGAGTCCTAAGCTCAGGAAATTTATCATTGATTTAATACTATTACCTAATCTATAGTCCATATTCAAACTTAGCAATTATTTCAATGGTATCTATATTTTCTCCCTTATCTGGGATCTAACCCCTGAAACCACACAACATTTAATGATAAATCTGTTTAGGTTCCTTCAGTCTGCAACAACTTCTTCCTCCTTTCTTTGACCTTGGCATTTTTGAAGGATACAAATTAGGTGTTTTATAGAATGTCCTTCAATTATGAAACCAATATATTTTTAACTGGTGGGTTTGTGGGAAATGGAGAGGCAGCAGTGGCCACAGAGAGACTTGACAGTGAACTTACTAACTTTGAAGTGGTTTCCATTCTGCCTTCCTAACCCTGGATAGACTACAACCTGAGAGAGAACTTGCATTGATTTAAGCTGACAATGCAACATGTTGGAACATGTGGATATAATCAAAGTGTCAGTGATGAATTCTTGACATCATTTTTTTTTTAAAATAGTAGTGTTCAAAGGTGGTCTCTAACCAAGACTCCTATATAGTGAGGAGGTCTGTTGAATATATCATAGAAATTTATAGCTGAGCGGAGTTAGATATTATTTAGTGCTTTTTACCGAACAAGAATTCTAGATTTACTGAGCTTAAGAAATTTAACTTTGGTTGCTGTCAATGACAAAGATGTTTTTGGAGACTTGACTCTGATGACAAGGGAAATAAAAGCAAAAATCAATGTGGTTACCTCAAATTAAAAAGCTTTTAAACATTGAAAGAAAATATAAGCAGATTAAAAAGACATACTACTGAATGGGAGAAAATACACATTGCACAACCAACAAGGGGTTAATAGCCAAATGTTAATAGCCAATTTAACAATAAAAAAACTCCCAATTAATCCAATTGATAAATGGAAAGCAAATCTGAACAGACAATTCAATAAGGAGGATTCTCAGATGGCAATAGATACTTGGAAAAATGTTCATCATTGCTGTTGATAAGGGAGATACAAGTCAAAACCACAATGAGGTATCATCTCATGCCCATGAGAATGGAACGTATTGAAAAGACTCAACAACACGTGCTGGAGAGGACTGCAGAAGGAGGAACCCCATTACACTGCTGGTGGGAATGTCAACAGATGCAGGCACTGTGGAAAGTGATCTAGATTCATTCATCTTATAGAACTGAAAATGGAAATACTTTTGGACTTCAACCTGAGAACCATCAACTCAGAAATTATATTCCCTAAAATGTTACCTGCAGCATTATTTCCAATAGCTAGGATATGGGAACTTAAGTACCCACCGAGAGAGGACTGATCAAGATGAGGTGGTCTATCCACACAATGGAATACTATTCAGTCACAAGGGAAGACAAAATGTTGCCATTTAGAGCAAAAATGGAGGGAGGTTGAGGCAATGAGGTGTAGTAAAGCATCAGAATAACAGCAACAAATATCGGACATTTACACATCAGCCGATTTGAAGAAGTTAAATACTTGTAAAAACTAGTGGATACTAATAAACAAAGTGATGTTTCTGAGTTAAGAGGGAATGTGGAGGGAGCATGGTCAAAGGGCTATCGTGGATGGTGTTGGGAAAAAAAATTTAATTTAAAAAAATAAAGAAATTGAAAGCCAAGATTAGATCTTATAGAATCTCAACTCCTTGCCCAGTGATCTTTTCTATTCTGCCTCAAGTGATCAAAACTATCACGGACTGTCTTGTCACCTTTAATCCCTTTGGTGATTTGGTCATCTGATGTTCAATGTATTTGATTCATCTCATTATTTAAGCAAAACAAATGAAGTTTACCAGGAAAGGTCTCACTTTATGGGCTGCTGCCTAAAAAGCATTAATAAAATTAACAGCTATTTGCTACCTGAAAACTCTCATTCTGTCAGTAGAAATGCTTCCATAGTGAAAAAAACAGCTGATGTTAAATTTCTGATATTTAGATTTTTACATTTTGATTACTGTTTCTAAGTAGAAATAGAAGTCTCCAATAATTGTAGTAATTGAAGAACAAATCCTCCCATGAAATGTAGACCCAATTTCTCTCATTAAGTGACAAAACACATTTTATTATTTTTTTTAAATAACAAATTTTATTTTTATATTCCCCATACACTTGCAACCCCCCCATTCTGACCCCAATCCCTCCCCTCCCACCCCCCACCCCCAAAAAGTGTCTCTGGTTCATAGTTTTTTGTTGATTTTGATTTTCACTTTCTTATAGTTATTCATTTTCCTGGTCCCTTATTTAAGTTTTCTAGATTCCTGCTATGAGTGAGACCATCGGGTATTTTTCTTTTTCTTTCTGGCTTATTTCGCTGAGCATGATCCCTTCCAGCGCCATCCATGTTGCTGCAAATGGCATGTGTTTATGTTTTTTGAATGCTAAGTAATATTCCATGGTATATATGTACCACATCTTCTTGATCCAGTCATCTATTTTTGGGCATTTGGGCTGTTTCCAAAGCTTAGCTATTGTGAATAGAGCTGCTATAAACATAGGGGTGCAGGTGTTCTTTGGAATTGATGACAAAACACATTTTATATAGAAATTTCCCTTCAAGAGGGAGAAGTGCCTGAAAGGCAGTAGGGGGAAGATGATGGGTTTTAATGTTCTGTAGCAGCTTCAGACTTTCAAATTCGGGGGCAGTCAATGTTACTAGTATGCTTAGGTCAGTTAAAGAATCTTGGTGCATGTTAGAGCCCTCATCTCTGTAGTACAAGCAATAATATCTATTATTGGACTCTTTTATACTATAAGTGCTTACTCTTGGGGATGTCAGCAAATGTATTTTAAAGGCTCTGACACTATAAGTGCTCAATCAGTTGTAGCAATTATTTTCAGCTGGATAATTGCCCACGCCCTGTGTACAAGTAGGTACTGAAGCATCATCTCAAAGAGAGGAAGCTGATCTAACCAGCTGGTGCTAAAAATAATTCGAGAGTGTCATAAACACTATTATCTCTTAAACTTGCTTTGCTTTAAGAGAGGTTTGGGGCTATCAGTTAGCCACAGTACCATTCTCCCTTGTACCACTTTACTGGAGCGTTGGTTGCATTAAGGAAAAAAAAAACCAAGTTCCAAAAACTTCTTCATAGCTGCCCCAGGTTTTATTTTATTTTAAAAGATTTATTTATGCATACAAGAACTGGGGTATAGGCCAGAGGTGGGAGGGTGAGAGGATTCACCAGAGACAGAGTGGGGAACAGAACAGGTAGACTGGAATTATGTATTCCTTTCCTAATTGAAAATATGACCCGTGTCCAATGCCATGAATGAAGTCAGATATGGTAAAGAGATATCTTGAAATTTTCAATCACTGCTATGCTTTTTCTACTAGTTTTCTTATCCTGAAAGCAAATTGGTAAGATAAATTTCATTGTCTTTCACAGTCTTTCTGCCATCACTCTGCAGCACACACACCACACCTGCCCCTGTGAGCCAGGCTCTTGTGGAGGAATCAGCAACCCCTCCTGAGCGCTAGTCTCTGGCTGGTAGGCTCAACATTAGACCAGGACTTATCATCAAAGGGCCTCCCAGGAGACAGGCAGGAAAGAAAATTCTCATGGATAACACTACCAAGAAATAAAGTTAGTTATTTCTTCTCTGGTAAAAGTTAGTAATGCCAAGTTAGGCATGGATTACAAAGGTCTGAAAATGAGTCTATAATGGAAACTGCCACTTTAACATGTAAGGACAGTCTTGTGAATGTGAAGTTGGCAGGATGCTCTGATTACAGATCCCTCCAACACGCTCCTCCTTGCTCTTTCTGCTTGAACAGAAAGGCTGCCAAGCGTACAGCAGTTATCTGTAGGCATCAGCTACTTTTGAATTTGACATTTTTCTTGGAAACAAACTTTGAAAGGAATTTGCCCAGCTGCGAACATCACAGAATTAACTGCTAATTTGGGAGATGACCCGTCCATCTTCGGTTGCACAGCCTCTACCATGAATAGGTGGTCAACCAGGCTCTTTGTCAATGAAATAGATAAAATAAGTCATGCTAAAGAAAAAGGTGAGTTTTTGAATTTTGGGCTTCACAATGCTTCCACTTCATATTAATCATTGCTATTCAGAAATAGAAAATATAAAATGAAAGCAACTAGAACACTGTATTAAAAAATACAGTGTAAAAAATATTGCTTTTATTGCATCCATTTGGTTCTTTGTTCTAATGGTATATACACACACACACATGCTGAAAAATAACACCCCCACACCCCTACACATATATACACACATATCAGGAAAGAATACACACACAGACACTCATATTCTATACTGCACTAAATTATTTTGTGAAAAACATTTAAAATATTAAATAAAAATATGGTGGTGAGACTGAAGAGCCTGGTAATGAGGACTAGAATTTTCACAAAGGGCTGTCATGTGTTGGGCACAGCAGCACTTTAGTCTCTGGGTATGACTTGTGGGCTCAAGCAGGGAGCTCTCAATGATGAAACTGCTCTGAGCTTCCCTCTCCCGCTGCCTCTATTTCAAAATGAGTCCAGCAGGTGAAGGGCGAACTGTCAAAGCTGAAAATAGAACCGAATATGATAAAAAGGACAAGTCGATTGTTGGCGGCCTATTGCAAGCTTCATTTCTTGGTAGTCTTAAGTCAATGAGAATTTTCCATTCTGCCTGTCTCTTGGGAGGCCCTTTGATGATCAGTACTGGACTGATGTTGAGCCTTCCAGACAGAGACTAGCACACAGGGTGGGCTGTGGGCTCCCCCAGTCCCTGGCTCACAGGGGCAGGCTGGTGTGTGCACTGGAGAGTGATGGCGGAGAGCCGGGCGCAACAGCTGTCTGTCACACAGTAAACAGCGCTGGCTGCAGATCAAGGCCAAACTGGAGCACATGGCCGGCTGCAGGGACAGAGCAGAGCTGCTGAAAATTGAATCCTTCCTCCTTCCTCCTAACGCCTGATCCTATCAAATCGTAGGGCAGGAGTTCTTCTCGTGGAGTTAGAATGCCTAATTTTTAGTTAACTCCACACATTTGCTTTTGATTTTATTCATCATAACAAAAAAAAAAGGGCTGACACGGCAAAAAATTTCAGGAGTTTCAGTGCCGAAATCTCCACTGAAATCTTCCTCATGCTAATAGACTTTCACAGAATACAGTTATATTTGTCTCAGCTTGAGTGTCACTGTCTACCTTTAACACGAAGGCTCTTAGGCCATCTACGACTAAGCCTTGAGCCTACCTTTCAGCTATGATTTATTCTATACCAGAGCTTATTCTATACTAGAACAGGGAAAGATTAAGGGCATCATTTGTTTAGTTGCTTTTGGAGATGACTTTAAGCAAAACAAACTTAGTAGAAATAAAGTTTGAAAAGTTGAATCATTCCCAGAGGAACTGAGGGGGCCTGAGTGACCTATTTCCAGGTCTCAGACACTGACTACTTTCAAGGTCTCAAGCAATTCTTGCAAATATGCTCAGGGCTGTTCCAGCGCAATTCTATCCATTAGTGGTGGTTTATTGACGACCTTCTCTGTGCCAAGCTCTCTACCAGGTACTTTGGAGAATTGCTAAAGCAGAAGACACATATTAAAATCTTAAACTCTTGGGAGAGTTTACGATTTAATGAGAGAACCAGAGAAAATACAAACAAATAGAAACCTGTAAATACAACCGAGAAAACAAAAATCACCTCCACCCCCTACAGTGTAGTGGGTGCTGTGGTAATAGGTGTGTCACTCCAGTGAGCAGAACACTACAAATACATGCTATCTGGTGTTGGGAAATAAAGGTCTTCCCAGTGCTTTTCTCTCTCTCTCTCTCTCTTCCTACAAGTCCTAATTCCTGAAGGACGCAATGCTGCTTTGGTTGAGAGGAAGCAATGTTCTCAAGTATCAGAAATGAAGTTCCCAATTTTATCCAAGTAGCCAGTCCTCCCAGCCCTCTATCTGCAGTAGACATTCTCTGCTTTGGGATTAAAAGGTTGCAACAGAGGCCTCCCTGGTGGAGGGGTTAATGTCTCAGTGCTATAAAGCTATCACTAGTCACTGAGGCATGAGTTCGATCACCGGCCAGGGAGCTTGCCCACATGGCTCAGCAGACCTTTCCTGTCTCTCCCGCTGCTCCCCTCAGCAGTGGATCTATCTCAGTAGATCCTCCTGTTCTGCTTCCCACTTGGTCTCTGGTGAATCCTCTCACCCCCCCCACAACACACCTCTGTTCTTATATGCATAAATAAATAAAATAAATCTTTGAAAAAAAGGCCACAACAGCCTGGCTGGAATGTTGACGCTAGCCTTTGATTCCACAATTGCAAACTAGACTTCTCAATTCACTCCAAAATACCCAGTGCTGACTACCTGCTCAATTCTCTTCTACACATGAAAGATTAAAGAACTACGGGGGCTTTCTCTCAATGAGTTCATTGTATGGGTGTGTGGGGTATTAAGTTTGAGTGGCTCGAGTAAGCAGAACACTGCACTACGGTCTGGCAATTGTTATAATGATTTTGATTTTTTATTTCTGGATTTTGTAATGGGGCCCTGGTGTTTGTTGGCTATACTGCCACTAATATTTCTGGGGGAGCTGGATTGTGAGTATTGATACGGGTGTTGAGGGCCACAGAATGAAGGAGACAAGTAGAGTTGTACTTGCTCCTGTATTTCTGAAATTCTGGAGGCAGTGAATTCTCATGCAAGTCCATATGGTGGAAGAGAATATGTAAGAACCAGTCAATTCTAGGCCCATTTCTCCTTCACCTGACAACTCACAAAAACCACTATGGTCAAATTCTCATGGCTGGAAGGTTTGCTCTGGCAGTGTGGACAGGCTGGATATACCAGAGAATTAATATCACTGCCCCACTTCCAAGTCCCACCAATAGCTAACAGGCATAGGTACAAAAATCCCCCTGTGCCTTTTTTTTTTCCAGTGGGACAACTTGACTCACAGATTCTGGAGTGATCAATCCCCAGGGCCCAGAGGGTTTAGTCCCTGGGAGGGAAGAAAACTTGAAAACACATCTTTATTCTCTGTCTCCACCTACTCCTGCTTCTCTGTTCTCCTAATGGGGTCTGAGGATCTGCTGTGGAAAAACAGTTGTTCCTGAATATTCTGTCTGAAAACAATGCAGAAAAGAGGTTGGCAATGGTGGAAACTTTCAGGTGATCCTCCCTTCATTGTATTAACCCCTCAGTTACAGGAAGAGAAGGGAGAAACGACCCTTGCAAGTCAGTTTCGGCTCCACCCAATGACTCTGATTCTACAGGTTTAAGCATAAAGCCCAGGACTCAGCTGTGCAGACATGCCTGTTAAATGGATTCTGAGAAGGTAAACTAAGGCTAGAGGACTACAATTTTATCTTTTGTGCGAGGAAGAATTCTGTGTGATGGAAGACTTTCATTAGCATCATCTCATACTATTCTTCCTTGATTCTAATGACTTTCACAAAAGTGACAATAGAAAGGAAACTGAAATTAACATGTATTTATTTAAGATACTTTTTAAAAATACCTTTCTTTATTACAAACTGCAACAAATCAGGCTATTTAAATACCGGCCATTTTCAACAAAGCACTTTATGGCAGTAAAACACTTTGCAAATCAATTTTATTGTTCCTCTCTGCAACCTCAAGAGGTAACAGATATGAGTTCCTTATTTTTACAGATGAAGAAAGGCACAGAGAGATCTTCAAGCTGTCACATAGTAGGTTAATCAAAGAACTGGGATTAGGACTTGAGACAGGATTTTCCAGATATAGTTTATTGGGTTATATTTTCTAACATGTGAATAATTTGAAATGAGTCTTTAACTGGCTTTGGTGTGCAGCCATGTTCCTAAATCCATCCATCCTCCAAATCATAGAATGGTTACAGTACCAGACCCAGGGACCGCCAGTCAACAGGCTGATCTTGACCCAAACAGAACAGGACATCACAGTCCTCTCCAGAATTTGGAGTAAGATGGGATGAGAAAGTTAGTGTAGGAACTGAAAGTCAAAACTGATGACAGGTATGCTGGAGAGGCCTAGGTGGGTTGTGGGTAAAGTTAGGAGGTAGCAACAATTACTAGTACGTAGAAGTCTTGACTTAGAGTATAGGTACAGTGATCTGATAAGGAAGGAGGACATTAGAGAAGGGAACATGGAGAGAGAGAAATGCATGGGAGAGACCGCTTAGCAAGTGGAGGAGAGGCGGGGAGTAGCTAGTGCCTAGGGCTGCTCTGGAGACTGGCAGCTCTCCAGCTTCTATATGTCTTGCTGCACGGAACAGGAGCTCGGCGGAACAGGAATTCTGCCTTAGTGACTTAGCCCAAATGGGGTCTGGAGTCTTCATGTAACTGAAATTCTGGAGGCTGGTGGTGTAGGGCTGGAGCAGGGACTCCTGGACATGACACAGCAGACTCCCTGCTTTCCACCTCATTTTCCTTGACACATAGCTTATTTCCTCACATTTGCCATCTCATGGCCTCCAGCACCACATCTGAGCAATGGTACACATGAAATTTTTTGAGCACTATGTGTTATGTCGATAAAATTATACTATATAGTCACAGCTGTATAATGGCATAGTCCTGTGATACTGATGAAGGAAATGGGACAGAGAAGAGTTTTAAAAAGCAGAATAAGTCCTCCCCTGGTGGCGTAGGCTGTTGAGCGCAGCGTTGTGAAGCTGTCCGCAGCCTCTGCAGCAAGGGTTCGATTCCGGGTGGCCGGTGAGAATCCCACTTAGTGCAGCAGACCTCTCCTGTCTCGCCCGCTGCTCCCCTCAGCAGTGTATTTCAGTCAGTCTGTCTGTTCTGTTCCCCACTCTGCCTCTGGTGAATCCTCTCACCCTCCTGCGCATCTGGCCTGTACCCCGGTTCTTGTATGCATGAATAAATACATCTTTAAAAAAAAGGCACAATAATTCTCCACTGCAGCCCAGTGGACCCCCCTCCTCCTGCCTCACTTTGGTAACCTCAGTTCTGTCAGAGTCCAAGGATATTTTGGGGCTTGCATTTGTCTGTTCCTTTGTTTTGTTTCTTTAGAGTTGTGGATCTTTTTATTTTTGTCCTTTCTATCTCCCTAGTCCATACTCCTCTTCCTCTCTCCTCTCCTCCTCTCCAGCTTTCCCTCGACTCATCCCTCTGTTTCTCCTGTTGAAGTAGCTGATAGGACCTTTTCTGCCCCCACTGAAGTGAGACTGAGCTAAACTAGTAAACTCATTCATCCATGTTAACAGGATTTTGGAAGTGTGGTTTGCGGTGGGATATGACTTAAAGTACTTGCCTGGGAAAGGAGATGCCTATGTCAAATTTTCAGAGAAGAGAATGGGTTCTGTGGCATCCCTAAGGGAAGCAGGTCTGTGAACCTCTCTCACTCTGTCGCTGAGGACAAAGACCTGCGCTTTGGATACCACTTAGCTGGCTTCTGCTCTTCTCTATACACATCATACCACCAGGTACAATCTTCTGTGAGTTAGTTCCCAGAATAATTAATACCTTTTCACATTTTTAAACGAATCATATAAGAACACAAAGGTAAACACTTTTGTTAAAAAGTAGGTGAAGCAAGAACAAGTTTAGTTCTTCAGAGTTTCAGAGCAATCAAGCCCACAGTTATTTGTATGTGTGTACATTTCTGCTAGATATTTGGACGTGCTAATTCCATATTATTCTCCATGGTCAGCTGCAAACAATATCCACCTCTGCCCATTTAGTCCATTTCTTCGACACTCTATTTTTATATATGGTCCTCTTGGAACAACTCTTCAATTTGTCAGCTTGGTTTGTTTTTCTTGCGTGTGTGCCATTTGGATGACATCCTAAATTTTAATTCTTTTTTGTTTCTGCAGTAAATAGCTGAAGAATCAGCATTGCACTACTTGGAGGAATTATTCGTAAACTATTTCACCACATGTGCTCCCTGCACCTGTGTCTTATCACATAAGGCAGGCATTTGATCTCTGTTCTGGGAAGTTGACTCTTATAAAGATGTCACTGGAAGTGTCAACAGATACCATCAAATCTTGACAATGACTTTTTGTATGTTTTAGAGAAAATGGAATTTTGATCTGCCTGCTGTCACCCTTGACTGTATCTTCTCTCCTTCTACTATTGCCCTATAGGACTCACACACCCACACAGATGAAATGGCACTTGGTCCTATTAATAAGTGTGCTTTATAGGGCCACTTCCAATATTTCCCTTCATGCCAACCCCTTACTGCTTGTTCAGTGACGATTTTCAAGCTTTAGAAGCAGACAAGAAGCTACTAGAATACATTTTGGTAGGTTTTTGAAGTAGACTCTGTTGGTTTCTCATCCACTGTAGCTTTTATGATGCTGTGAGCATCATCGCTAAGCAATTAAATACTGGGGAAGAGTCTGTTCATTGGACTCTCAAACTGACATATTTATATGATTCTGGTAATAATTCAAACTAACATTAGGACCCGGAGTTGTCAAGAAACCAAGTAAGACCATTTCAATGATGAAGTCTAATGTTAAGAAACAGATTCATTTGGAAGTTGTGCCTTAATTTCTATTCATGTCCTCAACCAAAGGTTCAGAAGAAGGCAAGGAAAAAAATGGCTTTTAATAAAATATGTCTTTTTTTCTATCTGTGAAAGGAAGATAGTGCTTGCCCAATAATTAAAAAGAGCTTTAAATAACCAGGATGCTGTAATCAATAGGAAATTGTAACTGTTATCCAAAGCCTGCAACTTCATATTGGTGTTCCCCAGCTTGTCATTGATTATCTTAAAAGAAAGTAAATATATATGTATGTACATATCTATATCTATATCTATTTGTATAGATGAAAGAAAAATTCTTTGAGTCTTCCTTATTATAGATAGCATAGGAGACTGTGTCACCCAAATGAGAACTAACAAGTGACATACAACATGAAGGAAAATTTTGACTGGGTTTTGATGGAATAAGTGGTTTGGCCATCTACCACAATTATACCTATCAGACCTTGATTTCTGAGGCCTTGATCCCCCTCTCTTACCTAGCTCCCCAATGTGACATACCCTACAGTTTAATCTGTGCCCAAGTTTTTATGACACTACCATGTCAAGGTCCTGAATTCACCCCCTTCTCTCTTTTCCACCTTCCTTTTTTTTTTAAAAAGATTTATTTATTTTATTTATGCATACAAGAACCAGGGTGCAGGCCAGATGTGCAGGGGGGGGGGTGAGAGGATTCACCAGAGACAGAGCAGGTAACAGAACAGACAGACTGACTGAAATACACTGCTGAGGGGAGCAGCGGTTGAGACAGGAGAGGTCTGCTGCACCATGTGGGTATCTCTCCCACCAGCTGGGATTGAACCTGCATTGCAGAGGCTGCGGACAGCTTCAGAGCGCTGTACTCAACTACCTTCGGCCCTCTTCTCCACTTTCACATCTTGGTCTAGGTTATTGTAATTGCCAGTCTGGTCCCTGCAATGACTTCTAACTGGTCTATGTCTCCTACCTTTCTCCATACAAAATGCAGATATGATTGTGGTACCAGCCCTGGCTTAAATTTTAATGAATTCATATTGTATTCAGGGTAAAGTCCAAGTCTTTACTGTGCTTAACAATCCCTTCCACACCTGGCAGCATCACAATAAGCAAACTCCTCCTTCCCCTTGAGTCATTCTCTCACCCTCAAATTCACTATAAGGTCTCACATACCATTTCCTCTGATGCCACCATTTGGCCCCATTTTTTCAAACAAACTTTAAGTTCCCTGCTTAAATACTACTTTGTCATAGAGGCAGAACCTCTCTTAGATGACTTGCTCTAATGTTTTTCTTAAATGTTTGTCTTCTCTACTAGACCATAAATTTCATGAGGACTAGGCCCATGTTTGTCTTTTAGTTCCCATCTCCCCAGTGCCTGATGCATCAGAGGTATTCAATAAACATTCGTTAAAGGAGTAAAGTGATTAGTACATTGCCTGGCACAGAGGTGGCATTTAATGAATGGCAGCTATCTGTGTCCACATCTCTTGTCAATTCACACATTACACCCACGTGCAGTCCACAGGAATAAAGTAGTCCTGCTGTATGTAATAATAGACCTACAATGAAGACTGTGATAGGAAGGACACAGTCTATTTATTTATTGAAATTATTGAAAGTGTGTAAATTGGCTCTCCATCCAAACTGGAAAATAATCTTATAAATAAACATGTTCCAGTGCTGCTAAGACTTAAATTTGAATGAGCTTTCTGTGCAGTGGAGGTGGTAGAAAAGCACACGGGTAGTGAAATTTTAGTAGCCCATATTATTTGAACATACACGGAGGTTATGGTGAGCAAATGTTTAAGCTCTAGGTATTTAACACGTACGTGTGGTACTGAGTGCTCACATTGTGCCTGGGTACAGTGTAGAATTTAAAAGAGATGTGATTCCTTGCCAGGTGGAGTTACATGTTCTGATTTCGGAAGGGATGTAACAGGTTTAGGTTTTGTTAAGCCTCAGCTTTACTCCAAAGCTCTTCCTGGCTCCCCGGCATGTGTCAGAACTTCATGGAGCAGAAGGCGAAGGAGACCGTGGATGGGAGGCAATGGGGAGTGTGAATTGAGAGGAAATAACTGGAAAGGACTAAGGTTCAGCTGCTGGCTTCCAGCTGCTCCTTCCTCTCCAAAGGAAACAGAGGCATGCTCGAGGAAAAACAAATCAAGGAGTTAGAAAAATCATAGCCTGTGACATTTGCGTCACTCTCTGAGATTGAAATATTGAGAAATGAAAAGGGACTTACTTAGCCAATTTGTCATTGATAAGCTTTGTTTTGGGAATAGTCAGGCCACATCAAGTCAAAGATGGCAATTGTTTTTGTTGATTACTTTCTGATCCCAGTGTCACTGGAACAAAAGATGTATCTCTTCCAGAAGACGACCTACTTCAGCTTCTCCAATAGAGCAAGATATTTTCTTTCTTAAAAATGAGACTTGGTAAGGTTGCTAGCCAAAGATCTATGTATATCCAAGTTGGATAGATGTTGTTACTCAGTCACTCACTTTAGTTCAGTCAAAATCTGTCATTTGGACACAATCTTTAAAGATTTTCATCTAGAGGAGACTGTGGATGACAGTGCTGTAAGTATGTGCTCCCCACCACACAGCGTCACATTAGATCTGTGCTACTTTGTGTGATGTATCTTGCTTCAGTCTACTGGCTTTTGTTGTTCTCTTGTATTTTAATTATTCCAGTGACATAGTATACTGTCATTTTATGTGGCTTGAGCATTGTCAAGAGCCATGAGAATCCACTTCAAGGAACCCACTTATGTGTGATAATGATTAAGGTTAGCATACAAAATACCTAACTTGATAATCCCCTTCTTGTTCCTAAATAAGAGCCATGTGGTGCTAGGAAGTATAGATGTCAACTTTACTTCACGAATTCTCCATTGAAAGGGTTTGGCCAGATAGCTATTTTACAGAGCCAGGGGAATAGGAAAGTAGTGAAAAATTTGCAAATGATTTGTTCACTGTACCCCAACCTTGATGGGTGAAATCCCTGACTTCCCTCTTCCATGCTATGCAGTGGGGCTGCATGAAGATCTGTGCTGGAGCCAGTATGATTCTCCACCACACAGTGACAACTTCTGGACCCCAGAGGAACTCTACCTTAAGACTTTACTTTGTTTTTAGAAGGTTTAAGATTATGTAAAACATCCTTGTATGGTACCTCTCTTCCCAAGAATTAAAGTGTTTCTTTTACTATGTCAAAATCATTTCCCCCTATTAGTGACTTGATAAAAAATAGATATTAAAATAATGGTGCACTAATGTGCATATTATATCAAAGTATTCTTTCCTACTTTAGAAGAAAAAATCTATATTCATGACATATGTAATTTTATATTCACTTTTAATTTATGAGAAATAGACTTAATTTACTGAAGTTTGTATAATTTATAACTGTGTACATCTCTCTTTTTATCATTTTTTTTGGGGGGTTACTTGAAATATAAAACCCAGACCCAATGATTTGAATAAGAGCACAATACCTAAGGTTATGTGTTATGGCTGTCCATAGTACTGCACAGCTGTTACTTTATTTAAATATCACAATTTTAAAGAAACACCATCATTCTGGGACTTAGGATGCAAGGACTATGGCTGGTTTAGCATCAAGGCAAATGCCATTTTAATGGCTTTAGTTTTTAAATCCCAAAAAAGACTCCACAGAAAGAGACTGACAAGAGGGACAGGTGTATATTGGCTCCGACTTGGTGACAAGATCTCAACCTCAGGCGCATTCTTACAAGAGGGGACTGAAGAGCAGCTGGCAGCCTGGGAGCTGCTGCTGTACACAGGGGATTCCTGTGGCAGAGAAGAATGTTCTATGGGCTCCCCATGCTTTAGGAACAAAGAGCACCACTTAAGAGACTGGAGCTACTGTTTGATCTAAATGGTGGAGCGCCATTCCCCCAGCTGCCTCACATCTTTTGTATTAGTCTTAGTGATTTATGTTTAGAGAAAAATAAGTTTCCCACTTTATCGTTAGTCAACAGTTGTTCTGAACTCAAGATTTTCTTTCACAGGAAGACCCACTTCTCACATTTCAAGTTTTGGGTCAAGAATATAAATAGAGGCCCACACATCATACATGTAGATGTTTGTAACTTACACATGAAGTTAGCAAACATTGCGATCAATGTTCTTTCCCCTAACCTGGGCTTTCCTACCAGAGCAGGAAGGTGTGTGGGAGAGCCAGTCTCCTGCTTCTCCCGTTATAGGCCGGCCCCACACTGCAGGGGGCTTCATTTGCATCCACACCCCTTTGTCCACAGCTGTTTGTTGATCACCCTTAGGCAAAGAAGATCTGGAAGCAGGCTGAGGATGTCTGTGGAAGGAATTCTGTGGTCTGCGGATGCAGATGAGGTCCAGAAAGGAAAACTCAAGCTCTGAGTGGGTGTGTCCCTCCTGCCTGTAACAAGGGGATCTTGGGGCCAAGGTGGGACCCTCAGCACCACCAGGTTTAGGACAAGGATCCCTTTACTTGGGTCTAAGGACAATATTTTTCCTTTTTTGCCCTGAAACATCATTTAGTGATGAAAGTATGGAATCTACCAAAGAATATGAGGATTGTGTCAAAAGGATACATAAGTCAAAAGGAATTGACTCTCCTAGCCAATGTAGAGACAATTTCAGAATCAATAAAGATACAAAAACTGTAATGAATGGCCTATTGTCTTCTGGCTTACATACTTTCTGAAAAGTGGTTAGCTATAATTCTTATCTGTCATCTTTTCCTCTAATTACTTCAAGATTGTCTCTTAATCTTTGGTTTACAGTAACTTGACTATGAGTCCAGATATGTGAATTTGTGTTTTAAATGTATTTAGCTTGGGCTTTCTGAAATTCAGGTATTTGTGATTTAAAGTCTTTCACTAATATTTGGAAAAGTTGCCACACTTACGTCTTCAAATATTTCCTCATGCTTATTATCACTCTCTTTTTTCTTTCTTGAACTCAAATTACATATATTCTAGTCTGGTACCATAGTCCTTAGATGTAAGGGAGAACACTTTTCTTCCAAATCTCAAAGTACATAATATTGTTCCCTCTATAGCCACATAGAAAAACTTTGTGGTTAATGTCTAAGTTCTCTATTTAATGAAGAATGGCTAAAGCCAGTAATTATTTACCTGGTGTTTATGATCCATCTGCTCTCAATCTAGGAGTGATTTCAGCAAGGACCAGGTAAACTGCTGCACATAAAATATGAAACCTAGTGGTTTGATCTGGAGCTCATTCCTTCCCTGGGCTTCTGTGGCATTTGTAAGGGTGACTGCAAATGTAGAATGACCCACGTCTAGTTAGTTATATTTGACTGGACTTGGTCTGAAAAGTAAATGGCGACCATTATCCTAATCCTATAAATAAGGGAACTTGGAAAAGCCTTTCACTTTATGGTTACTTCAAATACACAATAAAATGGGAAAGGAGCCAGTAGCAGAGTCAAGAGTTCTACCTGTGCTTAGACATCAATGAAATACAGGTTGAGATAAAACACAGAAACAAAAAGATTTGAAAAACATTGCCTCTCGGTATATCGATTAGAATTGAAAAGAAAGAGCAGAGGAAGAAATCTCCTTTCACATTATTCACAGGATCACCAATAAATTAGTGTGATGTAGATGGAAAACCCCACAAAGTGTTAGTAGGAAAGCTAACGTTACATAGAATTTTACTTTCAGGTCCAGAGGGACCCAGCCAAGTGGAAAAATAGCTGAATTATGGTGAAAACCAGTTGCCTTGTTAAAACTGAACAGCCAGGTGTTTAGGAAAAGAATGGTATGAGAGACTGGTTTCTTTCCTGCTGAACACAGACATTCACTGTGAACACAGATAAAAAGAATCTTTGTTACAAGCAGACAGGAAGATAAAATTTTGTATATTTGAATGTTTGAAAACTAACTTGAGTCACAAGTTCATTTTAGGTTTCACAATATAGCTCTTCGAGAAGGTTTCATTTGGACCTGTAGTTATGCTACAGTTCCTAGAACAACCTTAGTTGGGTTATTGTTTCAGCATGCAGTGTACAGCTATTTAAATGGTATAAGTTTGTCTGTAGGTGTAGAATATATTCACTTTTCCTATGTGATTCTCCACCCCTTGAAAGAAAAGTATGTTACAAAAAGATAGCTGCATCCCCATGTTCACTGCAGTACTATTCACAACAGCTAAGATGAGGAAACAACCCAAGTGCCAGACTAGGGATAAAGGGATAAAGAAGATATGGCATACATATAATGGAACATTACTCAGTCATAAAAAAGATGAAATCTTGCCATTCGCGGTATCATGGATGGATTTAGCATCATGCTAAGTGAAATAAGATACTCATATGTGGAATATAAAGGAAAAAAAGCAATCAAACAAACAAAACAAAATAAACCCATACACTCTGAAAACAGAATGGTGGTTACCAATGGGGAAGGAAGGACAGGGTATGGGTAGAGGGGCCCATTGGGTGGTGGTGGGGAGTGATTGGACATTTGGTGTAGTGTGATATCTACAGTTGCTGAAGTGAGAAACTGTGTACCTGAAACCTATATAGTGATACAAACCAATGTCATCTCAATAAAAGGAAAAAAAGTGAATTTAAAAAATGAATGAGGGCCTCCCATGGTGGTGCAGTGGTTGAGCGCTGGGCTGCGAGGCTGCCTGCAGCCTCTGCAGCACCGGTTTGTTCCCCAGCCGCCGGTGAGGGTTCCACCAAAAAAAAAAAAAAAGAAAAGAATGAATACAGATCATTCTTATTCCAACCTAATAGCGGATGAGAGAGGCTCAGTATAAAAGATAGTAGATCTTGGCTTTAAAAAATTGCGTGACCGGGCCTCCCTGGTGGCGCAGGGGTTGAGCGTTGGGTTGCGAAGCTGCCCACAGCCTCTGCAGCGCCAGTTCGATCCCCAGCTGCTCCCCGGCCACTGGAGGAGGGTCCCACATGGTGCGCAGACCTCTCCTGCCGCCCGCTGCTCCCCTCAGCAGTGTACTTCGGTCCTTCTGCCTGTTCTGCTCCCCGCTCTGGCTCTGGTGAATTCTCTCACCCTCCCGTGCTTCTGACTGTACCCAGTGCTTGTATAAATAAATAAATAGAATAAATAAATAAATAAATAAAAATAAAAAATAAATTAAAAAAAAATTGCCTGGCCAAAAACACTAATAAAATTTGATCTGAAAAATACAAAGACTGGGGCCTCCCTGATGGTGCAGGAAATTGAGCGCAGCTCTGTGAAGCTTTCCGCAGCTTCTACAGTGCTGGTTCACTCCCTGGCCGGCCGCAGAGATACCCACATGGCATGGCAGACCTCTCCTGTCTCGCCTGCTGCTCCCCTCAGCAGTGTGTTTCATCAGTGTGCCTGTTCTGTTCCCCGCTCTGTCTCTGGTGAATTCTCTTATCCTCCCGCACATCTGGCCTGTACCCTTGTTCTTGTATAAATAAATCTTTAAAAAAATACAGAGTATTTATATTCATAAATATAAAATAAATACTTGAGAGGCTTCCTGTTGTTGGAGGAATAAAAACCTGCAGGCCTGTCCAATGTCATCCCCAAATCTCTCTCCTTGCTCCATGCTGGCCACACCCACCCCATTCTCTGTGTTCCTCCAACACTGTGCTCAATCTCTCATTCACAGTGGCTTCTCATTCCCTCTAACTTACTCCTTTTCCTTCCATTTTTTACTTAAACATCATTTTCCTAGGGTCCTTGCTCCATTTTCCAGACTGGTTAGTTCTTCCTGTTGAACACTTCCATTAAACACTGTCCTTTTTCTTCAGCACAGAAATAAAAACTCCTATCCTAAGGTGATCTTGACCTTTTCCCTCTCAATGCTAAAGTGTGTGTTAATTTGTTTATTCCACTCTCCCACTGTCCAGAGGGATCATGGGATCTTGTGGGGGAAAAGTAGGTGAGGAAGAGCTGGAAAATGTGGACCCCACAGAAATAAAGGGACCCACAATGGCCTCAGGGTAGGTGACGAACTGTTTTGTGGCCTGAGGACTGTGGCAATTCACAGAGGACAGGAATTTGTGTATCACGGAGAGTAAGTTTTTCCTTTTCACTAATTTGCTGGAATTTCCAGCTACTTCCCAGACTTCTTTCTTGGTGATAATGCTTGGGCTGGGTCATGTGAGCCCTGGTGTGAGGTGTATCATGTTTATAATTGTACAGTTGTTTGCAGAGTTGTATTATGTTTCTCCCTCCTCACAGACAGCCTCATGTCGCTGGGTTCATAGCTAACTCTCCAGTGCACACAAGAGGGTCTCGCCCATGGCAAACACCCCATAAGTGACAAATACTCCATAATAAAAGGATGAACAAGTAAATGTATGTCAATCCATTCTGCTAACACCCTTGGCTTCCATGACAAAATTATGCTCTACTCAAAGTGCTTTAGAGGAAGGTGTTCTGAGCTGGTTTCCAAATGCTTATCATTAAAATTTTAAAAATGTTATTTTTGTTCTCCTTACCACATTCCTATAATAGTAAGAGGCACAGGGATTACATATTAATATATTATAATTGAAATAAAACCAAATAATTAGAGTCTATTCAAAGTCTATTCAAATAAAACCAAATAATTAGAGTCTATTCAAATTAGAGTATATTAAGATATTGGCTAAAATAATATCCTGGTTTGCATGTTAGCTAAGAGTTTGTTGAAGAGACATAGAAAGCTGGGGACGGCCTAAATCACCCCCACTTACTGAGAATTTACTGTGTGCCCAGCAGTGTGGTATTTTCTATATACACACTACATCACTTAACGCATAAACCCTATTCTGATGTAGGTATTAGTTCCTGGCTACACCAATAAAGAAACTAAGGTTGAGTGATTTTCCCAGGACCCCTAAGTCATGGAAATGGGGTTGAGACCTAGGTGGGCTGGTTCCGAAGTTAAGGCTAATGAGCAACATTCTCTTTTGAGTTTTGTGGGAAAAGCTTCCTGATTCATTACGTTTATTTAACATAACTATAATAGCAAGTCTGAGTCCATAATCCTGCTCTGCCTTCTCTCTTCTGGAGATTATCTCCGCTCATTCCACCTCCATCCCGTGCCTTTCCATTGTCGATTCTCGAACTTCTATTTACTACAGTGCCAGGTATAGATGATGCTGGTTAAGTACTTCCCAAGGGGTGCTATGTCAGTACAGCACCTTGACAGAGTTTAAAGCAACACAAAAATTCCACTTTTGTCCATTTTCCTGCTTGTTACTTTAGTCCACTAGCAACTATTCTGAATCAACAGCCTGTTGATCTTTATTTTTCCTAACAATCCATTTTGGCTTTTACAGTTTCTTCCTCTGTGTTATTACGCCTCTGTGTCCATCTAGATCAGGTAGAAAAGTTTCTCCCCATGGAAAGGCGCACCCTATTCTCTTTTTAAAAACTCATTTAACAAAATATAAAAATTGATAGGAGTCAAAAATTAGATCTATGGGAAAAAATTTCTATTGCTATATGTACACACGTGTGCATGTACACACAGGCACACACATACAGCATATATACACACACAGAATCAATTCTCATTTTGCCATGATGTAGGGAAATATTGTCTATGAGTCTCTGGCACAACATTTTCATCAAACAATCAATACTTAACCTTGTTTTATGTGCTTTTCTATATAAAGATACACTAATATGCAATGGATTTAACTACATTGAACTTAAGACCTGCATCACAATAACTCATGCCTGACTAAAGCTTATCTATGTATGCATTTTTTCTGGAAGGCACATCATGGTGTGCTTGCACCAGGAACTTCATCATTATGCTTGGGGGCCATTTAGACAGCACAGTCAGCATGGGAAAAAAGCACACAATAATGTGAAATACAAAGTAGCCTGAGAAAAGGACACCTGAATTCTTGTGAATAGGGGAATTTACAAATATGCAATCCATGTGCAATGAGGATTGACACACACACATATGTATTTACTAGTAGCTAATATCTGTTGAGTGTTTGCTAATGTCAGAAATTAAAATTTTAAAACATCAAATTATATGGGGCCTCCCTGGTAGTGCAAGGGGTTAAGACGCAACCTATGAAGCTGTCCACAGCCACTGCAGCACGAGTTCGATCCCTGACCAGAGAGATACCCACATGGTGCTGCAGACCTCTCCTGATTCCCCCACTGCTCCCCTTAGCAGTGTATTTTAGTCAGTCTGCCTGTTCTGTGTCCCCACCTTAGTCTCTGGTGAATCCTCACTCTCCGCACCTCTGGCCTGTACCCAGTTCTTGTATGCATAAATAAATACATCTTTAAAAGAAAATAAAACATCAACCTACCTAATCCTATTAAAAAGTTCTAGAAGGTAGATATTAATATTTTCTATATTTTACATATTACAGAGAGAAGTGAACTTTCCCATCCACAGCTGTTAAGTATCAGAGCAAGAACTGGGCCAAGCCCAGAGGATCCAGAGGCTGCCCAGGTACCTACAATGCGGTCTTTCTTTTTTGGGGGTTACATAATAATCTTAAAAAAAGTTTTTCTTTAGGTTTAAATACTTAATGCATTCAGTTTAATGACTTCAATATGATAGTTAAATACTAGAAAAGATGGATGTTGGTGAGGGAGGAGCTACTTTCAGGGAACTTATTATTAATAGGATAAATAGTCTCAAAATAAGATTCATTCGTGTTGTCTTAGTTGCCTCAGTCTGCTCTAACAGAATACCACAGATGAGTGGTTTAAACAACAGAGAAGTTTCTTTCTCATCTCACAGTGCTACAGAATGGGTGGCTCTGGCAGATGAAGTATCTGGTGAGGGTAATTATCTTGGTTTTCAGATGGCTGTCTTCTCATTCATTCATTTAATTAGAAATACAGCGATATATTAATCAATTAATTAGACAAATATTTTTTGAGTGCCCACTCTCTCTGTCAGACCCTGTGAGGATCCGGGATGAAAAAAGTTATGGTCTCCTGCCTCATATAAATCATAATTGAGCTCACAATTAGATCACAGAAAGTATACAGTTCAGGATTATGATTGGCTTTATATAATTTAGTTAATGAATTTTTTGCTTTATAAAGTTAAAGAAACTACAAGTGAGTAGTGATTTAATCAGGTAGAAATTGATTTTCCCCTCATATGCACAGAGCCTGCAGACTGGCCACCTGGACTGGGGCGAGGAGTCCACTGTCATGCATGACCTGGGCTGCTTCTCTCTGGCTGCTCCATAATCTTAACTGCTTCACATGAAGCTCCTGACATCCTCCTACATCCCAGACAACAGAAAAGAGAGGAAGGGGAAAAGGATGCTCCTGCCTTGTCCTGAGAAAGCATTCTGTATGTTCCACTTCCCTCACATCTCAGAGAACTTGGTCACATATTTATACCTCATTGAAAGGAGGCTGGAAATTGCTGTCTGTTAGCTCAGTGGCTACATGTTTAGCAAAAAACCAGATCTAGCTGTATTTCCAAAGTAAAAAAGGAGAATTGTACTCAGGAGGCAGTTGGGAATCTTCCTATATAAAAATACTGTTCAAGCTGCAGAGAGCTTTATAAAAGCACTGGCACGTTGTTAACTAGAATGACATTGTGGCTGCTTCTCCTAGATGGTGAATCTATTGTTCAGTGGTATTAGTCATCTATTGTGATGACTGTTCCTTTTGGGGGCGTTTTGTTCTTTTTTTCTGAACTTTTTATTCTTTTTGGGGATGTTTTATAATTAAGATTTTTAAGAGAGTTTATATTTAAAAAGCTGAGGAAAATGAAGCAATTGTTTTGAAAGCAGTTGATTCTTACACTGTTTATACAAAAAAAGAAATAAGGACAAATACTTTAATGATGTGAAAATGTCAGAAAAAAAGGTCCTTAAATTTTTTTGAAAGATTTATTCATTTATGCACACAAGAGCTGGGGTACAGGCCAGAGATGTAGGGGGTGAGAGGACTTACCAGAGACAGAGTGGGGAACAGAACAGGCAGACTGACCGAAGCACAACACTGAAGGGAGCAGCAGCGAGTCAGA
This sequence comes from Talpa occidentalis, assembly GCF_014898055.3. Taxonomy (NCBI): domain Eukaryota; kingdom Metazoa; phylum Chordata; class Mammalia; order Eulipotyphla; family Talpidae; genus Talpa; species Talpa occidentalis. The sequence goes on from NW_023601322.1 coordinate 96,555,533, forward strand.
AAAGGTCTGCTGCGCCATGTGGGCTGCTCCCTGGCTGGCCAGGGATCAAACTCGTGCTGCAGAGGGCGCGGACTGCCCCACACTGCGGTGCTCAACCCCTTGCGCCATCAGGGAGGCCCAAAAGCCCTTAATTTTTTTAACCTATCTAATCCAGATACCATTTTATCACTTGTACATGTATTGGTCAGTGCCCCGTCATGAAGCAGATAAAACCCTCAAATGAGTTAATTAAAGAATGTTTAAGGGAGAGACTGTTTATAGAGGCCTGGGCATATGTTATGGAGGGGATGTCTGTATTCTCCCCCAGACCATAAGTTGAAGCCCCAGCTGCCAGTGTGACTGTACTTGGAGATAGAGTCTATAGGGAGGCAATTAAGCTTAAATGAGATCACATAGGATCCCACCATGTAGGATCTCTGATCCTATAGGATAAGTGTTCTTTTAAGAGCCACCAGAGAGCAATCTGGCGCCCCCAGCCCCATTCTCCTTGCCCAAAGTAGAGGTCACATGAGCACAGATGGTGGCTGGCCGCAGCCCAAGGGGAGAGACTCACCAGAAACTGAACCCTGCCCGATTTGGTTTTGGATCTTCCAGCCTCCAGAATTGTGAGGAAAAAAATTCTGTTAAGCCACCCAGTCTGTGGCATTTGTTATGGCATCCCTAGCAAATTAAAACAGTGCAATCAAAAGAATCAAGCTAGAAAGGTAACCTGCCCCAGGACTTGCATCAGTAGGAAGTAGTCACATCCCACTTGAGGGGCAAGTGGATGGACATTTTGAGGACAGTCATGCCACAGGGACCTCTCAACAGGGGCTGTGGCCCTACAAAAAGCTATGCAACCAGTGTCAAACTAGAACCTGCCAGGAAGAGGAGGGAGTTGGATAGGAAGGGATGTGGGATGTATCCTCCAATAGCTCCTACCCCGAGTTCTCTCTATTCTGGTAGAGTCTCCTGTGGCTGAATGGAACTGGAAGGGAAACAGAATAACACACAAAGGAGACTGCAGTCCTTTGAAGAGACCCACATCTCAGTGATGCTCACTAATGAATTGATGCTGCTGACAACAGTTTTCTCCACTATCATTTGCAAACGGGCTGTACTTAACTTTTCAAGTACAAGTTTTAGATACATATTTCTAATTTTAGAACACATTATCTATTTTTGTCCTGATTTTGGATGTACTTGTCCCTGGAAATGGCCTTAGTTTTTGAAAAATCTCATGCTACTGTGTAAACTTATTAGAAGTACAGGTAAACTCATCTGAGGTCCTCAGCTTGACTGCTAGGATTGATGAGTTGGGTTTCTAGCTCTGAACACTGCTTCTATCATTTCAGGATATTTGGAAGAACCCTTAATGGATCAGCACCATTTTAAACAACTCTCCAAAATTCTCCCTGTCCTCAAATAGTTTTTTTATCTGCTTTTGCCACCACCTCCTACCTGATGTGGTATTCCCACCATTACATTCCACTTTTGTGGACCAGAAAAATGTAGGAGGCAGCCCATTACATGAACTAGAAGGGGGTGAGACCCACTACCTTTTCCCATTAGCCAAGGATTTGATTTCTTTTATAGTATATATAAATATATATGGTTTTTCTTGGACATGCCCAATGAAAGTAATGCTGAGAAATCTCCGACAGACAAATTTTAATGTTTGGGATAAAGAAATAAGCACAGGACTAGGCCACAATGAGCTTGCAATGTGAGTGGCCTGGAAAGAGATATGAATAGGGATTTTTCACATGAATTTATCACATTTTCCTTACTTGAGCTTCATGATCACTCAGCAGATTAGCTAGAAAATAGATGATTTCTTTTTTAAAAGGTTAAAGATTAAAAAAGCAAACAAAAATGGGAAAAAGGGCCAGATAGGGTTACATAATCTATCAAGACAAAATGGCCCATGGGCATAGCCAAGAACAGGAAACAGCAGCCCTCCATAATTACTGTGTGGTAAGGGTAGACCACTTCGCTATCTGTGGTTCATTTCCTTTTCCTCCTTGTGGTATACAAGACTCTGAGAAATGCACAGTGAAAAGTTCTAGAAATATCTCTTTCAAAAAACTTTGTACAAAATATTAGTAACCCAGATGTCTATTCCTTTGGCTCAAGTCAAGAGTCACCAAGGGCTTATTTTTCTTCTCTCATTTACCCCAGGGTAAAGCAATGGGAAAGGCAGGATGAGAGCAAGGATGGGGAAGTGAGTTAGAGGCAAGGCCACAGTATGCTCAGACTCAGCCTCACTCTCTTCCAAGAACCCCTGCTCTTCTGAGGCCCTGACTCTGCCTGTGGATGATCAACCATCCTTTTGTTTGGGTTTTCCAGGAACTGGGACTTTCAGTGCTGAAAGCAGAGAGTTCTGAGCAAACCAGCATGCCTGGGTCATGCTATTCCTTTTCTCTCTCTTTTTTAAAAAACATATGCGAGTTCTCAGTTTTCTTCCCATCTTTGTAACAGACAGATGCTCTTACTAAAAACCATATGAAATATTTGGCTTACATTTAGGGGCCAGTTGCATGAAAAATGTCTTCATAGAGTAGACTCATATTCAGTAAGGTGAGACACACCCAATACGAGAGTGTCAGGAACAGAATATGACCCAGGAAACAGCAGCTCCACTGCAGCTCGAACACACACAGGCTTATAAAGCCACAGAAAGGAATGGTCGTGGACCTGCAGGCATTGTTTAAGTAGATATCTGTCTTTTCACTACCCTTTCCTTTTGCTCCACAGTATGTATAATTCAATTCACATAAATTAAATCTTTACTGAAAGATGCATCAGAAGACTGATCCAGCATCAAAGACCTTGGGGGAATGCAGAGTGGCTTGCAGGTCAGCAGTTAAAGCTAGGATGCCACACAATATAGGACTATTCCAACCACAGTTCAGACTGAGGAGCCACAGGCTAGAATAAAACAGCTCATGCCCAGTAATGGCCATGTGCCAGGGAAGTGCTGGACTGCCCCTCTGTGCTATGTAAGGGCGGTTGAGAAACTGGGAGAAAATATTCATTTAGGGAGACTTGTGGTCTCATTGCCTGATCCTTCCACAGCTGAAGGGATGAGGCCTACTGGAGTTGTCAACATTCACACTGTGATCTCCAAGAGAAAGATTTCAAGGAGCCACATGGAACTTGACATGCGTCCTCTGGAGTTTAGGATGTGTACCTAACAGTATGACACACAATTGACAAGTTTAAAAGGAAGAGCCATGCCCTTACACTGACTGCGGGGAAGCAGGCAAACCTTGGGAGTGGGCTCAGGGGAGTCGACTCAGCATGGAGCCAGCTTAGACTCATCTTGTCAAGAGGGCTGCTTAGAGGGCAGCAGAACCCTAACAAGAGAATCTGGCGTGAGTGGTAAAAGCCCTGGGGATCAGGGTGAGGCTTATTGGTGCCCTTCCTTTAAAAATGCAGACTTCTGAGAAAACTTTACATCTATTCTACTGGAGCAAGTTCTAGGTCTAATCAAATGCCAAACTCAAAGTGCTGCAGTGCCAGATCAAAGCAGCAGTGGCCATTCCAGCAATGGTGTGGGCGCTCCCTCAGCACCCTCCCCAGGTGTGACCGTTATAGGCTGCTGGGACAGAGGACATTCAAGTTAGGAGGGAGAGTAAAAGTGGATGCTTCATGTTCCTTCCCACTGTGTCCAACAAATAAAGCCTTGCAGGTCTAAAGGGTTTTGAGCTGGGGTAGAGAAAAATCTCTCCATCAGATTAATATTGGACATTTTGATGATTTCATACTGCAAGAAATTTTAATTACTTCAATATAACTTCTTGGAACAGAGAGTGATTGGTGTCACAAGAAAATTTTGGATAAGTTGTAGGACCAGTTCATGATTTCATCCACAGGAAAGAAGACACAAGTCAACAAGTTCTTGGACAGGGTTTAAAGACACAGTGTGTGTGTGTCTTTGTCACACACACACACACACACACACACACACACACACACACATTATTGAGTTTAGCCTGTTTAACCACAGCTGGCATTTGTATTTGTGCTTTCTATTATGTGACCAGCACCATCCTGTTTCATGTGCTAAGTCATCTTATGCTCACAGCAACTCTATGAATAGCATCTTTTTGTAACTATTTTCTCAACAAACAAGCAGAACATTAGGCATGTAAGCCCCCAAGCTATCCCTGGGTTTAAACCCAGCTTCTCTTCGAGAAGGCTCAGAAAAAAAGGCTTTTGCATGAGTTAGTTACAGCAATGGTCTGGAAGCAGCACTCACCTAGTAGGAGATGCCAGTGTTGGAACTTGGGTGCCAGGTTACTTGAGGGCTGCAGGAAGGTTTCACTCTCAGAGGATGCTCAGTAGCCTGGGAGCATGGGCTGCCACATCTGACCAACAGAGAAGATATGGCTTTATTGAGGGTCTTTCTTTTTGAATATTATCTCATTTATTTTTCCCACTTTTGAGTGATTTTGCTGCTTCTCTGGATTTCTTTATCTCTTGAGCCAAAAGGCTAATGCTAAAATTCACTCTTAATTATAACCCTCTTTCCACTCGAAGATTGAACCTCAAAGCTGTTTTGATTAAGTACTAAGCATTCACACATAATGCTCACTTTGTATGGGTGGCTGTACACATCAGAGATTCAATTAATCAATCTGATTAATTATTCTAATAAAGACTAATTCCATAATAAATTAGACATAATGGAGAACACACTAATGAAAAATGTGTACATACATTATTGTAGAGTTAAAATTGTCCAACCTTGGAAGTCAGAGAATACAAAATCAGTTTTCATCAAGTCTATTGTCCTCATATTTTTTATATCACTACAATGTAGTGAAAGTTACTTTATTGGATTAATGAAGATATAACTGCCAAATAATGAGGTTGCATTGAGGCTTACAGCAGGAAAACTAAAAAATTTGAATTGTTTTTTCTTATACTATGTCTTCGATCGTGTCCCCACCCCATCCTATCAGTCAGCTCTGGAAAAACAGTGGTTGAAAATAGTGGGGAACTGGAAAAGAAAAAGTAAGAATGGGAAGTCAAAGTCTTTTACAAGCGACTTCGGCTCTCCTATTTTCTCACTGTAATTTCTCACCTTACAGCTGGGTGTGATTGATAAAGGAGGGAAAGTTGGATGGGTTCAATGTAGAATCCAAGTTTTTTTAAAATTAATTTTGATCACATTAATATATATAGTTAAAGTGCAAATCCCACGTGATACTCTAAACTGAGTCCAAAAAATTTCAATTTTGAATAAAACGGAGTTTCAGTAATGCAAAGTTAACAGAATAATTAGGGCGAGTCTACCAAAGAACATAGGAACTGGTAACCTTCAACAAGAGAACAGTCAGGTTATTAGACAAGTCAAAGTGGTTTATTTGGGGATAGAAGAGAATTGCAATTCAGGTACACAGGTGTAGGTAGAAACCTAAAACATGTCTTGAGGAGGGACAAGTCAGGTTTTTCTTTTTTAATCAAACAAAAACGGAGAATGAGATAGTAGACAAGGTAATGATCAGGTGAAAGGGTCACAGAGTAAGAAGGTCAGGTGAAGGGGCCAAAGGTAAAAGTATACAAAAGTTCATTTTTTTATAAAAGTTATTTCCAATAATCCTGCTCAGAGTACCGTTCAAATAATTCTTGTTCTTGCTGGCTTCTTGGAATGGGGGTAGTTTGCCTGTCTGTGAAGACAATTCCTTTGATATGGTTGCCCTGGGCTCCATGTAAAATGGCTTCCGTGATGTCAACTTTTCTCAGATGCAATCACCAAGTTACTCAATTACGTGGGACCTCACGTCACTGTGAGGTGTGTCATCAAGGAGTCTTCTGTAGTTGATTTTTATTGCAGCAATTTTCCTCATCCTTTTCTTGTTCTTGTTCCATTCCTCAGACATAATCTTCAACATTTTGGGCAATTCCTGCTGGTACTGACATTTATATTTTTAGATAATATTTTGGATTAAATCAACAGAGTTATGTTATTGTAAAACATGATTTAACAGAACATGATTTTCTTACATAATGTTTCTTTTTTTTTTTTTTTAAAGATTTATTTATCCATATAAGCACTGGGTACAGTCAGAAGTGCAGGAGGGTGAGAGGATTCACCAGAGCTAGAGCGGGGAACAGAACAGGCAGAAGGACCGAAGTACACTGCTGAGGGGAGCAGCGGGCGGCAGGAGAGGTCTGTCGCGCCATGTGGGACCCTCGCCAGTGGCCGGGGATCGAACCGGCGCTGCAGAAGCTGCAGGCAGCCTCGCAGCCCAGCGCTCAACCGCTGCACCACCAGGGGAGGCCCTACATAATGTTTCTTATGAATTTTTACTTATTCAGTTTTTATGTTTATCCTCAGTTCTTTCCACAGGCACCATCAGATCTGTCATATATAAATTCAATTTTTCAAATGCTCAAATATATTTGAATATCATCTCTTTATAATGAAAAATTTAAACATACTTCCAGAGTGGTGATTAATCAACACTAGGTTTATGGTACTCTGGTATTATACCAGAAAAATGAATGAGGAAACAACAGACTAGTCAGTTGAAGAGTTTTATTTCATTGAATAGAAAAAGTCCATTACTTTGTGTATACTTTTACTAACTTAAATTATTCTATATTTGTAAATTTTTAACATAGAATAAAAATTAAATTCAAGAATGGAAAGATACTTCATTCATTCATTCATTCATTCATGTGTTCATTTTAAACAGATGTTTTCAAGAGGTATTTTGCAACACTAACCCCACTTTTTTGATGGCCAAAAGGGCAATTTTATGTAACTCAAATTTATGTTATATGTCTGGCACCCTGTTAAGTACTTAGTCATGATAGTCTTTTCCAGTCCCTCACTTTACAAATTCAAAAAGAAAACAAACTTGGCTCCTAAAGTCCGTGATAAAGCTATTATAAGAACAATAAAGAACAGTACATTTCTAAGAGTCGAACAAACATATAATTGTTAGCACATGCATTGGAGGTGTAGTTTACTTCCTGTGGATTTATGGTTCCCGTGGCTCAGTTTGTTTTCCTGTTACTTTACTCTTCTAAATTGGAAAGTTGCAGCAGTCCTAGGTGCTTATAGGTGCATATAAACAAAATAAAACCCCAAAACAAAAAATTTCCCTAAAGTGTAAACAAATAAAAACACTATAAAGTGGGAGAGTCTGAAAACATGCTTATTTATTTCTATGTTAAGGTGGAAAAATCTTTAGCCTCCTGGGTAAGTATTCATTACCTTAATTGACTTCTGGCTAGTGAAGTCTTCAGGAGGATAAAAAATAGTCTGTGGGTTACATATATTTGCTGGAAACTACAGGACTGGAACCAAAGCCACATCTGAATTTCACTCTGTAACCAGAAAATCTAATACAGTAGTAGTGACTTAGTCATGCTGTTTTTTCCAGGAATGATCAATAAAAGAGGGGAAGTCAAGTCCTACTCTGAGCACTGCAGTTCAATAAAGAAGAGAACAAGTGCTGAGAAAGAAATCAGACCTACATTTATTTGGAAGCACACACTGGTAAGAGAAAATCCAAACAGAGGAGTGTGAAGAGGAATGGAAAGAAACAAAACTGTTCCATTAAAAAGGTGTTTAAGGGGCTTATTCTCCCTCAGCATGCATGCATATAAATTCCATTAGTGTTAATAGGACCTAAATGCATGACTCAAGGGGAGAATAGAGAGACTTGTGTTTATGTGGTTAAATGAGGTCGAGGAAAAGTCAATTAAAAACCACAAATGGTAGTTTTGGAGTCTAACAGACTTACAGATATCTGCAACAGAGGCATTTAATTTTAATCAATGGAATAATGCATTTTTCTTCTGCTAAAGACAAAAGTTACAAAAATGGCAAAGGGAAAATAAGTTCAAATTTAGCTCTCAGAATCATTGCTTAAAGTTAAGGGATATAGTCTCGCACTCCAGATGGTAAAATTGACCCCTTGTGAAAGATTTATAATTTGCATTCAAATTGGAATATTGAGTTATAAAAGGAATTCACATCCATTGCCCATTTTTCCTAGCCTTCACTGTGAGTATGTGTGTGTGTGAGTGAGAGAGAGAGAGACAGACAGACAGACAGACAGACAAAGAGAGAGGAGAGATGCTTTTACAAAAACAGAATGACTGACTCTGGGTTATTTACAAAAGGAAGCATAATTAAACCAGATTTTAAAAATGCATATTGGTACATAAATCTCTTAACTAAGGGAGAAATAACTGTTTCTGGAGGAACAGTTTGAGGTTACTTTCCTGTAGTTCCAGTAAACAATAAGGGCTTTTAAAAAAATCTAGAACAGATAGAAAACTATGGGTGTTTTTCTTTATAGAGAAAAGTTGGGGGTTACAAATAAAAGTTTTCTTTAGGAGTATTTATTACCTATTTCTTGTAAGTCATAAATTATTTGAAACCAGGGAAGCTGTATTCTCTACTTTATTCATCATAATTCTATGTGTATTAAATAGTTGCTCAGATATTTTAATATGGAAGAATACAAAAACATAAGGTGGTTTGAAAAAAAGTCTCACCTGAAGTGTTTTTTTTTTTTCCCATGTCTCATCTGTCCTTTACTTTTGGAAAAAGTTAAATTTACCGCTGAGAAATGCTTTAGAAGGAAATTGAATACTGTAGAATTTATGTGATCTCTTTTCTAGTAAAAGGAACTGCATTTAGGAAGAAGAATGTGAGTGAATTCTCTTTGGGGTAAGTTTAATAAGAAGCAGATCTCAGACGGACTTGGTATCATGCACTTGCATTAAGCTTTAATCCTTCTCTCTAAGATATCTCCGACATTATGGCACTGAAGTCATACTTCTTGTAGAGTAGTAAGTCTCTAATATTGCTATGTCCTTTCTATTCACTTTATTTTTAATCGTTTTTAAAAAGTTTTATATGTTTTAGGATCTAATATAGCAATATTTTTGAACTATAAAATTCACACATGCATAGCACTAACACCAGATTTATATATATAAATCTGTTAATATCAACTCTCTCCAAGCTAGGAGAAGTTAAATATGGGATATCTAAGGAGAACATATAGTGTGCAATGTCAGTTCTTTACTGAGTGCACATAAGGTAGTGCTTGAAACAGAGAGGTGAATTTAGTTTTAATGTAAATATGAATGGCTACAGAGATGCTGTTGAGATGGGGCTGCCAGGGTGCAGGGAGAGTTGGTGGAGTAGAGAGACAGAGAATATCCCAGTGCAGTGGGAGGCAGTTGAGTTGTGCAGCACTAATGAGGGAGACAAAAAGGGTGTGTGGCTCCAAGTGGTGGATAGGATGTGGGGCAGCTGGGGTTCTCATACCCCATCAGAGGAAGAGCAATTGCTGTGATCACTTTGAGAAGATGTGGCCCAATCGATTAAAGCTGAGCATGTGCAAATCATGTGAACCTGCCATTTCCTAGATTTGTATGTATCGCAAGTGTGTAGATATTCACTAAAAGGATCAAGCAAGTATGTTATAGCCATTATATTTGTAAAAGCCAAAAAGTTGGATCCAATGCAGATATTCCCAGTATCTAAAGGGATAACTAAGTTGTGCTATATTAAAACAAAGAAAAAAATAAGGAATAAATATGCATGCCATGTACAACTATATGAATGAATCTCATAAACAGTATTGAGCAAATAAGTCAGGGGAAGACAAGTCTGTATTGTTTGACTTCATTTCTAAAAAGAAGCAGGTCCATCTTAGCCATTCTCTAATGGGACAAGGCAGAGAAAGGAACTGTGACTGATTTAATCTGGGCATAGGTTACACAAAAATTTTCATTTTGTAAAAATTTATGGAGATATACACTTAGTATTTGAGCAGTTTCTTTTTTTTATGCGTGTTAACCTTCAATAAAAATTTTACCCTCCTCAAGTAAGTATAGGTCCTGTGGGAACTTCTTAATTCAAGTCATAGGGGAAGAAGGCTAGGAAGAAAAGGAAGGAAAATCGAGGAGGTGTAGCCAATGCATTCAGTCTGTAATCGCCTAGGGGAATAGAATTAGTATTTGGGTAAAACTTAGGTCTTGATAATTAGCACAAGAGTCTGCTTACTAATATTCAAAAGGTCTGAGGGGATCCAGGCTTGAGTCAGAATAAAGACAAATGCTGTGAATAAGACCCAAGGCAGGGACAGGCTGAATGCCAGAGTTCAAAAAGCAAAACTGTTGAGGTCTGAGCAGTGTGTCATACAGTAGCCTGGACTGGCCTGCCACACCCTTGGGATTAAACTTCTTGTGCCCAGGAGTGAGGGTTTGGATGGCAACTGTGAATGGTTTGGATGGAAGGCTAGAGAACAAACAACATCACTTACCATTATATTTATAGCCCATTTACCCATATGGTCATACCCTATGCTTATAAATTTCCTCATTTTCTTGACTTCTACAAGAGAAAAACAGTGCAACCAGTACACCAGCTGTTGTTATCTAGTCACTAAATTCCTGGTTGCTCATTAATGGAGAGGTATAATTTAGATTGGCAAAGACTCAAAAGAAAATTCTCACTGGAATGGCACATATTAAAAAAACTAGCAACAACAAATGTTGGCAAGGATGTGGAGAAAAAGGAACTCTCCTGTACTGTGGGTGGGAGTGCAAACTGGTCCAACCACTATGGAGAGCTGTGCTGAGATTTCTGGACCTACTAAACATAGAGCTTCCATATGATCCAGCAATTCCACTCCTAGGTATTTACCCAAAGGACACAGAAACATCCATTCCAAAGAGCACCTGCACCCCTATGTTTATAGCAGCACTGTTTACAATAGCTAAGCTTTGGAAACAACCCAAATGCCCAAAAATAGATGACTGGATCAAGAAGATGTGGTACATATATACCATGGAATATTACTCAGCATTCAAAAAAGATAAACACATGCAATTTGCAGCAACATGGATGGCGCTGGAAGGGATCATGCTCAGCGAAATAAGCCAGAAAGAAAAAGAAAAATACCCAATGGCCTCACTCATAGCAGGAATCTAGAAAACTTAAATAAGGGACCAGGAAAATGAATAACTATAAGAAAGTGAAAATCAAAATCAACAAAAAACTATGAACCAGAGACACTCTGTGGGGGGTGGGGGGCAGGGAGGGGAGGGATTGGGGTCAAAATAAGGGGATTACAATTGTATGGGGAATATAAAAATAAAATTTATTTTAAAAAAAGAAAATTCTCACTGGATTTTATGGACAGGGAAGCAATAATGAAAGTTAGCAATTATTGAGTACCTGCTGTATACCAGAGAGTGTCCACAGCATTTTATATATATTATCTTTTTTAATTGTCACAACTACCTTGAAACTTAGAGGGAAATGCTTACAGAGAGGAGGGGAAGGGCCCGGTTTCAAGGCCTAGGTTAGTCTAACTTTTGACTTTATGCAGCGTTACCCTGTCATCTATATTTAACTACCAGGTACATATTATAGAAGCTTTTTGAAATTTCAATGAATGGACCTGTAAGTCTGCCTGAAGCAATGCTTACCCAGAAGAGATTTTCCCTAACTACACAGCAAGACCCTGTTTTTTCATCAGTATCATAGCTGTCACATATCCACAGGAGTAGAGGTGGTGGGAGATTTTTCTCATGGAAGTTCTGGTCAAAGAATGGGCAGAGACATCCACAAGACACAGTACCTGTGCAGGAGAATGGTGAGCATCATTCTCAGAGCTGCTGGCTTCAACCATTCCCATGCCCACATGACAGGGGCCAGCTTCCCTTTCACAATTTCCTCTGGAAAGTTATCAGGATTACTCTCTTCTTTTCTTTCCCTGCGAGTCTACAAAAAATAAGAGTCCAGTGTTTCTCTTTTTGGGAGAACAAGGAGTGATGAACCTTCATCTCTGCAAGGTCAGAATCTGCACACAGAAGCACATGTTAAATACCTACAGGAACAATGTCTAAATGTTGAAAGTGTTATTGGTGAAGACTTATTGTCTATATTTTGCTTTATAGAAAAACAGAGTTAAAATGAGTGTGAGAGTGTGTATGTTTCAAGACCTAAAATTCACTATCCCAAGCAGAAGGGATGTAAACTGCATTTATGTAGCACTTCCCATCAGACTGAGAGCATGAACCACTCAGGACGAAGGATAACGTGGAGGACTGATGGGAACCGTGGTGAACTGAAGAAATTAAGCCCTCCCCAAGGAGCCAGCTCTACTTTGCTCCAGCTGATGGTTGCCAGTTGGCAATAAGGACAGTTGCCAGATCTTCTGAGCTTTCACAGGATGGAAATCCAGATTTTTTAACATGGTAAATCTCCTATTTTTAAAACACTGTGTGGGCCAAAGCAAACACGTTTGTGGGCTGAATTCAATCTGTGGCCTACCATTTCGAGACCTTTGATTTATAATCCTCACAAAACATGACATTTCTGTTCCAATTTGTGATCTCAAGGCTTGTTTCTTGCAAACTAAGTTCATTTTCTGCACTTCACCTTCCTTTTTTCACTCTTTTACTATTTATACACATCTGACCCCTTCCCCCAAGACTACAAACTCTTCAAGACACAAGTTGCATCTTCTTCAATTTTTTTTGTCTTTTTATGGTTGCTGTAGTGCTTTAAATAGAACACACTCAGTAAATGCTGGTTAAACAAATGTTTGCTAAATGATGCATATTCAAACCTAGTCAGAGGAAACCTGGATTCCATTCACTAAAACTTAATTTGTGAAAAAATTATCTACTTCTACTTTTATAATTCAGACCAACTTCTTTGCAAAATAAACTAAAATATGCGTATGAAACATCTTATTAAGAGCAACAAAAACCTAAGAAGACAGTGAGGAATTACTTTAGAAGGACAGGGAGAGAGAAAGGGCATACGTTTGTCAACTAAGTCCTTTATCCTGTGGGCAGCTGCCACCCATTAGGAGGTGATGGAGATGAGAAAGATGCAGATGTGGAGAAAAAGACAGAAATAGGGATTTCCCCCCCCCCACCACCACCCGCTGCAACTCCCTCATCTCTTTCCACATCTTCACTGCCTCTGCAGTATGTTGGGTGTTACAGGGACAAGAGCACAAGTTTACAAATATCTGAGGTCAAGTTGACTTAACTCTCTATTCTGCTTCCTTCTCTTGTAATACACTCTGAGAAGGCAAATCATAAATGAAATGATTCTTGAACTTGTGGTCAAAAGGCCTGTAGAGCAGAATGCTCTGAGCTGGAGCCTGAGGCACTGGCATTCTGATTCTCTGGGTCTGACTTTTTGCGAGCCCCAATTTGTCTTCCTCCAGCTTGTTCTCTTCCTACAGAATGAAAGGCCCATGGAGGTAAGAGTAAGTGCCCACACAGTGCTGGTTCTGTATAGCTAAGGCTGCTGGGCAGTGGAATTTCCTACCAAATGGTGCTAAAGCCCATTCTCCAGTCCTTACAGTTTTCTTCCCTATGCCCATCCTCCAAAGACCATACCTTGCCATTAGGCTATGCATGTCTAGGTTTGGCAGGGGTGAGGTGGAGGAGTGGAGAGGGGGGTGGAGTGGTACAGTGTGTGTATGTGTTAGGTGGGAGTAGACAGTTTTACTGTGAGGTTGGGTACCCACAAGACCCCTCAAGATGTTGTATTATAGGATTCAAAGAGGGTTACTGGAAGGTCATTCTAGGAACTTAGTGGAGCTGAGACTGTGTAAGGTACCCTGACTTGTTGCGATGATAACACTGTAAGACTTGGATTTCCAAATCAGAGAATGTACCTATTCAAGTGTAATAGCTGCCTGGAAAACTTAATAAAAGAAGTGATTAAAATTTATACCTTGATTGGATCTTTGCCCAGAGCGCACTGTGCCATAGGCAGACCCAGAGCCCCAGGCCACACTCTATCCACTTGCAAGTATTTCAATTTAATATTAATTTCTAAGAATTTATCTAATCATGTGTCTTAGATCCAGACACATTAGTGGCAAGGGTGAGAACATGTATATCATGTTAGCCATGAGCTAAATATTCCCTGTTAATTATAGCAACATGTCAAAAAGTGAAGCCTCATATATTCTCTGTGATGTCAACACACTTTTCAGAAACAAGAACTTTTGTTTTTAAGAATATCTGTGTAGGACCTCCCTGGTGGCACAGGCAGGTGAGCGCCGCACTGTGAAGCTGTCTGCAGCCTCTGCAGTGCGGGTTCGATCCCAGCTGGCCGGGGAGAGTCCCACAAGGTGAGCAGACCTCGCCTGTCTCACCCGCTGCTCCCCTCAGCAGTGAATTTCTTCAGTCTGCCTGTTCTGTTCCCTGCTCTGTCTCTGGTGAATCCTCTCACCCTCCTGCACATCTGGCCTGTACCCTGGTTCTTGTATAAAAATAAATAAAATCTGGGCCTCCCCGGTGGTGCAGCGGTTGAGTGCTGGGTTGCGAAGCTGTCCACAGCCTCTGCAGCGCTGGTTTGATCCCCAGCTGCTCCCCGGCCACTGGAGGAGGGTCCCACATGGCAGGCAGACTTCTCCTGCCACCCGCTGCTCCCCTCAGCAGTGTACTTCAGTCCTTCTGCCTGCTCTGCTCCCCGCTCTGGTTCTGGTGAATTCTCTTACCCTCCCGCGCTTCTGACTGTTCCCAGTGCTTGTATAAAAAAAATAAATAAAAAATCTATCTTTAAAAAAAAAAATCTTAAAAAAAAAAAGAATATTTGTGTAGGGGGCCTCTCTGGTGGTGCAGGCAGTTGAGTGCAGCACTGTGAAGCTGCTGCTCACCTCAGCAGTGTATTTCAGTCCATCTGCTTGTTCTTTTCCCTGCTCTGTCTCTGGTGAATAATCTCAACCCCCCGCACATCTGGCCTGTACCCCTGTTCTTGTATGAATAAATAAATCTTTTAAAAAAAGAATATTTGTGTAGGACAATGAGATACCATCTTACACCAGTGAGAATGGCACATATTAAAAAAACTAGCAACAACAAATGTTGGCGAGGATGTAGAGAAAAACGAACTCTCCTGAACTGCTGGTGGGAGTGCAAACTGGTGAGCTGTGCGGAGATTCCTCAATCTGCTAAAGATGGAGCTTCCTTATGATCCAGCAATTCCACAACTAGGTATTTACCCAAAGGACACAGAAACATTAATTCAAAAGGGCACCTGCACCCCTATGTTTATAGCAGCACTATTTATAATAGATAAGCTATGGAAACAACCCACATGCCCAAAAATAGATGACTGATCAAGAAGATGTGGTACATATACACAATGGACTATTACTCAGCAATCAAAAAAAAAAAAAAAAAAACTCATGCAATTTGCAGCAACATGGATGGAGCTGAAAGGGATCATGCTCAGTGAAATAAGCCAGAAAGAAAAAGAAAAATACCAGATGGTCTCCCTCATAGCAGGAATTTAGAAAACCTAAATAAGGGCCCAGGAAAAAGACTAATTATAATAGGGTAAAAATCAAAATCAACAAGCAACTATAAACCAGAGACACACAGGGCAGGGAGAAGAGAAGGGAGTAGGATCAAAACAAGGGCGGTGGGAATTGTATAGGGACTATAATCAAGATGAAAATGCATACATTGTGCAAAAAATGAAAAATGATGTAAAAATATATAAAATATAAATAACAGAAAAAAATAAATAAAATATGCAAGTAAAAAAAATATGTGTGTAGGAATACTGGACATCATGAGAAGCACTTCAGATACAAGTGTGAGGCAGGTTCTTCTGGTGTGGTTTCTTAATTAGGAACCCCAAGCTCATCAATTCAGGTAGGTTACTATACAAGATCTATGTACTAAACAGACAAGTTGCCTGCCCGATGTCAAGCCAAGCTATGATAATGGAACAGGTGTAGGATAACTGCTGTAGTCACTCCATGTCAACGTGGGGGACAATATCACTGTCCACAGAACTTCTGAAATTCAGATTCGGTCTGAGGACAATTTCTTCCTCCATGGTTCCTGGCACTGCTTTCTTATCCCTGGGTTCTGTGTTCTAAATTAGTTTTCCATGGAAGATATCCTGTGTTTGCAGCATCAGTTTTCTCATCTTATTTTCTACATAGAAGATATCTTCTCCATTTGTACTATCTCTATCCCTTTCAGTTTAAGCTGATATAGGACTCAAAAGTTGTTGCCACTGCACACTAAAGGGCTGATGTTTTGGTCAATTGAACTTTTTTTAAAAGTTTGTTGCTCTTATAAATGTTAATGGATTTGTTCCACTGAGATGGTCACACTCTACTTTGGATTGCTACTGAGATTACGAGGGACAGCATCCTTATGCTCTTAGAAGCATGATTGATACTTTGAGACTGTAACAAAACAGATTATCTGTTTTTCTGATTCTCTCTGGATTTGATTTTGTGCAAAAGTCATTTCTTAGTATAGCCATGTACATTTATAACTTTTCAGTCCACACCAGACCACGCATGTGACAATGGTCCCTATATGTATCCTAGACGTAGAGTAGGCTTGTGTGAATATATGCTATGAGACAGCAATGAAATTGTCAAATAACCTATTTCTCAGAACATATACCAGTTGTTACGTGACACACAACGGTGTGTATCAATTGTCATCTGGAGAATCTGGGACTCTTCAATACCAAGACTTTCTTTCTTCTTTTTGCTTAAGACTCATTCTTTTAGCTAATCTCTCTCCTTTTATATTTTACTACATACAACAAGAAGAAATGTGTTGACACCTTCAATATTCTGAGTGGAATTTTCCTAACTAAGTCACAAAATTCATTAAGCACATTTTTCTACTTCCCATGTAATACAGGCAATGGTGTTGAAATGTCTGCCACTTCATAGTCTTTTCCTGGAGTTTCCAGGGACATATTCGCACTTTCCATTATGCCTCCGCTGAAGTCTCCTACACCACCATTAGGCAGGTAGTATCTAGGTTCTCAGACTTTCACCGTTATTCCCTTCAAAAATCTTTTCATGTAAGGTTTGATATGTTCAGTTTTACTGAGAGTACCAAACAGTTTTCCAAAGAGCTTGCATTAGTTTACATGATACCCAGAAATGTGTGAGAGTTTCACAGTATTAGTTTTATTGTCTGTCTCTTTCATTTTAGCCATTCTGGTAGGGGAAATGGTATAACATTTCTGGTAGGGGAAATGGTTTTGCAAAGAGCTTGCATTAGTTTATATGATACCTAGAAATGTGTGAGAGTTTCACAGTATTAGTTTTATTGTCTGTCTCTTTCATTTTAGCCATTCTGGTAGGGGAAATGGTATAATATGGTGGTTTCAATGTATATTTTTCTGATTACTTATGAGGTTGAACACCATTTGAAAATAGTGCTTTTGGCTATTTTTAGCTTTTCTTTTGTAAAAGAGCTTATTCAAGCTTTTGCTTACACTTTTTTATTGGGTCATCTTACTTTTATCTTTGCTCTGTAAGACTTTTTAATATATTCTAGGTAATAATCCTTTTTCAAATTCTACAGTTTGCAAATCTCTTCCCATTCTATGACTTGCCTTTTCACTTATTTTAAGCTGTTTCCTTCTTTTTTAATAAGCAGCAACTTTTAATTTAATATATTCCAAATTATCAATCATTTCCTCTAATGTTAGTACTTTAGATGTCTTACTTAGAGCCTGCCTGAAGCTAAGGTCATGAAGATAGTCTACTATATTGTCTTCTAAATGCTTTATATGATTACCTCTTATATTTAGGTTTATAAACCATCTCCTTTTAATTATTTATCCATTCTATATTGAAATAACTCAATTTTATTTATTAAATGTTAATATACATTTATCCCAGTAAATGAATGACAAAATCCATCTTTTCCTTACTACTGTGCAGTGTCATTCCTCTCCTCCTCACATTAATGCTTATATATGTGTGGCTTTCTTGTGTGCCTTTACTCTGTTTCTTTGGTTTAACTTCTGTTTCTGCAGCAGTATCAAACTGTGCTGATTCCTATATCTCCTAACATATTTTAATATCTGACAGATCTGAATCTTCCTTTTGTTCTTCATAAAAGGTATCTCAGCAAATATACCATTTCTAAATGAAAAAAAATTACATTTATTTTAATAAAATATTTTAAATACCTTAATTTTAAATTATAAGCCTTACTTGAATCAAGTTCTTTATCTTTTGAAATGTGTATACAAAATCAAAACCTTATACATTTTCTTAGAAGCTTGGTTCATGTAGCAAAACCTGGAAATGATACAAATGTCCACCAACAAGTGAATGGTATAAACAAGTAGTGGTATACAATGTAATATTACTCCTCAGGAAAAATAAACAAATTAGCATTACATATATACTATGATGGATAAATCTCAAAAACATTATGTTGAGCAAAGGAAGCCAGACACATGGTGTGTGCTTCTATTTATATAAAGTCATAGAACAGTCAAGACTAATCTAAAATGACATAAAACACATCAAATGATTGCCTGCGGTAGGGAATTCTTCAAATCATACAATAGCTGAAAGATAGCTATTCTATTTTTAGAAACAGAGATAGGACTGAAGTCATGTCTAGGATGTACAGGTGCTCCACAATTTTGCTCTTCAGTGTCTACGGATAAGTATGCTGATAGTTTTAAAGTGATACTAATAATATCACCAATAAGAGCTAAAATTTATATTGTATTTATTATCTACCAGACATTGCAATAGTTTATACATATTCCATTTACTCACTGCAAAGGACTTAATAGGTGAGTATTATTACCTTTGTTTTATAATGAGAAAACTGAGGCACAGAAAAGTTGAAAAATTTACCCACAGTCACACAGACATTAAATGACTGAATTATGAATCCAGGTAGTCTGGCCTTAGAGTCTGTGCTGTTGACCATGAGCTGCATCAAGACTGAAAACACGTTCTGTCTACACAGCATAACAATAAAAGGTTGATTTAGCAAGATCAGCAAAAAGTTGACTCGTTAGAATTAGCAAAGGCAAATTTTGGGAAAAATTCATTAAGTGGAGTTATTATCATTTAAGGTTTGAGGAAAAAATTATAACATCTCTCCAATTAAAACAAAACCAGAAAGAAACAGAAAACTGACTGCAGAAAGGAGTGGGATTTTGGAGGGCCTGTTATCCACACTACTGGATTCAGCCAGTTGTACGCCCCTTGCTTAAACAGGTTTGTGTAAACGGGATCAGTTCCTTCATCTGTCTGAAAGGGAATTTTTCAGTCTGTCACTAAGAGCCAAAATCTTTTTTTCTGTTACTCTGCTCCTAAAGATGTTTGTAATTAGTTTGTGATTTACTGAAATTTTCCTGGTTGTGGGAAAATTTGAGATCTACCGTCCCAACAAATTTTAAGTGTACAATAGTGTCATGACTGTAGGTGCAAAACTGTACATATTCGTAGAACTTAGTCGTCTTGCTTAACTGAAAATTGATGCCTGTTGATTGTGAATTCCCATTTTCCCTCCCATAGTCCTTGGCAACCACCATTCCATTTGTTCCACTGGTTGGCAGGATTTCCTGCGATTTTGAGTGAGTAGTGTTCCATTTATGCATATACCACATTTTCTGTATTCATTCATCTGTTGATGGACACTTGTTTCCACTGCTTGGCTATTGTGAATAATGCAATGAACATGAGAGTGCAGATATCTTTTTTAGATCCTGACTTCAATTCTTTTGGATTAACACCCAGAAGTAGGTAAGTGGAGTGCATAGGACAACTGTCCTCAATTTTTTCCAAGACTCTCCATACTGTTTTCCCATAGTGGCTGCACCACTTTACAGTCCCACTGACAGAGAGTAAGGTTTTCTACTTTTCCACATCCTCACCACTATTTGTTTCCTTTTTTCTCCTCGGTAATAACTATCCTGACATTGTGACCATTCTTGTCTCCACGATTCTTTCACACCGTGCCTCCAGGTATGTGAGAGCTTTTCTCATGTGAGAACTGCCTTTCTTAAGGTCACTTCACTGCCTACCCCATTCCATTTGGGAAACTCTGTATGTTAAAAGATGTCTCCCTGGTGCATATTCTCATCTGAAATTTATGAAGCAGTGTGCTCAGTGCCACACAGCAAATATTATACCATTTTCCTTCTTAAGTATTTAGTGGACACAATGAATGGTCGTGGTGTATAAAGGTGGCCACAAATCCTCTCATACATTTGCTTCTGTTTAATAAAGGTGGTGGTGGATTCTGGTTAAAATATGTTTTTAGAAAAGAAACTAGCCTCCAATATCAATGGTGCTAAAAATTATTATCAAACATAATTTCCTGTCATGTTATTATATCTAAAATCAGCTAGCTTGATTACCCCAGCTATGTACTTGGTCTGACCTGTCTAAACATACATATGACATCAACATTTTGTGTAATGTGTTACTTTATCTCTATGTATCTCTCTCCCATTGATCAGCCTCTTAGAGGCATATAGGATTAGTGAATGCCTTTAAAATAAAAAGGAACACTTCTACATACTCTCTTTACCTTTTTTTCTCCCAGTCTCTTTTTTCCCCTCACCCAAATTCCCTGCCATGGCTCTCTGTCTATATCTGTATTTCTGGGGCAAAAGATTAATAAGAGAGGGCCTCCCCAGTGGCTCAGCGGACAGAGCGCAGCGCCATGAAGCTGTCTGCAGCCTCTGCAGCACGGGTTTGATTCGCGGCCGGCCAGGGGGATACCCACATATAGCACAGCAGACCTCTCCTGTCTCGCCCGCTGCTCCCCTAGCAGTGTTTTCAGTTGTCTGCCTGTTCTGCTCCCTACTTTGCCTCTGGTGAATTCTCTCACCCTTCCACGCCTCTGGCCTGTACCCCAGTTCTTGTATAAATAAAATAAATAGTAAAAAAAAAGATTAATAAGAGAAGTGCTAGCAGTAATGTGGAGACCTGGAGCAGGATGCTTGCTAGGCCAGCACTGGTAGGTTGGAAAGGGAGTGGCTATACAGGTTGGCGAGTTTATTGTTTTCTAGTTCACCAATGGGGATATCAAAGAAATAGAACACACTTTATTTACTTTAATATGTCTCAATAGAGGACACCTAAATTTTACAAGACATGGGAGAAACCCTCTCCAATTTGTTTCTAATGGGTTTATTAGTAAAATGGGAAAGAATAGACATCTGAGACAGGGGTTGTTATTACAGGGCCTGCTGAAATCACAGGGCATTAAGGTATTTCTAATGGCACTCAGGATGCTGTAGCAGGTAAATATGGGTATCTTGTGATTGTTATTCTATCAGTTTCCTGCTGCTATAATAAAATACCATAATCTCCATGACTGACATAACACAAACTTATAATTCTGATGGTCAGAAGTCCTAAAATCAAAGGGTTTGTTTTTGGTAAGGCTGCACTTTCTCTGAAGGTCTAGGGGAGAAGTTGTTTCTTGACCATTGTAGCTTTTAGAGACTGTCCATATCCTGTAGTTTCCATCTTCAAAGCCAGTGTTCACATCACTGAGCTCTGTATCTGTGGTTACAGCTCCTCTCACTATGAGACCCAGACTCCCAGTTACAATGACCATTACAGTTTACCTTGGGCCCACCCACATATTTGAAGAACATCCCCCCATTTCAAGATCTTAATCACATCTGCAAATCCATTTAAACAAGGTTGCATTCTCCATTTACAGGTTTTGGGGATTAGAACATGGACATCTATGTTCTAAATATGTTCTACACAGGATCTATTATTCTTGTACTCTCATACCTGTCTTACAGCAGGTATGCCATTTACTACTGCTTGCCGCTTACTACTATTGAATACTCTTGGGTTCTTGGGTTGCTTGGGGCCAGCTAGACTGCACTGTTTTTACTTTTTTGAATTCTTCTCCAAATAGGATCCAAAAGAACAACTGTGCTCTGATCAATCTACAGAACTACACAGGTTAATCCCCAGAGCGTTTTTGATTGATGCACACTCTGTGCTTGATGCAGAGAACCTACTGGTTTTAAAAATTTCAGTGCTAATGATGGGTACATTTCGGAGGTATTCTTCTCACCTAGGAAATAAAGCAAAATGAATCCTCTGGATCAAGACTCTAAGTCCACAAAATTCCAATCTATTTCTGACCATGACCTGACAGTTCTGGGAGCTGACAAGAGTTGTAAATGCACCTTTTAATGGCCAGTTTCCACAAAGCATGATATAAGAACACCGAATCATCCAAATTATATCGGCGGCCTGCCGCTAGCATCAGTCACCAAAGAAAACTGCCTTCCCACTGAAATTTTATGAAAGCAGTGCGCCAGGTAAAATTCTTCATTCTATTAGTCTGCATGCTTTCATTAGAGAAACAGAAGTGCAAAGTGTGAGGGGAAAGGTGAGCAAGGAGGTAGGTGAGATGACAGACACCAGGTAGTGGCACATGATTTCCGTCCTGATGACAAGAGGATGTGTTGTTGGAGCTTAGAGGGATGAAGACAGGAGGGCAAGGGGGAAACCCAGGGCTATGACTGGGCATTCTGGCTAGGGGTGTTCTGGCTTGGTGGGTGGAGCTGCAGTCCTGAGATGGGACGTGGGAAGAAAAGCAGGGCTGGGAGGCAGGATACATCCAAGTAAGTGTTGCTATGGGACAGTCAACCTGAGGCGGCCAATAGCAGTTGGCTCCCTGAGGCTCAGGAGAAGACTTGGGTTGAGGGCCACCCCTGGTGGCACAGGTGGTTGAGCGCAGCGCTGTGAAGCTGTCCGCAGCCTCTGCAACAGGTTCGATCCCGGTCTGCCTGGCGAGAAGCCCACATGGCGCAGCAGACCTCTCCTGTCTCACCTGCTGCTCCCCTCAGCAGTGTATTTCTTCAGTCTGCCTGTTCTGTTCCCCGCTCTGTCTCTGGTGAATCCTCTCGCCCTCCCGCACATCTGGCCTGTACCCCGGTTCTTGTATGCATGAATAAATAAATCTTAAAAAAAGAAGACTTGGGTTGCAACTCAGATGCATGACTTACCCGCGTGAGGCTGGAAACAGAGGTCAGCTGGGAACAGGGCAGAGAGTGTGATGAGGAGATGGCCACACCAGGCCTGAGGAGGCCCAGCCCCCCGAGAACGGGCAGAGGAAGGCCTGCAAGGACACCCAGGAGTGGCTTCAGAGGTGGAAAATCAGAAAGAGCTGGGGTGCTAATCCCTGGGGCCCCCCCATCTCTTCAGACACCTCGCAGTCGGGACCAGGGCGGGCAGGAGAGTCAGATAAGGGGGTTGACCTCGCCGTCACCTCAGGTAAGGGCTGACCTCACCCTTCAGTCCTCTCCTCAGCCCTGAGGCACGTGTGTCCCAAAACGCACCCGTTTCCACTCGCGCCAAAGTGGGCGCCGGGAAACGCGTTAGCCCCGGGCTGCACGAGGACCTCCCGAGGAGGAGCCGCCGCGGCACCGCCAGCCCCCGGGAGCTGGGGCAGCGGAGAGAAACTCCGGGGGGCCGTCGGCAGCGAGGGGCGCGGGGACACGTACCTCAGGCCGCGCGCCCTCCGCCGCGGGGTGTGTGGGGAGCGCGCGGGGGCGCGACCGGCTCCCGCCGCCGCCTTCGAGCGGAGAGCCACAGCGCCCGAGCCCGCGGCCGCCCTTCTCCCGCCTGGAGGCCATTTCTCCACAGCCGACCGGGGCAGGAGGGGGCGCCGGGCCGAGCGTCCCCGTCAGACTCGCGCCTTCCCTGCGGCTGACCCCGCGGCGCCCCCCGCGCGGGCGGGAGAAGCGGCCTGAGGGAAGGCTGAGGTAACGGGGCGCGGGGGGCGGGGTCGCCGCCCGCCCGCCCAATCACCGCGGCCGCTCCCGCTCTCCGCATACATTATGCTAATGATGCCTCCCGCTCCGGTCCCACCCCCGCGCCCGCCCCTCGCGGCTGTCCCGGCGGGCGGGCGGTCGAAGGTGAATACATTATGCTAATGAGGTCTCCCGCGCCCGCCCCCTCGCGGCTGTCCCGGCGGGCGGGCGGGCGAAGGTGAATACATTATGCTAATGAGGCGGGCGCCCGCCGGCGGGGCGGGAGGGGCGCGCGGCGGCGGGGCTGCGCCGCGGGGGTCGGGGGAGGGCGGGCGCTCGGGGCGCGCGCGCTCCTCTCGCTCTCACACGCGCTCGCACCCCGGCTCCCCGGAGGGGATATAAGGCTCGCACGCGCGCGGCTGAGGAGACGCTTCGGGCAGCCGCCGCGCGGGCCTGGCGACGCGCCTCCGCTCCCCGGCCTCGCGCCGCCGCTCCCCGCGCGCCCGGCCCCGTGCGCCCCCGCGCCTCCTCAGCCCTCTCCAGACGTACAATTTTTTTTTTTTTTTTTGTGACTGGAACCGACTCCAGGTGAGAAACAGGTCGGCGTGTGGAAAACCCTGAATGAGGAGAAATTAGGCAAACTAACCCGCGCGCAACAGGTCGGCTCCGGGGCGCCGGGCCCGCGGCCCGCGGTGCCGTCTGTGTGGACCTGACGCGCGGCCGCTGCCGGGCTCCGAACCCCGGTCCGAGGCGCAGAAGCGGAGGCGGGTCCGGCCCGCGGGGTGGGCGCTCACCAAGCCCCGGTCCGGCTCCGGCCGCGCCAACTAGTTGTGCCGCCCCCCGCGCCGAACTTTGCAGGAACCGGCCCTTTTTCCTTCCTCGGGAGACGCCGCCGCGATGCTGCTGAAGAAGCCGGCCGGGAAGGCAGCGGCCCGGGAGCCGCGCTCCGAGGACCCGGGCCCCGCCGGGCCGCGCTGCGCCCGCCCCGTGCCCCCGTGCGCCGCCCTGGCCGCGCTCCTGTCGGTGGTCGCCGTGACGGCCTGTCTCTACCTGGGGGTGCAAACCAGCGCCCTCCAGGCGAGGATCGCCGCCCTCGAGTCCGCCAAAGGCGACCCTGCCATCCGCGTGCTGCCTGATTCCCTGGACCAGCTGAAAGCAATGGTGCAAGAGAAGGTGGAGCGCGCTCTGGCTCAGGTGTGGAAGGCTGGGGTTCTTTGCACGTGGAGAACGCCTTGCACAGGCTTTCGGTGCGCGCGGCCAGCCTCTCCGCATGCTGGGGTGGCTGCGTGTGCATTCGCTGGGCGACCCTCTAGGCCCCCTGTGGCGTACATTCCTCTCAGCACATCCTCTGCTATCGCCCTCTGTCCTTCCCCCTCTTCCTGACGTTTGCATGCGGAACACCTGAGGAGGTCTTGCGGGGAGGGGGGGCCAGAATAGGTAAGGGGGCGTTTTATCTTTTCCTGAGCTTCCTGGACTCGAACGCCCGCTGCTCTTCCCCACCCAGTGTGTGGAGAACATTCTTTGCAGAGATAACATCTGTGTTCGTCCTCCCATAAGATCAGAGGTGTTATTAGTATACAAAGAGTAATACTTTGTAAGAGGGAAATAGCCCT
This sequence comes from Talpa occidentalis, assembly GCF_014898055.3. Classification (NCBI taxonomy): domain Eukaryota; kingdom Metazoa; phylum Chordata; class Mammalia; order Eulipotyphla; family Talpidae; genus Talpa; species Talpa occidentalis. Next base: position 96,580,688 of record NW_023601322.1, read on the forward strand.
ACATGATTATAACGCAATGATTTCAACCATTGAGTGTTTACTTAGTAAATATATATATTTTTTAAATCATGGCTTTATTTTTTCTAACACAGAGGTGTTGGAGTTGAGCCTAGAGAGGAATCTGTGTTATGCCTATCAAGCCCAGGGTACGCTTCAAATTAGAGTTAGGAGGATTTCTGGAACTTGCCTTCCCCAGAGGCTGTTTGGAAGTAGTTGCCACTCAACACGATAAACAGTTGACCTTCATGCATGAAATGTCCATATACAAACCCATAGCTTACCTAGAGCTGCAAAATGTGAATGCCAGGGTTTTGCACTGGCTGATATACTTGAGCCGAGGGAGAGGGTGATGGTGGCAGTGGTTGAAGAATGGAGAAAGATACTATGCACATCCTGTAGTTTTGATGCCATGTCAGTGCTCATTTTCTTTTTTTAGGACTTGGGTACTATTACCTTTTGACTGACGTCCAAGTCCATATGTAAACGTGACTTTTGCAGGCTATCCATGTTGGTGAATCAAGCATCTGGCCAGAGAGTCAGGTGGTCCATTTCTCTATGGTGCTACTGATGGTTCTTAATACCTTTTCTTTTCCTACAGAAATCCTACGAGCATATGGCTAAAATAAGACTCGCAAGAGAAGCACCTTCAGAGTGTAACTGCCCGGCAGGTAAATGGTACTGATTTAACCATGTTTCCTCCACAGCAGAGCACTTGAAAACAAAAGTCCTGTCTGTCAAGTCTACCTGTAATAATAGTAAAGAAAGAATGCAGACCCAACTTACTTTAATAAAATCAACATGTCTTAGTCAAAAGAATAGCAAAGAGAGCTCCAAATATTATTTTAAGCAGCATTCCAAATCCTGGTATGGGAAAGCAGAGGACATCAAGATAATCCCCCAGGAAAATATGGGCATGATGCTCTTCCAAAGTTCTTAGATTCACAGAAAAGTATTCTCCAATTTTACTCAATAATTTTATTTTCTATTGTGAAAAAAAATTCCTTGGTGGCTCATGTTACATTAGTCTTGGTCTCCGTTTGTTCCCTTTGACACAGAATTGTATTAGTTAACCTCCTTAACTTCTCTTGCTTTTATTCTTCTCATTCAGAAATGTTCTCTTTTATCCTATTGCTGAAGATGAGGACTGAAAAGAAGTTTGTGCTTTATCTTGGGCTTTCCATCATAAAATATAGCATATTCTCATTGTCTTCTCAGAAAAAGCTCTTCTACGTACCATTTTCTGTGCTGCTTTAGGGAACTGGATTAATGACAGCATATCAGTAGAAGGATGGAGAAAAGCACCATCAGAGAACAGACTCCCCTGGGTAATCACTAAATCTTCCTTCACAGACTTCTGAGGCTTGGTAGTCAGTGAGCTGAGGGCTAACAATTTAGAAGGCCTTGGAATATGGCCATTGGACAACATCTTGTGGATTCAACTGATGTAAGCCGTGAAAAACTCCCAGGAGTCATGAGATTTTATTTCAGATCGGTCTTGTTACTGCATTTATGAATATTTTAGTTTCTTTATATCATCACTTTTGGAAAAGTATGTTTCTTACATTATCTTTAATGTTCAGAAACATGATATTTAGATACTTATCTATGGGAAGGCTAGTCTGTGTATTTTTTCATATTCTGAGGGTTTTTTAATTCTTTTTCATGGTAACTTGTTTAGACACAGCTAAACCAGGCACCATGTTTAGAAATTCTATATGTCAGCTTCTCATTGTACATCATAACCAATTTTACTATTTATGTTCTGCTGGATTGTTAACCATTATGAAACTATAGTGGTTTTTTTTTTTTTTTTTTAATGAAGCTCTTTCTGTGGACAAGACATTCAGAAATAGGAAAACAAAGAGTTAAGGTTTGACATCGTAGGCTTACTTTTAAGTTGTTTTAAGTTGGGCAGGACCTCAGAAGTCAGAAATTCAAGGAAGGCACTTTTCTCCTGCAGGACTTAACTCGAAACAACCTCATCAGCCTATAGGGATTATTTAAATCCCCAAAACAGTTGGTACCAGACTTCACTGATCAGACCACTTAAGAGATCAGCCTTTTTTCTGAATACAGTATTCTTCCTGAAGAGGTGAACACTAACCAGTGTTTAATTCATCGGATTCTTAGTCAATGAGGTAAAAAACTGCTTCATGTTGTTTATGTAAAGGAGTTGTTAGTTTGACAACAACCTAATTCATAATCTGGAATAAATAGGACATTGAGAGTTTACTTTAAATTATCTTGCAAGATCATTTTGAATCATTTATCTTTCTAACATATTAATTTGATAATGTTAAATTAATATGTTAGAAAGATGGTTTCACCATCATAAATAAATAATAAACAAGCACAAGATAAGTGGCTCTTTCTATGGCTTTTTTTTCTCACACTCTCACCAATGGCTGCTTTACTTTCTTGCCACCACTAGAGCTCCACATCACATCAGTTTTTACCAGGTTACTTGCGAGGTAAATATCTGAAGGTGCATCCTCCAACCCATAGACTGAAAAGATTTCTTGCTGACAAATCGCTGTGACAGAAGTGGTCTCTGCGTGTAGAGTAGTGTGATGTCATCAACATTAAGGTTTTATGTTGCAAATAGTATCGTGGGAAAAACACGTGATGTGGGCTTTTGGTCGGTGAGGGACTGTCTCTGGGAACGAATCAGGGAGAAGGAGCTTTCCACCTGGTTTGGCTGTCACCCCGGTTGGCAGTGACTGAGCGTTGTCACCCGACATCTGTTGGTAGGCAGAGTGAGACAAGTCTGTGACCTCAGCTCAGTTCCTGTGGACACTTGCCCACCCCTTGAAGTTGACACTCTTGTTGACAGTCCCCGTCACAGAGCCAAGGGCTGATAGCAAGGGACTAATGCTGTGTGGTTTGTGTTCGCTTTAATCACTTTTCGTAGGACTTAGCTCCACTGGGGTTTTTCCAGGTAGGCTATAAGGAAATCATAGAGTTGATAGACCTTTTTTTCTTAAAAACACAGGAAGGAACTTGTGTGGAAGAGGGATGAGAAAGACTACCATTGAATGGTTTCTAATGAAAAGGGAAGCACTTGCTCTTTTCATCTGTACAACAGCCCTGAGAGCTAAGTATTAATAATCTCGTTTTACAGATGAGGGAACTGGACTCAGAAAAGGTGACCAACTTAATATAGGATGGGCAAGGTGGAGATTCATGCCCACATCTGACAGTGTCAAAAGCCTAAAGTTAATGAGGAATAGAAAATGAGTACAGGTTTGGGAGCTGGACACTTCTGGATTGCAGCCCTGGGTCTGCTAGTGAATAACTAACCTTGGTCAAACTAGTGAACTTCTCTGTGTTTCGTTTCTTTCATCTACAAGAAAAAGAAGTGGCTAATAATATCATTCTTATAGGGTGATGATTTATCTGAACAGCCTGGCATATTAATGGTTTTTCACTAAATGAGAGTAGTTCCTTTTCTTTTTACTACAGCAGGTCCTTGGATAAAGTCATTTTGTGAAAATGTAGATCAGCATTTGGGGCTACTGTCTGCATGGAGTTGGCATGGTCTCCCCATGTTTAATGTGGGTTTTCTCTGGGGAATCCATTTTCCTCCCATATTCCTAAGATGGGCACGTGAAGTTCACTGGTGAGTCTCAGTAGTCATGGTCAGAGTGGTGGTTGTGGAGGGGGCGGTGGGCAGGGTACACCCTCTGTTGGAAAGGTGTCCTTTTCAGGGAAGAGTCCCATCATGCCCCTGAGCTGCTGGTATGGGTTCCCTCCATCTGCCTCCTGAATTGGAGTAAGTGGAGTGGAAAATGAATGAATGACTACAAATAGAAATGATTTTTAAATATTAGATGTGTTTTGGATTTTTATTTAGGAGTTTGGTGATGTTTGTGTGACCAGAAATATGTCACAGGAAATTACTCTTGCTTTTATCAACTAACGTATTGGTCAGGCTGGTGTTTTTCTCTCTTTTCACTTACAGTTGCAGTGTCCAAGAATCTATTGATGACAGTAAGTGAGAACTTACTGTAAATTATGTGCTGCTTTAATTTGGTCCCTGGGACACCTGATGTAGGTGAGAAACTGAGGTTTGGAGAAGTGTAATTTCCTTGAAATGCAGTGATTTTAGACCGGAATACTTCTTGATGAAATAAATACACTGTAGACAATAGTCAAACCAGTCAGTATCTCTTAGTGCTACGTCAGAGAAGGTTAATCCTTTACAGATACTTATATTAGTCTCCTAAATTATTTTTACCAAAATCGAGGGAAAAAGTTTTTGCCTTTTAGTTCAACCATGATTGAAGTAGCTAGAACCTGGACTTAAAGAGTATGAGTATAGTAAAAATGTCATTAAGGTTTTGATTCCAGGTATTTACAAAAGGAAGACTCTTAACTGTATAACTCTTACTCACATTTATTAATAGCTTATGATATTTACTCATTTTAAGTATGTGATCTAAAGGTAAAAAAATTAAGTTTTAGGCTTGGACAGCCATCACCATAATCCAATTTTCAATCCCATTTGTTGCCCCCACCCCGCCTTTACTTCTTCTATGCACTCAGCAGTTACTCTAGAATGATTTTGAAGGTTACTTGTTGATTGCCCAAATATAAAGAGCCTGCTGTGTGCCAAATACCATGGTAGCTGCTGGGAATACCCCAATGCAAAGGTCAGCTTGGTGTCTGCCCTCAGGAAGCTTACATTTTCATGAGGATGACTTATAGTTATTTTCAAATGTCAGGAATTTTCAGTCATGACCAGTGCAACCAAGTAAAAGAATAGCATGCTTTGGAGCACTTGATCAAAATTTCATCCATGTTGTAAGCACTCAAGTTTTTTTTTTTCCTTTTCTTTGGGAAGAGCAGAGAAATTCAAAACAGGAGAAAATCACAAAGTAGAAAACCTGGCATCTGATTATAAATAAAAGCTCCAGCAATGGATAAAAAGCTAATTTGCATAGGCTTTTGGCCTGTCAAGAATTTATGGTCAGATACAGGTACATTGGCATGCCTGGTGCCTGGTATGTCTGATTCACCCACACGGAAACCCCAACTGAAACAAAATGGTGCTTTAATATACAAAGATTTGTGGTAGAGAGGATGGCGATTTATCCTTCTGCTTCTCTGAAAAGTGAGATTGGGGTTGAATAAGAAACAAACCTTCCTGCTGGGTGATACTGAGCATCCCTGGATCTGGCTCCTTCACATTCACTGACAGTCTGTAAATGGAGTGCAGCAAGCCAAGTGTCTGGGGAGTTAAGATAGAGATAAAAAGATATACTCTGGTCATTTCTGAGGTCTCTCTCCACCCTCTTAGTCTGTGAAAATGATTGTATGCAAAATAAGAACAAACGTAAACAAGCAAAGTACCTGCAAGTCTATTGCGAGTGTCACAGCCTCTGGTGACTGAATTGGCAGCCTCTCAGTGAGGGGTGGAAATCAGTGTTTATCATAGCCTGAAAAGTTTTTGCACCCTTTCTCCTTCTATGAGAAGACCCCCTAAGGCGCTTTGCTAACACGATTTTATTTTATCATATAAAACTTGTATTTCCCACTAACATGTTTTTTCCCTTAGGTTGGGCAGTTTGCTAATTAGCTGCACAGTGAATCAAGTACGTACATCAAGTACAGGCGTGATAGCATATAGATTTTGAATTCTGTGACAGAGAGTCAGAAACTGGTTGAAGAAAGACAGCAAATTAGAATGCTGTGTTTAAATGAGAATAGCAGGGATTCCCCTCCACTATTAAGGCCAAATAATATAATGTGGAGTCCCACAGCCTCCAAGCATTGGTGTGCAGTGGTTTCTGTCCTAATGAGCACAACAGTTAGAGTATAACACTTTTAATTGGCAGCTGGCAAAATGCCCTCTCACCCAAAGGGCCAGGGACATTGCTTTCCTGAAGTGGTATTGTTGTCTCTTTGCCTCTCTTCTATTTCTCTTGACTGTAAGATAGTCAGAAGCCCATTCTTCAAACATTCTTTTCACTTGCTGACCTTAGTGATTCTGTTTTGTCCATGAGCTGGGAATTATTTAAGAGAGAGATATAAATTCTGCATAAAGGTTAATTCTTTCTTGCTCCTTTGAAGAAGGTGGAGGTACTAGTAGCTTCCTAGGGACCTAATCACCTACTGTGCTTCTGATTGGTTTGTAATTGTGCAAAATCAACTGTGTGATATTTAAAAACCAGCACTTGAGTGTGAAAATTAGGTCTAGGAATGAAGAGGGAGGGCACTGCTCGTCAGGATTAAGTAAATGGAGAGCCGGTGGGGAAACACACTAGCGCAAGACTGTTTTACAGTCCGGGGAGCTTTTCCTGCTGTAAGGGAACCTCACTAGACACTCATCAAAATAACATCAATCTGTGTTATCGTGAGTGGAAACCATCCAAAACCTATTATGAAAAAGTGTTTTTATTCCATCCTACCGCTTTATAAACATTCCTTGGTGGTTTGATGGAAGCTGAGAATGTGAAAACATTGCTAGAGTCAGTCTGGGTTGCAGGCTAAAGCCTAGTCTGTGGCCACCAAACAAAAGGCCCCGTCCTCCCCGGCTTGCTGATAGGGGTGACGTTCCCTGCAAGGGTTTAATGCTTCATGGATATTTCAAATTTTGTTTCAATGTGTGGCATGTTCACATACTGAGCATAGGCTTTTTGGCCTGCTCTCCTTTTACTTACACATGCATAGCTACTATTTCATTTGGAAGGTGTTCAGCCATCTTGCAATTTAAAAAAAAATTTTTTAAATCGACTTTTTTTTTTTTTTAAAGATGTATTTATTTATTTATACAAGCACTGGGTACAGTCAGAAGCACGGGAAGGTGAGAGAATTCACCAGAGCCAGAGCGGGGAACAGAACAGGTAGACTGACGAAATACACTGCTGTGGGGAGCAGTGGGCGGCAGGGATCGAACCTGCGCTGCAGAGGCTGCGGGTAGCTTTGCAGCCCAGTGCTCAACCACTGCGCCACCAGGGGAGGCCCTTAAAATCAACTTTTAAAAAGGAGGAAATGCCTAAGAGTAGGAGGAAGAAGTGGAAATCACTTACAAATGAAAGCTGATCACTTTTCATTGGTATCATATATTCCTTCAATGATTATTTCGTGAATCATTTTACAATAGAATTCCTTAAGGAAATGCCACCAGAAGGCAGGCACCTTCCCTTTGTGGCCACTAGGGGGAGGAACGGAGCTGAATAGTTAGACTTCCTGTGGCCTGTGAGCTCCTTCTCCGTTAAATTTCTGACCTCTGTCTCTGCATGTCTATGTGCAATGGCAAAGATTAATGGAGGAAGCGAGTAATTTCTTCCATCTATATTTGAAGACTAAAGTGTCCCAGCAGCTTTAAGATATCCGAAGTAAATTTAGGTATCTTAGCTATCTAAGATATTTAAAGTAATATTTGTCAGTAATACAAGTGGCATTTGAATTTGTCCAGAAGTGTAGTTGTGTAGTAAATAAATTCTTATGTACAAATTTCAGGCTAGAATTCCAGTGGGGAGAATAAGCAAACTAAATGTAATTGCATTTACTAGGTGGGGATTTTGTGCTTATGTTTCATAATTTCTCAGAATCAAGAATCATTTGCAGTTGCTACCATGGTTTTGACATCATTTCAACTTGTTATTGCTGAAGTTGTCACATGATAAGATAGTTGGACTATGTTCTTTATTTTTATCACATCGTGTTCCTTGATCTGATTATTTGGTCTGATTTGCCAGAAATGCTAAAAATTATCTTCATTTGGATATTAGTAGTTTAGATTTTAGGTGCTCTAGGCTTCTGGATTATGTGTACAACATTTTTATTCTTATATTTGAAATGTGATTAGCATATTTAAAGATAATCATCCAGTTAGGCTGAGTGACTGGGTAAAGGACATGAACTGTAGCCAGCTCTAGTGTGTACATTATGGAAATATTGAGAGTGAGAATATGTCTAACAAGAAGCAGCCTGGTAGAGGTGGGACTAGGGTGGATTTTCTTTACCAAAGAGTTCAGGTGTAGGGACACTAAAAGCAGGGTTTATCAATAAGCCCACATTCCCTGTTCGCTCTTTACCATTATTCTTAAATTTTCTATTGTAACAAAATTCTGGAATATGGTACAGCATCAGAATGTCTACAGCCAGCTCTTTCACTCTTGTAGCAGCTAATGGGTGACAACAATTGTACCCAACAATCGCAGCAAACCTGTCTACTTCAGGTCTATTGTAGGGCAAGAATGGTGTTCTTATTTTTTGATCCTTAAGCTGGTAGAATTAGATATGCCAGGAAAATTGACAGAGGTCTCACCCAATGTTCCTGTAGCTTGGTCAACTCTGGGGGCAATTCTGTTTGTATTACCCTTGTAAGAATTACGATAAAACTTGAGTTCATTTTCAGGGTCTCCAGAATCTAGCTGGTATTTTTAGATGTGCACGATAAAATCTTAAGACATTTCCGCCAGCCACACCCAAAAGCCCACTTTTGGACTTTCAAGTCCTGCTAGAAATACTGACAAATCCTAGGCCTATGTGAACTTTGAAAGATACTTTTTACTGAATACTTTTGTACTGAAAAAATTAGGGGTCAAGGTTAGAGCAAGTAAAGCTTGAATGGAAACAAGCTTCTTAAATAATTGCCTTTCTGAGAATGGTTATCATCCTCTTTGGGAGTCAAGTGAGTGAGGTGACCCTCAAGGCACATCCTCACGGCTAAGTGGTCTCACGGCATCATCATCCTTCCTTCCCAAGGAAAGGGGCTCAGGACTCCAATCCCACCAACCTCATTTACACGCTCCACGGCTGGAGCTCTGGCTAGTGTCTGTGTATCCCTGGGGCTTATTGTAGAGTTCTCCATGGAAGGTTTTCATAAAAGTTCATCATTATTACAATGAAGATCTCTCAGCTTGCCTTGGATGAGGACTTTTATTGTGGTTTATCTCTTTCCATATACTAATATTCTTAGCTCTGTACCTTTTTAACACGTTCTCTGAGGACTCTGTGAACCAGAACGTATGAAAGTTTATATAAATCGTGATCAAGTCGTTCAAGGGTTTTCAACATTTTTTTTTAAAGGCTGAACACTTTCAAAAATGAAATCGTATGAAATACCCAATATAAGAACTCAGATACAATGTTAGCTACACACTGATTGACCTAGTAGGTCAGAGGGCGCGGAGACCAAGACCCTCTATGCTGTCTCTGCTGCCCACGCACCTCCCCATCTTGGCTACTAAGATAACCCCAAAGATCATAAAGACTCTATAGGAAACTGTTAGGAACCACTGAAATCCCTGTGTCTAGGGATGCATGTATTTGTCAACCCAAAATTCTGTAACTAGAAGCATTACCGGGAATGATGCAACATCTTTTATTAAAATGAATGGAATCCAGAAATGACTGTTAATGTGATATTGTCCCTTTAATGGGTGTAGCAGTCCAGCATAGCAGATGTAAGAATAATAGCCATATTCTTGGGAAGCTGGGAAGATCACTTGTGTGGCTGAGCAGGATTCATCAGGAAATCAAAATCTCACCACCTCTTTTTTGTTAAAGTCACTTTTCAAGCCTTCAAGTCACAATATTGCTCTTATTTTAATGACGGTTTCTTGTGTTTTTTTCAAAGTTTCTTTGTATTTTTACTTCTTTAGTTCTAAATAGTCACATAGGGCTTTATGACCAAGTCATAGCAATCCATTGCCTTTTTTATATACTTATATAAAGTAGGTGACTTTGAACTAATAGTTAGTACTAATTTTCCAAGTAGGGTATGAAAAATAGTTATCTCCAAAATTATATATTTTTGTAGGGAATCTCTATTGTGGAAAAGTTATTAAAGATGCTTCTGAGATGTTCGAGACTTTCTTGATTTTTATTTGTGTGCTACAGTGCTATTGTTTATGTATTGAAATTTGAATTGATAGTACAATGAGAACATATGATTTGTGCATCTATGGTTAAAGAATAATAGGAAAAACCTTCAGGAATTTTAGCTTTAGCCAATAGTGAATGATATATACAGTACTTTTCAGCAAAAAAAAACTGTAAATCTGGCTACAATCATATTGTAGCAAGTACTGAAGAGGAAATTTGAAAGACAATACTCTACCTCCCATTGAAATGAATGTCCACTGTCATCGGCAATGCTGGTTACTGTGTGAGTAGCTAGTTGTGGACAGTAGTTTGGCTGAGTGCAAGGCCTGCATCAGTTGTCTCATTGGACAGTTTGCACGATGACACAATAACTGTACAAGTAATTCAGCTTTGGGAAGCAACTTATTTTCTCTTCAATGCAGTCTCAAACCATGGGCTTTGAGGGAATCTGCAAGAGAAAAATGACTAAAAAAGGGCAGCTTTAGTCACTTTGCCCTCTGGCAAAAGACAACCATCAGTATGGCAGCAAAGGTAGGAAGAGCTGAGCAAGAACCTAGGCAGGAAACGTTCATTTATGCACAAAAAGAGGCTTGACCAAGCAGACTGTATCTCTTAAATTTGCTTCCCAAATCCTACGGGTATACTGACAACTTCCCAGGAGTTTTAGCAGCAAGTCTGACAGTGTGGCTTAGCATTACTATCCACATCATGCATCTGGAAGTTTTTAATAAAAGAAAACTCTGGCATTGAGAAATTACATCCATAAAGTAACAGAGGCTTTCGTGTTCTTGTCTATCACTTCCTTCTGTGCAAAGTCATTTAATACTCTAAACTTTAGCTACTTTTTTAGGATACTTCTCTGAATATTGGTTTGGTTTTGTAATCAGGATCATTGTAAGGAGTGGCAAAACTTAGGTTACCACTTTTGGAATATTAAAAAAGGTTAACGTATGTTTATGCCAACAGTATCCTTGAATATTCTTGAAGGCTGTTTTCTACATGAGGGCCCATGGCACATTTTATTCAGGATGTGTTTGCATGCTTTACGCCTTCTGTTTGAGTGGAGCATCCTTCCTCCATCATGGGTCCTCAAAAAAGAAATCCAGCTAGAGGAATTTTATGCCCAGTCGCATTTACTCTGTGTGTGTGTGTGTGTGTGTGTACATGCATATGTATTTATCATACATCGTTTTATCCCATTTTTTACAAATATCCACTCTTGTTTGATTGTAGTTCTAGACCACTAGCACTTGAATACCCACAAGGTTTTAGCAGCTATGGGATGTGATGAGATTAATAATGTTCCCTGAACTCCTGAAAACCAGCAGTGAACACGGCCAGCATAACCAGAGAAGTGAGGTTCTGTTAGAATCTCAGGGGATAAGCATTGCTTTACTAAGGATCTGTTTTTGGCAAACAGAATAGACAGGCTTGTCTCTGGGATAGGGCCATGTATCTATGAGACTATAAAAATAGAGGGCCTTCTGTGTTCCGAAGTACAAACTCTGATCTAGTTAGACACTCTCCTTCTATCCTCCCTCACCTTCTCTCACATGCATTTGAGCTTGATTTCATCTCCATTCTAGACGACTGTGCCCAGCTCACTCTTCTCTCTCGTGTGACCCATCAGGGGCTTCACACCCATAGGTCACCAAGCTTCTAGACTTTTCCTTGGTAATTAGCTATACCTGTTATATCTGACAGCTTAGCTAACAAATAATGAGTGGTCATCATCAGTGGAAAAATATCAACACTTCTTCCAAATTTCAAAAGTTAACTCATGGCTTCTCAAAAATGACTGTGGAAAGATAATTTTCCAAACAGGTAAAATCATGACTTTTTTATACAGATGTGAAAGGAACATGTGTTAAAGATTTTACTGAAGTCATTAAACAAGTAACTAATAAGATGTTATAGCCAGTTTAAAGGAGAATTTGAAGACAGATACATTTATAATTCCAGTATATTGAACTTGAGTATAAATGGAGGCAAAACTAGATTTTTTACAGTCAGGGAGGGAAATCAAGTGTATTCAGTCAGAAAGAACTTGCATGTCTGTTGACAAAAGATATTTTGCTTTGCTATTAGTAGTTTCTGTCACACAGATTTATAAATTACCTCCCAAAGAATCAGAGTTGTACTGGCCGTGTTCATTCCTGGTTTTTAGGAGCTCAGGGAACATTATTCATCTCATCACATACCATATCTGCTAAAACCTTGTGGGTATTCTAGTGGTCTAGAACTACAATCAAACAAGAGTGGAGATCAGGGGGGTTCTAGACAGATACATCATTTTCCACTGGGTCATGTATTTTCCCTGCCTTACAAAAGCAACTACACAGGAAAAAATCCCTAGGTAAGCAGAAATTTTAAAAGTATTTCTTTTTCTTCAGTGCAGTAATGGTTGTTTATTACCTATAGCTTTCCATGTTCCATCAAACAGGTTAAGTGACTGTGTTTGTTGCCCCTGGGACTTTGGGCCAATGTCACTTCCCTGGCCAATGTTGCCTCCAGTCTTCCTCGGCACTTCCATCCTGGTCCCCTCACTTTTATCAGATACCTTGTCTGTGGCCCATTCTTCTGAGATTACCTGCCTGTCCTTGCCACTGCCCTCTGTCTTGGCCCTGCCATGTTGGATCATTTCCTCCCTCCACCACTTCTTACCTGCACCTTCCCCTGGACCAGCACCTGAGTCCTCAACCACCCAGGTAGGATGGGTGGATGTACACCTCTGCTCCTACTGTTCCAGTTGCCGCCACCTTTTGGCTGAACCCACTTGGATTTTGGCAGGAAAGTGGCCGAAGCTAGGTAATGGCCCTGCCTCTACGTTCTATGGAGAAAGTCTGACAAAATGGGGACTGAGGGTGGGCAGGGAACATGAGGTGACTGATAGTTTTGTAGGGAATGATTTTCCTTCATTCAGAGGCAGCTCATATAAGGCTATATTCATGTAGCCTCATATGACTAGGTAGAGGCAAGAGTTAATTATAAGTGTTAGACATTTTGAATGTCTGTATTTAAAATTTACCTATTGTGGGTGTAACAGACTTCTGGTATACTTCAGCTCCAATCACTCTGGCAAAGCTGAAAGGAATATGTATAGAGTAGTCTCAGAAAATTTTTTTATTCAATTAATAGAATATTTATTGGGATTTACTATGAGTTAGACCCCATGTCATATGCCCTACTCTTTAAAGCAAGAAGTAAGCTGCAAAGTTCTTGGGAAGGAATAATTGCATCAGATTATGCAGGCCTAAAACCACAAGAGAAGAAAAAGCTGTAAAAGTAGCCAACTGTATCCAATTTTATGGATTTAAAACTACAATGATAATTGGTATTTGAACTCATAATTCCACTTCATTTACTTTCATGATTTCAAAAATAGCATCTTGTTCTTAGGGAAGCAGTATGTGAATTTTTCTTTTTCCTGAGAAAATTGAAACATTTTCCAATGAGCTTGGAGATGATCTGCAGAAATGCTGGTGATACGCCAATTAGATGAGCAGTTTTTTTTTTCTGATGACAAATCATCTCTGTCAGTTGTTAGGTCAAGTGTGACATTTTTAACCACCTCGCTCCCTCCAGCAGGCCACCTTTCATGGCAGTTATTTTTAGGGAGACTTGCAGACTCAATAGCATGTTTGCTAGCGAAGACAGAGTCTGGGCCTCTAGTCTCTGTTAGGTCACAATGAAAGACACCCATTCGGGTGTCTGTAAGTAACTGTGGCAGGCCTTCTCATCATGCTCACTCTTCACATTTGGGGCTGGAAAATTCTTCATTTTAGGGGTTGTCTTGTGTCCTGTAGGATGTTGAGCACCATCCCTGCCCTCTGCCCATTAGATGCCAGTTGCACCGTTCATTTTCCACAACCAAACATGCCCCCTCATATTCCCAAAGGTCTCCCAGGGACCAAAATCCCCAGCCTCCTAGTTGCTGAACCTTTTATTAAGGATACCCAAGTCAATAAGGGAGGCAGGAACGTCAACTCTGTGGTTCCTAGAACAGGAGGGTGGTCACTCAGCAGGTCACAGAGGTCATCTCACTTGCAGAACCCTCATGGGCTTCAGAATTTTCTCTCTGCTTCTACAGCTTTGGTGAAAGTTTCTCTCCTCTTTGCCTGCGGCTCCTTTTGCTTATGGTCAAGTTGTTGACCTTTTCCTTTGTGTTTGATTTCAGCATTGTTAAAACAGCCGGTGCATATGACAAAAATGCAAATTTTTGAAACTGGTATATGCTATCCTGTCTCTCTCCCCAGAGGAGTCTGCTGTTGGGATGTTTTCCCAACACAATTTGATTTACATGTTCTGTTTTAAAGGCTATACAGTATCTATTGTATGAATGTACCAAAATTTATTCATTTAGAAGGCAGATCACTTTTGTTCAGGAGCTGTATCTGGTTTTCTTATTTTGTATTAAAGATTCCTTGGATTCTTCTTTTCCATACAACCTCAAGCTATGTGTGTGGATATTACTTGGTATGCATTTTGCTTAATAGATAATTGTTTACTAAATATTTTTCTGATGTATTGTGCCACTGACAGTATTTAACAACCACTTTCAAGAAAACCCCAAACCCTGATTTTTAGCACCTGCAGATTTTCAGGGTATAAATTTTATCCCACCCAGGTTCTATTTCAAGTTCGCTGACTAGGAAAGGGTACGTTTGGGTGCTTCTTAGCTTTGCTTTTTTTTTTTTTTTTTTTTTTTTTTTTTTTTAAAGATTTATTTCATTATTTTATTTATTTATTTTTATTTATTTATTTATACAGCATTACAGTCAGAAGCGCGGGAGGTGAGAGAATTCACCAGAGTTACACTGCTGAGGGGAGCAGCGGGCGGCAGGAGAGGTCTGCGCGCCATGTGGGACCCTCCTCCGGTGGCCGGGGAGCAGCCGGTGATTGAACCGGCGATGCAGAGGCTGCGGGCAGCTTTGCAACCCAGCGCTCAACCGCTGCGCCACCAGGGAGGCCCACTTAGCTTTGCTTTTAATTTAATTTATTTCATTGTGAGTTATTAAAATGGTGAAGACAACTCTGTTTGACTGTGGGCTTGTAAAATCCTGAAAGTGGAATCGGATCTCCCAAATCTGCTTCCAGCAATGCTGGCCCTGTTTCCGTCTTGAGTGTATCGTGACGTTCTTGGCAAAGCCTCCAAGTGGTAATATTGGTTCTCATCATATTTTAGAATCTCCATGTTGGGAGGTTCTCTAAAGCTTACCTGGATTTACATTCCTTCTGATGTTTAGATTCCCTCAGTGAAATTGTAGCTCTAAGATCATTCAGCTTATGATTAGCTCTTGAAGGGCTATTCATTGTTGGGACTGGTCTATTTAAAATGTTGTCTTATTTTGTTAGGCTGATATTTATCTGCTTATGAGCACCCACCATTTCATTCTACACACCATCCACACCCTGTATCATTAAAAAATCAACAGAATACCTCTCCAAATATTAGAAATACCTGATATATTTCCCATTAAGGTTTTTGTTTTTGTAATCAATGCTCTGAGCTCATTCAGGTGTTCTAGGGCATTACTTCTTTCTTCAAGACTTGCACAGTCATCAGAGTAAAGCTCCAGGGAGAGAGAAGAAAGCTTTTCTAGTTCTACTTCTCTCATTCCATATACTGTACTGCTACCTAATTAAGCTTGAAATTACATTAATTTCCTTTCTGGTCCTATAATTCTACTGAGTGACCCTGAGTTTGGTGTTGATGAAAGCCCCCTAAGTATTTTTGATGTTGGTATATATTACAGCTGTTAAGTGCTGCCTTCTTCACTCTTCATTGTAGAACTTTTTTTTTTTTTTTTGGAAAGGGGAGGAAAACAATACTTGAGATTTATTTTTACTATAGTTTCATCTATTTTTACAGAATCCAACTCTCGCTTTATCAGGATTTTTTGAGATCATGGTTTGTTCAGTAAATTTCCAGCTCCTCTTGGGTTCCTGTAATTTGGAGATTTGAGAACCAACAGTGTTTTCTTCTGGTTTGGTATGAGATGCTTGAGCATGAGAGATTTCAGACAGCACAAGGGCTTTCTAGAGTTTTCCCTTTTGGTTATCATTGATCTATTCATGAACACCTTTGGAATTGTCTTTCCACTAGTGATCCTTCTACTTAACTGTCTTTCATGTCTTATAGTGCGTCTAGCTGAGTTTCAAAACACCATCTCACTCCCATGTTAACAAACACTCTGAAGAAACTAATCAACACAAATTAGAGACACTGAGTTAAGCAAATATAAGCAGATTTATTTACTATGTGATACATGTATGCTGAGTCCCCATAATTGTCTTGAGAAATGTATTTGTAAAAATAGTGTCTTTAAACACTAACCCATTAAAATTTTATAAGAGGTATATTTCTATTAAATAAAACTCACCAGAAATGGATAAAAGTATAAAGAAAAACACAACTCATAATCTAGAGATAGATCCTTATGTAGTATATGGTTCTTCCTTGACTCATGGTAAGGTTACATCCACATAAATCGACCCTAAATTGAGAATATTGTTAATTCAAATATGCCTTTAATGCACCTAATGAACTGAATGGCATAGCTTAGCCTAGACAAACTTAAAGTGGTCAGGATACTTACATTAACCTGTAGTTGGGCAAAATCATCTCATGTACAATAAAGTGTTGTACAGTAAAGTACAATAAAGTGTTGACTAGCTCATATAACATATTGAATACTGTGGTGGAAGTGAAAATAGTTTGTAGAGTATTCGTTATTTCCTCTCCCGATCTTGGGCTTGACCAGGGCCTTGGGTATCTGTATCATGAGCCTGGGAAAGGATCCAAACTCAGAATTTTAAGTGTATTTCTTCTTTAAGCATGCATATTGCTTTGGTATCATCATAAAATCAAGAGATCGAAAGTTGAACCATTGTAAGTCAGAGATAGTCTGTATTAGACCCATGTTTTAGTTTTTTTTTAAAGATTTATTTATGCATACAAGACTGGGGTATAAGCCAGAGGTGTGAAATTGAGAGGATTCACCAGAGACAGAGTGGGGAGCAGAACAGGCAGAAGGACCGAAATACACTGCTGTGGGGAGCAACGAGTGAGACAGGAGAGGTCTGCAGTGCCATGTGAGTCAGCTCCCTGGTTGGGGGATCGAACTTACGCTGCAGTGGCTGGTGATAGCTTGACAGCGTTTAGACTTCAACCCCTGAGCCTCCAGGGGGGCCCTAGGCCCAGTCTTAGGTACACATTTGTAGCCTTTCCTTTCCTAGTAATATTATATTATAAAAGTATCACTTATATATCAAACTACCTTGTTCTGCTTTAAAAGTTAGTTGTAATTATATTAACAAATAGTTAATATTATGTAAGTGCTATAATGCTTTTAAACATTTCCTTATTGTATGTTTAGATTAATTCCAGTTTTTTCCTGTTATAAATAATGCCACGATGAACACTGTTTTACATTAAGAATGTCTTTTAGAGCTACCCCTCCCCCCACCCAAAATCAATTCAAGATTTATGCATTGCTTTTGGGTGCCATGTCACTTTAGTTCCTTTTTTGGGTAGAAGATTTTCTTCCTCATTTCCTTTGTTTTAAATGACTAACTTTTTGAAGAGACCAGGACAGTTGTCTTAAAGAGTATCCCATGTGCCAAATGCATCTATTTGTGCCAGGTGTTATTTGGCTTTTCCCTCCATTTCTTGTGTTTTCTCTAAACTTTTTTTTTCACACATAAGGCTTTTTCTTTGTCGCCATTAAAAATCTGAATTCTAAACAGATTTTGGGCCTGCTGGCTCGGGGCCATCAGCTTATTCAACTTTAGCAGCTCTCTCATCCCCAGGAGGTCTTCCTGAACCACTGCCTCACCATGAAGCTCCATGAGTTTCCCAGGTCACATTTGTTCTCCTCCAGTGTTTGCACTTCTCTAACAAAGACATCATGGAGTCAATAAATAGATGGGCAAGCATGTTCTAAGTCTCTCCCAATGCTGTCTGGAATCAATTTATAGGCCACCTCTTTCAAGTTATTTGTCTACACCTCTTGGATGATGTTTTCAATCACTTTCTTCTGGGTTTGGCAGACCTGTTGGCGCCAAGTCTAAGAAGTCCACGTCTGATGGTTGCATTTTTTTTAGTAAAATCAACACAGAGCAGTCAATAGCCATCGGTAGTCTTGACATCAGTGTGAATGTCAATCGTGGTCTGCCATTTTTTTGGACCAAGTGTATTTTTCATGGGTTAAATCCATGCCCGGAAGTTAGTCAGGCATTTCCCTCTCTGAACATCTTTAGTGATTAACTTGAATTTTCCAAACACAGCTTCATCCTTTTACAAATCAGTAAGAGTCACCTAAAAAATGTGACTTTGCGGCCATCAGATGCAGTTTTGGTTCCTTTCTAACGCTGGATATATTGAATGTAGCAGGTGTTTTCGCATCATACCAGCCTTTCTTAGAAAATGGATCGACCACTTTCTTTTTGGCTGTTTTTGATAAAGCACTTGTTCTTGCCACTTTGTAAGCCACAAGGGTGTGTTTTCTGTCAACTCGATAAGATTCAGGTTAAATGTTTTTGGCAAGAATATTTTATAGGAGATACTATCGCAGCCTTTGTTCCTTTAACAGTAGAATAGAATTCCATTGGATGTGTAATTTAAAAATGCTCTCAATGGATATAAGAAAGTGAATGAATAACTATAAGAAAGTGAAAATCAAAATCAACAAAAAACTATGAACCAGAGACACTTTTTGGGGGGTGGGGGGCGGAGGGGAGGGATTGGGGTCAGAATGGGGGGGTTGCAATTGTATGGGGAATATAAAAATAAAATTTATTATTTAAAAAAAAATGCTCTCAATGGATGGACTTTGGAGTGTATCTTGTTTTCAACCCCCCTTTAAAAATATAGCAATGGGGCCTCCCTGGTGGTGCAAGGGGTTAAGATGCAAACTGTGATGCTGTCCACAGCCATTGTAGCACGAGTTTGATCCCTGGCCAGGGAGTAACCCACATGGCGCAGCAGACCTCTCCTGACTTGCCTGCTGCTCCCTTGAGCAGTGTATTTCACTCAGTCTGCATGTTCTGCTCCCTACTCTGTCTCTGTCTCTCACCCCCCACACCTCTGGCCTGTACCCCAGTTCTTGTATGCATATATAAATGAATCTTTTTAAAAAATAAAAATATAGCAATGCACTTTGGCAAAAAGAAGGGCAAACTCAATTTTTCTCATGTTTGCACCTTCCTTGTTTAGTCCTGCTGCAGTGCTTCATGCTTTAAAGTTTTCTTTGGTCCTGTGGAAGCCAGAGAGTTAGCATTCACAGGTGCAAAAGACATCAGTCTAAGAGCAAGGTAAGTACTTGAACCTTGGTGTGATCATATTCAAGTTGTTAAAAGGGCCACCAAATAGTGAAGAATTTCTTCACTGGCTGTAGTCTGAAGATTCCTATGAGAATATGCTCGATTGGAAACAGGGGGTGCAGAACAGCTTGGAGAAGCTTGGGGAACCCTACCTTCCTCATAAGATGACCTAAACCCTTAACTAGCTCTTAGATCCAGCCCCATCTTTTAGTACACTTAGTATGATTGGATTGGGGTTTCTTTATTAGAGCAGACTATTCATGTTTGGACTCTTAATGGTAGGATTTTCAGAACTGATCTAGTCTGCAGAAGATATCTTTTATAAAATAACTTTTATATTAGATACTTGCTCCCATACACTGTTCACTTTTGGGGAACTGGTAGTCTGCTCTAATTCTGAGAGAGGTATATTTTTGAAAAATCATAAAGCAGCTTTCCTGCTGGCTGAACAACTTTCAGACTTGCGTGTGAAAATCTTGCAGCTATCATCAAGGCAGAATTTGAAATTGAATATTAAACTAGTTGTAACAAATTGGAAAAATTAGTTTACTTTCTTAAAAAATTATGATTTTTAATTACAGTATTGTAACCAGTAAGTACTCAATAAAAAATAAATACAAATTTTTGTTGATGTGGCATTGGTTTATAACATTATATAGGTTTCAGGTGTATAGCCTTATAAACCAACATGTGTATATACGACATTACCTTCATCATGAACAGTGTAGCTTTCTCCCTTCACCATAAAATCCATCCTTTTCTTTTTTCTTTTTTTTTTTAAAGATTATTTATGCATACAAGAACTGGGGTGCAGGCCAGGGGTGCAGGGGGAGAGAGGATTCATCAGAGACAGAGCGGGGAGCAGAACTGGCAGACTGACTGAAATACACTGCTGAGGGGAGCAGCAGGCCAGTCAGGAGAGGTCTGCTGCGCCATGTGGGTCAGCTCTGGCCGGGATCGAATGCCTGCTGCAGCAGCTGCAGACAGCTTCATAGCACTGTGCTTAACCCTGTGTGCCACCAGGGAGGCCATGAATCCACACTTTTCCCCCAATTTACCCACACACTTCCTCCCTTTCTCTTCTGGTAACCACTATTTTGTCCTTATAGTATATGACATAATCCTTATTTTTGAAAGCATATCATATACTAAAATGATGTACATAAAATAAACATAGTTAAGAATTATCAATATTCTATGAGAGGATGAAGAGTAAGCTGGGAAGACTTTATAGAGGAGATTGTCTTTAACACCAGACAGTATATAGGTATATAGGTATATAGGTATTTGCTATACACTGATGGGAGATAGGGGGCGGGGTGGGGAAGAGAAAGCTCTCATGCTTTCCTGTCAAAGACACTGTGGAAAAGCTTCTGTCACTTTGGCATCATGCTTTCCTGTCAAAGACACTGTGGAAAAGCTTCTGCCACTTTGGCATCAGGGTGGCTGGGGCATAGCCCCTTGGGGCTGTTAAATTTCTACAACTCTACTGACTGATCACCTTCTAAAACAACTTTACAGAGAGAAACTCAACATTGCATTCTGTTCTTACTTTTGCCCAGGGTTGAATAGAAATGGTCATTTCTATTAATATTTCTTGTATACAGAGTGAAGGAGACCGAATCATTAAACCTCTTTGGGAAAACGCCTGTCAGCATTAAAGGGCACTTGTTTCCAAGGCAGGACGGATTGCCTGTCCAGTCCTCTTTTCTTCTCCTTCAGGCGCCTGGAGCATTCTGTAGTTGACTGTATCCACTGTTCTCTCTCCTGTGTGGCTAGATGTAACACGGAGGGTGACTCACATCTCTGTCTTGCTTTGTGCCCGAGCACACTAACCTTTTTGTGAGGCCATGGTTGGCCACCTCAGACTGAATCCTCAGACCTCTGGGGACAAGTGGCTTGTGATGAACTTCTGTGACAGACAGCCATCACTTCAAAGGCTGCGGACTGTCGGGGTTGAAGGAAACAATAATGGTCCATGGGAAGAGACTCACAGGGGGTCCTTTTTCAGGGCAAAAGGACTGATGTTCTCTCCATTTGGGATAACACACAATGCACAGTAGGGCCAGCACTGGCTTCCCGGGCGTGATGCATGCATGGCCCCTTCATGGTGGGAACATATGTTTTGTGTGGACCCCGCGGGGGAACATTTACTTGCTGCTACTGTTCTTTTCAACTGGTTTGTTGGTGAGTGGAGACTGCCTTTTTGTAGAGAGACAAAAAGGGGATTGAGTAGATCATTGGCTTCATAAAGAGGGTCATTGTATAGACATGTACCTTCTGTGTAAAAACTAATTTTGTATCTTAAACACAATCCAAGAGAAGTTCAACAGCCAGTAACTCTGGGTCTTAAGTATTTGTAGCGAGATATAACCAATGGCTTTTACTGTACCAGCACATACTGACACTGAAGTTACTCATCTGTCTATTTCATAAGAAGATACATAGTGTTATGTTCCTGCACAATTTATAAGTGTTGTCACCATACGTTCTGTATCAAGTTACTTAAGTATGCATTATGCCAGTTTTATTTGCTGGATTTGGTAATTTTTGGTTATATGTACAGTGACTTTTGCATACATATTTTGGAGCTAAGTACTTAATTAAACTTTAAAAAAGAAAAAATTATGTATTTTTCTGAATTCTTTAATTATAGGTTTTCACAAAAATTAATTAGCAAGATAATTTTCAGCATTTTGTGTGGTAGTCTCTTTACCCTAGAGTATCCTGGCATGTACTATATATTTAACAATATTAATGTAAAATGTCAGATGAAAGACTGTTATGTATTCATTTTATAGAAGATAATAATCTGCTTTCCATAGTTGTCAGCTGTGGAAATTATTTCTCTGTAAATCAGTCTCAAACTAAAAATAAGGTGTACTTGTTGATTTACTAGTATCTTACTACATGATGTATATTTCTTTTAATCTTTGTTATATCCAGTGTGTTTTGCTTGGAATTTGAGATGCAAGGAATCTGTACACACAAATTAGGGTATCTTCGGAGAATCAGAAAACTCAATCTTGAACTGAGTATCAAGAACTTTTAAAATGAAAAAGATCAATAGAATATTTGATTGTAAAACAGGCTTTGAAAAGTCGGTATCATACAATGTATGGACCAGGAGAGATAATGTATGACTGATTTTTGCAGTGGGCAGTACTGGCTGTGTGTGCTGAGAACTCAGAGGAAAGAGGATGTGGGTCTGTGTGTCAGATAATCCTGATTTTTTTCTACATAAAGAAGAAATGTCCCTTTATTTTTATGAACTATAATTGATCTCACATTAATTATGTCACTTGATATCTGTGACAACTTGACCTACAGATATAACAGGGAGTGCTCTCATAATTTGCATGTAAGAAAACTGAGGCCCAGACAGAGGTGTTAGTCCTCTTGTCTTTTAATAATTAGTGTGGATCTTCTGTTGATGCAGAGTGATTATCTCTTTGAAGTAGAATGCAGATAAACTAAGAAAGATGACCTTGTTACTTTTGATAATATTGCAAAATGCTGATTGAACATAATTGCTTTCAGCCCATAGATTCTGATTCTGTCTATTCAGAAGTAATCATTATTTAAAAACATTCTATTTTGATAACTTGGCATTTTATTATCTTCTGGCATGCAAGAACTATGAAGGTTACATTAATTTTCTTTGTAGTAACGATTATTCAACAACCCAATTTGCTAATGTAGTTCACTGCCATTTTGGTCTTTTGGTAAGACTATATACCACTTGGCTTATTTGAGTTAAATTAACAAATTCAATGGGTAGCATCTAGTCTGATTTAAAAAAATGAGATTCTATTTCTTATGTAATTCATTCTTAGTCTAAAAGGCTCATCTTTTATTGGAAAACTTTTACTTAGTAATTCAATGATTACAACTTTTGTTCTTGTAGCTATTGAGACTGCTATGCATGAGGTATTTCAATGCACCAATGGGTGTCAGGGATTGCAGTGAAGTTGCCCTACATGTGGTATCTGTCTCTCTTCATCCTTATCCACTTGGCCATGGGATTAGTTCAGATAATACCCTCTCCTCTCCTCCCCAGGTGACTCTTCCAAGGGCATTTATTGGGATAATTTCTAAAACATGAGTTTTATATCATGCTTAAATACCTCCATTTCATTTAGGGGGTAACTCACTTGACACAGTGCTTAGCACCATTCATCACTTTTATCTTCGCTCATGCTGGGTTCCTACTTTGTGTCTTTGCTTCCATTGTTGGGGAATGTTCTCTACTTATGGTCCCCACCTGGTAAATGGCTATCCCAACTTCAAAAGCTGCTCAGGTGTCAGTTCAACTGATAAGTCCCTCTGAAATACTTCTACATAAAGTCATCATTTTGCATATAAGTTATTTATTTCTGGACCCCTACACATGACCTTGCTTATTATATTTATGCAATGCACATTTGATGGAAATCCACTGTTTACAGAGAGCTTTATGAAGAGCTGGGAAACAAATGTCAATGAACCCAAGTTTCAGAGGAGATTATCTGGCTCATCCTAGATAATGCTGTTATGAGTGCCTCTGTTTCTGCACCTTTTCAATAATGGAGTTGAATGAAATGATTTGGAAGTATGTTCTTGCTTTAGGATTTGGCCGTGTAAAGGCAGTATCAATTTGGTGTATTTTACTCATGGCACGTGGAAAGTGGTAGTTCATGGGTTTTCAGTGGCTTGATGCCAAGGTACCACACCTGATGATTTGTCTGCTAGAGACTTGGCTTCATCTCTGTTGAACAATGACCAATACAGTTACCCAATAATAACAACCATGAAAAGAAAGCAGTAGTTCATCTGTACATGTTTGCACACATTCATGAAAAACTTCATTCTCCTCCATGATTTTACTCTGATAAAGTGGGGAAGAGTCTATTAACTCAACTTTTCACAAATTTACAAAAATACATTTCATGCCAACTGGAGTGAAAAAAGCAAGTACAATGAAAACAGTGCTAGAATTTTAATGAGACGGGATATTTCTTCCTGCTAATTCTTTGAAAAAGGCTAGCATGGATGCTGTATAAAGGTATAGACTTTCCTCCCCAGGTTCTCAACCCCACCTTAAAATGTAAAGTAAAAAGGAAAATATCACTATGAAAAATAGCTATGTTGTGCAAGGTTGAAGCTTATTATATAAAGAACTCCCTGGAAAGGTGCTGGTCAAATTTCTCTTCTGCAGAGTTCATAGCATGTAACTGGTACTCAATAATATTTAATATAATGAATTACAGGGGCTTTGAAAATGTAGGTCTCTGAAGAGCAAATCCAAGATGGTAGATGGGATTTTCACATTACTGTGAAGACAAGGTAGAAGTTGACATAGTTGTCCTCCTGGGGGCACTTTATCATTTAAGTGAGAGAGCTATACTCACCTAATTTATTTTCACAAGAAAAAGAGTATTCTCTTTAATAGCCACTTATTTAATGCCAAAGAGAACAGAAGGTCAGAGGAAATAATATAATGTTCAGCTAGGCAAAATAGAATTTACTGCATTGTAAAATTGGGCATTTTCTCTCCCAACTTCCTTCAACAGTCAACGTTATTGTATTTGCCTTCATTAAATTTGCTTCTTATCTTTACTTTTCTATGTTATCCAAAATTTTATAATAATCTCTCTCACAGTGCACACTTTTTATGTGTTAGTGATCTTGATGAATGGATGTCACAAGCAAGAAAAAACAATTTGGGCTAAATCTAACTTCAGATGAAGTCAGATTTGATTAAAGCTCTTTTATGCAGTTTTATCCATAAGAGAGATACATCAGACCATATTGACAAATGCAAAAAAGTGAAGAGTTAAAATTCCTTGGTTGATTATTATCCTCAAACATGTAATGGAATTTTGTTAGTTTGATCAACAGCATTGTACATTTTCTTTTGATTGGGTTATTTTCCAGTTTCTTTGATTTTTTTTTCTATTTTATATTCCTGGATCTTTATATATCCAGTTGCATAAAAAAATTTAATATTTTGAACATGAATTTTTTTGTTTACTATAAATTTGGAAACTTTTATTAAAATAACAGGTAAATATGGAATTTAACCTCACCTATTGGGTTTTCTTATTTTGCCAATTAATAGAATGAAAATTGGTGCTTTTGTCACCAGTTCTGTTAGGTGAATGGGGTTTCTATTGGCATATTTTGGGAAGGCAACTAAATTGCCTATTTTTTAACAAATGCACAAAGAAACAGTAGACTTTTCCCATCTGGTTTCAAGAGCTGTAGCTCAGCATTTGGGTTCATTAACTTCTTCACCAAGTGATTTAGGATGATCTCAGATTCAAGTGAGGCAGTTTAATCTAATTAAGGCATAATGCAGAGTCAGCTTGGAGGCAGCAATGAAGGTTCTCAGAGGACTCCCAGAGGCTGACGGACTTAAGTCCTGGATTGAGTTTCTAACTGTAATTGCTACTTGGTTTTCACTTGAAAGAGACATGGTATCCAACTGCATGGAAAAAAGATTTGTACCCACATTTTTTATCTCTTCTGTTCCTATGGTTGGGAATAGTCCGTATCCTCTCTTCCTACGGTGTAGATGGTGGTAGTGGGCACTTATGCTGACTGGTCAGGAGCCAGCCCTAGATAATTGGTAAGTTTCCTCCCTCCTCCATATCCTGTAGACAACAGAAACAATCTATAAAGTTTATTTTGGGGTTGATTTTGGGGGCATTTAAAGGATACTGGAAGTTACCCTGCATAAAGCATATGCTGGGTATTGGTGTTTTTTTCATTCACTCCTCCCCATGGCAATGTGGGGGGCTTCTGAAGGTCAATCATCTTCACCTCATTTTCAGAGAATAACTGTATCTTGTCTGCTTCCCTCGGTACTCAACCATAGCCTTCCAAGTGAATAATAAAAATAATAACTGACATTTGTTATACTAAGAACAAGCATAGTTTTAAGTCTTCTTCGTGTATTATCTTGGTTAATCCACACAATATCCTATGATCCCATTTGGGGATAAAAGAACCCCAAAGAGGTTAAATAACCTTCATAGATCATGTAACTTTGAAAGTGAAGATTAGTGCTATCTTATTCTGGAGTCCAAACTTTTAGCTCTTAACTGTTACACCTATTACATTTGAAGAGAAGACCCTATTAAGAAATGCATTAGTGGGGCCTCCCTGGTGGTGCAAGGGGTTGAGACGCAGCATTGTGAAGCTGTCCGCAGCCACTGCAGCACGAGTTCAATCCCCGGTCAGGGAGGTGACCCACATGGTGCAGCAGACCTCTCCTGACTCACCTGTTGCTCCCCTCAGCAGTGTATTTCAATACATCTGCCTGTTCTGCTCCCCACTCTGTCTCTAGTGCATCCTCTCACCGCCCCCCCCCCGTCCTGTACCCAGTTCTTGTATGCATAAATAATAAATCTTTAAAAAAAAAGGAATGCACTAGCAAAAGACACATTTGCAGGTAGTATTAGTAGCAGGAAAGATAGCTAGGGTCTAGAAAGCACCTAGTAAAGACAGTGACTGTAAGAATATTGCATTGATATAAGAGCAGCCAGAGTAAGACTTGCTTGTACTTTCTGTTGTTTTAGATGTATGTACCAGTGAAACAATACATCATTTAATTCTTTTCTTTTTTAAGCCTGACTTTGAGTCATTATCCTCTTAATGTTGCCTGCTTTTAATAGGTATTTAGCAGGCAGACCAACTATTCTGAAAGTAAAATTTAGGAAGGTCTGGTGATATGTAGTGCATCCATAGCAGTGACTATTCTGTAGGAGACTCACACTGGCATTCTGATGCTGTCCCATCTTATTCTATTCTTTATGTGATTCAAATGACATCAAAACAGAAAAACTTCCTTATCCTCTTCAGTACATGCTGTTACTTATTACATCAAGAAAATACATGCATGGATAAGTATTGCCTTCACTCTAAGCTTACCTGAATGAAAAAATTATAAGGAAAATCTCACTTTTAATCAAAATAAAATACTAAAGGGAAAGTGTAGTTAGTTTGTTTAAAGAAAGCTGTGCTGTTGACATGGTTGGTTAGCTTCTACTCAGGGTGTTATAGATATGACCAGCAGTGTGATGCTTTTGCCCATGTAAAGACTTTGCAGTCTCAGCACCCTAACTTTAGCAGATAGGTTAGTCATTTAGGGTAGGAGAGGTGAACCAGTATAGCTAATGGTTTGCCCTGAAAAACTTGAGGATTTTCTAATTAAATACTGGGTGATCGGCAGGCTTTGCCCAGCTTACTAAATCATGGATTTTTCCATTTTAGTGACATGGTTAAAATTGGAAATGTCAAAAATGTCTGAACAAGAACATGATTCATGGCCATGAACCTGAGCTTTCCTTCAGTTTTCTTTATTAAAAAAAGACTTTATAAATAGATTAACTAGAAATTACGGCGTTTTCCTATTAACCTGTCAGTTAGCAAGACTGTGTCTCCAAGTTGGAAAACATTTACTTCCTTCAACACAGGTGATGTTGATCTCCATAAAATATAATAAAACTAATGAATTGCCCAACACCAGAGGCAAAAACTGCATGGTCTACAATAACAGAAATCAGAACTTATTAGTGTGAATGAGGGGGGTCGTGAAGAGGTCTGTCAAGTCGGTCATGGCAGGAATATCATGTGTGGCTGTTGTTGAATTTTATTTGAAATCTTAGAGTGACTCGATCAGTAGGACTGACCATTTGTTGGGCATCCCAAATTGAAAATGGCTTAGCCTGAATGTGTCACCCCCATCCTCATCTCATGTGCCCCTCCCTCTCTCAGGGAAGGTGTCATTGTCCAAATGAGACACCTTGAGAACTCTCCTTGGCTCCCCTGGCACTCCCTGTAGTTTTTACCCATCAAGTCCGATCTCTTCTC
Organism: Talpa occidentalis; assembly: GCF_014898055.3. Lineage (NCBI taxonomy): Eukaryota > Metazoa > Chordata > Mammalia > Eulipotyphla > Talpidae > Talpa > Talpa occidentalis. The sequence continues at coordinate 96,608,705 of NW_023601322.1, forward strand.
ATGAAGTTCTCAGGTCTACCTACTTCTCTTCACCCTTTCTGCTACTGCAGGCTACTTCCCACTAGGTTCTCTTCTTGGGTGATACTGCTTGGCCTCCCTGCTCTGTGATCATTCTGTTCCATGCTGACTCACACCCAAACCTGAGTAAGGCAAAGGGGACCTCTTGCTGTCTCTGTCAGCCTCCCTGTTCTCATTTCTCAACCCTCTGGTGGCCCTTGGCCATACTGTACTGTTTTCGCTCCTGTGATGTGCTCCTTGTTAACCTCTGGACCTCTACCATGATGCTGCTTGACACGCTTGCCTTCCTCAGCCTTAATTCCAGCTTCAACTTTTCTTCCTCCCTTAAGCCTAAATTCTCGTGCTTATATGTTTCTGTCTGGATTCCATAGAACTTGAACTTGTACTTATAATCCTTTTTTATTATTTCTTGCTACATGGTTTGTCTGTTCCACTAGACTTCAAGGTTCATGTGGGAAGGGAATATCTCTTGCCCATCATTGGCTGCGAAGAGTTTCTCATGGTGCTTGAGCCATAGGGGACATGTGGCAAATATTTATTTAATGAATGGGTGATTGAGGTCTTAGGTCTTTCACTGTCTTTTTCTTCTGTCCTCCCTCATCTCCCTCCCTCCCACCCTTCATGTTTTTTTTTTTTTTTTTAGCATATAGTATCTCTTATGTCACTACAAAATACATTCTCAAGGTAGCATTAAAGAAGAGAATTTAGAAGATCTAAGTAATAGAGTGCACAGACTAAGTCACAAAAGATGAGGCAGGCACATGGTATAAAATTTCAGAGGCAAAGAAGGTTTTGTTTTAAGCAATGTTTAAATTATCAATTTATCCAGCAGCCTCATACCAGTTTCCAGTGGAACAGAGTCTTTAATTTCCATAGTAATGAACTGTAGGAACCAACGTGCTTCAAAGTAGAGTGTTCTTTGCAATCATATAAACTAGTTCTGATCTTTCATAGGTGAAATTAAGAACTGTACAACTATACTCACGTTATTGCCAAGATTTTCCTGCTTTCCTCCAATATTCAATGTTCTTTCCCCCTTTCTTGCATATCAATCTTATTTTCTAGCCTTTTAATTATTTTTATTGCTCATATTTGACCTTTTCTAAATATGCCACACTTTAACTCATAAACCGATATAATAGAAACTATTAGTACTGAATATGGTGAAAAGTATACTACTCTTTAAAGGCTCATTATTGTGTTCTTTTGAAATATATTGCCAGCAAATATCCACATGATCTGTTTATTATAAAGGACTTCACAGTTTGCCTCTGGAAAAATTATTGCCCTCAGTCTAAAAGGTTTTGATGGACAAATTGCCAGAAAACTATTCCTTCTAATAAAATACTACTCTGTATTAAGAGCTTACAATGACCTGTGTGGTCCAGGGGGATCTTAATATGTATCTCAGTGTTTTGTCGAGATTGGGCATAATTATGACTCTTGTCACAGAAATTCTAAAGGAAGAAATATGCACTTTACAACAATTTTTTATTTAAAAATTAACTTTTGCCAGTGATTTGAGAGGAACAGCTCTTTCAGACCTATAGTAGTTATAAATACATAGTCAATACTGACCATTGCGGGGGCAAAATAATTTGTATTATTTAAGGGGTGATTTATTTATTTATTTTTTAATAAATTTTATTTTTATATTCCCCATACAATTGCAACCCCCTTATTTTGATCCCAATCCCTCCCCTCCCCGCCCCCCACCCCCCATAGAGTGTCTCTGGTTCGTAGTTTTTTGTTGATTTTGATTTTCACTTTCTTACAGTTATTCATTTTCCTGGTCCTTAAGGGGTGACTTTAATCCAAGAAGTTTTTATTTAGCACTCAAAATGTGTCCAGCATTCATTTGTGTATGGTTCACAATGCTTATTGTGATGAGAACCTTTAAGATCTACTCTCTAAGCAACTTTCAAAGATAAAATATAACATTGTGAACTATCTGATTTTGTTTTTAACTTCTGGCCAGTGTATATGCCTCTTTTGTTAGTTGCTCACTGAATCTTTATTTTCAGGACTGTATGTACAGTGCAGGCAGTGCCTGGATGAGAAGGCAGATCCAGCTGTATTGCAATGCTTGTGTCTTTGAGCAGAGTATTGCTTTAATGGCACTAAATAGAGACAGATGCTTCAGATAGCTATTAAAAAATGGAAATGGACAGGAACACTCTGCACTTACATCAAAGACTATTCATATGAATGTGTGTATATATATATATATATATATATATATATATAGTAATGTAAACATGAAGATATGAACTGAAGCTTTTGGGGGAGGGAAATGAGTATCCCAAATTACTGGGAAGATTCTGCATAGAGTTTATCATGGTATTCCTACTGGATCAGAACCAGAATAAAAACTTATCTATTTGAAATTAATCAACATAATCTTTAGGCTTTACATATTGAATTAAAATACAGATGTAGGAAAGGAAAATGTCATCAGTCTCAGCGACAGCACTGTAGTTCCTGTCTGCAGACTTTCCCCTTTAGTTACTATGGCAGTGAGGCTCATTTTTCTAGTAATTGAGAAGTATCAACAGTATGTTTGAAAGAAACAGATGAAAGTTTGCAGCAATAGACATTTTAAATGAAAATTGATTTGTTTTGGAAGTTGGAAAGTTGTTTCTTAAAGAAAAATGGGATTTAGTATCTAACCCTCTTGATTGATTTTTCTCATTGTGAAAATTAGTTGGGTTTCTTTCTTCAATCACTCTATTGAAACTGCTTGCACATGTATAACTTCTGACCTCCACACAGAAACCTGTAGTGATCTACTCCTTGTAAAGTACAGGGCTTTGCTGAGCTTATTCAGAGGTATAAGTCTCCATACTGGCACTCAAGGACCTTAACCAGAGAAATGAAGCATAAGGAGTTCATGTATTTGAAAATGATTTATAAAGTATTAGGAAAACATAGTGAGTTATAAATATAATTAAAGAGCTTATTACAATGAATTACTGTGCCACATAAAAAATGCAGATAGCAGTGCAAATGAAATTCAGCCCTGGTAGACCATTATTTTTGACTGAAGTTCAAAAAAGATGTCTTGAGAAGGGCAGCCACTGGACTGGAATTTTAATGATTATACTTGAGAATAAGATGATTTGAGAAGGGGAGGATCCTTCTGGTAGAGGAAATAGTGAGAATGCACACTTGGAGTTATATTTTAGAGACAGTAATTGGATCACTTCTTACTGGCATTACAACAAAGTGGTTAAAGCATAACTCTAGAAGCAGATTACATGTGTTCCAATCTTGGTGTGTCCACTGCTCTTATTGTTATCATGATTGTTAAGAACACTTATGTTGGTGTTAAATAATAATTGGCTAAAATAAATGAATTTAATATCAATAATAATAAAAAGAATAATAGTGATTATAATATTCTTAATATTATATTAATATTCCTGAGCTAATATTCCTGAGCCCTTATTGAATAGTGTAGGCACTTTCCCAAATGTTTTACATATATTAATTCATTTTATTCTCCAAAGAATTATATAAGATAAATGCTATTATTTATTTCCGCTTTACAGATGATACATTGAGACAAAATAGAATAACTAACTTGCTCATATGTAGAGTGTGGAACCCATAAGGTTGACTAGGCCTTATTAGGGAACAGTTTAAATATAAGGATACAGATAGGTATTGTGTGTTGGTAGAAAGCCATTGTGATTTCTCCATTGGAAGAACAATCTGGTCAAAACAGTGTTTAAGGAAGAATAATGTGGAAACTATCAAGCTTACAGACCAGAAATGGAGAGACTAAGCTACTGCAATTTTCACCTTCACCTGTGAAATTATAATGATCTGAGGTTGCAAGAGGACAGGGAGGGGCTGGAAAGGAAGATTCAGTTGGGTCCTTTTACTCAGTGGTCAGGGAGAAGGCGTCCATGATGATTTACAGGTATTTTACTTTGGTTAATGGTGATAGCATTACCAGCTGGTCCCGTCCACAATGAACCAACTTCCGAATGCTTAACATTCCAACCAACCTTTTCTTGAAATTCTCTTTCCTTCGGAATTTGGTGACCACTATTAAATCTTGGTTCTCTTGCCTAAATCCTCTTTCAGACTTCTTTCCTGTAGTGCATAGTCTTCAAAGCCCCAATCTGGAACTCATTTCTTCTTCTTCTACATGCGTGCTTTATTCCAGAGCCTGTGTGCTGTTCAGTTACCTTTAATGTGGAGGCTGTGTGACCTCATGGCAGAAGGTGGGGCTGGGCCCAAGTCTCAATCTACGTTATTAGCTGTGGAATAACCATGTCTTTGATCTTAGTTTGCTCATTTATAAATGGCAACAATACCTATCTTATAGAGTTATTATGGGAATTAGATGAGTTGAGGGGAAATCTGACTGTAGAATTGAGGCTACCAGGAGGGCAGAGGAGGAAGGATAGGAAGCAAAGTGTAGGAAGCAAAGGATAGGAAGCAAAGCCCAAAGGACTGTGGTGGACACTGTGGGTGCCTTGGGGGGTGCGGTTTGTGGTGACATGGATCCAAAGAGGTGTGAACCTGACTGCTGTAAAAGATGATACAGTTAAAAAAGTAATGAGTTTAGGTGAAAGGCTCAAAACATAATCATCTTTTAGAAATTTAATTTGCTCTCCCCCTTCCTCCTATTTAAATATTTCCCTCAGTTCAAGTTGCTTTACTGATGGAGACTCTTCCAGCACCAAGAGAAGTAGTCATGGATTTCTTTTGCTTGCCAGATGTTAAACTGTACATTATCATCTTTCATGGATAAATAGTGCTGTGATTGTCTTTCGGCTTTAAACATGGAATGAGTTAATATCCTAAAAATATAAGATAGGAACTACAAAGGGATGTAATAATAAACGGGTTTTATGTGAAACTGTATTTCAGACTGGGGGTGAAAATTTATCTTCCAATTGGATTCTTAAGTGCAGTATGAAGACAAGCTGTGGGAACATGATATATGAAATACAAAATTTTCCAAACCCTTTACCTATCTAGAAATTTTATTTGTACAGATGTTATGAATGATATAATGATTGAACTTTTATGTAGCAATTAGAATAGGAATTTCATTTGATTAAGCAGATGCTGTTGTGAAGAGAATTTCTCTCAGTGAAATACTGAGAGCCAGTCAATATGGAGAACTAGTGAGTGTGTTGGAGTTGGCTGCTTTCTTTTTAGTGATTTGGAAATGCCCCACCAGGACTTTCCCTGATTCCATTAGCTTTCGTGGACTCCAACATCTCAAGAGTAAAATGTTAAAAATTTCATAACACAGTGTAGGAAGAGGTTTTGGGTATGATCTGGTACAACCACTTTGTTTAGAGGAAGAAACTGGGGCTTAAAAAACAAAAGGGACTCTCCAAGACTCACCATACTAACAGCAGCAAGTCAGAGGTCAAGCTTGGGTCTCTTCATTCCCAGTATTCTCACCACTTTGCCTCAAAAGTAGCAGAAATATTGTAAATAGTGTTGCTATAAACATAGGGGTGCAGGTGCCCTTTGGAATTAATGTTTGTGTCCTTTGAGTAAATACCTAGGAGTGAAATTGCTGGATCATATGGAAGCTCTATTTTTAGTAGGTTGAGGAATCTCCACACAGCTCTCCATAGTGGTTGGACCATTTTGCAGTCCCCCCAGCAGAGTTCTTTTTTCTCCACATCCTCGCCAACATTTGTTGTTGCTAGTTTTTTTTAATATGTGCTATAGCTAAGCTATGGAAACAACCCAAATGCCCAAAAATAGATGACTGGATCAAGAAGATGTGGTAGATAGATACAATGGAATATTACTCAGCATTCAAAAAAGATAAACACATGCAATTTGCAGCAACATGGATGGAGCTGGAAGGGATCATGCTCAGTGAAATAAGCCAGAAAGAAAAACAAAAATATCAGATGATCTCACTCATAGCAGGAATTTAGAAAACCTAAATAAGGGACCAGGAAAAAGACGAATTATATAAAGAAAAAATCAAAATCAATAAGCAACTATAAATCAGAGATACACTAATGGGGAGGGGAGAAAGAGAGGAGGAATTAGGGTCAAAATAAGGGGGGTGGGAATTGTGTGGGGAATATAACCAAAATGAAAATGCATAAATTGTGCAAAAATGAAAAATGATGTAAGAATTATATAAAACAAAAAAAAAGTAGCAGGAGTATTAACATGATTTCAGCCAAACCACGGTCTAAAATGAAGATTCTGTGAAACTGGGGACAAAATTGGCTAATAGGCTTGGGAACTAAACTTCTTTTGTTATTACCCCTGATTGTTCTTCCTACTTGAAGTTCCCTTTGAAATAAATTTAGAAACCTTTAAGATCACAACAGTTCAGTTTCTTCACAAATACTGCCGTGAAATGGGTGCTTCAGGGCTCTGCGGGGTGCCAGTTGCCCTTCAGCTGAAGCACGTGCTCTCCAAGGTCCCTTTGGCCACTCTAGCACATCACGCACATTCACTGGGACTACTTGAATCTGACAAGTGTGTCCAGAATATATCCCACTAGTGGCATATATAACAGATACAGTATTCATTGTGAGGTAAATATGTCTATGAGATTGTCACAAAACATCAATTTTGAAGTTTCTAAATGTTTCAATGAGAGGAATTTATTTGTTGGCACTACTTCTATTTTCCTGGTTTGGGGTAAAATCAGAAAAAGGTAAAGAGGATTTTGAAACAGTTTGGTTGGTAATAAGAAGCATTGAATGGGGTGCTGTTGAGGGGAAGGAAGGGGTGGCACATAAGCATTCTGGAGGTAGCCTTCCAACCACAGGTATTTGTCCTCATTCCCAATCTGAGCCTGTGCCTGGGGGAGAACCATGGCTTTACGTTGATGAGTTAAAATAGATTTGGAAAGCACCCAAACCTTGAGGACTGTGGGCTTTGCACCAAAATTTCAACTTCAGTGGAGTCTGGGTATGTTTGAGCAATGTGACCCTTTTTTTTTGGTTTGATGATTTAACTTTTACTTTTAAATTAAATTGTACTGTAAGATGAAGTTACTCTTGAGACATATACATTGAAATATGACAAAGATACTGTTTATAAGTAAAATGATTTGTCATTATGGCTAAGCTCAGAATGCTTGAGAAACTAGGGAAGTCATATTGTTATTGCTCCAAGGGATAGTGCTCTCCTGTCAAGGAAAAATTTCATTGAGAAGAGATATTTTCCCACCCAAACAGGATACTTACTTCGTTGAAGAGTTTCACTGCCAGATTTCACCTCAGAGAGAAAAGACAGCATTTTCTTTGCCCAGTAACTCCAATTCATCCTGAACAGATGAGATTTTTTGAGCCTTGTATTTGCATTAGTGCTTTCTGAAACTATGAATTCTGTGAAAGCTCTTAGCACAGTGTCTGGTGCATGCAGAAGCTCACGAAATACTGTTTTTCTCTTTTCCCTATTCTTCTTCTCAAGAGATGTGCAGGATTCATTTGGTTTGGAAACCTTGTCAAAAATTTAAAAGAATTTCTTTGCTAGGCAATGTGTCTTGTTTTCAAGTATATTGATCAAAACTTAGTAACAGGCAAGTTTATGAAAGAAATTTTATTCAATTCAGTTCAGTTTAACCAAAATTCATTAATTCTCTATTACACACAGTGTGTTTTCTCTAACATACTTGTACAGACCTTGTAGGGGGTAGGAGTTCGATGAACATTGATCCCATGACCAAGGGTTTATAAACTACAGTTGCTGAAAATAAGAAAGGTACATATTCATTGTATTGCACATGAAGAAAATTATTGAACCATCCACCTGTTTTTTGAATAGAAAAAGCTTGCCATCTGACTGCTGATCAAATTTTATTTATTTTGTAAATTATTGGAAATATAGCACTTTAAACAATATAGTGAACTCTTGCCTTGGTCAAATCCATTGCAACCAACACACACAATAATGCATAACATATATGTGCATATTTTCATTTTTGTATATATTTACACATGTACACATATTCACATATACACATACACATAGCGCCTTGTAAAATTCAGGCTTCCAAACCTCTAGCTCGTTATTCTTTCCCACGTACCACACACCTCTATGACTAGATGCCCAGCTCTGGAGAAAGAGACTGGGTTTTAATTTACACCTCCTATTTATGTAGCCACTGAAATCCCTAAGTACTTCAGTATAAACCAAAAATGGTAAGCTTTCTCTCATTAAATTAGAGCATTCGAGGGAGGCATGCATAGACTACTAAACTATGTGAATTACAGATGATTTAGGAGTGAGCATAAATTAAAAAAATTATTTCAAGTACCTGCAGTCACGCAATTTCCTTTGCTAACAAATGTTTGTGGATAAAAGCAGGTAGAAATCTCATTAGGCCTGCTTTAATGAATCTGTAAGACTCAGGTATAATTAATATTCTAAAGTACTTAAAACAGTGCACCTAGAAGGCTTAAGTAGGTCATGGATATTTACTTCAGTAATTTTTTTTCTTTTTAATAAGCCTTTTCTTTGAGACATGCAAAGAAGTTAAAGTTTGTATTGAAGTGTGGGGGAGCTGGGATTATGGGCATTTGATTTGTTATTTTTACTGTATTGAATACATATATGTATATATATATGTAGAACTTTTTCTGTTTATTTTGGGTCTCCCATTAGATTTTAAAATTATTTTTGGCTGTAGAGAGGGGGTCAGTGCTTGTTCCTCATCCATCTATTCTGGGTTGGACCCACAGGGATAGCAGGTATCCCTGATGGCATTCATCATACAAAAAACATGAAGATGAGGGTGATACTGAGCTCTCCTGATTTGGACTGAAGTGATACAGAGTCTTTGAGAAGATGACACATATCACACCAGGCATGCCATACTCTATGAAGGTGGCCCCAGTAGAGCACTAGGAGAATTCAGAGAAAAGGGTGTTCCTTTTGCCTGAGAGACTTAAGGAAACCTTACCAGGGGAGCAGGCATTGCTCTGGGCTCAAATCCAGTGAAGCTGGATTTGAACAAAAGGAAGCTATTTCTGGACAGTTGAATTTGAATTAGTTACATAGGTTAAAATATGCAGTTCTTCCTACCAGAGTGTCTGGCATTCAGTAGGTGTTCATTAAATGTATGTTAAGTGCGTGAGCCCAGACTCGATTGAATGCCACTAGCCAGATGTCTTCCTTGTCCAAGTGCTGACAGAAAAGGAATTGGAACATTTTTGCCCAGATGCTGATTTGGGCCGTGCCTCAGCTCTTAGCGGGGCTTTCACTGTGGAGTTCCCTGCATTCATCTTCTCATAAGCACCAACCATCATGCTTTGTGTTGAGAAAGGGTGCAGCTGCTGGGTGGCTGTTTCACCCACCCTCACTAATCAGCTGTTTGCCCTGAGCTGAATGGATGTGTGACAGACAGATGATCGCCTGGGGAATGAGAGGAGGAACTCAGCAGCTGGGAGCTGCCTTGTGCCCTGGCTTGGTTGTACACACGGGCGTACCAGCCAGTTACGAAGATGGAGAAATGCTGATAATGCCTGTGTGGGACGGCTCTGCAGTGCTGTGTGCCCAGAGGCTAGCCACGCGGAACCCAGTGGGGCCTCACTGCTAGACATATGAGTGGCTGGGACAGGGGACTGTCCCCCAAATTCTCAGATAGCCCATGAAGAGCTCAAGATATTCTGGGGCCGGGATATATTCTGGACACACTTTTCAGCAAATCAAACCTTTGTCTTAGTTGAATATACATATATTTTCAACTAATATATATATATGTATATTCAACTAACATAGATATATATTGATTGATAGAAATGAGAGTCTGAAAAGGGGAAATAGGAATCACTTTTGACTTATCATGCCTGAACACAGGAGATGAACAACAAAATTTTTAAAATTACCTGGCTAAGGACAAGAAGATATTAGTAATTATAACCGTCGTAATAAATATATATAAACACATTCATCCATGTTAAATATATATATGTCTATTCTCACATATCACCTTGACTGTGGAGCAATCTGAGCTCATCTCATTCCTTTCACCTCCGCGTTTGACCTCTGACTTGCCTCCTTCTGCGAGTTCCCTTGGCTTCCATGTCAGTCTGCGCTCTCGACTCTCTTCTTTCTCTGTTCTGTCGTCCAGGTCCCCTCCTGTCTTCTGCTGGCTAAAAGTACCGCATGATTTTTTTCACTTGGATCTCATTTTGTATATGTTTATGTTCAGTTGCTCAGATAAATCCCTTCTGACTGAAGCCCCAGGTGTCTGCCTGGTGTTACCCTGTGCAGGAACCCTTACCTTACTGCACTTAGGCGCTTAAGACTAACTACACCTGCTAAATCCAGTCTGCTTCTAGCTACATACTGGTTTTGTTATTGACCACATTCAGATCTTCCTCTCTTGTGATGCTCATATTCATTAGATTTATAGCCTCTGCTGTATCACACCTACCCTAGTTCATTCAGGCTCATTACTACCTGCAGGCTAGTAATAGTCCTGGAGTTGGTTGTCATGGCTGCCTGCTTTCAGGTAGGAAAGTGATTGATTCTGTTGTCCTCACCTTCTTTACCTGAATTTGGGAGGTGTGATCAGATGCTACTTCCAGCCTGACAGGATTCTCTCTACTCCTTCCCCTTTTGCCCTATGCTCCAGCTAATCAGGACACTTTAAATTTCTCAGACGTTCAAACATCTCATCTTTGGTCTCTGGTTACATTCTCCTTTCCTTCTGTTTTTTAGAGTATGTTCAAATGCAGGCCTCCCTCTTTAGAAACACTGTCATCATCTCCGCCTTCCCAGCACATGGTTTCTCTTTCATGGGTCATTGTGATCTGCTGGCACTCCAGGGTTACCTGTGTGCATGATTACATGTCCGCTTCATGACTGTAGGACAAAAGTGTGACTTCGTCTTTGAATCCCTCACAAACACCCGGACAGATGCCTCTGCTAGATGATTTAATGAGCTTGTGAAATGAATAAATAATGAAGAAATTTAACAGAGAGTATAGGAGAAAGAAGATACTCATATAAGGAATAAAATGAGCTCAGTAGTGTCAACTCCATAGAATTAAATTGGATCACAGTTTAATCCTAAAATACTGATAAAATTTTAATGTTTGTGAGTGTACATTCAGAAATATTTTGATTTAGCTATAATGATAAAGATGTCTATATATATTAATTACAAATATGTTAAGAAAGTTCACACAGGGGCCTCTCCAGTAGTACAGTGGATTGAGCACAGCACTGTGAAGCTCTCTACGGCCTCTGTAGTGTGGGTTCAATTCCCGGCTGGCCAGGGAGATGCCCACATGGCGTGGCAGACCTCTCCTGTTAAGCCCACTGCTCCTCTCAGTGTATTTTGGTTGTCTGCCTGTTCTGCTCCCCGCTCTGTGTCTGGTGAATCCTCTCACCCTCCGGTGCCTCTGGCCTGTACCCCAGCTCTTGTATAAAAATAAATAAATCTTTTTAAAAAAATTATTTAAAAAAAAGAAAATTCACGCAGTAAGATCTCAAATAATTGCTGTGAAAAGAATGGCTTGAGATAAGATGGTAAATGAACTCATCACCGTTTAGAATTCCATTTACTTGCCACATTGTTTGCACAGCCATGTATCAGAATTTCATTGATGTAAATAAAAATGATTTAAGTCTCTAAAGCTTGCGTCTACTTTAATGATTTGTTTTCCACTAGAACTAGTAGTTTAACTCCATCATAATTCTTATCAGATCAGTTTATCATTTGCATTTAAAATCTCTGCTTAATTTTATATTGAGATTTTGATATTTACATGCAATACCTTATGGGCATTTTGTGTTCATTATAATCATTATTGTTTTCAAATACTGCTTCTGAGCAGCCTTTGGGAATTTGAAATATCTCCTTGTGATAGTGTCTATCTTTATGCTTCACAGATGATTTCCTAACTGATGCAGCCGTTTTGGAAAGTGTTCAGGATTTACCTTAAAAAATGGAAATACCATATGATCCACTCTTGGGCAGCCATCCAAAGAACATGAAACCAACTCAAAAAATTCTTTGTTCTACCATATTAATTACATTATTTATAAGAGCTAGGCCATGTAAACAACCTAACTGCCCACTGACAGGATCGGTTCAGGATGATGTGTGTCTGTACAGTGGAATACTATTCAGTGCTAAGGGAAGATGAACACTGGACATTGATATAGCAGACAATTCAATGGAGTAAAATACTTATAAAAACTATCAGACATAATAAATGATGTGAAGCTCCTGCGGTTCAGAGGAAGCGGGGAGGGAGAAAGGGTCAACGGGGTAGAAGGGAGGGTGTGGAAGAAAAATTAACAAAAGCTTTTATATGTAAAAGTATTAAAAAGAAATTTTCCTGCTACATTGGCTGTCCTTGTTATTGTTAATATTTTCAGTTTTCATGTTACTTTTGCTTTTTCTCCAAAGTATTTGTTGTTCAAGCAAACTCAACTAGAGGGTGATTTATGAATAAACAGTAGCCATCACCTGCAACCACTGCATGCTTCCCCTCCCCATGGGTGACCCCCCACCTATCTCCCATCACAGTCCTGTCCCAGGGCTGACTCTCAGGACAAGTCCTGGTCCTACGATGGGAACATTTGCCCGTCACTGTCATCAGGTCATTCTGCTGCTGCTTCGAGCTACAGTTTTGCTAGTGGAAGTTCTGGCTCACTGCCATCGTTCTTAACATAAGGTTTCTCACTCTTACTGTGTGCTGTAGTTTTGTAGATTATCACTGGCTGTATCTTTATGCCACACTCTGTGGGGGTAACCACCATCCTGGTCGATTTTCTCACTGCCTGTAGCCAGGGTTAACGTGGCAGGTGTTTATTTAATCTTACTATAGTGAATGGATGACAGGTTCTGCTCTTGAATTCCAGTCAAACCTACTGCTGGCTGATTGTGTTCTCTGCTTGTCCAAGCTTTTCCTGTCTTTCATTTGCCCACCGCTATTCTCCATACACAGAGCAGGACACCTCTGTTATTTCAGCTTTGGCTTCCATCTTTGCAGACTTCTCTAGAGTAACCTTATAATAGATACTTTGACCTTCAAAATAAACTCTCTTTCCACTCCTTCATACCAGTTAATTATCTCCTACATACCATTCTCAGTTCAGAGGGACAAATCCCTGGAGACCTTGCAGGCGTCTTTGTTTGCTATAGCAAACTGGATCATATTGGTCTCTGCTAGGGATATCCATGTATCCTGCTCTGCCAAGACACTTTGGGTTCTACCTGCTGTTCTGGTTGAATTATTCATAGAATCCCCTTTACTCTTGAAAGTATCTCGGTTAGGAGAATAATCCCTCATCATAACTGTAATTAATGATATAATATGTTCACCTAACTTCTTAAGAACGACAGTCACTGAACTTGAAAATTTTATCTTATTAGTGTCAATTACAGTGCCACACTGAGAAACATTGGGTTTAGTTTTTTAAAATCAGATAATATAAGGTATCTAGTTTATGGAGTGATTTTGAGTTTATAGTTATTTGAATAAAGATAATAAACATGATAGTAGCAAATGGATATATCAAGACACAGAAATTTTTTTCTCAGGCCCCCTATTTATTGTGCATTAAATTATCATGGGCTTAAGAATTCCCAGGAGACAATTTTAAAAGATTTGTTTCATCAAATATTCTGTAAAGCAATGTACCACCTAGACACTTAATTTTGAGTGCCTGTAACTGTATATGTTTTCTTATGTAAGCTCTTTTGGGACTTTGTGCAGTGCTGCAGTTATTGAATCATTCAAGTGAGGAATGATAACAATTATAAAAATACAGCATCTCGGGTATTTTTTTTTAAAAAGTGATAGCCTGTCTTTCATGTGCAGTGTAGCAGATAATGACCAGGCCCTGGTAATTATTCTCAGAGCTGCTGTCTGTGAATTAAGACTAAATGCCTTGAATTGCAGATGCTTCAACTCCTTTTTATTCACTTTGTGAAGTCTCCTAAAATTGTTGCAAATTACTGAGGAGAAAGGGAACAGTGGTTCTTGGGAGGACATTTAGATGAAACATAATCAGAGCAAGGTCTACCAGGTGACTTAGCATGTCCTCTGATAAATCTAACCAATTCTGTGAACTTTACAGGTAGTATTATCCTGCTCATCTTAGTACTGGAAAAAGTAAGATAATGGAATGTGATCATTGTGATCATTGACAGTACAGACGGTATACTTTTCCATTGTGGTTGCTTAACTTACTGTGATGCAGGCTGTGTTTCATCACCAGGACACAATTCTGCTCTATTGCTTTTTTCCTGATGTCCTTCTACGAACTATTCCAGTCTTTGCCTGATAGTAAGATCAATGAACAGGGCCTCCTGGGGTGGAGGTGCTTTGTGTAAGGTGTGTAAGGTCTGAAGGTCTTTGAGGTAGGAAATAGCCTCCATTCTCCTGGACTTTTCACCTTTGATTTCTACCTTCATTGCTCCACATTTTTTTTTAAAACATAAGTGTGTATTAAAATAGTTGTAAGATATTCTGACACAAAAGGACTGATTTTATAGGTATAGAAAGGACCTACCTTTCCTTAGCATCTCAACCCCCAACTCCAGGAAGATGATAATCTGTGTCAGATTTGGATGCACTCAGAGACGACAGTTTCTTCCAGCATGAATCCACCTCACTCTGGGAAATCTTTCTGAGATCTAACCTAAGTCCTTCATCTTAGAATTTAAGGCAGTTTCCTTCAGTTCTGTCCTCATTGCAGATAGAGAACAGCTGGTCACTGGAATAACTGATCAAATACCTTAAGAATGTTATTAAATCATCCATCAGTCTTCCCTTCACAGGCCCAGTAACCTCAGTTCCTTTCATCTTTCCCCGTCGATATTACTTTCCAACCCTTTAATCATCTTCATGGCTCTTCTCCACTTTAGTAGAGTTAAATTTGAACCCTACAAATTGGGTGCAGGTTTTAGAAAACTGTTCCTTTTAGAATAAAGAGTAACTACCTGGTCCTACAAAGCTTTTTGGCCGAATTACAAATGTACCTAGAGGCCTTTTTCATCCCAGAAGCAGAGCTGATTCCTAGACCTTTTCCTTCCAAGTTCATAAAAGAATTTCTTCCATGTGTATTGATAGCGTGAAGACTCACGGGGTCAAAAAAGGATGAAGGTTTACTTTTAAGGTGATGCACTTTCTTGTTCCTTTTCACTTTCCTTTGTAACAGAAAAAAATCATCTTGTTCATGAGCACTGGAAGAGTATTTTAAGTCGGATAGTTAATACTAAGAAATTGCAGTTTTTAAAGATATTGAAAACTATTTAGAGAAAGCTTTATAAATTTAATAAAAGAAATACAGATACATTTGCTAAGTGAATGAATAATTATTTTGCATAAAGAACTTTTCATAAAGAACTCTGGAAATAAAAGAGGAAGAAAGTTAACCACTTGCAAGTAATATCATAAAAAGCATGAGTGTCTACATGCAGATAATCAGTTCCAAAGTACCTTGAGTTTTAAGTAACAGGGAAGAATCACTCAACTATAGTATGTGACTTCTGTTCTGCTGGGCTTATGTCGTAAGCCTCATCCAGTTCCAGCTCTAGCTTATGAACACTAATATTGGCTAGTCTCCCAGACAATAAAACTACCATTCTTGATTTGACCTTCCACCCCACTGCCTCACCTCTTCAAAAACTTTGACAAATTGTGTGTTGGTGTGTGTGTTTATTGCAGGGAGTGAAGTGGAATGCATATGGGTGAAGGACATTCATTATTCCAAGGTGAGGGTTTGCTTTAAAAAGTGAGGCCAAAGACTTTCAAACAGAAGAATAGTTGGTGGAATTGACTTCTTGTTACACAAATGATGCAAAGCTGAGGGAAGAAACAAAGCAGCTCTTGGAGTGTTTGCAGGAAAAACTGAACTTCAGGCATATAAGCACTTGCAAATGAAGCAGTATTCCACATTATAAAGGCTCAGGACTCTGATGTCACAGTTAGGGAGTGTGGCTTCTATGAAAGATGAAGTCCATCAGCTATTAATATTGCCGACCCAGGGCTGTTGGTTTTTCTATTCAGCTCCCATTACAGACTTGACACAACTCAAGGACACAAGGTAGAAAAATGTCAAGACTTGGGATGGTGTCCCGTCAACTTTCTTTTCTTGGTTTAAGTGCAATAGAAGTATATCATACTTGTAATAAAAAAGACTTATGAACACATCAGGAGTCTGTACAAATGAATTAAAGTCATGGAGGTAGTTGTCTGCGGGTGAGATTGGGGTTACTGGGTTTCACTAACTCCACTTCTATAACAAATTCTCAATGTTTCCTGTGTTGTAAATTAGAAACAACTTGTTTTAATTAAGACCATCTGTAAGCTCACAAGGACTTGGGGACTAAAGGAATGCCAAGGCGAAAATGGGTGGTGTTTATCTCACTTATTTATTCCTCAGGCCAAATATTTTTTGCTAGGCAAGTCTTTCATAGATTTGAGTTAGCACCTTACCTGTTTCCGCTGAAGGTCTCTCTTTAAGTGGCTAATAGGTGATTTAATGATGGGGTGTTCAGAAACCATCTACAAGACCACCCTCCCTGGTGTATATATGACAGTATGACTCTTAGCCATGGATCTTGAGGAGGAAAACAAGACTTCTGTTATTTAGAAACTGGATGAGGATGGTGACGGTAAAGAAACATGGCACTCCAGAAAATGCAAACAGGGTAGAGGACGTTCTGGCATTTCTTGGGAGCTGGAGATGGTGACTCTGGTCAGTGGTGCAATTCAAGAAGATATTAATGAAAAATATGTTGCTGAAAGTTTAAGGGTGCCATATTTTCTTTTAGCAATGATTGGATGGATTCAAGAATGTTTGATTCAAAGATTGCATTAAGTCATTTATGTACAAGTATACATTCTGTGCATTAATATGAGTAGAAATTTGGCAGTCATAGCTTTAAATAGTCCTTAGGTAACTCCTTGTTTATTATTACATTATTTCTCTTTTTAATGCCCTTGTTGAAGGTTTATACCAACTGGGTAAACCCTAATTTCTCTCCTAATAACTGAGTTCTGAAAGAGAATACTCTCAAATGGGACATTTTATTCATTTCTATTGGCAGATGAATTGTTCTTGCTTTCTATTTCCCGAGTAGTCAGGTCTCAGCACTTACTTTTTTTGTAATGTATAGATCACATTAGAAAGCTTTTATATATTATTTATTTATTTATTTTTAAAGTTTAACTTTTTTTTAAAGATTTATTTATTCATGCACACAAGATTTATTTATTCATGCACAGGCCAGATGTGTGGGAGGGTGAGAGGATTCACCAGAGACAGAGTGGGGAACAGAACAGGCAGACTGACTGAAATACACTGCTGAGGGGAGCAGTGGGTGAGACAGGAGAGGTCTGCTGCGCCCTGTGAGTATCTCCAAGGCCGGCCAGGAATCGAACCCACACTGCAGAGGCTGCAGATAGCTTCACAGTGCTGCTCTCAACTGCCTGTGCCACCAGGGAGGCCTATTTCATTTTTTTAAATATATGTAGGTGAGCAAAGAACTGCTACTGCCATGCTGGGCTAATCACATTTTTATGAAATACTGCATATGGAAAATTATATCTTGTACATAATTGCTTATGACCTTGCTCACTTAACTTTTGAGCACATTCAACTGACCAATGGGTTATTATCCACAGCTGCTAGTTCTAAACTTTTTTCTTTATGATAATAACTTTAATTTTGCATGTTTTTAAAAACACTTTGAAGCTTTACCTTCATTTGCTGTACTCATTCTACTTAATTTAAAACTATTTAACAAAGAGCAAAGAAAATTTTTCTCCTGTACCTAATTTTTTTTAAGAAGCAAAAGGAGCCTACTGTAATCCACTTATCTTCCCTATTAATTCTTGTTGAGAACCAAACACAATAATAGGGTGAATAGTTGGTCTTCATAGCTATTAACAATTTCGCATCTATAAAGTGATATTTAGAAACTGTAAATAATTAGATAGAAGTATTATATAAACATACAAGGAGATTACAGTGTTATAGAATAATTACAAGGCATTTCCAAAAATACTAATTCGGGGAATTCTCAGACTTAAAATGCCTTTCTGGGATTAGGATAACTTTTTCACTATAAACAACATTTAGCAATCAACTATACTTTGTGCCAGGCTTACAGATGGAACATAATTTATTCATTTCCAGAAGTGTTGAATGGGGGAAGTGGCTACTTATGGGTACCCCATTGGTCTTAGAACTTTTAAGATGAACTGGAGGTTACAGGTATTTGGGAATGGCTTTGGTTTTTATGAATTTTAGGAATAATATTCTCTGCTAAGTTCTGTTTGCTTTTGATGCCTGACAAAACAGAACCTCTTAGAGAAGATCAAGCTTAATTTCTTATTAAGTATATTTTGCCTTATTTAACAGATGTATCCCTGAAATTTTGTGTACCATAAAGTTTTATAAATTAGATGTTTTATATACATGAAAAACTTTATGTGCTTCTAATTTAAGTGATATTCTAACAGTGAAGAAGCTTTTGGCAAAAATGAACCATTTCTTCAAAGTTATTTATATATGTAGATATTCACCATATATACACACATTAAATAAATATACTATATACAAAATATATACTATATGTATGTATATATTTAAAACCTAAAATTTTGTATCTTGGTAATTTTTTTTTTTTGAGCTGTTACTTCACAGTGTAACGTAACTTTTTCCCTGCAAGAAATTTTATGAAGAATGCAAATAAAATAACTACAAACTATAAAGAGGATAAGACATTTAAAGACTGTGCTCACCCAAGGGATGATTGTCACCAGTTTCCTGTTTTCCATGGTGGGTGGGGGCACACCTGCATGCATGTGCACACGCATGCACACACTAGTTTCTTCCCCTAAAAGCTGAACAAGCCAAGCGGAGGAAGACCAACTCTTCCTTGAAGCTAAAGCTAATTGCTGGCCAGGGAGAGAAAATCATCGTAATTGACTTGTTTTAAACTTTTGGAGGTGGAGTAGATGTTACAGAGTCAACCACAGTGCTACCAGGCTTACTTCTGGAGAACAAATTTTAAAAAGGGAAGGCACAGACGTGAAGGAAAAAAACAGCTCAGAAATAGCTCCGACTGGAGATAATGGTTGAGAATCCCTGCCCAAGCCTTGTCTTCAGCTCTTGTCTTCATCTTTATTTATGGAAAGTTGCTTTTGATGTGGGAAGAATATTTACTTTTGTCACACTATGGAATAATTAAAGAAATGTGTCTACATAGTTTCTACCCACTTTTTCCCCCCTCCTGTAACACAGTAAGGCTTTGAATTAGGTTGTTTCAAGAAATAGTGTGAGGCAATGCCTGGGCCATTGAAAGAAAGTTCAAAGAAAAAAGTAGGTAGGAAATCAGATTGCATTTGAAGCTAAGGAGTTTTCTACTGTGTTTTTGTTGCTTGTGTTGGGGACCTTGGTTAAGAGCATACTGTTATGTTTGGAAAGCAGTAGCTATGATCTGCAGAGCATGAAATTATTCAGTAGCTGGAAATGGGTGAGAGAACTGTACCTATCAAGTGGTATTAAGTGTGGTACATTTTGTTCTCCAGCCCCTAGAAGCTCCTAATTACCTTCTGCAGGACTCCACAGTGAGTAATGCAGTTTCATGTTCTATGTACTAAGGCCAGGTGGCTAATTTATTACTCATTCCTCACAATAGCTTTGTGTAGGAGACATTATTACTTGTTTCCTACATGATGAATAAATTGAATCTCAAAAATACAAATCCCATTACTGAAGATCACATACACAGCTTATGAGTGTTCTTGAATCAGTTTTTCCACTGTTCAGTGCTTATTCATTGAACTCCCCTCAGCAAATGGACTTAAATATCATTTCTCACAATAGTCAGAGAAAGGGAAAAAATCCACATCCTGTCTTTTAATATTCTCTGTTTCCTGCTATTCGTTAGATGAGATCGTTTTGGACAATTTTACATCAGATTGACTGCGGCAATCAGAGTAGTTTAAAAGGAAGCCCGTGTGAAATTACCATGTAGGGACAAAGAAAGAACAAGACAAAGAAACATGTATCTACCAGTCTCAAAATAAAATAAGTAAAAGTAATACATTTATTGAGTACCTTATTATGAAAGCGATTACATTTTCATTAGGTAGCATAGTCCTCTGTCTCAGTAAGTGAATTAGAATGCTGTGCTGCTGATTAGCATTACAAAGCTGTGTGTTCCCTTCACAGAATAAAAACAGTCCCAGTTCGTTCAATTAATGTGTAGGTTAAAGCCTTATTTGATAGGAAGGAAGAAGGCAAAATTCATTAAGCACTCAAAAGATAGTTGTTGCTAATATTTGGTCTAATTCCAACATTTTGGACTTCCTCTTTTCTACTACAGATAGCAATTATCACTTTTTAATGTGGCTTTGAAATTTTAGAACAGAATCCTTGTGAAGTACATCAAACATTCTTGAACTGTTTTCAGAGCATTCTTTTCATGGAGCCATGGAGCCAGCTGCTCTTCTGTCTTAGTCAGTTAGCAGTTTGTCATTGATGCTTTTAAGAATGTGTGTATAATAAAACAGAATGTGAGACATTGATCCTGTTGCAGCTATTTTAAGGAGGCAATTATAGCAAAATGAGACACTGATTTATAATGTATTGTTCCTCTGGTCTAGACCAAATTATGTGATTTGTCAGAGGTTACCTATGTATATCTCCTAGGAAAAAAAAAAATTCTACGGCTGGAACTGCAGAATAATTGAATCCACTTTATGTGGGTCCAGAAGAATGCTATTGTACTTTTGACAATTATAGTCTTAGGGTCCTGATGTTTTTCTTGATAACTACCCAAGTGCATTAAAGCGACACAACTCTGAGGATAATTCCATCAGAAAGTGTTTCTGTTAAAGACAAAGTTTTGTTGCTCTATATGTTCAAAAAGGGAATCAAAATTTCAGCAAAAAATTAGAGGAGTGTTGTTCAGCATCAACATTTTTTGGATTCAATATCCAGAGTCATCTTGTAATGTTTATTGGCTTAACCAGTCATATTTAATTCTATGATTTCTTTTTTTGTGTGCCATGTTAGAAAATCAGTTGGTATGATGAGTTCTGAGTATATTGTTCCAAAGACCCAGAGGAAAATTTGTCAGTGTGAATTATAATACGTTCTCTTGATGTTTGTACTTATGAGCTGAAAGCCCATTTTTCTTTTTTATCCACTTACTCTATAAATTGATTGTATATAGAGCTGGGTGGCTTGTGAAATCAATAACAATCACATTTGGATTTTTTATAGCATTTGGGATAATCCAAGTAATTAAGGTTATGACTTCAGAATTATTTGTCAGTATCCAGCGACAAGAAACTCTCATGAATTTAATAATTATATTCACCTAAGTTCTGTGCTATTCACCTAAGTTCTATGCTAGGTCCTCTTAATACTTTAACCTGAGTCTTCACATTTCAACCATTTGGTGTAAGATTTAATTTCCTTACTTTGCACATGAGTACACAAGCTCAGCAAGTTTCCAAGTTGCTTAAGATGGCACATTTAGTAACTGGGAGAATTGAGGTTTAAATAAGGTCTGTCTGAATTGCAAGGCCATGCTGTTCCATTTTGTCATGTTGCCTCTCAGCAATAAAGAAACATTCCCCCTCCATAAACACTCAAACCATTTAAAATTCCATTTAGTCTGAATGATCAGGATAGAAATTGTAGTAGGTTAGAAAAGTTAAGTGAGCTGCAGTGCTCATCCAAATACATTTATTTTCTTGCCTCCCTGACCACACACCTCATGTCACGTGAGAAGAACCACTGGCTCCTGCAGTTGTCTTTCCTGGATTTCTCTGTGCATTTTTGCCCTCTTTGATATATAATATCACACACCACAAGCAAGAATGTGGTGCCCTTTGAGATTGGCTTAAGCCGAACTGCTAGTCACGAACATTTTATATGTAAAAGGAGGAGGTTGAGCAAGTAATAGCTAACTCTTAGAACATCTACTCTGTAGCATTCCAAGAAGAACAGATTAGTGAGACTTGAGTATTCAGAGGGTTTTGAATACCGAGACCAAATCAGTGTGTAATAACAGTAGTGATGTATCACAGTTATATAGAGTAACTCAATGGTCATGAATAATTCTTCTAATGAACTTTAATTTTTTTTAAGATTTATTTATTTATTTATACAAGCACTGGGTACAGTCAGAAGTGCGGGAGGGTGAGAGGATTCACCGGAGCCAGAGCAGGGAACAGAACAGGCAGATGGATGAAAAACACTGCTGAGGGGAGCAGCGGGCGTGGCAGGAGAGGTCTGCGTGCCATGTGGGACCCTCGCTGGTGGCCGGGGATCTAACTGGCACTGCGGAGGCTGCGGGCAGCTTCGCAGCCCAGCGCTCAACCTCTGTGCCACCGGGGAGGCCCTAATGAACTTTAATTTTTATTCACATTTTTTGATTTTGTGTTGTTAGTAGTAGAGTCATATTCATACATCACATACTCTCCTCTTCTTCCCTGTGACACCAATTTGAGCCGTCTGTTGGCATGTACTTTTTTCATCTTTTAAGTGTTTTTGATTAAGTGCTTTTGAAGATAGAACCTTTGGATTGGTATATTGACATCAGTGAAGATGTGCCCCTTTTGGACAATTAAATCAGCCTGTGTGTGGCTGTTAACATATCATTGGTAAATTTACAGCATCTTCTGGGCACATAAATACTTAAGATGTTAAGCAAACATATTAAGGCTATATTTTTTTTTTTTATAAAATGCAAGATGAGGCAGGAAAGAGAAATCACTGGAAAGGTTAAAAATACCACTATTTATGGGACAATAGTTTATTTCATTGCAGGTTTTAGCACTGAAGAAGGACCTTAGAAAATGGCACTCTGTGTATCAAATCGGAGATAAGGACTTCCACCTTTATAGTGAAAGAGGAACCAACTCTTATTAGTAAGAGATCCTGTATTTGCAGTTCAGCTACTTGCAAAAATTTATTTGCAACCCCCAAATCACTATCTGTGACACATATACTGTCAACCGTGGACAGCACAGGGTGATGAAAACACTTGTGTTTCCAGCAGGGGTGACTTCTTGGCTGAACTCAGTGTCCTCTTAGGAGTCTATTTAGTATCACATTTTGGGGTATTTTCTCTTGGTTGCTTTATTGTTGAATGTGGCCCCATGCACGGTGCTGAGTGTCCCTACATGCAAGCAGGCTACGATGTGTTGAGTAGCGAAATGGTGGGTTGGACCCATCCTGCTCATCCCTGAGGAATGGTGCTGCTGTCTGTGTGTTTGACGCGAAGTAGCACAAGTACTTATAAAACAGGTATTTTTACACCGAAACGTGCATCAAACAAGGTTACGTATTGAACAGTTGACAAGAATTATATGTTCAGAGACTCACAGGAACCAAATCCTATACCTGCTTGAAGATTCACAGGTGAGAATACCCTAATTCAGTGTTTATGGCAACTTTATACAACCTAACTGCCATAAATAACAAGAACAGAATATGAGAACTTGCCCCTGTGTTCCTCAAAGAGGGCTTCCAAGTCACTTATGTCATGGTCCACTTGGGGATTATGAAGTTTGCAGATTCCCTGGGAATTTACTCGAGCCTGTTTAAGTCAGATTTTCTGGGTGTATGACCCAGGAAATCTATATTTTTTTTAGCAAAGAGTCCAGGTAAACTATAACTTGAGAATCACTTTTCTATTCAGTTAGTGGAAAACTATGACTTCCTATCATATGATTGACAAATAATTTGTATTCTTTGGCTGAAATAGATTTGATTTTTTTGTCTTTGAGGAGTATATATACAACTGAAATGAATGCTAATTTGTGAAAATACAAGCTGTCGGGTGGATTTAAAACAAAGTGAACTCATGGGGAGGGAGCACAGTGCACTATGGTGGTGGACTATGTGTGCTTTGGTGTTGGATGTGCTAAGGTAGCAACTTGTGAGGGGGAGATGGTGTACTTCCAACATACAAACAATAATGTCAACCAACATTACCTCAATAAAACACACACACACACACACCAAAAAGCCTACAACACATGGAGAAAAAAATAAAAACAAGGTTACTGATACTTCAATGTATAAACCAAAGTTAAAAATATAGTCTTGTCTCTTTTGACGCAGCCACTCAGGAAGCTCTAGAATCTGCTTCTTCTAAGCATCCTTAAGAGGTTCTGTACACATGCTAGGGGACAACTTTTGGGTATTTCCTTTTAGAACCTTTCATGACCTGATTGACTTGACGATTCCCCCAAGCCAGTCTGATTACTTTTTCCTCCTCCTCCTCCCTTTTATATTTTTATGTCTGTATGTAACAAAAAAATCAAACATTAAAACATGAAAGATTTAGACTTGGAGTAAAAAAAAAAAAAATTCAGATAGTATAGGAACTTGAACCGTCTTTAAGAAAAGATACTGAAATATTACTTTAAGAATTAATTCTTGGTTAGTTTGAGTTTGTGTTTAATATCAACAGAGCAAGAGCATTAGCTTCTCTGATCCTATATAGTCCTCTGAGTACAACACACGTGCATCTATATGTGCTCATGAACACACTCACTCACCTTATTTAATTGGTGAATTTTATTTAACTAAATCCCTGTTAGTCTTTTGAATCACCACACATGTACCCACATGCTCATATAAACACAACCACTCATTTTATTTAATTGATGAGTTTATTTAATATTGAAACTATCACATTTTTTTATCTAGGCAAATACAAAATAGCTATTAAAACAGTGAAGTTGGGGGCCTCCCTGGTGGCACGAGGGGTTGAGCATTGCACTATGGGGCAATCCACAGCCTCTGCAGCACAAGTTCGATCCTGGGCCGGCCAGGGAGCAGCCCACATGGCACAGCAGACCTCTCCTGTCTCACCCACTGCTCCCCTCAGCAGTCTATTTCAGTCATTCTGCCTGTTCTGTTCCCCACTCTGTCTCTGGTGAATCCTCTTACCTCGCACATCTCTGGCATGTGCCCCAGTTCTTGTATGCATAAATAAATAAATCTTAAAAAAAATAAATGAAACAGTGAAGTTGTTTGTAGAGAATATGTCTAGTCAGGGAGTTATTTAAAAAAATGCAAACCATACTTTCAAGAAAGTGGATATCAATAAACATTGTGAGAGCTCTGAGCTTAAGAAGGTAGAGGGAGGAAAAGGGTCAGAGATATAGTGATGGCAGTGGGGAAAAGAAGTGGAAATTACAGTCTTTTCAGTTAATGTTATGGAGTTTATTGTACAGCCACATGGGAAGAATGAAAAAAATGCACACCAAAAACCAAAACCACCAATGCAACTTTCCCGTTCAGCAATATAGATTTACCTCTTCTTGAGTCGGGGACTGACAGCCTCCTTTGGGAATATGTCTGGTTTATAGCTGCAAAGACAACATGACCTTTTAAAACTCTCTTGGGTGACTGAGGAAACAGTTGACTAGGAGTGTGAAGGATTCTCAATTCTACATTTAGCCTTAATGTAAAGGGAAATGGAATTTATAAGGTTAGCATATTAAAATGTTTGTCTATGTAGCAAAAATTAATTTGATTATTAAATAGCTTAATATTAATTACTGAGAACACAAAACTCTTCTAAATACTTAGTGGAGGCTCAAAGCTTATAAACTTGAGTTTGTAGCTTATTAAATTTCTCTGAAAATCAACTTCAAAAAATATGTTTTTAAATTCAGGAATTACTAGAATTGAGGTTAAAGAACAGAAAGTTATTTGGAACACTGTGCTTGAATTATAAAACATAAAATAAATATAATTACTACAACATGACTTAGGGGTTGGTTTTGTAACAGGGGGGTCACCAGGAAAGGGGGAGGTTCCAGGTTCCCTGCCCCACCCAAATGGAGGGTGGAGGGAGCTGAGCAGGGAGAGGAGAAGCTGAAGAGGAGACTGAGGAAGGAAGCAGGAAGAAGACCTGGAGGAGGCGCATGGAGCCTAGAGACACGTGAAGAAACTGCACTTGTCTTTTGGTCATGAACTGGGTGACACAGATGTGGGTGAGACCTGTGGGGAGGTGACCATGGCAGCTTTTATCTTGATTTTGCTCTTTTCCTTTTGGGCTTGTCTGGTTGTTTCTGACCCTTTTCTGTGGGTCCCCACTGGAAGATGCTTTAGACTTGGGGCAGGCTTTGGGGCCTTGCTCTGGGCCAATCCCATTTGGATGGAGTTTTACCCACGAGGGGACAAGTAACTTTGGGTGCTTGATTTAGAAACTAGATTCTTTGCCTTTCCTGTCTTGTTTCCTAGTTGTATTAAAGTTCCTTCCCATTAAAGTCTAATATGTTTTGTGTTGATGGGGCGAATGACAGAACCCATTTAGAATAGGCAGGTTTGCGGGGTTTGGGCTGCCCCTCTCCCTGCCATATAATAGATTTACTTTAATACTTATGGCTATTATGTTGAGATTTTTAGCCATTTAATTTCTACCCCCCTTTAGGAATTATAATAGCAGCAACATTATGACTGTATCCTTATGAGCGTTTTTTGTTTTGTTTTGTTTGCAAAGTCCTTAAAATTTATAACACTGAAGAGGACTAAGATAATAAGAAATCACTATATAGTTATTGAATAATAAAGGATTTACACTTCAGATGTGATGATATGCCCAAACACTTAATAGTTTAATCAGTGAAAGGCAGTTCCAGACAGCTGGGTGCTTAGTAACATTGACTTGGAGTCCTTAATAAAAAGGTGTGAATTGGGTCTCTTAACTAATAATAGCATTGTGATGCACTCACAATCTGATATCTATAAATAGTATTGCTTAAAAGAGTTATTTTGTATATTTGTCACAATTGCCCCACTTCCTTATTATAGCATTTGTGATGATTTTTGAGTATTAATAATGAAACACTGATATCAAGTGGGTTAAGATTAACAAATTAATAATAGATATATTTCTGTATAACTTTCTGTACATTAACTGTGATTTCTTCCTTTTCTATTTCAAACTATTTTAGTGATTTGATGTGATTCCTATAAGTATATATATGTATATTTTTTAAAGATTATTTATTTATACAAGCACTGGGTACAGTCAGAAGTGTGGGAGGGTAAGAGAATTCACCAGAGACAGAGCGGGGAACAGAACAGGCAGACTGATGAAGTACACTGCTGAGGGGAGCAGCGGGTGGCAGGAGAGGTCTGCCCTCCATGTGGGACCCTCCTCTGGTGGCTGGGGATCTAACTGGTGCTGCAGAGACTGTGGGCAGCTTCACAACCCAGCGCTCAACCATTGCGCCACTGGGGAGGCCCCCATAAGTATATTTTAAAGGCTGGGTTGGCACCCTCAGTACGTATGAACACATTTCTGTCAGAGAAATTTGTATGAATTTTCATTCTATTCTGACAACAATGGAGATTCGGTAAACTTAAATTTTTACACTCCCTGAGTTTCCAGCAAAAATGTGTTCACACAAAGGGTAATGTAGGTTCTTTTTTACTAGAGATTATTAATTATTCAGCCCAAATCATTATTTAGGTTTGGATATGGAAAAGACACTGCTAGATTAATGAATTCTTGCTTAGAATTTTTGGCTCTAAAGAATTTTCCCAAATCTATTATGCATATTATTCAGTCTATATTTCAGTCATAAGATTTTTTGGAAAAATATCCAAACCTCCTCATAAGATATTTATCTACTTTACATTCAGAGAAATTATAAGTGTAGAAATCCCATAAACAATGTGACACTGAATACAGTGAAATAACAATATTACAGGAAATAAATCATATTATCTTTGGTTAGAAAAGAAAGAAAATTGTTTCCATGTGTCCTAAAGGAATTTGAATTCAGTTTCCAGAATTGAGATTTCAATAAAGTCCTTTTGAACTTTTCTATTTTTATAATTTTAGTGATGTGATCCCTGTGAGGTTTGATTTGATTTTAATAGTTAGATACAGTTCTATATAGTTCTGAAAAAAATCTGTGTATGGTAGATAGTACTGTGTACGTGATGTTAAAATATTATTACCATACTTGATACATGGTGCAATTTATTCAGCCTTCAAAACTTCATTAAAAATAACATCAAAATTCTTTGCATTCCATGTGGCGGGGGCACTTTTTACATAGTCTTTGTGTCTGAGTCTCTTTTGTTCATAAAATTATGTCATGTAGAGTTATTTCTGAATGTCTCATCAGTTGAGATAAACCATAAGTACCTAAAGGAACTGGATGTCTGCTTAATCTCAAGGAATCTTCAGGTTTAGAAATATGGGTTCAAAGACCAAAATCAGTTAATCTTTAAAATAAAATGTAATGAACCAATAAAAGAACTACAGTTCAAGTGGCTGACATCATGCTAAATGTCTTCCAGAAAACAGATTTTCTCATAGAACAATTTTGATGAGTTTTTCCCTTATAGGATATACAAAGACTCAATTGATTGAGAACTTGAAACAATTGGTGACTATGGTATGGGACTGTGGCTTTATTAGATTAGAAGTAAGTCTATAAATGACGTATGGTACCTTCTAGCCTGCTTTCTAACTAGAAATTAAATAATATAGAGTAATTTTCCACTGAAATATTGAACACAAATACAAATAAATGTGACTTATTTTTCAAAGTACAATACTATGGAAAAAATAAACATAGAAGCAACTTTATCCTAACATGACTTGTTTAGGATATCAAAAGAAGTTGATTTATGTGGAAGCTCAGTCAACATTTTATAATTTCATAATATCACATAGGAGGCTCTCTTAGAAAGAAGCTGAAATTACAGCTATAGCTTAGACATTAAGGAATTATTAGCCTTCTCTGAGCAGAACTAGATTTGATTATGTAAAGTCACAGGCAGTTGCTTATACCTGGATATATAATTTCCTCAAGTTGTTCAAGAATGACAGATAGAAGTTAATGAAAATAATGGGATGGAATAGGAGGGGTAAAAAGTCATACCTGGCTTTATGTTTCTTTTGGGGGAGAGTGGCCCCAAGAATATGGGGGTATGGCAAGGAGCAGAGGCAGGTAGTGAGGAATGCAGACAATACTGTGTGTGAACATTCACAGCAACTGCCTCAAAGCAGAGGCTTCTGAGAAGTGAGAAAGAGCATAACCTGTTTTGACAGTGGATATTATAAAAGGAAAAGGATCACTTTGGTGTCAAATTCCAGTATATTTTAGATTTAAACTGTGTGATCATTATAATCTAAATTGATAAAAAATTCCCTTGAAAATGGTGATCACCAGATTGGTCATCTTTGCTGGACAAGTTTAGGAATCGGTGTTTAAAGGGGTGAATTATTTTGAGGTGAAATGAAAATCAGTGACATATATGTTCTGTTAAAACCAATAAAAGTTCCAAAGCAGTTCATTGGATAAGAATATATGTCCAGCATTTTCCTGAATTTAGGAGTTTTATGTGTTTTCTGGTGTAATTGCTAAGAGGGTACAGGAAGCATAGTTTGAACAAGGATGTGAAAGAGTGACAAATTATATCAAAATCTGAAGGGGGTGGAGGGAAATTCTAGACAGAGTCTGGATTGTCCTGGGTTTGGATGGACTTTGGAACCTGCATGGGGCTTTCCTGATTTAACTGGCATGAAGAATAAGTTTAGTTCAGAAGCCAAAAAAGAAACCAAAAACACCCACACAAACTAGGAATTCAGTCTGCAGTACTTTAGTATTTACTAATACTTTGCACTATATTACAATAATAAATCATATTTTCTCATTTACAAAATTTTGTGGAACTTCCAAGTCACATCTTTTCAAACACAACTCATATTACAGAAATTTATCCTGAAGATAAGTGTTGTCTTCTCCATTACTGGCAACTGAGAGACGGTTTTTAATGTGTATTTTTCAGCTGCTCTGTGGTATGACTGTTAGTTATCCATATGAATTAACTTTGAGGAAAATACATATTCCCAAAGGAGGACATGAATATAGAGTAGTGCTTAAGTACAGGCTCTGCAGCTGGGTAAACTGGCACAAAGCTGGGTCCACCACTTACTTGTTGTGGGAATCTCTGCATGTCACATGCGACTTTTGCCTGATTACATTTCTGTCTCATCATATTCTACGAGTGTGCTAAATTAGGATATTATAGTATCTTTTACTTAGTGTTGTTTACACGATTTAGCTATAAAACAGGGCTTACAAATGTGGCAAACATATAGCAAACACTTAAAGATAACAGTTATTTCATTACTATTATTATCAATCACGCATTTCAAATAAATATTACACAAATGATTAGGTAGCCAAAAGAACAAATGGAATTAGCTTTGAAACATGGTCTAAGCAAGAAAATCTAAATTCCATGTCAAAGAACATTATTATCATTTCACGTACAAGTCATAGTAAATACCACTTTTTTAAAACTGGTGGCAGGATATAGCAAGTAATTTGGCTTCCAAGCTCAAGAAAGAACTCCACATCCATTGTGGATTGCTTGAAAGAAGACAGTTCTTTTGGCGGTGAACATCTTTTGCTGGACTTACAAGCTATTCATATGATTTCTTTGGGGAAATGTCTATTCAAATCCTTTGCCCTTCTAAAAATTGGATTGCTTTTTCATTGTGAGTTAAAAGTTCTTTATTCTGCACATAAGGCCCTCATCAGATGTATGATTTGCACTTATGTGCTCCCATTCTGTGAGGTGCCTTTTCATTTTCTGATAATGTTCTTTGAAGCACAAGCCTTTAATTTTGATCATGTGTAATTTGTTTTTCTTTTGTGCTTTGGTGTCACATTTGAAAAAACATGGCCAAATCCTAGGTCATGGGAATTTGCTTCAATATTTTTCTTCTAAGAGTTTTATAATTTGGGGAGCCTCCCTGGTGGTGCAGCGGGTTGAGCCAGTGCTTTGAGGCTTTCTGCAGCTTCTGCAGTGCAGTTTCGATTCCCGGCTAGCCAGGGAGAAACCCACATAGTGCGGCAGACCTCTCCTGTCTCGCCCGCTGCTCCCCTCAGCAGTGTATTTCGGTCCATCTGCCTCTTCTCCTCCCCACTCTGTCTCTGGTGAATCCTCTTGCCCTCCCATGCCTCTGGCCTGTACCCCAGTTCTTGTATAAATAAATAAATCTTTTTAAAAAAGAGTATTAAAAAAAGTTTTTTAATTTTAGCCCTTACATTTAAGTCTGTGACCCATTTGACTTAATTTTTCTACATGGTACAAATTAGGAGTTTAACTTTATTCATTGCAAGTGGTTATCCAGTTGTTTTAGCACCATTTTTTGAAAAGACTGTCTTTCCCCTCAGTGAATGGTCTTGGAACCCCTGTCAAAAATCAGTTGACTATAAATGCAAGTCTCATATTCTTTTTGAAATTTTGACTTTATCTAATTTGTTCCAGTTAAGTGGAAAACTAAGTGTGATTTTTCTTAAAGAGATTGTAGAATGAAGTACCCTTTCCTTTCCCTTGGTTGATAAATCACTACCATTGACAGTTTCTGTGTTATTACTATATGAAATTTTTTATGTCTCAGCTGAAACTAATTTTCTTTTATTTCCGTAAGTCAAATAACCTTTGTCCTCCTTGCAGTACATTACTAAATTAACCTTCTATTTAGATGTTCTTTATTATATATGGGGGAAAAATGTTAATCTGAATGGAAGTTGTGGCTAACAAAAGAAAGAATTTGAATAATAAATCCTTTACATTTCTAGCTCTTTCCCTCATTTGTGGTAAACTAACTTGAAATTTCTACAAGTATCATATTCATTTGAAGCCCTGTGGTTTTGTTAGTTTGAGTTCCTCATTTCTTTTTTCTTGTGATCTTTACATCTAGTGCACTCTTTTTTTTTTTACTAATATCAAAACTTCTCTTTAAAAATCTCAGCTTTCCTAAATTGAAGACTTGACATAGAAGGCTAAAATATTTGCTTATATAGGATTAGATAATTAAGATGTTGTAAAATTAGGTAGTAAGAATGTTGTAAAAAAGCAAACAAGTTTAAAAAGAATGAACCACCCCCTCCAACAGACAGGAACAACAAACACTTATACAAACACCAACATAAAAGCCAGCAGATAGTTTTAGTAGGCAAAGAGGTAAGCATTATATAAATAAAGAGACATATAAAATAATTCTTATATTAAAAAAATCAAGAGAAAGTGAGAGAACTTTCCTAGCCTTCAGAATGAAAAGCATTTGAAAAATCTAGCATAATTTCCAAAAAAGAAGTAAAACTTACATAAAGTATTTCCTCCATTGCTGTTTTTGTAACATCACTAACACTCGATTAAGACATATACTGTTATTCTCCAGAACTTCATTTTTATGAGACATTGTCTTATCTAGTTTTTGCACAGTCTGGGAAATAAGCCTTATCTGTTTGATTGACTCAGTTGCCAAAATTTTGATACCACCTTTGCAGTCCCCCCTACCCTGTCTTAGGCTTATTACAGTTAAATTATTAGTACAACCTCTGCCATAACCTCAAATACATTCATGCCATGATGTGCTGATGCAATGGGCAAAATTTCCATCAGGTATTCAGATTTTGTGTGAACTTGGAAAAAGCTTGTGACATCTCACACTCCCAGACTTCAAACTATACTACAAAGCCATAATCATCAAAACTGCATGGTATTGGAACAAGAACAGACATACAGACCAATGGAATCGAATAGAAAATCCAGAAATAAACCCACAGATTTATGGTCAACTAATCTTTGACAAAGGAGCAAAGACTATGCATTGGAGCAAAGAAAGTTTGTTCAATAAATGGTGCTGGGAAAACTGGGTCGCTACATGCAAAAGAATGAAGCTTGACCACTACCTCACACCATACACAAAAATCAACTCAAAATGGATTAAAGAACTAGACATAAGACCTGAAACCATAAAATACATAGAAGGAAATATAGGCGAAACACTACGGGATTTGCACATCAAAGACATCTTTACAGACACATCACCCAAAGCAGTGATAGTGAAGACAAAGATAAACAGCTGGGACTACATCAAATTAAAGAGCTTCTGCACAGCAAAAGAGACAATAACAAAAACAAAGAGAAACCCCACCAACTGGGAGAACATTTTTGCACCCAACACTAATGATAAAGGACTGATCACAAAAATCTGCAAAGAGCTGATGAGACTCAGCAACAACAAAGAATATAATCCAGTCAAAAAATGGGCAGAAGAGCTAAAAAGAAACTTCTCTGAAGAGGAAATGCAAATGGCCAACAGACATATGAAAAAATGTTCAACATCACTTGTCATCAGGGAAATGCAAATCAAAACTACCATGAGATACCATCTCACACCAGTGAGAATGGCACATATTAAAAAAACTAGCAACAACAAATGTTGGCGAGGATGTGGAGAAAAAGGAACTCTTGTGCACTGTTGGTGGGAGTGCAAACTGGTCCAACCACTATGGAGAGCTGTGTGGAGATTTCTGGACCTACTAAACATAGAGCTTCCATATGATCCAGCAATTCCACTCCTAGGTATTTACCCAAAGGACACAGAAACATCAATTCCAAAGAGCACCTGCACTCCTATGTTTATAGCAGCACTGTTTACAATAGCTAAGCTTTGGAAACAACCCAAATGCCCAAAAATAGATGACTGGATCAAGAAGATGTGGTACATATATACCATGGAATATTACTCAGCATTCAAAAAAGATAAACACATGCAATTTGCAGCAACATGGATGACACTGGAAGGGATCATGCTCAGCGAAATAAGCCAAAAAGAAAAAGAAAAATACCGGATGGTCTCACTCATAGCAGGAATCTAGAAAACTTAAATAAGGGACCAGGAAAATGAATATAAGAAAGTGAAAATCAAAATCAACAAAAAACTATGAACCAGAGACACTTTTTGGGGGGTGGGGGGCGGGAGGGGAAGGATTGGGGTCAGAATGGGGCGTTTGCAATTGTATGGGGGAATATAAAAATAAAATTTAATATTTAAAAAAAAAAAAAGAAATATAATAAAATATACCCAATTAAAAAAAAAAGTAATTGATTTGTAACTCATGTCAGAAATATAACAGTTATTAAGTATCACAAAAAAAAAAAAAAGCTTGTGACATCAAGTCAACTTTCTTCCTATTGGCGATAGCAGCAAAAAAAATCTCAATAAAATTTGTGACTGCCCTGTCTGCCCAGTGAGCAATATTTTGGGACTATTAAATTATTTTGAAATTTATTTACCCAATTAAAATTCACTTCTTCAAACACTCTCAATGATTTGATGAAACTGCTCCCATCCACCCTCCCAGCAGATGGATCTGCAGTGTGCCAGCCATTGTTCTAGATCCTGGGATATAAGATAGAATGAAATCAAATCCCTACTCGCACACGCTTACATTCTATTAGGGAAAGACCGACAGTTAAGACTTAAATACATAAAACATCTTTGATAATAACTGTTACAAAAATAAATACAGCATGAAAAAGAGGATCAGAAGGCGTGGGGGTCATTAGGCACAACATGTGTGGGAGCTGCATTTCAGACAGGATGGCCGGTGCCAGCTGTGTCCTTTGCTCCACAAGTGTATCTGAGCCTGTTACTGGGTATCAGTAACCAGAGTGTTGACTCACTCATGAGTGTAGAATTAATTTTTTTCTGGAAATAATTTCTCTCAAAATATTACTTGAGTCAGGGAAGTGGTGTGCATATAGATTTGTTTTTAGAAGGTGTGAAAATTGGATTTCAGAAGGGTGTCTTGCTAGATTCATGCAACTAGCGTGTTCTAAATGCCTCTCGTGTCAGGCACCTAGTACAGTTACTAGGTGCAGAGGATACAGGATAGTAAGATTTTGTCCTCATGGGACCACATGCTACCTCCAAAATCTAATATTCTGCAGCAACTCACTCGTATGTGGGGAGGGTGCCACTTGAACCTGACCTTATTTGTCTCATTCCTAATGCTCTCTAGACAAGTGAACTGAATGTCTTGTCATTAGTCAGTTCCGAATTACTCTAATTGACTGACTAAAGGTCATCTATCAAAATTATAGGGAGGTGGGAGCATTTTGAGTGTTGTTGTCTGACCCCAGATAAGCTATGTTGTTTTCCTTGGTTTATTATGTTTTAGGATTATTATTATTATTTTTAAAAGGTTTTATTTATTTTTGTGTAGAAAAACTGGGATGTAGGTCAGAGGTGCGGGGTGGGGGAGGTGAGAGGATTTACCAGAGACGGAATGGGGAGCAGAGCAGGTAGACTGACTGAAATACACTGTTAAGGGGAGCTTACTTTTATAGAACAATGTGCTTGTGAGCGGCAATCATCCAGATGTGTTATAAAAGCTGGGGTAGAACAGATTTTCTTTGGTGATTTGTTTATTGACTTGTAGAATATGGAATAAAAAGAAATCATGAACTTTGATATAAGAAATCTTCATTTTGTAGAGGACAAATCAAAGTGTGCAAAGTAGCTCACCTAAAAAATGGCTCACGCTGTTACCCTGATTTCCTGTAGGCTGAGTCTATCTGCCAGCTATTGTTTTACTAAGATGAATGAATCTCTGCCAAAGGATTTAAAAGCTCTTTTAGAACTATAAAATTCCTTAGTGTACAGAAATAAAATTTGCTGAGCTAAATGTTCATCAAAAGGCAGTGCATCAAGCTAAGGGAAGAATCTCCAGATACACAAGCAAGATTGTACATTTAGATTTGCTTGTAGATCATGTTAAAATAAAAATTATGGAATATATCTGTTACCAGTCTGATTACCAGCTTAGACCAGAATGGAACCCAACAAGATCGCTGTCACTGGGGCTGTGCCAGCCTGCCCAGGAGTGAAGCAGCCTGGACTTTAAGAGGCGCTGAGGAGGGTCCTACCTGGCCTCTCTCATTCCCCTCACCTCTGGCCCTGATCGGCCTCCCACCTTCTGAAAGCCTGGCTCCCCTTTTGTGATGTGTAGTATTTCATGCTGTTACTCCCTGTCCCCACTCCAACAGTTGACTTCTTTCATAGATTTTTTTAGTGTACAAACTAAGACTGTCAAAGTCTTGTCAGGAAATAAAACATGTTTTCATAATTGGCAAATGCTGCTTATTCGGTTTTTCAGCAAAGTTTTAAGAAGTAGATTACCTAAAACTTTCCTTTTTCCTTTTTTTCAAATATAGAACTTAACCTTACACAAGCTGTGCGGGTTGATTTGGGCCCACTCCCAATTTCTGGTAGTCCATGCATATGAAGTATTATAATAATTGTGGTCAGACAATCATACTACATGGTCCCTCTGGAATGTTTTGACTTACCACAATAGAATCTCAATTTATCTTGATATATGAAATAATCTGGTTAATCATCTTCATTAGATTTTGCTGTTCCTTTTTTTTTTTTTGGCTCAGTGTTAGGTTGGTTAAAATGGGTCTTTTGTGAGGTCTGGGGCACAGATTTGATCCCTGTGAGTCTGAAGTTTTACTGTCTTCATGACTGCACACTGTCCCTTTAATGACAAATCACTGATCTCATCAATATGAGTCATTGATTACAGAGAGAGAATCCAGGAACAGGGGTGAGGATGGTTGCGGTTAATCTGTCTTGACTCCAGGGCTCTAGCTTCTGACATGCGACAGGAGGCTTACGTTCAGGTTTTGCGTAGAGGATGCTGTTTTTCCTGCCTCTGTGATAGACCATCATGTTACTTCAGACTTATGTTGTATTATTGCCTATGAAATACAGTAACTTCTCATGTTAGGTGAAGCTCATTATCTTTAATTTCTTGGGGGCGCTAAGGCAATATCAAAGTAAGATTACTGTTTGGATGACTCAGGTGAGGACATTGTTCTGGTTATCTACCATTGTGTCATAAGTCACTCCAAAACTTGAATTTTTATAGCAACAATCATTTTCTTTGCTCACAGTTCTGCATTTTGACAGAGTTTGTCTTTGTTCCATGTGGAGTCTATTGAGAGTAGGCAGCTGGGACTTGAAGGATCCATTTCTTTATTTTTTGGGAAAAGAGTATTACTTTTTACTGAGGTATCATTGCTTTGCAACACTGTCTTCTGATCCCTTTTTAAACTGACTCCCGTGGCTGGTGAAGGGGAGCTGATTGTGTTGGCCGGAGTCTCCCTGGGGCTGCTGCCCAGCCCTGTCAGTTCTTTTCCACATGGTCCTCTCCATTGTGCTGGGTTCCTCCACAGCATGGCAGTTGGGTTCCAAGAGTAAGTCTTCCAACAGATAGGAAATGGAAGCTGCCAGCAGGTAAAAGCCTGGTTCTGTATCTTCGTGTTAAGGAAATCCAGTGGTGGGATGGAGGAAAGCCATGTGGACTCATGTCTACCTGCCTCCTCTCCAAAATAGAAGCAAATGGGCCTCCCCGGTGGCGCAGCGGTTGAGCGCTGGGTTGCGAAGCTGCCCGCGGCCTCTGCGGCGCCGGTTCGATCCCCGGCTGCTCCCCGGCCACCAGAGGAGGGTCCCAGATGGTGCGCAGACCTCTCCTGCCGCCCGCTGCTCCCCTCAGCAGTGTACTTTGGTCCTTCTGCCTGCTCTGCTCCCCGCTCTGGCTCTGGTGAATTCTCTCACCCTCCCGTGCTTCTGACTGTACCCAGTGCATGTATAAACAAAACAAACAAATAAATAAATAAATAAATAAAACATGCCTCTATAAAAAAAAAAAGTTAAAAACAAAAACAAAAACAAAAACAAAAACAAAATAGAAGCAAAAACATTTGAGTTATCACCCTCTTTTTTAGAGTATTATTATTTATAATATCATCACTAAAATGATCTTTTTGTAAATCAATATATTGAAGTTTTTAAAAATCCTAAAATATTGAACTAATTCTATTTTGATGAAAAATTCCTGTTTTTCAGACTACCCAGATGAGTAATATCTAAAAATTACAATACCTCTCTTTGGCTATTATTTTTTCTTGTCAAAAATTTTGCTGCAGGGGTTTGTAAGTTTTGCTAGTCAAAGAAATGGAGAGTGCACCTTGGGGTGTGGAGTGTTTGCCATAAAGAAATGCCTTTGTATGTATTTGCTGAGTGAATGCAGGATCAAAAGAACCTAAGTGATTTCATGATTTTTCTTGTACTGACCTGTCCATGTTCACAAGTGTACTGCCAGCTAGAACATGGAGTCCATTGCTCCAGTAGGAGCAGTTTCATCTACACTGATGGATGACAGGTCAGGCACTGTTGCCACCTGTATTTCATCTGCTCCAGACCTGTGGCTGTCACATAATTTCAGGTCACTCTCTAATAAGCAGAGAACATGCAGGATAGGTATGTGTGTGTCTCTTTATAAACACTTCTGTTTATTTAAATTATTTTTATTGAAGTAATATTGCATATAATGCTCTTTATAAATGCATATGTAATGTGTATATACATCTCTTTGGGTAGCATTGTATTATAATATTATATAAGTTCCAAGTGTGCATCACTGGGAATTGACATTTATACTACATTAAGTTTCCTGCAATAAGTCCAGTTCTATCCCTCACTATATACCTACTTTCTGAACATGGGGAAAGTGGTAAGTATATTGGGATCACTTTTGAAAAACCAGGCAAGGCATTTGAGTGATTTTGGAAGGAGTTTTAAGAATGGAGTTGGTGTCATGCTGAAAAGCAGTTCTTTACAAGGGCTTGCATGGCTACTGTCATTGGCAGAGCTGTGTTGCTAGGACCCATCTGCAAAAAATAACTCCACCGCCTCTTCAGATTAAACATAAATGAAATTCTTTCATTTCTGACCTTCATCAACATCTGTAATATTCTTTAATGAGCAATAATAACATGTATAGTGAGTAATCACTAACTCATTTGACTTTTGGTGGTGAACTTAATGTAGTATCCACTCAAGTATCTTCTCAATATGTGCATTTGCAATTATATAACTCCATAATGCAATATTACTTAAAAAAAAAGAGTGAATGCAAAGAAAAAAAGTGTGAGGATAAATCTTGATGTATGCTTAGTGCTTATTTCAAAAACAATCATTAGCCTGGTATTTCTGTTTTTTTCTACTTGATCGAACCAAATAAGCTGTTGTCTCACAAATATTTACCAACGGAAAAGCCATGCAACAGAAAGTTAGCATTTTGAGAAATTTCACTGAAAAATGATATTCAGCACATGCTGTATCCTCAGGGTTTTGTCAGTGAGAGAAGCCTCCGGGACAAGCCCTCAGGAATGAGAGTACATCCCAGCTGAGGCCCTTGAGGGAGCCTTCCCCAGGCTTGAGGCTCTCACATCACCTTCTATCATTGTGAGCATGCTCCAGGAACAGTGGCCAGGATGCCCCAGCATTGCCGCCTGGCCCCCAGCGCAGAGCAATGGTCTCATCGGGGTGCCTCGATTCACCTGCATCACTTGTGCACATGGTGAGGTCCTCAGGCAGCTGCTCTGCCTACTGCTGGCTTCTTTCTTTGGTGGCTGTGAGAAGCAACCATGGGCTTGCAAACACACTTGGCACTTCATCTAAAACCAGAGAGGTCTGTTGCCCCAGCCCAGCATGGTGGTAGACTGCATATGAAGCAGGGTCACTAGTGTGTTGGATATTGTCATTGATGGGCTGCTGTTTTTGTTTGCCATCATTAATTTTTATT
The DNA here is from genome assembly GCF_014898055.3 of Talpa occidentalis. Classification (NCBI taxonomy): domain Eukaryota; kingdom Metazoa; phylum Chordata; class Mammalia; order Eulipotyphla; family Talpidae; genus Talpa; species Talpa occidentalis. The sequence goes on from NW_023601322.1 coordinate 96,648,175, forward strand.
TCTAAATTCTCTGCAGAAAATTAGCTGCCTAAAGTGAATGTCTGTACACAATGAGGAATGTCAACAGAAACTCAACCGTTCGGTTGAGTTTGAGGCCAAGTTTAGCAGACTGGACGGGGTCTTGGGGTCGCTGATGTCTGACCGCAGATAGCAGACATGAGGGGGTTGTCAGACGGCCACCAGCGCTTTCCTTTCCCCACTCTCTGCGCCAGGTTCTTGCCAAATCTGCTTTGCATTTGAAGTTGATTGAAATGGATCTCACTGTTAACCTGTCAGCTGAAAGTCCTGTGATTTAGAGGGCTTTTTATTCATTCCATTGGTGCAACAAATTGAAGTGAGAAGTCTGGATCCTTTTAGAGTGGTGGAGATGACCAAACGGAACAGCATCTGGAGTTACCCCCAATTAATGGAAAAGTGTTGTCAGGTGCAGGGGATGAATTTTCTTTTTTTCCAGAAAGGTGGTCCTTTGGTGCCAAGAATTTGTTGTGGGTAATGACCTCTCTGGGGCAGTTCAGAAAATTCCTGGAAAACATTATAAGGAATTATACCATCTTGGATTTAGGTGCATTTATTCTTCCTAAGAGCACAAAATGCTTTCATATATAGGTTATCTCACGTCTCTTCATAACATCAGTATGAAACAGTTGTGGCAGGGATAATTACCCCCTATTACGGAGGAAGAAGTGGGAAGCCAAGTGAAACCTGAGAGTCACAGAAAGCTTGTTTGGTAGTGTTTCGCTTTGCAAATAGATGAAGGTACCCCACAGATTTCTAGGCCTATCTTTATTAGGTGAGGAAGCTGTTTTTTATTTCGACCTGTATACAGTATCAGGATGGTCACCCTTCTATGCCATAACATGAAGGGAACACTCCAAAAAGGCTACTTATTATGTCATTTTTCCTATATGACAAGCCAATTTTGATGAATTGAAAGGGGTATCAATGAAAGTGAACTTGTCTGAAAAGTGACTTAAAATAATCTTATTCTTGGTCCTTGAAAACTGAAAATTTAGCTGGCCTAGCAGTAATGAAACAGAACCAGATGTTATTTTCCAAGGCAGCAAGCAACTCGACGTGAACACCTTGGCTGTGGAATCTGGGGGGAGAGCCAAATTCAAAGCATTGTTACCGTATTGCATCAGAGATGTGTGAAGAAAAATGATGTAAATTATGGAAAGTGAATTGAACTCTGTAGCAAAGAGGTGTTGGCTAAATTAAGTATGTTGTCAAGAGCCCCTGAATTATATTTGAGGAAAGTGTGAGGTGGAACTTTATTAGCTAGGATAAAGGATTTTCTCAGGCAACAGAGAATCTAAAAATACAGTGACAGTGAAAATAACAGTTTTTAATCTTCTGTTATTTTGGGTACGTTGTTAGCATGGCTGCCAGCTTGCCAGTCAGGAATCCAGGATCCTTCTGTCTTTTGTCTTACTTTCCTCAATGTCAGTATTCTTTCTGTGTGGATTAAGAAGGACAATGGGCAGCCTAATCCTGACTGTTGAGTCCTCTGGATCAATATTTTCACACTCTGTTGACTAAAACTTAGTTTCAGGGATACTTCCAACCTCAGAGGACACTGGGAGATGTACTCGTTAGGCAGCCACTTGCTCAGCGAATGTGAGGACTAATTCCTGAAGCAAGAAGGAGGAGTGTGCATTGAGGAGAATTCAGGTGTCTCCAGCACAGGAACATCTTGTGGCAAGCTTTTAGTCTAAGATTAATCAACTCTATGGCTGGCTCTTCCCTCCTATCCTTCCAGTATGGCTGTTTCATTATTTGTGGTTCAATCTTTAGTCAATGGTTATTTTTTTTTTTTTTTTTTATAGAGGCATGCTTTATTTATTTGTTTGCTGGTTTGTTTGTTTGTTTTGTTTATACATGCACTGGGCACAGTCAGAAGCGCGGGAGGGTGAGAGAATTCACCAGAGCCAGAGCAGGGAGCAGACCAGGCAGAAGGACCGAAGTACACTGCTGAGGGGAGCAGCGGGCGGCAGGAGAGGTCTGCGCGCCATGTGGGACCCTCCTCTGGTGGCCGGGGAGCAGCCGGGGATCGAACCGGCGCCGCAGAGGCCGCGGGCAGCTTCGCAACCCAGCGCTCAACCTCTGCGCCACCGGGGAGGCCCAATGGTTATTTTTTTATGAGTCCTTAGAATTTTGTCACAGTTGAAACACGTACTGTTTGTTCTGTCAATTTATTTTCCCGTTGGAATGAACCACTGCTTTATGTGTGATTATTTGCTTACTTTTCTATGACCTTCTCACTCTTCACTTTACCTAAGGACTCTGCCAAAGCTATCAAATCCATCTCCCTCTGGCAAAATAACCAAAAACACTCAGACAATCTATAGGATTCTATTTGTTTGTTTTCTTGGCTAGTTTATAGTTTTGCTTATTACATTGAGGGCTGTGACACATTTTGAGTTAATTTTTGTGCAAGCTGTAAGGTACTTGAGTCTAGATTCACCTTTTTTTTTTTTTTTTTTGCACATGGTCATCCAGTTGTACCAGCACTTTTTTGTTGAAGGGTATGTTTGTTTCATCATATTGCCTTTCCTCCACAGTCAAAGATCAATTGAAAGGGAAGGAAGAACACAAGGGAATGTGGTGATGGTGGTGAGAGAACTTATGGGGACTACAGCTGAGGGGCGAAACCAACTACTGGACAAAAATAAACAATGGTAAAAGAAAATAAAAAATTAAATAAAAAATAAAAACAACAACAACAAAAACCAAAGATCAGTTGACTATACTTGCGTGGATATATTTCTAGAATCACAATTCATTTTCATTTATCTCTCTTTTCAGCAGTATCATATGTATTAGGGTACTGGCTTGATGACTGTAGCTTTGTAGTAAGTCTTGAAGTGGGGCACCCTGCTTTTGTTCTTCTGCTCCCCACCTTTGGTCTTCAGTATTATCTTGACTGTTCTGGATCTTCTGTCTTTCATGTTATCTTTAGAATCAGTTTGTCAGTATCCACAAAATACTTGCTGGATTTTGCCAGGGATTACTTTGTGGGGGAAGGGGGAAGAACTGACATCTTAATGAAATTGAGTCTGTGAATGTGGAATGTCTCTCTATTTATTTAGTTCTTCAGTGTCTTTCATTGGAGTTTGTAGTTTTCCTTCTAGAGCTTGGGCATGTTTTATTCCTTTATTCCTGTTTCATTTTCCTTGCTGTGGGAAGTGTAAATTGTGTCTATATAAATTTCAAGCTGCAGTTGCTAGTATGTGGGAAAGCAATCATCTTTGTATATTCAGTTGTATCCTGCAACCTTATCATATGTGTTTATTAGCTGATTCTTGGGAATTTTCTACATTAACACTCTTGTCATCTGTGAAAAGGAGAATTTTCTTTATTCTCAGTCTAAATGCCTTCTGTATCCTTTTCTTGTCTTGTTGCATTAGCTCAGATTTCCAGTGTGATACTGAACGGGTGGCAAGGGGATAGCCTTGCCTTGTTCCTGATCTCACACAGAAATACCCTAATTTCTCACCAGTAATTACAGTATTAGCTGTTTGTTTTTTGTAGGTGCTTTTGCCAAGTTGAGGGTGTTCCGTCTATTCATAGTTTCCTGGGATTTTTATGATAAAGAGCTCTTGGATTTTATCAGATGCTTTTCTGTGCATCTGTTGATATGATCATATGAATTTTCTTCTTAGCCTTTTGATGTAATCGATTATACTAGTTGATTTTGGAACATCGAACCAATCTTGCATACCTGAATAAATCTCACTTGGTTGTGATCTATGATTCCTTTTATATATTATTGCATTCCATTTCTTTATTTTGTTAACTCTATCCTTTATGATAAATCGCTACACTGTGTGCATCATTCCAGCTGAACATGTAATCTTTTTTAAATAATAGTTTTGTGTTATATTGGTTCCTAAGATATATCTTAGGAACTAATAGAATGTAGTTAGTGAAGAAATTACTAAAGACCACTCTACACTGTTGAGATTTACTGAGAATATTAATGGAGTAAGAGAAGACAAGAGGAGCAATAGATATTCAAAAACATAATATCTTGTGTAGATTATCAAAAACATTTTTTCTTGTGGTTCTAATAGTATGACCAAGAAGAGATCTGTATCAGTAATCAAATAAGCAGGAAGCAAGTACAGAAGACTTTGGGATTATACATGTGTAAGTATATGTATATATTAATGATTGACAATTATAGATGTATTATAAGTAGCTGATATTGTTAAGGGAGAGATAGAAAAGAGATGAAAGATCTGTCAAGGACCTTAGGAGATAGTTACACATAGAGAAACAAGAACCAGTGAGGAAGGCTGAGAAGGCTCATGTTACAAAAGAACCACCATGATATGATCTGGGATGGTAATCAACATTGAATATGAAAGACTTGGCAAGATGGGACCAATCAAAGAGCCATGGATTTGACAATTAGAAGTTCACTGCCAGAATTTTCACCTTAAAGTCAAAAGAGTGGCAGAATTCATAAGACAAGATAGTAAGGGGAGGCGGTGATGTAGACTGTGCTTTCCAAAATGTTGACAGTGCAAAGGAGAGACATTAACCCAAAGGCACGAGGCTGAAGGGAGGGGTTATGCCCAGCAGTGAGGCTTTCACATGTTTGATTGCTGTGTGGAGGCACCCACCGAAGAGACATTGAAAACGTAAGATGGAAAGGGAATAATGCATAGAATGGGGTAGCCTTGTCATGTATTACTGCCTCAGAAGAAGGCAACATGTTGATTGATGACTGATTTAGATGTCATTTTTTATTTTTAAGTTTATTTGAAAATTATTATTGACATATCATTGCATTATAATGTTATATAAGTTTCAAAGGTGCATCATTGAGAACATGTGCATATACTAAATTAAGTCCTGCACTAAAAGGCTTTCTACTTTAATCTATAAAGGTGTATATATGCTTGTTTAGGCTAGGCTAGGCTGTTCTGCAATTATTGGCAATCCCCAAACCTCAGCAGCTTGAAATAACTGAGGAGTATTTCTTGCTGATATTCCATGGATATTACGTGGAGGGTCAGTTGGGGTTTTGCTGTAGTTCATTACTGCTCTAGGATTTAACAGTTATAAAAAACATCTAACCTTTATGTTCATATTCATGAAAAGCTGGGCATTAGGTTTTTCTTCAGGAATATAATCCCATATTACAGCTTTGCTTCTAAGAAGAAAATGTCATTAAATTAAAGAAAGAAAATGTCATTAAATGTAAAATTAATTTACAATGTTCTTGTAAATTACATTTACAATGTGTGTATTTGGAAATCTAATTCTAGCTAAGTTCCAGAAGTGCATAATCATGGGGCAGAAACATGAAAGGAATACATTGGACTTGATCACTTGCCACTTTAAAGTTAGAGATAATGAAATTTGTTGATAGCATTAGCAAACATTTTTCTCAGAACTGGTTGAATGAAAAGCCTTTCATTTTTTCTTTATTTATTTAATTTAAAAAAAAAAAAGATTTATTTATTTATTTATACAAGCACTGGGTACAGTCAGAAGTGTGGGAGGGTGAGAGAATTCACCAGACTGGGGAACAGAACAGGCAGACTGACGAAATATACTGCTAAAGGGAGCAGGGGGCGGGGCAGGAGAGGTCTGTCGCGCCATGTGGGACCCTCCTGGTGCCCGGGGATTGAACCGGCACTGCAGAGGCTGCAGGCAGCTTCGCAGCCTGGCGCTCAACCGCTGCACCACCAGAGGAGGCCCACCTTTCGTTCTTTAAAAGTTCCGGGTAATTTTTTATTTTTAACTTTTTTTTTAATTTTTAGTTTAATTTTTTGAATATATTTGTTACATCATTGTCCATTTTTTTTTAAAAGATTTATTTATTTATTTATACAAGAACCTGGGTACAATCAGAAGTGCGGGAGGGTAAGAGAATTCACCAGAGCCAGAGCGGGGAACAGAACAGGTGGACTGACGAAATACACTGCTGAGGGGAGCAGCAGGCAAGGCAGGAGAGGTCTGCACGCCATGTGGGACCCTCCTCAGTGGCCAGGGATTGAACCGGCGCTGCAGAAGCTGTGTACAGCTTCGCAGCCCAGTGCTCAACCGCTGCGCCACTGGGGAGGCCCTCATTGTTCATTTTTAAGTGTTTGCTTCCCTCCTGCCCTGGGTATAGTCCCCAAAGAATTTCCTTCACCAATGCACCCATGCACTATCAAGTTCTGGGTAAGTTTTCAGATGTCAAGTGCTAAATAGGAAGAAAATAGAAGGTGAAGCAAAGGCTGCAGAAGTCAGATTCTCAAGCTAAAGGCTGCAGAGGTCAGATGCTCTCACGCAGTTGAGAGCATCCCTTGTCACCCTCCAGGATACATATTCTCGGTGCTCCTGAACATGTACGTTGGGCTCAGCATGGATTCAGTAACCAATTGCAATTTATAAATGCCATCCAGGGACGTGTTTGGTGTTCAAAGCAAGAGTAATACTTTTATTATCTTACTTTCAAGTACCAGCAAATCTCCTGAATCTGACAGATTCTTCTCAAATGTACGTATTAGAAGTCTTCGGGGAAACATCCTAGCCATTGGCAACGTTAGGAAGGTTCTAAATTATAAAGCATTTTAAGTGTGGGCATGGCAGGAGTAGTAATTTTATGGGTTTTGAAACGTTGTTCTCCTCCCAGCTGAAACAGATTTATCCGCAACACCTTGCCGTGTCTGTTAAAAAGTGAGGCTCCTGCCCCAGCGGAGGATGCAATCAGGGTGTTCTTGCTGTTGGGTGACATCCATTTCCTTGATGTCCTCTGGAGTGTTTCAGGAAGACTGTGTAGAACTTGACTGCTCAGTGGGTTTTATCTACTTATCAGTGAATCGGAGAGGTAAAAGGACTCTTTCTCCTTAGCACTAGTAAAGCTCCTTTGGAACATTTAAAAAGAGTGAACTCAGATGTCCAGACGTGTGCCAGAGAGATAAAATGCAATGTGTTTTAAAAATTGGATTTCTCTTGATTAAATGCATAATGTGAATAGCGCACATTAGTTTTGTGTGTGTGTATGAATAGATTGAGTCTGATGTACTTCATACAGAAGACTTTGCTGGTCAGGGGCCTGAGAAGAAATGAGTTATTTCTGAAGGGGTCTTTCTGGCTTGCTTTGTGTTGGGTTAAAGAATCTATAAAAGAAGTAAATGCTGGCCAGAGTCTGCCTCTGTCTTTGAGACAACTGGGGTAAGATAAAATGGAAAGGGTCCAAAGGCAAAGCAAACCGTGATATAAAAGTACCAGGAAAATTAATTTTAAGACATAAAAATATCTAAGAAAAATGTAAAATCTTGTTATCAAGATTCAGATTTTGCTTAAAATAGATATCATTAATGAGAAAATGTTTCGTTGGAGTGGGTGGATGTGGCTGGCGACATGTCCAAATTTCATGTGTATTTTGACATGAGGCCTGTCAGTTGCTTAAATTCATGGGCTATGAAATGTTTTGCCAGGATGAATAACTTACTCATCTGTTGAATCAGCCACCCTAAATCTGTAAGAGTACTTTGCACGTTCTCAGGTAGTAGGTATTGGTCTGGTATTTTATATCAAATAAGGCATAAACAGTCTGTATAATATGAGTTTTATGAAAATTAGATATATAGGCTTTTGAATTTAGATATCCCCCAGTGAGTACTTACAAATTTTAATGTGAAATTTAAAAATATTGTCATGTGTCTTTGAACATTTAATATTTGAGCATCTAGTTGAACTAAATATATGTCTGCAGGATTTATGTATATTTCATTATAGATCTTCAATGAACCATCAGTAATAAGAAATAGTATTACCATTGATTCAAAGGTTTTTGGTTGTAGCATTAGTTGATAATTACATTAGCCTAGCCTCTCTGAAATTACTCTGGCATCTATCAGAATTTGTACCTTAAGTCCACTGCCGAGCAGTAGTTTTGACATGTAAAATACACAACACGTACATTTGTCCTTCTGCATGCACAGCAGAAAGCTTTGAAATGGCTTCACCTTCTGCATGAACTATACTAAATTAAAAAAACAAAGACAGGCACATATTTATTTATTTATTTATTTATTTTTTATAAATCTTTTTTTTTTTTTTTTTTAAAGATTTATTTATTTATTTATACAAGCACTGGGTACAGTCAGAAGCGCAGGAGGGTGAGAGAATTCACCAGAGCCAGAGCGGGGAGCAGAGCAGGCAGAAGGACCAAGGTACACTGCTGAGGGGAGCAGCGGGCGGCAGGAGAGGCGGGGAGCAGCGGGCGGCCGCCATGTGGGACCCTCCTCCGGTGGCCGGGGAGCAGCCGGGGATTGAACCAGAGCTGCAGAGGCTGCGGGCAGCGTCGCAACCCAGCGCTCAACCGCTGCGCCACCGGGGAGGCCCGACAGGCACATATTTAAAAGGACAAATTAAAAAAAGTTCCTTCTGAAAGATTTAAAATGGAGAGTGCTGTTGCAGTCATTGTATGCCATCCTCGTGGAGAAGCAATTGAGAATTTTTTCAGCTATGTTTGGGCAAGCACCCTTAACATAAGCAAAATACATGTCTAATTTATAAGTGGGTGTATGTACATACATGTCACATGTGCATTTAGCGTAATACACACTCCATTTATGATATGCATTGCAAAATACGAGACAAATTGCCTTTTGGGGGACTTAGATAGCTAACTCTAACTTGACAGTCAGACCGTACATTTCTTTAAATGCTACTTTGAACTTAAAGAGGAGAGACTACCTGACTGAGTTCCTTTTCAGCATAGCAGAGCGTGTTGCCAGAGTTCTTCACTATCACAGAGGTGCATGATCTCTCTGGCATAACCCAGCAACCAGTGTGCAGCCCACAGAGAACATCCTTGTTTACAGCAAGGAGAATGGGTCCAAGCCCATTACACTAGGAAAGACACCACGTTTGCTCCTCGGTGGATTACTTCCTTCAGTTCTGTTCCTCTTCAGGGGCAGGAGAGAAGGTTAACATAGGGATTTCTGTAAATATCAAATAATAAAGAATAGCTGGGAGTCTCTGAGCTGGGAGCCAAGTATACTTACCACATTCACTTCCTTGATAGAACATAAGAAAATGAAAAACACATGGGGTGACTTGTCGACTTGATTTTTGTTCCGTACGCTATTCTTGTTAGGCATTTGTTTTCAGAATTGAATATTCTGAGTACTTCTTGGTGGGTGCATGTGGGTTTGAAACATCACAGCGTGTGAGACCCAGTCAAACACGCATTTCATTTGTTTTCCTTGGCTTCTGTGTACCATGATCTGTTCAATATGACCGTCTGGGAAACAGTGCATTTTAGTGAGGTCTTAGGTCTGAGTCGTGAACTTCATTTGGGTCAGGGTAACAAGTCTGGTAATGAGCAGTGGGCTGTTAGTCAACGTGGGCCATCCATTCATGCAATTCATATCATTGGGCTTCAGTTTCTTGCTGTTGAGAGTGAACACCTAATTTAATGTCCAGAAACATCCAACTACATTTTTTTTTACTCCATATAGAGTGTCCATTCTATTAGTAGTGTCAGGACCCATTAAGAATTATATATAAAGTTGTCTTGGACAGTTATCACCTCAATAATGCTTTGTTACAAACAACCACACTATCTCAATGAAATTAGCTAGGCATTTATTTGCATGCACTTGTGTTATATTGACCACAGTCAAGAAATGTTGTCATTTTCTTTACCTGAGGAATTGCGAACTACAGGGGCTGCGGAAGACTTGCAGCCATTATCAGAATCTACCATAAGGGTTATTGCTTGTTTTCATGCTCCTTCTTTTGATGAGAACACAGCATATAGATAGAATGGCTTGTTGGAATCAAAGGAAAAGGTTTATAGAGTCACTCATCCCCACATATTGCTTGCTTGTGTATATGTAATTGTCTGATTCTTTTCCTCCTCTCATTCTGCCCCACTCCGCTCCATGGGGTAAGGATGACATCTTTAGTCATTTTATTCTCAGGGTCTAGAACAGACCCTTATACCCTTGGTATAAAAGATCACCCTATATTTTTGCAATAAATTAGTGAACTTTTTCTAAAGCTTGGTTTCACCCAAAGTCACTTGAGATGATTCATTAATGGGTTTGTAAACTTTATTGAACCTCTAAGACACTGGCATGATATGTAATACTGTGATTAGTACTGTGTACCATATAACATTGTAAAATGCAAAGCCTCCAAGACAAGATAAGATAGATGGTGGTTATGCATTTTTCACACTGGTTTTTACCATCACATCCTCTCTTTTCAGTCCAGTAGGATGAGGGCTCATGGCTTTAATACTAGCAGAATTACTGTGTTTCACTCAGCTTTCTTAATGACCTCATCATTAGCTAGTCTGACAATAAACTAACTAGATATAGCTGAAATACTTAAATACTTAGTGCTTAAAACAAATCACTTGTTTGACATGTGTAGTCTAATTTTTCAGGAAAGAGAATGGTGCTAGTCAAAAGATTGTTTACATCAATTAATCTTTTTAAATCTTTCCTCTCTCTGTTCTCTGTGGCTTCTTCCTCCAGATGTAAAAGAAACTCAAGTTATAGATGAAGACTTTGATGTCCTGACTTCATAGGGTCATCACATGACATCTCTTCTTTCCATTGTCAGATTTCTTACAACTGTTACATACACTTAAAGGCTGTTTCTACTTTCTCAGCTTCCACCTCCTCTTTTGCCTTCCATATTGCATACTCTGACACCGCCCCTCCGCTACCCACTTCCACTTTGTCTCACTGAGGATCAGTTTCCTATGCAAATGCCTTCCCCCCCCGCCATATTTTGTTTAATTTTTAATTTTTTTTTAAATAGAAGTACCATTGGTTTACATCCTTGTTAGTGTTTTGGAAGTATAGGATTTCTCCCTTTGGGTATAGTCACCATAGCACCATAGTCACCATAGTCACCTACCACCAAAGCACCCATAGTCCTCCACCACAGTCCACTGTGCTCTCTCCCCATCTGTCCTCACCCCTGCCATTCCCCGCTCCCTGCAGGGATGCCTCCCTCAGTTCTATAGTCAACCAAGCCAACACCTTGTCTGAAGGTGTGTCACCCCTGCCTCTCTGTAGTGGTGACCAAAAATTACTGTTCCTTTTTCATTCTACACAACAATTTATTAACCACTCATGTCTTCTGTGTTATGCAGACTTCCTGGAATAAACAGATGTGTCACACAAGTGCTTGGCATACAAGGTTTTGCATGTACAACTAGTTTATTGGGGAGTAACAACTTTGTGGGAATACCAACACAAAGCTTCGAAATGCTTCCTGCCACTGCCTAAATCTTTTGTTGAATTTCCTCTTCCCATTTATGAATGTTATCTCACAATGAGAGAGCTTTCCAGAGACTAGAGTTTGAAAATCCAGTCTAATTTGTAACTTTTTTTTAAAAGATTTATTTATTTATACCAGAGCTGGGGTACAGGCCAGAGGCACGGGAGGGTGAGAGGAGTCACCAGAGACAGAATGGGGGACAGAACAGGCAGACTGACTGAAATACACTGCTGAGGGGAGCAGCGGGTGAGTCAGGCGAGGTGTGCTGTGCCATGTGGGTATCTCCACAGCCGGCCAGGAATTGAACCCGCAGTGCAGAGGCTGTGGACAGCTTCACAGTGCTACGCTCAACCTGCTGCACCACCAGGGAGGCCCCTCTAGTTTGTAACTTTAACCTCAATCTTGGTTCAATCATCTTTCCTTTTCTTTGCCTGTGATTCACTTGACCAGTTGTTCCCAGGACCCGAAGGGAGACAGGGGCTGTCAACTATTTTTCACTCCTCATCCCGTTCTTCTCCCTGGGGCGGGTGGTGGTGGGAGGGTGTGTTCAACCCTCCTCAGCTCCCCCTTCCCTTGCTGGGGCCATACATTGCTCCTACCTTCACTTAGTTCGTGTCACTGTTTCTGTGACCAACATCGACTGACATTTGATGCCGCCCATGTGGGTAGAGTTCAAATGCGAGATGTGTTTTGGGGTAGGTATGAACTTACCCCCCACGGCCTTCTTTGTTCCTTTGAATTTCTCAGCATGGAGGCTCCTCGATGTTAAAAGTCTCTCATCCAGCAAGTAGCTCTCTGGGCTAGGAACCACCAAGGTGACTCAAGATCAGTCACCTTCTTCAATGTCCACCAGGCCTTAGGAAATGCCTGTTTCCTTTCCATCCACATAATGGGAAATCCAGGTGCTCTGTTCTCCCTCAGTCCCACTCCTACAGCCCTTCAAGCCTCAGCTTCTGTGGCTATTCAGCTTGGGGAGCTCCTTCTGATGCTCTTTGTTGGGGTGAATTCCTCTGGGACCACTCCTATCACTACCTCTTTTAGAAAAGCTGTCACGTTCTCCTTTGATAATGTAATCTTATCTCCGTACCTGTGTGTAAATTCCTCGAGCATACAGACTGTATCCTCTGTTTCCCTCTGCTTTCCAATTGTGGGTAGAATGGAAACTCCCGTGAATGGGGTACTCGGATGCTTCTCCTGTACTCAATAATTGGTGCTATAATTTTTGAAGGGCAGAGTACTACTGTGCAGGTAAGTTCCTCATAATTCTTGCTGTCGACATTCAACAAGCCACTTCAACTATAATCTCTATTTTTTGGACCATAAACTTTACATTTATGAACCCAAAATGAGTAGAGACTCTTGGGACTGATTGCATTCCTTATGGAAAACAGGACTTGATCACTGTTGAAGCTGAAGGTGCTGGTCCTGTGAGAGGCTTTCAGGAATGCTGCTGAATGTGAGGGGCACTAAGCACTCAGTCTCTGAGCAGCTGCCAAGCGATCCTTGTTTCGTGTGTCCCTCTCTTGTGGGTGACAAGTCCCTAATCTCTAAAGCACACAAGGGGATGAAAATGTGAGTTTGGGGTCCGCAGCCTCGGCTGTTTAAGTTTGTCACCCTGGTCAAATAGCTCACATTCTCCCCGCTCTTTTTTATTGTCCTTGTGGGTTTCCCACAAGAATGTATTTTCCCCAACCTGATGGGCAGATGCATAATTTATTTCATCACCGATTTTACTGTGAAACCAATTGTTTTCCTAATGTGTGGAACCAATATAAACAAAGCCAAGAAGCATGGTTTGTGGCTTATTTAAAACACTGCTTTCTGTGTACTATCCCAGTGAGCTGTCTGCTTTAGCATAGTGATCTGACTCATATTAGCAAACTTGTGGGAAAATGCTGAAGCAATTTGCCATCTTCCCTTAAAAATAACACTTCTGTAGCCCAGAAGGATGATATGCTTTATGCAACACACATAAAATAGTTTTATAACTCATAAATTAAGTCCTTTTGCTAAGAAACAAGTGTTGCAGAGGAGGGAAACTTGTGCAATGTTGGTGGGATTTAAATTGGTGCAGTCATGATGAAAAGTAGTATGGAGGTGCCTCAAAAAATTAAAAATGGAAATGCCATACAAGCTGCAGTTGGGATCTATTGTGATTCTTAATTCGTTTGTTGACATTGAAATTAATAGCAAATGACTACAAATTCTAATCATAGGTCTCCCCTTACTCTCATTTTTTATCATGTGATTTATTTTCTTTGGGAGGGTGTCTCCATAGGTGATTTCTCATGAAATTGGGAAATATTGCTTGAGGGACTGCTTAATAAAGTATAATTTAAGTATGAAGAAGTAGAAATGATTAAAAAATTCTTATTCCATTTTTCTTCAGCTGATGTATTTTACTTGCTATAGTAAGAGGGCAAGAGATACAGCTAATTTCAGCAAAATGACCGCATTTTTCTATTGCGGTTGGTTTCCCCTCATGTATCACTACAGTCAAAGGAGCTGCCTCTCAGAGTAGAAAGAGCACAATTATATAGAATTATGCAGTAGCTTCACTTTGAAGCATTGCCATATGTATGTGTGTGTGTGTGTGTGTGTATGTATCAGTTCGGTAACATTATTAACTCACATATGTGTGTGTGTGTGAGTATATACATATACATAAACACACACACATACACATACACACGTGAGTTAATAATGTTACCTAACTGATGTAGCCCTTACAGTGTGCCAGGTACTATTTCAAACTTTTTGTGTATTTAACTCATTAAATTCTCCCAACAATTTTACCTCGTAAGTTTTTCAAAGTCCTACAAATAAGGAAACTAAGGCATAGAGAAGTCAAAAAACTTACCCTAGGTTTGATATCTAGTTTTGTATTGGTGGTAGAATTTGTAATTGGTCAGTGTGACTCCCCTATCTATTAGATATCCAGAAGGCAAATCACTCATGTTTTCATCTTAAAATTCCATATTCAGGTAATTTTGGATTTCATTAATTTAAATATTATAAAGAAAGCTGCGGATATCTTTGAGAAGCAGAAAGAAAAGTTAGTTAAATATCTATACCCAGAATACACGTACATGCAGAAATACAAACAGAGCAGGGCATACAACTCTATACTTCAGTGTTTATAAATGTACTACACAACAGTAGTTTCTGTAGTGTTGCTTTTGTTCCAGGAATTTTGTAAGTATTTTTAATAATATTGTTCTCTGTAGTGTCTAAAAATAACACCAATGATTCCCCAATATCATAAATTCAAAATTTTTCTCTGTATGAATGATAAAATTGTACTGTTTTCCACATACCACTTTCTATAGACCATCAATAGTTTAAATTTGTTACATGGATGAACACAGTTTTTAGGCTAGTATTTTTGGCCACAGAAGAGAGCAAATCATACACTAATGTTAAATTCATGACCTTGGACCTCCTCAGAAACGTTCTCTAATCAAATCAGCTCCTGGGAGCAGATTATTTACATCTGGAAGGCAAACATTATGTAAATGCTGCTTCTTCCCACATTTCTTTAGAGGCATGCAGAATTATCCCCAGGTGGGGAAGTCTATATTTATTGTCTCTGGGGTGTAGTAACCCTGCCTCATTTGTCATCCTGTGGAATGAGCTACCCTTCTACAGGGGACCACTTGAAAGACCATGGCAGAAGAGCTCCCATTGTCTTTGGTGAACCTTTTCTCTTTTTTCAGAAATTCCTGAATTTACTAAAACATTCTTGGGATAGTTCTAAAAAACTGTGCTGAGATGTTTTTAGAGGCATCATATGATAATACAAAAGATGAGGTCTGGCATGCATTCATAAATAAAATGGACTTTGAAGCTAGAGATTCTTTTACTCCCCCTCTGACCATTTCTGTCATTTTTATCAGGTTCTTCAAGTTCTTTATCTTAAGAATCCAAGGACGTAACATATATCTTTAAAAAAAAAAAGAGGAAAATGGAATATATATGCAAACAGATTAGGAAATGAACAGAAATTAGAGAAGGCTTCATTTTCATGCATGTAGTGAGAACTGGGGTCTGTTGGTTTACGTAGACTGAATTATGAAGAATGGATTTCTCTGAAGTGACACAGTAGACAAGTGGGCCTTGGAAGGAGGTGTCAGTTGGTTCTCTCTTGTTCCAGCAGCTCGAAGTCTCTTGAAGGATGGGAGAATAACACTATGTCCTGATGAGAGAAAGGAGGCATGTCTGCCTCTCTTCCTTCATGTAGTTTATCAATTGTGGCAGATGGTAGAAAAGTCTTGGATTAGTTGGCTCTAGCTGCCACAACAAAACACCATAGACTAGGTAGTTTAAACAACAGAAATGAATTCCCCCTCCCCAAATACAGCCATACCAGAAGTTAGGGATTCTACATATGAATGGGAGGGGCCACAAACATTCAGTCCATAATAGACATGTAGTCCTTTCTAATTATGAGGGTGGGGAAGTTCCTTATCAAAAAATAGGTGAGAGGGGTTTGTGTAAGCTGAATGAGCTTGGGTTTGGAATCACACAGATCTAGAATAGAATCTATGATACCATTTCTAGTTACATAAATTATTTCTTTGTGACTATGGATGAGTTATTTAATCTTTCTGAGCCTTAGTTTTCTCATTTGTAAAGTGGGGTTAATAATAATGCTTCAGAACTACCGTATAAAGACCTAGTGTAACATCTTTATCTGATTAAGTGTTCAGTGTATGAAAATGTGACGACGATGATGATGAACCCCCAGATTAGTGTCACCCAAAGTCTCCATTTGTCTTCTTCAAGCCAAACTGGAATAAGCGAATATTTCCTAGTCCTTGGTTGTTTTATGATATGAATAATCTTAGGAGAAGTAAAGCTATTATTATAAAGCATATAATTCAAAGAATCAAAGCTGACTACAACTTTTAAGAATGCCTTTAGAAATTCTTTAACAAGATTCTTGACTGCTTACATTTCCTTTCACTCTACCAATCTTTGAATTTCAAAACACCAAGCCAGTTTATGCCAGTGGAGAATTTCTACCAATTCATCTTGTTCTGGGGACACCAGAGGGTTCAGATCAGGACCAGGGGATGGGATTTCCCAAGAGGAAGATTTAATCTCAAATAAAGAAAGAACTGTGAAGTTTGACCTGTTGACTAGGCCTGAGTTTTCTCATGAAGTAGTGGGTTCCTCATTTCTGAACCAGGACCATTTGGCAGGAATATTGTAGGGTTTTAAGCCACAGGCAGGAAGCCGCAATCCCCAACCTTAGAGGTCACTTCCACCCCGAAATTCTGTGCTTACAGAATGTCACTTTCAGGAAGTCTCCTACTTAAGAAAGGGATGTGCAAATGGAAATTACCTCAGTGTCTGGCTTATGACTTGGAAAATAGAATTCTGATTGGACCATTCAGGCAGCCCTGGAACTTGAAGTTCTCTCAGAGAGTGCCTTAGTCTTAAGACTACTGACCATGACTTTGGAACTAAATATAGCCTGGAAAGTACTACTGTGTATCCATGTGGAGCCAGTGGGACAGACTTGCTTCTTACCTAGGTGTCTAACACTTCATTAGGCTCTGGACACGATCCCCCTGTTAGATGCCAGCACAAGCATTTCATTACAGAGTCAGGAAATGATGAAGAGATAAATATGAAAAAGAGTTTTTCCAAGGAAGATATTAATGAAGTGTTAATGCATCTCACTGTCTTCCCAGAGTGTAATCCTCTAGAGGGTTTTGGGTTTGTAGGCTTGACAGTTAATCCATGCCAATGGCATCCTTAGCTTCATTTAGCAGCAAAGTAAATATGAATATTCATTAAAGTAGTACCAGGTTTTGCACCTTCTTGTAAGCAAAATTCCTTGAAAACATCTATCTGGAACACAGCCATTTGCTTACTTTGTCATGGCAAGAAATTAATGTATGCTTTTCCTAGCTCTGAAGCACAAGACAATAATGACATTGTATTCTCCAAGCTGAAGATTTTAGACAGCAGCATTTCCTCCATGAAGCAGACTTCAAAGGAGACTTGTGAAAGGAGCTTTGAAAGAGTTTCCGAAGCTCAATCATTTTTAAATACTGCTGTGTGCTCCAAAGGTATTGATGATATGGGCTTCATAAATATTTTAAGTTTAAAAATCAATTCTTTACCGCTTCAACTTAGATACCATAAATCAAAATACTACTCTGAATATTCTAGCTGTCTTATTAAAATTCAGTAAGGTAAATATATGTGTTGTGTCCTCCCTGAAAATTTTGCTTTTAGGTGTAGCATTTATTTATAGCGACAAAGGGTGCTTTAAAGTACCTAACAATTTTTTTCCACATTACAGTTTCAAATGTTTTCAAGATACCCTAGAGAATCTGAAATGCTACATTACAGTTCTGGGTCAGCATAAAGATAAAAAAAACTGCTTGCTGCATTTCCAAATCATCTTTAAAATGATCTTTTATATTTGAAATCACTTGAGGAAGGGGAAAGGCAAGAGAAAACACAGAAAAATAGACTAGGAAGATGAAATCAGAGTCTTTGCATTTCCCCACTAATTACAAAACAGCCTTGTCTCTACTTCTGGAGCTGGAGATGTGGTTGATGAACGGAAAACTATAATCTTGATTTTTGCCTGCCTTTTGGTACAGGTACAAAGTTTTCATCATCAGTTTTCTCCCCTCGTTTTTGCCTTTTTCTCCTTTCTAGATTTGCAGCAGGTGTGTGTGTTAGTGGATAACTGAGGGGCACCCAGGGACCCCAAACTATTAAGGGAGGCATGCTCTAAAAGGGATCCAACCATCCACTGTGCAAAGGCAATGGAAGCAGGCTCTTGGTATGAAAGGTTTTTTAATAGAATTGATGTGCATAAAAAAAGAAGAGAAGAAAAGATATTCCTAATCATATACTCCTTCCCCTGCAAATAAAACCTCCAAAATTACTCATCCCTTCATGGGCAAATGGCCAGCCAAACAAGGTCTGCTGCCAAAAGCTCCCACAGGCTTAAGTTACCTTCTGATGGGGAAACCACTGGAAAGGGGTTAGGCAGGTATTAGCGAGGTGGTACCAAAGGAGAGATCCAGAATTTATTATGTACCAAACAACCCACTATGACATTAGGATAATGGCTGCCACCATCTCAGGAGCAGCCTCCCCACGTGTCTCTCACCCACATCTCTCTCCTCCACATAACTCCTCTAAGTCTTCTTTCCCATAAGTATCAGGATGCAAACCAGGCCACAGATATAAGAGAGAAAGGTCAGCCTCCTTCTGTGTTCTATTGGGGCTGCTCAGCTGGTTCCCAGTAGCTCCACAGCTCAGGAAGTCCATTTCATGGCATAATGGGACTTGTAACCCAGGTAGCTGCGTGTAAGTGGGGGTAGGGAAAATGGTGCCCATTCAGTGCTCTGCAGTGCTCTTGCCCTTTTCATGACAATGCCTCTGTAACAGGAGTGGGGCAAAGGATCAGAGTCCTTTGACATAGTCTGACCAAGATGCTGGTGGGAAAGAATACAGCTCTCTGTTGTGTAATTTTAATTTAAAGCTTGCCGAAATATATGTACAGGCATGAGATGGGGTGGAGGGTCTTCTCTCTCTGTCTCTGTTACTTAAGTTAATGGTCCTAGGTGACAGCCATGATAGTTTTACTAATTGCATGCAATGAAAGTAACTAAGCTAATCCTTGTTTTAAATATCCTCACACCCAGATAAAAAATGTTGCAGTGTAATGAGCAATGAGGTGGGAACAAAAAGGTCTTTCTGGTAAAGCTAATCTGGTTCTGTTTCTTTGTACTGTGACCACTGTTATTCTCAGAAAATCAGCTTGAAGTTTGAAGGGCTATTAGGGAACCTCTTCTATAATATAATACAGAAAGTTCTCATGTTGCACTTCCATAATTTATTCTAATTCCTGCTGGGTAGATAGCAGGGCTCTGAACTTGTTTCTAGTTCTAACAGACTTACGATGTCCTGAGTCACTTGCCCATAAAGTAATTGAGGTGCTGTCTAATAAGAAAATTTTAGTCAAGTTTTGTAGTACTGTCTAAATGAATTTTGCTTGTAACACTTACCAGGGCATTCTTAGAGCTTTCATATTCGCTTAGTAGTGTTGGAACATGCCAAATGCCTGTTCATCACAAAACTTGCCCCAACTTTTCCATGTTTATCAAATGTTCTGCTTTTTAAGAAGTTAGACTGATTTTTTTTTTTAAATGAAGGCTTTCTTACTCAAACACTATTACATACAGCCATTGGGCTCTGTAACATCATACTCTGGTTTACCCTTCGGCTTTCCTTTTATTTAGAGTTTTAGAATTTCTCCTTTTGCTTATACTTCCTGCTTTGGTGCTTTGCATGATTTAAAAACAGTAACAGCCCTCAGAGTAGTACAATATGTCCTGTTTGGACCTTTAGCAATTGTCTCTACTTTCAAAAGTTAGCAATATAGATAATGTAATTTATGAATATCTTTACATAGATATTAAATATATGTTAATTTCATCTGTAGTTTCATATCAGTAGATGATGTTTTACTGAATTATTAAATTTGAGTATAGGGTAAAATCAAATCATCCCCATTGGAGTAGGAAGTTCTATGGATGGATTCTCAGGTTCTGTCCCTCCTTTCCCCACCCCAAGTACACACAATATTCAAGAATTAGAGAATTATTAACAAGTGGAAGGGGCCTGCAAAACTTGGTGGGCAGGTGAAAATCTTTGAGGATTTGTTCCCAAGAGCACTGTGATTTAATGCTTGGAGCTCATGGAGGAAGTGCTTCCTTCAATGCAGGCCTTCTGGAAACATGTAGGATATCATCCATAGTAGTGTTAAGGAATTATGTTTTATGTTCAACTCGCTTTCCTCTTGAAAAAGTACATCTGTAGAAATGTTACAAATATGTGCTGGACAGTATCGTTTTAATAGCTTATTTTATAAATATTAAAGAATTAGACAACCGGTATTTCATTTTCATTAAAAAGTAAGTCATTTGTAAAAACTGCAAATCTCTAGAATTGCAAATCTCTAAAATTTCTAAAATTGTTTTCTAAAATCGCAAATCTCTATATTTTTTCAGAAGGATCTTTAAGTTTCAAATAAAATATTTAAAGTTTACAAACTTGTTAATGGAAACATTTGTAATATAAGAGTTTTTTATATAAATTATTGAATATTGAAAGCACTGAATATAATCATCACCATAAGTACCTTTCATCTATGAAAGGTACTTTCATAGGTACTTTCAAAGGTACTTTCATCACCTTTCATTTAATTTTAATTGCTATGCAGTGGGTCTTACTCTCAGCTCTAGAGATTAAGTAACTTCTCCAACATGTTGAGAGGCTGTGATTTAAATGAATGAGTAAATGAATGGTTGAATTTCACTATCTTACTGGTTTTTATTTCTGTCTGGCTATCAGAACTGATGTCCTCAATACCCGAAGGCTTAGGCTGTTGATTCTGTATCTGGACATCAAACCTTATTTCTGAATTCAGCTTTGTATTTTGAAGCCCCTTTGGCAATGTTGGCAACAGTCTTATGTTACAGTCATTTATGTGTATTTACTAATTCACTTGACATCTACAAGCATTTTTTCTACATTTTAATCTTTCTAAATTTCCTGCTCTCTGAATAAATTCTGAGAGCAAGATGTTAAACGCTCAGTCTGACATGAAGGCCTCATTCTAATGAGGCATGTTCCTGTCAGTCGTAAGGACACTTACCTAGACTGAGAGCAGAGTTAACATTGTACCAAAACCGCATGGTGCTTACTGCATTGCAGTATCTGTTTAACAAAAGCTCTACGACACAATAATTAAAATATGCAAATCTCTTTATAATAGGCTGATTTTATAGTCACTGCTTACGGAAAATCCCTATTGATTTCATAGGCGAAGCATTTTGTCATTAAGTTTTGTTGATTAAATAACAAGAAACATACACAGAACTTGCTAAACTTCTATTTAAAGATAAAGCAACACTGATATTCTTCTAGTTAGTTTCCAAGGTGCCAAACTCTGCAGAAGATTACATTAGTAAACAAACCAAAGAAACTTTGAATTTGGTTTTACAAAGAATCTGGAAAAAATAAAAGGTTTCTAACACTGAGCATAAGACAGGTGTTGGTTAAGTGCTTTTGTGACTGGCTATTTCAAATAGTGGGATTTGTAAAGTAAATTGAGAGAAATGACATGCCATGTGGAAGTTACCATTCTCTACCTTATTATGCAAAGTGTGTGACAGGGAGTTTGAGATTCAAACAAATTGAAGTGAGCAGCAAATGTTAGGGTCACGGATGGCTATCAGAGTCTCAGATGACTATGGTGTCACCGACTGGGATGTTCATGCATAGCTGAACCACACAGGACTTTGAAATCAGCAACTCTGGAGGGAGCAGCCCAAACAGTTGCTGTGCCAGGTGCAGGGGGGTGGTGAGGACAGCTAAGGCAGGTTGCTTGCAAGGCCGTCTGTCTGTCACTCACTGGAGGATGTGCTGCTGTAGGGAAAATGGAGTGGCTCCGGCTCTTTTTCTCCTCCCGCCACGAGCCTCTGCGGCTGCCACCTGCAGCCTTGCTTTACTCTCAGGTTTAATTGCCCACATGTGATATCCTGTTGGTGCAAAGAGCACTTGGGAAGATGAGCACAGGGTATGTATGGACACCCTGGGCCGTGAGGCATAAGCACAGGGCATGAGTACCTATAATTATGGATGCTGGGGCTGAGAGATCATGGAGCTCATTGCAAGGAGAGAGAGAAAAGAGATGCCAGAAAGAAGCCAAAGAGGGAGCAAAGAAATTGCAGGGGCTGGGAGGCTTAGTTGCTGCCTGTCTCCCTGCCTCCATGCCTTCCTCTCCCCTCCTTTCTGACTTCCCTACCTGCTGGTCTGCCTGTACGAGGTCCTTCCTTCAGCATTAAAGGCCTGCCATATCCACTGAGGCATCCAAAATTCTGCCAAATCAACCATGAGCCTGCCCACCTTGTGCCTGGTTTGCTCCCTGCAGCTCCTCTTGCCAGTTTGGAGGAATCCCAGAGATGTTGACTTAATAAAGTGGCACAGGTAGTGGCCCATCACCTTGAGGGTCCTCCTGTCATTAGTGGCAGATGATTTGCTGAGTCTTCAGACTAGGAAGTGAGGATATGATTTCCTGAATTCCCGTCTGTGATGAAAGGCAAACGTGGCTTAAACGAGTATATTCTTAATGTCACCTTTTTGAATGATTATAATATCCTACCATCCTGTGAAGGCCTGTTGTCACTGAAAACTGTATGTACAATATTCTAGTAGATTTGAAACTCATGGATGTGAGGAATTATGAAAAATATTTTCAGATGAAGAAATCGAGGTTTGGAGAGATTAGTTTGTCCTCAGCCTCATCATACCAGCAAATGCAAGGTCAACTATAAATCTGAATCATTTGCTCCATAGTTGGGTCAGTGCTCTTGCAAATACACTAGGCTCTGTCTGTATGGCAAGCCCTGATTGTTCTTTTCCTTTTCACTCCCCAATATTCAAGGGGAGGACCATGTTTTAAGAAAACAGCTTTTGAGGCCATTGTTAATGAACCCTTAGTGAACATAGTAGAGGAAGTTGCATTTCAGTTCCTTAGGAGAAAGGTACTTGACAACTTCCTCTTTTAAGAAATATTTCACATATTTGTATTTGTTATACTTTATTTGAATCATGGACATGGGAATGTATAGAGGAGGGAACATAAATGGCCAGAATGGCAACAAGAAACTTATTTAAATGAGTCAATGAATTAGAGCAAAAATTAGAGTCACTTCCGCAGAAATGGTGACTTATTAGTCTGTACCCAAGCTTACAATTATGGCTGAAAACAAATGTTTTGTTTGTATTCAATTCATGAACACATTACAAAGTGCTGCATCTGACACCCTGCTCAGTTCTTTAGAAAGCAGCACTTGTGATCGCTTAGGTTGGTTTTACCTTTACTGTCTTCCTTTATGAGATGATGCTGTGTCTGTACTTTTGCATTATTTATAGAGTTAATTTTGATTACTGGCAGTTTGCAGTCACTGATGTTTTCTGTAGAGGCAGCCACAGAAGCAGATTTAACTGGGGCCATAATTACACAATGAATCACATTATCTGGCAAATCATGCTCTAAGGTTTTAAATTATTCAAAAATGTTTTTGTTTGGGCTCTCACACATCCTCATTAGCATGGAGCTGGTCAGCCAGGCCCAGTCAGTCATGCAGGGAGAATTCAGGCCGTGCCAGCCTTGTCACCTCCTGTTAATTCACAAGATCAACTTGGCCTGGGACTCATATTGGCTGGATTGATAGCAGATGGTGCCCATACATTTGGCCTAAAGGTTCCCCATCCAAATGGAGGCACAGGGCCTCTGGGTGGGGGTGGCCCTAGGAGGCAACCTGGGGAATGAAAGTTTTGTAGCTTCCTTTGGTCCCTGGAATAATGCAAGATCCTCCATTTGCTGTTTCTGATCATAGATTTTCACAAACAGTCTGAAGAGCAGTACTGGGGGGTGGTTCTGTAGGCGGTTGTTCAGGGCTTGTTTACACTGCGTTTTTAACCCTTAACGTTTTCTTCCTGAGTCTCCCTTAATCTACAGATAATGAAAGTGAGGGTTGAGGAGCATGATTCCAGATGACACAGCTGGGCATTGACAGATGGGGCTTCTGGTCCAGGCCTGTTCCTCTCTGTCCTGACTCAGTCACCAGGGGAGAACTTTCTTTTCTAACTTAGAAACTTGATTTTTCTCTGTCTGTGCATTTGTTTCTTGATTTGTACCCAGACCAGGAAATCGATAAACAGATGGCCCTTGTCTATTGGCTTCCTAGGGCTGATGTCACTGTAGGGGTGGAGAGGAGATGTTCTCCTACCCCTTTGGGCTCCTCTTGGGAAGGGTGAGCAAACAAATTAGCATAAGAAAGATCAGTAGGAGAAAAATGCAATTTAATTACACATGTGTGGAGAATGCACATAGATGTGGGTTTTATTTTTTATTTTTTTTTTTTCAATGTCTTTTTTTTTTTTTTTTTTTTTTAAGATTTATTTATTTATTCATACAAACACTGGGTACAGTCAGAAGCGCAGCGTGGGAGGGTGAGAGAATTCACCAGAGTCAGAGCAGGATGCAGAACAGGCAGAAGGACCGAAGTACACTGCTGAGGGGAGCAGCGGGCGGCAGGAGAGGTCTGTGCGCCATGTGGGACCCTCCTCTGGTGGCCGGGGAGCAGCCGGGGATCGAACCGGCACTGCAGAGGCTGCGGGCAGCTTCGCAACCCCGCGCTCAACCGCTGCGCCACCGGGGAAGCCCAGATGTGGGTTTTAAAGCCAGGGGGTAGAATGACAGTGTATATCCTGAGCTGAGGGATGGGGTAGGGCCTGGGGTCTCCAGGTTAGATGAGGGGCTAACGCCATGAGGGTGAGTCACATGACAACTCTGTACAGATGCTCTGTAGTAGGATACTGCTCTGCTGTACAGATCGACTTCTCTGATAGAAAGATGCTCTCTGGTAAAAATCCCAGTTCTGGGTAGTATCCCCAATTTTGTTCTTCTCGGTAGTTAAGTTGGCTCAATAAAAAAATAAAAATTGATAAATACATTTGAAAAGCCATTCAGTGAGAAGTGACATATTTTAAAAGCCCCCAGTTAGACACCTATCTAGCTGATATATTATGGGAAATTTTATTTTGAATGTATTCATAAATTATGTTTAAAAGAACATAATTTTACTGTGTAGGCAAGCATGCAAAGTTATACTCTTTCTTAGTAAGAAATTTAAAGTTATTGCTTCTCTGCCAGCTGCCAAATGGCAAGCCTGAACTGATAAAATACCAATGTAAAAGAAACTTAATTATAGCAATTCTCACAGAAAAACTCAATTTGTTATACAATATATCAACTGTTACAGTGGGTAGAAGATAAATAATTCATGAACTCAAAAAATTATCAGACATTCTTAGGATTTCAGTAGTGCTATATTTTCTCATCTTTTAAAATGCTGACAGAGGTTTTGAATCACATCAAATAGAATCTTTAGGCCACTTTCTAAATCCTGTCCATGGAGTATAAGTAAGAATGCATCCCTTTCTACCTGATGTCTATGAGAAATGAATACAGTTCTGTACTCTAAAAACATTAAAAGTCTGTGATAGCAAGTAATCTGTCTAGCAATAGGACTGAAATGATCTCACCTTGATGAGGTTAAACCAGGAGGCCTCCCTCCAAAAGCCAAGTTGGAGGTGCCCCTGTGAACTGACAGATCAAGTCCCCTTGCCCAACAAGGTCCCGCTACACTCAGACAAGTGGGTGCCTGCTTGCAGTCAACCCATGAGGTTTTCCAAGCAGCCCATTATCTGCTTCTGGGGAAGCCCGGGCGCCATCTTGGTACCTGCCTCTCACGCGGTGTGTGAGCCTGTGTGCTCTGCTCAGTGCGAGGCCCCCTCCCACCGACAATGAGACGCCTGACAAGTATACCGACTCACGTCAGGTGCTAGGTGTCTAGCCACCCCTATAAACCTAGGTCAGGAGCCCTTCCCTCACCAATGGGGTGGAAAGGAGACAATAACAATAGCAGCTTTACTGCTGCTCCAAGGCGAGACCACAGACTTGCCTTTCATTCAAAGAGAACATCATTTAAGTTGAACGTTAAGAAACAGGTATGGAAGCTTCCTGAGGCTCCTACTCATGGTCAAGGTTATGAAAAATGACATCGGGGTTTTAGCATCACAGAGCAAATAGTTGGCATCAAACCCTAACCTGAGTTTTTATGCAGTTACTACACATTAAGTTGAAAATTGGAGTCTTGAATAAGAATCCTTAGCACTCAGTCAATACTTCATGAAGTCGTCACTATTAACCAACTTTAACTAGAGTGTGATAGTGTTGGTTGCTGGGAATCTTATCGAGTTGAATCACAAGACGGGTGAATTCTATAGTGTCCCAGTAAATATTCTTTGACCAAAATATACACACACACTAAGATAGTTAAGATATGATCTTTGCCCTCAAGGAGTCTGAAGTCTTCAGTAAATGAAGACGGTAATATAGACAAATATGCGTAAGGATCACAGCACAGGACACAAATTCTTGTGATGTTTCCAACCATTCCTGATTGCATCAGAGAAGACTGAACCAGAGGGTTTCCAGGCAGACAGAAGAGGGAGAGGAAATTTCAAACAAAGTGAACAGTATGGACTTGGGATCTGCTGAGGAGCACATTGGACACCAGGGAGGTATTGCTGGACACAGAGTTAGTGAAGTGGGGCTGGAGAGGTAGTATGGGAGTCATTTACAGAAAGACATTTTGCTAGAGAAACAAAATGGATCTTCAGAAAATAGGAAGCTTACAAAACCAGACGTTATCTGATGTTTAGAAAACTAATCTTTGAAAAGGTATGGAGGAGGGAGAAGCTGGGGAGATTGACTGTGGACAAATGCAGCTGTGCAGGTGAGAATGGCAGGGGGAATGGAAAAGGGCACATTTCTATGTTCCATGGCCTTCTTATCACAAGATTGTAGGTAGATTTAAACAAATTTAGTTTAGAAATATCTCATTCTTCCTAGAATGGTCACTATTTCATTTGTTTGATAAGATTTTGATACTTTCTGAGTCAAATTTTGAAGTAGTTTGAATCACAGCTTGGTTTAGTTTTGTCTGGTTCCAGATTAAACTTTTGGCACAGCCCTGAAATAGCATTCCCAGCCAGGCGGCTTTAATGTGATATATAACAGCTCCTGAGAGTCATATATGTCAAGTGGAACTGGAACTTCACAGGTATATTTTGAATTTAGCAAAGGATGTATTATACTTAATAATGCAAATGTGTGAATCTTCTATGACTGAGCATTGTCTTTGTATATGAAAAGTGTGCAGTGAAATGTGTTGGCATTATATGATAACTATCTTTCCTTAGTTATAAGTGAAAGAAAGAACTGTAGCTTCTAGGGAAACAGGAAAAGCAAGAAAAATATATTGCATTTCCAAAGTGAACTAGCAAAAACTCCCAGTCTCTCACGGGGACGTGCTTCTGATCTCTTATATTTATTTGGTAGTATTTCTTCAGCTCCTGATGGTGAGGTTGCTGTAGTAAATTCACTGAAAATCTTCAGCACTTTAAAGCCCGAAAAGAAAGCAAGAATGTGGAGGAAGAGTTCAGAGGGATATCAATGAACTTTGTGTAACTGGAAATAATTCTAGCAAGGGACGGTCACAGTTCATTTAATTTTTCATCGAAACGTGTATCCTCCTTCAGAGGAAATGATAAGCCTTTATGGGAGAGTTGGAGTCTCAATTCTTTTTATTTTTTAAATTAATTAATTGTTATTGATGTAACATTGCATTATAATGTTATACAAGTTTCAGGGGTGCATCATTGGAAATCAACATGGATATATTGTACATTGGAGCCTACCACTAAAAATTCAAATCTGTACCTGTCCTTCACAATACCCTTGTCCTCTTTGCCCAGGTTACAGGCTGTCCCCGCCCCTTCCCTTCTGATAACCGATAATCGATAACCATTAGAGTCCAATGGAGTCTCAATTCTTTTTTTTTTTTTCATAGAGGCATGTTTTATTTATTTATTTGTTTGTTTGTTTTGTTTATACAAGCACTGGGTACAGTCAGAAGCTCGGGAGGGTGAGAGAATTCACCAGAGCCAGAGCGGGGAACAGAACAGGCAGAAGGACCGAAGTACACTGCTGAGGGGAGCAGCGGGCGGCAGGAGAGGTCTGCGCGCCATGTGGGACCCTCCTCCGGTGGCCGGGGAGCAGCTGGGGATCGAACCGGCGCTGCAGAGGCCCCGGGCAGCTTCGCAACCCAGCGCTCAACCGCTGCGCCACCAGGGAGGCCCTGGAGTCTCAATTCTTAATTCATCATCCTTGGGACCCTTGGAAATGGCAACCTACCAGTCAATTAGTTGCTATTATCCAGACTTGCTCCATCCTGATTTACTAGATTAAGGAATTAAAGATAGGTGTGAATGGAGGCCAAGATCAGCAGTTTTGCCTTGTTTTTCTAGTTGCAGAAATCACTAATCAATCAATCTCTCCCCCATCAAAAATGATCAAGAAGGTGTTGTATCATATAGATGACCTCATGTTTTTTTGTTTCTGTATCTGTAACACCACTTTTCTTTTACTGGTTCAGCTTTTCTGTTACACTTTGAGAGGTTGTATGCACCTTATTTTGGGGATGCATCCAGTGCCTCACACAGTGCCCATCCCCAAGCTAATGAACATTCAGTGTGTTTCAAAAGAAAGGGAGTGGGGAGGGTGGGGGAAAGAGAGAAAAGAAGGATGTTGTTCTTAGAGAATAGAGAACAGGGTGATATCTCATCACTTCAACAACGGTTACAAATCTACTTGCACTGACACTGTTCTTAAAATGCCAAAAACATTATACATTTTAAGAACTGTGCCTGGCACAATAAATACTTGCTTTTCCTGAATGTTCTCAAACTTGTTCTTCATCCATTGGATAAGGCATAGACAGAAAGACTTTATTTTGCGCTACACAGGTGGAATTAGAGATGGAAAGTGTAGAGGAGTTATGGGGCATAACTCAGAGAGAACTTGGCTCCACTTGTGATGTGTCCCTTGCCTCACTTTGCAGCCATATATTGCCTAGGATTTGCACACATGTTATCCCAAATGGGACTCTTGAGAGCAAAAGATGAGTTTTATAAAATGTACTTCTGGTTCAATTTCAAGGATTATTTAAACCTACTTAAGATGTTATACAAATTCTTATTGGTTTTCCCCCCTCCTTACAAACATTTGTCTAACAAGAGGGTGAAGTTCTTATTTCTCGTCCATTTTATAACAGTCAAGAAGAGCATATTTATTTTATTAAAAAGATTAATGAAGACCTCTTGGGGTATTTCCATTACCTAGAAATTTGATTAAAATTAGTCTTGCAGTTTCAGAGGTACATTATTTACATGATGCTTTCCTACTACTTGTAAATAACTTTGTTCTTGCATTTTCCCTAGTAATGACGGAAAGCTGTCATACATATCAAATTCAGTAGATATGTCTATTTCTATTGCTGAGAAATATCACTCGGCAATTAGAAAATAAATACTCAGAATGCTTGAAAGAGCAATTGATTAGCCACAACGTATAATTTGCATATTTGATTTGTATTCAATGAATGCATTATTTGACAGTAATTGCCAGAGACAAAAAACAACCTTAATAAAGGTTCTGTCTTCAACACACAGAACCTTGTTAAGACTTGGGTTCTCACCGCCCCAGAAAATCCTTTCATTGTAAATGTCCATCACCATAGGCATTCAAGTAACACAGACCAGTAGAGGGTAAAGCACAAATATTTTGATGTTTAGATCTCAGGAAGAAATGGCACCAGTTCATGGGCCTCCCCTGGTGGCAGAGGTGGTTGAGCGCAGCACTGTGAAACTGTCCGCAGCCTCTGAAGCACGGGGTTCGATCCTGGCCAGCTGGCGAGAGTCCCACATGGCGAGCAGACCGCTCCTATCTCACCCACTGCTACCCTCAGCAGTGTATTTCAGTCAATCTGCCTGTTCTGTTCCCCACTCTGTCTCTGGTGAATCCTCTCACCCTCCCACGCATCTGGCAGGTACCCCGGTTCTTGTATAAATAAATAAATAAATTTAATTAAAAAAAAAAAAGAAATGGCACCATTTCCAACTCAGAACCTAAATAAACAGCAGAGTCACAGCACCACAAAGAAGCTCATTGTTTTTATTTGTGAACCCAAAGTAATAGGGAAAATTAAAATTCTGCACCCCAGACTGGTCAGAAAGCAGATTTGAATCCCCAGCCAAAATGAAGCAGGAAAATGACCCGTGTCTGGTTGAGGACATAAAGAGAAAGAAGGAAAAGTGACAGAATGATAGTTAGATTGGCAGAAAGGAGCTAATGAGTCCCAGCTGTATTTAAGAAAAGAGTTTTAAGGTTTTTAAAGCATAAGTAGTGATGGAAGGAAGGAGATTGGGATAATTGATCTGACAGACATGGCAAATGAAATACATTTGCTTTTTGGTGGGGAATCTGGAATATGCCACTGAATACCTTTACTCATATTTTAGGTTGTAACTAAAAACACACACACTTGTAGATAACCCTCTTCAATTTGAACTGCACTGATTTGAAATTCAGGTACTATGCGTATGACTTATTAAATAGAAAATTTGAACTAATTTCATTCTTGTGCAGTTTTTCAAAGGGTAAGAAAGGAAATACTAGCTAAAAACTATCATCTGTTTAAAGCAGGGGCTCAAGAAATCAGATTTTTATTAATGTAGAAAGCCCAAGTGCTCTTGGATGCTGGTGCTTCAGCCTCAAGAAACAGGGATAGGGAAGACCTATTGATGCATAAGTCCTCTTCCGGAGACAAACTGTGTTAGTATATACAGTATATTTTAATATATCATAAAATTTCTAATGTCATGGAAGTTGCATAAGCTTAGTGTGAACTATAATTTTTCTCAATAGTTCATCCCATCAGGATTACTAATTTTAGTTACTTTCAAAGCAAGATAAAATATTCAAAATTCCCTTTAAAGATCTTTAAAATTTACATATATATGTGCTAATTAAAATTTTTCTCTGTAGTTATTTTTTTTCCCATGTCAACAGTTGGAAATTTTTAGAGATATCCAAATAACTGATTTGGAGTCTTGACTTGTTGAGTTTTTTCTTAGCCTAAAGCGTGGGGACTTGGTGACCACTTTACCTGTGCTGCCTGACACATATAAGGCTATTTTAAATTTTAAAAAGTTTTTTCTTGCTTATTAATGATTGAAGTTACAGCCTAAACTGAAGTGGAAATCTGTAACTACATTCTTATTTTTGTTCACTCTGAGAATATACCATGTAGTTCCCTGTGTGATGTGTTGCATGACTGTGACTGTGTGTTTTTCATTTGGAGGTAATACACTTCGTTACAAACATTTGAGAACTGCATCTCTGGGCTCAAGTATAGAGTGTAAAACCACCCAGTAAGTGAAACTAAATGATTCAGGGAACACATATGTCTGAGCCTGCCTGCCAGGCTTCATAATAAGAAAATGATCGAAAAGCAGGGAGTTGCTGATCTATCAAAGTAGACCTAATTGTGGTTAATCAGATAGAGACTGGGCTGAACATTTTGTCTTGCTAATTAATATCATAAACCAGATTGTTGTGAAAGGCTTAAAATATTTAAGGGGACAAATGGCATCCTCACATCACATGCAACCATAGAGAGAAATTGATTTGCATGATTTGGTCTTAACCATCCTTGAAGACTTGATTCCCAAGACCTATCGAATAGGTGTTTGAATGAGATGATGACATGTGTAAAGTAAATGATTAAATGAGTGTTGTTCACCTTGTTTAAATCACAAAATCGAACCTGCATTGCACTTGTCAGGGTAGACTCACTGTTCCAAGCAGCCATTCCCCCAAATCCAGTCTCATAATATGAAAAATTCATCTCTTGCTCAGGTCACACTCCAGTGTGGGGGTGGAGGTGTGGGATGGAGGGGTGGTTTCTGCTCAATGCATCTATTCATTCAGGGGCCCAGGGTCCTTTCCTTGTGTTTCTGTGCGCATATCCTTTCAGGGTTTTGTCTTCCTTCCTTATCCAGCAGCGAAAAGGTAAAAGAAAACTCACAGAGGACTTGCATAAGGGCTTTTTGCATCAGCTAGTTGGAGCAGTGGGCCAGCTCCTTCTGTCCCCATTCCATTGTGTGTCCAAGAGAAAATGGAAACAGAATATTTAGCATCCTCTTCCACGAGCATTTCCCAGGACAACATCTCACAATTCATAATTTTCACTAATTAAAACTGAGCCACGCCACTTGTTAATCCTTATTACTTAGGTTTTACTGCTTGGATCAGGTAATTACTTAGCAGAAGTGTTGAAGCAATTTGCGAGGCTGTGATCATCAACATAGACCAGTTTCACATTGGCTCTAAGCTGAAGGGTCAGGAAATCCCCATGAATTATTTATTTTACTTTTATAATTAGAAATGACTCTTTGGAGCATTGCTGCAGATCAGAACCAGAAACCAGCAGGGTCGGCTGAGCAGAGACACAGGTGGCTTCTCCTAATGAACTCGAGATGAGGAATTTGGAGCTGATCAGGAGCTGAGCTGGCTTCCAGGTGTTCTTGTTCCCCAAATCTGACTTCTGGTACCTGCCAAAGAAGTAAAGCCTCATTCATCAGAAAACACCTTTAGCCATTATGCTGTTTAGGCTTCCAAACACTGCTGTGTGCCCTCATTGCAGACTTTCCTGGTAGGGGGAAATGGATCATCATCTGCAGTTAGTCTACTTCACCTTCCCCATTGCCACTCCTCCATACATGGCAAGCCCTCCTCCTCTCTTCCATCCTCAGTTCCTTCACATCCCATCTCGCACATTCTCTAGTCATAGCAAACAAAAACTTCTGGAGGACTGATTGCTGCATGGCTGCAGAAGAGGCCACAGAATCTGGTGGGAGCAATTTTAAGCTGATGAACTGCCAACTTCAAGTCTATGCACTGACTCATAACATTGTACACTTCTCTGGACCTTACTGGATTGGCTCAAAAAGATGGGAAATCAACACAGCTGAGTGATGGGGTTGCCTCCTATACTAGATGGGGTAACTTTTGCCTTCGCCCGGGAGACAGATCCTGCTTACTTGCTAGCCTGTTAGGTGGAGGGCCAGCCCAGAGGAGCAGAAGTGAAGGGGAAAGAGGAGCAAGGCAGGGAGGGTGAAGGTAGTGACTGAATTTAAGGAGATGCCTTGCACCCCATACACAGCTTTTTTTAAATAAAGATTTATTTATTTATGCATAGAAGAGTGGGGGTGTAGGCCAGAGGTGCGGAGTAGGGGGGTGAGAGGATTCACTAGAGACAGAGTGGGGAGCAGAACATGCAGATCTACTGAAATACACTGCCTAGGGGAGCAGACAGGAGAGGTCTGCTGTGCCATGAAGGGGTCACCTCCCTGGCCGGCCAGGGAATCATACTGGTGCTGCAGTGGCTGGCAATAGCTTGAGTCCTGTCTTTAACCCCTGCACCACCAGGCAGGCCCCTCATAACAGCTTTTAATAAGCTCCGGAAACTTGTTCATTCTCGGAGGACATCCCCAGAGAGGCTGTAGGGACTACTGCATGTCAGAACTGCATCTTGGGGACAGGAAGAGAGAAGAATTTATCTACTGGATCCTTCCTGTTAAATTAGTTTGAATTCCCATCAGTTAACATCCCCTTCCCAGGCAAGGGGGTAGTGATGTGCTTTTCAGGTGCTGTCACTTGCAGGTCCAGACAGCGCCAGGATGCGTTCCATGTATCCAGCCCAGCCATTCTCCACCAGAGACTTGCATTGAGTGGCAGCAGGAGCGGAAGCAGTGATCTGGCTTTAAGACCTTGGGGACTGCTCCTGCTGAGACTGCTTGGCAGAAACAGATGGGAAGGCACATGAGCTGAGCCCAGTCCACTGACTGTGTCCACTGAATTCTTTTGAGCCAAACCCATTCTGATTTCTATATCTTCTGTACTAGTCCAGCTCGTTTTCCTCATTGCATTCCAAACACGGTCATCAGCGAGACCAACAGAAGTCCAGCAAACAGATGATTAAGACAATTTCAGGGAGTATTACGTGCCATGTAGGAACAAGACAGGGTGACGTGTAGTCATTGCCTTTGTCCTCAGAATCCTGGTCCTGGTCCCGTCAGCTGACCCCTCAAGACTCTTACTCCTTCTTTTCCCTTTTCTGCATTGCTTGCTAATCTCAACAAATTAACTTCTGCTTTTCCTCCAGCCTGGTCTTCCTGCTCCAGAAACCTAAAACTGTTTGCAGTCATGTGACTATGAGTGGTTAATTTATCTTTTGGAGTCTTTGCATGCACCAGTCCTTCAATAAAATTGTCCTCTATGTCTTTCTAGTCATTTTCCTCCTTTTCTGATTTAAAGTTCACCCTCTATAGGAAAGCTCTGGTAATATTCTTTCCCTCTATTATAGCTTCATTTGTCTCTATTTATGTCAACTGCACTACAGTATACTAATTTGAACTGAATTCTGTATTATCTTAAAAATATTCTCAAGTCCCTTTCAGTGTTCTTCATTCAACATTGCCTCTGAAGCTACACAGGCAGAACTTTGGACAAAAATGTTGCAATGATGGACAGTTACCACCCTGGAAACTTCGGGGCTCTGTGGAGGGAGAAGTCACTAAATGTTACCTCTTGATGGAGCTTTGAAGTGAAACATGCTTCTCACTTTACACCAATGACACAAGCTCCTCCTTAGGTTCTGTGAGGTCAGCCACTTCCCATCTTAATTTCGTCATCTATAATGAGTTTTATGAATGAAATCAACATCTTTTATAACTTCAATATAACTTTAAAATATTAATATGGTAACAGGAGCAATGCATCTGTGTTTTACTGGACTATTTAAGGAAATAGGATGTACTTCTGGAATTTAAGTGTAGAAAAGAAACACTCTATTATATAAAACAAAGAAGATACATGGTTTTTAAAATTTGGAGTCCAGGAAAAGTATGAGAGTCTCGATATAAATGTAAATTCTCTTCTCCCTTTCCTAGCAATTCAGATTCAGTGTCAGGGCTCAGGGATCTAATATTTAAACAACCAACCCAAATAACTCTATTTTGTGTGTGTCAAGTATATATATATTTAATCGTAATAAAATATAAATCATAAGATATAAGTATATATACACTTGACACACACATATACACATATACTTGACATATATATTTGAGTGTAAGGGAAGAAAAGAACTGATGAGTTATATAATTAACAAGAACTAATTTGATGTCCTGTCAGCTAGAATACCATCAGCACTATTGACATTTTGGACTAGGTAACCTGTCCTCTTGGGGGGCTGTCCTGTGCATGGTGGGATGCTCTGCATTGTCTTTGACTTTTATCCACTGGATGCCAGTAGCACCTCCAGCTGTGATAGTCACTATTTCCAGTGATTGTCAAAATGTTCCCTGAGGGCAGAATTGCCCTGGTTGAGGGCCCCTGAATTAGAACATGCTCTGGCTGAAATCCACAGAAAGGAGTTCGAATATGGAAAGCATCATCATATTTCTTGTACTGATTGTATAAAATATCCAGGGTCTAATAATATTCAAATTTACAAAGTAAAATGATTTAATTGGAATGAAAGGAAAGAAATCAGCTATATAGCATGTGGGATGGTAAAGGCACTTGGGGGCATGCTTCTTCAAGAACTGTGTTTTTAAAGTTTGAAAAACAGTGAATCCTAATGAGAATTTTTAGTTCTTTCCTGACTTGTAGATCAGGTCAGTGGGTCATTGGCTGTCCCTGAGGTCAGCAGTTGGGTCATTTAGCTCTTCCTGCTGACCTCTGCTCACAGATTGTCTGTTGGGCCAACAGTTAGCCCCTCTGGTAGTAATTAGAGCAACTGTGCTAAATTGTGCAGATGGACAGGGCCTGGCCACACGAGAATCTCTAGTTAGGACTGTTTTATCCATGGCAGATTGAAGCAGGGCAGACTTAGATAGAAAAATATAAAATAAGCAGGTCTCTGCTTTTCTCTACCTCCAAATTGAAGACGATTTGGCTTCTATGTCCTTAAAATTTAATAACAGAAACTTGTGGTAATATTTATTATTTGGAGTTCATTGTGGGCAATTATGGCTTTTCTGTTTACTTATTTTAAGAGAAATTGATTCTCTCACAGTTGGAAATTTTTGTTACCTTATACTTTGACATCTTGGAAAGTATCTGATTTTAAATATTTATGCTATTTGTGCTTTCATACTTAGTTTTCTTTCCTACCTTGATGCCAATCTTTGTTCTGATTGCCTTATTTCATGGAGGTTATTCTGTTTGTTTCTGATGCCCACAGGCTTGCTTACTTGTGTATTCTTGACCTTCTCAGCTTATGAATTTCTTCTCTTCCACTTCCAAAATGCTAAGTATGTCATCAGTGTTAACACAGTGGACCCACCGTTGGTCCAACCCAAAATCCAGAGAACCCTGTCTCATGAGTTTAGAATACGGAAGACTGAGGCCTTTTCTTCACAATTCATGCTTCCCCTAGCTCTTTCTGTTCTGTTGGGCAAACTCTGCTTCATAGAGTCAGCCAGTGCATTAGTAGTTATTTGGAAGAAAGCTGAAGGGAAGTTAGTGCCAGTAGGGTGAAGACCTAAGCTGGGAGGGAAGTGGGGAAGTGAGTTTCTTCAGACTCTGGTGCAAATACATGTTTCTGTTGGCAAGACGAGGGAACACCAGCTCACTGGATAAATTATCCTTTTATTGCTTTACAAAATTGTCGCCAGAATCTCCTCTGTCAGCATCGGAAACATTTGGTTAGATTGTGGTCAGAGCCAGTTGGGGTATATTCATGTCCTGGAGGACACTTGCGTGAGGTTCTTGCCTCCAGAAAGCATCTCGTGCTTTCTCTTCGCGCCTCTTTAATATTTTCTCCTCTGTTTGCCAGTACTATGAGAAATTTTAGCATGCTTAGCTAGGGAAGAGAGAATTTTACTTGATATTTAGTAAATTGGAAGTCTGTTTTATGACTCACTTACTGTAGAGTTGCCTTTTCCTTTAGCTTCTTTGAGTTATAATGGACAAATAAAATCATAAGATATTTGAAGTGTACATCGTGATGATTTGAGAGAAATATCCCCATGGAAGGGATTCTCCTGTCTACTTAATCAACATAGCCCACTACAGAATTGCTCGTAGTCATCTAATAAAATGCACAATGCACCCATGCAATGATAATAAACTGCAATAGGCACTTGAGAAAGTCATTGGTGGGCAAAGTCTTTAATCACCAGTGAAACAATATTTGGAAACTTCTGTGTCAACATTGGATTAATTTTTTTTTAAGATTATTTATTTATACAAGAACCAGGGTACAGGCCAGATTCACGGGAGGGTGAGAGGATACACCAGAGCCAGAGCAGGGAAAAGAACAGGCAGACTGACGAAATACACTGCTGAGGGGAGCAGTGGGCACGACAGGAGAGGTCTGCGGCACCATGTGGGACCCTCGCCTGCTGGCCAGTGTCGAACTGGCGCTGCAGAGGCCGTGGACAGTTTCACAGTGCTGCACTCAACCACCTGAGCCACCAGGGGAGGCCTGGATGTTGTTTTTTAAAATTAATTAATTTCTAACTGAGGTAACCTGGGGGTACCCTGATCAGGTATTA
The DNA here is from genome assembly GCF_014898055.3 of Talpa occidentalis. NCBI lineage: Eukaryota > Metazoa > Chordata > Mammalia > Eulipotyphla > Talpidae > Talpa > Talpa occidentalis. The sequence goes on from NW_023601322.1 coordinate 96,685,567, forward strand.
CCATCATAATGTGCCCACAACCAGCTCACCCCATAATAGTGGATGGCGAGAGCGGAGCAGCTAGGGCCCGAAGAAGAAAAAGGTGCCTCAGGGAAAGTTTTCACCACAGTCATTTGTTCTCTTTTGAATGTTGAATTGTTAGTGACTGTATCAGTGAGAGATTAGTGACTAACTGTATTTTGAACTAATAGGTGAGTATATCACCTATGAAAACCTGTGTGAAAACTTCAGACTGTGATGGAACCCCTTTAGAATTCGCAAGGGTGTTTTCTGTTAAACCTCCCATGAATCATTGAGGTAAGATACCACAAATACTTTCATGAACCCACTGCTTACATTTAATTCCTATAATCTCCTGTATCTGTCTCCTTTATGGTGGTTGTGAGGGTGGGGCCATGACTCATTTTTTTATTCCTGCATTCCAGATCTGCTCCAGAATACCGTAGCTACTTGAGTAGGTATTTGTTAAATGAGTGAATAAACATCACGCTTGCTTGTCTGTAGGTTTATTTCTCCCTTACCCAATTGCCACTGTGCTGTGTTCAACGTGTTCTGAACAAATGGCTTTCTATGGTAGAGCAAAATTCAGCCTTTTGGATAATATTTCCAAAAACCATTTAGTGGGGAGAGGTGGAGGCATCATTGAGAAAGTCCTTCATCTCTCTTTTTTTCCCCATTAACTTAAAACTTCTCCAGTCATAGGCCAACCCTGGATAAGGAGAGTTCTTCCTGCCTCGCTTCTTATACTCCCCAGGACTAACGCATGTTATGAGCTAAAAGGTAAACCTGCTTTACCCCTCCTTTTTTTCTTAGTAGCAGGGATGATGCCTTTCCATACGTTGGATGCTACAGGGCATTTAAGATAGAATACATGCATAGAAAAAAATCACAACACATTTTATAGGCACATCCAGGGAAAAGTGTTGCGCTCTGATTTTTTTTCTTCAATCCAACAGGTGGTTTGTCAACATTCGTGTAATTTTATATAGAGGTATTCAGGGGCTTTGGTACTGTGACGGTGGCATGTCAGTTATGTGCACGCCTTTGATCCGGGTGTGCCTTGGGGTCGGGCACGCATGGCCCTCCACGCCCAGCTTGGCTGCGGTGGCTGCAGAGATGTGTGCTCGGAGCCAGCAGGCTAACTTCTCATGTCAGGGACTGTTCCTCCTGAGCTGGGCCAGGCAGCTGTACTTGGAAATGGTGCATTTTGAAAAATATATTATGTGTTTGTCTTGTTCCTGACAACCTTCAAAGGTCTTATAAGATAAGACTGGTGATTTTGAAATAAATACAAAATAATATTGCGGCAACTGTTTTATTTTGCTCTAGCTGATTAACTTAGAATATAGATCAAGAGGGGCAAGTGTACTAAAATGTTTTTGAATTTATTGCTGGTGTTCTTTCAGAGAAGTGAAAACACATTGCACACGTTGTCTTTGAGGTTCCCTTGAGGAGCTATGAAATAGTACAGGTGAATATATGGGGAAGCCCCACAGGAAGCACCGTTTGTTGTCGACTAAATCAGGGAATGGTTTGTCTCTGCACTGTGCTTTGTAGGTCATCAGCAAGGATCGTTTCCCAAGCTGAGTTAATTGAAAATTGTTGTGATCTTACTGGGACGTGCTCTTTGGATTTTGGTTGTTTTAACTCAGACTTTTCAATTGAGACTTGATCTTAAAGAGATGAGATTTTCAGATCTACTATATGATCCAGTTATCCCTCTCCTACGTTTCTATCCAAAGAACACGGTAACACTAATTGGAAGGGATCTAGGCACTGCTGTGTTCATTGCAGCTCTATTGACAGAGCTGTCCAATGACAGATGAGTAGATAAAGAAGATATGATACCTATCTATAGATAGATAAATAGATAGATAGATAGATAGATAGATAGATAGATAGATAATGGAATATTCAGCTACTGAAAGATAAAATCTTGCCATTTGCAACAACATGGATGGAACCCGAGGGGATTTTGCTAAGCGAGATAAGTCAGAAACAAAAAGACAAATACCAGATGATGTCATTTGTATGTGGAACGGACCAGAGCAAATCCTTGAAATCTGACTGCTGAACTGAGGCTACCACAGGGCAAAAGTTGGGGGTTGAGAGCAGATTTGGCTGGGACAGGCCCCATGGAGTAAGGTAAAGGATTATCTGTGTTTTGGTGGTGGGTGTGGTATAACATCCATCTGAAGAGATATGAACCTCTGTCCCCAAAGTGTAGTGTGGAAGCCAACATCTGTAAAAATAACTTAATCAGAGAAAGTTGTGTAAACATGGTGCGTACTGGGGCCAAGAGTAAGTCATGGAGTTGAAAAAATTTAGGGCAGAGACTATAAGGAAAAGATAGATTGGAAAAACATCAGTAATTTGTGCTTAGTCAGAATTCAGCTTGTGAGCTTCCATCTCAATTCCTCATCGATCGAGGATTCTATAATACCCATCACCCTCCCTCTTCTGGCTGCTTTGCCTCTCCTGGGAGTGCTGTAAATTCTTTGTCTTCAGGCACTATATGCCCCTTGGTGATTGTAGAGTAAGTGAAAAATCATTAGGCTTTTCTGCCATTAGCATTAAGGATGGATCCCTCCGGTCCTGCGTGCATGCCTGATGGTGGGCACTTGGAGTAGGGTGTGGGCATGCATAGGTGGGCACACCTTGGCTGAGAAAGGGCTTATAGGGGCAACGTCACAGGCACGCCAGAAAAGAGGAGAAAAAGAATGAAAAAGAGCAACAGCAGAACGAGAAGAAGAACCAGCAGATCAGCAAAGGAAAAGCAGAGACCATGAGAGAACACCAGCGAGCCTAGAAAGAGTGAAGATTTGCCGGGGGCTGGGAGGCCTGCCAGCTTCCCAGACCCCCCTGCCTTGTAAAAAGTTCAATAAAAGCCTGAAAAGCCACCGAGGGCTCCAGGACTCTCCTTTACCTGTCTGCTCGGATCATAGAGAACCTGCTCTGTGCCCTGCTGCCACTACAGTGATGGCCAGGTAAGGAGCAGGAGGTAGGTGTGCGATCCTGCACTAGGTGTACTGTGCTGGCCGCTGGCGACTTGGCTTTTGCCAAGCATAGGTTGAGGAGAAAGAACTGCTCTAGTTGTGCCCGTAGGTAGCTAGAATCCACATGAAATTCTCAACAGTGGTTATTGATTGGGTTTGGTCACAGACTTCTTTGAGGATCTGGTGAAATCTCTGGTGCCTATACACAGAAAAAGTACACATCTGAGGGGATTTTGCTGGTCATTTTAGCAGGTTTTTAAGGCTCGCTGGAGCACCTAAGAGCGCGTTCTGTGGTTCATTGGCAACAAGAACTGGATGAAGTAGAAAGAATTCTTGTTGGTTTCATGCTCTTTTCTTGTTCTGTATGATTTACAGTTGTAATCCTAAATTATCCTTTTTTACCCTGTACCTCTTAGCCTCTTAAATCCCCCAACAGGCCTAATTTTTGTATCTCAACAGATCAGTTTGCTTTGTAGTTGATGTAATACCAACATAGCATAGACTTGGGACAGTTCCAAAAGGCATTGTCAGGGATGGCAAATGTCAATGGGAAGCCAGACTGAAAATCACTTACAGATGAGTATCCTTCATAGCTCACTGTTTGACCACTAAGAATTAAACATTTTTCACCAGCCACTTTACAGGAATGTGGCATCTAGATGGCCACTGTCACCCTTGGTTTTCACAACGCACACCTGCAGGCACGCAAAAAAAACCCCAAAAAACAAAAAAAGGCAACCTAACTTTCAAATTTTCAGTCGCTGTCCTCATTCTCATCCAGGGAGACCCACTTCAAAAACTGGTCTCAAAGGTCCTTAGCTTTTATCTAGAACAGACAACGTGTTTCAGAAAGTTCCTTTAGCTTTTTGTCTCAGTTGACATTGACACACTGGGTCAGACTTGTCCCAAAGCCCCTTGTCTAAATGGCTTCCTTTATGTGTTTCTAATTGGGATGCTTTCTCAAGGGGTCCAATCAGGGCTGCTGTGATTGGAGGCTCCACAGCAGCAGTTGACAGCATCAGCTCAGCTGTGCCTTTTGAGACTAGTGAGACAGCCCCTTCAAGTTTGTTCCTGCGTACTTTTGACAAATGGCCCAACTCTGACCATCTACCTAATAGACATTTTTTTGTTTGCCTTCTGTACCAGTGCCAAAACCATGGTTTTTCCTTAAGTAGCTTGTCACTGCTTGGTTTTCTTTGCTTTTGCCTTTTGTTTGCCCTGGTTCAGTTTTTTAAAAAGCATTGGCTAATTTTCCGCTTCTTGTGTCCTATCTAGCACATTCCATATGGTACGTGGCTTAACCAGTCCATGAGCTGATTGACCTCTTAGGAAAATTCATTTTACTTGGTCCATTAATGAAGGTATTGTGTGATAGATCAGGCTGTGTTAACTTATATAAATATTACCACAACCCAAATTAATTGAAGGGCAAAGAGCTTGTGATTTAAGACTGCTTCAAAAGATTCATTGATTACTGTGTACTAGGACCATTTTAGAGATATGTTTTGTGCATTAGTTTTGACCTTATTTCTGTAGCATGTTGGTCCATGGCTTTTTCTAGGATTCCATCTTGGGGAGCTTTGAAACAGGAAGCTTTTATAAATTTTTAAATTGCCTCATACATCTGAGTTCAGTTACTGGAATTTAAGTACCTTACAGTGTCCTTTTAGAATCCTGTTGTTTTAAAGGCTGAGAGGTAATTTATGACTGTGAAAATAGGAGTGATAAATTGGAGAACCAAGTATGTGTTGCTCGTTCCCAGCAGCCTGAGGGATAACAGGGGAGGTCAGACAACCTAAGTCTGTTTCTCTTTCTTGGTTCTGCAGTGTTCTTATAGAGAGAGGGGATGCTTTCTATGCAGTGGAAGCAAGAGTGCCTTGTGGCTCTTATCTTTGAAAACTGTAAAGTTTGATTAGCTTTACAAAGCTCCCTTCACCAGAGTTGCTTATAAAGGGAAAATTTAGTATTATAAGTATGCTTAACCCCATAAATATCCTCCCTGTTTTGCTTTGAAATTCTTTGAGTCCTATCAGAGCTTGCTTTGTAGTCAGAAAGATCTAAGTATGTATAGGAGAAAAACATAGAGGCTGAGGGAGGTTATAATAGGATCATCTTTGTCCCCCCCGCTCCCCACCCTGCTAGCTCAGGATACATTAGCCAGGCCCTGCTTCTTCTCCACTAAAGAAAGACAGAGGATGTAAATGTTAGAGAGAATTTCTCCTGATTGAAATCTCAAGAGTAGGAAAGTTAAATTAAAAGACTTTCTGCGTACTTTGCTTCAGTTGATGTACCTTGGGATTTTAATTCTTGAGGGAAGATGCCTTTTCATTTTCTGCCAATGATTTCCATTTCACATTGCTTATTTGCATCTGCTTATTGAAGATGCTCCTGGATGTTTTCTTCCCCACTTGTGTTTAGTGGTGTTTTTATGTTCTTGCTGATGCGGGAACTGGCTCAGGGGTGGGAATAAAAACTGTCCTGTGGGGGAGAGAGAGAGACAGAGAGACAAAAAGAGACAGAGGGAGAGATTGTTTTTAAGAAACATACTGGACAAAACACAGCAGTTGGCTGAGGGTTGCAAATAAGGCACAGAAATGTTATGTATGTGATCAGCAGAAGGAAAATTCTTTTTATTTTATTTTTTAAAATGATTTATTTATTATTTATGTGTAGAAGATCTGGGGTGTAGGCCAGAGGTGTGGGGGGTTGAGAGGATTCACCAGCGACAGAGTGGGGAATAGTGCAGGTGAATCTACTGAAATACACTGCTGAGGGGAAGAGAGGGTAGGACAGGAGAGTTCTGCTGTGCCTTGTGGGTCAGCTCCCTGGCTGGCGATTGAACTCAGGCAAGCTTGGTGATAGTGCTGAGACTCAACTCCTAGGGCACCAGGGAGGCCCTAACGCACTTCAGCAACTCTCCTAGTATTTTCAGTAGGATATGTCTTTGCAAAAATCACTCAAGGAGTATGTTGTTGGTGACTACTGACCTTTCTTGAGAAGGCAAGTGGTAAAATATGGGATTATTCTTAGGGCATGTGGCTAATAAAGAGAGGTAGCCCTTTTCTGTGAAGTGTTTCCTTTGCTTTAGAAATTGGCTACACAGAGCTCTTTCTTCTTTTTCTAAAAATCACAAAGTGTTTAAATGCCAAGAAGTACTTAAAAATTTATCATTCTAAGCACACAGTTGAGTGGCATTGTGTTCGTTCACATTGTTGTGCAAACATTACCACCATCCACTTAAGAATTTTTTCATTTTCCCCAACTGACACTCTGTAAGCATTAAATGATTCTCATTTCTCCCACTCACCCTCCCAGGCTTCGACAACCACCATTCTAGTCACCATCTCAATGAGTTTTACTACTCTAGGAAGCTCATCTAAGTGAACTCATCCAATGTTTGTTTTGTGATTGACTGTCTGCACTTAGTGTAATGTCTGAAAAATTCATCCATGTTGTAACATGTGTCAGAACTTCCTTCCTTTTATACAGCTCAGTAATATTCCATTGTATATGCTATGTTTTGTTTATTCATTCTTCTACTCATGGACACTTAGGTTGCTTCTACACCTCTTGGCTGTTGTGAATAATGCTGATACTTGATTTTTTAATGGCATGATTAGGCATTATTGACAGTTTATATGACAAAGACGTAATACCACCAGCTTGTAATCGTTGGTACATTTATAGTTAATGTTATCAGAGGAGAAAAAACTTCAAGGAAATGTGCAGAATCACACAAAGTGTAGAATATCTTATTTTTCATAAGAATTTTCCCTGACCAACTATAATTAAGTATATATTGTTGAGTTTTTATTATATACAGTCATCAGATTCTGGTTTTCAAATTCCACTTTTGTGTCCCACTAAGTTAAATTTTGCTACACTGGTGCTTTATTTCTAAATACTAAAGATTATTTGTCTTCTATTTGGTTCACTATCGAGGTTTTTTTTCCCCCACTATGTATCAGTACACTTGAAATTAAGAGTCTACCCCTCTCTTTTTAGCAAATTCTACTTCCTTAGTATTAAAAAGTCATGCTTATGAGAATTCCTGCTTATACAGGAATTGATGAACTTGAAATTGCAGCTCTTCTAAATGCCTACATTTCATCGATGGATAGGTATATCAGTAGGGAATAGTGACTTAGATCTAATCAAGTATCCTTTTAAGTGGGAGTTTAGCTGCTAGTCTAGAATTCCTAGAATTCTTAGCACAGACAATTCTTGGCAACAAATCCCTCTATATGTAGGCTAAGTTAGCCTTAGTCACTAATTAGTAACTATTTCTGAAGTCTTGTCCTATGTAGTTTGATATAATCAGGTCAGATAAAAGCTTGTCATATATCCTGGTTATCTTTCAGAACATAAAAGAAATGATTTCTAAGATTTAATGAAAGATGATGACACAGTTTGGAGTAATTGGAAGGTAAATTGGAGTGATGCTTGGTGTGAGGTTTACCTCTTCCCAAACCAGTTATTTCCCCCACTTTAATTCCAGGTGCAATTTTCCTACTTATATAACTGTTGATTGTATTAATGATAATTTGTTTTAAAACATGCTGTTCAAATAAATTAGATAGCTGCAAGGAACTTTTCACCACATCTCTGTATTTCTCCTTCCCCCTCCTTACCTCAGACTGAAATAGAATTTCTTGCTATGTAACATCCCTGGGGTTTTTCCCAAGTATAAATTCCCATTTTCTTGACAGTCTAGAAATTATGACCACAATTTTTACTCATCTTGTAAGTACCCTTAGGAGGTATGACTTGATTAACTAGACAGGAGAGAACTGCCAAAGACCTTCAAAATTTAAGAACCCTAATAGATCCTCTTTCTAAGAGTCGCAGTGGGACTTGGCAGCTTTTAGAAAAATCACAGAAAAATAGATCAGAATGTTATCATTCATAGGATTGCGATCACCTATGTGTGGCTTTGCTTTCTCAAAGTAACAGCAGCCAGTAAGTTGCGGTAGCTTAGATAAATTGGAGATCTATGTGTGTGTGTGTTTACATGTTCATTACACTTTCATATAAAATGATTTCCAGCACACTATCAATCCAAAAACTTTCATTAAGTGTGAAAACCAGAAATGGTCTCTTGATCATTTATGTGTCTACATTATCATCCATCTCATTCCGCAGAACAGCCCGCTATTACGTGCTTCACACAATTTTTCATAACATTTTTTCATAAACATATACATGGTGTACTTTTTTCAAATCCCAATTTTTATTTAAGAAAAAATGGCAAATAAAATAAAATACAAGTAGCACTGCACTGGATATTTCAGTAACCTCCCTACCACATCCATCCAGATGTTTGGTTTTCTGTTTTGTAGACTCAGTTATATTCAGCAACTTCAAACCTCAGTGAAATCATATATAGTATCCCTAAGGCTTACAATCAGAACTGTGCATGCTGCCAGTATCATTGTTTTTCGATTGTAAGTTCCCTTGGATAGAGATTGTATCTCATTAATGTTATTTAAAATCACCTGGGTGCACAGCACTGTCATGCGTTTCAATGGACTCATCAATATTCACTGAGGAATATGTAGGAAGAGGGTAACTTTCCATCTATTTCCATATTTAGTTGCCGAAATGTAAGACATGTTAAATTAGTCAATGTTTTTTTACTTTAATGATGGCAAGTGATACAGTGGGAAATCATTTCTGGAATGACTCTGGATTGCTGTCTGTTGATCACTACATTGCCAGAGAGATTTGATTCCACACACGCTTACTAAATATGTACTGTGTACTAACAAGCACTTTGTAGGAAAGCACAGCTACAAAAATAAATAGTGCACATTTTAGGGGTATAGCAAAGTTGAGGTAGAAGATATTTTAGAGAGGCATATACAATACCAATAAAATGTACTGTGGTGATAAACTATTGTGGCAATCAATTGATTTATTTAGTGGCTTTTTTTTTTAATTTTTAAGAAAGTCTTCAAAGAGGAGATGAAATGAGGATATATGAAAATCAGTGAGACAGGAAAGGGGAAGAAGGTAAGTGGATGGGAAGAAGATTTCGAAAAGAGTGAGAGGCATAAGCCAGGACATGAAGGCACGTATGTTTGGTGAGAAGTCTGGTGCAGATACACCCCCAAAATGTGGGTGCAGGCAGTGGAGGAAATTGGTCAGGATTAAAGCAGAGTGTGAAGTCATTGAATACCATGCCCAATGGTGGGAGCCCCCAGAGCTGGAAAGCAAGGCAGTCACAAGTTCCAAACTATAAGTGAGAAGTAACCATGGAGCAAAATTGGGGCAGGGAGGTGGAGGATGAGTTCCTGGACAAGAGTCAGCATGAGTGAGTGGATGCCAGGGGGCAGACTTAGGACTGTGCTGTGGAGGTCGCAGATCAGCAGGTGTCCAGGAAATGCTTGATTTTCTAATCTGGCACTTGGTGGGCGGGACAATAAGTTGCATATGTATATTGGACAAGTAGATTAGAAGTTCTTTCATAATGAGAACAAGCTTTTCTTTTAGCGTCTTAAGTAGTACTTGGGATTAACTGCAAAATAGTTAAACCAGGATCAATCCTTGTTAGTGTTTTTAAATGTTGTCATAAAATCTCATTTCTGTAAGTTTAATTTCTGTATCTAGAAAATTGTGTAGCTTGGGTTAGGAATGAGAGGGGCCTCCCTCTTGGTGCAGGGGTTAAAGTCCTAGCACTATTAAGTTATCGTGAGATAACAGGAGTTCGATCCCAAACCTGGATGCTAACCCACATGGCACAGCAGACCTCTCCTATCTCGCCTGCTGCTCCCCTCAGCAGTGTATTCTCCCCACTCCGTCTCCTCTCACCCCCGCATCTCTGGCCTACACCCCAGTTCTTGTATGCATAAATGAATGAAAATAAATCTTTAAAACAAAATGAGATGATCACTAAGTTCTGCTAAAGTTCTTCATTCCTGTCTATGAAGTTTTGTTGATGTAGTTATTTAACTGAAAACTTCCCAAAGCAGAATAGTAATAGTGAGGCCTAGATAGTGAAGTTCAAGTTCTTCATGTGTGCTGACACTTAATCTCTACTAGAATTTATTTTCACTTTATTTATTTATTTTTAAGATTTATTTTATTTATACAATAGGGCAGAGGTACCAGCCAGAGGCGCTGGAGGGTGAGAGGCCAGAGGTGCAGGAGGGTGAGAGGATTCACCAGAGACAGAGCTGGGAACAGAACAGGCAGACTGACCAAAATATACTGCTGAGGGGAGCAGCAGGTGAGACGAGAGGTCTGCTGAGCCATGTGGGAATCTCCCTGGCCGGCCAGAATTGAACCTGTGTTGCAGAGGCTGCAGACAGCTTCATAGTGCTGCACTCAACCTGCTGCACCACCAGGGAGGCCCTAATTTCATTTTAATTTATACTCCGTGGGTCCTTTTTTAAAAGTGCCTGGGAAAGTGAGGAAGTTCACCCTAACAGCCAGTGTGGAAGGGATTGTTCACCCCTGGTAAAGATAAAGCACTCATAACACTGTTAAAGAAAAGTGAGACTTTATCCAGAGGGACTGCAAAGACACAGGGACCATTTCACTGGGATTTTGTAGTGGGGGAGAGAGATTGGACCAAAATTACAAGATGGAAGAGAGTGGGGCTTTGTAGCCAAGGACCAGGGTAGGGGTCAGTGGATGGGAAATTGCTAGGAGGAATCCCCAGACTTAAGGGGGACCTCAGGTTAAGCTGGAGGGTTCTGATACCACCTGCAGAGGGAGGGTGATCAGATAGGGCAGATGAGGGATTCTTACTGAACTACATTAGAACTTTTGCTAAAACTGGACAGTGTAAAGATACAGACAGAAGCCCAAGTGGTATTTGAAAAAGAACTCAACAGACCCTGACTGAAGCTTGGTCATGGAGAGATTCTTTGCCACCTGTTAGCTCACACGTCCTGATCCTCCGCTCTCTACTACAGTAAAAACAATTTCTTTGCTCCTCCTTTCAAGCAGTGATGTTCAGGGGCAACATATTCTCATTTTAAGACTTATTTTAAATATACGAGTACAAATATTCAGCTGCATTTTCAATGGATTATCAGCAGAAACTCAAATTAAGATGAATTGAGAAAAAAAAAAAAAAACAAACCCAGCAACAACAAAAACCTCTCTGCCAATAAACATTTGAAATGCAGTTTCTCCTTAACCAATTTTCCTGGCCTGGGGTTCAGAGGCATGAGTAATTTTGTTGGGCTCCCTGGGAGTCAACGTGAGCCCTCTTTTTCTTGTGCAACTGGGTCTTTGATGGGGAAACCCAGAGTCTCATGGCAAGTGGGAAAAGAGAACTGGTTTTACTGATTTAGTGTTAATCTGTGAATATGTTTGCAATTTAGAAGTCTGAGTCTAAATTCTGTGAATCATTGACAATCTTAAAATTGAGTAACAAACTGAGTTGCGGGCTCAGATTACAAGGAGGAGAAAGTAGGGGAGAAATTTAAATCTCGAGGGGGTTTGGGGGTGATCTCAGTGCTGGTTGCTGTATACCCCGCTCTCTACTATGGCCTGCACTCACAGAGAATACTGTGGTTCTCTCTAGTTCCTCACTGTTTGGGATTCTGCAGAGTCTTTGTGATCCTTTTCTTCTTCCAAGGACTTTATTTCCAGTCCATGTACAGGTTTGGCCTGAAGACATTAGCAGATTCCAGGGACCTGTTGACTCAACATTTTTAAGCCCAATAGTTACGCAAGTATAAAATTTGGCGATCATTAATTGAAATGAAATAATGGGAAATGAGAAAAGGAAAACTCCACATTCTCCAAGAGTGGAAACCCACTTCTCTGTTTTTTAGGGAAATTGCTTCAGGGGACATGGTCTCCATCACCGCTGCTTCTTGACAGATTCACCTTGGAGAGACACAAATTAAATTCTTTCAGTTGCTGTTTTGAAGCTAAAAGTGTTTGACCAGTTCAGCCCCTGAATGGTGTTTAAGGAATAAAGAAAAAAAGAGCAGGAAGTTCTAATTGGCAAATTACTCCTTGTTATTTAGTTTGGCCTCTAAGTTGGAAATTCCAATAATGAGGAGCTTTGTGGGACTTGCCCTTGAGCAGAACCAGGGGGCTTTTTGTTCAATTACTATTTAATGTGAAGATATTCAAGAAACATATTGTAACATTTAAGCCATCACTTTCTATTAAACAAATATTGTCCTATAATGATTTTTAAATCTCTCTCCATGGATACTTTTATGATTCTGAGCTGTCTTTGTGAAGTGTAAATTGCGAATAAGCTATAAATGGATTTTTCTCGTTATGTGGTATTTATAAGGGAGGGGTCGTTATTTAATGAAGATTTCTCAAAATGTTAGAAAATATATTTACTGAACAGTTGTGTTGACTTTGTCATGCTTATTTTCATCTTGATTAGGAAAAAGACTCCAAAGATTTTGTTTAAGTGGTTCTACATTGAATTATAGCGGCAAGGTGAACATTTCCTTTGGGTGCCGGTATTTCAGAATGCTAATGAAGAATTTATTTGACTGTTCACTTAATGAGTTACAGAAGACATTTTTGACATTAATTTTGACTTACACACTTAAATTGGAAGAAAGCAGGTTTGCATTTGTAGAGTTACCTTATGGTAATTATGGTAATAATACTACTGTAGCACAGAGAGTTATTTCTTACTTGAATGTATATTGAAGTGGTTAAAAGGAGATATTTTTTCTACTCCCTTCCTGGATGGTACCTCTGAACTTTAGTATTTGACATTGTCAAAAGTTATATGAGGATAAAGTAAAGAAATAAAGTTTTGGACAATGAAAGACAAATTTAAGAATAAAAGATTATGTGTAATTTTTACTGAAGCCTCCTGGAATGTGGTTACATCATTGAGATAAATGAAAGATAAGATTTTAGTTGAACAGTTATGTTGACACTTATGCATAGCTAAGGCCATTGGTTTTTAGAGGAAAAAGAGTCTTTGCTGTTTTGATTATTGGAACTTTCCATATTAACAGTTTGTTACTTGGCTAAAGGATTTTTATGACATTAATAATATTTGAAACAATCGTGCACTTGAAATGACTGTGAATTAATTTCCAGTTTCCCTTTTACAATTAAATGTCTCACACAGGAACAATTTGTATAATGCTTTTGGAAATGCTAATGGCTCCTGAGGTACTAATCTTGCCTTGTTTCTGAATACTTACGAAACTGTGTCTCCCCAGTGGGTCCTGGACTTAGCCTGTGTTGTGAAGGGCTACCCAGAGGTGTCAAGCTGGTAAATGGAATAGTTTTCTGATGAGATGTGAGTCTGAAGTTTTTTCCCAAGCGTGTTTGGCTTCACTGATCAAAAAGAATGAAATTGCTTTTTCTCCACTATTTTAATTTCTCTAGATTGGATCATGTATTTGAAAGGAGTGAGAGCAATCGAATGCCTTCATGTTGTAGCTCCATGCCTGAGATGCATGTAGGACAGCTCATAGATTCATGGGTCAGTTCTTTCCTTTTGATGAAAAAATTTACACCAACTGTCCATGGTTTTTTATTTTTGTTTTTTGATAGCCATTAAATTTGGGGTATTAAATCCTGTTGGGATGTGGGAGGTGATAGGGAGGAGGCCATGTCAGTGAAGTTTATGTATGACTTACACAGCAGCTTGGGTCGCTTCCTAGAATCTGAAAAGGTAGAAGTTGATTAGTCTGCTCCTTTTTTTGGTGCCAGTTTGGGAATAGACTAGATTCTAGCTCTAGATAGGGGTAGGAAGCTGTGGTTGATGGTCTAGGCTGAGATGAGAGAGACCTAAATTAAGGCAGTAAGCCAGTGGACCTGAGAAGGAAGGGTGACTGTCTACAGTTAATCAGTTTGATTGGCTGATTCAGATGAGGAGTGAGGTGGAAGTTTACAACTGGAGTTTTGCAGCGGAAACTATTTTTTTCAATGTTTATTTTTGCGGATGATTCCTGGTTGTTTTTTAAGCTGACTGTAGCAATTTTACTGAGTGTCTAAAACTGCCAATAGGACATGCTTAATGTTCTCACCTGCTTAAAACTCTAAAAAAATTGTCCTTCCATTAGGTTAATGCTCAACCCAGCTTGTGTTTTAGAAAGATTTATTTTTATTTATGATAGAACTGTAGTGTAGGCCAGATGTGCAGGGGATGAGAGACTCACCGGAGACAGAGTGGGGAGCAGAATAGGTGGATCTACTGAAATACACTGCTGAGAGGAGCAGTAGGCGAGACAGGAGAGGTCTGCTGCACCTTATGTGGGTCAGCCCCTTAGCCGGGGATCGAAATCAGGCTGCAGTGTCTGGCAATAGCTTGATAGCACTGAGCCTTAACCCCTGTGCCACCAGGGAGGCCCTCAGTCCTATTCATTAACATGATATATCAGCTCTCTATTGCCATTTTAACAAAACTTAGTGGCTGGAAATAATATGCATTTATTATCTCACAGCTTCTGTGAACCAGGTGTCCAGTGTGGGCCCTACTCATACAGAGTGTCTCCCAAAACTGCAGTCCAGGTGTGAAGTAGGGCTGCAGTCATTTCAAGACCTAACGCGGGAAGGATCTGCTTCCAAGGTTATGCATGGACCTCTCCAATGGACTGTCTGGGCATGAGCCTTGGCTTCCCCCAGAGTGAGGGCTCCATGTATGATCCAGACCAAGAGCAGGCCCCCATAACAGAAGCTGCAGTCTTTTTATAAGCCGGTCTTGGAAGGAACAGACTGTCAATGTTGCTGTTCCTTAGAATGCTTTGTTCCTGTTTTTTTAGAAAGGAGGCAGTAATCTAGCCCCCACACAAGGTCTTTCCCTCGGTCACAGCAGGGAGGCTGACCTTGTCCGTCAATGTACGGTTCCCCACAGGGCACAGCAGGGTATCTGGCCAGGCACTGTCACCATCCACACACACTGAGTCATGGTTAAGGTGGAGTGAAGAGGGCTGGCTTCCATGTGGGTTTGCTTGGCATGTGCCTGGAACCTGCAGCACTCTCTCCCCCAGATGCAGGTCACAGCTGGGGAGTGAAATGTAAGAAATCTCCTGTCCTATCTGCAGGCTCTTGGGCTTATAACCCTGGTCTCCCGCCTATACTCAGGGGCTCCCCTCACCTTGCTTTCCTTGCATGTTCCCAGGGAATATATGTCACATATGTGGTATTTAAAAACAAATGTATATTCTGCTAAGATCTGATTAAGCCAGGTAATCTTGTTTTCAGTCATCATCTACATTTTAGCCACTGCAGTATCTAGAACAGCGCTGTCCAGTGGAAATGTTAATTATATAACTTCAAATTTTCTAATAATTACACTTGAAAGGATAAAAAAAAGTGGGTAAAAAATTAATAATGTATCTTATGTAAACCAATGTATCCATAATATTGTCTTTCTACAAATAATAGATAAAAAATTACTAACAATGCAGTTTTTATTCTTTTTTCATACTAAGTCCTCGATAATTGTCAGAATAACCCTTTTTATCTCCTGTTAAGGGCCGTTGGTTGTATAAAGTTAAACATGATTCTCCAATCAGATCTTATTGCTAAACAAATTGAAATGAGCAAAAGATTGTTTGAACTATAGACTTTCATTCACTACCCTTTTGCTGGTGCTCATTCCTGGTAGATACTGTGTCTTGAAATATTAAGTCATGATGGTAGTTTTTAAAGATTAGTTTTTAATGCGCCTCATGCTCTCCTGCGTGGTAACCCCATTGACACTACCAGTGCCTCTCCCCAATGGCCACCAATGGAAGCCAACTCCCTCTATATTCATTAGCTTGAACCCAATATACTAATTTCTTGTATTTGTGATTTTGCTTCAGCTTACTTTATTTTTTCTTTTGTTCTCTCCACCTTTTTAGCTATAAAAGTAATATTCATCCTTCAGGATTCAGCAGTTTCTACCTTCTGGAAATCATCCCCAAATGCTCACTTTATCCTGCATTTCTGTCTCTATCCTGAATATTTACATATTTTTTTTCTGTAATTTTTCTTTTGACATCTATGTACAGATTACAAGTATGTATGTAGGGGGTGCTTTGTTTTCTCAACTAAATTCTCAAGTATTTTGAGAAACAGGGACTTTGTGTGTTTTTGTGTGACTTTTCCACACCCTATTACAGAACAGGGAGTGACATTTTATAAACAAACACTAGCTGAAACAGAATTAAGATTTAAATACTTTTTTGACTTTGATCTTCCAGCCTGGAATCTGATATAATCTCCCCCACTTTGGACTCCCCTACTCTCTCTGCTTCTACTCTCACATTCTGTTATAGCCCAACATGCTTTTCACATGGCTTAAAAGTTCTCAAAGCCACACTGGTCTAGGGGCTTAGGAGCTCACTTAACCAAATGGTGATTACAGAGCATGAGATCCCTGCAATCCCCATTGTAAGTTTCCTCCAGTAGACGATGGTGCTTGTTTTCATCTAACACAAGTGTAAAGCCACTGACCTGATCCACGTAACACCCTCGTCCTTGTGATCAGCTGGGGTGGATAGTCCTTGCTAAGTACTTAGGTGAAGGTATGCGAGTATGTTTCAGGCACAGAGTGGCATATACCATTTGGCACATGGTTGTCTTCAAGGCTAAGTGCCTACCATGGGTTTTTGGCAGCAATATCCCTGGGAGAGGTGGGGACTCAGTTGCTCATTTAGAATATCATTAGTATTGCTTAATAGCATTAATTAACTAGAGAAGGCTTATCGGGGAATAAATCTGTCATTTCTCATCATTTTGAAAAATTCAAGCCTATTCAAGTTTCTTTTATGCAGGATTTGAAGTCACTAAAACTGAATAAATTATTGGAGTAGTCCCCATAACCTGCACTTCTTTTTACTACTTTTTTAAAATTTTCTTTCTTTTTTTTTTTTTAGATTTTTAAAATTTATTTATTTATATAAGAGCTGGGGTACAGGCCAGGGGCATGGGAGGGTGAGAGGATTCACCAGAGACAGAGTGGGGAACAGAACAGGCAGACAGCCTGAAGTAACTGCTGAGGGAAGCCGCGGGCAAGACAGGAGAGGTCTGCCTTGCCATGTAGGTATCTCCCTGGCCGTCCGTGAATCGAACCCACGTTGCAGAGGCTGCGGACAGCTTCATAGTGCTGCGCTCAACCCACTGCACCACCAGGGAGGCCCTTCTTTTTACTACTTTTTTATACTTTGTGGTATTTACAGAATCAATATCGTTCACTGTTACCCACTTAAATGCTAATATGGACACCAAGCCATCATCAAATTCAATAGTGCTTCCTTCCTAATTGGTCCATGTTGTATTTGGATACATAGACTAAAGACAAAATGTCTCCAATACAAGAAACTAACATTAACTGCTTACTAAGTACTAAGTGATTTTTAGTCCACTTTGGCTTTATTTGCCATTTGTATATATAAATATATATGTATATTTGCTTTTACTAGCGAGGAATCTAAGACTCCTAGAGCAGCTTATGAGATCACCCGACTAATAAATGATGAGGTTTGCTTATGTGCCACACTTCTCTGAATCCAAAATCAATGATTTTTCTACTTTACATACTGTTCCAACTAGATTTTACTTATGCATTAGTAACCAGTTCTCTCTTTGAATGTTGGAAAGAATAATGGACCAAATTATGAATAAGCAATGTGAAGGTTTCTAAGTCTTTTAAATGCTCAATTCAAGCAGCACATTCTAATACCCAAACATATCAAGTGCTTCAGAATATGTTGTGGCTCAGGAATAATAATCACCTGTATATTGTTCTGTCTGATCATGGGTGATTTTTATTCAGTGTTTTGAAAATTTTATCTTTCTCCACTTCTGTTATTGCTCTTGTCTAATTCCTTAATGAATGAAAAAATGAGCTGGGAAAGTGAGAATATAAAAGGGAATTGAAGAGGGAGATTTCCCATGAGGTCATACCCCATAACTTTTAAGATGCCAATTATCAGTTATTTGGAATAAATGCAATAGGCTGTGTGCTAGATTGTAGCAGGCACCTAATACCAAATGGTTTCTTTGGCCCTTACAGCAAGAACTGCTATACTCCGGTGCATTTTTAAAATGTTTGAGTTTATATTACTTCTAACATCATTTTTGGTTTTTGTTTAGACTACAGTCCAGGAAATGGTGAGACAGTAATGAATATTCTTGAATTTTGTCTCCAATCAGAGAATACTGGGTGGGAAGTTTTGTTTTACCTGCTAGATTCCAGAGATGAATTTTATTTATTTATTTTAATTATTTATTTTTTTACATCATTGCTCATTTTTAAACAATATTTGCTTCCCCCACACCCCCAACTCCCTGGTATAGTCCCCACAGAATTTCCTTCACCAATGCACCCCTGCACCATCACCTCAGTAGTCCCTCTCTCCCTCTGATCCCTCTCCCTCCTTCTCCCCTACAGGATGTCTCTGGTTAATAATTTTCTGTTTTTGTTTTGTTGTGTTTTGTATTGTTATTTTTTTTATATACTGCTGTCTTATTTGGTTTCCCTATATTCCTCCTATAAGTGAAACCATCCGATATTTTTCTTTTTCCTTCTGACTTATTTCACTGAGCATAATTCCTTCAGAGATCAATTTTAAATGCTAATCTCACTGCTTTCTAATATATTTTGATTCCTTAGAAGTGTCCATATAAAAGAAGGCATATACAAAATGAAGTCAACTGGCCTCTAGGTGACTCAGTTTGCCTTGTTTTGGAAAGAATGTCAGTATTTATCGAGAAAGTGTGTTTTCTGTGTATGTGCTTTCCTTGTTTACCATGAGGCTTATGAAAAAGAGTATTAAACCTCTTTTCACTTCAATTAGCAAAAAGGGAATTTTTCCCACATACATTTTTTCTTCCCCATAAATAATAGAGCACAGCAAAGTATGTAGGAAATAACTTTAGAGCTTGGTGAGTGAGTACCAAACTTGTGTGGGAAGATGGATTGGAGTTTTATGTGTATCTCTTCTCATTTTTTGTTTCCTTCAAAGGAGAAACTGTTAGTAGGCTGTATTTTTTTGAGTCATTAATTGAAGCTTTTTAATGATCAAACCATTGATACTATATGAAAAATTACCTCTTGACACATCAGCATTTTTATAGTCACAAAATGTTGCTTCCTTAATCTTGCCTGAAAAACAGCACACTTCGTTTTTATTTGATGCTGAAATCATATTCAAAGATTCATTCTTTCTGTGTATATCTACTATCAATCGCAATTTTTGTCTTATCAGACCTCTGGGGCTTCAGAAGTGGACAGCTTCACCTCTTCCTTATCAGAGCTGTTCCTTCTCCAGCGCCCTCTTTAATGGAGATGGATTACTGAGCCCAGGAGCTGACAATTGGCGACAATTACCATACCATGTTGAAATAACCTTTTCTAGCAACTACTGGTCCACTCCGCCAGTCGTCATGGACATAGACACCTTAAGGTTAATAATTTCATAGAGAAAAGAAGCAAAATACTGATAATTTTATATTCTATAAATACTTTAAGAGGCTGTATGCCATTGCCTGTTTTCCTCTCCATTTTTGAAGATTCGTTCAGGGTGTCTTTTAACTGCATGTGAAAATAGACCCATTGAAAGAAACTGGGTGTTCAGCACCTTGCCAGCTGTTCTTAGCTCAAGGTTCCTTCCTGTAATTTAGAGATGTTACTTCCTGAAAGATTATTTTTCCTTCATTGGGATAAATCTGTGTATTTAATGGACTACCTACTTTATAGCAATTGCCTTGAAGAAAAACCCTGTAATCATTAACAATTCCATTCCTGCTTGTTCCCTAAGGGAGAGTATTCAGCTACCTGCCTTGCCTCCAGCAGTGTAGGGCTAATTGTGGGAATAAGGTTCCGGGTTGCACATTCCTCTGACAGCTCTTAGGAAAACAGTTTTCTGTCTTAGAAAAAACAGACATAGTTTTCCATTGGCGGGAAGGGGCTTATTAGGTGGAATTACATCTCAGAATACTTCTGCTTGTTTTTGTTGTTGTTTTTGTTGCATTGCTTAGGGGAGTTATGGGCGCACTTAATATGCTTTTGAACATTCTAGAAGTAAATATGATCAATAAATAAGCTAATTCAGGCTCCTTAATCAATGAAATGTATTGATTAACAAAAAATGCCCATTGTAGTTAAAGGGGGAATAAAAATTATGCTATTAAATGTTTTGCTATCCCAAAAAGAGGATATTAGTAGAACTGAATCGTTTACCTGTATAATTATTTGATTTGCTGCTTTGATTTTGGGTAGAAATCATCCTTTATGGGAATTAGGGCTATTCAAGGCAAGAGATGGATCAGTTTCCATTTGTTGTCCTGTCCACTAAAGAAGGGACATTTTATTACTCTTCAGCTGTCAACACCCCTTTTTTAATGTAAAATTTCTTTTGGTAAGATAATATCAGATATGATAATATATCAAGTGTTATCAGGTATGATAATTATTTGTTCTTCACTAGTGAAAACAAATTAGATCCTGAAGAAAAATAAAGAAAACATTTCATTTTTTCATCTTTCTTTAGAAACTCATGTTTTCTCATGTGAGACTGTTTTTAAAAAATTTTGTCAGAACAGGAAAATAAAATAAGAAGTTTGTGTATCATGGGAAGTTGAGATGGTCGCTAGAATGGAAAATTATACAAAATCATATCTTTCAGACTTATTTTAGATGGTGATTATAGCTGATAATCCCTAGCCTCCACTGAGCACACTGACCACATAATTGCATGGTGGTGCTTAACATTACATTCTGAGATGATAATTAAAGCCTTCAATTTAAGTCAGGACAAAATGCTGAGAAATATATGGGAGGGGAAACTGAATAATTAGCATACTTCATACAATTAAACAGTGATTAAATAGGGATGAAAGATTGTCAAAAAATGCCATCTTAAAAACAAATTGTTGACGATAAGTTTTGAAGTCAATGCCAAAGCCTGAACAGTGTGCTAAAAATAACCCTGAAAAGTGGTGCTTTCCTTCTTGTAAATCTAGTTTTGCATTTTGTGAATATCTTTTTCCTCCTGCATTGAACATGCTCTGAACTTTCAAAGCAAGGTCATCAGTGTAATAGCTGAGACTGGAGATAATGGACTAAAGTTAGCATATAGATTTTATATAGTTGTCCTTCAATTTGTATAAACTTGTTTGCATCTTTGTATCAGAGCAGCATGAAGATCAGAAGATGCAGGGGATTCAAGATGAGGGAGGAATCCTAGGAGGCAGGAATAACCCAGAGTGGCTTTAGGACCCAGGCTCATGTGCAGGAGCAGTAACAGATGCCTTATGCATCTGCAAGGACCCATAAGATGCTTTAGCATAATTATAAATATATCAGTGTCCTTTATACAACGGTGGGAATAATTTTAGTTTTCATCTCCAATTTCATCAATAGAACATGATTCTTTGTATCTGTGAAATGCCTTATTTCTTAATCTTGGCCTCCCCAAAATATATTTTGTTACCGAGAAGTTTGGTATACTTTATTATTTGCATTTCTGTACATTTTTATTGATTGACCTAAGTCTTAATTTTGCCATAATTTAATTATAGTAATTTAATCATGTGTTTATTCATACAACAGACATCACTAATAAGTTCCTGTGGACTAGGAATGTATTGCCCAGTTTAATATAGAACAGATTGCAAAAATAATAAATAACTTTTCCTTTAGAAAGACATAGTTAATAGAATGATATCATTTTGCTTTGCTAAGCAAAGATCTCTAAAGCAAAAGGTGTGATTTGGGGAAGGAAATCTGATAGCACTAACACTGGATTCTTATTTTTCTAGTTGCTAGTTCATTTTTTTTTTTTTGAAGAAGGAAAACAGTTTTATTGACGTTCTTACTTTTTAAATTTTCTTTATAGAAGAAACATTCTTTGGCAACACTGTATATGATAGAGTGACATTCCTGTTAACACAGAAAATTGGAATTAAACACCCACACATCAGTCATTATACTCTGTTATAAATTTGAATGGTGTCAAATAAACATTGTTGTGGGCTCTGGAAAGAAGTTTCTGACTTAGAATATTATTTGGTTTCTCCCATAGAACTGAAACATCCAGAGGGGAAGAAGCATGGTGAGAACAGGTTGGGACTATGGTGGAGAAGTGTGGGTGCTTCAGTGATGGGGGCACTGTGCTGATTACCCCTGGTGGGGAGGAGGGGTTCTGTACTTGCAAAATACTAACAAGAATGTAAACAGGACCTCCCCGGTGGCGCAGCGGTTGAGCGCTGGCTTGCAAAGCTGCCCATGGCCTCTGCAACGCCGGTTCGATCCCCGGCTGCTCCCCGGCCACCGGAGGAGGGTCCCACATGGCGCGCAGACCTCTCCTGCCGCCCGCTGCTCCCCTCAGCAGTGTACTTCGGTCCTTCTGCCTGCTCTGCTCCCTGCTCTGGCTCTGGTGAATTCTCTCACCCTCCACACTTCTGACTGTACCCAGTGCTTGTATAAACAAAACAAAACAAACAAACAAGCAAACAAACAAATAAATAAATAAAACATGCCTCTATTAAAAAAAAAAGAATGTAAACAAATGGTACTTGAACTAAAAAAAAAAAAAAAAGACCCACAATATTTGATTTGTCTAGCCTTAGAAGGTCCAGAAGAGTTAAATTTTAGCTTCTTTTATAAAATAAACTAGCTGTAGAAATCTAGATCTCCAAAATATGATGAACACGAGTTGTGATGAACAGTGCATGAAGTCTTCCAATCTTCCAGAATTTCTTGCTGTCCTTACATTTTTCTACTCTCCTCTCTTTCCTCGGGATTGCCTTATTGTTGAAGAGTGTCCAAGTGAGTGAATAACTCAAGAAGGATATTTCTCTGTGTTCATGGTTCATATATTTTTCCTGGAAAGTCATTTCTCAGTTGATTTAGTATCAAATATACTTTTGGGCATATCTGAAAATCATACCTCTATTTCTTTTGCCCCCCCCCTTGTCCTTCACATACTTATAGCCCCAAAATATCTCTCGATTTGAATTATGAATTACTTCCCTTAGAGAGTTCCTTTGGAATTCTTCACTTCAGTCCCTTAATGGAGGACACTAAACATGGCAGCTTCCCTACACAATGTTTTCCTTTCATAATTCCTGGTAGCATTTCCTTTTGGACATCTTGAGTGTGTTTCATAGGTATCTACTTTTGCTGCTGAGTTTCTTATTTTAATAATTTTTTTAGAGCTGTTTAGAGATCCATACTAAACAGATATTTGCCGCTAGATAGAACCCAGCCTGTAAACTCCCCTGTTCACAACCCTTCTCTTGCCGTTTCTTACTCGAAGGTCAATACAGCATAAGATGGGTCCACTACACCCTCTTTTCAAGCTAACAGACTTACCTCCTGCAACTTGATGGCTGACCCTATCTCTCTTGGCATGGTCTCCATGACTCATGCCTTCTCCGATTTTTTTTATATAATTATTATATCATTTTTCATTTTTGTACAATGTATGCATTTTCATTTTGGTTATATTCCCCATACAATTCCCACCCCCCTTATTTTGACCTTAATCCCTCCTCACCTCAGCTCCCCCCCCAGTAGTGTGTAGTGTGTCTCTTGTTTATAGTTGCTTGTTGATTTTGATTTTTTTCTTTATTATAATTAGTCTTTTTCCTGGTCCCTTATTTAGGTTTTCTAAATTCCTGCTATGAGTGAGACCATCCGGTAATTTTCTAGAAATGAAAAAGTAGAAAGGGAAAAGCAAAATCCCCCCTGCAATGTGGTGGGGAATTTCTTTTAGTTGCTGTTTCATGTGGTGGCAGACTATGAGTGCCATGGTGGTAGATGTGTGTGAGCCCCTGTCTCTGCATCACATACAATGCTGTAAACCAGTGCTATCTCTATTGAAAAAAATGAATCAAACATACATTAAAAGACATGTGTCACACCCCCCCCCCAATCACTGAATAAGATGATTTACCTTTCAGGTATATAATATCATGATTCAAAGTAATACTGTAAGAATGTTATACTTTATTTTGACTCTTATTTCAACTTGTGATAGTGATTTTGGAACAAAACCATTTATGCATTTTGTCTTTATAATTATTTCATTGGAAACCTGTATTCAGACATTTTAAAGAACTTCCTGCTTCTCACTGTTCTAACAATTAGCGGTCTAGATATCTAATTTGACTGCAGTTTGATTTTGTTTCAACAAATACTTCATTAAAGTATTTTCAATGATGGCAATTTTATAATGTAGCTCTATATTAAATATATAGCTACTCCTTTCTTCAGGGGACTGAAAAATTGGGTGATTCTGGTGACTTAACCCTACCGCAACTTAAATGGAGGAGACATTTTCACATAAGGAAAGCCTCTTTCATTTGCTACTCATTCTGTGCACGCCATGCATAAAGAACAGACCTTGTCACCTAGTGTCAGCAACCTCACACTCTAGGACTCGCCACCAGTGAAATTCCTACATGTCATGCTGATGTTCTTGGGAATGTGTTTGAGTCCTGTGCCCCAGCCCTAGTGGATTATTTTGAATTCCCAGGACACACACACTCCCTCCGGTATCCTCATGACTTCCACATGCTGCTCCCTTTGCCTGGATGTCACATTCCTCCTCTCAAACCCACCGTCTTTCACTCTACACCTGCACAGCTCCTTCTCTTTCAAAACTCAGCTCAGATGTCATATCCTCTGGGAACCTTTCTCATTTCTTCCTGCTCCTTCAAGTCTGGATTGAATGTCCATCCTACATGAGCACTTACACATAACTCTATCTTAGCAAGAATACTGTTTTCTAAATCTCTGTCTTGAGTTGTTAGCCTGTTGATCTCAGGAAGTAAGGCATTTATCTCTTAATTGCCAGCAGATAGTAGATGCCAGTTAATGTTAATGAACTGATGGGAATACTGTTTAGAGATACTTATTTGAGCATTGACTCTGGTTTTTCCATTGCAACCTGGATAAGCAGAGCTTACTCTTACACAGAATTACTTCCAAATCCTATAGGAATGTACTTTTCATTTCTGTATATATTTGGACCTTATCTTTAATAATTTGGATCTTACTCTAGAGCTGTTATCATTTGTTATTTTTATTTCATTGATGAGGGATGGACATTGACAATTATAGGTCTCCTGTTGTATGCCAGATTATTTTTTTACTAAGTATTCAGTATACTTTCTCATTTAATGTTTATGATAATCCTTTAAGTTTGGTTTATAATTTTCTTTGTATAATTAGGAACTAGATACTAAGGAATGTTAAATAATTAACTCATTTTCATATCTGGCAGAACCAGGATTCCAACCCTAGGTCTCCAGTCTATGCTTTATGTACTGCGCATACTGATTTTGGTTAGATGCATATGGAGTGCTTATCAAGTGCTTATGAAAGGTCACTCTAAGAGTATTTTCATTGTGGGAATAGTATTAAAGAAACAATTCATAGAATGGTAGCTCAGTCACCAGGTCTTTTATTGCTCCATTTAGTATATTCAGTTTTAATTATGATTGACTTTATTTTAAATACCTCTGGACTTTATTCAATCTTTTCCCTATTGTTAGACTTTCAACTTCTTTTTTTTATTGACCATTGCTTTATTACCTCATTGAAGTATCAGGTGTCCATTATTGGGAATCCTCATGTGTACATGTACATCACGCTCACCACCAAAGTCCAGTTCTGTGCTTTACCACACCACTGTCCCTGGTTTTCCTGCCCTTCTTCCTACTTCCCTCCTGCTAACCACAGACAGGTCTTATAGCCCCCAAATGATTGTGTTTGACTTTAACATGTCCATTAAACAACAGTAGAGCAAACATTTTCAAAAACTACATTTGTATAAAAATAAAGTCTCCAGGATACTTCGATAATGACAGCAAATTAATAATGATACTAACCTAAAATTATATTTGATATAACACACACACACACACACACACGCATACATGCTAAACCATACAGACAGAGCTTTGTTTAAAAAGCATCTCTTGTGTTATTGGACAATCACTTTAAAATGCCTAAAAATGTGATACTGAAGCTCTGTGCAGTGTCCAGGATACGGGGTCTGGTTTGCACATTTGTGACAAATCTCTTCCCAGAGCTGCAAAACAATTTGTTTCTGTCATCAGGGGGTTAAAGAAGTAGTTTTCTTCCTGTGCTGTTGAGAGACTTTTTTTCCCTGAGAGATCAGGGAAATATATCAGATGGGGAGTTTATTCGCATTTACCCCAATGCTACTAAAACAGTTGTTTGTTTTTTCTCTTTCCAGTGTATAAAAGTCCTTCCTAATCTCCACTTATCAAAGAAATCCTAGAACTGCCCCAGTGTCCTGCCACCACTGCTGATTCAGGACTTTGGTCTTCCCATACATCGATCTATTTTAACTTGACTGTAAGGGGGGGTCTGTCGTTCAAAGCTCAGCTGAATTTGGTCGTCCTTCTTCAAGCCTCTGTGGACATTTGCCAATTTTGTAAAACTGTCTCAGAGTTCAACAGACTTTTGCATTCTTGGCAAGAATCCACTTCTAAGAAATCAGGGATAAGAATAGAAAAACCTTTGTGGAAATGTGATGGAGCAGTTTATACCATATACTGACTCATTTTTCTCTGCTCTAGAATGATATGAATGTTTCAGATTACATTACACATAAAATTGCTTTTGGGAAGATGACTCTCATTTTTCTTCTTTTCTGAGGATGTCTTATTAATACAGAAATATTTGTGCATTACTTTTGCTTGAAGAATTTAACATACACTGAGGATACTCAAAAGGTTAAAAAAAATCTGCTTTTTCCCAGATTATGTAGCAAAATAGAAATACTGGCTTTTGTAATTTATTCATCCATTTAAGTAACCTTTGCAGGTATCAGAAGAAAAAAATTTTAAGTTTCATAATTAGGTTTATTAATAGTATTAAAGACAAAATGTGATACTGGAGCTCAATAGTAATGTTGAGCAGTCAATATTTTAAAAAAGGATCTGTCCTTAGTGCTTTACATTTTTTTAATTTAGTATTCATAAGAGTACTGTGAGAACTAACTTTTTACTTACTTTTTAGAAAGAGGAGCATGAAGCACAAAAACTTTCTGTGCTTAGTTTAGAAACTTTCCTAAGTTCACATAGCACCTAGCCAGTGCACTTCGGATGACAAAAGAACACAGAACAGTAAGGAATACCTGACATAACAGGAAGTCTAGAGGCAGGGCTCCTCTGTCAGTGATTAACTAACTTAATGACATCCTCAAAGGCCCAGTTTCCTCCCATCTTTCCACTTTGCTGTCCTTACCAAATTATCTTATCTTTCCAGACCATCTAAAATGGTTGCCACATTTTCAGGTGCCATAGGCAGAAATATTTATTTGCACAGAGAGAGAGAGAGAGAGAAGGACATGACCTTTTCTCAGCTTTCTTCTTCATACATGAGAATCCCTTTGTGCAAACATCAGGGCAGTCTTCTTCTGGTGCCCAGTTGGCCGGGATTGCAGATTATGCTCCGGTAAAACTAACTAACACCCAGGAAAGCAGAAGTCTACACCCAGATTGGCTTCATCTGATCAAATCTCCTTTCCTGGAGAAGAACAGCTCAGCCTCTTCTAGAAATAGAAGCACATAGGACACTGGACAAAATGGTACTTTGCTAGCAAGGAAGGAGGTGGGGATGGGGCATGGCTGGTGGAGAGGTCAGCAGCCTTGACTGCCTCATGTAGCTATGATGTCAGGTTCTCGTGCCGTTTTCTCTAATCTTTTGTAAGGCCATTAAGCAATTGTAAGCAATCGAGGGTGATTTTTCTAACAGGAATTTGGGGTACAGAAAAGTTTGATTCCTTAATGTCTCATGTGTAACTTGGACAAACTGTAGCTTGGAAAGGGCATGTGGGCCTTGATGTACTTTCAGAAAAATAGACTGTAGTCAGTGTCTCTAACCTGTCTACTCTCCAAGAGGCATCAATCACCACAGAATGGGGAGGAAGAGGCGAGGAGGGACCTCAGGCCTCCTTTAAATATCAGGAAGATCTTCTGTAATAATAGATTTGTTAACTGTGTTTATTCATAAGAAAAGGGAAATGTAGCGAGGTAATTTAATTTGTAGTACTAAGTCAATTCAGGCATCATTTACTGTTTCTCTGATTCATTCAGTGCGTGTTTATTTGGTGTGAATAAAAGCAATAAAACAAAGCAAAAAGGGAAAGAGAGAATGTGGTGAACAGAAACTGGAGGGAATCAACAAAGCCTGGGGGAACCATAATCTTCGTCTCAGTGATTAAGTATCAGATTCTTCCAGGATATTGGAACATGAATTTCTTCGGTCTTTAGGGAATAGCCACTCAAAATTGAGTCAAAAATGACATTGGGCAACATTTTTTAATCATTATGTGATTAAACATTTATTATATTCTTGACACTATTTGCTATGATATAAAATCAAGAATATTTTCTTCCATAAAGCATTATAATCTAATGGGGAAGAAAAGCAAATAGTTCATCATACTGGTTGATTTTACAGTTATTTTTACAACACTATGTTCAATTACAGTTAATTTTACAACAGTATGAAAGCTGTAGAGTGGACTTTATTTAAAACCTAAAAGGCCACTGAGAAAGGCAGGGAAGGCTTCACAAAGGAGTGTGCTGTTTGGGCTAAGGTGACAAGGATAAGAATTTTACCAGCAGATTTAGCTGTTACCCCAATGACTGGGCTCATGTCTGCCCTGGAAGTCCTGGGCTGTATTCAGCAAGAGAGAAGCTTCAGAGGGATGATTCCAAACCCAAGAGAGGGGACATTACTGGTTTATTTGCACCTGACAGCTAAACCCAATAGGAGGTGAAGTTGTGGGTTATGGGTAAAGTACTCATGAAGTAAGGACACAACTCAAATAGAGGCCTGGAAACAAAGGGGAAGCCAGAAGGATTTACTGGCACTCAAATCCTGAGCAGGCCAAGGACAGCTGCAGGGGGACTGTGGTTTAGGGTGTCCAGGATCCACTTTCCTGGAGTGATTTTCTGACTCTCACACTTGTCATAAAGCTGTCAATTCCTGTCGGAAGCAGAGAAGTCAGGGAAGGCATTCCACACAGAAGGAACAGTAGCTGTGAAAACACGGCATCCTCCATTAAGGAAACATAATTTATGGCTGAGTGCAGATTCCACCTGTAGATGGAGCAAGGGAGGGTGGAGGAAAATGGAACAGGTGGCCAGGGAGGTTGGAGGGGTCTTGTGTGCCTAAGGAGTTTTGAAGTGACCTGTAGGTGAGGAATCCTTGAAGGATAAATGTTCCCGGGACTGCTGTAGAATTGGTTTGGAGATTTTCAGGGAGGTGGGTAAGAAGCTATTGCAACAGAGCAGACAAGAGCAGATGAAAGCTCAGTGGGGAGAGTGGCAGTGGGCATGAGGGAGCAGGAAATGGACATTATCTGCCCTCCCTGGCCTTGGGAAACCCACTGCATGTATGGGGTGACAGAGAGATGAGGGTGAAGGATAGACTTCTGAATTCTGGTAGATAGTGGTACCATTACTTTTAATTGAAATTAAAGGGTGAATAGAAGCAGGATGCATGGAGGGGGAGCGGTGAAGTTGGGACAAGGAAGGAGGAGCCGTGAAGGAATAATCTGAAGAACATAGTTTTGTGTAAACGACCTTGGATGGGGTCTGCAGGGCTTGCCCATGTGAACTTGATGTATTGACCTGAAAGGGAGGAGTAAGACATGAGTTGGGGTCCTCCCCATGGTGCAGCGGGTTGAGCACAGTGCTGTGAAGCTGTCCACAGCCTCTGCAGCATGGGCTCGATTCCTGGCAGGCCAGGGAGATTCCCACATGGCGCAGCAGACCTCTCCTGTCTCGCCCGCTGCTCCCCTCAGCATTGTTTTCGGTCATCTGCCTGTTCTGCTCCCCGCTCTGTATCTGGTGAATCCTCTCACCCTCCTGCGCCTCTGGCCTGTACCCCAGCTCTTGTACCAATTTTTTTTTTTTAAAAAGACGTGAGTTGGGCCTGCAGATTTGAGAGGCATCGATATTTAGGTTGAAGCACAGGGTTGGGTAAATTCCCACAAGGAAAACAGTGAATAGAGAAGAGTATAAAGGAGGAGCTTTGAGAAACACTGACATTCCAGAGACAGTGAGAGAAAGTAGCCTATATATAAGAGAGTGGGATTATGGAAACCAGGTACGCAAAATTTTGAAGCTGCAAAATCATAAGCCTGGTCTGTCTTGGGGCTTCCTGGGGAGGACCCACTGGACAATGGGTCTGAGGGAGGGAGCACAAATCAAAGATGTGGTTCCTCTGGGGGAGTTCCTGCTTCCTTTCAGCCTTGCTTTTCAGCAGCACGAGGGAGCAGGACCACCAGTTAGTATGAAACGAAACAATGGTGTGTGGTATTTTGACTTTAAAAAGTTACCTTAGTGAAGGCTAGAGGAAGAGAGAAGGGTTATGTATAATGTAATAGGTCCAGAGCTGAATGATGCTGGTTTTTGCCAACAGGAAATAAGTAGATCAAAAAGAATAGAAAAGGGGTGTCATTAAGTGGGTGCTTGCCTCAATCTCTGGGTGTTCCTATCCCTGGGCTCAGTGCCCTGTCATTTGTGAGGGAGTCCCGAACATTCTCAATAATTCTCACACGTGCTCATCATTGAGCACAGAATGGGGTGGGGGGGGGGTCTTCTCTGACTGGTACCCAATGGGGTATGGCTGGAGGTACAAGAAATACCAAAGACGTGGCCATCAGACTGACTTTCAGCAATTCTGATCATCAGTATCTTCTACTCTCTTCCACCCTGAATGATAAGTTAATGCAAAACTTGAAAAAAATACAGCAACCAAAAACTCTTCCTAGCAATTATTTAGCCTTTGAATCCATAGCACACAATCTGTATCTTCTCACTTCATCTAGGTGAGATTATCTTCTCACTAAATTAGATTGTACGAACATGATCGATGTACATAAATAGGTCTTTGTGATATGCAGAAAGTTTAAGCTGTTATGTTCTAGATTTTTCTTTTTAAAGAATAAAAGATTGAGAAGAGTTTAATCACATGGAATTCAAAGTTAAATGGAATTTAAGAAGATAAATGCTGTTAGACCTTGATCTGCTCCTCTGTCTGACAATAAGCTGTGTGTCCATGAGAAACTCACAATGAGAAAAAAGATGAGGAGTTTGATTTATTTGTAAGTATGGCTTTGTTATAATAGGTCATCTGTAGACAGGTTGCTCCCCTCTTTTGTCCAAGGCCTGTCAGTTTCTGAAACTTGTTACTATGACTTTAGAGATGTTAGCACTGTTCTGGAGGCTGATCTGAAGAGGGGCTGATATCTGCTTTCTCCATTTATTTGGGGTGAAATTACATGATGAAAGGTGAGGGATACCCACCCATCTCTCCTGTTTTTCTTGAGTCTTTTCTCCCACACCCACATTTCTAATTCACTTGTCAGTGGTGAAAAAAATTTTATTATCTTACCAAATGATAAATGGTTAGTTTTCTTTTCTCAGTAGGAATAGATGAAAAATTTTTATATCACAGCTCAAGGGAGCTGTAGTGCATATTACTTCTGGTTTGCTACATTGAGGTCAAAACTTTAAAATGCCTAGTTATTGTTGTGAATGAATGAGGAGGAAAATCTGTAAATATAGACTGTGGAAAATAACTCCTGAAGACCTCACTGAGGTACATTTAATAATCTAGGGGAAAAAAGTTTTCTTGTAATTTTTAGTAACTGCCTTATTTTCTTCAGTATCACTTTTTGTATAATCTTGTTTTATTGGAACCCATGGAGGATATTGAATTTATCCTAAACTAAATCTAAAAAAACTTATTGGAGCTCTTATTACATTTTAAAAGGATATTTAAACTTGTGTGCCCTTAAGATCCAAAGCGATTAGTAGGGCTGAAATTTTCTTCCACTTTGATGAGAGCTTTGAATTATTTTTCGTGAATCTAGCATATTCTTTCTGCTTGTTAATAAGACATGGGGCTAAGCAAATGCTTTCAGCCATAGTTTTCTTATATGGATTTCCTTATTGATTTTCCATGACTTCAGAGATAACTGAATTCCTCTCCACAACTGTCATGTCTAATGAGAGATACCATGATTAAAATAAAAGATCATTCTTTATGGAAAGTGTCACTAATTAAGTATACAACTTCAGCACTTGCTTTTTTCGGGACTAGTTGTAAGGGAAGCTAATACTCTTTGTGCTCTCTAAGTAAATACTAATGTCAAGCTATTGATTTAAGTCGATTGAGTTTGTGGCAAAGTTGAGGAATTGGAATAGAAATTTCACATTCATCATTCTCAAATTTTAAAAATGTCTTATGTCACTAATAATAATCTGTCATAGGAAGTTGTTGGAGGGGATTGGGAAGAAGAGAGACAAGTTTGTGTAATTCATTACTGTGTGACACTTAATGTTTTTACGTACAAATGAACATCCTTCCTTCCCCTACCTATGTTCTCATCACCATAAGGGGAAAGATGTTATGATACTAAAAATTAAATGTAATAGTGGATCATCCTGACATCCTTAGTAC
This sequence comes from Talpa occidentalis, assembly GCF_014898055.3. Lineage (NCBI taxonomy): Eukaryota > Metazoa > Chordata > Mammalia > Eulipotyphla > Talpidae > Talpa > Talpa occidentalis. The sequence goes on from NW_023601322.1 coordinate 96,717,967, forward strand.
TAACATATTCTGGAGTAAAATCACTGATTAGGTTGGTTATACAGTAAGGCAGTTCTGACAGAAAATCTCACAACTTCCAGAAATTAACCTATTTAATAAATGGAAATTAAACTGGTACTTTTTATGAAGGAAGATGAAGTGTATTTAAAAGGAAAAGTTACCTCTTGGTATGTGAAAATTTGCCGAAGAGGATTTGAGGCTTTACTTAATATCTTTACCTTCTGTTTTCTTGGGAGAACCAACCTCACAGAGCAAGCCCCAGAACTATACCCAGGGTCAGTTTACACTCTTTAGAAGGAGGAAAAATGGCATATTTCCAATAGAATATTTTCTGCCTTGTTCTCATAACCCTCCATTTCACTTTTTCATACACTCCATTTTTCTTAGGGTTATGTATTATGAAATTATCACAAATAATGAGGTTCTTCCACTTTCTTCACAATTTCGTTTGAATAACTAAAGGCAGATTTTTTCCCCCCTTTTTCTTTAAATTTTTTTTATCATAGGCAGTTATAAACAAATGCAAAAGGATTGAGAATTGAGAATAGTTTAATGAAATCCATTTGTCTTTACCCAACCTCAACAATGATGGATATTTGGCCCCTATCCCTCCCCACTTCCCCATTCCCCCAGGATTGTTTTGAAGAAAATGCAAGAAAAAACACCATTTCATATGCAGATACTTCCATATTTAGCTAAGAATTTTGTACTCTTCCTTTGCCATATCCCCAATGTTATTATCACACCTAAGAAATAGCTAAACATTCACAATATATCAACTAGCCAGACCCTCATTTCTCATTGTGTTCTAAATGTTTAGCATTTCTTTTCTTTGTGCCAGTATCTAAATTGGTTGATGTGTCTCTCAAGTTTTCTTTCATGTGTGGTTTGCCTCTCCCTCTCTATTTTTCTTTGTTGCTGATGGTCAAGAAACTAGGTAATTGTCCTGTATTTTCCCACAGTCTGGATTTTATTACCACATTCCTAAGGGTGTCTTTTACTGTGTCCCTCTGTTCCCTGTATTTCCTTCAAGTTGTTGGAGCTGGAGGCTTGATCAGAATGAAGTTCACATTTTGGCAAGACTCTGTCATAATGGGAGTTTTGGGCTTCTGTTAGGAGATAAATAACATCTGACTTTTGCTCTTGCTCTCTCATTATCTGACTTTGATGAACATTCACTGGAACCACTCACTCGTTAGGGAATTGCAAAAAAAGTGATTTTCTAATTTTAGTGTTCCTTTTTTGCTTATTAGTTGGACTATTTCTATAAAGGGGAACTTCCTGTCATCATTGGCTCAAGTCACGCTGAACTAGTGTTCTTATAAAGTAGGAAGGGCTCGTGCTTAGTTCTGATCAGCCTTCGAAAAAATGGATTGGTTTCCTAGCATCTGCCAAACATGATCACAGCGTGTGCATGTTTAAAATATTGTTAAAAGCTCATGAATTTAAAGTGTCAATAGTTAGTAGCTATTATCCTTCTAAGTTTTTTTTTTTTTTTCATGTCAGAAGGGTAATGTGCTGACGTCGTAACAAGGTTTAAGGGAGGCACATCACACGTAGTCGCGTAAACACACAATCATCATGCTTATGAACCGGAAAAGGATCGTCCTTCTAAGTTCTGGAACTTAAAGCTGATGAGCTTTTCAACTTGAATCCTGAGCCCTTTGGCATGACTGGCGTGGAGATCACATCCTTCCTATATATTCATATATAGCAAGATGCTTTAGGTTTATCTCGATCATTTCTTAACCCAGACCTCAATTCAGTTTCTCCAAGGAATCCTTGTTCCCTTCAGTGGGAAATGATATTTCATAATTCTGAGTGTCTTTTGAAGTAAGAACAATCACTTTTAAATTTACTAATTTAAAATAAAATAGAAATGTGGTTAAGTATGCAAATGAAATACTTATATGCATGATCACTTGACTTTAGAGGTGCTCCTAAAAGGTAGGTGATAACTTTTAAAAGTTGACTTTTATTTGAATGATGGAATAACTTGCAAAGCAAGTATTTGGCAATGCTGCCAGAAGGAACGATTGCCATGTCTACTGAATTTGTGTAGAGTTAACATGTTGGCATGTGGATTTGGTTCATGAAACCATCATTTCAAATGATTAGCAGTGGTAAGAAAAGAGTGAACTTCCATGAAAATGAATAGGTTGATTATGTCTCCAACTTGTTTTGCATCGTGATATATGACCCTAACTTAAGTTTCTGAAATCAGGTCTCTTTCTGGGGACAAGAATGGTGTTTCAGAATATCACCATTTCTATGACCTGTGATTAAAGTTCTTTGTGTTAAAGAATCTTGTGTTTCTTCCATGGTAGTGCTCTTGACAAACCAGTGAGATGAACTATTGGTTGGGTTTTCAAAGAGATCGAAGAAGATTTCAGCAGGAAATCTGTGCAGACTGTGTGAAGGGGAAACCTAAGAGAAACATTGGACTGACCTTAGCTTTGGGAAAGATTCTGCCCAATGTCAGCCTCCAGAGTAGCTTTTGTCAGTCCTCCATGCTGGGGAAGGTATGTTGTGAATGAGATTATAAACATTTGGAATCAATTGCTGGTAAAGGCAATCGGAGGGGAGCATGGAGAAGTTCAAGAAACACCTAGACTTGCTTCTGGAGAAAGGGAATTGATGGGTTTTATGGGAAAGCAGGAAGGTTGTATTTAGATTCTGGAAAGTAAGTGGTAATATTGAAAAAGATAGGTTGATTGTGTGGTGGTGGGTGGAAATGGGACTTTCAGCAGTGATCATGATGTAGTGTGTATAGATGTTGAAATATAAAGCTGTCCACCCAAAAGTTAGAAATAGAACCAAACAAAAATTAAAGGGAACTTATATCAGTTGTCTATTCCTCGGATATTTCACTTAGAGCTCCATGAAACTTCTCTTTGAAGTAGCCACTATTTAATTTCTCTACCATACTGACTCTGGAATTTTTTTTTAAAGATTTTATTTTTATTTATACAAGCACTGGGGTATAGGCCAGAGGCGTGGGAGTGTGAGAGGATTCACCAGAGACAGAGTGGGGAGCAGAACAGGCAGATGACCGAAAACACTGCTGAGGGGAGCAGTGGGTGTGACAGGAGAGGTCTCCTCGCCATGTGGGTATCTCCCTGGCTGTCCAGGAATCGAACCCGCACTGCAGAGGCTGCAGACAGTTTCACAGCGCTGCGCTCAACCTGCTGCACTACCGGGGAGGCCCTGACTCTGGAATTTTGAGAACAGGAATAATTAGTCATCTTTGTTCTTTGCCTTCCTAATGAATTCTATTTTTTGCTATCAGGTGAAACTAGACCTAGATAGTACAGTTGTTTAGTAAAGAAAACCAATGTAAACAAAGAAGAGTGAGCTCTAAGATGATCTTTAATGATCTAAGAGCAGAGTGTTATTTATTTTTCTGAAAATAAGAGTGGTTAATGATCATTCAGAGTGAAAATGACTCAGATTATCAAGGATGTGTGAATTCTACTTAAAATGCATCTCCTACGCAGGAAAATATTTCACTGATTCAACTCGACTGGCTGCTTTATCATCATCTCCAATACATGATATTGATAAAGGGTCACTAGAATGCTGCTTATCGTGAATAAGCAGAGGTCTTCATAAAGAACATATAACACCTGTTCCCAGTGAATGCTATTGCGCTGTCATATTAATGTATGATCTTGGGGTTTGATGCCTTTGAGTCCAGACATATTGGCTGCACAGTGCTGCTCTCGGTAATGTGCACTTCACAAAACAGAGAACCTTCAGTCTCTGTCCATTTCTTGGCATTTTGGTTTTGCATCGTTATTATGCCCTCTTCCAATGAAGAGTAATGGGGTGAATTTCCTTTGCTCCCCAAAGCATGTTTGAGCACCAAATTTTCATCACTCCTAAGTTAAAGCATAACAAGCCCACAAACATATTTAAGAAGAGAGACGTGTTTTATTTACTTTGTCTTAATAGAAGCTGAGTCCTTACAAAGGGTGTCTTTGGTGTTCTGACAGATGTAAAATGGAATGGATTCTCAGTGCATGCTGGAATCATTTGTTACCTAGTAACAATGTAATGATTGTATGGCTATTCATAGTCATTTAAAGAATTGGGATTTGAGGAATACTAGAAATTTTAATTCATCACTTTGAAATTTTGAGTAATTCATTTTGTTATTTGTGCTTGAAATTTCCAGTGTATCACAAAATTCAAGTTGGAAGCACTTTTATTTGGGATAAGGTTTTACCACATTAATAATGAATGGGTGACTATTTGGGAATAGAATGAAGTGACTGGTATTTTTTTCAATTCTGAAAAAAATGAGACAAGAAAGAAATATCAACCAATGATTCAAATTTGTTCCGGTCTAACCTTAACAAGGCTCTGCTTTACCTTCTGTAGATTTTGCAAAATCTATTTTCAAGAGTTTTCTTGGTAACTCATCAGATGACTTCCAGGAAGCCTTGTTTTGACTTTCAGGAGAGGATTTACAAGCTAATCATTGAAAATCCACATTTCTACTGCAGAATGTCTGAAATCCTAAAGTTTTCAGACATGCGGCATGAAGTGTGTTGCCAAAATATTGTATCTTAATGCTGTGTGATGCCAATGATTTGATTAAGTTGACAGTCAACTACCAAATATAAGAAGCTTATGTCAAGTAACAGATACGAGTATGAATCCAGGTAAGCCCAAAAGAAGGTTGTAGTAATAAAAACAGAATAAAAGATTCCTCAGTGAGTTAATATGAAGCCTCAACTTGTTTTTGAAGAATAATTTTTAAAAAATCTTACAAAATGAAAGAAAGGGAAAAAATCATGGTATAAAAAGAACTCAAATGTTGAAGAGGATTATGGCGATGTATTTAATGGTTCTGTCCTGATGGAGTTCAGTCTCTGTGCCAAGCAAATGTAATGGAAATGAGGAAAATTAAATTCGTTTGTAAAACCTCAGTTTTTTTTCTGGCAGGGTCTGAATGAGGACTTGTTTGACTAGTCAGCCCTAAATATTATCTCTTATCCAGCATATGACTGTGGTTTGGATGGATTTCCTTTGTATTTTTATGCAACTATAAATGGAGAAAGGAGGTGCTCACTGGCCCCCACTGGAAGGATATTTTACATCTGTAGAAAGGTTTCCAAAACCCTGGAAGACAAATTTTAATTATTTATTCTCTACTTCATTTAGTGTCTCATTCATTCAACAAATATTTGTTAGAGCACTTCCAGCACTATGCTTAACTGGCACATAATATGAGAAACAGAACTTTTAAAATTATAGTTTCTTTGATTTATTATGATTATGTTCTAATTAAAATTTCTTAGGTAATTAAAAACGCTTTGCCATGAGAATACCAAAAGATAATAAGTAAATGTTGGTACATATTTAGAAAAAGCTATGATCATAATTTTGAAGTAGCCAAGATATCATCTAGATTACTTTAAGAATAAATAAGGAAACCTTGCTTTTAAATATTTTGTTCCTAAAAGGCTTTGCTTCAGGTATTACTTTACAGGATTGCTGTTAGTTCTGGAAAAATTTCTTAATCCTTAGATCACAGCATTTTATTTTTAGACCTACCTTTTGATACTGTGTATTTTTTAAGAGGAAGGATTAACTTTGAGGTGTCAAAGGAACTTTAGTCATAATCCATGAAAGTGTTGGGGACTTTTATACTAATGGGAGCACGAGGATGCAATTTTTAGTTTTAGTCTTTTTCTAAATCAGTCTTATTAAAGTCAGGTCTGATAGTTCCCTCTAATTTATAAACCAAGCTCTACATGGACTTTGGAAGATGAGCCAAGTCTAGGATTTCTTGTTTTGTTGAATTTCAAGAAGAAAGTTCGAATGATGTTTTGTGTAACTTTCTGTAAGGATGAAAAAGAGACTGTAACTTTACGTTAAGTTGCGGTGTGGCTGTTGGCATTAAAAATGTCTTTTGAACAGTAGCTCATTTAACCTTCAGCCCTCAAAATTTCCTGTGGACCTGGACGATGGCTATCCCCAGTCCATTGATGAAGATTCCTGGGATCCCACAGATTGAATGTCTCAAGTCCTACAACTTCAGCTGGACTGAGACTCAAACTAGAGCTTCCCATGCCAAGTTGTGTGTGCTTTCTTTATTACAACTTAGCTATAGCCAAGAAATCTTGGAAGTTAATAAAATTGCTATGTATCTCTGAGACTCAGGTCTTGTATACAACATGTAAACCTTGTAGTCATCAAATTCATACCCTTGTTTTTGACAAACAGTAAGGAGAACAACAGGGTTTAGCATTTTTGTCTTATCCATCATTTAGTGCCAGTATCTTAAAACTCAATGTAGAATAAAAGGGTAAGAATGAATCTTGAGGATTGCCCCAAAAGAAGTCTGATCTTTGTGGAAAGTAATATTTATTCCAGCGTGTGTGTGCGTGTGCACATCATGCGTGCATATTAAATGTTAACTTCTTTTCAGAATGTGTGCCTCTGTCTCAGGTCTTCCTGTGGACTAGCAGTACTTGCTCTTGCGTGATGGTCACTTTCCCTGGGTCAGAAATAACCTTCTTTCCTGCATTGGGGGGGCTATAAATTTTTCGTGATCCCAAGCTGAGTTTTAACCAGTCACCTCAAGGTGAAAAGCTCAGTCTCACATTGCTGTTTCCTTGGGCTATCACCCATTGCCCCTGACCGTCATGTCATAAATGTTTTAAGACTCTGCAGACCTTTCAGCCTCGGGTCTTGGTTCTAATCCGAAATAAGATAGCACAGGCTCATATCTCAAGGAGTCTTGGAAAACCTACTCCTGATTTTGGTGTTCCTGCAGGCCCCAGACTCTTCAGAAATAAGTGGTGATGTGTTCTGGCCTCTTTCAGTTTTAAAATAGATTCCCTCGGAGTCTAATGTTAAAGACAACAGCATTGTATGATTTGTTTTATTTTTTTTTCACCCAAAGAGTTATTAGTTAAGCATATGGGCTACTACTAGTAAGCAGGAAAGAGGGATTGTCCTGGAAATGTTTTGGCTGACTTCTAGAAGGTCTCTATGTAGCACTCTACTATGAATTCAGGGTTCAACATTGTGGATATCTATAGAAGTGTAGGACACACACATGCACACTCATGTGCAAAGACTATTTGTATTAAAATAACTTTCTAATCAACTATGAAATCTCAAAAGAAATGCCTGCTAATTGAGAATTAAATTGTAGGGCTTTGAGGGCAGAGGGAGCACTTTGCGCTGAGAAAGACATCCTTAGTGAAATGAATTTGTGTAGCATCTTAAAGAGCGATGAGATTTGAAGGTACAAAAAGAAAAGAGAGAGTATTCATGAGCAAAAACACACAGGGAAATGTGAAAGCCTCTTAGAGAAGTAGGGAAATTATTCTAACTTTACTTAAGGGGTTACAGGAGGGAGAATCAAAGCAAATTAAGTGGAAATTAAGGTAGTGGATTAGATTATTGAGGCCTTTAAATGCCAGGCTGAGGACTTTATACTGAAACATTTCAAGAAAGGCTTCCACCAACTTACTGTTAAGCTATTTTATATGATTATTCTCCTGGGGGTGTTTCCACATTTGTATTTTGTATTTTGCCTTTTACAGTGGGGAAAGAAAGAAAAGACAATCAGGAAATTTAGATTCCATTCCTGTACATTAAAAACAGGAATCTTGCTGAGCAGAGGATCTTCCCCATGCCAATTCATTTTTTAAAAGTTCTCTCTCTGTTTGACCCAGGCAGACTGTAAGTATTAGCACCTTCAGCTTAATTCTGGTGACATGCATTCATCTTTTAAAGATGTCAGTCACTAATGCTATGTCCGACAGTTCTCTGTACTGTCCCATCATATCTCGTTACTCACTATAGTTCTCTGCATTGTTAATTCAAAAAATAAACTTTCAAGTAGAATGTAAAACTGATATGTCCTACTTGACATTCTGATCAAGATGTAAGTATATGAAACCTAAGTGTAAAGAAGTTTTTTTTTTAAATAATACTTATAAGTAAATCTTTTTTCATAAAACATTTAGACATAACAGTTACATTTCAGCACTTGCAGGCACTTTGTTTAGCTCTGGTTGCTCTAAGTTCTGGAACTGTATATTTTAAATTAAATATTTGAAAACACTTTCAGGGTTTTGTAATGATCTCTTGGATTTTTCTTATAAATGCAATGAAATGACTGCTGACAGATATCTTCCTCTATGTTTAATTAAGATGCAAAATCATTTATCAATGGAAAAAAATAGTATATGAACATAGAATGTAGAAGAAAAATAAAGAAAACCTATTAACAAGGAAATAGTAGTAGGTGAAGAAACTTTCTTGGGTAAAAATTATTAAAGGCTTGTTATAAATGGAATTCTGTGAGATTATCGGCTCTTTATTCTTTTTATACTTCAAATGTACTAATTTGGAGTTAAAATACCTAGAGTAAAAGCAATTTTCTTACTAAATAACTTCACTTTATTACAAAGTAGCAATATTTTACATCTATATGCTTTATTTTGATACAGAAATATATAGAGAATGCCAGTTAAAACTTCATGCAGAATATATTTATGTAACTTTAAACGAATCTTTGAAACAATTATTTATCAATTGCAGTTCTAAAATGTTCAAATTAGTCACATAGTAGATATAGCTGCATTCCCCAAGTGAATCTGGTGTTATTATTTATGATCATTCAAATAAGAACTAAGGTGAAGTTTATCTGTATTTTTTTTAGTGAAAGAACAGAATAAATAAAAACAGTGCAGTTATATATAAGAAATTACTGCAAATACTTTTGAATTATATAGTCTGTAGAAGGTAAGAGAAGCTCATATTTATTAAAAAGAGGTATTACCAGATATACCTCAGTTATATCCTTTGAGATGAACATTCTAGTCAAGAAATTGAAAATCTGCAATGAAACTGACCTGCTCCAAATAGATCAAAGTTTCATTGAAAATTTTTTTCCTTATTTTGGCTTTTTTTTTAAGATTTATTTATTTTTGTGCATACAAGAGCTGGGGTACAGGCCAGAGGTGCGGAGGGTGGGAGGATTCACCAGAGACAGAGTGGGGAGCAGAACAGGCAGACTGACTGAAATACACAGCTGAGGGGAGCAGCAGGCGAGTCAGGAGAGGTCTGCTGCACCATGTAGGTATCTCCCTGGCTGGGGTCGAACTCATGGTGCAGTGGCTTCTGTTAGCCTCATAGGTTGCTTCTTAACCCCTTGCGCCACCAGGGAGGCCCCTTATTTTGGCTTTTATAGGCATGGTTCTACTATTGAATTTTGCCATGGAGAAGGGTGAAGTCAATCTGGTTGTTTTGTTTTGTTTTTTCCTTTTAAGAAGTGACCTGCTTTTTCTGGCAGGATTTTTAGAAGTCTTTATCTGTAACTTTTAAAACTATATTTCAAATTACATTGTTCATTGTCCATTTTTCTTGGGATATAATTATCCTTTCATGTCAGGTCTTGCTTTTTAAAAGATCTCCTTGAACTACTGCTTCCAAGTTTGCACTGTGTTTGCCCAGCCCTGCTCTTCAGGTACCATCCATGTGCAAGTACAACTACTTTCTAGTACTCAGTGAAATTTTTTATAAAGAATTGGTAAAAATGACATTTGTAGGGCCTCCCTGGTGGTGCAAGGGGTTAAGACGCAAACTATGAAGCTATTCGCAGCCACTGCAGTATGAGTTTGATCCTCTGCAAGTGAGCAACCCACATGGTGCAGCAGACCTCTCCTGACTCGCCCACTGCTCCCCTCAGCAGTGTACTTCGATCAATCTGCCTGTTCTGTTCCCCACTCTGTCTCTGGTGAATTCTCTCACCCACCACACCTCTGGCCTGTACCCCAGTCCTTGTATGCATAAATAAATAAATCTTTAAAAAAATGACATTTGTGTTTCTGTATCTTTATCTTTGCTCTGTGTGAGTGATTTCTAAAATGAGAAGGGGGAATCCCTCTACTAAAACTAGAAATCTTCCAGAGGGAAACTACCTACCTGTTGACCCTGGTAGCTCATCTTCTCATAAGCCTGCCAAGCATCCCACCTGTGTCTTATACCAATCATCCTACCTAGGATATCTCTGGCAGGTCTTACTGGTGAAAGACTCTCCTTTCTGAAGTTAGCCTGTAAATACTGGGAGAGCCAACTTTTTCTTCAAAAGTGCTGGCACCAATGCAAAGCTAAGGATCAAGAAGAATCAGAGAAACTTAGAACCACCAAAGGAACAAAATAAAATGTGAGTAATGGGATTTAAAGAAATGAAGATCTAAAAATTGCCTGAAAGAGAATTCAAAGTAATCTTCACAAAGTCAATCAGTGAGCTACAAGAGAACACAGATATATAGTAAATGGATTCAGAAAAATAATACATGAAGAAAAGGAGGAGTTCAATACAATGGTTGAAAAGATAAAAAAGAACCAAACAGAAATTCTGGAGCTACAGAACGACTGCACTGAAAATTCAAGAGAGGTCTAGTATTGGACTTGATCTAACAGAAGAAAGAATCAACAAAATTGAAGACAGATCATGTGAAGTTAGTTATACATGTAGAAGAACCAAAAGAAAAAAGAATGGAAAAGAGTAGATAATGCCTCTGGGATTTATAGAATATGATCAAAGAAAGCAATATACGCGTTATGAAAATCCCAGAAAGGGAAAAGAACATTAACTGTGAATAACAGAAAATACTCCTACAATTAAGCTAAATTTTAAGACACCATCATTGCCTTTTAATGAGTATTTCCATGTGTTAGTATCTAAGATAGAAGGTTTTCTTTTAAGGGCATATTGTCTAATTTATGAATCATCCTTTTCATCTGCAGAAGTGTTTTTTAGGACACCATGTATGGCACTGAGATGTTTTCCAGAAGTTAAACTCAACTGAGACAGCCCTTAAACCATATTAACTAACATTCTCAGGTATCTGACAAGATTGGTAATATTAAAACATAAAAAATATTTCTCTAATAATGTAAGATGAACAGCACAAAATATTCCTTACCCTGGTGTAGATTATTTTTAAAATAATACTTAAAGTTTAAATTTTTTTTTTGTTAAAAATGTATTTTCAATTTAAAAACAAAAAAGGATACACAGTCCATTCATTATTCCAGAAGCTTCAGAGTATTAAATAACTCTCCCACTAACTTTTCAGATGCCAGTCAAGTTGTGTGTTGTTTTAAAATATAATTATATGAATAGTTATAGAATGAAGTGCAACTAATACTCAGAGAACAGCTTGAACCTCTGTCCACTGCAGATATCTGACCCAGTGTTTAACCATTACGGGACATTCAACTTTCATTATACTCACATTCTGAATCGGGGGGTTCCTCACATACCACATGGAACAGGTGCCCCCTTATTCAATGTCTGATAGACCCTTTTCTTCTCCTCCCTCCCCGTCACCTTATTCTGCTGAGCCAGATAGAGCAGCACTCCTGTCTGCGTCCTGTCAGTGAACTTATTTGTACCATTTTAATGGAATAAATAGGTTTTATTTTCTAGATTATATAGGACAGCATCAGATTTACAGAACTGACCATATAGTACATAGCATTTCCACAGACCACCCTTATACTCCAAATTCCCCTATTATTAACATTTTACATTAGCTTGTTACACTGGTTAAATTTAAATGAACCAATATTGACATAGCAATATTAGCTAAAGTCCATACTTTGCTTGTGTGGATGTTGAGAGTCGAACATGCAACACATGTTTTAATTTTCCAAGTGAGATTCCTTTTTTATCCCTGGTACCAGAATGTTTTGGAGTCGGACCTTAGCATCCTTTGGCCGTGTGTTAATTATGCATTATTCATTGTGAAAGGTTCAGATTTGTTATGCTGCAACTGTTCAGGCCTTGACAAATGACTCTGCTAGGTCACACCCATCTAAGTAAATAAAGGACAGCAGGAACTGAATTTTTCTAAAAAAATGTGTAGTACTGGGAGCTTCTTTGGCAAGTTACCATTTGCCCTTTTACTTTAAGTCTAGAAAACTTGTGCTTTCCAACAGAGCTAATAATATTTTTAGGGGAAGGGTCCTTCTGGGACTTCCTTGGTAGCTTCCATCCCCATTACTCCTTTGGCTCAGTCTACGCTCTGCATTTATTAAAGTTTACAATAACTTCTACTCTCTTCTTATAAAATATTTTGGATATGTTTTCAGGGTAAAAGACTCTTCTGTGCTACCATTATTCTCTTAACAAGTATGTATTGAGCATTTTTATGTGCTCGGCAATGTTCTGGGTGCTTGAGTGCAAACATGAACATATGCAAAGTTGAACATGTTCACTTGAAGCTGGCAGAAGGGACATTTGCTGAGTTGCTTCTGCAAAATGCAGAACACCCTGAGGAAACACAGGGAGATAAATTTGGACAAGAGGTAGAAATTGTAGACTGCAGTTTCTGGGTTCTATCTGTTGATGACTTATTCCACAGTGCAAATACATAATTGGAGATGTCTTTGAGGAAGATTAATTTAAGAGCAATATGTTGTATTGCAGCAGGGAATGACTGGAAGCTATAAGTTCACTTTGAATTTTGCAGTTGTCCAAGTGGAGGGAATGGAAGGCTAAATTGAGGCGGAATCGGTGGAATTAGAAGAAAGAATGGATTCGAGATATATTGCGCAATTGTCAAGGGAGGAAAGAGCAGCCAATGTTTGTAAGACTGGAACCTGAGTAGGGGGGAGAGCTGGCCTGTGGACAGAAATGAGATGCAGGAGGTACATCTGCGGCAGGGTGAGTCTTGTTTCTAAGACCGGAGGAGCCTGACGGCTACCCAGGTGGGTATGTGAGACCATGAGCCGTGCAGGCTTGTATCTTATCCAGGCCTCAGGCCTGGCACTAAATGCAGGTCTGGGTGAAGTGGGGGTGCTGGAGCTCAGGGTGCAGAGCGTGAGAGAGGCAGAGAAGCCACTGGGACAAGGACATGGGCGTGGAGGATGGGCGCAATGATGTTGGAGGGGGCAGTTAGCAGTGGTCAGAGAGGAGTGGAGGGAGAGCCAGGATGGTTTGGTGTCACAGAAGTCACAAAGAGAAAGGACTCCATGCTGCTGTGCAGTTTAAGGCAGGGGACGGTGAAAAGAAAAGGTTGCTGAGTTTGGAAAATTATTGGTGAATTTTGAGAGCTCTTTTGAAATTGAAAGGCTAAAATATCAAAATGCACAGAGGAGTAGAGTATATATAAAAGTTACTTATGATGATTATTTCAGAAAACAGAGGAGCACTAAGCATTATGTTCCGGAAAACAAAACAAAGTGCAATGAAACAGGCAGGTAGCTCTCCGAGGGGAAAGTTCTGATTTACATCAAGTACAAGATTGGTATCGCATTATAAATGATCATGCTGGGCGCACAAAACATAATGGAATATGGGCTTGGATACTGGGCATAAAAAACTGGTGTGTGGCTTTTGGTATAACGATGCTTATACCAAAGAGCACCAGAATAAATTCTCAAGGAATTCAATTTAATGTAAAAAATGGTGTGGGCTCCCCTGTAGTGTTAGCAAGATTAAGTGTGTGATGTGAAAATAAACAGTCTTCAGCCATCTGGATCACTAGGAATTATCATAGCTTGAGAACTTGCAGTGGAAAATGTGGTTTCCTTCTACTTTATATTGTTAATTTTTTTTTTTTTTTTTTGGTGGAGAGGTAACTTGTAAGCCCTTCATTATGGTTTGGATTTTTAAATTTCAACTTTACAAGATACTTAATACTGTGGTCTTCATTAGGGGAAGACATACCAATAGCTCATCATTTTTTTCCTTTTTGATTTATTATTTTTTCCTTTCAGCAAATGTTAATGAAGTCGCATCTAAACTGTCACGGTAACTGAGTCAAACGTGAATCTGATGTGTCCTTTGCCTTCAGATACTTTTTAATCCTATAGTGGAGACAGAAAAAAAAACAAAATAATGCAATAATTGGCCTTAGTTCTATTGGGGAACAGAGTTATCAGGGAAAAGTTTTGGGAATGTTTGTGATTTTTTTCAGGTTAGTCTGAAATATGGGGACATGAATTATTTTCTCCCTTTAAAAACAACTACATACAGTTCTTTCCCTTTTGGTTAAATTATTTTTCTGTTGCTGAATTTCAAAGAGTAGATAACAGGAAAATGAAAAGATGAATGGGAAATGGACATGAATAACTAGGGAGCTGATGAAAACTATTTTATTTTGTCCCCTTGTTTTATAGCTTTCTTTTTAGAAGATGATTACAGAAACCTGTCTATCTGCATAAAAGTTTTTTATTTTAGTGTGGAAATCATTGGTTGCTGTATTTTGGCTATACTGAATATGTTGTTAAATAAGAAGTGAAGCAGGCTGGAATGTGTGAATTAAGACAAGTTGTTAGAAGTTGATTTTCATTTTTTTGGCTTTTGTTTTTAGCTTGTCATAATTTTTGACTTCTAGTTGCAGTCACTAAGCAAATTATATCAGTAAATCAAACAGAAGACTATTATGGAGTTAATATAAAATATTCTTAGACGAGACTTCTTAGACAAATGCTTGGATTGGTTTCTCAGTAGGTCCTGAAAGAGATGAATGCCCCTTTGTTTGGAAGTCCTATTAAATTTTCATTACAATATCAAATTTTTTAAACAGTTTGTTTCCTTTAGAAAGTTTTATTTTAGAAATGGCTGTATTGGGCTTGCTATATATACAATAGTTTACATAAATTTCTTTTTCTCATCATATTATGCTTCTCATCCAACAATATTCTATGAGAGATTTTTTTTCTTTGTGAAAAAAAACCTTATTTTGTAGAAAATCTCAATTCTGAGAACATGGCTCCCATTCATCTCAGTTAGCTACAACCTCATTCATATCAGTTAGATCCTGTGGAGCTGGGCTTTTTACTAATCTTACGAAATATTGTAACAGTAAGAAATGAAAACAAATGGAATTAATTTTCTCAAGACCTTTGCTCAGATTTTATATATCCCTTTCCTGTTTTTCTGAGTAGATGATACAAAACATTTATCTGATATGATGCAAAAAAACTCTGGTGACTGATAGGTTATTGAAAGCTAAACCATAGTGGTACAATAGATTGGAAGGATCATATGCATTTTTTCTACCATGCATTAAATGTGTTAATCACTTCATATGTATGAGACAAGATGCACAGTAAACAGTATGTTATCCTGGGGAATACCCATCAAATGATTGTGAGCTCTTCCTGCTGTACTACTTACCTGTGGTGTGACCTTGGGCAAGTTAATAATCTCTGAAATATTCCCTTACCTGTTTGGTGTGGGTACTATTCTTTTGCTCAGAACTTTTGTGTCTATCAAGTGAGGTAAGTATGATAACTGGATGATGCTTCTAAAAAAATGAATGGCAGAGAAAGAGTAGGAGCTAAGTAATCTGAGGAGTTGAATTCAAGTGAGAGATGAAAGAGAACATGTCCATTGAGGATGAGTAGGAAGGGATCTTTTTTTTTTTTTTTTTTTTTTTTAAATATTAAATTTTATTTTTATATTCCCCCATACAATTGCAAACGCCCCATTCTGACCCCAATCCTTCCCCTCCCGCCCCCCACCCCCCAAAAAGTGTCTCTGGTTCATAGTTTTTTTGTTGATTTTGATTTTCACTTTCTTATATTCATTTTCCTGGTCCCTTATTTAAGTTTTCTAGATTCCTGCTATGAGTGAGACCATCCGGTATTTTTCTTTTTCTTTTTGGCTTATTTCGCTGAGCATGATCCCTTCCAGTGCCATCCATGTTGCTGCAAATGGCATGTGTTTATCTTTTTTGAATGCTGAGTAATATTCCATGGTATATATGTACCACATCTTCTTGATCCAGTCATCTATTTTTGGGCATTTGGGTTGTTTCCAAAGCTTAGCTATTGTAAACAGTGCTGCTATAAACATAGGAGTGCAGGTGCTCTTTGGAATTGATGTTTCTGTGTCCTTTGGGTAAATACCTAGGAGTGGAATTGCTGGATCATATGGAAGCTCTATGTTTAGTAGGTCCAGAAATCTCCACACAGCTCTCCATAGTGGTTGGACCAGTTTGCACTCCCACCAACAGTGCACAAGAGTTCCTTTTTCTCCACATCCTCGCCAACATTTGTTGTTGCTAGTTTTTTTAATATGTGCCATTCTCACTGGTGTGAGATGGTATCTCATGGTAGTTTTGATTTGCATTTCCCTGATGACAAGTGATGTTGAACATTTTTTCATATGTCTGTTGGCCATTTTCATTTCCTCTTCAGAGAAGTTTCTTTTTAGCTCTTCTGCCCATTTTTTGACTGGATTATTTTCTTTGTTGTTGCTGAGTCTCATCAGCTCTTTGCAGATTTTTGTGATCAGTCCTTTATCATTAGTGTTGGGTGCAAAAATGTTCTCCCAGTTGGTGGGGTTTCTCTTTGTTTTTGTTATTGTCTCTTTTGCTGTGCAGAAGCTCTTTAATTTGATGTAGTCCCAGCTGTTTATCTTTCTCTTCACTATCACTGCTTTGGGTGATGTGTCTGTAAAGATGTCTTTGATGTGCAAATCCCGTAGTGTTTCGCCTATATTTCCTTCTATGTATTTTATGGTTTCAGGTCTTATGTCTAGTTCTTTAATCCATTTTGAGTTGATTTTTGTGTATGGTGTGAGGTAGTGGTCAAGCTTCATTCTTTTGCATGTAGCGACCCAGTTTTCCCAGCACCATTTATTGAACAAACTTTCTTTGCTCCAATGCATAGTCTTTGCTCCTTTGTCAAAGATTAGTTGACCATAAATCTGTGGGTTTATTTCTGGATTTTCTATTCGATTCCATTGGTCTGTATGTCTGTTCTTGTTCCAATACCATGCAGTTTTGATGATTATGGCTTTGTAGTATAGTTTGAAGTCTGGGAGTGTGATGCCTCCATTAGTAGGAAGGGATCTTTTTAGGAAATAGTCATAAAATTAAAGAGATAAAATCCAATAGTAGTTGTGAAAGAATAGTAATAACAGGAGGCACAGTGAGGCTGAGATATCTAGAAGATGTAAAGCTTGTGGGAACCTCATGGGTTATCCATGAGAATCCAGGCTCACATCTTTTGATTGTTACATAAAAAAGTCTACTCATCACTGCCTTAAGTCAAATTTAATCAATACCATATTTTAAAATTAAGCCTAAGAATTGAGCCTCTTTAGGTGAGGAATAAAAAAAAAAAAAAAACCAGGAAAGTATTGACAAAGAACTGGTTGATTTTTGCTGTAGAATACATTTATGCAAGTGTATCATAAATTTATAATCCTAGAAGTGATTTTTCCCTTGCTTCTTGTATATAAACTTAATATATTGTGGGGCTGGCTTAGACTCTTTTAGGTAAATATTGTATTACTGCATTTATTTTTATTGTATTTCAAAAATTTGCGGAGAAACAGTTCAGCACAGTGGTTAACAGCTAAGATGCTGGAGCCAGGCCGCCTGAGTTCCTTCCGCAGCTCTGCTACTGAGTAAGCAGTTAAGAGTCACCTAACTTCCCTTGCCTTGGTTTTCTTATCTGTAAAATGGGGATAGCAATAACACCTATCCCATAAAATTGAGTGAGGGTTAGGTGAGTTAATAGTTGTAATGGGGCAGCATCTGGCAGAAGGGCTTGTGCTGTGAATGTGTCAGTAGCTGTTTATGTGGGGTGATGGCTGCTTTGTGACAATGATGAGCAGAGACTGGCACTGTCCAGTGTTCTTGGGTAAAGCAAGTACTCAGCTGCTGGGAAGACAAACTGCTCTGGAGGACTGGAGAGAAGGGCAATTGATTCCTGTCCCATTTGTGTCCCGCTTTGCAGTCTGAGTTTGAATTCAGTGTCATTGCCCTCTAGTTATGGCATAGATATGATAAAATGATATGATAAAATTCTCAAAGTTACCAGCTTAACTCCATTTAACTTTTTTTTTAAAAGATCTTATTATTTTTACGTAGAAGATCTGGGGTATAGGCCAGCTGTGCGGGGTGAGGGCGTGAGAGGAAGAGTTGGGTGATATAGGGATGGCTGTGGGGAAAAATAATAATAATAACATAAAATAAGATTTTTTTCAGGAGGATTAGAAGCATGTGACACACAAGGACATGGCAGTTCCATGTCCACAAGGACATGGTAGAAAACACTGTTTTAAATAAATGAAAATTGTTATTCTAATTTTTGCAGTGAAAAGACATAGGCTTTTTCCCCAGTGGCTGTCCCATTAGAAATTGCATTAACTGGCTTCATTAACTGGCGCACTTTTTAGCTCCCTGGATTTAGATTCACTCTGGCTGTTCCCATCGCCTTACTACCTGAGTTGTTCGTAGCCTCCCTCTAAGTACTGGAGTCCTCCTGTGCATAAGGGCAATGTGTTAAGCTTCAGATTCTTACTCCCAATGCTTCGCACACCAGCTAGACTAGAAAGCACCAACATTTCCTGTTTTTCTTGAAAAAGTCAATGTATAAATCAATCCAAAAGGATTGACCACATGATAATAAAATTCTCAGTTATACTAAGCACTGTCCTATACAGTGATGGGGATTAACAGTGAGTAGTGGAGAATAATCTTTCTGGAACAATGAGAGCATTCAGCTGCCTAGTGGGGGTATCTGTCTGGACACCAAGAACAAATGAAAACAAATGAAAATCTTCAGCAGAAAAGCATCCACCTAAGAGATTGGGAGGCTTTGCTTTAGTTCAGTCTGAGCCTTGGGATCATTACGAAACTATATTTCAGAATGATCTGTCTTAGCACCATTCCTTCATTCATTTCCTTAAGAAAACACAGTCAGCTAGATTATCAATCTGCTTCCAGGAGCATCAGCAGGCGTGGTGAGGTTCCGCTGACCACGGGGCTCTGTCAGCTTGCCAGTGAAAACATGAAAACATGCATCCTTTATTTCTGGCCTTTTGCATCTACTGTGCCATGCAGCAAGCAAAAACAAAGAGCAGGTTTTAAAACCTCTCTTCCCTTAGCACATTAGTAAGAATTGTTCTCAGGGGCCCATTGCTGCTGTAGCTCTCGGGTGCAGTGGGAGGTGTTCTGCTTGGCT
Organism: Talpa occidentalis; assembly: GCF_014898055.3. Taxonomy (NCBI): domain Eukaryota; kingdom Metazoa; phylum Chordata; class Mammalia; order Eulipotyphla; family Talpidae; genus Talpa; species Talpa occidentalis. The sequence continues at coordinate 96,736,936 of NW_023601322.1, forward strand.
GAAGGAGGCAGGTAGAAATTAATCCCCCCAGTGTCAGGACAGGGTTCTGAGAGGAGGGGACCTGTGATGCTGAGTTTTGGGCACTCTACAAAGTTCTTGGCCTTCTGTCATGGTGTTGGCACTCTATAGGCTGTTGGCACTCTCCAGGGCTGTTGGTACTCTACAGAGTTGTTAGTACTCTACAGGGTTTTTGTTACTCCTTGGTGTTGCCATATTGATCACAACACAAGTCATATTTCACTCCTGCCTTGTGATTCTTCCAGTCAATTGTTTTCCCCTGTGGACTTTGACATTCTGCTTAGGGCTGTCTGCTACATGTTATGATCTCTCCTTACACATTTGAATGGGCTTATGGTAAATGGTGTCTTATTTTTCCCAGAATCTACTTGAATCTTGACCTACTCTGTTTCAGTAAATGTGTATTTTTAATCTGATGCTAGAAAACTGAAAGGCAACTTTCCGACTCTCTTTAAAACATACTTAATTTTTTGGTTTTTGAGAAAAGCTGATGCAAATGTTTTATGTCTTACTTGGTTAAAGAAAATACAGATTTCAGAGTGTCTGGCAATATATAACAAAGAGATACCCCCCCACCCAAATTACATAAAGTAATACTAACTTTCCTCAAACCAGTGCAATTGACTTAATTACTATGGTAAATGCTCTGAAGGTACCACGATCCCTGACTCCTAATTAAAAAGAAAAAACACAACAAATTTCGAACACATTCTAGGAAACAAGTTGATGGTAATATTAGTCAACATTTCTTTGCGTTCTGGGGGGTAAAGGAAAATTCACAGAAAATTAGTTAATAGAGAGATTGTCAAATGCTTCTGAGGTTGTCAAATGCTTCTCTTAAGAGAGACAAGCAATTCGAGAGGCTGCCTGGGAAGATCTTGAGATGGGGATCCTGGTGCTGTCGATGTATCAGCCAAGAAGAGACAAGAGCTTTGTCTCCTGAGCCTGGGCAGTGTCCATCCCTTTCCCTCCCAAAACTGCCCTCTCTGCACAGTGGCTGAAGATTTGAATATATGTCCATCAAGTTATTCTACACGTGAGTAGCTTGTAGAGTAGAGCCTGTCTCCAGGCTCCTGGAAACAGCAAGTGGACAGACTACCCTGTCAGAGTTATAAATGACTTCCTTACATGGCAGACTTTGCTTTCTCCTCCAGCCTGATCCTTCTGCACTTGATCTCAGCTCAGCTTTCAACACCATGGATCATGATACAGCTTGAAAATGCTTGAGGGAGCTTGCTGTTCTGTCTGCTTCCGGTTTAAAATGGCCTCATTCTTACCCTTCAGACAGTTGACATTATGTGTCACCGACTGCCCATTCTGGGACTGCAATGCTTGGGACTGGTGACCTGTGGGGTTTGAACCTTCGGGCTGCCTTCAGGCCTCACTGCAAGACAGAGCAGTGGCTGCCAATCTGAACTGAGCTATGGCAGGATGAAGCTCCCGCTTCTGTTCCTGGCTGGAGCTGAGGGAAGATGTGAGAGATGGGGGCTAGTTTATTTTCAATGCAATTATGGGAATACAGGGATCTGGAAAGAAATTCCACAGGTTGGTAGTTTATTTCACATTCCCGGTTCCCTAGAGCAGTGATGTGGCTTTGTGCTTGAGCACAAAGATATACATATGAGTGTATTACATGTATGTATATGGCAGATCTATATGTATATATCTGGTTTTGATTCCACAATCTCTTGTTCTCTACAATCTCTTTGTTATAAAGAAATATTGTGAAATTTTCTCTTTCTATGACTTTAGTGCTTCCTAATTTAGTTTCTGTTTAGCCCGCCTTCACATCTCCGGCTCCTTGCTTGTGCGTGATAATGTCCCAATTAGCTCACCTGATGATGTGCTGTAAACACAGCGGTGCCTCTCACGGCAGGGCCTGTGCTCTGTTCACTTGCATAACATGTACTCTTATTAGGAACGACATGCAAAGTTTTCTTTGTCATTTTCTCCATTAGGAATCTACAGTACTCAATAAATGCCAGCTTGTTTAAAAAAGTGAGTAAGTTATAGGGTTAATACCAGTAGACAGTAGGGTAGAGGGCAAGTTCTACCTGAAGAGAATGTTTTGCTTTCATGGCCAGGAGCAATGCAGTTATTGCTCACCTAGTGTTGTTTTTTTAAGATTTTTTTTTTATTTATGCATACAAGAACTGGGGTGTAGGTCAGAGGTGAGGTGCGGTCAGGGTGAGAGGGTTCACCAGAAACAGAGCAGGGAGCAGAACAGGCAGATCTACTGAAATACACTGCTGAGGGGAGCAGCGAGCCAGACAGGATAGGTCTGCTGTGCCATGTGGGTCAGCTCTCTGGCTGAGGATTGAACTTGTGCTGGAGTGGCTGGTGATAGCTTGATGGCGCTGAGACTTGAACCCCTTGCACCACCAGGGAGGCCCTGTTACTCACCTAGTTTAAAACAGTTGAGGAATCACATCCATGGGCCCCTTCTGCATAAGGAATTCTGCTGAATGCTTAGAATGTAGATATAAATACATGTTTATTTCAATTTTCATTGTCAGTCAGAACTACCAGGAAGCTTGTGGAGTTTTGGCATCTGTATGGGTTTTCAAGTGAACATGCAAGATCACACAGTTCCTTGATTTGAGAAGGATCCAAATGGATTATGTGGAGGGTAAAATATACTCAGAAAGTCAAAATACACATGACAATTCTTAATGTCTATTTTTTTTAACATACTGTGTTAGCTGTTTTCCCTTTGGGGCTATATATATATTTTTTATATTAATGGAAGTCTTGGAGGGAAAATATAATTTAAAATGCGTGCACTCTGACAATTTTGCGAGGATATCTAATACATCAAAATTGAGGTTTTAGTGCACTTTTTATCTCTTTTTTTCTATTTTGTCATTCTATCATTTTCAGATGACATAAGACCCATCCTATTACTGTTTCCCCTCTTCAGACTTTCTGGTCATTTCTTGATTTCAAGTCCCAAATATATGAAATCAGTTAAAATTTCTGCTTTATATGTACGCATCTTCCTAAAATGTTCCCAATTTTACAGTATCCATAGACACCTAAGGTAGCAATTGAGTATTTTATTACAATAAGATAGACGGTATCTATAAGTCACCTGAAAATTAAATTTTAAAAAACAAAATAATGAGTCTAATAATAATATTCTGCTCTGGTTTTTGCTACTGCTACCGCCAATAATAGCTACTCAGAAAATGAAGGTGTTTTCTGGATTTTGAATTGGTGTCTGACTATCCTACTTCCATCATAAAACTGTGAATGGTGTTGCCATATGGGGAATGTTACCAGCCTTTACAGGACTTATTTATATCTGTTACTGAGAAACTCAATCAACTGTTTAGGTGAAAGTATATGTTCTGTCTTTTTGCTTTTTTGTCTGGGATGCATATAAGAAAAGAAAAGCTGTAGCATTTTTTTCTCAGAGGAACTATTTTAAGTAGTAACATAGGAGGTAGGACCCCCAATTTTTTCTTTTTTAAAGATTTACTTATTTATTTATACAAGCACTGGGTACAGGCCAGAGGTGTGGGAGGGTGAGAGGATTCACCAGAGACAGAGCGGGGAACAGAACAGGCAGACTGACGAAATACACTGCTGAGGGGAGCAGTGGGTGGGGCAGGAGAGGTCTGTCACACCATGTGGGACCCTCGACGGCGGCTGGGGATTGAACCGGCGCTGCAGAGGCTGTGTGTAGTTTCGCAACCCAGCACTGATCCACTGCGCCACCGGGGAGGCCCAGGGCCCCCAATTTTTAAAAATATGTGCATCCTCCTTTCAGCCTTACTATGAAAGTAAGTTCTCGCTTTGCTCTGGGCCGAGTACTATCAAAAACACACCGTGACTTGGTAAAATTTGCTAAAATAAGCTCAGTTTTTTAAAAATGAAACACCTGTGGTTTTTTGAACTCTAAGTTTCTATTGAAGGCCTAAATGATGGCACTGTAGTAGTTTAAATCACTTAATCATATTCTCATAATTAATGAAAATAATGCAGAACTCTCTTTGGATCTTATGTTAATTTCATTACTTAAACTCAGTCACATCATCAGGAATCCATCTGCCTGTAAAGTAGGTTTGGATGCAGTTTAAGTACCTGGGGAGAATGCTTTGGCTTTTACACATTAGCAAGCCCTGTTTAACATCTTGAATCCTTCGGTCCATCTGTGTTCTACGCTTCATTTTCTGTTGCGATGGGAAATTTTACAGTAGTGGCTCCTTTCTTTTTCAAAGAAAAGAAAGCCAGTAGTACTGGGGGAGGGAAGGGAAGACAAGATTTGAATTGTTCGTTTTCTTTGGATTTACTTCAATTAACTTTTCAGCTAGGTAATCTTTTTATTTTTATTTTTCACTAATTAATTTTTTTTCTTCTTTTTTTTTAATAGAGGCATGTTTTATTTATCTATCTATTTATTTGTTTGTTTGTTTGTTTATACATGCACTGGGTACAGTCAGAAGCGCGGGAGGGTGAGAAAATTCACCAGAGCCAGAGCGGGGAGCAGAGCAGGCAGAAGGACCGAAGTACACTGCTGAGGGGAGCAGCGGGCGGCAGGAGAGGTCTGCGCGCCATGTGGGACCCTCCTCCAGTGGCTGGGGAGCAGCTGGGGATCGAACCGGCGCTGCAGAGGCCCCGGGCAGCTTCGCAACCCAGTGCTCAACCGCTGTGCCACCAGGGAGGCCCTCACTAATTTTTAATCGAGGTAATATTTGGGTTCCCTATCAGGTACCACCACCATAGATATCACCCATGACCAGGTATCACCCATAGTCCACCAATGGTCCATTGTGCTTCCTTCCCTCATTTTTCTTACCCCTCCTCCACCTCCCATTTTTATTTTATTAAATTTAGCAATGATGTAAGAAAATAATTACTAGACAATATTTGATCTCTCTCCTCAGGTGTAGCCCCATAGTTCTCCTCCTACCTCAGCCCCCATGATCCATCCCCACAGTCCCTTGTGCTCTTCCTTCCCTTGTTTTGGCCCCTCTACCTCCCCCTCCCCTGCTGTGTGCCTCAGATGTATGGTCTGCCTGCAAGTTTTGACTTTCTCCTGACCCTTTGTTCGGTTTTTCTATATCCCACATATAAGTGAAACCATCCAGTGTTTATCTCCACCCCCATTTTTCAGCTCGTTTAAACTGTCATCTGCATATTGAATGTTGACCTTCCTCAATAATCTACAGCTTACTTTATGTAGGTTGAATGATTAGGGTCTGATCAAAAGGACATTGTGTTGGTTTTCTTCCTATATATTTTTTTAGCTGTGGCTCTTGGGTTATGGAAATGACACTGAAAAAAACAGTTGAATCCAAAACTGAACAACAAAACAATAGTGGCTGGAAGATAGGATCTATGAGAAGAGGATAAAGAATTGAGTGTTTCCAGCCTCGATAGGAAGAACCAGGAAAGCTTGGCCATCTCTTACAGTATCTAAGTGAATGCCAGAATGTGTAGAAAAACACTGATTAGCAGTAGATCACAAAAACAGATAAAACCGCAATATTCCAAGGAATGTATTTCATTGTGGTTCAGAGCTATACCTTAAATATTAGCTTTCAACAATGAAATGCTATATTATGAAACCAGTGTTCCAAGGGACATTTATTAACAAAGATCCACTGTAATTGTGTTAGTTTTTGAATAAATATGCCCCAGGTGAAGGAGCCACTTCAAAGGTAGAAACTGAGCTTTGCCCTTATGGTGTCTATGATCTAAGACCTCAACATTGTCATGAAGCATGTGGCAGGTTTCTGTAGGTCATGTCTGAGGCCCAGAGGGATTTCCATAGAAGATGAGCAACAGAAATTATGTTCAGAAGTTAAGGAGTGTTCAGAGTTTGTTCCTTCTAAGATAAGAGGCCCAAGTCTTGGTTAACCCCTCTTTCCTACAGCAATCCTCCTGCCAGCAAGTCAACACACACACACACACACACGTGTTAAAAATAGCCATACAGTGTGTATAATAGCATAGTGATCCCATCTGGAAATGTAGTGAATAATGGTCAGTCTGTCCTCAGACAAAAGCCCAACCTGATAAAACTGGGTTGCAGGTACCCAGTGGTGAACTGAACTCAGTGGAGGACCAGAATAAACCATTAACTCTGACACTGTGCTGCAGAGTCAGGGCAGCTCGTGTTGGGGGTGGGCTGGGGTGGTGCTGCACAGGACAGAGTTTTATGTGGGCCCCCTTGGAGCAATGGAACTGATTTAGCACATCTGGGCCAGGACTGGCTTGGCAGCTATAGTGCTGATTGCAACATTTCTTCTTAAGAAATAAGACATCGTGGTGGGGTCGGGGATCTGCAGTGGTCACGGGCTTGTCATGTCAGAGTAATCAAAGGCTTCAGAAAGAAGACAGAGAAGTTGCAGAGGGTTTTGCAAGAGGAGAGTGTGGGTGAGTCTGCAGTCCAGACTTCAGGAAGGATAGAAATGTTGAAATCACTCTCAACTACCAGATTTGAGAGACCCATAGTGAACCTAGAACTGAAGCAAAAGTTCTAGAACCTTGTAGTATCACAGGATGATACTTTAGACTGGAATTAAAATTTCAGTGATAAATCTGAAATCCCAACTTTGAAAATAACACAGAAAATATTTGTTTCACTAACTTCCAAAACTCATCATAGAAAAGACATAAACTGAATTTATGAAAGAAGGGATACAACTAGTAAATTTTTAAGAAGTCCACTTAATTAGTAAAGAAAGAAAAATGAGTTAAGTTGAGGTAACCTCTTTCATCTATTCATTTAGAAATTTTGGAAATAATGAGATCACCCATTGCTGGCATAGATACGGAGACTGGAATGATCTTCTATTTCTGGTCAATTTCTACAAAAAACATTTTTGACTCCCTTAGCTCAAAAGTCATATTTCTGAGATGACTTTGCAAGGAAATAGACTCTATAAAGAAAAACAAAACCTCTCTTAGTTCATTTGGACTGCAATAACAAAATACCCTAGACTGGGTAGCTTATAACAGCAGAAATTTATTTTTCACCCTTCTGGAATCTGGAAGCCCAAGATCACCACAGCAGCATGGCTGTTCTGGTGATGGCCCATTTCCGCAGTGCAGACTTCTCACTGCCTCCCAAGATACAAGGAGCTGAGAGTTCTTTGGAGCCTAAGGGCACAGATTTCATTCCTGAAACCCCCTCCTCCTGATACCATCACCTTGCAGGTTAGAGTTTCAACATGTGGGTTTTAATGGTGTACAGAGATTCAGACCATAGCAAACCATTTGCACAAAGAGCTTCTTCATGAGAGATGAGTAGTATTCAAACTATACAGACAGCCAGAGCAATCGACAAGATTGAGGATTATGTCATTTACTCTGAAATGAAGCATCTTCTCAACCAATGTTGAGAAAGATTATACAGACTAATGCAATATGGAAAATGCTTATTATGTGAGATTAAGTTTTTAAAAAGATAAGAAATATTGTCTATATAAAACAAGCATATCGAATATAGGATCATGAAAATGCACTGAAGTCATGTGAAGTTGTGTTAGAGAGGGGAGGGTTTTCTTTTTAGTTTCTTTTTATATTTTGTGAAATTTTCTTACTGTATAGTTTTCTTACTTTTCAGTTTTTTTTAATTGTATCTCAAAATTTAAATAAGTTAAAATTCAAGGTTAGTAGCTTTATTCCTATTTTATAAATGAATACATAAAAAGTTTTGAAATGTTTCGCCAGCTATTTCACACTTCCTAGATCACTTCAATTCTCCTGTTTTCCCCAGAAAAGAAAATAAAGTCACAGGAAGATATGAGTATTTCACTTACGTAGAACCTAGAAAGATGCTTGTTCGGGTTGTCTGCCTTCCTTCCTTCTGTCCTTTCCTTTCCTCCCTCCCTCCTGCCTTTCCCTTCAGTCTGGTTGACAAAAAAGATAAATCTGCTGCATGCATACCAGGCCCTTAGACGAAATACTTACCCTTGACTAGTGTTTCTTTATTGCAATTTAATTTTTCATTCAAATATAATGATCCAAATGTGTTGAGTTTGGGGAACCTTTAATATGTCATTAGGAAGACCTGGATAAAAGAAAAGGGCAGGTGTCCCACCTGTGAAAAAGCAATAGAGTGATTAGTTCCCAAGTCCAGCATGGGGCTTACTGCGATGGCCAGTTTCCAAAGTGCTGAAGATTTGCACAGCTGGCCCTGGAGGAGCCCCCTGATGCAACGGCACATGCCCCAGCAGACTTCTGGGTGCTTCTCAGAGTAGGCCCTAATCTTAGAAGACAAGCGTTTAGTTTTATGTTGGTATACTCTTTGATACTCCATTGGTGTATCAAGTTAAAGAATAACCATCTTTGTTTACCTGATGAAGACATCTTCTGGGTCTTGGTTCTGTCTGAGATCTCAACTCTCCACCAGTTTTCCTGAGACAGCTTTAATTGTATTAAATTGGATTGGGGAAAAAAATTTCACCTCTAATTCCTCTTCTTCCATCTTTTCTTCCTATTCCAATTTGTTTTGCTCCCCTCTTAAATCATTACCATAATCTTGGCCTCAAAAATTCATCCTAAGCCAAAGGCAGTCTCATGAGGGAAATATTACTTTCATGTGTGGCCTAAACATAGCACATAAACTACTCCCTGGAAAAGAAAACAAAAATTGTTCACCAAGAGAGGGAGAATATATTCTACTTTATGTAAAGATAATTTTCTGCTCTGCATCCTGATATCCTAAATGGTCCCCAATATGATAAAACAAAATTTGGGTTCCCATATGGCACCAAACCATTCAAAACAACACAACTATTCAGTGAGTCTAATTTTAAAATGCTCTGAAGATAAAAGCATTTTCAGTATCTTTTTTCTTGAAAGTCAAAGAGTAATGCTGTGCTTAGATGATGAGGTTGTCCTTTAAAGCAGGGGCTTGCGGTGTGCAATGGAGTCACCCAGGAGTCATACACATTCAAAAAGTATGAATGTCTGAAGAATATCAGTTCTGAAGATGATTTCTATAGTGAGTCAGATGAGAGAGCTTTTTGAAAAAATTTCAGTAATTTCTTTGACTCACAGGCCTTTTGTTACTCTTTCAAACCGTACGTATTTCCTGGGAAGTTGCAGGAATGAGCTGAAAAGCACAACTAAGACAAGACTTACCTCTTGGGATTGTTAGTTCATCATGACTCTCTATGTGAAAGTCAAAGGGAAATTCAAGGCCACCTGTGTCTAGGGGAAACTGCTTTACACAAAATTTTAACTGAAGTATACTTAATATATACAGCATTTTAGTTTTAGGCGTACAGCATAATGATTTGACATTTGTATATATTGCAAAATAATCTAAGAAATATTTAAAAAATCACAAACACTGAAAAGGATGGGAACAATTTTATCTGTAAATGTTATGTTCCAAGGGACACGATGAAATTAGATCTTTATAGCTCATTCACTCATAGATTCACCAAACATCTGTTAATATCATATCATTCAAGGTATTAACTGATTCCCTGTCTTCAAGTCTTGAGGATAGTAGATGGAAGTTAATCCATCTAGGAATAATGACAACACAATATAGACATAGATAGAGGCTATCATGATGATGGAGGTGGACAAGTTAGCATTCAAATTATTGATCAAGCAGTACAGTACAGGCACCAACAAATCAGAGCAGTTACCAGCCTCAGTGTTTGAATAGAATTTGAGAGGTCTGCTGCTGGGCCAGGTCTTTCCTTCTTCAGTCCCCATTTTGTCTGGAGATCCAGGGGCTTCAGGGTATTAAGAAGGGGGCTCCTTGGGGGTAGGGCATCTAAAACTGACTCCCAAATCACCACTGTGATGGTGCCAGTGTTTATCAGCTGCAAATCAGCTCTGGATTCAGAGTGCTCCAATTCATTTAAATATGAATGTCAGATATTTCCATCACTATTAGCCTTGATTGCTGTCTATTTTAAATTCATTGAGTACATTTCTGCAGCTGTCACTAAGCTTGGCTTCAGATGATGTATGTATCACCCTAGGGCAGGTGGGACATGTAAAGACTTTGATGGGACTCTGCTCAGCTTGAGATTCTGGATTTAAAAGACTGATCTTTGGTTTCACCAAAGATATTCCTGTTACAAAAGGGTAGTTATGAACCACTTTAATCTCACCATATTGCATTTCATCTTTGGTTGCTGCAGTGAAATGAAAACCTGTGCCCTCCAGTGAGTGCTTTAATCTAGCACCATAAACAAGGCCTTGTCAATCTTGGCTTGAAGACTAGGCTCACAAACCAAACTGGAGGTAAACCTGAAATAATAGTAGTATTCTTCTAATTAATATTAGGTTATTTTGATTATTTTATCTGATAGAAGTCAGGAATAGAATTAAGGGAAAAGACACACTCTTCAGCAAGACACACACACACCCCTATAAAGCACACAAAAGCTACTTACAAGCTACTTGACATTATGTGGGCTACTGTATCAATAGTTCATAAGCACAACAGATGCAACAAAATGTTTCTCTCAGCTAACTACAGGAGACAATTCTCTGTAGTCTTCTGGAATGTAGAGTTTATCTGATTAGATGATCGTGGACCAAGAACTAGCTGTCGATGTATCACTACTTGTGATGCAATTGAATGGACATGTTCCTACTTCCGAACGTTTCTTCATGAGGGCGGCAGAGTGAGTGTGGAGCGAGATCAAACAACTGTGCCTCACGATTGTGTGTACTCAGGCAAGGCGGCTGGGGCTCAGGGGGATTTGTGTGCCTGCATCATGCCCTGGGCACTTCCCCTCTTCAATCCCTGTGGAATTTCTCAGCTGCAGCCATCAGTCCTAGGGTTAAATGAGCTCTGGAGAAGCTGACCATGGCCCTCTTACTTATTACCACTGCCTAACTCTTGCCACAGTTCTGAAAAGCCAAAGAAATGTGAGCACTGCTGATCTCCCTGCCGGTGCATTTGATACTCCATCCAGCCTCCCAGCTGAATGCAGAAAAATACGACAGCGGCTGCTGTCACTGTCCCCACTTAATGATATTACTGCTGTTTGATGTCAAACCCATTGGCTTGACTGGCATTCTTACACTTACTTTGGTGGAACTGCAATGACCACTTATGTAGGCTATTACTTAGGGAATAGTTATTTTCTTTCTTTCTTTTTTTAAAGATTTATTTATGTAAACAAGAACTGGGGTACAGGCCTGAGGTGCAGGCAGTGAGAGGATTCACCAGAGACAGAGTGGGGAGCAGAACAGGCAGACAACTGAAATACACTGCTGAGGGGAGCAGTGGGCGAGACAGGAGAGGTCTGCCACGCCATGTGGGTAGCTCCCTGGCCAACTGGGGATAGAACTCGTGCTTCACAGCGCTGTGCTCAACCGCCTGCCACCTGGGAGGCCCGGAATAGTTATTTTCTGTTGTTCCCCGTGGAAGCCTATTGTTGGAATGTGCTCTTGTTCCAACTGTTCATGTTACAAATTAAAAGTCAGTGGTGCTGCATAACCTCATGACAATGAGGTGTAGGAGATGTCTGGTTCTCAAGCCATTGATCCTGCTGTCTCCTTATTTCAGGGGGGATTCACATCAACAGTCCACTGATAGGAATCCTGAATCAAGTCATTGTAGAGGAGTGGAAATATTGAAAAGAATTGCACAGTTTTTAAAGGGAATCAATAGGAAGATACAAATAACCCTGATAGGTTTATTCTCAGTTTTGTGATTTTTTTAGTGGTGATGTTACAGATCCTGTAACGTCATCAAATTATTTAACACTTGACAGGGATGGATCTTTGTCATTATGTCTATGTAACTGACCTGGAGTACTCTAGATGTGCAAATATAAGGTCAGTGTTTTCCAGGTTTGGGGACTTGTACCTTCACTTATAAAGGTCTGTGCATCACATTAAAAGAAGAAATATAATTCTTCTGAGAATTTAATTAACATATTAACAAGCCAATATGTTCATTCTGTTTCCAAGACCGAGGGTGGGCGTCCATCTATTGTATTAATGATAGAGGGGCATTTACTTAATCTACTACATGAATAGTACCCCTGAGTTTATATCAGGCCATCTTTGACTTTTACCCTGTTCGTGTTATACCCTACCATGAAGTCTCTCAACTTGATTGTTCAAAAATTTTTCAGTATTTTGTTGCTACTCCACTCTTAATCACTTATATCTTGTAAGAGACTCATAATTGACCTGGCTAACTCCTGCTCAGTTAGTCCTCCCACAATACCACTTGTTTCCTGGTATTATCTTACTAATCAATCTACACTCTCTTCCTTTTAGCTATAGAATTGGCTAACTTCTTATGGTGTTATTTGAGGCCACGTGTGATCCAGACTCCAGACCCATCTTACTTCTCCATCCTTGTTACCAACAAAAATTCATCCTCCAGTTAGCAGCAATGCACTGTGCTTATTCCCACCTTATTCTAAGTCTGCCTTCCTGCCTCTCTTTTAAGTAGAGTACAAGTTCAGCATCTGCAGAGCTTCTCTCATTCTCTTCTCTGAGCTTCTATATAACTAGTGCCAAATACAGCAGGCAACTGTACTGCGCCGTAGCTGATGTTGCTCTTCAATTGTTTTGTTTTACATCTGCTAGCTCTAGCAAAATCATGAGATCTTTTTAGCAAGAAACCATATTTACAGGTCTCAACATTATATGGTGCTCTTGCCTATTCTTTGAATTAAAATTTCTTAAAAGTTTGTAACTGTTTTAGATATGTACATCTTTATCTCAGTATCAGGTATTCAGTGAACAAACTCAATCAGGTATCTAGGGGATTTTATTTATAAGAGTACTTTTTCATGATGAGAATTAACAATGAACTTCAGAGCTTCCTAGCAGAAGATAAGAATATCTTAATAATGACTGTGTAATGAGTAGGCTGAACATGGAGAAAGATTAATGATCTATGCCTCGATTAAGTTATACATATTCACAAATAGTCATGTAGATGAAATACAGATAGTGTCGAAATGGGTTAGGATCCTTATTTCCTCATTTTGTTCACACTTAAATAGAGATATGGAAAATCACTACAAGTGAAAACTTATTATGTTGAACGTTTTACCCAGAGCTCTTTGGAGAAGAAATTTATTTTGTACTGTGCAATTGTCTTATTCAAGACATCTTCTTTTGTGTTTTGAAAGAGACACAATGAGCCACTTACTGGCACATTAAAAATATGAGTCATTATACTAAGGAGCATAAAATAGATCTCATAGTACCAATTCTGTGTCTGAACATCAGAGATCCTTTTATATTTACTACAGTTACTATTACCTTTGAAGGTTTTCCCTCTGACCTTAGCAAGTGTCATAACAAAATGCGGTATTTTGAAACTTTTATGAAAAACTCTTACGAGAGCAAGTGGCAAATTAAATGAACTCAAATTTGACTTTGAAATGACCCTCTCCCTTATAACCTAAAGGCATAACTCTTGAACTTTCACCCCTATTACTTAGTTCCAGAACTTTCCAGGTCTACTTTATCAGGGATCTTTCATGTCCTTTAAAATTGATTGGCACTTGAAGGTGATTTCATATCCTTAGACATATTACTCATTGGCCTCTGACACACATCCAGACCTTGGTGTGCTTTGAGGTTCCTATCTTGGTCAAAACAAAAGGATACCAGATAGAAAACCTCTAGGATTTTGGTGTTTACATCTAAGTCCACAAGAATACATTCTATCAAAATAAAGCCTATTGTTCTACCCAATATAAAAAACTCAACTTATAAAGTTAAAATCATATGTCTTGAATTGGCCCCTCTGCAATTTCATTGGAAAATGTTTGCCCAATATGGCTCTTACATAATAAAGTACGAGAATTATTATGCAATCTTATGGGGAAACATTTTGTTCATAGACATCTACTCATAATATGTTTGTATTCTAGGGAATTTACCTGTCAGATGAATCTGAGTTTTAAGTGTGAGGAAACAACTGTTTATTTTGAAGGAGATAGTTAGAAGAGAACAAGTTATCTCTTTTAATGGACAAATGGGCTTGTTTTTTTGGTGAAGGTCACCTATGTTCTATGGGAGGCCTATGATTATCCTAACTTGGACTACACTTTGTTCTCAGTGAGCTTAACAAGATAGTTTGACAATTTGTAGAGTACTTTTCATGTTCATGACATTTCAAATACATGATGGCATTGAACAAATTAGTTCCTTATTTAGGCACCAAATAATTGCAGCTCCTACTAAAATTATGGTGTGAAGTAGGAAATGCTATTCTTCTTACTTACTTTTTAATGGTAAAAATTTTTATTCTTACTTAAAAACTCTATTAAAATGATTATTAAACTAGCAGTGATGCTATGAGAAGCAGAATTTATATCACTGCAAAATCAGTTATATGTCGGAAAACAGATTGGAGGAGAAAAATGGGCCAAAAGTGTGGAGAGGAGAAAAGATGATCATTCCTATGCTAAATCTTCTTGAAATTACATTTAAGTAAGGTGAGGACAAGAGATGACACATTAAGGATTAGGCAAAAGAGACTCTTATGCCTAAGAGTCATAAGGTGTAGAGACTTGAGGTTGAGAAATAACAAGACTAGGTTTCCCTTGAGGGAAAATCTTGTCTGTTGGACCAGCAAGTACTTCCTCCCATATTTATATGGCAATTCACTGATCAGGGGAATTGCATGAAGAAAAATATATTAAAATAATTACTCTACGGGCCTCCCTGGTGGCGCAAGGGGTTAAGCAACGCACTATGAAGCAATCCGCAGCCTCTGCAACATGAGTTTGATCCCCAGCCAGCCAGGGAGCTACCCACATGGTGCAGCAGACCTCTCCTGTCTCGCCTGCTGCTCCCCTCAGCAGTGGATTTCAGTCAGTCTGCCTGTTCTGTTCCCCACTTTGTCTCTTGTGAATCCTCTTACCCCCCACCCCTGCACCTCTGGCCTGTGCCCCAGCTCTTGTATGCATAAATAATCTAAAAAAATAAATAAATTAGTAGTTTTATGCAGATGAATTTGAGAAAGACCAGTTAGAATTCAGAGCTGAATAACAAAGAACTAAGCTGTAGCAGTTGATATGATCTACATTTCCTTCATCGGAGCATTCTGTCCAAAGTCCCACAGCGAGTATATTGCAGAGTCGGATTCAAATATGTGTCCATACAGCTGATTTTGTTGGTTGTACTCTGTTTTTTAGCCAGAAGAAATGCTGTACAACTATGGTTATTTCAGCTTTTTTTTTAAAAAAGTCATCCAATCAACTAACATTTAATTATGTCCCAGGTACTGAACACAATGGTGAATAAGAGACAGCCTCCCTTATTTCCAGACAATTGATATTTTTCTCATTTGCCTCATTCTAAGTACAAACTTGTTAAAATTGGTGAGCCTGCTGTAGTTAACAGTACTATATTGTGCACTAAACCAAGATTTAAGAGGATAGGTCACATGTTAAGTGTTCTTATCCATGGCACACATGGGCTAAGAGTATATCAACTGAGCGTACACATGAATATGTGCTAATTGCGTCCCCTTAGGTTAGCCATGAGTGTTTTCAGTGTGCGAAGAGAGAACAATTCCTTTTTGAGCCATGTAAAATAAAAGTTTATTAACTTTTGGCCTGTCATGTCTCGTGATTAGTCTCCATTTAAAACGAGCAGCTCAAAGACACCTATAAACCAGAATTGTAAACAGAGGCTTTCAGAACACTCTTGAACCTTCTCTGTGAGTTCATGCAAAGCTCCTGTTTTCCTTAATGGCTGCTCTGTGTGTTTGCAGCAGAAAATCGTGTGCTCAGCAAACAAGTAAAGCTTTCGTTTTAGAATTCACCATGGAGGAGTCACACTGCATAGGTATAAATCCCTAATGGCACCCCCTTACTTGATGAGTGACCCTTAACCCCTCCACATCATCATTTTCAAAACTGTGTGGAGATCACACAAGGAGTGTAAATAAGTGAAATGATGCTGAACAAGGCTGATCCCAGGGCAGACAGGCAATGGGCACTCAGAAATATTCATCCTCCACATTACCCCGTTTCTTAGGTCACAGTATCTGGTGCCCCCCACGCCCCAGCATGACACTGTGGGGCCTTCAGATTCTTTGATCTAGAGGGACACCCTCTTCCTCTCTGGCTTGGGGTTCATCACAGACTCCTTTGGGTTAACTTTCCTCGTTGCCTTTATCCCAGAAGCTTTAAATACTCCTGTTCTAATAGTTTCTGCTTTTTATTATTTTCTGCCACTGGTTTTCAGTGTTAAACAATTTCTGTTATGATTGCTTTTCCTATTACTGATTCATCTATGCAATAGGCATTCTAAATAATTAAGTGACCAGCAGTTTAAAGACATGTGCTGTTGTGACTTTGCAAAACCTTTAATGAAAACAAATCCCAGTTTCCATGAACCCACTTTTCCCTGAGTTCCCATCATTTGTCAACCTCTGACAGATTAAGAATTAACAGTTTCTGATAGATTAAAATTCACATTGTTTGATATATAGAGTATGAGCATATTTAACCACTGGCCTTATTATTTTTGTCTGAAGTTTAAAAATTCTCTTTATTTTAAAATATCTGTTTACCACTCTACATTCCTTTAGGAACATCAAATCTAGGGGAGTTCATTTCAATGAACCAGTTTTTTTCCTACAAGCTTGGGAAGGACACTTTTTTTTCATGCTAATATATTACATTATATATATAATAACCGCTCCTTCCTTATAGTGCTTATAATCTCACAAAGAAAAACCCCTGCTCTCTGACGTCTTGTAACAACTCTTCTGCAAGTTGAAATAAAAAAAGCTGTCATGACAAATCCCCTGTAGGATCATGGGGTAAAACACTCTAGTAGCATAATAATGAAACACTTTATGTGTGGGAGAAGAATGATAGAAATAACAACTGTGCCCATCAGACTTCATTACTGTCAATGAGCTGCAACACGGGGCTATTTGTCGTCTTGGGCTCTTGCTCTAGAATATTCTATATTATCTAAATATTAAAAACAGCAATAAAGACAGCTCCTCATTTGCAGGAATTCCATTTCTGGAAACAAAGCATCTGCTTAAAACCCAGAAAATGTTTCATGGCACTCAAGTTGGAAATCTTTTCCTGTTATTGTAGAAGTGCAGTCTCTTTCCAGTATGTTCTTGGGAGGGTCTCCAATTGTCTCATAAATACGCTTATTTTCCCTTCATTTTAAAATCTACAAGTATCAGTGAATTCTTGGGAAACTTGAAATGCACCCTTTTAACCTAGTTAGAACTGAACTTATATTGAGACCCTTGGGAAGAAGGTTCATTGGCTTCCCTCCCTAAGGGCCTGAGAGCAACCAACTAAAATCAACTCTAATACAGGTGAGGTTGGTAAGTCGAGTCCCCACAGTTTCTGATGTAAGCTACTTGTGATTATTTAAAATGTTTTAACAGATTTTAAAACAGTGTCCAATTTTGATGCTTTCATGGTGAACATGGTGTGATAACATATTTGTAAAAGTTTGAACCTGTACCTCTAAAACATAAACAGTGTTGTAAATCAGTTACCCCAGTAGACATCATTTAAAAAATATTGTCCACTGTATATGAAAAGATAAAAACATACTTTGCCAGGAGCATGTGACTTGAGACATAAGAACTCCCACACTAAGTATATTGTGAAATAACTAGCCCACTTTCTTCTAAACCCATCATTTTTCAGCTATTTTGGTTTTTACCCCAAGCAAGTCCTGCATTTTACTCCAAGACCAGTGTCCCACACACCACCACTTAAGTAACTTAAGGTCTCTAATGTTTTCACCTTTCATGAGTCACATTGTTTTATCCTCAATCACAGAACACAATTTCTACACATACTTGATGTTTCATACATCTTACTTGAAAGTGTCAAAAAGTTCCCTGTATTAAAAATAAAAATGTTTATGAAGGGACTATTTATAAAATTAGTTTAAAGATTTGGTATTTTTATTTGATTTTTAAAATCCCCTCTAGGAATCTCACAAAACAACTATAATTATGAATCTTAGGGGGCCAAGACGTTGTAGACATTAATAGCCTCATTAAAATGATGATTTGCCCTGTCAGGATATTAAAAGAAAAACCTAGCAACTTCTTTTCATTATTTATCAGTAAAATCGTAATGAGCCATTTTTATTTCTAGACTATTAAGTTTTTAATATTTTTATTTATTCTAATAGCCTGTAAGAATAGAATCCCTGAAACATTTGTTAATATGTCGCTTTTGTCTTTTAAAAAATGGGAGAAATACTTCTACACCTTTTCAGTTGAGCTCATTGCCTTTAAAACAAATAAGGTGTATCTGAGTATTACTCTGGTGTGAGAGTTCTGGGAGCTTAGCTATTATAAACTTAAATTATTAGCTATTATTTATTATGATTAACTTTCTTTTATAAATAGACATTCCACAGAGATTGGAAACTTGAGGAAATCTGAAACAAAAAACACACACATAAAACATATCTAAAATAAACCAGCCTGTGTTATGTATAGGGGAGTACTTGCTGACTTAAAATATCTTGGGAAATAAATCTCCTGTATCAAAAATGTTATTTCTTTTAAACATTAACACGATATGGGGTGATGTTGGCATTCATCAAACAACCACAGGCAATTTACCTTTCAAGGTGAAGTGATAAGACCCATGCCATTTGCTAGAGGTACAGGGATGGGTGAGAGAATCCCTACCCAGGAGCTTTCAGCTTAGTGAGACACTAACAAGTAATAATAATACAGCTGCCTCGGAAGCTGTACTGTTAAAATATGAGGCAGATCGTTGATCAAATGAAGCAGCTGGGAAAGTGTGTGCTGGTGGGGCCCGTCTCTCAGTCTACAGTGAAGATGTGGAGAAAAAGGAACCGTCCTTTGCTGTTGGTGGGACTGTAGACTGGTTCAGCTCCCATGGAAAACCATGTGAAGGTTCCTCAAAACTTTACTATCAGGTCTAGCATGTGATCCAGCAATTTCACTCCTGGTTTTTTGAGGAGAATGCGAAAACAGTTATTTGAATGGATATATGCACTCCTCTGTCCATTGTGGTGCTGTTTACAGCAGCCAAGGTATGGAAACAACCTAAGTGCCCAATGAGAGATGAGTGGATCAGAAAGATGTGGTACATGTACACATGGTGGAATACTACTCAGCTGTCAAAACAGAAACTCTTGCCATTTGTGACAACATGGATAAGTCAGAAGGAGAAAGACAAATAACAGATGATTTCACTTGTATGATGTCACTTTTATGATACAGGAATATAGAGAAAAAAACAAAGGAACAGACAAAACCAAAATAAAATAAACCCCAGAAATATAACTGTAAAATTGAGATTACCAGAGAGTATAGGTAGAGGTGGGAATGGAGTCGAGGGGAGCGCAGTGGTCTATGGTGGAGGACTATGGGTGCTTGATGATGAATGGATTATGGTGACATACATCTGAAGAGGGGTGGACCTGTACCCCTAAGTGATACATAGTATTATAAACCAATGTTAATTCAATCATAAAAAAAGTAAAATTTAAGGGAAAAAAAAGGAAGGAGAATGTGGAGTCAGGAAGTTGTGTGCAACCCTTGACAGGTCATTTTTACCCCCTTCTGGGGTCTCAATTTTACATCTGCAGAAATTTCAATTGTTGACTCGGCCAAGAAGCTTTTATTACAAAGGGTTGCAGGTCAGTATGGCAAACTGGAGCCATACGGACGACTCCGCCCTGAAGGCAGGAGGGCTTGGAAACTTTCAGGCCGTTGGCCCGCCTGGGCCTTTGGTAGCAGAGACGTGAGCATGGAGAAAGTAAATTTTACTTAAGAGTCTACTTCTTCCAAACATTTGCCATGGAAGCCTTTTACTTCTAATTGTGGAATGAAAGGCTTTGGTCGACGTTGAAAGAATTTGAGGGATCAAGTAAGCAGGTGGGAGGACTTTGGGGAAGATGCTGAAATTAATCTGTACCTACTTGTAAAGTTAATCCAGAAGCTCTGAAGGTAAACCTGGTTTAATTTTCTGAAAGTAGCTGCGGGATGGGGGAGGATATTCGGAAAAGATGGTACCCCGTCTTGTCTGTATCCAGACAGCTTCCTCCCTCCTGAGGGTCTCTGCAGCTGCTGGCCTGTTCCGGGGCTCAGAGTAGTTGGGGCATCCTGGCCTTGCACACACTTCTGTGGGCCTCCCCACCCCAGCACACATCCCCTCCCCAACACAATCTCCTGCTCATTGTCTTAAATGTCCACTTTTTCCTGCCTCTCAAATCCTGGACATGAGAATATTGTTTTTGGAATGTTTACTATTGATGGAGATATTTTATGGTATTTATTCTGACATCCTTCAAGAATCTTTATGCCCCTGGAGATGAAACTTCTGACCAAGAATGTGCAGCTTTTTGTTAGGATGTGTCAAATTGTCTAGAAGTCTTACCACTTTTATTGATAAAAATGATAGAAATTAGCATTTAGAAATTAGCATATTGATAAAAATGATAGAAATTAGCATATGGTTTCATATCCTGGCTGCTATTAACAATGCTCAATGAACTTGCGAATACAGGCATCTCTGAGATCCTGACTTAAATTCCTTTGGGCTACTACCTGAAAGTGGTATTTGCTGGGTCATAACACAGTTCTAGTTTTATTTATTTATTTTTTAAGGAAACTATACTTTTTCTATAGTAGCTGCACAATTTATACCCCCCACCTTAAGTATACCAGGGTTCTCTTTTCTCTACACACTTGCCAACACACACACATACACACACACATACACACACACCTTTTTTAATATCCATCTTAACGGGTGAGGTGACATCTCATGTGGTCAGGTTTGCATTCCCTGAGGATCGGTGATGATGGATACCTTTTCACGTAACTCTTGGACCATCTGTATATCTTCTTTGGAGAAATGCCTATTGAGATCCTTTGACCAATTTTTAAATCAGGTTATTTGGTGTTTTTTTTTTCTGTTGGGTTGTAGAAATTCCTTATTTTTTGGCTGTTAGCCCCTTATTAGCTGTGTAGGTGCCAATACTTTCTGCCATTCCATAGTCTGCCCTTGTTGATGGTTTCCTTTGCTGTGCACAAGCTTTTTAGTTCGATGTCATCCCACCTGTTAATTTTTGCTTTTGTCACCTGTGCTTTTGATGTCCTAGCCAAAGAATCAGTAAGTTCCCCATCAAGAAGCTTCCCCCCTATGTTTTCTCGTGGGTGAGCACTGCACAGAGCAGAGTACACCAGCAGTGTTTGCTCTGGGCCAACAGACCTGCTTGGCTTAGACATCATGGCAGTGTGATTTGTTGACCTGGAATCTATCTGCACTTGGGGGTTTGTCAATACTGCTCTCGAAAGCACTACCATTAGTGTGACATTGACTAATTTTTATGCCAGACTGATCGTTTACATCATCTTTCAAACTCAGACTCTTTCTGAATGTCACGAATTTCCTCATTGCCAGGAGCAAAGTGGTTTTAGAGTCTCCCTCTGTTTTCTGCAATTCATTCTTTAATTCACAAATTCCCTATGCGTAAAATTTCCCCTCCTCTGTCATTGATAGCTTCTGCTTTTCCTCTTCCCATTCACATCCTTGGACCAAAGTCTTTTGCAGAGTCATGCTTTCCCCCTGAAAGAATTCACTGAGAATTTCTGCTGCAAGAATTTGGCAACTTCAGTGAGGAAGAGTCAGTTTCCAGCTTCTGTACTTGTTTGTACAGTTCATTGCCTCTGGCAGACACTTCATCACTCCTCTTGGAATGGAAATGGTCACTATCACTTTCGACTATTGTTAATCTCCATTTTGTCTGGAAAATATCTATAATTTGTCTTTCGTGATTTTCCATCATCTCACTCTGGTGACTTGCCAGCTGTCCATTGTCAAAGTCATCCCATCCAGATTCTTTGAAGAATTATTTTTGCCCTGCAATTCAAAAGCGTTATCAAAATGTCTGATCTTCAGAACTTGTGTTTATTCTCTTTGTAAGCAAAATCTTTGTGTCTTTCTGAGTCTTTCATATAATTATTAGTTCATCAAGCCCCATACACGACTCATTCTAGTCTTGTTTCTCACAGTAATTATACAAGTCTCTTCTCAGATCTCGTGTTTTCTTTGCATATCCATGTGTATTATTTTCATCTTTTCAACTTCTTTGCCTTATGTGATTTGTAATCCCTTCTGTGTGGACTGCAGACTTTAAAGAGATAGTAGTTCCTGAATATGTCTTAGTTTGATTTTATAATAGGAAAAAAAATCTGATTCAGAACCTTAAGGACATACATCAGAATATGTCCATTTGTATCTGAATATCTATGTTGTTAAAGGTATATTTTTAGACCTATTATACATCTGCTGTGTTTATATAGAATTTTCTTTCTAGAATTTCTCTAGAATTTCTCTAGAATTTTCTCTAGAATTTTCCTGCTCTCATCTAGTTAAGGAAACCTTGAAAATTAGGGCTGAGAATGTTGTTTGTTTATTCTAGAATGCAGAAAGAAACCCAAAAGTTCTAAGGACAATTTTGGACTCTCCTGCAAAGCCACAACTCCTAATTTTTCAGTTGATTTCATTCCTTGATTGTTTATATTCTCTTACTGAACACAGATGGCCACACTTGTTCTGTGTGAGGATTTGAGGGGAAACTAATGACCCACTAATGTTATTATTTCTCAAGATGGTGTTTCCATGTGGAAGCGGTAGCTCAGGATGGTTCTGAGGGTCAGCTAGATGCTGAGGCCCCTGAGGCTCATCACTTGAACTTTGTAGAGCTTGGAAGTCACAGTCTACCTTAGTAGATCATTCTTTACAACCAGGCAGTTCTTTATTTTCCTTGGCCTCTTTCTTCCAACTACTATTATAGACTGCAGTTCTCATCGTGGACTGATTATTCTCTTCTATTGGCCTGAACATAATTCGGTGCAGCTCTTCCTACCCAAGGAAATAAAGGCAGAAATTATAGAATTGAGAATAATGACTTGAAAGCTATGAATGACAAGCATCATCTGCTGTCTTGTATTAACTATCTTGGTGGTCTTTGTAGGCAACTCACTGAAAAATATTTTTTTTCCACTGTTAAAACGGAGACTTTTCACATCATGAAGACCAACTAAAATATCATGAGCTTGCCCATTCGAAAAATGAGACCTACAATTCCTACCGAAGCACTCTTCAGTGAAAAGGGTTGTGATTTTAATTCAGCTGGTTCTCACTGAGAGAAGTTTCACACCATTCACATTTAATAAATATTTGTAAGGATTATTTCCATAAGTAATATATGTATTTAACTGCCAACAAAATATTTTTAAGAAAATCCCAATGGGCTTGGATAAAGAGAAAAGTATAGCCCTTTGTACTTAATACTTTTCATCATTAATATGCTGAAATGTATGGGAAAGAACTTTTCCTAAGAAGTATGAAATCTCAGCACCACTAATTTTTATCGCAAAGCCTTTTTTTATTGATACTGTCCAGGCAGGATGAATGAAAATTCTGTGTCCAGCGTTCCAGTGACTCGAGGTGACTCACTGTCCAGGCAGCTTTGGGGGCTGCTTTTGGGGGCTCAGGTGGGGGGCACACAAGACTGTGCTGACCCTTGCAAACATCTGGTCCCTTTCTTGATCTTGTTCCTTAAAATCAATAATAGAAAATATAGAAATTATTTACTAGGCATTTTGGAAGCAGC
Source organism: Talpa occidentalis (assembly GCF_014898055.3). NCBI lineage: Eukaryota > Metazoa > Chordata > Mammalia > Eulipotyphla > Talpidae > Talpa > Talpa occidentalis. The sequence goes on from NW_023601322.1 coordinate 96,760,531, forward strand.
AAAGAAAGTTAAACAGCATTAAAAATTTATTTTCTTTGTATTGCAGGTCCTCCAGGGAAACGAGGAAAGAGGGGCCGAAGAGGAGAGTCTGGTAAGTTGCTCTTTCAGCTGCTCAGTGTCACTCATGTCCTAGTTATGTCCCTGCATCTGTTCCTCCTAATTAATGATTATGATGTCTCGCTGGTGGGTGTGCAGGAGTGCACTGTGTGTGCCCCAGCTTACACCTCTGCTGGAGCCTGGAATGTATCTTTTAAGGTTTCTAAAAATAATTACATGTATGGAGGTGACTGGTATAGAACATTGTGTAGTTTAAGGGGTTCACACCTCTTCAGATTTATGTGTTAACACACCAAGCCACCCCAGTGCCCCAATAATCCTTCACCATAATCCATTGGGTCTCTTTGCTCCCCACCCCTGCTCCTTGGATAGCCTCAAATCTAAAAAAAGTGTTTAGAACCAATAATGGGTACATTCCTGATAAATGTTTTACCAAATTCTAGAAAGTGAGTGTCAATTGTCTCTCACTGGTCTCTCATAAATGACCAAAGATTATTCCAATTCATATTGTATCTAAATTTTAGGTTTATCAATTAGACAATCTTTACTTATCAATTAGACAATCTTTTTTTTTTTTTGCAAGTACAAAAATACACATTTATTACATAACATATGGTAGTAAAATTTGTCAAGATATATTATACAAACTCAAAGCATTTTAGATAAAGCATCAGTCTAATATATTATAGATTGACAGAGTATAATAAAATGACATGTAGTCTGTCTTCAAATCATACATTATACTTTACAGCAATATTAACAAACTATTCACATTAAGTGTGACAGGAGTATCTAAGGGGACAGAGTAGCAGGGGTTAATGAAGAATCTCAGCATCTATTTTCTTCTACCCTTCAATTTGGGTAGGTGACTTTCTACCTGCCAATTTTAAAATAAAAAGGCTAGGCCTGTTATCTTGTTAGGTAGAGAAGCAAGTTCTTCTAGAAAGACACTCCAAGCAGTAAGTTTCATTCACATCTTGCATTTTGGACAATTAGACAATCTTTACTTAAGGTCTGTGAAGCTCTCGGTAATTCACAAACAGGCCTCAGGGAATCAGAACATTCCTCAAAATTTTATGTAAAATTTTGTGTGTACATAGATGTACATGTATTTTTCTCTTCTGGTCTCAGAGGGTCCACAACCTGAAAAAGGATTAAGAATCAGTGAATTGTAAATGACTTCTGTGTTCCTTGTATTCTGCTGATTCTTATAATGATGCTTTATTGTTTTATTTTGTGTTCACTCATCCATTTCTCCCTTTTTTCTTACTCTTTCCACCCCTCTCCTGCCTCAGGTCCTCCTGTAAGTACATTTGCTGAATTCTGCCTCTTCCGCCTTACTCAGGATCACGTATGTTAAAACTTGATTGAAACATTTACCTATAGTCTCTATTTCAATGAGAAAAACATGTCTCACCTTTTAAGAGTACTTGACTTTGGGAAACTTTTGTAAGTACATCACTTTGTGTTCATGTGATAGGTTGCACTGCAATAAGTGTTTAAACAAACACCTTTTATTTTAAATACCACAAATGCATTACTTTCACAGGCCTTGGGGAATGACTTATGAAGCTCCTGATTTGAAATGCTTTTCCTGGAATTCTGAGATTTCTTGTGCAAGCAAATCTCCAAGCTATTTCTTGCTTCTTTTGTCATCTCTTTAAACTTGCATCTGAAATATTTGTATTTGCCGCTTCACCAAATATAGATGGCAACAGGATCATGGAAATGACACCCCTGTGGGCTTGGCTGGCATCATCTCTGTAGGCAGCCCTCCCTTTGAAGTCCCCTGGAGTTCTGCCTGCATCAAGTGCACTAGCTGAGGCCCATGGAGAGTTGCCCTTTTTTTTTCCCCTTCCCGTGAGTGGGTCATAGCCACAACATTCCAGTCTGCTTTGCACTCACAGGAACAGATTATCTTGTCAGCTTTGAGCTAGATGTGTTTTTGAGTAATATCCTGGCTATCTGTTGTCTGACCCCAGCGATTGCACTGCACCCTGTATGTTTTCGGTAGCAATGATCATTGGCCTTGAGGTATTTCCTCATCCCCAATAGCCAGCCTGCTCCAAGGTTCAGAGATGCCGCACTGGCAGCTTATCTAAGAGGCAGCGTGGTCCAGAGAGAGGGGCTTAACATAGCCTCGTTTAGTTTATTCACAGGAAGCATTGGCTTCCAAATATCTTTTCCAGTCTTCCTGCCACGTTCAAGGATGGAACATAAATCATGTTAGAAATGACTTTGCTTCTGTAACTGACTTGCTGCTCTTACTTAATGCTAGGCAGATGGCATGCCCCAGGTCTCGGAATCTTATTCTTTGGCTTCGTGTTTAAGCCTGTCTTTAAAACTAGAAATAAACTATGATTACCTGGAGGAGACTACAGCGATTACAGCCGGAATAGAGTGTTCAAGGCTTCTTTTTGTGGATGAAAGTGTTAGGCAAGCCAAGAGGTAGTTAACTCCCATTTCTGCCTCATTGAGACATTCCAGATTCTTGTGCTTCCTTGCTGGTCCTTCATCAACCTAGGCAGCCATATCTAATGCCTGCCTTTGGGGGGTCATATATGAGTGTAGATTTCTTACCTAAAGGTTTCGATTCTTTTTCCTTTTGTATTATGGTAAGAGAACTAATATGCTTGAAGCCCCAGTTTAAGGCTGGCCATATTCTAAACTCTTGGCACCCACACTTTGCTCACAGCAGCCCTATGTGATTGATTGCTCTTTCCCTTGTTCCAAAAGGGGGCTCCTAACCCTTAGGTATCAGCAGTGGCTCCAGAGGTTTGCAAAGGTAGAATTTATTTGCATATGTTTAATTTAAGCCCTTTCCACTTACTGTGTTATCCTTAACATGGTTCACTTCATATGAGTTTGGGAGGCCATGGGTCACAGCCTATGCCCTGATAAAAATAACTACATATAAATAAAGCAAGACAAAAAAAATGTGAAATTGCCGATCTGTAAACAGACATTAATGCTCCCTTATCTCAACTGCCTTTTAAAGAAGTTGTAATGTGCTTAGCAGACTGTATCAAATCTTGGAAATAAGGTGTAATTGTGAGTTTTCAAACCGGCTGAAAGATGGTTCAAGTTGTTTACATTTGATAATGAACATCCATTGATTTTGAAAATAGAAAAAAAATTACATTGTTCATGCTACCTTTACTGATATGAAGGAGTCTTATACTAGTATGTACAATCCTGTGTCCTGGGTAAAGCACCTTAAAATGAAACCCTCTTGAGTCTGCAGTAAGTACTTGCCTTTTATCAAATACTGCCTCAGGGTATAAGTGGCTTGATAGAATATTTTCATTTTATCTCCTGCTTCTCAATAAAAATGAATGAAAAGTGGCATCATTATAATTAAACAGATTTAACAGTGGTATTTTTTAGATGCAATATCCAGTTATTGGCAATTTTAACTTGAATGGACCATACTCTTCCTATTTTTAGCACCATTGAAATTTATGTACATTTTTTCCTTCCACTACTTTCCCCATGAAATGAAGTCTGAAAGTTTTATAATCTTATTTTTAGAGAAATCTGATTTTCCTGATTTTGTATATTAAAGGAAATTATTTAACTGTCTCCACAAATATGGATTGGATAAAATATGTAAGTTCTTGCTGTTATTTTAGTGGCAGTTATCCTTGCCTGCTTTTTGCAAAGTGTAAAACTCAAAGGTGTCCTAAGTTAAATTGTCTTGCTTCTGGTAAACCTGGTCACTACATCAGTATCTCCTAACTCCCTTGAACATCTTCGTAACCGTGAGTTTTTGTGGTCCAGTGTCTTCATGTGTAGGAATGAAGGTGGAGTATGAAATGGTGTCCTGATCTCATTTTCCTCTCATTCACTCTCACTTTGTTTTGAAATGCACATAAACAGTATAAAAGGTAGCATTAGGTCACTCATTAAAACAGACAAACAAATGAAAGATCGGTTGGCCCCAGGGACACAGGCAGTTCTCTTTTGCTGTGAAATCACCTTTCCTTATCATCTGCCTCAAGTAAGTTTTAAAAAATGCTTACTGATAAGAGGTACAGGTCTTCCATTTGCATCTTCATTTGATCTATTTTGGGAAATTCGAACATACCACATAGAATTACGTGTGGCTAACGTGTTACTCTTGTCAGTTCTGGATTTTGCTTATTGAGATCCTTTTTGATTGAAAAATTTGTAATATAACTTGGCTTAGATCCTGCATATCAATTTACTCTTTACCAAGCTGGTCAGTTTATTACTCAGTCTTAGACATTTATACAAAAAGTGTTTGCTACCTTAAGTTTGTTATAAAAGGTTGCAAAGGAGCAATTTTATGACAGTGGATGTAATTTATTTTTCTGTGACTATTAGTCCCTTTTTTCTACTTTCTCATAAAGGTAATGTGTATTAAAACTTTGCTATAAAGGAATCCACATATGTGCTGTGAGTGCCTGGCTCAAAGATCACAAATGTATTTGCTGAAATGATTTACCTAGCAATTGTGACTCCAGAGAGCATAAAATTGTTCCTTCCACCTCTGGTATCTTAAGAAATGCTTTAATGTTTTAATAAGAAGCAAAGAGTTTGATCAAAACTTATAAAATGACTTCAGGTTTTTCGAATGTAGCAAATTTTGTACTAGTTTTGACCTTTCAAAGAATCATTTCATCCCAAAAGGAGGTGCCAGTCTAATATTCACAGGTAACATAATCAAACAAGTTCTGTAATTGTGGCCAGAACAGACTCAGGAGACCTGTTTTCTCTGCTTTTTATTTATATCCGTCTATCAAGTACTAGAATTGTACTTGACTGACAGAGATATGATGTTATTGTTGTAGCATAGAATCCTCTGAGGTAGGAAATTCGATGCTGTTGTGAGCCTATTCTGATCCATCCACCTTCAGAAATCGTCAGCTGGATTTGAACCCCACAATCTTGTTGACAGATGAATGAAGCAGTCGTAGCCAAGTTAAGCTTGCAAGGCTATTTCTGCCAATGTGGTAGATGAATTAGGAGAAGAAATCTCTGTAGAACTTTTAGATGAGAAACTCTGATAGCTGAACTTCACATTGAAAAAACAACATGACTTTTTAGTGAAAGTAAATCTTTTCCAGATATACTAGTAACTACCCACCATGTGTCACTTTACATCCAAATTCTCATAAAAGTTCTGTGAACTCAAGATTTTCTCTACTCATATTAGAAAAGTCTCTGGTTCTCTCCTATATCTCTCTCTTTTCCTGCCATGCTCAGCACTTCCCTTCTGTCACTTCTGGTCATCAAATGGGTGTGGGGGGTGGGGGAGCTGGGGGATGGGTAGGTGTTTCTGCACTAAGCAGTCCTGTGACATCAGTTGAACATCCTACAATTAGCTCAATGCTGATCTACCTGGAGATGGTGTCAGATTCCACAGGTTCAAGGCTCAGTCCCACAAGTCTGCCCTCCATTTCAGATGCTAATTGTAAGTCCAGATTGTCACCTCTGCGTCTGGCCAATTGGAGGTTCCCATGACCCCACTCTTTGGGATTCATTAATTTGCTAGAATGACTCCCAGAACTCAGGAAATCCATTTACCACTGTTTATCAGCTTATTAAAAAAGGATGTAATAAAGGATAGAGATGATAAAACATAGAGATGAACATCCAGATGGAAGAGATACTCAAGGCAAGGTGTATGTGAAAGGGTGGAGAGCTTCCATGCTTTCTCTGTGGATGCCAGTCTCCCAGAGATTATAAATCATTATCTAATTATCATTTAATGAAAGTAATTTGTATGGAAGTAGGAGCTTGGGCTCTTGAGTCAAGACTACTGGATGTAAAATAGGCATAGAGGGCCTCCCCGGTGGCGCAGCGGTTGAGTGCTGGGTTGCGAAGCTGCCCGCAGCCTCTGCAGCACAGGTTCGATTCCCGGCTGCTCCCCGGTCACTGGAGGAGGGTCCCACATGGTGTGCAGACCTCTTCTGCCACCTGCTGCTCCCCTCAGCAGTGCATTTCATCAGTCTGCCTGTTCTGTTCCCTACTCTGGCTCTGGTGAATTCTCTCACCCTCCCGTGCTTCTGACTGTACCCAGTGCTTGTGTAAATAAATAAATAAATCTTAAAAAAAAAAAAAAAAGTAAAATAGGCATATAGTTTGTTTTTTTTTTTTTTTTTAGCAAATGTTCTTTTCATTGCTTCTTTGATAGAGCACTGCTTAATTACTCAAAATATTTGTTTGGGTTCAAAGAGTGTGTTTTGGGATGTTTAGGGACTATTCTATCTTTCTGTAATAATAGGGAATGATGGCTGATGAAGGGAGCAAACCTTTTATCTTGTAGGAAACAGTGTCTGTACAAAAAAACAGGATGGCTCCATCCATCCAGATGTACTTAATTAAAACAAACTGAAGAAAGAAACAAAATGAGGCTGGAGAATTAATTTGAGTTTAAAGACAATTTGGAGACAGCTATAATAGAGTGGCCCCAGGCCTCCAACATGGCAGTTCACTCTGCGACTCTGTGCACAGGTTTGTCCCATGCAATGAATGGTTCAAAGAGAAAACAGAACTCCGCGCTCTTACAGACAATATGTTCCTTGGTGTCTTTCATGTCTTCTGTTCTGGACGGTCCATGCCATATTCAAGGAGGGTGTCATGATTAGTAGCCAATTGTTTCATGCTTCCTGTAGTATTGTTGACATGACCTTAGTGCCAGGTTCAACAAAACTTTGGAATTCATAGCATCAAAGAGAATGGGTAAATACATCACAGACTGAAAGAAATGGGATGCTAGAGGTAAAAAGAAAGAGGCAGAGGAAGAGGAGAAACAGGAGGAAACATATGCAAAGTATAGACAATATTTTCTTTGGGGTTTATTTCTGGATGCCATCTGTTCTAGAATAACTTTAGCTTTTACAGCGAACAACCCCTGAGGTGTGAGTGACTTATCGCAGTAGAAGCTTATTTCTTATACACACTCAGGGCCAATGCTTCTTGCAGGCACTCAGGCTAACAGAGGCTCTGCCATCTCCCGTGTGTGTTCAAGGTCGTCCTGGCCTAGATACGCAGCCGTCAGACGTCATATAAATATAACTAAGGAAAGAGAATGGTGAGGGAGGTGGCAAAGACATGGAGTCCTAGAAGTTCAGGACCTGAAGATTTTTGTCACTTCTGACCACTTTGCTTTGCTTGGGAAGCATCAGATCAAGTTCACATTAAAGAAGAAGGTAGAGAAATGGAGCTGTGAAAGTTTGCATTTTCAGAAGAAAAGGTGAAAAGTTGGTTAAATAGGTAATCGGTTGCCCTTGTGGATAAAATTCCTTGGGAAATAGAAAGGATGGGAAATCTCCAAAGGTATACAGGGTCTCTCCCTTGGAAACTGTGACCATTACACATCTTGAACAGAAAAAGAAGTGAGGTTTTGTTTTGTTTTACGAGCAACATGGATGTGGGGTGGTTTGTAGGAAGGATAAGATATTAACACCTGCTGGCGGGCCCAGGTCCACCCACAGGTTGTTTCTTCACCTCATTGATGATGACAGCTTTTAATTTTAATTTTAATTTTTTTAAAGATTTATTTATTTATGCATACAAGAGTACTGGTACAGGCCAGAGGTGTAGGGGGTAAGAGGATTCACCAGAAACAGAGTAGGGAAGAGAGCAGACAAATTGACTGAAATACACTGCTGATAGGAGCAGCGGGCAAGTCAGGAGAGGTTTGCTGCACCATGTGGGTTGCTCCTTGGCCGGCGGGGGGATCAAACTCTTGCTGCAGAGGCTGCAGACAGCTTCATAGGTTGCACCTTAACCCCTTGCACTATGAGGGAGCCCCGGCTTTTAATTTTTAAACTCTTACAAAATCTTTAAGCATGGACACCATGCAACCTCTCTTTCTTCTTCTTACTCTTTCTTTTTGTTACAAGTGACTTCACTTGTATCTGCAACAATCTCGGGTTTTGTGTGACCTCCTCCACGGGAAACAATCTGGTTATTTGTCTAGTTTTGTCCCCAATTGTTTCAGGTAAAAGTTTACTCCCCTGTGACCCAGTGAAAAAAATGACCAAAACTTTCACACTCACTATTATAAAGTTTGAAAAGTGAGCAATTGTTACTCTTTTTAAAATTATTAACTTATTTTTTTTAAGTGATAAAACTTAAATTAGAAATATAAAAACAGTTGACAGAACCATTCATCTGACTTTTCCAATCTGTCATACATGGTCTTAAAAGTATCTCTTTGAAAGTTTAGCTAGGGTTTACCAGTGAAAAATCATATTAAAAAATATACTCAAGGAAAAATGGGCATGTAAATGAAATATTTAACTGTGTATAGCTTGGAGTATTTGCCATTCTTATGGTGGAAATAGTTGATTAAAATAGAACAGTGAGTTTGGGGGTGAATCTTCTCTCACCCAAAGATACTTGGTAGGTGAAATAAGAGTCAGCTAATAAGAATTTCTTTTTAAGCTTAAAAAGAAAGCAAAGCATGATTTCTTCTAACTCCATCCAAATTGCTGTGAATGGCATGAGTTTATCTTTTTGATTGCTGAATAATATTCCATTGTGTATATATGCCACATCTTCTTGATCCAGCCATCTATTTTGGGGCATTTGGGTTGTTTCCAGGTTTTACCTATTTTAAATAGTGCTGCAATAAACATAGGGGTACAGGTGTTCTTTTGAATCAATGTTTTTGTGTCCTTTGGATAGATCCCTAGGAGTGGAATTGTCAGGTCATATGGTAGCTCCATTTTCAGTAGACTTTAAAAATAAATAAATAAATAAATAAATAAAGATGCAAAAATATACATAGAAAAAAAAAAAAAGAAAGCAAAACAGGTAACACCGTGCTGTCAGAATTATTAAAAAGGAAGCTCTCTGTTTTAAAGTTGGCTGTTGCTGGCTGTAAGTGGGTATCTGTCACTTCTGCCTGATTTCCTTTCGGTGAGCAAGTCCTAGTCACGGTGCTGAATTCCAGGGCTTTTTGCCTACACAGTCCTGCAAATGTCTTATGGGACCAATTCAGGAAGCAATGATATGATTTCTCTAGATATGTGAGGCCATGACTAGCCATAATCAAGGAAGCCATTCTGAGATAAAATGCTGTTGCCAAGTAGTTTGGACACATTTTGAATGACGATATTTTGAACAAGGTCAAATGAATGATTTTAAGGTATAGTATTGCTTCCTCATGAGTGACTAATCATTCCAAAGTCTTCTGCAGTGTATGAGAGCAGAGAAGCTCTGTGTTCCCATTCTTGTTGACAAGCTGCTTAAAATGCAGTAATTGCCCTGATACTAAGGTGACCCCTCAGATCATGTGGAGCAGGAGTCAGCCTGTATTTGGTCTTACTGAACTAAGTGACTATAAAATGGAATGATTCCTTCCTTAGTTATCTTGTCTTCATAGTATTAAAAAGACATCAAGCCATAGAATCTAAGGTGTTTAGTTTACATAAATGTTCCTATAGTTTTTCAAAGGAAATCATTATGAATTATGAATTATGAATTATGTTTTTAATGCACTTTTGTTTTTATAAGTCTGCATGCTTTTTTAAGATCTCCTTATGGCTAAATAAGATTATTGCTTGTGGGCCTCCCCAGTGGCACAGCAGTTGAGCGCTGGGTTGCGAAGCTGCCCACAGCCTCTGCAGCTCCGGTTCGATCCCGGGCTGCTCCCCGGCCACCGGAGGAGGGTCGCACACTGCTCCCCTCAGCAGTGTACTTCGGTCCTTCTGCCTGCTCTGCTCCCCGCTCTGGCTCTGGTGAATTCTCTCACCCTCCCGTGCTTCTGACTGTACCCAGTGCATGTATAAACAAAACAAACAAACAAATAAATAAAACATGCCTCTATAAAAAAAAAGATTATTGCTTGTTTTCTTACTAATATCTTTAGTCTCAACATATACATACATGCATACATATTTAGCTTTAATTTCTGTAGAACTTTTAATTTCTATGCGGTCAAGGAAATGAAGAAAGGGTAGAATTACAGGATTTAGAGAGGCAGGAGAGACTTTCAAGAATTTTTAATACTTGGCTCACACCAACTTTTTAAAATATGGTATTCATTTATTCACTCATCAAACTCAAATCGAGTGCCTAATATGTGCCATGGCCTCTGCTATATGTGATATAGGAACAAAATAGCAAATAAAACATGACCACCATCTTCAAGGACCTTAGAAAATCTAATGGGAACAACAACAAGCAGCAACATTGTGTGCAGAGAAGTATTCTCAGGCTATGTCACAATCTGGACAATGGAAGAGATTTGGGTGTGCTAGCGAGCAGGGATGCCTCAAATCTGAGAAAGTCACGGGGTTATCCAGAGGAAAAATCAAGGTAGTGCAATGTTTGCAGGGAGACTAACATTTTCAAAGCCTTTCAGGCACAAGAAAGAACAGCATCTGGAAGAACTGCATATTGTATAAGGTTGAAAGGTAAAGTTCAAGGAGGAGATAAGGAAGTAAATAGAGAGAGCAGAGGTTTGCATCGGATGAGTCTCTGGAGGATTTACACTCCCTGCTGAGTTGTTATCCTAAAAATATAGTGTCTGAAGGACTGAAGCATGATTAATTGGTTAGATGAACAGCTTAGAAAGATTACTTTTGCTGAAGGACAAATGAGAAGAGAGAGATGAGTAGGATATTGTTGCAATCATTTAAGTGAGAAATAAAAAGGCCCAGAGTGAGGTAGAAGATGTGGAGAAAGGAAGAGGAGCTTCAGATGGTACTAATGAGGTAGGAATGGCAGAAATGTGTGACTGGAAGTAGGAGTTAGGAAGAGGGAGAAGCGGGGTGATTCCTAGGACTTGCTCTGGGGAATAATAATGTAGACCACTGGGATGGAGAATGAAGAAGGGAAGCAGAATTGGGTAGGGGGTAATGCTGAGGTTAGATGGGGGCTTGTGGGTGTTAGCTGCATGTGGACATTCTCACGGAAACATCTAGTAGCCAGGCGCCTGTGTTGGTGTTCCTTTCCGGGGAGAGGTCTGAGCTGGAGGGAGAGCTCTAAGAATAACACAAGTACTGTTGGTTTCTGAAGTGATTGGAGATGAGTTTACTCAGGGAGTGTGTTAGGTGAGAAATGACATGAAGATGAGACCTTCCCACCCTCCCTTTAAGAGCTGATCATTTAAGAAATAGGTTGAAATAGTTTGAAAAGTTAGAGCTCTTCACATTCACTGAAGTGGGGTGTCTAGAGTGCTGGGAAGAGCTGGCATATAGCACTGTCACTGGAGAGAGCAAGGGAAAGTCTCAGAACGAAGCAAGTGGTAAACAGTGTCAGATGCCGCAAAGTGGGAATAGGATACATGCTGACAAGGGTCCGCTGAGTTTAGTAATAAAAAAGACCTTGGTGCTGATTTTCAGAGCCTCCTTATGCATATTAATTATCACTGTTTTGTCTCTGACTGTGGTCTGTGCCTAGCAACTCCTTTACCCAGAGAGGGTGGGATAGACTCAATATAAACCACCCACAACTAGAAACTCATGTATCTTCAGGATAGCACATTTTATTAAAATGCCTCTTTTGATTATTCCCACAATATGAAATGAGGAGAGCATTTGCATGGAAGATACGCCCATTGCTGAGTTGTATTTCACCACTCGTGGGTACAAAGGACATTTCCCAAGCAGTTTCTTCCTCCTTCCCTTCTTTCTTCCTGGATTTATTTTAAAAATTGAGTTCCAGTCTCATATGGAAAAGTCTGGTTGAGGAGAAAAGTCTCCACCTATGTTTACTAACACAATTCCTGCTCTATGTAAACGCCAAATGAATGAGTCACAACAGCAGAAGGCGGACATTTCATTAAACAGATGAATGGCTAGAGAAATTGGAACTTGAGTTGAGACTTGAAAGTAAGAAACAATTGGATCAGTGCAGAGGAAGGAGAGTGAATGGGGAGGTAGTAAAGGCCCTTGGAGAGGCTCTGTTGTCTGAAGTGGATGGTCCCTGAGTCTCTTGAAGTTGTCCTGGGGATTGGTTAAGATCCCACAGGGAAAGCTCTGAAAGCTAAATGGAGCAGTGTATTTTAAATTTTAATAGAAAAAGCACCGGGCCAGTGGTAAGCAGTAAATGAAAGCCTTCTTAGAATGATTGACCTGAGAGCGATTTGCAGGAGAGCTTCTAGGGGGAATGTGAAGAAAGTTTAGACTTTGCTGATGGCATGTGTCTGGAGGGCTTCATCTGACAGAGCTTCTTGGAAGGACTCATAGGATTCATAGACCAGATCTGAGGAGTAAACCAGAGAAATCAAAGACAGTCCTACAATGGGGAGAGATCACTGCAGAAACAGCCACTCCAGAAAAGTAGCCTTTCATGGGGTGAGGGGGCATGGTTTCAATGTTCAGTATTTTGAGCTATTGGTAAGACACCTAAGTGCAGTGATTTATTGATTCAGAGGCACACCAGCCTCTTCTCACTATGGCCAAAAACAATGGGTTATTCTGATGCGCTGTCCTGGTATTATTGGAGTGTAGATACACCTGAAAAGTAGCAAATAAGATAAAGATGGAAAAGAATCCGCTGGATTTACCAATAAAAGTGGCCTCGGTGATTGTATCAGTCGGAGTTCTGCAGAAGAACAGAATCAATAAGATCTCTAGATAGAGAGAGGAGATTTTATGGAACTGGCTCATGTGATGGTGGGGACTGGTAAGTTTGAAATCTGCTCAGGGCAGGTCACTAGGCTGGAAACCCTGGCAGGATTTCTATGTTACAATCTTGAGGCAAAATTACTACTCCAGAAACTAGCATTTCCTCATAAGACCTTCAACTGATTAGACAAAGCCCACGCAGATCATGGAGGGTAGTCTGCCTTACTTAAAGTCACTTGGTTGTAAATGTCAACCATGTCTATAAGATATCCTCATAGCAACATGTTTGTTATGTAACAAGTGTCGCCTAAACAACTCTGCGCAGTGGCCCAGGTGCCCTGCCACAAAATTAACCATCTCAGCGATGTTTCCAAATAAGTTCCGCTTCATGCCATCGTATGTTCACATCCCTGGTGGTCATGTCTGTGTGTTCACACACCTGTCCTTTATTGCCTTTTCTCTCTTGTCTGGCAAGCTTTGGAGAGAATACAGGAGAGCCTCTCCTATTTGACACATTTGAGAATGAAGCATTCTTGGGAAAATGGCATTTGACACCTGTGTCATTTGGTGGCAGCATTTCTGTCACCAAACCCAGGTCAGCATTGAGGAAAAAGGCAAAAATGGGGCAACAGAGATGGCGATGAGCTCGAATCAGGAGGTCCAAGGAGGCAGCCTGGCTGCTGGCCAAACCGAAGAGCGAAGGCGCTCAGTCTTCCTACATCCACCCTTCTGTCACGCCCCATCCTACCAGCTTTGACCTGTCACTTCTCTGTTCTGAGGACTGAGGGTAGAGGTAGGAAAAGTGGAGCACCTCTACAAAGTGGCTGATCCACCACTTCCTTCTATTCACAAACAAATGAAATCCATATTCGTGCGGCCAACCCAGAGAAAACAGAGGAGGAGGCTTGGCAGGCATAGCTGTAACCCAATCTGGAAACTGAAAATTTAAAGACAATTATTTTAAATTTCATATCACAAACTTCCTTTTGGAGCTTCCATTAGCTCCGTCTATGTTAGAATTCTCTTCGGGGAGCAGAAGTAGAGGCGCCCCAGAGCTCTGGGCAGCCCGAGCCGTGGATTTCACAGGACACTTGAGCGCATACTCTGCTCCTGTATGCAGACATGCTGTTTTGTTCTGATATATAATTTCATTCAACAGCAGTAGACACACATACTTTGTCTAGTGATTTGCAGTTTTGGGAACAATTTCAACATGCTCCCATCCAGAGCGCATTATTAACAACCAATTGGCACAGAGTTTCAGGCTTTTTCACAGGTGAGAGTGAAAATTGAAAGAGTGGATTAGAGAGTTCTCTGCAGGCACCCGGGATAATTTATGGTCCTTCTGTTGTAGTGGCTGAATGTATATATCTTTCCCCATATGCAGCCCTCCATTTAGACTTTGGTCAATGGTAAAGAATAAGAACTGGTTTTTAAAAACCAGCCGTTGGAGTGGAACTAATCAGCCTGCGGTTTCCTTTCAGGTAGTCTGACCATTATCCATTACGCCCGCTCTGTGTTCTCATGCAGGAAATGACCCAAACTTCCACTTCCAGTTGTGTGGATTATTTATCCTTAAGCCCCCCTCCACCTCCACCCAACCCTCTACTTTACATATTAAAGTTAAGCCTCTAATCATCGAATCTTCATGTCTGGAAAGTTGATCTGGCGTGGCCATCACATGCGCCCTTACTTTGTAAATTATATGGCATGAGTTGAAAAGAAACTGTTCTTGAATCCGTGTATTGATGACCAGTTTGAAAGTTGTGTGAAAGATGAGGATTTATTCCTCTCCTGTCTAGATCCACTGGGTTTTATTTATTAAGAATGTTATTTTCCCATTGGCATGAACTCCTTGCTTAGAGAGAAGAACCCTCGTTTTATCTTTTGTTTGGTGATATAAACAGAGTTTAGGAGAAGAGACATGAACAAACTGGAACATTTAAACGAAATGAAAAATTGCCTGACCTTGTATCAAATGTCAGCATTTGTAAAAAGCTCACTACAGAAATTATGTATTTCCTATAGTAGGAAGTTTCCTGTGTTCATATATTTAATCAAAAACACAAGGCAAATGAATTTGGATTGGGAAACCTCCTATTCATCATTGTGAGCAGGGGACGCTTTTATCATTAAAGCTTTGTCATTAAAAAGTATCATTAGATACTTGAACTTCTTTCATTTCCATTTATTGCTAGAACTTCCAATACTTTCTAGAAACTCATAACAGCATCTGGATCATTTTCTAGGCTGCGTTCTGGTAAAAAATAAATGAACGAAAAAGCTTTCATTCATATAAATTACTACTGGAAATTGGCCTGTCTTATCTCTCTGTAGTAGTAGGAACTCTGTTGCCCTAAAATACAGGGATTACCAAGATGAAGCCTACTTTTTTTTTTTTTTTAAACACTTGGGTTTCTTTAAAAAAAAAAAAAAGATTTATTTATTTTTATACAAGAAGCATGGGCCAGAAGCATGGGAGGGTGAGAGGATTCACCAGAGACAGAGCGGGGAGCAGAGCAGACAGACAGACTGAAGTACACTGCTGAGGGGAGCAGCGGGCGAGACAGGAGAGATCTGCTGCGCCATGTGGGTATCTCCCTAGCCAGCTGGGAATCGAACCCGCACTGCAGAGGCTGTGGACAGCTTCATAGCACTACGCTCAACCCGCTGCACCACCTGGGAGGCCCTATGGAGCCTACTTTACACTTTGAGGGATTTATAAGACCCGCTTATATTGCCAGTAAATTCATCTCCATGGGCAATAACAGCTGTCCTTTTTGGGAAGAGTTTTGGTAACAATCAAAGGAGATGATTCCTATTAGAATCTTTCTTGTTTGGGGACTAGAAGTCAGCATCATTCCAGTGTAAAAGGTCTGCTTGTAACATCCAGCTTTTGCTGACTGGCAGTGGCTACAGCAGATGACCTGCTGTTAAATTCAATAGGCTAATTCTCTGAGGAAATGACATCATTTTTGTTAAGTATTGTCCTCACCTTGTGCTGGCTAGCCCTTTAAATGCCTTATGAGACCAAGAATGGTGTGTGAATGGCATCCCTAATCACAGATTTTCAAGCTTCTTTTAAACCATAACCCAAAGTAGTCAAATGTTTGGCTTTATTCACATGAATATGAAGTCTAGCAATATGAATAGGTTGTGTATTTAAAACTAGTTTCTTGTCTAACATCTAAACTGTACCTGTATGATATACTAAAAGTCCCAGTGTGGAATAATAAATTACAATATTTGCCATTTTACAGGCTTTTATTTTCCTCCTAACAAATTTAGAAATGATACACCTGTAGGAATTGACAAGGTATTAAGTCTTCAGTCAGAAAACCTTGTAGCTCAGACCTTTCTGCTAAGTAGAAACAAATATGTTAAAGGAAGCATCCTTTTCTGAGTTTTTTATCTTCAAACCATGGAAAATTTCACAGTGCATGAAACACAAAAATGGTAGAGTTTTAGTTGGTGGGAACCCCAGAACTTGAGTCTCCAAGATTTCTGTTCATTTTTAAAATAATGAATGAATAATGATTGGATAATGGAGCCCAGTCAGGAATTTAAGACATTGTCACTGACAGAGAATTATTCTGCAGTGATGAAAATGGACAGATGAATAATGGCAAACAGTATGTTCTATCTAAATTAATTTATTTCTAAGGGAATATCTTTTTAATGTTCCATATTTTAAAAAGTTCAATTCATCAAAGTCCTCATATCACATCTGTTACAAAGATTTGTCTCTTGCTAAACTATAGCCAACTAATTTTCCAGAAATGACATTTTTCACAGTTTATTGTGCTCTCATCATCATGGCATAAACCACATCAAAGGTCTTGCTCCAGCCGAATTAATCCTGTGATTTTGGTTCTGGAGGTTGTGGTTTCTTAAGAGAAATAAGAACCTTTAGTTGGAGAGGTCTTGAAGGTTTTGATCAACCATAAATATTTACCTTTTTGATTTTTAAATACATGTGTGGTTAAGACATAGAAAATCCCATGAAAGTAACCTTTTGCCTATTTTAAAGTAATAGTATCTTTTGATTGAGTTAAAACACAGAATTTTGTTAATTTTCATTGTTTATGTTTTACTTTAATTTAAATCAAAATGGAATAGACAAAGTTTGGGGATCTACTATTGATTGAATTAAAATATTTGAAAATAGTATTATTTATAAGCTTTGCTATTTACAAACCATTGCTCTTCTAGATTTAAATCTTATTTAGATAAGGTTAGTATTTGTGTAAGTGAAAAAGAGAAATTTGTTATGGAATGACATAACAATGAATGATAAGTATCTTTGTTGTAAAGACTATTACTGCAAAAACTAGTTAACTTTTTCACAAAGGTAGAAGAAAATGACACGACACTGTTGTTCAATGGCTCTCATATGTCTCATTAAACATTGCCTACGATGGGCTGTCCATGAAAGGGGGATGTTGAAAAGAAGTTAGGAACTTGGGAAATAAGCAGGGTAAGACTGTTCTCTGAGATCACAAAGCAGAGAGTTTTCAAATTTATTATTTCCTTCCAAAAATTGGAAAATCTGAATTGTGATTTGGTTAAGTTGCGGACCCTCTTTCTTCTGACTGGGGCTGCCTTTTTGCTGCTCTCCCTGCAATCCCGACCTGACTGTACAAATAAGGGAAACGGATTCCATAGTCCTGCAGATGGTCCACGTGGGACACACACAGGCACTAAAGGAACCCGGAACTGCCCTCGCCTGCCCTCTGACATCGTGAAAAATCCTCCCTCCACTTAATGACAGAACCAGGTCCCCCGACTTCCTGTGTGAATAAGGGCCGGACTGCATGAGGCCCGTGTCCTAGTTCATGCTTCACACACCTATAGATTCCGTGTGTGTGCGCGCACGTGTGTGTGCATGTGCGTGAACTGAACTGAAACTTCTCCCTGAACTCTCAATGAGAAAAAATAAATGGGTGAGGTTTGCAGTTTGTCAAACACTTTGAAAAGATGGCTTTAGCAGACATTATTTCTGGAATTTTGCACTAGCTTTCTACCCCTTGCGGAAGGACCTGGTCGGGTAGGCTAATTTACTTTAGGTGCACCAATTATCAATACAAACGTCTACCTTGGCCTACTTCCTTTCATTTATACAATTTCAAGGATGGCAGGTCAGGCTTGCTGCAGGCGGGACAGAGAGCCATTGAGCCTGGGTTTATTCTCTCCCCAGCAGGCAGGGCGCTTGCTGCAGCTACAGCCATAAGCACTGTCTATTATCCCTGGGAGGTGGTTATTTAGAATCATTCAGAGAGATCCTGCCGAGCTCCTCAATAGGGGTAATTTAGCCAGTGGCTCTCAAAATGCTAAGTTAATTCGCTTCTCAAGTGAGATCTTTTATCTTGTAGAAGAAATGAAATGTACTTGGTATATCCTTGAAGATCACATCACAGTAGCCAGTGTAGTTCCAGCACCTATAACTATTTTACGTTATCTGCATCTGTAAAGATCAAATGTTACCTGTTAAGGTAAAGTGGTTTCCTTTTCAATACCATCCATTTGGTTGCAGTGAGAACTTTCACTAGTTTTTGTCATTTCAACTTTTGTTAAAAGGTCTTTTGATGATGTGGGAGGTAAAAGGCCCCACGGTATGGGAATCCATAGGTTGATTGAGTGAAACATTAATACTCTCGCTACCACGTCCACAGCCAAGTTCGTTAGTCTCTGATGCCCAGAGTATTCCCATTCCCTGGCACCCCCACCTGACCACTCCCTTAGCTGCTCTGGTCAAACCCTGCAGTCCTGGCTGGCTCCTATTTATTAATTAATTAATTTGTTTTAATCATGCTGCACATTCAATCCATCTGCAAATCATGCACCAATTTCTTCCCAGTATTTACAGGATCCAAACTCTTTTTTTTTTCTCCTCCACCTCAACCCTGTGGGTCCTTCCCTTCACTTATCTACGACTTGGGTTACTATCGAAGTCCAGCTTCTCTCCAAATCCTTACTCTCTTACTCCCCTTTTCCCCCAATGAACTTTATCTTTTTGAAATATAATTCAGATTTTATCATTTCTCTGCTCATGACCGCCTACCCCATTGGTTTCTGTTCCTCCCCCCCCAAATCAAAGCCAAGTTCTCATTTGGACTTTGAGGTCCTCCTCTATCCCCCCATCTCTATGCCTCACTCTCTACCCAGTCCTGCAGTTACCCCCAGACACTCTCTTCCTCCTACACCCCATCTCTGCCTGTAGGACATTCCAGCTATTTCTTTTTTCCTGTCTATTCAGAGTCTTTCCTTGACTGCCCTATAAGATAGCTCCTCCTCTTTCTAGCTTCCTTACCCTCATTATTTTTCTTAGCCGTTATCACTACCCCCACATTATTTACAGACCGCAATATTCCCGCAGCCCATCGCCTGAAGAGTAGCTGCAGAGACTTTGCTCTATTTGCCATAATCCCATTATCTGAAGAATCCAGGTACACGTCACAAATATTCGTTGATAAATAAACAATCCACCTTACTCACCCTGTTCCCACCCCATGCCCAGCAGACAGACACCTCCTTCAGAGTTTCCTGACACTTGGGGCATGAAGTACTTCCATTGTATACTCTCTTCATCCAAAGGTATCAATCCACACGTCTCCTGTTCTTAGGCAAAATATCGCCTCTCACCTTATTCTTCCTCTCTGACACCTTTTTCTTTTGTGTTCTCTTACATTCTGATTTTGCTCTACAAGCCATTTCTTTTTCTCTCAACTAACAGTTTTCTGTTCATGAACATTTAAAAATCCTACCCACCTTAGTGTAAAAAAAAGAAAACAAAAAAACTTTCTTCAATCTTATGTTCCTTGAAGCTACTTTCCTATTTCTCCTCTTCACTCAGTTCCTCAAAAAAATATTCTCTCCTGAGGTTGGCAAATAATGGACTTATTCCGACTCTTCCCCTCTGTAGATGTTGCTGATTAACCCCAGGGTCCTTTCCCAAAGTCTAGAACCCTCCTTCAAAAGCTCTCAAAGAGTTTATTCCAAACAGCCATTGACATTCACCCAGACTTGGTACTTCATGGTATCTGTTCTCCATCCACGGAGCTTTTTCTTGTCTTAATTTCCTTACCTTACTGCTAAACCAATTATAATAAAGATTCTGATTTCTGGCTAGTTAAATGCAGTGGACTATGCAGTCATTTCAGCCTCTCTTTTTACAGTCCTCTCCAATCTTGCCTTCTGTAATTCTGGTCTGTTCTTGCTTTTAATTCTTTTTCTCCTCAGTTCCCTTTTGAGGACATTCTTCCTTTCCTGTCCCTGAGATGATTGTGTTTTACTACCCAGGAATTTTTAATCTGGGTGGATGATTTACTAGAGATTCCAGGAATGGAGTTAAAAGGGGGTGTGTGTGTGTGTGTGTGTGTGTGTGTGTGTGTGTGTGTGTAGGTACACGTATACACGCGCAGTTTTCAGTATTCCAAGTGTGGAAATTTCTAATGAGAGCAGCTACAGCTTTTATCCAATTCAAAAGAGTTGAGATCAATCTGCCTTTTACTTCCCGTGAGCATGACCACCCAGGTCCATGACCTCAGCCACTGCCATAATGCACGGGAAAGCATGAAAGCATTCAGGTGGACAAACCCATGTTCCTATTTCAGTTTCCTCTTTTAGAATCTGTGAGTCTGGTGACATTACCTTACCTCTCTGAAACTCGTCTTGTTCAACTACTGAATGGTGGAAATGCCCCTAATTGGCAGGGTTATTGTATCAGGTATACAATTTGTAAAGCGGTCTGTGTCTTTTGTCAGTAGGCAAGAATTCTATTGTAGTCCCAAACATCTTGGTCCCTAAAGCACATCGTCAGCTTGCAGAGAAGTACCTCCCCAACATTGAAATAGGTTTCCAGTTTTAGGGTACTGCCATATTGTAGCAATAATTCACTCTGCATGCAAATATTTATTAACACAAAACATCTAGGATAGACAGCTGCAAAGAGCAGGCAGCTTCAATTTCTACATGATATTTAGAAAATTGGAATTGGGCACTTATATGAATTTAATCAAATTGAGAGATGTTTATAAATTGGCTTCCAGTATTAATCTGGAGCAATCAAAATAGCACATTTTTGAAGATGTTAATAAACATGGCAGAAGCCAATTATTCATTATATACAATGTAATAAAATTGACAGTGCAGTAAAAATTGCTTTTGCATTCTTCAAAAGCATGTGTTTCTAAATTGGTGGAGGTTAAACAGGTGTTTCTTCTCAGATGTAGTCTGTATGTTTAGTGAATCCTGTAAAACAGTTTGTAAAATTCATCATTTATTTATACCTTGATAGCCATGGTAAAAATCTTGGATAAGTATTATGTTTTAGAAGGTTTTGATACATATTTACAGCCAAAAGCATAACTTCTTTAAATGGCTAGATGAAATAATAAATCTAAATACCTAAACCCAAATATTTTAGTTTGCAAAATTGTAAAGATTCCAACAAACCCTGCCTAGCAGGGGCCCTCGGTCACATTACAACGCATAAAGGCTTCGCTTCCAAACCTTCCTGCCCTGTTCTCTACTCCTTCTCTACTCCTAAAAGAGCTGTGGTGCAGACACAGGCAGGGAATTCAAAGCCTTGACTTCACTGAATTTTGGGGAATAGTTGTTAGAATTTTGCAATATTCTTCCAAATAATTAATAACACCCTGCATTGGGGGAATATTAGAAACTAAGATTCAAAATAACTAGCCTATAATAGAGCTTTGAGTGAATGAATCTTACATAGAAAAACATGTAACAGCATAATTTAGGTTCTGCTTAAAAGTTTTCTGCAATGAACTAAGTATCATGTGATAAATATTTTTATAATATGCCCCTAGTAAAATTTTGAGAAGGAACAGAAGCTAAAGAAAATTTCTATAGGCAGGAAGAATTACCCATAGTTCTATCACACAGAGAAAAACCAAGTGTCACCTGCTTCCTCTTTCTCCTCACTCCCTTCTCTGTGTCTCTTCCTTCTCTTCATATCATAGATTTACAAATACCTGCCTGATTAAATGCACTGTAGCCACATGTAAAGTTAGGTTCAAGAAAATGTGTAATTATATCTTATATACTATAGGAAGAGATAAAGTTTATAATTGGTATAACACTTCATTTTCAGTGTTGTAGCATAAGGAAATAATCAGGATATAGTCAAATATTTATATCGAAACATGTAAACTTAATTTATAATAGTAAAAATCCAAGTCAACCTCAATAAAATATTAGACATCCAATACATTTTAATGTCAAATAATATATAAATAAGTCTTTATTTTTCTTTTGTTCTGTTTGTTTTTAATGACAAAAATTCACTTTTCTTATGTTTCCATTATGAACATTTAGTCATAAGAAAGAAAAGATACATGGTAGTGCAATAGAAAAAATAATTATGCCTTTTTATTATTGTGGAACCAACGTGTTCATCTGCTTAAATATGACTAAATCTTTAAATATGCTTTCCTATTTATTTATGGAAGACAAACATCATGGAAGAAATCTTTTAAGTTTCGAATCAGCTTTTATTTTCTTTACATTGAACCCAACCAAGTTATCTCCATATTTGTTCTTACCCTGTCTCTCAAATTTAATATATATATCTCCACCAGGACTGAGACTATAACTATTTATTTTCCTCCAGTACAGAATAGGACTTTCCTTCCCGGAATTAATCCCACTAAGGATTTTAAGTATTTATCAAAAGAAAACTTTAAATTGAAATTCTCTTATCTAATAGTAGTCACTGTGGCTAAGGTAAGCGTTATTCATCTCTACCCAGTGGGGTAGCACAATTGCAATGTAAATGATGAATAATATTTATTCCAGTCAAGCGTGGAAGCATCTTTGTGAGCATGAGCTGCCTACAGACCTTGAGAGATTGAACTGGCAGACTTGGCAAAGCCATTTTTTAATTAATACACATAATCCATAATGCTTTATTTCTTCAATTACTTTTCTCTGTAGTATATCATTTACGTATTAATCTATTTTTAAAAGTAATCATCACTTTCTATCTAAATTTAAATTTGTTGGGTGATGGGTGGTATTGGATAGATAACATACTTTACATTACCACACCAGATTTGTATAGCATTTCATAATTATTGGATATGAGACTTGCTCAGACTAAGGGGGGATTTTTCGTAAGGATGGCATCTCTCACTTTTGTTCTGTGGTACGTGTGTGCAGGAGTCTGAATCCTCTGAAGCCCCCGCAGTCTCCCTGCCTTAGTTCCATCTCTTATCTGAATAGGATGCCACTGAGTGGGAAGACTTGTCTTGGGCATGCATATACTTATTCTGCAGTGAACAGAAGCAAGGGAACCCTGTCTGGAATATTAGATTGAAAAGCCACAGTTGGATGAAATGACCCTGTCACGTAAGAATACTAAACTGCTAAAGATGCTCGAAAAAATATTGCCAACTATCTTTGGACAGTTCAAATAGTCTCACTGTGAAGCATCTCAGCAGATGTTCCTGCAGTGCTCTCTAATGGCGCTGGGATACTGGGACTTTGAGGTGAGCAAACTCAGAGTGTATATTATTGAGAGTGTAATAGTGAGAGGTCCACTTCCTGGGGTGCAAGCTGCACGGACACATGTTCTGGGTCAGACTTCGAGTCTTGAGAGGGAAGGGACACTTGAGCTGGTTCTGGGGTAAGATTCCTTGTGGCTCTCCAAGCCTCCTGCCTCTTAGGATGTCACATGGTAGCTCTCATCTTGTTCTAGGGCTTTCCCTGGGTGTCTGTTTCAGGGACTCTTTTCTCCTGAAAAGGAAAATAAACTAGACATCTGAGCATGTGGATTTGAGGAGTTTCAAGTGAGAATGAAGTTGCTGTCATCTTCTTTTAACACAGGGTTCCAAAATAGAAAACACTGAAGTTATTATTTTGAAATACTTTTCTTTGCATTCAAAAAAAAAAAGGAAAGAAATCTGAATCTGAGGACATTAAAAGTGTTAGGCAGGTTGGATTTCTGACAGTGTGTGTGTAAGGCACTGAAATCATGTCTTGCCCACGGCACAGGAACAGAGGTAGCTCTTATTAGGCTTGCAGGGACAATGCTGATATATCCTCCAGTTTTTCTAAATTAAAGTGTCTTCATTTAAAGTTTATTACAGTGAAGATCTGCTTGGCTCTGTTATTCCCATCAGAATTTCAAAATAAGAAAGTTGTGTTTTAAAAGGACACATTTTGTGTGGTGTGTTAATGGAAAAACAGTCTCTGTCCCTCAGCAAAAGGAGTGATGAAGATTTACCATCCATAAAAAAGCATCATGGAGAGAAACAAATTGCCTCACTCAGAAATGAAATGACTTTGTCGATGTTGAGAAGAGTGTTTGCACTTTCTGGCACCCGTAATTGTGATAACAGCCTAAGGCAGGATGGTTAACATGGGTCTTTAATTGCCTCAAGTCACACCACACACCCTGGTGCTATGTCATCTCATTTATCATGATACATTGTGGTTTTCTTGCCTCAGGAATACTTCAACTGGCTTTGAACACGTTCCTGTCAAACATCAGCTACCGGCTGATTGTTTTCCACCACACTGTTCTGATTACCACTTTTTAAAGTCGGCTCCTCCTGCTGTTTCTCTTTCTTCACAGGGGTGCCTGGCTGCCCCGAGGGCACTGCATTGAGCTGTTGATGTGAGGGAAATCAGCCACTGGGGCAAAGAGCTTTCTTCATCTTTGCGCATATGTTCAACTGCAGCATTTCTGTGATTTCACCTCTTCCCTTCCCTTGATTATATTCGATTTGGATTTTTATCCATAGAAACCTTTTGGCAATTTGTTGGGGGGAAAGAAAATTCTTTCTAGGAATTTCATCTTTAGAAATTCCACTTCAGTTGATTTTGTGACCCTTAGCCGTGATTTATAACTACTCACTCTGAGTGTATTTTAGAAAACAGAAAGAAATTAGCTTTTACACTGGATTACTAATTATGTTCACTCTTTTGTGAATTAGGAGAGAGAGATCTCCACTTAGGAGTGGAAATACTTGCGTTTCTAAATGAGCAATGTAGATGCAACGAAAGGAAATTCTGAGACTTTTCTTTTGACAATTTGTCTGTGATGAAGTCTTCAGCTCCTTACTTCAGCCTCTGTCCACCTTCTGGTAGGCTCTGTGACCCCCCAAAACCTTCCTCTGATCACATCCCTCAGTTGGTCAGCTGGCTCTGTGAAGCTAAGACTCCAGTTAGATTGTTATCCTACAGGTATGTTAGGTGTCTGCCAGTGGATCATTTCATTTGGCACATTGAGTGAGAAGGTATAGCATAGCATGCTATCTAGCATGGTATAGCATGTTGTGTCAACCATGTTCTAGGGAGAGTTACCAAATGTGCCATCATTGTTCTGGGCAGTCTTTCTTCCAACCCACTTCCATCTCTCTGTTTCAGTTCCCCCCCACACACACACACCCCTCTGAGATTCATATCACATGGTAGGGCAATCTGCATTCCTTGATTCCATAGGCTCTCTAATGCCTATGTATAAGTCAACTTTTTAATTTTACCATTGCTTACTAGTTATTCTCACTATTGCTAACATAAATCTATAGCGCACTGTGTATTTGTATATAATAACATATAAATGTATGCCTGTATTCTGCTAAAATGGTTTGTTCAGTATGATGGAAGAAATGCCACATTTTAAAGATAGGAGATGTCCATTGTTTGTGGAGCAGCCATAAGAATCAAAGAGCCTCAGCGATACAGCTAAATACATGGTTTTGAGGAAATATAATCAGAAATTTGTTTTTTATTTTAGTCCTACAGTTTTGAGTTTGCAGCACATGTATAAGAGATGCCATGCATTCTGAGGTCCTGTAAGAGACGTGTCTTCACATCTCTGAGTTTGCATTAGTTCAGAACTTCACTAAGACCCGAAATTTAAAACATTGAAAGAGGGAGGGAGAGAGAACAAGTGACAGGCAGTTTGTCATGTAATTTCTTTCATTACATGAATCTCAAAAAGTCCCTATTGTCATGTCGGTGGAGAACCCTGCCTTTGGAGCTTCTTCATGTTGGTGCTTCCTAAGAAGCTTTGGGAAACTGATCTCTATGCCAGTCCCAGTAATGGGCTGGGCGCCTGCTGGTCCTTGGCTTGTGCTGGGGGCAGAGATGTGCACTGTGGTGTCTGGGAAGTTTAGAGCACCCTCTTCGCTTCTAGGATACTCTGGTAGGTCTGCCTAGAGCTGCAGGTTTAAACTTCTGGGTGAAAGGTGGAATGGCCTGGTAGAAAATTTGTGAGTTCAGATTATGTTTTTTCCACCTAGAAACTGAATTTTTGCTTAATTCTATGAACCTTGGCTACTTGATTTGTAAAATCCTATAAGGAATACATGGAGTAGCCTACCCCATAGTGCCTGGTACACAGTAAGGGATGAATCAAAGCCATTCTCCTTCTCCCTCTGCACCACTGAAGAAGGCAGGAGGGCTGGCAGCCTCCACAGTAACCTGCTTCGGCTTCCCTTCCTGGTTTGATTAGATAAAACTTGGCCAATCACATTTTCAGACAAAGCTCATGAAGATCATCTGCTCTGTTCCTGGGAGTTAGTGAACAAGGACCTGGTGAAATTCCAAAGTTGGGGAGGAACTCAGAGGAAGTCTTCTCTAGAATGTGATTAGCTCCAGGCTTTTCTGAATGATATCCAGAGAACTGTGGTTGACACAGTGAGATTGTATGTTATTAACTGATTTTTTAAAGATTCCCTCACTCTGAACTTTTTCTTTAATTTCATTTTACACAAAACCCTATTGGAGGTTTTAATAAGGCAAGTGAGCTTGTTTTAGTGAGAAGCACTTATATCATGTGACTTTGACATTTTTATCAGTTTAAACACTAAGAAGGGACATTCAAAATGAATGGCAAGAGATTACCTGTCTATTGTCCGTGTGAGCCCTTACAATGCATTTTATTTGAGCCAATAGTCTCACATCTTTTAAAATATCCTTAAGTCAGATTATGCAAAGTAAAAGATGTGTTTTTTAAAAGTTGACTTTAAGTTTAAGGAAACAATGAGAAATTCAAAGACTCGGTGAGTTCTAAAACAAAAATATCTGCCTCTTTTTTCTTAACTCTGTCCCATCTTTGAACATGTAGCCACAGTGATAGAATGTGCTAGAAGGTTCTTCTTTTAAGTATCCCATTCACTATGATATGTGAGGCAGCTCACCTTTGTCTTCTCCAGTTTTATTCTGGAGCAAAGTAAATCCCTTGAGTGACAAATAACAGACCATAATATCAGAATTTTAGAGAAAGAAGATAAAGTAAAAATAGTAAGCTGTTGTAGAATGTTTTTGAGTAAAATATGTCAGTAGTTACATATTATCCTCTTCAAAGTTACTTTGTAAAAACCTCAGAACTAATTTTAATCTTGGTAGTAAAAGTATTATCTTAAAAAATAACTTTGTAATGATTTTCATTTTCTCTCTCTCTCTTTTTTTTTCCCCCAATTTCAGGGTCAGCCTGGTCCTCAGGTAAGTGAACTCTTTGCTAATAAATTCATTCCAATTTAGAATTTTCCAGTGTGTACATTTTTCTGCAGCTCTTTTCAAAGGATACTAAAAAAATAAACCCAGTGATCATAACACCACAGAGAAGACCAAATATTTCCCAGGAGCAAAGCTGGGGGGCCTCTTCGGGGTGGAGTGAGAGGCACATCAGCTGTTGGGCCAGATGGCAGGTTTAGCAACGTGCTATCATATACAGCAGAACTCTTAACTGCTCTGACCCAGTGCCGCAGGACTTTAATATGAGATAACAGGAGTAGAAGCTGAAGTGAACTGGTTTGCATTAGGTACTTATTCATCCTGTTCTAATAACCCTGTTGCAAATCCACATTGACTCTGAGCCTATACACTGTGATCTGACCAGCTACTTTTGATTCATTGTAGACAGATAGTGAATTCATACTGCCTTTTCCATATAAACCAACTGCTGAAGACATGATTTACAATTAGATGTGAATGCAGTCAGCAGAAATTCTTTTGAACCCTATGTGATATTGAAGAAAAGGGAGGAATATGTATAAAGATGAAAGTTCAAAGAAGAAAGTTGTCAGAGACATGAGTCAGGAATAAACAAGCTCCCTATCAATACTTACTGTAATTTGTAGGAAACTATAGAGAAGGAAATGAGATTATTAATCTTTTCCTACAACACCATAATCCCTGTAAATACTAGAATTATTTCAGTCCCCCTATGTCTCTGACCCATCAGCATCAGAATTCTATTTCTGTCCTGTTTGTTTCATAAATTGATTATCATCATGTTTTTGTTAGTTGTTATATTAAATGAACTTTTGTTAGTTAATATAACAGTTAAATGAACTGTCTATTGTGAGCTAATTCTCATATTGATGGGCCATAACAATATAGTTTACAGTTTTCACATGTACTGCGTCTAAGGATTATAATGAAAAAAGCAAAAAGAACCATGTGATTCAGCAGGACAATTCTTTTCACACTATTTTTTTTTTCATGAGAAAGTCTGACCTTTAATTCACTTATATTCATATCAGAGAACACAGTCATTACGTGGGATTTTTGTTCCTGTATTCTAAGTTGGCTCAAGATAATTAATTATTGGAGGGGGAAAAAAATCTTACCAAGGAAAGTTGTGGCTTGTTCTCTAAATTTGAGCCTACTCCATTGAATGGGATGGAGACAAAGAAAAAGGTCCTTGGCATGCTTTATTTTACTTTATGCTTCCAACAGCCTGGAAGATATATATGTGTGTGTGTGTGTGTGTGTGTGTGTATGTATACATATATATAAATCATATATCTTATATATCACACACACATATATATAATGTATCCTTTCTGATCACATCTAGATTTGATGTATGTGATATGATACACATGATCAGAGGAATAAATGATTTGCCAGAGATGAAATGAGGGGTAGTGTCAAGTCTGTCTCTAAAATCTTCAGACTCCACAGCACTCAGAAGAAGGCAAAACACCAGATGATGAGAGAACTTGAGTGCTGGTTTTGAGAGGAGATTATAACCTTTAACATATTTTAAGTCATTTTGGCCTACCCCAAAGCAGCCGTTAAGATAAGAATTGGGGCATTAAATAGTATATTGGGACATGATCCAAGAAGCCTTGGGAGGGAGTGGGAAATGACAGGAAAGGCAAGAAAACCAGAACATGAATGCATCAATGAGCAGGTGACTGCTGTGGAGAACTGGGGCTCCATCACTTTAAGGAACCGATGAGAGACTACATAGAACTTGCCTCAGAATTGCCCCACCCAGGGGTAGGAAAGTTGACGTGTTTATCCACTCATTTCCTTTCTTCATTGTTGAGACTGACCCAGGGTGTTAACTCCCTGGCATTTCTGGACTGCCCCAGAAGGTCTGGCACACTCCAGCTGCTGCAGGAATGCAGGAAGCCGTGGGGACACATGGGCCCAGCGTTCTAGCAGTGTCTTAGAGGAGGAGGGGTATGGGTGGGCACCCCCATCTGCTCCAGCTCCCAAGGGCAACTGCCCAGTAGATAAAACAAAGTGGACATGCAGATATGGCTATAAGGACTTGGG
The DNA here is from genome assembly GCF_014898055.3 of Talpa occidentalis. NCBI lineage: Eukaryota > Metazoa > Chordata > Mammalia > Eulipotyphla > Talpidae > Talpa > Talpa occidentalis. The sequence continues at coordinate 96,789,684 of NW_023601322.1, forward strand.
AAGTTGGACATGAAGACGGCATTAAAGCACATTGGTAAATGAGATGTTACAGAGACTAAGTGGGCAAGGGAAAAGATGGTCATACGAATTCTTTTTTTTTTAAAGATTTATTTATTTATACAAGCACTGGGTACGGTCGGAAGCGTGGGAGGGTAAGAAAATTCACCAGAGCCAGAGTGGGGAACAGAACAGGCAGACTGACAAAATACTCTGCTGAGGGGAGCAGCAGGCGGCAGGAGAGGTCTGCGTGCCATGTGGGACCCTCGCCGGCGGCTGGGGATCGAACCGACGTTGCAGAGGCTGCGGGCAGTTTTGCAGCCCGGCGCGAAACCGCTGCACCACCAGTGGAGGCCCGGTCGTGAGAATTGTTGAGTATACTGCCACAGTTACCCTACGCAAGATGGTGAACCAGCTCAGAAAGCCAAGAATGCCAGACCCAGGGCATGCAGATCACTGTAGCTAAGACTTGAAAATACATCGAGGTTTTTCTGAATACCTTCATGTCACCTGTAGTGTTTAATGTGGTTCTTCAGAAAAGCAAATTGATCTAAGTGGCTACATCGGAAAATTTTTCTGGCAAGGGTAGGGCTGGCATTTTCAGATGGAGACCTGCTTTGGTTCCCCTTCATTCTGTGTTTAGTGGACACTCCAGTCACATAGTCAGTTTGGTCAAAATGCCTTCCTTACGTCACAGCAAAAGGACAGCTGTGGCTTCAGGAAGGAGAAGTATGAGAGGAAAGTGAAGCTGAGAGGTATCCTTGCATTGTCTTCCCATTGCACAAAGAACCAGCAGTTTGCTAGCTTTGTCTGCAAGGAAAAGCATAACCTACCTTTTATGTCTACTTCATTGTCAGAATATTTTTCCAAAGGAACTTCCATCTTTAGACTTTAAATCGTTCTTAAAGTTTTTCACTTCAGACTTGATCGTTAACTTTGCTCGCAGATTTTTATATATTATAAAAGAATTTTATGTAGAGGCCCTACGCATCTGTATTTTCCATTTTCCCTATTACTTCTTGTAATATATTACTTTCTCAATGCATCATCTGCTCTTGGGAAATTTCTTTTGCAAAAAGTATACCATAAGTAAGCCTTTTGAATGCCAAGAACAAATTTCATCTATCTAAATATATGACAACTTAGAAATGATCTCTGGTAGCAGATACAATTATCATGATTCTGCAACTACAATATTTTATGTAACTATATCTTACATTACCACCACCAGGAATCCACTTTTTCCTTGAGTAAATTTATATAAACTACATACATTAAATCTGTTTAATATAGGACTACAAGGTACATTATCTGAAAAAGCAAGCAATGTATGATTAAAGCCTAAATTAGGAACTTTTATGGGTTTTAAAATGGTTTAAAGGGTATTTTTATTTGATCAAATGTCCATTAAAATTTCTATGTTCTGTTATTTGGCTCACTAACAATGATCTTATTCACTTAAAAGTGTATTTATAGTAAGAGGAACTTACAATTTGGGGGTTATGTCTTTTTCCTTCAGTTTGTTTTTTTTGGGGGTGGGGCACTTTAAACAGTATCCACTTTTTTTCTCAAAATGTCAACTTTTACAATTTCTCTGATTTTATGAGATTCTGAGCTAAATCCCTTCCTAATGTATTTTTTGCTTACACACATGTATGTATAAAATTCAAGATGACTAATTTAACTACATCAATCCAGGCTGTTCCTTCCCCAGCCCTGGCTCCTTAGCACACTTAATGGTGGTGAGAGGGAAGTGTGAACATTGCAGAACTTTCTCTTTACCTTCTCCCCACCCCCATCTCCTTTTGCAACTACTTAAGGGAGGGAAAGGGGAGAAAGCTTTCTTCGAACAAGTTCTCTTACCTGGTTCTCAATCCCATATTTCCCACCATCTGTGAATCATAGCCATGTCCCCCAGAGACCCCTTTTAGCTCATCTACCTGCTCCACTGGAAAATCTCCACTCCCTCTTACTGGGTAGTGTGTGGATGTTAACTCTAGATGGATTTTTTCTTAAGTCAGCAATATTACCAAAAATGGTTGGTTTGTTGTTCAAGATTTTGGGGATATATTAGGAATATGCTTTTATGGATTAGGCTGAAAAAAATCATATTTATGATTCCTCTGGGAAGATATGTCTGCCCCCTCCCCCCAAAAAAAGAGCTGCACATGTTTAAGTTTATTCAAAGATTGGGACAGAATTTTAATTAGCATCTTGTCCAAATGTTTATGTCTGAGCATTTTAAGTTGAACATCCCCACAAATCTTATTTACAGTATGATAACAGTGGAAGGAGCAAAACTCTTCCTTAGAGAGCAAAATGCTCAATTCAGCTTCTTCAATAGCACATTTGTCTAGTGAGGACTTCCAGATTAATAAGGTTTTATTTTACAGACTGGTAGCAAGAAAGGAAACTGCTGCTCTAGGAGTTGTTCCAATCATCTTTTAAGTTAAAGACAGTGCAGATGATCTTAGCTTAGATTGTCAAAAAATGGCAAAGACTGGATAGCCAAGTGGCGGTGAACCCTATTACAGTGATAGTATGAAACCGAATATGAAAATAGACCTTAGGGAAAAGAGAGTCTTTGCATTTTCCTCGGTGAGTGAGAAAAGGGTTCTTGATAAGGGAAATGAGATGGTCAAAGGGTATTGGGAAGAAAAAAGGCAATTCTAGTATAGTGGTGGTGAAGGGGGGAAAGCAGAGAGATGAATGGAGATGATGTTGCTGTGGATACATCCTATCAAAGGAAATCAAATTCTCGGCGGGAAAGGACATGCAAGTCAATAATGTCGCGGAGACTTAAGAAAAATGGTTGGCTGAAAAGAGAAAAGCTGACAAGAGACAACAGGTAATAAGTAAGGGCAGAAAGGCTATTAGAAAATAGACAAATGAGCACCTGTATTTCAAAGTAGAGATCAAGAGAATTATTTGTGGGGAGGTGTACCTGGAGCAAAAATAATATATCGAAATGAAAGTCACCCTAGCATTTGTTCACTAATTCATAGGGACATAATCTAATTCAATAACTTGGCCCAGGTGGATTTAGCCCGTACAGTGTAGAAGCCAGTGATACCATGTGAAGTGGTGGTGATCGAGAGTCTGTTCCTGCAAGAGTTCTTTCAGTATTAATTCAGTGTGGAATGTCTGTTCACTCTGCACACCCACTATGTGCAGGCTGACTCTGACTCCACCTGTATCCGCACCTCTGGAAATTCCTTGGGAATTTAGGAATGAGGCTTTGTTGTTTTTTAAAATTCACTTTGTATTGCAATACCATTGATGTACGTGGTTGTTAGTGTTTTAGGAGCATAGGATCTCCCCCCTCAGGTGTGTTCGCCAGAGCACACCCCCATCGAAGCACCTGTGATCCTTCCCCAAAGTCCACGGAGGCATGAGGCTGTGAAGGGCGTCTTTCTCCAACCATGCAGGTGACGCGGCATCAGTGCAGTTGCTCTCAGTCCTGGATTCAGTCTGGGTTCTTGTCTCTGGTTGTCCTCCCACAGCCTGTGCTCCTGTTCTGGTACTTACATTGTTTCTCAGCAACCCACACCAGCATTCCTCTCTACTTCACTTCTGCACCCCAGGTCCTCTTGTGCTTTCCTCTCTACCACCAGCTGTCAAGGTCTGGGCTCATTTTCCGCACACCCACCAGAGGCAGACTGGACAGCAGTGCGCTCCAGCTCACAGCCTACCTGGCACAACTCCACTTTCCACTTCATTTCATCCTTACCCACCATTGTCATTCTGCACTTGATGAGAACACCCTATTGCATGGCAGGTTTTTGCTGCAAGGAACACAAGTCAGAATGTGAACCCTTAGCTCCTTCCTGTGTGTGCAGCAGAGACACCGAGGGTGGAGGATGAGTGTGGCATCCCTCACTATGCTGTGTCTCTGCCAGAGGCAAGGCTCCCTCGTGACACTGAGGATGTCACTCTTCTCACCCCAAAACTTTGAGTCTCAGTATGTACCATTCGTAGCGCAGTGAAACCTGCTTCTGTGCCTGGCATTCAAAGCCTGTCTTTCTAGCCCTCTCCCACTCGTTTTTCACTAATTTCTCTTTGTGACATCAAACCATGTGCTTTTTTCTCTTCAAATCTGTTTTTCCTCTTTTTTTTCAGAACTCCTTCCCTCCTAACCCGAAGATATGCTCAGTGGCCACACATCCAATGATGATGAGCTTGGTCCCAACTCTCCCTTACCTGAATACAATTTTTTTCTTCCTTGTGCTGAATGCACACAGCACTTTGTACAGACAAGGAGGCCAGGCAGACCCTAAGTCTTGCACTCAGAGCGCTATGATCTTGGACAAGTGACTTGGTCACTGAGTTCACTTTTGTCCATCTGTGAATCAGAGAAGATAATGTCTTAACTCAACAAGTGGTGTGACTCATGATAAGATACTGTGTGTGTGACTAATAGCTTGACCCCCAGTATGATGGTCGCCACACATTTATTGCATTCTGCCTTTTCCTATTTGCAGCATAGTTATTTATGAACATCTTTTCTGTCTTTCTCACTGGCTTTTAGGTGGTCTTTGAGAGCTGGATCTGTGATCTTTCATCTCTAGAATCCTACATGGCGTGCGTGCGCGCGCGCGCACACACACACACACACGATTTACTTTCTTGCACATAGAAGTTCAACAAGTATTATTGAGTTGTGAAGGGCAGATACCAAGAGTTAAAGAAAAGGAAACACTAAGGGAGAGGGAAAACTCTCTTCCTAATTTTATTTTTTTTTATTTTTTTAAAGATTTATTTTTATTTATATAAGAACTGGGGTACAGGCCAGAGATGCAGGGAGTGAGAGGATTCACTGGAGACAGAGCGGGGAGCAGAATATGCAGACTGACTAAAATACACTGCTGAGGGGAGCAACAGGGAGACAGGAGAGGTCTGATGCGCCATATCGGTATCTCCCTGGCCGGCAGTGATGCACTGCAGAAGCTGCAGACAGCTTCACAGCGCTGCCCTCAACCCGCTGCACCACTGGGGAGGCCCCTTTTCCTAATTCTAAATGCCCAATAAGTAAGCTCATATATGGTCAGTCATGCTTTTGAAACAAGATTGTGAGGTTTCTAAGCACTTGGCCAAGCTTTTATCCCTTTTAATATTTGGACACTTTTGTTTCCTCTCATAGTAGTAGTTTATTTGTACTAATATTTAATCCTTGGTGAAAATAAACAGTATTAACCCAGGCTCACACTGATGCTATTTTGTTTTGTAACAGTTTCTTTGCAGAAACCATTCTTTGTTGAAGCTTTGGCTTTGATTTTAATTAGTCATCCATAGTGTCATGGAATGACTCTATGTTTTAGCAATAATATCTGCCCACTATGGATAACTTACTACAAACCATAGAGATGAATTATTTAAAAAATTCTGAAGGATTCTATCTTGTAGGTTTTATAAAGATATATCATCATCCTTTTATTTTTTATTTTTTTGATGCCAAATAATTTCATCAGCACCTTCAGTGGAAGATAAGGAAGTAGAGGAGCTATTGTATGAGGTGAAAGTGACCCCTTCCATACAGGGTGTATCTTTTTCATAAGAGTTTTAGCATTTAAAAACCCTCCAATAACTCCCTTTTGGAGTTGCATGTGAACATAAAGGAGCTATAATTCCCTTAGGAATTCGGACTACTAAAGTGGTGTGTGTGTTGTAATTCTGCATTACTCAGTGAGAAAAAAATGCAAGAGAAAACCACAAGCAAATACCATCAGACAACTGCATAGGGAGGCGTGTGGCTTCCATTTGTAGATTTTCAGATGCGCTTGAAAAGAAGTTGAAGCTGCCACTTTGTCTTTTATCCCAAATTCCTTTTTGCTTTGTTGTTGTTGTTGTTGTTGTTCTGACATTGTCATGGTCATTTCACAACGTTTTACTAAAATGTATAAAAACCAAATTGCGTGTGCCTTGAAGGAATTATTCTTGCATAAAATAATATATTTGGGGGCAGTATTTAACTTTCTCTTCATATGTTTCTAATTATATACTAAGCTCCTTCTAACCTAACACTTTAGCAATTCCCATATTTCATGTTTGTGTTCCAGTCCAGTCTTTTTCAGATCCATAGAGTCTGGCTTGGGGGTAGGGAGTGGATATTTACATTCTCCAAGAAATTTGGAAAGCATGCGTCGGTGTGTGTGATGGCGTGCATGTGGTGTGTGCACGTGTGTGTGCAGAGATAGAACTGTCATATTAAACTAGTAATGTACTCTATCCTGAGTAAATCATGTTAGACTTGATGAAGTACCATCATTCCCTATTATTTATACATTATGTGTGGTTATATGATTGAGAGAATGATTACACAAGTCTTAACGTTTTAGTCTGTGTTGTATTAAGTAAATGGCTAGAATGATATGGAAGATTCCATTGTACTCCAAATAGCTTATATCTTTAAGAGGACACAGAGGAAAAACTGTTTGTTTGTTTTTCTGTAAGCCATATTTCTTTATTTTAACATGGTCATTTGTGGATTGAAATGGTATAACATCATCTCAAAGTTTAATTTTAACTTAGAATTCTTTCCACTGACATGAATTAAAGAATTTCTCTTGCCAATTTCATACTTTGTTTTCTATCAAATATGGTTCTCTTAATTTTGTGTAAATAAAGGTGAACAGCACAATTCATTGTTTCACAAATAATTAAGTTAACCTGACACTGATTTGCATATGTGGACACTGTTATTCCCAGTTCTTAATCATTCCTATATTTCCATTTCTTTATACACTGTTGATATGCAGAAAACATACAATAGATTCTTATTGGATAATGTTAAAAATTAATGATTTGGATTGGATAATTTTATTTTTTTGATGGTATAAATGTTGAAACAAACTGTTCTTGGCAGTTTGTTTTAAAATCAGCATGTGCAATATCTTGAGTGGGACTACAGAGATAGGACCTGAATTTAAGTCTACTTGTATGATATTGGCCACATTCTCTTTTTTCCTTCAGTGTTTTCTTTCCTTATTTTTTTAAGATTTTTTTATTTTTGCATAGAAGAACTGGGGTGTAGGCCAGAGGTGCATCAGGGGGAGAGGATTCACCAGAGACAGAGTAAGGAGTAGAACCGGCAGATCCACTGAAATACACTGCTAAGGGGAGTAGCTGGCAAGACAGGAGAGGTCTGCTGCGCCATGTGGGTTAGCTGCCTGGCCAGGCATTGAACTCAGGCCATATAGAGATAGCACTGAGACTTAGCCCCCAGGCCACCATGGAGGCCCCACCTTCAGTTATTTAAATGTGAATTAAGAATGGTTGAATTAAGGTAGTAAGTAAAAAGATAGTTCCAGAAATATTATATTCTATCATTTTTTTTGAAGAGGGCACATATAAACCTAAAATAACTACTGTTAAAGATTCTACTACAACCTAATGTGAGATTTTACACCTCAGGTTTATTTTCTTCAAACGGTTAGCATATTCAGTGCTAATTATTTAAATTCTTTGATAAGGTAGAATCTATCATAGTCATTCCTACTGAGTAAATTCTCTTTAATGGAAAATACATGAAGTTGAAGCAAATGAAATATGACAGTTTTTCAGTTGAGATCGTCAAAAAATACCATCAATTTTCATTTTGCATAGAGTAGTTACAGCACACCTTCCATGGAACCTCCTACCTGGCAGCCTGAGCTACGGGGAAAAAAATAAACATAGTCAAGTTTTGCAATTTTTTTTTTTAAAGATTGATTTATTTATACAAGCACTGGGTACAGTCAGAAGCGTGGGAGGGTGAGAGAATTCACCAGAGCCAGAGCGGGGAGCAGAGCAGGCGGAAGGACCGAAGTACATTGCTGAGGGGAGCAGCGGGTGGCAGGAGAGGTCTGTGGGCCATGTGGGACCCTCCTCTGGTGGCCGGGAAGCAGCCGGGGATTGAACCGGCGCTGCAGAAGCTGAGGGCAGCTTCACAACCCAGCGCTCAACTGCTGCGCCACCGGGGAGGCCCAAGTTTTGCATTTCTTAACAAACTTTTGCCCCTTGGAAAGTTCAACCCCACCAGTCACATCTGTGCAGGCTGTGCACTGGGCAAGACCACCCAGCCAGGGTGCAGGCATGGTTATAACTGCCCAGTGGGATCCCCAGCCTGGGGCTGCAAAGCCTCCTGACCTAATTCTTCCAGAGTCTCAATCTGGGCCAGCTTGACAGGGAGTGAACACATGCAATTTACTCATCGTGGTGGGTGAGAGCAGAATGAGCCTTCCAGGAGGAAACAAAGAGTGGGTATTGGGTGTGGTCCTGGAGGCTAGCCATGTCTGGGAGTGAGCTGCAGGTTGTGGCTGAAACAATGCAAAGGGGTGAACTGTCCAGGAGGAGTGTGCAGATGGGGAGAAGGAAGCTAGGGTGGAGGTACTGGGGGAGCTAGTTTGAAGGACATAAGAGGGTGAGAAGGAATCTTTCCTTTTCCAAGAAGGTGATGGGGAAAGCCCCCAAGACAGTGAAGACTCCAAGTTGGCCATACACAGAGTGTCAGTGACTTGACTGGCCTGGTGATTCCATGGTTTTAGGAGTGACTCGGTATTGAAAATCATAGGGAAAGAGAATAGACTACACTCTCTAAAAGTTTGGGGTCATAGGCAGGAGACAGCTGGAGCCAAAACTATCTGCCTGTATTTGAGATATGAGGAAAAAATCATCCATGGCATTGGGCTCATTTCAACTGCGAGACTGTGCAGAATGGTTTTTGTTCCTTTGCTGTGGGTCTTAGCTCTTTTGAACCGGAGTCCTGAATCTGTCGCTTCAGTATTCCTCATCAGCATTCATGGAAGCATGTTGGGCAGGCAACTGGCTGTGACTTTCTGATTATCACCAGACTATTCAGGGATATTAATTTTGGCCGTGGTGTTCTGGTAGAGGCCCCTGTTGGAAGAAATCTGCAAATATGTTTATCAGACACTTAGTTGTATAAGGTACAAGGATATATATTTGAACCAGATAGAAAAAGGGGAAAGGGAGAAAATGTTTATCGAAGACCATATGTTCTTTTAATTATTTCCTATAGCTCCCACCTGAGGTCATTATTGTTTATTCCACCTTACAGATGTGCAAACTGAGGCATAGAGGGGCCAGGCAACCCAGCAAAGATGCTAGTACATATGACAGCCTCCAAAGTCAGTGTTGTTACATTTCCCCGAGATCCACTCTGCCTTCTGGGGCTCTAATCATGTAGTAGGAAGTTTATCTTAGACACAGCAGGGTGAGCTAAGGTTTGCAAAAGAGACACAAATACTTTAGAAGTTCAAGAACAGGGGAAGAGGTCCAAAAGAGGTTCCAGTGAAGCTTAGGGAAGTCTCCAGCTGAGCTGTCAATGGTCGGTTATAATCAGAGAGGAGTAAGAGATGGGACTTGTACTGAGGACTAACATTCCCTTCAGAAACTCAACATTCTACTATGCTTTTATTCCCCCACTAGCTCTGTAGCTAAGGTTGCCAGGTAAGAGGTACCAAGAAAGGTGTGCTCTAATTATTCTAAAAGAGATGATAATGATTATGTATGTTCAGCAGAAAGAATGGCAGAAGCAAAGACACAGAGCATATCAGATGCAAGCAACAGCTGGAATCCAGGACCAGAGGATCCTCATGGGGGTGGGGGGGGGCGGGGGAAGCTGGGAAGAAGTTAAGAGCAGATAACAAAGGACTTTGACAAAGGTGGAAATGAATGCTTTATTTGGTAAGAATCTGAGGGTCTTCTAAAATAATTTTTTTAATTGTGTAACAACCTCTTTGAGAAATTTTCAAGCATACTGAAAAGGAAAAGAAAATAGTATCATCAATTTCCCTAGATTTACTCTCCAGTTTCAAGAATTATTGGTGCTAATCTTGGGTCATGAATTGCTTCCCTCATGTATTTTGTTTTGTTTTGTTGCTGATATATTTAAAAGCTAAAGCTAGATGTCTGTCTTTGTGTCTGCAAATGTGGAAATACGAACCCTTAATTGGGTGGAAGCTAGGGTGGAGGTACTGGGGGAGCTACTCTATAGAGAGTAGCTCTATAGAGAGTTTTTGGACATAACCATCATGTGCTATCAACCCTAATAAAATTAGCAGTCACTTCAGCATATCATCATACCCAGTCCATATGCAAATTCCCCAGTTGCCTCAAAAATGCTTCTTGTATAAATGGTATATTTGAATCAAGACTCAAAGCCCACACTTGGCAATTAATTGCTGTAACTCTTCTCTCTTACTGATAGTCATCCTCCTTCTCTTTTTACTTTTTCATGCCATCAGATTTTCTGGGATACCAACAGAGAATGCCTCACATTCTGGATTGGTGTAATGACTTCCTGATGATGCAATTAACTCGTTCCGCTATCTTCTATATTGTAAACTGCAAGGTCTATTTAGAGGTTTGATTAGAGTATTGAAAAGAGTCTCTTCTAAAGGTGAAGCATGCTTCCAAGTTCATCATATCAAGAGGCATGGAATGTTTGGTTGCCCACAGGTGAGGTGGTCACAGTTCCCATCCATTGTTCACTCGATGACCTTTGCGTCCATCAAGTGTCATTGCCTGTAGCAACTTTGTCACCGCGGATGGCAAAATGGTCCCTGGAATTGCTTTGGAGCTGAAGAATGATAGTTTTACAAGGTGCTTTAGGAAAAAAAATCATCTGACTATAGTATGTTTGCTGGGGCAGTGTGAGGGAAGACCAGGAGAGGCTTATGGACTATTCTTGCCATCCAGAAACACAGATGCTGGCAGCAAACATGGAGACTCAAAGAATAGCGTGGAAAATGAAATTCATCAGAGCTTGGTAATAGAGTCCATTTACTGATCAAGTATAACACCCAGCTTTTAGTGTTGGAAGGGCAGTGGTGGGTTTAATCAAATAAAAACAAGGGTCCTGATCGGTTTGCAGTAGAAATCCAGCAGTTTAATCTAATAATGTTGCATTGAGCTAATGATGGCATATCTCAGCTTTGACATCTGGTGAGCAGTTGGGAATGCAGCAGAGCAACTTGGAAAAAGAGTTGAGGACATAAGTCAGGTAATGGTTCAAGCCTTGAGGGTCTTTGTGATTGCTGATGAAGGGAGCAGAGTAAAAAGACAAAAGGTTCAGACACAAATTTGGGCAACTGACATTTATGGGCTTTGTCAGCCCTTCCTCCCCAAAACTTCGATTTATTTACTTTTGGTTTAATTTAGTCCGGGGTAACTCCTTTCTGGGGCCCCCAGTCCTGGCTCAGCAACTTCCCTTCCCGTAACAAGGCTTTCTTCTTCCTGATGGAAAGAAACACCCTCAAGAGCAATATGTGTTTCAACTCATGTTACTTTATTTCCCTGCAAACCAGACTATAAAAATATGACTTCTACTCTACTACCATCTTTATCTATCCTCAAATCCAATTTCCTTTCTTTCTAGGATCAATCTATTATTTCAGGACTTGGGCAGGAGAGAGTATGAAGACAGGCATTAACATGAAGGCACAGAGGTTAGGAAAGACAAGGTTCCTTCCCCTTGACATTAGGTGAGGGTTTGGAGACTGAGGGCAGGAATCCAGGGAATCAGAATATTGGAGAGACAAAAAGAACCTCAGCACATAGCAGGTCAGTAGGTGGAAATGCGTGGTATCCCATTCACTCCTCAGGGACATCAGGGTGAAGATACAGAAACATCTGGAGATAGAGAGCATGGGGGCAGTAGAAACTGACATTAGAAACTTTTTGATCCTTTTAGTTATCAGTTCAGAATGAGGGTGCCTGCACTTCTCATTTACATTGGCAGCTGGGGGGTCATAGACACATCCTGCAACGCAGGATTTGAATTCAAAATGTCATCGAACATTTTGTCTTTTCATTCCTTGTAAATATCTCCTTAGACTCCACTACATTCCCCTTGTCCCTGTGCTGTGCTCAGTTGCCCTCCACAAAACCTATATTGCTTTGTAAGATAGTACAAATGAAGCAAAGACTCAAGCCAGGCTTTCATAAGTAACCTGGGCAAATTTATACTGGGACAGTGCTTTAGGAAACGTGCTGAAATAGACAACTGTAAATTAACCCAAGGTTCAAATACAGATGTAGGTCAGAATTTATTTGAATTATACGGAGGACAGGAAGAGTATTGTAGGATAGCTTACACCCTTAGCAGTAAAATCACAAACACCATGGTGGGCATTTAGGAAGCAAGTTGATACTTTCTTTCGACAAATGGAATGTTTAGGATTCCAAGTCTTTCAACATGGAGTTCATTTTATTTGCCCTCTGAAAAATAAGTCAAAAAAACCCTTCAAAGTTAAAAAAGTTTTAGCGACCTCTTAAAACATTCACATGCAGGGTAAGATGCTAGAAAGAAGGGACCCTTTGGTTTTGATTGGCAGGAGCAGTAATTTGGCTGTATTTAATTTGTATTGTGTTAGAAAAGAAAGCCAGAGTGAGCTTCGCCAATTCCTGCTGTTTTATAAGCCCTTAACTCCATTGAGCTACATCAGTCTTGCTTTGGAGAGTCCTTTTCTAATGTTTGATTTTTAAAAAGTTCCTGCTAGTGCTAGACCTCACTAATTGTTTCCTGATGGCAGCTGCTTATGATTTAAGGCTGATCAAGACCACATATAGTCCTCTGTTTGGGGTTCAAACTAACATCACAAAAGAATTACAGTTTCGATCTCAGAAAACATCCACAAAATAATTGCTGTAAAAATTAGTTTGCAGTAAGTGGGTTTTCATAGCTTACATTTCTGTTTAGACCTAGCCCCCTTTCCTGCTTGGTCTCTTTTCATCTTGAATGCAAAATGAAAGGTGTAAAGTCTGAAGCTATAAATCTGTTTATAGCTATAATTCCCTCGGACAATTGGGCAGTTTGACACTATAATAAACACAGCTCTTCTGCGGCAATATTGAATCTGGTTCTTGTATCATTCTTAATATGTTGCTTCTTTGTACACAGTATCGTTGCATCCTTTCTTTTCCTGGTATTTCAGTTCACCAAGAATTTGTTGAACAGCTACTGTATGCTAGGTAAAACTAAGTAGTTCTAGGGTCTAAAGTTTTGTCTTGTTTAGTCATTAAACTAATGTGGTTAATATGATGATGAAGTGCTTGGCTTGGCTTCATTTGGTGATAGTTCCCGAGCATTGAGATAAATCACATTAAACCTTTGTAATCTCCAAATGTTTTCAACCATCTCTACCTACCACATGTCTCAACACATTGCCTGTTGATTTTAGAAAACCAGTATCTTACTTTACTTTACATCCTCAGGTCAAGTACCTGAAGAAGACATTTGAAGTTTACCATGATTAAAATATTTAACATATTGATTGTGCACTCAATAGTGTCTGCTGTCAGTAGATTGGGCTTCATTTATAATGCTCGTTTTAACCAAATGTTAAGCATTACTCCCTCCCCCCAGTTTTAAATTATTCCCTCCCATGTTATGGATGAAGAAACTGAGGCTCAAACAGGTTAATTTGTTGGCCAGATATTACACAAAGCATCACAACTATCATTTCAGTCTAAGTCTGTTTAACTCCAACATTTGATCTCCTAACCACCAAGATACTTATTTTAAAATATTTCCCCAAATTATACATTACTTTGTATATTTTTTCCTGAAGTATTTGCAAGAAAATGTTATACAAGGATATGCACATTGACTGATACTTATATATAGGAACTCCAATATTTTCACATGAGATTTTCCATTGAAAAGTTTAAAATGTATACATCATTAGCTGAAGTTATTTGCAAAATAGAAAATCTATGAAACAATGTGTATATGTATATTATGCTAATAAAATGAAAGACTATGTGTGAGTTCAAGATTGAGATACGTACTTGAAAGAATATATGTTCCCATTTCAGTGAGATTCAAAAGTAGAATAGACTTAGTCATGTGAAAATAGCTAGGGTCTCTATTTGTCAGGTAATCACTAGACTCCCCCAGTGTTGAGCCTGTTCATAATGTGATGTGCAGAGTTTCAGATACCTGGAAAAAAACAAGGCACCAAACTCAATTTCCACACAAACATGTGGTGTGAATATCTCTCATTAACACCACACACGAAGTGAATGAGGCAGTCTAATGGGGGAGGTAGAAGCCTTATGATGCATGGAATTGAAATTTCTCTGCTACTTGAACAAGAAGACCCCTAGAGACCCCGGCTTCCTCCTCCCATGAGACTGTGAGCAGCGATGGGGTCTGTGCAATTGCAGAGCAATGCACTTGAAACAAGCTGCTGAGCTGGTCCTCTGCTCCTAAGAGGGCCTGTGTGGTCGGCTCTCATTTCTGTAAGAGATGAAGGGGAGGATGGCTTTTAAAGTAAGCCTGTGCTCCGTTTCCATTTTAAAAGGCAGAGGAAAGGAAATAAAACTGTCCTTGATGAGTACACAGGAGGAAGGCTTCTGCATGGGGTGGTCACCCACCTAGAACTTGCTGCTTCCTTTTCCCCAACAGTGCTGATGAGGAATTCTCTCTCTCTGTCTCTCTCTCTTAGCTATTTGTGATTATTCCAGTGAAAGCTGCCAGAAATCTGATTGGATTTCAAATACACCCCTAAAACCAGACTCAAACCTCTCTATGGTGCACTTGACTCTGGAGCTGCTGTTTTTATCTGACATGACCCAACTTGGGACAATACTTTTCTGCAAATGCACTAAATTGGGAACTTCCAAAGGAGCAAGATTTTTTAAACTATGTTGACCACCTGTGCCCTGCCCCCCCTCCCTTGTCCAACTAATTTACTTGTCTTGTTGGCTCTACCTCAACTATGCCTTCTGAATCTAGAACTTTGTGTCTTCTTTGTTGTCATCTTAATTCCCATCTTCACCATCTGTCTCCTGGACCAAGGTACCAGCTTTCGAAGAGGAATAACATTCAATGTTCTCAGCCTTCCACAAAACACCCTTGATCTGGTCCTCCCCTTGTAAAACCAATGATGGAATCTGGCCTAAGCACCTGCATGTTGTTCGCCAGCCTTTGTCACTGTCTCTGCCTCTCCTTCCCCATCTACACTCCCTATTCTGACTACTCTTAAAGCCTCTTCATCATCTGTGGTAGCTGGGTGTCCTCTGACCCCAACACATCTTCTTGGCTCCCCCCCACCCCCTTATCTAAGGACAGTTTGCCAGAACCTATTCTAATATCATCTTTTTAACTGCAGCTTTCCTGCCGGCTCGGCTCTTCTGCACTCCCACAACACGGCATTTATTCCTCCGATTATAATTATGTTTACATGTTCCTCCTCCAGACCCAGAGAACGTTGCCTGGCTGATAGTTGGCTATAAATACTTAGAAAATGAAACTTGCTTGTCCTCATAATTCTATAGTCATGAAAAGATTAATCAGAAAAAGCCTTATTATATTGCAAAAACAAAAAATGATCTATGGTTTTCTGGAACAGAAATCATAACCCATTCTTATTCCAGCACTTCGGTCTGTCTGCCAAGAATTTCCAGGGTTTTCTCATTTTCCAGTTTTTCTACCTCTTACAGAATTTAATTTTGCTTTCATGACTGCCATCTTTTAAAAATGATTCCCACTTTAGCTTTTTCCAGTTCAAAGTAGGTGAAATTTATAGTTCTGCTGAGTGAAAAGCCTTTATTGGAACATCAGCCCCTATGAATGTCTGTCTTTTTCCAACTATATTTTGATTACTTCATGTAGTTCAAAATTCAGTATTTTCCTGAATCTCACTTATTCTGCTTCTTGTTCATTGTTGCTTTTTACTTGATTTTTGTTTTTTAATTGAAATATATAATAGAGCATGGAAAGGTGGCTAAAGCCTTGGGTTTTGGGGTAGAAGCTTTGGGGAAAATGAAATTGGCACAGGTGTGGTACAAATGGAAAGGTTGTGATGTACATTCTGAATTTAATGTCATTGCAATAGGGGCTAATTTGAGGCTTGCCACCGACATTTATGAATGTCTTGGTAGGATGATGATTTACTCTCTAACAACATTCTGAAAGTCATGTCACTAATGAAAACTTTGTTAGCGCCTTTGAAAATATATGCAGTTAGACCCGCTTTATAAAACCAACTGTAAGTATCATCTGAAATATTCTTATTTATCGTGAAATGGACATTAGGAAAGATCTGACTCCAGCCTATGCAATCAGAACAGAAGAACTGGACAAAACCAAAAGAAACTCTAAGAAAGATGTTCCCTTTTCACACTGACCTCAGCCTTGCTTTAGCAACAAAAATCTATCTTCAAATGATTACCAACCAGCCACTGATCCTGATACCTGAACCAGTAAATATTAGATTGTTAGCTTGGTGCGGTTGGGCACAACAAAACACCTAGTAAAATACTCTGCAATTCAAATAATCCATCCATTTGTGTGATTAACACTCAGTTGTCTATCCTTTCATTAAGAATACTCAGTTGTTTTAGTCTAAAGAGAAAAAAATTAATGACCCAGCTTTATAATCTAACAACACTTTGTTTCATTTGTCATGTTTTAATGTAGAAAGAACCAAGACTCCCATCGATAGTACTTTGAAATACTGTCTACTGCAGCTAAGGTTGCCCACATTTTTATTACAGTTCAACCTCTATTTGCAGTGAAGAGAGTCCAGCTCAGAAGGAAGAGGGGGTGTCACTCAGAGCAGAAGAAAACACCTGCTCTTAATCCTGGGAGCACAAGTGGGGTATGGTGCCCCGGCGGTTGCACAGCTGTGGGTGGGGGCTGACCTCGGCTTCACTGTGTCTTGAGCTAGCAGGTGCCAGGACGCCAGTCTGTCTGCTCAGAAACACCCCCTATTGAAGCAGCAATTTATTGCTCAATCGTGAACACAGATTTTCACATGTTGGGGATTCAAGCCTCCTTGCCTTCTCTAGCAGTCTGTAGAGCTCTTGCTGACGCTTGTGGTTTTGTGGAGGAAAAAAGCGACTCCTGGTCCCTTCTATAAAATAATTTCAGGAAAGCTGACCCCAAACATGCCTCCAGCCAAAGCGTCTTCAGAAGCCTGATATGGGGACGGCTCAGCCTCTGCAATCTCACCAGCAACAGCAAATGAGACTAGGGGGGAGAAGCTTATTGGGCTGGGGAGGGGCCCACAGTGGCTGTAAAGCCATCTTGCAGTGGCTGCATTTTCCAGAGCTCATTTTTCTTTATGCTAATCTATTCTGAATGTGGGACTAGCACTTTGGCACTGGACAATAGCTTTTCCAATACAGGCTGCTTGTTTTTCTAAATCAGGCTCCCCCCTCCATGTCCTCACCAGCGCTTGCAGCCTTACCACTCTTGATAGGCACACAGTGAACATAGATAAAAGTCAAAATAAAGGGAGATAACATAATAACTAAACCAAGACTAAGATCTCCATTATTTCTTAAACTCAACTGCAGGCCTTCTATTATTCTTTCCTTTGGGTTTCCTGTGCCAGAAATGGAATCCAAGTGGTAGAGCATTAATGAGTATTCTGACTATGTTGAAAATGACCAAATAAATCCCTTAACCTTAATTTTACAGAGGCAAGCACACAGACCATACTCATCACTCACTCCTTGAGTCACCAAGAGCGTTAATAAAAACATTATGATAATCTTCTTGGCTCCCTTTTTTTCCAATTGCAAAATTATGTGGGGATTAGAGACAAAAGGGTTTGTCTGGCTGATTCCATCAACTTAGCCCTCTCCTCCTGCCCCTCTACAAGTCCACTTTCTCAAGTTTGGATGTTCAGACACTGTGGGGAGTGCAGTTGAGAAGGCCCTGGATAAACGGTGCAAATGGGCATATTGTCGTGATCCTTCTGAGAATCTGCTGCTGGCTCTGCAGCCCCACACTCAGCATCCAAACCCACCATCCTGAAAATCTCACAGATGAGGTTAAAGTCCTGGCTAAGTCACAAGAGCCCTAATTTTGATCATCTTTAAGTTTTATTTCTGGCATCTGTCAAAGAAATATCACAATACTTTGTTCATTGCGTTGGGAGAAGATTACAAGCAGAAACTAGTGAAAGTTTTTTGTTGCTGGTAGAACATACAAAACATGAGATGTGGGCCTCCCTGGTGGCACAGGGGGTTAAGACACAACCTATGAAATTGTCTACAGCCTCTGTAGCATGAGTGTGATCCTCTGCCCAGCCAGGGAGCTACCCACATGTTCTACCCCTCTTCTATTCCCCACTCTGTCTGGTGAATCCTCTCACCCCCCACACCTCTGGCCTGTACCCCAGCTCTTGTATGCATAAATAAATTAATCCTTAAAAAATGAGATGTGACATTATCATTATTATGGATTTCTTGATAACTTTCCATCACTTAGCAAAGGTGGTTCAACTGAAAGTGGGGAGTTAGCTCTGTTCCTCTGTAGCTGGTCCTCAGCAGGAGATATTCTGTGAACAGGGCGTTTTCACCCTTTCCTGATGTGATGACTCAGTCTCCTCCAGGACCTGAGGGGGTTCTTTGCTACATGTGGCTGTACTTCCTGTCTATGGTTGTTTTATTGACCCTGTTGAAGATGAAGAGGTGAGATGGAAGGAAACATTAAACAGCTCTTGTTCTTCAGGTAGGCTGAGACTTCACCTTCAAGCACTAGAGGTGGGAAAAGTATTAACATCTCTACAGTTAGTATTTCCTGCTATGTATTTCTAGTCAAAGATAAATAAAATTTCTGTGTGGCACGCGAATAGACTGCTGCTCAACAAAGTAGAAATTCCTAATTAGGGGGGGGCCTCCCTGGTGGCACAAGGGGTTAAGCACCACACTATGAAGCAATCCGCAGCCTCTGCAGCTTGAGTTCGATCCCTGGCCGGCCAGGGAGCCACCCACATGGCACAGTAGACCTCTGCTGATTCGCCCGCTGCTCCCCTCGGCAGTGTTATTTCAGTCAATCTGCATGTTGTGTTCCCCACTCTGTCTCTGGTGAATCCTCTCACCCCCCACATCTCTGGCCTGTACCCCAGTTCTTGTATGCATAAATAAATAAATCTTTAAAAGAAAATTCCTAAATAGGTCCTCTGTATATGTGGATCCCCTCCTTTGCCTTCCCCTCATTTTTGCTGTTCCCACGGGCTGGTAAGCAAGAGCTCACACACCCAGTGACCCAGGCTAGGGAAGATTCTGCCATTTACAGTGCTCATCTGATTTATGACAAGGATAGAGCCATAGCAACAGGTAAAAGATGCATTTTCGATGGCATTGGATTACTTTGGCACCCCTGTAGGGAAGAATCCATCTCAGCATTGACCTTGCATGAGACACAAAACCAATTCCTAGTCAATTCAGATAGAAATATGAAAGACAAAACAATAAAATTTTTAACTTTTAGGATAAATGTAGAACCTCTTTATGATCTTGAAGTAGGCAGAGATTTCTTGAGTGGGTCACTAAAAGAGGGAAAAAATGTTAAATTGACTTTTATTCAAATGGAGAGCGTCTGTTCATCAAAGACTGAAGATAAGAGGATGAAAACATAATCGACAGAGTGGGAGAGTATATTTGCTATAGAGATTTGGGAAAGACTCACATCCAGAATATTTAAAGAGGTACTAGAGAGGATATGGTGCAGTCATTTTGGAAAGTGATTTGGATTTACCCTGAAAAACAAAAATGGAAATTTCACATGACCCAGCCACCCTGCCTTAGAGAACATGAAACCATCATCCCGCCTTGGAGAACATGAAACCTGAAGAACATGAAACCATCATCTTAAAAAAGTATATGTTCTACAATGTTCACTGCAGCATTATTTCCAATAATGAAAACATGGGAACAACCTCAGTGCCCACTGCTAGAGGCTTTGATTAAGAACATGTGGTCTATCTACACAATAGAATATTATTCAGTCATAAGGAAAGATGAAATGTTTCCATTTACAGCAAGATGAAAGGAGTTTGAAGGAAATATGTGTAGTAAAGCAAATTGGAAAGACAAGTGCTGGGCATTTACATAGAAAATGGTTTGAAATAGCCAAATACTTATTAAAAACTAGTAGATAGAATAGATACAGAACTCTCATAATAAAAAGTGTTCTAGTAAATTAGGACAATTCAGAAGAAAACAAAAAATGTGAACACATTTTATGGAAGAATATGCAAAATGGCCAATATATACATTAAAAAGCATTCAAGTTAAAAGATTACTGTAAAATACAAATTAGAGAGTAATGTGAAACTACTACGTCTCTCACCAAAACAAGTAAAATGAAAAAGAGAAAAGCAAGTGCTGATAATGACATAGGGACACTGACATTCTCATATGTTGCTGGTGGGAAAGTAAGTTGTTAGAACCAAACTGGAAACCATGTGACAGTGTCTCCTAACACAGAACATACTTATTTTCTATAATCAAACAATCCCACCCCAGATTTGCACTCAACGCAAACACAGGGACTTTTTTGTGAAAAGACATACACTAAGATGATTTAAATAGCTGTTCTATTTGGAATAGCCAAGACCTAGAACCCCCTGGAAACAGATGGATATCAACAGTAAGGTGAATAAATATATGAGGGTTTATTCACACAATGGAATATTAAGAAAAAATGACCTACAACCACATGCAAAATCATGCATGCATTTTACATTTATCAAGCAAAAGAGGCCGGTGTATAATGTATGATTCCATTCACACAAATACAAGACCAGGCAAACAAATCTATTCTGTCAGAGGTCAGAACAGCAACTGCTTTTGTGGAAAGTAGTGAAAGATGCTGTCAGACCAGAGGCTCTGGGCCTTGTAAGCTGGGTTCTACTTGCGTTGGGTGTGTTCCATTTGGGAAAATTTATTAAGCGTATTATGTACTGTAGTGCCAGCCTCCCAGGCCATGCAGGTTCGTTGTTGATTCGGGCAGATGAAAAGAGAACTTTGGAGCCTTCAGTATATTTGACAGGGGACTTTAGTGCTGACTCAACTCACAGGCAGACCAGCAGGCAGGGAGGCAAGCAGGCAGCAACTGAGCCTACCCCTTCCACCCCCCACCCTCCCCGCTCCCCCAATATCCCCGCTCTATGGCTTTTTTCCAGTTTCTAAGTCTCACTCAGGCTTCCCTTTTGGCCCACGTGTCCATATTTATATATGCACACATCCCGAGCTTGCACTCCCAAGCATTTTTTTGCACCAACGTGTTATCATGTGTGGGCAGTGGAACCTAGGAGGAAAGCAAGGCCACAGTGTGGCCATAGAGGCTCCTGGTGGGAGGTGAAAATATCTCCATTTTCCTTATGTGTACTTACAACATGTGTATTTTCTCTGTTTATGTGTGTATGTGTGTGTGTGTGTGTGTATAACATACCATTTTCATATTCTAACCATATTACAAGTAAAGTTTAGAACCCAAAATTCCTTGAAAAAACTTCATTGACAGCTCTTTCTATTAATGCTTATTGCATAAATCTCATGATTAACCTTGATAATCTATTCAAAGCATACTTTTTTTACTGATCAGATATTTTCTCTTTATTCCAGGGACCTCCTGGTCCAAAAGGCGATAAGGTAAGAAAATGCAGGGTGGAAACAAGCTAGTGGAAATCCATGCTGACATGCTCTCCACTGTAGCACACATGAGACTGTTTTGATCTGTTTGCTCAGCATCACATACTTTGTACTAAAACTGTTCTCTTCCTACTCTGCAGGGAGAACAAGGTGATCAGGGACCTCGGGTAAGTTGTTCTCTTCCAACTCTGGGCAGAAAGTTAGTTGTGAGCTCCAAACCTATAAAATTAAAGTGGCCCCAGCTTCCTTTGTGCATGGTGTAGGAATGGCTGGCAGAAATCACACACCATTTGTATGTGAAATAGTTTGAACAATAACTAATGTGTGTATCCTGTTGCATTATCTTAACTAGAGAATGTCTACAACACAAGCTCTGCTGATGTAGGGCAGCCTCAGTACTAAACAGCAGCAGCCACCAGCTGCCCAGGGGTGATGGGTCCTTGGGATTTGCATGTGTTGTTTGGCAACGTAGAGGCCATGTGGATTCCTATTGAATGTGGCCTTTTTTCTGCAGTTCAACTTTATGTGCTATTGCATAAATATGTTATAGAGGAATATATTAATGCACTTTTTATTCTTATTCTTTATCCCATTGGAATAATACTCATTTGAATTTCTCATTTTTATAGATTTTTAAGCAGATAAAAGGTGCAATAGAATTTAGCATTCCAAGGAGGAGGGGATTCTTTTATCCTTCTGAAATGTGGCTCTTTTAACCATTATAACACAATGGTGAATGCTTTGTTGTTACCTTGGTAGTGCCAAGTCCTCTGCTTCACATCTGTGCCTTATTACCCGAATGTTCAGACATACTGTTCCAATGAGGTCGTGGCTTCGTTCAGACATACCTCTCAATTTTCTCATGTCACTATGCACAAAAGTGAGTATTTGGTTGAAGGGAGTCATTTTTTTACAGTGAAACAGCACATTTAAAACTTTCAGGTTGAAAGCAGAAAGGATGTAGAATTTTGGTAACACACTGTGCATCATTAATTATTGAATCTTGTTTATACTGTGGTGGAGGTTTCATTGCAAAAGATACAGTTGATGCAAACTGGAAACATTTCTAGTGTTTGCTCCTATTTCTTAAAATAGATAAAGGCATGCTCTGGTTCACTTTCCTTTCTGTTCTTTAGCCATTTCTTCATGTAGAAATAATGATGATGCTTCAGAGCATTTGCTTTCTGATGGCAGTTCTTCTAGCTGAGGACTTAAATCCAAGCTAAAAGTTCATCGTAATGGTCAGGGAGATTAAGCATCCTACTGTCATCAATGTGAATGGAATTCAATTGTATAACCTTACGTGATGAATAGAGCCACTCGTTCTGTATGTGGTGATTATTTCACATGGCGTGTCTCCTGCACCAAGTGTCAGTCTTTCTACAACAAATCAAAAATCACTCAACCTGCCCTGTCCAGGTAAGACAGAAACTGTTTTCATTCTGAGAAGTCTTCTTTTGGCCAAGGAAACCGAGGGGTGGTTCACAGCTCAGCTGTCATCAGTATGCACGAAGTCCTCATTTTCAAAAAGGTGTGTTGGCTTTCATCGTTCCCAAAAGTGATGATTGATGATAAAGCAAGGCCAAATTTTCAGAATGAAACCTGAACCCATGTGAAATTCACCTGGTTTCATGTTGCATTACAAACTAAGACTTGGACCAAATTCCTTGCAAGTCTGGCCAAAGTTCATGAACTACTTTGACGAACCCAGACTGTCTTTCATACAGAATTCAGGCAGTTTTCACACGTGGTCCTGGGGCCACTTAGTATTTCAGGCGGATAGTGGCAAATGTCGATCCTGTTTTCTCCTGGATTTTGTTTTGTGTTGAAGGAATTTGGACTGAATTCATAGTATAGGAAAAATCTTCATGGGTAAAATTCTAAATGTCCTGGGAAGTACATGTGGGAGAGAATGAGAATGCACAGAATCACTGCTCTTTCTGATTCCAATTTAGAAACTAGCAGGTGACATTCAGTGCACTTAGGATTTTGTAAACATTGCTTTCTGGTAAGATGGTATTAATTAGCTACTCATTAGGGAAGTTTTCCTATCAAGATAGTACTATGAGGTTTTATAATTCCAGAAATATTAAAAGTAAGTTAGAACTAGAACAATCTTCACTTTTAGTGACAGTTAACTTAACCTGCTTTTTCTAGGAAGGCTCCCCCTTCCAAATGATGATGTTGGAGTCTCTTTTGTAAAGTGTAGATTGTTGTTTTTAAATACCCTGTCCATTTCATCCATTATAGATTTTGAATCCCACTTTTTTTACCATTTGTTTCAAGTAATTTATGTATTCCCATAATATTTATAAACTTGTCTATTTTTTAATTGAGGTGACATTAGGATCCCCCCCATTGGGTGTCACCACCATAGTGCACCCACCATCATTCTGCCCACAATTCACTTAAAAATATGACCCTCCATCACTCAGTGTTTTGTTAGTTGATTTCCATTATGGGATTAATAGTGTTTCCTTAACTATGGTGTCCTTTTTTTTTTTTTCTTTTCGGTTCCCCGAGTATCAAACAATAATATGTTAAGACATAATATATAAATCACAAGAGGAGAATTTTGAAGATAATACAGAAATTAAGAAAGTGAGGCTATTTTGAAACACTCAACTTATATATCGTTTTATATATATATATGTATCTTTATACTGATCTTCTACCATGTTTAAGATTTCATGTTTAATGCTATAGAGGCTATAAATGTGTCCACTTCTTCTCTCTTCTACTACCGCCAAATTGAGCCTACTGTCATCTGCCTTCTCCAGATTGAGCCTACTGTCATCTGCCTTCTTGATTACTTTGGTAGTCTTCCAATTAATCTCACTTCCACTCTTGACCCTTTATAATCCATTTTCTACAGAGCAGCCAGAGAGATCATTCTAAGCTGTAAATGAGATCATTTTACTCCCTGTTTTAAACCTTAGGATGAAATCCAAATCTCTTTGCTTGATCTCCATGCGCCATCCAGAGCTGGCCCTCACCTGTCTCTCTAACCTCGCCACACACTGGTCTTCCTCTCTGCCTGCTACACTCTGATCATGCTGTCCTCTAACAACCCACACTCACTCTCACCTTGGTGACCTTTTCATTTGGTTGCTTCTGGTTCCCTTATGATTGAGTTCTTCTTATCATTGATATTTCATTTTATATACTTCCTTGGAAAGAATTTTCCCAAGTACCCAATGTAAATCTGAGGTGACTCTGTATTTTCTTCCTTCTTAGCCATAACACATTCCCCTCTTTAGAATATAAACTCCATGAGAGTAAGGACCTGGTCATTCTTGTTTAAATCTCCATCATTTAGAAGACTATAGAGTCAGTAAATGTTGAATGTTAGAATAAAGCATTATTTTGTATAACTGCATCATTACTGCCCTCAAAGAGCTGATAATCTCATGGTGCCAGAATAAGAAAACAAAGGAGGCTGTATGTTCTATGCCTTAAATTGATGTATCAAGAGATGCTACAAAAACAATCATTCTTCCATTGTAAATTATCACTGCAGACTGTGGGAAAGGTAACACTTGAACTGTGACTTGATGAATGGGTGATCTTTATAAAACAATCAGATGAAGAGCAAGAAATGACACATTCCAGGAAGAAGAGATAGTATAAAATATTATTCAAGTGGGAAATGACAAGATTTATTTTAGGCCAATAATATTACATTGCCAAAGAGGTAGATTAAATATTGAAAAAATTATCATACACACCTGAACTTTTTGATTGAAATTATACTGTGGAGCATTTTCAATATCTACTGTGGTAGGTAATAAGGGACCATGAACATTTTAAAAGCGCATCATTTGATGTAATTTCCATTAAACCATTTGGTGTTATTACCAAATTTCTTTATGGAAATTTATTTGGAGATAGTGACATACAGAGACAGAAAAGGATCAGTAAGCATGGAATGGAACTGGAAAAGATGGAAAGCAGGGAGAACAGTAGACTGGAAGACTATGCCAGTGTCCAGGACATGGTCCTAAGTCTGGGCTATAATGATAATGTGTAGTCCTCGGTGGGGAGATGAGCAGTGAGCTAGGCTGGCTCAGTCAAGAACATCAGATATCAGGAGGTATGAGACTCAGCATCAGGTAAAGGCTGAGTGAGCCCAAGAAGAAATTCTAAAAAGATCACCCAAATATGGGAGAAACTTTCATGTTTTTATAGGAGTCAGATATGAGTAATTGTTCTCCTAGAAGAGAACAGAGAAGGCAGTTGATGGTGTTACTTACATAATTCAGTGATGTTACTGGTTTCTGTGGACCTCCCAGCCTCTCCATGACTGTACGAGCCAGCATCACATCTGTATCTTTGACAGCAGGAAGGAGAGAGGGAAGGGCTGCATCAAGAGAACAAAAGCCCCCCCCATGAATTCATAGCCAACTTCTGTTGTGTTTCAGTGGCCAGTCTTTGTCCCAGTTATCCTGCAGCTGAAAGTGAGTCAAGGAGAGGGGGGTGGCGAAGGAAGCTAGTTGCCTCATCAGGGAGGTTGCCACTAATGCCAAAAATCTGGGCAGTTAGAGAGGGGATACAAGGATAATGCAAGCAGTAGAGAAATTGGTGAGAGAGATGCCTGAAGCAGAAGGTAAAAGACAAATTCAATCCAAATTAGATTTATGTCAAAGATCTGTGGCCATGGGTAGACCGATGGTGAGAGTAA
The DNA here is from genome assembly GCF_014898055.3 of Talpa occidentalis. Taxonomy (NCBI): domain Eukaryota; kingdom Metazoa; phylum Chordata; class Mammalia; order Eulipotyphla; family Talpidae; genus Talpa; species Talpa occidentalis. The sequence goes on from NW_023601322.1 coordinate 96,815,758, forward strand.
TGTTTAAAAAAATAATTGGAAAATAAAGATCCTATACCTCTAAGTCATAAACAATATTGTAGACCAATGTTACTTCAATAAAAATGTAAATTAAATTAAAATTAAATTTTCTAGGCTCTCTGTAATAAGCAGAAGTAATCAATTCACTAAATAATATGAACTGGAAATAGTAAACACATATAAAGTTTTGGGGTTTTTTCCTACTGTTTAATTTTTTGAAGATTTATTTATTTATGCATACAAGAACTGGGGTATAGGCCAGAGGTGTGGAGGGTAAGAAGATTCACCAGAGACAGAGTGGGAAGCAGAATGGGCAGATCCACTGAAATATACTGCTGAGGGGAGCAGCTGGCAAGTCAGGAGAGGTCTGCTGCACCATGTGGGTAGCTCCCTGCCCGGGGATCAAACTTGTGCTGCAGTGGCTGTGGATAGCTTCATAGGTTGTGTCTTAACCCCTTGTGCCACCAGTGATGCCCCCCTACTATTTAATTTTAAAAACAATCAGTGCAAAAAAAAAAAAATAAAAAAAATAAAAAAATAAAAACAATCAGTGCAACATACGTAAGATGCTGAGGTAAAAATTCAGCACAAGTCTTGGAGCTCATTGGATATAGAAGTTAAAATGGAAAAAGAAGGTAATCAGGGAGCTGAAGTCTCTGGTTTGATACAGCTGGTTCAAAGAAGGTTGGGAGGATAAAGCAGTTGAATTGTACTTACTCTGAGTGTGTGCCCTTGATGAATTGTGTCTCTGGAATAATATTGCAACAGTAGAAACATGAAACTAGAAATCTGAGGTTGTATCCTAACTGGAGGTGACAGTCACATAGCCAAACTGTCTCAGAGTGAGAAATGAAGTCCCAGGATAGGCAAATGGCAGGTGAAAGATTGAGGAGAAAACTGCCTTAGAAATATCCATACTGAGTGGGTGGGAAGAAGGTAGAGAGTCAGCCAAAGACAGTGAGCAGGTAAAGGAAAGACCAGGACACCGCCGTGTTTGAGCACAAAGGAAGAGCTACTAAGAAAATTAGGATGGCCAGGAGACTATTCTGAATACAGAGTTACAGAGACGAGGTCTGGAAAAGCTTTTGGAGCTGGTGTGCTGGAGTTGCAGGCCATTAAGGGGGCACCTTTTGTTACGTAGCGGTAGTGGACATCAAATTGGGAGAAGTTAAAAGGTAAATGGAAGGATGGTTGACTATCTTTGAAGGCTGTTGATGGCATGTGATTTAATGCAGAAGAAATAGCTAGGGTTTTGGCATGAGCTTTCTGTCAGTATACGTTGAACCGGTTTCAAGTCCACCGTTTTAGGGATAATGTAACAACTATAGACATCATTTGGTTTTATGCTTTAAGACACTAAGAGTTAGGTTTCCACAGAGAAATGGCACTTCCCTCCTTGACTCCCAGGGAAATGTCATCACAGATTTATCAGGTTGGTCTTCGCAGTTAGGTTCTGCGCTGCAGCCCTCAGATCTCTGAACTTCGAGGTCCGGATGGTGCTTTTCTGTGCTGTCAGTCATTGTGCCCACTCTGTTTTCTGCATTTCCTCACCATAGGTTTTATGGTTATAAGTCTGGAGGTTCTGACTTTACCCTGAATTCCAGGAGAGATTGGAAACCAGCTGTGAGGGAGCTAGAGGATGTTTCCTAGACCAGGTAATAACACCTGACATAGTAATAGCAGAACATGTCTCAAGGTGAGTTTGCACACACACAGCATCACCACGCCTTGCTGCGATGCGGTTCAGCAAGAGACGTTATTAGGAAAGAAAAATAGCAAAAGTAGATGCAGCAGATTGAAATAATTATATTCACATGGGCCAGACAGGGATGAAATCTTAGCTCTGCTGTGATCTATCTCTATGGTTATAAGGATTAGGCTAAATAATATGGGAGAAATCTATAGTAAGCTCTCCTCTATAGCGCATATCTGATCGTCCCCCCATATTTCACATGAACAGTGTGGGGTGAAGTAACTGGTGGAAGTGCACATAATTTTTAAGTGGCAGTAGTGGGGTTCAAACCCAGCTCCCAGCTTCTACTTCGAGCTGTTCTGAGTGGTGTGGCCACTCCTGTCAATAACACAGTTGGTATCAAGCCCTTAATGTCACTGGGAAGCAATAGCCCTACAGAAATAGGGCTTGAGTTATAATGATACTACTGATAAATGATTATATTGAGTTTCTAAAATATTCCAGCCAGTCCAGGAAGACACACTTCATTTCAACAACCCTCCAAAGCAGTTACATTCATTCTAGCCTAATGATGAGGAAACTAAGGAGAAAATGCAAACATTTGTCCATGATAACAAACCCAGTCTGTGCGTAGTTACGGACAGATTACATTTTCCATATATCCTCTCTTTCACGTGTGGGTGAGTGACTAGTCCGAGTTCTTTCCCACACATGGGGCAAAACCCAGACTCAATGTTGGCTCTCAGCTCCATCTACATGCCACACCACTCCAGGTGGCCCTCAGTACTCTGTGAACAAGATAGAAAAACCTGGAACACGTGTGCAAATAAGTACCTCCTTTTTCATTGCAACCATGGTAATTAACCTCGGTCTCCACACTCCATGCACTGTGAACCCCCCAAAACGAGTGAAAGAATGCCACTTAGCGACACTCTAGACTTTCTCTATATGGAGCATAGAGGTGTGGGCTGACCCACACCCAAGGGTGTCAGGACACCCACTTACCTGTCACACAATGCCACTTCTCAGTTCAAGGGCACCAACTTGAAAATTATGTATTATTGAGATCTGGTCTTTGCCCTTATGATTTTTTTCTTCAGGCTAACCAGATCAGCAGTCTGTTTCCTGCTGTTCATAATACTGTTTACATGTACTAGGAGGTATTTTGTTGATCCTGCTTTTATTCTGAGCCTCTCTTTGCAAAAGATTGAATTACATTTCTTGATCAGTAACAGAACCTGAATGTCAAGTGTAGAAGAGTCAGATTTTTGAGGATTTTCCCATTGTCATTTCCATCCTCGACTGTATCACGACCTCTCTGCATTATTAAAGGGAACTTCTGGGGCCTTGACCCCAGTGTGAATTTAGGGAACCCCTGGGACTCTGAATGGTACCAAATACTTTGATATGAATGGTTCATATTTCTTTCCTCTATCTTAACAACTTAAAAACATAGCCTTAAAAATAAGCAAAGTGATTTTAATGTTTAGTACTGCCTTCTTGAATTAGGACACTATGTTTTAAAATTGCGGCAAATTTGTTGATCAAACGTAGACAACAAAATGAGCACATATCATGAAGGTATCACCTTGCCAAATAACACAGAAGTCTGATAAATTAAGGATTTAGTGGTTATTGGTCTCAACATCATCAGCCAACAGCTGGTTTTAAATGAATCCTGGGCTCTCACAGTTTCAATAAGCCACCCAAGAGCTCCCCTTAACGCTTTTCATAAAATTATTTCTCTTCCCAGTGTATTCAAGTAGATTTTCATAGCAGCTGGGTCTACACAAAACTGATAGCATCTTAAAAACATCTTTGGCAAGATAGATTAAGTTCCAGAAAAGGAAAGCATTTAAAAGTTTATTTTATTATCTTAACCTTTGTTGACTTGAATGATTAAACAGACTCTTTGGCTCTGCTAAAACATTTAGGCCTGGATATTAATTTGATGCTCTTATTTACTTAACCCTTGCCTTTCTCTTTAGCACTAATGAACATGCTACTCATTTGTTGCTGAATGTATTGCGGAAAGGGAATAGATATAACACAATGAAAAGAAATAATTTGTGTGAAAAATATTTTAATGCTTTCCAGATTCAGCAGAAGTTGGCATGGAAACAGAAAGCTCATTAAATTTGCAAATGTTCTTGTTATATTTTATAATCAGTTCTCTTTTGAGTGTGCTCTGTCATGCTTCAAACCACTAAGAGCTGGTGTGTTGAACTGAGCCTCCTAAAATGGGTCAATTGAAAAATAAGTTATTTTTGCAAACATTTGCTGATGAGTAGACAACATTTTCCTTGGAATTCCCTGTTGCAAATTACATTTTGGTTATTGGCTGTATGGCTGAACTCATCAAGTAAGAAAACTAAAAAGAGATACCAAGGAAGGTTGGGGAATGATGACTACCTATTTTACATCACTTTACATCTTAAATATTTTCCCCTAAAGTGAGAGATTGTATAAGTAAATCTTTAAGCACAGTGATCTAGTAGGATAAACTTTTATCCAAAATATGTTGACATAAAAGTAAACATTTTGCATAACTTGACATTAAAAAAATACCACATGATTGCCTGAGATTTGAGCCATTAACTAAAATTTTTATTAGTGACCACACATATAAAACCACATTCCAATCTTAAGCATGACCTTTGACACAGAATTCTGGAGAATAATGTCAAGCAGTTCAAGTAGCCAATGCATTTTCCTTTAGTCTTTTTCAAAGCAGTGGACTTAATATACAAATAATTATTTATTCTATCTTTTGAAGTAAAGACTTCATTCGTTCGCACTTCTTATGACTTGTAGCAAATGCAATATTCTCATTTCTACTGTTTTATATGACTTATAAATATAAACATATACCTTCCAGTCTTTTCAGGCAAATGTATACCATTTCACATTTTCTTGAAAATGGGTGGAGTGAAAGAGAAAAATCTGTGCATATACATTTAATATTATTCCATCTACTTCTTTTGTTTGAATTTTTACAATTGCTGCTTTCTATAAAATATATTTCTAACTAACTTAAAAATTCCTCTAGACATCCCCAAACAATACAGGAGATCCTATTCTCTTTATCTCGTATTTAAGTGAGTTAATTTTCACTCAAATTCAAACCAGAGTTTTTGGTATATTAATCCATATAAATGAAACTATGATTTGCATTAACGCATGTAACTGAGGCATATGATAAAATGTGGAGGGAGAGATAGATTTGGGGTTGGTGATTTTCAATATCCGTAAGGAAGAGAAAGGAAGCTGGTGAGAAAACATTTTTATAAACCTGTATCTAAAAAATGGATAAGGCAATCAACATATGGTAGTTGGTAATATCTATAAATAATAAGCATATTGCAAATAGGAAATAAAACAATTTATATGCAAAATCCAACAAGATTCTTTTACCCATCACTCAGAATTAGTTATGACAAAAATGTTCACGAAGTGGATTAACTAAATAGAAAGCAGGAAAGTATGAGAAGGCAGATTTCAAATGTTGCTTGAGAATTGGCAGAAAGGACTAGAATTCAGGGCTGTATTTCTGATTCTTCCCATCAGATGGGTGGAATAGATGCTCACACACTGACAGCGCATGTGCGGGGAGAACTGTTCCTGTAGGTCTGAATGAGATGGGTCTCTGGAAAGTCATTTAGTGCCAGACAGCAGCATCCTTTCATAAGCCTACCTGCACTAATGTGTCCACCAGCTCCTTGCAGCAGACACAGCCTGTAAATCACAGTGGCAAACAGGACTGGCTTTGTGGGAGATGGGATGTCAGTGGCGAGGTCCTGCTTCAAATGCAGGTCTATCTGAGCTTGGAGGGAGCTGGTTAGGAAGATTTGCTTTTCATCTTCAGAGAAGTCAGTTAAATTTTTGTTTGCAAAATGTTGCTATTCAGACAAACCCTGCTGGCCGCGAGTATATTTCATCTGAAGACTTGATACTGCTTTTATTTTTTAATTTTATTTTTTAATTGAAGTAATGTTGCATATGACATTACAGATGTTTCAGGTGTTCATGTTGGAGAATTCACATGTCACTAGCACAGCAAGATCAGCACTATAACTCTAAACATGTCCTTCACCAAACTGTGGTACCCTTTAACCACTAACTTTTTATTAGCACAATGAACTTTGAATGATAAATACACACAAATAATAATAGTAATGATGAGGGTGATAATGAAACACGATTGTTTTCATAGCTCCACACACCAAGTAGTTTGTGAGTCCAGCATCAATCCATTAGTACAAGGGTCCTAGTGATGGAAAAGGTGGTATCACCCCCCCTCCAATATAGCAATGAAAACATCACAGAACTAGTAACTTAAGCCGCTCTTGCCAGGACAGGAACTGCAGTTGGCTACAGGCTTGAAGGAATTCACTCAAATTAAGAATTAAGATAAGGAAATAATGGGAAGTAAACCAGAGGAGAGAAACATTGGCGCAGCAGTGTGTCCCTGACCTTCTGGCTTGTAGCCCATGTAATGGCTGCAATGTGAAGTAGCAGGAACTAACTTAAGCCTAGAAGCATGAGAACAACAGGTGAGATTCCTGCCCTTCACCATGTCTTCAGAAGAACCTACAGCCTGAACATTCTGCGTGCATTGGCAAGTGAGAAAAAGGCTAAGGGAGACACCCCCAAATTCTTAATTAACAATGCATTCTGTTAATTGGACCTTTTATCAGGCCTATTTTTAGAAGCTGAATTAATCTGTTTATTTAGATGAGTAAAATTGTGGCCCAGCCTTGGGCTAAAGTCTTGACGCCATCGGGATATGGAGGAGATGTTCACTTCGTGCAATTTCGGGATTGTTTTTGGCAATGAGTCTGTGACTGAAGTGGGAGTGAGGAATGAATGATGTGAGGGCGAGAGCTTTGCACACAGAACACTAGAAAACAGACTCGATTCTGAGGGGCATGTGATGCCTTGTTTTGCCTTTTTTTTTTTTTAAGGTTTATGCATTGTTTCTCACATTAAGATTGAAAAGCACTTGCTTTCTTCATAACCAAACATTTAAAATAATATACTGTATCCTGTGGAAGCTCTATGTTTAGTAGGTCCAGAAATCTCCACACAGCTCTCCATAGTGGTTGGACCAGTTTGCACTCCCACCAACAGTGCAGAAGAGTTCCTTTTTCTCCACAACCTCGCCAACATTTGTTGTTGCTAGTTTTTTTAATATGTGCCATTCTCACTGGTGTAAGATGGTATCTCATGGTAGTTTTGATTTGCATTTCCCTGATTGCAAGTGATGTTGAACATTTTTTCATATGCCTGTTGGCCATTCGCATTTCCTCTTCAGAGAAGTTTCTTTTTAGTTCCTCTGTCCATTTTTTGACTGGATTATTTTCTTTGTTGTTGTTAAGTCTCATCAGCTCTTTGCAGATTTTTGTGATCAGTCCTTTATCATTAGTGTTGTGTGCAAAAATTTTCTCCCAGTTGGTGGGGTTTCTCTTTGTTTTTGTTATTGTCTCTTTTGCTGTGCAGAAGCTCTTTAATTTGATGTAGTCCCAGCTGTTGATCTTTGCCTTCACTATCACTGCTTTGGGTGATGTGTCTGTAAAGATGTCTTTGATATGCAAATCACGTAGTGTTTCGCCTATATTTCCTTCTATGTATTTTATGGTTTCAGGTCTTATGTCTAGTTCTCTAATCCATTTTGAGCTGATTTTTGTATATGGTGTGAGGTAGTGGTCAAGCTTCATTCTTTTGCATGTAGCGACCCAGTTTTCCCAGCACCATTTATTGAACAAACTTTCTTTGCTCCAATGCATAGTCTTTGCTCCTTTGTCAAAGATTAGTTGACCATAAATCTGTGGGTTTATTTCTGGATTTTCTATTCGATTCCATTGGTCTGTATGTCTGTTCTTGTTCCAATACCATGCAGTTTTGATGATTGTGGCTTTGTAGTAGAGTTTGAAGTCTGGGAGTGTGATGCCTCCATTCCCTTCTTTTTTTTTCAGGAGAGCTTTGGCTATTCGGGGTTTTTTGTGATTCCATATGAATTTCATCAATAATTGTTCTAAACATAGAGCTTCCACAGGATCCAGCAATTCCACTCCTAGGTATTTACCCAAAGAACACAGAAACATCAATTCCAAAGAACACCTGCACCCCTGTGTTTATAGCAGCACTGTTTACAATAGCTAAGCTTTGGAAACAGCCCAAATGCCCAAAAATAGATGACTGGATCAAGAAGATGTGGTACATATATACCATGGAATATTACTCAGCATTCAAAAAAGATAAACACATGCAATTTGCAGCAACATGGATGACGCTGGAAGGGATCATGCTCAGTGAAATAAGCCAAAAAGAAAAAGAAAAATACCGGATGGTCTCACTCATAGCAGGGATCTAGAAAACTTAAATAAGGGACCAGGAAAATGAATAACTATAAGAAAGTGAAAATCAAAATCAACAAAAACTATGAACCAGAGACACTTTTTGGGGGGTGGGGGGCGGGAGGGGAGGGATTGGGGTCAGAATGGGGGGATTGCAATTGTATGGGGAATATAAAAATAAAATTTATTAATTAAAAAAAATAAAATAAAATAATATACTGTAGATCATTTTGTATGGCGTATTAGTTCATATCAGTTCTCATTAACAGGAATTATTCTATCTCTAGAGATTTTTTTAGACACATAAGCAGGTGCATGAATATTATGGTTGCACCTGCCTGTGCTATCTTTTTCAAGCAGTTCTCCATGAGTATAGATTCTTATTCACATATGCCAAGACTAAACACATTCAAATATGTATCTACTTTTTTTATATGCTAATGCCTAGTAAGAAAAGATAATACTCAAATTTGTAAAGTATTTTTTGGGTGAAGTTGATATAGATCCCTTACCTGTTTTTCAAAATTATCTTTCTATTCAGTGTAGTATTTCAGAATGCCTTAAGGAGAATGTGGCTTAACTTTTAGTCATTCAATGCTTGATTTTTCTTCTTGCTTGTCTTAGCCCTCAAGAGAATCCATTCTCAATGTCCCTTTGCAAAGTTCAATGAAAGCAATCACAGTGATAGTTTTTGAGTCTGTCATCAAAGGTTGGCTCAGATTTCCAGTAGAGTCCATTATAAATGAATTTTTTCTTGATGGTTTTTGAGGGACAAACAGTTCCCTTGACTTGAATATGCAGGAAAGTTTGAGCCCTGGCTAGCAGTCAGTTACCTTTTCTGAGCAGACTTACTCTTTTGTATTTCTTAAGCGCTGAGGAAGCCAGAAATTCCTAAAAATCCAGCACCAGAATTTCTCTTAGGAATATAAAGTTTTGATACGGAAGAGACTCTAACTTATTTCTTGCATTTAACATAAGTTATAGCAGCACCTTGCAGTTTTTCAGCCTTGATTCTTCCTTACTCTCAATTTATTTTTATCCTACTGAGCTGTTCTTGAGAAGGTAAACATTGGAAAGATTGTAAATCATTAGTATGGTTTTATCAGATGTCTTGAAAGTCTGAAACTATTTGTCTTCATTAGCATGGCTGATATATCCATCATATGGCAAAAAGCCACTAGCTAGTGTTTAACCATCTTTATTGATTATTTTTACACTTTGTCATAGCTTTGCTGTTTAAACAATTTATAATCAACAGGATCTGTAATTTTGACCGTGAAGACAATAGCCAGGAATATTATTTTTCCTTTTAAAATACTGTTATTCTTTTTCTATCTAGTAGGTAGCTACTATGTTTAAATTAAGAACTTCACCCCCTACTTTCATTCTCTGGCACAGATCAACTGACATTATTTCCATATTGACAAAGCAAAGTGTCTGAAGACTCTTCAGGGTCAGAAAATTCTAGAAGCCATTCTATTTGTGTTGTCTTTTTCATTTGTAACACATTTACTTTTCAGTCTTCCAATCTTTTGATTGGGAGTCATTCATGATTATTCGATACTATCATAGTAGGAAATGAATTTTGAGGAGTTACAGGAGGAAGAGACTATCTGGAGATCTCTTAGATATTTTGGATTGGCCCAGAAAATTAATATAGAGATTTACAACTTCACCCTTCTTTTTACAATTTTAGCCAGAAAAGTCAAACAAAATTGAAAAAGAGCAAGCTTGGTATGTCACCAGCACCACGTTGATTGTTAATGCTGTAATTCGATCCTGGACTGTGGTATTACTTCCACTTTGGAGCCTTGTAGCTCTAATAAAATGTGTCAAAGAAGAATGCAAAGCTTGACTCATGGTATCTACCCAGAATTTTACATAGTAACTGTTAGAACAACTCAAGATTTTAGAATGTGTCAAATGAAATGGCATGTGCCCACAGGGTTGTAGTTTGAGAAACTGTCACAATTTATATGGGATTTCTTTCTGTGGTAGAGGGTAACACCCTTGGTTGTCGCAGTCAGAAGGAATCCAATGTCTTTCTTTTCCTTTATTTTGAAATGTGTCCACTGTTTTGTATAATCTTCCCTCTGTATTTTGAATTAATAATTCTCATAAGGCACATTAGGGGCTGCCAGCAGCCAGCCTGTGGACCAGATTCTGATAGTAGATTCATCTTATTTGGCGTCTCCAAACTACTTGCTAGCATTCTTTTCCCTTTTATTGAGGTAACATTGGATTTGAGTTAAGGCTCGCACCTCCTCAGCTCACAGCTCCTCCTCAAATGTCACTTACCACACCCACAATGGAAGTCTCCATAGTCCATTATCCTCGGCCACTGGGCACCCTCCTGCCTTGTTCCCGCCCCTTTGAGTAGCCTCAATTCCATAGTCACATTTCTAGGGTTTGCTTTGGTTTGATTTTGTCTGTTCCTGTTTTGTTTCTCTATAGCCTATATGTGAGTGAAATCATCTGCTGCTTATCTTTCTCCTTCTGACTTAGCATCATTCCCTCCAGGTGAACCCATCTTATTGCACATTGATTGAGTTTATCTGAATCTACATATCATTTGTTTAAAATTATGTGGAACTCTTCTTACATTGGTGATTACCAACCTATGGCACTGTAGAGTTTTTTTGTATTTGTTCACCAGGTCTGTTCAAAGGTTAAAGTCAGCATTAGCTCAAATTTTTCTGCATCATTTTTCTGGAGATTGGAGAGATGGGTACAGAAACAAATGTATATATGTAGAGAGAAATCATTCCCAAACCCAAGGTTTGATAAGATTAATCTAATTATTTTTTTAATTCTTTAATGATTTTTTTATTAAGATTAAGAAGTGACATTTATTGAGTACATGTTGTGTGCCTAGAACTGCATTATCCACTGATTTTCTGCATAGAATCTTATATCACGTATGACTTTAAGTATATTTTAATCCCAAAATAATTTTTTAAATTAGTGACAGACAATACAAACATCTACTTTCTTTTTTATATAAATAAAACTTAATTTTTATATATATTAATTTAAAAATTTTTTTACATCATTGTTCATTTTTAAACAATATTTGCTTCCCCCCACCATCAGTACTGAGGGCATGAACTGTGTGGCCAGGTAAGCCATATTACATAGGTGAATTGTTTAGCCAATTATAAATCCACTATTTTTGTTGAGTATTGTGTTCAACTTTCATGATATAGTATCTAAGGATAATCAAAGAAAGCTTGATACACCTTTGCTGTAATCTAGTTATATATGTTTATCCATTCACTAATGGTATCCCTTTTTCTTTAAAGGAAATAAAGGTAGCACTTATAAACTTCAATTCTTTTCTAAATTTTCACCAGGCATCCTTTTAATAATTATTCTAGACTTGACTTTAGTCAATAAAAGGTATCAGTCCATATTTTTCAGGATTTACCTTCTTGCTCTTTCTCCTATAATTCCCCCTACAGCTCCTGCAAAAATGATCTGAATGATAATTTCTGAACAAATAGTATTGTGAGAGTAACATCTTCAGACTAAAACAGGCTAAGAAAGTCATTTCTTCAAACTAACTTTGATTCCCCAAGCCCTTGGTTTGACTTTCCCTTCCTTTTATGTTCCTTCCTTTTATCCAAGTACAGCAGTCAAACAAATACTACCAAGAATAGGACAGGGGATGCAAGATTAAGGGTCTAATATTCACAAATTGGGTAACAATGCCTTGTGCAAAAGTCGACTGGCAGTTCCCTTGAAAATGTTTCTTGTTACCCCTTAGGCACATCTGTTTCATACTGTTTTTTCAACATGTAATAATTTCCCCCAAACACTTCACAAGTCAAGAATCACGGACAATTGAACTCACTATTAATGTTTATGAAATTTCATCTCAACGGTATGTCATGTTCTGAAGCTTCATCCCAGCTGGAAAATGATAAATCATTTTCCCTCTTTTTTCTGTTCCTTAATGGCTAATCTCTTGTATCACACAAGCAGAAAGGTTGGCAGTGTTTCCTGTGTAAATAAGTAATTCAGTTTCAATAATGATATGGTAGGCATACTTCTTATAATCTTTTTAACCACATATGGGAGTCATAAAGGTTGTAGCTGATGAGGTGGTAGAACTGGTTACTTATCTGAGCATTCCAGATTCCACCTGGTTTTTAAAACATAAACTTTGTTCCTTATGGGTGCTGAAATCAGAGACCCATTGAAGAAAAAAAGAAGATGTATAAAACATGTATGTGTTTTGAAAACTGGGCTATTGCTTTCAGATCTATTAAGATATCAGAGAAGTATTTTCCATTGATCTTACTGATTTGTAATACTATCCCTTCATGTGTTCAAACACAGAAGACAATCAGTAGTTGCTTTTTTATTTTTTTTTTCTTTAAATAAGGCAAAAATTCCATGTGATGTTTACTAAATTAAAAGAACATATTACACTTTGAATTAATTTTATAATCACAGGAAGAAAAAAATCGGCTATGTGGTACATTCCTTTGATAAATGGGATATCAACTATCTTTAAATAAAGAGAGAATTGGCCCTGTTAGAAATTGAAGCTAAAGCTTATTTCGAGTCTCCCTTTTTTGTAACTCTCTAAGACAAGTTAATTTTTACCCTTGATATTTTTGTCTGGCTTACTTACATCTAAATTTTGAAATTTGTAGTAAGTAAAGGACATTTGAAGTAAAAAAGAATTTGAATATTATCAATGTGGTTTTCCAATAAGTTATAAGTGCAAATAAATAAAACTTTAAAATTTTAATATAAATATAATAATATAGCAAAAATATAATAAAATGCCTTTATAGCCAGTTACAACAACTTAGCATTAAAAAAATTACTACATATCATTAAATAACATCAACTGCAGCCAGGAAATTAAAACCAAAAAGTAGAAAGCTCATATTATGATTTCTAGTATCTATATCATTATAAAATTTAGATTTAATTTCATAAATATTGGGAATTTCTGTTCTGAGATTCCCAAAGAAACTATAACTTTCACATAGATTACAACAGTCTCTTTCACCAGGAGCTCAAATCCCGGGACCCTTCTGAACAGGCCCTCACTATGGGAGGTCGTAATTCCTTTACAAAAAAGGAATCGCACCTTGTTCTGCATTTGCCCTAGAGGTCCTGAGTAATACTCACATGTTTAAAGTTTTTATGATTTAAGAACCAGCGTTCTGGATTACAACCTGTGATTGATGTGAAAATTTGGAATCCTTTCTTCAATGCTATTGCAACAAAATGTTTTTTTTTTCTTTTTTGGAGGCAAAGTTCTCCTTTACTTCTTCTAATTCAACTTTCAAAAACACTGGATGCAAGATCTTTAACTGGCAGTCTGTGGGTCACATCTCCCCCTCAAATGTATTTTTGTTTGGATGATAGAATGTTCTAAAGTAAATTTGGATGGATCACAACCATTTGAAGTCAGAAGCATTGGTTTCCAAAACATCTTCCTGCCTTCTGGTTTTTCTTGAATCAGGTGAAGAAGCACAGGGCCCTCCCCTGTGGTAAAATCAGTGGAGTCCCCAGTTTCCTTTCAGTCCCAGCTTGGCTCCTGTTCAGCTGTCTCTCCTACTTCCTTCTGTCTTAAAGCTGCTTCCTTATTTATGTTATCTGCCTGGTTCTTGAGTTTACTCCATGTGCACAATCAAATATAAAGATAATTATAGAGCGTGCAAATGTGTCCTAATTTGCCATCAATATTTTATGGAAACATGCAAATTTCAGGGATGCTTTCAAATCACAGACTGTTTCAGTTTTGTGTAACCGAGCAAACCCTGGGAGAACACCAGAAATTCAGGTCGTGGAGTAAAGGGCAATGGAGAGAAGCCTCTTGTTCTTCTGGAAGAAGGTTCCTAGAATAACCCTACTCCCAGTAAGATTACTCTCGGTCAGCCCTTTCAAGCACATGTCCCACAGCCACTTCTCCTGGGAGATTTTGTCACCTACCTGGCAGTGCTGTTGGGGAGCAAGGCCTCTCTGCCTGTGACTTCGGGACCAGAGCTTCCTCTCGTCAATTTGGAGGAGTGTCTTCCTAGATGATTTTGATTCCTAGGTCTGTCAGTAGTCAGTTGGTATTTCTCATCCTGCCTTTTTACATTTCTTCTGTGACGGTAGCTGATGGCCGATGAAGAGCATGATTGGGGGCAAAGGAAATGGAAAAACACAAGAGAAAAAGGGCACAGATATATTTATAGCAGAAGAGATTCCAAACACATTCATGGTTCTTGATTCAGGTCTGCCTTCTTTGGTCATTCTACATGCTCCAGGAAGCCTGGGATAAGGTCTATCTTGTTCATTTTCTAAACTCAGTATCTAAATATTGTCTTTTTAAAAAAGATTTATTTATACAAGAACGCGGGTACAGGCCAGATGTGGGGGAGGGTGAGAGGATTCACCAGACAGAGTGGGAAACAGGATAGGCAGATTGACTGAAATACACTGCTGAGGGGAGCAGCGGGCAAGACAGGAGAGGTCTGCCGTACCATGTGGGCATCTCTGTGGCAGGTGGGGAGCAAACCAGCACTGCAGAGGCTGCAGACAGCTTCATAGCGCTGTGCTCAACCGCCTGCGCCACCAGGGAGGTCCTTGTCCTTTTTTTTTATGGTAGAATCGTAATAAATCCATGGTATTTGAGTTGCATGGCCAACTTTTACCCCTCGGTTATGCATAGATTCACCATTTACTGCAAGATGGAAGGATTTATCAGCAAATGAGTAAATGGGAATGCAATTCAAAGATTGTGATGGTTTTATGGAGAATGTGATGATTAAGAGGGTAGACTCTGGAGCAGATGACCAGCATGAGTTAGCTGTGCTTCTGACAGTGAGTGGTCAATACCCTAGCCTCTTTGTACTCAAGTTCCTTAATCTGTCCAGTAGTTGTTGTGAGGAAGAAAAAAGTTGGTCTATTTTTTGTATGTATTTTCATATTTTTACACCATCACCATCTCCTATATCCTATGACACTTTCTCTCTATATCCCTTTAACTCAGAAATGTCAGTCACTTATTAATGCCTGCTAGTTTTTATAGGTATTGGATTTTGTGTAAATTCCAATATTTGTCTGTCTCTCTAATTTGCCTTACTACCCACCATTCCCTGGAACTCTCCATTTTGTTGTAAAGGTAGTGTTTTGTCTTTCTTTATGGCTGCATAGTATTCTAGTGTATGGATAGTCCACAACTTCTTGATCCAGTTTTCTGTGGACATAGGAGAGTATCTCTAAAGCTCTTAGTATAACATCTGGCACATAGTCTCACATGGGTACTCATCATTATCATGTCCATCCTCATCCTTGTTTATAAGCTTGGACTGTTCTCTCAAGTTTCCCTTGGAAAGAATAGCTCCGTTTCAATAGCAAAGGTTTTACAAATAAAACTGATGCAATTTTATTTTTGTCCAAGCATCCAGACAAGTCTCTTCAATTCTTTTCTCCCCTACGTCCTTGGTTTGTACCACCCTGGCTTCCTCAAGCAAGGGCAATACTTCTCAGGAGCCCTAACTCTTCTGAGTCTCATTTAGCTGTGTGTGGCCTTCTCTTTGGCTATTGTCCTTAGGAAATACTTTACCACGGCCCTGGAACCCTAAATCACATACGACAGTGATTGTAGACAGTTTAGAGTTTAGACAGTTGTTCTAATACATTTTCCTTGCCAGTGTTGAGGCTCACCTGCCATCTTTCTGCTTGTTTGCAGACCTTCTGTAGTTTGCCTTTACTTAGTATTTTAGCAATGGTGCCCATGGAGAGATGGTACTCACCTCCTCTGCTAAAGAATATGTGAATTCATATTTGTCACTTACATATAAAGAAAACAATTCCTGCATTGACTAGGGTTAGCACTGATGATAGAATACAATAGAATGAAACTGACAGTATCTTTTAACAAGAAAAGTGAACTTTTTTGGAGGGGAAAGCAAACATTGTTTAAAAATGAACAATATTGGGCCTCCCTGGTGGCACAAGGGGTTAAGACGCAACCTATGAAGGTCACCAAAGCCACTGCAGCACAAGTTCGATCCCTGGCCAGGGAGCTACCCTCATGGTGCAGCAGACCTCTCCTGACTCACCCGCTGCTCCCCTCAGCAGTGTATTTCCATCAGTCTGCCTGTTCTGTTCCCCGCTCTGTCTCTGGTGATCCTCTCACCCCCCACACCTCTGGCCTATACCCCAGTTTTTGTATGTATAAATAATAAATCATTTTTTAAAAAAGAGTAAAAGTATTAAGAAATAAAGCTAGAACCAAGAAAAATTAAAAAAAGAACAATGTTGTGAAAATATATAAGTAAAAAAAATGTTTTAAAAAGCAACTCAAGAAAGAAAAAAAAGTGAGCTTTTTGAATCAGCTACATAATCAGTGCTTCCATAAGGCAACCTCTCATAGTCGGTTCAAAATTATGATTGTCACAGATTTTCCAAAGCTTGTTTGGTTGTCCAAAGGATTCCTTTAGCTATTTAGCTACATATTGTTGATTTTTCTCTTTGGACAGACTAACCATTTACTGCAAGATGGAAAGATTTAGCAGCCAATTTCTTCTCTGGATTTCTTTTCTTTTTCCTTTAGCCTGCTAACAGTTCCTGCTGTTAAGCTAAAGATATTCTTTCACCTAAATGTTTCTGCATTCTGTGATGATATTTCCCCATCTGGCCTCTCTTAGCTAGTAATCATTTTATCAACTTCTAGGAATATTCCTCTTTATTTATACGGCACACACGCCCACTGCAATGGTTGTTTTGTAATGCATGATATATTTTGGGCAAACAGAATCATGGTATGATTTACATCATGGAGAAACTCAGGGATTCTCATTTCTCAACACAACGCATATTTCTCCTTCCAATATGATTAGCTATTGGGGCCTGTTGACCACCTTTACAATTAAAACTTTCATTCATTTTTTTCATTTATGCCTCTCCCAGCTCAGTGTTATGCCCTTGTGCTTACCAGGGGGCCTCCACTGTGAGTCACACTGGCCATTGTTAGCTGGTCCTGACTACCGGTCATCTATGTGTATTGAGGCAGCACAAATCACGATATGATAAACATCATGCCATAAACACGTGTGTCCATCATTTTGAGCCAACGGTAATATAGAAGAGGGTTAGCACTCTTCCTGCTTCTACAACCACTTTTATTAACCCTCTTTATAGTTGCCCCTTCCTCTGCTCGTTCCTTAAATCATGGTCTTTCCAAGTGCTCTTTCCTAGATCTTCTCTCTCTGCGGCCTCATAGGCGACTCCACACAGCCCTAGCTAGGACCTATGATTCCCACCTCTGTCCTGCTACTTGAGGTGTACATCCAGCTCCCAGACCTTGGTTGTCCAGAGATGAATCCAATTCAGCACTTCCTTACTGAGTCCATCACGCACGATCATCCACTCCCTCCTAGTGCTCCCTCTCCCCGCTCCCATTGTGCAAGGATTGCCTGGGCCCATCTCTACTGCTCTTTCTCCCCCAGGATCTCAGCCAAGCTTTAAGCCCTGCACATTCTGCCTCTTCCCCACAAAACTATTGATTTCTCTCTCTCTGATTCTAGGACATAGTCCCTCAACTGGACATTTCCCCAGATGTCCCTCTGAGTTCAGTTTTCCTTTTGTGATGCCATCTCCAGCCCCTCATCCTCCTATCTCAGGAACCATCTGTGGCTTCCCGTACCTGGCGCAAGGTGCATGTTTGATTTCTATAGTCTCCTCGGTTTCTCCAGCGGAGTGGACTCACTCTGTGTGACGATACCTGCCTGTTTCCCCTGCTCCCCCACTTGACAATAACCTGTGAGCTCAGGTTCTTGCTCCTCATTCAGTCCTTGGACCCAGAATAGTAAGGCTGCACAGGAGATGCTTAACAGACCCTTAAACATTGTTGAATGTTCCTCAGTTTTCAAATTTTGTAATATTTAAACTACAAAGCAAGTAGAAAGAAATTGTAAGCACAAACTGCATGATGACAAAGTCTGGAATTAGATGTCATGGGTTAAATTTCTGGCTCTATCAGTCCCTAGTTGAAACTTTTGACAAGACACATTTTCTCACCATAATGTAATCATATAACACTCATCATTACTGAGAACCAGAAAAAAATGACAGTAACATCTTGAATTTATGATGTCTAATGGCCAGAAGCATTTCTTTTTTTCTTTTCTTTTCTTTTTTTTTTTTTTTTTTTTTTGCTCAGCATCCCTTTGCGGTAGGCTTCCATTCTAGAAGGTTCTGAAGAGAGGTAGAGCTTCTTCTAAAACAGTATTAGGAATTCAGTCTTGACTACATAGCAGGTCAGGAAGAGTCGTGAAATTGTCAATCTGTGCTCAGAGGGAAAACAGCTATGTAAGACAGTTTTATATTCCCGTACATCCAATTTCTGAAAAATTCCAAATATTTGGGGGTGAGAATAGGTACAATTTATTTCTGCATTTCAACTTACTCCTGGACTCTTTCTCCATATTTTTCTGGAGACATATTTTTTTCCACACCCACTCAAACCATCTGTGTGCCAGGCAAGTTTTCAGAGATGTAAAAGCGACCGAAATATGTCCATTCCATTTATTTAGAAAGGGCTATGACTAATGATACTGTGGGAGGAGGTGGCACAGTTGATGGAAATGTGGGTTCTGTGTGCACACAGCTAGGTCTTGGCCACACAGTGCAAGGCTTTTGGCCAGCCCTCAGTACCTGTGCTTTCCACACTCACCCTTCTAGAATCTGCCACGGGAAGATTCAGTGGCTTTATGACCTGGGGGTGTCCCCTGTGACACCAGGGTCCTCTGCTATCAAATGGAAACATTTTAAAAATTGTGCAGATTTTGCATTCTATCCTATAACATGCCAATGATGGTTTCACATGAAAATGTTTGTATTATTACAATTAATTAACAGTGATTCTCAAGGAAGATGTACCATGTTTATCACTCTTTTATTTTTTAAATATTTCTTTATTAAAATATATGAAGAAGTGGGATCCTATATTTCTGAATCATAAACAGTGCTGGAACCCAGTGTTACTTTCCACTGGCTTACATCCTTCATGTCACCCAATTAGGAAAGTTTGGGTCCTGGGGTTTGCAGCCCAGGCCATGGGATTTTGTTCGAATTTAGGAGAATTCTTACACCTGTCTCCTCTTGACTTGCTAATGAATAATTCCTGAAGGTCTTTTGCCATGGTCACTAATGGAATATTTAAAAGGTAGCTCAGGCACCTAACTGGTAGCATTTCCACCTTTGAGATAATTGAGGGATATAAAATCAGCTTCCTCAAACAGAAAATCTCTGTTTGAGGAAATGAATCTGCCTGAGGTGAGAATTACCTGTCACTTTCCTCTTTAGAGCGGGTTAACAGTGGAAACTGAACAAAGAAGTTGTAAAACATCACACTTTCTTGTAAGCGTTGAGACAAAATGAACAGACAGCAAGCTGGTCATGCTCAGATATGAGTACAAGAAGTGACCTATTTATATATTCAAATTTCAGAATATTTCTAAGCCCCACCATGTGTGCTGTGAAGGTTTTTCATTTTAAATTACTTTTGTTAGATAATCCTGTTTAAAGTGACGTTTTGATTTATCGCCACTAATCAAGATTCTGATGCCTCATGGACTTCTTGTTTGTATCTGTTTTTGTTCTTTGTTACATAAATATGAGCTTTAGATATAAAATTCTGACTATGTAATATAGGGCTAATGAGTCACAGATGGAAAGATGCTGGCACATCATCATCTAATAACATTTTAAACTCATATTCCATAGTAAAACAAAAGCAAATTGTACACATCTGTTTTCCAACTTGTAGCATTTCTGAATTTGTGCAGAAGGATGTTTAAAGGACTTTTACTTGGGGAGAAGGAAAAGAGGATACAGGTCATCCCCCGCCACTTAATAGCCTTATCGGAAAGGATTTGGCAAAAGGGATAAGATTTCCTCTTCTTGGCTTCCTGAGAAGTCCCAGTTCTAAAGGAGGAAAATCAAAGGCATTAGGGCTGAAGACATATCTTCATCCTACAAACATCATTTTATTGGCTCTCTCAAAAAGAAAAATAGATAAGGGGAAAATAAGGGAGAAAATAAACCAAAACTAATGCAATTTCAAAAACTAGAAACTTTCCTGTTTTTTTTCTTCCTAAAAATAGACTCAAAATAGGTTTGAGAAAAGGAGAGGTATATGGGAGTGAGCCTGCAGACGTGGGAGGCCATGCACTCTGTGGTGGCTGTTCAGTTTATCTGTATGTGAACATGTTCTGTGTGGGGAGAGAACTTGGGAAAAAGATTCCACTATCACATGTGGTTGGAAAAGAACTGGAACAAAGGCAGCATTTCTCCCCCAGTGCCCCCCAGTTGATAACGCCTGTGAGAATGCGGTTTTTTGTTTCGTTTAATTATTATTACTGTTATTATCTTCTTATATTATTGTTAATTTTGGGGCAGCATTTGATTTCTCCCCTCAGGTGTTGCCCCCTTAGTTTGAGGATGAGTTTGACCATAGCACAGTCCTCCAAAAGATCTGTCTCCCATTCTCCTTGGTTAAAGAATTCCAAGTCACTTTCCTCCTTGAAGGAGTAATGTGAATAGCTGAGCGCTTTTGGGAAAGTCACACGACAGAGTGATTCCTGCTGAGTGTGGCCATTGCCTGCCCTGACATGAAACACCCATGCTATGAGAGACAGATTTCCACCCATCACTCCACAGACATCCCTGAAGCAGGGGAGACCTGAGCCCCACATATGATTGGAGAGAGAAATGTTGACATGTGGGTGGTGAGATCACATTTTGTGGGGCATCCTGCGCGTATTCCAAGGACCCCTCTGATGTGCTAGCGAGTTTGTTCACTGTGGTCCAGAGAGGACTTAATGAGCCTATTGTACCTCCTGACTGTAAACATTCCATCCACAGAGGAAAACCAGAGTGTTGTCATCACAGCAAGCGGCGTCTGCAGTCCCCCCGACATTGCACTAACATTTTGTAAAGTTTCAGGCACGTTAAGAGTGAACAGTGGACGCCACCATCCCTGCTCCCTGGGGCAGCGACAACAGGAGCATTCGCCCTGCCATCCCTCTAAGGAATGGGGGTTTCCTGTGTGTATTGTTTGTGGTGTGAGATGCTCGACAAGACCTAGCGCGAGACAGGGTGACAACAGTCTCACCGTGTTTGTCCGCCAGTGCGATGTCCATGTGACGTTTTGTGTTGTGTCGTTTTGGTGCTGTGCACGTCCCCAGGGCCTGCCAGGCTTCCCCACAGTTGCCGCTCTGCACAGTAATCAGATCCTCACCGTCAAGGTTTGTGGTTGGCACCCGTGCCTGCTCAGTCAGTGCCCACAACCAGCATAAGAGCGGCAAGAACGGCTGAATGGGCTGGCCGAGTCCTGTGCGCCCCCACCAAGTTTCTGGGCCCTTGGGACCTCACTGACATCAGTGAGAGGGGGAGGAGGGCCAAACTCCCCAGCACCTTGCCCTGCCTCCATGGCTCAATTGGCATGCGCCGCAATCCTCCAGGGTACGTTTGGCCCATGAAGTCATCCTAAGGACTCTGGACTGTGGCCATCAATAAAACGGCAGCCACGTTCATGCCTCCCTATGCTGGTTGACAATTCTGACGGAAACTGAACTGGTGCTTTGTCTCTAGATCCTCTGCCCAGGGCCAGGATGCAGCTGACGCAAACTCACCTGCTTTCTTCCATACTCTCAATTATTAAAAGCCCCCCCCCCCGCCCCACCACGTTGCATTGATGGGGTATAAAAAAGACTCACTCTTCAGTGAACCACCTGGTCTCACCACCCCGGGCAGGGTTCTACTCCTTTCCACAAGAGCCTGTGGGTCTGAGGTCAGAGACAAGGACCAGTTCTGTTTTGCTCAATGGTCATTATAAATCTAATGTGTCTCTCTTTATTTCTTTCTTGGGACCTTCTGATGTCTCTTCTCCAACTCTCTCACCTCTGAACTTCAACCTTTGACCTCACCTGACTGATCAGATGGTGTTTCCTAAAATCAATCATGGCTTTCTCTCTGCTGATCAGCAGCTCATTAAACGCCGCCTGATAAAGGTAGTGCCTGTCCTCACACCCGTCTGTTTTCTCCCTGGCGCTCAGTGTTGCTCTGTGCCCTGTCGCTTTACCCATCGATCTCTCATGTGCAGGGAGGGTGGGGGGAGGCGGGATTTCTTTGAAAATTTCCTTGGACGAAATTTTGTCCAGTGAGCTGCATTTGTTGGAAACATAGATGAACATACCAAAAGCCAATCTAATTTTTTTTTTTGAAACTAAAAAAGAGTATTTCACTTGTATCCAAGAATAGATGCAGTTCCTAAGCTCTCTGGTTTATAAATTATTATACAGCCTGACCAGAGTCTGGTATGCTTCGTTTTATCGATTAGATAATTTTACAGGTTAGGAAAATCACATTTGTCCGAAGACAAATGCAGCCTTTTTCTGAAACAAGGTGACTGTTACCAATGCGGCCTTATCATGGACACAGTCGTGCAGAAGTCTTACAGCAGCTCTGCCTGAGCAATGATTCTAGTCCTGTAAGAGTCGAGCGCCTGTTCCTGAGCTGCTCTGATTTAACAGCACCTCCTCAGCTCACCCAGCATGAATATTTATTTGCTCCCTGCTGGCAGGCAAATTGCCTACAGGTTTCATGTTTCTGGTTGTTCTGGTTCTTTTCATAGTGTAAATGTGGATTAGATAATACAAATTTAAAGTGTTGAAAAGAAGACCTGGGTCCCTCTCTTTCATGGTCATTGTTGGCTGTTCCCTTCTGCCTATAGGGTGACCAAGGACAGGCCGGGCCCCCAGGGCCCCCAGGCCCCCCAGGCCCGAGGGGGCCTCCTGGAGACACAGGAAAGGATGGCCCCCGTGGAATACCCGGCGTGCCTGTGAGTTGCTTTTTGGGTCGTTTTGAGAACTGAGGATTGGGATGGGGTGGGATTGGGAGGGACTAGGGTGTTAATGGTCAAGGGGTGGGTAGGTGGAGGGACATGGGGTGATGGGAAGGCTCCCAAGCAGAGGGCTCTGCCAATAGGATTCTGCTGCCCCCCTCAATCCACAGGGGCACCCATGAAACCACAGACACCTGGAGGCAGCGATTGCACTGGTTTTCAGGGGAGCCTGGAGAACCTCTGACCTGCAAGGTCACTTGTCAGTAGGTTCTGACTAGTTCAGAGGACACTGGGGCGTGGGGGGGTGCTTTGCTTGGGAGATAAGCCTGGAAAACTAGGCAGGAGGTTAATGATGTTTTCTAAGGGCTCTATAGAGGAGACAATGAAGTCCTGTTCTGTTCATGAAGGCACAGAAGAAAAATATGTCTAATATTTAATCCCTTGCAAATAACCAAATTACCCAAAGAACCAAAGAAATTGCTAATAAAACAGTAAAATTAATGGTTAAACCACCAGTGAGTGTGGTTTGAATATCATTTGTTCTTTGTATATGAAGCTAATTAATGAAAATGAACTAAAAGTGATCTCAAGACTTAGGTCTTACTAAGATTAATCAGGTATCAATATACAGTAACATAGGACCCTAAAAAAAGACTGGATTTGATAGAAGCAACTCAGCAATTTAAGGAAACATGGAAAAGGTCAAAGTGTTTTACCTTTTTCCATATATTTAAAGGGAAAAGTTTATATGGAAAAATTTTTAATGTCTTTATCTTATGATTTTAGGACTTGAAATTCAGTTTTATCGCTGAATTAAATTATTTAGAGTACTGCTTTAGCTTAAGTTATTTTCATAATGCCAAAGTAATAAAAAATTCCTCCATCTAGTCTGAAAAGTACAAACATTCATGCACCCCGGTGGGTATCATGAAAAAGAGAAAGAGGATTAAAATCGGTTTTTAGTGTTCATAGCATTAATAAAATGATCACTGTTTCTTTTTTTTAAGGGTGAACCGGGAAAACCAGGTGAACAAGGCTTGATGGTAAGTATCTCAATTTATCTTTTTCTATACTAAAAATAATGGGAGGCCAACTCAGTCCCAACTGGGGTCGAAATGACGTGTAATAAATGTATCTGTCCTGTGACCTTGAACAAAGAGTGAAAGTAAGTAAAAGTCCAAAAGTAATATGGCCTGTGTTCCATGGTGAGAGGTCACAAGACATCACATTCACAGAAATGACACAGGAGGAAAAAGGAGACTGTAGGTCTAAAGAACAGGAGAGGAAAGTCACAGGCGAGAGTATGCATTAACAGATCTGCTGGGAGGGAGAGTAAATCCCAGGAGAGTCTGTGCTGCCTCAATTGGAACCAGGAACTCAAAGGGAACAGGTTGATGAACTGCATTAGCACTGTAGACCCTCCTTGGTCATTCCGGGGGATCTTCTGTGCTGGCAGGCCTCCAACCAGACAAAATGGTGACTTGTAGCTCTGTATTGCACAGAAGCCTCGTAGACTTGCCTGTGGAGGTGCAGGCCCTGGTTGCTGGTGTGTTGCTTATTCTTGGCTGTGCAGGAGAAATTGGGGCAGTTTGTTGAGCCCTGGAGAGCAGATTCCTTCAAGCCACCTCTCCCTGTTTCTTCTCCCTGTCTCTGGAGTGTCTCTTGGCCTATTTGAAGATAAGAGCAATATTGGGGACACAGGGAGAGGTGCTGATAGCCCACACTGCCAAGGACCGCTATGTCCCTCTTGTTCTATGACACTGTGATCATGATGACTGACCTTGTCCTTACTCCACATGCAGATACTCAGGGCTCATTTATTTAAAAAAATAATAATAATTAGCCAGGTCTGAGTGAACTTGGCAGTAGGCCAGGAATAAAAACAAATGTGTGGATAGATTGAAGGTCAAAGGCATCTCCCTGTTGGGACCCCTTCAGCACCCCTCCTGGGAAAACCCACCAAGCTGTGTCCCTGTCAGAGCTGCCTTTGACCATTGCTGAGAGCAACCTGGACCAAATCTGACCCATCACCCTGAAATTCTATTCTCCTGACCAAGTTAGAAGCTTGATCTAGACAATCTGGGAGGAAAAGTACTATAGCATACTCTTTAAAAAAAGACCATATGTGAAAATGAAGCAAAACGTTTGCCATCAGTGGTAACTTTGCATAAAAGCGCAGCAAGCGTACCCAGGGTTGAGGGTCACCAGGTAAAGGATTCTTGGGGAACTACATCAGTTTTGAAATTGCTTTAAGCAATTGAAAGCATGTGTAACTTATCTCCTTGACAATGGTCAAAATGTATTCCTCCCCCTACATTCTTCTGTGGAAGGCTCGTGGGAATCTCAGGAGGCCTTTGTTTCCCCTTGGTCTATAGACCTTGCTCAGATTTTGTCATTGCTGCTGACTTTCTACTCTGATGCCAAGGCACCGTCTTAATAGACTAATTCTGAAATAAGAAGGATGATTCTTTTAAAAATTATAATCTTACCTCCCTTAGATTCATATATAGTCTCTGAATATACTGTGTGAATAACAACTTAATCCCAGTTCCCACAACTCCTAGCTTGACATTCAATGGAAACATCCCTGCTCACCCTAAATGAGCGATGATGCTATCATGTTAGTGTGCTCCCATTCCCCATTTCATATAGTCACTTTTCAGATGAAGATGACCCTGGATATTTTTTTTGATATTTTGTTCTCATTTCATGAACACAGCTAAGGATCGCAGCTTACTTGGGCTCACGAGTGTCCAGAGGATATGTGTATACAATAGATACAGTGCATCATACTGTTTTTATTTTTTTTAAGATTTTTTTTATATTTTATTTTATATAATTCTTACATCATTTTGCATTTTTGCACAATGTATGCAATTTCGTTTTGGTTATATTCCCCATACAATTGTACCTCCCCTTATTTTGACCCTAATCCTTCCTTCCCCTACCCCCCGTAGTGTGTCTCTGGTTTATAGCTGCTTGTTGATTTTGATTTTTACTTTATTATAATTAGTCTTTTTCCTGGCCCCTTATTTAGGATTTCTAAATTCCTGCTATGAGTGAGCTCTTGTAGGCATAAAATAAATAAATCTTTAGGCTGTAAAATAAAGATTTATTTATTTTATGCCTACAAGAGGTAGGGTGCAGGTCAGAGGTGCAGGGGGTGAGAGGATCCACCAGAGACAGAGTGGGGAACAGAACAGGCAGACGGACTGAAATACACTACTGAGGGGAGCAGCGGGTAAGACGGGAAAGGTCTGCAGCGCCATGTGGGTCAGCTCCCTGGCTGGGCAGGGATCAAACTCGTGCTGCAGAGATTGCAGACAGCTTCATAGGTTGCATCTTCACTCCTTGCACCACCAGGGAGGACCATCATACTGTTTTTAAAGATGCAACTTTGGGCCTCCTCTGGTGGTGCAGTGGTTAAGCGCTGGTCTTTGAAGCTGCCAGCAGCCTCTGCAGCGCCGGTTCGATCCCCAGTTCGATCCCTGGCCGCCAGCAAGGGTCCCACATGGCGCGGCAGACCTCTCCTGTCATGCCCATTGCTCCCCTCAGCAGTGTACTTTGTCAGTCTGCCTGTTCTGCTTCCCGCTCTGGCTCTGGTGAATTCTCTCACCCTCCTGCGCTTCTGACTATACCCAGTGCTTGTATAAATAAATAAATAAATAAATCTAAAAAAAAAAATAAAGATGCAACTTTTATTGAAAGAAAGCATATAATGTAGATACACATAAGTATATATGTGAGTGAATTTTCACAGTGAACACAGTGACAGGACCACAAGCCAGATCAGAAAAGAGAGTGTTACCCTTTCTCAGAAGCCCTCCTTATCCCCAGTCTCTCTCTTCCCAGAGTTCAGCCACCCTGGCTTCTGCCACCATAGATTCCCATTGCCTGCATTTGAATTGTATATTAATAGAATCATGCCGTATGTACACTTTTGAGTCTGGCTTCTTTCATTCAACATTACATTTGTGAGGTCATCGACTCCTGTTTTAATAGCCTTCACAGCTGCTTTAAAAAAAAATTGGGAGGAAGAATCTTACTTCCTTGACTATCCTGTTAAAACTACATCACTGAAATGGAAGTAAATGAATGAATGGTCTGTCTGACCTTGGGCAAGTCACTTAACCTCTCAATTTCTCATCTGTAAAGAAAGGATAATGATACCTTCTCTGCCTCCCTTATAAGATTGCCAAAGACAAATGCAATAAATTAGAAGTAAGCACTTTAAAATATAGAACGAAGAACTATATGAGTATGTTATTATTATTATCACTCAATTGTTCCCTCTAGAGTAAATTACAGGTGAACATGGATTTATATAACAGATGTATTCCTGTAAAGTTCTGTATGAATCAGATTTTCATAAATCAACATATCTTAAATGTACTGGAGAACTGTGCTATTAAAAGCAATCTTATTCAGAAAATCTTTTGGTAAAGCAATATAATATCCTAATTCCTCTTCCCAGCAAACTGAATTTTTATATCTTATATTTGCTTAAACTATTTCTATGATTTAAAAAAAAACCTACCATTTTTAAAAACCTTGATTTATGTTTATTCACTTAAATGGCACTGTGCATTTTAACCCATCTCAAAGAGAGAACAGGATACTGGAAATACAGTTTTAGTTTCCATGAGGAAAAAATCACCCTTAGAAATTCTGTTTGTTGCAAATATCACATGTGTGTATATTTTAATCAAAGTCCAGTGGGGAAAAAAGTACCATGTCCTAGTGGCTCTGGCCTCAGGACTACCAAGTAGAGTATGTCTGTAGCTTGCAACCTTTTTTTACTGATTTACAAATGTAGGCAAGAATTTCTATTTTATGGGTCTCCCTGGTGAGAAGCAAGTGAAATGATAGTAATAGGAAAGGCATCGTGAACCACAAAGATTTCCATCAATGAGAAGTACTGATGTTGAAACAGATGTGGAGGCCTGGCTTGGCACACAGAAGCCCCTCCTGTGAAGAGTAGGCTATAGATATTAATCGCATTCAGGGTGTCAAACACAGAGCTTGAGAGAGAAACATTCCTTCAGTTCTACCATGGTTATTGCTTTGGCCTGCCATTGTTCATTCTCCATTTTTCATAACACCTCTACTCAGCCCCCAGTGAAAACAAAGGGCAGACAATAAATTGCTCTTGTCTCTTCTGCCCTACGCAAACCCCTGACACTGGTTGGTTTGTGCCATGGAGCCCCCTCCATGGCACACATGGGGACACTGAAGGGCAGTAGAGAATTTAAAACATTTTAGCATATCTTTGATAGTGAAATGAGGACACTAGAAGCCATCTAAAAATCAGCTCTTACAAAACTGTTTATGAGTGTGTCAGGTGGGGAATGCATATTCGTAATCCAGGATATATATTTTATATTGCAAAAATAATCATCTGAAGATTAACAGCATCTCTGATAAAATAAAAAAGACTTGCAGCTCAAGCAGTTCCACATTTGTTTAATCCTCCTGTGCATCTACTCCGTAAACATGACCTTTGGGTTTTTCGAGAAGAATGAGATTTTAAAAGACAGATGTTGAGCTTAAGTAAATTGGACTCCATCGAAGGAAAGAACTGCTCTAGCTCATAAAACTAGACCCAAGGATCAAACCAAGGATAGACCCAATTGGAAGTGCTGGAGTGCTGAGCAGGCCTTATTTTTCAGTTCTTCATGAGTTGAAATGGTTGTTAAAATAGTATTTTTGAAGGTAGCTCTCCTTTTGATATTCTTACTACTTCTTTCTTTGATAAAAGTAGTACAAGTTCTCAAAATCATAAAAGACAAATGATATACATATGTATACCTATATATTATTTATATACAGTGTGTGTATATATATATATATATAATATACACACACGCATGCATGCACATACATGTATATTTAATAGATCAACTAGTCCCAGTTTCCTGGAAATTAGTTTTTGGTCCAAAGTGTACATCCTGCACACCAGGAGTAGGATTACACTCATGTGCATATTGTAGATCATTTAGCGTGTCTGTGTGCTCATGAATATGCATGATCTGTGTCCATGAATATGCAAGAATAACTAAAAACTGGTTTTCATGAAGATAATGGGAAAGTGATTGTATCAATTTCTAGTCACACTATGTTACTGTACTTTTTAAACTAAAGATTTTAAAGATATTGGCGGGGCAGACCTCTCCTGTCTCGCCCACTGCTCCTCTCAGCAGTGCTTTCGGTTGGTCTGCCTGGACTGTTCCCCACTCTGTTTTGGGTGAATCTGCTCACCCTCCTGCACATCTGGCCTGTACTCCGGTTTTTGTATAAAAATGAATAAATCCTAAAAAAAAAAAAAGGAAAAATTTGACCTTAAAAAAAAGATATCTTAGAAGTCCTCTAGTTTATCACTTCACAGATAAAGGAAAACAATATCAGTGTGAACAAACTGATTTTGGACAAATAATTTTTAAAAGCCCATTTCTGAGCAGTTGCACTGTGCATATTAGAAGTGGTTGGTGGCTGCCTACTGGGTTGAGCAATATAGACCGTTTCCATGACTCCGGAAAGTTCTGTGGGACAGTGCTGGTTTAAATAGAAAACAGATCTGAATAGTAGATGAGTATATATTATAGTTCTAAATATAAATCCTGCTGATCAGGGATATTTAGATTCTAGCAGCTAGTGTTTCTGAGCATTGTTGATTTAAAATAGGAAAATAGGGAAAACACACTTAACTCAATAGAAATATTTTTTACTGAGTGTGGTGTAGGGTGATAGGCCTTTGTGAACCATAAATTTGCTTCCTTTATGGTACGCTAGGGAAGTATGCTTAATCACAGAGGGCAGAGGAAGCCTGTTAATTTTTCTTTCTTTCCGGGTCATTTCCATGTAGGGTTCAGCAACAAGAAACAATTTATTAAATATTTAGAAGGGATGCGGTGAGGTCATTTCAGCCCTGGAAATCTGGGAGAGGTGATAGAGTCTCTGTTTGGGGACCTAATCAGAACATAGATTCTCAAATACCTAGTTCTGTCTTTAATCTGCTGCTGGTCGTTAATGCTCAATATTTAGTGTTGGGCCCTGGTTTTGTCAAGTGGTGAGAAAAATGTATTACTACTTTAATTTCCTGAGTTTTAAGAGACCTCTCTTAAAGAGGTCACAGCTTCATGATGCTGAGGAATATCAATAAATGAATCATCCTGGTTTAATGTTTTTCTCTAAAAAGTCAGCCCATGTGATAGAGACTTTAAGAGAGTTTATCTTTTAAAAAATAATTATTCGATTTCAAACTTTTTCCATCAAATAGTCATGAATGCATATAATGGCATGCCATCTTATCAAGGGACTCTGAAAGACAACTGTTTTAGGGAAACTTCTGCAAATAATAGAAATTATACAGTGATATTATTGAAATAAAAATCTCAAATACTTAAGCAGAAACATTTGTCTCAAAACTGGAACTTTTTCCGGTGACAACAATATCATAGTTTGAGTGGCAAAATAATGGAGTAAATCTTGTCACTGCAATTTATTAAGTTTTATATTCATTAGCATGCTGGTTTAAGTTAAAACAAAATTATTCATTTGATAGGTACTACTAACCTAGATACCTAGGATGTAAAATAGATGACCTGAAGAATTTGCTCCTAGTTAAGTTCATTTTACAAATATGTAAATATATTAAAATACAACCAATTATGAGGATGTGGAGAAAAAGGAATCCTCGTACACTGTTGGTGGGAATGTGGACTAGTTCCGCCCCTGTGGAAAGCAGTTGGAGATTTTTCAAAACATCAAAAAAAGATCTACCATAGTACCCAGCAATCCTAGTTATCTACCTGAAGAATGCAAAGATGTTAACTTCAAGGGGTATATGGCCACCTGTATTCACTGCAGCACTATTTACAATAGCCAAGTTATGGAAACAACCTAAGAGGCCAAGAACAGATGAGTAAATAAAGAAAATGTGATATTTATACAGAGTGGAATACTACCCAGCTATAAAAAAAGATGAATTATTGCCATTTGCAAAACCATGAATGGAACTGGTGGGAATTTCTGCTAAGTGAAGTAAGTCAGAAGGAGAAAGACAAATACTGGGGATTTCATTGATAGGTGGAATATAGAGAAACAGTGCAAATGAACAGACAAAACAAACCAAGAAATGTGACTGAAGAATTGAGGCTACCAAAGAGAAGGATGGGGGTGGGAGAAAAGGAAGAAGGAGTCCCATGGACTCCAGTGCAGAACTATGGGTGCTTTGCTGGTGAGTGTGATGTGGTAACATACATTTGAAGAGGTGTGCACCTATCCCCCCAAATCATATGCAGTTTTATAAACCAGGACCTCTATAAAAGTAATTTAATTTTAAAAATATAGCCAGTTAAAATGTGCTAGCAAAACACAGAGGATAAAAATAAGCTCCCTCTGGGCGCAATAGAGAAGACCCACAAAGCAAGCGAGTTATGGCAGCTGAATCTCTGCGGTTAAGATTGTCCCATGAAGACCAATTGGACTGCTTGGGAAAATGCAAGTGATTAAGTGAGACTGAAGACGGAGGCCACGGAAGACGCAGAACTAGAGACTCAACACCCATCTCAGCCTGTCCACTCTTTTCTTTATGCTGTGTTCCTTTACACCCTGTTCAACTAAGTCATGGACTTTTATGCTGAAAACATTTCAGCACACCCTCTTGTATTCTCAACATTTCTCAACAAGTTTTTCCTTTGACATTTCCACACACTCCAGCTATGAAATCTGAATCTTGTAAAACATCGCTTGAATTATACTCCAGACATACATATAATAATGGTTAGAATTTATGTTTCTTGACCTTTGCTCATCAAACATCCAAGTAAAACATGGAATTTTATTTAAGTGCATCTCAAATGAATCCTTCCAAGGTCAGATGAATTTCCATTATTTCTTTCTAATTTCATTTACTCTTTCTAAACTCAGTTTATATATAGTCTGATCTTGTGATGCATTTGACCAGGTTAATCGCTTTCAAAAAGTTAGAAGTAAAGTCTGTTGCCCCAAACCTTTGAGAAAGTCTGATACTAACACTTCACGACTCCATATGTTAGATTAAATGTGTTGTCATGCTTCCCTGTAGAATTAGACTTCTGAAGGTATTGTGTTCATTTTGCCTAGCTTTTATGAAACCAGGGGAAAAAATCTTAAAAGGGAAATAACTTTTAACAGCTTAATAGTTTGGGGCTTTTATCCTCCCCTTCAGAGAGGGACCGCCTCTTTTTCTGTTCCCTGTGTTTTTTATGACAGAAGCTGGTTGTATATTCTTGTATCCAGAAGTGACCAGCAGCTTTCAGAACTTCAGATTTCACTGTGAGCCTTCAGGGACAGAACAGGAACTGTGTCCGCCCCCTGCTCTCTCAGAACATCATTTCCTAATAGCAGGCAACCAGAACTTGCCTTAAAACACCTCCCGAGAGGCATCCTAAAGCACATCATTTAGAAACTCTGCATCCTGTTTAAGTAATTAATACCTTGATCAAATTTGTACTAACATCAGTGGTGTCAGAAAAATTCGTTGACTTTTTTCCATTCCAGGGTCTGCCCAGCAGAAGGCTCTTCTTAATTGATTTTTAAATATGTTTTTATGAGCTGGAAAGTGCAGACAATGCCTTATGGTTATAAAAGCATCTGTTTCTTTTTTTTTTTTTCCCTTACACTGTTACTCATTTTTGTACAATATTTGATTTCTCCCCTCAGGTGTAATCCCCATAAATCTCCCATCACCATGTAGAAGCATCCATTGCTTAGCTGCTTGCTTTGAAGATCAAATTGGGTGGGTAATTCCACCTACTGTTTGCGTAATGGATTTCCATGGTGCATTGGAGTCTGTAGAGCCACATCCACACCTATCACACCCTGTGTTCATGAGACCGCCATGAACGGTTCCTGCTTTGCTCTTCCAGTATAGAAACTAAGAACTGAATCCTTGACTCATGCCGTACTTACTAAGGGACTATTAGAATTGGCCAGCGGTGTCAGAATCATGATGGCAAACATGAGAGTGGAAGCTCCTATGTTAAGATACTGTCATCTATAGTATAAGAACAAGCTTGACTGACTTTATGTATTCATTTATTTCTATCATTTTTATGATTCTCAACACCAGGGACCCACAGCCCTACACTTGACCTGCCTTCCTACCGACATCCCCACCTTCTACCACCCACTTGAGTCACCTAGGGGAATACAAGCAGCTGGTGCTCACCCCTTGGCCTTTGTACTGGCTGTCCCCTTGCCTGGAACATTCTTCCCCCATCTGTAGGCATGGCTGTCTGCCCGACCTCTTTCAGAACTCTGTCCAAGGGTCATTATGTCTGAGGCCTTCACTGAACCCCAGTTTCAAACACTCCATCTTCTCCCCAGTCCTGTCCTCCATCTGCTTTAGCACTTACCTCGACACAGTTTTATATTTTACTTCTTTACTGTCTTTCCGCTTCACTAGAGTGTGCAGCCAAGGAGGCATGCTCTCTTTTGTTCATTGCTGTAATCCCAGACTCGAGACAGTGCCTGACATGGGATGAGCAGCCGAAAACTATTGGGTGGATGAATGAACTCAAAAGGATTAGGTGAGCAATTACTGTGTGCCAACCACTGTGTGCGATAAAAGATGCTTAGAGAAAAAAAAAAGAAGAAGCAACCAAACAATGACACTATTGATGATAAATTCAACAAAAGAAGTGTTGTCATCAGGGTGTCTTGGAGAAGAGGAGCTAGCCCTGAGGTGGGGCTGCAGAGCCCTGGATTAGGAGATAGGCAAGGACGGAGGACTAGAAATAGGGCCAAGGGGAGGAGCCCGTTATTGGAACAGACAACAAAGGGTGGAGGTACTGTGATATGAAAGCTTGGCTTATGTGGCCAACTATATTATTGCAAAAGTTGGGACTTGTCCCAAAAACTCTGGGAAGCTGCTGAAAGATGACTGCTGAAGACAAGTATCCACCTGGTAGCCTGGTGCAAGCTCATTCTAAGCACTGTGAGAAAGGATGGGCGGAGACTGGAGTGGCTGTAGATACTGTCACTGTGAGGAGAGGGCTTGGCCAGAGCATGGTGATACAGATCCCAGAGGGATGCTCTTGAATACGTACCTGGGGGACCTGGAGCAGCAGATAAAGGACCACTGTCCAGTGCAGGTGGTTCGCTTTTGGTAAAGGCAGTCCCTCCACCAAATAGGGACCATCATATTTCTTGAACTTGCTCACCATGTGCTCCCCAATATTTTACATAATCTTTAGATATGGAATCTAGCAGGGGTGGGGGAAGGCAGGAAAGAACACCAGAAAGCTCTGTCATTTCTTACCTGTTGGTGACTGTTCACTTAGCTTGCACTTCAGGGTATTTTCTGAAGCATCACGAAAACGTTGGTGTAGAAGTTCTTCATGTTGTTCCTCCATGTTTAGAAGTTTCCAGTGGCTTGTCTGATGTTTGTCTTTTGAATAAAGTTATGCCAACAAAAGGAGTTCATATACTTTACATCACTCAGAGAAACATTGAAATCACAGTTCAAGATTTCCTGGGTCAAATTTAAAGAAATACCACCCAACTGGTTAATAATAAGCTGCAGGGTATTTTCAAATCTTGTAACATATCTACAGAAGTTGTTTTGAAAAATTAAAGAGACCAGTTTATTTCCATCTTAATTGGGTGTGTACCAAGTATATGCAAATATAAAGGTGCCTGCCAAGAAAATGTGTGAAAAAGGAGTAATTCATTGATTAATAAGAATGAGCTAGAAATTTTGACCCTTTGGTTTAGAAAAAATTGCATTCAAGCTTACTTAAGGCATAGGATAACAAGAATGGAATTATTTTAGAAACCTTAGAACATTAGAACAATAGACTTAAGGAATTTTAGGAATAATAAGGGACACTAATTTGACCAGTGAATAATGAACTTATCCAAGTCTTGTGGAAGCTGAAAATATAAAGAAGTTTACCATTATATGCGAGTGAATGGTTCTAATTTTAAAATCAGTTTTTGAGCAAAGCCTTCATTGTAACTTTGATTTTTTTTTTTAATCTGCTGGTATGTTTTTTCTTTTTGTTCTTCCCTCCCTCCCCATTAATCCTTATTTCAGATATGTCCCTTTCTTTCTTCCCTCTCCCTGAGCCACAGAGCCCTCACCGTTTTTACCAATGTTGACTAGTTTTTGTTTTGTTTTTTTTTTTTTTTTGAAGATTTGTTTATTTATTTATTTATTTATACAAGCACTGGGAACAGTCAGAAGCACAGGAGGGTGAGAGAATTCACCAGAGCCAGAGCGGGGAGCAGAGCAGGCAGAAGGACCAAGGCACACTGCTGAGGGGAGCAGCGGGCGGCAGGGGAGGTCTGCGTGCCATGCGGGACCCTCCTCCGGTGGCCGGGGAGCAGCCAAGGATCGAACCGGCGCTGCAGAGGCTGTGGGCAGCTTCGCAACCCAGCGCTCAACCGCTGCGCCACCGGGGAGGCCCATGTTGACTAGTTTGTAAAAGTATTTGTAAGCTTAAATGTAATGACCATAATGACACAGATACATAATGGGGTTATTAAGGATATTAAAGATACTCAAAACACATACAAATGAGCAAAATAAGCATGTAAGTAAGATAAGCACATAAGTAAAATAAATGTGTGTCTCTGTGTCTATACTTACTGAAATGTATGTCTGTGCTTATATTCAACACTGGTTTATTCCTAGTACCCTCCCATACCCCACTGGCACCCCCTGTAATGAATGACACTCTCCCTGGCTTGCTAGCAGTGAGATCAAAGAAAAATATGTACATTTTTGGTAGCTGAGAATATGTCCTTGGCAACATAGTTATGAATAATCTACAAGACATGTATTCCCAATTCATATTTGGAGTTTAGCAAAAATAGCAGGTTTCCTAACAGTGAAGAGGAATATTTATTTTCCTCATAGCCATCTTTTGACTTTCATTAAATATGGTGTTCAACAAGAGAACTAATATAATTTCACAGATTTTAGAGCAGTGAGCAGTCTTACTTGATCTTGGGTTTAATGTCTTCCTGTAACAAAGTCCACACTGAAAAATACCAGCTATGCTAGTCTCTACTTAAAATATTTGATTCAAAATTCTCTCCTTTTTGTGTCTGAAATACTCTTTTCCAGGGTTCTGCATTAATGTAATGAAATATCCAACTTTACTCAGCAATGTTTTTTTAAGTGGCAGAGTTCGGTTTATAATGGGAAACAAACCTTTTTGAACATACACATTCACAGTCTAAACATTGAATTAATGTACTTTTTGTTTTATGATTTCCTTTCTAACATCAACATTTTAAGAAGTGAATTACTCTGGAGACACTTGGGGGAAAATGGAATCACAGGCAATGATAAAACCAAGTCTTTCCCTCACTCTCAGATCTATCACTGTGGCTTCAAACCTCTGCCTTTCCTGCACTTTAATGTTAGTTTCCCAAACAATTTACCCAAGTGAGGAAATGATTACGCGTGTTTATGTGTGTGGAGAAAGGGGAAGGAACCAGGGGAGAGCAGGATGCCCTTATGAGGAGGCAGGGGTAATTGAATGAGAAGATCCTGAGGGCCAAGGGAAGGATGGATTCCAGAGTCTGGTTGGAAGCATCGCCTGGTGCTTGAGGTCCGCCTGGGGAGGAATTGATGAGAGGTGTGAATGTTAGGGAAATTTACACCTGATTGTCTCTATTTTCTCTGCAGAATATGACATAGGGAGTTTTCAGTAGGAGTGAGATAGGATAGGAGAAGGTCTGACCCCACAGATATGTCAGGCAAGCTCTTTGAGAAGTTGGTTAACTGGGTGATCCTATAGGAATAGAGAAAGTTGGTACTGCGGGGCACTTTCTCTCTCCTCAGGATGATTAGATGCAGGAACAGTCTTCCTGTGAGGATTGCAAAGTAATTCAAGGAAATGATTCCTAGAATGTTCCTAAACATTGTGTATTTGTAATTTAAGATAAAGGCCAAGGGGAGAAACAGGAACTCTCCTGCACTGTTGGTGGGAGTGCAAACTGGTCCAACCACTATGGAGAGCTGTGTGGAGATTTCTGGACCTACTAAACATAGAGCTTCCATAGGATCCAGCAGTTCCACTCCTAGGTATTTACCCAAAGGACACAGAAACATCAATTCCAAAGAGCACCTGCACCCCTATGTTTATAGCAGCACTATTTACAATAGCTAAGCTTTGGAAACAACCCAAATGCCCAAAAATAGATGACTGGATCAAGAAGATGGGGTCCATATACACCATGGAATATTACTCAGCATTCAAAAAAGATAAACACATGCCATTTGCAGCAACATGGATGGCGCTGGAAGGGATCATGCTCAGCGAAATAAGCCAGAAAGAAAAAGAAAAATACCGGATGGTCTCACTCATAGCAGGAATCTAGAAAACTTAAATAAGGGACCAGGAAAATGAATAACTATAAGAAAGAAAATATCAAAGTCAACAAACAGCTATGAACCAGAGACACTCTATGGGGGGTGGGGGGAGGGGAAAGGAGGGATTGGGGTCAATT
Source organism: Talpa occidentalis (assembly GCF_014898055.3). Taxonomy (NCBI): domain Eukaryota; kingdom Metazoa; phylum Chordata; class Mammalia; order Eulipotyphla; family Talpidae; genus Talpa; species Talpa occidentalis. The sequence goes on from NW_023601322.1 coordinate 96,853,175, forward strand.
TAAGGGAGTTGTAATTGTGTGGGGAATATAAAAATAAAATTTAAATAAAGAAAAAAGATGAAGGCCATGACCAGTTAGTTCTTCCTCTGTGGCTACTCTTGTGCTTTCCTGATGGCCCCCAAGGATGAGTGGAAGATGTTTGATCACAGAAGTGACACACTTGAAAATAGCCCTTCAGTTAAGTGTGATGAAAGAACAAACTCTTTGCAATCGATGGTAGAATACCTACCACTTTGCTCAAATATACTAAACTGAAAAATTGGGGGAGGGGCAAAGTGGAAGAAAAGGGATCAGTATTTTTCTTTCATTATTTCTCAGTTGGAAGACATGGCATTCTAGCTGGTTCTCTTTGCACTCTCCCCACCATCCCAAGCTGTGCCTTGTAAATAAAGTCACCCGAATCCCACCTCAGTCTTTGTGGCTGAATCTCAGCACTGCCGCATTTCCACTTTATATGTAAATATTCCCGTTCATCTTCCTAAATATTGTGTTTCTCCCAACTCCGCTCCTAGTCTGATAGGTTAAGCATCAGCTGACAGTGTCTTTTGTCGCCTCTTCTGGAACCCACCCACTGGGTGCCCCAATAGATCTTGGGGTTTCCTACTGATTTGGAAGCACATTTTTGTGTAGGTTAGTCAGCCACATTTCACAAGAGGAAGAGTAGAAGCAGAGTGCTTCTTTTGTAACACTGTTCAAGAATTTCCTTTGCTAATCTGCTTACTGAAGTCTTGCAGATCATATAATGTGTCTGTCAGCTGGGGAACTGCCTTGCATTTTAACTACTTACAACAGCCTTCGCAGTGAAATTGATGTCATATTTGCAGGTATTTAAAGAAACAGATGCACTGGAATAGTAAAGTTTATCTTTTTAAAGGAAAAATCAGAATCCTGTCACATATGCTTAATGTTCTTCAAAAGAAAAGACTCACTGTGCACTTCCAAATGAAGAGTTTCATTCTCCTTGATGCCCAAGACAGCATATTTCATTAAAGAGAACCTTACAGATTAGGACAGTTTTAATTGGTTGTTTAAGTTTCAGTGTTACAGTACTATGTTAATTGAATTGTTTTTCTTTTTTAGGGTCCTCTGGGGCCTCCAGGACAAAAGGTAGAGTATAAGGAATACTGTGAAAGTAATTATTCTCCCAGGGCCTAGTGGCTAGCCTGAGAGGTGATGGAATTCACTACTGTAGGTCATGCTGGAGCAATCTGCTTTCTAAAAACGCAGTCATGTACTGTGAGACATTAGTTTCTAATCAACGCTGTTCTAGAAAATCCAATAAATCTAGAGCAGACTCTTTTTTTAAGCTGTCTGCCAAACTCGTAGATTATTAAATTTTTAACTCAGATAGTAGTAAAACATGGTGACAAACCTTAGAATGTGAAGGGTCATACAACATTGCAAATTGAATGTGTGGCTTTATTCAAACATGATTCACAAATGACACAGAACTGACCAGAACAAAGGGTGTTCTTGCTGGTTTGACTGTACTGAGTGGCCCACTGGTGTCTCCTCTGCTGGAGGGAACTGAAAAGTAACTTCTTGCTGACCATTGCACCATTATCCATGGGCATAGGATAGAGCATCACATTCAGGAGGAGAAGGTGTAGCACCCCCAAAATTACATCAGTTCTAGAGTAGTAACTGTTTCAGTAGCGGATAGATGGCGGCTGCTGTTCCCTGGGACGTGTCCCACTTCACCACAAGGAAGAAAATATATTTGACCGAAGAAAACATTGTATTCCAACAGGTGTTAAAGCATTTATTCTTTATTTTTGAAATCCATCAAAGAAGAGACTTTTAATCCCCCAAGCACTAGGTGTGTGGTATCTGTTGAAACATAATCTTACAAACCTAGTAAAAGCAATGCGTTGTGAGACAACTTTTGTGTAGAACACTTTATCCTCCACCATAACTTCTCTATTAAGTGTGGTATGAAATTGTAAAGCTGCCCTAATCCACACTGGGCCAAATTGAAATTACTGCCCGGCCTCTGGGAAGTCCTTTCTCGGCCCACTCCCCAGAACCACAGAACATTCTAAGGAACTTCCACCTCTATGTGTTTTGCATACAACAATTATGTTTTCATAGACTTCATTTTTCATGGCAGTTTTAGGTTTATAATCATTGTTCTTTAAACTTTTTCTCATTATGATTGAAGAAATTTGATATTCTACATCTACTTTCAAAAATCTATCTTCTAGTGCTAGACAAAGAATGAGCATATTTCACTTAAATATGGTTTCTCCAGAGCCTGAAAGGAAGGTGTTTGGTGGGAAATGACATCACTGTGTGAAAGCTTTTGTGATTCTGTATCCGGTTCAGTGTTACAGATTTTCTCAGTAGTGAATGTCTTTCTTCTTCCGTCTCCACACGTATGTCTAACCGTTCCTAGTCACCCCCACCCATGTGCATGCATGTCTGGCAGTGTTAGCCAGCCACACATACACACATAACTTAAAATTTGATGGGCAGAAGTTGTGTTGTTGCTAGCCAATGTATAATGTCTGACTTTTCTAGTCTACTTTGCAAGACTCTTGGACTCTTGCTTGATATAAATGTACATTCTAAAGGTCCGGTCAAAAATGCTCTTCATACAACAACTCAAGTTTACAACATGGGCCTCTGATTAGACTACTTGTGGAGCAAATGTTTGTTATTTTAATTGCCTTTTTTCCCCCTGGTATTTAAATTCATGAAAATCAAGAGTTATCACCACTGCTAGGATGTTCCTAATTCTTAAATGTACCCAAAGGTAGAGCCACATGGCTTTCTGATAGCCCTATCAGCCCATACAAACATCTTTCAAGCCATTCTAAGAATAAATGGATATTTAGAAACATGGTTAAATGTTTACCCTGTAGCTTCTGGGAAAGCTTGATGAATCTGTTTATATTATTCTGTATTTGAATTCAGAGAGAAGAGCTAGAAAACATACTGCCCAGCCATCTTTTAGCAAGGTCAAGTTGTGGCTGACATGACTCAAGCTATACAAATCAAGGATTCAAATTTATTGTATGAAGTCACCTTCACTTTCCATGTGTCTCCCTAGGGTTCCGTTGGAGCGCCTGGAACTCCAGGGGTGAACGGGCAAATGGTAAGTTGTATAGAATATAGTATTTTTGATCATTTGAAGAAGATTAATATCACAAAATTTATTCTAGTCTGTTATATTAGTAGTGCATTTGTGTGCATATAAAGATACTATATATACTTTTAAAATGCAGGGACATCATGGGGCGAATGGTGACAATTTTTTAATTGCTATAGAAGCCTTAGTCAGAGAATCTTAGAAAATTTTCCATCCTGTGTTGACATTATATATGAGAAACAAGTGTATCTTTCTCATAAATACATACAGTGTAGGGGAAATGCTATGTATAATACCCATTGTGGTAAAATGCATTCTGGCTTATTCTCATCATTCTCATCAACTTGTATGTTTTATTTATTTCATTATTGAAAATAACTGTTACAGAGGACTCCCCTAAATCTGGAAGCTTTTTTTCTTTTTTGCTGTTAAGCAAAATTTGGAGTTAGACTGACCAAGACCAAGCTCTAGTAGTATACTTTTATTGTACTGTTAATAATAAGAGGAAGAGAAGAATAAACTTAAAAAAATAAAAATAAAAAGCCCCATAGACATACCTACATGCATGTGTGCATTTATTCCTGTCACATGCCTCCTGGTTGCACAGAGCACTCAGCATCACACTGCAGGTGGGTCTGACCTTCCCCCCCCCACCCCCGCCCATGGTCCTCCGCTTGCCCTTCAGTCTGGAAACTCAACAGAAATCAGGAAAGCAACTGGCTGGGCCAGATACCTGGGAGCCAGGGCACAAGCAACGGACAGAGCAAATCTCCCGTGACTGTGCCTCCTGGTCCATCCTCCCTTCTTTAATAAGACAAACAATCTCCACTCAAAATTACTCAGTGGCCAAGGGCACGTGTCGCCACTGAGAGGCCATGAGAATCCCCAGTCCTTGGAGTCTCTGGCCTCAGTTTCCTTATCCATAAAAGGGAGACCACAGCAGTTCCCACCTAATAGGGTGGACATGAGAATTGATTGGGGTAGGAAATGGATAGAAAGTTCTTAGGACAGTATTTGCTATTCGAGTTTCCCTTCATTTCATTTTAGTGACAGGCTGGAGATTTGATCTGTGTTTTAAAAGACGCTCCCTGTTTCCAAAATAACTCACTTCCCCAGTTAAATGAATGTTTAAAAGCCAGGTTCATGTACCTGTTAGTCCACGAACCACACCCGCACCCAGACTGTGGCTGTCCAGACCGCAGCTCTGTTATCCGCTTGGTAAAATTCATGTCTAGTTGCTTCACAAATTCTGGAGACAGAAAACGGACTTCCTCTTTAGAATGTTGCCCATCATGGCAGGAGACATAAGCACAAATTTAAAGTTGGGTTTGAAAATTACATAAGTCAAGATAATATTTAGAAAAAAACCCAAAATATGGAAATGACGTAAATATTTTTAATGTTGGTGAGAAACCAAACTTGGATGTCAAAGGTGAATGCTTTGCTCTGTTCTTCTTTGTTTCTTTTCTTTATTCAGCCTCAAGACAATCAGGAAAATTTGTAGGAAACTTCCACTTGAAAAAAAAACTTTAAATTGTTGTATCTGTGCTTATGAAAACTGCCTCTTCTTTACTTTTGCAAAAGAAACATGCAATTTCCTTAGCTGGAGAAAAGAATGTGACATTTTCTTGTCCTGGTCATCAAGCTTAAATTATATGTCAAGGAAACAGATGATGAATATTTGCAGTTTTATGTCTTGTTGCACATCTTTGTGGCATTTAAAGATTTCTGTAAAACTTAGAGCAGCTACATGATTTTGCGCTTTTCTGAAGACAAGTAGCTCAATTCTCTTTTTCTTATTTCTCACAACTTAACCTAAAATGCTGTATGTTCTGTGAGTCCTGGTTGTCATCTTACGTTTGTAATATTCCCTGTGCCATTTTGGGAGATAAAGTGCAATTGAACAGGGGACCCCTTCAATGAAGCAGAAGGTCATTTAGACAATAAAAACAAAACTGGAACTAGAGTAATAATTCCATGCATACAGCATATGAAATGCACATTGGACTTCCAGGATTTTTTTTAAGAGAGCTTATGAAAATGTAGTGATTTTTAAGAAGCACCTCATATCCTTCAACTGTTTGAAAAAACATTTTTTTTCACATTATGATTTCACTTTTTCCAAAGAAGTACTTTTGATACTTAGAAAATAGCTTCAGACAATGGTTAGAAGTATTTGACTTCTAAAGCCATCAGAAACATGGCAAACAACTAGAAAATAAAAAAAAAAATTCTCATGAAAAACGAAAGGAAAGAAGACTATTTTATGGAATTATTTTGTTTGCTCTCCACTTATTTTCCTTCCATTCAGACTGACAATGTTGATTATTGACTTTGGTCAATAAACATGGTGACCAACAGCCAAAAAATTAGGGCAGATTTAATGCTAAGTCTTACCTAATAGTATGGAATGTTGCCTTCTTCTTCTCAATTTTATTGGACACGGACATTGTTGTCATTCTCATGAATAAATCTTGTTGGCTTTAAGGTACAGTTAACATTTTATTTGTGCTCCATGATTCATTCTCTTTCTCTCTCTCTCTCTCTTTCTCTCTCTCTCTCTCTTTCACTCACACACACACACACACAGAATCACACTTGAAGAGACATATATCTGGATATTTATCAACTGGACCCTATTTCACATACACTAAAAAACCTGGAGCCTTTCAGGATAATTTTCTGGTAGTACCATTTTTTAAACTGAAGAATCCTTTGACAAAAATAAATTTTCTATAACTTTTCTTTGCATGTTTTTGTGTGGGAACTTTATTTTTTTTATTTGTTTATTTATACATACAAGAGCTGAGGTACAGGCCAGAGATGGGGGGCGGTGAGAAGATTCACCAGAGACAGAGTGGGGAACAGAACAGGCAGATCAACCGAGGTACACTGCTGAGGGGAGCAGCAGGTGAGTCAGGAGAGGTCTGCTTCGCCATGTGGTTTCCTCCCTGGCCGGGGATCGAACTTGTGCTGCAGAGGCTGCGGATTGCTTCATAGTATGGTGCTTAACCCCTTGTGCCACCAGGGAGGCAGTGTGTGGGAACATTAAAAACATGAACTCTTCCCAGGTATAATTAGAACCTGTGTTTGTAATACTGTATTTGAAGAGCAAGCATGCCCTGCCCAGGTACAAATGCCATTGCATTGGGGCCGGGGGCATCAGAATTCTAGTTTGTACAGTTCGAATCTTTCCCTCTTTGTTTCTAGGAAGATAAAGTTAGAGATATTCAGGATTAAAAAAATAGTTATTTTATCTAAGCAAACTAGACTTTTCCCAAGGCCCCAGAGTCACAGGGCTTATTCCCAAGAGCAAAAGAGAAATATCACATGCTCTTGTTTCATGTATTTTTAAGTGTTTTCTGGAATTTGTTATTTTTAAAACATCAAAATACAATATAAATAAAAGATTGATATTGTTGTCTCATCTATAAATCTATCCCAGAGAGCTATATGACTTGAAGTAACATTCAATTTTAATTAGCTTACAGTTACTGCATTCAGACTTCCTTTTCATCTCTTATCCAAGGGTGTCACAGCTCTTCACAGTAACCCTCACAGCATATTTCTAATGTCATTTTTATTATAAGAACACTGAGAGAGCAGATAAATGGGAGATCTCAGACTTCCAAAGGCCATACCATCTAATCAAGCCTGTGCAGCAGGCAAGGAAATCATTTTTGTTTCATGATTCCCTTACTATAATCACTCAGCTCTTCTCCTGTGCTACCTTGACTCTGTCGTTAAATAGAAGAAAATGAATGAAGTTCCTGAAGGGTTTGAATGTGTGGTTCTGTTTGCTTTCTTGTTCAATATCATAAAACTTCGTTGGAGCAGAATTTACCTGGTGGTGGATTACTCAAAACGACTCTCCAACTTTTTGGCTTTGAGAGTAAAGGAAGTGACTGATTTCTGGCTCCAGTTTCACTCATAGTTCAGGAAGAGTGTCTTACAGCAATCTGGTGCTTTCATGGGTTCAAATTGAGAATTGAATTATTTTTATTCATTTCTTCTGTTTTTCAAAGTTAGTGGTTATGCACACTAGAACTCCTAGTTCTAATTCCTAGTTCCTAGAACTAGGTTCCTAGCGACTGTAATCACAGGCTGCCTTTTCACACACAGCTCCACAGCATATCATTATAACCACCTCTCTCATGACCTGGAAACCAAGTTTGGGCATTAACACATGCTCTGTAGCCTCCTGATATTCTGAACACATTTTTCTTGATATAAAATTTTTCAAGTAAAATATGTTAGTTATGTTTTTTCCTTTCATCCTCCGTTGATTCATTTAAGGAAAAGCTTCCTTCACTTTGTATTTTTTTTTTTAATTTTCAGGACACCTATTCAAGTCATAATAAACACTAGTGTAGCCTTACTAGTTTTACAGTAAAACTAAGCTACAGTAAACTCTCATTTTGCTTATTAAAATATCCACGAACATAGTTAGAACTGTGATGCTCCTTGCCAATGAATTGTGAAAGTATAATACAGAGTGAGTGCCTATAGAGCAGGATAAAGCTCAAAACTCTTTTGGAAGGCAATTTAAAAATATTTGCAAACGTAATTTTGTTAGTTTAGTAGCAAAAGTTAGAAACAATCTCAGTATTCGATAATTTGGGACCTATTCAACAAGTGATCACACTTGACTTTGACAGATGCTAATCAAACTCTTCATGAGACAATTGTGAATACTGTGTGAAGCAAATAGGTGTAATAACATAATAAAAATTCAGAACATCAAGCTATGTAGTAAGTTTATAATGTCTTCAAAATATGTAAGCCAAAGTACAAAACACTAGGAGGAAACAGGACAAAATGAAAACAATTATTATAGAGTAATAGGATTATGGGTGCAATCTTTTGTTTCCTTTTATGTTAAAAGATTACTTTAACAATATATAAAATCAAAGAATCAAAGGGATCATGTTTTAGTCCCTTGATGTTCATATATTAGGGTGGATGCTAAGCAGATACCTAAGCAACGTTTCTCTTCCTTGCTTCAAAATCTCAGCATGTATTTTGTCCTGTTCCAGGGGCTTAACCATTTTTTCAAAAACAATTCTGGCTACCATGGTTATTCTTTGAAAGTCTAAACAGAGTTTGTATTGTTCCCTGGCAGCCTCTCTTGTTTGCATTAAACCATGAGTTATGATATTAGTGCATCCTGCTGTAGATGCTTTGAAGAGAGCAGACTGAATAGCTCTTTTTTTATGCCTGCATAGTAAATGGTAGTCCTCTTTTGGGGTGTATTCTATTTCCAAGTTCTGACTCTTTGTTAACTACAAATGGGATATCAAATTTTGCTATAATGCCCATGGTTATTCTAAGTCAAGTTTTGCTGTTTCAACATGAAAAATGCAAGTGTCGTGGCTACCATGTAACTTTACATAGGAAGCAGAATTTCTTCCAGGAGGCTCAGACTTCAGCAAGTCTAATAATCCAGTATTATAGTAAAATATCTTCTACAAAGACATGACAAGCTTTACATTGCTTAGTTTATCTGGTAGGTATATATAAATCATCTTTATAAAAGTCATAGTCTGTTCAGATATCTATATATTCTAGAATTTATTCACAAATGGGGAGTATAGCCAAGTGATAACAAGGATAGAAATAGTGGCCATTGCTCTCTCCCATTTTCTCAATGTATTCAAGAAATTTGGCATGTGTCGTAGTATTCATAATGCACCATTTCAAGTCAGAAAAAGGGAGCTCAAGTTTTGGCTAGTTGTATACTGGAAAAGTCCCTCAAACCTCTGTTGCCTTAGTTTCTTCACCTGGTTAGTGAAGATAAAGATAGTACCTACCTCCTAGGAATTTGTCAGAATTCCATGAGATAATGAAGATAAAGGTTCTGGCATTGGAGAAATATGATGATTATCATTAATGAACAAGTTTCTTAAGCTGAGATCACAGATATAAAAGCAGTGCAGTTCCTACCTCACATGACTTAGGAAGCGTTCTTAAGGGCCCCCATGATGGCGCAAGGGGTTAGATGCAACCTATAAAGCTGTCCACAGCCTCTGCAGTGCGAGTTCAATCCCCAGCCGGTCAGGGAGCAACCCACATGGCACAGCAGACCTCTGCTGACTCGCGCACTGCTCCCCTCAGCAGTGTACTTTGGTCTATCTGCCTGTTCTGTTCCCCTCTGTCTCTGGTGAATCCTCTTACCCCCCACACCTCTGGCCTGTACCCTAGCGCTTGTATGCATAAATAAATCTTTTAAAAAAAGAAAGAAAGCATTCTTAAAAATCAAGCTAAATGGGCCTCCCCGGTGGCACAGCGGTTGAGCACTGGGTTGCAAAGCTGCCCGCAGCCTCTGCAGCGCCGGTTCGATCCCCAGCTGCTCCCCGGCCACTGGAGGAGGGTCCCACATGACGCGCAGACCTCCCCTGCCGCCCGCTGCTCCCCTCAGCAGTGTACTTCGATCCTTCTGCCTGCTCTGCTCCCTGCTCTGGCTCTGGTGAATTCTCTCACCCTCCCGCGCTTCTGACTGTACCCAGTGCTTGCATAAATAAATAAATAAATCTTTAAAAAAAAAGCTAAGTTTGCTGTGAACCTAAAACTGCTCTATAAAGTTTTCTTTAGTCAAGTAGGGAGCAACTTTACTATCCTCAGTGGAAAGAAGAAAGTTGCTGAATAGTTGGCTTCCACACTCCATGCCTGTGGGAGTGTTTGTAAGTGAAAATGAAGTTCTAGTTGATGTTGGTTTGAGCCACGTGGAAACTGGGGGCTGGAGGATCATGTCAAGGGTCTTGTCCAAGGGTCCTTTCCATAGGGAAAGGATTTGCTGGCTCAGTCCAGGAAGACTGACACCCCCAGCATCACCTGAAAGGGGAAAATTTCCTGACCTAAGACCTGATCATCTTTACTCCAAATGCCTATCACTCAATACATCTATCACACAAGTCTGAATATTTTGTTCTATTTATGTTTACAGTGAAATCAAAAAGACACTCATTTTCACTTTTTACTTTATGTCAAATGGGTCCACAGGTGTGAAGTCAGTATCCAAAAATATGTGGGTTCTTCAAGATTTTAACTGGGAAATGCTTACCTAATTTATTCTAATAAATGTGATTTAGTCTTTGTTTTCCCGAGCTGATGAATCACTTAAAAGTTCTCCATCAAGAGAGTCTGATAGTTTCAGGTGTCTTTTACCCATTCAACAAATATGTAGTTGATGCCTACCATGCACCCAGTACTTTGCTCAGTGTTCATTTCTATAATGCATTGCTTTAGTTTTCTTAGTGTAGAAAAAGCCGCACAAAGGCAAGTAACTCTGTTGTATGCTTGGTATCTAGTGCATAAAATTTTGAATTTACACTAACTTATATTTACACGGCCAGTCACTTATGTTCTCTCTACTTCTAGAGAATTATTGGATTATTATGTCCTTTAAGAACTTGTATATTGTATTGAGGTGGTCTGTTTTCCTTAGTGATAAATATGTATTTTCTTTTGAGGGTGAGCCTGGGGAGCCTGGAGCTGTAGGACAGAATGGAGTACCAGGGCCAAAGGTCAGTAGCAATAAAATGAAGTCAAGTCACTTGAGACATGAATTTTCATGAAATTGTAAGCCATTACAATTTTTTTTCATCTCCTACTTGTACTTGGATAAAATTTTTGTCAATAGTATAATATGCTTTGTGACTAATGAATAAATTATAGTCGTGATTCTCATTAGCATTAAACACCAAAAACATAGAATGTGAATGTCCGAAATCTTTATTCCTGGATATTTCAATAATGTGAGAAAGCCCGTGTTTCAAATAAGACTATTGTTTTTGTACCACTTGCATGTTAAAATGCAGGCCGTCTCCATTCTGCCTAAGATGCACGTAATACTTAGAAGACTCAGTGAAGATGACATTCATAGTGCCACTGAGCCTTTAACTCAAGGTTTGGCCACTTCCAACCCTTCCCAACATGACCATTTAATCAAATGAACAGCAGAATAAAGATGTGGCATGTTTAACATAAATGGACATAGTCTGAATTACTAAATAGGGGAAAAATGTAATGAGGATTTTTTTGAATTGCAACTTTGCTTTGTTTTTTGAAGAACAAATGAATGTCTTAAATATAAAAGGATTGGTGACAGTTTGTTTAAAACAAGTGGACAGACAAATCCCATCCTTTGATGAGGGACTGTCCCTTGAAGTGCAGAACTCCAGTCTGGTTCCATCAGCTGTGCTGGTGTGTCCCCCCCACCCCCACAGATGCACTCACATGATTTTACAGATCAGGTTGCTATCGACAGAAGCCTCGACTGACCTAAAATTTATAGCCCTGTCCTTTGTCGTGCAGAAGAGGAAAGAAAATATTCCTTCTGGGACCACAGCCATTCTCCTGTCTTCTTCGCTTTCTTGCTCGATGCTAAAAGGGCAAATGATAGGACTTAATGCTTAACGCATGGCCTTAGTGCTGTTGCCTAGTGACGATAGGGATGGATGTCCAGCAGGGTGAGGTAGCCAGAAACTCAGAATACCAAGGGTCAGGCTGAGTGCCAGGGCATGAAAAGAGTTTTGTCTCCAAATTGACTTCTTTAATGGGGTATAATTTCTTAAAAATGTAATAATTCCCTTAAACCATTTTTTAAAGCAGTCTCAGCTTATGGCAACACTCCCTCAAACTTTCCTAAGGGGCATATTATCATAATATATATGATTGACTATGGAAGTTCCCCGCTCCATCCCTGTCCCTTTCTTGGGAAAGTGAACTTGAGAACAATCGTTTTACATTCTAGCCCTCATCCTGCCCTGTGGCTGAGTAAAGAGGTTCTCCTAAACTGTCTGATTCATCCCCTCTGGCATCTTTCCTGAAGTCACCAATGCTCCTGGAATTCCCCCTGTTGGGAACATGCTGCTGACCTGCAGGCTCGTGACATTGTGAAGGGCATCAAGTTCAGGACAGAGAGTTCGTGGTCATGCAAGGGGAACGGGTCAGGTGTTCACTGGGCCTCCAAACCCAAAAGCAATTCTAGCACTGGGAGGCTTTGCACTAGATGGCTGCCAGGGTTGCACACCCCACCATTCCAAGACTGGGCAGAGTAGGAAGCCTCAGACTACGAACTATCTCCACACTTGGGATGCCACTGCATTTTGCCGCCCCCAAGTCAGGTTGTTGCTGATAATCTTCAGTTACTTTCTTTACTTCTCTAAAAGCAAACAATTAAGATTACATCAATTTTTATACCCTTCCCCAGCCCTCCATGCTATAACCATTTGTTTCATGTGATGACTATATATTACAAAGTAGAAAGTGTCCCATATCATTTATCTGGTATGTTCAATATCTGGTTTTATTTGATGTTGCCTAAGTGTTTTGTAATTTAATATGTCATGTATGTCTGTGCTTTGCCCCAGGGAGAGCCTGGAGAACGTGGTGAAAAGGTATGAACTAGTGTGAATTATTCTGCTGTATTAATTTTTTCCAAAAAAATGATACTAAGTTGAAATATATGTAAATGGATATAATAGATTAAAAGATCACTTTTTTCCAAAACTGTTACATATTGAAAGGAGAAAACAGTGTAGTCCTTATGCATGATGGAGGTTTGGGTAAATAGATGCAAAGAAATGATAGGAAAGAGAGCTTTGAAACATTCTGTATCCAAATACAACAAAAATAACTGTTAGACTCTGAAAAATGTGGTGGTTATTTTTCGGAGGGGAGGGAAATGGCTCAGTGGGGGGAGGGGTATATGTGACAGTGTGATGGTGCTAGAACTTTGGTGGAGGGTGAGGGATCAAACACATGTCGAGGGGTGAAGTTACACACCTGAAATTTATATTATTTTGTAAAACCAGTAAATTTTGATTAAAAAATAAAATTCTATATCAGGCTTTTATTTTTTATAATAATTTATTCTTTGATTGTGGTTACATTAGGATTCTCCCCATCAGATATGACCACTGTAGGGTGCTCCCCCCCCCCACAGCACCTGTAGTTCATCCCCGTAGATCCTTGTGCTTCCCCATCTGATGCTTCAGCCAGCTTTCAAGGGTTTCCTTGTTGTCTTTCTCTGGTTCTTAGTTTGGTTTCTCTATATTGCACACATGAGTGACACCATCCAGTATTTATTATTCACCTGACTTATTTCATTTAGGAGTTAATGCTTAATGCATGGCCTCAGTGCTGTTGCCTAGTGACAACAGGGATAGATGTCCAGCCGGGTGACACCTCCATCCTTCCACCCCCATCCATACATTAGGCTTTTAAATGGCTTTCAAGCATGCCTAGACTTGGGAGATTTCTATTCTAGCCACTGGCCAGTGCCACTCAGTACTCCCCTACGCATTCATGTCTGTCTCTGTTGCTCTTCGGTCACCAGGTGAAAGGGATACAGGTGTTTACCTGCAGCTCAAATTCTGACAGTTGTCCCACAGAGAATCCCCCTAAGAGCCAAAAAGAGAACCAGAAGGAGAAGCAGAGTCTTGTGTTAAATCCTCCTGGAGGTGCTGGTGTCCTGGTGACCTTTGCTCTGTGTCCCATGGCACGAATGTTCCTGTTGTCTTGCGTTTGCTTTAATCACATCCGCACGGGAAGCCACCAGACACCACAGAACACTCTTCCTAAGAGCTACCTGCCTTCCAACAGCTCAGCCTCATCACCTCTCATCCCCAAAGCACATCTGATGATCTGAAAAACTTCTTGAATCCAACTGTGTTTTTCAGCATTATAACACAAGAAGATATTTATGCAAACAAAGGGCACCCGGCCAGGCCAGCGGGGCCAACCCATTGCCAGCACGCTGAGCAGCTTTCCTAATGAGAAAGCCTATTTTGTCCCTTTTGTTTTTTTAATAAAGGGCTTGCCAAGCAGTTTTCTGTAAGGATGCTAGTGGCTGCCCATCAAAGATCACTCATAACAGTTTGTCAGTACGCTTATTTGGCATCCAACCAGTTCATGGCAATTAACTGGAAATTAATTAGTCATCAGAAGACTCTTTTGTATAGAAGTTCAGGAGGCACAGGAGCAGCTCCAGCCCCTCCCAGGGGTTCAGGTCTAGTGGCCATCGCACTGTATCTGTCACCATGGACAAACGCCTGAGCACGTTAGCTTCTTGCTTATTTGACACAAGAAAATGGGGAGAAGAAAGTGAAAGTCTCCCTCCGTGGCAACCCTCCCCTCTATTTTATCACTGGTCGCTCTCTTACTTTCAGAAAAAATTTTAAATGATAGCAAAGTGTGCCCTGTTTTGAAAGTAGACAGTGGGACATCCCACTGATGGGATGTGCAGGGAAGAACATATACTTACTGCAGACCCAATCCTTGTTCTTTTGTATGCAATATATGTTTACTTCTTATAATCCCATAAAGTTTTCTTGAATTTATGTTATACGTGAGAAGCGTGATACAAAGAGAATCTCATTTGTCCAGTTGGTACCAGAGCTAGAATTGGTCTCTCTGGCTCCGAAGCCCATGACATCATTACTGAGACACACTGTAAGGTTGAAAGAAGTCAGAATTGATGGCTGCAAAGATGGACAATAAACAAGTCATCAGTCATTGCTTTGTGGACTGATGGATGTCAGTGAGGGAGTTGGCAGAGGACATCTCAAAATTACAAAGGAATAAGCACACCCACTATAAGCATTTTTGTTTGTTTAAAAAAAAAAAAAAGAAGGGGGGTTTTGCCAAATCAGAAAATAACAAAGGAAGCATAAACACAATTTATTTTAATGTATATTTTTTAAAGTTTTCTAATGTGAGATATTTATTTCATCAATAAATAATGTAGAGGTTCAGATTAATCTGTATTTAGGGCTTAGGCTTGGACCATGCCTTGCCCTTGGAGGTGTGAGATGGGCTTGGAGACAGAGGGGTGGATGCAGTTAGGAGGCCAGAGGCAGGAGTGCAGGACAGGGGGGTGCGTGTAACACGTGCATAGTGAGCGCAGGAGAGAGTCCCAGCCAGGCTGGAGAGCCAGCAGAGATGGAGTTGGTGGCTGTTAAATGCCAGAATAAACTCTTAGAAGTCAGAGAAATCACTGTTCTCAATTAATATCAGGGAGTCATTTAAATCCATTCAGGGTGTTCCTTGCAATAGAGTTTATGCGGTGCTAAGTGAAATAAGCCAGGAGAAAGATAAATAACTGATGTTGTCACTTATATGTGGAATATAAAGAATCCAAATGAAAGGTTAAAGATTAACTTTAAAATCAACCCTTTAAATCTGACTATAGAGCTGACACATCCAGAGAGGGAGGAGAATGGCGTGGGAGGGGTGAGGACAGAGGACCTTGGGTGCTTAGGTGGGGGTACACAGTGGTGACCACACCTGAAGAGTGGGGGATCCTATACTCCCAAAACACTAACAACCATGTAAACCAACAGTATACTGCAATAAAAAAAAAAAAAAAAAAGAATTGATGTGAATCAGTCAAGTAGGAGTATATTAGCTTTGCAGAACATTTAGAGCAGCACTTATGAAAGCAAACCAAAGATAGTGAAAGGCATTCTTTACTTAACATCACCCATGTATTTTCTCACCCTTAGGGAGATTCTGGAGAACACGGCCCCAAAGGTGACACAGGCGAAAAGGTACAGTGTTGTGAGCTAGGAGAGTGTGTGTGAGCGAGAACTATCATCTGATTTGTATAAAAAGGGTGTTTTTTTAATTGAGCACCTACTATGTGCTAGGCAATATGATATATACTTTTTGTTTGTTTTGTTTTATTTTATATATAAAAAGGGGAGATTTTGACAGAGGTCAGTGGGTGGTCAAAGTTTCAAAGAACAAGATCCAAAATAATTCTACAGGATTAGAAAACATTGAGCATTTAATTTATACAAGATTGAGCACACCACAGAGCCCAGTCACAGATTTAAATATTTTAAAAGTAAAATGGTATGTCACAAATTCTAGAAAGGGTTTAGTTATACTTCTGGTAATACAGTTTGGAGGAATAAAAACTCCTATTCACCTGTAGTAAGTAGACACCCCTTTGTATGCACAGATATTCAGAAATAGAGTGTATTACTATCTACAGACAGCATGTGGTAGGGACTTCCTAAATTGATCTCTTTTGTCCCAATTTTAAGAGAGAACATATCAAAGATCTTGGATGAAACTTAAATGCTTATTAATAAGTTAATGTTGTTTATTCAGAGTCTTCAATGTAGTCTTGAAAATTTGCTATAAATTTCTGGATTTTTTGGGCCTTTTTTTGTCTTTTAATTCATAACCAGCATGTATATTATTGTATTTGTGTATCTCCTCTTCCTACCTCCTTTCTACCATTACCTTTTGGTTGGATTCGTGCTTTACAGACATCATTGACACAGGAAAGGCATTTTATTCCATGTATGCTAAATATTGAGAATGAGGAAAAAAACATTTTAAAGAAAGTGAAAATAGGGCCTCCCCTGGTGGCGCAGTGGTTGAGCACTGGGCTGCGAGGCTGCCCGGAGCCTCTGTAGTGCTGGTTCGTCCCCGGCCAACGGTGAGGGTCCCACAAAAAAAAAAAAAAAAAAAAAAAAAAAAGTGAAAATAGAAGTCAGTCGTATTTTGTTTCATATCCTGCTAATTAACTGAGTGATTAAAAAATGAATGATTCATTTAGTGAGAATTGAGAACAATATTCCACTTTGAAAATTACTATAGTACAGATGGATAATGGTGAGTCCCAACACATGCCCATAAAAGAAAGAGTAATTTATCTTTCTTGTGCTTATAAATATTAATATAAATATGGCATAGATGGTAGGAGTAAATTAATGTCACCAGCTAGCAACGGTGTTTGTATTTGAGGATTGTTCTACATATTGAAGTGGACTCTCAGTGTTACCCAGGGTTTTTCAACATCAGCTCTATGGACTTTAGGGGCTGGGCTGGTTAATTCTCCTTGCGGGGGCTGCTGGAGGCTCAGTACCATTCCTGGCCTCTGACCATGAGATGCCAGTAGCATCCCCAGCTGTCACTGTTGGACTTGCCCCTAGATGTTACCGAATGTCATCTGGGGGACTAATCACGCCTCATTGAGAACCACAGTGTCCACCATGTTACTTCTCTGTCAGCTGCATCTGCTGAGTGTCATGGTGTATTAAAGGACACCTACCATTACCTCGATTACTCTCAAAGTCAAAATTGTTAAACCCCAGATATATAAGCCTTGAAGTTATATTTAACTCTCTTGGTTTTGCTTTAGAAGTTAGCGAACCTTTCCTGGAAAAGGTCAGAAAATGAATATTTTCGGTTTCGTGGGCCATATGGTCTTTGTCACAGTGTGACCTCAGCCACAGATGAAGAGCACACGAGTGAGTGTGGCTATGGCCCCATAAAACTTTATTTCTGGATACGGAAATTTTAATTTCATGTCATTTTCACATGTCATGTAATATGATTTTTTGTGCAATTTTTTTTTAAACCATTTAAAAGCCATTCTTAGTTCATGGATTATACCAAACAAGTGGCTAGCTGGATCTGGTGGGTTGCAGTGGCCTCTGCTTCCAGAAAGGAAATCTTCACCTAGAGAGCAGTTCCTCCAAGCCAGAAACATTTAAGCCACGTCTGAACTACGCCTTATGTGGATTTATGAGGCAATTTGGTTCTTTAGAAGATGTGTTTTAAAAACTTCATTTTTGGAATATAGACCAGTAGTTGTTTCCTTAAACACAGCTTGAAATTTTAATTTTCTAATAGGAAAGTAACTTTTTTCTTTGAAAAGACCAAGTTCACCTCAAAGGAATACGGTTCTTATTTTTTATATTCATGCAAATCATTTACCATACAAAATCACACATAGTAAATTCTCAATAAATGTTAGATTTCTTACCGCATGGAAATTGAAATCAACTAGATGGGTTGTTTTTCTAAACTTTTTTATCAAAAAGTTTTATTAGTCGACCGAAATTAAGTGCAAGAAATGCTTCAGTTAAAACGGAAATCATTTCTATAAACTTCCAATGGGTCTAAGCGGGGGATTGTAAATGGGAATCTATAACATTTGAGATGTAATCTGACCTGTGGCGTTCATCCCCGGGTATGCTATAATTGGAATATAATTTTTGATGTGTTTTTTAAACATTTCCTGCTTCTGTCATATAATTTGTTTCCAGCATGCTGGAAACACTCTTTCCACGGCCTTTGGGTTCAGTATGTGAAACTCATTCATCTCTTACCAAGTTTGAGATGTAAAATCAAAAAATGCTGCTTCGTTGCCATTGATATAGTAAATTGCGTCATTGACTGATTCACTTTAATAGGATTTTTTTCCTTTTGATCTGACTCCGTGGCTTTGGATGGTAAAGCAATCTAGGCCTTCCCAGACTGGGCATCTGGAAATGCTGTGGGTCTGTAAAATCCAAGAGGCTGGGATTTCTCTGAGGCTAGTAACTCTGATGCATGCTAGGTTTAAGAAAAGCCTGCCGGTGACTGGATTCCATCCTGTATGGAGTTACTGTGGAAAAGGTGTGTTCTGTGAATCCACCAACAAATGTAATGTGGATTTCTTATCTATTTCTCCCCACTTGAAAGTCAGTGTCTAGGAAGCACTCTGAATGATTCCATCATGCCTCCCCATTATTTTTCTGTTGATTTGGTAATTCCACCTTGACTTTCTTGCTCTCAGATGTGTGTGTCTTCGTTACTTTGGTCCCCAAATTTCATCCCACTCCTGTCTTCTTAGTTTACGCTAAGTAGTATCTTTGTTTTGCAACCGCTGAGCATTTTCAGAAGCCACACACATATGGGGAGCCACCAGCCAGAAGGGTTTTTTTTTTTTTTTAAGATTTATTTATTTATACAAGAACCGGGGTACAGGCCCAATGTGCGGGAGGGTGAGAGGATTCACCAGAGACAGAGCAGGGATCAGAACAGGCAGACTGAGAAAATACACTGCTGAGGGGAGCAACGGAAGAGACAGGAGAGGTCTGCTGCACCATGTGGGTTGCTCCCTGGCCAGCTGGGGATTGAACTCGTGCTGCAGAGACTGCGGATTGCTTCATAGTGCAGTGCTTAACCCCTTGCGCTACCAGGGAGGCCCCAGAAGGTTTCTTATAATCACAGCAAAGGCCCATCCCCGCGGACACTTCCTCCCCAGTCAATGCACAGCCTTCTTTGTCTGAGCACGATGACTTCCTTAGCTAAAAACAGTCTTGTTTCTGTCCACCTCACCACCTTCTAATCCTATTCTTCAATCCACCGAGACCCTGGACTTGTAAGTCATTTCCATGGGGCAGCACTTCAGTCTCCTCTGAATTGGTGGATCTCCCATCGCATGTCCCTGCAGCACTCTACAATTGCTCTCCAGCCTTTATTGTCACCCCCTTACTTCCTTTTATAATTGACATCAGGTGACCAGAAAAGAAATAACAAACAAGTAAATGAAAACTATCTGATGCCAGACTGTTCTTTTCCCACCACCCACCTAGGTTTCTGGCTCATATTTGGAAGATAATGAATATATTGAATGAAATTATTCTTTCCTTTTCTATTTTCAAGAGCTTATTTTCCTTGAGGGTAGGACTTTCTTCCCGTGCCAGATTTATCATGCCTTCTGTGTATATAAAGCAACACAGAACTTTCCCATGAAATGGGAAATGAAACATGAAAATCTCTTCTTAGCCCAGATTTTTTTTAAATGAAAAGAAAGTATTTTTCGGGCCTCCCTGGTGGTGCAAGGAGTTAAGACGCAACCTGTGAAGCTGTCCGCAGCGACTGATGCACGAGTTCAAGCCCAGGCCAGGGAGCTACCCACATGGAGCGGCAGACCTCTCCTGACTCACCCGCTGCTCCCCTCAGCAGTGTATTTCGTCAGTCTGCCTGTTCTGTTCCCCACTCTGTCTCTGGTGAATCCTCTCATCCCCCACACCTCTAGCCTGTACCCCAGTTCTTATATGCATAAATAAATAAATCTTAAAACAAAAAGAAAGTATCTTTCATGATTGTAATCAGTAATATTTTTGTAAAGCTATGTTAGTCAGTGGTTAGTCAGTCAGTGGAACAAAGGCAGTGTTAAAACTGCATTGCTCAATGTGGTCACTCCAAGTCCTAGTGTCCCTGCATCCAGAAAGTGCCTAGCTCGTAAGTGGTTCTCAGTCAATATTTATTGTTTCATAAATAAATTCATGTTCATTTCATATAGCCACAAAGACTTTATTAACACAAATAATTATATACTGAGTGCGATGTTTGAAATAATCATGACCAAATGAAAAGCTCTGTTGTTCAATAATCAACAATAAACCAAATCCACTTATCTCAAGTATCTTCTCACAGTATTTCCCCCCTTTGTCACCTTGAAAACTTTCATGTCCAAACCAACTGACTCATGAGGCTCAAAGTATACACTGGGTTTTCCCCTACTGTAACCCAGTATTCCTTTTCTCATTCAGTGGATGAGAATTATAAACAAGGACTGTTTGATTTCTACCACTTGTAGCAGTATCCTTTAAAATGCTTGATTTACAAATGTCTTCCAGCAGTTGCCCAGTCACTTGAAAGTTACAAAAACTCCTGAGATTTCACAGTTCTGTAAGTTTTTGAAAAGAGAATTAAACAATCACTCTTAGTTGTCCATCACATGAAACTTCTGTTTTCCACTAATAAATCATCCTTTCAAGAAACTGTCCTTTTCTTCCCATCCACTTTCTCTGAGAACTGACTTTAGTCCTTATTCTCATTAGTGGATTATCGAGTCACTTTCCATTTAAACCTGAAAGTAAGAAATCTTTGTAACTATGGTCAATGCCAGCCACTTCTTTTTATTTATAAGATTGCTACAGCTTCTGTGCCCTGCTGTCAAATGAAGTAAGCCAATAATTCTTGTTCTAATAATTTAAAAAAAAACAACATAGCAATAGAATTTAGGAAGTCCAAAATTCACTTAACCTCTAGTTGCTTCAATTTCCTCATCTATTAAAGGAGAACAGTAATATCTGCCTTATCTCCTGGGAGTTTTGTGAGGTATGAATGAGACGAAAGAAAGGACTTAGCAAAGTCAAAATTGCTTTTATGAGTACAAAGGTCTTATTGTGCAAACTATTGCAAACCTGATTCATTGGGTTTCAGACCTGATTTGGTAGAACAGAAATAAGTATTATTTTATTAGCCACATTTATTTCCCTTCCTGTTGGAACGTAGTTGAATGTTAATAACTGAGTAGAGAAATAAGTATCACTCTTCACTAAGACAGAATTTGGGTCTTTGTCCTTATGTTTCTTTGTGTTTTCCCTTTTCCTTGCATGATAGCAATTACAGATGTCAATGAAACTCACATGTATGTTTCCTCCTAAGCTAATTTATTATTTCCTTGTCCTAAATTTATTTTTCTTCTTAAAGGTTTCTTTTTAATTTGCTCCTTGACTGCTGACGTACTTAAGACATCCTTTTTGAAATTTGCCCATCTTTATGCATCAAGCTTAGACTAAGGGACAGGCATGAAGAGCAGACTGGCCACCTGCCTGCATGTGGCTGATTGTCCATTGGAAGGACAGACCATGACACAACATGTGGTTATAATGCAAGCAGTGAGGGACACCAACAGAGCTGCCCAGGAGGGGAGTAGGCTGTGGACCTGTGTCTAGGACGGTGGGTGATGGCTTCTTTGAGGCAATGCTGAAGGTAGAGAAGGTGCCAGCATGGGAGGGAGGAAAGGACTTGAGGGAAGGACAAGGTTCCATGTATAGGGGCCTTATCTTCATCTCTAAAAGAGATTGATGAGTTTCTCCCTAAATCTAGAAAGAGGAAATATATTCAAAGACTCCCACAGGCATGAAACTCACTGTACCTTGTCCTGAAGCTGTTTCTATCCTCTGGTCCAACTCAGATGACTGTTTTCTCCCTTTATGTTCACTGTAGCATGTTCACGGGAAGGAGGATTAGAGCAGCTTGAAAATCTCTGGCCTTGTCTGCAACATTTCAGAAATCATCAACACCCCCAGCTCTCCTGCATACTTATTTCCAGTAGTCGCTATCTGCTTTTTTTATAACATGTTCACCTTAGAAGTGAGGTCATGTCCTAGGGACCCAGATGGAAGGCAGTGCCTTTTAGAAAACTGGATTTTATCTCAGGATTTTCCCTCCAATTGGACATGCATTTCTGTCACCCACAAGTCATCCATCACCCTGTGACTTTCTGGTGACTGCTTCACAACGAAATAAGTGTAAAGCTAGAAAATCGTGGGGCTGGCAGTTTGACCGCGCTTCCAGAGGAAGGCAAGCTCACTTGCTACGTGGCTTCTTCCAGCTCGACCTCATTAACCTTTGACTTCATCTGTTGAATGCTGAATTTCTAAAGACCTCCAGGGTCAGGCAACTCCCAGAAAATGACAGTCAGGGGCATTAATAAATTCCAGAGAGAAAGATGATCACAATCCTAAATCCCAAGATTGTAATTGAGTGCTTTAGAATATAGTGTTAGCTCTGTATCAAGGAAGGAGAACCATATTTATGTGTTTCTGTTTCTCTCAAGGAATGTAATTCTTACGTGTTTTGTACTCAGAGGAAACCCTCGGTTTTTGGAAGTACACTGTCTTGGAAATAGATGACACTTTAGCAGATACAGGCACAGTCAGACCCAGTAGTCCTGGTTTCCCCTGAAAGCCCCTGTGGGTAATGACTGAGGATGCATGCTTCCTATTCCTGTAACATGTGGAATAATCTCATGGGTTTCCTTTTAGGGTGACCCTGGATCATCTGCTGCTGGAATTAAGGTAACTATACCTTTGCAAGTGCTTGTCCCCAGGAGTTAAGCTTCTGATTTTTGTAACCTCTGCTTTGCTTTCCCTTTTACCCATGTTGATGGTTCTGGCTCTGTTCCTAAATCTCCCGCTATAATCGATTTCCAACCATAACAGGGAACCTCGGCCAGAATCTGATAAAAACTAGATAAGCGATCTCACCCTCTTTTCTCTCTCTGACTGATTTTTATGGGAATGAGGATTTGTAAGTGAGCTTTAGGTGCATTCACAGCCACAGGTTTTCCTCTGTCTCATGAGAGGCAGAGTAACAGAAAACAGTGAATGGAGCAAGTGACCAAGAAGGACTCTAGGCCTTCTCTGTGAACATGTCCAGAGGCTGAAGTGTTTTGGGAAATTCTTGCAAGAATATGCTTTTCATCGCTGGTTTTCTTTGGTCAGGGAGAACCCGGAGAATCTGGTCGTCCAGGGCAAAAGGTAATCTCTCCATTCTGTGTGTTCCTTGTACTGTCTCATGTTCATTATTATATATCTGTTGTCCATGGTACAATATGAAAACGATGATTGTAAAAATGGTGCTTTGCATGTGGCGTTACTGATTATTTTGCATTTTAAAGGGGTTGGTTCGGACCACAGCAAAATGTGAAAATAGACCTTGTTCATGTAACGGGCACTTTTTGACCTGAAGTCTGCCTGTGCTCAGCTGTCTGAGACTAACAAGGCCCCACTGGGATGCACGGTCAGGACAGGGGTATTGGCATGTTTACAGGAGCTCTGCATGTCCCTGTCTTTCCTGAGAAGTAATGAATACTTACAAAACTGACTCAATAGCAAGGGACGGGCAGTGCCTTGACAATTATTTTCCTTTTCCTTTCATTGCAAATACTTTCCTACAGATAATTTTTTATGTGAATCACATCTACCCGTGCAGTCAATTCATTAGATTATACAAAGACACTTGTTAATAACTCAGCTACCAATTAGAGATACTAACCACTTTAACCCATCTGTGGATGTGTATACTGATTTTTTTTTATTATTTGTGCTTCATTGATAAATTAGAGAATTTGCAGTGACTACATTTAGAGTCATATTCTCATTTGAATAAGAGACAGGGAGCCACTCTTAGACTTTCATTGTCTGAACATCTGATATTAATGCCCAGTGTGATAAGATTTTAGATAACGGAAATAGTGTGGCTAACAACAAAATCTGAACTCCATAGTAGGTTACATCTCTTAAGATCATAACCCTGCCTTTGTCTAGCTATAGCTGGTGTCTTGGAAAAATATATGAGTAGAAAGATGGAGTTTATCTCATTAGCATAAAGAAAAAGATAATAAACCCCACTGTAGTAGATTGGAGCTTCAAGACATCATAACCTAATATTCCTACATGCTTGAAGGCATTGAGAGAATCATTCCTTTGTTTGAAACCCTGGGGATCACAGTCACTTTTAAGAAAGACTTTCAAAGTTGCTCTAATTTAAAAATAGTTTTTTGTCTTGAACTTAAGAATCAGGTCCAATTTCAGGTGAAGATGAAACTTTTCAAAGATTCCAGAAAATTCTGCAAGCTTTGTTATTAGATTTCTGCTTTCCTACTGATTCTTTATGTAAGAACTTTGAAGTTAGTGATGCTGGGTCTGCTTTGGTTAGAAAAGAGCAACAAATCTTCTCAGATGATCTGATTTTAGGTCCCTTACTCTATAAAAAATAAGGACAAAATTTAAACTGCTCTCCAAATCTGCAATATGCTAAAAGAAATGTCTCCAAGACTGTTCTATCCTTTAAAACAAAACAAAACAAATCTGCTATAACCTCATATAGGTTCCACTGTTTTCAGAGTGGAAGATCCAAATTGATTTTCAATTGCTTAGTAAATCATTGCCTTACATGATTATTTAGAAACACAGTTTAGATTCATTTCGGGAAATTTATAGGTTTACATATGGAAAACTGAATTTCCTTTGTATTTTCATTAGGAATCTGTTTTGAATTATATTGAGAGGAGGGTGGAGTCATTAAAAGTTTACAACCTGTCTGAAAGAATATGTGCCCTGAAATGAACATCTTCTTCATTAATATTTAGGCCAGATTCTACCCTTTGATGCAATCTTAATTTCCTACAATATTTATGACTTCCTTTGTCTAATATCTGGATTTGCAGTATTTACCCCAAAAGTAGGGTAGTTCCCCACTTGCTGCTTACTTAGGTTAGAACATGACAAACAGAACTGAGTACAGAATGGAGATCTTCCTTGGCATTTTTCTCACAATTGCAGATTAATTGGTACTTAAGCTCCTGTGCTAGTCACAAACTCATGAAAGCAGAGCATGTGAGAAGAGAAAGAAAAACCTACCAATTTCCTTTCCACTGTCTGGTGTTTTCCAGTATGAAAGTTAGTTAGAGGAGCATTCAGAGTGGAGGAATGATTTCATTCTAGTGGGGTTTCTTGTAGGCTCACAGCTGAGTGTGTGGTTGAGATGTGAGTTAGTGTGTGTGTGTGTGTGAGTGTGTGTATGTTTGTGTGAAGTGTGTGGATTTATAAACTAAGTGATGAGTTTCATGGCATAGTTCTTCCCTTCCTCAGGTCTCCACATCTTTGAAAAATGTACTCTTTAATTTTAAAGGAGTAAGAATTCTTGATCCCCATTGGAAGGGATGGTCACAGTTGAACTGTTTCTGAAAGTTCAGGGTTAGATGGCCACAGGGATATGGGTACAAGTGGACTCCTGCCTTTGACAGCAGACAAGGGTCATTTCTAATGGAGAGTAAACAGTGAAAAGGAAAGAAAACAGACAACCAGAAGTGTGATGTATTTGTGGAAGCTTTTATCTACTTGGACAAGTATCCTTGAGGTAGAATAACAAACCAATTCTTAATTATGATTCAAATTTGACATTGGGCTGTATAGACCCAAAAATTCAACTCAGGAGTTCCTGAGCCAAGGAATTGGCAAGAAGGGAGTAGTTAATGAAAAAACTCCCTCTTAATTGACAGCTAAGTCTTCATGGTATAAAGATAGAGAATTTCTATAGGAAGAAATGTGTTCTGAAACTAATAAGAGATGTTCCACAAAGGATAACATGAAATATTTTATAATCTTTCATATCTCAACTTTTAAGTAAACATAAATTCATAAAGTTTAAGTTTTTAAAAATCCAAGACACTAAACTATGAATTCCTGAAATAACTTCATTAAAAAGTACATTGATAACGTATTTACATACGCACACATGCACACAGGGTATAAGGAACAGGTCAATGCTGAAAATCTCTGTAGTATTCAATCAACAATTACAAAATACTCCACAACCTCTCAGGCGTCTTCATTGTTAGAAAACAGGCATATATAAATATCTTTCTTTAAGATAGTCATGCAATCCTTTTAAATTGGTGGGAGGGAAGGGTGTGGATAATTGCTACTGGGAAAGAGTGTTCTGACCTACATAGTTCTTTCTACATGTCATGAGTTTGAGGGCAACTTTTTGTTAACAATATAAACTATAGCTTTGTCACCAATAAGTTTCCTTTTATTACTTGTCTGCTCCACAGAAATTTACTGTGCTTTCAGCGACTGTATACTTTTTTAAAAAAAGTAACAGAGTCTTCATTAAAATAAGGGTGAAAGCCCATTTCACTGGATCTTTTTAAATTTATCTACCGAAGTGCAAAAAAGGAAAGAAAAAGAAAATCAAACATAGTATGTATCTATGTAAAGTTTAATATATGCCCACAAGTGTTCTTTGAATGGAATATCAAATTTTTAATAATTATCCTTCTCTGACTTGATCTTATCTTAGTCTTATGGTTCACAGTGCAAACTTTCATTTAGATGGTTTCAGAGTTGTTTTTCGTTTGCATTCCTGAAGTATCTTTCATCTAAACCACCTTGAAAACTGTTGTCCTTTGTCAAACCATGTAGCTGAACAAACAGTATCTGAAGGCATTTTATGATAACCCCAGAGCAAATTATGCCTCCTCATAATTTCAACGTACTAACATTAAAGATTAAATGTCTGGTCGTACTTAGTAGATTGTCCTCGGCAGGGATATTGTTAAAGCATTTAGATGATGCTGTACCCTTTTCCTTTTAATATAGTTGTTGTCCTGCTGACCAACCATCACAAAATGCTGTGACCTCCCAAAGTTATCGCTACAAATAACAGTCATCTCAAGCCCATACAGAATGGACTTGCATTTTCTCCAGCTATTCTGTTATGCTACTTTAGTGGAATCCAGGAGATTGTCTAAGCAATGTAACCTCTTGTTACTAGACTTTGTACTTAAAATAATGTAGACAATTCTGTAAAAAAGAGACTTAGCTTGACTCCAGTGCACTCACCCAAAATGTACCACTTAATCTCAAACCTGCATTCAGCAACAGCTGCGCAGTTCCATTAGCCCTACTCAGCAATTGTCACAAATACGGACTGCAGGGAAGTATAATCTTCACCATGCATTTATCTTCTCATCATTCAGGAATGGAAAGGAAATCTGTCTATGCTTTTAAGTGAGCAAGACTTTTAATGTATATTGTTTTGATGTGACCATCTGTTCACACAGCCAACTCTTGATTATCTGAGGTAAGAGAGCACCGGACCAGGATGCTTTGCTCAGATACCTGCATAATCCTTATTTCACCAAAGACCTTCAGCCTCTCCCTAAAATCATTAGCCAGGGAGTAATGAATGTAGGAGTCCTTTCTCCTTTTACTGCTCTTTCTTGCCTTCTGGCAGAAATGTCAATGGGCAGTGGACTGACAGGGGGTAGAAGGAGCCTGAAAATTCTGCAGAATGGTCAGCCAATCCCTGAATCAAGAGTTGACTGAACTGGGTAATCTCACCAACCTTCTTGAAACTGGACAGTGTCCGTATATGTGCAGTCAGCATCCCGCTGGGAGAACCTGCCGTGCTCTTCTAAGCTCCTGTGACTGGACGGGTTTTGTTCTATAATGCTGTGTGATTTTCCTATGTAGGGTGAACCCGGGCTTCCTGGGCTGCCTGGACTTCCAGGGATAAAGGTAAATACTTTGCTGAAATCCTTAGCTTCATAGAAATGTACTTGTGATCATCACAAAAATTGGAGGAATATTGGGGGTGTGAATGAAAAGTAGGAACACAGTGCTATTCTTTAACCATCTCAACCATCTCAACCAATTAAATTATTTTACGTAGAAATGAAGCACAGACATTGCCAGTTTGCACTGCTGTATGAGCTATATATTCTGCAATTTAACCTATAATACCCCTTAAGTTAGTGAAGTGCCATTTTATTTGAAGTCGTAGAAACTCTCTAAAGTCTAGAATGTCTACCTTCACGTTTTAATTTTATTCTCAAGATCTTATCAGATTTTGACCACAATGAGGGCCTTAACATCCCCATAAATCTAACATTCAGGCAGCTGTTTTTGTGATTCACTCACTATAATAATCCCTCTAAAATGCCTTGTGCTTCCCCTTCCTGTCAATAATTCGCACTGCGAAGTACAAATCATATGACTAAAATATTTGACCCATCTACTTTTCCCATAAACTTTTAAATCTATCTTTGGAAAATACTTGTGTAAAGCCTCATTTGAAAACATTGTTTTAAAACCATCTAAAAATGGTAAGAAAATTTTTTTAAGTTTAAAAATTTTCACATGGTAACTAACATGTTAAAAGTTCTTCTGACTTAGCTGTATTCCTTCCTTTAAAATCACCTTCTTATTTTAATCTTTTCCTCTTAGCCCTAGAAGTGTATGCTCGAGAAGCTACATAATTCAAGTAGATTTTTCATTATTCTGTTCCCATCTTACACAGCTTTGAACCCACCTCCAATTTGCCTATGAACATTCTAAAATTAACATTCCTAGTTTCTGCATGAGGGTTGTATACTGTTGAGTTAAAGGTTGCGTTTCAAGCACGTAATACGAAACAATATGATTTGGAGTGTATTAAGTTATTGAGTTCACAGACAATCATGTGGTATCATGTGTAATATTTTATCAGTACATCTGGCATAATTAGCAGGCATGTTTTGAGTATATTTGGTATTTCTTCAAGATTGGCACTCAGAAATTTGGGCTTGGGCTTTTTATTTGATGCCTCCAGATTAATATCCTAGAAATGCAGTTATGTCTTTGAAATAGAAGTCTTTTACTTCTTTAGTTCAAAAATAATTGCTCTGACTTACTCCACTTAGCATCATCCTTTTAAGCTCTGTCCATGTTGACACAAATGGCTCGAGTTTGTCTTTTTTCATTGCTCAGTAGTATTCTGTTGTATACTTATACCATATCTGCTTGATCCTCTCATTTGTTCTGGGGCAGTTAGGTTGTTTCCAAAGTAATAAGTCAGATAAGTCAGACTTATCTGGGATAAAAAGTAACTAAATGGAATATAAAGTAACTAATTAATAGTGAGATAAAGGAAAGCTGAAAACTAACCCTTGATAGCTGACTACAGAACAGAAACACCAAGTGTTGGGGGAGGCAGAGGGGAAAGGAAAAACAGTCATTTCCTCATCATTTGCTATTAAGCAAAAATAACTTCATAAAACAATCTGTGATTTCGTATTATAGAGTTAATTAAAAAGTTTTTCTTTTTACAAATATTGGGAAATCATCATACCTTTTTAAAAACAAAGATATGAAAAGCAAAGTTTGCATGAATTAAGAGGAACCTGGCAGCTTTATAGTAAGGGAGGACTAGGAAGGGAGGGCAGCACCTTGGCCAGGTCATGCTCACAGGTCGGTGCAGGCCAGGAACCTCAGCTGTGTCCAGATCCAGCCGTCCTTTCTGAGTGGGTGAGATGTACACATAAGGCTGAAAGGAATAGGTTTTTTTCTCTTCAAAACAAATAAAACAATCCCAATTACTCCTGTTTGCTACCCTTACCTTGGCTTGAAATTATGTCTTCCACCTTGAAAAACACCCCACGGCATTTCCCTAGTCATCTGTTTATCGAATTTTTCCAGGCTGGGAAAGAGGTTGGTGGTTTGCCACCTCCAACAAATGCTTTTATTCCTCTGGTCATAGGAAATTGCCAGACATATCTATTGAGGTCATGTAACTGATAGTTCCCTTTGTTTTCTGAACCTGACTAGTGACTATAGTGACAAGAAACTATCAAACAACAAAAAATCTTCATGAGACATACTTTTCTAGGTAATTATCAATTGCAAGTAGCCAGAGTTCCATTTAAATGACAACTTCTGTTTGTAGTTTCATAAGTTTCTTCTCTTCCTAACCCACAAAGCAAGTGATTTACTTGCTTTATCATGCAGTAGGTGCTTATCATAAAGAAGTAACTTGTAAAGGAGATAGTTTAAGGACATCACAGCCTTTTGTGGTTCCTGGATATTTACCAACTTGGAGTTAAAAGTTTATAGTTTTATGAGCTAGCTTCATTAACCTGAGATGTCCTTTATCCCCTTAATACATCTTGCATAACCACAGGACATTTAACCCTTATTTCATAGTTTGAATAACAATATCTGAAAGATGAAACCACCAAGGAAGGATTTAGAGTGTGTGGTAGCAAGAACATTAGTCAGAATCTTCCTAGACTCATGTGTTTGTTTATACTTTGCTATTCATCTTCTTTTTATCTGCCAGTGGGACAGAGGGCATGCAATGCCATCCTTTATTCCCAAGACATTGAGGAAACAAGCCATGACATACCAGGGGCACTTTGATTCACCACCTGTTGCTCTCAGAGAATGAGGATCCAAATGCCTTCCACACAGCTCTCAGGAAATGAGCAAAGCACCTAAATACAGACAGCAGACTCATCCATCTACCACCTCAAGGTCCCACCAGAGAGAAGTGCTAATGCCTTAGGCATACAGAATAAGAGTCACCGAGAGCAGGCATAACTTAATTTCAAACTGCCCTTGAGCTTCTGCACAAGTATTTGAAAGTCTCTCACCATGTGGAAGACATTTGGAATTCCTATTTCATGCATTCATGGTTCATATAGCGTCAAGATGTTCAACTGGGAAAATTAAATTATGCACAGTGTAGCATGCAGACGTTGATCTTCTGGAATCACATTTGAGCTCAAAAAATTATTTTTATAAACAAGTTTTCAAATATATTTTTAATGGGGAAAACTTACTGTAACTAGCTTTTCTGATATAACCTGTGAGAGTAAGACTCAAAGTTCTTTGAAAAAAATGTTTTCCCTCACACTTATTTTGAAACATATAATGAGGGTACTTATGCCTTTCATGATTAGATTACCCTAGTAATTGACCAATAGAGTGGTCACCAGGAGCCCTGATATGAGAACCGGGCCACCAGTATGCAGATCTGGTATGACCTTGGGCAAGATACATAACCTCTCTGTGCTTCAGCCTGCTTACAAAATGGAAACTGTGAGGAGTCACTGAGTTAATGTACGTGCAGCTCCTAAAATATTGCCAAGCATCCACCAGATGCTCTATAAACTTGAGCTATTGTAACTTCATTCTCTTGGAGTGGCTCAGAATATTGGAAACATTGGTGACACACTCATCTACAGTTTCCTTCCTTGAGTATAGACTTTAAGTCAATTATACTTTATAGGTTAATAGGTATAAATTCAGAAAACTCTTTTGCAGTGATGGGGAATGTTACCTTTAAGCCCAGGAAGGTAAACTCCTTTCTCTTGAAACACAACATCACACTCTTCCCCCACTCCCCTTTCATAGACCCTAATCCAGGAACAAAGGAAGAGAGAATACGGTGTTCTGGGCACTACATGTGGTTTTGTTGAAATTCATCTCCCCAACACTGATCACAGGAAAAGAGAGGGGAAACTTGACCAGTTATGATGCAAATTCTCAGTTCCTCACAGTGTTGATTTTTTTTTTTTACAAATATGGATTTTCAGTTTATCTGCTCTTATTCAAAAAGTGAATGAACAATAACTATAAGTATAGCTGTTGAATAAATGGGGGATAAAGAAGGAAGAAAGTTAAAATAGCTCATACTTACAACATCTATTCTTCTGTGCTATTTTCTGTGCGTATACCAAGCAATTTTCCCTTAAAAATTAGCTTATCCGGGCCTCCCCGGTGGCGCAGCGGTTGAGCGCTGGGTTGCGAAGCTGCCCGCAGCCTCTGTGGCGCCGGTTCGATCCCCGGCTGCTCCCCGGCCACCGGAGGAGGGTCCCACATGGTGCGCAGACCTCTCCTGCCGCCCGCTGCTCCCCTCAGCAGTGTACTTCGGTCCTTCTGCCTGCTCTGCTCCCCGCTCTGGCTCTGGTGAATTCTCTCACCCTCCCGCGCTTCTGACTGTACCCAGTGCATGTATAAACAAAACAAACAAACAAATAAATAAATAAGTAAAAACATGCATCTATATAAAAAAAAATTAGCTTATCCATCTTTTCATTTTTTAATTTATTCCCATTATTTAATGCTATTGTTCCATAACGCAAAATTGTATACAGTAGGGACATATACAATAGAAACCATTGTGAAAATATCATTTGCACCCAAATTTCTTTGGGTATAGTCTATCTTCCCTTAAATTCGTATAGTCTATATTCCCTTAAAGCTTGATATTTTTCCTCTGGCTTCACAATAGTGAAAATTTGACATTCAAATCAAGAACTTGAGGATGGCGAGGGTATGAGACGGTAACTAATTCCTTATAGCTCACATGAAATCATCCTTGACACTGAATCATATAAAAACTAATTTGTACAGGCAGAGAAACATGGACTTTGGTATTCTTAGGATTAAGAATGGTGTTTAGTAACCTTATAGAAACTGACCTTCCACATCCACTGGAGATGAGAGTCCTTCATAAATATTAAATCACAATTTAAAAACAGCAGAGGAAAGTTTTGGGAAGTAACATATATTGTGAAATGAATTCCAAAAAGAAATACTCGTTAAATGAACAATATTGTTTTTGTCACTTATAATTATTTCCTCTTGTCCAAAGTACGTCTGAGCAGTTGCGTAATTTAAGAGTCTAATTAGGAGACTCATACAAACAGAAAAAAGAGGATTTTTAGCAGTCATAAAGAAACCTTCAATAAACACCCCCAAATTGCTTTCATGAGGTAATCATGTGAGGGGGAAAAAATCCAAAAGGTGTGTTTTGTGAGTTTCAAATAAACCTGCTATTGTAGTTCATTTTCATCATAATCACCAAGATGTTTTAATTTACACTCGAATTTGATCCTTAAGGGAAATAAGTGTTTTTTGGGACAGACTTTACTTTCTCGTTCTTTTTTTTCCCCTCAATAATTTTACAAATCAATCATTACCAAAACTGGCTGCCTGGAGGTTCTTATTACAACAAATGTTCTTGCTGTAATCCTCAAAAGCAGGTATCATGCTGGCTTGAATTCTAATTAGCCTTAAGCAAGAAACAACAGTGTATGGCTAATGCATTCAGTGTCAAGACACATTCATCAAAATTATTGGTGATACTTTTAGCACCCAGGCAAATCACCACATATTTTTCAAGCCCTGTCGTACTATTTTTTGGGCAATATGAAAATTGGATCTGCTTGGGGGTAATAAATATGGAAAATATGACTTGGTTTAAGATGGTATTATAGAAGGGTTTCAGACAGGTTAAAAAAATAATATATTCTACTCCTTTAATTGATAATGACTTGTAAAAATAAAACAAATGGAAATAAATGAAAAACCAGAGATTTTTCTATAGGCAAGAGTTAATCAGTTAGGACATTCTGGCCACCATTCCATTTAACAGATGGTAAGTTCTGGAAGTTTATAGGGAAACACCTGGTGAGTCATTTCTGTATGAAGAAATATCTCTTCCTTTTTCCCCTTGACTAGTAATGCCATCTAAGTATTTGCCGACTAGTCTCATCTCTATGAAGGACATCCTTTATGTAAATTTGACAAGAGTGTTAAGTGTACTGTCCCAATAGACATTTAGGAGATAAAGTAAGGTCATCTGAAATACTTTCCTGCTTTATATTAAATGTGCTGTTGAAGAAAGACCAATGCAGATTTTAATAAGGAATTCTCAGCCTTTAATTACTCTCAGACTTCAGAGAGGTCATGTTCTTAAGTAATTCCTGAGCTTTCCCTACACTTTTTCTTGTTGCCTTTTTTGTTGTTCTTTCGGTTGGTAAAGACAGTAATTGTTTGCATTGTTGGGGGATTTTTTTGACCAGAAGACATAGAATTTATGCTATTTCAATAGGCTGTTTAATAGTAAATGAACTGAGCAAGAGTGGCTTTAGCCAAAAGCCTTACCTTTTGTGGTAACGTTTCTTGATCTTATGCAGTGAATAGACCCCACCTTCCTACAGCTACATCTTCTTATAGTGTACTCATTTCTCGTAGTTGGCTAAATCTTACAATTGACTCATTTTTACACACTCCTTGTAGTGTACATATTGCCAAGGTAGGAGAGAGAGGAGACAAAGAACTCTAATGCTGACACACTAATCAACAGGGAACTTTATGGTGCAAAAACAGGGTAATTTTTCAAATATGGAATGGATCAGTTACTGTCACTGTCATTGAAACCTCGATAATTAGTATTAAGTACAAGTGTATGTAACAGTACTAGATTCTCAATATTACAAGATGGCCATTGTAGCTGCTGAAATGGTTAGCTATAGTTGGAAAGAGCAATGTGAGTGCCTTTGTCCTTCCCAAAAATGGGTCATGTGCAGGGGTGCCTTGGGCTTGGCATGGCTGTTTCCCATGGACTGGCCTCTGCATCTTGCCTGTCTGGTTGTTTGAGGATTGCCTTCTAATTAGCAACCTTGTCAGATATTCAGGTCAGGCTGCTTGCTCTGCTCCTTGCAGGGTACTGCTAAGTTTTATTATGCTTTATCATGACTTTATAGTATTCCTTCCACCAAATCTGAACCCCATTTTAGTTCCCAAAACCATGGCTACTCTATCATTCACTTTTTATACCAGCTCAACACAAGCAAACATGTCACAGCTTTAGTATTGAAACCTGGGGTTTTTTTCCCCTTTGTTTTAATCTGTTTGTTTGTTCTTGCTTTTTTGTTTGTTGGTTGCTTCTGAGATCTGGGTTTTTTTCTAACTCATTGATGGTGAGCTACTTAGTTGATGTTAAGAATAAAGAATAAAACACATGAAACAATTCAGGAAATCAGATGTAGTATCTAAGAAAAGACCAGAAAAGTAAATCAATTCTGGAATTTGGTGATGCAGTAGTCCTCTATACCAACAGTCCCCACCTAGCCCTTGTCTTTTTTGAACACACATTTAATCACTGGTCAACATGTGGCTTGGGTTGCAGAATACAGTGCCAGCTTTTAATTATATTTTACCAGTTAAGATTTTGGATCATACTAAGGGTTCTGATAAATAGTGGTATGTGTATATATTTTTTTTAATCTCAGGGCTCTGGTTTAGTCACAGCTGTATATTTAAGAGCTAGGCACCATAATGTTTATATTTTTCTGTGTTTGTCCCAAGAGTAGATCTAGTCAAATGTTTCCGGGACCAGAGCAAATGAAACAAAACCAAACCAAAAATAACCAATTAAACCTGGATTTAATTGTTCTGGTCTTGTCAGAGGAACAGAAAATTTTAACATATTTGTTCCTTTCCATCGCAACTCCCCCATCTCTGTTTTGCTGCACTAGCCCTTACTTCTTTCTTTTGACTTTTCTTTTTCCCTGTAATTAAGTACCACCTCCGTAAGCAATGTCATTCTAAGATCTGTCAATTATTTGCTTTCACTCTTTGATTCCCTTGCCCACATGATGAGCAGCACCCATTATGAATGGAATCCTCATTGACTGTATCCTGTCCTCAATGATAACAAAAGTAAAACCCACTTGAGGTGGCAAGTGAGTAGAGAGAGAGATGGATGGAGGAAAATTTAGACTATATGAAATGGGAGAAATATATATATATTCCTCATACATACCCATGTATCTGGAACTTGAGAGAATAACAAATGAATGTGACTCTGAAGTAATTAGTGTTGTCCTTAAGTTATTCTTATACTACTCACTGGTGCTCCAGTGTTCCACACCCATCAGATGTCTAAAACTTCTGCCTTTCCTCCATTTGGTTATTTAAAAAAAAAAAGCACCAGTAAAATAAATTGAAATGAAAAAAACCATGTCTAGATTTAACTGTACCTTCACTAAAAGTAATTTAAGAGCTTTACTCCATTACAGTTCTGTTTTCCTCTACAGCATCTTCACACCACTGTGTAACTTCAAATGGGTGCAAATAATTTTCAGTTTTGCCCTCTCCTATATCCCATTGATCAGCTGAGTTCAATATGCAAAAAACAGTTCTGAGAATCAGTAGATAGTCCAATATAGCTAGTTATTTTTTCCTGGCTATTACCCTAAAAAGTGATGTAACCTCAATCCATGTAGTCTGACTACAGCAAAAATGATTTTCCAAAATAGTATTTTATGTTTAGATCCTATTCAGTCACTTTCTCCTGCCCACTCCTTTGTCAGTCTTCACCCTCTGTCCTGGCTAATTAGAACTGTACTACAGTTGAATAACTAATTTCTTGTTTGTTAAAATCACATTAAAATGTTTTTAAAACTGTAGTTACTGTAGCTGTTCTCCTAGACATTTTAGGAGATCCTAGAAACTTTAAACTCTACAATGGTCCTTGGCAACGAGGTAAGATTCTTTCAAAGGATTACATTTCTCCTTTGAAAATTCATTACGTAAATTCATTAGCCATGACCATCCTTTCTGTCCCCTTCCATCAACGAGGTAAATTCATTCTTAGCAAACCCACCACTTCTCTACCTTTACAGTATATCTTAAACCTTGTTAGGTTTTCAGTCCTAAATGTCATGGCAGATGAAGATCATCTCATAAAATGATATGTTCACATGAGAAATTTGGGGTTACTTCTTAAGAGGAAGAGGTAGAGAATATGGTCCCATATATGCTGTAACAAAGCAAAGTTACCTCATTTATCACAGTCAGTAGCAAAGATGCTGTTAGCTATTACCACTGCTAATGATAGCTAACATTTTTCAAGCTGGAAGATAAGAACAAGGAGCATTATTGTTCACTTGCTTTTTCTAGAGACAGCCCTAAGTGCTTTGTCAAATGATGTCTTGATTAAGCCACCTCTTAATGATACTAGAATCTTTTATATTTGGCACCTCGGGATTCCATTTTTCAAAGTCAGGCTTTAATTCAGTTCAGTACCTTTGAACCAACAATTCTCAAACATTTTGTTTTAAGACCCCTGTACACATTTGAAAATTCGGATTAAAGAGTTTCTGTTTATGTAGCTTATGCTATAGACATTTCTGAATTAGACATTAAAACCAAGAAATTCCTAAAGCCCATTACAAATTAATTAAATAACATGTTGTTTGAAATATAACTGAATTTTCCGAAACAAAAAAAAAAAAAAAATGAGCAAGAGGGTGCCAGTGTTATATTTATTTATTTATTTATTTTGCAAATCTCTTTAATGTCTGGTTTAATAGACGGCAGCTGGATTCTCATCTCTGCTTCTGCTGCCAATCTGTTGCAATTTGTTGTTTTAGTTGCAGTGTATGAAGAAAAACCAGGCTCACACAGATATGTCATTGAACAGGGGAGTTTATTTTAAGTCTTTGCCTAAAATTGTGGGTATTCTTCTTTGATGTGACCCCAAACTCTACAAGTCGTAGTTTCTTAAAGGTTAGGTGCAGTGTGGAATCT
Organism: Talpa occidentalis; assembly: GCF_014898055.3. Classification (NCBI taxonomy): domain Eukaryota; kingdom Metazoa; phylum Chordata; class Mammalia; order Eulipotyphla; family Talpidae; genus Talpa; species Talpa occidentalis. Next base: position 96,890,564 of record NW_023601322.1, read on the forward strand.
GAAGCCAAATCAGTGGGCTTTTCCTCTTTGGTGCACTAAGGAGGGTGAGTGAGAAGGTACTTCGAGAACCCCTGGTATCAGCTTAGGAAGGTAAGCAACAGCCCAGCCAGCTCAGGAACCCACATAGACAGAGTTCTGTCCATTTATCCTGATAACTGTCTTGAAGGCTTAGAGAGCAAAGAGACCAGCTTTCCTCTCCTCCCGTCCTGCCAAGATGTAGAGAGGACAAAGATGATGTCTTTAAAGGGACTGAGAGGTCAGGAATTAGATAAGCATAAAACTGTGAGCTTATAGGGTGAAATATGCTGTTTTCCCCTTGAATAAATTGAAATGAGAAATAAATGTAGGAGTATGGCAGGTGCTTTCTTAGAGAGGCATGATAAAATATAACTAATTATACTCCAAGTCTCTAAAATCAAGAGCGCTAAAGTTTTGTGATTTTCAAATGTATCTTGAAATACTTTTTACCATGAATGTTCCATTTAAAGGAACTTTCTGTACTTTTACTCAGGAGGTTTTAATCGATGCTCTATTTTTTTTTTAAACCCACTTTGGGGGGACCTCTGAGATCACAAATCAATCCTCATTTATTTGTGAGTTATGAAACTGCATGCTTCATCTTTTTATGAACTAAATACTAACCTGAGTAAGAAATACATTATGCAACATGTATTCACTTTTTTCTCTTATTTTAGTCCACTGAAGTGTGCTTCTATTTGCTTTGCTAAACATTTTATTTCTATTTAAAGATATGCCAGAGCCTTGTCTGCCTATAAACTTGCAACCAATTAACTTGTATTGTATTTTCATGACAGTGAGTCCTTACTAATGATACACACTGACTTTAATACAGCTTTGTTGGAGGATTTTTTGAAAGGAATTATTAACTATTTATGTATCGGGTATGTATCATTTTATTGGGAGAAATATGTGACTATAAATATATATTACTTATCATTTTGTTGGTTTATGAAATAAGTTCCTATATTTATCTGAATAGAGTTGATTTTCATTTTAAACCATTAAGAGGTCCATCAACAATTATTTGTTCAGATTCTCCTTCCCGTTATATGGAAAGGTCTGAGAAGAGGTAGAATGAAAAATTTCACAAACAAGGAACCTATGATTCCCCTCCTCTATCCTTTTTTTTCCCTTAAGTTAGATAAATACATTTGTGTTATATATCAGTTTGACACACTTTGGAGTGATGAAGTTGATTTGTTCTCCATCCAATCTCCAAGGTTTTATATATATATATATATTTAAAATTCACTTGTTTCAAAGATATTTGATGATAGTGGAACACTTCTTGTCAAACCTCTCTTTATATCTTCCTGCTCCACTCCAAGTATCATAAAAAGCATCACTGTCTTAGAAAAATTCAAAAGTATCAAACAGTGTTAGCGATTGCCTCAGAAATAAATCATGGGGAGGTTAAAAAACAACAACATAAAATTGGAGTCATTCCATTTTTTTACTTTAAAATTTTATTAGTGATTTTAGGAAGTTAAACTCTTACATTTGAGCTCATATTGTGAACAAGAAAACAAATTTCATGGATATGCGAGAAAACATTAACATTTGTCTTGGGTCTTTTCTGATACCACATATGTGAGCAGTACCAGCTCTCTAGCTCATTCTCCTGCACCTCCCTACCCTCCACTTCCATCCTAGCCAGGATCAGCATCAGATGTCACAGGTATAAGGACTCACATCCCTAAGGCTGCCCTCAGTTCAGGCCCCAATTAATGGTTCCCCAGCTTCCTAGGGGTTACTTTTGTCTGACATGGCCACAAATTCAAGGGTTCCCATAACCACACAGATTTGAAAATGTGCTATAACGATTCACAGAGCTCAGGAAAATGCTATACTCATTACTGCAGTCTATTATGAAAGGGAACAGCAGCCAGATACAGAGGTACTATGGGGTGAGGTGAAAAAGTCCCAGTACAGGAGTCACTACCCCCTGTAGTTGGGGTGCGCTGTCCTGCCAATGTGGTGTTTCATCACTAACTTGAGAGCTCTCACTCCCCACTATTTATGGGTTTCAATGGAGAGTGCCTTCCATAGGTCTGATTAATGAAATCATTGGTTATGGTGCCTGAGGTTGATCCTCAACCTCTCTCCCGGTGAGATGGTGAGAGATGGGAAGGGCTGAGCGTTCCAACCTTCTTACCACACAGGTGGTTCTGTGGCAACAGTACCTACCCCAAAACTACCTAGGGGTCCATCAAGAGTCACCTCATTAGCATAAACTCAGATATGTATGAAAGCACCTTGTCACCAGTAACAGGAAATGCCCCTGTCATTCTTAACACTGAGGAAATGCTCAGGGTTTTAAGAGCTCTCTGCAGCAACCAAAAGCAAGACCAGTAGCTTTTTATTAAATGTCCCTTGGGTTTCCTCCAGGTGGCAGAGATGAGGTTATGGAGATGTGGTAAGGAGAGACTTTTTTCCTTCCCATGTTGAATATTCCTGTCTTCTGAAGTCACATTGCTGTCTATGACATAACTCCCAAGTTTTGAATGGTTTAAAACAACAAATATTAATTTTTGTAAGAACAGGAATTTGAATGCAACGACTAGATGTCTCTGCCTCCATGTCCCCCATGAGGATGCAATCGAGCTGCCAAATGGGTCTGTGGTCTCACCTGAGGATGCTCCCGGGATGGCGCATCCTTCCCCAATTCATACATGTGGCTGCCGGCAGCCTTGGTCTTCAAGACACAGGCCTCTTTACAGGGCTGCTCTTGGCAGGGTGGCTATTCTCCCCATAGTTGGGGACCCAAGAGAGAGACAACAAGGAAGGGCCCCCAGATGGAAGCCACTGCCTATTTGGACTCAGTCTTCAGAGGGATGTTCCACTACTTCTGCCATATTCTGTTCATTGGATGAGTCAGTAAATCAGGTTCACATGCCAGGGGAGGAGGTGACTCCAGGGCAGGATTCCAGGAGGGTAGGGTGGATCTTAATTTGGTATATAATAAGAAACACTAGGCAGCAGAAAAGCAAAATTGCAAAGCCATTTATCTGGTTTCTTTGTCACTTTTACTTTCTAAAGCCTCTCCAGAATTTTGCTCAAAGAATTTTCACTCATCAAAATCAATTCTGATTGTAGTTGGTACAGGAATTTCAACAAGAAAGCTGTATACAATCAAGGGAGTGAAAGCTCGGTGGAATGAAATCAGTTGGACTTTATTTACCATCAGATGAATAATGATCTCATATTCCATCTTTTTTTAAGGGAGAACCAGGTTTCATTGGTCCTCAAGGAGAACCAGGCTTACCCGGGCTGCCAGGAACAAAGGTAAATGGAGTCTTTTTCACTTCCTTTCTTTCTGAAGTTTTTGTCATATATATTTCATCCATTATGTTCGGAGAAACATGGTAACATCATTATTTAGGCAACCAGATATTTTGGCTCATAGAGAACTAAAACTGTCTATCCTTCCCCTGACTGGCCTCCTGATAGGAATCCCAAATTAGAGAAAGAGGAGTTAATTCCAGGAAGGCTTAAGCAGGACAACAGGTTGGTGGCATATGTTAGTAACTCCAGTCACTCTCCAAAGTGCTCCTAAATTGATATGATGTTATTAGCCCTCTGGCCATATGGAAACCCATAGGGGAATTCTTTTTTTTTTTTTTTTTTTGGAAAATAATTTCTATGTAGTTTATGGAATCACACCTTAGATTATAGTAAAGCAAACTGTTAGAATAAACTGAATTTCCCAGCACTTATAATTGGGTAGACTAAGATGATTCACTAGGACCTAAGATATTTCACAGGAGGGCAGGGATCATCTGGGGACCCATGGGACACAACTCTGACCCCCCGAAGTCACAGAATTCTGAGGAGAGCTAGAACTCACTCATCCCTGGTCCTCATCACCAATTTTAGGACCGACTTGTAAATCAAACATTATTGCTACTCCTGATCACTCCTTGGATTGCAAAGACAAGTACTGATGTCATGTAGATTCCTAAGCACCTCATCCCAAAGGGAGCCATCCTGAGTAATGTCTGCACAAAGAGTCTGTAATGAAAACCATCCCATAATCGTCCACTTGGCAACCCTGGAGAGGACCCTAAAAGCAAAATCTCTATGCCGCCATATAAAAAATTATGTTGCTGTGGATACAGCCAGTCCATACTTCTCCTTTTATCTTCCCTGTAAGACATAAAAAGGTCCAGTGCTGAGGATGCAAGTTTTTTCCTGACAGACCCATGAATCAGAGAAGGGGCAAAATTAGATCAAACTACATTCCTTTATTTTTAAACCATAGCAGTCTTTGCCTCGGTGGATATTGCGTTTACCAGCAATAAGCCAGGATGATTTCCAAGAGCTGGAGAATTATGTTCATGGTCTGTTTTGACAGCAAGATCCTCATTTCCACTGGTCAAGAGAAAAATAACTGTAATCCTACTAAATGGAAAATACGTGTGACCTGCAGGGCACTGAAACTCAGTCCGATTTTATGCAAAATGGCAAAATGTTTTCTCAAGCCTTTTCTTTTTCTCATAATGAACAGTAAGGCTAATTAGCAAAGTATGAGAAATGTCTGTCTTAGCCTGTGCAGATTCACATAAGAAATGTGCTTCCAGGAATAAAGAGAGAGAGCACTCGAGAATGAGGAGCATTGGTGTTCGTATAAGAACAGTTATTCGGGTCTGCAGCCTGAGGGCCAGAGAGACAAGGAATGTGGACCAGGGAAAAGCAGAGAAAAGGGAGAAAACCAGACACCAAGTGCGCCTCTTCATGTTGGTGGCATTTTGTGTGCTACCCAAGGGGACATCACAGAAAACGGGGGTACATATGAGAGTTCATCCCTAGGTATCTTTTTTCCATTCCCTGATTTTAAACTATTCTGCAGTTTCAAAACATCCCAGATGCAGAGCTATAAAATCCGCATTAATTACCATTCATGAGGAGGGCAGCCCAAGTTACGGAGTGAGCGGGTATTCCATGATCAGATACTGCTCTGAATCCCCAGTGAAAGAAAAGACTGTTCTGATCCTGTTTCCTGTTTCCTCAAGAAGGGATGTGGATAGGAAATTCATTTTCTGAACAATATTTTGAAGTTAACTTTCAACTGAGATGTCTAACACGAATTTGATATAATAATGACAAAGTCATAATTATTTAAGAGTCTCTTTCAGCTGAGCCCTGATTTTTTACCAGATCTGTTGGCAGGTTAGATTTGTACCACGAAATTCAGACCTAACATGTAAAAATAAGCCAATCCTGCGTTTTTACTCCTGACACATTATGAAGGAAAATGTTTAATACCATCTAAAAATCTGCTGGATGGACTGCCGTAACCTCGGTGTCTATACCAGTGCTTAGGAGACATCTACATCAGTGTAGAGAAATGGAATTTCATGCTGAATAATTGAGAATACTTTGAATAATGCTGTTTACTCATTAACTCAACACTTTCTGCCACACACTTTTCTGGTATTTGAGAATGAAGAGTAAATGCAGCAAAAACAGTGTCTGTTCTCCTGAAGCTACATCCCAACATAAGGGAGGGAGTGGTGCAAGGGGAGAAAGAAGTAAATAATATATTAATATAATATATAATTATATAAAATATAATAGTAAGATAAATAACATGATACCTGAAATGCCAAGCCACTCCCTTGGGCTTGGCATAATAAAGTAGCACAAACTGGGTGACACATACAGCAGCAAAAATAATTAGTGGAATTGTGAAAAAAAGTGATTCTATGAAAGATAGAGAGATTCCACTCTGTGTGGTATATGACAGATGAACATTTTGCTGCCACTTTTGTTTTTCCCTAAAATAAGCATAGTTACTATTTTAGAGTTCTGTGAAATGTAAAAAGAAATAGCAAATACTGTGCTTAAAAAAATATCCTCCTATCAACAAAAGCCCTCTGTCTCTAGTCCCTGGAAAATCTCCTCTGGATTTCTTCCATCTCCTGTCTTCAGTCAAGTCTCCTGCCTCCCTCCCAACCTCTCCCTTTTCACATTCTCCACAGCTCATGCTGAGAAGGCTTCTTTACTGCCTGCCTGCATCTATCCCACCTCCCCTGCAAAACCACAAAGGCTTCCCAGAGTGGACTTGATGCAGATAAGGAAAATGGAATTTAGACCCACACATCACCCGTTGGGATCGCATCCTATTATCTTCTCCTTTCCAAGAGGAATGCATTTCTTCCCTCTCATGCATAAATAGCCCATCACCAGTCTAAACTGAAATCCTACCCTCCACACAGGAAGCTGGACACCTTCTGCAATGTGTTCAGAGGATGCAAAGTGACACCACTGGCAAGATTTTAAGATGTTCAGACATTTGACCCAACAATTCCCCAACTGGTAATCTATCCTAAGAAAATGACCAGAGATGTACAAAAGATTTACTTACAACAGCATTTATGCAAAAATTCGAGCTGGAGCACAATTTTGCATTACAGCTCTCCCATTCTAAAAGCTTTGTGACTTTGGGCAACCTCTCTGAGCTTTGGTTTCCTTGTCTGTAGATGATGGATGCTAAGTCCTTTCTCATTTGTCCTGAGGTTTAGTTAGGATGATACATGCAGTGTCTTGTGTGGTCCCTGCTGTCACCAGCAGCACAGGCACCAACAGCAGTAACTATAAACTAACCCCACCAAACTTCAGCACATGGCTCAGGTCTTGCCTCTGAGTAGCTGATCTGGACCCAGGGTGGTTTCTCTCTTCTCTCACATGTGGCCTTACATCACTCCTTAATTCTTGGCACTCTCGTGCATGTGCACCTTGTCTGTCTGTCTCTCCTTGAGGGCAGTGAAACAGTTCAGAGCTGTGGATGAGGGAGGGGCTAATCTCTCAGATCTGGTACCATTCTCTGCACTGGACAGAGACCAGTTATGAGATCAGCACAATACTTCTCCCCATTTTACAGAGGAAACGGAGGCTTTCACAACTTAACCAGCTCACCCCCAAACACACAACCGATAAATAACTGATTCAGGATTAAAACCCAGGACGTCTTAAGCGTGTAACCCATGGGCCCTGGGCAAAGGTTCTCCACAGAAGGGCCGTGGAATGAAACTGTCCAACCCTGTTTTGAGGTACAGTGATGGCTCTCATCAGTTCCCTTTGAAGGTCTTACTGACACAGGAATCTGAAAGGAATTTACCAAAGCTCTTCCTTATCTCTTAAATATTGAGTAATTAATTTTTTTATTTTTTAAAAGTTTTTTTTTAAAGATTTATTTATTCATGCACACAGGAACCGGGATACAGGGCCTCCCCAGTGGTGCAGCGGTTTAGAGCTGGGTTGCGAAGCTGCCCGCAGCCTCTGCAGCACCGGTTCGATCCCCGGCCACCAGCGAGGGTCCCACATGGCGCACAGACCTCTCCTGCCCTCCCACTGCTCCCCTCAGCCGTGTACTTCGGTGCTTCTGCCTATTCTGCTCCCCGCTCTGGCTCTGGTGAATTCTCTCACCCTCCCACGCTTCTGACTATACCCAGTGCTTGTATAAATAAATTTAAAAATTAAAAAAAAAAACAGACTTTTATTAAAAAAAAAAAAAAAAAACCGGCGTACAGGCCAGATGTGTGGGAGAGTGAGAAGATTCACCTGAGACAGAACGGGGAACAGAACAGGCAGACTGAGTGGAATACACTGCTGAGGGGAGCAGTGGCCAAGACAGGAGAGGTCTGCCACGCCATGTGGGTATCTCCCGGCCGGCCGGAATGGAACCCACGCAGCAGAGGCTGTGGACAGCTTCACAGTGTTGTGCTCAACCACCTGCACCCACCAGGGAGGCCCTGAGTAATTATTTTGTTTATTAAAGAACATCATTCATGCTGATATTAACACAGTGCTGGGCCCATGGTACATCAATTGTGGTAACTGTCTGCTTTCTTTGATTTTATTCAACTCACTCAGTAATCTACAGGGGCCAGGCTGGGGCAAGGGGAGAGGAAGGGAACGTCATTTACCTGCTTTGCAATCTGTAACAGGGTGAACGTGGGGAGGCAGGGCCTCCCGGAAGAGGAGAGCGAGGAGAGCCTGGAGTCCCGGGGCCCAAGGTGAGTTCTTCTTACCTGGAAAGTCACTGCCTTTGGCTTGGAAATGAGCGTCCCTCATTCTGCAACATAAAGTGTAAATTTTTAAAAAAATATTTTGTTTGACATTGAAACAGTCAAACTCAAACATTTATTAAAATGCACATCGATTTGTTTCTTTACAAAAGGGATTTTACCACCCAACGTTTCCAGTTTACTCTGTTCTGTTGGGTGAACAAGTTTAACAAGGCGTCCAAATGCAAAGGAGGAGGGACCATGCCATGAACGTGTTATCACTCAGTGGGTAGTAAAACCTGCTGGGGAGGAAGCTGATTCATGCTGTGCTCGTTTCTATGGTAGCCTGATGGCATGTAACACCTTGAAGATATTAGAGCTAAGGGTGTGTTTGGCGGTTCAATCTATATTCCTCTAAACTTCCTGCAAACGAATATGGTAACACTTTGTTTTAATAGCCCAGCTAGACACACAGGATATGATCTGCCCTGATGAAAAGAAAATGTATGCAGACCAGCCCTATGAGACTAATGAGAATTATCCACGGAGCTTGCTCATCCCCTGATGGAGGGCTGGCTTCAGAGCTAGAATGGAACAAGGGTTAGTAGGAGCCCAGGGGATGAGCTGATGATTTGGTGAGGAGGCCTCTGTCTACAGTGGCAGTTGCCAGCATGGTAGAGAGCCCCGCAGGGAGGCCATTAAAATAAAGTGTTTCCGTTTTTCTTCATTATTCTGAATCACTGCTAATTTCTTCCTTCTGTTCTTATCTCCTCTATCATTTTCTCTTTTGCATTCTTCATGTTCTCCTTTAATAGGGGAGACAAGGTGAATCAGGAGCTAGAGGCCCAAAGGGGTTCAAGGTCAGTACCCGGGTGACCACACTCATGTAACCAGAGGCCTTCAAGAGCTGAGCCTTCTGCTCTGCCTCTGGGGTGTATGTTCTAGATAACGCCTTTTCACGTGTTGGCATCATAGTCATTTCATGCATAGGATGATGTCTCGAAACAACTGGTGTGTTTCCTCTCGTTTTTGTGTGTTCTTTCTTGTGCTTTCAAATTTTTAAGAGGCGCCATACATCATACTTCCTGTTTCATAACAATAGCTTCTTGGCTTCAAATGTTGCATGGTATAACCTCATTTTGTATTTCCTGGGTATCTTTGCACTAATTTTTCAAATAACACTTTGCTTTTAAGTCAGTTGACTCCTTCATTGCACTAAAGTTTCACCACCAGTTAGAATTCCTTCCTTTATTGTGTTCTTTATAGTATCTTCCGTGATCTACTACAATAAAGCCACTGCTCACAGAATCATGTTATTCAAGATGATCTTAACTTATAATGTGAAAAAATGGATTCAGGATGAAGAAAACAGAGAGTAGAAATTATTAGTTCTCCCTGCATAGCAAATATAATTTTTGTGGTCAATGTTACGAGCCTTATGTGGATGCAAAAATATCATAATCCCTTTTTTTACTTATCTTTAGTGGCTCTCACTCAGTTCACAGGAATAGGTAGAAAGATCTATAAAAATGTTTTAAATTCCACTTAGGAAAAGGACTCTATAACTATAAAGTAATTTTAAAGAATTTCAAGTCTCCGTGACTCAAATCTCTTCCCCAGAGTTTCTGACTTCTGAGATTTGTGACTGTTCTGTGTGCAGAGGCTGAGGCTCGGACTAGCCCTTGGGTCTCTCTGGGCAAGGGAGTGACATCATAAATGGAACATGAGGGATTTTTCATATTGCACTGGGGCCAAAAAAAAAAAAAATAGTAAACTGGGTTTGCCCTGCCCCTGGACTTCAGTCTTGCCAAGGGATCCAGCTAGCTGCTGTCCACTTCAGCACCTTTGGGTGTTGAAACACCTATAGACAAATGTTTTCTGAACCCCATCATTAAAGGGAGACCCAGCCAACAACTCTCTCCATTCCTTCCCTGTCCTAACTGAGACAGAGGACAGACAACCCTGTTGGTTTTCTCTGTCCCTTTGCCCTAAGTCTCATCATATCAAAGCAAGAACATGGTTCAATCTGAGAAGTAAAAGCTGACTTTGGGGTTCATGGAAACTACTTGCTTGGCTTGTGAAGCTCCCAGGGAGAAAGTAGTGTATGTATTGTTGTTCCAAGATACTCCACTCTCTGAAAAGGGAATTGGAACTCACTCCCAGGCACATCTTGAATAGGCATTGCTCATGCTGTTGTCATTTCGCACTTCAGAAATTCACAGTAAGGGTGCTGTGATATAAATATATATATTATAAATATATATAATATATATTATAAAATATAAATATAAAATATATTTCCAGACTTGAGATATTTCTAGACTGTTGGCCCCACTACTCATTCCATTTTTCTCTTTTCACTGGGGAAAGGGTGATCGTGGTGACAAAGGAGACCTGGGAGCTCTGGGACCAAGGGTGAGTGTCTCTCATGCAAGCCTTGCACCCCAATGATAGCACTGCAAGTGGACACTAATTATTTCAGGCATTCCCTCCTTCCTCTAACTTTTAATTTTAGACCCCTGGAGCAATGAGTATTGAATTCTAACCCATAAAATCATCTTCATGAGAAGGTCTAAAGAACTCAACTTATTTTCCCTCTGTCAAGTGAACAGCAGCAAGCCCGTAGTGACCCAGGAACAGAATTTTCCATTTCTCCATTAACCTGATGTTTTCAAGACCCTTTTAATGACAGGCAGGGAATTAAGACATGACTGATGAATCAGTGGCAGAGCTGGTGAATAGGGTAGACATCCTAAATAAACACATGGATGTTCTTCTTTTGATTTGGTGTAATTTTAATGAAATTCTATTCCTGTTGGGAGAGTCAAATTATTCCTACAGAACAATGTTCTATTTTCTGAAAGAATAAGGGCACAATCAGTGAAGTATAGATGAGCAGAAACGTTAGAGTTTGCCTAATAAATATGGGTAAAGCCAACAAAAATTGCAAGTCAAATCAGATTAGCCTACCTTTTGTGATTTTCAGGAAAGTTTCAGAGATTAAATCACATCTTTTAGCTAGCACAGGGAGGAGGTTAGAAGTGGCTTGCCCCCTTTGATAGAAAGACAAAATTTGAGCATGATTGTTTATTCTGCAATGCAGTTGGACCCTAATCAGGAATTGATGATCAGAGAGAGCAGCAAATTGCTAGTTTCTGGTTTTGCTATAACCCTCTCCCTCCCCTGACATAACTCAACCCTCATGACTTTGCCATGCCTGTTTTTTTTCACAGGGCCCACCTGGTCAAAAGGGGGATCAAGGAGCCACCGAGATCATAGACTACAACGGGAACCTCCAGGAGGCCTTGCAGGCAAGTGACCGGCCCCCATCACAGAATTGGAGCAAACATCAGCTTCCACAACCCTCAGGTCTCAGAGGGTTCTGGGGCAGGAAGCATACTATCCCCTGTTTTGAATCTACACCCCCTTCCTGCCCCAATGAATCCTCTTTATTTCATAATATTTCCCAGTCTTTCCTTTACGCTCCCTTCTCTCTTTGTATATGCTTAAGTCTTTTTTTTTTAATATTTATTTTTTTATTTTATTTTTTTTAAATAATAAATTTTATTTTTATATTCCCCAGACAATTGCAACCCCCCCATTCTGACCCCAATCCCTCCCTCCCGCCCCCCACCCCCAAAAAGTGTCTCTGGTTCATAGTTTTTTGTTGATTTTGATTTTCACTTTCTGATAGTTATTCATTTTCCTGGTGTCTTATTTAAGTTTTCTAGATTCCTGCTATGAGTGAGACCATCCGGTATTTTTCTTTTTCTTTTTGGCTTATTTCGCTGAGCATGATCCCTTCCAGCGCCATCCATGTTGCTGCAAATTGCATGTGTTTATCTTTTTTGAATGCTGAGTAATATTCCATGGTGTATATGTACCACATCTTCTTGATCCAGTCATCTATTTTTGGGCATTTGGGCTGTTTCCAAAGCTTAGCTATTGTAAATAGTGCTGCTATAAACATAGGGGTGCAGGTGCTCTTTGGAATTGATGTTTCTGTGTCCTTTGGGTAAATACCTAGGAGTGGAATTGCTGGATCCTATGGAAGCTCTATGTTTAGTAGGTCCAGAAATCTCCACACAGCTCTCCATAGTGGTTGGACCAGTTTGCACTTCCACCAACAGTGCAGAAGAGTTCCTTTTTCTCCACACCCTCGCCAACATTTGTTGTTGCTAGTTTTTTTAATATGTGCCATTCTCACTGGTGTAAGATGGTATCTCATGGTAGTTTTGATTTGCATTTCCCTGATTACAAGTGATGTTGAACATTTTTTCATATGCCTGTTGGCCGTTTGCATTTCCTCTTCAGAGAAGTTTCTTTTTAGCTCTTCTGCCCATTTTTTGACTGGATTATTTTCTTTGTTGTTGTTGAGTCTCATCAGCTCTTTGTGTATACACTTAAGTCTTACCTGGTTTAAACCTTGTGCTAGTTTCCCCAACCTTTGGCTCTGTCCTTGAAATGCTTAGCAGAGTAAGGAGGAGCTCTGTGTTCCAGAGCTGGAGCTAACTGGGTTCAGGTCTCAGCGCTTTGCTCACTCAGTGCATGAGGTCAGGGCATTTAACATCTGTGGATCTCAGCATTCTCATCTCTCAGATGAGCATGGTCATTGTATCTAGCTCATAGGGTTGCTGCGAGGAGCAATGCAAATATAGACTACATGCTTAGAATAGAGCTGAACCATGGCAAATCCTCCCCAGGTAATTCGAATGCCAGTAGCCATTTATTTTCTACCCATTTAGTAAAAACCCATAGACTAGTTGCTTGCCTTCATAACCTTTGCTTCTTATTCATCCGTTTTCAGCTGAGGCTCCTGCATCCTACCTGTCTACTCACTTCATAGTGACTTCTCTTATCAAGGTCAACAGTAACTTGTAGATCAATCCCATTGCACTCATCGCCTTTGACTTCTCTGTGATGATTAGACCAAACCACTTTCCTTTTGAGACTCATTCTTTCTGGTTTTCTCAAACCCTCTGCTCACATTTCTTCCATTTTTCTTCTCTGATGGATCCTTGCCACTTTAGTATTTCTGGTTTCTCTGTCCATCCCTTAATTTTTGGTAGCCTCAAGACTCTCTTTCGATGGGACCACCATGCCCTCTCTGTTACTCTACTTGAGACTTCCACAGCTTTTATCTCTGGGTCTGACCTGCATTAACCTTTATGTGAATATTTCCAAATATGGATGCACCATCATCTGATCAGTTTCCACTAATACATACCATTATGCTTGGTTACCTTTATCACCTGTCAAACAAATACCTTTTTTAACTAAACAGCTAAGTAGTAGTCTTTGAACTTTTTGAGGTGGAAATTTTCATTCTTTAAAAATTTATTTATTTAGGGCCTCCCTGGTGGCGCAGCGGTTGAGCGCTGGGTTGTGAAGCTGCCTGCAGCCTCTGCGGCGCCGGTTCGATCCCCGGCTGCTCCCCTGCCACCAGAGGAGGATTCCACATGGGGCGCAGACCTCTCCTGCAGCCCGCTGCTCCCCTTAGCGGTGTGCTTCGGTCCTTCTGCCTGCTCTGCTCCCCGCTCTGGCTCTGGTGAATTCTCTCACCCTCCCGCGCTTCTGACTGTACCCAGTGCATGTATAAACAAAACAAACAAACAAATAAAATAAATAAATAAATAAAACATGCCTCTATAAAAAAAAAAATGAAAAAAAAATTATTTATTTATTTATACAAGCACTGGGTACAGTCAGAAGCACGGGAGGGTGAGCGAATTCACCAGAGCGGGGAACAGAACAAGCAGACTGATGAAACACACTGTTGAGGGGAGCAGCTGGTGCGGCAGGAGAGGTCTGCCACACCATGTGGGATCCTAGCCGGCGACCGGGGATCGAACCTGTGCTGCAGAGGCTGCGGGCAGCTTCACAGCCCAGCGCTCAACCGCCGTGCCACCAGGGGAGGCCCTGAGGGGGAAATTTTTAAAAAATCATTTTTAAATTAGCTCTAGTCTTTTGTCCATTCTATCTCATCTACTATTTCTTCTTTCAAAATGTCTCTTGAGTTTGCCCCATTCTCTCCATCCCACATCTTATATGTTTTATGTTGAACACAAGAAGCTCTTGACCAAATATTTTTGCACCTAGAACTTCCTTGCCCTTCCATTTCTCCACAACATACATTTTTCTCTGGAGTAATCAATTTGTTAGATTAATTTTTTAAAAATCCTCCTCTTTTTCCTTGGTCCTTCCCTTTCATTCTGTCACCTAAATTCTACCCAACGACCCGCTGCCCCCACATGAGTTCTTTCTCTTACTCCTTCAGTCAGGACACAAGAGCTTAATATTTAATTGATCTCAAACCACATAATCTGTTTTAGCCTTGCCTCTTAGAAAACTGTACTTTTATTTGGAGATAGAAGACACATCTTATCTGTTCTGTATCCCAACTCCCTGACACAAAACTTAAGCTTGTGAATATCACATAAACTGTCAGTGGTTGAATGACTGAGTGTATTTAGTCCATATGCATAAGTCACTTTTTTATTTGAAAGCCATGTTAGTTGTTTTAATGTTTGCCATTTTGACCTTGTGTGAATTCTTTTCCATCCTTACAATTTCACTCACTTTATCTGATTATGGTAGATCTTCATTTCTGTGGGGCCTCTGCTACAACTATCATTTTGAACTAGTAAAGCATTGGTGAAATAGCTTTTACAGAATCTGTCTTCAGCTATAGAATCTATCTTCAGCTTGTTTTTCCTGTTCTTTTCATTCTTCTTCTTGTCAAAGGCAGAGAGACAAGTTTACAGCTTGGAGAAATGATTCTTGGACAGTCTGTTTGGTCAGTAGCTTGAGCTAATGCTTGTTGGTGAGTGGTACAGAAACAACCAGTAACCTCCGGGCTATTGTCAAATTCTAGAAACAGTTTTCTAGATTGTCCCTTGGTTGATAACTTGTTTCCACAAGTTGGTAATTATGTGTGGGGAACAAAATGGTTAGATGTACCCATTATGTTGATAGAGTTCTTACTTATCAAGATAGGGGCATCTTTTTAACTTAACTTATTAGCAATATTATAAATTTTCCTTAGATGGCTTTTGGTGGCACCATAATACTTTGCCTTCTTTAAGAGGTAACCATTCTCTGTCTCCAAGGAAATGTTCCAATATTGTTGGCCACAGCCTTTTTCTGGAAAAAGAGTGGTAGTCTCTGACAGCCACTTTGCATGAACAGAGCCTGACATGAAGCTAGTTGCTTTTAGCCTAAAACCGAAATATGTTTTGCTCTCCCCTCTGCTGCCCAATAGCTGCATCATTTTAGAGAACTCATTTCATATGTCTGTACCTAACCGATCTTATCTGTAAAATGAGGATGTTTTGGAATAATTTTTTTTTCCCCTATGAGTTCACAAAATCTCTTATGCTTAGAGTTGTTTCTAAGGACTCCCTAAACATTCTTGCTAAGATGCCCAAATATACTTTATTTTTAAAAGGTAACACTTTCACCCTCTAGGAAAGGATGTTTATGCTAATTTCGTTCTCACCTCGAGTCCCGTCCAATCAGTTGGCATCAGAGGCAACTAGGTCATGTTTATATCTCAACCCAGACTTATTATTCTTATGGGATTACTAGGGCAACTATATGTTGTGCTTGTAAATAGTTTATAGTTAGTTTTTCACTTCAAAACCCTTTATTTGCTTTCCTGATATAGTGCTCTAGTGGATTAAGACTCCCTAACCAGATCAATTAAGCTAAACAGTCATTGCATTGAAAAGAGGTAATAGACAGTTACTCATACAATTCTCTAATCAGTGACAGATATTTAGTTTTGCTGATTACATTTCATTATTATTATTGCCTTTTCTAAAAAAAAGATCTAGGATAATTAGATAAGTGGGAGAATATTGGAGTCATAAAAAAATCACATTGCAAATATAAAATGTTACATAACAACTATTGAAAATTGTTAATGAAATGAAAGCTTGCCATAAGCCACTTACTTTGATTTTTATTTAAGGTGATTCCATTTCCACAATTAGCAGTAAAACCTTCTTTAACTCAAGCTTTTAAAAATTCCCAACAGCTTCTAAACTAAACCTGTTGCCTAGTGTAAATCATGGGTAATTTTAAGCTTGTATCATTATGAGAAATGAAGGAAAATAATCTTTAACTCTAAAGCGGTTCAGCAAGCATCTTGAATAAAGGACAGCTTGACCTGCTAGGCTCGAAAACTGCAGTCAGTCTAGCTCTTACCTCCCACGCCCCCATTTCTAATCACTCTTCACTAGAAGATGGCATGTCTGTCTCCATCAATACCAGGACTTCTGGTTTACAGATCATTACTGGAGTTCAAGACAGAGCCCTGTGGAGTTCATGTAGATTTAGCTTAGAGAAGCCACACACAGGAAACCCAAAGTGGGGCCTCCCCTGGTGGCGCAGCGTCTGCAGCGCCAGCTCGATCCTGGCTCTGCAGCGCCAGCTCGATCCTGGCTCCATCCCGGGCCACCAGCGAGGGTCCCACATGGCGCGCAGACCTCTCCTGCCGCCCGCTGCTCCCCTCAGCAGTGTACTTCGGTCCTTCTGCCTGTTCTGCTCCCCGCTCTGGCTCTGGTGAATTCTCTCATCCTCCCGCGCTTCTGACTGAACCCAGTGCTTGTATAAATAAATAAATAAATCTTTAAAAAAAATAAAAACCCAAAGTGTCCAGACCTTTAGGACACCCCTTCATTCATTCTTCTATAAACTGGATTGAATCTGCCCTGTAAGACTTTCAGTCTCACAAATAGAGTTATTTAACAAAATCATTTCAATCTTATCTGTTAGGTAGTTCAGTTACCATTAGTAAAATTCTTTTGCTTTGCAACTCATTATAAACCAGGTTGTTATTCTTCAATTTAAAAAAGACAAACTAGTTTTGTGTTTCAGTGGAAAATGATTTCATATATGGCACATGTTGGAAAACCTCAGAAAGTTCGAATTTTAAACTCCCACCCCTCCCTAAGGGCTTGTGATTCTGTTTTCCAGTCTAAAATGTTATGTGTAATTGGAAGGCAATAATAAAGAAATTGTTTCCACTCTATAATTTTCTAATAGCCTTTAAAACAACTCATCTACCTAAAGAAGTGAATAAGTAGCTTTCTCATAACTATACCTCCAATTCTTGCTCTGGCTGAATCCTTTAAGAATAAAGTAAGTGAGATTCTATGTGGTGTAGACATACATGATGGTGTAAAAACCTGGGCCTTGATTTTTTTTGTAATTTTGTTTCCAGTTTGTGGCCATTTTGTCTTTTGACTTAAGCACTAGTTGGTTGTTTTTTCCCTACTATTTTCTCTGAAGCTATAATGGTCATGCCTGATTTTATCATAGACTACAAATTTTAACCATTTGAACACATGCATTAACACATTACATTTTAAGGAATCATTTTCCCACATCAGTACATTCTCAGGTAAGTGTCTAAAGTGAGATAATGTTGAGATTATCATTTACGAAAACAGTATTTCAAAAAACAGCAATTTAAGGTAAAAATAATCTGAAACAATAAAAGAAAATGATACTAACCTGACCCAGAAGTAGGAATGGAGAAATTGGAATGGAAAACAAAGGAATAGTGTTAAATCGATATTCACTAGTTTACACGTAATTGGATGATGTTTCTCCATGACTACAGTCCCAAATAGAAAATGTTCTACCCTCTTTGAAACCATAAAATGATTATAGATCCTACAGAACTTTTAGCACAAGACTTAGATTAGAAAACATTAACACGGGTCTCACTCATAGCAGGAATCTAGAAAACTTAAATAAGGGACCAGGAAAAAGAATAACTATAAGAAAGTGAAAATCAAAATCAACAAACAGCTATGAACCAGAGACACTCTATGGAGGGTGGGGTTCGGGGAGGGGAGGGATTGGGGTCAAAATAAGGGGGTCGCAATTGTATGGGGAATATAAAAATAAAATTTATAATAAAAAAAAAAGGAAAACATTGACACCAAATGATTCATCGTTAGGGAGCCCATGCTGGAAATACATAGATTGAGAGAATATATTTTGTTACAGTACTCCAGCTTTGCACTAGGAAATCAGATGAGTCCCTGCCCACCCCTATCCTTAGTTATGGCACCGACACAAAAGCCAATTCCAGTGCTACAAACGACAGACTAGATGAAAAAAAAAATTATTTATACAATTGAGTATTTCAGCTTAATTGAAGTGCTCAAGCACAGAGACCTTTGAATAGCAGCATTGTTCAGCTCACAATTACCCGACAGTCTTAGAGTATAAGGTTTTTAGTGCACGTTTTTTTACAAATGAGGTGAATGAAATTTTGACGTTTTCATTTTCTTCTAAAAATCCATAGATTTGTTAAAAATAAAATTCTAAAAACCAGCTTTCAGTCTTTGCAGTTACATTCATTTGAACATAGGATCTGTTCGCACCATCCCGTCAATTCTTATAAGACACCAGACTTGCCAAAACATAGTTGAAGTTAATTATTTCAGAAATGTATTATGTATTACTGGGCACACAAAATAGGTAACTCTATCTTTGTCGATGCATTTTCCCAACAGAGGATCACCACCCTAACTGTCACGGTAACTCCTACTGCATGATTTCTGTGATTTGTGACATGTCAATGCATGCTGTCATAATGGTACTAATGTAACAATTACGTTGATGTGCTATGTGATTTCATATTTTCTTATATTAATAACTTTTTACAATACCTGCACCAGTTGAACAACTTTACTTAGTTAAAAAAAAAAAAGACAACAAAGAAGTTGTTATTTTTCTGAAAAATCATTGGCTTTATCTTCCTAGTACAGCTTTGTTCTTATGTGTTTGGGAAACTGAACCCTTGGTGTAAAAGGGGAGAATAATTTAAAATTGCAGGTTAAATATTGGTAGGCTATTTCATGCTGAGGAGATAAATGTGGGACATGGCAGCAATTTTATATTGGCTGAACAAATCAACTCCCAAGTACCTTCAGAATTGTTTAAATGTTTGTATTTTTGCATATAACCAGGAAGTTTTTATAATTCTGTAACTGGTGAAATTTATCCTCAGTGGAAATCCGTATTGGAGAATGTTCAATCATGATATAAATCTGGGCGGTGTGTAGTGCATTGTAGTACCTGTAGTTGCTACTTTTTAAAACACTGTCTTTTCTGGATTTAGGGTCCCCCTGGACCACCCGGACCTCAAGGACTACAGGGGCCAAAGGTTACTGGTTTATTTTACTTGTTACCATTTTACTATTTTCCACATTTGGTGCAGGAAAGTCCAAATTAAGTGTGTATTACTGAAAAATCAACTTTTCAAAATCTACAGAAGCTGAAAACAGCAAGATTAATCTAAGAAAGCTAAAGTCTAGGCTGAAGTGAGAGAAATTAAGGTGGGGAGAAAGGAGAATTAAAAAAGAAGGGAGAAAAATGGGAATGACATCAGAGGGAGGACATTTAGAAAAAAAACAAAATTAAATAAGGCGAAAGCAAGTTTCACAGAAAGTATAACTGTTAAGAAACACCAAATGTGGTGAAAAAAAGAAAAAGATACAAATAGAGGAAGATTAAAAGAAAAGTTACTGATGCTAAAAACTATTCTTCCCTGCAACTCATGTATAATAAAAAAAACAAGGGACGCTTTAGCCTGATGCATTCACCAATGACAAGGAATCAATTTAGTCATTTTTTATAGCACAGCCTATTGTATATGCCTTTAAATATCATCTAATGAAGCATGCCAACTGCAAGCAATAGAACCCTAGAACTTGATTATTTCCAAAATCTCCAAAATCTGCTGGTGGTGTTAACTTTATCCCTTCAAACTGAGGCTTAGTAATTCGAACACATTTGATCAATTAACACATGGCCAGTGACTGGCTTTCAAAAGTGAGTTACATGTGTTGAAATGTGACATTCGTCATTGGATTTTTGTAGGAGATTCAAGTAGTTTCGAAACTCATCTTTTGTTTATGCTTCTCAAGGCAGTTTATTTGCTAAGTCTGACACACGCACATGCACACGCACACACATGCATGAACATCAGCTTTTGTTCTCTTTCAAAATACTTAAAAAAACCAAAGCCAGCTCATGGAAGCAGTTGTTTTTCTACTACAAAAGAGAATATAAAATATTACTGACTTGCTTGCCTAAGTCACATATATAGAAAGAAAGTAGACCCTAATCTCAAACAGATTAATATATGACTTTAATGTCAGGCTTGGGACTTTAACTGTTTCTCTGCCACATTCTGGGACCTGGAAGATATACCAGAAAAACCATGGTTGACATACCCTTCACTCCCAGTGAGCGAGCCGGCCTAGACCTTTGTTCTTTACCACATAGGTGAGCAGGAATAGATGACCTCGAAGGATACCTGTGTGTTGCCCATTCCTCTGTGTAGCATCAACCCAGGGTTCATTCCTCACTTACTTTCCTCACTTGGCTACATCTCCGGAACCCAAATTGTCCCCAGTGCTAAATGTGAACCTCCTTCCCTATCACCTTCCGAAGCTTCTTATTGTCCCTTACAACCCAAAGACCTATAGAAGCTCCAAAGGGATCCATCCTTCACCCAAAGAGGTTAAAAACCACCACCTACCCAAGAAAGATAATCATTAAACCTATACCCCATTGTTTTATAATCCAATTGCTACTCATTTCTTAGTTTAAGTATTCAATAAATAATTTTTAAGCCCTACTCTGTGATGAGGACTAATCTCTAGTAAAAAAAAATTAGCAAAAATAAGGAGCTTCAAAAATAATAAATCATAATATGAATAGTAAATCTTAGTTCATTCCTAGCAAAGGGTAAGAAACTGAATTGATCCAAAAGTAATTTTATGAAGGTTAAGATATTTGATTTATTATGTCCTTCAGTGAGGTTTATTGGAAAATAGAACATTCAAAATTATTGTGAATGGTGCCAGTTAAAATATTGCAAATTTATAGGGTTTTGCAGTTTATTCTTTCTTAACTGTCATGTTTTTGCTTAATTTTCTCAAGTTGAAGAATAAGAGAAACTATACAGATTTTATGTAAAGAGAAAAATATTAGCTGACTGCGGCCTAGAGGATGCCAGTAATGTTGTGTTCTGATCCCATGGTCTCTACCAGTTTTCTGTCGCTGTTTTGTTTTATTCTGTTTGGTTAGCTTATATCTCATATGGGGAAAAAATAAAACACTGCATCTTAGCTACCTAATCTTCAAGGAAGTGTTATTTAACTTAGTTTAGGTATGTGGTATGATAGAATAAAGTATTCTGGGGTTATGATGCATTTGATAAAGTTAAGTTGTCCTATTATCAACTAGCATCATTTTTATTTTGTGGGCTGTGTCCTGGCTGATGAGTGGAGACTAGCCATTACTTTTTATCTTAACAGGGAGAACCAGGATCTCCAGGAATCCCAGGAGCGGATGGAGAGCAGGTAATTTTCAAAGATACATATAGTCTTTGAAAGCATCATTATGATCACTGTGTTTATTACAATTTGGAAGCCAAAAGGCACCAGCCTTCATATGTGATATCCTCCCTCATTTATCACCATCTGTTCTAGAAACTACATTAACTCCTAAAGCAATTGACTTTAGATTAGATACTAGTTTTCTCGGAGAAACATACAAGCTATCCAATACTTAGAATTTGCTTTCATACTCCTCATTGGTTGTCTGTGACACTTCTATGACTTTCTCATAGATTTGTAAGGTCATTACCATAAGAATAGCCTCATTTTTCATGAAGTGCAAACAATTCAAGATTAAAATCAGTGGCCATAATTTCCACAAAATTAGATATTTTTTGCATGGATTATTTTGACAATGTTTTCTTTTCCCAAATAAAGACTGTATCTAATTTTCTTGATTATTAGACAAGACAGAAATTAACACTTGTAGCTTTACAGGTTATGACCACAGTTCCAAAGACTTCCCCTAAAACAGAAGTTGGCAAGCTTTTCTGTAAAAGACCAGGTAGTAAATATTTGGGCTTTGCAGGCCACATGTGATCTCAGGCACATCCTCTTCTTTTAACACCCCTTAAAATATATATAAAAAAAATTCAGCCTATACAAAAACAATCTCTGGGCTAACTTTGGCCATAAGCTATGGTTTGCTCATCATCCCTAAAAGACTGTAACCTGGAGAATGTGGACAATGTTCAGATTTTAGAATCAAATCACAAGTATTAGTTTGAAGATACAGTATTTGAGTTTGGGGGACTCCCATTATTTACTCAAGAAATGGCTAAAATCAGGAAGATTGTAAAAAATCAAGGAAATTCTTGATACAATCAGTGAAATACACTCCTCAATATAGTATTATGTAGGAAAAATAAGTTTTAAGAGAAGACATTTTAATGTCTGAGTTGTATGTTGAAATCCTATAATGTTACATTAAATAAACATGTGGGACTTATAAAAGATACTTTAGATGATGTGCTATGTCAGAGATCACTTTAAAATTTATGAATAAATTTAGAATTTATCATATTACCTTTCCCACCTTTAGTCATTACTAATAATTTTCCATGTGTTATGACATATGTGGTCCCTACATATTCAGGACCTGGAGTTTTTTCTGTGTGCCTTTCAAAGACTTCCTTTGCTACTCAGTCCAGAAAGTGGGCTATCCTATGGCTTTCCATTGCCAGAGTCCTAAAACCAACCAAGTCTGCTTAACCAGTAAGATCCATCCTTCCACCAGGCACCTGCCCACCCCTGCACCTGGTGGGTGTTTCTGAATGATCTCTTAAAAATAGGCATAAGGAACCAGAAAAAGAACCATTCCTGTGTCTATGTGATTTTTAGTACAGGAAAGATAAAAGGTCAGTGCATCCTGGCGCCCTTCCTGTGCACAGTCCTCTCTCTGAGAAACAGGTCACCTGACCACATTGCAGTGAGGGTCATTGGATGGAGAATGCTTTCCATGTAAACTAACTTCAGTTATTAGTATCACAAGATTCAGATTTGTTGACATTCAAAATATACATTTATCTGTTCCCTCACTGTAAAGGGAGCAGGGAAAGAACACACTGTGCCATTTAGTAGAGAAGCTATTGGAACAGAATAAGAACTCTGAAAAAGTTGGAGTATTTGAAAGCACTGATTGAGTATTTAGTGTGCAGTAAACGGCTTATTTATCCATGACTGGACCGTTGAAGAGTGATGGTGATTAGAACTTTTGCCTGCTTTAAAGAGGGTAGCGTGTATAGTGGGTGGGAATGGGAGAAATTTATTGGGATTTTTGTTATTATAACAAAGCCCTGGTTCAACATGTATCTTGTAATGTTGAGAATTAGGTCCATGAAATTGTTTTCAGGACTGGTGATCAAGAATTAGATACACAATGTAGAGAAATGCTGGCAACATCCCAACTCATGTTTTTCATCTTTTAAAGGGCCTTCAGTAATAGAAGGCAGTCCCTTTAATTACACGGGGCAATAATATTGATTCCAGGGGAAAGGCTGCTGTAAGAATGTTGCTCTAAGATAACTAAGAACAGAAATCAATCATTTCAGATTGGACCCACCTACTGACAAAGCTGATCTGGAATTCTGTTTTCTCTAGGATGTAACTAAGGGTCAGTGTAATTCTTATGTGCAAACATATCATTTGCAGGGACTCAAAGGCTCAAAGGGAGACACGGGTGACCCAGGAATGCCTGGAGAAAAAGGAGGGATTGGACTTCCTGGATTACCGGTATGTTTGTACTTTTGATGATGTGTTCATAGTAAGATAAATTAATAGAATTATATTATTAACGGAAGTCTCATCTAGTGGCTCGTATAATATCTTTATATTTAAATATCGTGGGTATTACTGGTAATTCTACTAACACGGGGCACTGAAACAAATTTTAAAGCATCTAACCAAATTATAAAATAATGTTTCCTGAATTATTTTCTCTAGAAAGTAGGAAAAGAAATAGAGTTAGTCATTTTGACTTGGTGCACATAAGGTAGTGGTAACTGACCATTTAAAAATAAACTGCAATAAAAAGGAAAACCAAGAAATATAAAGCAATCTAAAAAATTAGTTACCTGAAAATTGTTATCTTTATGCATGTGATACTATGGGAAAGTGCTTCTACGGTTTTCTCTAAAAATTTGTACTGAGAACATGGAGGAGGGAATATAAAAACATGTTGGGGGAGAAGTACAATCCTTCATTGCCACAGATCTTCTTTAAAACAAAGACATGTGTGTGACATTTGTCAGTGAAAACAAGGATACAAAACTAACTTTGCTATTGAAATTGAGCTCCGTCCTTAAAAAAATTTGTAATATTTGTAATCTGGTATAACAGTGCCGCTTAACCAACCCAACCTCATTTTTATTTGCTTTATATTTTATTTCACTTATCACCCTCAATCCTAAGGATTTGGTGTGCTTCCTATTTGAGGCCAAATGACAGGATCAATTCTTGCAGGGTATTATGAAAATTTCAAGAGGCTGGTAGGTTTGGTGAGAAAGCTCAGTTGTCTCTTACACTCAACACTCTCTCTGGTCTTTCGCAGGGTGCCAATGGGATAAAGGGAGAAAAGGGAGACTCAGGACTCCCAGGTCCTCAGGGTCCTTCCGTAAGTTCTCAAAAATCTCAGAGACAGGCTCATTGTCTACCTAGTCCCAACGGTACCAGATGGCTTGTCCACCTTTCAAAGATGGCGCCCATCTTGGCTTGTCAAGCTGTAGAATGAAAAGCTGTTGGCCGTGTACCACTTGAGACTATGCATCTCAGAAGTCTGAGCCCAGGCAGTTTGCAGAGGACAAACCCTGTGTAAAAAATCAGAGATTTTCCCATCATGCTCGTGGGTTGAGCCCTGTGGTTGCTTAGTGAAATATCTGAGTGTTTAACAGTGGTTGTGGCCTTATGATATGTCTAGGTCATCAGTGACTTCCTTGTCTTTTAACCTACTTTTTATTTATTCTGGCTTTTGTAGAACAACTGTAGTTTCTTAGTTGTTCTGTTCTCATGAAAGAATTTCTAAACCTAGAAAATCAAAGGCATTAGTTCTTCCATATCCTCCTTCCTGTGCAACTAGTAATGGCCTTACCAGAACTCAGCACACAATTCAAGCCAAAATGCCTCATGTAAATGAAGTAACCAAGTCTGTGTTTATTTTTGGACCAACAGATCATAGGTCCACCAGGCCCACCAGGTCCCCATGGCCCACCAGGCCCTATGGTAAGTCTCCTCTCCAGATGGGGTCATTTATTTATGAGTGCGCTGCTAGAGAAAATATGAACTCATTCCTCAAAACAGCCGGCATGAGTTTTGTCCTCTCCATGGGATGGGCCAAAAATACGATGTGCTTTGACATGTACAGACTTTACACTGTTGTCCTTCATTCCCAACAACATGTCTACAGGGAAGAAAAAGAGCAGTTTTGTGATAGGAGAATTGAATAAAGATAGATCCATCTGGCAAGCTTTACTCCATTCTCATGGCATGAAAATCAGAAAATCATATTCAGGGCCTCCCTGGTAGCACAGTGGGTTGAGCACAATACTGTGAAGCTGTCTGCAGCTTCTACAATGCGGATTCAATTCCCGGCTGGCCAGGGAGCTACCCACATGTTGTCGCAGACCTCTCCTGTCTCACCTGCTGCTCCCTTGGCAGTGCTTTCAGTCCATCTGCCTGTTCTGCTCCCCACTCTATCTATGGTGAATCCTCTCACCCTCCCACACCTCTGGCCTGTCCCCCTGCTCTTGTATAAATAAATCTTTTTTAAAAAATCATTTTCACCAAGCAGGTTCTAGGCCATCAGTAGCAAAAGAAGATGGATGATTGTCAGAAACATTTATGAATGTTTCTGACCAACTTTGAGGATTGAGATCTGTCACTAAATGTTTACTAATTCTAAATATTATAAAATCATTCTAGTATAACATGATAACAATTGAAGCTCACTTGCACAGAGAACACTGTTGGAGCTTTGTCTTTTCACTTTTGTGGCACTGGGTTGGCTTAGTATTTACTGTCGGTATCCTCCAGGGGCCAAGGAGATAGTGACTATGCCTGCGTAGAACTTAGGTCCAGAGTGGGGGGGCACCATGAGCCCAGTGAGGTTCTCCAAATGGACATCCACTGACAGCTGTGTCAAGGGCTTCAAAGGCTTTTGACTGGTGCAAGATGGAATCAGCCAGGCAGGCTAAGGTGTAAGGTGTCTCAGTTATCCACACACACATCATTAGTCCTATGGGTTAAATGCACTGTGGGTCTGTCCTCTTATGTTCTAACAGAGAGCATGAAATGATCAGACCCAAGCACAGGATAATCACAAACCTCTTACTAGCTGCCCGTCCTGTTTCATGCCCCAAACAATAATAATTAATCTTATTTTCTTAAAATGAAAGTGTTTATTAAGAATTAAACAAATGATATGCTTGGCCTTTCCACTTCAGTTAGAAGATTAAAGTAGAAAATGCTGCATCTTGTTCATATCATAAAATTAATTAGTTGAAAGGAATTTTAAACCATTAGTAAAATGAGATAAGAAATTGGTAAAGAAACAGTCATTTCCTAAAAATGTTTACCCACCATTTATCTGAAGGGAAAATATTATTCCCATGTAGATACATGTAACAAATCTCTATGCACTGCTTGATAAACAAGAACTATTTCCTACTGCTGTGTGAGTTCCCTGGTGGAAATTTAAATATTCCTCTCTCCAAATTGTTTTTTTTTTTTAATCACTTGAAAGATTTAAAGCCTGCAATAACCTTTAGATAATTTAGGTTGGTAAATTAGTCTCTATATTTAGGACCTGGGCCTCCTTCCTGGTTCATGCCTGTGTTATGATTTCCTTCCAGTGGTAAACAGTTGTTACAAGAGCTGCAAAGAACTCATCTTTGTAAAAATAAATGTATTACAAATAATAATGCTTAGCTTTTCTGTGTTAGAATCCTTAGTCTTCAATCAATTGAGCTCCAAACTT
Source organism: Talpa occidentalis (assembly GCF_014898055.3). Taxonomy (NCBI): domain Eukaryota; kingdom Metazoa; phylum Chordata; class Mammalia; order Eulipotyphla; family Talpidae; genus Talpa; species Talpa occidentalis. The sequence goes on from NW_023601322.1 coordinate 96,917,491, forward strand.
GACATCACCTCTGCCTATCCTGCCCCCTTTAGATTCTTCAACACCTTGGTCTGGAGTGGTTAATAATAGGGAAAAAAGTCCTCTCTGCACTGAAACTAACAGTCTGGGATTTTTTTTTAAAGATTTATTTATACAAGAACTGGGGTACAGGCCAGATGTGCGGGAGGGTGAGATGATTCACCAGAGACAGAGCAGGGAACAGAACAGACTGATGAAATACACTGCTGAGGGGAGCAGCAGGCAAGACAGGAGAGGTCTGCTGCACCATGTGGGTATCTCCCCAGCCAGCCAGGATTGAACCGGCACTACAGAGGCTGCAGACAACTTCACAGCACTGCATTCAACTGCCTGTGCCACCAGGGGAGGCCCAAGTCTGGGATTTTTGTGGGCAAATTTCTAACCTACCTCTATTCCACATAAACTCATGGAGTATGTCTCATATTCCACCTAGATTTAAAAAAAAATGGCAATTTGAGAATACAATGAGTGTGGGTTCACAATACTTTTGTGTGTTTCTTCCATATAACCCTGGTGATCCCTTCCTCTTTCTAATGGGTATTTAGAAGAAAAGATTTCTATAAATGAATGTCCTACTCCAGAGCAATCCAAGAGCTGGGAGGATCTTTCAGTAGGTATTAACATCCATGGGTCTTCCACTAGCCATAGCTGAGTCGAGAAGATTCTTGTTTTATATCTCTTTTGCTACTTTATATAATATTCTACTGGGAACCAGGGACTCAATTCTTAATTAAAAACTGTGTTTTTCATTTTCAGGGACCCCATGGACTTCCTGGACCAAAGGTAATGCACCAAATCCCTTGATTATTTGATTTCTGTTTCCTTGTTAATCACAGAGAAGCATGGCGGAAGCATGTCTGTCCTGTCTTATTTATTTGTCAAGTAACATTGATAAACTTTAAGCCTTTAAGCACCCAGGTGTTTAAATCTCACCACACAGAATGACTTATAACAAATTTAAGTGCTATCACCTGGAGGTGAATTACCCTCATTGTACCTTTTCTTTGTCACTACATAAGCTTCTTAAGTTACTTGTAATAATAAATATACCGAACGTCCACCACTTAGAAATGAATCTACTGAGGTTCTCAGACTAGTCCAGATGCCCTTTCTTCTTGCTATATTAGTACTGCATCTCAGTGCTTAGCCCATCCTGTATCTTTATCTTGTACCCCGCAACAGTCATCATCTGTGATGGGAAGGGCTGCCCCCAGGGAGTTATACTGATATGACCTCACCACCAGGTACTCTGTGCTCCTGTTTAAGAAGAGAACAGTGGAGAACAGCCCCTCCTTGTCAGAACTGGTGCAGCCTGTGTTGTGAAGATGGTCACCACCTGCCCTTTGCCTTTGTGCAGACCTCAAGGACTTCTAGACTATTTAATGAACCCTGAAAATCCAACTTCTTCTTCTCAGGGTGTATAGAAGACAGATGTCCATGTCCCTTTTTCAGCTTTGCCACTGAAAGACTGTGTCACTTATTTAGCCTCTCTTACCCTTTATTTACTCAACTGGGTAACTTACCCCATAGCATTGTGAGGATTAAATGAGTTGTGATTATAAAGCACTTAGCAAAAATATCTGGGGCATTTATCGACAGACCCCCACCAATAAATATTATTGTTATTTTGTGTTTAACACTTTGTTCTTGACAGAACTGTTTAGCCGCTCCTCAAGGCAGCTTGAGAGAGGGCTCTAGGACCTTGAAATCTCAGCAGTAGGGAATTGGTATCTTTAAAGTAGGGGACACATAAATTAAATGCTGGTACTAAGAACAGAAAGCCCACCCTGTGATCCTCCCTGTGTTAGGGAGGCAGAGGAATAGGTCTGAATCTGGAAATCTGAGGTTTGTTTTTGTGATTAGGCAGATGACTCATTCAAGCATAGAAGGTCATGCCCCTTTATTCTTTATACTTTATTCTTCTTGGGTAATACTTTGCCTTATTCTTCTTGGAATAAGGGCAGTGAATGATGGTGTATCAGAAGCATGGGTTATAGTCTGGGGTAAGAACTTGCTTTGGGGTCAGAAGAGAGCCATGTCTGTTCATATGTGGTCTTGGCACTGTTTCTCTTCTCTGGGTCTCTTTTCCCCACTGGACTAAATCATCATTTTCTTGCTTGGCTTCTCCTTGGATTTTAAGGCAGTACAAAAAAATCAGCTGAATCATTAAGAACCAAGCCATCACCACCCAGATTGAGTTCTTAATTCCATGAGTGATTCTGAGGTCCCATCACCATTAGAGCAGAAGATCCTTTTGATACTGAAATGCAATGATTTGTTTGCCTACACTAGGCTTCAATTCTTACTGAAGTCACAGATTTCAGAGAATTATAAAGTTGCCAAGACCTCACAGATTACCTATGCTAGGTTCTTGATTTTACAGATGATAAATTACATACCCAGGAAATTTAAGTTATCTACCTTAAATCACACTGCTAATTGAATGACAGACCTGGTACTGGAACTTAGGTCTAGTAAATTGGATGTGATCGCTATAAACTCAGCTTCTCAGTGAGTCCTGCTCTTATTAATGCTTGCTTTCTTACCAAACAGTTCTAGAGCTCCCAGGCTGCCCTGCCTATTCATCCTCTCAAGAACGCCTCTGGATGTCCACATGCACGCAGAGCTACCAGGCTCCAGTCTAGACCAGCTAATGGAAGTTGACCATTGAGCCTTGGCCTTAATCTCTCCTTAGCACTCACTCTGCCAGCATACTGATTTGGGATTGGGATTTCCTCTCATGGCAGCACTACAGAGGCCCCAAATCCCCCAACCACCAGGTCATGCCAAGGAGTACATTACTTTGTGACCCCTTGAAAGGTGAAGCCAGATAGATGATAGCCAGATAGATAGATAGATAGATAGATAGATAGATAGATAGATAGATAGATAAACAGACAGACAGGCAGGCAGACAGACAGACAGATATAGATAGGTAGGTAGAGAGATGATAGATAGAGAGAAATGACAGGTAGGTAGGTAGGTGAGTGGGTAGATATATACATACACAGACAGACAGGCAGATAGGCAGACAGCATGGCTTGGTTCATGAGTCCAGTGCACTGTTTCCCAAAATCTCCTGATGAGAAGAATCACCTCAGAGGTCTCTTAAAAATACCCTTTTTGTGCTACTCTGGTCTAGGTGGGCCCTGACCTCTGTTTAACAAGCACCACGTTGATTTTTGTCATCAGGCAAGTAAGGGAAAGACCACCTGGATTAATCCTATCTTCTGCCTGTGAGCACAATATCTCTCCCTCCAATCCCCATCCCACAAAACTCTAAGACTCGTGAGTCTGAAACCACCTCCCTTTCACTACTCTTTCAAGATTTGCTTGACATCAATGTCTGTACTTAAAAGCTGAAGGGTTAACAGTGGAAAACTCCATCTCTAACAAGCTGCTACCGCTAGGAAGTAGGGGGACGTATTGTTTGCTTTTTAAAAAAATGGAGTCAAGAAGATTTACAGCTTACCATGACATTTTACAGTGTCACCTTAGGTTCAATCTGTATCTCCTTTCTACTAATGTTAGGGAAACAGACAGTTAATAAAACTGCATTGGAACTCTTTGATCTTCACAGTCCCTTCTGGGATTGGCTGTTTGTGATTCACTCCATTGATTAATCCATGCAGAGACCTGCTCTGGCTGTGAGGACTAGTTAAGTGGCAGTACTTCAGACATCAGCTGCTGCACTGTTGGCTCGTCCCCCTGGGCAAAATGCTTAAAGGCTTAAAACGTCTCTTTGTGAACCTGTCCTGCGTATTCCAGTTTCCCATTGCAGCAGAGAGGGGTCATCCGCGAACACCCCCAACATTCTTCTGTCTGATTGTCTTCTTTGGCCAGGTTTGCACAATGCCACCTCCCACCCACTTTCTGAGCTAGAACTCAAACCTCAGAAACTCAGGCAGACATCTTTGGATTGTCTGTAATGAGCACAATTTCTCGGGAGTTTTGCTCCCCAGAATGTCATTTAATTGTCCGTTTCTGTTTATTGATTTAAAAAAAAATTTAAATTGATTTCTAAACTGATGCAAGACCCATCTAGCCGACTCTGCTGGCCCTGAAACTGGAATCTGCAACCATTTCAGAGACTGCAAACACCCATGATAGCAACCAAAATTGGCATTTGCTTTTGCATTTAGGGTGAACCAGGGTTAAATGGTGTTAAAGGATTGAAGGGTGACCCAGGTCAAAAGGGTGACAGAGGACCCCTTGGTCTTCCAGTAAGTAAAGACACTTTCCATTTCAGTGCCAATCTCAGCCTTTTCTTTCTGCCCTAAGTAACATTTCTGGCTTACTCAGTCTCTCTCTTACTGTGGAGATTTCTATAATCAGAAATACTAAGATTCGAGAGCAGATCTCATAATCCCAGTTTTGCTCAATTTGGCTTTCTCTGATGTCTGCTCTGTGGCCGAGAAAGACCCCTGCCAAACAGCGTCCTTGGCCACTTTCTGCAGTCACCTGCACGCCAACCTCCCTCCTGCGGCCCCAGACTCATCTCCTCTTCCAGAGCCTTGTCGCAATTATTTCATTTCTCCCAAATGCTTTTCATAATTCAGTTCAGTTTAACAGTCCTCCTTCGGTGGTTTATTTATTGTCCTTCAATACCCAAAATGGAAACCCTCCATTGGGGAGGTGTGCAGCTGGCCACTGAAAGTGGCACGAGGCCGGTGGCACGAGGCCGGTGGCAGCTCCTAACATCCATCAGCCCAGCGCTGCGTGCGGTCTGTTTGGGAGTGCCCGCCCTGAGGTTCTCCTGCAGTAATGGACAGCATGGGGAAATATGTTGCCACAGCTTAAAGATTTTTATTTTTATTTCTAGTATTAATATTAACTGCTATATTTTAATGAAAGGAACATTTTCAACATTCATGTACTTTATGCCAGTGTTTTTTTCTACAATCAAAAAGAGATTTTTTAAAAAGTGATTACTGAAAAGGAAGCTCTCATTCTCAAGCTTTTTAAATGCTGCTTATTTAGCAAATGTAAATAAAAGTCATTAAAGAGCATTTTAGATTCTGATTAAAATATGACAATATTGGGACTAAAAAACAATTCTTATGACTGATTTACACAGTAAAAAAACAGGTGGTGACCACTTATTTTTCTCATAGATACTGTGCTTTGAGTATTAAACTATTCCACTTGACAGTCACTGCCTCCCATAGGTCAGACACATAGGAGATGCTCAGTATGTCTTTCTTTATTGAGTAAATGAAATAAGGTCACATCTCACCAATTAAGTCAGTGACACCCAGGCATAAAGCCTCAATAATCTATGTGAGTCACTGATTCACATTCCAGGTAAATAAAATGTATTGTACTATCAGTGCAAAAATGTAACCACCTCCCTATTTATTTTTAAATGTTTAGTAATCAGATTCTGAAGAAAGTATCAAAAGACAAAAGGAAATTTGCATTTCTATTTTATTTGAGCCCTCAATCTGACTCTTAAAAGTTTGTCCTAATTTCAGATGTAGGGCTAGTGGTTATTTTTATGGAGCCAAGTGCTCTATACCAGCTAGTGTTAGTCAAATAGCAATGGCAATTTTGAATATTTTTCATCATCGCTAACTAAAGGTGTATTTTGCTGGTGGAGTATGACTCCCAATTGGATTTTATAGAATTGTAAAATAAAGAGTGAAAGCCACACAGAATAGACATGGGTTAGCATCATTGGGAGACTTTACAGCTGGAATGGATCTTTTTCTTCGATTTTAAATTTTTAACTACATCTGAAGTATAACATGAGGTGACAGCTCTGCCCCTTGTCAACAGGACTTATAAGGCTAGGCACATCTCTCTTAAATACTCTTGAATCTACTCAGTGTTTGTAATGAACTATAAATTAATATTTGTAAAAGTCATGTCAAAGAAGTAATCGTGTTTGTTCTTGAAACAAGCATTGAAAATTCACATCATTTTATACCCTAGAGTTCAAGGTAAAAAAAAGAGAGAGAGAGAGAGAGAGAGAGAGAGAGAAAGTATGCATTCCCTGATAACAACATTAGATTTTTAAAGCATTTCCCATGCAGACTTTAATGCAAAGATTATTTGAAGTGAATTGAGGTACACTTTAGTTTGGGACAGTTATTTTGCTTTCAAAAGTTTTCTTCCTATTTCCTGTTCCTAGAAGTCCCTCTAGTGGTGAGTAATGTGAACACTTAACAACCCAGAACACTGCAAAATGAATGGTGTTCACATAAAATCCTGAGACCTCCTGGAATGTTAAAATTGTGCATTTGTTATCCATAAAATCTACTTTAACAAATAAAACTAGAGCTTTCCTTCACCTCTGAAATCTAACCTTGATTGATTATCATAATGAGCCCTTTCTTGGGAGATTGACCATTATTTCTTTCCTTCAAAACCTGAAGAAATATACTGTAACTAATACAGGCTTAAAAAAATGAATTTCATATGCAAATTTATCACCCTGACTGTTACTGAAAACTTCTTTAAGGCCCAGTTTCGAAACCTTGGTAGCTTGATTTCTGTATAAGTATTTGTCAAACAAAAATGGCATGAAAATGCCAGCATCTCTGGGGTGTTTATTGTCATGTGTTTTGTTTTTTTTAACTAACAATTTGTAGCGATGTGATATTCATCCCAGAACCCTGTGACTGCCTATTCTGTTGTTTGAAGTGTTGCATTTGTTCATCGGTACCTCATACTAATCTCTGTTCTTGTCATTCGTGTGACCCACCAACCCTGCTACCCACCCCATCACACAGGGTGCATCTGGCTTAGACGGGAAGCCAGGATCCCGGGTGAGTCCCTTCCTCGACTTGCTCCCACATGTTTTGCAACTCTGGATTTTGTACCTCAGTACTGACCCTCTGGCCCCATTACGCTCCTCAGTTGAGAGGTGCATTGGCCTGGAAAGAAAGGGGAATTAGGACAAAGATGGTGGCAGGAAAGGGAAAAGTGAACGGAGCTGGGCTGCAAACTCAGCACATCTTTCTGAAGCCAGGATTCCCATGTGGATGACTAGCTAGGTGGGAAGAATGACCAGTCTGATGACTTCACTGTCTTAGACTCCAAGACAAATTTTTCCACAACCCAAGCACATTCCCTGTAATTTCATGAGAAGAGGCCACCTGAGGGGACTGAAATGATATGAATTTATTTTAACTTGCTTTCCTTTTTATGGTTGTGTCCATCTTTGAAATGTCACTTCTCCCTTGAAACTAACTTCCAAATCTCTGTTCATCCAAATGACTGTCTGTCTTCTGTCATTTTGTCTCTTTTCTTTGGCTCGTAACAGCTCCATCTCTTAAATTTCAGCTGACACCTTCTAATTTAGATGTCTTCTGAAGATAAATATTAAGTTCAGTCAGCCAGAGAAAGATCAGTTAAGATGATAGGAATTCACCAGTAGTGAGTTAAGTGTAAAATGCTGAATTTTAGCAATAGGCTCTACTCAATAGAACAAGTAAGGATAGTAGAACACAAATAAGAATTCTCTAAAAATTGTCCTGAAATAGTTCCTGTGTTTACAAATCTATAACAAATTCTCTGTAAATGTAAGCATTTCTTGAAAATGAGCAAATGTATTTAAACTCCTTGCTACATTTGAAAAATTCGAAAAGAAATTCTCAGCTCTTCAATTCTAAAAACCTGCTTCAGGCAGTCATCGTTTTCACTGGACCTTAGTGTTCCCATATTCTTTCAGATATCCCCTCCTCTGCCACTGAAATCCGAAGCCTGAAGCAGGGAGCCAGAGGGCAACTATGATTAAATCAGCCGCTGCCTGGCCCTGTTAGCCTGGTGACTTCAGCCACCACACAGAACCTGTCAGAACAAACTCCTTTCTTCCCAGTCCTCAGCTGCTCCCAACAGAACCAAGGAAAGTTTGGTCTGAACAGTTAAACACTATTCTCACTCACTTAGTATTTTTTTCCACTTATATAACAGTCCAAGCCTCATAAGCAGCTGAAAACAAGACTTCAGAGAGCCTGGTGGGGTGGAGGATGGACATAGAAAAGAAGTGATAGGAAGAAAAAACAATTACGTTTTCCTTCTTAAGATTATAAGGCAAAGTGAAGATGTTCCATTCTGGCAGGGAGGAAATATGTAATCTTGTGTGATAGCTTCTGTGTGTGTGCTTTCGAGGCCTGCGCTGACATAATTCCTGCCTTCTGCTGAGTTCCTTGGGAACCACTGGCCTGAGAATCACATAGAAAGCGAGCTCTCTGAAGGGAGATGTGCTGCTTGCTGACATTCTGAGGTGCTAGGAAAAGTCCAGGGTGAGTTGTAACTGCCTTTCTGGCAGCCCTTGGGAACGTGACTCATATTGTCTTATTTTCATGTCTTTTTTTTAGGGTACAGATGGCCCTATGGGACCCCATGGCCCTGCAGGTCCCAAAGGAGAAAGAGTAAGTCATTCCTGAATGGATTAAGCTGTGGCCTAAGGAAATCCCAGCGTGTGGCTATTCCATCCTATTTAAAATCAAACTAAACTGTTCATTTCCCAGATGAAATAGGGGTTATCTAATAGTCAATGAAAATGGCCCCCATCTTGACTTCTATTCTCATCCTAACCCTGAGAGAGCACAAGAGGAGAGTATTTACACAGAATAGGGCTGCCTTAATCAAAACAACGCACATGCTTACAGTTTGGACAAATAGCTCAGACCCTTCTTTCTCAACCCATACGGAAGACATTTTCATCTGGCTTTAATCCAGAAAGTTGAAGTCAACGGGGCTAAAATTTCCATGACTACATATTCAGGTTGATAATCTTCTACATAAAGCTACTGTATTCATTCAGGGTAAGTTATAACTTTTTTTTTTAAAAGGAAATTACAAAACCTAAATATTCTCCACACGGTTATACACACTCTCCCCCCACCTCCTTTTTTTTTTTTTCAAAGCGTAAGAATAGCCTGTCTTTCTTTAACCATAAGGAAATAATTTCAGTGAATTATAAAACAAAACCTTTCACTAACCTCTCTATTGCTAGGCCATGTTTCCCTATTCTTGGGGAAAAAAGACATTCAGAGTGGAAGATAAATATCTGACACACAGAAAATGTACCTCAGCACCAACAGCTGCTCATCTGCCTGGAACTCTTTTACCTCTTTCTCTGGCTTTCTGTCACTTTTTCTTTTCCTAAACTTGGAAAACTCAGAAGTGGTTGTGGGTGTCTACATGGAATTGTGACAACTTCACTGCACTCCAGGATGGGATGACATGCAGTAACCCAGGGGTACAGATGTCAGGCACGGGAATGGTCCATTGTGAGGTTTTGTGGTCTTTCAAAACTAGAGATTTTCATCAGTCTGGGGTAATTGGTGTAAAATAGAGGCCATGAGTGGTTTCTTTGGAAAGCATTCCAAGTCCATCATTCTGGGTCCTGCAGAGTGAGCTCATTCATTCAGTATGTGTGTCCCAAATGTCATCATGTACAAAGAACACAGACTCCTAGTGCAAATGGCAACATCTCCCCATTTGTGCAATGTATTTTATGCAAGTTTGCTCCAGTAAATTGAATATCATTATTGTCAGTTCAGCATCTTAGAAGCTTTTATTGATAGCTAGATGTATACTCAATTCTGCAAAGAAAGCAGCTGTTTCTCTTGGTTTATAAGAGTTTGCAATCTGGTTGAAGAGAAAAGCAAAAGCATCTGCAAGAAATAACCAGAGAATAAGGCAAAGTGAATACAAACACTACAGGCCTTACTTGTAATAATGAGGAAGGTTGTCTCTCTCAAAGAATGTTCTAGAAAGAGGTGATTCCTAAAGGAATAAATCATCAGCCTCAGCCATTGTTTTATTTCTAAGATCAGACCAATGCCTTACGAAGATCGCCTTAAAAGCTGCTGCGGGTGCACCCAAGCGTCATATCAAGAAATCCAGTACGTGCCTAAAAATGGAGCAGCCAATCTCCAGCCTTTTGGCAGAATGCCCCAGGGCTCAAGAGGGTTTACCGTTTGGTAAATCAGCTGCTACTTCCGATAGCTCCACAGTGTCACAAGAGTATCAGGTCTCAGCGCTGGGACGGAATTAACCAGGAGAGCAAATGAAATCACTAAGAATTTTTTAAGGCATAGTTGGAGTCAGATGGCATGTGGTGTTGAGTGCTGCTCTTGTATTTACTCAGCACGTCAGCCAGCTAGCCACCCCAGGTCATGTGTCCATGCTCTTCAAGTGCCCCTCACCCAAAGTGCCCAACGGGAGTGCGATTCTCTAGTTAATTGATAGAGACACTGTCTGGACTCTCTTGAAAGAGTTTCCAGTGTAAAGAGGTAGGGAGCAGGAAAGGGGCCCTTCTAGAATAAGCCCTCAGACTAGACCTGCAAATTAAAGAGCCTGGTTGAAATTAGACCAGCCAGAGAGGAAGTAGGCATTTGACGGACAATGTGATTCAGGCAATGTAACCCCCAAGAGAGTTAGCAATCCACCTTCAGGTATCTCAGGGTCTGCCATCTGCCGATCGCTGCATCTGATCGTTTACTTCTTAAGAACATGGTAGAGTGTCAAGTTTGAAAGGCTCAAAAGTCCTTTTGGAGTTATTTCATCCAGACATAGAAGTTGCATATCCAAAGCCTCGTGTTAACATTGCATACCAAAACATTTTCAGTCTGGGGCCATTAGGATGCTTTTGGTTCAAAGAGACAGAACCCCAGCTCAAAATGACTAAAATAATTTATAGTTTTTGTAACCAAGTATTTAGAGGAGGGACTCTAAGCTTTGCTTCTGCACCCATTCCATGAGTTGGCTTTGTGTCTGACTACCTCCAGCTGCTAGCAGCAGTTCCAAGCCTCCCCTCCCAGGATGCAGCTCCCTCCGGCTTCCCTTCCTTAGCGAAGAGGAAACCTTCCCCAGAGCTTCCCAGCTGAGACCTCTGACTCCTTATCACCCAGAACTTGGTCATAGATGTGTTCCTGAGGCCGTCACCAGCCAGGGAAACGGAGTTGTCCTTTTTAACTTAAAGCAATCACTGAGGTGTACAGCTTTACAAAAGGAGTTCAACAAATGTTTTAGTGACCATTTAATTCAAATAAGCCATGGTATGTTCATTTAAAAAAAATGAATCTGAGTTAATCAGAGGAGGGAGATAGTAACCATGGAGAGTTTTCAGACTAGACCTAGATTACATAGATTCTTCTTTTAAGCCACAACTTCACTACACACACACACAGGCACTCACACCACCACCACCATCATTTAGAAAATTATAACTAACACTGCCAGGTCAAACTGAGAACAATTTACTTGGAATTAATGTTCTTTCAATTGTCAATCCCTTTTCATTAAAAGCAAGACTTTTCATTGTATAATAATAATGATCACTACTATTTATGGCTCATACTGTTTTGCAACATATAATTTCACATTTTATAATAACACTTAATCCTCAGAAAAATAAAACTCTGGCATAGAAAGGCTGAGAAAGTTTCTCATGGCCACACAGCCAGAAAATGGGAGGCATGAATTTCAAATTTAAATCAGTTTCATTTTAAAGCCTGAACACTGAATGCAGTTGCTGCTCTGTCTGTAATAAACATAAAGTAAAAATAAATAAAAATTCAAGAAATTGTTATCATTTGTTTTCAGTACTCTGCCCATACTTTATGTGCTTGTAGGGGAAGCTAATTAGGAAGCTTGTAGGAATGCTAATTAGCACCAACCCCTTCCGCTTAGTTAAAGGAAAAGGCTAATAGTGAATAGAAATTTGCTCACATGGAATCTGGAATGTGGGAACGCACATCCCTATACTAAATCAGCTCACATTTATCAGCAGAACTTGGCGTTTTACCCATGAAAAGAGATCACTAACCTTTAAACTTCTTCACGGCTATGATAAAAGAAGGTGACATTTCCGTTTGGCCACTGATAAATCTCACCTCTTCTCCTGGTGTTTTCTTGCTGAATGCTGAGCACACTTTAATTTTGGAGACAGCAGCTGTCTGAATGCAGGACTTCTTTCTTTATCATCACTATTATTTCATATTCATAAGTCACCTCCAGTTACACTCAGTGTTTAAAGACAATCCTTTAAACCCAAGCAAGCTATAAAAGTGAAGAAATAATAAGTGAGAATTGGAAGAAAAAGGAACTCTGATGGTTGGAGTGGACAACGGATAAGTGAATAAAGACTATGTGGCATATATTTCACAATGGAATACTACTAAGCCATAAAAAAGATGAATGCTTGTTGTAGATGGACTTTGAGGGGATTATGTTAAGTGAAGTAAGTCAGAAGGAGAAAGACAGATAGGGTTTCACTCGTGGAATATAAAAGGAAAGAAAGCAATCTATTAAAATAGTTTTTAATTTTTCCTTTCAGAAAGAAAGCAGAACTCATACCTGGTGTTGATATGACTTGATTCATTCATTACACAAACATTTACTGACATGCCAGACAATGTTCTAAGCTATGGGGTTGCACAGGGAACAAATTCAGAGGCCTTGGCACCCTAACATGCATGTTCCTGTGAGGGGCTCATTGGGAACAGTGGTTTATAACGTGTGTGTCCCTGTAAGAGCCATGAAGTAAACACAACTTTTTTGCTAACAAAAGACATTTGATAGAAGAGGAAGAATGCATTTCAGTCTGACCTTGTAAAAAAATATAGCAACTTAAAAAATTAGTGACAGATAAATATTTCACACTAATGCCAAAGAAACCCTCAGAATCCAGTGTAGCCTTCTGCATAGGCAAATCCTTTCCCACAAACGGGGAACTGCACTTCCTCCCATCTCTCCAAGATGCGTGTCTGCTGGGTATCGCTGGCAGTCACCCCGTAGGACCTGACTCATTGGCATTTGATATAATGGTACTTCAACCAGAGGCTTTTTTTTTTTTAAGTAACATTGCATTATAACGTTACCTGAGTTGGTGTGCATCATTGAGAGTCCACATGTGTACATGCATGTAGATGTTAAGGTCATTAATAAAAGTCCAAATCTATCCTTCATCATGCCACTGACACATGTTTTCCAGTTACCCCACCCCTACTCCCTTCCCTTCTGGAAACTGCTCATTGGTCTTCTATTCCAAAAGTTTATTTTTGTTTATTTAGTTCATCTGTTTTCCTTACATACCACATATCAGTGATATCAAGCAGTGGTTTTTTTTTTTCCTGACTTATTTCACTTAGCACAATACCATCTATGTTCATCCATGTTATTGCCAGTGGCGAGATTTCATCTTTTTTATAGCTGAATACTATTCCTATTCACCATTCCTGAATAGTATTCTATAGCTGAATAGTGTGTGTGTATGTATGTGTGTGTGTGTGTGTTTACGTATACCACATCTTCTTTACCCAATCGTTAGTAGGTGGGCACTTAGGTTGTTCCTAGCTCTTGCCTATTGTAAATAGTGATACAATCAATTTGGTGTGCATATATATTTCTTTGAATTCAAGTATTTTTCAGGTAAATATCTGGAAGTAGAATAACTGGATCATACGGACTTTTAGTGTTTAATTTTTTGAGGAATCTCCATATCATTGTCTGTAATGGCTGAACCGACTCATACACCAGCAGTATATGAGTCTCCATGTGCCCACCTACCAACTAAAGGCTTTATATGCAGACCATTAGGGGACATGTATGTGTGAATATAGGCATTTATGTATAATCTAAACTTTTCACCTTTCATTTAGGGTGAAAAAGGAGCTATGGGAGAGCCTGGACCCAGAGGGCCCTACGGTCTGCCTGTGAGTTCTCAGTCCCTAACCTCAGCATAGATTTCCCTGTGCTGGACACTTTCCCCTTCCCCTGTGGGCAGCCTGGTGGCCTAAGAGGCATAGAGAACAATGCACTAATCCCCTACACCACCTGTGTAAGCGTGTCCTTCAGAGACAAGTCCTATCCATATCATACTCTCCCACTCATGTACAGACACACGCCCATGAGCTTGAGAGGATCAGACTGTCCACAAGATTAACAGAACTGACGTGAAAGCAGTATTCCAAGTGTCACATGACAGCCTCCAGCCTGTGCCAGCTGACTGGACACCCAGAGTTGGCACTTCCTTGGACGGTGTCACTCTACCAAAGTGGGTGTGGGAGCTTTATTTAAAACAACTTTATATATAATATATATATTATATATATATAATTTTCTTACATGATTGTTAATATTTAAAACAACTTTGTTCAGACTTTACCTGTGCTCATAGATTATTTACTAACACTACTCTTGCTAAATTGTTTCTCAAATTGGTGCTTGCGATGACTGAGTTTCTAATTGACTAAATCATTTTGATGACAAGTGATGTACAGAACACAGGGTGTGGGCAGGGTCTTCCGAAAATCCTCAATAACAGAGACTTTACACTTCAGAACCTCATCTGCGGGATAATGATCACAGACCCAGTGTTGCGGGGTAGGGCTATGACAGAAGCATACCCTGAACTGGGTTTTTAACCCGTGTCCCGTCCATATACCTTTCACCTCCTACTCTTACGAACTGAAATAATAACATTAAGCCATGATGACTTCGGTGCTAAGAGATTATTTTGAAATAGGTTTCAAAATGTAATTGATGGAATCCAAGTAAACTCTGCATGACTTGAAGCAGATTCTCCGGTGACACAGTAGCGTCTCAGCCACTGTCCTCCGTCCTTGGGGGGAGAACATACAATTCCTATACTGTATTATTGGCTCCTTTAATACTTGGGCCTCGTTTATTTACAGTGGTTACTTTAAAAGATTTTTAAAGTTGTAACCTTCACACCCTTAATATCTATAGACAAGGTTTGCATCTAGCCAAACCAAACTATATTTAGCAATATAGTTTTTGCATTCTGTACTCATTAGTGAGCTAACTACGAAGTTATCACATTCAAGAGGCATGGATCCACATACTCTATCAGAGCTGGATTGTTTTTAAAGCCACTATAGAGTTTTTTGCTCTCACTTTATTGTTGGATTGACAAGTTGAATGTCAAGCATCCAACTTCAGCAAACTCAGACTGTATAATCTGATATAGGACAAAAAATTTTCATGACCTTTAACTGCAACATTAACAGTCACTTCCCTTGATTTAATGAGCAAATTAGCATTACTAATCAGTAGAGGATCTTTTTCACATGTCTGAAGTAGATGTTTTAATGCTGGTGTTGCATGTCCTGGCACAAAACAATAACCTCTTTATGAAAAATTAGGGGCTCTAATGTAGTTACTATGGTTCTTTGGCAGGGAAAAGATGGAGAGCCTGGTCTTGATGTAAGTAACACGTGTGATAAACATCTTCCTGTTATAGCAGATGCTGATGGTCTCCATCGTCAGTCACAGCAAAACATGTCTTGATTTTTCTCTATGCTTGTGGTTATGCAGATGCTTCTGTTGCTGTGCATGGAGACAGCAATATGAAATATACCACCAGAGTTTGCATGAGATGAACATAAAAGCAAAAAACATAACGATCTAGTGTAAAATTAATAGCCGATAGTCATAGTGGCACTTCAAAATACTTGTCCAACTGAGATGCACTGTTCACATCAGCAGTCGAACCACCTATTTTAAAATATGCTTAAAAGTGAAATATCTTGCACTGCTACTGTTCAGAAATGGTATATTATGCCTCTTCTCAAAGTGATGCAGTCTTTTTCTGTTAGCACAAAGTCCCCATAAATCTCACAGTCATATACCTCTGTAATAACAGAGCATGTCACTGCTCACCCTGTATTAAGTGTTCGAATAATAACAGTAGCAAAAGGGATCATAGTTACTGTTTCATGAGCGCTGATTATCACAGACACCCTTCTGGCACTTTCTACATATCATCGCATTCACATTCATAATAGCAGCCTGCCATTGGTGTGATTAGCTGCATGTTAAGAGGTAAGTCATTTGCTGCAGGCCATGCCAATCAGTACACTTGCCAGGATTTAAAAATGGGATCCTTATATTCCCTCCACTCTATATTTCTTGGAAGAAAAAGCAAGAAACCTATTGTATACAGGTATTTGAGATACCAGGAAACATCATCCCTGAGTGCCACACTGCCTACATTTTGACATTGTGTTAGCATGCCATTTCTTTCATGTTTGCATTCAGAAATAGGAGATCTCGCATTTTCTTCAATGATTGGTTGAAATGTAGTTCTGCTGCTGTTACATCAATAGATGACTTAAGTTTGCTTTCTCTCCTCTGTAGGGTTTCCCTGGTCCACGAGGCGAGAAGGGTGATCTAGGCGAGAAGGGAGAGAAGGTGACCTCTACTTCCTAGCGCGCACCTGTTGATTTTCTCGTGTTGTCTGCTTTGCTGTTCAACCTGTGCAAGTTTTCCAGAAATCTGCCCTTTCTCCATCCAGTGCTCCCAAAACACTCCCATGCCTGACCTAGGAGTTTAGGTCTTCACAGAGGAGTGGAGGAGGCTGCATCCCTAGAAATAAGGGCACTCTCTAGTGTAGAAGAATAACATTTTGACCGCTGAATATGCAGGCTACCATCTCTTCATGATCTGACAGCAATTTGGCAAACTAATGCCCGAGAATTCTTGAAAAGGCAAAAAGAAGGTATTAGTTATATTCAAGTCAAATTAAATAGCACACATCTGCAGTGGAAAACAGACACTACTGTGCAAAGTAGAGGCCCACACAGACCCTTACAGGCAGGTCTCATTTATGGTCACCACCTTCCCAGTGACAGGTCCTGAGTCCTAAGTAATTTGGTTGGAAGCTGGAAGGTGGCAGCGTGACTAACCAGCCCCTGTGAGTGTGCTCTTTGAGTCATTGTAGGTATTTGAGTCACTGCAGGTATTTTGAAATGAGGATTCTGGTCTATTGCACGAGGTTAGTGTTTAGTCTCAGGAACAGTCAGATCCAGGGTGTATGGGAACTGGTATCAGCCAAAATGGTTTTATGACTGAAAGCAAAATTTGGAGTATGGTTTTTTTAACTGATTGTTCCCTTTTTTACCCTTTAATCTTCTCTCCTTTCTGCACTTTCTTTTCTTCCTCCTTCTCTCTTTGTCTTTCTCCCTACCCCTTTTGCTTAAATCTTTGAAAAATCATTTTTCTTATATTGGAAGAAGCAAACAAAAAGTCACGCACCTCAATAGTGAGAATCTTAAATGTGGCTGAAGTTGCACTTTCACAGCTCAAGCTTAAACCAATTACATTTCTCAAATTAATTCATGTCCCGCTCGAATTAGCAATGCACAGGTTTCAAAACCTTATGCATTCTTTTTCAACAGCTAAGTGCCACTGTTGAAAAGCAAGGCCAAATGAGAGTTAATCAAAGAAAGAAGGGTATCAAGTCTGCTGTGTGTTTTTTGGCCTTAAACATGACTTAACTAACCACTGGTAACTGAACTCATGTATGGGGTTATGGAAAAGCACCACCACCATCAACATCATCACATTTATGAAGACTTAAGTGTTTTCCCAAGAGCTTTACATATGGTAAATCTTTTAATTCTCCTAACAGTCCCCTCAGTTTGGTGCTATTTTATCTCTATTTCAGGAAGATAGGAAAAACCCACAGAGTCACTTATTCTGGATTATAAATTCTAACTATAAAACAGACATGTTTTGAGATAGCTTTTAGCACACCAGCTTTTAGCCCAAGCTGCATGTGTGCTTTAAGGAATATAAGCATTTTATATTCCTTCTGGGTGGTGTGACTCTAAAACCTTATTCATACGGAAGTAGGTCACCATTTTGACAATACTCATTTAAATGGCCTTTTCAACACAGAAGAGATTAAGAATATTACAATATAAATTATGAAAACATAAAGCTACATATTCAATTCTCAGAATGTTCATCACCTATACCAAAATGTTCCCATCTTTTTATTTATTTATTTATTTATTTATTTATTTATTTTTTATAGAGGCGTGTTTTATTTATTTATTTGTTTGTTTGTTTTGTTTATACATGCACTGGGTACAGTCAGAAGCGCGGGAGGGTGAGAGAATTCACCAGAGCCAGAGCGGGGAGCAGAGCAGGCAGAAGGACTGAAGTACACTGCTGAGGGGAGCAGCGGGCGGCAGGAGAGGTCTGCGCGCCATGTGGGACCCTCCTCCAGTGGCCGGGGAGCAGCCGGGGATCGAACCGGTGCCACAGAGGCCGCGGGCAGCTTCGCAACCCAACGCTCAACCGCTGCGCCACCGGGGAAGCCCTGTTCCCATCTTTTTGATTGCATGATCTAAAGTTTCATATTTAAATGCTAAATGTGAACACTTGATGTATATCATCCTCTGCCTGGAGAGATAAAAATTAGCAAGAATCTCACATGGTCATTCCACAAGATGTGGTTTTATGTTGCGTAGGGACTCTGTCTCTTACCAAATGATGTAGATAAATGACAATAGTGGGACATCATTCTTTGTACGCTAGTATCTGTTTTCCATAAAGCTTCCTAAAATATTATTGAAAATCAATTCCTGTTGCCTGGTAGCCAACATTCATATGACAACACTCTGCTGAGTGAATGATCTGAGTCGATTTGCCAATCAAAGTATAAATTGCATTCTGTGTTAAGCCTGCCCACACACCTGTTAGTCACACCTTGTGAAGCAGCAGCCACTGCCTCCAGGGAGGGACGTGCCCACCTGAACAAGCTCAAATCAATTTTATGTCCCTGGAGTTACTGCCCAGAAGGTGTGTGAGCGATTTACCTCCACACATTCTTCCCAATCTTCGTTCCTTCCTTATTGAGGGAACATTGCATTATAACATTATAGACGTTCCAAGTGTACATCACCAAGAATCAACTAGTACCTGTGCTGCATTAAGTTTGTGCTAAAAGTTCACTTCTGTCCAGTTCTCTCCTTTTCCCTGATTTACCACCCCCCAGTCCCCCTTCCCTTCGGTGACCACTGCTTGGTCTTACCCAAACGTTCATCGTTTCATCCAGTTCATCTGTTTGGCTTCTCTCTCTTGCACCTTTTCTTGCTTCACCTGGGCTCCCGGGTCTTTGTCTTTTATCAAAATCAGGTAAACCACACAGAACTTCCCTCTTTTCCCTGCATTAACGAAACCCACGTGGTTTTGATTCTGAGCCTCTGATGCAGTGTTTTGGGGGCACAGGAGGTACATAAGGCGCTTTCCCCACACGCACGGGGTAGGATGAGTGTGGTATGTCGCGTGGTGTCCTGTGTTTCTGTGGCATGTACGCCTTCTCACCTCTAACGTCCGTGCTGTTTTGCTCCTGAGATTATTCCATGTTACTGGAACCGCCATCCTGGCTGCGAGTGAATGCTCGTTTAAACATGTGTCACGCAGGATGCTGTATTCTGTGTGACACGACTCCATGCATCTAAGCTCCGTGTTAATCGGAAGCAGCTGAGGTGTATTCCTTCCTCTCCTCTGGCCTCCTGTCCCACATTCCTCCAGTCCTGCCAGCCACACAGACTTCCCACGGCCGCCCCTTGATTCCCAAATACTAATTTCCATGGCTACATCCCCACTCTGTAATTATCCTGCCTACCTCATCTTTACCGTTTCAAGTAGAGTCCAAGCTGCTTTCCTCTCTTGAACAGAATTCATTTATTTTTGGCTTTTGTTACTTTGTAAGCTGGAAACCCATTTACCGTTGTGGACACCTGGCATCAGATCAGTGAGAGTGAATTAAAGTGATCCCTGGTTTTTAAAATAAGCCTGTTTCTCCAATTGGCGTGGCGTGAAGTGTTAACCTTGTCCCCAAAATTGTCTACCTGACTTAAGGAAAGTCTTTGCTCCCAGCTTCCAAGAAAAAGAATGTAAAAAGAGAGTGGAGTATATTTTAATCATTGACTTGCTTAAGTGAGAGCTACCAAAAGTCCTGTTGTAAAGGTGGATGCATGTCAAAAAACAAGAGCTGTCCATGTCCTTCAGCTTTCTCCTGGCTCAGAGGAGCTGGAGTCGGTCCCGGGACTAGAAGGCGAGCCCGCTGACCGGTCCTGAAGCCGGCTGAGGTCCCCATTGGGCCGCCGAACCTCACCTGCCACAGCTGGCTCCCAGGAGGCTTCGTCATCCAGGGCAGATGCTCCTGGGGCTGATGTGTCAGTGCTGCTGGATCTCTTTCCTCTCGCTGAGCGACCTAAAAGCCTACCTGTCACTGCCCAGAATCCATTATCACTCTGAATGTATGAGTCGTTTTTTATGGTATGATGCCTCACCTAAGCCAGAGAACGGTGGTAAATGTCCTTCCAGACTTTTCTTGGCTAAACCATCTTCTGAATCTCCCTTCCTCCCCCTGCACAGATTATACATGTCTTTGATTTAAACCCTTGTATCCACAGGGGGAAAAGGGAAAGAAAGGCAAAAAGGGTCCCAAAGGGGAGAAAGGAGAACAGGGTGCCCCTGGATTAGATGCACCTTGCCCGTTGGTATGTGTGACTCATGGAATTCTGTGCGAAGGGCTGAGCGGGGAGAAGAGCAAGCCGGAGGGGCGCACCCAGCAGGTGTTCTCATTGGAGGCCTTTAGCATTACTTTGAGATGCCAGAAATAGAGTGTCCAGGGGGTCTCCTGGGGAGCCCCATACCTGCTCTCTGGGCACCCACTCTGGCTGGTTTCTTAACACTCAAGCATTAACTTGCAACTAGAAAGTGACTGTAGGAGCCAAAGAGGAACTGGGGGCTGCTCTGTGTCCTCAAAATAGAAGCCCTGTTCCCAGGCCCAGGCAAAGGACAGGGTCAGGCTCGCTTTACTTCTGCGCAGCAACACTGGGTGCCACATCGTCCTCCACACTTGCTCCTCTCCCAGCCTTGTGTTGTTATTTCTTTAGCAGATCTCGTGCTGAAGTGAATTCTTGTGTTGGTAACATTATGAGTTAATCTTTACAAACAGGGATTCCGAGGCGTTAAGGGGGAAAAAGGGGAGCCGGGCCAACCTGGCCTGGATGGGCTGGATGCCCCATGCCAATTGGTACAGTATCACTTTCCTACCGCCCTGCATGCGATTCCTGTGTTTCTGACACATTCATCGCTATCCGTGTAAAGTGCTCTGGAGCAAGCTTTACATGATAAACATACTACATGCATGTGCATGAAGGCCACCTTCGGCAAGAGCGCGAAGGGAGCTAGCATGCATTTCTACAATGACAGCGGATTAACCTGGCGTCGTCCTCACCGCTGACATACTCACCATGTCTGTGCTCCGGGGGGTATTCGCTTGTTCAATAAGTATTTAAAATTGCATTGAAATCGTGTGGAAATCTATGTAAAGGCACTGCTAGGGCGTAACTTTGGGTTTCACCCCTAAGTTGACATTTTTTTCTTTTGATCTAAAAGAAAGAAAGATGTTTTTGCCTCTTCCACTACATTTCTGTCAGGCTTTAGGTAAAGTCAAATTGCAGAGTTAAGCTCTGTGATCAAGACTTGACTGACTCAAGGTCAAGAGCTGACCGATTCCAGGGCATGCTGCTAAGACCCCATAGGGAAGAAAACCCACCTTCTCTGAGCTTCAAGAAGATAATAGTCTGCAGCCCAAACCCTCTTCTCTTCATATAACCTTTAATTTAATGGTCTCTCCTTTTGACACTCACTTTCCTACAGTACAAAGAACTCCCCTCTCTCCATTGGCATGAACTCAAAATCCTCCTCATACTAAAATCTAAAATTCTACCGGGTGATCCTTCTCCTTGTACCAATCTGGCATTGCCGAATTTTTCCCAAATATTTTCTGAAGGTATTTCAAAATGTTGGTGTTTGGGTTTTTTTTAACATTTTTAAAGGAAGTATATTCGTATCTTCTGAGGTGTAAAGCAAAATACTTATGGTTGTGTGGATGGTTATATTTGTTCTGCATGTTCTCATATTATTCTTCAGTGCCAAGCATGATTCTTTAAAGATAAGTTTGTTTCTCCAGTCATTTAAAATATTGTATTTGTAGATAAATATTTATTTAGTGATAACTACAATTAGAAAGTATCAGTATCTTTTCTGTTTCCTTGTTTGTTTAGTATTGATAATAAAATAAGATTTTACAATCATTTTGACGGGGAAAAACTTAAGCATGGCTCGTAATTGACCAACTCTTCCTGCCTTACTCTGGTATCATTTGTATCTGAAGAATACCCAGTCTCTAAGTGAAAATAAATTTTGTAACATTTAAGAATCATTTGTTTATATAGATTTTGTTGACTGACTTTTGAAGAATTTTAATAGAAAAATTTATAAATACTGATTAACATTTTATTATAAAGATACAGATAATGTTTGTTTTAACTCAATTAATTGGATGTGTCCTACTATACCTGCTCTCAATATAGAAAAGCAAAAGATGTCTGTGTGTGAAAGACTGTCAACTTCAGATAGAAATGGTTCGTCATTGGTTATTCGTCATTATCATGCATTTAGCCATAAACTATTGTGACCAGGAAGAGAACTTATTTTGATTTGTTTATTAAAGAGAATTGTGAAATGTGTTTTAACAAAATTAAGAGAAAGAGTACAGCACTCTTAGTAGCCAGAGAGCAGACCACTTTGCTTTGTAAATTACTTTCCTAGAATTACATACAGATTTTTCTCTGTTTATTTTAAAGTATGTGCTCACTGGAAAGCACTTGAATTCTTTCATTTTCGCTATTACTGGGTAATCTATTGGAAGTTAATAATTAGTAAAATATGCCTCTGACAAAGGCCACCTCATGGATATAAATCCACTTTTTAAGCTTTTGAGCATGTGAGTTTTGAAATCTAATCCTTTCTGTGGAACCTTAGGAATTCTTATTTTTTTCATTAAAACAGGGGCCAGATGGATTACCCATGCCTGGCTGTTGGCAAAAGGTAGGCCTTACGGAATTATTCCTAAAAAGACACTCTCTCCCTTTCACTTTACCTGGCCTAACCTTTTCCATTGAGAACAGACCTATCCAATTTGAAATTTGTTTCTTGTATTAAAGAGCAAGGGAATGTGGTGATGGTTCACGGGTGATACGGTGGTGGGAGACTACAACAATGTAAGAAAAAAAATTCAATAAACAAAAAAACAAACAAAAAACCAAATTCTTCTTCTCCAGAGTATCTTATGATGAAAAATTCACTGCTAGTGTATTCCTAAATGACTAGTGGAAACAATACTTTTGGTCCCTCCCTATCAAATACTATGTTTTGAATGGAAAAGGCCAGTGCCTGCTGATTGTGATTTCCTTGTCTTGCAAGAAACTCCTTCTCCTACTAGTTAAAGCTATTCTTCGTTGTGATAGCTTTTCTGTGAATAGCTGCATATGTAGGCAAGGATGCAAATACACGGTAGAGGCCTATCAGTACCAGCCACACAGCTGAGAAAGCAGAAAATAGAAGCATGTTTTGGTTTTTTCCTTCACTGATGTCTTGACTTACTTAGGACAATCTGTTTGTATTTAATTTGTTTTTTTTTAAAGATTTGTTTATTTATTTATACATACAAGCACTGGGTACAGTCAGAAGCGCGGGAGGGTGAGAGAACTCACCAGAGCCAGAGCGGGGAGCAGAGCAGGCAGAAGGACCGAAGTACACTGCTGAGGGGAGCAGCAGGCGGCAGGAGAGGTCTGCGCACCATGCGTGACCTTCCTCCAGTGGCCGGAGAGCAGCCGGGGATCGAACCGGCGCAGCAGAGGCTGCGAGCAGCTTCACAACCCAGCACTCAACCGCTGCGCCACCGGGAGGCCCTGTTTGTATTTAATTTGATATCCTGTATGATAGCAGCTTTTTTAGCCTCTTTGTCACTGAGTTTGTATTTAGTATGGAAGACAGGTTATCCGCCATAGAGAACCTTCTACATACGAAACCTGTGTGATGAGCCCTTTCATAGAGGGGAGTCCTCACAATAACCCCCAGGGGTGCTGTTATCCTCAGTGATGCCAATGAGGAAATGGAAGTCAGGAGAGGTTCAGTGATGCCCCAGGGCACAGAGGTAGTTGGGAATAGAACTGGAAGTGGACAATGTGGAGCAATGACACCACTAGAGGAGGGAAAAGAACAGTATGCATTGTGCTGTTGGGCAAGACCAAACCTTTGTACAAGGATAGTGTGACCCTGATTATAAAGGACTTCAAGTGTCTACTGAAGGGTAAAGGAAGACTACTTAGGTAAATATGAGCAGGGGTTCACATGAGGCTTTCATCATTTTGAAGTTCTGTAACACCTGTGACTCACTTCGTCACTTTGGTCAGACATGATCCCTTGGTAAAGCAAAATGATGCAGGGTTGCAGAAAGACAAGGAGACAAGGAGAAACCTGAGTCCCTTAGCTGCCTGTCACCCCATCAACTCCTGGTGAGGAGATCCTGTGTAAACCACTCTCTCTCTAGCTTAACCACTTTCATGCTCCTTGGTAGGGAAGAGAAAACCTTCTCTCTCAGTGGTGTCATTTATTTAGCAGCTTCCCGTACTCCGCTTTCAGGCTGTCAGATGCTCCACTCCGACCATCTGGGGTCAAGTGGCCATCCAGAGGGTGACTCTATCATGTTCCGCTTCACCCGCAGAAACGATCCTCCCCTTGGCAGCATTTTTTGTACCACCTGAGCTGGAATTATCATTTGATCTTTAACCTTTGACCTGTAATCTAATACTACAATGATTTTTTAATCCAGTCATTGGCACTTCTTATGTAGAGGGAGATGTGAAAAATTTAGTTGATCTGGCCGGTAACATTACTTGGAACTTAGGTTCACATCAGTTTGGACTCCCTCTAAGTCACTTCATTTTTGAAAAGTCATATTAATAGTGCAACAAAAAAGGACTCCTGATCTTTCCATTCATGAAATGGTCAGACCTGTTTATAGTCACATGAGTAGCATCAGAAATTCAAAATTTTCCCTTCGAAGTACTCATTTTTCCATAGAATTGATAACTGTTCTATGTAGGATTAAGGATCACATTTACCCAGAATCTTCCTATATAAAGAATAATTCATGGGTAAAAATTCACGATCACATCCCACACTCCCCAATGTCCTCAAATTGTAAATCATTGTAATCAAACTCTCCAGTACCCCCTCCTCTAGAAAGCAGACAAGCAAGCAGAAAAATGAAATGTTCTATCATCTCTTACGAGATTCCCTGAGCTATCAAATTATTTTTTAATAATATTTTATTTATTTTTCAAGATTTGTTTATGCATATAAGAACTGGGGTATAGGCCAGAGTTTTGGGGGGTGAGAGGATTCACCAGAGACAGAGTGGGAAACTGAACAGGCAGATCTATTGAAATACACTGCTGAGGGGAGCAGCTGAGCAAGACAGGAGAGGTCTGCTGCCCCCATGTGGGTCAGCTTGCTGGTTGGCCAGGGATTGAACTCATGATGCAGTGGCTGGTGACAACTTGACGGCACTGTGTCTTTAACCCCTGTGCCACCAGGGAGGCCCCTTAAATGATATTTTAAAAAGAAAGTCAGTGGACGGCTTTTAGTTAGTCCTGCTTTATGTGGACAAGTGGTCCACTTTTTAAAACACACATGTTTATTAGCTTTGACAACACAGTGGTAACTGAGTGAAAATTCAGATTGTGGCAACAGAGTAAATCCCAGTTATTAACGAATCTGTCACTTCTTTCATGCTAAACTATCTGGTTTTTGTTTAAATTATTTTTCTTTCTAGATATAGTTGTTTTCTAATTTTATCAATACAAGACGAATTGCTAAACCTGAACTGAAGACTAATGATGTCCTGGTTCAATGTTTAATTGAACTTTATTTTGCCAGGTAGAGCTGACCAGTTTACGAAAACTTTCTACAGCAAGGTGGCAGATTTTTTTAATTAACCTTTAAGATCTGGAGAGGAAAAGAATCCTTAAAACTCTGTAATTTACTTAAAAACCATTGGTGATGGTACTCCACCATGCATCCATGTGAAATCTGAAATAAGTACATCTTTGGAGAAAGGCATGTTTCCCATACACGGTCTCTGCTGTTGCTGTGATGTGGCATGACCAAGGGCTCAGTGAATTCCAGCTCCAAAGGTGACAAAGTACACAGCTTTTCAAGCATATTCAATATGGAGTCTATTTTATTGGAGAGGAAATTAAAAAAGTTTTCAATTAATGAACCAGACAGCTTGTTTTTCCTCAATAAACTTGTTTTTGTTTGTTTTCAAGAAAAAGTCAACATTTCCAAGATCTGTTCTGTGTCTGAACCTTCAAGACCACTGCCCCTCAATTCTCTCTAACTTCACTTCTAGGAAAACTTTAATGCTGCCTGCTCAAAAGAGGGATTTAGGGATCCTTAGCTCACAATGGAGCCATGGACAGCTTGCAGAACTGAGGGCAGGCTGGTGCATCCATGGCAGGGCAGCACTGGCAAAAAGGAAGCAGATGGGGAGGTGGTGGGAGAAGGCAGCAGAGCAGGAGACAGACATCAGGACAGCCTGCTTGGCCATCCCCACGGTGCCTTTTCACTAGAGAAAATGATGCAAGTTCACATAGGGCACATGTTTCAATGATGGCACAGATGCAATAAAATCCTAATTTTCTGCTTTCCCAGAAGAGTGACTAAGACAAGTTCCACAAACGTCTCAGTAGGAAAATAATGTGGCCTTGAACCCAGGATGGAAATTTTGGTGCAGATTCAGAACATTTACATATAGGGCACATACCAGCTGGCTGAATGATTACCAAGAAAATCTCTATTCATTCAGGGTTCTACCAGTTTTCTCAAAATAATTGTTAATTTGGAATTTTTATCCTAGACTACTAATTTGATGTCTTTTGTTGTTTGTTTTTCTGCAGTGATGAATCTAACCCTCCGAGCATGAAGTTATGTATATAACGGTCCACTTTTTATATTTATAGTTGAAAATCAAATTGCAGATTTGACAAGTCTGAGATATGTTTACATTTAGCTGCTTCTACCTGTTTGCAGTAGTACAGTGTCCACCGTTTCTTCACTGACATCCGAAATTGGGCAATAGGTGAAACCAGTGAGAAGCCTTGTAAAAAATATAGCTCAGTAGCTCTTCATTTTATGTGAAGAAATGTGTTTATATGAACCCATCAGTGATAGAGAATGATTTTTCTTGCTATTTCCTTATTTTGGGCTTGTTAACTGCATGGACAGAAAGTGCCATGAAATAATAGTTTACATGAATTCATGACCAAATAGGGACCCCAGCTATGGAAATGCACTGTACTGACTTCCGAGTTCCTTGTCACATCCCTATTCCCAGCACGCTGAGCACTGACTCAGGTGCACGCCACCCACGGGGACCCACTAAAACAGCATGACTTGGGGGGCAGCTTTGGATGCTAACATACTGCTTGCCAAGTCCTTGGGGCACATCTGAGCTTTTATTTCCTTTGTCATCTCAAGGGGGTTACACCGTGGCTTATTGCCAAAAAGAGATAAGGTGGCAGAGAGCACGCACGCAGATGGTCTTGTATTTTGAGGGAGTTGCAGTCCAACTGTTGATCTACAGCTTCCAGTTTTGTGGGCGCACACGGCCACCTCCGTTGAAATGCCAATGGCTGAGCTGGTTGCCGACGCCCTTTGCCCTTGGGCTGCCCTTGGCGGTGAAGACAAAGCAAGAGGACCCTTCAGCATCCTCCGCTGGCTCTCCTGTGACCAAGTAGGAAAGAGGTTTACAGACGCAGGCACCCAGGACCGCGGACTTTTTAATTAACTGGATCCCAGCCAGTATTCATAGTGGTGCTTTTGGAAACTAACAGAAGCATATAGCATTTCCTTTGAGTGGGAGATTCTTGGAGTGACAGTCCCTGTTCCTGAGGACAAAGGGTGTGTGCATCTCAGCAAAGCTCAGAATGCTGAAGAAATAACATGTCCCAGGAAGGGGTTAGCCAAAATAACTGTTCCTGAAGAAGGAGACTTCGCCCTTCAACCTCTACCGAAGCTGATGTGAGAGCTTTCCTTCCTTCCAAGATCCAACCCATTTCAACCCAACAAACTTCTGGAAACAGGAAGATATGTTCCCATTCTTTTTAGTACTTTTTTTGTTCTTTCTTTAGTCCCAAAATATAAAGAAAATATTTGTTTCCATTTTTGATACATTTGTTTTGAACAGTTTGTTTTTTTTTTTAAAGCAAGGTCACATCATCATAACTTGGCACAAAAGTCAAGATGATCTTTTGCTAACTTCTCTTGTTCTGAATAATGGAGAATATAAAAGCAGCTCCACTTTCAGGGCACTGTAAAGTGTCAAAATTATGTGATTTTTTTCATTACTTTTAAAAACTTTTTTCATGTGATGATTATAACATACATAGTGATTATTAAGATCAAGTTAAGATTTGGTCACATTAGATAGTATTAACTTATTTCTATTTCTTGTTCTTTTTAGACCTAAGTTTTATTTGTATTTAGATTTCTTTATCTTTTTTTATACTTCTAAATGTTTATCTTATCCTCTTATCCACAGACCAAATCTGAGATCTCAGAAAACTGTGAAACATACTTGTCATAAAAAAAAAAAGAGTATTTTTTCACCTACTTGCTTAAAAAGTTACCTAACTTTTCTTTGCACTGGAAAGAGTTGGGAGCATGTTTTGAAATGGCTTATTCTAAGTGGAAAGGTCACATTAGAATACGCATCATCAGTGAAAAGTAATCACTCTTTCAGTCCGTGGGATGATATAATTTCCCTCCTGACTCAGTGCCATTTTGTGGGGAAATTTCTAGTTTCATGCATAAGTTTTCAACATCAGAGGGGAAATGTAGCTCATCATTGGCTGATGGCAATGAAAGTTATGATTTAAGATCCTTGTGACCTCTTCCTATTATATAACCAAATGCTCAATTATACAAAATGCCTTCTTTTTTATTTCCATGAACTTTTTGAGGGCGGAAGGATGTTCAAACTGTTAATCTCACTGGTAACATTTCTAGTAACATTCCACACTCTGAAGCCAATTTGGCATTTTAAAACAGCAGAGGACCTATTCCTACCATCTCCTGGATGGCATGGTTAGGAAAAGGTATTGTCAAGTGTCTGAACAAAATTTGTCTTAATTGGTTTGGAAAAATGAACTGCAGTCTCTTCAGGAAAACAGATAATGTCCTGAGAAAGGTTCAGTGGCTTGCTTTTCTTTCTCCTCCTGTAATAGAAACAGGTGTTAAGATGGATCTCTATTTAATACTTGCACAGGTTAAAAAAAATACCTCAACACTGAAACATTTTACATGCAAAAAAAAAAAAATGTTTTTGAGCACAGCCCAGTCAGATATCTGACACCAATATCTCTTCTGTCAATTGTTCTATAATTGACTAGACCACACTGATTTTTATTGCATCATTCAAGGAAGGTGTAAACTTTAAATTTCCCTTTTTGGGGGGAAAAACGAAGGAATGGTGGTCCTCCTATTTGTTCACGGTCTTGGACACCATAGATAATCTTCAATTTTGCCTACTAAGATTTTTTTCAATCACCCATTTTGTCATCAGTACAGAGATTCCCAGATAATTACCGAGTAAACTGATGAATTATGTTTGTTGCTATATGTTGTTAGATACCTGTTTTTCTTCAAGATTTCTTTCTTTTCATTTTTACTATGAGAGGATTGAGAAAATATATATACAAGATGCATTGAAAGTAAGTCAAGATCAGGTTTTATTTTTGATAAGCATTTTTTAAGGATGCCAAATTGGCTTGTGTTTTAGCTTGTAAATTGTTTTTCATTCATGTTGGTGCTAATGTATTTCTTTTCTTTTTCATTATGGACAATGCAACTCTACTGTGGGTAATTGTGTTTCTCTGTTTAATAGCATTCCTAAACTGTTAGTGTGTGATTTTGTTTTTAAAGTTCATGAATTTGCTATGCTTGTGATTCAACGACCAGTCTTTCTCACTGTAAAACAAAAACAAAGCAGTGTCTCTAGATGATGTGTCTACTTGGATCGAGGATCCTATTACTTTCACGTTCATTTCAGATACCAGATTCCTTTATTAACTTTCACTCTCATCTTTGACCTTATTTCAGTGTGATGAAAGCAGTGTTACCCAAGTATGCGTATGTTCACAGGGATCCCTGACATACAAATATACTTTTATTTTTTTTTTACAAATATATTTTTCTTTAGTTTCATTTTCATTATGAGCAGTGGTCTTGTAGGATTTTATTTTTGTGTTTGATTTTGTGAGGCTATCTTGAATTTCTACCCCAAAAAAGTCTGTTTTTGAATTTATTTTCTATGATGATGTTCCGATGGGACAGTGAGAACTTCAGCAGCCAGTAGTTCAGTCTACAAGTTCTTCGTCTACATGGAAATACACTTTGGAACATGATCAAATTAACAAGCCTGGCATTACCTTTGTCACTTAGAAAACATGAATTTTCTAAGCTTTTTTTTCTTTAAATGTTGCTGTTATAGCATAAAAAGTGAACACCACTTTTCATTCTTATTTTTTTTTACCTTTATATATTATCTTACCCAGAAATGTTATGCTTTTATGATGGGTGGTATTTTAGCATCCTCAAGTGAAAGATGATGGGAATATCCAGATGGTGATATTTGAAACCTTATTTTTCTCTTTCTTGATAATAAAATCACATTAATATTTAATATTACCAAAAATGAATTTTTTTTAATTTTTACCCAAACAAAACCCTGTTACCCTAGAAAGACAAGTCCTTAGCAACCTAATCTCATGTTTCCAAAAATAATCTGAAAACAATCCTGTGTAATTTGGGCTGTTGAGAAGCATTTATGCCTAATGAAATTAACAAAATTCACCAATTTTGATTCTGCTGGACTGAGAATGGAATTTGCCTTCGGTCTCTATTTTTCCCCACTTTTGCTGAGATATCTTCATATTGGCTAGATTTATTATCTGCCATAGCAAGGATGCTCTTCTAACTTTAGTTTTCATGGATTTCTTTTTGCCTAATCTAGTACTAACATGAAATTTCTGATTTTTAAAAAAACATTTAAATGCATAAAATTCCCTAGGCTGCTTATTGACAGAACTGCCCTTTGGGGACAGGGAGATTTCCAACCTGATGTTATGTCTGACTTGCTGATAACAAGGAAAGTACTAACATTTCTCAAAAATGCAGCGAATATTCTCACCTAATTCAGAAATATATTAATAATTGGATTCATAAAAGAATGTCTTACACATTGTTGACATTTATGTGAATATTCTTTATAGTGTTGTAAATGTTTCATACAACTTAACATTTTAAAAAGATGTATGTATCAGATTTTCCTTTAGAAAATATATTTTTATTTGTATTTTTTACATTTTAAAGTTCATCTCTATGTGCAGCTATTTTTATATTGCCAAAAATCACATAAACACAAAATAAGAGGAAAATGCAAAAAAATATTTTGGCAAGTATTACACTGCGTATTTTTCTTAATGTTTTGTGGGCCAGTCTCATGTAATTGATCATCCTAAGAATATGTTGTATGTTAATGCTGTAAATATGGCACAAACCTGTTTTTCTCAGTAGTGTAAATAATTGAAAGATTGAAATCTCCCTGTTGGATTTCTCATTTCAGTTTCACTGTAATTTCTCCAGCTGATGTTGCTGAATCAAAAGACACAATGGTTTTGACTTGGCAGTTTGGAGATCATTACATTGTGTTCACTTTCTAATTTGTTTTTATTTGCTTTTTTCACTTGTTTTCAGGGTTCCTAGTTTGTGAGAAGTTGATCTTCGGAATTATTTTTACACTATTTATGACTTCTTTCACTCTGTAAAAAGTGTGTAATTATGACAGTATTAATCCAAACATTGATAATGAATTGTATTGTTATAAAGCTTTATTGATGTTCATGAAAACCTTGGCCTGTCCTCTGATTTAAACCCAGTCCACAAAAAATGTTACTTGATTCTTCTACAGTGTTGCATCCCCACCTGTCAGTTACCTCACATCCCTAGTTATGGTGGTTTTCTTACCAAAATAATGCTGTTGTTATTATGGTCGCATGCCTGCACTTCCCCGCCAAGCTCACCACTCCTCCAGAATTCTCTCTCTTGAGGAATTAACCACCTTACACCTGAATCTTCCTTCCACCACGTCGAATCAGTCATCACCGTGTGGCTGGAATATGATATATAGCCATCGCTTAAATGTACTGAATGAATGACTGAGCCTCAATTGAAGTCTTGGAGTATTTACCTGTCCTGACTACAGGAGCGCACCTTCCAGCCCTCACGAGTAGTATTAAGCACAGGTGATCTTGCCACCTGTGCTTAAACACTCTTATTTAGTCTCTATGTCCCACACCCTTGTTGTTTTTTGTAAGGACCCATCATATATCCTCATCTCCCTCATCACCCGGTCACTCTTCATGACAGCTGCTTCTACCTGCTCTGTACACTGCCGACCCATCATCTTGATAGCATTTTAATAGCTCTTTTCACCAACAGAGGGCAGGCCCTGAATGCCCAGAAAAGCTGTGTATCCTTAAATGCCCTTGGGCCCAGTTCCCTCCTAAGCTCACCCATGATAAAGAATTTCAGGTACACATTCTCCTGGATAGGCATTGTATTTCCTTAATATGCAAGTCTTGTCTCTCAAATAATGTTCTCTTGAAGTATCAGAAAGCAAACAAATAAGCCCACTAAATGTTTCTACAAGTCCCAATCTCAACTAATACAAGCATGAAAACAAAACCTTACAGATACAACTTTGTTTTTCCAGGGAACCCAAGCAGAATGCACTAGTCCTACTTGAATTTACCAGTATTGCAAGAAAGAGAGCAGCGAAAGGAGAACAGCCTGCACTTTCTCCCTCAACCTTTGCTAATAACTAGGTGTGCTTACAGAGCTACAGATCAGAGAATGGATCCAGATTTCCCCAAAGAACAGACATTTGGAAGTCAAGGAAAGTATATTTTAATTCATTTCTAAGCTTGAAATCAAGGAGCTATATGTTGCCCAGCCACACTGTCCAATTATCCATATTTTAAATCCATAGAAGGTATAACTCCACCTGCACACAGCCCAGCTTCAGATTCAGGTTCTCAGCCTGCAAACCCCTGTTTCTTCTATAGACCTTCCCCAAAATGAAGTGAGGTGCCCAGATGAAGGCAGCACCAGGCATCCCAGAGTTTAGGGGGGTTTCCCCTGATCTCCCACAATCTAGGAAATGGTGTTTACAAACCCACAGCACATTTGAGAAGGAACAGGAGTGGCTGAGGGTGATGTTTCCTCTCGGCTCAGCTTCACTTCCCACTCTAGAGAGTCAGAGTTTCCACTCTGCAGTGGGGACCCCACTAGGGAATTCAGCTGTTCCCCTCATTTCCACAGCAGTGCCAGGGTAACCCCGTTGGCATGTACCAGATGGCCCTGTTGTTTTATTTATTTTTAAAAGGAAAGGGTGCTTGACCTTTGCCACTAGCCAGCCTCAGTTTCCCCAAGATGCTCACCTCTCTTCCTCCCCACCCCTCTTTGAGTCCTCATCTCTGGAACAAGAACTCCTTCTCCTTTTCCAGGCCTACAGCCCAGTGTCACGAAACTAATACCTAGAGTTCCATAACCAGAGGCTTTCTCAGGCAGCCTGCTTTCCTTGATGAATCCAGGTTTTGGAGCAGGCCCAGCATCTGAAGATCCCAACCAGGCTCTCTCACTTCTTGTCTTTGGCAAGGAAGGGATTCAACATTGAGAACCAAAGTTATAGAAAAGCAAGAAATGTACTGATCCATAGGAAGGACAGGAAATCTCTCCAAGTGGAGAGAGGTCCCAAGTGAGGAGCCACTGGGGTGGGGAGAAGCAGGTGCTTATATGGGTATAGTGGGCAAGGAGTGGGGGTTTGGTAGCTGGGTGTCTCCACATTGTGTCTCCTGCCGATTGGCTGGGTCCATGGGGGCACCTAGGCTACCCATGTTACTCCTAAGTTTGTCCATGTAACTAGCCTGACTTCCCAAAACTAGCCTCGGCCCATTGCGTTAGCATTGTTATTGTTCAGGTGTTGTGGACATTCCACTCTTTGCTGGGTTGGGGAGGGGATACCCTCCTGGTCTGGGATTGTTCTCCAACCAGACTGATAAATGGACCTAGAGCACCTGGGCTTGAGCTGGTGGCAGGGGAGCCTCCTGGTTCCAATTGTTTGTCAATCAGGCTAAGTGGACTTGGGGTCTTGGGGCTCCCTGTTCCAAAGTGACTGACTATACCCATTTTCTAACTCCTTCCTTCCTTGGCACCTCTATCTCTGCAAGGAGACACAACTCACTAAGACACTGGCCCCTGCTACGAATCAGACCCAGATCCTTATCATCAGGAAAAGTAGGGGTTGGAGAGTCATTTCAAGGTTACAAAAACTGATTCAGGAAAACCCTAGGTTACTGAACTTTAAGTTTAGAATACCAAACACAAATTTCAAATTAGGCATCCTTCTACTTCCCTGTTTTTCAGCTGGACGTTGAGATTATATAACTTTGGCTGCTCTGGCCGGCCTCCACACCGCTGGGCCTCAGCATAAGCCAGAAGGGCACTCTCCTTGGCCAGGAGCTTGGCAGCCGCACAGCCTCCAGGCCTGCCAGTTCCCGGGAAGCTGCTTCCTGACAGCCTGCCTGGAGGCCTTGGCAGCCCCAGGCCCAAGCTCCATTATTGTGGTGTCACCCAAATTGTGACTAAAGACACACTGACATTTCTGGACTTTTTCACATAAAAGGGACCTAATGCATCCGCCAATCATTGCTGCATGAGTGGCTTAAAAAAAAATTTTTTTTTTTTTTTCAGTTTTTGACCCTCAAACATAGACTTTCTCCAGAAAAAGCAGCTGATGCACTCTGTCAGCCAAACTGCAAGGCACTCTCTTAACACTCAGTTAGCAGAGACTAGCCTGGCCAAGTGAAGTGAACATAGAATTCCTCAGAAAGGAATTCTGAGAATAGGGCAGTGGCACCCTGACCTGAACAGAGGGGCATGGATTTCAGAGCTTGACCGGACCCCACCCCACCCCAAAACAGCTGTGTGGCTTTGGGCAAATCCTGCCACGTTCTGCGCCTTACCATCCTCTGAAAATGGAGGATATAATACCTTCCCTGCTGTTGGGAAGTAAGAAAGGTGTTAGTTTAGCACATGGTGTACAGCAAGCGCACAGCAGGGAGGGCCAATCATGCACAGATGTGACCACTGTCACGCTGGTCACTGAGTTCGATGTGGATTTTTTAAATGTTGGGTACTCTCTCTTTTTCGTGAAAAAGTCCAGAAATGTCAGTGTCTTTGGTTACAGTTCACCGACTGCAACAGAGTATGATATGCTGGGCTCTGGGCTGAACACTAGGGACTGAGGGAGGCAAGGTCAGACCCTGTCTGTGGCTCACACATCTTTAATTCTGGGAGGAAAACAGGCCTGACCCACAGGATGACAGCTGTGTGTGGATGAACTGCAGGGCTGACGAGAGCAACATAGTAAGTACGAGATACTATGAACATACTAGAGATGGATTAGAGTTGGCTTCCTAAGCAGGGTAGGGGGGCTGAGGGGTTGAAGTCACCATGAGCAAGCATCATGGGCACTGAGTGACAGGGATAAATTGTTCATGGCCATGGAGCTGGACCACGCAGCCCTGTGAAGGCCAGGTGCCTGCACCTGAGTGGACCAGAGGGGAAGCTGGTCACACAGGGCTGCAGGCCTCATCTGCAGGCTCCTAAGAACAAGAAATCATAAAGAAACACTCAGTGACCCAGTCTGTATATTAAATATGTCACTCTGGCTGCTGGAGGGGGGACCTAATAGGTAGTCCAGACTTGTCACCAAGAAACTAGAGGTATAATCCAGGCCAAAAATGATATCTTAGACCAAGAATAACAGAGATATGTTGCAATGGCCCCGTGTTCCAGCCCAGCTCCTATTACAGTGTTTCTCAAACTTGCCCCATGAGAAGTCTATGAAGTTTGTGAAAAATAGGGGTTCACAGGCTCCTAATATGGAGACTATCCAGGGAGAGGCAGGGGAGCAGAGACAGGGAATCTGTATTTTTTTGTTTGTTTGTTTTTTAAATTTTTTTTTTTTTGAAGATTCATTTACCCATGCATACAAGAAGTGAGACACAGGCCAGAGGTATGGGGGGTAAGAGGACTCACCAGAGACAGAGTGGGGAACAGAACAGGCAGATTGACCAAAGTTACACTGCTGAGGAGAGCAGTGGGCGAGTCAGGAGAGGACTGCTGTGTCATGTGGGTTTCTCCTTGGCCGGGGATAGAATTCATGCTGCAGTGGCTGCGGATAGCTTCATAAGTTGTGTCTCAACCCCTTGCACCACCAGGAAGGCCTTGTTTTTTAAATTTGTATTGTACCAACACTGGTTTACAACACTGCCCATGGTTTGGGAGTACAGGTTCATATGTCATCAGGTGTATGTGGATCACACCACACCTCCACCAAGGCCCCCATGGTCCTCACCCTGGTCCACTAGGAATCTGCACTTTCAACAAGTGTCCCCAGGGATTCTGATCATTTGGCGAGTTTGTGTGGTGCTACCCTGCAGGGGCCTTTAAAGGAATTAAATGCTTATAGGGATTGTACTTTTTCAATCTAAACAACAGGGATCCAGGACTAAACTCTTAGTTAACGTGAAGTTTTTCAGCTGTAATTTCTCATGTTCAGATGTCCTAAATCTGTTTTTATAAGTGTGCTCCTTGAAATAGGAGCTTTTTGGAATATTAACACATGAACAGCTGTCAAGAGAGGCAAGAAGCAGGGACTGCCTGATGGCAAACCTGCAAGGAGTACCTAGAAGGAGTGCCAGTCCAGTCCCACATTCTAGAAAATTCCTACAGAGCTCATTGACCCTCCCTAGTCTGTTCATTGTTCAATTGGGACTTTGTGATTTGCTCCCAACTTCTGTCAGCAGAGGAAAATATCAAGACTTTACACAGGTAGTGTCCTTGGAAAATTCATTTCAATATTGGCCTAGCAGCATATTATCCAGGAGGAAAAAGGCGCCCTTTTGTACTCTATCCAGCTATTCTTTCCATCAGTCATTTAAAAATGTAAAAACCATTCTTAGCTCGTGAATCTTACAAAAAAGCCAGTGATGGGCTTACGTGGCCCATGGAGTCACAGGTCGCTGACCTTTGCTCTAGGAAGTTGACACTATCTCGGAGGAAAAACTTTTCCTTACACTGACATTCTCAGGAGCAAAGACAAGCATGTGTCCACATACACTGACACACCCAGTGGGCAGTGAGAATTTGGGGGTTAGCCCTTATTTTAATAGGGGAGAAAGGGTACTTATGGGAAACTAAATGACTTTTAGGAAAGATAAATGGGCCCTTAGGAGAACAGATGGCAGACAAAATAGATTGGTGACAGTGTCTGTTTGGGTGGCCTTGTCTTCAGGAAATGTCAATCTTACCTGGATACGAAGCTTCTAGGAGAGGATTTATGACAGTAGAGTTGTTTGGGGTGGGGGCTCCGCTTTTAGGCAGAGATGGGGGTGGGGTCTCAGGAAAGAAGCCTTTTCCTGCATCTGTTGATTCTCACATGCCTAGAGCTTAGCAAAACTGCTGCCCAGTGGGCTCTGCACAGTGGACATAAGCTCACTAGGAGTCAACTGAAGCCATCCTTGAGGTCCTGCATGGTGAAGGGCAGGTGTCAGCAGTTGGCTTCCTCAGTCTGTGAGGCTTTCGCTCTGGCTGAGGGTTCCAGGAAGAACTGAGGGTATTCCATACACAACCCTACCCGCCCCCACCACCACAGGCCCTCCCTTCCAAGTCCCCCCTACCACACACAAACCCGTCTGGGAGGCTCTTGGGGACTTCATTGGGGAGTGGGGGACTTTGGGAGGGAGGGAGGAAAGGAATAGTTTGATAGTCCTGCTGTGCCTCTTGGACACACTCACGTGCACACACACACAACTGCGCATGCTCAAGGGGCTTCTCTCAGTGCATCTGCACTCCCAGGAGTGGCCCTGCCAGGTGCCTCCTGCTGTGAACTATGGGCTGTGTGCAGAGCCAGGAGCATGTGCTGACGCCAGCATGGACTCCTGGGTCAGGCAGTCACCTGCACTCTCGTGCAGTCTGTCAGGGGCGAAGAAGACCCTCTTTGGATAACGATGGTCAAGTCAAAAATCTCCACACTCAGCATGTGCCCCAGATGGTGCTGATTTCTGGAAAAATCCTGTGAAAGGCAGAGTGGGGCAGGGAAGGAGGACAGGGAACATGAGGACCACACGCCATCTCAAGGATTATACAATCAGCTGCACTGTCTGCTGTCGGGGTCAACACTGTGCACTCACCTTTGCTCTTTCTCACCAGCAAGAAAATTAAGACCCGCCCTCAGGCTCTCACATGAGACTGCAGAGGGGGATTCTCACTGTCCCTCATCCTGTGAGCTGTGCCTCCTCCCTGCAGTCAAGCACAAGGATGGTCTGTGTGACCAAACCGGGGTGTTGGGAAATTCGTGACCTTCAGGTCACAACACACACCGCAGGGCGGGCCAATCAATAGGGTCAGCCACAAAGCTGAGCTGACGTCCACCCCAGGGGAGGTTAAGCATCCCGGTGCACACTCCCCCTAAAGGGTCAGGCAGTGGAGAAGCACGTGAGAAAACAGACCCCCAAACACTTAACCATTTTTTGAGGGGGAAAAAGCATAATATAGGGGGCAGGGACAATGCAGGGAAGACCTCCACAAATAAGGTTGATTTTTACCAGACTTTATTATGGCATTATTGTGTGTCTGGTCTTTATTTAAAAAACAGTCCTTGGTACTTAGTTAATATTCTATATTCACATTGATTTTGAAATCAGTTAAACAATGAGGAAATGAACTTTTGTGCAACAGCAACTTGCTTTCCCCTAAAAGTGGATGAGTCTAACCAGCTCCCTTCTGGGGAAATGGTTAAGACTGAACAGCCTCAAGGGCTATGGCTGGTGAGGACTTTCATCTCCAAAACAAGGTATCAGGTCTTTAACTGCGTGCCCCTTTCGGTCATACAGTCAGTCAACAAACACTTATCAGTCTCCCCTCTGCCAAGAGCTGTGCTGTGCTGGGGCAAACTGATGAACAAGACAGATAGAGGCTAAACAAAGAGGGGATTAAGGCGAAGAACAGGGTAGGGATTCATTGTTATTTTTAATTAAGGAGAACTATTTGACAGAGAAGTCAAGAATGACCTTTCTGAGACAGTCTGTGACTTTTAAACTGAAACCCAAGCAAAGGCAAAGTACTTCAAGTGATTAAGAACTAGGAAGACCAGCGTGGTGGGTGGAGGGGAGGTGCCCAAAGTGAGCCCAGAGGAAAAGGCTGGACGTCATCAGATGGGTTACAAGGTGAGGAAGGACAAATCCTGCTGTTGCTGGTGGTAAGAGGAAGCAAGGAAATGACTTAGTGTGCTCTTGCCTGGGTCTCAGAGTAGATGCAGGTCTCACGCAGGCCAGGGCCTGATGGGAAGTAGCAGACAGCTGAAGGTGTGTTATGAAGCGAGTCCACAGGCCTTAAAAATCATTTGACAGGGGGATGGAATTGAGAAAAAGAAACTATGCAGGACTCCTAAACTTCTGGCATTTACTACCATGAACGCAACTTAAGCCATTAGATTGTTAATTTATTTGTTCATTCTGTTCAGCCAGAATAATGCTGTCCAGAAGAAAAGTAGTACAAGCCAAGTATGTAATTTTAAACTTGCCAGTAGCCACAACAAAAAGAGATACAAGAGTTTAATGAACACACTGCAGGAGTGATGTGTATTTTAATAAAACATTAATATATTTTACTGAATCCAATATATCTAAAATGTTATTTCAACAAGTAATCGATAATACAAAGATTTTGCTTCTTTTTTACCAAGTCTTCCAAAGATGCTGTGTATTTACAGACAGCACACGTCAACTCGGACTAGCCCCCTTTCGGGTTCTTAGTAACCACCAGTGGCTAGTGGCTACACACTGAACAGTGCAGACCCAGAGCCTGGGCCACTGAGGCAGGGTAGTTCAGTTAGTTCACTATCACTCTCTAGCAACCGAAGATGGGCTACAGCAGCGGGCTACAGCAGGCATGTGATGTTTTGAATGAGTGCATCAATCCTTGGAGATGGGGGTTTACTGGAGGCAAGAGGTTTTTTTTGGGGGGGGAGGGGGGTTGGGTCAATCATTTCATTTGGATTCCTTAAGTCTGCGGCGTCTTTCAGAGTTCTAAAGAAGCGATGTCAAGGAGGGAAGTGAATATGCAAGTATGGGAGGAGGGAGATCTGGGTAGAAGTGTACACTGGGCAACTCAATGGGTTACAGACCCAAAGATTTATTGCAGATAAGCAGGGGACCACACCCTCAGATAACAGATAACAGCCTTGACACATTGCTTGAGGGCAGATGAAAATCAGAAATTGTGATGGTGTCAAGCAAAAGAGTATGTTTCAAGGAGAAAGGACTGGTCCTGTCCTGCTGAAAGGTCAGGTTTAAAAAAAAAAAAAGCAACAAGAAGATCAGAGCATTCAGCTCTAACAATAATCTTGCCCCACATTCCACAGCCATGATCTTTTAACACCCCCTTATAATGCTTTGAGTCAAAGAGAGATACCATTATTTTTTTTAATACAGAGATCTGACTTCCAAAAGCTCAAGAAACCCACCCTGTTTATGGAAGAACCAGATCCATAAGGCAAGATTCTTCTTTGCATTATCTAAAGAACATATTTTAAGTGCTGGGAATGACAGGGGACTATAAAGGTTTACAGAGGGAGCTCTGACCACCTGTGACTCCACCAGGTCT
This sequence comes from Talpa occidentalis, assembly GCF_014898055.3. Taxonomy (NCBI): domain Eukaryota; kingdom Metazoa; phylum Chordata; class Mammalia; order Eulipotyphla; family Talpidae; genus Talpa; species Talpa occidentalis. The sequence continues at coordinate 96,958,000 of NW_023601322.1, forward strand.
AGGAGGCTGAAGGAGATCTACATTTGGCGGCTTCTTTCAGGATGGAACTAGACTGAGATGACATGACTGGGATTTCTTGCAAGTTTCCTAAGTGTCTTCTGTCCTTCAGTTATGACACCTAGAATTCTTAACACGCTGTCACTCAGAAAGCTCCCTTTCTCAATGCGTCTTAGGCAATGCAATTCTACTCCTGCTATGTGTTCATATAAATTAATTATAGCTTTACTCAAGACAAAAGGTCATTTGTAAGCACTTATCAAGTGCATAATTATAGGTAAATCTAAACTTTCTCAGCTGCTTTTTAAAAACACAGAAAAAAACACAACGATCTAATCTAACTCTATGGCTCTCCAGAGGGACGTCCTTGAAAAATACTTTACCTTTCCTGTGCCTCACCCACCTTATCTACAGAACAGAGGGGAAACCAGATGGTTTCTCCTCCTTAAAATAATTTAATTTAGCGTTTGCTTCCACAGCACATATACTAAAATAATTTAATGTTACAGCTAATTAGGGTTTCCTCTGTCCAACATATTTAACTTTAAATGTGATCAGTGTGCAAAGAACATGGTAGAAGTCAAGAAAAGTAGGAATAAACTTGAAATTCACGCAGATAGCTGTGTCCTCCCTCTGCCCATGTCAGTGGGTAACTTCAGGCTCATACCTCTGGGTTGTTTGGAGGCAGAATCAGGTAAGTCACGGGCCTATGTCCTGCAGCCTGTATAGTACTAGAGAAATGAGAAATGCATTTATGGTTAAAGTAGATGTTTAGGGCACTGTGTACATTATGGCTCCCAACAAAATTCCGGCAGCGTCCCAGTTATTTATCTTCAGGGCACGTGACTGGTTACTTCTGCTGTTTGGGTAGGTGTGGGATTCGAATCTGCTCGATGTGGGAATGGAGACAACCATAGCGTTCAGCTCCCTCCATAAAGGCCTATCTGAAAGTTTGCAAGAAAATAATGGAACAAGAAAGAAAAACGAGAGGGAGTTCTCAGGCAGAGGACGAAGAAAGGCGAAGAGCAGGCAAAGTTCATAAAGTAAAGGCGAGTTGGGAGCAGAGAGGGGGTGGGGAAGGGGCCCTGGGCACGCGCGGGGAGCCTGGAGCCAGGGCGCCCGGGGGCGGGCAGGGTGGCGAACGGGTGGCGAGTCGGTGACTTGCCCAGCAGGCACCGGCGGAGGAGGGAGGGCGGAGGTGGGGCTTGGCAAAAGACAAAGGCAGGGCAAGGCTTAAAAGGGAGATGCCCCCAGCCAGCTGATGCCACCAGTGACCTCCGCAGCCCGGGGGGCCCAGCGAGGTCCGGATCTCCCGCGGGCGCACGCACCGGAGAGGGCCGCGCGCAAGGGCGCGGGCTGCGCGGCCGGCATGTGCGAGCTGTACAGCAAGCAGGACACCCTGGCCCTGAGGAAGAAGCACATCGGGTAAGGACGCAGCCCGGGGCTCGGAGACCCAGCCCGGAGGCGGGCAGCTGGAGCGGGCCGGGAGCCGGGCAGCAAGCGCGCGGCGCGCGGAGGATGCGCCCCGGCGGGCGCGGCGCAGCGCTGGGCTGGAGCTGGCGGCCGCCTGCCCGGCGCGCCCCTGCTGTGCGCATGCGCGCCGCCCGCTGGAGCGCCTTACCTGTGCGCATGCGCGCCGCCGGGCCGGAGCGCCTCACCTGAGCGCATGCGCGCCGCCGCCCGCTGGCGCGCCTCTGCTGTGCGCGTGCGCGCCGCCGTCTCGGAGCGCCTCACCTGTGCGCGCCCGCCGGGCTGCCTCCCCGCTCTCCCGCGCAGCGATGGCCGGGCGCCCGCGGAAGGAGAGGGGCTGCCGGCTGAGGGAGGGGAACCCCGGGTGAGCAGCCCTGGGAGGAGAAGGCCGTCCCGGCGCTGGGCATAGCTCGCCGCCGCCCGGCCCCCAACCAGAAGTTCCTCAGAGAGACCCCCTCAGACGAGTCTCTGGAGTCCTGTGAGCCGCGAGCGCCGGCCGCCTTGGCGGGAAGGGCACCTGCTCCTCCTCGCGCGCTCGCCCGGCGGGGAAGGACTAGTCCGGCCGGTAGGAAGACTCGGAAGACACCTTCTTGCGAGTGGGGTGCCGCCTCCCCGCCGGGGTCACCCTCCGGGGCGCTTGGCTCTGCCCGTGTCAGGACTCGGGTGTGCCGCGCGGTGTAGACCGGGCGCGGTCGCCCCTGCGCTCTGGCCCTGCGAACGGGGCCCCTGTGCGGCCTCTGGCCTGGCAGGTTCTCCCGGGGGCGCGGGAGCAGCGCTTTGTCCGCAGCGAGAGAGTGTGAGCTGCTTGTGTATTTATTTGTATTTTATTTTTTATTAATGAATTTTTTTTTTCTTACATCGGGTTGTCCCCATAGTTCTCCTGCCACCCTGTCCCCAGAGGGCTTTTTAAAAGTCGTAGGTGAATACGAGTGGGGGCCCGCCGTGGGCAGCCACCCCCACCCCCCACCCCCCCACTGCAGAAGCAGCGGCATTTTGCAATATTTAGCCTGCGGTCTTTACCAGACGCGCGGTGCAGCGGGTGGGCGCGAGGCCACAGCAGAGTCAGAACCGTGTCCCCCGCGGACAAGTGCCTGTCCCTGGGCTCCTGAGGGCGCCCCCAGGGGTTTCTAGATGGTTTAGGACGCGGATTCTCTCCACCCCACCCCCAGGGAGGTCCCCACAGTCAAATTCCTCCTTCCTGACTCAGCCCCCTCCCCTTCTTCTTACCACTGCTCCTTTGTATAAATTTGCAATTCTGTGTAATTGGAGCGCAGTGAAAACCTGCAGATTTCTGGCATGAACTGAACAAATTCTGTGAAGAGACAAATGTAGCCATGAGCTGACCAGGAGAATTTTACCTGAAGTCTGAAGGGCAGGGTGGAGAGTACTAGAAAACAAGGTGATAAATGTTTTATCTTAAGCAGTTTTAAATTTTAAAATAAACTATTCCCAATAGTGAAAATACTTCCTAAACAGTTGCATATTAATTTGTTTTATATGCCTCTAATTCCCCCCAACACTAATTTCAGTGCTTGTCGTGGTTTTTGTGCAGGCAAAAATCACTACATGTATTTTGTTTTTAGTTCCTAAATGTCCATAGAGCCAAAATTAAAAATTTTCTGATGTTTTGATGTTGCTAAAATTTATAGTCCAGATAGTCACCCCAATAATCAAAAATTTGAATGACTTTACTATGCTCAAAAGGTTGGATTGGGGGTTGGCGATTAGAAGAATAACTGGATTTCATTATTTAATAATATCATTTAATATGTAATTATTTAATAAATAACTGGATATATAAGTGCACAAGTGCCACTCAAAACACATGGAAATGATCTCCCATAAAATCCCCTTCATGGTATTTAGCATTAAGTTATTTGTATTTAGCTTTTAGTGCTAGTCTTTTCTTTATAAATTAGATTAGAAGGAAAGAGACAGAGAGAACTCTTGGGCTCGAGCAGGAGACGGTCTACTTTCACATTCTAGTTCTTTCACTTAGTGGCCATGTAATTGAAATGAGTTTAATTTTCCTGTACCTCCATGTCCTTACATAATGATATGACTAATAAGCCCTATTTCATGTGATTGTTGGGAGGATTAAATGAGACAATGTTTGTCAACATAGCTTCAGGGAGAAAAAAGTTTGCCTTCTTTTTTCCTGAGAAAGCTGAATTTTCCAAAGGAAAATTAGTTCTTGGTTTGTATAATTAAAGTTGTCAGACTTGGGGCCTCCCCGGTGGCGCGGCGGTTGAGTGCTGGGTTGCGAAGCTGCCCGCAGCCTCTGCAGCACTGGTCCAAGCCTCTGCAGCACCGGTTCGATCCCTGGCCACCGGGCGAGGGTCCCACATAGCGCGCAGACCTCTCCTGCTGCCCGCTGCTCCCCTCAGCAGTGTATTTCTTCAGTCTGCCTGCTCTGCTCTCCCCTCAGGCTCTAGTGGATTCTCTCACCCTCCCGCACTTCTGACTGTACCCAGTGCTTGTATAAATAAATAAATCTTTAAAAAAAAAAAAAAAAAAGAAAGAAAGAAATGTGTGCAGCGCCACCCATGGAGAATTAAGGTAAAAGGCTCTGGGATGATAATGAAAAAAACAACAGCAATCTGTCACTCAGGTTGTTTTCCCTTTCCTTTATGTAACTGTAAATTTCCACTGATCATGACCTTCATTGGAAAAGAAAAACACTGAGACTTCCTACCAGACCTAACCTTTCCTTTCATTATTTCTAGGCCTTCATGCAAAGTTTTCTTTGCGGCAGATCCCATCAAAATAGTGAGCGCCCAGCGGCAGTACATGTTTGATGAGAAAGGTGAACGGTACCTGGACTGCATCAACAATGTGGCCCATGGTAAATATCCTGTCTTGGTTGTGCCTTGAAGGGTGTTTATGGAGTCAGCAGGGTGGCAGCATAGATGTTTATCCCAGGAATGGATGTGTCTGCAGTGCCCTTGCCGCTCAGGGCCTGTTCACACAGGGAAAAGTTGCAGAAACACATGGGAGGAAAAGAAGCTCGACTTTTTTTTTTGCTTGCTTCAGAATCCCTCTCTTTTGCCAGGTCATTAGAATTGGAACTCATTTCTGGGATTTTTGTCTTCTAAATTTTAGTGGGACACTGTCACCCAGAAGTGGTCAAAGCTGCCTTTAAGCAGATGGAACTGCTAAATACAAATTCTCGATTCCTCCACGACAACATGGTCGAGTATGCCAAGCGCCTTTCAGCAACCCTGCCGGAGAAACTCTCTGTTTTCTATTTTACAAATTCTGGGTATGTCTCCAGCTGTCCTGCCTCTCTCCATGCCCACCGATCTCTGTATTATGTCACCCTTATTTTTCTTTTCCATCTATGGTGGAGTGTGACATCCAGAATAGTCTCCTGAGATTCTTGCCATTTACTGAGTGACCACACATGGGGGACCTGACTCTTGTGGCTTTTTTGCTTCACTCCAGGAGCCTGTTAGGACTCTCAGTGTCCTGAGCCTCTTCAAGACACTGAAGAGCAGGTGTCAGGCTTCCCAGCACAGCCTTTATCAGTGGTGCCATGATTAAGATGTGCAACCACTGCAAATTTTAGAACCATGACTTCCTTGGGAAGAACGTGCCCTCCAGTGTCCCTAAAGGATCCATACTTACAGGCTATAACCATGGCAAACATATTCAAGTCCAGGGTTTATGTGAAAAACCAAACTAGTCAAATAACACACTTCTTCAGGCAGTAAGGTTAAGTGACTGCATACTCAGTGAACTGAGGTAGCTCAGTCAGGGCACGAATGTGGAATTTTGGCAAAGAAAGAACTTTGCTAAATAAGCTATAATTTTTGTAGGGTTTTTGATTGACTTGTTTTCTTAGGCAGTTCACAGCACAACCACAAAGAAGGAAAATAAATTCAAGAGAATAAATATGTTCCAATTTTTATATTCTGTAAATTCGAAGTATTACATGACAATCCTGTGGAATACTATACAGACGTTAAAAAGTATGTTTTTGAAAATATATGCTAGTGACATGAAAAAGTTACAATGCAATATAACATTGGAAGGAAACCTGTATGTATAGCATAAACTCTTATTTTAAACATATATTTTTGTATGTATTAACTAGTAAGGAATTCAGAAAGTTTTTGAAATATGATGCTTTGATCCACTTTTCTCTAGTCAGTGAGACATTTCAAAAGCACATTTTTAACTAGAAGATCCTTTCTAAGGATCAAGATAATTGATAAAGCATTCTTGCCTTCAATAAATAAAATATCTTAATATTTGACTTCCATTTCTAAAGAATCCTATAGTGTCAAGGGGATTAGTCCCAAGGCAAGGCATTTTCCATACACTGGAGGTGAGAGAGCCTGAGACAATGCAAACAGTAATCTTGAAGTTAAACTGGCTTCAGTCCTAATGCTTGCTCTACCTCTTCTTAACTGTGAAAATTTATTCCAGTTACTTAACCTCCTTGGAAGTCCTGGAAACAGGCTTTTTCCTTGTCCCTATAAAGGAGATAGCAGTGTAGTTATGTCAACAAATACAGTAAAACACTTGGTATAGACCTGGCAGATACTTAACATGGCCCAAATAAATATACTGAGTAGTATATTTAGACTCTGAACCAGACAGAAACATTATGATCTTCATTTTATAGATGAGGACTTATCAAATATTGGGTGAATACAATAGTAACCAAGTGAATGGCTCCCCGCAAGCCCATTCAGATGAACCCATTGCATATTTCTCAGTGTGTCCCAAATTACTCGACTACTGCTGTGACTGGGCTCCAGTGTGGCTTGAACAGCACATCCTTACTTTGTAGTGGCTCTCTCTCTGCATCTCCTTTGCTGAACAACTACTGTTGGAAGGGTGGATTGATACTTACAGGATAGGCAAGATTGAAGGGGCAGCAGAGAACTTCAGATACTTCGTTTATTCATTTCTGAATAATTGGAGTTTTACCACTTTTGTAATTAACATTTTGAATTATTTCTAAAAGCATTTCAGCCAAACTTTCCCCTCTCTCTATTATCCTAATAGATCTGAAGCCAACGACTTGGCGTTACGCCTGGCTCGACACTTCAGAGGCCACCAAGACGTGATTACCCTTAACCAGTAAGTCCTAGAAGAAGACTTCTAAGAAAGTCCCTCTGAGACAAGTTTGCAGTGACTCATCCCATCCATTTAATACCATAAGCACAGAAGGAGGAGGGGATAGATGACATTGTGTTTTTTATTATGTATAGGGGAGTCAAGGCCTGCTTAGGCCTGGAGGATCCTTAATTCCTCCCCAGTCCCCATTGTTCACTGCTGCAGGGGCTTTATGTGACTCAGGCTAACTCTTCACACAGTCTGTTTATTTATTGAACCCCTATGATAAGATGAGTAACTATTTTTTTAAACAATAAAAAAATAACCAATATTCTAAAAATCCAAACCTTCATTTCACCATTGGGATTACCCACTGTAATTAACTTAAAAGGTAACAATTTAGAGTATGTTATAAAGAAAATCAGTAGTCCAATGAAAGTACTTTCTCAGTTTGTGGCGGTCACTGTTTAATCTTCCCTCTCGTGAATTGATTGCATCTTAAACATGAAATCTACAACTTTTAACTTTACTAACTTTCAACTCAACTTTACAGGGTTGAATTGAACATATGTTGGTTAGTATATTTGCTTTCTCTTGCTGTATAAAATTACTCCAAACATAGTGACTCTCACACAAATTTACTCTCCTATAGTCCAGGGGGTCAGAAGTCTGACATGAGTCTCATGGAAGGAACATAAGGTGTCAACAAGGCTGAGCTCCTTTTGGAGGCATGATGGGGAGAATCAGTCTCCTTGCCTTGTCTCACCTCTATGGGTGCCCTAATTCCCTGGCTCTGGGACCCCTCGTCCATATTGGGAGCCAGCCCATTTCATCCCTCAGCCTCTTCTGTCCTTTTGTGGCTTCTGTGTCTCTGACCAGCTGCTTTCCCTCTGCCAGCTTTTTTCCCTTGTGATTCCTTTGGACCCTCCAGGATTATCTCTCCATCTCCTTAAAATGTGTGTAATTTAACCATTATAGCAAGGTCCTCTTTCTATGTGACAGATTTTTAGACTCCAAAGACTAGGTGGTAGGCAGCTGGGGGTGGGAGGGCATTATTTTGCATACCACAGTTTATTTTTTTTGTTCTTTTTTATTCCCATTCTCCCCCACCTATCAACAGCTCTTCTAATGAATGTCTTTTATTTTTTGTATTCTTGAAAATGTGTATTATTTTATGTGGATCTATTTTGTTTTACAAAAGTGACTATAGATTTCTTTCTGTTTCTGACTTCTTTCCTTCAGCACTGTTTCAAGACTCCATATTGCTGGATGTACATTTAATCTTATAATTCAGTGCTGTCTGATAGAAATACAATGAGGAATTTAAATATAATTTGAAACTTAAATTGTTCTGGGCATCCCATTAACTGACATATCATTTCAACATGCAATTAGTATAAAAGATTTGGTATTTTCTCCTTCCTTCCTTCCCTCCCAAACCTCCCTCCCTCACCCCCCTTCCTCCCTCCTTTACAATCAATGAGTGTATTACACTAACGGCACATATCAGTTCAGACTCCTGCATTTCAAATGCTCAGTAACTGCATGAGGAGCAGTGTGGCTTGGGCTCATGCATACCAACTCCCCCCAGCCCCATGGATCCTTGGGGGATCACCCTTGACTCCCAGCTACACAAGCAGTGCTGCAACAAGGATCTTTGAACAGCATGCTCTTATGGACCTTTCTGAGAATTTCTATGGGGAAAATACCCAGAAATAGGATCGCTGGGTGGTAGGGGCACACAGACATCATTGATATGACAAAATACTTACAGTTCCAGGATGGATGCAAGGCTTTACAGCAGGGCATAGATTTTCCCAATTTGCTGTGTTTTCACCAAAACCTAATAGCATCCTGCCTTCTATTTTTTCTTTTTTTTTTTTAAGATTTATTTTTATTTATTTTATTTTTTTAATTTATTTATACAAGCACTGGGTACAGTCAGAAGCGCAGGAGGGTGAGAGAATTCACCAGAGCCAGAGCGGGGAGCAGAGCAGACAGAAGGACCGAAGTACACTGCTGAGGGGAGCAGCGGGCAGGGCAGGAGAGGTCTGCGCGCCATGTGGGGCCCTCCGGTGGCCAGGGAGCAGCCGGGGAACGAACCGGCACTGCAGAGGCTGTGGGCAGCTTCTCAACCCAGTGCTCAACCGCTGCGCCACCGGAGAGGCCCTCTATTTTTTCTTTATTAGGTATAAAATGGTACTAGTGTTTTAATTCACAGTTATCTGTTTATGAGTTTCTCTCTTCATATGTTTGTTATACATTTGTGATTTCTGAGAATTACCTGCTCATTTTCTTTGTCCCTTTTTCTATGTAATTTGACAGCAAATTTTCATTCATACTTCTATTACATTCCATCCTTTCCTTCTTGGTTGTTGTTTACTTAGAGACTCGACATCAGAGGATCTCAGCCTTCACTGGATTTTATAATTATCTGGAGAGGTATTTTGACAATGCCAATGCCCAGGCCCTACCCCAGAGCAATTAAAGAGAATCTCTGAGGTGGATCCCAGTGTTTTACATTTTTTGATGTTCCTACTATCCAGGCAGAGTTGAGAATCACCATTTTTGGCACTCACTCCTTTTATTGCCTGTCTTTTTCCTCTGTCCATGCTACCCTTAAATGGAAATTTTTAATTTTGATCCAATGAAATTTTACCTGATGGTTTATTTTCTAAGTTTTGTTAATAGCTTTCTTCCCCACCCCACCCCACCTACCCCACTCCCAAATCACAAAGTTGTTCTTCGTTTTCTTCTTCTCCTTTTATAATTGTCCTCAGTTGAACCCTACTGGAGTATGCTGTGTTACCTTGTACATGTGGATGTGTCTCTGAGCTCTCCTTCTGTCTCAGTGGCCTCTGTTCTTACTCCTATAGCAGGACAAAATATGCCTTAATCTGTAGCAGGGGAAGTCCTCCCTCTTTGCTTTATCTATTCATGGACTTCTTGTAATTACTTTTCTAGACCTCCCAGTTAAATCTTTGGCAAAAGATAGAGCATGGACTATCATAGCCACCTGCATTTTAAGTGAGAGAAAGCAATTTCATAGCTGTTGGTCACTTCTCAGTCTTAGTTCTCAGAGACACCTCCTCTTCCTTCCCAATAGTATTTGCCCAATTGATGCCATTGGACATGCTTTAGAAGACATCTCAGACAGAAACTCATCCATTCTAGGATATAAAGTTTTAAAATGTGCTAGAATATATCAAATATATTTAAAGAATACAGATACAAACATAGGAAGTCATTAAAAGAAAGAATAGCATTTTTTACGTCTAAGTAATTGGACTTAGCTGACCTAATAATCAAAAGAATTGCTTTTCCACTTAAATTAGCTAGGAGAATACATACTTGGCTTTATTACATGAATGAGAACTGAACGAATTAAATGGCCTATGTTCCCACAAACAATTAGACCCTAGGTAGTTAAATCTGGCCGAATGTTGAGATCCTGCTGGGATGATGTACAATTTTGTTTTACATATTCTGGTAAAACATCCTTTTTTGAGTGATTTTTGTTACTGTCTTTTCTCTTTTCAGCGCTTACCATGGCCACCTAACATCTCTAATTGAGATTAGTCCTTATAAGTTTCTAAAGGGCAAAGATGACAAGAAAGAATTTGTGCATGTGGTAAGTATTTTAGAAGCCAAGCAGCTGAATGTTAGCACAGGAAACAATGCCCTGTGATAATCCAGTCAATTCTTTCATTGAAATGCAACCACAGAAAGGAACTGAGTTCTAGAGCGGTGATGTGACCTGTTAAAGAGCAGAACATGACAGGATGAGGCTTAAAACCCATTCATGAGGATCACAATAGGCAAATTAGTGCTGCAGTTGTGACTACTGTAACTTAACGCAACTGCTTTATTTTTCTTGCCTGCTGGTCTCCAATTACCTTTTCTATCACTGATGCCAACTTGAAACTCAGACAGTGTGTCTGAAAATTTGTTCTGCCAAATGACATCGATGTTTTCAGTAAAAAGAAACCAATCAAGTGCTGAAACAGTGATGTTCACTTGGTGTATTTCCATTAATTAAGGATTAATAGACTTTCTTCAGAGAACCATCAATAACTCCTTTAAAAATTATGAGCTGGATCAGAACTAAGGTACTCTAGTTTTAGGAATGATTATAATTTGCAACATAGTTGATAATTGTTGTTTTTATTTTTCATATAGAATCATTAATATAGTTTTCTTGCATTGAAATTTTCAAATAATAAAATCACACTTGTTGATCTGAATTTCTCCTTCTGTGAATGGAGATGCAGTGTTGATTTGCAAGACTCTGGGAGCAAATCCAAGTTCCTGTTCACAGTGTGAAGATTTTAGTAATCACAGAATTCAGAAACACTAAGCACAAAAAACAAAAGAAACTAGAGTTGCTTAAATCCATGTGATCACCTTTCTAATATGCTCTTGTGAGCAAATGCCCTTTTATAAAAGTTCTTTCATCAAGGAGGCAAACCCTAAGAAACTGTCATTTGATGGTTTCAGGCACCAACTCCAGATACATACAGAGGAAAATATAAAGAAGACCATGAAGACCCAGCCAGTGCTTATGCAGATGAAGTGAAGAAAATTATTGAAGAAGCTCAAAACCGTGGAAGGAAGGTTTGTAAACATTTTAGCAGCTTTTGTAAAAAGTGTTTTCTACCATTGGAGAGGTAGAAAATTATTCCATCTAACTCCCCTTTCTGTTCTTCTGTGGTTACTTTCCACCTTGTTCATATTTCAAAAGTGCATTATTTATAACTATCAATTATATAAAACTATTTTTATTTATCCTGGAAATGCAATTACAATCTTCCTTCCAGAACTGGTGGCCTAATTCTGACCTTCCCAGTGGGACGCAGACTCTGATCCAAAGGGGTCAAGCAGAGAAGATTAAGAAAGGTGAAAGTCCAGGAACAGACTTCCAGCCGAGAGTAGCTGGGAGGGACTAATATACGGTGAATGAAAGGAAGACGCAAAGTCGCTCTGATGCCTTCGTACCACTGCAGATTCCGAGGCCCACCAGGGAGCCATGGTGTCTCCCTTAAACTTTCATGCAGTCACAGAACCCCCCAGAGATAGCCTGACCTGAGTAAGTCAAGGCAGAAAGATGTCCTTCCCATCTGGACCTGGATTTCTAAGGCAGATCCAGAATCCTCCAGCATAGGAAGAAAGTTTTCACTTCCTCAGTCTTGTTCCTGCTGTCTTCAGGTTCACACTAAGTTCTCAGCACACATGGGGGTTCCTTGTGTACGGCTATAGTGCAGTTTGACCCCTGCTTTTCCTTCCAGCTGGCTTATGTCCGTACATATAACAATGAAAAACAATCTTAACTGAGATAAAAATGAAGCCGGTGCTTTTTTCAATTCAGATATTTTTATCTTCATGACTGAAGAATCAGTTGTTTTTCTTAACTGTTTTTTATTTCTTTTTCTTCCCATCCTTTGATTTTTCATGTCTTCAATGAGATAATTGTGTGGGGAGATCTAGTGCTTTACTTACTGTTTGAGCTTCACGCTCTTTTCCTCTTCAAAGGTAGTCTATACCTCTCTACACAAACTGTTTCCAGGAAAAACTTGACATTACTGAGATCCTATGGTCTTTCTACTACTAACAGGTTTGAATAGTTCTTGGGAAAAATAGCATGCAATAGTTAGTGAGCACATCCATATGATTATGGATGCTTCATAATTTTACAGCAGAAATCTTTTGAACTACTGACCTCATTTTACAGCTATTAAGTAAGATATTTTAACATAACCTAAGCTGAGGGAATACAGTCATTAAGTCTGGACTGGAACCTTGATTCTCTTATTACCTCATAGTCTGTGCTTTCTATTCATTCTTGAGTGTTATTTTCTACCTGTTGTTTTTCCACCTCTGAAACAGTTCCTCTGTTCCTATTGTGAATTGACTAATTCTGCTGAGTTCAGCCTGGTTCAGGGCCAGAACTAGAAATACAGCACAGTAACCCAAGTGTGTTCCTTCCCATTTCGTAAGTGTGGATCCCAACTTCAGGCAGCCATGTTTCACCAGACCAGAGAAATCAGCCCTAAAGTGATGCATTTGAAACCTGCATAATTTTTTAGAAGCTCATATCAGAGACTGATCAAAACATCAATCTTAGTGGATGCTGTGATAACACTGCATTTAAATTAATGAGCTGGAACACATCTTCTCTGTTTCTCATAGTAATTACCAAAAATTTCAGAAACTGATGCTCATCCCAGCTGCTTTTTCAGCATAGACATCTTTTCTTTATCTAATCTGGTGGCCACCAGTCTATTCCACTTCTAAAATAACCTGCTCTATAGGAAGTCCTCTTTATTTGGAGGTATGAGAGGGTCCTAATGGACTTTGACTCCATCTTCTCTTGTATAGATTGCTGCTTTTATTGCCGAATCCATGCAGAGTTGTGGCGGACAAGTAATTCCTCCAGCAGGCTACTTCCAGAAAGTGGCAGAGTATGTACTGGACTTGGGCATCCTTGGTGAAACTGAGGGCACCATGGCAACTCTGTAGGACCGTACTGGTTGTTATAATATTGACGTGCTTTCAGGCTGGCTGGTAAATAGCCACTTTGGAGTGCCCACCATCCCAGGACTCCTGGAACTCCTCCACCTTCCAAAGGTCCAGCAAATAAAGGGTTAATACCTGGTCCAGTAGTGGGGGGCCTGCCTGCAGGACTCTGTAGCAGCCACTAACCCCCTTCAACCTCAGCCTCTCTGATTGACTGGTGTCCAAGCTTTTCGGATTAGTAAAAATTTGGAGATTAACCTGGCTGAAAAACTACTTCTTGTTCACTTCATTCTTTTCCTACTTAAAATAATACAGCATTGCTTAAAGAGAACAAACCCAAATGATGTAGAATATATCTAACTGGAATATTCTGTGATTATATTTCAATCACATAGATGTCTTGGGAGTAGGGTATGAGTACTGAAATATTTTAACAAAGATTATAGACTCCAGGTTCACAACATTTTTTAAAGTTCTCAATCATCTGTGTGCTGGTGGGTGGGTTTGGGGATGCTCAGAGTGGTGAAGGCAATAAACTGTGCTGTTGCTTTTCAGATATGTGCGTGGAGCAGGGGGTGTGTTCATAGCTGATGAAGTTCAGGTGGGCTTTGGCCGAGTTGGGAAACATTTCTGGAGCTTCCAGATGCATGGTGAAGACTTTGTTCCGGACATTGTCACGATGGGGAAGCCAATGGGCAATGGCCACCCCATGGCATGTGTGGTAACAACCACAGAAATCGCAGAAGCCTTCAGCAGCTCTGGGATGGAGTATTTCAATACGGTAAATTTTGATCTTCAACTTTTAGTGCTAAGAGGGATAAAAGAATGTATATTATTATACTTCTTGTGATGTCATAAAAAATAAAGCTCAGTATTGCCAGCTAATCATCCCGGGACACTACCCAAACTTTACTCTCACCATATTTCAGTCTGTTGGGCACAGTTCTTCTTGTATTTTTCCTTGTGTATATCTTTCCCCTTCTGAAAACATCCTTATAGTTGTTCTGATGACAGATGACTGCCCCTGTAGACTGAAGAGGTTATGAGACATTATTTACAGATGATAGGATTCTTTTTGCTTCGTATCACATTTAAATCCCAAATACTTTCACAATGTTTAGATGGTCTAGTACTAGAAATGTTACATGGCTGCCTTTGGGAAATATTATTTCCTTCCTTTTATCCAAAAATGCCATAAACTTTAAAGTTGGAAAAATTAAGCCTGTGTGTGTAATTAAGCAGTGTGTGTAATAGGATTTGTTCCAAAGGTAAGGTTCAAATCTAAACACATCAGTTATTTGGAGAAAATGTCATTGTTGTTTTCACACAACTGTTTAAGGGAAGAATCCCATATTCCCCTCACTGAACCATGCTTTACTTCCCAACATAATGTCTGTTTTTTTGGTGGGATGAACCAATAAATTCCCTGAGTCCTTGGTACCAGTTACACAGCATGGAGAAATAAAATGCATTGACCTTTCACTTGAGGCTGAATAAAGAAATTGTGTCATATTCTAAATATAAGAAACAGTATCACAGGAAAAAATTTTATTAGAATCATGCATGCATTAATTGGAAACCAGATTTCTCACATGAAGCATTATCAATAGTTCAAGCGTTGTGTTGTCTCGTTTATGTTTTTTTCCTGAAGTATGGAGGAAATCCGGTGTCTTCTGCTGTTGGTTTGGCCGTGCTAGATGTAATTGAAAATGAAGATCTCCAAGGAAATGCCGCAAGAGTAGGGGATTATCTTATTGAGTTACTGAAGAAACAGAAGGCTAAGCACACTTTGATAGGAGACATCAGGTACATTTGTCATGAAGTTATGTCGTTATTCATTTTTCCAAATGAAGATAGTTTGTTTTGTCTTACTAGCTTAAAAGAGGTTACATAAAAATTCAATCTATGAAACACCAAAAAACATAGAAAATGAACATCATTCTTAATCTAGAAGCCAGATATAAGCTCTGTTAATGCTGAGTATATGTCTCCTGATGTTTATATATTTCTTTTTTTTTCCTTTTTTCTTTTTTTTTAATAAACCTGGCATCATTTCAGCATCTAGAAGATGAAAGGAACTTAAAATAACTCCAAATGTTCTATCAAAAATTATTTTAAATGATATCCTGGGAATCTCAGTATTTTTCACACGCACATATATATAGACATTTATCAGCATTGATATCCTGAGAAACTAAATAGCATGGAAAAGTTATTGTTTAGCCTTTTTTCCTGAAGTGGGAGGAAAAAAACTGGATGACAAATGCTAACTTGTTTCAGAAACCAGAAAGAGTTGTGAACTTAGATTCAATAGAAATTACCCATGAGGGAATCATATTCAGCTTCAAATTTAGCTGAAGTTGGAGGACAGTGTTAATTCTTTGTAACAGTGCAGTGTTTATTATTATTGTCTCAAGTTACCTTTTTGCATACCCCTCAGGGGCTTTGGCCTCTTCATCGGAATTGACTTAGTAAAGGACCATCAGAAAAGGACCCCTGCCACAGCAGAAGCGCAACACATCATCTACAAGTAAATGGACCCCCCCACACCCTGCCTGTATGTTTTCCCCCCCACACCCTGCCTGTATGTTTTCTTGGCTCTTGACGGCCACCCACTTGAAAACTGCTTTTACTCCCTCTCTTCTCCAAATAAGGAAAGTTTTAAGAACTCGTGCAATTTATAAATGTGGGTTTCTTGTGTACAGAATATTACCTGCCCTATGTCCTCATCATTCTTAAATAATCCTGGTTCCCCTTTGTGCTCATGTATATTTCCTATTGTGAAGTATTTTTAATTGTTAAGTATCTATAAATAGCCTTCATTTTGTGTAAGGTGTTGCAGTATCTAGACAGGATCTGCCCTCTTCATGAATCATTTAGTAAAAGTCAATTAGATCTCTAAAATTGTTCATTTTGTTTCAACAGGATGAAAGAAAGTAGAGTGCTCCTCAGTGCAGATGGGCCTTACAGGAATGTGCTTAAAATAAAGCCACCCATGTGCTTCACTGAAGAAGATGCAGCGTTCATGGTGGACCAACTGGACGGGATTCTGACAGGTCAGTCCACAGATCTTTCTGAGGCCTCCTTGCCCCTGCCTGCCTTGCTTCCCTCCCCGCTGGCCTGGTCATGCATGACTTCACACACATATTCACAGCACAAGTGGACTATGGGGGAAATGGATATGTAACTTTGTGCTTGGAACTGCAAAAAAGATAGCTGAAAAGTAACTTTGTGGACTCTTAGTTATTCTAAATTTGGTTGGCACTCATACCACTTCAATTAATCTATCATTTATTTTCACTTTCTACTATTTAAAACCCATCATGTCTGTTCTGTACCATGCACCACACACGCTGCATTTTTGGTGTTTTACACTGACCATGAATACGTGAGACACCTCTAATAAAGTCATAGGCTGCAGGTTAACATTTAACTTGCTGTCTGCTGAGTAGTTTGACTTTGTGTGCGCTTCACTTACCACAGTTTAATTTTTGAGGACTTCACTTGTCATTCAGAATTATAGCCTGTGATAGGAATTTAGCTTTTGTTTACCTGTGTTATGGAAGTAACTTACTTTTATCTTATGTTATGACTATAAATTGAGATTGTAAATTAGCAATGAAGAACAATGCTGAAAAACAGAAAGCACTGTGGGCTGCTAGTTCATTTTTGTTGTTGCTTTAGTTCTGTTTTTAAGATTCAACCTCTGCTCCCTTCTCAGCCTTTTGGGGTTAGCCCAGGCTAGAGGAAATGGGTCTAGCCCAGGTTTATATTCCTGAGAAACCAGGAATTGGTGGCGCATACTGGATAAGTGGCAGCCTGAGTTCAATGATATAGTCATTGCCTCTGGACTCAGGGAGCATTGCTCATGTGCCTGCCTGTCCTCTTGCAGTCCAGTAGGAAAAAAAGTACAGATTGGACAAATCTATTACTATTATTTTAAAGTCATCTCAGAGCTTGGACATTATTGGCAGTGGGCCAGAGAAATTTCCTTTGAGTAAAGAGAATTAGGTTTAGTGCTCTTTGTAAATGGTAGTAATTTTTGGGGTGCAGGGAAAATCCCCCCATTCCTCTGAGTACTTTTGGTGTGCAAGTTTTGACCATAGGTTTTAATGATGACATCATTAACAGTACTGAAATTTATTTATTTATTTATTTATTTATTTATTTATTTTAAAGATTGATTTATTTATTTATACAAGCACTGGGTACAGTCAGAAGCGCGGGAGGGTGAGAGAATTCACCAGAGCCAGAGCAGGGAGCAGAGCAGGCAGAAGGACCGAAGTACACTGCTGAGGGGAGCAGCAGGCAGCAGGAAAGGTCTGCGCACCGTGTGGGACCCTCCTCCGGTGGCCGGGGAGCAGCCGGGGATCGAACCGGCGCTGCAGAGGCTGCGGGCAGCTTCGTAACCCAGCGCTCAACTGCTGCGCCACCGGGGAGGCCCAACAGTACTGAAATTTAGCTAAGGAGGGAGGGACTAGCAAGAGGGCTGCGAGTGTTAGTGGATCATAAAATTTTTTTTTTTTTTAATTTTTTTTTTTTAATAGAGGCATGCTTTATTTATTTATTTGTTTGTTTGTTTTGTTTATACATGCACTGGGTACAGTCAGAAGCGCGGGAGGGTGAGAGAATTCACCAGAGCCAGAGCGGGGAGCAGAGCAGGCAGAAGGACCGAAGTACACTGCTGAGGGGAGCAGCGGGCGGCAGGAGAGGTCTGCGCGCCATGTGGGACCCTCCTCAGGTGGCCGGGGAGCAGCCGGGGATCGAACCGGCGCCGCAGAGTTCGCCGGCAGCTTCACAACCCAGCGCTCAACCGCTGCGCCACCGGGGAGGCCCCGATCATAAAATTTATGTGGAAAATAAAAGATGGTGTTGGGGTACTCTAGATGTTGGCTCTGCTTTAAGACAAGCTTATCTGATTAAAGGGTGACTTTTGGCAATGGTCCTAAATCTGGGTAGTCTGCATTCTTTAAGGTTGTGGTATCAGGTTCCCTGAGGCCCAGAGGCCTTTAGTAAGCATAGCTCCACATGCAAAGATGATATGTACATCTTAGAAAAAGCCTATTTGAGCATTTTGGGAAGGCCAGTCCTACATAATGAAATGCTACAATGTAGTTTAAAAGCAGCAATTTTAACAGTGGCACTTTTAAATTACGGATCTACTCTTCATTAAGGATCTTCCTATAGAGTCCCCAAAAATTTATCTTTTAAACATTTGTATTTATTATCTCTGTTATCTCTTCCTTGGTGTAGTTTTAGAAGAAGCCATTGGAGGCAAAGCTGAAAGTGTGATCTCGGAGAATACTCGAGGCAGAGCAAAGGTAAGGGTCTGCAACTTGATTTTTAGAGGAAAAGCTTTAAGCTTTGCAAAATGAAGAAAAAAGACTTGCAAATTGTTTAAAAATGTACAAAGAACAAAATAGCCTATGTTAGGGTTGACTGGCTGGTGCAGTTTTGAGTGTCATATTCTTTGTAAGGAATAAAGCCAAGGAAACATGTTCCGAGGACCATTCCCATACCACAGAAGTCCCTCAGGCCTGCAAAAAGGGTCTTCACAGTAGAGACAGAAATGATAACAAAAGTCAAAACTACTTTCTGTTGTCTGCAAACTGATTGACGGTTCCTGGGGTTCCCACACAGCACTGTAAAATCCATGGAAGCATTGGCAGCATGGTCCAGTTCTTGGACTCTGGGGAAAATATTCTGGTTCACAGAGGGACGAGGGCTCGAGGAGGGCGGGGGATGGGGTGTTGGCATAGAAGGCTTGGTGGAAGGTAAGTGAAACATGCACATATGGAAGTGTAAACATGTACCCCCAAAGTTATAGACATGCAAATGGCTGACAGTAAAATAAACAACTTACAGTGGCTGATGAGCCTGGGAATCTCTGGCAGCTTGTGGCCTAGTTTCTGCATTTGATGTGCTTCCAGCCAGAGCCTTTCCATTCTCTCCCTGAGCTGCCCAGGGTGTGAGAAAGAGCTCCCGGGTCTCAAAACAGAAAGGCAAAAACTTGAGAGGCTTTGTTGCATAATTTGTTGTTTGTTTACGCCTTTGATGCATAAAGGAACACTCAGTGCTGAAAGACACCCGCACAGTCAGCAAAGTCCCCTTGGTCAGTTGGAATGAGAGCAAATGATTTGCTAACAGGACTGCTTCTGTCTGTGTGAACAATATAAACCAAGTCTAGAAATCAGTTCTTATCTGTTGTTTAAGAGGGGGGTGGGCGTATCAGGGGGAGGGGCCCCGATGGACTGTGGTCGAAGACCAAGGGTACCTTGGTGGTGGGTGTGGTGTGGGGGCATATAGTGAGGAGCCTGAACCTGTCCCCCTAGATCACATGCAGTGTTCTAACCCAGTGTACCCTCCGTTAAAAAATTTATGTGAAGAAACATTAACTATCATGCCACACCTGCTGAAAGAGCTGGCTTCAAGAAGACAACAGGTGTTAGCAAGGCTAACGGGGAACCTTTCTGCACTGCTGATGGGCATGTGAATTAATTCAGTCACTACAGATAATGATATGGAGGTTCCTAAAAAAGAGAGAAATAAAGAAGGAAGAAAAGAAAAAGATAGAGAAATGAGGACTGACTTTTGAAGTCTAGGACTCGATCACAGCTCTAAGGTCTAAGCAAGCACTGAAAAGGAGTTTACCAAAAAGGGATAGTCCACTTGGGAGCTAGGAAAGTTCACACATGTTTTAAGGTTGACACTGCGGTCAGGGAAGAGCAGCCAGTGCTGTGGCGTTGGGATTTCTGGCCTGCAGAGCCAGCCTGCAGGTGGTCAGGTATAGGGTCCATGGCCCTCTGGATCTGTACCCTGTCTTGCAGCTGCCTAGCGAAGCCCACGCAGAACTGGTCAGTGATGGCACCAGGGATCCCAAAGAAAGTTCCAGTCGGAAGAAAAATGGAGTATGTGCAGATAAACATTCACTGCTCAACAAGAGGCTCAAGACCTGAGATGTTGGCTTTTTAGAGCAAGCCAAGTGTCCGGAGTCCCCTGGAGCAAATGCCGCGTCCCCTCTGCAACTCCCCCAGTGGCACCTGGAAAAGCAGAATCTGCATTGCGTTTAGGTGTGCCGATCAAAGGTGAATGAGTAACGCGAGTAAATCAAGTGATGATCAAACCACGCCAAGATGGTTGATTCAGCCTCTAGCTTGTTAATTCCTTAGTGAGATTTTGGAATGTACGAAATTCATTCTACTAAATTTAAGCTTCAAATTGAACATGAAGTTGGCAGCTTTACTTCTCATGTTTAATGTTTGAAATGAGAGAACAAAGTTCAATAGGTTTCTTAACTCTGGAGACTTAGTGCCTTAAAAGATGAAATCTTTAGTGATTTAATTTATAACTATATTTATGAACTATAACAAAATAAAAGATATAAGCCAAAAAAGTTTACTCTGTAAGTGCTTGCCCTTCTTTTGCAGAGCATAGTAAGGCTTTGGGTGGTAAAATCAAAGCTGTTTGAAACCATCACTTCCAGACAGGTTCACAGGGGCATGAAGGAGTGAGTCCTCTGGCGGGGAACTAGGTGATCACCATCCTCTTGGGTTTAGGGGAGTTTAAATAAGTGGGGGGACACACACTACATCTGAAACACTCAGAAAGATGTAGCTGGAGCAGAGCAGCAGCAAAGTGTGGTGTCTGTCATCAGGAGACCTCAGCTCTGTGTACTCATTGTCAGCTTGGCTGGCCACTGTCAGCTAAGAAACGAACTTTCAAACAAGCATCTTCCTCTTCTCACCATCAAGTTTTATCATCATCTGTGGACACCCTTGCATACATACACTTCTAACTGTGTCAGGGAGAGAGGGTCGATTTGGCAAATAATCAAATTACCATCAGACAAATTGACAAGAAAAATACTCCAAAAAGACTTAATAATCACATGTATACCTCCTGTGTACATGGAAAGAGGCTGGTAAAAAATTGGTAACCACACTCCTGCCATGACCTAAATCACCTCTTTAAATAACTCAAGCTACAGACAAAGGATGTGGAGCGAGTGGGGAGGTTGCAGGAAAGTTGCAGCCAGCAGGTATGACTGCTGTTTCTTCCACTGATAAAGGGACTTAGCCTTCCTGGCAAGAGTTCAGGAGATGAGGTTCAGGGTGGGGATGCCTTACGAAGGGAGCTTTGCCTTCCCCTGTAAACGTGTCCTACAAGAGTGCCCTCCACCAAGCTCTCAGAGGCACTCCTGGGGGTGGCAGCTTTTGCTTCCCTCCACCAGACATTAACAAAAGGAACTAAAGATACCCAGAGTCCCAGGAGCCCCTATCTTAGGAGCATGGTACCATGAACATCCCCTTGGACCTGCTGTGCTGACAGAAAGTATTCGTGTATCGCTTCTGTTTTCCTAATAGTAAATTGTGTGTGTGTGGGGCGGGGGTGGTGGTTAGAGGGAATAAAAAAGAAATAATTTTGCTATAGCTGTTGCATGTAACTGAAATTACAGTAAGAGAAATTAACAGTAAAAAGCTACCTTTCTGAGTTTGTCATATATAAAAATGCTCTGAAAATGCATAAATACACTGTCGTCCTGAGAGGCTGTCTCAGTGGCTCCTGGTTAGATGATGCTGAGCTTGGGTCCCAGGAACTGGCAAAAAGGAAAGGAAATGGAGGTCTCTGGGTTTGCCTTGGGGAGCAAGATAAGGAGGTAACCAGAGCTTTCACAGGCAGACCAGGACCTGCAGGGCAAAGGGTATCCAGAAGGAAAGTTGTGCTGGCACTAGTGACCAGGCCCGTGACCCATACGGCTTTATACCCTGGCAGGGACTCCCTGGGATACTGTATCCTGCTTGAATGGGGCAGTGAATCCTGATGGCATACACCCTTGGCTCCCACAGCCTACCCTGACCTGAAACAGAGCAGCTTCTCAGTCCTCCCGGGTCTCTCTTCCTGAAGGAAGACTTAAAAGTCACTGCGAATTTTCTGAGGAGAGCAAACACCTGCCATCCCAAAATATGTCCTCTTGGCATAAGATTCTTTCCGTGGAGGGACCTTGAAGGCTGTGTGAAGCTTGCTTTTTTCAAAAAAAGGGCATTTACATGGAAACCTCTCTGCAAAAGAGTGCCTCCTGGGAAGACCTAATATCCTTAACTCTTTTCTAGGAGAAGGCTAACATATCTTCCTTTGGCTAACATATCTTCCCCATAAACTCCCTAACTGGCCTTCCCTTTCTCCACCCTAGCCCAAAGTTACCCCTCTTGGTTATTTAAGATGGCTTTCAGCAGTTTACTCAGTCATGGTAGGTCTCTTGTCAGCAGGAGGTATCCACATTACTAAACTCCTATAGGACATTTTCTCCTATCTGTCTGATGCATGTTTGATTATTTGCCAGCATGGAAGAATCTAGAAGGCTTCTAGATGAAGCCTTGACAGCCACAACTGGTACTAATTGTCTCCTTCCTCCACTGTAGAAATGCCACTCACCCTCAGCTATTACTTCCAGATGTCCTGCTAGTGATAAGACTCAAATCCTCATCCTAAGGTGTGTGAGCCCCTGGAAACCATGCCCTTCTCAGGCCAGGGCTGTGGCACTGTCTGTCCACATTACAATTAGGTAATGGACACCACTGGGCACCCAAATCTCACCTATTGTCCTGCCTCCCCCACCTCAGGACAGAGCTCCACCAACTTCTGCTGATCAAGCTCAATGAGCCCTGCCAAGATGGTCACACCACAGCTGCTCCCTGAACAAGGAGTCCAATAGGACATACGCCTAATAGGACATCCGCCTTGTCCCTTGGCAAAAGTGCATCCTGCAGAGTCCAAAGTGGGAGGGATGGGAAGAATAAAATTCCACTGAGTCATTAAAGGACCATCACCTTCCCCCTTGGATTCAGGGTCCTACTGCAGACACAGGGCCTTAGAAGATCCTGAGTCAGTGCAGATATTGTATTCTGAAGTGACTGAACCAAGTGTTCCCTCATCTTTAGAGATGAAGCTGGGACTGGTCCTCAGGTAACTTGGACTCCTGGGCCAGTGTTTTTTCTTCTACACCCTTTAAAATTGTTGAGGTCAGAGGCATAAAAGAATAATCAATTGGCATGGGAAACAAATGGAACTACATCAAACTGAAAAACTTCTGCACAGAGAAAGATACTGTCAATAAAAAAAAAAGACACCCTACTGACTGGGGGAAAATATTTACACATCATGCATCTGACAGAGGGCTGATAGCCAAGATCTACAAAGAACTCATAGAACTCAACAAAAAGGAAATAAAGAACCCAATCAAAAAATGAACAGAAAAGCTAAATAGATATTTCTTCAAATAAGACATGCAGATGACCAATAGGCACATGAAAAAATACTCATCACTTATCAGGGGGATGCAGATCAAAACCACAAAGAGATACAGCCCATGCCTGTGAGAATGGCCCATATCAAAAAGACTAGAAACCGTGTTGGTGAGGATGTGGAGGAAAAGGAACTCTTGTATTTGTTAATAGAAATGTAGACCGATCCAACCCCTGTGGAAAACAATATGGAGATTTTTCAAATATTAAAAATAGATCTACCACGTGATTCAGCGATTACATTCCTAGATATCTACTCCAAGAATGGAAAAACTAATGCAAAAGGATATATGTACTCCTGTGTTCATTGCAGCACTATTTGTAATAGACAAGCTGTGGAGACAACCTAAATGCCCAAGGATAGAGGTGTAGATTAAGAAGATGTGGTATATACAAAATGGAATACTACTTAGCTATAACAAAAAGATGACCTCGTGCCATTGACAACAACATGGATGGAAATGGAGGGGATGTTGCTAAGTGGACTAAGTCAGAAGGAGAAAGACAAATACTAGATGGTTTTGCTTACATATGGAATATATAGAAACAAAACAAAGGGTCAGACAAAACCAAACCAATAATAAACCCTAGAAACCTGACTGTGAAATTGGGGCTACAAGACAGGGAAGGGGAAGGAGCACTGCGGAGTATGGAGGAGGACTGTGGTGCCTCCGTGATGGGAATGTGCAGTAACAGACATCCGAACCACATGCAGTGTTGTGAACCGATATCGATTCAATTTTTAAAAATGTAAAACAAAACAATAGAAAGGATAATTAACACGCATGGTCAAATCTCGACACCCGATCTCCATCTCCCTTTCTGAATCCTCATCCTGCCTCACAGAGATTGTGGCTCAGTTTCATAAAGTCAAATCCCTGTGAAAATATCCAAGTGAGTAAAAATATAAGCATGAACATATGTGTGTATGAAAAGCAGAATCACTAAGATATACATATACCTAATGATTCACTTAAATAAAAATTAGATAGATATAAAATGCAGATATATATTCTAGTGGTTCTGCTTTTATTATTGCACATTGACTCATAGGTGATACAGAGTATGTTATCCTGTCATAAAGGAGTTGATCTAAAAACTCATACCAGGATAACAGGAAAATCTCCAAACACTAGGAAATTCAACAACGTACTTTTAACTTAAGGCTGGAACACGTCTCAAAGGATATGAGAAATGTAAATGCTGGACACTGTTGGGATGCAAAGGGAATCATCCGGCACCTATCTAGGCTTTTCGGGGCTAGCAAATAAACAAGTATCACAGAGATTGAGAAGGGAACTTGCCAGAATGTTTAATGGTAACATGCATCCCTCTTGCACATATGGGAGGGACCCAGCAGGATTGCGTAACTGCCCACGTGACTTTGACTACCATCTTTAATGGTTTAGGGCCGTTGAAGGAAGATAGGGAATAGTTGGTGAGGATGTTTATCTGGTAGGCATGTTAGACGTAAGGCAAGCAGAGTTACCTTGAGCCTTCTTCAGGGAAAAAAAGGTAAGATTAGGTCTGCCTGGGAGAAGACCTAACAGGGAGAAGTTTACAGATAAACATCAAAAGCAACCGCCCCCCAGCCTTCAGAGCCCCTGTCATTAAATAAACATCATGCCAAAAAGATATATTTTGGGGTAGCAGGTTTTTTGTCCCCTACAACCTCAAATGTGACAACTTTTCTTCTCCGTCCTGGCTCCCCCCACCAACTGACTTGGGCCTCGGTACCTTCAGGTACCCCCAGCAGCAACATCACAGGACATCACCAAATGTCAGCAGGAGAAGGTGGGTGGGAACAAGCAGTCCTGGGCCATGGTTTGTGCATCCTCCTCTTCTTCCAAACCCTCAGCTAGGAATTATAAGCCAAGTCCCCTCTCCCTCCTAAAGCTGCTTCCCCCTGGGGTATAAAGCCTGGGGAAGTTGTGTGCAAGAGGGTGCTGGACTACATTTGTGCTATACCTGCCTCCACTGTGGTCTCTTCTTTTGCACCCCCGTTCATCCCAGCCCCTTCCCCACCCTTTGCCAGCCCAGCCCTGAACTTGAGGATTGTGAGCTTTCCCAGATGCATGACCCCGCTGCTCTGGATATTCTTTCTTTTCTTTTTCTTTTTTGGGAAAAAACACTGCATTTAGACATTAGATAAGTTTCAGGTGTACATCTTTAAAAATCAGCATTGCAATCATTTTTGTTGAGTGTTGTCAGGACTCAAAGGAAATCATCTTGTACCCTCTGGGTTCTTCCCATAAGAAAGAGAGAAAGTCAAAAAGAAGGTTAACAACATCATCTGTACCTTCTGTAGACACAGGACAGATCCAGCATGACTGGGTAACTCCCCATGTGGCTTCAGACATAGCATGTTAAATAGCTAAAATATAGGAGGTCGGCAGCAAGAAAGGCAAAGGTCACTTAGGGAGGTTGCCAAGGAAGGCACAGTAAATAAAGTTAAGCAGATTTGGGGCCTCCCCGGTGGCGCAGCGGTTGAGCCTTGGGTTGCGAAGCTGCCCACAGCCTCTGCAGTGCCGGTTCGATCCCCAGCTGCTCCCCGGCCACCGGAGGAGGGTCCCACATGGCGCGCAGACCTCTCCTGCCGCCCGCTGCTCCCCTCAGCAGTGTCCTTCGGTCCTTCTGCCTGCTCTGCTCCCCGCTCTGGCTCTGGTGGATTCTCTCACCCTCCCGTGCTTCTGACTGTACCCAGTGCTTGTATAAATAAATAAATAAATCTTAAAAAAAAAAAAAGAAGTTAAGCAGATTTGGAAAAGAGATGAAGAGATTAGATCTTCAGGGAAAATATGTAGAACACAATTTTCCCTCCTAGTCCACACAATACCCAAAATCAAATGCGGAAGGAAAAGCTCACCCTTGTTTGATACCCAATAGTAACAGAAAAAGGTTGATCCTTTCATTATAGCAGTTGAAGCAAATGTCCTCAAATTTTGATGGTGTAATTATCACCCTGAGACTTATGTAATATGCATATTCCTGAGGCCTACCCTTAGAAGTTCACTACAGGTGTCTGCATTTTTATCAGTTACCCCAGACACAGGTAGTCTCAGGACCATGTTTTGGAAAATCCTGGGTTAAAATGTTGAGGGGTGTTCCTGTAGCTAAGAAAACTGTTGTTAAAAGATCAATAACAGAGCAATGAAGAGCCAATTCTATTGTGGACAGATCAAGCCTCAAAAATTATAAGTCAATTACAAGGTGATTTTTTCTTTTTATGAGATTAGCCTGTGTTACTTTGGAGAAGGTGTTGGTCCTTCGGAGATAGGTGTACACACACCCATTTATTCTCTAGTAGGTAACTTGTGGACAATTAGAAGAATAGGTGCATATATGCAAATCTTCCCTTGCAGGGAGTCCTTAAAAAGGATTAGGCTTAAGGGCCTCCCTGGTGGCACAGGGTTTAAGACACAACCTATGAAGCTGTGCACGGCCACTGCAGCATGAGTTCAATCCCCAATCCCTGGCCAGGGAGCTACCCACATGGTGTAGTAGGCGTCTCCTGCCTCACCCGCTGCTCCCCTTAGCAGTGTATTTCCATTGACCTGCCTGTTCTGTTCCCCACTGTGTTTCTGGTGAATCCGCTCACCCACCACACCTCTGGCCTGTACCCCAGGTCTTGTATACATAAATAAATCTTTAAAAAAAAAAAGGATTAGGCTTGGACCCACAGCCCCCTGCACTCACCCCATCTGGGTCTTCTTGAGGGCATGCCAAAGCCCACCGAGCACCATCCTGAAGTAGATTTTTTTTTCTTTTTCACCAAATATAATAACATAGTGACCCTTAATGTGCAGGGGAAATGCATCGGAACTTCAAACAGTAATAAACTATGACCCAAATTTATCTTTTCTAAAATAAACCTAGTTATTCCAACCTTGCCTTGGGAGAAATAGGAGAATATTGAGTCCTCCACATAACCCAAGGTTACCTTTGGAGTTTATATTTTGTATAAGGCAGCTCAGGCTGCTACAACACAACACCGTCAACTGGGTGGCCTGAACAACACACATTTACTTTACCAGAAATCATTGCTTGATTTCTGGTGGCATCCTTCCTGCCGTATAGACTGCTACCTTCCCCTGCCGCAGAAGTAGGCAGAGGGGAGAGGGTGAAAAGGAAGGAGGGGGACAGAGCCAGAAGGGAAGACAAAGGAGAGCCATTTTGGTTCTCTTCTTGTAGACACTAATCCCCTTGCAAGGGCTGCGCTCTCATGGGTTCATCTAAACTTGCTCTCAAAGGCCCCATCTCTGATTATTACACCCTTAGGGGTTAGGCCTTCTGTTGCAGAATGCATCTCTGAGAAAGGGGGGCGGGGAGCATCGCGCTACAGTGGCCCGAGGAACAGGTACCATTTCCCTGTCTGCACTCACTTTGAAGCCCCTTGGATTACAGCTCCCCATGTGAACTGGACTCCCGAATGGAGTTGGGTGGGGAAGAGGAGGAAGGAAAGAAAAGAAATCTAGCTCAGGAAATGAAACCTAAGCGCTTCTAAAACACTTGACCATGCTGGGCTCCGACTATGGAGAAAATATGAATTAGTAAGCTTGACTCCAAAAGTACTTGAAATCCTCCCATCGTGAGTGTTTCCATGTGTGTTTGTGAAAGCTTTACAGGTCAGAGCCAAGTCTGATAGAAAACAGTGTTATTTCTTTATGGCATGTTTGCATTAGATAGTCCTGCATTAGTGTTATATCTGATCTGACTTGATCCTGGGTCATGATTTGGGAGTGCGGATGGATGTGGTGCCTGGAGAGGGAAGTGCTTCGAGTCCAGGGAAAAAGAAGCAGAGTGACCCCTGAGTCACCACATGGCTGGGACAAGCAGGGAGACTTCCAAATGAATGGGCAGGAAAGTGGTCTTCTCTCCCAGAATGGAGTCATACAGCCAGCTTTCGCTGATGAAAGCCACGGGTTTTAAACAATACCTAAGGCTGGGTTTTCCCAAAAGCAGATACACAGACAAGGTCCTCGGGGAGATCCTGTGCTGTGGACACACTCCCAGGAAGGGAGCAAAGCAGTGACAGGGGATCCTCCACTCTTGTGTGGATTTTTGTTTTCTAAGTTTTATGAAATCATTAAAGGCTTTTGAATATTAACTTTGACTTCCCACAATTTGGAATTCCTGTTTATCTTTTCTTCTAAAAAAGGAGACCACCTGGGTCAGTGGCCTCCGGGCCCCAGGGCGAGCCCCAGTGCAGGGTTCTCCTTTCCTGTAGCCGAGAGCCAGCATGAGGCTTAGCCGGCACAGTCTGTGTGTTCTTGGGTCAGGCCTCACGGGCACTTCTGCCGGCCTCACTGAGTCTGGCCTGCTCCTTGGGAGCAAACGTGCTCTAAAAGCCAGGGGGCAAGTCCCAGGTTCCACATTTCTGGGACAGGCATCTGACTTCCTTTCACCTGTGCCCTGTTCTTCAGGTTGTCTTCTTCCTCCCCGTAGAAGGATGGGTTCCCCAGGAGTGGGCTCTGATGAAGGCATTTGTGTTAGCAGTTTATCTCAAGACATGCTGGCAAGGCAATGGGGAGGTGAGCTCGGGACTCCACACCAATGTGTCTGTTTCAGGCTCAGTTTTGTTCCATCCGTCTGTTAGCCCGCCCTGGGGCAGCCGCACTGCCTTCATCCTGTGGCCTGGTTCTGTAACTGGCAGCAGAGGTTCTCCCACCTTGTCATTATTCTTCTAGACTGTCTCACTGATTATACATACATACATATCTATGCATGTATGTATATAACATATATATATATTACATCATCCTTCATTTGTACAATGTAGGATTTCCCATGAAATTCCCACCACCATGTCACTGTGCTCCATCACCATAGTCCCCTGTGCTCTTCCGCCCCTGTCATGATCCCTAACCCTCCTCCTCCCTGCAGGATTGTCTTGCTGATTCTTGACTCTTTATCTTGTCATATAAATATAGAATCAGCTTATCAAAATAATTATCGGCATTTTGATTTGATCTGTAGATATTGCTATATCTATAGATCAATTTGGAGAAAATTGACATACACATAGTATAATTTCCTTTATAGAAAGTTGAAGCCTCATAAAAATGAATGCATGGTGTTTTACCATTGATCGTTATAAAATGTAGCAAGAAATTGATTACCACAGAAGTCCGCAGAATGCTCACCTCTAAGGGGAAGTGGGGGTTACAGAAGGAGCCTTTGTTTTTTTCCTTGACTTGAAGTCAAGAAAGTCTGCCTTATAATTATTTATTGAGACATGGATTTATGGTTCAGTTAATTTTTCCATGTATATTTTATCATGAAATATTTTTAGACTCTAACTCTGCATCTTGCTAGTCGTTGCATAATTTTTGTTACATTGGTTTATCTGCTCTCTTTCCTAGTTTTATTTGTAATGTGGAACTAATAACTGCATCACAGATTTTTCTCTCATTTTTTGGAAAGGATTAACTGAAATGTATTAATTCTAAGGGAAGGAAGAGAGCAGCTGCTGACCCACCAGCTGTGTGGCCAAGCCTGGGCTCTGTGAGAAGTGAGGCCAACACTACCTGGTCTGTGGCTAATGGATGTGTCTAGGGAGGGATGGGCACCCCAGAAATGAGGCAATTGTCATGTGTTACTTTAGGAGTTCCCCTTCACACCCAATCCTTACAAATTTGGAAGCAATCAGGTAATATCTTAAGTTTCTTTTTTTTTAAGGTTTATTTATTTAAGATTTAAGATTTATTTACTTATTTATTTTTAAGATTTGTTTATCCTCTGGTGAGAGGATTCACCAGGGACAGAGTGGGGGAATCTTCTGAACAGGGGGAATCTACCGAAACACACTGCTGAGGGGAGCAGCGGGGAGACAGGAGAGGTCTCTGCACCATGTGGGTAGCTCCCTGGTCAGGGATTGAACTCGTGCTGTAGTGGCTGCCGATAGCTTCATAGTGCTGAGACTTAACCTGTTGCACCACCAGGGAGGCTCCCAAATTTAAAATTTTTTAGCAGGATTATACCAGATATCTCTGCTTAAACCACATTGCAAATAGCATGTAGGATAGTGGCTCGGACATTACAGGTAATCCAGAAATGCTGCTTTTCTCCCTCCCCCCTGAAAATTCCTAGTGGGATCAGAGAGGAAAGGAGGGGACAACCTCTACAGGGTTATGTATCCAGGAGTCCCCTGCACATGGCCTTGGACTCACGCTCTTTCCCGCACAAGAGCAAAGTTGACTGGACAATGAGGTAATCTACTGGTCTCCCTTGACATCATGACACCTGTCAGTTTCATCACCTTAGGTGTAGGGCAAAATGAAACTCAGTCAATAATGCCTTTCACCAAACAGGCTTTTGCCTGAATCACCAATTGGCAAGGGCGCTTCTCCCCACCCCTCTCGCCCTGTCCTTGGCTCTAGAAGAGTGAACCTGTAGCCCTTGACCCTGCTGGTGAGCACTGCCAGATTATAGCAGAGGGTGGTAATGTTGCTGTTTTTAATAATTCATTCCAAATTGAAATCCCTTCAAAACAATGCCAGGGATACCACAAAAAAATGTAACTGTGTGAGGTGATGGCTCAGTGAATGAGATTATTGTAGTCCTAGTGTACGCATATATTCATATCTTAGAACTTCAGCAACTTCTTGACCGTCAGGATCATAGTTTATCACAATGTGCACACTGCAGATGTACATTTTCTCATCTCATCTCTGCAAGTATCTTGCCACGCCCACCACCCAGTGTCCAGTCACCACCCACCACCCACCTGTCCTCCTTCCACCTACCCCCTCCTTCCTCCTTCCTTCTGTTGTTGGAGTCTACCAGCATTCTGTTATTTTTTGTTTTGTGTGTTTGCTTCCCCACCCCTTTAAAATCCACAAATGAGTGAGATCATAAGGTGTTTGCATCATCCTCTCAAGGTCCATCCATGTTGTCACAAATGGCAAAATTTCTTATTTTTTTTTTTTTTAGAGCCGAGTCGTAGTCATTTGTATATACATGCCACATCTTCTGAATCCAGTCATCCAATGTTGGGCACTTGAGTTGTTTCCATGTTTTGGCTGTTAAAAATAGCTGTGCATATATCTTTTTGAATTAGTGTTTTTATATTCTTTGGGTAAATAGAAGTGACTGGATCATATGGTAGATCTACTCTTTTAATTTTTTGAGGAACTTCCATACTGTTTTACCTAAAGGCTTCCTGATTTACATTCCAACTAACACTGGGTGAGGGTTCCTTTTTCTTTCCATCCTTGCCAACACTCATTTCTTGACTTTTTGTTTAATTGGCATTTTTATTTTTATACAAGTACTGGGGTACAGGCCACGTGTGCGCGAGGGTGAGAGAATTCACCAGAGACAGAGCGGGGAGCAGAACAGGCAGCCAGACTGAAAACACTGCTGAGGGGAGCAGCGGGCGAGGCAGGAGAGGTCTGCCGCGCCAGGTGGGTGAATCCCTAGCCAGCCAGAAATCAAACCCATGCTGTAGAGGTTGCAGACAACTTCACAGCACTGTGCTCATCCCACTGTGCCACCGGGGTGGCCCTGTTTCTTGACTTTTTGATAATAGTTTAACCAGTGAGTGGTGAAATCTCATTATGGTTTTGATTTGCATTGACCTAATATAAGTGACGTAGAGCATCGTTTCATGAGTCGGCTGGCCTTTCGTCAGTCTTCTTTGGTGAAATGCCTATTTAGTTCCTCTGTGCATTTTAAAATCAGATTGTGTGTTTGTTGTTGTTATTGAGTTGTTTATATATATTTTGAATATTAATCCCTTGTCTCATGTAGTTTATAGATATCTTCTATTTGATATGTAATTTGTAGATATCTTCTCCCATTCAGTAGGCTGCCTTTTCCTTTTGATATTGGTTTCTTGAGATGTGCAGAAGCTTACTATATAGTTTGAAGTCCCATTTATTTAATTCTCTTGCTGCTGGAAACTAATCCATAAAGACATCACTAAGGTCCATATCTAAGAGTTTATTGTCTATGTTTTCTATGTGTTTCATGGTATCAGGTCTTACATTCAAGTTTAATCCATCTTGAGTTGATTTTAGGATATGATATGAGATAGTGGTTTAGATTCATTCTTTTGCTGGTGGCTGTCCAGTTTTCCTGGAACCTTATCAAGGAGACATTCCTTTCATCCTCCTCATTCTATGTTTTTTTTTAAATGAGGTTTCTTTTTTTTTTATTTTTAGATCTATTTATTTTTATACATGAGCTGGGGTACAGGCCAGAGGTGCTGGAGGGTGAAAGGACCCACCAGAGGCAGAGCAGGAAGCAGAACAGGCAGATGACCGAAATACACTGCTGAGGGGAGCAGCGGGCATGACAGGAGAGGTCTGCCACGCCATGTGGGATCCTTGCCGGCTGGGATCAAACCCACACTGCAGAGGCTGTGGACAGCTTCATAGCATGGCGCTCAACCCGCTGTGCCATCGGGGAGGCCCCATTCTATGTTCTTGGCTCCTTTGTCATACGTTAGTTGCCCATGTATATGTGGTTTTATTTCTGGTCTCTCAATTCCGTTTTACTGATCTATGTGCCCCCACATACCATACTGTTTTGATTACTATTGCTTTGTGGTATAGCTTAAAACTAGAAAGCAAGCCACCTTTGTTTT
Source organism: Talpa occidentalis (assembly GCF_014898055.3). Classification (NCBI taxonomy): domain Eukaryota; kingdom Metazoa; phylum Chordata; class Mammalia; order Eulipotyphla; family Talpidae; genus Talpa; species Talpa occidentalis. Next base: position 96,990,937 of record NW_023601322.1, read on the forward strand.
TGTTCTTTTTTCTTAGGATTATTTTGGTTACTTGAGGTCTTTTGTGGTTCCATACAAATCTTAGGATTTTTTTGTTTTGTTTCTGTGAAGACTGTCATTGTCCACTCATGTTCCTTGAAGGTTACTTAATAACACATCTCACCAAGTCTGTTTTGTGCCCTAACCCAGACTTGCATGTGATGCCCACTTTTACAATCAAAAGCTTCAGCATCAGAACTCAAAAAGTGCAATACTCTGAATCTTGGGGTGGTAGAGGAGCATACCATAGTAGCCACAGGCTGTTTCTCAAAAATGAACTGACAGGGGTTTAGTGGGACACAGAGACTGAGTGGAGATGAAGGGAATGCATACCACATGCACACTGGAGTCCCCTGGGGAATCTTAACAATCATGTGGTCATGGCCCCACCCCACAGATGCTGATGGAATGGGGTCAGGATTTTCGAACATTCCAGCTCTCCAGGTGCTCTGTTGAGCAGCTGAGACTGAAAATCACTGGCTTAGAGTGAAACACTGCTTTGGAAGTTGGGCTGATTTTAGGGTAAGAAAAAGGCGATAAAATTATGTTGACTCAACTTCTTATCCTCCTCAGTATCTAGTTTCAGGTAATGACTGTCTTTCAAGGTGCCTTCCTTTCTTAATCCCCATTCCTCATGTCAGTGTGCAGATTTTATAGCTGAGGAAACTAAAACACCAGGAGGAGAAGTAACTCCACTAGCAACAAACGACTCCAAAGGCTGAGTTCCATCTCTTTCCTCCTCCACCCATTTTGACTTTAGTGAGCTTCAAGATCATGGGGTGGTTGCTAAGAAAGCATCCTCAGTCCTGCCACACCGGCATTGAATTCAGTAGATTTAGGCCCATTTGGGTCTTTCTCCCCAGCCCCCCAGGTTAGCCTGATGCACGAGGGCCACAGACACCTTGGGAGGAGTTTTCCAACTAGACAGTTTGCTATAGCACAGAACCCCCAACATAACAGATGCTCAAGGAGAAATGCCCAAAGGAAGGAGGTCAGGGAAGCAGAAGAGGGACAGACTTGGTACTATAGTAACAGTTGAGTAATAATGATTGAGTAATAATTGTGGCTTCTCTGACACAATACTTTAAAAAATTAAGGGATACACTGCAGCACATGTTGTTTGTCAGCTTTTCTTCCTCTTGGATGTCAAAGAGCTGATAAAAGCAAGGTTAAATGCCAGGCGTGGGAAGGCAGAGAAGGGGCCAGCCAGCAGTGGGAAGCTAAGGATGAGGTGGGGGCTGTATTCTTCCACCCAGCCACCAAGATGGCCTAGACACCAGCAACAGAAACATCACCTTCCAAAGGACAGATCTGCAGCCCAGAGGAAAATTCCTATCCTCATACCTATTTAACTCGGTTTTGACACCCATGAATAAAAGCCTCCACTGAGACATAAAATTGCAGAGGGTCAAGTCTGCCATTCCAGTTGGCATGCCAACTCTACTTAATAAAGTAGTACTGTCTAGCAAGAAGGATTCCATCTAAGAAGTCATGGGCAGACTGGCAAGAGGAAAACAGATCTGGAGATTAAATGAGTCTTCTTGCACAAGCAGGAGAAAATCATTCTTAGTTACAGACCACCACCCTGAACATCTCTGTATTGAGAAAGTAATGATTGCCATGCCCCTGTGGCACATAATATTTTGTCTAACCACATTTGTGGTCAAGAAGGAACAGGGCAGTCCCTCGGAGTCTGTTCACTGCCAAGGGCAGAACATGATCAAAATACTGACAGAGGGCCAAGCCGCATCTCTTCCTGCTTCTCCCTCCTCCCCAGTTCTCTCCCACCACCATAAATTGCCTGTTAACCCCAGTGCAAACAGCAGAACAGCCACGAGAGACATAACTTCAGTATTTCCTCCTTCAGTCAAACATATTTGGGCACAAATGGCCTATGATGGACCTTAAATATGTGTTTGTTGAATGAATGAATAAGTGAAAGTATTAACCTCAAGACAGTTTGGGAATCAAGGCAAACAACATAGCAGGACAAAGACAATGCTTGGCATTGACTATAGTAGCTGCTCAATAAACGAGTGTTAAGGCACAAGGGAAAAGTACTCGTTCAGATGCTGGACCAGGTGAAACATATTTAATCAACCCCCCAGGGTCACATTTCCAAAATGTGCCTAATGCTAAGATGCATGTGGTGTTTTTATTAGAAATTTACATCCCCAGGCTCCTGCATGTGGATTCTGTTTTGCAGATCTACTCTCTGGTAATCTCTACTTGCAAAATTCCTAAATGCCCCAGGGCCAAGGAGTGAGGGTAGTTTGTGAGTTTTCTTCAGTGTAGTGGAGTCTGACCGTTCAGCAAATAGTTCTGAGTTGCTACCGTACACCAAGCGTAGAACCAGGCCCTGGGCACATGGCAGGACGTGAAAAACAAGGTCCCTTCCTGAGGGCGCTCACCCTAGGGAGACTTAGTACCCATCAGAGGGAACATGGGAACAATCCAAAAGTATCTGATACCAGCACAAAACCCACCTTTATAAAGGTCCTGGTCTGGTGGATGAGAAGGGGAGAGGCTAAGCAGAGATAAACACTCTAGAAAGGATTGAAGTTTGAAATTTTGCAAGCTGGGGGAACTTTTGTTAGCCATTTTCTTCTCATTTTCAGTGCCCAGGGGGGTGGGGCCTGAGAAGAGAAGTTTTACAGTATTTGCTGGGAGGTGTGTCTTTGGGGCCGGGATAGGGAGTGGGGCTGGCTTCAGTGACCAGGGGCCGGGATCATGCTCCCACATGACATCCAGAACAGGAATGCATCTCTCCCTGTGGCCCCTGGGACTTAGAAGGGTTTCCAGAAAATAAATGTAATTACTGTAACAGATGAGTGAAGCTTTCACTGCTTTCAGAAGACCATCTGCTGGGAAAGTCCCCTCAGGGAGGTAGTGGGGAGCTTGGGGCTGAGTGTTTCCATCTTTATCACCAGTAGAAAGTAGGTGGCCTTTCCACAGGGCGGGAGAGCAGGAAGTGCCAAGCTCTGGAGTTGGGGCGGATGCGCTAACGGCCCTGCTGTGTTAGACACCGGAACTCCTTGAGCCTGAGTTCTCACCCTCAAGGTCACTCTGGCACTGTAATGTGTGTGTGTGTGTATATATGAAGTGCTTAGTAGATTTACTGGGCTGTGGTAAGCCAGCATGAAATCATTCCTATTATTATCTTTATAGATGTGGGTGGGAGAAAAGGATAGCAAAGACCTGTGCGTCTGTGGATATGGTTTCGTGTGGCTGTCATCTTGACAAGCTCCCTACCTTGGTGTGGGGTTTGGCGTGCCCCACGTATCATCCAGGTGTTCTACATACAACTGGCTCATTAAAAGCCTTCCTTGTTCAGGCCTCCCTGGTGGCGCAAGGGGTTAGATCTCAGCACAATGAAGCTATCCACAGCTACTGCAGCAGGAGCCAACCCACATAGAGCAGCAGACCTCTCCTGTCTCACCCACTGTGTATTTCAGCAGTGTCTTTCAGTAGATCTGCCTGTTCTGCTCCCCACTCTGTATCTGGTGAATCTGCTCACCCCCCGCACCTCTGGCCTGTACCGCAGTTCTTATATGCATAAATAAATAAATCTTAAAAAAAAAAAAACCTTCTTACATATGTCTGGAGAATTTACATAACTGTAAGTTCTGGAGTAAATGGAACACACCAAGCATTTCTATCCTGAGCTGAAGAATGGGGTGGGGGCCTGGGGAATTGAGGAGACAGGAGGAGGTGAGTCCATGGACAAGAACTGGCCCTGCCTCAAGACAGGCTTCTCTGATAAAAAGGTGATTTTTATCAGCTAAAGGAATGGGTGAGTACCTGGCCCGGCAGGGCTGATGCCAGGGCAAGGCGCAGGCAACGCTCGCTGAATCCTAGAGCTTCTGTGAGTCCTTCCGCCCTTGCAGATCATCTTTTCTTCCTGGTCTTCCTTTGGGCCTCCCCACCCCAAGTCACCTTTGCCTTCATCTTGTCTCCAGCCCCGTGGATGATTCCTTTGTCACTGGGTAGTCTGCGTTCTTTAATGTCATACTAGCACTTCCCTGAGGTCCACCACACACCTCTGTTGACCTTAGTGCCACCCACCAAGGTGAGATGTACTGGAAACAGCCCCTCTAACATTTTGGGGAAGGCCCATTTGGGGGAAGGTCTCAGTAGGTGAAGGAACCACCTAAGGGGCTAGAGACAGGATGAAGGCAGCAGGGACTTGGGGTGGGGGAGGCCCAGAAGAAGACCAGGAAGCAAAAATGATCTGAGTGAGGGTGGAAAGCCTCAGAGAGGCTCTCTGTTTCAGTGAGCTTTGTCGGCGTCTCGACCTGGCATTGGCCCTGCCAGGCCAGGTGCTCGCCAGTTCCCTCATTACTGAGCACCGTTGCTGTTCTCACTGCAGGCATTTCATAAATATCTGGCCTGGATGAGGAGCCTGGGTAAGCTGACTCTGGGCAGGTGACTTTACCTTCATGCCTTATTCATCACTAGAAGCGTGCGATGTCCTTCTTCTATCACAGAGGTGCGTGAGATAGGGATGAAATCGGGCCCTGTGGTGTGCTAAGGGAGGGTGGGAAACACTCATCAAATGTTAGCTCCTGCTTGTTATTAACGGGAGGCCACCGAGGAGTCCCACTAGGAAGGCTAGTTTTTGCAGATTATTAATTCTTTCTGTCACACTGGGTTCGCGATCATGTGATTAATAGCTTTCCCAGATCTCAGAATTCCAGAGCTTTTCCATCTTCCTTCTCATGCTTCCTGTAAGATGCTTCTGTTCTGCCGCATTCTGTTTCTCCCCCTCCCCTTGGCAACTTCAGAATGCCTAGTCCTGTTCAGTGTGCATTTATTTTCTTCTCGGACTTGCTCGCAGGGATGAGTCCTTGCTGCTCAGTCCTTGCTTTTAAGACAATTAAAAGTGCTGCGTAGAAAGCACTTGCGAAAATCCATTTCTTTCCCCCCCTTCTCATCTTTTCCTCCAGCCTGACTTTCTGTTCTGGAGATCTCTGACACACGGTAACAGCGGCTGGCTCATCTTACGGTGATTAATAGACTTGAATTCATTCTCATGCCCTTAAACTGATGACTCTCCCAGGACTCAACACGAGATTTACTTATCCGTGAGCTGCCTCTCCGTGGCCCTCAAGCCTCCCTGTCTCTATTTGCCCGCCTCCGAGGATGGAAATCTCATCAGGTCCCGGCAGACCCCACAAGGGGATTGTAAAGGTTAATGAGGCGATTTCCCAGCAGTTCTCTGAGTGCCGAGAGCGTATGAATATTATTCTTCAGGGTTATTGAGGACTTCCAGTGCTTCTAAAACAGCAGACCTTCCCCTCAGGCTGCTAGATAAAATTTCCTCCTTTCCATTTTTCAGATTGCAGGGAATTCAGTTTCTTTCGTCTTTTGAGTTGCGTGAAACCTGTGGTTGATTATCTTGATGAGATGGAATTCTGAAGCCTTTATGTAAATTTAGATACTTATGTATAAATATGAGTACTGATATGTATTTGGGCATACATATGCATAAAATTTACATTACTGTACCACGTTAGTATAATGCTAAAAAAAAAGAATCCTTCCCAGTGGAAGTTTCTGAAAGAATAAATATTCGACTTGAGAAAGGACCGGATCACTATACCGGCAGCCCAGTACCTGAATTCCCCTTAAACATCCTGTCAAATGTTAACCTGTCTGTGCTTGAAGCTCACTGTTGACTCTTGCTCCATTAAATTAACTCCCTGACATGTAGAGAGTTCGCCCTTTTGCAAGAAAAGGGTTGTTTTGGTTTGTCTCTTCTGCCCTGAAATCTCACCACCTCCTCCATCCTCGCTCCCTCAGTGGACTCTCGATTCCTGCTCTGCTGAGAACAGTCAAGGCACCACCCATCACCATGTCCTGCTTCAGGGCACTGCCCACACTTCTCACACTGCCATTTCCACCATCCACTTTTCTCTCTCTAGTAAATCCGTCTCATCAGCTTACATGCATCCTGCTTGTCTGCCTGTCCTTCGGAAAAGTCTAGACCCCACTGGTCCCTTTAGCTGACACTCCCGTCTCTCCACCCCTTTCAGCAAAAGTGTTTGAAAGCATTGCCCGCACCCACTGACCCAACCTCGCTCCCCTCAGTCCATCATAACCACCTCACATCCAGGTCCCCCACCGCACACACTCCTTGAAACTGCTCTTGTCAAGGTCACCAGTGACCTCTACATTGCTCGACCTACTGGTCATTTCTCAGTCCTCCCTGACTTGCCTGGGAGGTGGTCTTGCCTGATACCGTGGGTCTCTCCCCCTTGAAATGCTTTCTCTCTTGGGTCATCATCGTCTCTCTCTTGTGGCTCCCCCCGTCAGTGCCCCTGGAGCTCCTGTCTTCATGGCCTCACCTAAGCCACTGTCGTCTCTCACTCGTGGTATCGCAAGGCGCCTCTTAACTGTTCTCCCTGCAACTGCTTTAGCATGGTGTGCTCACCCCAGCAGCCAGGCTGCTTCTATAAATGGTGTCAGTTTGAGTCACTCTTCTGCTCAAAATCCTCCAGTGTCTTCTCACCCCGTCTCAAGTACAAAATCCTTGCGACATCCCACCAGGGCCAAAGTGGCAGGAGCCCACATTATCCTTCTAACCTTTTTTCTCCTGGCCTTCTGCCTTTGTTCGCTCAACTCCAGCTCCTTGGCCCCTTGAACTCACAGGCCCTCTTCTGCCTCAGGGCCTATGTACTTGCTCCTCATACTCTTCCCCGTAATTGGCTCCCTCATCACCCCCATTTCTATGTTGAAGAGTTCCCATCTCCATAAGGCTGTCATTGACCATCCTATCATAAATGGTAAGCCATCCCCCAAATACATATTCTTCTCTTCTACTTGGTTTCTTCTTTATATTTCTCATTTCTACCCATCTGTCTCTATCTAAAATGTATCTTTCATGTTTATTGTCTTACTGGGTACCTAAAACAATATCTGGAAAATAGTAAGTGCTCATTATAAATATTTGTGGAATGAATGAATGAACGAAACACATAGATAAGTCAGCTTGTGGTAACTGGTAAATTGTTAAGAAAATAGAATTCAAGTATGGGCATCAAAGCCCCTCTCTGTTGTGCATTAAAGCATCTGTGCACGTTGTCCATGGCTGGGCTGATGAAGCCCCTGACCCAGGAATCCTCACCTCAGCGCTGCAGCACCAGGAGTGGACAGCACCCACGGGTGTAGCCAGGGCCTCTGACTGAACAGAAGCGTAGAGGACCACTCTCCACCAGAAGGGCTGGTAGCTAATCAACAGAGGCAAATGGGATTTTGTCCTTTTTCAGTAGTCTACTAGGTTGTCAGGTCTCTGTCTTAGTGGATTTGCTTCATGGTTTCATTTCCAAACCCACCCAGTAGTGACTTCTATCTTGACTTCATAACTCACCAAGAATCTGGCTGTATGGAGACTTTTCTGCTCCTTCTTTTGCCTCCATGTCAGCCGGGACATAAACATTGAAGTACAGTGCCCTGATTCATTCAACAAAAGTTGGTAGCTCTCCAAGATTCAAGTATAGTGTAATGAATGCAAAACCAAATATGGCCCAGTTCTTGCCTGTGAGCTAGTCTAGAAGGGCAGGGAGTGTAACCAACACAATATTATGTGCCCAGGAGTGGACCAGGAACCAGGAACACTGGGCAGAGGGCATGGTGCCTGCAGGGAGAGTGAGCTGGGAAGGCAGAGGAGGTGCTGACTAGAAAGAGAAGGTGCCTGGCAGTCCAGGAGAAGGTTTCCTTCACCTCCAACCCCCAAGGCTGGGCTCCCCCCAGCACATCACACATGCTGCCTTCTGCTTGTCTTGAGTGTGAACAATGCTCCATTAGAAATAACTGAGGTTGGGCCTCCCCGGTGGCGCAGCGGTTGAGCGCTGGGTTGCGAAGCTGCCCGCGGCCTCTGCGGCGCCAGTTCGATCCCCGGCTGCTTCCCGGCCACCGGAGGAGGGTCCCACATGGCGCGCAGACCTCTCCTGCCGCCCGCTGCTCCCCTCAGCAGTGTAGTTCGGTCCTTCTGCCTGTTCTGCTCCCCGCTCTGGCTCTGGTGGATTCTCTCACCCTCCCGCGCTTCTGACTGTACCCAGTGCTTGTATAAACAAAACAAACAAATAAATAAATAAATAAAAGACTGTCACTTTAAAAAAAAAAAAAAAAAAAAAAAGAAATAACTGAGGTTTGGGCCTCCCTGGTGGTGCAGCAGGTTAAGTGCGGTGCTGTGAAGCTGTCTGCAGCCTCTGAAGCCCAGGTTCGATTCCTGGCCAGGCAGGGAGATACCCACATGGCACGGCAGACCTCTCCTGTCTCGCCTGCTGTTCCCCTCAGCAGTGTATTTTGGTCATCTGCCTGTTCTGCTCCCCGCTCTGTCTCTGGTGAATCCTCACCCTCTCGCACCTCTGGCCTGTACTCCAGCTATTGTATAAATACATTTTTTAAAAATTCTTAAAAAGAAAGAAAGAAATAACTGAGGTTTTCAGAAAATATCATACACTCTTTAGTCACAGCATTCAGCCCACCCCCCAGGAACTCCCTCTGTGGTGATTACCAGACAAAGTACCCAGGATAGGGCACTTGAGCACCTGCTGGGTCTCCTGCCTTAGATACTCAGCCATCTGAGCCCTGAATTTGCAGGCCAACTTTGCCCAGATATGCAGTCAGTGCCCTAAGAGGTGACTGCCCTGCCCACCCACCCACACACACCCTGTCAGGCCACCCTGCTGTCAATCAACAGGACCCCATGTGGAGACCTATCAAGTGAATGGATTGATTCTCACAGATATTTCTGGCATTTTCCAAGCCAGCCTCCCTGCCCTCCAGGCTTGAAATGGGTGACCTTGCGCTGACCTATTCTTCCCTGCCCTACACTCACTCACCTGCTGATTGCAAAGGGCCTATGTAGCCAGGAGATCTGATGACACCCCCACATCTACACAAGTCCTGGAGTCACCCCAAACTTTGTTTCTAAAGAGGCGCCGAAGTGACTGCAAATGGTGAAGCAAACCCAAACAGGTCTTGTCGGGGCGTTGAAACCCATCACATTTTGGCATTGAAGTGTGCTTTTTCAGAGGCTCAGGGTATATTCCTTGTTGAACCAGATTCCAGGTGGTTCCAAGTCCAGAACAAAGGGGATGAACAGAATGACACACTGCATGCTCAGAGCTTCACCCTCCCTACCTGGACTCAGCGCCAGAGCGAACGCTCCGGTCAGTGGCATCCCGCTGTCAGTAACAGGAGTGCATTCTAAGAACCGGGAGGAAATGACTGGAAGTCTTCTGCGCGGGCGAATAATGGGCCGTGTGTGGTCTGTGCCTGCCAGGAGACTGGCGGGCCTGCAGCCCCTGGCTCAGGCTTGAGTTCTTTGTTCTATTAGCTCCACCATGCCCTCCCCCTGCCTTCTTCTGTCACTTTTATCAAGACTCTACCTACGTCGCCTTCTGCTGACAAACACCATGGAAAAAAGTCTGATTATATCACTTCCATAAGCGAATGTATTTCGTGTCAGCCTCAAGAGGGGCCATTAGTCTGTTAACAAGGCAGAGACCAGGACATAAGGGCCTGCCAGTGATCATGATGCCAGGAGGGGACAGTACAAACAGCCTCACGGCTGTCAAGACACACAGTTTCCAGCCTGTTGGTCTCTGAACTATTCCATGAGAAAAGCATCCTTGGGAAATATCATGGAGAAGAAAGTATTAGAACTTTGAACATGCATGAAGGAGCAAAGAAATTTTTTATCTTTTTCAGTTTTGTGCTCGGAACCTGGGCTGGAAATACCCAATCTACAGAAATGCTTGAGGGATTTAAAACAGAAACACCAGGCTGAGTATAAGCTCACAATTTTCTGTGAATGGTCCTTCCCTTCCCCTGAATCATAATCTCACGTACGATGAGTTTTTAAATGCAGTCAGCTCCTCCTCAGCTGGCTATGGGTCTGGCGGTTCCCCGGACCTAGGTGGGAGTGGTGGCAAGAATAACACGTAGTGTTTACTTAGGTTTACTGGTATTAATTCCTTCTGTACTCAATTCATTTTCCTTCCTGACATTTGTTGACCTGACACACCTATCTTTGTTTGGCTCTGCCTCCCCCTCAGAATATATTCTCCATGAGGTCGAAATGTTATTTTTTTTTTTTCAAGATTTATTTATTTATTTATACAAGCACTGGGTACAGTCAGAAGCTCGGGAGGGTGAGAGATTTCACCAGAGTCAGAGCAGGGAGCAGAGCAGGCAGAAGGACCGAAGTACACTGCTGAGGGGAGCAGCGGGCGGCAGGAGAGGTCTGCGCGCCATGCGGGACCCTCCTCCAGTGGCCGGGGAGCAGCTGGGGATCGAACCGGCGCTGCAGAGGCTGCGGGCAGCTTCGCAACCCAGCGCTCAACCGCTGCGCCACCGGGGAGGCCCTGAAATGTTATTTATTATATCATCAGCATCTGGAAGAATATTTGACAGTACCATTTCTTAAATATTTATTCGCTACATAAATAAATTAATCCTACGCACTATATATATATATATATATATATATATATTATATATATAAAGATTCCTTTTCCTTTGAGGTCAAATAAAGACATGTTCCTGAAGAGCTCCAACACGCTTAAGAGCAGAAGCTGTGGAGGCACACTATGTAGAGAGATTACCTAATGGCTGTGCAACCTTTGAAAAGTGACTTGACCTTTCTGAGCCCAGTCTCCTCATCCATAGAACAAACCTAATCGCACTACCTCATAGCATCACAGTGAGGATGCAGCGGGTCAATATGTGAACAATTCAGGCACACAGTATGTGCTCAATGAACATGGCTGGCCTTACTACCTATACTTCCTGGAACACAGACCTTTGAATATTAAAAGAAAATCCTCTAGGGACAAAAATTAGGGCTGTAGCAGGTTAAAGTCCTAGGGGACAGAGTGCTGTACTAAGGCTGGTGAATCAGCACTTTCCTCTCCCTGTTTACTCCCTGTCTGTCCAGAAACACTAATTAACATACTCAAAGGAGAGATCCAGGATGAACTTGAATGACAGGGAAAGCAACCAGCCCTCTTAATATACAGGCCATTTCCTTATTAAAGGTTTAGTTTAGTAACAATCAGATGATGTGACATTTGTGGGGAGGGGGACAGGAGGAAGGGCAACGGAAAAGGAGGCTGGCATGAGCTGGACCCCAAAGACCCAGAGGAGCAGTGAGGATTCACCCTCTCTGGTCCATCTGCTCTCAGAGTGCTGACCAGGCGTGGCACCGGGGAGGGGGCACCACGGGCGTGGTGCAAGCCAGTGACATAGCCTCGAGGGTCACTCAACCTCCGGCCACCTGAGAGCAGAGGTGCTGACACCCATGGGAACGTGACCTTCGGAGGGAACGTGTGCGCTCACAGTCATGAAAGAACCAGCCACTTGTCCTGGCCTACCTCTGACAGGTTACTTAAATATTTGATGAACTTTTACTGGGTTGTTGAAACAGTTGGAAGTGGTATTGCCAGCCAAAGTGCAGTTCCTATCTTGAGACATGTCTTAAACAGAGAAGTTGAAATACAGTAATACACCCACCACCCTGTCACTGGATGTGGCTGTTTAGAAAACAATTTATTGAAATCGTGATATTGGAAATAATATTAGAAAACTACAAGAGAGCATTGAGAAAACAAAGTTTCAGTAACCTCTGCATGTTTCTATTTACTGTTTTGGAGCATCAGTTAGTTGGCGGGGTATAGTATTTGTATGTATCTGTTTGTAGAGACAGGATTCTAAGTATTAAATTGAAAGTAATTAAGTACAAATTGAAAATGTTACTGAACTTCCCCTGGCTTCTAGATCCTGTCTGTGATCACAGTCACCCTAAGAAGACACATTTTCTAGGAGATTCTCAATTCCTAGGAGGTCCTGAAGCCCCCAGGAGATAAGATACAGGAGCTGGGCCACCTAATCACATAACGCTGGGTCCAAATCATGGCCCTTAGGGTGGGGAACTGTCTTGTTCTTCCCCAATCCGGTTTCCCAGGGAGAGGTTTCTCTTTGGTAAAATGGCACTTGCGCCCCAGACACCTCTGCCTTGAAAACCATCCACCGAAGGGCAGAGCTACCTAAAGCTGGTGCCCTGGCAGGGTCGGGCTAAGGTGCGCGGGGGCGCCCAGGAGCGCTGCTCATTATTCCTGTCAGGATCCCCCTCTGCGGGTAAGTGCCACTGATGCAGCTGCTGCTGAGAAAAATCCACCGGCTGAAAATAAGAACAAAGAGGGTCAAAGAGAAAGGAGCTGTTAACGATCATCGGGTCCAGTCCGTTTATTCTGCAAAGGAAGAAACTTACCGCACTGGTGTATTCCCAACCAGGAGAAATGGGAAAAGTCAAATCGTGTGTCAAAATTACAGTTCACCTAGAATTTTAGAATTTTTGCCCTGGAATTTGGGGATTCCTTCTACAATTCGTAGACAAATCTGTGGCAGCAAATGCATTAATAAGCAATGGTAAAGACTCTAAAACAATAAAATCGCAGTTCACCTACAGATAGCCTGGACAGTAGTGACCGAGACAGGCCACGAGTGTGAAATATAAAAGGGGATTGTACCCCGCTTTTCGCCGAAGCTCCGCTTTCAAACTGCGCCCCGCTCTCTCGGGAAAAGGTGAGAAGGGCCTGGATTGAACAAATGTGGTTTCTACCTCGGCGGCTTCTGACGGGATTCATATCCTTCTCTCTCAAGAGGGAGTCACGACACCCCACCCAGGGTGCCATCACCGTGGCGCAGCAGCAGGACCCCAACATTGGAGGGCGGGGGAAGGCCGGTGCTTGCAGCTGTGGTGGATCCCATGGCCCGGGGCTGCCCTGCGGCCTGGGGGAGCTGCGGGGAGCCCGGGGTGGACCGGACAGCTCTGTCCATGGAAAACAGGCCGTGCGGCTGGAAGACGCCGTGGCGAGCTGCACGGACACGCCGCTTGCAACATCAGCTTAACAACAAAGCCTTTTTGGGAAACGTGGGGGACATTTCTTGGATAAAGTGGGGTTTAAGACAAGCCTCGTTTGCTGCCTAGAAAGACTGCGCTAGGCTAGTTCTCTAAACTGGGCTCAAAAACAAAAACTTCCAGGCTTCCCCTGGTGGCGCAGCGGTTGAGCACTGGGCTACGAAGCTGCCCGCAGCCTCTGCAGCGCCGGTTCGATCCCGGCCGGCCTGGGAGGGTCCCACATGGCGCGCAGACCTCTCCTGCCGCCCGCTGCTCCCCTCAGCAGTGTACTTCGGTCCTTCTGCCTGCTCTGCTCCCCGCTCTGGCTCTGGGGAATCCTCTCACCCTCCTGTGCCTCTGACTGTACCCCGGTTCGTGTATAAATAAAATAAATCTTTTAAAAAAACCCAAAAACTTCTCTGGCGAGCATGTCATGATGTATGGCTGCAGGAAACCACTGGACACTCTCCGCGCGGGACCCCCGAGTTCAGCGGCGCCCCTGCTGCTGTCCCCGCCTGTGGGCAGCGGCCCTGGCGAACCCCGCCTTTCCGAGGCCCCTCTTCGGCCGCCGAGGCCCTGCCCCGCCCCCGAGGCCTCAGCCGCGCCGCCCCAGCGCCCCCTGCCGGCGGCTCGCGGAGCTGCTCGCGCGCCAGTCACAGCCGAAGCTGACCTGGGAGCCGACACCTGCGTTACCCTCTGTCCATCTAGGTTAACCAAACCCTTTAATGTGAACAAATGAGAAAACCACGAGTGAGTTAGGGGAAGCCTTGGCGGTGGCGAACCCAGCCCATGCAAGTCTAGTTTTCCTTTTTTAGAGCTTTGGTGTAAAAGTTGACCTTGCTTGATGTCTGTCTGGGCACTGCCCAGTGTCTGGCCTCTTATACACATGCTTTATCTTTGCTGTATCTCATTCTCCACCAGAACATAAGCTCTATGAAGACAAAACCGATCTCTTATTCATACCCACCCACCCCCGCCCCCAATCCTCAGGGCTGGCTGGCATAGAATAGGTACTGAGAACTTTTTGAATAAATGAATTTTCAAACTTAATGAAGGGCTTCATCTAGATCAGTTTTGGAATTAGAAAGGAAAATTTCACCCTAGAGAAAATGTTACTGCAAACCTAAAGATCGTAGAAAAGAATTAACTTAGAAGCTGGGGGAACCAAAAGGACTAGCCAGAAGAACTGAAGGGGAGATTAGGCTGGTCAGGAGCGGGTTTTACATGTGCTCAAAGCTTGCAAGACGGGACTGAATAAGGAAGAGTAAAGAAGGTTAATACCATCAGGCAATTAAAAAACAAATACAGGAGGTGCTAATTAGAAAAATCATTTATTTCTGCTCCTTTCATAGATCATGTTCAGGAAACGCTGTCTCACACACAAGTCTAAAGTAACGTGCTGTCACACAGGTGTAAAGGCAAAGCACCAGAGACGAAGCTGAGCGGGTCCAGGGTCTCGGCCGAGGGGCTCTCACTTCCTGATTTGACCTTCGTTTCCGAAAATCAGAAATGTCATCTCCAAAAAAGTGTTAAGGGAGGTTTGTAAAAAATAATCACTTTATTCAGTATCATAGTTGTAGAAACGGAGTATTTTTTTTCTTGAAGAAAGGACGAGCTAAGGAGAAAATGCCACTCAACCTTGCCGGTACATCAGGCTGGGTCATCAGGGAAATACTGTGAAGAGCTTTGCTCTTTGACGCCAAGAAGACCGTCGAGTCCAAGCTTTAATGTTCTTCCTGTTCTTCCTGTGGTTTCACTAGATGCTTCTTATCTGCTGCTTTTCGTCCCTTTCCACATTTCATATCAGAGGATTGGTACAGCCTTTAAAATTTCATTAACAGGAGCAAATCCAGTTTCCACTGATTCCTTCTCAAAAGGCACTCTAACCCATCAGATAGCCTCTGTAGAATACATTTCATAAACACAAAGAGTGAAAAGGAAACAACATTTCAAAGTGCCCAAATTTCATAATAAATCAAATGACAATCCTTATGATCATTATTTTGACCCTATACATTATTGGGCCTCATTTTTATTGCCCCTTCCCCATCCAAGTATAAAGCTGCAAACTAACATGCTAAACAAGCAAACAACACAGAATGGAAAAAAGAAAGAAATGTTACCTTAAAGTTAAAAGTCACCATTTCGTTTGGACCCTCACCATTGCAACAAAAATAATAAACCTTTCTATGGAAAGAAGCATCTTTGGATTTTCTGAAATCCTATATTTAACATGTTCCCTGAAAAATGAATTTACTAAAAAAAAATGAATTTCTTTGGCGTGGTATGCTTACTCAGAGTTCCTTCAGTTTACCAACGCCTCCCCACCCCCCACCCCAGGTAAAATCAGGACATAGCGAAGTATGCACAGACTGGTCCACACTCCAAATTAATGGCCCCCAATGGATTTATAAAAGTTGCCATAAAACTAATGTATTTTTGTTTCAAAGATACTTTAAGTTTTCTGAATCAAAATGATTTTACATATATATCTTTTACATACGCACACACATAAATTTTACATGCATACATTATGTTATATATTAATTATATGTATAATTACTTCCCCATCTTCTTGGAGAGCCAAGAGCTCTCCTTTTTCATCCAAGGTTGAATGGGCTTTCTTCAAACTAATATTCAAAGAGCTGCAGCAATTAATGGCTGGGAAATAATCCCTAATATTGTTATTATCACTGCAATCCTCTATGTTACAGATTAACCAAAAAAGATTTTAGATCAACAGCATCTCCAGTGGGTGGTTAGTGATGCAAAAATGTCTGAATTTTCTCACAAGCGTGCACGGGGACAAGTCAGGGAGACCTCACAATCTCGACTTTGTCACTAGCAACAAAGAAAACCTTGAGCAAGTCACCAATTTCTTTGGTTCTCAGAATTTTTCATCTATTTAAATGAGGGTTAGATTAAATCCAAATTTAATTTAAGACTTTTTGTTATCCAGGTAATTATTTTACAGTTTGCAACAGCAGTTGAGTTGCTGATTAGACAAAGCACTTAATAACTTACGGTAGCTTCATTCTCATGAATACCCTCGCCATGAAAAAACTCAACAGGACACAGACGAATCCAATGAAGAGAAGAAGGAATCTATTGAGTTTTGGAATATTTGGTGCATTGGATCGGTCCAGGATTATGAAACCTAAACCTCCCATTGTAAATAGGAAGCTGGACGCGAGTCCTTCCATAATGTATTGTCCATTGACTCTGAAAAAGAAAGACCAGAACAAAACAGTAAATGAAAATTCCCAGAAAAACATCAAACTTTGTCCTTAGATTGAGATTCCCAATTCTGCTAAAACATTTTTGTGCGCATACTTTATTCTTATCCTTATAACGACTTTACTACATTTCTGGATATTCATTTTTCATTCATTCAAAAAATATTCATTGAAGAGTTTAGTGTTATCAAGGAGTGCTCTCAGTTCCAGGGATATTACAATGAACCAAACAAACATGGAGCTCTTCACGGAGCATCCATTTGAAAACTTATTCTAAAACTTCAACTGTTGGGCCTCCCTGGTGGCGCAAGTTAAGATGCAACACTATGAAGGTGTCCGCAGCCACTGCAGCACAAGTTCGATCCCTGGCCAGGGAGGAGACCCACATGGTGCAGCAGACCTCTCCTGACTCGCCCACTGCTCCCCTCAGTAATGTACTTCAGTCAATCTGCCTGTTCTGCTCCCCACTCTCTCTGTCTCTGGTGAATCCTCACACCCCCCGCATCTCTGGGCTGCACCCCAGCTCTTGTATGCATAAATAAATATTAAAAAAAAAAAAAAAACTATTTGATACATGAACCTTTCTCCCCAAAATTTTAGTTTGGCTTTAAAAAGTCATACTCAAATTGTGCCTGTCAACTTCAAAATAATTTCCAGTTGATTAGAAACATTTCTTGAAGGTTGCTAATAATTAATAAACCCTGTTCATGTGATTTTTCCAGGGATACAGACCTTTCATCAAATTCTCAAGAGTTCATGGACCCCAAAAAGCAAATCTCCCTATTAAAGGGATGCACCCTTGTAAAGAAGGTACGTGAAGTATTTTCTGTTAACTAACTGCTTTAATTGAAAACATAATGCACCGGGTTCAAAATTCAGAGGGCACAAATGAGGGCATGGTTAAAGGTGCCCCTAACCCTCAGGATCTGTCAGTGAGACCCCCTCTATATATCATATAAAGTCAGCTAGTTTCTGTAAGTATTTCACTTTGTCGGTTCACCCTCTATACAAATGTCCAGTCTTTGACATTCAACTTGCTTTACTATACATAATGCTCTCAAAGTTCCCCCATTTTGCTGTAAATGGCAGCATTTTATCTTTCCTTACGGCTGAGTAGTATTCCATAGTGTGGCTAGACCACATCTTCTTGATCAAGTCTTCTGTTGGGGGATTTTTTTCTTCTTAAGTAGCCAAATAGTATGTATCTTCAGCTCATAGGTCACATGGTTTGCTCACCCTTACCACAGTAGCTTGAAAGTAGACACAGATAGGATATAAGCAAATGAGCAGGCCTAGTTCAACACTATTTACAAATATGTACCTATAGTTTGCTAATCCCCAGAATAGTTTATAAATATATTTTAAACTGACGTCTTCCTTCAAAGAGGTATCATCGTGGAATATTTTATTCCAAATGCCCTACTCTCTGCCATTTCTGAATTTATTAGCATTTAAAAAAACCTCCTGTCTAAATACAGATGGACCACAGAGATCTCACTGTATTTTTAAATAGCAGGCATGCCCCAGCAGCCTTCTTTCCCACCAGCAAATCATCCCAAAAGATATCTTTTACCTGTAGGCCAAGAAAGCTACTGGTCTCTGATGTCCATGTTCGTCAGTCATAGAGCCAACACTTGGAGGTTCCACAATCACGTCATAAATGATTCCTATATGAAAGACAACATATAAACTGAATTGCCTATTTAAAATAGGATGAGAGTTTTCATCTCTTTCAAAAGGTTCATTTATATTTAAATAAGACTTTTGATTGCATTATTATAATCCAATAAAGGCCAGTTAATTTTCTAAACTTCATATAAACCACTTAAAATTTAATTCAGTATTTTAGTGTTGTTTCTATAAATTGAGGGGTAACAAGAGATATGTGCTTGCTTAAGTGTAAAGTAAGGAGACATTTTAAATGACACATTAATGATTTATGATTGCTAATGACCACCATTATGTCATAGTCACTGTTACCATTAATATTAATGGCCATCAACATGACTAATTTCCTCAAACTCCCACTGTCAACATCTACTGTTTAGCTAATCCACTGTTCTCCAACATCCTCACTGCTGGCTTTTTTATTTTATTTTATTTATTTATTTTTAAAAAGATTTATTTACTTATACATACAAGAACTGGGGTGTAGGCCAGAGGTGTGGGGAGGGAGGGTGGTGAGAGGATTCACCAGAGACAGAGTGGGGAACAGAACAGGCAGACTGACTGAAATACACTGCTGAGGGGGGCAGCGGGCAAATACGGAGAGGTCTGCCGCGCTGTGTGGGCATCTCCCCGGCCGGGGATCGAACTTGTGCAGTTTCCTACGTTGCATCTTAACCCCGTGCGCCACCAGGAAGGCCCCAACTGCTGGCTTTTTTAAATCTTATTTCTTTTCAAATTAAATTATTTTTTATTGAGGTAACAACACTATGTATAGTTTAGAGGTACAGGTTCACACCCCTCAGGTGTTATGGTCCACCACACCTTTTGTTAAGCACGGTAAGGCTGTGTCTCCTTCACCCTTCACTTATGAAACAGTCACTCAGGAATTCCCAAATCTCCTGCCATACATAAAGTGGCACCACCTCTTACCTCTGTTTCAGAGGCCCTCCTCCTAGCAGTGTGGGGTCCCTTCTACACCATCCCACCCCCTCTTGCCATCCCAGACACTTTGCTCCTTTGGCCATCTCTCCCGTTTTCAACCTCTCCTTTGTACATCAACCTTGCCTGGACTCCAGAACCTCCTAGCTAGCATAATTTCTATGCTTTTTTGAAAGAGAGTCAGGCTTCCTTCCGGGAACATTCTTGGTAAAGCTTCTGTCCATCATTCAACTCATGCCCCTCTGGTTTCCGCCATCACTCATACTACTCTTGCTAAGGTTGCCAATGACCTCCATGTTACCAAATTTAACAGACACCTTTCAGCCTTCCTCTTTCCAAGTTTCCCAGCAGCACTTGATCCAGTTTACTTAATTCTTTTCCTTGGGAGGGAAAATGGTTTCTCATGGCTCTTTTGGAACATGCTTGCATTTTCTTGTTACATCTCTGGCTGAAGCTCCTCTTGATAAAGACACTAAATAGGTATCCCTCAGAGCTGGATCCACTGTCCTTGTCTTTCTCTGCATTCCCCCCTGAACTGAACTCATCCGTTCCCAGGCCTTTCAATTCTTTGTGCTAATGACCTATCTCAATGTGCCAAGACCTATCAAATTATTCTCGCACCAGCAGTCTTAGACATTAGCTTCTAGTGGCCCGTGTCTCTGTTCTGCAATATTTGACTCCAGAAGGGAGTTCAGGAAACATCTGTTAATGCCTTTCACATAGACCTCTTTTCTCAGTTTGAGGTTCCCGTTTACAAACTTGACAATCCAATTAATTGTAGTTCATGACGTCAACTATTATATATTTACGGTGACCTCAAGTTCACCATTCCCCACCAAAAAACTTCCTTTCTTTAAAATCAGAAAACAACACTGGCATCTACTCAGATGTTCAAACCAGACATAAGTAAGATGCCTTTACACCAAATCCAGGGCTACTGAATCTACTTCCAAAATAGCTTTCAGTACACTTCTCATTTGCAGTGCCACCAACCTGTTCTAAAGCCACCTAAATGCTCTCTGTATCCTCTTTTGGCCATACTTTCCCTCTGCCTAGCAAAACCCCCACCCTCAGATGCTAGCCTGCAATGTCATGTCCTCAGGAATCACACTCCAATCTAAATGTCACTTTACTGTCATTGTTTTCTCATCCCCCTTTGTTCATTACCTTCAATGCATTTGTGACAATTTGTAGTAGAAAGAGTAATTTAATGGGAATAAAATGTATGTGATATTTAACATGTCTCCACCGCAACAATATTACGTCTTGGAGTTTCCTTCACTGTTATCCCCGATACCTAATGCCTAGAACTTAATAGGGATTCAGTATATATTTGCTGAATATTTCTCAGCCATCAATATGTGTACAGTCAGTTTTGGGGAGAGATTCCTTTCCAGTGGCAAAATCCATCCTTTGTACAAGATACCCCATTGGCCTCGACCATGTCCTTTACACTGCCCAAGGGCAGACAATGGAACAAGTGGCTGGAATGAAAACAATGAGGTAGCAAAGACTCTGACCAGATGGAATGTAAGAGTTACAGGAATGAGAATAATAGAAGAGAGCAGGTGAGGAATCTGTCACTCTTTTTTAAAGCTACATGCATTTTGAAATTCACTTATGCAGCACAGTACCTATTACTGTACTGATCAATGCTAATGTCATGCAAGAATAGTATCTTACCAACACGAAAAACTACTTAGAGTGTAATGCATTTAAATGAGTTTATCTTGACTGTCATATTCTAGATATGGGAGGAGGATGCATTCAAAGGCAGGGTCTAGAACTAAGCCCTGATTCAGTCTCGGTCTCTCCTCTCAACAAAGGTCACAAAACAGTAGGTAATCGAAGATGTCTATGATGGTGCCCTTAAAAAAGCAGAAGCACACTGGCTGTCCTTAGTCTGTAGGGTTTGGTTTTTATTTACAATAAAAGAACCCCACTTCCCAATACCTAAAAACACAGCAGCAGAGTCCAGTCAATCCTGGAACTGGGCCTTAAGAGGGTGGCGGCTCTGAAGAGACTGCAGAGGGACTGCCAACTCACCACTCCGTAGAGCCACGCCCCTTTTGCCCCTTTCCACTTGAAGGACAGATGTAAGGGGAATAATTCAAAATGAGGACAACATCGTACTGCTATTTCCCTTAGTTAAGTTCTCAGCTCCTGCCCTGTGAAAGACAATCCCTTCTGCAAATCTACCTCCAACCTCAAACAGCTACCAAAACCGCGGGCTCGGAAAGTTCCAATCATATCAATTGCCGATCGGAGGGGGAAGCAACCCCGGACCTTCAGGTCCGAGCTGACCAACCTAAGGCCTGTCCAGACTCCTCCAAGCTCCAGGGTCTGCCAAGGGCAGCTGCCAGTCCCAGCCCTCTCGAGGACCGTGGGAGCTGAATGGGCCAGACCAGATTGCCTCGGGACCCTGCGAGGCCGCTTAGGGCCAGCAGCAAGAAGAACAAATCTGGGCTGGAAAAATCTGCTCGCCTCGGAGCCCCAGGCTCAGCGGCCAGCAGGGGACAGGACAGCCGAGGCGGCGGGGCCGAGGGGCCGCGTCCCGCAGGACCCGGCCGGGGGGCGAGCCGCGGAGCGCCGGGCAGAGTCTGGGCCCCCGTTACCTCCGGTGATGAGGAAGTAGGACACCACCACCAGCGCGTACACCGTCATCGCCGACGGCATGTGCACCCAGGGCGGCTTCTTCAGCTTCAGGTTGGGGCACTCGAGCACCAGGAACGGGACGCGGTACAGCGTCTCCATGTTGGCGGCGCCGCGACTCGCGCCCGCGCCGCCCGGAAGCGCCGCCCCGCGCCTGCGCACGCGCCTGCGCAGTGCGGCCCCCGCGGGTCCGCCGCGCGGGGGGGCGGGGACGGGCGCCCCGGGGCGGGGGAGGGCGCCCCGTAGAGGAAACAGGCCGAGGAGGCCGTCTTGTTGACGCTTGTCTGGACTTTTGAAATGGAAACTGAACAGGAGGACGACGTTTGCCGTGGGCCAAACTCTTTGTTTTTGTACCTTCAAGGACCTGCGGGTCTTCAGACGTGGCCGAGCCAGAGACGCGCAGGACGCCGCGGCGCGCCGAGCCCCGCCCACGCGCGCACGCACGGGGCCTGCACGCTGATTGGACGCGCCGGGCGCGGCCGCGTGCTGATTGGACGCGCGCCGCCCGGGTTCCCAGGCCGCGAGGATGAATGGGGACGCCCCGGCCGCTCTGCCTCGGCTGTTAGCGGCTTTCAAGGGCCTGGGGCAGTCCTGGGTTCCCGGTGTCCTGGTGGTGATGATGTTACTAATAACTGCTACAAATAACATGACCTGGGGCCTCCCTGGTGGCGCAAGGGATTAAGCACCGAACTATGAGGCGGTCGGCGGCCTCTGCAGCATGAGTTCGAGCCCCGGCCGGCCAGGGAGATACCCACATGGCGCGGCAGACCTCTCCTGCCTCGCCCGCTGCTCCCCTCAGCAGTGTCTTTGGTCCATCTGCCTGTTCTGCTCCCCGCTCTGTCTCTGGTGAATCCTCTCACCCCCTGCTGGCCTGAACCCTGGTTCTTGTATGCATAAATAAATAAATCTTTTTTAAAAATTTAAAAAATAACGACCGAATTTTTAAAAATATCCAGTCAACAGACATTACAGGACGCCTGAGGCTGCTACCTCGATGGGACCAAAATACTCTTCTAAATAACAGGTGTTCTCCACTTGCTTTGCTGCTCCCTCAGCCATCCCTATCTACGTAAATGCCAAGGTCGCTCGAGCCAGAACCTTTAAGTCACCTTGCTTTCTCTCCTGAGGTAATCCTTCGCTTCCACAAAATACCAGCAGCTCTTTGGGGCTGTGCCGTAGTATCGAATTCAACCACTTCTCTCCATTCTGCTGCTACCACCGTGGTGGAGCCATTATCATTTTTTACTGACCTACATTATAATCCAAGTGGATGAAAATACATGATGGCGAATTAGTCTTTGGGGATGGACATGATGGCCTAAAAGCTTCTTTGTTTTTATAGACTCCTTTGAGATTCTTTAGATGCCAATTTCCTTTTGGAGTAAGAGCTAAAAGTGACTGGATTATAAAAATCCGTGTGTGTGTGTGTAACCTTTATGAGTCCATGTTGCTGTTTTTTATTAGTGAGCCCATTTTTTTTTGGTAAAGATTTATTTATTTATGCATACAAGAGCTGGGGTACAGGCAAGAGACGTGGGGGTGAGAGGATTCACCAGAGACAGAGTGGGGAACAGAACAGACAGATTGACTGAAAACACTGCTGAGGGGAGCAGCAGGCGAGTCAGCAGAGGTCTGCTGCGCCATGTGAATTGAACTCGTGCTGCAGAGGCTTCGGATTGCTTCATAGTGCAGTGCTTAACCCCTTGTGCCACCAGGGAGGCCCAAGCCCATGTTCCTTTTACAGGATAACATGAATTGACCTTGCACTTTTAGTTAATAACTCAGTTATTGAGAAATTGTGTAAACTTCACACTAAAAATATTGTAGCATATAATTCTAAATACAAGTGGGCCTTGCTGCTCAATAGTGAACTTATCTGCAGTTTTACTCTGCTGTGTAGTAAGGAAGGTATATTAATCTTTTTTGGGGGGGTCACTAATAATACCAATAATGGAGTGAATTTATGCAAGACTTGCATTTATACATAGGAAGTTTTTCTGAGGAATGTAAAGCAAATGTTTCTGAAATTCATCTGGTTTTATACGTAAGAAAAGGTTTGAAACGATTAAGTGGTGGCAGGAGGAGCAGGTTACTCAGGGAAGATGTGAATGGTAATAAAAAAAAAAATGATAATGAAGATTGGATTTCTCTCACCCAAACCATGGCTGGGTGTGAAAGGAGGGAGAAAGCAGAGGTGGTAGCAGAGAGCGGTTTTTAAAGATGGTGTGACTTGAGAATGTTTACAAAAGATGAGGGAAGAAAATTGTGGAAAGGGAAGGAGTGAAGATGTCAGAGGGAGGGACGTGGGTAGGTAATGGAGCAGAGTTAGGACCATGGTGTGTGGATGGAGCTCAGTGTGAGTGAACTCTATTGGGAAAAGATCTGAACCATCTTCTGAAGAAAAAGAGCAGAAAGAAGATTAGAGACATAAGGTAACCAACACTTAGTATCTATTGGCACATTAGGGTGTCTTATATAATCCAATCAGTAGGTTCTATTGATAGCATTTTTCAGATGAGGAAATAGACCCTATAGAGGGGGCAGAATTTGTGTGGATATATGTTCATATCTCTATATGTGTTTATGCATATATATGAACTTCTGCAACATATATATGTATACATGTAACCTTTGATTATACATGCTCTATAATATCATATAATCAAATATATTTTGTGTATTACTAGAGATTAAACATATCTATCATATATATCATACACATAGAAATATTAAAAATTTGAAAGGAAAATAACTAGATTTGTTTTGCCTCTCCTGCAAGTTGTGGCAATGCAGCTAAAAACAGCCTGTTTTTTGGACAGCAGCCCTCATGTAATGCCTCTCAGTGGCCACAGCAGGGCAGTAGTTCTCTTTTATAGGAATCACAGTGTACTTGGCCAAAATGTATGTCTGCTGTCCTGAGATTTGCAAACTCCATGCACAAGCATAATGGCAAGGCAGACTTATTTAAAAGGAGCTGCCTCAGTGTTGTGATGGTGTAAGCACGATGGAATGTCACATCATAGAAATGGAGATGGCTGCTCCCATGACAGCCAAACATGGCTTTAAAATGCAAATGGTTTACTCTTTCAATGATGAAAGAAAAATCTTGTGAAAGAAACATTTTTAGATGAATAAAATATCAAACCCAGGATATTTTCTTTCACATCGAGCCTCACAAATCACATACCCTTATGAAAGCAACAAAAAAATACAGGTGTGTGTTTGGCAAGTTTTGGCTATTAAATATTAAAAATTTTATAGTTGTAATTTATTGTAAATTGTTCTTATAATTTGCGCTTATAAAGTAAACATTGCATTTTGTTTTTCAATACAGAAACTTAAGATCAATAATAGAAATGGCCGAGAACACCATCATACATATAAAACCCGTTTGTTTTTTTTTTTTAAAAAAATGACACATTCTAAGTTGCAAAATTCACAAAGTGTTTAAAAAATAAAAAGTTAGGGCCTCCCCGGTGGCGCAGTGGTTGAGCGCTGGGTTGCGAAACTGCCCGCAGCCTCTGCAGTGCCGGTTCGATCCCCGGCTGCTCCCGGCCACCGGAGGAGGGTCCCACATGGCGCGCAGACCTCTCCTGCCGCCCGCTGCTCCCCTCAGCGGTGTACTTCGGTCCTTCTGCCTGTTCTGCTCCCTGCTCTGACTCTGGTGAATCCTCTCACCCTCCCGCGCTTCTGACTACCCAGTGCTTGTATAAATAAATAAAAATAAATCTTTAAATAAATAAATAAATAAATAAAATTTAAAAATAAATAAATAAATAAAAATAAAAAATAAAAAGTTAGTGCCATGTTCTCCTTATCTTCTTTCTTTCTCTATTCCTTCTCCCTGAAAGTAAACACTCTTAATCGATTGTGATGGAAGAATATTTTTCCAGGGAATGTTTTACTCCAACATTAGGAATGACATTTAAAGCAACAGACTTTATTTAGTCTTTTCAAAAGAATATGAACCAGGATCCAGGTTATAGTTTGGTTGAACATGGGAAATTCGACCTCAGGACCAAAGGCTCATGTAAATAGCCAAACACAGGGCCTCCACCGCAGACACTTTTCAGAGTAAGAAATCAAAGCACCTTCTCACCTCCAAAAGTGATCCTTCCAGAGGCGAGGCACTTGAGGTGTTTTTAAACAGCAGCTGCTTCGGCTGTCTACCAGAAGCCCAAGAAAAGACCACTGTCTCCAGGGCTGTCAACTTGGCCCTTTTGTACGCAGTGAGGTTGAGTTAACAAAACAAAAACAATTCTAGCTTGAAAATGACAAGGGACTCTGAGACATTGATTTAGCCATCTTTGCACACATTGAAGAGAAAAGTATGTTTTATATATATGCTGAAGCAAATATCTAACTTTTTAGAAGGTTGTAAAATATTTCCATATGTACATTATATCAAAGTACTTTTCCCCCAAGTTCGGTTGAAAGGAAATACCCAGAGCATTAGGCCCATCAGAATAGAAGTCTCCAGTTGTGGTTTTCAGATGCCCTGACACGCCTCTGCCCAGAACTAATCAAATGCAGCTTGGCACTTTCAGGGTGTGTGTGTGTGTGCGTGCAATTCCCTACAAAGAGAAAAAAAAAATCATTCAGGCTAAAACATGATATAGGAGGGTAACATATCAGTTGACATTTTGGTTTATTTCCAACATTATCACTTGTCTTTAATCATTCTAAATAGAAGTCTCCATCCTGGCCATCTTGATGTACTTTGTTTCTCAGTAAGTAGAAGCAGCAAAGGGTCATGCCTTCTATGGTGTGTAATGTGGGGTGCTTCATTGTCCCCTTAGGGCCCCTGAAGTCACACTATCTTCATTTTATAGGTGAGGTGACCAAGACTTAGTGTAGAAAAGTTGCTCTGAACGCCCTCCCTGGCTGGTTAGTGGCAGCCTGTGATTTAAACCTATATTTGCCCGACAACCAATTGTACATCCTTCCCTGCATGTTTGTGAAAGGGCAGGCCCAGCTCCATCTCAGTGAGAACCAGGTAGGCTGTTACAGTGGCAGGAAGGGGCACAGGGCAGGATTTCTAATCCAGCAGACTGGGTCAAGGAGGAGAGAGTCCTTGGAGTCCTCAGTGGCTTTTCAGGCTTTTATTGGGATTTACCAGGTACACGGCAGGCAGGGGTGCTGGGGGCCGTGAAGCTTGCAAGTCTTCACTCTCTCTGGGCTCTCCGGCATTCTCTCGCGTTCTCTCTGCTTCTCGTGGTTCTTTGTTCTGCTTCTCCTGGCATCCCCATGACACCGCCCTTATAAGCCCAGTCTTAGCCCAGGTGAATCCCAACTACATATGCCCACACCCTACTCCAGGTGCCCGCCGTCAGGCATGCATTCGGAACCACAGGATTCCGATATCTATCCTAATGGTGGGAGGGCACAAAAGCCTGATACTTTTTGCCTTACCCTACAGCTGTTTTGTTAAAATCAGGTTCCTGGCCCTGACTTTCAGAGATAGATCCTGATTGAAGAAGATGTGGAGGGGCTCAGGAAACTGCATTTGAATCTCCCCAGCACATTCTTAGTGATTCTAAAGTGTGAGAACCATTCTCTTGTGATTCAGATTCTTGAAACACAAAGGGCAATTTCATGTGAGCTTCCGGCAGTTTTCATGTGGCCCTCACCTCTGACCACATCCTTGGCATTACCTGTTGGCTCTGTATTGGTATTTCAGAGTGATCCTGGGCTCCCAGCAGATTGAGTTGCCAGCTTCACCTGCTCGAAATTGCTTCAGCAGAAGTCAGCCTTTCAACTCACCATCGGGAATCAGAAAGTGAAAATGTCAACGGTCCAGGAGGAGACACATGGTTGGACTCATGATCACACGAGGGTAGGTGGCAGGTGTGTTCTGAGATTAGGTTTTTAAAGAGATGGAAGAGGATGCAGAGCTAACCTTTATTAAGTACTTCCTAGGTGCCAGGTACATTTGAGCTTTATAACGATTTAGGAATATAGGTATTTGTATTCCTAATTTGGGGCTTCATAAAACAGACTGAGGGGATTTATGTAACCTCTCAAGGTCATGTGAAGACTAAGTAGTGGAGTCCAGGCTTTTTCCAGGGCAGCAAGCCAAATGCTGGCTTGGACAAGGAGGAGCGAGGAGGGAGGGAGAGTGAGGACTCGGAGACTGCATATCCTCCAGAAATTCTGCCCCATCAGAGCCAGCATGTGCCTGGATACACTCAGCAGACAGTGCATGTTTGTTGAGTGAGTTGAGGTGAATTCTTCAGGGACCAGGGAACTTTCTTGAAACCCCTGGTACTCCCCAATCACCCATAGTGGTGGTTCTCTAATTTGCTCAGGAAGCAAAGCCCTTAGCAGACATTTCAAAAATTTTAATTTATTTATGCATACAAGAACGGGGGTACAGGCCAGGGGTGTGGGAGGTGAGAGGTTTCACCAGAGACAGAGTGGGGAACAGAACAGGCAGATCTACTGAAATATACTGCTGAGGGGAGCCGCGGGTGAGACAGAAGTCTGCTGCATCATGTGGGTCAGCTCCATGTCCGGGGATCGAACTCATGCCCCAGTGGCTGGGGATAGCTTGATAGTGCTGAGCAACCCTGTGCCACCAGGGAGGCCCAAGCCCTGAGAAGTCATGGCATTCTTCTGAGAATAGATTTTTATATTATGCCATATATCTCATTTCACAAATTAATTTATAGATCACTTGTGTGATCACGAATAAATCACTTGTGTGAAAACAATACTGAGCACCAAAGATTTAGGAAAAAATATAAATCAACAAATTCACCCATACATCTACATTTTTTGGTAAAAATTGACACTCTTGAAATAGCTTGTGGAAGATTAAACTATTTGCTATTGCTTTTTTCAAAAATGTTGAAATTCTCCAGATCATGCTCAGAAGAAAAGTATAATCTCCTTTGGGTTTATATAATGTTGCATTCTTGGAAAGTTTAGTATTTATTAAAACCATGCCAAAAAAAAACAACCAAAGAACATTGTTCATGTTTTAATGGAGTTTACCAAGGCTTAGGTAATAGTAAACAGGCTTTTAATCTACCTAATGTCTGGTTGGATACTGGAGGGGTTTTCTCTTGGGCTTGCTTAGGTCTCTCAAATGGGAGGCGCCCTGGCGCCGGGAGAGCCCACAAGCTACACCCTACAGGCCACACCTGGCCCAGTATCATTTTTTTGCAAATAAAGCTCTACCAGTATACAGCACTGCACATTCTCAGACTGCCGCCACCCCCTTCCATGCTTTATTGATGGACCCCTATAGTTGCCCAGAGACCATCTACTTTACAAAGTCTTTTTTTTTTTTTTAGAGATTTATTTATTTATACATACTAGAATTGGGATACAGGCAGAGATATGGGGGGTGACAGGATTCACCAGACAGAGTGGGGAACAGAACAGGAAGACTGAAGAAATACACTGCTGAGGGGAGCAGAGGGTGAGACAGGAGAGGTCTGCTGTGCCATGTGGGTCAGCCCCCTGGCTGGGGATCCAAACGTGCTGCAGTGGCTGCAGATAGCTTCATAGTGCTAAGACTTAACCCCTTGAGCCACCAGGGAGGCCCTTACAAAGCCTTTATCCACTTGCACTAAAATGCAATCAATCCTGAATTTTCATCAAGACCATATTTGGGTTTTCAACATGGCCAGCTGTAAGCTTAGTTCCAGCCCCAGAGAGAAGGAGACTTAACAGCCCTGAGGCTACTTGCCGAGGCCAAGGAATATACAGGCGAAAGATTGTCAGGGGAATTCAGTCAATAATTTTGATCCTTTTTCTCCTTAATGGCAGGTTGGTGCCATGATCTAGGGGAGTGCATAATTTAAATATCCCCTAATGCAGAGGAGTGTCTGTGCTTTTTACAAAAACAAAACAGGAATACTTTTCTTTCATAGTGTTCTTTTGGGAGGAAAAGGTAGCAGATCTTTTGGCTGTGGGGTTACATAGGTGGACAAAGAGTTACGTGCTGACAGGGAGGCGCCTTCCTAGTGATTAACAATTTGTTCACGTATTTCAGATATTAGGTTCTAAATATTGAGAGGGAATTAAATTTTTTTGTTTATATATATGCAGGAACTGGGGTGACGGCCAGAGGTGCAGGGGGTGGGAGGATTCACCAGAGACAGAATGGGGAACAGAACAGGCGGATCTACTGAAATGCACTGCTGAGGGGAAGCAGCAGGTGAGGAAGGACAGGTCTGCTGCGCCATGTGGGTCAGCTCTTTGGCTGGGGAGCCAACTCATATTGCCAGTGATAGCTTGATAGGATTGAGACTTTAACCCCTGAGCCACTTTTTTTTTTTTTTTTTTAATTTAAGCTGTAATTACTTTAAGCATTTGGACGAGTCAGTTCTGATATCTGGAAGGTCTCCCTACCTGACATCCAGCTAAGATGTATTTATCCTTGCTCTGAGCTTAAACATCACATCCTTGAAAAAGCCCCCCTTAACTCCCCAGGAACTTCCTTTCACAGCGCTGTATGCTTTCCCTTTGTGATTCTTATCCCAAAGTGTACAATTAAAAATGCATCTGAATCCTCACTTAACATGTTCCCCCCTATGTACCACCAGAGCAGCGGAAGTCTGCTTTGTAGACTTCATATTATATTAATACTGTGTTACTCTTTACCCAAGAGAGGAGTTTCTGGAATATAACATTAGTCTACTAAGTATGTTGCGTGAATGAAAGCTACAGCAAATTATAAAGGAATGTAAATGTACAGCAACAGTATATAATCCTTCAAATTAACCAGATACAGCAAGATTGGAAATAATTAAGCAGCTAATTATTTTGGAAGGTAATAAGCATAATAATTTTGAGTCCAAATTATTATAGATCTTAACCTTTAGTAAGAAAACTCGTGAAAATAGTTGTAAATTTTCCAATCCTAGTTTATAATGGTGTTTATGTTATCTTGTCCATATTGCTGGAAGAGATGAAACTTTCACCTTTGCCAGATGCTTCTATTTTCATCTACATTCACACACACAGAACTGGATTCAATAAAAGGTTCATTTTGTATTTTATAAAATCAAACCCCAGATTTTTCACAGTCAGTATATAAGCATATACACCAAAAAATGTTTAAGTGCAGCTCACTGTCACATACCTGACCCCTATGCAGACAGCATCACGTTCAAGCTTTGATAAATCGTAACGGGGTAACATCTAGCAACTTGGAGAGGGGGAGGGGAAAGGATTTTGTAGCATTTGCCTCTTGCTCAGGTATAAATACTGTCATAAAGTCAATGTCAAGGTAGCTGCCTGACCTTACTGAACAGAGCTGGAAAGAGATGCACATTAATGGTCTCAAAATCCACGAGCTGGCTGCATGCACCACTGGTGCTACTGGAATTCTTAACAGTTACAGGGCTCTGACCAGTAACAAGTAATCTGAGAATTATCCACACTCTTACTCCGCAAGAATTATGTATGATTTTAGGTGGTGTGATAACATACACAGTGCTCAGTTAAGCTGGAGCATAGCTGCAGCTATCAAAATTGTGGGAGCCCAAGCTGCAAATCATTAGGGTGAAAACTGTATGTTATTACACTGCTGAAAATAAACTTGACTCGCTTACTTAAACATATGGAGATTTTCTGCTTTAAAGGGTAAAAGGCCCCCTCCCCCCCTCCAATCTTTCTAATAGAATTTATAAGCAATTCAATGGAAGGAGAAATACTAGACTTTAAAAAGAAACCACTGACTACATTCACATGTCTTTTTAGGAACCTGTCAAGAATACTTTAAGTCACACAGAGAACTGGATTCAATAAAAGCTGTTGCTTCTTTTTTTAAGGCAAATCAAAACCCACAACAGTTACAGAATCCACTTTGGTCACTTGCACAAAGTAGATACTTCGATTATGCCAGTGAATGTTCTAGGTCTTCACACAAACAGAAATGCTCAGCACTTCTGTGAATTTTGGGGAGAGAGGAAAGGTGAAGAGGTCAGGCCTAGCAATGGTTGGGGGTGTTGGTGGTGAAGTCCTGGCTGTGGTCAAGAACTTAGAGCCTGGCAGGCACAGAAATGTGCCTCAACCAGGCGCATTTTATATTCCTGGTGCTATGGACTGTCCTCCCAGATCCTACGTTGGAACCCTAATGCCCAGTGTGGGGGTATTTGGAAATGAGTCCTGGGAGGTAATTAAGTCTCAGGGATATAGCCTTAACATGGCACTGGCTAGTTTGAGAAGATACAAGGCTACTGTCTGCAAACCCAGAAGGGACATCACCCAGAACTGGATCAGGCAGCACCCTGATCCCAGACTTCCCAGTCTCCAGAGCTGAGAAACGTCGTCGTTTGAGCCACCCAGTCCAAGGTAATTTGTTACAGCAGCCCAGGCAGGCTGAGACTCTTTGGAAACATTCATTGTAACCCTGATGATTATACTCAACTAAGTATTGTACTTCAAGACAGCTTAGGAGTTTAAAAAACAATACGCATAAATGAAATAATCAGATACATAAGAACACTCTCAAGTGTTAACACAGAGAACAATTGGAAAGAGCCTAGATGTTCATAAGGGACTATTTAAATTAGGGCACAGTACCCATGCCTGCCCCAACAAAACAAAACCAGATTACGGCACATGGATTTGATGGCGTATGCAACCACTAAAATTATTTTCCCAAGGAAATGTTTTCTAGGGTTAAGGGGCAGAAGAGGGCGGGGAAGGGGAAGGGTTAAAAATACATATGTAGTATGCTGCCAACTTTGATGTTGTATCTTATCTTTTGCGTAGAAAACAGAATGGGAAACATCAAACTTAAAAAAAAATGATTTATCTGTGTACTGAAATTCAAGGGGAATTTTCCCTTGTTTTCCCATGCTTTCCAAGATGTTATAAAAATGGAAATACTCAACTTAGGAAACTTAACATGAAGAATTCTATTCAGCGTATGCAACTTTAATGCTTTAGCTTACTCAGATTTCTTAGTTAGCCCACTTATTTTGCTAAAAACTTAAGTCTTCACCAGTTAGAGACTGTTTGAGGAGCTCTGTTTTCTGGAACTAGGAGTGGTAGAGGGAATGGCTGTGAGGGAAGAATTCATGCTGGGCTAGCACAATCAGGCTTTCCCTTCAATGACATCTGAGGCCTAGAAGGTATCAACCTACAGAGCAATCGACAAGTAGCTGAACTTAAAGGCACAGGGTTTCTTGAGGGTTACTCATACTTTTAGATTTCATTTAAAAGCACACAAGATCACTAAACTTATCTGTAGGACAGAATACAAGTCTCACAAAGGGAGAAATGAGGTGCTAACTCCTCTCTCTCAGAACCCAGTGGTTTTCATAATTATATCTTTTCATTTAATACTGAGGTTAAACACGCAGAGTAACTGCACATCGTGGTTAGTTAATCCTTGGGATGACAGGAATTTGGGGAAAACCTATGGGATCGAGTGCCTGAGACTTCGGATGTTGACAACAGTGGCCTCAGATGTCATTTCTTGTTATTAGTCTTCCTTGGGGCCGCCCAATCATTAGATCTCATGACCAAATACACATTTGCTAAAATTCTAGCAACACAAAATGTCCTGGGTAGTTATCACCTATGAGCCCATCTCACCTATAAAATGGGGACAATAAAGGTGTCACTGGACAGATGGGAATATTCAAGGATGCTAAGTGCCTTGTTGAAGCACAGGGCAAGTCTGGTCATTTATGAAGTATTGTCAGACATTTCAACAGCTGGATTGCAAATGCCAGCTACTCATTGAGAGGTCACTCCTGAAAAAAATATTAAAAATCACTTCTGCCAAAACAAGTTAGCTGGCAAGAGATGCAGACAAGAGTTTTGTGTTCCCCCTCCTAAGGGCAATTATTTACTGTAATAATAGGAAACTCTTGTGCACAAGCCATGTGAGTCACAGCATGCCTTAAAGTGAAGTGCTGTCTACATTGAGGAAAAGGGCCGACAACTTTCAGAGTCTAAATCTCAGGACTTGTTCAAATAGCCTGTGGGGCAAATAGCCTACTCTCTACATTCCTTTTAGATGGTAAAAGGCCTTTGATATGGCCTGAAGAGAAAACGGTCTTGGGAGACAAACGAGTTTTAAGTATGTGTGTTATTTGGCAGGTACTATGTATAGCTTAAGTAATGTAGGAATGAACTACTAAAAAATCTCCATACCCTTCCATCATTAAGAGTGGTCAGAAAGTACCATGTAGCTTCTAAGAAATACTCTAGCCTGGCTTATAAATCTAATGTAAACTCAGATTAACTAAACCCTGAAAGAGGCTATTAAAAATGTTCCAATTTGAGCACCCTGGCTTCTGTGCTGGGAACTGTAGCGAAGGCAGTGCTATGGAAATGACCCCATGGTGTTAAGAGAAACATGCAGCCCGTGTTGTCAAATGCCCCAAATTTCCGGTGACTAAGGGAAAGAAAGGCATTGGTTAGGTTAGAGCTACCACTGAAACTACAGCAACCAATGATTCTAAGCAAAAGCAATCAATTCAAATTCAAAGTCCGGGATCCACAGAAACCAAACCTGGACACTAATGCATCACAACAGAAATGACAGCACAAGACTTTAGATTTTTTTTATTATTCAAAAAAGCTTCATTTTTATTTAGCTTTCTGACTCTGTGCTTGAGCCTTCAACACTTTCACAACGATTTTCTGCTCCTCAATAAGAAAAGCCCGCTTGATCCTAGAAAGGAGAACATTAAATGAGTACAGTTTCCAAAAAAGGACTTTATTAACACACGGCAACAACAGTACCATCAACAAGAGCAAGATAAAGGTACTCAGAAAAGTAAATGAAACCACAAGACTAAGAACTTCAGCAGAGAAATGATACGGATTCTTTCAGTCCATTTCCTGGCTATGTGGGCATTCAAAGCGGGCTAGTTTTCTGTCCTCGGCCAGCAGCACCTGTCCTACTCTTGAGAAGCGATAAACTCCAAAACCACCCCCACAGGAACTGCTCCCTGCCACTCTCATTTAACCTAATTTATTACGATCCAGGACTAAACGTCTTTGATTGGCAAAATGTCTTTGAATGTTTTAGCCTCATTATTGAGAATCTCCAGTAAAAAATATAGAAAGAAGGAATTATGTGCTGGGAACCAAAATGAAGTGGTAAATGTTATTAGCAAGAGGCATTTCATCAAAAGCAAGGGTTTAAGGGACTATGAGTTAATGAGTTCCTATGAGCTGCGGTCTTTTTTTTTTTTTTTTAAAGATTTTTTTTTTGAAGATTTATTTAGTTATTTATACAAGCACTGGGTACAGTCAGAAGCGCGGGAGGGTGAGAGAATTCACCAGAGCCAGAACAGGGAGCAGAGCAGGCAGAAGGACCGAAGTACACTGCTGAGGGGAGCAGCGGGCGGCAGGAGAGGTCTGCACGCCATGTGGGGACCCTCGCCCGGCAGCCAGGGATTGAACCAGTGCTGCAGAGGCTGCGGGCAGCTTCGCAGCCCAGCGCTCAACCGCTGTGCCACCAAGGGAGGCCCCGAGCTCTGGTCTTGTGGAAAGGGCCTCTGTTATGGCACAGGAGTGATCCCATACTTACTTCACAGGGTTTCAGAAATACTAAGTTTGGAAGGAGTTGTAATTTCTGGACTTCAAGCCTCCATTTAGAGGAGGAGCATTCTATCCCATCCCCATTATAGCACGCACAGGCGAGGGACACATACATGCTCACTAGCATTTGCTAAAAATCAAAGTCACCTCCAGAGAAAAAGCAATTCATTCTCCAGGGAAACCTGTCCCACCCATGGCACCAAGGCTGTAAACTATTCTCAAAGCTCTAGCATTTCCAACACCTTCATTTCCAAGATGATCACACTTGAGAAATACAACAGATGTCACCCTTACTCAGGAAACAATTGCCCTAAACTTACCCAGAGCAAAAACAGATGTGTCCAGTATCAACAGGTAATGCTAACCATCCCTAGGTCTACATAAGTCTACATCTAAATCTTTAGGAACTAGGGCCAGTGAACCTTGTTTTCAATGAATGTGTCCACGTGCTTAGAGTCAACCAAGTATGGGAACCAAAGACTGGCAAAGGGCCAAACACCACTTGTTTGAGCCTCATGACCCAGTCATCTCCAAGGCACCTTCAACCTCTTCTCAGTCCCACTTCAGAATCCCAACAGATCAATGCCTGCACTGACCTCTGAACCTTTAACCTAAAATTTATTCACTCATTATTCTACTTGAAATAACTGAAAAGCAACTACTCCTCTGCACCAATTTTTCTTGTGGAGTCCTATCACCTCTCAAATCCTTTCTCTTCTCTTTGGAGATAATTTAAAGTAGCCAGTGGGGTTCATAAAGAGCAAGGGTCTCCACCGACAATAAATACTGGCACTGCCCCTTCCCACCAGTTATGTGAATTTAACCAGTGAGGCCTGATTCCAACAAGAGTGAGAACAACTCTGCCCTGGTGGACTGTGTTCATCGTATAGACACTAAGCAAGCGTTACTGATCATCTCATCAACTCCGCTGCTTCCAAGACACTACCACCACTTTTACACATCCCAGAGACCCAAGTGCCATACCCGGAACACGCTCCTACCCCCACTTCCCTCTGCATCCCGCCTGCTGATCTTAAAGCCAGTATCATTTCTTTAAGCTTTGAAAATGGAAAATGTTTCAAGCACTCGCCTTTCTTTCAAGGAATGACTTCACTAACCAACCACCCGTGGGTTTTATCTCTGGCATATCACAGGTTTCCTGTGCCCTGTTTAAAATACATCAATGCCCACACCTTTGAGACCTAAACTAGAAATCTGCCCCTTCTGCCTTTCTTGATCTGCTCTTTTCTTGTCTACTGATGCCTGCGCAGTGCTCTGCTGCAGCCACACCAGAATCTCCTCTTCTGCTCCATCTACCTGATGACCAAATTACTAACAGTTTTCTACTCACCTCTCCCCAACTTCAGGCCCTTTTAATTTCTACACCTAGCACAAAAATGCCCCCCCAATTCCAACTGGATTAATCTGAAGTGGTAACCTTCCCTTTAATTTGTATAGTAGCAAATACCCACAGTGAAGGAAAGATTC
Source organism: Talpa occidentalis (assembly GCF_014898055.3). Taxonomy (NCBI): domain Eukaryota; kingdom Metazoa; phylum Chordata; class Mammalia; order Eulipotyphla; family Talpidae; genus Talpa; species Talpa occidentalis. The sequence continues at coordinate 97,027,366 of NW_023601322.1, forward strand.
TTAGGGATCTTCCCTTATTTTTCACAGTATTCTGCTTAGCACGCAGTGTAACACTCTCTCACACAAATACACACATGCTAAAGAAAGTCTACTGACATTAACAGTAATATTTACCTGTCCCGGACACATTTAGCACACATGGAGCCACCATAGGCCCGGCTGACGTGTTTTTTCGTTTTAGACAGTCTCATAAGGACTTTAGGTCTCACAGCACGAACCTGCATAAAGAAAATAGAGATTCTTTTGAGATGCTTTCCCAGAAAAAGAAATTGCCCTAGGTTTTTGGTAGGTAGTAAGTACAAACACTGAACTACATTACAAAAGTGGTAGGCTATTTATCACAAAGGCATTTCCCTGACTTTTCCATGTAGGTTTTTAAAGAAATAGTAAAAAATTCACCCCTGTTCTGTTATTACAAGTACCGTGATCGCTTACCCCTCGAAGACGGCCTGGGCACACACCGCATGCAGATTTTGGTGCTTTCCCAACCTTCTTGGTATAAAGGTAAACAATTCTATTGCCGGGTGTGCGGGACCTGGAAGTGGGAGAATAGATAATAGCTCAGAATTTTGCAGCACAAGCGACAATACGTATTTTAAATCGGAGACATACTTACAGCCTAGTTTTGTTCGAGGCTGTATTGTAGGAGAGCCTACGGCGGTAGGTCAAACGCTGGACCATCCTGAAGGCCTACATAAGGGAATAAAACTGCATTATGGAATTCACAACTTAAAACAGCATCATAAAACTTATACATCATCCGTATCTAGTTCTACGTGGAAAATCTTATGCAAAAAGGAGTGTAAGTAAAAGATTTCACGTTTTAAAACACACACACACACACACACACACACACAGGTTGGTAAGAAGAGTAAGAGGCAGTGTTTGTTTTCTTGATGGTAATCAAATGGGGCTCTTGATTAATTCACATTACCAGGCTTCTCGCTCAAGGTCTGTCAGAAGGGGTGTCTGCAAAGCGCTACCAATACGCATGTCTGAGAAAAACTGGTTTTAAGGGACAGCACACCTGAGCATATACCGGGAAAATCTACAGAAACTGACTTTTTGTCTAGTTCCCATAGCTTTCATCAGGATTAAATGACAGCAGCCATCCCGGCCGACACAGTTCTCGGCACATACACGACGAGGGCTGTGTCCCGCCCCAAGGCAGCATCGGGGTGAAGTGCCGAGACTAGTTTTGGTACCAAGAACAACGTCACTGGGTCGTGGCTGGACTAAATGTCTCATTTAGCAACCCAAAATAACACAAAACGTCACTCGAGAGTCGACTATGCACATACGCACACGAACGACGCTGCTTTTCAGTGAGTGACCCCGGCTGGCATAAAAACACACGCAAGATTTGAACCAACCTAATTCCCGTCCCCCATGCCACCGGCCCCGGCAGAGCAAGCTTTCTGTGCCCACGACCCGACCGCCCCCATAAATCCTTAGGACGTCTCCCAGGCTGGCGCGAAAATGTGGGCCTAAGGCATAAACCCGTCGCGTGACTTCGCGGAGACGTAACCAGCTAGACCACAGCTCGTCTGTCTCCAGACCTCGAAGGCGCCACTGTCCCGGCAGGGGAGCTCCGGTTACTCCGGACAGAGGGGCGGTCCGAATCGAGGGGTTTCCAAGCCAAAGGCCGGGGACTTGCTCGCCACTAGACTTCCCTCCCGAGCCCTTACCCCCCACGCCAGCTCAAAGGCTGCGCCTGAAGGCTCCCGGTTCCCTTAGCTCGCCGGATGGCGGCCGATCGTAAAGGGAGTAGAACTAGGAGAAGTAGAAGAACCACCATACCTCCAGACACCGTCCCCGGAAGAGGAAAGAGGAAGAGCTAGCGAGTTCAAAGGTCAAATATGGCCGCGCAGGACAGGAACTTACCTCAGAGCCAGAGGCGCGGCTGAGAGCGCGCCGCCATGTTGTACGGAGGCCCCGCCTCCCCGCGGGAGGGCGTGGCTCTGAGTGCCGCCATGTTGTACGGCACGCGCCTCGCGGGCCTCCGCGACGCCTCAGAAGCTCCTGAGGAAGGCTCTAGAAACCAAAGCCCTGACGGAGGAGCTGCTTGGGTCTGGGCCGTAAGAAAGTCACTTGACAAAACTGTTCTCAAAGGGCCTACCACATGTTGCACCCGAATTGAGCCAATATGGGGGTCGCCCCAAGTTTCCGCCCCAGTCCCGTCTGGACCAGGGGACCTTTGGGGAGTTGCTGCTGCCCCCGCGCCTTCCTCTTCCCTGGCGTCCGTTGAGGCGCGCGGTTTCCACAGAGAAGCTGGAGCCCGTGGCGGCCCTGACGGGGGTCGCGCCCCGGCTCGGGACGGACATGCCCGGGCGGAGGCCGCGGCCCGTGGGCCCGCGCCAGGCGCTCCCGGCCTGCTCCGCGCGCCCGTGCGGCCTCCCCGGCGGCGGCGAGCGCGCGGGCGTTCTGAGGGGCGCCCTCAGCCCCCTCCCTGCGGCCGAGCGGCTCGGGCCGCCCCAGAGAATGCGCGCGGGCCCAGAGACGCCGTCCACGCAGCTGCGCCTCCAGAGCGGGCCCGAGCGCCAGGCCCGGCCGCCCCGAGCCCGCTGAGGAGGCCTGTGGAGCGGACCCTCCCCCCCACGCGGCCCCACCCGAGGGCGCCGGTCCCCACGCTGGAGCCTCGTCCGGGCAGGCGGCGACTGAGGACCCCGGGGAGGGCGGACGAGAGCGGCGCGGGCCACGCGGGCGCCCCGCCAGGTGAGGAGGGGCCGGGGCGCTGAGCCTCCCCGCCCGCCGGGCCTCCCCGGGGTGCCCCCTGGATTTTCATAAATTGTTCTGCGTTATGTTTTATTCTTTTTTTTTTTTTAAAGATTTATTTATTTATACAAGCACTGGGTACAGGCAGAAGCGCGGGAGGGTGAGAGGATCCACCAGAGCCAGCGCGGGGAGCAGAGCAGGCAGGAGGGCCGAAGCACACCGCTGAGGGGAGCAGCTGGCGGCGGCCGGGCCGGGGATCGAACCGGTGCTGCAGAGGCCGCGGGCAGCTTCGCAGCCCAGCGCTCAACTGCCTGCGCCACCGCGGAGGCCCGTTATGTTTTATTCTTACTGCTGCACAGAATTCCATGGAGCCGGCAGACCGCATTCTCCTGTGTGGACGCTGGGGTTCCTGAGTTTGCACCACCGTGAACCAGGAGGCAGCGAGAGCCCAGGACGTGTATGTGGGTGACGATGCTGTGCAGCTTCCAGTTGGGTCTATACCTCGACGTGCTGGGGGGGCTCAGGGTAGGGGGAGCCCAGAGTAGGGGGGGCCGGATGGCACCACGGTTTCTGCCCCTTGCTGATCCCCTCCTAATTACATTACACAGCACAAGGATTTGCTTTTAGTCATTAATTTTTTAAAAGATTTATTTATTTATGCATACAAGAGCTGGTAGTAAAAAAATATAGGGGTCAGAAAAATAAGATAAAACTCCTTACTTTGTGGAGCAAAGTGGTGTGGGGGTGAGAGGACTCACCAGAGCCAGAGCGGGGAGCAGAACAGATTGACCAAAATACACTGCTGAGGGGAGCAGCGGGCGGCAGGAGAGGTCTGCGCGCCATGTGGGACCCTCACCCAGAGGCTGGGAAGCAGCCGGGGATCGAGCCAGCGCTTCAGAGGCTGTGGGCAGCTTCGCAACCCAGCGCTCAACCGCTGCGCCACCGGGGAGGCCCCTTCTTAGCATCTATAAAGATGTTAGTGACATTTTCTCCTTAGCGCAGTTAATGTAGTGAATAATATTTGGGTATGAGGAGGTGGGGAATGTTTTCTAATCTGCCGAAGACCTCACGGTGTCCCTGTCTCACTCCACAGGAACAGCTCTTGTCTGTTCTTCTGCCTGGAATGATTTTCCTCCATATCTCCATGGCTCACTCTCATTTCCTTTACTTCTTTGTTAAAGGTCACTTTTTCAATGAGATCTTTTCCTAACTACGCTTTAAACTACGTTTTTCTATCCTCCATTGGTACTCCTTGTTCCCATGCTATTTTTTCCTGCACTTACCACTTTTCCAACATGCCATATATTTACTGTGTTCAGTATATGCTGTTATATATCATTAGAACTGTGCTCCACAAAGTAAGGAGTTTTATCTTATTTTTCTGACCCTTATATTTTTTTATTACCTAAAACAGTGCCTGATCCATAGTAAGCACTCACAAATATTTTTTAAGGTATTGAATGAGATTGGGGATCTGTCAAGGAACGGTGAGAGAGAGCTTTTAGACTTGAGCCTCCTATTCAAGAAGAGCTTGAAGAACTGTGACATTATTTTGGGATGGGATTACATTTGCAGTAATTGAGATACAGCAATGAGGCGGAGAGATTTTCATTGTAGAACTGGTATGCTTTGCCCCATTCCTGGATGTCCCATGCTATAGTATATCATGAACTAATGCATTTTAATAATCCTGTCATGATTTATTAGCTCAGTTATATTACACTGTATTCTGTAAGCATTAACTGGCTCCCTGTAAACATTTAAAATGTGTCATGGTCTTGGTGATCTTGTTTTGGCATGTTTTCATGTTTCAGTTTGTACTGGGAACTTCCAGAAACGTGGCACGAGAGACCCAGGCATTTTTCAGTCTGTCAGAAGCCACATACCTGCCTTCTGAACTGCTGTTAAGCCTAGTTGACTGTGTGACCTGCGTCTCTGATTGCATTGCCAGTGCGAGCTGTAACTCAGAGATAATTTTTGCAACAAAGAGTTAAAATTCCAGAGCATTTTAACTATTCTGAATTTTAGAAATAGGAATTTGAGACAAATTAGATTTTTCTAATAGAAATGTTCTGAGCCTAAAGCCCTAAAGAGGAGTAAAGAAACCAATTAACTTTAATTTAAATAATCATGTCTTAAGTAGCAAATGAACCAAGTTCTATTGTTAAAGGACAACTGTATTAAATCCCTGAAAGGTTGGCTTCAAAATGACATTAATGCAGTGGTTTCATGTCTCATTAATGAAATAAGTTTCTAGTGGTCATTGCAGCCTCTGTTTGTTGTCTTACTAGGCATTGTGACTGAGAGCAGGAGAGGGGAAAGATTGAGAGATCAAGGACGAAATAGTTGTGTGACATTCCTCCTTGACGTTCCCATTGTTACTAACTTTTTTCGAAAGCAACAGAACAAAAAGGCTAATAATTGTGTTCCTGGGAAAAAATACTGCAGGCAAATATGAGAGCCAGAGCCACTTCGTTTCTTATTCCAGAGCTTCTGTTTATATTTGCTATTTAAAAATTATATATTTCTGAGGATTGATTTCACTATTTATAACTACAATGACTGAATTTCAGCCAACGTCTATAGACGTTGAAGCAACCATCAGCAGTGTATTGTGAGGTATATCTTGTGCTGAAACCTCACAGTGGGTTTATGCCTGGAATGTCTTTTGGATGAGTTTCTGTAATAAAGAACAAGGAACCTGGGTTTGGCACACACAGAGTTTCAAGCTGAATTATGGGAAGCTTCAACCTGTGCTTGAAGGCTTCAAAATCTTCCCCTGCTTTTTTCCTCCTCAAGTGCTACCTTAGTGACCTTAGGGAAGCAAGTTTATGTGGCTGAGACCGTCTCCTCTATAATATGGGGGTCATTATCCTGAATTCCCAGCGTACTGGGAGAATGACCCGAGGGGAAGCTGTGCCTGGAGCTGCCCCACGGTGAAGCTTAAATGGCCACCTTGGTATTGGTTACTAGAAATGAAATGCTGCTTTCTGTTCTCTCTAATTAACCAACTGTGTTACATCTTGCACTTTATTTACTACGTTTGTTGTGTTTTCAGAGAAACTTTCTATTTCCTTGTGGTATTTTGGGGAAGAAGTTATAGTAGCTACTGTCAGGTCTACTGAAGTGAAAACAGTGTGGATTGGCAGAAAAGGGCAAACATAGTTAAAAGTGGAGGTAGATTAAAGCCTTGACTTTCTGGAGATATTTTTGCTTCAGAACATAGCTATTGCCTTTCTGGCAACAGGGTCCCGTGCTTTTGTCCAATTATTTATGCAAATTAAGGCAATTTTCTTCCTATGAAGGACTTGGTAAAATGAAGTTATGGAAAAATGCAGCACATTCCACTCTTGCTTGCTCAGCAGCATTACTATTTTGTAGCAGGAGGAAAAGTAAAATTGCAGAATGCTCCTCCTCCCCCGCATAGAAAAATATAATATCATGTTTATGTTGAAACTTTTTCTTACAAAATGTCATAACCCCTTACGAAAGAGAATTAAAATCCAGTTATTTTAATTTACATCTAGCCACAAGATAAGTAAAGTTATCATTGAAATTCTAATTAAATGGGATGATTGACTAAGGTAGCACATCAAAGAAGAGAAGTGAATATGATAAGTCGAAGACTTATTAATTAGTCTGCGTGGAAGAAATTCCAGGGATGTCAAGCTGAGCCTGCTGCAAGGAGAAAAAAAGCAGACAAGAAAACGTTCGTTTCTTTGAAGTTAGGAACTGAGATAGTGATGGAGGTAATTGTGTCTGACTGGATCCAGTAATGAAGAGCTGTAAATCAGACCTCAGAATCGAAGGAAAGATTCAAGTAACACATGTGGCTGCCCCCCTGCTGCGAAGAAACAGAATGCAGAGCGCACTAATTGACCCACCCTATTTCCCAGTAGTTCTCTGTTATTATTTATTAATTTTTAATTTCTGAATTATTTACGTCCTGGGAAATTATTCTTGACAGCCTGTTAGGCATGCCAAAGTTAATGGAGGATGAAAGGACTGGTACCAGAATTAGCAGGGATGTAGTCACAGGCTACTGGATTTAATGATTTTGGAAAGAAAAATTGATTTCACACAGCGTGTCACTTTATACTACTTTAGGGATACACCAGCTATTTGATTAATTGAGGAATAACCAATTCAAAGTATATTTGAAGTGTAAATGAGTCACACTGCTCAGCTGTTTATTTTTCCCCCTTTCTGAGAGATCTGAATTTTCCTGAAGCTCATGATTAAAAGCTGATGAAGACACACTCATACGCTTTGAATGCACACCTGTTTGATTCATATTAAAATCAGAAGGGAGGAAAACCCTGAAATAAGAGAGAAGATATTTTCACTCTTCTCTCTTCTTTCTAATCTCTCTCTTTCTCTTTTAAAAAGATTTATTTATTATGCATACAAGAGCTGGAGTATAGGCCAGAGGTGTGGGGGGTGAGAGGATTCACCAGAGACAGAGCGGGGAACAGAACAGGCAGACTGACTGAAATACACTGCTGAGGGGAGCAGCAGGCGAGTCAGGAGAGGTCTGCTGCACCATGTGGGTTGCTCCCTGGCCGGCAGGGATCGACCTTGTGCTGAGAGGCTGAGGATTGCTTTATAGGTTGCATCTTAACCCCTTGCACCATAGGAGACACCCTCCCTTCTGATCTCTTTATGTGAATCTTTACTCCAGTGTGTAGTAGCGCAGTGATTGCGACCTGCATCCGTTAACAGCAGACTCCAAAAAATTTCTCTTTTTTCCCATGGCCTGGGAGCATGGTTAGAATGAAGCAGTGCTTGCTAGTGAATAGAAGGAACAAATAGAAGAAAATTGTATTAAAGAGAAACAATGGGGCCTCCCCGGTGGTGCAGCGGTTGAGCGCTGGGTTGCGAAGCTGCCCACGGCCTCTGCAGCGCCAGTTCGATCCCCGGCTGCTCCCCGGCCACCGGAGGAGGGTCCCACATGGCGCGCAGACCTCTCCTGCCGCCCGCTGCTCCCCTCAGCAGTGTACTTCGGTCCTTCTGCCTGCTCTGCTCCCTGCTCTGACTCTGGTGAATTCTCTCACCCTCCCGCGCTTCTGACTGTACCCAATGCTTGTATAAATAAATAAAAAATAAATCTTTAAAAAAAAAAAAAAAAGAGAAACAATGGCTTTACTGAATAAGAAAGAATCTGGTTGGAAGATGAGTCAGGCAAAATATGCGTATCACCACCCGACCTAAAAGCTCTGTGGCTTCTTCCTTTCTGGCCAATCTCATCAGCTGCTTGGTGTCTACCACTACCTTTTTTGTTCATCACTGTTTGGCTTAGTTCCCTGACTGGTCTCCTTAAGTCAAATTTCCTCATCCACTGTTTTCTTCACCAGTGCTTCTCAAAGTTTAATGTGCACATAGATCCCTTGGGGGGTGGTTTACTCTTCAGGTTGAGATTCAGTGGGAGGGGGTGCTAAAATTCTGTTTTTCAGATAGGCTTCCAGATGTAGCTCATCATGGTTCCTGACTAGTCTTTGAGCTGCAAGCTTTTGCAAAACTCTGACAGATTCATTTTTCATTAAAATATGGCTTCAAACGCTCTGCTTTTAACTCTCATTCAGAAACCTCAAGTAACTTTCTGTGCCTACAGTTAAACACAGGTTCCTCAACCCCACACTCCAGATCTTCCTAATCTGATTGCTACCTGCAACCTGGGTATCTCCTGCATTTCCCTGCTCCGTACTTGTGGCTATGCTGTTTCTTCTTCCTGAAAGAACTCTGTCTTTGGAAATTGAACCAGTGCCTCAAGGCATATTTCAAATAGCACATCCCCAGATCAAATGTGATACTTTCATCTCTTCTCCTTATGTATGAGATGTTCCTGATTTTGCTAGAGATCTGTGTTATAATACTTTTATTTTGCATTATAGTAATAGTTTTGACATGTTTTCCTTGCTAAATGGGGGAAGTTTCAGATTTTATTCATTTTGTCTTCTTTAAGTTCTCCCTGCAGGAAAAAAAGCAAGGTAGGACTGTATAAATCAAATGCATTTTATTTATCTTTAAAACTCCAGTGTTGAGCATATATCTTAAGGAATGATTGAACCTTGGCTCCACCATCTCTCAGAATGATATATCATTGAAAGAAATTAATTTGAATTTACTCTTTTCTCATAGATTGTTTGACCTTTCAAAGCACAGTTTCACACAGCTGGGGGCTGTACTATCAGGAGCAGCAGAGTCTGGAGGTTATCCCTAAAGACTCGTAGCTGTTCATTATTGGTCAAACCCCTATGCAAGTCTTACATTGAAAGGGCTACTGTAAAGGCAGGTTTTCTACAGCGCAGGTTTTCTAGGATCCAGCAGACCGGGCAAAGGAGGAGTCAGAGTCCTGGAGCCCTTAGTGGCTTTTGCAGGCTTTTATTGGGGTTTACCAGGTACACAGCAGGTGGGGTACTGGGGGGCCTGGAGGCTGGCAGGCCTTCCAGCCCCCAGCAAGTCTTCGTTTTATCCGGGCTCTCCGGAGTTCTCTGCTTCTCTCTCGGCTTCTGCTACTTCTTTCTTGGCTTCTCTTTCTGGTCCTGCTGGCGTCCCCATGACGCCGCCCTTAAAAGCCCAGTCTCAGCCCAGGTGAATCCCATCTACCTATGCCCACACCCTACTCCAGGTGCTGCCATCAGGCCTGCATTCAGCACTGCAGATCCGTCATCTATCCTGCTGGCGGGAAGGCAGAAAAGCCTGACATTTTTCCTTACCCTACAGCTACTTTACTGGGCTCTGGGTCATGTGATTTAAGTATTATCCAATTTATTCACCTCATGAGACCAGATAACTGTCTAAAATGAACAGACGCATTTTCACTCTATTATACACCTAAAGTATTCAGTGAGAACAGACTTTATAAAGAAAAGATAGCTATGAGGTTGGTAGGGTGAGGTGACATGTGTCTGAGGAGATGTGTATTTGCTGAAAATATCTCAGTATTGTCCAGTTTATTACTTAAAAATTTTTTTTTTTTGCAAAACAGATTTTTTTTCATTTTACTGTGCTGCAGCAAACTTCAGTTTCTGTTCCTTACAAACCTGTCGGTCTTCCTGTCTTTCTCTTTTTTCAATCGGTCGAGTTTTGATACTAGTTTCTGTATTTCTACTTGATTCTGCCTCATTAGGATGCCTTCATTTTATACTTAACATTTAACGTAGATTCTCTCATTTTTATTTTTTTTTGTGGTACCCTCGCCGGTGGCCGGGGATCGAACTGGCGCTGCAGAGGCTGCGGGCAGCCTCGCAACCCAGGGCTCAATGGCTGCGCCACCAGGGGAGGCCCTAGATTCACTCATTTTTAAGTAGAAAATGATGTTATATTATATTACATCTATATTAAAGATATTTAATTTTTTCTCTTACAAAGAGAAACTAGACTTTGTGGCCAGCAGACCTGCCTTTCATCTACCTTTACAGACCTACCTTTAAAATTACTGGCGGGGAAAGGAGGGATTGGGGTAAAAATCAGGGGGTTGCAATTGTATGGGGAATATAAAAATAAAAAAATAAATTAAAGAAATTACTGGGGGGGGCCTCCCCTGGTGGCGCAGCGGTTGAACGCTGGACTGCGAAGCTGCGCGCAGCCTCTGCAGTGCTGGTTAGATCCCCCGCCCCTGGGCGAGGGTCCCACATGGCGTGCAGACCTCTCCTGCCACCCACTGCTCCCCTCAGCAGTGTACTTCGTCACTCTGCCTGCTCTGCTCCCCGCTCTGGCTCTGGTGAATTCTCTCACCCTCCCGCGCTTCTGCCTGTACCCAGTGCTTGTATAAATAAATAAATAAATCTAAAAAAAAATTCTATTAAAAAAAATTACTGGGGAGGAAGGGCGGGGTGAGGAAGGATTAGGGTCAAAATAAGGGGGTGTGGGGCCTCCCCGGTGGCGCAGCGGTTGAGCGCTGGGTTGCGAGGCTGCCCACAGCCTCTGCGGCGCCGGTTCGATCCCCGGCTGCTCCCCGGCCACCAGAGGAGGGTCCCACATGGCGCACAGACCTCTCCTGCCGCCCGCTGCTCCCCTCAGCAGTGTACTTCGGTCCTTCTGCCTGCTCTGCTCCCCGCTCTGGTGAATTCTCTTGCCCTCCCGTGCTTCTGACTGTACCCAGTGCATGTATAAACAAAACAAACAAACAAATAAATAAATAAAACATGCCTCTATAAAAAAAAAAAATAAGGGGGGGTGGGTGCAATTGTTTGGGGAATATAACCAAAATGAAAATGCATACATTGTGCAAAAAATGAAAAATGATGTAAGAATTATATAAAATAAAATATTAAAATAAATAAATAAAAAATAAATAAAATTACTGGAGGACATTCTCTAAATGAAATGTTAACAGTAGACCTAGAGCTTCAGAAAGGAAGAAAGAACAATGGAATGGGTAAAAATAGGGATAAATAGAACAATGGAATGGGTAAAAATAGGGGTAAATAGACTCCACCTCATGAGTTTTTTTAATATCATGTTTGATAGTTTATATTAGTTTCCTATTGCTGCTGTAACAAATAACCAAAACATGATGACTTAAATATCACAAATTTATCATCTTACTGTTCTTAAGGTCAGAAGTCCTTCAGATAACTTCTCCAGCAAGGTGTCGTCAGGGCTGCCTTCCTTCTGGACATTCTAAGGGGAAATCCATTTCCTTGCCTTCCCCAGCTCCTGAGGCCACCTGCTCTTCTTGGCTCTGAACTCTCCGTCAATCTTCAAAGCCAGTAATGTTGGCCGGTCCTCACACTGCCATCGCTTCAGTTTTCTCTTCTGCTGTCCTCTCCCACTTGTAAGTAGCCTTATGACTGCGTTGGGCTCACTTTGATATTCTGGTATAATCTCTCTATATTAATGTCAGCTAATTAACTGACTCCATCTGCTGTCCTCATTCCTCTTGGTCATGTAACCAAACACATTCACTGGTTTTGGGGATTAGATTGTGGACCTCTTTTGGGGAGAGGATGTTATCTGACTACCACAGAGTTAAAATGAGCGTCTGATGGGGTGCTCAGTGTATGTACAGGAGACATGGAAGCCGTTGCCTTTAAGTGTGTCCTATCAGCCTCCACCCAGGCTGTGTTTGAGCACTAGACACAGCTCTGGGCAACGCGTCTTCTTTTTTCCAGCACATAGCTTTATCCTGGGGTGTTTGCTCCTTTGTTAACAGGTGCTCAAATTCTGTTTACTGAATTGTGTTCATTTGTTTCCATTTTAACCTTGAAGGGACAGGTGGTAGGTATTTTGAAGATCCTGCTCTGTAAGAGACACGAGTGATCTGACCCTGCTTTCCCTGAGGGCTGGAGAGGTCCATCGGTTGCATATTTGGAACTTCAAATTCAAACCAGTAATCATCACTCTGCACCCTGCTGCTATCGTTCTCCTGTAGTACACTTTCTGTCCTGCACGTCGGCCCTGTGTGCCCCCTTATCCAGCACAGAGCTAAAGTCCTCGATGTGGGTACGTGTCCCTGAGTCAACAACCACTTCATACAGCTGCTGCCTCTCACTCTCCTGGGCTGTGCAGTCCTGGTATTGCAGTAAATACAGCTCAGTTGAAGTTTTTCCTACTTGTTTCCTTCACACGTTGGCTCCCGATGTGTCCCATCGTTGTCCATTTATCTCTGAGGGGTGTTTGACTGTTCTCTGCTGCAGTGAAATGGTGAGGAGGGATGGATCTCCAGAGATTAATGCAGAGAAAAAAGTCCAAAGGTATCTATTAGGGATTCCATTTATGCGGTCACAAGTTTTAGAAATGCAGGGCAAACGGTTTTCAGGGCACAGGGATAGGGGATTCGGTAGAAGGAGTGGAATGGATTAGACAAGGACAACACAAAGGGCCTGAGCATCTTGCTGTGGTGGAACTGTAGCTGGGGGCCCTGCTGCTCACCTCCAGACCCCGCACTCTTTTTTTTTTTAAGATTTATTTATTTATTTATTTATACAAGCACTGGGTACAGTCAGAAGTGCGGGAGGGTGAGAGAATCTGCCAGAGCGGGGAGCAGAACAGGCAGAAGGACTGAAGTACACTGCTGAGGGGAGCAGCGGGCGGCGGGAGAGGTCTGTGCGCCATGTGGGACCCTCGCCCAATGGCCGGGAATCGAACAGGCGCTGCGGAGGCTGCAGGCAGCTTCACAACCCAGCGCTCAACCACTGCGCCACCGGAGAGGCCCCAGACCCAGCACTCTTGATCCGTGTGCTCTGTTGCCTCTTCTGGCCTGATGGCCCTCCTCACAGTTAACTTGGTGATGCTGGCTGCTGTGAAAGACTATTTAGGAAAGAAAGTAAGAAAGTGGGAGAGGATTAAGAAAGCAGAAGAGAAAATAAGGGAAAGGAATTCTTTTTTTTTTTTTTTAATTAATAAATTTTATTTTTATATTCCTCATACATTTGCAATCCCCCCATTCTGACCCCAATCCCTCCCCTCCCGCCCCCCCACCCCCCAAAAAGTGTCTCTGGTTCATAGTTTTTGTTGATTTTGATTTTCACTTTCTTATAGTTATTCATTTTCCTGGTCCCTTATTTAAGTATTCTAGATTCCTGCTATGAGTGAGACCATCCGGTATTTTTCTTTTTCTTTTTGGCTTATTTCACTGAGCATGATCCCTTCCAGCGCCATCCATGTTGCTGCAAATTGCATGTGATTATCTTTTTTGAATGCTGAGTAATATTCCATGGTATATATGTACCACATCTTCTTGATCCAGTCATCTATTTTTGGGCATTTGGGCTGTTTCCAAAGCTTAGCTATTGTAAACAGTGCTGCTGTAAACATAGGGGTGCAGGTGTTCTTTGGAATTGATGTTTCTGTGTCCTTTGGGTAAAGACCTAGGAGTGGAATTGCTGGATCCTGTGGAAGCTCTATGTTTAGTAGGTCCAGAAATCTCCACACAGCTCTCCATAGTGGTTGGACCAGTTTGCACTCCCACCAACAGTGCAGAAGAATTCCTTTTTCTCCACAACCTCGCCAACATTTGTTGTTGCTAGTTTTTTTAATATGTGCCATTCTCACTGGTGTAAGATGGTATCTCATGGTAGTTTTGATTTGCATTTCCCTGATTGCAAGTGATGTTGAACATTTTTTCATATGCCTGTTGGCCATTCGCATTTCCTCTTCAGAGAAGTTTCTTTTTAGCTCCTCTGTCCATTTTTTGACTGGATTATTTTCTTTGTTGTTGTTGAGTCTCATCAGCTCTTTGCAGATTTTTGTGATCAGTCCTTTATCATTAGTGTTGTGTGCAAAAATTTTCTCCCAGTTGGTGGGGGTTTCTCTTTGTTTTTGTTATTGTCTCTTTTGCTGTGCAGAAGCTCTTTAATTTGATGTAGTCCCAGCTGTTGATCTTTGCCTTCACTATCACTGCTTTGGGTGATGTGTCTGTGAAGATGTCTTTGATATGCAAATCACGTAGTGTTTCGCCTATATTTCCTTCTATGTATTTTATGGTTTCAGGTCTTATGTCTAGTTCTTTAATCCATTTTGAGTTGATTTTTGTATATGGTATGAGGTAGTGGTCAAGCTTCATTCTTTTGCATGTAGCGACCCAGTTTTCCCAGCACCATTTATTGAACAAACTTTCTTTGCTCCAATGCATAGTCTTTGCTCCTTTGTCAAAGATTAGTTGACCATAAATCTGTGGGTTTATTTCTGGATTTTCTATTCGATTCCATTGGTCTGTATGTCTGTTCTTGTTCCAATACCATGCAGTTTTGATGATTATGGCTTTGTAGTAGAGTTTGAAGTCTGGGAGTGTGATGCCTCCATTCCCTTCTATTTTTTTTCAGGAGAGCTTTGGCTATTCGGGGTTTTTTGTGATTCCATATGAATTTCATCAATAATTGTTCTATTTCTTTGAAGAATGACATTGAAATTTTGATTGGAATAGCATTGAATCGGTATATTGCTTTTGGTAGGATGGCCATTTTAATAATGTTTATTCTCCCAATCCATGAGCAGGGGATGTCTTTCCATTTCTTTGTGTCTTCTTCTATTTCTTTTAACAGTGTTTTATAGTTTTCTTTGTATAGGTCCTTTACCTCTTTTGTTAGATTTATTCCCAAATATTTGATTTTTTTTGTTTCAATAATAAAAGGGATGGTTTTTTTGATTTTTTCTTCTTCAGATTTATTGTTTGTATATAGGAAGGCTACTGACTTTTGCGTGTTGATTTTGTAACCTGCCACTTTACTGAACTGATTGATGAGTTGAATTAGTTTTTCTGTGGAGTTTTTGGGGTTCTCTATGTATATTATCATATCATCTGCAAAGAGTGATAGTTTGACTTCTTCTTTTCCTATTTGGATTCCTTGGATGTCTTTCTCTTGTCTTATTGCTCTGGCTAGGACTTCCAGTATTATATTGAAAAGCAGTGGTGAAAGTGGACATCCTTGTCTTGTTCCAGATCTTAATGGAATTGCTTTCAGCTTTTCACCATTGAGAATGATACTGGCTGTTGGCTTGTCATATATGGCCTTTATGATGTTGAGGTATGTTCCTTGTATCCCAAGAATTTCAAGGGCTTTTATCATGAATGGGTGTTGCACTTTGTCGAAAGCTTTCTCAGCATCTATTGATATTATCATATGGTTTTTATATTTCTTTTTGTTGATGTGTTGGATAACGTTGATTGATTTTCGGATGTTAAACCATCCTTGTGTCCCTGGAATGAATCCTACTTGGTCGTGGTGAATTACCTTATGGATACACTGTTGGATTCTGATAGCTAAAATTTTATTGAGGATTTTTGCATCAGTGTTCATTAGGGAGATTGGCCTATAGTTTTCTTTTTTTGTGTTGTCCTTGTTCGGTTTTGGTATTAGTGTAATGTTGGCTTCATAGAACGTGTTAGGTATTATACCTTCCTTCTCAATTTTTTGGAAGAGTTTGTGAAGGATAGGCACCAATTCGTCTCTGAATGTTTGGTAGAATTCATTTGTAAATCCATCAGGTCCTGGGCTTTTGTTTTTGGGGAGGTTTTTGATTACCATTTCAATTTCGCTAATTGTAATTGGTCTGTTTAGGTGTACTATTTCTTCTTTATCTAGCTTTGGGTGATTGTAGAGTTGTAGGAATTTGTCCATCTCCTCTAGATTGTTGAACTTGTTTCCATATAACTGTTCATAGTAGTTATTAATTATTCTTTTGATTTCTGCTGTGTCCGTTGTGATTTCTCCTCTTTCATTTATTATCCTATTTATTTGTGCTTTCTCCCTTTTTGCCCTTGAGAGCCTGGCTAGGGGTTTGTCTATTTTATTGATTTTTTCGAAGAACCAGCTCTTGGTTTCATTGATCTTTTGGATTGTTTTTTTAGTTTCTATTTCATTTATTTCTGCTTTGGTTTTTATTATTTCTTTTCTTCTACTGGTTTTGGGTTTTTTTTTGTTGTTCTTTTTCTAGATCTTTGAGCTTCGAGATTAGGTTGTTTCTTTGAGTTCTTTCTTGTTTCTTGATGTGAGCATCTATTGCTATATATTTTCCTCTTATTACTGCTTTTGCTGCATCCCATACATTTAGGAAATTGGTGTCCTCCTTGTCATTCAATTCAAAGAATTTTTTAATTTCTTCTTTTATCTCCTCGTTAGTCCAGTGGACTTCCAGTAGTGTGGGTTTCAATCTCCACGAGGTAGGAGAGTACCTTGCCTTCTTTTTATGGTTTATTTCTAGTTTGACGCCTTCATGGTCAGAAAAGATGGTTGGTATGATTTCAATCTTGGTGTATCTGTTGATGTTTGTCTTGTGCCCCAGTATATGATCGATCCTAGAGAATGATCCGTGTGCGCTTGAGAAAAATGTATACTCAGATTTTTTTGGGTTTAGTGTTCTATAGATGTCTGTTAAGCCCAAGCACTCTAGATCCTTATTTAGAGCTTTAGTGTCTTTACTTATTTTTTGTCTTGTTGATCTATCCATTGTTGATAGTGGTGTGTTGAAGTCTCCCACTACGTATGTGTTTTCTCTGATGTCTGTTTTCAGAGATGCCAATAGTTGTCTGATATATTTTGGTGCTCCTTCGTTTGGTGAATATATGTTAATGAGTGTTATTTCTTCTTGAAGTATTGTCCCCTTGATCATAATGTAGTGACCATTGGGGTCTCTTTTTATCTTTTTAAGTTTGAAATCTGTTTTATCTGATATGAGTATAGCTGTTCCTGCCTTCTTTTTTGGTCCATTTGCTTGTAGAATTGTTTTCCATCCTTTAACTTTGAGTCTATTTTTATCTTTTGCAGCTAAATGTGTTTCCTGGAGACAGCAAAAGGTTGGGTTTTGTTTCTTAATCCAGCCTGCAACTCTGTGTCTTTTTATTGGAGAGTTTAGTCCATTTACATTTAGAGTTAGTATTGATATGTTAGCATCTGTATTTGCCATTGTGTTTGTCTTTCCTTTGATTTTATTTATTTATTATTTTAATAACTTTCTTTGGCCTTCTTTTGTTGTTATTCGTCCCTCTGAGGTTCTGGCTTTAGGACTCCTTGTAGTATTTTTTGGAGTGGGGGTTTAGTCGTAATAAAATTCCGGAGTTTCTGTTTGTCTGGGAAGGTCCATATTCTTTCTTCAAAGAGGAAGGAGAGCTTTGCGGGATAGAGTATTCTTGGTTGGCATCTGTTTTCTTGGAGTCTGTTGACTATGTCCCTCCACTCTCTCCTTGCCCGTAGTGTTTCTTCAGAGAAGTCTGATGTCAGTCTGATTGGTTTCCCTTTGAATGTTATCTGTTTCTTCCCTCTTGTTAGTTTCATTATTTTTTCCTTGTCTTGGATTCTTGGGAGCTTTACTATTATGTGTCTTGCTGTATTTTTCCAGGGAAAGGAATTCTTGAGCAGCAAGGATCGAATGGGCACTGATTCCTCCAAGGTCTCTTCACGCTGGAAGGGGCTACACTGCCTTTGTCCTCTGGGTTTCTTGCTGGTGATGCTGTGGCTGAGCATAGCCTCAGGGCGCATGGGTCTGGGGTGCAATCCATAAAGTCTCCAAAGTCGCAGTCAGGGTGCAGAAGCAAACGCCCTGGCTCAGCACATCTTTCCCTTTCTAGGCTTTTTTTCTGGCTCACGCTGGTGGGAGCCTATCCTTACTCGCTTCTGAGAAAGAGAACGTGCGAGCCAAATTTTAGAGCCCTTGCATATCTGAAAATGCCTTTACCCTTCCCTCCGGTGCTTGATAATTTGGCTGAATCTAGAATCGCAGTAGGAATAATTTTTCTTGAGATTTTGAAGCTTTCCTCCCTTGTCTGAGAAATTGCAAGTAATTGTGACTTGATCTTTTGTACGCGACCTATTTTTCTCTCTGGCAGCTTGCAGGATCTTTTCTTGGTTCCTGGGGTCTGAAATGTCACGTGGTGTTCCTCGGTGCGGGTCTACTCAGGTCCACGTCTGTTGGGGGGCACTTGTGGCCTCTCTCCATGGGGCAGCTCATGCTGTCAGTGCTGAGAAATTTTTGTTGACTTATTTTCTTGATGATTTTTTCACTTTTCCTGAAAAATAACAAAAACAAAAAAACCAAACCATCTGTTACTCAAATGTTGGACTTTGATATCCGTTCCTTTTATTTTTCTTACAGCTTCTCCAGTTTCCTTCCCTTTTTCCTTTTAACTCTTTTCTCAGAAGCTTCTTCAACTTTAACTTCTGACTCTTATTTTTTCAATTTTGTCATTTTTTAAATTTTCAAGACCTCTTTTTACTCTCTGACTCTTCCCCCTTTTGCCCCACAGGTAATTTTTTTTTTCCTGGTTTCCCTGAGGATGTTAATAGTTTGGTCAAAGTTTTCTCCTCTGTATGGTCTCCTTTCTCCAAGTTGCAGCCTTCTGTTTATCATTTTTGATCTCTCCCCTTTATGTGAGAGTCTTCCTCAGACATCTGGCTGTTCTTCTTTCTGCGTTCTGGCCGAGGAGGAGGGGCTGCAGTCGCAGTCGGTTGCTCTGTGTGCTTTGCTGAAGTGATGCCGGGGAGCTGGTCAACTCCTGACGGCAGTGTTTTTGAATCTTTCCTTTGGGTTGATTCTGTGCAGCCGAGATAACCTCCTGATGTCTTGCCAAGCAGGATATGCTCAGGCCACTGGCATTTGGGCAGCCAAGACGGGAAGAGGTGGAAGTTTTTGGGTCTTAGCATTTGATGTGTGCTGTCTGGTGCGTGCTGTCTGTGCGTGGCATGCTAGCAACGCACACTCTTTCAGCTGCGCATGGCGTCCCACAGTCCAGGGGCCGTCCTCTGTCTCCGCTCCCAAGAATCCACTGCAAACTGCGATGGAGAGAGGGCAGTGCCCAGCAGTGTGCGTGGCGAGTGGAGATAGGGCCCCAGTGGAGCAGCTCTCAGTCTCTCTGTGCTACAGCCTCCCTTGATGCCAAGAGGGACCTGGGCTGTCAGTTGTCATTCTTGTTCCAGATTTAAAAATCGTAAGCTCTTGTATTGTCTTGTGTTCTTCGTGTGGGTTTGTTTTTAAAAGAAAATCTCTTTACTCGAGACTTAATGGAATTTTGCAGGGGAGGAAAGTTAGATGTGTGGTTCTGTCTGCCATCTTACCCCAGAAAACTCGCTAGATCTGTAGAGCAGTGTGGCAGGAGTTCAGGGTAATGAGATAAAGACCGTTCCGTCTTCCGTCTCCTTTACTGTCTATCCACAACAGTGTCGAGCAATGTTTAGATAGACCGTGTATTCATTGAAGCCCTTTGCTTTTAAGAAAACTGGTTTTGAAAGTTTAAACAGTCCGAGCAGCCCCATTTTTGCCCTTGGAGCTAACTAAGTCAGAGCGTCTTTTTCCACAACCCTTGGCTAAACTTCCTGCACATGGTTTCTGGTTAAAGAACAGAAAACACCTTATTACCTATACACAGTCAGAAATGATAGGTTCCACTGACAGCAGATTCACATTATTCTTTCTCATCTGAGGGAAGTTCAGTGCCAGAGTTTTCTCTCATAAACACATAAGACAGAAAGCAAGTTTAATTTCTGGGCATAAAGTTTTTCTTGTGTCACTTATTATGCAATTACATGTGTTCATTATGGAAATATCAACAAATAGTCTTTTGGGAAGGTGCACTGGGGACTTAGCCTGAAGTGCCGTAAAAATTGGAATACATTAATTCCATTTGTGTCCCATAAAAAATGAAAAAAAGAAAACATTACTTGCATTATTACTGTTATGGACACCCAGGTTTATAAGATGGAAATTTTGTCAAGGCTCTCTCAGATTGGCCTTAAGTAACATTCACCCTTTCTTCCTATCTTCTCCTTCCCTTTCTTCCTACCTTCCCCCCACCCCTTAAACAAGTTTCTTGATTCCCAATATGTGCAAGGCTCTGACTAGTTACTGGAGCCCTAGCTGGGGAGAAGGAAGGCACTGTCCCTGCCTTCTTGTTACATGACTGCGTGTCATTACAGCGTGACTTACTGTGACGGGAGTATGAAAGGGGAGGCCCTCCCTAATCGCAGGTATAATGTTTGAGCTGAGAGCTGAGAGGAGTAAAAGATGTGGATTAGCCAAAGAGCAGATGGAGGGGCCTGGGAAAGCTTAGCAGAGGAAAGTGTGAATGCTCACTGTCGGAACAGAGAGCTGGGGCGATGGGAAGAGACAGAGAGAGCGACTGGGCAGAAAGCAGAGTACACACCATGCCCAGCTGTGATGCTCCTTCAGGAAAGGACTCCCCACAGCAGGGACAGGGGGCAGTGAATTCAGTTGCTTGGCAGTTTAATTACTCTTTATGACAGTATGTTTCAACAAAGGCTGAGGGCAGGTTTCCAAAAGATAGACCTATTTTTTTTAGTGGCCTAGATGTTTACTAGAATGCAAAATGATTTTTCTAACTGGTAGACAAGAACAGGGAGGATTCAGGGAATCCAACACCATCTATTATGTTACTTGCTCATGTATCACAATTCAGTGTTTAAAAAGAAAAAGCTCTTTAACATCCACTGTTGCTCATAGCTGAATGTAGGTGCTGTCCCAGATCATGAGGTTGGTGGCACTCACTTCAGTTTACATAAAAGGATTCATTTTCATTGAAGCAAGCAGGACATTAAGCTTACAACTTCAATTACCAATAATTAATTCCCCACACTGCAAGCCATGCAGTTTGCATTTAAAGTCCCAATGCCCAACGGATAACAAAAATCTATTTTGATCACTTTTTATTTTCATCGTTTAAGGAGTACATCTTATTTCAATTAGACATATGTATTTCCAGATTATAGGAAAGAACAAATACCCTTTTTAAAAAACCCAGGCGATTGGAAAGGGGGTAGGAGGGGGAGACTTTTGAGCTGACAAAGAAATTCTTTTTTTGTCCTGCTTTTATGGAAGGAGTACCTAATATGTAGAATCTGCTACTTCATATACATGAGCCTGTTATTTACAAGCAGATGGATAATTTCCCTAAATTTGTTTTTCCTCATGCTTTAAGTTATCCTTTGGTGACTTTTCACTCTCTGAGAAAAAGAAAGCAATTGAGCACATGATTTAAAGTGAGGCAAAATAAGTCCCACTCTAAAGCCAGTACCATCACATCAGGCATAAGGATCAGAACTCTCCAGACAGGGAAGCTTGACCCACAGATGGATAAGAGAGACTGAGCTCGTCAGGATGTTCCATAGTTTTTCTTTTGACAGGTTCTGAGCAACAGAAAGAAGCCACAGGGTATCACCAAAGCAGACACAACCAGAGCCAGAATTCTTAGAGATAAAAAGAGATGCTTGTAATTAGTTTCACCAGAAACAGGCAGATTTGTGTGGCATGCAGGGAGTAAGTTCTAAGAAACCTCATCTTTTGACTTACAAGACTTGTTCCAAATGAATATCATAATGCACAATGGAAGTGGCCATGTTAGAATAAAACCACATTTAAGTAGAGCTCAAACTAAGTAGAAACTATAAGTTTAAGTAGAAGCTATAAATTAACTGGGATTAGCTTCTACACTGGACTTTCAGGAAAAAGAACGCATTATGACTTACTTGCTTAAAGGTGATAGCTACAACAGCAAATTCTAAGGTTAGTCCACATCCATCCCAGCCTTCAGTCCATGTCTGCACAATGCTCAACATGATCAGAATCTTTTTTTTTTAAGATTGGTTTTTATTTATTTATGCATACAAGAACTGTGGTGCAGGCCAGAGGTGTAGAGGGAGAGGATTCATCAGAGACAGAGTGGGGAGCAGAACAGGTGGATTTACTGAAATACACTGCTGAGGGGAGCAGCGGGTGAGACAGGAGAGGTCTGCTGTGCCATGTGGGTCAGTTCCCTGGCTGGGGATTGAACTTAGGCCACAATGGTGATAACCTGAAACTTAACCCCTATGCCACCAGGGAGGCCCCATGATCAGAATCTTGAGTCCAGTACTCTGCAAGATCCTTAGTAGTGACACATAGAAAAAAATAAATTTGGTCCATTATACTTCCCATTCTAAGAAAACAAACTAATATATTTTTAAATAATTCTGTTAAGAAGGGTTTAAACAAGAAGAATTTTCAGAGCCTTCCTGGTGGTTTAAGGGTTAGAGTTTCAGTGCTATGAAGCTATCAGCAGCCACTGCAGCACGAGTTCGATCCCTGGCCAGGGAGCTGACCCACATGGCGCAGCAGACCTCTTCTGTCTCACCCGCTGCTCCCCTCAACAGTGTATTTCAGTAGACCCACCTGTTCTTCTCCCTAATCTCTCTGGTGAATCCTCTCATCCCCTGCACCTCTGGCCTACACCCCAGTTCTTGTATGCATAAATAAATAAATATACCTTTAATAAATAAATATACCTTTAAAAAATAAAGAAGACTTTTCAGACTACGTGAATCTTAATGATTAAAAATATTAATAGTCAGCCAAGTATTCTGGTTATTCAATCATTCTTCCCATCATTAAGTAAATATATACAATGTTGAAAGAGACCCAGCTATCAAATAAAATTTGACTGAAAGCTTTCAAATGCAAGGAGAAAAGGGAAGGACTTGCTGAATAATAAATTTTAATTTGCAAAAATAAATTCTTGATGTTCCTGAAGGCCAAGAGCCAGATCTAATACCATTTAAACACAGAAAACCAGCACTACTGTGTCATGTGTAGCTGGGTGCATTGTTAGCATAGCCAAATTATTTCTACCCTAGGAAATCAAATCCGTATGATATAATAAATAATTTCTTTTCACATGATAAGCAGAAAGCAATTTTTTAATGCAGAGTTTTTGTTAATGAACTGTGCTGATCAAGAAAAGGTAGAGAAAAAGATTTATTTATTTTGCTTTGGGAATGAAGAGCATCTATGTGACATTGATTTCTTTGTTTCTGGCTTTGTGATGTTTTCAAGGTCATGCCTTCAGCAATAACAATTAGTCACCTTGCTTTGTTACCTTCTTGCTCTATACCAACTGTTAGACATCCCCCCCCCCCACACACACACATCATTTAAGGATTTGGCTCCTTTCAATGGTCTGCTGATGTTTTCAGCACAGAAAAGCAAATTTGACCCAGGAATTTTATTGTGCTACCAAGCAAATGTGAGTTTCCAAGCACAATGGATATTATTAGCTCAAAATATCATTACTGGACCACACAGATCTGAGATCCACCCCCTACTTATAGATAGCCAAAGGGAACTGAGAGATGAGAACAACCTCAAATTTGCTTGGAAAGATAGGCCAATGATGGCGGTCCAGGACAGGGCACAGCTCAGCGCTGTGGATTTGCAATTACACAGCTCTTCTTGCCTGGGGAGAGGAGCCAGGAACACTGCTTTTTAAGATTTTATTAGTGACAAACTTCTGAAGACAGTTGCATACCGATGGTCAAAAACATCTGGGTAAGAACACAATGACTCTCAACAGAGTAGTTCTGAAAGTCAGTGAGATCTCTGTTGTTTCCAAGTTAGAACTGGAGGCAACTGTAGGCTGTCTCAGGGCTAACAGCCAGAGCTTGGAGATGCGTTTCTTTCCCTAGGTGAGAGACACCTTTTCTGGTGGTTCTGTGTTGCTCACACATTCTTGGGATGATTTTTCCCTAGAGATGATCTCACTCTCCTCTGCTCTGTGCTTCAAGTTACCAAATTACTGTTTTTGAGGTCATTACTTAGTTAAGGGTGCAAATTTTGACAGTGTAACACTAACTTTTAATGCACAGAGGTCCAGAGACTTCATTAATAACCCAAGACAGGCTTGAACTCATATCTCTTGTCTGCTGACTCCAGGACTATTCTCACTTTTCCATGCTGACTGTGTAAATCATTTCCATGTTATTCCTCAGGGAGAGCAGTGCCCTGCTTTCCCCCAACTCTCCCACCCCCTATAGGTACCCCCTTAACCTTGGAGTTCAAGGAATGCGAATACGTTCATTACATGAGAAAGAGGAATCAGTGTTGCAGGTGGAATTAAATTTGTTAATCTCTTGAGTTTAAGATAGGGATTATTTTAAACTGCTGGATTATCAGGGTGGAGCCAGTGTAATCACAAAGTCCTTGTAATGTGGACTGAAGAGGTAGAGGAGTCGGTGTCAGAGCAATGTAATAGGAGGAAGATTTGACTGGACATTACTGGCTCTGATCATGGAAGGGGGCCACTAGCCAAGGGCTGTGGGTGGTCTCTGAAAAGGTAAGAAAACAGATGTTCTCCTAGGGCCCCCGATGAGCTAGTGCCCTGCCAACAACTTCATTTTAGCCTGGTAGACTCATTGTGAATTTGACCCCTTGCCCTGTCAAGTTTCTGATGTTTAAGCCATTAACCTTGTGGAAGTCTGCTACAGCAAAGATAGAAAGCCAGTACACTCTGCAAAATGTATGAAAAATATAATCACATAATAACAAAGCTCAGTAATGCAATGCTACCTATTATTCCTTTGGGGTTTGATTTTAATATGTTGTAGCAATTAAGAATAACAGTAGAGAGGTATAATGCCTGTTAGGTGTTAAGAACTATTCTAGATGTTAAATATATTAACTCATTTAGACCTTTCAGAACATTATGCAGTGACTTCTGTTATCATCCCCACTTTATAGAGAAGACAACTGAGGCACAAGAAGCCACGCAATTTGACCAAGGTCACAGAGCTAGAAAGTTGCAGAACTGACTTTGAGCCTGGTGAGTGGCTCAGGAGTCTGTCCACTGCTTCTCTCTGTGGTGGGCCCCCAGCAGATAGCTCTCCTGCCCAGAGTTAACATACATGAGCTTGTCTGTTCTCAGGAACTAAACATGGAGATGTCTTTTCCCTACTTCATAGATTTTTGTAATATTTTTCACTTTCCCTGTAGGTTCCCCGTACTGCTACTTAACCTTTCCTCCTTAGCACTGAGACAGTTTTCCAGATGTCATCCTCCAGAAGTTCCATAGCCTTGCAAAAGATAATGCTCATCCCAGTGGTGCATATGACTTCCTGGTGGTTTTCCATCTCAGTTGTGTCTGTGCCTTCTCTTGCCCTCTTCAGTCACATCACTCCATTTACTGGTCAACACGCAGTGAAGTGCAGAGGACATGAAAATAACATCCAATGACTAGTTACTAGTTAAAAAGTTATGACTGAAATCCAGCAATTCCACTCCTAGGTATTTACCCAAAGAACACAGAAACATCAATTCCAAAGAACACCTGCACCCCTATGTTTATAGCAGCACTGTTTACAATAGCTAAGCTTTGGAAACAACCCAAATGCCCAAAAATAGATGACTGGATCAAGAAGATGTGGTACATATATACCATGGAATATTACTCAGCATTCAAAAAAGATAAACACATGCAATTTGCAGCAACATGGATGACGCTGGAAGGGATCATGCTCAGTGAAATAAGCCAAAAAGAAAAAGAAAAATACCGGATGGTCTCACTCATAGCAGGGATCTAGAAAACTTAAATAAGGGACCAGGAAAATGAATAACTATAAGAAAGTGAAAATCAAAATCAACAAAAACTATGAACCAGAGACACTTTTTGGGGGGTGGGGGGCGGGAGGGGAGGGATTGGGGTCAGAATGGGGGGATTGCAATTGTATGGGGAATATAAAAATAAAATTTATTAATTAAAAAAAAAAAAAGTTATGACTGAAGAGGAGGTTTGCCTGTGGCTACCTACGATGGATTTTTTTTTTCCTACTCATTTTCAAATAAAACTTAAGCCTTGTGTTCCTGTGATGTTTTATATTTAGACAGTTTCTTTTCAGTCATGTCTGAATTTGGCTTTTGACATTTGATAACTTGATGTGTTTGTGCTATCCTCCACTCTTCATTATCACAGATGATCAAGAATGAACTTTAATCATGAGTGTGTGTTTGTGTGTGTGTGTGTGTTGTAACTGCTGTGTCTGCTATGGAGAGTGAGAACCACTTCACCATAAGTGGTGTGACTTCACCTGAGTCCTGTGTGGGCAAACCTGGGTATAGGCGGCACTGTATCTTTCAACATTTCTATATTTCGAAATCCTCAGAGTTTACCAGAAAAATTATCAAAACTACATCAAACCCCATAGAAGATACTGTGTTATTCTCTACATGATAATCTAAAATTAATGGAGTTCAGAAATGTGATTAAATTAGATACAGATTTTATGCCAGAGATGTGGGAGGGTGAGAGAATTCACCAGAGACAGAGTGGGGAGCAGAACAGGGCGACTGACGAAATACACTGCTGAGGGGACAGCGGGCGAGACGGGGGAGGTCTGCTGCCCCTTGTAGGTATCTCCGCAGCCAGCCTGGAATCGAACTGGCGCTGCAGAGGCTGCGGACAGCTTCACAGCGCTGCACTCATCCCACTGTGCTACTGGGGAGGCCCCATAAAGTAACTTTCATTTGATCTCCAGGAAGGTTGTGGTGGAGGCTTGCTGCCCGAAGAGGAAATGAACTGAGCTAGAGAGGTGCTTTCGAGTCCATCTGAGCCCAGAGATGAAATTGAACCTATTTCTTATTATCCTGTTTGAAGAAGTAAGATTACCAAAATAGAAATGTCGAGCAATATGTTTGAAGTCATTGAGGGATTAGACAGGTCCAGATCTCAGAAATGTCTACCTCTCAGGACTATGTGAAAATGGAGCAGCCAGTCTCTTGCAGTTCCTTTTATCTCTTTCTAGGTCAGTCCCTGCAGGGTTTCAATCCTGTCAGTTACTCTGCTCTTCATTGCCTATCAATTATTTGCTGTCTTGCTCTGGGGTTGTGATATTTAAAAGAAGATACAGATCAAGCTGTGAGGTTTTGCCTGAATTTCCTGGGTACTGTCCTCAATTTTCTGCTTCATTTTTGCTTTGGAGACTAGTTGTAATGGGTGGGTTTCCTTCTGCATCAGAGGTCAGGGCAGAAAGTTTGGAAAGCTTGGTAATTAACAAGGACTCTTGAAATCAGACCTCTGGCAGCAACTCAAACCGAATAAAATGTCAGTTCAAAGACTGGATATTCTTTTAAGGCTTCTTTTGAGGCTCTTTCTAGGTTCAGGAGACACACATAGCTTCAGCTCTAGTTTGGTGAGCTATAATTTTTATTTTTATTTATTTATTTATTTTTTTAAGGATTTATTTATTTATGCATATAAGAAATGGGGTACAGGTCAGAGGTATTGGGGGTGAGAGGATTCACCAGAGACAGAGTGGAGAAGTGAACAGGTGGATTGACTGAAATACACTGCTGAGGGGAGCAGTGGGCGAGACAGGAGAGGTCTGCTGCGCCATTGGGTAGCTTCTTGGCTGGGGATTGAACTCGTGCTGCCGAGGCTACGGACAGCTTCATAGGTTGTGTCTTAACCCGTTGCGCCACCAGGGATGCCCTGGTGAGCTATAGTTTTTAAAACACTGTTTTGGATCACACACACACAAAAACATATGAGTGATGTTTAATTTGATTCACTGCAGCTTTTGGGATTTAACTTAAAGTTACTGTGTCTGCCATTTTTGACAGCCAGGTGAGTGGAAATGAAACATACTTTCAGAATTTAGATATTCAGAGAATTCCATGGGAAGAACTGACTCCATGTGCCTTGAAGAGGCACCTGAAACAAAGATGAATAAATATTATGTTACGTACATAGTTCCTGGTTACTTAATACCTTTTAATTAGAATACTACTTTAAGTGTTACTACATAAGCTTTATGTTTATTATTCTGTTTATAAGCCAAGTGATAGTTTCTTTGGTGATGAGAGCAATGGTGAGGTTATATTCCCTTCAGTGAGTTTCCTACTGAGACTGCAGAGACTTGTGGCAAGATTGCTGTGTCCACAAAAATCCATTTTTTATACCCTGGGAAGATCACCAACCTACATCTCTCTCCTCCCCTGTACCTAATTGCCCCCATGTGGCTGAGTTCTTATTGTGGCAGGGGGAGATGAGTAGAGTGAAGGTACCTTACCTCCAGGCCAAGGGCCTCCTCCCTCCATCCCATACTGTATTCTTTGTACTCTCTCTGATGTCCATCTCTGACTTTATGACCCAAGAGAGGACTCTGCTACATTATTTTGAAGCCACAAGCTAGAATTATTAAATTGGATATTGTGTGTGAGAGGAAACTTTTATTGTGTTAACCCATTGAGATCTGTGCTCTGTTACATCAGTTGGCATTACTTACCTTACACAAAAGTGATGTTTGCAATCAACATGGTGTTATTAGCAGTAAGTAAAACTGTACCACTTTTACAAGTTAAATTGGACTTGAATAGCATTCTCAAAATCTATACGTTTCTTATTGCTAAAGTATAGAATTCCAACAGAACTAGTTGAAAATCCAGTTAGGTGATCATTGTGTTATTTGCTATTATGTACAACAGTTGACTTGTCTGATTATTTAAAATCAAGAGGCTCATTGTTCAGAGGACACAATTTTTTTTTTTAAATGTCACCTCTCAGTGATGTTAAGAATGTGAGGGGGCCTCCCTTGGCCTAGGGGTTAAGTCTCAGCGCTGTCACCATGAAGGCCTAAGTTCCACCTCCAGCCAGGGACCTGACCCACATATGGCACAGCAGACCTCGCCTGTCTCACCTGCATCTCCCTTCAGCAGTGTGTTTCACTATATCTGCCTGCTCTGCTCCCCACTCTGCCTCTGGTGAATTCTCTCACCCCACCCAGCACCTCTGGCCTACACCCTAGTTCTTCTATGCAAAAATAAATAAATAAAATCTTTTTTTTTTTGTTTTAAAGGGTACAGTCAGAAGCGTGGGAGGGTGAGAGAACTGGCCAGAACCAGAGCGGGAAGCAGAACAGGCAGAAGGACCGAAGTACACTGCTGAGGGGAGCAGCGGGCGGCAGGAGAGGTCTGCGCGCCATGTGGGACCCTCGCCCAGCAGCCGGGGATCGAACTAGTGCTGCAGAGGCTGTGGGCAGCTTCTCAGCCCAGCCCTCAACCGCTGTGCCACCCAAATAAACAAAATCTTAAAAGAATGTGAGAATTTTATTTTTTCATTTGTTTCCAACCATACTAAAATTACAAAATTTCTTATTTTTTAAAAACTTTAGCTTATCTGAAGGCATTTGAATGCTCAACTTCGATAACATTTTTTTGATAAGAGAAAAAGCCAAAAAGAAGTTTAATAATGAAATATATGTCTTCTGTATAAGATAGCTTTTATCTTAAGAGTATCTCAATGGTACTTTTATTAATTTAGTTTATTTGTATACTTAATTGTTTCCTAGAGAAATGTCCAAATGAGTCTTGGATTTTCTGGAAAAAAAATGATAGGGAATATTAAAAAGTAAATTTTTAAAGTATAGCATTTATTGTATTTGAAAAACAAAATAGTAATGAAATTTATGAACAAATGTGCTTTCAAATAATCCTAAGATATGATAGGAGAGAAAAATGGAATTTTAAAGATAAACCTCAGCGGTAGATCTTGGATGCCTTTTGGAACACAAATTGCAAACTACTTATTAAATGAGGGTAATTTGTTCTGGGCCCACACCACAAAATGGCTTCAAACGCCTTTAAAGTAGGTCGTTCTAATACTCTAAAATGTTTGGCGTATGGTAACTTCTTTCCATGTTCGTGTGATAGAGCATATCCCAGTAGCATCCTTGGGATTTCTGAGCATATCAAAGCAAACCGAAGTACATTATCAAGGAGCTCTAATGAGACAGTTTGTTTAATTGAAATGCTTTAAATTACCATGTAGTAGAGCATGAAAAAATCAGTATTTTCATTAGCTGAACTATTTCTGTTAGCTCCAAACTAAAAGTTCTAATATTAAAGCATGATATAATAAATGCATTGTAAAATATGTTAATAACAGGTCACAAAGAGGAATTTTAATGAAAGTATTCATGTAAGACACAAAAATACTGCCTTAAACATTACTCATAGACATCAGTGGTCTATCCCTGACTCTACAAAGTCAGGGGAAATAATCAGAAATACACCCTGTCTATAAAAAGAAAACATAAATAATTGTGCCACCTCCACTTGATGACTCCTTATCTTTGTGGACAATGCAGCTCTCCTGTTAGTACATGGGCTGAGTGGGTTGCTTTAGACAGACCATTTAATTTTATTACTCAAAAAAAAACTTGTTTTTGTCTTAAGAAGAACCCATCTGTAGTCAAGTAGGCAAAATTCATATAGGATTTCTCATGTTTTTCTTTCCATTGAAAGAACTGGCTCATAGCCAGTTTATCAGAATGAACATTCTCATTTGTTTAAAATAGAATCCATCTCAACATCAACTACTTTTGCTTTCAGAAAGCACTGAAAAGTATCCTAAGAATTGTGCTCTTCAACTGAACTGCTCTTCTGTACCTTCAGCTAGATCAAGAAGGGGACCCATAGAAAAGGATGGAGTATGACCGAAGATTATACTAGAGGGCGGGAATCTTCTCTCTAGGAGACCTTACGTAGGTGCGCCTTAACATATTACTTATAATTTAGCAAGAAAAAGAACGAGGGACAATTCTGGTGATTGAGAATTGGTTTAAGAAAAGACTTTTTTTTTTTTGAGTGATTATGGAAATTCAAATTACTTGCTTTTGTGCAAAGAAATAATTAGAGTGAGGAAAAATTCTTGCTTTTGGTATATGGGGATGATCTGAAGAATTTTTGTTGTTATTTTGGTGGGATGATGATTTTGCTGGTCTGATGTGTTTTGTGATTAAATGTTTCAGATGGTATTTTGCTAATGATCATCCCAAATAGCAAGTCCAAAAGTCTCTCCATTTTCATCCAACTAACTATGGACAAGGAGAACTGGCCCCAGGCCTCTTGTTTCATTAGCTTCCTAACATTTCATGTGTACAACAGGATTTTAAGAGTTCTCTTTTAGGGATCTTGGAGGAATGCTTCCACAGAAAAAGTATTAGCGTATTAAAAGACTGCCAGTTAATTTCAGTACCATGTTACAAATTAGAAAGTTGGATTTTTCACCTTAAAAAAATGGAAACTTGAATGTTTTGATCCTTAGTCCCTTGAGTCTGTATTCTGTTGGAGTTTTATTTTCCCATCCCTGATCCAGTCTTAAGTTCTTTGTCTGCAATTCAATCTCTGTTGCTTTAATCATTTTGGATTGTACTGATGGCTTCTCAATAATAAAGGGAATAGGGAGCCAGGCTTGGCCTGGGACAATCTGTTCAGCTGGAGTAAGATGTTGCATATGAGTTGTCTACCCACAAAAGGGCCCACTGTCAGAGTAAATGAATGAGCTGCATGTTTTAATCATTAAGGTAATAGCAATATGTGGGTTCTCTGCCTCTATTTTAATCATTTTTATGTTTTTACCAGCTAGATCATCAAATGCTTTCTTTTGAGAAGTTTTCCCATTTCATTTCAGGGAATAGCCCCTATGTGGGGGCAAAAAGAAATGCTTCAGAGTCCTAAGAAACGCTACATAGTTTTATACATCAGGATTCAGTGAAATATGTAGTTCTTTGTCCTTCAATGAAGGAATTTGGAGGGACAGTGCTGTGGCCAAGTTAGCTAATGGAGCCAGCATGGGTTCCAATTTGCAGAGAGTTGAATTAGAACAGGCAAATCATAAGTCTCAGCAGCTGAGGTTGAAATGTATGATTTTGTGGACCATGGGCAGTCTTTAGACTAGGTGAGTTGAAAGAGATACTGCTGACTCAGCCAGCGGGGGCTCTGAAAGCTTTACCCCAGCTGGAAATTGCTTTATGCAGACTTTCAACTTTAAGCTGGTACCTGCTCTGCAAAGGTTGGCAAGAGGGCTTGTGTGTTCAGGAGAGTCCATGAACCAGGGCACATGGCTCCTGCAATGGGTGGACCTGGGAAAGCATGTTCTAGAAAAGCTCTTATGTGTTTTAGCATTTGTATTGGCCTCAGATATTTAGGCTGTGCTCAAACCTAGAACATAGGTTCAAAAAGAGAAGACATCCAGGGCCTCCCCGGTGGCGCAGCGGTTGAGCGCTGGGTTGCGAAGCTGCCCGCGGCCTCTGTGGCGCCGGTTCGATCCCCAGCTGCTCCCTGGCCACCAGAGGAGGGTCCCGCATGGCGCGCAGACCTCTCCTGCCGCCTGCTGCTCCCCTCAGCAGTGTACTTCATTCCTTCTGCCTGCTCTGCTCCCCGCTCTAGCTCTGGTGAATTCTCTCACCCTCCCGCGCTTCTGACTGTACCCAGTGCTTGTATAAATAAATAAATAAAAATCTTAAAAAAAAAAAAAAAAAAGAGAAGACATCCAATATACTACTTACTTTGGTTGGGTGATGGCAAACACACAGCTAAACCAGTTTTTCACTGAATTTGCTAAATTAAAACATCAGTTTGTAAACTCTATGGAGCTTTTTCTCTTATCTAATATGTTACTACAGTGATTATTCATAGCTAGTACATAGTTCATCCTATATGTGTTATAATGAATTATATCTTTCAACTGTGTGTGAGCTGATTAATAAAGCCAGTAACAATTTTATCTGTGTGTCTTCAGGTCTTCATACATAGCTGATGCCCCATTTAAAGGTTGTAAAGCAAAATTGATAGTATAGGGATAAATAGAGCGTTTCTGCTTTCCTTTCTTGAAAAGTTGAGGGAGGCTGAAGAGTCAGGAGAGGGTTTAGAAATATAAAGGTGTGATTCTGAAGAGGTCTCAAAGATACATAGTTCAGAGCCCTTACTTTACAGATGAGGAAAGTGAGGGCCAGAGAGGTCACTGATTTGGTCAAGGTCGCTTAGTTGGTGACAGAGACAGAATATTGCTGGCTCTAGAGCTAGTACTTCCCGGGCTGTACAATAGTGTGCTGGTCAGGATTCCCCAGAAGAAATTGTGAAATGTTTGAGGAATTGGCTTGCATGATTATGGAGAATGAGAAGTGTCATGATTTGCCATCAGCAAGCTGGAGACTCAGGAAGCGGTGGCGTAGTAAGTACTGGGCCGAGGGATCCCAGCCCCAGAGCAAGCGAGAAAGCGATGAGATGTCCCAGCTCAGGCAGTGAGGCAAGAGGAAGGTTGGATTTCTCCTTCCTCTGCCTTTTCTTCGATTCATGCCCTCAACAGGTTGGATGGTACCCATCCACAGACAGTGTACAAACACACACAACCCCCCCCACCCCCACGGTGGAGTACTATTCAGCTACAAAAAGGACGAAATCCTTCCATTTTTTGTCAGCTTCAATTTCAAGTGCTTTCAAAAAGAAGCGTCTAACCCAATAGTTGTGTTTGTGATTAAAATCATACACAAAATTGATGAATTCTTTATTTTTTAATTGATGAAAAATTTTTAAATTGATTAATCCAGTTTTCTGTGAGAAACTGGCCATATGTTTTGGTAAGAACTTACACTATTTTGGAACTAAAATTATTTGGGAAAAAAACTAAACTATTTAAATGTTACATGTTAATATTTTCCAGTACATGTCTCCTTTCTGCCTAGATGGAAAAACATAAAGATAATCTGGCAGAATGTGTTTTCTGCAGAGGCAAATGGGATTCTTTCTTGCTGCTATTTGAAATTTGGGAATTCTGTCACAGTTTTGGGCAGAAGCAGATACCTAAAGTTTGGCAAAAAATGTCTGAAATGCACAGTCCTGTACACACCACTTTTGATAGAGTAGTCAGTTTTTTCCAAAGCCAGTAAACTCACCTAGAATTGTGGGTTTTTGATTTTGTTGGTTTTTTTTTTGTTTTGTTTTGTTTTTTTTAAACAGTTGTCTTTATTTATTTTTTAATAGAGGCATGCTTTATTTATTTATTTGTTTGTTTGTTTTGTTTATACAAGCACTGGATACAGTCAGAAGCGCGGGAGGGTGAGAGAATCCACTAGAGCCAGAGCGGGGAGCAGAGCAGGCAGAAGGACTGAAGTACACTGCTGAGGGGAGCAGCGGGCGGCAGGAGAGGTCCTCGCGCCATGTGGGACCCTCCTCCGGTGGCCGGGGAGCAGCCGGGGATCGAACCGGCGGTTTAGAGGCCGCAGGCAGCTTCGCAACCCAGCGCTCAACCGCTGCGCCACCGGGGAGGCCCATTGTTGGTTTATTTTTGATAGAAGCAGAGGTATTTGTAGCTCTACTCCTCGTAGCTCTCCTGGTTAGAAAAGATTTTGGTATAATTTCACTACAATAAAATTTACTGTCAAAAGAGGGCGCCAAAGGACGGAAAAGAAATTCAACAGGCTTGGGCTTCTTTCCCCATCTCACTTCTCTATTAAAAGTTAGTGAATTAAAAACTTTTGAAAAGTCCTATTTGTCTCTTGAAAAGGGAGGAATCGTTACTGTTACCTATATGTGCACTCTCGTCTCTGTCCACGCAGGTGCGGCCGAGCTGAAGAGAGCGCAGTCTGGTACTGAGTTTGGCATGTGGGACATCTCTGAAGTTGAGAGAAAAACCCTGATGTCAGGCTCTTTTAGCTGAGGACACAGTGCACGTTTTCCCAGCTGGGGTTCTGGCCAGAAGCTTTACTTGCACTGACCTTTTAACTCTTAGCAAATTAAGTTTCTTCACCGGGAAATAAATCCACTTGGCAAACACTCACGTTCTTGCCATGTGGCAGGCATTTTGTTAGTTCCTGGGGAAACTAGGTAAGAAAACAGAACTGCTTACATGGAGCCTTTAGTCTAGTGGGCAAGAGACCAGATCCGAAGACTCACACAGGCTCACAGGAAAGTCATCTTGACAAAGTGGTGTTTGAGCTGAGATCTGAAGGCTGCATAGGAGTTAACTAGGTGGAGTGGGGAGTGTTGAGGAAGAGGATTCCAGACAGAGACTGCAGGGCCCGTGATCCGAACCAGGAGGGCACACAGTCACTCTAGGAATGAAAAGCCAGAGTGACGGGAGCTTGGAAAAGTGAGAATGGACGGGGGGCCAAGTGACCCTTTGCAGGGACTGTCGGCGACATTGTGCAAGGAGTTTGCTCTGTGTGCAACCTGAAGCCCTTTGTAGGTGGATGATAGGATTAGACTTCAGTTTTTACAAAGATCACTCTACTTTTTTTTGTGGAGAATGGATTAGATGGACAAGATCTTAAGGAAGCTGCTGCAGCAGTGCAGATGGGAAATCCTGGTGACTGGGACAGAGGTAATGACGATGACAGTGGAGAGAGTGACATGGACAGGGGAGGAGATCGATCTGCTGGGCCTCGTTGTGTTGGCATACGGCGGCGGGTGGAGGGTGGCGTCAAGGTTAACTTTTAGGCCTCTGACTTACAAGAGGCTCGCAGGTTGGGGTTTTCAAAATTAGAAAACACAGCTGGCAGTGTTTGGGAATGGTAACCAAAGTTATTCCTGACATGAGAGGGTTGTGGAGAATATGAGCGAGACACAGTCACTTGTCCGGCAACCTTAGTCCAGTCTGTTGATCTCCACCCGTCTCTCTCATTAAGTACACATTTCCAGGGAATGGCCAATGACCCTGGAATGTGATATCTGAACACGAAGCCAATACCAGTATGTAAGTATGGATGGCACAGAACAGTTCTGGAAGAATATAATGGTGCTGGACCTGTTAATTCAAGAAGGTTGAGAAGGAGGCTTCTATTGCAAATCTAGATATTACTGTGTTGTTTGAAAAATTTTAAAGTAAACCGTAATTGGGCTCTAATTAGCAAAACCCATAGAATAATGGTCATTACCAATAAAAAAGCTTTTCAGCTGGGAAATGTAACGCCCTTCGTGGAGCCCCAATAATCTCTGATCGCCATTAAATCTCGCTCCTGGAATCCAGAGAGCCTTTCCATTCTGGGACCTTCTAGCCCCAGAGAGCATAGATTTCTCTCAAGGCAGCTCATTAGAGACGCTCAGAAAATCAGCATGAGGATCAGCTACTGAACCCCCCAGCACCCTTTGATCTTTTGAGTAGCAAATGGAGCAGTTCTTTTGCGAGGCTAACATAGAGCCACTCCAAGATGCTTCCGAGACTCCCTGAACCCCAGCGAACTACCAGTCTTTTCTCCCAACTGATGTATCAGTTCTGCCTTATCCCCTGGGATGGCATTTCCACTTGCTTGGTAAATAATTAGCCTGGCTGCCTTTGGCTATAAAGAGGATTATAAATATTTTAAGCACTGCAGGTGATAGAAACCATCTCTATTTGATTTCATCTATGTGATGTTTTGGGTGAAAACTTCCATCTAAGTGTGATACATCCTTGGGCTGATAAATGCTGTAGGTGTGGGAGGAATAAGGCGTCGTGCAGGTGGTGTGTCAGGAGCACTCACAAACAGGCATGATGAGCCTGGCCCATTTCAGCTCATTCGAGTCCATTTTTCTCACAGTAAGACGAAAGAGCCCATTTCCCAGGAATGTTTTTATGCTTGTAGGATTTTTTTTTTCCCCGTAGCTTTCCTGCAAGACTTAAATTTGGGTAATATGTTAGTACTGTGAGCTTTCTTACCCTGGGTTTTTTCCCCACCATCATCCCTAACCTCCCCTCACTATCTCCCTCCCTCTCCTTCTTAAGCTCGGAAACCTCACTTCATTTATTGGTGTCTGGTAGTTCTCACAAGTATTTAGTTTTTTTTAAAGAGATTTATTTATTCATGCATACAAAAACTGGGGCACAGGCCAGAGGCATGGGGAGGGGGGCGAGTGGATTCACCAGAGTCAGAGTGGGGAACAGAACAGGCAGACTGATGGAATACACTGCTGAGGGGAGCAGCGGGTGAGCCAGGAGAGGTCTGCCGCGCCATGTGGGTATCTCCCTGGCTGGCTGGGATTGGATTCGCGCTGCAGAGGCTGCGGACAGCTTCACAGCACTCAACCACCTGTGCCACCAGAGAGGCCCCGTATTTATAGTCTTGTGAGTACTTTGCTGACTGGTCTGCTGTGTCAGTGTCCAGTGTTTGTCACTCTCACTTGCTTTACTACACTACATTCTCTCCGACTCCTTCCATTTTGCCGTCCATGGCAGCATTTCATCTTTCTTATGGCCAAAGAGCATTCTGTAGGGTGGGTAGACCACCTCTTCCTGATCCAGTCTTCTATCACTGGGTATTTAGGTTGCTTTTAGCTCTAGGAATTTTGAAAAATACATCTTAGTTTTTCTAGAGCCCTTTCAGATTCACAGCGACAATTGAGTGAAAAGCAGAGACGCCATAGGTGTCCTGCCCTTATGTACCGCTACCAGCATGGTGCCTTTGTTACCATCAGTGAACCTTCATTGCTGCACTGTCACCACAGTCCATAGTTTACTTTAGGGGCCACTCCTGATGTGTATTCTACAGGTTAGAACAAATGCATCATGACATGTCCACCACTGTAGTATTGTGTCAAGTAGTGTCAGAAGTCTTCTGTGCTCTGCCTGCTCATCTTTCCTAACCCTTGGCAACCACCAAGCTCCATAGTTTAGTCTTCTCCAGAATGTCATATAATTGAAATTCCTGTAGAAAATTTAAAACTATTTCTCATAGCTACACAAATAGAAAATTCTCATTCATATAATTGGTTGCCTTCTTTATAGTGAATTCTTTATGATTACTCTGAAAATCCAGTGTCCTGCCTATACCATGTTGATGTCTGGCTGGCAGTGCAGGGTCAATCTGGTGAGATCCACTGGCTGACCCAAGGAAAGGAGCAGCAGGCTGGGGTGCTGGGGTTAAGGATCTGTTTCATGCTCTACAGAGCATCTGTGTTTGCTTTTGAGTGTGACTTCTGTGGATATAATAACATGTGCCTATCGATTCAAAAAACAAAACACCACAATGCACTAAGTACATGTCTGTGCATTTCCCTCCCCGAGAACCACTGTTATTCTTACATGCTGTACTCAGTGCTTTACAACATCCTCATTTTATGCAGTAGTAAGTCATGGTAATTTTTCTGTATCAACTCATAAAGATCTCATGTTTTCAATGATACACAAAAAATTATTTGACCAATTTGCTCTTGATGGCAAATATTGGGTATGAAACACCAGCAATACAGATTGATATGTTTCTTTGCATATCTACTCTGTTACTTCTTTAGGACAGATTTCTAGAAATTAAATCACTAGGTCAAATGGTAAACGTGTTAAACATTTTGATACATATTGCCAAATTATACTCTTGCCAAAAATGTAGGGGAATAGACTTTTTTACATACAACTCAAGAAAAAGAATATTAATCTTTCATCTTGGACAATTGGTTAGGTTAAAAAAAGGTTTTTTTTTATTGGAATAGAAATGAAGCTGAATTTTTATTATAATGCTGGTTACATGGGTGTATTTAATTTCTGAAAATTCAATGCATTGTATATTTACAATATATATTCTTTTAGGGGGGTTTATATCTTGGCCTGTTTTGGGGTGGGAGGATTTCTTCTGTATCGGTAAGGTTACTTAGCACTGCAGGTACAGAAAAACCCAAAGTAGGAAAAAAAATTATATATATAAAAAATATTCTCTTATGTAACAAGTTAAATATTTTCATTTGTTCTCGTATATAACATGTTATTTATCCATGTATATATGTCCTCTTTTGTAAGAGAAATTCTGTAACTAGGCACTGGACTGAATAAGTCATCAGATCAGTGCCTTACTAGTCACCCTGTAGTTGGCTTAGTTCTCATGGATGCAAGATGTCTGCAGCAACTCCAGGCCTCCCATGCCAGTGCCACAATACCAGTAGGAGGAAGAGTCAGCTTTTTCCCCATCTGTCGTTATCATTAAGGAAAATCTTCCTCAGATGCTTCCCTCCTTCCCAAAGACTATGCTCACATTGAATTGGTCAAAATTCTGTCATATGTCTATACCTCAAATCAGTCAGTGGCAAGAGACATGAGAACAGCACATCTGGACTAAAGGAATGCCTGCCTGTTCCCCTCCAGGAGCTAAGATGAAGTTTTCCTGCCTCCCCTGCAGCTCATGACCGGGGAGAAAACCAGCAGTGCTTGCTGGAGACTGAGCATGTGTGGACAGCAGTGGGAACTTAGGTGGGTCAGGCAGAGGGACAGGGTCATGCGAGAGCTTGATGGCCAGTTAGTATGGATATAAGGGGCGATACCATGGCCTGAGAGATCTGTTAGAAAGTCACTTCATAGTCTACATAGAGATGATTCAGGACAACATTTACTGAGGTTCCACTCTCTGCCGGGTAATGTGCTCAGTTCCTGGGAGTCAGTGAAGATGAAAGCAGATTTTATGAACATTACAGTCCATCATCTTGACTCAACAAGGCTATGATTTCATTGCATTAATAGGTATGGAACTAATAATAGGGGCTAATAGTTACTGAGCTCGTACTACAGGTGGGTGTTGTTCTCAGTCCTTGACATGTATTAACCCGCTTAATCCTCACAATAACTTTAGGAAGTAGGGACTGTTATCATTTCTATTTTAAAGGGGAGGAGACAGAAGCACAGAGAGGTGAAGTCACTTACTTAGGGTCAAAGGGCCAATCAATGGGAGAGGCCAAAACTGGGCCCAGGCAGTGGGACTTTAGATCCAGGCCACTTACTGCTCTGCCCACAAAACCGATATGTCAGCTGCTGGAATGAGCATGCTGTGAACAGTGGGCTGTAGTGGCAGCAGGGGGAGAGGAAGAGGATGCCTGTGACTGCCTTCATGCCTGGCACTCCCCGGGGCTTGCCGTCTTACAGGTACTATGTCTGTGAAGTAGAAGTGTTTTCCACCAGTGAAGAAACTGAGGCCTCCACAGGCTGAATCATTCCCCAAAAGTAAATACTGTATTTAAAGTTGGGTCTTTAAACCCCCAAAGTCGACGAATTAGCTCCACGATATCAGTATGAAAATTATTTTCCAAACAGAAAATGGAATTCTGAAACACGCACATAAAGGTGTCCTAAAGTTCTGTATTTTTGTTGTTGTTGTTAAAGGACTTTAAGAGCATCAAAATTTAAGTGTATTACTGCACTTTGGTTGGTCTGCATTGGTCTTCATGCTGGCCAAGGCCCTGACTGGACAGGGTGTATTTAGGATACTGCGAATTTGTTTCTCCAAGGAACCTAAAGCCAGAAACGAGACACCTTTTCTAAAATTTTTTTAAAGGTTTATTTATTTATACAAGCACTGGGTACAGTCAGAAACACGGAGGGTGAGAGAATTCACCAGAGCCAGAGCGGGGAGCAGAGCAGGCCGACTGACGAAATACACTGCTGAGGGGAGCAGCGGGCGCGGCAGGAGAGGTCTGCGTGCCATGTGGGACCTCGCCTGGTGGCCGGGGATCGAACCGGCGCTGCAGAGGCTGCGGGCAGCTTCGCAGCCCAGCACTCAACCGCTGCGCCACCAGGGGAGGCCCCAAATTTTTTTAAATGAAAAAAGTCATATATATTAAAATTTCATTATCCATTTATTGTCTTTCAGTAATACTTTTGTGTATATAAAAAAAGACCTTGTATTTACCAGTTTCTTTAGATGAATGCAAATTAGTTTTAATTTGTATAAGCAACCAGCCAAACCGCTGCTGGCTAGTCTCACCAACCAAGAGCTCCCCCGCCCTCCCCATCTCCCATTCAGCCATGCTGTCCTGCAGAGTTGGGGAGCAACAATTACCTAGGGGGATTTTCCTTTTCTGTTTCCAGGGAGATTCCCTCAAGCCCTTGTCCAGATGTTAATGTGGCACATCTGGTGTTGGAGTCTTGACTTTTCAAATCTTTTTTTCTTTAGTAGAATGACTGGGTGGAGCAGAGGAAATTGTTAAGGGGTATTATGGTTTCTTTCTCTTCTAAGCTGAGGAGTCCAGCCAACATCATCAGTGACCAGTCACTGCCATCTGTCAGCTGTGGGTGGCCCAAACTAGCGGTCTCCCTCTACTCCCAGTGGATAGGTAACTTGCCTCTGAAAAACCAGCACATCACATCTGGAACTTATTGGCAGACTCAAAAATAAATCCAAACATGAAATCAGTTACAGAGATAGAACACCCTGTTTTTTCTTGGAGCTGGTATCTGTTGGGTTCAGACTGATGGCATTTGGGTAGAAATGCAGGAAGTTTTCCAATGGTATAGGCCAACTGAACCACTTCTCTGAAGCACAACCTTCTACCAAAATGGAAAGAAAAAAAAAAAAAGAGCCCAAACCAAACATAGCCAAACCAGCTCCTCTGGTGTGCCGCTTACAATAAAATCGCCTGTCAGGAAGATATTTGAATAGACATGATTGCCAGTTCTAAGGAGGAGGCAGGGTTAGCTGCTTGAGAGATAATCAGCGTTCTGACAAAGTACCCAGGACTCACACTATAATTAGTAAACACAGGTGGTACAACTTCTTGCTTCCTCTTCCTTAGATATATAGAGATTACCGGGGGGAATAAGAATGACAGGATGGGGGAAAAAATAGAAAACATTTAAGGAAATAACTTTATAAATAGACAACCGTATAGTTTTGTATCAGAATGACAAAAATAGATGCACCTCTCTTAAAATATTATTTTGCACAATTTTATATGCTTCTAAGTATTTCAAATTTTATTCATCATGATGTTGGGATTTACATGACATTGTCTCTCATAGGCACTCCGATAGCAACATGCTGTCCATTTCAAATGAAAACCATGAGTGCTATTGTAAGAATAATGTAGGAATAGTAAAGGATGTGGATGAGTGAAGGCAATGGGGGAACTACATTTGAAAAGCACCCTGAAGTATCCCTGAGGGCGCTGAGTAGTTGTTAAAGGAATCCGTGTCCTGCATTCAGTCAGGGGCTTATGGATGTACATTTTTCTCCGGAGTTTTGGCCATAGGGTGCAGGAAAATTCGTGAACCCTGGGTTGAACTCCTGGCTCTGCAACTTCTTGGCTGTATGACTTTGGGCAAGTTATTTACACTCTGAATTCTGAGTTTCCTCCTCTATGAAATGGGAGTTGTTGACATCTTTCTGGCAAGGTGTTGTGAGGGTTAGGTAAGATAATGGGTGAAAGCACATAAGGCCGGGCAGATGCTCCGCCAGTGGTGTTCGCTTCCTCCCGCTTCTCAGGGTGGCGGTCGGCGTTGCCCGTGCTGGCACAGGCATCGTAGAGGCGGCAGTGGCTTTGGCCGAGTGGACTCCGGTCTCTTCTGCTTTGCATTCCTAGTTCTCTCTTTTCCTCTTTATTTCTTCTCATAGCGGTATGATTACACGTAGTCCTGATGGAAGAGCTGATTCATTTTTAATGTTCCTTTTCCCTCACCAAGAATAGAGTCTTAAGTATTTACCTTTGATGAAGAGAACTTTTCCTGATTACTAGAAGAAATTCATAAGCCCTGGGCTTGATTTCTTCTCCTCCCTTGGCGTGTGAAGGAGAAAAGAATGTTAAGGAGGCTTGCCTTGCGGTTATTTAAGGTTGGTTAGAAATTGTGCCTTTCTGCCTCAAAGCCTATGGCCTGGTCGATCCCTGAGTGATTGAGCATCATTTGAACTCTGCCTCCAAACTCCAGATTAGGACAAATCCCTTCTTTCCACTTCACTTTACCATTATGGCCTCATGGACTCCTATAGGAGTTTCTCAAGGTACGCGTGAGTCTTCGTGTTTAGTACCTTTAATACCTTCATGTTTAACTCTAGTACCAGCTGCACATCTTGGCATCCAGGAGGCAGTCCATAAATTCCAAGTGAGCAACTGAATGGATTCTTTTAAAATAGTATTTCTTCACTGCTGGAAACCTATGCTGTCTTTTGATCAATACCTCTTACCTCCTAAATAGGACACCCATCAAAAGGGCCCTGCTCTGGACAATGAACTGTTTTCTTCCTACCAGTTAAGAGTGTTGAGCTTCTCTTATCTCCCTCCCCTCATGATATATTTAACAGAAAATGCTATTGGATGTGCTTACTCTTGCCCAGGGTTCTGGTATTTACACCCGCCCCCAAGGATATCTGTACCATTCTAGATCAGAGGCTCCAGAAAGGGACACACCACTCAGACTTGTGCCATGTAGAAGGTACATTATGTACTAAGAAAGTACTTTTGATGATGACATGGGTGACGGCACTGGAGAGGCTTTAGTGCTCTACCTTCACTATTGGCATGTAGCAGCTCAAAACTGGACTGAAATGCAAACCTCCCAAGAAGGGTCCCAGGAGCCTAGTGTGAGCTGGAATGCGTGGCATGCTTCACCCTCTGCCTTAAAAATCTGTGCAGTGTATGCCCTTCAAGTAGAAAAAGAGTCTCATGCTCAACTAAAGCTTTTCCCAACTCAGACATTTAACATTATTAGTAAAGACTGAGTGACTGGAGTTTCAATTTTTTTTTTTAACACTTTCAGCTTGACCTAGAGGAGCTGAGGAGTCGAATGTTTGACCCTGAGTAGCTAGAGGCCCTGCCTATACTTTTTGTGTGCATAAGTATAAAATGCAAAACAAGGAAAGTGGTGTGTAATTTTATAGCAACTAAACACATGGTTTTTCCCTTTCCTTTGGGATGAAAATTCCTTCCTGTAGAAACTAAGGTTATGCCCCTACTTGTGAAGCCCAAGGAGCGACACTTTGATGTGAAAGAGGATCCTGGTAGAGCAACGGATACAGAAACCAGTGTGGGAATAGGAGGAGCCTCCAGAAACAGGAAAAGGCATTGTCCCAAGGAGGGGTTATTTCACCCCTCTCTGTCGTCATTTGGCCTGTCTGGTTTATTTCCTCCCCCAGGTTGGTGTGAGTTGGAAGGAGAGTCCTTTGTTAATGAGGTCAAGAACAAACTGCTCATTTTGTGAGGTGGTCAGGGCTGAACTTTTAGATTTCAGATTTTATGAAAAGTGACCAAGAACAAAATTAATTTGGGTTTCATCTAAGCAGTGCCAAAGCAGCTGGCTAGGAAGTGAAAGCTCCAATCAACTAGTGTGGCTAAACAACATCAAACAGCTTGGTTGGACTGGCTTCCCAAGGAAATGCCGCCATTGGCCAACAGTTTGGGCATTATGTAGGTATAAAACTGAATTTTTGCCCAAAACAAGGTTCCCTGAAACCAAAAACTTGCTAAAATAAATTTATTTTAGGAGTGTCATATAGCAGATGAATAACTTCGCTGGTCAGAAGCTCTGATAAAGACAGCAACCCTTACAGCCGGTAGCATTCATGGACTCGATGTTCAAGACAGGGTTAGCAGGCTTCTGTGTGATTCCTGTCGTCTTCAGGGACTAGGCTGGGCCTTGCGCCCCCTCTGCAGAGAGCACTGAAACGTGGATCCTGGAAGAATCTTCAGCCAACCTTCATCATCTGAGAGCGGCATGGAGAAGGGTGCCCAAGGCCAGTTCCATCTGGCCACAGGCCCGAATCCTGTTGTTTTCACTATATTTAGCCCTGGACCTTTTCAGAGTGCTTGGGGATGCTTTGTATTTACTAGTTTTCACACCAGCCCAGGGTGTAAAAGAACTTCAATATTGCACTTCCCATTTTAGGGACTAAAAAGCTGGTAATCGGGCCTCCCCTGCTGGCGCAGCAGTTGAGCGCTGGGCTGCAAAGCTGCCCGCAGCCTCTGCAGCACCAGTTCGATCCCCGGCTGCCGGCGAGGGCCCTACATAGCACGCAGACCTCTCCTGCCGTGCTCACGGCTCCCCTCAGCAGTGCACTTCAGTCCTTCTGCCTGTTCTGTTCCCCGCTCTGGCTCTGGTGA
Source organism: Talpa occidentalis (assembly GCF_014898055.3). Lineage (NCBI taxonomy): Eukaryota > Metazoa > Chordata > Mammalia > Eulipotyphla > Talpidae > Talpa > Talpa occidentalis. The sequence goes on from NW_023601322.1 coordinate 97,071,874, forward strand.
ATTCTCTCACCTTCCCGTGGTTTTGACTGTACCCAGTGCTTATATAAATAAATAAATAAATAAATAAATCTTGAAAAATAAAAAAATAAAAAGCTGGTAATCAAGAGACTGGCGGGGGTCTCCCTAGCAGGCGGTTGAGTGCAGCGCTGTGCAGCTGTCCACAGCCTCTGCAGTGTGGTTTCAATTCCGGCTGGCCGCAGAGATACCCACATGGTGCGACAGACCTCTCCTGTCTTGCCCACTACTCCCCTCAGCAGTGTATTTCAGTCTGTCTGCCTGTTCTGTTCCCCGCTTTGTTTCTGGTGAATCCTCTCACCCCCCTGCATATCTGGCCTGTACCCCAATTATTGTATGCATGAATAAATAAATCTTAAAAAGAGAGAGAGAGAGAGACTAGTGGAACCTGTGTATCATCACCCAGAAAAAGGTTAGAGCTGGGATCAGACTGTACAGATATGCCTGAGTGTTGGCAACTGCATCATCTGCAGAGAGCACTGTCCTCTGCTCTCAAAAACAAAGAGAATTTCTTTTCATCTCTAGGACTCTGTAGGAACTTCTGTCCTCCCGGGACCTAGTGAAGCTCCAGCCACCCATACCTCAGGACATGAACTTGATATGAACTGCCAGAGCTCTCTGAGCTAAGTTGGGCTCAACCCAACCCTTTGTTCCAGGTCCCACACAAAGACCCATGAGGGTTTGAGATGTGCAAGATTTTTTTTTTTTCTCATCTGGGCTATTAGTACATAAAAACAAAACCAAAATATTTTAGGGAGCATAAGCTGAGTAATAAACCAAGGCTAGCCTTAGAAGGTCATTCAGTTTGACATGGCAAAGGTGTGAGGCACCCTTCATCTGTGAGAGCCAATGCTGAATGAGAAGAGTCCTGACTCTCCAGGAGTTTGAAGTCTCTGAGGTAAATAGATGTGCCCCATCTATACCACAAGGCACTGTGCTCGAAGAGAAGCAAAAACAAAATAGGGGTATCCAAGAGAGAGAGGTGACATTGATCCTGACCAAAGCTATCCGGAAGTTTTCTCAGAGATGACAGTGAATTGGATGGAGACAAGTAAGACCCCAGACTTCAGAGATCCAAAACAGTCTGACTTGCCCAAGACCTGAATCCAGTTCTGTATTGTTTATTCAGAATGTGTCAGAACCATCATCTGAATGCTGCCTAGGAGCAGGCTTTCCTGTGAAGTTGAGATGATTTTATTCTCAGTTGTATTTTCCTCAAAAACCCAGGAATGGGGCTGTGGAAGAAGTGACCCATTTTTCTCATTTTGTATAATTTCATATTTAAATTTTTACTGTTGGGGACTTTCATAATAATGAGATTTATCCAGAACCTTGCATTGGTTTTAAAAGACTAGAGGAAAATGTTCAAATAGATCAATCATGCTCTGAAATCCATTTGTTTCCTCAAATATTTGCTAATTACCAAATTATTTTAGCCAAGAGCAAATACCCTGGTTTTTCCACTTATTTGACTCAGAACCACATGAATAGATAAGGCCAAACCCATGGAAATAGATTAAGAGGTTATAAATTCAGGATTAGAGTTAACTGTAGTGTTAAGCTGGAGAAAATGGTCATAATGTGTGACCATGAGTTTTTTCATATACAAAAAATAGCATGCTTGTCAAAGCACCCAGGTATTACCTTGTCAATATTTTCTATTAAAATGTCTTCTTAAAAAGTGATTTTCTAAGAAAATGTAGAATGCAAAAGCCAGCTGGTTGAACAGATGTGAGTGGAAGGTTCCGCTTAAAAATAGTACTTAAGCTCACATTTCCAGAGAAGATATTGGGTGCATTGGAGTCTGGCAATGAGAATGTATGTATGTTTTTGTCCAAAAAGGTTATGATGTTATCTGATAATACATAGTATTGTGTACAGTGCTTTTTTGGCCTCAGCCCATACAACCCAACTGTAATGCTAATTCGTTGATGAGTCAATCATTCTTGAGCACATATGATGTGCCAGGAATTGTGCCACGTGATGGGCAAGCAAATACATTGTGGTTCTTGCTCCAAAGAAACTTATCAACTTGTAGTGTAGACAATACACATACAAGTAAATCAATACTTGTGGACTGTGATGATGGAATAGAGATGTCATAGATTGTAAGATATACCGTTGTTGGGTTTTTTTTTTTTAAACACTTAGAAAGAAAAGACTGTGGTCAATTAAACTATGATTTATACCAATTTCAGAGCTATTAGGCAATATGGGGCAAAGTGTGTATCTTGAAATCCGTGAAGTACAGTTTTCCACGGAGAGAGAGACTGATAGATTGTTACCTAGGAATCTTTACATAGGGGTAGACACTCAGGTGAGATGCATTTAGCTCAGAACTGATGAATAAGAAGGTGGCCTTGGCCCTATTACTGCAGCCCAAGAAAGAATATTCAGGCAGCAGGAGCAGCCTCAGAACGCAGATAGGAAAGCACGTAGCATGCCTGACATGTTGGAAGTGTACCTCACACTTTGGTAGCAGTTGTCTTAAGTGTTCATCACGCACCCCACCCCCCCACTCCCCTTTCTCCACCTCCCCCCTCCCCCCCCCCCCGCCCTGGACGTATTGTGCTGTAGGATTCTAATCCACTGAGGCATCTCTTTCCACATGGCTCTCTGTGGCGGTTATAGTTTTCCTGATGTTATGTGCTCTGCTTCCACGGCTGTTCACCACCTGTCTCCTCCCAGCACTGCTGCCTGCGTGTGGGCCTCCTCTCGGTTCTGCACCACCACCATTCTAGCTGTGGCCTGCTCCAGCCTGGAGGAGCCATCCTCCCAATCAAAGTGAATGCCACTCTTTGGAAATCTTGGGTGGTCTGACTTGATATTTTAGTTGAGTGGCCACAGATATTTTAGGCTCCCAAGAGCTAGTCTTCTCTTTCAATTTTACTGGCCCCACTGTTTAAGGAACTTGGAACAGTTTCCCCAGGGACTGGTCTGGAGGTACCATTGAATAACACCGCAGTGTTTTTCTTCCTTCCCACAAAGGACCAGCTGGTGCCTCAAGAGCAGGCATAAACTTTTGGGTGCTCAACTAAGAGCAAGGACTCTGTTTTCCTTCAGCATGCCTTCCCTTCTAGGGAAGGCATCTCTCTTTGTTTACTAGGTCTTTGAATCTTGATTTCTGTTCTGCCTCTGATTTTCTTTACTTTCTCAGGAGACTCCAATGCCTTTGTACCTCCATAAGACCACTTTCAAGTTTTCACATTAAAACCTCATTTCCCCATCCTAATCTCCACAAGATGAGATTAATAGACAGATAAGACTTAGTGTTTAAAAATGACATCACTACTCACTCACCTAGCTGTAGCCTACAGAACAGCATGTTGGGGCAGTTGTCATAAACCTTAACATTAGCTTTTCTGAGATGGTAACAATCTCTGTGGAAGTGCTCATAACCCTTTATTTGGACAGACATGAAAACTCGGCCAAATGCACGATAACTTTCTGATGTATTTCAACAAGTACACTAAAGAAAGGATTTTTAAAAGATAATATTAAATGTCTATGAACTGGTGAATGAATAAACAATATGTGATAAATGCCTACAGTGGACTATTATTTAGTAATAAAAAGGAACTTTCTATAGCATGGATGAACCTCAGTCATGTTAAGTGAGAGAAGCCAGAGTCAAAAGACTGTGTTTAATGATTTCATTTATATTAAATGTTCAGAAAATGCAATTTTATAGAAACAGAAAGTAGATTAATCTTTTTTTAGCCTTAATAATTTTTTTTTTATTTTAAAAGATTATTTATTTATTTATTTATTTATTTATTTATTCATTCATTCATTCATTCATTCAAGCACTGGGTACAGTCAGAAGCGCGGGAGGGTGAGAGGATTCACCAGAGCCGGAGTGGGGAGCAGAGCAGGCAGAAGGACCGAAGCACACTGCTGAGGGGAACAGTGGGTGGCAGGAGAGGTCTGCGCGCCCTGTGGGACCCTCCTCCGGTGGCTGGGGAGCAGCCGGGGATCAAACCGGTGCTGCAGAGGCTGCGGGCAGCTTCGCAACCCAGCGCTCAACCGCTGCGCCACTGGGGAGGCCCGAAAGTAGATTAATCTTTACCTGTGCTTGGGTTGCAATGAGTATGGATTGAATAGCTCCATCAGTCTGAAAGATGTTAATAGGTAATAGAAATGTTATAATACTAGATTGTGGTGATAGTTACACAATTCTGTATATTTTCTAAAAAATCATTGAATTGAACATTTTAAATGGGTGAGTTTTATGATAACCCAAGAATGAAGCTAGAAAAAAAGAAGCAGAGCCTTCCTGGTGGCACAAGGGGTTAAGATGCAACCTATGAAGCTGTCCACAGCCACTGCAGCACAAGTTTGATCCCTGGCAAGGGAGATACCCACATGGTGCAGCAAACCTCTCCTGTCTTGCCTGCTGCTCCCCTCAGCAGTGTCTTTGGTCTGTCTGTCTGTTCTGTTCCCCACTCTGTCTCTGGTGAATCCTCTCACCCCCACATCTCTGGCCTGTACCCCAGTTCTTATATGCATAAATAAATAAATCTTTAGAAAAAAAAACATATGTATGATGACATCCATTGTGTCATCAACCAGCCAGCTCTCAGATCATGAGTGCTCAAAGCTTGTTTATCATAAGGCATTTCACCACTTAAACTAGATTCCAAATACTAACGTTTAGTGAGTTCTGAGTATGTGCCAGGAATCGTGTTCAGATCTATTCCTTTATATAATTGTCACAAAAATGGATTTAACTTGAAATGGAGTAGGATGATACTGTCTGTTCTTAGAATTGAAAATAGATCAAGGAGAAAGAAAAAAAGATGTAAAGGAAAAAGAGAAGGTGACCCAAGCCATAATTAACCAGTAGAACAGCCGTATTATCTTGCACTGTTTATGTTCAAATGATGTAGCAATGATAACTGTCTAGAAGGACAACACATCTCTACAGCTCTAGCTACTGCTTTTTCATCTGTCAAGTGCCTCTGAGTTCCTGTGAGTAAACTAAAGATACTTGCAATTGGCTGTATGTGTACTGACTACAGTGAAGAGCTGTTGACCTTGAGGATTGCCTCTAAAGAGTGGAAGCTGGGATAAGTTCATTCTTCCCCAAATGACACCAGTGATAGGATTCTTCTAGAACAGGTTGCTTTGTTTCCTGTTGCCAACTTTAATGAAGAGGGTTTACAGTCCCAATAGCCAGTGCCTTCTGGATTAAAACTCTTTCCCAGGCTGCTAAGCAACCTCAAGTGAACCTACAGGGTTTAGTTTGTGAATGACTACTGGGCTGGTGGTAGCTGGGACCTAGCTGCCATGAAACTGCTCTACCAATTAGTTGAGGAACTAGAGAGAAAAAAATAAACTGTCCTAGGAAAGCTCAAAAATGTAGGAGTCATGCAAAAAATACAAAACAAAAAAAAGGCCAAGAAGAAAATAAAAGTTGTCAGTAGGCTAGGAGGAAAAAACTTTCTAATTGTTGTTCTACCAATTAGTTTTCTCTGGCTATTTCTGAAGATAAAGTTAGGACCAGAACAGGTAATACTAAATCCTGACTGTGATCAGGATTAAAGGGGTAAAGATAAAACTTTCTCATTCATGTAAATTTTTTTTTAAAGATTTATTTATACAAGAACCGGGGTATAGGCCAGATGTGTGGGAGGGTGAGAGGATTCACCAGAGACAGAGCGGGGAGCAGAAGAGGCAGACTGACTGAAAAACACTGCTGAGGGAAGCAGTGGTTGAGACAGGAGAGGTCTGCTGCACCATGTGGGTATCTCCGTGGCTGGCGGGGATTGAACCAGCAGTGTAGAGGCTGCAGACAGCTTCACAGCACTGTGCTCAACTGCCTGTGCCAGGGGTAAATGATTCATTCATTGGTTATGACCAAACACAACAGAATTTCCCATCAGAATCTGACTGCTCCCTTAGTGATGTAGTGCTTAGCAACCAGATCTTCTTGCTTATACTCACATTGTTTATAATGGTGGAAGGTAAATCCGGATTGGGTAAATGACTCATTCATTCAGCTTTCATCTGTTCTTACCCAAAGGCACCATCATACACTTACCTTCTATCTCAGTTCCAGGTCTAGCCACTGGTCCTGTCTCCTTCCTTCTACAATTGCTTTTGAGTCAAGTCACAAGTCACATTTATGCTCTTGGAAAAAGTAAGAGTTTTTAGATTCTTTTTTCCTAAAGGAATATAAGGAATAGGGGTGCTATCTCCTCTCCCTTCTTCAAATCTTATTTTTTATAACCCTCATATCCCATTTCCCCCTAAACCACCCTATAATGTCTCTACTCTGTAGTATATCCCAACTAACAAAACACAGTGATCAGTGTTTTTTTATGACATCATCCTACTGACCAGCCGGCACATAGCTAACTACTTTTTCATTCTAAGAAATACTTTTTTTTTTTTTTAATAGAGGCATGTTTATTTATTTATTTGTTTGTTTGTTTGTTTTGCTTTTTTATACATGCACTGGGTACAGTCAGAAGCGTGGGAGGGTGAGAGAATTCACCAGAGCCAGAGCGGGGAGCAGAGCAGGCAGAAGGACCGAAGGACACTGCTGAGGGGAGCAGCGGGCAGGGCAGGAGAGGTCTGCGCGCCATGTGGGACCCTCCTCTGGTGGCCGGGGAGCAGCTGGGGATCGAACCGGCGGCGCAGAGGCCACGGGCAGCTTCGCAACCCAGCGCTCAACCACTGCACCACCGGGGAGGCCCCTAAGAAATACTTTTGTCCCGACACTGTATGTTCTTTAGGTTTTTTTTTCTCCTAGCCTATTGACAACTTTTGTTTTCTTCCTTTTGGCTTTTTTTTTTTTTTTTTTTTGCACGACTCCTACATTTTTGAGCTTTCCTAGGACAGTTTTTTTTTCCTCTCTGGATCCTCATTCTAGGCAGTTATCCATTCCCATGGCTTTACAAAGCTCCTAACGATGATGATTTCCAAACTTTTATCAGCTCCAGACTTTCATATCCAAGCTGCTCCTTGATATACAATTTGGTAACTAATAATTTAAAATTAGAAATTTAAATTTCCTTTTAAAATCTTCTCTTTATTTCAGTAAATGACATAAATACCTATTAGTTCTTCAGGTCACAAATCTAGAAATTATCACTGTTTGCTTCCTTTCTCTTATTCCTATATCCAATACATTAACAAATCAGTTTGCCCTTCAAAATTTACCACAAATCTGATTGTTTCTCTTCTTTACCTTCAGTCTCTTAGTCTAAGGCACTGCTTGAAGTGATGATCTGACTAATCTCCCTGCTTCTACATTCTCCCCTCACAACTCTATCTACACAGTAATCAGGGTGATTTTTAAAAATGTAACTCAAGTCATGTCCTTTCCCTGTCTTTTCAGTTATACAAAATTCAAATTCCTTACTTTATGTGGCCTGGTCTTGTTATAGAAGCTTCATCCATTCATTTAAAGGTAGATCCTTTTATCTTTTCATGTAGATTCTTTCACTCTTCAACTCAATCCCAGTCTTGCTGACAACAGAACACCTCTTAATCTGCTTAAGAACTGGTTTAGTACATTGAGAGGAAGGCCTGTCTCTCCTCTTCTTGAATCTGGACTGGCTTGTGACTGCTTTCCCTAATCTACTATGACAGTTCTCTTTAAGAGAATTTTAAGAACTGTGAGAGGACCAGCAGCTACTGTCTTGTCTTAGTATCACATAAGAAGTCTGACTTATATGAAACCATGCTATGAGGAAATCCTAGCTAAACACATGGAAAGAGAAAAAAGCCCGCCCCAGCATCCAGTGGTCAGAGGTCTCAGACATTGGGGAACAGAGTCTTTACCCTCTGTGCTCTGTTCAGATTTTTGGAAGTATGAGATAGAGTTTTGTGAAGGTACCAAATTTTGAGATTGTATGTTATGCAGAAATATAAACAGGAATATATGGGAAATAATTTTAGACATTGATCTTCATTCTATTTTTTACAACATAGGTTGGCTGGGTATGGGCCTCTTGGTAGGAAGAATTTTCCTTCAGAACTTTGAAAAGATGGCTCTATTTATTGTCTTCAGTTTCCAATGCAGGAAGTCTGGTGCCATTCTAGTTCATCTGTCTTTGCATGTTTTGTTTTTCTTTTTCCTCTGTGGAAGTTTTAGTTTTTTTTCTCTCATGCCCCAGTGCTATTAAACATCACAATGATACATCTTAGGTTTCAGCTATGTTCATCTCATCCATGTAAATTCTCATTTTAAAAATGTTTATTGTTCTACCTTCCTACCATAACTGTGCCTTTGTAGGCCTTTAAAAACTTTAACTGTGGTATTAATAGGGCTTGGGAAAGCTGTAGATATAATTGTGCAGGTTCTCTGGACTTCGGTTTTATACTACATGTTATTTACTAATTCTTTTTTTCATCATCTACCCACAAAATCAGAAGTTCCACGACAGCTGGAACCATTCCCACTTCTACACTGCTTTAGCCTACTATAGTGCCCAATATATAATTTAATAAATATTTGATAAATATTTGTTGAATGAATAAAGAAATGCCTGAGGTAGGTACAAGAAAGGTGGTAAGGGCAGACACATCAAAAACAAGCATCATACGGGGCCTCCCTGGTGGCGCAGGTGGTTGAGCGCCACACTGTGAAGCTGTCCGCAGCCTCTGCAGTGCGGGTTCAATCCCGACTGGCCAGCGAGAATCCTGCATGGCGAGGCAGACCTCTCTTGTCTTGCCCGCTGCTCCCCTCAGCAGTGTGTTTCATCAGTCTGCCTGTTCTGTTCCCCGCTCTGTCTCTAGTAAATCCTCTCACCCTGCCTCGCATCTAGCCTGTACCCCAGCACTTGTATAAATAAAATAAATCCTAAAAAAAATCAACAAGCATCATAGTAAGCCCCATCATTTTGTCCAGATAAGTGATTTTTAATTGAGGATGATTTTTGTGCCTCAGAAGACATTTGGCTATATATGGGTGCATTTTTGATTATTACTCCTGGGAAGGGAGCAGTTTGCCATTGGTGTCTATAACAGGTAGTGGCCATGGATGCTACTAAACATCCTGTAGTACAGAACACAGCCTCCTACAACCAAGAATCATTCAACCCAAAATATCAGTAGTGCTGAGGTTGAGAAACCATGTTTTACATGAAGCTGTAATATAGCTAACATACTTAATTTTGTCTCTCTTAAATATATAGCTAATTTTCAAAATATCGCACATGTACCAAAACATGCAACAACCTTATTCCCTCTTTGAGTTAGGGGTTCAGTAGAGAAATTCCAAGTCTGCATATTCTGTGGCCCACCCCATAAACTAAATTTTTTGCATTTAACATATTTGCTCATTTTTTTTAATCCTGGGATTAGTGGATATGAAGGGGTAGGGAAATTTCACAGACTGCCTTCATAATTCACTATTTTTCTCTCCAATGTGCAGTAAGAAGGCTTAATTTTTTCTCAGTTGTTCTCCTACCTTCTGAGAGAACAGCACCTACAAGGCTCTTCACAATAAGCAAATAGTATAGTCAGAGCACTCTCGGGCTATTAGGACCTCGTTTTAAGACAGAGTTACTGTGCTTCATGGAGCTTGCTCAATACAAAACTAGAATACACATTCCGATCTATCCTAATTGGCAGCTATATTCTATTGTACATGTTCTTTGAATTAAACAACAACAAATCCCTTTGACTACACAGATCCACCTTCAACAGCACAACAAACAAAATTCTTACCCTCCTCTACTTTCATCAAAACTGAAATCACCTGGGGCAGCCATTCCATGTCACCCGACCATACCAAATGCACACCACAGAGTTGATTATGACCTTGCAGACAAAGCATGGATTTGTAGTTATATGTTGTGACATGCACCCCATTGAGGAGTCTTGCATAAGCTACATTTTGATGACAGCTATGTTTGCAGAGTGAATTGATTCAAGGTAAACTTAGAGGTTAGTCATGGTTGGTTATTTAATGCTTTACCACTCCCCAGCTCCACCTCTCTGTCTCCCAAACTCACCATTAAGCCCAAAGTAAAATTGGCACAAAACGGACCGTGTGCTTTCTCTTCTGCAGTCCTTGTCCCACAGTATGCCATCCCTATTAAGAGAAACCATTTTGCTTTTGTTACTCTCTGTATCGAAGATGAATACTGGGTTTCTTCTTTTTCTTAAGGCTTCTGAAAGTCAATAACAAAAAAGATTTTTAAATACCTTTAGACAAATAAATCCATGGAATCTGCCATTGTTTCCCTCACTGCCTTGCAGAATGAGAGTTTAGCCATTTTTTTTTCTTCCTACCTTACAGGTGTGCTTCTCCCCCAGTCCCACAAAACTTCTCTAAGTCTGAATGTTTGAGTGCATGTCTGAGCTGGATTTTAAAGAAGCCACCTACCCAACCTTCTCAACAGACACAGACCAGAGCAGATAATCCATTATCATCCATGCCTGTAATATAGATTTAGCTCCTTCCAGCAAGAAAGGGAATTTGCACACTAGCTACTTCTCTCTCAGTCCCCACTGAATGTTTACATTTATTTTCTTTTTTTCCTTTTTAATATTTATTTATTTATGCATACAAGAGCTGGGGTGTTGGCTAGAGGTGTGGGGGTGAGAGGCTTCACCAGAGACAGAGTGGGGAGCAGAACAGGTGGATCTACTGAAATATACTGCTGAGGGGAGCAGCAGGCGAGATAGGACAGGTCTGTTGTGCCATGTGGGTCAGCTCCCTGGCCGGGGATCAAAATTGTCCTGCAATGGCTACAGATAGCTTCATAGTGCTGACACTTAATCCCTTGCTGGCTTTTGTTGATTTCTTCTTCTTCGGTGGGATGGGCTTCTTTTGCATTTGCCTTTCCACAGGTTTAAAAATAAAATCCCGGGCCTCCCCTGGTGGCGCAGGCGGGTTGAGTGCTGCCCTGTGAAGCTGTCCGTGGTCTCTGCAGCGCCGGTTTGATCCCGACTGGCAGGCGAGGGTCCCACATGGCGCTGCAGACCTCTCCTTTCTCTCCTGCTGCTCCTCTCAGCAGTGTATTTCATCAGTCTGCCTGTTCTGTTCCCTACTCTGTTTCTGGTGAATCCTCTCACCCTCCCGCACATCTGGTCTGGTTCTTGTATAAATAAATAAATAAATCTTTAAAAAAAAAAAAAACTAACTCTCTAAATCTCTTATTCCAAGCAGAAAGTCCCACTTATGTAATTAGTAAGGCTGTTGCCATTTCAACTGAGAGCTAATTGCAAATGCAGGGCTTTGTGCTTCTATGTAAATGAACCTGGCTATCAGATTGAGAGCAGCCCCAAAATAATACTAAAAACAAACACACAAAATGCCAAAGCAGCCCCCTGTCACTGAGCATCTGACCACTGTCCATCACCAATAGTAATTACCCTGGCGGCCTGGGAAGGGAACTAAGAACTCATCTTTGTGGCGGGGGCATTTACTCACTGGCAAGCTTTCAGACCTCCTGCCCCTTTCCCCCTTCACTGATCGCCCTTCTGAGATTGTAGCAGAAAACACATTGGCTCCTGCTTTGAAAACCACAGGGGCTGTGTGAGTGAGTGACATTTTATTACCCTGCCCTTTAGGAATTAGCCTCGATACCATAAGGCAGGCCATGGAACTTTCCCCACTTCTTCAGTTGTCAACCACCCTAACATCAAGTTAGGCTGGAAAACGACGTGACCGGGAGGCTGTGACCGACTGCCTGTGGACCAGAGGCACGTGTGGCTCGGTGACTAGAAGGAAGTGTGGATGAACATCTCTGCTCAAAGATACATTACATGAGCATTGACTGCGCGCGCGTGCGCGCTCAGGCGCACACGCACACACACACACGCACACACACACACACACACACAGTTTCATCACAATTGCTCTGGAACTGATTGGGTAGAGTTTTTACCCAACTGAGTAATTCTTTGTCATTCAGCACTCAATCCTACCCTATATAGCATGCTTATCTCCATACTTTTAAATTAGAAAAAAATGAATGTGATTTTTAAAAAATAAATGAGTCTGACAATTTTAAGTATCTTTTGATAATTTTGCAGCATTCTATATTTTTCCAAAGCCAAGAGTGGAGTTAATGTCTAGCTATGCCTACTTTGAGTTAAGAATATGAGTCTTTGCATATCAGTTTAACAGTTGATTTTTGAAACCATGTGGAAACTTCAGGGTAATTAAATATTTTATTGAAAATATATGTATTTCCTATCTTCAGGAATTATTATAGAATACATTTGACAACAAAACTGTGCTAAATTCAATATTTACTTGGTAATTATGAAGATATTTTTTGACTGCAAAAATTTGAACATCAGTTTTCATTGTGATATTGATGTAATTTTTAGGTCAGTGGAAAGTTCTAGGGACAGAATGATAATGTCGATCTGTGTTTCACATTAGGAATTGACTATAACACCTGGAAATTATGTATATGATGTATATATATTTATTTAAGTTAAATGAGATAATGTAAAGAAACTGCAGGAAAAATGTATAATGTATTATGAAGTAGAGTGCATTAAACCCCAGTGTCTCGGAAACAATCCCTGTTCTCAAGCAATTTACAGTCAGGTGTCAAAGATAGATGAAAATTTCACAGTGGTTCATTAAATGGGATGACCTCCTGAGTAGTCTGGAGGAAGTGACAGTTAAAATCTGCTGAAGGGTAAGCAAGAATTAGTTAGCTGGAGGTTAGGGAAAGGCGTTCTAGCGAAACTGTCATGTTGAAAAGTCAAGAAGCAAGAGGGAGGCCCATCAAGTGTTGAGGTGGCAGAGCTGACAGTGTGAGGGATGAGAGATGAGCCCGGACAGGTGGGCAGTTTGGGAGATCTTGGGAGGGTGGGTCTCTGGGTCTTTATACTGAGAGCAGGGCCTCGGTCGCTCTTGCTGGACTGTGGAAAGTGGATGACGCCCTCTTTGCCCTAGCAAGGAAGCCAATTGTTGCAGTCATTCCGGCCATCCTGTTTTCCAGTTTTCCCGGCTTGACTGGCTCTTTAGCCTGCTTGTGTGTGGGCTTTGTCACAAAGCACTGACTTCAGTAACCTCTGCTCACCATCCAGGGGAGCACCGTTACAGACACTGCAGTCCATTTTAGAATGAAGTCTGTCAAGTTATTTGACTAGAAAAGCAGACTAATAAACCCACTGACCCAGTGAGCCACTGATCAATACAAATGCCACCTCAATTACATGATAAAGTCAAATATCAAAGGGTGCGGGTGCCCTCCTGAGCTGTGGTAGGACTCAAGAACTTCCATCTGAGACTTATCAAAGGTCTTGAAAGCCAAGGAATGGTTTCGATGAAACTCAATTGATTTTGTATTTCTGCCAGAACTCAGCGCTTTCTATATAGGTCACAGCCCGTCGGTATGAAGAGTTGTAATCTCACCAGAGCTTCCATCTATGGTTAGAAGGAAGTGCTGAACTGGTGAAGACTGATCACGTCTGCCCGCACAGATGGAAATGAGCACGCCAAAAGGCTCAAGTTCAAAGGGAAGATTCTGTCCCTGAGCACTGTTGCTTTCTGGAATTCCCACTTCTTTGGAAAAGCACTTGGCTAAGATTCCTTCAGCATGGCAGAGCCAGGGGTGCAGCCTCAGTGCGTCAGGCCTCTCCCCACAGCACCACCACCCGCTTTCTTCTGGGAACCACAACAGTCTGCCCCACCCAGAGCGAGGAGTCTGTACTGCGCCCCCCCGGGAAGGCAGACCACAGGGAGGGCTCACATGTCTTCCTCACTTGCTTTTGGGTGTAGTTGCTTTTTCTGAGAAACCTCATGCAAGGAAATACGGATGGACCAAATGAGTTACCACTTGGCATTTATCTTCACACGCCGTTGTATTTTGGGGTGTGCATGGGTTTACCCCTGCAGGAAGCCATTTAAAGAGTATGGATAACACCTACAGTGTGAGAGTCACCTGGCAAGAAACGTATAACCCTCCATTCTTGTAGGTTTTTTGTCATACCCAGAGGCCTCATGTAATAGTCTCCTCGTTGAAGAGACAAAAAGGAGCAGCATAAAAGCAAGGTAAACGCGGAACAAACATGTCATTAAACCTGAATCTACCTTCTGGCCTGACCTTTTTTTGGTACTTTAAATTAGTATCCCTGAAGTTTGCCATCCTAAAAATTCACTTGTACAGCATCTTTTCAGAGAATCCAGAGAACTGTGAGGGAGAGAATGAGGTTGGAAAGGGACAGACATACAGAGAGAAGAAGGGAGTACTGGATGAGGAAGTGGGGCAGGGGGTGATGTGGGAGGGAACGAAAGAAACGAAACTGCCTTCTGTGGAACTGGGATCCTGAAAATACAGTTGAAGAGCCCAGTCCCCCCAGAGAATGGAAATAAATAGCTCTGAAAAAGCAACGGCCTTTGAAATTATGGAAGGAGTTTGCAGGCAATGGGCAAGATCATCCCCAGCCTCATCACTCCCGAGGGGAGCCTAGAGACAGAGTCCTCCGACAGAAGTGGGCATGGCCACTATGGGCTCTAACTGCAGCAACCCAGGGCTCTCACTTTAACATGAGGGGAGAAGCCAAGGTTTCTCAGGCAGTTACAGTTCTAGAAGTCTGCGCCTCTCAGGGCGGGAGGGGTGGCCACTGAGAAGTAGTGGGCTGGGGTCCAAGAAAGGGTGGAGAAGGGAGATAATTGATGTTTTATTCTGTGTCGAAATTTAGTTCAAACTGTAGCTTGTTTACCCTCCCTCTCTTCTTGCTGTACTAGAACAGAACCTCAGGAAGAAATAAGCCTCAAGACAATGAATAGCTGATTTTCAGAATAGTATTAAGGTTTAGCTAAATACAGCAATGCAAGAAATGTTTTTTTAAAGAACCACTTAATACCGTGACTGTTTAAAAGGACTTAACTTTGAATTATGTAAATAATATACGGATATACTTGCTCTGTAAACAATGACAATATTACGTTACATATGTAATACTACACAGAAGGCTACACTCCCCGTTCGCAGCTGTTCTCACCCCAGAGCTTCCCCAGCCCCTCCCAAGGGAGTCTTTTATCAGTTTGCTCAATTTCCTTCACAGACCTTCTAGAGACTACCCAGTATTGATTTCTGTATGTAGGTGTGTGTTTTTAAAGTAAATATCATGTTTTTCCCCATTGTTCTGTCTTCAAGATGGGTCTTTATCTCACCTCATTGTTTCAAGACCCTCGTCTGTTCCATGGTAGAGATAATAGTTTCTTTAGCTGTGGCTCCAGGCTGTTGCTTGTATGGGTTGCTGTGAATAGGGACGGCAGAGACCCTCCTTACATGTGCCTCCCCACACATCTCTGTGATTGTTTCACTGAGATAAAAATAATTTGGTTTCTAGCCTCTGGGTCTCCAGGTCTAGTAAGGGCAACTTGAATTCAGCTACACAGTGCAGAATTACTTGAAAAATTACTTCAAAATTAGGGGTGGGGGGTGAAAAGGGAAGAATTACTCCCTAATCTTAATAAAACAGTAGCCCGTAGCTGAGCTATCTAAGACAGCTACTAGTTCTCCAGTCTGGATGATCTGCAGTTGATTAAGGATGTTACACGTGGCATTTCCGCTCCCACCCCATTATATGTTGATATTTTCTCTCTTTGGAAACTTGCATGTTAAATATGCATTTCAGGAATAACAGAGTAGCCATTTTGTGTTTAAATGAAAACTTGCTATAACCAAGACTTTTATCATAATGCAGAGGGCCTTCTGTAGTAACACTGTCTTTTCCTTTGCTAAATGAGCGCTTCCTCGATGCCTGAGTCCGGGAAGAAAGAAAAGGGGATGAGGTGCAAAGTGAGAGCCTGGTCTTCCTGCCATGTGCTTGCTGTCCTGGCGGCCTCAGGATCAATCCAGGCACAAATCCCTTGAGCGGCTGTTGGTATGCCATCGACTAATGAAGCTCTTCAGCGCTCTGTTATTAATGTGATGAAGCGGGGGAGGGAAGGAAAAAAGAAAACGCAGGCCAAGGGAGACACATTCTAAAGAGAGACCCTTTCCCTAGCCACTTGTGGAAATCCATTTCAGGTCAACCGGGACCAATTGTGAGTTCTGGCCTTGGGCAGAATTCCTCTTTGCAGTCAATAAATTAATGGGTGGCACCTTGAAATGGGTTGGCTTTCACGGAATCAATGTCTGATGTGGCCATTTGTCCTCAGGCCAAACTCCACTGTAGTGCTTCGTTTGGGGCTGATTGAAGAAATGCATGGAGCCTTGAACTTTTTTCTTCTTTTAAAGAAATTACTGGTAAAGCAGAGTGCAGTATTCTAGTGCTGACAGTTGTCATTTCCTGCCCTTAACCATTCTCTCTTTAATGGCCGTGGCCAAACTCCTGATGTTGGTAGATTGCACTTACAGCACTGTGCAGTGCGCAGCGGTCTGTGTCTGCCCGATCCCGCTCGCCTCTGTTTCCTCTAAGAAAACCGTCCGTCAGGCCAGAGAAGTAGCTGTTCCTCTGCAGGGCTAGTGGTTCCTTTTGAAGCCCCTGGGCGGCAGGAGACAGAGAAGCCTGCCCTGTTGGTTCAGCTGGCTTCCACAGCTCAAGATAAGGCGAACCACAGATCTGTCAAGCTTCGTGTTTGCTTGGAGGGGGAGGAGAATCCAGGGAACAAAATTTAGAGACGTTTAAGTTTAGTATTTCAGAGCCGTGTGCTCTTTTGCAGGTTGGATTCCTGTAATATTCTCTGTGTGTGGTCAGCCCTTCATAACACAGCCCTGTTGAGGGCGAGGGAAGGGGAAGGGAGGCGGGGGGGGGGGGCGGTAGGTTGAGAATGGCCTTTGGGGGGAGAAAAGACCACGGTTTTCCGGTACCGACCGTGACGGTCACTGGATGCGGCCGGCACCTATTGGAATGGAGTTGGTCATGCTATTCTGAAAATAGGCTGGGGGCACCCGCGGGTGTGGCATGTGCAGTGAGGCCACAGAGGGAAGTGACCCACTTAGAGTCTTTTCTGAAAAAACTGGATACCTGAGGCATCAGGAAGTTGATGGCTGACGGCTTTCCTTCCCCTGAGAGGGCGGTGGGTATGTCAGCTCGGAAAAATCTGAGGAGCAAAAATGGTTGTTGAGACATTAAGCATCATCTTTTTTGTATTTTGGAATCTCGGGTGCTATTAAAAAACAGGAGAGCGGCTTTAAAAACCTCTGGACAAATAACAAGCAGCGGTGTGTCCACATTATGTATGCCGCTCTGTTCTGGCCACCCAACTGGGCGTCTGACGAGCTTACCTACTTAGGAGGAGCATATTTTATATTCAGGGTGGCCAAGTTATTTCCTGCCTTTGGAGCAAAAACCAGTGCGGCTACTGTACCCTGACGATATTTTTTCTCTCTAAATATCAAAGCCTTTTACATAACAAGCCCTCTGCTCTTTCAAAGGCTTTGAAAACACGAATGGAGAAATACAACGTTTTTGTATTTTGTTTTGTCCCTCTCCTCAAGGAGAACCCCTGTTTCTCCTGGGTCTGTACACCACGGCCATGTTCCTCAATGTGAAGGCCGCAGGTGACCATTGTTTTCGTCTCTCAAGAGTGAGAAAACATGACCAACGTGACCAGCATAACTAACACACAGCAGTGATGAAGTCACACAAGCTTGGAAAGAGGCCATGGGAAGAAAATCGGGCCAGGGAGAGCTTCTGGGCAGATGGTCTGTCAGAGCAGAGCAGGGTGTGCGGGGCGGGGACGAGCTGGGATTGGAGCAGCCGCCGTGACTAGCTCAGCAGTGGTGTTGGGCAGCTCATGCTCAGCTGATGACTTCACTGCACAATCCTAGAGCGAAAAAGTCCTTAGATTTCGTATCACCCGACGTCACACTTTGCCAGGGGCGGGTGATGCAGTGAAGCCAAGGTGGCAGGGTCTTGTCTCCCAGCTCGGTATTTTTCCACTGCCTCGCGCCAAACCTCTCACCATTCGGCGGAGCCCCATCTCCACCTGCTAGCGGCTTGCCGTTAGGAAGACTGCTTCCCAGGAAGCGGAGTCGGGAGGGAACGAACTAGCTCTGTGATGGCCAAAGAACATACGTGGTTCTCAGCCCTTGTCACTGGGTGAGCCAAACCCACCAAGCTTGTCTGTGCTTGAAGTGAATGGACAGGGGCCCTGGGGCAGCCGCTCGAGCATTTCTAAGCGTTGTTGGTTCTGTGTCACACCCAGGTAGACTCTCCTGTGCTCTGAGTTGTCAGCTGCGAGGCTGAACGTGTGCCGCTAGAATAATAGCACTATGTCTTCTACCAGAGGTCAGCGTGGGTCCTCACAGTGACACCCCCTGGTTCCATGCCGCTTCCTCTGTAAACAGACGCCACATGGCAGCTGCCTGGCTGACTTCTGGTAAATCATCCTAAAACGATTCCTGGCATCTACGTCACAGAGGGTTAAAACTTCTCACAAATTCAGGACTACACAGGGGAGAGAGACTACAAAGGAGGTGTTGCTTATTTTATAGCAATTGGGGAGAGAGAGTGCCAAAAGGAGCAAGATGTTGTGGTATAGATTTAAAAAAACAGGTTTATAAGAAAATTTTACAGAGATCTTTTTATGCTGTTTTGTCTTCTTTCCTTTCTGCCTCACATAAACCATCCCTAAAAATGACGTTCTCTGGGTGAGAAAGCCTTGTTCATGCTGTCACTTTCTACATGGAGACCCAGGAACAAGGCTGGGGCAAAGATGGCATACTTAGGGGTTCCGTGGTGCTGACCCACTGGCTTCCCAGCTTTGGCCTTTGGAAGTCTTGGTGCAAAACACATTTCTGTGTGGCCGCTTTCATCCCTCCTGTTACAGGACTGGGAGAGGGAAAGAGGCTTCCCTCAGTCCTCTTCCCTATCCATTTACTTTCTGAGAAATCATGTGGACAGTTATGTCCAAGGACTGAGAATCCTGGAAAACGGCAGCAGGATGGATTAAACCTACATGGCTAGTGACCAGGGAGAAGCCAGGGACTCAGGGCTGGGGTTAGCTCATATCTGCGTGGAAAGCTGCAGCATTTGCATCGACAAAGTTTTGGATCTTAGTCACCCAAATATACTGTGTGGGTTAGTATTATGTCTTGCAACCTTTTACTGATGTCATTTTTCAGAGGTGGAAGAAACTTAATGGAAAATTAATGTCTAGTAAAAAAAATGGAGCTAATGAAAACTCATGCTGTTATGACAGCTTATGAAGACAGGCTGATACAGTGCACGTTGAAATAGTCCAGAATGGGTTAATACCAAAAATATTTATTTTTGGACCCACATTTATATGGAGGACAGGCAGGCCCACTCAGCTATCTTTCTGTGCATCGCCATGCTGGTTAAAGGGCCAGTGACCTCTTGAGAGTTCATATGCTTTATTTGCTAAAAGTAAAAAATTTTTGGTCCCATTTGTTGAGTGTCAAAATAGGCAGCAGGAAAAAAAAGGCTTTTCCCCTCCTTTTTATTCCGGTTTGATGACACAGAAACCAAATAACCAAGCTTTGCATTTATACTTAGACTACATTGAACCAGAGCCTCTAAAGCAGGGCCAGGTCAGAACTTTTCTAATGCACCTCAGATGATTCTGTTGTGCAGTGAGGGTTGAGAAATCCCTTATCTGAAGTCACACTAGTTTGAACTAGTTGAGAGAAAATATGGACAAAAAGGGGACATTAAGAAAGTCAAACATGTAAATGAGCAATAAAATATAAATATGTTGCTTTATGAATTGCTTCATTAAATGAAGGACATGAAAAGAACTTTCAGAGTTCCATTATTTCATTCATGTGCATCCAGACAGAAATATACCCTAGGAACTGATATTTCTCTTGTTAGTCACTTCAGTATTAGGGATCCAAATATTGGATCTGTCTGTAACCCATTCCTAGGCATTGCAAGGGATGGAAAAGCCAATAAGTAGCAGTCTAAAAAGAGTCCATTTTTATAGAAAGTGAAAATGGAAGCAAAAATTTAAGGTAGGGTTGTTCTGAGAATGTGCACCATGGGTATATTTTCATATGTGCATATTACAAATGAAACTGATTTTATAAAACTAAATTATAAATGCTGTTGAACACCCTTAGTTAATGCCAGAGAGGTTGTTTGAGTCACTCTAATCTCTTGTAAAGGTACCAGTCTGGCTAGACTTAGGGGTAATTTCCAGGTTGTAGTAACAATGACCTATAACTTACCCATATTTGAAAGCTGTAATTATTGGAAAAGAAAATTAAAGGTGACCCTTTCACCTTCATTGAGATATAAGAGGACAGGAAGGCTGTGTAAAAGGAAAGACCAAAAAGAAGTCATGTAAATGTTGAGGTTGAAAATACAAGGTCTGTTTTCTTAATTAAAGGAATTGGGACAAGCATAATAGTGAGGACTATTTGCTTTTAACAGGTAAATATGCAGTCAGGTAGACTAAGCCCCGAGCCTGACTGTCTGCCCTCTTGGAACCCTTTTTGGTAATGGTAATTTTCTTTTGTTTTTCTCAGTGCAGCCAGGAGACACGAGTTGATCCTTAGGAAGGGGTGGGTGGTCCTGTCTCCATACCTAGAGGTGGGACTGCGTCCAGTAATAGCGTGTCCTCATTGTGTGAATGGGGTTCTGAACTCATTTATACGATTTCTGAGCATGAGGAAAGAAAGCAGTCTCTGAACCATGATGAGCAGATCAGTGATTAGGTGGAAATCCAAATGAGAAATAAAATCATATACAAGGAGATTCTTCTCTGGCAAATCCTGACATCTACTTTTGAAGCAACTTGCTTTGAAAGACCACATTCTATGCATCACAATAGCATCTGAATACTGGAAGTAAAAACAATATATTCAACATTGAGTAGGAGTCTCCAGGCTGTAAAACTGTCCTGAGATAGGCGGAATCTGGTCTAGGAGCTGGGGGATTCGCTCTGGACCTCATACTGCTTTAGCAAACTACAGCTGCTGTTTTCACTGCCTCTGTTACTTCATTGTATGAAACCCCCCCACCCCCCGCCATTCAGCCTGTTTCTCTGGGTATCTACTATAATCATTTGGCACCTGTGGACCCCATAAACAGCGATCAGATATTTGGTCCATACATTTCCTGTTGGAAATGTGGTTTCAGCCCTGACAGAGTTAACTTCAGTTGATTGTTATACACTTAACCCAGAAAGCTCAGAAAACTCTAATTAATCCTTCTGGTGGGTATTCCAAATACAGGGAGTAGTGTGGCCAACAGTAACCAACCCACAAAGAAACAGACCTTGTATTTTGTGTTCTGTGGAACAGTTGGATGAAATTTCTCTTCCAGTGAAAGCTCCACAAACAGACACAGCTCTGCAGAGCACTGAAAGAGAAGTGACTTTGGATGATAACATTGATAGCTGCATAGCGGATGGGCTGTGTAAGGATCACTGCTGGAATAGCAGAGTGCTGGGTGTGGGAACCAGAGGCTCGAGAGGAGCCTTGTGTTTGACCAAGTACCTCGTATGTGGCAGGCATTGTGGCGCAAGCTCTGTCAAGGCGGGGTTTGTCCATCTTTTTGGTTATTTATTGAGTGACACGAGTGAATGGATGAATGACCGTATAACCAGTTCTTACCCTGCTTTCCAGGCCCACCCCTCTTCCTAGCAGCTTTTAACTCATGTCAATCCAAATGTCACTTTCCAAAGTAGACCATTTTGAAAATGCTCCAAAATTTAATTTTTTATTTTTAGACCATTTTCATTATTTCTCTGGCCATGTATATTTGTAAGTACAACAATTACAAAGATCTGTTGAATGCAAAAAATCGAAACATGCACACACACACACACACACACACACCCCTCTGCATTGCACTTTTTATTTAGTGCTCTGTGTATTTAAATCTGTCAGTGCCTCAAAGTGCTGAGTTAGAAATGAGAAGACCCAACAAGGTAATACATAAACTTGAAACAGCTCTTAGGGGAAACAAAACTATCATGAAACAGAAAATAAAAACCAAAATAACATTTCATTCCCAAATGAATATAATTGAAATGATCAGTGATTTTATCTTACTTTTTTAACAGATTTATTTATTCATGCATACAAGAAGCAGGGTATAGGCCAGATGTGTGGGGTGGTGAGAGGTTTCACCAGAGACAGAGCAGGGAACAGAACAGGCAGACCGACTGAAATACACTGCTGAGGGGAGCTGTGGGCGAGACAGGAGAGGTCTGCTATGCCCTCTGGGTATCTCCCCACTGGCCGGGATTGAACCTGCACTGCAGAGGCTGTGGACAGCTTCACAGTGCTGTGCTCAACTCCCTGCACTACCAGGGAGGCCCTATGATCAATGATTTTAATAGTTACATTTTATTAAGTTACTGGAATGTATCAGAACTGTGCCATTCTCTCATTCAAGCCTATAGCAAAGGCATGTGGTAGGCTCGGTAATATTCTTATTTTATAGAAATGTTTTGAAGGGATTTATAATTTCCCCAATGGAGAGTGTGTGGCAAAATTCAGACCCAAGCCGGGATCTGTCTGCCACCCACACCTGTCCTATAGAGACAGCAAGTCAAGGCCCCTTGAAAGCATATTTTAAATGGAAAACTTCAGCCTTGGAGAAATAAAAACTTGGCAATTTCCAGACATATTGGACTTGATTTTAATATTGCTGAAGTGCTTTTTTAAAACTGTTTTTTGAGGACCCTCCCTGGTGGCTCAGGAGGTTGAGTGTCACACTGTGAAGCTGTTTGCAGCCTCTGCAGCATGGGTACGATCCCGGCCAGCCGGCGAGAATCCCACATGGCATGGCAGACCTCTCCTAGTCTTGCCCGCTGCTCCCCTCAGCAGTGTGTTTCATCAGTCTGCCTGTTTTGTACCCTGTTCTATCTCTGGTGAATCCTCTTAGCCTCCTGCACATCTGGCCTGTACCCCAGCACTTGTATAAATAAAAAAAAAAAAAATAAGTAAGAACTGTTTTTTGAGATTTGGAAGAATGACTGAGTCTTTAAACCCATCATGTTTGTGGCAGCAAACTGAATTAAAATGAATGTATTTCTTCTTCTCTACATCAGGAATTATTTCACTGTTTTCTCTCTCACCTTACCTCCAAGGCATCTCCCATACAAATAACTAAATTTTGGGGACAGGTGTGGTCTGGTTGTTTCCAGCCTTGACTGTAGATCCAGCATCTGCAGGAGCTTTTTATTTTCTTTCTTGTACTCTTGTTAATATTTAGGGTAAAACAATTCAGAAGCAAAGTGGAACAGCACCAAAACCAGTACTAGCTTAAGTACACTAATGTAAGTATGTTACATTGACATTTTCATTTTATCCTAACATTTTTGAGTCAAATATTAGCAAAGTGGGGAGCGAGTGATTGTTACTTACCAATGTTGGAAGTGGAGACTCTCCCTCCTTTGCTCCAGTCGGCCACACTGCCTCCTTTTATTGAAGACAACAAAACCATGTCCAAATAACCCCAATGGGAACCACTCACATTAACTGACATGCTCTTGGTTTACTGCTTCAGGTGGTAAAGCTCATTTAGTGGATAGATTCCACATGTTTATTGTTTCTAAATTTTCACCAAATCAATCTCCAATGCTAGAGGATGGACTGAAGTGTTATTCAATTGATGTTATAAAAAATTGATTGTACCACAGAGTCATCACTCGCTGAGGCAGTCCAAGATTATGCAGCTAAACCTGCAGAGAAAATACTGTGGAAATGTCAGGTAGTTGATTAATAAAAACATTCTGTTAACCTGGATTTTGTGGTGAGTATAGTATTAATCACCTTTTTGAAATTGTTCTTACGTATTTACTTGCTTATCTAGGTATAATGTATATTTACTTGCTAGGTATAACGTTTTCTGTTTCTTCAAGAGAGCTCTCCGAGCCATTGGGCCTCACAGAATAGGACCTGTTCCTTAGACAGAACGTGGGTCATGTTCATGATCTTGGTGTCCTGACATCACGTTTTACCCCAGGATCCACTCCAGAAGTAGAGGCAACATACAGCTTCTAGGGGGCCACTTGTCATCCTAGAACTAGGTCACAGTCACTGTCTTCCCAGTGTATGTCAGTGCCACACTGTCCAGGCAAAAGGAGACTGGGATTGAGCAGAAAGTAAAGGATATTTCAGGTACTTCTCCTTTATCCCCACTTGTTTTCAAAAAGGAAACAGTCAAAATATAGTCATAAAAAGCAATTGATGTAACAGGACTGTTGGGAGCATCTAACATTATCTCCTTTGATGGCTGTAGCAGTAGAATTCAACCTTTTTTGTTTTTTTTATGTCAACATATATTTTGGCAAGTGCCCCTTAAACATCAGTATACCAAAATCGATGGCATTTAGCTTATTCGAAGGTGACTTACTCAGCCACTGCAGCTTTCAGGGAGATACCTCATAGCTAAGGATAATGTGGAAGAAGATGGTCAAAACTCCACTAATTAAAGCAGGTGCCTTTGACCCTTGGGTGAGCCACAGAGGGGTTTACTCTTAATTTAGACTTGCTCCTGTTACGTTTGGTTATATGCTTGCCTGCCATTATGTGTAAAGAAATGGAGATGAGGGAGTGAGGTGTGGCAAAATGACTGTGGATGTGAGTGAGGAAGAAGGAAAGCTATGAAAAGAGGACACAGGGACGTAATAGGAACGGGCTGTTCCTGTAGGGCAAATGGTCCCACACATCACGGTTGATCCTGAGGACACTGTGCAGCCGAAGACTTCATAAGCAACAACTGTGAGCGCTGCATGAAAATTGAATTTTCTTCAGTATTCCTCTGAAAAAATAGTGCCAAACACTGTGGTGCTTAAAATTTCAATTATCTAAAAAATGTACACATATCTATCATTTTATTTCACAATAATGTGGTTTTAAAGATAAAAAAAATTTAAGAGCTATGTTAGAACAGCATTCTTATTTCCCTAACTTTGAAATGGTCTCTGTGATCTTTCCCTTGGCACTGCTTGCCTTGATTGTATTAAAATTATTTGCATTCCCTGCCCACACATGAAGAGAGAGCTAGAGAGTCGAATCTCCCCAGTTGGAGACAATGCAGGATTAAACAGTGAGATCACGTAATTATTGTCGTGTCGTTCGAAGTGTGCTTAATCCACCCAAGGTGACCAGCGAGTGATGGGAGTCGTCTGTGAGAATGGAGATAAGAGCCTCTTCCCCACTGTACCGAGGACCACGCTGAGCTTTCTCACTCCTCACGCCGACTTGGCATCCCCCACTAGATGGTGCTGAACAAGCAGGGAGCCCTGGGCCAGGACGCCTTTCTTTCTGACCCCTCCCCCTCCCTGACCCTCACCTCTGTTCCGTGTGCTCGATGCGCAGGGAGAGCGATTGTTCAGGAATGTCTAATGATAACAAAACCCCCTTTCAAACAGTAGACAAACACGGCCAAGCAGGGTAAACATCATTAGCGGGCTTCTCCTTTGTCTGCTCTGAAAAGCAGGGAAGGCTAGCAGCCCCCAAAGCAAGCCGGTGGGCTTCTAGTTATCAGCTCAGTAACAAGGCACCTTTTGAAAACTGCAAGGATTATCTGGGGTGGAAGAGAGTGAGGGGGAGGCACGGGATAGAAGACAATTTCAAACGGGTGTGTGTTGGGAAGGAGAAATGTGAATTAGCCTTTGACAGCAAAGTGGTGGACTCAGACACAAGCAGCCTAGCTTGAGCTGGGCGTCCTCGTGTTGGAACCTGAGTGCTGAAGAGGGAAAGAAAGGAGAAGTCGTTCATGCGGAGCCGGAGCCGGAGCTGAAACAGCACCCACTTACATGGAGAGCGCCTCCAACCATCAGTGGCCCGTTTGTCAGGACCGAAATCAGTTTTTCTTTCTGATCTTTAAGACCTTTCAACTTAATGGAGGGAGAATGCGCCTAGCTGCCTACAGTACATCCTGTTAAAACAGAAGTCTGTACTTAATCGTTCCTTTGGAGAACATGAGCCTGATTTCAGGCCAGGCAAAAATTTGGAGAGGAAAAAAAAAAAGTTAGGAATAAAGTAATCTTTGTTTCCACTGTTGCGCTGGGGGGGAAAGCATGAAGCATTTGATTAATGTTGATACTTAGGTGTTCATTTTAGAGCGACTTGGGGGATCCAGTGAGTTGAAACTAACTTCTTACCTTATAAATCTTGAAGAACTTCAACTCAAAGGAATTTCACTGAAAAAAAAAAAAAAAAAAAGAAAGTTAAGCAGTGTTACTTTACTGTTATTACTGTTGCCAAACCAACAAGGGCAGAACTTCTTGACCAAGATTGGGAATCTACGATGGTTCTTTCTGCAATTGACCAAGACTGCCACAATACTTTCCTTACTGCTTCCTTGGGGAGGAAAGTCGTGGAGAAATGTGTATTGTGCTGTTGCCCCCAGAGGACTGTGTGCCGGGAAATGTGGGGTATGTGGAGGGTGGGGCTGTGTTTGGGGAGGCAAAGGACAGGGATACGTATGGTAATCGAAGTAGGGGTAACATCATCATCACAGGCCAGTGTCCTCGGGGTCTGAGGATGGAGGTGGGAAAGAGAACTGTCTGGGGAGAGAGACCATGGTCAGGAGTCGAAATGGGCATGGATCCGTGTGTATTTTCACAAGCCCTGATTTCAAAGGGAACCTTGTTTGAGGATGGAGGCCGAGGGAAGTAAAAACAAGTTGAAGAGGTGGGTGGGGCAAAACCAAATTTCACGCCTGTAGCAAAGGTCAAAGGACATGGAAAATGGTCCAGGCGCTTTTTTCACCAAGCACCATGCTGGGTAGCCACCAGCAAGGCGTCAAAGCTGCATCCTGGGGTGCGGCTCACAGACAGCTGTGTGGTCACCCCTCTGGGTGTCACTGCCTGTGAGGACACAGTTGCCTGTGGTCACTGGGTTCTCACCTCGAGAAGGAGCTGGGCAGCACGCCCACAAGTACCTCTGAGTGGCCAGGGCCGTTCTCCATTGGCAGGTGGCCTGTGAGGCGCTGGCAAGGCACTGGGAGGCCAGCGTCACGGTGGGCAGGCATTTATTGCTGCTTCAAATTGCCCTAAAACAAGAAACGTTTATTATCTCATCCAGTTTGGGGTACGTAATTTGGGACTGACGGAGCTGGGTGGTTGTGGCTCAGAATTTCTCATGAGGTTTGTCACCAAGTGGAAACAAAACTGTGAAGAGAAACAGGTTTATTTTGGGACTCAAGAATTGCAATTTGGGGGTGGGGATGCAGTGAATATAAAACTGAATTTTGCCCCCCCAGAAGGTGCTAGGGGCTTACAGATTCCTTGGGCTTACTAGGTAGTCTCACACAATTGTTCTGAGCAATTTATGCTTGGTGGTGACTCAAGCAAGAAGGAGCTGTGTCTGTGTGACATGTCCATTGCTTAGTCCCACTGGGCAGTTATCAAAACCTGTGGTTGTGTGCCAGTTCCCAGATGTGTGTTTGTAGACACAGTTTCTCTCAGACTGTATCAGCAGAGATGTAAACCACACTTCCTTGGTGGATTCTGGCTCTCTTTCTGATTCCCTTGACATGCGTAATTCCACTTGGTCTCCTCTTTCCGCAGGTTGCATTCAGGATGCCGGTGGGGGCTACAGTCATCTGAAGGTTTGACTGGGGCTGGGAGCTGCTCTTGCAAGGAGGCTGCCTGGCAAGTTGCTGTGGCTGTTGGCAGGCGGCCCTGTGGCTCACCGTGTGGACCTCTGCGTGGGCTGCTTTAGTGTATGTCCTCCCGGCATGACCGCTGCCTTCTCCCAGGGTAAGTGAGGAGCCAGAGGCAGGGTTTGGAAGTCACATGGGGTCACGTCTGCCACATTCTGTTATTGAACAGGCAGTCAATAAGTCCCATCTATGAAGAAAAGGAGGAGGATTCAGCTCTCCCCTGGAGAGAGGAGTGTCTGTTTGTGGACTTACAGTCATGTGTCACTTGATGACGTTTTGCTCAATGAGGGACCGCTTAGACAATTGTGGTCCCAGCAGGCTCTGCTGTTTACCCAGGCATTCAATAGGTAGCACCATCTAGAATGGTATCACCCACAATAGATTTCTCAGAATGTTCCCTGCTGTTAAATAAGACATGACTATATTTGAAGACTACCATGATGGTGAGGATGGTCATCAGCGGGCTGCTAGGTGGATGCCTCCCAGATGGCAGGGGCAGGGCCTAACTACCCCGTGTGTCTCCTGCAGCCCTGTGCCAGCTGTTCATTGCCTCTCTTAGGACTTTTGAAAAGAAATGGCAGCCCTGGAGCCCAGCTCAGATGAATAAAATAACCTCTGGATGGGTGAGGTCTGAAAAATATGTATTTTTAAGACTATTTATACTATTATGAGCACAGGGACATTGGAGAACCTGTGGTCTGCACCAGTGCTGGCCAATGGAAATATAATGTGAGTCCAATACATAATTTAAATTTTCCTAGTAACTACATTAAATGAGTAAAGAGAAATAGGTGAAGTTAATTTTAATAGTATAATTTATTACCTCCAGTAGATCCTAAATATCCTCATTTCAGCATGTAATCAAATATAAAAAAGTTTGGAGGTATTTAACTCTTTTTTCATACTAAATATTGCAAGTCCAGTATGCACTTCACACTTATAGCAAGTTTCTGCTTGGAATTGCCGTGTTGTAGCTGATCCGCAGCCACGTGTGTCCAGTAACGTGTTGATTGATCCACCCAAGTTAAGTCCCACAAGGGCAGCGTCCTTGTTTATTTTGTTCACTGCTTTGCATAGAACCTGGGATGTACTCAAGAAGTAAGTTTTTCTAATTTTATTTTTTAATTTTAATTTTTATACTATTTTCCTTCTGTATGGAGATAATAGCGCATTATGTAAGTTTCCGGTGTGTATCACTGAAAATCAGCATCTACATATGCGACAGTAAGCTCAAGCAAAGTCCAGTTCTATCCTTCACCATACAGTTGACCCCTTTTACCTGACTTAGCCACTGCTCTTCCCTTTACTCTCTGATAGCCACGAATTAGTCTTAGAGTCTAAAAGTTTATTTGATTTTACTTAGTTCATGCGTTTGTTTGCTCTACGTACCACGTGAGAAAGAATTCAGTGTTTGCCCTTCTCCACCCACTTACTTCACTAAGCCTAATACTCTCTAGGTCCATCCGTGCCATGACAAGTGGTGGGATTTCATCTTTTTAATGACTGAAGTAGTATTACAATGTGTAAATTTATCACATCTTTATCTATGCCTCTTAGGTTGTCCTTAGCTCTTGACTTTTGTAAATAATGCTGTAACCAACATGGTGTCGTGTATCTCTTTGGATTGGCACTTTTATAGAAGAAATATTTGTTGAATAGACTAAAAATATCCTGACATGAAATTAAAAGTAAATTACAAAATACATATTCATTCATACATAGCATTTCCAAAAAACTTCCCCTAATTTTCTAGAATTTTTCCAAAATAGGACTGAACTCTTTTATACAGTGCAGACATTATTTTTGAGAAGCCCTTTGGCTGCTTTGTTAGTCATTAGTCTCACCTGAAGAAATCACTTTTCTCTGTGTGTATGGGGTCTGACCACGAAAACCTACACACGCTTGTCAAGTTCAAAGCAGCCGAGACCCATTCTGTCCCCACCCTCTCTGCACTACTGCCTTCATTGTTATAGAGGTTCTAGCCCCTGGTCACTCCAGGGCATCCTATTTCAGGATTTTACTGGTATGTAGCAGGACAGTACCTTGGAGCTCCTAACCAGTGGTGTGGTGGGAAGCCAGAGCCTGCCCTCATCTATCTGTTTCAAAAACAGTTTCAGCACACTGAAAGAAGCTTCTGGGGCTTTTCATTCTTCAGGATTGAAAGAATTTTTAGATTTACAAACAGGTTGAAAACATTGCTGACACCAGAGAAAAAAGAGAGTGGAACTCAATTTTCACAAACCATACATTTAAAAAATAATATCCAGAAACTGGTGAACTAGTAAGTTTTAAATTGTAAATTTAGAGGCCTGTTTTTGCTCCAAATTGTATGCTTTAAAGAAATCAATATGAGCATGCTTTAGAAAATACTTCAGTAAAACCATGTAACAGAGCTCATAAAGCCAGTAGTCCGAATTCTTCCATTTTTCTGTTCACGTATGTATGCAGACACATTCATTTGAAATGGGAACTTACTTTACCTCCTTTTCCTAATTATTTTTTCCTGCTAACTGCATTATTGTGACTATATTCTCATGACTCAAGAGAATAATTTACCTCATGGTTTTGGGTTGGATGCCTCGAATTTCATGGCAATGTGTAGTCTTATTTGAGTGCTGCTTATCATAAATGTACATTAAATACACCTGGACAATAAAATAAAAAAAAGGGGAGTGGGCAGCCTGGTCTCACTGGCTAATATGCCTTGGACCTCTTAACCAGTAGGATGGTGGAAAGCCAAACCCCAAAATGGCTAATATGTAAAGACTGCAGGAGAACTTGAGCATAGTTCATGAATTTTAACGTTCCACCAATGAGGGTGTTTACCACAACACGTTACTATCCATTGTGGAGTGTGCACTTGGTAGACATCCTGCAGTTTTTCCGGGAGCTAGGAGTTTCCACAGGCATGCAGTTAGAATTCTCTGCCAAGTGCAAAGACACTCCAAGTTGTCGGTCAGAGTAGTCAGCCTAGTATGCAGCAGCTGATCCACACAGAGTAGCGATGAAGACTGCATCTAGCAAACAGCACAGCATGTGGAGCTATTCCTGGACATCTGGGCCCAGAGTTTGAGGGGATCTTTTTGGGGTCCTGGAGACACCAGTAACTGATGGAATAGCAGGTAGGTGGTGGTGAGTCAACACAACTCCCACTTACATCAGATGAAAAAGTAAATTCCATGTGCTAGGAGGAGAATAAAAAAAACAGTGATTCTATGCTGGCAGCCTTTTAGGAAGTACTCCATACTCCCAATTTTGTAGATTTTAAGTTATTAAGGCCTCAAAGCAAGTATTTCTTAGTGACGTAATGCTGGGCAAGTCACTTGAACTCTCAAATGTGGTTCTCTCATTTTAAAAGTGAGGATCACAGTGCTTGGCTAGTAGAGCTTTAGTAATAATAAAACAAGATAATCCATGCAAAGAATTTAGGGCATGATGTGGCACACAGAGGACACTTATACCTGGTAACCATTGTTATTATTTGAAAGAGATCTGAGAAGAAAGAATTTGTCAAATCTACGTAGTGTCTCACACAAGACAAATACATTCACCGATGTATCAAAGTCAAAGAATGTACCTGTGGGAGGAAAAGTTGGCCCATGACTTAGTGGGAACAGATTCCCACCAAATCCAGACTAAAGCAGTGTTCTCCATAGACACGACACTACAGCATACATCAGATAGGGCGGTGGAAGTTGTTCAGAGACAATAGTTTACCTCCCACGTGGATTCCATTTAGCTTGTTAAATGCTAAAAGTCAGATCACAGTCAGGTACTGTACCTTATTTTCTGTCCCCGAGGGCATGGTAACCAACCAGGGCACCTGGCCATGAGGCAATGATCCATGTTGTAACGGCAGCTCTGACAGTGCACATCCGTGGCGTCTCTCCAGGGATGAACAAGCCTTTTCGTTTCCTGTTTAGTTTCACATGAGTGATGAGTATTTATGGAGGAGCAGGAGATAATTTTTTTTTTAGGTTGAGCAACCAATTGTGGGTTTTGAGGCCCATTCCATAAATAACAATAAAACTAATAGCTTGACTAATCGAAGTTCCTCCCTGCACTTTAGCTGTGTGACCAGTCAGGGCAGTGTCACTGCACTGGGCCGTGGGGGCATGTCACAAACACAGCCCCCCAGGCCACCCTGGGACTCTCCCCAGTCTTCTCTCTGATGTCGCCAATTTTATTGTTTGTTTGCAGACATTTCCTGCAGCTTCTGTATCTCATCTGCCACAAGTGATTGGACTTGCTGTTGGCTAGTTTAGGGCCTGCTGCCATGCCCTAGTTCCATCACCCTTCCAAGTTTTCCTACTTCCTTTTGGCTACAACTCTTAGTGATCAGAGTTTTCTCTGTAAGGCCAGTGTAGCTGACTTAAGACCATACAAAACAATTGTGAGTTGCTTCTGGTCTGATATGGCATATGGGCCACCCCCAGTTCTTGTCTTCCAACAAAGTGTTAAAAGACACTCCAGTAGAATCTCCTAAGTAGTTTCTAAAGTCAACTCCCTGTTGAAAGTTTTTAGCCATGGGTAGTCCTCCTGCCTTAACCCAAGGTGGGAAGAGGCAGCATCTTCAAGGTCCACTGTTTTCTCACATCTGCACAGCATAGATTCAGGCAACCAGGTTACACGGAGCTAATTATATACATAGCCTAGATATTGGCCCAGAAGAGAGCCATATACATGTACTTCTATTTATGTATGGATTAAGTATGTGTTCCCCAGTTCAAGTTGTATTTCTATTGGTGTCAAAAATGAATTACTAAGAATGAAAAGAGCCACATGAATAAATGGTTTGGAAAAATTTGGAAACAATTCGAAAAATTGTCCATTTCATTCATCTTCAGACTAGGAAACACTGCATTCTTGGCATCTATTCCCAAATTACTCCTTCTCAGTAGGATCCAGTTTCCAGTAGTAAATCTTATGGTTCCACGGGTGACACACGTGACCTGGGATAAGCCAATTATTGCATTCCTTCTGGTCACAGTAATGGCGCCAAAGTGTGCCTGCGACTCCAGCTGCTCCAAGCAGAAGGAATCTCAAGAGTTTTGCTGGGAATTACGGGGCAAACAAACTCTTTTTGGGAGTTGCAGGCAGCCATCATGGGGCCAGTAGTCAGTGATGCAGAAATCAAGGAAAGCAAAGCAGAAAAACAGATGGCAAGAAAACAGGTTCCTTGCTTGACATTGTTTAGCCATTGGATCCAGCCCAGCCAGAAATAAGCCCCATCTCTGCACTGTTACATAAGCCAAAACATTTCCTTTACTTTTAAGCTATTTTGAGTCATATTTGTTTTCATATACAATTGAAAGTATCCTCAATAATATGTTGTAACGATGCCTGCCACACAGTAGGTACCCAATACATATTTGTAAAATGAGAGAACAAGTGAATAGCTCTATAATGCTGAAGTTTTGATAAAGACTGAAAATATCTTTGTTTCACCTGTACTTCAGCAATAACTAAAACAAAAAAAAAAGTAGAAAATCGAAACTAGAGAAAATTATCAATATTTATGAAATTTTTGGTGGGTGGTAGATTCAGTCAACCCAATTGAGGTTCTTCTTTCTGGATGCATAACTTTTGAACGCAGAATGATATTATTTATTGGGAATAAGTATCCTGGCCACTAAAGTCACAACCTTTCTGCAGTGTTCTCTAATGTCTTCCTTTCTTCCTTTTCAGCCATAGCAATTATTATCTTTCAACCTATCATATATTTATTTTGTTATTTTACTCTGGCTCTGTGAGGTTGGGGATCTTGTCTCTTTTACTCACTGCTTTATTTCCAGCCACTAGAATGATGCCTGATGTATACTGAAATCATTATATATTCCACAAATAAGTTATAATGTTCATTAGCAACCAGCAGTAAAGCCAGATTGCATATAAATAAACATTCAAAATGACCCAGGTCTTCTGCCTCAGTTCACTGAGGGAGTTTCCTTAGGAGGCAGGGACATCCTAGAACTAAACGTTAGGGCGGTCTCACTCCACTAGATGAAGGACTCAGTTTCATTTTGTTCAAAGACCCCCAGAGAGACACAGCTGGTGGAGACATGCCTGTGTTCTCTCATCTAGATTCTTGTCACGGCCATCTTGGACACACCCTGTTAGGCTCCTTAGAGCCAATCTCTGAACATCTGAAAAACTTGAGACTAATAAAATAAACACAGGTGGGGCCGGAAATCCCGCAGTTGCACTTTGGTCTAGGAGTAAGCAATTCCTTTAATTCATCTGTCACTTTTCAAAATAATCAAGCAATGTAGCAAAGTTTAAGAAAGGTCTCAGGAAATATTTAATCAGGATCTTATAAAATAGAGTGAGTAAAGGCTCATAGGTGAGTGTATAACTAGCACATACATTTACAGTGGAGATGCAGTCACCATGACCTAGAAACCCTTTATTTTCCCAAAGCAAATGAAGAGATACATTTTAAAACACTGCTGAAGTTTACTGTATCCTAAATTCTGTCTGGACTTCGCTAAGTTTTCCCAAATTAAGGGCATTCTTGTTTCTGTAGAAACTAATGCACCTTGAAGGGAAAAGTAGAGGAAAACTTAATGGCCAAAGTGAAAAAGATGAGAAAGCTGTGTCACAAGTTGAATATGTGAAGGGGGAGTTTGTCATAGAATTTTCCCTGTAATTTAAGTAACTTTTCATTGGAGAAAAATATCTTCAAGGAATAACTCATGAATAGTCTGGCATATCTTTATTGTCAGGAATGAATTCCCTCCTGAACTTTGAGTACCAGAGCATACTGGAAAGTAGGCAGATCAAGTGAAATGAAAACGGGACTCCTTTATTAGACAGTGACAAGCACTTGATTGTTCATTCTGACTTATGAATGCTTTGCAAGCACATACATAACTTACATAAACTCAGAGAGTGAGTTCTGATAGTATCAGGTGATGGTTATCTATAATGGCACGTAAGTCCTGTAGCACTGCAGCAGATTATTTAGAAGGGTCACTTGGGTGAGTTTTTTTTTTTTTTTTTTTACCATTTCATGACAACAAACTTGTAACAAATATTTACAAATCCATATGGACAGCTACATGCGTAGGAGCAATATGGGGAAAGAAAGCATGACCAGAACGGCTGTGTGGCCTTGGGATCTAACTACCAATAGGAACTCTTTTTTTTTTTTTTAAGATTTATTTATTTATGCATACAAGAACTGGGGTACAGGCCAGAGGTGCAGGGATGAGAGGATTCACCAGAGACAGAGTGGGGAACAGAACAGGAGGCTCTACTGAGATACACTGCTGAGGGGGGCAGCAGGCCAGACAGGAGAGGTCTGCTGTGCCATGTGGGTAGCTCCCTGGCTGGCTGGGGATCGAACTTGTGCTGCAGAGGCTGTGGATAACTTCACAGTCCTGTGCTTTCCCCTTGTGCCACCAGGGAGGCCCCGGTAGGGATTCTTATGTCATTTCAGTGAGCTTAGTTGGCTGGCAGGAATTCCAGCTCTGAGCACTTTTGTGGAACAGGACAGGGCAGGAGCAGTTGGGAAAGGCGGGAGTACAAATGCCTGTGACTTATTCTCTCATCTGTCATACCTGGGCACTCCTTGCAGTACACATCCTGGGACTGAATCTGTATTCCAGTCTTCATGCAGGAGACTTTTACATTGAGTGGGACTGAGGGGGTGATACTCCACAGCATACAAGGATCCTGGGTTCATGAGGGCAGAGAGAACGGACAGAAAAGATCTGTCCTAGGCTCTTACCAGGACCCGGGACATCTGGGTGGGGTACATGCTGGCAAGCTGTCATATTGGCATAAGTGAATTTCCATCAGATTCTTGGTTGATTGAGTTGGTGGGAATGACACCCTCTCCAATTAACTTAAATAGAAAAGCAGTAAAAGAAATGTGGTAAGAATGAAAGGGTGGAAGAAGCATTTTATATCTTATCAAGATATTGGTCTCAGAATATTTTGACAAAAATACACTTTATATTCTGAAGGCAGTGGAGATGGACAAGACAAGGGTGAATGGAGGCATGGTAGGCTACGGCTTGGTGTAGTGCAGGAGGCAGCAGGCCTCCCGGGCCCCACCAAACCTTTACTCTGTCTGGACTCCCTGTGACTTTCTGTCATGGTCTCTTCCTCTCGCAGCCACTCTGCCTCCCCTCCCTGCTACACCATCCTCTGAGACACTGCCCCTGTGTGTTCAGGCTCCAGGCTCAGGTGTGCACACTTAGCACGCTCATGGCCACACTCCAGGTGTCCACCAGCACGCACGTGTGCCCTGCGCCCAGCTCCCAAGCGCCTCCTGCATTCAAGGGCATAGGCGATAGCCACAGAGGCCTGTAGTGCAAAAGCCTGAGCAATCTTCATTTACCCTACACTTGGTAAGAAATGAACCCCCACATCTCAGGGGCTCAACACAGTGAGAGCCGGTTTCTAACTCATTCCAGGTCCAGCACCAGTCAGCAGGGACTCACCTCCTCCCAGAGACTCCAGAATCTAGGGTCTTGCTTCTTCATGATTCAGTTCTCTCCGCACGTGACTCCCAAGGCTGCAGGTGAGAGAAGAGGAAGGCACTTGCCTCTCCGGTGCCTCCGCCTAAACATGCTGCATGCTCTTTCTCCTCACAGCCCTGACCCAGCTCTGAGAGTCGAGACATGGAGAGAGCCTGCAAATATTCAGGAACCAGCAACAGCACTGGCCAGAGACGCTAGAGGAATTGACAGAAAATGGGTGAGTAAGTAAATGGGAATATTGAAAAATGCAAGTGATCACAGAGCAGGAGACCAAGGCTGGCCTCCTCCCCATGGCCGACCTAGGGCTGACTTTAATCTCAGTTTCTATGTGGTGGTTTTCCCTCTTTAACTACATGTGGAAATTTGGGGGAAATGTTGAAAAGAATAAATAGCTCATATATGTAATTCTACTCCCTCCACAGGACGACAGCATACTTGATTTTCTTGCTCTTTTTTCCCCCTTTTTTATATTAATTTTTAATTTTTTACATCATTGTTCATTTTTAAACAATATTTGCTTCCCCTCACCTCCTCAGGTGTAGACTGCATAGTTTCCTTAACCAATGTCCCCGTGCACCATCACCTTAGTCTCCTGTGCTCCTCCCTCCCTGCCTCGGATCCCTCTCCCTCCTCCTCCCCTGCAGGATGTCTCTGATTTATAATTGTCTGTTTTTTGCTTTGTTGTATTTTGTACTGTTATTATTTTTTTTTACACTGATGTCTCATTTGGTTCCCTGGTATTCCTGCTATAAGTGAAACCATCCGATAGTTTTCTTTTTCCTTTTGGCTTATTTCACTGAGCATCATTCCTTCTAGTTCTATCCATGTTGCTGCGAATGGCATGAGTTTATCTTTTTTGATTGCTGAATAATATTCCATTGTGTATCTGTGCCACATCTTCTTGATCCAGTCATCTATTTTTGGACATTTGGGTTGTTTCCAGGTTTTACCTCTTGTAAATAGTGCTGCAGTAAACATAGGGGTACAGGTGTTCTTTTGAATCAATGTTTTTATGTCCTTTGAGTAGATCCCTAGTA
Organism: Talpa occidentalis; assembly: GCF_014898055.3. Lineage (NCBI taxonomy): Eukaryota > Metazoa > Chordata > Mammalia > Eulipotyphla > Talpidae > Talpa > Talpa occidentalis. The sequence continues at coordinate 97,108,892 of NW_023601322.1, forward strand.
GTGGAATTGCTGGGTCGTATGGTAGCTCCATTTTTAGTAGACCGAGGAGCCTCCAGACAGCTTTCCATAGTGGTTGGACCAGTTTGCACTCCCGCCAGCAATGTAGGAGAGTTCCTTTTTCACCGCATCCTCGTCAACATTTGTTGTTGCTTGTTTTTTTGGTATATGTCATTCTTACTTGTGTAAGGTGGTATCTCAATGTGGTTTTAATTTGCATTTCCCTGATGATAAGTGATGTTGAACATTTTTTCATATGCCTGTTGGCCATTTGCATTTCCTCTTTGGAGAAATGTCTTTTAAGTTCTGCCCATTTCTTGACTGGAATGTTTATTTTGTTTTTGTTGAGTACTGTGAGTTCTTTGTATATCTTTGTGATCAGTCCCTTATCAGTTGACTGGAGTGCAAAGATTTTTTCCCAATCAGTGGGGTGTCTGTGTTTTGGTTAATGTCACTTTTGCTGTGCAGAAGCTAACAAAAGAGGTGAAAGACCTATACAAAGAAATTTATAAAATACTGTTAAAAGAAATAGAAGAAGACACAATGAAATGGAAAGACACCCCTTGCTCATGGATTGGAAGAATTAGCATTATTAAAATGGCCATCCTACCGAAAGCAATATACAGATTCAATGCTATTCCAATCAAAATCTCAAAGGCATTCTTTAAAGAAATAGAACAAATGCTGATGAAATTCATATGGAACCACAAAAAACCGCAAATAGCCAAACCCCTACTGATGAAAACAAAGGAAAAAAGGAAGTATCACACTTCCAAACTTCAAGCTATACTACAAAACCATAATAATTAAAACAGTTTGGTAATAGAACAAAAACAGACACACAGACCAATGGAACTGAATAGAGAGCCCAGAAATAAAACCACACTTATATGGACAACTGATCTTTGACAAAGGAGCAAAGAATATGCAATGGAACACGGACAGTTTGTTCAATAAATGGTGCTGGGGGAACTGGACCACCACATGCAAAAAAAAAAAAAGAAACTAGACCACTACCTCTCACCATGCACAAAAATCAACTCAAAATGGATAAAAGAACTGGACATAAGACCTGAAACCTTGAAATATATAGAAGAAAATATAGGTAAAACACTACAAGACATACATTGCAATAACATCTTTAAAGACTCATCACCCAAAGCAAAGAAAGTCAAGGAAAAGATACACACGTGGGATTTTCTTGCTCTTTAAATTTTTGTTAGGTATGGCCATGACTCCCTCCTCTGAATTCTGATTATTTCTGTAGACATCCTGAGGGGATCAGACTGGTGGGAAGCAGGGACATGTGGAGGTGCAGTCCGAAGGTGTGGGGGTACAGCGGTGCTATGTGTGCCAGGGCTGGATGGGGCCACTGAAGGCAGGTGATGACAGTACAGCTGGGAGGAGGGCCCCGCTGCTACTGTGAGGGACCAGGGTGGAAACTGGGGCTTTTCCGGAGGATTGGGTAAGGGAAAAAACAAACAGAGTGAGCTGAAGATCCAGGAGGACTAGGACTAAGATAGAGTTGCCAGAAATCAACAGGCTCTTCTGAATCCCAACAAATGAGAGCCTGGTGGGCACATTTCAGAAGGCAGCGTCTCTGTGAGATCTTCCAGAGAAGGGACTCTGGAAGCTGAGTGGACAGATGAGTCAACCAGACAGAATATGCATTTGTTTTTCCAGAAAACAAAATATAGCCTTGGTTGAAAGACAAAAAAACCTTAGCTAGGATAAAGACAGGATAGTGAATACAAAGGACTGGGTTTAGAGATGCGGAGAGGGACACAGAGAAACAGGGGCCGTTTAATGTTTGTGGGGTGGAACCAAGTGCTTTAAACCTGTGCCAACCTAATTGAGTAACCTGAAGCTTGGCGCATGTAGCTCACCTAATCTCGGTGTCACCTGTCCTTTGAGATTCCCTTGCCCTGTGGTACAAACAGCTTGTCTGCCTGAATGGATTGTGTGTTCTAGTTCAGTGGCTGCAGTGGGGCGGGGGCATGACTGCAGGAGAGAACAGGGGTGAGGCCAGAGCTCCAGGGAGCGCCCTGTTCAAAGAAAACAGTCCTGATCCCCAGGTGACGTCAAGACAAATATTCCGAGAAACAGCAGAGAGAGTCTGCTGTTGCAGATGATGCTTTGCGCTAGAGGGCTGTTTCAGAGGTTTCCTCTCTGTCGTGTTGGGGAGCACCCTGTTCTGAGGAAGTCGCCTGCTGTGACTACATAGCTGGCTTCTCAGTGAGGCTGGGTGGGTTGACCGAGGAAGAGTGTGCTAGTCCTGCTCCCACCACGGAGCTGTGGATGGTTCCCGGGCCCTCGGAACATCCCTAATGCTATCACCGGAAAGCTGGACTCTCAGTCTTTAGCAGGGATCTTGGCAAGCACAAGGGTGGGCAGTTCAGATTTAGTAGGTGATGGGAAACCCCCTGGGAGTGGGCAGTGGGAGGGGTGGGGGAACTTAGCCCGTCAGAGCAGGCAGGTAACTGAAGGCAAAATGATCCTGATGGAAATCCCAGTACTTAGAAATCAAATACTTTAAACCAACACTGTGGACAAGCAGTCCTTACAAACTTGAGAAAATTGCAATAGTGCTGTTAATAGTGAGTTGGCGTTGAATTTATAGCACCTACAACCCAGTGACTGAGGAAGCTAAAGGGCTCAGGAAGTTGTGATTTGCTCAATTTTGCACGATTATTAAAAAGGTGGCACAACGTGTTAAGATATGTAAATGATCCGTCACTAAGCTGCTAGGGCACTGCTGGTGTTCGGAAATTAGGGCTGCCTTTCAACCCAAAGACAGCCCCTGCTGAAAATAGCTAATCCCTCTCCCAAATTTACGTGAATCGAACCCACCAAACACCCATAAGATGGCTGCCTCCAAAAAGATCATTACAAAACAACTCCTCCATCCATAAGTTCGGTTTAGAAAAAGAGATTTTGTGACGTACACATTGGCCATGTCTGCAAGCAGGACAGCTTTTGCCTCTCTAGGCTCTGAAGCCATCTGCATCCTGGAATTTGCCCACGCCCGTACATTACCACCAACGTGCTGTCTAGAGTCCACTCAGCCAGATGCTGCCATAGGCAGCCCCTAGAATGGAGCTGGAAAAAGATAGCTACTGATTCTGCCATTTATCGTGTCCTCATCCATGCCAGACCCTTGACATTCAGGATCTTATTTTATCCTCAACAGCCTTGTGAGCGACCTCACCTTCCTTATAGCTGAAGTGACTGAGGCTCAAAAACATTAGTGACTGTTGATTTGCTCCACCAGCAAATGCTTAGCTGAGACTTGGAGCAGGACCATGTTCTTTTCACGATGTGACATTAAGTCTTGGCTTCACTCACAGCTGCACAATCTAGGATACATCTGGAGTTCAGCTCAGCTGGTTCAGGCCTCAGGGGTGAAAAGGCTGATCTGCGAGAATCATTCTCTAGTTATCAAGGCTTCTTTCTCCATGTGGATGGCATTTGTATGGATGTCCCAGCCTTGAGGCAGCTCTGTCCAGAGAAATAACCTTGTTTACCATAGTCCCCTCATATCCTTGGGGGATATCTTTCAGTTACTGCCTGAATTTGCACATAGTACTGAACCCTAAGTTCCCAGCGTTGAATAGCATTGTCTCATCCAACATCATTTGGTTATAACATTGATGAGAAATAAACAACTCCCGGCAGGGGCCACTACTATGCAGAGGGAGCTCGTTCTCCCCACATCTGTGTGGGTTTTCTGGTGTCTCTGGTTCCCTCTAACACCCCAAAAATATGCACACGCATTTCATTGATGTGTCTCAGTGGGTCCAGTTGGAGAGAGAGAGAGAGAGAGAGAGAGAGAGAGAGAGAGAGAGAGACAGAGAGACAGAGAGACAGAGAGAGACATTCACTCTGCAATGCAAGGGTGACCTGTCCAGGGTGGGTCCTGCCTTGACCTTGAGCTCTCAGGAGAGGCTCCGGTCCCCCATCACGCTGAATTGGAATAAGCACATTGGGAAATGAGTGAATGCGTGAAAAAAAGGATTGTTGAATATTAGAAGGGTTTGTTTTGAAGTGTGGTGATGTTTGTGTGACCAAAAATTTGCCATGACTCTTACTTATCTCTATCAAATCGGTTTTGTGTGCATTGTTTCACTTAAAGGTGCAGTTTCCAAGAACCCGTAAATGACGTACAGTGAGGATTTACTGCATCGTGTTTTTTTTTTTCTATACGCATATTCCTACGATAAGGTTTACTTGATAAATCAGGCACAGTAAGATTTTATCAACAATAATGAAATAAAACAATTATAACAATATATGGTAATAAAACTTTTGTGAATATTGCTTCCCTCTCCCAAAATATCTTACTGTGTGTAGCGTTTGCAGACCGTGGTGGGCCTTGGGTAACCGCAATCGTGGAAGGCACAGCAGGGAGGGGGACTGCTGTGGTGCCGTCCGGCTCAGCACCTTCGGCTGCCAGCTCCTTAGCCTGGGGCTCACGGCACGACTGACCCGCCAGCCAGGGCTGTCCTGTGGGTCTCTTTGCCTCTGTGGGTGCGGACTCTGTCCCCAAGCAGCACCACCTGGACGCGGGGTAGGGGGAAGGAGATTGCACAGTGGGAAAGAGGTCAAATTTGTTCCTGTTGAGCAGGTCACCCTTCTTTCTGGTCAGCCTCAGAGAGACAGTACACGTAGTAGTTAAAGCCTCAGGGATTTGAGTTACTTGCCTATTCTGACCACCTCTGATTCCCTTCGCTGGTGAGAGGGAGCTGCTGCCCTAAATAGTCGCCATGGCTGGGCACATGACGCCCAGCACTGAACCATGAAATGGACAGTGGCTCATTCGCCACACACTCTCCCAGCCCCGGACGCGGAGGGCGGGAGGTACCTCCCTGCCCAGGGGAACATGGCGGCCGCATGAGGGAGCAGAGTGAACCAGTGGGAGACAGACTCTGTCACAGCAGGAGGGAGTAGGGCCCCAGGTCCTGTGCGTGGATGTGATTGACTTGTTTGAGTAATTTCACAAGGTGGTAAAGCTCATGAGGTTAGGACCCCGTGGGCTGCAGCTGGTGCACCTCGTCGGGACTGGCCGTGTGGAAGGCCTCTCCTGCTGGTCACGGAGTCACGTGGTGCATATCTGCCGAGAGCCCGTATCTTGGTTAGGCCTTTGTGGTCAGAGAGCTGGAGGAATGGATGGCTGGCTCCCTCCAGTTTCCTTCATGTTTGAGAAGGCATTTGAGCCAAATCTTGTTTGTAGGTTTGGGGTCATTTCATGCCCTCCTCAGCAGTCTGGGGAACAGGAGCCTTACCGTGTTCACATCGCCGCTGTGACCTGACGGGAACAAATGTTTCCCAGCATCATTGGGCAGAAGTGGAAGTGACTTCAAAGGTTGAGGGGCAGAAACAATCCTAACCAAGGCCTTCTATTAAGCTGAAGATTTAGACTATTTATAACTCCTTTCCTTTTACTGTCTAAAAAAAATTATTTTGATCAGAAATGGAAACAAAGGGATTAAAGGACTCACAAGAGTGATTGTAATTGGTCTCCAGGCTGCACTGCTGCTTCCATTCGTCAAGAGCAAGCTGGTGAATAAAACTGCATGGAAGGACTTTATTAGCAGTAGCTTTCCTCCTGCAGCCTGGGATTAGAGGAATACTTTAACCTTGACACATTCATTTTATGATCACAAAGCCCTTTGCCTTCCGTTCCGTTTTCCCCTTTTCATATCGCCCTGATCCTGGCAGAAGCTTTTTAATTTTAAAATGACCACAAATGGTTATGTTTTCTTTCCCACTCCTTTCTGTCCTGTCCTTTTTGTCATCTTCCTCCAATGTCCCCACCAATATTTATTAAGACAAAGAAAAACAAACCCTCAAGGATGTGAGTGTGACAGTATCTTTCATACGTCGGAGAACAATAGCCTTGCCCTCCATGAAGACTCGATGCCACGGTATTCACTTCCAGAAAGAAATGTTTAAGCAAAAATGAAATTAGCAGATTGCCAAGGCAAAGCACAAAAGAGCACCTAGGAAAAATATCAGATGCATTTAGCCATCACCTGATCTGCCAGAGCACAGCAGAGACCAGGAAGCTGTGCATCAGAAAAATAATGCACGGGGGCCTCCCCGGTGGCGCAGCGGTTGAGCGCTGGGTTGCGAAGCTGCCCGCGGCCTCTGCGGTGCCGGTTCGATCCCCGGCTGCTCCCCGGCCACCAGAGGAGGGTCTCACATGGCGCGCAGACCTCTCCTGCCGCCCGCTGCTCCCCTCAGCAGTGCGCTTCGGTCCTTCTGCCTGCTCTGCTCCCCGCTCTGGCTCTGGTGAATTCTCTCACCCTCCTGCGCTTCTGACTGTACCCAGTGCATGTGTAAACAAAACAAACAAACAAACAAATAAATAAATAAATAAAACATGCCTTTATTAAAAAAATAAATAAATAAAGACTTTATAAAAAAAAAAAATGCACGGGACGTTTTCTCCAAATGGCAGTCATGAAGAGGATGCATAAGCTTGTTTTATGCCTGCATGTGAGATGGGTGTGGGGGGTGCCCCTGACTGCATCTCTGAGGTGCAAATGTATGATTGACTCGTGTATTTGTTTATTCAGAGTTAAGTGATCACTGTGAAACACTCCACTAGTACCCCAAAGACAGCTATCTTTGTTGTTTGATAGGTGGAGAAATCTATCCACTGTGCACCAATTTATTATAATTATGGAGTTTTACTTTACTTTTTTCTTTATCCAGCAACATTTTGACTTGTTTTAGATTAAAGTGTATGTCTCGTTAATTATGGCATTTAGTTCTCAGCTTGTAATTGGTATCTGTGCTCCTAGCTCTCATAGTGTCACTGTTTCAAGGGGGCCTGATGGATTTGCCTGGGGAAAGCTAAATGGAAAGTACCGACTTTCTTAAATAATTTCAATTATTTCTTGTAGCTTCCGCAGTTTAAGATTGTTCCAGCACAGGGGGTGGGAGTGGTGAAAGGCAGGTAGTACGTCTGACTATCTCCCCATCGGAGGGATGGAGATGAGGGCTCTGTGTTACTGGCAGGGCTGTTTGCCAAAATGTAATCAAATAGGAAGTTGGGTGCCAATGGTAATTTTTTGAAATGTGCTTTTATGACATCCTCCACAAAGATGAAAGCAGAGTTCCCTAAACAAACAAACAGTACTGGACTGGGGCTCAAGCTCTGATATGAAATTTATTTATGTTTCACCAAACCCAACTTGAAAGTAATTGTACATGATTTGAAACTTTTAATTGTTCTTCTTGTTGCTCTGCAAATAAGGAAATCCTGGCTTTCTGTAAAAAACTCTAGATCCTGGCTATTGGTTTCTTTTCAAGGTTCTGCCACACTAATTGCTTTCTGTTTGATTCTGTGCCCTTCTGAAATTGAAGGTTGCCTCGAGGCAGGAGAAAAGCTGCGGTGGTGACTTGTGGGTTTGGGGACTGGGGTAACCCACAGCTGTGGCTGCAAGCCAGTCTCATTATCCCCTGGCTCCACTAGGCAAACCAGGGGGCCCGGTTTACTGCCTCAGATCTGAGGCTATGACTGGAAGGGCTAGAATCTCAAAGCTTTCTCCTTGCATTATTTATCATTTCTGACTGATAACAGCACCACTTTCTTCTAGAAACGAAACACTGGTCATTATGGTTTTGTTTTAATGTGGTATTTGGTATTGTATTTCACCATTCTTCAGCCACAGATTTACACACTGGGAATATATTAAGGGATATGTGTTCCACAGGAAACAGACATTTCAGTTCTTTTCAGCAATAGTATGACTATATTGCTTCTACACCAACTTATCCCTGATATTACTTATGATCGCTTCCTTAAAATCTGTCTAAACTGCAGTGGTGAAAGCTGAAGTGACTTTATTGGTGTCTGAGAACACACTTGTATTCAATGAAGTCAGAAACAATTTCATCAGTTGTGTGACCCCACGATTTTTGTAAAGGGGGTTGAGAAATCTTAAATTCAAAGTATTAATAAATGGAGGGCAGCTGTGCTAACCACTCGACTACCAACAGAGTATTCATAAGTGGATTGCTTAGTGATCTGGAAAGGTTGGCTCTCTGTTGAGATACAGGTATCCTAGTGGAATGAACACTGTACAGAAAGTGGTAGTTATCAGGGGAGACTGCATGCCAGATGCCCGCGGTCCGTGCCAGCTCTGTCACTTCTTGCCAGGGAAGGCCGAAGGCCTCACTTCTCTGTGCTTAAGTTTATCAAGTGGCACCTTGGGCCTTACTGGTGTCTGTGGCTTATATTGTTGACATAGCCTAGTGCTTAGAATAGCGCCAGGCACCTGTGGTGGCTCAGTAGATGTCTGAATAGTGCTAGGTCCTTTTTTTTGGTTCATGAAATACACTTTTGCCTTTCCCTGCACACTCTGGGTCATAGCTAGGGACTTCAGTGATAGCCGAGTGACCCCCTCACTGTGCCCCTAGGCCATCACACCGCCTAACCCCAGGGGCCACTGCTGTGGCCTCGAGTCAGCTCCTGGCCACCACCTCCTGAGGGCCAGCCAGAGTTCTGCCTTGTCTTCTTCACAGCTCACTCTGGTTTCTGACTTCACTGTCTCTTCTCCACACCCCACCTAAAACGCAAGTTCCCCCCGCTGCCCTTTCATTACAAGCCATCCTACTTATAACCATCAGTCAGTCTTTTTGCACCAGCAGGTGAGCTCCTGGACTAGGCCTTCTCTGTCTCATCCCAGGCTCTTAGTCTTCCCTGGGCTCCATGCTTGGGGTTCCTCGGGTGACAGGCAGGGCGCCACTCCGCTTCCAAGTGCGTGCGCAGGGGCCAACTCCCTGGGGTCACATTCTGGTTTTAGTTTGCTGGTCTGTGTGGTGGAGAGACGTTACTCACACCGTCTCGTCTAACGCATTAGTGACCTCCCTAATTAAGAAGGTGGTGATAGTGCTGAATGCTCAGGACTGTGGTGGAGATCAGCTGAAGTGAGCTAGTGGAATGACTGGCGTGTAGTAAGGGCTCAGTCGGCCTTAGTGTCAGTCGTCACTGTTGCGCTAAGCTGAGACGGTAACGCGGCACAGCCTTCATCGAAGAACCCCCCACCTGCCCCCATTGAGAGGTGGTGGGGGAAGGCTGCAGGAAACTAACATCAAGACCAAGAGTTACACACAACAGTTTTCCGTCTGAGGCTGTGGCATTACAAATGGGACAAAGCAGAGAGCTGAAATAACTGTTCCGTTCCTTCATATGAAAACTAAATACATTTCCTTAGCTCTTACGGCGGGAAGTCCCCTTAGCTGGAGCCATCTGCTGTTTCATTTCCACCTCGCATTAAGCTTTGCTGAGTTGTGGCAACTATTTGTCTGCATGGGCCAAATCCAGTGGATAATTGCAGGGACAGACCCAGCGGTTCCAAGCCCCCAGCTGACTGTAAATTGAAACAACTTTAAATAAAACGAGTTCCTGCATTCTCCCTGCTTCAGGCTATCGCCTAGGCAAATCGTTTTTGTCTCCACGCCACCGCGGCGGTCAGGGTCATTCCAGACTCACAGGGCCCCAGACCCAGAGGGCACTTCAGGGGTCATCTAGTTCAACCCCATCATCTTCCGATGGGGATGAGGAGGCCTAAAGTTAGCAGCTGTCTAAGGCCACAGAGATGATTCCTGGTCACGAGCCGGAGACATTCTCTCTCCTGTTGTGCTGAGCAGTGATTGGTGACGGCAGGTCCTCCTACTCCTCACTAACCAGGCTTTCCCTTGAGACCCCAGTTACTTGACAGGTTTTGATTTTATTAATATTCATGGAAAGAGCTCTGGATCAAGGAGCAGGAAGGCTGGCTTTTTTCACTCTATCCCTAATGAACTTGGGCAACAACATTTATTCCCTAGTCCTCACCTGCAAAGATAGAGAACGCAACGCCTGCCTTCCCACTGCCCAGCTGTGGGATCAGATGGGCTGCGAAAGGGGAAAGTTTTTGAAGGAAAAGCCATGGGGTGCTTGCACAAGCAGAACTTTGGAGCCAAAACACAGTGGCCATGAGTTCTACCCTGCCACGTATCCTTGTGTTCCTCGAGTGCTGCCCTTCATCAATAGGGTTAAAGCTCATCATCTTGGTAAATCTGCTTGATGAGTCAGTGAAAGGATCTGTGAGTTCTTGACTCAAGCAAGCCTCTCAAGAAATGGTAGCTTATTTAATTATTAAAATACTTTGCAAAAACAGTGGCTTGCTCTCTGCTTTGTGTTATAGTCATGTGCACCCTCATGCCTTCCATCTTAGTCTATTTCACTGTCTGAAATCTTTGTATTTTATGCTGAGGACAGGGCAGTCATCACCGGTGATGCATGCCGCTCTCAGCTGGAACTGAGCCGAGTAAACCCAAAGCATGTTTACACTTAAAAATGCCTCCTTAGGAACCTTAACTGTAGGATTTATGAAATCAAAATAGGACTTTTTTTTTATTTTTTAAAGATTTATTTATACAAGCACTGGGTACAGTCAGAAGCGCGGGAGGGTGAGAGAATTCACCAGAGCCAGAGCAGGGAGCAGAGCAGGCAGAAGGACCGAAGCACACTGCTGAGGGGAGCAGCGGGCAGCAGGAGAGGTCTGCGCACCATGGGGGACCCTCCTCCGGTGGCCGGGGAGCAGCCGGGGATTGAACCGGCGCTCCAGAGGCCGCAGGCAGCTTCGCCACCCAGCGCTGAACCGCTGCGCCACCGGGGAGGCCCCAAAATAGGACTTTTTGAAAATCAACTCCGACTGCATCCAGGTTGTTTTCAAAACAACGAACTCTTCCACTGAATCCAAATTAAAAATGTAATAAACATTATGTAGAGGGAGAGAAGGGCCCTGTGATTCACCAGGAGGGCCTTTGTGCCTCTGAAGAGGTTGTCCTCTTCAGACACCACCCAGAGAGCCAGGTGGACGTCGGCACGAAATCCCCTGGGCAGAGCACAAAGGGACCGGGCAGAGCACAAGGGAAACACCCAGGGCAGCGTACCCCATGGCACCTTGTGTCTTATTCCAATTTTACATCTCCATTTACGGGCAAGAGGAGGGATTGAAAAATTAAGCTGGTGCATAGTAGTACACACAAATTCATCAAGTCCTCATTAGAAAGTAAAACCACAGGGTGGGAGTGATCAAAATAAATTGTATTGTCATAAAGCAATTAAGAGAAAATTAGGCAATCATAAGGTGATAAAAGCCTATTAGTTAAAGGGCCTGAAAAACACAGCGGGTTGTAAAAAATTAAATTCTCACACACAGAAAAAATGCAAATACATGCAATTGTCTCTCTATGGCAGAGAGTCAGATTACTGATGTGTGTGAAGAGTTAAAATAAAAAAGCCTTGGAAAATGCTAGGTGCGATTCTGCTTCTCACCTATGTTCGGATTTGAGGGTTCCTATCTTCTAAATTCTTTTCTTTCCTTCGCAATATGCCTTCCCAACAGTTTTGTTTCTTGAAAATAAGAAGATAGATTCTAACTATGAAATATAAATAGCAGGCAATGAATTTCATGTTGATTTCTCTTTCTCATTGTTGCCGTTCTGGAATCATTGTAGATGTCAGAAGAATCTTATTCTAATGCCTTTATTAGAAATGAAGAAACTGAAGTCCGAGGTGGAAAAAGTCAGGATTGCACTTGGCTAATGGAGCAGATCCCCTCCTTTTTCCAGTTCTTTCCACTAGGCTTGCTTTTCTGCTATGTTCGTGTTCCCATTAATTTGTCTTATATCACAAGTCAGCAAATTTTTTCTTTAAAGGGCAGATAGTAAATATTTTTGGCTTTTCAGGTCATGGTCTTAATTGCAGCCAGAGACAACCCAGAAAAAAAGCGGCTCCCCTGCAGCACAGGAACTTCCTTTAGAAATGGGTTGAGGGCAGGGCGTGGCCTGAGGCTGACTCCAGGGCTATACATTCTCTTGGTCAGCATCAAGGAGGCCTTCAAAAAAAAAGCTAAGCCACGCATTTCTAGACATTGTAAGGATGTGCCTCAGAACAGTTCTCTGAGGCCACCCTAAGTGAGTCCGGTCCTGGGTACTGCCAGTGGCAGAAGCCCCAGTCTTGGATGAATCGTCCCCGTTTCTTCCTGTTTCACTAGCAGGTGTTTGCTCGGTGCAGATGGGGGCCAGCACACAGTGACCTTGCAGGTGTCCCAGGACAAGCCCCCCTGGCCACACTGGCTGATTTGAGCTTGAAGCAGGGGTTGCCCTAATGCTTGGCGTGATCTGTTTTCTTGGCACAGATTAGAAACAAACGCCACATGTATTACGTAAGAACTTCCCATATTCACACGACTCTGTTTTTGCCTTTGCATTCTGCGCCATTCCTCTGTGAATCTGCAACATTGTCTCTTCTCCACCAGGGTAGTCTTTATTCAGATTTTCTTTTATGACTTTTAAAAATGTATAATTTTCTGTATGTCTTCTACATTTTCATAATGATTTTTACATAAGCCACATTTCAAGCAGCAGGAACACCAGTGGCTGAAGCCTGTGTAGTGAAAGGTCGTGAGAGAGCGAGTTTTGAGCACTTGCAGACAGAGAGCCTGAGAGCGCTGTGTCGTGTCCACTTCCTCCTCGGAGCTGGGGAGACCAACTGGTGTGTACCCAAACAAGAAGACAGAGTCGACAGGGCGGGAAGAAGACAGAGCCAGGCAATTTGATGAAAGACCTGGACCCGGCCCAGGGGCAGACGGCCTTCGTGACTCTTGGTGAAGCATCTCATTAGCACGCTCATGAAGGGGGGTCAGAGGCTGTCCTGGGGGCTGCAGGGACCAGGGCACGCAGCAAACCCCGGCAGCTTGCACAGGCTTGTGGATGGAACTGGCTCCTCTACGCTGTCCTCACTCTTCCCTTCTTCCAGGTTGTTGTGTCCCCTCTTCTGGATCGCTGGCCTTAGCTGGGCCCTCCACTCACACACTGATTCAGCACGCCTGTCTCGTTTTACTTGCATCTCATTCTTGCATTCACGTCTGTACCTCCGCCCATGTCAGCCGGCACTGTGTGCATTTACTGCCTGATTCCTGCCTTGGGATTTCTCTTACTTTGAGGTCACTGGGGCCATTTCCTCTTCTGGTTTTCCATCCCTGGCCAGTTGGCCTGCTGCTGTGGCAACCACCTACTCCCCAGCACCTTAGGGCTTTGCCCCTGAGAGCCTGCTGCCCTTCTGTATGAGACTCCGCTCACCCAGGTTCCCTGCGTTCCCCTCAGAATTGTTCTCATTCATTCTGGATCAATTTAAATTATCGTCATTTGTATGATTTCTACATTACCTGTTTACTAAGAGACGTCACATGCATTCCACAGGGCAGGGTCCCTTCTAAGCAGTCCTGTGTTAAATGATGTGCCACAGGCAGTATTGAGGGGCTTATCCAAACCAGGCGGATCCTGGTGACTTTCAGCGTACAGAGTGGCTGTGCGGACCGCGTGAGCAGTGCCCCTTAGGCCAAGGAGGGTGCTCCTGAGGTGGCTGTGCTGTTGACTTTGCCACTCCCAGTGGCAGCTAGCATGCCTTTTGATGTGTAGTCTCAGGTATGATTACGCCTGTTGTGTCGGCTGAGGGCATCTACCCTAGGACGTGACGCATGGTCATAGCAGCATCACCAGAAGAACTGGCTTGTACTTGGGATCTGAATCCACATGAATGTAGAGGTCTCAGCCATGGTCTTCGAACTGCTCTGGCATGCTTTTGAAAGAGCAGATCCCCAAGCCCCATTCCAGAACAACTGGAACAGAATTCCTAGGGCGGACCCAGGCATTGGTATTTAAACATTTTTTCAGATAATTCTGATGTGCAGCCAAGGTTGAAATCCACTGTTTTGGCAGAACTTTTGGTGGCACCGGCTGTCCTGTCATGCACCCTGTTGTCACAGGGCTTTCTCCCTTAGACTTGCAGGAAACTTATGGGAACCCAGTCTGTGATTTAGATCACATTATCTGACTTAGTGTTCGAAACTCGGACTTCTTTCGGTCCTTTCTTTGTTGTGTTCATCTTCCAAACCCAGAAAGCGATATATCAGAGAGAATTATTTATAATTTTTAAAAGGGCCACATCAATGCTCAGCTCCCATGGGCTTGTTTCCACAGGGAAATGGCTTGTGGTATCTTTGAGGAGTCTGGTAGGAATTTCAACAGAACAAAAAGTTCACTGAGTTCTAGTGGATTTGAAGCCAGTCCACCGTGGAACACTGTTGAAACAACACAGTATCAGCGGATCTTTTCAGATATAAGCAACAAACACACTGTAGCTAGCCCCAACAGAAGACTGAGATACCACCGGAGGGGCCGCAGATAGCACACGGAGGTCCTTCCCTTTCAACGAGGAGGCCATTCTCTTAGAGCACAGAGGACTTCTAGAGGACTTGCCTGGGGCAACAGGCTCTGTAAATCTTTGGCAAGTTTTGATGCAGAGGTAAAGCCTGTCCCTCGTCCTGCAGTGGAAACCAAGTCAGCATCTTCAAGGCTGAAGAACAGGCTGAAGAAGTTAGTGGATAAACAGTTTTACATACAGCTCCTTGTTCCCATAGCACGAGCCGTTGGCATCCATCTGGTCCACCCCTTACCCGGGGTGGCCCTTTGCTTTAGGAAAAGACCCACACAGTCTGAAACACAGACTCCAAAAACAAACGGGTTCTGTTTGAACCATTTCATTCGACTGGTAGCAATCACGAAAGGTGGTCAGTAAGGAGGAAAGAATATAAGCATTGGTCTGGACATCTTTCAGAGAGATCGAGGAACCAGGGCTTTGGAGCAAAGCACAACCTAACTGGACAGGCACTCTCGGCTGCTGGCTGGGGCAGATTCGATTCTATTGACCAGGAGAGAGCAGGTTTCCGTTGCAAGCCTTTAGCCTCTGCCTGGTGTCGGTCCAGTTTCACTAAGGACAAAAGTTGCCACGTGGGACTACCTACAGTGTCTTCAAGCTATGGAAGGATGTTGCCATTTCATCAACTTCTGAGTTCTGTTCTGTCCTTGGAGCTGCATACTCTGCTACTGGCAGCTGTCATAGGCTCCAAAGAATGATCACAGTGTCAAGAACAGGGCTCAAGCAAACATTTCAAACGATGCCTTTGTTTTCACTCAAATTATTAAGTAATGAATGAATGAATCAAAAAAAAAAATCTGACATTAATGTCCAGCATTCATTTGTTTACCTGGTACTGTAAATGCCTAATTTCAGTGTTATTTCCATAAAATGAAAATACCTTCTATTGAACAAATGAGGTTCAGACATGCTAGGGAATTTGTTCTTAGCTGCAAACCAGATTCCCCATAATCTTTCCACTTGCCCGTGCTGTCACCTTTGGCAGATGCTGGTGAGCAGCTGTCAGGGTTACGTGGACACTGTCAGTGCCCTGCCAGAGCCTCTCACCCTCACCAGTTCAGTGCAAGTGGCCAGTGCTGAGTGCCCATTCTTTGCTGAAGACTTCTGTGGCTGACCTGGGAGCCCATTCTGCTCCCATAGCAGGCGCCCAGGAGACGTGCCTGGGCCCTCCACTTCCCCCAGGCACTTGTCAGCTGACCACTGACAGCCCCTTGCTCTGCAGTGGCACATGTTCTAGGCCAGCTCCGAGTTGCTCACAACAACAGGTGCTCAAAAAACTCCCTTGCACGTGGATCCATGTGTCAGGATCAGCTTCCAGAGGACGCGAACTCAGGCGATTGCATTTGTGCCTTGCTGCTCATAGTGGAGGTCAGGGTGGACGTCATGGGGGTGGTTTGATATTAGAATGACCCCTGTCCCTCAGCTCTCTCTGAAGCCACACTCTTTGTAATGTGACTTTGCAGCTCTGCCCTCTAGAGAGGGAGTGTTTCTCCCCACTTGTGTTAGTACTGCCCTGGAAGCTTGCTTTGGCCAAAGGAATGAGTGGAAGTGAAAGGCCCATACAGGTTTGGGCCTATGCCCTATGGCCTTTGTGTGCTGCTGCTCCTCCGTCGCAGTCGCTGCTACTCTAGCTCTCAGACTGCGGCTGCCCCTGTGAGCCAGTGGAGGCGGTGTGCTGGAGGGTCAGGAGCACGCCGGCCAGGGCCCTGTGGGGCCTGCAGCCACCCAGAGCAGTGATTCCCCGCAGACGGCAGATCCACACACGGATCCAGCCTCTGTCAGCCATGTGCGGCCCAGATCAGCAAAACCGCCCACAGATCCCAAGAATTACGGGCCAAGAGCAGTATTTGTTGTTGTAGTTGCTCTGGTTTCCACTTTGTGCCAATAGTTAACAAATGCACTCACTGTGAGCACTCACTTCTGTCCTCTCTGCTTCCTTCAGTGCCCCTTTCCAGAACACATTCACTTTCCCTAGTCTCCTCTCCCAGTGTTTGTAAATGTGTTAATGTTTCCTTCTAATCATGGAGGAAACTGGAATTACTCAGCAACCTGTAATTGCTGTTACTGTTACTGTACTCTAAATCTCCAGTTGCTCTGCTTCTCATAGGTTGGGGAGCTAGAATATTTTTATTTAACAAGTTTGGAACCATCTTAAAAAAGGTGGAGAACCGGAGGAACAAGGAAGCCCTCAGAGGACACAATAGGAGAGGGAGATTGTCTCCAGAGAGAGTTTTTTAGAACAAAAAAAAGGAGAATGCGGGAAACAAGGTGACTCCATTTCTTTATTCTGTAAGTAGCTGAGTCCCTACTGTGTGCCTGGACTATGTTAGGGCCGAGAATGCAAGGGTGTATAAGAACATGACTCTCGTCCTTCAAGAGCTAAAAGGCTCTTGTGAGGATTGTGTTAAAAAGAACAAAAGCTAGTTCTCCATACTCTGCAGGCCGGAGAGTGGGTCGAAGTTTAGACAAGTGAGGAGTCCTTTGTGGCTCTGACTCCGGAAGACAGCTTGATGGAGGTCAAACTCCTGGAGGCTGCAGCTGGGTGGGACTGGCACCACAGGAGGGGGACTCACCCCACTGTCAGGCCCCACCACTGCACTCGTGTCTTGAGTACCTGGGAGGTTAAAATGGCCAAGTACATCCCGAGGCTCTCCAGCCTGCTCAGGGAGAGAAGCAAAGCTCCTTGGTTGCTGAGGATTTCATAGCCTCTCAGTGCTTCTCAGATTTCCGTGGAGCCTACCTACTTAATAGTGATCAACGTGTCGTTTGGCATTTGTGGTAATTAAATGTTCTAATAAAACTTTGGGTTAAGAGGGCTTATCTCAAATTTCAGATATTCCCAGGAGTGCTTAGAAAGGGGCTGGGAGTAGGAAAGATATGTCACTTGGCAGTATTCCACGAAGCTGATCACCATGACGAAGTCATGAGAATTTGTGCTTGCTACAAATACTCGAATCCGTTCAGAAGATAATTTACCTGACTTTGCCAGATTCTCACTAGACTAGTTCCTCACTTTCCATGTGGAAACTCGTGTGACAGCTGGTCACTTGGCATGCCCACGAGCTCGTCTCTTTGAATCCGACTTCCTTTTGGGACCCTGTGGAGATCTAGATGCTACCACTGTGGAATGGGAAGACGTGGTTTTGTTTGGTCTTAGAACAGAATCACTGACGAGAAATATTTCACTGAAGATCTCAGTTCCAAACAAGCTTTCCATGTCATCTCCTGAGACAAAGAAAAGGATAGGAATGGTCATCCACTTGAATATAAATCCCATGAGGGCAGGCATTGCACCAGCTTAGTCAGCTCGACTCTATTCTCAGGTTCCAGTGTATTTATTCAACAAAAGAATGAAAGGATCATATGCCATTTTACACCCAAGAATTTCAAGTCACTTGAAAAATAAATATTGAAAGAAAGACACACCTCCAGGGAAATGAAGAAATGTGGCATCTCTCAGTACATGAACTATGCTGCCTAAACAAAAAGTATTTCTGCATGGCTGGGGTGGAGAATCCTCAGAACAGCCAGAACAAATGTCCCAGGCAAATAGTTTGACAGTCTCCAGGCAGCTGCTTGTGACAGTTACCTGAACCACAGTCTGCCTCGCTGCCCGCACCAGAAGCAGCACACAGGACCACAGTGGGCGAGGGGAGAAGCCCCTTCTCTGCCAGGCCTGAGCCAAGGGGATTTTGAATGACAGGACTGGCATGTGCTACATGGAGATGGCATTTTCTAGTCATTATTCACAGAGAAGAGGACCCAGCTCTCACTCTGTCTTGTGGTCTTCTGTCTTGGTTCTTCTATTCCGTAAACACCTCATCTTAGAAAACTAACTACTTCCGTTGTCGTTCTTGGGTTTACTTTGCTTCTGGGTGTCTATAAAAAGTTCAGGATTTGCTGCTTCGTAAGTGGCACCTGCTTGAGCATTCCATGAGGCCCGCCCTAGGACCAAGCCAAGATTCCATCCCCTGGGATGTCCTGTGTCAGCCCCGCATTGCAGAGGAAAATCATTCCTGTGCACGATTCCTGTTACTGAAAGCCTATAGTTATCATTTTCTAGTTTCTGCTATGGAAGACCAAGACATACATCTGGCATCTGATGAATATTAAAAGCATTTGGCTTAATTTTAAATTTGTTGTCATGTCTTCCTATCATGGATCTCTGGAGACCCAGGAGAAATGACTGGATTAAATGAAGCCATAGTGG
Organism: Talpa occidentalis; assembly: GCF_014898055.3. Classification (NCBI taxonomy): domain Eukaryota; kingdom Metazoa; phylum Chordata; class Mammalia; order Eulipotyphla; family Talpidae; genus Talpa; species Talpa occidentalis. The sequence goes on from NW_023601322.1 coordinate 97,127,380, forward strand.
GGCACGTGTGTGCTCAGGGGGCAGGGGTGAGACTCTTTCTAAGCTGGGGGGCCAGTATCAGTGACCCTCCACATGCTTGACCCTGTGTTGGGACGGTCAGGCCTAGACGAGAGTCAAAGTTGGAAAGACCCCTAAGAATTTTAGAGAATCACCTCCTGCTCTGTGCTTACAGCCCCGTGTGACATCTTGCATCTCTCCTCTCACCCGCCGCATGTCCATCCCAGAGAGCTGACGTTGCAAACTGTGTTTGATTGGTTTGCTTGGTATTTAGATGTTTTCCACATTTAGTTTAAAATATTTTAAAAATTGGGAGCATCCTCATAGATTCTCAGAACTCTGGCTTCTCCTTGACTACATAGGTGACGTTTCCTGTGGTCATCAGCAGCCTGAGGTATAGTAGCCACACCCCCACTTAACAAAGCACGTGCTTCCTAGCACCCACACTTCCACCCAGGTTGGTTTTCACTCATTGTACTCCTGAAGGCTTTGCAGTCCCAGAAGCTCTATTCACCTTTCTTGAGGGGTTTGGCACCTTCACAAACTAGTTCTAGTTGTTACGACGTCCATGCTTTCTAAAAAGGAGCACTCGCTGGTCTTCTCACTGTGGTTCAGGCGTCCTTCACTCTTCTAGTTTGTCTCCACAATCTGTTGATACCAGTATATCTATATCAATCAGTCAATCAGTCAATCAAATATTGACTTGAATCAATACTGTTACTATTTGGGCTCTTACTGGGCCAGTATTTTCAATGAGTCCTATCTATTTGAGGCAGGAACAAGGAGGGGATTGGTCTCTACACAGAAGGAGTGAAGAACATATTCAAGCGAAGTAGAAAAATCAGGTGGCTGAGGCAGGTTATGTATATGAGATAATAGATAGATCAGGGGCACCACCCTGATGCAAGGGGTTAAGACACAGCACTATGAAACTATCCGCAGCCACTGCGGCACGAGTTCAATCCCCGGCCATGGCGCAGCAGACCTCTCCTGTCTCCCCTGCGGTTCCCTTCAGCAGTGTATTTCAGTTGTTCTGCCTGTTCTGTTCCCCACTCTGTCTCTGGTGAGTCCTCTTACCTCTGGCCTGTACCCAGTTCTTGTATGCATAAATAAATCTTAAAAAAAAAAAATAGACCAGGGTGAGTCCTCCCCTAACTGTGGAACCCTGACTATTTGCAGAGAAATGTGTCTTCTCTGCCATTGGGAGCTAGGTAAGAGAACCGCTGGGCCCTCTAACATTCAGTGCTGGCAGACTCAGCCTGAGGGGAGCAGAATGCATTGCTGTTCATGTGGGAGCTGAGTCTGATGTCTTTGTCTGATAATGCATCAGAGCACAGTTCTTCAACTGCCTTTGCTTTCTCTGGACTCACTTTCTGCTTACTGTGCTTAGCTCAATCCATGGGAAAGCTAACATTTACTTTACATTCATATTCAGGATGAGCCGGCCTTATAGTTACTTTGGGGTGGTCTAAAGGCCTTGTCAGACTTGGACAGGGCCCATCCAGCTGTTAGGAGCAAAATCACCTGACTTCTACATGATCAGATTTCCCCTCACAGATTAACAATAGGACTCCTCCTGCAGTACCTCTCAGGAAATTTACATTTTATTTTATACACATGCACACACACACACACGCACCCCTACATGCGCACGCGCACACACACACACACATACATATATATATACAGAGAAAGAGGGAAAGAAAAACAAGTGGGAAAATTGTTACTGTAGAAAGATGACTTTAAAGCCATTCAAAATGGGCATTTCTTTCTGTCACAAGTAGACGGCAGTCACTACAGTTTTCCCCACTATAAGTAGAATGTTCATCTTTAGGATGATTTAGCAGGTTCCTCTTTTGGGTCTTGGAATGCTGTCACCATTAATTTATATGGAAATATTGTTGAACTTTCCCGGGCCCCCAAAATAACCCACCAAATCATACCAAACAGATATATCCTGCTTTCAGCTAGTTGAGGGAAACCTGTGTATACTCGGCCATCTTACAGAGTAGGAGAAGCTGGACTTTCTACTGGGCCTCATGCTCCGCCCCCTTCCACAAACACAGCATCAAGCACCTACATTCATTGAGCAAAGCCACTGTTAGTCAGGGGAAGGGGAATCATTTCAAGTAAAATAAAGGACAACGGAAATCTTTAATGCAATTCAAACTCTGCTCCAATTTCTGAAAGTCTAATCTGTTTAGTTAACATTTTTACTGTGGCTTTTTCAGACCTTAACCCTATTAACAGGTGACTTAGGACTGGAAACAAAACCATCATATCACACACACAAAAAAAGGATTTTTCCCAATGCTATTTTGAGCCTGGTTGGAAACTGGAAGCCTTAGAAATCTACCAAGACAAATTTTGTTAGGTTTTTGCCCAGTATAGAGGCCTGTGGGATTGGATAAACGTCAGGAAAGTCTGTGGCAACATTTGGATGCAGACATTTTCATATCAAAATATCAGTAGAAAAGGAAAGCATGCGGGTGCAATGCACTAAAGACAAGATGGTCCCAGTCTTCTGTAAGTCCAGATGGTGTTAGTTCTCGACCAAAGTAACAATGCAAGTGAAAGTGAACCCCTGACTCTGCCTTGGTCCTGCAGGGTCAGTAGTGGAGTCACTCAAGTTCACTGTCCGTGGCCAAGGGATAGATGCGCAGGCCCATGCTGACTGTGGACATCAGACTGAGCGGTGACAGGCTGGTTTCCAGGAACCGCCGTGTGACTATTGGTGAAGCGAGTGAAGAGCCCTTGATGGTCATTCCACAGAGGCCATCGCTGTTGGCGTGGTGATTCTGTAAGTCTGCGTTTTCTTTATGCGGAGCTTTCTTAAAAGGGATGCCCTGTTGTTCCTGTTTCTAGAACTACTAGAAAGGCAGAGTTTATGTCATGGTTAATTTAATATTGTTTTATCGGTTTCGTGAAGATTTCTTTCTACTCTGTAAAACAGTTAAGAGCTGCTTGCCTATTCATTGGGCATCGTTGCTATTGTGTAAATAAGTTTATTTTTTATTTTTAAGAATTTTCTCTGTGGTGTATGGTCTCAAGGTGTGAGGACAAATACTTGTTAAAAAGTACAAACTCCCAGCTGTAAAATAAGTCCCAGGGAAGCAATGTTCGACATGGGAACATTATATTTAATATTACCTTATTGTGTATTTGAAAGTTGCTAAGAAAGGAGCTCTTGAAAGTTCTCATCATAAGAAAAAATTTTTTATAATGAGGTGTGGTGATGGACATTAATTAGGCTTACTGTGATGATTTCAGAAATCAATAAATATCAAATCTTTATGTTTTATACCTGAAACGAATATTACATATCAATCATATATATCTGTGTGTACACACCACACACACACCACACACATATTTAAAGGACAGACAGTTAAATTAGCCCTCCTTCAATTACCTAGTGGCAGGTAGAAGTGTGTGGGGTGGTCGGGGGGATCCTCAGATCTGAACTGATAGACACGTTTCGTCATTTGGGGAGGACACGGGAAAGCACTCCCGCTAGCCGTGGCTCTGCAGTCACACCGCACGGCTGTCTTCTTATTTGCTCTTGGCCATGGCCATGGACTCAAGGAGAACTTGCAGGCTGTTGTCTTTCCGGCTGCAAAGTGATTTTGGCTGCTCAGCCTTTCAGGACTGACACCTGGTGATGGATGGAGTTGAGAGGAACCAGGAGAGGGCAGACAGACAGACACTGAGCAGGCAGCCCTGGCTCCCCCAAGCCAGATGCTTGGCACTGAGGAGCAGCCCCTGACTCATTTCCCCCATGACTATACAATGTGGCCCCACCTCCTGCACCCCAGGCCAGATCCCCCGGGTGCTGTCAGCCAAGAGGCTGACACCACGGTTGTGTTTGGTTCAGCTAACCCTCCTTACCTCCTTAGTCTGACATCATGACGGGAGGAACCCAGGGCGGGGGAGCAGGAAGGAGACCCTTTACTTAGACGTATTCCTCTTTCTCTCTCAGCTTTCTCATTTGTAGAGCGCTGATAATATTATTCACCGCTAGTGACATACGAAGGATAAATAAAAATAATGTATGTGAAAATACCCACTGAGGCTCTGCCACAGACAGTACGTACTCCACTGGCATGACTCTGTAGCCAGCACTGAGCAGGGAAGGGGCAGCTCTAGAACAGTGATGGGGAGTCCGTCATCAAATGTCCCAGTTCCAACAGCCTCAGTATCACCCTACCCCAAACTCCACCCTCACTGAACCTAGTGTCCTGGCCTCTCAGCTTCTAGCTCATCTGCCCACACTCTACTGTGGGACCCGGAAACTACGTTTCCCTTTGTCAGCTGGTTCTGTGTGAGATTCAGCCAACAGAGGATGCTGGAGGAAGGCTTGGCGGCGGGAAGAGGGAAGGCTGGTCTCACAGATGGTTCCCACCCCACACTGCTACCTGCCCCCCCAGAACCAGGCTTCCTGTCTGCGCTCCCATTCGCCAGCCAGGCAGTGCTCTTCCCAGACACCCAAGGCCCCGCTCCATCGAGGTGTCCCAGATTTCCAGATTCTGATGACTCCAGTGTCCTTCCTGTGTTTTCCGAACTTGGGAAGTGATGGCCGCTTTTTCTCATTAATGTCATTGCATTATCTTAGTGTGTCCTTTTGGACATTTTAGTTCTTGGACACTTGATCTCTTATTTTCTCACACTGTAGCATAAGGCTTTAGTACTAGATACACCTAGATACACCCTGCTTTTTTCATGTCACAATATATCTTAGAGATACTTATGCAGAGGGATCTTCCCCATTCTTCATGTTAGCTGCAGAGGATTCCTTTATGATGACCTGCCATCATTTATTTATCTAATCACTTATTGGTAGACATTGGTGGCTTTTTTCAACAGTTTTTCAATTTAAAAAATGCTTCAATGAATGACAGGGAAAAATTACTGTCTCTGTACATCATTTTGCATATGTGCAAGTATGTTGAGAGACACAGTTCTGAAGTGACATTGCCTGGGCTGAAGGGTGTATTCATGTTGCCAAAGTACCCCCCACAGGGACTATACCAATATTCACTCATGCTAACATCACGTGAGCCTGTCTGCTTCTCCGAATTTTTGCCAACATTGTCATAAACCACTTCGGGAACTGATGAGATGAGATTTTCTGTGAGTTTCGGAAGTCTTGGTTGTGATAGTTAAGAGTTTCTTTTATAGGCTTAAAAACTACTTTGCTGATCAATAAATGAAGTCTTTCTCCAGGCAGACAGGTCAAGGTCCCCCTGGGGGTGCTGTGCTTATTCCCAGGCCTGGCCTCTTTGCTTTCTCAGCAAGAAGATGAAGCCAGGGGCAAGGTAGTCCAGGGATCAGTACTCTGGCTTTGAAGTCAAATGCCTCAGGTATCCCTGGACGGCAGTCTGATCTCAGCCATGGCCTTACCTCCAGTTAAGGTATTGTTCTTATTTCAGGGAAGGCAATATTCTTATTTCAGGGAAGATGGGTATTTTGCAGGCTGTAGAGATCTGTAGAAAGATTTCAAGGGAGTGAATGAGAGAATGGACTGATGGGAGAGGGGTTTGAGCCCAGACAATGGGGTTCCAGATGATTTGGGAGGGAGGCCTGCTGAGAGCAGGGCAGTAGCCTGTGATGGACAAGTGAAGACCAGCTGGTAGGATGGCTGGAACAGGAGCTCAGGAACCAGGGCAGTTACAGACGACACCAACATTTCTAGATTGATCCATTTGGTGAATAGTGAATAGAAAAGGAGTAGGTGAGAGAGTGAATGAAAGTTTTAAATTTATATTTATGACTTGTTTCCCTAAGATTTTAATGAAAAACTTTAAATATGCTTGTTAAATATGAATGTCGACTGAAAGCAAATTGAATATTCCTACACTTATCATCTACGTTAAAGTCACTAATACTTTGCCATATTGATTTATACATCTACACAGACTCACACAGCCACCTGGATGGTCTGTTTTTGCTGAAATATTTGAGCAACTTTCAGGCATCATAAAAATTTACCCCTAAGTAATTTAGCCTGTATCTCCCAAGAATAAGAACATTCTCCTTTATAAACACAATTTTACTACCACTTAAAAAAAACTTTCATTAATTTTCTAATGTTATCTAATTTATAACCCCTATTTGAATTTAAACCCAAAATATCTTCTATAATTGTTTAAAGCAGGGTTCAGTCACAACTTAATAAAAAAGTGATATTGGGTAAAAAAAAAAAATCCAAACTATGTGGAAATTAAACCAAGCTTTCACTTGAAATAGTAGATAAGAAGTCAAATCAAGTGAAAATAAATATATATGCTCTCAGAATGTAAGAGGTACATCTTAAGCAGTGTTTACAGAGAAATTGATATCTTTAAAGTTGTAAAGATTAATATGAAATAAAGAGAATGAGTTTTTAAAAAAATCGAGGCCCTCAGTGTCATCAAATGTTCCAACATTTCTAGGTGTTTTCCCAAAAACTATGTCTTCACAAATATATGTCTGCACAAATCATGTTCATGAACGTTCATCATGGCGTCAGCCACGATTGTCCCAGCTGGAAACAATTCACATTTGTAAGCTGGTTCTTTGACAGTATGTACAATGGCGCCTCCCGCAGTGAAAAGAAGCCAGGCACTGACACGCAAAGGCATGGGTGTATCTCTGTCAACATTGTACTGAGCAGAAGAAGCTACAGCAGACTCCTTCTGTATTGTTGCACTCATATGACAGTCTCAGATGCATACACTTAGGGACAGGAAACAGATCGTGGACTGGCTGAGGCCAAGGTTTGTGAAGAGAATGCTTGCAAAGAGGCTGAGAAGACTTTTTGAGGCAATGGAAATGTTCTCAATATTGAACTCGGTGGTGGTTATGTTATGAATCTATTTGTAAAACTCAATAGGTTATACAATTAGAATGCATGACTTTTATTATAAAAAATTAAATCTTGATAAAATTGTTTGCAAACTGAAGGGGAAAGAAGCCACGTTTCCAACATTGCCATTGGTTGTCTCTTTAGTTCCAGAACATTCTTCACTTTCTATACTATATTGACTTTCACTATCTAATGCCTCTTAGAAGATTCCAGGTCAGTGTCTTGCTATGGACGCACAGTCGGATTTGTCTGATGGTTACCCTGTGGTGTCAGTTAACTTGTTCCTCTATAGCCAGTGGTGTATGTAATAGGCAGTTGGGCACAGGCTTGATTACATGCAGGTTAAACATTGTTGGTAAGAATCACTTACCTATAAGGCCGTATACTATCCCATCAGCAGGTATATAATGTCAATTTGTTGCTCAACTAGGGTTAATAGGTTTGCTCACCTGCTCACATCTCTCCTTGTGAAGATATACTTTTCCCTTTGCAGTGAGCCAGTGGTTTGTGGGGTGAGCTCTGACACCTTGCCAATATTGTATCCTTCGTAATAACGTGTGTTTGGAAGAGCTGACGTGTAGGACACCGGGCGAGCTGTCCAGTGGGGAACTGGTAGAATTTAGGGAGCTAAAGTTCGGAGACAGGACTTGGAGCTGATGGTGGATGAGGGATGGCTGGAGTCTGTGAGGAAGGTGTGTCAGCTGGAAAGAGTATTCAGGAAGAGAAGAGGGCGGGGCGCGGCAGTGGGCACAGAGTCTGCAGGAACCTGGGGTCTGTGAACCTTCATGTCTGGGAGATGAAAGTTTCCAGTGTGGGATAGTGAGGGCCACAGCAGCCACCCTGCAGGAGGTCTGCTGAGACAAGCTTGCGAAGAGGTCTTGGGGTATGAAAAACTGCCAGAAGATTCTTAGCAGATAGTTGGGGACAGATATGCTTGACAACGGAGGCAAGGTCTGACTGGAGCAAAAGCCACCTCTTCGAGAAGGTGGTTGTGGGACAGGAAGGAGGTAAAATGTGCCTCTTCAGAAACAAGGGACTGTGGGACAGGCAAGATTTATTTTGCTTGCTCATAAATTTATAGGACAGGGGATATTTTACCCGATCTGGGAACCCAAAGCAAGGACAGGGGAGAGGGAGAGGACCAGATAGTAAGGGGATGATTTACAGGCCGCAGTGCCAGAGGAGAGCAGAGGGCACTCGCTCAAGGACACAGGTGTGTATCTTTGGAAAAAATTGTTCCCCCTAAGGGCCTCCCCTGGTGGCGCAGGGTTGAGCGCTGGGTTGCGAAGCTGTCCGCAGCCTCTGCAGCGCCGGTTTGATCCCCGGCCGCCGGCGAGGGTCCCACACACAAAAAAAATTGTTCCCCCTAAGATAAAAGAGTCAGTGAGGATGGGAGGACATGTCTAAATATGTTGGGGAGGGGAGAAGGGGCGGCTCCTGCTTGATGACCGGACATCCTCGGCCGGCGCGGTGCCCTGGAAGAGAGCAGCTGCTGCTGAGGCTGTGCCCCCGTGACCGCGGGGAAGACGACCGTGGAAGCCCACCAAAAAGTGAATGAAAGCTCTGTTCCTTGCACATCTGTAGCTCATTAGGAGACTCCTAGCTTCCTAAAGGGTCCGCATTTGATTTACATCTGCTCTGCCGTGGGGTTAAGCCGCGGTGTCGGCGGTGCCCGGAAGAACGCGCTCCCGCCCTCGGACGCGCTCAGCTCGGAGGCCGGTCCCTGCCCTCCCGGGCCGGTGGCAGCTCGAGCAGCCAGACAGAGTCCCATTGTGGCATGTCAGAACCCACAGAAAATGCTCCTCCTGTGCATTATTTATGACTTTCCTGAATTTATATAATATCCAGCTTCCTGAAAGTAATTTGTTTTGGATTGTGTAGTGCTGGGCAGCACATCAAAGGTATGCTAAGCAGTGGTAATAAAACATTGAGGTTTATGGTCACTGAGGTATTAAATATCGCTCATAAATTACAGGGTGAGTATTTTAAATGAGCTATGGCTCAGAGAACAGTAGGCGCCCCATCTCTGCACATATTAATTGCTACTGCCTGGCTTATTAATTATCAATAGTTTCAAAGGCTTTGTTGCTGGTGTTTGCTTAAGGAGCCATTCTGTGCCCTCTCTGTGGTTCTGTGAGTGGATGTGAAAGTGGATGTGTTATGTGCACAAGTTGCCATTAAGCGTAATAAAACTGTAAGGATACTTTAGAATACTGGAAAGTCCGAGAACCTTCAGTTTAAAACGCACAAGTCCCTCCCTTTCAACCCCTGGCACTGTGCTTGCCGTTTCAGCCCAGCAAGCTGGTTACTGCTCTGGATTCTGGGCCGCAAAGCCCAAAGGGCACTACAGATGGGTTTCATTTCGGGTTCCATCAGTTTGCCTTTCTGGTTCTAAGGCTCTAGCCCAGTGATTCCTGCCCTTTTCTGCCAGTGTTCTCAGCTGAGTTCCTTTATATTCTTGTGTTTAGTTAGCCAATCTAGAAATTACCAGGGCATCCCAGAGGACACCCAAGTGTCAAACTTGGAAAAGGGCTGATGTGTTAATAAAACTGAAAGGGGCCTCCCCTGGTGGCGCAGGCGGTTGAGCGCCGTGCTGAGAAGCTTGTACACAGTCTCTGCAGCGCGAGGTCGATCCCGGCTGGCCAGCGAGGGTCCCACATGGCGCGGCAGACTTCTCCTGTCTCACCCGCTGCTCCCCTTAGCCGTGCATTTCGTCAGTCTGCCTGTTCTGTTCCCCGCTCTGTCTCTGGTGAATCCTCTCACCCTCCCGCGCATCTGGTCTGTGCCCGGTTCTTGTATAAATAAATAAATAAATAAATCTTAAAAAAAAAAAAAAAAAACTGAAAGGCTTGCATTTTAGGAACTTAACAATTCAAATTAGACACCCAGATGCACAGAGTCAACCCATGTGCGTAGGACCTTGGGGGTTTCCTCTTGAGTTTGGAGTGGTGGGAATCTAGAGCGCCAGTAGCCAGTTGAGAGGTTTAGACTGAGCATGGTGACCGGGTAGACCCCTTTCATAAGTGACAGGGCCCTGACCTCGCTGTCAGCTCACACCTCTTGCGGCAGGTGGCTCTGTCTGGCTCCCTTGTGCAGCAGGGCCACACGCCTCTTTTGAGTCTAATTTCTGTCATATGAGAAGAGGGATCCCAGAGAGGAAAAGTAGGTGGTTCTAGTTTCTTAGAACTACACGTTGGGCCTGGTCTGTCCAGTATGGTGGCCAAGAGTACACTTGGAACTGAGTTTGTCCTTTTATTTCAATTCAAAATGAAAAGTAAGCACCAATACTTGATTCAGTTATTAGAAAACTTGTAGATATGTTGGGAGAATTGATTTTTTTAAAAGATTTATTTATGCATACAAGAACTGGTACAAAGGTGTGGGGGGTGTGAGGATTCACCAGAGACAGAGTGGGAAACAGAACAGGCAGAATGACTGAAAGACACTGCTGAGGGGAGCAGCAGGCGAGTCAGGAGAGGTCTGCTGTGCCATGTGGGTAGCTCCCTGTCTGGGGATTGAACTCATGCTGCAGTGGCTGCAGGAAAACCCTTGTGCCACCAGGGAGGCCCCCGGAGAATTGATCTTTGCAACTGTAAAGTTTTAAGATTTATTTATTCATACAAGCACTGGGTATAGTCAGAAGTGTGGGAGGGTGAGAGAATTCACCAGAGCCAGAGCGGGGAACAGAACAGGCAGACTGACGAAGTACACTGCTGAGGGGAGCAGCGGGCCCAGCAGGAGAGGTCTGTCATGCCATGTGGGACCCTCACCAGTGGCCAGGGATCGAACCGGTGCTGCAGAGGCTGCGGGCAGCTTCGCAGCCCAGCGCTCAACTGCTGCACCACCAGGGGAGGCCCTGCAACTGTAAAGTTTTATGAAATCTAGAAACAGTATTTCTGATGAAAATTGAACATCCAAATAGAGATGCAATCTAAGAGTAAAATGCAGACCAAATTTTAAGGACAGTGTAAACATATTTCAAAGATCTTATTAATAATTTTATCAATTAAATATTAAATAAATGTTTAGTTAAGTAAAATCTGTTAGCAAAGTTAATTTTACCTGTTCATTTTATTTTTTTAATGTGGCTATTAGAAAATTTTAGTCACGTATGTGGCTCACATTATGTTTCTGGGACAGCTTTGGATAGAACAAATTTTAGAGAAGTATGGGGGCCCTTGGAGTGTTCATTCCTACTGAATTCTATTGAATTCTCAGTTGTAGCAACTCCTTGGCACTATCAGAGCAAAAGTCTCAACAAAGTGTTGAAATGCTAACTTAAGAATGCTAACTTAAATGCCAAGACTGGGAATTCAGGCCATACACACAGATTAAGAGCTTGAATTTCTCTATAATAATAACCACCAGTCACTTTCTTCTGAGTATTTTAAACTTTCTGTAAATGATCTTTTTCCTCTTTGCTTCCACGGCCTTTATTTTCTTCTGAACGTTACGGTTTTTGAGTATGATCCAGAGTGAGATGTGGAACTGGAGCTAACTGAATTTGCCGTTGTATAGTGCATGGCGCTCCCTTAACGTGAACGCTTTACCGTCCATTGCTGGGCCTCCTTTTGGGGACATTGAGATTGTTTCCTCCATTTAGATTCTTTCTCACCATTACGGCTGATGGTGCTGAACATTCTGTTTACATTTCCCGGCCCGCATCCAAGAGTTTCTCTAGAGCGCAAGCCTGGCAGTGAACCGTGGAGCTTCAGTGTATCCAATCTTCACATTACCAGTAGCAGGAAGTTAGCCTCCAGGACTTGGGTCAGTGTATAACCCCAGCAGGTTTAGTCTCTTTTCCACTCATGGCGTTTTTTAAATGTTTGCATCCTGAAACTATGTGAAACTTTCCTTTCCATGCTTAACTCGCTTGTTTCACACTGTTGCTCTTCATGTTTATTCATCACTTCTTTTTGACATGGTGGTCACACCATTGCCCATTTTCTGTGGGTAACTGGCTCTTTCTATGGCGAACTCTTCCACCAGCCATCTTGAAGCAGGTACAGGACAACTGAACTCTCCCCAGCCTCGCTGTTGCCCCTCTGTTTGTATTATTTATGTTTTCTTGACCCTAAATGCTTCTCTTTTAAGTTTGTCACCTGACATCAAAGAAGGACCTTCCCTTTGCTTACTGCCCAACAACGTCTGTCTTTTCTGAGAAGGAGCATAGGGAGAAGACTGAAACTGGTGGTGAATCCAAGGAGAGGACCAAGCAAGCTCATCTCTGTTTCTTCACCCCATCAACAGCCATTTTTATGTGTTCTTCCTTTATTGAGGACAAAAACCATGGTTTGCAAGAGAAAAAATGATGAAGCTGGCACATTTACATATGAAAGTGTGATATCAAGAAGCTTCCACTGAGAATATAATTAGACAAGAAACATAATTTGAGGATTCCAAAATGGAGAATTGATAGCGAAGACTCCCTTGAAGACAGCAGAGACTGTTTAAAAATCATCCCTTGAATGTATAGTTGAATATCAGTTTGAATTCACGGGACTGTCATTTTTCAACTGGCGATAATCTCTCAATAATTCCAGCTTACGTCTTCATAGACACTTGTGAAGCAGTCTTTGAAAGCTTTTCTGTAGCCTATAACAACTTTTGTCTCTTAGGACACTGGTACCATAAGTATAGATAGGGTCATTAAATGTTAATAATGATACCTAGTGTTTATACAACACCTTTCATCCAGGGACCTCAAAGAACTGGCAAACATTAACTTGCTAATTCCCATACAAGCATGAGGCAAGACTCATTATATGCATTTTACTGATGAAGGAACTGAGTGAGGCTGTCTTAAGTGACTTACTCAAGGTCACACGGGACATTAACATATTAATTAGATCTCATGCTCTCTGTCCAAGTTTGTCTAAAAACTTACCTACTCCTTTTCAGTGATTTGTGGTCCCACACCCCTTCCTTCCTTCTATTTTCTTCTAACGAACTGTGTTAAACATTTATGAAAAAAGAAAATTTTCACTGCTTAAAAGCAAATTTCTAGAGGGCCTCATAATGTCATGTAATTTTGAAGACATGTTTATTGAGAAAAGAATACAAGTATATGGCCAAAGAGGACAAAAATATATGTAAGATGCACCACTGGTTTCTGATAAAAAGAACTTGCAAGTCAGTTCCTAAAAGAAGTTGCTTCTCCTTTCTTAAAAATTAGCTAAGAAAGTTCTAGCTTCTCAACCATAAATAAGTCCCATTCTAATAAGATTCAGACATTCTTCTTTTTGCTTGACAAGTCCCAGGGAACTTTATTAGTTCATTTGCAGCTAACTTTATGAGACTGAATTTCTTTCTATAATGAACTGGCCCCAGACTTCACTGGTCTTAGTCCTGTCCCCTGGCATGACAGAGAGCAAGTGTAATCCCACTTCACATGGCACTTTTACAGCTTTGTACCTGGGCATTTTGCTTCCCCCAAGCCTTTTCCCTGCAAAGATCAGTTTCAGTAACTCATATGTTGCTGTTTGTAGAAAAGTCCCATCATGTTCACCCCTATCTGACACACTCCACTTGATCAAGCTCAGTCTTAAAATGTGGTACCCAGAACTAAACATAATATTCCAGATGTGGTTTGAGATTGGAGAGTGGCTGCTCCCTCAGACCTTACCATGGTTCTTCCTTTATTTCAAAACTGTGGTTTAATCTTCCTGCTGCCTTTTCTTCTTCAGGCAAAGAACAAAACATAACAAAAAAGCAAGAGCAACCCAATTTACATTTCTTAAAGATCTATTTTTCATTATTTGAATAATTTCTATGCTGATTTCCTAACTCTGTTTTTCCAATGTATTTCTAAATTTCATAAAGGCAGACATCATGATCAAATAACTCTCCTAAACTGATTAAAAATGGTAAGCCTCAATTTAAGTAAATCTTATTTTTCCCTTTAATCAGCTGTTAGACTGTAACCTTAATACATGTGCTTAGAAATTTGGACGTACATTTAATATTGTCATGCAGGTTATATGATAAATTCAATAATAGGGCTTATTGTTTAACTTTAGGATAAAAAGTGTGTGTGTGTGTGTGTGTGTGTGTTTTTCTGGTTACAAACGAAGTGAAATTTAGCAGTGGTTAATAACCCACGTTCTGGAATCAGATATACATGGGTTTCAACTCTGACCCTACCACTTATGAGTTCTTGGGCAAATTTATTTAGACGCTTTACCTTAGTTTCTTCATATTATAGTGAGGACAACCCTAGGACATCTTTTCGGTTTTTATGAAAATGCCATGTAATAATGACCATGAAAGTCTTAACACAGAATCTGACATAGAGAAAGCACTCACCAAATAGAATCTATTCTTATTGCGGAAATATTTGCAACATACAGAAAGGAAGACAAAAGAAAATACAAGTTGCCTTACTCTCTAGCTTATTCCAAAATTAACTACTGTTGACTCTTAGACTATATTCCTCAATATTTTTCTGTAGTTTAGCTATTTCTGAGTAAAAGGATTTCATGCAGAATAACCAAGGTTGTGAAAACTAGCAGGGAAAGTGTTAATTATCAAAAGCACGAAGACAACAATAATCTCAATATCACGATAGACTTCATTTAGAACTATAAGAAACGTAAGCACACATCTTAGGTCTTTATTATTAGAAGGTGCCCAAGAATAATACATAATGGGTCAGCTCTCCTGTCTTTCATCAGAGTAAATCAGGAGTGAACATCGTTGCTACCATGGGTGGGACAGAGGGGCATCTCTGAGAACACACACAGGACACATGTGAAGGCCAATGAGCACCAGGTACATTGTGTTTCTCAAGCTCTCTGTGCTTGTAATTAATCAAATGAGAGAAGTCTCAAGTTTGGGGGGTAATACAAAAGTACTACTTTGACATTTAAATTCCAAGAGTAGTCAATTCAATTTACTTATGGAGTTTATTTTATTGTTATATTGATAGATTTAAACCTGCCTTAATTTGGTTTCTTTCCCCCAATGCCCTTAATATTTCCTTCCCACAGTTTGACATGCATTCTGGGGGAAAAAAAAAATCTGTGGCTCCCAAAGCAATTTTATTTGTGGTTTCTCTGCTGCATGGACCTGCATGAAGGCATTATTAGACATGGACCACACTTGTTCCCCAGTGCGGAGTCTCCAGTTCCTTTCACATCCCTTCACACAGGCTCCTGCAGCTGCTAATGCTATCCAACCTTTACCCTGCAGGGCTGGGTTCCAGCCAAAGCAGGGAGACTCCCAGCACCAAGCCCCTGAAGAAGCCTTTCCCACTCCTTTCTCAACCCTCGAGCCACACCATTCCCATGTAATAAAACTTCTAAACCAGGCACTGAAACCAAGGGGGTGGCACTGGCTCCAGCTGCGCCCTCACCCTTTCCAGCTGCTAGGCCACAGGTTGGGCCAATGTCATGAAGGCAGAACATCCGCCAGACAGTCCTGGGAGCTGAGCGGGCCTCCAAGCTTGACCTGATGCCAGCCAGAAGAAAGCAGGCCGGTGGGGCGTGGAGAGGGGCGCAGGGCTGGAGACAACACCGCCTTTTACGACACAGCCATATCAGCACGGGGCAGATGGCCTTGGGGGCTGTTTGCTGAGCGGCCTGTGACAGGCCAGACCGAGACAGTGAGGCCATATGAGTCATGCGACAGGTGTGTTATTATGGAAGTAATGTAGGGGGTCTGTAATGCGACTTAAAAGGCAGTAATGAGACATTCTCCATAAACATATTAACTGCTTCATGTAGCATCGCACTAAAAGTGAGGGCACCCCTCTTATGAAATCTCTTCTCTGGCACAATATGCAAATGTAAGTGATGCGGGAACAAAAGTAAGTGAAAGGGGCAGGGTGCCCCTCCTCTCTGGGGGAGACCAAGTGTTCCTTACTGTCTACACTTCCCCCTCTCCCTTGGCCCCAGTGCAAACAGCTACAAATAGCTCCTTGTGCTTGATATCCAGTTAGTTACTGAGGAAAGCCTTACCTTATCTCGCCATCCTGACCTAGAATGTAATGCCTCCGTCTTTCTTCAAGTACAATTTGGCTTCATACCAGAGGGCAGGGGTTAGGTCTGTCTTTGCTGCCTAGTTTTCTGTCTCACAGGATCATAAAGAATAGGTTTACAAGGTGCTTTGCAGGGCAGAGGCCTTCTCCGGCCTGGGGCCCTGGGCAGTAATCATCACAAGACTGACCGTGGCTAGACTCGCCTGCAGGTTAAGACCTGTTCCCATTAGCCTCGCCTGATGCCCCTCTGACATCGAGAGGACATTCTATCATCTCCACAGTCATCTTGGCAAAGACAGATTCATGAGGTTGCCCTCAACAGTGACTACAGATAGCAGGTTACCTCTTCTGACTTTCCACACACATCATGTGTGTTTCCGTGTGCTGTTTCTCTCCCTGTGGAATTAGGCGAGTTACAGCTTGAAAACTCTTTGCTTTGTTTCTGCTTGACTTTCTCATATCAGTATTTTCATCATCAGTAACCATACTGATAACTGTCCCTACATTCCCCATACATGTTACTCTCTCAGTATTTATACAATAGATGTTGCATTGTATCTCATTATTACTAGGTATGTCATGAGAACTTTTAGACAGTTGGTTTATTCTGAGCGATTTAAGTACACTATTAACAAGTACCAATATACATCTGAAGATCGTGATTTACTGTGTGTTCATATGAAAGACATTAGACGCTGTCTTCATGCATTATCTCAAACTTTGGCTGATGTCTGATGTAAGAGACTAGTTTTTCCCAAACATAATTCTTTGCTTAAGTAAAGGCTTTTTTTTTTTCTGATTAGGGGACAGCAGGAAGAAACTAACTTTGATTGGGTCCTGCTATGTAGCAGGCAGCTTTTCATAACTGATCCCATTGAGTTTGCCATTGATCCTAAGAGAGAGCTCTTCTTAAGTCGTTGCTGTAGACACGACCTTGATGGTGTTGTCCAAGGTCACAGCGCCTAATAAATGGCAGATCCAGAATATGGACTCAAAATTGTCAAGTCCTGTCTGGCTCAATGTACACCAACTGCGAACCTGAAATTCGGATGTGAATTACAAGACTTTTTGAATCTCAAAACTAAGAGTATTCAGTATTTTAACTTGGTTGATAGAATCAAACAAATCATATGAAACTGAGTCATGAAACCAAATTTCATAGAATAGAAATAATCTTGTTCAAAACACTGCACAGAAAATATACCTTGTAAGTTTAATTATTTACTAGGAATATTTGATTTAATTATACCACATAAAAAAACACTAAGAAGTATATGTAAAGTACCACAGTAAGATCAGTGGGAATAAAATATTTAATGTTACATAATTTAAATACAGCAGCTTATATTTTTCAATGATTCACTTGTATTTCTATTCTTATCTTAATTGAAGATAATTGAATTAAGATAATATTCTAGTCTTAATTGAAGATTCTGAACTTTTATTAGTTAAATCCTTCCCCCTGCCAGACAGCAGCCATCTTTCTACAGGTGAGGCACTTGGAGACAGATGGCCAGGGAGTCCTGACTACCATCCTCTCTGCTCTACTCTTCAGCCTTCCTGGAAATTGGGGGAAACTCAAATCTAGTGTGCATTTTAGGTGAAAAATTTAGCTGGAAATTAAACTCAAACTGCAGAGGAACGCTTGATCCAGTGGGATGCACGCCTGTTGTTTGTGGCCCAGGCAGACCACTGGGCCTTGCTGCACTTTGGTCTCCGTACTTGAAGCGTGGAGCCAGACAGCTGCAAGGGCCTTCCGTGTCCGACCTCCATGGTTCTGCTTCATGGTCAGGGCAAGGCACAGCTCATTTTTGCTCTTCTGTGCAGTTGTGCTTTGGGGTGTTTATCTGTTGTTTGGGGTTGTGCAGAAGGAACCCCTCTTCCTCCTTCTTTTGGTAACAGCATCTGGCCCTCCCTCTTGCTTTGGGTGAATTGCCCTTCTCTCTCTACCCACCTGAGAGTCACTTGTCTTATCGTTCTGCTGTGGCAGCCGCTCGGACCCCTCTACCAGACCCCAGGGATGAAGCATTGGTTGGCATGGGGCCCATATAGGGCCAGCCCAGGCTGTTCTCTGGGATTGCTCATACAGCTACTGGCTTTTCCTCTCTGGAGCTCTGGTAATAAGGGTGTGGCCCAGAGCACCTGTCCGCATGTCCCCTACCCCGTGAAGGAGGCCTGAGGCAGTAGCCAGGACAGAGAAGCAGAGAAGACAGATTCCTGATGGGGTCCAACTCACTGGATCTGGTTCATATGGAGGTCAGTGCCGTGGCTGTGATTTGGTGATTTGGTTCTGAGAATCTGTAATAACCTCTTTGGTTAAGTCCTATACACCTGAAGTCACTTACAACCAAAAGAATCCGGCCCATACAGTTCTCCACCTTCCTCCATTATTCTGTGTTCCAGTTTACTTAAATGTAGTGAAAGTTGTTTTTATGATTGTAACAACTGAACTAACCATGTTCTCAGTTCTTTTGCTCATGGATGGTGCAGTCAAATGCTGTAGACTTTTGTCAGTGGTGTCGAACACCATGATTTCACCTTCTGTGCAGTGAGTTTTAAGAGATGGATGCTTTTATTCATCAACAAAAGATGTCTTTTCTTCCACATGAATATCTGAGACCTTCAATATCTTGATCTTCCAAAAGAGAAAATCAAGCAAGAAAAAAGTAGTAAACAAATTGCTAAGTCATTGGGTAGAACTTAGGGAGTGAAATTCAGAGGGTAGCAATGCCATTGTCATGTAGTGTAGGATTTGACACTTGATCAGGAGGTAGAACGGTTTTTCCTGGTGGTTTGCACAGGAGAGCAGGAAGGGCGAGGAAGGATGAGCAGCCCTGATTGATGCCCCTGTCAGCCCTGACTTGGCATGAGGAGGTGTTCTGAGGAACCCCGGCCAGGTCACTGAGCCCAGACGCAACCCATAGCAGCCCAGCTCCCTGTTGTGGGGAACTGTGGATGCCTGTTTGGGGGAGTTGTTCAGCACCTCCAGCAAGTGGGAAGACTATAGAGGCCTGCTTCGTCAAATAACAGAGAAGAAAACTTAAAACTCCAGTCAACAGCTCAAAATGTAGACTGGGAAGAGAGATCTTTTGGCCTCACTAATAAGAACAACTCTAAAAAACCCAAAGGAAACCACCAGGCCCATGTTTGCTACGTGCATGCTAGAACCTGGGGAAGGTGCAAAGTATGAGTGGCTGAGAGCACAGACTACCTCTGCAGATGGGGCTGGTGCCTCCCGAGAGGAAGCCAGCTGGAGCGCCTCACCACCACAGGCATGCAAAGGCAAACAAGGTTGTTTTCCATCCTAAGTACGACTTATTTGCTTTAAATACAAGTAAGCCCAGAATCCAAACTGCAAGATGACATGTATCAGTCCCGAGGCTCAGTTCCCTTTCTCCTTCTTAGCCCAGTTCCACAGTGAGAGCACTGTGTAGTCTCATAGCTGGGATTTGAATCACACAAATGTAATCACCATGGCATCATACTTTAGGAATTAAAACTTGAACCCCTACACAAAGGTTGTACAGTAAGTTACTCTAAGTGTCACAATTAGGGGTTATTGTAAATTCTACTATGGTGGGCTCACAGGAGCCAGCAGTCCATGTGTATTATTTGTGCCAGGTCCTCTTCTCCAGTGCCTTAAGCATGTTTTGAAGTTACACTTTGGTGCGGGCAGGTGCCGTCAGCACCCTCTGGCTTGGCCTCCATGTCTTTTGAAGCCCAGGACTCTTAAGGCTCAAGCAGATGATATCACCTGCCTGGGATTACACCGGCTGTTCATGGCAGAGCTAAGGCTAGTTTTCAGTCTCTGGAATATCAGGTCCTGACTCAGGCCCTCTCCACGAGCTCCTCTCTAGAGGACAGACATCCTGGCAGGAGAGTTTAGAAGAGGAAGTAAAGATGACAAGCACACCAGACCAGCTAGAGTGGGTTTGAGCGAGAAGGTCAACGTTGTGGCAAGATAAATGACTTTTACTAAAGTGAAAATTACCAGGGACTCCATTTCAATCTCAAACAACATGTTGAAAGCTAAATAACTATAATTGCCTTCAAGGCTTTGATAGTAACTGACATTTTGCATAATACCTTTCATCTGTAAGTTCTCAAAATACTGTGAAACCAGTATGAGTAACCGAGTTTTACAGATGGAGAAACTGAGGCACTGAGCAGAATAAGGAGTTGCTCAAAGAGAAGCAAGAGTGGAACTTAGCCTATGACCTCACTGAACCATGGAGTAATGGAGGTTTGAAACCTAAGAGTCCATAGTAACTATCTAATTCTGCCTTCCAGGGGGAAACCAGGGTGAGGAAAGATCTGTTCTTCCTGAGATCACAAAGCTAGTTGGCGAGAGAGCTGCCATAAAACCCAGGCACTCTGGCTCCCAGAGCTGGGCTTCTGTCCCTTGTTCTCACAGCCAGATGGAGTCCTGCTCAAGCAGTGTGAAATAAGCCCCAGAGGGGACTTCCTTTGGGAGCTCTCTAGCTGCAGGGTCTTGCTCATTACCTCACTTCCCCAAGGGATGGCCAGCCCTAGGGGCAACCTGTCCTTCCCCTGGGGTGTGAACACCCAGCATGAGACCCGAAGGGCGGACAGCCCTCCGGCTAAGGAAGCCTACCGGCAGGCCTCACTGATAACTGGTCTCTCCCAGACTGCTCCACTGTCCCTGCCGTTGTCAGTGATCAACCTGGAGGCCCAATAGTGGCCCAAATGGCTTGGCAGCATTTGGTGGCTACTGACCAGATCTGCTGTTTCCAGTAGATTCTTTTTTTTTTTTTTTTAAAGATTTACGTATTCATACAAGAACCAGGGTGCAGGCCAGATGTGCGGGAGGGTGTGAGGATTCACCAGAGACAGAGTGGGGAGGAGCAGAACAGGCAGCCTGACTGAAACACACTGCTGAGGGGAGCGGCGGGCGAGACAGGAGAGGTCTGCCGTGCCATGTGGGTGTCTTCCTGCAGGCCGGGATCGAACCGGCACTGCAGAGGCTGCAGACAGCTTCACAGTGCTGTGCTCAACTGCCTGCGCCACCAGAGAGGCCCTGTTTCCAGTAGATTCTTGATGGTGTCTTCTCTTCAACTTGGAAACACTTAGGATTCTTCCCTTAACAGGCCACCCCTAAGCAAAGAACCCCCTCTTATTTTCCTTTCAGTATTCTTTTGGCGACCACAAGAGATGGCAGGCAACTCTGCTACAGTTGAAAATATGCCCCACATCAAAGCCACCCTTTCTTTTCACCAGACTCACAGAGCTTTTTATTCCCAGCCCTCCTGAATACTCCAAGCACCACCAGTGTTTACATTTTTGTTCAGCCTACCCGTCTTTTCCTGCTTAAGAACCATATGCCCTATCACTTGAGTCATGTGGCTAACACACCCTGCTTCCTTCCTTTTCCCTGGCTCTCTGGCCTCTGACTCAGTTACACCCATCCTGGCTGGTGGTAGAGTGGGGAACATTTAAAAATATCAGTTCTTGCCAGTGCCCTCTGACATGTTTCCCTTGTTCAGGGTTGAAAATACTTCAACCACTTAGTAGCCCAAGAGCCACCAGCATCCTTAGCGCTGATCCCTTCATGCCAGGTATTTCAGTAAATGTTCTCTGCCGGTTTGACTTGAAGTCTACTTTCCTCTTCTTGCCCTTAGTGAACAAGGGAGGAAGCATGGCCGCCATGACTGGGTTGAAAGGATGGTAAAAACCAAAGAGGTTGTAATCCATGTCTTGCCTCAAAGTGAAGCTAGAAACCCTGGTCTATCCAAAGACAGAGCATGGAGGGGGAAAAAAGCTATCCCGGAGCTCAGGATAGCAAAGCCACTGGTCGTCCCCTCCTCTGGCCCTTCTAAGACAGGAGAGTGCACTTTCCAGAGCATTTTTCACTCTTTCATAGGAAGAACCTTTAGAAGATCAAGTCATGCCATCTTTTTGAGTATCACCAGACTCCTTAATTTGGTCATTCGACAAAGTGCTTTTTTGACTCACCACCTTGGCTGGGGAGCTGTGCAAAGTTCTGGAGGTGGAGTTGAGCAGAGCTCACGGTGTCTGTCCCTGGAGCTTACAACCTGGCAGGAGACAAGCATTGGCTGCCCACCTCACCCACCTGGGTCTAGTTAGTCAGTTGACACTTTCGTAAATTAAATATTTATGGAGCACAAAGTGTTACATAAGGGCATAGATTGTGTGAGGGAAGAGAAACAATTTTCCATCTACGTTTCTATGTTCTTGACTGAGAAGCCCCTGTAATAAAAGACATGTTAACAGGAGAAAAACAAACAGGGGTTTTCATAGCATGTATACATGTATACATGGGAGGCACCAGGAAAACCGAGTCGCTTTTTGAAATGTCCTTGGCCATCACCTTAAATATCATCTCTAGCTAAAAGGAGACGTTAGGGAGCCAGTTCTGGGAGGTGACCAGGAAAAGCACATGAACAAGGTGCTGGCTGTGATGCAAATTTAAATCCCTGCCTTCTCCACTAATAAGAGTTTCTAGGTTATAGTCATCCTGCACTTCTTGGCCCAGGGAGGGATGTGCTGACATAGGGATTTCCCTTATAAATGTAAATGTCTCTTACAGAAAAGGGTCACTTCCACTTGGTCTTCGCACCTTCTTCTCTGTTCACTGTTTCTTAACAACAATCAGCTTAAAATAATCAGTGTGCCAGAGAGACATGTTTTGGGTGGTATATTTCTGTTCCCCTCAAGTGTTTAGTGGTTGAGACATTTAGTAATAAGCCCTGCTAAACCAGAAAGCTATAAAACTTCTTGCTTTTGGGTCAGTCTCCTTGCCAGCAGGGGGCACCACTGTGCACCTGACCTGGGTTCTTTGGGTACTGTTCAGGAATGTGGTGAGCTGGAGGCCACTTCCCACCTGCTTTCAGCTTTGGAGTACTCGGAGTGGGCCCGGGACACTGTGCTATGTGCATGATCTCATTTAGTACTCAAATTACGCTCTCAGGCTCATTTTATTCTTTCAGCTTTGTGGGGAAAGTGAAATTGAGGGAAGGAAAATTACTGGTTCAAGGTCAACAACTAATGTCAGGCCTGTGCTCAGGTCTGTGACTCCAAAGTTCTTGTTCTCTCCTCCATAGCACACTCTCTCTTAAACCATAGAAATTAAGATCTACAATGCAGTAACTTGAAATTGAAAATCAGTCTAAGTCATTTGTATAATAGAGATGTACTTTTATAAAGAAGTCGTTTGATTCTTAGCTGCATAAAGATGGAGTCTCCCCACTGCTCCTTTTTTTATCTAAGAGTCTTATAGAGCCTTCCAGGCTCCATTGCCCTTTGGGGAAAATGAATACACACAGATATATATATATATATATATATATATACACACACACACACACACACACACACATCAGTTTCAAAAGATATATTTCACATCTGGATATACTATTTCATTTTTGCCTCAGTCTAGACCACAAGAAAAACACCAACACAAAAACATGAGTGAAGAGAAATGCCGTAGGAACATTATCCACATGGGAATTGTCATTTAGAAATCATGTCCCTGAGCTCCACTTGTTCTGCCTCTCTGATCCAGTTTATCCTCAGTTCTTGAGACAATGTAATAGTTTGTCATACCCTGAAGGGGAACAAACACACACACACACACACACAATACACAAAACGGTACTTCAAAGCACAGAAACTCCTTACTAACTTAAAAGAAATGATCAAGCAATTTAATATGAAAATGAGTCAAACTTATTTTAAAAAACAAACATAATTTGAGGCCTATTGAATGAAGCAAAAGAAATAATTAAGTTTTTAAGAGCAGATTGTTGGGAAGAAAATCCGGCTTTTCTAAGAAACCCTGTGCTTGTTGAGTGTGGTCAGGTGGTTGCAACATGGACTTGGGAATATAGGATTCACGGCCTCCTCCAAACTGTGAACGTCTGATGGACTAAAAGTGTTTGGAACAGTCGTCTATGAATGCCATGCTATTGCTTGTCTGTCTGTAACATCAGTGTGACTGTCAGTACATGACTTTTAACGTTTGATCTCTGTAAGATTGCAAGAATTTATGAATCAAATGAAAGCAACCTGCCATGATATGGTCTGGCTGGTGGAAGGGCACCGTGAGGTAAAAACAGTGATGAGGACACACCAGGGAAAAGGAGATATGTTTACATCCCTTATAGAACCCGTATAGAACGGGTCATTAATGGATACACACTCCATGCAGCCACGATGGTGCAAGACCAGTTTGTGGAAGGAACTAAAGAGAGAGGTACAGGGACCCGTGTTTTCTAAAGTCAGAGCTGTGGGCTGAGCTGCAGTAGAAATACAGAACCCATGTTGGAAAGATAAGCTGGCTATAAAAAGGGAGCAATGAGAAGGGATGGAGATCAAGGGTAAGAGAAGAGCAAAGGACTTAGGGAAGGAAAATTTTTTTTTAAGAAAGTGGCAATGATAGGGCCTCCCCAGTGGCGCGGCAGGTTGAGCGTAGCACTGTGGGGCTGTCCGCAGCTTCTGCAGTGCCAGTTCGATTCCCGCCGGCCAGGGAGATACCCTGATGGCATGGCAGACCTCTCCTTTCTCGCCTGCTGCTCCCCTCAGCAGTGTCTTTGGTCCGTCTCCCTGTTCTGCTCCCCGCTCTGTCTCTGGTGAATCCTCTCACCCTCTTGCACCTCTGGCCTGTACCCCAGCTCTTGTATAAAGAAATAAAATCTTAAAAAAAAAAAAAAAGAAAGTAAGTAGAAATGATAACACAACTCAGCGGAATGCTGTAACACATTAGGAGTAGCATCTGGCTCATAGTATTTGCTCAATAAATGTTACTAATGAGGGGGACAGATTCTTTTCTCCATACAAATGAGGATGATGGTATTCTTATTGCTGTGTAAGCATCTACCACATACTAGAGTCAGCACTGAGCATGAGTATGGCAGATTCACGTTTGACCTAAAGGCCTTCAACTCACAGCTCACTAATCTAATGCTAGTGATAAAATCTCATTCAGAAGGCACAGCCTAGAATCCTTCCCAGCATAGGAAGGAGCAGGAGAGAGGCTAGCATCTGGCACTTTCATAGAAATACTGAGAACCTTAGGAAGTATGAACAGACCCACCCAAGCTGGGGAAAGACATCCACCGTAGAGTAGTAGAAAATATGCCCCCATGAAGCAGAATTACTCCCCAAATAAGCAACTGTCACGGCTTGTTACTACGACTAGGAAACTTGACTGAGTTTGGTCGGCCCTGATCTGTCCGTTGCTCCGTGATGGCCTGGTTACGTGCGTTTACTGCTTCAGTGCAGTGTGCTGACTATTAACAACCCCCAGTGACCACATATTTCTTGCAGTGCTCTGGGAGTGACCGCTTGTCTGGCTCCATGAATGGGGGAGGACATACCGGAAGGGGAAAGGATCTCACACTCACAGGGAAATATTTGGATGCCCAGAGTGGGTCTTGTTGAAACTGCTAATACTGATGCCCCGGCTTTTCATGGAATCCTGGGCCATCGCCTCTTTCTGGCCGCCTGGTGTCTTATGATCTAACCAGCTCTCGGGGCTCTTTGGTCAAGCACTCTGGCCCTGCTTCCTCCTTTTGCTTGGCTGGCAACTCTCACATAGACTTCAATGGCAAAAAACTGTCAACAGTTCATAAAAGGATCAAACACCTTAAGATGTTATATACAAACCCCAGTGATGTTTTCAAATACACTTCCTTTCCTAGTTCCTCACAGATAACCTTTTGGCATGTCGTGAAGTAATTTGGAGGGCAGATAGCCAGCCCTGCCTGACTTGGGGAAGTTTTTTCCACTAGTTGTCATCATGCATGGTTTGGTTAGAGAGACTTTTCATCAATGGAACCTTGTGATATTCCTGTTAGCAACCTTCCCCTTCCTGGGGAACAGAGGTTAAGGAAGGGCCTTTCAAAGGAGGCATGTTGTAAAGGCCTAAGCTTGCTTTCATGTCTGCCATCACAGCTCTTAACCATTCCCCCCCAAAGGGGAGTAAAAGAAAACACAGCTTTCTACGAGGCTTATTTTGCATGCCAGCGAGTTCCTAGTGAAGATTTACCAAAGAAATAAAGATGGCAACTGCTTTTTCGTACTTTCTAAATTTCCAACTCCGAGGTTAAATATTGGTAGAGTCTTTAAGGAGGACTTAGAAGGTAAAGAGCAAGAGTATTTTGCAGGCATCATGCCCATGACTCCTGGGGTTTCTTGCTCCCGGGAAGGAAGTAGTAAATGGTGAAGGGAGTAAGCTGAGCCACTGAACCACATTCTCTGGTCAGACTGTAAGGAACTTCCCCTCGGGACCTCTTCTGAGACCTTTAAACTGTTCTCAATTGGGGTTCCTCCTATCAGTCACAAACGGAAGTCTGAGTGACTATTTTCCCAGTTCTCCCAAATGGCAGAGAGCAAGTGCTTTCATTCTGGAAGGTATAGAAGAGAACTTAATTTGTTGTCTAGGGTGGATGCTTGACAGCACTTGGGGCTGATTTGCATCCCTGGTTGAGTGGATTGTTAGAGAAACACCAAACTTAAGGCCCAAGCCTGGAGTCAGAAGAGGTAGCTACAGACCGCCTCTCCAGAAAGCACAGATGATTTAAGTGGTTTAAAATAAATGCATACACTTGCAATTTCACTTTCACAGTGACAAAGTTTAGGGGAAAATCTTTTAGGTGAATCCAAGAAAAGTACCAAAGGTATGTTAAAGCTTTAGAAGGAGGGTTACAGGAACAGGAAACAAAGTCACTCACTTTGGATTCAGATGACACAAAACAAGCATGTTTCCTATGGTATTAACTGTGTAGTAATTCACTGATTTCTCCTTTCCAAACAGACACACACATAAACATTTTGATGGGTGAGGGGTTTTAGGGCCTATTGATACCTCAGATATGAACTAGACACCATGTAGTCAGCGGAGAGAGGACAGGTATACCTGGGCTCTGGGGCAGGGATCTGAATCCAGCCAGGGTAAGCCCATGAGCCATTGGATGTCTCACAAATCTCTCTTCTCTTCTGTGCTGACAGCATGCTGCTGGGTTCCAGCTTTATTAAGCTGGAGTGTGAGCTGGAGTATGTGAGTGTGGTACATTCACTAAGATATCAGATACAGAAAAGTCAATGTCATGTAGACAGAAATAGCAATAATTTCTGCCTTGCAAGACAGGAATGGGTGCACAAGGTCTTGAGGCAATAGGGGCTGTGAGTCAGTAATCAGCTGTTTTTGTAGATCAAAGGAAGGGACCATATCGAGCGGTTGGCTGGTCAGGCCTTAAATGAGAACATGAGGTAGGATCGAGTTGGTGTGGCTGTTATTGTGACGTGGACGCTGAGGGAGATGCTGATGATGAGCTCAGTGCTGGAAGAACTGCAGGTTCCTGCAGTGAACAGCCGTGTACAGACCTGGCTTTCAGGAGAGGGAGCAGCCCTGGAGATGCAGACCTGAGAGTTATTACAGGTTTTGTACGATGTTTTACCTCATTCACCGAAGACGTGTTTATTGAACACACATCTTTTTTGATAACCTGTGAAACAAAGCTGTACTTTTGGCAGCCTCTTCTGTCCTGCACATTTAAAATGTGACATAAATGCTGCCATCAGAGAAATTCATCACCTTGACTTTGGCCTGAGGAAGCTTCACAGCCTTCCTGCTTTAAGCGACAAGTTCAACAGCTTTGACATTATTTCATAGACACTATTCCTCCTTTCTCTTGCAAATGCAATAATTTTCCAATTTTCCCTAAAGCACTTGATTGCCCTGAGAGAGGTAAAAAAACCATCGGTGCTTCAGTATGGAACACAATGGAAATCCACTTGAGTATGCTGTCCATTGCAGGAAGGGTTAAATAGGAAGGCCAGCTAATAGGTTTTAATATAGTCAGTTCCCAAATAGCCAAAGTTTTGTTAGAGTTCTTACAACTTAAAAATATCTACCTCACTTCGTATGACAAAAGAAACAATTATGATGATATAAAGTCCTGAACACTGACCTGTGTCTATAGATCATTGTATAAAAAAAGTCTTTATGGCTATTGTTGCAATATTGTGCCTATTGATGACAATCAAGACAATAATGTAATATGAAAAGCAAAATTTAGCACCGAGTAAACATAAGAGCTCATATAATATGGTTGCTTTCACCTAAGTAAATGAATGAAGAAATTATTAGTGATAATATTGGAAAAAGTAGTAACTTACTGATACAGAAAAATCAATGTCATGTCGATTGAGATAGCAATTATTTCTAAATCACACTAATTAATTCTGATATTTTCGTGAATGTGCCACATCTCCATAATATTAGCTGGAAGCCAGCCGCAAGTTCTCAGTGCAGGAGAGGAGAGAGATTTGTGAGATGCCAAACGGGTTATGGACTCAGTGCCTGGATTCAGATACCTGCTCCACAGCTCTATTTTGGATCAATTTCTTAACTTTTCCAAGTCTCCATTTTCTCATCTGTAAGGTAGGAATAATGTTAAAACTTATGAGTAGGGGCAGCATAAGAAACAACAGAGACCACGTCAAGTCGGGTATGTAGTAAGTGCTCAGTAAGTTCCATGAGGCCATGCAGGTGATGATGCCCATGACCCAAAGGGTTTTTGAACTGAAACTACACCTAACTAAAGCAGGATGTTAAGCAAGATCATGTACATGCTGCTTCTATACTATGACGCTGGCAGAGGGTCGGAACCCTACACAAGCTGCAGTCTGCGTGCCGCCCAACCCAGGGGCTCAGTCTCAGAGCTGGCGACATGCACACACCTGCTGGATCCATGCAGGTAAGCTCGTTTCTGGCTCTAGAAATCAACCCCCAAGGACGAAACATCCCCTTCCCTCCTTGAATTTAAAAAGAAAGGGCTCCTTCCTCATTTAATCTCAGACCTCCTGTGTCTATACTTAGTTCCTGCTATTTTACCTAAATCAAAGATCCCAAATAAGTGCCTGCAGGGGCCAGCCATTTCAGAAACCTGGTAGGACCCAAGCGTGCTATGGTTAAAACAAAAAGTAGAGGCCTCACCTGTAGACATTCACAGACATGGCTTTCAAACACTGCATAGCCTGAAGAAAACACATCTGGGTGGCTCTGCACGCTGAGTGTGGTCTTGCTTGAGTCACTTAGTCTCAGCTTTTTTAATGTCAAAAAAAAAAAAGTCACCATTCTCTCACTGTGACGCGGGAACGATGATCACTGAGACTTGGGGATTCAGTTCTCATTCAGCGTTGTTGTGCTAAGCCCAGAAAGGCCGACTGCTGATCAGACTGAGGTAATGGAGACACAACAGCGCGGTTCCTCCAGGAATAGCCCATCCCGCTCCTCTCACTGCTCCATGTCACGGTCTCCTATTTATTTGTTTGAGTAGAGTTTAATCATTAACTCACATAAGTTTGTTGTAAAATAAAGCATTTAGAAAACACAGAAAAGCAGAAGGGAGAAGTAAAAGTCCTATCTCTGAGTGTGTGCGCACACACAGTCACACACACGTTTGGTTTTCCTTGATTACACACGCACATATTAGTTATATGAAACTAGCGTCCTCTGTATGTGCTCTTTTATAATACATCCTATGTGATTATTTTTCCTCAATAAGTTTTAAAATTTGAATAAGTGTTTCATTTTTTAGTAATTTACAGAAAAGTTGCAAAGATAGTACAGAGCATTTTCATCTCTCCTACATCTGTTTCCTCTGTTGTTCGCATCTTACATTATTATGGCGCCTTCAACACCACTAATGAAACAACATTAATATATTATTATTAACTAAAACATCACACTTCATTCAGATTTCCCTAATGTCCTTACTTGGTTGGGGAGTCCATTCAGGATACCGTGTGACATTTCGTCACCCTGTTTTCCTGTTCTCTTGCTTTTGTCAGTTTCTCAGCCTTTTCTTGTGTTCGGTGACCTTGGCAGCAAAGGAATGCTGGTCAGGTATTTTGTAGAATGCCTCGATATGGCTTTCTGATACTTCCCGTGGTTAGGCTAGGATCACGGGTTTAGGGGAGGAAGACTATTGGAGGTGAGTCCCCACACTCTTAACAGCATGCCGGGAGTACATGCTGTCCAAGTGACTTCTCCCTGACCAAGGTCCCTTGGATCACCTGTTGCGGGTGTATTCCCAGGTCTCTTCCCTGTGAAGACATGCCCCCCTCTTCACACTCTTCTCTTTGCAAGCATGTCCCTAACCACAACTGGCACAGATACGGAGTTAAGTTCCCCCGCCTCGAGGGAGGAGAATCTGCATGAATTATTGGGGATTTTCATGTATGGGAGATTTGTCTCTGCTGTTTGTTTACTTGTTCATTCATGAATACATATACGGGTATATGTATACTCGTGGCTATTTGTTTTGAGCTTTGGATTATAACCTAACACTTCTCTAGCAATTTGGTTGCTCATATTGTTGCAGTTTAGGCTATTGAGTGATCTTTCAGGTTGGCTCCTCTGTCCCTTTGACATGCTTCCATCCTTTGGGTTTCTGAGCTGCCACTGAAAGGTGTGCCAGAGTCATCTTGTATATTTCTTGTCCTAGCCTCAGAGTCAGCCATTCCTCCTGGGAGCCTGCTTCCAAATTTATTGGAGAACAACTTTAGAAAGCAGGATCTGGGCAATAGGTGTGTGCTCTTTGCTGCTGTGGTGTCATGGCTTCTAGTTCCTTCCACCAGGTAGAGCTAATAAATGTGTGTGTGCTCCTCCATGAACGCACACATAGACCAGGAGTCTGCAACTATTCCTGTACCTGCTCATCTGCATCTACATTGAGTTAAACGTGAATTCATGTTAGTGTCTCTGACTCTACTCCATCTGGTCAACTTTAGCCTTCTGCCCCTGCTTATCTGTTATGTCCCTCTCTAACTGCAAGAAACCTGGCTTCTACTGTCTGCTCTGCATGTATTTACTTGTTCAGTAGGAGTAAACATGTACAGCATTTTTGGAGTTGTTAAAGCAAGCCCCATGAGAAACAGCTCTAGCAATTTACAGTACAATGTTCACATTCAGTTCCTTTTGTCTTTTGACTGTTTCCACTTGAAACAATTTCTGAAGTTACTTTTCCTTCCACCCCCTTCAGTGAGATTGTCCTATATTTGTAATGTAGTTGTTATTTTGTCAGAGTCTATGTTGTGTCTTGTGATGTCTTGACCTCTTAATTTTTTTAATCTGTGCCTACTAAGATTCCATATGTACTACAGTGTCCTCTGGGTTTTGACAAGTGCGTGGAGTCATGTATATGCCCCACAATACACAGAGTAGTTTCATGTTCCTAAAAAATTCCCAGTGCTACCCCTAGTTGAATACTTTCTCCTCCCTGTAATCTTGGCAATTGTTGTTCTATTTTCCATCCCTGTAATTTTGGCCTTTCCAGAATAGCATATGAATTCAATCATATGGTTTGTAGCCTTTATTGTCTGGCTTATTTCACTTGTGAAATGCATTTATGATTCACTCATGTTAATGTGTGAAATAATAGCTTATTCCTTTTTATTGCTGAATGGTATTCCATTGTATGGGTGTTCCACAGTTTGTTACTCCATTCATTAATTGAATCTTGGTTACTTCCAGTTTTTGACATTTATGAATAAAGCTGCTATAAATATTTGCATGGAAGTTTTGTGTGAACCTAAGTTTCAAATTGGGTGAATGCCTAGGAGAGCAATTGCTGAGTCGAATGGTAAGTCCATATTTAACTTTATAGGAAAACTGCAAATAGTTGTGCCATTTGGTGTTCCCACCAGCAGTGAATGAGAGTGTCTGCTGTTTTGCATTTCTCACTGGGATTTGATATTGCCACTTTGGATTTTAGCTGCTCTACACACAAATTTTTCTCCAATTTTTTCTAGAACTTTCATATTTTTACTCTTAGGTCTGATGCCTTTTGAGTACATTTTTTGTATAATGTGTAGTGGATGAGTCAAGGTTCATTTGTTGCAAAGACTGTCCTTTTTCCACTGAGTTGCTTCATACCGGGTGACAACATACCTTGTCAACTGGATTACCGTGGTCCAGTTATTTCTGGGCTCTCTGCTCTGTTCTACTGGTCTATGTGTCTATCTTACTCCTACTTTCATACTGTTTTAATTACCATGGCTTTATAGTAAGTCTTGCAGTTGGGTAATGGGAATTCACCAACTTTGTTAACCTTATCAAGATTGTTTTGGATAACTCAAGTCCTTTGCCTTCCCATGTGTGTCAGCTTTTTGATACCTATTTAAAAAAAAAAAATCTTAGGTTTGAATCTATGAATTAAATTGGGGAAAATTGGTATCTAAAAACATGTCTTCAAATCCTTGAGCATGAGGTATCATTCCATTTAAGTAGGTCTACATTGATTCTTTCATTGTGGCTTTTAGGCTTTCAATATATAGATCCTGAACACACTGGGATAGATATATACCTAAGTACTTTTTTTCTTGCTGCTAATGTAAATGGTATATCTATATCTGTTTATATGTATATAAATATACATATATTCAACACTTGAAAGTCAATTCTTCCTTGCTAGTATACAGAAACATGATTTTTTTTTTTGACCTTGCATTTGGTAACCTTTGTTGAACTCACTCATTTTAGGGGCTCTTTTGTAGATTCTTTGGGAATTTCTACTTAGAAATCTGCAAATAGCACCCTTATTACATCTTCCTTAGCTATCTCTATGAAGTTCCTTTCTTTCTCTTGCTTTTTAATACTGGCTGGAACATCCAGCGTCATGTTCAAGAAATGTAGTGACAGAGGAGAGTGTTGCCTTCATTCTGATCTGGGAGATTTTTAGTGTATCTGTTCCTCTCTCAACTATTGTTGTGGGTCCAGAAGTCTGGTTTTTTTTTGTTTTTTTTTTTAAAGTAGGGCCTCCCCTGGTGGCTCTGGCAGTTGAGCACAGCGCTGTGAAGCTGTCCGCAGCCTCTACAGCGTGGGTTCCATCCCTGCCGGCCGGCGAGATACCCACATGGCGCGGCAGACCTCTCCTGGCTCTGCTGCTGCTCCCCTCAGCAGTGTATTTCAGTCAGTCTGCCTGTTCTGTTCCCCACTCTGTCTCTGGTGAATGCTCTCACCTTCCCACATGTCTAGCCTGTACCCCAATTCTTGTATGCATGAATAAAAAAAAAAAACTACCTTACACAGCTCTGCTGAGTTTCACCCCCGGATTCAGATTTTTGCTCTGTATGGGAGACAGGGGAAAGGGCCGGGCTCTCCAGCAACAACTGTTTCCTGTCCTCTAAGTCATACCACAGAGGGCAGTGGGTTAAGACTTTCTTCCTTCTTTCCCTGGGAGCACCTGACGAGGTTTATGGAGAAAAAGTATGAAAAGGGCATATGGAAAATATGAAATGCCCTCAAATTTCAGTACCCCAAGGGGCTTTCCATTCTTGGCCTCCTCCATGTCCCACCCACTCCCTTGAGCTGTTCTTATTTGCGTCCAGTTGCAGCTGCCCATGTAAGTCAGTGTACATGTCGGGAGTCCTTTCCCGACACACACCCCTGACCCTTCGGATTTAGAGCCAGTTGGTTGCCCTGCAACTTCAGCAGCTTAATGATTTCAGGAAAATGTGAATGTGCTATTTGTCTGACTTTGTAAGGATAAGAGTGAGCTCTTACCAGCTTTTTACATCATTGCGAGCAAAAATGACTTTTCAAAATAGCAAGACTGTGTAGCACTCACGCAGGAGTCCCTATTGAGTTATCTTTGGTTCCTAGATGAGTTTAAAGGGAATTTTTACAATGTCTGCCAACTCTGGTTCCTATAGATGAAGGAAGAGAATGTTCACAAAGTCCTTGCTGCACAAACCTACATGGGTTGCGTGAGCCTTGTGAAGCTGTATATACATTAAATCTAAAAACGACCTAGAGAGGATTCTTTGTGAGTCCCAGGCCATTGTTTCCCAGGCACACTTGTCATCTGCTGTAATGAGGTTTGCTCCTGCCCCAGAGTACACCTCTTTTTTGAGCATTTTATTTTTGGAAGTCTGGCAGCTTCCCAGGATCCTCCTATTCTCATGGTTACTAGCATCTCTCAGTGAACCTGATACTAACCTGCTCATTTCTGCTCCTGTGCAAAGATAAGGGAGCTCACTCGGGGTTTCTGCATGATGATGCTGGCCCACGAGCTCCCCCAGGGGTGTGGCACTGCATCCACTGAGTGCCTGTGGGAAGCCATGCCTGATGTCTACCCAGTCATCCAAAGGGGATTGAAATGGAAGAACATGGTGGTG
Organism: Talpa occidentalis; assembly: GCF_014898055.3. NCBI lineage: Eukaryota > Metazoa > Chordata > Mammalia > Eulipotyphla > Talpidae > Talpa > Talpa occidentalis. The sequence goes on from NW_023601322.1 coordinate 97,161,363, forward strand.
GTGGAGGGGACAGGAGGATGATAAAGACTATGTGAGATACTACAGTGATAGGCACGCGTCACTATACATTGTGCAAATGTGCAGTCACAGAATGTTTACCACCAACAGTGAACCTCAGTGCAAACTATGGACGTGGGGTGATGATGATGATGCATCGGTACAGGTTCATCAATGCAACAAAAGTACCACTCGGTGAGGGGTGTTGATAATGAGGGAGGCCATGTAAATATGGGAGCAGGAGCTTATCAGGATTCTGTATAATTTCTTCTCAGTTTTGCTCATCTAAAAAGTCTTTTAAAATGGTGAACTTACAACCTGGCTCTTCGTTCACTCTTGTATGACATCAAGTGAAGTAGTTTCAATTCTAGTCCCATTTCCTTGTCCTTATCCTGCAGCATGGACTTTCAGTTTGCTGTTATTTGTGATTTTGTCCATCTGTGCCAGCAAGTACACACTGCACAAAGATAAGGATCACGGCTGTCTCAGCCTTTGTAGTATTCCCACCACATATAGGGCCTGACTGTTGTGGCACCATGGGCATAGCAGACAGCTCATTTCTTCCTGATCTGAGAATAAGTGATATGTGTGTGACAAGTGAACAGTGATGTTCCAACATCCCTGGAACCTGTGCATTTTATCCTATGTACCAAGAAGGATTTTGCAGATGTGATCAAGTTAAGTCTCCTGAGGTGGAGAGATTATCTTGGATTATCCAGCTGGGCTCAACATAATCTCGTAGTTCCTTATGAGATGGACACAGGAGGAAGCTGAGTCTAAGGAGAAAAGTGAGGTGATGACTGAAGCAGAAACTGGAGTGATGTACTTTGAAGGTGGAGGAAAGGCCGTAAGCCCAGGTGTGCAGGTGGCACTTAAAGCTGGAAAAGGCAAGAGCCTCAAAAGCTGCTGATCTTCTGACACCTTGTTTTTAAGATTCTGGACATCTGACTTTCAGAACTGTAAGGGAATACATTTGTGCTGTGTTAACTTACTTAAAAAAAAAAAAAAAAGGGAAGACCAGATTGCTGCCGAAAAGACTTACCCAAGAAAAAGTTTCAGAGCGAAGGTATTGCTCATGCTTCCAGATCCGCTGCAGCTCACCCTGCATCCCAGATTAGTCTGGAGGAGCCTGTGCCTACAGCCTGATGAGAAGTGGCGCACTTGGTATGCAGCTCCCACTCCCCAGAATACAGAAATAAGGTGGGAAGAAAAGAAATCTCAGTGTAAGGTGGTACTGGTGAGCGCTGACTTCAGTAACAAAACGTCATAGACTGGTGGCTTAGACGATTTTCTCACAGTTCAGAAGACTGAGAAGTCCAAGACCCAGATGCTGGCCTATTCACTGCCGCCTGGTGAGGGCCCGCTTTCCAGCTTACAGATGGCCCCCTTCTTTCTGTGTCCTCACATGGTGGAGAGGGAGGGCGCTTTCTCTTCCTGCAGGGAGGCTAATCCTGTCATGACCTCATCTAAACCTAACTCCCTCGCAAAGGGCCCACCTCCCCCAGTTGGCAGTTAGGTTTTCAACTTAGGAATTTGGGGAAGACACAAACATTCAGTCAGTCACGAGGGTATAATAATAACAATAACTAGGCTTAAGAAGAGATTTAGAGGGCCTCCCCGGTGGCGCAGCGGTTGAGCGCTGGGTTGCGATGCTGCCCACAGCCTCTGCAGCGCCGGTTCGATCCCCGGCCCCCAGGCGAGGGTCCCACATGGCGCACAGACCTCTCCTGCCGCCCGCTGCTCCCCTCAGCAGTGTATTTCGTCAGTCTGCCTGTTCTGCTCCCGGCTCTGTCTCTGGTGAATTCTCTCACCCTCCCGCGCTTCTGACTGTACCAGTGCTTGTATAAATAAATAAATAAATCTAAAAAAAAAAAGAAGAGATTTAGAGTAGATCCCACTCCACGGAAAGTATATGTAAACAGTAAATGAATAGTATATAGTAAAATGAAAAGAATGGAGTTATTTAATATTTATTGAACACTTACCCTGTGCTAAATGCTTTTATGTGTATTTTCTCAGTTAGTCCTTACCAAAAGTTCAATACGGTGGAGACTTTTCCATTTGAAAGATAAGGAAACCGAGACTCAAACAGATCAAACAACTTGCCCAAGTTTCGGAGCTAAAGGATGGCCCGAACTGCCACGAGCCATGATGAAGCAGCCCGCTGGGTCCTAGACTCCCAAGGTGAAGGGGCCTTCAAGACCCTCAGTGTCTTTCTGGTCATGTGGACCGGTCCCACCTTCCGTGGATTCCATTCCTAAGAAAGCTCCACTGTCGCCCCTTTCGTTCTCTGAGCAGGAGGGCCAAGGAAAATAGGAGGATGGGAGGGAAATATGAAAGTAGGTGAACGAGGAAAGTATCACCACGGGGGAGAATGTCTGTGCCATCCCAGAGACACAGGAAGCTAAAACATGGTCTGAGCCTAAACAGCAGTGTAGATGTTAGTGTAAGGTGCCTTAGGAGGCCTGCTGAAAGAATTGCACTTATTTGGGTGTTTATAGTCTGGCATATTACTTTAAAAAAAAGATTATTACTTGATAGTCACACATCATATTCAATCCTTTATAATGTCAAATAAAAGGGAAATAATAATCCCTTATGTTTGTATATTGTTTTACAGCTTACTAAGCACTTTTACAACCATGATCTTATTTGATCCTTACAATAATGGTGTGAAGTAGCCACGAAGGTTATTATTAATCCCATTTTACAGACAAGGAAACTGAGATTCAGAGAGTTGTTTCGGATCTCACAGCCAGTAAGTAGGGCTGGAGATAGAAATCCAGAGTGGGGGACAGAGCAGTGCTCTGGGAGGCTTTGCAAGCACTAGATGTGGGTGAAACATTTCTATTTCATGGATATTTAGGAGTCGAATCAAATGATAGTGCAGGCACCGGAAAAGACCTTGAAGGCATATTGACCTGGCACAGCAGCATGGGGAGACATCAAGGTGGGGTTCTCTGTAAAAGGGAAGGGGTTGAGCAACTTGGACACAGGTATAATTTTTATAATTTAATGCTATAAAAGGGAGGGGGTGAATGCTAATGAAACAGAAACCCAGGAAAGCCTTAGTGGGTCACAGATAATCAAATAATTCAAAATCTGCTTTGCCTACTCAGAAAGATAAAGGAAGAAACGAATGAAAAAATGGAAAAAATACCAAAGCAGTTTTGGAACTCTGTCTGCCCCAAATCAGAAGAAGTAAACACAGACTCTAGGCTAAGCTTTTAGTGAATATTTACATAAATAATGTGGGGGTATGAAAAGTTTCCTAAGCACGACACCAAGGCAGCCAATCATAAAAGAAAAGACTTATACATGATTATACAAAATTTAAACAATTTCTTATTCTTCAATCAAAATAAATTGCAATTCCATAAACAAAATTAACTGAAAAAGACAAATTGGGAAAATATGTTAATATCTTCATTTTAAAAATATCTAACAAGTTAATGATAGTGGTAGTAACAATAGTAATAAAATGAATTCCACATTGGAAAAATATGGGCTTAGAACATGAACAGGAAATTTACATTAGAAAAAAGAAATACAGTCAGTAAAGATACATGTCCCACCCTTATTTATAATTATAGCAATCAACACTAAAATAAATTGATGTTATTGATCTAGGAAATTTTATAGTAAGTGTATAAAGGGATTACAAAGCCTGGTGTCCTTTATTGTTCTTTTTTTCAACACATGTAAGTTCTGAAAGAACAGTGGTGGCTGATATATGAGCCAGGGTTACCTCGAGGTAGACATATTACACATACTTTGCCTGTGGAGTATTTGTTCCTTTTTTGTATTTTAAAAAAACAATCAAACATGAATTCTTTTGTAATAAACTAAGCTGGCCATTACACCTATAGCCAGGGCCATAACTTCCATAACTTCCCATTACACGATTGCTTCTACTTAGCGATCCTATTTGACTTATGGCATTGAATTTTCAGCTCCCTGTTTCAGGAACACAATCTTCCATACAGTGGGAGACTCTGCTCTCCATTTGAATCAATAATTTGAGTTGGCTTGTTCCTCTCCTTGTGTTCTGCCCTTCAGGGTATTTCGCACACTTACCTCCTGGCTTCCTAGATATAATTACTCTACTAGGAAAAGAGGTACCTGGCTTATTATATAAACAAACATCTTTATCATAAATGGTATCTTCTGGAGTTTGGGATGTTGCCTATTTTTCTTTCATAGCAAAATCAGATTTATGTTTTGTACGTGTTTCGTCAGAAACTTAGAACTTTTGAAGAATCATGCATAGTGGTCACACGCAGATCTAATGCAACAGATTGCGTCCCCTAACTTAGACCCTGCTTTCTTTAGTGCTCTTGCCCTAGGCATGCCCACATTTTCAGCCCCAGTAAAAAGCACAACCCACTAACACACCGTTGTGAGAAAAAAACATCCCCACAATCAGCTGAGGGATGAGAGCAACACTCAAATAAAAGGCAATTGAAAAAACCTTCTTTTCTGCTTCTGAATAGTCCCAAAAGTCAGATTACACATGTTGGAGGGAGGATCTAATATATTTTAGGAGACTTTGAAATCTTGAGAATGTTCTTTGTTTTCCATGGCCCCTCTGGAAGGCTGTTTGGCAGAAGCTCCTCATCTTGGTGAAGGTCAAGGTAGCAGATAGATTGTATGTTCTCAGGCCTATTGTTTCTTGTACCGAAGGGGTAAAGTAAAAAATCTCTATAATAAACCCCGGTTGGCTTCTGTGTTCCAGCGTGGTCAAAGAGGGAATGGCGGGCTCTTTCCTCCTGCTAAGTCAAGTATGTACTAGATTACTTTGTGCAAGGAGCACCCCTCCTCACTACCTAATCCCCTGACCACCGTGGGCCCTCTCCAGGGTGAAGGTGATTTCTTTTGTTCTCTGCCAACAGATGTTCCATAGAGGCGGTGTGTGTGTGTGTGTGTGTGTGTGTGTGTGTGTGTACACGTGCCTGCATGTCAAGAGCTATGAGGGTCTGCTCTGGAACCCAGGCAGAAACCTTCTCTCTCTCAGGCAGAGCCTAGCCTGTAGCAGTGCAAGGTATTTCATAATAATCATGATGATGCCACCTCACACTTTTCATCTTCAAAGCACTTTACAAACAGTAATTAATTCCCATAATGCCCATGAGGTAAGTAAGTAAACACCATTATCCCCATTTTATGGATAGAGAAACTGAGGTGAAGCAGCCAGGCAGATGGCCGACAGCCAGAAGGAGACAGTGTCAAGAGCCAGGGGCAGAGGGAAGAAGCTCCTGGTACCTCCCCGTCCCCTGCGGCCGCGCCGCCCGGGCCTGATGGGGCAAGCGGGCCTGCTGCGGAAGGTAGCCGGAGGCCGAAGGAGGCCAGGATCTCCCCGCGGGCCAGGCGCCCGCCTCCTGGCCTGGGAATGAATGCTGCTATTCATCGTGTGGGCAGTTTGTGGGCAATCACTTCAAGATCCTTGCAAAATAACAACAACAAAAACCCTATTGAGGCTCCTTTCTCCTTGGACCACGTATTTCCTGAGTTTTTCCTTGAAATCAAGAGATGCACGGTACATACACGCCCTCAGGAAGCAGAATTATTCAGCCCACCCTACAATTCTTGGGAGGCTACATTCAGAAATGTGACCACAGGCCAGGCCTCGCAGGAGGAATCTCCTCCTGTGGGGGTGCTGGCCCAGCTTCTTCACAGGACATTTCAGAGCATCTGGCTGGCTTCACACTGCACACTTACCTGGCCGCCTCCTCACTGGGACCTCACTCACTCCTTGGGCTCACGATGGGCAACTCAAGTAGCCAGCGATAGCCTGACACCTAAGGTGAATGCTGATGGAACTGGGCCAGGAAGAAACAGTTTGTTGACCAATCTAGCACCTGACTCTCAACCTGAGTTTTACCCAGGCCACCCTGCTCAGCAGGGCTCACTGGCCCAGAACACAGCCGACATGGATCTCCAGTTTCTTCCATCTGCCAAAAAATGTTCCACCCATCCCCTACCTGCATCTCTCCTCCCACCACTTCACATTTCCTTCAACAGCCCGAGGTGGCCATGACCACCCACCTGACGTGTGCAGATCTCGACGCTGCTGCATTGACCATGATCTGGATGGTGGTGGTGTCACGACTTGGCCCCTAATGAAAGCTAATGGCCTTTGAAGTGCTGAAGCAAACATAACAAATAGTTACCCAGTGCAGCTCCGCTCTCCAACCTTGGCTCTCTGTGGTGCCTCCCATTTGGCAGCATGCTCCCTACAGAGGGGGGTGCAGGCATGCCCTTTGGGGCCCTCCGGGATTCTCCAGGGAGAACAGACCTGGGCACATTGGGAGGGTCTTTTGGAAAAGTTTTGGTGCAGAGGACAGAGTGACAGAGGAAGGAGGACCATGGGCTGGAAGCCCTATTGGCGTAGCGCACCCCTGCAGGCCCTGTGAGAGAGGTCTGGTCTGGTCTGGAGCCCCACGGACTGACCAAGGATCACACATCTCTGTCCCTTCTAACCTGCTTCTCATACAGGTGCTGCACCAGGGCACGAGTTTATGCAGTTTATACGTGTCCTTCCAATGAGAGTGAAGTACTCAGGCGGCAGATCTGTGGGCGAGGAAGTCCCCAAACTGAATAAGGCACATGTCACACATACGTGCGCACGTGGGCAAGACAAGTCAGCACCACCATGGGAGGGGCCGTCCCCATTCCACGTAATTGCAAAGTCGAAAAACCCTAAAGATAATCAAGAAAGTCTGAACAACATGGTTGTGATAATCCCTAGTCCCTTGGCTTCTGAGCACGCAAAATCCCCCCCCATCTGCCCAGGGTCCAGCCCACCAGATGATCCTCTGTCTACCTGGAGCATCTCCACACCCCCCGCTCCCCACTCTCAGGTCCCCAGAAGCCGCACACCTGGGTGTTCTGGAAGCTGCCGGCCGCTCATGCTTGTTCCCTCCACGGTGACACGGTGCAGGTGAGCCGGCGAGGGGGCAGCGCAGAGAGCGGAGCTTCTCACCACATGAAAGAGCAGGCTCCGGCTGGCTGCCAGCGCCGGCTGCACAGTGACAGAGCGCGTCACACCTTGGATTTTGAAGTTCATAAATAGATCCACAATGTTGATACTTCAGGGGGATGGTGGGTGGGAGTTGGATCTCTGTTTCTCCAACTCTGTAATTAATTTATCCAGCAATGAGGCTATAATGATGCCAGGAAGAGAAAAAGAAGCCCTGGGGGCTGTCTGTGGCTGTTCCTCAGAATGACTGGGTCCTGCAGCCTAAGGATGAGCTCAAACTCTGTGTGTGTGGGGGGGGGTGACTGTGTGGTTTGCTGCGATTTGTGTGTCGCTGTGGTGGGTGTCTGCTAATGTGTGTGAGGGGTGAGAGCATGAGGTGTGGTGTGTGCCGCAGTGTGTGTGGTGTATATGTGTGATGTGAAGCATAGTGTATTTAGTGCGTGTTGTGTCTGAAACATGTGTCACGTAAGGGTTTGAGCCATGATGGGAGACATGGACTGTGCCTCGCGTGTTTGTGAAGATGTCGTGTGTGAAGCATGTGGTGTGTGTGGTGTGCACAAGAGCATGAGGGGACGCACTCTGTTCTGTAGATGTTGCGTATGTAATGTCTGTGGCCTATGCATGTGAGATACAAGGGTGTCAGGTGTGCCTGTGTAACATGTAGTGTGTGTGTAGTGGGCACCACCACATGTATTATATGTGAGCAGGTATGACATGTGGTTGTGTTGTGTGTTATATGCGGTGTGCATCGACGTGTTATACGTACACACGAGTGGGTGGTATGTGTGGTGCATGAGCATGTGTTGCATGTGCTGTGTATGCTGTGTTGATACATGTAGTACATGTGGTAGCGTAACTGTTGCTATTTTGCATGTGGTGTGTGTGTGGTGTGCAGATGTGTGTTACATGAGCTGTGTGAACTTGTGTGGCACCTGTGGCATGTGGATATGCTGCTGTGTCGCCTGTACTATGTATAAGCACATGTGCGCAGTGTAGATGCATGTGCCGTGTGACTAGGCTGTGTGAACGTGTGTGGCATGTGTGGGTGTGGATGTGTGTGCTGCGTGTTACTGTGCTGTGTTGAAGTGTGTGTGGCATGTGTGGTGTGTGAGCGGGCGCGGCTCCCAGCACCTGTGCAGACAGGCCTGGTCTGGCCTCTTTGATGTAGGGGAGGCGCCCTGGCGCTCTGGCTGGGTGTCCCGCCACTCTTGTTCAGAGAGCTAAATCCCAGGAAAGGAAAAAGAAGGCGCTGAGGAGCAACCCCGCCCCCTGCCCCTCAGGGCTGGGTTTGATGGGGGATGTTTCTCTGGGACTCCACTAAGCCTCTGCCGGCCCCTGAGGCTGAGTGCAGCTTGGGCCCTGCTCCTGGAGTTAGAGGAGTCCAGGGGGAGGGGCTGCCGAGCCTGTGCAAGGAGTGCCGCCTCCCCGGCCAGCGGCCAGGGCCCGAGCCCTGACACTCTCCAGGGACAGGGACAAGAATTAAGTCCCAGCTTTGACATGTACTAAATAAACATAACAATGTAGTCCTGATCTGAGCATTTCATAAAATAGAACTGGGCCGGGACTGCAAGTTTACTTGGAAATTGAGATTCTCTAGCCTTCTTTTAGCTTTGGAAGTTTCAGTACTCACCTCATACTCCAGAACACTCCTCTCCAAAGCCCAGAACTGACTGGCAAATCCTACGGTTGATGGCTCGCTCTTGTCCTCATTTTCTGTCTCTAGCCCATGGGGCATTCACGTAGCTTCCTGTCTCTGCAAGTGGGAAGAGGGAACAGAATTCCAGGAGCCAGACCTGAAGGGTGGGAGATGCTTTGCCTTGGGGCAGTTCAGGTAATGATTAGGGGCGTGGACTTTCATGTTTCTACCTATCAAACCGCTGTGTGACCTTGGACAAATTACTTAACTTCTCCGAGCCTCCCTGCTTTAAAATCTCTAAGTTAGAGCTAATAGAACCTTGTTGGTAAGAATATTTGAGGATTAAGTGAAATGAATAATAAACTCCAGCACAGTCTGGCACATAGTAAGTGGTAAAAAATACTTTATAGGATAACCCCCTACTGCCGTAAGGAGGTGCTGTACCCGCACAGGTGGTGGCCCAGGCAGGTAAAACAGTAATGAGTGGTGACCCACGGTCTGCCCAAGTCCGTCTTGCTGGCACAGTGCTTGTCCAGACTTCCATCTTCTGTTCTGATCAGAACTAGCTGCCGATGCTTGCAGCCTCTGGAGACCTCTCCACGGAGAGTGCAGCGTCAGACACAGCCATCCACTTGTGCTTTAGTTCTGAAAGTATTTTAGAAAGAAGGCTGGGAAGAAAGAAACAAGTGCTGTGGACTGGTGAAGTGAGATTACTTCCTTCGGGGGCAACTGAAAATGCCCTGGCCTGAATTGCAGTTTGGTAGAATCTTCCAGGATGTTTTTGAGATGGAGAATGTGTTCCTGACTAAAAACAAACCCGATGGCTCGATAGAGTGACTGCCTCACTCCTGACAGTGTCCACGGTGCTTTCTCAGGCCTCTGTGCCTTTGCATAGGCTGTTCCCTCTGAAAGCAACACCCTTCCCCTCCCTCTCAACCATCTGCCGGACTCTGCTCCGATGGCACGTTGAGTAGATGTTTCTGGTCGTATTTGTCACGTTCAGTGACCACTTTGAATAGTGGTCACATTTATCATGTTGATCTAATTGTCGGTTTATGTGTCTGTCCTCGGCCCTAACTGTGCTTGCCTGGGGTCAGGTGCCTGGTTCCAACTACTGTTGTCCTCCTAGTGGGTGGCACCTGGCTGAGAGCATGGCCAGAGCTGGCATAGGCCTGTTACTGGCTTATGGACCACACACAGCCTGGTGACCCCAAATCACCCAGCTACTGTCCCTATGCCCCAAAACGGAGAGGAAGGAGGCATAGGCTCAGGGACGTGGGGTGTGTATCGCCAGACTGCAGGAAGTGGGGGAACTCCCCGACTTTACAGCAAAGGTTGCTTAATGGAGGGAACTCACTTCACAGGTGTTGAAGGACCTAAGAAGCCAAACAGTAGGAAGGAGAAACCATAAAATAGCAGTGGATGGGCCCTGCTGCCACCCGTAGGGGGGCGAGACAAAGAGAGGAGGTTGGTTCAAGAGTTGAGGTGACTTGACTGCCTGTCCTGGAGAGCAGGGGCCTCCTAGACCCAGCCACACTGAAGGCAGGAGGAGGGAGAGGCTCTTTCTACCTTCCAGTCCTGGGACGACCTGACTCAGCTCCACACACCCGGGGCAGGAAGCCCTGTAGGGTCTGCCTGTCCAGTGCCGAGCGGAGCCAGACGGATGGGCATGGACCTGAAGGCAAACGTGCCCGGGATCAGCCCGCACAGAGAACGTTGCGCTTTGTGGGGGGAGGGCCACTTCGGAGGAGACTCAGGGCCAGGCCAAGAGTGGGCTGAGGGATGAAAGTCAGAGTGTTTCATATACGCTTACCGGTCAGGCTTAGTTAGCTGTCGCTGCGCAACAGACCCCACAAATGTGGCTACATACACCAGTGCATGTTTTTTAACTCCGGTTTCTCTGGGCCACTGTGGGCCTTGTGGATCCATATTCAAGGTATGCGGTTGAGGTGTTGGCAGGGCTACATTCTCATCTAGAAACTCGACTGGGGGAGCATCCTCCTCAAAGCTCACCCAGGCTGTGGGCAGAACCCACTTCCCGTGGCTGTGCCCCGAGGGCCAGGCTCTTTGCTAATTGTCAACTCAAGGCCATCCTTGGAGCCCAGACTTGCCCAGTTTATAGCCACCCAGGCTTCTCCAGCAAGGCCACGTACTTCATGAAGAGCACGAGGAGAGTTTCTGGCACCTTCTGGATGGGACTACCTCCCAGGGGACAGGGAAGCTACCTGCTGAGAGGGAGTCTGCAGCCAATCACGTGCCCAACCCATCACCCCATCACCTTCCCTGGTAGTAACAAGCCAGCCAGGGTCCTGCCTGTTCCAGGGAGGGGATCACTTGAAGGCCTGAGCACTAGAGGTGGGGCTTATTGGGGCACGGAGGTCTGCCCCAGCGAGCCCACAGGGTCTGCCTCACACTGTAGTCCCTTAGTTTTCTTTTATAAGTTTTATTTCTTGCCTACTCATTAAAGAGTAAAATGATAGGAATAGTCCTACGAATGTTTTATCATCTGGCTCAGGAATCCATACTAAAATACATGGATATTTCTATTAGTGAACGTTCTAAGATTGTATAAAAATTTGCTAAAGCAAATCACATGCTAAAATTAACCTTAAGTTTTCATTGATCCAAGTACATCTTGAAAGCTTTAATATTTTACAAGAATATTACAAAATATTTTAGAAGACTATTTTACAAAACCCTTTACAAGAATTTCCAGTTCTAGGAAGTATGCAAAGATGTAGCTACTAGGGGGTTATGCTGTTGATAACAGCATTGTTTTATCATTGCAAACAAACAAACAAAACCCCTGCGAAAGCCTAAACTGCAACCCTTTGTTTTACAGTAGGGCATTGCCTACATAAAACTGTGATACATGCTTTTGAATATGATGTAGAGGAATATTAAAATACATGGGGAAATGTCTGCTATAGTATGTTAAAAAGAGGGAAAGATCTTAAAACTGCATTCACACCATAATCCCATTTTGTCTTTGTTTTAGCATTTATACGCAAGGATAGTGGAAAGATTTACATATCATTGTCACAGTATTTTTGGATAGTGAAATTAGATGTGGTTTTTATTGTTATATTTTCCAAATTTCTGCCATAAACTTGTATTACTTTTATCACAAGACAAATGTTTATTTTAAAAATCTAAATTATAGAATTAAATAATAGGAACAAAGGGCATATTGAAAACAACCTCAAAAATCACTACTTTCAGCTCAGTATTGCAGGAGATAACTTGGGGGGGGGGTTCTCTGGTTTGGCTTCTCTGTTACATGGAGTAAATTCCTAAATCTCACTAGCCTGGGTTGGCTGTGTAAAGGAAGATACCGGGCATTCTCTCTGGCTAATAGAATGTGCCGTAGTCAATGAGTTAGGTGATGGGAAGAAAGTGCTTGCTATATTGTAAAACACAAGCAACAAAATATTTCTCCAGGTGACTTTCTCTTTTCTTAAATTTTTGTTCAAGTAACACTGATTATTAGGTTTTAGGTGTACATCTTGAGAAATCAACATTTGTATATATTGCATTTGTAGATAGTGCATAATATTCGCTGAAATCCAGTTCCGTCCTGCACCATACAGTTGGCCTCTTTTATCTGATTTACCACCTCCACCCGCTTCTTCCTTCCCTCTGGTAACCACTAACTTGTTCTTGCACTCTAAGTTTACTTTTGTCTTATTTAGTTCATTCATTTGTTTTCTTTCTCTGATACCCCATGAGTGAAATCATAAAGTGTTTGTCTTACTCTGTCTGACTCATTTCACAAAGCATAGAACTCTCCAGGTCCATCTGTATTACAAATGTAATGATTTCATCTTTTATATAGCTCAGTAATATTCTACATTCATGCTCATATATCACATCTTCTTTACTCACTCACCTGTCAGTGAGCACTTAGGTTGTTTCCAATTCTTGGCTACCCCTGTGACTTTCAAATTAAATTAAATATGGATTTCTCCACTCTATCTGAAGGTAAAAGGTATGATTTGGGAAACCTATTAGTATAAATTTGTAGGAAACTTTTGGAGCCTTCGCAGACCCATAAATAACAGACCAAATCATATCAAATAGGAGTGCTCTGCTTTTGGACTGTGGGGAAAACCTGTACATCTTACTGAAGTATGAGGGGGGTGGATTTCCCTCGGACCCTGCATCAGTCTTGATGTGGAGCTCGCCGAGTCTGAGCTGTGGCTTGTTTCCCATCAGCTAGCTGCGTGGTCTTGACATCAGTGACCTCTCTGACCTCAGTTCCCTGCCAAACCCATGTCAGAAAAAGATCCTATTCGGTTTATAGGTTTCCACCAGGCTTACCAAGAAACTGATCATCTCTAGGCTTTTCCCAGCTCCAATTTTCTATGATTTGAGGAGAGTGTGTTTTCCTGCATAAAGCATAGCCAAAGGAGCTCCATTAATACAGGGAGAAATAGCAGTCAGGGTTGCCCGCTCTGAGGAGATTGCTGTCTGAAGCGGGTACGTTCTGAGATAGGGAGAGATGGAAGGCATTGGTGGTGTGTGACATCCGTGATTGAACAGCCGGCCTGGAAGAGCCATGCTGCATTGGTGCTAGTGGTGATGGCGGGTCGTGAAACGCACGTGGCCCTGCCCTCAGACTGGCCTGTCTCACATCCTGACTTGGGCTCAGCCCCTGTGTGATCCATGCCTCAGCTTCTTTATCTGTAAATGTCATATGACTCTTAACTTCTGGTTTTGGAGGATTAGGAATTAGTACAGTGCCTGGCAAATAACAGATATTCCATGAACCACTAACTTCTGTTATTATTTGGAGTTGATGAGATTAAAGCAGTCAGAGAACATTCTTTTTTTTTTTTTTTAAAGATTTATTTATTTATGTATATAAGAGTTGGGGTACAGGCCAGAGGTGTAGGAGGTGAGAGGATCCACCAGAGACAGAATGGGGACCAGAACAGGCAGACTAACTGAAATTCACTGCTGAGGGGAGCAGTGGGCCAGGCAGGGGAGATCTGCCGTGCCATGTGTAGCTCCCTGGCTGGAGGATTGAGCTCACACCGCAAAGGCTGGGGATAGCTTCACAGCACTGCACTCAACTCCTTGCACCACCAGGGAGGCCCCAGAGGATATTCTTGATTTGGTCTGGTTCCTCATTTCTCCTGCTCAAGAAGGTGACGCCACCATCTAAGATGTGTCTTCATCATGACACAGGCATTCTTGGGTGATGCCCAGGTTGTCTAGGCTCAGCTTTCTAATCACTGACTGACTCAGGAAATTTCAGTACATGAATGATGTTTTGTTGAGCTTCCCAACAGTTTTCCCATTTGAGTTTTCTTACAAATACCCAAAAGATGTGGAACCCCCACACCTATTCCTGTGAACGTTAATTAAATATGCACAAATGGGCTTCTGCCCTCCCTCCGTGTTCCAGTCCTTGTGTTGAGTGCAAGACCAGGACAGTCAGGGTTGGAGTCCCGATGTGTACAGACAGAGTACGATGTGGCCTCTGGTGGCAAATGAAGTTGCTCTACGTTTTACCATGCCACCTACACCCAAAGGGGGTGGCTTAGCATGGAGCAGGGACTGTCCTCTTCAAGGGAGGACAGTTGGATCTCCCAGTTACTGGGAACAGCTTCTGACCCTGTCCCTCAGCTGGCTTTCCCCAAGGCTAGGGTTTGCTCAGGGACAGCGGGGCGCCCTGTCCCTGGACTCTGTGCTATGTGGGCATCTTGGTGTGCTGACTGTACCTCTCCTGCCAGCAGTGGGGCAGGACCCCCTGACCTACATTACATCACTCTGTGCTTTGTGGCAGCAGTTGTGTTGCAATATCTGAGAAGCACTTTGTAGAATAAAATATTTCATAATGGACAGATCTTGGGAGTTAAAGGTTTTGGAGGGAGTTTGTCTTAGAAAGACTAAGTTAAAGATTTTCTTCCTGTGAAAGACTGGACTTAATATATTTCCTAAATACCAGGGCTGTTTCTGCCAGGAAACTTTTTTTTTTTAATGTGGAGAAGTACAGGAAAGATCCTCTTTAAGTAATAGTAAATGAATGTGGCTTAATTTTTAAAATTTTATTAACTTGTTTCCTCTTATTATAAAAGTAATACATGCTCATGTTAAGAAATTTTATTTTCACACAATCCTGGGGAGTAAAATGACCCCAGAACCACTCATCCAGCTCCCCAGAGGTCCTCTCCATTACAGCTGGGTATATAGCCCATGAGAATTTGGGGTGCTTACAGACCATGCACATATGATAGAATACCTGGGGTTTTTAGCTAAACTTTGTACTCGAGATGATTGCAGATTCACATGCAGTTATAGCAAACAATACTGAGACATCAGTGTACCCTTCACACACTTTCCCTGAGTGGTAACATCTTGCAAAACTTCAGTGCAATGTCACAACCAAGACAGTGACACGATCCAGTTCTGCCAAGGCTGGGGCATCTCCATGCCGGCAAATGTCCCTCCCATACCCTTCAGTACGACATCACGCCCCTCCACGCAGCCCTTGCACCAGCCCCTGGCAGCCTGAGCTCTGCATTTTTCGATTTGTCATTTCAATAATGTCATCCAAATGGAACCCTACAGGAGGTAACATGTGAGAGTCGGCCGTTGTATTCAACACAGTCCCCTGCAGATTCATCCAGGTGTCTTGTGTTCTCCAAATCTTTACAGAGAGGATGCATGCTGAGAAATACATCACGAGGCAGTTTCATCACTGTGTGGACATCATAGGTGCTGACACAAACCTAGGTGGCCGATCTCACCACACCCTGGGCTGTGTGAAGAGCCGGGGTACGTGGCCCTGGTTAACCAGAACGTCATAACATGGCCCAAGACTGTAGGCTGGTAGATGTTCACCAGAAACTAATGCCAGCTGCTGCTTTATTGTACATGTCTGCTATCAAGTGGAGCAAGTTCCCTTTCATTCTTCTTTTCTAAGAGGTTTTATTTTTTTGTCACGAACGAGTTGAATTTTGTCAATTGCTTTTTCCATATTGACTGATAGAATCGTGAATTATCATCCATAGCCTGCTAAGATGGTGGATTATGATTGATTTTCAAAATTGAACCAGTCTTGCATCCCTGGAATGAACCCTGCTTATTGTCATGCATAATTCTTTTATATTGCTAAATTCCATGTGTTAATAAGAATGTCACATTGATTATTTTTGTGGGATTTTGGACTGTATTTTTCTTGTTTCCTTTGTACTAGCTTTAGAGCAATGGTATCACACTCGCTTCATAAAATGAAATGAGACGTGTTCTTTCCTCTCCTGTTTTCTAGAAGAGATTGGTCTAGAATTGGTCTTAATTCCTTTTTTCTGTGTTTGTTAGAATTCACCAGTGAAACCATCTGGACATGGAGATTTAGTTGTTGGAAGTTTTATTCATTTATTTATTTATTTATTTATTTATTTATTTTTCCCAATATACTATAAACCAAGGCCATTTTTTTTTTTAAAGATTTATTTATTTATTTATACAAGCACTGGGCACAGTCAGAAGCGCAGGAGGGTGAGAGAATTCACCAGAGCCAGAGCGGGGAGCAGAGCAGGCAGAAGGACCGAAGTACACTGCTGAGGGGAGCAGCGGGCGGCAGGAGAGGTCTGCGCGCCATGTGGGACCCTCCTCTGGTGGCCGGGGAGCAGCCGGGGATCGAACTGGTGCTGCAGAGGCTGTGGACAGCTTCGCAACCCAGCGCTCAACCACTGCGCCACCGGGGAGGCCACCAGTTGTTGGAAGTTTTATTTTTTTTTTTAATTTATTTTTTTTTTTAGAGGCATGTTTTATTTATTTGTTTGTTTGTTTGTTTATACATGCACTGGGTACAGTCAGAAGCGCGGGAGGGTGAGAGAATTCACCAGAGCCAGAGCGGGGAGCAGAGCAGGCAGAAGGACCGAAGTACACTGCTGAGGGGAGCAGCGGGCGGCAGGAGGGGTCTGCGCACCATGTGGGACCCTCCTCTGGTGGCCGGGGAGCAGCCGGGGATTGAACCGGTGCCGCAGAGGCTGCGGGCAGCTTCGCAACCCAGCGCTCAACCACTGCACCACTGGGGAGGCCCAGTTGTTGGAAGTTTTAAATAACAAATTCAATTTCTTTAACAGAGGGACATTCAAATTCTCTATTTCCTATTGGGTTACTTGTAGTAGTGTGTGTTTTTCAGGGAATTTCTCCGTTTCTCACATGTATGTCTGTAGAGCTACTTGTAGTATTCTCCCGTCTCTTGATGTCTACGGGGGTTTTAGCGATACCCCCTTTTCCATTCCTCATGACTGGGTTTGATGTGATTGTTGGCGGTTGTTGGCTACCGTATTTTTCCTCTCTAAATTTCCACTTGGTTCTTTATATTTTCTATTTCTTCGTGGAAACGTCCCACTTTTTATTTGTCTTAATCACGTTCTTAGTTCCCCATCCAAACATTTTTTATGGGATTCCTTTAAACATCTTCAGGCAAGCCTGACATCTCTGTTGCCTATCATTTAGCTTCTTTTGATGCTCTTTTCTCATTCAGTTTGAAATCTTCCTGGTTCTTGGCCCAAGAAGTGATCTCCAGTTAAAACCTAGACTTTTGGGGTATTACGGAATGAGATTCTGCCTCTCATTTAAGTGTCTATGTTAATAGCTGTGCAGGGAAGACGGAGCATTTCCTTAATACTACCAGGCAGGAATAGATTGATTTCCAGGTTCCACTCTTGGTTTCTGTGGACACTCAAGATGGGGGTGCTCTTTATTCCTCCTGGACAGAGGTAGGTAGGGGTCTTGCTCCCCGCTAGACTTCCACTGAGTCCTATCACTTCTGGGCAGTGGGCACAGTCCCAGCTCCCTCCTTGCCCTGTTGTGACACCGGGCTGGCCTGTCCCTGGACGTCGGCTTCTCCACGAGGCCTTTGCTGTTGTGGGTGGGGGTGGGCTCATAACATTTTTCCTGTGGTTTTTGGCTGGAGCAGAGCAGTTACTGTCCCAGAGTTCTCTGTTCTGCTACATTGCTCCATCCTTGTCCACTGGTTAGAGAGAGAGAGTCTTGTTTTTGGTCTGTGTGTTTCTGACTGCCAAATTCTTCAGCCCCAAGTCTAGGAGGTAGGAGACAAAAAGAAAACCCAGGGAACTCGACACTCAGTTGTCTGTAGGGTCCCAGATTCCTTGCCTGGTGTGTTCTGGTCTCCACCTTCCGTGATCTTCTTAAGTTGACTTTATATATAACGTCCAGGGCTGTTCGCTGCGCTTGTGGTGGGAGGAGTAGGCAGAAGTATGTCTACTTTATCTTCCTGGAAGCGGAAGCCCATGGTTTACTTTTAACAAGGACTCAAATAGAACATGTTTTCCCTTGAGCTATAAAGCATGCAGTTTTAGCAACTACAAAGAACTAACGGAAGACTACAATTAAGGCGATCTTTAATCTTGAAATTAGCTGAATAAAATCAGAGTCTGTACATTCTAATGTATAACAGGAAAAACTGAATAATGCCTGTGTCTATAGGCCCAGAATTCTGACGTTACAAGAACTTAGTAGTTTAAACAGGAGCACAAATCTAAGTGCCTTCGGAGGTACTAAAACCATCAAAATGAAACGAAGGACTCAGACTTCCTCGGGGCACCTGGCTGTCTTTCTCCCTTCCCCACCCCACCCTCCCTCCTTCCATCCTTCCTGTTTTCTCTTTTTAAGACTCTGACCTCTTTTTGCCTTTTTTTCTTTTAGTCATACACTTGTGCTTCCTGTCTTGACATCTGAGCCTGCCATTACTCCCAGCTGGTTGGTACTATGGTCTAGAAAAATGTTACACATCAGTGGATTGATTATTCTGCGCTAATAATGAGAAAACTTTAGCTAAGGATAATTCTGTAGCTTTCCTCTGAGTGGTAACTTGAAATGGCACTTCACAGCATACTGTTTTCTGACTTTTCTACAAACCCTGTTTGAACGGCCTTGTCCAGACTCCGTTTATATCCTTCATCAATTCTGCCAAATTTTCATGCTATTTGTTTTGAATTTTTGCTGTAGAGTTTTCTTTTATTTTAATCCATTGAAGTTACTTTTTAAAAATAAACTACTTATTTATTTATTTATATATTTATTTATTTGAGGTCGCCTTGGCTGATGTCGCTGTGTATGATTCAGAGGAAGAGGGTCACATCTCCTCGGATTTACATCAGACCCCACCCACCCAGAGCGCCCATGTCCCTTTATCAGAGACCGTTGGGCCCCCTCTCCAGTTGATTCCTAACCACTCCCCCTCGAGTGGCCTCAATTCTGTGGTCATTTCTAGACTTTGTTTTGGTTCTATCTGGTCTTCAGTTGCTTTCTTATGTTTCTCTGTATTCCATATGTGTTTCTCTATATTCTCCCTCCGGCTTATTTTGCTTAGTATACTCCTCTCCAGTTATATCCATATTGTGGCAAATGGCAGGATCCCATCTTTTTTGTAGCTGAGTGCTATTCCATTGTGCGTATAGACCACATCTTAATCCACTTATCAGTCTTGGGGAACATAGGATGTGGCCACACCTTGACTCTTGTAAACAGTGCTTCAGTGATCATAGGGGTGCCTATATCCCTTAGAATTAGTGTTTTTGCATTCTTTAGATAAATGCCAAGGACTGGAATTACTGGATCATATGGTAGATCTATTTTTAATATTTTGAGAAACCTCCATACTGTTTCCATAGGGGCTGGCCCAATCTGCATTAAATTTTTCTTAAATCAACTCTTTTTTAAAATCCTTATAACTTTTTAATAAATTATAAGAAAAGAAAATTGTATTGGTGAAGTATCTTAAAAAAGAAAGATATGGGCCTCCCAGGTGGCTCAGGTGGTTGAGTGCAGCACTGTGAAACTGTCCGCAGCCTTTGCAGTGTGGGTTCAATCCCAGCTGGCCAGGGAGATACCCACATGGCACAGCAGACCTCTCCTGCCTCTCCCGCTGCTCCCCTCAGCAGTGTACTTTAGTCCTTCTGCCTGTTCTGTTCCCCACTCTGTCTCTGGTGAATCCTCTCACCCTCCCGCACATCTGGCCTGTACCCCGGTTTTTGTATGCATGAATAAATAAATCTTTAAAACAAAAAGAAAGAAAGATACTACAATTCCCCCAAGTCTGCCCTCCAAAGAGACCTCCTGCTCTCAACCCCCCTGAGCACTGTGCCTGGCTTCCTCTTCTGTAGGCTTTGAGAAGGCTGCAGTGTGCCCCTCCTCCCAGACACCCCTCTTTAGGCACTGGGAGACTCTTAGGTACCCTGTGCGCTGAGAAATTGCTGTGGCCCATTCCCAGCTTGGCATCCCATCATCAGCACCTCCCCAAGGGCCAGACGCTGCTCACTCTGTCCTCAATCCCCAGGTCCTCTGACTGGTCCCCACCGACTCCCCCTAAGGGAGTGGGGAGGGGACCCCCTTGTCAGGGCTGTGACGGCTCTCTTGAGGGAAAGTTCACTTCAGATGCTTCCTTTTCTGCTTCGGTGCATTCTAACCCCTGTTGGGCCTCAATCTGGGGGGGACCTCAGAATGGTAAAGCTAGTTCTGAACAATTTTTCCTTTTGAAAATCTGCAGGTGGTTATCTGGAACTCACTTCAGAGTTGCCACCTGTTTTTCTTGGGCAGATCTTTAATGCTGACACCCGCGACAGGAAAACAGCAGCTTCTGCCACACACCCTCGCACCCCCACTCACTCATGGGTATCAGGGCTGCTATCAAAGCTTCTTCTGGCCTGTGCTTTCTGAAGGCCAACCTTCCCAATCCTTAGAGCTACTGTCCCCAAGTCGTTTAATAGTTTTGACTTCTCTGATTTTTCCAGTTACACACTTTTCAAATAATTTGTGCATAGCAGAAATGAAAGCCAAGATATGTGCATGATTTTTATGGTTTTGTTTTATTCTTATTTCACTTACTAGTTTTGATAGGTAATGCTTTTATATATTTTAAAATTCAGAAGCTACAGTAGGGTAGAGAGTGACAGTTTCTTTCTCAGTCTTGGCCCAAAGCTCACAGGAAGGAGTTTAAGCAGGTCCTTGAGAATCCATCCAGCCACACTTGGTGTATACACAAGCAGTTGTGTGTTTGTACTCTGCCCCCCACTCACTCTCACATTTGACCGATCCCCACACTTTACTTACACAGTACCTTATTCTTGAGCATCCCCACTTCTGTCACAAATAATGCTGTGGTGAATAATCCACATAGATCACTTAGCTCATGGAGAATATACCTAAGGGATAAATTCCTAGAAATGGAATTGCTGGTCAAGCACATGTGCAGTTATAAATCTAATGATGTCGTCAGATTGCTTTCTGCTGGGGTTGCACTGATTACATGCTCCCCCAGAAGAGTAGAGCTCCCATTTCCTCATACTCTTTCCCAGACACCACCAACAACCTGTATAATCGCTGATGATCTGGTTGGTGACATGCTGTATCTCAGTTGAGTGAGACTGGGCAGCTAAATGTCCATACATTTCAGCCACGTTTACTTTCCTACTTTGTAAACTGATTTTCATATGACATTTGAATGCCTACTTGGACAGGTCTGAAAATGGTAGCTATGCAGGTGAATGGTGGGAAATCTTGTCACAGAGAAGGGAACAGGATTTATCACAGTGCAGGAGTCCCTGCAGCAAGAAGGGAGGACTGTTTGCCAACACAGTGTGAGCTGGGCAGTGCTGAACATCACCCGGATCAGAACAGTTCCCCTACATCAGGTCTCCATGCAGGCAAAGTTGTGGATGAGTGATGATTTCAAAGAGACAGTTATTACCCAATAATATGTTCCAGCTGAAAGTAGCAATCAAGAAATAGCAAATAAAAAAATCTTGAAAATATTTGCTACCCTCCCCCCTCCACGATAAGACTTTATAATCTATCAGCACTAAAGAAGGTTAGTGTGAAGTTACTGAATCTACAGAGGGAAATATATGTAGGCAGATAGAGATATGTGAATATACATACATAGTATGTATATACAGAGTATATACATAGTATATATACATTTAATATATAATAGCACATATTATATGTTATTATATATAAATATGTATTATATATAAATATTCAAGTATTTGGTAATTTGTCCTGTGAATTAGCTCAACCATTGATTGTCGTGTGGTAAATTGTTGTGTGGTAAATTGATTTTGTTTTCATTTTTTTATTGTGTTGATGTTGGTTTGCGACACTGTATATGATGTAGAGTCATAGGATCACACCCTGCAGGTGTATGTCACCACATGACACGCACCACCCAGGCACCCATAGTGCTCCACTGTCAACCATTGTGCCATCCTGCCCACTCTCTCCCCCTCTCCTTCCCTCCCTCTCTCATAGCCTCAGTTCTATAATCAGTTATCCAGCGGTTCTTATTAATTTGGTTTATCTGTTTTCTTTATCCATATTACATGTATCAGTGACAATATCTGGTATGTTTTCCCCCTTCTGACTTATTTTGCTTAGCACCATGCCCTGCATGTTCATCCATGTTGTCGCATGTGGCAAGAATTCACCTTTTTATAGCTGAGTAGTATTCCATTGTGTATATGTATCACATCTTCCTGTCTACTAATCTGTCTTTGAGTACTTAAGTTGCTTCCATAACTTGGTGATGGTAAATAGTGCTGCAATGAACACAGGAAGGCATATTTTCCTTCATATTACTGTTTTGGCAGTCTTCAGGTAGATACTTAGGAGTAGAATTGCTAGATCACAGGGTAGGTCCATTTTAAATATTTTGAGAAATCGCCTTACTGTTTTCTATAGGGACCGGACTAGTCTACATTCCCACCAACCGTGTACGAAGGTTTCTTTTTCTGTACGTTCTTGCCAACACTTGCTGTTTCTGGTCTATGGGCCATTCTTGTGGATGTGAGGTGGTATCTCATTGTGATTTTGATTTGCATTTGATTTGATTTTGCATTTCCCTGATGATAATGATGAACTTTTTTTTTTTTTTTCCATGTGTCTATTGGCCATTTGTGTATGTCTTCATTGGAGAAGTGCCTGTTTAGCTCTTCTGCCAATTTTTTGATTGGGTTTTTTTTTTAATTGAAATATATGCATTCTTTGTAGATTTTGGATATTAGTCCCATGTCAGATATATATATGCAAATATTTTTTGCTCATTCAGTTTGGTGTTTTTTTGTTTTAGTGATGGATCCTTCACTGTGCAGGAGTTTTTTAATGGAATGTAGGCCCAGTTGTTTATATTTTCTTTTGTTATTCTTGCTGTTGAAGACTTATCTTCAAAGCTATCACTGAAGCCTATGTCATGGAGTGTTTTCTTGTATGTATTTTATGGTTTCAGGTCTTACATCCAAGTCTTTCATCCATTTTGAGTTAATTTTTGTGTATGATCTAGTTTCAAATTCTTTTGCATGTACTTGTCCAGTTTTCCCAACAGCATTTATTGAAGAGGCTGTCCTTTCTCCATTGTATAGGCTTGGATCTGTTACTGTAGACTAAATGTGTGCTTATCCCTGGGCTCTCAATTCTGTTCCATTGATGATCTTTGAGTCTGTTTCTGTTTCTGTACTATACTATTTTGATTATTAGAGTTTTGTAGTATAGTTTGAAAATTAGAGTGTGGTGCCACCATTCTTCCTCTTTTCTTGTCAGGATTGCTTTGGCTATTAAGGGTCTTGCACGGTTCTGTATGAATCTCAGTAATTTTTGTTTGATTTCTTTGAAGAATGCATTGAAACTTCTATAGGGATTGCATTGACTCTTTACATTACTTTGAGTAAAATGGCCATTTTAACAATGTTAATGCTTCCTATCTACGAGCAGGGAGTAATTATGAACTGACTTTAAGATTATATACAACAGCTACGAAAGCAAAACAAACAAGCAAAAAATGTTTCTGCATGTTGTGTGTGTTGTGAATATGTGCTGGGGGGTGGGGTGCTCTTTTACTATGAAAGGCATTTGCTTGCAAATATAGAAAAGTCATTGGTTGGGAATCTTAAACGGTGAGCAAATTTATTTAAACTTTAAATAATGTAATTGATGGGTACGTTGGTAGTTTTTCATTTACTCAGAGATGTAGGCAGTACTTCAAGACTTTGAAATTAGACATGCAGAAAGATTTCTTTCCAAGTCCTTTTAGCTCCTTTCACTATCTTTGGGCAAGCCAAATCTTGAATAACCTCAAGTCCCTTTTGCTGATTGGATTGCCAACACAGATGGGCCTTGATAACCTCAGAGCTGTTAGTGAACACAGTTGTGGCTCCCTCGGGAATTTAAGCCTGTGGGGCCAGTTGCAGCGGCAGGGGACTTTTTAAGTGCTGAGCCATGTGGTGTAAGCACCAGACAAGAGGGCAGCACCTGAAAATGCCCGGGGCCTTGCATCCAGAGGGAAAGAGGTCTGGGAGCCACGTGCATTCAGCTTAAAACAGGAATAAGCACAAAACAATATTAACTTTAGAAATGAGATGAAAGCCCATGTGTGCTAGCTTTCACACAGAAGGGGAGACCCCCCCTCCCACACCCGCCGACCTCCCAGCCCCTTCAGCACTGCTTTTAGATGGAAATGATTCTGTTGAATACTGACACAAAAGGAAGATGCTAGCTCGGTGAGGAGCCTCAGCGAAGAACAATTACATGCAAGTAGGTTACATGAAAATATAGTCTCAAGTGTATGATATCTTCTGAATATTAATTAAGGAAATTATTCTCAGAGCAGCTAGTGTTTAAAACAAGATCTAATCTCCACTGAGTGGGTCTGCCATTCTCTCCCTCAATGTCTAACTTCAAAGGGCTTCGGAGTTGGGACAAATGAGATTATTATTACTTCAATGTAGAGAGGAAACCTATTCTAGCCAACTTGAGAGTAAATTCTAGAATTACACATTACAGTTAATACAAAGAAGAAAAAACTATTCAACATTCATGGATGTCTGTGCGCTAAAATGTTCCTTAACCTTTTTTTATCTGATCTAATCCATCCACCCATAAAAATTGCACATTTCCAATAAAGAGCTGAGAAGGATATGAGAATACGGACCAGCTGAAATGTAATTTTATTAAAGCTGAGGATATAATTTTCTTCAACTTGGGGTCATTAGAAATAACCGAGTGCTTTGAACTGTAGCTAGCGCTTACTACTTCTATGGGCCAGGTACCAAGTGTATGGCTTATACTAGCTCATTAATTTAAAAGCCTTCCAAGACTGTGCATGATAAGCAGACATGGAGAAGCACACACGATAGTTTGTCATAATAGAGTCCCACAGACTGAGTCGCTTTCTTCCCCGTCCTGGAGGCTGGGAGTCCAAGGCAAAGGTGTCAGCAGGGTTGGTCTCCCCTGAGGCCTTTCTCCTCAGCTCGCCCATACAACCCCAGCGTCCTTTGTCCAGATTTCCTTCTCTTACAGGGACTCCAGCCAGATTGGATTGGAGCCTCTCCTACCAGCCTCCTTAAACTAGTTGCCGCTGTGCAGGCCACATCTACAAATACAGTCACAGTCTAGGCACTGGGGATTGGAGCTTCAACACGTGGACTTTGGTGGGGGTTGGAGGAGGAAGCACCCAATTCCACCCCTAACAGGAAGATAACCAGCCTCGGTTATCAGTCCAGGCCAGACATGGAGCTGGGATTTCAACCCTGGCGCCAGAGTCAGGCACTGAACCATCATGCTGTGCTGCCCATAGTTACAGCTGGTGTGAGAAAGGCCCTCTGTCACTCTCAGGAGGATGGCCTGCTGACCTGTTCAAACTCAGGGTCGGAGTTAAAGGCATCTTACTAGAAAGTACCAGTAAAACTGAATCCTATCCACAGATATTTAAGGATGTCCACATGAATTTGGCAGATGTGTATTTAAAAAAAAAGTGGGGGGAAGATAACCAATTACCTAAAGTTAGAATTGTAGCTGCGGTGAAATCAGTGCTGCTGCCATCCGGCTCTCCTCGACAACTGTAACCAGATGTGGGGATGGATGGGTATTGAAGTGCCCAGATGTTGAGCGGATACAGTTACAGGGGCGCGAGTGCAGATGTGAGTAGAGACAGCATAGCTGCAGATGCTGCTGGGCTGAATGTTCGCATGGACTCTGCGGCCCCTGGCTGTGTGCAGGCCACCCTGTGCCAGTGAGCATGGAGGACCAGTGGAGGAGACAGATCTCACCAGGCAGAACCAGGACCCAGGAAATGCAGAGTTCCCCTAGGATGTGGCTTTTCAGAAGCAGCCTGCTCTCAGCTCAGCAAGCCCGCGCCTGGCTTCTTCCTGTGCCGGGCAGGGTCCCACCTGCCAGGCTTTGAGAGGCTGCTTCCCCTGCCATGAGTGTCCTTGACAACCCCTATCCCTACCCCATTCCTGCCTCCTTGTAGGAGAGACCAAGATCACCTCTTCCCCATTCCCCTCCATTCTTCTCGCCATAGTAAGAATTGCTCCCCCACATTTGTTATTTACCGTATGTGTTTTGGTGTCTTTTGCCTTCACATAACAAAATATCTGAGAAGAAGAGGCATGTCTTTTGCATTTTATGTCTGACCCCACGTTGGCGCATGTAAGTGCTCAGCAAGCCATTGGAGAATGGAAGCTCATCTCAGAGAAATGTGAAGTCCCAGGCATAAATTTTCTTCGGTCTGCACACCGCTTGAAAGTAATAATACTGCGTATGTTGTTAACATTGATGATTTCAGAGATTTTGCAGGAAAAACATTGGATTATTGGCCTTTCTTTAAAAATGAAAAGATCTGGCCACACTAGACTTGAAATGAGTTGAAAGCAAGAAGTGTCTGTCTTGTGTAACCAAGACAGACCCTTTGTATTTGCCCAGTCTCTGTTTCCCCACCAAGTCTTACTGCTTCCATGCTGCCTCGTCACTCCGTGATGTTGCCCTGTGGCCCTGGTTTGAATCCCACCCCCGATCCGCACTGACCGCGTGGTCATGACCTTCCTGTGGATCGCCGTTCCAGCACTGCGCTTCCCTGCTTTCCACCGTCCAGTGTTTGTCACACTTCCAGAGGCAGGGGAAAGATGGACTCATGGCAAGGGGCTAAGGCATGATGCTCTCTGCCCCTGGCATATCAGGCATTGGTGCTGGTGAGAGTGGGGCACCGCCCGGGTTGGCATAGGAGCCAGAGACACCTTTTCACAGCCTCCTTTGCATAAGACAGCACCACTGACCACATTAGAGCCACAGGGGAGCAGTTACCACTGGAACTTCCTTTCTGCAACAGTAGCACCCTGTTTAAGGGAGCCGAGAACGGAATTCGATCGGCTCTTATGTGTGCTGCCTGAGGTTTCAGGCGGCCGTACCGGCATGAGCTTTCAACATCGAAAAAACAAATGAAAACTCTCTGGAAATAATAGGAGCACTGTGTCCTGGGACCTGAAGAATAATCTTCCTGGCCATCAGTCATCCCAGCTGAAAGCAGCTTCTTCCTCTCTGCTGGGGCTGAGATGACATGACACAGACCAGAGCCGGGAGCAACATGAGCCCGAGGCTGCGCCCCCCCCCACCGCCAACATGCCACCTGAGACTCTTCCCCTACAGAAGGCATGGCCCGCTTCCTGTGTGCTGTCAGGAGGCACAGGCTAGGAAGGCAGATGGCGCCTCGTGAGCCCCAAATACCTAGATCTGAAGGGACCATCACACCTACATCTGGAGAATTCACAAGAACATGAGCCACGTGTGGAGAATTCTCATAATCCGAAGCCACTTCAACTTCTCCATCCTCAGTCTCTCAACGATCTGAAGCAGTGCACACTGTCCTTATGCCCATTTCACAGATGGTGATGTGGGAGCCAGGCCCGCTAGGCAAGGTCACCCAGTTCATGAGCTGCAGGGAACAATTCCAACTCAGGTCTGTCTCTGATCCCCAAGCCCTGGTTCCGAGCAGTGGAGCAGTCCTGTTTCTTCGCTCCTCATTCACATGCTTCACAAATGTTTATTGAGCACCTACCGTGAGCCAGGCCCTGCCCTGAGTGTTTGGGATGCAGTAGTGAGCCTGCCTGTTGTAGGAATCCTGCCCCTGTGGAAGTCTGTTGTACTCAGTGCATACTGCAGTGTGGCCAGTCTGCATTCCAGCTGTGAAGACTGTTCCTGGGTAGGGAGCCCCAGGGCAAATATGTGAATCTGGGGAGAGGCATGAGCTTAGTTGCTGGATATGCATTTTTAGAGTAAGTTCAAGGAGCTAAAAAAGTTCCTGCTGAACTTGAAAATGAGGTTGGGGTATGTTCTATCAGTTTTTCCTGGAGGGAAAAAAGTCCCCCAATTTTAATTCCCTTCTGAACTCAGCCACATGTTGAGATAAGGAGGGTGGGGTTATAAATCAACTCAGCTCCCTTGGGAGAAAAATTATAGTAATAAGCTTTTAAAAAACGATGATAATAATAAGCTATATGATTTCAAAGTGACTCACTACCACTCCCCCCTCCCTTTTTATTTTTTTTTTTAACAACTGAAATTGATTTTGAAAGGAAAGGCTGTGGAGATTTTTGTAGAATACAATCCAGACGTTCTGAATCTAAACCCTCTCACCAAAGGACTGCAGTTCTGGAGAGCCTGGGCTCAGTTGATAATGTCCCAGTCTGTGCCCGACACACTATACTCGCCACCACATGTCACTCAACAGGCCTGAGAGCTCATGGACGAAGGAAATAAAGATGGAATGATATTAAGACTGAAATCAATACAGCTTTCTTCTCCATTTCCCAATAGCCTCGATTACTTCAAAGAAGCAGATATGAATATAATTAATGAGCAGAACAAACACCGCAAGGAAAATAAATCTGGACCTTGTTTTATGAGCACGGCCAGAATGGATGGATTTAAAATTGCAGACATGTTTGTTGGCAAATCTGACTGCTCACTCATTTCCAAATGGTACAGTGTTTGAGGGCAATCGAAGTTGCGTCAGCCTGGGTGCCCCTTAGGGACAATATCTAGCTGGAACTACTTGGTACCCAGCTAAACAGAGTTCTGGGACTTTGATGTATTCAGCCGCGTGAAATCTTATGCTTGAATCAGTGTTAGGACACATCCTCCAACCAGCTCTCTTTCTGGCTGCATCTGCAAGCTAATACCGCTTTAAAATATGTATATTTTTAGGAAACTGACCAAATGGAATAACAACCGCTCCGAGGAAATTCACACTTGATTCTGGAAAATGAAATGAGAGCTCTCGCTAGGGAATGGGCTCAGAAATTCTGACAAAAGCACGGCCGGCCGTGGTATGGTTCTAACGCCGTCCCTCAGGGGGTGTCCCCCTCCTGGAAATCCCCGCAGACTTCTGGTCTCGGTTTCCTCATCCGTAGTAGTAGGAAGGATGACGACAATAGCACGTGTGTTTATGGGGTATTGATGATGCATTGTTAGGGTGTTCTGAGGGTTCATCCTTTTCACAACAGCCCTATCTGGTGAGTCAGTCATACTCATACTCCCTTTTCATAGATGAAGAGACTGAGGTTTGGGGAGGTATTATGAGCAGCCCTTGCGTGTAAGTCTGTAAAAGCCAGTGTCCAGCAACGCGCCCGACCCCACCAAGTCTCCGCTTTGCAGCGCTTTTTTCACTGGCCAGGGGTGGGGGTGCTCGGTTACCATTCATACAACCCCGGCTGAGTTGATGTGCTCTGCGTCAGCTTCCTGGCCAGTAAAATGACAGTGACAGTAATAATATTTGCCCACTTCTCATCCCAGACTTAGTACATTTGGCATGTAAATGTCAAAAGAAGAGGAGGAAATGAAGGGCAAACTGCTATAGTCTCTCTGTATGGGGGGGAACCGGAAGCAAGTAGAAAAAATTGGTTGTAGTTTCTTCTGACTGGGCGTGCCATTCCCTTTGCTCCTAAACCTTCTCAGGCCAAGGTGGCCAATTTAGATGATGAACTCTTCAGGTTTAGTGTAAAGCTCTGTGGTCAGACAGGAAAGGTGGTTAATTCTTCATGAGTATAAACTGTGAGGAATCACGTCCAAGATTCAGGCTTGGGAGTGACAGTTCAAAAGCCAGGTGATTGACAGTGACTTTCTATCTGGGGGCAGACTCGCTGGTTTGTGCTCTGTGGTGTCCGCCTAGTGTTAGGCCCTTGCAGCAACCCCATTTCTTTCTTTTTTTTTTTTTTTTTAATAGAGGCATTTTTTTCTTTATTTATTTGTTTGCTTGTTTGTTTGTTTTGTTTATACAAGCACTGGGTACAGTCAGAAGCGCGGGAGGGTGAGAGAATTCACCAGAGCCAGAGCGGGGAGCAGAGCAGGCAGAAGGACCGAAGTACACTGCTGAGGGGAGCAGCGGGCGGCAGGAGAGGTCTGCGCGCCATGTGGGACCCTCCTCCGGTGGCCGGGGAGCAGCCGGGGATCGAACCGGCACCGCAGAGGCCGCGGGCAGCTTCGCAACCCAGCGCTCAACCGCTGCGCCACCGGGGAGGCCCAGCAACCCCATTTCTAACCCATCTCCCCTTCTGGCACCGCAGACACGTGAGAATGTCCCACCAAGCAGGGCAGTATCACGACAAGACTCACCCAGACAGACAGAGGGTAAAGAAGAACACTTTGTTCTAGTGACTGTCACCAGAGATACCCAGATGTCTTGAAGTTTTTCTTTAAAATCAATTACAAAAAGGGAAATTGTTTGCAACTCTTGATTTATAGCGAACGGGACATGTGTAAACCTTCCTTCAACTGGCTGCTTGGTCTCTGCGGGGCAAGAAGCCAGCGGAGCTCCAGCCAGGGGATGGGTGTGTCTGAGCAGGCCTGGCCCCGATGACCCCGATTCCAGGGCGGAGGGAACGCACAGCAGTTGTGTGTTTCATGTTTGTCCGAGTAGGGGTCCCAAGAGCAGGGGTGTCCTGGGTGCTCTGCATGCGCCCCAGCAGGAACCAGACAAGACACACGGTCCAGCAAAATCAAAAACACTGGGCCGGGCCACAGGGAAAAACACAGCGCTCCCATGAGCGGAGTCTTCTTTTTCATGTGGTAAGGAAATCTGAGATCTAATCAGCAGCCTTAATTGCAGAGCTCAGGGAGGGATCTCCAAGATCCCCTTCTGCCTTCACCTCCAGGGCTCTCTTGGCCATGTGGGCAAGGTGACAGTAACTTCCTGGGACCAGCATTTGGAACCTGCTGGCCACTGCCCAGAGCGGGGGAATGCGTGTTCCACTGAAATCGGCCAAACCACTGCTGAGCCGGGAGGGGTGGGGGATGAGTAAATCCCACTGAGGCTCCACCCGCTCCAAGCAGCCCCTCTCCAGACCTGCGTGTCTTCCACCTCTGCTGCCTTCCCCCCCACCCCACCCCACCCCCAGTCCTTCTGCCAGAGGACAAGGCTTGGCCTGTGGCACTGTCCCTCCGCCACCTTTCAGGAAGGCGCCTTGCTAAGTCGTGTAGGTGGGAGGGAAGGGTCTGAAAGACTGGGAGATGGGGGAGAAAATGAACCAGGAGAGCAACAGCAGGGGCGTCATTTAGGAGACTTAAAGGAGCTTTAAAGGAACACCTCGATGCTGTTCCCCCTTTATCATGCCA
This sequence comes from Talpa occidentalis, assembly GCF_014898055.3. Taxonomy (NCBI): domain Eukaryota; kingdom Metazoa; phylum Chordata; class Mammalia; order Eulipotyphla; family Talpidae; genus Talpa; species Talpa occidentalis. The sequence goes on from NW_023601322.1 coordinate 97,192,394, forward strand.
GTGTGGCCAGTGTTTCTAAGTGCTAAATTAAATTCACATTCATGCTAGCAGAAGTACACTCTGATGCCCTCTACTTGCTGTTATACAAGACGAGCTTTCTTTTGCGGGAATTAAGACTTTAATAGTGTCTTCTTTGTGTTTTCACCAGTTTAAAGCCAGAGCAAAACATCACCCTCGCAGAGGCTGTTAATGGATTAGCTGGTGGCTTTCGCCGCTTTGCTGTGTTCCTGTCTTTCCCTCTGTTTGGCTCTGTGCTGGCCCCTCTCCTAATTATCTGGTCCTCTTTTTGCTTGATAGCTTTAGAAGGCATAGGGTATTGTCTGAATCCAAATTAAAATTTTCTTTAAGGAAATGAAAAAAGAGGGTTTTCTTGTTTGTTTGATTTTTGCTGTCAGGAGTGGCATACTTCCCTCAGACAAATCAAACAGGAAGACACTAAAAGGCATCTCTGGGCTTTAAGATCTGTGAGGTCTAATCCACCTCGCACTGCCGTGGATGCAATGGGCATTTCAGTGTCTTCTCGACTCAGGATTCCCTCCTGAACTGAACTCATCACACTTGTTAATCTCACACTGGCGATTGGTAGGTTTCACAGCGCCCCAAAAGTGAGACTCCTGTTTAATGAAGCATTTCATTCAAAGATTCACTAGGCTACTAACCACCACCCCCCATTTTCACTGGCATTTGAAGCTAGTTCTTTATTCTTTCACGTGTGGTTTGAACCAGTTTTCCGTGAGCTGTGGCCGCTGCCGAGACGGCTATGAATGGCACTTATTAGGAAGGGAAGAGCTCATGAATTCAGATCATCCTTAATGCTGAAATGAGCTGTAATGAAGGCTGCAGATCAAAGTGCTTGAGGAGCAACAGCAGCTGAATGGGCCTCCGCGCTGGGGTCCAGGCTGCTGTAGAAAAGGATTAGGAAACTTCACTTAAGTAGCCAGAGAGGTGTCCACGGGCTCGCCTGCTCTGCATTTAATTGTTTATGGGCTCCATGGACCAAAAACACTTTCAACAGATACGTAGTCTCCCTCAGAGACAACAGCGTTATCAGATGTTTTCCACAGGGAAAGAAAAGGCTTTAAATTAGCAGCAGCAAGGACAGAAGCAAGGCCATCCTTAACCTCCAGGGAGGGGGGCGAGGGAGGGGACAGTGGATGCCCAGAAGGAGGGGAGGAAAGGCAAAGGACAAAGGAGCGACAGCCACAGGCTGGGTGCCACCTTCCCTCTTGCTCAGAGAGGCACAGCCCCCTTCCTGGGAGACGCATTCCCTCTAGTCCCAAAGACCTGAGAGCGAGAGCGTGAAGCCAGCGCAGCATCAGCGGGTCCCTCCCTGCGGCGTTATGGCAGCAAGCTGAGGGGGGGGGGGGCGGGGAGGAATGGGAAGCAGATGCGGCTGCCTCCTGGCCCCATGGCTCACTCTGCTCCTGGAGGAGCAGTCAAGGAATAGTTGTGTTAAGTCTCTGGAAGAAGCAGAGACAGTTTCTTAGAGGCTGAATGAAAGACGAGTACAAAGAGTTAATTTGAAGCCAATCAAGCCCTGTGTTGGTCTACTGCTTCAGAAATCCCTCTATTTTAACGATGAATTTATTTTCAAAGCAGTGCCGATCCTTTTGAGGGGAATTCCACCTCACACAGCTGCACAACGTGCCCCGCAGTGTTGAGCTTTCTCGCCCACCTGCTTTCTGTAAAACAGCGTGGACTTCCCAGAGCTGAGAGCGTGCCAAGCTGGCGCAGCCCGCCGAAGAGGCGCCCTCAGCCTGCAGGCACCTGAGTGTCAGGGAGCACACCACAAACCCCTGCAGAACAGGCGGAGCAACTCGGTGGAGCCACACAACCACATGGCAAAGCCGCAGACTCCCTCTCACCTTGCAAAGGACCCTCTTGAATTTTCTCTGGTTGATCTGTTAACCTAACTTGGCTTCCCCTGCTGCCCTGTTCAAAAGCAACTGCGTTGAAAATAATATTTGCAAAAATTTTTAAAAACATCACACCTGAAAAACCCTAAACAAAATTCCTATTCCGTATTCCAAGTACAACTCCCGAAGAGACTGGAGGATTCTATCTACTTTAACTGGGAGAGACTTCACATGTTTGTTTTGAAATCGCAACCAGCCATGACTTTAAAAGCTCCACTTAATAGGTTTTGGTTCCGCTTCCCCCCCTTCTTTATTCAAATACATCTCATTGTAAGGTTCTGAAGTTTAAATGTGGTTGCTACTCATTTGGTTATCAACAAAGCACTTCTCGATTAAATAGATCAAGAGGCTGTCCTTTTGTGCCCTTGAGGGCATGCCCAGCTCCCTGGACCGGGGGAGCATGAGATCTGACCTCGGCAGTGGAAGGCGCCCTGCTGCCCCTCTGTAAGAGAGTCCTCCTGCCCGCTTGTAGGAGGCCCGTAGCTGCTCTCCACGGCCAGGGCGAGCACAGTAAACTGGAAACGCTGTACCCGGTTACCTGTTTTATCTTTATGATTCACTGGGGAACTGCGCTTCTAAAGCAGGTAGTTCATTGTACATGGGGTCACCTTTATTCTTTTCTTCTCTTGCAACTCTGGAGGCTAACGTTCCACATCTTGAAAGTTCTCTCGAAGTTGACCAAAGATCTCCGATAAGGTGATGAACAATCAGTGCGGGTGGGCACTGGTCATCACGGTGTTGGTAGAGCTGGACCGACGCCATTGAGTAAGGCATGAGCCGCCACCCTGGAGCATCAGACTTCATGTGCTTGTTCCTTCTGACTTGCTAAGACTGTGACTAATACAAAGATCACCATTTATACTGTCATAGAATTTCAGAATCTGTCCAGTGCAGCTCCCCAGGGTTATTCACACAGCAACTTAAAGGTTTCCAGTGGAGCAGTGTGCCGCTGTGGGTATACCCATGGTTGCTATTGAATGCATTCGCGTGTGCTTGCCCCTGCACGCTTGCGAGGAGCAGAAATTTCAGGACATGTCAGTTCCACTGCCTGCCTTAATGTCACGGTGGATCCAGCAGTGACCATCTGCTCACAGATGCAGGCTGCCAGGCGGGCAACCTCTGCAGACACAACGCGTTACAGAGAACATTTCCAGGCACGGGGGAAGTGACCACACAGTGTGGCCTTTTCCCCACACGCTGCTTCTCCCTTTGCCATATGCCAGCTGGATGTCCTTGAGTTATTTAACATACAGTGTTGTCACCTGGATAGATTGTTTTCATTCAGTTGTCCGAAATATTTCAATGTATTGCCACTGTGGGAGCTGACTTCCTACTGAAAAGTGGAAGCATGATCAAAGCAGAAGTTTTAAGTTTCTCTAATTCTGCGCCTCATACACAGAATCTGCTTGTTGGGGATGTAAATGAAAAAGCCCTGGGACATTTGATGCGTTACCTTCCTTTGGCCAAGAGATCATTCTAGAAATATCAGGGCAACAGTTCATATTGTGAGAATCTCAAAGTTGTGCTATGAATGTTTTAAGGATTTGCTTATGGACTTTGGGTGGACTGGATGACTCACACGGTGCCTCAAAGCCGAGCACAGCAGGCACTTAGCATGGTGAGGCAGAATTGACTTGCTCCCCAGCATCCATCCCAAATGTTCTCCATTGGTCAGCATCTGTGCATTTGTGTGGGGTTGTCTACCTGTAATCCAACTCTGGGGATGGGCACTAGATAGTCCTTGCCAATCAGTATAATCCTTTATCCACAGTGATTGGTTCAGAGAAGGCATGTGACTCAAGCTGGTCCAATAAGAGTGAAGCCCAGACTGCTGTTTGCTGATTGGACACGAATTTTTCATCATTCTTGACAGTGGCATGCAGATAGGAGCCTCAAAGTGAAACAGTCATTTTTCTTCTAGGCGAAAAACCAGTCTGAGACTCAAGGCAGTACCCAGAGGAGAGCCAAGGCGGAGGGAAGTGTAAAGAAACAGGGTCCTGATCAGCCCATACTGAAGCTTGCAATAACCCTGGCCTTTCTCAGTTATGTAATCGAACAGATTATTTCTATTGCTTGAGCCAACTTGAGCTGCAGTTACTTGCAATCACAAGCTTCCAAATGAACACAAAATGGTTCAGTAATTATTTGTGGAATGATTGCACAGTGGTATGCATTATAACTTAGTCCACACAAAAGTGTAGCACTAGTAACCACCACATTTCTGTTACTAAAGTTTCTACCAGCAGCACGTTCCAGAAATGACTGAAAATTGTGAGGTATTCTATTTCCCCTCCATGGTAATAGACCATTGCCTGGAGAGTAAATGGACAGAAAACGATGTTATCAGTTCCTGAAAGGTTTCTGTGTTTCCATAGAAATGGCAGATGTTGCATGTACTTGCGACAGTGAGGCACAGAGTTAGACTTCCCCTAATGGTGCCCCGTGAGGAAGACGAGAACGACTCGGGGGTTTGTGATGGATTTGTTCTAGACCATCCGTCCTCTCTGTCGCCCCCCCAGTGACCGATGGCCCACAGCCAGGAGGCCGCTGAGCGGGACAGACCCTCGATGGGTCATCTCTCAGCAGACTTCACTGGCCCTCTCAGGCAGCCCAGAATGTGAGGCGGCCCAGAGCCTGACCTCTCTGCTGTGGCTCCGAACCGCGCGGGGGACGTGACACGTGCTGGCGCGTGTCCAGCCCCTGACACCCGCTCGCTCTCCCTCTCTATTTGTGGAATAGTGAACGATGACAATTTATGACTTAAGTCTCATTTGCACTGGCCTTACTGTGAGCTGCGTATGAGAAGTAGAAGGAAGTGAAGACATAATTTAGTTAATTTGGGTTTTCCCCCAAGCTGCTCTTTGATCATCTGACACTCGTCAGGTTCCCGCATCCTCTAAACTCCTCAGGATGCCTGCACACACCCGCGGGGCTACAGGGAGAGGAGAATCAGGTGTCTTTAGCCCAAAGAATATAAATGACCATTTTTTGTTAACTGTGAGATCTTGGGAAAGTCTTACCCGTGTATGCTTCAGTTTCCTCATCCCTTAAGAGAGAGAGAGGCGAATTGTGAGTGAGGCTTGTTGGGCTGTGTGTGATGCAGCCGAGGATCTTGGAGAGCAACAAGAGAGAGGGCAAGGCCAGGGCCCATGGCCCTTCACACGCCTGTGAGTGTTGAGGGTTTCGGGGCTGACGACTGGCTCAGATCCCAGCCCTGGGTTTCCTAGCTGCGTGATCCAGGGCAAGTTACTTGCATTTTTTCTGCCTCATTTCCTCACCTATAAATAGAGGTGATGATGATGTTTCTTTATAGGGTGAGTGAGGATTAAATATATATATATATATATATATATATATTTGTGTGTGTGTATTTACACATATATACATATATAGCTAACCTGGCACATTAAATGCTATATAAATGTTAGGTGTTATTTATTTTATATTGTTGTTCCCTGTAATGTTTAGGTTTAAAGGGTTTGAGAAGCTCTGCTGCCAACAAAACAAAAATACTTAAATTTCCAAAAGTCTCCAGGGCCTTCAGCTAGGCAGTGATGGGGCGTGCTGTTGGTGACTCCAATGGGTGGGGATGGATAGCCCTCGTCGGGGCACTGGCCCACAGCTCCCCACCGCCACGGCCGTCCTGCTGTCTCCACTGTGTTCGGGTAGCTGGGCACAGTGGGCTGCCCTCTGCTCCACGCCTCGCTCCTGAGCTTGCTTTTTCTTCTGGAGATTATTCTGCAGTTCCATTCAGATGGCCTCTGCAGCTCTGGGTGGCTGCTGCCCTGCGCTAGACAGAGCAGGGCTCCGTGGCTAATCGCCTGCATTCCTGTGAAGACTGAAGGAAAAGATAAATTTCCCTTACAGTCAACATTTCAGGGAAGGCCTTTTCTTAACAGAAAATAGTGAATATCTGAAAAGCTAGAGACCTCAGGCAGTTTAAAATTTGCAAGGAAGGAGTGCCTGGCAGTTCAACTACTTTAAAATTCCTCTCCTGAAGATTCCCCTACCACGAGTCTAAATAAAACTTGAATGACTACGGTCATTATCCACACTAATCACCTTGCTCAGAAATTTCTTTATCGGTAGTTTCACTTCCCTTTCCTGCAGGAGAAGGTTTCAGGTACTGAATCTCAGTCTCTGGAATTGGAACTATGGTCCAATCTGGTTTGGGACTCGCTGTAATCTCTTCACACCCTGGCCTGGGCATAGATACCCTCTTCCTACAAGTCCCATCCGGTTTCCTCCCAAGCGTTGCGCTCCTATCTCCTTTGACATCCGGCATTTACAGGTTTTTTTTACTATTTGTTTTCCCTCTCTTTCTCCTTCTTCCGTGCCTCCCTCTCTTCTCTCTTTCTCTCCTTGTATTCATTCAGTATAATGGAAAGAAAAAATGCTTTTGCTTCCTGAGGACTAAAGTTGGACAGGGCGTCTCTGTCCCAGAAGTATGCTAGGATTAATCCAATTTGCAGGGGCCTGCAGCAGCTGTAAATATTTATGGGCAACCGAGAAGAAATTGACCCAAGCACAGAAAGTAAGGGAATGGGGCAGAAGGACAGCCAAACACCAGTGACCCCAGAGTCACTCCCTAGGCGCCAGGTGCAATTAGCCTCTGGGGCCTCCCTTTTGGGGTGGGAAGTGGCAGGAGGGCTGGGGATCTGTGGGCATCAGGAGTAGAGGAAGCTTTCTCTCTCCCTTCCCTCTGCTCCAAGCCCATTTCCAACTGCCCTTCGGTTGGAGGCCATAGGGACCGACTTAGTAGTCAGAAAAAAGCATCAGACACTCCCCACAGCTCCATCCTGCCCATGCCTGTCTGAGAAGAGCCACCTGCACATCTGGGGAGGAGACAGACCTCATCATCCGCTACCTACCCGCGTCCTCGAAGTCTCTTAGAAAATGCCAAGGGAGTCTTAGTTATTTCCACACTTGTACCCAAGCACGTGTGCATTGTTTTGAGGTCTAGGGTTTGAGAGTAGAAATGTAAAAAGACACAGGAGAGTTTCTAGAATATTCTCTTTTGTAACAAAGCAGACAGAACAATTTAGAAATTAAAATGTTGGTTGGTTACCAGATGGTTTATCACCAGAAATTGTTACAGAGGAAAACTTTTACCAAGTGGCCACCAGCCCTTTCTTGCATTCTTCTGTGGATGGGGAACTCACCACCACTAAAGGAAACGCAGTCATTTTGGCCCAGTTTTGTTGATTAGAAACATATTTTGAAAGGCAGAGAATATCTGCTGCCAGCTGCATATAGTTGTTGATCTATTTCTTGGGTCTCAGGGCCCAGCCCAGTACCCTAAATTCTCTTCTCTTGGCATTATTCTCCATTGTATTAGTCTTCGGAAGAGACACGGCCCTCCTTCCTGGAAGCTGAAGGGGACTGGACACTCCCTTTCCTCAGTCACAGTCAGAGTCAGCTAGCACATGGCCAGGGCAAATGCTTAGTAGGATTTCGATATAAGAGGAACAGAGAGCCAGAGGCACATCCTGAGAGTACCTGAGCAGGCAGAGCAGTGGCCCCTACACATGAGCAGTGAGGTGCAAGCGGGGCCCTCTGCTATCAGCCTCACTTGGCTATTGAGTATCTCCCCCCCCGCCATCCCAGGTTCTCCATTCTCCTGATGACACTGCAAGTCACCCAGTAACCTTCCAGCACACTTCCTTTTCTGACTAGGTTAGCCAGGTCTATTTCTGTCATTAGCAACCTCGAGTCCTGGCAGAGAAACTCTTCCTGCCTTTCGTCTCTATTTCAACCTCGCTACTTCCTCCTGTCACTTTTCTGGGTGATTCTGTGTCCTGTCTTCTGAACACTCTCATTGCTCACCTGTCAGTGTGTCCTGCTGTCATAATGAGACACCCTAATGTATACCCTAGTGCAGCGGGACGCACAGGTCTAGAAACTTCTCTCTTTCTAGACCTGCATCAGATTCCTCTATTAGTATTAGTGCTACCTTGGTTTACAGCCACACTGCAGTACACTGTTGGCCTGTACTGAGGCAAATAAAATCCCAAGTTCTTTTTCTACATATTATAGTTAAGATGTGTGTGTATGCATTATAATTTAGAAGTCCCAGGAAATTAAGAGTCAGAATTGCTCTGTGTTGGGGGATCCCAGATTCCCCAATATTTAGGTCCCTGCTCTGTTTCTTCTAATAGCCTAGTTCATACCCATTTCCCCAAAGGTGAGTTTCTGGCCTGCCCTCTCCCTGTATCTACAGCCTCTTGGGGAATTGGATAGCCTGACCTGAACCCCGTGGTCCCAGCACCGAGGTTCCTTATGAAAGCCACCAACAGGCACGGCCACCAGTGAGCCCCTGTTCAGTCCCTGCTTCAAACGTGCACACAGGATGGCAGATCAGGAGGTTACTGGGTGGCTGTCAGCCCATTCTTTCCCTTGGGGACAGATCTTCTAGTGCATGTAACCTTCAGGTGTGTCTCATAACTAAACCCCATATTTCAGTGCCTTTTCCTGAATAATCTTGGACGGGGGCGGGGGAGTAGGGGGTAAAGATGTGATTACGTCATTGCATCCTTGCCCAACGGAGATGAGCTGCTTACGACTAAGGAGCTTTACCTAGTTTGTGTTCCTCATGAGCTTCTATGGGAGATATTGTCCTAATCTTAGCGGTCAGGTGACTGTGTCTCAAGTGAATAAACAGCATCATTCCAGTGGGGGGAATAGAGGGGCTTAAGAATCAAATGCTGTGCCTCCCCCAAAGTCTCCTGGCCCAGCTCTGACACTATTAATGGAAGTGAAGTATGTGGAGGAGAGAGTGGATGCTGGAAGGTGGCACAGTCCCTTCTGAATCCGTCTCACCGTGTCAGCCAAGCGTGTGACTCTTAGGGGTGACACAGAATTCATGCCACTTCCAAGAAATAGCCTTGCCACTTCCTCGACCCTGTATTTGAAAAATAGGGTCCATATACTCAGGCAGTCATTCATCCAGGTGGTCCTAATCCTCGAAGGACTTAACTGAAGGTCATTTCACCAAGACTGTGACACACATGGGGCGAGAGGGTCCCCCCAGTCCCTTATCAAACACAGCTTTGACAGAGGACCGAGGAGCCCGCTGAGCACCAAAAATGCTAAAACAAGAGCAGATTCCCCTCTTTGTGTCCTCACAGTGGTTAAGCTGAAAGCTGCAGGGAGAGCTGGGACCTGCTTGGACAAGTCTGCCGCTCCCTCAGACTTCTCTCCAAGAGGGCAGAGCACTTTGTAGGTACACATGGTCTGAAGACTTAATTTCAGTCAGGAACTTGAATCATTTCTGCCACCACACATTTCTATAAAGTGCTTACAAGTAGAAAAATTGTCCAGTTCAAGTCTCGTTTTATTGATTCTGCCAAATTGGAAGGGGAGGATGATGGAGGTCAGGTAACCTGCAGACCGGTGAGAGCTGGTGGCATCGTGTTGGCGGCAAAGCGACACCCACTGCATCGGCCTGGTGTTGTGTTGAAACCTCCCTTCCTGGAACCACAATCGTTACCACTTTGGTGGCAGAAGGAAGATGTTTATCCTTCACAAAGACTGCAAGCCTTCCAAGCCTTTATGTAATCTCTCCGGCCACCGGGGAGCCAGCCACATGGCGTCTGCAGAGCAGAGAGGCCTGCCTTCTCAGACCAGGCATGCCCCACCAGCCTCCAGCAGGAGCAACAGGTCGCTTCCCTGCCTGCGGTGGCACGGAACCCGAGGCCCTCGCTGCAGCTTCCCAGCCAGGCCTGACAGTAATTTGTACCTCGGCTTGCACGGGCTCTCCTACTGTCTGCAGTTCTGTTTGTAAAGTGAGCAGTTTGCTCTTGGTCGCGCAGCATCTCTGTGAAGTCAGCCGTGAGGGCGGCTCACCCAGGGGGACAGCTGGTCAGTGAAAGCGCCAGCCTGATTCTCCAGACCCCGCTTGCGTCCTGGAAGTCGTTTTGTTACACAGAGCAGCTCTCCAGAAGCCAAACGCCGCTTCTCCATGTGTGGGATCTGCAGCAAGAGAGACATCGCCTCAGAAGCAGGCATTTTTGACGCGATGTCTGGGAGGGCCAGGCAAACACAGGGCCCTTCTGCGCAGCCACTTTCTTTTGAAAGACTGTGTTTTCTTCTTTTGAGAGACGGGGCGTGGGAAGGGGGGTGGGTGGGAAGAGGTGGCAAAAATTTGTCCTAGCTCACACTCCAGGGGTGAAACAAACCAACACGCTTGTCAAGTGATAAAGACAGGGCGAGGAAATCAAAAACCACAGCCGATGCTTATTGCCTCAACGGCTGCGACATTATCTCACCACTCATTGAGAACATATGTTCGACACAGAGTGAGGATTCGGGGTCCCAACCGGGCTCCGAGCACAGAGCGGGAGAGGTGAGAAACGTCGCCCGGAGAGGCCCATGTGACAAATCCTCCAGAAATTCCAAGCTCCGCCCTCCCCTGCCTTCTTGCTCCCCGCGGGCCACTCCCAGCTCTGCACGTCGTCGAGCTCCTCTGTGTGTGATCAAGGACCACAGCGAACACTGTCGCAGCTTCAGCTACCTGTGTTCAACATTGGCGGAGAGGGAGTCATGCCACCTTCCTCTCCTCCTTGGCCCCCGGCCCCAACCTCCCAAGGCCAGGAGAAAAGGTGCAGACTCACTCTTATCAAGCGTTCAAACGATTTCTTGGGAACGCCACACTTTGTTCTATTCTGGCTTCCTTCGTGAGGGGTGGGAGCGGCACATCTTCAAACGCCTGCTGGTTTAAATGGTGACAGCTGCATGCAACGGGCTCGCTCACAGCCCGCCTGGTGTGGTGAGAGATAACTGCAGGGCAGGACTTCAAAGGGAGACCACTGCAGCCATTCTGACAGCCCCGGCCGCCGCCCCCAGTTGGTGGCTCTGTGCTTGCAAAAAGTGAGCCCGGGAAACTAAGAAACGAGACCGTTCCCACAGGCATTGGCAAGAAGAAGCCTGCTGAGTGCTTTCCCGAACACATTTGTCCTAGACAGGTGCTTCAGTCTTGAGCGGATGGTGAGAAGCAGTTCAACATTACATTAGTTTGACCAACATCCTTATTTTAATAATGGATTGATTATGCACCAGGTTTTAAAAGACAGAAATGAGCTAGGATTGCTTGTGCATGAGTGTGTGCGTGTGTGTATGTATTTCTCTGAGGTCATCTAAATTACCCGTCTTTGCAGAAATCATTTATTAAAACTTGGCTCTTGTTATAATGTCTGGTGGCCTTTGATCTTCGACTAAGAAGCCGTTAGGGGAGAAACTGTCACACGGAAGATTCAAGAGATGACTTGAAATCCTCGGTTCCTTGCGATGGGTTGCACAGATGGCTGTTTAAGGAACCACATTAAAGAACCGCCGTGAAAGGTAGTTATTTCCTGTCTTCTCCATCTGGCAGGTCCTAACGAAATACACCCCAACACTCACTGTGGCACTGTGTAGACAGGGGCGACTGCTGACACGGTGGGTGAAGCGCTTCACTTTGGCTAATTGCCACCCCCCCCCCCACCGCTCTGCCACCCAGCTCAGCCCCACCCCTTCTTCCCCACGTCAGCACCCTAAGTGAACGTGGGCAAATTGACCTCTCAGCCTTGGTTTTCTCATCTGTGCAATGGGAATGAAAATGTCTTATAATCAGGGCAGTAACTCCTTTTTGAAGTGACCAGGTTGAGTTGACTCTGCACCTTAAAAGGCACCCCATTAATCATTAAGTTCTGCCGTGTTCATATGATGGCATATACAATACCCACCAAAATAAGACCCGAGGGCAATGTTGTATTGTGATTGTTTAGCGACAAGAAGTGTGTTGAAGAACACATGAGACAATCCATGTGAAATAATTAGTTTCGCGTCATCACACCGTCAGCATTTAAAACATTGGCATCGTTCTCCTTTCCCTCTCCTCTGTGTCCAGATCGAATGCCATCTCCCTTAGGAAGCTCGGTCCCGTCGTCACCACCAGAAATCCTCTCTCCTTACAGCTCTCTGCAGACACCCAGCCTTTTATACTAATCGTTACATGCCTTGGATTATAACACCTAGTCCCCCTTCTTAGACTGCAACTTGAAAGGGAGCCTAACAGACCAATCACAGTGTACACATGATGGAACAGAACCAGAGATGTCGAAGACTTGGGGGGAAAGTTTTATTGTAACTGTTAAGTGAAAAAAGTAGCACAGAAAAGTGTTAATAAGATACATTTGCAAGCAATAAAACCGAATCCCCTTCGCATTAACATCTACACGCAGGCGTGTACTTGTGCGCACGCACTCGCATGCAGAGGAGAAGACCTGCTAGAAAATATACCAAACAATAACTGATGTTGCTTGGGCATAAGATTATAGCCAATTTTAATTCTCTTCATACTTTTTTTTTAAAATTTTCCATTTTTGCTAATCAGGAAAGCAAAAAATAAGTACTTTTTAAAAGGGCAGGTGGTTAGATATGAATAGGAAGTTTAAAAAAAAAAAAACCCCAAGGGATTAAGGAGAATTTCATGAGTTTCCAATGTCCTCTGTTCATCTAGCAAACATTTTTAGAATGAGTACACAGCTCCGATAATGCTACGGGAGGAAACAGATTTAAGAGAGGTCCTGATCTCAAGAGGCAATGACAGTTAGCTGGGGAGGTGAGACATACAATTCGGAGCAGTAATAGAATGTGACGAAAAGCAGAGGAAGTGACAAGATCAGCGACTTCAATAGTGAGGCCGCCAGCGGGGATCGTGTCCTGGCCAGGAGTGGCTTCGCAGACAGGCTTCTGAAAGACAGCACAGGCCCATGGCCACGCTGACTTTTACTCGCTTAAAGAAGTCAGCAAAGAATTGTCTTTTTATGGTGTGTCTTTTCCCTGGGGACGTGCTTGGTTGCTTCTCCCTGCTGCTTGTTTTCTGCTTTGTCCTACGCGTTGGGACACTGTGTCGCTGGTACTGGCCGAAATCTCTTGGTGTGTTCTTTCTGGGATGTCGGAAACTGGTGGTCTGTTTGGAATTTGATTTTATTCATCTTTGTTACTTGTTGTTTGTGTTTATAGCTATATGCAGTATATATTTAGAGTCAGCAGAAAATGTAAATTTTGCTATGCAAAATAGAGTTTAAGTTTAGTATTGCAATATATTAGCCTGAAACTGTATTTATCCCTTATAATTTATTTGTTCATTAATAAATATTTTTCAGCACTGTAAAAAAAAAAGGTCAGCAAAGAAGTGATCAAAGTGTGCCCACCCAACCTAACATTTTTATTTAAATCATTTATTCAGATGTTTTCCCCCAGAGTCGCTAGCCAGTAGCAGAAGAGTTTATGTGTGCATCCTGTCAACTTCTGGTTGACACATGGTGAAATCACAAAAAGGAAAGCAGGGGACAGAGAAAGGGGGCCTGCGTGTCTGAAACAGGTCTCTCCCCCCGCCCCCATCCCAAGAGATTTGTGAAATTTTATTTTTAAATGTTGACCTATTTTAAATTCTAGGTCAATTTTTTTGGAAATTAAGATTTTCCTATACTCTTTCCGAATAGAAAATTTATCTGATCTTCTCAAAGCTAATAGAGAAATTTAATCCTCTATTTTGTTCTAATCAAAATTTTCTGTAATTTTTTGCAAAGCATCTAAGTGGAATTTGGTGTCAGGACACCCCAACTTATCTTACATACACAGATGGGACTAAAAAAAGTTTTACATTGTTGAAAATTTGGTCTATTTTTAAAGTTTTTAGAGTCTCCATCCTACTGACTAGTAGAAAAGGTGATGATTTCAAACCATGGCAAATCCAAAGAGGTGGTAATTCCTTTGTAACACATGTAGAGAGGGTAATAAGAAAGAGGAGTGGCATCCCAGTGACCCTTTGAAGTGAAAAAATTGTATCGCTGCTGTCAGACGCGGTCACGTAGAAGCAGAACAAATATGCAGCTTGATGAGAAATCTTACTTAACACAACCAAGTAGATCAACTTAATCAAAGGTGGCATGTGGGCCAGAAATTTGCTTTCAAGAAAATAAGAGACTTCTTTAGTGCAGGCCAGAATTTTTTGATACTTCCCACTAACTCTCCAAGCAGAGACTTGGGTTTTCAGATGCTTTCAGGAGGCTCTCCACATCAAAAAGCTCGCTAAGGAAATACATGTTTCTGGGCTCTGGAGAAAACCTGCTGCTTAAATAGATGTTGCTGCTACCTTCAGCAACAGTTTTTGTGTGTTTTTTTTTGTTTTGTTTTGTTTTAAATCAGGTTCTTAGATACAGTGTTTGAAGGTGGATACACTTAATTACTCCCCCTCTCCGTGGATAGTCAGGGGCGACCATAACATCCCAGCTCCGAGTTCATCCCATCCCACAGCACCAAGTGGCTTCCAAACCGTTTCAGCCAGTGGAGCCCAGAGCCAGTGGCAGTTGAATGTCGACTGCAGCTGAGCCCTTCCCCGCAAGCTGGGGCTTCCCCAAAACTCCTGTTTCAAAGACCAGTCCGGAGACTGCCTAGCACTCAGCCAGAAGCTTGGGCAGATGCTGGAGATGTCTTAGCCCAAGAAAGCGTAGATTTACATGGCTTAATCTTATCACCCTTTGATTTACAGAACTGAAACTAGAGCCTCCAAGGCAGTTTTCCGAAAACACTTTCTCACATCATTAAAAATATGCATAATATCATCAGTTCCCATTTATCGCTTCCGTATTTCTAGTAACTGGCATTGTTGTTACTTCAGGCAAGCCAGAAAATAAGCATGCCAGGAGCTGACATGGTGTGTTCTGTCACCAAAACAAAAACGCTCATGCTGATAAGTGTCAGGTTGGCTTCGTTGTGGGTTTTCCCCTTCCTCCTGTGATCTGCAGCTTGTCTTCTACTGTCAGTATGGGCTGAAGTGTCGAGCAACACAAGTTGCTGGAGTCCCCTGTGAAGCTGTGCTCCCAAGGTCGCAGGTTTATCAAGTGGCCACAGCTGACGCAGACGAGGTGCAGTGATCGAGGAATGTTCCTAAGTAGTTGATATTCCTGGGAATCGTGCATCTGGCATATTCATCGTGGAGAGAGGAAAAGACAGGGCCGTTTCTTGCGATTGAAGCCCTGGGTGGTCAGGACAGCTTGAAGGAGGGGGAGAGGAGACTTTCTCAAGTAGCAGAGGACAAACAGAAATGGAGGTGAGGGAGAAACGTGGCAGAGGAGGAAGGGCGGTCATGGCGCTGCGGAGGAGAGCCTCTCCTGCCGTTCCCCCACCTACACACACGCCTCTGAGCCTCTTTTTCTTCTGCCTGCGGATTCTGCCAAACAATTAGGGAAAGCCATTCTCTGGGGGAGCCCTTTTCTCTGGACCCCATCATCCCTAACCCTAATACACATCACTGCTTTTGTAAAAGAGGAGCTGCTACTGGCCTCAGGTCTACACAGCTGTGCACGTGACTTGTCTTGACTGCCGCCTGCCGCCTCTGTCTGCACGCTACCTGAGGCGTGAATGAGTGGGCACACACATTAGACTCTACCACCTCGGGGGCAGGACTGCCAGACATTCACCTCAGATTTCTTTCCTTTTCTTCCTGGCACGCAGCCAGAAACACTTTGGCAGAGAGCCATTCTCTCCAGGCCCACTCACCTGGGGCTCTTCCACGAGCTTGGAATAGGCCCTTCTTGTGTTTCAACCATAATGCGTTTTGGTGCTATTTGTGACAGCAGTAGAGCCTAACTTAAATACACCCCCATTCACATTTTATATGAACACGCACAGCCCCCCCATCAGCACAGTTATCTTCAGAGATCTTTTGAAAGTGAGGAAAGCATTTAATGCTCTAAGAGCATATTAGATCTCAAGAGGATTTGCAGTTGTCAAAACACCTTCATGTATATTCTCTCACATTCGTACTACCAGTTTTTCAAGACAGGCAATATAATTTACACATAAGCTCCACTGAGCGAATGAAGTGCTTTCCCTATAGTCACACTGCAGAGAGAGTTCTGGATAGGGCCTAGATCCAGATGTGTCTGGAAGTCTTTTCCCCCTACTTACCAGGGAACACTTAGCAAAACTCAGCTCCAGCCTCAGCCTCTGCCTCCACTGAAGGCCCTCCACCTCCACCCGCTAAGAACCAGCTGTTCTTTTGTAACCTCCCGGGCCCTGTACAACCACCCATCAGTCCTTCCACATCTTCCTGGACTTTGTTATTCCCATGGACCCTAAGGGCCCGAGTGAAGGAAGCAAGTTGTTACCCCTCAGTCACTAGCCCAGCACGTGACTCCGAGTCCACCCCTCAGAGCGTCGCAGTGGTGACTCCTGTGGCTCCAGAAGTATGAGAACAATTTGAAAGGAGGCGTGTGATGGTGCAAAAGCAGTGTTTCCTTTGATAGAATTTAAGCATGATTAACAACCAAACAAATGTTTAGAAGCTACAAATGAATCAACTAGGCCTTCCTAATTTCGAAAGCTAGCTGGAACACATGATTCCCATTTTGGTTGGAATTGTTTGAATTTGCTTAGACGAGGTCAAGCTAGACAATAGGGATGATATAAATACTCCTTAAAAAACATTGAAGTGCAACTGCGCAAGTGTGCACATGAACATGCACGCAGAATCATCCAGCCGCTTATTCATAAAGAAGAGAAGGTACTGTCTCTAGTCTCTCTTTACTTTTGATCTCACTCTTTCAATGTGTTACCTCCTTGAAATATCCAAGTAAAGATAATTGAAGTTGAATTCTTCCCATGACCCCACAACCTGCACAAATTAGGAGCAATATGTCAACCTCGTGGGCCTTGATTGTAAGGAAGGCACCTTGGAGTGGAGGCATTCCCTCTCCATGGGCATACACACGGTCAAGCTTACGTCCTGTAGCCTTAAAATCCCAGCAACAAAACTATCAGAAAGGACTTGCTTCTTCCCATCAAGGATCTTAAGACTGTGAATCAATGTGCTGTGTTGGTAAGGGCAGACAAAAAAGGAGGAAGGATACTTTGTTGAACTATGTGGGAAATTCTAAAAGACCCACCATTTGTCATTCCCAGGAATAAAACTGGGAAGGGTGATCAGAACTCTTGCCAGTGTTAGTTTTCTAGAACATGCCTTAGGCATCGTGAGCAAGAAAGAAGGGAAAATCAACTGGTGAGCACTCCTGGCTGAAAGACAAGATTCAAATAAGCTGTTTAGCCTTTGGTTCAGCGTTCCCAAACATCATAAAGATCTTAGCTCTTGTAAAAGACAAGCCAGTTGTTTACAATAGACTATTCTGGAGGGAGTGGGTGTGTCTCATGAGGCAAATATTTGCCCATAGGAGGTAATAAAAATGTATTAAGCTCTAACCCATAGCTGTACGTGGTCATCAATGTGATTAGCTCACTCGAGTCTATTTTAAGATCCTGTCAGGCACAAACATTAGCAAAAACCTGGCATTTCTCCTTAAGAATATATAATTGACCTTTCAAGTCTGTAATCTCGTTTATCAAAGCGGATGGCAGGGATTTATGCAGAATAGTTTGCACACCTCTTTGATTTCTGCCCCCTGAGGACCAAACACGCATCCCACCCAATCCTGTTTTATTTTTGCCATATCCTGTGTTGTTGAATGGACCTCTTGTAAAAATGCAATGTAACACCCCCCCTCCGGTTTTTTTCTGAAATTCTAAACAAATCTGACATCAGTTTCGTAAAATCTGCAGTTCCCTTACATTCCTCAGGCAGACTTTAAAGGTCACTCTTCTAAAGCGTCGGGAAATCTGTTTGCTTGGGCAAGAGCCCACGTGGGCACAAGCAAGAAAGCTGTTTGATGGCGAGTTAAGAGACTGGAGGGGCAAACTTGCACTCCTGAGCATGACAGAGGTAGTGGTGGGTGGGTGGGCATGTCCAGATCTCACATTACTTCACTCAACTACCCTTTGCCTATGTAGTACCTTTTAACTAAGTTTTCTGGCAAAGAAATGCACCAACCATCGTTTATAGCAACAGTAAAATAAAGCCAGAGAAGTGTTCGCAGCCCCCTCACGATGAAGGGGAAAGACGGTGACAGAACTGGAAAGGGACAGAGGGCCGGAGCTAGCCCCACTGGGCACACTCCCCTTCCGTCTCTCATTCTGTGCTCACTGCTGAGATCAGCCCCCCTCATCTCATTGTATCTCCAAGCACTGTCATGTGAAATAATTTCTCTTTCCATAAACATTCATAAAACAATACTGCTCATAAACCTCCCTACTTTATAAACATTTAACTCTAAATTCTCTTTCAAGTCAGCCCAGGTGCTAACCAGGAGCCCAGCCACTCTATACACAGGACTGAATAATACGCACGACCCAAAGAAAGACACCAAAGAAGCACTGTTGCTATAAAATGAATAAACAGTGCAATAAACACAGAGAACATTCCAGAGAAAGCCCGTGTTCAGAGGTGACATACCTGACTCAAAGCAGCAGGCCCCCTGTCTCAAGAGTAGTCGGAAGATTGGGGTGTGAGGCTAGGAAAGGGATTACATGTCATAAGAAAGAGAAAATTATGTTGATAATGATTCCTGGAGTCACTGCCAGCAACTTCAGCCAACTTGCCTGCAGCTTCATCAAAATGTGCCAAATGTAGGTCCAATGCTGTCAGGATTAAGAGCATTCTTTACACAGATCAAAGGAAGACCCTCAGAGTGATTTTTTTTTTTTAATTCAGTACAAATAGTGTCCCCCAAATAGGAGATCTCCAATCGCTAGATTTAACATATATTAGGACAATTTCCCAGGTGACTGTTTTGATATGAACCTGGGGCTAGTCTTTCACTAGCCCTGGGACTCATCGGTTAATTCGCTGTATTTTGGGCTCCTACAGTGCGCAGTATATTTTGCTGCCTCTGTGCAGGATCCAGAGGTGGGAGGCAGGATGGCATCACATCGAAAAATGCAGACTCTGCCCACCAGAGCAAGAGGGTGGAGGTGGGCAGTAAAGCTGGGGAGGCCCAGGGGTTACAGAGGAGGACGAGGATGCTTTGATGGTGGGCAAGGCTTGGTATCATCCCCGTGAATCATATGCCGTCTTGTAAGCCTGTGTTACCTCAGTAAAAACTTTTTTTTTTTTAAAGATTTATTTACTTATTTATACAAGCACTGGGTACAGTCAGAAGTGCGGGAGGGTGAGATAATTCACCAGAGTCAGAGCAGAGAGCAGAACAGGCAGACTGATGAAGTACACTGCTGAGGGGAGCAGCGGGAGCTGCAGGAGAGGTCTGTGCACTATCTGGGACCCTCGCCAGCAGCTGAGGATCGAACCAGTGCTGCAGAGGCTGCGGGCAGCTTCGCAACCCAGTACTCAACCACTGCGCCACCGGGGAGGCCCTCAGTAGAAAACCTTAACTTAAGAGCAATACAGATTCTGGTGGATTCAGAGTTCACAGTCTACATTCCTCAACCTCTCTGAGCTGTGTCTACTTCAGAGGGTAGTTGTGAAGATAGTAGTAGTGCCTGTGACACATGCAGCAGTGCCACATGCATGGGAGCCATGATTTCAAACCACCATTTCCAGCATAAGGGCGAAGTTTCTGTAGAGGAAAGACATTGCGTGGGTGTTCATGCAGCTCCTCCACACTCAGACGTCCTCCCTCTTAAACGCATGCCGAGCGCTGACTCTCCAGTCAAGTACAAATTCACTAGCAAGTTTATTTGCACATTGTGCTCAGAATCTTTTTCGTTCAACAGACTGGTTGGAAGCAAGCAGAGTGGGAGGTTGTGTGGGGCCCTCCAGAGACTGGCATTTGCACCCCAACAAATCCCATATTGTCTGTGTGAGAAAGAAATCGCTGCTGGCATCGCCAGGAGAGTGTTGACTGGCTCTAAATTCCGCTTTTGTCCACATGAGCAGAAAGTCAACCCATGATCGGGGGAAGCCGAAGACAGAAAACAGTTCTTTGTTGGGGCGAAGGGTTCTTACACCTCCTCTTAGTGTCCCAAGACAAATGGCAGCCCAGGGTTCTGCCCAGTAATGACTTTTCTCAGCAAAACCCTGGGCTCCCTGAGCTGTGTCCTCACAGAGCTTCCTGTAAAGCCTTTTCCTGAAGTGATGGACTTGTCTTTTGCAACCAGTTAGCACCTGCTCTCAAAACTTGATCCCTCTCTGATTCTTTTCAAGTGGAGCCAGGGGATCAGGACTTAATTAGCAGTGATATATCTCATACTGATCAGCTCCATCCAGCTTCCCCCGAGGCCTCAGATTTGTCTCGATTTGGAATTCCCGTGCTTGCTGGGCGGCTTGTGTTTGCAGTGAGCTGCAGACACATCCTGGTGCACGGGGCAGGAACCCCTGGGTGGCAGAGCGGGCGGCCCTTGAGGTGGGTGGCAAGTCCATGGCTGCCCTCCCAGGAGTTCCCAGTGACCCAGGATGGGTCCTCTGAGGCTGCCGGAGGGAGAAGGTGACCGGAGCAGAGTCACCCTCACCCGTTGGAGGAAAAGCCGCACAGACCTCAGCCTCTGGTGTTTGCAAATGGCCCTTGGGCAGCTAAGGACCTTTTTTTCACGAGGGGAAAACGCCTCCTGCTCCGTACCAGCTCAAAGCCAAAATAACATGTTTTGGCAACCATTATTTGGCAATTAGGGCCTCGGCTCACTGAAAGCATTCTTCCATGCAAAATATGCCTTGGAAAGAAAACACTAAACCACATCTGAGTGCAAATATAGGAAGTGAACAAAGGGGTGACAGAGCAGCGAGAGTCAGAAAGGGTAGTGGAGGAGGGAGTCGGGGGCCGGGCACACTGGGGGAGGCAAGGCATGACTGGAGACTAGAAGTTTCCGCAGCCCTAGTTCCAGTGCGGGCCCGGTCAGGCAGGCCAGAGGCTCAGTCTGGTGGTCCTGTGCATCCCCGCCCCGCAGTGGGCTTCCTTCCATGGCACTCAGAGGAGCCTGGGCGGGATGGAGGCAAGACAGAGCAGCCAGGAGGCTTTGCCTGAGTCACCTCCTCCTCTTCTGGCTCCCAGGTATGGATGCAGTGGTTGGACGCTCCTCAGAATCACCCCTTTGAGGCAGAGATATAGCAAGGAAAATGAGAGACTTCTCTTCCAACCAATCCAGGACGCACTAAAAAGAGAGAACAATCAAGCTGAATATACTCCTTGAAGATGCAATTTTACAGAAATAAAAGCAAGTCATGACACGTGGTGTGGGGCATTTCGGGGTGTTGACCTCCTGGATTATTCCAACAACAAAATGGGCTTTATTTAACCACCCCTCTACGTAAACCTCTGGAACACCCCCTTTACACCCCTCACCCAGTTCCACCGGGTAGGGAAACAGCATAACCTCCCTGGGGGGTTGCAAGGCATGCTGGGCCCTATAGGCTGCTGGCTTGCCTGTGTATGGGCACTCTGTCTGGTCTGGTTGAAAGAGGATCCTGTGTCTGTTCACAAGGGCAATGTGAAGCTGTTTCCTTCATGTTCATCGGGCTTTCGTGGACACACATATGGGCACTTCCTCTGGCCTCGCTCTCACGTGGAGTGCCTTCTCTCCTCCCTCCCCCGGCCTAGCCCCCGCCCAGGTCTGGTGGAAAACTTAGATTAAGGTTTTGAAGTCAGGAAATTGTGCACAGCTAAGCCTCCCACACAATAACATGACTCCACAGTGGGTTCAACCCAACCCTCTCCTCAGGTGCAGCCCCCCACAGCGAGGACCCAACTGACTGCTTCACCTGTCTTATCCCCCAAGCCCCACCCACAGGTTATGCCAGGAGAAGTGTAAGTGGATTTCGTTGGCGACTCTGATATTCCTGAAGGGATAATGATCACTCTGCAAAGTGCAGATATCCCACCAACACTGGTTTGGTTTGCAACTGTAAATTACTTTCTCCTCACAATTAGGTTGATTTTCTGATCATTTTTCTGAATGTCCGCAGAGGAGTTTGTTCATGCTGGGTGGCTTATGCACAGCCATTAGATGAAGCATTTCGAGTTAAATCAGAGACGTTTGTCCATTTCTACAGTCCTTATTTCTGTGTAATCGTTCGCTTGATAAATACGGCTTGGTCACTGCGAAGACATTTCTGGAGTCAGCTTTAATACTGAAGAGTGTTGGCATTTTAAAATCTAAGACTTTATTTTGCTTAGCATGTCATATTTAAAGTTCTGAGTGGTTCTAGACTAAGGATTTAAATAAAATATGAATAATATCTAGTGCACCTACATGAATAGGTGAATAATATCTAGTGCATCTATAAATCTTGCCCAACCTTTTGTGTATACTTTTGCGTGGATAATGTCTTCACTGACGTTGAAGTGAAGGAAGGCAGAATACGGTGCACTTTTCACTTGCTTAACCATGGAGTGACAGAGTCAACCATACTGCACCGACTTGGAGGAAAAGTCTAGTCAGTTCGGCGCTGGTCTTGTCAACTCCCTCCCTGTCCCTCTTCATCTGGGCCTCCTTTGCTCTGTTTCAGTGCCCCAAATCTGGATAATTAGAGAAGCTTGGTGGTACGCCTGTGATTTTGGCTAGCCTTTCTTTGGAAACTTTTAGAAAGAGTTCTCCCTGCAACTTGAGTTTAGACCCTGGATTTGGAAAAAGGAAAGAACATGACATTTCCTTCCGGGAACTTAGTAGGAAAGATATGTATCTCTACTGTCGAGACCTCAAAGTTCTAAAAGGGCTAGTGTCAGGACTCCATCCCTCCCCAAGCCAGCCAAGCGCTTGCGTGGGCACGTGCTGCTCTCGGAGCTGTAGCTGGTTCTCAGAGGGAGGGATAGGCAGCGTGCTGCGAAGGTCTAGGACTTCTCTACATATATGTATTTTCATGTGCATTTCTGTGGCCCTGAGAGCAGGCAGCTAGCATGCTAGGGCAAAACGTTGCTCTCCCCTCAGAAGGGAGGGTATTCCTACCCGGCAGAGACAGGAGCTCCCTTTTGCCAGTATTGGAAAGTTGGCTTCCACTGGGGTAGCCTAAATGCAGAGATGTTCTTTTGGAATAATCGTTAAAAATCAGTTTGGTTTTTTTTGAAACCTCAATCGCCATGTAAATATGCACATTGCCTATTTCAGGAACTAAATAAATTGTGGAATGCATAGGAGAACATTAGTCTAAGCTGATTCCCTTTCTTAGGAACTGTTGGAAATGCACTCGGGGCAGGCTCCCTAAGAGCACCTGCCCTATTCCTTAACATGTGTGTTGGTGGCTTACCTGCCAGAATTATCCTCTTTGTGCTCAGCTCACAACTGAGAACGTCACCGCAGCATGCGCGCGCCAACGACGTCGTTTGTCTTTGGCGTCAGCTCGCCTCACGCAGCTTCCTCGCCCCGAAAACATTATGGTTCCACATGACACCACATGACACTTTGCTAACTAGCTACGATAGTTCATGTTCAGTTAGTGAAAAGCCGTGACTGTTTTAAAAATTCAGCTGAAGAAAGAAATGAAGGGTGAGTGCGAGATACCGCCATGCGGCCTGGTGGGGCATGGGCCGTCGTGCCAGCTACCGAAACAGTCTCAGTGCAACCCAGTGGGATCTCAGCTAAAGAAGAGTCTGAATGGGAAAAAGTGCCTTATTAGTACAATGACAGCATTTAACTCCCAAGAGTTGGGGGGTCCGGTAACCACAGCCGTGCTGGTGGTGGGTCTCTTAAAAAGTTGTAACAGCCCTGCTTTGCCCTGGCCTTGGACGCTGCAGACTTTGCTGGCCTTGGGCAAATCATTTAACCTCTTGGTTTGTTGTCTGAATTTAGAATTAATAATAGTCCTGAGATATTCCCAGAGACACAGAATGATAAGTGAGTAGTTCTGAAGGGGCCTCCAGTGCCTCTGACATCACTGCAACTTGAAGTTCTTTGTTAGGTTGGGAGTTGAGATGATTTCTTTGATTGGAATTCATAGTCTGAGAAGCCAAAACCACACACCAGCATCGCTCTTAATTCAAAGAAGTTGGAGCACGGAGTATGTTAGGTTCATATTTTGTGCTTTTTATTCACTGAAAATAAGCATCTCAAAAATGACCCCAGAGCTAGGCAGTCTCCAGCTTGGGCTGAGCTCGAGGGCCTGTCTGTCTGCCCGGGGAGCAGCATTCCCGCTCCCTACAGAGCATGAGCGGCGTCTCCTGGGTTTCCTGTTGACTCAGCCATCTTCTTCCCACATTTTGGGGTTTGTGGTGAATGAAGAATTTGTATTTGGCCACTGGCAACAAGGCCTTTCAATAAGTCAGGAATCATGTGGACCCTGTGATTTTTCTAAATGATCTGAAATTCTCCTTTTCTCAGAGATTCAACACTAGTAAGAATTATGTTTGTATTTGATAAAAGTTGAACCTCAGTGACAGGAGAACATTTCGCTGAGTACTATCTAAACCACAGTTTTAAGATTCCTCACTTCCTTGAAATTCTCTCAAAAACAAATCAGCCCTTGTGAAAGACACACAAAGCCTTGTTTTGTTTCTACCACTTTTCTCTGTCTTGACAGACCATACGCCTCTACCGAGTGGAGAAATACTTAAGTTCATAATGGCAAAAATAGACGTTGTCTAGGCGAGTCCGTGTGCACACTGCAGAAGGGCTCGGTGTGCACTCGACCCGATTCATTTAGCCATTTGGAAGGATTTGACAGAAGCTTTTGTATTTCTCTATTTCCAATTCCTCTTTCCTATTATTTAAAATTACATAGGTCTTTACAGTTATCATTTTAAACATCTTGAGTTGAAACTCATTTTAATCACTTACTTTTTTTTTAAACCATTTTAACCATGTAAGTGTGTGGTTTAAAGTTGTTCCACCATCGCCATACCCACCTCCAGAATGCCAGTTTCTTTTAAACAGCAAATTTGAAAACTGTGATCCAAAAGAATTAATTTGATTCCTAGGACAAATTGGGAATGATGGGATCCCAGCACAAGGTCAGGGGGCATGTTGGGGCCAGGACCTGTTGGGGTGGCCGGAAGCCTGTCTGGTGGAAGCCTGTCTCGAGCAGCAGGAAGAGGCAGACCTGGGTGCAGTCATGCAGATGAATAGGACGTGTTAGGTCTGAGGGACACGGCAGCTGGGAAGGGACAGTAAATGGCAAAGTCAGTGGCAACAGAAGAAGGCATGAGGGCGACAGGCTCAGGACGCTCTAAGGCAGGTCTTCCAGGAAGAAGCATCCAGAAGGCCTGATATTCTCTTTGTGGCTGCAGGACAAGAGTGGCTTTTAAAGTAATGTTGTCCGACCTGTTTTGCTTCTTGGCTCTTTGGGCTCCCGTTCTGCTCCATGTTCACTGGGGAAGGAGTTACCTCCTGTCCCACCGGGGAAGACTCCACATTGCATCACATACAAAGCGTGTGGCAGCAGAGCACTTTGGACCAGAACTGGTACCTAAACTCTTCTGGCGAAGATAGCTCTCTTCCTTCTTACTCCAGCCCAGTGAACCTAGCTTTTGATTTTTGCTCTTGTCCATTACAGTTTCGTGGTTGCTATTGCTGTTTGATAAGTGGATGAGGAGGCAAAGGCTTTGGGGAGGACTTGGCAGAGGAGTGTAGAGGGAGGATGTAGTATCCACTTCCCCACCTTTGCCATGAAGCAGCTCACGAAGCTGTGAGACCATGGAACATGCGCCCTCAGAGCCCAGTGATCACATGGGAACCAGCGTTAGGGAGGAAGCGGTGCTCTCTGCCTCTGTGTGGGGCGGCGTCTGTGTCCCAGCGGTGGGGTGTGCTGTGGGCCCTGTTCACATCATAGTCAAAGCAATCCCCTGCAGGATGGCTGTGCGGCCATCAGACATGGACCAAAGCAGAGTCGAGTGGTATCATGTGGTGACACTGCCTGGCAGCCCAGGCGTGGGCACAAGTAAGGCACCCCCAAGGGATTGCACCCATAACCTGCGGACACCTTGAGGGAGGGTTAGGAACCTCCTCTCATTAGAGAGGCTTTGAGTTAACTCACCTGAGGTGACGTTATAATACTCCAGACCTTTGTAATATTTACTCCTCAGCTCCTCTGCCAAATGGCAAATGCACTAATTATGGTCTAAAGCATGAAACTTATTACTCTGTGGGACAATAATATCTCAACAAAGGTACTCATTTACAGGCAGAAGTGTCTCGTAAAAGATTTGCCAGCCACCGACAGAAGTCACTATTATTTTAAAGTGGCAAAGGTAGTGCAAAATTTCTGCTCGGTGTAGGAGCCACAAAAGTTAATTCATTCAACCAGAAACATATTCTGAGATTCAATTATGAACCAGGCTCCAGGGTAGAACAGAGAAGCAGGGGCTGTTTTTCCCACTTGGAGACACAAATTTCAGAGGCGTCTGTGTAACACCTGAACTGAGCATAGAGTGAAGAGAGGAGGCCTGGCGTCAACCTGGACACCCAGTAATGTGAGGAGAGGAGGGGACCAAGGGCAGTGGACAGTGTCCAGGCTCCCTCTCCTCAGCGGGGCACTTGGGGCCCCTGGCCATCGTCCACGCACGTGCAGGAAGTGGGAGGACCAGCCCATGTCGGGACTTGCCATACTTACACGCGGCATTTTTCTTAACTCTGGCCGCTGTGTACAATCAGGACTAGCCTGCTCAGGACAGTCTTTTTCCAGAGTCCCAGGTGAGAAGGATCACGCCTGGATTTCCTGTCCAGGCTTCTCCCATCTACTGAGGGGTGCTCCGGGCTTCCTTCCTCACCGTCTACCCGTCTGTCTCTACTTCCCGCTGGCCCTGCTCTCTCTCAGGTCTCACCTCCCAGCCCAGCACTGTTTTCCATTTCGTTTCACTTTGCTTTGTCTTGTTGCCTCTGGTGGGACAGACACCAGCACTCATCAGGCATATCTGCCTTCCTACCTACTCTGTCCTTGCCCATCACCGATGCTCTAGTTCTGTTGTTTCCGTGGAACCCACAAATCCTCGCTCCTGTCAACAAAGCCTGGCCTTTGCAAATGAAAATCTTGGCCTTCACATCTATTTTCCCTGAAACGAGCTTTGACACCCTTTTTGGAGACACCCAACACTGATTCCTTTGTTCAGGGCTGGTTGCTAGTGCCTCCCCCGCCCGCTCCAACCGCAGAAAGCCCTGGGCTTCCAGGGGTGGGCGCAAGGATTACCGGGAGGGAAAAATACATCCAATAATATTCCAAAATATTGCACTAAAAATCTAAAATAAAATGGTCTCCTTGTAGAAGAACATCAGGCCGCAGCTGAGGCTGGAAATCCTGAATTTGGAGCAGTGCTAATCTCAGTTACCCGATCTCCCCTGGCAACACTCGGAAGAGAGAGCTCAAGCAGAGAGACCGTTGGCCCCAGCCAGGCTGGCCTGTTGAGGGGCAAGTCTTGGAAGAAACGAAGGACAGTCGGGTTGAGGCTACTGAGACAGTGATGACTTGATAGTAGAAGAAGCGTAGTGAGAAAGGGGCTGGAGGAAACATAAGGGTGTGTGAGGGCCGAGGGGCTAAAAGTTTCAGTAAAACTGAAGATAAGCTGATTGGGAAGTGCCTGAGTCCAAGAGAGTGACAGTGCTAAATTGATGATTTTGGAGATGAAACAGTTTATGGACATTTGACTCAGATAAGGTCATGCCTAAGTGTTCAGAAAAGCATCTCGCTGCTCTCCAAGTTAGGCTGGGAATGCTGGACCTCCCCTAAGACCTGGAGCATTTCCCTTTGGATGCCCAGTAAGAGTCCATTGGCAAACTGCTTGGGTGGTTCTGCCAGCAGGAAAGACTGAGCCACTGGCTTCTGACTTCCTGGTCCCTTCACCACTGCTCCCCACCAGGAGCCACGCTGGTGGCTCCCCACTATCACTGTCAGGGAAGAGCAATGTGTTGGCACCGCTGGTGTCAGCCCTTGCAGGGTTTATAGACCCGACTTTACTGCTAAGTTATGGAAAACAATTCAAAGATGCAAGTCATGAAGGGTATTTGTGGAGTACTTTATACTTTACATAATTATTTTATTTACCTATTTTATTAATCCCCATGCCATTATTATACGTGTTTTACAAAACAGGGAAATGGAAGCCCAGAGAAGTTAAGTCCAAGTTCACAGAGCTAGTTTATTCTCCCCACCTCTCACACCTGGCCCAGGAACTGACTCCTGTGACACAGCTCTCCTACCTCTCAGCCGCACCCGCGGGCCATCTTGTCCTCGACCCACATCTTGTCCTGCACACATCCTTCTGCTAGGTGTGGGCAGTTCACTATGGTGTCAGATTTCCTGTCTGTACACCATGTGGTTCTGTCTGTACACCTGGGCAGAAGGCCCAGCCCTTGGAGCGAAGCAACTTGGGAAGATGCAGGCATTGAAGAACCTCTTGAAGACCCAGTGCTTCCTCCAGTGCATTGGCTGGGTAGCCCTGCAGTTGTGTGGATTTCCAGTGTGTGTGCTCACAAATTGCCTGGTGAAGAGCAAAGGCCAAGCAGCTTGGATTGGCCAGTCCTGGGGCATTGCAGGTAAACAGGACAGTCTGGAAATGGAACTTTCATAGGCAGGTCATCTCTCCTGGGCCTTGGGTTTGAGGAAGAAAAATGCATGAAGGAGAACAGCATCTACCACATGGATATAAAGGTGTAAAGCCAAACTTTAAAGGGAGAGAGACTGTTGCTTCTTCTGAAGGCTTTCCGTTGATGGTGGCGGCGTCTCTGCAAAGGAAGCACGTCGGAAGGAGCACTTCTCAACGGCAGTGTGAAGTGGCTTGATTACCTGCAAACCAGACAAATATAACCAGCATATTTCTAGACTCCTCAAATGCCAGCAACCTCCAGCCGGCCATTTAACCACTCAGGTGTGAGACACTGGCGCTGTGCCCAGAGCCAGGAAATACAGCCCCGGCCTAGAACAGTTCATCCATCACCCAATTACCATGAAGTGTGCAAATAATCCAAACAAGCAGACGAACAACCCTCTGTGGCATGATGTGCTGAGGACAAGCACAGACTCTGAATACAGAGTAAAAGCATCATAGAGAGGAGAGTGATTACTTTTGCCTGGGGAGGTTGAAAAGGACTTCAGCCCAAATCTTTAGTTCATCACAAGGTTTTGTGAGCTGACATAATCCTGTGGAATTAGTTATCCACAACTCCCCCCGCCCCCAGTAGCTAAATGAGCTATGTGGAGATTGGTATAATCCCTATATTTAATCAGCATTTAATATGTTAGTGTTATTACATGAATTATCTCATTTAACATTCACAGCATCTATAATAAAAACACTCGTACCCCCATATTACAGAGGAGAGAGTGTAGCAGGATGAAGTATCTCCTGCAAGTTCACACTGAGCGGGCAGATTAGTGTTGTTTTAAGGACAGTCCCTGCTTGAACTAATGAGGGTGCAGGGTTGTGATCCCATGATATGGAGTCACATAGATCAGCGTTCATTTTTGAGGCACCGAATTAGCAGCATTCATTTAATTAAATAAAATTAGTGCAGACCTCTCAAAGAAGTTTTTCCTTTAAACAGCATCCCAGCTGCCCCTGCCCTCTGGAAAGAAATGTGGGTAAAATAACTACTCGCGTGGCATGTCATGAGCTATGGCTAATGGCCGGAGGAGATGGGCCGAGTTCAGAACGTCTTTCATCTAAGCTTTGCTGGCAAGTTATACTTAAAGAGGCAGCTTTTTTTTTTTTAAGCTTCAGCTCAAAATATCCTTGACTGAGTGTGTTAAACCAAAGCACCTAATTGAGATGACTTAGAGTAATACCTGCCTTTGTCACTTAATATCTTCTAACCACGAAAATCCAGAGGTTTTTACCTGTACCACAGAAACCTCACTTCCAAGGGCAGCGTAATCACTCTGTAGGCTTTTAACCTCCCGAACTCAGACAAAGGAACTGCAGAACTCATCTCCACTATTCCTTACTACCTCGCTGGAAAGTTCACGATTACTTCACTCTTCCAGCAGAGTTAAGTAGAATCCCACAACAGATATCCATTTAAAGAAAAGTGACTTGCCAGCGAATTAATTATTCAGTACAGATCTCAGAATAGATGGTATTTAATTGCTCGAATTGTAGCCTGAAGTTGCCTGGCTTTGAACCCACTATCTCAGAATAGATGGTATTTAATTGCTCGAATTGTAGCCTGAAGTTGCCTGGCTTTGAACCCACTATCTCTACTCAGTAAATATGTGACACTGGCTCGCTCATTTAAACTTGCTATTGATAATCTGACTTTCCTCATCGGTAAAATATGGAAAACTGGAAAGGACTACAAGTTTCCCAGAGATCAGACGAGTTTAGTTTGGTTAAGATTTTAAAGAAGGCTGAATACCTACAGACGCTGTGCTGGAAGCCTTTCTCTCCTATTCCCACATTAGTACATGACTGTTGGCTAAAAGACATGTCCTGGTCGCCCTGGTAACCAAGTGTGGACATCACTAAATTAACTCTAATGGAATCAAATCAAATCAAAATTCAGTCTGCTGCTTCTGGGGGTGCTCCTCCATATTCTCTCCCCGCTTCCTCCTGCTATCAGTACGGGCAACTCAATAATCAGGAGGAACACCCCCACGATCTTCAGTCCCTGAATGACTATATGGAACAGAGGCATGAGATAAACAAGGCTAATGTCCTATTTGCCATTACATTTTGAGGAATTTATATGATGAAAGTCATCAGGGAGCTGACCCACACATGGCGCAGCAGACCTCTCCTGTCTCGCCTGCTGCTCCCCTCAGCAGTGTATTTCAGTCAGTCTGCCTGTTGTGTTTCCCGCTTCACTCTGGTGAATCCTCTCTCCCTTCACACCTCTGGCATACACCCCAGTTCTTGTGTGCATAAATAAATAAATAAATAAATAAATCTTAAAAAAACAATGTCTGCACTCTTAGCACAATGCTAGCATGGAACTTTACTAAGCATGTGAGAAGATACTGGTAAAAAAATGGGAGCGTGGCCCCCAGAGTGTGTGTTCAACTTCTGGTTGTGTTTTCTGAGTGAGTCTCATCTGAGAGATGTTTCAGAAAGAAATAAGAAATGGGAAACAAATGGAAAGTCTCCTCCCTGTTCTGCGTGTGAGAAACCTGAGGGCAACGCTGGGAATTCTCTGCATTCTCTCCGGGAGGCTGGGTCCTTCATGCAGGGAAAGCAAGTCACTGCAGACTTCTAAGTCCAATGACTCAGAAGCCCTCATCTGACCCAGAAAACCTCCAACCTGATTATAGAAGGCACAAGGTCAAATAGATAAGAATCTGAAAGCCAAACAGAAGTCTGTAATTAATGCCAACAATCTGCCCTTTATGGCTGCAATGTGGTCGCTAGTTGACTGTCAAATTAACTATAGTTCATTTCCTAGTACAGTCCACTTACAATTAAGCATCATAATGAAGGGAAGTAATGGCACTCATGATTTAAAATAGCAAGTACTACAAAAAATAATGTCATTGGACTTTGGGATTGTGAGTACATGGCATTTTACTATTCACCAGGGACGTGTCCCCACCAAAAGAAGTGGGAACAATTGATCTATATCTCTTGTTTCTTAATTTTCTGTTCTCATGGTCAACTTTGCACAGAACTAAGGTAAAATCATGGCTTCCTTACTCGTGTAAATTGGATAAATCATTTCTCTGGACTGGTTCTACCGTGTTTTAAGTCTTGGCTAACCCATGGGGTTTCTGGAAGGTGAACCCCCCTATAATGAAATAGTAAGTTCTGTAGTGATTGTGGCTAGAAAATTGGATCGTGGGTACTGTGCTGTCCATGTCACCCATCTCTTCCGTAGATGTGACCTGTTGTAAAAAAGAGCGTTGGTGTAGAGACCTGAAATTCCTTAATGAGCCATTTTCAGTCCGGTTGTTTTATTTTTAGGAGCTTGGTTTTAGTGGGGCTTCTCAGGAAGAAGAGTGTTTAAGGACTACAGGGGACTATTTGTTTCCTAACCTCTTGACCTAAGTGAAGTGTCTGGCTTTCTCCAGGCACATTCTATTATCAACAACAGGCTATGCCAGGCCCACAGGACAGAGGGGTTAATTAACCCTGCAAGAAAAAAATAGCTCCACAGTACTGATAAGAATGCAGCCACACTGCCTCCTAAATCAGTTCCGGGGATCTCAAAGAAACTTGGGCTAGTAAACTTTAATATATTCCCTTCCATTTAAATGCCACTCCCCATTCTCCTTGTGTTAAAAAGCAAAGACGTTGGCAGGCATACCTAGTAAAGATAAAGATGTACCTCCCCAAGGACCTAGCTGTTGCACTCCTGGATCTGCTCCACAGATGGACACTCGCCTAGGCACACGGGCACACCTATGGCTGCGTGCAGGTTGCAAGCTTTTAAAGAAGGTCCTCCCGGAAATAGCAGAAATGCTCCCAATAAAAGAATGAAGAATAAATTCATGCAGTGGAAGCCTTTCCCATAATAAAATCTGTCCACTGTGATGTATTCAAATGTATAAGTATGAATAGATACAAGAACATAATATGAATGGAAAAAGCCAGTGTTTGACCTAAGTGTTGAGTACGCCATTTGTAGAAAAACCAACACTTACAAAACGAAATTAAGTACTGTTGATGGATGTGTGTGTGTGTGTGTGTGTGTGTGTGTGTGTGTGTGGCTTTATGTAACTTAAGAGCATGTCTAGAGGTCATTAAAGCTCTAAGTCGGGATAGTGGTATCTCAGAGCAGAGGTCTGAGGTAGGAAGAAGAATGGATTCAAGGACAGCACCAGCTAATTCCAGCAAACCTCTAACGTATTATTTTGTACAAAAAGATCTGAGTAAATATGGTAAAATCTGACAGTTTACCAAAGCCCCGTGGTGTCTCCACGAGTATTCCGCATATAATGTTCTTGATAGGCTTATGCCTGAAATATAGGGCTTGCCCCTGTGGGCCCTTGAATGGCTGTGCCTGGATGTCATGGCATCAGCTGTGTTCATAACAGGGAATGTGGTCACTGCTGCTCAGCAGCAGTTGAAAGTAAGCCAGCATGCCCTGGAGACAAGGCCCAATCCACTCTTAGCATTGTGGAACTGTAACAGGGGGGTCCCTAGGGAAGGGGGAGGTTCCAGGTTCTTGCCCCACCCAAGGAGGGGTGGAGCTGAGTGGCAAAGAGAAGAAGCTGGAGAGGAGATTGAGGAGAGAAGGAGGCAGGATGGAGAGCCAGAAGGAGACCTGGAGGAGGACATGGAGCAAAGAGACATGTAGAGAAACTGCGCTTGGTTTTTGGTCCTGGAATGGTTGAAACAGATGTGGGTGAGAGACCCGTGGGGCAGTTAACAGTGGCCACTTTCATGTTGATTTAAATTTTGCTCTTTTCCTCCCAGACTTGTCTGGCTGTTTCTGCCTCTCTCCAATGGGTCCCCACCAGAAGGTGCCTTAGACTTGTGACAGGCTTTCGGGCCTCCGTGGTCCTGCTTCGGGCGAACCCTGTTTGGCAGGGCATTTACCCACCGGGGATGGGTAACTTCGGGAGCTTGATTTGGAAACTTTATTTTTCCCCTTTTCTTTGTTGCACACTAATTGCATTAAAGTTCTTTCCATTAAAGTTCTTATATGTTTTGTCTTGATGCAGCAGATGGCAGAACCTATTTAGAGTGGGCTGGTTTGGGGGCTCTGGGGTGCCCCCCTCCCTGCTCTGTAACAGAAGCTCTAGGGGCAGCCAGCAATGTCACCTGTCGAGCACCTGTTAGGGACTGGGCCACGTGCCACACATGCTCCTGAATCCCTTTCGCAGCTCCTGTCATTCACCAAGTGTAGGTGTGACCTGGCCGAGCTGCGGTGGTGAGTGGAGAAGGGACTCTACCCAGGTCCTCTGGGACTCTACCCACCACTTCAGCTGACTCCTCTGATTGTGCCCATCGTCTTTACAAATAGTTACTTTACAGAATTTTCAGTTTCAAAAGTTCGTAAAGCTCTGATACAGGAGGTGTGCGAGTCCCCGTGTCGCTGCCACGACACCGGCTCAGACTCTGGCACACCTGCCAGCCCAGCCACTGCGCGGCTGTGACACCTGGGGGCATCTGAAAGCCTCCTGTCAGCAAGCGCTTGGCCGGGATGGCCAAGGCCTACCTTCATGACAGCTCTGGAGTCAGCAATGTTCATTCACAGTTTGGATCTGTTCAGCAGCAGGCCTGAAACAGAGATGTCGTAAATCCCATCAAAATCTCCTCCATTATGTGACACACTTTGTTAGAACAGAATAAGGGGTTCGGCTCTGTTGGACCAAATCAAGTTGGTCTATGCGGAGTATCACATTTTAGATTCAAATCCCTGTTAAACCCTCTACTTAGGCTCGTGGTTAACAATATTTTTCTATCTGTCTGCAGAGATGACAGGCAGCCCAGCTCTCGAGCGGGCCCAGCGGCCTCCGCGCGGCTGCTTTTAGAGGCAGGCTCCATAGATGAAAGGCAGAAATCCCACCACCCCAGTGTCTCCTGATTAGCCTGGAGAAAAGCTGAATGACAAACATGTTTCCAATCTGCCTGGCCCACGCAGGGAAATGGGGCAATCTGGCCTGAAAGGGGATTTAGACTTTTGTTGTGTGCAAGGGAGGGGGGATGGAGAAAAAAGCTGATTTAAATCCATCCACAATGCTTTCCCACTTGGTGATCTCTCAGATAAGAAACTGCTTGGCTGTGGTTCAGACCCCTGCTACGCCCCTGCATCCTCCTTCTGCTTGCCCCGCCCCCAGATAATCTCGGCCCTCTCAAACAAAGTCAAACACTGCAGAGATTATTGCAGTGGTCGCTGCAGACACTCGCTCCTTTGGCCAGAATCTTGTCTGTTGATTAATAAAATTGACCTACATTAAGATTCTCTATAGAACGTCTAGGTTAAAGTAAGCATCTGTAACAGTGTGTACATTACCTTGTGATTCAGTGCCTTACTCCTCTCACATCATCCTGCACTAGTTTCAGAGTTGTAATATCTTACATAAAGTGATATTAAGGCGCGACAATGCTAAGAATTCAATATGTGATTTATTTGTTGGAGATGCTGCGTTAAAACAGAATGTTTTCATTTCTTCCCAACAGAGAGAAGAGCCCCACAGATATTGCAAAGTATATATACATAGCCGAAGCAGAGCTTCTTTTAACCAATGTAAGTCCATAAATAATTTGTGACTTTTTATTACAGGTGGGCAGGGCTTGGATTTTGGAAAAATCCACAAGCCACATAGATGGAAATACTGCCCTTTCATAGTTGGCATTCCGGCTGCACACACATCATCTTTCTCCCTTTTCAATGCATATTCTTGGGCGATGTTAGTATCATGCTGGTGGAATAAAGGGGTCCCTTTAGGGTGTGCGAATGAGCAGGGCACCTAAAGATGGCCACCTGGGTATTTGCAGGGCTGCTTATTGGCGCCAGTACTGGGCTTCTTCAAACACAATTATCAAGACTGTCTTCACTGACCTCTCCTTGCTCCAGTATTTGGGGAACTGCATTCAGATGCAGATTGACCTAAATCCCATCAACCCATTCAACCATGTTTGTGAGTGTGCGTGTCTGTGTGTGTGCACGCACACATTTGAGAACACACATCACACGTGTTTGCACTCCCATAGTTTCCCCGGAGTATTTAAACCCCCAACGTAAAATCTCCGAATGAGGAGAAATGCTTATTTTCCCAGACAAATTTGTCAGTTGCGCTTGTGCTCTTCTTATAAATATTTCATAGCAAATATTTAACATGATTCTTCCCCCAATCGGATCAGCTTTGAAATGCTCCTCAAAGTGAATTCTCCCCTAACAATAGCTTGATGCAAAAGCTTTTTTCGTCTCCTAAGCACAAGGTCTGCTGCCATAGCAGCACGAATAGTTCTTATTTAATAGAAAAGAAAAGATACTTTACATTAATTCAGTGGTCGGGGTGGGTGGGGGCCGTGGTGGGAGCCTTGCGCATGCGTACATTGGCTTCCAAAATGGAGGCCCAGCCTGCCTTGACCTCCCCTCCCCCAGCTTCCTGCGAGTGCTGCGCAGCCTACATTAGGACCGTAATGGGAAGTGACAAGTTTATGTAAATGATCCACAGACGGATTTTGCTCGTGTAAAACAGAGCAGTTACTTTGGGCTTTCTAATTATTTCATGCCTTGTGGTTCTCTGATGGGGTAGAGATGACTATACGTGTAAAGTACCCGGTGATTGACAGACTTCTGTCCCCCTGGAGCTCATTAGGGCTCGGGCTTTGGAAGATGGGAAATAACCCTACCAGGCACCAAAAAAAAGGAAAAAAGGCATTCACCCCAGCACCAGTGACTCCGTAGGTTCATTTGTTCGGATTTATGTTTTGGGGGGAAAACAGTGCTATCAGGAGACCACACTATCGCCTTCCTGATCCTAGCAGACTGTCTGCTTTGGTGCTTTGATGTTTAAAACCTGGATTTAGAGTCACACAGGCTGTGTGATACAGAACTTGAAGGGTGTGAAGTGCCAACAGGCTTTTCCACAAGGAAGTGGGGGGTGAGGGGAGAAGAGGGAGACACCTGGAGCAGGTAGGGACCAGACCCAGCTCTCACCAGCTGCATTTTGCAGGGTCAGCAGGACTGTTTCCCAGTTGCGTCCTGGGAGAAAGCAGTGGAACCACTGACTAGGAAAAGCTGTGCCTCAGTTTACCCTGGCAAGAAGGAGAAGAGGTGCTGGGGTGGGGGCAAGATTGTGAGGAAACAAGCAAACTTCTAAACCTGGAAAGACAGTAAGGTCCATTTATCTTAGTTTTCCATTTTATGGATGAAAAAACCAGGAGGCAGGCAGGCGCACGTCTGGCTAGCAGCACAGCCAGAGCGAGACTGAAGCTTCACACCCAGTATTTATATCACTGGGCAGAAGCAGGAGGGCCAGGATTAGGGGAGGCCAGGAGCTCTGGGGTTTTGCCATGGATGAAGGCAAGATGAGGAAGCCAAGCTCTCAGTCCAAATGGAGTGGGGTCAGATTTTTATCAGCTATACTTAGATGTGTAAAAATTAGAACGTTCTTTTTTGTTTCTGTTACTTATCCTGCTTTCAAGTCACGTGCCGCTGGATGGAAAGGAAAAAAAAAATACCTAATACCTCCTAATTAAAGTGAGAGGTGTATCTCAGATTTAGAAAGTTTTGCTCCACTTGCTTTATTCTCTTTTGAGTCAATATTCAGCCAGGCCCAATGTCCAGACTTCCTATCCGTGCCAATTGTCTTCCTTCAAAAGCTTCCTAGTCCCTGTGCCTGCTCCCCCGAGAAGACATCTGGTTATGTTGTGTCTTTGTAGTGACTGGAGGAGCTGACTCATTCAAGTTCAGGTGCATGGGCTGTTTCCTGGTTCTTTGATGCCTTTTCAGCTCTGTCCACTATCAAATGGATGCACGTGCAAATAAGCCAGCCTCCCCTCCCCTCATCATCATGAACACAAGTAAGAGTCTCTCAGAGGGAAAAAGTCATCTTGGCACTTTAAAAGGAGAGGGGAGATCATTCCTTCAAAATGATATTGCATTAAACTATGAGACACTAACATACATTTTTAATATTTGGCAAATTGTGCCACAACCCCATGCCCTCCTGTTGCCCTCCCCTACCTCTGTCATCAGCAATGAAGGGTTCAGAGGAAGTCTGGGTCTGTTATGAAAGTATAGTAGATACTATTAATTGCATTAATCACACATTAAGCAGAGCTGTGCATATTTTGACCTCCGGCTATATGTCAGCCGCCCAGAGCCAGAAAAGAAGGCACAAATCATGAACTAGGGACAGGGTAGTGAGTCCCAGGGCCAGAGGAGCAAGTAAGCGAAACAGGGACATGCACACAGATGTATGGAGAAGCAAAGAAGGCTAGCCACCACTGGACACACGGAGGCGTGCTGCAGAGCTGAGAGCTGCAAGACCACAGAAAGAGAGGACAGCTGTCCAGCCCATTATAGGAGGCGAATAAAATATTGATTTTAGAACCACCGTGGACAATGCAGCAAAAGGAAGTACAGGCCTGTTTAACCTATGAATACAGCCAGGGAGATACTATGTAACTTACTATCTTAGTCAATTTAATAATATAGTTTTTAAAAGTATGATTTATCCCAGGAACTCAACAAAGATCTAATATCAGAAAATCTGTCTTTTAAGAAAAGAAAACCTATGGATGTAAAATATTTCGTGAAGTTTAATATTTTTTTATGATAACGTACTAATAATCTCAGTAGCCAGAAATGGAAGGGAGATCCTTTAATATGATGACTTCTATACCAAAAAATGAAGGTCAACACGATAGCTGATGGAGAAACCATCGAAACACCGTTCCTGTCAGTTCAGGAACAAAATAAAGGTCTCACAATCCTTCACACTTTTAACCTATCATTGGATGACCTCACCAATGACAGTTTTAAAACAAAGCGAGAAGAAAAGAGGGTATAAGATGTGGTGGTTTAAAAACATCCATAATTTCTCTGACAGTTTCTTCAAAAAATTGAGCATACTTTCTCTCCCCTTGAGCTTGGACTGATCTTAGGGAGTTGCTTCTAACAAAAAGAATAAGATGAAGTAAATGCTCTGTGACTTCTGACAGCAGGTCAGGGGCCTGCACTCCTACCCCAGAGAATATGTGATAATAAATGTCTGTCATTACATTGCAAAATTTGGGATATTTTGTTTGTAGCAATTAATAATTGTACACAAGCATTGGAATGAAAGTAAATTATCACTGGTTGCTGACAATATGATCACCTACATAGAAAATCCAACTGCAAAAACCATTAAAACGCATGAAACTTCTGTAAGTTTGCCTTAATGCAAGATCAACTTACAAAAATCAGTAATGCGCATCTATCCCAGCAATGATCAACCAGAGAGTGAAGTATGACTCATAGTAGTAGCAGAATTGTAATGCATCTGGGAGTCAGCTTTACAATGAATGCATACACATTTCTGGGGAACAAATATTTAAATTTTATGAAATAATAGAAGATTGAATGACTGGAAACCTATATACCACACCCTTGGTTGCTGATTTAATAGTACAGATTTTTTCAGTCTTCCTCAACTAATGTATAATTTCAAAGCAAAGACAATAAAAATTCTAGCCTGATTTCCCATCTGGCGGGATGGCTTACTACCTATTGAACACCTTAAATAGCATCTTTTCTTTTATTGCTAAGGTTCCTTAGATGAACTTCAGCTGTGTCAGCATCAGGGGCCTGTGTCATCCCAGCAGCCTGGTCTTTTCCATGTCTCAGCCCTGCATGCCCTGGCTTACCTTGTTATTCACTGAGCTGCAAACTGTTGCTGTGAGTTGGGCTCTGATATGAGAGAGCAAAGGAGATAGGAGGAGGAGGTAGGGCACAATGATCATAACAATGTTTGATTATGTAAAGATAGGACTCCAGTGAAGGCACTTTCACTGTGAAGCCAGGAGAGCACAAGATAGGAACTCAATTGTCAGTTTCTGAAAAAACTCATGGAGCATATTTATTTGCATTAGTGAAAACTTTGCTGAAGCGAGGACTTGTGTGGGAAGTCTAGAAAACCTATGGGAAGAAAGGATGCCAGATTTGTGTGTCTATGCTACTTAGCAGACCAATGCAAACAACATTTTTATTGTCTTTGCAAATGAAGTAGAAGGCTAAAAATTGTAAACTACACTAGGTATGAAGGTGGAGAGAGAGAAATGTGAAATAGGACTCTATCAAAAAGAACATAAGATCCCCAAACCAGGAGTTCTTTTCATCACAACCCAAGAGAGGTTAGCATTAATGAGGAATGCCATCAGAAAGGGGCATCCTGTAACCATGCATCCAGAAACCATCCCTATGCATCGAACACAGTGATTCAGCTGTGAAGGATTATCAAAATGCAAAGGCAAATATTGGCCCCATCCCTAAAATCTGCACACCTTCAAAAGTGTTCACACCCCACTTCTCTTGACTTATTCCTGTTCATGCTTCAAAACTCAACTCTGATGACAACAGCTCTGGAATGCTTCCCTTTACAACTCTCCCTCCCATCTCAGTTTCTACTAATGGCCCCATCTGGACTCACCCTGCATTGCCCCTTTCATAGATGTGTCACCCACATGGAATTTGCTTCTTTGTCCCTCTCCCCACTGGGCTTCCAGCTCCTTCATGGCAGGGACTGTGTCTTTAATTTTGGTCTCTCAAAGACCCGATCCAGCATCCTAAAGAAAGAAGGCTCTCAATAATATTCAGTTAGGAATGAATAAATGAATGAATGCCATTGTGGGAGATAAAAAGAGAATCGGGTATAATGTCTACAAAGAGAATAGCATCACTGGGCCAGATGTGAGGGGTTGTAAGAAGGAAAGAAGCAACAAAGGTGCCCAAAGGCATGGAGGGAAGTCATCAGAGGCGGAAGAGAAGATGGAAGTGGCAAGTAGGAACTTGAAATAAACAAGCAGACAAAAAAGTAAAGGAGATTTAATTCAAGCTATGACAGGGAGAAAGACAGAGAAAAATATTTCCAGAAGCTAAATAGGAGAATGCAGTGAGAATATAGGAGGAAATAAGTGCCTTTCGAGAGGCAAAGGCTCAGTTTTACCTGAGGTTCCTACAGAGCAAAGGTGAAAGATGAGGATTAGATTCGAGAAACAAAAGATTGGAAAGGATAACAGGATATAAAACAAGGGATGCCTAAGCAGGTATGGAAAGAGCTGAAATGCCCAATGGAAGAGTGGACTAATAACAGTGAACGTTGGCTGAGCGTGCCTTTGGGCCTCCATCTAACAGGTCTTACCCTCACTTACTCTTCATGAAGGTAGACCCTGCTTTATAGACAGAAGATGATGGCCCAGAGTGATACAGTTCATCAGTGGTGGCGATGGGACCACAGTCTCTGAAAAATGGACCTTTCAGTCTCCAAAGCTCAGAATCCAAGACAAAAAGGAGGGAGACCAATAAACTAATGTGGGGAAGTAAGAAAGAAGAGACTGGGAGGAACCTGGGTGCGCCCATCCACCAGGTGGGCTCAGGCAACTCCAAGTAGGGGTCACACTTGGAGGCAAGTAGCAGGAGATGGTGCGAAATCAGCCTCCCATGCTGGGAGGGAGTAATGTAGGCAAAGAAAAGGAAACACAAGAAGGAATGTTTCCTTTTATGCATTAGAGTCTGAGAATCTGTCTGCAGGAAGAGACATAAACTTGTTAAGACTTAAAGAAGGCGGTACGGGCTAACAGCCAACTCCAGCATCTCTTTACAGGCCTCTGGTTTCTTCAGAAAGTGGGTAGTTGTCTACATAAGGTGGGGGGGCACTTAAGTTTGGTGGAGAAAGTGCATTAAGCAGAGGAGGGAATGCACAGGCCAGGATGTGGCTCTAGAGAAAGGGCTGGAGGGAAAAAGGTCCCCCAGCCAAGAGAGCGACCTTAGAGATGAAATGGAGAGCCGACATGTCTAATTGGATTTATGAAGTGTTGCTGTAGGGTTGATTTAGAAATGGGGTTGGAGACTCCTACACAATCTTCAGCAAAGGCAATGAAAATTAAATTTTAATATTCTGAATATAGTTGGCTTTCTTATATAAAATGTTGAAAGTTGCCAGACCAGGACATTGGGTTTCTATGGAGTCAAGACAGCCTATTTTATAAGAGATGGTAAATCCGAATGACATAGAATATAAAACTTTGAAAACAATTCAACAAAGTATCACGTATCAAAAGATCAAAAGCCTCGAAAACAAAAAGTCATACATTTGTGCTGCACTACTCGGAATTCATCTACGGAGAGGTAGATGATCGACATAGAGCTCCTGCCCCCATTCTGTCCCTGGAGAAAGAAGTGAGGACAGGGAAGTTCCCAGCAGTAACAGGCTGGTTAAATAAAAGGTGGTGAGGACAGGGAACTTTACCATTGAATGTTGCCCACCCACAAAAAGGTGCATTTTAGAGGCAGTCACTCATCAGGCACATTATTTATTGAGTACCTTGTGTGTTGTCCTAGGCACTGCCCTAGGTTCACATTTGAGAACAAGTAAATGTCTCTGTGCTCTTGGAATTTATGTTCTGGTAGAGAAGAAGGACAATATGCAAGGAGACAAATAAAGGGGCAGCACAACTCGGGCGGTGATAAGTGACAGGCACTTGTACAGCACCTGGAAAGCAGAGGGAAGGAAGGTAGAGGGCGGCTCAGGAGTAAGTGTCATGGATGTTTAACAAGGGAGCCAAAATGGGGTCTCATGAGCACAGAACTGGCCATACAACAGGGCAGCATGTCCTCTGGCCAGAAGTGTACTCTTCTGGAAATTAGGATCTTTATCCCTGACTGGCTGCGGCTATGGGGATTGCAGCAAATACAAAGCACATCTGCTCCCATTGTACATTTGGGGACAGAGAAATGACCCCTGTCTGGGTCCATGGACCCAGAGACCCCGATGAGCCAGAGCTGGACCAGGGTTCTCTGGATTACTGGCCTCCATGTGGCCTCCCAAGGAGGCTTCTGTCTCCTGGTATCAGTGCTAACTTCATCCCTGCAAAAGCAAGGTCTCTGAAACATCTTCAAGCAGGGAGGAAGTGCTCACCTTCAAGAGCACATAGATCCTGCTAATTACAGAGTTCAGAGGAATCTGGGACCAAGGATTCTGGGGTGCATCAACCCAAAGTTCCCTGTCCGGTGTGTCAGGGACCTAAGCCTAGGGCCTCCATCGGGGTTTAGTTTCTTTAGAGCTTTGTAAATTTTATGATTAAATCCTGGTCTTGATCCTTGACTTTCTGTAGCCTCTGGCTAAGGAAGAGTTGAGCACTTTGTAAGCTACCAAGGAAGTGTTTTAACTGTCAGATAATCATTGTCAGCTTTTTATTACTTTTTCCACAGTGTTGCTGAACTTAGCAACAGTCACCCAGTTCCACAGACCCTACGTTACATGTCCTGTATTTATCAACACCTGATACATCTTAGTAGCTGGGGCATTTTCTTTCACAATATCATCTCAGC
Organism: Talpa occidentalis; assembly: GCF_014898055.3. Lineage (NCBI taxonomy): Eukaryota > Metazoa > Chordata > Mammalia > Eulipotyphla > Talpidae > Talpa > Talpa occidentalis. Next base: position 97,234,975 of record NW_023601322.1, read on the forward strand.
TCACCATCAGTGAAAGCTCCTAACAATGCTCGCTTCCTCCGGGCAGGTTTGTCTATCCTGAGGGGTGCCCACTGCCTGCAGGTGTACCGATCCAGCTCCAAGCTTCTGTATAAGCATCTGGTTCTCAGACCACTCCCAATAGATTAGCATACGGGGTAGACCCCGAGAGACTACTCTTGGGATCCTGTCCCTGGAGGGAAGTAATGGATTGGGTGGGACTGAAGCAAGAAAATGGGTGTGATGCAGTCACAGTGGGAGGCCTCACCCTACCCTGCAGGGACTTCTGAAGCTGGAATAGCTTTTAGAAAGTTCCAGAGTCAGGGCTTCCCCAGTGGTGCACCGGGTTGAGCACAGCGCTGTGAAGCTGTCCACAGCCTCTGCAGCACTGGTCCGATTCCTGGCCGGCCAGGGAGATACCCACATGGCACAGCAGACCTCTCCTGTCTCACCTGCTGCTCCCCTCAGCAGTGCTTTTGGTCTGTCTGCCTGTTTTGCTCCCCACTCTGTCTCTGGTGAGTAAATGTGTCTCCCCATCTGGAAGGGGATCTGGATGGTACATTACGGCATCTGCTCTGGTTACTTTGGACCCAAAAGATGTTCAAATAGATCAGTACACCAAAAGAGAAGTCAGGTAGGAAGAGAATGTGCCTAGATGAGCTCTTCCGGGAGGACACCGTCAAGGCTTTAGAAATGGTCTGTCTGCTAGTGGTGGGAATCTAATATGGTGTGTCTCTTGCTTACTGCATTTAATTGATTATAATTGTTTACTTACAAAAAGGTTACTTTTAACTTTAAAATTTTCTGAGGATACAGTTGAACATCATGTAAGAAATTAGATAAAGTATTTTTAATTTCCCTTATTGTTTTATTTAAAAGATTTATGTTGTAACCTTTGTTGATTAAGTGAGCTAAGGATAACATACTGGATTTTATAACAATTACTAAAAATATGCTAATTCTTCTAAACTTAACAGTTATATTGGTATAATATTGTGGTATTCCTCTGGATACTCAAAATCTCTTTGTGAGTAATTACCATAAGTCCTACTTTGCTGATGGACAAAATAAAATATAGTGAATAAAGATATCCAGCCACAGCCACACTAATTTCTGGCAGAAAAGACACCCTCAGCTTCCGATTTGGAATACTGTTTTCTAATTATTCAACTGTCCCTCTCCAAGTACAGTTTAGGTCAAGGGCATTCAATACCCAACTCTCTTGTTCTGAAATGGCCTCTTAATTACCAGTGCTCATTAACTTTATGTCATTATTAAAGCAAGGAGGTGGGGAGGGAAGTGGGGGAAGTGAAGGAAACAGGAAATAATAAATTAATTTCTAACTAGGGTCAGCTGTGTCCCAGAGTGCACAGCAAGACATGGTGCATTGCTCAGGGCTGGTATTGGCAAGAAGGTTATTTTGAAAAGGTTCGATCAGACAGAAAATGCTGAAAAGATACAAAATATTCACTGGGTGAGCTTAATTGTTTCTCCACAAGGTCTTCCTTCTATATGTCTGTTCTTTCCAGAGTAAGCTGACATTAAAGCAACCTAGAGATGAACACGAGGCATCGTCATGAAAAAGGGAATGAGAGAGAGAATGAATGTCCAAGCATGTTTGCAGTTTGTCGCACAGTTCAGACAGCACTTCAGTCTGTGTAGTATTCTTCAAGCAGGCTTCAGTCTTTTTTGAGTCACATTTTAGTCAGGTCATCCGTACAGCAATGATGCCTCGAATAAAACTGTCCTCTTGAGACAAGTGAGTAATCGTTAGGCATATGAGATACCTGCATGGTCAAGACTTTTAAGATTTTATGCTATGAACATCATAGATGTTATGGACAAGGACAGAAAACACTTGTCAGAGACTGAAGTTAGAAAGAGGTAACAGAACTTTTCAAACAGTGATCAAACGTGGCATCACACTGATGTCAAGTCGCTGTGGACCTTCCACAGAGACTTTGCCAGCTCTCTTAGCCAGCGGCGCCCGGGTGCTGGCTGGGCTCTCGCAACGCCGTTGTCGCAAAGCACAAAAATGTTCAAAGGTGGGACTGAGGGCTGTTCCAGATTAAAGGCGGTAAAAGAGACACCCCCACTAAATGTAACAAATGAATCTGAGAAGATCAGGATTTTTAGAAAGAGTTATAAAGAATATTTTAATTGGGTACGCTTGAACATGCACTATCTATTAGGTAATATGGTAACAATATTTTAGTAGCTGTCCGTGATCGTGGAGTTTGGGTTGTAAGGGAGAGCTTTTAGGTAAGTGTGCTGGTGTATTTAGGGGTGAAATGTCATTATCAGTATGACTTAACTTTAAAGTGGTCAAGAGAAAGAAATGTTCAGCTACAAAAGGGACATGCTGCATGTGTGTAGCCAGAGGACTGTTGATGTGTGTGCGGCTGCTGAGGAAGGGCGAGGGAGGGAGGGTGACACGCGCGTGCGGCGACTCTCGGTCTCGTGCTGTTCTCTCGGACAGTTCATAGGTTTGACTGTTTTTCTAAAAGCGGTAATGAATGAACTCAAAATGAAGGGGATTCTTCATCCACAGATCTATCCATGCCCGGCAGGGCCCCAGGCAGAAGGGACAGGGGCTGTTTCTCAATTCTCAGGTTAGAGACCCGTTGGAAGAACTGGTGTTCAGAGGGATGAGTGTACTCTTTCAGTTTCCACTCTTTGGCCCAAGGATATGTATTTCAAAACAACTTTTGATCTGTATGAAGTGCTACCTATCTGCTATCCTCTATTATAATTTCATTTTATTTAAAAAAATGAACAAAGTTTGAGCTTCAGTTGCTGCCTCTAGGAACTCTGCAAGCATACTTTAGAAATACATGGTTTATAGTCAAAAGCATTGACAATCTGGCTTCAGAAATTTGAATTTTGAACAAAAATATGCAAAATGAGTTGAGTATGTAAATGCTTTTTTCAAATTCATGAAGTCACAGGAAAATAATTGAGTTAGGCTGTAATTGATATTTTTATAGGTCAAAAACAGTTGACAAGAGGCAAATTTGTACTATGTTTTCTATTTACCAAACAGATCCAATTGTAATGTGAGGTACTTTTATATCTGATCCTATATTTCGAAAACACAAATAATAACGAAAATCATTTAAAGAAGGATGAAAAATTGTTTTTTCTAAAACAATTGTTCAAAAAAAAAGTGTTCACTTGAGTCATTGAAAATCCTTGCAGTTTCTTTAATTATTTTGTTTTAAGCAACATATTTTGAGGAAAAGACAGAATAACCTAAACTGACCTTGGCCAGTTTCTATTCTGGGTATTTTCTTGTGGTTACCTGGCAGAATCAATTAAAAGTATTTTTTAATGTTAACACAGACTTAGCAATTATTCTGAAGGATTTGATCCCACAATCATTAATGTTCAGTTTCCTTTTGTTTCATATAATTCTATTTCTCTAATCATGGTGAAATATATATGACAAAAATTTACCATCTTAACGACTTGTCAGTGTGAGTGCCGTGGTGTTCAATACATTCGCTTTGCTGTGCAACCAGTACAGTCCCCAGAAGTTCGTCCTGCTTAAGAAACTCTGTAACCATTCCATTAATAGCTCCTCATTTCCTCCTGCCCCCCAAGCCCTGCCTTCCAGCACTCTTCTGTCTCTACGACTTGACTACTCTAAGCACCTGGATAAGTGGAGTCTTGCAGTATTTGGGACTGGCTTGTTTCACTTAGCATAATGCCCTGAATGTTCATCAGCTGTAGAATGTGTCCAAATTTCCTTCCTTTTTATGGAATAATACTGTTCCATTGTATGCACAGACCACATTTTGTTTATCTGTCGTCCATCAGTGGATCCCTGACTTTCTTCTATCTTGTAGATATTGTGAATAGTGCTCCTGTGTCGATGCACAAACATCTCTTTGAGACCCTGTTTTTGTGCTTTGGGGTCTATGCCCAGAAGTGGAATTGCTGAATCATGGGCTAATTCTACTTTTAATTTTTTCAAGGACCACCATGCTGTTTTCCACATCATCCATACCGTTTTATATGCCCACTAGCAGTGCACAAGATTTCTAATCTCCACATCTTTACCAACATTTATAATTTTATGGGCTTTAAAAAAAAAATAGTATCCATCCTAATGGGTGTGAGGTAGTCAATTTTATTTTGAACAGGATTTTTATTTTTTTTTATTTTTAAAGATTTATTTATTTCTTTATATAAGCACTGGGTATAGTCAGAAGCACGGGAGGGTGAGAGAATTCACCAGAGCCAGAGCGGGGAGCAGAGCAGGCAGAAGGACCGAAGTACACTGCTGAGGGGAGCAGCGGGCGGCAGGAGAGGTCTGCACGCCATGTGGGACCCTCACCCGGTGGCCGGGGATCGAACTGGTGCTGCAGAGGCTGCGGGCAGCTTCGCAACCCAGTGCTCAACCGCTGCGCCACCGGGGAGGCCCCTGAACAGGATTTTTAAAGCATACTTTGAAAGTTACTTTACAAAATCACAAATATTTCTCTTTGAAAAGACTGTGGGGGAAAAGAACTATTAAATAAATACGTACCCTGGATCATAGTAAAATTTACATGACAGCATCCATACTGATTTTAAAAATTGACAGGCAGTGATAGGCTTTGCAAACTGTGTTTAAGGAATTATAAGGTTGCTCTAGAGAAAAGGGACCGTAATGTCAAAGATGTCCCTGAAGACCGGATAAAATTGTTTCATGAAACATTTGAATGGAGAAGTAATATCTCTAAATTAATATTTTATGCCTATGATTTTAAATATGTATGTTTATACAAATTAATAAATTATACGTAGACAATTTCCTGTTTTAACTATATCCCAAAAGTTTATATATTCAAAGTGAAAAAAAAAAACAACTTAAGAGTTCATGTATTCAAAACAGTCAAAACTTGGAGGCTACCCTCTCATTGAGCATGCAGAGTATGTGCTGGTTCCACTGTTTCCATGAGACGTCAGTTACTTCTCTTGTAGCTAAGATTTGGGTCCAAATGAATTGATAACCAAATCTATCCTGTCGTTGCATGCAGCGAGGTGCAGGGGGGGAGCTGTTCTGTGGGATGAGGAAGGAGAACATCACCTTGTCATATTCACGAGGAGCTCAGTCCCACCTAGAGGTGGTGAAGACACGCTGTGAAGAGTGGTCCTTAGAGACACCTCCACAGTTCCGTTATAAAATTCTGTCTTTAAAACAACTGAATCATTGCTTTGAAAAGTTATCATTTATCTTTTTCTTCTCTCATGAGAAGATTAAAATAAACAAAAAGCATGAGACTCTGTGGGCCGCTGTCATAAAAAGAAGTGGTAGAAAGCTACTACTTGGGGAAGCAAAATGAGGGGTGATGAGGACCCTTATGGATAGATGTTGGGGGTAGGGCTGGAACCAGTGGTTGACAGAGAGTCCGGTGTCCTGCAGCCAGGAGAGAGCCTTGGCTTTCTTTCCCAACAAAGAAACATATTATAGTCACTTTAACCTCATGGTGGGATAGTTCAGAGATCACAAGGAAAAAATTTACAATAAAAGAATGTGGGCGCAGAGAATGAAATCAAAGAAGAGCGCATGTCTTTTGGAGCCTTGCAAAAGAAAAGTTTCAAGGAAGCAAGGAGACAAAATGAGCTATACCAGAGAGTTAAGGGAAAAAATGCTTTTACAACTCTATCAAAGGGAATAAAAACACCAAAAGGAAGTGAGCCACTGAAGAAAGAAGAACGAGACAAGATAGAAACCCACTCTATTAGAGTCTTTCATAGATCACACTGCAAACTGAAATCCCTCCTGCTCATTAGAACTGTCTACACATGATATGTTTTTCTGTAATTCTTGAGACCCACAGGCTGACCATCAGGGAACTGAACTCAACATGATTAAGCTTTCTTGTGCACTGTCTCCCTTCACCAAAGGCTGGTGTGGCACTGAGCTAGCTACTGATGGGGGGTGCTAGGAATGTGTCTGGACGGCACAGCCAGAAGCACCCACCCTCCTGTCTTGCCCGCTGACGTGAGTCAGGTGACTGTACAAGATTTAATTGCCAGTCTTGGTAAATGCTGAGGGAGCACTGCCTGAGCATCCTCTGTGATCTCTGTATAGATAAAAAGTTTGAATCATCCCTCATTTTTAAAATTGTCTGCTCCCTTTTATTTATCTAATACACTTTAATATTATTGTATTAGATATTAGATTTTATACTATATATTAGATGTTAGATATTATACTAATAGAATATATTAATATTACTAATATCTTTTAATATAAATAATATACAGTATATGTACTATATAATGTAGTATTATATGAATACTAGATAATATTAGTGTATTATATATTATTAATATTGGGTGAAGGGGCACACCAGATAGCTGTTTATTTTGTCATTAATTTTCTAAACCCAAGTGGTCAAATTCACCATTTTAAGATAATCTTTTTCTTATTCACAATATCTATGCTTACATTAATGTTGAGTTTTTTAAATAATTTTTTTATTGACATAGCATTGCATGATACCATTACGTAGGTTTCAGGTGGCATCACTATAAATCAACATCTGTATATACTACATCAAGTTTACCGCTAAGATACTTAAAACTAACCACAAAGGGGGCCTCCCTGGTGGCGCAGCGGGTTGAGCACAGCGCTATGAAGTTGTCTGCAGCCTCTGCAGCGTGGGTTCAATTCCCGGCCCGCCAGGGAGATTCCCACATGGCGCAGCAGACCTCTCCTGTCTCGTCCGCTGCTCCCCTTAGCAGTGCTTTCGATCCACCTGCCCCTGGGGGCTGTCTTCTTGTCTTCAGGGGGACTGCGACTAGCAGGGGAGAGGCCGTGAATCTCTGGGCACACACAGGTGTCTGTCGGGGTCCGCGCTGCGCAGTGAGGTTCCGGTCACCAGACACGGTTCTGTGGACCATGGCATCTAGGAATCAGGCAGCCCGCTGCAGTGGGGAAGCAGCCCCTCCGGCTTTCGCTCAGGTGTTCCTCCAGGCTCTGCTTCAGGCAGATCCCAGCACACTCTGCATGGAAAGAAATAAAATGGCGATTCTGCCAATCCCATTCGGTTTTTTTGCCCTGTCCCCTCACCACCACCACTTCTTCCTCTCCCCTCCTCTCCATCCCTCCCAGGGCTTCCCTGCTGCAGAGAGTGTGCAGAGAGTGTGGTGTCACTGATGCTCAAGTGAGAGCCTCTGTGGGTCCCTCAGAGCCCAGGCAGCCCCGATGTCAGCTTCCCGAAGCACACGCATCTTTATTAGGTGGCATGAATCTGGAACCCCGTCTGAGTTTGTCTTTTTTCTCTCTTTCACTTTGTCTGGATTTTTGCTCCCCTTTTGCCTGGAAAAGTGCAATTATTCCATAGTGACTGATTTTCCTGGTAGAGGATGGAAAGGCCGTTATTAATTTGTCCTCACGTTAATATACTTCACTTCCTTTCATCTTTATTACCCATCTGTATCTTCCTCAGAGGTCTTGTTTACATAAAACAGGACTCTTGGATGCAGAAAGTACTTAATGAGGCGCAGCATAACCACTACAGAGCAAACACGGTACACTCACCCTTTATAATTATGAATCATTTGACAGTATTAAAAACGTCTTCAGTGAATGGTGCCAGGCAGCTTCTTTCTAGATTCTTTTTATTACTATAAAGATCAGCCATAAACTAAATTATGAGCTTGGTCTGACATTCTGGCATTAAGCTTTAACAGTAAGGGCATATATCTTGAACTGTGATCAGATTACAGGCTTGAAAAATTTGGCTCCTCTTATGCTCACCTTTCTTCCTCACTTCCGTCCTCTTTCAACCATTTATACACAGGACACTATACACAAGAGAACTAAGACTTCAGAAGCATCAGCCCCCACTTGTACTCATACCTCCACTTTCTCCCCCAGAGAAACTCTGCCTCAGCAAGACTGTCTGAGAGTCTGTGTTGTAGCTGGTGCCATGAACAAAGAGCTGGGAGCAAAGTAGTTCAGTGTCAACATTTAGTTACTGAGCACCTACTGTGCACCTCTCCTTGTCTTAAGTGTCGGGGAAACCAGCTGTAGGAGTAGTTGATTCACTCCTGCTGGGATGAGAAGGCCTATGAAATTCAGGGACCAAGCAATTTGGGCTTTGAGGGATGACTAGGAATTTGCTAGATAGGTCAGAGGGAAGGCTGTGTCAGACAGAAGGTCCAGGCTAATAAAGGTCTGGAAATGTCACCATTTGCCAGGGACTGGGGAAGGCTGCCACAGCCTGGTATGATGGGTTTATAGGGGTACTAGGAATCCTTCCGAATCCATGGCTGCACTGGAAGATGCAACTGGGGGTGAAGGATTGATGGCCTGGGAAGAGACTGAAGTCTGTGCAGAGATAAGTTGCTCAGTCACACAGAGGCGATCTCCCTTTTCTGTGTGTCATAAGCACGGCTCCTAGGGAGATTCAACGATGAATAACATGGGACAACTTATTCTTTCACACAGACTTTGTTTTGGAAAGCCTTCAACATGCATGACACCAAACTAGGAACTAGTGTGGAAGAGAAAACTGTGGCCCTGTCCTTCAGGGGCTCACAGTCTCCCTGAGTGTATTGGAGACATAAGTATCTGCAGCCGAAGGCAAAACGAGACACGGGAGTGATAGGAAATATAGAAAGATTGTGGAAGCAATGAACACCATCTGGAAGGCTTGACGGGGTGGGGGGAGATGTGTCAGGGTGCAAGGCGTGACAGGAGACAACAGCAAGAGCAGTCGAGGCAACAGGAAAACCCTGAGCAAACTGAACCGTCTATAAGGGACCAGTTTTTGTTTAGGAAGAGGTAGGGATGGAGGCTAGCTCTGAGGAAGGACTTGATGGGAAGGTGGGCAGGGATGGTGGGGAAGCCTTGGGTACTGTCACGAGAAAACTGGACCTTAGGAGATTCATTGACACTTGCTCACAGCACTATCAGATCAGAGGCCCAGTCTAGGCAAACCCATTGCATCTTTCAAACCTCCTGCTCTTGATTTAGTAATGGCTGCTGAGAAGACTGCTGGAGAAGGATCAGAGCTTAGGGAAGAAGAAACGATTCGGGTAGTCATCAGTTACATAACTAGCCTGAAGAGCCCTCCTTCTGTTTGAATAGCAGAGAACCTCTGGGGTTCACTAGACAATGGTTTAATTATTTCTGGGCATATCTCCCTTTTATTCGCCTCAATAAGATCTCAGGAATATGGAGCAACATTCATCAGAGGCTTTTATAAGAAAGCAATCCTACCCTAATCAGCTCAACAGCAGAACATGATACATCATCAGTGAATAACACTGGCCAGGTCCTTCGAAGTTCAAAAGTACCATAAACGCACTACAAATTGTTATTAGTAAGCAAAGAAGGGCCGATATCTTTCCAGCACCCAGTGTAAAAGACTGATTCGGTCTGACGACCCGTCAGGCCACGCTGCTCAGGACCTTGCTGCCGCTCACGTCCAGGGCAGTGCTGCTTTTCACCAAGAAGAGAAGACACTGGGAATAAGCAGGGTCAGCTGGCTCAAGAAAACCCTAGACTCCTGTAGAAGAGGTATCTCCCTTGCCAAGAACAAGCAAAAACACCCTAGGTCAACTGGGAAACCTTAGGAGGTAACAATAGGACACGGCAGAATCTTGGCGGTGGGGAGTGGAACCAGATTATTCTAGGGTCTAGAAAGTGTGCTTCAAATCAGGGATCCCAAGGACACCCTCCCTTTGTAAAGGTTCCATGGATGAAATTTGATAGCAGGAATCTTTAAACATGGATGAAAAACAATTTACACTGTTATTTTCCATGACCTACACCTGACATTTAGCCACATTTTCTTTAATTATGAGCATAATCAATACACTACAGCAGTATTAGCACTATCTGTGATTTTTTTCACTAATAAAAATCACAGTTTTCATGTCATGTTACAGTGTTTGCAGGTATCTTAAAATATCATTTATGCCATCACTACTTTGAATTGGGGTAGTTACTAAACAGTGCTAGGTTTTGTAAGTGTCAGTAAAGAAGTACATACATTACTATATCACAAATGTATTTTTTAAATACATAGACTATTTTTAATGCAGTTTTAAGGCAGTGGAAAATTGAGCAGGAAGTAGAGTCTTTATATACTCCTTGTGCCCTCCAAACTGCAGCTGGCCAATGAACTTCTGATAACACCTGTGTGCCTGGGACTCTGCAGAGGACACATGTTCACTGTTCCCAGGAGAAAGCCAGGGGTGAAGACCAAGGGTGAACTGTGTCTTGCTCAGGATTCAAGGACAGTTAGAGGTATGCACAGAGCAGAAAAAGAGTAAAAGGAAAAAGGATCTACTTGCTGAAGCCAGGCAAGGGAATTTGAGGAAGATCACAAGCAGAAATGAGGGGCCAGCGTAGCTATAAAGGGAATTCAAAAGCAGAGGAGACCAGGCTGGGGTGTCAAACAGCTCAAGCGGGAGGTCACTGAGTGCGGAGAATTGTGTCCTTCCTCAGGCTTCTCTTCCTGCTGCCCAGAAGCCCAGCCACACATTGTGTCTGGTGTCAGTGTGTGTGTCAGCTCTCATCTAGCTCATTTGCTCCTATCTCCCTTTAGAGGCTTACTTTTGGGGAAGTTTATTTTGTTTGAAAAACATGACATAGACACATGATCTATGCTTCGCTTTGGCATTTTCCGTTCACAGTGAGAATGGATCCATTCTCATTTCCATTTTGAAAACCTTTGCTGAAAGCCCGTATGACCCCAGGCTTCCCTCCAGAAGGAGAAATTTAGAAAGTGGCTGGAAATGAAAGACTTCAAAAAAACGTCTGTTGCTCCCCTTCTCTCAATGCAGCTCAACAAGTCTTCCCTGGGTATTGAAGGTGTGTCCAGCTCTAACTGATATTGTGAAGGACAGAAAGTAAAAGAGGTGACCCATGCCCTTTAGGTGATCATCTTCTTGGGGAGACTGCACAGAAATATAATAGTTCATAAAGTACTCTGACTCAGAGTGGATAAGCCATGAGAGAGGCTATGCTCTGCTGTTTGAAGCCCTTGAGATTTGTAGTTTTCTGTCACGTAGCCTCCTCAGCAAGTTCTCACCGAGGGGCCAAACCGGCAGCATCAGCACCCCCGGGCATTCATTAGTAATGGGAGTGCTCAGGCCTGACTCCAGACATGCAGAGTCCCAGGCTCTGGGCCAGGGCCCACGCTTCTGTGTCTTACCGAGTACTCCATGTGTTTCTGCTGTACTGAGCTTCGAGAAACTCCAGTAGTCTTTGCCCTGGATGCCTCTCCATGTTCCTTCTTCATCCTCCTCCGAGAGCACAGGGCCTGTCCCACAATCCCACCTACTCCACGGTGCAGTGAGGGCTGAAGAGCTGAACGCATATACTTATTGCTTATGTTCTAAACCAACAGCTCCTTGACAGAAGTTTTAGATTTAAGTATTTAAGCAAGAGGCCTTGTTTAAAATGTTCCCACTCAAGTGAAGATGGCTTATGTACCCCGAAAATGTGAATAAGGATTAAAGGAGTGAATTCTAAGTACAATTATTATTCCCAATGTGCTAGTTGATCCACCATCCCCCAAATTCCACTGCCTTCTAAACTAAAACTGTAAAGAAAACCAAATTCTTGTTTCCTGTTCACGGAGAAAACTTAGAAGCTGAGAGTAGAAAGTAACTTTTCTAAGGCCCCACAGTTCGTGAACGGCAGAGTTGGGTTGGAACCCAATTCTGTCCGACCCTAGTACTCCTTTTCTTCATGACAGAAATGAGCAGTTTTCTGAGAGAACACAGAGGCCTAAGTCGTGAGTCAACCCCATCATCCTGTTACCAGCCTACCAGTAATTTGTTGGGCATCATGTCATCATTATGCCTTTAATGTTTTTTGCTGGAAAAATAAGAGATTCTGCTACTTACCACCCACTTACCTGTGAGCTGGAATGTAGTGAGGTATGTAAAACTTTAGAGAACTAAGGATGAAAAGTGTTATAAATAGTATTATTACAAGTAGCAATAAATCAGGCAAAGAATGTAATGTGCAAGTTGGAACATAAACGAGAATTAAGCCTCATAAATATAAAAGAACCCAAGGCATGCGGTGCTTTGAATCCTAGCAGTAAAATGCTTAATCTAAATTTTAGATTAACAAGGCACCCAAGGAGCCACCTCAGATGGACATATTAAGAAGATGGGGGCAGGTTAATCATCAGGAACACTTCCAGAAAAGTGGCTGTTTTCTGATTTACCTCTTAAATGTTTTTTAGGAAAAGCGATACTAGTAAAATTTGACTGTTCACTCTACGCCAGAGACAGTTTCTAAGCTCTTCACCTCATTCCCGTGGTCATTCTTGCCAACAGTCCTATGAAGTAAATCATGTTATTTTCCCCTGTTTTAAAGAATGGGGGGGGGCGGGGGGAGCAGAACTCACACTGCTGTAGGAGGACAGCAGGGGAAGAGGTTAGACAGTCTTCCCCGGAGTGTACAGACTCACTCTACTACTTGCAGGTTGATAAATGACTGTTTTTAAAATCTCTTCTTCTCTTATTAGTTTGTTCTGTTTTTCCTTCTTTCTACCATTATCATCTCTGGCTCAGTCTCATTTCTCAATGAATGTTGAAATAATCTACAAAAAGGCAAAACACCACTACCATGACCATGACCTTGTCTTCTTTTCAAATCAAGTCATCTAGACAAGAATGTTAATTAAGCGAGTTTATGAGGAGAAATGAGTATTTGCCCTGGCACTTAGTATAACAAAAGGAATGCGAGTATATTTACATAAGTTTTCTGTCCTCAGTGACAGCCCTGCTCTTCACAACCTTTCTCAATCCCCATTCGATTTTTTTCACCTAAAAACCGAGTCCCAAAATGACGTCTTGCAGATAGCGCTCTCAATGTAATTCCATTCAAAGTGCATCCAAGTTAGTGAAATTCTTAGACCCCCATAATGCTGATCTGACAAGGCCCTGAGTAGTACGTGCCGTGTCTACCTTCCTCAGGGCGGGGCGTAGCTGGAAGGACGAGGCTGGAAACCCCACCTGCCCTGTTCCTGGAGCTTCCTGGATCTGCTTGGCCAGATCCCCTTTCACCACTTACGACTCTTGTGAGCTTAAGAATTTCCTTGATCAGACATTATTACCCGAAATCGTTAAATAGGTTAAATAGTCATTTGCGAAGACTACGTGACTGTACAAAAAATCTATGTTCATAATAATCCTTGGTCTCTCCTGGTGTGTGATAAACACATAAAATTAAATAATACTCCTGTATACCATTATAACCAGTTACACTGTTTAATTATTTTCTTCTCAAAGAGCTACCAAAAATACAAAATACTTGCAGATTTAGTCAGTAATGTACATTACTTATATATTGAGAGATAATTTAGTTGGTTTACTAGAAAGTGAAATATTTGTGCTTCGAAATGGATAAGTGTGTGTGTGTGTGTGTGTGTGTGTGTGTGTAAAAGAGGCCCGATTCTTCACACCCACAAAATACCGTCTCTAACACCATTCCAATCAAATGCCCAACAGGGCTTTTACTAGTATGCTGCAATTAAAATAAGATTTACCAGACTAAATAAATAGGTGAAACTAAGTAACATTTTTGAGAGAGATGAGCAAGGATGAAAGACAATTTTGATCAGATAGTGAAATACAGTAAAAAGCGAAATCAGAACCGCGAGTTAGTTCTAATATAAAATTGGCCATGCCCACTAGTGATTCATGTAAGAAGTGTGCTACCTATAAGAATGTACTAGGGGATATAGAAATTTAAACTTTTTATAAATGTCTACTCTTCCATTAGAAATATGGGGAGAGAAACTCAAGCCTTTGTTTGTGCACCTCACACAAAACCAAATGAGTTCTTTTCAAATCAAATGCTGTTCAGAATTAAACACATACCAAAAAAAAAAAAATGCAACGGAAGATGCAATAATAATCTTGTATCAAAATAATAAATAATAAGTTTGAGAAGAAAATTGGTGAAATTTTTGCTGTACAAATTAAAATTTTAAACTGTGAACTCTAAAGAGACAAATAGACTAAGTAAAACAATTGTAGTAATAATGAAATTTTTATATCATCTTAAATTATAAAAAGTCTACACCAATCAATTTTTGAATGTCAATATAAAACCAACTGTAAGAAATGATATGGAGCTGTGACACATAGACAAGAAAATAATATGACCCTAGTAGATAATTAGGAAAAGGACAAAACAGGCAATTCATACAAAAGGAAGTATGATTAATAAACAAGCCTATAGAAGAATATTAACATCACTATTAATCAAAGAAATTTGATTAATATTTTAAAGCAGTAGTGGCGCACCATCTCCAACTGCAAGATTAGCAAGCACTGCTTTTCAATAAAAACACTCTGTGTGCTAACTTCAGACAGACAGAACAGGACACGCACATATTTCTAATGTCAGGACAGAGGAACACAAGTTCTTAAGCCCTGCAAATAGAATTCACCTGTGTATTGGAAAAAAAAAAAAAAAACCTTAAAAAGATGAACAAACTGTGAGCACAAAGGTATTTACAGCTGTGTTATATTTTTTATTAAAATATCTCGATGTCTCAGCATGTGCTTCCTGTAGGAAACTTCACCTTGCTCCCTGGCCTGCTTTCTCAATGTCCATACGCTAGCATCTCCCAAGTGCCCCTATCACTGTCCCTCCCCTTTGATCCCTGGCACAAGGCAGGGATTTAGTAATTACCGAATGAATGAATGAAGAAAGACAGGAATGAATGAATCAAATGAGTCCAGTTAAATAGTAGCAGATTGCGTTAGCATGGCTTTTGATGAAATATGAACCTATTAATTTGCTAATTATGAAAATTATGTTGCAACTCGGAAAATGCTTCAGGATAGCAGTGCAAAGTTGGGGAAAAAACAGAATACATAATTGCACATATATTATGATTGTAACTAGATAATAGTTGTAGGCCCATGGACCAACCCTGGAAGATAATATGTAAATTTAATAATGTTTTTTTGTTGGAGTCATGGGATTATGGATGTTTCCTTTTTTTTTAAGCATATTAAATTTTCTCTTTTGATGACTGTAAAAAGGCAGGGGGAAAATGCACAGGCCTTGAGTCAGAACTTGGGTACCAGTTCTGGCTCTCCTATTTAATAGCTTTGTGACCTTGGACAAGTTACTAGGACTCTTTGAGCCTCGGTTTCTTCATCTACTAAATGGGGACTATAATAGCTACCTCTCAGAGCTGTTGTGAGTTTAAATGGCCTAATGCATGTGAAAGGATTTTATAAACTATAAAGTACTGTATAAATGTGATGCCAAGGTTATGAAAGGAGTCTGTGTTTCCTGAGAGAAGTCAGCTTTTTACTTCTTACAAATTATTTTTACATTTAGTCATTTAGGTATAATGCAAAAATAATCCCAAAGTCATTGCAAGGTCACACGTCCTAACTGTGCTCCCCAAATAATAGTAATCCAGGCCCAACCCTGGCCTATCACAGTGAAGTCTATTTCCTCCTGGCCGCGTAGAAGGCACCTGTGGGAATGAATGGAAATGAATCCAAAGTGAAAAGCTGTCCCCAGATAATCAAATGAAGAAAGATGTAGACAATCTATTGCTAACTTTTGAATGTTAATTATCTAATAAGAAATCAAAAATCTAAGAGGGAACTGCCTCCCTCCCATTCCTGTCCCTGGTCACCCTGTCTTCTTCCCCCCAGATGGTGACCATTCATGCTTTATCATATGTCCCTCTAGGATATTTCATGTATGTCTAAGCAAACACAAATGTTTTTTTTCCTTTTATTTTTTGTTGTAAAATAGCACATCTTGGTGCTATTTCCGTGTCGGCACTTAGAGTTTCCTTATTCATTGTCTTGCAGCTGTGTCCCATTGCATTGAATGGGTGCGCCTTTGTTTAATTTATTTATTTTAAGGCAGTGGGGGTAGAGTGACTCCTAAAGAGCCATGGCTTGCTCCTCTCCCAAACAAGTGGACAGGCCTTGACATTCTTCTCAGTACCCTGCCCTGTCCTCTTCAGTTAGCCCTTCTCTGAAAAGTACCTCACATGGTCACCGGGTTACCTGACTTCCAGTGCGGCCTCTTCCCTCCTGCCGTTCAAACTCTTTCTGCTTCAAAATGGCGGTAGTTGGAGTGTACATGTCCCTGGATTTTGTAAGTCTTGAGTTGTTACATGCACTGGTGACTCTGACTAGGTCCAGCAATGTTTGGAGGGTATTTGGGAAGAAGGGACCACCCAATAAAACACGTCTTTATCTCGCCATGTTATGCCCTGAGTGAGTGCTTCTCAAAGTGGCCCAGCAGTGCCAGCTGGGAACTTGTAAGGAATGCAGACCTATGGCATCAGATGTTTGAGGGTGGGACCCACCATCTGGGTTTTAACAATCCATCTAAGTAAATCTGCCACATGCTATGACTTAAGAACTGTTGCTCTATTCTAATAGCTAAAATCAACAAACAACTATAAACCAGAGATACACTATGGGGACGGGAGGGAGGGAGGAAGGGAGGGATTAGGGCCAAAATAAGGGGGGTGGGAATTATATGGCGAATATAACCAAAATGAAAATGCATATATTGTGCAAAAATGAAAAAATGATGTAAGAATTATATAAAATATAAAAATAAACAAACAAACAAAAGAACTATTGCTCTAAAATGCAGGATTTGTCTTTTGTACTGTTACTATTTTTTTACACTGATGTCTTATTTGGTTCCCCTATATTCCTGCTGTAAGTAAAACCATCCGATACTTTTCTTCTTCCTTCTGACTTATTTCACTGAGCATGAATCCTTCTCACTCCATCCACGTTGCTGTGAATGGCATGAGTTTATCTTTTTTGATTGCTGAATATTATTCCATTGTGTATATGTACCACATCTTCTTGATCCAGTCATCTATTCTTGGGAATTGAGGTTGTTTCCAGGTTTTACCTATTGTAAATAGTGCTACAATAAACATAGGGGTACAGGTGTTCTTTTGAATCAATGTTTTTGTGTCCTTTGGGTAGATCCTTAGGAGTGGAATTACCAGGTCATATGGTAGCTCCATTTTTAGTAGACCGAGGAGCCTCCAGACAGCTTTCCATAGTGGTTGGACCAGATTGCACTCCCACCAGCAAAGCAAAAGCAGACGATTATAAATCAGAGACATACTGCAGGGGAGGAGGCAGGAGAGGGACCAGAGGGTAGGAGGGAAGAGCAAAGGGGACCGAGGTTATGGTGCACGGTGCATTGGTGAAGGAAACTCTATGGGGACTATGCCTCAGGGGGTGGGGAGAAGCAAATATTGTTTAAAAATGAACAATGATGGGCCTCCCCGGTGGCACAGCGGTTGAGCGCTGGGTTGCGAAGCTGCCCGCGCTGCGGCGCCGGTTCGATCCCCGGCTGCTCCCCGGCCACCGGAGGAGGGTCCTACATGGCGCGCAGACCTCTTCTGCCGCCCGCTGCTCCCCTCAGCAGTGTACTTCGGTCCTTCTGCCTGCTCTGCTCCCCGCTCTGGCTCTGGTGAATTCTCTCACCCTTCTGCGCTTCTGACTGTACCCAGTGCATGTATAAACAAAACAAACAAACCAGCAAACAAATAAATAAAGCATGCCTCTATAAAAAAAAAAAAAAAAGAACAATGATGTAAAAAATAAAAAAAAAATTAATAGAAAAAAATAAAATGCAGGGTTTGGTAGGGGAGGGTGGTTTTTAAAACATGTCAGCTCATTGAACATCTGTCAGTCAGGTTCTTTGTGGGGACACCACGAGTTGGTGACCTAGAATTCCATGCATTTTACTAGTGGAAAAAAATCCCAGAACTATCTGCTGATCTCCCCATCTCAAATACAAACATAATCGTCTTCTCTTAAATCACGTTTCCAAAGTCATCTTTGAGGATTTGTTTGCTGCTAGCTCAGTAGCACCAGTAGATGACTAGGAGCTGGTGTATTTATGTTTAATTAAAAATACAGGGGAGAAAAGTTCAAAATTGAAAAGATTTTAACTGAAAACTTTGTAATTACAAAATGGGGCTTAACTACTAATGATTTCACTGTCGCCATTTATTTCACTTGGGTTTTTTTGTTTTGTTTTGTTTTTTTAAAGATTTATTTATTTATTTATACAAGCACTGGGTACAGTCAGAAGTGTGGGAGGGTGAGAGAAATCATCAGAGCCAGAGGGGGGAGCAGAACAGGCAGACTGACGAAGTACACTGCTGAGAGGAGTAGCGGGCGCGGCAGGAGAGGTCTGCGCGCCCTGTGGGACCCTTGCCGGCGGCCGGGGATTGAACCGGCACTGCAGAGGCTGTGGGCAGCTTCACAGCCCAGCGCTCAACTGCTGCGCCACCAGGGGAGGCCCTATTTCACTTGCTTATTCATTCAGCAAACATTTACCGGCACTGAGTATATTTCAAAACTCTACTGAGCGCTTGGAATTCTAGAGTGACTAAGATAGGCAGGAGGATAGGCCTGCCCATTCAGCTATCATACAATCTACCCACAGAAGATCACCATCCCATTTGTATTGTCCCCAAGTTCTCAAACAATTGGACAGAGCTTCCAGAAAGAAGCACACATTTCCTGTAGCATCAACCAAGGATATCAAATAGCTTTGAAATCAGTTCCAGCCAGTTGGCAGGATCTGCTTGGAGCATAATTTTACAATGGATTCTCAAACAATATTCTGGTTGGGCACACCACAAAAGGAGTACCTTTCATTTCAACACTTGAAGAACAGAGTCTTGCTCTACCTTGAGGGTAGGGGTGCTTTTGCTCAGCATTTCCTGGATTATAAAATCAAAACCTTTTGCCTTGTCTCCCCCTGAGGCTACTAAATTGTGGGCCTTGCCTTCTCCTTTGACTGTCCTTCTACAAGAGCCGCTGGGAATGGCCTGGACAACTTCAGAGTCCGCAATCAGTGATTTCCTGATGTCACATAAATTAGCACAGAATGATTTTCTCTGAAGTGTCTGAGCCGAGATCCGAGTGCCTGGCTCTGCTGCTGTCTTCTGCTGTCTTCCGGACCCCTGCCTTGCTCCTAAGCAGCGCTATGTGTTTGCCCAAACGAGAGAACACATACTCTCCCCTTTACTACGTGGTTGGCACTGCACAGATGTGAACAAACTGCCCTTCTCCATCCCCATGTCAGCCAGCCTTTGAAATAAATATAAAGAAGATTCCCTGCAAGCTTCTTGCCAGAGAACACCAGAGGGGACAAGTGGGCATCAGAGTTGAGACCCCACTGGCTAGGATGGTTCCCCACCAGCTCTGCAACCGAAGAGTGTCTGTGCCATTTCTAGATTGCTGCTTGCTTGATTGCCTCTCTTACAAGGAAGTCATGGATCCCTGTTTAGGCTCCTTGAAGGAAGGAAGCTTGAACCAGCCCGACCTGGCTCATGAGGCCAGCTAGAGCTCTCCTTCGGAATGCGTGGTAATAACGCCTGAGTTAAGAAATGGCAAAGATCCTGGATCTCCAAGAGTGTTTCTCCAGCCAGTTTCCTTTGAGAATAGTCAATATGGAAACCCCCCAGGAGAGTTTTTAATTAGCCCTATTAAGAATAAATGGAAATTGTGTTTATCCTGATTTATTGAAGACATTAGAAATCATTTTTCTTTGCCCCCAAATATTGCTTTTTCCCTCTTTTTTCCTCCCACTTTGCCTCTTTACTCAAATTCATGCTGGTGCACAGTGCTTGCTCAGCCTTAATTCCTTCAGCTGTCTCTCTGTCTCCTTTTCTTGTCTCTTCAGGCTCCCCAAAACGTACTTTTTTTTGTGGGACCCTCGCCCATGACCGGGGAACGAACCGGCGCTTCAGAGTCTGTGGGCAGCCTCGCAGCCCAGCGCTCAACCGCAGCGCCACCAGTGGAGGCCCCAAATGTACTTTTCTTAAGCTCTTATTTTATTTTCCTTTTCAGTCCTGTAAAAGTGCAGGTATGTTCTGGAGCTATCTAATTCTAAACCCCGACCACAAAATGATGCTTTGTGATTTTTGTTAAATTGTAAACTGAGCATCATGTCAGTGCTTCCTGCAGTGGATTAATTATAACAACGATCAGGTCCTCCTCTGAGGGATTCTAATTTTAGACCAGTGTGACATCTGACTAAAAGACTGCCAGCTCTCATCTAGCTCTAATGATAATGGCTGGAAGAGCACTGTCTGTTAAATCAGAAGCTATTGTCTTTATAAACAACATCCATCTCTCCCACACACCCCAGAACACAGGAGTGACACGGAAGAGTAAAGTCAGCTTCCTTTTGTGTTGCTTTTCTTCCCATCTTGTTTTGAAAGAAAGATGAGCACAGACCAGGGGGCTGGGGGAGCAGGAGTAAAGGGGAACACCAAGAGCTGTGAAATGCCATGGACGATCAGCAGAATTTTTTGTTGTTGTTGATTGTTTTTTAAATGGGCTTTTGTTGGGACTTTCAAGATTGTGGATATAATACCCATGTCCATTCACTGGCTCTCAGCACAGCTTTTATAGCCAGTCATAAACTGGAAAGGAAAGGTGCGTTGTGAAACAGTTGGCACGTCTTTAACAAAGGTAAGACAAGCTGGCACCACTCTAATTTATACCCATTAGCATGGGGCTCAGTGGTGATCCTCTGGTAGAGGGCACAGCTAATAAAGAACTTCAAAAGCAGAGAGAACAAATTATGAAATGTAGATTAGTGTGAGCAGTTTACATTTTCAACTACGGCAAAATGAAACTTAAACTGCTAAGATTAGCAAAATCACTAGTTGTTCCTATAAATAATCCAGCAATTCTATAAAGAGATACAGATTTCACACAATGAGTTTTGCTATAAAAGACCCAGTTACCATAGATAAAATCTATATTATGTAACTTAAAAGAAATGAAATGATGACTCGTGAAAGCACTTAACAGTTTATCTGTCAAATTTACACTTGTAAAGATTTTGTGTGTGTGTGAAGACAGAGAATAACTGATCTCTTTGTCTAGTAACAGCCCTCCATGTTTCTAAAAATTAAGTGACTCCTTAATCCTCACTTTACAGGCGAAACAACCCCAGCCTTATCAGTTTTTCCTTGAAACACCCACTTTGAAATCATCAGTTACTTGGTTCTTTTACTTCTGGATCTTTTCCCCACTCTCACTTTTCTCATAAAAGAAGACAAGTAGGTCTCAGTAAAGATTTCCCCAAACCTTACCCAGAAGCATTTCTACTTCTTTAACTTTCATGTTCTTTTCTTTCATTTGCCCAATTCCAGCAAACCCATAACCAGACATTTCTGAATTCCTCAGAGAAGAGATCGGAACACAAATCCAAGCACTAAATCTGTGGCATCATCTCAGCTCTGCTTCCTGTGCCAAGCGCTGGAGGGCCTGCAAGCCACGGGAGCTCACCTGCAGCCCATCACGCTGGCCTGCAACCAGCAGCTGTCCAGGAGCTAGGCCTTCTCTTCACTCGGCCTTGCCCAAGTGCTTCCAAAGCAGCCCACAGACTCTGTTGTCGGTATACACTCGTCAGAGGCTTTTTAGTGCATTATTTTAGTCGTGAGAAAGTTGGAAAAGTCAGGCTTTTTTCTGAGACCCCGAAGATCAAAGAGAACTCAGAGAAGAGCAGTCGTTTGAAGAGCAACAAGTCTACTATTCTTCACCAGAAGTTCTATGAAGTGTGGGTTTGGTGCCCTCCGTTCTGTGTGGCTTGTGCACATTTCACATGCCAAGGAAGTCTGCTGAGCATTGTGGATTGATCGTTGGCGACATGGACGGCCTGGTGACTTTTTAGGACAGCAGGTCGCATCATGGAGCGAGAGGAAGGAACATCTGGGTGTGACCTCCTGGGGCCACGGCGATGCTTCCACAACCCTCAAAGCTGTGGCGTGAACACCCACAACTGTGCAGTGCCCAGGAGTCACACAGAAGTAAAACAGGGATTTACTTCTGTGAAACCAGAGGAACTCTACTTGCAATAAATCTAAAATTCTCCCGCCTCCCCCATTCCACAGCAGATCACATGGTGAAGGTGGCCTCGCACCCTGTGACCCCCGTACACCAGCACGGGCATCGCCCGGGTGCTTGGGAGAAAGGCAGAACCTCTCCCTCTGCCTCAGATTTATGAAATATGCCTTTAAACAAGATTCCCAAGAGATCTACGTGCACATTAAAGTTTGAGGAGCACGGCCTAATAGATGGCTTTCTCTTTTTATAAATGTGAGCCTGTAAAACGATCTTACCCTATTAAACTGCCTCACCAGGAGGGTAAAAACATTAATTTAGCAAAAAGATTGCAATTACAGTTCTCTTGCACAGCCATCAGCAAATGCTTCTGTCTTCGAGTTCATAAGATGGCCTGTTTCACCCAAGCGTTAAGAGGGTGGGAAGGTCAATATGCTCTTCGCCAAACATCAGCTATCCCCTGCCATGTCCTTCTCATCTAGTATCTCTCTAGAATCGGTTTCTTTTTTCACATTTTTCCCCCCATTTGGAGCCTAGACTTCAAAGGAGGACCAGGTGCTATAAGATTAACAGCTGTTCGTTATTTTAATTTACTAGAAGAGTCTAGTTTCATGGCTATCCCATGGAGACACGGAACACCCTGGAAGAGCAAGCAGCCTGGGAGACACTCACCAAAGGTCAGCATGACCCTACAACTCAGAGCAAGAGAATCTTAAACATGGGGGGTGGGAGGTGGGAAGATTTTATAGGTTCCCATTTGGTGTGATTTGGTAGGTTATTTTGGGAGCCTGGGAATGCTATTACCGTTCATTTATATGGAAAAAAAAATTGAACGTTCCCAGATCCCAAAAATAACTTACTAAATCATACCAGATAGGGATATTTTCTTTCGGTTAGCAAGGAAAACCAAGGCTAAACCTGTGGGCCTCTAACTTGAGGGAAATTACATTTCTTTGAGATAGGCATGTCTTCCAAACCAGCCTAGATTATTTCTCCATCCTAAAGTGTTAGAGGAAGAAGCAAAGTAAGTCAGTGGATCCTTTGACACACTGTACTGCTTCCCTGTGGTTTTATCTAAAGCTTGGTGGATCTCCGAGGCAGATCCTCTCTGTCCAGTTAAAAGCTGTTTCCACCTGGTTCCTAGAATGTCCACGCAGACTGTGGGATTAGAACAAGCTCTGCAGGAGACAAGAGGCTTGTCAGCTACATGCCGTGTAGAACCCCCTGCGGTCTCCCCTGGACAGCTCGGATTAGAGCACTTCACTGTGTCATGGGCTCATGCCTGCACTCAGCTTCTAGCTGAGCGAGTACATCTTGGGTTGTTCTAGAATTTGCATTCTTAATTTCTACACTAAAAACTGAGTAGGTTCAAATTTTCCATCAAAGTTGTTGTTAACTATGAACATACTTACTCATCCAGCTTTAACTTCACTGTGTTCCTGTCACCTACTTAGTTTTTTTTTTTTTTATTGTCTTTCCCTAGTAGAAAGGGAACATGAATAGTAAAATCAGAAGGTCATTCAAAAAGAGAACTATTTACAGCATTCAGTGCCTCTGAATGACCATGGATGCATATGTTCAGTCAAGCTCCAAAGACAAGAAAAGAATCAAATAGTAAGTATTTTAAACTGCTTTTGTAAGCAGATCTTTATATGATCTGTTTCTTATCATCCTAAGTTCAGTCTTCCACTGAAATCAACTATGATGTAACAGACTTGGGACAGAGTTCCCACCAACCCACACACCCACCTAGCTTATAAGGCATCATCTGGACACCTACATATTATGATCAATAGTTAACTGTCTCGTGTTTCACTTAATGTGAGATTTCCTCTTTGAGGTCCTGTATTTAAAAAAAATACACAAAGAATTAAATTTCGCTTCAAAGGAGTAATAAAACGACTGTTATGCTTGGCCCCGAGGACTAAATTATTTCCATCCTCACGAAAAGCAGACAGCCGTAGGTCTGTGCCCAGGGGTTGACTTAGGGTCCTAATAAGGAATCATCAATTCTTTTCCCCCAAAATGACTGCCTTTTGCCCCTAAAAAATGACTCAGGACTAACTACTCTCAAAATGAGGTGAGATTCGCATTTGCACGACAGGAAGTGAACTGGTAAACTTTGAGTGACGTGTGGCCACTCCCATATTTTCACCCTGCTTCCTGGACTCGAGGCATCACTGATGTGTAAACAGAAGTGTATTCTGATGACTTATGAAAAATCAAAGCCACCCCAATGAGTTACCTATTTAGTGTCTGGTGTGTTCAGGTGATGCCAAGGCAAAAGGTGGGTGAAAGCGAGTCACAGGTAGGGAAGGAGCTCACTTTGATCTGAAGTGCGTGTCCACAGCCAACTGTGCGTGTCCACAGCCAGCTGGGAGTGAGAGGTTACTGCCTGGCTTCTCACGATGCTCTGGGGGCAAGATGAAGACTTATTCCATGTTCAGATTGCTCCCAGCTATGGCGTACAGTTCTCACCGCCATCACTTTTGTGAAATTAATAAGGCTTGTTCACTCTTAATTTCCTAGAGTAGAGATTATCACTATCTAATACATCAAAAACAGAGAACTGCTCAGATAAGCTGAACAATTTGTGTCAGTTACGCATAATTCCGTGCTCAGCCTTCGGCATCTGGACTGAAAGGTCGAATACAGAGATGCCTAGAGAGAGAGCATAGGCGTACCCCCTGGACCCAGGTGAAATAGGACCTCCAACCGCACTTAGGACAGTCCTGTTGGAGAAGGTTTTATGGCCGTCTTACAGATGAGGAAATTACTCCAGGTCATCAGGCTACCTTTGCACATTTGGAAAATACCAGCGCCAGGAAACCTTTTTTCCAAGCCTGTGCACATTAAACCCTCAATCTAGTGTTCCCCAAAATGTCATGTACTCACCATCCCTTTAGGTGGCCCAGGGAGAGAACTTTCTAGCGTTTAGTGCTCCAGCTTCATTCTGAGTGAGCATCACTGTGAAGCCCGTTAACCTGCAGAGCCTGTCCTCCCCCAGAGCTTCTGAGTCAGCATTGCCTGGGTGTCCTGTGGGGCCACCATGAGCTGTGCCCACGGGTGAATGTAACAGGCATGGGGAGTGATGGCAGCAGCAGTGGAGCCGATGTGCCACGGACTGTGGAGGAGCGCCTCTGCAGCCTGATGTCTGGGGGTCCTGGAGGCCCCTATTTACAATCAGGACAGGAGCAGGCCTCAGCTTACCAGATACAAGCATAAACTGGGAGCAAAAGGATCCTCAGAGCATCTTGTGTATGTAAAATACATCTATGTGTATGTAAAATACATACGTACATACAAACATAACTGTCTACACACACATGTACTATGCATATATTGTAGATATACGCATGATGTTGTGCATGTTGGTCATCTTCTGGACACCTCAGTCCTCAGCCCATTCTATGGCCAGTCAGAAAAGAGACTGTAGGAGTCCAGAGAGCGGGACCCTCCCCTCATTAGCCAAAAGCCCGAGGAAGCCTCCTCCACCCCGCACCAGGCTCCAGTAGCACGAGGGCCATTGCAGCTCCTTCAGGTCCATCCGGTTTTTAAGGGCTTCTGACTGAGGTCACTTGCGTAATTAAAAAAAAAACTTTGCACCCTTCCCTCAGAGAAAAGCTCAGACACACACACATACATGCACACATGCACACACCCCGCCTATGATTTCAGGGCTTTCTCAAAAGGCTCCTCAAGGTCACCTACAGAAAGCCCCCACAAAATAAAAGCAAGGCATAGTGAGTAATTATCGGATGAATAACCCATGATCTCCACTCAGGCCAAGAAACACAACGCTGCAGCCCCAGCAGTGCCTCTGGTGACCCAGCCCAGCCCGCCCTCTGCCCTTCCTTCGGAAGCGGCCCTCTCCTGAGATTAAAAGCAACCGTTTCCTTGTAATTCTTTACGATTTTATCACCCAAGTGTGTGTCCTGAGACATTGTCATTTAATTTTGCTCACTCTTGAACACCTGATACAATATTGTCCATTTCTTTTAATCTACAAATTATCCTCCATGCCTTCCCCCCCTTAATTATTTACCTTTTTGAAACAATCTCGGGCCATTTAGCCTCCAGAGTCTCCCACAGGCTGGATTTTGCTGACTACAGACCCTTGGTGCAGGGCGGTAGGTTCCTCTGTCCTTGTTATTTCCTGCAAGTTGGCAACTGGGTCCAGAGACTAAGTCAGATTGAGCTTGGCAAAGCTCTCGATGTTGTTCTGTTCTTTCATCAAGAGGCTTGTAATGTCTGGCTTTTGCTCCTTTTGATGTAAGCAGCCCATTGATTCAATGTCGGGGTTTATTAATTCATTAGAAGCTACCAAACTGTGCCTTTCAAATTGCATCATTTTATTGTCATTTGTTAATGGTAATGTTTATTATTAATTATTTATGCCACTTACCTTTTGCTTTGTTTCACAAAGGAAAGGCAGATAAATGTTTGATTCTTCCCTCTAATCTACTGGGTTTTCAAAGTGATGAATTGGTCCCTGTTAGCTCCAGAAGATGACCAACATGCACAACATCATGCGTATATCTACAATATATGCATAGTACATGTGTGTGTAGACAGTTATGTTTGTATGTACGTATGTATTTTACATACACATATGACATATGAATGTTTATATATGAATATATAAAGATAAATGAACTTACAGATTTAAACATATTTGATAGATTCCAAGGCTTTGCAGTTCTTATCCATTTTGAAAGCTCATCTTGGTCAGTGGACACCTTTTCAGTTGGTTTCTAGTCCTAATAAGTCCACTCGACTTATAGGATGTCCCAGGTACAGCCTGGAATTCTTCCATTTTTCTAGTAAGCCCTCTTTTCTTTCAGAGGGGAACTTTTTTTTCAAGCCCAGGTTTGGAATCTAGAGTTGGTTGTTCCTAGACTTTGTCAGTGAGCAGAGCTAAGAAATACACCTTAGATGCATATGTATTTTTTAAAATCATGATGCTTCCTAAGTTCATAGCAATATTCCCAGCACAAATCTGGGAAGGTAAGGTTTTTACAGGGCTCATGGACCAGTATTTCTTGAGTTATTCCACATTGATTATAAGTTTTTGTGCCTTTTGCCCAGAAACCAGTTTTTGCTAGACATAAAATTGTGGCACACCATTTCTTTGTTTGGATATCTTAGATATGTTATACCATTTTCTTTTGGCATAAAGGATGGGTGTTAAAAAGTCTTATGATAACCTAATTGGATTTTCCTTACATGTTGTTCACTCTTTCTTTATACATAAAGTATAACGGTTTTTTTTTTTCCTTTTCTTTAAAGTTTAGTTAATTTTACAAGAATTTTCCTTGTATTGATCATTCTGGACCATATTCCAAGGTTCATGTGTGTGTGCTTTTTAAGATGTCTTTT
Organism: Talpa occidentalis; assembly: GCF_014898055.3. NCBI lineage: Eukaryota > Metazoa > Chordata > Mammalia > Eulipotyphla > Talpidae > Talpa > Talpa occidentalis. The sequence continues at coordinate 97,262,218 of NW_023601322.1, forward strand.
TTTTTTTTTTAAAGGGAGATAAATTCTTTTTTTTTTTTTTAAGATTTATTTTTATTTATTTATACAAGCACTGGGTACAGTCAGAAGCGCGGGAGGGTGAGAGAATTCACCAGAGCCAGAGCAGGGAGCAGAGCAGGCAGAAGGACCGAAGTACACTGCTGAGGGGAGCAGCGGGAGGCAGGAGAGGTCTGCGCGCCATGCGGGACCCTCCTCCGGTGGCCGGGGAGCAGCCGGGGATCGAACCGGCACCGCAGAGGCTGCGGGCAGCTTCCCAACCCAGCACTGAACCGCTGCACCACCGGGGAGGCCCTTTAAGATGTCATTTTAATTGTTTTTTTCTATTTCAGGAACTTTTTCTGGGTTTTAGTATTTGTTTTATTCCCTTGCATTGATTTATTTCTCTAGGAACACCTATTATGTGTGTATGTTCTATTTTCAGTCTTTGTCAAATTGTCTCCAGTCTTTTATTTCTTTCATCATTTCTTTTTGAACTTTACATTTTCTCTCCGGTTCACTTTCTGCTTCTCTCAAGGAATGATCTGTTGTATTTGTTCACGCTTGGATTCCTTGTCATCTAGTTGTCTTTCATTTTAAATTCTCTTTTGACATCTACTATGTCACTTCTAAGTTAATCAAATTGAATTTTTGTGTCCCTTCATGTTTTGAAATAGCGTATGAAATTTTTATCTCTTATTTGCATATGTCTTTCTAAGATGTTTCATAGCCTATGGAGATTATTTTGCTGTCAATTCTCTTTTTGATTATAGTAACTTTCATAGAATTTGACTTTAATAATTTTCTGTTGCCAGTTTATACGTAAAATTAGTTTTCCTGAACTTTTAGGCAGAGTTTTGGTTCATACAATGTTCCTGGCTTTACATATCTCTCTCTCTGCCTCTCTCTGTTGTTCTTGTAGATTGTTTATATTTGTGGCAACTACAAATACCCTGCCAGTGCTCCTCAAAACTGTCAAGGTCATCACAAACAAAGTAAGTCCGAGTCACTCTCACAGCCAAGGGCATCCTAAAGAGACACGATGAATGTGACGTGGCATCCAGCTGGGATCCTGGAACAGTAAAAGGTAAAAACTAAGGAAATCTGAACACCGCATGGGCTTTAGTTCATAATATGCTCAATATTGGTTCACTAATTACAATTGCATTATAATGATGAAAGATGCTAATAACAGGTGTGAAGTATCTGCCATCTCCCCGTGTTGTTTTCTCAAATTCTCTATAAAGCTTGTGCTGTTCTGAAAAGTAACATATATTATCCACATGTATGCTCAAACACACACACACTCACTCACTCTCACACACACCCCTACCTGCTTTCTTTCTAAGATTTCCTGCTGTTTTCCCCACCACTCATTTTCGTCAGAGCCTTCCCTTCCTCTCTGAGCATGAGCCCTACGCTGCTGCCAGCCTGGGGTAGTTCAGTTGCTCACAGAGACCTGATCTTCAGTCACTTTGAGCCCTAATATGGGGATGGGGTGTCAGCAGCATTTTGGGTGGGCAAATACCTGACAGCCCCCATTGTTATCAAATTGATCTGCTTCCGTCCCCAGTTTCTCCTATGTTGGGGTTCTTCCATTCTCTTTTTCTTCAAATGCAGCCCCGTTACTTCCTCTGCTTACTCTTACAGCAACAAGCTGTAGGTCTCTGGCTTGTGTTTTAAGGTTCATGGGTTAAACTTGCTCCTGTTTTTTTTTCATACATGTCCACGCATGTTTGATCTTATGATCTGGTTGCTGTTTTTCCTTATCGTTTGAGATCCTGGGCTTTCCTAATGTGTGTGTGTGTGTGTGTGTGTGTGTGCGCGTGAGCTTAAATGAGCTATCATTCATACAGTACCAATTCGTCCTGTGTTTTTTGTGGGGAATTCAGGAAGACCTGAAAGCCTGCTGCCACCATATCCCCAGCACTCTTTAAGGCAGTCGTCAGCCTCAGACTATTAAGACAATGAGGATTTTCCTCATGATAGCAGACCCAATGGTGCATTTAGCTGTGGGTAAGCTAGGCTGCATTATGGATGGTAGAAGCACAGGCTGGATTTTTCCATGTGTTTAAAAGCAGAAACTCAAGGCTTCCTGTCACATGTGGTATATAGCCAGTTCCGGTCTGTGACAGCGGCATGAGCAAACACAGTTGAAATCCATTGACCGTTCTAATAATTCTGTAATGCCAGAGTTTTCCTCATTGACCAGTCTCTGAGGAACAAAAGGAACAGGCAGAATGTATGCACATGTAAGCTTGTGCCAGGGTATGCACAGAAGTAGGGAATTTTACTGCCCCTCTCCCTCCAAGCATAGCTCTGCCCTGGAGGTGGCTCAGGAAGACAGCGTCCATCTTGGGCCCATTTTTGGAAAAACCCCTAACTTTCAAGCCCCCTCTGGGGCTCGCTCTAGCTTTCATGATCAGAGGAAACATATAAACTGTAAGAGCATCTTGAAGAGTGTTTTCAGGACCATCTGATAAAAAGGCTTGGTTTTTGGCCCAGAATCCACTAACCGGATTCGACTGCTAACGTGGTCGACACAATACTATCGGTGAATGGCTAACTGAGCAGAAGTAAACTTGTTAGAAATAACCCACTCAGCCTCCCACAATTTCTTCCCCAAGGTGTTGGTAAGTCCCAACATGAACTTACACAAATGTCGCTTCTTCTGTCTGCCCTTGTCCTTTCTTCTTCAGGCGAAGGGGCAAGGGGCGGCCTAGGTGAGGATGTGAAAGGCTCTCACAGAACTCGTTGCCCAGATGCCAACTCCTAAATAAGAGACAATAGGCTTCACAATATTTTATTTTAAAATTGTTGAAAGGAGACAGCAGCTCTTTCTCCACAGAACATGGTCAGGATGAGAGGCCACCCTCAGTATGCCACCCTAACACAAACTGCTCCCCACACACACCACTGGTTGGGGTTTGTTTTCTTACCTTGCAAAAGTTTATTTTATTTCACTGCTCCATCAAAATTATTTATCTCATTTATCATACAGTTCCTGCCTAGTATGTTTTGCCAGAACTAACAGGCATGAAAATTATGTTAATGGGCTTGGACTGGCTTAATGTACTTCATATAATCAAGAAGCTAAACAGAAGGGGCTCTGAAAGGTGCTCATTCTACCAGAAAGAACCGCTGGCTCTTGTAAGACACGTTTTTGGGGGAGCATAACTGCCAAGGATCAAACCACCAACAGCGCCCTGAGAAAAGACCTGTTTATTCAAAGGAGGAAATACACTGGGGGACTTATCATTGTATCCCGCCCCATCGGGCTCCCTCGGTTCCCGGCAACCAGTGGCAGTTTCATGGAGTGAGCCTGGGAAGTGATCTGGAAGGGATTCTTAACACGAAGACTAACTGAGAGAAAAATTAACTTTCGATTTGGGGGAGAGGCCAGCTCAGTGAAAACCGTCCGTTGCTTGAGGACATCAATGTGTGTACACATTGGGTGTCCCCATAATGCTGGCCCGCACCCTCCTTCCAAGGCGCACTGAGGAGGGCCAGACCGGGCCATAAAGAGGGTTTTCTGCTCCTCTGCAAAACGAAGGATTTAGTGCAAAATGGGACCCACAGTATCATAAATTCTCCTCCAAAAATAAGTCTTATAGAAAAAGGCCAGTAAGCTGGCGAAAGAGCTGGGATTTTGAGGAGCAGTTTTAAATAGCTTTGTGAGCTTGCTTTGTATATTTATACATACATGGCCATTTTTTTTTTTTAACTAACCACGAAAAGTTTCTTGAGAGCCAGCAACTGGGCTAGTCTTTGGGGTACTACAACAGCCAAACACTCATACACACACACACGCACACACACACACAGATCCTCATCAGCAATATGGAAGGAATGCTAAATCCAGATAGAATCAATGTGTGTGAAATGAAAATAGAAATCGATCTGTTGTTTTCAGTCATTTAAATGATAGTCTCAGAGGGACGGGTTGATGTGTCAAACTTATAGACTTGGACTTAGCCGTTAACAGGTCCCAGAGAGGTGCTCGAAGGGATAGAATATGTAAAATACATAACCTTCCTTTTTATCTCAGACACCATCCTGAATGCTCTTGTCCTTTCAGTGCGTTTCCCTGGGGAAACAGAGACAGCTTCCAAGTTCTTGCCTTAGCTTTATTGTCTTTGTGCAATATGCCCTCTCTTGGGAACACGTGCCACTTTGCTTCTTTAAGAATAACAAGGCAAAAGCACGGTGGATGTCCCCACACCAAAGAGCAGGTGGCTGGGTGAGGGCAGGCGCTGGGACAGGGGGTGGAAGCAGGCTTAGGAATGCAGGGCAAAGGGCCTGAGCAGAAAAAGGCATGGTGTCACTTGAATAAAGGCCCTCCTGCCGTGGCTCGACCACAGCCAGACCTCACACCTGCAACCAATGCCAAACAAGAAGGCTTGGTCTATGGAAATAAAACTGCGCACCTCCGAAGAGCAGAGGCACATCAGGCTTATCACTTACTTTCTACTTGAACCCAGTACAAGTCGGTTTCTTTCCTTGCTGTTTGTTGTAATAAGGAACAGCTTTGGTGGGAGCGGGGAGGGGCCACAGGGCTAGAGGGAGAAGAGAGAGGCAGAGCATGAGAGGGCCTCGGAGGCAGAGGCGGGAAGAGAAAACAAACTCTGAAGGAGTGAAATAACAGAAGCAGAGGGAAAAATAGAAACGGAAGCAGATTCTCGCACATGCATCCCCCGCACCCCTTAAGCATTTTACTGGCCGTCAGTCGTGCAGGTGGAACAAGGTAATAGCCCCTCTCTGCTCTCTTCAGCACCATGATAGACGTTAGGCCTGTGAGTTATGCCACAGTTTTAAAAGATGTTGACCAACTATTGTAAGTCCAGAAGCATTTGACGAGGAACATGAGAATCACACAATCTGTAAAGACAGTGGAGATATGACTCGAGAAGATTTAACACAAAATTAACTCTGTTTGTAAAAGGCAGAAAAGCAGATGAAGAACATTTACAAGTCCTGACCTTTGTAACACAACCAGGACCAGTGAGAAGAGATCAGTTTGGGGTCAAAGTAGGATTTTCCTCACAAAGGATATGAAACTTCACAAAATAGCGAGGGCCCTGTCTCTAGATGTATCCCAGAGTCAGCTGCTAAGTACTCGTTAATTAACAAAAAGAATTCTATTAGGGAGAGCGCTCAATTTTAAGTGACAAAAAATAAACTTTAATTACTTAATCCAAAAGGAAATGAGTGGGTTCAGTCTAATTCTAGACTCAGGCATAGCTAAATCCAGAAGCCCTAGACGCTGCTGTCAGGAATTCATCCCTCAGTTCTGCATGCAGCATGTTGGCTTCATGCTCAAGCAAGTCATTCCTGCGATGATGGCACAGGTGACAATTCACAGGTCTGGTCGCACACCACACCCCCTAGCCACACCAGTGGGAAGAGTTTCTGCTTTCCGATAACCCGGCAATTGCTGAGATTCACTTGAGCTTGCATCAGGCACCTCCCCTGAAGCTATGGCCGTGGAAAAGCAGCACCGCCATTTGCCAGCACCAAGTCACGTGTTCCCCCTGCACAAGACTCGGTGGTCACCACATGTAATACTTTCTCAGGCCAGGTCTGCGTCACTGGCACATCCTGGAGAGAAGAGAAGGGTGGGTGTGAAGTCAACACTCCCTCCCTTTTTGACCATGTGGACTGAGTTGCCAATGGAAAATCAAGATGCTATTTTCAGAAGAGGAAAGCTTTTCAGGGAAGACAAAAATAATAGCTCTTCTATAATAGTTTTTCACAGGAAAGGAGAGAGGCCTACACAACTGTCACAGCCTTTTCCAGTGAAGATTATATTTGTTGACTAATTCACACTTGCTAAGCCCAGACCTACGTATACGTTGTGCAATTAAAGCCAAGCTAATGACCTTCAGTTACTTAATCCCTTATATATTCAGTAATAGTGACATAAAAAGTGACTTAATAGGGCATCCCCGGTGGCGCAGCGGTTGAGCGCTGGGCTGCGAAGCTGCCTGTAGCCTATGCAGCGCCGGTTCGATCCCTGGCCACAGGGCGAGGGTCCCACATGGCGCATAGACCTCTCCTGCCGCCCGCTGCTCCCCTCAGCAGTGTCCTTCGGTCCTTCTGCCTGTTCTGCTCCCCGCTGTGGCTCTGGTGAATTCTCTCACCCTCCCGCGCTTCTGACTGTACCCAGTGCTTGTATAAATAAATAAATAAATAAATAAATAAATAAATAAATAAATAAATCTTTAAAAAAAAAAAAGTGACTTAATAAATGTCCCAAACCTGTGAAAAATGCTCTCTGATAATGGAATCTGATGGGGCTTTTTTCCATTGAATTTGAGGATACAGTGAGAAACTGTAGATCTAAAATATTTAAGTATATCAGTTCCCCTCCAGTGGATACTATTGACTGTAACAGTGCATTTTTCTGACATGCTATAGAATCTCCTAGGAAGATCTTCACAAAATTGTTTTCATTTCTTATGGCCTGATATGAATGATCATGAAAGAAAACAGAGGCATTGCTAGTTGGTAGTTATTATGATACCTCCAGGTGTAACATAGGACTCCTCTCCACCCAACACATGGTGGTGTAATTATTAGTAAGAAAGCAAAATCTAAAACAAATCTAATAGAAAATAAAACATCTAGGTCTTTGTTTTGTAGTGACAACTTGTCTCATGATAAGCGCAGAAAACCCAGGAAAAACAGCTACAACCGTGTCATCCTGCCTCATGAGGCAGGCCTTCAGCAGGGAGGGAAGAGACTGAGGAAGACATTCATTAGCAGGGTCACACGAGAATGCTTCAAGGCACCTTTAGCAAAGCTTCTCATTATGTTTCCTCCCAAAAGATCTCAGTTCAGAGCTCAAGCATCCTATATCTCAGATAGTCAAGGGCAGTTGTTTAAAAGGAAGTGCTTATAATTCCACCTTTTCAAACATTGCAAAATTGAGTACAGCTAAATTTGTGTTTCTTCATTTGTTTATGGTATCCAGCTAGAATCTTAGGTATTGCTTTTGCCTTCACCTTCAGCAGTCTCAACTAATTAACCATTTTTTGAACTGTGAGAAGGAAATTTCAATTGAAACTTTTGGGAATAGTGATAGTTCGCAATTACATAGCTCTGAATTTGTCCCAGGCATGATTCTGTTCAGTACAGTTCAGTCACAACAAACAGTATCACACCCAGCTAAGGTCCAGAGGCCTATACAGGGCCTCTGAAAGGCCATCAGAACAAGTGAGACCTGAGTCAGGGACTGAAGAGGGAGAGGGTGGGAGCGCGCCCAGGACCAGAGCAGGCCTTCCCCACTCTCTGCAGTTGCTTGGGCCGCTTGTTCCACTTGCCATGTCAGAGGTAGAACAAATATAGAACATCTTTTTAAACATTGGAAATCTGAATTTTAAAATGGATGGATTTAAATAAATTCTCTGGGGAGGAAGATATTTTTGAGAAAACCATAAAATCCAGAAACCATAAAAGAAAAGATTGATCTACTAAATTTATCTCAAAATTTAAAACTTCTGTAAGAAGAAATACCACAAATAAAGTGAAAAGACAAACTTGAGTAAAACTTTTACAATACGTACTGCTCTGTATAAAAGGTCTCATAAATCAGTAGGAAGAGAGAGGGAAGAAGGAAAGGAGGAAAGAAAGGCAAAAAGAGAATGAACTCCTTCATATATATGGGTCAGTCATGATTGTCAAGATATAAACATCATAATTCAAAAATGCAGATGATGGGCCTCCCCGGTGGCGCAGCGGTTGAGTGCTGGGTTGCGAGGCTGCCCGCAGCCTCTGCGGCCATGGTTCGATCCCCGGCTGCTCCCCGGCCCCGGGAGGAGGGTCCCACATGGCGCGCAGACCTCTCCTGCCGCCCGCTGCTCCTCTCAGCAGTGTACTTCGGTCCTTCTGTCTGCTCTGCTCCCCGCTCTGGCTCTGGTGAATTCTCTCACCCTCCCGCGCTTCTGACTGTACCCAGTGCTTGCATAAATAAATAAAAAAATAAAAATAAATCTTTAAAAAAAATGCAGATGAACACAACAATGAAGAATCCTTGTTTATGCTGCACATCTAAATTTAAAGCAAGCATGCCAGAGAGTGTGTGGCGTGAGAGTAATCACATCTTTCGAACACAATTCGGCGAAACGTCAAAATTCAAAATGCACGTGTCCTTTGGCTTTGCAATCTGATCAACATCCAGAATCCAGAAAAATAACAAAATCTGGGTTTTGACCAATGAAGAAACAAGCCATGCAAATGAACACTATCGCTCCTACGTGATTGATGATGTAATTTATATTATGAGGGAATGGGAGCTTTCTCAGACTGGCCTGAGGGATAGCAGGTCACCTTGGAAGATTATTTATGAGCAGAGTTAATAACAAATTCTGAGTCTGCTTTGATCTGTGACTTGCTTGAATTGCTTTTGCCTTTGCCCTCCCCAGAACGATCATCCTGTAGAAACGGGCTGTTCAACACCCAGCATACCATGTAGGCTAGTGAGCTCTGAGCCCCACTGCACAGGGGCCGCAGAGGACAGAGAGAAAGCATGAGGCAGGTGACAGGCCAAGGGCCGTGTGACTGCATGGGCGGGTGTGGCTCATAGAACAGCAGTACCTGAAGTGGGTCTTGAACAAGAAGAAATTGGAGAGCTGCAGAGGGTGGGAATGGGCGTTCCAAGGGTAGGGAAGGGCAAGGCCAGGAGGCAGCAATGGGCAGGAAAAATGGAAACTTAAAGATCAACCTAGAAAAGATGGGAACTGCAACAGTAAGATTCTCGATGGTTATAGAACCATTTAGACCAAGGGGAGGAGGTGGAAACCCTGGTTCTCGAGATGTCTTGCATGGCTGTGCGCAACTTTATATCAACACGTTCACAACACCAGCACTGCCTCAAAATGTCTGCCATGTTGTCTGATATGTATATTTATTCTAAATTTTCCTTTAAGTTTACTTCTCTTTTCTTTAGCCTCATCATAAAGCATAATAGCCACAGTGGGAGGAAAACAGGTTTGGTACATCAGGGAGCATTCTTATGCACGTAACATAAATATATAGCTAATAAAGTGTTTCTGAAAGTTCGCAGTTCACTGTGAACCAACAAGGGGACACATGACCCACCTTGAGACACACTCTTCACTGCGCACCGAGCACATGACACCTGTCATTTGTTCATGTTTACATCTCAGATGATGGCCCAGACCAAACACAAAGTGTGGCATGGCAGAGCACAGACAGCACTCTCAAGCGTGGGGCAGGCAGAGTCAATGTGCTCAGTGGGGCCACAATGTGGGCAGCCCCCTGAGCTGTCTGTGTTGGTTATTTAAAATGTCCTATGAACTGACATGGAAGTGACACAAAATCAAATAATGTAACCAAGCAAACAGCCTCCTAAAGCAAACACCTTCATTTTCCAAAACCTGACAACGTGATATTAAATATCATTTCAAAGTAGTTTTGGCTCAGTTTTGACTTCCAACCTTTGAGGAAGGTTGTTGGATCCCACTTAAAAGGATGACTCTCCTCTCGGGAGGAAGACCACAATACCACAAGAAACAAGAAAAAAAAACACAACCATCAATTATCTTACAACATTTACTAAAGGCAGGAGAGGTTTCAAAATAGTGTGGCAGGGGTTGGAGTCGTGGCGTGGCTTCTGCTTTATCTGTGTATGTGCCTTCTCGTCTCCCCCCAGCAGCTTTCTGGGTCATCAGGGAGGGTTTCTAACTGGGATTATCATTGTGTACACGCACCTTGCTTCTTGGAAAAGTGAGTGCCGGATCCTCCCTCGGTCACAGAAAGGAACCAGGACTCGCTGCTGCTGGGGCTCTGGCGCTAGTTCGGCAGAGTCTGTTTCTAGCCCCGGTTTATGCCCAGACCATAGCAAGACCCTCTTCTTCGAGCCGCCAGTGAGGCTAAAGTAGAACTTGCAGGGTGTACCCCAGACGCTTGGAAAAATAACCAAAGTGATTACATCTTTGGGAAATAGTCCTCACACCAAGTAAAGGAAAAGACCCGGGCTGTATCGCCTCTCAGGAGAAGCGTGAGGGCAGAGATGGGACTGTTCCTCAGGTGGCAAGAATCTGCCCACTCTATGCACGTGGGTCTAGCAACACTGAAATTGACAGGGGGTGACGTGTGAGTGAGAGGTCCCTGATTGTTTCTAGAAAATTCCCAGTACGGGAGAGGGGGGCAGCAGACATGGCAGGTACACTCTGGAGCTAGACTCCGAGCCTCAGTTTCCCTGCCTGTAAAAACAATAATATTGCCCACCTTGATAAGGTTTTGTGAGGATTCAATTTATTTCATGTAAGATGCTGGAGCCAGCGCCAGGCTCGTCGTAATCGCCACATGTTTGCTATTACTGTTGTTGTTTTTAAAGATTTGTTTTATTTATTTATGCATGCAGGAACTGGGGTATAGGTCTGTCTCACCAGAGACAGAGTGGGGAGCAGAACAGGTGGATCTACTGAAATACACTGCTGAGGGGAGCAGCGAGGAGACAGGAGAGGTCTGCTGTGCCATGTGGGTCAGCTCCCTGGCAGGGGGTCGAACTCAGAGCTTCAGAGGCTGGGGATAGCTTCATAGTGTGGAGACTTAACCCCTGGGCCACCGGGGAGGCCCTGCTATTCTTGTTTTGTTAGATTACATTAACCGTTAACACCCTGGCTCTGTTCACATTAAGAATAAGAAATTTGGGGTTTAAATAGTGCATGAGGTGAGATGTTGAGTACAGTGAAATTGGTTACTGATGGGGGACTGGGCACTTCATCCTCGCGTCTGGCCTATTTTTGTTGTTATTTGAGGCAGCGTTGCTGGGTAGGTGTGAACATCTTCATTCCAGAAGGAATGGTGGACACAGGGACGCTTGGGGTCTTTGCAGTCAGCTGACTGGGCGCAGCAGTGCCACACACCAGCTCCAGAGGGAGAGATGCTTCCTTGACGCAGTGCGCAGGAAGCATCCCCTGCCAAGGTCCGTGTATTTGACTTGTGTTCATGTGGCGGACAGACCTCCGCTATCTGCCAGTCGAGGAACATGTGTGGCGGCGTCTCTCCCAGGCAGCACGGGGGAGGGAGAATGTCTCCAAGGCCGAACTTTACAGAGGATGTGAGCGGGCTCTGCATCCATGTCAGTCAATAAAATTAGATCCTTACATCTCCCTGTTCTTGAAGACATTTAATGAGTTACATATTCATTGTTTTAAGGGCACTCCAGTAACAAGACAGCTTGCGGGCAGAATAAAGAACCACGTAGGCTCGGATGCCATGAAAACGTGGTGATAGGAAGTAACCTCAAACACTGGTGAAGTTTTCTGAACCAAGTGGGAGTCTACCCGCGGGAAGACTGTAGGGCCCTCTGCGGGGGGTGTAGTGCTTGGCAGATGTGGCGCAGTGGGTGTTTAAATTCTGGGGAGCCCGGCCATTTACTGATCCAGCTATTCATAGGAGCCCTTTGCAGAACAACCACACAGGTCTCCGCAGTGTCACCACTTGTACATCTGTTGAGAAGCTGCGTCTCTTGAGAGAATAGAGTTGGACACCAGGGGCCCTCCTGGGGCTGACCAACATGGAGTCGATGTCTGGACAGCTTTTGAGAGTATCAGGGGTGCTGTTAATAACCACGACAGGCCAGCAGGCATAAACTGAGTCTGACCTGGCCAAATGGATATGGTCATTCCACCCGGTGGCCAGATTTAGGGTCCTCTATTAGAGTATGCCCTATCTCTAGTTAATTACTTCTGTACAAAATTGTTTTTCTATTTAGAATAGCAATAAGTGAGAAATTGAAGTTCAGGTTGGTTAACTTGTATGAAGGTTTGCAGACCAAATGAGTAACTGTAGGAAAGCCAGGGGCACTAGAAACACACCCACTTTGGAGATTCATCCAGATCTTGCCCTAAGGCCTCTGTGAGACTCCTCAGAGTGTCCTCAATTGGCAAACAGCGCATAATTTGAAGACTGTATATGTCCTAGCCCACTTCTAGCAGATTGGGTCTGAGCAGTTAAATAACAGGATCACCACGTGAGCACAGTCCTGAACACCAAGGTCTGTTGTTCAGATCACTCAAGCCAGAGATTCAGTGGGTCACGAGTGATTTTGATGTCTTGCAAGGCAGTAACTTACAGCTAAAGTTAGTTATTTAACTTGGGTAGTTGTGGAATCAGGAGCATCATATAAAAACAGCTCTTGTGGGTGAGAGGAAATAGGCGAGGAATTAACATGTGCTGTACCTCTTCATACACACACACACACACACACACACACACGTACATCCTTTGATTTAATATTCACAACTCTAGCAAAGAGATGTTATCCTCATTTCCTCATTTAGTAGCTTGGGAAATCAGAAAGTTTGCGAAACTTGCTCGAGGACAGTCATTTATGTTTTCAGTAGATGCTTTTATATGGTCGTGATCAGGAGGTGTGCATGAAGTTGGCAGCAGAAAATCAACTTTCATCTTCTGCTCACCTGGGAAGGGGAAGAGAAATAAATTTTGTGTGGCCTCTGAGAAGACACTATTACTTAAATCTACCATGAGCCAACAAAACCTGGAGACTGATCCGGATAAGATGATTGCTTTCCTCAGAAATGACCTCTCTTCCTTGTCCACGATTTTGTTGCTCCAAGCAATTCCCAGAAGATCTGGAGGATCCTGGAGCAGCCTCAGTGACAAACAGGGCAGTGGTTTTCATATAGTCTGTTAGCAATAGCAAGAAAGCCCGCTTGGGCTAATGGCTTTCCTTGTCTTCAATATCTGCGCTGGGTCATTAAAGTAAAGATGAAGCAATTGGCATTGAGGGGTAGAATGGAAAGAATCTACAGCCAAGAATTACTGGGAAAGCATTCAGTCACAAATGCAGTGAGAAAAAAGTGGAGAGAGCCTCAGTCTGTGTGGAACCAGGCGCCGGCCTGCGGTTCCTGACTCCCAGATGAACTTGCTTTAGGTTGGAAGGTGAACAGACTGAGGTTTACACTCCAGAAATTACCTATAATTATCGTTTTGGATTTCTTCTACATAAAAGGAAATAGGTTATAGTTATGCTGCAACAATCCACTTATGTATAGTTTTTGTTAATTCTGTGATAAGAGATGGAAGGGTTCAGGGACGACTACTGTCCAGGTGAAACGTTAGATGAAAATGTGTTTCGTGTCGCCACAAGTCAGATAAATGAAATGACCGGGACTGTTAATGCCAATACGCAACTCTGAAATCTGGCCCTGGTGGATTTCAAAAGTGAAAGAACAGTGCAGCCAGCCCCACACAGACTGTTGGTCTGTGTGTCAGCTGGACAGCTTGTTCAAGATGGAAACATTTTTGGCTGGCCTTCTGCAGGACATGCCTTCCCTCTAGAAAAGTCCCTGGGGGAGAAACAGCCTGCCTGCTCCTCCAGGCCCTTGGTCAACTCATCATTTCTGATGCCTCTCAGACATCACCTCTGCTGTGAAGCCTTCCCTTTAAACCCCGGTAGGTGCCTTGGAACCACTGTGGCCACTTGCACAGACAGGACTTTCCCGTGTCCCTCACACACCACGTTGGCATTCCAGAAAGGCCTGTTGTGGGTGTTAGCACACTGGCCATCAGGGCTGAGTTTGGTGACCAGAAGGATTAGACTTGGAGGTATTGAATCTCTTCCTCATTCAATATCCAAGAAATGGCATGCATAGCCAGTGGAGGACTTCTGTTCAGTACAAGGAGAAGTTACTTGTGCAAATGAGTGTCTGTCAGCTCCTGTGTGGGTATTGTCCACTAAGCTGTGAGTTCCCTGAGCCCAGGTATTAAGTCTGTGCTTATTTAGTATAGATTATGTGTGCCTCATGCATAAATGTATGTTCATGCCATAAACTGCAGAGAAAATAATATATATAACCAATCTCCTCTTCTAAAAATACCACTCCCTGAGTTATTACTTTCCTTGTACATTTTGCAATGTTTTTGCTGTACTTTTTTTTTTTAAGATTTATTTATTTATTTATACAAGCACTGGGAACAGTCAGAAGTGCAGGAGGGTGAGAGAATTCACCAGAGACAGAGCGGGGAGCAGAGCAGGCAGAGGGACCTAAGTACACTGCTGAGGGGAGCAGCGGGCGGCAGGAGAGGTCTGCGCGCCATGTGGGACCCTCGCCGGTGGTCAGGGATCGAACCGGTGCTGCAGAGGCTGCAGGCAGCTTCGCAGTCCAGTGCGCAACCGCTGCCCCACCAGGGGAGGCCCTGTTTTACTGTATTTTTACCATAATCCTCCAATTTGTGAAGGAATCCACATTTATATTTCTAGCCCTGAGCTCCAAATGCATGTTGGCAATTTGCTGCTTGGCTCTCCATAGGCTTCTCAGTGTCATGGTCAAAACAGAGCCACAGAGGTTACCCTCTCCCCGCAATACTCTCTTCTCCTTGCTCTTCACATCTCCACGTCTTCAGCATATCTCGTATCGTCAGTCTCTGATCTGACCGCTGCTCTCAACCTGGCCCCAGCCACCATCCTCTCTCCTGAGCAACTTCCATCGCCCCTATGCGAGGCAGCAACCCCAGTGCTCTTCTCAAAACATCCATCAGGCCATATCATTTCTCTACTCAGTAGTCACCAGTGGTTTCTCAAAAGATGTAGAACAAAATCCAAGCTCCTTCTTAGTGGCATCCATTGCTCAGCAGGACCTTTGCCGCACCAAGCTCTCCACCGCAGATGTGAGCTCCAAGCGCCCGTCTTCACCAGGCACCTGGGCTTCTCCTTCCCCTTCACACAGCGCTTTGCTTCCCTTCACCGAAATGCACTGCTCGGTCTGCTGCCGCGCTGCCAGGTCATCCTAGTCTCAGAGTAAGCACTGGCTCCTCAGAGGAGCCTCTCCGACCAGCTCTCGAGAGTGAATCTCCAAGCAGCCTCTGGACAACCCCCCATTTTGTTTGCCTTGAAAATTATTTTGTTCATTGTTTCTCTCTCCCGGCAGCACACAGATTCACTCACCACTGCAGCCCCAGCTCCTAGGTAGGACAGGTGCTCCTTGTGGAGGAAGACGGACGCATTCTCTAGAATACAATAAAAAGCCATCGTCAACAAAAAATTTGACTCTTAGCTCAGTCACCAGGAAGCCTTGTTCCAAGGACACGTGATGCTTTCTTTGTTGTCAGAGACAGGAAGAAGCCAGGACTACACACAAAGAACAATCTAGGTGGAAATGTCCAGCAGTTTGCGCGGTGACCACATCCCCAACATGGAAGCGTGTCAGCGTGCTGGGGGACAGATGTTCAAGTTGCCTGCAGGCCCCCACAGCTGTGCGGGCCGTGGTCTGTCAGGACCCTCACCTCCCAGGACAGACTGTCATCCCCTGACAGCCTGCAGCAGACCCAGCCTCCTGCACCACGCGCATCACCCAACCACTCGGCTTGGGGAAAGAGGCTGCAGCATCAATGCATTTTATAATCTACCTGGCGGAAATCTTGGTCCTGCCCTGATCCAAACTGGGGCCACTCTGCACGCCCCCTCTGGATGCACGCATTTTGTCTCTGATCTCTTTTACTCTTCCTGCTAGCCACGTCCTGGCCCCACCTCTTCCGCTAAGAGGGTGCTTGTAGACCAGAAGTTCCCCAGAGGCCATCCGTGACTCTGGGCAGTATTCATGGCGCATCTCCACTATCTCCTCATCTGTGTCACGAATCGGCACAGTCAGGGACACAGGGACAGTGCCCAGGGGATGGAGGGTACTGTGACTGTCGCTTCTTAGAGCTTCATCTGGCCTGCCCTGTCCTGTGTCGCTCCTGAGCCCCCAAGGACTCCCTGCTCTCTCCCTCCATCACCATCCACCCAGTCTAGACAGTTGCAGTGTCAGTAACACAAATACAAAAGGAAATGACTTGCTTGGTAGCTGTTTCTTCGAGAGCCAGAGAGGGAATCAGAAGCGCTACCTGCCTGTGAGGCGTGCTTGCTGTCACATGTGGGGGACGCAGTGGGGGCTCTGGGATCCAGCCTCTGTGTGACCTGGACGAGCCAGCCTGCTCCTGCCACCCACGACTCCCTCTGAGGCTGACCATCCTGTTTTAGGTCCTTTTGTGATCAGCAGCCACTGTCTGGTTGTTGCCTCCCACAAGCAGGGAATGCCACGTGTGTCAAGAAACAGCAGTCTGGGGTGTTTCTTGGGTCTCATGGGGTACCTCATGACAGGTGCCATGTTGGAAGGCAGCCATGAAGGTTCAGAGACAGGCAGTCAGGGGAGGGCGGTGGGGGCTACCCATGTCTTGAGGGGCTGTGAGTGAGTTGCAGGACAGGTGTCGACTGAGCTGGGGTTTCGGGAGAGCTGGTTAAGAACTCAGATGCTGGAATAAAAAAATAGCAGGTTTTGCCATGTACTGACTGTGTACTAGCAGATTCCTAGCCAGCTCTCAACCTCAGTTTCCAAAAGTGAGAAAGAATCCAGTGCCTCCCTTCCAGGATGCTGAAAGGGTTGACTGTGGTACCCCTGTGAAAGGTTAGACCTGGCTCCAGGCATCCGCTAAAAACATCGATAAATCTCAGGTTTTGCTTCAGCACTTTGTAGAATTTGTTTCCAGAACTATTCACTGGTTGATGGTGATTAAACGTGAGTTTAGTTACTCTTTGATGACCTGGTTGGCAGGGTTTGGGCAAGAACATTCAAGGGACTTCCCGTCCTGTGTTCCCCATATTCCTGTGAGGGCTGAGAATTGAGGAAGGTGCAGTGTTTCACACAAGTAACCCCCTGGGCAGCCAACACGCAGGTGGTCGAAGTCGTGGTCGAAGCACCACTTCACAGGACAGTCGTGGGGCTCCAGGGAGACCAAAGCTGTGAAGCTACCTAGTGTCTAAGGGTCATTTTCCTTTCCTCTTGCCTTTGCATGGTTGGCAAAGTGGTTAAAGTCTTTATTTAGTGACTTATAAAGTTCTCTTTTACCTAAAATCTAAAAAGGGACCATTTCTTTCCACGATATGTTCTTGGAACGCTATGTGTTTATTAAACATTTTTCTCTAATAATCCCCCCTTCCTTTCTTACCCTTTGATCCTTTCTTTCCCTTGTAGTCTCTCCATCTCTCACATTCCTTTCATTTACATTTTGCAGCAGAATCCTGGTACAAGAGCTTTATTGTGGCACCAATCACAGAGTGGCTTTTCTAAATGGCTGTTTCTACAGAAAAGAGTAGAATCCGGCAGGACACATCCTGCCACAGTCTGATAGACGCTCTCTTTTTGAGTCAGGAAAAAAAAAAAAAAAAAAGCTCTCTTGCCATTCTATGCAAATGAGTTTTGTCTAGAAGTTGGAAACACATTCGACTGTCTCCTCAAGCAAAGATGTCTTTTCCATGTCAGAATTCTTAGGAGTCCTTCCCTCCAGAGTGGTATTGATGTATTTTTAATATTGCCATTTTCCTTTTATTGTTGCATAGAGATGCATTCTAATTTTGTTTGTAGTTTATAATAAAAAGGAACCCAGGGAAAATCTAGTAAGGGCCTATCGAAAGAGTTAAATCACTTCCCTACAGCTTTGCTAAGCGGAACTGATAGTCTTAGTCTGACTTAGAGAGCTGGACTAAAAAGCTGCCAACATCTGTTTTGGTCAGAGACAGATAAAAGAGACTAATTCATAACGGGAGTAACCCGTGTATGTCATTCTGTATTCCATTCCCCCTTTCACAAAAAAAAAAATGCACATGATATAGATAGACAGATAGATGTCTCCCTACACTTTTCCACAGTGGAAATAAAAGAAAGGTGAAAGGCTCAAGAGTTGTAATTGATTTATTTTCATAGGATGGAGAGGAGACACAGTGCACCCACATCGCACCACTCTCCTGCAAGGGCAGGTCTTGGCCATTTAACAGAAGTGGCCTGAAAATTGAAAAATGGAGAAGCAAAGGTAGCTTTCCAAATGCTGACAGAAACGGGTGAGAGCTGACATCCCCAGCTAAAACGTAGGAATTGTGTAAAAGCTTCATTTTATCCATGAGTTATAACTCCTCCCATGAAAATAGCGCAAGAACTGCTAACGTGTAGCCAAAGGAAGTAGCCGCAACCCTTTGCTTTCATTATTGGCAAAGCTGCTAGCAGGCAGGCAAGAGAAGTAGTCAGCTATCCCAGCAACCGGTGACATGAGGAAGCCACAAGACTAATCACGACATGGCTGTGTCAAGAAATCAACAGCAGAAAAAAAGTTTTGCATTTGACAGGAATGCAGCTGTGGAGGCCGGGGAGAGAGATTTGCTTTCTTTACCTTTTAGGCTGACGGGAGGAATGGCTGGTGGGGTGAGAATGAAGACTGTTCATTTACCTTTCTTAACTACAAAGAGTCAAGACACTTGCTTAACTATGAATTACTTCAGACGAGCAGCTCAGACTTAAAATCCATTTTATTTGTTAACACTAGTCCTTGCATGACTGAAACAGTGTTGTGATAGGAAGAGGGGCTTATGGCTTCCTCTTGATAATGGACAAGAAAATACTGAGTCAAAGCAACCCGGCGGATGAACCACATTCCCACGTTAACACCCAAGTCTGTGATCCCCAAGAGAGAAAAGCCCCACATTGGTCACTCCTGAAGTGGGGGGTCTAAGGGTAGCCACGCTTATTCTAGAGATTCAAATTCTCCTTACTACTTTAAAATAGACAGAAGCTCTTTTTTTTTTTTAATTTATTTATTCATACAAGAACCAGGGTACAGGCCAGATGCGCGGGAGGGTGAGAGGATTCACCAGAGACAGAGCAGGGAACAGAACAGGCAGACTGATGAAATACACTGCTGAGGGGAGCAGCGGGCGAGACAGGAGAGGTCTGCCGTGCCATGTGGGACCCTCGCTGGCCAGCTGGGATCGAATCAGCGCTGCAGAGGTTGTGGACAGCTCACAGCGCAGGTCAACCGCCTGTGCCACCAGGGGAAGCCCATAAAAATAGACACAAGCTCTTCATGACTAATCCTACTCCTCTGTTCTTCTACTTTATTTTTTCTTTTCTATTTTGTCGTCTTTTCCATCCTCCCTTTCTCTTCCATTGGAAATTGGTTAAGGTCTGGATGGGGAAATGTTATATTCCTGAATACCGTCATACAAGCTTTTGGGGCGCTGAAACTACAAGTGGGGTCACAGCGGAGGCTCAAATAACCACTCTTAACTGGAGAGGCTGAAACCAGGGCCACCCGAGCTCTCACAGTGGGGCAGTAGCTGGGTCACAGCAGAGGCACCGGCACAGGGCGGGGTGGGCTGGAGTCACTCGGTGCTTCTTATAGCGCAGATTCTGGAAACATTTGTTTCGGAGCAACTGTCTTGTTAAATAACAACTGTAATCTTTGAGATTCAAAACATAGTACGAATGTTTTATGCTTCTGCATTCTTTAAACATCTTAGAGCCTTAATTCACCAGAACTCAAAGAAGTGGCGTATTCTCATCATCACCCCCCAAAAAATAGTAAAAACTTTTTGTCACCCGCTTTTAGGAGAAAGATTTAAACTTTAAGTGGCTTACAGAGACCACCGATGTAAATGATAAAAATGTCTCTGTGTCCACCTAAGACACTCTCCATTCAGGCCAATCTCTGAAATCTTCTCCAGGCAGAGCCTGCCGTCCTGAATGCATAATGAGCGTTCATTTTCAGAATCCTAATCCCAAAGCAGAACAGAGCCATGATAATGGAAGAAATATTGTTATGTTCTCTGTTCTTTCAAAGCAAGAAAAACGGCTACTGCCTTCAGAAAGATTTTCAACAAGAGAGAATATTCTTTTTTTCTTTGGATTCCAGATAATTGAATTTCTTTTTTCATCTGCCAAAGAATGTCAGTGCTCTGATCCTTCTAAGAAATCTGGGAGTAGTAGCCTGGAATTATTTATGATTTATGCCTACTGCCATAAAGGATTTGAGGCCTGGGATTCAAAGAATTGATATGACCAATATGCTAGACTCTGCTTGGACTTTTTGACCAAAGTCTTGTGCCTCGTGTACTGTAACTGTAAAACAAAGGCAAAGACTCAGGATGACTGTTAGCAGAGATATTTAGTCCTGGAAACAGTAGATCATTTTATGGAAACCAGTCCCAGAGAAATAAAACAACCTGCCCAAGGCCAAAGGGCTGATCAGTAGCAGGACTGGGAGCAGAACCAGGCCCCCTGGCTCTAAATATTTTCCCTCTGTCCTGCCAGACCCCCTCAGAGAGGAGGGTACAGCTATCAGAGGATGCCTTTCTGGTGTCTGTGCACGCTGGGACAGGCCCCACCAGTACACCAAATTCCACCTTGATATTTGGACTAACCAAGGGACATCTCATATGGGCCACAAGCTGGCAGACCAGCCACCACCATGTCCCTCCTTTCCTTGCCACTGTCCCAGGAGCTACGGCTCCTAGCAAAGCCCCCGATTAAACAGACTCCAGGGAGAGCCCCTGCTCTGAAGCACCAGCACCCACCATCAACTGCCCTGGGCAGGGAGAGTAGGGAGAGGATGTCGCGTGCTGGGGCCACAGTGGGTGGTATCTGCAGACAACAGATGGGGGGGTGCGTAAGAAAGGAGGGTGGGTAAAAGGATGTGGAAGTAAAGAGGGTCTGCAGCTTGTCTGGGGAGAAGGTGCACAGCTCCCTGGGGCAGAGTGCTAGAAGGGGAGAGTGTCAGGATGTCTGAGCAGCATGTGACTGGCTTTTCTGTTTCTCTAGTGGAGCTCTGATGGCCAGGTCCACGTGTAGGGCTGGGGCGGGATGGTTGGAAAGACCGTGTCCTCTGGCAAAGCTCCAGCTTATTTCGTGAGGGTCCCGAGAACCATGTCAAGTGGACGGAGACCCTCCTCTCTCCCTGTGCCACGGCCCCAGTGTTAGCGCCGAAGTCTCTGACACAGAAGAGAGGTTGACTGAGAAAACATACAGGTCTGAGCAGGTGAAGTGACTCAGTGTGCCAGGGGAGTTTAACACTCATCTCTTCAGGGGATAACAGTAGGCATAAAACCAGGCCTAAGCTTAATGTTTAAAATTTTTGATAGGCATTTTACTGATAGAAAGAATGGGTGTCAACTGATTTCTCACAGAATGACTTCCTTCATTTTTCCCCCATCTCTTAGCCAGCCTACTGGCTTGGCAAGTATAAGTGGCTAACCCAAGCAAGTAGAATTCCGACATAAATACTGGCTACTATTTTCATCTATGCTAAGGAGTATTATCCAACAAAGACATATTGGAACAACCCTTGTCCATTCATGATGTAACCACTTTTTTGCTGTATCAGATCAGGGCTTTTGATACTCGGAGAATATTTCCTCAGTTTTGTTGGCTATTCAGTGTAATGATTACAGGTATAATGCACATTGACATTTAAGATGATTTAGTAGCATTTTGCCCATCACTTGCTTAAGTGTAGATAGTCAAAAAAATGATAAATCAAGCCCTGGTTTGAACCCTATTTCTGTGATGTACGTGTCCCGTCACACTGACTTTGAATACAATGTGGGGTGACCGGCTGGGGGCTTGTGAAGAGGCAGCTGGGGCACCCTGTCCTGTGACAGGCCCTGTCACTGCCCTCAAGAGCACAGATCATATAAAAATGGAGTAACTTGTTTAGAAAGTGGTGAGTTTGGATTCCTTGTCCGTTGCCTCTGGATTACTTTTGTAACCCTAAGTTGCTATTATTTAATTTTTAATAGAGGGAGTATTTAACAACAGCCTCGCCAAATTCCTAAGAGCGTAACAGTTGGCTCTCGTGAGCTGGTACAAGCTGGCCCCAGCATCCGCAGGGGGAGAGAAGACATCCTTGAGCATCAGGAAAATGTTGACTATTTCCTAAGGTGTGTGTTCATATTAAGTAATAAAGTCATTTATTAAGAAACTGAATTTTCAAGCCCTTGTCTAGTCAGTAGATTGGCATTTAGGTCCCAGCGTGTGTGGGGTTGGA
This sequence comes from Talpa occidentalis, assembly GCF_014898055.3. NCBI lineage: Eukaryota > Metazoa > Chordata > Mammalia > Eulipotyphla > Talpidae > Talpa > Talpa occidentalis. Next base: position 97,284,052 of record NW_023601322.1, read on the forward strand.
GTCCCCTCCCTTCCTCACCCCCGCCCCACGGCCTTGCCCCCTCAGACACCCACTGCACAGAAGGGATTCATTTAACACACCTCATGAGCGCTTCACCTTGTCCTGTCCAAAATAACTCTTCCTGGAGCCAATTTCTTAGTGTAATTTATTCCAAACCTTTGATGGGGAAACTTGTACTCTTGAAGCTGTTCAGATGTGCAGCCAGCAGGGCACTCTGGCCACACTGGCATCCCCGGCTGCAGATGCTGCGGCCAGCCCGCCGCCCGGGGACGCCACAGGGGCTTATAACATTCCTTGCGGGATCGTGGATCCATCGCCTGTAAATGAATGCATTATGCCTGTCCACGTACATGGTTTTCATCTGTGACAGGTATTTTATGGATTGGGGCCTTCATTTGAATGTTACATAATCCTCCTTTAATAAATAATGTGAATATTCAATATAATTGAAACAAGAAAGACTGTCTTTGTGTTGGCCTAACTGGTTCAAAAATAAAAGGACTCACCACAGACTAGAGGTGGATTATGAAAAAGATGCATTACATTAGACGCTAGGACCGTGTATCTCACAGTCTAGTCATCAAGAGAAGTCTAAACCATACCAGGGTCTTTGCCTTTTTGTATGGTCATCTTGAACTCCTCAGACACAAGAAGCTAGAGAAAGGCAGCATTTGGTCAAAATATGAATTTAGCTAAACTAAAGCAAAGTCAGGATAAATCAGTTAAAAATGCTAAGTTACAAAGTACTTTTATGAAACACGTTTTAGAGAAACTAAGTTGTATTAGCCGCAGAGTGAGAGAGAACCTGAAATTGATACCCATATTTAAGCAGGGCTCTCACTTCAGCAGCCTCTGTGTCTTAAAGCAGTTAGCATCGTGCCTAGCTGAACACGTTAGGAATTTCTAGAATGGAAGAATTAAAATCGTAATGACTGAAGACAATTTATTAATGTTATTTTAAAATGAAGCATGTTTGTGATTTTACATAGACACTGATTTTTTAGATAAACATCTTCTCTATTAATACTATTTATAAACATCTTCTATATTAATTTGGACCTTCACTAAATTATCATGTTTTGAATTATGGGCATCAATAATTAAGAAGTTAAGTACTCCTCTGTTTTCTTTGCCCAGGATCCTTTCTCTTTCTGTTATTCACAATATCCTGGCTTTCTTTTTTTAAAGATTTAGTTATTTATGCATACAAGAACTCGGGTACAGGCCAGAAGTGGGGGGGTGGTGAGAGGACTCCCCAGAGACAGAATGGGCAGATTGACTGAAATACACTGCTGAGGGGAGCAGTGGGCGAGACAGGAGAGGTCTGCTGCGCCATGTGGGACCCTCACTGGCCGGGGATTGAACTCATGCTCAGTGGCTGAGGATAGCTTCATAGTGCTGTGTCTTAACCCCTTACACCACCAGGGAGGCCCCCTGGTTATATTTTAAATCCTGGTTTAAAAAGTAGGTTTCTTGGGCCTCCCCTGGTGATGCAGGTGACTGAGTGCAGCGCTGTGAAACTGTCCACAGCCTCTGCAGTGCGGGTTCAATCCCCACCGGCGGGCAAGATACCCACATGGTGCAGCAGACCTCTCCTGTCTCACCCGCTGCTCCCCTCAGCAGTGTATTTCAGTCAGTCTGCCTGTTCTGCCCCCACTCTGTCTCTGGTGAATCCTCTCACCCTCCTACACATCTGGCCTGTACCCCAGTTCTTGTATGCATGAATAAATAAATCTTTTAAAAAACAGGTTTCTTCAGACAGTATGTATCATTTAACCATGTATAATGATATGCATCATTCTACATATTTTAATTAAGGACTTCAATAATTCTGAAAACCAAGAACTGAGTTTTAACAGAACCTATAAAGGAAAGGTTTTTTCTGTGTACCTAAAGAAGCTAAGATAGTTATTTTGCTTTCAGAAAATAACTCAAATCCTGGGGGGAAAAAACATAATTTAAAAGTTGCTTTCCCCATTAGGGCTTTGTATACTGGTTAAATTACACCCATCACTACTCAGGGACAAGCTTCTAGAAATACAGCATGTAGGTAGCAAAAAATACACAGCTTCACAGAATGAAAAACCTAGAAAATTGCTCCTCTTCTAGGATTCAAAAAATGCCTCAAAGAACTCTCTCTTTAGAGAGGAATCTAGATAAAGCAATTCTGAAATGATTTCTTACCATCCTAAATCCAGTCATTTGCTTTCCAACTTATTTCACTTAGCACTATCACCTCAAATTCCAGCCATATTCTCACAAAGGGTACGATCTCATTTTTTTAATAGCTGAGTCATATTCTATTGAGAATACATACCGCAATTTCTTTATCCATTCACCCGTTGTTGTGCATTTAGGTTGTTGCCATGTCTTAGCTATTGTGAATAAATCAGGTATGAACATAAAAGTGCATAACTTTTTTATTAATATTTTCTTATTCTTAGGATAAATAGATAGTTGAGGTATTACTGGGTCATACGATTTTTTGTTGTTAGATTTTTAAGGAAAACATGCTGTTTTCCATAGGGACTGCAACAATTTATATTCCCTCAAAAAATAAATGATAAATGTCAGCTGCCAGACTCTTACATGGTATCTCGGAAAGAAGCCTCAGGCAAAAATGTAATTTAAAGCATATATATAGATATTCATATTTTTATATATTTAAATATGAAATATATTTAATAGCTCTTTAAATGTGCTTATCTATCAAACTTAGGGCCTATGTTATTTCTAAATCTATTTCTATTAATTGATTTCTCCTCATATTAATGTATTTCCCCACTTCTTTGCACACCTAATCACTTTTTATTAGAAGTCAGTCATTATGTGTTTGTTATGGAGTGGGGATGGATTTTTTATTTTTGTGTACCTATAAATATTCTTAAAAATTGTTCTGAGAAAGTTAAGTTGGGGAAACAGGTCGATGTAGTCAAGGCTTGCTTCTCATCTTTGTTAGGCAGGCCCACGGTCACATTCAGTGTAGACTTGACCCCACAGCTAAGGAAATACCTTCTAACCACTCTTCAGGAGGCCCTGAGTGTCAGAGAGTTTCCACTGTGAAGGGAGGGAGGATGAACCATGCCTGGCTCTGTGTGAGTTCCAGGGATTGTTCTACATGCTTCTTTCCCACTGGCTCTTTCCTTGACCTAATTTCTCTCCCATAGCTCACTGACCTGTGCTCAGCCAAAGACTCGCGGGCATGCTCCTGCCAGCTCCAGAGACTTTCCTCTCTGCGGTGCTGTCCTTTTGGGGACCCTGTCCCATGAATTCTAGCCGTGTGGTTCTCCTGAAGCTACAAACTCTTTCTCATAGGCTCAGGGACGATTGTGCCGCACCCTGGAAACATTCGCCAGGCAGTAGGTTCAGCCACTCAGAAGGCTCACTTCATTCCATCCTCCTTCCTCTGAAATCGTTGTCCTGTGCTGTCTGTTTTCAGATAACGAAAAAACATTGTTTCACAAATCGTTGTCCTTTTTTTCCATTGTTTTAGGCAGAGAGATCAACCCACTCATTGGACTGATTCTCTCCCTGTTCCTCCGTCACTGTACAGTGTGGGGGGATTAAATGGCAGGCTCAGCGATGTGAACTCTATATCTCAAGGGTTAATACTGAGCAATTTCTATCAATTTCTGTCTAGCCACACGACACATGTGTACTAAGTGAATTCAGCATTCCTGCTAGGAACTTTCTTTTTACTTCCATAAATTAAGAGTCACATTTTTAGTGTGTGCTGCTCCACATTTTGAGAGCCTGGCCAGAGATGATTGGGACATATTTTCTCTCCATCTCTGTGTGCGTGGGCACGTAAGAGGGAGTTCCTGTAAACACACATGCATAAGTATTTTGTATCTAGCTGTGGGACCGGTTTTAGGCTTACAATAAAATTTATGAGTAAACTTTGTTTAATGCACATAAACAGGAAATAGCTACTTGAGAATTTATCCATTAGAATCCTATTTATAGAAGTATTGCAAATACTAATCCACGGTTCACATACGTGAGATCCTGTTGTCAGTATGAAGCAATGTGCAGCGAGGTCCCATAAACAAACCACCTTGACGTTTACCACAGTCGGCCAGTTTCACTCTAGAGCTCTGTCTGCTTCCCTTGTTCTGCAAATGAGCCTTACTCTCAAAGGAGGAAGCGCTTGACTGGACTCAGGCCTTGTATGAGAATTAGCTCCAGTTCACCTGCGCCCTCTGACCCCCCACCCCCCACTCTGTTTCTAGAGCCACCTTGGCTGCCTGCCCAGCCCTTGAGTTCTCAAATTTGGGCCCACCTTATTTCTCATGCCTGGCTGAACCCCAGGCCATCCACCTTTCCTTGACCTTTGGGATAAGCTTTCTAGGCTCCTGTCTGGCTGTCCACCTGGCCATTGCTTGGCCTAATGCCCAGTATATATTAAAAGCAAAAGGCAGGATATAGGAATCTACTTGTTTCCTACGGAAAGGCAGCCAGCGGTCAAGAGAGATGGATATGGTACATATTTAAGAAGTTAAATGAACCAAGGTCACAGCTACAATATTAATGCAGTTCAGCAAACCCTTCTCAAGCCAGGCACTGTGCAGAGGTCTAGAACACCAGCTGAATAAGATAGTGGTCCTGGTGACAGAGGCTTGCCTTCTAGGTCGGGAGCCGGGCTAGAGAAGAGGTTGTAATACCCATTGAGAGAGAACCACAGCTTCTCCTTGTTTGTCCACTTCCTGACTCTACTCTTACCTGTATGTTCAGTCGATAGACTCGATTATTTATTACTTCTTGTAACACCTCATGTCCAGGCTGAGTTCTACAAACAGTTCCTATGTCTGCCTTTCCCACTAAATTATAAGTTCCCTACAGATGGGGCCATGTCTTCTCTCTCTTTTCTTTCTCAAATTTTATTAACATGCCAGTCATGTACGTAAGTATGTCATTTTGGGAGTACAGCTTTATACCTTGACATATGCACATGCTTGATTTCACCTTCACCAAGCTCCAGTGCCAGTGCCCTATCTCCTTCCCTCCTTTCTCCCCTCCTTTCACCTCTCTTCACTCCAGTGACTAGCATAAATTTTCCGGAATTGAAATCCATGCAAGTCACATAGATAAGGGTCTTCTGTAAAGTAATGAATCAATTATACCAATAATGTGAATCAAACATACCTCTCAATGAGTTGTAATAATTGTAACTATTTAAGAATATATACAGTGTTACAATTCACAATATGAGAGTAATTCATTCATGATTTAAGGGTTAAAAGGTAAATAATGTAAATATATTAAAGTTGTTCATGTGTGTTCACTCTACCCCAAGTTTTATCCCCAATATGTGTCCAGTGAGATTATATCCATAGAGCATGGAGCACCTATGACACTCCTGGCACTAAGCTTTTTGGTGGTTGACAAGATGGCAGCTAGACCTCCTATTTCCAAACAGGAAAATCCGAGATTCTGCCATTGTTTCTGTTATCCAATCTTTTGACCACTGGTTTCATACAACATATCTCTACTCTAAATAAAGTTTTCTGGAAGAGAGAAAATAACTCTAGGTAGTTTTGTGCCTCAGAGGAGTTACTTAGGGTTTAGCTAGCAGCCTAAGAGGAGAAGGAGGTGGGCCGTAGTCAAGCGGACGCTCTTGCAGAGGACTCTTTCAAGTGAGAAAACCTGAGACTCAAATTTCCATAGCAATAACTGAATAATAAAGAATACTAACTTTGTTTTCTATCCCATCTCTCCACCTCACCGTTCTGCTCTACTCCACATTGGCTTTATTCTCTTCCTTCACACAACTCATTGAACAATTCTGCCTTTAGTAGAAGCCACCTTTGGCAGAGCCTTGCTTTTTAGTAACTTAACATTGTATGTGATAATGAATAAAGGATGAATGAAATTATCTAGCCACTCACTGCTTTGATATCCAGCTCATTGACCACAATATCAAATGTAACCTGAGGGCCTCCCCGGTGGCACAGCGGTTGAGCGCTGGGCTGCAAAGCTGCCTGCAGCTTCTGCAGCACTGGTTCGATCCCTGGCCACTGGTGAGAGTCCCACATGGCACACAGACCTCTCCTGCTGCGCCCACTGCTCCCCTCAGCGGTATATTTCGTCAGTCTGCCTGTTCTGTTCCCCGCTCTGGCTCTCGTGGATTCTCTCACCCTCCCGTGCTTCTGACTGTACTCAGTGCTTGTACAAATAAATAAATAAATCTTTAAAAAAAAAATGTGGCCTGACTAGTACACGGGCAGCACCTACCACTTTAGCGGTACCTAGACTTGGTGGTAATGTAAAGCCTTCTAAGCACATACGAAGTTTGTACAAAATGACACATGCACAGCTCTGCAGACCCGTGGAGGGATCGGAACTTTAATAAGTAGAACTTATTCAGCATATCTCTCAAAGACCATGATAGAATTTACCACCCAGTTTTTAATTACATTTCACATCCTCAGTTGTCCATTTGTTGTAGTAAAATGTTATCATTATGATCTGGTCTTTGTCTCTGAATTGGTCTTGCTTAGTACATGTAATTTTGCAGATTGTGTTGTACTCACATATCTATCCCCAGCAGCATGCTACGTCCAAAGCAGCGGGGGCCAGTACCTATGTTCAGAGTGAACACTGCTGCCCTCAACAGTCCATCAGTCAGTGTTTAGCTGACTCTCCCATTCCCGTGCTTGCTTGCTAAATGCTCCATACAGCACTGTGCCTGTGTCTCTGAGTCATAGGCTCAGTGTGTGTGTGTGAATTAAGAAAGAACATATATAGTACACCCATCTCAAGTGCTCAAGTGTGTCACTTGATGAATTTTTCCCAGTGAATAGACGTGTGAGACCATCAACCAGCTCAGTTAATACCCAATGTGAAACCAACGAACAGCATCCCCTCTTTTAAACCTTCCTTCCACCATGGGGCCTCCCCAGTGGCACCGCGGGTTGAGCACAGTGCTGTGAAGCTGTCCACAGCCTCTGCAGTGCGGGTTTGATTCCCAGCCGGCCAGGAAGATACCCACATGGTGCGGCAGACCTCTCCTGCCTCACCTGCTGCTCCCCTCAGCAGTGTTTTTGGTCTGTCTGCCTGTTCTGCTCCCCACTCTGTCTCCGGTAAATCCTCTCACCCCCCACACCTCTGCCTGTACCCCAGTTCTTGTATGCATTAATAAATAAATAAATAAACAAATAAATAAACAAACCTACCTTCCACCCAACCTCGGTTGAGGCCATAGAACTTTTGACTTCCATCGTTCCTCTCCAAAATACTTTTACATTTTCATCCATTTTCTCCTCTTTCCTTCCCAGCACAGAGAATGGTTTCCTGCTCTCATTGTAAGCTTGATCTGACCTGCTTCATGCTCCTCGAGTGTCCCTGTCAGTTGTGGCTTCCCTTGGTTCTTCCCCTGCTCTCCACTGCGCCGGCCCATCAGCCTGTAAACAACCTAAAAATCTCTTCTGTCCTTAAAGAGCACTCCTCGATAAACGTAGCCCTCAAGCTACCGTCCTTTCTTTTTCTTGTCTTCACTGCCATCTTCTTCAAAGAAGCAATGCTCCCTGGTTTCCTCTTCCTGATCTCCCACTCTTGTCTTGCATCTGTGCGATGTGGCTCTGATAACAGCATTTTAACACATGTCACAAGGAAATACGGGATACTTGAGAAATCACTTGAAACAAAGATTAAAATAGAATAAAGTTAGGCCCTTTCAATGAAATTCTCACCAGAATCAGTTATCACCCAATTCTCACGGTGGTATGTTGTTGATTTAAAGGGGGAAAAAAATGTTCTTAATTGTTTCTCTGAAAGAGGAAGAAACTTCAGGATGTAAATTACAAATCATGTGGGCTCTTTTTCCTTTTCCTGAAAATATTGTAAGTTTTAGACCAAAATGACAATATATGTTGTTTCATATAGCCACCTGGATTTAGAATTTGTAGCTTTTACATGTTGTTTGAAATAGAGCATATCAAGGCTTAGGGTTCGCACGGTAGTCTTTATCTGTGAAACTAGTCTCCAAGAACAGCAACAAATCAATTTAATTAATTCTTCTATTATTTTAAGGCAGGAAAGATAAGGAATAAAAGTTTGGGGGAAATACCTAGAATGAAGGTATAAGTTGTGTAGAGTGTCCAGTCCTTGCAATCAAGGACCACAGTACACACCCTTGCCACTATGGAAGAATCAAGCTCAACGCTAATGTTCTGTTTCCATGAGCTCAGGAGGTCTTTGCATGCATGGTCCTGCATAGTGACTCACTTTCCCAGGATTCTGCTGACCATCGCTGCCCATGTATCTTACCTCGCATGGTGTATCATTACTTCTGCCCTGACATATCAGTATTAGTGTCATCAATTAACCCCATGTTTGCCAGTTTCACAATATAAATGCTTTATAATTAGGATAATGACATCAATCATAGTATAAGAATCAACTGAGCCGTCAGAAAGCTGAGGGTGTGGCCTCAGTTGGTGTCCCCAGGTTTCAGACAACTAAGGACACCTCAGTGTCTGCAAGTGCTCATGCCTCGTGCTCTGCAGGTGCTATCTCAGAGCATCTGCACAGTGAGAGTCTACGTTGTTTTAAACAAATGAAAAATCGTTAAGATTTGTTTTAGAAGGAAAGCGGAGGAAGGTGTGATCGGAGAGCATTAACAATCCTTGGTCTTTGGATTTTATGTCCCAGAGAGCTCCTTTTCTGGGTGCATTCTTGAGCAGGTGAGCTGTCCAGTGGCTCTTCACCATCACAGAACCAAGCAGGAAAGAGCTGAAAGCTGTTTGCAAGTACCTAGAAGCACCAGAGCCAAGTTGTTAGTGTCCTGCAAAATCACAGAGTGGCCGAATACAGACCACTCTCTTGTATTCATGATCTAAGATTCAAGGGTGGAGAAATTGCCTTCCTCTTATATTTCATTAAAAGAATACTCAGCTAAGAATCTAGATTCTGCTCCCTGTGGAACAATATCACACCTTCCGTGGCTACTTCCTGACAGGAGCAGGAGGGAGGACACAGGACTCCTCCATGAGGTCACTGAGGCTGGAATCCATCTTTCCCTTCACCCAGTGCTGCTTTCTTACACAGTGTCATTCAATCCCCAAAGGGAATTCTAGTTAACACGAAAAGCAAGCCACAGGGACACTATAGAAATTTCCCACAATTATTTGTTCCAAAGTAAATATGTTTCCTTTGATTCTGACAAAACCATAAAACACAGAAGTGTATTGTAAGGCTGTGTTTAACTGTGTATTTACCAATACCCCGGAGGCTTTACTCTTTGAAACGCAACGAGATGACATCATGCCGTTTCATCTCTCATCGCTTGGCACGCCTTTGTGTTATACCTGACAATCACACATCAACCAGGGAAACACTGAGCGAGTTCAGGAATCAGGATTTTGTTGTATTTATTATCAGTGAATAATCCTGAGTGAGCTTAAATAACACTCTATGCCGTGATTACAGATTTCAAGGCATGAAAGCGTTGACCAAGCCTGAGTTCCTGATAGAACGCACGACACAGAACTCAGGAACAGATTCTTCACTCAAAGAAGATGCAGGCGTTGAATCACGGACAGCACGGGGGCAATAGGGCATGGGGGAGATCCTCACTTCTAAATTTTGTCACTGTTCTCCACCTCAAGGACCATAGCTTTGGTTTCACTGGAACTTTCTTTTCTCTTCCATCAAACAGCCCTGACTTCTCATCAAATATTTGAACCTCTAAAACTCTTCTCCGAGATATTGAAGGCTCACGTCAGGGGAGCACGTGGTTTTCATTTTAGACAGCAAGCTTCCTTTTTCGGTCCTCACCTCTGTCCTAAGGTGCTGTGCAGAGTGTGATTCTCACTCAGTGGCACTTGCTCACTAGCTACCCATGGGAAGAAGCCCACCAGTTTAGGATTTCTCTTTGTGGATCTCCTCTCATTTATTCATTCCATAAATATCGAGCACCTTCCAAATGTCAGGTGCTACCCCTTCCAAGAAACAATGCAGAAGGATCTCATAGCTCCCTGGCCTTCTTTATTCTGGTTTGTTCATGTCCATTCCCGTGGCCACCACGGGCTGTGTCACCACTTGGAACTGGTCACTGCAAACTCATGAAGGCCAGTATTCCTATCTGGCCCCTGTCCCACTAATCTTTTAAATCTATTCTTAGAGATGACTGAACCTGTGGTTTCCATAACGTGCAGGTCTCCAAACTTAGTTGGAATCAGAGGCTCACTGACCACGAGCCCACAATGATGAGCACGGTAGCCGGTGGCTTCTGTCCTTTCGCTGTTCCACCATGATCAGCCCAGCTCAGTTCAACACAACTGGATTCATGGAAGCACATTGGCATTGCAAGACCCAGACAGAGTCCCGGCCTTTAGAGTCCATCGTTAACATCTGCTTCTGCCACCTGCCAGCTGTGTGAATTTATGAGTAACCCCCATAAGCTTTCACTCCATCCGGGTGCAGGCTTCACTATGAAGACTAAAGATTGACCATCCTAAACACATAACAGAGGTACAGACATACCGTAGGCGTGAATGCAGGCTAACTAGCATTAATGTGTCTACTTCTAGTTGGGTCTCTTAAGTTTTCTGGAGAAAATTGCATATTCCTGTTGCTGAGGTCCATTATAAATTCATGAGCTCCCACCTCAGTCAGGCCCTCAAGGGTTCTCAACCCTTCACATCTGTTCTCCACAACAGTGGTTCCAGACCTTTACCACTTCCCTCCAGGGCCCTCCCAGCCCCCAGCCGCCCTCTTCAGCAGGGGCAGAACTGAGGCAGCGGGTGCTTGGGAGCAAGAACCACTTCCGCCCCTCTCCTGACTCTCCAGTCAACCGTATCTGCGTGCTCCTCTCTCGTCTCCCTCCGGTCCCAGAACCAGGTACTCCTGCTCACTGAGGGAGTCGTGACTGAATGCCACCGATCGCACACCAGCCCAGAGCCAGGTGCCAGCTTCCCTCAAACAGCGCTAATCTCATGGGGGAGCCTCACCAGTCAACTAAGAAGACTCGGTCTGCAGACTTCGTGCAGCTACAGAGGGACAGAGAGGCACTAGCCAGACTGGCGAGGTCATGGAGGATAGCTTCCTGCAGGAGGTGGCATTTGAGCTGAAAACTGAAGGAACAGCAGCAGCCAGGTTGGGGGTTGAGAAGGAGGCGTGCAGGCCAGGAGAGCAGGATGTGCAAATCATAAATACCAGGAAGAGCAGGCAGGGCTGGATTTCCTTACAGATGAGAAAGCGAGGGCCTCATGGCTGCCAGGACAGAGCTGGGCTGGAAGCTCGGCTCCTGGCACACTCTGTGGGTGGGGGTGGAGAAGCCAGAGGCCCCTCCTGCCCTGCTCCAAGCCCAAGCATCAACTGCTAGAGGACGATCGGAAACCCCTCCTGGGGACGTGGGCGCAACAGTCCCTTGCCTCCCACACCTGACCATAGTGACGCTGGAGATTATGGCCACAGCTTAAGAGAGATGAGCCAAAGGCCCTGCACCATTTTACATTCACACAGAAGACAAGTGTAGCTCAGTTCGTTGTGAGGTAGAACTCCTGTTTGCTTCCTCTCTTGCTGGGTGCACCTCTGGAAAGAGAGAAACCTGTTCATCCCTATACCCAGTGATGCAGAGGAAGTCACTGATAGCTTTCTGAGTGTTTGGAAAGACTAAAAAACAACTTGAGACCTTCACAGTTTGCTGGAAAGACCTCGAGGGGCAGGCTTCAGCACCCACCGTGCGCTGTGACAGAGTCCAGTCCGCCACCTTGAGCTGGGAGGCCAGTGCCTTCTCTGAGGTGTGGGAGTTTTCCAGATTCTCATCTTCAGACAAAGGGGCCAGTGCAGTGTGGGTCATATCTGAATGTCATTTAGATACTATTTTGAAAGTAATAAAAGGTTATGAAATCATTTGACGAGTTTCTACCCCTTGCTGCGAGGAATTTTTGTCTCATCATACTTAAAAGAACTGAAGTCATTCATCTCTTTGATGGTATGTCACGGCTTTAATAGTATCTGTATTCCTGTGATGTTGTGATTAGTAATAAGAATTCTATATTTGGCCTTCTTGCCTATTTCTGGCACATAGCTCCTAAAACTGGTGTTTCCTAAGTAACGAGAGGAGAAAGGTGCTGGTTATGTTAATGAGGTGACTCTTTGACGCACCTAAGGATTGGGGCTAGTTGCCAGGACAACCACCTGTGATTAGAGGGTTGGAACTTTCAGTTCTACCCCCTGATCTCTGGGGAGGAGAAAGGGGCTAGAGGTTGACTCAATCGCCAGTGGCCAATGAGTTCATCCACATGCCTCTGTAATGAAGCCTCCATAAAATCCCAAAAGGACAGGTTCCAAGAGCTTCCAGGTCCGTGAACACCTGGAGTTCAGGGAAAGTGTCTCACCTGGAGAGGACCGGGAAGCTCCCCACCCTTCCGTACACCTTGCCCTCTGCATCTCTCCCATCTGCCTGTTCCTGAGTCACATTCTTTTACAATAAACTGCGGCCTAGTAAGTAAAATGTCTTTCTGAGTTGTGCGAATTGTGCTAGCAAATTAATTGAACTGGAGGGAGGGGGTTTGGAGGACCTCTGGTGTGCAGCTGGTGGGTCGGAATGTGTGACTGGCATCACAAGTGGAAGGCAGTCCTGGGGGCCCGGGCCCTTAGCCCATCAATCTGTAGCTATTGCCAGGTAGATGGCGTCAGAAGTGAGTTGGATCGTGGGACATCCAGCTGGCTTGAAAACTGTAACCCTCCTGTCCAAGTCCATCTTTTGCCGTTAACTACTCAGACTCTTTTTTCCATAGTATGCATCACTTTCCAACATGCTCTGTAATTTCTTTTTCTGGGATAGGTTGGAGAGAAGCCTAAAAGAAAGCTTTGGAGGTGGGGGTCCCAACTGAGTTTTGAGCCTATGAATTCAGCATGGACACTGTGCAGTGTTCCTCAGCAGCATGGCTAAAAAGGCAGATGAAAACTTGAGAGATGGAAGTACAGTGGACTTTTTTCTCAGAGGATGCACTAGAAAGATAAAGAAGCAAGAGACTGGCCAGACGGTAACTGAAGGAGCACCCTGTTCTGGCAAGATAGGCGTGGGCAAGATAACGGGAAGAGGTGGGCTGAAAAAGTCGAGGGTCATGGGATTAGAGTTTGTTGGAGGTTGAGGAACAGCCTGGAGCTCGTGGTCCCGCCCACTTGAGCCCCCTCAAGCCCTGCTAGGGTGTCATCCCCTCTCCTTGTTTTTTCAGGCGGTTTGCCCCAAGTGCTGGTGCGTAGCCCTGAGCCTGGAGAACAGTTTTCTTCTGACGCACAGACGCACGGCCTAATTTACTGACAGGAAGAAAAGTGCTAGTTGTCTTTTTTTCCCCCAAACTAAGTACATCAAGTAGAGTTTACCAAGAAAAGAGTGCGCAGGGAGGACTTGGCTCCACCCCTCGTTCCCAGTGCTCCCTCCCTGCCTCCCGATGACGATGACGAGACCAGAAGTCCCTCCATCCCATCAAGCTGTTTCCTTAGACAGACAGGACACCCTCCCAACGCTCCCTTTTCCTTTCCCCTCAGCATCGGTGTTTTGAAAGAGAACTCACCATGTCTTGCTTCTGCTTCCTCACCTTCTACCCACTTTCCAAATCAGTGGATTCGGGTGTCACTCTGACTGCAAAAATTGTTGCAAAAGTTACCAAAGACTTAAGTCCTAAATGTAAAAATGTTCTTCAGTCCTCAAGTGCTGGGATTTGTGCAACTCGGGCTGCTGACAGCCCCCTGCGCTCACTCCGTGCTTGGTCAGTGGTTAGCATCACTGTTCCTTTGAACTCCCGAAAGAGGGTACAGCACAGTCTTTCCCTGCTGGAGGCCTCTCGGGAAAGATACTGTGCCCAGTATTGGCCTTTGTGTCCCCAGCAGTAAGTACAGGACCAAGCAGGCAGTAGGTGGTGGTGAGTGAGGGGGATGGATGGACTGACAGATGGTTGGAACGACAGACGCCAGCCTGCTTTCCTCCTCTTCCGTGCTCATGACTCACATGTTTCCATTTCTGGACTTTGCTCATTCCAGCTTGCCCTGAGTGATTTCTTTCAATTCTGTGCATTGAACTCATCTTTGGAGATAAGTAACATTCCTAGTTTCTGGGTATTTTCTGCAATTTTTACAATGTAAGAATGAACAAGAGAAATTCATATGCTAGCTACTGTTAGGAAATTTGCTTTTCCACCATTAGTATGTCATGGAAACTATTTCATATCATTGCACACCTCATTCTTCTTAACACCTGCATTAGTAGGTGGAGGTTCTTCAATTTGTGGGGGGTTCTTAAATTTCATTTCTGGTGATGAACATTTAGGCTCTTTGTAATTTTTCTTTAGTGCAAATAACGCTATACTCAATATCTTTATGAATATGTCTGTGTGTGTATGCAAAGGTTTATGAGGGAAAAATTCTTAGAAACAGGCCCATTCAAATTGCTCTCCAAGAATATTTCACCAGAGCACATTTCAGCCAAGAGTTATTTTGAGATATGTGGAAAACATACTGTAATTTTAAATTTGCACGTCATTGAATAACAGTTTAATAGATATTTGTAGTTATTCTGTGAACACTCTGTTAGCATGCTTTGCTTGTTCATCTCTTGCTGTTGATATCATTTTAAGCTAAGATGGTAAGCAGTGGAATAGTCCACTGCTCTGTTCAATGTATTTTGTCTTAATTCTTTGCTCTTAGAAATACTTCTATTCCTAATTTCCTTTTGCACGTATTTAACTGAGACATCTTTTCGTGTCTTCTTGAAACTCATGCTATGTCATTTACTTTTACTGTGTCTCTTATAATTAGAAAATAATACTCTTGCTTTTTTTTTTCTTTGTGGGACCCTTGCCTGTGGCCAGGGATCGAACCGGTGCTGCAGAGGCTGCGGGCAGCCTCACAACCCAGTGCTCAACCGCTGCACCACCAGGGGAGGCCCAGTACTCTTGCTTTTGAACTCAGTTGGGAAACCTTTGCTTATTAGTGTGTGTACTGTTGAGTGCTGTGGGGAAGAGATGGGCCTTAGCCACATTCATTCTAACCATTGGTGTATTCTTACTTCTGATTTAGTCTTGTTTCTCCCATCTTAATTCACGCTTCAATTTATTAAACTTGTTTTGCCTCCTTTCTTCTTTGTTAGCTTTTACCTATTTTACTCCAGCAAATATAACTGAATTTCTCTATCAAAGTCAAGAATTAATCAGAATCTAACCTCTCTCCACACATTCATCAAAAACAGATCTTTAGCAGAATTTCAGTTTCTCTGTCCTTCTTAGGCGTCATTGAAGTAAACTAAAATTTTAATTACAGATTGCCCTATTATCATTTGTCTCTTCTGGTATAAAAATCCTTAAATTTTACATTAAACTTTACAGCTGCATCATCGGTTAGTTAACTATAAATTTCATAATTATCATTCTACCTTGTACTTCCCTTCTTGATGTTTTATTCTGACTTATTCTTCAGTTGGCTGAGTGCTTCTCTTAGTAGCTGCTATCAAAAAAGGCATATTTTGTAGATGGTATGTTTTCTATGTCATTTTCACAATTGAATGACAAATTGGCTGTGTTTCACAATTGAATGACAACTTGGGGCCATGGTCCTGTGGCCCCAAATCTGTCATCTCTTAACATGTAGTATTTGCCTATGAAAAGTCCTATCTGGTTCTATTTCTTGATAAGTAGTCTGCTCTTCCTGCCTAAAGCTTAAATTGAGAATTTTCAAACTATCGCTATGTGAAGTAAAAAGTTATTCAAAAAGAAAATATCAAGGTATGTCCCAAGGAGTCAATGATTTCATGAAAGTGATTTAACAATGACTTATATTCTACTAGAGGAATGAGTGCTCACTTTTACCAATCATAATAATTAGGTTTTTGAAACTGAGCAAATGTAATTTATCTTTTAGATAAGGAAAAATTAGGCCATGCAAAAGGAAATATTTTCTAGTGGCATTGGATTTGGGGCAATTTTGTAAAATGATGTACTGCAAAGTAAATGTCTCACGTATTCAGGAGGGTCCCTGGAGTATTCAGGGGGGATAATTCCAGAGTCAGTCCCAACATAGCCAGCGGTGGAAGAGGATGTGTCAGGCACTTTACCTGCACTGTTCCCTTCAGACCTGGTTCCTGAAGAACTGAACTCTTCCTCACAACCCTGAGAGTTGTAACCACGGGCAGGAGGAGAACTTCATCCCGGGACCCCGCTTCCTGTGGTCCAGGCCCGAGGAGCAGTGAGAGGCAGAGGCACCACCACTGAGTCCTGCCTGCGCCTTGTTTCCTAGGCGACCTCTCTTTAACGTACCTCGTTTGGGAAAAGAAGCCGAGCATTTCTCTTTTTGTTAGTAAAAATTAGGCCATGAATCTGTGTTTCAGAAGAAATATGTCCTTATCCAGGTGCATTTTTATACATTAACATTTAGGGCAAATTGCCCAGAAATCCAATACTAATTTACCCCGGGATCTCAGCACATAGTTACTGTTGGAATTTTTGGCAAGTCGATTTCCCTGAGGGTAATAGTCAAATTAAGAAGGCTCCTGAAAAAAAGGTGTTAGAGTCTTAGGCAATAGTTCAAAGCTATGCGTTCAAAGGTGGGGAGGGGACTCTGCCAGGCAGGTAGCTAACAAGGAGAAAGTGCCCGCTGCCACCCCTTAGCCCCCGTTAGCAGACCAGAGGTGAGTTTAATGTCCATGGGTGACCATGTTTACTTGCACTCAAGATTCGAGTGACTTCTGACTCCAAAGTTCTTGCACCAGATGTGGAAGGTGAACATTTCCAGGGTCATTTTATTCCAGAAAGATTTTATTCCAGTTATAAAATACCAGTGTGAGTTTGGCAGTCCAGCTAAGCGTTTCACAAACTCCTACCCCATTCCCTAAGGCAGAACCCAAACTGATGAATTCTGTTCCTATGGAACAGAATTAGTCCCCCTTAGATCAACCAGGAAAATAACAACAATAGCTGACTTTATTGCTCACTTACTATGTGACATGCACTATCGAGGGCTTTTGTCACTCAATCCTCACAAGCCTGTGAGCTTGTATATTTATTTTGTAGGTGAGAAAATGGAAGCCCAGTGAGACTAAGTCATTTGTTGAAGATTATCTGGCTGTCAGTGACAGATCCAGGATTTGAACCCATCTAGACTGACCCTAGAGTATGCATTGCTAACCACTGCCATAGACAAGCTGACCTTGCTTGCTGCACATCTGACCTTAGAGAAAATTTCCTTTTTTAAAAGATTTATTTATTTGTGTACACAAGAACTGGGCTACAGGCCAGAGGTGCGGGTAGTGAGAGGATTCGCCAGAGACAAAGTGGGGAACAGAACAGGTAGACTCACTGAAATTCACTGCTGAGGGGAACAGTGGACGAGACAGGAGAGGTCTGCAGCACCATGTGGGTAGCTCCCTGGTCAGCCAGGGATCAAACTCGTGCTGCAGAGGCCGCAGATTGCTTCAAAGTGCTGTGCTCAAGCCCTTGTGCCACCAGGGAGGCCCAGAGGAAATTCCCTTTATCACCTTGAACAGTCTTGCTTGAGTTAAGTGCAAGCTGGTTGAGGAAACTGCCTCTAGGACTAAGTCCTACAAAGTTCAGCAGTATCCTTTGCAGACTCCAAACGGCCCTAGAAAAGGGATGCCAAAGAAATTTCAACTTCAAGGTGAGGTGGGATGATTATCAGTGGAGAAACTACAACTGGGTAGGCAGGTCAAGACTTGTCCCCAAACACAGTCTGTGGCAACAAGATTAAGTGTGGCCCCACCACCAGGGAAGCCAGAGGTACCACACCTGCTCCTGTCCTGATCAGAACAGATTAAAGAATTGGGCATGGCAGAAGCGGCCCAGGAAGGCATTATGGGAACGACGTGAGGAGGCAGATGCTGGAAATTAGAACAAACAGAAAAGGAGCAACACTCAGCTCCATGTCCGGGTCCAACTTGGGAAAACAGGGACTTACAATCCCAGGTTAAGCTAGAAGTCTGCCGTCCCGGCTTAGCGCCTCCTTCAGTGGCCCCGTCCTTCAGGCACTGCAGAGAAGAACACGCAGTGCGAGTTTGTGGGTTACTGTCAAGTGGAGGGTGGAAGGAAGGGTGCCCTCACCTCTCCCTGTCTTCCGTGGAGACTCCCGTCCTGCATTTGGCCACTTTGCCCCTCCCCAGGGTAGGACACTTACTCCGGGAAGCCCGCAGGTGTACTCGCCACCGGCGCTGGCCTGCTCCATTCCAGCTGCTGGAGAAGATGGACCAGTGAGATATGGGGTGGCAAAGCAGGGAGTCAGCAGTCCCACGTAGACAGCCAATCGGGTTGCTTTGTGTCTTTCCTAAATAGGTCTCCCTCTGACTCCGATTCATGTCGGACAAAGTGGGCAAGAGCTGGAGAGACAGGCTCAGGCCTGGGCTTTCCTGGCTCCCCTTTCAGCTCTGAAAGATTTGAGTTTTTTAGTGATTTGCATCTCCCCACATGGAAGGTTTTCACCAGAGATGTCTCTGTCAGAGGGAATGCTGGCAGCAGGGAAAGGGCGGCCGGCCACCTTCCCTTCCATCAGCCCTGGAGGCCTTCCTCCGGCCGAGCCGCCCGCCCACGTGACGGGGTGTTCTCCTTTCTGGCTCCGGGTCAGTCCCCGGCAAGACGCGAGTGACCCAGGCACAGACCGCGCGGGGACACTTGGGCTCGTTTCCATGACCCCCGAGCCGGCCAGGACCTGCCCAGGGTTGGAGGTCGGCCTCTGGGTCTGCCTCGGGGTCAGCGGCAGGATCGGGCCCTTCGTCAAGGGACACGCATCTCCAGAAAGCCAGCAACTCAGGGAGATGAGGGCCGCACCGCTCCCGCAGGGCTGCGTCTTGCCGGCCCCCGCGCGCACCGGCACCCAGCAGCCGTTCTGGAAACGCGCTGGGCCCCCCCCCCAGCACATCTTGTGCGTGAGCTCCTCAGCAGGCTCCCTGTCCAACGGGATCTAGCGGTACTCAGTGGCGGGGTGTGGGATTGTTGTGGTTTTGTGGCATCTGCGGGTTTGGAGTGCGGGGTCCTGGGGTCCGCCCTGAGAAGGGGGTCACCCGACTCCCCTTGCAGCGGCACGCGGCGAGTTCCCCAGGCCAGTTTCTCCGCCGACAGAGACAGTAGGTAGTTGCAGCTAAAGAGCAGGTGTGTGAGGGAAAGGGACGGGAGAGTCAGGGACACTCGCGCAGACACCGGCGGGCAGGAGGGGCTGCCCCAGAGGCGCAGGTTTGCGGAGAGAGGCCCGCGGGGCTGCAGGCGGCGGCCTTGAGGAGCGCGGCCTCCGCGGAGGGAGGCCAGTGAGGAGAAGCCCGGGCGGGTCGCGGGCGGGCAGGCGGCTGCTGCCCTGCGGAGGAGAGGGCTGTGAGCAGGGGCACCTGCATCGCCCGGGCGGGCAGGGGGAGTGCGCCCCGGCCTGTGCGGACCTGCGCCCGTCCGGTCTTCTGGGTGGGAGGGGTCACTGCCCGTGCGCCTCCCCGCGACCTGCTGACTTGGGGTAACTGGAGACTCTGAAAGGGACGGGGTTCCACAGTGGGCTCCATCCATCCCGTTACCTTTGGATGCGCCCTCGGATACCTGCTTGGATGTTAGGCTTTGTCATCCAGGCGTCTGGGCCTCAGGATCTTGGTTTCCATAGCTGTGTCAGTGGCTGTTAACCTCTTCTACCCCCACCTCCTCGAGAGCCAGGTTTCTGGTCTTGTGGCGCACCTCCTTTTCAGTTTTTTTCTATTCTTGTCCTCCATCAGGATAGTCTGTGAGAAGTGCTCTTGCGGCCTCCTTTCTAGGGTGACCTCTTTACCCAGAGTATCTCCTGGGACACAAGGCCCAAAAGATGCTCGCTAGAAAAAAAAAAAAAATTGATTCTGTGATCAAGTGAGCTCAATAAGTGCCGCATGCCTTATTGAGCCCCACTCACACTGGTCTGGTAAAGAGACTTTTAAGCTCTTCTGTAAAGAGACATGTTTAATTTAACCCAGAGTTTCTTAAATTTTTTACCACATACTTTCCATCTTGCCACCTGTGGGACTGCCCTCCTCTCACCCTGGGACTCTGTTTGGAAACTGAGTTATATGTGAGTAGTCCTCTGTAGCTTCCCAGAGGCCTTGCAGGGATATTCTGGACTTTCCTCTGAAGCCCTTTGTTTGAGAGCCTGCTGGGCTGTAACTTCCAACTCGTCCTGCATGAGAATAGAGATCCCAGACTCCTGCTGCCTTCCTAGAGGAGAGGCTGCTCCTCCCTCTGAAGGAGAGCCCTGGGCCCTGCCAGGCCTGGGGCTCAAAGCCTGGCAGGGGAGTACTCCCCTGCTTCTCCAGCCAAGGATGGAGCCTGCGAGCATGGGCCTGGCTGCAGGAATGGGATCACCTCAGAGCCCAGGAAGTCAGAATCCGAGGCCATCTGGAGGCTGGGAGGATGTAGGAGAAAACCCTTTGCCCTCAGAGCTGGGACGCCAGATAGCTCCTGTGGTTTGTGTCTCTTCCACTGCTGCTGGCCAGTGAGCAGCCAGGGCCATGTTGCTCAGGACTAACATATTTCCACGCCTAGGCACGACCAGGTGAATTCATTTCTGGAATAGACTGCTTGCCTTCCTTTTAATTAATTTTTCACAGTTTAATGGTATCTCAAAGCAGATATTTTGCATTTAAGATCAAGAGCACACATTTGTATATATTATGGAAATAGACAGCAGTTGTCATTGTTATGAGGACCATGACAATGCAGCCTGTGCACCAGGGAGCGGGGTGAGGCTGTGAACTTGCATGCGTGTGCTTTGGATGGTATATAAGAAGACCCTGATTTTCCACATATATGGATAAAACACTAAAATGTGCATATTCAGTGATTCCAGACCTAAGAATTTATCCTGAGGGTATATGCCAAGTTGTAACTTATAAAAGATTTCATCTCAATCGTGAAAAGTTAGAAACCATTTAAAAGTTTAACAATAAGAGGTTAGTAAACTAACTATTGTACATGAATATACAACAACTTTTTTTTTTTTAAGATTTATTTATACAAGCACTGGTTATACTCAGAAGCACGGGAGGGAGAGAGAATTCACCAGAGACAGAGTGGGGAACAGAACAGGCAGACTGACGAAATACACTGCTGAGTGGAGCAGTGGGCGAGACAGGAGAGGTCTGCGTGCCACGTGGGACCCTCGCCAGCCGGCCGGGGATCGAACCGGCGCCGGGCAGTTCTGCAGCCCAGCGCTCAACCGCTGCACCACCCGGGGAGGCCCAATATACAACAACTTTTTAAAATAATAACTCTCATTCATTGAATGGAGTACCAAGCACTGCTCTATGTAATTCATATGTAAGAGCTCACAACAAACCTACAAGGCAGGTTTTATTGTCCTTTTTTTACTGATGAGCAAACTAAGGCACAGAGAGGTAGAGTAAACTGCTCAAGGTCACGCAGCAATGGGTAGAGCCTGGATTCCAAGCTGAGCCTTCCAGCTCCAGAGCCTTATAAATGACTGCCTCACTCCTAAGATTTCACACACCCATATCTTCAGTTCCTATATACAAAACATAATAACAAAAACAGAAAGCTCTATACTTGAAAATCAATAACCTTCCCTCTTTTCTTTATTTCTCCTCGGCTTTTACTACATTTTCTATAATAAACACGTCATATTTTGTGGTTTTAAAAATAGAAACAATAAAAACTGATGTTATTATCTTGGTTGGGGGCCAAACTTCTAGTTTTCCTGGCCAGGGACTAGAGTCACCTCAGTGCAGACTGCTGTTCAGGGCCGCTGCTCCAGCTAAAACATTCCAGAAGAATCCAAACCAGGCAGCATGGAGAGCACAGCTCCAGGATCCCTGTTGCCCAGCATCTATGAGCCAATAATCCCACAAGCTCTCTGCGTGGAGTCAAGGACCAGAAAGAACATTTCCTGGCCTTCCTTAGCTGGTCTCCAAACCTCAGTTCTCCCATCGCCGCCAAGCTTATGACTACAAAAGCAGAGCTTGAGTTTATAGTCCATAATCTTTGGAATCATCAGGAAGTATAATAAGTAATAAATGTGGTGATTTGGGACTTCACAGCACCCTCTGTGTGGGCTTGCTCTTGGTCTCCTGCAGATCGGAGGCATATCAAGGGACAGAAAGAATCCGAAATGTAAAGGTCAGACTACATGGACTCTTAGAGATAAAGACCAAATAGATTCGACAAAGATCCCCAAGGCTCAGAGAGATTAAATAACTTGTGCTCCGTAGTCCAGGCTTCCAGAGCCCCAACTAGAATTAAATGCCAAGTTTCGAGTGCCCCGAGAACGCGCTCTCTGTGGGTCCTGGCTACCGTGGCGGTTTGGGCTCTGGGCTTGGACTGAGCTGGAAGGAGGGGAGGGCACAGAAACAACAGATGCCTCATGGAAACCATTTTCTTGTCACTCTTACTGCGCTAGCAATACATACAAAATACATGTGTGCAGAGTAAAACCTGAAGGTCTCACACACACCCCCAACACGCCCCCATTAGGAGGTGTTACCCCAGTCAAGAGTGTGGGGTGTGCGACGTCTGCTACACCCGCTTGTACTGGCTCCCGAGAGTCTACTTTGATTTTCAGGGAAGTTATGAGCTGGTAGTTAAACTCAGTCATTATTAAAACAATTCAGCCAAACTTAAATGATACTAAAAGCAAAGATAAGTACTCGAAAGTCACCACTTCCTTTTTTTCCTTAACTACATTTGACTATTGTCTTCATTCTTGGCATTATTCATGCCATTGTTCCTGTGTGCTAGAGAACTAACGCATCTTACCAGCTCCCCAGCCCGGGCCACATCCCGTGACGTCACATGGGTGCAGTCTGCCTGCGTGTGGGAATTTAACCCAAGGAAATTCTCAAGCACTGCTTCACCGCCATACCTTCCTAGCCTTCTTAAAGACAGAGAAGTGGTTTTTTTGAGTTTTTGTTTTTAGTATTTTATTTTATGTAATTCTTACATCATTTTTCATCTTTGCACAATGTGTGCATTTTCATTATGGTTCTATTCCCCGCACAACTGCACCCCACCCCCTCTTATTTTGACTCTAGTCCTTCCTCTCTCCCCCACCCCCCGTAGTATGTCTCTGGTTTATAGTTGCTTGTTGATTTTTTACTTTGTATTGATTAGTCTTTTTCCTGGTCTCTTATTTGAAGTGTTTTTAAGGCAAAGGCGAAGTTTACAACGAGCATTAATAGGCAGCCAAACAGAATGGCTGAGTTGGCTTGACTGTGGTAAGCTCTGGACCCCTGTTAGCTGCCCTCCCCCTCTCTCCAGCTCCTCAGTGTCCCAGGGAGCACATTCTCCTTTGTCCCTTTTGTTTACACACCGAAATATTAGGTTTCCTTAAATTCCTAAGGAATTTCAGAAGATTAACTTTAAGATAGGAAACCTCATCGGCTGAGCCGGCTGTGGAGAGAAAAAAGAAATCATGTCACCCTCCAGCATTTCCATCAAGGGATGAAATTTTAAATCACATCATGTCTCACACCCATTTCTTAGTGCAAAATAAATCACTTGAGCAGAGTGCAAGCCAATTTTTACTTTAAAAATGTTGTGTCCTAAGGCTGTCTTCTTGAACTTCAAAAGCACACTTTGTAATTATTCTACCTATCAAAGGAAACCCAACATTTCACCTCCAATCTTCTTCAGCTTGTGTTATCACTTTTAATTGTTAATAAACCACATTCATTTTAAGCTGATTATTCTGTTTGGGAATTCAGTGTTTTCCAACAGAATACACTGGATCACATATAAATGAACAAATATAGGAACAAGCTCAAATTAAGTGGCGCTTTTCTATTGTTGGTTTGGTTTTTAGTAATTCCTGTCATTTTGGAGAGTCACAGAAAGTCCGGTTCCTCGGTTTTTAAAGGAATTATTTTCTGGCAATGAGAAGGAAAAAAACGCCAGGCCTGTGCCCGACACTGATAGCATTTGATGGCAGGTATGAGTCTGTCCCCACTGGCATTTTTTTAAGATCAGTGAAGGCAGACCACATCAACAACCTGTATAATTCATTCAGATTCTTTTAAACCCTTCATTTGCTTAACCAGCTTGCTCCCAGCCTGGAATTACCTGGGCGCATGCTGCTGGCACCCCCGCCACCCGCCTCTGCTCACGTCGCTTAACGGAAGCGTCTGCTGACAAACGATTTTTCCAGGCTGGCCAGCTTTCTCTCAAGCTTCCAAACCAAATGGTCCGCAGAAGGGAGCACACCCAGCTGGTTCCACTTGGGCGCCAAGCTCAGCATTCAGAAGATGAGAGAAGTCCTGGCCCACAACAGCGGTCTCCGCTCTTCCTCCTCCCCACCTAACTGTGTGGTCACGCCGAAGGTCACGCCGCGGCAGCAGGCGCTCCTTCTCATGCCAAGCAGGCCAACTCTGAAGAACCCGCCAGCCTCCTGGGCCTAACAAACACGCCTCCCTCTGGCTTCTGCCCCACACCCCCAACACTCACCCTCGCCATGGCTACCCCAGCCTCTCTCCAGGCCTTTGTGTGGTAGGATGGCACTGTGCTGGGCCGTGCTCACCACAACCCTCGGTTAAGTGCCTTTATGACCCCTGCTTTACAGATAAGGATGCTGAAGCCCTGAGAGTGGGCACCCGAGGTTGCCCAGCTGGTAGGTGACTGAGCGGGCCAGCCCATGGGCACGTCCACTGTCCCCCAGCCTCCCTCCTGCTTCCGGCTACTTAGTCACCTTCCATGTGGCGTCTTCGCCCCTCATTCCTACTCCTCGCCAGAGAGCTGGGCACCACTCTTCTGAGCATGCTTTCGGGCGACGCTCCACCTCCACCCCTTGACCATAAGTTCTTCGGGTTTTAGTCAAACCTCTTGGGGAGAGTTGCTGGGGAGAGTATGGGCCGCGGGAATGTTGGGTCTTCCCTCTGCAGGGTCTTGAGGAAGCATGTGGCCCAATGTCCAGACCCCCATGCTCTGCCTGACGCGGCTTCCCTCCTCTGGGGAGATAGAGGGATCAGAACTACGGGCCTGAAAAAGATGTACATCGTAAGCCCAAAAGGTTACTGATGCTGGGCCTCCCCGGTGGCGCAGCGGTTGAGTGCTAGGCTGCGAAGCTGCCTGCAGCTTCTGCAGCCCCGGTTCGATCCCCGGCTCTCGGGCGAGGGTCCCACATGGCGCGCAGACCTCTCCTGCCGCCCGCTGCTCCCCTCAGCAGTGTACTTCGGTCCTTCTGCCTGTTCTGCTCCCTGCTCTGGCTCTGGTGAATTCTCTCACCCTCCCGTGCTTCTGACTGTACCCAGTGCTTGTATAAATAAATAAATCTTTAAAAAAAAAAAAAAGATTACTGATGCTGAAGAAAGTGTAGCAAGAGGCAGCTGACTTCTGGGAGAATTGCTTCCATATCACTCCTCCAGTCTCAGGACCCCCTTCTTACTTCCCCCACGTGCCTCAGGACACCTTCCCAGCACACAACTCTAGGAAAGATTCAGACCCTGCCCTTCCAGAGGGTCTTTCTGAGCCTCTGCTATTGCCGTCAGCACTCACAGTGGCCCCACTGTCAGGACACCCGGTGACGGTGACACAGTGAGGAAACCTAACACTACCACTTAGATGTGGATTAGTGCTAACCAGACACGCCGTGGACAGAAATTCCTCAGCCTCCTGTTTAGAGTGTGAAGGAGAGGCCCAGCTGATGGCTAGCAGTCTCCGCCAAAGAGGAAAACAATTGAATGCTTTCTACTTGGAGACAGAATGGCCACTGCTGGATCTCACCAAAGTCACACCCATTCTGGACTGTTCCCCCCTTTCCAGACTTCCTACACGTGGGCCCTGGCTGGCTGTGAAAATGTACTTGCACGCTCAAATGGAGGCTCATCTCTTCAGGAAAGTGAACACACTCATGTGGGGGAAACCCCAACATCACTTGGAGACTCTCAGGGATCCAGCAACTTTGCCTGCAAGATTATCTGTAACCAGTAGACTGGATTTGTTTTTTAGGTGCAGGTGGAGAAACGTGAAGTAAAATCCAAAGATATCTCAAAAAGGAAAAGGGATTTTAGGAAATAGCTTAATCATCTCCTTAGTCAAATATCTCACAAGAAGATCACAACAGAGCAGACAACTCATTTACTGGAACCCAAGCTGGAAATCACGCGTTTCATCCTCCCAAAAGGACCCCACCAAAAATGGGAGCCCCACACCCTGCTGCCTCCAGCCTGTCCCCAGGGCTCACACTCCAACCCCCACCGCCTTTGCAGCAGCGGCATTGCCCCAGGCGCTGGGCGCAGCGTAGATGCCAGTCGTCTGGCCCTTCCTGCAACTGCGTGGATCTCACCACCCCCACCACCCAAGTGCAGCCCCCCTCCACCACCCACCTACCAGCCCCTCTCTCCCTCCCCTTCCCTCAGCCTCCCCTGTGGTCACAGCCATTCTGGTGTCCGGGTCTTAGGGTTCGTTTGCTTTTTGTTTTGTTTTTCCATTCCACAAATGAGTAAAAACATCTTGTGTTTGTCTTTCTCCTTCTGACTGACTTCACTTAGCATCGTCCCCTGCAGCTCCATCCATGTCATTGCAAGGGGCAACCTTTCATCTTTTCATGGCTGAGGAGCAGTTCTCTGTGTACATGGGCCACATCTTCATCTGTGCATCTGCTCTTGAGCACTGGGGTTGTTTCCATGCCTGGACTGCTGTGAATAATGCTGCAGGAATCATGGGGTGCAGCTATCTCTTCAGATCAGTGCTTTCGTAGTCTTCTGTTTCACACTCAGGAGTGGAGTAACTGTCCTGACCCTTATTTATGTATTCCCTGCCCCTCCTCCAAAAAACAATCAAAACACCATTGTTGCAAAAAGATTTTAAGACAACTGATTTTTTTAAGGCTTAAGCAATGAAAGTATAGGACCCTCAATGTTTAAAAAAGACAGAAGTGCCACAATGAGACATGAATTTGGAATGCCAGGGTCTGATTGTGTATAGATCGCTAAAACACCCTCTTCAATTTGCTAACAAAACAAGTTAAAGAGGAGTTGGAAAGAAGACTGCAGCAAATGTTATTGAGCTTTAGGGTTTTAAAAAATCAATGTCACCACTTAAGAACTAGCTTCCTTTTTTCTATAGGCCGGTACTTGCAGCTTGAAGTAACGGTTGGCCCTTGTGTCGGGGCTCTCAGATCCTCTTGGAGGCTGAAGGCAACTGGAGGCCTCCGGGTCGTCCTGGAGACCCCCTTATTCACTGTCAACTTATTGACAGATTTTTTTTCTAAACTCCTTTGTGATGTTTAATAATACATCAGGTTGAATTTTACCATGTAAATAAAACAGGTCACATCCCACTGTATCAAAGGTAACTGTTAGGCTGTCTCTGCAGAGGGGCAGAGAACTCAGGCCTGGCTGTGCAGACAGCATCTAATCATGCACGTTAGGAGGCCCCGAGCACATCTGGGAAAGGAAACCCACTGCCCCTTCAAATACCTCCTCTATTCTCTAGCACATCTGTGGTGCAATTAAAAAACCTAGCGCACAATTAAAATTCAGGTCAGCACACAGCAACAATGGGCTCTTTGATGTGAGGTCAGCTTTGGTCATTCTCGTAGACTCATTAAACAGGTTCATCTACTTTGTGCAGGTTATGGGACAGGAGTAACCAAAATCTGTGTAATTTCCATCATGCTGAAAGCCTCGGCAGCAGGACTTGTTCTGTTTCGTGGCAGCATCTCTGCTGTTTTGTGTCTGCGATGCTGAAGCTAAAGGATCAGGTGTTCATTTGGGTATTCTTGTCCAGCTTAGGAAATGCAGATGTACTTACTATGTAACATTAAAGCAGATGGTCTGGAGTGCGCCTTGCTTTCCCCCCTCGTTCCTACCCCCAGCCATTTCTCTCTCTCGGTTAAAGTATCAAACCATGCATAGAATTTGCGAGGCTGTCCCACATACTCCATGTTGGTTTGCTTCCCTGGAGTTGAGGTGGCGCCGACCTGACACGTCCAGTTTGGAGGAACGAGCTTGATTCTGGGTCTCCCATGTTTCATCCAGTGTCCAGAGGAAGGGCAGTTCCCACTCACCAGTGGTGCCTACTGAGAATGCCTCTGTGGAAAGACCTGGACTTCGGGTGAAATAGACTCAACTTGAATCAAACTTCCCGATCTGCAGCTGCTGAGTTGTACAATGAAGATCAGCCGATTTTGCAGGGCTGTTGTGGGGATACAATAGAATAATGTATATAAAGTGTTAGTGCTGTGCTGGGGACACTGTGTGGTTAGGAAATGCTCTCCTAAGTCACCGAGGAATCCACAACAGCATTAATCAGCGTACATTTTTCTTTCCTTCCCTAAAAATGGTATTCTCTGTATTGCAGTGCAAACCCTTTTTTTTTTTTTTTTTTCAAAATGATGGGAATGAATATCTAACATATAAAACAGAGAATGAAAATCTTTCCCTGGGATTTTCTCCTGAGTGGGGATCACACCCATCCAGATGCCTCCTGTCAACGCCCGAGTGAGACACAGGGAACCCCAGGTGTGAGAAGCAGGAGGTGATGTGAAGAACACTCAAGGTCAAAAATCCCAAGTAACCCCAGTAACCTCAACTCTCCCTTAAGAAAGTAACTTGAGGGCCTCCCCGGTGGTACAGCGGTTAAGCGCTGGGCTGCGAAGCTGCCCACAGCCTCTGCAGCGCTGGTTCGATCCCCAGCCACTGGCGAGGGTCCCACATGGCGCGTAGACCTCTCCTGCCACGCCCAGTGCTCCCCTCAGTAGTGTGCTTCGTCAGTCTGCCTGTTCTGTTCCCTGCTCTGGCTCTGGTGAATTCTCTCACCCTCCCGCGCTTCTGACTGTGCCCAGTGCTTGTATAAATAAATAAATAAATCTTAAAATAAAAGAGAGAGAGAGAGAGAGAGAGAGAGAGAGAGAGAGAGAGAGAGAGAAAGTAACTTGATTCTTCTTATTTGCAGTAATTATGGTCAATAATGTCCCGTAAACATGGCATTAGCAAACACTGAGCCATTACTAGGTTCCTGGGACTCTGCTCCCAACATTTCATCAAAGGGTTCATTCATAACCTTTTATATGTTTTCCTTTTTTTGTTTTATTTGACATTAGAGAGGGTATGTAATCTCCCAGGGTGGTGCAGCAATATACACAGCAATAACATGATCTACCACATGCGCTAAACAGAGAAGTTCAGAATCCCTCTCATTTGAATTTAGGATAAGTTAATGGTGGCTGAAATATTGCAATATATGAAATGTTTCCTATAGGGATTTTCGGAGGGACTTTCTTCGAATTTAATCCATGTAGTTGTAAAATAATCATTGAGTATTGTTGTGGTCAGGATTCCATGTCTATTTCCTCTTTGCTCTTAAACATATATTCTTCTTAACTTCAAAAAGCCAATGTGAGCATCTTTTTTGTTCTATTTTTCCCACCACCTTCCCTTATTTTTCCTAGCCCCTTCTAACTTTCCCCCCTCTTAACCTCAGAACCCTTACTTACTTTATGAATGTCCACTAGTTTTTGTAAGTATTTCACATTGTCAAATCATCCACTATGTGAATGTACAATGTTTATCTTCATCACTCTGACTTGCTTTACTACACATAATTTCCTTGAACTCCCACCATTTTGCTATAATTGACAGTATTTCACCTTTCCTATGACCTCGTAGTGTTCCCTAGTGTGGATAGACCACCTCTTCTTGATGCAGTCTTTTATCAGTGGTTGTTTAGGCTGCTTCCATGTCCTAGTATAGTAAAGAGTGTTGCAATAAGCACAGTAGAGCATGTAGTTTTTTGCAGCGATGGTTTTATGTTCCTTGGATAGATGGCCAAGAGTGACGGTGCTGGGTCACATGGTATTTCCATTTTTTGTTTTTTAAGGTAAGACCAAATTGCTTTCCCTAATGGAAGCACCATTCCACATTCCCACCAACAGTGTAATAGGGCTCTTCTTTCCCTGCATCCTCTCCAGCAGTCGCTGGGGTTTTTTGGAATACATGCCATTCTCTGGGTGGGGGTTGGTATCTTGATGTGGTTTTAACCTGCAGCTCCCTTCTTGAATGTGGTGATGAACATTTTTTCATATACCTATTGGCTATCTGTATACCCTCTTGGTGAAGTACCTGTTCAGATCCACTGCCCATTTATTAATTGGGCTTTTTGGTTTCCTTTTGTTGAATTGTGGAAGTTTTTAATATATCTTGGGTATTAATCCTGATATCTCTCTTTAGTTCCAGTATTGATTATCTTATGTACCTTGGTGCTCTGTCATTTGTTGCATATATATATTCAGGAGTGTCATTTCTTCTTGTATTAGGCCCGTTATCATAATATAGTGTCTGTCTCTGTCTCCCATTACCTTTTTCAATTGGGAATCTACATTATCTGATAAAAATTAGCAGTTCCTGACTTTTTTGAATGCCGTTTGCCAGTATGATTGTCTCCCAGTCTTTAACTCTGTGCTTGTCTTTGTTGATGAGATCAGTGTCTTAGAAACAGCAGAAGGTTATACTTTGTTTGGAAATCTGTTTGACCACTCTGCACCTTTTGACTGGTGAATTTAGTCCATTTACACTTAGGTGATTATTGAGACGTAAGTGATCGTTGCTATTCTGCTATGTTTTTTTAGTTTGTCTTGTATTTTTTTTTTTTAAGATTTATTTATTTATTTATCCAAGCACTGGGTACAGTCACAAGTGCGGGAGGGTGAGAGGATTCACCAGAGCCAGAACCTGGAGCAGAACAGGTAGACTGACGAAACACACTGCTGAGGGGAGCAGCAGGCGGCAGGAGAGGTCTGCGCACCATGTGGGACCCTTGCCGGTGGCCGGGGATCGAACCAGTGCTGCAGAGGCTACAGACAGCTTCGCAACCCAGCGCTCAACAGCTGCGCCACCGGGGAGGCCCATTGTATTTTTATTTTCGAGGTGTTCCTTTTACATTTGTTATTTCTGTTGTCTTATGTGCTACTTCAGTTGATTTTTCTAGGAAGGTTCTGCTGAGGTTGTACGTGATGGACTATTTGTGTGACCTCTTGTGCAGTCTGGGCTCAGACTCCTTCTGACAGGCCACATTGTTAGTCTCCTCCTCCCCGTTTTTTCTAGTAGAACCTCTGTATTTGTTGTTCTGTGGCTTTTTATAATAGCCCCTTTGACAATTCTTTCGTGTGCAGCTCAGTGTTAATAAATTCTCTTAGTTTTTCCTTTTCAGTGAAGCTCTTTCCCCTTCCCTTCTGTCTGGAATGGTAACCTTGCAGAGTAAAGGATTCTGGTGTAGAAATCTTTTTCAGTACTTTAAATATCTCCCTCCATTCCCTTCTTGCCTGTAATGCGCCTATGGAAAAATCCACTGACAGACTAATTTTAGTGTTCCCTCATAAGTTACCCTTTTTTCTCTTGATATTTTTAGTATTGTCCTTGCCTTGGGTTTTCAATCGTTTTATTAAAATGTGTCATGGACTGTGTCTTTCTGGTATGATTTTGTTTGGAACTTTTTGGGTCTCTTAGATGAACACGTATGGTTCATTTCCCAGCTTGAGGTTGTTCTCAGAAATTATTTCTTTAATTCTCTTTTTCTTCTTCTGGAACCCCACAATACAGACGTTGTTTCTCTTTAGGTTATCCCAAAGGGCTCTTACACCATTTTCATTTTTTGAATTCTGGTTTTTTTGTTGTTCTGTTGGTGTGTTCTCTGACACTGTGGTTTTGAGCTCGCTAATTCTCTCCATTACTTGCATTGGTCTGCTTTTGAGGCCCTCTGTTGTCTTTTTTAGTTTGGTTATAGTATGTTTTAGATCTGTCAGTTACGGTCTCAGATTTTCTCAGTATTTATTGTGTTCCTATTTTACATTACCTATCGTATTTTCTTAGTTTGTGTCTAGTTCAGAAAGCACTGATGTAACTGTTACCTTGAGCTCCTCTTCAGGCGTATTCAAGGTTCTTGGATTGAGACGTCTCTTGGGTTTTTGGTTTTGTTTTTTTTTTTTTTTTTTTTGCTTCAGCATTTGTGGTTCTTCTGTCTCTTCATTTTTCTTTTCTGTAGGTTATAGTTGGAGTAAACTTTCAGGCAGCTGCCTTTGCACCTGTTGAAGTGACGAGGGACTGGTGCTGGCAAGGGGTGATAGGCAGAGAGGAACTGGGGCAGTAGGGCACGGAATAGTCACTCCAGTGAGGGTCCTGGGTTCAAGGCTCCCATGTGCTGTGGGTGCCAGGGCAGAGTGCGGCATACAGAGAACCCCTTTGGCCAGCTCCTTCTAAATGTCTCTTGCCGTCTCGCGTCAGCTTCCGTCTTTAGGCCGAGTCTATGCACTAGATACAGCGCTGGGCATGGGTCGAAAAAGAGACAGGGTCATAAAGTAGGAGTCGTTCTCTTCTCTCTTCCAATGCAGAGTCATATCCTGGGGCATTTGGGCCTGTTGTTAACAGGTGCTTAAACTCTGGTTAGTGTTCAGTTGTCTTGGTTTTGCCCTGGGAGGGGCTGGGAGGTGGCAGGTGTTTCGGCTACCCCAGCCCCAGGCTCTTAGTAGTAACCTCTTCTGTGAGGAGACATAGGTAATCCAGCTGGTTCTCCCTGCTGACTGTTCTACATGGGGAGCCTCAAGCCAGTACTCATCAGTCTGCACCCCTGCTCCAATAGTTCTCCAGTATGTACCCTCTGTCTTGACCGTGTTCTGATGTGACATAGTGTCACCCTTCAGCGGATATGAGTCCAGAGTCCTCACTCGGCCACCATCTTGCTGGACTCCTGTGTCTGTGTTTCTATTTAAAGACACCTAATTTAACATCTCGTGGCTTCATTAACATTGACCACACCAGCTGGACGAAGCTGACCTGACACTTGTGGTGTCTACCCAACACACCGCAGCCCCCACACATAGCACACCACACAGCACTGCTGTGCTGCACTGGGGCCATTTTAATAACAAAATCGCCAACAAAAACCACAGAAGTGCAGGAAGCATGATGCCAAATCAGCCACAAAACAGATCATGAGAAACAAGAGACAGACTGTTGCCTTGTCCCGTTTCAGAAAACCTGTGCATTGGGCATCTCAGATGGTGCCCCATTCTGAGCATGTCTAAGGGTGTGCACGGAAGCACACGAGTATTGGTCTGGAGAGAGAAGTAAATGTTAATGATTAGGTGAGAGACAGAATCCACACACAATGAGGATCGACTGTGGTAGGTTGACATTGGCCTGTCACCTCTCCTACATCTAACATAGCAAGTTTTTCCTTCGGTGTTTCAAGGCAAATTGTTCTTTAGGTGAGCACTAGCAGTCGTGGGCTTGCATGTGGAGTCAGGCTGCATGAAACACTAGATCAGAACTTCAGACACGAGAACCAAAGTCAGGAGCATCTTCCAGTGAGGAGGTTCTAACCCCGCGGAAAGCAAAAGTGAACTGGGACCAACTCAAGGATCCGTGGGTTCTGGTCTCTCCTAATTTATCGTGGCATAGTAAATAAAATAATAACAACAAAGAGTGACAGCTAGTGATTCCATAGTGCTCATTAACGACCAGGTCCAGGTCACTTAATTTAGTAGTTAAATCTATAGGAACATAGTCAGACAGTAAATACTTCTGTTATTTCTTAGTGACCACACTTATTCTTTTCCTCTAGTTTTGTTTTCAAGAGATTGACCTGGTGCCCCGGGAAGGAACCTATCCCAGGGGGTTGTGAGCAGCAAGGCGTCCTGGCAGGAAGATTCTGGAAGTTTCTCTCACTCACACCTTCCACAGAGCTTCCACTCCAGGATCCAACAGCATCAGCCGAGCTGAAGTCTTCAGAGAGCCAGGTAACACCTAGGATGACCAGGCAGTAGAGTTCATGGGAGCTTGTCACCGCCTTGAATCTCCTGCTCTCTCTTTTTAAATACTGATTTAAAATAACCATTAATAGCAATTAATACTTAATAAACAGAAATGAAGTGTTTAAAAATAAATATAAAATTTATTTTTTTCTGGAAGCATAATTGACATGTTACATATTAGCTTAAGACATACAACATAGCGATGCAATGTTGTCTCTGTTGCCAAAGATCGCCACAACAGATCTAGTTAACTTCCTGCACCACGTAGTGACAAGAACTTTGTCCTTACGAGGAGAACTTTTAAGATCTACTCTCAGCAGCTTTTAAATTTCTGATAAGCATTGTCATCCATTCCCATATTTTACAATTCATATTTATTTGCTATTTTTCATTAACTCTGACCCTTCTGTATTTTGTTAGAGGACAGGTAATATAAGGTACCAAGGTTTTAGACAGATTTGTAGGAGAAAATAATAAAATTAGTAAATTCCACCTAAAATAAATAAAGAAATAGGCACCGCACAATTATCAGTCACCTCTCTGTACATCACATCCCCAGGACTTATTTTGTATTTGCAAATTTGTACTTTTTGATGCCCTTCACCCACTTTGCCCACCTTTCCTCACCCCACCTCTAGCATCCACTGATCTGCCTTAAAAAAGAAGTAAATTACAGTAAGGAGCACTATTTGCACTGTCCACAGGACAGCGGTGCGCTATTTGCACTGTCCACAGGAGGGGTGAGGCTTTGCCTCAGAGCACTGAGCGGGGTCTCCTCCAGGACCGCAGAAGGAGAGCACTCCAGGGGGCGCCCCGGGAGGCAGACACACTGCAGACCTGTGGCGCTGGACCACGGGCACAAGGGGACGTGAGGGTGCCAGGTGGACATTAGCAGCAGGGTGAAAGGGCTGACAACACAAATATTGAAGTTTGACATTTATTCTTTAGGGAACTAATTTTGGGCAGAACACTTATATTTGCATTTTATGAAGATTTTTCTGCTCTGGTGTGAGGATGGACAGGGGATCAGAAGCAGTGGATAAGTTCATTCTGTTGAGATTATCCAAGCAAGAAGTCTGAACAGAAGTACAAACAAGAGAGAGGGAGAGGAAACTTGCCAGAGAGTTGTAAGAAGAGTATGAGCCAAGGGGGTAGCCTTAGGAAAGAGCCAGGTGGATTCCCAGAGTTTATTAAGCATCTTTCTGCCAGTTTTTCCCTAGTTTTAACAATGAGAGCGTACATGCATACGGAAAGCATGCAAATAACTGCCGGCCCAGCAGCCTTCCTGTGGCGCAAACGGTTAAGCGCTAGCACTTTGAAGTAATCCACAGCAGCTGCTGCAGCATGAGTTCAATCCCCGGCCAGGGAGCTGACCCACATGGCACAGCTGACCTCTCCTGTCTCGCCTGCTGCTCCCCGCAGCAGTGTATCTCAGTCTGCCTGTTATGCTCCCCGATCTGTCTCTGGTGAATCCTCTCACCCGCCCGGTGCCTCTGGCCTGTACCCCAGTTCTTGTGTGTATAATATAAATAAGTGCCTGCCTGTGCTGCTCTGTGAGTGCCCACGATACGGCTCACTCATGGCATCAGGAGCGATGGCCTCCTGGACTGCGAGAGCCATGGATGGCATCCCCTTGCTCAGGCCCAAAACCTAGAGGTCACCAAAAAATTATGTCCATGACCCGACCTGTGTGCACTCTCTCCACCGCTGCTCCCTTTCCAAGCCAGCCTGTGGCCCTTGCCTGTTCTCTCACTCCTCTCCTGGGCCCCCAAATCTATTGTCCACACAACTGCCTTGTGGTCCTTTTAACCTAAAAATTGTCTCCCGTTGTCCCCATAGTGGATCCCCTTTGTGACCCCAGTGCCTGCCCCCATTGGGATGCTGCACCCCGTAACTTTGCAGGGACCTGCCCCCCACTTTTATTCTGGGCTCAGCCGTGTGATGGGCACAGTCCAGAGGATGCAGACAGAGGCTGGAGTGGGATTTGGATATAAAGGCCTTTTCACAAATTTGCACCCAGTCTCAGAGGCTGCTCTGACTAGCAGAACGTCACTCATGTCCAGAAAGCCCGCCGAGCAGGCGGCACAGGGCACGGCGCAAGGAGGGAGCTGCTGTGAATACGAGTGACCACGTCCTGGGCACCCGTCCTCCAGCTCCAGCCTGGCCTTCCAGAGACTGCCCTGCCCCGTCCTGCCCCTGCTCCTGCCATGGCCCTGCTGCCCTTCCCATTCTGTGGATCTCGGGGTCCTCTGAGGACCCCACGTCCCCTGGGCCCTTCCCCACCCACACTGGCCCCTTAGGCCTCCACCCAACCCGCGCAGTACTTCCCAGAGCTCGCAGCTGGCGTCAGATGAAAGGGGCCTGCGGCTGGTCTCTCCCATGCACCTGTCCCTTCCTTCCCCTGCACGCCAGACTTTGTCCAGCTGCCTGTGCTATCTTTGCCCGTGCTGCAGACGACCCCTTAGCATCATCTTTTTATCCAGCCTTGACTCCTCGAGAGACAGGGTGCAGGTCAGAACAACCTCCTCCTCTTCTGGCTTATTTCTCATATGCTGTGTGACTAGGAAACAGGGCCATCTCAGGCAGAGGCCGTGGCAGTGCAGCCCCCAGAGGCATGCAGATGCTTTAATGTGCATGTAAGGTCAGAAGAAAGCAGAAGTTGTTAGCAAGAAAGATGTAACACTGGGCCCAGCCTAGATTGTATGTATTTGTCTCAGCACCCTCTATTTGCAGAATATATTTGTTAATTATTTTAAGGAGGAAGGGTTAAGGCGGTGGTTAAGGAGGAAGGGGCCCACTGAGGAGAGTTGCTAAGCAAGCAGAAGCCATAGGATCCTGGTGCTTTTGAGGAGGTCCTTATCCTCTGTGGCCACGTGTGTGCTTTAACTGCACACCCTTTCAAAATAAGGACGCCTTGTTACATATTCTTTTCCCTTGCAGAAAATGTCTTCTCAGAAATGTGCTTTCAGAGGCTCATCACATGCAACAAAAACAGGTCAGTTGCTGCATTTTCCTCTCTCTGGTCTAGCATCGAAGCCATAGAGGAGGTGGGAGTGAGTGCCGCGTGTCACCTCATCCATGACAGGACAGTGGCGGTTGCCCTGGGTGGTGGGGTGGGTGTCACACGCGGGCAGCATGTTCACGTATTATCAGAGACAGGTGAGAGAGGCAGAAAGTTTGGCTCATTCACTGATTCACCTATGGGGTAAGGAGGGGTCTGGCTCCTTCCCCTTGCCAGCTCTGCATCCTGGGCAAGTCTCTCTGCCTCAGCTTTCTGGACTAGCAGCCGTCAGTACCAGCTTCAGAGGATGCGATGACAAGTAAAGGAGGTAACCCCCTTCAAAGCCTACAGCAGACTGGTGAACATTCTAGAATGGCAGCTGTCGACTGCACAGACTTCAGTGTCCACATTTACTGAGTTGACATCTTGACCTACTGGCCCAGCACTGAGGGAGCAGTGCACGGTTTAGGCGTTGCTGTGGGGCCAGCGTATAAGAGCAGAACAGGGGAGCCACTCTGTGCCACCGTCTCGTCATTGGTAAATCAGGGATACTAAAAAGCCTGTCTTACAGCGTGCTGTGTGGATTAAGTGAGCTAATAGAAGTGAAGCACTTAGGACAGGATGTGACAGCCGCTGCATGGTGTGTAGTTATTATTTTGATAATTCACCCCGGCCTTTCTCCTGGGTGGGTACCAATGAAGTTCACCATGCAGTGAATACAGGGCAGTGAGCTGAGGCCAGCTGTGCAGGAAGGACTGGTGGCTTCCAGTAGCTCCTCCTAGGAGGTCAGAGCAGGCAGGCTGAGGCTGCCACCCCCGAAGTGTGCTGTTATCTGTGACACGGTACCAGGAGCAGCTATGGCCCTGCTCTGTGGAGACGCACATAAGCCGGGCTGCCTTTTCAGCCGGCGCGCAGAGCTGGGCCAATGAGTGCTCCCTCTTTATCCTCCCCATTCCCCGAGAATGACACATCAAAGAGCATGTTTGCATCCTTACAACAGATAACAGCCCCGCCATGAGCTTCAGGGTCCACATGCCACAGATAGAACGAATTAATAATTTCACGTGTTTATAAAATATAAATTAACCCAAGAAAAGTGTAACCCCAAATAAAATCCCTGCCTTTTGAAACTCAGCAAAGAAAAACGCTGTGATGAACGAGAGGGCAGCCAATGTAGATCACGTGGCATCAGCGAGTTGGCACTGATCACCTGACCAGATCGTGCCCGACAGCTAGACGTTGGCAGGACCACAGAGCACTATTTGGAGGGGAGGAGGGGGCAGAATCCAGACCAGGGCTTTTTAAATTTTTTAATTATATTTGATGATCTGGCTTTTTTTTAACAATGGAAAAGCAAGTAACATGATCAGCAAGAATTCTGAAGGCTCTAGTGCACTTATATAAGCGCAGCAAATTACTCGTAAAAACCATGGCGCGTTTACCTTCGCTTTGTGTGTAATACGCCGTGTCTGTGTGCGGCCCAGCGCTTTGATGGTAAACAGCCCTTCTCTCTGAAACCCTGCCTCCTCTTCTCTGCTCTGTGTTGAGAGGTTTCCTTAATAGCCCAACTGGTTTTCCTGGAAGAGGAAGAAGAAAGCAGTGCAAGGCCTGTCTGTGTTAGACGTCTTTCTTCCCCGTGGTACCGTAGTGGCAATTTACATTCATATTCAAGGATGTAAAGATCCGTCCACCGGCTTTGCAGAGAGACGATGAAAATATAAAACAGTGAGTGTGAAGGGGAGAAAAAAATAAAATAGGATCCTATGTCAAATATACCACAGCAAAGAAGCAAATTTTTCAATCTGTTCTACAAGGAAATAATATACTGAAAATCAACCTTTCTTCCCCCCTGGGTCCCTGACCCTAAAAAAAAACCGATATGCATCTCTGCAAGAAAGCTGCAGGCACGGGGGACTAGTCATTACTGGATTTGAGAAGGATTTTGTTGCTGAATAGGTTTGAGGGAGGCTATGTATTATCTATGAGACATTTCCAAACATCATTAAGGACACATCATTAGAAAACATAGCAACTTTGTAACCTAAGGTTCTATTTTCCTCATAAAGAATTTTCCATTCAGAATCTTAAATAATGGTACTGCATATATACATGTATATGAATTGGGTTTTTTTTTTAAGCTCGATAGAAAAAATTAGATTGAAAAAAGAAGATGGAATCATTAGCATCACCCCCAGGTAAAGAAATGTGTGCTGAGATGGAAGACTTTATATGTAAAGCCAAGAATACTTATTTCCATATTGCCAAATATGTGAACTTTTGCAGTGATAATAGCCTTGACTGGAAAATGTTAATGACAGGAAGTCTGCCAGAAACATCCTGAGCTCACATCTCAGGGCTTGACAGTTCTCCCGGCCCTCTGTGCCAGTATACCTGCTTGTTGGCCTTTCCTAAATGCTCCCAGGTGAACTAGAAATTTCCCCCTGGGCAGCAGAGCCTGGAAGTGGTGTCCAGAGGACCCAGAGTTACCCCAGCAAAAGCCCTCCTAGCAACCCCTCAGCTTCAGAACAGCCAGCCAGAGATTTACCTGGAATCAGGCCCGTGAGCTCCGCCCTGCTGGGCCATCCTGCTCTTGGCAGTGCTCAACTGGGCAGACACTCAAGCATCTGAGCCGCACACACGAGTCACGTGAGAGCAGGGAGATTCTCTATTTGTCTCACCAAGCCAGTCCCACCCTTGCCACCAGCAACCCCCACGCCCCGAAAACCACATTGAGTACAGAATGAAAGAGCAAAGAATGGAGAGAACAGCAGCTACATCAGTGTGTAGTGTCTGCACTTGACAGAACCCATATGGCTGAACCCCCGTCACAGCACCAACATTACGTTGCTGGATTCCAAGCTGAGGTCCTGAGGAATGTGCCTTATTTGAGAACAGGGGCCCCATGAGGTGGCCAGTACATAAAATCTAACTTCTCTTAGAAATTCCGCTTGTGCCAAGGACTCTGCCTGCATTGTCTCTGGAAGCATCGGTGATTGCTGCTTTTGACAGAAGACAAAACCAAAGCTCACAGACATCGTTTAACTTGCCCAAATTCATGTGGCGAGGACACATCTGAGCTGGGTTTGAACACAGATCTTTAAGACCCTTGCTTCTAACCACAGAGCCAAACTATAAACTGCTTATCTACATAGATGAGTCAACACGGGCAGTGTGAAAAAGTAGCCATTTAATGATTTAACAAGTAGTGGTTTCATCAAAGTTCATATGACAACCTGATTGATAGCAATTGAAGGAGACATTACAGAGGCTCAGAAATTTTAATTTTCTTTTTTTGTTGAATTGTCTGATTGTACACACATTTAGGTTATATTAATGAACAGTGAAAACACAGGAAGGCACGTGGAGGGCAGAAAGGATGTATCATGTGATCAACTGATCTGATTCTGTGGTCATAGGGGTTTTCCTCCAGCCATGCAGGAGCCTATCGGTTAACCCCAGCGTCTGCAAATAGCAGGTGGCTGCCTCCCTCTGTGGGTAAATCAAAAAGCAATACTATTTGCAATACTAAGTGCAAGATCCTGAGACATAAAAATGACTCGAACGGAAAAACTAGTGAGACCCGAATCAAGTCCAGAGTTTAGTTAAAAGTAACATGTTGTATTCATTTCTCAGTTTTCACGAATGCCCCACAGTTATTTTAAATGCCTATTACACTTAGTGAAGGGAACACAGGTGTGTTATCTTTTCTGTAAAATTACTCCCAACTAAAAGATTTGACTTAAGAAACTAAAGTCAAATTTAGATATAAACAATGAGAGACAGAAATTCGAGAGCCAGCAAATCATCTTGCCTAGCCTCTTATTTCCAAAGGGGAAAACAAAAACCAGGCAGGATTATTTTGCAAATGTTTTTTACATGTTACTAATATGGTTACACAGATGTGAAATCATTGTGTGTATTTACAGAAAAAGAAAGATGATTCTCAAAGATTAGAAATATACATAGGTTAAGCCAATATCTTGCTTTGTCTGAATCGCTCTCTGGGGAGCATATCCTCTTGCCAGTACTTCATTAGGAGGGATTATCTTTACTGAAGTATTACAAGAATCTGCTACTAGACACAAAAGAAGAACTGAAAAAAATAGCAAAAAATAAGCATGTTCTCGGATAAAGACTTAACATCATAAAATTCACTTCTCCCTATAATAATCAAAACCTGTAAATGTAACAGGTTTTGAACTAAAACCTCCTATAGTCTTCGTGGGGGGACTTAGACAAGTTGATTTAGGTGTTCATAAGCAAGCAGGAGTAGCCTCAAAAGTTTAGGAGGGAGGAAGGGAGTAATGAGAAAGAACAAGCTCTACCTTGTTTTAAAATACACAATAAAACTACAGTTTTCAAGACAAGTGGTACTGGTATATCGCTAGGCAAAACAGTCAAAAGAATAAAACAGAAATAGACCTAACTCATGAAGTAATTTAACATACAATACTAATTTTTCAAAGCATTAACAAAAAGATGTATTACTCAATAAATGGCGTTGAGGCAAGCGGGTAGTGATATGGAGACATTACAAAAGGAGACTTTTTTAAAAGATTTATTTTTTATTTATACAATAGCTGAGATACAGGCCAGAGGCACGGGAGGGTGAGAGGATTCACCAGAGACAGAGTAGGGAGGAGCACAGGCAGACAGACCGAAAGCACTGCTGAAGGGGGCAGTGGGCGCGACAGGAGAGGTCTGCTGCACCATGTGGGAATCTCCTTGGCCGGCTGGGAATTGAACCCATGCTGCAGAGGCTGCGGACAGCTTCATAGCGCTGCGCTCAACCCGCTGCACCACCAGAGAGGCCCAAAAAGGGAGACATTTTTCACCTTGTTTTTCATCTCTACTGCCCACCAGAATAAACTCCAAAGGCATTAAATATGGAATCACAAGCAAAGAGACAAAAAGGTGGAATTCCCAACCTCTAGTGTCCATATTTCACAATATATGTCAATCAAACCACCTTGCTGTGCTTCTTAATCTTCACAGAGGAAGGTATGTCAGTTCTCAATAAAACTGGGGGACAAGGTGGAGGAATTTTTAAAAAGTAGTCTATTTTGGGAAGAGCCTCATTAAAAATCTCTGAAAGTCATAAAAGATAGAAATGTGAGGGCCTCAGGGCCTCCCCGGTGGCGCAGCGGTTGAGCGCTGGGTTGTGGAGCTGCCCACAGCCTCCGGGGCGCCGGTTCGATCCCGGCTGCTCCCCGGCCACCGGAGGAGGGTCCCACATGGCGCGCAGACCTCTCCTGCCGCCCGCTGATCCCCCCAGCAGTGTGCTTAGATCCTTCTGCCTGCTCTGCTCCCCACTCTGGCTCTGGTGAATTCTCTCGCCCTCCTGCGCTTCTGACTGTACCCAGTGCTTGTATAAATAAATAAATAAATAAATAAATAAATAAATAAATAAATAAATAAATAAATAAATAAATCTTAAAAAAAAAAAAAAGAAAGAAATGTGAGGGCCT
This sequence comes from Talpa occidentalis, assembly GCF_014898055.3. NCBI lineage: Eukaryota > Metazoa > Chordata > Mammalia > Eulipotyphla > Talpidae > Talpa > Talpa occidentalis. The sequence goes on from NW_023601322.1 coordinate 97,326,223, forward strand.
CCCCTGGTGGCACAGCAGTTGAGCGCTGGGCTGCAAAGCTGCCCGCAGCCTCTGCAGTACTGGTGCACGCAGACCTCTCCTGCCGCGCCCACTGCTCCCCTCAGCAGTGTATTTCGTCTGTCTGCCTGTTCTGTTCCCCGCTCTGGCTCTGGTGAATTCTCTCACCCTCCTGTGCTTCTGACTGTACTCAGTGCTTGTACAAATAAATAAATAACTGTTTTTTTAAAAGAAGATAGAAATATGTATATCTAACTACATAAAAATAAAAACTTTGTGCATGGCAGGAAGGACCCTAAATAATATAGCAAAGAGGGCTTCCCTGGTGGCGCATGGGGTTATGTCTCAGCACTATGAAGCTGTCCGCAGCCACTGCAGCACGAGTTCGATTCCTGGCCAGGAAGCTGACCCACATGGCACAGCAGACCTCTCCTGTCTCACCTGCTGCACCCCTCCCAGTGTATTTCAGTCGATCCCCCTGTTCTGCTCCCCACTCTGTCTCTGGGAAATCCTGGGAAATCCCTGCCCCCACCCCGCACCTCTGGCCTGTACCCCAGTTCTTGTATGTATAAATAAATACGTGGTTTTTTTAATTAAAAAAAATCCCACAATATAGCAAACAACAAAGTGATTTGTATCCCAGGCAGGAAGACTGACATTATTAATATGTAAAGAGCTATAGCAAATGAATAGGAAAAAGAATACAACCCAATAGCAAAAGGGGAAAGGATGTGAACATATAAATGACAGAGTAGGAAATATAGAGCACTCTCTCCATTCAGGTGTGATGTCCAGCCTTGCCTACTAGAGCTGTACACGCGAAACCACGCAGAGGCAATATTTGCACCTTCCAGACTAGCAAAGATGCAGATGTTTGACACCACACCATTCTCAAAGATGTGAGGAACAAACGCTCTCCTCTTTGACTAGGGGGGTATATATTGCTGCGCTCTTCATGGAAAACAATGCAACACAGTTTCCGGCAAGCCCTCCAATGTTCCTACCTCTTGCCTTAGCAATTCCCACGCTAGTGTGCTCCAGCACACTCTCACAATCACCAAATCCCACAACTCGGAGAATATCAATTGTTGATGAAAGCAGAAGAAACAACATAAACGTGCACTCGAGGACAGGTTAATAAACTAGGGATCATCCGTGTGATGGAATACCAGGCTGCACACAGCAAGACTGCAGCCCAGGACTGAGATAGAAAGGCCTCCACATTTCTTTACGTGAACCGTTAAGTAAAAGCAAAGCAAACAATGAATAACATGCAACCTTTGGGAGATGTGTGTTTATAAATGGATCTAAATTCTGGGGATCCATCTAGGAAGAGACTCGACAGGACTTTGTAGGTTTGCTCTTTTGGCCGATCTGTTTTTTAATGGACGTTAATTCCATTTTAAATAAGAAAAATAAAACAAGGTAATTTTATAAGAAGCCAATCAAATGCCCTGCGACTGCTCAGCGCATTTCTGAGAAGAAAGTGAAAACAAACACGCAGCCTGGTCCTCCAGGTCCCTCCCTGCAGGCAACCCCACCCTCTCCCTAGGAAAACAATGTGGCCTTAAACCCTCAAAGCCTCCTAGCTCAGTTGTTAAGGTAATTGTGTTTACTCTTTTCCAAACAAAGTAATTTGAATCAGAAAAGTAAATGCGCTCAGTCTTCAGGTTCTTTGATGTCATCTTCTTCCTCCCTCCCGGCGTGCTGGCCGCCCACAGCACCACCGCCAGCGTGACACACGCATTCTGTCCCCATCGCCATAGCTACACCGTTCTGCCAGGCACGAGGATGTAAAGCAGTCAAACCTGAGGAAAATGAAATTTCAGATAAAACCACAGACCCCACAAAACACAAGCCGTGGGGTTTTTCTTTCCCTTGGATACTTGCAGGAATTATGATACCTCATAGCATGTTAAAATTGCCCAGCAGTTTTTGCTGTAGCAAAGTCCCAGCGACATGGCAGTTTTCTCTCCGAAAAATAACATGTGATGAAGGCTGGTGGTATGTTTGAAACGTCAAGAGCACAAATCTATCCGGGGCCAGGCAGTTGCTGCCTCTCCAGTGACCCTTGTGGGGCATCCCATCAGCTCTGCGATTTTAGCAGTTGAGCGGCCTAAGTCTCCGAAGCTGCTGGCTGTTTGGTCCTGGAGCCAGATCTCCGCAGGCCCTGGGCGGAGCCGTCCAGCTGTAGCAGATAAGACATCTGAGTCACTCACGGAAAGCCCTCTAGTCCATGGGACACCGGTCCCCTCCACCAGCCGCTCGGGCTCCACAGTGCTCTCTGTGGGGTGGCCCTGGGTCTATTTGCCTGCAGCTCCAGGTTCTTTTGAACGTTTCCCCTTTTTTAACACTCTCCCCTCCCCTTCCCCCTTTTCCTGGTAACAACAAATTTGAATTAGGAAGGCATTTAGGAAGGAAAATTTGAAAATGAGTCAAAAGAAATCTGCTAGAATATCCATTTGCTCATTTAACACCCCGAGGTTAAGCTTCTCTAGTGGCATTTAAATCCTTGGGAGCTTTTTTCATTACTTTATGTATTTGCAATAAAAACATTCCTCTAGACTTTAGAAATTCTATGTAAAACAAGAACAAAAGAGTGTTCCTTTCTTTCAGCTTTCCACCCAAATGTTACCATTGTAAATCAAGGTACCAGAGTAAATTAACTACTGGCAATTTAAATGTCTGCTGTCCCAAATATTTATTCCTTCCCATTCCCCCAAATTTATTTCATACAAAACAATGCTCATAAAAACAATAAATATTCATGCTTTATCTACTAAAAATTTCAGATCAAAGTACCATGTGGTCCAAATCCTGAATAGCAAAGACAAACAGTGTTCAGCAGGGAGACTTCCACTTTGCAACACCACTGTAGCCCAGCTTGCTTCCCCTTTTCTGCTGGGTCCAGCCCTGAGGACAGGGGTGTGCTCCATCTTGGCCTGAGATCCTTGCAAACAGAGTTTCACTAACCCTTCAATCCCTTCCCCCCCCCCCCCAGGAGTTAGCATGAAACACATTTTGGTGTTAGCTATGCACTTGAGCCCAGGTCCTACCTTGCACCTTCTGGCCACTGGATCCCATGTGGTCCTGGGTCAGCCCAGAGCCTGTACTGGGGCACTGGGGTGTGGTGGGCATGCAAGGAGGTTGGGCCCTGCCCGCCTGCTTCCTTGCTCTCTGTGTTTGCACATTGGCTCCAGAAAGGAACCTCAGAGCAGGTTCTTTGAACATCTTTAAAGCGACTTGAGTTTATACTGACTTTCAGTCTTTCATTGGGCCCACACATTTGCTGCAGGTGCCCCTAAGAGGGACCAGGTGTCTCCAAGTTCCTGCCACTTGCCTGCATCTTCTCCAGTCCATTTCAGTCTGGACAGTTCGGTAAGAGAACCTCCCGGAAGAGATACCCCAGCTCCCAGACCCAAACGAGGCCAGGCTGTCACAAACCACCCCCACCTCTCCAGCCCTGACATGCCCAGAGATCTCTGTCCCCCGTTATTGTGCTTTGCCTTGAGCCTCCGCTCTGCCCCCACCACACACAGAGAGAGGCTCACGTAGATGTGCACATGCATACAATTAACTGCCAGGCTCAGTGCCCTGGGCAGGCCCCACCTCTCCCAGACCTGCAGAAGGCCCTGGTGATATAAGCAGCAGTAGCTGCTGGTTCCCTTCCCACTGCCCAGAGGCCCCAAGGGCTCTACAGCCATGGCTCCCCGGGGCGGAGTCCCCGCCCAGAGCCTTCATCTGGCCCACACCCTGGTCAGCGACACAGTTACTCTGCCTGAGGACATGCTCTTCTGTATGGAACTTGGCAAATGCCCTTAAATGACTACCCACAGTGCCCTCTGGGCACATTACAAGGGTGCAGACACACCGGCCACCCCTGAACACTGCTTTGTGGTCTTCTGGGTGCCCTTGGGCTTCTCGTTCAGGGAGGATGTGGAGAAAGGACTTGGAGTGAGGTAGGCCTGTAAGACTGGGAGGCCGCGGCCATCCTGCCCGACGGCTCAGACATGAGTGTGGACGGGCTTCTGAGTCATGGGGGCTGCCTGAGTGAGCAACTCTGATGCGGCCCTGCCTCTGCGCCCCTGGCTCACAGCTGCGGGGCCTGGCTCTCCATGACCACCTGGCTTCGCCCCGGAAGCCCAGTCTTCATTTTGCAAGCCAGGGTACGAGCTTTGCAGATTATTGCCAGGATTAGAAAGACACAGGCATGCAGAATGCTGGCCTGGGGAGGGCGTCTCTTGCAGGGGAGTGCTCGTTGAGACACCCTCAAGGGACCTGTGGACGCGGGTGGGCAGCGAGTAAACGTGTCACAGGGTTGGGTTCCTGGTGGCAAAGTATGGACACAGCTGTGCCCTCTGGGCTGGGGAAGCCCTTCCTAGGAGAGTCGTGAGCATGTCTTGGAACAGGCCAGTGGTGTCTAGACAGAGGGCGGCGTCAGACGCTGGGAGGGAGGAGGCAGCCAAGGGTGAATGTGCATCCTCCTGCCGGCGGAGGGGCTGCACACCCTCTTGGATGCATCAGGGCCCGCTCACCAAGCATGTTGGCCTCTTGAAAATCTTTGTCTGTGTTCATTTTCATGGTATAAATAACATGTTCATTGCTAAAGCTGAAGCAAGTCCTCGGACAGTGCCGAAGACACATGACACATGCTCCTGCCCCATTCCCTAGAGGTAACAGCTTCCTGTTTATCATTCCGGGCTCTTCCTTGAAGACTTTCAAAAACAACCAAAAGTGTCATGATGAAATCTTGTGTGAAAAAGCACTTTGAGGATAAGGTAGCCGAGGGATGACAGGAGTTGGGGGACACCCCAAGCCTTGAGAGCTGGCCCAGAGGAGCCCTGGGCAGGGAGGGGGCCCTGGTCCTCCTAGGCCCGAGGGGGACAGCTGGGCGAGCCAAGGATGACATCTTGATTTGGGCTTCAGTGAATGAGATTGGAAATAACCGAAGAAGCTTGGGTTTCTGTGGCAAAATTATAAGCAGCATCTTGGACATGATGAGTTTGATGTGACCGGGGCTCTCCAGGAAGGGATGTTCCCTCTGGCCCTGAGAAGTCTGGGTTCAAGAGTTGGCTGGACCAACTTTCAAGCGTCAGCAAGATGGCTCTGGGGAAACAGATGAGCCTGTGTTTGAGAACCAGCAGAGAGAGGGGACCCTTGTGAGCAGAGAGAGAATGAGCACATGGGGGGAGTAAGTGGGGGGCACAGGTGAGCTGTTCCTGTCGGTAAGGCAGGGCAGAACGCCCAGAAGGGCCAGCGCTGCCAGGGCGGCCCAGGAACAAGTGGTTTGGCCCAAGTGAAAACCCTTGTTGTCCTCAGTGGGCTCGGGGAGCTGCGTGAGGCGCCCGCACCTGGCTTGTGCGTGCTGGTGAGGGAGATCCGGACGGAACATGCCACACTGCCAGTAGTCACTGTGGCGCTGAGATTATGGTGCGTTGCCTTCTGTTCCCGGCAGACTTGCGGGCAAGGGAGAAAGGAGAAGGCGCGCTCTTCCGAAAGGAAACATTTAAGAACTATATGGATGAAGCAAGCGTCGCCAGGGTGCTCAGGCTTTTGGAGTGACACAGAAAGAGGCTAACTTTGGGAGATATGGTGTCAGGTATCCACCACGTAACGCTGCTTGTTGCTTGGGAAAGTGGCAACATAAGCATAGCAGGAAACTTTGGCTCCCCAGTGAGCCCACAAAACTGACTCAGGAGCCCAAAGCAAGGTGTTCCTCAAGCTTCAGCCACACAACTCCATGATGCTTATCAAATCCCTTTACTAGGCCTATTATTTAATAAATATATATTAAGCCAACTTTCTTTTTAAATTATACTGGATCCATATATACAGGTTTCCCCTACTCACCTTCTCTAACCCTAATGGCTTAAAGTGAACAAGTAAACAAGCAGTGAGCATTCAAGTGGAAACGTTGTGAGCATTCCCAAACACACCCCCCCAAATAACCTACTAAACCATACCCCAAAGATACATTAGAATCCACATTGCATTCACTCTGGTAAGGCAGGAATGAAATGATGAATCCACAGCCTTAGGAATTGGTTCTGAGAAGGACTTGGTGGTTTCTCTCTTCTCTCTCTGCTGCCACTGCCTTTGGAACAGCTCTTGCAAAACCCATGATGAAGGTGTTTTCCTTTTTGCCTTTTGTCATCAAATATTCTGTAATTTTTCTCTTGTCAAGAATAGGTCTTTCACAAAAGTGAAGTGACGTAACACAACTGCCAAGAAGCGGGGAATACCGTATTACAAGGGTCCATGGAGAGTCATTAACACAATAAATAGAAACTAACTGAAAGGCTAGCACAATGGAAAGAAACTGCTGCTGGGGATTCTAGCCAGCTGCTCACCGCAGCCCACGCTTCCAGGCTGAGGCCTGAGCTGGCGCTCTGGTTAAAGGCAGGTTAACAAGCACCAGAACTGGTAAGGACTCGCAGGTACTATCTTGGTTTGGATTCCTCCAGAAGCCAACCCTGACAAGGATCCAGTTGCAAGAAGTGGGCCTGAGCAGTGAGGGAGCCTGGTAACACCAACCTGGAGTGGGAGGTGAGCAGGAAAAGGGAGGAAGCCAGCATGTGATGTGTTGTCCAGCCAGTGGGTCACTCCAGGCAACTGAACCGTGGTCCCCCCAGGGACACCCCGGGCACCAGTGTGGAACTCTCCTTGGAATAGGATGACACGCAAGGTGTGATTGCTGGGGATTCATCCACCAACTGCTGGGTCAGTGCTTGAAGGCTGATCCTTGGAACTTGAATCCCCCACATTCCTGGTCTTCCTGGTGGGCAGTAAAGTGGCCCCAGAGGCAAGAGGTGACTTCAGCAGAGAAATCTGGCAGGAGGCCACTGGCCTGATAAAGGGAACATGTGGGGATGGCTGCAGCCAAGTCGGATACCAAACTGACCGGAAGAGAATAGCAAAGGAAGTCGCATTCTCGTTATGTGAGTCCAAGGAACTTTCACTGGGCCTGTTCCTCCTGAAGCACATCTCCCTTACCGGCAAGCAAAGGCTCCCCCACACCAGGAAGGCTTCAGCGAGCGGGAAGGCCGGGAGCAGCTCTGGAGGGGGCATCTGGCCCCATCTTTGTGGAGGGGCCTGCTGAGTCTCACCAACCACAGCCACCGGAAAACATACCTTGCAAAATATGGTTCAATTTAAATTTCCTTTCCTCCCCATTGATTAGAAATGGCCTCACCATCTCTACCTGCCCGGCAAGGTGGGGTTGGCAAGAAGGTCTAGTCTATGGAAGCAGTTCATGAGGATGGAAATCTATATGGACAGCATAGTCGGATGAGGACAGTGGGCCGTGCTGGTCAGTGGATTTTTGCCCTTATAAAAGGACCACCACGTCCCTGTAGTATAGTAACTTCCCTGATATATTTAAAATATGGCTTATTGATTGGTTGATTTAAAAACTATACTATACCCATGTAGAGCGCACCAGTCCAGCAAAGGATAGAACATATGGGTCCTGTGTGTGTCCAGACTGTGTTATGTGTGCTTCTGTAGACGCTCTGCCTGGCCAGCATTACTGGGCTCTCTGTATACCAGGAGCTGTGCTGGGCGCCTGGAGACGCAGCACTAAAGGAAACACCAAAGTCCCTTCCTTCTGGGAAAGTGCATTCTAATGGGGAAGAAAGTCAACAAATACATGAATGGGGCCTCCCTGGTGGTGCAGCGGGTTGAGCGCAGCGATGTGAAGCTGTCCACAGCCTCTGCAATGTGGGTTCGATTCCCAGAGGGCCAGGGAGATTCCCACATGGCACGGCAGACCTCTCCTGTCGCGCCCGCTACTCCCCTCAGCAGTGTTTTCAGTCCGTCTGTCTGTTCTGCTCCCTGCTCTGTCTCTGGTGAATTCTGTTGCCCTCCCGTGCCTCTGACCTGTACCCCAGCTCTTGTACAAATAAATAAATCTTTTAAAAAAAAAGAAATAGATAACTGATATAAGCATATGAGCTGTCAGTTAGTGCCACGAATGAAGCAGGAGCACAGGGGGACTGTCTGCAGCTGGGGTGACATCATGGTAAATGGGATGATCTGAGACGACCTTACTTACGAGGGACATTTGGAAAGCCCCAAAGTGGGTGAGGGAATAAACCAGGTGAAGATCTGGAGAGGGATTACGACAGACACAGGAACATCTGTGCAAAGATCATGGGCAGGACAGTGCCTGAGATTTGAGAACAGCAAGGCAACTGGCGAGTCTGGGCCAGTGAGCTGGGGAGGGCAGTGGGAGCCAGTTAGGAGAAGTCAGAGGTGAGTGTGGGTCACGGTGGGGGGTTGGGGGGGGCACTGTGCACTGGTGGTGTGGAGAGAGCTCCCAGCAGGCAGACCTGCTCTAGCAGGTGGGAGCAGGGCCTGTGCAGCTCTGCAGACAGTAGCAAGTGTGACTCGGGCAAGAACGGGGAGACAGGCAAGGCCCATGTCAGAAGCCTTGAAAGATGAAGGCAGCTTGACCCTGATGGGAGGAGCGGTTGGTTCTGGTGAGAATTTGCAGTAGGTGCCAATCAATGAGTCAAGATCCAATGAGAGGGGGTCAGGAGCATGAAGGCTGATGGTGATTCCAAGCTTGACCAGAGCAGCCAACAGTGGCCTCTATCTCCTCTTCAGAGGAAGGCAATGTGAGGAGGAGCTGAGGGATTGTGAGTTTGTTTGGGTTCAGATGTCTACTAGACATCCAGTGGGGAGACCTGTAGGCTCATCTGTGAGGCAGGGGCGAGGTCCGGGCCACAGACGTTGGCTAGGGGCTGCTGGCACCTGCAACATGTGTAAAGGAATGACGCTGGGTGACATCATCAAGAGAATGAATGAGGTCAAAGAGGAGGGGTTCTGCCCTCAGAGGTCAGGGAGAAGATGGGGGGCCAGCAAAGGAAGCTGGTGGGGGGGGGCAGGGTAGGAGGCCAGGAAAGACCCAGAAGCAAATGGCATCCTACAAGCCAGTGAGGGAAGTGACGCAAGAGAATCGGTCAGCTGTGTCGGATGCAGTTGGTGGGGCAGATGTGTGGCACTGAGGGGTGACATCAAGGTGCACAGTTTAGGTGGAAAACTAGGGCCCGATGCAAGCCCAGAGTACGAGCAAGAGGTTCTTCTTGTGCCTGTGACTTAAGCACCTCAAAGAATGTCTGCTTCCCCCCTTGACAAATGAAGCTATCACTGAATATTAGTGCTGCTTGATGTAATTGACTCACTGGTTAATTCAAGTTTAAAAAACAAACTTTTCTTCAGCAGTAGAGTGTTTGGCCTAAGATATTGGATATTTGCTTAAGATAAGATTGGCTTAATTTTCTGCTTTGCTTTTTTTTTAAAGATTCATCTTTTATGCATACAGGAACTGGGGTACAGGCCAGAGGTACAGGGGTGAGAGGATTCACCAGAGACAGAGTGGGGAACAGAAGAGGTGGATTGACAGAAATCCACTGCTGAGGGGAGCAGCGGGCGACACAGGAGAGGTCCTGCTCCATGGCTGGGGATTGAACTCATGCTGCGGTGGCTACTGATAACTTCGTAGTGCTGAGACTTACCCCCTTGTGTCACCAGGGAGGCCCTGCTTTGCCTTTTGCTTGAGCTGAAGACCGGGCTGTCTGCTCGCGCAGAAAGTGAATAGAAGCTAGACAGTGAGCTGTCTATTCGGCAGAGCCCACTGGCTCACCCTCTGCAGACAGTGGGCACAGCGCACCGTCAGGAAAGGCCTTCTGGCTCGTTCCCTGCTGCCGAGGCACAGGGACCGAAAGAGAGGGTTAGGAGCCTGGGGGAAGAAAGGAGGCACAAGCTGCCCTCTGGACGCTCGCCAAGCCAGCCTGCACATGCTGGGCGCCCGTTCCCAGGGAGCACCCACACAGTGGCAGGTCCTCAGCGGGGAGGCCCAGGCTAGGGAGAAGGGGGGCATCGTCCCTCTTTCCTTTTCCATTAAACCTTGCGTCGGGCGGGTCTGAATACAGTCCTGCAGCTGGTGGGTCAGCTGTGACGTCTGCAGTGTCATGTTTAGGTCACTGCGAAGTCCCCTTTATCAAAGACAAGCAGGAAGGATGAGGAAAGAGGGTGTCGCGCCCCCATGATTTACTAGACGTGAGGGCAGGCTGAGTCAAAGGAGCATAGCTCTAGGCTATGAAAAGAATTACTGTTATTTTCCTTCTTTCTCTTTTTTCCTTCCACTTCTCCCCCGTGGGGCCCCCCCTTCAATAAAAAAGGACCAGAGAGACAGCACAGCGAACTCGAGCTGATTCCATGAAGTGTCTCCACCACACGCCGGGAAGGCTAGCAACAGTCCCATGTTCCTGCAGAGCACGTCACTTAGCAGGAGCGTTACGTCAGCGGAGCCGGGGACACGCGCAGCCTGGCGGGCAGTGTGCCTTTGCTTCCCGGCCTTTTTTTCTCTTTCCGTCATCAGAAAATGAATAGCTGCAACAGCACCGGTTTTCATTTAGAGATTGTTTGGGGTGTTGTTATTGTTGGAATAATGAAGATAATTAATTACAGAGTATTATTGACTCTTGCGTGAAAAACACAAACACCCACACAAGCAAAGGGGAGAAGCAAAAGAAAATATTTAGTTATTAAGTAAACTTCCTCTCCTGCTTTTTGTCCACAGATTAGGACTGAGCTCGGGTCATTGCCCTCTGTCCAGCCAGCCTGCTTTTAGCAGTGAACCCCTTTTACCAGCTCACCCTCAGCTCATTTACCGTGCTGCCGATGCACGCCCCTATGGGAAGGCGCCGTGGCCCTGGGGTTGCTCGGGCACAATTTGACACTTTGGGCACCCAAGCTCCCTTCCTGGGGGTTCTTGATTCCCTTCCTTTTCAGAGGTGAACTGAAATTCTCCAGGCTCACCCGAGGAATCATTTTTCAGAGGGTTTTCAGAGCGCACACCCTACAGTGTCCTCGCTGCAAGGGGCAGTGAGGAGCTGACTTCCCTCGGTGCTGTCCTCACCTGCTGCTTTTTCTTACCCTCACAGCTCGTGGCGTCTTTCTGACATGCCAGGAGAGCCCCCGAACGCTCCGACTCTCAGCTGTGAAATTGTCTGACTGTCGTCTTCTGCACAACTCTGACGCCTTTGCTCATCCTGCTGTTCTGCCAGGGGCCTTTGACCCCATATCAGGTGGTGAAATGTCCCCTTCCTGGAAGCCCAGGTTTAACTGCATGAAGGAGTGAGGGCGTGGGGGGAGCACAAGGACTTCAGACTTAAATGTCTGTATTTTTTAACAATTCCCATAAGAGAAATCCAGGAAATGCTCTTCTTTCTTTTCTTTCTAAACAATGAGCACCGTATTGTGCTACATCCCCCAGCCCCTCCTGCTGGATGTAGGGGACTAGATCTGTCAGAGGCGGGAGGCCTGCTAGCCCAGGAGGCATGCACGTACACTCAAATCCACTGTCTCACTCTCCTGGGTTTCCACCCACCCAGGAGCTGCTGTTCCCAGCCCCTGGGTGGCAACTGCCTCCGGAAGTCACTGCGTCACTTCCTTCCCAACTGACTCCCACAGGCTCCTCCCCTGGAAATCCATGTCTGAAGCCCCCAGGCCACTCCTGAATTGTGTCTGGATGGCTGGGGGGTGGAGGGCAGGGAACAGATGCATTTCACCTGTCACACTGAAAAACTACTGACAGTATACGCATTTCATTGCTTTACCTGGTCATGTTTCCATGCAGCAATTTGCCCTTCCCCTAAGGTACATTATTAGCACATTTTCAGGAATTGAATGTTATAGTCTGCCAAGGTTTTCAGATGAAGACATCTCATCTTGCTGGTAAAGAGTTTAAAGATCATGTTCAAAGTGTCCAGTAAGAAAAGAACAAACTAGCAACAGAGGACATTTTACCAAAATAGAGCCTTAAAGTCGCTTCAAATTAAGTTCATGCCATATGGAAATTTCTAGGCGGGGGCATGGGGGGGTGGATTGAAATGTTCTTTATCTCAGGTGGATGGTTTTACAGCTGTAATATATTTATCAAAACTCAATGAATTGTAAACCTAAGTTCTGTGCATTTCACGGTGTTTAAGTTTTACTTTACAATTTTTAAAAACCCATGCTTCTGCGGCTGTAAACAGAGTCCTTGTGATTAACTTCCGCCGTGGTGCCCAGCTAGGCTGCCTCTTCCTCTTCTTTCCTTTGATGACTTATCAATTTCTTTCCTTTTTATTGTTTGCTGGTTGTTATTACTGTGCAAATTCCCTATAATCACTTCTCTTATTTTTTTAAGATTTATTTATGCATACAAGAACTGGGGTACAGGCCAGAGGCATGGGGGGAAGTGTGAGAGGATTCACCAGAGATAGAGTGGGGAACAGAACAGGCAGATGGACTGAAATCCACTGCTAAGGGCAACAGCAGGCGAGACAGGAGAGGTCTGCTGCACCATGTGGGTATCTCCCTGGCCGGGGATCAAACTCGTGCTGCAGTGGCTGCGGACAGCTTCATAGGTTGCGTCTTAACCCCTTGAGCCACCAGGGAGGCCCACTTCTCTTATTTTTTAAATGTACTTTTTACCATATCACATTTAAAATCTATTTCTCTTACTTTATGACTGTTGATTCACTGCATACAAGGTCTTAGACATGGCACAAAGAAGAAAATAAAAATCACTTATGCCTCCACTATTTCAGAGAAAACTAGGACTTCAGTATCTGTCGTTCTGGAACTTTTCAAGGCAGTGGCTGAGTGACCCTTTGGCAGGCATTGTCCCGGGCACCAGGTACACAGCCATGATCACGCCCTGGTCCTGCGAGCTTACATGGCGACAAGTACATTCAGAGGGATTTTAGAATTGGATTTTAGATAAGGCAGGATTGCACTGGTTCTCCTATAGTCTGCTTCTCCCTGTGAACAATATGCCAGTAACATCCTTCTCATGTGACTGAAAACAATTGTATGAGGGTCAGAGCTCCAGGGCTCTGCTGTACTTTTGCAAACACACATCCACTGATGAACGAGGACATGGTCTGGGGTGTTAGCGAGTGGTCATCAGGGGACAGAGACACAGACCTAGCTGGTCTGGCCTGCCCCCCACCTCGGCTGTAAATGGACACCATGGACATGTGTGCCATGGGTCAAAAGGTCAATGAAGCAATGTGTGTCTGACACTAGAACATATTTAATTCCCCCCACCTCCCCAGTCAAACAGCTAGACCTGTCAAAGTTATGAGCTATATATTTCTATGAACATCTCATTGAGAGTCTTTTGAATATATTTTTGCTTGCAAAATCATCTCAGGAATCATTGTTACCATACCTAGCTGTTTCCTTTTAAATACCCTTCACTTAGGGGTGACATACGTGACAGCTTGATACCTGACTGCTTTTGATGGAAGCATCCATAGGTCATTTTCAAAGTCACAATAAAGGCTGACATGTTCACATCCTTATGTCCAAGTTTCTCTGCCGTAAAGGTACATCAAGGCCTTGCGGGTGCATCCCTCACCAGAACCTGGCAAGGTCCTGCGCACGTTTCTTCTAGGAAACTACCCTGCCTTCTTTACTGCCTCTGGATTTAAATCTCTGAAATGGGAGGAACAATTTCTGCCACTAACAAGCATGTGCCTAATCCTCAGGCTGATGCCTTATTTAGGCATTTTCGTTGAAATCTTGGGTTAGGGAACAGAGGGATGTCTGGCCCATGTGTGGCCAAGGAATCAGAGAGGAAATAGAGCTACAGATGAATTCTGGGTGGGTGTCAGAGCTCCCCATTTACAGATTTTCTGAGAAATCAGTGATCCTAGATGACTAGAACTTAGAGAACTTTGAACTTAGTAGTTTTACAGGGGAGAAAAAAGTTACTCTAGGAAATACCTTTTTTTAAAGGTTTTTTTTTTTTTTAAGACTTTATTTTATTTATACAAGAGCTGGGATTCAAGCCAGATGTGTGGGAGGGTGAGAAGATTCACCAGAGACAGAGTGGGGAATAGAAGAGGCAGACTGACCGAAATACACTGCTGAGGGGAGCAGTGGGCGAGGCAGGAGAGGTCTGTTGTACCATGTGGGATTCTTGCCAGCTGGCTGGGATCAAACTGGCCCTGCAGAGGCTGCGGACAGCTTCACAGTGCGGCGCTCAACCGCCTGTGCCACCAGGGAGGCCCATAGAAAATACTTTATAGGAAATCTTTGACTTAGCTATTTCCTCAAGTCCAGTGGTAAGTCTATTAGGAGACCGTAGAAATGAACTCAGACGCAGTTCAGCATTGAAACCACACCATTTACTGAGGCCCTGTTCTATGCAAAGGACTATTACAATGCCCTTAAAAAGAATGATTACTATAATCTCCAGCTAGTTCACAAAGACATTATTTCACCCTCTAAGGAAACTGCAAGTCTCAATTTGCTGTAAAAAACTGTACTTAACAACATTGTTAATAATGTTGTTTTGTACGTTTTTGATCACCCACTGTTTTGAGCGAATTGTGTGACGTGCTCTGAGGGGCTGCAAAGAAAAATCAGACAAAAACGTGTCACTGAAGAGTTGACGCTCCACTGATGCTTGAGGAGTTTTAACCGCGTATACTTGGGGCCCTGGATACGTGGCTGGGCTGAACCAAGAGCACTGTAGGGAAGTGACACTACACTAAACGTCAAACCCTTGGCAAGAAGAAAGGATGCAGAATCTTTCATGGGTAAGTGTTTGTAATGATAGCCCACTGACATGGTGATAGTGTAGATATTTAGGCTAAAGAAAGTATATGAAAGTTAATTTAACTGGTTCCTAGCTGTGTCATTAAAGTGATTTGCATTCTGTTTTTATTGGCAGTGCTGATCTACACAATGACACAACCTGTGGACGGAGGGACTCCTACGGGCCAGGTAACTGTAATCATTTACATGTCATCTTCCATGAGGGGGAGGCGCTGCTGATGGGGACACTGAGGTTCAAAGGTTCATTGGTTCATTATTCAACACAGTATCTGGTGTCTTCTTTGCGCACCGAGGACTGTGATAGGCAGTGGGCAAAGAACAAAGTCAAGTCTCAACTGTCGTGGAACTCACCTTGCTGTGGGAGAGAAAGGTAGTGAACAACAAGAATAAAAAGCAGAGCAAGCAGTGACTGTAGAGAAAGGTGGAGCCTGAGGGCCGGACAGACAGGGCTCAGCGTTGGGGTGAGGGATGGGCTGCTTTTCAGATAACAAGGTAATAATGAGAAATAATTGTGATCTGTGAATATCTATCTGGCAGGAGCTTGTGGGCAGAGGCCACAGCAAATAAAGGTGTGTGTATGTGTGGTGGTTGTTGGTATTGTGTGTGTGTGGATGTGTGCATACCTTACACACTGCAGGACCAGCCGGGAAGCTGGAGGTGCTGGGGGCAGCTGGAGGTGCTGGGGGCAGGGCAGGAGCTAAAGAGGAGGCTGGAGAGCAGTGAGTGTGAGCCTTGGAAGGAGATGGCTAGGAGACCGTCAAGGCCAAGGCAGACTGCTGTGACGCAGGGACAGTGGCAGGCACCACGCGCTGAGCTCAGCAAGCGTGGAATCCGGAGGCCGTTCTCAGGAGGCTGCTGCCATGGGGTGGGAGAGGGCCTGTGAGCTCGATCTGACTCAGCCTCCAGAAATTTGCTGTTCCTGCAATACAAAGTAAAATAATCTAGAAATCATCCAGAGAATGTGAATGACAGAGGGCAAATATCTGGGTAAGTCAAGCGTCCAGATGCACTCGGGAGTCTGTGGAGTTATCCGAACAGGCAGGAATCGTCATCTATGCCCACATGTTGGTAGTTTTTCTCTGTCCCTCACCCTCTGCCAATTTAACCTGAGGGAAGCGGACTTGAGATCTGTAATTGCGGAATGGGATGGCAGGACCTGTAAATCAAATTCGGGTCAGGCAAACTGCTTTATTTTTGCCAAAGAGAAATGTTTTGTCGAGCCAGATCACAATCTTGTAGCCTAAACGATTTGCGTTGGCTCTCTCCACCTTCTGAATTAGCCCCATAATTGCTAATTCTGAGTTTAATCACAGCTGCTTAAGGAGTTAGAAGAAGAACAAGAAGCTGCATTTTGGACTGATGTATATATTAGTGTGGCTACAACCACTCAGCGAATCTGTCTTCATGGACAGAAGCACTTTACAAAGGAAAACACCCTCAAGATCAAATGTTACCTAGGCCAAGTTCCTCCTCAGAGAGATAAACGAAGATTTAAAGTAGTCACCAGGTTTCAAATGAAAATGAACACACTATTCCATTCCCAGGACTCCCCAGTCATGCCCTGACACTAAGGTGGGTCTTTCTTGACCGTCAGTTTGGCTTCCTCGCTTGATGGAACCCACTAGAAGACTGTTCAAGTCTGTGTCTGGGTCGCTATGTTTCCTGGACATGGGATGTAGTCCCTGTTCATTGGGCACTTTCCTGGAGGACTCAGCCGTCCAGATTACACACATCAAAGGCTGGCTGCAACCACTGCAGCTGAACCTCACACAAGCCCTGTGTAGTGGCTGGATAAACAATGCGGCTAATGACCTTGTTCTGCGTTAATCTCCATATGGCTCTGCTGGTTCTGCTCTTGCCTCTAGGCGAGAAGGTTGTGGCTCTGGCTTCTGGCCTCGAACCAGGGATTAGGCGCTGGCCCAAAGCTGACAGTGCCCAGGGCCCTGCTCCGAAAGCCCAGGAAGCCGAAGGAGACTACCATGGCCTCCATCTCACGAGGTGCAATTACGACTCAAGAAACACCTCCACTGCTGGCTCCACCCAGGAAACAGATTTATAGAAATAAGAGAATCCTTTAGCCATGCCTTCCCCTTCAGAGACTATGTTTTTCAATACAGGATCCCGGATTTTTCTGGACTATTTTCAGGGTCTCATCATTGCTCTCTATCTCCTTGAAAAACAAAGACAATAAGACAGAATCCTCAGTGCCTCTGTCCATGTTCCTCTCTGGGCCAAGAATAAATTCCAGAATGGCTGCATCTGTAAAGGGAAAGGGGAGACAGGAAGACGGAACTGGACCAGTGAACTCCAAACCCATCTACTTCCAATATGAGACATTTGGGGGAAATGTTAAAAACAGAAGATGCATCCTAAGCCCCCACCTCCCAGCCCCCAGATTGCATCAGAGTCCCTTGGACACCATTTGCAAAGTCCCAGTGTTGCAGCCACAGGAGATGGCACAGCTCTGGAGGATTCTGCCCCTGGGCAGCCTGGGCCATGGCGAAAGCAAAGGGGAACATTGGCACCCCCACGAGGGCTAGGGAGGCTCAGGCTGGAAGCACAGACAGCGAAACGCCCTGGTGCGCCACGGTCCCCCAGCACTCCCCACCCAGCCCAGCCGCAAGCTTTATTGCCCGGTAAACGTGAGAAGCCTCACTCTGAGATAGGTAAACGTGGTCTATTCTGAAATATACAAGTGGGTGGAATTTGCAGTCCCCCAGACCACCTCTTCTATACCTTTCCTGGTTTTGTTGCTGCTCTTGTTGAGAGTTCTTCACCCACACGCCCACCCACCCTTCACAGGCCGGTCTGACTAAGGCTGTTCTTGGGGCTCGCAGGAGCTGTCAGATACCCACTCCCCCAGATACTGCTGTTTCCCTTGTCACTTTGCTTTGTCCCTGCAGCACTTCACTAGGAGCCCATCATAAGTGTGAGGCCCATCCCCTGACTCCGTGGAATGTGCCTCCTCCCTTGGGGCTTGCCCCTGCTCAGGTGACTGAGTCAGGCAGTCGCAGTTGCGCCGATGTGGACAGGGGTGTGGGACCACCCCGCAGGCTCCCTGGTTAAGCTTCCCAGCACTTTGCAGGTTTTCAGCTTAGTGGATGACAGGACTTGTGAAGAATCGTCTGTTTCTTGGACTAATGAGATCTGACGTTAGCAGACAGGCTCACCTTCGGAACTCTCACTGCAGTCTTCCCAAAGAGGCTGCCACCCCCCGTTTTGCAGAGAGGAAACAGTGCGGGTGAGGTGAAATGGACTGCCTGAGGTTCCCACAGAAGTGGGGGAGTCTCGCTTTAGCGCCCCGAGATTTCTGCCTCTGAAGCACACTGTTACCCGTCTGTGGGTGGAGAACACGGACCAAGGAATGTACTCAAGCAGGGGCCTCAGGCTTTAAACTCCAAAGACGAGCTTCTTGACTGGCGGGTGTGGGGAAGGACTCTGAAGTCTCTCAGCAGGAGGACTGCAAGTCACGGAGGTCAGCCAGTGACTGGATCTCGCGGACTTTCTCCGAAACCCCCGGGGCTGGTTTCGGGACCCGCTTCCGCGGGGAGGCCCGGGCCGCGGCGCCGCGCGGGGGAAAGGGCCCGCCGGACGCCGTGCGCGCTCGCGCCGTGTCGGCCTCGTCCTCCCCTCCGTGGCCGCGGAGCGAAGTGTGAAGCCTCGTGAAGTGGGACAATATTTATGGCTGGAGAAATGCAGCTTCACATAACGGTAACTACGAACAAGATATTTTCCCTCATAAAATTACTGCAAAACAAAATCTGGAGCGGCTAAGTGCTTCCCCATGTCGGGTGGACTCCACGTGCGCAGGGAGGGCCGCGGGAAGAGCGCGAGCCGAGCCGGGGAGCGGGGAGCGGAGCCCCAGCAGCCGGCCTGGCTGAGGGTTGGTTTTGCTTTAGAAACTGGAATGTGTCCAGGCTTGATTTTTATTTTCAATTCGCATTTCAGATCCAGCTCCCCACACGCTTTGATCTCTCTCCCCGTCTCCTTACCCGGAAGAGAACCCTTGGCCTTCTCAGCTGGGAGCCGGGCGCACACGTGGAAAGGCTGGCTCGGATCCATATTCTTGCCAAATTTAGTCACACAAAGGGGCCTGCGAGGGAGAAAAGAAAGGATGAAAGCGGCAGCCGCCGGGACTTCAAAGGCCGCGCCGCCGCCCGGGCCCTGCGCAGGCGCCGCCCTCCGCCGAGGGAAGGCGCGGCTCGCGCGCGGCCCGGGCCCGGGGCGCTGGGGCGCTGGGGCGCGGCGGGAGGGGCGGCCGGCCCGTGCCCGCGCCAAGTCCGGGCGCCTGAGAAAAGTTTCCGGCGCGGGGCAGAGCGCCCCGCGTCCAGCCCGCCCGGCGGCCGGCCCGCCCCACGCCGCCGCCGCTCCCACGGCCCGTCCGCGCCGTCGCGGGCGCCCCTGGCCGGGCCCGCGGGGGCTCTCTCGGGCGGGGAGCCGCTCCCCTCGGCCCTCCGCGCGCCCGCGGCCGCCGGCTCCACCGCTGCCCCCCCCTCCCCCCGGGCGCCTCGGGACGTGCGCGCCCGACCCCCGAGGGCCGGGGCCGGTGGCCCCCTCGCGCGCAGGGTGTGGCCTCCCGCGCGCCTGCGAGGACCCGGCCGCCCGCGGGGCGCCCCGGAGGCCGGGGCCAGCAGGCCGCGGGGCCCAGGCTGGGCCTCACGGACGCGCGCGGGGCTGGGAGGGGCCCTCGGGGAGGCGCCGAGCTGGTGGCGCCGAGGGCGCGGGCCCCGCGGAAGCCGGCGTCCGCGGGCGGCCGGATTTGGGAGCGACACTGTCACGGTCCGCGAGTTCTCGTTACCCCCGCGGGCGGGGGCTGATCTGCCGGTCTTGGGGGAGGCGGGCGGAGGAGCCCCTGGGACGCAAACTGCCACTTCCCGCGGCCGCTCTCCCTCTCCGCGGCGGCCGCTCAGCTGCGGGCGCGCAGCGCCGGGCGCGGGTGGGCGCGGGGGCCGGGCTCGGGCTGCCGCTCCTGCCCGCCGGCCCCTGGCGTCTCTCCCGCTGCCTCTTCCGTGGGCCCCGCCGCCCCGTCCGCCGGGCTCCCGCCGAGGCTGTGGCTGGGACAGAGTCCAGGCCACCCCGGGGGAGAGCGGGGTCGGCGGGAGGGAGGGGTGGAGCGGGGCGGGGGGACCCCCGGCGCCGCGCTGCTCTCCCCTCCCCGTCATTAGGGCTCACTGCAGTGCGCGTGGGAGCCCCGCCGGGCGGCAGGGTCGCCGGGGGGAGGGTCACGCTCCTAGGCCCCCAGCCCGCGCCCCGCGGGGCGCTGGGCCCGGGTCGCCCTGGGGGCGGGGGCTCGTCTCTGCGCCCCCCTCCCGCATCCCGGCTGGGGACGGCGCCGTGTCCCCCGGCGCAGCGAGGCCGACGGCGCGGGGCGCAGAAGGAAGTGTTGATGTACAAGGAGGCGCTCCTCGCTCCCGAGCTAAACCCAAACCCACCCAAGCCGCCGGGAGGGGGAAACCAGCAGCCAGCCAGCAGCCCCCAGCAGGCGTTTCACGGTCGGAATTGAATCACTCAGAACGCCCCCCGAAAGCCACATCCTGCAGGAGCGAACCTGCACGGCCAGCCTGCAGCCGGCCGCCGCGCTCACACCAACGGCCTGCCCGCACCCCCGCGAGCGGGGGCGGCGGGGCTTCTCCCGGGCCCCCCCTCCCCGCTCCCGCAGATGGCAGCGGCAGCCCCACGCGCCTCAGGGCGCACCGGGCTGCCGGGGGACCTTGCCAGACTTCCCCGAGCCCGCAGGGCGGGAGGCGCGTTTTCCAGGCTTACGCTGCTGTCCCGCGACCCCTGCACCCCCTCCAGGACAGGCGGACCTCGGTGGAAGTGGCACCCTCCCCCCCCCCACAAAGCTGTCAAGGACTTGGTGAAAGTTTTCTACTAAAGCCCCTTTTACGTGCCGCCCATTGGAAGACTGACGACCGCGCAGCGGACGGTGGACACCCCGCACGCCACGCACCTGGAGCATCAGCCGCTCCGCACGCGGAGCGGGGCGCTGGCAGATTTCGTTAGCAACCGTTTCCAAAGGAGAGGTTGCCGCGGAATACCAGAGGCACCCTCCGGCCCTCCGCCCTCTAGGAAACAGTCCCCGCCAGTTATTGTTCCAAAGAATTCCCACATTCGCGAGCACCCTAATCCCCAGGACACCGGGCGCTTAGCTCCGGAGGAGCCAGGGAGCCCAGCTAATTAACATGAAGGAAAAATGGAATTCGAGTTAGTTACAACACTTAAAAAGGTGTGTGGGGGGGATGCCGGAGCCCTCATTTAATCTCTCCTCGGCTTCCAGAAAATGCCCACTGGCCATTCTGTGTGTATCCACCTCCCCTTCCGGACAGTTTGATGAAAAGGAGCGTGGAGTCTGGGTGCTTTGCTGAAACCAGTTCTTTCCCTATTGGTCAAATTGGCGCGTTTGTGGGAGGACGTGTTTGACTTTGTTTTCCCATATTTCTTTCAGAACAGAGCCTATAAAGTCTGATCCAGCTAGGCGTTTGCATCGCTGGGGCACTGCGCCCATGCCCTCCTCGTGAGTTCTGGTGTCGTTGCTTTTGGAGCCACTAACCAAAAACCAAAATTGGGTTTCTTTCCAGCGGTGTTAGTACTGCCTTACAGCCCGATTGTAACAGAATATTCTTTCTGATTCCCTTCCCTAAAGCATGGCAGTGCCGGCTATTAAAGGTGGATAGAATCTGTTTCCTTTCCTGGGTCCCATCCCCCGTGCTTGTATTTAATCGCACAGATAGAATTTACGGGGGGCTCCTGGCCAAGCTTTATCTGACCAGCTGAATCCATGGTTTTTGAAATTGCTCCCTAATAAATTCCCACAGCCAGGAAGTAGCTATAAGTAGCAACGACCTTGGTGCCCATTTACAGCGACGCTGATGTCTTGACACCCGCAGTGGCCACCAGCAAGCCACGGCCCCCTTAGGCAGGCGGCAGGGTCTTGCCCTGAGTACCCCTGTCTGATAGTCTGGGTTAGGGCGTTTTCCTTATTTTCAATTTCAGGGGCATGGAGACCTATTTCTGCCTGTCCTTTGTTTACTGTCCTGAGGCTTTACAGCTGGCTGCTGTATTGGGTATAATAATTTTGCCTGGACTTCTAACAGGAGGGCTGAGCGCCAAGGACCGAAATGTAAGCGTGTTTTCAAACTTCAGCTTCCTTACGCTGCAGCGTTCACAAAGCATCTCCTGGAAAGTCCTGTCCCTGTACAGAATACATCAAAGAGATGGTGGAGGCTGGGGGTTTTTGAGGTTGGATTTGGATTTGCATCCTCAAGGGTCCCTTTGAGTGCGCGGTCCCAGGTGCCAGAGCCCCGTCCTGCCTCCCCCTGGCCTGGCCCTCCCGGTTCCTTTTGACTTCTCTCCCCCCTCCGTGGTTTTTTGTTTTTTTTTTTTTCTTCTGTCTCTAAGATGTGCCCACACATTGTGCCTCGTGTTTCCGAAAACCCACAGGAGACCTAGCGTTCCTCTCTGTACATCCCACGGCGGGGATGTAATGAAAGGGATCTTGTTTAAGGAGCGATAGAGATCAGGCTTCGGCTTCCTCCTCGTCCGACTTTCCTCGGCAAGGCTGGAGACTGTGTTTTCACTCGCCCGAGTGGACATTGTGTTTCGGGAGGCCGCAGCTCTCTGCCCTGCCCTGCCTTCCATTCCCTCTGACTAGTGGCGTCTGGTACTTTCTCCCGGTTCCCTTCTGCGCCCTGCGCCGCGGCCCGGCCGGAGCATCCCTCGCCGCGGCTCCACCGCAGCTGCGCGGCTTCCCTTTCATCTCCCGCCCGCGCGAGGGGGGCGAGCCGGCGGGGGTGGGCGGCGGGGGGTGGGGGTCGGCAAAAGAGGACGCTTCGGTGACGAAGTTTAGCCGCCGGGGCAGAGTTTCAGCTCAGCTTCTCGCGGGCAGAGCGTGCCTCTCCGTGGGCCACGAGAAGCGCGGGGTCCTTCCCCGCCCCCCAGCCAAGTTGCACGGCCCTTCCTCCGGGCTCGCGCGCGCGCGCGCACACACACACACACACACACACACATCCCCAAACTGGGACTCGTCCTACAGGCTCTGGGAAAGGAAAAAAAAACCCTCAACCACCACCTCCCTCTCGCCATCCCCCTCCACGCCCCCAGCGGGCCGCCGGAGCGCTGGAGGCGGGGGAGGGGCGGGGAGGAGAAGCGACGCAAGTGGGCAGCTTTTCAGCGCCGGCGAGGCGCGGGAGGAGGAGAAGCGGCGGGGAGGTGCAGCCGCTCACCTGCGGGGCAGGGCGCGGAGGAGGGACCGGGCCGCGCGCTCTGGGGCGGGAGAGCCGCGACGCGCCCGGAGCCGGCACGCGGCCCAGCGCCGGCGTCTCCTCCCCCGGCGGGGCAGACCCGAGGGGGCAGCGCCCGCTGTGATTGCGCGGCCCGGCGGAGGCGCGGAGCGGCGAGGGAGCGAGCCGGCGAGCAGGGCTGCGGAACTCGAGCCGGGAACAAAGGGTCGGGCTGGGGAGCGTGCGTGGCCGGCTCGCGCTCCCGGCAGAAGCTTTGGGGTCCGGGCCCCCGCTGTGACTCCCCGAGACCCGGCCGTGCCCTCCACGCCGACGCCCAGCGCTCGCCGGCACAAACTTTATTCTTGGCCAACTTCTCTTTCTCTCCCCTCCTCCCCTCCAGCAGATCAAATGCGCCTGGAGCAGGAACGCCAAAGCGAAAGGGCAGGAAACCAGAAGCTCTAAACGGACATCTCCAGCCCGAGTGGCGCTTGCTTTTTATTTTGGTTTTTTATTTTTCACCCTCCAGGAAGTGGACTCTTGTTACCTCGGGTCTCCCTGCACCTTCTCCCGGGGGCGAACGGAGCCTTTTTGCCGCGCTCCTCTCTTTTCTCGGAAAACAAACGCCCAGATCGGCGCCCGGGAGGCCAGGGCGCAGCGGCTGGCGGAGCGCCGCGCCGACGGCCCCTCCTCGGCGCGCGGGACACCCCTCCGTGCCACCTCGGGGCCGGCGCTCTCCGCGCGCAGACCCGGCGGCGCGGGCGCGGGGTGGTCGCGGCGCGGCCGAGCCTAGAGCGCGCCGCGCAGACGCCCCCGGAGGCGCCGGCTGCGGGGCCCTCGCCGCCCGCCGCGGTCCGGCCTCGGGGGCGGGCGCCAGCGTCCGTCGCGGCCGAGCGGGAAGGCGCGGGCGGCGGCCGGGGCTGCCCCCGCTGCGGGTCCCGCTTCCGCCCGCTCTGCTCCCTCACGCAGCCTTCCAGGGCTCCTCCCCCCGCTCTCGTTGACCCCCCCTCTTTCCTGCTGTCGCCTTGGGTGCTCCCCCCGCGGAGCGGAGATTACAGAGGGGTCGGGATGCCCCAACTCTCCGGGGCCGGCGGCGGCGGGGGAGACCCGGAACTCTGCGCCACGGACGAGATGATCCCCTTCAAGGACGAGGGCGATCCCCAGAAGGAGAAGATCTTCGCTGAGATCAGTCACCCCGAGGAGGAGGGCGACTTAGCCGACATCAAGTCCTCCTTGGTTAACGAGTCCGAAATCATCCCGGCCAGCAACGGACACGAGGTGAGCGAGCGGAGCGCCGCCCGGAGCCGGGGGCCGCGCGGCGGGGCCGGGGAGGCGCGGCGGGGGAGCGCGCGGGGCTCGGGGCCCGGGTGGGCTCTGGCTGGGGAGCGGCGTGCCGGGCCCTGCCCCGCGCTGTGCGCGCGTCTCGGCTGGGAGCTGGAGGGTGCGCGGAGAAACTTCTGCCGGATCGGTTTGGGGGCTCGGTGGCCGACCGTTGGTCTCGGGCGGAGCAGCCGTCCTGCGCCCGCAGCGCTCCTCCTGGGGACTTTTGAGTGGGGTTGGAGGGCGCGATGCCGCGCGCGAGGATGTCTGCACGGCACCCGCGCCAAGTTCTTCCGTAGGGCGGAAAGCGGCGCGCTCTGCGCGGGCGCCTCTGCAGAAGCGCCTTAAACCACTAAAGGCTCAGATGGAGGCGAGCGGAGCCGCGGGCGCAGAGGAAGGGAGGCGGGCGTGGGCCGGAGGCAGGCGGGGCCGCCCCAACCGCCGCCGAGCTGGCCCCAAGCGGAGCGGAGCGGGCGGCCGAGGGGCCTCCGGGCCGTGGGGGCGGTGCGGGACCGGCCGTGCGCCCGCGGCATCCTGGTGCAGGGACGCCGTAGGCGCGCCCAGCCCGGCGGCCCCAAACATCGGTTTCCTCAACCCTCGTCGCCTAAAGAAAGAAAAAGGAAAAAGCACCCGCTGATTGGGGGTTAGTTAGGGCCCGAATCAGGCCTGAAATCTACACCAGAGGAAGACGAGGCAGAGTGGCGAGCCGGGCACCCACTCGGGAGGGTGGGGAGCGCGTTATCAGATCTCCGGGCGCTGCGGGCTGGCGCGCCTGTAACCCGAGGAGAGTAAATAGAGACACGTGGGTGCGGGCGAGAACCGGAGAGCTGGCGCTGCGGAAGGGCTATTTCGGGCTGCACCGACTGCAGCCCGAAGGGCGGGGGGCGGGCCGGCGCGGGGAGCGCAGATGGACCCTGATACTCGACACTCCCCCGGCCACCCCTGTTCAGCAGCTGGGAAGGGCTTAGAGGAAATCCGGTAGAAAAGGCCTGCCTGACATTCAGATGATTTCGTCAAGACTTTTTCCCTCCAAAGAAACTTGGAGGGGTAGACCCTTTTCCCTTAAATGGCATCCTTCTGCCCCCAGAAAGAAACTGTGTGGTTTTGGGGCGGGGACGTTTGGGTTTTAAACCACACTTAAGAACACCTCTGAGTTATCGCCTTTATCCCAATGGCTGGGGTGAGTATGTCTGGGAAGACTGGGTTCGAGGAGTACCTAGCGGTCCTAATTTGAAGGGGGGGGGGCTCTAGGGGAGGGGTTAGGGTGCACCCAAAACCCAGTAAAAGCTTTGCGATTGTGCGTTTCCGAAGGGAGGAGGTCACTGGGAATACGCAGACACGAGTCCACGGCTCCACGGCTCCAGATAACACCCCAGACGGGCCTTTGCACAGCAAGCTGTTTCTTTCTACCCATTTTGCGTGCCCTTTCCTGACCCACTTCCCCTTTCCTACACGCGTCTGCGTTGGGAAAAGAACACTGGCCTTGGGGTCCGGAGCCAGGTGTTAGGCTCTGTGCCTCTTTGCCACGGTGGGGAGCAGGCAGGGCACCCAGCGCCATCCGCTGCACGTGGTTGAGGCTGGTGGATGGTGGTTACCGGAATTGATATTAACTGGGCTACCTTTTGGGGCGTCTCAACAGACTCTCAAGTTTTCCTCCCTTAAACCGTGGGCATTCGCGCTTGTCAGCTTGCTCCCAGCCCTCCCCAACTCCTGTTGGCTCCAGCTTGGGGGCAGTGGGCCTCCAAACTCCATCTGTGAGTGGCTGACTTGTTTACATTTAAAAAGTCCTTTTCAGTAGCAAAATATTTCAGCTGGCTTTTTAATCAGCCCTGATTGAACCCTGGTGGGAGAGGCCAGCAAAACCAGCCTCCATTAGCTTAAACTGCTGACACCTTCGGCATCAAGCCGCCTGCCTAAGTGAGTTGTAACAAAGAGCAGTCAGAAAGCCTGTGTATCTTCCCCAACTTACCGTGTTGTTTTTGTTATTGTCATCTATCCTTTCTGTTCCTGGGCGGCTGGTAGTCACTCAGAAATACCTGCTGAAAAGAGAACGCGAAAGGTTGCCAGTGCTCAGCCCCAGCCTACCCTTCTTACATGATTAGAACAGGTAGTTTGGAGTTGCGCCTAGTCCTCCGACTTCCCGGCAGACAACGCTCTTAAGTCATGATTGCCATGAACTCCAAGGTGATTTTCTTTTTCTTGGGGATGGGGATTTCTACCCTTAGGTGGTCAGACAAGCACAAACCTCCCAGGAGTCCTACCACGACAAGGCCCGAGAGCACAGTGATGATGGTAAGACCTGCTCTGTTTCTCCCAACTTTACTTTCTAGCTGTGTGTGGTGCTTACCCGCGTTTTGCTGTTTGTTTTTTTTTTTTCCTTTGCCCAACAAACCGGCATCCTGTTGTGATAAGAGTCTCTATGCCCATTGGTTTAATAAGATGGGAATGAGAAGCCGGTGCCTTCCTCATTCTGAATGTGTAGTTAGATACTTGAAAAACCGGCTCTGAATGAGTTAGGGGCCTTTGGATTTCAGGTGGCTTCCAGATTCTTGTGAAAGAGGAAATGTCTAATGAGCTGTATTCCCTTGTTCATTTTACCTAACCTCTAATGGGCTTGGATCTTTCCTCATTTTTCCTGCATGGTTATAGGACAGTGCACCCTGGCTTGTTTGCTAACAAGAGCCGTTGCAAGCAGAGTTTCTTTTGTCAAACTGCCATTTGTGATTCCAGGGAGAGGGCAGGCAACACTTGCTCAGTGAAACAATTTGCCTTGTAAAAAACGGAAAACTTGGGTCTTCACCTTAGGGACATGTACAGAGAACACGCTCACATGTTCTCCATGTTTCTGATTCTTGCTCAAAACTTTTTAAATGATCTGTTTTTTAGATCTAGTGATCTGTGGGGTTTCCTTGTCAAACAGGCTGCATGTCTGTTCTTTAATTAGGTACAATTGGCCAGGCCTGAACAGAGTGTTTGTACGCCCATTATGTCAGCTAGGAAAGAAAGGACTAGAACGTGACACCAAGCTTCCTTCTGCGCTACAAAGTAGTCACACAAGTCAAAGAGAAGAAACATATATACTGAACACACATAGATGTCTCTGACAGGAATACAAAAGTGCAGCACATACAATGAAGTCTCCAGCAGTGAATCCTGCTGATTTGGTTACTGGCCCAAACCTTAGAAACAGTGAAATCTAGAAATTTTCTGCAACTCTTAAAACACAGGTAGATTTTTTGAGGTTCGTGTAAAGCTCTGCCTTACTGACAATCATAGAAATTTATCTGTGAGCAGAGGGAGAGGGCCATGTGTATCTGTTTTCACAGATTTTGAGCTTTATGTGGCTTCGTGTGTCTGTATTTCTTAGCCCAGTTTTTAGTATTAGAACAAATTGCATTACATGGATAACACTTATTTTTGTAAAAACACCAGTCAGTAGTGGAAGTAAATTGAACCACATGTTTTTAAAACATCTGGCTCACTGCTAAGCCATTTAAGAGAATAAATACTGTCAATCTACGGGAGCATAATAATCCAGTTACAATATTTTGTAAGCAAATCTTTTATGTATTAGCTTTTCTGATGAAAAATACAGCGATGTAAAAAGGAAGTCCTCACTGACGGTTCTCTGGCTCCCCAGGAAAGCATCCAGACGGAGGTCTCTACAACAAGGGACCCTCTTACTCCAGTTATTCTGGCTACATAATGATGCCAAATATGAATAATGACCCATACATGTCAAATGGATCTCTTTCTCCACCCATCCCGAGAACAGTGAGTAACATGCTGATGTTGCAAATTATTTTCCGAAGTGCAAATTAATTTATATTTCGGCAAATGTTTGTTTTTTTAAACATGTGGGAAATGCTTTCATTATATGACAGGTCGTTGCTATGTAAGAACTGCTGTGAGAAATGGCTGCTTTAACTGGTGCTACTTTTGATGTCTTGCCCTGGGAATTTTAACTTTTGCTTTATTGGTTAAGATTAATAAAAAACAGATCATGGGTTAACATGAAATCAAGTGAAGTTCAGTCAACAAATTCATGATTTTATGAACGTTATGCTTTCTGTGCTGGTGAGAAGGAAAAATGGATTTAACTTTTCATTAACTAAATACTGCCCATAAGCTAACTAGAATTATCACCACTTGGGCTCTTTTTGAGCTCAGCGTTTGGAATATGACTTCGGCTTTTAACACAGTGGTTTTAGCTGCTGTTTCCTTAAGATCTGTTGGGGGAGAGCCATTTTTCCTGATTGTCTATTGTTGAGAAAGCACCTATTCAAGATCCCCTCATGAAAAGTGTTCCTTTTTAATCTTGTGGGTTCGTTCAGCATTAAAAGTCCCAAAAATGCACTGACATTCTGACTGCATCATGCAGATGCACTGGGAAGCATTTCAGGTGTGTTTCGTGCTGATAATCTCTCATGCTGGGGCATGGAAACCTCATTTGTTAAGAACAAGAAAACTTCTGAGGAGAGACTGGTTTAGTATTGGGCTGGGGCTCTCCTTGAGCATCACCCCCTCGGTCATGGATGTATTTTTACTGTGTGTGTGTTGTATGTTCTTTCCAGCCTCACTCCTTTCTGCCACCCAAACCCCAACTCTAATTGTGTGGCTGGGGATTAGGGATGAGGGGTCAGGGCTAACTGGGCCCTCTGGGCCTCACAATTCTGGGAATGGAAGCCAGGATGGTAATGGTGCCTGTGGACTGGGCCTTGTTTCCACCAAGTGAAACGTATCAGGCACAGACACTCAGGGAAAGGGCTCTGCTTGGTACCCCTGTGAACAGAATCTGGGAGCCAGAAGTTGACCAAAAGGTGCAGGGAGGGCGTGGTCTCCCTGGCATGGTCAGTGAGGGACAGGGCTGAGTTTACCTCTGTTATCTGTATTCCTTCTCTTGGAAATGATAGAACCACTTTATGTGAATGCTGTGATTCAGAAGTCACACTCATTGGTTTTCCAGACATTTCAAACGTATAGTTGACCTCTCAAGTAGGGAATATGATTTTTCTCAGTTCCATAGAGCAGTTAAAATGGTGATTTGGGAGATCTTGTGACGGTTGTTATAGGAAATGGCAATTTAACCTTTTATGTTAAAAAGCTTTGCAGATGTTTAACGACATAGCTGTCTCTGCCACGTGGATGTATCTCCTACAGAAAAAATGAACTATCGCCAGCCAATGTAGGTTTATATTTACAGACCACCCGATGAAGTCTTCTGAGTTTTAAAATTTGTGGGAGACTATATTTGTTGAACGAAATGCTTATTTAGTTCAGATTCTCCTTTTCTTCTTGGCTGTTTTGTTGGTGTTTTTGAGAGGGGGAGGAGAATGTCTCGATAAGGATTACTTGAAGGTTTCTGTTGAAACACTTTTTCGACAATAACCTTTCTGACAAATTAGTTTCTGACTTGGTAACAAAACAAAATAGCCACTAATACAGTCTTAGACAGTGATTGCTTATTGTTTGTGGAATTTATTCCTCAATTCAACTACTTCTTTCAAAATAAATTTCTGTAGTCAATATAATAAAAATATTGTCATTAATAATCCCCAAGATTTTTTGAAAACGAAGCTGCTTGTTCTCTCTGAACAGCACCCTGCCTTAGGTCTCTTCAGTCCCCGCCCCCAGCCTCCACCCTGTACTCCTCATTTTGAAATGTCGAAAGAACAGAGGATATTTATTGTTTTAGGTTTTGTATTAAAATTTTGAGGTCAGTGAAACAGCCATTCATTGTTTGGGAAAGGTTTGTGGCCAGAATAAATGTTGGTGGGTAGAGGGTGGAGGAAAAAGGGGTGTGGCCAGGACCTGGCCTGCCCCATTATGGCCCACTGTGTTTCATTCTGTTAGATTTTAGAGCATATTGTTTTAGGCAGGTTTTCATGCGATTTTCTGCAGTTTGCACAATTCCAGAAGCTTCTGGACTTTCACCACAAAGCAATACCCATTATTTTTTTAGGGTCCGGCCCACTGATGTGAGTTGCAACCTTTGGTTTTTAATACCTAGCAGCTGTTTTTAATGTGTCTGAGATCCAAAACATGGAACCGGAAGGCAGCCTCTGTCTCGTCTTTACCCTAACCACACTCTGTCTTCTTGCTCTCAGGCTCTGCCCCCAGCAGGACTCGGCTGGTGTGTGTGACTGACTTCTACTTCTTCTGGGGAGTCTGGGGAGTCGGGCAGCAAGGGGGACCATTTGGTGGGCGCTGGGGGTGGGAGCATACACCATCGGTGGCCACCCTGTTGCTTACATTTGCATTATCAACAACTGCTTGTTTACAGCAGCTGCTGCCCACAGGTGTTACCATCAAAAACATCTGCGGGGAGGCCCCTGCCACCCCTTCCCCACCCAGTCTCTTCCGTTTGTGTGGCTTCAGGTAATCCAGAGCATACCAGCCAGGACCACCTGGCCCGCGGAGGTGTTTCTGCTGCTAGCTCACATTTGACAACGTTAACAAAGAGCTTTTGCTCTTTTTCAGACCAGCACAGAGACGGTGCGCTGGCCCGGCTTCCCCTGAGACTAGGCAGGGCTACCTACTCCTGCCAGCCACTCTCACCATCCAGCCTCCTTCCTTCTTGAAGGGACGCATTAATTGGCTAATTACATCCTTTCCTGGACTGAGATTCTGAGAGGTGTGTCTGTCCCAGGGATGTTACGAATGGGTGTCTCACAGAATGTGAAATAAGAATTCTTAGTTGGGATAGATTGGGCCTACCCAGAACGCCTCTGATAATAACACATTTGGTGTCCGTGTGAGTTCTGAAAGCACAGTAAACCTCGGCTTGAGTTCATCTTCATAGAGTGAGAAGAAAATGCAGAAGCTTGTTAAATATTTCAGAGCAAAGGCTCCGGAGAGTTTATTAGCAGCACATCCCCAGCCTCGCTTTCCCTGAGCCTTATGTATGAAAAATCCCCTGAGGGCTGATGATCAAATATTCAAAGAAAAACTATTTCCTTCCGTCCTCACTGTCCCCCCCCTGCCCCCCTGGGGCCCAGGGCCTGGCTGGTGTGAACCCAGTGAAAGTTCTGGGACCTGGAGCCTTGTGGTTATTCATCTTAGGTGTCAAGCTTCCATTTGTTCCTCATGCAGCTCAAATGCTTAGCACCTTCGAAGAGAAACAGCTCATTTCTCATTTCCCTTCAGAGGCTTGTGGAGGGCAAGGCGCAGCCCAGGGCAGGAAGCCGTGTGGCCCCGACCGCAGGAGCACCTGGTGGCATCCGCTGCACCGTGTTTGTGTCTCTTGCTCTGTCTGGGGATGGACTTCTAGGTGGGAAAGGAAGCTGTTCGCGTTGGCATTCTCCCTTTCTCGCTTCCGTGTTGTTCGCAGCCATTGTTCCTGAGAGGAGTCGGGGTTCTTGTTTTCATGCGTCCGAGCCACTCGTTCC
Source organism: Talpa occidentalis (assembly GCF_014898055.3). Classification (NCBI taxonomy): domain Eukaryota; kingdom Metazoa; phylum Chordata; class Mammalia; order Eulipotyphla; family Talpidae; genus Talpa; species Talpa occidentalis. Next base: position 97,357,763 of record NW_023601322.1, read on the forward strand.
CGGCGCCTGGTATTTGCCTCAAGGAATCAATATTTTGATGTCTGGTGAACAGACTTATACTTGTTAACACTTTGTCTTTTCCCTCACCCCCCGTCTGTGTGTGGGGTCAAACAGCGAAGCCTGAGCGTGTGTGGCTGCCCACCTCGGTGCGAAGGCTCGCAGGTGGGCTGCCGTGAGCGGTCAGCTTTGAAGGCCGCTCCTCGGCCGCTGCTTGACTTACAAGTCACGCCAGGGGAGAGGGGACCATGGCCTGTGTGTTGAGGAGAGTGTCAAGCAAAGATGAAGTCTTTTTACTTGACTGCCAGGAACCAGAGTTTAACTTCTGGGTTTATAACTTTTACTTTGCTGATCTGAGTTGTGTCCCTGAAGCTCAGTGCCCTGGGCTTTCCTCTTTGCCTCCACTGCAGAAGTTACCCTTTATTTTGTTTTTTAAACTTTTTTTTTTTTAAGATTTATTTATTTATGCATACAAGAGCTGGGTACAGGCCAGAGACGCAGGGGGTGAGAGGATTCACCAGAGACAGAGCGGGGAACAGAACAGGCAGACTGACGAAATATACTGCTGAGGGGAGCAGCGGGTGACACAGGAGAGGTCTGCCACGCCATGTGGGTAGCTCCCTGGCCAGCCGGAGATCAAACTTGTGCAGCAGAGGCTGTGCATTGTTTCATAGTGGGATGCTTAACCCCTTGTGCCACCAGGGAGGCCCAGAAGTTACCCTTTAGAAAGTGTGTTCTGGCTCAGATCTGAAATGTGGACCTCAGGAGCACATGTGGAAGTTCCGCCCAGACCCCATAGTCCTTCATTTGATTCATCCTTCATTGCTTCTGCTCCAGTATTGGGACAGCCTCACAGGGTAGTGTCTCCGGCAGCCATGTCTCCCGGGGCCCCACAGGAGTAGCAGTGCAACAAGAGGGTGACACCTGTTCAGATAAGTCCTTGGCCATTTCTTGTTCGCTCATAAAGACAGGAGGACAGATTTCCTAAAACAAGAATGCTGAGCCACCATCAGGCAGATCTGCTCTGGGAAGTCCCCCCCCCCCGACACACACACACCCTGCAGGTCCCGGGCTCACCCTCATCCACCCCGTTAGGTGTTTCCAGTCTCTGTTGTGGCCAGACATCAGTGAGGGATTTAAAAGATGGGGCTCACAAGTGGGTCCACCTGGACTTGAACTCCAGCCTCCCAAGTTCTCTTCCCTAATAGCAACTGAGCAAAATTTGGAGCAGTTGAGTCTTGTTTTCTGAATTAACCTGGTCAGTCCTTCAGGCAGAAGCATTTCTGGTCTATATGACTGAATTATTTTTAAATGGTTGGATCATTCCCTTCCTCTCTGGCGCCTTGTGCTCCTCATCTGTATATTTTAGAGACTAGTGGAATTTTCTAGAACTGGTTTCTTTTGACTTGGAGGTGGGCTTGAGATTTAAAGAGCCACATGCCAGCTCTGTCCACGGGCATCAGAAAAGCACACATTTTGTTTGCAGGCAAAGTAGAGCTCAGCCCCACGCGGGGGTGCTGGAATGCACTGGAGGTTTTTAAAAAAAGAGGATATGGATATTTACTGGAGACTCGTGTCCTGACAGTGCCTTGAGGCCTGTCTGTGGAAAAGCACTGAGCCCCCTTGCTGCTCCGTGCCCTCCTAGCAGGTCCTCCCTCACCCCCACCGGGAAGAGGCCTCCAGCAGACCTCCTCAACATAATTAGAAAAGACATGCTAGGCTCTCTATCACTTTTAAAATATTAATTGTGGCCATTGAAGTCCCAGTCCAGGAATGTGGACTCTGCTCTCAGGCGGAAGCCACTTCAGGCCTAGCGGGGCTCCCGAGTCTACGCCTTGGAGGCACCTGCAGACTGACGGAGACTGGGGAGGATCGAAAATACACTGAAGGGCAGGATGGGGCTGAGCAGAGGGCGGACGGGGCGCCGCTTGCGGCCTGGACATTCCAGCAGTGTAGGAATCTGGCCAGCTCCATTGGCAGAGGCCCTTCAGATCAGAAAGTCTCTTAAGCATGTTTACACGCAATAACCGCGCTCGCTAACCGTCTAGACCTGCTGGATCGATCGGCTTCTCTTTGTAGGTCACTTACCAGGCTCACTGAGGAGTGGGCTGCGCCGCCTTCGTGTGCTGTTGTGCAGCGAGCACGGGGCCGGTTCTCTGTAGAGTGGGCAGATGGGTAAAGGGCGGTCCCAGAGCCCCCCGTGGCTTTTTCAGGTTGCAATGCTGCAGGGCCTGGGCCAGGTAGAGCTGGGGGGCCGGGAGACTGGCAGGCCTCCCAGCCCCCCATGAGTCTTCACTCGTTGGGCTGTCTCCGGCATCATCCTGCCTCTGCAGTCACTCATCCTCTGTAGCCGTTCTGCCGTCACCGTCCTCTGTGACGCCGCCCTTATAGCCCCCGCCCTGCACGTGTCCACCATCGGGCTCGCGTGCCCGCGCCCAGCTCCCAAGCGCCTCCTGCATTGGCACAATCAAGGCCGCAGGTGATAGCCACAGAGGCCAATGACGCAAAAGCCTGACCATCTCGTTTACCCCACGCATGGGCAAAACTGCAAGGACATTTGGTTACCTGTCCCCTTGGCCCCATCGTGGGACAAGTAGTGCTGGCCGAGAGGTGACACCTCCAAGGGTCTAGAAATGAGTTTTACTTTAGCAGTTAATGAGGGGGGGGATGGGCTCTTTGAAGAGGATTAGATTTTGACTGTTGCGTCTCTATCTGCAAATAATTCTGGATGGAACTTGATGACAGGTCTGCAGCATCAAGTCTTGATCATCATAGTAATTGACGGTTGATGTTCTATTCCCTCTTGAAAAGAAGCCAGCTGCCCCTCTGCTCAATACAAAGGTTGACTGAGGGCTGCAGGGTCCATTTGCTTGTGTTATTATCACCAGTTTTGGGATAAAACGCCAAAAGGAGACTTTAACCTTTTAAAAATTTAAAAGGATTATTTTTTAAATCTTGAAGAATTTGGAATCCAAGATAATCAGCTTGATGCGGACTGGCTGTGTGACCCATTGACCGCTACTGATGGCTTAGGAGCTGTTACATTCAGCTGCGTTCAGCCTCACACACAGCAGACACTTGAATGGATCGGCTGAATTAATAAAGAATGTGCTAGAAGTGTTAAAGTGAGCAGTAGATCTTTTCAAAGGCTCCTATTTTATCAAAGTAAATGTGATGCTTAAAGCAAAATCTGAAAAGTGTCTACTTCGTAACCCTTGGTGTTATTTTGCCTTTTCTCTGACGTGTTGCATCATTGGGAAGCAAGAGCATCCGTCAGTATCTTGGATGAGGAAGTCAAAGGCTCCCCTTCCAGAAAGTGAGGTTTCCATTTGTCGGCTAAATACAGTCAGTGGGGAGCTGCTTCTGCGGCAAGAACGGGGCTCACCCCAGATGAGGACTGACTGGAAGAAGTACTTACCTTTTACATAGGTCCTAGAGCATGAACTGAAGAGGAGAGGCTAGAAATGCTTCTTTTTAGATGGGTGCTTGAGATGGACGTAGAAGAGTAACACGGAGTAAGCCAGCTTCGTTGCTGTTTTAGTGCCACGTGGCTAACAAAGCTTTTGAATTCATTTTTGTTCTTCCCTGGAGAGAAAGGGCCCTTCTTCCAGCCAGGCAGCCTGCCCCTCTGCAGTGTGCAGACAGGAGTCAGGAGCCTTCCAGGTGGGGTTAGGCGGGGCCTCTGGAGGAGGAGAGGGGTCTGGTCCAAGGCCATCCACTCCTTCCCAGAAGCCTCGGGAAGGTGGTGACTCTCCACCATCTTTCTTGTTTACAAAATGGTCTCTTCCTCTCTGGCTTGCGGGCCTCTGGCGGAGATACACCATTCAGCCAGCACAGAGCCCACCGAGCGCTTGCTTCAGTCCCAGTTGTGAGAGCGCAGCGGGTCTCTCAGGTGGTGCAAGCTGGGGCGCCCCCACCTGGTGGTGAGGCTGCAGCCACAGGAGGGACCTGGCTGTACCCAGGAAGCACCTGAGATAGGAAAAGAGTTTCTGGTTCTTACCACACTGCCCTGGAATAGGGACACTGTGAGGACCTTCCACTAACCTTCAGAGACTGCAGAAGTGGGGGGGGGGGGGGGCGCCCGCTGTGTCCTTTCCAGAGGCCACTTTCTTTGTTGGATCCCTTTCCCACCTGATTTTCTCTTGGCCCCCAGCCCTTTGCGAAGGGAGGGAGCTGTGTGAGAGAGCAGATGGCTGAGCCTCAGGTCCTTGTAATATCTGAGAGGTGAATTCCAGACAGCACCACTCTGGATCGCCCCCCTCCCCCCCCCACCCCTGTCAGCAGTGAGATGCTGGGTTTCTTTGCCCCAGTGTGAAAAGTACGTGGAGAGGGGTCTGGGATGTGCGTGCCGAGGACAACAGGCAAGTCAGCTTTGGCTGCTTTGTATTTTCTCCTGACTTGACTTTTTGGTGCTTTCTGGGCCCCTACAAGGGTCAGGCCCAAGTGGGTCTGTTGGCCCCACAACCGGGAGAAATCAGTGCTTTCCCAGCTTCGTGGAAAATTCCAGTTTCTCTCTTTTCAAGGCTTTTATTTTTTCTCTCAGTTACACCCCTGAGTGGTCAGTGTATTTCAGCGTGGAGCCCGCCTGGCTTTCTGGGTTCAGAGTCCTGCCACTCGGTGCTCTCCCTGAGGCCTTGTCAGAACTGCGGCCACCATCGCGGGGCACCGGCGCAGGCTGGGACCAAGGGGGACGGACTGAAGTCTCAGGCCAGCATCTAGGCTTTGCCTCAGGCTCCAGCTTGTGGACATTTAAAGACTGAGATGAGGCCAGAGTGCCGAAGGAGAAAGCATTGACCTGTCACGGCAGTTGGGCTCACCTGGGCTATTCCGTTGGGTTAGGGAAAGAAGGAAGCCACCCCAGTATTGCTTGCGCTAGGTTTTTCTCAACTTTCTGTACACACAGGCTTGGTGTTTTTTTTTTTTTTTTTTTTTTTTTTTTTTGTTATTGTTGTTTTTTAAAGGGAAAGCAAGTAGCTTTTAAAATATCTGCTGCTTTGGGCCACAAAATAACTGCTGTACAGTTGACATGGTTGTCTTATTTCACTTAATCCCAGCTGAAAACTGGTGTGTGTGTGTGTGTGTGTGTGTGTGTGTGTGTGTGTGTGTGTAGGGTTCCATGTTAAAGATGAGGGGCTGCTCCTTGGACAGCTATAACCTGCACCAGGTGAGCAAGTTACAGATCAGTGCCCATCCTCAAGGCCTAAAGACTTGTTTATTTTCATTTTAAGTACGTTTGCCTTTGAGAACGCTGAAATGAATCTAAATATTGACTGAAATACCAAAAAGGCAGCTACTTCTTTGATGACTTTGTTGATTTCTTTTCAATAACTAATTTTATGGGAATAAAAAGAAATACTACCTTCACTAAAAGCAATGGCTTCACTAGAAGAGTCCATCACTCTTCAGTGGCTCTGCATCCTTGAAGACCTCTCTCATGCACTTACAGAGACAGACTCAAAGATAACAAGTTGTTACACATCAGGGCAATGGAAACAACACTTTGTAACTTTCCTTTTCACACCAATATGCAGTGGATACTTTTGTTGCTCTTCAGTTCTCATTTTAAATGATCGCCTAATTTATTTCATCAGTCTCTTGTTGGTACATAAAGATGGTGTTACTTTTTCCCTCCCCGCCTTAAGCAACGTTATGATGAAATGCATATTTTCCAACTCAATCTCTGCTCAGATGCTGTTTCCTTGGGGTACAATGCCAGAAGTAGAAACAGAGTCCAAGGCAATCTACCTTTTTAAGTTGGAATTAACCCAAATTGCCATTTAAACCTTAAGAAAACACTTTTATTGAAATCCGCACATAAAAGTGTGTACTTAGTTACCTTCACATTTGGCTGCTTTTGGGAGAAGTATGTTCACACCTCCTCCCAGCCAACAATCAGTCCGGTGGCAGTCAGCAAGCCAGCCAGATGGACAGCAGACTATCATCTTAATTATTAATAAGGCTGATTTTGGACTCCTCTGACGTCCACACAGAACACACACTGAGGCACAGGCCTCCCCAGTGCGGCTGGGGCTTCTGCCCTGTGGAACTGGAGACAGGAACAGACGCAGGCTCAGGCAGGCAGCCCCGGGAGAGAACAGAGCAGGCCTTCCTGGTCACAGACTCCTTCAAGGCACCAGTGAGGGGCTCTCTCCCATGTGGGAAGTGAATGAGGGTGGAGGAAAGGCCAGTTACTGCCAAGAGCACAGAAGTGCTATCTTATTGGCCAGACTATGTGGGAGGGAGCCGGGGGGATGGGGTTATCTCCTGAGTCACAAACTCTGATCAGATTTGCTCTGATGCAGGCCAAGAACAGCAATAGTAAATACACATGTGTGTGTGCATACAAGCACACACCAAGACTACATGTATATACACATGCACATTCACATACATGCAAACACGTGCGCTACACAGATGTAGGTGGACTCATACACAGGCACAGAGACACACGCTCACGGATGCATGCACACACTCATGCACGCACACACACACACAGAGCCTGCAGTTGTGCAGAGCTCTTTTGTGAGGTCAGAAGCCCAGGGTCCAGTGCTGTGCTTCTGAGCAGCTGTGTGTGCATCTGCCCTTTTCTTAACCTCTCTGAACCGAGGGTTCCCTGTAACACAGATTCCACCTCTCCTACTTGTGAAAAGATTCAGTTGGTATTGGTGTTTTTGGAAGCGCCCGGATGCCTGAGAATTACTGGGTAGTTCTTGAAAAGGCTGATTTGTGCCCCTTTCAGATCTCCTGATCCAGGTCATGTTCTGCTCTTATAACAAGTCACCTTCAGACTTACTGAGGTGCACTTTGGGAAACACTGATACTGTAGCTGATACTGAGGCTTCAGTGAGCTGGAAAACTTGCTCTGTGCTCACCTGGAGGCAGAGGATCAAGACGGTGGTCAGGTGCCTTGGCCCCTGCCCTACCCCTCATGGAGGGCCCTGCAGTGCTGGTCAGACTTCAGACTTCCTTCACTACCAAGTAGAACCCACATTCCTTAGCATTGCTTTCAAAACTTTCCACAGTATGGAACCACACACCTCTCAAGCCTGACCTTACTGTTCACAATTCAGCTACATTCCCTGACCTACTCCCTAATCCCTTCCCCAATTCCCTGCCAGCAAAATGTTCATCCTTCAAGGTCTAGGCTGAGTGACACCTCCTCCAGGCAGCCCCTCCTGATGCCACCACCAGCTAAGCCAAGTGCTTGCTCCAACAGTTTCCATAGGATAGGATCATATCATCCCCCTGTTCCACATCTATAATAGTTGGTTGTCTCTGTGTCTAATCACTTAACTGTTATCAGTTCCTTCAGGGCTGGAAGTATCTTTGGGTCTCTGTTGCTCAGACCCTGTTGTGTACCACCTGATACAGAGCAGGCTACTCTCCAGATGTTTGTGGTATAAACAGAAGACATTTTAAAGCTTCACTGAGGGAAAGCAAGAATACCAGTTGTCAATTCATATTTAAATGGAGAGAGATTAAAAAGTACAAACTCATACAGGATTGCCAACCTGAAATTGAGCTTAGAAATGGTGTCAGCTTAATGAATTACAGTGTCCAGAAACTGGACGTTTGCTAGAAGTCCGGAGCATGGAGCACAGACCGGGGTCTGTTCCGAGCACTGCATGTACAGCAAGTCACTGAATCCCCGCAATACCCTGGTGATGTCCCACATGTCTGTGGTGACACATGAGGTGACTGAGGCACAGAGAGCATAGGCAGCAACAGTGGCACAGAAAGGGCTGAAGATCTTGTAAGACAGACTGGACAGTGGAGTAGCAGATAAAGTGGGCATGTGCTCAATCACATATCCTGTACATGGCAGTTTTCTCCTGCCAGCTCTGCCATGGAATGCAGAAGATGCTAGAGAAGTAGAGCCAGGGAATTTCTCATGAAGAAGCTGCAAATGATTTTTGCCTTACAGGAGCTTTGTGAAAATAAAAGGGGACAGTCTGCAAAAGCATACATTTCTTTTGACCTTATTCTTGGAAGTCATAGCTGTTAGAGAGCCGGAGGTCAAAGGCAACCAGTTGGATGTAGTGAAGGGAGATGCATAGATGGTGAAACCCCTAACCTATGATGAGGGCAGGGTTATTAGTGGAAGTAATAAATTTGCAGGAGCAAGTTTTGGGACGCTTGTGTCCATGGCTTAGCCTCAGTGCCTTGCAAGATCACATACCTGTGAAGTTATCTGCACCTGGGTGAGGAGCCTCTGTGGAGTGATGAAAAGATATTGCACATTGCCCAGGGTGAGGGGAGTAATGGCATGCTGGCATGTCCTAGTCTGGGGGTGCCCATGGCATGCCCCTTTATGATAGGCTGTGCGTTTCAAGGCTGTGGAGTGAATCCCACCAGCCGTCCCCCATTTCCAGTAAGGAAACCAAGGCACTAGCCCCAAAGTTTCATAAGTGACAAAACTTACTTAGAATCTAAGCCAGTATTCCTGATTCAAGAGCTGGGACCCCCAATGTCCACTAGTTTCTGCCTGGAAAAGGTGTTGAGAATAATTCTTAGTCCCTGGCAAGAAAGAACTTTGAGGATGAAAAGCATCCGTTATGCTTGTGTTTTATTAAACAGTGGGAATGATTTGGCTTTAGTGGTGGCTTAAATAGCAGGTTCTAAGAATACTTGAAAATTGTCCCCTGGTTCATTCAACACTTATATAACCATGTGATTGCTCAATGGGGTCTTGAAAACTCCTGGGGAATATTTGTTCCTTGGATGTATCTGACATGTTTTGAAAAAAATGGAGCATTTTTATGGGAATTCTGATTGTTCACTTCTAGGGGTGCGGTGTCCCCAAGTCTTGAGGACTGAATAGATCAATCACGTAGCTATGTAGCCAAAGGTTTTGTGATTCTTGGAATCTCTTTGAAAAATTCGGTTGCCTCCTTATTCCGTAAGAACATTTGCAGGGAGAAATCTGCCAAAGAGTGTTCTTTGCACAATAAGCAATTAAAATGTGGTGTGCGATGCTTTTTTAGAAGCTCTTAGTGGTGATTTTTGCGGTAGCATGATGTTAGGTTAAGGAAGAGAAATTAGTTTAGAATTAACTGGAATTGTTATCATTCCTGAGAAATTGTGACAGTGGGTTTCCTTTAAAAGTGAAGAAACTTTTCTCATTGAGGAAAGACTCATTAGGAGCAAGCTTCTTTCTTGCCAAAGGAAATGTGTTTATTTTTTTTTCTGGGGCATTCTTTTTTAAAGTAGTGTATTTTTCAAGAAGTTGGGAAAGCTCATTAAAGATCAGAAAAAAGTAAATAGAAAGTTCTTGTTTTTCTATCACTCAGATAAAAAAATTTTTTTAATGCGTGGAGTATATATACGTGTACAAACATATACGTGTTTTCCCTGTGCTTTTTGCATTTATAATTCTATACAGGGAACCCATCAGGTTATTTTATTGCATTTTTTTTTCATGAAAATATTGCATACTCATCTTGCCGTGTGAATAGCTCTATATAGATCTGTATCACCATTAAAATTAATGGCTTCATACTTAATAGCTATAAAGAGATTTCGGTTTACTCATTTTATCCTCGATTATGGCAATGAAGGTTTTTGTTATTGCTTAAACTGCTAAAATGAGACCTTGTTAAAAATCTATATTTCTGTAGAATATATTTTTATAGGTTATGTAGATTTAAATTGATTGTAGAGGTAGGTCTATTATAATCTATTTAAGTAGAAGCTTATAGAAATACATCATAAATATCTATCTGTACATATTTATGTGACTTGTTTGTCCGTATCTTTCCTGATGCCTGGAAGCTTTTTATTTATGCAACATATTTACCATTTTGATCAACTAGACTTCAAATAATAATGGTTGAAAACCATTCACCAAATTTCTGGTTATTTTTCTGTTTTTTAACAACAGAATTGAGATGTACCTGCTGGGTATTGTATAAACAACTGACTAACACGAGAGCATTTCACTTGGTTGGTATGAGTTTAGGAGAGGGCACGCTGGTGAAGCTCTTTTAACCCTTGTGGGCTTGGACAGGAACCAGATAGGCCTTTTCATGCCAGTGTACTCATCACAAGAAGCCTGTATCGTGGGAGCCGTCTCTGAACTCGCCCTTAGGTTCAGGGTTAGCCAGCTTTTCCCGGCAGAGTGCAGACAGCCACCAAAGAGTGCTCATTTCAGGAAGCATTAATTGTTCAACTCCTAAGTACTCATTGAATTGGAGTGACGATTTGGAAAGCACCCATGCTTATCCACATTGTGGATCCTGACACAGAAGCCAGTGCCCGCTCAGGGAGCCCACACAGGGAGGCACCCGAAGTCCCACTGGATCACACCCCAGAGGGACAGACACCAGCCTGGTTTCCCTGGATCTGGGAAACCGTCACCGCAGACCCAGGGCTCGGTCTACACCTCTGCCCTTCATTCCTTCTGCTTTCAGTCCAGTGTGACCCACTAGAAGTTTGGGTGAGAGGAACTCTCTTTATTGGGGATAGGTGTTTGGGTCGGGCCAGGAAAGTTGCTAAATAGATAATGTTTTAATTAAAAGATTATGCATATTAAGTAATCTAAGACTGTTTCAGAAACCCCAGAACTATGGAGAAATAAAGTGAGTGAAAACATCACCAGGAAGCATGTCAGATGGATCCGTTGATAAGCATGGCTGCCAGGTTGGCCAGTGCTGGTCAGAAAGAAGGCCCAGAGGCTGACCCTCCTCTCTTATTTGGGTGGGACATATGTCAGGAGCCCCTCCCCCCCCAAACCTTTGCCCATGCGACGTCTGCTCTGTGTGCCTTCAGGCCCCGTCGTGAGTGGTGGTGGTCTGGAGCGTTGACTGCCATTGGTGTGGGCAGGCAGAGTCAGGGTGTTGGGAAGGCGGACGGGTGGGCCTGGGTGGCCACAGCCCGAGTCTGGGCATGCCGACTTTGACCTGCCGCCTCCATGCCCTTCCTCACAAACCTTTTGGAAACGGTCCTGAAAGGTGGAAACCCAGCAGGAAACAACTCCTTTGAAAATGATGTCTGTCCCGCACAGTAGAAGCGCTTGTCAGGATCCGTGGAGGGGGTCCCTCACCTGCAGGTGAAGGCCATGCCCAGGCAGAGCTGTGGCTTCAGGCGCCAGCACCCATGTGGGGCGCCCTTCACCACGCGTAGGAGGCTCACGCCCAACGTAGCAATGCAGGAGCATGTCCCCTGATCTTATGAGGGGTCTTCACCTATTTGGGAAAGTGTTCAGAGAGGAAGTGCTTCAAAGAGAAAGTCTCCCCTCCTCCTACCACGGCTGGACAACAGAAAGGACTGAAGCCTCCTGGCAGCAGATGGCAATTCAGGGACCGCTGAGATGTTTATTTTTCATTAGCTTGTTTTGTTCATGGTGTTTTAGTAAATTCGATAATGTGTGTGTTAGGAAATGCTTGGCTACCTGAGGAAAAACAAATGTTAACAGGCTCTAAAGACAATTTCTGTTGTTGCTCATTTCCTGGTGGGGAAATACGTGCATGGAGGCGGGCACGTCACTCACTGGTCCCAAGGCCTCGAGCAAGGCCCTCTGGGAACAGGCTTTCTTGTCTGGAAGTGGCGATAACAGTGGTTGTGCAGGCACCGAGGGTGTGCGGGCACTAATCCCTTGTTTGAAAGCCTCAGGGCTGCTGGGTGCCAGACCCTTGAGCCGAGTGCAGAGGGAAGCATGCCCGCTCTTCCTCGGCGCCTCTACTGTATTGGACACGTCAGCACTGACCCCAGTGCTCTGGCCAAGGAGGGCTTCCTGTTCTCAGTGTGAAGCAAGGGCGGATGCATGGGGCAGGGAGGAAACGCGCCCAATCCTGCCTCCCTGGTCCGGGGGCACCTGTGTGTACTCTGGTAACAGGGGCACAAGGCAGACCTGGCACGCCCCGCCACACCCCGCGCCAGGCTTGGCTGGACTCACGGCTGCGAGAGGTCTGTCCGCAGAGACCCACCCACACCTTGTTCTGCCTCACCCCCTTCTCCAAGGCGTTCCCAGAACCCCTTGCCCACACATGGCTCATTTTCAAGTCATGGGTCAGCTCCAGGGTCACGGACTCAGCCGCACGGTGGTTGGCTATTCAGGGGGCTCATCACAAGGCTTGCCCTGCTGACTTTCTCTTTCCAGTGAGGGAGGAGGAGTCTATTCACTCACTCAGCTGACATTTATTCAGTGACGAAGACTTTATGGGGGTCCACTCCATGTATTCCCCAGTTCACTCACCTGAAGTGCCCTGTTTCCTGGTCTCCAGGATGTGCACGGGGGTAAGAGCCCTCACCACAGGCAGTTTAGAGCATTTCCATCCCCTCTAAGAATGACCCTTTAGCTCCCTACCCCTCACCTCCAGCCAGGTCTAAGCAACTGGACGTCTGTTTCTCTCAATAGATTTCCCTGCTCGGGTCACGTTATGATGTGTAGGCATGTGGAGATAAACGTAGCATGGAGTGGATGCACATGTGCTGACTTAGGCATAATACCCAACGTATGCATGCGTATATGTGTAATAAACACAGCGTGTGCATTGTCTCATGTAACGTACAGTTCACGCATGCATATGTAACACAGTGTGTAGGTATATTCATAATACAGTGTGCAAGTATGCATGTGTAACATAATACACAGGGCATGCAGTTGTGTGCATGTAACAATACACAGGATATGCATACGTTTCCATAACAGGTAACACACTGCACATATACCTGCAGACACAGTATAGAGCGTGTGACATGTGCACACATACGTACATAATATATAATACATGAGTGCGTCATACACACATAATATATAATACATGAGTGTGTATGCAAATGACTGTGCTATATATATGAATATGTGTGTACACATTTTACATAAATGTCAGCACATTTGCATGGTTAATGATTTAGACTACATGTCCCCACGTGGACTGTGGCCTTTGTGGCCAGCTGCTCTCATGGGTCAGGTGAGCCCGGTCCGGCCGTGTGGTGCGGGTCTCCTCCCTCCTCCGCAGCGGTCAGGGCTGCATGTCACTCCCAGGGCTCCGCCCTGTTCCCTGCTGCGGACCTGTGCATCAGCCGAGTCTGTTGGGGAAGAAGGAAGTCCGAGCCAGTTGACCGTCCATGTCTTCAGGTCAGTGGTGAGAATATTTTCATAGCAGGCCGCTGTCATTTGACACTGCCCGCGGCTCACCGTATGGGAGCGGCCCACTGCCTTCCCTTGCCGCCTGGGACCACAGGCTGTGCCTACGCCTGGCGTGATGCTTATGGTCACGGCGGACGCCTCCCAGTGCAGCTGAGACCTTGCTCGCTGCGCCTGCTTCTCGTCGGAGCTTGGCCATGTCTCTGCTGCAGTCTCCCGAAGCCTTAGCGTTGGAAGCGACCGCTGGCACTGCCATTTTCATCCGTGTGCGTGGACATTTGCACACACAGCACCCTTCTGCGATCCACTCGCAGGTCTGCCCGCCTGACACACAGCAGGGGCCCGTGACCGTGTGCCCAGCCCACGTCCCGTGAAGCGTAAAATGTTCGCTGTGAACACATGCTGGTGCCGTGCATTTTCTCCCCACGGTGGGCGGTGCGTGGTGTCTCGTGTGCTTGGGATTGCTGGCTGGACGCACAGGGACCCCCGAGACTGCTGACATCTGGCTGCTGTGTCCGTGTGGCGTTTCCGTGAGAGCAGATGACTCAGCATTCAGGAATACAGCCTCTCTTTGGCTGAGGGGTTTGGTTCTTTGCCATGTAGGGTGCCTACAGGGAACACAGGACCCCGGGGGCTGGCCGCACAGTGGCAGTGGGTGTGTGACCCAATGTGTGTGATTCTGGTCATGTGATCCCAGGGTGTGTGATCCTGGTGTGTGTGACACTGGTCTAGTGACCTCTAGTACACGTGACCCCTGTGCATGTCATCTGGAGTGTGTGACGCTGTGTGTGCGCAGTGGAGCTTGGCCGTGGCGCTGCCATTTGATCCTGGTGCCTCTGGCCCTGCTGTGATGCTGGTCATGTGACCCTGTGCATACACAGTATAGTGCACACACCTGGGCTCATCGTCACTCCCTCACTGGAGGTGTGCTCCATGCTCACCTCTGGCGTCCTGTCGCCTGGCCTGGCCCTGCCCAGCCCCTGGGGAACCCTGCTGTCGCCTCCCCTCTATTAGGCATCGGTGCAGGATGCTCTGTTTTAAGCCCAGATGTGTCCTGTGTCTGTCAGTGATGGCGCAGTGGTGACCTCTGTGAGCACATGCCTGCTCATCACATGGGCATGTTCTCAGGGGCCTGATGGCACAGGCCTTCACTGTCCCCACGGGTGCGCAGTCATTGACGTGGAGAAAGAGGTGGGCAGGTGGAAACTTTGTCCAAGCATCAGCCCCGTCTGTGCCATTCTGAACTGGGGGGGCGGCGGCCAGCTACATAGCCCTACAAGAGGGCTGCCATGTGGAACAAGTGGCAGGTGGAGAGCGGCCTCAGAGGGCGCAATTCATTGGCCTCGGTTCGGCTCCTCCCGGGAAGCGTGGCATCTGATGGTGCGAAGGTTCTGGGAATGCTGGTTCGCAGTGGTTGAATTGCCTCCCCTGGAGGGATCCCACCAGGCTGGGCTATTCCAGGCAGCTGCCCCCTCACTTCTGAGGCTGTGCCATTTTCTCCTCAGTAAGCGGCATCCAAACCCTCCCTGAAAGGCAGAATAGCCAGGCCAGCATGTAGTTGCCCCCAGCGAGTCTCCCTTCTGTGTTACCAGCCTGTCCCCTCAGTGTGCAGGGGCCTTCCTGCTGAGGGGCAGGAGTAGTGTGCATGATGCCCAGGTCCACTTGGGACCCAGTGCTGCCTGGGTCTCTGCAGTCACCCAGGAGTCTCTCTTGGAGGGAGGCTGAGGGTGCTTGGTCCCCTCACCTGCAGTCCCATCACTCTGGACTGAGGTTTCTGAGAAGAGCCTGGAAGACCTCGGGCCTCCCTGCGTAAAGCCCATAGGGCAGTGCTGGCTGGTGAGCAGGGCTGGGCTGCAGCTGGCCGCACGCTGCCTCCTGCTCAGGCCGGAATGAGAGGCCTGCAGCTTCCAGGGGCTGTTTTGCTTGTTACTGTGCTGGAGAAGGCTAATGATGGAATCATAAAAGGAACCATTTTTGCCTGATAATCTGAAATTAGATTGAGGCCTTGGGATATGGAAAATGTGATAAGCTTATTAGGAATGCAACCTGGAGAAAAAGTACTTAATAACTGCAACTTATTTCTGGCATTTTTTGAAAATGGTTAAGAGGAGGAAAGAGCGTTTTGCTTACGAGAAAAACATCCAGACTTTGAAACGTCATTCTTTGTATTTCCTTGCTGGATTTTACTGTCACCATTCTGAATTCATGCAGCTTGCACCCCTTCTTCCAAAACAAACCCCAAGGAAAACAAATGTTTTAAGTATAGCCATGTAAACTGAGGCCGGCAGGTTGATGAGAGAGTTTTTTCAGTTCAACACATTTTCAGAGAAAATTTTCAAAGAAAATTTGGGTACCTTACAACCAGGCTTGTTGGTTCACAGTCTGATCAGCCAGACAAAGGCAGCTTTTGTTCGCCTGATACTTAGTGTTTCAGAACTAAAAGATTCTGTACGGTATGGAAGGGGCCAGTCAGGTTATAGACTTTTCTTCCATGTCAGTAAGTCTTAGAACTTTACAGACTTGGAAAAGTAAAGACGGGTGGTTCACGAACATCTCCCTAGACAGTATTAAATCCTGGTGGAAAGGGGACTTTGATAAATGAGATGCATTCAACTTTATACGTTCTCAAAAATTTCTGCTTTCACACTCTCCCCATCTTACGGTCTTGTTTATTATGTTTGGAGTTTCCGTGTAGAACTACATGTGTTAATTAAGCAGATATTTTCAAAAACAGCCAATTCGGTACTGGAGCATCAGGGTTTGGAGGTTCCTGGGCCTAGAGCACAAGGCCACTCATTCCAGGGATAGATGACGCTGCTTCTATCGGCCTGTTTGTTGTACATGTCGATTTCAAACGCAGTAATGGGTGATTTACACAGTGTGCTTAGTAATAGCAGCCAGCATGCCTTAATTAAGAAAACAGCTCAGAAATACCTTCATTCTTGTTTGCCATTTTAAGAAAGAATGCTGGCATGGGTATAATTTAGTTCTCCTGCCCTTAAGGATTTTTCTACTCTTTGGTGGCTTGAGGCTTTGAATCAAGTGTCAAGGTCTAGTAATGGCAGACTGACCTCTGCCTCGCTGTCTGGAATCAGAAGTGAAAACCTCCTTTGACTTTTCTGTTCTGCTTGTGTTGATATGAAATTATATGTTTACAATTCCCCAACTGAACCTGTGTTCATAACAAGCGCGTGTCTCAGACCTGCGCGAGTAATGGACCAGGCCACGTCCCGGGGGAGGGGGCGAAGGTTCACCTGTGCCAGGTTTACCTGTGCCAGGTGTCTGCAGTCTCTCCACCCCAGAGCATATTAGGGTCCTCTTCCCAATTGGAATCACTTACCCCTCGTTTTCATTTTGCCCTCAGACTTGAAAAAGTGAGTATTTGCCCATCCGTTCATTTTGTGTGGTCTGAGTTATAAAAATGCCCCTGCTGATCTTTCCATATGAAAAACATGTTTTTCATTTGTGGAAACGTGTGTGTGTGTGTGTGTGTGTGTGTGTGTGTGTGTGTACACATATGCATGTATATATATTTATTTTTTGGCTGGGCTGTCTTTTGTGCTGCTTTAAATTAAAAGCAAATGTACTTCCCTCCCCTTCCTGCTTGCTTTTCCCACCCCCCATCTTTGCATGTTCCAATTACAGAGTTGTGAAAATAAGTCATCTTTCGGCTTTTGTTACTTTAAAACAGCTATCGGTGATGTCAGAGTCAACACTAAAAGCATTAAGAATGCTGGCAGAATGTAATGCGGCTGCAATCCAGCATGATGCTGGAAATGGGGTTGAGAGCATAAAGGCTTTCCATATTCCCAGGGCGCACAACTGCTTGCGGCCTTGGCTTTGATCTCTTCAAAGGCTGCTGCCTCTCCTAGATGGAGAGACTTGGCTGCCACTCGCTTGCATTGAAAAAAGGCAGAGGTCTCTATTCAGGCAGAAATCAATCACTGTGCAGGAACAATTATGTGTAATTCAACCATCATGAAAACAGGGCGAGATTACGGGTTTGTTACCTGAGTGACTGTGGGGGGACGGAGCTCCGAGAACAGTGGGGTCCTGCTGACATGCCACATCTCGATGACAATTATAGACACATGAATGATGTGGCGGGCGGGGGGGCCACGGTGACAAACGCCGGGCACGCTGTCCAGCAGAGCAGAAAATGAGGATACAATTGGGAGATGATGTTTGCATATGTAACCATATTTCAGCACGCCGAGCAACTTCGGGGAACAGACCCACAAAAAGTCCCGTGGGATTCTGCCCTGGTGCAGACTGGCGGGAGAGTTGGCTGCCGGCTGGAGGAGGGGGGAACACGCGTGAGCACCTGGGAGTCGCCCTGGAAGAGAAAGGACGCAACCTTCGGGTGTTTGCTAAGTTGGCGTGTGTTTCTGCTGACGCCAGGCTGAAAACACGGCTACGTTTCCCCCCTAACGTCCGTCGAGTGTGTCTTTAAACATCTCAGGGGGCGAGAGCAACCTTTTTGCTTTGAATGCGTTAACCTGCCTCCCCAAAAGCCCGGCGTTCTTTTCATCTTGATTGAAGGCCTTTGGGGAAACGATGCTGTCCCTGGGCCGACTTTCCCCTGCTTTCGACTGTTAGATTTTTTCTGAGGCAGCCCTGAGAAATGTGCTGAAGTTTCCTTTCATTGTGAACAAAAGCAGGGCCTTTTTCCCAGGTAGGAAACCACTTTCTGCTTTACGCCGACGTGTATTTAATCTCCGCGCCATGGCACGCCGAGCCGAGCGGAGGCATGTCGTTTCATTTTAACTCGCTCCTGTCACCTAACAAAGACGTCGGACAGCCCTGTGCTTTGCCAGCTCCCCCAGCTGAGGCTGGGGGCTCCCGAGGGGGCAGGCGAAATGGGATGAAAACCTGGAGGGCTGGTTCTAGAATGCCTTGCCTGTGCTCAGCTTGCTACCCAGGCCCGGGTTTACCTTTCATGCCGCTCTAGCATCGACATCAGAGGCGTGAGAGCTGCTTTGAGTTACAGAGCTTCAAACAATAAGTCAAAACAAAAAATCAATCCCCTCCAGGTCCCTGGGTGCAGTTATCGAGAGATAAAAGAGAAAAATAAAGTTATGCCAAAGCAGAGAGAGGAAAGGAACGGCAGAGCCAAGGAGACTCGGAGGACAAGCGCTGAGTTGAAGTGGGCCTCGCGTGAGCCAACATCAAGGAATTTGTATCTTATCAAAAAGTTTTGGGGTTGCCAGTTCTTTTCCAACTGGATCCAGTCCGCCCCAGGGCTGCCTGGGGCATCGCTTCAATAAACTTGCGTCCCCTCCCTCTTAAAGAGAGCCACAGAGGAATTGGATTGCATTTCACTCGAGGTATAAAACTTGCCACAGACTTCAACAGCAAATTAGGGGGTGCAGTAATCCCCTGATATTTTGAATATAAATTGAGGGGAGGTTTTTTTTTGAATGTTTATTGAAAGCTGTAGATTTACATGAAAAGTGAGGCAAATCTCTCTAGCGGGTGTTCTTTCTTTAAGCTGAATTTCTAAGGAGAGCTGGAAAGCCCCCGTGAATTCTTCCCGAGGTAAAGAAATCTGTGTTTTTCCTCCGTTTCTTGTGGGTAATGTCAGATATTTGGGGGGATTAACTTCATCTCTCCAAAGCATTTTGGCCAGCATTTTGATATATGAGCCAGAATGTGTTTTTACGAATCCAAATTACAGTTTTTCGTTTTTTAAACAAGGCTTATATTTTTAGATCATCTTCTAGTGACCTTGATTTGCTCAGTCATGGTACAGCTATCAGCATTTCTGAGATGCCCCAAGATGGAGCCCCAAGTTAGTTTCCTTGAAGGTCTTTCATTAAATGCAGCAGAGCTCCTCTCCCTCCCCTGGCACCTCTGTTTCCCTCACCCCCTCACCGGTGAGCCCTGAACCTGTGTTCCTGTCAGAGGCTGCCCTGCATCCGGCCTGCCCCTTGCGGGGAAATCAGCTTCCAGAGTTTACGGGAGAAGGTGAGAGTTAGCTTGGCGTTACAGGACTGGGTGTTTCGCTATTTAAAGAAACGTGTTCTGTATATAAACTGTAGTTCTGCATTGGAGTAAAACCATCATAGCTTTGATTTGCATAGAGCAGATGACTCACTGTTTTGAAAATTAAATAAACTCAAGTGGAAAACAACCCGGCCCTCAGGTCACAGCCTCTGTCTCCTGGTGTGCCGCTCACCAGCAGAACCATGACGGAGCCCTTGCCACTCACCCCAGGCTTAGGGTTGTTTGTTTGTTTTTTTTTTTACTATTAATTCATGCACTTTATTATAAACACTAAAACTTAAAGTATGTGCCATAGGCCCTGAGAGCAGAAGCTTCTCGAAGATTCTAGTTCGTGGAAGGAAGCTGTGGTAGGGAATGGCATTCTGTATGTTTAGGCCTCTGCCCTCCAAGTTTCCCTCAGGCCCAGCTTTGCCAACATCTCCACTCCAGTCTCTCTGCTGTTTCCTATCCTTAATCCCACCCTGTCATCCTTCCAGACTACTGAGGGGATGCGGTTACACACGGCTTCACGTCCACACGCAAGGACACAGGCACAGGAGGAAGGGTGCATGCCTGCACAGGTGCCTTCAGGCCCAGGTGGGAACCTTGGAATTCCTGACATCACAGCCCTCACTTCTGAACTCCTCTCCCAGCCAGTGGCAACTCCAAGGGTGGCGGGGTTGCACTGCAATCTCCAGCAGTATCTTCAGCCACCCGCATAGACCACCTGTGCCAAGTCAAAACCTTCAAGATGCCACCTGCAAGCCCTTCCACCCTGGTTCCTGAGCCCCTTTTATGTAGAAACATGTGTGCCAGGGCTGCTGTCAGGCACACTCCCTGAATGTGCAGGTAATGCGTGTACAGATACGCATGTGCACGTCTGTGTCATGCAGCGTTTCCAGCTCGTGAATCAGATTGCCTGACCTGAATCTCAGCTCCACCCCTTAGTGGCTCTGGGGCCTTAAGCAAGTTCCCTAAATATTTTAATCCTCGATTTCCTTATCTGTGTGACAGGAGCAATATGAGTAGGCCCCGTGGGCTTTATGGAAAGGCAGTACCACTGCAAAGCGTCCTTGACACTGGTGCTAATCAATGTGGCTGCTGCTGTTGATGTTAGAAAAGAGCAAGTCTGTTCTGCACCCAGTTAAAATAGCATTTGCACCTCGTTGCAGACTTTGGAGAGGCACTGTCTCCTCTGTTGATCATTTTTGATACTTGGCTTTCTGCACGTCCTGTCCCCAGCAGCGCCGAGTCCACGGAGGGGTGGGGTCAGTCCTGCATGTCTCAGCTAAGCTAGGATTTCTGGTGAAGATGCAAAAATAGGAGCTTCTTTGTTTTGGCCCCACAGGCTGTTTGTGATCATGGGAGAAGATGTGCCGTTAATAACTCATTAAACTCTTAGGTTTTAGTCACTTGGACTTGAGAAAAACAAAAGTTCACCTTTTATTAAAACCCCTTTTCATATGAAGGAGACCAGCTTATCTTTTGAAGGAAAGCTCAGTGATATGAATGTTCTATTTTGACCTGCTTAGTTGGGCGTAGTCTGCAGGGCAATATGAAGTCATTACTCCAGAATCGTTGCCTATGTCAGCCACTAGCATCTGGAATGGGAAAAAGGGCAAGCCAAATTGACATATTTTGAAGGAAAAAATATGTAGGCGGAGAAACTAATGTGTGATATTCAGGAAGATGGTGGATGAGACCAGCGAGGTCAGATAGTTCGCTTGGGCCATTCCTCTAGGTACAGAGGCTGGGCCACATGGGCCTAATCATCCCACCCCCTGTGCCTTCCCACGCTCCACCATCACACCCACAGGCCAGGAAGCTGCTTGGAAACCTAAGTAAGCCCTGATGTGAAGGTGGCTTTGGTATTTAAAACAGTATTTGCACCTTTTGTTTGGGTGGGAAACCTCCAGCTTCATTTGTGTGTTGTTTGTGGGGGGAAAAAAATTGAAAAAAGCTTAATGGCTTTACTTCTGTTAGTCTCAAAATTGTGTGCTGTTTGAAGAAGTTATTTGGGGAGAGGCCACCAACCGGCTGGGTGTCTTGGAAGACATGGGCTCGGCTTTCTTCTGATTTTAAGGCTTTTAATAGGAGAGTCCTCTGCTAGTTATTTTGCCTTTGTGTTCAGAGGTGTTTTCTGCTCTTGTCTGCCTCCTGTTTTATTTTGTTTTCTACCTGAAAGTTAACCCTTGAAGGGCCGAATGAAGTCTTTCCATCATCACCTTCCAGGGCACCGTGGCACTGCTCGCAGCTGAAACCAGCCCAGTTTCTGTTGGGTTGGTCTGCTTGCTTGACTGATTTTCTTTCTGGATGGGTAAGGAAGAAGTCAGCCTGAGGAATTTTAAAAGGATGTATTTAATCGCACGTCCTGTTTGATGTACAGTTGGGCAAGGGTGGGTGGCTGGGAGGGGGGCAGGGTGAAGCCAAAAAGAAGAGGTTCCTGGGAGCCAGCCCAGGGGCTGAGTGGGCGGAGGGCAGGAGGAATTGCGGGCTCCAAGCAGGTTGGCCCCCGAAGGGCTCAGAGTGGATAATTACTACACTGTAGGGCTCGAGGCAGGCTACAAGTCTCTGCTTGCCTAAAAATCCCTCCCCTGCTGGCATGTCATTGAAGTGTCACTCAAACCCCCACTGGCTCCCAGCTCCAGCCAGCAGAGGCTGTGGACAAAGCAGAGGCTTTGTTGGCTACAGGTCCCTGTTCAAGGCCCTGGCTGAGACCCTGGGCTTGGGCCAGGAAGACCAGCACGATACCTCCCCCGAGGTGGGGCCAGCCCTCTGCCAGAACAAGCCCCTCACCTCTCGCTCCCCAAGGCCCCGGCCCTGCTGGGAAGGGCGCGTGCCCTTGAGGGCCTTCCCTGAGAGAATGGAGTGACCCTCCATTATGTATCTGGAATTGGCGCCCTTCGCCTTCCTCTGGCCCTTTCCACTCTTCCAGGCTAAACGAACATTCTTAGTCCTCACAAGCATTCTGGTTTCAGAGCTCCCGCCGTTCTGGGCCTCCCCCTCCACGCCCTGCTCTCCCTCAGTTCAGGAAAGGCTGGAGTGCGGTCTGCCCAGAGAGCGGAGTTTCCAGCGCGTCCCTGTCTCTGTTCCAGAGAGTTCCATGAATGTAGCTGCGTGTCTTGGCGTTCTGATGACCTGGTGACACCTGCAATTGGTGTTGATTTGGGGCCACTGTCCGCCTTCCTATGTTGGTGTCTGGACCCCTCAGCTTGCAAGGTTGTGCAGCGGTCCATGCTATAACCCTCCTCCACGTCACTGGTCATATTTCACCAAATGCAGTGAACTAGCATTTTCTATTCGTCCTGATTACTTGTTGGAAAGGCAGCCTCTTCATCCTCTGCAAAGGCGTAGATTGATGGCAGTATGTGCTGCAGGGTGAGAACGGACTGTGGGGCCCCACAGCCCGACCCTTATTGGTCTTGTGTGAAGCACTGGGTACAGTCAGAAGCACGGGAGGGTGAGAGAATTCACCAGAGCCAGAGCGGGGAACAGAACAGACAGACTGACGAAATACACTGCTGAGGGGAGCAGCGGGCGGCAGGAGAGGTCTGCGCGCCATGTGGGACCCTTGCCGACGGCTGGGGATCGAACTGGCGCTGCAGAGGCTGTGGGCAGCTTTGCAGCCCAGCGCTCAACCGCTGCGCCACTGGGGAGGCCCAGCAGTGAACTTCTTGAGGTATTAACTTCCTCAATTGTGAAATACTGCTATCTCTGGCTCCTTGGAGCAGTTGTGAGGTGGGAGATCAGCCTGGGCGCCGTCAGATACAGCACTGGCTGCGTGGAGGGCAATAGGACCCGCGCTCTGTTGGCCTCTGCTTCATAAGCACAGAGATGGCATCTGATGTGGTTGGGGGCAGCTTGGCCAAATACCCAGTGCAGCTGAACTCTTGCAGTTTGGGGAACCCATTGAGTATGTGGAAGGGCAGAGCAACAAAGGGAAAGCTGATGCATGTTTTATCAAAGGCCATGCCAGCACCATGTGGGCATCTTGCGTCTGGAATTAACCGAATCTCTCCTTCAGCTGGCAGCTTCACAGGCCTTCTCTAGGATAAGCACCGCCTCTTTGGTCTGCTCTCCTGTGAGGCGTGTTGTTGTACATTTGAACTTCCAGTAAAGACATAGGCCTCTTGGGGTGAGAAGTTGACCTTTTCCTTCATCAGCTTTCATTACACCACACTGGTTGATAATCGTAGCAGAACGGCAAGGTGTGCTGGGGAGGCTACGAGCCCCGTCTTCACTTGGTTGAAGGACCGTGGGTGTAGAAGGACATTGTGCATTGCCAAGGACAACACCATTCTTGTCCATAGTCCTTTGTCCATAAGTTTGGAGCTGAAAGAGTGAGATGTTCTGGGGGTGAATTGGGTGGCAAAATCAGACCCTAATTAATGTGAAGTTATTTGCAGTCTTTACCCCACCCCATGTGAATGCTCCTATGCCTTACTACAAACCTGGACAGGTATCGATCAGAGAGTACCCCCGGGGTCCCACGGAGGGCTTGTGTAATACACAAGTACGCATGCCCTATTACTCTTCTAAAATCTGAAAATTGTATAAAAGCATAGGGTCCGAAGGGTCAGATCGTGGAGCTGTACCAGTGTGTCATTAGGCGTCTTGGGAAGACAAACACCAGCCCGATTTCTGGAAGACTTGCTCACAACTTGACAGTCAGATGGACCTTTCCAGCGTAAGGACACCCGAGACACAGAGCCCCTCCTGGTGGGGGTGTGAGTGCTGCGCCTCCCTCTTTCAAGGATGTGGCCAAGGAGTCGATAGGAGGGAGGACCAGTCAGTTTCTCCCAGTTCTGCTTTAGTAACTTAAAGGGCAGTCGCTTTAGCCCCCGCGCTCTGGAGAATGAGCCCCATAGCTCTGAGAATGAGAACATAAGCTCCACCTGGGGGAGTGGAGCATGCCAGGGAGTGCAGGCCCCTAATGACAGAGTTCCCTGTGATTGCTCTACGTTCTTTCTTGTGTCTCATGATTACCTCCCATGCCGTAGCCATTGTAAAGACGAGCTCCTAAGTACAGGTTGTGCGTGGACTTGCATTTCACGTTGACCTGACCCCCGGTTCTCACAGTGTGGTCCTGGCTCAGCAGCGTCCGGTCCCCTGGGAATCTCCTGCCACGCAAACTTGTACTCCCAGCCCCCACCTAGTGAGAACTCCGCAGGCAGATTCTAGAAACCACCCTCCAGGTGGTGCTTGTCTTCTGCTCAGTGAGCAGCCTGGGGTCCTTCCCATGGAGATGCCTGGAGGGCACGAGTGTGGTTAGGAGGGGGGCCCAGGCCACCCCATGCTGCGGGCCGTAAATGAAGCTCAAAGTGCAGAAGGAGAATTGGGGTGGGGGGAAGAAAGGGATTCTCATCAGGACAGTGAGAAGGGGCTCATGGGAAGGGTGTGCTTTGAGACACAGTGAGATTTGGGGGGTACAGAATTGAAAAGATTTCTTGACTCAGGTGACTCAGGTAACCTCCCCCTTGGGGTACTCAGCTGACTTGAGACAAGCAGCGGGGAGCTAAGACAACACACTCGGCCAGCCTCCCAGCTGCATGTTTCACACTCTGCGCACTTGAGGTAAGTTCTTCTTGGACCCAGTGCCTTCCCCTACTTTTCCGTTTTAGGTTTCATCTTGCTTGAGCGGACACATCCGTCTGGCCCTGGAATGCTCCGGGCTCCTGACTCTGTCAACCCCATGGCCCAACTAGATCATTCTTATCCAGTTCATCCTTAAAAACTTTGAACCTGCATTTGACATTTCCCTCCGGTTGACCTAAATCCCGACACCGGCTCTCCGCTTGCCGTGCTAGAGAGGAAGAGCCCCTGACCTCTTGTGTGCTTTCTAACATCCCGCTGGTCTGTCACCACACCCCATGCAGCACATCCCTAAATCTTTCGCTTCCAGCTTTCTGGTAGAAGATTTACCGCACACCACGTGCTGAGCAGGGCTGGTGCGGGCTAAGTTTTAGCTTGTTAGGATTCTTAAACTTGGCTTACATCCCCTCAGGGCCCATGCCCCACTGGCAGGCGCTGTGTCAGCTAGCACATCTGGCCTCGGGGGTACCTCACTCACCTCCAGCCCCTCACAGGGGTGGACTTGGGCGCTGGCACTGGAGGGGCCGGTGTTGCCACTTGTCTTTCTTTCAGGCGACGTGACGGCCGGGAGAGAGACCCGCGTCTTTCTCACCCAGTGCTCTGGCCTTGCCAGGTACTCCCGAGTGGCTTCAGTGAGAAAGAACTGCGCAGCTCCCCCCATGTGAGAGCTCAATCTGGCTTAACACAAGTGCGTGTATGCGTGGTTATGTATGTGCTTGCACACACACACGCTCACTCTCACCGCGCTGGTCAGGGAAGAGCCTGCGTCCCAGAAAGGGGAAGAGGAACCGGGCCAGGGGGCCGAGCTGTAAGTCGTCAGTGGGGGAATCCTGGCGTCGTGGGCCTGCCGGGTGGCCCGGGAGCGCATCCTCCTGCTTCAGGGGCCTCCTCCGCAGCGCGCGCCCATGGGGTCCACCGAGCTCTTCGCGGCCTCGTGGGGAGGGCATCGCGCGTGCGGGCTTCCTCGCGGGTTCCGCAGCGCCCAGCCGTCGTCCTCCCTTTTTAACCTAACTTTTAGCTGCTGCCCGGAAAGCCTTGTACGAAGGACTATTTTAAGGCATCCTTAAGCTGAGCGGGCCGTGCATGAGGGACTGTTTTCCCACAAGCTTCAGGCTGGCGCTGATACGGGTGGTCGCTCCCGCGTTCTGCAGGCCGCTCGCTCTGGAGGGCCCTGGGCCTCTCCTCGGCAGCCGCCACGCAGAGTCAGTTGGTCAGACAGGCTCAGGCATTTGGAGCAGACGGTGGGATACCTGGGGTGGCCCCGAGAAAGTATCCCAAGAGAACGTCACATTTCTGTGCCTAGGATTCGTGACCGGCTGCTTCTGACGCTGGCTAAACTGTGTTGGTCTCTGGTGCTCGAAGTGTTTTGAATGCCA
Source organism: Talpa occidentalis (assembly GCF_014898055.3). NCBI lineage: Eukaryota > Metazoa > Chordata > Mammalia > Eulipotyphla > Talpidae > Talpa > Talpa occidentalis. The sequence continues at coordinate 97,383,800 of NW_023601322.1, forward strand.
GACCGTGGCTCCAGTTCGCTGGCGATACTTGGTTGTTGGATAGACATATGGAGAGTGAGGGGGACTGTAGTTTTCTTGTTTGTTTTTTAAGTGCAACACCCAGGCCAGGGCTTCTGCTGCATAGTTGGAACTTTCTCAGAATCCAGAAAAGTCTTGTTTCACTTGGATTGTTCTCTCTCCTTCTGCCTCTCCATTATTCATGGAGGGCTATGTTTTCTTGAGAACAAAACCTTCAAAATTCATGTAATCCATACATGGCTGGAGCTTGTAACTACTCCTTAGAAGAGAAATTATGACTCTGAGGCTTAGAAAAACTATGATTCAGAGATATTTTTTCCTCTGAAAATTATAATTTGCTTTGGAATTTTAGTGCTCACAATGCTTGAGGCAGGAGAGCAATCAAATTGGCCCCTGCTTCTTGGGAATGGAAGGCTTTGTATTGTTCTAGTGAGTTGGCTTAACTAATGGTTTGACTAATTTCATAGCAGAAACAATTTGGGGCTGACCAGAATTCATATAATCAGGAGGACTGGGGGGGATCCAGCACCCTGCCAAGGTGTGCAAGGAAATTCGCCTTCCTCCTCCTCTTGGAAGCAGCAGGTTGGGTGGTGTCGGAAGCTGGAGAAAGACTGGCAGCACGAGAGACTCTCCATTCAGCTGTGGGGGCGGGAGAGGGCGAAGGCGGGACCTGGCGGGGCGCGCTGGGGTTTTACCCGCGCTGCTTTCCAGAGTGACAGTGACACGTCACCTCTGAGTTCATCCTTCGGAAATGCTCTTTAATTTACCCTGCCACGGTTGCTTTTAGGTTTCTTTTGTTCCTTTACTGGTTAGTTCCCTCGGGTTAGAGGGCGGCAGGGCAAGGAGCCCCAGAGAAGGATGACCCAAAAGTCGACTTGTCCAGGGTCACCTGTCCCTCTGCCTCTGCTGTTCTTTCTGCCCGGCTGCGCCCCACAGGGAAGATGACTCCCCCATCTCCGACCTGCTCGCTTGTCCTCCCGGGAAGCCCCTGGGTCCCTAGCTGGCCTTCATTACTCCGGCAGTGTTTTGTGGCTGCGTCCCTCAGGACGTTCTCCACACGGGGTGGGCAGTCATCAGTCCGCCTTTCTCCCCTGGCCTCGGACTGCACACAGATGCTTCAGCTCAGGGCCCCCCCTTCACGTGACTGCCCCTCCAGCTGCTGCGCCCCAATGCACCCGTCCGTCAACGATGGTTAAAGGACCAGTGCTTGCCTCTTTTTTTTTTTTTTTTAGGGTAAAATATCAGGAGTTGACATGTCGAAAACTATCATGTTACGGTCATGCTTCATTATCCCAATTGTGATTTCTCCTAACTCTGATTCTCCTGCATACCTTTCCTTCATCCCGGTTGCACCTTTGTGTACATACCAAAACGTACTGGAAGGTCCAATTCAAATTATTCAGTTTAAGTCTTGGTTAAGGATGTGGGTGAACAATTTTGATTGGGGAAGTTGACATATTGACTAAAATAACTTATAAATACTTACTAAAAATATCCATGATAAGTGTTTTTTATTTTATCAAGAATCTAAAATGGGCTTCTTATGCATATGTATGTAAGCTTTTCTGCAATTTAGCCAGCAGTTAGAATTGAAATTTTAAGTCTTTAAGTGGGAAATGAGTGAGTTTCACATGGAATTAAGACCACTGGACTCTAGAGAAGAACCATTTCCAGAAACAAACAGTAAAAAGACACCCCATTCCTCTACAGCTGTCTCATGTCCATCTAAGAACCTAACTACTCAACATTGGTAGATGGTGGGTCATTTTGTGAGTTTACATGTAAAAAAAGCCCACAAAACTGATCCGTGTTCACACTGTTAGGATTAGTAATTTTCTGAATCTCGAGTTTGAAATAATCCAACATAGTCCATTGAGGGTTGGCTCACACGTGAATCACAGCAGATTTAATCACTCTTGGTGGATGACGTGAAATTGAAGTCCGCCTGGGGACGAGACAGCACATTCACCCCACTGCGTTTAAGCCTTCTGTTGTGGATCAGTTGCTTCTAAACTTTGACGACTAAAATATTTTCTAAACGTGTGTTTCCAAAAAAAACCAAACCAAAAAAAAAAACAAGCAACAAAACCCATGTTTCTAAGATGGTGATATATAGCAAATAAATGATTTATCTGGAAGACCTTATAGTTGCAAAAATCCCACTAATGGCACATCAACTATCAGTACGAAGAACATACCTATTGACATTTCACACATTTTCACTAGTTTATCGTGTAAACTCTAAAACACTAAGCACTCCTCCTGTAACAGTAGGAAATTCAAAAGAGTAGTGTGGAAGGTTAGGCTTGAAAGCAGGAGTCCAGGGCTGTAGATGATACTGATGGGGTGAGGGCCGTTGCTAGGACTCACTGTGTTAGTCCAGAGAAAAACAATTGCCAGTCAGCAGTAGGAAACCTGGAGGTGTGTTAAGATTCTAAGTTGGGAGGAGCCACATTCCTTATCATTAGCTTTCATTAGCGAAATCTTTTCAGATTGAACAAGTTAAAATGTCCACAGCTTGCTTCCAACAATGCCTCATTAAAATATGTGGAACTATCTGTGATACCTAGAATGGAGAATTAGAAAACATCTTTAAAGTTTTAGTCCCAGCTCCAAGTTAGACCCTGAACAGCTTATTTGCAGGTAAAAGAATGTGGAAATCCAAAGGATGAAAGTTGAACTCGGAAAGCTCCTTTATAACTTATTTGGTGGTCAAAGCTGACAAGAATTAAGGGGAGGTATTTGAAAGAGTTGATCTGCTCCTCTCGGTGTGAGAGCTGTTGAGTTTTGCTGAAGTAGTGTTCTTGTCTTTTATGAAGGTGTGCTGTTCCAGCCACTCCCAGGGATGTAACATAATATACATCCTGTTATATATGACAGTTCTGAAATCTGAATAGCATTTGGCGCCACGGTTTTCACACTGAGGACCAGGGCCAACTGCCTTGTGTATGTTAGAAAAAACACACTGAGCTGTTTTGGCTAAGAGAAAAGTTTTGGGTAGCAGACAGATCTGGGGTTCAACCTGTCCTTCTTATTGTGAGAACGGGGACAGTTTACTTAATGACCAAAGTAATTCTTTGTAGTGTTACTCATTTTGAAAGTTTCAAAACACAAGTTTTGACAAGTGCTAAGTTGAGATACTCCATAAATGGTAGCTCATGATTTTAGATTTAAAATTGATAGCAGGCATCTTAGAAATGGCAGTGGTGTTCTAATTCTGGCATCACAGTAGATGAGATACTCCCACCAACCCTTCTGATAAAATGAGCCAAATTTGCAGACACATATTTTACTTACAGTCGTCTATACACAAATATGTGCACATATACTGTATATACACACAAACATGTATATGCATATCAGATATAAAAAGGTTTTTTTCTTTATCAAAATGCACATTTTGAATCCAGAAGCTGACTAGGGAGACCAAGAGTCTAAGACAATAAGTCAGAGTGGAAACTGGTGATGTAAGTGGGCCGTGCAAGCTAAATTTTGTTGAGCCGAGTATATCAAATTCAGTTTACATCTGACAGGGTGTACCGGACAAAGAATGGAGTGTGATAGAAAAATCTGAATCCCAGCACAAAACTGGGATCCCATGGACTACCTCTTCAGTGTAAAGGTGAATTAGAAATAAGATGAACCCACCTTCTTATGGAAACATAAGAGAAGTTTCTTTCTCAAATCCTGGCACTGATTAGGAGAAACACTTCCCTGAGAATTATAACCAGAACTGACTTTGCCACCTGAGTTCATTTTATCTGGTTGGACTCAAAGGCCTCTAGCTGAGAATTTTCTTTACTTGCATCCTAATTATATACTTCCCTGTATGTGGCAGAAGCCAAGGAAAGTCCATTCTGGAGGCACTTACCTTCAATGTTGGCCAATAGAGATAAACTTACAAGACATGGGCACTCATGGTAAAGAAAATCATACCACACAAGGAAACATGACTCCCTGAACCATAGTCAACAGGTTGACTTGGGTTGGACACCATGTCTTTTGGGCATTGTTTCCATACATGTTACCCAGTATGGTCAAGGCCCCAGCACGTGACTGTGAGCGCTTATCTAGTGCAACTGAGAACTGAGTTTTAATTTTTATTTAATTTTAATTTACATTTAAGTGGCAACATAACTAGTGACTACTGCATTGACCCATACAGCTTTAGAAAATACAATTAGTTTATACTTAGTTATGTTTAACAAATAGAAATGGGAGTCAAAAAAATACAAAGATCATGAGGCGATAAATATGATGGCATTATCTTGAAAAAGAAACAACGCGTAGAAAACAAAAACATATTTCAAGTTAAAAACCATATTGGATGCATTTAAGAGTAGATTAGACTTAGCTGATGGGAGAATTAATGAAATTGAAGAGAGATCAGAAGAAATTTCCTAAAATATAGTATATGAAAGGAGAAAAAAAGGAAAATTGTGAAAGTTAAGGCATGGAAAAAAGATTATTACATGCAAGGACCAATGCAGAGTAATCTGATCTAAATATAATATCAGACAAAGGGAGATATAATTCTAACAGCTATGCTCATAATACTGCCTCAAAATTTATAAAGGAAACATTGGCAGGCCCCTAAGGAAATACGAATATATTTGCTAGTATAAAGGATTGCAGCATATCTCAGTAATTGATAAGTCACTAGGTACCCCCTTTCCATTCAGAAATGTAATTAAGCTACAGAAAATTTGAACAATACAATTAACAAGATTGGTCAAGTGGATTATGTGGATCGCTGTATCCAACAACTCCAGCATATAAATATTGGGCCAGGTATCAACTGTTACCAAACTTCAAAGGATTACTTATCTCACAGACCATGTTCTCTGATCACAAACCTGGTAATTAGAAAAAGACACCGAGGAAACCCCCCTTTTATCAGTAAGGAAAGGTCCAAGAAAATATTTAAGACTGAGTAGTAGTTAAAAGTTTATAGTTTCAAAGCCAGTGGTGTGCTACCAAAAGGGTACTTAGAGGGAAATTTATAGCCTTAAATGCTAATAATGGCAAATAAGAAATAAAAAAAAAATACATGTGTATGCCATGCTTATGTGGTGGATAAAAGACAATGACTGCAGCATGAGACATGGCTGTAGCAGAGAGCATGCAGGAGGCCACCCTCCTTTGCTGCTAGCAGTCGTCAGTCCACATTGGAGGAATGTTTATAAATTATTTATTAGAAGTCACTCTTTCAAGATCTTGGCCAGAAAATGTTATCCAAGTTATTGGGAACAGCTGGTCTGGTGGATGTGGAAAAGGGAAGTGTTGACTGCTTCCCAAAATACTAGGGCACGTTTGGATTGTGCTTTGGTTTCTCTGTTCTTTGCCCAGAGTAAAAATGAAACCAGCTCCGTTAGTTAATGGCTTAGTATGGTTTAGTAGCTAGGTTCTCAAGGTCTAGTCTCTGAATTCCTTGTCCCTAAATTACTTTTGGGGGCATCTATGAGATCAGGGCCGCTTTATGATAATGTAAGTCTCTGGTTTTGGCCACGCGTATTATGTTGTCCTTTTCACTGGTGGTATGAAAGCAATGCTGGGGGAAGTGTTAGTGGCTTATCACAAACTAAGGCTGTGTCACCAATTATACCTAATAGTCATTCTCTCCTTTACTGTAAGACACTGGGTTGAAGGGACACGTAACTTGAGAAAACAATAAATCTTAATAATTCTATCCTCTTCAACCTAAGCCCTCAAGTACTTTTCAGCATTTTGGTGATGAAGCGGGCATGCGCATAGTTTGCTTTTCTTGAGTGGGGAAGTGCCAAGGCTGTCTGTTGAGTGCTTGAGTTTCTTCTTCACAGAATGATTGACTGGATAGTTCAACGGTAGTCAAATATGGTGTGTCAGACTGGGTCATCTGGTAAACCTTTTACCAGCCCTAAAGGACCTGACCCTGTCACTTTAAGGAAAACAGATATATTTGTTACCAGTGATAAAATTCAGACTTTGAAGTGCAAATTAGAATTTTGGAAATCTTACATCCCTCACGTAAGCTTGAAGTTTGATCATTAAAGTCTCTTCTGGTGAGATAGTGGGGGACATTGACAACTTTAATTTTGTTATTGTAATTTAATGAAATGTGCCAACGTCTGGAAGATCTGCATAATTAAATTAACGAACACTCATCAAGTGAGCCATGCCTGTTAGAAATATTGACCATCCAATGTGTAAAATAGACAAATGGATTTTATTTTTGCCCAGTTTTATTGACTTGCCCATCATTTACACAATTATAGAATTTTGAGATTGCAACCCCACTCTCCGAATGTTCACATGCTTCCCTTCCCCAAAACTCCAGGGCCAACACCCCATCACCCCCACTCTGCTATTCTTCCCCCACATCCCATCTGATAACCATTATACTTGTCACAGGGTCTAAGAATTCTTTTTTGTTCTGTTTTGTTAGTTTATTTTCTTTTATTATTTATATTCCACAAGTGAGTGAGAACAACTGGTGACAGCTTTCACTTTCTGACATGTCACTTACCATCATCACTTCAAGGTCCATCTATTTTCTCCCAAAAGGTCCTATTTCATCTGTTTTAATCGCTGAGTAGTTTTCCACAGTTTATTTATCCAGTCATCTGTCCATGGGCATTTAGGTTGGTCCCATGGCTTGCCTGGTATGAAGGGGCTAATGGATTTCATGTTACAGAAAAGGGGTCATTGGTACCGGTCCACACTCCAGGTTACAGCTGACCTGTGGGAAGCTGCCACTCTTTGTTCAGTGGCATAATGACCTCCAAAGGCTGTTAGGATAGTTATTTCCACTCCTCTGCGTGAAGATAGGTTTCCTGCACTTACTTCAACCAAAACAACGTATCACCACAGGTTTCACGCAGAAGCAAGTAGGAAAATGCAGCTGTTTCCTACCCAGCTGAATGTTGCAGGGCTTTCTGAAAACTAAAACTCTGCCACCTACTTTTCACCAAAATGTTACGTTCGTTCCATTCGTGAATTTACTACTGTTGTTTTTAAGTAAACTACTGTTTTCAGTTGGCTTCAGTTGTAATTTTAATAAGGTAAATGTTGATAGATGGATCCCTATAACTAAAGCTCTTTGGGGATCCGGAATAAATTTTAAGTATAAAGGGATCTTGAAAGGAAAAATCTGAGAACTGCTAGTTCAGTAAGTCTGACATTTTTAGGTTCTTTGCTATGAAAGACTTGAGTCTACCAAATCCATGAGACATCGTGGTGGTTTTGTAATGAAGGCCCTTGGGGATGAGCTGTTCAGCATAATCCCAACTAGGCTGCTCTGGCAAAGACCCAAAACCTTCAAGTGAGCATTTGAGTTTTTTTCTTTTTGCATTACAGTGTTGTTTTTTTTTTTTTAAGTGGGTCGCTTTCACTGTCATTTTGTACATGACCTTCCATTCTGAAATGGCATTCTTAAATGAACCCTATCCTATATTTAAAACAGACTCAGAAATGTCTTTGTGATGAGAATGACTAGCTTTTACTTCATTAAAACAATGACACAACTTCAGTAGGTGCGTTCAAAGCAGATCAAGAATGCAAACTTTTCCCCCTAAATGAAAGGAAAACAGAAAATGTCCCCATTTTAAAGGGAAAAAAAAAAAAAAAAAGATGAATGAGAATGAGGATGGAAGGCTTGCTTTTCTCTCCATTGGTGATTTTCAGCAGGGGGACATGAGCTTTCACCCTCAAGGTGGGAGGTGCCCCTCCCCACCCCCAGACAGAGCCTTTCCTTTTGACCTTTCGACCTCAAAATTCCATAAGCCCAATTAAGAAAAATGGGAGCAAGAAAGAGAAAAACCTTCGTACCATGCCCCCATCCAGTTACTCTGGAAAGGAGAAAAAGCCCCCCAGAAAGTGTGCACTGCGGCCGTAACTGTGATCTCCACGGCTGCGGGGAAGGCGCAGGCGAAGCGTGCAGATCCTCCTCTGACAATTCTGTCTCCTTCTTGGGTGGGTGTTGTGTCAGTGTATTTGATCCCAACCACAGCCCATAATGGCACATGGTTGCCTTGGACGCAAATAGGGTTTTAAACAAAATAGAAAGTTTTTGCTTCAACCAAAACAGCCCCAAACAGACGAGACCAGATCAACAAATGTATGTGAAACAAAACCCAGAAAACAGGTCGGGTGGATGTGGCGCTACACGGTCTCATTAAAGAAAATGAGTCAAGATTGATGTAATTAGCTCACACGGATTCAGCACATTTGCCCACTCACCGGCTGGGCCAGCCCGGGCCCTCACGGCCACAGCTGTTTGTTTAAATTGCTCACATGAGTCATTCTGAGAGGAGACTCTGCCTTTAAAAAAGTAAGTAAACAAACTACTTGAAATCTTTGTCTTCTACCTGATAATCACGCAAGAGAAGCATTGTAATTATGAGCTGGGGAGAGTCCCTGGCCCGAGGCCTTTCCAAGCCTGAAGTGGCCTCACCAGAAAGGTAGAAGAATTCAGCAAGCCTGTCACCTGCCTGCTCTTGCAGTCGGTGATCACCTGTCCCCTAAGTTACCCTCCAGCTGGTGTCAGAATCACCATCACATCCTCCCTGTGGGGCTGACCACCAGCAGGTCCTCTGGTGGAGGTTTAGCTAGTGCAGAAATGGATGTTTGTAACGAGAGGGCGTCGCGGAGGAAAGCAGGGCTCCTTGGCCACCTTCCGGATCAGCAGAGAGTACCTGTTGGCTCATCTTGGCAGTGTGCAGCGCAGTGGAAGCAAGAAGGCCTCTCTGTCACAGAGAGCGTGGTCTCTGGGCTTGCTCCCACCTCGACCCCTTTCCAGCCTGCCATCTGGGGCAGCCCGTTGAGTCTTCCTGAGCCTTATCACGCCTCCTCCCCGAAATGGGGATAATTACAGCCGTCTCACCGGCTGGAGCTCTCCTTGGGATGGAACATTTGTGGAACGCTGTCTCGGGTGCCCAGTAAACACTCCCAGTGGTAGGAATAGTAATTGTGGCTGTTATCTTGGCTAAAATGCAGTTGTATTTCGCAAGTCCTCATTAAGTCCTGTTATCTTCCCAGCCTTGGTTCTCTTATCTCGAAAATGGGGAGTTGGTAGGTGAGCTCCAAAATCCTTCCAGCTGGAGGTTTGGAGTGGCTTTCAGGAGGCTGGCGGGCTGCCCAGTGGAGGGTCCCTCACCCCCCTCCCTGCCTCCCCAGCAGCCCTGGCCAGTCAGCGCCCTCCACCCTCCACCCTCCACCAGCAGGTTATTAGATCAAAGGCCTGGGGAAGGTCGCATTCCTGGAGCTCCCATCTGCTGGAAGCCTCCCGCTTCGCTCCTTGGTAGAAAGGCTTTTCTAGAAGCCACTTTCTAGCCCTAGGCCTCAGCGAGAATTCAGGGAGCATATTTGGGGGGGGGGTGTCACTGTCGCAAGCTTTAGTGGTTGTCTCGGATTTCTTCTGGGGATCCTGGCGAGGTGAGGAAGGTGGAGGTTGAGTGTGGACGTGAAGGTGTTCACAGCGGTGCATGCAGCTGCAGCGTCACCCGTGTAGCTATGCTGGCGTCAGGAACATCAGTGGGCCAGACTGCACAACACACCAACACACCACAGGGTGCTGGCACTTGGGTTTTGAATACACGCGTGCTTGTGAAACTTCAGTGGCGGGAAAGACTGGGAAGAGCTACGGCTGTGTTAAAGTGGTTTTTTTCCTGGGTGGCAGAAAGTTGGGTCACCTTTGTTTCAATTTGGATTTTCTAGTTGTTGCATGTGAGTTAACAATTCTAAGGAGAAACAAAAGTGTTGTTTTTTTTTTCTTTTTTTTTTTTTTTTTTTCAAAAGAAAGAAGCCAAATCCTCTTTCAGATGAAAAGGTTAAACTTTTCAGAGAAGAGAGGATGTGTGGATGTGTGCAGTGGAGCCCCGAGTGCCCCCCCTTTCCACACACCACCTCCCTTCTCCCCCAGCCCCTGTGGTCACGGGCCCTCTCCCAAAGAGGCTGGAGGCCACAGAGCAGAGCCTGCCCCTTTCTCCATGGACTGTGGGCCCTGCTGGATGGTTCCTGTGTCCGGCCCTGTTCCCCGACTCTGGATTTATTCACCAAGTAGATCCTGTTATCCTTCCCTGGTTGGGGGGCGGGGGGTGAGGCACAGGGCAGTTAGGCAGCGGCCTCAGAAGCCAGTGGGAAAGCCTCCGCCTCCAGCCACCCCCCCCCATTCCCCCCACCACCCCGTCACTGTCATCCTGAGCTGAGCTCTGACAGCTCCGTGCCAGCCGTCGCCGAGGATTTCAGATGTGTGGCCATGGCGGGCAAATCGGGGTCCTGTGGGAACATGCAGCTAGGAGTGGACTCAGGGGACTCTCTGGGCACTTTCGTTAATTCTCTGTCCTCTGGGCTGAGTGCAGCCCCGTGCCCCTGCCCTCTTCACCGCTGGCGCCCATCCTCATCCCACACAGCCATGGGATTCTGCTCATTATACCCGAAAAGCAGAGCCGGGGTGTGCGTGAGCAGAGCCCCAAGTCTTCCTGTAAAGGCAGGAGCTCCGGGTGAAGAGGAGAGACCCCGGCCTGCCCGGCTGTCGAGGGCAGCGCTTCAGCAGAGGGCTTTGCCTCCCGAGGACGCCCTTCCCTCCCTGGAAAGACTCAAGGACAAGTCCGTGAGTCTCAAGGTCTTGCACTGCTGTAATTCTTGGAAAAGCTTCAGAGCACTCTTTGACAGTTTCCATTACAGATTGTTTTTTCTAGTATATTCCAGACACACAGAGAGGGGTTAGAGTCTTATCTGTTGCTACAGCAGCCACAAAACTTTCTTTTGCCTTTTTCCTTAGCCTCTTCCAGTCTGATGAGCTTCTTGGCTCCGTCCTGATGGTTTAAATAGCTGTTACCTGTCCTGCAGCATCAGCCCCGGATGCACCTTCCATGGGGGTCTCAGAGATACCTGTTTTGAGGTGATGAGCTGTCTTGTCTCTAGAAAGACCAGTGTCTTTCAAGTAAAACTCTCCAGAATAGCTCCTAAGTGGGAAAATTTCTCAAGTAGCACAGAGGGGAGTGTCAGGCCCTGGGAGGGAAGGCGGCTCCCTCACCTGGGACTAGACCAGGCCCTGCATCTCTCGTGGCCCCTTCTCTTTAAGTCCTGTGCTCGCCCTCTGCCTGCCACGCAGGCTAAGCTGTGCCTCTGAGCGTGACTGGTGTGGGCAGCCCATGGCCAGGAGAGAAAGTTGGGTTTTTGCATGGCCAGTGGAGCCATACGTTCCACGGAGGAGAATTATGTGTGTGTGTGTGTGTGTGTGTGTGTGTGTGTGTGTACACAAGCGTGTGTACACACAAGGAAGGGGATCTTCAGTTGATGACTTACCATTTAAATAATTGATAAATTGCATCACATCAGCCTCTTGGATGTAGGCCATCCTCAGCGGGCCAGTGGGGATGGTTCCTGTCCTTTCTGCCCAGGCACTGAGGGCCCAGGCTCTGGGGGCTCTGGTCACAAAGACACTTCACAGGTCTGCTCAGAGTGTGGACGGTGGTGCTCTCAGACCCAGCAGACCGGCTCCAATTTTCTGTGCGTTTGGCACCAGTGACGGTGCTTCTGCATCCCTCCCGACCCCCCAGTGCGCGCGGCGCTTCCCTGCCCTCAGCTGCTGTTCACTCACAGTCTCCTGGCTCCCCAAACACGGCACCCCGTTTCTTCCGTGCGAGAGGGGCTGTGTACGTGCACCAATGGCACCTCCGCATTTCCTGAAGAACAGATGTTTTCATGTACTTCGGCCTGTTTTTCTTCTTCCTCGGTGGAGAGGCTCTTTCCTCCTGCCGACTTTCCCCTTGAACGTAGGACCTGGGGCGCAGTGGTGGCTGAAGTTCTCTTTTTTCAATAACCATTTTCTGGAAGAATCCAGTTGTTACTTCTTACCATCTGCTATGTCCAGGACAGCAATGACGGCGGTGGCGGTGGTGATGCTGAGGGTGGCATTCGTGATGATGGTGGTGGGGATGCTGCTGGGACTATTTATGTGGCTCTTTGCACAGATTGTTCTTACCTCTATCATTTAGGCAAGTCTTGTCCTCTCTGACTTACTAACACCGATGCCTTTATTTGAGTCTAAAAAACACTGTTTAGGTGAATTTGCTTACCAAATGGCTCAGCTTTCAAGGAGAAAGTCTTTGAGGACAGTTTTTCTTTGGTCTCTCATTTTTCTTGAATAGTACGTGTTCTGGGCTCTTCCAGAGTCACCGAGTTTGAATGTTTGCAACTACTGACTTCATTAAGATGAATTTACAGAACAAAAAAGTGGATTTCTGATAACTTTCCCTAGAAGAGGTAAACCATTATGAGCTCCTTCCTGAGGTTTCCCTGCTTGCTTTTTAAAACAAAGCAAAGCAAAACAATCCAGGATGCCTTAAAAAAAACTAAGGAATACCCTATGATCCGACTCCAGGACCCCTGGGAACATATCTGGAGAATATGAAACCCCTAATTTGAAAAGACACTCACACCCCTGTGTTCACCACAGTGTCATTCCTAATAGTCAAGACTTGGAAACAACATTTAAAAAAAACTCAGTGGCTACGACACAGTTACAAAAAAAGAAGGTGAAATCTTGTCTTTTGCAACAACATGGATGGAACTGAGGCCATCACAAGTAAAGTAGGTCAGAAAGTGAAAGACAGTTGCCGGATGGTTTCTCTCATGTGTGGAATATAAATAACCAAAGCAAACGAACTAACAAAACACAACAGAAGTATCTCATAGACTGTGTGAAAACACGGTGGTTACCAGGGGTGGAGGGGCCGGGAGGGGGGCCGCTGTCAGTCTGAGGGCGTGATGGCACCAGGGCTCTGGTGGGGAGGTGAGGCTTACACGCCTCAAGGTGTGAAACGGTACCCCTGAAACTTACATGGTGGTGTAAACAGAAATTTTATTAAAAATAAAAGAAAGATGAGATGGGGAATCCAGGCTGCTTTAAATCTACCTGCTGCCTTTCTCTTCTTCTTTGTGTCCACATGACGCAATCAGTGTCCAGAGCCGAGCTGGAAGTGGAACCAACTGACTTCCGCCGTGACTCCGCCCTGTTGTGTGCTCACGGTCACCCCAAGCAGGGTGAAAGCCGGCGGTCAGTTGGTAGAAATTGCCGCTGTTGCTTGTCTTCCCTGCCCCCTCTCGCCCGCCCCAGCCACCGCCGCTTTGCATGGCCCCTCCCTCTGGCTGCAGGAGCGCCAGGGCAGCCCTGCTGAATAATTCTGAGTCTGTTGTGCTGTTTTCACAGCACGAGCTGCAGACCCGGGCTGGGGCGCTTGTGATCTGCGGCAAAAACAGGATGTCTCGGGCCAGCCCGCGTGGAAGGCGGCAGCTGTGTGCAGGGTGGGTGCCCCCGGCCCGGGCCCCATGTCCCCTCCACACCGCAGGCAGGCGACCGCTCTGTGAGCAGGTCTGTGTCAGGACTTGACAAGGGACAGTCTCCAGGAGATGCTGGCCTTGAGCCCGAAACAGGCCTCCCAGCCAGCCCCTCGCCTTCTGCCCCTGCTCTGCGTGCGCCCCACAGTCCTCCTGCTCCCGCCTCTGTCTGAGGCTGATCTCTGATTTGCAAATTGAGGTTCTGGGCTAGCGGACTGTCTGTGTGGGGGTGTCTCTCTGGTGAACTGGATGGCGCTGAGCATGGAGAATGGTCTTCGTCAGGATCGCCGGTTAATAAGCACCCCGTTTTCTTCTGCATGCCTGCGCCTCTCCTTAGGCTGGCACTAGGCGGTCACTGAGCCGGGGTGGCTCTAGACCCCCCGGCCCGGCCCTGGCCTCACCGGTGCTGGGCTGTCTCTGGCTGCCTTCCTGCCCCGGCCTGCTGGTGTGCTCCTGGGGACAGCTTGGGGACAGGAGACGCCACCTGGTTAGGTCTGTTTTCGGAGAGGGCCGTTGCTGAGAAAGTGTTGGGTTTAAAATGAGGAGAGTCTTGTTCACGTGAAGCCATTTATACTCCGTACAGATGACCTTTGGTTCCTCGTGCATCCAGTACTGGTTTGGTTTTTATGTTTTCTCTATTTAGCAAGTAGATGTGTCTAGCGTTATCACAAGCTGGGAAATGTCCCCAGAACTGCCCAGTGGCTGACTTACTCTGTCAGAGCTCCGAGAAGCAGGCGCGGCCATCCTTGCTGGCTCGCGAGGAAGGCGTGAGGCGCAGAAAGGATAAGCCAAAGGCACGCGGTGAGGGCGGAGCTGAGATCGAGGCCTGCCGTGTAGCTGCGGACGGATGCCGGCCCCTCGCCGCCAGCCCGGGCTGGGTGCCTGCAGGTGGGGGCGGCCAGCACGGCCTGGGGAGCCTTTCCAGGGGCAGTCGGTCTGCCCGTGAGAAACCAAGGTCAGGATGCGCTGACCCGAAGGCTGGAGCGCTCTGTGCAGCCGCATGGCGCGGGCCCTGCCAGGGCCTCCTTCGATGGCAGCGGCTGCCTGGGGCCCTCGCCTGACCACGCCCGGCCACCACAGGGTCTCAACCGGATTCCAGGGACAGGGCTTCTCGCACCCAGCAGCCTCGCTTGCTCCATTCCTGACAGCAGCGGGTCGGGTTGGGTGGTGACTACCCTTCATGCCCACACACTTCACCCCAGCACCTCATTTCCTTGGTTTCTTTCCTTCCATCACTGTCTTTTTTGACAGCCCCTGCCTCAGGTTTATTGTACAGCACAGCAACCGGAGCCACACCAGCCCTCTGGGCTCACATCGCAGACAGGGCTCTCTGCTCTGGCGCCCTCGTGGGCACACGGGCACCTTCGGGAGCCTGAGTCGTCTAAGCCGGATCTCGTCTGAGTGGGCCTTGTCAGCGCCTGAGGCCCTGGCAGTGCGGGCACCGGCTTGTCTCCGAGCTTGGGGTGAGCTGTGTAGCCAAGTGGACTGAGCTTGCGGCTCTGCCCTTGGGGTTGATGGCCTTGACCTTCTTGGGCTCTCCCAGGGCCTTGATGGTCTTGGCACTGTCAATTTGCATCCTCCTCAGACACGTGTTGCTCAGGGGTTTGGGTGCAATGACTTGAGAGAGTCATATCTCTGTGATTAGGGTTTCTTGGTGCCACATTTCTGCTGTTTTCGGGACTGGCTCCCATGATGTTCTTAGACGGGACTGTGTCTGAACACCCTGGCTCCTAAGCACCTGCGCTCAGAAGCAGCCCCCAGATTGTCTCCACCTCACTCCTACCCTGGCAGTTACCGCTGACCCATGGGGGGAGGTCGGCCTGGCGTACTTGAGGGAAGGGGAAGATGCATCCCTGTAACTACAGGCCAAGACCTTCTTGTGTCTTCCTGGACCTCATCCTCCTCCGCTCTCCCTCTTGCTAACTGAGGCAGTTGGAATAATGACTGTGGGGATTGGGGACTGACATGGTGGCTGCAGAGGGGTGGGAAGTCCTGTGGGCATGCCTGCTTCCCCTCCTGCCCTCTCTTGGCAGGAGCTCCAGGGCCAGGCAGTGCTAAAAGGTAACTTCCCCACCGTGTGGCTCATTGGCTGGGGGCTGGGAGGGGGCAGGTGCACTCAGCGGTGTATTTATGTTCAAAATTTAGCCACAGGCAATCTTGCTGGGAATCCAGATACAAATATAGCTCTTGTGACGTCACCCAGGCTTGAGCCACATTCAGAAAAAGTGCTGGGAATGGAAGGAAGGTGGAGTCTGGTTGGCTGGGTGCGTCTCCTGGACAGGGTTCCGGTCCCATCAGCACCATGAGCAAGCTTTGCTTTGCTGTTTCTGGTGTGTCCTGTGGGCGTCCTGGCAGGAGGAGGGGCAAGGAATTGATCAGCCCTATATACTGCTTAGGAGGAACTGAGGGGAAGTCATTCCCCTAGATTTGCTTAATTGTTGGAAATTTAGCATCTGGAGAGAGCGCCCGTAGTTCTCCGCTTAGCAAATGATTCTTTTCACTCCCATGCAGTAAGTCACCCGGAGTCGGGACAGGTCTCAGAGACCACAGGCTTGTAGGCCTGAACACAGCTGGAAGAGACATGATGGGTGGCTGGTTCATGCGTAGCAGCTGCAAGGGCCGCAGGTCCTCTCAGTGTTTGGCCTCATGCTCAAACACGGTGGAGGTTGGGGGCGTTCCTGTTTTACAGTGGGGGTTGCTGAGTGGCCGGGTAACTGGACACCAATTACAAACGGGACAAAGTCAAGTGTCCAAGGACAGAGGAAGGATTAGGAAGCCGAGGCATGTATACACTGTGGAATATTATTCAGCTATAAAAAAGGCTACAAAAAAAAAAAGAAACATTATTTGCAACCACATGGAGGACCTGGAAGGGGTAATGCTAAGCAGCGTAAGTCAGAAGGAAAAAGGTTCATACCAGATGTTCTCACTCATACGTAGAATAGGGAGAAACAAAACAGACGAACTAAATCAAAAGAAATCTTAGAAATCTCACCGCAAAACTGAAGCGAGCAGAGCTAGCTAGACCTTCAGGGAGGGTCTGGTGGGCTATAGTGGAGGAATGTGGGGGTCTGGTGGTGGGCATGGCATTATAAACACATCCAAAGAGGTATGGACTTACACCCCCAAATTATATGTCGTGTTGCAAACCACTGTTACCGCAATAGAAATGATACAGTAATAAAATACCAAAATCAAAAAAGTGGGTGGAGCGGAGGGTTAGTGCCCAGATCATCTGTCCTGCCCAGGAGGGTGCCCAGCGGGGTGCAGACTGCTGGGCGGGTTCCTGCACAACCTGGAGGGGGAGGAAATAAAAGACGTTGCTCTTCTCTCTTTATTGGAAAATAACCTTGTTGGTTGTTTTTTTTCCCCCTAATTTAATGTCAGTAGCTCAAGTGTCAATCTCAGAGACAATTAGAGCCGTCCTGTCCGCAGCCTCTAGGCAGCAGACAAATGGTTGTGTCAGCAGGGACAGGCTGAAGCCATTAGGTTGTAGGGGTAGTCAGCGCCCCCTCGGAGGGCTGTGAGGAATCCTGACCTCAGACCGGGATAAAATAATGAATCATGTTCATTTTGGAAGGCGAAGACATGGCCCCATCAGGAAAGGATTATAATCCTTGGTGACCCGTGTTCTGTCCTCGAAAAATCGCAGACGGAAACTTAAGTGCTGTTGCTGTGGGGAGGATGTTAATTTTCTACCTGGACGACTGTTGAGCCGGCGTTGCCACCTGCCTTCTGCCCGTCCGCCCTCCCCATGGAGCCGAGAGGGACTCGCCTCGCCACATGGAAACAGTGGAAGGCAAAGGCAGTTCTCCCACAAATCCTCATCACTTTCCCTTTCACACCCTCCCCCCTGGACTTTAAAAGTGATAATTGCTTGAAACACTGGGAGAAAGTAATTTGTATTGGTAAGGCTCCGGTGAACTTCAAACAGATCTGCGCTGGGTAATGGTGACTTCTTTTTAATTACGAGGCTGGGGAGACGGGCGTTTCCGGGGACCTGCTGTTCCTGCCCTTCCTCCCCCCTAAGAGCTGGGACTTGATGATGGGAAATAACTTGTTGGCAATTTTACGAATCTGTGCGACCGGAGGCCATGTTTGACTTCTCGTGGGGCGCCTTGGTGTTCACGACCCTGAGGAGAATTTACATCAGAGACAAGTTCTAAGAGCTGGCGCATGCGGGGCGCCCCTCCAAGTGCCTCACATACGTGGTGTCTGTGGGTGCTAACTTCATGCTCTCCACGGACAGGCACTGGTCTCAGTGACGTGCAGATAATAACACCTGTCCTCTTCCTGCAATTCTGGGTCTTTCTCCCATTTTCCAAGTGTGGCAGGTGAAGGTGGAGGCACTTGAAGGTTGCCAGCTAGTGAGTGACTGAAGTACGCAGACCCGGGCGGCCCGGCTCTGGCCTCCTCCCTTATCACCCGCCATTGTTTTTGTTTTTTTTTTTTTAATTTTTATTTATGCATAGAATAACTGGGGTGTAGGCCAGAGTTGGGGGGTGAGGGGACTCACCAGAGACAGAGTGGGGAGCAGAACAGGCGGATGCACTGAAATGCACTGCTGAGGGGAGCAGCGGGCGAGACAGGAGAGGTCTGCTGCACCGTGTGGGTAGCTCCCTGGCCGGGGATTGAACTCAGACCGCAGTGGCTGTGATAGCTTGATAGCGCTGAGGCTTAACCCCTGAGCCACCAGGGATTCCCCTCATCCCCGTCCTGTCCCGGAAGACAACCTGTCCCCTCCTCGTTCCCAGAGACACTGCTAGGTGGCAGCCCAGAAGTGGTGAGCGCCGTCTGTTAATCATGGAGCTGTGTAGAGCGCTCCCATCGGGCCCGGCTCACCCGCTCATGGCCTCCCGGGCGCGAGGTTTCTCCTCTTCCCTCCAGTTTAATTAGTTCTTCCACACAGGCGCTAACTCACATATGCCCGCGGATCGCGTGCCCACAGCAGAGAAGTCGCTTCTAGCAGATTGAACAGATCTTCCTTTGTCCACCAAGCTCTTTTGTTACCAAAACGACATCCTGGGTACCTGTAAGTTCTTACGCATCAAAGTTTGCTTGCGAAGCTGGGGACACAGGAGGGACCCTACTTGATTTGTTCCTTGGTCTAGGCCCAATCCTGTGTTCCTGGTTGCAGAGAGAGGATGAAAAACACACCTAAGTCAACTCTAATTATTTGTAAGATCTTTGCTCCAGATTCTTTCTAATGTAATTAAGAAGCTAATGTTTGGGGGGAGGGGACGGTGCAGGGAGGAGAGACTTGCAGATCCACAGGAAGGGCTTGTTTGCTTGTTTTCTGTTTATTTTTGAACCTAATATTTAACTGCTAACCCTAACCTCACACAAGGGCACCTAATAAATGAGGAACCTGAGAAGGTGGTGATTTGCATGGGGTTCGCGGGTGACGCTATTTACCTGGTGGGAAGGAGCTGGTCAGAGGCAGCGGGCACGTCTCCAGCCGCTGGCGCGTGCTGCCCTGGCCACACAGCTGCTCTGGCTTTCTTGGAAGGGTCCCCAGATCCCAGGCCAAGCAGCAGCTCCCTGATTTTCATGTAATTTCTCAAGCACATTCAGAAGGAACGTGCCAGTTTCAGTGCATGTCATTGCTTGCATTCGGATGGGAAAAACCAAGTCAAGTGAGACATGAGCGCCGCACCTCCCAGCCAGGTCAGGCTGTGAGGAGCAGGGTCTCTCTCCTCTGAGCCAAAGGCCAGAAAGAGGCGTGTGTGATGACGCAGAGAGGGCAGATAAGCCGGGGACTCGGGGACTTTTCATTACCAGCCGATGTGCTGGCTTCCTACAAAACCATCATCCCTTGTGAAGCCGTGATGAGATGGGAGGGTGCCGGGCGGGGAGGGTGAGGTGTGGGAGAGGAAAGCGTGAGGTTGAAGCTCACTGTCAGTGTTCCACCATCCAGTTCAGGCTCCCTGCAGCTGTCCGCCTTCCAGAACCACTGCAGCGGTGCTGGGTGTCCCCCCCACACCCAGGTCACTGTTGAGTTCAAGTGCAGATGAGTCTCAGCCCTCGGCCGCCTGGGGCCCAGCCCCCTTCTACAGCTTAGCATGGGCGTCTGGCCTGAGTCGGCAGGGCCGTGCTCCTGAGGAAATCCTGGCTCCCAGCAGACCCGCAGGTGGCCACCACTGCCTGCAGCGAGGTGCCGCTCCGACCCTCCTTCTTCTGACTAAGGGCAGGGGAGAGGCGCCAAATGGGAAGCTGGGCCGCTGGGCTCCTGCTGTCAGAGGGCATGACACCCAGGTGTTTTCCTTTGGCGGACCTAAAATGGGGGTGTGGGGGGGGTGTGTGCGCGCACACACTCTCATTTACTTGACAGAAACGAGGGGGGTTTTGTGAAAAATCTAGGCGTTAGAGAGGAGGCTGAGTGCAGTGGCTGTCTGACATACCCAGTGCCTTGATACTAGCAAGCCGGAGGAGCCCTCCCAGAGGCCCCCTCTTTAATAACGCAACACTTCGTTATAAGGCTAACACATCGTATTTTGGGTAGAAATTCTGGAACGTGCAGAAAAGCATTGACATACAAACCATCTCTTATGTCACAAGTTAACACTGTGGTTAACGTTTCAGTACACATTTTTTAAGTCTTTTTTTGTCTGTGTGTGGACACTGCGAAATTGCCTTTTTCCTAGAACTAAAGCTTCTAAGTCTGTGTGATCTTTTCAAGAAACCCCCTTCCTGGTCTGCACCACAAACGCCATCACATTTGCCTCAAGGTCTCCGACCTCAGCCCCCTCCCAGGGCGGGAGCCTGGACACCTGGACACGTGTGGGGAGCAGTTGTGAGGGGGCCGAGGGGTCCCTCACTGGCCCGCTTGCCCTCCACCAAGACCAGTGGGCCCCTTCTCTGAAGAGGGGTTTGGTCTTTTGCTAATTTTTAGTCAGCCCACGTTGCCAGTCCCCAGTTGGACTCTGGGGACACTGGCCTGGGCTGCTTCTCCTTTTTCCTGCCTCCCCCGGTCCCCACGTCCACCTCCCACATCCTTGCAGATGGCTGCCCTCGGCGCCCGGGGTTAAAAGGGCACACAAACCCGTGGGCGCTGACCACAGCCGCCTGACTTCTGATGATCTTGTGATGCCACTTTTCTTGGTATCTATTTTTGCAGGCTGAAGTGGCTTTTGAAACCACTTCTGTTTCTACGCTTGAAGCCCACCCCTGACACAGACAGTAGCGTGTCTCTGCGGGATGGCCGGGGCCCACTCAGGCCCGGGAGCCCAGCCTCTACTCTACCCATGCACGTCCCTTGGCTGATTCTGTGGCACAACGTGATCGGTGCGGATTTGCTTCCTGTGAGCCCTGGACACAGAAACCAGTGCTCTGCCCGCCCGCGGCCTGCCCCCAGGCCCAAGGGCAGCCTCGCAACCTCGGGTTTGGAAGCCTCTTCCCTCACCCACCACCCAGCCTGGACTCTCCGCCCTCACCTGCTGGTGGTGCTCATGCCCCCCTCTGCCAGACTGGTTTGCATGCCAGCTGCCCTGGGTTTTCCCTGAACGTGTATGTCTGGGTCCCTTCGCGCCCTCCACCTGGCTCCTTGCTGGGCCTGCCCTCGCCCAGGAGGCCCCCCCACAGCCAGGGAGCTGGCTGGATGCAAACATTTGTTTGATCTCTCTGAGCCAGGGTTGGGCTCCCTGTGGGCCTTTCGGGCTGACGTTGGTGGGGCTCCGGGTGCCGAGCACGGACCCTGCGGCCTGACTCCCCGCACTTGGCCTTCCTCACCAGGGACGAGTGGTCAGGCCCGGGAGCCCCCAGCCTCCTTCCAGCTCTCGCATCCCTGTTAATAAACTGCTTCGTGCTGGATCACTTTGAAGGGGCAGCTCCCCCTCCTGTAGGAGAGACGCGTGTTTCCTCTGGAGCCTAGGAGTCATTCCGCCTGCGTCCTGTGACGGGCTAAGGAGAGCCTGATGGAGCCGTAAGCGGGAGGAGATGCGCGATCCTTTCCATCGCTCTGTCATGAGAATTTGGCCAGATCCTTCCAAGAATAATGACATGGAAGACTTAAACTCTTCATTCATGTCAGTAAAAATCAGGATTGGAATAATGTTATTGAAGTTAATTTCGAAACCACTTGGGAAAATGGAGATACTTGAAGTGAAACCAATTTTGAAATCCTGAGGACATGGCCTCGAAGATTTTTACTCCAACCCTCTTGTCTGAACTGAATTTTCCACGCACTCCTCCATTTAAGAATCTGCTGCATTTAGAATGTAAGACTGTTTGAAACCATGGTACTTAACACTCCTAGTTAAAATGGTGTCGTTTCCAGTGGGTATCGGGGCCGGCATGATGCCCTGGAATTTTCCATGTGTGCCTGCATTCTGGGTCTGCAGTCGGGTTCCCAGAGAGTTTGCCTCTGGATCATCCTCTGGCATGTTGGAGGGCACCTGGAAAGACACCCCTCCAGCTCCTACCTGTCTGTCCATGCTGGTGCCTGCAGAGCCCAGATGGAGGTCACTGATGGACAGACTACAGACAGCATGGGGGAGGGGACAACGGCCTCATGTCAGAGTGGGGAGACAGCCCACAAGTATGTGCATAGGGAAGGGGACATATGACCTTATTATGTGACCACCATAGATGTCCCTCGACACACAAAGTACTTCTGTGCAGTGGGCTGTGCTTTGGCTCTAGATGATTCCAGTGTCAGCCTTCTGGGGGTCATGAGAGCATGTAATATAGCAAGGTTCAGAGATGCAGTGCTGAGCCACAGTAACGTTTTACTTAGATTTGCCTTAACCTAGGAAGTAAAATGAGCCTTCATGTCTGTCCACATCAGTTCTTGTACCTTTAGTTCTTTAAACTGTGGATAGAGATATAATTCACATAATATAAAGTTCACCAGCTAAGTGGTGCACTTCAGTGGTCTTTAGTATACTCACTGTGTTGTTTAACTCTCACCGCTGTCTAATTCCAGAATACTCCCGTCACTCCAAACAGGAACCCTTTACCTATGAACAGTCGGTCTCAATCTCCCTCCTCTCCACCCCTGGCAACCACTCACTGCTCTCATCTACTTCCTTTCTATGGACTTGCCAGTAGTTCTGGACATTTCATTTAAATGGAATCACTTAGAGCCTCCCCTGGTGGCGCAGGCAGTTGAGTGCCGCGCTGTGAAGCTGTCTGCAGCCTCTGCAGCGTCGGTTTGCTCCCGGCCAGCCGGCGGCAAGGCGCGCAGACCTCTCTTGTCTCACCTGCTGCTCCCCTCAGCAGTGCATTCCGTCAGTCTGCCTGTTCTGTTCCCTGCTCTGTCTCTGGTGAATCCTCTCACCCTCCCGCACAGTGTCTGGCCTGTACCCCGGTTCTTGTATAAATAAATAAATAAATCTTTAAAAAAAAAAATGGAATCACTTAGCATGTGGCTGTCTGTGTCTGGTTTATTTCACTTAGCCTGATTTGTATAGTTCACCCCTGTTGCAGCATGTGCGAGGACTTCATTCCTTTTTATGGCTGAATAATATTCCGTTGTGTAGCTACATCACAGTTTGTTTATGTGGTCATCAGTTGAGGAATATTTGAGTTATTTCCACTCTTTAGCTGTTATAAATAATGCTACTGTGCACATTATGTATGAGTATTTATGGGAACATTCGCTTTCAGGTCTTGTGAGTGGAATTGCTAGGTCATATGATTCATTCTATGCTTAACTTTATGAGGAACCGAAAAACCTTTTTTTTTAATATTTTTAAAGCTTTAAATATTATCTGGTTAAAGTTTTTTTATTTTATTTTATTTTTTTAAAAGGTTTTATTTTATTTATACAAGAGCCAGGGTACAGGCCACATGCGTGGGAGGGTGAGAGGATTCACCAGAGACAGAGTGGGGAACAGAACAGGCAGACTGTCTGAAATACACTGCTGAGGGGAGCATTGGGCAAGTCAAGAGAGGTCTGCTTGCCATGTGGGTTGCTCCGAGGCTGGCGGGGATCGAACCGGCACTGCAGAGGCTGCAGACAGCTTCATAGTGCTGTGCTCATGTGCCTGTGCCACCAGGGAGGCCCTAGTTAAAGTTTTTTAAAGGGAGGCAGGGGTTAAAACAAGTCACCCAAACATCTGAATTAGTCATCAACTAGGGAGGAAAAAAATCAAATTATGCTAAACAAAAGAAAACTTACTCTTTACAATAATTTGTGTTATCTCCACATTAACACTTAAAAGTGGCTGAACCAGGATCATTGGAAAAAGTGAAGTCCTAAAGACTTTTCATAGACATTTTAAATTCTGATGAAATAAAGTTTCATTTCTTTTTAAGGTAATAAAAGCAGTAACAATCCAGGTTGAGGTGATACCCTGCGCATTGCTAATTAACTGGAAGAGTTGGAGCCGAAAGCAATGACAGTATTAACCTAAAATGGGAAATTGAGTGCGTCTCACACTGAGACCCCTGCAAAGGATGATTCTTTGTTGTGTGGATGGCTTCCTTCTAAATAGGTTGATAACTCAGATTCTTTATTGACATGCTATTCATCCACCTGGCTCAGGAGTATCTGGGCTCATGAATCATTTTACGCTGGATCCAGCTAGTTATTAGTGAATTAAGATGGCAGGTATTGTGTCACCATTTCTTTCTTTCTTTCTTTCTTTTTAAAGATTTATTTATTTATGCATACAAGAGCTGGGTTACAGGTCAGAGGTGCGGGGGGTGAGACGATTCACCAGATACAGAGCAGGGAACAGAACAGGCAGACTGACAAAATACACTGAGGGAAGCAGTGGGCGAGTCAGGAGAGGCCTGCCGTGCCATGTGGGTATCTTCCTGGCCAGGGATGGAACTCGTGCTGCAGTGGCTGTGGAGAGCTTCATAGGTTGCTTCTTAACCCCTTGCACCACCAGTGGAGCCCTGTGTCGCCCTTTCTAAAGCATGAACACAGATGATGGTCACCGTGGTGGCGTTTCAAGAGGAAGGGAGGTTCCAAGGTGATGTCTTGTTTGGTCACACATTGACTGCTTAATTTGTCTCTGAGGCCCTGCGGCCCGTATTTCCATTCCACTCTTGAGGCCAACTCAGTGAGAGGGTTTCTAGGCCACTGGATTATCAGGAAATGGTCTTGGAAACTTTTGGGAGAAAGAGAATGGATTGTGTCCAGCGTTTTTTACTTACTGTGTAATGTTGGACTTCTCTGAGCTTGTCTGAAACCTTCCAGGGCGAATAGTGTTGTCCCAGTGACATCAGCGACATGAAAACACGGTAAACTAATGTAAATTTGGTTGTTTTCATAATTGTTCAGTTATGGCTTTTCTCCCCCAAGATGCCAGCCTTTCCTTGGAGTGGCTTACTCAAAACTAGACCCAACGTAGGACCCGAGCGAGGTCCTGTTTGGAATGAAGTATTGAGAGGAGACCTGGATTCCATGAAATGGAGCAGGGCTCTTCTTCCACCTTGGCTGGTCTGCGGACCGTTGGTCTGTGATCACAGCTCCTACGACTCAGAAGTCCTGGCCATCAGCTGGCTGGCCAGTGTGTACTCTGGGCACCTCCAGAGTCATCTCCCTGCCCTGCCGGCAGATGCCACCTGCCTGGTCACCATCGGGTCCAGTTGACTCTGTGTGTAAAGGTTGCTTTAGTGGAGGATATTCAGGTAGATTTGGGAGTGTATGTTCCTGCCTCTGCTGCCTACCTCTTCATGGAGTTTTGGCTGCATCACCCCCCCATCTGGAGGGTGCTCCCCATCACCATTATTAGCACTGCTGTGCCATTCCCTGCCCTGGGAGAAATGCAGTTTGATGGCAGTTAGTGTGCTCCTGCTCTTGGTCCTTCCCTCTGTTCTGTGAGCTTCACTGATGTCCTTCAGATTTCCCACACCCACCATCACCCCACCACGGCCACCCGACCAGACGGGGCCTTGGCGAGGGACCCAATCCGCTGTTAATTTGATAGAGTTAATGTTCAGGTCAGTAGGACCCTCTGATCACATGCAGCTCTGACTTTTGCTTTCCTAACCTCCTCTTTCTGTTGCCACTTCTGGAAGAGTCAGAACTACAGAGCATTTGGGTGCTGTTGGGATTCAGAGATTCAGAGGCCATGGGGTCATGGGTGCGTGAAAGGACACTGAAGATATTCCAGTCCACGCATTTCTCACTTAGCGATGACAGGAATTCAACCCTCAGGGTCACATCCTTCGAGATGTTGTGTGTGTGTTTAATGTTTCGTTGAGTGAGCGCTGCCTTATGACATTATATTGGTCTCAGTTGTACGACTTCATGAGTCAGCGTGGACATACTGCGTTATATTCGCCACCATAGGTGGAGTTTCCCCCCTTTACCGTATTGTTGCCCCATTTACCTCGTTTGCTCACCCTCTGCCCCTTTCTATTTTGGTCCTGCAGTCTAAGAGTTACTAGTTTGGTTTCTGATGTCCCACATATGAATGAAATCATGGGGTGTTTGGCTTCCAACATGTGATTTATTTCACGAACCATACTTTCCTCCAGGGTCATCCATATTGGTGCCTATGGCAAGATGTCACCTTTTTTATGCCAGAGTAGTACTCCTTTGAGCATATGTACCTCATCGTTTTTATCTTCTTCTCTGTTGGTAGCCACTTAGAATCCACAAACTTCTGGTTATCAAGACAGGCTCTTGCCCCCACATCCTCTGACTCATGTTTACCTTTCTTGCTACGTCCTATGCTTATGGATCATCCCTGACACTGCTTGGCCCCTCAGTATATGAACCTCTACTTTCCACATTATCTGATCTGCCATCATCCATTCATTTACCTCCACTTAAGCATCATTACAATGTTGGTATTCAGATGGAGCAGGAGATAATATTGAACAGGCAAACTGAGAGACCCTTCAAGCATGTGGATGGACCATATTGTAGCATATTTGAGCCATAGGAAAAACACAGTCTTAAACCAGGAAATTAATAGGAGAGCAGAGATTTCCTGGAGGCTGCAAATCAGTAGTAACTGACAGACGTCTCTGAGGCCAAAGTTTGCCTTATTTGTTACTTACAAAAGTCAGGTAATAACTTTGCCAGTGTGGGAAACGAACTTCGTGAGCTCTGTTTTTTTTTCCCCAAAGTAGAATTAATACTCCGTTGATACCAAGTCCTACCGTTTGCAGAGTTTTTCCACGCATGATCTCATTTGACCCTGATGCAGACTTAGGGGAGATATTGGCCTCATTGTATGAGGAATTTGAAAGATAGAAAGTCACTTGCCAGAGTTCCCACCATCATTGGTAGCCAGGTGTTTTGATTCAAATTCAGTATGCTGTTCTTTTTTTTGAAAAAAAGATTTATTTATTTGTACAAGTACTGGGGTACAGTCAGAGGCGTGGGAGGGTGAGAGGATTCACCAGAGAGAGAGTGAGGAGCAGAGCAGGCAGACCGATGAAATGCACTGCTGAGGGGAGCAGCGGGCGGCAGGAGAGGTCTGCTGTGCCATGTGGGTATCTGCCTGGCGGGCCGGAATCAAATCCACGCTGCAGAGGCTGTGGACAGCTTCACAGCGCAGTGCTCAACCTGCTGCGCCACCGGGGAGGCCCAATATGCTGTTATTCTTTGTCCAAAGACCAGCCGTCCCCCACCCCTGCCTTAGTGTAGAACCCTAGAAAAACATTGTCCAGGCAGAGAGTAGAATGTCTTGCAAACATTGTTTTGGTCGCCCTTGAATTATTTTTGCTCCTTTGCACTTCTCCCTGCAATTCAGAATTGTTTTTGGATGGCCCTGAATTGAGCCTCATGTTCTCTGGCCACGATTAATGTTCCTGGTTTGGGGTGAATGTGCTGCAGCCTGTGGGCTCCATCTCCTCCCTGCCAGTTGTCAGCCCACATGCAGGACTTCATGCTCTTGACCTGGCCAGCGCCCTCCAGTGGGCTGCCCTGTGTTGGACGCCGCCATCCTTGATGCACACAGGAAGTCGTCTCAATGGCTTCCTTTTCTGGGTTCATTTGTTATGAATTTGTTATGAATGACTTTCCAAAACAATTAAGTACTGTGCGTGTTTGGGGCTCTATGAATTCTTCCCTGGAGAAGCGGAAGAGAACACCCATGAATCCCTTACCCAGCTCTTGTCATTGCTGTTCATGCCTTCTGCCAAGTGACCCCAGAGGCCAGTGTCCAGGCTGAGTCATTCCTCACCATGCCTCACACCCCACACCCTTGGGGCCCTACTCCTGGGTCAGATGGTCCTACGTCATGTCAAGTGATGATGTCTGCCATCTCTCACTCTGGAGAGGTTTTGGACAGAGATCGGAGTTCTGTCCTGTTGCATGTCAAGGAAAAATAGGAAAGAAAAGTGTCTTTCAGCCTGTAATTTAGGAAAGGATTCAGGGTTTGACTGTGGTGTGCTTTGCGCGTCAAGCAGCCATCGCGGGGAGGAGTGACACTGCCGTTACGTGTTTGCCGCCCTTCATGGAGTATAGAACTCCACTGTGACCAGGATGATGCCCCCAAGGTGGTCTTGCCAGGCTCTCCGAGTTCCTGAAAACTTAGCAGTCAGCTCTGGGGAGCTAGGGGTGCAGGCCAGCTGCAGAGCAGTGCTGTAAATTAAGGGTAGGTTAATTAAGGGTAGATTAACCCTGGATTAATCTGCTTGGGTGAGATTACTAGATCAAGCTCAACCAAGAGCTAGGTTGCTCTTGGGAAAGATTTGTAGATCAGCCATTCACTATCTGCCTGAGCCCATCAGCATGTTCCTCAAAAGAGGCGCGTAGTAAAATCCAGGAAGGAAATTCTCATTTCACAAAAAAGGTACAAAATGGAGTTTACCTTTGCTTTAATATTCACAGAAGCACCTTTTTTGCTACCCGCAAATAGCTGTTGTCATCTTTGCTGTGATGATTTTCCATGAGCAATGAACGTTTCTCTTCTATAATATAAAAATAGAATTGGGTATCTTTCGAAAGGTCTTTACATTTTGCTTCCTCTTTTTATACCATTGAAACATATTTTCAAGGAAAGGTTTCTACTGTAATCTGACTTATTTGGGGGCTTTAAAATGAATCAAAATGCACAGCATTACATAAAACCCAATCCACAGAAGCCCCTTTATTTGTCATTTAAGTTTTCTGCCTCAATTTCCAACTCATTTCAGGATTTTGGTTTTAAGTCCAAAGGAAAAGGTTCTTTTTTTTGACTCATACAGGTATATCCTGTAGATAGTATTATCAGCATCATTTTTACTCAAGATAAGCTCTGTTTTTTTGTTTAGTTTTTTTTTTTTTTTTTTTTCAGACAAACTGTTGTGACGTAAGATGGAAAGTATGGTTACCTGTCAAGGGATGAGGTCCTCATTGATTTGTAGTGAGTCTGAAAATGCATGTTAGGTGTTCTCAAAAATAACCTGAGCCGAGTGGTGGAAGGAGCTGCCTCTAACTGCATGTGACATGCCACTTCAGAAGCCTCCATCCAGCCTGTAGAGGCAGCCGTTGTGAAGTCATCTTTTTTTAATTTCACCACTACATGAAATGCCATACTTTTTTATTACTTGTCTTAGGGACATTTGGTTTTCAACTTCGCAACTCCATCCTCAGCATGGAATGTTGAAATCCGCTCAGCTTTTCCCATTTGCCGTCTCCTTATCCGCACCTTTCCTTTGCCATGAAAGAAACCTTTACTAACAAATATGCCTACCATTTCTGTTTTGTTTTTGCTTTTGTTTAAGTTGGACTGCCGGAGGGAAGGGGCTGATCCTAAAAGTTTCCAACCGTAAAGCATTGGCAGCTGATGGAGTACAATGCCAGTTGTGTATAGGACAGGGACTATTATAGCCACATCAGAGAAGGAAAGACAGGGCCTCCCTGGTGGATCAGGCGGTTGAGCGCAGCGCTGTGAAGCTGTCCACAGCCTCTGCAATGGGGGTTCCGGCCGGCCGGCCACAGAGATACCCACATGTTGCGGGCAAACCTCTCTTGTCTCGCCCGCTGCTCCCCTCAGCAGTGTGTTTCAGTCAGTCTGCCTGTTCTGTTCCCCACTCTGTCTCTGGTGAATCCTCTCACCCTCCTGCACATCTGGCTTATACCCCAGTTCTTGTATGCATGAGTAAGTAAATCTTAAAAAAAAAAGATTTATTTAAAGGAAAAAAAAGGAGGTCCTCCCCTGGTGGCGCAACGGTTGAGCGCTGGGCTGTGAAGCTGCCCGCAGCCTCTGCAGCGCCAGTTCGATCCCCGACCGCCGGGCGAGGACCCCACATGGCCCGACAGACCTCTCCTGTCTCCCCTACTGCTCCCCTCAGCAGTGTATTTCATCAGTCTGCCTGCTCTGCTCCCCGCTCCGGCTCTGGTGAATTCTCTCACCCTCCCGCACTTCTGACTGTACCCAGTGCTTGTATAAATCAATCAATCAATCAATTAATTAATTTAAAAATAAAAAAGGAAAGAGAAACAGGGAAAATTCACTTTAGTAATAACTATATCCAATGTCATAAAGCCAAAGGGTTGTTTCCGGGTGTGATCAGTGTAAACTATTATGGGGATATTTGATGTTCCTTTCCCCCCCCCCCCCCGCACTGCGTGTTTGAGCCCCAGTGTGCTCTTACATGTCCTCTCCATCTGGAGTGTGCCCAGCCAGAGGCTCGGATGCTGGTGACCTGTGGCTCCTGGGGGGACAGTGCAGCTCTTAGGGCTACTCCCTGCCCCCACAGGGTTCTGGAAAGCCATCTGAGTCTCCTGCTAAACTTCAGCTCTGGGTTACTAATAGTAGCTGAACACCAAAGAATTTATTTCTAGTGTTTTTTCTTTTGCTGTCTGACTACTCAGGCGTTCAGTAAAAAATATGGGCCCCCTCCCCCCAGTAGGCTTCAGTGTTACTACTATGTTTTCAAAACACCCAGTTTAAAGCAGAGAACACCTTCTTGACAGGGCACTTGTTGAAAGCACAGATGGCTTATTGGGGACATGTGCACCCACGGATTAGTGCTCTAGAAATGCATCCCACAAAACTGCAGTCATTTGAACCACGATAAACAAATGCTTTTCATGGTCACTTTCAGTGCGAAGGGCCCTTTTCAGTGCGAAGTTACTAGCTTGGGTCTGTCACCCCGATGCCTGTGGAATCTTACCCCGCCCCTCTGTGGCCTACAGATACACACTCGTGGCCCTCCCCTGACCGCGATAACGCTCGGACTCTGGTGGCTTCCTCTCCCAGGGGAGCCGGGGTCTCCCACTTCTGGGTGCAAACCTTCTCTCCAGACATTCTGAGCACTGTGGGGAGAGCTTCCCTCCCTCCGAATCCAGTGACAGAGGAGTCCCTGTGCAGCGGAAGGAAAGAAGACACCTTGGGTGGGGGCAGAGAGCCTCTTGAACCAGAAATCCTGACCAAATCTGTCCATCCACAGCAGTGCCCGGAGCTGCCTTAGCGTCTCCTCCTGCCACCCACTGCCCTGCCCTGCGAGCCCCGGGCACACTAAGCTGTCCTGACTTCCGTCCCACTGTCCCTGACTTGCTTCCCTTCCCTCAGTTCCCAGCAGCCAGCTCAGATAGCACTTCTGACAAGCTGGCTGGGGACCAGCTTAATCAGCATCACAGATTACCAGGGGGAGTGGCCAGAGCACTTTCGTCTGGGACCAGGGCAGCAGTTTTTAATCTGGGCCCACGGGCCACTCCATTCCTGTCCTGCCTGTGCAACCTCCACCCAGCCCTTTGCCCTGTGATCTTGTGTGTGTGTGTGTGTGTGTGTGTATGAAGCCTTAGCGGGCCGCAGTGTGTGACCCGGGCAGTGATCTGCCCCCCCCCCCACAAGTCCTGCTCTCTACTGTGACCTTACTCTGCAACGTGTGACATGCAGGCATGCTCCCCTTTGAGTTCTTCTCCCACGCCTCCCCCTCCTGCTGCCTCCGCCCTACCACCTCCCCCTTTTCACTCTGTCTCCTGCCTCCTAGGAATCCAGGGGCCCCCTCCTTCAGCCACGCTTTGTCCCTCTCGTCTACTTCTGAGTCAGCCAATATTTCACCTGGCTTGGCCCATTTTACCACCACATGGTACATCTTAAACCTATTTTGTTTTATTCTTTGGTTTGTTTATCTGGATCAACTCCAGTTCTTTCTCTTAATTTTCAAGGGACAATCTCTACATGGACGAAGGACAGTCTCTCACCTGAAAGATCAGTGCAGCTCTCAGAGGATTAGGGGGGTGTGGTGCAGGTGTTGTGAAATCAATTAAATAATCGGATGTCGCAACCTCGCATCATTAGAAGTCATTTTCCTTTTTCTCTGATCTTCTCTGCACCCCTGGCCGTAGCCCCCTCCCTCCATGTAGACATTCCAGTCGCTGAGCAGGGAGCGTTCCTCGGCTCCCAGAGCGGCTTACTCTCCCCTGCTGCCCTTCCTTTGCAGCAGTTCCCGGGGAAAAGTTCATCTTTTGGGATCAAACGGATCCATCTTTAATCCAGGCCCGGCCACAGGAGGCTCGCTGCTGCGACTTTGCTCGAAACCTGGGGGACCTGCCTTGAGCTTACCTTCTGAGCCTCCATGTGCTTGAGGGAAATAAACGTGACCACAAGTGCGGATGCGTCGGTCCTGGGGGCGGAAGACGGGAAAACTCGCTGGCTCGTTCGCTGTCCCTCAGACGTCCAGATGTTAACCGTTGCCACCATAACTTCTTAAACCTCTTCCTTGGCTTGAATTCCTTTCTGCTGTGTTTATTTTATCAGGTGCATTATTGGTGATTCATAAATGGTAAGACAATTTATTAGGCAGTTTGGTCTCCTGAAAGGGTCAGATAATTCCATGAAGATAGATTTAAGATGGGACAGAAGTTCGTAATAACACGGCGGCCCTTAGTAAAAGAGCGATGTTTTGTCAACAGTGTTTTCAGAAGGCAGAGGATGGGCCCAAGTCTGGCCTGTTGGTTGATGCTGGTGCCGGGCAACCAACACCCTTTTAAAGTTTTCTTCAAAAAAGTGGACGCTCAGCCCTGTTGGCCGGTTGCCCCTTCCAGGCCCTCGTGCGCCGGCTGCCCAGGTGAAGGGCCCCTTGTCCTGACGCCCAGCTGCGGGAGGACGGAGGGGGCGCGTGCCGGTTCTCACGCTTGTCCCCTGCTCTTTGAACGACTCCCTCTGCCCGCCCTGTGAGCAATGCCCTCGGGATGTGGGGGCCCCTGGATTAAAAAAAAGGGAAAAAAGTCTCAACTTCAGAACTTGCGCATGTCTCAGAATCCAGAATTCACCGGCACTTGCTTTGATTCGCGGCTGCTAAGGGCTTGTGAGTAAGAGGCAGAAGGAGAAAGGTGAGTGGGTTCTCTGCGCTCACAGATGGTCCTGGGTCTGGCAGATCCTGGCTCATCCTGGCTACCCCCCGCCCGCCCTCACTGCTGGCTTCAGGACGGAGATGGCCAGGTGGGCCTGTGGAATGCCGGGAGCCCGGAAAGCACGGGAGTTTGTCCGCTGGTCATAGGAGAGGAAGTCCCAGGTCCCTACGCGGAGATTGGAGGTGCCGGTTCTGCCTTTAAGCCGCAGAGGGGGCCCCTTGTCAGGGAAGGCGGGCGGCCCCCACCTGACAGCCGCGAGGACAGCGGGCAGCCGGGAGGAAGTGATCCGCCAGCCGGGAGCTGAGCTTGCAGGGCCGCCACACAGGACCTGGGCCTGCTCGAGCCCCGGGATCCACAAGCCAGTCAGCTGTGAGGTGGGAAGCCGCGGTGCGTGGCAACTCCTGTAGCGGTGGGAAATGAGAGCGAAGATCAACCCGTTTTGATTTAAGGTATGACTTCTTTCTGGAAGGAGCGGCCTTCGTCATGTTGAAAGCCCCCTTCAGGCCACCAGTCCTAGGTAGGACATCTTCAGGTCCCCACTGAGTGAAGTGACCGTAGGCCACTCAGGCCCGACCTGTGAGCAGAGATACACAAATAAGGGCAGTCTGATGCGTCTGGTGCGTGGAGAGCCACGTTCGTGGGCGGCAGCGGCAGAGTAGCAGGGCTGAGGGTACCTGAGAGGGCTGAGGAAAGCTGCTCACACCAAAGGGGACGTACCATATTCCCAGCTACCACCTCGCCAGCATCCTGTTAAAGAAAGTAAATCAAAATTGAGCCGAAGAACAGGCGTCTGGGGTTCCATGCTGAGTTCAAGTTTGTTAAAATCGGAATTTATCATCTAAAAGGAGGTGGTATGTATTATTTTTGTGTTTGCTTTTCAGATTTCTCTTGATGAGTACATTTCCAATGGTAGTAAGTGTGAGAAGGGAGATGATAGCTTAGCACACCACAAAAAAACTCCATTTGTAGCCTGTCAATCATTTTCTCTCCGAATCCAACCAAACTGAAATAATACCTTTCACTTTATTGGCTGGATTATCTACTGTCAACAGCTGCCTATTTTTATTTTTTATTTTTTTTTTTACTATTACTGTACTGCAGGCGGCAGTTCTCCAAGTGTGGTCTGGGGTTGGGGGTTACGAGTTCACAAGGTCAAACCTGTTCTCGTGGTAGCACTGACACATTTTTTGTCTTTCCCGCCGGAGCTGAGTTGATATGGATGGATTGGTGGGCAGGACTATTAGTTGATGCCTTGTAGTCATGGAATTCGGTAGCTTCCCACCTGCTCACGAAAACAAAATGCCAGTGTCACTTAGGATAACCTTGGTGAAGTTGGGACCGTTTTCAATTGTGTTAAAACTTGACCCGTGAACACTCAGCCAACAAGCAAGCTAGGCTGCTTCTGGCTGGTATTTGGCCACATTTTCTCACAAATGAGCAAAGTGAGTCTCTGTCTTGAATGGAAACAGTCGACTGAGTTTATTGCCAGTGATAAAATTTGAGCTTTCACACAAAAATTGGAGTTCTACAACACTGGTATCTGCTAGTGGGCTTGATAACTTCCCAAGTCCTTTAAGCAAAAATATTCAAGCAAATATTTGAGATGCAAGAAAACTTGCCTCGGCTACTGGGAGCTTGATAGCTTCCCAGCTCCTGAGGGTTTCTGATGAGATCAGTAATGCTGGCCATGGCTGTGGATTTTCTCTTGTATAATGAAATGTGTCAGCTCAGTGAACCAGTATTTTCCAATGAGCAGTATACAGAGCTGTCCGTGGGCAAATTCAAGATGTGAGGTTATCAGCGGATTTTTAGGAGAATATGTTGGTATGATCTTGGCCCTCCATTGCTCCTAGCTTTTAAGAAACTACCATTTGTCAAAATTTGCATGTTGTATCACAGAGGATCCCTAATTATCTGAGAAAAGTAGTAAAACAACCCATTTCCAACAATATATCTGTGTGAGGTCAGATTTTCTTTATGTTCTGCAACCAAAACAACATATTAGAAGGAGGAGTTGAGTGCAGAAGCAGCAGTGAGATGCCAGCTGTCTCCTCTTAAAGGAGAGGTGGGTGCTAAAGAGATTTGCAAATAAGATAAAACAAAGCCACCCTTCCTGCTAGGGTTTGTTTGTTTGTTTGTTTGTTTAAAACAG
Source organism: Talpa occidentalis (assembly GCF_014898055.3). Classification (NCBI taxonomy): domain Eukaryota; kingdom Metazoa; phylum Chordata; class Mammalia; order Eulipotyphla; family Talpidae; genus Talpa; species Talpa occidentalis. The sequence goes on from NW_023601322.1 coordinate 97,418,488, forward strand.
TGGTAGTTTTTCATAAATGTGGTTTTTATGTTAACATGGAATGGGGTTCTCATTTTTAAATGAATCATAAAGTGCTTTAAAAGTCTTCATATTTAAAATAAGTATATAGATAAACCCATATAGACCAAAGCCCAGGAGGATCCTCGGTGATTTTTATCGTATTTTAATAGATTTTTGAAATAATGATAAGGTGGGAGCAGAAAGTTGAAACGCTGTTGTGAGCGATTTTTTTAATGAGCAAACATAGGGTGTATTATCTGTTCAGGCAAGCATGGGATGCCCTTTCTGATGGTTCTCCAGGGCGAGAGGGCTTTCAGCAGCATGATGGGAGGAAGGTTTGGGGGTGCACTGAGGCTGGGATTCAAATTGTCTCTCAGCTCCTCAACATCCATGTCATTTTGTATAAATCGCCCTTCAGAATCTCAGTTTTCTCCTGCACGAAACAGACATCCTGACCCCTCGCCTAGGCGTGCTTTCTGGGCCAAAGGACGTGGCTGGGGATGGCATCCGGCGAGGCCCGGGAGAGCCGTGGGTGCTCCTTATCTTCCTTCTTCCCTTCTGCCGCTGCTCCAGGGCTCTGTTCCTCGGTACCCTCCGACGGGCCCAGGTGTGGCACGTGTTACCCTTACACCTGGGCCTCGCTCCCCGCGGGGGCACGGGTCGCGCTGGGCCAGGTTGACAGGGACTCGGTGTCAGACCTGGGCACAGGTGTCCTGGGCTGCTGGCCGCGTAGCTGTGTGTCCAGGGACTTCTCACCTGTAAGACTAGGGGAGATGCTGCCCCCTGCGGGTGCTGCCTGGGGTTGCAGCTCGGACAGGGCGCCCCACGGACCACACCCCGGGCCTGATCTGGATGGCACGGTCCTCCCCTCAGCACGGCAGGCGTCCTCTGACGGCAGCAGCAGGACGGCCTTTGCCCCGGAGCCCCGTGCGCGTCCAGCAACTCCACCGGCCCCGCACACATCCTGGGCCTCCTCAGTGTCTTCTTATGTCTGTTTCCTCTGTCTCAGGTGCCTGCTTTTTAAACAGTGTTTGCATCATCTATCAGTGGACGATAGGAAGGGAAGTCGCTCACGGGTAGACCCGCTAATTCCTTTGAGGCTGGTGAGTTGGGCACCAGTATTCTGCTCTGAACAAACTGCCCTCGAATGTTTTTGCTTCTGACCTGGCACTGCTGTCTGCCACACGCCCGAGATGTCGCTGGGGTGGTGCAGTGTGTCTCCTGCTTGCAGGCCCCCTCCGGGTCACGAGGCCTGTGGTGCTGAGGGCCTGAGCGCCCTGTCGCTTCCGAGCCAGGCTCAAGGTTGGCGGGTCTCAGGACAGGCCCCCAGCCCTGAAGGTGACTCCGAAGCCTGTGCGTGAAGAATCTTTGTGTTCTCTCAGAGTGAAGTGAGCACGCCCCTCTGTGGGCGCCTTTTCACCGACGTGAACAGTCATAGCTGGCTTCCATTTCACACGCCCCAGAATTACAAAGAGTTTAACAGAAGTCAGACCCCGCCGCGGCCATCCGGGCCGGACACCATCCCAGCTCAGCGAGTGGGCGGAGGTCACAGTTCCCCTGGCTGCAGTTATTTCCAGGACTGGGGGTGACCGCAGGGCCTGTCTGCACTGTGGATCAGCTGGAAATGTGGAGATGTGCAGAATGGGGGGCCAGTTCCCCACCAGCAGACAGCCCCCCACTCTGTGAGGCGCCTCCCAGCAGGCCCTGGGCCTCAGCCAGTGTAGGCTCTGGCCTTCTGTCCTGCCAGGGCCACATGCCTACCGCCTGGCGTGCCTTGGGCCGACTCAGTTCTGCCTGGGGATGCCGCCCCGGGGTTGGCTCTCAGGGTGCCTAAGTGGCACCCACTTGGTGCCCACAGGCGGTGTGGGGTTTATTAGCCGTGATGCCAAAGGGGTCCTTCCCTGCGGGACCACCTGGGTGGCCACAGCCAGCTTCCTGGAGCCTGTCCTGTCTCTGCCATGGACTAGCCACGAAGGTCTCAGAGTCTCTCTGTGCCTCAGTTTCCTCCTCTGTAAAAGGAAGGCAGTAATGGCTCCTGCCTCAGAGGCTCTGTAAGGGCTTAGCGCACAGTAGGCACTTGTTTTAGTGGCTATGATTGTTACATGCTCCGTGGATGAGACGGCCTGACCAGGGTGTCAGCATGGGGAAGGCTCGGGTCTGTGTGTGGGGGGGTCCCGAATACCCCTGTGTGGGTGTGAGTGTCGGGTGTGGCTTGGAGAGGCCCCCCCAGTCCTGCTCTTCCGGCTCTCTCACCGTCCGCGCCCGCCCGCTGGGGATGAAGCGTGAGTGTGGAAGGTCAGGGCGGTGGCCCTGTCCTGCCTGCCAGGTGAGTGCAGGCAACACTCGCTCGGGGCCGGAGGGGAGGCTTCTCATGCAAGAGCGGGCCAATGGCTTGCACCCTACCCCTGGACCATGGAGTTGGGGCCCCCACAAGCTAGGATGCCCTGACTGTGTGAAGGATCAGGGTCTGCCCTTCCTCTGCCGGCTGGGTTGGTCAGGAGCCCGGGTTCTGTGGAGAGAGGTGTGAGATAGACAGAACCTGGGTGGAGGAGGGCCTGGGCACAGGAGTGTCTCTCCTCCACTTCCACCACGAGCAGCGGGGCTTTGTGCCCCAGCACCCCCTCCCTGGCCCTCAAGGCCTGAGCCGGGCAGGGCTGGGACAAGAGCAGACGTGTCAGTGCTTGGTCCCCTGCTGCCTGGGGACTCAGTTCCTCAGCTCCCGTCTTAGGAAATAAGGCCTTTGCGGCAGGAGCTTCTGGGTCCATAGAGCTCTGGCTCGAGTGACCTGAAGGCCCCCACGAGGCCCTTGGGCCTGTCCTGGTCCCTGCCTTTGCAGCTGCTGGCACCTCTCAGACCCTGCTTGTTTGGTTCCCATGTCTCTTCTCTGTCCCCAGTACCCCCCTCCCCACTTCAGGCCCCCAGAAAGCAGCGGGGGTGGGAGTGCTTGTCCATGTTGCCATCACTGCTGGGCTGGAGCATCACATTTCAGGGCTGTGATCAGTGCACAGGTACCCATGGGTGCCCGGGCAGGTCCCTCAGCTGTCCAGAGGCCAGGCCGGGGTCAGTTATTCTTCCCCTCACCCCAAAACATACCTCCTATTCTTGGGAGACCAGAGGAGTAGAATTAAGGATGGGTGCTGCGTTGTCTGTCTTTAACACTGAGGCAGATTGTATCAAAGCACAGTCACCTCCGTTTCACAGACAGCCCCCAGGGTTAGGCCCAAGACTCCTGGCCATGATGCCAACATCTGAGGTGTTGGCTGGGCCTGCCCCGTGCGTCCTGGAGGGGCAGCAGGGGCCAAACGGAACCCTTAGGATCCAGCTCCCTCACTGTTACCGAGATTTCAAGTTGCTTTTATTGTTTGGCCACAAAATGGACATGATCTTTGTTGGCCTAACACACCTCCTTGTACTGCTGTCGCCATCCATCTTGCACAATATAAGACAAGGCCAGAGCTTAAACGAAAATCCCCAGCTTCTTATCTCCTTCCCACAGGAAAGCAAATCTGTGTTGAAAACCGTAAAATTAAGAGGAGAGCAAGGGAAGCATAATTTAGCAGAAATTCGTGGCGCCAGATTCTGAGCTCTCTGACTGGAGGGTGAGGTCAGACATTGGGAAGCCGCCGCCTGCTCGCGCAGGCTCCTCGAGGTGGTGCTCGCCGAGGCGGGCGCGGGCCGGGCCTGCAGCCCGGAGGCTTCTGCCTCGCTCCCTGCTCGCGCTGCCCTAAGAAAAGGTCTCGACAGACTGGCCATGATGCGTCCCGGGAGACTTTTGAAATGGAACTGAGCACAGTTGTTCTCAAGTATCCTTGCAATACATCCATCGAGTCCGTTTTGAAAAGGTTCACCCCCGCCCCGCCCCAAACCCCAGCCCCAGCGTTCTCAAGTCTTTGTGTTTAAGAAGCTCAGACTCACTCTGTGCATTCGGCAAACTGCATCATGAACCCCTGCGGCCCACCATGATTTCCCACCTGGCGTGACTATGTACGTGGCCGTGTGTGCTGAGAGAGCAGCAGGGCGGGGCCGAGATCTCGGCGGCCTGGCGGGTGGGCGCGGGGGGCCGCCAGCCCCAGGGCCGCCTGCGGCAGCCACGCTCACACCGTGAGGGCCATCCGGGTGGGGGGGCGCGGCACTGCCCAGAGAACCACCTGCGTTGGCTCTTGCTTGTACGTTTCTTCTGGGTGGAAGTCGCGCTGCGGGGGGGGAGGGCGGGGGGGGGGGCTGCAGAGAATGGCTGTTTCTCGCTGGCGAGAGGAGTGTGCCTGGGCTCAGCGTGCCTGGTTTTCCCGCGGGCAGACCTTCCCGGCGGAGTCGCGCAGCTCGTGATACCTCATGGGCGAAAACGAAACTCTCATGAAGTCCAAGTCCACGTCTGTCACGGGGTGGCCACAGCCGGGGGAAGTGTCGGGGCCCCTGAGACCCCCGCTACGCCGTGAGCGGTTCTCAACTCCAAGTGTGCAGACGTTTGTGACGCAGGCCTGCTTCTGGGGCACCTGGGTTCACTGCGCCTTAGTCTGCCGGTCGGTGGAGATCTTCCTAATTCACGCTAATTGTGGTGAAGGCGCGTCCCACCTGGAGATCTGGGGCGCCTTCCCAATTCATCAGATGCTGATCGCCGAAGTGCGCACATGCTTAGGGCTAGTGTTTCTGCCCAAGACCTCGGGGAGGCTTTCATTTGTAGAAGTGAAAATTCGAAGCCTATTTGGCCGTCGGCGACGGTGTTTCCTGTCCTCTGGGTTGAAACGATGTCCTGATGAGGTGAAGGTGCCTGAGTCCTGTTTCCCTACGGGCTGAGTTCAGGGGCCATTACCGGGGTGGGAGGGGAAATCAACCTTAGCCAAACAAAAGGATCACCCATTTCAAATCGATGAAGTCCAGTAAGTAACCTGAACCTTTAAAAAGTGGCATTGCCTGCTGGGGGCGCGGGGTGAGAGCACAGTGGGGAGTCGCGTGTGCTTGACAAAGCAATACAACACGAAAAACCTTCAGCAGACTCCTGCCGATGTCCAGCTACAGAATTAGGAGTTCTGGAAGCTAAGGGATACTGCTGCAGCAAATTTGCATTTGCTGGGTTGTTTAAATATTTGCCCTTTCAGATTGGCAGGGCGCATTCATTTGTTAGTGAAACAGTATTTTAGCGAGTGCCTTCCTCATGCCAGACACATGTAACGGATAAAGGGCTTATGAAACGCTCTGCACATTTGCCCCAGGGAGTCACCCTGAGGCAGCAGCCGAAGAGGAGCGTGCTGTGAGCGCACAGAGACGCTGGTTGGGACAGAGGGCAGGATCTCCAAAGGTCCTGGGGAAGTGACCGCTGACGCGGAGGGGGAGCCATGTACCTGAGGGGTGCTCGGCTCGATGAGACAGCCAGGATCCCGGGCTGGGTGGGGCTCTTGTGTGCTGTGGTGCCCGTTACTGCGTGGCGTGACCACTTCTTTGGGGACAGGGGCTGGGCCTTGTGTTAACCTCGGACTCTGTGGTTGCTTTGCAGTCCAATAAAGTGCCCGTGGTGCAGCCGTCCCACGCAGTCCACCCTCTCACCCCCCTCATCACCTACAGCGACGAGCACTTTTCTCCAGGATCGCACCCAGCACACATCCCTGCCGATGTCAACTCCAAACAAGGTGAGGAGTCGCCCCCAGGCCGCCTTCCTGCCTTTTAAAGAATTGTTTTATTCTCCTTCGAGGTGAGGTTGGTTCCCAACACTGTGGATGATAGATCCTGAGCTCCCCCCGCCATTTGGCTCCCCACGGCCCCCTTTGATCTGCTTGATTCTGCAGTCAGGTTTCCAGGGTTTGCTTTGGCTTGGCTTGGTCTGTTCCTTTGCTTTGTTGCTTTATAGTCACATGAGTGAAATCTCGAGGAGCCACCTGGCGCCAATCTGCACAACCTCACGGCCCCCCACCACCTTGCTCCCTGTCACTGGGGGGAGGGCAGGACGCATTCGTGGGAGACAAGAGTCATTTATTTGACAGCAACTTTTTGTAAATGCAGAGTTTGTTGCTGATTTTATATTTTAGAATTAAAAAAAAAAAATAACTAGAAGGGCTCTCTCCAGAGTGACAGCTGTGAAAACCCAGGAACCACAGTGTCATCCACGGAGTCCCGCACATCTACTCGCGTCAGTCCTCGGCGCCCCCTGCAGGAGCAGTGGGGGTAGTGTTTCTAAAAGGGTAGAAAAAGGACAGAGTAGATTTTCACTTCAAAAGTTCTCTTTTTGAGGCTTCTTGGCCTATTTAGTTGAATCCCTGTCATGTTTTCTCCTCTTGTTGTTACCTACCAGCACCAGCTTAGATGTAAATAATAATTAAGGTACAAAAGCATCTCTGTTTAAAGTCAAAGCAACAAGAATCTTATTATCGCCACATTCTGCTTCTATTTCATTGACACCGGCACATACAGCCAAGAGGCCAGACAAACCAGATGCCTGCTTTCTGTCTGCATGGGGTGGCGGGGCCGGTCGTGGGCAGGAACTTGGCTCTGCAGCCTTCTCGTCCCTCTACCAGGCAAACCCCAGGGAAGAATTACTCACAGCCTGGCCTTTGCTTCTTCCCGGACCACAACTTGGTCTTTAAAAGTTCAGATGTACCCCGTCCAGCATCCCAACCCCGCCCAGCATCCCAGCCCCGCCCAGCATCCCAGCCCTGTCCAGCCCTGTCTTTGACCTGCAGTGGACAAGCGTAGTAAGGGCACCGACACCTGTGGCGTTCAGAGGCCGCGTCGTCCCTGCAGGAAACACTCGCAGGGGAAAGTCACGTCCATGGGCCTCCCTGGTAAGAAGGAACCTGTGATTCGAGGACTCAGTTTCAGGGGGACGTTGGACTTGAGCCCAAGCACCCTTACGGGGAGGACCTGGAGAACCCCCTCTGCAGACATTGGCAGGTGGCCGCAGCCTCTGCCCTCCCTGCCTGCCTTACTCCACTCCCCTTCACCCAGGAAGTCCAAGGGTGAGAGACTTGCAAGGCCAGGCTGCGGATGGGCAGTGAGGAGGCACGGAGACGGGCGTCTCGGGAGGAAGGTGGCTTGGAGACGCAAGGCCACGCTGTGACCTCAAAGATGCGGCCTCCCGAGGGCCCTCCGCGGCCTGCGGGCCCCTCCCCACAGCAGGCCGGAGCCAGAGACGCCCATCTGGGAGCCAGAGAGAAAAGCCTGGAACCAGCTACGAGCAAAAAGAGCCCAACAGGGCGTCTTAGTTTGCTTTTAACTATTCATTTATTATTTATTTGCGCCTCCAAACTTCTTTAACAAACGCTGCCCAGCTAGAGAAGGCAGCGGTCGCAGGCACGGTCCGAAGTTGTCTGCCGATGCTTTCTTGCAAGTCTTTATTTTGTTCCCGGAATGCACGGCCGCGCCTGCTGCCTGCCGGCCGCTGCAGCCACGCTGTGTGTTGGACTCGAGGGAGCCCTTCCTCAGCTCCGTCTGTATCCTGGACTTGACCGCGTGTCTCTGGGATTCTGGAGCCCTTAGCTTGGAAAGAAGAGAGTCACGTGATTTTGAGTTTGTCGCTTCATGTCAGAGTGACCGAACTCCGCAGTTCCAAGAGAGACTGGTCCAGGACGGGACCCTGACAGGGGTAGGATTTGAACAGCAGACGCCCGATGACGGGCCCGGCGCGGCAGGAGCTGGTGCCGGCCTGGCCTCCCCCCCCAGCCCCAGCAGTGGGTCCTCTGCTGCGGTTCCCGCTCCCTGGAGGCCGCTCCTCCTCCGTTTCTGCCTGGAACCTCTGATGCTGTGTCTCAGGAGCACGGAGGCCGAGGCCTGCAGCGCAGTCAGGACTCGCGGCCTGAGTCCAAGGGTACGAGCCCCGGACGGAACCTGCCAGCACGCCCGGGCGTACCTGCCTGAACGCTCATCGCCACCGAAAAGGGGGGTCCAACACGGCCTTGGACCCTCACTCGGGGTGTTCAAGTTTGCATTTCCATGCGGTTCTTCTCAGGTCTGGGTTTTCTTTTCAGAACTGGGTGGCCCCCCGCTGGAGGCCAAGGTTCGAGGAGTCTCTCAGGCGGGGGAGGCAGCCAGCTGGACAGACTCCTCAGCGATTCTTATGTGCGAGACCCCTCTGCGGGGCTCCCTCAGGCGCACCTGCTGCTCAGCTGACCCTCCCCCGCCCCAGAAACGTTCCCCGGGCATGAATGTTGGGGTCCACAGTGGGAAAAGAGCAGTGGTCGTAGCCTTTACAGTAAGAAAGGAAATTCAAGACTCTTGTCCTAAAACCACAAGGTGATCTCACGCAAGTTCTCTGTGGTGACTGAAGACCTTGCTCTCTCCCACCTACTTCCTGTAGGAATGGAGAAACTGTCCTAACTTCAAAGTCAAAGGAGCATCAACTTTGAAGGCAGCGCTTCTGAAGTCATTCCCACGTGGTCAAGGCCTTCAGTGCCTTTGTAACGTCCGAATGACCTTCACTGGCTTTTAAATGGTGAAAAAGCAGAATCCCTCAGCGCATCTTCTCTCTCTCCTGGTTCCCAGTGTGACCTCCATATTTGTCCAACCACTGAGGGCACATTCTCGGGGGGAAGCCTGGAATTTGTACCTCGACATGTGAGAAAGGTCTTTGAAAGCCAGATTCGTTGTGCACAGAAACTTCCGTGGTTTTGTTCCATTTCGAACCGCTTTCCCCAGGGTGCGCTGGGTCTGAGTCATGACCGTCTGCACTTGTGTGTGTGTGTCGGCCCCTCTGTCCCCCCGGAAAGACTCACACACATAGATGCACAGGGACCGGGTTCAGGCGCAGCTGAGGGCAGCGGCCTCCAGGAAGGCGACGCGGCAGGCCTTTGGCCCGGTCATTCTCCCTGGGAGCGGCTGATCCTGGGCAGCCTGGCCCAGAGCCCAGAGCCCTCGAGCTGAGGAAGAGCCTAGCTGGAGCTGCAGCGGCCGACAGCGCATGAGTCCCGTCACGGGTGACCACTTTGGGGCTGATGATTCCTAATTAATGTCTGATCCTCTGAGGTATCACAGCCCCCAGATCGCGTGTCCAGAAAGGAGGCAGTGAAAACGGGAACAGGGCAGCCGACCTAATCCTGGCCCAGGTTGGGGGGGCGCCCAGAGGAGGAGTCAGGTTGGATTGGGTGTCTGAGGGCCCTCAGGAGCTCCGCACCCCGTACTGTCTCAACCCGTTTACTCCAGCATTGAGATCTAGGGGCGCCAGCCACACTGTGTTAGTGGATCTGATGATGAACGTCACTCCCTTGGGCTTCCGGGGTCACGGCCCGGAGTTTCTGGGGTCCCTGTGGCAGTGACAGCCGGCTGTGCTGCGCATCTGAAGGCCAACCCCTCTGTTTTCTCTCACAGGCATGTCCAGACACCCCGCGGCTCCCGAGATCCCCACCTTCTACCCCCTGTCTCCGGGCGGTGTCGGACAGATCACCCCGCCTCTCGGCTGGTAAGTTCCCGCGCCGCCTGCCGGCGCTGGGCCAGGGGCCCTCCGCTCCCCTCTCCTGTCCTGGGGGGTAGCTTGGCCAACGATAGCGCTTGGGGAGCCGAAGAAACCGCCCACCGGCTAGCCAGGTGCTAACTTTATTTCATTTCCATTTAAAAGATGAAACAACACTCGGGCTTTGAAACGGGTTGAATCAGTTTGCTAGTATGTGTGGAGGACGACGGTAGCTTTGCTTTGAAGCTTCTAGTTTTATGGAATCAATTTGTGGCTTCGGGCGCTGGCTCTGCCCGGCCCGAGTGTGCGGTGCGGTCTTTCTTCTCTCGTTGTATGAACTGCCTCCTTGGAGCACAACTTAGGCGCACTGGGCATCTCTGTGCTGACGGGAGCGAGGGGGGGGCACAGCCCGGGCCCGCCGCGGACTCTGCACGCACCTTCTCATCTCTCAGGAAGGGTCAGTTTGAGTTCACAGTCGTCAAAAAAAGGCGAAAAATGGACGGGGTTGGGTTTTCCTTTCCCTGACTCCAAAGACTGTTCCAGCTTCAAAATTCTTAGCGCTGCCCTCAGCCCCGCGGCAGCGATGCAGGCGCGGGGAAGGAATCGCGCCGGGGAAGGAGGAGATGATGCGGGGCGGTGCCGCCTGTCGTCCTGTCACCGCCAGCCCGGTCCCTCCCCCACCCCGAAAACAGCCGTCCACCCCCTCCTCCTGGCTTTCTGCCCCCGCAGCCCCAGGCACCTCTCTCGCCTCCTCCCCACCCAGCCCCACACACCCTCAGTCCCGATTGTGCGTGCACCTCGCAGCCCGCCTCAGTGGTCCCGCCTGGCGTTGGCTGCCCCGGGCCAGGGACCCTGTGCCGAGGGCCGGGCCGTGCTGGAGGCTGCCAGGGAGGAGCGTGGGCGTGAGACACGCGGGAGGACGGGACCCTGCGGGGCACGGGCACGGGGGATGATGTCCCTGAGGGCATGGGCCGGGGAGGGAGGTGCAGGGTTTGTAAATACTTTTTCATTCCTCTTTTTCTCTTTCTTTCCTTCCCTGCAACCCTCAAAGTGCCTGACAGGACACACCCTGCAGGCACGCGCGCCACGCGGGCTCCTGTAGTCCGCAGCCATGTTAGGCGCCTCGGGGGGAGGGAGGGGGCATGAAGGCTGGCGATGGCGGGAGCTGCTGTTCGATGCCCTGCTGGGGTGGAGGGGCAGCACGGGGAGCGAGGACGCACTGAAGGGCGCCCGGTCAGTCCCCCAGCGCCTGCCCCCCCAGCTCACTCACGCCCGGTAGCCCGTGCTTTGTCATTGATGGGTTCCTTTCTTCTGTGACCTCAGGCAAGGTCAGCCTGTCTATCCCATCACGGGAGGATTCAGGCAACCCTACCCGTCCTCACTCTCAGTGGACACCTCCATGTCCAGGTAGGTGGGGAGGCCCCGCCCAGGACCGGCCGCTGTCCTGCGCTTGCATCCCGCGCTCTGCTTGCCTCTCGGCCGCGGCGAGGAGGGCGCAGGGCCCAGCCGCGTCTGTCTGCAGCGTGCCTGGCTCCCACACTAGGTGTCCCGGGGCTCCGGGCCGGCCCCAGCCGCACCCGCGGGCCCTGGTGTCCCCCAGGGGAATCCGCCGCCCCCCACCCCAGGGGAGACTGGCGCTGGCTGCGCGCCTCAGCCTCGAGGACCCTCGTCCCCGCCAAGGCGGCGGTGTGCGATGTGCCAGCTCGTCCAGAGCCCCTGGACCCAGGCGGCCACCCGGCAGCTGACGGGGCTCCCCGGCGGGAGGCGGCGCGGCGCCCTAGTGTGCGAATCAGGCCCTGCGGACCCCGGGTGCAAGCTCGCTCGGCCGCCCGCGCTGTGCCCCCGCACCCCGCTTTGCTTCGGGAGGATGGCTGGGGTGCGGCGCCCGCGGCGTGCGCTGCGCGTGGTGTGGCTCTGTGGAGGGCGCGGGGGTGGGGGCCGCGCCCGGTTGTGAGCTCTGCTTTTCTTTTTCGGTGTGAACCTCGCAGTGTCTGTGCTGAGTTTCAGCTTTGGGGGGGAAAAGCCCCAGGAGTTGTTGCACACGTCTCTCTAGCTGCTGGGGAGGGGCCGACAGGACCCCCCACCGCCCCCCCCCGCCCAGGGACACCTTCCCCGGAGCTGTGGGAGCTGCGCGGGTGCTCCCGGCCGAGCGGGCGGTGGGTCTGCCCGGCGCTCCTCGGGCACTGAGGATGTGGCTCTGGAACCCTCCGGGTCCGGGCCACCTCATCCTCTCCGCCCAGATGAGGGCATGGGCCGCTCAGCTGCCAGCCGAGGCCTGCGAGGAGCGTTCACGCCAACGTTTACTTTTGAGTTGGAAAAGCAAAGTCTGAAAGCACCTCCAGCTTCGCCCGCAGCGCTGCGGGGAGCGTGTCTGGCTGGCTGGCCCCGCTGGCGGCTTCCCTCCCCGTTGGGGGCGCTGGGAATCTTAAGGGCTTTTTTATGTCCCACAAGCGTATTGGGCACAAGCCTCTGGCTGCAGCCATTTCACCCTGAGGACAACGGTGTCCTCCCCTTCGGGGAACCCTCCCCTCCCGCTCCCCGGGGTCCAGAAGGCGAGGACCCCACCCGCCCTCGTTTCTGTGGATACTTCCAGATGGCGCAGAGGCGCCTGAGCGAGTCGGCCTGCAGAAGGGGCCTGTCCCTCTCGGGCTCGGTTGTGCCGCCACTGCCGGCCGAGCCGTCGCCTCACGGGCTGCTTCGCCCAGGAATGCTTCCGCTTTTATGTCAAAAGCACTGAAGATGCTACAGCTCCTGGGGTTATCATTCCCAGAATGGCTCTTACTGAAATTCCTCTCCGGTGGCTGCTGTGCAGGAAAAGTGTCTGTCTAAATCCTGTGGCCTAGCGCTTGCCCAGGGAAAATGCCAGATGCCGCCCTTCGCTCCAGAGAGCAGTTCTGCCAGTCAGGGACTCCCCGGTTTGCGCTGGCGGGGGCGGGACACACGGCCAGGCCGGGCGGAGCAGCGTGGGGCTCGGCGGGCTGGCGGCGGGCGGGGGCGGCCACGCAGCTAGTCCAGAGCCGCCTCTGCTTCCTCCCCAGGTTTTCCCACCACATGATTCCTGGCCCTCCCGGCCCCCACACAACTGGCATCCCTCATCCCGCTATCGTAACGCCTCAGGTCAAGCAGGAGCACCCGCACCCCGACAGCGACCTAATGCACGTGTGAGTAGCCGCGGCGGAGGGGCGAGGTTCCCCCCTGCGCCCCGCGGTGGTCCGAGGGCTGGGGGACGTGCCCACGGAGTCGCGCCGTGCTCGTGTGGGTTGAGGCCGGATGGGGCCCAGGGACCGCCCCACGCGGCCACCGTCTCCGCCACCTCGAGCTGCGGGCCCCTTCACTAGCCGGGGGTCCCCGGGAGTGCTGAGCCCCGCGGACGGCGGCTGTAGGTACCTTGAGGCCGAGCTCCGCTGCTCTCAGCCGTGGGTCCCGCCGGCCCGGGGTGGTCCCGGCTGTCACCGCAGGGCTCACGCCCCTGAAGACATGAGCCCCTCCGTTTCTGAACCTGGGTGTGGGCGGGCTGGGGGGCAGGGAGCACGACCGTCCACAGGCCCCGACAGCGCAGGCCAAGCCAGCGTTCCTGTGCGGGGCACAGTCTACTGCCTCGTCGGGTTCTCAAACGAGGGCCTTGACACCCCCGAAAGTAAGAGGAACGGTGCCCGAGGCGGCCGTGTGTCAGCTTTGTCGAGAGGATGGAGGGGTGACGCCCAGGTCCGGGGGCTGGTAAACGCGTATGTAGGTGAACTTTCTCCAACCAAAGGCTCCTCGTTCCCCGGGGAGTCCCTGAGTTGATCTTCCGCGCTGCAAGGCGGGGGGCGTAGAGCACCCTGGCGCCTGTCCCCAGCCTGGCTGCTGTGGGTGTGCAAAGAGGGGCTTGCTTCTCTCCTCCCACCCCTTCCGTGACACCCCACATCCACCTTTCAGGAAGCCTCAGCATGAACAGAGAAAGGAGCAGGAGCCCAAAAGACCTCACATTAAGAAGCCTCTGAACGCTTTTATGTTATACATGAAAGAGATGAGAGCAAACGTCGTCGCCGAGTGCACGCTGAAGGAAAGCGCCGCCATCAACCAGATCCTGGGCAGGAGGGTAAGTGGGGCGCGCTCTGGGCCAGTCCAGGGGAAGGCGGGGCTCAGCGATGGAAAGCGCTGGAAACAGCTCTCAGCGAGTACTGTTCTGCTCGTGCTCACGCGGCAAACGTTACGCAGGACGTGTTGTGTCTGCCGGGCACCGTGGTGGCTGTAGCACGCCTCCGTGGAGCACAAAGTGTGCCGACAACCCAAATCTCAGCTAGGCGGGGCCCCGGTACGTAGAGTGGTGACAGTACTGCTCGTGTCGAGAGCAGGGGTCTCAGAGATAGGAACGGGATGATGACGGAGGGCCCAGGGCAGAGCCATGTGAGGCAGCTGTTCGGAGTAATCAGTGACCAGCAGCCCTCCAGATAGAGAGGACAGGAAAGTGGAGCTTGAGTGCCATGCTTCTGGATGAGAGGGCCCAGGGAGCAGAGTTCCTTCACCTTTGGATGGAAGAGTCTTGAGAGAGAGTTCCAACAGTCTTTATTCTAGCAGATTCAGGCAGACAGCTGGAGATGAGCATTTTGAAATGCTTACAGTCCAGTTAGTACCATCACCAACTAATTACTCTGGTGATGACAGCTGTGTTGCCCGCCTCTCTTAGCCACTTCCCCATGATCTAACGTGGGCACCTGCTGCATCTTTAGAGTGTGCGCGGGGCCCTGAGTGGTCAGCCGCGCCTGGCGCGAGGCTGAGCCAGGCAGACACTTGGCCTTCTGGCCGGAGGCAGAAGTCTAGCTCTTTGCAGGTGCTTTTCTCTGGCTGGAAATGGTTGCAGTCGCGGGTACATGACCAGAAGTGGAAAAGCTCTGACCTGCCTCTAATTCCGCTGACAGCGCTAGCACAGAAACGCTAGCAGGTCAGCGCTACTGCGCCTGCACTGCGGACGCTGCCTGCTGTTACGGTGGCTGCCGGCAGTCTGCACCCTCAGAGGCAGGAGCTGCAGATGAACGTGCGGAGGAGGAGGCAGGTCGTCTGTGAATTTTCGGGAATCGTGTTTGATCATTGTTACCATGTTGGTTACCAACCTCGTACACGTCAGCATTCATTGGAGAAAACCGAGGCGAGGTCCAGGCAGGCGGGAGACGGCGGGCAGCGGGCTGCCTTGCATTATCGAGGCCTGTTGGAGAGAATGAAAGTACACGTCTTTCCAATCTGCAGGACCCCAGGGGTACAGGGCAGGGTGGGGTGGTAGATTATAGCTCTTTTGGTGCCCTGGGCACAGCCCTCGCTCTCCCTGTGGATTCTGCAACACTTAATAACAGTCATGACGGCGACTTCCCAAGCCAGCCGCGGCGGACGAGCTCTGCCTGCCAGCTCGGGGTGCTGACCGCTTCCCCGACCCTTGGAGAGAGAAGCTCGGGGGGCACGAATGGCTGATGTGCCATGGCAGCTTGTGCGAAAGGCAGCTTTATCTTGTGCGTGTGCTTGTCTGAGTCAGAGGTTCCCTGGCCCTTGAGGAGGCACGATGTCCCGCGGCGGCACACACGGGGCGCCGGGCTTCCATTGGGAACGCGCATTTCCAGCGCCCGCTGCTTGCGCAGCACCCTCCACGCGGCCCCAGCATGGTTCTCATTTGCGCGGCTGCCTGTCTCTCATTTAGACACCTGTTTCTATTTCTAGGTCTTTGAGATCTTTGATTAAGATCAGGCTTTCTGTGCTTTCATAAGTGCCCTCTGGCAGGATAGTCCTCGCTAGTTCTTTAAAGTTCCTGGCTTTTCAATCATGCAGTTTCACCCTGGGATAATTAGAATTCTTAAAATTCTTAAATCCTTCCCCAGCATTCTAGCTAAGTGTGTAGTCATGGGAATTCAAGTGTGTATAATAATACAAATCCTGCCTTCTCATGGGATTTTTCGCGGTGGACCTTCCAGCTTGTTAAAGGTTGCTCACTGACCACCAGTTTAAGTGGTGGGACTGGACCCGTTTCTTCACATCCAGTAGGTATTGCTCCCAACAGGACTGACAAGGAAATCTGATGTTTTGAGAACATTAACTCTTTACATTTTCAGGAAGCAACAGAAATAGAAGCCCTTTGCCGTTGATTGTGTTGCAGAAATCCCTGCGAAGGGGGCCTCTCTAGCTGGTACGAGAGACTAACAGCTTCGCTGTACCTGCCGCCGCCCTCTGGGAAATGCTTTTTTACTGCGAGTAGAGTTAGCGCAGCAGGAACGCCAGGGAAGGGAGAGAGTTTGGCCCTTGCTGCCCGGAAGTGGTTAGCCCAGCGCCGCGTGCCGGGGTCCTGTCATCCTCGGTGGCTGCTGTGCACAGGACCCTGCTCACGTCTCGTGAGGCCTGAATTGGATTTGTGACCCCCACTTTTCCCCACACATGCGCAGCTGCCGTAAGTGACGCACAGCTGTACTGCTAGGTGACCGTATCCGCTCCCACCCTTGTCCTTTTTCCCGGTCCGCCCGCTAGCTTCTGTCAGCCTGCACCGCCCTGTCTCCAGAGCCGCCAGGCTGCTCTTCCCTGTGAAGGCCCCTGTGGGCCGGGGCCTAGCTATGGGGACGCCGCCCGGCCGCTAGTAGCCAGGTGGGTGACTTCCGCCCTGGACGTGCCTTCTCAGGCTCATCCAACCGAACCCGAGTAACAGAACTCCCTCAGGTCACCTGTTCGGTTGATTGTTACACAAAAACCACGACTACTACTTGATTGGCCTAAAGGCCCGGGCTGGACCCGCCCGCGTGTGCCTTGCTGCAGCGCTTGTAACACACTTAGAGCCTGGCCTACCTGTCCAGCTCAGGTGCGCCGCGGGAGACGGGCCTTCCGGTGCCAGAGCCAGGTCCTGGAGCCGGAGCTGACCGTGGGGGTGGAGTCCAGGAGGAAGAGGACTCAGCTGCCAACTTCTCTCTCCCCTTCCCTTGTTCTTGTTTGACCTTTTCAAACAAGAACAGAGTGATGAGACCAGCATGTAGGGTGACAGGGTAGGATTCCCCCGCCTTGAATGTGAAGGCAGTAAGCGGGGGAGGCCCGCCCTGGGGCTGGGGGGTGCAGCCAAGGTCTGGGCTCAGGTCCCCCTGCAGCTCTCCGCTGCCAGGCACAGCTCTCCTGCAAGATCTGGGAAGATGAGAAAGTACTTGGAAACTGCTTGGGTGGGAGGTGCCCGAGGCAAGACGTGTGCAAACAGCTGCCAAGCAGCGCAGAGCTGTAAGCTGTGTAGACGCCCCTGGGTGCTGGCTGACACGCCGGCCTGCGTGACGGAGGGGAGCAGCGTGTTTGCAGGACACGCAGCTGCATCCTCTAGTGGGTGCTGCAGGGCGCGCCTCTCACCTTGCTCCTGGTGATAAGGCAGCTGAAAACGGCAGCCTGGCCGGCCGCCAGGGTACACACTGTGGCTGCTGAGCGTGCAGGTGTGACGGGCAGGTGAGAGACACGGACAGACTGACCTCCGATGTCTGTCCTTGCGGCTCGTCCGGCGACGACGTGTCTGCGTGCGTGTCGGGCAGGGACAGAGCCTGCGGGGAGGCCCTCCTTCCTCAGGCGTCAGGGACACGTGCCCGGCCGTGGTGTCAGCGAGGGCCACGTGGGCCAGGCTCTCGGTCATGTGCCTGCAGGAGAGACGGGGTGGGGGCCGCGAGCGGCTGACTCAGGGGGCTCTGCTTGGCCGCGGCGTTTTTCCCCCGAACAGGAGAGAGAAAGTGAAGTCCGGGTTTCACTTTGGCTGCTCGGCTCCAAGCCTTGTGAGGCAGGGGTCTACGGGTGCCCCCTCTCAGTGTGGCGCTGTACTTACTCTTGTTTGCCACCCCCCAGTGGCACGCCCTGTCCCGGGAGGAGCAGGCGAAATACTACGAGCTGGCGCGGAAGGAGAGACAGCTGCACATGCAGCTCTACCCCGGCTGGTCTGCGAGAGACAATTACGTGAGTATCCCCGCCACGGCCGGCGCCGGCGCCGGGGCCTGTTCGTGAGAAAGCTCATTACTTCCCCGAAGGTGCCAGGGGGACAGTGCATGTTGTAAGCTTCCTCTCCTGGCGGCCCGTGGGATTAGGGAGACATGAGTAACCCCGCCGTCCTCCGTTGGCCGAGGGGAGCTCTTCTGTGACCCCGCGGATGCCCGAACCAAGCCCCCGGGCCTGGGCTAAGGGTCCCTGCCGTCACAGACGGTGCGTGGACGTGCTCTCGCAGGCAGCGCGCACGTAAGGTTTCCGCACCGCCAGCGCGGGCAAAGGGAGATTTCTGCAAGTAGTTGCCTCCACCTAGTGTGTTTTTCCATTTGGATGTGTGTGTACGGACACGACAGTGTGCTTGTGCTGAGGCCGGCCTTCCGCAGCGGGGCCTTCTGTGCGGCCCACGTCCCCCTGGGTCCTTTGGATGACTGTTGAATACTTCAGCGGGAGGACACGGCCTGAGACGTCTGAAAGCAGGGGCAGTGGTTAAGGTGCTTCTTTTACAGCTGGACCTACTTGTGCAACGCACATCACGTGTGTAGGGCTGTTCCTGCAGGACAGTAACAGCAGCGGCTTTGTGGAATGGAAGAGAGAACTAGTGCAAGACTCACGACACGTAGGGTCGTTGTAGGAGTCTTGCAACGAGGAATCTGACGGACTTTTCCCACAGACTAATGAGAAGTGGGTCCAGTTTCCTGCTCCAGGTGAATGTCCCCTGCTTCCTATGACGTATGTTAGCCCGATGGAGCAGGGGCTGCAGTGGCCAAGGGGTTCCTGGTAAGGAGGACCTCACTGATAGGCCAGCCAGGCATTTCCGCACAGCTTGAGCATCTGACTGACGTAGTCTTGTCTACTGCTGAGCAGCTGTATGATGATGACACTTCGCTTTTTGGTATTTTATAGAGATGAGTAATTTATTTAAGCTCTTGATTTCAAAACCGGAAGGTAGTGCCCATGCTCTGTGGGAGACCAGCCTCCAGCATGCCGGCTGGGCTGGCCGCCAGAGGAAGAGCCATTGTCCCTTTGCAAGGGGCCGTGAGCTCGACCTCGAAAGTGTGTGGTCAGTGCCCGAGGAACACCCCCTCGAGGGGGCACTGAGTAGGTACTGGAGCCCCCCGTGAGCCCATGAAAGGTGGAGCGGCACGGCCAGGGCCGGGAGAAACGAGGACTTCTGCCCCGGGTCCGGCTAGGACAGGGGGTCTCGGGTCCCTGACAGGACCTTGCCTCTCTCCTTCCAGGGTAAGAAGAAGAAGAGGAAGAGAGAGAAACTGCAGGAATCGACATCCGGTAAGCCTGGCCGGACGCCCTCCCGCCACCCCTGCTGCTGTCCCTGTGGCGCCTCCCCTCTGCAGGCTCGACAGCCCCTCCTCGCCCTGTCACCCGGAGTCCCCGCCGTGACCTGTGCTTTTGCTGTGTCGGTTCTCTTCGCTGTAACACTCCTGCTTGGTTTCCGTGTGCACAAGTCCTTCCGAAGGACGGTTCTAGGCGTGCCGCCCTGCCTCCCCGCGGGTCTTCTGGGGGCCGGGCCTTGAGGCGCAGCAAACCTGCCGTTAGGGCTTCTGTTTCCAGTACGGTAACTCAAGGCAGCAGTCGCCGAGGTCCTAGTTATTCCCCCTTCCTCTGAGGCCACTGCCTTGTGCCGCCCAGGCGGAAGTGGTGGCATCAGAGCCAGAGAGGAAGGGCAGCGAGGCCGCGGGAGCTTGTAGCCACTACGCGTTTGCAATGTGCGACCCTCTTCCTTCCACGTTGGTTAAAGCCACGATTTTCTGCAGGTACAGGTCCCCGAATGACAGCTGCCTACATCTGAGACATGGTAAGAACGACCCCTGGTCCTCCCGCCGACACGGGGCATGGGGGCGCAGCTGCGGCCCTGCGGGGGGCACCGTGCACACGCTCTTGCTTGAAATCCCGACCCTGCGCCCAGCCGAGCCGGCGCTGGCGTGAGGAATACGGGGCTCCGCGGCCGAGCGCCCAGGTTTCTCAGTGACCACACACACAGGCGTGCGTCCAGCCTGGGGCCCGCACCCATGGCCCCTGGCTCGGCTGCCTCCCGCTGGGGAGCCCTCAGGCCCGTGCTGAGGACCCCGCGCTGCTCGCTCACTCCCCTGGGCTCTCGTTCCCCATTAAAAAGCGCCCAGAGCCGAGGTGTGACCGTGGAGTGTGGTGCTGGGCTCTGCGCCCGAGACCGCCCGCCCCGCCGAGCCTGCTCCTCCCGAAAGGCGCTTTTCTCCAGGTTGGCTGTGCCCTCGGCCCGCGCAGACACCCCCGGCCCCTCCCGGGCCTGCAGGCTGTGGCCTCTGTGCCTGGCGGGGCCCCTTCCCCACGCAGGATGGGGACACAAGGCTGGCGGTGGCCGCCCAGGCCGCAGGGGGTGGGGGAAGGCACGACCCCATCGGTCTGGGCCCGCAGGGAACTGCAGCCTCGGCCGTCTGCAGGGGCCCCAGGCCCACCAGGTCCCGTGGGGCAGCCTCCCCACGGAGGGGTACCTGTGCCACTGCAGGAGAGAGGAGAGGAGAGAGAGCGGAGCTGTGAGCAGCCTCCCATGTGGCTGTTGTGCGGAGCGGCTGTGTGTGTTGCTGGGGCGCGGGGAGAGCTGCCCCAACAAGGAGTTGCTGTGGGCGGGAGGCTCCGTCCCGGGGAGCAGAGCAGAGCCCAGCACAGCCTCAGCCCCAGGCGGGGGTCACCTTGATGGCTGCAGCAAGGCTGGGGCTGCCCCGTGTGTCTCTCTCTCTCTTCTCCGCCCTGCCCCCGCCCAGCGCCCCGGAGCCTGCCCCGGAAGGCATGTTGCCCGTGTCCCGGGAGGCCGGCGGGGCGGCCGCTGGGGAGAGGAGGGGGTGCGTGTGCAGGACCCGGGGCCCTGTCAGCCGTGCTGTGCTCCCCGCGGAGGGTGCCTCCTAACTGGCAGCCTTGGGCGCCCGCCCCACTGTGGCCCGGGCTCCGGCGCTGTCTGCTGCCCGCGGCCACCTACCATCCCTGCGCGTCTCCCCGCGTCCCCCCACCCGCATCCACGCGGGGCGCTCAGCCCGTTCCCGTCTTGGCAACCGTGGCCGCGCACAGAGGAGCCGGGGGGGGGGCAGGAGGCTCGCCCGCTGGTCCACCCGTGGCCCGGGCCTCTGCACCCAGTGTCCGGGGCCCGCAGACCCGCCGCGGGGGGGGGGTCGAGCTCGTTGTCCCGCCAGCTCTCCGTAGGCGTCCGGGGTGGGACGCCCGTCCCTGGGGCTGCTGGAGGCCGGAGGCTCGCGGGGAGGGGGACAGGCAGGTGGCCTGACTAGGGCGACTGCATCGTGGGGCGTCCCTCCTGCTCCCAGCAGAGCCGCAGGCCGACGGCCTTCATGGCACATGCCCCCCGAGGCGGCCGCTGGAGTCCCCGGTGAGGTCTCGGGGTGGGGGGGGCCCTGCCCTGTGCGGGCCCCCGGTGGAGCGAGGCCCCCGGCCTGCTCAGCTTCCAGCACCGGGCGCCTTCCACCCTGCCTGTCGTCCTGCACCCGCACGAGGGACCCGCCGCCCCCGCCGTGCGTCTTGGCAGACATCCCGCCCGCCGGCCAGGGCGCGCAGCTGAGGCGGGGCCCCGGCAGTCAGGGGCCTCTCCCTGCAGTCGGGCAGGCAGCTCCCCCGTTGAGAGCGGGGTGCGGGGCTCCAGGGCGCTCCCCTTCCCGTCATCGGCGCCCCGTCTGCTCACAGGCTTCTCTGTCCCTCGGCTCTGCGAGCAGCTCTCTTCACCGCGGCTTCGGGGGCTCCCCTTGGGGCAGGTCCCTGTTGCTGACAGGGGGAGAGGATGTCCTGAGCTCATGCCCCACAGGCTGTGCGGGCCCCACCCCCTCCCCAGGCCAGAGCCTTGCGGACATGGGGAGAGACACAGCCCGGCCCCAGCCAAGGCAGGGGGGCTGAGGCCTGATCCCCTTCCCGCGCCAATAAACCTTAGGAACGTGTGGCGCGCCTGCAGCGGAGCACGGAGACGGCCTTGTAAGCGCGGGGGAGGACCCGCAGCCAGGCTCCCCGTTTTGCATCGGGGCTGCCCGCTCACAGTTCTACATAGATGTCTTCATGTCAGGATAAGCCCTGCATTCGGAAAGTGGGGGTGAACGACGGAACATGGACACATCGTGGGGAGGACCCAGGGTCTGGGTGGGGGAGGCAGGATCGGTGCTGGATGCCCACGGCCGGCTCCTCAGGGAGGGGAGAGAGACAGGGGGTCGGGGGGACATGGAGCACGCTGGCCGGGAGTGAGAACCTCCCGTGTCTGTCCGGAGGTCTCTCGCACGCTTTCCCTGGCATCCAAGCACACGGGTCGGTGTGCATGAACAAGCCATGGTTTCGTTGCGTTGGCTTGTCCGTGAGACTCCCAAGAGCAGGATTCCTCCTCGCCCGACGGGAAGGAGGCGCTCCTGGCGACGGGCAGGCAGAGACGGGCTGTCAGAGGCACCCACACGGCTGCTGGGAGGGGGAGAGGCTGTCCCGAGCTCATGCCATGCAGGGTGTGTGGACGCCACCCCCACGCCAGACCAAAGCCATCAGGACATGGGGAAAGACACAGCCGGTCCCCACCCAAGAGAAGGAGGCTGGGACCCGAGGGTGCAGGGAAGCCGCCAGGGTGGGTATCAGAACCAGACACGTGGGCCTGGGGGGCTCGCTCTGTCGCTCGCCTCCTGGCTTCACGGCTCCCGGCTGGCGGCAGCTCTCAGAGCGCCCTGTGGGATGCCTGATGGGGCATCGGGCAGGACGCATGTAAGACTATGTCTCCCACTCTCTCCGGGAGCTGTCCTCCCTCACTTCCCCTGCCCTCGTCAATGAACCTTTTCTGAACCCTGGCGTGCGCCTGCAGGAGAGTTCTGAGGAGGCCTTGTCAGCGCGCGGGGGAGACCCGCAGCCAGGCACCCGGGTTGTATCGGGGCTGCCCGACAACACGACCACCGCTTTCCAACAGCAGGCACTTGCAGCGAGGCGTCGTGCCACCCACCAAGGCGCGCGGCCTGGCAGTCAGGAAGGAGCGACATGGGGAGGCTGGGGGGGCTGGGCACCCCAACGGAGGGCTGTGGGCCGAGCTGCCCAGCATGGGGGCTCCCCCTGGGCAGCACCACACCACAGTGCTCGTGGGGCTGAAAAGACCAGGCCCCCGGGCACTCCGGCCCCCACAGGGCGCAGCGGGCTCTGCCGGTGTCCTCCGTGCCCGGGAGGCCGCCGCCCCGCACGGCGCAGCCGGAGCCACATGCACCCGCTCACGCGGCCTCCAGGGCCCGGGGCGAGGCCGTGAGCGTCCCCAGGCGCACGGGGAGCCCCAGCGGGCCCCGGAGCGCGGCCCGTGGGAAGCGGGTGAGGCCCGCGAGGGGGCCCAGCTCGCTCCCATTAACGGCCTGTCCTCTGTTCCTTCCTGAGGTGGAAAACGAAGCTCCTTCCCCACGTGCAAAGCCAAGGCGGCGCCCCCGGGGCCCCTGCTGGAGATGGAAGCTTGCTGAAGCCAGCTCAGCCGCCGGAGACTGAGACGACACCCACGAGCCGCCGCCCACAGACAATCACTGCCACCCCGTCGGCAGAGCCCCCCCATACGGCCTGACGTCTTCGGCCACCACCACCCCGGCCCCGGGCGAGGCCCCAGGCTCCGCTCCACAGGGAGGCCCCAGGCCCCGCCTCGCCCCGGGTCTCCCCCTTCTGCCCGCAGCTTCTATTTAACAGCGCGACGCGTCCATCTTGGGTGGGCTTCCTTTCTGTTTTTTTTAAACTTGAACTGTGTCCATTTGCTCTTTCGTTTCCATGGCCGTCTGCTGCGCTAGCTCTCCGCTTTCCACACGCATCACAGCCCTGGGCGACAGGACGCCACGGAGGCCTTTCTCGCGCCCCACGGCGGCTCCGCTCCCGGCCCTCCCGGCCGCTCCTGCCCACGAGGGCCGGCCGCGCCCCGCTCCGCGGACCGGGTGCAGTGACGCTCCTCTCCCCCCCTCGGCCCCTGTACAAAGCCCAGCCCTTGAAGCGCCCCCGGCCGCGGCCTGTCCCCGCCCCTGTTTTTATTAGCCGAGTAGTGGGATTTTATGCCAGTTGTTGAGACGCGCGTCGCCGTGCCTGCCCATTTTTTAACTAGCGAGGCCCAGCCTTGGCCCAGCCGCCCCCTGGTGTGTGTCGTTCCAGTTGGAGTTCACGTGCTGAGCATTTTTTAAAAGAAGCTTTGTAATAAAACAGTTACAGAAACAGGTCTCGGCCTTTCTCCGGAGCGAGCGCGGCCCGCTCCCCCGCCACAGGCGCTGCGGCACCTCCAAAGAGCCCCGATTTAAAAAAAAAAGCCCCTCCCAAAAGGGAAGAGGCCCAGCGGGGAGCGGAGGGCCGTCCGCAGGGCCCCTGCCGGCCCCAGGACCCGTGCTCCCCCGGGCGCAGGTCTGGGCCCGCTGCCGGCCGCAGGCCGGGGCCGCCTCCCACTCGCGGTCCGCACCCGGGACCCCAGGCCAGCCGGGCCTGGCACGCCAAGGCTTCCGCTCCCCCTGGCCCCGAGTCAGCCTTCCAAATGGGGAGCCGGCGTTCCATCCTGTCCTCGCAAACTGGCACCTCCTCGTCCGCACACCGGCATTTCCTGCGCGACCCCGGCCGGGCCCAGCCCAGAGCACCGCGACCCCAGGGCCTCCCGCGGGGGTTTCCCGCCCTGAGCCCCTTGCAGAGCCACCAGCGCCACTGGCCTAACTTCCGTCTGGCGCTCCAGTGCTGGTTCCTTCTCCCCCGCCTTCAGCACAGCTGGGGAACAGCTGCTCCCACACGCCGCAGGCTGCCCTTGCGGAGGGCCATGACTCGCCCGCACATGTCCCCTCTCCAGGCGAAGCTCCCCCCATGCCGTCCAGCTGTCATCATCAGCCCTTTCATCACTTTCCTGACTGCCCTGGACGCGCTCCAAGTCTCCGCATCGGGTCCCACCGGGAGCCGGGGGGGGTCTAGGGTGCGCAGGGGACCCGCGG
This sequence comes from Talpa occidentalis, assembly GCF_014898055.3. NCBI lineage: Eukaryota > Metazoa > Chordata > Mammalia > Eulipotyphla > Talpidae > Talpa > Talpa occidentalis. Next base: position 97,442,746 of record NW_023601322.1, read on the forward strand.
GCTAGAAAGCTTCCCTGTTGCTTCACAGCTCTCCCCCCACATTCCTTCACTGACGCAGCCGAGCAGTCGCAACCGCCGGAGGCGGGGACCACGATGGTGTCCCACAAAAGGGTAGCAGAGGGGGCAGGAAGTGTTACTTTTGGGGAAACAAAGTCACAGCTCATCGGTGGGGCCTTCTGGGTCTTAGGAAGCCAACCGGTGCCCCATCATGCCTCAGTGACCAGCAAGGACAGCGGCAGAGGCGAGGGAGAGCCGGCTGGCCTGGCCGCGGCCCTGCTGCTCTCTACGGAGAACGCGGGGAGCGGGGCGAAGGCAGCAGCTGGTGGCCCTCGAGCAGCTCCGGGCACGCCCTGGGCCCCCCCCCCCTTCCCAGGGCCGATGCCACCCGCCGTCCTGCCGGCTGCTCTGCCGGGGCGCTCCGCGCGGGCAGCAGGCCGGGGGCCCCTGCAGGGCAAGGCCCGGCGGCCACCCCGGGAGCCCGGGTCGGAGGGGCCCCGCCTGCCAGCCCGAGGCCAGAAGGCCCGGGCAGCCGCCCCTCTGAGCGCCCGTCAAGGGTTGTCTGGTTGCCAGGAGCCACCCGCCCCCTGGCAGGGCCTCGCCCGCCGGCGGCAGCTGGGCGCGTGCAGCGGCTCCCTCTGGCTGACGCGCGCGGAGCCCTCGGGGACCCCGTCTGCTGAGCGCGAGCGGGGAGTCCCGGGCACCACCGCCGCGGAGGGCGCCGACTTCTAGGGTACACCCCCCCCGACACGCGCGCACCCCCCGACACGCGCGCACCCCCGCGCCGCCAACCACGCGCAGGTCTGCGGGCTGCTGCGCACAAACCCCACATGCCCGGCCGAGAGGGCGCACAGCGCGGGGCGCCCGCGGGGGGCCACGAGCCCGCCTTCCGCAGCGGCGCCGGCCGGGGAGGGCTCGAGGGCAGCCGCGCCCCGCAGGGAGCCCCGAGGAGCCACACGGGGCGACCAGCTTCACCTCACCCGCCCGGGGCACCGTCCGCCCCTCGCTGGGCGGCGCCGGGGCGGGCACCGCCCTGCGGTGGCTGCCGCGCGGCCGGGACCCCAGGGCGGGCACAGCCGGACGCGAAGCCCGTTCCCGCGCGCGGCCTGGCCGCCGGGCGACCCCCCGCGGGACGGGCAGCACCGACGGCGCCGCCCGAGCAGCCAGGCCCGGCGCCCGGTCACGGCCGGGGACGTGCTGGGGAGACCACGAGGCGCCCACGAGCTCGCGCGGCGTCGCACGGGCCCTGGCACCGGCGCTTCCAGGGAAGCGGCATCCAACACACCCCCCGACCGCCAGCCGGGAGCCCCGCGGCGCGGCTGCTGAGGAAGGAGGAGCCCCTAGCCGGCCTCGACCCCCCCCCCCCCCCGCAGGGCCGCGCCGTCCGCCTCCCTTGCCCAGCCCGCCCACCGCAGGCTACAGGCGCCCGGGCCGCGCTGGCAGGGGCGCCCGCCAACCCCCAAGTGACGCGCCCATCTGGGGGCGCGGGGCAGGCCCCCGGCCGCTCCCACAGGGCCCGCTGACAGGGCCAGCGCCCCGCCCCGGGCGGCGAGGACCCACAGGGACACGGGGAGCGCCTGCCACCCGCACGCACGGGGGTGGGGGGCCGCCAGGAAAGGGGCGCGCCTTCTCACCAGCATGACAAGGAAACGACCCCCACAGGACAGCCCGCCACCTGGTGAGTCGGGCGTCCACTGACCCCCTAAAGGCAGAATCGAGGGAGCCACGCCGGTGGCGGGGAGTCCCGCACACGCACAGCGAGCGGGGCCGCCCTGCACCCCCATCCGCCCCAGCCCGGCCTGCGCAGCCCCCAGGGCAGGGCCCCGCCAGAGGGGGGTGATCGGGAGGGGGCGCGGGGGTGCAGGTGGGGACCTGGGGTTTGGAGTCACACGGAGCTGGCCCCGCCGCAGCCACACTGCGGGGTGCAGAGCGTGCTGCCCCCCACACATGCTCCTGGGGGCAATGAGCTCGCCCGGAAGCACACAGGGAGCCCCCTTGAGTGACCCCGGCTGCACTCGTGGGGACACGGGCGCTGTGTCCGCCCCAACTTGATGTTACCAGACGACGGCGCTCGTCCGGCCCCCGGGAGCAGCCGGTGACCAGAGCCACCAGTCGCAGGGAGGGCACCGGGCACCTTCCCGGGCACCGCGCCCACGACACGGACATGCAGGAGACAGGCGGGCATCGCCCTGTCCCCGAAGCCGCGGAGAGAGACGGACATGAGCCCTTGGGAAACGCAGGCCACGCCACGCGGACCTGCTCGGCCCTGCCAGGACGCGCCCCGGAGCTCAGGGACCACCGTGGGCCTGCTGAGGGCACCGTCGGGCGGGACCCACGGCCCAAGCCCCGCCCCGGCCCAGCCAGGACACTGCAAATTCCTTGAGGCGTTTTCCTGACAGCAGGGCGGGCCCAGGCCCAAGCCAGGGACTGGGAGCTCTGACAGGGGAAACTGGACCCCACAAGTGGGTGAGTGCCATTGGCCACTGAAAGCCCCTCGGAAGACATCCAAGGAAAGCCAGGTGGGGCCAGGCTGGACTCCAAAAAACCCCAAACAGCAGAAAGGACTTCAGCGCAAACTCACATCCCCCGGGGAAGGCAGCCCCACCCAGCCCTGCTGAAGCGCGGGCGGGGCCGGGGCGGCCAGGCGGGCGCCGTCGCATTAGGTCGGCTCACGGGTGTCCACTGCACGCACAGCGCCGCCTGCGAGCCAAGTGAGACACCATCGCACACCGAGAGCCTGGTGGGCCCGACCTTGCTCTCCCCACCCGGAGGCCCAAGCGTCACAGATCAGGACCCGCAGCGGACAGGAACAGCCAGGAGGCGGGGAGGAGGCGAGGACAGTCTCAGCACCTGCTGCTCATCCCGGAACAAAACAAGGGGTGGAGGTGACCACCCAGACCCCCTCTTACCTCCGCCACACACCAAGGTAAACTGACAAGAAGACAAAGATGAATCCCTAGTGTCCCCCCCCAGCCCCCCACATACACACGCACAACAGCTACAAATAAGGCAGCGCAGATGCAGAGGACTCGCAACACAAGATGGAAAAGCAGAGTGAGAAAGACAAGTCTCAGAGACGGAAACAGAGGAGCATCTGATGACTTCAAAATAACAGTAAAAATGTTCAATGAGGTACTGGAAGGTCAAAGCCCAAGAGACGGGCCAAACCTCACAAAGGAGACCCAGGAACACAGTTTTTTACTAAAAAGAATGAACATAATATGTACTATGAGGCCAACATTACCCTGAGCCCCAAACCAGAGACAGGGCAAAAAATGATTATAGACCAATAGCCCTGATGAACAGAGATGCAAAAATCCTCAACAAAATCCTATCAAAGCAAACACAGCAACCTATCCAGAGCATCAGCCACTGCGACCAAGAAGCTGCCATCCCAGAGATGGAAGCCCAGTTCCACACATGCAAAACGGAAGATCAAAACCACATAATGATCAACACATGTAAACAAACAAAAACAACCAACCAGTTGATAAGATCCAGCATCCATTTATAATGAAAACCCTCTTAAAAATGGGAAGAAATGGAGCGTTGGGCCTCCCTGGTGGCGCAGGCGGTTGAGCGCCCGCTGTGAAGCTGCCCGCAGCCTCTGCAGCACCGCTTCAATCCCGGCCAGCCGGCGAGGGTCCCACATGGCGCGGCAGACCTCTCCTGTCTCCCCCGCTGCTCCCCTCAGCAGTGTATTTCATCGGTCTGTCTGTTCCGTTCCCCGCTCTGTCTCTGGTGAATCCTCTCCTGCCCACGAATCTGCCCTGTACCCCGGTTCTGTATAAATAAGTCTTTAAAAAAAAAAAATTGGAGCGTATGTAAATGTCATAATGGCCATATAGGACAAACCAACAGCCAGTATCACACTAAATGCTGAAAAGGTGAAAGCACTTCCACTAAGATCTGAAACAAGCCAGAGAGGTCCACTATCACCACTCCTATTTAACACAGCCTGAAAGTCCTAGCTGGAGCAGTTAGGCAAGAAAAAGACATAAAAGGAATCCACACTGGAAAAGCAGAAAGGACAGTGTTACTATTCTCAGGTAGCATGCTAACACACTGAAAGAAACCAAAAGATTCTAAGTGAATACAGTTAAGGTGGCAGGATGAAAAATAAATCAATCCATGAAATACAGTGACATATCTATATGCCAACAATGTATCAGAAAAAAGGGAAATGAGCAACACAGTTCCATTTGTAATCACCCCAAAAAGAATAAGATACCCAGGGGAAAAAACAAAGGAGGTGAAGGGCCTGTGCAATGAGAACTATAAAACTTTATTAAGGAAATAAAAAGACAAAGAAGTGGAAAGATTTCCTGTGCTCATGGGTAGGAAGAATTAACATTAAAATGGTCATGTCAGGCCTCCCTGGTGGCGCAAGGGGTTAAGATGCAATCTATGAAGCTGCCCGCAGCCTCTGGTGCACGACTTCGATCCCCAGTCAGGGAGCGACCCACATGGCGCAGCAGACCTCTCCTCGCCCGCTGCTCCCCTCAGCAGTGTATTTCAGTCAGTCTGCCTGTTCTGTTCCCCACTCTGTCTCTGGTGAATCCTCTCACCATCCACCCGCCCCCCACCCCACCCCTGCCACCTCTGGCTTGTATCCCAGTTCTTGCATGAATAAGTTAAAAAAAAAAAAAAAAAAAAAAAAACCCTAAAAAAATCAAATAAAATAGCCACATTACCCAAAGCAATGTAGAGGTTGACTGCAATACCTATTCTAATACCAATGACTTTAAAAAAAAAAATAGAGTACACAATTACCAAATTTATATGGAACCACAAAAGGCCTAGAACAGCCAGAACAATCTTGAGAGAAAAGAATAACATTGAGGCATCATACTTCTGACCATTAAACAATATTACGCAGCAAGAATAATCAAAACAGTACAGTACTGGAACAAAACCAAACTCAGACCATTGGAACAGAATTGAAAGCCTAGAGCCAAATCCACATGAGTACAGACACTATTTTGGATAGCAGAATAATGCCCACACAATGGGAAAAAGTTAGCATTTTTAATACATGGTGCTGGGAAACATGGAGAGTCACATGCAAAAAAAAAAAAAAAATTTCACCATACATGAAAATTCAGTCAAAATGGATTAAAGATTTAAACTTAAGAACCAAAACTACAGATCCCACTCAGCACTCTGCTGCCCCAGCCTGGGCCTCACAGAGCCTTGCTGCACATCCAGGACCCTCAGCAACCCCTCATTGAGCAGCCCTGATTCCAGGCCCAGCTGCCAGCTCCTCAGGAATAGACAGAGGCCCGAGTCAACCTTGCAGGACCGAGCTATTCACCGTTGGCCCTCAGTCATACCAGGAAGTGCACCCCACTCGGCCTGCTGGCACCCCCCAGCAGATCAAGCAAGGCCTGAGCCTGTGCCCCACAGGGCCTTGCTCTGCATCCGGCACCCTCAGCATCCTCCTGGTAGGCACCCTTACTCCATGCTCAGCCACCAGCTACTTGGGAACAGAGTGAGGCCCAAGTTACAATCCTGCAGGACCTAGCTATTCACTGCTGGCCCCCGCCACACTGGGCCCTCTAAGGGCTCAGCCATGCAGGGCCTGCAAGCCTCTGCCCTGGCCACCGGAAACAGGCCCTGAGGTACCATTCCCGGGTGAGGTGAAATCCCAACAACTCAGCATCACCCCCTCCCCCACCCCGACCTCCCAGAACAAGGCTCAGGAGAGCTTTGGGGGAGGCTCTAGCACCACCTCAGATCCTAAAAAGAACCCACTAAGTAGCTGTACCTAACATCAAGTAAACAGCCAGAACAGTGGGGCAGAAAGACTCATACAACAAAAGCCCCAACTACAGCAGAGCAAACCCAAAGCCAGACAATGACAGAAAGAAAGATACAAATAACCAAGAAAACCCTCATGGGAAAAATACACCACAGAGAGAAAACCATATTCTAGAACACAGGAACAAAGTCTCCAGAAATTCACTATTACTAAACTCTACTGCAATAAATGGTACAAGAAGCCTTAGGTACGGACAAAAATAACTAAACAAGGTCTTGAATAGAACCACAAAACAATGACCCAAATGGCAGCAACAGACTTGCATGTATCAGTACTCCCGCTGACCGGTAATGGTCTAAACCAACACAAAGACGCCAAGTAGCACACTGGGCGAGAACACAGAATCCCACCCTCGGCTGCCCACAGCAATCACACCCAAGTTGCAAAAATAAACATAGCATGAAAGTAAAGGGTTGGAAAACAAGTCTTCCAGCCACTGGCAAGCAAAAGGTAGCAAGGGGCAGCCATATTTCTATCAGATAACATAGATTTCACGCTAAAAAAGGTGACAAGAGACACAGATGGATGCTGCAAAGTGATCAAGGGGACAATACACCAGGAAGGCAGAATCAGTATATACTCAACCAATGATGGAGCATCAAAATATATTCAACAACATCCATCACCTCTGAAAACAGACACTGGAGAAAATACACACCTGCTAGGAGACAGCAACACCCCACTCTCACCAGATCGATGAGACGGAAAATACACAAGGACACAACAGCTCTAAACAAAGATGTAGACGCAGGGGCCACAGACATTGATAGGACACGGCACCCTCAAAAAATGAATACAGGGCCTCCCCCGGTGGCGCAGCGGTTGAGCGCTGGTTGCGAGCTGCCTGCAGCCTCCGCAGCACCAGTTCGATCCCCAGCCGCCAGGCAAGGGTCCCACATGGCGCGCAGACCTCTCCTGCCGCCTGCTGCTCCCTTCAGCAGTGTTCTTCGTTAATCTGCCTGTTCTGTTCCCCGCTCTGGCTCTGGTGAATTCTCTCACCCTCCCGCGCTTCTGACTGTACCCAGTGCTTGTATAAATAAGTAAATCTTTAAAAAAAAAAAAAAAGGATACACAGGGCTTCGCTAGTGGTGCAAGGGGTTAAGACACACCCTATGAAGCTACCCGCAGCCACTGCAGCATGAGTTCAATCCCCAGACAGAGAGCTACCCACATGGCGCAGCAGATCTCTCCTGTCTCGTCCGCTGCTCCCCTCAGCAGTGTACTTCCATCCATCTGCCTGTTCTGTTCCCCACTGTCTCTGAATCCTCTTACTTCCACTCCCACAGACATATGCCTCTGGCCTGTACCCTAGCTCTTGGATGCATAAATAAATTGAAAAAAAAAAAATCCTCAAAATCTCAGCAAACCAAATTCAACAATGCATCAAAGGATTATACACCAAGACCAAGTGGGATTTATTCCAGGGGCACAAAGGACAGTTCAACACCCAAAAATCAATTAACATAATTAACCAATCAACAAAAAGAAAAATAAAATCCGTATGACCCAGAAGAGATGCTGAGAAAGCATTTGATAAAAGTTCAACATCCACTTATGATGAAGACCCTTGAAACACCTGGGACAAAAGGAACACGTCTGAACATAATAAAAGCCATACATGACAAACCCACAGCGAACATCATTCTCAACGGTGACAACCGGAAAGCCTCCCCATTAAGATCTGGAACAAGACAGGATGTCCACGCTCACCACCACTTTTCTATATAACACTGGAAGTCCTGGCTAGAGTAATTAGACGAGTGAGATATAAAAGGAATACAAAATGGGAAAGACGTGAAACTATCATTATTGGCAGACGACATGAAGATAGATAACCCTAAAAAATGCACAGGAAAACTCAAACACTAAGCCTGTTCAGTAGAGTAGCAGGTTACAAACTTGAGATACAACACTGAGTAGCCTTCCTATATGTAAACAATCAGGCTGAAGAGGGAGAAAATAAAATTATGACATTTACAATTTTACCAAAAAAAACCCAAATACAACAAAGGAAGTAAAGACCTACACAAGGAAAACTGCAGAACATTGTTCAAAGAAATAGAAGGTGACACAAGGAAATCAAAAGACATTCCCTGCCGTGAGCTGGAAGAGGTATTATCAAAATGCCATCATACCAGGAGCAATGTACGTATTCAGTGAGATTCCAAAAAAAATCTCACTGACATTCTTCAAAGAAATGGAAAAAATGCTGCAGAAATTGATATGAAATCACAAAAAACACCCCAAATTGGCAGGCCCTCCTGACCGAAAAGGGGAAGAACGAACGTATGACACTCCCAGGTCTATACCTCAAAGCCATTACACAAAAACAAGCCACATGGCACGGCGCTGGAGCAGACAGAGAGACCCACGGAGGCGCACGCCTGCGGCCCGCTAGCCTGAGACCGCGCGCAAGGGATGAACGCTGGGGCCAGGAAAGCCTCCTCAAGAAATGGTGCTGGGCAAACTGCACTGCCACATGCCGAAGAGTGAAACCAGACTACTGTCTCACAGCGGATACAAAAACCTACTCAAATTAGATAAAAGAGTTGATTCTAAGACCTGGAGCCATAATATATTGGGTTGTCAGAAAAGGCATGACACATTTTTGCATAGAAAAATACGCCCTGCCTTTTCCAACAACCCAACATACAGAAGAAAACACAGGGAAAACAGTCCACGATAAACATCTTTGAGGACTCATCTCTGGAAGCAGTGAAAACACAGGAGCATATACACAGCTGTGGCTATAGCACTGTAAAACGCTCTATACAGCCAAAGAGACAGCAACCAAGATGAAGACACCCTACGGAAACAGAGAAAATACCCGCACGCCATACAACTGATAAAGGGCTGATAACAATCAATGAAAAGCTTCCACAACTCAACACAAAGGAAACAATCCAATGAAAAAAATGGCCGAAGAGCCAAAAAGACTTTACCAAAGAAATGCAAATGGCCAACAGGCATATGAAAAAACATGCAATATTTATTATGAGGGAAATGCAAAGCAAAACCCAATGAGATACCACCTCACACCTATGACAAGGCCCATATCTTAAAAAAAAAACAACTAGAAACAAGAAATGCTACTGGACCTCCCCTGGTGGCGCAGGCAGTTGAGTGTAGCACTGTGAAGCTGTCCACAGCCTCAGCGGGACAGGTTCAATCCCGGCAGGCTGGAAAGACACCCACATGGCGCAGAGGACCTCTCCTGTTGCGCCCACTGCTCCCCTCAGCAGTCTATTTCAGTCCGTCTGCCTGTTCTGCTCCCCACTCTGTCTCTGGTGAATCCTTTCACCCTCCCGCACATCTGGTCTGTCCTCCGGTTCTTGTATGTATGAATAAATAAATCTTAAAAAAAAAAAAACAGGGCCTCCCCGGTGGCGCAGCAGTTGAGCGCTGGGTTGCGAGACTGCCCGCAGCCTCTGCAGCACCGGTTCGATCCCCAGCTGCTCCCCGGCCACCGGAGGAGGGTCCCACATGGCGCGCAGACCTCTCCTGCCGCCCGCTGCTCCCCTCAGCAGTGTGCTTCAGTCCTTCTGCCTGCTCTGCTCCCCGTTCTGGCTCTGGTGAATTCTCTCACCCTCCCGCGCTTCTGACTGTACCCAGTGCTTGTATAAATAAATAAATAAATCTAAAAAAAAAAAAAAGAGAACGAAATGCTATTGAGCATTTAAAGGGAAAGGAACCTTCTTACACTAGTGATGGCATGTAAACTGAACCAGCCCCCATGGAAAGCTGTGTGGAGGTTCCTCAAAACACTAAAAAATGATCTGCCACATGACCCAGCAATTCCAAAAAACACAAAAGCACTAATTTGAAAGGAAACCTGTACGCCTATGTTCATCGCAGCACTATTGACAATAGTTAAGACAACGGAGACAACCTAAATACCCACACACAGATGACTGGATCAAGAAGAAGTGGTCTACATACACAATGGAATACTACTCAGCCATCAAAAGATAAAGTCATGCCATTTGCAGCAACTTGGATGGAGCTGGAAGCAAAATAAATCAGGAAAAAAAAGAAAAATATCAGATGGTTTCACTTATGTATGTAATATGGAGAAACCCAGCCAAGGGTCAGGAAAAAGACAAAATCGCCAAGTTCTGAAGCCTCCAGGGAAGGGGGAGATGAAGGAGGAGAGCTCAAGATGGCAGGGAAGAGCACAAGGGACTGCTGATGGATCACCGGTGCTATGGCAGAAAGGGAACTATGGGACCCAGAATGAGGGGAGAAAACAAATATTGTACAAACATTAACAATGATATAAGAAAACAAATTTAATATAAAAGAACCAGAACCATAAAGTACTTTAAAGACAACATCGGGGACACTCTACAGTGCATCTACTCCCAAGATATATGTGGGAACACAACCCCAGCAGCAAGGGAAACAAAAGCAAAAATAAGCACGTGGGACCACCTAAACGGAAAGCTTTTGTCTCTCAAAAGAAACCATGACAGAAAAAGGCAACCGATGGAATGCGAACAATTTAGGTTTTTGATATTTATATTCGTATTTATAAACATATGGGGAAAATATTAACCCGTTACATCCAAAAAGGGTTAATCACCAAAATTTACAAAGTTCTCACACAATCCAACAACGAACAACTGACCCCGTGTAAACATGGGCAGAGGTCCTCCACAGACGCTGTTCGGGAAAAAAGGCATTCGCATGGCTTCCATACATGTGAAAACATTTTCAACATCAATGGTAAGAGAAATGTAAATGAAAACCTGACACGCTAGCACACGGACACACTCCCTCACCCCTGTGAGAATGGCCCTTATAAAAAAGAAGAGAATCAACAAATACCGATGAGGTGGCGGGAGAAGGAACACTCATGCACTGTCGCAGGGCATGCAAGCTGGCACAGCCCCCGGGGGAGACGCGATGGCCATCTCTCAAGACGACAAAATGCAAATCACATCTGACCCAGCAATAGCACAATTAGGTATTTATCCAAACAACACAAAAAAGCCAACAGGAAAAGATCTATCCTTAAACGCATAGCCGCAGCATTCACAACTGCCAGATCATGGCACCAACCCCGGTGCTCGTCAACCAATTAATGGAGAGAACCGCGGAGCATCTAGTCAACAGAGTATTACCCAGCTGTGAAGAAAGACGAGCCGGGGGCCTTTCAAACAAACTGGATGCGCCCTGAGGTGATTAAGCTGAGTGAAATCAGCCAAAAAGTCAAAGATTTTCGATGGTTTCACCCATTTGCTGAATATAAAATACCTAAAAAACAACTACACGGAAATGATAGAAGAAGTAAAAATCTGAAGTGGGGGGGAAATGATAATGGTTACCAGAGGGATAGAAGACAGGGCGGAACGGGTTGGGGAGAGAGGCAGGTGGGGTGTGGGCTTGGCAGGGTTCAGTAGAGGGAAAAAGTATTTCATATTCTGAACAAAAATAAATTCATTCATTTCATTAATGTTGACCTCCTGGAAACATACGGGAAGTTTTGGACCAGAGCTTCCCTGGGGAAAAAAAAAAAAAAAAAAAAAACACATACGGGGGGAAAATAGGTAGGAAGGGTATTACTCGCAGATGGAAAGAGAAAAGTGCCTGCAAGTGGCAGACGTCATCACCCATCTTAACTGTCTGCCTTTGCAGTCACGGGGGAATTAGGAGATGAGTCATTTTCTCTTTTCCGTCTTCAACTTGATTGTCTCCGGATCTGAACGCACTGACTCGTGCCTGACCAGGGTCTGAGTGGATGGCACACGGCAGGAAGCCAGCAAGGTACAGTGGAGACAAGTGCCCACTGCTCGCCCCAGGCCGCTGGGCAGTTCACAGCCACCTCCGGAGGAGGGGCCGAGGCACAGCCCCGGCTTGCCTGCCCGCAGCGCTCACCAGCAAGGTCTGAGTGCTCACCGGGGCTTTCAAAGCCCAGGGGGCCGCATCCGCACCCCCATCCAACTCCCACGCCAGCGTCTGCACAGAAAGGGCCTGTGCCCACGCTGAGGTCCCCACATACTGGGGCTACTCCTCCTCGTAGCCTGGCCCCAGACGGAGGCCCGGCCCTTGTACTCTGCACAAGAGGGGCTATTCTCCCCTCGGCCGCTCCCCTGAGACTGCGGCTCTCTCGGGAGGGGCGCTGTCAGTGATCACCTGGGGTGCAGAGTGCCAGAGGCCCCACAGGGCTGGCAATGCAGCCCCCAGATGGGATGCTCTGACCTTCAGGGCGCCCAGCATGTAGGCATTGCTCTAAACCACTCTCCCAACAAAAGACAACCACCAGCACACAGGAGACCCCCAAGAGCAACCAGAGGCGGAAGCGGCAAGAATGCTACCTGGCCCGAAAACCAACGCCGTGTCAGCCGCAGCCGCCGCGCCGAGACAGCGCCCGGGGTGGGGGGGGGGGCTGCGGCTGAGGCCTCAGGCCAGGCTGCCAGTGGGTGGGTTTCTGCCTTCTACAGGGCCTTCAGGGTGCAGTTCTCTGCCACGGCCCCTCTCTGGCACCCCACTCGCGCCTGACGGGCCTGCAGCAACCCTGGAAGCATTGTGCACCCGGGGACTGCAGTCGGGAGGGTTGGAGGCCAGCACCGCCGAGGGACACGAGGGTGGCTGCCCCATCCTCACCCTCCCCTGCAGCTGTGACACCGAGCCTCCGAGCACCCGGAATCCCCCCACAGAGCAAAGGCCCAAATCTGCAAAGCTCTCAGAGGCGTTTGGGCTCCACGCCCAGAAGCAGACGCCTTGGGCCAGGGTCTGAGCACCCAGCACTGGGGTTGGGCCGTCTGTCTCCTGTCCTAGAGACCTGGTACTTCAGAGTCCAGTGACTGCTGAGAATGAAGCAGCAGCAGCGTTCTCATACCCGCTGGCCTACCCGCAGGCTGGCTTCCCCGGGGGGCATGCCCTTCACTGGCCTCAGAAGTGGCTCGACCCCTGCAGACACTGCGCCTCCAGTGCCTTCAGTGCCCAGAGGGCCCAGAGGCCACAGTTACCGAGTCTAAGGAGAACCCCAGGGATGTCCCCGCTACCCACTTGCTTTGCTGCAGGGGCTTTCGGCCCTCCACAAAAAAGACGGTGACTTACCTGAGGACCAGCTCAGCAGCTCCCCGAAACATGGTCGTCGGTCTGTCCTGCTCGGCTCTGGATGCCAGCTTGCAAGGGTGTCGCCCCTCTGGGCAAGCGCTGTGGGTGGAGGGGGCTGGCGCTGGCCCCACCAGCCAGCCCGCCTCTCTCAGGCAGTTCCCAGTGCTAGGCCCACTCCCCACAGGTGGGGAACATGCCGGCCTGGGTAAGCCTCCAGGCAGCCGGAGCTGTGAAGTCCAACATGGGCCACAGCATGGAGATGGGTCATGACTGACCTGTTATGCTGGGCAGGGCGCTCAGCACATCGTCTGGTGCCCAACAATCCCAGCATTTGCCCACCCACCAGGCACGGCCAGAAGACCAGCACCCGCAGGCTTCCAGGAGGGCGGGGAGCTGAGCGCGTGAGCCCTGCCGCGTTCGTCTCAGGCCCAGGTTGTTGTCATTTCCACTGATTAGGGCTGCAGTCGCCACAGAGGCTGCAAGCAGAACCCTGGCTAGACCTTAATTCAGTGCTGGCTTTTTCTGCCCCTCGGAGGGAGGCTTCGTTCTGCCAGAAAACAAAATTTCACCTTAGAACTGACACAGCCACATGGGTTGAAAGTACAGTGGTGCATCCGCTGCAAAAGCGCTTGGGGGTTACTATTCACGCAGCATAGGGCCCACTTGACACAGAACTCAGTCCTGCCAAATCTGCCACACCTGGCACTTTTGGTCGATTTAATTAGTTGGTTACTTCCATTGAAAGGTCAAAGGGACCGGAATCCAGGCGGGACAAGACAAACTCTTGTTCCAGGGTGTGAGAAACGCAACTCGCCAACCAAGACAGAAGACGCCTCGTCCTCCTGTGCTGTTGCTTAAGCCGTGCGCGTCAGTCCCCACAGAACTCCTGCAGTGGACACTAGTATGTTGGTGAACATACTAGAGACACAAGCCGCTGTGGGACCGTCCGGTACCAGCATTCTTCACCCCAGCTGCTCAGCTTCTCTTCGTTCGGCACCACATCAGGCCCCTGTAATGCAACCATCCCATCTGCTGGTTCAAGCAGCCGAGCTGGCGTTTTAGCTGTTTTCATGTTCGCCGCCGCACTCCACTGTACTCCACACCACGCCACGCCACATCACACCGCCCTCTGCCGTCCTGGCTTTATATGCCCAGTGTCTTGGCGCAGGTGCGCCCACCTAGGCACGCCCACGCCCTACACCAGGTGTCCGCCATCGGGCAGGCATTTAATCTAATGGGGGGAGGGCAGAAATACCTGACACCTTTCACTGACCCTACACCCCCCAACGAAACAAAAGCTCCAAGGAAAGGCAGAGCAGCTAGCCCGCCATTTCCCTTAGATTCTGTTAGTAACAGTGATTCTTGTGAACGCGAAAGGCCAGTTTGTTTTTCACAGACACCTCTGTGAGCACAGAAGAGGCCCCGAGCTGCTCAGCATGACCGAAGAGCAGGAGGTGGCGAGGCCCTGCAGCAAGCCTGTCTTCGCCATCAATTGCATGATTTTCTTTTGATCCTCCAAATTTGTAGTTCTACTATGGGAATAAAAATACCACTAAGAGTTGGGAAGTCAGGATGGCCTCAAAGCTAGCAGTTACTTTTGAAAAGGCTCTGGCTGCTGTCTAGAGGAGCAGACAGCAGCTCTGGGGAGGTGAAAAGCCGCATCTGAGAGGCCAGGACACCCTCCAGTCCTGTCCTTCCCCGGAGGCAGAGGACTTTCTGAGGAGGCCCCTGCTCACCAGAATGCAGACATGGGTCCAGGCCCACAGGTAAGAGGGTGTTCAAAGTTCCCTCCTGGTCCCAGTGATAGATGGGAAAGTGTTTCTGGAAATTATGAAAGAATGTTCAGATATCAGCATTGACACTTTGGTGGGCTCAATGTGCTTGAAAAGCCTCGGCCAAAGGCCTGACCCCACAGGATCCTGGCAGCCCCACGGTGACATGGCTGAGTTCTTCCTCTTTCCTGCAAGTCGATGGCCAAAGGAGACCCATGCCATTTCCAAGATAAAGGTTTCTCTTCTCTGGGGGGTTCTGGCCAGAATGGAATGAAATGAAGTTGCCGCTAACCCCAGGACTCGTGTTAAAGGTCAAGAGCTAGCCGGAGTGAACAGGGACCTTTAGCAACGGAACCACAGTGCCCTCACAGAGCATCCTCTTCATTACACTGTTTTATAAGGCGAGTCTAGAAGTTCCCTAAATCAGGCTAACGTGTGGCAGAAATATGCACACATTATTTTCTCACTGTGCTGTAGTCAGTCAAGTAAAAAACATTAATCACAATAAAATCATCAATCATGAATAGAGAGGGAAAAAGATCTACCACTCAGAGGGTGACCCAGAATGCCTATTTTGCAGACAGTCCTGTTTAGAGGCTTGAAGCTGACATTTTCAAATTTGCTATCGTATATTTAATCTTATCATCAAGACCCAGCTCTACTCCCAGCTCCGCTACAAAATTCCTGGCGACTGTGGGCTCATCCCGTCAGCTGTTCCTGTGGTTGCTGGACCGCGGGGTTTCTGATGTCTTTCCAGCTTCAAAATTCTATCTGGGGAGATAACTTTTCTCAAGCCAATGATTAAAAGAAGTTTATATTACACTATTTCTCTTTGTTGGCAAAGAAGAAACAGATGTGCCTTAAAAGCTGTTTTCTGTGCCCTGAGTATCGCTTTCCTGGTAAGAAACGTGGAGAGACGGCTGGGCCAGAACACACACGTGCTGGCTCCCACAGGCCCTGCCCACCAGGCCACGGGCCACACCCACTGCCCAGGACACCGGGAGACCTGCTCCTTGGCAAGCATCTGAGCACACGATGGTTTAAAATTTGTTTATTGCATTTGTTTATTTCAATTCAAATTTTCACAGACTGAAAGACTACATGTCATTAGAGTCAACTCTTGTAGGCAGTTCACAGCAAAGATTTCTCATGAAGACGAGAGACAGTGATCATTCAGACTGCAGACTCGACTGTGCCCTGCACACCAGGCCCACACAGACTCTGCCCCCAGCTGGCAGGGTGTCCAGATGAGTAAACACATGACACCTGACCTCGGCCCAGGCTGTCAGCGAGGCCTGAAGCTGCAGGGAGATGGCGCTCCTCGGGCAGAGGTAGGGGAGAGCCGCAGCCCCCAGGCGTGAGTGGACGGCTGTGGCACGCGTGGCGCTGAGGACATGGCTCACTCCCGGAGGAGGGGCGTTCCCCTTCACCAGGGAATGCACCCGAGCCATTCTTTAAGGAAATGACTCGGTTCAAACGTTTGCTCCAAGGCACCCAGGGTGTAAAGCCTTTTAGAAAATACACAGAAACAAGTAGACTTAAAAAAGGGAGTTAGTTCTCAATGGAGGAGTCTGCTACTACTGTACCTAGTGTAGATAATTCGCATAGATTACAAAAGCATGTGGAAGGGCTGCAGTGTGAGCACTGGCGTCCGGCACTTGGGGGAGCTGGTGGTACCTCCTGGCAGGCTCTGCCCGGCCCGCTGCTGCATCACTTGTACTTATAGAAGCCTTCTCCACTTTTCTTGCCCAACTTCTTCTCTGCTACCAGCTTATTCAAGGATGGGCTGGGCTGAAACAAGGGGTTCTTGGAATCCATTTCATGCCAACCTGTGGAGAGCAGGGAGAGTGCTAATGGGGGGTGCAGGGTGTGCTGGGAGGCAAGGCTGTGGACAGAGCATGGGAGCGAGAGGCCTTCGGGAGTGACCACGGGGCAGCTGTAGCGGCACCACCAACCCGCTGTTCACCAAGCCCTTCCGGGCAATGGCAGATGCCAAGCTCCAAGGGCTCAAACAGAACCCAGTCATCGGCTGGGTAAACAACTTGCAGAACGTGTGAAAACTCTGATTTCACTACCACAGGGTTTTGCATCTTTCAACCAGAACCCTCCTTGCTCCTTCCAGATACAAAAGCGTTCTCTGTGGGCCATCAGGGCACACTCTACATTCAGCCGGTCATCCAGGCTTAGCGATCACTCTGACCCTGTCTCTGCAGGCACTGCAGCCAAGTGGATACCATCTCTCTACTTGGTAGTGTGTCCTGACTGTGGCGGAGGCTACACAAATCAGCCTAAGATAACACGACAGTAGACCAGTGTCAACTGCTGCTTTTGACACTGGGCTGTGGTCACGGTACACAGAACGATCGATGCACATGCTAAGGTCAGGGACCTGCCTGTGCTGACTTTGTTCTTTCCCAGGACTCTACTCACTTCAACATGTAAAGTTAAAAAAAAAAGGTTACCCTTGAAGAGACATGAGATGGGCACGTGTTCCCTTCTGTCACCTATTAGTGTGAAGCTTTCGCTGGTGGGGTAGGCCTGGGCATGGCCCCCCGAAATCCCTGCTCATTTCTGCTTACAAAGGCATTGCACTTGGTAAGTGAGAGAGACAGCCTCCACTCCATTAAAGGCAGAAAACAGAGAATTCCAATCCTACCGTCCATGATGAACTTGGTGGTGTCCAGTCCAACGTAGTCAATAAGTTCAAAGGGGCCAATGGGGTAGCTGGCTCCCAGCTTCATGGCAGTGTCAATGTCCTCCTTGGACGCGTCACCTGTGGAGAATGGGCAGCGCTGGGTCACCACTTAATTTCCCTCAATTCTCCTTGTCATGCGGCCAGTCCCAGAATTACTGGATTTTCACAAGTTGGCACAATCAGAACGCATCTGGAGCCATACTACTTCCCACGCGGGCGAGCTCGCATCTGAGAGGGACCTGGTGCTGGACAGGCCACACAATGTTAGGACCTGTCCCACCAAGCTACTCTGTGCGTGAGTCTGCTCTTTGCTCCTGGATGCATCACTGACCTTATAGCAGGCTGGGGCCTCCCAACTGGAGGAAGTTACTAGAACAGCATGTAAAACTACAGCTTACTTTTTAATAAACATGGGGGTTTTCTGATTGTTTTTAATAAAAGAACAAAGCTTTATGTTTTTGTATATGCTGCAGATATTACATGTACATTCTTCCTTTCTGGTTTTCTTGATTTTATAACAATGAATATTCCCAGCAAATCACATTCATGTGAACCTTTCAGACCAGATGCTTAAAGAAAAGCTAAACCCTGATTTCAGAACTGTAGTGCGAATCTGAAAGTGTCTCAGGTGGATGAAGACAAGAGCTGATTTTCTTTTTCCTTCGAATTTTACCCTTAACACATTGTTCCAGGCCCAGGAAAGTTCTTAACAGAAAGCAGCCTGTTCCTATTCTCAGAACTGGGACATTCTGTAATAAGGGGCTCTCTGTAGAATTTTGTTCTAAAATATAAAGAAAAGGTAACTCATGCAAAGCTAAAAAAAAGGAGAAAACGTTAAGATACTGAGAGAATTTCATACCTAAACATTTAAGATTTTAGGCATGTATGACATTAACCACTTGAATGTCTCTGAGACTGTTATTTTTTTACAAAAAAAACCCCAAAAAACAAAAAACAAACACATGCGGTACCAGAGACAGGCCCAAGGACTTCAAGGCGATCCAGGCATTAAAATCCCAACTGGTTTTTCCAGCTGACATTACTGGTGCTTCACCGACTACTCACCCAGAAGACCTGGCAGCAGAGTTTCAAGCAGCAGGAAACCAAAGAGCAAAAATGACCTAGACCTGGACTGTCAAGGACAAGCGGGACCAGCACACGAGCACTGCAGTGACAGGAGGGCATCTGAACAGCCAGGACTGCCCGCAGAGCCAGCGCGGCAGGCCCAGGAAGACCCCAGCACCACCAGGGAGAGGACAGCTTGGCAGCTGATGAGTGGCGTTTATGCTCAGACAGACTCAGGACTCAAGGTCAGGACCAGTCCGTTCCCTCCAGTGGTATTCACAGTCTCACATATCCATGGCTTCCTCTGCTAAGGGGCGCAGCACAATGGCTCCCGCTCGCCTCAGCTCCTCTAGCCACAGACGGCCAAGGACAGACAGTGGCCTTAGAGGCAAGGCTGTAACTGCAGATTCAGAGTGCCCCTGAGGACCCCTGGGTTTCAAAAATTAGTATGAAGAAATAATACGAAAAAAATGTAAATACTTCCACAAAGTCTACACAACTAAAATTTCTGTTAAGAGTCATTCAGAGCTGAAGAAGCAACGGGAGAGAGAAAACAGAGGCCAGTGTCCAAATGGGGGTCACTGGGGTGGCATCTCACCCGTATCATCCCTACCCTTCTTTAGGGGAACACATCCTTGAGGAGCCAACACCCTCTCCAGAGAGGAGGGCACATGCACGGAACCCCACTTTGGCCTGGGAGTAAAAGCCCCATTGGCTGGACATGAAGGAAAGCTTCTTGGCCTGACCTGCTGCTCCCTGCTCCCCAGCACCCTCCCGTCTGTCTCTGTGGGACGCACCCCAGCTGCACCAGGCAGCCTGTAGCCCCAGCATGGCCTAACCCCCTGTGCTGTACCAGTACTCTGGTGGGGTGGGGTGAGATGGCCACAGACACAGAGAACAGAAGAAACTGGCTCTGTGCCAAGTGCCAGGAGCACCCAAGTCCAGAGAACAAGCCCCAGCTCTGCGCAGGCCCGAGGAGGGAGAAGGGGAGACACGGGTCAGAGCGCAGCGCGCCTGCGGAGCCACAGCCCTGGGTGCCTGCTGAGCGCAGTGAGGGACCCTGGTCATGGGGGAGCAAGCGCAAAGCGCCCTCAGCTCACGGTCAGATACAGGGCATGTGGGAAAACAGAGCCAAGCGGCTGATTCGGGGGAAGAGCGATCACCACGTGCTCTGTCCCGAACATCACACCAAAAACAACCTGCCTTTCAAGGTCGGGGAGACACTTCCCCTCCTGGGAGGTGTAACTAGGCATGTTTGTTGACAGATAAACACAGAAGTGCCGGTTTGCTCTTGGAGCCACAGTAAGGCCAATGCCTCCATAAACCACAGAGATGCTTTCATATTTAAAGCAGATTGTGAGGAGGCAAATGTGCTTTCATCTCCGGGGAGGAGCGGGGAGAAACGTGCTGTTTCTAAAACAACAGCATCGGGAGCGAGCACTTGAGCAAGGAGTAACTGGAACAAGCAGGCCAGGTGCTCACCCTGTCCTCGGGAGGCCCATGCGCCTGTGGGGTGGCCCCACGGCGACCCTCACAGAACAGGGGCCGGGAAGGCAGACGGAAAGGCAGACCCACCTTTTTCATGACCCAAGGTCTCGTTGCAGGTGCTGGGTTGTATGTTTCCACAAAAGGGGAAAGCACTTTGTTGACCAACAAATATTGAGGAGAACATTCTAGACCGTTCTTACGGTGAAAAACACGGCACCTCCTTGTTACCCAGTAAGGCCGGAAGGGGTGTGAGGAAGGTCCTGCTCACACGTCACACAACCCTAAGGAACTTTAAAGGTTCCTTAGCCCATGATTTCTCCATTACTGTTATTGTAATGGACCCACGATATAAATTGATGCCCATGCCATCGCTCTGGCTGGCCTATGGGAAGTGGGTTCCCAGGGTCCGGGCCCGGAGGCTTCACGGGACCCAGGACATACCCTCTCTGAGCTGCAACGCTGTTCCTGAGCTGGGTGAAGCTGTGGGCCAAGCTTGGGCTCCTACCTCGCTCGTACAGCCTGATGGCCTCCATGAGGTACGGCACCAGCAGACGGTTCACGATAAACCCGGGAGTATCCTGTTTGAGAGAGAAACACAGAAGCAGGCCAAGTTTCACTGAATTTCTCCTGTCTGCACTACATGACAAGCCTATGCTACTCTCTGTCATCAAGCGATGCATTTTCAAAATTTGTTTAGAGTTCCTGCACAGCCTCGTCGCCCTCCTGCACGTCGATGCTGGCTCATCCAGCAATTATAGGACTTCAACAAAAAAATCAAACTCAGTGTCCTCAGGGCGGCATCCTGAATTAAAGACATATCAAGGTAGTGGTGTCACGGGAAGGGATTGGCCTCAGGGTGGCACAGTGGGCCCCATTCCAGTACCTTCTGGCTGCTACACAGAGCACAGGCTCTTCACCCAGTCCCCAGCAGGAGCCCATTCTCCTCATTCCTCCCACCTCCCTTTCAGGAACCAACAACCCTCAAGAGAGCACAACCTCCCCGGTTTGCTGCGACCCTTCTCATGCTCCTCAGGATTTCCTCACTCCCAGTACAGGGTAAGTACGGGTTGGGAAGGGGAGCAGGACCAACGGGCCAGCAGCCAGGGACCTTGATGGACGCTGGCCTTGCACAGACACCACCCAGAGAGTGGATCCTCGTGGAGGGCCTAGTATGGGATCTGGACTCCATCTCCCCTTCTATTTGGGGGTGGGGTTGGGGGTGCTGTGGAGTTATCCAAGTTGGCCATTTTGGGGGTGGCAGTCATGTAACATCATTCCACTCAGGAACTAGGGGCCTCTCATCAATAGACTGTAACCTGCTGCAGGCTGAACCCCCACGCTAGCTAGCCCTGGGCCCCGTGCTCCTGCCTTGTACAGACAGGTGCTCCATCCCTCATACCTGCATCACTGCCATCATCAGAGGTCAGAGAGCTGACCCTCACGGGCTTTGACCTGGCCCCCTGAACTCTGGACAAGCTGAAATGCCCCTCCCCTGCCTCCACAGGACAGACACACACAAGAGCTGCTTCAGTTTGACCAAGACTATGCTAAGGAAACAATGCTGATTTTATAGCGAGGGCGAAAGAGCTTCTCAGCTTCAAAGGAGTTTCTCACAGGAACAAAGGACAAGGTGCCCAAGTTCACAGGCACAGTGCATGCGGTGGGCCTACAGACTGAACAGTCTCTACAGGGGTGAGACACAGCGTGTAGGCAGAGAATATCAGCTCCCATAAAAAGCTTGGAATGAGGAAAACAGTGTGAAACTCAGCAAACACTTGATATTCACTGGCACTGAAAGAATAATCATTAGAACGACAGCATTTTGCCAATGACAGTACTGATGCAGGTTTTTCCCCATTATAAAAACACTCAGTACTGTTAGGGATGCAGAGACAGAGGCTCCCATAATACTAGTGGATATGAATAGACTCCGTCCTTTGCTAAAGCCATGTAATTTTTTGTGACTATTTGCCTTACCTTTTTCAAACTTAATATTAACTCCACTTTACTTACCGTGTGCCAGGTACTGTTCTAGAACTTTAGAAATAGCTCACTTCTTCCTAGCCAGAGCAATAAGACAAGAGAAAGACATACAAGGAATCCAAATAGGGAAGGAAGAAGTTAAACTATCACTATTTGCAGATGATATGATAATATACATAGAGAACCTCAAAAACTCCACAGAAAAACTAATCCAACTAACCAATCAGTTTAGTAAAGTAGCAGGATACAAAATCAACACACAAAAATCAGTAGCCTTCCTATACACAAACAATAAATCTGAAAAAGAAGAAATCAAGAAAACCATCCCTTTTATTATTTAAACAAAACTTGGGAATAAACCTAACAAAAGAAGTAAAGGACCGATACAAAGAAAACTATAAAACACTGTTAAAAGAAATAGAAGACGCAAAGAAATGGAAAGACATCCCCTGCTCATGGATTGGAAGAATAAACATTACCAAAATGGCCATCCTACCAAAAGCAATCTACAGATTCAATGCCATTCCAATAAAAATTTCAATGACGGTCTTCAAAGAAAAAGAACAAATATTTATAAAATTCACATGGAGCCACTAAAACCCCTGAATAGCCAAAGCTCTCCTAAAAAAAAAAAAAAAAAAAAAAAAAAAAAAAGAAGGGAATGGAGGTTTCACACTCCCAGACTTCAAACTATACTACAAAGCCAAAATAACCTAAATTGCATGGTATTGGTATAAGAACAGACAAATGGACCAATGGAACTGAATAGAAAATCCAGAAATAAACCCACAGATCTATGGTCAACTAATCTTTGACAAAGGAGCAAAGAATATGCAATGGAACAAAGACAGTTTGTTCAATAAATGGTGCTGGGAAAATTGGGTCGCTACATGCAAAAGAATGAAGCTTGACTACTACCTCACACCATGCACAAAAACCAACTCAAAATGGATTAAGGAACTAGACATAAGACCTGAAACCACAAAATATATAGAAGGAAATATAGGCGAAACACTATGTGACAAGCACCTCAAAAACATCTTTAAAGACACATCACCCAAAGCAGCGATAGCAAAGGCAAAGATAAACAGGGACTACATCAAATTAAAGAGTTTCTGCACAGCAAAAGAGACAGGAACCAAAACGAAGAGACACCCCACTGACTAGGAGAACAATTTTGCATGTAACACTAATGATAAAGGACTGATCACAAAAATCTACAAAGAGCTGATGAGACTCAACAAAAACAAAGTAAATAATCCAGTCAAAAAATGGGCAGAAGAGCTAAAAAGAAACTTCTCCAAAGAGGAAATGCAAATGGCCAACAGGCATATGAAAAAATGTTCAACATCACTTGTCATCAGGGAAATGCAAATCAAAACTACCATGAGAAACCATCTTACACCAGTGAGAATGGCACATATTAAAAAAACGAGCAACAACAAATGTTGGCGAGGGTGTGGAGAAAAAGGAACTCTCCTGCTCTGCTGATGGGAGTGCAAACTGGTCCAACCACTATGGAGAACTGTGTGGAGATTCCTCAACCTGCTAAAGATGGAGCTGGCATATGATCCAGCAATCCCTCTCCTGGGTTATTTACCCAAAGGACACAGAAACATTAATTCAAAAGGGCACCTGCACCCCTATGTCTATAGCAGCACTGTTTACAATAGCTAAGCTTTGGAAACAACCTACATGCCCCAAAATAGATGACTGGATCAAGAAGATGTGGTACATATACACCATGGAATATTACTCAGCAATCAAAAAAGATAAACATGCAATTTGCAGCAACGTGGATGGCGCTGGAAGGGATCATGCTCAGTGAAATAAGCCAGAAAGAAAAAGAAAAATACCAGATGGTCTCACTCATAGCAAGAGTTTAGAAAACCTAAATAAGGGACCAGGAAAAAGACTATAATAGAGTAAAAATCAAAATCAACAAGCAACTATAAACCAGAGACACACTATGGTGGGGGGGAAGGGGGAGTAAGATGAAAACAAGAGGGGTGGGAATTATATGGGGACTATAACCCTGATGAAAATGCATACATTGTGTAAAAATGCAAAATGACGTAAAAAATATGTAAAATTAAAAAGAAATAAAAAAGAAATAGCTCACCTCTTGTTGAACCCCGTGACACAGGTACTACCACTACCTCCATGTGAGGTAGAAGACATGGGCACAGGGAGGCTGAGTAACTTGCCCAAGGTTACCCAGCTCATAAGTGCCAGAGCTAGAGGGCAGCTTTCCCATGACAGCACCAGTGAGTGGCCACCCCACGGACCATGGGCCCTGAGGCACACACTCCAGGTATGTTCTAGGTGTGGCTGTAACCGCCTGCATGCCACATTAAGAGCCAGTGTAACTGACCAAGAAAGGCCCCTGGAAGCCCCAGGGGGCCCCCTAGAGGATACAGGTTCCCTACCTGCCTGTGCCAAGGTCACGCTGCGGCAGCAAGGACTCTCCTGTGAGCTAGTGCTTGTGCACCAGCCCTGTGTTCCAAACATGACGCCCCCGCGTTCTCTTTGGGACACAGTGTCTACTAGGCTGTTCCACATACAGGGGTCCCCGGGGCCCCACAGAAGCTGTAGCTGAAGTGGTCACAAGCCATTTATGACCAATAGCCATGACGGTCAAGAGCCAGGACCCAGACAGAGTGGGACCTCTTCTCAGAAGAGGTCCAGGCTCCATCCTGACGTCAGGGAGTGCCAGGGCCATGGGCTGGCTTTCGAGCACCGGGAAGGAAGCCCATCTTGCCCCTCATGGCACCCCTGACATGAGCAGGACACCCCAGAAGTGGCCTGGTCCTGAATCAGCCCTCCGCAGCCTCCCAAGCGCTACCTTGCAAGACACAGGATGCTTTCCCAGGGCCTTGGTGAAGTCCATCACAGACTCAAATGTCTTCTGGCTGGTCATGGGGGTCTTGATGACCTGCAAACGCAAAGTAGAGCAGGTCAGGACCAGAGAGCAGTGACTGCACAATGTGAGAATAGCACATGAGGACAGCACAATGAAGCACGCACAGAGGCCACAGCACAGGCGGCATGGCCCAGCTCATCGGGACAGAGGAAGGCTCTCAGCCAAGTGTGCACTTTAGGACAGTACATATGACAGATGCCCCAAATCAGGGCTGGCAGCATATACCCATGCATCTGAGGGGGCATTAAGGCTCTGTCCCTGACAGAGACAGAGTCTGAGTCCCCGTCACACCATTCACTGGCTCTCTGGCCTGGACAGTATCTTCACATTCACGTGACACTAAATCACTCTCTCCACAACTGGCAAATGCCAGGATCTCTGGTGTGTCCCCGATGCTGTGACGTCATCAGGAAGGTGAGGCAGTATGCGGGGTGTGAACACCACCTGAGGGTGCGCAGGTCAGCCCACTCCCCTGGCTACAGAGAAGCACCCAGGAAAGTTAATGGCTCTCCCTGAGTCACAAGGTCTCAGGTTCATGAGCTGAGTCTCCCCATCCAGCCCCCACGCTCTCCTCACTGGCACCCCAAAGCCAGCAGCTCTCGCTTCAGGACAGGCTTGGGCTACAGTGGCAGCTTTCCTTTCCAGCAACAACTTTCCTTTCCTTTCCTTTCCTTTCCAGACCACCCCGGGAAGACTGTGGCTACCCCTGGGGTTCCTGGGGGTGTCAGTGTAGAGTAGGCTTGCTGTCCCAGCTCCAAGCACCCCAGTTGGCAGTCAGCCCTCAGCCAACACTGGGGGCATTCACCAGTCAGGAATTAGATTTTGGAAATTAAGAGACCAGGCGGACACAAACTTAAATTATATATAAATATATGTAATTTAAATGCCCCTTAGGATCTTCGACAAGAGTCAACGCAAACAGGCTTGGCTTCTACATCACACCCTTTATATGCGCTCAGGCAAGTCACATCAGCCTCCAGCCTCCACGCCTCATCCGTCTTCTGTGAAATGGGCTAATGAAAGCTGACAGCGCCCCCCACCCCCGTAAGAGGGCTGAGGGCTTAATGAGCGCTGTCTGCGCAGGGATGAAAGGTGCCATCTAAATGGAGAGAATTACCATCATGAGGGCCTTAATGGGATCCCAGCGAGGGGGTGGGGCATGTAAGGACACTCGACACTCGGGAAGGAGGGCAGACCGGGAAGCACCACGGAGATGGGGCTGAGGGCTTGAGAGGGGCCCGAGCTGCTCTGCAGGCACCAGGCAAACAGCTCCGCTGCTCAGAAGAGGAAACGCTTCAGGACCAGAGAGATGGAGCTGGGACAAAGGCTGCTAACCGTGGCATATGAAAAGTACTTTCTCAAAGGAGTTGATAGCCAAGGTTTTTTAATAGGAGGCATGCATACCTGTAAGCACACCTGTTCATTCATTCCACAGATGCCAATGAGATATTTACTTGCATATGTTGCTTCCCAACAGTCTGGAAAAAAAGCACACACACACACACACACACACAAGTGCACGTGCACACAGAAACCCAGTCCCAAGAGAACTGTTCACTTGTGAGACAACTCACTTTGGGGCTCACCATCAACACAAAGGCCTAAAGTTAAAGGAAAAAAAGTAAACAGAGAAGAACAAGTTCAAAGGACATTTTCTAGAAAATGCTAACAGTTGCTAAGCAGTAGCTGTAACAAACAATGCTATGTTACCAAAGACAAAGATGGACATGATCAGATAAAAGCAGTCAAAAATATTATTAGAATTTTAAGGCAATCTACACAGAATGTCTTTATCTCCAAAATACACATATGAATGATACAGTAACTATAAAAATTAATTAGTCCTTTGAGTACCGCAATGTGGAACGCTCCAGTCTACCTCTTTGCTCTTTCTGCATAAGAGTAAATGCTGTTGGGCCTCCCCTGGTGGCGCAGCGGTTGAGCGCTGCACTGCGAGGCTGCCCGCAGCCTCTGCAGCGCCGGTTCGTTACCCAGCCGCCGGCGAGGATCCCACAAAAAAACAAACAAACAAAAAAGAGTAAATGCTGTTTCTTCCACTCCCCAGGTACTGCCCTTCATTCCTCAACTTCCTCAGCAACACCTTTGTCGCTGGGGCAAGCTGAGCAGAACAGATACTCGCAAGATTCTTGTGTCAGGGCGTCACTTTGAGAAAACGGTAGAGAAATACTGTCATCCTTAAATTAGAAGCTAATGTTTGTGCCGGGGTAGGGTTGAGGGGTAACGAGGGAGAAGCCACAGCAAAAGCACAGCTCCCTTACACCTTCCCAGGCGGCCTGGTCCCGAGGACAGCCTGGCTCCACGTCCCCCACACTTCGCACGGCAATAACTCCTTAGCCTCACAACAAATGCTACTTTAATAGCGGCTGCTCCCCAGACCCTGTAATTAGCCCCCTGTAAAAGGCAAGTTGCCACAGTTCATGTGCAAATTGCCTACTTTGACTCCATCCCCCGCTACCCAAGACTCCAAGCAAGCCAGCAGAAGCAGCCTGGACAGGAAGGCCCAGGCAGTGACCCTGGCCACGCCCCTCCACATGGTGGCTTTGTGGCCAGGAGGTCAAGGTTGTGGGGAGCTGCTTTAAAAGCTCTGATCTCACCACACAGGAGATGTGCCTCAGCTGGGGATGGTAGTTTGGCCCTGTTACACGTGGCAAAGTGGTACAGTCCTGCCAGAGTGTCTAATCACAGCCCTTTAATGCCTGAAGCAAACTGGCCTCTCCCACACAACATGTGGGGTTGTCCTCTCTGGGGTCCGCAAGGCAGTGATCTCCAGCGCTGCCCTCACCACCTTATGCCGACAGCTACACAAACAAGTCAACAACAGCGTCCTGATTCTGGACATCACTGGTCAGCGCAGGGCCAGGGAGACTCACCATACAGCCTTCCTAGCTCCCAGGTGCTCTTTTCCCTCGGGCCTGCAAGGACAGACTCTGAGCAGAGAAACGCAAGTGCCCAGGCGGGCCAGGCTGCGAAGAAGCAGATGGAGAGTGGGCAGAGCAAGCAGACAGTACATGCAGACGGGGACGGGCAATGGGCACAGTAGATGCGCACACACCACAGACAAGCAGACAACGCATACAGCAGCTCTCCACAAGTGGACACACACGAGCAGACCCCCACTGACCTCGACCAGCTTCATCACGGGGACAGGGTTGAAGAAGTGGAGCCCAGCAAACCGGTCCTGCCTGGTGGTGGCGTTGGCAATGCTTGTGATCTGCAGGGAGGAAGTGTTGCTGGCGAAAATGGTGTGTCTGCAGAGAGAGGTGAGGCACGTCAGGACGAGCCCATCTTTGGACATGGCCAGAACCACTCTCGGGCAGAGGCAGGGCAAATAAATGTCACGGCCCACCTCCAGGGCCCCACCCCAGAAGACATTCCGGGAAGATGCATGGTCCTACCAGAGGCAGAAAGCAAGGGGCCTGGCTCATTTTAATTGTAAATTTTTAATTTAACTAATTTAAGTTACCTGTTTCAAAGACATACTGAATCTTTACCAAACTTAATTTTAGGGAACAACGTATCT
Source organism: Talpa occidentalis (assembly GCF_014898055.3). Lineage (NCBI taxonomy): Eukaryota > Metazoa > Chordata > Mammalia > Eulipotyphla > Talpidae > Talpa > Talpa occidentalis. Next base: position 97,471,093 of record NW_023601322.1, read on the forward strand.
CCTGTCCATTGTGTTAGTTAATACTCACGATGAATGAGCTACTTTTCAACAACCTCAGACAGAAAATAAGCCTCAGCAATCAGAGACTAACTAGTACAGGAAAGGATGCCGGAAGGACCCTGGACACACAGCAAACAAGGAACTGCAAAGAAACACCTGAATCCTCAACAAGAAGCTTCTGGTAATACACAGGAACTAAGAGCCTTTCCTCTCAAGTGGAAAGCCTTATTTTTCCATTGAACTGGAATTAAAATGAAAACAAAAGAAAACGAAAATGGTTCAGAAGAGGTTGGAGGGTACACAGGCAGGTCCCGGGAAGAAGGGGCACACGTGTATCATGAATGTAGCTCAAGGCATTCTGCTCACAACATCTCAAAAAAGGCAGCACCATCTTCTTGTGTATATAAATACAAAATCAGTAATAATTACAACTCTATTCTGACTTAAGGCAAAATTACTTTTTAGGATCACAGTAAATAGCAGGGTCAAAGGCTGGGCCCACCAATTTTTCCACAGGCAGGACTTCTATGCTCTCCTGCAGCGCCACCTTGTGGAGAAACCTCGCAAAGCAGCCAAAGCTACTCAACCACAGGTGGGTCCCAGCATAGCCCAAGGGGTGGGCCTCCTCTGATGAGGGTGGGGAGATCCCTGCTCAGCAACAAGATGACACTAGGGCACTGAGACGGGACAGGTGGAAGGAGAGCGAGTGGGCAGAGGAAGCCAGTCACTCGGAAAGAACGCAGAGAAGCATGAGGTGAAAGACAGGCCAGGGGGTGGGGGGGTGGCTCCAGGGCAGAAGGGAGGTCAGGGTGGCCACCACCACCTTCCTTGGGCAAATGCCAAGTGTGCCAACTTGATGGTGAGATGGAGGGACTTTTACTTTTAAAAAATATGAAAGTTTTCAAGTGTGAGAATTCTTTTTTTTTTAATAATTTTTTTTAAAGATTTATTTATTTATACATGCACTGGGTACAGTCAGAAGCTCGGGAGGGTGAGAGAATTCACCAGAGCCAGAGCGGGGAGCAGAGCAGGCAGAAGGACCGAAGGACACTGCTGAGGGGAGCAGCGGGCGGCAGGAGAGGTCTGCGCGCCATGCGGGACCCTCCTCCGGTGGCCGGGGAGTAGCCGGGGATTGAACCGGCGTCGCAGAGGCTGCGGGCAGCTTCGCAACCCAGCGCTCAACCGCTGCGCCACCGGGGAGGCCCTCAAGTGTGAGAATTCTAGTTTTCTGGCTTTCTGGTCAGTGGTGGAAAATACGTAAATTATCACGATCCTCCATGAAACAAGTGTGGAACCGGAACTTCCAGCCCCAGGCCCCAGGGTCCTCTTACAAACAAAGGGTGATAGACTAGCGGAGAGTTACACTCGGAATGTGGAGCCTTCTCATGGGACATTAAGAACTACCCACAAAAAGGGGAAGCCAGGGGCACTGACCACCCCCATCCAGGCCCCCAGCTCTCCGGCACAGCCCCTCCCAGCCAACCAGGGACGGGGGGCTCCTCACAATACCACACCAGCACCATGAGCTGGCTGAGCCGGCGCACAGCTCACCCCCCAGCACAGACAAGTCCACCCTCCTCTCCTGGACACATCCGACTCTGGGCCATCTTGTGTTTCTCCCTGAAACGCAGGCAGCAAAGCCTCACCTCCTGCCTGTGGATCCAATGGCAGAATGTGGCAGGAGAGCCCTACGTGGCTGAGTGGCGGGGACACGTTAGGCCACTTTGTTCTGGATCACACAGACCGAGACGGTAACCAGCGCCGCACACCTGCGGTTACAGCCGGTGCGTCTGATGCTAAGGACACGCCGGGGAGCAACGTGTGACTGCTTCAAGGCATATGCCAAAAACCCTGGCTGTAATGGGCTGATCTAACATGAAACCTGGAACGTGCGGGAGGAGGGCGGCAGGCCGGAGAACCAGCCACCCACGGTGCAGCTGCCTGTCACAGGCCACCTGTTGCACTGAGGTTAGGGGAGAGCGCCGAGCGCGCACCTGACGCAGCAGGCACTCGGGACACATGCACGGGACGAGTCCTGAACCACCCTGTGTGCAGCTGCCACTGGCGAAACCAGATGTTATGTACCCCAATTCCTCAACTGGAGTTGTCCATGAGGAACATAAGGGCCAGAAAAGCCTCACACCTGTCCAAGGTCGGAGGGGACTTTCCCCACAGCCCTTCCTACTCGGGAACCCACAACCCACAGGAGGGCTCCTGCATCCCTCACAGTGTTTCCATAGCCCCTAAATGTAGGTGGAGCCCACGCACGTGGGGACCGAACCCAATATGAGGGTATCAGCCTGGTGACAGGTGACAGGAGGACGGGTCGCCCCCTCCTCAGGGGCAGGGGCTGTCCAGACAGAGGCTGGAAAGCTCTGCGAGTTCTGTGTAGCAGGCTGCCATGTGAGTGTCCCCCCACTAGTCACAGGTCACTGGTAGCTGCCTAAGGATTTCTTTGTCACAGGATCTTCTGACGCTCATGCCAACCGAGATGGGTGCAGCATGGCTAGGCCACAGGAAAAGCCGACTCCACTACGCCGCGACTGCTGAAAGCCAAGAGCGAATGTGAGGAAAGGGGCTGAGAAGTGCAGTGCACGAGAACACAGCGGCCCACAGCAGAGTCCCAGCGCAGGCCCCGCTGGGAGGCTGGAGAGCACCTTGCTGTCGCTACTGCAAGCACCAGGCTTAGACGATGCTCGGAACAGGCAGGGGCTGCCAGAGGGGCTTTCCTCCAATCACACCAAGGCTCCCAGGGGCACCAAGGACAGGCCCACCCACAGCTGCTGCCAGAGAAGGCACTGCCCCCCACTGAGAGCGCCCCCCACACCGGGTGACCAGATCAGGTCAGGCCTCGGGAAGCACACTGGCACTGAGGACGGGGACCGAAGGGAGCAGTGGCAGATCTCCGGAGGCAGCTGTGGGGCATGGAAGATGAGTGCCCGGCATCAGACTCTTCCCGGGGAGGCCGCCCCAGCCTGACAAGGACGTCCAGGGGTCACGTACTCAGCAGCAAACTTGTCCAGCCTCTTGAAGAGCTCATTCTTCAGCTTCAGGTTCTCCACAATGGCCTCCACCACCAGGTCCGTGCTGTGGACAACCGCCGCAGCGTCCGTGCTGGTGGAGATGCTGCCTAGGGTCTTCGCCACGAACTCCTCACCAGCCTGGGGTGGGGGAGAGGGAGGGCACACTCACTGCGTGCACAGGGAGATGGGAAGAGGGTGCAGGGCCTGGCCTGCTACCTGAATGTACCTGAAGCCCTAAGAAACCAAGGTCTCTCCACTGCTGCTCAGGGCCAACTGCATGGCGCCCAGCATCCAGACATCAGGCCTGGCCTGTCAACAGCCTGCTGTGGGCCACCCTCATGGTCGCATGGGGGCGGCCTGTCGGCTCTCGGCCTGCTGAGCATGCTGCTCCTTTGCCCGCCAGTCTGTCTCAGCCACACAGGCAGCTTCCATGAAGCCAACACCTTGTCCTTCCAGGACAGGGGAAGTCCAGCTCAGCCCCGCTGGTCCACGGACGCTTTGCTGACTCACGCCTGGCACAGGAGGCCCAGGAGCGCTGAGAGGGCAGGGCCAGGCAAGGCTGCTGAGCCCAGCAGCCATTCAGCAAATAAGCGCAGCCTGTGCCAATGTGCTGACGGAGGCCTGCCCAGCAGCATGCAGAGGTGAAGGACACGAGGAGCAGCACCCCCTTCCCAAGCAAGGCCCAGAGCCTCTGCCCAAAGGGGACACTGGAGGAGCTGGCCAGCAAACGTGACAAATCAGGTTATCTGGGTGTAGACTCCAACTGCCAGCCCTGGGCTCTGAAAGCCACCTGCCGGGGCCCTGGTGACGCACCTGACATCGCGGCCCTGACCAGAGGAACATGGGAACAGCCGGGGGAGGCAGTAATCTGCGCGTGAGCTTCAATGTTGGCAGCAATGCCCTCTGAATTTTTCTAGATGGCTAGATACGGGGAAGGAACAGGCATGGGGAAAGAGGTGGAGAAAGTCAAGCCTCCACACATTGCTTGTAGAAATGTAAACCACTGCAGGCTTTGTAGAATACAGTTTCTTGTTCCCCAAAAAGTTCAAGGAATGCCATGGGCCCCAGCAATTCCACTCCTAGCACCGACTGGCGAGAAGTGAAACGACAGACTAGAGCAGAGAGCACAGCCATGTGCACATCACTCACAACAGTGCAAAGGCGGAAGCAACCCAGCAACCAACAGTGTGGTAAAAAGCACAAAAGGGCACGCCTCCATCATATAAGGAACGAGGTTCACACGCTGCATGGGGGGCGCTGGGATGGCGCCGCCCACCCGACCAGACCCAGCTGGACGAGGGCCAGCGCGTAGGCCCTGCTTCGAGGAAGCCGCTAGGAGAGCAGTGTGGAGACGAAGAGCAGGCCAGAGGTGACCAGAGGTTGGGGGTGAGAGATAGTGCTTCAGGGGGACAGAATTGCTGCTTTGAAAAAGAAAGTTGTGCAGTCGTGTGAATATAACCAAAATTACTGAACTGCACCCTTAGAAATGGTAAAGATGGTAAAATGTTTGTTATATATAATTCAGCACAAGAGAAAAATGTTAAAAGGCAACGAGCAGGGCGCTGTGGAGACAAGGCAGAGAGCACAGGGGAGCCAGCTGCGGCGCCCTCTGCCTGAATAAACAGACACCACCAGGTCAGGCCCCGAGGACATCAGGCTGGAGCCACTGTGCTGGAGGACAAGGTTAAGCAAGGTGACCCGTGTTCACGACTAACCGCAAAGGCCCAGTGAGAAAGTGCCAGCAAGCCACAGGCTCAACCTTCCGGGAATTCAAGCTCTTGTGTCTCGCCTCCTGAGGCAAAGGGAGAAGTATTCACTGTCTATTTTCCTCTCCAGAGAGCACATTTAAAAACAGGCAAGATATTATCTACACCATCAAAAACCCCTGTCCTAACAGTGTTGACTGTCAGCCTCTGCTAACAGGCAAGTGCAAAGCGGCTTCCTGCTTCTCGCCCTCCCAGCGCTGTGACAGACCTGTGCTCTTCACGCCCACGTTCCCGGCGGGCAGGCCGGTCGCTACCTGCAGGAACTTCCTCTCAACCTCAAACCCCAGCTACACGGCTCTCTGCATCTCCTCTCCTGTCAAGGACGCCAGAAAGATCGGGGGTGATGTTACCGCGTTGGTCACAGGTCGTGGGGAAATGAGTTTTACACAAACAAATCAAAACCAGCCAGTGACGCTGAGATGCCGCAGCTCGCCCTCCAACCCAGGTGCAGGGAGCAGGGGACGCGGAGGGCTGCAGGCTTCGGTGACGGGACATCACCTTCGGGTTTTCTGCGAACTTCTTCTTGGCCACTCTCCTCAGGCTTTCCTCAATGTTCTTTTTGGATTTCACCAGGATGTCCTCCGACTGGTCCACCAACATGACGGTGTGGCCAGTCGCTGCAGCAACCTGGAGCACAAGACAGAGCGGAGAGGTCAAAGGTGAAGGAGGCGCGTATTCCACAGGCGCTCCACCACCACTGCAGGCACAGCGAGATGAAGAAAACCCAAGGAGCCAACAGTCACTGAACAGACACCTCTTGCCAAGCCCTGTTCTCACCCGCCTCCAGGGTGAGCTGTGTGTCCTCGACAGCTTCCACGGCCCTGTAACCTCCTCCGGCCCTGAGCTGCCAGGTCACATGTGGCTACTGAAATGATGGGAATTTAAACTTCCATTCCTCAGCCTCACTGGCCACATTCCAGGAGCTGGGAGCCGCTGGGGGCGTGCATCCCCAGCCCCTGGGCTCGAGCTGCTGTCTGGTCAGCAACTGCTCAGGCGTGACACTCTGATAATGTGCAGACTGCCCTGCCCCCAAGGGCTACTGAGTGACAAGACCGCTGTGGTGAAAGCAGTTCCTTGGCGCTCAGACACTTTAGGAGGGCCACCCCCACACATGCGCCTCCGGAGCTGAGCGAAGCAGCTCCAGGCTGGCATGGACCCAGCTTCCTGAATGAGTGACTAGGTAATGTGGCCAAAGGTCACTGGTGGTGTTACAGGCAGGTGTTAAGAGGCGTTCGGAGGCCCGCGGGTCTGAGACCCCCAGGGGCGCAACAGAGGGCTGTTTCAGCCGAATGAGGTAGCCCAGAGAAGTCACTATGAAGGGGCTCGAAACCACCACCACAATGTGCCATTCTTGAAACTTGCCACCTAAAACCCAAAGCTGGAAACGGAAGAAATGGGAGCATGGAGGCAGAGAGGTTCAAATCCCAAGGCAAGACTTCCCAGGGACACTTTTTAAAATGACGCAACAGGTTTGGAAGGGAAGTTAATGCCAAGGGCGCCGCTGGCCACCCAGGGGAATCTGTACACCTGCTGCGAGGCGGAGGTGGGGGTGGGCCCACCAGCCCATAGCCCGCCTGGAGCCAAGAGCAGGGAAGGCGGGCACCCAGGCCCGACAGCCCCAGCAGGGCAACGGTGTGGCAAGGCGAGCGTGCCTGCCTGCAGGACGGAGGCCCGCAGAGATGCGCCTGTCAGCAGAAACGTGGACTGCAGCAGGCCGGTAGCGGGGCCACAAAAAACTTTGTCTCCAAAGTAAATGCCACCCACCCAAGACCAGTTTCCCTCGGGCCCACCTAGCCAGGACCTCAAATCCTGGGGTGCGCATTTCAAGACAGCAAGAAAAACAGTGAGGGTGAAGTCAGAAGCTGCAGGACAGAGCACTGGTAGCCTGACAGCACTGTCTCGGGAAAGGCCGGGGCTGGCCTTGGGACGCTCACATGCGGCGTGGGTTTCCCCACACCCAGCTAGGAGTGAGTGGCTCGGGGCTCCCTGCCTCCCCGCGGGGCAGGACACGGGCTGTCCAGGCGACCAGCCCAATAAGCGGGCTAGGCACGGGCCCCCCCGAGTCACGCGAGACAGTATGTTCCACGTGCGGGCCCAGACCCTGCGGCCGTGGGGGTGAGGCATACCCCAGGGGCCTTGGCAGGGCGGATGTGGATGTGGGAAGTGTGGGAAGCCTGCCTCATCTCCTCCTGACTGCTGGTCTGCTCTGGCACCCCTCTGCTCCGAGGAGTCTGACCACAGGTCAGGTGCTGCAGGTAACCAAGGCGGGCGGGGCGGGAGATCTGCTGCCCAACCCCCCCCCCAACACAGAAGCTCGGAAATAACCTCAGATTCCAAAGGGGATTAAATGAATGGCTTTGAGACAGGCACCCCTCGGGGCCCCCCCCCACACACCCCCCCTCGAGCAGCAGCTCAATGGGGGCCTGTTGGCCAAGGAGAGCACGGCAGCTGGCAAGGCAGGGAAGCAGAGCACCTCCTTGGGGCCTCCTGCTTCTGTTCTGCCCCCTCGGTCTGAAGTCCCTGGAATGCACGTTCACATCACTGCTGACCTAGCCCTGCGGATCAGGCCAGACTCCAGTCCTCAGTCTCCTGCCAGCCAGGACCACGTCACCCTCAGATGTCACTCATGCCTCTTTGGGCCTCTTTGCTCCTCAAGGAGTTGGGGGAAGGGGTCGGCACAAGGTGGGGCGGAAAGAGATAAGGAAGGGATTGTCCTGTAGGTCAGAACCTTCGGCACCTCGGTAAGAAACCCTAAAAGGAAAACTGCCCAGCAGCTACTGTGTGAGGATCCATATGTGGGGTACACTGGGGGGGGAGAGCGGAGGACCTGACTTGCAGAGCTCCCACAGTCCCCTGGGAGCACCCCCAAGGGAGGCCGAGAGATCGGTCCCTGCGTTGCTTCACTCTGGCGTCAGAACGGGCACCTCAGAGACACCGGGCGAGAGCGGCATCAGGCGCGGGCTCCTGGGCGACACTGCCAGGGGTTAAGTGGCGCGGCTGGGCCTGCGAGCTGGGGTTCATTTTCAGTGTCGACCAGTGGGTCCCCGAGATGCGGAGAGAGGACATAGGCCTTCCTCGTGGCCCGGCACCCCATCAGGAGTGGCTGTTCCCCTGGGAACTCAGCTCCATGGCCCCCCCCCACCTCAAATGATTGCAGTATTTTCTCAATTTTGGATGCTGCAAGGTGCCTGAACTGCTCTCTTGGTTTAGTGCGAAGGCAAACACAGTACCCTGACGGGAGAGGTGCTTTGCGACCCCCAGTGGGAGCCTGGAAACAGCAGATGGCACCAAACCCTGTGACCGCTGCTTCTCCCCACACAGTCAGCTGAGACGCGGATTAACCGAGCGCGCGCTCGGAGACGGAACCGGAGCAGGAGACGGAGCACGCAGACGCGGTCTCGCCAGCACCGCCCTGCTGGCGCTGTTTCTGGTTGGTTGGCGAGCCCGGGGTGAGGGGGCTCATCCAGTGGTCATCCCTGGCTGGTGTGGCAAACGCTTTCTACAGCATCTTGTCTTGCCCTGGTTAGCTCACAGAGCTTGCGGGAATGTGAAGGAGACCGTATGGTGCAGTCACCCCGCAGACAGGGAGAGGAGGACCTTCCTGGTCAAACCCGAAGTGGGCCGAGTCAGGTCTTTGTGGAGAAACCACGGGCAAAAAAGAGAAATATGAATTCTCCCCACAGCATTTTCCACTTACGACAGAGCTCTTCGGTGAGGGTCACAATTTATTTCAAAGCAACAAACCACTATCACAGCACAACGTCGAGGGACGTCAGGCTACGCCTGCCTGCAGAGAGCACCCCAGCCCAGTGTGAAGTATCATTTCTTTTTTTTTTTTTTTTGAAAGATTTATTTATTTATTTATACAGCACTGGGTACAGTCAGAAGCGCAGGAGGGAGAGAGAATTCACCAGAGCCAGAGTGGGGAACAGAACAGGCAGACAGATGGAGGACACTGCTGAGGGGAGCCGCGGGCGCGACAGGAGAGGTCTGTGCACCATGTGGGACCCTCACCAGCAGCCGGGGATCAAACTGGCGCTGCCGAAGCTGCGGGGCAGCTTCGCAGCCCAGTGCTCAACCGCTGTGCCACTGTGGAGGCCCTGTCACCATTTCTTACAAGCAGACTCTGGGACACGGTCACGGCATCCAAGGGACTTCTTGTTCAACTCACCTCTGCACCCCCCATGCTGGTCCATAGTGAGCACCACGTATAGCGCTGAGTGAAGAAGCGAACAAAGAAAGCACTGCAGGTGCGACAGACCTCTCCTGCCGCACCTGCTGCTCCCCTCAGCAGTGTATTTCGTCAGTCTGCCTGTTCTGTTCCCCGCTCTGGCTCTGGAGAATCCTCTCACCCTCCTGCGAATCTGGCCTGTACCCCGGTTCTTGTATAAATAAATCTTTAAAAAAAAATAAAAACAAACAAACAAACAAAAATAACAAAGAAAGCACTGTAGCCCCTGCCTAGGATGTATTAGATGATCAATAAAATGCACAGGATGAGTCCAGTGCTCTCTGAGCCTATGATTCCAGTCCTTTTCTGCAGGCGCGTGTCAGAGCTAGATTCAGGCGTGGCACAAACCACGTCAGACCCTCAGCCTAGACAAGCTCAGTCAGCTGAGGCAGCCACAGGCCACCTGAAGTCCTTCTGAAGGATCCATGTACTTGCTTGGTTCTCTGAGAGACCCCTGAGTGCTGGGAGAGCTTAGAGAGTGATGGTCATGTACCCACAAGTGACAGAGAGATCATTTAAAAAGAGGAAGGACAAAGGTAGCAAAATTAAGGGAAGCCACGGGCTGAGCACCTACTGTGTGCCAGGCACATGAGCTGTGTCCTCCAGGACTTTCTGATGGGCCTCACAGCCCTGCCGAAGCAGGAATCATCCTTGCTGTGCAAAAGAAAGGGACCCAGAGTGACCGAGTCAGTCGCCGAAGGCAGCTGGGATGTGGGGCTGTGAAGTCAGGGCTCGGATCCCAGGTCAGTCTGGTTGCAAAACTTGTTTCTTATAAACCAGTTAGGGGAGCACAGGAATGCTGCCATGTGTGCCAAGACAACCAGCTTTCAGACTACCAAGATCTTGAAGTACCACCTCCCAGGAAATCCACGGGGAGATTTTGTAATCCCTCTCCCCTGTGCCTTACTGAACTATTTCACTTATTAATATCAACAAAAACTCCTAAGTGGAGATGTATCACTTTGTCGCTAAACCAAGGTCCTTCCAGAACTGGCTTCACTGGTTCATTTTACAGAAGAGAGAAGCTGAGCTGTCCAAGCCCCACAGTAAGTGAGCCTTCAGGCCTACCAAATCGCAGGCATGCTCCCAGGCACGTGATCTGACAGCACCCAGAGCACCTGTGGCTCCAGGACAGAGGTTCTCAAAGTCTGGGGTGCTGGGCCAGTGGCATCCTCATCACCTGTGGACTTGTCAGAATGTAGGTTCCCAGATTCCACTCCAGACCCATGAACACAAAACCCTGTGGGGCGGTCCCCTCAGACGTCCTTAGCCCTGTCAGGCCGGCCTTCCCTTCGCCACCAAAGTCCCCCCATTACTAGGGGGCAGACTGGTGGGTGGTGCGACACAAGTTCTAGACCCACAGGACTAGGCCAAACCCTGCTTTGGCTAGTCCCTGCGTTCACCTGCAACAAGTTATTTACCCTCTCTGGCTATGGTTTGCTGGTCGTAAGAGTCAACAACAGTCCTGGTCTGACAGGATTGCTGTGAGAATTAAAGAAATGAACACCAATTCAAGTGCTTAAACCAATGCCAGGCACACAGATGATGCCTAACGCTTGCAGGCAGCTGCTCTAGCCCCTGCTTTCTCCACAAACAACATAATTCTTAAATCCTAGCAATATGGCCTCCTTCACTGCCACTGTGGTAGGAAATTACAGATAACTCCTCAAAGGCCTTCTAGTTGCTAAGCCAATGCCTACTCTTCGCCTTCCCGGTGCCAAGGAGGGCTTGCTTTCTGAAACGCGCCCTTCAGCCCCTTATCTCTACTTCTTATCTCTGTTCTGCTTAGAGATATTAACTGACTTAGTCACCTCAGCTTCTAAACAAAGAGATCCTTCAAGGTTCTGCTTTCAACATCCTTTTCCTGCATTTGTATCCTCTCCTGGAATTTGTCTTTCTCATTATTCCCACTGTGCCTGAGCCCAATACATTCTGTTCTGAATCAGCTTCATCTCGTCCCCGAAACCACAGCAGATCAATGAAAAAGTGATCACAGGCTCTAGCGTATTGTTAAACCTCACACACTTTAGAGCAGAGATCACGAACCATCCAACATGCAGGAGAAATTCCAGATGTGAAAGTTAAGTCAGACATGGAAAAGGCAGCCAGCGTTAACCTCTAAGGATGCACTCCAGCTAACACCTGGGACCTTTTCAAAAGAGCTGCCGCGTCACCCACTTCTGAGTCTTGGCTGCTGTCACCCCAAAGGCTAACACAGGAGGCGCTGGCTCACTGCTACCTGTGTAGCCCACCGAGGCCCAGAAGCCAGTCACCCCCACCAGTGTGCGGTGCAACCGCCACGAGGCCTTTCCTCACACACGCTTTCTAATGCGCCTGTTTCCTCACCGTCACAAGTGTCCTGAACGTCACACCGTGGGGGTGAAAAGCCTGACCTCAGCCACACAATCAATCATCTGCATTGGGTCATACCCAGACAGGACGGGGGGCCAGCTGTGCCCGTGACCGCTGTGCTCACACCTGCCGCTCCTGTGGGGCCTGCGCGAGGGCAGCGACCACACGTCCTCCCCATGCCCCACCACCAGCACAGCCGGGACACTGATCATTCCCAAAAAGAACACACAGAACAACAGGCTATTCTCGAAAGCCTCAAGTTAAATTATCTCTGGACTAAGTTCTCAAGAAATCACGATTCGTTTCGTTGCTACAAACAATGACAAATTTGATACAAAGTCATTGTAGAATTATGAAAAAACACATTATTTGTTTAGAAAAGACCAGGAAGAAAAGAGCTAATAAGCAGAGCGTAGTCAACCACCAGTGGGAAGACAGGCTCCGGGCCCCTCTCTGCCTTCAGAGAGCAGACTCGCCCCATCTCGCGTGGCGGCTGAGCCAGGCGCAGGAGCCCCCAAGACTGCAGCATGGACTTAGTCTTCACTTCCTCCAGACGTGACTGCAGCCTGTACCTTCTATCAAAGGGGCCATGGGCCAGGCCTAAGGCACCAGACCCCGCGTCAGCGTCCTTCTGTGGGTACACGTGTGGAAGGGCCAAAGAAGGTCACAGACACGCTCCAACACAGGCTGCTTCTCTCACACACTGGGGAACGGGCACATGTGTTCTGCAAGCACTGCAAGGTCAAAGGTGGGCTACAGCACTTCCTGTTCAGGTTTACTAGCTACAGATAGTCAAGACTGGAACTTCAGGGCAGGAAGATACCCCAGAGACCACTCAGGGAGACGGTTTACAAACCATTTTGGTCATACACTCCCTCACAGGAAGACACACAGAAGGGCAGTAATAAAATGAAGGTCAAGGCCCGGGAAGAGGCCTTTGGGAACCACAAAGGACATGCGGGCAACCTTGTCCATCAGAGCACAGTAAAAGAATCTCTCATCTATTCACATCCATTAGGATGGCTGTGATCAAAAGCCGAAAAAAAAACCCAAACAAACCCAAACCAGGACCTAAGAGTGGGTAAGGATATGGAGAAACTGGAACCGCCGTGCAGCTGAGGGGAATGTACCTGTTGCTTTGGCGACGGGAGACATGAAGGCAATTCCTTGAAAACCGGGAAAGCGACACGGAGCTGGGGTACTTATAGGTACGCAGCCAAAGGAAGGAAAGCAAGGACCGCGACAGGCCTCGCTGGCCCGCACGCACACGGCCGCCACATCCTAAACTCGGAAGCAAGCCGTGTGTGCAGACACACCAGGGGCACCTGCCGTTAAAAACACTGTCCTTTGGAAAAGGAACACGACTGACACGTGCCTCAACGTGCTCGACCTTACACTGCCCGCCAGCTGCCGGCCATCCAGGAAGAGGCCTAGGAGGCCCGCACACGATGCAGCGAGGACAAATCCACGGAGACACAGGCAGTGGCGGCTGCCAGGGGCTGGGGAGCGCCGGGGAAGGCACCGCTTAGTAGGTGTGGATTTTCAGTTTTCCAAGAGGCGGGGTTCTGAGATGCTGACAGCCTACAGAGGGGCGGCGCGCTAAAAGGCCCCTGAAATACACCGTTAAAAATGGCTGAAATGGGGCCTCCCCGGAGGCGCAGCGGTTGAGCACTGGAGGGTCCCGCATAGCGCTCACTCCAAGGAACTCCAAGGAGAAAGCGCTAGTCATTTCTCACACCTGAGCACTGAGACAGGTCTCAGTGCTCAGGTGTGAGCACTGAGACCTGTCTCAGTCCTCCTTCCTCCCTCCCCCCGCCCCCCCTCCCAACCCTCCTGCCCTTGCCTCCATGAACAAGCCAGACGCACGCGTGTAAGAGTAGTTACTGCTGAGCCTCCCCGGTGGCGCAGCGGTTGAGCGCTGGGTTGCGAAGCTGCCTGCGGCCTCTGCAGCGCCGGTTCGATCCCCGGCTGCTCCCCGGCCACCGGAGGAGGGTCCCACATGGCGCGCGCAGACCCCTCCTGCCGCCCGCTGCTCCCCTCAGCAGTGTGCTTCGGTCCTTCTGCCTGCTCTGCTCCCCGCTCTGGCTCTGGTGAATTCTCTCACCCTCCTGCGCTTCTGACTGTGCCCAGTGCTTGAATAAATAAATTAATTAAAAAAAAAACAACTTGCAGTTCTTTAAAAAAATTGGCTGAAATGATCGATTTATGTTACACGTGTTTATTTTCTACCTTCAAGACGCCCTCAATCTAATGTAATACAAAAATGTTATTTTGCTCAGGAAGACACAGGAATGAAAGCAGAAAAGCAGATCACGCACAGGCACTGAGTCCCACCAGAGTCTTCGGTGGCTCCCCAGGGCCAGCGGGAAACGTCAGCGTCCCCACGGGCACGCGGTACCCTGGAGGAGGGGCACAGGGCTCGCGCCAGCACCACTTGGCACTTGGCTCCCACCTGCTACGGCCTCTCAGCTCCAGGCCTTGGCAGTGTCCACGTCTTCTCCCCTGCTTCACCTCACGACCCACGCCGAGTACCGCCTTCAGCTCTCACACCCCAAGATGCTCTGGGCCCCAGGCCAAAAACCCGCCGCTCCCCTGCGCCGCACGCCTGTAACTCTCACTACAACTACCGACCCGCGCGCACCGGCCTGGCGGTCATCCGCTCAAGCGCCAGCCCCTCGCCCGCAGGCTCAGGCGTCTCTGCCGGCCCAGTGCCTCGACCCACCTGGCTGTGATGGGGCCTCAGGAGCTGCTGGCTGAACGAATAAGCCGGCTGAGAAGCCAAGGTGGCTAAGGTGTGGGGAAGGCCCAGGGGTCTTGGCACCACACGGCTGAGGAGCTTCGGGCCTCCACGTGAAGCAAAGGGAACGCCAGTCCTTGGGCTTCTGATCTCCGGTGTCTTGGATCTCACTTATTTTTTGCATTATTCCACGGTACCAGCCACGGTCCCCCAGCTCTCCGAAGGAGACAGCAATGGCGGCATGGACCACCGAAAGAAGGAGAACGTTTTTTCCTTTCCCCACACGTCTGCCCTTAGCACAATAAACACGGGCTCTTCTTGGCTCTGTAACTCCAACGGCCAGAGTTTCCATCAGCCCATCGAGACCGCCGCTGATATTACAGTGACCCACGCACTGGCAGACGGTGAGGACAAGCCGTCTGCAATGGAAAAAATGACTTGTCCTTGGCTCCCTGTCTTCTGGGCCATGGTGGAAGGCAGGCTTTGCCAGAGAGAGGTATTTTTAGACAAGGGTGCCACAGAGCTGTAAAAATAGGCCCAGTGACCAGCACACTTGTCTGAATTCGCAGCACTCCAGCCACAGGGCCGCACAGACACCCAAGCAGCAGCACGCTGGCTCGTATGTTTTTGCAAACATATCACCAGATTTGCAGCAGCGTCTCTGAGGCAGAACCTGAATGGGGATTTGTAAGAATGGCCTAGTGAGGCATCCCGCCTGCCCGCAGAGCACTGTGGGAGGAGGGCTGAGTTCCACCAACATTACATAGCAAAGTCCTGCTGCTATCTGCACCCCAAGTTCTGACTTCCCACCCCCAGAGGAGGTGCAAGACTCAGGCTCCCATGCGCTGCACCAAGGCCTGCCCTGGGGTTCTCAGGATTCGACCCAGGGAGGGAAGAAGCCACAGTTCAGCTGCACCCCTCCCAGGGGACCCTTCTGGGTATAAGATCGTCTCTGGGTGTGCTCTGCCATCAAGGATCAGAAAAAGGCCTTAGTGGGCCTCCCTGGTGGCACAAGTGGTTAAGAGTCAGCACTATGAAGCTATCCACAGCCACTGCAGCACGAGTTTGATCCCCAGCCAGGGAGAAACCCACATGGCACAGCAGACCTCTCCTGTCTCCCCACTGCTCCCCTCAGCAGTGTATTTCAGTGGATCTACCTGTTCTGCTCCCCACTCTGTCTCTGGTGAATCCTCTCACCCCCCATACCCCTGGCCTGTACCCCAGCTCTTGTGTGCATAAATAAATACTTAAAGAAGAAAAGAAAAAGGCCTTCACGAGACTTTCAGTCACCACTGCTGCCATAACCAGCTGGCCCGGTTCATCTCTTGGCAGGCCTCTGTTTTTGGACTTAAACATTTCAAAAACTATTTCTAAAAAGTCCAGGAAAGGTGCCTTCTAAAATGAGAAGTCTGTTGAGTATGTTTGTGTGTGTGTGTGTGTGTGTGTGCTTTTTTTTTAATTCAATAGGCATCTCGTTTGGTACTCTAAAGAAAACAACTCCCCGTCCCACCCCATCCTGGATTCTCCTTCCCTGTCTCCCACAAATCCTGGAAAGAAGAAGGGATAATTGGACAAGCAGATGGGGATCAACCAACTCTTTACTTATATTTAGGAGTCTCTGAAAGATGGTGCTTGATGGACACTTTCTAGGCAGAGGAGTTACAAATTCAAACTAGTCTGTAGGGAGGTTAATATGGCACTTCTGGGCCTCCCTGGTGGCACAGGTGGTTGAGCGCAGTGCTGTGAAGCTGTCCACAGCCTCTGCAGCGCGGGTTCCATCCTGGCCAGCCAGGGAGCTACCCCCATGGTGTGGCAGACCTCCCCTGTCTCGCCCGCTGCTCTCCTCAGCAAGGTATTTCAGTCAGTCTGCCTGTTCTGTTTCCCGCTCTGTCTCTGGTGAATCCTCTCACCCCTCACACCTCTGGCCTGTACCCCAGTTCTTGTATGCATAAAGAAATAAATCTGTAAAAAAAATTACAAAAAAAAAAAATGGCACATCTGCTAGGTGTGTGGGCTTTTCCTATTAGTTTTTGCTGCGAAGAACCAGTGAAAAGGCTGCCACAATTCAGGTATGGATGCCGGCTCCAGGAATGTCAGAGGAAGGAGCCCTCCCGGTGTGGGTGGAGGAATCTGACCACAAGCCTAACTTCAGAGCCACAGCCAGACATGGAAGCAGCCCCGGAAAGCCGGCAGCGTACAGGAACATGATGAATGAAGTCTAAGCAAGTGAGTCTGAACCTACTCTGGGGAGAAGTATGACTGGAGAATGTGAAGCTGGGGGTGACCAGCAGGTGCTTCTGGCTGAGGCTGGAAAGCAGGAGAGGTCAAGCTGCTATCTGCTGATTCCAGGCACCCATGGAGGGCCTCCCTGCGCACGGAGGCCACACCTCTCCCCAGCAGAGCAGGGGCCAGAGGTGCAGGCAGAACTGCAGGCACCTCAGACTCAGGACTCTCCAGGCGGCACAGAGAACCCGACGAGGGGAGAACATGTGCCGGCCTCACTCAGACAGCGGCCACGGCCGGCAGAAGTGCTTTTTCTCAACAAGTTATAATGCGACGACGTCCATGCCAGGGCATGAGGACCTGCGGTATAAACCCTGAAGCACCAGGCTCCATTGTAAATGCTCTAAGTATGATCTCATCGTGACACCCAAACCGAGTACACAGAGCACTAAGATTGTCGTTTTCAACGACCCACATAATATGACCTTAAAATCTTCAGAACTCGTTGATTCCACCTTCCCTGACCAAACATGTGCAGAGACAGCGCAGAGCACCCCTAAGAAGAGCAGTCACGCCGCATTCGGCCGGCGGGGTCTGCACAGCAGCCACGGCTCCCCAGCCAGCCCTGAGCCAGGAGGCAGACCTGGAGCGCCCACTTCGCACAGCACTGGGGGGCAAGGCAGAGGGAGGCAGAGGTGGGTGGCGGCCTCCATCCCTGGTTCCGACAACCGGGGCAGGAAAGGCTGGATCCCATCGGCAGAGACGGGCCGGCCTGCTCGCCTCCCTGTGTGAAGCCCGCAGGCAGCTGCAAGCAGCAGGGCATGAGGACGCAGGCGGATGGGGGGAGAGGGGCCACGGCAAACAGAAGCAACCCGGGGAGACAGCATTCTCTGCCCGTGGCCCCGGGAGAGTGCGGCATGAGGGGTGTGCCCAGGCAGACATGGGAACAGGGGAAAAGGGTGAGAGAGGAAATTAGGGCCAGGGCACAGCGAGGCTGCCCCCGGGACAAACGCCGAGGAAACCCCACACCAGAAGGAGACGCCCGCCGTTTCTGCTCCACAAGGTCAAGAGCATCTCACGGCATTTTTGGCATTTTTCCTTGCCAGTCAGCGCCCCCCTCTACCCTGCTCCAGCCGGGCTCAGGGCCAAGGACCCCCCCTGCTGACAGAGGCCGGTTTCATGGTCCCCGTAGTTCACGATGGCGGGACAGGGCCCAAGAAAGAAGAGAGCAGCCATGTGGGAAAGGAGGGAAGAGCCTGCTGACGACCCCCAAATCTGCCTTTAGGAAGACAGTAAACACCGAGACTAAGATCCTTCCACCAAAAGGAACAGTCAGGAGAGCGGGCAGCGGACTGGGCCAGTCCCCTGGGGCCCCTGCACCCTTTCCTAGGCCGCCGCGCTGTTGGCAAGCAAGCTTCAATGGAGACCTGGCCTCGGCCACGGCAGCAACAGAAAAGAAT
The DNA here is from genome assembly GCF_014898055.3 of Talpa occidentalis. Lineage (NCBI taxonomy): Eukaryota > Metazoa > Chordata > Mammalia > Eulipotyphla > Talpidae > Talpa > Talpa occidentalis. The sequence goes on from NW_023601322.1 coordinate 97,488,885, forward strand.
GAAGCCAAACCACACAGAGCAACTCGGGGCTCTTCGTGCTAGCCTCGGGAATTCAGCACTGAAAGCGGGGAGACCAGGGGGAGCCATCAGCGGTGGGGAGACAAGCAGCTTTCAGATCTCCTGAGTGCTCACCAACAGGGCAGGGCAACACCAGCGGCAGGAAATGGTCATTGTGACCTTGCAATGTGCGTGCTCCCCCCCACCCCCAACTTTGTTTTCACAGCCTCAGGAGCGCTCTCCAAAAGACATGCTGCACTTTTTGCTTTTTAGAGGGACACAAACACAAAAGCCTTCAGTGAAAAGGACCCAGTCCCAACCCCTTCTCAGCTCCAGGAAGAGGTGTAATGCAATCAAAAGGAGGGGTGTCTGAGAGCTCAAAGAAATCCCCCATTCCAAGGGAACCCCTGCAGCCCTCACCATTAACTGAACAAAAGCTGCCAACTCTCTGGGCTCCACAGGTACAAAAAAGGTACAGGACAAAGCGAAGTTTAGAAAAGACTCTCTCTATAAATTGAAAAAATGCAGTTAGCAGTTGTCATCCTTCACTGTCCCCTTTCTAGAAGCAAACAAAAACCAGCCTATCCTGTGATCCCCTCCCCAGCCTACCCCACAAGTTTCTCTGCTGTCCTTAAGCGTCTGCTTAGAGAGAAGCTAGCAAGCAAACCAAGTGAGGGGCAGGCAATGGGCAAACACACAAACAAGCTAGCCCGACTTAAATATTAACCTGCAGCCTAAGGGATTTTGTGGGTTTTTTTTTTTTAATTTAAAGCAAACAAGAAATTACAGTCAAGGCAGATCCTCCTGGACAATACAAATGCACACACGGCCTGTGCTCTGCTCAGATGTCATTAGGCACAGACCTTACTTGTCTTCAGCTGTGGAACTGCCTGAGAAAGGTGTCCAGCTCCCACAAAAATCTAAAGTTTTCATCCTACTCACCATGAACTGGAACATATGACCAAACAATACATTTTTAAAAATTAAAATTGTAAACAGCAGCTTGATTAAAGTTCAACTGACTTCAAAAACAGTTCAAGATTTAGGGTAAATGTGTAACTTCTGGAGGTTTTACAATGCATTGGACGGGACAAAAAAAGGCCCTCCCTCTTCTCCAAGGTCCCCCTGGACAACCAAACTGCAGTATCAGTGCACATTTGCATCCAAAACCATGCAAGAATCACACCCAACGCTCCCCATTTAGTACTCCAGGCCCACCTCAGCCAAGAGGATCAGGACGGAAGTGGATACGACAGGGTGGGGGGGGGGCGAAAGATGGGCCAACTGGAATGGGGACAGCACTCCCGCAGGCAGCTGACATTCTGTGAGCTTCTATTATGTGCCAAGCTGAGGGCTTGACAAGCAGACATTCCATCCTTCCATATTCCTACAAGGCTAGTACTAGCGTTGGTCCTGTTTTAGAGATGAGTAAACTGAGGCACAGAGAAGCAACTTCCCTGGCTAACACAGCCCAAGAGGCCAAGCCAGCATTCGGGCCATGCCATTCAATTCCCCTTACTGACCTGGAGCCAATCCACATTCAAAACACTTTAACTAGTCAGTAGCACTCAATAAGCAAGAAAGATTTACTCAGTACCAAAAGCTGCCGGGCAAGGAGCATAAAGAATGAGGCAATCCTGCCTAGAATTGCATGTTGCAGGGCAGAGTGCAAAGGCAGATCAGCTAAACCTCGGGTAACACCACGGGCACCAACGAGCAATGTCAGCACGCAAGGGTATGTTCTCCAGGACAGCAGGGACCCCAGGATGAGGATTAGAGTGATGATGCAAAGTGCTGAGACGCTTTCAAACTTTGCTGTGTCTGGATGGAACTGCTTTTCTTCATGACCTTCCACTATATGCACTTATGGTCTTTACGACTTTAAGAATGACAGCTCCATTATGTTTCTAAGCTGTGGGATAAATAATCCTCCTCCATCCCCAAGGTTTGAAGAGGCACCCCCTAGTCCAGCTCAAGGACCACAGGCTGAATCCATAAATCTATGCTCTATCCATGCCGAACATCCCTGCTCCCTCCTCAGATGGCAGCTCCAAGCCCACACCCATCACTATAGAGGCTACCAACGATGGCGCAGCATTCAAGACCTGAGCGATCAGTTTTGTACAAATTTGGGGTGATGTGCTCTACTTAGACATAAGTAGTTTTTTAATCCCCTTTCATTGATGTCTTCAGAAGGTCCACAAGAGTTTCTGGACCCATTTCCTATACTGCTGTTGGAGCCATAAGGCCCTAATATCTTGTCAATACGGCTGTTAAAATGTTTTAAAAACAAATAACATTGTCTTATGCCTGCCCACATCAAAGCTCACTCTCACAGTGGGGGGGAGGTAGATTTCAGTACAGCAGGGGATTACTAGTGAGCTCAAGTGAAACTCTCCAAATTTCCTGTAACATAATGTGTAAAACTTTTAGATTACTGAGACTTCCTTCTACACACTTGCAACAAATTATGAGGGCATCATAACTGGGCAGCCTGGGCACCCACACAATAAAAAGGGCAATGTACATCCAGAAACATTATCTCAGAAGAAAGAAAAGAGAGACTATGAAAAAGCAGAAGGTAAAAATCTCTAATGAAGTACACAGATCTCAGGATAACATGCAACCTACGTGCAGCCTAAAATGTGGTGGCAGGAGACAATGAAGATATATAATAACGGTAAAAGATCTTTTTAAAAGCTAGCTGGGAATGGTGAACTTGGTGGGAAAGAACCATTTAAACACTCTCCTAAACCAGGCAACTACCTGCCCCCAACAACGCAAGCTGCAGAGGGCCAAATGCTAAGACTTTAATCTGCTAAGAGGAAAATCACCCATAGGAGCTGGGATGCAACTGCTACTAACACCTTTTGAAAATGCAAGGACCACCGCAGCCTGGTAATGGACGGCACAGGTGACCCTTCCCCTCTGCTGGGCTGGAGGGGGGCACCGCCCAGCAGGTGCACAAAGACTCCCCCTCCCACTCGCCCCTGCGCCTTCGCCACGGGCATCTCTGCACACAGGACACTAGGTCAAAGGTGCCAGGGCCTCACTAGATCCGATGAGATAAGCGTGCCAGGGTGCCATAAAACTCATGACTAGTCTTGGACGCCCAGCAAGCAAAGGAAGCGCACCAGAGTCCAGAGGAGAAGGCCGCGGCGCGCTGGGAACAGCTGACAAGAGGAGTAACGCGACCACTGCGGCCGGAACGGCTCTGGAAGCCAAGTCGGGCAGAGGAAACTCGTTCCTCCCACCCCGGCGCGGCGGCGCCCGGCCCGCTCCGCACGCCCGCCTGCAAGGCGCACCCCCCGCCCTCCCGGGGCGCCCCCGGGCCCGGCGGCTGGAACGCGACCCCGAGGGCACGGAGCCCCGGCCGGGCGGGGGCGGGGGGCCGCCCAGGCCCCGACTCGCGGCGTCTCAGAGCCGGGCCGGGGCGCGAGGGGAGCCCCGCGGGACCCTCAGCCCCTCAGGGCCCGCCCCGCCCGGCCGGCCGCCGCCCCCGGCCCGGGCAGGACCAGCCCCGCCGGCGCACGAGCCCGCCCCGGGCCCCCCGCCCGGGCCCACCTGCGCGATGCCGGCGCCCATCAGGCCGCCGCCGATGACCGTGACGTGCTTGACCATGATCTTCTTCGCCGAGGCCGACGCGGTGGACGACGAGGACACGCGGCGCACGAACTGCCGGGTCACGAAAGCCATGACGGAGGCGGAGGCGCCGGCGGCGACGGCGACGAGACCCGCGCGCAAGGCACCCGCGGCGCTGGGCGAGCGGCGAGCTCGGGGGCGGGCCCGGCGCGCCCCGGGACGTCACGGGCGGCGGGGGCGGGGCCTCGCGTCCGCGCCGCTCATTGGCCCGGCCGCGGGGCGCGCGCTCGGCGGGGACGGGGCCTCCGCGCTCAAGGGGGCCGGCGCGGCCACGCCCCCGGCGCGGGCCCTGGCGGGGAACGGCGGGCGCCTGCTGGGGCGCGACGCCCGGGAGTCGCCCCGCTTCTCTGTCAGCGCGGCGGCGGGACCACGGCGCCTTGCTAGCGGCCTCATAGTAGAGAGCCCACCTGTCGCCTGGGCACAGTCTCGCTTGTGACGCAGTGCTGTTTGGTGCTGCTGAGAGGGGACCCCAAATGATAAGGGGCCCCAAGGATAAGGGACCCCAAAGGATAAGGGACCCCAAAGGATAACGGACCCCAAAGGATAAGGTGCCCCAAAGGATAAGGGGCCCCAAAGGGTAAGGGGCCCCAAAGGGTAAGGGGCCAAAGGGTAAGGAGCCCCAAATGAAAAGGGGCCCTGGATTCATCGAGTAACCCCCTCTTGGGTTGGTGGGTGCTGATTGTTTCTGCTAAAACAGAAAGAAATTGCTCACCCCCAAAACTACTGTCTAGGAACCCCGGGCCCCGCCAGGAAGGAGCAGGGGAGTCCAGTTTTCGTCACCACTGCAGCCCTGCACGTCAGCCCACGCAGGGCAGGTCTGGCCAGACTTCCAGTGATGTTAATTCCCACAGGCGCCGAGCTTATTAAAGCGGATACAGTGAAAATTGTAGGCTGTGATGATTAAAATCCTGGCTCCCATAGGACTGAATAAATAGTGAAAACATGGCTTTTTTTACACCATTTTCTGTTATTATTCATCATTTTTGGAGAGAAATATAGGAGAGCCTTTTATTTTTGTAGACATGACTACTGTGTGCTATAGTGTCAGAGAATTCAGTAGCAGAAGCCTGTAACTGCATAAGGTCTGATAAATCTGTATCAGCATGAAGAAACGTAGTTGTTTTTTTTTTTTAAATAAATCACATGTTGCTTTCCTAAGGACATTCCATAATAAATTCATTAAAAAAAAACCCAAAAAACAAAAATCAAAGATGGTTCCCCAGGTCGTTTCAGCCTAAGGAGGCTCTGGACACAGCCATCCTGTGAGGAACACTGACTCCTTTCAAAGGGATCCTAATCCAGATCAAGGTCTGGGAACCACTGACTAAGAAGCTGTGCGCAGCACTGTGTGCAGGTTGCATTTGTCCTCTGTTACTGAAACTTAGTGAGCGGGGGGGAAAAAACGGTCTTGTAGTTTCTGTGGGTCAGGGGATCAGCAGCAGCTGGGTTGGGTGGTTGCTGTTGAGGTGGTAGCCCAGGAGTCCTTCAAGGCTGGGGTGTCTAGTGGCTTCACCCCAAGGGGAGTCTTGTCCCAGTAGGGCGCCCTCATGTGGCTGTTAGCAGCCTAGGCAGGACTCTTCTGACTTCGCTGGAAGTGCCGCAAGGTCCTCTCCAGAGGTTGCTGAGTATTCTTGCAAGTGGCAGATTCTGATTTTACTGGTCTGGGAGGCACCTGGCCATCCATATTTTTCTCATTTCTAGGTGAATCTAAGATTGTGCCAGAGTTGAGAGGCACTCATCTAGTTCAACTCTGTTCTGTCACAGCAGGGGAAATCAATTCCCACCAAAGAAGTTACGTGCTCCCCAGAAGCTACTCCTCAGTCAGTGCCCTCTGCATCAGCTGAATTTATTCCTGGATACACCACTGTAGAGAAGTCGCCGGAAAGCAGGGGGACAGGCCCAGATGTCCCAACTTCCCATCTGGAAGTTGCTGAGCGGCAAGGGGATGTTAGGTTATTAGTTCTCGGATGCAGTCAAGATGCTGTAAGGCTGGAAAGGAAGCTAGGCTGCGACCTGAGAGATCACCTCTCCAGAGCCCTGACAAATGAGGAAACTGAGGCCCAGCAGCCATCCAGCACTCCTGGCAGGACAGGAGTGGTTGTGGAATCGCTCCTGAGCCTGCTCTGCCTGAGCTTTGACCCAGCTGCCCTGGCCTGAGGCAGCAGCCCACACCTCCAGCCTGATTGCTGCTCCCAGGGGTGTTTCTGTCTACAGCTTCCCTCTACATGCCCAGGGTGTGGTTCAGGACTGAATGCTTCCAGACAATTACAGGTCCTGTTATGACAACAGAAAGAAGGAACGCACCAAACTATCGGTCATACAGCTACATGGACTCCTAGAGAAGAAATCTTTCACTTCCAATGTGACTCCTGCCCTTAAGATTTTGAATAAGAAGCTCTTCACTCTCAGAATCAAGCAGCAAAGTGCTTTTCAATATACAGTTTACAGTGCTAAGGATCTGATGTTTTGTGGGGTTTTTTTAAGTTTACAGGGAAATGTCTACAAACATAGCTTTTCATTTAGGTGAAATTCTTCATCTTATAGCTTTTAACAGAGCTTGGGATATACAAGTCACTTAAAATTTTAAGATAAATAAGTGAATTGCTTAAAGTGAAGAATACATAAAACAACATGATTTAACTTAAAAAATGAGCATCTTGCTTGCGATTCCCTTTGACCGTCTGGCAGAACCAGACCAGGCATGAGAAGAGGTCCTGGTTCTGGATCCTGGGGCCCGTGGGTGGGTTACTTCTGACACTCCCCTCTCCTCATCTGGTAGGAGGCTAAGTTAGAGCATCTCTAAACTTCTGTTTAGCTTTAAAAATCTAGACCTTGAAAACCCTTGCCTATTGTCATTTTAGATTAAAGAAATGCCCCATCATAAATGCGCAGCATGCTTTATTAAGAGCTACAGAAGTTCTCCTATTTCAGACGAATGGATATTAGAGGCCTTGAAGCAAACAGGGTCCGTGCTGCCAGCTACCACCCCCATTACTCAGTGGCCTGTGGCTGGGTGTTCATAAACTGGTCAACATTATTCCTTTATTTTTAATGGAAAAAAGATATTTGCTATAGAAAAGTTGAAAACCATAGAAAAGAGTTAAGGGGGAAACAAAAGTTAATGATGATTTCACACTCCAAAGTCCAGTCGCTAGTTGTTTAAAGAGACATAGTATATTTAGATTTAGGTCTTCCTTTTCAAGCTATATTGTAATATTCTGAGCATTTTTTTATGCCATTAAATATCAACAGTAATATGAGGTAGACAATATTCTATTATTCTATCCTTGCCCCCATGATGACCATCGCAACTTGATATAAAATGACACTTGATACAAAAAAAAAAAAACCACTCAAAATGGGTCAGAGGCCTAAACACAAAACCTAGTTATAAACTCCCAGAAAAAAAATACAAGGGAAAGCTTCACAACATTGGATTTGGCAGTGATTTCCTGGATCCGACAGCAAAGGCACAGGTAACAAAAGAAAATACAGATAAATTGGATTGCATCAGAATTTAAAATTAAGCATCAAAGGGCTCATCAGGCCTAGCTGGTGAGGCAGGCTCCAGAGGAAATAAACTGGGTGGTGGGATTAGGGACTGTTTTAGTCCATTTGGGCTAATACAGCAAAAAATGCTATCAGTACTATAGATACAAAAATACAATATAGCTACTATACCCAAGTATCTTATAAATAACAGAAAGATCTTCCCCACAGTTCTGGAGGCCAGAAGTCCAATGAGGTACAGGAGGACTCACTTCTGCTGAGAGCTGGATCCTGGCTCATGCCACATTCTCATGGCAGAAGGACAAGGAGGACCTGGGGCCCTGGTTCCTTTCACAAGAACCCTAGTCCCTGAGGGCTCCTCTCCTGATGTACTCACCTCCTGCTGCCACCTCCCAGTCCCACCCACTGGGGAGAAGTTTCAGTGAGTTTGGGGCACACAAACACTCAATCCAAAGCAGGGAAAGGCCATTTAGAGAGTGTATCAGGGCCTCCCCGGTGGCGCAGCGGTTGAGCGCTGGGTTGCAAAACTGCCTGCGGCCTCTGCGGCGCTGGTTCGATCCCTGGCTGCTCCCCGGCCACTGGAGGAGGGTCCCGCATGGCGCACAGACCTCTCCTGCCGCCCGCTGCTCCCCTCAGCAGTGTACTTTGGTCCTTCTGCCTGCTCTGCTCCCCGCTCTGGCTCTGGTGAATTCTCTCACCCTCCCGCGCTTCTGACTGTACCCAGTGCATGTATAAACAAAACAAGCAAACAAACAAATAAATAAATAAATAAAACATGCCTCTATAAAATTAAAAAAAAAAAAAAAGAGAGTGTATCAGTGGGACCCCTCCATGAAGAAGGGGCACTGGGCTGTGACCTCGGAGAGGAAGGTAAGGCCATGGTAAAAACAGACGGGGGCTTATCCAGCAGTAAGCCCAAGGTTCAAGGGTTTACAAGGCACTTCTTACTGGGCTGTAATAGAGACAGGTACTCAGTGCCTTGCCACAGAGGTTGGTGTGGATCTACCCTTCTCTGCACTAATGCTGACTCTGGTGAGGGAAATCAGAAACTGGCTGTGCCCTTCCAGAATGGATTTCCTAGGAATGGAGTGGAACTGCTGGATCATATGATAGGTATATTTTTAATATTTTCCGAAACCTCCACTCTGTTTTCCATAGAGGCTGGAAAGTCCCACCAACAGTGTAAGAGGGTTCCATTCCCTCTACATCCTCGCCAACATTTTTTGTAAACAAGGTTTGAGGAAGTATCTGTACTCCTGTTTATTTACTGCAGCACTATTTACAATAGCCAAGTTAAGGAAACAACCTAAGTGTCCAGCCTCAGGGAGTGGATTCAGAAGCTATGGCACACATACACAATGGAATACTACTCAGCTGTGAAAAAGAAAGTTGAAATCTGATCAATTGCAACAAGATGGATGGAATTGGAGGGAATTATGCTAAGCAAAATAAGTCAGGTGGAATATAAAGAAACAAAGCAAAGGAACAGACAACCCTAAAGCAAAACGAGCCCTAGACAACTGACTGCAGAATTGAGGCTACCAGAGGAAGGAGAAGAGTAAAGGGAAGAGGGGGTCCAACAGACTGTGGTGGGGGGTTATTCGTGGTGGGTGTGGTGTGGTAACATATATCTGAAGAGGTGTGACTCTATAGCCCAGAACCATATAGAGTGTTGTAAACCAAATTTGCCTCAATAAAAAAAGGATACAATTTTTAAAAAGGAAAAAGGAAACGGACTATGCTAGCGCAGGGTGGTGAGTGCTCCCACAGGGCTTCTGAAAAGAATTGTACCTGAAGATCAGGCGAATTGGCCATTGAGGCCTCTCCCCAGGAAGGTCTATTCCTTCTTCTATTTCCTATCTTGACATCTGACAACAGAATGTCATGAATTTTGTTTACAATGAAGGTAAAACAAACCCAGCATAACACTGTCTTAGACAAAATCAAAAGTTTAATGAAAGCATCTGAAATTAGGCTAAAGGTGGGGACTAGACATCTCTTACTGGGCAGATTTATAAAACAAAGTGCTCTTGTTTTCACATTTCAAGTAAAAGTAGTAAAATATCGACAGATTCGAGGAAAACACAGACAGCCCTTTGGCAAAGATGTTTTTAAAGTGCTTCAGTGTAAGGCATTATATGTAATCATGTAATCGTTTATAAACACCTGATTTCAGCATTCCCTCAAGGAAGCTACCAACACAGGAATGCAGAAAAGGCAGGTATGCTTCAGGGAGGAAGAACTTGCTATTGCAAAGGCTTAGTGCAATTCAAAAGCACCCCCACAGCATATCTGGGGGTGTCCTGCTCGCAGCGTTGGCGGTAAGCAGGAATCATCTCGCCTGGAATCCAGAGCCACCCCCCAGTTTTGATGCTATCAGAAGAGACACGGAGCATCCTGGGAGGAAGAGGGAGCTAGAGAGAAGGCACATGTTAGGCCTCGCGCCTGACGGGGGATGACAGAGGCTGAGAGGCCAGGGGTCAGGTTCGCTGGCGGGAGGGAATTGGGACCCCCAGCTTCCCTATTTGGCGCGCTGACCCCAGCATGAAGTCACGGGCAAGCAGCACCACAAGGGCAGGAGCCATGTGCTGAGACGCCTCCAACGAGAGCGCCCATGGCCTAGACACACTTTGCAGTTCCCCTCAAACCTGAGCCTGGCTTGGGTCCTCGGGGCGGCGATCTGCTGTCAAGGGCAGAAGGAGGAATCTGTTTGAAAGGTCATACACCAGCGTTCTGTTCACCCCTCTGCTCGGAGATGCCCTTTATCTCTTCGAAATGATCAGGTTAAATGGATGTGGGGCCAAAGTGAGGCCGTATCTTCCAGTGAGGATGGGCTTCCCAGAATCCTCCGGCAACGCAAACCGGAAGCTCTGCATCAGACTCACAAACATCAGGAACAGCTCCATTTTTGCCAGCTGCTCTCCCATGCACACCCGCTTCCCTGAAAATGAGATCAGAAAAAGCAAAATTACAATACCATCCCTGCCCCTCTCCCAGGAAGGGCAAGCTGTGTGAACCATCTAGATTGAATGTTTCCAATACAGATAAAGCTTTAAAAGAAGGCAGCCCTGATGGTCTCCCACGATATACACTGATGAGAATTTCTGCACACCAACGCTCACGCGTGGACTAATAAACGCTGACCTCATCCTAGACAGGAACTGGAGACAAGTTCCATGTCTCGTCCCTACCTTGCTCTTAGTTGGAAGATCAAGGGGAAAATGAGTGCAATAAGGATCTCCGGGGCATCCCATTTCTACACCCCAATGTCGTAGTCTAGGAAGTTAAAGGAGAAACCTGTGAGATTGGAGGACCCCCCCCCCAACCCACCTCAAGAGAGGTCACATTGCCTCCACTCCTACAGTCCCTGGGCAGCCCAGAAAGAAAGGCTGGCCCCATACTGACAGGTGTACAACAAATTGCTTTCATTTTGTTTTTAACATCTGAAATGAGCAAAGCGGAGGTACATTAGAGAAGATTTATCTTCTCTTAGCTTGCCAATAAAAAGATTTTTTTAATCTTGAAATAATAAAATAATAATTTGAGTTCTCCTTTTTTAAATTATGCCATTAAAAAAATTAAACTTTAACTGACCTATCCCAAACGGAATAAAGGTTTCTTTTTTAATTAGTTGTCCTTGATCATCCAGAAATCGATTCGGATCAAAATCATTGGGCTTCTCCCAAATGGCTGGGTCTCTGTGTACTGACCACAAGTTGGGTAAGATCAGTGTGCCTTTAGGAATCCTATACCCTTGGAGCACTGAAATAAACAAAAGAACACGGTCACTCAGCACACTGTTACTAAAAAGTGTCTCTAAATCACGAGCTGAAAAACAAAAATCTACTTATATACCTAGCATCTGAATAGGCTGAGTCTGAACATTCAGGTATTTGTGGGCAGGGAGAAAATCTAATCCCCCGGTGTCCCGTCCACATCACACCCTGCCTGAGACAGGGCACGGGAGCTGATGGATAGCGAGCTAGTTAATTAAATCAAGCCACAAAAACAGGACAATGAAAACAAAACCCCAAAACAGCCACAGTGGGGCACTCTGGGAAAACGGTCCCAAGAGGCAGAGATTCCTAGCCCTTGTACAACGCTTTCCAGCTCAGTCTTCTATTCCCTCACAACAGTCTGGCGAGGGGGGTAAACCTAGATCACTGGGTGTGTACAGGGAAGCCGACCCAGCTCCTCCCCTGGGGCACGTGACTGCGCTCTGACCAGTGCCTGAAGAGAGATGCCCGGTGGTGCTAGGACAGGGGCCGCAGGTGCGCCCAGCCGCCTGCAGCTGGCTCCTAACTTACAACCAGATGTGAGCCTGTGACACCACCGGCTGCCTCCAAGGGAGGACAATTCCTTGTTAGGAGGGACGTTTACAGGAGTTGGGTGTGACCAAATGGACAAAGGCACCATAGGTGAAGGGTTCAAACATGTGCCTTCGATTCGGTGGGCCCTTCTAATTCTCTCACACTGAGGCTTCGCTGTAGAACTGCCAACATGGAGGTGGGAGGATCCCCAGTTAAAATCCTCAATTCCATATTTAGACTCACTCTTCTGACCTCCATGGGAGGGGACCCTGCTAGCGCTGGAGTATTTTCTGCCAAGAAGGCCACCTGGTGGGAAATGGATAACGCCCCCGACATTCAGCTGTCCACAGCGTGATGCTGAACCCGCAGAAGGAGCAAGCTACGACAGTCCCCACTCTCTCACCCCAACACCTCCTCACTCAGGGACCTCATGGGCGCCCAGGGAGGAAGCCTGGACTTGCCTGTCTCCTCCGAGGTCATGTGGGGGATGGCGAGCGGCACCACCACCGTCAGCCGCTGCACCTCCATGATGGTGGCCTCCGTGAAGGGCATCTGGGCCTTGTCCGTGAGGGAGGGGGCGCGGTCAGGACCGATGACCCTTTCAATTTCTTCGTGAACCTTTGCTGTACAAATAGAGGGAAACAACCAGAAGATAAGTCAGGAGCGTTGAGGCTGCCCTCGGATGCACACGAGCAGGGTCAGATCTTCGAGAGCCCCCAGCGCATCCTGTGACTTTCCAGGAGGTCAGCAGGACAATGGGGAGAAAAACAGCCTCGTAAGCTGTGATGGGGATGTGGACTGGCCCAGCCCTTGTGGAAACAGTAAGCAGGTTCCTCAAAGATGGAGCTAGCACATGACCCAGCAATTCCACCCGTAGATGTATCTCTCCGAAGAATGCAAAGCACAGGTTCAAGGGGAGAGCTGCACGCCTATGCTCACTGCAGTCCTGTTTGCAATGCCCGGTGATGGAAAAAGCCTCAGCGCCCAAGGAAAGAGGAGTAGATCAGATAAATATGGTGTGCACACACACGCACAACACACACACACACATGCACACACAAATGGAATAGCCACCAGCAATAAAAAAGGATGAACTCCTGCCATCGTGGCAACATGGAAGAACTGGAAAGGAAAGTGCTCAGCGAGTAAGTCAGGAGGAGAAAGACAAATGGACGGGCGGCATCACTGCATGTGGAATATACAGAAACACAACCGCCGATGAGTCCAAGCCGAACCAGTCACGAACTCTCAATATCTGACGGCACACCGGAGGCCACAGCAAAGGGGAGAGGGGCCAACGAAATAGGGTGGAGAGGCTGGTGGTGGGTAGTGAGTGAAAGTACACACTGTCAGGGCTTGGACCCCTAACGCTCAGGACAGATACAAAGATGTCAGCCTGCCGTACTTCAGTAAACATAATTTAAGAAAGATAGAATAAAAAATAAAGCTGTAAAAAAAGATGCCCTCTGCGCCCACGGGCCACTCTGCATCACCCCCACGTAGACACGAGGCTGGCACTCCCATTTTTTACGTGCAGCAACAGGTGGCACCCAACACAGCCCCCACTGCACCCTGACTCTTGGGTTCACACCACGGTCTCCCCCTCCCCCACACCAAGTTGGTCTGCGGCCAGCAGACATGGAGACGTGACGGCACGTCAGTTCTGAGCCCGTGTGAGCCACGCGCTGTCTCCTGGCTCACAGGCTGTGGCGGAGCAGCCGCGTTAGAGCCACGGGGCAGCCCAGTCACAGGAGGAGCCATGCTGCAGGTGGCTCCTTCAGGCCCAGTCAAGTCTGTGATGGCCAACTCCTTGGTGACAGCCTCACAGGAGACCCTCAGCCAGACCGCCTCGGAAGTGCTGCCTGGACTCCTGGTCCTTAGCAACTAGGTGGGGTGATGAATGCTGGGTGCGTTAAGCTAGCAGGGGTCAGCGCAGTTTGCCACCAGAGCTAACCAGCCAGGAAGAGCAAGGAGGGAGCGCTGGCAGAAATGGTCCCTGCGGACATGCTGGGGACATGACCTTGGGCATTCTAGTGCATCCATCTATGTACATGATTCTTAAATTGGAGGCCTTTTCCGGGTTGAGTTCAGAGTTGGAGGGAGCTGTGACTGTGGGGGAATGACGAGAGGCAGCAGCCCTGGCTTGGGAGAGGCGGCAAGAGCCTCAGAAAGGAATGCCGTCCTGCCAACACCCTGATTTTAGATACACCAGAGGCTGACAGTGCACAGGGCTTCACCACCATACATCTTTCGGTGTGGAGGAACGAGCTGTGTGACCTTGTGAAAGTCACAGAACTTTCTCTGGGTTCTCTCTTTTTCTTTTTATTTCTTGCCTTTTTTTTTCTCCCCTGCCCTTCTCTCTGTTCTCTAACCTTCAGAACAAGGTGGGTGGGCTCAGATCATCACAACTCCCCTCAGCTCTAAAATGCCACTGGCTCTAAAGTTCTTTCTGCATCACAGATTTCACACAAAGCCAGACCCGCAGAGACTAAAGCTGGGGCAAGCAAGTCATGATGTCCGTCCCACAGCCTAGGTACCTGGAGCATCACCACCCACAATCCCTCAGAGGCACAAGTATTTCCAGCCCAAAGAGACCACTTAGAATTAAAACCATGGGGGTCTCCCTGGTGGCACAGGGGTTAAAGTCTCAGTTCTATCCCCTAGGGAGCTGACCCACAGGGCACAGCAGACCTCTCCTGTCTCCCTCTGCTCCCCTCAGCAGTGTATTTCAGTAGATCTGCCTGTTCTGTTCCTCATTCTGTCTCTGGTGAATCCTCTCACCCTCCACACCGCTGGTCTGTACCCCAGTTCTTGTGTGCATAAATAAATAAATCTTCTTTAAAAAAAAAGGAAACCATGGGATCCCCAAGGGTGGGGTGCCGACCCTGATTTAAACAACCTGGTCATGCCACGAATAAAGGAAACAGCTACCAATCACCTTGCACGTCGGGGTTCAGTGCCATATAGAGAAGGCACCAGAGCAACGAGTTGGTTGTGGTGTCGGTCCCAGCAAAGAAGAGGTCCCCGATGATGTAAAACAAGTAGTCTTCGTCGAAGCTGCTGCCGCTGTTACTCCTGCGCTCCTCCTGCGCGTGGGCCAGGTACATGTCTATGAAGTCCCGCGGGTTCGCCACATCCAGAGACTCTCGGTGGTCTCTGATGATTTTTTTCAGGAAAATGGTTATATCCTTTTCTATCTGTCTTAATTCCCGGAAGAGCCCGAAGGGAAGGTAGTAGAGCCAGGGGCAGATGTTGACCAGCAGGAGCTGGCTATTCAGACAGATCTCCAGCGACCGCGACATGAGATCGAGCATCCGCTTAAACTCGCAGTTACTGGACTCGAAGCGCTGGCCGAAACACAAAGAGCAAATGACGTTGGAGACGGCGCTGTTGATGACGGAGAAGGGGCTGAAGGGCTTGTCTCCGTGCCTCTGCATCTCCTCTTTCACGTATTTAAACTCCTCGATGATCTTGGGCTCCAGGCTCAGCTTCCCCAAGCCAAAATGACGGAGCGTCGAGTGGGAGAACTTCCTCTGCTGTCTCCAGACTGGGCCGTAACGTGCAAACACAATCCCTGCAGAAGGACAAGCAGAGAGAAGGTGAGGGAGGCTACGCCTGAGAGGTTAAGCAGGACCTACCTAGTGCCACTTAGCCCCCATGCAAAGCACACAGAGATGGACGGCCGAGAGCAGCGGTGAGCAGAACATAGCTGTCAAGACACTGCAGGCTGCTGATGACAAAAACCACGTCCAATTGGATCACCAGAATCTGCTACAGTTCACCATGAGGGACACTGGCTCCCGGTGAAATGGAAGGCAATTTCTAGAGTTGGTATAAATTTCAAAATCTTATTTTCATTCATATGCATGTGTGCAGACCTTCAAGATATTTCAGGCTGCTCACCATCCCGCTCTAAGCTCTGAACCAATGCACAATAGATGCCCTGCGTGGGCAGGGAGTTACCTGGCGGCACTCACCATTAAACCCCAGCTCCTGGCCTGGTGCTGGGTGACCAGGATGTGGGTTTATTCATCTTGTTAAGTGTGAACTGAGTAAGTCAAGAGCCCAGCTGAATCAGCACAGAAGCCATCACTGTTGGAATTGAACAGCTGGCAGGGAGTCTAAACCATCCTAATTTACAAGCCCTGGAATGTAAAGTTCACACAACTACATTGTATTTGATTTTCTATTTTGTTCCAAGTGTCCCACCAGCAAACCCAGCAGAATGACTGATGGCATGTACGATCTTTCTCGAATATTCCCTGTTTCCTGTCAGCTATTTCATAGCATACCACTGTGTGCCTTTCTCTTGTTCCAGCAAGTTCTCCACCTCTTAGGTGATTCATCAGTTCCATTTTCCTCCCTGAAGTCTTGCACCTGTCTGCTCACATCTGCACAGCTTGCTGTCTAGACCTCTGTCCAGGATTGCTGTGACTCCCCAATCTAGAATCTCCTAGAACCTTCCAGGGCTCTCCTGAGTTTAGTCCATTTCCTGGCTTCTGTGTCTCCTGCTTTCTTGTTTTACTTTCTTATTTTGCTGAAGCACATCCTCTAGTAGTTTCCTGAGAAAGGATGCTGGGGAGGCAAATTTCTAGAGAATTTCAGAAAGATTTTAGGGATTTTCCCACTCCCTCAGAATTCTGAGGTCATTGCAAGGTATAAATGGATAAGTCATAAAGTGAGTCCATCTTCAATGTGAACAGACACTGTCAAATTCCTCTCCAAAGTGGAGATTGCCGCAGAAGTACACCCACCAAAAGCAAACCAATGTTCCTGTTTGTTCCAAATAGTGACCAACACTTGATACTTGTCTGTGCTTTACTTTTGCCAACCAGAGGACTGAAATGTATTTCATTGGATTTTTTTTTAACATATTAGAAATTTTATTCCCTGGAGGCTGAGGTGGACTGAGGTCAGGGCTGAGATTGCCCCCTCTCCAGCTGCTCCAGGATTCCCTCTGGCTTCTTCTCCCCACAACATCAGATTTTTTTTTTTAACCAAGAAAAACAACATATTTATGCATTTCTAAGAACTATCTTTTTTTTAGAGGGCATCAGCAAAAACTCTGATACTTATCATCACAGTTTGCTTGAGGGTTTCAGTGTTGGAAGCTGTGCACAGACACATGCCCATCTGGGCCTTCTAGGCTAACCACAACCAAGCACAGAGACATTATCTTCAAATATCTATGGCTACTATTTATAAGTGGGGCAATCATTTTTGAAACACAAAATATAAAGTACCCAGAGTGGTGGGTTTTTTCCTTCCACCTTAGCACACTCAAGCATTCCTGCAGGAAAATTAAAAGAAAAATGAGTAAACAGCAAGGTATGGGCACATTCCTGGTCCCCATGTCATTAACAATGGATTTCTATTTGCATTTCCCCCTGATTGTCAGCATCCAGCTAGGGCAGTTCTCATGGGCCTTCACCAGGCTTCCCGCTCTGAGATCTGCATTATTGACTATGCAAATTTCTTTTTTCTTTTTTTGTAAAGATTTATTTATTTATTTATACAAGCACTGGGTACAGTCAGAAGCACGGGAGGGTGAGAATTCACCAGAGCCAGGGCAGGGAGCAGAGCAGGCAGAAGGACCAAAGTAAACTGCTGAAGGGAGCAGCGGGTGGCAGGAGAGGTCTGCGCGCCATGTGGGACCCTCCTCTGGTGGCCAGGGAGCAGCCGGGGATCAAACCGGTGCTGCAGAGGCCGCGGGCAGCTCCGCAACCCAGCGCTCAACCGCCGCGCCACCGGGGAGGCCCTACGCAAATTTCTTTTTCTTATATACACTAGATGCATAGTAGGTGTTTTCCCCATCATGCAAACTGTTCATCATTTTGTGAATTCCATTACTTGATAAAGTAAGTTTTTAGTTTAAAGATAGCTGCACTTGTCTCTATTATTTACGCTGTGTATCTTATTTCACAAGTCTTTTCCTACCATGACTATTTCTTTTATCACTGTGCATTAATTATTGTTACTATACAATAAAACTTTATGATGAGTTTTAATATCTACCAGGAAGCCTCCCACCACCAACAACCACCTTACTCTTTTCAAAAGTGTGTGTGTTTGAGTGAACAAATGACTTGGGATTTTGGTTGGGATTGTATTTAATGTATAGATTAATTTTTCAAATTGCTTTTTTACTGATAAATGCACTTAATTTGCAATCCAAGAAAAATCCGTCTCAATATGATAATTTTGTGCTTTTTAAGAAATATTATTGGATTTATTTCCTAGTGTGTTGGATTTTTTTTAAGTCATACCTATAAATGAAAGTGGCCTATAAATTTCTTTTCCCATAGATGTACTTGTCTGGCTATCCTGGCAGCCTAAATGAGCAAGGGTGTAATCTTTCTCTCTGAAAAATATGCTGAAAATAATAGTGACATGTTCCTCTTTTTTTCCTTTGAGTTTATTCTTTAATTCTTTCTTCTACACTTATAGTTGGTCCTCTAATTCATTAATATTCAGACCTGCATATTGATAAACAAGGTTCTACAACTGCTTCTGGTAACCACTTTCACTGTAGTCCACGTGTATTTTCGTTCCAGTTTAAGTTTTACATTTGTTTTTATTATAATTCTCTTTTGTCTCCTAGGTTAATTTGTCATATGCTGAGAGTGTGTGTGTGTGTGTGTGTGTGTGTGTGTGTGTGTAGAAGAACTGGGGTGTAAACCACAACAGACGGATCTACTGAAATACCCTGCTGAGGGGAGCAGCCGGGAGACAGGAGAGGTCTGCTGCGCCATGTGGGTCAGCTCCCTGGCCAGGGATTGAACGCAGGCCACAGTGGTGATAGCGCTGAGACTTAACCCCTAGGCCACCAGGGAGGCCTGTCATATAGTGATTTTTGACATTGAAGAGGCCTGTATTTTAGCCTCGATTGTGACTGATTTTAATAAAGTTGCCAAGTAAACTTGAAAAGAATTTTTATGCAAGCACATGCTGAGTATACTCTATGTGTCCTAGAGAGAAAGCTTAACAACTGTTGCCAACAAATCTTCTATGTGTATCAGATTTTTATCTGACTGTTCTCTCAACTATTTAAATGCTTACACTAAAATGTTTGCTACAGTGGTGTGTTTGTCCAAAGTTTTTTTTTTTGCAATTCTGTAATTTTTTTGCTACAGGTAGATACATATTACAGTCATGCATTTACATCTCTGTGTATCCATCTATGGTGCTGAGTAGACACAAATATATGCTAGAGAAACTGTTAGATACTTTTAACCTTAGAAGTATTATATCTTCCTACTTAAAAAAAAAAAAGTTTCCTTTTATTACCACGTAGTGCCCTCCTTGTCTTTAACAATGAAGTTTTAACTTAAAAGTACATTTTGTCCCAAAAAATAGGTTCTTGACATAATTTTTTCATTTCTTTATTTTGAACTGTAATGTACTCTTATGCACATTAAGAGTCTCTTTGAAAACATTAGGATTTTTTAAAAAGTCAATTATTTTAATCAATAAATTTAGTCTATGTAAATTTGATATGATTACTAATTTATTTCTAGTATAGTTGAACTTTTTTAATTTGAGCTTTCTATTGCGTTGCTGTGTCTCTTCTTCCTTTCCCCCTTCCTTTTGCCTGGTGAGAAACAGGGTGGTTACTCACCCTTAAGCTTTTAACATGCTTATTTAAAGTCTAGTTTGGTGACCAGCAAGCTACTACCCACAGGTCAAGTCCAGCCAGGCGCCCTTTTGCATGGCTAGAGAGCTAAGACGCATTTGTGCATTTTTACAAGGTTGAAAATAAATCAAAGAATATTTTGTGGTATGTGGGTATCACATGACATTCAAATTGCAGGGCCTACCAATAAAATTTAATCAGAACACAGATAGTTCAGAAGCCACTGTAATTTGCTACTCAGGGTCTGCGGCTATTTGTGTAGCCAAATGGCAAGAAAACTGCAACAGAGATTGGAGGTCGGGAGAGAATGTTCCCTCGATCAGGGTCCAGGCCAAGATGGCCAAGTTCCCTCTTTTGCTGATGGCCAAACCTGTTCAGTGTTCTCTAACTCACATGCTCACTGATAGCCCTCTGCCCCTGCTCCCCACACTCTGCATCCCGGACGGGCCAAGAGGTCACAAAATCCCAGGTTACTCAGGGCACCGACTTTTCCTTTCTGCAGGGGGGTGAGCCATGAGGAACCGGTCTCACTAAACCTCAGAGCCCTTCAAACTATCTGTTTTCAGCCCTCCTGGTCTCCCGTCATCATTTCCAATTCAGGAGCCTTTTGGGGGTTTGCAGAACCCACTGTCTCATACCCCACTCCTACCCTGTGCAGACGCACAGGGCCACCCTCTACTCTAAGAAGCCACTTGCCAATGCCACGGGCACATTTTGTCTTCACACACCACGGTACGGGACTGTGTGCTGCCTGCTGGCTTACTGTGTGATTGTCAAGACAGAGAAGGAAAGGAAATGTCTTCACTTTGCATAAAACAGATGCCTCCCTTTGCTTGATTAAAGCCCCACAAAGCATTGCCCAGGCAGCTGCAGCTGAGTCTCCCCTGCATGGCCACGGCCAACTCTCTGCCTGCATGCAGCGTGCAGACGATAGCCAGGCCCAGGCGCCACCTCTCTCCTTGCACAGGATAGACTCTCCTTCTAGCCTTGGGATTTGACACTCATTTCAACTAGCATCGCCTCAGCTCAGACTTCACAGAAGACATCTCTGCTTTGTCCTACTTCTTTATTTTTCCTTTGCCTGATCCTCCGGCTGTATCACCTACCGGCTATCTTCTCAATGATACATTTGAATTTCAGAAACATTTTAGCTCGCAAAATGCCTTTTTCTATCAGTTCTTCTAATACTTTCCTGAGTGTCTCCTGTGTGCCAGGACTGAGGACACATACATTTCACAGGCATTATCCTGTTTTAAGGAAGCTTACGGTGCCTTGCGAGGACCTGGGTGACCCGTTGTCTTTATTCACCGTTAAGTGCAGGGTGCTCGGAGGCTGCACTGTTGGATGGCGCTGTGGGGGTGCTGTGTGCTGGAGGTGTGATAAAGCAGTCGTGTAGACAGAGAGGACACCAGCCGTGTAGACAGAGAGGACACCACAGCAGCCGAGAAGGCAGTCCTTCTGGAAGAGGGGACATTGGAGCTGACCCTTCACTTGTCAGTGAGGCAGAATGTAAGGCACCTCTTAGAAAAAATAAGAATTTGAGCCAAGTCAAAGAGGGTGTCTCAACACAAGCTAAATTATCTTCAGGCAGTGGCCTGAATCTTCAGGGGAGCTGAGAGGAAGGACATGTAGGACACAGGAGAGCAAATTGGCCATTGGAAGGCCAGGAAGAGATGGACAACAGAATCAAGGTTGCAGGGTTGCAGACTCAACATCTGGCTGTGTGGCCAGAGCGGCCTGGGCCCTTGGGGGTGTCTGGGAGACATTCTGGCCCAGCCTGCTGTTGCCACAGCTCCACACTGCAGTTGCCACACTGTTAGCGACAGCATTCAGGGAGTTACACCAAAACCTTTACTTCAAGGAGGAAAACACTAAAAAATAAAAATGGCTCCAAAGTCAACATCAGGATGCTTGCAGTTGGGAATGACAAAAAATACCTCCAGGCAGTGGAGCAAAAAAGGCCAATAGGTGGAGCCTCCCTGGCAGCACAAGGGGTTAAGATGCAACCTATGAAGCTGTCTGCAGTCACTGCAGCACGAGTTCGATCCCCCGCCAGGGCGATTCCCACATGGTGCTCAGCAGACCTCTCCTGACTCGCCGGCTGCTCCCCTCAGCAGTGTGTTTCAGTGGATC
Organism: Talpa occidentalis; assembly: GCF_014898055.3. Lineage (NCBI taxonomy): Eukaryota > Metazoa > Chordata > Mammalia > Eulipotyphla > Talpidae > Talpa > Talpa occidentalis. The sequence goes on from NW_023601322.1 coordinate 97,510,110, forward strand.
TGCCTGTTTTGCTCACCGCTCTGTCTCTGGTGAATCCTCTCACCCCTCACACCTCCGGCCTGTACCCCAGCTCTTGTATGCATAAATAAATAAATCTTTAAAATAAAAGAAAAGGCCAATAGGCTGCGGAACTAGAAGAAAAGCTGGTGTCAGAGCATCGGGGAAGACCAAGGCCACTGAGCTCGCTCTGGTGCTTCCTGCCGGCCTGGCTCGGCTCCCGCAGAGCCCACAAACCCTGCAGACCTGCCTCTCCCCATTCATAGCAGGCTGGAGACGTGGCTCTGGCACACTCAGCTCTATCCTGAAGCATAGTGGTAAAGGGTTCCAAATGCTCAGGCAGGTACCCCAATTTGGAGACCTTAGCTTTATTCTGTGGCTTGAGGTTTCCAAACTATGCCACGAGCATAAATCCTTACCCCCAAGTGGGGCAGGATACATCTGTAGTCAGGAGTTCTGGGCCAAGACTTGGCACTGTTATAAGGTCGTGAGACAGTGTAACCATCCACCTTGGGTGGGGGTTTCCCTGAACTGTCTCCGTGGCCAGAGAGGGGAGTCCAGGAGAGATAGGGCGTCTGCTCCAACCAGAGTTCCACATGGGGCAACAGTTACTCAGAAGAAGGGACTGTTCTTTGCAGAGGAAGCTAGACAGTGACAACAAAAATCCACTGCAAATCAGCTCATGGGCAGGGCAGCTGAGGTTATAAGTTCTCACCAGGAAGGCCCCACGGGGCTGGAGAGCTGTGCAGAAGCACCTGCTGTGTGGGCCTGCAGTCACACTACTGCGAGTGATAACAATTTTAAAGAGCAGGAAGCATGTGATTCCATTTTAAGGAAGCAAATGCATTTTTAAAAATAAATACATGTATGGGAAAATACTAGAAGGCTGACACAGGGTGGGTATTTGTGCCCTCCCCAAATCCATGCTCAGTCCTAAGGCCCAGTGTGATGATAATGGGGGGGTGAGGCCTGGGGCGTGATGGAGTGAGGAGAGCAGAGCCTTTAGGAACAGACCGGCACCATAGAGTAAAGCATGGGGAGTCCCTCTAGTCCCGAGCTTCCCGAGGCCCTGTCTGTGAACCAGGGAGCCGTTCTCACAGCCAGGGCCTTCACCTTGGAGTTCCCAGGCTCCGGAAGCAGGAGGGATGCATTTCTCTTCTTTAGCTACTGGTGTGGCAGCACAGACAGACTCAGAGAGAAGCGATACAGAGACAGGTCAGGAACGGCTGCCTCGAAGTTAACAGTGACCGCAGGTGGTCTCCAGTCCTCCAAGAGAACTGTTCTCCGTTTTCATGCTTCATGCTTGACGATAACACATATTACTGTAATAAAAACCTTCGAGTGCTTGGATTTATGCAATTCCCCAGGGATCACAGGGATCCTCTTGGGGCGATTCCAAATACCTGCCCTGCCACTAGGCCCCAGACTCTGGGACCCTGCTCCTCTCACTTGTTTTCTGTTTCCCTAGATGCACTTTCATTTTCTAGCTACATTTCCTAGTTTCATTTTGCATCAGGCTCCCCTAAAGCTGGTGAGGCCCGAGTGCCCTCCCCCGTGCTTTAAGCCTACGTCAGCACAGCCGTGTTTTCCATCTTCAAGACTTCTGGCTCTGATTCTCGCTCCAAGTCTCTAGCAACCTATCAAAATTAGAAACCCTCCATTCCTACCAATAGGGGAGGAGATAAACAAGCAAAGTTAGGAGGTAGAAAGATATTGTGACATATGTAAATTTTTAACAAGCCACACTAAAGACGTATTGTTAATGAGCCCAGAGCAAACAGGAACAGTGGGCACACGAGTGTTGACTGCTGTGTAAACTCTGTGTCTGAAATAATTTAGATACAAGCGAGATGTGCACGAACCTTTACATTTAAAGTGTTCCCTGGGCACCCTTGGCTCTGACTGTCTGACTGGTTTCACTTTATTCTCTATCCTTGATTAGTGAGATAATTGTCATAGCTGATGTAGAACAATTATTTCAGGGTCTGTCTTGCTCACTGTAGTTTTTATGGGTTAAAAACACATCGACTTGTCTAAGCAGGATATTCGGAAAAATCTCAACTCGAATCACCTCCCACATTCTACACCTTTTGCACAAAGTGTCCAGACAACTCTCCCCGGCCCTTCTGTGCACATCACTGCTTATGAAATAGCCCCTCTCCCTGGGAAGCCTTAGCTGAAAAACTCTTTACAAATCTCTTCTACTCAGGAGCCGCCCGAGTGGTGGTGGAGGGAAGCCAGACCCCCGGGGCCAGCACTGACCAGGCTAGTCCCTGAGAAGCCCATGAATGTCATGAAGCGGTGTCATTTCAGGTGACAAAAGAAAGTACCTTGCAATCACTGTTTACTAATGTTCCCCGCCTACGGACCTCCCCGCCAGCACGGCTGAGTATTAGCCCGGCACTTGTGTTCAGAACAGGCAAAGTGCACTTGCGCGGGCCTCAGGGTGGGAAGGCGCTGACAGTCCCGCACGGCGCCTCCTGACCCTCAGCCAGGTGAGCTCCACGAGGAGCCCCGCCCGAGAGCCCCGCGCAGTCCACCTCACGGGCAGGCCGCCGGAGGGCTTGCCTACGGGCAGAGGCTTGAACTAGATATCACAAAAATTGCCCAACATATTGGTCGAAGGTGGCCCCCGGGCAGCACCAATCACAGCCTTGCCAGATGGGACGGCCAGATGACGGAGCCTTGGTGCAGTCGCCCCAAAGTTCTGCCCTTTGCAGGACACTCTTTCAACCTCATGTAGGCCCAGGGGTGTACCCTAACTTCCCTGCGCCAGTAAGACGACAGCTCGTTAACCCCACAGGAGAGGAAGGAATGTTAGAGCTGGAATGTTAGAAAATTGGGGCTTCACTAGTGGACCCTCCTCACCACTGCCTTGCGGCCTCTCTGCCCATGTTTCTGCTCGGTCTCTACTTGAGGTCATAAGCGGAAAGGTGAAGGGTGTTCAGGCAGCCCCTTTTCTCCAGCCAGCATTGCCAGCTGGCCCCCAGCACACCTGCACTGGCACCACAAGAGCAGCGAAGCACCTTGGGGTTGCCTGACCCTGACCGTCCTCCCGGGAGCCAGATGCCCCTTCGGGAGGGAATTCCAGAGTCCCTTGCTCCATGACACACGGGCGATGTCGTGGAACTTGAGCAGGACAGTGCAGAAATCACAGCACATGCTCTGCCACCGGCCAGCGCCGTGGCTTTGGGGAAAGACACTGAAGTGACCCAGGTGTCGACTTTCTTTCTTGCAGAATGAAATGGCTGCACGGGGCAGCCCGGGCCCCGACCCATGCTGGCTCTAGTTCTCAAGGGCTCTGTGCCGTGGTTTCCGGGGACAGAGAACGCACACTGAGCAGCGAGAACACAAGTCCTGGGTCTCCAGTGTCCCGTGCTGACAGACATGCTGAGGCTGCCGCTCGCCTCACTGTCGTGGGGGTGACAGCAGAACCTCAGCAGAAATCATCTGAAGAAGTTATACAATCCACGCTTGGGCCTAGCCACCGGCTGCTGCCCAGGCTCACGCCTGTAAGGGCACCGAGGGAGGGACCATGACACCAGGAAGGTGATGGGAGGGCGGGGGCCAGAGGAAAATGGGTATAGAGGTTTTTATCCTGATGCTATTTCTTCTCATTAACCAAGCGTAAGAATGCACTCCCTGCTCAAGAATGATTTGTTAAAGAATAAAAACATTTTACACAAGGAAGGTCATGCGTACCAATGGAGAATTCAGCACGCCAGCATGAATACAGACTGGCAGCCACGGTGCGTGTTGGGACAAGCAGATCCAAAGGAGGACTGCCCAGGAGCACTGACCAGAGAGAAGGGACAGGAGGGACCCTGAAGGGTACTGGGGAACTTCCTGATTAAACCGGTGACCCTGACACCCCGAGTCCCCAGGACGCTACTTATCATGAAACTTTGTCCACGTGTGGCCTCGCGCCACAGCAGCGCTCATGTCATTAAAGGGCCAATGACCTGTCTGGTCAGCCTACTTCCAGAACGAGCTTGAATGACCTTCTGGTATAAAACGCATTCATTTTGGTGCTAAAGACACAGACAGGAACAAAATGCAAAGGAATTTGAAACCACACCCCTTCGAGTGAAAAAACAACAGAAGTGAGCCTCACAAATCCATCCACAGGTTTGGCAAACCAGCTGCAAAGTAAAAAGGACCACGTCCAGAGAGATTAGCTCCTCCCAACATCTCAGAGAAATGGGCTGCGGGCCTCTATTTCCTAGCAGCAGTTCTCTTGCAGAATCGTCTGCCCATCTTGTTCCTGGACAGTTTACACTTGACAGTGTTGCCCCTGGAAACCGTAGGGGAGGGGTGGGAGGGTGGGCAGAGCCTGGCCAACTGCATCACTGGGGTCTGTCTCCTTCAGGCTGACCCTGAGCTCTGCTCACGAGGCCCCTGTCCCCTCACTCTTCCATGGGCATCTGGAAATAAGCTCACTCCCCTTCACTCTGCACTCCTGAAAAGCTCCACCAAAAAAAGAAAAAATTCCTCATCTGTCCACTCATCTGTTCTCTGGCCCAGTTAATCCACAGACATTTCTGTGGGTTCTGGCTCTACCATCTCAGGCCAATCAGCTTCGCCAGCAATAGAAATGTCTCTCGGTTCTTTCACAGCACATTAGCCCAACCTACCTCCACTTGAATAAGAGCAGCATTGCCTAAAAGCCCCTATCTCGTGGGAGAAGTGGTGCTGTCAGATACAGAAGCACAACTCAGCTGGCTTCTAGTCTGTTCCTACGTTAAGGGGCATCTGATAAACTGTACTAGTCTCCAGCTGAAAGATGGGGCCCACCTTACTACAGATTGCTGACTAAACTACATACCCACTAAAAAGGACCTTGAAGAAGAAAATGTAATGCCACCCTGAAATGCTAGAAGAAACTGCAGCATGAATTTCATCACAACGTGGCCCAGGGGTGCACAGATGCTGTAGGCACCGTTCCCCTCCCGATCACCGCCCCATGCCAGCTCCTGGGGAGACGGTGAACGAACAGCAAAGTGAACCAACCTTCGCTCCCGGAGCTCACATTCCAGAGGTGGTCGTCAGATCCCCTCCCTGTGCTCATGAGTAAAATCTCAATGAGGTAGAGTGAGTGGCAGTGACTAACCCAGGTTCCTGCATCCGCTCCGCTGGGCAGGAACCAGCTTGGTGTGTCCAGAGCAGGTGGCAATGGCAGGTAAGGAGCGTGGACAGAGAGAGAGTCAGGAAGGCCGACCAGGCCAGCCACCTCACAGCAGGGCGAGGAGCTGAGGAGCCCCATGGCCGGTTCACGGCAGGTTTGTTTTTTTTTTTTTTAAAGTGATCCCTTTGGCTGTGAGGCTGAAAGATGTGAGCAGAGCCAAGGAGGCGAGAGAAGGGGCGTCTGAGCAGCAGCTGAGACGCGTGGTGGCTGGGACGAGAGATGGATGGAGAGATGTGACGGCACGGGGGGCGGGGGGGGGGGCTGCCTGCAGAGGCACTGAGGACGAGCTGGCTGACTGGCGCAGGGCTGGTGGGGAGGGGTTAGGATGAAACAGTGGTGCTGTGGAGAAAGGGGGAGTTCACCTCTCCATGGGGCTTCAGAAGTATGTCGGGGAACAGACTCTCAAGGAGATGACACTTCAGCAGGTCTGAGGAAAAATCTAGAAAGTCACTTGTGTTGGTGAGGGTGGACCCAGCCCCTGTCCCTGCTGGTGCCAAGTGGTGCAGCTTGGAAAACAGCAGGGCGGCTCTGCAGAGACTTAAGCCGTGGCCATGGGGTCAAGTGATGCCACGTCTGAGTTTACACCTAAAAAACCTGGAAGTTGGGACTTGAACAGGCATTTCTATACTCACCAGGCTCACAGCCACACTTTTCACAAGCGCCAGAGGGAAGTGTCCACTGGGAACGGCTAGCCCAGCCACGGTCTGCACTCACGGGGGAGTACCCCTCAGTCTTAAAGAGTCAGGCAGTTCTCACACAGGCTGCAGCAGGCACGAGCCTGACAGTGTCCTGCGCAGTGCCAGACGCCAGCCACATCATGACCAAGACACCCTAAGATCCCCCTTCTGGGACGTCCAGAACAGTCTAATCCAGGGAGACAGGGCGCAGGAAGTGGTGCCAGAGGCGGGAGAGACAGAGAGAGGGTGTTTGAACGTTTGTCTAACGGGCACAAAGTCTCATGTTTGGCGACGAGAAGAACCCTATGATGGGGTGATGGTTTCACAGCGCATGTGACTTCCTGCCACTGACTGCGCATGGCAAGATGGCCGAGGTGGTAAAATGTAGGCTCTGTGGACGTCATGATTTTTCTAAAAAGAGAGAAAAGAAATGCAGGCGGCCATGAGACGGGGACAGAGGTGCGGGGAGAAGCAGCAGCAGGCACAGCGGGAACTACGGCCCCACGCATGTGTTTCGGAGGGTCATGCCAGTATCAGGATCTTCATTAATCTTCACTGCTCTGCAGTAACAAGCCTGCTGCAGAACCATCTGGTTCTAAAGAGCCTGGGTCTCTGGCTGGAAGCACCAGCTCATTCACTAAATGCTTCGGGGGCTTCTGTACCGTGTGAGGCGGGGCAGGGGGGACGGGCCTCCCGGATGCCAGGCTGGTATGCAACCCCCACACACAGGCCCCAGGTCCCCAATGACCCAGGCTCCTTTAGATATTGCAGGGGCCAAAAAGTCCTCCTGCCAGGACACCTCAGGGAGCCCAGCTTGGGTGGGGGGAGGGAGAAAGCACTCCCTGAGGGAAAGACTTAGAAGTGACCCCCGGCGGACTGCTGCCCAACACCGCCAGGACAGAAATGTCTGGGTCCCAAGCAGCCAACAAGAAGGGGAAGATAATGAAGCCGAACATTAATAGTAAAGTAATCAATCAATTAAATAGCTAAAGTGGGTAAAAGGCCAATACGTTGTTTGCAGCAGACAACACGTCTCCCAGCCTGCAAGAGTGACCCACGGCCGAACCGGGGGTACAGCACCCCCTCCCCACTCAGTTTGCCAACAGGTTCCTAAGGTGTTTCCTGGACTTTCCAGTTTATGGGGCCACCCATGCCCTTCAAACTCAGAAGCTGAAAGGAAAATGCGCTTTTTTCCGAACGCGGCCACCGCTGCTCCCGGGGACGCAGCCTGAGCGCAGAGGCCTGGTTCCAGGCGGGCCTGCAAAGCGCCTGGAAGGCCGAGCCTGCGCCACGCCATCCCCACGTCCCACTTCCCAGGGGGTCCCCCGCCTGTGACAGGGGCTTTGAGGGCCTCGCCGGCCCCTGAGGGCGGTGAGATCTCAAAAGACACCAGGACAGGGGGCGCCGCGCCAGCGCCTCCGGGCGCGGGGTCCACAGGCCGCGCAGCCCCGCGCCCCCGCCCGCGCCCCCCGCCCGGCGGCCTGAGCGCTCACCCTTCTCCTTGGTGAGGATGGAGACCAGGGGCACGCGCGGGCGGTCGCTGAAGACGTCGGCCTGCTGCACGAGCGCCTGGCGCACGCTGCGGAAGTCGTTGAGGACCACCACCAGGTAGTGGCCGATGAAGAAGCTGCACACGTCGCCGTAGACGCGCGCCAGGTCGGCCAGGATCAGCTGCGGGCCCGCGGCGCCCGGCTCCACGCCCGCGGCCCCGGCGCGCCGGGACAGCCGCGTGCGCCCGCGCAGGAAGGGCGGCAGCAGCACGAAGCCGAAGTTGCCCACCACGGGCCAGGGCGCGGGCCCCGGCGGGATGCCCCGCGCGCGGAGGCGCCGGCGCCAGCCCCAGCCGAGCAGCGCGGCCAGGCCGAGCAGCAGCGGCAGCAGCAGCGGCAGCGGCGCCCCGCCGGGCCCGGGCGGCTCGCGCGCCGAGGGGGGCGCCCCTGGGGCGGGGGGCTCGGGCGCCCCGGGAGAGGCCATGGCGGGGCGCGCGCGGAGCCCGCCCGGGAGAGCGCACGCAGCCGGCCGAGGCCGCGCGGGGGGGGGGGGGGCGGGAGCAGCGCGCCCGGGCCGCGGATTGGCTGCGTCCCGGCGCGCCTCCCATCGCGACGCCGCCCCGAGGCGGGCGCGCCCGCGGCGAGGGGGCCCCCAAAGCCCGGGGCTCCCGCGCGCTGCCCCCCGCACACCCCCCGCGCGGCCGCCCTGGAAACCCGGAGGCGCGCGGCGCAGGCCAGCGCCCGACCGCGTGACGCGGGGCCCCAGCACCCGGACCCCAGCAAGGCAGGAGGCGCCCACCCCAGGCCCGGACCCCTGGATGCCAGGCCCGGCCTCCCCCAGACGCGGCGGGAACGCGGTGAGCAGGACGTGGGCTGCAGGTGACCGTCTGTCTGCACTGGGGGGGCCGGGGGGGGGCGGGGCAGGGAACGCTGACCTTGGGCCGGACGCCGGTGCTTAGGACTCTCCAGAGACCGGAGACACCCCCAGCCCCCCAGCCCACCCCATTCCTGTGCGAGGCGAGTGACCTGGGTGAGGCCGCAGAGCTGATCCAGGACTGGGGGAGAGCACCGAAGTAACTGACCTATGAAAGTTGGGGGGGGGGGGGCAGGGTAGTTACTGCCGACAGCCCGAATGCGCCAGGCCCGCGTTGAGATTCCAAGTGTGAATTTAAACTCACTTTGAAGACGAAGTCCTTTTTGAGTTTCCTTCGTAAAGGCTCCTGGGCACATTTTTCCCTGCGTCTTGCACCAGCTAAATCCTGGGGTTACGCCTCCTTGTTGGGTCCACACAGCTTAGGGTTGCTCCTAAGCCAGCTTGATCTACGGAAAGGTCAGTTTTGTATGAATGGACGTAGGTGACTGTAGGGAATGCATCTGTTTCCCCGTGCCTGATCCTTTTTATTCTCCACACACTGCAAGTTTGAAGGCCGCCCTGCTCTCCGGAGGCCGAAGTATACTGGGGAGTCTTCATTCTGTGAGTCCCTCTGCTCTTTTCTGTGAACAAGTGATGAATAGGATTAAACTTCAAGTCTCCTATTGTAACCTTTTTCTGGCCATGCTTTTCCTTCATGCACTTAGCAGCAAAACACACCTAACTTCCATATTAACCCCGTTAGCTGAGAAGTCACTTTTCTCCTTTTTGGAGAATTTTAAAACTTTAAGTCATTTGCTTACAAAGATGATCTTCAACATGTCATCTGATTCTGTTCAAAGTTTTGCTTAGTAGCTAAACAAAGATAGTAGCTGCTGACATTTTCCCTTGCGACTTATACTCACGGATGATTTTACCAAACCCAGCAGGTCCACTTGTATTGTGTAATATGCAGCTGCTTTCATTCCATTTTCCTAAAGAGTCCCTGTGTCGCCAGGTTAACAGCTCTGTGGTGCAGCTGTGATGGGCTCAGCTGTGTTCACCCCAAATCCCTGTGTGGAAGCCCAAAAGCCTGGTGCCTCGGGATGTGCCTGTGCTGGAGAAGGGCCTTTAGAGAGGTACCGGAGGTAACATGAGGCCGTAGACACGGACTCGAATTGGACTGTGTCCTTCTGAGAAGAGGCAGCTAGGACACACGCAGCCCAAGAGAAGACCAACTGAAGACACGGGCCGAGGATACCTGCAAGCCGAGGACAGAGGCGCTGCAGACCCACCCCAGCCCACACTTGATCTTGGACCTCTAGACTCCGGAACCGTGAGGAAACACTTTTCTGTTGTTTCAGGCACCCGAGAGAGTAGTTTTTTAGGCAGCCCTCACACACTAATACAGGAAGCCATACAGTCCACATGGTGGATGATGGACTCCTGTAGCACGAAGCCCCGTATGCATCCAGTGCTTTAGGGGTAAAATTTCCCAAATTATAGTCAGGGCTTTCTTGCCAGAAAAAGGCATACTTTCTGCTCTGTCCTATCTAGTTTAAATAACCAGTTACAGTAAAGGAGGGGAATGCCAAGAGATGATTCTGTTAGCATTGGGGAGAGGAGATAGGAAGGCAAGGAAACCATTTAGGTGGGGGGAAAAAAAAAACCTCATTTTTTTAATTGAATTCCTATAGATAATTGTAAACCGCTAACTTTCCCACCGAAATCCTTGCTGTACATGGATTTGGGCCAGAATTGTTGGTAACAATATATCCAAAACACCTAAGTACTTCTTACTGGCTACCACACTAGTGTTGAGTTACTCTATTTATAAAATGACAATGGTCCAGCTGGTTTGTAATTCCTGGGAGGGCAACGCCATGAGTTGCAGCCACTCACAGCCGGTGAGCATGAACAGAGAGGGCTCTGGCTGAAATAGCTTGCAAAATGCTGACGAAAAGCGGAGTTGACACACTGCTTGTTCCACTGGTGGCTCCGCTCCAGCCACTGAAAAAATTACCGCTTCATTTCCTTTGAGTCCTTATGACTTACTTCATATTTACCAATTTGAGTGTTTCCTATATGCGGTGTTTCTGTGTTTCTTTATATGCTGAGTGTCCCTGTGACCACCCTGAAACCGGGATAATAAATGTGCCTAAGGACGAGGTGAAATGAGACACTGTCCAGCATTTAGTTGACGTGAATGAATCGTCACTGTGGGGGCACTTCATTTCCAAAGTAACCTGGGCCACAACCAGCTGTTTAATCTTTGGACCGTACTAGCATCCCACTTCCTCCTCCACTGCCTGACTTTGACTAGGTTTGTCTTTGCAGGCCACCCTTGTCTTTGATCCAGGCATCCGTAGCAGCTCCCTGCCACCGAAACCCAATCTGCTGCCCAATGCCCACCAAGTCTAGTTGGGGACCTCTCCCTGGACCCCCTCTGGGAGAGAGACTCAGAGTCTGGGACTGATATCTTTCTTCTCCACAGATGACCGACAGGGCTGTGAATGGTTTTTCACCTCCAATCACTGATGGTCACTGAGGTTATCAGCTTAATTTAAAAGTAGTGCTTGGGAGGCTCCCTGGTGGCACAGCGGGTTAGGTGCAGTGCTATGAAGCTGTCTGCAGCCTCTGCAGCATGAGTTTGAGCCCCGCGGCCGGCCAGGGAGCTACCCCCATGGTGCAGCAGACCTCTCCTGACTCGCCCACCGCTCCCCTCAGCAGTGTACTTCAGTCTATCTGCCTGTTCTCTTCCCTGCTCTGTATCTGGTGAATCCTTTCACCTCCCACACCTCTGGCCTGTACCCCAGCTCTTCTATACATAAATAAATAAATCTTTTTTTTAAAAAAAGTAGTGCTTGAAGAAAATAGCCCTCTGGAAATTTAGTAAGTACTTCCAACTAAATACATTTGGAAAAGCACAGTTTTAAAAATCTTTAAAGAAAACAAGACATATTTAAATGGAAAGGGACGGTAATAATACAAATTTTGAAAAGACTATTGATGTTGCTGGCATTTATTGGGTAAATACAAAGTACAGGCTCTTGCAAAGCCAGAGAGATTAGAAACCCAGTACACATATTCTCTTGGGAATAGAAACATAAATTAGTTTTAACTAACAATTAGGCACTTAAAATGTCAATGCGAAACAGCATTTTGAAGTACAAATTATAGTTACACCGCTCTGTCCCTCCTGAAATGTTTTTACAACACCAAAGCTCAAGCATGGAAAACAGAGTTCTGAATGAAGACCATTCCCTCTTTTTAAGAAGAGAAATGGATTTAAATCCCATGTCAAAGACCAACAATTAAAGTATGGAGGGCAGGAGAAGAGTTTGACATTTACATGTCAGATTAAACAGAGGCATATAAACAAAACTATTACAATAGCATCCAGTATATGTCATAATGAAAAATATATGTCAAGAAAATAATGAGTTCTAGACTTAAATTTTTACTTTACAACAAGGCACTTAACACATTGAAAACACTACAGTAAATTTCTGAAAGAATGCCACTGCCTCCCTCTCGAACCTTGTAGTATTTCTTTTAGGAATATACTGTAACATACTGTACATTTTGCAGCATTAATCATTGCATAGGAGGTAACTTAAATAATGACTTCCAACTTGGCAATGAAATTAGCTTATTCTTACAGTTTCTTTTTCTTTTAAATGATAGTTTTAAATAATTCCTCAATAAAAAAAAAAAACTTTCTCAGCCATGATTCATTTAGAACACAGCAAAGTTGGATTAATGAGTAATAAAATAAATCAGAATGTACAAGGTGTGTGTGTATCTGTATAAAAATTTATCTTTGGGTACCTTTGACATGATTTTCAGTATTCAGGTAGTGAAATCAAGAGCACTTCTTAATACAAGAAATATCTGTAGCAAGTCAGTCAAAGAAGTTAAATTATTGCAACAAATGGCATAAAAATATCAGGAATCTTTACAAATAGAAAAGCCTTCAACACATGGCATATTACCTGTAATATGCTTGATTTAAACATGTAAACCTATTAAGAAATTCCTCCTCACATTTCCTTACCCTACAGAAGTGAGTATATTAAAACAAGTTTAAATTTTTAATCAATTTTACAGTGCAAAACAACAAGAACTTAATAAATGTTCAAAATATTCAGGAACAAAATGTGAACATTAAAAAAGAAACACTTGAGTTGCAGCAGATTTTCATGTAAAAAAAAAGTAAGTCAATGTGGTGTTTCAAAGTAAACAAAGTGTACATAGTTATAAAGGGCGCTATTAATGACCATGACAGAGGTAAAAATGGTCTGCAAATTTTCTTCAATTGAATGGATAAAAGATTTGAATTGCCACTCCCTGTGATCTAAGCCCATTTACCTTTCGGAAGGGTTTCAAATATCTGTAAAATCACTTCTCCCATGTGATGCTTTCAGATGACTGGCAAAAAATACCAAACAAAAGCCTTTTACCGTCTTGAAGACACACTTTTAAAAATGGGCGTTTGCGTGGCAAGGTGTATACCACGCGTCCACCAGGGGGCACTGGTGTATAGCAAAGAAGCTGCCTCCGGTCTGGCCCTAAACCAGCTCCGGCTCACTGTCAGCAGTCTGTCTTCCACAGCAAAAGCTGCTTCCCGAGATGCCAGTAAATTAAATAACAGATTCAAAATGACTTCAGGTGGAACTGGGGAAGAATGCTTTCTTTTCAGAGCTAGAGGGAGAGCTCAAAAACCATACTCCCGGAGGAATTCATTTCCATTTGAAAGAATTTCAAAAACGTGGCCTCCTCTGTAGGAATTATGTGTTAGGGATATTGCACGAAAGGCGTCGACTGCAGGGAAAGCGTCACACAGGAGTGCTGGTTTTACAAAAACAAGGATAATGGAGACCTTGTATCTTAACTAGTGAGAACAAGAAGCTCCCAAATTTGATGTTCTCGAGGCAAGGTTGCAATGGTGGGTGTTTTATCGCGAAGAGGCATGCCGGGTAGACCTCAGCTTTGCTGTCTTCGGTAAACGAGTCCCACACTTTCTCTCATGCTCCCATCTCAAAAGTCTGAGGGAGACCCCCGACCCCCATCCCACCCTCCCATTTTCAACCCACGTGCTTTCTTGGCATTGGAGAGACCTGGGAATAAACATGGCAAGAACACAGGGTCACAGACTTTTAAAAGTTCTTTAAAAGGTAATGGTGGGATTTTTTAAAGAAAAAACCAACTGATGATCGACTGCAGAGCCGGATTTACTGCCGAAGGCTCCCCCACAGCAGCACATGTGCCGGCTGAGGCTCGCACACCAAGAGCGGGTTACCCAGACGCAGCTGAGTGAGGCCGCCCCGTGCTCCGGGTGGTCTCTGGGAAGGAGAGGCTCGAGGAATGACCCCAGCTGGGGGCAGACGCTTCACTCGCCCTCAGATGGCACGATTCCACCTGAGTGCTCCCAGCACAGCACCCCGCCCTGGCACCGGGTCAGCATCTAATACAGGGAAAGCAGTGAAGAGGACGCAGGTAAGCGGCGGCCAAGGATGTTCAGGTTTCCCATCTTGTGGAAATAACCAGAGTGGGGTTTTCTTCCCGCCATTTGCAAAGTCCCTTTCCCTCCGTGATTCTGTTGCACGAGGAGCAGCCACACTGAAAACGTGCAGAATTTTAGCACCAGAGGGGGGATGGCTCTTCCGAGCGGGTCTGCAATGTGCTTACAATCGAAAGGTCAGTTTCGTGTGTGGAGTCAAGCTGTGTATGCTGAGAAGTGGCCCGAGACGGTTTCCATCCTAAGCGCAGGAAATTTCCGCCTCCAGTGGAAATGGAACGGCCTCGTCCTACCCTGTGGCCTCGCCGCACCCTGACGCAGCAGTGAGGATTTTGGAGTCTTTGGTGTTTTTCTAAGGGGACTAGAAATCCTAAGAAATTCAGCCAAGAATTGTCTGAAAGACCCAGCGGCCTTCAGCAACGCGCTACATGGGACAGCATCAAATCGGAACTTATGTTTGATACTCCGTCTTTTTTGCATCACCTGCAAGGACATTAGAAACGATCATCCCCTTGACCAAGTCGCTGGGGCCCTGGCCCTCCGAGGCAAGTGCAGGAGCAACTGAGCACATGCCGCACCTCAGGGGCCAAGCGGAGGCCTCAGCCGTGGCTCGCGTCCACAGGAGCGGTGGGTCAGAGAGGCAAGGACACAGGAATGTCAGGTCTGCCTTGAATTCCCGCCAAGCACGCTGTCACTCAGAAGAAGCCCTTCCCGATGCGCGGCCCTGGATTCTGAGTTCAATGAGCAGCTCTGACCCCACCTCACGGCCCAACCGCCAGGCTGTGAGTGCAGGTCCGCACGGCCATGCGTGGTGCCGACTGCCCTGCGGGCTCAGATGCCAATTTACCAAGCGAGGGGGACCCTCAGCAGAGACGGCTTGGGTCCCAAGCGCCTGTCCTGGAGACCTTAGATTCAACCTTCCACACACATGGGCGTCCTGGGGTGTGTCAGGCACTTCCTCGTGTACTTAGATCATCTTTCTTTGTTATAATAAAAATAAAAGTGATACATCGTGCTGGGGGTGGGGGGAGCAGTCATGCTTGTTCCCAGGCCTGCAGCAGACCTTTCACCCTGGGGGCTACAGAACGCCCCTGGCTGTAAGTAAACCTAGTGCTGGAACCCACTCTCAGCGTATCGGTAGTCTATTTACACGGCAGCTAGATAGATCCAGATATTTTATTTAAAACATTAACAAATCTTCTGATCTCGGAAGGAAAAATAATCCAGAAAACTGTCTGCAGTCGAGCACTTGCTGGAGAAAGACTAAGGAGAGGGGTGTGTTCTTTGGCACGCCTTAATCCAGCTCGGCAGAGAGGTCCGGGTCGAGGGCCGGTGACGGAGGATGAAGAGCCGCGGGAGCAGAGGTGTTTGTCGGGATGGATCCAGAACCCGCCACGGGGCAGCGCTGCGTCCATCTTTCCCACACTCACAGACCCTTGGGTCCGTGTCTTCTTTCCCAGTCAGTTCTCCTAAAACAAAAGACAAAACTATACCTTTGGTTGCAGCGACGCCCCTTCTTGCTGGGAGGCTTGCCTCTGCGGTGCTCTCAGGTGCATTTCTCGTTGTCCTCCCCGATCTTCTGGACCCGGGAATACTTTTTGCACGATGACTTGAAGCAGCCGGGCGGCCAGGAGAGCGGCCAGGAGAAGCAGCATGGAATGGAGCCTTGCACGTTTTTCTCAAAAAAATAAAAGATGGGGAACCACCAGGCTCGAGACAAGAAGTTGGTCTGTGAGGAGACCTTCAGGTTCTGTGGAAGGCAGGAAAGAAGGGGTGTGAGATGAACTTGCCCTGACTCGCAGCCTATCTTTGTCTCATAATGGCCACTTGCTGTGACAGGTGCGGTCCCCTCCTGTGCCCTGACACGCTGGCCCGCCCCTGCCCCAGGTGGGGGACACATGCAGAGCATGCCCTGCAGCTCCAGTAGGATGGAGACGGATGGCTGCCAGGTGTGAGCATTGTCCAGAGAGTGATTTGCAGGGTGTGTGCGAGCAGGTCTGCAGGCTCAGGGCAATGGATGGTGGAGGGAATCTGAACATTTTATGTGTGAGAACTAGGCAACACTCATGGCTGCAGCTGGAGGGGATGATGCTAAGTGAGATCAGAAGGAGAAAGACAGAAAGCGGATGGTGTCATGATGTGGAATATGGAGAAACCAAACCAAGGGCCAGACAAAACTAAGCTACGAACCTACAGGTCTGACTACTAGAGGCTATTGGGGGCGGCGGGGGGTGGGGGGGTAAGGAGAGGAAGGGGGAAGGGCACCAGTGGCCTAGGATGCAGGGTGATGGGGGCTCTGATGGTGGGTGTGGTGTGGTGACAGACATCTGAAGGGCTGTGAACCTGTCCCCCGAAATCATATACAGCATTGTAAACCAATATTATCTCAACAAAAAAATTATACAAGATAGAAATGTGGCGAGATTGTCCCCATGGAACCTTGCCACACAGGCACTCTGTTCCATCAAAGCCATACACCAGGACTAGGAACAGAGAAGGGGTGGAATAGTCCCATGTTGGAGCAATAGAAGGAGTTAAGGAAGGCTTCCTGGAAGAGGCGGCATTCAAGCCAACTCTTTCAGAATCAGTGGGAGAAGGGAAGAAGCCACCCAGGAAGAGGAGCCAGCACCAACAAACAAGGAGGGATACAAATGGCGTGCACTCTCAGAGGACATGCCAAATCCAGGGAAGGTCGCGCATTACTTATTTTCTCTGACTTAAATAGTCACCCTCTTACCATCAAAATTAAGTGCTCTGATGGCAGGAGGGTCTGGAGAAGGGCAATGCTTCTACAGAGAAGGCTCCTGAATTTGAATTTTGCATATGACGTCAACTCACTTAAGTGACCAGTAAAGCCTTGCGTAGTGTTACACTGCACTGTTACTCGAAGCCGTCCTTCCTACTTGTGCCGTTCTTTATGTTGAGAAGCAGTAACAGCTACACACGTAAGCGAAGCGTCAAGGCTGCATGGGGGTAGCTGTTCCCAGAACGCGACCCCAGGCCACCGTGTGGCCATCCAAGACCCCCCGCCGCTCACCTTTTCGTTGGCCATGGAGTGGTACCACCAGAACAGGCGCGTGGTGATGTAGTAGGCAACGATCACGTCCACCGTGTAGTGCTCGTGCGCCACCAGGATGCAGATGATGCCCGCCGAGCTCAGCAGCCAGCAGATCAGATGGTACCACCAGAAGTGACGGGGCGAGTCTACAAGACAGGGGCGTCATTGTGTTTGGGAGTGTCCCCCAGACCAACCCACTGACTGCCACGGGTCCCAGTGACCCTGATTGGAATCAGCCAAGGCCAGCCAGTCACGGGGAGGAGAAAGCGGATGAGCCAACTGGAAGGTTCACAGTGAGGGGCGGGTGGGCACAGCCAGTCTCCGGGGCTGCAGTCCTGGCCATACCAGTTAGTAAGGAGGCGCCCCAAGCCCATCCACATGAGGGTGCTGGGCACTGGCTCAGACCTCTCACAAGGGGACGCCACTGCCAAGGGAAACAGTGGGGACGAGGGAAAGGAAGCCGGCTACGGATATGCAGGCAGTGAGAGCACGGGAGCAAGCCCGCTCTCCTGAGCCTCACGATGAGCGCGCCTGGGAACCGGGGCCTGTGGCGAGCGATGCTCTGACTCCCCACAGTCTCTCCTGGAATGGCCTTGCCCTTTCACCTCGGGGTTTAACCCCCGAGTGACACCTGGAGACGCTGATGACGTGGCTCAGCTGTAAGTCAAACAGCACCTCACACCGCAGCCTCCCTGCAGCGCCGGGAGGGAGGTGGACCTCACCTCGGATTGTGAACGTGCAGCCCTTATCTCCCCTTTGGGTCCTCCTGCCACTGGTTCTGGTGGGTGTTTCATACAATCCAAGAACTTGGAAGCTGGGGGAGGCCCTACTCGTGTAGCCTGGGGGCATATTTGGTGCCCACACTGTTCTGTTAGGCTCACCATGTTAAAAACTGAACATTGAGAAATCTCAGAGGCTCCCCAAGTACCCATGCTCCAGCACCAGAGACTTCACCCCTCCCTGAAGTCTCACCAGTGCTGCTTCCCTTGCTTATAAGGGAAGGCAAATCTGACATTTACCTTAAAAGTTGAAAATGTTTGGATGAACCAGAAGTTTGCTCTGTTTTATCCATGGCTGGCAGCCCTAGCTTTGCTTTCCATAAAAATACAACCCCTGTCAAGCTACCCATAGATAATACCGCCCACTCAGGGAGAGCCCTAGCTGACGCCAAGAGAAAATGAACAGACACAATTTTGAATTAGAAATGGTAAAAACAGTAAACCTCTCTGCCCTGCCATTCTGCACCATTCTGAACTTTGTATGGTGAAAAACAAAACAAAACAAAAGTGGCGGGGGAGGATTCCCCAACCAGCAGGACATTCGCTACCAAGAGCCAGGCTGCCTGCTCCAGGCTGACTTTCAGAAGGCACGCAGGCCCCCAGGAATGTGTCTCCTTCCTTCACAGCCCTCAGTTCCAACAGACACATCTCCCATAGGCCAAGGAAGCCCTGCAGCGAGGAATACAGCGGGGGGCATGGTTACTTACATTCTTTGATGAACAGGTAAGTCAGGGTGAGCACGACCGTGTGACCACTGAAGAGGAAGTCCCCGCACAAGATGTGCGAGCCCGTGATGGACAGCCCGCCGCCCGAGATGAGCCGCAGGATCCGCTGCACCTTGGCCTGCGAGTCCCCGTTGAGCTGGGAGACACAAGACAGGCAGGACGGTCACAAGTGGCTGGGACCAGGTGCCAGCTCAGTCTGTGCAACCCGAAAGGCCGCCAGGTTGTGAATGTTTTTCTTTACTAACTCCAAGTATGAGGAAGAATCCAAGGGGAGAAGGCCTCCAGCTGGGTTTTATTCATGGGATCCACGCAACAGGATGTCTCCCCTCTGGGGGGCGACATCAGGTTTGGGGTGGCTGGCACTTGTCCGGCTGTGTAACCGCATCATTGACACACTAAGTGTCCTCGGGCCTCGCGGTGAGTGGGCAGCTGAAAAGCGCGAGGACCGAGTCCCACTCGCCCCTGGATGCCCGAGGCGCTAACTCCTCAGTCTCTACGGGCCACTCCACCGTGGAGGACGCATCCTGTGGCGCGGCTACACTTTGCGGCAACCCGGGGCTCACCCAGCAGCCCTTCGCCAGCTTGGCCCCGCCCCCTGGCCCCTGCCCCACAGTCAGCACACACAACTAACTGCCACGGCAGAGAGGGCGTGAGAGGGCGCGGGCCTGCCTAGCCGAGTGTCCCCGGTGAAAGGCTCACATTCTGCTCCATTTCAGAATCCCGGTCATTTTTCTTTTATCTCCCTACCCATTCCGAATCCACCTGGCTCGGATTTTCTAAGGGCAGGAACACAAAGACATCGTCCTTCCTCCGGGCAGCTGGGGTGAGGGGGACGCAGTGTTGACAAGACCAGGACTAACGTGCTACATCTTCTCCGCCCCCGTCCTCGCCCTGGGGCGTGGAGATGTGGGTGCATTTGAGGCCTCCGGTCTTTGCAGAGCCTGGAAAGGACCTTCTCTCCTTGCCGTCTGTCCTCAGGTCCTCCTTCCTCGACCCTGTCACCCTCAGATGTCTTGTGCTCAGCAGAATTGTCAAACTCTCCAGAAAGGAAGACATCGAGGTCCAAAGAAAACGGGGGTGCCAGGGTGGACAGGGGTGAGGGGGACATCCTGGAACACTTTTCCTAGTTTGGTTCCGGTTCCTCGCCGGGCACCACTTTACACTCTCTTTACACATTCTTTACACTCTCTTTACACACTCTTTACGGCTCATTTTCCTGGCATCGCTCTGCCCTGTGCCCAGGTGGGGCACTGGAGGTGCAGACAAGGAAGAGAAACACCCACCCAAGGGCGAGCAGACTGGGTTCACGCTTTTCCTGTTCCTCCAGCAGTAACCACCATGCCATTTCCCACAAACACAAATGGTTCCAGAGAGCCCCACCTGGCTGCTGCCAAACCAGAAACCTGGCTGTCCACACCGGCCCTTCCATTCCCCAGAGATGCCGCTGGACACCGGGGCTGGCTGGGAGGGAGGGGCCGCCCAGCACAGTGTGGGTCTGGAAAGCTAAGTCACTTTCTACCGGCTCTAGAGTGCACCAAAGCCCACTTTCCAGAACACACATGTTGTGACTGCCTATCACAGCCTGGGTGGGCGGATGAAAGTGAGACCGGAAGGAAGTAAACCACAGGGTGGAGGAGGGAGAGGTGGAGGGTTCCACCCAGGGGCCCAGACCTGTGATGGCACCGGTGGGCAGCAGCTCCACGTGGTGCCTGGCGCTGGGCGTCCATGGTGCATCTTCCCCCGTCCCTGAGCGAGGGGTCGCTTACTCTCAGGGTCTGGAAGGGCTTCTTTCTATTGAGTCGGCAGCAGGGAGGCAGGCAGACCATCCACAGGCCTGCAGCCACAACAACCTGAGGGGCCTCCAAAGGCGGGGCTGCACCACCTCTAGGAGGTGATCCTGACTGTTCTGTCACCCCAGCTCGTCACATGGTGCTTCTGTGGTTGTCAGAGAGGCAACGGCGTGTGCCTAAGTAAGCGGCTGGACGCCTGGAGCTGGGGGCTGATGAGCAAGGATGCTACGAGAGCGTCTGCCTGAGTGTTTTCAGCCTGGAGACCCAGCTGTCCAGCTGTACGTGTACTGACTGGCCGCAGGGCAGGGCGACTCTTCGCAGAGGCTAATCTTTAATTTGCTTTCTGTAATCACCGTAATCAGCCCCAACCAACCCCTCGGTACCGGGATAGGCCTGCCTTCTTTCCCAAGGCCATCGCCTCACTTCGCACGTTGCAATAACCCCTCTGCGCTGTTTACTATGCTTCTGAACTTCCCCGCTGCCTTAAATTAGTTTTACTAAAAATCAGCCCATGTTTAAGTTCACTATGTCCACTGTTTTAATTACAGATACTTTCTGCTTTGATGGTGTTGGAAAATTATAGCTTCTCCAAACCACACCTATATTTGGTGAGGGAGACTGCTGCTGGCTCCTCCAGACAACTCTGTTTTCCCCTCCACTTTGGCCATCTGCTTAGTGTTCCATAAAATAACATGTTTGACTTCGTTCCCTTGTCCAGAAAGCACATGATTTGTAAGATTCCTCTCTTATGAACCAGGGCACCTAGGCTCGCGGATGATTAACAGCTGTCTGGGGAGCTGACTTTACCTGGAGAAGCTGCTTCAGCTCATTCTAGCCTCTACTCCCACGCTCGATGTCAGCAACAGCCCGTTCCATCTACCCGACTGCTAAAAACTTTGAGGTCCTCCTCCACTTCTTTCTTTTAAACCTATATCTAAGTTATTAGCACCTCCTGTGGACCCACCCCTCAAGATGTACCCCAAATCAAATGTGTGTTCGTCAAGCCACTTCTACCACCAAGGTTCAAGCCCTAACAATGGGCCACCAGGGCGCACAGGTCTGTGGCTGCCCCACCTCTACCCTGCCCACACGGTGCAGCCACACTGGTCTCCCTACTCTTCTTGAACACCCAGAACGAAAGCGATTTCTGTGGTGTGGAGCTCTGGGCCATCCATGCGGTTCTCTCCCTTATCTGGGTTCCGGTCCAAATGCTTTCTTATTAAAGAAGCCTTTCCTTTAAAATGGCCAAGTTAAGGGAACAATCTAAGTGTTCAATGATAAAGGAGTAAATGAAGGTATAGCCTTTATACACAATGGGATATTTCTTGGCTATCAAAAAGATACACTTTTGCTGTTTGTGACAATATAGATGGAACTAGAGGGGTTTATGCTAAGCAAAATAAATCTGAAGGAGAAAAGACAAATATTAAATGATTTTACTCATGTGTACGATATAAAAAAACAAAAAACAAAAAAAACCAAAAAAAAAAAAAAGGAAAAGAGAAAACTTAACTGAAAGAAAGCCTAGCTCTCTGACTGCAGAATTAAAGCCACCAGCGCAAAGAGGAGAGGTAGCCCCATAGACGGTGGTGGAGGCTCATGGGTACCTGGTGGTGAGTGTGGTGAGGCAACATACATCTGAGAGGTGTGGCCCTATACCCCTAAATTATATAGAGTCTTGCAAACCAAAGTTGCCTCAATTAAAAAAAAAAATACACAACTAAAAAAGAAAGCAGAGATGAAAAGTGTAAGTTCAGATGGGTCTGAGTTCAAATCCTCCCACTTATAAGCTGTGTGACCTGGAGGAAGAGAGTTGAGTTTCAAAGCCTCAGATTTCTCATCTATAAGATGAAGATAAGACCACCACCTTCTTCACCTGGTGACAAGGAGGGTTGATTTGTACACCGGCAAGGTTATTGCACCGGCAATTTGTACATGTCTGATATATGGTAAATACGGAATAAATATAAACTGTTGTGCAAAAAGAAATCTTTCCAGACCTCTCTATAAAACAGTACCTACTCTCAGAGTGCCTGCAACCTACCCCATCCCGTTATTCACCTGACAGCTGCCGTCCTATCAGGCAGCAAGTGATAAGCTCAAGTCTCAGCCTCATCCCACCACAGGATGTGAGTTCCAGCTGGGGCCCTTGCCCTGGCCGGCCTCTGCTGTCCCTACAGAGCCTGGATGCTGCCTCCTGCAGCATCACAAATGGCTGAATGAGCAAGCGAGGAGGCAGAGAAACAAATGCCCAAAGGCCACTTTCAGGGAGCAGAAAAGGAAATGTCTGTGCACAAAGGAGAGACATGTTTTTCATTTCTTCCCCCCAAACTAAGGAAAACCAGAAAATCAGCTTGACTGCAGCTAACAAGTTGGGCAGTGTCTGAAGACACCAGACTTGCCTGAAGGCCGAGTGGCGGAGCACAGCCCAGCCCCGGCGCTTACCTTTGGGGCGCACTGGAAGTGCATGCCTGGCACCGGCAGCGTGGTGACATACATGGTGATGCAGCGGTACAGGTACAGGGTCCCGATAATGAAGAAGAACCTGCGCCCCACGATCGACCTGGAGGAGACACAGGGAGGGGGGAGGCATGGTAACTGGGTATTTCTGACCCCAACGCAGTAGAGTGCCGCGAAGTGGAAGGGCGGGTCTGGGAGCTGCCACCTGGGCTTCCTGGAGAAGAACATGCAGGTGGGTGGTTGGGCCCAGAAGGAAAGAGGCCGTGGGAAGTGGGGGTGTCCACCAGAGCAAGGGTTCTGGAGACTGGGCTCTCCTCAAAGGAGCGCCCTCTACCGGAGAATTCAACGAATCTCTCCACATTCTCAGCCAGCTGCTGCGTGAATAAGACCCTCTCCTGAGGGCACAGCAAAGGCACAAGCCAGCCCTGTCATGGGGTTGGCTACTGAGGGAGCAGTGGCTCATAACTGGACACACAGGAAAGTACAGTCCACTGGACCTGGGCTGTGCGAGCCAGGTCCACTCGGGGCCATCGGAAAGCATTTGGCAACCTGGGCATGAACTAGCGTGCTAGGCCCACACAGGCGTGGAGAGCAATACTGTGGCAATGGCCAGGGTAGCCTTGGGCGTGGAATGGCAGTTAACAGTGATGGTATCAGTGGATCCGTTCACCCTTATTTTAGTCAATCCTGATCAACAAAGGATTCAGGATCACGTTGTATTTTGGGAGGAGCCAGTGCCCTTGGCTAGCGTGGGTCCTGTCCCTCAGGCCTTGAGCCCTTGGCTAGGCCAGTGGCTCCCAGGGCTGGTTTTGAGCTGCATCCACCTGCCCCTGCTCATGGGCATCTGGTGGGCATCGAGCACGAGTGTCCTCACCTCCAGCTGGATGACAGCTCCTTTTCCACTGTGTAGCGGGGAGGTGGGTCTGGACTCTGGGGATTACGGGATGGGTGGAATCCAGAGAGTCCCCAAAATTGCTAGTGGTAATTTGCCCTAGTACATAAAATATTATTCCAGGTTGCCCATTTTTAGAGCTCTCAAATTTTCAAAACTAGCAATGATCAAACACTGGTGTGAAAACAGGCGGTTTCAGGTAGGTGGCATTTTAAGTTTTCCCCAAGACTGTGGTCCTGACCTGGATCAAGGCCCCATTCAGTAACTGTTGGGACTTCTAATTTTAAAAATTATGTACAACTATAATTTTAGCTGCCTTTCTCCAGTGGCTATTTGAAGAATATTCCAGGGTTTCTGGGGTCAAAATTTAGGGAGGAACACCACCCAGATGAGTAGTGGAAAGTGCTGATTTACTGCAAGGCATCTCTTCAGAGGCCTGCTATTCCAGCCCTGCCTTCTCCAGTCCGGGAAAGGACAGGGTGGACAACAGCACCCAGTCTCTGCGTTTGGATAAGTGCTGAGCGGACATCTGCAGTCTCAACCGCAGGCCCAAGAAGAGCACTGGGCTGTTCTCCAAGCTGCTGGGAGAGGTGACTGCAGAAGCAGGGGAGGTGGGGACATTCATTCCAGTGTCTGGAGTCTACAGGTCCTCAGGCCAGAAAGCTAGCTGAGAAGGTGAACAAGCCACTCTACAGTCTTACTTAGGAAAAGAACTGCTCATGATGATTGTTTTCCATAACTCTGGAGCTGAGAGAAAGAGGAGAACGGACAGAAAGGAAGAGGAGCGGGCAGGCGAGAGGGAGGGGGAAGGAGGCACGGAGGATTTCTCATTCATCTGGGATGTTCAAAAACGGGTTTTAGGGCCTCCCCGGTGGCACAGCGGTTGAGCGCTGGGTTGCGAAGCTGCCCGCGGCCTCTGAGGCGCCGGTTCGATCCCCGGCTGCTCCCCGGCCACCTGAGGAGGGTCCCACATGGCGCGCAGACCTCTCCTGCCGCCCGCTGCTCCCCTCAGCAGTGTCCTTTGGTCCTTCTGCCTGCTCTGCTCCCCGCTCTGGCTCTGGTGATTCCTCTCACCCTCCTGTGCTTCTGACTGTGCCCAGTGCATGTATAAACAAAACAAACAAACAAATAAATGAATAAATAAAACATGCCTCTATAAAAAAAAAAATTAAAAACAAAAACGGATTTTAAAAATCACTCCACTATTTACTAAAAGTACTTATTTTTATAAGCAAAAATAAAATATTTTACTAAGTCAAAATCACTGCGATTCTGAAAAAAAGAATTCTGACAGTGAGTTTCACTGGCACAGTGGATGTCATTAAAACCTGCAGCTGCCAGTTTGGCAAAGATAAAGTCTAAGGTGCTAACGGAGAAGTAACAAAGAGTCAAATAAACTGACACTACACTTCAGGGTGGGAGTCAGCTACTTAGGCCCCGAAAAATTTTGGTTTTCACACATAGATGAATAAAATTTTGCTCTACATGAAAGGAGAAAGCAGACATCTCTGGACCATTTATATTCAGTGTCAATTCCAGAGACGAGAAAAAAAAAAATGTAGTTCAACAAATTTTTTTTTTTTTTTTTTTTTTGCTTATAGCATAAAACACTGAAGTAAGAATTTCAGTTGCAAAATGGTCTATTGAATAAAAGACAGTTCTGCCTTTTACTCCCACCTATTCAGTAAACATATTAAGAAAGACACTGAGGAAAATGCTTAGGAATGATTTCAGTCTGTGGCATAAGTTTTCAAAATTGCAAACTTTGTCTTTAACAAAGACAAATTGAATTCTCCACTCGGCAACAACGAATGGAAAGAACATATAAATTCTCTCTTCTAAAAATGAGCTTGAGGGATCAACCCAGAAACCCTACTTGACTTCGAATATTTGAACGACATCAATACCTTAGCCTACAGGACAGTTTTCAAAGCCTGGGTTATGGGCAATGTTTGAAACACACTTTATTGTGGAGATGTCATTATTTTACTAGAGGGTGCAGTAGAGAACAAACATCTGAATGATGAAGGAGAAGAACGGGGCATTGAGAGACCTTATTTTGGATGGACTAGGAGTCAGAATTCACATGGAAGCAGAAATTGCCATTTCAGAGCTATGGCCTATTTTTAAGTGTCTTCAAAGCAGAAAGACCTGGCGTGGAGCTTCCTGGTTCCTGCTAGTCCAAACCGGGAGACAGACCAGCGCACTGAGAGCGCCTCTGTGGTGCCGCGGGGAAACCAGAAGGCTCGTTTACTTTAGAAATCCAAAACCCAAACCGCAGGGACCCACATCTAAATCCAGTTTCTTAAACAAACTCTGACCAGGCTGCCAACAGGCAAAGGAAAAAGACAGACACTGTTTGAGAACTCCCAAACCCAAGCCAGCCGCGACGCTCGCTGTGGGCTGCAGACCCACACAGCTGTCCCATTGTGGGGGCACAGGCTGAGGGCGGGGGCGGGGGGGGGGGCTTGCCCCACCTGTCTTGAGCCTAAAGCAACACAGGAGTGACGAAGGGCATGTCATTCTTTTTCAAGTGTCTTGATTTTGCAGACAAGTTGTTGCAATCACAAGGGCACCTTCAATGCACAAAGTCTGAATCACCCACCAAAGCGATGGGCAACTGCATCCCTAACTGACACTTTCATACAAAGTGGCTCAAGGAAGGGGTACCCGGCCAACAGACCCGGTTTGTTCAGGGCAGGAGGTCTCTGGCTTACTTCCTCTCCTCCGGCATCTGAACGGTTAGAGGAGCGGGCAGGACCCCGGCCAGCACACGCCCACCCACTTCCACCCGGCCAGGCCAACCCCCACCCGTGCCAGCCCCACTTACTTGTATCTCAGAAACAGCCACTGGGCGACCCACAATCCAACGAGGATAATCCCATTTATTTCTGATACAGAAAACGCCCATTTCACCCGGTCGATGTAGTCGAAGAACTTGTCCGGGAGGGGCGGGCTGAGCTCCTTGGGGGGCACGCGCTCGTGCACCACGGTGATCATGACGGTGGTGAGCACCAGGTTGAAGAGCGCGTACACGAACGCGATGCCGGTCTTCCACCACTCCGGGGGGAACTTGTTCCGCAGCTCCGTGGGCATGGAAATGTGGATGTAGTCTGGGTACTTCTTGGGGCCCTTCCGCAGCCCATTGGGTAAGCTCTTGGCTTTGTCGTTGCCATTTTTGCCTTCCTCTTCCGCCAGCTCGGCGGGGCTGGTGTAAGTGTCCGCAGGGTGGCTGGCCTGGCTTTCCCTGTGTTCGTCGAGCTTCGCTGTCTCTATGACATCCATTGTCCCGTCTTCAGATCAACAACGAGGCGGCAGAGCGCTTGCTCTTGGTGGGGTCCTCCCTGCGGGCAGCTCAGCATGGACTCTGGGTGCCCCCCTGTCGGCGGGTGCAGGGCGCAGGCGGCGGCTGGGGCGCGGCGGGGCCTCCCATGCAGCTGCGCAGACGCCGCTCTCAGGCCCGGCGGCCGATGGCGTGTGCCCCGAAGATGCTGCTATCCCACCTGGAAGAACAAGAGAAAACAACGTTCGGGAAATGGGCTTGTCCGACTGGCAACCGTCCAAAATGGAAACATGATTAATCTAAGGAAACAAATACCAAAGCCATGTGCTTTCTGAATACATGGTCAGCACACAGCCAGAGCTGCTGGGATGGAGCTTATTTGTAAAGCATCGACTTGCTTTATCTTGGGATTCTTGTCTCCCTTTGAGCGAATGTCCATATAACTGGCAACATTCCTACTAGTCAAGTCCTCCTAAATGCCTTAAAAAAAAAAAAAGTCAAGACCCAACATTGCAAATACTGCGTCAAACACCATGACTTGTTGCTAACCATGAAGTCACAATAAGCTAGAACCTCCCGAGGGGTCACATCATTCCTCCCTCAGACTGCATCTTTTCTGTCCACCGTAAAGAATAAAAACTGGTGTCAGGTTAATGTGCATCCAGTAATTGTCACTCTCCACATTGCTCAACAGTTTTCTACTTTCTCATTAAAAAACTAGAGCCTTTCTAAGCAACCACTGCTCAGATTTGATCCAACAACGACATGTTCAGTATATTAAAGCCATGCTGCCTCAGTTTACCTTGTCCTAGCTCACAAATACACATCAAACACAAGGAAAGCTGACGGCCTTCAAAATAACCCCATGAAGAGATGCAGAAAGCCTCAGCTCTGTCTTACTCAGGTAACAAATCCTCCGAGTTACTGGAATGATTGAATAATTCACTACAAGTAACAGGCACGTTAGTAGCTAACAGCACATTGATGCAGCCACCACCGTGTCTTCCAGACAGCAGGAGCGGGAGGCTCCGCTGCACTTACCCACTGGACCACAGAGCCCTGGTGCCTCTGGGGTGAGCTCCCCGTTGGGCTCCCCAGCGCAAAGCCTTCTCACAGCACAGCCTGGCCGCCCAGCCTTTTATACTTGGCGCACACACGGCCCCAGCTGTTCTCAATTTGGGAAAGCAGTATTTTCATCCCGCAGTCACCCCAGCCACCTGCGGAGGCTTCCAACCTCGTCATTAGTCCCCACCCTGAGTCTGCCACACAGCTTCAGCTTGGTCTTTGCATTTTTAAGGTCTCCCTTGCTGGGAGACCTCAGGAAAATAGGAGGAGGAGAAACTCCACGGGGTGGCAGCTAAGTCTTTATTTAACCAAAAAAAAAAAAAAGGGGGGGGGACTAAAATGGCACAGTCACTATGTACATATTTGGCAATATCTGTGGGCTGTTAAGGATGGTAAATAGATGCACCACGAGGGTGTATGGCTGAGGGATGTGTCAAACAATTTAAAGGACTGGAAAAAACAAAACCAAAAACTAAAGACCCTGATCCCAACACTACCCCAGAGGGCTTGTGTCTCGTGGAAGAGACAGAGCTAAGTGGACCGTGTAGGGTAGGTAAAAGGTATCAGCCTTTTCTGCCCTCCCGCCATTAGGATGGATGAAGGATCCTTGCGGTCCTCAATGCATGCCTGATGGCAGGCATCTGGAGTAGGGTGTGGGCATAGGTAGATGGGATTCACCTGGGCTTTTAAGGGTGGCGTCACTGGGACGCCAGTAGAAGCCGAGGAGAAGCCGAAAGAGAAGCCGAGAAAGAAGCAGCAGAAGCCAAGAGAGAAGCAGAGCCATGAGAAGAGCAGAGAGAATGTGAGAGAAGGTCGGAGAGCCCAGAGTGAAGGCTTGCTGGGGGCTGCGAGGCCTGCCAGCCTCCCGGCCCCCTGGCCCCTCTACTTGCCATGTACATGGTAAATCCCAATAAAAGGCCTGCAAAAGCCACTGAGGACTCTGACTCCTCCTTTACCCGGTCTGCTGGATCATATAAAACCTGCACTGTGGTCCTGTCCTGACTACAGACCGGATGGAGCAGCCTGGGCCATTCACTGCACAGGCACAAGCTTAGGGTGACACTCAACATGTGTGCCCAGAGAGCGCTGCCTATTTCTGAAGAGATGAAGGCAAGAGGAAAGTGGGTCCGGAGAGAAACGGAGGGTGGAGATGGGCAGAGGCGGCGATGTCCCCAGCCCTAACAGCTTAGGGCAGGATTCAAAATACCAGGCCCCTTTGGCGGGACTTCTTGTTGCCCCCAGCACAAAGTGTGGGAAGACTAGACCCAAGAGGAGCCCCTGTGAACTATGCCCCCAAACTAACCCTCAACACCATGGGTCCCCACTGGCACTGGAGGCACCCCGCACTAGCTCAGCCATTGGCCGTCTCCCTGGGTCAGCGCTAGACTAGGCCGCTCAGAGCCTCTGGCCAGACGGTCATCTGAGTGCCCGCCAACTTGACCGCTCCACATCTGCCCCGAGCCCGGCGTCCGCAGGTCGTTGTGAAACCAGGTCCCACCAGCACACACACAGATGGTCTTTGCAAAGTTCCACCCAGTTCTAGAACATGGGACGTAGAACAGCGAAGACCCAATTCGTTACCTGTATTTATATTTGTTGTAAGACAAAGCACTCAGCCGCCACCTCACGGGAGGAGCGGGGATGGCTGAAACAATTAATCGTGAAGAGCTTCGTGCTCCCGGGGGGGAAGCGCGCTGAGAGTGCTAAGCCCGTTTATTGTCATTAGCGGCAGGATTGATATTTTCCTTGGGATTTCATTAGGGAGATTAAACAAAGCACGTTTGTCACGTGTCAGCGGGAGGCAACTTTTGTCACCTTGAGGACCTCTTAATGTATTCATTCCTGCGGTCATCCTTGCCTCTCGGCAGGTATCTTGGGTGAGTGACAACAGTCGCAACAGCCCTCTGGAGGGCTGACAAGACTGTTGGTTCATTTGTTTAGGGCACCACGCCAGAGCTCGAGGCAGAGAAGTTAACCTCTTCTAGGGTAAGTCTCTCGCGTGGCAAAGTGCTAGAGGTGACTCGAGATGATGTGTGCAGAGCTGAAGACCTTTGTAGAGGCACGTTCCTTTGGAAGCCAACTGCAAAATTTAAATTGTTAGTACAGTACCAATAGTGTTTTGCTGGGTTTTTTTTTTTTTTTGACTATGATTTATTCCAGAAGGAAGGTCTCCAAATAGGAAATGATGGCAAGTAAAACACAAGCGTGTAAAAGGAAAAGGCATCTGAAAAATTCAACATTCACTTGATTTTGAGGAGAGAAAATCTCCAGTAGTAGCAACAGATTTATCTACAGGCATGCTCTTTGGGTATGAAAATCACAATTTTTGGTGCAGTGAGGGTTCTCAGTAATATCTAGGGGTGGGAAGTCTTCTGTGGCTTGACTTTTCATCCCTAAAGAGTTTTAGACTTAGAGTCTATCATTTTGCTTCTGCCTCATTTAGATCACGTCCATTGCACTCTTACAGGTTTGATACGACAACATACTATGCTCGCACCATGCAGAGGAGATGAGCGTAGACAGGCTCGGGACGGGGCTGAGAAACGCCTGGCTGGCTCGATGTGTATGTCAGCCAGTTGTGTCTTTTTGGTGGTGAAGAAGACAAGCTGTACTAAATGTGCAAACAGCTTAAAAATGAAGGAAATGCTCCTAAGCGTCAATGTGGGCTTTATTGTTTAGAAAGATGTCGTCTGTTGACATTAAACACTGATCAAAGAAAATGTGTTTCTAGCTTGCAGATTGCAATTATGAATAAGCCTTCCATGTTGAGATTCAAGGCTTAAGAAAAATTTCATGCCCGTCATATTTCCAGAGACCTAGACCTCTTAGCTTTTCCTTATTAAGTCGTAGAGCTTAGAGAGACCTCTCCTTTGCAGGGTATTTCAATAAATCTGCCTTTTCTGTTCTTAAAAAATAAAAAGTCTTAGCGCTTAACTTGCTTGTAAGTCTTCCCACCTGAAATGGTTAAGTACTCGCCCTTACAGACAGCAGGGCGCCTGTGAGTCACTGGTCAGTCTATTTCAGAAGTGCCCACAAAATGTGTCAAATATTTTTACTTACAAGTTCTCAAAATTTGAGAAGAGCCACTACTTACCGAAAAGCGAGCAAGTGTATTTGTGAGGTGCTGTCCCAGCAAAAGTAACCAGGAAGTGTGGCTGCCACACTGCCTCTAGGCCTGCGTGCGGAAGGTGTGACAGCGCAGAGTACATACATAGGTGTGACAAGCTGCGGAACTGTCAGCTTGTAAGGTGGTTTGGTGGCAGTACTCTGAGAAGGGATTGGGGGAAAGAATTTTAATGAAAGGGTAGCACTGAAAAAGCAACGACTTCTAACCTTTGGGAGAGAGGATTAGGTGGCGCACACATATTTTGATTTCGACTGCTTACTTATCCCCCAGATTAACAAGGCAGACTAGGCAACATCAGCTCTGTCTCCAGAGGGGAGAAGAGAAAAAGATAGAGCCCTGACAGGGCTGCACGGGCTGCAGGTGGGAGCAGTCAGTGCCTGCAAATAAGCTGGGAGCTTTTTTCGTCTCCTTTCTTTTTCAAAGCACCATATTTGAATTTTTTTCTCAGTAAATATACAAAATCACTCTTCTCACGGTGTTACTAGCAAGCCAGAGGTGGCCAAAACATAATGCCTACTTTCATAAAATGAGGCCACGCCCTATAGAGTTTCCAGGAGAGGCTGGGAGGAGCAGGTGGCAGGAATCTTTTGCTCATTCATTCATTCCCCAGGGCCTGAGGAAGTACAAGTGAATTTTTCAGACAGATAAACATGGCCTCAAAGAGTTTGCACGCCACTAGAAAATGCCACAGGTAGAAGCAGAAGAGCTTAATACAGAATGTTGTAATTCAAATAACAGAGGTGAACTGATTAACTTGGGGAACAGAGGAAGGGCCCCCTAATCCCAGAGGGACTGGAGGGGCAGGGAGGACTGGGGTGGGATGATGGTCAGGAAAGGCTCCCTAGCAGAGCTGGCACCTGATTGAGTTGGTTTTTTTTGTTTGTTTGTGTGTTTGGTTGTGGGACCCTTGCCGGCGGCCGGGGAACGAACCGGCGCTGCAGAGGCTGCAGGCAGCCTCTCAGCCCAGCGCTCAACCTCTGCACCACCAGGGGAAGCCCACCTGATTGAGTTTTAAAGGCCTGTGGAAGACCAAGATGTGGGTCACACTTGGGGACACAGAGTCTGTGAGCGCAGCGACTTCAAGCACCTGGGGCTGAATTTGCCTTTGGGTGACCTGGCCCCTCACCAGGGCTGCGTGGTGGATGGAAGTGCAGAAGAGGCCGGGCGCAGGGGGCCAGGACCCATACCAGGGGTGTGGGTGCGCTAAGCTGGCCTACACTGGCCACCCCAGAGCCCGGAAGAGAGGTGGAAGCCAGCACCGTTTACAAGTCCCATCAACTGCTGCAAGACCGACTGTGTGGGAAGAGGGAGGAGCAGGTGCGAAGGATGACACTCAGGTTTCTAGCTGGGGGACAAGTAAGCGAGAGGGAGAACACAGGAGGAAAAGTGGCGGCTCTAGGGAGAAACACGTTAGATTTTCCACAGGGTGAGCTTACAGAACCCGCGGGTGACATTAGGTGGGTCAGCCCAGGGGGCAGGGATGAGAGTCTGAAGCTCATGTCAGAGGATACTCACACAGCCTCCATGTGACACCTGAGTGCAAAGCAGGCTGGAAATGGGGTGATGGAGATGTTCTGAAACTAGTTAGTGATGATCGCACAATCCCGTAAATTCACTAAAAATCATTTATAGTACCCTTAAAAGAAAAGAATTTTTTGGTACACATGCTGTCAGTTGGTTAATCTGTAAGTTTTTTCTAAAGAACCAGAACAGAAGGGCTCAGCTGTGCTGCCCACTAGGCCCCAGCCCACTGGCTCCTCACCCTGTGGCAGCCCCGCTGACCACTTCCACGGTGGTTCTGAAATGACACATATTACTACGTTTTCTACCAATAAGATCAGGACCAGCCAATGAAAAGCAAACTGTTTAACAAAATTTGTGTAAACTGTGCTCCAAAAATAAACTTGTAACTAAATAATATGAGGTGACAAAAAGCAGATGGGTTTCCTAACAAAATTCATCAAAATTGACCAAGATTTGGATTCAGATGTGGTGAAACGGATGGTCTGTTTTCTTTCTCACTAAAAAAAAGTGGTCACTTTAACTGGCAGGGCGATAACTTACTACATGTTGAAATGCATACTTATTTACACAGAGCAAATATTAGCTGTGCAAGCTTGGAAACAATAAATTGTGGGGCCACGAGTATTTCACAAGGAGAAATAAGTGAGCTGCAGTGCACAGAGCAGGCGAGGGGGTGGGACCCATGTCGGTGGCACCAGCAGTTTTGCGCTGTTTGACCATAAAATCCAGCAGGTCCTCCAGTAATGTAGGTCCATTCAGTGTGGCTTCCTCGCGATGTTGAGGAGGACAAAAAAAAAAACATGGGATGAAAATGATGTTATTTGAGGGCCTGCGTTTTTCACGGGTTGTTCTGCATAAAGTCGCAGCTTCTAAGAACTTATGAGGGTGTTAAGTGAGGACTTAGACAGACCTTCACGAACATTTGATTTGCAAAATGTTCCATAGCCTGTTTTAAATTTTGGCTTCTATTGCCTAGCTATTCGACATCTTGTGAGTGGCTGCAGAGGCCCAACGAGCAGATCTGGTGCCAGTATATTTTGGAAAGACAAGTAGCCGCCCTGGACTAGAAGCAGGACACTTCCTGCCTGTCCAGCAAGGAGAGAGGAATCTTTTTTTTTTTTTGGGGGGGGGGGGGCTTCTTTAATTAATCAATTTTTTTGAGGTCATGGTGGTTTACAACACTATACATGTTTTAGGGGTACAGGAGGGATTGGAAACTTAGAGAGGCAGAGTCCCAAGGAAGATAATTCAACAACAGAAAGTAAAAGGAGGGACAGGCGTGAGGGTGAAGGAACAGAGGAAAACCAAAGGATAAAGTGGGGGGAGGCAGGTGAGACAGAGGAGTGACATTAGGCAGGCAGACATGGGCCAAGCCACCAGGACCCCATAGCAGAAGAGGGCTGAAGACAAGGTCAAAGACAAGGGGATATCGAAAATATTCCTTTCAATAGACTGAATCAGAAGTTCTCAGTGCACGGGGCCTAGCGGTGGACACGTCTCCATTCTCCCCACCCCTACAACCCCCGCACCATGCTGGCTTATGCTTGCCCTAAAGCTGCCCCTCACCCACCTCCATTCCCAACAGTCTTGGAGATTATAAAGAATTTCTTCAGGGTGGGGTATAGGGGCTCTCCAGGCTTCTTCCTCCTGATGCAGGTGTTTTCCTCGGTCAAGTAGCAAGAACTAAGCTGGAATTTTCTACTCCCACCCATCCTTACTCTCCTACTGCCAGTGACACAGGAATGACCCATAGCCTCAGAGAATAAGCTGAGGGAGAACCATCTGTTCTGAGATGCTTATCTCCTACAGCTGGTGAGCAAAAGAGGCCTCCGATCATTTAAACAGACATTCGTCCATTTAATGACTGAAACCATAATTCTATCCACTTGTGAGGAACTGTACAGGGTAGATTTGGGTCACTAGGTCACCCCACGCCACCGCCATGGATACACCTGCCCTGGAACACCTGGCCGGACAGCAACAGCCAGAGATGGTCAGCACAAACACCCTGGGGCTCTAGCAGAAAGATGAGATCTAACTGCCTAGATCTAACCCACAGAGATGGTGAGCTGCCTCGACATTCCTAGCTTCCCATACCTAAGGACTGATTTCCTTTGTTTTTTATTTATTACTCTAAAGTAACAGAAGCCTGCACAGATGACCTATTGAAGAGGTTCCTAAGAACCATAGTAACTCATTCCATAAAGTATTTTTAAAAGTTATTTAAGTCTGACATTGAAGCTTATATTTCTCTCCTAAGAACAGCAGCTGGTCTAGGAAAGAGAAAAGCAGAAGCTAGGGCTCAGGGCCTAATACTCTACACCCCAACCGTAAAGCACTTCCTAAGTGGTAGAGATCTCATTCTAAGTCAGTAAACAGTTACAAAGTCAACAGTATATTTCCTCATTAACAGTCACAAACAGTCTTTCAGATTTGGAGGCATGATGTCTGATTACAGGAAAGCCATGATAAGAAATGAAGAGGAAAAAAACAGAACCTTAAAAATAACTTCATCATTCTCTAATAAAGCTCCTTTATTCCGTGCTCTGTGGAATACTTAGAAAATCCATGTCTTGATTTCGCTCCCATGTGGTGAGCAAACTGCATGCATATTTTATATGATTCCAAAAAATAAACTTGCATAAAATAATATAAACATATGACTCACATGGGTGTTTAAAATGACATCTTGCAACTTTGGTTGCTGTTTACTAGAGCGTGCCAGGAGCATATTTCCACTTTGAGTATTTGAGTGAAATCCCCTTTGAGCTAGACCTACAGAAAGGAGTTAAATCATCCTGTTTGAGTGCAGAGGGAAGGCAAGACTTGAGGAGAATCATTTCACAGGGTGCTTGTGGTTTCGTGGTTAAAGCAGAGGGCAGCTGCCCAAGAACAGGGAGCTCACTGATCTGCAGTGCAGCTGGCAAAATGTCACCAAGCTACCCTTTAACATAATTCCTTGTGAGGTCTGAAGTACAGAATGTGGCATTTTGGTATGCACTTAAAATACAATGGGCTACTGGTTATTACATTTCTGTTTAGTGCTCAGTGCTAGCAAAACAAGTTCAAGATCTAGTTGAATACAGCCTGAGAGATTTAGGGGAGTACTTCTTGGTAGCAAGAATTAAACACTGTAAAAGTGAGGACGAAGGTACCAGAATGTGCATCTTTTGCAGGTTATGTGCTTGTTGCTATTTATATGTGATGATGCAGAAGTGTGGGTAGCATGCTGACTAGACAATCTCTTGTGATATAAGAAGCAGAGCGTCACCTTCACTATCAGGAATGGAAAAATAGGCAAGGAAAGACTCCATGAAGATTGACAAAGGCCTGAATAAAATGTGCACTTCTCATTCTCTTATGCAAGCACAAAAAAGTTCCACAAAGGAAGTAACAGGATGTATTCCTCTCACATATGGTACATGCTGTTCTCAGCTTCTATTATTAAAAACAAACAAACATGGGGCTGTGTATGTTCTAGAATTGCTTTCGCACGACTGTATAATACTTCATTTCTTTCAAATGGCATGTGACTCTAAATGCAATACCGTCTCCAAAAACCATGAGGTCACTGTGTTTTGTTCTCGCTTCTCCCAGACTTTAAGTTGCTATATTGTTTTTAAATTAATTGTTAGTCTCTCAAAAGCACTTATTTCACCATGTTTCCAGTCTAGGCTTTGGCTTCTACAAATTATGGGTGATGATTTTTGCTTCCTAAATTTGGGTCTCTGAAGAGGGACCCTGATTCTCCCACACAAGGAATGGCACGCCTGGGAAAGAAGCAGCAAAAGAATAAATTGAAAGATTAAAATTCAGAATCTAACAATGTTATTTTAACAATTTTAAGGAATGCAAGTAACAGCTACCTGACAATAGCTTTCTTAAACTGTATCTATAAAACCATTGTCTACTGCATTTTCATTTATCCTAATAAAGGAAAAGAAAAGCTCTTGCCATGTTTCCATTTCTGTAATTTTCCTCATAAAGATTGCATATAAAAAAACTTTCACTTGAAGGAAATAAAGACCTTTGGTGTATACAATGTATATAAATACTCTCTGAAAAATAGTTGTGGTCTCAAGTATATGGCTATTCAGAGTGATTGCCGAAAAACATATGATCTGCTGGAGGAAAAGGAAAATATTCTAGAAAATCTCAATATCTTTAGCAAGAGCTAAAGATATAAAGTGATCCAAGAATATTCCACTGTGTCAAAACCTTTGAAGCACTTCTCTCTGAAAATAGGAAGAATAGCTCACTCAAAGCTTTATTTCCGCTGGCGACCAGTTGCTGGCTCAAAGTTGCAAAGCATCATTTCTGATAAGTAAGCGTGTCTTTCAGTGTCTTGTGTAGACATGTCCCAGTGTGGGATTTGAACACTCGACCACAAAGCATCGGTGGCTGGAGGTGTCAGAAAGCTCACAGCATGAGTGAGGGCACACCGCAGACTCTGGAAGGGCCTGAAGCCAATAGTCTACTTCCCTTAAGCAGAACTCCAGAGCAGGATACAGCACTTATTTTGTATTGCGTTGAAGAATATCATAACAGGGAAACTTAGTTCCAATATTCCCAAGCTGCACCTCCAAGAGATTAGAAAAAAAGGGGGAAAAAGCACTATATTTTTTTCAAGAAGTCAGTGTATGAACTGAAAAAAGGCCAAGTTCACTTTTGAGTATTGTATCAAGGTACTTTTAAGATTCCAATGCCAAGAAAATTGCCTGGTTTCAGCAATGTAAAGATGTGTATTCTTATGGAGAGGAAAAAGTCTGAAAAAAAAAAACCAAAAAACCCAAAATATACCACTGTTTGACCTTAAAAGGGATTTTCATTTTTTTCTTCACTTTTCGTTTATATTTTCTAATTTTCCACATTACTTATTCTTATAATCAGGCAAATGCTAATGACCATTTTAACTATAAAAGCATTAACAGAGTTAAAAAGGAGAATGTACTTCTGTTTTTAAAAAAGGTACTGTGTTTTCTACAATTCCAAGTGTGTAAATTATGCATGTATCGAGGTCAGAAAATAACACTAAAATATTAAACATAATGATTCCAGTGATGGGAGGGTGATATTTTTTCTCCTTTTTACATTCGTGTACAGCCTCCATTAAAAATACCTTCAGTATGGCACTTTGTAGCTGAAAATACCCGAAGCCATGTATGGTAAAGTTGCCACCACTGCCTTCGCAGAAGCATTTATTAACTGGAATGTCTATTTCACAGCTTTTCTCAAACTCAATAAACTGCAATTAAAAATAACACTTTAGAAAGTTGTATCTGGGACATGTCTGCATTATTGGCCCTGCTTGAGGAAGCCCAGTCACCTGGTACTGTTTAGAAGCAACAGCCCTAACGTGAAGGACACAAATTAGTTTTCACTTACAGTCAATTTTCAAAAGAAGACTTAATTGCTGACCTCATAAAATGTGCTGGAGAGCATTCCACCCTCTTCACTGTTTTGGAAGCATTTGACTAGGATAGGTATTAGATACTCTTAGAAGGTTTCATAGAATTCACTACTCAGCTACTAAAAATTATGAAATGGTATCTTTTGGGGAACAGTGGATGGCTCTTGACATGATGATGCTAAGTGAAGTCAGAAACTGAAAGACTGGTGCCAGGTGGTTCCACTTATCTGTGGAATATAAATAACCAAGGAACACATACTGGCAAAGCACGGCAAAAATAATTCTTAGACTCTTGTGAAAAAATATACTGACTCCCTGAGGGAATGGCACATAGTGTGGGGGAGGGTAAGTGAAGCATATGCACCTCTGGAGGTGTGAGAAACACCCCTAAGTTATACAGATGTGCAAATGCTGCAGTGCATGAAGTGAATCTTTTGCAGTGCTCATTTGCAAGAAAGGGGTGAACCCTGCTTTATAGAAATATCATTTTCATATACCGGATGCTGCTCAATATTTCACATAACAAAATTACTCATTTAAGATTTATTTATTTTTACACAAGAGCTGGGGTACAGGCCAGAGGCACAAGAAGGTGAGAGGATTCACCAGAGACAGAGTGGGGAACAGAACAGGCAGACGAACGGGAATACACTGCTGAGAGGAGCAGCAGGTGAGGCAGAAGAGGTCTGCCATGCCATGTGGGTAGCTCCCTGGCTGGCCGGGAAATGAACCCACGCTGCAGAGGCTGTGGACAGCTTCACAGCGCTGCACTCAAACCCGCTGCACCACCGGAGAGGCCCCAAAATGAGTCATGTATTTGGTGGTTTTTCCCGAACAAAACAAGCTGCCAAATAGCAGAGAATCAACCTGGACATAACCAGACAGCAAAGAGAAGTCAAAAATACAAATGCCCAAGCTGTCTTTGGCAAATATTGATCATTCATCTGTCTCACAAGCTATTTTAGTAAGCTTGTGCATTTAAAGCATTTTAAAAAACCCTTTTCCTGCTATTGTGGTAGATTTTTACTTTACTGTATTCATTGTCAGCTAATAGTTTCTGTCCGCTGCTGTCTATGACAATAAACTTTAACAAAACAACCTAAAATTACCAAAGTATTAAATAAAATATGGCTTTCAAAGGAGTATGTGTACCATACGCAAAAGCTACTTTTTTAAATTCAAAGAATGATTGGAAATGTTAATTTAAATCAGTTGGCAAAAACCCATTAAAATATTACCAAATAATAATCACAAGCCCCCCCATCCTAATTCCATATC
Source organism: Talpa occidentalis (assembly GCF_014898055.3). Taxonomy (NCBI): domain Eukaryota; kingdom Metazoa; phylum Chordata; class Mammalia; order Eulipotyphla; family Talpidae; genus Talpa; species Talpa occidentalis. The sequence goes on from NW_023601322.1 coordinate 97,549,221, forward strand.
TTCTTTTTAAATTTTACATTAGTGTTTTTCTACTGAATGTTGAGTTACATGTTATTTTTTTGAAGCCCTTACAAGACTTTACCTAAAGCTCCTGCATTCGCAAAAGATTATGGTTTTCAAAATCCAACTCTTCAGAATTGTTTGGCAATTACATTAATTTAAGTATTGTTTGGTCTCAGAAAAAATGTGGGGTTATATGTCAAATATTAGCTCACCACTGCCAGCTGCTGGATTTGGGAAAGCAGATATCAAATTTTAACTTATTATATAAGACATGCCGATCTATTACTATGTTGGGTGAATAGAGTACAAAGAGCTTTTGGTCGTCTCGCCAGGAATGTTCACACCAAGGCTTGTCGAAGAAGGGGGCATGAGGGAAAGGAAAGAGCTTAGGAGGAAAAGGAGGAGGGAGGTGGGAGGGAGGGAGTATGGAAGGATGGGTCTTTTGTTTTTATTTTTATTTATTTATGCATACAAGAACTGGGGTGTAGGCCAGAAGTGTGGGGGGTGAGAGGATTCACCAGAGACAGAGTGGGGAGCAGAACAGGCAGACTGACCAAACGCTGAGGGGAGCAGCAGGCGAGGCAGGAGAGGTCTGCCGCACCATGTGTACAGCTCCCTGGCTGGGAATCCAACTCAGGCCTCAGTGGCTCACAATAGCTTAATAGCAATGAGACTTAACCCCTGCACCACCAGGGAGGTCCATGGGTCTTTTGTTTTTAAAGTTTAGATTTTGATATTGCAAATAAGTGGTTCTGGACCCACAAGGCCGAAAAGACACTGTGGAACAAGATGGGACTAGTGCCATTATAACAATGTGTCATTTGTACCATAAAACACTATCTCACTATCATACAATGTTAGGTGAAGAAAGCAAGCTGCACAATGGTACAGACTGCACCATTTTTTGTGGAGAAAAACTGTGTTACATATGAAGAAATTACAAAGTTACTGCAGAGGGACTACTTACGTGGAACATCTATATTACCTTTTACCTTTCTGTACTGAAAGAATAAGTAGCATGTTTTGTGATCTACTACCTAAAAAGACAAGGACAATTACTCATTCAGCAATAGTCAGTGAGCATCTGCTGTGTGCCAGAGACTTTTGTAGGGATACAACCAAAGTAAGACACTGCCCTCAAGGAGTGGACGTTCTGCCAACGAGGACAAGGGTGCTAGGAAGAAACCTCAAACAGGCAGGCGACAGAGTAAGAAGAGGAGCAGAAGGCTGAGGAGGTAAAGGACATTTAAACATTTTACTGGACACTCACATCAGAAACACCTCTGAGCACCAGCATGTGGGAGGAATATGAAGAACACTTAGGTCCCAAACTGCAAGCCACAGTTACTGTCAACAGCTTCTAGAAACCTGTTCAGTCACAACTTTGTCGAACTCCAAGCGGATTCCATTGAAGATGCCCCCATATTTGAGTCCATGATGGCTGCTTGTGTGTTCCTTCTCGTTCCTAACACAGGAAAACGAGAGTGTGTGTCATATTCTAATGTGACGGGTCATAATGGACTATTATCTAACTGATCTCCCCTGTGCTGTCTTCTAAGAAATGTTTAATTCACAGGAGGCGCTTAAGAAAAGGTTAAAGATACAGCCGCATCAGCACAGGAAGAATAAAACCAGACACACTCTAGGGACAGGAAAAGTTGCAACTAGCAAATAGACTTATCAGGATTCAAAATTCAGTTTGATATTTGATGCAGAAATGTTATTATTTTTTAAACTAGGCAGGATAGAAACTAGAGAGAGAGAAAACTGTAAAAACTGCAAAAGCTATAAAAACCGTACTTTGAGATTAATGGAACAGAGTAACCAATCTCAAGATAAACATCCATCCAGGGTTGAACATGTAGGAACTGTTAGCTTCCCCGCTGACAGGACCATCGGGACAGTAAATGGAAGGTCAGCATAGAAGGCAGGATGATTTCTGGGCTTCTGCTGTGTGTGAAACTGGCTACGTCGGCAGCAGAAGGCAGGACCCCACACTCAATGGGACTCTCGTCAAGGGATCAGCCCCTCACCACCACCAGTTTCCAACCAGAAGCAGCTTCTATACACCAGTGAGCAACAAAGCAACCTTTATCAGTCAGAGAAGAGCCTGAAATACCATTTGGAGTTTAGCAGAATCATATACCAGACAAGGAAAAGAGCAAAGAGAACTCAAATGATGAGCATGGAGGGGGGTGGGAAGACTGGTTTTATACACATAGGTGCATGAATTAGTATGTGGAGATACGTTACATATAACTTAGGAAGTTTGGAAATTTAGGCTGTGTAGATAAAAATGAAAGTACAATATTTAAAAAGCAGAAGTCTTTAAAAAAAAATCCAGCTTTTAAAAATGCCAAGCTGCCTCTGGTCAGCAGTGGATAGAAATGAGTGAAGAGCGATCCTGCCCAGCCCAGCCCCCCACCTGCCCTCAGCATCAAGCTGTGCTCAGAGCTGCTTCCGGCAGGGAGGCAGGTTTAGAGAAACATGGGATGATTTCAACACTGGTCCAACCCTGAGCATCATGCCAAGAGGTCGTCGGGAAACACAAGTAACTCAATTAGCATCGGAAGCCAAAGGATGTCATTCCATATGGAGTCCTATTTCCATTGAATCAAATTTTCATTGATGACCCCACATAAATAAAAGTACCTGACTGAAAAACAGCCACCCTAGCGGTATTTTTAAACACATGGGTGATTAAAAATCTGCATGAAAAAAAACACAATAATAGCCTAAATGGAATTTTTGTTTTCTAATTTGGAATTTTTTGTTTGCTTGGGGTTTTGTTTGTTTGCTGTAGTCTGTAGCATAATCTGCAACAGGGAAGCTATTAAGGAGCAGGGAGTTCCCAAGCTTGTACTAAACAGTGCATCCATACTTTAGAGGCATATTTTAAGAACATCGAGGGATAAATTTAAAGGAAAGTGAACTCACCTCAGCGGCTAATGTAGAGTAAACAGAAGCAGCTCTCAGGGAAGCTCCAAACTCCCTCCTCTGCCCCTCTGCCACCCCCTCCCCCGTTCTGTCCATCTGGATCACCCAAGGACTGGACTCGGCTCTCTCTAGCACAGCTCAGGGACACATATCCTCACTTACAGAGGGCAGTGACTGGCCCAAACACAGCCACAGCCACAGCGAGATGTGAATGGGTGAAATCCACCCACTACAAGATATCTAAGAATATATATTTAATACAAGGAAAGCTGGTGTATAGTACCAGGAACAGCAGGCACTCCCGGCATTTTGTACAGAGTATGACAATGTGTTGTGAGAAAATGTGTGATAGAGAACAGCTCGCCACGGAGATTCAGTCACGACATACCCTGGGGGAGCCCCGGGTACCCCACCATGGCTGGGGGGATAACTGAGCAAGTACTTTATGCAGCTTCCTCCCTCTCCGGGTTTCTTTCCAGTCCATTTCCTGCTTTATAGTGTCTTTAAAGCCTTCAGATGGCTTCCAATGGCCAAAAGCCTACCACTCATTTTGACTTAAAACACTTATAATAGAAAATCTCAAACATGTTACATTGAAAATGGAGAGACAGTAGAGAAAACATCATGAGGCACAATGATTATGGGAAATCATTTCCATCTCTCCTCTACCCTGGATTTTGGGGAAGTAATCATAGATAATCTCATCTGTAAATATCTTAGTGATAAATACCTCTTTAAGATAAAAGGATCTCTCTACAAAACAAGACAGCTCCAGGACAAATTCTTACAGCAATCGAATGACCTAGGGCCGGGGACAGCTACCTCCACTCCCATGTCAGAAGAACCCGCCTTGGGGATCGGAGATACAGGCCAGCTCCTGGCTGCCGCCTCCCTGGACATGGTAGAGATGTTCCAGAGTCAACAGGGCACCCTAATGTCTCCTTAACTCACCTCCCCCAACTTCCCATTTATATTCACTTTCAGATACAGTGGGCAGGAATGTTCCAGAAAAGTAACCAAGAGCAGGTTTGGTGTGTTCTATTTAGGATGTGGGGGAGGAGAGCAGGGCCGCACTCCCTGTCTGTATTGGTGATGCCACCTTGCCAACTCAGGGAGACCAAGCAGACATGGCCCCAGGCCCCCATCTGGCTCAACCAGGGCTCTACCTTGCTTTCTATTTTGGGGGGGGGGGGTTTTACCTAAATCTTATCTGGTGCCATGGCTTAACATGTTTAAAAACTAATGGTGTGGTAGGGAAGCCCTGGGTTAGAAGAGATGGAATTCTCTCTCTTCATCCACAAAAGAGTCATGACTAGGCCTGGCATGTAATTTAGCAACCTCGGGTTTCATTTGTCTCGCTGAACACATGCTCATTATTTTACAGATGTCTAAGACTCTGTCTTATTAAAAAACACATCATTCCATAAAAAGAAAGCAAAGCTGTCTAACTGGTCTTAAGCAAGGTAAGTAAAAATCCTGTTTCTCACAGAAGGAAAAGCAGTCAGTACAGATTACTGACCAAGCGTGCACTAAGATTTGGATGTCCTAGTGTTTCCCCGCAGGGCTGAAGCACTGGGTCATAAGTCAATCCCCTCGAAGATCTAAAAATTTTTGCTCCTTTAACTTAGCAGATACAGATAATGGAAGGGTACAGGTCCCTCTGGTGCTGACAAGTGAAGTTCCTACAGCACCATGGCCTGCAAGGACACCCTTGCCCAGGGGGACGCACAGGATAACATCTGAAAAAGCTCTGAGCCTTCCTCTGCCATCACTGAGAGTCAAAGTCATCTCCGTGGTCCTGACTCTCTTCTGCCTTGACGTGCTCACATTCTCAATCAGGACCTGGTTAAGGGATTAGCCGCTGGTCTATTACAATAAAACCTATATGGGGTTTGCCTTATGCCTTTATTTCTTGTATGAGGTCAGAAATTCCATAGGCATATGAAAAGGGAAATCAAGTCAAGAAGGACTCATCCTCCAGGTCCCATGAACTAGTCAGTGATCCACTGGCCTAAGAAGATTTTTAGGGGGAGCCTGATGGAGCAGTCCCTTTTCTACAGTACTATACTCCATTAAATACGACCTTAGCAGAGAGCTCTTCATTTCTGGTTAACAGAAAATAAAAATCAGCAAGAAATATTAAGAAGGCACAGGGCCTCCCCGGTGGCACAGTAGGTTGAGTGCAGCGCTGTTAAGCTGTCTGCAGCCTATGCACCGCTGGTTCGATTCCCAGCCGGCCAGGGAGATAGCCACATGGCGTGGCAGACCTCTCCTGTCTCGCCCACTGCCCCCCTCAGCAGTGCTTTCTTTCTGTCCGTCTGCCTGTTCTGTTGCCCACTCTGTCTCTGGTGAATCCTCTCACCCTCCTGCGCCTCTGGCCTGTACCCTTGTATAAATAAATAAAATAAATAAATAGGGCCTCCCCGGTGGCGCAGCGGTTGAGCACTGGATTGCGAAGCTGCCCGCAGCCTCTGCAGCACCGGTTCAATCCCCGGCTGCTCCCCGGCCACCGGAGGAGGGTCCTGCATGGCGCGCAGACCTCTCCTGCCGCCCACTGCTCCCCTCAGCAGTGTACTTCGGTCCTTCTGCCTGCTCTGCTCCCCGCTCTGGCTCTGGTGAATTCTCTCACCCTCCCGCGCTTCTGACTGTACCCAGTGCATGTATAAACAAAACAAACAAACAAATAAATAAATCTTTAAAAATAAAATTAAATAAATAAATAAAATCTCTTGTATAAATATGTAAAATTAAAAAAAAAAAGGAAGACACTAAAAGGAAAAAAAGTAATCCTGTGAGGTCAAAATGAAAGGTCATATCTGATGAAGCAAGGGATGGTTCACTACAAGCAAGGTAAACAACAGACAGTTATTGGGGGGGGGGGCAACAGGCCTGCACAAGAGACTTCAGAGAATTGAGTTATTTTCTATTGTACTGAGCAACCATTATATACACGGTTGCAGGGCCAAAGTCAGAAGTAATATAATGCAAATTGTAGACTATGTTTAAATACTATTTAAAACAGCTTTTCTAAACTATTTAAATTTGAGAAGTAAGATTCCATGTCATCTGAAATTTTGCATATCTTGATTTAAAGAGGTAAATTATCCTGTCAGCATTAAGGTTTAAAGGGTCAAGACTAGATTTCTCTGGAAACAGATGAGCAGTTCTATATTTGATTTTTACCCCTTCTGAGTATTTGCCAGCTTTAACCTCACACATCACACAAGCATTCTGAGTCAAATAGCTGGAAAAACAGCTGGTTAGGTATTAGAAGTTTCTTAATTCAAATAACAAGTTCCTACTTTAAAAATTTTTGTAACAAAATAAGTTTATTTGAATCATTCGAAGGAATACTTATGGCTTCTTTTGTTTTTGATTTTTGTTTTTATTTTTTTTTATGAGAATTTTTTTAAAAGATTTATTTTTTTATTTATACAAGAACTGGTGTACAGGCCAGATGTGGAGGAGGGTGAGAGGACTAACCAGAGACAGAGCAGGGAACAGAATAGGCAGACTGACGAAATACACTGCTGAGGGGAGCAGCGGGTGAGACAGGAGAGGTCTGTGCACCATGTGGGATTCTTGCCAGCCGCCTGGGATCGAACCAGCACTGCAGAGGCTGCAGACAGCTTCACAGAGCTGTGCTCAACCTGCTGCATCACCAGGGGAGGCCCTAATGGCTTCTTTAGGTAGTGCAAATACGTTATGCTGCTTCAGTAATTTCTTATGAATGATGGTCTATACAGTTTTCGATCAAGTAACAAAGATTCGTGATGAATGATTGAGAATCTAACTTCATTAGAAAACTCTAGCTTCTTTATACAACAAGCCAAAGTTAAAGCATTCCCCCCACATCAACATTCTCCACTTAGAAAGTCATTCAAAGTCTAAGGCTGCATAGAAAACAGGACTTCCAGCTTCTGTGCTTAACTCAGGGAAGCACTGTGTGTCTGTGTGTGCATGTGCTGGGTGGGGGTGGGCATCAGGAAAAGGTCAGAGAGGGGTTCTCTTCTTATTCTGACAGAGATTGCAAAGTCCCCATCAGTCACTAGGCTATTCTTTGCAAGTCCAGATGTCTGTGCTTCTTCAACAGAAGGGCATCTTGTACTCAGGTTGTACCACGAAAAAAGTTTAAACAAACCATCAGGGTTAGCCCCCAGAGAGCCACTACCGTCTCCCCCTATTCTTCTTGACTTTACAGTAGCGCCTTTTTGGGGAAACAGACTCCCTGTCCTCTCGCCCTCTGTGAAGCAGAGAGACCTTGCAAGCTTGGGAGAAGACAGCTCCAGCCCCACTGGCTCTGCACTCCTGGCAGCTCAGAAGTCACTCCAGGGTCCCACCAGCCCGCGGGCCCAGCTGCCCGCTCTGCGGCCCAACCCCACGCAACTGCACACACTGAGCCTTCCTCCAAAAATACATTCAAGGGAAGTAAGAGCCTTTAAAAGATGAGATTGGGATGGAAAACCCCACCTTTTCTCCTGGCTGCTTCTTTGGGGCTCAGTCCAGCAAGGGCTGGAACAGTTGCTGCCTCCAAGGGGCTGGGCCACGTGCAGGATCAGCAGGACCACTGGGTCCATGCAGGTCTGGGTAGTGAGGCTGTGCCCAGCCAAGCATTGGGTCTGTGGGAGGTGCAAGACCCTCGGTCACCCTTCTTGTTCTGCAATCAATGAGGCTTCTGTGTGATCAGGGTCCCCAGAGTGCTGAAATTTCACTCGACTTACCCTGCGATTTACTTCGGGTTGTGTTTTTTTAATCATCTATCTTATTTTTTAAAATGGGATCCAACATAAGGTACTAGGAAATAGGGAAGCACAAAACCCAGACAGCTTCAGTCCTCTGGGTCATCTGATCACAGATACCCCCAAACCCTCCAAGCAACCTCCAAAATTATATCCACCCCCTCTACATCATCCTGACACCACTTTTCAACATACGAATAATTTTCAAGGTAGGTAAAGCTGAAAACCCTTGAATGGCTCTTCAAGGATATGATTATTTGTTATAATTGCAGTTCTCAAATGTTAGAGAAAAAAACAAGGTGAATCACTGAAAAATTCTCTGCCATCTTTGGGTTTTGTTTCTTCAGAAGTTGCTGTCCCTCCTTAGGGGGCTGCCTGGGGGCTGGAGGGCATGATAACAGGTACCCAAGTTTATGGTAACAGACAAGGGAGTTCCCAAATGTACTCCCGTAGGGTGGACACCAGTGTCATCTCTGTCCGAGGCATGAGGACATGAAAGCTAGACCCCTAAGTCAGTGGGCAGAGGAGGGTCCAGAACCCAGATCTGGCTTCAGAGTTCAGCTGTTATCACCAGCCTATGTTGTCATTTTCTAAGATCTTGGTCTATTTTTATAATAAGGAGTGAACTTTTTTTTTCTTTCTCATGGATTTCCTCTCATGAGGTCCTCTGTGGAGAGATTCAAGTTTTCCCTCCCTCCCCACACACTCCCCTTGCTCTCCCCCTGCGGCCCCACAGCAGTCATAGCTGCCAGCAGGTAACGGTCTGTTTGCTTTGTGAGGTAATTTCTTCCAAATATTAGCCAGCCCCACCTTCTGACACCCAGCTCGGATCACCTGTTGCCTTCAGCGGCCCTGTGTATGTTTACCCGGCTCCCTGGTGACGAGAGAAGGACATTTCCTGGAAATAGTGTGGGTGGACAGCTCACTGTGGTGAGGTGTTTAGTATCTGAATCACTCCTGTTGCCTAGTAACCTGTTAGGCAGGAGGAAGGTGACTCAGGCACAGGTACAGTCAGATGCAGACAGATGTTTATCCAGCACGACCTCCTCCATGTCAGATCTGCAGTTCAACTCGACCTCGCACCTGCCCAGTTAGCAGAGACTCTGAAGTTCTTTTCAAGTCAGGGAATTACAAAGGCACCCAGTGGTCCTAGGATCAACAGATCCCTCTCACAGGGTTTTCCTTTTGCGTTCTGGAGAAAATATTCAAGATCAAAAGGAATGATGGGCTTCTTAAACAAACACATGAGCTGGAATGAGATGCCTGCCAGCCCCGTAATTCTCTCATGAATTCACAGTTAATGTAACATGTTCCTAAAAAGCACTGAGTCACTAACTCTGACCTCACAGTGAAAGAATTCTTTCCAGGCACTAGAAGGTTGACTCAGCTGGTGGGTCACACTTGAGGCCAGAAGAGCTGGCACATGCATCCACAGACTATCTTTTCACCAGAACAGTGAGCGCAATTATCAAAGGCCTCAGAACCAAGGGGGCTCACCCTCAAATGCCACCATGAACATAAACAGATGTCACAGTTGGTCTGAGGCCACCTCGCTGACCTCTGTCTTCAAATTTAAGTTAGCAGACTGCCTCGTTCAGTCCAGAATCCAAATCCAAAAATCCAGGTGGCGACACTCTGGGCCAGCATTTCATGTATATTCTCCACCTGTCAGTACTAGTCCCCTAATATTTTATGGAGGTAACATTTTTCCTAGTTACTTCTATTCATTTAATAGTCAAAAGAGGAAAAGTGGTTTAAAAACCACCACACACAAGGACACATGCCAGATAATGGGATTTGGGGGTCCTTCTTTTCAGTTCTGCCTGCTAATAGACACAGTAAGACACCTAAGACCATGCTTAAGTATTTCATTGTGCTGGAATGTCCTTATCCTAAATTTACTTCCTGCTTGTGGACAGAAGGATTCAAATGTAGTTTCTAAAGTTTTCTTTCTTCATTTCACCAAATAATATCCATCCTAACATGGTATGTCTGATACCTGTACTATTAAAAGTCTAATAAATGATGTATATTATACTTTGCTCTGGACAGCTATTGAAGGGTGTACCTCACAAAGATTTTTGTCTTAAACATGTTAAAATTTTGTCACCTTCAAAACATTTTCGTGTTAAAAGCAGGTGTAGTTGGGGGGATGTCTTTCGTGTAGAAGAGTTCTTGAAGTCCATTAGACAAATGCCAGAGCACACGGAAGAAAAGAGGGCTCTCGTTACCTAGAACTGGCTGACTGTGGGTTACACTGCAAGCAATATGGAGTTTTCTCCAAAGTATGATTAAGTCCTTAACCATGTCTAAGCATGTTGTCCCGCCTTGGAGTTCCCAGTTGACAGATCTGCTGGGTTTCTGTTTGTAATTAGGAAGCGATTCAGATTCCTGCTGGAATTTAGCCTTGGGACATGAAACTGCCACCAGGAAGTTTAGAATTCAAGCTCATGAATCTGCTACTGACTACCTGTTTCAGTTAACAGAAGACGATAGGGGTCTCCATGCTGTGAATGAAGATGTCTGTTATTCAGCCTCGTCTGTGATGGTGGCACAGTATCCTGTACAGTTGTGCTGAGAGCTGAACTGTTACTAATTCTGTCTCATCTTAAATCCTTATTTAACCTTCAACTGGATTTCTGAATGTCTGTTATGACCAAGCAAACCAGAAAGACCTGGTCCCTGCCCTCTGACCTGACAGTCTTGTTGGGGAAACTGTAGTACAGGGAGACAGATGTTGGGAGTTATAATCCATATGGCCATGTTGCCAAGGAAACCCCCGCTCCTCCCTCCATGTTCAGAGGGTCAGCAAAAGCTTCTTGGGAGAAAGGGCCTCACTACATAGGTCTGAAGGAGGAAGAGGGCTGGGGTGTGGTGACCAAAGGCAGAGGGAAGAGTGAATGCAAAGGCCTGTGGGTGGAAACAGAAGGGCAGTCGGAAGGATGGGCTGGCTCCCAAAGAGCCCAGCAAGGTCTATGGTCTTTAGAGTGTGCCTCCAAGACAGTGGGGTCAGGAAGCGACATGCTCAGTTTTGTGTTTTGTTTTGATTTCTGACACTTAGAAACCAAGATGAGTTCATAAGAAAATGATCGGTTCATCCCCATGCCTGAGAATAAATACATGTATGTAGCTCATGTAACCATTTCCTGTAGCGTCAGCGAGAGGTTACCATATGACCCAAGCAAGCAGAGCAGGGCGTAGAACAGCCTATGAAGACACATGACCTGAATTCAAATTCTAGTTCTACCACCCACTGGCCAATCACTTAACTCTGGGCAAGTCACTTAAACCCTCTGTCTCAAGGTAAGGTTGACAGCAGATATCTCATAAGGCCTCCATGAAAACTAAAACAGGATGCTATATGAAAAACACTAGGAGCAGTGGTTGCCATGGTGTCATTCAATCATAATTGCTATCATCAAAAATAAACTGCTCAGTCATAAGCATTAAAAAATGATTGCTCTGAATTACACATAATATTCTTAAACAATCAGTATGAATACTTCTCTTCAGAAGCCACCTAATTGCATTAGGAAAAACAGGTTAAACAAATGTACCTGCTGAACATTTTTCATCAGTTTTCCTTTTGAATACTCAAAAATTTTAAATGGAATGTTAAGTGAGTAAATGAAGCAAGCTTTCTTTTCATCTTTGTCACTTATGTCCTGTTGCGACAAAGATCTGTCATCTTAAGCAAAGTTTCTAGAAATACTTGCTTGCAGACAAACTTTGAATCAGAGTATAGTTAGAAATCAGAGCATCTAAACTAAAATTCTGTGGCCATGAAGTCAAAGGAATTTGAGTAAATCCATTTACCCAACAGTCAAAGTAGAGGAGATTAAAGCAAGAATCTTTCCGAGCCTCAATGTAGACATTGAGAGAACCCAGGACCCAGTGTGGATTCAGCACGGAACAGAAACCCCCAGGGCCTAGTGCCTTCCTGCTGTGTCTGTATGCTAGATGGAAGTGCCAAGTCACTGCCCAGAAACCTGAGGGATGACATGTTTGACAACAGCACACAGACGACAATTCAAAATACAACGTCAAAGATGACTTAATCACATGCTAAAAATATGTACCTACTCACCACTACCCCTGTGGGTGTCAGAGCACTAAAATGCCTCAGGGGAGACTGGGCAGGCATCCAGGACCACTGCCCATTAGATGACTTGGCAAGAGGACTCACAGGACCCACAGGAAGTCATACTGTAACAGGGTGGTCCCCAGGAAAAAAGGAAATTCCAGGTTCCCTGCCCTACCCAAGGAAGGGTGGAGCTGAGCAGGGAGAGGAGAAGCAGCAGAAGAGACTGGAAAGGAAGGAAGCAGGATGGAGAGCCAGAAGGTGACCTGGAGGAGGAACATGGAGCAAAGACACTTGAAGAAACTGTGCTTGCCTTTTGGTCGTGGACCACTTGAAACTGATGTGGGTGAGAGATCCACAGGGAGGATAACAATGGCGGTTTTTGTCTTGATTTTGATTTTGCTCTTTTCCTCCCAGACTTGTCTGGTTGTTTCTGATCCTTTCCTGTGGGTCCCCACTGAAAGGTGCTTTAGGCTTGTGGCAGGCTTTCGGGCCTTGCTCTGGGCCTATCCTGTCTGGGTGGACTTTTACCCACGAGGGGACGGGTAACTTTGGGTGCTGGATTTAGAAACTATATTCTTTGCCTCTACTGTATTGTTTACTAATTGTATTAAAGTTCCTTTTCATTAAAGTCTCATATGGTTTGTGTTGATGCAGCGGATGGCAGAACCCATTTAGAATAGGCAGGTTTGCAGGGTCTGGTGTGCCCTCTCCCTGCCCTGTAACTGTTCCCACGGCTATGACTTGTGAGAGCACAGGACACAAAGCAAAATCTGCAAAGCAAAAAGGCACAAATAAAGTCAGGAGGAGACCAATATGTTTCCTAGGACACCTTCCTCGATGAATCATACAGATTGTGCCGAATTTTCTCAGCCAGGAGTTGTGACAACACCTGTGGAAAGGTGCCTACCAGAAAATCGTATTAGAGACTTGGCATCTAGGGTTTTTATTGGGATTGGTCACAGAGGAAGCTTCTGCTAGGCATGTATCCAAATTCTACACTCCTCAAATGCAAGCAGGTCTTCAACAGAAACCATATTGTTTGCACACAGTTCATGCACAGGGAACCCTGTGATCAGGGAATGTGGGAACACTCCCCAAGTCTAGGTTCCCAGGAGCCACCACCCAAAAGCTAACTTAGCCAGAAGGCCTTTCCACAGACAGCAGGCTAAGGGCTACAGTGAACTCACTTTACTCATTTTTCTGATCTCAACTAGGCAGACAACAGGCCCGAACTATAGGAGAGGAGCCTTATCTGAGCACTTATCGGCGGCACTTTTTCTTCCATTTGTGTTTTAAAAAGTTACATTTGAGGGCCTCCCTGATGGCACAGTGGGTTGAGAGCAGCGCTGCGAAGCTGTCCGCAGCCTCTGCAGCACTGTGAAGCTGTCTGCAGGCTCTGCAGTGTGGGTTCGATCGCAGCCGGCTGGAGAGATACCCACGTGGCGCGGCAGACCTCTCCTGTCTTGCCCGCTGTTCCCCTCAGCAGTGTACTTCAGTCAGTCTGCCTGTTCTGTTCCCCACTCTGCCTCTGGTGAGCCCTCTCCCCCTCCCACACATCTGGCCTGTACCCGGTTCTTGTGTGCATAAATAAATAATAACTAAATCTTTTAAAAAAGTAAAATGCTACATTTGAACACAGATATAACACTGTCTTATTTTAGACTGCTACAGAACAGAATAGGAGTGCCTTTATGGTGCCTTTCTGAAACAAAAAGTTGATTGGTAGTCTTGCTGACTTTTCTGAGCATTTTCTTTTGGAAAATATCACTGAAAAGTTTGAACAAATTGTACTCCTACATTGAAACTACTGTGAGAAACAATTCAACCTAACAGATTACAAAGAATCCAGACCCAGGTCATGGCTTTCCTGGAAAGTTCCTAGCAGGGTCGAGAGTAAGAAACCCGGCTCTGGGATCATTTGACAAGATAGCCGTCCAACCAACCCACACTCGCACCTTAGGCCCTGCGATTCTTTTTTTTTTTTTTAATAAGTGCCCAGCAATTCTACTTTACAAATTATACAGATACAATTGTGGACATGCGGAACAACCTATGTTCAAAGTGATTTATGGCAGCATTGTTTAAGAGCAAAGGATTGGCCGCAACCCAAGGAGCCATCAATAGGTCACTATTTAAATGGTGGTACATCCATACAATGGACCACTCTGTAACTGCTGAGGGAGGAAAAAGAATGAGGAAGCCTTTTAGTACCCTGAGTTGTTAATCCCTCCTACATAGATCTGGAGCAAAACATACATAGCCCAGAAGCACAGTTTGTGATCTTTTACTTTAACAGGAGACAAAAAGGAATACCAATTCATATTCCTATTTGCTTGTTTGTGCAAAGAGAAACTCTGGACGGATGGATTAGATGCTGAACAGAGGCTGGGAGGCAGATGGTGGAGGCATAACTTGGGCAGAATCTGTGAACCTGAAAAATTGTATTAAAATGTTATTCTTGAAACAACATCTTTCTTTTCTAATCCAAGTTAGCAACCTGGCACCTTGCTCCTGTTTTCTGTTCAATATTCTTCTCTGTTTTTGCAGAGATTAAGCTAGAACGTAAGATGAATTTTCTTCTTTCCCAAATCATGTTCCAGCTCTCTCCTAGGAGTCCTGTCTGTCTCAAGGGGGGGTCTCCAGGATACCCCAAAATGACTTAAGTTGCTCATGCTTCCTCTCTCATTTGTTATCTGATTCAATTTGGCAGATTCTTGACAGTAAGAACATTGTTTTGTTTTTTTGCCTTTTTTTGCAAGACTGAAAAGAGCACCTGGCACACAGAAATCATGCAGCAAGACAAGAATGCTTTACCCAGGGGGGAGGTTTCCTGGGGGTTGAACATTCAGAGATAGTCATCATTTCCTGTATTGGCCCAATCCAGGCATTCTATCCCTACCAACATTCCTAATTATTCAGAATGTTATAGAAGACAAACAACCCTATAGTATGCTGGGCAGAACGATGACTCTTCAAAAACCACAGACATCGATTTCTAATTAATTTGGGATTACATAAAGTGCTTTAAGGGAAACCCCACACTAATGAGAAACGAGGGGAAGAACGGCTGGCTATCTCCAGCATGAAAGGAGCCCCTGGCAAGCAGTCCCCAGCTGCAGAGAAGAGGGCGCACCTTCGACATTAAAAATGCCACTGCTATTTTTATTTTTAAGAACAAAATTAGCCTGGAAATTAAATTCAAATGAGTCTAGACAAGGAATTGGGTTTCACAAAGTCACACACAGAGGAGAGCACTGACCTCCCCCTCAGGGGTTGGCGATGCACGTGACTAGTCAAGCTCTGCCACTTGGTGGAAATAACTATAAAAGCAGAATGGCCTTGCTGGGAACAAGCTCAGGGAGGCTGCCGCACAGGGGGTGCGTGCACTGATGTTTCTTTGAAGATTTTTATCGAACTTTCCATAAGGCTGGGGCGGCAGGTCCTGAGGGCTGACTTGGGGTAGTCGTGGTACGGGGAGGAAACGCAGGTGTTCCCACTGCTTCTCTTGCTGTCCCGCAGAACCGCCATTTGGTGAGTGAGGAACACCACTCATTGAGGCAGCTTGAAATCTAAGACTCTCCTGAAGATAAAATTGCGATGGTCAGAGTTAAGGCATTTCTGAAATGTCTTAACTGGCAAAGAAAAGATAACAGAGAAGCAGTAGGCCAAGTGGCACAGGGAGTTCCAGAACTCCATCTGTAGCTGTGGCGCCAAGGCTCCCACCTGGCCCTGGTGGTGGTCTGCACGCTCAGTGTCATCCAGTCCTTTCTGCCAAGACAAACGGCCAGAGGATGGCCGCTCTAAGAGGGAGGAAAGGGACAGGTCAAACAAGCAGGAAGCCATGCGGCTGTTCTGTGGGTTTCCCTGCAGGGGAGCAGGCCTCCCTGTGTTGTCCCCTGGAAGGGTCCGCACGATAATAGTGGCTCTAGCAGGTACCGAGGTTTCAGGAGGAGAAAACAACCTAGCCATTCTTCCACCTACATTTACTCAGTCACGAGTCACTTGATAACCCAGCTTCCTTCTGAGAAATGCACTGTTAGGTGAGTTTGCGGCAGTAGAAAGTCATAGTGTCCTCACTCACACCTACGTGGATCAGCCTTCCGCACACCTGGGCAGCTGGGGGAGCCCCGGGACCCAGTGCTGTACACACAGCCTGTCCTTGACAAACATCCTTCTGCAGCCATGGCTGTCCCTGCCAGCGTCACCTCACGTGGAAACATACAAGGAGACTGGTAAACGCCAATGCACAGGCGGCCACAGTCAGCACAGCTGACGTGGCCAATGTAAAGCTGCTACCAGAGCCTCTCCAGAGCCTGAGGAATGCGACTGAGGATGAACTAATAATGCAGGTAGGGGCAGCCATGGAAGATGAGCTCCACAAGACTCTAAGCCAAAAGAGCAGCCGACTCAAAGGCCCTGGGGTAGGAATGTGTCAGACAGGTGGAAAGGATGAGAAGGCAAGCATTCCTGCAGCACTGTCAGGAATAGGGGGGTGCAGAGGCCAGGGCACTGAGGGCCTGCAGGCCAGGCAGGGTGACAGCCCCCACACAGGGCAGAGCTGGGGTCCTGGAAACTAGGCAGCTGTGTGTTTACAATCTGTGTGCCCTCACACAAGATGGTACAGGATAGGATTCCTTCTGGATACATATAGCTGCGGCAATCTTCTATGGATGTTTTTAATGGACTTTATTTTTTAAGAGCACTTTTGGGTTCATAGCAAATTTAAGTAGAAGGCACAGAGACTTCCCATGTGTCTCCTGCCCCCACACACGGGCAGGCGCCGCCATTATCAATGCCCTCCACAGAGTGAATCTACACGGACACGTCATTTTCACCCACAGCTGATACGAGATTTCACTCTTGGGACTGTACATTCTACGGGTTTGGAGAAATATCAATGACATGCATCCACCACACGGAATAGCTTCATGTCCTGAAAATCCTCTGTGTTCCTCCTGTTCATTTCTCTGTTCCCTATTTCACTGGATTTTAAATACCTGGAATTTGACTTGTGGGTGGAAGTACAATACACACCACTTTCCAGAAGTCTATAGTTGATACACTATTATATAAAGATCCCAAGAATACAGCCTGATATCCTCCCCTCCACCCGTCTCTCATACAAGGGACTGAGTAGTTGATAGATGTACTTTTTAATCGCCTAACAAATTTTATTAACATCTATGTTTACCAATTACAAGATACACTCTAGTCTGCAACCTCCAGCTAGTCTTCAATGGGATCCCACTTTCACCAAAACACTCACTGTTGGAAGCCACCCAAGAACAGATGTGTCACTCCTTGAATGTACCCAAGATAAATTAAAACACTAATCCACACTAAATCTTGTACACAAATGGCTACTGCAGCATTATTCGTGCAAACAGCAGGAACTCCCTGGTGGTGAAGGCGGTTGATCGTAACACTGTGAAGCTGTCCGCAGCCTCTGCAGTGCCGGTTCAATCCCTGCCAGCCTCGGAGCAACCCACATGGTGCAACAGACCTCTCCTGTCTTGCCCTCTGCGCCCCTTAGCAGTGTATTTCAGTCAGTCTGCCTGTTCTGCTTCCTGCTCTGTCTCTGATGAATCCTCTCACCCTCCCGCACATCTGGCCTGTACCCCAGCTCTTGTATAAATAAAATAAATCTTAAAAAAAAAAAAAAACAGCAGAAAGAATCCAAATGCCCATAAACCCAGGAAGGGCTAATCAAAACACGCGGTGTCCACAGAACACACTAGCCCCTGGCCAGAGAGAGTCAGGAGGCAGTGGATGAGCCCAAGGCCTGCCGCCAAAGGGAGAGACAGCCCCAAGCGAGCCCGGGTACTCTGGTCCCATTTACATGAAGTGGGCAGAAGAGGCGCATGCGCACAGATGGGACTCTTGTGGTTGCCACACTGGGGGGTGAGGGGGCGGGGAGTGAACACCAATGGGGATGGGCTTGCCTTTTGGGGTGATTATAAATGTACTAAATCAGATAGAGGGAGACAGACGCACACCTCTGTGAATATACGAAGAACCACTGAGTTGTACTCTAAAGGGTGACTTTTATGGTACCTGAATTATATCTCAATTAAGCCATCATAAAAGAACAAAGATGTGTGTGAGGTGCCCTCTGGAAACAGAGATTAAGGGGGGCACGAGGCTGTGTGAGGTGAGGTCCCGAGTGGAGGGAAGTGACTGACATCTCGGAAGCCTTGGGAGACCGCACACTTGTGCTGACCACCACTCCTTACAACAGGCAACCAGCCACACAACCTAAGTGCCCCACAGCAGAGGGTGGGTGAAGATGTGGTATGGGCACAGAATGGAATACTGCTCTGCTATGGAAAAAAGATAAACTGTTGCCATTTGTGGCAACATAGATGGAGCTGGAGGGGATTGCACCAAGTGGAATAAGGTAGAAGGAGAAAGACAAATAATTTCCCTTGTATGTGGAATATAAAGAAACCAAACAAAGGGTCAGATAAAGCCAAACTAAGAACTAAGCCTAGAAAGCTGACTGTAGAACTGAGGAGAAGGGGGAGGGGGCACAGTGCCCTATGCTGGTGCCCTTCGGGTGTCTTGGTGATGGGTGTGGGGCGATAACACCTGAAGCGGGGAATCCTATACTTCTAAAATGTAAACAGTGACGCAAACCAATGGCATCTCAATTTTTAAAGTCATGCTGATCGTTCCACAAGCTTTCTGTACCCATCCTGACACGATGTCATGTTGAGAAATGACTCATTTTAACAGTGTCACAGAGGTTTGTGGTTTATCTTAGTTTCCAGCAATAGATCCTTTGAATTGCTGTGTGAGGGATGATGCTGATTCAGACTATGGTGAATGTGGGCCAGGGGTTCCTGCTCACAGCTCTCCTGAGTGAATAGTGTTTTAACCATCTGCTTCTGTAGGTAATTGGCCTGATACTTGACCCGTGCCTCAGTTTCCCTATTATAAGCGGGGAAAACAATACTGGCTTCATAGGGTTTTTACGAGGATCAACATATTTAATGCTTATAAAGGGCTCAGAAGCAATAGCTGGCACACAGTATCGCTGGGGAGGATCGTCCTCTTCCCTGCCAGGGTCTGTAGGATTAGAAAATCACCAAAAGGACACAAGAGAGATTAGCAAGAGAAAAGACAGACTTTGGATGCCCACAAGGCCCATACCTAGAATCATGGCACCAACATCTACTCATTCCAGTGAGGCATAGAGTCCCCAGAAATGAGGCCATGAGTTCAGGTAGAAACACATCACAAAGAACGCTGCCACTGATGGAAAAAAGGCATTTTGCAAAGGACCGCCACAAAGAAGACACAGTTCCTGTTTTTAGGGAGGTAGATCGTTAGGCAAAAGACATTCTTTCTGACCTTTGATTTCTTTCAATAGAAAATCATCAGCTTGTCACCCAGGCATACCCCAGCAAAGACAAAAGAGAACAGGGAGAGCAGAGGGACCAGGTGAGTCTTACACAGTGACTAAAACTAGAGTGTACATTAGGCTCACAGGTCCTTGGAGAAGGAAAGAGAGCAGAAACATAATCTCCAAAACTCGGGGGGAAAGTGTGGACATTGGGAGAAGGGGAGCGGGCACCCTGTGGTGCTGGGGCGGGGGGGGGGGAATGGGGGGCGAGGTAGACTGCCGGACAGTCATTCGGCCCCGTGATGCTCATGGGGGGTCAGAGCACAGCCAGCAGCAAAGGCCAGGTAGGTGTCACGTGATGCCACATGATGGCCTTCCACGGCGTCCCTCAGTAAACCCCAAAGCCGAACCCTCGTGTCTTGGTAGGAAGCCAAGGCCCTGGGATAGAAATAGCAGGCCTGCCGCTGTGCCCCAGAAGCCCGCGGCACCAGCAATCCCTCCCTTGCTCTACTTCCCTCAGCGCTGAGAGGAGCGAGGAGGAGCAGGCCCAGGTGTGTGGCAGGGGTTCTCCAGCAGCAGGGGGGCAGCCTGAAGGCTGCTGCATGAAGACACGGGGTAACCCGTGTTGTCGGAAGCACCTGCTCTGCTGTCTGACGAGCTGCGGAGAGTCGGTGCCTGGCAGGAGGGCAGCCCATACCGTCTCTGGGGGAGAAGCAACTGGGAAGGTCACTCCCATCTGTCACTGTCATGTCCACCTTGGAGTTGGTGGAGCTGTTCCAACGTACAAAAGCTCTTGTGGTTAAGGCACACTGCACTGAGCTGGAAACGAGCTCCATTTTTATTTTTACAGACTAGTTATTAGAGAGCGAACCTTGGCGAGGAAAGGCCTCTGTTCCCTCAGGTATTCCTGCACTGCCGGTGGGAGGCACCCAGGGTCTGGGGAGCGAGCAGATACCCCAGCCTACTCCTCCACAGGAAAGCATGCTGTCCTTTGGGCTGATTACTGAGAAGAATGTTAAGCACAGCATTACAGTTGCTCACCAGCAATGGCAATATATTGTTGTTGTGATACCTGCATGGCCTTCCTAAAGCCACCACAGCAAGCAGGAAGAGCGTTCCCCTGCAGTCCACAGGCACGAAACACGGCCTCCTGCGAGGAAGGAGAGGGGCCGGCACGGGCGCGGGCCCCTACCAGTCTTTTAGGAAAGACTTCGGGCCCTTCATCTGTCCCACACTCCCCTGTACTTCTCCTTCATCAGAACAGCTTGCATATTTCAATGACTTAGTCAGTTATTGCTAAGATTCACTTATCTCTTTTCTGTTCGGCAGTAAACTGCATGAAGGAAGAGCCCACATGTGGGGTTTCTGCTGTCCTTTTGGCACGCAGCCCACGGGGAATGGCCACCGAGCCACTCCCTCCTTATAAGACAGCCAGCTGGGCTCGCGAGAGTCCCGACGAGGGCCTTAGAAGCCAGATAATGAAGCTGCTGTGGCCCTCCTACCAGGGGGCAGGGAGGGAGCATTTTAATGGAGTGAACACCGCACGGTTGACACCGCGAAGGTTTCAGAAGCAGAGCCCTTGGGTGTGCCTTAGCAGATCTGAATGAGACAGAGAGGGAGGTAGGGAGGAAAGAGCACACATTTAGATGGGGGACTTTTAAGAGTAAAACTGTATTATGAGAATTCAAATAGTGTTTTCCAATTATAGACTCTTAAAAGATCTTCAAAGGTCACTCCACCCTTCCCTCTGCCTAACACAGAGTGAACGCAAAGCCAGAGAGGAAGACTGAAGAAGAGATTTAAAAGCCCTGCCCCCCCCCCCCTGCCCCAACCTCTACTCTCTACGGGTTTTCTGTGAGGGCTTCCATAGGAAAACAATCTCCACTCTAGTTCTTTCCTTCATGGTACAAACTTCTTATCGCTACATCCAAACTCCTTACAGGAAAAGTCATAAAGCTATGACAAGAAGGTCACGTAGTCACCTCAGAGTGGAATTTAATTTAAAGAAATGTTTTCAGGCCTCCTCCAAGGAAAGAAAATAACCCTTCAGACCTGAACACTGAACGTGAAAAGTGCTTCACCAAAGGAGGTGTCACCAAAGAAACCTTACCAAGTCAAAAAGTGAGATGACAGTCCCACAGATGAAACAGGCTTAAAAATAAATAAATAAAACATACACACAAGTAACAAGACAAAACCGCCAGGCTGTTCTCCAGTACTATGTTACAAGTACCCTAAGAATGTAAACAAAGCCTTAGCTCTCCATCTCTGAAAAACTGGAAACTAGAAGGGTCTAACCAGAAGGGACTGTTTCTCAATTGCAGTGAGTGTTTCCAAAGTGATACTGAAATAAATCTTTGCCATGTTTAGTGGAGAATGTCAAGAGATTTCGATATAGTCATGACTTTTATGACTATCAAACAGTGACCCAGCTTTTTAAAAGTTGCATTTATAAACAAATTTTGGGAAAAGGATGCAAGCTGCTAACAGGTGATAGATTTCTAGAGGAATCGAATGTTCCTTTTGCTTAACCAGCCTAAAACTTCCTACAATAAACATAAGTTTTATTCATAGTTTCAAAGTTAAAGAGAAAGGATCAGGCAAAAACCTCAACCCAAAATTCCAAATATCTGCCACCGTTCAATAGTCTCTTTTAAGAAGTTTATTATGACAAGCACATAGACTGTTTAATAGGACTGTGTACTATGGATAAAAATAGTACACCTCATTTTTTTAAAATTTTGGTCACTATGTGTGGGGTGAGCAAATAAAAATATTCTATCCTGAAACTTAGACATTTTCTTTTCAGCAAGATGCCACTTGTGCTGATGTGCCACCAAGAAGCTAAGGGGCCTACCTTTCCCCTTAAACAGCACATAATTACACGGTTCAAAAAAATAACATCAAATGCATATGTGTACTATAATCCCTGCTCTTGCTCAAAGAAAATCCTGTCTTTGGAAATAAAAATAAATAGAGAGGTAAAAATGACACAGATAAATAGGAATTAAGAGGGAAAAAAAAAAACAAACCGGGTAGATGGTATTAGAAAGAAGTTACCAGAGAGCATTCACCTCAAGTCAGAGAGAGAGGGCGTTTGTTGGGAGGCAGCCTAATTCCTCAGAAGACACAGAAGTGTCATCAAAAACCACAAAGGACCTCTGAGTAGCATAACAGTGAATTCTAAGGACACCCGAGTTGTTTAGCTGGAAGGCAACACCTCAGCTCTTGCCCAGGAACTATCCTTAAGATGCCCAGCATGGCAAACCTCTGGGCTCTGTACCTATTCCCTCAAGTTTTATTTCTCTCTCGCCTAACTTTCTGTTGTCCTTGCTATTAAAATTTCTAAGAGGTTGTTTAGTCTCTGCATTAGTTATCAGCAGTTTGCTTCTCTTGGCAGAAACGTATTTTAAAAAGCATTACTTGGTTTGCCTTGTGCATCCCTACCCATCTCAGAACTTCTCACCCAACAGGTTTCTAACTTTCCTCTCCAGCAATCTCAAAGCGAATGACACACTGGCATATTTGCATAAGCTGCTAATTTACACAGCAAGTGCTTCTGTTAAGTCTTGGAGAAGGATGATGTTCAGGAAACAAAATGTGAGCCAAGAAAGTAAACTCGAAATGAAAAAAATCAAGCAACAAGAATAACCAGCAAAGAGGAAGAAGAAAGAAAGTAGAAGTGAAATGATAAGCATGCAAGTAGAAGGTTGTGTAACTGAACCTTGAGCAAGATGAAAGAAGATGAGGCAAAGTGCCTCGAGGCCATTTGGGGGGTAGGTGCTAGAGGCCCTGTCAGTGAAATCTGAGGTACAAGCTAGGCTCTGCCCGGCTGTCACAAAATGGACAGTGATGCTGACCAGGTCCATCCATCAGCCACAGGCTTTTACCTGGGGCTTCTAAGTCACGCACAGTCTGTGCCTATACCTCAGGTGCAGGAAGGAAAAGCTGCAGGAGTAAACACGATGGATATCATTATTAATGCCCATGCCACACTCTCTCACACATTTATAGTATTGTCCACAGCGCTGGATATCTTGCGTGCCACCTTGATCTCAGAATACAGCACCTTCAAGCGGAGGATATAGTTTAGGACATGAACAAAGAATGAGGTTCCCTGCCTGCCTCCCTAAAGAATCTGAAGCTTGCCACAGGGAAAAGAAAGGAATGGTTCTTACTCATCCCTGCAGAAAGGTCTACAGATAGCAAATAATCTCAGTGTTTCATGACATTCCTAACAAACAAAAACAACGTGTAGAGGAAATACAAGCAAATATACTCTCTCCAGTATACGTTTTTTTCACGGTATTCTGGGTAAAGGGCAATAATACAGAAGTTGGTGAGCCACTCTTACTAAGAGCAGTGGGAAATATGAAGACAAGAAGTAAAAAAAGCTTTTGGGGGGGGTAGAACATGGGCAAAATATATATATTGTTTCAGTCAGGAGACCTAGTTTTAATATGGCTCCCATGTTGCTAATTGTGATCTTTAAAAAGTCACTTTAACACGCCCAGCAGGCAGAAAATCAGTAAGGACATAGTTAAACTCGGCAATCCCATCACCAATCAACCGGATAAAATGGACACAGTGGACTACTTCACCCAGCAGTAGCGAAACACACATTCTTCTGAAGCGAACATGAATATTCACCAAGATATACCCCACTCTGGGCCATCGTACAAACTTTACCCAACTTTAGAGAAGTCATATAATGTCTCCTCTCAGACCTCAATGAAATTAAACAAGAAATCAGTAACAGAAAGACAGCAGAAAATCCCCAAATAGGGCCTCCCCGGTGGCGCAGCGGTTGAGCGCTGGGTTGTGAAGCAGCCCGCAGCCTCTGCAGCGCCGGTTTGATCCCGGCTGCTCCCCGGCCACCAGAGGAGGGTCCCACATGGAGTGCAGGCCTTTCCTGGTGCCCGCTGCTCCCCTCCCGCCCGCTGCTCCCCTCAGCAGTGTACTTCAGTCCTTCTGCCTGCTCTGCTCCCCGCTCTGGCTCTGGTGAATTTTCTCACCCTCCCGCGCTTCTGACTGTACCCAGTGCTTGTATAAATAAATAAATAAATCTTAAAATATATATATATATATATAAAAAAAAAGAAAAGAAAATCCCCAAATACTTGGAGATTCAACCACACACTTCTCATTAACATGTGGTTTAATGAACAAAAATCTCCAGAAAAATGATTTTTAATTAAATGAAATGAAAACACAGTTTACAAAATTTGTGGGTGCAGCAAAAGCAGTACTTAAGGGGAATTTTATGGTAGTGACTATACCTATTGAAGAAGATATGAAATCACTAAGTTTATACCTTAGGAAACTAGACAAAGAAGAGCAAATTAAACCCAAAGTAAATAGGAGAAAAGAAATAATATGAAATTAGAGCATAAATCAATGAAATGGAAAACAGGAAATCAAGAGAAAAATCAATGAAACCAAAAGCTGTGTTTTTGAAAAGATCAATGACAGGCATTGGCCTTCGACAGGCTAACCAAGAGACCAGAGAGAGAGAGAGAGAGAGAACACACTATCAAACCCAAAACAAGACAGGGCATTCAGAGGATGATAAAGGAATAGAATGAGCAACTTTATGACCACAGATTTGATAACCTAGTGAAACAGACCAATCTCTTAAAAGACACAATATGCCAAAACTCACACAAGGAACAGACGATTTGAATAGGCTTATCTTTATAAAATAACTTGGATCAACAGCTAACAACTTGCTAAATTAGAAAGTGCATGGCCAGATGAATTCCCGGTGCATTCTACCGGACATTTCAATTATAGTATATGTGCTGCCGAAGCGAGCACACTACCGTATATTTCAGGAAGGCATTATAGCTATTCTCTATAGTCTCTTTCACAAGAGAGAAGAGGAGGGATTATTTCCTAATATATTCCAGGAGGCCAGTATACCTAATCTTCAAGCCAGACAAAAACATTACAAGAAAACTACAGATCAGTATCTCTCATGACTACAGATGGAAAAATTCTCAGTAAAATATCAACAAGCTGAGTCCAAAAATGAGTAAAAAGAATTATATACTAATACTCAGTGAAATTTACAGCAGGTATGAAAAAGTTGATTAAACGTTTGATAATGAATTGTTACCCAACACATCAACATACTCATATCAGTAAACATAGAAAAAGCATCTGCAAAATCATAAGAAAAACTTTCATAAGAAAAACTTTCAATTAAGAAGAAGGGGGACTTCCTCAACTTGATAAACAACACCTGCAAGAAAACCTGCCACTGATGTCATACCTGATTTTGTGAAGCTTAACTTCTACAATTAAGATCAAGAAGACCTGAGGGCCTCCCTGGTGGTGTAAGGGGTCAAGACACAACCCATGAAGCTGTCTGCAGCCTCTGCAGCACGAGTTCAATCCCCAGCCAGCCAGGGAGCAAACCACATGGCACAGCAGACCTCTCCTGACTCTCCCGCTGCTTCCCTTAGTAGTGTATTTCACTCTGCCTGCTCTGTTCTCCGCTCTGTCTCTGGTGAATCCTCTCACCCCCACCCACACACACCTCTTGCCTGTACCCCAGCTCTTGTATGCATAAATAAATAAATCTTTTTTTTAAAGATTTATTTATTTATTTGTTTGTTTGTTCATTTATTTATTTATTTATTTATTTATACAAGCACTGGGTACAGTCAGAAGCACGGGAGGGTGAAAGAATTCACCAGAGCCAGAGCGGGGAACAGAACAGGCAGACCTACGAGATACACTGCTGAGGGGAGCAGCAGGCGGCAGGAGGGGTCTGCGCGCCATGTGGGACCCTCGCCGGCAGCTGGGGATCGAACCGGCGCTGCAGAGGCTGCGGGCAGCTTCGCAGCCCAGTGCTCAACTGCTGCGTCACCAGGGGAGGCCCAATAAATAAATCTTAAAAAAAAAAAAAAAGATCAAGGAGACCTGACCTTGGAGGAGATGAAGGCAGGTCAGTACGTAGTGATCAGCCACAGACAATAGGCATGGCAGCAATCTGGACGCCAGACTCAGTGGACATCCCCAGGCTGGCATGTGACAGGAGAGACAGGAGCAGTCCACAAAACTCTACCAAGGGATGCCCGGACCTCCCAGATGCCTAAGTGAATCCACCACTCTTTCCCTTTCACTGCAATGAACCAGAACCGGAATAGGAGAACCACCCCCCCCCCCCCAAAAAAAAAAGGGAAAGAAAGAAAGAAAAGAAAAGAAGAAAGGCAGGATCAGGAACAAAGGAAGGATCTTCCCTCTCACCACTGCTTTGTAATAACAAGCTGGAAACCCAAGCCACTACAATAAGATGAAGAAATGAAAGTTTGCGGATTTGCAGGAATTAACATTGTCTTTGTTGGTGACATGATAGGCTATATAGAAAACCTGAGAAAGACTCTCAGAATAACTTCTGGAACTAATAAGAAATTATAACAAGGTTGCAAGATACAAAGGTTAATATACAAAAGTCCTTTACAATCACTTTCCTTTATACCAGCAATGAACAAGTGGAAATTTAAATGTGAAGCATACTATTTATATTAACAGCCCCATCAAATATTAAATACTTAGATAGAAAGTGAATAAAATCAATACATAAGACCTATATGGGGATATCTACAACATTCTAGTGAATGATATCAAAACACAAAGATACTCCATATTAATGAATAGGAAGACTCAATTTTATCAAGAAGTCAGTTCTTCCCACACATAACCATATATTCAATGCAATACCAATAAAACCTGCACAATTTGTGGGTCTCAACAAACTGATTATACAGTTTATAAGGAGAGGCAAAGGTCTGCGATGGCCAAGTCTGTTTTGAAGGAGAATAAAAAAGTCAGAGGGCTGACACTACCAGACGTCAAGGCTTACTACACAGCCACAGTCATCCAGTCTACTGCTGGTGAGACTCAAAATACGTCAATGCAACAGAACCAGGGAGCTTGGAAATATACCCACATAAATAAAGTCAACTGATCTCTGACAAATGAATAAAGACAATATCTTAAAGATAGTCTTTTCAATAAACGGTACTGGAATAACCGGTCATCCACATGTAAAACATGAAGCTAAACACTGAACTTACACCTTTCACAAACATGAACTTAAAATATCCTAGATCTAAATGTAACATTCAGAACTATAAAACTCCTTTTAGATAATGGAGTAGGAAAATTAATTGTCCCTAGGTATGGAGATGACCTTTTAGATACAACATGATCCATGAAAGAAATAATAAGTCAGAGTTCAAAATAAAAAACTTGCACGCTGTCAAAAGAATAAGATAAGGAAGAAAAGAAGAGCGAGGTGGAAGATGTCAAAAGAATAAAAGCACAAGCCACAGACTGGGGAAAATATTTTCAGAAGACATATCTGATCAAAGATTCTTACAAAAGCTATACAAAGAACTCTTGACCCTCAATAAAAAGAAAACAAAGAACCAAATTAATACACGGCCTTCTTCACTAAACAGGTCTTCACCAAAGAAGACATACAGATGGCAAGTAAGCAAATGAAATGATGTTTCACATCCACATGTCTCAGGGAAATACAAATTAACACAATAGTGAGGGCCTCCCCAGTGGCGGAACAGGTTGAGTGCAGTGCTGTGAAGCTGTCCGCAGCCTCTGCAGCGTGGGTTCAATTCCCGGCCAGCCAGGGAGATTCCCACATGGCGCAGCAGACCTCTCCTGTCTCGCCCGCTGCTCCTCTCATTAGTGTCTTTGGTCTGTCTGCCTGTTCCGCTCCCTACTCTGTCTCTGATGAATCCTCTCACCCTCTCGCGCTTCTGGCCTGTACCCCAGTTCTTATATAAAATAAATAAATCTTAAAAAAAAATAAAAACTATGGGGCCTCCCCTGGTGGCACAGCGGTTGAGCACTGGGCTGCAAAGCTGCTGCAGCCTCTGAAGCACCGGTTCGATACCCGGCCGCTGGCGAGGGTCCCACATGGCGCGCAGACTTCTCCTGCCGCACCCGCTGCTCCCCTCAGCAGTGTACTTCGGTCCTTCTGCCTGTTCTGCTCCTCGCTCTGGCTTTGGTGAATTCTCTCACCCTCCCGCGCTTCTGACTGTACCCAGTGCTTGTATAAATAAATAAATCTTATAAAAAATTAAAAATTAAATTAAATTAAAATTTAAACAATAGTGAGACACCATCTCACTCAGCAGAGTGGTCAAAATGCAGAGCAATGCCAAAGCAAAACGATACGGCTACAGTCTGGGGGCTTCTCACTAAACAGAACATGTTTAAACACGTGGTGCACACACGCACTTACAGCAATCCTAACCCAGAGGATGTGGGATATTTTCTCCTGCCAAGGCCCTCTTAGGTTAGAGGGAGACCCTCAACCCTGTGGGGCCCAAAGCTCCACCTCCAACTCCCCCTCGAAGTCCCAGTTCTGCTCCTGCTGTTGTGTGTTGACAGTTGCTTCCATGGCGATCCGCAGCTGACACCACCCTCCCCTACTTCCCCTTCCAGCATTCACTTAGTGACTATTAGTAACAATTGTGGTTTATAAACAATAATTTAATAATAAATCTTGGCTCCTCAGACAGTTAGATCTGCTCAATTAAAGATTCCATCCACACTCTAAATCTCATTTAAATGAATAAAAAAGTTTTGGAGGATAAGTGATTCCAAAATGCATTTTGTCAATTTTTTCTTCTTCCTGAGGGACCAAGGGATCATGGTGGAAGGGATCAAAGGATACTTAAAATTCAAAAACAGCTAAGTAATTATTTGTATGAAAAAGTGAGTCAGGGGCCTCCCCTGGTGGCGCAGGCAGTTGAACGCCGTGCTGTGAAGCTGTCCGCAGCTTCTGCAGTGCCAGTTCGATCCCAACTGGCCAGCGAGGGTCCCACATGGCACGGCATACCTCTCCTGTCGCGCCCGCTGCTCCCCTCAGCAGTGTACTTCGTCAGTCTGCCTGTTCTGTTCCCCACTCTGTCTCTGGTGAGTCCTCTCACCCTTCCACGAATCTGGCCTGTACCCTGGTTCTTGTATAAATAAATAAATAAATCTTTAAAAAAAGAAAAGAAAAAGAAAAAGTGAGTCGGTAGTCAACCTTAGGGCTATTTGACAAATTGCATTTTAGAAGAGAGATTTAAGTACATTGTTTAAAACCAAAAAAGCCTCAATCTCATTTTCTTCAATGATGACGCAGAGTTGGGGAGAGGGTCCTTGTGCCTGTGCCCGTGGGGAATAAGAACAGAAATGAAGCTCAGGGAGTAACCTGCTATTGCCTTTGTCTTTTTACTAAGCCATTTAGGAAGGACTTTTACCAATGTCCTCCTCCTGGCAGTTTCCTCAGTGGCTTGGGAAAGACAACTGACTGGACAAAAGGACAACAAAATAAAAAAGACAGAAAGGTGGAGAGAAAGTATGTGAAGCCATCAGGAAAAAAAAAAAAAAAAAAAAAAAGATGAGGAGAAAGTGGGCTTAGGTGGTTACACTCCTAGAAAAATAAACTTGAAAAAAAAGGAAGGATCTAGGTGTAAGTATCGATAGAACTGAGTAACAAGCCATCAACACCACAGAACTACCTCATGTGCCTCAGAGTACACCTCTGGACTTCACTGAGGCAGAACCTCCAACTGCAAGACAGTTGTTTAAGTCAGATCCACTGCTGTCTCCCAAGATCGTTTGCCAGGTAGGTAGAACCCGCTGGACCCACAGTTGGCTTTCTCTCCTACAGGGATACTCAGATGCAGAGATAAGTATTCTGGTTAAAGCTTCCTTCACCGGATTTCCCTGCATGCTTGCCACCTAATGAATGCCACATGAATTAGCCTTGACAACCCCCTATCCATTAGATGCAGATAGCTGGGCGCTGGTGAGAATCTCCATGACAAAGAGCAGTTCTCTCACCCCTTAACTCCCTTCTCTTAAAAGGGGAGCTAGTAATCCCTTTACTAGTCTCCTCTACCCTAGCTCACTTTTCCTCTTTGGAGGCAACGTGCTGCCTCTATGCACAGGTGCACTCATTAATCCCATTTTCCCTTTGGGTTCTGGGAGAGGCATCCTTGTCAAGACTTCCACCCAGCTGCAGAGAAGTCCCAAAAGAGCCCACGCAGTCCAGCTCGAATGAAGCGCTGAGCATGCCCGCATCTCCAGGCTTCCCTGGAGGCCCTGAGCCCTCCTCCTGGCAGTCACCCTAGCCCTGAACCCCATCCCAACCAGCATGTGGGCAAATGGCCCTGGACTAAACTAAAGGGGCCGATGAGTGCCAACCTTGCGAGGAACCTTAGTCTCCTCTTGTTCGTATAAGGCTGGGTGAGCGGCTTCCTGAAGGAGCTTGCAGGCGCCACCTCCAGTGCTTCCACGGAAGGGAAAAGCAAGCTTCGCTGCTCACTGAGAACTCATACCACTGCTGGCCCTGCTGAGGAACTTGAAGGCTACTCGGTCAAACCCAATAAAATCCCATTTGTGACTTCCCCAAAATAAGCCCCACAAACAGTAAGTGACAGAGAATGATTTCCCAACAACAAAATTGGACCGAAGGGTTGGAAAAATGATTTGTGGCCTTCCAAACAGCATGAAAACATCACTGGTAAAAAGGGAACAGTTACGAAAAACCTGTCTAAAAAGGCAGTAATAGCTAAAAACAGAAAAAGGGCGGGGAGGGGGCTGAGAACAAAGAGGAAACCAGAGAGGGCTTGCTATTTGCCGTACATGTACCTTACAGTAGCAACACATGCAGTAAGCTGTGAACCCTCAGTTTCGCTGGAAAAAGTAAAAGAAGATATCCAGACATGTGCATATGCGTGCGTCTATAATCCACCCACGCGTCCATGCTTATACATGTAGATTTAAACAAAACTACATAAAAGACTTCATCTCCTCAGTCCTCCACCACACGTGGTATTGAATCAGGGTGCCCATGTGCGCCGACACTGGACCACGCTGGCCGTGGCGAGAGGGGGCTCGGGAGCTGGGACACAGGGTCACCTCCGGCACGATGAACAGGTCTTCGGAAACAGCGAGATTTCCCAAAGAGCAGATGAACAATGTTAAAATGCATTTCTTTCAAAAAGTGGAAAAAAAAAAAAAAGACTTGAAGAGATCAATGTTAGAAGACGAAGTCACAAATGACTGGTCCACATGGGCGACAACCACGTAAACAGGCTCCACATCCCAGGACGTGTGGCCAAGTGGTAAGACCGGGAGTTCATGACTAAGAGGTCTGGGCGCTCGAGGGGCCCGTGTTCCGCAAACGAGAAAGGGAAAGGCTTCCTTTGCAAGGACATCAGCCCACCCCTCGGAGGCATGTCCACACCTCCCTGCAAAACCACTTGGTTACTTTTGTTACCAAGAAACGCTGGCACAAAGATTTCTGTCCTCCTCTTGCTTCTGTTCTCCCACCTAAAGGAATAACCCTCCGTTATTAGCAATATGCTATCTCCACAGCAACGACTACAATCGGGGAGCTGCAACGGGGGGGACAACGAAGTGGGAACCAAGTGATAGCAGCAGTGGTGAAGGAAAAGTGCTCCTTCCACCTAGGCTTGGTGGAAACAATCACCAAGGGGGGGAAATACGGGTAAACTTGCTCAAAAACACCCCTTTTCAGGCTGCTACAGTCTGTTGCTGCTTGGCTTTAGGACACCGACGCCATGGGATGATGAAAAGCTTCAAAAATGGTGCGCTGTATGGAGTATGGGCAGAGGACCTCACCGCGGGGCTCAGAGGCGGCTGCGGAGCTGGGTAAGGAGTGATTTCTACACGAGGGCCCCCGAAGAAAGCAGAGGGGCAACTGAGAAGACTAGGGGGAGGGGTGTCCTGGGAAAACACACCCTTGGCCTAGCCGGACCGTGGCTGCAGAAGGGCCCTGGGTTCCACAAGCCACTCTGCCTGTGGCAACACAGGGCTAAACACCACAGACAAAAGAGCAGTATCCAGAATTCTCAGGCCACTAAATCAGAAAGCTCATATTGAGTCTCTGCATCATGAGACTTGGTGTTAGCAAACACCAAGAAAAAATAAAAAAGATTAACCTTGGCTCTAGAGATGAGTCTAGAAGAAACATAATTTCAAAAGAAAATCGTGTAACATGGTGGTCCACGGAGAGAGAAAGGCCTAATACACTAGACCAAAGAAGTGGGCAGTGCATGGGGGGCACATGGGCAGTGCACGGGGATGGGGTGAAGGAAGGCGAGAGAGGGAAGCTCTGTGCAGGGGATGCTGGCGGTCAAGGCTTCTAAGACTGCTGGACAAGCCGCCTCCTCAAGGGACCCTCACTGGTCAGTCCAGTGGACTCACTGTGTGTGTGTCTTGCTCACCTCAAGAGCTGATCAGTCCTGCTGGCATCTGGGCACCACTCTCTGGCCTCCTGCCACCTTGGTGACTCCGGGCCTCTATCTTGCACTGTCAACTCTGATACTCCTCAGGGCCTGACCCTGGTCTCTTTCCTGCCTACAGAGATGGGTGGGGAGCTGTTCTAGGGTCCCCATTATTTTATGCCACGTCTGTGCACACCCCCGGCCCAATCCCTGAATGCATGGCTCATCACCACCGGCCACTTGACACCTCTGTTCAGCAGGGCGAGCAGGGTGACTGAGCAATAACTCAAACTCCAGTCCCGATGAGCCTCTCCCCCTCCAAGAGCTGGGAATCCTGCTTGATTTCTGACTCTCAGATCCCCCATCAAAACCCACATGGAAGTCTTGTCATTCTATTGCCAAATGTCTCAGATCTGTCCACTGCTGTGCACCCCCGATAAAACCGCACGCTCCTCCGGGCTGCACCCCTGCTCGTGGAGAATTCAAGCCAAGAGCTCCCTGGCTACTTGTGTTCACTTATTATGCACTTGCCCCATTCACACCACTGTCCACCCGGCAGCCACAATGAAGACAGAGCCCGTCCCTCTCCTTCCGGCACCTCATACCTAAAGCCTTCGCGCGGCCTTTATGGTGAGACCAGTACCCCTCACAGTCCGTGGCCCTGCCCAATGGTGTCCTACCCGCCCTAGTGACTTACCACCTCTCCTTCCACCTCACCCACCAGACACTGCAGCCAGATCACCCTCTCCTACATCCCTTGGCACCCGCACCCCCACCCCACACCCTGCTGACACAGCTGCTGGCCCCTTCCTGTCCCTCACATCTCAGTCCAGAGTGTGACTTCCTCCCGGGCACCCTTCCTGCCTGTGCTACTGCCACCTGCCCAGCCATTCCACTGCAGCAGCATGTTTCCCCTAGGGATTGGTCCAAAGCAGATCTTTCTCCTCTTACTTACTGGTTTCACTGGCTTACCATCCAAGCAGCCTCCCTTGCAAGCCCCTGTCCTCTCTGAATGCTCAGTCTCCCTGGGTTAGGAACCCAGGCTATTCACTCAGTCTCTGCTCTCGAGAATAAAGTCTAGCACGTTGCAAATGCTTTAAAAAGTGTGTTGCACACATCCAGCAATTTCTGAGGGAACTGAGGAGGGTTTGGGTGGTGTCTCGGCTATCTGCCTGAGGCAGGTACTGGAATGAGTTGATACATCTTTGAAATTCAAAGTGACCGACCTATCTTGAGAATGTGGCAAGACAGTGGCCCACCCTGTGGCCAGAATTTCTGCTATGAAATTCTTCCTCTGCATTTATTTTCCCACACAAAACTATGCTCGC
Organism: Talpa occidentalis; assembly: GCF_014898055.3. Taxonomy (NCBI): domain Eukaryota; kingdom Metazoa; phylum Chordata; class Mammalia; order Eulipotyphla; family Talpidae; genus Talpa; species Talpa occidentalis. The sequence goes on from NW_023601322.1 coordinate 97,582,934, forward strand.
CCCCCCCCGCCCCCAATGCAAGCAAATGAGTCAGCGTCCTGTGGGGACCTGCACCCACATAGCCAGGACTCAGAAGTTTCTAGACTAGAGAAGGAAGGGCCAAGAAAAACCTCCCCCGAAAGCATTTTAGGACACAGACCAAAGCTTTCTTTCTCCCACATCATTTGAGCTTCCCCCAAATCTTCACATTTCAAAGAGGAAACTAATCTTATATATATATACTTTTTTCAACTACTTTTTTAAAAATATACTTTTTTTAAACTACGCAGCGACCCCAAATCTAAAAAGATTATGAAAATGTCCTATGTCAGAGTTCCCAACTGTTTCTCTATCTCTATACAAATCGGTCTCACGTGTCTATGTCCAGGCAGTCTTTTTTCTGCCCCATATATTTCTTTCAAATTATTATTTCTTTCAAATCCCACAATTGCCCTAATTTCATTTCTTAAGCCAGGAAAGTTCCCCAAATGGCACTTCGGCTACTTTTATATTGTGCAATGGGGAAGCCCTTAATGAATGGAGTTGTCTCGATATACTCTGCTGTTAGAGGATTCCTTAAAAACACTAAGCCCATCCATCACAGCCATGGTCATTATTTTTAATTTGCATAATGGACACCGATTACATCACTTTCTGGGGGGGCCCTGTGACAGATGACGCTAAGGGCGATATCACCTGTTTATTCAATTCATTCTATTTTGGGAAGCCCTAGGAGAAACATGCCCTTGCTCTCAACGAATCATAATGTCGCTGGGCAAGCAGAGCAAATAATAGATAAAAAAAATTAAAGGGGGCCTAGGGTGCAAGGAAGCACCACAGCATCTAGGCTATTGCTTTACCCAAACAAACTCGGGTTTCCAGGACCACTGGGTGGGGCAGAGTGCCACACTCCTCACAGGCCACTCGTTGGAAAAGGCCCGAAGGGACACTAATTGCTTCGGAGGCGATAAACCTTTATGCTGACCTTGGGATTGTCAATTTAAATAGTTGCGAGGTATAAAAGCATATAGAATTATCCAAAGTTAACTCCCTCTGCCCCAAAGTGGTTAATTTTACATGTAAAATAAAACAATGTGGTTAATTTTACATATAAAATCAAAACAACGTCCTTTGTTGCTACTAAAGTTTGGTAGCAACTGCAGAACAGTAATAATTGGGTGGTTAAACAACTTGCTGAGCAAAAGCAAATCTCAGAAAACAGTGGCAGGTATGTTAAATAAATGGCCTCAGGGCCTCCTAGAGAAAGATGAGGGCATAGCAGACAGAAGGGTTTGTGATTCTTAATGGCCAGGCATTTGGGGGGCCTAGTGCTCCTGGTACAAGCCCCCAGGAGGGGGACTCAGCTCTGCTCTCCTTGGCACTCACCGCTGGTGTTATAAAAGTTTTGAAATTCATTGTCATTATGTCAAGTTCAACCACTTGACTTTAGCCCCAAAGGAAAGGAACCGGGAAGCCCTGTGAGGGAAGCCACGGGATAGGACGCAGGCCCGCCCAGCACACCCACGATGTGGAAAATGGCTATTTTAGGACAAAAGAAACAAGGTGCCTTCATGAGAACTGATGAGAAGGGATTCGACTTTTGAGGTCACTGGATGGAACCCTTTGTTTAAAAAAAAGGGTTTAGGCAAAAAAAAAAAAAAAAAAAGAAAGCTGAGTCACTAAGTATTTACTATGAAGCAAGTCACACCCTTGGTGTTTTACACAAAAAGTCATATAATTCAGTCACTTTATAAATAAGTACGGTTTTATGCCCATTTTACAGCTAGGGAATGGGGGTTCACCTGAGGCAGCTGTTCCAAGCCCCCTAGTGGTGAGTAGTGATCCAAGGGGCCAAGGTCACAGCTCTTCCCTCTCCTTCTCCCCACTTCCCGACCTTCATGCATATATCCCCCACACCATGTATATATCCCCTCCTCCAGGACCCTCATTCAGCTCTGCTATCTCTCGTTCCTTCTTGACCTCAAGGCAACACACACTGGGGAATCACCGGTAATCCCACATCGCCCACACGCCTGCCACATCTTCATGCCCATGGAAGGATGACAGATCAGCAGGGGACACTCAGTGGGGTGAGACAACCCCCATAAGAAGCCCTGGTTCAGATGCCTGCTCCCCATCCTCCACTCTGCAGCCTGGCCAACTTTAACCCTCCTAAGAGTTTCTATTTGGCTGGGCTGTCTGAGACCAACGGGCAGTCCATCTTGACTGGAACTTGTCTCAGAGTGGCGACCACTATTTAGCCAGCTCTTTGTCACCCTCTCCAGCTTCTGAGTGCTAAGAAGCCTGGAGAACCAACTCCCGGGTTTGGCCTCTCTCTGTTTCACTTTCAACATCTGCCCGAGTCCTTTCTGGAATGGTCTCCACTTCTCTTGGAGAGGGGCTGCTGCTGAAGGTGTCCCTCCTTGCACCCCAGTTAGCAAAGTGGTCCAAGATCCCAAAGCACTCACTCCTCCATCCTCTGCCCTACCCCTAAAAGAAAACTCAATCCTTCACGTTTTCTCTAGGTGTTAGATCAGACTGTCTACTTAAATAATTCCCAGGTAAGGAAAAGTATCCTTAACCCATGTGGGGGAGGGCGTGGGAGTAGTAAGACATGCCATCCCAAGACGATTCTCCTCCACCCCTGACACACCTCTTCACCCCTGTCCAGCCAGACCCTCCAGGATCACAGATGACCCCAGTTTTTGCAGGAGGTGCCAATTCCCAGCAGGCTGTGGGTCTGGGCATAGCCCTCAAGGGCCCAGAACCTACCCTCAGCACACACATCCTCCCTTCTGTCTTTCCACGCTGGTTGTCCCACCTCCCTTTAGTCTCTGCCAATTTGTGCCAAAGGTTTTCAAAAGCTTCATTCTTATTTCTATTTCTAATCATCTTGCCCGCTGTCTTGTGGTGGGCAAGTGCTGCCAGGGAAAGAGCGACAAGGACCCAAAGGTGGCTGAGATGGGGCTTCAGCTCCTTGCCTATTTCGCTGTGACATCTGGCATTCTGTGCACAGTCGAGGTGTTGTCACTATACAGGACCCGCAGCCCAAAGAGTAGCAGGCAGAGAATGACGCTGGCCTCAAAGACTCTCCAGTGTCTTTCACCTGGTTTGAAAGCACCGAAGTAGATTGTAATCGCTGCCCGTCTTTCCTGACTCTTTTCATCTCCTTACGTCACGATTTTAGTATATGATTTCACTTATTTCTTTTTAATAATACAAAGGGATATACTGAAAGATATACACAGAAGATGCTCAAGTCAATTAAACCTTCTTCATTAAAAAAAATCCAGGGCCTCCCTGGTGGCACAAGGGGTTGAGGCGCAGCACTAAGAAGCTGTCCGCAGCCTCTATAGCACGAGTTCAATCCCCTGGCCAGGGAGGTGACCCACATGGCGGGTGACTCGCCCGCTGCTCCCCTCAGCAGTGTACTTCTGTTAATCTGCCTGTTCTCTTCCCCACTCTGTCTCTGGTGGGTCCTCTCCCCCCCTCCCCCCACACTTCTGGCCTATACCCCAATTCTTTTTTTTTTTTTATACTTTTTTTTTTTTTAAGATTTATTTATTTATACATGCACTGGGTACAGTCAGAAGTGCGGGAGGGTGAGAGAATTCACCAGAGCCAGAGCGGGGAGCAGAGCAGGCAGAAGGACCGAAGTACACTGCTGAGGGGAGCAGCGGGCGGCAGGAGAGGTCTGTCGCGCCATGTGGGACCCTCCTCCTGTGGCCAGGGAGCAGCCGGGGATCGAACTGGCGCTGCAGAGGCTGCAGGCAGCTTCGCAACCCAGCACTCAACCGCTGCGCCACCAGGGAGGCCCTATACCCCAATTCTTGTATGCATAAATAAATATTTTTCAAAAAATCTAAGAATGTGTACAAGTTTGGTTTGCAAGTTTTGTTTTTTTGTTTGTTTTTGAGTAAAAGAATTGGGAGTAAGCCAGAGGTGTGGACTCAGGCCTTAGTAGTGATAGCAAATGAGACTTAACCCCTAGGCTACTGGGGAGGGCCCTGGTTTGAAAGTTTTGAGTGATTATCAACTAAGACACAGAATTGTATCACTGGATTTTAAATTATAAGCAAATCATCAAGTTAGGATCTGGCAGTAGGGAAAACCAATCAGCAAATAACTGACTGTCCTATTGACACCTTAATTCTGTTAGCTGTTTCTTTAAATTCTGCTTTGAATTACAAATCAGTTAGAAATTAATAAATTGAACAGACCTGGGATTTTGTATAAAGAAGCTGAACTGAACAGCACTTATATTCCAAACACCTTTATCCAAACTGTAAGGATAAAATAATTGGCATTGGAAATGGAAATATAAACTCAAAGCAAAATTAAGAATTTGAGTCAGGATAGTAAAGAGTATGACATTATGGTAAAACTTGGGAGAGTGTTTCAATGAAGAAATGCATCATACCTATAGTGAAAATTAGCTAATGGAAATTTCTTGTACTTTCATTAAATTAACCCCAAAATAGCTTACCAAGAGGTCAGAGAAGTTTCTTTCTTTTTTCTTTTTTTTAAGGTGACTATTTTAAAAAGGACGAGGTTAGGGCCTCCCCGGTGGTGCAGCGGTTGAGCGCTGGGCTGCGAAGCTGCCCGTAGCCTCTGCAGCGCTGGTTCGATCCCAGGCCACCGGGTGTGGGTCCCGCATGGCGCGCAGACCTCTCCTGCCGCCAGCTGCTCCCCTCAGTGGTGTACCTTGGTCCCTCTGCCTGTTCTGTTCCCCGCTCTGGCTCTGGTGGATTCTCTCACCCTCCCGTGCTTCTGACTGTACCCAGAGCTTGTATAAATAAATAAATAAATCTTTAAAAAAAAAAAAGAGAGAGGGAGAGAGGTAGACTGACTTTAAAAAAAAAAAGGACAGAGGTTATTCTAAACCTAGTGATAAATCTGCTAAATGCAATATCTGAAAATGTTAACTTGTCTATCTTACGGGTGGGGGGTTGTAAGGAAGGAACTTGTAGAAACATTATTTTTCTTGAAGAGCTGTCTGGCAAAATCAGCACTGCTCCATTCTGCTGTATTTCCCCAGGAAAGAAGTTTAGCTTTATGACTAATAACAATAACACACACACAAATAGTTCTTTAAGAAAGCCCGTGTGTTCCCTTTTCATCAGATAAATCCCTTGCGCAATGAGTGTCTGACCTGTTGTGCAGCTCCACAGAGAATGTTGATCCTATTGTGGGAAGCTTATGAGAAACACTAAAGGAACACGGAATTAAAATCTTAAATTTTAAAGAGGAATTTCTAATTCTGATGGTATGGGGAAAAACCCATTAAATTAAACATTATAGTTTACTTTACAAATTTCAAAATGACTGAAACAATCACAGATGTGCAGAGAGATACAGCTGGAAGGTTATTTAACCTAGAGTTGCCTCAAATAGTGAAAACTGGAAACAATCTAACTGTCCAACAACAGGGGATTCTGAAGTCTGGGATGCAGCCATATAATAAAACCTATAGAAGATGCTGTATAAGAGTATTTTAGTGATTGAAATGTCCATATTTAAATGGAAGGTAAGTCAGAAAACAATTCATAGAGAAAATACCACCCAGTTTTGTAAAAAATAACTTTGTATTTTGTAACTTTAGGGAAGTTATTAATTTCTCTAAACCAGTTTTCTCCCTAATAAAAAGGGGATTTTGATCATACACACCTGCCTCCCTTAGAGATGAAGAATAATAAGAGGCTGGAGAAGCAACGGCCATTGCCTGGCCCAGGTAACTCAATACAAGTTAGTTCTGCATGGTGTGTGTGCACAGGGGTGAAAAAGAATTCGATACAACATTAGGTGGCTGTCAGGCTGATGGCTCATTTGTTTATCCCATACTTTGAACCTTCTCTAAATCACATAATACTATAACACGGGGTGAAATTAATAACATGGGGTATTTACACGAAGAGGTTATTCTCTTAGAAATCTTCCATAGTGCTTTGCTCATCATGAGCAAAGCATGTGTCAGCTGAAATTACCCTTTGGATCTCATTTAAACCAATCTGCTCCGGTATGTTTGGAATTATTTAAGAGATAAACTTATTAAAAGATGACAATATTTCTATTGGGTCAAGAAGGCACACTTTTACTGTTCGGCCTCGTAAGAATTTACGAGCCCCAGTGCAAGACCCGCTGGTAAACCACGAGCTCTCCCGCTCTCCGTGGAAGGCAGCCTATAGCAGGTGATCACTTCTGCTTCCTTAAAACTCCCCGCTCCTCTCGTTTTTGACTCTTTGCCTCTCCATGTTAAAGTTCAGGCACCCCCTCCACTGGATTGCAAGCCTGGAGGGAAGGTAACAGAGCTCCCACGATCCTAGCGAGCCGTGCTAAGGGGTGGGGATATAGTAGCTGCTCACTAAATTTTCACCAGGTGAATGCGCTGAATAAAGGGATGACGGGCTAGTTAGGGAGAGGCTTCAATTCCCCAAGAGCGAAGCAGATAAAGACGGATATGCCACTCTAGTATCAAACAGCCTCCAATGCTCAGTAACTGTTCTTTAAAAAAACAGCAACAAACACCTCTCACTTCAAGGTTATCACTTCTTTAAAAGAAAAGTCTCATCTGTACGCTATCGTCTATTTTAACAGATGTAAGATAATTTCTATTTTCCCCTTATATTTTAAGTCCCAGAAGAATCAGGGAGTTTAAGTAACTTGGTCAAAGTACTACAGCTGGTAGGTCACTATCCCCCAATAACCGCAGGGGTCGGGGTCAAGGTCCCCCAGCACCGCCAGGGAAAGAACCCGGCCCCCGCCCTTCGGGGCGCTGCTCTGGGCGCCGGCGCCCGGGGGCTCGGAGCGGGCGGCCCGAGCCCGGCCTCACCGCTCAGACACCCTCAGCCAGCGCCTGAGCCAGCAGGGGGACCGGCCCCTCCACCTCCGCCCGCCGGCCCTCCGGAGGGCTGCGCCCGCGTGCGCCCCGCGCCCGCGCCCACTTACCCGAGAGGCTGCGAGCGAGCGCGGCGCGCGCTGGGGCGGGGGCGCTCAGCCGCCCGGCATCCCCGCCAGGGGAGAAGGAGCCGGCAGGACGCCCCCGGCGGCGCGGGCGGGCGGGCGGGCGGGGCGCGCAGATCCCAGCCCCGCGCCGAGGCCCACCTTCCCGCCGCGCCCCGCCCCGCAGCCCCTCCTCCCGCCCGGGCCCGCCGCCGCCCGAAAGTTTGCGCGGGGTCTCGCCCGCCGGGCCGCAGCCCCGCGCCCCCCGAGGCCGGCGCGCGGGCGGGGTCTCCGCGCCCGCTGTTTACCGCGGCCCGCGCGCGCCCGCCAACGCGCACCCCCGGCGCGCACCCCCGGCACGCACCCCGCGCCCGCCGCCCGCGGTGACTCACCCGCCGGGGCCGCAGCCCGCGCCGCCGCGGGGCTCCCGGGCCAGGCGCAGCCCGCAGGGCCCGCGCGGCCGCCGCGGAGCGGAGCCGCCACCCTCCCCGCGCCCGGCCTGCGGAGGCGCCGGGGGGAGGGGCGCGGCGGGCAGGGCCGGGGGCGCGCGCCTGGGAGGCTGAGGCCCGGGGCGACCTCCCCGAGCCGTGACCGACGCGCCGGGAAAGTTCCTCGGGTGCCACTCCCAGAAACTTTCAGGGGTGGGGCCAGCAGGGATCCCCCACCCCCGCACCTCGCCGCATTCGGGAGCTGCTTCCTGCGGCCGCGGCCGCGGCTCGGGCCGCCGGCGGTTTCTCGGGGTGCTGCGGGCCGCCCCCGCTCCCCTCCCCGGCGGCCTGGCGCGTCCGTCTCGGGCCCGCGCGCGGGCAGCTCTAGGTGCGAGCTGGGAGGCGGCTCCCGGCTAATGAGGCTAATAACACTTGCCCCTCGGTGACTAGCCTGCGTGTCGTGTGTCCCGATAATTGATTCGCTGCTCATTAAGAACGAGACCGTAACCAAAATAAACAGCGAAGGAGTCGCTCCAGGCTCCGCGGAACCCTGCGCTTTTCCGGAGCTTCTGCTGCACACGGCGGCCGCGGTCTCCAGGAGGAGCTCGGCAGTGGGGTTTTTAGAATGGGGTTTCTGTTGCCTTTAAAAGGGGACGAGACTCGACGTTTCTCGGCGTGACTGTTCATACACCTGCTGGGCGGTTCTCCCAGCAAACGCTGGTAACCTCCGATTCCAACTACGGTGCATCGGAGGGTATGTGATCAAATCGGCATTGAATTTAATGGACAGAATTGTTTTGTGTTCGTTTCTACTTCCGAACAAGGTAATGATGTTTAGATTTGCACTGGTTTATGGGTGATTCCATATCATAATAATAAAAAAGCCAACGACACCCAGAGGCATCTCTGGGTGCTTAGTGCCGAAATCCGGGGAGGTAAACAATCATTTATCTATGGTAATTAAGCTCTATGGCAACAAGAAAACATTCTTTGGAGCCCCCAAAGGAAGCTGTAAGCTGCCACCGGAGGTTTCCCCCAACGAAAATGTCCCTGAAATTAACCAACGACTCCCCACCTTTGTCGTGGAAACTGCACTCATTTAAAGCTACAGAAAGGTAAGAACCCAGAAGAGAGCCCCGACAAATGAAATTTCTTTCCCTTGGGTTTATTCTTCCTTTCAAGTAGCAGTTCCTTTTCAGTTCTACAAAGCCCAGGCATGTTGCCCAGAAGGCAAGAGCAGACGCACTGGTTTGCTAGGATGCAGTCAGAGCAAGCGGGAATGAAAGCGAGCAGATTTTATAGACAAGCACAGGTCTAATCACAAGTGTGGGTGTCCTGCAGGTTGGTAAGAGTGGGACTAGGTTCAAGGTGCAACAACAGGCAAGTTTGGGTGAAGATCACACCTACTCCCTACTTGGTGAACCAAATAGGTGGCCCTGATAGATGCGTGTATAAAAAAGACCGTCTACAGGTCTCAAAGGATGCGGACTTTTGGCCTGTGTCTGGGGGTGAAGTCAAAAGCATACATCAAGCCGGTCATCCTGTCTACATTTCTGGGTGATATAAATCCTGCAGCTCCATCATGGAACAGTGCTGGCTGGATAGGAGGCTGTTTTGTGGGTACTTTGGAATATGCTGTGCCTCGGTTTAACTACTGTGAAAGAAATAATTGGGTCATTTTATTATTCCATGTAAAAATCCTAGAGTAAATGTTCTACCACAGTGGGGAGGGAGATGCATGAAGCGTTCCCATTTGCTCATTGTCAACATGTGAAAACAAATTATTCCCTGAAATTTCTCTTTTGGAAATCTAATAGAGATGTGTCCATCTCACAGAGGGGATTTGTCTCTATTTTTTTTTTTAAAGATTTATTTACTCATTCATACAAGAACCAGGTACAGACCAGATGTGCAGGCGGGTGAGAAGATTCACCAGAGACAGAGCGGGCAGACTGAGTGGAGTACACTGCTGAGGGGAGCAGCAGGTGAGTCGGGAGAGGTCTCCCGTGCCATGTGGGTATCTCCGTGGCCAGTGAGGATCGAACTGGCACTGCAGAGGCTGCAGACAGCTTCACAGTGAGCTGAGCTCAACCGCCTGTGCCATCAGGGAGGCCCCAGATTTCTCTTTTTAAATGCACCCTTTGGTCTTATGAGGTGTCATTGATTCTTGGGTCCCCTCCCACGGGTCGCCTTCCAAATGTAGTGACAGTGACAACTGAGAACTGACAGGTGTGTTCTGTTCCCTTTTCTACCCCCCTAAACTAGCACATATTGTAATTCAAGTTTAACAGTGATTTCTTTGGTGTGCTAAAACATACTGATTCAGTTACGAGACATGGGTCTATAGTACCTCTCTCTAATGATTTCTAACTCCTGCTCTGGGTGTACCTAAGACATTGAATCAACCAACAACTGTTTCTTGAGTTCCCACAGGTGCCCACATTGTTTATCTGAGTCTCCATGTGCATCTTCCAAACATATGTCTTAGCTCTGGGAAAGTTCATGTTAAAAAAAAAAAAATGTGCAAAAGGATGTTATTGCATCATTGTTTATAATTTGCCCAGGATCAGATATAGTGCCTGCCATGTAATCACTGAGGGCGTGAAATAAATAACCTTAAAATAACAAACTAGTTGTGAAGTGATTCCATATTATGGGATATATGTACGCTGTTTAAAAAAATAAATGAAATAAGTCCATAACTGCACTTAGAAGACAATATAAGCAGAGGGGAAACTCACATACCCACCAACACCATTTTGTGATACAGAAACCACTGCACTCCCCACCCCTACCGCCAGAAATCTCCACAATCAAACTGTACATTACCTCTTGGCAATGGGATGTCTAGGGCCGAGGGAACCTGTCCTTCTGGACTACTTGGCAATGAGGCTGCATTATTTTTGTAATTAGAAACAACAACACAAGGAGTCTCCTGGCTGAGACAACACCCAGAGCAACTAGATATGAAGGTGTCCACCTTCTGGATTTGGGGTTTCACAGGGTCACCTGGCAGGCCATTATCTGAGTGCTTACTGCCCTCCGGGACCCATGCACAGCGCATTACCTGTGCTGCCGCCTTTCATCCGCCTCCTGCGTGGCTACACAGGACGCCCTCCGCACAGGCCAGGTGAGCAAGAGGGAGTGTCATTTTCTCAAGATCGCACTCAAGTGGGATCAAGGTAAAATGAAGAACTTCTGGTACCCAAATTCATACTTCTGATCTCCATTTCTGAAGGAAGCACAGGAAGAGATGAGAGGCTTGGAAAGAGGAGAGAAGAGAGGTCAGTAAGAGAACCGGAAGGGTAACCTTGCAGTCGGACCAGACTTAGGGCTGCCTTAAGAAAAACCAAGGGCCTGCAGAGGCAAGAAGCCAAGGAAAGTAGGGTGGTCATCTTGTTAGGGGGAAAAGGATGTCCTACAGCTAATTCCATACAGGCTTTGTGGACTCCACCCCCACCCCAGGCCAAAGCCAAAGACACTGGGAACTCCAAATCCCATCACCACCACAGGGAAGGTTGCTGGAACCTGAGGGTGGGGTTAAGCAGCCAAGTTTGGTAAAACTGGACACGTGGGCTTTGGAGGGGTTCCCCCATTTTGGCTCTCCGCCAGCTCTGAGAGTGCCTTTGGGTTTCCAGGTCCGCGGATCGGGCAGGACGCATTAAAGACTTTATTTCCCTAGTTTCTCCCTGAGTTGTACATTTCCTTAATTCCCTTTCCCTTGCAAATAAACCTTTTATGAACCTTTTGTGTGTGCCCGTAGTGGAGTATTAATAAGTCCCTTTCAAGCGTGCGGGTGAGAACCCATAGCCAGGCAACCCGTTCAGTATCGGGGCTGCTCCGTAACAATCTCTTGGATCAAATGCTCCTGGAGAAGCAAGTGAAATCAAGACTGGAAAATGTGGAGGAATCATTTAATAAAATTAAACTCAGTCTCTGCACTTTGCTCAGCTGAACAATGCTGGAAGACACAAAGTAAATAAGGAAGGGGACCCAGCAGAGTTGCCATGGGAACGTGGCCACTTGCTGCATGACCAGTAGGGGGCTATCAAGAATTCCAGGCAAAGAGAACCCAGCAGGACACCTCCTGTGCAGAACGACCACGGAACCTGATGTCCCTGTAGATAACAGCCACACAGACTCCCCAGTCACGAAAAGCCCGCCAAAACACGTCACGAAAGGGAGCCGGAATTCCTTCTTCCTGTGCAGACTTCTCCCTTCTTGCCCACTGCTGCTCTTAGTGGATTTCAGTAAATCTGTTTTTATGTTCTCCACTCTGTCTCTGGTGAATTCTTTCACCCCCGTGCCTCCGGCCTCACCCCCCAATACTTGTCCCCACAACATAAAGTCCATGGGCCTTAATGACAGGGAGGACTCTGTTGGCCTGATCCGAGCAGCGTTGCCATGCCATGGTGGAGAGTCGTGAGCGAGAGAGGAGAGGAGGAGCTGGTGCTGCCGGCAGAGAGTGGGTTTCCTGGGGTACTCATCTAAAGAGCGCGCCAGAGCAACACCAGAATATCTTGGTGGGAGTGAGTGACGGCTCATGGGTACAGGATTTCTTTCTGGGGTGACGGAAGTGTTCTAAAACTGAGTGTTCTGCAACTGAGTGGGTGCGGATGCGAAGGACTCAGTAAAGGGAATGAGGAGGAAACAGCGTGGAAAATAATCAATGGGCAAGGTCGAGGGGCAGTCTGGAGGAGACAGTACCCTGACCGTGGGAGACAAGGCCTGCGAGGCGACAAGGAAGTGCTCCTTGACACAAGAGGAGAGGCGATGAGGCCCGCATGGGCGGGGCCGCAGTCCTGCTGGTGGATAGCTCGTTGGAAAGGGAAATCACTCCGTTCTGTGTTTCTGTCTCTCCTGCGTTAGAACGTAGGTACTGGTTTTCCACTGCTGCTGTAAGAAATGATCGCCAGCTCACTAACTCGAGGCCACACGAATGTGTTACTAACACACAGTTCTGCCGGTCAGTTCTGCTGCATAGTCCAGGCTGAAGTCCACGCTCTTATCAGCAGGCTGGCCAGCTTCCAGCTCACAGGCTGACTCTAGAACAGTCCTCCATTGCAGTCTCGAGGTCACTGTTTCCCTGCTGGCTGTCAGCTGGGACTTCCTGGCAGCTAGAGTCACCTGCCTCAGAGCCACCAACAGGGTGTGGGTGCTCCCCACGGTCGGAGTCCACATGGACTTTGCCTTTGCCTCACATGGAGAATGTTCTGGTTTTAAGGGCTCATGCCATGAAATTGGGGCCATCTGAATCATTCCTGAACTCTAAGACTCACTCTTAATTACATCCACAAAGTCCCTTTTATCACAGAATGTCACCTATTCACGGCTTGCAGGGATTAGAGTGTTGACACCATTGGGGAGTCATTCTGCCCACCACAAAGTGACATCATCAACAGAGAGCAAAGAAGTAGAACAGGTGGGGGTGTTAACTGACAACCAAAGGCTTGCATGTGACATGCCGAGACTAGATTAAGACATCAGGGTTTGAGGTAAGAAAAAAAGTTTTATTGATTGACACAGGAAGGTAGCAGAGAAACTCACATTTGACTTTCTCAAATCTGCCTCCCTAGTTAAGAAAGAGCATGAGGTCACATAGGCTTTGGGATCAACTAGGTTGAGAAGAGAAAAAAATGAATTGATAAAGCAGCAGGTCAAGGCAAAGAAATAAGGACTCGGCTGACGCTCCTTGGCTAGTTACTGCCCAGTCATGAAGCACAGAGGAGCTGGGTGTGGAGTTTCTTTCGTAGCCCCCTGGCTCTGGGGCACCCTCTCCTCTGTGTTTGCAGACTTTGGCTCTCACAAGCCTTGGAGCTCAGCTCAAGGTTATTCGATAAGTTTCCAGGTTCTGCAATGTCTATAAAAGCCTATCTCGGGTAAGTTTTTTTTTTTTTTTCCTGAGTTCTGTACTGTTTGGGTTTGAGACTAGCTCACCCATATTCAGTCCCGTTACGGAAGGCTTTAGAAAGAATGGAAACAGTCTGAAGTAGCCACACTGGGGACTAGAGGGATACTGTAAATTTGACAGGTGGCACTGAAGTGGTAGTGGTTCCAAGAGTAGCTTTCTTCAAGGGCCCTCACCACCTAGGCCTGGCTGCGAGAGGGGAGGGGTGGACGGACAGACAAAGGAAGAAGGGAGGCTCGGACAGTGTCAATGAAACTATGGACGGGGGAGAATGGATGAGGGAAAACTGAAAGGACCAGTGGCCTAGAGATCCTAGAGTCAGTCCTCGCAGAATATGTGGTCTGGGGGTTATACATGGAAGAATCTGGAAGCATGAAGGACTGTGAAAGTTAAATAAGGAAACCTCCACTGAAACCAGGGACTGGAGGGCCTGCAGAGGGAGCGCTCACACATTATCACTTGCCTTCTTTTGCATGCACCTTCTTCCCTGTGTGCCCCAAAAGGAAGTAGGTTGCCCTCACACTTACAAACAAGGAAGCCTGGGTTGCTCTAAGAAAGATTTATCCTATGCAGCAGCAGCTCTGACAGCAAAAGCACTGCAAGCCCAGCCAATGAGAAGCCATCACCACCAGGACACTAGCTCTCCTCCATGGAATGACCAATCGTTCAGAACAGGCCCTCCCCTGCCCCCTTATTTCCTACCTAAGCAAGCTCCCCTATTCTTGGGGTTTGTATTTGTGTGAATATTTTGAATGACGATTCCTTTTGCTATTCCTGAAAAACCCATTCTGCTGTAAATCAGCTGGGTGTGTTTTATTCAAATTTAACAAGAGCAAGTGGTGAAATTTATGAACTATTTATCTGAGCAATGTGGGCATTGGCCATGCTGAATTGTGGTCATGAGTAGATGAGCGAGGTAGAGGGAGAAGAGAAAAGTCATCACCTCCTAGCTCAGGGCACTGGAAGATAACCCTCATGGGTGCTGAAGTTACCCAGAATGAAGGCAAGACTAGAGATGGAGAAAAATGTCAATCAGATGCCAATAATTAATGATGAGTTGGAATTACGAGAGGAAGAGAATGGCATGGAGGACAGGAGTAACGCAAAGGAGCAGGGCATCTATGAAAGCGTGGCTTTATCTTGGTCTAGGGAGTATCTCTCGAAATATCAAAGGGCCACAAGTTCAACCTTTCAACTACAAGATGCGTATCATGTGAGAAGTTAATCAGACGCTCTTGACAGGCCACAGATAGCAGTTAAGGCCACAAAATATAGGTGATTTTCAGAGAATTTATTGAGTATATAGGAGAGTTTGTGCTCATAAAGTGGGGGTTTCTGAGGATACAAGAAGGGTGAGGAAGCAATGCACAGAGTCAAGGTGACCAGGCACAAGTGTGAAATATTAAGGTACAGAGAGGATGGGGACAGAATAGGCCTGTGAGTGGCGGAGGGGAGGTTACCTCCCTAAAGTCGGAGCTGACCTAACCCTTTCCTGAGGTCAGGGTAATGGAAGGTGTTCTTGCATAGTATAACTCAAGGCTGGCATGGGGGCGGAGTTAGTTACCAGAATGAAGCTTAGGACAAATGACAAGAGGAGGGTCATCTCAATGCAGTGGTCTTGGTTTATAGATGCTATTCCCTTCAGAGGCCAAACCGTTATGGGGGATCCTTCCTCCTCCCCTGTTCCACCTCCGGGATCAAGAAGCCCCTAACCAGATGCACTTAGACAGACTGGATAATGAATGACAAGTCGTGACAATATTTTGGGAACAAACGTGGCTTAAAATGGGCTTAAAAGTACTGAGCAGCTGTTTTTGGGGAAGAGACTTTCAGTCTGGGTCAGGGCTGGGGGGTGAGTCTCTGCTGACCAAGAGAAGAGGTCACGGGGTAAATTAGGACAGCACCTGGCTGGGCTGCAGCAGGCGGGGTAAGGGTGTCAACTCACGGTGCCCCTCTGTACAACTCCAAAGATCTATCACTGGGGAGAGTCTGGTTGGTTGAGAAACAGGACTTGAACCAGATGCAAGGGCTGGTCTAACCTCTGGGGTCTGTGTTTGTGGTTGGCTGGCCGATGCTGAGATGGCTTTATTTTAACTGTGTGATCCTCACCTCCACCGTAAGGGTTCAGTGGAGGGACTACATGAGAAGTGGAAGGTACAGTTCTGAGAGTCTCCTGGGGGAGGAACAGTGGCTTTGTGGGATTCAGCAGCAGCTGCAGCAAAGGAGCCTGCATGATGACAACGACCAGTTCGAGCTAGACTAGCCTGGAGCAGCATTGCTCAAACCTGCCAGCTTCACAAGAAGCATCATCATGGGGTCCCCACCCATGATTGACTTAACGCATCTTCAGGGGAGATTTTCCAGAAACCCATTCACATAAGTACTTGAGATTACTCTTAAGTTGAAAAAAAATTTTAGCCTAAAGCACTGATTCTCCACTTTTCCCCTATGTAGCCAAACAAAGTATACCCTTTCTAAATAAATATTAGGTATAATTTTTAATCAGGGACCATGGCATCTGGGAAGAGGCTGTCAGAATTATAAGGTTGTCTGGGTTTGGGTAAAAGGGAGTTGGGATGGGGAGATAGAGGCAACTTCAGTAGCTTTAAACAGCGTCCCTAGAAGCTGAGGCTCCTTCTCAATAGTGAGGGCCGTCCCCACCATCCTACTTCCAACCTCCTTTCTGGTTTGGCTATCGCTAGCCTAGATGAACAGGTGGACTTGGAACCTTTTTCCTTAAACATCTTAGTTTAAGCTAATAGCTCAAGCTAAATGAAGGTGCTTGATTCATTAACAAACATAAAAGTTACACTTTGATGTTTAGATCTCTGTGCTATAATTCTTGGGAGGCAGTCTCTCGAAGAACAGTCCCCTTGCTATTCTAGTTGAACCTAAGCCTGCTAAAGGAAAGACCTGATTTGACAGATTGGGGCCCAGCCGTGAATAGTGACCCCCTGTGGGGCACATATGGAGGGCCTGCTGGACCCCAGGCCACACTCATCTTCTCTATGGGCTGCCTCTCCTGTGGCATTCCCCAGAAGGTGCACACAGCCTGCTCTACACAGTTTATTAGGGCCCTGTGTGTGACTGTGCCCCTACTCCAGCTTACCCTCATTGAAAGGGACAGGGGGGCCTCCCCGGTGGCGCAGCGGTTGAGCACTGGATTGCGAAGCTGCCCGCAGCCTCTGCGGCGCCGGTTAGATCCCCGGCTGCTCCCCGGCCACCGGAGGAGGGTCCCACATGGCGCGCAGACCTCTCCTGCCGCCCGCTGCTCCCCTCAGCAGTGTACTTCGGTCCTTCTGCCTGTTCTGCTCCCCGCTCTGGCTCTGGTGATTTCTCTCACCCTCCCTCGCTTCTGACTGTACCCAGTGCATGTACAAACAAAACAAACAAACAAGCAAATAAATAAATAAATAAACATGCCTCTATTTAAAAAAAAAAAAAAAGAAAGGGACAGGGGGGCCTCCCTGGTGGCGCAGGTGGTTGAGCACCGCACTGTGAAGCTGTCCGCAGCCTCTGCAGCACGGGTTCAATCCCGGCCAGCCAGAGAGGGTCCCACATGACAAAGCAGACCTCTCCTGTCTTGCCCGCTGCTCCCCTCAGCCGTGTATTTCTTCAGTCTGCCTGTTCTGTTCCCTGCTCTGTCTCTGTGAATCCTCTCACCCTCCCACATATCTAGCCTGTACCCCAGTTCTTGTATAAAAATAAATAAACCTTAAAAAAAAAAAGAAAGGGATGGGATTTGAATTGTCAATGAAAACAGAGTTTAGAATGTAAAGGAGAAGACTATCTCTGGAGCACAGGCTAACTTTATGCAGACCCGACTTTTGAGCTGTTAGCTCAAACTAACATGTCTAAGGAAAAAGTTTCAAGTCCACTTGTTAACCCAAGCGTTTCCGTAATGCGAGGGAGGTAATAATCTCAGTGTTGTGCTTTCTTTGTGGAAGCATACAGTCAACCACCTCACACAGTAATGAATCCCGTATCAGTCATCTTTACAACTTCCTAATAGTTACACTAGTCAGGAGTAACGAGACACAGAAGACAAGTAATAACAGATGACAATCTGACTTCTCAGTTTCCTCCCCCCTTCTGATCTGAGGTCTGCTTTTCAACAGTGGCCAGTAAAGTATATGTAATATATTCAACCTATAAATTTCACATGAAATTACACCTTGCTTTTATATGTTGTCACTGAAAAGAAGCTACCCACCTATGTCATTAACTCACGTATTCTACCTTCACACCATCCTTTCAAGTTTTCCTGCGGTCTGTATTCAGTACTTCACATTAAACACTTCAAGATTCCAAAGAGAGTAATTGCCTATGATTATTTTTATAAACACTTTCTACTGTTGTTTCCTATTCAACCTCTTGACATTCTATGGCCTCCACCCACAGCCTGGCGTTCTTCACTCTCTCCTGCCCTGACCCTTCTCTTAAGTTGGTTCCCATAGATCAGTCTTGTTCCAGCCCTCCTTCCATAATGCGTGCTTTCATATATATCTTTATTTTTTGCTTGATTAAAGTTGACAGAAAGAATTTATCTTATTTTTATGGTATCATGCTGGGTTTCTCCAGTGAGCAACCTGTTCCTCAATACGTACATTTGATTAATTGCACGTTTCACCCCATATATCTGCCCCATAAACAGTTATCAAGAATGTACTATGTACCGAGTTTCTAGCTCTCTGAAAAATCAAAGGGGCAGCATACAGCCTTGCTTCCCCTGTCCTTCACGTGGCCGGGGAAAGAACATGAACATAGTAACGTGACCAGATTTCAGCTGGCAGTAATCTAAAACTCCACGTATTTATTTCACATTTGCTTTCAAAGGCT
Organism: Talpa occidentalis; assembly: GCF_014898055.3. NCBI lineage: Eukaryota > Metazoa > Chordata > Mammalia > Eulipotyphla > Talpidae > Talpa > Talpa occidentalis. Next base: position 97,601,027 of record NW_023601322.1, read on the forward strand.
TCAACCCAATTCACAGACCACATGCTTAGACCTCACTTTGACTGTCTACCATGGCCAATAGCTTCTGGCTTCTGGCTTCCCATGGCCTCCCTGACCTTACCATAACACAGCTTGGAAAGATGCTAGGGAGCAAGATGCCAGTAACTAATTCCATAGAAAAGCTGCAAGGGAAACAGAATGATAACAGTAAACATGTTCACTGGAAGGCAGAACCATAGGTAAATGGCTGCTCACGTAGTGCTGGGCTGGGCAGGAAAAGGGTGGCATGCCCAACGAGCTTAACAAAAGGTTTCGACAAAGGACATAGTGAGAGCAGCCAGAGCAAAGATGCCACAAGGAAGTGGAAGCACCCAGGGATGCTGGGGAAGTCCCTACCACCTCTACTACCTCTTCAGGGGTGGGGAGCGGTGGACCAGGGACAGATAAGGCCTCAGGGAGGCCTGTAGCCAGCAGAGCTGCAGCAAGAGGGCACAGTGAAAAGAACCAGCACCCTGGACACTCCTCCCTGCCCTCCAATTTGTGCTGGCACCTCGGATGACAGACTTAAACAGGAGCTGCAGGGGAGGGAAGAACAGGGCTGAGAGGGTGAGAATGGATCTGGAAGGGCAAAAGAAGGGCAGCCAGTACTGCTTCCGATGACTTGGGGAGTCCACAAAGGCTGTGTTGATATCAGATCTCCTAAGGCAGCAATCCCCAGTAGCTGGGCCGCGGCCTGGGTGGGAATAGGTATCACAGGGGAAGGTGAAGGGCCAATGACCTCAGAATTCAGCTCGACCAAGCCCCCCACACCCTTCACATGACCCAACTACTACTCAACCTAAAAGCAGCCAAGGTGGGGCTTCCCTGGTGGCGCAAGGGGTTGGGCACAGCGCTGTGAGGCTATCCACAGCCTCTGCAGCACAGGTTCAATCCCTGGCTGGCCAGGGAGCTGTCCACATGGCGCAGCAGACCTCTCCTGTCTTGCCCACTGCTCCCCTCAGCAGTGTGCTTCAGTGGATCTGCCTGTCCTGTTTCCCACGCTCTCTGGTGGGTCCTCTCACCCCCCGCACCTATGGCCTGTACCCCAGTTCTTGTATGCATGGATAAATAAATCTAAAAAAAAAAAAAAAAAAGCAGTGAAGGTGTTATCATTCCATCCCCTGTTATTTTGGTGGGAAAATGTCTTCCATCAGGCCCAGCCTCACCTGCACAGTAAGGGAGAAAGAGAGGCGCGCAGGAAGGTGAGGTAAGCAGCTGAGCAGGTTGCTCTGAACTACCCGCAACCTCACCACACACAGCCTAAGTCAGGCTGAGGCCTGTCAGGCAGAGTCCCTGATGGCCTCTCCTCAGACGATCCATGCTCAGGGCCTTCCTTGATTAGAATTAATGTATGAAAGCATTCTAGGGGACAGATGTTTATACAAGATGACTCCTGACAGTGACACTTTACTAACTGCTTGGTCAGTCGAGGCACCGGGTCCCTTAAGAGAGAGCAAACGACCTTCTCTGGCCATGCAATCTGACCGTGGAGTCCCCAGCACTGCCTGTTGATGGCAGAGTTACCCTAAGCAATGGGCTTTAATCAAAGGGACAGTGAAAGGAAAGCAACCTGCTCTCCTCATGTCCACCCACTTCCTGCCTCCAGTTCCACATTATCTTGACCGAACTATGGTCATTTTAAATAAAGACTCGGCACGATCAATAAACTCTGCCGTAGAACGGATGAGGGCAGAGAAGCGGACACTGCATCTGTCAATGAGGTCACTGGCGTCCTTTGCCCAGGCAGGCGGGCAAGCCTGAACAATTGCGGGTTACCTGAAAAATACGCCCCTGAGTTCCTGATGTCGGGGGGGTGTTGGGCGACCTTGATTGTTGTCCTCAAGATACCAAACTAAATATAACAATTTTCTCTGGTTGCCGTGACGTGGAAAAATTTACAAAGCACAGCTGTAGAGAGATAGCAGGGAAGTCAAGTTACAATTCAGGAGGGCTAAGCGGAGAACCTGGGCGGAAGCTGGGAGTGTGGGGACTTCTTTCAAGATGTGTGTCAGTGAAAGGGAGGGGAGAGAGGGAAAACAGATGGACTCTATGCAGGTTCAACAGACAGAGGCTGGAGCACATCTGCAGCGAGGAGAGGCGAATTTAGCCATCGAGAGAAACTGCAGATACCAGGGAGAGAAAAGGTACACGGTACGATGGTGGAAAGGAGGCGGTTTCCCTACTCTGACTGCAATTTTCTTTGTTAAATAAGAGGTTCGGCTATCAGCTGAGCATGAGAGAAGCAGGATCTTGAACATGGAGTATTAAGAGATAGGAAGGTTTGAAATATCTGTTTTCTGAAATGAGAAAGGAAGCTGGCAAAAGATTAGTAAAAATCTGCCAATGTTGAGAGCCAAGCTGAGAATGGAGCTCCTAAATTTATAATGAAGCTAATCAGCAGTTAGATGTTTAACCCAGCTACGCCAGGACGCCCAGTGCTGCAGCAGAGATGCTGGGGAGATGGTTTCAGCGAGTAGCAGGGCCTGGAAGCACAAGTACAAGGACATGCTGGCATGGGAGCTGGAGCCTCTGGTAATGGTAAGAGGAGGAGAGAATCTGAGTTTGCTGGTTGTCCTCTGCGACATTTGTCTCGCTCATGACTGTGTCCCCAGCGCCCAGAGCAGTGGGGTTCTTAACCTCAGTGGCCATTAAAATCACTTAGAGAGCTTCGGCAATCCCTGGTCACTAAACTGCACCTTCCACCAACTACACTGGGATCTCTGGGTGGTCCTGCAGGCAGTGTTTTTTAAAGGTATCTGGATGATTCCAGCGTACAGGCCAGGATGAGAACAAGCAGTCCAGAGCAAGGCCTAGCATGAAATACATAGAGATATATATTTAGTTCAGGGAATGAGGGAGCACAATTTTAGTTAGATTGGAAAGGCCCTAGGTTAGGAAGGACTGAACTTGGGAAAAGGGATATAGAATGGAATCTCTATGGACTTGAAGTATTGGTTTGAGGCCATAGTTTATAAATGTATTATTCGAGTGTGACCACAGTTTCAGGGACATGACTTAACCCAATTCTGTCCAGGGGAACTTTCTGCATCAAGGGAGGCCATGCAATGGAAGTTAAAGAGGTGGAGTTAGGGTGCTGGCGGGATGGCCCACCTGCCCAGGGGATGGTCAGGGGGGAGGCGGGCAGCAGAGCTGCCGTTCATGGCTCTGAGCCGGGATGGACATTGACCTCAGCTGAATCGCTCAGACTTAAATTTCCTCCGGTTCTCTTCATGACTCCACACTTGTGTTTTTCAGCAAATTCCTCGGGCCCTCTGGGTCTGAGGTTGCCTTTGCTTCCCCGGAACTGGGTTCCCCTTCCACTAAGACACACATCCTAAAGCCTCACTGCGATTTGGCTCCTTCATTTCCCTACTTTCAGGTGAGACTCAGGCCAAGACTTTAAAAGGTGGGACCGATGAGTGGTGCAAAGTGGAGACAGTTGTCTACACGCACTTCCCTTCCTTACAATGTTGCTTGAAGCTATTCTGATCAGGAGCTAAGATGACAGCGTCACAGAAACAAACCATAAAACCTGCTGCTCCGCAAGTCCCATAATGCCTTGGGAGATAAAAACATGCTTAGGCCAACGACCTCCAAAATGACATTTCTTCTTTGTTTGAGTAAGATATCCATGACCCACTTATCTTATCACAACCTACACCCTTTCTGCGTTGAACTCTGAAGCAAACTGGGGTGGGCTGGGCTCTCCCACGAGAGTCAATTTACACCATTCCCATGATCCACACTAAGTCATTTCCCAGAAACTACTTTCAATCCTTGGGTGACGCATGGTCCTGAGCGTGAGGAGATTTACTGAGAGGCCCCGGCACTTCTCTTTTCCCGGAGGTGAACATTAACTTTCGAGGTGGAGAGCTGCGGTCCCCGTGGAGGAGGGGGCAGCCCTAGAGTGCAGCAGGTAATGAAACCTCAAACGAGATCTGATTGCCAATTGTTCTCCTTGTGGGACACAGTTAGCACCCTAACCAGCAAACGGGGGAGCCCTGCACTAGTGCTCGCTGCTTGGCGGATGTTCCGGAATGCCTCAGGAAGACGGTCAAAAACAGGAAATAAGAGGCCCAAGATGGACTCGCACACTCTGGACCCCACCCCAGACTTAATACCTACTGCAGTTTCACCCTCTCAAAGTACCGGCCTAAGCGCGGCCCATCAATCTGGAGTTCCCGCAACAACATCTCCCTTCTCCTCCATTTTTACATTTTCCCACTCCCAGTTTCCATTTTTGAAACTTGTCATTGAAACCAGTGAAGTTTTTTGGCTTCCACTTCTGGGAACTCCGTCTTTTTCAGCCCACCTCTCTTTAATTATCAGGACTCAATTCAGTCACCTCCCCAGCACCCTGGCTTCTCCTCACACTGTGTGCTTAATATTCACCACACCCAATCGAGCATTTTCCTCGGCCTAACTCTTTTTTTTTTTTTTTTTTCCTGGGACCCTCGCTGGCGGCCGGGGAACAAACCGGCACTGCAGAGGCTGCGGGCAGCTTCGCAGCCCAGCGCTCAACCGCTGCGCCACCAGGGGAGGCCCCTCGGCCTCTTGTGAGTCCCACAACAACTCTGTAAGTGAGACACTTGATGACCAAGATCTAAACTGAGGTTTAGATGAAGCTGTTGGCTGTAGTTTTACAGTATGTAAGCGCCATAAGGCAAGATGGCAGTCTTGCTCTAGCACCCCTAGCACCCCTTGCTCTAGGATCCCTCGCAGCACACCTACACCCAGCCCTTGGACGTAGCTGGTGCTCATATGGCTCTGGCCACAGCCCGGCATAGTTCAGCATTACACTTCAAAAGGATGGGGACCTGGAGGGAGAAGGGCTGACTGAGCTTCCCACAGCCACATCATTGAGGGGCAGCGAGGCTAGGGATGCAGTCTAGAAGCTCTGCAATTGGAGCCACCACAGTGCTCATCTCAGCGTGAGCAGAAACGCTGTAAAGCTCAGAAATGCTAAGGAAATGGTCAAAAGAGTCAATAAAGCACAAGTAAACTGAGGCCGCGATTCAATTTACAGCAATTTGTGAGTCCTGAAGACGGCCTCCCTGGGAAGTCTCCCACAGAACCAACAACAGAAGGGTGGATGGCCAGTTCCAGCAACATGGACACATGTCTGAGAAAAAGAATCCTTTTTAATCTTGAATATGCCACGTTTGCTGAGTCGTAATCAGTCATCTGAAAAAAAAAAACAAACCTCAATCTTTCTCTTCTCTCTCTTTTACGTTTTGGCACCAAGATATACACTCAAGTGACATTCTTTACAGAAAATGGGGATGAAATCCAATGGGACTATGGGGAAAAGCCATACTGGAAGAGAGCTGCTGCGGTCCAGGGGGAAAATCCTTGCAGTTCCCAACAAGGCTAAAAAAAAGTTTAGTTTGGCCTCGTGAAGTGCAAGGAGAACCTGGGTGGCGGAGAGAAAAAAGCAAAGGAAATGCTCTCTTAGTGGTGTTTCTCCCTTCCCGAATGGAAACTTTTACTGCTGTTTCTTCTAACTTCTTCTGTATTGTTTTGGTGGTTTCTACCACATGAATTGTTTTTAGAAGATCCTCTTGGCGGTTTTTTCCGTTTTAGTAAATAGAAAAAGAATTGAATAGGGAAAAAATTTGACCTTTAGGGAGGTTATGACTTGGGGGGTCCAAAGGCAGGAGGACCTTTGAGGGAGTGAGGCTGCCCCTCCAGTCATCAGAGGCTAAGTTCCTGCAGCTGTTGGTAGCTCCAGTGTAGGAGACCCCAGTAACGGCCACAGATTTCAGGTCAGAACCTATTTGACTTGGCTGCTACCTTCTTTGTAGAGAAAAAGAGATATATTTTTTTTAAATTATCTGAGACAATCCTTATTGACAGGGAATGATGACTAGAAAATGGGGGGGACTTCATAGATTAGGGGTGGGACTTGTGGCTGAATTAAGGGAGAAGGAAGTGATAGAAAAAGAGGAAACAAACATAACTCGTGATTTCTGGCCTTAGCTTCAGGTTGGAGCTTTTAAAAACAATTCATAAGAAAAACCAACGCAGATTCGATTTAAGGAAAAAAAAAATTTGAATTCAATTTCGTAAATCTTAAGTCTCCAAAATGGCTGCACCAGTTAACTTGCTACCACTGTATTAGGGACCTACCGACTCTCCCTGGTCTCCTATTCCTTGTATCTACTCATGGCACAACTGCAAGAGGATCTTATAAACTATAATTCAAAGTCATTTAGTAATGCCACATGTATCCCAAGTAACAGTAAAAGCCAAAGCCACTTCAATGACCTCCTCCCCGCGGCCTCATCTTCTACACACGTCCTTGCTCATTCTGTTCCAGCAGCACCGGCTGTTCCTGCACACTCCAGGCACACTCCCTCCCCCCACGCTAGGTATCTTCCCTATCTGAGCTTCGAGATTTGCCCACATTTCAACCTGACAATGAGGCAGGTCTATGCTGATGACCCGGTTTATTTCGTAACTGCTTTTCCTTCCCCACCACCCTACGTGTCCAGGTTTTTTAGCAGCACTTCTGTCATCTTCTGTTACACTCTGACTTTTGTAAGATTTATCGTTACTCTTCGTCTCCTCTCCCTGGAACATAAACATGATGAAGCACCCAGACTTGGTAACACTATATCCCAGGATACTAGATACTCCCCAGCACTTACCAGGACATGTCCCCTCACACATAGTAGGTTCCTAATAAATATTGGTTGAATGAGCAAAAATAATTATTTGATCTATAGGAGACATCAAATAAGCAGTTGGACAGATGAGCCTGGCGTTTACAGCAGTGGAAATATTAATGTGGAAGTGAATAGTAAAGCTTTGAACAAGGATGAAATTACCCAAAGAAAAAGCATGACTTAGGGGAAAAAAGCTCCAATATTAGCACCTGGGAAACCTGGGAAATATTAAAACCTGGGAAACTCCAACCTTTAGACATCAGACAGAGATGGAGAAACCAATAAAGGAGACAGACAATTGGAAGCAATAATGCAGGAGAGGGTGAGGAGGTGCCTGGGTGGAGCGCTGCGTGAAGGAGATGGAGTGTCAGGATCATTGCCTGCAGTTTCCTGACCTCACCCCAGCTCACAGCTTTCCATTCCCTTGTAAACACTTAAGCACATGGACATAGAGATGCCATGCGAGAGGGCGGCAGGGACAGGATTTCTGCTAAGGGAGAGGCACAGCCTTCTCCTGAGGGTGAGCAGACCCCTCCCCACAAGCGTGTCAGAGGAGGGGCTGAGGGGAGCTATAGGCACACAGTTGTGGTATTTCCATGGCCCCGCTTTGCTTATTCCCGTGATTCTTGGACAACATAGCCCTCCCTGGGAATACGCCCAAGCAAAAGGAAGGAAAAACAGGTTGGGTTGCAGCACAGCTTGATTTCAGGTCAGACCAGGACTGACCTGGAGGAGGGACGTGAACAGAGTGAGCGCCTCTCGGGACCCCTGCGGAGGAGGCACACAGCAGCTTTCTGCAGGGCTAAGCAGGGGCATGGGCCCCAGCATCGGAGGTGGGGGCATGCTTTTTTGCACTCAAGTGCCTATAACCACAACACCATGTTGTCAATGGACAAAGCTAACTTTCTGAACATTCCTGAAGCAGTGGTCCTACCACACAGGACAACCACAAAGGACTTCAAAATTTCACTGGCCTGTTGATCATTACCTAAAGATTTTTAAAGATTTCAGTTTTCAATGATCCGGCATCCTGAGCTGCCCTCCTTCCCACCTCCAGCACGTGTAAGAGAACGACAGACCAGCAGCTTCACGGGACATCATCGGTTGCGTAAATGAATGACCTTGAAAGCTATGGAGGAAGACTGAGGCGAGGATACCTGCCCCTGCTCTGGAGTGGGAGTTCATGGGAGGGCGCATTCTGATGGGTGTTACGTGAGGGTCCCTCACTAGGAACCTACCTCCCGCCTTGACATCTCCCTGGTTGTGTTGGTTAAGATGTTTAGAGGCAAGCGAAGGCACTTCCTTGTTAAGCTGTGTCAGGTGGTTATGCCTCCCTGGAAGAGGGGAGCCTGGGTTCCTTTAGGGGCCACCCATCTGCAATGTCTGGGTGGCTGCAGGGATAACACCCCTGCAGAACTCTAGGAGCCTCACTGGCCTGGAGCCTGCAGGGTTTCTGACCCCACCCTGGAGCAGAACTGATTTCCATCTCAGGGAGTTAATCCAGCAACATCTCCTGAAGTCCTGCTGTTGGTTTTCTTTCTGAGCACTGATTTCAATTCCCCGACACCAGCTGGTGATGTGCACCTCAGCCTGAAGCAGTGGCAGAACCTACAAGACTGCCTGCTCCCCTTGTCCTGACGTCAGATGCCAATTTCAAGAGCGTGTGGCCCCCATGTGTCTGCGCTGCTGGCTGCAGGTCCAAGTTCTAAGGACGCCTTCTTGGGTTTGATTAACTTGCTACAACAACTTACTGAACCCAGAGACACATTTTACTCAGATGGAAGAGAGCATAGGGCCTGGTGTGGGGAAGAAGCATTCCTTTCTCACACTCTCCTCAAAACGCTGTGTTCCCCAAGCCCCGCTTCACGCTCAGTTTCCTTAGCAACCAGCCCCATCCAGTCCACTCCTTAACAGACTCAGCTATGGAGAAAGAGGGTTTCTTATGAATAGCAAGCACCCATCACTCTTACCTCTGAGGAAATGCCACGAGGACCCAGTTTCTTAGTGCAAATCACATCACACCCACCCACTCTCCAAGGCCTGCTCGAGCCCTCTGAGACTGAGGGCTGAGACCGAGACTGAGCCCTCGCACTCCGCCGACTTGGCTTTGTCGCCGCTTATGGCAGTGGCAAAGGCCTTCTTCTGATGGCGGGCATCTGCGCCCAAGCCTCTGTCTCAGGCCCAGCAGGACCAGTGGGCTTGCTTTGTAGGGGCAGGCAAGTCACAGACCACTGAGCAGAAAACATGCTCGTCCCGTGTACCAGCTGGCTAGGGCTGTTGAAACTAAGGACCTCCCGCTAGGTGGGACACAAAAAACTACGACCCACCACGCAGAGGCCAGACATCTGAATTCAAGGTGTCGACAGGGTGCTTTGACACTCAAGGGGGCATGACCCTTTCCGGCTCCCTGCAGGTCTGGTGGCTCCTCACAAGGCCTTCTCTCCATGAGGGTCTATCTCTACATCGAGCGTTCTTAAGGACATGGGTCTCACTGGATTAGGGACTGTGCTAATGACTGCATCTGAACTTGATTCCCTTTATAAAGACCCCATTTCCAAATAAGGTCCCTTCCTGAGGTTGCGGGGGTCAGGACTTGAACATCTTTTTTAGATGGACACAGTTTCATCCTTAAGTGCTGAGGCCAGGTCCTCTGAAACAAAGAAAATGAGCCTGAAGTAAGTCCTGCTCCCCTGACCCCACAGCATTTATCAGAGACCACACTTTTCCTTGCTGGGGGACTGAGGGGCTCAAGAGAGCCTAGAGTACCCCTGATCTTTCTCCTTCTAGGGCTGGAATTTAGAAAAGTGCCCCACTCCCTGTGGAAGGTGAGGAAGTGGGGAACACTCCACTCCATGCCCAAAATGTAGCCCAGGGTGGCTTTGGGATGAAACAGGTGTTTTCAAGTGCTGTGTCCTGCCTTCAAGTTCACTAGTCAGAGTCTCTGGGGCTCAAGGGTGAGGCTTTGTGTACTGAAAAGCCTGGTTACCTAGACGCTGGGAACTCAAGAGCACTCGAGTGTTGCACTTGGGGCCACTTTCAACTGGCTATGCCCCCGGGACCCGGGCGCTCTCAAGCCTGATTCGGGATGGGGGCAATGTCCTCATTAGTCTTGGAAGCAGTGGCGAGCAGCAAACACACAATCACATTATGTGCAGCAGGGCCCCGCAGACCTGGGAGACATGGTCTAGGCCCCCCAATGGATGCTTGAAGCTGCACAGCTGGGAACCCTAGACAGAGTATGGTTTTTCCTGTATACCCATACCTAGGATAAAGTTTCATCTGTAAGTGAGGCACAGTCAGAGATTAACAGCACTAACTAGGCATAAAACAGAACAATCAGAACTGTAATGTGATAAAAAGTCTGACTATAGCTCTCCTCCCCCCAGCCTCAGAATACCTAGTCTGAAATATTTCACAGCACACTAACTTCAGGTAACTGAGAGCAGGGAAGTGAACCATGGGTAAGGAGGGACTATTGTATTTAGATTTTCAACAGCGATTTGGGGGAGGGGAACAAATATTCAATGAAGAGGGGAAATGCAGAGTCCCACAAGGGGCAAAGAGTGTGGCCGGGAGCTTTGGGGAATAGGCCAGGCGGCTGAGCTCTGGGACAAGGGCTGCGGTTCCTTCACCTGACCACCTGCCTGATGCGACGTGTCCTCGCTCACTGGAACGTTCGAAGCGCGAGGCCAGAGGGCGGCCCGTGGCCGTGGCGAAATCTGCCCCAGAGATTGGGCTTTTAAGCCCTGCGTTTCCGTCTCCTTTGTGCAGTCAGGGAGATTGCTCTTCCTTCCCTCCCGAGCTGCAGGGGTGCGCTCCTCCACAGCACTGCACACGCTGGCCATTTCCTCTTGTGATTGTGAAGCTCTCCAAGAAGGGGCTGCCCAGCCTCAGCTGTGCCACTTGATTTGCTGCCTGTCACCGTGTAGGTGAGTGTTTAGTTAAATCAACGGAGATATATAGTGCCATCCTGAAGGTAAGGTGACTTACAAGTTGCAATGCTCTGCACCCATAGAGATGTCCACACTGATGGTCTTCCTTGAGAGAAGTGACAATATGTTGCATCTTTTTTTTCGTGTCTTAGAACTTTTGGCACAGTTTGGTGGAGAAATACCCATTTCTTCCTGGTCGTCTCTGCAGGCAAGTGTTCAGGAGGTGGTGCGCAAAGTTAGGTTCCTCGGTGTCCTACTGAATCTGCGGAGAGGTCACTGGCTCGGGCTCCCACTTGGTGGGACAAAGGTGACTCTGGCCATCATTAGAGAAATGTGGACTGATCTGGCGTCCCAGCCAGACCCAGCTCATTTACACAGTGGACTGAGAACACAGACTGCTGGTGAGAGCCCGATTTCTGGAGCCCCTGAGCAAAGGCTTGGTCTAACACATCACAGAAGGAAAGGCAGCCATTAGAAGGATCTCATCTCAACATTTACCAGGAACAGGTAAGTGACCTGCTTTGGGAACTGGGAGAGGAGCAATTCTGATTGTCACTGCTCTTAAGACAAACACCCCACTCCCAGACTTGTGCTGACCTAGATTGTTCTTCATACCGAACAAATGAAAGATCGAGGGAGAAACATGTTCCCAGGAAGTGCCAGGTAGTGGAGGCTGGGCAGGAGCCCAAGAGCAGGAATGGGTCAAAGAGTATATCTCTTTTGTTTTCACAACTCCAAGAGAGAAAAATGGATACTGCTTCCTGGTTTCTGGGCAACCTAGAACTTTAAATATTTGTCCCACTTCTGCTTCTAAGTTCACGCATTTGCTTTTTAGTTTATTCTTCTATTTGTTTATTCAACAAACATTTACTGTATACCTACTGTTTGCAAGGTAGTCAGTAGGGCACTGAGATTACAGTGAGACGTACTGCCCATCTTTTAGAGTCTAGGGAGAATTAAAACATGAGAATGTGGCAGACTAAAAATACCTTGAAGGCAGGGATAGAGACTTACCCATCATGGTAACACCAGCACCTGGCATGATGACTGCACACAGTAGGCATTTCATAAATATTTGCTGAATGACTTAATGAAGGTATCGGTCATACATGAATAAATCAATTATCACATTCTAGTGTTAACCAACCAAATTATGTAATATAGTAAAAAAAGTCAATAAATATCAAAAAGGGGCTTGCATGGTAAGAATTTAATTAGACTTGCCAACTGCACAAATTTCCCAACACTCTCTGGATGGTAGAAGTCCTCTGATATGTTGAAATCCCAACTGTGCTACAGCACTGCTGAGTGCTACTATATTTTAAATGATTCATCCTCAGTTCAAAGTTCCAGCATGGAGTGTTCTTCTGTAACCCTGGCTAACATTTCATCCAGCTGTGGTGCAACCTGAGCAAAACAACCGGCATAAAAGGGACGTTAGCTGTTTCCGAGACCCCTGTGAAAGGCTAGCAGGGAATGGATGACGGCTTCCGTGAGGTCACTTATAACAGCGGGTGTGTCTGTATTCTGATGGATTTCTGATAGCACTTTGAAAATAGAAGCCATAAATTATGTATGCACCACCGATTAGGAACTGCATGGGAACTACACTTAAAACAAATGGTCTAAGAACGGTGAAGTCAGCTGGCTTAGAGCAAGAATTTCTAACAATAATTTATTTGTAACCGCTACTAGTTGTGCTTGCGGCCTTGGAGGGCGAGGGGTGTCTCTGGCATGGCCACCCCTGTGGGTCAGACGCCAACTGGAGAGAGGGCACATGCCCCAGAGCCTGCCTAGCACCAAGGGTTATTTTGACAAGTGACTCCCAGACTGAGCTCTTCTCCACAGATGACGCACCATGGGGGCCCCAAGTTCCTCGCATGATGCTGTGACCTCTGAGGGAGTAGCTTTCTCCTCCAGTCACCTTACGGACAGAAATCCTTCAGAAGTGCACGTGTTAGGGGCCTCCCCGGTGGCGCAGCGGTTGAGCGCTGGGTTGCGAAGCTGCGCGCGGCCTCTGCGGCGCCGGTTCGATCCCCGGCTGCTCCCCGGCCACCGGAGGAGGGTCCCACATGGCGCGCAGACCTCTCCTGCAGCCCGCTGCTCCCCTCAGCAGTGTACTTCGGTCCTTCTGCCTGCTCTGCTCCCCGCTCTGGCTCTGGTGAATTCTCTCGCCCTCCCGCGCTTCTGACTGTACCCAGTGCATGTATAAACAAAACAAACAAACAAACCAGCAAACAAATAAATAAAGCATGCCTCTATAAAAAAAAAAAAAAAAGAAGTGCACGTGTTAGGGCTGTGAGTGTTCACTATCCAGGCCAGTGACTCTGCCAGTCTGGACAAGCATCAGCCATGCATGCCTGGTCCAGTGCCGTAGACAGAGCTAGCGTGCAGCCACGCCTCCCTCCCTGGAGGACTCTGCAGATAGAGGACAGGACTTGGCCTCATCGGCTGTGGACCCCTTGGAGCTCAGGCCTCACAGCTTGTGATTTGATGTAAGGTTTGCAAAAGACAGCATTCCTTACCTTCGAGTACAGGGTGTTTCGAGACACTATTACATTTAAAGACATTAAAACAGCCTTTCCAGGGCTTTCATACCTTCATACTTGGTGTGAGGACGATGGCGGAGAGCAGGGCAAGCGCACATCTGTGTGGAAAGCGCAGGGAAGAGTACACACATGTGGAGCTGCTGCCTGCCCGGACTCGGCCACCTGCTAGACCAGGCCGGGCAGGCGCTGGCTGTTCCAAGGACGTCTGAATGGCCATATGGCTCTGGGCATGCACTGGCTCTGAGACACATCCTGAAAGGCACATCCTGGCCCTTTTTTAAAACCTCATCATAGGGCAGGATCTGGAATCTGGAAAAGGGTTGGTCAGTATACTGAGACCTTTCCTCCTGGCATGTGGTATGGACGTGCAGTTCTTCTTCCAAGTCATATTTATTTATTGTTTGCTGCATGCCAGTTGCCAGGATACAATGTGAGAGACCCAGACTACCTTGATGGAATTTTCCCTGAGCCCCACAAGAAAAAAAATCTTCCAAACCTAGTCACAAAAATAAATATATTATTTTCAAGCAGTACTATATGTTGAAAAAGAGAAGTATAGGGTACTCTGAGGCACTGTTACAGCAGATGCTAATTTAGATTAGGGGGCCTGGGAAGGCCATATTTTGGATAAATGACATTAAGCTGAGAACGAAGTCAGCAGTGTGTGTGTGTGTGTGTGTGTGTGTGTGTACATGTGTCAGTGTGTGTGATGAGTGGGAGGTGGTTGCTGGGAAAAGAGAAGTATCCCCAGCTGAAGGAACTGCGGGGGAGAGCGGCCCTTGAGGAACTGAGAGAAAGGCAGGGGGTTGTCACTTGGGCTCTGAGCTGAAGCCACAGGTCAGTGAGGTCCTGCCATTTAGGGTTTTAGGCCATATAGAGTTCATGCAGCATCATGTCCTAAAGGAGCCTTTCCTTGCCAGCAACTCTCTCCTACCCCTCATTGCAGGAAAGCAGGACTCTTAAGCTTGAAAAGTTTTTTCCTGTTGTTTCTTTGGAAAGAGTAACCAAGAAAGCACCAAGCTGCAAAGCCTTTGCCATTGTTAAGAGTGTCAGTGATACTGCCCACATTTGCCAGTGGGATCTGGGTTTTAAGATCCTAACAATAACCCCAAGGAACACGTACTTAAGAAGATGTTTTTAGTAAATATGTAATTCAACATGTTCTGCATTTCACCCAGGAAGTGATTTTTCTTTTGAATTTGGTGAGTGTGAAACATATATACAATTATGTGTGAAAACCTATAACTCCGATGAGCCAGGGAAAGCCTTATGGATTAGGACAGGGAAGTGCTATCATTTCAGGTTAAGCCAACAGATAGCTGGTTTTTTTTTTTTTTTTTTAAAGGAAGATGTTGTCTTAAAGCATTATTTACAAACTACCATATATGGATTACATGATCTGTTGTTTACAGATGTATTAGGTCAACAAATAATATATCTTGGCTACACAAAGTAAATACTACAAACTACTAAAACTACTTTAGAATGAATATGAAAGAACTGAAGAGGCAATGGACTAATTGTTTCAATAGACTGAGGAAGAGAACAGATGCTCGGAATACTCCATATACATGAACACTGCACACTAGTCATGGATGACCAATAGCCTGCAGTCCCAAGCCAGCAAGACCGAATTACTACTTACCGCATTATATACCTTAGTGCAAAATAACTTTCTCTGTCTTGTTTGCCTCATTTTAAGAAAAACAGGAAAGTGATAGCCTTCTTGACAGCTAGAAGTAATGGTCACTGAGAAAAAAGATTCTAAAGCCATTGGCAGATGGGGGCTGGATCCACAGAAGTGAACAGTCTGAGTTTTGAACAGTCATGTTTGCCCCAGGATTGTGAAAGTGGTTTTCTAGAGAGCACGGCCAGGCTATTCTGAGCCCTTAGCTAGTTTTGGATCAGGAAGACTGGGTAGAGCCAGTTGGTCCAGGTAAAAAGTTGAAGCATAAACTCACATGCCATAAATACTTGATAATTACCAGCATTGATTCTGATTGTCCACGCAATCCCATTTGAAAAGTCCGCAGGACTCCTCATAGAGTACAAGGAAAGTGAGTGCTTCTCAGCTGAGAAAAGGCATGAAGGTAAAATGCTGATTATCTTTCAGAGCCCAAATGATTCCAGATGCTTTGTACCCATTTCCATCAGTTCAACATCACTATTTTCTTGGCAATTACTTGAATTTCAAGAAACTTAAGGCTCCTTGAGGTAATGTATAAATATTTTAAGGAATGGTTCCTCAAAGGATTGTTTCAAAGATTAGTGCATTAAGAAGTGCCAAAAGAGAAGGAAAGGGGTTGACCATACTGGTTACGATTTTATTTAGAACTGTAGAGCGATTGCTTCTGACTCTAAAATTTGCGTTGGTGTTATAGTCAGTACATTTTGCATCAAATGGAAAACACTATGTAATGTCTCTATTTTATTGAATCTCACTGTATAGAAATATTTTTTAGACTCACCAAGTTGTGAAGTCCTTAAAAATAAAAAAAAGTAAGGGATTATCCAAAAGACAAATATTGGATGATTTCACTCATATGTGAAATACAAAGAAACAAAATAAAACTTAACCAAACCCAAACCCTAGGTCCCTGACTACAGAATTAAGGCGACTAGAGGGTAGGGGTAGGGAACAAGGACTACAGTGGAGGGTTACAGTACTTGTATGGCAGGGGGTGTGGTGACACGTATCTGAAGAGGTGTGAACCTATCCCCCTAAATCATATACAGTGTTGGGAACAAATGTTACCTCAATACAACTTAGTTAAACATAAATAAATAAAAACAAGTAAATTTTTTGAAAAAACTGGAAAAAAGTAAAATAATCACAAAGTACTAATATAAAAGAGAAAACCACCTGCAAGCTGACCATAGATCTGACGCACACTGCAGGGGAGAGGAAGGGAGAGGGGTCAAAACAAGGGAGGTTCATGGGGGCTGTGGTGGGAGGAGATTGACAGGGACAACATTTGAGGGGAGAAAACAAATACTGCACAAAAATGAACAACAATGTAAAAAAATAAAAGTTTAATAAAAATAAAACAGAAAACAAGTAAATGCTGAAAGCCTTGAGGTATATGATTCGATCAGTACCTGAGAGTTTCTGAATATAGTTCTGATCGAGACACTTCTAACAAAGTAATTAGACATTAGCTGCACAGCTGATATGTTACCTTTCACAGATGTGAATAAAGTGCCAGATAAAACCCAAAATTCTGTTAGTTATTTAAGAGGCCGCTGGGCCTGAAGAGAATCTCTAAGTGCTGAGTGACTCTGGAGTGACAGCAATTGAGATGTTCACTGAAGTGCACCCCCGAGCAGCCCCATCACCCCAAGGTGCTCCCACCTTTGCCTGCACGTCCAGGGCAGACGCAGTGAGCACTGGAGGGAAGGAAGGTCACTTGAAATTGTTTCTTTGGCTTCCTTGGCAGAAAAACAATCTGGCTGCCTAAAATATCACAGATTTTGGCAAAGAGATGGTAATAAACCCTTTTGATGTGAACCGTGGTTATTTTCAGGTACCTTATATATTTCATTTGCTGAAAGATTAATCCTCATGAACAAATGTCTTTTTGTTGTTATGTTTATATCCTGACACATAAGAACATAAATGCAATCTGCTAATGTGGGGATTAGCTTCAGTTAATTAATTTACAAGACTGATGATGACTTAATTTTTTTTCTAACTTTAGGTAAAGCACTAGGATGTTATTTTTAGTCTACAGATTAATGTCAGTACCTGGGATCGTGTTTCTGGCAAAAATCTGTGCTTGGATTGTTGGCTTTCCACACCCTGAATTTGTAGACCGTCTTGTTCTCCGGAGGTCATTTCATAGATTGCTAGAATCTCCTAGAAGGAGGAAATGTGGTCCACTCTTGTTATTTTAAGAGTTGTGGTCACTCAGGAGATAAGAACAGGAAATAGAGTGACAAGTTTCTTTCATGATTCAATTCCAGGAGTTTTCACCCATACTTCCTTTCTCCCCTTAGCTCTCAGTATTATTCTGTACACCTTTTGCAGGATGCACTCAGCAATAAAACAATAAAAATCTGAAGATATGGTCACCATGCTCTGGGCAGTTTCTGTCTAAAGCAGCTGTGAAGCTTATCTGTTGTGATTGGTAGAGTCTTGCTTTTCAGAGCAAGTGGGATCAATGGTTCATAAAGTACTCTCAGGACTACACACTGTTGAACAGTCCACGAGCAGCCTGTGGTTACTTGTTGGGCCCCAGAGTGGTTTGATTCTGTTGTCATTCTAGACAAAATGAGCTGTGCAAATAACAGGTAAGGTGGAGACCCCTGCTGCTCACTATGTTCTGTTCCGCCTACATCTCCTAGAGTATAGAGTTGTAGGTAGGCCCATGAGCTACAAGCAAGTGCCATTTCCAACCCCCTTCCAGCAAACTGTGGCCACAAATAGAAGGCAGATGATGGAGTACAATGGAAGTGGTGGGTGCCAATAATATTGACTGACAGTCTACTCCAAGGAGAACACATTCCAAAAACTGGGAATATATCACTGGATAAGAGACCACATCCCTGCCTCCCTTAAGCACTCTGCATAATATATAGAAATAAATGCTAAGGAGAAAAACAAAGCAGGGCAGGGAGATCTGAAATGCTGACTAGCTATCAGGCCATTACAGAAAATTAAATGAGGCCAAGAAGACAAGGCAACAAGCCAAGAGTGTTTGCTGAGGACTAGGTATGGGATGTGGATGTGAAAGAGATTAAAAAAAAAAAAAAAAAGTCAAGGATGACATGAAGATTTTTGGCTTGAGGATCTTGAAAAATTAGGTGATGGCTATCTGAATCCATCTGAGGTGTTAAATGGCCAGTAAAAACACAGACTTATTTGGAAGTCATCAGTATGGATGTTATTTAGCAATGCAAGACTGGATGAGATTATCTAGGGAAAGAGTGATATACAAAAAAAAAAAAAAAAAAAAAGAAAAAGAAAAGAAGGACAAAAATGGTTCAAGGACTGACTGTGTAAGTTAAGCTTGAGAGGTAGGGCTGATGAGCGAGAACTGGTCCCCATCCGGGAGAGGGAAGAGGGGAGGTGTGCCAGGTAAGCAGATAACCTGGAAGGCAAGGGAAGAAAGTCAGAAAGGTGGAGAGACCTTGGTTCCCTGAATCAGGATGTGGAGCAGAGCAGCCTAATTATTTGTCCTGTGGGACTGTGAAATCAGAGAAAAATAGATTTCATTATTTTTAGTACACTGAACGCTGAGTCCCTTTGGTACAAAATTTTAAACTTTTACTCTAATGCCAGGTAAACAACAAATAGCAGCACCAGATAAATCTTTAATAACAACACAACTAGCATTAATAAAACATTCTCAGATGTTAACTTGGAAATGTGTGGGGTGTGGGGGTGTGTCTATTTGGAAGCGTTTGGACATTTTGAAGATTTTTTTAAAAAAACACATCATTTTGAGGTAACTATCCAAAGGGAAAACTGAGATGGGGAGCAATGATTAATTCGAAGAACGCTTTTTGTGATTTTCACCTTAGTTATTCGGTGCTTCTGCTGGACCAATTCTCTTGACTTTAAAGGGCCAAGAGGTCTAGCTCCTCCATTAAGCTCTGCTAAATGTTCTGCCTAAAGGAGGTGAACACAGATAGAAAACTCATTTTGATATCTATGAGTCTGTTGTGTAGTAACGTTCAAATTCTGTTTCTGCCTAGATATTTTACTAGGACATATTCACCACTGAATGACTAAATATTACACGAGGAAACAGATGTTTAGATAAAGTCTATTTGCAGTTGTCCCTTTCATTTCACATCCTATTGTTTCTTAGCCAAGAGACTATGGGGCTCTTTGCCACCATTTTAACAGTGCTGATTTCATACCCCTAGAATCTTCCCTTTTGCCACGTAATTTCTGGCAAGGACCCAGGGTTTGCAGGATCTAAATGGAATAAAGAACTCCCTTTAAAAGATGACAGGAACCTAACAACAACACAAAACAGAGTGAAGCTGCAAATGCAAAGCTGGCTTTATCAAATGTAATGGGGCAGACCTCAAATAGGCGCCATGCCTTCCTAGCGGGCTGAAATGGAAAGATCCCAATTGAGTACTCTGAGTACTTCCATCCCCAAACTGCAGATTTCTAGATGTTAAATGGCATCATATACCGTATGTCGGAAGACCTGGGTACCAGCGACAGCTCGGACACACACCCACCATGCACCTGGGGCCTCAGGGCACACCAACATCCACCTTAATGGAAGTCTAAAAGTCACTCGACTGGAGAATTAGATCTCTTCAGATTGCCAAGATCAAAGGGGCCAGAAGCATTAGGTAAAGCTCAGCTTCTGTCACCAGAAATAAGAATGTCAGGAGAAGACACTGAGGGTCCTTAGCTGAGTGCTGTCAAGGAGGAAGGGAGCACCCAGGGGAGTTTTCTAGAATTAGGGCCAGTGACCGTTCTGGGCCAGATGTGGGAAGATCATTGGGTGGGTGCACTCTTGTTCTATGAGATGATAAGACAATCTCACATTGTTTGACTCTCCCTTCACCTGTACACCTGTTCCTTCATTCATTCAATGAACACTTTGATGGAAAAGACACAGGGCAGTGGACATAAAAGTGGTCAGCAAACAGACATCATTTTATCTTATCCTCATGGGAATTATCATCTTGTGGAGTCCACAGTTTTTAATCAGCCTATTTAACTGACAAACACATAAATAGTGTTTACTATGTGCCAGTTATATTGTTTTATGCATTTTATAATATTAATTTATTTAATACTCATAGCAACCTATGAGGAAGGTACCACTATTACCCTCACTTTATAGATGAGGAAAATGAAGTGTAGAGAAACTTGCCCATGGTCACACAGCTAAGGCATGTTGGAGCAGAACTGGAATCTGGGCAGTGTAGACCTGTGGCCCACACTCCTAAGCTTTTACCGACAGTCATAAATGAGATGTAGGAAAAACAGTGATGGTTATAGTAGTTTTAACTAGGGGCTCTGATCTAATGTGGAAGGAAATTAGATCAGAAGTTTCAAAACTGGTGTGGTCATTACTGCCCAATGCTCCAGGTAGTTCAAGTAATATGAAATTAAAAGCAGGGTGTGGGTTTTTGTAGTGGGGAGGCCAGTGGTAAAAGTGGTGAGAACTGTTCACAGGACACATTGTGTCAGCCTGGGCAGGATTGGTGAGCTGCTCAGGAGGAATAGGCTGCTCTAGGAGATGAGGATGGCCTCCTTTGGAAGACATATTCAGAACAGTCTAGAAACCTCCTACTCTGAGCATGGCATATAGCATGTCTTCAGCAGATCTATTCTCGTGAACTGGTAGGGATGCTATAAAGCATGGGTTGCACCAACCAGATCAAACCTGAAGATCTCTTCCAGCCTTGAACGTCTACACTTGGGCCTCTCTGGTGGCGCACGCAGATGAGCGCAGCACTGTGAAGATGTCCGCGGCCTCTGCAGTGCAGATTTGATCCCTGCCGGCCTTGGAGCAACCCACATGGCGAGCAGATCTCTCCTGTCTCGCCTGCTGCTCCCCTCAGTAGTGTATTTTGTCAGTCTGCCTGTTCTGTTCCCCACTCTGTCTCTGGTGAATCCTCTCACCCCCCACACAGCTGGCCCGTACCCTGGCTCTTGCATAAATAAAAACAAATCTTAAAAAAAAAAACCATCTACACTTACCCTCATTCTGAATTTGTGATCAAAGTCAGAGGATTTGGTTTACTGAAGTTTCCCTTTTCCCTATCAAAATGGCTTGATATACAAATTATAATGGGTGTAAGATTTTAGAGACTGGTTAAACTAGTTTTCAAACCCTAGGAGTTCAATTTGAGTATAGTTAATGTCTTCATGTAAAATGGGATACTCTATCATTTGTTAGGATTTTTAGCATGATCCTTAGAGTAGGTACATACAGGTCACTACAGAAAATAATAAAATTGTATTTATTTAAAGCAAATATATAGTCTAGATATTGATTCTGACCTGACCCTCCCTGTCTTCACTGAGTTAGCCTCATTTGTGAAAGAGGGTGAATGTCTAGAACACACAAGGGACTGGATGGAATCCCCTTTCAAAGATTTGGAGTAGTTATTGCTCAATTACTTTGGGGAAGAGAGATTTTGCTCACACTCTGAAATGTTTGACTTTCAGGGTAGAGCACATATAATCCCTGCCTTGGAGCTTCACTTGGGGAACGTGGCTCTTTTCTCCATGTTTCTATAATTTCTAGATGCTCTGGAAAATACTAAAAGGACCCCCAAAGTAGCTCTGGAGTCTTAAAATCTAGTTTGAATACCCAGCTGCCACCGTCATTGCAAGAGAAATTGTAAGGTGAACACAGAATATGAGTATCTTGCAACACTGGGGAAAGAGAAGCACATATTGAAGAGTTCCAGTAGAAAAACAGAAAAAAAGAAAGGTAGATTAATTTTATGGTGCTCTTGGAACACTTCAACAAAACAATAATGACACAGCTCAGCTGATCCTCCATTTAGTTCTTCCTGCTGTGCCAGCATAAAATCAAACAAATTTTATGATCTCTCAGTGATACCATCCGAGGTAGCAATGGAGCTGTGCCAGTGCTTTAGACTAAAGCAATTCGCGAGGTGCGGGAAGGTGAGAGGATTCACCAGAGACAGAGCAGGGAACAGAACAGGCAGACTGACTGAAATACACTGCTGAGGGGAGCAGAGGGCGAGACAGGAGAGATCTGCTGCACCATGTGGACATCTCCCTGGTCGGCCAGGAATCGAACCTGCACTGCAGAGGCTGCGGACAGCTTCACAGCGCTGCGCTCAACCCGCTGCGCCCCATTTCACGTATTTTCCCTTTACGTATTTTACTAACATCATACACAAAGTAATATTCACTCTCTAGATTTTCCTTGTGAAACATATTACCTCTAATTAGACCAGTCTATGTTATCGCTGGCTGTAATGCTAACAATTTGCAAACATTTATGATTTGGATATTTAAATAGAACCCAAGATACTACCTATGCTTTTCAAGGTCAAGCTCTCAGTTTTTGTGAAGGACCCCCTTGGTGGATCAAATCCATTCAATCGGGAATTCAAATTTTAAGGTTTTTAATTCATTTACAGATAATTTCCCTTAATTTTGGAGTACATTTTTGTTTTCACGTAGCAAGAGGAATAAAGCCACATTAAATTTCTGCCTGAGGAAGCTGGGAAGTTTTTCAACTTCCTTAATTCTAATCGTCCAAAATCATCTCACCACCTCAATGTTTCTCTTGGCTGCCAGCTCCCTCCGAGGCTCATGCAGCACTAATCTGAGCTGGTTTCTCTGCATTTTCTTGCTTTTCAATGTTTGTGATTGCCATCTTTTGTGGGTCCTGACGTATCTCTTGGCTTATTCATGGTTAAGGGTAGACACTGTTCCTCTGATGATTTTCATTGAAACTGATTGTATACAACTCCAAAAAGGAGGCTTTTGGCAGTCCACTTTGATCTCATGATTCTAGCATTGACCTAAATCCCCAGGCCATGAAACCTCAGTTCTTATGATTAAATATTTTCACTGTTATTGCCATTTATGATCCTATTTTTCAAATTATGGTTTATTTCCCAAAACAGAATCTTGGTGCATATTCCTTTTCAGGAAACATTCAGGTTTTTTTTGTTTTTTTTTAAATATTACTTTTCTGTGAAACTACAGGCATGTTATGATGTCTTTAATTTCAAGTACTTTTGTATTCTCAGAGTGTAACAAGTCCTTGGTACTGGGCTGAGCCTTGGTGAAGGTTGTTGCTCCAGCAACCAGTTTCTTTGCTTAAAAATCTGCCCAACTATTTATTTGGTTAAGATGTGCATCTATGTTATCAGCCCTGGCTGCCCATTTAAGCATCTTGGTGATTTTAAAATCACCAAGCTTAAATCCCGCAGCAGGACAATTAAACCAGAATCTCGGGGGAGAGGGACCAGGAATTATGTTTTATTTAAGTTTTCCAGGTGATTCTGAGTATGCTGGGGCTGAGAATCACTCATGCAGGTAGCATTTTTTTGAAATGTATTTTAATGTTTATCTGCTTGCTTTTTCTTTTGCAGTCATTACAACAACATTAACCTGGGCTCACTTATGAGATTCAGTATAAGCTTGTGTCCAATCATTCTTAAGACAAGAAAAAAGTAGTTCCTTCACAGTCTTCTTTCCCTTTCTATTTAGTATGTTTAAAAATTCAACATGAAAAAGGTAAAGATCTTGAGGGAGCAGATCTCTGCTCTTAGCCTTTGTTCTACCCACTGGGTTTATTATGACCTTGCTTTCTAGCCTCTAATATGGAAATTAGCTCCAGACCATGTACCTATGCTTGCTTAGTGAGGACCTAACCAGGCATATTTAGTGGGGCCTCTCTTACGAATACTATTTGTAAGTCACAAATTGTGACTTTGGGACTTGGAAAACTCAATGAGAGAGGAGAGCTGAAATTTAAAAGCTATTTAAAGTTCAAGGAGTTTTTGCCTTCAAAGGCAAAGCAGAGTTAAATTAAGGGGTTTAAAATCATAGTTCTGAGTGTGATGCTTTTAAAGACTTATTTTTGTAGCTAGTTTAGGGTATAGTTTTGCCTAAGATTATAGACACTGCCTTGTAATCTTTTTCCTTCCATAATCCTAACCTGTTTTTATGACCCTAGGGTGGAAGTTTCAGAATTAAAGGTCATTTGGTGTCTTCTTGTAGTAAAACACTGCATCCTTTCCAGAGTCAATGAAACAGTCACAAAAATTATGATCCCACGTGTAAGATAAGTAGATGGATAACTGGAATGGTTTTAAAAAGAACCATCCCATACAAGAAAACAAACAAGAAAATGTTTCTGTAGTGAAAAAAAAATTATGAGCAGAGCACAACTTTTGAGAAAATAATTGTTCTAAAGGAATTAGCATTACTGGAAAAACAGGTAAAATAGGTCACTTTAAATTAGAAACAAGTACCTTTGTACTAAGTTTACCAGGTACAAACTGAAGAAGAAAATTTGACTGTTTTACTAGGGGGAAATTTAGTCAGTGGAACCAGTTTATTTAGACTTTCCAAATTCCAGCTCACTGGACTTAATTAAATTAGCAGGACACTCACTGGCTTTGAATTTATTTTTACATTTTACTACATTATTGTCATTCTTTTTTTTTTTTTTAAGATTTATTTATTTATTTATTTATTTATACACGCTCTGGGTACAGTCAGAAGCGCGGGAGGGTGAGAGAATCCACCAGAGCCAGAGCGGAGAGCAGAGCAGGCTGAGGGACCAAAGTACACTGCTGAGGGGAGCAGCGGGCGGCAGGAGAGGTCGGCTCGCCATGTGGGACCCTCCTCCAGTGGCCGGGGAGCAGCCAGGGATCGAACCGGCGCCGCAGAGGCTGAGGGCAGTTTTGCATTCCAGTGCTCAACTGCTGCGCCGCCACCAGAGAGGCCCTATTGTCATTCTTTTTTATTACCATGTATGACTATAATTGCACTATCTAGTAAGTAATCAATTCCAAAGAGGTATGCTTATATTCAAAATAGAGTAATAACCATTTTAGTTCCTGGTAAGAGTACACAACTGTTAATAAATTAAACTACCTAATTTTTGGTCAATACCTACCCATGGGCAAGTCTAAAAGCTAAACTTTAAATTAGCCTGAATATATGAATTTATGCTTCATTCCAATTAGTCCCAGATGTTTAACATCTGTGTATGAACTAAACACTTAAAAATTTTTGGAAAGTTTACTAGAAAGCATGTCTGTGATGTATTCAAATGGTGTGATTATACACTGATATCAAAAGTATTAAGCATATTTAGCCAAAGAACAATCATGTTACCTGTGAAATTAATAGGAGAGCTCTACTCCCCAAAATGAAATCATGCCATATCATTGCCTTTCTACTTCTGACTCTAAATTTTCAGTTTTACTCATTTCTCTTCTCTTCTTTCCGCCTCTCCTCCTACCCTTCTACATTTCTTTTTCCTTTCCTGGGTTTCCTTAATTCATGACATATATTATGAGTCCCTACTGTGCACCTAGTATCTTGCTTGCTCTGGGGACATAAGGAAGACTTATCTAATTAATCATCCTTAACGACAACTTTATTTTCTGAGTTGGAAGACATGGAAAATTGAGAAACAAAATGAGAAATTACAATGGTGTTCAACAATATTAATAATAATCTACAAATGTTTTCTGTGTGCTGATGCAGTTACAGCTATTTTAATTGTATTTCCTAATAGGGTCCCCCAAGTGCCATGAAAATAGTGGTATTGCTTCCCCTTTTCAACAGCAGGTATGACAGAGGTCCTGAGGAAATAACTTGGCCAGATTGCAGACCCTGTGAGTGGTGGGAAGTGAGATTCAAATGCAGAGAGACTGACTCCAGGCCTGTATTCTAACCACTAAGCTGCACTGCACACACACTAGAGAAACTCCTTGACTGCGAGAGGGGAGTAAATTAAACAGTGTGCTTGGTTTATTCTGGAGATATGTGTATATATTACTCCATATACATACACACATCATATAGTATATATACAAATTTCACATATATTTACATATTATATATAAATGTAATTTTGACCTAGCTTAGAGTAAGCTTTTCATCTTGATGATTTGGTTATTATGTATGGGTTGCTTTGCTAAGGTTTAGGCCATATGTATCTTTTTATATGTGGGATCTAGTTCTGCTTGAAAACATGCTCCAAAATTTGACTGCTGGACTAGAAGGAGTTTTGGCTGCAAATTAGATTGATCAAATAAAGCTTACACATGAATGGATTTTGAAGTGGGGTTGGCAAAGGGTCTATGCACAGTGAAGATGAATGTCATGTCTGGGCATCAGTAGAGTGTTCCCTGAGGAGAAGAGGTTAATATTGCACAACTAGCGTTTTCCATGGCAAATGAGGCAAAGTAGGGAATCTTTCCGTTTGGACTGCTGTGCTGTCTACAACTAGATCCTTATCCAAACGTTCATATTTCAGATGCTTCCATTACAGAGAGAGAATGTATCCACTGGTTCCTAATATTGTCTCCATGTAAATGTGCCAAATAATCCCAGAGGGAAAAAGAGAGCGGTCTTTGTCTATTTTGGATGAGAGATCTTTATCAGATGTGATATGTCTTTTGCAAATAATTTTTTCTAGTCTGTATCTTACCTCCTCATTCTCCTGACATTACCTTTAATAGAGTACACATTTTTAATTTTAGTGAAGTCCAAATGATCAATTATTTCTTTCATGGACTGTGCCTTTGGTGGTATCTAAGAGGTCACCTCTATACTTAGAGTTGGTTAGGCTTTCTCCCTTGTGATCTCGCAGAAGTTTTAGTTTTACATTTTACATCTAGATCTATGATTCATTTTAGTAAATTTTAAGAAAGGGTGTAAGGTCTGTGTCTACATCCAGTCTTTTGCATGAATGGAAAACCAGTTGTTTCAGTTTGTTCCACGGTCAAAGATCAGTTGATTTTATTTATGTAGATTTATTTCTGGATTCTATTCCATTTACTTGTTTGTCTGTTCTTTCACCAATATGACGCTGTTGTGATTATTATGGCTTTACAGGAAGGTCTCAAGTCAGCTACTAACTGTCCTTTGACTTCATTCTTCTGTATCAAGTTTACCGTTGTAGATGTTCTGTCTCTCCATGTAAATGTTTACAATCAGCTTGTTGATATCCACCAAATAACTTGCTGGTATTTAGATCAGGATTGCACTGAATCTATAAAAAAAGTTGGGGAGAAGTGACATTTTGATGGTGCCTTCTATCTATTCATAAATAAGTGGACTGTCTTTCCATGTGTTTAGCTCTTTGCTGTCTTTCATGAGATTTTTTTTTTTAAAGATATCCATCCATCATCTCTCTTTTTTAAAGATTTATTTATTTATACAAGAACCGGGGGCACAGGCCAGATGTGAGGAAGCGTGAGCGGATTCACCAGAGACAGAGTGGGGAGGAGAACAGGCAGACTGACTGAAATACACTGCTGAGGGAGCAGTGGGCGAGACAGGAGAGGTCTGTTGTGCCATGTGGGTTGCTCCATGGCCGGCAGGGATCGAACTGGCACTGCAGAGGCTGCTGACAGCCTCACAGCACTGCGCTCAACCACCTGTGCCACCAGGGAGGCCCCTTTCATGAGATTTTGTAGTTTTTCTCATATAGATCTTATACATTTTTTTTTAGACTTAAATGAATTTCATCTTGGGGAGTACAAATAAAAGTTGTAATGTGTTTTTAATTTCCAACTCCACTTGCTCATTATTGGTATATAGAAGAGCAATTTTGTATGTTAACCTTGCATCTTGCAACCTTGCATCTTGCAACCTTGCAGTAATCACTTATTCATTCTAAAAGAGTTTTTTTTATTCATATTTCTTTATATAGACAATTATGTCATCCCAGCCCTTTTTCCCATGGAGGATTCTGTTAAGTTGTGATTTTCTATATCTGTCTGTCCCTCTTTCCAATTTTTAGTGTAGCAGTTAGCCCTGTGACTTCACTTCTTTGAAGAATCTAGAAGAATTTTTGATTTTTCAGTTTGCTCAGCTTCTGTCTTGTGAGGACAGAGTGGTGAATTCCAAGCTCCTGTCATGCTGAACTGGAAAACTACATCTTCCCTCATTCCCTTTTAATAATTGATTATTGCTCATATTTCACTGGAGTGGGCTTTTAGTTGTAAACATTTTCAAATAAATGCATTTGTGTCGCTGTGAAAATTACATGCCCTATCAGATTGCAGTCATTACTTGTTGAATTTAATTCCAGTGACTCGCACTCTTAGAGGGATTTTAGTATAGAAGTTTGCACTGGTAAAACATGCTGATATCAAATGTAAGCATAAAGTCACATTGTAAAATTACACATTATTTTGATCCATCTGTCACTTTGCTCTTCTATTCCTGTGAACATAAAATTAACTATAAAATAAGATGCTTAACCAATAAGGTCAGATAAAATTGTTATTTTCCTAAAGCGACTGAAAAAGAATGAAGCTCTCTGTGTTTTCTATTCCCAGGAATACATAATTTTGATGTTATAAGCAGATTTTTGACTATTTTAGCAGCAGAAGAGAAATAGCTACGCAGAAGTTTCAAATTATGTTCTTAAAAATATAAGGCAGGAGTACAACATATGTTCATAAAGTCTTTTAAAACTATCTTTTAAAAATATTTTAATAGATCATAGTAGAAAAAATAAAAAAAAAAACCCAAAGAGCATCCAGTATAAAGAATATTTTCCCTGACTCCCAGTCATATCTTTTTCCAAAGGAAACCAGTGTCACCGGTTTTCTTCTTTATCTTTCCAGATCAAGTCCACAGATATTCTATTTTCACCAATGATTTTGATGATGATCACAAATAACAACATTTATTCCAGACACTGTTCTAAACATTTTGTATAAATGTTAAATATTTAGTCCTCACACTAGCTGTATGACATATACTTAACCCTGTGCTAGTATCTTTTAGAAATAAAGAACTGGAGGGACAGAGGAGTTCAGTAACTTGTCTGAGGTCACACAGCTAGTTTGGAGGAACTGGGGCTCAATCCCATGTAGTTTGACTTTCAAAGCCCAGGCTCTTTTAATCACTGTGTTAGTTGCAAACTATACTGTTTTTTATCTTTCATTTTCCACTTACTATTTCATCTTGGAAGTAATTTCTATCAATATTTATAGAACAGGCCATTCTTTTTGGTGGCTGAACACTATTGCATTACATCAGTTTCCAACTAGGGACTTTTAACAGCCCCTGAGTATAGACTGTGGTTGTAACCATTGGAGGGAGGCTGGGTACTGGCATCTATTAGGTAGAGTTTAAGGACATCCCCTCATCACAAAAAATTATCCTGTTCAAAATGTCAATAGCACTTAAACTTGAGAAACCCTGTATAACCCTTCCTTTCACCTGCCCCATGCTTCCTACACAAAAACCGTAATCTAAAGATATTCACAATCAGCTACCTGATTGTGCATCTTTGTACTCTAATTTCTATAAAAGAGTAGGGAAAAGAGTCAAAATCTAAAACTGATGATGCTGGATGACTTTGAGGATTCATAGAAACTTTTCCCTATTTGTGAACTCCTAAGAGTTCTGAAAAGATCAAGATTGAGAAGGTCATAATTGAATCCATGTTCTGACAGATGTGGTTAAGTTACTGTGGTTAAGTTCCTCTGTTACTCAGAATGAAAACAAATGAAGATACAAAGCTGATTCTCATTTGCTGAGTGATCATACTATAGATCCTGTTAGCATGTAGGCCAACTCTAGAGAAAATTGGGTTCTCCTCATTTTCCCTGAGGTGGACAGGCCTGATCAGCTTGCTCGAGTCCCCTGCTCCGTTTGGAGCCATTTTAAAAAACAGCTGACTGGACCATCTATGAAGGTAACTAACAATTCCCTAATGAGCTTTATTTAGATAATTTATGTTTCTATGCTTTCCAAACATAAAAAAAGTAATACACACTTCTGATAACTCAAATCACGCTGAAGGAAATAAAGTAAAAAGCAAACACTGAAGTCGGTTTTAAAGGAGGAGAGGCCTTGATCCAGGACAGAGGAGATGGGCCAGGTATTCAAGAATAACCCAAAACATAAGAGCAGACTGACCCAGAGGTTTTGAGAGACCTATAGATCCTGAACAGAAGGGGCCTGTAAAGGAAAATGCAGTTAGAGATGCAGAGGGTAGGTATTGAAAGCTAAGCAGAAAAGCCTTTGGATAGAATTCATTAAATTACATTGATTGAAATAAAGAGACACTCTAAAATCCTCAGCCAGGAAATGATAAAAAAAACAGATGCTAATTTTACCAGGATGGGAAACATGTTCTTAGCTAATTCTGGGGTAGGAGAAAGAAGGGGCACGTTCAGTTTGAAAACAATATAGTATTTTGCCTCATTGTTTTGAGCTACAAAGTTTATTTCATTCCAATCCCCAAATAATGTTAATATGATACATGGAATTTTGTTTATCAAATGTATTCATGTGTTCTTGAGAAACAGATGATAAACCCAGGTATTACTTCAATAATGGGAAATAACTGTAAAAAGGACTCACTTCTCTGTATCCAGTCTCACCCCCCAATTTTTAATCCTTTCTCTGTGCTTTCTAGGGAAACATGATTTCTATGTACATGAGAATTATGCACTTATTTTGCTGTATCTTGATCTATTCATTTTATACATGATCTGCTGACTTTTCACACTAAATGAAGATTTAGCTCTCCTATACAGCCACCTTCTTCATCTCCCTCCAAGCTCCCAGTACTATGAAATCACACATTTACTAAGTTTTAATCTGTATTTTTCAAACACCTGGAGAAGAGAACACTTACTGGTTAGGCAGGATTCCCTGATGAGCTTTAACGGTCTCACTCTCAGCAACCTTTTTCGGTTTGCCAAACTTCTAGACTTCCCATAAATATCTAATCTTTCCCCTAGTCTTACCAGTCTTATGTCCAGGCTATGGGTGGCAGCTTGGAAAAATGCACAAAATTCATTGACTCTAGAAATATTCCATGATGTCCAACATTAGCTCAGTTTTACTCTGTAATTAACAACCATGCCAAGTGACCATAAAGACTATTCTAAGCTCCTATGATTTTTATCGAGGCCACCACTGTGGCATACTCCCCTTGTTGCTTCTCCTGCAGAGAAAATGGCAGCAGCTACCACTTATTGCCTAGCATTTCACAGCAGATCTTGTATTCTTTTATTTTTGCAAATGAGGAAACAACCTTAGAGAGGAAAAGAAACATACAGGCACACAGCTCCTTCATACATGGTGCATCAGATCACACCTGCTTCATGCCTTATCCTGTTTTGTCTGTTTTTCTTTTTATTATCTTTTAAATTATGTCTAATGCACAAAAATGTGTGTGTGTATCTGTATCAATAATTGCTAAAAGTAAATGATAAAACACACGTCCAACATCCTATCATCTAATGGGGATCAGAACATAATCAGGACTGTTGCCTCTGCCTGTGTCTACCTCCTCTCCTCACTCCCAGGTGGAACCACTGTTTCCCGTTTTGTATTTATCATTTCCTTGCTGTAGTTCAGCTTTGTATTTTAATTTTTCTAAAACAGCAGGAAAGGTGAATTTATGGAAATACCCTGCAAGGGAGCTGGGGGAAAGACAGGAGGCATCATCTGCCTATATCAAAATATTTTAAAGCATGGAAAGAATATTACCAAAAAATTCTGTCTGTTCTTCATCAGATTCGCCAGCTATTTTTTCCACCTCATGTCCTCCTCTGCTTTGTCTGTGTATGTTGAGCCTGCTCCTTCTGAGAATAAGCTCTGACATTGTGTCCCATTTGCCTCTTAGTACTTGGGCGTGTATCTTTTTATTTATTTATTTTTAAGATTTATTTATTGGGCCTCCCCTGGTGGCACAGCGGTTGAGCGCTGGGCTGTGAGGCTGCCTGCAGCCTCTGCAGCGCCAGTTTGTTCCCCGGCTGCCAGCAAGGGTCCCCCCCTCAAAAAAAAAAAAAATTTATTTTTTATGCACACAAGAGCTGGGGTAAAGGCCAGAGATGCAGGGGCTGAGAGGACTCACCAGAGACAGAGCGGGGAGCAGAACAGGCAGACTGACTGAAATACACTGCTGAGGGGAACAGCGGGCGAGTCAGGACAGGTGTGCTGCACCATGTGGGTTGCTCTGTGGCTGGCCGGGGACTGAACTCATGCTGCAGAGGCTGCGGATTGCTTCATAGTGCGGTGCTTAACCCCTTGCGCCACCAGGGAGGCCCAGCGCGTATCTTTTTAAAACAAGGTTATTGAAATACCAGAATCAGAACATTTAAATACTGATACATTGCTATATCTAATCTACAGTTCATTTTCTAATTTCACCAGTTACCCTAATAAAATATCCTTTATAAGCTACCCTACTCCACCCCTTAATCTGCCCCTCCCCTTCCCCAGGATCTAATCCAAGATCATGTATGACATTTAATTGGTTCTTCAGTCTCCCTGAATCTGGAACACCTCCTTGATCTAGCTTTGTTTCTTGACCTTGACATTTTTTAACAGTTCAGGCCAATTATTTTGTAGAATGTGGGTTTTCTTCAAGGAAAGTTACTTCACAATTAGATTTATATTATGGGGTTTTGGCAGGAATATTACATATGCGTGGTTGTGTGCTTTTCAATGTAAAATTGGGAAAGCGTCTAATATCAGTTTACTCCATTTGGGGGGATATCAATTAAATTTCTTCGTTACGGTGATATGTCTTTTAAGTTTATCCACTCTAAAAGCACACACACAAAAAGTGCCCCCCCCAATTAATAAGTAAATTGTGGAGAGATACTTTGAGACCTTGTAACTATCTTGTTCTTAAAATATAAACACAAATAGTTTTGGCACCAACAGACAGTTCTGTGTGAATCAGTTGTTATCATGAAGGCTGCCAAAAGGTGATGACCCACCTCCCTCTCTCCTTCTACAAGACATTCTATTCTAAGGGGAACGTCTTCCTCATTTCTTTACACACATTGTTAGGAGAAACTCATCTATTTAATTAATTTTGGTTTGCTTTCCCTCACGGATCAGCACGGCGTCCTGTCAGTTATCAAGAGCCCACACGTACTTGGGTCTTTCTGGGCTCTCCCTTTTGTTCTTTTAATCATTTGGCTCTTCCTAT
Organism: Talpa occidentalis; assembly: GCF_014898055.3. Classification (NCBI taxonomy): domain Eukaryota; kingdom Metazoa; phylum Chordata; class Mammalia; order Eulipotyphla; family Talpidae; genus Talpa; species Talpa occidentalis. The sequence goes on from NW_023601322.1 coordinate 97,633,825, forward strand.
GTCAAAACACTGTCATTATGGTGACTTCATCATTAGTTTCAGTGCGTGGTTTCCTCTTTTTGCTAGGCAGTGCCTTGATATTCTTGTTTTCCTACATAAACACCAGAGTCAGCTGCTGTGTTTCATTAAGCCTCTGTTAATATTTGGATTGGGAATTACATTAGCTCTGTAGGTCGATTTGGAAGGAATTCATGAAATAAAAAAGGTTGAGCCTTCCTTTCCATGAACACAGCATATCTCTCCATTTACTTAGGTCTTCTGAGTGTCTTTTAATAATGCCTTATGCATTTTTTTTTCCTTTTCTGCAAGGTCTTATATATCTTTGATTTAATTTTAGATATCTTATTTTTGAGTCATTTAAGTGGAATACGTTCTTAAATTATGTTTTCTATGTGTCAAAATGTTTACTGAGTACTTGTTAGATTTCCTAGAAATGCAACTGAATTTTGCATATTGATTCTATGCTCAGACCTTAATATTTCCAATAAATTGCTTTTCCGTTTTTTAAATATAATCATTTGCTTTATGAAGCTATGAATTCCTTTGTCTACCTTTCCAAAAATTTGTCTTTGATTTATTTTTCTTGTCTTTCAGCGTGAGATGAATAAAATGAGTAAGGGATCTGCACAGTCTGGGGGCTGTTGCTTCCCTAGCCACTCTGTCCTGGTCCCCACGACAGTTTGGCGCCATCTAGTGGTGACTGTCGACTCGCTGACATCCTGATGGGAACCAATCAGGGTGTGTACCCCAATGGTCTACAGGAAAGCATCAACGGTTCCAGGAAATTCCTGACTAGCTGGCGCCAGTTTTGTCGGCCCTGCTTGGGAATATTGAGTTGGGCGATCACAGAGCGAGCAGACACATCAGTCATCTTCAGGCTGCACACTCCACCTTCCCTCTGGGGTTTGTGCTATTTTTCAGACAGGCTCTCTGCTTCACCCTGTGCCCTGTTTCTTCCCCAACCACAAAAGTAAGAATTTTATCCTCCTTCCTCTCCACCTGCTAGGCTAGGAGTGAATCATTCATTCTATGATCTCATAATTCATGATATCCTGGAAGTATTTTTACAGGGCTTTTCTGTATTTACTTGTATATTTTTCTTTTTCCTTCAATTATAATGTAAGCTTTGAAAGGCCGAGAATGTTTCATTCACTGCTGTATTACTACTGATAAGAGCTCCTAGCATGCAGACACTCAGAAATACTTACTGAATGAAATGAGTTGAATGGATACTGAAATCTTCCATTATAAGGTAGATTTGTTCATTTTTTCATATAATTCTCACTCACTGCTTTTTATCTTTAAGCCTCCCTTATCAGATGCAAAAAAAAAAATTAAAATTGTAGCTTCTTGACAGAAATGGAGTGTTTTGAGTTTTCTGCCTTTGTATTTTGGTCACAAAACCTGAATCAATGCTACTATGCCAGCAAGCTATGTTCTGGTTGGTCTCTGCCAAGTACATTTTTTTTCACTTACTTTTACTTTCAACCTTTTTATGTCCCTCTCTTCTACAGTGTCTTAAACTGGATTTTAAAATATAATTGCACAGTCAATCATTGCACTGGCAAGTTTGGTTCATTTATGTTTATGATTATTTTTTTATTATATCTGCATTTATTCCTCTATATTTAAGCTGCTTATTGATTAAAAATATTTCTAATTAAAAAGCACATTTCCAGATCACATTATTCCCATGGGTTTTGTTTGAATTGCTCCTCCTCACTTCCACTGTCTAATTCCATTGTAATTTTTAAAATCTCATTGCTTATTTCTGGAACTATTCTATACCTAACCTACCACCTATGGGTAAATTTATAATAGTTATACTAGGTAATATTTATATACTGCCAAACATAGCTGCTGCATATATTAGATAATCACCTATGTGCTAGGTGTTCTTTTTAAACAAATTTAGTACTATATGTTACTTAGTTCAAAATGCCCAACCAGGTGCTATTTTAAGAATTTGTTTGTATTACCACATTTAATCCTCATTTTGCTGATTAACTCCATTGTACATATTAGGTAACTATAATAGAGAGAGCTAAAAAAATTTACCAAGATAACATATATTTCTGAGCTGTGATTTGATCTCAAGCTGTTCCTAAATTCAGTATAAGGGACAGGAAAAAACCCAACATTGCTTTTAGCAAAAAATTTTTTTCCCTTTTTTCAGTTCTAGTGATTTCTTAGTCTTGTTCATGTGTTAACTGACTTTTTAAAATGCCTTTTTAGTTTATTTTTCATATTATTTGTTCATTTTTATCTTAGCGTCACAACTGATCTATGTATTAAAAGTTCTTTGTTTTACGTACAATAGAATACATTTCTATTTAAAAATTTTACAATTTAGCAGAAATGAACTTCCAGCTAAATTTTAATTTCCTATGAAATTGATAAGCGCATATGAAAAATAAGATATATATAATTCCTTCATCAAAGAAAATGTACCTTCGCTCTTTCTAATTCTCACTCTCATAAAATTCTCAACTATTATTTTCTGGCCCCTGAGTTGAAACCCCCATAAGGAAGACAAGAAAGAAAAAATATGTATGTATCCTTCTGTCACATACATAAAATATAATTTCTGGATCTCCGTGAGATTAAATGAAAACAATTACTTATTTCAAAGAAAACATATTTTGGACCTCCCCGGTGGTGCAGTGGTTGAGCGCTGGGTTGCGAAGCTGCCTGAGCCTCTGCAGCGCCGGTTCGATCCCCGGCTGCTCCCCGGCCACCAGAGGGTCCCACATGGCGCGCAGACCTCTCCTGCCGCCTGCTGCTCCCCTCAGCAGTGTACTTCGGTCCTTCTGCCTGCTCTGCTCCCCGCTCTGGCTCTGGTGAATTCTCTCACCCTCCCGCGATTGCGCTTCTGACTGTACCCAGTGCATGTATAAACAAAAACAAACAAAACAAACAAATAAATAAAACATGCCTCTATTAAAAAAAAAAATCTACTTAAAAAAAAAACAAACATATTTTATTATATGTGCTGCCGAAGCAAACACAAACTAACCATATTTTAAATACCATAAATGGAACATAATGTAGTTAATAAACAGACACAACTAATATTCTATTTTAAAGAAAAACGTTTTAAAGGTAAATGACCAGTGATCATGCAAGTTATAAAAAGGAAAACTTTGTTTTCAAGAATGTATCGCCCGCTGCTCCCCTCAGCAGTGTATTTCAGTCAGTCTGCCTGTTCTGTTGCCACTCTGTCTCTGGTGAATCCTCTCTCTCACCCTCCCGAGCATCTGGCCTGTACCGGGGTTCTTGTAGAAATAAATAAATAAATCTTTAAAAAAAAAAAAGAGCCACTAAAGGATTTCTTTATGGATCTGTCCAAAAGTGCACCTAATTTTTTTTGGCGGGGGAGGGGAAAAGCTTAAGAAATTAAAGAACCACAGTAGCATTTCAGTCTGAGCATTTGTCTTGAGAAAACTGGTCTTAGGGAAACAGCGGTCTAGGAATGCTGCCCTCTAGTGTTCTCCTACAGAACTGGCTCCACGAAATTAGCACACTCTGGACAAATTATGTCAAAATGTAGTGAAGATCTTACCTCTCTGAAATGAAGCTGGACACCAAGAGAGAATTTCTTGAGGTAACTGAACAGGTTCTCCGTTAAGGAAAGGAGGAGGAGGTTCCCAAAGGGGTGTGGGAGGGAGGAGGCGGAAAGAGAGAGAGAGCGCGCTGACTCGTGTAGGTAAGAGCAGGCCATGCAACAAGAAAAGTGCAAGCACTCAGGATCTTTTGGGGAGAATAAAGACCATGAGGAGAAGGTTGAGGGTCAAGTGACTGACCCTCAAAGTCAACTGGTCACTGACATGGACTAGATGTGGAATTTAAAAAAAATTTTAAATATTACCTATTTACAACTTCTGAGGAATTTTTAGATGTGTGGCTCCTGCTTTGCATCAGACTGCCTCGTCTCGAGTCCCCTGTGGAAATTTCTGGGTGAACTGCTGAGGCAGCAACTGGTGGCCATGAAAGGGACAGGAGATATCTGCTGAGCGTCACAACAGCCCCACTCTGCAGCCTTCTGTCTGGAGTTCTGTCAGGCAATCACAGACAAAGAAATGGACTTAAGGATCAGACCAAAAAGTTACAACAAACTGCCTGGGGTTAGACCACTGGCCCGCATGACCTTTTAAAAACTCCCCTGTGCTCTGACCCTGGTGGAACACACCTTGGGACTGGCCTGGGTTGTGATCCCCTGCTCTGATGGTACATTTCTCTGGACCCAGTTATCATCTCAATAGTCCTTAAACTTTTCTTGAATCTATTTTATTTTCATTGGACAAAACTCTCCCTTCTTAGAATTCAAGTAACTATGAAGGATGGGTAGTGGAACCCTTCATCCACCTTGTTTCTATCTTGGAAAGAAAGAAACTAAGCAGGTGGATATGAACATGTTGCTTGCCAAGCATGCATTCTTCTGTATGCTGCAAATGAATTCTCCTTGGAATCACCCATCTCTTCTTTCCCTGTGCCATGTACAGGGATAACATCCCCTTCTCTGCCACTGCTGGCCAACTGCCTGATGGCTCATTCTGGCCTACTCAGAATATCCACAAGCCATGCCTGCCCCTAGCCATGGGGTTCATTCCACAATAGTCGCACACACTATCCAAGACTGCGTGTCTCATAATAAGCAGACACTTATTTCTCACAGTTTTGGAGGCTGGAAGTCCAAGGTCAGGGTGCTAGCATGGCTGATTTCTGGTGATGGCCCTCTCCCAGTTCATAACCAGAACCTTCTAGCTGTGTCCTGCCATGGTAGAAGGGTCTTCTTTACTATGATACCATTCCCACTCATATAGGTTTCACCCCCATGACCTAATCACCTCTCAAAGGCCCCATCTCCTAACACTATTACTTTTTGTGGTGAGGATTCGACATAGGAAATTTGGGGTAATGCATACATCCAGTACACAGCCAGGTGAAAATTAATATACAGAAACTATTTAAATGAGGTTGTGAGGCTAGGAGAGAGTACCCCGGTATCCGCAATCAGCAAGCTACACGACCCGTCATGCCCTGCATCTCCGCCAGTGAAATCCAGAGCAACCACGCCGCAAGATATTCGGAAGGGAAAGGGAGGCGAGCGGAACAGCAGCCAGAAAATTCAATTTAAGTCCACAGAAATGCCAGGTCGAGAATGTCAGTGAGAAGAGACAGAATATTGACATCTGGACACCAAGCCCATCACAGGGTGCGTCTGTGATTCTGACAAGAGAGCACCGAGACATACAGAGTACACAGAATCTGCCTGGTGTGCCCGGGCAGGCTCAGTGGATGCTGAGCTGGGGGGTTTAGCACAAGACAGGAATATGTTTGCTTCAGGGTGTCAGGAGCCCTTTTGTTTAAAAAAAAAAAAAAAACACAAGAACTTTTTTAGTAAGAAAAATTAAGCTTATGGTACAGCATGAACCATTATGTTATTACTAACATAATGAATTAGTTATAAATAATAAATACTAATACATCAATATTAACTACAGTCCACGGTTTATTTAGACTTCCTTTGTTTTCACCTAATTCCTTTTTCTGCTCCAGGGTCCCATGCAGGATATCAGAGTGCATTTACTTGGTATGTTCCCTGAGGCACCTGTTGGCTGCCTTTCCTTGTGTTTGATGACCTTGACAGGTTTTTTTGTTTTTGTTTTTGTTTTTTTTTTTTGCATAGAAGTGGGGTGTAGGCAAGAGGTGCAGGGGGTGAGAGGATTTACCAGAGACAGAGCCGGGAGCAGAACAGGCAGATGTACTCAGTGAAACACACTGCTGAGGGGAGCAGTGGGGAGACAGGAGAGGTCTGCTGCGCCATGTGGGTCAGCTCCCTGGCCCAGGGAGCTTATTTATTTAATCCAACTCAGGCCTTAGTGGTAACAGCATGGAAATGAAACCCCTAGGCCACCAGGGGAGCCCCCAACCTTGATAATTTTAAGGATTATTGGTCAGGCATCCTGTGGGTTATCCCTCTATTGGAACCTGATGTTCTCCTTGGGGTTTGCTTAGGGTGAGGGGCTTCTGGTGGCAGATCACCAAGATAAAGTTTCCTTTTGATCACATCACATCAAGACCACATACCATCCACATGAGTGATCACTGTCCATGCTGCCCTAGATGAGCTGGCAGAGGTAGTGTTTGCCAAGTTTCCTTACACTTCCCTCATGGTAAAGCTACTCTTTTTTCTCTCCATTTCCGTAATGCACAATTGCAAGGAGGGGGTGCATATTTAAAGAGTGGAGATTTGGGCCTCCCTGGTGGCGCAGCGGTTGAGCGCTGGGTTGCGAAGCTGCCCGCAGCCTCTGCAGCGCCGGTTCAATCCCCGGCTGCTCCCCGGCCACCTGAGGAGGGTCCCACATGGCGCGCAGACCTCCCCTGCCACCCGCTGCTCCCCTCAGCAGTGTACTTCGGTCCTTCTGCCTGCTCTGCTCCCCGCTCTGGCTCTGGTGAATTCTCTCACCCTCCCGCGCTTCTGACTGTACCCAGTGCTTGTATAAATAAATAAATAAATATTTAAAAAAATAAAAAAATAAAGAGTGGAGATTTATACTCCCTCTCCGGGAGAGTCTAGTGTCCACAAATACTGTTTGGAATTCTTCTGCATGGGAGATTCATCTCTTCTCCCCACTTATTTATTTATATTAATATGAACTCACAGGTATTTACATGAAATAATAATTCAATACTACTTTGTTTTGTTGCTCAAATGTTCCAGCTTTGGCCCTAGGAGCGCTCTGGTTTCTTTGACAACCTGCACAAATGTGGTTTTTTGCTTTTCATTTTGTTTTTCCTTTCTGTACTACCTTACTTTCTGACATTAAGAAGTTCCACATTCACCTTGTGTATGTCTTCGCTAGTACTAGACTCAGTCATTTGTACAAGGAACCCTGGTTCCTTTCATTGGAAATGGTGTTAGAAACCAAGATGTGGGTATACTCATTGCTACTGGGGTCTTGTTTTTTTGGTTTTTTTTAAGATTTATTTATGCACAAAAGAGCTGGGGCACAGGCCAGAGATGAGAGAGGTGAGAGGATTCACCAGAGCCACAGCGGGGAACAGAACAGGCAGACGGACTGAAATACACTGCTGAGGGGAGCAGCAGGAGAGACAGGAGAGGACTGCTGCGCCATGTGGGCTGCTCCCTGGCCGGCCGGGGATGGAACTCGTGCTGCAGAGGCTACGGATTGCTTAACTTCTTGTGCCACCAGGGAGGCCTGGGCCTTGTTTTTTTGAGCCCTCTCAGCTGACAGCAAAGAAATATACATGTATATGCACTATCAGTAAATATTTCTATATGTAGTAATTCTATATGTAACATTTCTCTCTGTAATCACTATGTGCAGGTGATTCTTTCCAGATGTAAATATTTCTACATGTATTTATATAAAGCTAAACATGAGCCTTTACTAATGTCTCCAATTCTATTCCATCACTATATTGGCCATGCTAGCTTCTCCTCTAGGCCTCACCCCTTGTTTATCTGAATCCCACTCAAGCAGCAAGAAATTTAGCTCACCTTTTGTGTCATCATCATCTAACTGTTCGATTGCATTTCATATGTATGACAGTATCAGAGCTGTTAACTGTACCCCCATGGGGGAAGATTTTATCAACTGGAGTACAGTGTGTATGTGTAGTTCCTTCTGCCTTTAGTTTTACAGATTTCATCCATTTCCAAATATTCTTGTGTAAGCCCCCCACTTCTCTTATTGGTACTTCATGGAAATGAAAAGGATGAAAAGCAAACATGCAGATTAAAATAATCTTAAAGAGATGTCATACTTCCAACATTGGCAAAACTAAGTTGAGGGACAGACATCTAGAGATAAACATTTAAATAATAAAACAAATGAACAAAAAGGCAAAGAAGTTATTGCTATAAGTGTAATCCAATTTAAAAAGCAGCTCCCACTTTTGGCAGATGAAGTATCAGAGACTGGATGTCCTCTCACACCTCTAACAACTTGACATGATCACGCACCCCACACTGGTTTTCTGACCTTGCATACCAAGCGGCATGGGACAGTGGTACCTGAGAGATGGGGAGACAAACAAGGACGCTCTCTCGCTGCCTCTGCTTTCCACCTGGAATGTCCAGGCTGCAGTGCAGGGAAGGGGAACCGGACAGTGACCCAGGCACCCCTGAATTAGGACATGAGGCTAGGAGTCTAGAGACAGAGTGGAGTGCAAGAGAGGAGCCATTACTGCAGAGAGAGTTTCCAACATGGCAGGAAGGTTACCTGAGCAAAGGATGGAAACCACCACAGGAAAGAGAAAGAGACCCAGAAGGAGTAGAGGGGAAATGCCCGGAGCTCCCACCCAGCAGAAATGGACTAATTTCTCACAGCCAGAGTGGAAAACTCTGACGTGGGCAAAGTCCCTGAAACGCCATTCTGAGTGGTGGGGCACAATCAGTCAGAGGCTGAAGGGTGCTCTGGCACTACCCAGGGATGCTGAAAACAAGCCCTGAGAGGATCGATCTGTGTCCAGGTCATTTAACTGTGACCCAGAATAATGCTAAGGATATTTGCAGGAATACACAAATATGCAGCACTCAAGAAGGTAAAATTCACAGCATCAGCGGTCTGCTAAGAAGGAGGGTGAGGAGGAAAAGATGATGTGACCCTTAGTGCAAAAAAGTCAATCACTACAAAGCAATGTACACAGATAAAAGAATGAGCTCCATTACCCATAAATCGGAGAGTTAGGGGACAAACTGCTTGTGCTACAAACTGCTTGTGCTAACATGAAAAATGGGTTAAAAAAAAAAAGAAGACCGAAGCTGAACTTGTACAGGTGAAAAATAAACTATCTGAGACAGAAGATATATGCAGTCTACAGTTCAGTAATGGGACAAGAAACAACGCAGTTAGAAAATGGACAAGGGGGGGCCTCCAGGTGGCGCAGCGGGTTGAGCACGGTGCTGGGAAGCTGTCCGCAGCCTCTGCAGTGTGGGTTCGATCCTGGCCGGCTAAGGAAGATACCCACATGGCACGGCAGACCTCTCCTGACTCGCCCGCTGCTCCCCTCGGCAGTGTATTTCAGTAGCTCTGCCTGTTCTGTTCCCCGCTCTGTCTCTGGTGAATCCTCTCACCCCCCACATCTCTGACCTGTACCCCGGTTCTTGTACAAATAAAAAAAAAAAAAGAAAATGGACAAGGGATCTGATCAGACTTTTGACCAAGGAGATACACAGACAGCTGCTAAGCCATGAGGAGATGATCAACATCTTCAGTCACTGGGGAAGTGCAAATGAAAACCACAGTGAGATACCACTGCACGCCACTGCAACAGCCAACATTGAAGAGAGCAACACGCTAGCAGGAATGTAAAATTGTACAATCCCTTTGGAAAAGGATCTTGGCAGGTAAAAAAAAATATATTAAACATATACCTACAATATGACTCATCCATTCCTGTCCTAAGAATTTGTCCGGGGAAAAGGAAAAAAAAAACATCCACACAAAGGCTTGTGTATGGTTGTTTGTATATGGTTGTTTACTTGCAATAGCCCAAAACAGAAATTAACCAAATACCCATCAGCTGATGAACAAAAAATTCATGGTACACCCGTCCATTGAGAGTTTGCTAAGCCACTCCATGGTGTTCCTACTGAGGCATCCATTGGATCTGCACATGCAGCTTGTGAGGTCTGACCCCGCCAACAGCCCCCTGTATGGGCGCCTTCCTGGACAACAGCCCAGAGTCACAAGCAAATCTAAGCTCCTGAGATGGCTCCCCAACCTCCCAGGTGTTCTACAGTGTCCCAGCCTCACAGGGCCTCAGTGTGCGCCTTAGATAAGACCTCCGACGAGCTTAGTAATACCATAGTGTTTTGTTTTGAATGAACCAATCCAGGTTTAGCCCAAAGCACTGTACCCCAATACTAGGACCTGGGGCCTGGGCCATAGATCCTGCCTCTGCCTCGACCTCTCAACAGGATCCCTGACTGTGTGTCATACACTTCATCCAGGACCCGTGAGCAACAAAATTGCTGGCATCTCTTTCTCCTGTGATCTGTTTTTCATCAACAACTCATCATCCAGCACTCTGTGCTCAACTTAAAAGTTAATTTACTAGTGACATGGTATACAATACAATGCTAATCCTCAAGAAAATGAACTGCTGGTAGACACAACATGGATAAGTCTCATAAGCACTATGCTGAAATACGCTAGGGAAGAGAATATATGCTGTGTCTGGTGCTGCAACCTGTTATTTACCACTCAGCCACTTTCACATAGAAATCATTAAGACAATATTTTACATACAGCAGACACTTAAAGACAATTTGAAGGTTGTGTTAATGATCATTTCCAGGTATAAATGATGCAACTGAGGCTAAACTCTCAGACTCTCAGAGTACAAAAGAGAGACGTATCTAAACTTTTCTCTGCAATTTGCTTTTATAGACACAGTAGAGCCTGGAGGCTTAGCAAGTGAACTAGTTTAGTTTTAGGGCAGATGATTTGAGAAGAGAGTGGCTACCTAGAGACCAGGGAATGCAAACTCATTCTAGGGGCTACCTAGAGGCCATTCTAGTCTCCAGGGGCTACCTAGAGACCAAGGAACGCAACAGAAATGCAGACTTATGTATGAGTTGCCTGTAATGAACCAATGAACTTGAGGCACATCCACATTCCTTTGCCTCAACCCATTTTTTAGTCAATAAAATTTAACTCCTTTGTTCTCGACCTAGTTTCCCAAAACTATATAATCTCATTCCTTTTCTTAATTAGGAGGTAGATTCCAGTTGATTTTCTACTTCCTTGTCAACTGATTTGGAATAAAGTTTCTTTTCTCAAAACCTGATGTGGTATCAGTCTCTGTGGACATTGGGTAGCGAGCCCATTTGCTTGGTGACAATGACATGTAAATTAAAAATCTAGCATAAATAACAAGTGGAAGAATCTTTTATCCAATTTCTTCTCCATCCCCAGAAGTTATAAGATTTACCTGAGGTCATGTAATAAGTAGAAAATATGGAATTCTAGAAGTTATTTCCATTAACTGTCAAGATTTTCTTTGAATTGGGCCTCCACAGGGGTGCAGCGGTTGAGCCCTGGGTTGCGAGGCTGCCTGCAGCCTCTGCAGCGCTGGTTCAATCCCCGGCCGCCTGTGAGGGTCCCACATGGCGTGCAGACCTCTCCTGCCGCCCGCTGCTCCCCTCAGCAGTGTATTTCGTCGGTCTGCCTGTTCTGGTCCCCGCTCTGGCTCTGGTGAATTCTCTCACACTCCCACACTTCTGACTGTACCCAGTGCTTGTATAAATAAATAAATAAATCTTTAAAAAATTTTTTTTCTTTGAATTATGGACAAGCCAAAATTTTAAAATATAGTTTTTAGTAATTGGTTTTATGAAATTCACTGTTTGGGGGCCCTTTTCCCAAGGGGAAAAAAAAATAAAGTCAACAAGAAGACAATGCTTCAGATGAAATTGATACGTGATATTTCAGGGAATCATTTAGTCTTATTCCTCTTTCTTCTTCATTAAATCAAATCCCTCTGGTGGAGGATATATGGTTTTCTCGCTTCGCCTATCTTCACCTATGCTAACTGTTGAGAACATGGAGCTGCTTTGAGCAGAGGGGGTATTTTCTCACAGACTAAGAAATCTCTGGCAAGACCCAGAGGCTTGAGATGGGTAGGAGAAAGGGATTTCCTTGAATCGCAGGATTCCTTCCAGATAAAAATGAAATATTCCTGCCTGCTGCCAAATCATCACTCAGTGTCTCAGTGGGTGAGGATTTCAAAATTGGGAGTCTGGAGAGTGGCTGAGATTCTGGAGACCATTTACCTGTGGCTTATGGGTAATCTTTCTAACTCTGGTCAGCGCAGACAACCTGCTGAGATTGATGCACCAGTATTACCACGGTAAAGCACTTAACACTGCCAAGCTTCCTTAGTTCCCTGTTACTGCCAGTACCTGTGCATCCTGCAGGCTAAAAATACACTCCCTGGGAGTAGTCCTTGAATAGGATGACTGAATAGCTCTCATCTACCAGATAAACAGCCCTTGGAGCACATATTCAACACCATTTCTCAAGAGATCTGGGTGGGATTAAGTTGCAATTGCACACAGTAGCCACTTGATATCATGCTCTTTATTGATTTTCTTCCTTTACCACCTCCCCAATCCACACACAGATTACCTGCCAACTGACTCTATGTGAATCTTTCTTTCCATGCCTGCCTCTGGAACAATCCAAACTAAGATAATTAGTGCTGAGTATTTATTATATCACATCTTAAAGTGCATGATATCTGACGCCCCGTTTTTAAAGAAGGTAGATTGTTGAGAGAATGCAGGTGGTGTCTTGATCTCTCCACTATAAAATTTCCTTTCCTACCACACTAGTCAGGGAAAAAAACAACAGTTCAGACGGACAGACAGACAGAGATAATAAAGAATTGGCTCACATGATAATTGAGACTGAGCAGGCTGGAGACCCAGGAGAGTTGATGGTGCAGGTCTAGTCTGAATCCAAAGGCCTGAGAACTAGGAATGCTAACATAGGTTCCAGTTTGAAAGGCAAGCTGGGGACCCACGAGTCAGGATTTCAGTTCAAGTGTGATAGCAGGAAAAGACCAGTGTCTCAGCTGAAGGCAGTTAAGTAGGAGTTGTTCCTGGTACTTGCAGAAGAGTCAGTCACCTTTTTCTTCTACTCAGGCCTTCAACTGATTGAGGATGAGGCCCACCAACATGAGGGAGAGCAATTTGCTTTACTCCCAGTCTATTGATTCAAATGTTACTCTCACCCAGGAACACTCTCACACACACCCAGAATAATGCTCAGCCAGATATCTGGGCACATCAAGTTCACACATGAAGTTGCCTATCATACTACCTTACACCTAACACATTTAGCAGTCATTAGTAATTACTGCCTATGTCAATGACCTCATCAGATGTTAAAGTGGTCATTTTTAAAAGCAAATATTCCTTCTGCACTTAGTAGCTAAAATTCTAGGTAACATGAAAGGATGAACTTCCTTAATTAACTACTGGCTTGCTCTGAAATACAATTTGTATAAAAGACTATGGTCAATGTGTCCTTTTTGGTGACATTATTTTCTAAGTAGTTATCACTAATTTAACCCTGAGGCATATTTTCAGTCTGGTCATGATTGAAAACTGCACAGATTTAATCTTCCTAAACTCAGCTCTTCAAGGTTCTTCTGAGCCCCTGGGAAACCTCTTGACTGACTCTCCTCTAGACCTGGTACAGATAGCCATCTTGGGATCGCCCTTAACTTTTTTCTTCTACTCAGGCCTCAACTGACTGGATGAGGCCCACCCACACGAGGGGATTCCCTTCTGCTGTCTCCTTCCATTTTACCTTGAAGTCTTTCACGAAAAATCTCAGAAATAGGGGCTAATTCAGAAGCAACGAGCACTCCTCGAAGCCCACCTCGTGACATCTAAATGCCAGTTTCCTCTTAACACCATTTCTCTGAATACCTTGGCTGAACCCAAACACGGCCCTGCGTACCATCGAAAGCTGGGGCTTCTCTTCCAAGCTCATTCTTGTTATTGGCAGAACTCAGAATTACAATGAAATTCAATTGCAAGCATGGACTCTAAACTAAGGCTGCCCTAAAAAAGTTACAGGGAACCCCTACCCTTTTGGGTGCTCGGTAAGATGCGATTTGCATTTGGGAGAATGACTCCTGCACAGTGGGAGGATGTCCACTTAGGGGGACTAATTTGGGTTCATCCTGGTTCTGGGGAAGGTCTAACACAAGGCGGTAGCCCTGGAGTAAAAGGAGGGGTGCTGAGTCGCTAGCTAGGAAGAGTGGCTCTGGGGCTCCAGGGCTGAGGGCTGAGGGTGTGTGAGAGCTCTCTGGGTGCTCGGCCAGCGGTGGGAGAGCGCGCGCCTCCAGAAACCGGGCCGGGAGGGGCGGTACACGGAGGAGGAAGCTCCCCCATGGCCCATCGTCCCATGAACTAGCCTGGAAGGCGGTGAACTTGAAAAATGTCCTGGATTGCAGTCCTGCGAGGGTTTCCGGCAAGCCAAGCCTCCAGAGGCCCCCGGGGGCTGCCCGCGAGAAGGGCTGGCCGGCTGGCGGGGAGGGAGGCCTCGCACTTGGCCGCCATCTTCGACGTCGGGGCCGGCGCCGACTTTCTGACGCGGCGCGCCGAGCCCGGCTTCCACGCGGTCCGGTGGGCGCGGAGGCTCGCTGTGCGGTGCGTGTCTCCTCCCCTGGGCGAGGCTGGAGTATCCTTTCTATGTTGTGGCCAGGCGGACGTGGGCACCGGCTGGGAGGATGGAGGCCGGACTTGTGGCGGAGGAGCCAGAAAGGCGGCGGCTCCGTCGGCGTCGACGCCCGGCCCGGTGCCAGGCGCTCCCCTCAAGCTCCTCCCGGGCGCCGGCGCCTCAGAAGCCGCGACAGGCCGCGCGCATGCGCAGCGCCGGGCAGCGAGCGGGCCGAAGACCAGCGCAGGTGCCAGCCGGCCTGCGGGCCCCGCCCCGGCCTTAGCGGCAAGGGGGCGGAGCGTCGTGCGCGCTCGCGTCGCTCGGTCCCGCAGCCCCGGAACCCTTCTCGGGGGCGTGGCCGACGCGGCGCGCCGTCGGAACGTCAGCGCGCGTCGGCCACGGCGCGAGAGGCCCCGCCCCCGCCCCGCCCCCGCGGCTCTCCGGCTCGCCGCGGCGCCCAGCACCACGCCCGCGCGCGCTCTGCGGCATGGAGGGCCCCGGCAGCCTGTGCAAGAAAGTCAAGCTGAGCAACAACGCGCAGAACTGGGTGAGTCGGCGCGGGGGAGGGCGCCGCGGGGCCGCCGCCTCCCGCCCGCGCCTCTGCATCCTCGCGGGCGGCACCCGAGGCCGCGCGCCCGGGCGGGGCGGGGTGCTGCAGGGCGCGGGGGCGGCGGGGCGCGCGCCCCTGCCGGGTCCCGGCTCCCGGAGAGCGGGGCGCCGCCGCGGGGCGTCTGCGGGGCCAGCATCCCCGCCTGGGAGCGGCCCGAGCCCCCGGAGGGGCCCGGAGGTCTGAGGAGGCGGCGCGGCCTCTGGGTTTTCTCGGCTCTGCCCGTGCAGTTCGCCCAGGTTCGGGTCCACGTCCGTTTCTTTCCCTCGCCGAGCTTCAGCGTTGGAGGGAGGGGACCCAACAATGTGGCCATTCATGAGTCCAGGCTGCCGGGACTGAGGTTCTTTGTGACTCGGTGTGGAACTGCAGTGTCTGCACCGCGGCGCCTGAGCCCGGGCTCCGGGGCGCTCAGGTGTGGGGAGGCTGAGGGCGGGTGAAGTTTAGCCACCACTGTCAGTTGGCTCTGAGGGTCGAGGGCTGTGCCCTCAAGGCTTCCTTCCTTAATTTTTTTTTTTTTTTATAAGAAACAGCCGCCAGCGAAGATTTTGTAATTGCAGTGGCGAGTTGGGGGAGGTGGTGTCCCACTTTGGAGTCAGGAGAGAAACTGGTTTTAGGTTCAGATGAAAATTTGTATTTCACAGAACAAGAGTAGGAGGTTTCCATGCAGCCTAGCAAATCATTACCCTTGGTGAGTCACCAAAAAAAGAAGGGGGGGAAAAAAAAAGAAGAGGAGGAAGCTATTTCAGGCAAATGTTGATTAGAAGTCATTCATTTAGCCAGTCTGGCGTTACCAAGAATTCTCAGCTGGTTCCTTTCTCCTTTTAGTTGCTTAACTCTTCTTAGGTGCTAAGGAGGGAAAGGAGAGGAAAGGTGAAGTAAACTCGGGGAAGAGCACTGGGCTGGGCGGCTGACCTGGTGGCTGGTTCCAGGTCTGCCTTTTCTGGCAGTGTGATCTTGACTTGACTTCAAGCTGACTGGAATGAATTTGAAAAGTAGCATGTCCCCACTTCAAGCCTGTTACCTTGAGGAATTTGTTGGTTAGGGAAGGTTGGCTAAGCGAGGGTACTTGCAAAATTGGTTGCACCATCCACAACTCATTGACTATTCTACGTGTCAGTGAAGAGCACATTCTTTGTAGAAACCAGCAGTGCCGATGGAATGCATGAAAACTGCCACTGTCTACCTTCCTTGCTCAAGGCCTGGTTGGGTTGTAAGTGGCATGTGCCGGGAGGATGGAATATATCAGCACTGAGCGCAGGGGATGGTGTGAAACGCAAGTTTTATCGTAATTTAGAGGGATTAGTTTAGCCAGGGTGTTTTGGAGGAGGGTTTATGAAGGAGAAGTGGAGAAGTGTGCTAAGATTTCTGAAACAGAGGGGAACTGTAGGAATAAGGGCTGGGGATAAGAATTAATGTCATGATTTTTCTCTCCAGGAACAATGAAGACACTGTTTGCTACTCTGGAGAGTTTTTGTTGAGAAGTGCAGATACGCTTGAATTCGGTCAGAGGGACTGGATTATGCAGTTGTCAAAGTTTGACTGCTCAGTTAATCTTGATTCTGTGGGAGATTTGGAGAACTCTAGAATTTTTAATTTTCTGTGCCTTGTCAGAGACAAAGATCCTTCTTCTTTAGCACTCGCATATTTAAATCAGCTGATAGGCACCTTTCAAGTTCCAGCAGAGATGAAAGTGGTGTTCTGGGGAGCCTAGCTGGGTCTGCTGGAAGAACAAGATGCTGTCAGAGCCCAGAGGAGGGAGCCCTGGAGGACAGACAGGGGAGTGTTGGGGTTGACAGGAGTCCATAGGTTTAAAGGATGCCAAGGCTGAGTACTGCTTTAGGGGTTTTTGTTACGATATTGATCTATCCTGTGGACTCATGGCTGTTGATCCACGCTATTAATCCAGTGTGAGGGTATGACAGGCCAGGTTAAGATGGGAGTAGGAATTGCAGAGTGGACATGTCAAAAGCACTGCAGGGAGAGAAAGAAGGACCTGACTCAGCTTAGGACGGAAAAGTGAGGGAAGTTAGGAGTTGATCCTGAGGATTTAATCCTGGGAAACAGAGAAAGGTTCTGCCATAGAGGGAAGTACAGAGGTAGGTGGGGGCTGGGTTGATAGAGAGGACAATTAAACCTCATCATCAAGGAACAGCGTATTCTGTGCCAGGTACAGTTCACGGTGTTTTTCCTAAATGACTTGGAATGTTTGCAGCATCTCTAATTGGGCATTCTGGGGGGACACTGGCACTGTGGAGCTGACTGCCAGGGCTTCGCGGGTAACCTTTGTCAGTGAGATAACTTCTCTGTCCCTCGGTTGACTGTCTATAAAATGGCAGCAATAGCCTCACAGCAGCTAATCTGCAAAACACACTTAGAACAGTGTGTGGCGTCATCCGTGGTGTGGGTTCTCTCTACCGGTGAGTTATCCTCCTTGTTAGAATTAGTGTCTTCATGTTATAGATGAAGAAACAGAGCCATGGAGATGTCAAGGAGCTTGTTCGTGGTGGATCTGTTGTAGAGCAACCCCGATACAAAACGGGGTGCCTGACTGTGGGTCCTCACCCGCGCGCTTAAAAGGACTTATCAATGCTCTACTGCAGGCACACGTGAAAGGTTCATAAAAGGTTTATTTACAAGGGAAGGGGAAAGGAGGAAATGGACAGCTCTGGGAGAAAAGTGGGAGACAAAGTTTTAAATGAGTCCTACCCGATCCGCCGATCAGGAATCCCAAATGGCGCTCTCAGAGTTGGCCGCCAGCCAGGAGTGGTGAAGCCAGGAGGCGAGCGATCGCGAGCCAGAGAGAGAGACCCCAAGGCCCACGTGTTTGGTTTTTATATCCAACCTGGCTGCCCAACTCCACCCTCAGGTCCCAGCCACCCTCCCTTTGGGGATTTGTCTTTCCCAATGTCTTGATGGCTTTAGTCTGGAGTGGGGGTGGAGTCCACAAAGCCTGTATGGGATTAACTCAGGACATCACTTCCCCTAACAATTCCCCCCTTTCACTTTTTGCCACCATTTCCATGGTGATGAAGATCAAACATGGATGCTGGGATACAGTCTCAGATGAAAACTTTCCAGGGTTCCAGTCTGAAAGAAAACGAATCCCTCCAGGTATTGTCCATTGTGGAAAGCAAAAGTCCTCCATTCCTGGAAAAACAGTTCATCAGTCCCAGCCGAAAGAAAACATCTGGAGGCATTAGCCAGAACAAGACAGCAGATATGTCAAAATCACAGGAAAAAAATGTTAAAATGGTTCAACTTATGCAAAAATGAATTCTCTGAACCTTGATCCCAAACTTTAACAGCATAGCAAAAGTTTATCCAGTTTCACACATGCTGCGTGCAAGGGGGCAGCCTCAGGAAGCTAGAATATGGAGTAGAGGCATCCACTAGGACGAGCCACACCTGTGACTTGCAGTGTTCTGGAGGTCACACTAAAAGACTACAAAGGAACAGGTTAAAATAAATTTGAGTGATTTATGTGACCCAGTATGTATCTGTAGTTGCTTCATTTCAATGTAAATGTCAGTTTCATGCTATCAGAATCAATATGAAATTAGTAACGAATCTGACTTGTGTGCATGTTCACACGTTATTCAGATGAGGCTCATTTCACATCCACAGTGGGCAGGTGTGGACACCAGCACTGTCGGGATTGAGTTAGGTTAAGTTTGGACACGAAGACTGGATGGTTGAACTTGATTTAGAGAATATAAAGAGAGAGAGAGAAATGAGAGACCAGAGACCTAAAATTTAATTTGGGGTAATGGCTCCTGTGAAGGAGCTGGGAAAAGAAGTGGGTTCAAGGAGCTATGGGCCAGGAGAGGGGCGGATGGAGTGTTAGGCACTGGGAACAGTCAATAGTCCCAGAAGCTATATGGCTGCAGGAACAGTGGAGAGAAATTGGGAATGACCTTGGCGCTTAGCCCCTCCCCAGCCCAAGCTGATAAAACCCCTCCCCAGCCCATCTGATAAAGCTCATCACAGTGAGCTAGCCATCGGGCGCCAGGGTGTTGGCCCTTGGCCGTGTGCTGGCCGGCTCCAGGAAATGTGGGCCCTCTGGGGTCAGACTCCGTGTCCTTTGCTGCGGCCCTACACTCAGTGGGGGCTGACTCCCTTGCCTGGGCCTGCCTCGCTCACAGTGCACACAGCGGTCGCAACTCTGCCTCGCATTCATTCGCACTCTGGGGGCCTTTCCAGCCCCTCTCCCTGCGCTCTGGAATGGCCAGAGCTCAGTGTCTCCTGCTCCAGCTGGCCTTCCACATGGTACTCTTCCTGGTTCCACAAAAGCCTGGCCTTCCGCCTGGCTGCCTGTTCCCCATCACATGCTGAATTCATATCATCGTGGGCTGTCGCACCATCTCCGTGGGACCCTCGTGTCTACACTGCACCTGGGTTGGTTGCATTCACTATCACAATCGTGTGCAGCCTTGCTTCGTTGGAGATGGTGGGTGTCTATGCAGAGCCCCTTTTCCTGCACAGCAGGGGTAAGGGCAGGGTGCAGTGTCAGAGTGGGTGCTGCTCATCTCAAAGCCTCAGATAACATGAGTACCTTAGGTCAGCTTAAGTTACAGAGAAAGTTCCATACAGGGTAGGATTCGTGTTATACGCTCCACCGCCTGTGTGATCTGGGACGTGTTACCTAATCCCCTCTGTGCCTCAGTATTCTCAAATAGAAAACGTGGATGATGAAACATCCCCTAGAGTAGAGATAATAGTACAAACCTCGTAGGATTATGGTGATGTCTAAATAAGCTTTCTGTTACAGCTTGATGGTGCCTGGTATGGTGCTAGAACTATTGAAGTTCTTGTTGTCATTTATTCATTCATCAAACATTTAACACCTACATTGTACCTACTTTTCATCCAAGGGCCTGGGATGCAATGGTAAAAAGCCAGAAAAGGCTCCTGCTTTTATGGCTACTGCATTCATCCTGCCAGGGAGTGAATGAAAAAGCAAATCAATAAATGAATGAGTCTGTTTTCCCTTTTACCAGTTCCATCTTTTCCGAACAGTTTGTCCCTTACGCAGTTAGATACCTTCCATACAAAGCCAGCAGCCCGTTCTGGATTTGGCAGAAGACTGAGGTGTGGCACAGAAATGAACCAGGCAGCAGGCACTGAACTCGCAGCACATGAAAGGCAAGCATGAGGCACGTGTGTTTCTCCAGAGTGTCGGCTTGGCTGTGGTCCGGCCATGTCCCTCTCCCTGTGCACATGTGGGAGATGCTGCTGGGACTATCCTAGCGAGGGCGGCCACCTGGACTTGTACCAGGAACATGCTCTTGATGTTGCCTGAAAACAATGACAAGCTGAGAGCAGGATCTGATCTTTATCTCTTTGTCTTCTTCCCCTAAATTTTTCTCATCATTTTTATCTCCAGTATCTAAAAGGGATCAGTGAGCAAGTACTGAATGAATAAGCCCTTTCATCAGCCTCATTTTGCCTTCTAGGTATTCCCCAGGGCTGGGCTTCCCAACAGGAGGTCATCAGGGGCCCTGCCACTAATGGTATTGCTATTTAAAAATATCCAGTATATAAATATTAAATGTTCTTTGGTTTTTAAAAACAATCTTTGGAGAATGCTTTGTATAGGCAGGGCACGCCCTTGAGAGTTGCTGGCGATCCACAGGCCTGGCTTGGTAGTAACTCAGTTCTGGTTCTGGTTCTGGTTCTGGTTTGGGAGGCCAGGGATGGGGCCTGGTTTGCAGCCAGCTCTTGACGGTGTCGCTGCCATCTCATTTCCTGGTGGCCCGATGTCATGTGGAGTCTATTCGAGGTCCTTCGCACACTCCAGCGGTGTGGTCTTCCCTTCTGCTCTTGGCCTTGATATTTAATTCAGATATTTAATTCACCTGCTCAGAATGTTCAGGTGAATTTCAATCGTCAGTGTGATCTGCAGGTTTCTTCTCTTGCTTCTCCACCTCTTCTTCAGTTGAACTGCCTTGTCTTCTACCTTCTCCTCCATGTTAGGTCTTGGGATGTGAAAGAAATGTGCCTGCTGGCATTTCAGGGGTACTTATGGGGAGCAGTGCACTGTTCAGCGGTCACTTTGGGGTGGTGGGGTGGGCAGAGGTGTTGAGTTGAGAATTACGTGTGTTAGGTGTACACTTTGTACTTTTACTGAAATGCAGATTTCTCCATAAAACCATCCTAAACTCACAAGCATCATAGTCTATCAATGACATTATGGGAGAATTTGCTGCCTAGGGAAGTGGATGAAATGGCAAAGCAGCCCGTGTGGAAGTGCGCTTATGGTGACCAACGCAAGGAATGTTACTTTGGGCTGGTCAACCGCGGGTGTAACTTGGAAACCACGCTGGGCGCCAAACTGTTGTAGAGCAACCCCGATACAAAACGGGGTGCCTGACTGTGGGTCCTCACCCGCGTGCTTAAAAGGACTTATCAATGCTCTACTGCAGGCACACGTGAAAGGTTAATAAAAGGTTTATTTACAAAGGGAAGGGGAAATGAGGAAATGTGCAGCTCTGGGAGAAAAGTGGGAGACAAAGTTTTAAATGAGTCCTACCCGATCCGCCGATCAGGAATCCCAAAATGGCGCTCTCAGAGCTGGCCGCCAGCCAGGAGCCGTGAAGCCAGGAGGCGAGCGATCGCGAGCCAGAGAGAGCCCAAGGCCCACGTGTTTGGTTTTTATATCCAACCTGGCTGCCCAACTCCACCCTCAGGTCCCAGCCACCCTCCCTTGGTGGTGATGGGATTTGTCTTTCCCAGAGTCTTGATGGCTTTAGTCTGGAGTGGGGGTGGGGTCCACAAAGTTAATCCTGTATGGGATTAACTCAGGACATCACTTCCCCCTAACAAAGGTGAGTCCACAAGGGAGCTCTGGCCACTTGTGGGGGGGAGACAGAGGTGTGTGGAATGTGTGGAGAAGGTCCACCGCGCACATCAGGCTGAGGGATGTTAACCTAGTGAGAGTCACTTGGCCCTGAACGTCGGCAGTGAAGGGCCACTACGACATGCATTTTCCAGTGCCGCTAGACTGAAGGTCCTGAGTGTCAGTCGTGGCTTCATTTGCAAGTTATACAGAGAAAACAGACTGTACTTTTAAATAAATGCCTGCTGGCTAAATTTTACTGAGCTCTGACGAGGCACAAGAGAAGACACAGGCTGTTCCGGAACACAGAGGACGGGAACTCTCCGTCCCTGTCCGCCAGGGAGGCCACAGTGTAGCCGCAGCCTCAAGGACTGAGTGGTCCGTGGATGAGAAAGGCGTGCTGTGGGCTGTGCATCTTGCTGTCCCAATGGGTGGATGAGCAACAAGCTGAGGAGACACTCGCCGAGTCTCCTGGACCTTCAGGAAAGAAGCAGCAGCTGGTTTCTTCCCCTGTGGGTACAAGCTCCTTGCCCATGGGTCCAAGCTCCCCATCCAGCATCCTGCCAGCTGGCATGTAGTCGGGAGGAAATAACTCCCTCTTCACTGCAGTGAGTCACTCATGTCATGTCTTCCCTGCGTAATTATCAGAAGGATTTGCCTGGAGTGGGTGGAAGAGGAAGGGGAAGGGGAAATAGGGGTAGTTGAGTAGAAGAGTCTCAGACTCTACAAGGCAGATTCTCAGTGGAATTCAGGCTGCCTCCCTCCCTACCCCCCCACCTGGTGATTCCAGTTGTTAAAACTTTTTGATGTGTTCTGAAAAACTGGTTGGTAGGAGGTTGTGACAGATATTTTAAGATTTTTAATATGAAAAATATCAAACATCCATAAGCAATAAGCCTCGTACCCATGTAAGGGGGAGACTGCCATGATTGTTACCAGGCCGCTTTTGGTTTTTTGTTATTTATTTATTTATTGTTAAGATTTATTTATTCATGCATACAAGAACCAGGGTACAGGCCAGGTGCGCGGGAGGGTGAGAGGATTCACCAGAGACAGAGCAGGGAACAGAACAGGCAGACTGACGAAATATACTGCTGAGGGGAGTAGCGGGCGAGAAACAGGAGAGGCCTGCCCGGACATGTGGTTATCTCCCTTGCTGGCGTGGATCGAACCCGTGCTGTAGAGGCTGTGGACAGCTTCATAGCTCTGCTCTCAACTGCCTGTGCCACCAGGGGAGCCCCACCAGGCTGTTTTTAAATGCAGCAGGCAAGTAACTGCAGAGAGCATTCTTTTCTACCAATCAAAAGACTCTGCTACCCTTTATTTTCTCAGTCATATTGTAACAGGGTGGTCCCCAGGAAAGGGGGAAGTTTCAGGTTCCCTGCCCCACCCAAGGGAGGGTGGAGCTGAGCAGGGAGAGGAGAAGCTGCAGAAGAGACTGAGGAAGGAAGCAGGATGGTGCCAGGAGACACGTGAAGAAACTGCGCTTGTCTTTTGGTCGTGGACTGGGTGACACAGATGTGGGTGAGACCCGTGGGGAGGTGACAATGGCAGTTTTTATCTTGATGTTGATTTTGTTCTTTTCTTTTCGGGCTTGTCTGGTTGTTTCTGACCCTTTACTGTGGGTCCCCACTGGAAGATGCTTTAACCATTTTAACATTTTTTCCCTGTGATTTTGATATATTTGCTACCTTGTTTTAGCCAATGCTCCAAATTTTTTTCTTTTGGCTTGTGTAATGGACTATTTTTAAGTAATGAAACTGTCATACTGGACATTCATGGACAATGCTGCTGACTAATTGTTGCTTCTCTTACACACATTGTAACCCTGAAAAAAGACTGTCTCCTAAGACTACACCCTGAGATTTTTGCCACCATAGATATGGTGGAATAAAAATGAAAAGGGGGGATTGTAACAGGGTGGTCCCCAGGAAAGGGGGAAGTTCCAGGTTCCCTGCCCCACTCAAGGGAGGGTGGAGCTGAGCAGGGAGAGGAGAAGCTGCAGAAGAGACTGAGGAAGGAAGCAGGATGGAGCCAGGAGACCTGGAGGAGGCACATGGAGCCTAGAGACACGTGAGGAAACTGCGCTTGTCTTTGGGTCGTGGACGGGGTGACACAGATGTGGGTGAGACCCGTGGGGAGGTGACCATGGCAGCTTTTATCTTGATGTTGATTTTGCTCTTTTCCTTCCGGGCTTGTCTGGTTGTTTCTGACCCTTTTCTGTGGGTCCCCACTGGAAGATGCTTTAGACTTGGGGCAGGCTTTGGGGCCTTGCTCTGGGCCCTTCCCATATGGATGGACTTTTACCCACGAGGGGACGGGGAACTTTGGGTGCTTCATTTAGAAACTAGATTCTTTGCCTTTCCTGTATTGTTTCCTTATTAAAGTTCCTTCCCATTAAAGTCTCCTATGTTTTGTGTTGATGCGGCGGATGGCAGAACCCATTTAGAATAGGCAGGTTTGCGGGGTTTGGGCTGCCCCTCTCCTTGCCCTATAACAATATCCTCAGCAGCTTCTAGCTTCTCAGATAGTTTTTATCCATTCCATTCAACTTAAAAGAAAAGCAAAGATGTTTCATAGGGCCAAAATTAATGAAAATTCATTGCATGCATTTTTCTCCTGTGTAAAAGCAAGGTAACTTGGGGAAAGATCTCAAAAGAAAATGAGGACGTCAAACAGGTTCTGCAAGTGCAGCAGCTGACTTTCTCCCTGCTCCCACACCCCTGGCCCAGACAGCCTTTGACCTTCCTGCTCCCACCACCTCCACCCCCTTAGCAGCCATTGAGCGCCCTGCTCCCACTACCCGCTGCAGCCACTGAGCTCCCCTTTCCTCTCCAGTGTGTGTGTGGAGTGGGGGGGGGCCTTGGAATGTCTGTGCCTGAAACACTGGGTTTTGTTTAACATCTTGGAAATACAGAGCTCGAGAGTTCACTTTGCTTTATCAGTTTACTGAAAGAAAAAAATAAAAAGGGTTGGGAACCCTGTGTTATCCTTTTTCTTAGCTGGTTACTGAACTTTAATTTCCTGTGAGTATAGAACCGGCAGCAGATTTGTTTGCTCACAGGGTAACTATTTGGAGAACAAGCAGACTGTTCTCCAGAGGGCCTGCACCCTTTCGCATCCCCACCCACACCCAGGTGAGCATTCGGTTTCTCCATGTCCTTCCCAGCACTGGGGATGTGGGTCTTTTTGGTGATAACTTGCATCGGGGTGTACAGTGGCATCCCCTTCTAGTTAAGATTTGCATTCACTGAGGGCTGCTTATTCATCATTTGTATTTTTTTTGGAGAAGTGTCTTTTCATCGCCTTTGAGCCAGCCCTGCGTCATTTTATACACCTTTTACAAAGAAGAAAATCTGGGACAACAGCAGTTGTATTTCTCCTTTCTGGTGGAATAGCCACAAATAATTAACCATGCACTTTGCATCCTGCTTTTCAGGGCCTGCAGTGGCCTTCCCTGCCCTCTAGGTGCCTGCTCCATATCCTCCTGTAGAGACCTCTGGCCTCTTTTTCCATGTCCTCCTGTTTGATCTTTTGCAGTGCCCGTGCCACTCTCTGATAGCACCACTGAGTTTTATTGGTTTATTGCTTTGTCTTCCCCAGTGGAATGTAAGCTTAGGAGGGCAGGACCCTGTTCTGTTCATAGGGTGTGCTCCAAGCACCCCATCGACAGTGCTTGAGTGAAGGGGTGACTGAAGGAGAAGATGACTCCTAGTTCTGGGGATTCGTCTTGCGTTGGACATCCTCACCCCTCACCTGTGAAACCACTGTAAGAGCTCTGTGTCCTTGTATGGCAGTGAGGGGTGAATTAATTGGTGCGTGTGAAGCACTGAAAACCACGGCCAATGGTGTGACATGGGGTAGTGACTGTCTACAAGTGACCAGGTATAAAGTTGTAATGGGTAAAGACTTCAAGTGAACCAGAAATCTCTCTTTTTTCCTAGGGGATGCAGAGAGCAACTAACGTCACCTATCAAGCCCACCATGTCAGCAGGAACAAGAGAGGCCAGGTGGTGGGGACCAGAGGTGGCTTTCGAGGTTGCACCGTTTGGCTGACAGGTACAGTGAGAGAGAAACCAGTTTTTTGCAAAAGCAGTGTTTACAGACACCCTGAATGAGGAGTCAGCCTGTGACATCTGAGCTTTGTTCTGCTATCTGAGACATCAAAACATAACTGATGAAGTTGCTTAGTACCAGATTTCCTTTTAGTGATTCCTTTGATTTGTTAGCATACTTACTGTTCAAACAGGATTAGCCAGAATGCATCTTTCTTTTTTTTTTTTAAAGATTCATTTATCCATGCGCACAAAAACTGGGGTACAGGCCAGAAGTACGGGGTGTGAGAGGATTCATCAGCAACAGAGCGGGTAACAGAACAGGCAGATCAACTGAAAGACACTGCTGAGGGGAGCAGCGGGCGAGTCAGGAGAGGTCTGCTGTGCCATGTGGGCAGCTCCCTGGCTGGGGATCGAACTCATGCTGCCATGGCTGTGGATAGCTTTATAGGTTGCTTCTTAACCCCTTGTACCACCAGGGAGGCCCCCCAGAATGCATCTTAAAAGTACTTTCTAGATGAAACCACATTACAGTCTACAAACTTCTGCATGCTTAAGACACCTGGATCCTTCGCTCAAGAAACTCTCATAAACCACATGAAGAGAAACAGCAGCAAGGAATTTTACATAATCAACTTCTTTTTATGTATTGAAGTGACATTGTTTGATGACATGTTCAATTTTCTCTTTCAGATTTTGCTTTGGCAACTGACTGCTTCTTGGTTTGCTCTCCCAGTCCTCTGGGCTCACCTCAACAGGGGTCAGAGGGCACATGAGCCAGATGTTGGATGTGGCTTTAAATATGATGGATACTTTCACTGCTAGGAATGGTGTTTAAAAATTTGCTGTACCCTCCCCCCATCTCCCCCCTCCCCCCGCCATTACCCACTAAGACTTTATCCTATTTATTTTCCCCCCAACATCATTTACAAAAAATGGTGTTCTCATTTTCAGTATTTTTCCTAAGTGACATCTTTCAGTTGTAGGTAGGTCTGTGTTTCTGTACGAAAGAGGATCACATTCTTGCATTCTTAACATTCTTAGCTCTAGATTATTGTCTAGATTAACACTAATTCTGTTCTCCAATCTTACAATTCCAATGACTGTAGTTGAGCTTCGTGGGGAGAATGGCTTGGCACTCACTAGCTCACCTTCAGTTCTTCGGCATGTCCACTCAGGAGCTCCGTCTCTGAGTCGAGTTCTAATCTGTCTGTCACGGGGGACCTCTGGCTATTTAACAGCTGGCTCATAGCCTTTTCTCACCAGCATGGACAATCACACAGGGTCAACTTCCCTGCAGTCTGCTGGCCCCGGATGCGTGCTATGGCCCCCCAGACTCCGGGGCCGGGGCTTGGCTGCTACCTCTTGCCACTGTCACACCGTTTGAGAACTTGCAGGCTGGCAACGGTGATGCAGGCCTCTTTGGGAAATGCAGTCTGCTGTACTCACACTAGTGGAGCTTAAACCCATAAGACAGCTCACTCAGCGATCCTCTCACGGCCCTGCCCGCTTTTCTACTTGTTTCCGTTAGTCTTCTGTGCCAGCACCTCTTCTTTCCAGAGCATCAGCATGTTAGCCTTCAGGATTTGACTTCTCGCCTCATAACTGCCATTGCTGTGGAGTCTGTAGCTTTGCACACGCGCCAAGGTGCCAGGTTGTCACTGTGTGTCAATGTCCGTTTCCTTTTCCTTCACTTCTCCTTGTTTAGTGACTCAGCGTGGCTGGTGCAGGAAGGTAAGTGGAGCAGTGGGCATTCTCCCAGGTCAGCTATTGCACATTGAAGCCTGGAGAGGCAGTCAGTGAGAGGTACTGGCCCCGGGATGTTCAGGGGGCCTCTGATACGTCACTTAGTGTTGTTACCAAGTAATGTTCTTGTTCACCCTGCGTACAGAGATTGATGCCCTGGCCATGTGAGAAAACAAGCAGCTTTGTTGCAAATCTGTTGACAAGGAAGTAGGCCATCAACCCAAATCTAACTCCCTGTGATGATGTTCTATAGGTTTTCAGGGACTAGGGTTGAGAATATCGGAATTAAATTTTCCTGGCTGGTAAGCTGATAGGAGGAAAGAAATGTGGTCTTGACTGAAGTTCATTGGCTAGTTTCAAGCTGTTCATTTATGGGGAGTAGGAAGAGGCTTTTCTTCAGTTTTGAATTTAGGGCCCCTCACCTCGGGGTAACCCCTTGCTCAGGTTTGCAGTCACCTCTATCTGGCCTTGGAGCTCAGCTCAATTGAATCACACCTGTTTACTCACACTGGGTCTCCTGCCGAATAGGCCCAGGCTCTGCTGACTGTGAAAGTTGAGCCCAGACAGAAACTTTGATAGCTTTTTATTCTTTCTTTTGTGCTTTAGCGTCTGAGAGCAATTTAACCATTTAGCCTCAGTTGCTTTTTTCTTTTCTCTTTCTTCCCTCACTAGAAATAACTGTGTCTTCAATTTGGCATGCCACTTTAGAATAGTGGCGACAAGAAGACAATGTAGGGGCCTCCCCTGGTGGCACACACAGTTGAGCGCAGTGCTGTGAAGCTGTCCGCAGCCTCTGCAGCGCAAGTTTGATCCCGGCTGGCCGGCGAGAATCCCACATGGTGCACAGACCTCTCCTGTCTCGCCCGCTGCTCCCCTCAGCAGTGTATTTCACTCAGTCTGCCTGTTCTACTCCCTGCTCTGTCTCTGGTGAATCCTCTCACCCTCCCATGCATCTGGCCTGTACCCTGGTTCTTGTATGCATTAATAAATAAGTCTTTAAAAAAAAAAAAAAGACAAAGTGACTAAATACCCAGTTACATCTGCTATTAAAATTGGTTAAGCCTTTGAAATCCAGGGATTTCTAGGAGTCCTTTGGGCGTAGGCAAGAATGATTAAAAGTATAAGTGCTTATTCTATTTAAGTACCATGATTGTTCTAGCTTGGAGACAAACCTTACGGAGAATATTGGTCACAAGTGTCACCAAGGGGCTGTTGTGACTAACGGTCACGCCTCAGCTGGTGATTGAAATGCTGTTACTCTGTCATTCTCCTGCTTGATGTGGAATTTGTTTGGACTGTTCGTGGCAGGCTTGTCCGGCGCGGGGAAGACCACGGTGAGCATGGCGTTGGAGGAGTACTTGGTGTGTCACGGCATCCCCTGCTACACTTTGGATGGGGACAACATTCGTCAAGGTCTCAATAAAAACCTTGGCTTCAGCCCGGAAGACAGGGAGGAGAATGTTCGGCGCATTGCGGAGGTGGCCAAGCTGTTTGCAGATGCCGGCCTGGTGTGCATTACGAGCTTCATATCTCCTTACACTCAGGTGTGCTGCCACTTTCAGAGTCAATTTACTTATGGTATAGCATGTCATAAGCCTTCCC
Source organism: Talpa occidentalis (assembly GCF_014898055.3). Lineage (NCBI taxonomy): Eukaryota > Metazoa > Chordata > Mammalia > Eulipotyphla > Talpidae > Talpa > Talpa occidentalis. The sequence goes on from NW_023601322.1 coordinate 97,662,877, forward strand.
CCAGAGTATAACCAGGATTATTGATGTCAAGCCAGTAGCTAAATTATTTCGAGTGGCCTTTTCAATCCATAAACTAGTAGTAGCTACTCTGCATGGAGCAGGTGCCCGGGGGTGGGGGTGGAGGTGTGTCTTGTTTAAAGCTCCCAGTGTCTGATGTACATGCAGTAAGTAATAGCACCGTTCTGGTGCTGTGCCTTAAGTTTAGATGGTGACTGGGGTGTTTTAAAAACAAAAACAACATTTGAGCTATAAGATTTACAGATAAGTATCAGCTCGAGAGCTAATCATACGGGTTCATTTAATTGAACATGCAGGAGTCCTAGAAGGTTCTGTGAGGACTAGCCACTTCTCATTTTCCTGAATTGTTGAGACTGTTCATCATTTTAAAGTATCTGGGTAAGACGTCGGAAGAGAACATGAGTTCTTGACTCCTGGGAGAGAGAACATTGTCACAGTGGTGGGCTGCCAAGGAAGTCATCCTTGTAAGCCTCTGGGCTCTTCTCCAGCTGGACAAGTCATCGAAGCAGCATCAGGCGGCTTAGCAAAGGAAAAAAATAACAACATGCATATGCAGAATTCACATGGTTGCAAATTCCAAAAAATAATGGAGAGGACCAAGGATATTTATCCTGGATTTAGGGTCTGGAGTGGCAAGGACCGAGAGGAGGAGACATCACAGGACAGACTAGGACGGGGTGACCTCATCCTTGTTCTGAGATAGACAGCACTTCAGATAGAGGACTGTTCACTTGCTAAACCGACAACCATGAGACCTTCCAAACCACATTCTTCTAGATGTTTCTTCTAGGACTTAGACAAGTGCAGAGGCTTCTCCCAGCCTTCAGGGCCCTCCCTGCTCAAAACACTCTGCATTCTTGAAGTAGAATTGGCAAGCCTCTGTCTCCCCTCAGGGAAGCCGACTCAGGGTACCTTGGGCAAACCTGACTGATCCCACATTGGTAATACGGTGGTGTATATTCTTGTACCTTCGCACCTCTTGGGAAGGGGGAAAGTTAAGGCTTGATCTGGAGGGCTGTCAGCTAAGATCCAGTATCTGAAAGAATAACCTTGGTCTGCTTTTTGGCCCCTCTGGCCATAAGGTGGAGCAAAACTTGTGTTACTACAACATCAGCCATCAACTCAGGAATCTGTGCCCTGCAGCGTTATTTGCAATAGCTGGAGTGCGTGGGAACCCAGTGCCCACCGAGAGAGGAGGGGACCCACACAGCGGGATACTCTCAGCCACAGGAGAGGCGGGACACGCCATTCACAAGGAATTGGGGGGTGACGTGTGGAAAGCAGATCAGAGAGCTAAAGAAAATTGTATGGTTTGACATAAGAGAACAAAATAAAGGATGAAAGTTGATGAACTGATAAAGCAGAATAATCATAAACTAGCGGGCACTGGTAACTGAAGTGAGATTTCTGAACTTAATAGAGAGGGGAGAGGGAGAAAACTTTGAAGGGGCAGGTGGTGGGGAAAAATAAAGAATATCACAAGAAAGAAAGTACGCAGCCCCTGATGTGAGAATCTTTTTTTTTTTTTTTTTTAAGATTTATTTATTTATACAAGAACCAGGGTACAGGCCAGATGTGCGGTAGGGTGAGAGGATTCACCAGAGACAGAGCAGGGAGCAGAACAGGCAGACTGACTGAAATACACTGCTGAGGGGAGCAGCGGGCGATACAGGAGAGGTCTGCTGCGCCATGTGGGTTGCTCCATGGCCGGCGGGGATCGAATCGGTGCTGCAGAGGCTACGGATAGCTTCATAGCGCTGCGCTCAACCTGCTGTGCCACCAGGGAAGCCCTGATGTGAGAATCTTAATAGTCTAGTAAGGGAAACTCAGATCAGACAGAAGGGACACTTGTCAGCTGCTATAGTGAAATAGGCACAGTCTCTCATGAATTGGTTTGAAGGGTCTCACCTGTTGTCGGTTTTTCCTGGAGCCCTGAAGGTGACTTCTGAAGAATGGCTGTGCCCCCTATCTCGGATTTGGGGTACAGTATACCATTTCAAAATTGAATGTAGAAGGGGTGTATTAAGCTATAATGATTCCTTGGATGTTCTTTGTTTATGTTTCAAACTATATTTATTTTGTCTTAATGTGCTTTCCACTCACTCTGCTGGAAAGCACTGTTGCTTCTCAGGATGTCGGGGACGCGTGGCGGGTGGGAGAGCTTCTGTCACATCGCTTTGCCTCTTTTTCCCAAGGACCGCAACAACGCCAGGCAGATCCACGAGGGCGCCAGCTTGCCTTTCTTCGAAGTGTTTGTGGATGCTCCTCTGCATGTGTGTGAACAGAGGGATGTGAAAGGACTCTACAAAAAGGCCCGGGCTGGAGAAATTAAAGGTGAGCGAGACTTTTTTCCAGCTCCTCTTTGCTCCAGCATTTTATCTATTTTATCCTGCCACATCTCAGACGGATCCCTTTTCCAAGCAGTTGGGGGAATGGGGCAGCTTGAGCACCTGAGGCAGCATTGTCCTCACACTGAGGGATCTCTGGCTGGTGAGCATCGTTGCTCAGGTGGGAATCCTTGTGAGACAGATTTTGGGGCCAGTGGGAACCCTGCTGCGTGTAATGTGGTGCCTGGCATTAGACTGGGTATCACTTGCTGGCTGCTACCACTTTTCTTTTCCCAGTGAAAATGGAAGAAGTTCCACACTTATGGGAAAGGTGCCTGAATTAGAAGCATCTTGAGGGTGGGGACCATGTCTTTTTCTTATTTCCAGTATATCCCAGTGCTCGCTGTCTCTCATGCATTCTCTGGATGCTTGCTGAGTTGGACTGAGTTTACACATCATGGATGACATCAAAAAAGATGCAGCTCACTGTGTAGGTTTCACAGTCTGCACTCAGACTGCGGCGTGACTGTGACACGCACTTGCACGTAGAAGGGACATTGATAAATACTCTATCTCCTGGGCTTCCTTCGACAGTAGTCCTGTTCTGGTGGTGGTAATAGAGACAGAGGACCTGTCAGCATTAAAAAAAGGCCACAGGTGGATAGCTTAGTCAGTGTCCCTCAGGGACCAGTGACTCACCTGGGGACTCTAGCAGGGACAGGGAACACCTGGGACTGTCACAGAAGCTCCTGGGGTCTGTGTGTGACACTCAGCATCTGGCCCCAGGAGAAGGAGGGCGATGTTTGAGTCCTAGGCAGGTCCCACCTGCATGGGGAAGTCGGCTGCCTCAGGCAAGGCTGATGGCCTGTCATGTGGGCCTGTCATGTCTACCTGTCAGGCCTGCAGTTTCTCTTCTGAGGAAGAACAGGCTGCCTGAGCTGAAGGTTTGTGACAATGGCGGGAATCCGCTTAGCCCTGTAACTGCCTACGGCCAGCCTGCACTTGAGTTTTTTCAGAAAGGCGGTTTGGCAAAGAGAAGTGAAATGAGGCACCCAGGATCCTGAAGGCGAAATCTTTTGCTTATTTTAATGGTGGTTGATTTTGTTGTTTTTTGCAAGGCTGTGTTGGTGAGGGAGGCATGTCTTGCCCAGCCAGTGTACTACTCCTGGGCATTTTTATCGTGAACATTTTTGTATCTTTAGAAGGTATCACAGGCCAGGGGCAAAGCAAATCCTGGTGATGTTGAGTACCTGTCTTTGTTGCCCAACACGGAGGGCCTGTTGTATGTGAGCTGAGGTGTGTTTAGGCAGAAACACACGTGAACTCCTGTTCTGGTCAGTTGGCAGGACTTTGGAGACCAGGGGCTCCCTGGAAGCTCACCCTTGTCCCCTCCAGGCGCCGTCGTGCTGTGCACACTAGTTCTGAGTTTGTGGCAGCTCGATCAAATGGAGCTACTGTGAGTAAAGACAATCAGCTCCACAATTAAAGAGGAAACCAATGCCGAATTGGAAATCTCTTCCCAGAGTGGAGTTCTAGTCCTGCAGCCTGCACCTTAGGGGGCCGCAGGGGTTCAGACCATCCACATCATGTAGCAGGATTGCAGGGACACTCAGGCCTAAGGTAATCTCCGTTTCCACCCCTGTTCTATCTTGCGCAGGTTTTACCGGCATCGATTCGGAGTATGAGAAACCAGAGGCGCCCGAGCTGGTGCTGAAAACGGACTCCTGCGATGTCAACGACTGTGTCCAGCAGGTCGTGGAGCTTCTGCAGGAACGGGTGAGAGCAGGCCCAGGCGCCACCAGGAAATCGCCAGCCCCTCCCACCAAAGGGGGTGGTGGCAGGGAGTGATGTTGCTGTTTTCAGTCTGATGCTCACAGCTATCCCAGGCTTCATGAACCATGGGAGGCTAGAGAACCAAACCATCTTTTATTTTACCCATCATTTTGCCACGCATACACCTAATAAAGTTCAGCCTGGAGTATTCAACTCGGCACGATTCCCTTCTTTAAGTTGGGGAACATCAGGTAGGTCACTTTGCGTAGACATTTCAAGCGCCCAGATTTTCGCGGTGGCATTGAGATGATATCCAGGATGTTGTGTCGGGGGCGGTAAGGTCAGGACGCGGGCCCTGTCTCTGCTTCCTGAGCGTGAGGAAACAGAAAGGGACTTGACCCTGCACAGAGTGCTCAGGCCCGTGGATGACGGCGACTCAGTTTAGTGCAGTCTCGGGCTTTAGAGGTTATTTCCTTTTCCTCTGCTCCTTCCACACTCCCAGTTCTTGGGATTACACAGGTTGCTCAGTTAGGGGAGGATCTTGCCTTCATGTGGGGGTCAGCAGGTACTGTCTCCTGGGCGCTCCCTTGAGTTCTTGGTGTGCTGCAAGCCTCCTGATGCACACAGTTGGTGCCACATTAGTGTCTGGGCTCCCAGGTCCATCAACCCGCACACCAGTCCACACTCGTCTTAAAGGAGTCTCAGATTATCTGAGCTGCCACCTTTTTCCTGCCTTGACTGCAGCCATCCGCTTCCTAGGCTCCGCGGGAGGGAAGCAGTTCACATGTCTGGTCTTTTCCTGGTGGGGCTCGCAGCTTTCGGGTCAGCGGCAGACCTGGCTCTAGTACCTCAGCTCTGTGACGGCCTCGCGCCGTGCGCGGCCCTCCCATGTGCCGACTTTCTTCTTAGTAGATGCTGCTCTATGATGAAGTCTGTTTAATTTTCAGCCAATTGTCTATTTTTATTCTACTTTTACTCTGTTGGGGCTGTTTATAGTTTTTTTTTTTGTAAATTTGTGGGAAATTAGTGCTAATTTTTGGTCATTTTCATTGAAACTGTTTCCAGTATTTTTCCTTTTGATTCTAATTGTGGTTTTGTTCGTATTTTTTTTTTTCTACAGTGAACGTACACACACACATATATATTTTTTTCTTGAGATTTTCCATATCAATGGAAAATCAGTCACATAATTTTATTTTCTGTTAGTTTGGATAATCTATTTTTACTTCTAACTTTGGATTCTTAAGTGTTAAAAAATCTCAGAAACATGCACACATGTAATCTTGTGTATAACTGGGCGCTTGTGCCTCTCTGAAGCCATTTTGTGGACTGTAGGTGATTGCCAGGAGTTCAGACACGATAAGGGGTTGTTGGATTTTCCATGTGATGAGTGACTGCAGGTACCTCCCTTCTTCCATTATTTTCTTCCTTCAATTCTTAATTTCTTTGGGGCCCAATTTTTTAGAATATCATCCTTTGGGTTTTACATTTTACCTATATAGGGGCTATTTATTTATTTATTTATTTTTTTGATTGAGGACAGATGATTATGATGTTTAAAAAAAATCTTTATTTTGAGAAAATTTTGCAACTCTTTTGTAAGTCTAAAAATACATTCTGCCAATCAGCTTCTTCTTAAGTTGATATCCTCTGTGACCAGAGAGCTTTCTCAAAACTGAGAAATGAACCTTGGTAGGATGCTATAAACTTAAGCCAGACTTAGTTGGAGTTCTCAAGTCTTCCACTAATGTCCTTTCCTGTTTCAGGCTTCAGTTGAGGATTCCACACTGTTTAGAGTTAATTTGGTTTATAACAAGATTCTGTAAAATGAGAATACTGCCTTGCGGTGTCTGTAGTGAGCAAGCAGCCTTTGCATCTTTTATTCCCCCTACTGGTTGAAAATGAGGTGAACTGCCACTGTGTGGTGTGTGTTCACTCAACACCTTTTCCCCTTCTCCGGCCCCTCCTCCAGCTCTGATGCCTTTCCTGTCGCCCAGGCTTGTCTGATACATTGTCTTTCTACAGTGTAGTTTAGTCCCTCCCTTTTCCTAGTCTAAGATGTCGATTAATCTTCGCACTTTACAGATTCAGGGTGATTTGTATCGAAGCATCTATCTCCACAGTTCGTTTCTGAGTCGCATGCTTTCTAATCACTTTCCTGAGGCATCCCACCTCGGTGTTTACTTTTGTTTCTCTGCTCTTGTCTGCCCGAGTCTCTCTGGGAGCTTGTTAATGTCTTGCTCCTAGTCATTTGCCCCATTGAACGATTATATGAGTCACTCCTCCTTTATACAGATGCTGGTCTCTGTATCTACTGGAAAATCTGATGATTAGACACTTTCATTCAAGGTTTGAGAAAGAGGTATAGATGAGAAGCTGACACTAGTCGGAACTTACTTTAAGGGACATACCTGTAGCACTTTTAAAATAATTGTTTCGTTACAATTTGGGCGGAAGTGACTTTTCTCCTAGTTCAGCTTCTGACCAGCTCTTCTTGGAATTACTGTGGTGGTTTCCCGACTATCACAGCTATTTATGTTTCCTGTTTTAGCCACAGAGTAAACCTATGAAGTGTTTCAGAGCCACTAAGTCACTGGCTCATGGGCATGCAGGATTCTCCGCATAGGCCTCCAGGGGTATGAAGTCCCAGGATGCGTTTTCATATAACTTTGACTTTTACTTTCAAGAGTATTCTCATTTTTAGGCCTCCCTGGTGGCACAGCAGTTGAGTGCTGGGTTGCAAAGCTGCCCGCAGCTTATGCAGCGCCGGTTTGATCCTGGCCACTGGGTGAGGGTCCCACATGGTGCGCAGACCTCTCCTGCCACCTGCTGCTCCCCTCAGCAGTGTACTTCGTCAGTCTGCCTATTCTGCTCTCCACTCTGTCTCTGGTGAATTCTCTCACCCTCCCGTGCTTCTGACTATACCCAGTGCTTATATGGATGAATAGATAGATCTTTAAAAAAAAAAAAAGAAAGGAAATTGCTGGTTCCAAACACTTATAAGTGTAAAAAAAATCTTAAAAAAAAGAGTATTCTCATTTTCCCCTTATTAATGCATTAATACATTAATAATTCTTAAAGAGCAGGATTCTTAAAAACACACACAAAAAAAAACCCAAACACCCACAATCCCAGTGCCACACCTGAAAATTAAAATTAATCAGTCCTTAATAATTCCTTACTATTGTCAGACACCCAATCAGTGCTGACATTTCTCTGCTTAGTTTGCGATTTCTGTTTTATGCTGTGAGTCTGTGCAAATTGGGATTCACTTTACCCTTCCATCTTTTTTGTCTTTTTGTTCTGCTCCTTATGTATTTATGTCTTAAAGAATTGCCTACATTTTGATTTTACTGGTTTCATTTCCATTGCATTTTTAAAAATACTCCTCTTTTCCTTACATTACTTTAGACTGGTGGTAAGATCAGGAATCCAGATAAGATTTCCATGGTACTGTGAGTGCAGTGCCATCAAGTTCACACACACCAAGGCGTTGTGCTTCTCTTAGTTTAAGAAAAAAAATTCCCTTTGTTGATTATTTTTATCCTAATGCTGGGTGGTGACAGAAGAAGAAATGTAAGCAGCTCTTTCATGCATCTGCCTTCTTTTCATGCTGCCTTCCTTTGGGGAGAAGGCTTTCCTAAGTAAATGACTTCACTTCCCATTGAAAGGGTGTGTTTCAGTGCTGTATGTGGTCGATCTGCTAGTTAATTTAGCAGATACTTGGTGCCGTGTGGACGAAGCACTGTTGTAAAACATGGAGTGTGGCAGTGAATCAGACAGCAAAACTCCTGATTCATGGTCCTCATTATTTATACTGAGAGACTGGGGTGACTATACACATTCATTCATTATTTTTTTCGTTTATAATGTGATATGGAATTTAAGAAGAAAGACACCCACACACACATTCATGGCTACTCTGACATTTATTCTCCTTCGATCCTTTGTCTCACGAAGTTGACTCTCAGATGAGCATTGGGCACCTGGGGAACCAGTGCATACCTGAGGTCCAGCCCGGGGTTCACGGTTGGTTGGTGATACCACCTGTCCTCTCACCTGATGGCCTGGTGCTTGCCTGTGTCACCTGCTTTCCGTGCTGTCCCCCCTCCCTGGTGATCCAGGGGAGCAGAGAAGGCTCAACTTGTCACTGGGGAGGCATTTGTTACATCTGATTAGATGTAACATTCATTCAGAAGATTCAAGTGTTTGCAGTACAATGGGCCAGGACTGATACCTGCCCCCCACTGCACCCCAGCTTTTCACTAGAGCAGCACAGGTGCTGTCATTTGGGACCATTTCTAGGGAAGACAGGAGTGGGAGAAGGAATACGGGATTTTTTCTCTCTGATGGTTGGTATTGTTTTGGAGAGATTTCTAAAATAATTCCACCAGGTATTATTTCCTTAATGTTTCTCTTTACTGAGATGGGATTGGTTTCACGGTCTAGGGAAAAATGTGTTCTTAGTGTTCACTGGGGATTTCAGGGTGCTGGGGCTTTGATAGTGCAGTGTCGCGTGACCTAGCGCCTCTGGTGCCTTGTTCTCTTTCATCTGTCCGCTGTGATAGAATTCAGCGGGAGGGGGTAACGTGGTCGTGTGTATGAGCACCGAATTTCTCAGTATGTTTTCAGGGCATCTTTATTTCTCAAGGTGCTTCACTAGGCTTTTTTCAAGAAAAGAGGAGACTGGAAAATAGAGGTTTGGGATTTCAGTTTTATCCTAACCCCGAATAGTCACTAGGTGGCCTGCTGGGGTTGCATTTGAACTTGGCGGCGTATGGCCTCAAGAAGTAGGCTTTGCCGCTGGTTTTAATCTCAAGTGATATTTTAAATACTGTTTGTAAATCTACCAGGCACTCTAGATTTACTAGTGCTATAAATTATTTAAAGGTTTGTCTTTTTCTGAAATGGAAGGTTTAGTGTAGTAGGCGGATTTCATACTGCACCTGAGAACCAGACGGAGCAGCTCTGTTCTAAAGCGTTGCTTGGGTTCATGCTGTGGAGGCATGTTACTCAGATAATCGAAATGTAATAGTTACATAAAAACATGAATGAGCTCCAGCATTCGAATCTGTTGAGCAGATTTGGCCCAAGACAAAAGTGTAGAAAGTACTTAAAGGAAACACTGGAAATGTGGGATTGTTTTGTTTTTGAACGTGATCACAATTCTTTAGGAAGCTTGAGACAAGAAGGCAGGAGCGGCGCTCTCCAGGTGACGGGTGCTGCTTGTTTGCCAGCCCAGCTCCAGCTCATAGCAAGGGCATCTGTGAGATTATCCATCCAGTTTTTTTCTTGGGAAAAAAACCAACACAAAAAACGGTGCGGTCACTAAGAATCCTCTCATCCTGTAGCAGCGGCAGGGCCATCACAGTACTGGCCGGGCCATCACAGTACAGTGCGCTGGGCTTGTGGCCAAAGGCACCAAGGAGGCGCTGCCTGCTTCTTTGAGAAGGGTCTGTTCAGTCTGCCCCAGTTTGTTTCACCCTCTCCGCGCTCCCGGTTTGGGCCAGCCCAGGAGGGGGTGCTGGTGCCCTCGTCTTCCCTGGTGACTGGAGATGGGGAGCGTCACCTCACAGTCGCCTTTGTCATCCACACATCCTTGGTGACGGCTGTCTACAGGTGTCTGGCCCATTTTTTATTTGGGCTGTGTTGTTTTTTTCCTGGGCTTTAAGAGATCATTGTAAATTTTAGATACCAATCCTCATTTAGGTATTTTGTTTCCAAATTCTTTTATCATCTCCACTGTGCATGGCACATCCTAGAATTTATTCTTCTTTTCCATGGACCACAGATGTTATGTTTAGGGCCTTCTTGTATGTGGCACGTTTTCACTCGAGAGTAAACCAGTTGACATGAGGAGCAGTGATGGGGGGGTGTGGCCCTCAGAGCCCTCTTCTGTGCTGCTTTTCTGAAGTTTCCGCTCGAAATGTTGATTTTCTTCTTTATGCTCCCCCTGGGGGAACTCAAAATTGCTGAATCACACACCTAATTGTTCTTTTGTTGTTGTATAGGATATCGTACCTGTGGATGCTTCTTACGAAGTGAAGGAACTGTATGTGCCAGAAAATAAACTTCATTTGGCAAAAACAGATGCAGAAACATTACCAGCCTTGAAAATTAATAAAGTAAGTGCTTTGCTACTTATTATACCAAGTGATTTAGCCTCATACAGTCATTATTCTGGAAAATTCAGGATTAGCTAGCTGGGTTTGAGGGAAGTTGTAGTGGATACCCCACTATGCAGGGATGGGAACTGTTTAATTTGTGAAACCAAAATCCCAAATTACCATGGCTTTGACTTTTAGTCATGGTAATTATTTTGGAGTGTCAAAGAATAACATTATATAAGATTTTCAGACTTATTGGAAAGAATGGGTTGTAGAAGGTTAAAAAATACTAAATCTAAAAATTCCAATGAACATTTTTTCCCATCAACCATATTCCTGAATCCCCTGCCCAAGTGTCTGGCTCTCTTACATCCTTAAGAGTTCTACTGTGCAGCTTAGCTCTTGTGATACTATTAGTGTTTTCCCAACATGAGAAACTAAGTTAAATTAGATCTGATGACCATGGAAACTATAATTTATCATTTTCAACTCTTAGAGAATTTTAAATTGTGTCATTAGGAATGCTTTAAAATGCAGGAATTGAAGATGAAGAACCTGGGCCAGGAGTTAATTTCTCAGCTTTTCTTTTAGCAGAATAAAAACCCAGAACATCCAGGGAAGTGCCAAGTCTGAAAGTGAGGAGAAAGCGCAAACCCAGCAGCTTCTAGGCTTGGAGAAAGACTCTCTCTGAGTAGCTATTCAGGTCCCTGTAAGAGTAGGTATTTGATGTGGTTTGTGGGACCGGGTCTTTGACCAGAAGCCAGGACATGCTGGGGGCTCAGAGAGAGGGTGAGTCAGAGAGCAGAGTCACTCGGGAGCTGGCATGGGACGAACACACACGCACACATTTCTGTTCTCTCTCTCTCTCTCTCTCTCACACACACACACGCACACTCACGCAGTGGCACACCCATTCACACACATGCACGTAAACATTCACATATACACCCTCGTACACATTTATCTACATTCAAATACATACATACAGTTGTGTGCATGCTTACATACATACTTGCACACAGGTGTATATACACATATACACACTGAGAATAAATGATACGAATCTCTGACTAATGATAAAATGACTCCTCACTGGTTTAGGAGATGCCATCCTTACTAACAGTGCTTAGAAACCTGCTTATTTTGCCTAGTGCCCTCATCTTTATTAGATTTACATAATCTATAATGACTTTTGTTTACATTTCTTACAATACTGAACTTCCTTCTGAGGTTATTCCTGCCTTTGTTGTAAGTGTGTGATGTAGGATCATCCTCATGCATGTCCTCCCCAGGTGGACATGCAGTGGGTGCAGGTGCTGGCAGAAGGCTGGGCCACCCCGCTGAACGGCTTCATGAGGGAGAGGGAGTACCTGCAGTGCCTGCACTTCGACTGTCTTCTGGATGGTAAGACATGCAGTGCGCGGGCTGTGCTGGGCAGTGGCACTGGCAGGGACTGCTCATCAAAGGGTTGGTGACATCTTAGTGGGGGTGGCATGTGAAGACTGAGACATACAAGTTAGGGAGTATAAACTGAAGAGTCCAGAAATAACTTCAAAGGGTGACTCTTTCTGGTCTTTCAAAATACTAAAAAATAATTGCCAAAGAAATTGACATTCTGTGCATCATAAGGACAAACCAGCTACCTTGAGCTGCCTACCATCGGTAAGATTATTCTGCTACAGTAAAGAAAGCAGGTTGGGTATAGAACCTCTTTAAATTGCTACTGCTTTCTTCCACATTACAACTTCTTTGAGCAGTGAATTAGATATTGGAAAATGTAGTTTTGGATGATGATTCTCTAGAAACTGTATTATAAGAAAACAAGGTGTTAAATGCTGCTTTTTGATTTTCATCCTTGGGAGCACAGTCTTGGTGGAGTGCCTCCTTGGGAAAGATTTAGTCTTGGGTTTGGTGCAAATTCACCTGTTATCTTTTTGAATTGTACCTGGTGGTGGTGATTTTAAAGCAGCCAAGCTATTAGGACTGATTCTGATGGTGCCTTTTGTCCAAGGAAGACGTGCTATGGTTTTGAAGACAGTATGGTTGCCGTCGGCTTGTGATGCACGCCCACTGGGGAGCTGGAGAGCTCATTTTTTTTTCTCACCTGTGCACAACAAGTAGGAAACAACTCAGAGCTTGACAGGTTGGAAATTGCTCATGGGCTGTGGGTCTCACTGGTGACTCATTTGGTTTAGATAGAGCCGCTGATGACAGCTTTGTTTCTTGGTCAGTGATAGCTGACAGTGGCTCAATTCTGATTAAAAACCAAGACATAAAACAATATTTTCGGCGTTGTCTGCTCTCTGGCTCAGGGAGAGCCAGCTGTTTCATGTATATTTGCCACTCGGAATGTAGTCATGAGCAAGGGTTTCGATTTTTCCCGAAAGGGCTCCGAAACATGGTTCATGTCTTACATACTGAAGGGGGGCAGTCCATCTTGGGGGGTGTTGGCCTTGAGCCATCCATCCTTGTTAAGACAGTGCTTTCTCTCTATGCTCCAACACCAAGTGTTCCCCCCCACCAGATAGTTTTGTGAATTGTGGGGATTTTGCTGCCCACAGTGCGGATGCTCTTAACTTTAACTCTTTTTTTAGTTGCTGATTTTCTCCCGATTTTCTATGCCAAGCACTGGTCCCACCTGGACCCTGGGTACATCCATCTCCTCACCTGTGCAGCATGTCAGAAGTGAATGCTGGCCCAAGGCATGCTAGTAATGCGTGCTGTGTGCTTTCTGCTCTCTGTGCCATGCAGGGGGTGTCATTAACCTGTCAGTGCCCATCGTGCTGACAGCCACCCATGAAGACAAGGATAGGCTGGATGGCTGCACAGCTGTCGCCCTGGTGTACGAGGGGCGCCGCGTCGCCATTCTTCGCAACCCAGAGTTCTTCGAGCACCGGAAGGAGGAGCGCTGCGCCCGGCAGTGGGGAACCACCTGCAAGAACCACCCCTACATCAAGGTCCTGTTGAAACCCGCCTGCCTCTGTCCTGATTGGCTAGTAATGAAATGCCGGGATTCCCCGTGTATCAGCTTTACCATTGGGATTGTCAGTATTTTGCAGAATTAAGACTGGATGTTATATTAGTAGTCAGCAGAGTAACTTGCCCTTTTGGTCCACAGAAATATTTATTCAATAATAGACTTTTTGTTGTTCCTGAAATATTTTATTTTTTATGTTAAATATTTCATTTATATTAAATTACTTTTGTCCAGTAACATTGGGGACAATGCTGTGTGTTTTAAGGGTGCAGGTTCACACCTTGTCAGATGTGTAGTGTCACGCCAGGCCCACCATTTAAGCAGCGCAAATGTATTTTAAGTGTCCGCAGAGGGCCAGGGGCTGGTGCTGCCATGTGGGGCAGTGTGCACATTGTTTTGTCTGTTTGTTTTGTTTTTTTCCCCCTTAAATGCCACGAATGAGTGAAATCATGCTTGTGTTTCTCCTCGGACTTCTTAGCGTAATCCCCTCCAGCCCCACCCGTGTTGTCACAAATGACGGAAGCCATCTTTCTGACTGAATAATATTCCGCTGTGTGCTTCCGGCAGCTTCGGTGGAGTCTGCAGCATCCCAGGCCCTTCCACTCCCACCTGCTTACCAGCCCTCCTGTTCTCAAGCCGGGGTGGAGTCATAGTCCACTCCCACAGTTGCCAGAAGAGGATCTTGTAGAAACAAAAATCTGAGGACATCACGCCACCCTTAGTGTGATTAAAATAACCCACCCATGTGTCTGCCTGGCTCTTAAGGCCCTGACCTTCTTGCTCTCCTTCTGCCCTCTGCGAGACAAAAGCTGGTTTCTGCCCCAGAGCTTTGTTTTTGCTCTCCCTCCACCTGAGGTGCTGTCCCTGCGTGACCTGTTCCCTTTCATCCATTCAGGGTCAATGTCACTCTCCTCTGAGCGGCCCCGCCTGACTCATTTTTCTGAAATACCCTCTCGTGTGTCCCAGACACTATGTCCACCACCCTGCTTTTTTCCGTATGACATTCCTCAGCAGCTGAGTGTTCTCTGGTTTCTCGGGTGTCCCCCGTGAGAACATAAGATCCATCGCACCCAGGTCTCAAGCTCCCTTGAAGGGTGGGCAGGGAGGTGACAGAGCCTGACTCTGGAGTGCTGGTGGAGGGTGAGTGACATGTGTGCAGGTGTGGAGTTGTGCCCCGAGGTTATATAGTTATATAAGCGACTGGCATATCAATAAAACTTGAGGGGCAAAAAGTTTTTTTAAATTGAATTTATACTTTCAAAAAAATAATTTCCTTTTTCTTCCCTGTAGATGGTTATGGAGCAAGGAGACTGGCTTATTGGGGGGGATCTTCAAGTCTTGGACCGGATTTATTGGAATGATGGTCTCGACCAGTACCGTTTCACTCCTACCGAGCTCAAGCAGAAATTTAAAGACATGAATGCCGGTAAGATAGGGATCGGATGATCTCATGTGGGAGTACTTGGCATCTCTGCCTGATGGAAAAAGTTCTAGAAGTTTTGTTCCAGCATTGACTAAAGCATAAGAGACAGTTGAGTCGAGGTAAATGGAGCAGTGGAATGGGGAAGGAAAGTCAGCTAATCCGACCTGGGTGGTTCTGCTCTGTCGCTGTGCTTAGGCTAACATTACCATGTCTGCTTTGGAAGGTGGATGCTGTCAGCAAGTTGACTTTTGTGGATTAAGAAGCTGACACGTTTAGCACCATGTGAGAGAAGTTATTTGCAGAGTTGATCGGTGTGCTTCATATCTCAGAATGTCTTCTCTTGGGAACGGTTCGATAGGGTTGAGAAAAGTGAGGTGAATGTGGTTGCTCTTCAGGAAACAACTGGCCACCAAGCCTTATGGGTCCCCATTATGGGTTGCAAGTGACTCCAGACATCTCAGTCAAGACCACCCTTTTCTCAGTGTGTTTAGCTTCTGTGAGGACCAAAGCCTGGGCATCCCTTCTGCACCCCTGAGGATGTGTGGAGATTATCCTTTTTGAGTTTCTCATCCAATCCCGGGGTCCAGCTCTTTGAGTTGAAGACTTCATGCCTTTTTGAGCTACTTAAGATGCTTGGTTGGGTCTTCTTTTCTTGCAGCCAGAAGCATCTGTGGAGAACAGGGTCATGTTCAGTGAAGGACTTGCTGAGATCACCTCATTTACTTTCATTTTTTGCCAAATATTGAATTCATAGCTGAAATGCATGCCAGTAAATAAGTCACTGGCACGGTTGAGGGGTCTTATCAGGGAATCAATCATAATTGGAGGCTTTCATATTACATCTGTTTTATCCTCCCCTGCATCAGGCAAACGTTTTATGCCATTGGGATAGTTTGTTGCATAATGAGTTATGGAGACTTTGTTTAAAGTAGCCTAGAGCCAGTTAGTAGCCTCACACCAGACAACAAAAACCCTGGGGAATTACTTTGTTTACTTTTCCACTTTAGATCAAGGCAAATAGATAACAGACCAGGGGGTTACTTTGTAGCTCTTGTTTACTCTTCTAGGAAGCCCTAATAATAAATCATCTGCTGCTGTGTGCATGATAAGGAGAGAAAACGGGAAATGTTCATTGTTTTCCTTTTACCTGCAGTTTTTATTACCTCTCCTTCCTCTTCCATCCCTCACCTCAGAAGAACATTGGTCTCCCCGTGGGGGCTGTTGTACTGTGCACAGTAATCTGAACAGTATTGCTCTTCTAGAACATTCTGTAGCTGGCAAGGTTGGAGGTCTGTATGATCTGCTTCCAGATGGCAGGGTCTTTGAGCCACTGATGGTTGACTGTTCCCCTGGAAAGAAAGAAGGAAGCCAAGTGGGAGTGCATGTTTATGACATAGAGAATGTTGGTGTCCTAACCTGTCACAGAGGCAAAATTGACAACTTCTTACAAGCCAGTACGTGTCCACACAGTGGCAAGTAAAGCTCAGAACTTTGTGGAGCTGTTAAACTACAAATGATAATTCGTACACCTGGAGCTGTGTGACAGCTCTTTTAGGCAGACTGAGGAGGACATGTGGCAGGTAGCTTGTCCACAAAGGCCCCAGGCTTTCGTGACATCAGTGGCCGTGCCCTGGGGATGTTTGTCTGATGTGTGTGTCACCCTCAGTCAGATCAGGTGCCCCTCAGATAAGACCTTGAGCATAAATTCAGCAAAGAAGTATGACCAGGGTTAGGGAACCCAGTGGAATGTTGAGGCCTCCAGGGACTAAGTCTAGGTGGCGTTTCCACTCTGGAAATGGGGCTGGAAGGAAACTGCTTTTGAAGCTGGGTGAGTGGGGCGCTGGGCAGAGCTGGTTTTAGGCAGTCAGCACAGCCAGGTCACAGCACTGAAGCACGTGCTCCCTGGGCCGGAGTGCCCCTGCCTCTCACCCATCCTCTGGGCGCCTGCTGAGTCTCCCACCGCTGAGGTGGAGGGCAGCACTCCCCCGCGCCAGCCACATCCACTCACGGGCAGCACACGCACAGGCACAGACACACACCACACACTCACACATGCATACTGTCACATGCACACATGCATAGATCACGTGCACATATGACACGTGCGCACACACAGGCAGAGAACGGATGCTGGGGAAAGGAAGAGCAACAACACAGTGCCCCGCTGGCAGAAAGCTTTATGTTCATTGTTAGCAACCAAAGGTGTTTGGGACGTGAGGCTGAAATAGTCCTCGCGCGCTTGCTTTGGGGCGTGACAGTCACTGTGCGGTCACGCTGTAGCAACTGTGTTCATGTCTGTTCAAGCAGTCTCTCTCCATCTCTTTGATTCTTTTTATTTACTTTTTCCCTCATAAACATTGTAAGTAAAAGACAGACCGGTGATTTATGACATCCAGACGGGGGAGGACGTTCAGACTCATTCTTAGTTCCAACTCTTAAAAAAAAAAACCCACCAAAGTAACCCCACACACACACTCTCTCTCTCTCTCTCTCCACTCCTTGAATATTCACAAAGTGTGGTCAAGCAACTGTTGACTTAGGAAAAATCAGAAATCCCTGTTCTTACAGCTTTGGGGTAGATTAGGGGCAGGCAGTAAGGCTTGGGCAGGGACAGGAAAAGGAGACTTTTTTTTTTGACCTAATATTGATAGTTTATTTTTTTATCTTTTAAAAAATTTTTAATTTATTTTTACATCATTACTCATTTTTAAACAATATTTGCTCCCCTCCACCCCCTCAGGTGTAGTCCCCATAGCGTTTCCTTCCCCAGTGCACCCGTGCACATTCACCTCAGTCCCCTGGGCTCCTCCCTCTGACATTTTAATGGCTGCTGCAAGTAGGGGCTTTTATAAGAAAGGCGGAAAAAAGTGGAGAGACAGATGAAATGGCCTTTGAATTTCTGAGTGGAGTAGATAGTAAGGAAATAATTCTACCTGGAGGAAATTTTGGCAGTGAAATCCTTGGTGGGACTGCGAATGTGAACTTCTAATAAGTTGCCTAGCTGCTAACTGTTAAATCTCTAGTGTGGAGTTGATTAATTCTTTTGGAAAGAAGATCTAGATAGAGGAATTCTTAGCGTTGGTGAAATACATGTATAGGAGACAGCTGACTGTGTTGTTTCCTCATTGCACATCCTGTCATGTGAGGACGTGTGCTACATGGTGATTTTACAGAATCAGACTTGACCTGGCTGAAGTTGGGAATGTAGTCGTCATACCTGGACATGTATTCCCCAGGGTGCCCTTCGAAGATGGGCGCCTGTTCCTGATTACCACCCCTTCATCCTAGATACTCCCTGGGAGTGTGGGTTCACATGGTAGTGGCCCTTGACCCACAGCCAAACAGTGGGTTCATTTCCTGCTGAGAATTTTTGGAATTGGTTTTTAGCATTTGCACCTGTTGATTCTCAAAGAGGCATACCTGAAACTCCCACAGTGTTACAGTGCAGTGTTCCTTCAATGAAAAAACACAGAAAGCAAAAGCAGACCCAACAGAATGATATTCTTAAGAAACTCAGGTTTGCGGTGCACACCTTGATGTTGTTGTATCTTCATCACAATAGCCTTAGTGTCGTTCCCTTTTTAGGACAGCAGAAAGGGAAATTCAGTCGTTGATACGCTCCATGGCTAACACTGGTAGTTCTGGGTCTTGAACTCATTCTTACTCTGTCCCAAAGCAGTGTTTCTTGGTATCCTACATCTATCCTCTCCTTTGAAACTGTCTGGGAAATGTCAAACCTTACTGCTAAGTCCAGATACTGTGGAGTGAATACCCAGGTACCTCTGACCTATCTGACTCTTGACTCATCTTTTATCATCCTCCCCTGTCCTCAGCTGCACCCGTCTTTATTCTGCAGCAAATTTCAAACCCTGTGTTGTTTTATCGAAAGCTTTACTTTTGTCTGTTCAAGGTAAGGACTTAAAAAATTAAAAAGCACAACCCTGATATCTGTAAGTGTGTTAGTATCTCAATATCCAGGATATGTTCACATTTCTAACTTCATAGTAGACACATTTTTAAAAAAAATTGTTTGAATCAGGGTCTAAATAAGATCCATTGCTTCATATGTCTCCATTTCATTATTAAACTCTTTTGAAATCCTTTACAATTTATAGGAAAATTACAGGAGTCGCACCAAGAACACAAGTACATTCCACCACATGCTACAGTTATTAGCTTATACCTTACTTGCTTTCTCATTCTCTTTGAAGGTTGTAGACCTGAAGTGCGTTTTCTAAAAACAAGGACAGTCTCCTCCTAGCTGCAGTGCGCCCACTGAACTCAGGATAATAGCCATGGTGTCGTACAGTCTGATCCCTGGACTCTGTTTACATCATGCCATTGTCCAGCAGCCTCCTTTAAAGCCAAATCAACAGCAGCAAAGGCTTCTCTTTGCCCTGTCCCTTCCTGTTCCCAGTTTCCAGTCCGTGTCATCAGTCCTTCTCTGGCTGGAGCTCTCCGTGTTCCTTGTTGGGACGTTCATAAAAGGGGCGTTTCTGAAGTGCTCATGTCTTTTTTTTTTTTTAAGTAATTTTTCATTCATTTACATGTCTGTATATCTTTGGGGTGACCTTTGACTCCTCCATGTGTGCACAGGCTTCACTCACCCTCCATCAAAGCTCGCACACCAACATCCCACCTGGTGGATAATTATGGCAGAGGCCAAGAATTGGCCTCCATTGGGAGGCTGAACCAGGATGTTTGCCTCGGAGTCTGCTGCTCTTCTCCAGTTTCCCAAGGGTGCAGAAAGTTACTGTTACAGACCCATCACCATTATATCTGTTGTATTTTAAAGTAAAAAATATAGCAGCATCTGGGCAGGACACAGTTTCACCAGTTTCGGTCCGGTTGTGCTGCTGCATGTTTTCTTGCGCTAACCTCAAACTCGTCTGCCCTTTGGAAGGTAATCTCTTAGAAATGTGCTGTTCTCAACTCTGGAAATTCTCTTTTCAGATGCTGTCTTTGCATTTCAATTACGCAACCCAGTGCACAACGGGCATGCTCTGTTAATGCAGGACACCCACAAGCAACTTCTGGAGCGGGGCTACCGGCGCCCTGTACTGCTCCTTCACCCTCTCGGGGGCTGGACAAAGGATGACGATGTTCCTCTGATGTGGCGGATGAAGCAGCATGCTGCAGTGCTGGAGGAGGGCGTCCTGAATCCCGAAAGTACAGTCGTGGCCATCTTCCCTTCTCCCATGATGTACGCTGGGCCCACTGAGGTAGGCTGCTGCTGAGATTTTCATTGCTGCTGCATTGAAACTGCTCTTGTGGGAGGGTAGAAGGATGCCCCCCCACCCACTGCCCCCCAAGGTTCTGTGATGGCTGTGTAAGCCAAACAGCATCAGGCAGATTAGCAGGCGAGAAAGCTTAACTACCTGTGTAAAGGGAGTCTACCTAGAGTGTTCTGGTTTTTCAGTGGGGGAGACAAGGATCCCAAGCTGTCCCTGCAGACGGGGCTGGGTGAGCGCGGTGTGGCCAGGTGGGGGCTGCCCTCTCAACTGCTACGTGTGCAGACAACAGCTCATACCCGGCTTCTCCCCTTAGTCACTCTTCCCAGGGGATAGATATTGGCATTCTCTGAAATTTGGAATTGCCAAAAGTATTTCAGCAGGAGGAAAAGCATGGTTTTTTGAAAACACGCTCCTAATACCTCTCTTCCTCTGTGCTTTGTGAAGGACTAGAGTTGAAGGGGACCGGGAAGTAGTATTTTCTGTTATGGTTGGGGGAGGGCTCTGGGTTCTATTTAGTGGTCAGAGGGATATTTTGAGATCTTTTTATAACTATATTTGAAGATGGCTTAATTTGGGGTTTGCTTCAAGGGCAGAGTAGGATTTTAAAAAAAAGTATTTGTTGAATGAATGAGTGAATAAATCAATGACTGACCTAAAAACCAGTGTGTGGGAAACTCCCAGCCAGCTCCATGTTGGGTTTCCAAGATAAAGAATGGAATGCGTGTTGTTTCTGCGTCCCTTTTCATGCCTGCCTTGAAGGGAGAGGAATATATTCAGATTGCTCTGGTAGGCAAATCCTTTTAGAAAGGATCTGAAGAATTTCCTTGTATATTCCCTGAGCTGTCTTCCTCCAAAAAAAGTCTAAAAGGAAATCGAACTGTGTGTGGCTGTCCTTTGGGGTCCATCTGAATGTTTTCACCAGAGCTTAGTAGTGGGGCTGTACGCGACACAGACCTCTTCATGCAAGGAAAACAGAACGACGAAAAACTGAAGATTATAAAATGTATTCAACTGTAATGTTCTCAGAATGGTCCACTCTTATTACATAATAATAAAGCACGTGGCCACGGGGTTTTAGAATCAGGCTGGAAATAAACTCTTGGACTCCCCTGTAGCGGAGTGGGCAGGGCGGCCCTGCTGTCCCTCCTTGGAGTGGAGTCGCCAGTACCGCGGCTTTGGCTTGCTCATTGTTCATCATGGCCTGGACTTGTGGGTTGTGATTTTCTTTATTTGTCTGTTTCTTCCCTGTTGTTCTCTCACGTTACCTGCCCTGTGGTAGCAGTGATCGCTGTAGTATTTCCCTTGTGAGCAGTCAGGGGGATAGTTGTAAATCACTTCCCACGTCGCCTAGCTCCTGGCAGTGCAGGCCAATTTAGCGATCAATAGCAGACTGCTCGTCTGCAAGTTCTCGGTGTCCCAGGATTCTGTCCTGTGTCAGGGGGCTTGTCCATCTGTGAAAGAAATCCTAGAGTTTCCATGATGGCAGAAAGCCCCGATGTCCACTCCCACCCAGGCCACATGAGAGCATGCCTCCCCTGGGCCATGTCCTGTGGTGTTCAATAATTTAGGAAGAGTAGGAAAATAAGTGTAAAGATGGAATGAAAACCACCATTTCTGGGTGCTGCGCAAGTATCTGTCACACGCTGAACAGATTCTTAGCGTGCATTCTACAATGTAATCCACACAGCAGCTCACAAGGTAGGTTTTATTCCCTCTTTCCAGGTGAGGTTACTGAAGCTCCGGGAGGTGTAGTGATTTCACTGTGGTCTGCCGAAGGACACCAGAGCTGCATGGTCAGCAGTGCAAGTGGTGGCAGCGGGTTTGACTCAGGAGCTGCTGCCCCTGTGGAAGAGACAGCTTAGAACTTGGTTCTGAGCGTCGCCCGTGGGGATCTGTAGGCAAGGACGAGAGTGGCGCAGGGCGTGGGCGTGTGGAGGGAGGCCTGCAGGAGGGACCGCCAGACTCGCGGGAGGGGTGATTCTGGTGACACAGACCAGCAGGTGCTTGCGGAGGCAGCCACTGGGGCGGTGGGGAGTGAGGAGTCTGAACCCACGTCAGGGGTGAGCACTCCTGCTAAACTGACGCAGCAAGGTTTTTACTACAACTGGTGGTGCAGGCCCTACACGAGTGTATCTGAGCCCCCTCTAGAGTCAGAGGAATCCTGGTCAGGTCTTAAGGTCAGCAAGGCTCACTGTGACATGCCTGCTCGTCCCACAGGGGCTGGCGGCTGCCTGGAGCCTACCGGAGGCCTTCTGCTGTGGGAGGACGGAGGCAATGGTGTTGGGTGCTCTGGGTGCCTACGCCGGTTTCTAGAATGGTATAAAGAGCATCAGACTTATATGTGCGTAGATCCCCGTCTGGAGGGTCAATTCTCAGTTGAGGGGGGGGTGGGTCCTAACAGAAAGCTGTGCATCTGGTATCCAAGCAAGCGATAGCGTCTGACGTCCAAACCTTTCGCGAACCAACTTGGAAATTCTAGGGCACTCTTCATCCTTTACGCCGTTTGGTGTTTCAGGCTTGTGGCCTGGCAGGGTCAGCTCCGTCAGATTGAGGACAGATGAAAACGATCCTGTGTCTGCTTCTCCAGCACCCCACTGTGTGTTTGGCTTATTCGCAAATCTTCGGTCAAGATTCTTTTGTAATTAGAAAAATGCTCATTTATGTAGCTTTTCCAGAGACATCAGGAAAAAGTCTGCCAGTGACGCTTGCTTGCCAACTAATAATAATAAAATGAAAACAACGACTCTTCCTTTAATCATCTTCCGGAGGTCATTTAGAAGGCACTGGTACCAGATTGTTTCCCTGGACACATGTTCTCTTATCAACAGGATGGCCCTGATTTCCCAGCCCATAAAGATGTTATGGCTTGACTCCTAAATTCTGTTTCGGGAACGAGGTCGGGTGCGGGGAGACATGAGGAAGGAGTGTTACTTTCCTAATGGTCAAAAGGAGTTCTGTCTGGGCATTTTCACTCTGTGAGGTTCCCGTTGACCATAGGAAACTGCCCCAACTCACTGAATACGGAATCCGTTTCTGTAAGGGACAACGCAGGCTTTCTCGGGCCCCCTAGGGACAGAGCCGGACGTCAGCTGTGCCTTGGAGTGTGGGTGTGTGCCAGCAAGCAGTTGTGTCCGGGCTTTCAGGTGGAGGAAGGAGAATTACCAGTTGAATCTTGGAGAAAACATGTTGCTGGAGGTAGGGATTTTCCTCTGCTGTGGGAATTACCCACACGCAGTACAGAGCTGACTCTGTGTTGGGGACAGAGGCTCTGAAGCAGGAATAGGTTGCCACTGTGTTCCTTGAACTGTGTTCCTACCACCTTCCGGGGAGTAAATCCTGCCACGGTGTCAACCTGTTCCTCCTGTCAACAATTCCAAGCGTCCTGCCAGCTAAGGAGACATGATTTGTTGAGATCTGGGCCCAACTAGAAGCCAGAGCCCCCAAGACTGCCATCCACCTTTCACCCTCTCTGGGGTCTTTCGTAAGATAGCCTTCAACTCTTTTTTTTTTTCACTCAAGTTTGTGGTGTAGTTCACAGTCTTTTTGGGGTCCCTGTACTGTGAAATACCTTTCAGTGATGAGAGGTAGGGTCCTTGTGAACCAGATGAGGTAAAATCAGAGCTACATTTAGGAAATGTTTTGTTTT
Source organism: Talpa occidentalis (assembly GCF_014898055.3). Taxonomy (NCBI): domain Eukaryota; kingdom Metazoa; phylum Chordata; class Mammalia; order Eulipotyphla; family Talpidae; genus Talpa; species Talpa occidentalis. The sequence goes on from NW_023601322.1 coordinate 97,686,382, forward strand.
TTTTTAAAGCTGATTTTAAATGATGTGTAGACCCTCTCTACTTAATACTGTTGGGAAATGTGAACCCTGAGTTTCCCACTGCTTATACTGAAGATCTGCGGCAGGAACCAGGACTGCTTTCTAAAATCCTGGGTGAACCTCTGATGCCCAGAATTAGGTTAGTCGTGACTGTGGTCTGTGGTACGCCTCCTGTCGTTGGGCTGTTGGTCCATGAATCACTCTTTTAAAATTTCATTATATATTATTTTTTGAGATGAGAAAAGTATGTATTAAAGTTAAATCATGCAATTAGAATGAATTTTTTTAAGATTTATTTATGCAAACAAGAGCTGGGGTATAGGGCAGAGGTGTGGGGGGTGAGAGGACTCACCAGAGACAGAGTGGGGAAGAGAACAGGCAGACTGACTGAAGTACGCTGCTGAGGGGAGCAGCAGCCATGCCACGTGGGTAGCTGCCTGGCTGGGGAACGAACTCGTGCTGCAGTGGCTGTGGATAGCTTCATAGTGCTGCATCCTAACCCCTTGCACCACCAGGGAGGCCCCTAGAATGAATTTCTTTCCCCTCCAACCCTCCCTCCCATCCCATTGTCAATTTCTTCCACTCCCTCTTAACCTCAGAGGCCTGCGTTTATTAATATGTGCTACTTTTAAAAGTATATTACTTTGTCTAATCCCCTGCCATGAGAAATCATCCAGAGTTTGCTATTCTGACTCGCTTTAGGATACAGGTCCCTCAAACAGCAGCTCTTCACCTTTCTTATCACTGACTCACCTCCACAGTGTGGCTAGACCACCTGCTGACCCGTTGTCTGTTGATGGGCGCTTACACTGCTTCGTGTCCTAGCTGTTGTAAATAGTGCAGCAATCAACAGTTTCTTGACCACAGTTTGCACAGTGGGGAGAGAAGGGTGGGTGGAGGAAGCGGAGGTTTGTGTAGCAAAGATCTGTTAAGCTTCCTGCTTTGCTGTCTTACTCAGACACAACTCCTGCAGCTCTCATGCGAGGAGAGCTTGTGTGTAGAAGTGTGGCTAGGACCTGGGGGTCCTCTCCATCCCACTAGCCATTGGGAAAGAGAAACTGGACAGTGCTCAGGAGACTACTTATGTGTTACTTTTTATGAATTGGAGTTTTAATGTTTTTAAATTTTATTCTTTCGTCCACCACCATCCACTGGAACTCCTCCACCCTTGCTCCTCCCCACTCTTTTCCCTTCTGGTAACCGCATTTGTGTTGTCAAAGTCCATTCGTTTATTTCTGCTTGGTATATTCATCCGCTCTGCTGCTTTTGCACATGTAGGTGACGTCTTCCCGTATTTGTCTTTACCTTCTGACTTTTTTGTTTGACCTGAAGCCTTTAGGTTCCTTCCATTTTGCTAGAAATGGCAACATTTCATCTTTTATTTATCTTTTCTGTAGCTAAATAGTATTTGTTCGTGTATATATAGTACATCTTCTAACCAGTCACTCACTGATAGGCACTTCTGTGTTCCTGTGTTGTAGCAATTGCGCCACAGTGAATATAGGTGTTCCTAGCAATGTAAATGGGGTGCATATAGCTCTTCGAACTACTGGTTCCATATTCTTCAGATGGATACCCAAAAGTGGCATGACTGGATCACATGCTAACTCTGATTTCCTTTTTGAGGACATTCCATACTGTTTTCCAAAATGGTTATACCAATTTATGTTCCACCAACACTGTACAAAGGTTCCTTGTCTGCATCCTCATCATTGTTGTTAGTCTTTCTGATGTAAGCTGTTCTCGTGGGTGTGAGTGGAGATCTCACTGTGGCTGTGACTTGCATTCCTCGTAACACTTTTAATGGCCTGTGTTTGGCTCGTTTGACTGGCACATGGCACAGGGCCACGCTGCAGGGGAGATTGGGGATTCTAGTAGACTATGTCCTCAGGAGAAAGGATCTACAAGTCCACAGAAGCACAGGTGTGTGGAAAAAACCAAGGCAGTTACTAATTCTAGGAAAACAAATAGTTGTACCAAGAGGAGAGGAAAAAAAAAACTCGTGACCGTGGATAACGTGTATTGTGTGCTTACTCTGACCAGGTACCATTGTAATCCCCATTTAATGGATGAGTGTTGACTTCACAAAGGTTGGTGTCACTGTACTTAGTGGGTAAATGGATAGGGAGTAAGCAGAGTGGATAAGCGCCAGCGTCATGTCCATGAACCCTCTGTGAGCATATACAGCTAGCACGCTCTCATCACAGGTGCCTGGAGCAAGACACAGACCATTGTGGACTGATGTCAAAGTGGATTAGATGCAGACTTTTGTTTCCAAGCTGGTCACAGGATATAAGCCTTCAATTATAAGACAAATAAGTTCTGAAAATGTAACAATGCACAGCATGTTGCATATAGTTAAAAATACTATACTAGGTATTTGAAATTTATTGAGAGTAGGTTGTGTTCTTACTCCCTCCATACACATTAGCTTGACTGTAGTAAATATTTCACTGTGTAAATACATCAGACCATCTCTTTAAAGCTGTACAGTTTTATTTGTCAGCTATACTCAGTACAAGAAGGGTAATTACCATTATCCCAAAAGCCACATGCGTTAAATATGCATGTAAGTGCATATGCATAAATACACATTTATAATCCTTAGGTTAATAGGAGGGGGTAGGGATTCTGTTTCTGGTTTCTTGAGATGAGAAATTTATGTTTATTGAGATTCCCTGCTAAGCTATTGATTGTGTTAAGAATGTGCATTTATTACCCATTCACTGCTTCTGAGCCCTGGCCATACAGAGCCTGCTGACCTACATGCAAGCTGTCCTTCTAGGTCCAGTGGCACTGCAGAGCGCGGATGGTCGCAGGAGCCAATTTTTACATAGTTGGACGAGACCCCGCCGGCATGCCGCATCCAGAAACAGGGAAGGATCTTTACGAGCCGAGTCACGGGGCCAAAGTGCTGACGATGGCCCCCGGCCTCATCACCCTGGAAATCGTGCCCTTCCGCGTTGCCGCTTACAACAAGAAAAAGAAGCGGATGGATTACTATGACTCGGAACAGTAAGTGGCAGTTTCCTACCCAAATCTGGGAAACATGGGGCTCCCGCCCCCTGGGGCCGTCATACATGTCTCCTCTTTCCACACCTTTAGTGAAGGCAGGCTGGGTGGTAAAAAGGTACCAAGGCAAGGTACTAAACACAAACCAAGGAAACGAAATCCTCAGTCTTCCAGAAGATAGGAGAAATAACGCTGGACCAGGTCTGTGGCTCGTGACTCCAGGGATTTGGTTGTGAAGCCTGAGGGTGGTGCTGTGGTTCCGCTGTCCGTGTCTGCTGGCCTTGCTGAGCTCACAGAGGCAGTTGGGGGACTTGGGGGTTGTGACACTGCAAAGCCCTGGGCATCTGTGTGGTGGGGGAGGTTTGCTAACATTTGCACAGTCCCCGTGACAGGCGCTGTTCTGATGGCGTTGTGGGTATTACATCAACTGTCCCCCACAACAGGCCTGAGGTAGGTGCTGTTCTTGCCTGTTTTACAGGTGAGTAGTACGCTGAGGCACACACAGGCCAAGTAACTTGTGTAAGGCCACAGAGTGGAGGTAAAGGGCAGGCCAGCGTGGGACGTGTGGCCTGGCTCCAGCCCGTGTGCTTGACCAGGCAGAGGGCATCTCTCCTCAGTGCTCCTAGGAGGAGCCAAAAACGACAGTGCAGAGAAATGGAGAACTGAGCTTCTTTGTCCGTGCCCAGCAAACTGTTTCCATTGCTGAGTGTAGATACCATCCCAGGCAGTGCAGGCAGGCTGTAAGCGTGGACAGCAGCGTGAGGCTCAGAATCAGAAGCTGGCTGTGCCACTCCCGCGGAGCCTGGGTCATTCCCTGTCCTTGTCCCCTCATCCCCAGGAGGACAGCGTGACATGACTGCCTTGTGCAGCAGCTGTCCCTTTTACATCCAGTTGGAGCTTGACACAGGACTTGTCTTCTTGTCTTTTTTGTGCAAATTACAATTTATGTCCAGCAAGTGGAATGTGTAATTATTTGTGTGTGTGTGTCTGTTACCAGTGTCTGCTCTACTGGCGGTCCTGGAGTGGGTACAAGTAGAAACCAGCTGAGTTCCAGCAGCCTCTGGTCTCAGAGCAAGCCTCTTCCCGTGAGACGTTACAGTTGTCTTCAGGAGTAGCCTTGACCCGGGTCCTCATTGCTGTAATGGTGGGGACAAGAAATAGAAAAAGAAACCTTGGTAGGGAGGAATCCTGGCCGCCCTTTGCTTCTCCCCAGCGGGACATTTACACAGGGAGTCTGTGTAGAGATGCTGTGAAGCTAACCCTGTTAGGAAAGGACTGACCGAGAGCCTCAGACTAGCTCTGCTGGTAGCCGGTAACCCATACCACCGTCGCGTGTCCACCTCGATGAGCTAGGGAACCCAGACCAGACCGAGTGGAGCTTTCCCGTTACACGTTTCCTTGTGTTTCACGACAGAGGCGTCTTTGCAGATTCAGCGGATTTAATCACAGGCAGGCCCCTCGACTCCATCTTCCATCTGTATGTAGTTGACTGATGTGCTGGGAAGCCCTTGGTAACTTTCATGTTTTGTTAAATCTGTGGAGTATTGCTTTAAGTCTCTCTTTTAATCACTCAAACGCTAAATAATTACATCAGTTCTCATAAGATTTTCCAGTGATGAACTCTTAATTAGTTGCATGAGTGGTTCATTTTCTTGGCATTTTTTTTGAGTTACTGAATCTGAATAAATTGTAACTTGGGAAGCGTTAAAGCTGCCCTCATTTTCTATTTTTCATATTTGTGTTCAAATACAATTAGGTTGATGGGACTATACTGGAAGGTGATTAAAACTGTGTGGAAGGCGATTGTCTTTGATGTAGTGCGAAGACAGTTATTAATTATGACCACATGAAGTTGTCTTGTGTTTGATTAATGGATGTTATTCAGTGCCAACTTTTATGTAATTAATGATTTTGCAGCTTTTGATTTGATTAAATACCAGTGTAAGACAAGGCTCCGGGAGAAAGAAAAACAAACTTCGTGAAGATTTCAGGCAAAATATTATTGATAGGAATCATAGTATAAATCATCTGTTTACACTTAGGAAGTTAAGGTTCATAGTCACTAGAACAGTGACTCAAAGAAACTCAGTTTAAGGGCCATAGAGACCTTTATTCCCCTAACCCTGTTCCCATTTAAGTCTTGTGAAGCTGACCGCTAAAATGTTTTGTGTGAATTCCTTTATTTTCCTCTCTCCTGTTGTTTTTGCAATACCCAAGTATTTGTTTTCGCAGAATTGTCTTTTCCATTAATTTATAAAATGCTTTGTTTTTACTAGTTTTGAAGTTTCTTCTGAAAACATGTAGCTGATTGTGATTGTATAAATTTACCAAGTCTTACCCTGTGTTTTTAGATTTTGCACGTATTTTATTATGGGGAGTTAGTATGTGACTGTTAATAGATATGTAAAATGCGTTGCCTTTTTATGTTACTATACATTTGAATAATAATTAGGGGAGTACAGGTATGTATTAGAAAATACCATTATATATTTGTTCTTTACCTGTATCTTGTTTTAGGTTAGCATGTTAATACTGAAATTAGTTCAGAACTTTCTGACGTTGCTATGCTTTTATTCACCTGTTACCTATTTGGACAGAGATTTTTAAAATGAGCTTTATGCATTATAAAAATTGCTTTTGGTAGTAATTTGATTTTGATATTGGTAATTGCTCCAACTCATCCTCATAGAAAACTGCAGAAAACATGATGAGCTAAATTAAAAGGTGCACGATACTACTTCGCAGAAATAATCACCAGTAGCACTTGTGTCTCTTTCTAGTCTTCTCTCCCCTGGGCTCCTCCCCCATTTTGGTAAAATGGCAGTGGTGTTGCAGGGAAAGCGTGGCATCCTGTTTCGAGCCTTCACCCTGCATGTTATTGACAGGATTGTACCAGCACAGAACGACTTTCAGAGAGCTCTCTGCAGAGTGTCTGTGTGCATCTGCTTACCTGGATGCCCAGGTGTGTGTTGGTCAGACATGCCTGCCATCCCTGAGGAGGAGGGCCATGCAGTGCTGGGTGGCCCACTGCATCCCCAGGTCATCTTCACAAATAACAAAGTGGAAAGGAACCACTGTTGACCGGAGCAAATGGTGCTGTGACCTGGTGACTTGGGTGGCCCAGGACACTAGCTGGGTCCTGCTGTGCCCTAGGTCGGTCACCACATTTGGGGGAAGAGGACAAAGTGACCAGTCAGCAGTGTGTCACAGCCAGAGGTGCTCAGCGCTGAGGCCTAAGGGCTGCAGGATCTGCAAGGAAGAGGAAATGAAAACTACCTTTGCGGTAGCTTATCAGTGGAATAACAGCAATTACTGCCACTTACTTGCTGTTACAAATTCTAGTTTTTCTCTGAAGATTCCGGTATTCCAGTACCTAGCCTTTCCTAAAAAGTTTTCAGTCTGTGCTAGATTTAATGTGATCTTTTGTTTTAATTCCTAATTCTAAAGCAGCAGTTGCCAGGGGGTTGGATCGGGAAGGAGTGGGTGTGCTTTTAAGGATCCTGGGGGCATGCCCCAAGATCACCAGGGTTTGGGAACTGTTCTGATTCTTGACTGGTGGGTCCGGGAACCTGCCTGTGTGGTGAAATTACACAGAACCTAATAACACACAGTAGGGGTAGGAGGAAAACAGAGCAAGTCTGAATAGGAACAGGGACTTGCTTCTGTGCTGTCAGCCTGGCTGGCTGCTCTGTAGTTCTGCAGGGAGTTAGCGGCGGGAGGGCTGCAGAGACCTTGCTGTATTGTCTCTGGAATTATAACCGCATGTGCATCTCGATGAACTGTGAAACAGTCAATTGAAAATTTTTCCTTAGTTCTACGCAAGAGTCCTTTTCCATAGTGTTTTTTGTGCAGTGGTACATTTGAAATCAGGATAATACCCACCAGTTAGTACTGTGTTTTCTCCACATTATTTTCCTCTTCCGCTGCGCTTGTCTACCATAAATAGAATGAACCAGTTAAGAAAACCAGTTAAGAAATGAACCAGTTAAGAAAAATTTTAAATTCACTGAACATTTCACTAGAATGTAAGTTTCTAAAATGTGGAATAATTTTCTTCTCTCTCTCTCTCTCAGCCATGAAGACTTTGAATTTATTTCAGGAACACGAATGCGCAGACTTGCCCGAGAAGGCCAGAAACCTCCAGAAGGCTTCATGGCGCCCAAGGCCTGGACGGTGCTGATGGAGTACTACAGGTCCCTGGAGAAAGCCTGAGCTGCAGCCACGTGCCCTCCCGTGACCCTGCCCTGGCCGGCAGAAGGGGCCCGGAGCTGCTGTTGCTGGTGGTGTCCGTTGGCCACCACCTAAATACAGCCTGTTTTCCCTAGGGATCATCAGTGTGTCCTGCCTAACGGGCTTTCTCCCGAGCTAGTGTAACACACAGCTGGTTTTAATGTCTCTCTGCCACTTACTGTAGTTCGTAATCCTACAATTTTAAAATCTCGTCTTTTTATATGGTATTTATGCTTCTGTCTCATGATTTTTCCAAACTGTTATAGATGTAACCAATAGTGGACACTTTGAATCTCACTTTTTCATCCCTTGAAAGAAGAGGGAGAAAATCCACTAAATGATAAACTTGGGTAGAGTTAGTTTGGGGAATTTTTCAAAACATTTGCAGCAACTAGTTTTTTTTGTTTTTTTACGTTGAACATAGAAACTGCTTGTATGCTTTCTTCCAGTCAGCTATCGATCTCTCTCATCTGTTACAATCTAAAGTATTCTTACGATCTGTGTAAGCCCTGAACGAACTTTCTTTATTCAATAAAATTAATTTTTTGACTTCTTACTACGTGGTACTTTTAACCTTGTTTTGTTTGCACATACTCTCTCCTTCTTGTTGAAAAGTGAAAACACCAGCCTCTTTCATGACTGAGACCTGGTAGTTCCTCACACCATGATTCATGGTTTTTTAAGCTGGGAAGTAATAGTGCATTCTTAGTCCATCCAAAAACTCAGCTAGTTTCCCCAAACACACAATATTCTTAAGTAGCGAGGAGATGATAGAGGCGGGGGCACCGTTACCAAGTCGCTTTTGTACAACATCCGCAAGTAGAATATTCAAGTGCAAATGCTGATTTCAGAGCTGGAAATACAATTCTGGTTGAGATGTTAGCATTTTGGACTTGCAATCATACTTTCTATGATGAAGTTATCTGGGATGATCTGGCCTTGAAAATGCAGCATTTTAAAGAGATGACGGATTCTACATGGAGAATAGTACATGGTTACGAAAACCAGTGGGAACATAATACCACGAGGAAAAGAAACAAGGAGAAATGGGGGAAAAATAGGGGAAAAGGGAAAATAAGTGGGGAACATGAGTAGCGTTCCCAGTGGATAGCTTTCTTCACTAGAGGCTATTGCGTGAAACTCCTTGTCAGCGGGCGATGTAGAGGGGACATGGATGGCTGTGTCGGGGAAAACAGAGGTGATACGGTTCCTACTACTGTTTTGGCTCTGCATTCCCTAGATCTTTTTATTGAGGGAAAAACTTCCTGTAGGTCTGCAAGGATGCAGGAGCACTGCAGGCTCCCTCTCCAACCCCAATAGCTCAGTAGCACCCCAGCTCAACAAATCCAGAAACTCCCACCTGAAATGTTGAACACGTGGGAACTGAAGCAAAGATGTGGAGGACGAACTGATGGTTGGTTTCACAGTGGTGATGACAGAAGTGGTGACCCCGGGTCCAGGGAGGTGACGCTCATTAGGGTCTCCGGTGCAGGCACGAGTACAGTCTAGAATATAACAGTGGCATGACCTTGGCTCGAGTCCCCTGCCACCAATCTCCATTCATTCTTGACCAGTAAGCTTAATTTCTCGTTTTCCCCACTAATTAACCTACCCAAGAGCCTTCCTGTAAAGTCCTTTGCTGATAAATTAGTTTGAGTTTCTATCATTTGCCATCAGGAAGTCTGACTAACAAGTGGCATATGAACAAAAAAAATATTTCACATAAAAATCTTGGTACTGCTAAATTTTTAGGTGATTTTTACTGTCCACAGCATATTTTAAAAGTTAAAAGTAGGAGGAAAACCTTTAGAAATACTTGGTATTCAGACAACTTAATGTCCTTTCAAACCTACAAGAATATAAAATCAAGGACCTCCCTGGTGGCACAAGGGGTTAAGAAGCAACCTATGAAGCTGTCCGCAGCCTCTGCAACACGAGTTCAATCCCTGGCCAAGGACCTAGCCACATGGTGCAGCAGACCTCTCCTGACTCACCCGCTGCTCCCCTCAGCAGCACACTTTGGTCAATCTGCCTGTTGTATTCCCCACTCTGGCTCTGGTGAATCCTCTCACCGCCTCCACACCTCTGGCCTGTACCCCAGATCTTGTATGCATAAATAAATCTTTAAAAAATATATATACGCTCAAGATGGGCACATGAAGAAATCGAGTAGTAACACGAGGGTGGCGTGGGGTTTACACGTGTGACTGTTGTGTAACTAACTGTCCTTTCCCAGTGCAGCCCTCCCCATGCTCCTGGCGTCCAGCCCACTGAGAGGAACTGATGAAAACCTCACGTGAGGCCCCTGTGCCCGTGGGACTGGCCACCCACCCACTGGTGTGTTCTGGAAAGATAGAGAAGAGAAGCACTGAGGATTTCCACCCATTCACAGGTTCGTGTGTGTGTCTGCACAAATCTGAGAAACACAGACCTTTTCTTTTTCCTCTTCCTGGGTCATTAAAATGAGCCCAAACCAATCTTTAAGGCTTTCAACCCTTTCAGCAGACCTCTCCAGCTAAGTGGTCTTGGAAATCTCTGCCATTTTTATCTACCCATCTGCTGGAAAAGTGGACAGAAAAATAATTTTATGTTTAAAGAAAGGAAAAGAAAAAGTGCAGTCATCTTGGCAGAAACAAAATGTTGTAAGTCTCTCCGTTCTCCAGCCCACTAGCATAATCTAGACCACATATCTGCGTTTCATTTCTATTCAGGAGGGGAGCAATTATGTCTCTCGGAAGTCCCCATTCAAATTCCCTATGAGGGAGAATTCGGAAGTCACGCTGCCCGCATATGGTATGTTTTTGTTAGCGTGTGTGTGTCGAGGGTGGGTTGGCTCACCAAGCACAGAAGTATTTGCCCACTGGGTCTCTTTCATGTGTGGGGTATATTTCTTAGTGTGACCACAAGCCTCTTGGGTGTATTTCTGCTGGATTCTGTCCTGAATGTAATTACAGGTAGGTTGTGCAAAAGACCTATCCTGCCTCTGTGGGAACACAGGGGACGCTGCCTCCCTGAGGATCTGTGTTACAACCGAAGGCTCTAAGGTCTGAGGAACTGAAGCGGGAAACATGGAGGATTTCTTCACGGACTTTCATCTCAGCCGCGCACAAGCACTGCATCTCCATTACCTGCCTTTGGTAAGAAAAGGGAGATGTCAGTACGGAAACTAACTTGGACACCCCCTCGGTTTGCTGCCAACAGCTTAGACCTCTCCTATTGGCCAGGAGGTTGGAGGATCTGTTAAGGCGAGCCCGTGGTCCTCAATGCCTAACCTGCTCCCCAAGGAGAAACATCTGAGTGGAGTGGTTCTGACCCTTGTCTGGGGTCCCACCAAGCGGCCCTGAAGCCTGCACACGTGTGCCTGTGCCAGCCCAGCACGGGGCTGGTGCCTTTTGTGTGGTCTCAGGCACAGCTAGGCCCTGTCCACAGGTGCAGAGGGAGGGATTTGATTTTTGCTCGTTGCAGGCAGTCTGGTGGGCTACACACAGCCACGGAAGAATTGTAAGAAAGAAATGGGAGGTTACATCAAAAAGATCAGAAACAGACACTTTTTGGGGGGCGGGAGGGGAAGGATTGGGGTCAGAATGGGGCGTTTGCAATTGTATGGGGGAATATAAAAATAAAATTTAATATTTAAAAAAAAAAAAATAAAATGCTGCTTTCAAAAATTCGAAAAAAAAAAAAAAAAAAAAGAGCTTAGAGATAAAGTACAATTTCTATCCAGAACTGCTAGGTCTAGCTAGGCCTGAATCTCCCTCTTGGTATAAGTTAATAAAGCTTTTTTTGTTTGCTTAAAAAAAAAAAAAAAAAAGATCAGAAACAACAAGTGTTCACAAAGATGTGAAGAAAAAGGAGCCTCATACACCATGGGTGGGCAAGTCGGCCATCCAGCCCCTGTGGAAGATGGCATGGAGGGTTCTCAGAAGATTAAAAAGGAAATCTACCATGTGGGCCTGCACTTCCACTCTAGGAACCTACCCAAAGGACACAAAACACCAATTCAAAAGGAAACCTGCACCCCTATGTTTACTGCAGCACTATTTACAGTAGCTAAGTTGTGGCAACAGCCTAAGTGCCCAAGGCCAGACCAGTGTATGTACGCATGGGTCCATCTGGTCTGTCCAGATGTGTGGTGGCTGCGGGACTGTGAAGGTGAGAAAGGACTTGGAGGTGGGAGCTCAAGGCTTTGTGATTACAGGGATAAATGACAGCATTAAAATGACAGAGGCAGGATATAGAACAGAATTAAGCAACAGTGTATATTTACAACACAGTGCTGAGCTACCGAACTGCAAAATACAGTTTATCCTGGAACAATCTGGGGAGTTCAAAGTGCTTGACCCCTGTGAAGCTGAAAATCCAGATATAACTGTTAAAGCCCCCAAAACTAATTCACTAATAGCCTGCTATTGATGGGCAGCCTTATTGACTTCACCAAAAAAAAGGAGAAAAGAAAAACGTGAATGCCTGAGTCGCTCAGGGTAATCACTGTGTACCACATATATATTTTTTAAATCTTTGAAACAATAGGGAAGGATTTGGTTCTTTTCTTCCTATCTCTGATAGATTAAAAAATTATGCTCAAATTTTATATAATTTTTTCTCTTATTGCCAGAAACAAAAGAACAAACAGCCTCCACAAAGAAAAGAAAATATAGCTTAGAGACAAACTTGGAAACTCAGTTTTGAGTAGCTGAAATTATATTAATGGAAACTTTTAGAAGGCAGTGTTTTAAAGTCTGGTGTGGTGACTTCCACTGTGATAAGTCTCAAGCACGCAGAAGGGCTGTCATGAGCGCAAAGAGTAATTTGGGGTATTATGTTCAGAGTGTTTTTAAATTGTGGAATATCTGCTGCACATCTTCCCATACATAGGCATTCAACACAGGGCTGCTTCCTTCCTTCTGAGGGAGACTACAAGTTCCCGAGTCTCCACCCCCACCCCTTCTTTATAGCACCTTGAGTTTGTTGAAGATGGCAATGTACCAGGTCCTGGATCCTGGGTGTCAGGCTCAGACTGATCAGGACAGCTTGTTCCCAACTTTCTCCCTCCCTCGTCAGTGACCTTTCGGTCTCATGGGGTGGATAAGAAAGGCTTGGAGGGGGGCAAGATAAATAGGTTCATAATCATGTTTCAGTTAACAGTTCAGTGTGTTTTGGAATAAGGAGCCGGAAGAAGGCGGCTACCCTGTGTGTGTGGCAGGTATGGTGTACGGGAGCTTCCTGGCCAGCAAGACACACCGGGTCAGGCTCTGAGGGTGTCCTTTGGGCTTCAAGTATCTCAGATCCACATGCCGGGGGAGGTCTGAGCCAGACAGGTCGGTCTCATGCCGGGATCTGTCTCATCAGCTTCATAGTATCATAATTCTGTTTTCATCCATGGTGGGGAGGGGAGAGATTATGCACAGGGAAGAGGTAATTGCAAAGAAAGTCCTTAACGTCCCTGTACCATGTAGTCGGGCAGTAGGGATTTGTCCATTGCTCTGGACGACTTTGTAGGTCTACCACTTTTTCTGGGTGTGGGAGAGAAAGAATGAGCTGCGCCATCCTGGAAACGTTCACAGTGACCGACCTAGGAGACTATTTCTACCACTCTGTTGTGGGCTTTTACTGAATCTTGGAGAGAAAACAAGAGTTTGTTCTAGCTGCTTTCTGCATCAATGAGCTGTATTTTTTCCAACCACTCACTCAATAGTACTCCATTCTGCCTGGAATTTATGATCATGAAGGTGGGGTTTAGAATCTGGGGGATATTCACCTCTGGGTATTTATCTAAATACAAAAACGCTAATTCACAGAGACCTGCACCCCCATGTTCACCCCGCAGTATTCACAACAGCCAAGACCTGGCGAAAACCTAAGTGCCCCTCAATGGATGACTGGATACAGAAAACCGGACTCATGCAGTGGAATACTACTCAGCGACAGCAACAGACGGAGGCCTGCCACCGCAGCAACGTGGGTTAAGCCTACAGGACGCTCTTCTGCTCAGCGAAATAAGCAAGACAGAAAGACAAACACCATTTATCTCTCATGTGTGGAACATAAAGAAACAAATGAACAAAACCAAAACAGGCATTTAGGGTATCAATGCAAATGAATGATCACCAGAAGGGAGACCAGGTAATCCGGCAAAAGAGGGCAACTATACAGTGATAAATAGAAGCTAGATTCTGGTGAGCATAACGTACTATATGCTGATTTTTAAGTACTTTTCATTGAGGTAGTGTTGGTGTGTGTTGTGTATTTTGAAAGTATAGGGACCCTCCCCCGCGCCTTTCGGGTGATGGTACACAGGGCTCCCACCACCAAAGTCCACTCTGCTCCCTCTCCACTCTGTGCTCCCCCCACACCCTTAAAGAGTGTTTCAGTCCTACAGCCTGCTTTCAAAGGCTTGCTCTCGGCTTTATCTGCCCCTTTGTCTGCTTTCTCTATATTCCACAGGTAAGTGATAGCAGCCTATTGGCCTTTCTCCTCCTGACTTATTTTGCTGAGCCATAATCCCTTCCAGTTCCATCTACGTTGTCACAAATGGCACAAATTTATCTTTTGTGATCACTGAGTAGTCGTCCACTGTGTGTACAAACCACATCTTCTTGCTCCACTTGTCTGTTTTGGGGCACTTAGATTGTTTCCATAGCTTGGCTGTTGTACACAGTGCTGCAGTGAACATGGGAGTGCGAGTGTCCCTTCAGATCAGTGTATTTGTGTTCTGGGGGTAGATATCTAGGCGTAGAATCACTGGGTCATATGGTAGATCTATTTTTACTCTTTTGAGAGCACTCTGTACTGCTTTCCACAGACTACATTCCCACCAGCAATGCAGGAGGCCTTCATTTCCTCCACATTCTTGCCAAAACTTGTATCTGGCCTTTGTGATATGGGTCATGCTCACAGGCGTGAGGTGGTATCGCACTGTGGTTTTGATTTGTATTTCCCTGACAAAGAACGATTGCATTTTTTCATGTGCCTGCTGGCCATCTGTGCGTCTTCGCTGGAGAAGTGCCTATTTAGTTCTCCTGCCCATTTTTTGATTGGGATATTTTCTTTTTGTTGAGTTGTGTGAGTTCCTTGTAGATCTTGGATACCAGCCCCTTGTCTGATGTATGATGTGCAAATATTTCTCCCATTCAGTAGGGTGTCTTTTTGTTTTACTGAGAGCTTTTTTTGCTGTGCAGAAGCATTTAAGTTTGATGTAGTCTGAGTTGTTTATAGTCCCCTTTGCTTCTCTTGCTGTAGGAGACAAATCTATGAAGTCATCATTGAAGCCTATTTTGCTGAGTGTTTTTCCTATGTTTTCTTCTATGTAATTTATGGTTTCAGGTCTTAAGCCCTAGTCTTTTATCCATTCTGAGTTAATTTTTGTGTATGGTGTGAGACAGTGGTCCAGTTTTGTTTTTCTTTTTTGATGAAGTATTTTTTCTTTCCTTCCACCATTATTAATTTTTGGACACTATTTGATTGCTCCCCTCAGGGGTAAGCCCCACAGTTCTCCCACCACCGTAGCACACATGATCTGTCATCACACTCTCTGTGCTCTTCCCTCCTCTTTCATTCTGTTGCAAGTGGCTGTCCAGTTTTCCAAGACCACGTATTGAAAAGACTTTCCTTTCTTCAACATATACTCTTCGCTCCTTTGTGGTAGATTAAGTAAACATCCAAGTATGAGTTTATTTCTGGGCCCTTATTTGATTCTATTGGTCTGTGTGTCTGTTTCTGTTCTAGTACCATACTGTTAGAAACATACTATACTTTAGCCACTTCCTTATTTTTGAATTTTAGGTTCTCCTTACTTTTTTTTTTTTAAAGATTTATTTTTATTTATACAAGAACCAGGGTACAGGCCAGATGTGCGGGAGGGTGAGAGGATTCACCAGAGACAGAGTGGGGAACAGAACAGGCAGACTGACGAAATACACTGCTGAGGGGAGCAGTGGGCGAGACAGGAGAGGTCTGCTTTGCTATACGGGATTCTTACCTGTCAGCCGGGATAGAATGCGCACTGCAGAGGCTGCGGACAGCTTCACAGCCCTTTACAAAGCAGTGAGGACACTTTTCCTAGGGAAACAAGAACCTTGCTCACTCCGACCAGGTGCCTTGCTTGACTGTAAGGACAGGGGAATCAGGACTTTCTCTTCATCTCAGCAAACGGTGAACACTGAAAACATGTTACGCTCGGCCACTGAGCCCCAGCAGCCAGCATCTGTGCAGCATTGCTTACGGCGTCCACTACCTTCTCACAGGGTTTTAGCAACTTTATTGAGAAGTCTTTGTGCCATCAAAGGGGCTTCTCACCATCAGGCTGTTTGCTGGCATGGAGAGGAGACATCTTCCGAATCCATCCTTTGGCTCTTGTGATTCCAGTGGAGTTAAGATCCCAGATGAGGAAGCAATTCAAGTTTGCTGATTTCCAGGGTGTAAGAAAGGGAATGGAAACTATATTCTCTTAAGACAGAGTGATCAATAAATCCTCACTGAGACCTTGAGTTACTGAAATAAAATTACACACAACCTCCTAACATCAGAAATTCAGGGTCTCAGATGTTCTGTGTAACAAATGGGGACTTGAAGCTCATGCCCCTGTTACTTTAAATGGGAAATAGAAGGATAGTTGTCCCTCTGTGTATGCGTGGTTCCAGCATTCACAGATATTATGGTATTCCCAGGGATACCATAATTCACAGATGTTCAAGGCTCTTATATAAAATGGTTTGCATATAACCTATACATGTACTCCTATATCCTTTAAATCATTTCTAAATTGCCCATAACACTTGATGCGATGCACATATACTATGTAAATAGTTGTTACACCATATGGTTTAGAGAGTAATTGCTGCACCTCCCCCTGCAGTGACCCTCAGGGCTAATGGCTGTTGCCATGGTCCCTGAGGTCCAGCGTGGGCAAGGAACCATGCGCGCAGGGGGAGAACAGCAAACTCCCTAAGATGCAGAAAAGCTGAATGCCTGCCAAGAAATAATGACCATCAAAAGCGGCCACAAAGATGATTAAAAGAAATGCTGACCACCTGGAACCTTATCTCGCTTTCTCAAGGCCCACAAACTTTATTCTGCTACAACTGTCTTTCTAAAATCTTTCCTTTTTCTGGTCATTGATTGCTAATTAAAAAACATACATAATTTAATAATTAGGCTAATGCAAATGAAACATTACTAAACACTGTGTCATAATAGAATTGTTAGTTTAATAATCTTTCTATTATGTGCTTAACTTTAGTACCTTTGATATTAACTGCATTATAAAATAAATTCACCCATGACAATTAATTATGAGTAAAAATGATAGTTAGTGCAACTAGAAAATAATTATATAAAACAGTAGAAAGAATTTATAGCCTGTCCAATTAGGAATGAGGCTAGGTCCAGATGTAACTTCGGACATAAATCACTGCCCTGTCAATTAAGCTAAGTCTATGAGCAAACTGATCTCTTTGATGTTCACTGTTCCTATGCTTTTAGAAAAACATATATATACTGACCACTAGCTTAATAAAGACGCACTCAGATTTTCACTCTCTTGAAGTGTGTCTGTGTGTCATTTATTCATCGAATCCCTGACCACCCTGCGCAATCTCTCAACCCTGAGACGGCCTCATCGTCCATCGCTGTGCTGGTCCGCGGCAAGTAATGGCAAGAAAAAGCCTATACATGCTCAGTATAGACCCAGCCATTTAGCATATTTTCAACCCAAGGTTGTCTGAACCCATGAATGTGGGGCCCCAGATAGGGATGGCAGATTGTAATGATATGCGATACCAAATGGCATGTAACTTCTTCCCCACCAATTTCCCTAAATGGAACTAAAGCAGTAATTATGCAAATTACTTTGGACATTAAGTGACAGATTGTAAATGCTTACAACATGCTTTCTAATCATCAAACAGTAACAAAGTTGTTTAGCAGGAAATCAGGCATGACATTTCCCCTCTGTTAGCACGCCTCACTTTTTAAAAAGTCTGAGGAGTCTGACATTGTAACAGTTGCATTTGTAATTGTGGAATTTTCCTATACATCATTTTATTTAATAAATTGTAATGAGTGTGATGGTTAATTTTATGTGTCAACTTGACTGGGCTAAGAGATTTCCAGAGAGCTGGTAAAACTTAATTTCTGGGTGTGTCTGTGTTCCTGGAAGAAATTAGCCTTTGCGTTGGAAGACAATAAAGAGCACCACACCTGCTTAGGGCCTGAGTAGGCCAAAAAAGAAGAAGGATGAATTTTCTGTTGGAGCTGAGGCATCCATCTTCTCTTGCTCTCATGCCCTCCTGGTCGGACTCAGACAAGGGCTTCTGGGGCCTTTGGTCTTAACTTGAACTTACATTGGCTTCAGTGGTTTTCAGGCCTTCAGAGTGAGACTGAACACCACCAGTTTTCCTGAATCTTCAGCTTGCAAGAGAGTAGATCCTGGGAATTCTTAGTCTCCGTCATTGTGTGACCCAGTACTCTTTAGAGAGCTGTACATATTTGTTGGTTCTATTTCTCGAGAACCCTAAACAATGCAATGAATTTTAGAGATTTAAAACATGCATCTATGTTCTATGTAAAAGTCAGCTGAAAATTAATTGTGCTGAAAGACACCTATGTTCCATGAAGGCTGGGTATTGATAATCCAAACCATGTTTCACTATCAAGTGTTGGCCAGGCCAATTTCCTGAGGGGCATGACTGTTTTCTTTTACTGAGGCAATATTAGTTTACAACACTGTAGGTTTCGCAACCCCTCTGGTAACTACCATTAGTCGTCAGAGACTAAGGGTTTGGTTTTGTTTGCTTGTTGTTTTGTTTTGTTTTTATATTTCGCAAATGAATGAAATAATGTTTGTCTTTTTCCTTCTAACTTATTTCTGTTAGCATCATCCCCTCAAGGTCCATCCATGTTGTGCAAATGGCAAGAGTTCATCTTTTTTTATGGCTAAATCCTGAGGGGAAAATAACATAACAGAGGTATCATGTTCTCTGACTTCAAACTATACTACTGGCCTATAGTGATCAAAACAGTATGATACAGGAATAAAAACCAGCACACAGATCAATAGGATAGAAAAATAGAGTTTAGAAATAAAACCACACATATATGAACACCTAATTTATGACAAAGGAGCAAGAGTATATACAATGGAGAAATGTTAAATCTCCTCAATAAATGGTGCTAGGAAAACCAGAGAGCCACATGCAAAAGAATGAACTAGACCACTCTCTCACACCATGCATTAAAATTAATTCAAAATGGATAAAAAACTTGAATATGAGACCTGAAACCATAAAATACATAGATGAAAACATAAGCAGTAAGTTCTCTGACACTGGTCTTAGTGGTGTCTTTGTGGATTTCTCTCCAATAGTAAGAGACACAAAAGAGAATATAAACAAATGGGACTACATCAAACTAAAAAGTTTCTGCACAGTGAGAGAAACCATCATTAAAATGAAAAGACAGCCTACTGAATGGGAGAAGATATTTGCAAACCAAGTACAAGATTGTTCTAATTGCGTAGTCATTAATGGACTAAACTGCAGTATTTGAGTGCTTAATCAATGGGGTGGCTTGTGTGAACAGTCATCTTCCACAGCAGACATATAGTTACCACTTAATAATGAAGTTAGTTTCTTCTCTGTATCTGTTCTGATCCTCAGACCACTCTAGTCTATGCACTAGGAGTAGTGCTTCCTGAGATTCTATTACCTGTACACACTTACGGGTTGTTGGGAGGAAGAATCTTCCTCTACCCTTCTAGGTCCTTATGGTTGGAAAATAGTTGACATAAGGCAGATTAAGAGGAGAAAAGACCCATTTAATTTCATGCACATGGAGATGCCTATTAATATGGTATCTGTCATGTGAACGGAGCAGGTTTAACTACCTTTCAGGCAAAAAAAATCCTTGAAATGTTTGGCTAGGAGATTTAGGGAGCTAAGCAGAGTTTATTTATTTACACAGGAGAAATAGGTGCCTCAAAATTTGTGTGTAGTGATATGTCCTTCTTTCCTGGTACAAGAAGAATAGCTTTCACACGGGAGATTTATTTCCTGGTTTTAGGAGACAGGGAGGCTTATAGTATCATTTCTCATGTGCTGTTTCCCAAGCAGCCCTAATTAAAATTCATAAATATGCTACATTGGTACATTTTGGGGTGACCTACTCCGAGCCCCAATAAGATATGTGGGGAAATGAAGCACACAACTCTAAGGAGGAACTATAAACCAGCAACTGGTCTGTACAGCACTTCTCAAAGGGTTTCAGGAGCTAACATCTATTTGACTGCAACCTTAACAGGTAACATTTCCTATTGTGGGGAGATTAGAAAAAAGCACCATCTCTGAAGTCGAACAGATCTGGTATCAAATCCAGTGCCCCATTTACTACCTGTGTGACCTTCACCAAGTTACTGAATCTCTAAAACACTTTTTCTTCATGTATTAACAGATTTGTTAGTATTCCTATTTCACAGGGTTGTGATGAGAATTAAATGACATAATTAATTTTAAAACAATCTATAAAAACCCATTCCATAACAGATTGTGATGCTTAATATTATGTGTCAATTTGGAAGGTGTTCTCAATGATATTAACATTTAAATTAATAAATTTGGAGTAATCAGACAGTCCTTCCTAATGTAGGTAGGCCTCATCCAATCAGTTGAAGGTATAAATAGAACCAAAAAAACCAAAAACCAAAAAAACCCATAAAAAACTCAGGTAAGTAAGAAGGAATTCTCCAGAAAATTGCCTTTGAACGTCATTGACTCCATTGGGTGTCTAGTAGGTTGACCCACACTGTAGACTTGGACTTGCTAGACCCCATAATTGTGAGTCAATTCCTCATAATAGGTCTTTTTCTATAGGTATGCATCCTGCTGGGGTTGTGTGGAGAACTGTTACTACAAATAATAATCCTAGAAGTACTGAGAGCTCATTTTCTTTTCTTCATGGTTCAATTTGTAGGACCAGAGATACTTAATGATATTAGCAAAGAATTTCCAGCAATATGTATACAGTTGCCTGAGAAAATTATTTCAAAATCACAATTTCTATCACATTTTATAACTGTAGTAATAATGGTAAAAAGAGTGATTGCCGGGCTTCCCCGGTGGCGCAGCGGTTGAGCGCTGGGCTGCGAAGCTGCCCGCAGCATCTGCGGCACCGGTTCGATCCCCGGCTGCTCCCCGGCCACCGGAGGAGGGTCCCACATGGCGCGCAGACCTCTCCTGCCGCCCGCTGCTCCCCTCAGCAGTGTACTTCGGTCCTTCTGCCTGCTCTGCTCCCCGCTCTGGCTCTGGTGAATTCTCTCACCCTCATCCTCTCACGCAGCGCTGGACTGCACCCCAGCTCTTGCATGCATAAATAATAAATCTTTTAAAAAAAAATTGCAGCTTTCTACCGCCTTTCAGTTTGCTTGCTGTTACTGTATCTGCGAAGGCAGGAGGACAAAATATTCCAACCCACAGTCAGGTTGGTTTTTACCTTTCCACACCTAGATAAATCGTCGCTGGGCCTGTGTCCTCAGAAGCCACGAACAGCCCAGGTCCCTGAGCCGCCCGCCTCCGGGGCGGGTCTAGGCTCCTGGGGACAGGGCAGTCGCCAACCCCCAGGGCACAGAGGTCACAGGGGCCACACGGGATGGGGTGGGGCCCAGCGCCCCTGCGCTTCCCCAGAGCCCCTGCTGCCTGCTCGCCTCTCTCCCCAGCCTGCACCCCTCCTCGGGCAGCAAGCCTCCAGCCAGGGTCACGCCCTTGCTGGGACTCGGCCCAGCCCTACCTGCGCCCCGCTGGCTGCTGAAGACCCCGCAGACCACACGCTCCCCCAGGGCCCGGCGCAGGCACGACTGCGTCACGCATGCCCTGGTGGTTTCCCTGCGTCCCGTCGCGCACGTCTTGTGGGTTAGCTGGCCTCGCGGCACGGCTGTTGAGTGTCACGTGACATATCGGCGTTCTGTCACGTGGGGTTGGTGGCCTGTCACGTGGCTTAGCAAGAGCGCGTGGGTGACGTCACGGGTGTGAGCCGAATCTGTCACGTGGGTGGGTGACGTGTGAGGCGCGTGGCCTCGCGCAGCCGCAGTCGCGGGAGCCACGCCGTCGCCTCGTCCCGCCCGAAGCGCCTCAGGGCCGCGGCCTCGCGCAGCCTCCATCGTGGGGGGCGGTTCCCGCTTCCGGGTTGGCCTGGTAGGTGTTGGGGGGCCTCGCCTCCTCCGCGGGTGAAGGGAGGGTTCCCGCACCCCTGCTATGTGCCGAGTCAGCCCTTTGGGGCCTGTCTCCTGCTTCGCAGTATTGGGGGGCCGTGCGCAGGGTCTTCCGGCAGTGCTGACTGCCGGGTCCGGTGCCGCGCCGTGGCCTCCGCCGCCTGCAGTTGACACTCACACGCTGGGCTCGCGGGGTGTCCGGAGGCCCCGCTCCTGAGACGGACACTCCCCGCCGAGGCGCGCCTGGTGCTGTTGGCTGCAGGGTTTGTGCCAGAGTTCTTGCTCGAGGGCCTTCGGATACTAAGGGAGCCCCTGCCCCGCGGTGGGTTCTCGCTCGTGTCTGCTTCCCTGACGCACACGCGCAGCCCACAGCAGGTGCAGCCCCATCTACGTGCGTCTAGGGCAGTTGTTAGTAGGGACTCACCTAATAGTGCCTGCAATGTGGTGTCCATTGTAACTCCAGTCCTCATCTGCCAGCAACTTTCTGCAAACGTCATCTTTCGGGGTGTCGTTTTTCATGCCTGGCTAAGCTCGAAGGTTTAAAAAATTATTTTTTTAATTCGCAGGCAGTTCCTTGGGCTGTCACATACACCTCTCCTAGCTGAGCCGGCAGGAGAGCGTACAGGGAGGAGAGACTGGAGTTTAGTGCTAGGGTATTTGTGTGTTCAACTGCAGCCCTAGAAAGGTCTTTATAACCAGACTAAAATGGTTTCACTCAGCTCGTTTCCTCCAGGAAGGCTCACCATTCTCTGCCGGGCCTTGGTTCTTGCAGGAACTGTTCCTCAGCATGGAAACAAGGAGAGGAAGGTCCTTAGCATTAGATTTCCGTGGCATTTAAGCATGTAGTTTAGCTGACAGCGGTGACTTGCACACCAGCCTTTCCCTGAGGCTCTTGGAATGGGAGTTCCCGTCTCCATCACATCCTGTCCCCACATAGCAGAGAGGATATTTTCAGAAATCGGACATGGTTTCTCATCAGAAAATATAGATAATTGTAGACTGTTGAGGTATTTGTATTGAAGAAGACAGAGCTTTGGTTTTAGTTTTGGCAGTCACATTGCTGAACTGGGAGCTGTCCTGCAGATGACATGTTTGTCCTGGGATATCTGTAAATGCACTTGTCTTTGCTCCTCCCCAGACCTCAAGGTAAAGAGAAAGCTTTTGACCTCACAGAGGTCCTTCTGGACCTGAAAGCATACTGGTGTCTGAGGATGAACAGCTTTCTTGAGGACCACAGAATGAGGGAACAGGCAGCAAATTCCTTTTGTGCCCACACAAGATAAAATGAGAAGCCCCATATGTCGTATTTCTCTTGGTCTTGAATCTTCGCCTTAGCCTCAGTTTTGACTTTGTTCTCATCCTAAGTGTCATTAGAAAGTCATCACTTTTGTAATTGTATACCTTGATCTTCACTTAAAAAAAATCAAATTGCCCCAGAGAGCAAAGACATCTTAATGTATCCTTTATCCAAGACACCTGTCCAGATAGCTGCTTCATTGGTTTGCATGCCTGTTAGTCCCTGTCTAGAGCGCTCCATGTAGACATGCACATATCCATCGGTGTGGAGTCAGAATTTTCCACAAGGAACAAAGGGAATCTCATAATGAAAAGCAACATTTTTTATGGAACCATGCCAAGGTACCAGATCCCTGTTCCTTTCCAGTTGGTTTATCTTAATAATTCTCTGTCAGGCAAAAGCCTTTATGTATTCTGCATAATGTCCTGCTCAATTACAGCAGCATGCTGGCCTCGACTTTGCAAGGCTGAGCTTCAGATGATTTTGTTCTCCTGAGAATTTCTCCCTGATTTGGTGACAAAACTAGACCCATCACTGCTCGCTAGATGTGATTAACAAGCCAGTTTGCTTTTTTCTAAAATTCATAAATAAGAAAATTAAACCTAGACAAGTTTTCCCTACCTCGTTTTAATGTGAACCCAGCTTTTTATTTACTTCCTCTGTTCAGGTAGATGTAGATCTTAAAACTATGCTTTGAAATAATTTTATAGGCAGGTAGACAGAATGCATTGCCAAATGTTCCCTCGTGGCTCTGTCCTGCAGAGAAGTATGGCCAGAACTCTGAATTGCTCTGTAATAGTGCATCTTATAGAACGTCTGTGATAAAGGAAATGTTTTGCAAGCTGCTTTCTGCAATATGCAAGCCAGGAGCTGCTTGTGGCTTTTGAGCATTGGAAATGTGCTAGTGCGACTGAGAAACTGAGTTTAAAATATTATTTAAATATAACTAATTCTCATTTTGGCAAATGCTATTCTTGTATCTGTTATTGAAACCAACCTTCCCAAACTAAGTGCCTTAGAACAACTTATTATTTTTTTTAAATTTATTTACTTATGCGCACAAGAGCTGGGGTACAGGCCAGAGGTGTGGGGGGTGAGAGGATTCATCAGAGACAGAGTGGGGAGCAAAACAGGCAGATCCACTGAAATACACTGCTGAGGGGAGCAGCAGGTGAGACAGGAGGCTGTGCTATGTGGTTTAGCTCCCTGGCCGGGGATCAAACTCATGCTGTAGTGGCTGCGGATAGCTTCATATTGCTGAGACTTAACCCCTTGTGCCACTAGGGAGACCCCACAATTTTTTATTATTACCTCTCATGATTCACTGCGTTGACTGCTCAGCTGATAATTGTCACTCGGGTTTTCCCCTGGGCTTGCATCAGCTGGCAGATGGTGCGTCCCTGGCATGGATGTCCAGGAGGCCCCGGCCATGGCAGGCTACTGTGGCAGCAGGGGGCAGGCCAGGCACCTCTGTCCAAGGAGCCTCTCCAAGCTTGGGTTTTCTCAAAGCTTGGCAACCTCAGGAAGTTGAGCTACTTACATGGGATCTGTCCATCTTCCCCCAGGATGACTGTTGAAAGAGACAGTGAGAACCTGCTATTGAAACTGGCCCAGCATGGAAACAGGGCCCGCCCAGGATTAAAGGGGCATATCCTTGAGCCTACCTGTGGAAAGGAAGGAGATCAAAACAATCTGTAGCCACTTTTAGTTCTCTGTAGCTTTCTGTAGAGTGGCACATTCTTCAACCAGCAGGAAATGAGAAAGCAAATGCCTCTACTGTCCTTCTCTACCTCGCCTGCAAAGCAATGCCAGCTGCCTCTCTTGAAGCCAAGAAATTACAAGGGTAAATGATTTTGTGCTTTGTGATGGGATTTTGGTGATGGCTAAATAAAATTAGGCACCTCAGATATGAGCAGGAACTTGGTGATTTTCTTTTGTCTCAGGACCTAACTTCATGAGAGAAGCAGACACCGCCCGCTAAGGTCTTTTTCATGCTTCTGAAGTGAGAAGGCGGGATTCTGGCAGAAAGTCCTCTCCGCATGGCGTGCACGTAAGTATGCATTTTAATGTATGAAGATGCAATGGCTTGTTTTGTTCGGGCCACTTCAGTGTTGGACTTGTCTTTTCTGTTAAGCTTTTTTTCCCCACCACCTTCAGCATGAAGTGGATCTTTCTTTTAGGAAAAATCAATAATCAGATGTCAGCGCAATCTATCTTTGGGTATCTCCTGTGGCTCTGCTGATAGGTCTGCTCGTTGGGTTTGTGCTCATTGTACATTCAAAACATTTTTTCAGTTTCACGTCAGTTTTATTCGACTTGGGGACTTCGGCCTGTGCACCTGCTGTCAGCTGGCTTCCACCTGTCTTGTCCAAGAAAATGACGTTCAGGTGGACGGTGCTTCTCTCCTCCAGGGCCGCCTGCACACCAGGACTGCTGCTAATAATTTCATCTTCCCCCAAAGCTTCATGAGCCAGAAAATGTCAGCTCCTTTGAACGTCCTCTGGTTCAGTTCTGTTAAATGGAACAGAATTGACGTCCTACAGCAGAATGTTTAGCATGGTGATATTGGTGATGCCGGACAGGCCAGCAGGCTCGGGTGGAAGTCACGGGGTTATATGCAGACTCAGCTTGGGTGGGTTGCTTTTGTATGACAAGGCTGAGCACATTTTGAAGTAACTCCTGTGCACTTTCCTGTGTGGGGGGTGCCTTGATGCGCTCAATAGGGAGAGATGACATTTGTGCTGTTTGATGTTAAAGATCTGTGGGTTTTGAATGCTCTGATGAAATCTAGTTCTCAGGGAATGCCATCCCTGGCACAGGCTCTTGTGAGAGCCTGAGAAGCCCCAGACTGCCTTGTGGACTTCTGGAGCAGTCCAGGAGTGGCTCACTTGGCTGTCTGCTCTCACAGTGGGAAGTGCTTCTCAGGTCCCTGAATTCAAGGCTTGGGATCTAGCTCATGGAAGGGACTCTGGCCGCTGAGGCCTCCTTGGTGCACACCATATCCATCCAAACAGTGCACTCTTGTCATTTTGGAAGTTTGGAGGCCAAATCAAGGGGTAACTTGAGACTACGTGTTCCATCCATTCATCTCCTCTTCCCTCTGTCACTGCCCCTCTTTGATCCCCCCATAAGCCACGCCTCCCTCCTCTTTTAGGCTCTAACCTGATCTGCCTCCTTACCATTTGCTCTGGCAGCTTCAGCCGCGACTCTGACCCTCTATTATCCGTGGCCAGGGCTTCTTTGCTTGCGCAGTAGCAGTGGTAACTGATAGTGTGGTCTTCACAGAATGCGGAAGCCAGTACCTGGGGACTGAAATGCAAACTGTCACTTCTGAGCCTCAGGGGCCTGCAGCTTCTTTCCATCCTCACCACAGCCATGAGTCCAGACCGTCGGCAGTTTATCCTGTCTTCCTCCACTTCCTTCGCTCCACATTTTGAAAATGTAGTTCCCATCCAGTCGCTGCCCTGCTCCTACTACTCTACCACCCTTAGCCTGAAGATGGAATCCCTTTCTGTGATGGGAACACCCTGGCCCAGGTCAGGGCCACCACCTCTCACACTGCAGGCATTCTACACACTGCAGATGACTCCCACTCTCCCCATCTTGCTGCTCAGGCCTTTGCCCCATGCACATGGTCTCCTCCCAGTGGAACTCTGCTCCTGGCTCTGCCGCAGCACCGGCACATCTGTCCTTGGTAGGTCTTCATTCACATAGAACCCCGCACCAGGCTGTCTTCCCTGGCACCATGAAATGTTAGGCCCCCGTTACACACCCCTTTCTCCTCATTCCACTCAGTGCACTCACACCACTGGAATTTGTTTTGTCCTAGAGTGTAAGTTTTGTGCAGGTAGAACCATGTCTGACTTACTCATTTTCTTGTGTCCTCAGCACCTAAGTGCCTGGACCAGACAAACTCTTCATAGTTACCCGAAAAAGCAAATAAATTCCATATTAACAGAAATATCTCTGATAAAACATTACTATTGAGCATGAATCTCAAATAAGTCCAAATGCAAATAACCATCAACTTGAAACAACTTTGTAATGAGATTGTGTTGTAATCAAGAGTTAGCTTTTGGGTTCAGTGCTGGCAGTTAGGAGTAATCATAGGAGCACAGTTCATAACTTTACAGAGGGGACACCCCCGGAGATATTCTTAGCTAATCTGAGACCCAGGTACAAAGACAGTCATAAGTCAAAAGTGACAAAGGAAGAGTCTTTTGAAGGCTGCCTTGATCCTCACTTTACTTTGCTGGACTTTGCTGTGTGAGCGGGTGCCTGCCCAAGCCCAGCTTTACATGAAAGGGCTTCATCAGCTTTTAACAAACCATATGGTGAAAACGTCTACACATATTTCTTCTGATACCTTCAGGCACTGCTCAGCAGCTGGTATGAATGATTAAGAATCGCCAGTGAAATCCTGGCACGTTGTTGCTAGGAAGGAGCAGTTTATAGCCAGGAGAATTATAGATCACCAGGCCAGAACACACAGGAATAGAAGGGATGTGTGATTTCTGCATTTCATCTAGATTTGGCCACCTGTACCGCTTAGGGCAATACAGTGCTGGGCTGATTAGTGAGCATTAATTCTGTTCCTGCTGCTGGTGGTCCTGGGAGGTGGGACCAGTACCCTCAGTACTTACCAAGGGTATTTCAGAGCCAAGGGCCCTGATTGAAGCCTCTGGGGGAGCTATGAAACGACCCCATGAACCAACAACATTCCTTGAAAAAAACTTGCCTTGAAAAAAGTTACTTATCCACCCCGCCCCCAACATTAACATTTGTATCATGTTGAGGCTTAATTCCTACTCTAACCTCTTGGAACCATTCCTGCCATAACCCAGATGCTGAGCTTTTCCCTTGTCTGCATGGGATCCTTTCTGGCTTCATATACACTTTGATGCAAACTCAGCCATTTCCCCAGGTTCCACAGACAATCCAAATCCAAGCATACTATTTGGTAGTTTTCATGTTATTCTGCATTTCCCTTTGGAACAACCTGGCTCACTTAACCCAAGTGTTTCCTTTGTGGCTACCACCTCCTGCTTCATGTCCGCATTACCCTTTGCCCAGGGCTGTGCTGACTGCCTTTGAATTCCTGTTCAATACAGTATGCACAGCAGGGTCCCTTTTATAGCAGGGAACCTGACTGACCCAGGCACATTAAAAAGTTTTCACAGCCAAGGTTCTTGTCTTACAACTGGTAGGGCAAACTTTTCACTAATTGTTGCACTGTTGGCACAGGAGACACTTCTATCTTTTCTTGCACAGTCTCTCTTCCTCCTATCTCCTATTTGCTACCGATTTGTTTTTACTTTATCTGGCTTGTATGATTTCATTTTAGGTTTCAGAAATAATAAAAATGAATTCCCTTCAGGGAATGTGAGCGTGAAGGCCTTTCTTAATACAGTGCTTTTTTATCCTGTTGGCCAAAATGAGAGGAAAAAGCAGTTGTACTTCAAGTACTCATGCTGGTACTACACACTCTGGCTGTGGGTGTGTCCCCCACTGTCAGGAGCGTCACCTTATTCTTTGGAACATGGACTGTTCTAGCATACAGCAAAAGATTATTCAGAATGGATAGGAGAGACAAGAACACATTCATAGAGTTTGGACAGAGATAAATCCCACCAAGCAACTTTCAAGCTAGGTCCTGAGTGAGGCCACAGAGAATTTCTTATCAGATGTGGATGGAAAAGACTGCTATCCTGGCTTTGGAACAGAGGTTATGAGGAATGCTATGAACACTTCACTTTTATTATTACTGTCATAGTATATACATCAAAGGGATTTTTGGACACATAGCCAAGGCAGAATCTAGGAGTTTCTATAAAGTGTGGTGTTTGGAAGCTGAAACCAAATTGGATGGTGGAGTTATGGAAAATAGATATAAACTGGCACTTGGGATTTTGATGTCTACAGAGGAAGATTCAGTTGAAGTCCTTGGGGGAATTAGAGGTAGATTTGAGTATCTTAGATATATAATAGCAATAGTCAATGTTCAATAAGTAGTTACTATGTCAAAGGAACTGTTTGAAAACACAATTATAACCTTCTAAACTCTTAATGCTTGCAAGTATATGCCTATGACGTGTATATACTATGATTATCTTATAAAGCCGAGAATGATGAAAAAATAATTTGGGGAAAAAATCTCCATGACAGAGTTAAATATGAGAGTTCACACAGTTGAATGACAAAATAATGCATTGTATGATTTATCAGAGAATATTATATACATACACAAAGAGATAAAAGCTGAAAAGAGGAGAAGGCAAACATGTAAATGAAAAATATTTTGTAAATGGAAATAAAAAATGAAGGCAGATCAAAGTCTAATACACATATAGTATGAAATACCGAAGGAGAAAAGAGAAATAAGAGGGAGAAAATACTTCAAGAAATAATAGAGAGTTTTGGTTTACTCTGGGATATTGATAACCAGCCAAATCCAGATCTCTTCACCAACTGCCCCCCCAAACTGATAGAATAAAAAAGAAAGACAAAGGAATCACAGAGGACCCATGGCTATGCTCTTTCTAGGAGACAGAGAACATCACAGACTTCTAATTAAAAAAAAGTAGAGAAATAAACGCCAGTTCAGACAGCTGTACCAGTGGAATTCCCACTGTCATTGAGTCTGCAGGCACCACTGTGGGGAAAGGAGCATTGAGTGTCAGGAGAGTGGATGCTCGTGGGGCCGGGTGTGTACGCCAGTTGAAGAATAACAACCGCCACCCCAGGCATGAGAGCAAGCAAGTGTGCCTTTACTGAAGCAAGAGGAAAGAACTGACAGCAGGAGGTGTCCAGGGGAGGACGCCTGTTTACTCCAGCCCCGACTTCTGTTGCCCCATGTGGCAGATTATTGATTAGGCACTAGGTGGTTGAAAAGTTTCGTGGTGATTGTTTTTCTGTTCCCTAATTCTCCTGTAACCGGATCTTATTCTAGGTGGTGGCTGGCCTAGCAACAGTTCAGTAAAATACTTGTATTTTCCTGGGAGAAGTTTTGTTCCTTCTTTTCCTGTATTGTTTAAAATCACTGTCCTGTGCCTCAGCCTTTCCTGTTGCCCGAGTTCTCCTGGTTTCAGATCCTCTCACGAGGGCACAAATGTAGTGTAGATTAAAAAAAAAAAATCCACCAAAGAAAAGTCTGACATTGAGGACTAGGTTGTTGAAGTGGGGCCTGGGGGTACCTGCATTCATGATAGTGGTTACAAAGAGGGGGGTGAATGTTGAGACTGGAGCTAATGACCTGGCAGAAGGATTGCTTTGAGGAGAAAAGAAAGAGAAAATGCAAGGGGTCTTCTCTGAGGAAGTGGCAGGGAAGGATTGGGAATCATACAGAAGTGAAAAGAAGTCCTCCGTTTCACCCAGCGAATGTCATCTGTTAAAGCAGCTGCATTTTACTGACAGAAGAGGGCGATCTTAAACTAGATATTCTACTCCCTGACACTGGAAGGATCAGATAAAACTCCTTAACAAGGTAATGTAAGAAGAAAATAGTATTCCAGTTGATGAGAATTGTCCCTAGAGAATCAATAAATAAGCAGCAATTAATACAAGAATCCACACTGAATTTAACATCAAGCAAACATTTAGATCTATTAATAATTGTTAGGATAAAAAATTCAAATAATAAAAGAAATAGTGAAAAATGTAAGAAACGTAATGAGCTCTGATTGATATTGGGAAAGAAGTTGGAGGGAAAATTACACAATCTCAGCCATGAAAAATAACGTGCCTAATGGAAAATAGACTTAAATGTCTATTTAATAAAAGACATTTTAAAAAGATAGGAAACATCTAAGGGAAAATAATATAAAAAGGAAGTAAAATGGCCAGAAAAAAGTGGTTAAATTAAAAGGCAGTGAAAATCTAAATCAAGTATAATTTGAGTCACTGATAAAAATATAACTGTGAAATGGAATTAATGTTTAACACTTTAATCCAAGAAAACTCTTTGGAAATGAGAGAAAACCAAAGTCAAAGAAGTAAAAAGGATTTTCATGATCTGGGAAAATTGACTCAAACAATAAAACATATGACTTACTCCAGTAAAATTTCTGGGTGCTAATTACAAGTTAAAAATCTATTGATTCACGTTATTTTTAGGCATATGAAAGTGGGAATAGTACCAAAGTTGTTGATACAAATCAAGGTATAGTTGGGCAGCATTTTCAAGAAACCTAAATAAGGGACCAGGAAAAAGACTATAATAAAGTAAAAATCAAAATCAATAAGCAACTATAAACCAGAGACATACTATGGGGGGGGTGGAGGAGGAGGGATTAGAGTCAAAATGGGGGGTGGGTGGGAATTGTATGGGGAATATAACCAAGATGAAAATGCATACATTGTGCAAAAATGAAAAATGATGTAAATAATATATAAAATAAAATACTAGAAAAAAGAAATTCAAGGAAAAGAAAATGAAGTATTTTCTGTCTAACAGAGCTGTATCTTAAATGCTACATTGGCTTCTTAGGGGTGCCTTAATGCCTCCGAACTTGGTGGTGTAAATGAGCAGTAATTTATCCTTCCAGAGTTGTGCAGGCTAACTCTGAAAGGAAGGTGTGGTAGACTTTGTTCACTCCCGCTTCCTGTGCCTCCTGTAAGTCTCTAGCACTTTCTGGTTTATCGGTGCAGTATTTCCACGTCTGCTTTCCATGGCTTCTCTCTGTCTGTGCAATTCGCTTCTTCTTATAAAGACACTAGTTAATGGATTTAGACCCCATCTTAAATCCAGGATGATTTCATCTGGAGATCCTTGACTAATTACATCTTCAAGCACCCCTTTTCTGCATTCCCTTTTTGGAGGTTTCACTTTTCATGGTTTCCCGCAATCAACTGTGTTGCAAAAAGATTATGCTCAATAAGATATATTTGGAGAGAAAGACCACATAATATAATGTTTATTACAGTATATTGTTATAATAGTTTTATTATTATTTTTCTTAATCTCTTATCATGCCTAATTTATAAATTAAACTTAATCATAGGCATGTATGTATGTGAAGAAATCTATATATGTAAATATATATAAAAATATAAATAAATAAGGTGTATTACTATCCATGGTTTCAGGATCCACTGGAGTCCTGGCCCGTATCTCCTATTAATGAGTACGGGGGCCAGGGGGTGACTACATTTCCAAATTGGGTTATATTCACAGCTACTGAGGGTTAGGACTCGAGCATGTCTTTTGGGGGGACTCAGTTCAACCCACTACAAGTACCAAGTCAAAAAATTAATGAGACTTCAATATTCCATTTACAATAGACCAGGCAAGTGAACAAAAAAAAGCCAAGAAAAAAGAAAGAGCTAGAGATGGGTCAAGTGGTCAAAGAAAAAAGAAAGCTCTAAAGAATGAAATCAAACATGCAGATATTTTGACTGTATTCCAAAATTACACACTAATAATAGGGGAGAATTACATTTATAAAAATCGATCCTAGTAGAAAAACAATTTAAATACATCAGCATTCATAGGACAAATAGAAAAATAGCCGCCCTGGGAGGGTGGCTGACCTTTGGATCTTCTTTTCATGTGTGTGCGGCTATAGACACCTTTCAGCACAGCCTTTTGGCCTTCAATGCGTTTGCTTTTGCTTTGGGAGGGTAGGGTCGCCCTGGTTTGCTTTGGTGCTGTTGTCTACAAAGGGGCTAGAGTTTCCTTTTTTATAACTGTGCATTTAGGTGGTTAGCTTAAGCTGGCAGGAATGAAATTTCTAATGATGAGACTCAAATTCTGAAAACAGATCTTCCATGCAGGTATGTTACCCTTCTGATTAGAATAAGGTCAGTTTGTTTTCCTCTACCCTCTGACTTTTTCTTTGGAACATTTGAATTTGGTCAACTCTCAATGTGTCTTGTTAGACACTTTTGCCTGTAATTCTTTAAAACCATGTGTGACTTAATCCATGTGCTTTTCATTCATTTACAATCAAATCATCAAAATACAGGCTTTAAAGCACTATCAGATTTCAAACAAAATTTTTTAATAAGCATTTAAAGCCCTTTGAGAATAAAAATGGGATGCCACATTTTTCAAAGAGTAAACACAGCACAACCAAAAACACACTCCTGCCCAGAGAAATCCAAGCTTCTGAATTTTAATTCTTTTCCTTTCTTGGCTAAATGAGCCGTCGCCTATCTCCCTTTAACTCCTGCTGAAGCGTGAAGTGTTTTGAGATGAGGAATTAGTATTTTTCACCCATCTATGTAGTAACTGTTCGAGCCGCTTCTGTGAAGGCCTCGGTTTCAGTTTGCCTTGCTTGTTCTACAGCAGCATTTTAAAGTGTGGTTCCAAGGTAGCAACACTAGTCATATCAAGGAACTTCCGGGCCCCAGGGCTGAGGTCCCGAGTCAGCCATGGGGTGGGGATGGGGGAACCACCACCCCAGCACTGTCTCTCCAGGTGATTCTGATAGTCAAATTTGAGAATCATGGTTCTGGGCCCTGGCTCACTCTCCATTTTAAAAGCATGCTTTCCTCAAAGGCTATGAGCTCTGTCATTCCTGTCTCAGTGTGAGTGAATTTAAAACAGCTTTTGATAAACCTAGCAAGAATGACTTTATAACTCCCCTATATAGGCACACTACCTGGTTTGCAACCCAATGAGGTATTAAAGAAATTAAAAGCATGATGAGGAGGAAGTGTTTTGTTTTTTAAAGGAAATAGACAGTCTCGCCACTGCCTCTGAAGCTTGGCCACCTGGAGTGGCATCTCTCCCCTCAAAATCAGGATCATTCTGGCCGCGTTTTTGGTTAAGAAATCCGGGTCTACAAGGTTTTATGTCAAATAAGGACCCAGAACTTGTAGTTTGTGGACATTAGATATGTGCAATTTTGAGCATTTGCAAGTGCTGTTTTCTGGCTAATGCCCTTTTTCTCTTCATCATGTTGGGAGGATGAGGAAGTATAGAAAGTGATGTATGCTCTTAGGAGATTTGACGAGATTGTTGTTCCATAAATTTGACCAAACTGTAGTTAGAGGTGGCGGGTGGAAATCCCGCTTTTGCAATTTACTAACTTTGCAAACCTGGGCAAGTTCTTGTTTAAAACTTGGTTTCCATGAGTCTCATCTACATAAGCAAGGACAAATATATACCTTTTGGGGGTGTTGTGAGATTTAAATGAAATAAAATTGGGGACACACTTTGCCTGCTGCTCAATACGGTAGTGATGCTTTCCTTGCTCACATAAGGTAACTGGTGGCCTAGAGAGAAAACATGTGTGTTTATGGGAGTGGGGTGGACAGTGCTGATTGTCAGTACTTAAAAAACAAACAAACAAACAAAAAAAAAACGGAGTTGTTCAGAAAGGCCTTGCCAGGAAGTTGTTGTCTTTCCTATCACCAGCTTCCTTTGTATGTGTTTCTCTTTCCTTTGAGCCAGTGGTCGTCTGCTTCGGTTGCTCAGCCGCCAGCCACACCATTTTATTCAGTGTCCTTTTGTTAGCGCGTTGATGAGGACAAAGTGATTCCCGCCGGGTCCCCTGTCTGCAGCGTTGGTCCGTCTCCCTGAGCCTGAGTGGGTCCTGTCCACCCTCAGGTTTCCTCCCGCATCCCGAAGACGTGCAGGTGAGGTTCCGGGGCAGGTTAAGTGGCCCCAGTCGGAGCGTGTGTGGGGGTGTGATGCGCCTGTGATAGACGGCATCCTTTCCCGGGTGGGGCTTCTTCGCCCTGAGCTGCCCGTCACCCTCCCACCGCCAGACCCCCCAGCTGGAATCAACGGATCAGAGAGTGAATACAGGTGATAGCTGATGCTAGAAATGTTTTTGTCTTTATTTAGAAGTTTGGTGATTTTTATTTTGTGATCAGAAGTCTGCTGTGGGAACCTAACTCTTTATATTGATTAACCTCTGATCAGATTGTTTCACTGTACCTCATCCGCTCCAGCGCTTAGTGTCCTAGCCCTCGGGCTGACGTTAGGTGAGGGCTTACTGCCCTTAGGGAGCAGATGTGTTGCAGGGAGGGACATAGTGGAGATGCTGGGATGCTGACTAGAAAGCAGTCTGACGAGATATTCTCAGAAATGAGGTGCGCTGGCTGTTTATGTGCGCTTCAGGCCAACCTACACGTTTTAAATCTTGAATGATTTTGAGAAGGGAGGCTTCAGAAAATTTGAATCACTCCTAGAGGTATGCAGAGAAAAAGCAGATCTTGAAGGTCTTTGAGGTCTGAAGATCAAAGTGTAGTGTTTGTGTTACACAAATATACAAAAATTCACTGGCCTTGAGAACGTCATGGAGCTCCTGTCCTTTGAAACTACTATAATTTGTGTCCTGGAATTTTTCAGCTCCTTTTGATGTCAAATTCAAATAGAAAGTGAGAGTGTATGCCACTGTCTGGGAGGAGAGAAGGAATTGTGGCAAGGTTCGTTGGTGGAACTGTGCTGCATTAAAACAGGAATATAGTTTAAGGATGACCAGTCACGCTGGGATGTGTGGGAGGTTTGATGGGAGACATTCGGAACTGAGCTCTTAATTTTCACTTCATGTTGACTTAATAATAACAAACTGTTGTCCTCGGGACTTTGAGTGGTGTCTTCAGCAGTAAGATAAATCTGGCCACTAAGATGGAAAGGAAGGAGTAGGCCCCGTTTCTGGATTGTACTCTACACATGGTGTGAACGGTTGTTTGCAGCGCAAGCAAGCCAAGTCCAGGTTTCTGCAAGGGCTTACCTGCATCTGCATTTCTCTGAGTCAGCTTGGGAAGGGGGCACTTTCCTTACATTATTCATATTGGGGGGAGAGTATTCTTATGCAAATCAACAGATTAATATTTAGGAAAGCTGTGAAAAACTGTTTCTCAGAGTGTTTTTTGCCTTGACCTTCTGGCACAGGCGGCCTAGTAGATCACATGGTGCCCTGAGATGTCCGCACGTGCAGAGAGCAGTAGTATTGTATGACCTTGATGTATAGTTCGCACACACAAAACATACTTCTGTTAGCTAGGCCTAAACTTGGCCTCATGCCGGCTTTGTCTAAAAAACATATGAAAGCTAACAGGGCTCCTGGGGGAGGGGGCACTCGCTGGCCACTCATTGCACACTGATTGGGCACAGGCCACTGCTAAAGCCGAAGTCCAGGGACTGCCACTGCTGGCCGCTGCTGCTGTTACTACTGCTGCTGCGTTTGCTGCTTTTGCTGCTGCTGGTGCCAGGTCCAAGGTGCTGGTGGGAGCCCAGGGGGCCAAGAGAGCCCATGGAGGACTGAGGGGCCTGCCACCACCGGAGATGGGACAGGGCTGCTGAGCCGCTGGGAGGGCTGCTCTGCACAGCCGTGCTGCTGGAACCTGTGCATCTCCTGCTGCCTCACGATAAAGATGGTTCCTGTGCCCCACGAAGGGCTCTGCGACCTGTTTTGTTGTCTGCTGCCACCAGAGCCCGGCAAGCTTGTGGCTGAGGCCCAACAGAGTCAAAATGTGATCTGCTTAGTTCAGAGGCAACTCAGCAAGTTTTATGTGGCCGAGGATGATGAGGAAACACAGGGGCCAGATGTGGGTTGTTTTCAAGGACTTACCAGTCACTGTTACTGCAGATTGTGGAGTAAGAATCACTCAGGAGTTTCCAGGCAGTCTCCGTCCAGCTGGAGCCCAGAGGCTGTGTCTGTGCTTCCTTGTCCTGTGCCTCGCCTGGTTGCACCCACGGTCGAGTTGCAAGCTATACGATTAATCAAGGGTTTGCAGATCTGTGCGGCCTCTCTTGTGCTAAATGTCCTCCCTGCCCGCTGCTTGTCCTGGTGGCCTGTGTAAATCGGCATGTTTTTGGAGCCTTCACAGATGCCTGTTCCTGAGGTTGAGTCATGTGCCCTGTGCCTTCTCTCAGGCGGGTAGAGCCTAAATGCGGGCAGTGGCAAGAGGGATAAATAGCTGAAGGTGGGGATGTGCCTTGGAGACACAGGGGATCACAGCCCCATTTCTGCCTTTCAACATCTATGTGACATTGAGGACGTTAACTCCCCAACTCTGCAAATCCATGGCTGTGCAAGCTGGTGCAAGGGCTGAGTGTATCTTTCACACGCAGGCATACTAGTCTCAGATGCGCTGTGATTCACACAGGTAACCTTATAATCAAGCGTGTGTTTATTAATAGCACTTTCTAACCCATAATCTCTTCTTGCCATTATGTGTTTTCTCAGTGTTTTGATACCAAAAGCAATTACTCTTAAGTGGAAACCCATGAGTAGTTTTGCAGTTGAAAGGGCTCTCGCATTTGAAAACGTTTGGCTATAATAAATCACATGAGTTCATAAACTGCCGTGATGAGGAGGGCTGTGCCAGTTACACATGAACTGAGCGCACACATCTTGTGCGGAGAGAAGATTATTAGAGGGGAGGGCCCAGGCCTGTGGCCACGGAGGAGCGGGAGGAAGGTCCATGGAGTGTCCTGCTCATGGACACGCACCATAAATATCTTACAACCTTTTCTGTGGAGGGAAAAATCACCCAGAGGAAATGAAAAGCAACAGCTTGGGCTATGGACATGTGAATACCTAAATTACTAAAGCCTCTGCCGGGTCGGAGAAGTGTGATTCCCATTAAGACAATGGG
The DNA here is from genome assembly GCF_014898055.3 of Talpa occidentalis. Lineage (NCBI taxonomy): Eukaryota > Metazoa > Chordata > Mammalia > Eulipotyphla > Talpidae > Talpa > Talpa occidentalis. Next base: position 97,723,689 of record NW_023601322.1, read on the forward strand.
AATCACATGGCCTCACCCTGGGCGAGTGTGAGAGAGTTTCTCCCTCAAGGGTCAGATGAGTTACGAGCGCTTGAAAAGAGGAAATTTAGAGTTAATTTTCCAACTCCCCATTCCACTGGGGACAATTGAAAAAGAAAATCCCATTACTCTTTGGGACAGTGTACAAGAAGCAAAACGAAGCAGCCTGCTGTGCGTGTCTTCAAGGGCACGGCGTGGTGTGGATGAACAACTGGAGAGCTCTGTCACCTCCTTGGTCAATCACTTGGCTTCACGCCTCACTTCCAACTAGGATTCTGCATTGGGGTTGCAATTCAGTGTTCCGTATGGCTTCAGTGATTCTGTGAATCAAATTTGGTGACTCTTAGAATGATAGTGAAAAGGACTGAGGGCGTGAGTAGTGAGAAGCACAGTGCTGCACACCTGCATTTAGGGTAAGGATTTCAGATCTCTCATTTTCAACGCGTTCCTTCAGAGGAAACCTAACATGGAGTCCAGTGAACGCACAGGTGACAGTGATTTGCACTATGGGAGCAGAGTGAACCCACATCCACCATTGCACGCCAGCTCTCCAGTCCTGCTTCTCTGTGGCCTGGGAGAGGCCTGTGAGGAGCCCCTTGGTTCCCTTGGGAAGGCGGGGGGAGCCACTGCTCCAGGGCGGTCCTGCACAGTCCTTTTCCAGGCAGGCTTTCCCTCTAGTAGGAAGTTTAATGCACATTCTTTCTCCGCTTTTTTTTTGGAGAAATAATTAGTTGCTACCTAAGACGTAATAGCCGAGAGTGGGAAAACACTCCGACGGACTCAAGACCCTACTGTGTGTCCGCATGCATCTGTGCAAGTATACCAGTGTCTGAGGGAATATTGAGGGCACTAGAAGGTTGGTGTAATATGAATAAAAACATACCTGATTCAAGTGATGTTCAAAAGCAGTGACACCATTTATTGAGTACATTGTAAAAACCCAGGCATTCTACCTATTTTACGTTTTTTTCCCTTTAAAAAAAAAAGAGATTTATTTATTTATGCATACGAGACTGGGGTACAGGCCAGAGATGCGGGGGGTGAGAGGATTCACCAGAGACAGAGCGGGGAGCAGAACAGGCAGACGGACCAAAAGCACTGCTGAGGGGAGCAGAGGGCCAGGCAAGAGAGGTCTGCCGTGCCATATGGGAATCTCCCTGGCCAGCCGGGAATTGAATCCATGCTGCAGAGGCTGCGGACAGCTTCACAGAGCTGCACTCAACCCACTGCACCACTGGGGAGGCACTTTGCTTTGTTTTTCTTCAAGCACATCATAATGATCTGATTGGGTTCTTCCTCGTTTGCATGGGTCTGTCTACCCCGCCAGATAGTAAGCTTCTCAAGAGCAGGCCCTTGTCCATCTTGGTCTCACCGTATCCCCAGTGGCCAGAACAGCGCCTGCATTCAGGAAGGATCAGTGGTATATATTAAGACACTACATTTGTGTTCCAAGCACACACTCTTTGCCACATGCTGCTCTTTCTAACTTTCATTTTTTCAGTTCTGCAGTGGCTACTTTAGACCTAAAATACACGAAACTTGTGAGCCCACTTCTGCTTTTGTAAGTATGAGCTTTGTCTCTGCAAGGCTTCAGCTTCCCCCAGTTTCTGAGTATATGCACTTTAAAAGTTTTGCTGTGAAATAACATGCATGTATATTCATATATAGTGACCCCAGTGGTATGTTTGCACTAGTTATGTATGTATTTCACCCAAGCACATGCACACTTTCACTGGGGCAGGAAGCCCAAGAAGAAATCGAAACCAGATGATACACAAAGATCTCCCCAAAGGTGAAGCACTGAATTCTTTGTTCAGAAGAAAGCGTTTCCAGGCTCGCTATGGAGTCACACCCTGGCTTCCACAGTAGTTCCGAGGTTGATTTTGCTGCTCTAAGTGATAGCTGGGAACACACTCACACTCTAATTGTGTTTTCAAGGGAGTAGTTAACCAAATTAGGCCAATTTTCTTAATAAACAGTAATGAACAATCTATTTTAAAAATCTTTTTATTTGATGAATTTGACATTTACATTTTATGAGCTTAAGGTGTTACAGTGTGCTGTTATTCCTGTCTGCATCCACTGTAGCTTCATAGCGCTGGCTTCTTGCCTACTCAGTACAAGTTTGTGCCATCAGTTTTACCGCCCCCCCAAACCCCGTGCTCTGCTAACCACCATTTTACTCTTTTTTTGTGTGTGATGGGTTTTTTATATTCCATGTAAGTGATAACACACAGTATATGGCTTTCTTTTTCTGACTTTTCTTTCTTAGCATGAGGTCAAGGTCCGTCCATGTTGTGGCAAGCAGCAGTGGACCCTTCTTTGTTATTGCTGAATAATGCTCCATTGTGTACATAAGCCTCACTGTGGCCTTGGTGTGCTGCATTTCCTTGATGATTACTAATGCTAAGCATCTTTTCTTGTGCTTGTTAGCCCCTTTGATACCTTTATGGAAAATTGGCTGTATAGTTCTTCCGCCCAGTTTTAAACTGGATTTTTTTTGTTTCTGATTTGTATTCCTTATGTATTTAGGATGTTATCCCATTCTGTTGTCTGCTGTTTTATCTTACTGTCTTTCTGTGTAAAAGTTTGATGTAGTTCCCTTTGTGTTTATTGCTTTTGTGTTTTTGACATGTCCAGAAAGTTGCTATCAAGACCAAAATTGTGGACTTTCCTCCTATGTTTTCTTCTAGGAGTTTTGTGGTATCATGTCTTGTGTTTTGGTCGTTAAGTTTGAGTTCATGTTTGTGAATGCTGTGAGATGCTGTGTGTGTGTGGGGAGGGAGGGGACGTCCACCTTCATTGTTCTGCATGAGTTTCTCCAGTTTTCCCAGCATCATTTGTGGAAAAGACTGTCCTCCCATTGGGTGTTCTTTGCTCTTTTGTTAAATAATACTTGACTGTGTATGCCAGGATTTGGTTCTGGTCTCTCTATTCTGGTCCGTTGATCTCCCTATGTATTTTCTTGTCTAGGTAAAGGCTTGTCAATTTTATCTTTCTGAAGAAGTAGCTTTTAGTTTTGTTCCTCCTTTCTGTCATTTTTCTTATCTCAGTTGTTATTTTTCACTCTGCTTATCATTTCCTTCCTTCTGCTAACTTTGGATTTAATTTGAGCTTCTCTTTCTAGTTCCTTGAGATACAAAGTTAGCTTGCTTGTTTGTGATGTTTTTAATTTCTTCATATATGCGTTTATTGCTATAAACATTCTTCTTAGTGTTGTTTTTGTTGCATCCCACAGAATCTGATGTGTTCTATTTTCATTTGTTTCAAGATAAATTTTTATTTCTCTGGTCAGAAATGATAGTTGGTATGATTTCAGTCTTCTTAAATTTGCCAAGATTAGTTTTGTGGACTACTGTATTCTCCATCCTACGGAATGGTTCCATGTGCATTTGAGAAGAATGTGTATTTTGCTATCAGTTTTCTTGTAGCAAGTTCATACTTTATTAATTCCACTCCATGAGAGCTTTAGTAAAACAATTGATTAGAAAATGCAAAAGGAGATAATAGTATCCTCACTATTTTGGAGAAGAGGAATTTAGGTGTGACGGTAGGCATTTTTCCAGATAGACATGTTGGTGGCACCTCTTAGGAAATACAGTTGTGGGCTTCAGATCATCCTTCGGACTCATCCCCTTTGATATGGTGTTAGTCACACTTCCCTGTAAAAGGTGAGATCACGTTTTAGAGTGCAATGGGTGCAGCAGTTTATTTCCACCCATCCCCTAACCTTCCCCAGTCTCCTTTTATTATCAGTGAGAATTAAAATTTGAGAATTGAGGAAACCTCTTTGAACATGGATTGAAACATTTCCAGTGCAGTGCTCATATCCTAGTTCAGATGTGCTCCCCACCTCCGTGTACTGCGTATATCCAGCTAAATCAAATTTGCATGACTAGGAATTTCCATACCATTTCAGAGGTATCCACAGTTGATTCCTGTAGTTGTTCAAATGTAAAGCAGATCAAGTAGCAGTTGCACAGGCAATTCTGTTTGTTCATGCATGCCAAGGAGTGTACCCCTTGTAAATTTAGCAGACTGCTGATGATAGAAGAGAATTCTCAGAGAATGAGCAAGGTCTTTGCTAAGAATGATGGATGGGCCTCTTCGAGGTGAGTAAGTGTGGTGAACATGTAACCTCTGTAACATATAGTTTGCCTACCAGATGATGCCTAACCTCGCCCCTTCCCTCATCCGCAACCCATCTCTGACCCTATCTTGGTCCCAACCTCCACTTAAGTCCCGGCTTGCTATACCAGTGGGTGGGCATCTACTACAGGTGAGGTTCAAGGCCGTGAAGAGGCTCTAGAATAGGAAGCATATGTCTATTTCACACATTACTTGTTAATAGAAACAGCTGAAGGTTCAATGATTTGTTTTTTGGGCTGTTTAAAAATCTGCATGAAAACAGCTGCAGCCATGCACAGCTGTGTGAAAACAGCCTTGTCAGAAATATCATGTACACACATTTTTTTCTAGACTATTTTGGACAAACCATCCTTTTCTATGGTTTTCCTTTCTCCACAGTTACACAGCTATATATATTTTATAGCATATGTCTGGTAAACAAGTTTGTAAAGTTTAAGGATAAAAACCTGATGTACACTTGATACGTTACTGTTCAAATTAAATCATATTATCACTTTTGGGGCCTGTGTACACCTGGGACATCCTAGGTTACGGTCTCTGTGTCTGGCCTTTAAAACTTTAATGTTTAAAATGTAATATGCAGATCTGAAAAGAATTAGCTTTGCCTTAAGAGAGAATTCCTTTGATGGGAATTTAGGAGAGCAATTGCATGTACCAGAGCAAAAAGCAATTAAAAGACCAAGTTTTATTTTGGATGTGACCATAAAGTCAATAACCAGCAACCAGGGGACAAAGACCAAGGCAGCCCCTGGGCTGCTCTTTTCCTCCACTGAAGAATGCCACCGCGAGCAGAACTCTCCCGGGCATGCAGGGCTAATGCTCCCCACGGCGCAGGCCGCAGCGTGCTCATTCTGAAGATGAGAAGATGCAATGAATTGTAAAATTCCTATTGCCTTTTAAATGATGAACATCACAAAATGCTGCATTTTTAATCTTATATGTTAAGGATGAAGCAAGTGAAAGGAGTCAGGTGAAACTTAATTGTTATGTGCCAAATTAAAATATGTGTTTTATATTTATTTAATTGATACATTGGCTTATAATATTACACAGGTTTCAGGAGTGCAGCCTTAGCCTTAGAAGTTGACATCTAGATACCACATTGTTTACCACTAAAAGTTGAATTCTGTCTTTCACTGTGCAGTTGACCTCTTTACCAGTTTACCCACCTCCTTACTCCTTTTGGAGATCGGTCTTGGCCATAATTTATTTACTTTCATAGGAATTTGGAGGTTTTGTTTTATTATTATTTCTAACTTTCTGGATGTACACAGAGCTGCACGAGCACAAACTAGCTGTGTGACCTCGAGTGGGTCGCTTTACCTTCCGTGGATCTTCTCATCTTCGGAATGAGCACGCTGCGGCCTGCGCCATGGGGAGCATTAGCCCTGCATGCCCGGGAGAGTTCTGCTCGCGGTGGCATTCTTCAGTGGAGGAAAAGAGCAGCCCAGGGGCTGCCTTGGTCTTTGTCCCCTGCTGACACAGGGTGGTTGGGAAGCAGCCAACACAGCTTTGCTGTGGAGAACCTGAGCGCATCATGCAGCCTCCACTTCTCCATTCCCCCAAAATCAGTAGGGCAGGCCTGACTTGAGACCCTGCTGGAGGTGCAGACTGAGTCCTTGAAGCCCAGCCCGACTTCCGTGTGTGCCTATGTTGGGAGACTGCTTGTGGTTACAGGTTAAAAGGAAAGGCTTAGAATGCCGCAGAGGTGGCACACTGGCATCAGGGAGATAGAGAGCACAGACAAAGCACTGAGTTCTGCCTTCTCACTCATAGAGGGTCATCTGAGGGAAAGGGCCTGGGGGAGAGCGGGGTGGGAAGGGAGCCTCTAAATCAACTTGGAGAGTGGAAAGACACAGGGAAGCATAGAAATCCCTTACAAATTCTGTAACTCTACCTTGACCAATCCTACTTACCTTCAAGTAAAATATAGCCTGGAAGGGAGCTATCTCACATGGATTTCAGGAAGGGTACCCTGGGAAATTTGAGCAGCACATCCATTTCCTACTAAATATTCTGGAATGTTTGGCTCCTCACTCAGTGAGAGGACTCACTGGAAAATTAATAGTTGTGATGCTTGACATGTGAGACTTGATGAATCACTTCAGTTGGGTGAACGTTCTCATTTTTGATGGCTTGTACAATCCGATGAACTTATATCAGTGTTCTCAACTTTGACTACCCATCAGGGAGCTTTACAGAAACCACTGATGGCTCGTCTCCATCCCAGGGAGTCTAATTTAATTGGTCCAAGTGATGGCTTGGGGTGTGAGAGTTTTGGGGTTCCCCCGATGATTCTACTATTTAGGCAAGGTTTGGAAGCACTGGTCCAGATTAAGGATTAAAGTGCTTGGGCTAAGCCTGTAATTTATATACCTGGCAAAACACTCTTCCACCCAGGTCAGTAAATACTTGTTGGGAAGTCACACTCTCCAAACACTTTCCTTTTAACCCTGAGTCTGCTGTTTTAGCCACAGGTATAGTTAGAAAGAAATTAACTAGCTTCTGAAAAATGAGTTGTTTGAAGTGTGCTTATAAGCAATGGAATCCAAACCCACTAATCTGTGGAGAGTTACCAATTGGTGAGCAAAATCAGTCCTGTGGCAAATGGCCTTTACTAGAGAGGAAGGTAGGAAGAAGAAGCGAAACAAAAACTTGGGAACTTTCTGAGGAGGTCACGAGATAGCATTTTTTAAAATGTGGTAAAAAGCACACGACATAAATCTACTGTCTCATGTGTACATGAGTGTTAACTGTACACACTTTTACATAGATGTCTACAACTTGCCTTGCATACCTGAAACTACACCTACTCCCCATTTTCACCTGCCCCCCAGCCCCTACTTTGTGTTTCTATGAGTTTGATTTCTCTAGCTGCCTCGTGTAAGTGGAATCATGCTTTACTTCTCTTTATAAAAAGCGCGCCCATGTTGCTGTGGATGTCCGGACTTCTTTTCTTGTACAAATTGAATAATACTCCGTGGTTTGTGTGCGCTGCGTTTCCTTCATCCACTTACCCATAGTGAACATTTCGGTTGCGCCTGCATCGTGCCTGGTGTGTCAGTAAGGCTGCAGTGAGCCTGGGTGTGCTCTTATCTCGTCAAGCCTAGATAGCATTTTGTGCTTATTCAACAGTGAGCATATCGCGAGATTCAATAACTTGAATTCAAGTCAACGTGCAAATGAAAATCATTATGGTGCCATTTGTCAATTTAAAAAGCACACGAGGAAGTTTAGAATTTGGTTCCTCTCACTTTAAATATTTGTGAACTTCACAAAAAAATTTCCTATTTCATTTTATTCTTTCTTTTTTAAAAACAATCTTTAGAGCAAATCCCTAAAATTAGAGATCAGAGGAAGAATGATTACAGAGAAAAAGGAAATTAAGGATAATTTTAGGATAATAGCTTATTTGAATCTGTTCAGATATGTTTGAACATGTGAAAAATGTTTCTAAGAAAATATTGCCAACATTGTTCAGAAAGAGAACAGTTAAATAGACCATTCGCCATGAAATATATTGGTTTTTAAAAATCACCTTCCCCATCCACCTCAGATGGTTTCATGATTCACTTCAGTGTGCTTTCAAGGCATGTGTAATTCCAGTTGTATCGAAATTGCTGAGTCCAGACAGCATGTTAAAGCACCAAGATGGTGTAAGTGAAAGGACAACAGATAGCCCCCCTTATGAACACCTCTAACGACGTCCATTAGACCGGGCACTAGTGTGACAGGAGACTTTTCTACATGTTTGAATTTGTTTGAAGTCACATTTTCCTCTTCTCGTTTCCCTATTGCGGTGGGGCACGTGATCAGCTCTGCCCCTTTTTGTCCCAGGGAAGATGCCATAAGATGGGAGGCAGAGTTACCTGTCAGACCCTGCCTGCCCCAGTCTGGCTTCTGAAAGCCAGGGCATGCTGAGGACTACTGTTAGGGCCATGGGTGGGCAGAGGGGAGGGGGGCCTTGATGGGAGCTCAGGTGTGGGCAGGGCTCTCCCTTGATGGCCTTTAAAGATAGGCTGGGGCCTGGGAGCGGGTAGAAATCTGTGGGTGCCAGGGCTAGTGGAGGTCAGTCCCTGCTCCTGCCACCCAGGTCAAGTGTCTGGGCTTGTCCTTGTTCCAGGGATTCTACATCGTACCTGGACTCTCACCACCTGCCTGAGCACAGGGTGCTGTGCCTTGCTGGGGAGAGTGGCTTCCAGCAAGACGACAGCCCTTTGCAGGGCTTGCTGGTGGGTGGTGGGGCAGGGATGAGGACAGGGGGAAAACATTAAGTAGATTTCCAGAAAATAATAACTATCCACCTAAGTGTAACCCCATTAATTTAGCAATTAAATACGTTTTCACAATAAAATCACAGATCTCAAACAAGTGTAGTTTATCCCAATCTTGCAACAATTTTCAATTTTTCAAAACTTACTCTTATAATTCACTATATAAACTGAACACATAAAATCATTTGCTCATCTCCATGAGTGACAAGAAGCCATAAAGCTGTCAATACCGTAACTGCCGCACAAGTGTGTGTCTCTTCTGGTGAAAACAAAGCAGCAGTGATGGACCTTGAACATGTATTTTCCCCACACTTTCTTCCTTAAATTCTGCTCTTGAAAATTAACATGTAAGCTTTTTCTACATCAGACACAACTTTTGGCCTCTTATTTTAGGACTAGAATTTTCTTTTATACAAATAGATTCAGGTGTATGGGTGTAGCATATTAGGACACACACACACACACACACCCAACCCTTCTCAGACGTGAGCTTGTCAATTCTTTCGCTTCTCTTATCTGCTCCCCAACTTGACAGTAAGACAAGAGTGTGCAGAATTTAATTGTCCTATAAAAACAGTCTCAAACCAAGCAGAAAAGATATGCTTTGAGATTCTCTTTCTTCAGCAAGCAAGGCCACCTAATTCATCAAACATCAGCGTAATTTGTTGACTGATAGTTTTCACGCATTAAGGACCTTAATTTTTATCTTTTTGTTGGTGCTCCCAGGTTCTTCTGCAGAGAATTAGCGAATTGAAATAAACACATACTGACTTTTGGACCATTAGCTAAGAAGAACAGATCACACATTACAAATGTAATCTAGATAGTGCCTGCATTTGGTGATTGAACTGCCCACACATGCATGTGGGGACTCCTGACATGCCTCCGAGCACAGTGGAATGGGTTTCTTGCTAGGAACATTAAATTAATATGATAGAGGCTACTACCTATTAAAAAAAGCTTCTGGGTGTTAAGAGATAAACATCTTTGGCACAAACTGGTAGAATTTCATGTTTGAGTCACATAATGTAATTTTTTAAAGAGCATAGGTAAATATAATAAATGTTCTAGAAAGAAAGGTCAGTAACCAGCGCCTAATATTAAATTTATTGGACAATGAAGTACTTGATTTCTTCGGACATGTTGATCAGGTCTGCGGTGTTTCTTTTTTCCCCAAGTATTTTTGCTTGTAATTTCTCCATGGCTGGTGGATTCCTGAATTACATAAATATAGATCAGATGACACTTTAATACCTCCTAAATAATTTAGTCTTAAATATATTTGTAATTGGGACAGATTCTCCTACTTTGTATTGATGCTGCTGAACTCATTTAACTTTTTGCAATTCAGAGTAATCCAGAGGTCTAGCATCACACACTCCAAATGAAATAGACCTTATTTATACAGAACCCGAGGTTTCCGTAAGAGCGCCTTTTGCAAAGTGGTCTTTGGCAGCCAGATAGCTGGACATGTGACCAAAGAAGGGTGTGTGGATTATAAACAACAGTCCTCATGCTCTAAGGGCTACTTAGAAGGTGAGCTTGGAGCAAGAATGAGTGATTTAATAATTTTTGTGTCTTCAACAATAGCATTTTAAGAATTCTTCACTGTGTTTTTTATATTTCTAGTTCTTTCTCCTGAGACCTGCCTTATAGCCACTAGACTGCTGGTTCCAGCTGGTAACTGCATTTATGAAAGCCATAGAATATAATTTCTTCAGCACCTAATGATAAAACATATTTAGTAGCAGAATTTTCTGGATATTAATATACATGGCACAGCATTTCCCCTACTTATTCTGTCGCCTGTGTCTTTAAGGTGTTATTTTCCTGGGTCCAGATTGCTTGGATGTTCAGTATCCACTTGGGTGTATGTGTGTGAGAGAGAGAGGGAATGTGGTATATATAAATGACTGTATAGCTAGGAATTAAGCTGAACTCTCCAGCCCCCCTCCGAGTAGCAATTCTTTGAAGTAATTCTGCCTTCTCCGAGGGGAGCGAATCATTATACTGCACTTTATGTTGAACATGGCCTTGTGTGTCTGCAAATTGGACTATTGGGAAGCATTAGGATCAAGAAAATATGGGCTGATTTTACCTTGTATGTACTTAACAACTTTCACATGAGGAGAGAACCTCACATTAGAGAAAGTATGATTAAAGACAAAAGTTGAGTCAAGAGGATTACGCTAATGCCCTCCAGAATGTGGCAGAGCGAGCCTCATTTGTTGGGCTAGAGGGCTGCCTTTTTTCTTACATTCTTTCTGGCTTAACATGCATTTTCCTTTCTTTTCAATTCTTCAAATTGAGACATAAGTCAGTAAATCTTGTACAGTGAAAGAGGCTCTCATCTGTGTGTGGTGGTGTAATGGAAAGAAGCCTGAACTGGAAGCCTGTTTTCAGGATTAACCTAGAGGGTTTTCCACTTTCCTAGCTGAGCAGAGTAGTACGCACAAACGATGCGTAGGCCGGAGAAATGGAAAGCTTATTAGTGGCGAGCTGAGAGACCCAGGGAGACACGAGAAACAGGAGCTTCGGGTCCCCCTGCCTGGAGGTCTCCCCAGGGGCTGGGTTCTCCAAGGGACAAAGCAACGAGCCGCAGCATGCCTCCCAACACCAGCCTTATTCCTCAGCAAGTCAGACCACCAAGCCCTGCCTGGCCTTCCTTTGTGGCTCAGGCTTGGGCCATTCCTGAACTATCCTCTGAAATTTCAGCTTCTTTTAGAGAATGGAGGTGGCTTTGTCTGCTTGTTTGGTAATTGTCTTTCACTTATAACAGTGATTTTTGTTGTGCATAATGGAAAGCTCAGCTCTGAGTTTATAAGTAAAACGGATTTCTTGACTCATGCTACTGAAAAAGTCCAGAGGAAGGATAGGCCGTGGGGGAAGTTTGGTCTGGATTCTGTTGGGGTTCTCTGTGTCTCTCCCAGTTGTCCCTGTGTCTCAGCTTTGTGCCCCTATTGCTCTGTCCTCGTCTTTCTTCTTGGTCACAAGGTGGCGTCAGCCTCTAGCCCTCATACCCTTCAGCATACTTTTTCAGAGCAGGAGAGCATGTGTGTCAGGACCACTCTTGTCCAACCTCCAGGGGGTGCAGTTCACACGGCCTGTAATGTGGCTGTCACAGTGCTGTCCTTGTCCCAGAATTCCTAGCAAAACTCTTGATTATCCCTGTGCTTGGACAGAGTAGGCCCTGTCTCCACCTGTGAGCCAATCCCGGAGTCAGGGACTAGGCTTGGTTCCTTCATTCAAGAACCATAGGAACCACTCCTATTTGAGAAAGAGTCTAAGATTCACTGGAATCATGTGAATTTCCGAAGGAATTAGGGGAGCATGAGGAACAGCAGCTGCAGCGGAAACCAGTAGAACACTGCTCCTGAGGTTTGGATGACAACTGTCCCTCCTGCCCCAGGACAGCTGCTGTGAATACCCTCTCACCCCAATATTTTTTTGGGTCCCACCTCCCCTCTTCCCTCTCACTATTCAAGCTGCACCGTTGGTTTTTGCCTCCACCATGCCACTGAGACAGCTTGTCAAACCCACTGGCGGCATCTACACGCTCCTACACCTGACCTCTGTAGCCGATGATAATTTGATCACTTCTCCCTGGCCTTTCCCACCTCTGACTCCATTGATAATATCACTCATCATCATCCACACAGATGAGGACTCCTACCAAGGCTGCTCGTGATTATTTAAATGCCTAAAATGGACTCTTGATGAGTTCACAACTTTAATATCATTAATCATTTCCCTCATTTTTAAAATGAAATATTTTTTCATTTTAATAAAAAGCAATTATTATAAAGTGCAACTGTACATCTGATGGTATCTGATGATATGATTATGTAATGTTTTGTAATACCATTGTGGGTAATTTAGAAAGTTCAGAAAACACAGTGTACATTTGTGGTTCTGTGAGTTATACGTAAATATAATTACTATAGTAGTTTTTAAGACTTTAAATACTGCAAAAGAATTTAAAAATACATGTGATTAAATTATTTGCTACAGTATTTTTTGTTATTTAAATGTTTTTATGTATGTGAAGATCTTTGTAGAAAAGTTGAGAAATGCAGATACAACCGCAGGCAGAGCTGCAGTTAGCATTTTTGCATTTCCTTACTGTGAGGAGGTGGTATGAAGAGGTGTTTGAAAAGCTAACATCTGTATGACTGGATCAAGAAGCTGTGGTACACATACACAATGGAATACTATTCAGCAATCAAAAAAGATAAACTCATGCCATTTGCAGCAGCATGGATGGAGCTATAAGGGATTATGCTGAGCAAAATAAACCAGAAGGAAAAGAAAAATATCAATCGTTTCACTTATAGGAGGAATATAGGAGAACAAAATAATCAGAAAAAAATAATAAAAAAATTAGCATACAACTATAAATCAGAGACATTCTGCAAGGGAGGCTGAGGCAGAGGGATCAAAACAGGAGAAGGAAGAGCACAAGGGACCAAGGTGATGGTGCGTGGGTGAATTGGTGATGGGAGTTTTATGGGGACTGTACAAGAGAGGAGAAAGCATACATTGTACAAAAATGATATAAAAAATAATATAGAAATAAAAATGAAAGTTAACATGTGCAGGAGGAGCTCTGTTCATCTTTTACAATGGAGGAAATCCCAACTACTCTGTCTAGCCAACATGGGTTTTGATGTTGCAGAAAATCATACTCAAGTTCCTTTAGAAATAATGATTATGTTGCTCTGGTCACTTCTTTGTTGGAGTAAAAGTAAAAAGATTTTATTCCTCTGTCACTACAGTGTTTAATCATTTAAATATTTCCTTTATTATTTGCAAGGGGAGAGCAGAATGGGCTTAGCTATTATGATGAGCTGTTCAAGATGGCGGGCAGATCCATGTGAACCATGGGGCAAAGGTCACACATTCCAATTTCTTAGCTGGGGGAGGAGAGGAGGCAGCAGGAGAAGTTGAAGGAAGCAGAGTGAAGTTTCCCTTGCCAGACTGCAGAATGCATCTGACCACACACCATCCAACTCTTACTTCTGAGTAAGAATACCGAGGTCCTCCTGAACAGTGATTTATATTTGCTGGAAGGGTCTCCAAGTAAGGGTTTTCAAGAAGATCTTTGAAAAGTGTGTTTTCTAAGCTCTTGCATCCTCGAGAATATATTTTGTTGCCTTTACATACTGGCTCTGCATAGAAGTTTTGGCACAGAATCTTTCTCATCTTTGTATTTTTGGTATCTAGTGTTTTGTTTGCTATCTCATGACCACCAGAGTATTAGTGTTTTGTGGGGAAAAAAAATCTTCCCTGTACTTGTAGACAGTTTTTTTTTTCTTTTCCATCCAAATACTTTGCCAATGATTTTAGCTTTATCATTTTGTTTAGTTTATCAGACTATGCTGACAGTCTCAGTATGAAAATGCAGGTGGTTATTTTTTAGGCAACAGAGTTTTCTTAATGTCTTATTGTGTAGATTCAGCTGTTAAGCTAACTTTATTTAGGATACTAAAATCCATACATTAAATAATTGCATTTCTTTTTCCTGGGTAAGCCTTTGTGTCCTTTATCGTTACCTCTTTGTCTTTTAAAAAATCCAGCGTCTAATGGAGCATTTCAAATTTGTCCTTTATGATACTGACTTGATTATTCACATTTCAGTAACATTGCTGCCTTTTATAAGGATATAATTCATATTATTTTCTTTTTGTTCTTACTTATTTCATGTATATTTTGAGACTTCAATCTCAGTCCCTTACTTACTTTCTCCTCCAATCTGGAAAAGATGTCTCCCAATATTCTGTTAAGAATATTGAACTATGCAAAGTGTTTCCAGCCTCCTACAGTATGGTTCCATGGAGTCATCTTTAAAATGTTTTATTTTGTATAGACTAAAGATGTCACCCTTATAAGGTTCTACTTTATCCTGCTTTCTCAAAAATCAAATCTATCCAGGCCCTCCTTGGTGGCGCAGGCAGTTGAGCCTCTACAGTGTGGATTCGATCCCAGCTGGCCGCGGAGATACACATATGGCAGAGCAGACCTTTCCTGTCTCACCCGCTGCTCCCCTCAGCAGTGTATTTGTCTGCCTGTTCTGTTCCCCGCTCTGTCTCTGGTGAATCCTCTCACCCTCCCACGCATCTGGCCTGTACCCCGGTTCTTGCGTAAAAATAAAATAAATCTTAAAAAAATCAAATCTATCCAAACTTTTCACAAAGTGTGTGAATTGCCTGTGGTTTGAGAGAAATCTCCAGTATTCTGAAGGCAAGTTACTATGCAGTTAGCCCCTTTCCCCACTGTTAAAGGCTACTTGGTTTTGCTGAAATGGATTGTTCATTTAACATCTAAGCTCAAGTACTGGCAAAGTAAGTAGGATGTTGGGAAACCTATAGTTCCATGCATGAAATGCCACAAAGGCCTTTCTGGACTCCCACAAGGCGCTCCACCCTCACTCCACCCGCTGCGAACCATCTCTTTCCCTCCCCACCCATCCCCTTCCCCTCTACCTCTGCCTTTCTCTGCCTCACCTCTTTTTTTCTCTCCAAATTATTCCTATCCTGGGCTACTTCCTTTGCTTCTAGAAAATTCTCTTTCTTTCCCACCCCTTCCTCTTTTCCTGATGAAGAGAAGTGAAATGTCATCTTGGGGATGTGTGGAGTTTCCTTCAAAAGTGGAGACTGCGTTCAGGGAGAATAATGATTTATGACCATACTCCAACTCGGCCCTTGACTTACCCTTGCATGGCCTTCTCCAGCTCTCCGTGAATGGGCTTCTGAGTTGTGGAATCCACACTACCCTTGGCATTCCATAATGCACCACCTTCCTTTTAAGTAGAAGGGGACTCAGCATCAGGAGGGCTGACGTGGCCAAGGTCACACTGGTAATCAGTCACAAATTACAGATTCAGCCTAGACTGTCTGTCTGACTAGAAGAGCAGTCTGTCCTAGCTACCTTTTAAGCCTATTGGAGCAGAGAAAAGAGAGTGGGAAATATCCTGCTTTATTTCCTGTTAGCCTTTTACCCTATGCCAGTAGTCCGTTTTGCCCCTTTGGCCCAAGTTTGCCCTAGGTAAGTGTCTGCCTCAGTTTTTGAGAGGGTGCCAGGCTGATTTCCTTGGCTCTTCTCTCTCTCTGCGTCTAATCACCCCCTAAAGCAAACCTTTTCTCTTGCCATGCCTCAAATCTGGGCCTCTGATTGTGCATAAGAAAACATCATGGACGGTATCATCTTTATTAACTGCTGGGGTATTCATGGTGATGCCCCCATGGAGGATGCAGCAGTCACGCGCTCATCACATGGATGGCACAGGCGGCCACTGCCCATTGTTAAGGAGAAAGTGTAGCTCATGCTTTTGTTGGTGTGTGCGCGTAAATAAAGAAACTAACCCTTGACAACACAAAAGGGTGGGTTCAGCTAAGAGGTGGCCTGGGCTGTGAAGCGGATGAAGCAGGCAAGACATGTAACAAGGACTGCGTGTGTGGACTAGAGCACACAGACATTTGCTCACGTGCGCATGTGCGCGCGCACACACACACACACTCGTAGCCGCGCGGTGCCATAGGTGAAGGTCATGCAGAAAAAGCAGCTTCACAGACATCAAGGAAATGGCAACAATGTAAGTGAGAGCCAGACCACTGGGATAGTAGTGTGGGTCCCAAGACCACTTCAGAGGGAGCTGGGAACAGACACGTCATGAGTGATTGTGAGATTGAGGAAGGTCACAAGCAGAGCCTTCAGATACTTGCAGTAAGGTAGCCTGAGAGCAGTTATTTCATTTCTGAAAATCGCTTGAAGGCTTTTATGGGAAATGTCTGTGACAGTTTCTGCCTTGTATGAAACCTGTAATTCTGTTAGAAATGTAGGACTTGCGTAAAGAAACAAATCCAGAAATCATGAACAATTGTATTTGGTGCTTAAAGCTAGAGTTGTTTTTTTTTTTTTTCCTTGCAATAAGTAACGTCTCATGAAAACGGAACTTTGAGGACTTTCTCAGAATGGTTGTACTTCTTTAACTTTTGGAAGTGCACTGATCTTCCCCAGGTCAGCGCCACTGCAGGAGCAATGCACAGGCAGGGAGCTGTCATTCATTCTCATGACTTGAGCATTTTTTTAAAAGATTTATTTATTTATTTATTTATTTATTTATTTATTTATTTATTTATTTATTTATATAAGAACCGGGGTACAGGCTAGATGCACGGGAGGACGAGAGGATTCATCAGAGACAGAGCCGGGAACAGAACAGGCAGACTGACGAAATACTCTGCTGAGGAGAGCAGGGGGCGAGACAGGAGAGGTCTGCCGCGCCATGTGGGATTCTCATGCGCTGGCTGGGATCAAACTGGCGCTGCAGAGGCTGCGGACAGCTTCACAGCGCTGCACTCAACCGCCTGCGCCACCAGGGGAGGCCCGACTTGAGCATTTTAATAACTATAATTGGATATATTAAAAGCTGAGCTAAATTATATTTAGCATATAGCAAATGGAAGGACTTCCTTTTGCAATGATTTTCTTTTTAGAGACAGTGGTTTTGGGGTCATGTATTCCTCATGCAAAAATTAAATGATCAAGACCTTCAAAGTATCATTATTCAAAGTAGTAAAAACAAAACAATTAGACTGTGGTTATTCCATTTTTTGTTCTTGACATTTGCAAAAATCACCCCCAGGACAATTTACTTTTAAATGAAAAATATGTTTTTATCCTCGTCTGTAAGAGTGGACGTGAGTCTTTCAGAAAAGAAAGCACCCAGTGGTCCAGGTGTAGCCTTGCCTTTTGGGTGGGCTTTTGGCCTGAAGGGACTTAAAATGCAATGACAATCACTCTGCAGTTGTGAAAACTGGACTTGCTTTCCTTTAGGCACCTCCTTGCCCAGAAAACCCCCCACAGGGAGGCAGTGTGGTCTAGAGAATAAAGCACCCTTTTATTTTCTAGCTCTGTCACTGACTTTCTTATGATCACATCCAATTTTTTTAAGTTTTGCCTTTTCTAGGCAGAATCACCTCTTTTAAAATGTAAAACCCATCATTTCTAGTGTTGTCTGTTAACTTGGTGCTCATAGGACAGATGAGGGGAAACCCCTTATCCATGTGTGGGGAATGGCTGGCAGAACCGCAGTTGGGAAATAAATGCATGTTAGTACTTGAGATTCTGCACAGGCAGCCCCTGACCCCCAAACACGCCAAAGCCCCTGCATGGCACACCCCGGACAAGCGGGCGGAGGAACTTAGGGTGCATGCTAGGGTTTATTGTTCACCCAGGTGAATTTCTGACGACCTAGGAGGGTCCAGGCACTGTGCTAGGTGCCGGGAGGCAAAAGGTATAGTTTCTGATTTCAAGGAGTTCAGCATCTCAACAAAGGTCAGAAAAGACAAATCTGAGGGGAAAGCGTGGTAAGCGCTGCCGTGGATCAGCTGGCGCCTGGACAGGCGAGGTGTCCTGGAGGAGAGGCAGGAGCTGGAGAAGATGAGAGGCTCGCGAGTCACCTGTGGGAATGTGTCTGGGGCGGGGTGCGTGCTGGGTGAACCGTGAAGCGGGATGGGCAGAAAGGGATTTGGAAGTTTGGGGAGAAGAATTGAGAATCATTAAAATAGTGTAAGGAGGAAAGGTTGTATTATGTTTGCATTTTTGGTGACTTCACTGAAGTCAATTTGAGGAGGAGAGAGGTGAGCTGAGGTTGCTATATACAGCCACGTGGAAAATGTTCAGGCCCTGAGCTGTGGCACTGGAAGGAAGATCTAGAGAAGGATCAAGTCCAGAAGCATTTGTGAGGCAGAAGCTGCACACAAGGTCTTCTAGTTACTTGAAGGCGTGGTCCAGGGCCATGGAGAACTGAGGCTGACTCGAGCCTCTGGGTTCAGCGGCTGGTGGTAGGTGGAGCTGAGCCACCACCAAGAGTGTGTAAGAGGAGGTGGCGTTTGGGGGGTGATGAAAATCGTGAGCTAGGCCTCAGGTGTTGGAGCTTTCAGGTGTTCCACGGTGTTCATGCGCAGTAAGCGTTAGACATGTGAGTTTGGCTGGAAAGAGGCGTGCAGCTAACAACATTTAGATGGTAATCTCAGCCCTAGAAAGGGAGGAAATTGCCCAGAGAAATGTATGTTGGGTTAAATAAAAAAAAGGCAGCCGAGGACTAAACTCTGGAGCAAATCAGTATCCAAAGCACAGGGCTGCAGAATTATTAAAATAAGTCGTTTCCTATGTTGTATTTCTGACTGCACACTGCAGGTGGACAGAGGGGCCGGGCGCCTAGAACTGGACTTGAGAAGCAGTCCAACGATTTCTTTTCTGTGAAGACAAATGAAAACCACTGGTTTCACTCTGCGGTCTCCCATAGTCACATCATTTTGAGATAAAAAATTTGTTTTTTTGGTAGCAATTCAAAGACGTGGGCTGATTCATATGGGATCTGAAAGTGTTCGTGCTGATAGAGGAAAATTCTGAAAGGATGGACTCGGAGCGTATCCTGAGCCCCTGCAGAGGGGACTGTGCTGGTGGGAGGAGCACAGCCCGTCTGGAGAGGCCAGGCCGTGGCTTCCTGGTGGTGCTTTTATGCTGTTAGTTACCGTTCTATGCTTTATTATTATTATTTTGTACTTGCTCAGTTTAGGACCAAACATAGAACTGTTCTTACGCCCTTCATTCCTCTTCTGATTGTTTTCATTTTCACACCACGGAGGTTGGGTCCAGCCCACATTCCTTCTGCAACGTGTGCTGGTTTTCCCTCGAATAAAAGGCGATGGTGTAAATATTGTCCAAGTGGAAAGAGACAGCCAGGGTGCAGCTGCAGGACGCCCGCTGTGGTGGCCATGGTGGGTAGTGGCGCTGCCTGTGGCTGCAGTTAGATCCCCACAGGGGAGGAGGAGGAGGCAGAAGAGGCAGCTGGCGGTGAGGAAGGGTCACTGGTGCACATGTCGTTGCCAGGAGCGTGAACTTAGCCTGGAGCAAAAAGGGCCTGTCAGTCTTGAAAAGTGTGAAGGGAAGAGACGTCTAGTTTTGAATTTTCTCCCTCTTTTACCCTGAGTTTACTCAGGGCCTCCGTCATCCAGAGCCTGGGGACGCGTGCTTGGTCCATGTGATGTCCCCACTCCGCCTCTGAGCCCCCCAGGACTTGAGTTCTGGCCTCCTCCTGAGGCTGCAGGTTTGTGGAACAGGGAAGCTGCTGTTCTAATGATACTGGAGGAGATATTGAAGCCAGAGGTGCTGTGCCAGCCTGTGGTGAACCTTTGTAACAGAAGATTCCTTCAGCTCACAGAAGCCCGTTGGTCTGGGACTTTTACAAGGGCCAGCCGGCCTTCTGATGTCCCACCTGCCTGCTCTTTGTGTAGTAGGATGCAGTGGGCAGCTTGGTCACGGGCCCACGGCCCCTCACACCGCAGGTATGGACGGGGCTGGGAGGAGGCAGTGCGAGCCCCAGGAAGGCCTGAGTGCTGTCTGCACATGCGGAGGCGGGAGGGGAAGGCCGGGTAGGACCTCAGCCCTGCGAAAGTGTCCCCTCCAGGTGAGCAGCCCTGACCCTCCCTAACAGGACGGTGACCTTGGTCTCTTCCACCACCGTCACGCTGGGCCAGGACTCCTGAGTGGGAGTAGGCGGCATGCAAAGAAACCCGCAAACGCAAGGTCGTTTACCTGGGGTGCACGCGATGTCCAGGAATGCAGGTAGAGCTGACTGCCAGGACAGGGGCCTTCATGCCTGCTCGTAGGGTTGTGTTCGAGGCCGAGCGCCAGCTCTGAGTGCGCGTGGGCGGAGCGCGCGGGGAGGGACCTGCAGGGCGAGTGACGCTGTCGTGGCCGCCTGCGCGCTGGTCACCAGGGCGTCTCCGCGCTCGCGTCCGCCTCGCGGCTGCCGGAGCTCACCCCCGCTGTGTTACAGCAGGAAGAAGGGGTGTGCCACATGTGCGGGGTGTCTGGAGTCCTTCGGGGCAGACAGACGGACTGACATCAGGGGTGCATTGCGAGTCCTCCCGGGCCTCCTGCGCTTGTCCTGCGCCCCGGCCATTCTCCCGAAGGGCAGGCAAATGACGTCCAGAATGCATTTGGCCAGCAGCTTTGCAGTTACTTGGAAGAAAGCTTATCCCACATGTTATTAATTATTTTCCTATAATTAAGGACTCCCAACCAGATAAACAGCATTTTCAAGCTTTATTTTCTTTTAGGAGTTGGGTTCCCTTTGCTTTTGTTTTGGACTGAAGCTAAGGGTCAGCTCTGGCCGGGCAGCACCCCCACCCCTTCTTCCTTGCCCTCCTATTCCCCGTGGTTAGCGCGGGCCTGGCCAGTAGGAGCAGTTCTGTTCTTAAGGGACGAATGGGGTCCTCACTTGACTGTCTCTTCTCTCACCCGCCCTGTTTATTTGTAATGTATAGTGGGTTTATTTGTTTCCTGGAGCTGCTGTTACAGGTCACCTCACTCTGGGGGGCTTCAAACAACAGAAATTTATTCTCACAGTTATGGTGGCCAGAGGTTCAAAATGAGGGTGTTCACAGAGCTGTGCCCCCTCTGGGGGATCCTCCTTGCCTGCTCCAGCTTCTGGTGTCTCTAGCTGGTGCCTGGCTTGGGGCTGCCTGAGTCCAGCCTCTGCTCCTCTCGCCCCATCTCCCCGTTGGTGTTTCCTCCCAGGTCTGCTCAGGACACCTGCATGGTGCAGGGCCCACCTGGCCATCTCATGTGACTCTACCTTGACATCCTTAACTGGGTCACATCCACCTTGACATCCTTAACTGGGTCAAAGAGTTGCTTTGCACGCGTGCACCTGGTCACAGTCCTGGGCGTGGACATTGCTTGTACAGGGTCATTATGCCACCGCCCCCCCATGAGCTCATTCGTGTCAGTGGTCAGTGTTTATCATGGGTTACCTTTCCCTGACCAGGTCTTCTCACCACTGAGAGGGTGGAGGGCCTGGTTTATGTTTCTGTCTAATTTAGGACAGAAGATGGGGGAACAACAAATCAACATTTCGACCTACAGATGGGAAAAATGCGGTGAATGCTGACAACTGGTGGGTGGAGAGAGGAAGCTGAGAAGCGCTCGAGATGTCACTTCACACCCCACCTGCTGATGTCTGCGCGTTGTTGATGTACGAGCAGTGGGCATTGGATACGCGGTGCTCTGAGCGATGACAAATGCGGCGGAATAGTGCTTCTGATGGCTTCAAGAGGCCATTTTGTAATAAGCTTAGCGTTTCACCCTCAGAGAGCACAGGGTGGTTTGTGCAGAGAACTGATGTCATAAAGTCAAGGCCAGAGACTCCTGGGAGCCACACTTTGAAAGGAAGGCCCCACGGAGGCCCTGATCAGGAGAGTGACCTGTGCAATGTTGTGGCGTCTTTGTCGAAACCATCTGCATCCAATTTGGCAGTAGTAAACGCAGTCTCAGAACATATACATGTCAAAGACAGCGCGTCAGCGGGACGTTCCTCGGTCCCTCACTGAGGAGCCAGGGAGAGCACTTTCAGGATGATGTGCCTCTGCTCAGCATTTTATTAAGAGGAAATTGTGGGAGTTGAAATGTTCAGCAGGTGGCAACTGCAGAGAGGTTATTTGTTCGCTTGTTTCTGTTTTTGACTGAATGAGGATAAAAGCGTTGTTGAAAAACGAGCTGGTCTTCCTTATGCGCAAGGATTCGTGGAGAGAAGGGAGAAGTCACGGAATGAAAAATACCCCAAAAGGGGAAGAACGCCCTGCCTAGGTTTGAAATGAGCTGGCGCACCCCAGGAAGATGTTGATGAGTAAAACACTCACGTGCTGGTGAGGACCTGGCAGCAGTGGGGATAGAGTTCCTTTTGCGGGAAGGCTTAGTTGTTGAAATGGGACTCTAATGCATAGTCTTGTATGAAAAATGAAATAACTAGAATTTATTTATAACGTACAGTGGTAGGCGAGTCATACAAAAATGTACTTATAAAAATGGAAAGCACCTGCAACTTTGAGGGTTAAGAAAAACTGAATTTATATAGGGAACCTCAAGGGAAAATTGTAAATCTATCTTTTCCTGTCACTGGGAGTTTCTTTAGGAGAATTCATTGTCATACACAGGCGGTTGAAGTCAAGTAGTAAAGATACTATTGAAAATGTTGGGGATTTATGCAGAAATGAAGGCATATACTTGTCATGTGAATGCCCTTGTTTATACAGAAATAAAATAGACCCCCCCCTTTAAATTTATGTCCTTTCAAAGTGGCTGAGATAACGATATTCCTGTGTCTCCTCTCAAACTTCTGTTGTGACGATCCCCTTTTTATTTTTGTCACCTGTGAATAGCATTGCCGGTTCCCATTTTCTCACTCTGGCTAGACGCAGTGTGACCCCCTTTGTCCACATTCTGACGGGCCTGCGCTATCAGTCAAGCTTTCCCAGCAGCTGTTTTTTCTAGGTGTGTTTGGAATTTGACATTAAAAAAGCAGTAATTCTATATATAGTACATAGAATTAAAGAAATCCATCCTTCATTGCTGAACAGTATAATCTTGCCATTAATTCTATGACTTTTTGAGTTTTAGTTACTAGTGTGTGGATGAGTGTCCAGTCCTGTCCCAGGAGGGCGGATCAGCCCATTTCTCTACTGTCCTTTTCCCTCTCAAATACCTTGCCGCTCACTCCTGGTATGTCTTATGACCTTGATTTATTTTCTGAATTTTCAAACTCCCAACATAGTGACCCATTATAAAATCAGCACAGAACTTTGGTAGAGGACATGATAGTTGAGGATAGTTGAGGAAAAGGAAGAAAGGAATAGAATTTTATATGTATTTTTATGTAAAAAAATCAAGAAAGAAAATTAAGTTTTACTAATTCATTGTTGAAAGGATGGGTTGATAGCACATGAATATACTTTCTACATAAATCTACACATAAGGGGACCTCCCTGGTAGCGCAAGGGGTTAAGACACAACTGATGAAGCTACCCGCAGCCACTGCATCACGAGTTCCATCCCCAGCCAGGGAGCTGACCCACATGGTGCAGCAGACCTCTCCTGACTCACCCACTGCTCCCCTCAGCAGTGTATTTCAGTCAATCTGCCTGTTCCATTCCCTGCTCTGTCTCTGATGAATCCTCTCACCCTCCCGCACATCTGGCCTGTACCCCGGTTCTTGTGTAAAATAAATAAATCTTTAAAAAAATAAAAAAAAACATAAAAAAATATACACATAAGGTGTATGCTTTTTAGAAAATCTAATTGGTGTTTTAAAATATATTTCCTCATTTTTTTTTAGCCTAGCTTAATTTTTTTCTCAAATTTTGTTAATTTCTCAGTTGTTTACATAGCATAACTTTGGGAAACACTAAATTTTAAACTTCAAAATAACTTGTAAAAATAGTCAATTTGTTCAGTTATAGCTCTGAAATTTGACTTGGGATTTTTCCATATGCCTTTTCCTTCCCGGGAGTGTATCGTCTGCACACAAGTGTGCACAGTCCATTCCCAAAATTTCTGGATTTCTTGTCAGTGCAGCACCTGGTGCCTGGGGCTCATCAGAAGCCTTGGCTGTTGCTTGTGCCACCCTGCTGAACAGCAACTGCCTTCACTGATAAATCTGTTGTGAAAGTTTGGTTATTATGTTCCTTTCTCTTCCTTCATGTTTCCCCTTTAAAACACACAATCATCTGACTTTCCTCTCTTGAGTATGTGATTCAGCCTCACTCAAAACCAGTAGCTCGCCAAGTCTTAGCTTTACCAGAAGGTTTTTCCACTTCGTGGAATTTTCTAGAAGTTTCTGGTACTAAAGGGAACATGGTAGTCAGTTAGGTGAGCTTCAAGGTGGTGTGCTCTCTGCTGTCTCACTGCTAGCTGTGCTCTGATGATTTGTCAGTCTCTGCTTATGATGTCCATTTTAAAGCCTGGCTTATCTAAAATATGACATTTATTAGAAAATGAGGTGATATGACCAGTGCTAGACTATCTTCTTAGTATTTTGCTGCCTTTGTTATTTTCTTAGAAAACAAAAGCCCACTCTCTAAATGTTTGCATCCTCAATAAGCCCTTGCTTCAGTGACAAATAATCATTGAACTCTGACAACAGCATTGGGCTGCCAGGAGGAGGATTGGTGGCAAGTCAGAGGGTCATAGTGTTGTATGCGCAGATTTTGAAATGTCAAGCTCCACACGTGAGACTTAGGCTGTGCTACTGGCCCTGCCGTCGGCGTGGCAGAGAAGGAAGTCATCGCTATTGAGCACAGGCTGCATTCCAAGCACCATCTCAGGCACACAGCGTGGAGCCCTCACCAAGATGAACCTATCTTTGCCCCTCAAGGAAGTGAGTCTTTGGAGCAGCTCAGACTGTAAAGAAGGCACTGTGTGTTTGATGGAGTTGAAGAACTTGAAGAACTTCAAGGTGCTGAGAGCATGCCCTTTAAAAGCAGTCAGTAATCCTTTCCAGTGCAACAGGGCCAAGAAGGCCTGTGTCCCTGCCTCGCTCACTGCTTCCACCCAGCCACCTCTGCTTCCCCTTCATGTAAACCAGAGCTGGAAGAGCAGACCCACCAAAGCTGCTCACTCACCCTTTTAACCTGATTTGTATGTAGGTGTAAAAGTGGAATCGGTTCTAGATTTTGTTCAAGCAAATTTTGTGGGTGTAGTTATTTATTCGCTGGGGGTGTGGCCATTTTGGACTTTTCTTCACAGGGGTGATTGATACTCTCATTGACCCCATTTTCTTTTATCCATTGGCTTGGGATGAATGGAAGGCGCTTTGGATGTGAAAGCCCTGATTGGAGCTTGTGATTAGCAAACAACCAAAATGTTAGAATGTGATAGTATTTGCAGGGGTATCCAACGTGCATGGGTTTTGCAGATAATAAGAGGTGCATGCTTCTTGCATGCACAGATCAATTATCAAGCTGCACGTTTTGATAGCTCTCCACACAGAATTCCTTCATTTTAAGTGACTTTACACACACACACACACGTTTGTACATGGTGAGAGGGTAGAAGCACAGATGTAGGTAAGTGTATGTAGTTAAACATGTTCTTGCTGAGTCTTGGAACTACACTTGATTGCATCAGATAGACAGCAGTAGGATGACATCAGAAATGCTTGCTTTCTGAGTGCTTTCTTACAGGAATAGTTCTTTTTGAAAAAAATACCCTTAAAAATGAAGACTCATGACAGCGTTCTGATCATGGTCTTATCTGCTTTCACTGATCCCTCATTTGGAGCTTCCTATTTTCAGTGATGGAAAGGATGAAAAGACAGAGTCAGAGGAAAGTAGAACAAACACATAATAGAAGCAGGTACTGCTGACTCTGATTCAGAGCTTTATGTTCTTCAGTTTATGCTTAATTCTTGCGGTCACACTGCTTTTCCTAACCACAGCAGATCCACTGCAATGGCAATGAGATTTGGTTACAAAGGGTAGGGGAAAAATGCTGAAAGGAAGTTTGAATAATTCTCAAATGAGATGGACTTAAGACATCCTTTTCTTTTTTTTTTTTTAAGAATCATTTCTTTATTGTAAGATTTTTATTTATTTTGCAAAGAAAAACTGGGTTGTAAACCAGAGGTGTAGGGGTGAGAGGATTCACCAGGCACAGAGTGAGGAGCAGAACAGGCAGATCTGCTGAAACACACTGCTGAGGGGAACAGCAGATGAGACAGGAAAGGTCTGCTCCCCCATGTGGGTCATCTCCCAGGCTGTCTCGGTGATAGTGCTGAGACTTAACCTAGACCACGAGAGAGGCCCAGAGCTTCCTTTTCCTCTCTGTATTCTGTGGGTTCTTTATTATATAAAATAAAGTATGTTTCTTGATGGTAGGGCTTTCCACAGTCTTTAAAGATCCAATGTGTAACTACCTAAAATGAATAAATAGTGTGTTGCATTGTTGTGATTTGACCTAAGAACAATTCATAGCTGAACATGAAATTGTAGGCAACACAATTTAGAAAAGATTTATCTAGGAGGGTGCCCCTATGGCATGTCTGTCCGTTTGCTTTAACAATGTGTGCAGCTATTAGGAGTTAGGCCTGTATGTGGGGTTTATGGTGAAGTTAGGTCACTGTGCTGGGCCCTTATTCTCTAGTACCTGTGTCCGTACCACAAGAGACATCACAGAGCTCCCCACCCACTGCAGAGAAGACTCCATTGGGGATGGCCACAGGGAGGCGCCTGCAAAGAGAGTGCCCACTAGCAGCAAACCCGCTGGGACAGGATCTTGGACTTGCTTCCTGCTTCCTTGCTTCCTTTCTATCGTTAAAGTCACCTGGTATATGGTGTTTTCTTCTGCCTGAGTGAACAAGGGAGCCTTCAAGGCTGAACAAATCCCAAGATTTCATATGAAGCAAATGGCAACAGTTACTCTTCTATTGCCACTGCGGCCAGGTGAGGCATTTGAAAGGTAAGCTGAATGCAGATAGAGAATTACCCTCAGGAATTACTGAAGAAATGGTAAAAGTGAGGGGAAGGACAGAAAATGCATATAAAAGGCTTCATTGTGGCCTCAAAATATATTTTGCGTGTAGTAGCGAAGTCTTAAGGCTCAAGAACGGAGTGCCTATGGGGTGGTGGGACAGCAGAGGTGATAAAGGGCCACGAGGTGTGCGAAGACAGCATGGCCCCTTCTGTTCAGGCAACCCTGGGGAACCTATTCCCTACACCCCCTGCCAGTTGGACATGACAGCCAGACCTCAGACTGGACCTGTGGCTTCTGTCTCTAGAACGGCCAGGCCCGGGGCAGAGCTCGCTGTGTGCAGTGACCCAAGTTGGTTCCCGTCTACTGCTCCTCTTGCAGACATCTGGGACAAAAGTCCAAAAAATAAAAAGTAGCTCTAAAGCCCATTTCTTTTCTTTCTTTAGAAATGTGACAGCCTGTGTGGGAGAGAACTCACAGCCACCTGACCTGCTGAAGACTTGTTCAGGGAACTCGGAAAGAACTGCAATGGTTCTGTTGTTTCCTTAGGCAGAGGAGTGTGCGCGCACACACGGGAGGCATCTACTTACACTGATGCCTCATGTCATTAGTTGTAGAGATGCACAGTTTCATGCTTTTAGACTTCATTTATAAATCACATCAAAGTACTTAACAGGAACGTGTGGTTTAAAAAATACTCCTCCTCAAATGGAAACATGCAGACACATACCATTTGGCTCCCAGTTTGACAAATCACATGATTCTCCAGGTGAACAAGAATTGAATGAGACTCAGAGGAGGCCAGAGTCCACAGGAGGGTCGCGTTGACTCTCACACGCTGCACAGGCCTGTCTTCACGTTGAGATCTGACACAGCGCACCACGGAGCAGGGGTCCAGGTGCTGGCCAGATCCGCCTCGCCGGGCTCTTTGGATCACACACTCCAACCTCCTTCCCTGGAGGGCAGCTTGCAAATGGAAGTCGGGAGCAGCACTCTGGGGCCAGACAGAAGTACCGCTTGCCAGCTGATGCCCTCCCCTGGCTGGATTCCGTGAGGACGTCTCCACCGCAGGTCTCAAGCACATTTGAGGTCTCCTTTCTCCCATCTGTGTCCTAAATCCAAGGAGTGAACAAGAGCAACCTAGTGGAGCAATTAAATGAGCACCAGCTTTAGGAAATTCTTATGGCTGTCACATTTTGGTGATTCCATCTGATACGACTTTTGTCTTAAAATGTCAGATTTGCTTTGATGTCCAATGGATAGGCAACCCTCTGGTGAAGACTTAATGATTTATGTACACTAAAAAATGTAACATAAGGGTGTGCGTGATAACTTTGTAAAATGAGAATTTCTTCCATAATATGAATAATTTATTTCTCAAATTATTTGCTAAAAAGATGGGGAACACAGGCAGGAAGTTGTGTTATTACCTTCTGAACCTGTGAATCTCTTGTGTGGATTTGATCCAATAAGTAGGCAAGTGCTTCTCAGAGGACTTTCGTGACCGCACAGAAATTTGACTTGAATATCATTGCAAACTGTAAGAAACTGCATGAAAAAGAATGTGTGCATTTAAGATCTTAAAAACCAGATTTTCACATAGTGGAAAAGACTGACGTATTAATGTGCTTTCACTGATTTAACTTCATAAGTTGTCTTATAAAACCTTATAAAATTACTATATGCTAAATTTCACAAGAAATTCTACTGGGAGAACAGATTGGAAATCGTTAATTTGAAGTTTAACATCAAAGACAAAGAGCAAGTCTTCTGTAAGTAGCATAGCGCCTCTAGGTTTCTAGGATGTCCCCCCCTTGCCTCCCTCTGCCCTACCCACCTCTCGACTGGCTGCCCCACTGCGTGGTGCAGGTGTTTTGGAAGAACCACGAACAAGGGCCACGGGGCCTGCCCGAGCTGGCGGGAAGGCTTCCTTCCCTCGGCAGAGCATCCTGTTCTCCTCTTCCCCAGCACTCGCTGCCCAATGTGGGACTCTGTGCTCATGTAGCAGCTCTCAAACATGAAACCGATTTCGGAAAACACATTGTTTATTTAACTTAACCATGGCACTCCACAAGCATTAGAATAAAAACTGGCCTGGCTTTGGAAAGACCGAGCCAACAGGAAGGCTTCTGCTGCTCCCGGAGCTCAAGTGGAACTGCCTCACCAGTAGGTCAGGCTGTGCCTGGAGGCCGGTGTCTGGGACGAGGAGCTGAGGGTGGCCTAGTGCCTTTAAAGTCACCACCTTCTTCCTCGGGGGGCGCTGCCTTGAAGGAAGCATCCAAATCCTTGAAAGAAGCATCTCACTCAGAACTGGAGGCTGTGCTTCTCTTCCCCCACGGCTACACCGTGAAGGTGAGGGCAGTTCCCTGACATCAGTTTACTCACATGAAGACGTGAGATTTCTTCCCCTGGAAGAATTACCCTAAGAGAGAGACCCTTTGGAGACAGATTGCATCGCTGCGCTGACGGAGCGCAGCTTTACAGCAGGAAAGGTTAGGCCAGTGAGAAGAGTCCCTCCAGCTGCTGCATGTGCTTCTCCACTCTGGTGACTTCAGAACCCGAGAATGTCCTTAAAGTCTGCTTTGGAAATCTTTTCCTTTTGAATCCTCTTAGCAACCGTCATTTATTACTGTCTGTCTTTACAGTGGTGGAAACACACATCCAGCAGAGAGGCGAGCGAGACGCGAAATGCGCTTCCGTCCTTAGGTCCTTAGGCTGAAATCGCTTGAGACTCAGAGTCGGGGCTGGAGAAGGGGCACGGGCAGAGGCTGAGGGAAGGAGGGCGCCTCGCCAGGCTTCCGTGGAGGGATGAAGGCAACCCTAGTCTGCCTGTTCTTGCCGTTGCGAGTTGTTCAGTGAGAAGCTCGGGGGACTGGACTGAACGTCGGTGGGAGCCGGCTGGGGGAGAACAGTCTCACGGGGACAAGGGGCCACGGTGAGGGACCCGGGTTCTCGTCACCAGGGTCTCAGGTGCAAACCTAAGTTGCTGGAGAGAATACAGATATCCCCGGGTTGGGGACGGTGATCTGGGAAAAGGGAAACGCCTGGGGTGGGAGTTTCATCTTCCTGCTCTCTACACTGCTTCTAGGCAAGAGGAGACTGGGCAGGTCTTCCTGGGCAGGGGCGTCCTCCGTAAGGAAGGGTGGGCTGTCGGGGCCGGCGGGACCGTAGGTGCAGCAGCAGTGTTGGCTGGTGGGGGTGTGGGCGGTAGGGTGGGGTGTTGGCTGGTGGGGGGGTGCAGGGGGATGTGGGCTTGAGGGAATGCATGCTGATTGCTGTCCCCATGGCTGGCACCAGGGGGTGGGTACCACAAGGGCAAGCAAAGGTGAGCCGTGGCTTCTGTTGTAGAAATAGGATACGAGCTCAGCGTTCTTCACTTTTCTGCTTGCAAGTGGGAGAACATATATCCCTGCCTTTTGAGGAAATCTCAAAATCTCTTGGGGGAGCCAAAGAGGATCATTTAAGAGTTACTTCGCAGCAAGAAACAAGTAGGAATTTGCAGAACACCTCCTCATTCTTCTTCTTTTTTTTTAATATTAAATGTGTTGTTTGAGTTTCATGACATTATAACTGTGCATTTCCAGATATTCTTAGAGTGCTCTGAGAATCCTAGGACACACGTTTGCCATAATTTCTATGTCACGTATGAAGAAGTGGGGTTCAGAGAAGGGGGAGGGAGGGACCTAAGGTCAGCAAGGGGCAGGGTCAGCCTCGGATTCAGTGCCTCTGGCCATGCCCTACGCCTGGGTCCCCATAACTTTCCCATTACTTTGCACCAACCCCCTCATCTTCTCTGTTCCCCAAAGTTAGAACTGCCTTTAATGCTGCTCTGGACACCGATGTGCCATGGAACTTGTCCTGTACGTCGGTGACAGAGCGGATGAGATTGGTTAAACCAGCACAGCGGAGTCTTGAGTGAAGTCATATTGAAAACTCAGCAAGCAATGCTTTTGCTCAACGAAAGTGTTTGATGAATTTCCCCCCGAAGTATGTATGACAATCTTTCAATGTTATTGAGAGAAATATGGGCTTGTTGGAATGTAAGGTGGGCATAGTGGACTTGATTCCACGAGAAATTTTCCACATGGATATTGTTTTAGAAAAGCAAGAGGCAAGTAAAATGGAAATTAAAAGCAAAACAGGTGTCAGTGAAATGCTTTGTTACTTGTGAAGTAGATTCCCTTCCTGAAGCTTTGAAGTTCCACCGTCCTTGGTGCTATCGGAACTTCCAAGTCTCCCGTAGAAGCAACCCCGGAGGGCGAGCCCTTGACGGTGGAGAGGCCACCTCCCTGTGCTAGCAGCCAGCCAGCGACCTCCGGGGCGGGGGAGGCTGCTAATTGGCATCAGCCTGCTCTGCACACAGCACATTTCCCAGGGCAAAGCCGGCTATCACATGGGCCTGCGTGCCCTGGAACTGCAGCCTGCCTTTCTGGGCACGGGCGAGGTCCTGACCAAATGTTCAAAAATAAAAAAGATCAAAGAGCCTGTAAGTGGTGGTCAGCATGCCTGTAGTCAGTACAAAAGGAGAAACAAAACAGCCTCATTTCTGCAGCCGTGCCGGCAAACCCCAAATCACTACCACACCAGGCACTGAGAGCGCTGGGGGCTGGGCCTGGGCAGTGAGGGAGCCTGCTTCAGAGCATGGAAAGCAAAGCAAAACAAAAGTATGGGCCCAAAGTAAAATCCCTCTTCTCTGGTGCACCAGATAGCAACATCCTACGTATTTGGCAGGTCTTTTATGTGCAAAAGCTTGATATTTGTTTTGATTTCATGCAAATGGGACAAATCCTTGGCTTTAGAATGGAGAGAGTCACAGGATTCATCTTGCTTCATGGGAAAAGGCAGTGTCGACAACCAAACAGGGTTTTATGTTCTGGTCCCCTTCTCTTAACGTTGGCCAGAAGTGCGCCTCCTACACAGAGGTGGACAGCTGCTCCCCTGTCTCCCCCACCCTGCTGGGGAGTGATGTCTGATGCCGAGGAATATGCCCTCTAGTCCATGATATTCTTCGTTGCTCTTCTTGTATTTTTCGAGTGAGTTGGGAGCACAGGAAGGGGGTTACCCAGTGGGCACCACAGGAGGGAAGATAATGTGGCTGAGACAAATGTTGAAAGTGTTCGATAGAATAGGGTATGATCTGGATCAAAAGCAAAGCTGCTTTGAATGGCTGACCCACCTTCTCCCCTCGAGGACCTGCACCACAGAGAGGCAGCCTGGTTGGGGTTACTGCAGGGCAACAGGGATGGGGCAGGAGTACCCAGACTTCCATGCACACATGGATGCACTTGGCAAGTGAGGGAACGGTGAGTCTGAGGTTCCTGCCACCCACCTCCATCTGGGCAGGACTTGGGGAACTGTCTGGTCCTTGAGGTTTCTGCAGTGCCCATGGGTCTGTTAGGAAGCTGCCTTCTTGCGGACATGGGCTCATATCCCACAACTGGCCACTGCCATGTCTCGGCGAAGAGTGCCATGACCAACTGGGCAGTAACTCGAGTTCTCCCTGGGCTGCTGTGTCCATCCATCTATTTGCTCACCCCTTCACTCTCACCGGTTACCAGTTAGTAAGGGCACACAGAGAGCTAAGGCCCGTTTCTGTCCTTGCCAACTCAACCCTATTGCCTGAGGCCACCTGGTCCCTGGAGAGTGAGAGGTGCTCCAGATCTGCCCACCAGCTTCCATCACAGTGGCAGCTCTTTGCTGTGGCAGCTTATTGCCTTTCCCTGAGCAACTCTCCCTGGCAATGAGTGGTTTGACTCCCAGCAAATCGAAATAGATAAAATAAGGCCTTAGGAGCCCTAGGACTGCACAACTGCCAGTTCCCCAAATCAAAACAGGCCTGCAGCAGTTTTCCGCTGGTTCATGTGAAGAGGTGGGAGGGAAAGAGGCTTCTGATTTTGAGACCTAGATGCAGCTACATTTTTGTTAAAAAATATGGTGACCTCGGGAGACAAAAAGTCACTCAAATCTCGAAATGACAGCTTTGGAGAGGCTCTTACTTTACTCAGGGTAAATGGATTATTCATTCCACCTGACAGGTTTACATTCATTTCAGGAAAAGTTGCACACCTCACTCAAGGCGACCCAGCAGTGTTTTCCAGAATAATGGCTAAAAATTTGTAGGAAGTTGGTACTCCATTGAACACATACCCCACAGCTTCTTTATCCAGTCATCTGTCACAGGTGCTTGCATTGATTCCTTGTCTTGATTATTGTGAATGACACTATCACAGTGGGGGTGTGTGACTCTTTTCATTTTAGTGTTTACCTAGAGTACCTAGAAGTGGTAACCCTGCATCATATGGTCTGTCCATTTTTACTTTTTGAGGAATCTCCATAGAGGCTGTACCAATTCATATTCCCCCAGAAGTGAACGAGGGTCCCTTTATTTCCACATCTTTGCCAGCATTTGTTGTTTCATTTTTTGATGCGGCCCATTCTCACCGGTGATGCCATTCTTCTTGTTAGTTAGTCTGAGCCCTAGTTTCTGTGTTTCAGTCCCTTCCCAGCCTTGCAGATGCGGGTGTCCTGACTTTTCTCCTGCCTCTCCTTGCCTCTCCGTGGACATCTCTCCATGACCCCGTGACCATGTGTGCCTGTTCTCCCCTCTCTGAGCGTCTGGCCTGTGCTGCCCAATAGCACAGACTGGACCACGCTTTACCCCAACATGTCTATCTTACAGATGGACTGTGAACATGAATACACACTGCATTTTGAAGACTTAGAATAAAAAAGAGAATGTAAAATGTCTAAAAGTGGATTGCATGTTGAAATGATCATCTTTTGAATCTGTTGGCTTAAATAATAGCCTTAAATCAACTTCACCTGTTCTTATTTTTTTCAAAAGTGGTTACTAGAGAGTAAAAGTGATTTTTGTGGCTTCCATGACCATTCTTTTCAGTGACGCTGCCGCAAAGCACAAGAGGTCTGAAATCATTTACCACTGGAATATTTTTTGGTCAGGGGTCAGGATTTTGGGTTATAAGGAATAGAAACCACTCACAATTTGTGATGCAACTAGCGGAGGAATAGTAAGTAGTTAGTAGATACTAAATAACCCAATGAAAGTGCTGTACGTGACTCATCAATGAGATTGCCAGGTCTGTGGGGAAAAAAGAAAAGAAATATGGCCTCCCTGGTGGTCTAGGGATTAAGTCTCAGCGCTCTCACTTCTACAGCCTGAGTTGCATCCCTGACCAGGGAGCTACCCACATGGCGCAGCAGACCTCTCCTGTCTCGCCCGCTGCTCCCCTCAGCAGTGTATTTCAGTCAGTCTGCCTGTTCTGTTCCCCGCTCTGTCTCTGGTGAATCCTCTCACCCCCCCGCACTCTGGCCTGCACCCCAGCTCTTCTACTAAATAAATAAAGCAAGAAACAGAACCTCACATCTTTGTCTCACACAGCTCTGGGCACATTGAGAACTCAAGAAATACTGGTTGAAAGAATAACTGGTTGTTATTGTTTTCTGCTCTGGTTTCTCAGCTACTCCTTTTCTAACCTCCACTTAAATACCTCCTTTGTTGAAGTTAATTCTTAATAAGTAGCGCAAATCTCGTAAAATCATTTAGTAGATTGCCTAAAAACGTTCTGTCTTTGGGAAAGGGCATAATTGTGTTTCAAATTTTATAGAGTGAAAAGGCAAAACAAAACTGGCTGAGATGGACTGACCCAGAACACAGACTTTTCATGCTTGGTCTTTTCACTAAATGTCCTTTAAAAAAATTATAGTACTTTAGTGGGCCGAATTACAATTCCCTAGGAATAAGATGGTTGAAACCCTTAGACTTCCCCTCCCCCATCATGGTTTAAGTGATTTCATTAGGATTTGGGATTGTAAAATAACTTGAGCTTTGCTTTTAACTATAAAATCCTCTCAGTCTTTTGATCATATTTTTTGAGCAGAATTTTCCTGAAAACTCTAATATTCTTAGATTTGGAAAACTGCTTCTATATGGAAATGAGATAGGGAACAATGTGATTTTTCCTGAGTTATTTCTGAGTTATCTCCCAGAAATACATTGGTATAGTTTGTGATTTTTAAGCCATCACAGCAGCTCCCTGAGAGATTCCAAGTCTTGAAGGATGGTCTTGCGTCAGCCGCTCTGTTATTGGGCCTGTCCTTGCACTGAAAAAGTGTTTGCCCCCTTCATTTGCAAACAACTTCTCTTAGCTTTGAGCCACTTTCCTTAACTTTTGATTACTGTATTTGTTTATTAATCAAAAAGCATTTTTTCCTTTTGGAACTAAAGCAGACATTTTTATTTCAAGGCTTGTGGATCCTGACAAATATTAACTCTTGACTTTTAATAAATTAAAAAAAAACTACACCTACAGGATTATTTATAGATATGAACTGGTCATTCCTGATTTCAGCATTTGTGGTTTTGTGCTTAAAATTGAAATATTGCTACCAAAATATTGAACTTTATCATTTTTTAATTTTTCCAAAGAACAGATTTCTTAATTTTTTGGTATTGTTCATAATACTTTGAAATAATTTTCTGGGTTATAATATAACTCTGACAGCCATTGAAGCATGCATTGATAGAATTTTTAATTGCTTCAAAGATACATCTTTCAGTTTAGAAATTTTAATTGCGTCTTCAAATCATTTTTCCATTTTAAGTTTGACTACTTTTAAAAAATAATTTGGGGGGGGCATCCCCTGTGGCGCAGCGGTTGAGCGCTGGGTTGCAATGCTGCCCGCGGCCTCTGCAGCGCCGGTTCAATCCCCGGCTGCTCCCCGGCCACCGGAGGAGGGTCCCACATGGCGCGCAGACCTCTCCTGCCACCCGCTGCTCCCCTCAGCAGTGTACTTCGGTCCTTCTGCCTGCTCTGCTCCCCACTCTGGCTCTGGTGAATTCTCTCACCCTCCCGCGCTTCTGACTGTACCCAGTGCATGTATAACCAAACAAACAAACAAACAAATAAATAAATAAAGCATGCCTCCTTAAAAAAAAAAACATAATAAAAATAATTTGGGGGGAGCTTTAAAAAATTATGGATAATGGGCCTCCCCTGGTGGCACAGGCAGTTGAGCGCAGCGCTGTGAAACTGTCCGCAGCCTCTGCAGCACAGGTTCCATCCCAGCCAGTTGGTGAGGGTCCCACATGGCGCGGCAGACCTCTCCTGTTGCATCCGCTACTCCCCTCAGCAGTGTATTTCATCAGTCTGCCTGCTCTGCTCCCCACTCTGTCTCTGGTGAATCCTCTCACCCTCCCGCACATCTAGCCTGTACCCTGGTTCTTGTATAAATAAACAAACAAACAAATAAATAAACAAACAAACAAATAAATAAATAAATCTTTAAAAAAATTATGGATACTTATGGTCTTTGTGTGTATCTTGCAATGGTATGATACTTTATTTTTTTGATACAGGAATTCAGTTGTTCCAGCATCATTTATTAGAAGGTTTTACCTTTGGGTTTGAGACATTAACTTTGCTATTTATATACCTAATTCCTGCATACACATGGATCTGTTTTAGGGCTTATATTCTCTTGAACTGAATTTTTAGTTTATTCTTGTACTGTCTTTGGAGAGTGTTTGACATCTAAAGGAACCTCTAATTCACTTTTTTTCCCATGAGCTGTTCTTATATATAATTCTTTTAAATTTAACTTTAGAATCAGCTTTTACATTTTGTAAAACACTTCATTACTAATTTGATAGGGATTTCTTTAGTGTTACTGCTTTGGGGAGAATGTCACCTTTGAAAGCATTGAGTTGTTTGATCATAGGATGGATCATCTGTCCACTCTTCTTTAAAAGACTTGGCTGAGTTCTGTGAAATGTTATTTTTCCCCACATAAGTATTATATGTGTCTTGTTGGTTTTCCTTAGATTTTCTGTGTGTTTTGGTTGCTGATGTGAATAAATTTTTCATAGTTATAATTTAAAATTTGTTATTGGTGTTTAATAGAAAGATGATTGACATTCGTATTTTGATCTTTTATTGAGCCATCTTTCTCATTTGCTAATTAGTTGATTCTTATCTTTGACTTTTTTTTTAAAAAAAAATTATTTATTTATGCATGCAAGAACTGGGATACAGGCCAGTGGTGCGGGGGGCATGTAAGGGGTGAGAGAATTCACCAGAGACAGAGTGGGTAGCGAAACAGGCAGATCTATTGAAATACATGGCTGAGGGGAGCAGCAGGCAAGACAGGAGAGGTCTGCTTTGCCATATGGGTAGCTTCCTGGCCAGCCAGAAATCGAATTTGTCCTTTAGAGGCTGCGGATAGCTTCACAGTGCTGTACTTAACCCCTTGTACCACCAGGGAGGCCTATCTTTGACTCTTTGATAGACAAATATATTTCTTTTCAAATATTTATACCTTTATTTTTTATGGATTAATTCCATTATTAATGTGATTAATACAGTAGTGTATCTTGAGATCCTTGCCTTTTTATTTTGTCTTTATTGAGATGTCTAAGAGTTATTGGTTCACATTTTTTAAAAAGATTTATTTATTTATTTTTATACAAGAACCGGGGCACAGGCCAGATGCGCAGGAGGGTGAAAGGATTCACCAGAGACAGAGCGGGGAACAGAGCAGGCGGACTGATAAAATACACTGCTGAGTGGAGCAGCGGGTGTGACAGGAGAGGTCTGCTGCGCCTTGTGGGTAGCAAACTGGCTGGGGATGGAACCCGTGCTGCAGTGGCTGTGGATAGCCTCATAGGTTGCATTTTAACCTATTGTGCCACTACGGAGGCCCCTGGTCCACATTCTTTATAAAGTTTAAAGGTCTTCCTTTCTGTTGTAATTGTGAATTATACTAATAAATTTTCTTTTCTTTTTTTACTTTTTAAAGATTTATTTATTTTTATACAAGAGCTGGGGTATAGGCCAGAGGCGCAGGAGGGTGAGAGGATTCACTAGAGATAGCAGGGAGCAGAACAGGCAGAAGGACCGAAATACACTGCTGAGGAGAGCAGCGGGCATGACAGGAGAGGTCTGTTGCACCATGTGGGAATCTCCCTGGCTGGCCGGGAATTGAACCTTCACTGCAGAGGCTGCAGACAGCTTCATAGCACTGCACTCAACCCGCTGCGCCACCAGGGAAGCCCTACCCTAATAAATTTTCTGATGACTGTTCTGTCCTTTCTTGGATTAAAACTATGTTGTTGTAGTCTCTTAAATTGATTAATATTTATTATTTTGCATTAAAAATTCTTAAGACATTCGGCCTTTCATGTTTTTGCTAGTTTTCTTATATGTATTACAGACAAAATACGTCTGAACACATGTCTGTGCAAGTTTTATGAAGTGGGGAGTGATATGTGTGTGCCCAGCTCTCCTTGTAGGTGCAGTACATTTGTAAGCAAGTATAGTTTGCTTAGAAAATAAGGTTGGGGAGAAAAGTTAGAAATAGTATTCTGGAGGGCCTTGAAAACATTTTTAAGAAGTTTTTTCTTTGTTCTTCAGGGAAACTTGAGGGAGTTTCAGTATAAGAGAAGCATAATTTGATTTGTGTTTTGAAAATTTGAGATGAAAACAGTATTGCCTCAAGCAGGGAGATTGATTATGAAAAAGACAAAAGACCAATTAGATTTAGAGCCACTGGATATCATGACCTTTAAGAAAGCAGTGGAAGGAGAGTGTCATGGGCATTAGAAAGAATAATAACAGCTTATTAGGTCATTAAGACATTTTGAAAACAAATTTCACAAGCGAATTTTATAGCCAAAATAAATAAATAAATAAATAAATAAACCTCTTCAGGAAGTATTGCCTTCCTAGTCAGATACTGATGAGAATTTAGTAATAAAGTCAGTTTCTTAGGGTTGTTGTTAATCGCAGAATGAGGTCATCCAGTCAAAAGTGGGGGAGGAAGACTTAGATATAAGTTGTCCATCATATTTTATCAAACAGCAAGAAGGTAGGGTTTTCACTCTACACAAACGACGCATTTTGACTTGCCGCTGTAGAGTGAGCCCAAGAACATGAATCCAGGGTTGTGGGCTTAAAGAAGTGGTCCCTAGGTCCTCTCAGGGTGCATTCATTGTCCTGCACAGCTGCATCCGGCAAGAACTGCTTTTCCTGAAGTGTGGCACAGATACAGACATGTATATCAGTCAGTTGTCATGAGATGTAAACTTGCTTGACCACATTTTTCGATGTGAAATAGAATGTTCTGGAGCACTTGAGAAGTTCTTCCATTACCCAGTTGCTCCTACTTTTGCCCCAAAGTGAAACAGTGTTCTCACTCTAATAGGACTCATCTCTTTGATTTTCTCCACAGACTACCTAACAATGCATCTCTAATCAATATGGTTGATTTCCCCTTCTTTGAACTTTATGTAAATGGAATGATACACGAGGTATTATTTTTTGTCTGGCTTCTTCCACTAAATATTTTATATCTTTATGATGGTTCTACTTTGTTGAGTATAGTTGTATATTGTCCATTTCATTACTCTGCCATTCCATTTATGAACATACTAACCTGTTTTCATTCTGTGGTTGATGGACATCATGCTGCTATGATCCTTGTGTGTATCTCTTGGGCCACACATGCAGGCATTTCTGTTGGGCAAAAGTGAAATCGGGTCATGGAAAATGCATATTTTCTTTTTTAAAGATTTATTTTATTTATTTATGTACACAAGAGCTGGGGTGTAGGCCAGAGGTGGTGGGGGGATG
Source organism: Talpa occidentalis (assembly GCF_014898055.3). Lineage (NCBI taxonomy): Eukaryota > Metazoa > Chordata > Mammalia > Eulipotyphla > Talpidae > Talpa > Talpa occidentalis. The sequence continues at coordinate 97,763,089 of NW_023601322.1, forward strand.
GGGCTGAGAGGATTCACTAGAGACAGAACGGAAAGCAGAACAGGCAGATCTACTGAAATAACACTGCTGAGGGGAGCAGTGGGGAGACGGGAGAGGTCTGCTGCGCCGTGTGGGTCAGCTCCCTGGCTAGGGATCGAACTTGTGCTGCAGTGGCTGGTAATAGCTTCATAGTGGTGAGACTTAATCCCTGCACCACCAGGGAGGCCTGAGAATGCATATTTTCAATTATAGTAGATAAGAGAGGACACCCTGAGGAGACAGAGCCGTGCTCTCCAGAGCAGCTGAGAGAGAGCCCTTTGATGCGTGTGAAGCTGTGCTTCATGCCACAAATGACATCCTATCTCCTTCCCAGAGTCTGTTGGTTAAAAGCAAGCCTCTTGGCCCGCATTTGCAGGTCATGGGAGGCATGAGTAGCAGGAGGTGAGGATCCCTGGGCAGCAACATCAAGACAGCCTGCCATACGCAGGCACTGCCCACTCGACGCCCCCTCCTCAGAGCACCCCAGTGGACGCGTCCCTGAAGACAGCTTCTAAAGAACAAGCTTCACGGGCTAAGACCATCAGCAAGGGGGTCATCTCTTACCTAAAATAGAAAATATTTGGTCAATATTTTCATGTGTCTGGATAAAGGGGAATGAAATGCATTGTTTTACGTGAGATAAGATATTCTCTCACACTTACTGGTGGTCCTCCCGGGCTGACTGCAGTTACTGAGGCATCTTGTTTCTGGCGTTGGTCAGGAAGGATTGCCTCCCCTCCGGGAGCTGACAGGGCCTCGTTCCACACCTGACTCCAGATGGACTGGACTCACACTGAGGCCCCCGTAGGCAGGAGCACCGTTTCCGGGGCCAGTGTTGGGCTGCATGCAGTATACAGTTTGCTTTTTGCGGGTAGGAGGGTTTGTTTTGCACCAGTTTTTCAAATAGACATATCAGAGTGGTTTGTTGACAGCAAACTCTGCAAGGCTGGTACCCGCGACTGGGAGGGCGGGCCAAACAGCTGTACGGAGCTGGACACGCCGCGGTTCTTTGTCTGTCCTGGAGCAGGGCTGCCTCTGGGTCCCCTAGGGGCCGGGTTACTAGGGAATCGTTTCATTTGGGAGGAAATCCAGCGTTGTGGCCGGCAGGTTGAAACCACAAAGCATTATTTTACATTTTATGAACAGGAAAACCAAGACTTAAGGCACTGAGGTCATTGCTTTTCCTTCTGCTGCATATGTGACTGCAAGAGCAGAAACCACTTTGTGCTCCAGCACAACCCATCGGCTGTTCTTTCTGTTGTCACGCAGCTACCTCGGCCACAGAACTACCTGAGGGGATCCGACAGGTTGGCCAGGTTTCAGAGAAAAATGACTGATGTTTCAATGAAGCTGAGCCTCTGCAGAAAAGTAAGAGCTAAATAAGAAAATTTAGGTATAACTCCACAGGGGTATGGAGATTTTTTTTTTTTTTCTTTAGCATTGTCTGATATAAGAAAGGAATGAAAAACTGAAATGAGGAAAAGATAAATTCCGGCTGACTATCCAATCCAAGGCAGGGGGTTGAGGATTATTAAAGGAAATAGTGAAAGTTCACTCTGAGACAATGAAAAGCTAGACCAGCTGTGCTGTTCCAGAAAGCACCCAAAGTAACCGTATCTGGGTCCAGGGAGCAGCCTGACCTGGGCAGCAATTTCCAGCTGTGACTTTGAATCTCTGTGATTATGTTTGTTTTGTGGGTTGCCTGCAGGCACAAAGTAGCTTACAGGGGTGGGGCTCTGTGATTTCCTGTGGTTGAATCCATATTTCTGTGGTCTGCCTTGTGTTCTGTCGAGGCTGCTCGAATCTTCTACCTGCTGCTTGGTTCTGGGGAATCAAAATGCTGTGCGCAGGACAGCTGGCAAGGAGCACTCACAAGGGCAGTGTGGTGTTCATGCCAAGGATGTTCATCCCTTGTGGGTACCTGTGAATTCCGAAGACCCTGCATTGTCCTGGCTCAGAATCTGCCAGGTGGCCACAGAGTCCTCCTGGAGGAGGCCGCCTCCTGAATGAAGTGAAGACTTGGTGCTCAGGAGTGTGGATGAGAGTTCAGGTCCATAGTATGCAGAGGACATGAGCGGTGGGGCTGCTTTCACGTAGCCGGAGTAGTATCATGCAGAAATGTTCCTCGGTTTTCTTGGAACTTGAATCCAAGCCTCCATTCCTACAGGCTTTGCTTTGCATCATCTGTCGTAGACCCACTGGCTAGCACGGGAGAGAGTGCCCAGCCTCTACTGGCCGTAGCCCTCGTGGTGGCTTGGGGCAGTTGGAGCCCCCTGAACAGAGGCTTTACAGCGAGGTTACGTGTCCCTTGGCCTTGCTGTTTGCCACATGACTGTGACTAGGTCGGCAGAGCGGTCCTTGCAGGCTCGGGAGCCCTCACCCTTCCCTCTGACACCAGTAGATGGTGTTCGTGCCTTAAATACTTGGAGAAAGGTCAAGGGCGACAGCAGTGCCGCCCGCCTTCATTGGCGCCCCCACGACTCCACGGCCTCGAGGCTGCCAGACCTGGTCTGCCGAGGGCTTCCTCCCTCCCAGGTGGTCTTCCTGAAGGCCTCACGCGAAGGGCAAGTCTCAGGGGCTCGGTGCAGCCCCTTTCGCAAGGAAAGGCACTCATTCCATTCATGAGGGACTGGCCCTCATGACACACTTGCAGGCCCCCTTAAGGAGCCTCAAACCCAAGGCCCCTCCAAATGACTTCTCAGGGAGACAGAAATATTCAGTGTAGAGCAGCTTTTTCTATGGGCTGAGTTCTGCTTCCCCCGAGAAGTGGAGGTCATCAGGAATGAACATATTCTAGTTAGCTATCCAACAAGTGAAGCCCTCTTCACCCACGTGGTAGGCTTTCCCAGCGAGCCCCGAGGCTCTGCGTGCGTCTCAAGTGACTCACTGGTGGTACGTGCACGGATATACATGTGTGCGCCTCTTGCCATCTGCAGATTACATGAAAGTTCATGACAGAGGAGACCCATACGGCGCTGCCTTTTAGAACCATTTTACTTACTCAATAAAAATGTCAAAACCTTCTGCGCCCCCCAGTTCGGGAGGATCCTAGGTGCAAGAGTAGTAAATTGCACGTACTTTGTTTAGCAGAGATAGTGTCCTTCACATCCTTTAACCTATTATTTGATGGATTTTAGAGAAAATAAATGTTTGAGGCAGAGGAATTAGCTGAGGCATCATCCGCTTACTCTCTGCTTCCAAAGTCAGTACTAGCTGTCACACACACGTACTCACACACGCCGGCACGTTCACATATCGGACCCCTGCGCCACGTGCTGGGGACGTTGTAGTTGATAGTGTGTCTTTGAAATGAGACTCTGATCGAATTTGTCAATGGGGATAGGAAGGACAGTGTGGAGGGAGTTGTGATGCTGAAATAGTAGGGGGCAAGCGTCATCGGACTTCCAGGAACAAATCCCTTCAGTAACTCTGGGCCTGTTTGTGTCAGGAGGAAGCACTGCCTCCTCATCATTAATACGACTGCTTCGGTATGCACGGCCTGTGAATGCTCAGCTGAGCTCCCTGCCAGCGCTTGCGACATAAAATATGTGGCCCGACAACCACAGGGAGAAGAGCTATTTCCCTAGGTTTTCTGCTCTGGCCATAATAATATTACGGGGATCAGGGGCTTTGAGCCCTGCTTCCTGTTAATATGAAGGAGGATATGATGAGTTCTGACAAATCAACCCATGTGTTTTAAATATAGTGTGCTGGACCCTGGGAATAGGGACGTCCCGATAGTCTTTCATCGTTCGGAGAATGAAAAGCAAGACCCTGGAAGAGAAGAACACGCGTATTCTCTGGCCACAGTGCTGGTGGAGGGTTTCTATTTGCTTTTCAAAGCACGGTGGCTTCTCTGTCACCCTCTCTGCTTCAGAGCTAACTAGGATAATGTAGGTCCATTTCCACCCAATTGAAAAGGCATTATTAGGGTAGTGTCCAGAGCCGCCTGGAGCATGCGCTGTGTTGCGCAACACACGTGCCATTAATTAGTTTTCGCTTTACCGTTTTGCCTGCTGAGAAACCACAGGTGTTTCCTATTGATCAAATGAGACTGGGGGTACGATGGGAGGAGCTACCAGGATATAAGAAGAGAACCACGAGAAGGTCAGGAGGTTATTGCGAGGAGGCTATTGCGAGAGGAGCAGAGAGAAGGTCAGGGAAGGTAGAAAGACAGGGAAAAGTAAAAGAAAGGAAAAGGAAAAATAAAGAAGTAAACGCTAGCGTCAAGTTGTCTCAAGCCCCTCATTTCAATCCTCAGCCCTTCTCTTTTCGTGCCTACGAATCCCGCGGGTGGGGACAGGGTAGCCCCATTGGAATCTCATCATTATGGAGTCAGGCCCCAAAGCTTGGGAATCAGGCGCCCCTCACATTTGGGAGAGTCTCCTTTCCTACGTGGGAGCGTGCGTGGCCGGACTCTCTGTGCTGGCACTTTGAATCCACTCTTTCCTTTGCTTCGCTATTTTGGTCTGTTCTTTATTCTTCTGGTTCTTTATTTTGTCTCTTCTTTATTCCCGTAACTTCATTCACTTCCAAGGAGATCATAAAAGAATGTGAAGGAATAAAGGAGGAGGGCGTGAGTACGGGACTCAGAGCACCTGTTTTCTGTGGGCCCCGTGGGTGGTGGCTCAGGGGGCGGGGCTGTGCTTACCTTCCAGCGTGAGCTGCTGCTAGTAACTTCCCCTCTGTGCTGCCTTCCGTGTGTGTAAAGTCAAATAGCAACGTGCTGACGTAGTGGTTTGTCTGGAATGTGGTGATGACATTAGAATGAAATGGGGTAATCTACTTAACACTTAAGGCAGTTCCCTAATAAAGCAAGGACTACGATTACCTGTTACTACCCCATCTCAGTTTAAAGTTGACTCTTGGGCTGTCGGAAAAATCATGACACATTTTTTCTATGTTTTGCATATGAGTGAACCCAGGAGGCAGTGAGGAGTGAGATGGACAGTCCTAGGTCTAGGGAGCAGAGGAGGGAGGGAGACAGGCTTGGCTCCTGTTCTGAGGGGAGCATGCTGCACGGATGCACAAGGCTCTTCAGAGAGGGTCAGGCCGACGGGCGGAAATGAAACCGTGATAGGCGGACTCCCCACGGGGGAGATGGACACAGTTCCTTCGGATGAAGTGGTTGCAGAGCCCTGAGGAGGCGGTGTTTTAAAAGAGAGGTAAATGTTGTGAAGGCAGCCATGCTCAGTTTTGGTGGGCGAACAGTCCAGGGAGTGGAAGCAGGGATTAGCAAATTCGGGAATCCCGAGGCACAAGGGGGACACAGCAGTGGCTAGAGCAGAAGGTGCAGTGGACTTGTGCTCAGAGGTGGGGCCAGCGGAGATGGGCGTGGATGGTGGTAAGGAACTGGGATTTACAGCAGGGCTCTCGATCTGAGAGAGAGCATGATGATTTAGAGGTTGTCCAGACAACTGCTGTCCTGGATGAGGTCAGTCACCTGTGAGAGGACGAAGCTCGGGCCCAGCGTCAGAGTCCAGTTTTACCGGTGACTGTCCTGGGATGTGCCACTCCGCTTCATGGCTGAGCAGGGCATGTGCAGATTGTCGGGCTGCCCGTGTGACCGTGCCAGTTGAAAAGCTTCCTCTCTTGGGCCTGCATACTTAGTTCTTTTGGAACGCATTTGTCTCCTTCGTGCGTTTCAGTACAAGACTGCCACGCTTGCATCCCCGTGTTCACTGTGAAATCTTGTTTGGGTCTGTCATTCTCATTCCTTTTGGTTTTGAATCAGAGTAAGGTTGTATTCAAACATCTAAGTAAGTGAATTTAAACAATAATTTTGTGCAATTGGTAGGGAATAGAGTGTAGATAGCAACAAGTCGAAATCAACTAGTTCTGAGAAGGAGAGGAGAGTGTTTGGCATGTACAGTGTCCGCGGAGAAGCTGCGTTTATGTCGGACTGGTGTTTCCTCTGAATAAGAGAATGCGAGTAAAAGCACTGGCACAGGGTACTCCAGCTGTTCTCAGGGAAGCAGTGATTATTTCCAGAATTGGATAAGTCTTTGTGTGTATGTTTTGCATTCTAATGTATGTACTGTCTGAGTATCAAAACCTGAGTTGGTCAAATCGGCCTGTATCAGCGCTAAATGTTTTAAATCTACTGTTTGGTTGGAATGATTCTGGAGGTCCTCTGTTGTATAAAATCCATCTGCTCATTGAAGAATCAAAAGTACACTCAAGTTGTGGAGGACAGAGCGCCATAGTGATGGGTGGCAGAAGGCTTGGAGGCTCCAGTTGGGATGTCTTTCTGGATTTTTCTGTAGAGGTAAAACTGTGTGGGAAACCTCATATTTTCCTATGATGTGTCTTTACTTTCTCATGCCGACTGGATTGGAAATATCACAAATGAAAGTGTTTCTTGTGGCAACACATACCTGACAGGAAAAACAATGTACATTGGGTATATCACTATAGAAAACTCTGTCTGAAAAATGACCAGCCTTCAGGAATGGTAGATTGATTTCGAAATTTAGGTGGAGGCCTGTGTCTCCAGCACTTCTGTTAAACCTAACTGACAGCTGACTTCAGGCAGTTGCCATGGGTTTGCCAAAGTGTTGCACAGCGAGGTGCCCCATTGGGTCCTCTGGTGTCTGGGTACTTTGGTGAATTCTCAGACCTTAAATAATGTGCTTTTTGAGTTTTTTTTTCTAGAGGCATGTTTTTTTTTTATTTATTTATTTATTTATTATATTTGTTTGTTTGTTTTGTTTATACATGCACTGGGTACAGTCAGAAGCACAGGAGGGTGAGAGAATTCACCAGAGCCAGAGCGGAGAGGAGAGCAGGCAGAAGGACCGAAGTACACTGCTGAGGGGAGCAGCGGGTGGCAGGAGAGGTCTGCGCACCATGTGGGACCCTCCTCCGGTGGCCGGGGAGCAGCCGGGGATTGAACCGGCGCCGCAGAGGCCGCGGGCAGCTTCGCAACCCAGCGCTCAACCGCTGCGCCACTGGGGAGGCCCTTGAGTTTTTTTTTCTAAATAAGGGATTTGATTGTCAGAATCTGAAAGTCAGAAATCTGGGAAAGGAAATAATATAAATGTGTTAGAACTCTTTTTTTTTTTTTTTTGTAAAGATTTATTTATTCATTTACCAAGAACCGGGGTACAGGGCGGAGGGTGAGAGGATTCACCAAACACAGAGCAGGGAACAGAACAGGCAGGCTGATGAAATACACTGCTGAGGGGAGCAGCGGGCGCAACAGGAGAGGTCTGCCGCGCCATGTGGGACCCTCGCCAGCTGGCTGGGATAGAACCCGTACTGCAGAGGCTGCAGACAGCTTGACAGTGTGGCGCTCAACCGCCTGCACCACCAGGGGAGACCCATTGTGTTAGAACTCTTTAAAGTTTGAAAGCTTGCCTGAATTTCCCAGAAGCACCAGGAAAGCCTAATGCTCTTTGCCAGTGGCTGGAGTGCAGTCCCAAGGAAAAGGACAAAATCTTTTCCAATTATTTGGTAACACTCAGTGGCCTGAACAGCTATTAAAATAACATGCCTCCCTCTTTTCTTTTGTCATTTAAAAATTAGAGAGATAATTTCTTAAATATCTATTTTATCCCAATTTTAAAAAAGATAACAATAAGAAAACATTGAATCAAGGACTATGACTTCCCTTAGTACTAGAAAAAAAATACATTTTGCATTAATACTATTAATAATAAATTAATTGGGTGGTAAGTGGAAGCATTTAGCAATAAATCATCTTCATCTGCACTTGCTACCTTTTTCACATGCTTCTTAAGATGAATATACAAACAAAAAAATGCCAAATGTGCCAGATTGAACCCACTCCAAATAAAACATCAATTAATGTCCTATTCCAGGCCAAAAGAAAGCTTTGCGATACATACAGAGTCATACAGTTTTTCTCACAGTCATTTTTATTGCTTTCACTAACAGAAACACACTGTCCTGACTCTGCGGAGCTGCCGTCATGATGAAGCTGGGCCAGCAGGGCAGTGAGACCTTCACAGCACGCGCCCCGGTGTGGCTGCTTGTGGTGGGCGCTCCATCTGTGCAGGCTTCGTCGGCCCTCTGGGCACACAGGGGGCTCTCGCAGTGCCCCTCATGGGAACAGCGGCACCTTGGCGGGGTGCTGTGATCAGGGCAGAGTCCACCTGAGGCCGCAGGTGCTTGTGAGGAAGAGATGGCGAGAACGACACAGATGGGGGAAGAAGTTGAACACTGGACTAATCTTTCTAGGTAAGTGAAAGCAGAAGTGGATTATATGTTAGTTAAAATAAGTGATCCCGTGGTGGAATACACTGATGAAATAGAGACCACTTCTTTCTCTTTGGTGGTCGTGATATTTGAGTAATGATTTTCACTGTGTATCCAAAGTAGATCCAGCGCTGCGGATGCTATTTAAGCTGTTCCTGTCAGCTGTCACGATGGCCTCAGAGTGTGGTCCTCACCCTCCCTTTCACCCAGCTAGCTACTTCTGGTCCTCTAGGATTGCTCTGAGAGCCGCACCCTGATTCCCTTCCGCCCCTTTCCAACCCGGCCAGGGCCTCCTTTGTGTGTTCTTCCCCTTCCTTGCACTCGAAATGCTCTCCATTGTACTTGAGTATTTATTTTGTGATAATTTATTAATGCCTATCGAAGTGATCTTTGTCATATTCACCACACATTTCTTGGCTCAGTGCTTGATGCTTATTATTTTTATATTTATTTTCATATATAAATCACATGTGTTCACATGTGTAAATAAATAACATACTTCTTATTTGAAACTGTCCAAATGGACTTTTTACCAAAATTTGTGTATCCTTTATCTCTTGCTAGAAATTGTTTTTGTTCATCTGGGTTATGCTGTCTTCGGCTGCTCGTGATTTTGCTTCTGGTCCTAGTTTACTTTTGAATTAGAATACCAAAGCTCTGTGACCTCGAGCATAGCATGGTGTTCAGAAGAGGCAAGCAGCTCTCCATGATAAAGAAAATCTTTCTTTCCCAACTGCTCACATACTAATTTCAGGTGTGAGATGTCAGCATTTCATCAAATTTTACGTAAGAGCAAGCTTGGCAGTGGGGGTGGGTAAGAGGGGAGTACATCAAGTACCAGGAAGGATGTTGCTGGATCATAAAGTGGAGTCCATGTAAATCTTTACAAAGAGTTGGAATTTGGTTCTCTCCAAGTATACAAACTGAGGGGAGAAGGACAGTTCTCCATTTGGGGGTTCTGGTGGGGAGGGGGTGTGTAAGCACATTTATCAGTCTTACATTGATGCTCCAGACTTGTTCCTTCCTTCCTAAAACAGAACTAAAGAGTCTTTCTGTGACCTAGGATTGACTTTGTGTAATGTACATTTTACTGATAGGTTATAAATGATTTAAATGAAAACCAGAAGTTAAATTTGGAACATGGAGGACATAACTAAGTTAGCTCTCAAAAATGTAGTGTCTTAAACAGCCTTATCATATTTCAAATATAGATCTCTGCAGGGACCCTCTCTGGCTGTGATCAGAGCTATTCTTAGCAGAGCCCACATTTGCTTTGGTAGCTGAGATCTTTGAGCTTTGCTATGGTAGCTGAGATCTTTGAACTTTGCTTAGGTAATTGTTCAGTCAAGAGGCTGTTTATACTGAAACGCCCAATCTGGCTCCTGCATTAGTAACTGCTCATGATGTGACAGTTAAAAGTGAGAACTTAAGTCCCCTAAGTACTGGGCATTTGGAGACAATTCAGTAGATCCAAGCAGTCCAAAGCATAGATGATTGTATATGAGGGCTGTTTGTAATGACCTCAGGGGAGGGCCACTTATACCCAAAGGGTTTGGCATAAGATAAAATGTGAGAATAACTAAGTATACTAATGATTGATGGATGAACAGGCTTTGATGAAGGGGGTGGTTAAATACCAAGCCCTGTGGATTTAAATATTGGCTTGTCCACACCTTTTGGAGACTTGATGGTGTAGAAAAGATAGCATCACTAACCTTCCTTAACCTCAACTGCCACCATTATCAAGTAGGACAACTAAAGGTTATTTTTGGGGGTCTGTATTTAAGATGCAACGTAGTAACACACTAGGATATAGTAGGTGCTCAGTAAATGATTTACAGCATTTAAGAGGCTATGAAATGAAATGACTCAATGTCTTTGTGTTATTACTTGCTCTCTTTGTGATAAGATTATTAATTTCTTAAAATGTTTCCTTCATCTGAAAATTAGGAACTGGAGCAGTAAAATTAGAAAGCTTCTTGAGGAATAAAATAAGTCATTACATGTAACATTCTTAGTATGTTACCTGGCACATGGTTAGCTCTAAATAGTGGCAATTTTTATTATACTAACAGAGTAACCACAAAAATTAATAGTAGGGCCTCTCCTGGTGGCACGGCAGTTGAGCCTGGGCTGCGAAGCTGCCCGCTGCCTCTGCAGCACTGGTTTGATCCCCGGTCACGGGCGAGGGTCCCACATGGTGCGCAGACCTCTCCTGCCGCCTGCTGCTCCCCTCAGCAGTGTATTTCATCAACTGCCTGTTCTGTTCCCTGCTCTAGCCCTGGTGAATTCTCTCACCCTCCCATGCTTCTGACTGTACCCAGTGCTTGTATAAATAAATAAATAAATCTTAAAAAAAAATGAATAGTAATATCACTCAGTTTTGATCTGCATGAGGTTTTTTTTCAATCTCTATAATTCTTGTTTCCTAGAGAAGAGTGGGCTGTGTCTGGTGGCAGAACTCTGGCCGCAAGCACTTACTAGTAAAAGGAGAGCGAGATCAGGAAACTGGAAACACTGCTCCATAGAGATTTGGTCCTTGTGTTTTATAGAAAGGGCAGTAAATGGGGGCAATAAACATTATACTTTTCCAAGAAATACTATTTTTTAAAGTGCTTTGAAGCAAAGAGACACCAAACTCTAAATCCTAAAGACTTAGAAGTATATTTTTTAAAAATGGTCTTAAAATTTTAGTGATTTGTCTTTGCTGCCACAGATTCAGTGTTTTCAGGAAGTAGCTCTAGTATTCATTTAATTTATTTCCACTCTAGATTAGGTATGTGCTTTGCTTATCATGACCCCAGAAGTGGTCACTGTTAGCTAATTACCATCCTGATTTTTATAAAACAAAACCTAGTTGAGAGTATACAAAGCATCAACAGTTCAGTTAATTAGTTCCAAGCCCTTTCATGCATCCAGGCAAATGCAAAGATGCCTGCAGAACCCAATGACTTCACTACTGAATTTTACCAAAGTTTTAAAGGAGAATTAACACCAGCCCTTCTCACCTCTTCCAAACAAGCAAAGAAGAGACATGTCGAAACTTATTTCATGAGGCCAGAATTATCTTTATACCTAAATCAGTAAGGACATTACTGGAAAAGAAACTTCTAGGCTGTTACTCCTGATGAATATAGATATAAAAATCTCAATAAAATGCTAGCGTACCAAATTTAGCAGCACATTAAGGGATTATTCCCTGTGCCTCTGTGGGATTTATCACAGATGTGAGGATTGCCCAACATATGCCTATCAATCCATGTGAAATGTCACATTAGTAAATGAAAGAAAGGAAAGGAGAGATTGGGGTCAAAATAAGGGGGGTGCAATTGTATGGGGAATATAAAAATAAAATAAAATAAAAGGAAAAATATTTTTACATTATACTGTGGTCTAAGTTAAGTGTGCAGTAGCATTTTGTCTAAAAAAAATAGTAGATACCTTACTTATGACAGAGATCTGAAAAATAGTGCTACTTGAATGGTTGCTACAAACATCTAACTTGTAAAAGTGCAACATCTTTGAAGGCAATGAGGTGTAATGAAATATGTATATCTATATGAAAAGCCGATAAGTAATATACCCCATGGTGAAAGGTTGAAAGCTCTTCCTCTAAGATCAAGAATAATACAGTGTTAGCCATTTTTATTATTCCTTTTCAACTTAGTACTTTAAATCCAAGCAAGAGTAATCAGGCAAGAAAAGAAATGAAAAGCATCAGAATTAAAAACGAAGAAGAAAGAATACCTCTACAGATGAGACATGATTTTATTTATAGAAAATCCTAAAGACGAAATCAAAATCCTGTTAGATCTAATGCTTGTATTCAGTGGAGTTGCAAGATCATAAAAGTAACATGCAAAAATCATAAATTAACTCATTTTATTTTTCAAATGAACAGTGTTTAATCTGAAAAAGAAATGAAATTGATCCCATTTACCATAGGGTCATAAACAAGAAAATAGTTAGGAATATAAGAAGGTGAAAATTTCTACTCTGAAAATTACATAAAAGAAATCAAAGAGGGCCTCCCTGGTGGTGCAGCAGTTGAGCGATGGGCTACGAAGCTGCCCGCAGCCTCTACAGTGCCAGTTCGATCCCCGGCCGCTGGTGAGGGTCCCACATGGCTTGCAGAACTCTCCTGCTGCATCTGCTGCTCCCCTCAGCAGTGTATTTCATCAGCCTGCCTGTTCTGTTCCCCGCTCCAGCTCTGGTGAATTCTTTCACCCTCCCGCACTTCTGAGTATACCCAGTGCTTGTATAAATAAATAAATCTTTAAAAAAAAAAAAAGAAATCAAAGAAGAAACAAATTTAAAATTATCCTGTGTTCATTGATTGGAGGAATCAATATAAATTTCAGTATCACCAAGAACCATCTGTAGAGTCAATGCAGTCCCATCAAGATGCTAGTGGCAACTTTTAAAGAAATACTTTTACAATTTGTGGAATCACAAAAGACCCCGAATAATCAAAGAAACTCTGAGAAGGACAAGCAAAGCAGAGATATCACATTTCTTGATTTCAAGCCATACTGTAAAGTTATAGTAATCAAAATAGTATGGTAATGACATTAAAAACAAATGAATAGATCAGTTAAACAGAATTGAGAGCATAGAAATAAACCCAAGCATATATCGTTAACTAATATTTGATAAGGAAGCCAAGAATACTCATTAGAGAAATTCAGTCTCTTCAGTGCATTCAGTCTCTTCAGAATAATTATGTATTTGCATATAAAAGAATGAAATTGAGTGTCTTGCACCACTAACAAAAGTTAATTTGAAATGCATTAAAGTCTTAAGTCTAAAGCCTACAACCATGAAACTTCTAGAATTTAAAAAAAACATAGTTATAAACTTCATCTTGGCATGGGTCTTGATAATATTTTGGATATGGCACCTAAAGCATAACCTACAAAATAGAATGTAACCAAGTGTGGCTTCATTAAACTAAAAGGCTTCTACAATTAGAAGCAATCATCAACACAGGGAAAGGACAACCTGTGGAGTGGGAAAAATATTTAAAACTATGTATCTGAGAAGGGGTTGATACACAGAATATATAAAGAAATCATACAACTAAGGGGTAAAGAAACAAATAACCCAATTAAAAAGTGGGCAAAGGATCTGAATAGACATTTCTCCAGAAAGATATACAAAAAGCAAACAGATACATGAAAAGATGCTCTATATCACTAGTCATTAGGGAGATGCAAGTTAAAACCACAACTAGATATCACCTCATTCCTGTTAGAACAGCTATCATCAAAAAGATACGAGATAAAAGATGCTGGCATGGATAAAGAGAAAAGGGTAGTGTGTATAGTATTAGGGGGATTGTAAATTAAAAAGCTACCATGGAAAACAGAATGGAAGCTCCTCAAAAAATTAAAACTAGAACTACCGTGTGATCCAGCAATTCCTCTTCTCAGAATATATCCAATACATGAAAACACTAATTCAGAAAATATATCTGTATTCTCCCCACCCTGCCCCCTGCACAGCAGCATTATTTACAATAGCCAAATTATGGAAACTAGCCCCACCAGTGGATAATGGATAAAGAACTTGACTTAATCTAATGGTTGAAATTTCATGCCATAAAATATCCGTGTAAACTACACACCCGTTAGATTGACACCGTTTCCAAAATTTGCAAATTTTCCTCTTTTTAATACAATGTTTTGCATCTGTGGTCTATCTGGATATAAATGATAATCCAGAAGAGAATTTTATTATTGACCAGTCATTGAGGAGACAGTTTTCTCCTTTTCACTTAATTTGCTGGGAAACCAATCATAAACACCTATAGATAGCATAAAAATAAAATATGTGTGCAGAAATTACTTATATAATTCTTAATTTTCCACAAAGGAAACAGAGCTAGAATGGGGGAAATGCATTTGGAAGAAATGAGTATTTAAAAATAAAAAGCTAAAATACAAGCTTGCCCATAGAATGATTGTATTGGGAGGTATAAAGCTTGAGTGCCTCAGATTCCCTAAGATATTAAGGAATTTTCATTTCTGTGGAAGTTGGTTTGAGGCCAACAGCTTGAGATATATCTTTATTTTAAAGCAAAATTTCCTAAAGTCAGATTGCCTTTTTTTTTTTTAATAAATTTTATTTTTATGTTTCCCATATAATTGCAACCCCCTTATTTTGTCCCCAATCCCTCCCCCCCCGCCCCCCACCCCCCATAGAGTGTCTCTGGTTCGTAGTTTTTTGTTGATTTTGATTTTCACTTTCTTATATTTTATATATATTATATATTATTTCTTATATATTATTCTTTTTCCTGGTCCCTTATTTAAGTTTTCTAAATTCCTGCTATGAGTGAGACCATCCGGTATTTTTCTTTTTCTTTCTGGCTTATTTCGCTGAGCATGATCCCTTCCAGCGCCATCCATGTTGCTGCAAATGGCATGTGTTTATCTTTTTTGAATGCTGAGTAATATTCCATGGTGTATATGGACCACATCTTCTTGATCCAGTCATCTGTTTTGGGGCATTTGGGCTGTTTCCAAAGCTTAGCTATTGTAAACAGTGCTGCTGTAAACATAGGGGTGCAGGTGTTCTTTGGAATGGATGTTTCTGTGTCCTCTGGGTAAATACCTAGGAGTAGAATTGCTGGATCCTATGGAAGCTCTATGTTTAGTAGGTCCAGAAATCTCCACACAGCTCTCCATAGTGGTTGGACCAGTTTGCACTCCCACCAACAGTGCAGGAGAGTTCCTTTTTCTCCACAACCTCGCCAACATTTGTTGTTGCTAGTTTTTTCAATATGTGCCATTCTCACATGTATTGTATGAGCACTGACTGAAACTCCAAGCAAAAGTAGAAAGTAAAAGAAAATAAGGATCCCTTTAAGCGTAAAGCCATCACTGGAACATTCATCTGTCCCTCATCTTCTGGGCTGTTTTGTTTGGAAAGATCTGTCCTGCAGCTGGCCATTGTGGGACCCTAGAAGCACTGAGGCGGGCACAATTGTGTTACAGTGACATGTAGACTTTCTGGGAGTAGTTTAATTAATACTTTAGGTTCTCTTTAAATTCTCTAATCTTTCATCAAAGGAGACTGAGGATTGTTGAAAGGGAAGT
The DNA here is from genome assembly GCF_014898055.3 of Talpa occidentalis. Classification (NCBI taxonomy): domain Eukaryota; kingdom Metazoa; phylum Chordata; class Mammalia; order Eulipotyphla; family Talpidae; genus Talpa; species Talpa occidentalis. Next base: position 97,778,427 of record NW_023601322.1, read on the forward strand.
ATCCATTATGATAGTTCTGAGAGGAAAAACCGATGGTTACTCTTAGAGAGAAATGAAGTTGTGCAGATGCCGGAATTGTTTCCCCCTAAGTCAAATGTGAAGGCAGGGCCGCGGCTGGTATTTAACCCTTTGAACAGTTCTTAGCCCACACCAGGCTTCTAACTTATTATTTTCACGAGGGAAATTATTCATAAGTGAATTCTTCTATTTCAGACTATGGAAATTTCCTCAAATATGACTTCTGAAGGCTGTTATCAAAGCCAGCATTGTTTGACATGGCTCAGTATGAGTTTATTGCACTAATCAGAGAGGCTGTGGCTAGAAGACCTCACCTGTGACCAACTGTGGCTCTAGTGTCATTGTGAAGTAAGACGCAGTTGGACAAGATGCCCAAGGTGAGGGTCCCCTCCCAGCCTGAGGCTCTAGAAAGTGAGGCTGCCTCTTCATTCATAAAGCTAATGAAAGGAAAATCCTAGGACTGGCATTAAGTAGATTAATGGGCTGCTATATTTTAAAACTGTTGACAGTTTGTTTTGGCACCTCAGGAAATGCTATAGCATTCAAGCAACAGTGAATTATGCGTGATTGGTGATCGTCCAATTTAGAGGGAGCTAATGGTGTGTTTGTGTCAGAGGGCGTCCTTTACGCAATCGTCTTCCCGGCACTCAGTAGGGACTGCCAGGCTCTGGAAACTGTGAGAGGGCCGCGTAGGCACCCCGAGGGCAAGCATGGTGGTAATCATGGCCATGGAGACACGGACTACCTTTCATGTTTTAATTTGCACCAGTGCCTTTGAGGCCTAAGAGCAGAAGCTGTTCTCCAGCATCTGCCAGACAAATCCATATGTTTTGCTTTGTTTGTTTGTTTTTTTTTAGAACATAAAAAAGCTGTAAAACATGAGGACTTGCCCAACAGCTGGACCACAGTCTTTGCTGCAGCCTCCTCCTAATTCCATATTTGTGAATGTAGATGTAAAAGGACTCAAAGTCTCATGTTTTCTGACTTCAGATCTAGAAGAAACTATAGGATCAAAAATGGGTCGTTCTTTAAAAATCAAATCTGTTAAGGGCATTTTTTAATTCCAAACCACCATCACACTACATTTGACTTTCCCCTACCAAGAAAAAAAATAAAGTATTCAAGAAATTTGCTATGGCCCTTAATCTGTAAGTCCGGGTCCTGTGTGTCTTAGAGGATCGATGTTGTACTGATCTTCCACTGCTGTTCTTTGGATGTCCAGAACAAATCCCCTGACTGACTGACCTTTTCTGCTCCTCTGAAAGCTTAATTCTCTGTTGTGCTGGCATCAGATAGGATGCTTTGTCCAGTCATTCATTCATTCAGTAATATTTATTCAGTATCGACTGTGCACTAGACGTTGCTGTAGACCTGCTCCCCTACCAGGAAGTCACTCACCATGTGTATCTATTGAGCCCTTGAAACAAGGGTGGTTTGGACTTAGATAAGCTCTAAATGCTAGATATACATTGCATTTTACAGACATAGTACACAAAATGGCACTAAATTGTTGAATTAATATTTTACATTGATTATCATTTAAGATGTAAATTCATATAAACCTTGCTGAGAAAAAAATGAAAGCAGCAAATATGGCAGTAACTGACAGTGTCCACAAAGCATGTGTGTCTGTATGAGCTGGCCTGTCACTCACACAAGATGATGCCACATGGGTCTCTCAGGGCCAACACCCACCTCACCTAGTGCTGATCTAACTCTTCAGCTCATTTTTTGATTGACTTATTTATTTTCTTTTCGTTGAGTTGTATAAGTTCTTTGTAGACCGTGGATATAGGCCCTTTCTTGGATGTATGGTGTGCAAATATTTCCTACCCTTCACTAGTGTGTCTTTGTTTTAGTGGTAGTTTCTTCACTATGCAGAAGCCTTTCAGTTTGCTATAGTACAAGGGTTTATATTCTCTTTTGTTTCTTTTGCTGTTGGAGACAAATTGACAAGGAAATCGCTGAAGCCTATGCATGGAGTATTTTGCCTATGTGTTCTTCTATGTGGTTTATGGTTTCAGGTCTTACATCCAAGTCTTGAATTCATTTTGAATTAATTTTCATGTGTGATGTGAGATACTGATCTAGTTTCATTCTTCTTCTTAAACCCTGATCCTGTATTGAAATAGCTTCTCCACACATTACCTTCCATGTTATATTTATTAGATTCACCCAACATTTATTTATTTTGGGACTCATAACTAGATGACAATAAATTGAAATATTTTTCTCGGAATATATAGTGAACCTTCCTGGATCTTAATTTCTGGTAAGGGCAGAAACAGTAAAGAATAGCACCAAGTCATGGAGGTTAATAGAGACTGGTAAGTGATATGGAACACAGAAGAAGTTGAGCAGGTTAAGTGGACTTGGGTGCAGGCTGGGATGTGGGTTGTGGGATGACCTCAGGTGGCAGGGTGAGTCTCCTTGAGAAGATAGTATTTGAGCAAAGGCTCAAAGGAGGTGAGGAGTTGGCCACACAGATACCTGTGGGATGAGCGTTCCTGGCAGAGAGACACGTGGAGCAAAGATCTGAAGGCGGGAGCAACCCTGCTGTGTATGAGACAAAGAGGCCTGGGTAGAGGGAGCTGAGTGAGCTGGGGAGAGTGGTGGGAGAGGCAGTGGTAGATCTGCTAGGCCACTGTGAGGGTTTAGTATTTCTTTTGGGTGAAACAGGGAATACAGAGATATTTTTGAGCAAAGAAAAGACATATTTCAATTAAAAAGAATTCTTTAGGCTCCAGTGTTGATGAGGGGCCATGGAGGTGGCAGCATTGGGGGCAGTACAAAAGCACAGAGACTGCTCAAGAAGATGATGGAGTTGAGAGATAATGTTGTCTCAGACCTAGGTGGACCAGTGGAGCTGGGGAGAAGAAGTGGGATATGGAAATAACTTGAAGGTATAAACAGCAGAAATTTGAATCAATTAGTTATAGGGTGTGAAAGAGAGGAATACAGATTGAGCCCATAAATTTGACTTGAACATCTGGAAGGATAGCAATGATTTCAATGAAGTAGGAAAGACTGCAGGAAGAGCAATTTTTGGGGGGTATTCATCTGCAAGTCAATTTTCTCATTATAATATAATTAGCCTGAGCTAGTGGCTCCATCAGCAAGGACGTGAGGAATAAGGCATGTGTAGTTCAGTCTCCACTGGACTCTGGGGTGTTCTTGGCTCACCTCCTTATGTTAATGGCAAAGATCCAAGGTTTCTATAGCTGATGTCTATTAGTCTGACTCTATGAAATCTTGAGGCCCTGCATATACTCTCCCGTTATTACCGATTTTATGCTTAAAATTTCTTGTAACTAAGATTTGTTCCTTTCTCCCGCCGTGATAGTTTCTTTAGAATTTATTATTCAACCTACCTCTTATATTTTTCCAAATAGCTTCCTTGTTTTCAAGGAACCCTCTTCCTTTTTATTTCCCATGTTATTATCATCTTAGTAAAAGTTAGAAGTTACTTTTCCAGCCCCTTCCCTGCCCCCCTCAGTATCCATCCAATAAATCCCCCTTTCTTAAGACTATCAAAGTTGTCTTTCATGATTACCAGGAAGAACCTGAGATATCTTTACTTAAATGAGATAAGGTATAAAATTTAACTTGCTAACATTCAAATACCATGCTACAAAGGTAGTTGTATGCTTACTTTGGAAAGACAGTATATTACATGCTGTTTTATGTGCATTGACCCTCGGAAGCATCAATCCTATGACTTCGTGAGCAAATATTATTGAAGAGCTCAATGTGATGGCCCCTGGCGAGCTCCCTAAGCTGAGTGTTCGTTGCTCACACTATTTACACTCAATTGAGTTCAGGAGCTTAGTTGATTCTGCAAAGATAGGTCTGAAGGGGATTCTGCCTGGAATAATCCCTCAGTCACTATTGGCATATATTCAGTTATTTCATGGCCTTCAGCTTTGTTGTTGAACTGATTTATTCTTTTCATCTTAACTTAGATTTGTTTTTAGTGGTCCCGTATCAAGTGATTCAATGCAGTGGATACAGCAGTGCTATCAATCCTAAGGAGAAAATGCTTCTATTCCCTTCATTCCTTTTAGACTCGGAGTCTATTAAATGTTTAGATTCTGGGTTTAATTCTGAGTTATGACTGTTTATCTTCTGGGTCCAGTGGAACCCCTTACTTTAAAAAGTATTTCAGGCCATGTAACATTTAACTAAACAGAAGTAAGCAAAGGAGTTAGTGAAAAACAAATATGGTAGAGATTTTAATAAGAATTTAAACAACATTTCCCTTATCAAAATACAATACTTTTGAATACTTTAATGATTTATATTTTTTTTGCAGAGAGAATAGCCCTCTTTTTTCCTTCCTAATCATGAAAAAATATTTTTTGATTCTAAACACCAGTGAGAATATTTCAATGATTTTTTTCATTTATAATCTATTTCTCTCCAGTTATTTTTGTACACCGAAGTACTTTAGTACTTTTATGAATTGTGTCAAGTAAATTGCTGCACACATGAAAGAGGATAGGATACCTAACTCTTTCGCAAAACAGTGTGGTCCAGGGGCTTGTGAATTATCGTAAAATGAAGTCTTTCCATTATGTGATGAACTCAACAAGAACCCTGCATTTTCTTATTGTCAGACAGTGTTCTGAGCACTTCAGGTATATTACCCCACTTCATCATGGAGTCTGCATAGCAGCCTATGGAGCAGGTACTCTCAGCAGCCCATGTTATCAAAGAGGAAGCTTGGGGACACAGAGGCTCTGTAACTTGTCCAGGACCACGGAGCTAGTGAGCGGCAGATACACACCTAGACAGTCTCCTCTCAGTCTGTGTTACACCCTCGATAGGGATGATTAGCCTGAGCAGATGCCCATGGATGTGGTGAAACTGCAAATGCCAGTATTTAAAGTAGAGGACAGGCCTTCAGAGAGGGCTGTGCAGACCAGAGCTGCTCACCCTCCGTCACAGCACTTAGCTGGGCCAGCTCCTAGCCTACAGGGAGCTTCCCTGCGATCCGCTGTCCCATGCTATTTCCTGTAATGGGACTCGGACACCGTTGGAAGTACTGATTCGCTCTGCCAGTGTCAGCCCTCAGTTCACCATCAGTTTTGGATCCAGCATTAGTTCTTGAATTTATTTTTGGTCAGTGATTAGTAAAGATCGACATTTTATGAAGTTTATCCTTCTCAGAGATTTATTCTGTACAGAACAAGGAGAAAAGCCAACAAAAAGAGGAGATATTTAGGAGGGAAAGGGGTAGTAGATCTACTTCTGTCACAGAGCAGGAAGGCAGGGATGAGGGATGTCCAAATGGAAGCATTACTTTGATTAGTTCGTGTTTCACTCGTCTGTTCAACAGGTACTCACTGATCTCCGAATATTTACTCACATTTGTTCAGCGCAGAATAAAGCAGAGTATTTTGGACATGGATCCCAAGCTCCATGGAGCGTACAGGGAGGGAAATACAGACTTGAAACCCAGTAATGACCACTGTGTTACACGCTCTGAAAAGAGAGCAGGTTTCTGCATCTCCTTCCAGAAATTCCTTTCCTCTGCTCTTCCTTAAGCATCTGTGAAGGCCAGCTCGCTCTCTTGTGGCCTCTTACGTTTTCCTCTTGGAGGGGTCTCATTTAAATCCTTCACTTAATGTACATGGTTGTTTTCCAAATAGAGGACTCTTGCTCTCTCCCCTGAAGTTTAGACTGCTCTGCCTGTCTTTACCCACTGAGATCTCCTTGGCATTTCCAGTTCAGCCTCACTGAAAGTGAACTCATTATTTTCTTCCTCAAAAGTGTTTTTTCTTCATGTTTTCCTGATAGTAACAAATGACAGTGTGACCCACCCACTTCCCAAGTGAAAAGCCTGGAAGTTCCCAAACATGCCTCTATCTTCTTCATTTCATCTCTAACTACTACATTGTTCCATGTTCCATTTTGTCTTATTCCAGCTCCTTAGCTTTTTGCCTGTGTTACTGCAGTTACCTTTTGTGCTAAATTGTATCAGCATGGGATGGAGTTCCTGATTTACTTATGTTTCTAGTTTTGTTGCTTTTGATCAGAGACTGTCAGCTTTACTGTTCTTGAAATTTATTAAAGTTTTCTTTGTGATATAATATAGTTATTTTTTGGCAATTTCTTATTAGCGTTGAAAAAAAGTACATTGTTTGGCTTTTAGGATTTAATGATAGATGCCTATCAATTAAACAATAGTTATATTACTTGAATAATTATATTATTTAATTCTTAATCTATAGTTGTTTTGTCCACTTGATCTTCTGTAGATAAAAAGAGGTAAAGTGAAATTCTCCCTGTCAACAGTTAGCCTATTCTTGTATTGATTGCATATTACTAAATTACCACTGTCAATGCTTGTTGAGACTTCTTGCAATTTCTTTATCTTTTGCTTCTTTCAAGTATGGATCAGTATCTTATAAGATAGCTTACCATGAAATCTTCATAGCAATTAGATATTAAATCAAATGCAAACCAAACAGATACCTCCTTCTAAACTGAAACTAAATGCATTTTCTGTTGAATTTCTCCTCAGCTAGGGCCCCAGAATATGACCACATAATGCCAGCTAGTATGGGAAATGTGGTGAAGGGTCAGTGAGTGCTGATTGGGACAGTAGTTTTAACTCATTGATGTTAAATATCTCACTTTTTCAAGTAAAAAATATTATGGCCCTGTAGTCACGTTACTAGAATCCTCTCAGCAAGTTGATCTTCTGTCAGTGAAGGGCTTTGAAGCTTAGCTTTCATTATCTTCACAGAAAACATTTACCTCTGCTAATGGAAATCTGTGTTTTTAGAATGAGATGAGGTCAAATTATAAAAGGGGTCAAGTAGCATGGAGATTGAATGTCAGTCCATTTGTTTCAGCAGTTAAGAGCCCACTGCTGAAAAACGACAGCTCTCCATATTTCAGTATTCACGAAGATTTGATGGGGTGCAAGAATGGGGAGCTTATCAGTGGAGGTGCACGCATGATGGGCTTAAATGGATGAATCCTGGAAACATCCTCTGTCTCTGGAGTTTAGTTTGTTTTTCCTTACCCAAGACCCATATGTAAAATTCTCCTTAGTCCACAAAGTATCAGTCAATAAATTGTATCTAGAATTATAAAATTGTAACCATTTTTTTCAGTGGTTATGTATATGCTCATTTAAGTTTTAAATAAAGGAGAGCAGGACCCAGATGGACACATTTGGCGGCTGGTAGAAGCCACCCTGGGTGTTGTCAGGGACAGAGCTCAGCTCCACGCTGCCAGCCTGGCCTCTGTGCTGCCAGTTCTGGACCCGCAGGGGGAAGCCAGGGTGCAGCTCCACGGATGCCTGGAAGGCCTGGACTGCACTTCCAGAAAGCTTGATTATAAGGGGGAATGAGAGAAAGGGCCTCCAACTCGCAGGGTAGTAGGGACAGATTCCTAACAGGGAAGGAAAGAGGCAAACTCGTGTGGAAGAAATAGGCCCGAGAGGAGATGTCCTGCTAGAGCACTGGTGCAGAGAGGTGGTGGGAGAGGAGAGAATAAACCAAAGTCCAGAAAGTTGGAGTTGAAGGTCGCTGTCACTTGTATCTCTACTGATTGTCTATTCATCTGTTGTTAGGTCTTCTAGGGGAGTTGGCTCCTTCGTTGTCATGAAGTGCTCCTTTTTATCCCAGTTCTATTCTTTGTTGTGAAGTAGGTTTTGTTCGATGCTAATAAAGCCATTCCAGTCTTCTTATGAGTAGTGTTTATATTGTATATCCCTTTCCATTCTTTTATTTTCAGACCTGATGTAACTTTATGTTTGTGTATCTCTCTATATCATATCTCTCTGTACACACACACACACACACATACACACACAGGTATATTTATATTTCAGATATTTGGACAGTGTGCTGCTGAGTCTTGCTTTTTTATCCACTGACAACCCTTGCCTTTTAATTGGAGGATTTAGATTATTTAGATTTAATGTCATTATTGATAATATTTGGTTAAAATCAGTCATCCACCATTTGTTTTCTATTTGTTCCATCTCCATATGTTCTTTATTACTTTCCCCTCTTTTTCTGACTTTATTTTAAAATATTTTTAACATTCCATTTTTTAATTTGATTTATGTACTTACTTCACTCCCATTAATATTATACAGCCTATATCTTTAACTTCTAGCTATTGCTCTAGGGTTTATAGTATGCATTTTCACCGTAGTACAGTTTATCTTCAGAAATGCTAAGTCAATTTATATATGATATAGGAAGCTTATAACAGACAATTTTATTTCTCCTTTTGTCCTTTGTGCTATTGTTCTAATTTATTTCTATACGTATTATGAACCACACTATGCATTGTTATTACTTTTCCATGAAACAGTTTACTTTTAGAAATTTTAGAAATAAGAAAAATACCTTTATATTTACCTACACATTTATCAGTTTTGGCTTCCTTTATTCATTTGTGGAGATCCAGGTTTCCATTTGATATACTTTCCTTCTACCTACTTCCATTGACAGCCACTTGCAGTAAAAGTTAACTTGCAACAAACTCTCTCAAATTCTGTTTGTTTTTTGCAGAGTGCAGAATTCCAGGTTGGTCTCTACCTCCCCACTACCCCTGACCTGTACTTTAAAGCTGCCAGTCTGTTGTCTTCTAGCTTGCAATGTTTACAAGAAGGTTGTAGTAATTATTATTATTTTTTTTTTCTGGCTAGGTAATGTGCCTTCTTGATTTTTTTTCCTGTCCCTCTTTGTGTAATTCAGTCACCAATTAGAGGTTGAATATTTGATCAAGTCCCTCAGGTAACTACAGGTCTTTTCTTTTTTCTTTTTTTTTTTTTTTTTTTTTTTTTTTAGTTATTCTCTTTATATTTCATAGGCATAATTTCTATTGTTGTATAGTTGGATTCATTCACATTTTGTTGAGCTGTTGTTTTTTTTAAAGATGGTTGGACTTCGTTTCGGCACGGTGTGGTGGTACTCATGGATTAGGTGGACTGTTTTAAGGTTTCTTTTCATACGTTTCGGGGAAAACATAAAGTAATCTTTATTCTAGGGCTAGTTAAACCCCCTCTGCTGCGGTATTACCTCCTGGGAGGACCCCTAGTTATTTTCCTGTGTATATAATAAAATATGGAAATCTTCATGATGATTTTCAGTTATGTTCTCTCAGGAATGTTTTATAAGTGCATTGTCATATTCTCTTCCCATAATAATGGCATTTTATTCTAGATATGCATTTTTTAATCCAGCCAAAATCTCAAGGAACACTTTGCACACCTCCACAATTTTACCCTTTCTTTTTTACTTGACCCCATAAATTCTCGGCATTTTAGTTTCTCTGAACTCTGATTTCTGCTTCATCAATTCAGCAGACCTCTATTTGCATTTTGCTTCCTTGACTAAAACCTGAAAATTGTACTCAGCCAAAATCTGGGGCACTTTTAGGATGACCTCATTTGTTTCCCTTTCCTAGGGGATCACAGTCCTGCATTGTTGTCCCTGTTTGAAATTTTATTTCTAATGGGTATGCTGGAAATTGGAGAGAGGAAAACAGGAGCAGAGAACGTATTTAAAGAAATAATAGCTGAGAACTTCCCCAGCCTGGGAAAGGAACTAAATATACAAGTTCATGAAGCCAATAGAACATTATCTAAGAGGAAGAAGACCTACACCAGACATAGTATAGTAATCCAGTCAAAAGTAAAGGATAAAGAAAGTATACTAAAGGCAGCAAGGGCAAAAAATACATATTACCTATAAAGATACCATCAAGCAGTCATCAGATTTCTCAGTAGAAGCCCTTTGGGCCAGGGGAGAGTGGAATAACATACTATAAATACTGAAAGATTAAGAACTACCAACTGAGAATACTCTATGAAGGAGAAATCAGGGTTTTCCTGCATAAACAAGAAGGAGTTTACAGTTACTAGACCTGCCTTACAGGAGAGGGTGAAAGGAGCTCTTTTTTCTAAAACAAAAAGACAAAGCATACAAAACTTTGAGTCAAGTAATACATATACAAAATTAGACAGTTGTGACTCTATTTCAGAGTAGTGTTCTCAGTAATTATGGCATAAAGTTTAAAGGGAAAGATGCATTAAAATAACTATAGAGGGCCTCCCCTGGTGACGCAGGCAGTTGAGCGCAGTGCTGTGAAGCTGTCCGCAGCCTCCGCAGTGCAGATTCGATCCTGGCCGGCTGGCGAGGGTCCCACATGGTGGGGCAGACCTCTCCTGTCTCACCCGCTGCTCCCCTCAGCAGTGTATTTCGTCAGTCTGCCTATTCTGTTCCCGGCTCTGTTTCTGGTGAATCTTCTCACCCTCCCGCGCATCTGGCCATTACCCTGGTTCTTGTATAAATAAATAAAATAAATCTTTAAAAAAATAACTATAGATACTTTAATCTGTAAGCAGTATAAAAAGGGATAATTTATCACAAGAAAAACATGATAGGGGAGGACAAAAATGCTGGAACCTGTGTAGACCAAGGAGATAAGACAGTATTAGCATAAAAATGATTATTTTAGCTGTGAGACATTTATGCAGACCTCATGGCAACCACAAAAGAAAAAGCTAGAACAGAGATACAAAGAATTAAAAAAGAAAAGCACTATATAAAACTACATAAATAAAATGGCAGATAGAAACACAAGGTAAAGAAAAAATAGAAATATAGAACAACCAGAAAGCAGGAGATAAAATAGCAGCAGAAAGACCCCATAATCTAACATCAAGGTAGAGAGTACACGTGGTTTTGATGCCCTTAGAGGCCACTGCTTTGACATTTTTTACTGATCTCTTCAGATATTTCTAATGACCTGCCAATATTCCTCGCTGTCCATCGGTAATATAGGTATCTGCCAGTAGTTAAGTCGATAGCATACCTTTATAGGTAAATGTTCTTATAAATATTTGAAGAGCTTCCTGTATAACTCAGAATATATCCTGCTATTAAACATAGCACCGTACAGCAGTTGCAGTTGGTTGGGATCCTGTATTTCCAACTGAACTTTCTTCCTTCAGCACATCTTAGCTTCAAGTCAGCAGTGGCTTACTTATGATCTGCCTGGCCCACCTGTGTGGAATGTTCGGGTCTATCCATGGTTGGCCCGTGTCATTTTTTTACTTTTTCATCCCTGGAGGTGTCGGTCGCTACCGTTTTTCAGAGCTGTCCTCTTCAGATGGACCATCATTTTCCTAGAGCGTCATTATCATGACTCCCCATTCTTGCCGTTAATGCTCACTTCATTCGGCCCGTGGTCCTCATCTGCTCGGCCCTTTCTGTTATATGTGAAAGAGAGACCTAGAGGTAAGGACAGGGAGATGCTGTGACAGCACAGAGAAGTAGCCTTAGACAGATTTACGCCTGGTTTGTATTGTTTTCATTTCCGGTTATAGACCTAAGAACTGGAGGGTTCTTAGAGAGGAAAGAACAAGCAGTTATAGTCATCTTAATCCAGTGCTCATGAAGTGACATGGAGTAAGGGGAAAAACCATCTTCCTCAGCTACAGGGAGTAGAAAAAAGATGCTATCAGAAGGAATTTGGTAAAAGACAACTCTATGGAAAAAGAGACGGGAGGGTGAATTTCTCCTCCTCCATCAACCAGAGGCTGCTTCCTTAATTTAATCCTTCTCCAGGGCAAGCTGTTGGTTCAGACAAAACCCTGTTGCCACAGCTAGTGATTCAGAACAGATAAAAAAAAACCAGGCAGTATATAGATCCCGTCTGATAGCCATGAATGGGAAATACGTTGAAGGAAAGCATGTGAAATATATTACTAGGTTATTTTATTTTACATTTACCCTGCAACAAGAAGAAACCAGGAAGGCTCAGAAGACATTTTGTTCTGAGATTGCTCATTTCTTCTCCATTTATTTGCTTTTCCTTGGAGCACGCGGCCGCTCCGCCTTGGGAAACACATTGTTTGGAGAAGCAGTGCTCCAGGTTGGTCCATCTGCTGGAGAACTTGTTCCCTTTTTTCAAAAAAGCCTTGCCTGTGTGTTATGACATCATTCCTTATAAAGGTAGAGATAGATTATTGTGCACATATAATATAATGAATTTATATGAGATATACTGACTATCCCATGAGTGAAGGAACAAGACATAATTTGGAGTTGGAGCCTAGAGTGATTTATGAAGGTCGTTGTCTTACAAGCTCAGATGCTTTCCATATGGCGTTGGAGAAACCCCCTCATGTAATGTATGTAGAAAACATATGTAGCAAATTAGTTTCACTTACATTTTTTTCCCCTAAATATGTTTTGGTTTAAAAATGACAGTGTCTTTTGTTTATCTGGTCTGTAAAATACCACACTCTTTTTTTTTTCCTTCTTTCGAAGAGAGGGGTTATTTGTTAATAGGAACAGAGAGTTTCTAAATGAGACAGACAGAATCGAGTGTGAGCCGCCACGACACTGGGCCTCGCTGTGCCTTGGGTGCCGGGGTCTTGCATCTCATTGGATTTATGGCTTAACTTCTGTATCACGCGTAACTGGAGTGCACTCCGCAGTGTGACCTTGTCTAGGAAGAGGAAAAATGGATTGTTCATTTTCCAGCTGTAGTGTATTAGATTTCCATCTAATTGCATTTTCAAATAAATGTGAAGATGCAACTATTTCACTTAAAAGGAAATTGCTCTACTTAAAGAAAAATGGAGAGTGGATTAGAAGTAATATTCAAGATTGAAAGTATTTTATATCTAAAATAATGAGCTTTTGTTTGCCCCAAGCAGCAGTCCCATCAGTGGATTCTTTCTCTGCATCGTCGTTTTACTTGTGAAGACTTAAAGTATCCATGCCCTCAGCCTCTAGCCCAGTGTTTATAAATCTTGAGGATCTGCTTGACTTTACACAAGTCCCCCCACTGGAACCTATAGCATGCATATTCCATTTTAACACTGAAAATCTTGGGTGGTTTTCCAAATCTAATTTAATTTTTTTTGAAAAAATTTGCAACACACTGAAAAATTTGGAAAGTCACTGGGATGTGACAAAACCAAGACTGGAAATCATTGTAGTTTTAACCCCAAAGCAACAGACTACCTAAACATTTTTGTTGGAGAAGAGTTTCTTGCGATATTAAACACATGTCTGGCTGGATTTATGCAGTTGATTTGTAGCTCATTTATGGTATCTATCAAAACAGAAATATTCAATGGAATTGTAGGATTTTCACAGTTGTACAGTCTCCAAGTCACACATGACAACAGTGTAATTGTCTGAGAAGATAAAAGTAAAAGCTGGAAAGTGTATGGCTTTCTTCTTAGTTGGGACAGAGCAGAGTATCTAGAAAATCATTAACAATGCTGAGGGGGAAATTGGGATTAGAACACAGAGCTTTTGTTTTTCCATCTCCAGATTGAATTTAAGACAAAGATGTGTACGCACGTGCTTGGGATTGTGTGTATGAGATAATGTTAGAGCATCGCTAGGTGGCCAGCGTGTGTCAGTCCCTCTCAGCAAACTTCCAGTGTCACCAAAGCTGCCGTTGTGCTTTCGTTCCTAGGAAGCTCTTGGGGTCTGAACACCCGGCTGTAGGAGCTTGTTGACTTACTTCTAGAGAAGGAAAGAATTGTTCCAGAGGAACTTTGGCAATTGTTTTGACAACTCGCTTCCTAGATAATGCCTTCCTGTGGATTAAAGAAAGGGTGCTGGTCTTTGAAACTGTCAATTTAGCTCTTTCAGAATCACTGTGATTCATCTGCTGTAATGAAATTCTCCCTGCATGGAAGCAGGCAAATTTTGATCTCAGCATAAATCTTCCCTGTTCCTCCATTCTCCTCTCAGACAGCGCATGCAGCAGTGCACCGTGCCGTGGCAGGGTCCCTTGCAGCCATGGCCCTGAGAATGTGGGTGCGAGGCAGTGGCACAGTAGCGGGCCCTCTGGCCATCCTTCTCCTTGTTCCCCAAGTTCTGGCTGTGTGTGCCACCTTGCTTAGCAGGTTTGCATAGGACCTGAGTTGGCCTTGCAGACAGAAGAAGGCTCCAACTCTGTGATGCCGGAACATCTGCTGGAGTCAGGAGAGGCTGTGGAGACCGGCTCCTCAGCAGGCAGGTCAGTGAGCGAGTCAGCCGAGCTATCATCAGCCAGATTCACGACCGCTGCCCCGCTGGGAACTGCTAATGCATCTCGGTGGACGGGGGATTGGGTACTCAGCCAAAGAGCTAATTTCCTCCTGTCTTGGGGTGGGGGTGGCGAAGAGAATGGGGAAGCGGGGGAAATGTGCAGAGCCATTTCTGGGGATCTGTTTGAGTTGCGCACAGCACAGTTTGCGAAGCCACATAACCCAGCCAGACAATCACCACGACCAACACAAAGCAGAGCCAGAGGCTTTCCCTGATGGTCCCAGCGCTCCGGGGCGTGAAGGGAGGATGTCGCCTAGCAGGCCAGCCACCCGCTGACTGTGCTCACGCTAGAGAAGCTGGTGTCCGCTCCCGTGGTGCATCACAAGTGCTTTTCCCATCACTAATCCACAAATTAATAAAAAGTGATAAAACAGCCATTGGAAACAAACTGATGTCATGTCTAGGACCTCCTCAACATCACTGCTTAATCCCAGAGGTCTGTCTTAGTGCTTAAGCTAGTTTACACGTGTGGGCCACTGGCACTGGCAGGCAGAGTACTGGGTAGAAAACACGCCATGCGTGGCTCTTGGCCTGGATGTTCTTCTCCAGTGAAGACACAAGGTAACTTCCTTTTGGTGAGTAGCTGGAGCAGGTGAGCTACAAGCTGTGAATGGAAAATGACTGAAATTAGATTTTCTTAAGTGATTTTGAAGATGCAGTGATTTGCTTATGTGCCTGGAGGATAAACTGTGGTCTCCATTTGTCAGCGCTCTCCTAGTTTCTGCCCTGCCGCTAGGTGATGAGAGTCTGATTGGGCACCACTCTCGCCCCTGAGCCTGAGTGTGTTTCAGACCTTCTAATTTACATGGGGAGAGCCCTTTCTGTGCGGGTCATTGAAAGAGAGAGTATGTGGAACGTGCTAGCACCCACTGCTGATGTGGGGATCTTCCTGCCTTTTTTCAGCCAACTGGTGCCCCCCCCCCACCATTTTTGGATAATTCCGTGATGGCAAATACATCTCCTGGTGGTAAAATAGTGATGGCTGGAAAGAAACAGGGACTGGAATGTTAATCATTCCCCAAGAAGAATTATGTGTGGAGGCATAATGGGAGGCTATGATATTGCTGGGGAATCTGCCAACTTTCAACTAAAAAGTTCTCCAAATTATTACCTGTGGTAATTGGTGGGTTGCTATTTTATCCTTAAAATTACTTCTTGTGTGTGTATTTCCTTGTACTATTATGTCATAGTAACCCTGGGAAAGCTCAGCTGTGCTGGGCTCAGAGATCTTTTTTCTGTCCACCAGGTCCCTTAGCCCTGCTTGCTAAGTGGGGACCTGCTGTGGTGTGTGTGCACAAACACACCTGCTGTCCACACAGCGCGCTTATGGCAGGCTTCCTGGTGGCCATGACAATTATTATTATTATTATTACAGTGGTTGGTCACTCTCTTGATATTCCCTTTAACAGGAACTTATTTTCTCAAATCACAGATATTTTCCAAAGCTGGCCTTTATTGCTCACTTAGATTAAAAACGGCCTTTGGGGCCGTGTTTGAAAATAAGACTGAGTTCATTTTTTTAGGAGACTCATTTTCTCTGACCCTAACAGCTGGCTTTGTTTCTTTTGAGTACAAAACTTTGAAGAGTAGGTTCCTTTTCAGTTGCTGTATGTTCAGATTTTTTAGAACTGTTCATTAAACATATCAATTTTTCCATCCCTTTCAACACTAGAAAGCAAAACAAGTTGATATCACTTCAGAAGCAAGTAGTCCACAGGGGTCATGCAGTGATAAAGCTCCTTCTGGATATTATTTACATTTTGAGGGTCTCATCATTGTATGTATTCTGTAGGTCTATTCAGACACCTTCGGGGGAGCAAAGCTTGTTATATAGAAACCCAAATACTTTTTTTGTAGCTTTGAGTCCCCTAGCTCTGAAGAATATTTTATGAAAGTGGTCTAAGCTCCATGTTGGAGTTCTTACACTAGTCTATCAGGCTATAAATCAAACATTCTGTTGTATAATACAGAAAATATTTAACTTACTCTTTTTAAAATATATAAATACATAAACTTATAAACTTATACCAAAATATAATATGAATGCGCTCCCTCACAGCATGTTATTGCTAACTATTTAATTAAACATTGTGGTGCTTGAAATGTTTGTACTCTCAGCATTTCAAAGCATCTCATTGCCAATATTTGCTACTAATTAAACATTCCTTGAGGGACAAATACTGGTCTAGGATTTGCCTCAGAAATCCTCCCAGAGCATTCTAGGAAACCAGGCACCATTATCCATTAAAAGGCTCCAGACTCATTGACAGTTATTTACCGTGTGGTCATGGGGATGTCATTTTATATGCCATATTCAGTTATTTATAAATATAGTGGATTTTCCTTTTTTTTTTTTTGCCACAGACCCCTTAGCCTGTGCACTTCAGGCTCATCACTCATTTGCTTTGTTCTGTTCAAGGAAAATGTAGAAAAAGAGCACACACCAGAGCATGAGAGTGTTTCTGTCAGTGACCTTTCTCAGTAGTTATTTCTGAAGTTTCTTAAGAATGGAAGATAACCCATGGAGGACTCCTGGACAAGAGGCTGCTTTTGAAAGTTCAGTTGCACTTGCAAGTTACAAATTTAAGCTGCTGAAGTGGTCTAGAATTCCTCGTGTCATGTTTGTTGAGGTCAGAGACCTCGTCAAGTCAGGTGGGCACCGTTTCCCATATCCTTTCCTGAAGGGCATGTCCATCCCGGAGCGCGAAAACACCACATTCCTGCCTGGGCCCTGTGAGGATGAAGCGAAGGCTGCTTTCCAGAGGGTTGTCTCTGATGAGTTCCTCAGCAATCTCCCATGTAGTCTGAAATTTTCTGTGTGTCTTGGGAGCACCTCACTTGGTGTCTGGTTGGTGGCGTGACTTAATGAGAACAAGGGGTTGCGTGGGTTGTGTGGTTCATCAGAGTAGCGTAGCCTCCTGGAACCATAATACCTTGTTAGTCTTCTTGGTAACGGGCCTCTTTGCGGCTCTGACAGCCTGAGCGGTAATTGCTGTTGTAGCTAATAGAGTACTGGCGGACTCGGCGGCTTCGCGCCGTCTCTGGTGGTGTTGTCGCTGCCCTAGCTGACAGGAAGTGTTCCGGTGATCTCAGGTGGCGTCCTGTGCATGAGCAGATCTTGGGGTCCTCTGTGTGAATTGAGACATTCCTTGAAATGGCTCCTAAACCCCTGAGTAGAAAAGGTTTCCCAAGAGTCCATGCTACGTCAGTTACAGGCAGGTATAGTTATGCTCGCCATTGTCTTCCATTTCACTCAGACTGAAGCCCAGCTACCTCCTTAGACTCTTCTCCTTCTTGCTCACGAAGCTCTCACCACACTGGCCTTTCTATTCCTCTGTTAAACCTCAGAGCTTCATGCGTCTCCCATGACTTGGAACCCGGGGGTTCCTCTGCGCGGACAGCTTTCCTCCCTTCCTTCTCCCCTGCGGATCTCCTCATAGCTGGCTAATTCCTGTTATTCTGGCCTCTGCTCCAATAGCAGTGTTCTCAGGCAGCCACTTCAACCCTCCTCTCTCAACCATGCTTTCTCTTTCACAGGACTCTGCTCTATTTTTCATATATGTACTCACGACCCGCTTTCGTGATCCTTTGTAGAGTGTAGCAAGCTGCCTTAGGGCAGAAACCTTTCTTATTTTATTCAAAACTGGGTACCCAGGCATCTGGAAGTGTCTAATGTGGCACTTCATAATTTCTTACAGTGTGGACAAATGGATCAATGCCAGTATTTTCATTAAGAAAATGCAACTAGGGCCTCCCCGGTGGTGCAGCGGTTGAGCACTGGGCTTCAAAGCTGCCTGCAGCCTCTGCAACGCCAGTTCAACCCCCAGGCGCCGGCGAGGGTCCCACATGGCACACAGACCTTTCCTGTAGCGCCCTCTGCTCCCCTCAGCAGTGTACTTTGTCAGTCTGCCTGTTCTGCTCCCCGCTCCGGCTCTGGTGAATTCTCTCACCCACCGCGCTTCTGAGTGTACCCAGTGCTTGTATAAATAAATAAATAAAACTTAAAAAAATGTGCTTTTAAAAAAAAAAAGAAAATGCAACTAAATCACATACAATACAATTATACTTATTCCTCTTTTGTCAAAGTGTTTTAAATTTAAGCCAGCCTTTAGAGCAAAAGTTGTCTTAGTGATATATTATTTTGTTACAGATCACCCCAAAATTTGGTGGCATAAAAGAACAGTTTATTACTCCTTACCATTCTTTGAGGTGTGAAGGCTTAGTTGGAGGGGTCTTCTGCTGGGATTTTGGAGGGGGTGGGGCTGGAACATCAAAGCTGGTGTCAGGAGTTTCCAGTCTATTCAGGATGTTGGATTCCTCCATAATAACCATCTTTTAGGAGTGTGGTCAGGCAGACACAAGCATAAGCCACGATCTGAAATGCAGGGTCCCTGCAGGCACACCCACTGGGCCGATAGCTCGCAGAGCCCCCTGGATTCCCGAGGAGGAGGTGAGAAAAGTGGTGACATCCATGCCTCATCACAGGGTGATTGTTTCCTGAAAGAGATGAAAAGGCAGCTCCTTCCTGCATGTCCACGGCCTTTGGGAAATATGCTGGACATGGGGCAGAAGGGGCCTGAGCGTCTGTGGGGAAGTGCAGCGTGAAGGGACTGGGCTTGGCGTGAAGGGACTTGGTCTTCCATTCGGGGTCAGTATGTCTTGGAGTCTTGACAGACACTGAGCAGAGTCTCTCCTTTGCCTTTCTTGGCTCAAAGGAATAGCCGCCTCGGCCGGGAGTGAGCTTGTACTGTGAACTTTCACAGCATATTGTGAAAAATGGAGACTAATCCACTCTTCCATTCTGGGGACACCAAGGATTTGGATATCTTTATTGGATTTTAGTTAATCTTTATTTTTGTCTCTTTAGTGTGAGCAAGTGTCCATTGTGGTGAGAGTATAATCGACCCCGGTGGTTCGCTGCCATGCGTGTTGTTACTCCCTGGCGTCAGCAAGGTCTCCCACTTCGTGTTCCCAAAGCAGCTGCTCAGTTCTTCTCACTTGCCGTGGTCCAGGTGCGGAGGACGGTGTGAGGACAGGAAGGCAGGTTGCCAGGGGAGGGCAGGGAGGGACAGGGACCCAGGCTGACCACCAAACACATGAAAATCACAGCTTGTGTCTGACATTCCAGAAAAGCTGCATCTGCTCCCCTGATAGCTGCTTTTATTGAGTCACCCAAAGGATCTGTTCTTCTTCCTTGGCTTCCACCCCCACCGGTTCCCGATCTTCTGTCTCTGCCACTTCATACCTGGTACTCATTTCCAAGTATCCAGTGGACGCCTCTGCTGGCCATATGCTGAAGGAACCTGTTCTGCCCCCTCAGGAAATTCGGAGGCATTAACATTTGTTTTATTTTAGTTTTTCACCAGTTAAAAGATTTGGTTAAATAATAGATACTATATATTTTTTATGTCCTGACTCTAATATTTTAATTAGTAGGCCCATTGTACTTTATTTAAAGTTGCATATTCAACAGTACTTCCCAGTTCAGAACTGTGTGGGGTGGAGGCAGAACAATAAATACTGGATACTGGTACTGGGCGATTGCCTGGTTAAAGGCCACACCTTTCTCCTCTTCTTTTTAAGGGTGTGGCTGCTCTTAGGTCTGTGGCAATCACTTTCAGCCATGACAAGGTGAAACAAAAGACTCGCAGCTCTGTTCCCCTGACACCCTTGAAAGCTCAAAGCAGGAACAGCCGTTGTGTACGTAATAACTGGCCCATGGAGTGAAATCCTAACTGCTGTAGGTTTGCTAAGGCAGTTTTGGAGACAGGTGTCATAAAACAAATCTGAGGGGAGGAATGGAGGCTATTTTAGGTGACAGACTATTTCTGAAGCAGCTTGAGTGAATTAAGTCTCATGCCGACCTTATTTGCTTGCTTTCTTGTCTTCGTGCCTTTCTCCTCTCTCAGTGTAGTGCCAGCTACCTTGAAGTAAACTGCCTTGGACGGAGGGCCACACCCTTAATTTGATTTTCTTCTAGTTGCTTCGTTCATTCAACAAAAACAATTTACTGGGATTTTTTTTTCCAACAAACAAAAAAAAAAAACCACTTCTTCCTGTGTCTAGGAAATAATTTTGGGTGTGGTTACTGGTACAGAACATAGAGTTGACTGGAAGCAAGATGATTCCCTTCAAAGACACAACCCGAATTTGGAATGCCTCTGAGTGATCGCAGCAGTGCAAAAAGGGGAGCACAAGATTCTTACGAGAGGATGTAGCTTCAGTGAGTGCAGCTTCTTCATGGAGGGCACGCCCCTCGGTGCTTACCTGGGATGGCTGTCCTCCAGGGCCCAGAGCTGGGTCACAAGGAAATCCCCCACAGGAAATGGAATCAGGATTAAATCAAGAGACTTTTCCATCTTGGCCAGGGGCAACACAGTGCCTGCTCAGTGGCAGCATGTGCCCCCTGCCCTCCCTATGATGAATGGGGCGTTGACTGCTCCACCCTATGATGAATGGGGCGTTGACTGCTCCACCATTTAATGTATTGAATGTTAAGTATACACTGTGAAACAGGGAGCAGAAAACACATCATTTTAGTCAACTGAACATAAAACGATAAGGAGTTACTACTTACAGATCTGATGTAGGGACTGAACATCACCTGAAAATTTGGATACTCCACCTTCAGAGAATTTTGGGTTGTACTTGGGGGAGGAGGTAGATGTGGTCAGCATGTGGGAGGAGGATCCAAAGGGATATTTGATGGACTGTAATGGAGATCAAGATACCAATTTTCCCTTGTCTTTTTGGATACAGAATAATCTACTATATATATATATATATATAGCAAGCTTATAATAATTAAAAATTAGAGTTCTCTCTTCCCACTGTATTCAGAAGTTGGGGCCATGTGATTGGACAGGGCATGGAGAGTGCTGCGTGAGTGGAAATGGAAATGATTTACACCAGTTCCAGGCTTGGCTTCTAACAATTGCTTATGCAATATGTTGCACCATCTTGAATCATCAGCTTACTGATGAGATGCTAGAAGTCATTGATTCCTAGGAGGCTCAGGGGGGTGGTGGAGGCACAGAATGGAAGAGGTCAGCTAAAGAATATGCCGTTCAAGTTGAGTGGCTGAGCAGTGTGACCGCGATGATACAATTTACTTCCCAAGTCAGGGTAATTGTAAGGTTAGAAGGAAGTGCTCATTGTGGTTAGGCCAGGGCAGCGCGCATGCACCGTGATGGCCCAGGGAGATGTGACGAATGGTGTCCTTTGTGGTGTAGGTGTCTTGAGTGAGGGGGGACCCATGAAAGAGTTCTGGGAAAGAGCCAAACAAGTGAAAGAGGCAACTAATGTCTGTCCAACAGAGGGTGTTTCACAGCCAAGAGAACACTCCAGACAGGAGCAGCCTTTTCCCCCTCCTACCCACCCTGACCCTGGAGGATCTAGAAGCAAAACACTGAGTAGGCAGAGAATACTGAAGAGAAAGGAAAGCATTAAAAAAAAAAAAAAAAAACAACGCTGAGTTCCACACTGTTGGTTTTCAAAATCCCAGATCAGGTCTGTCCTGTGGGGAAACAACAACTGTGGGTTGGATGAGTAAATGGAGTTTTTATTGGATTTTCAAAACTCTGGAAATAAGGTTCTTTTCACCATAAAATGGCTGGAAAAAATTATAGACTCTACTTGAAGAAATAACAGTAATAGTTATATTTATGTAATACTTTGTATGCTACAGTCCAAATACTATTCTTAGGTATTAGTTTCAATATATGTTAGCTTCATATATATTGTATCACTTAACTTATATGTGAACTAGAAGTCCCTGTGGAACTGGGACTGAGTGTCTAGTGACCTGGGTCTCCCGGGTCTGAGCGCTCCTCTCCTCTGTCTGCATCACCTCCTTCAGTTGAGCTGCCTCTACCGAGCACCATCAGAGGCAGTCGTGGAGAAGACACCACTGTCTGCTTTCACCTCATGGATGCCAAGCTGCTGAATTGAAGCGTGCACAAGAATATGGGGTGAGTCCCCAGAAGACACCTGGAGAGTAAAGTGGTGTTGGAAATGCTGATCTGTATCGTGCCCCCAGACTGTCAAAACCAAAGCGCAAAAGCATTGCTTCAGCCGTGGATACTGGTCCAAGCCTGAGCGTGGTCGGGTCTTGGTGCGAGTCCGCGTGGGTCTGCAGGAGCGGGACGGGTGATGGCGCTGCTGTGAGCGTGAAGGGCTGGAGGAGAACAGCCAGGGGCTTGAAGAGGATGGTGCTCCTGCAACCAAGAGCCATGCATGGCACAGACATGAAAAGAAACAGAAGGCAAATGATCATGAAGAGAGCATTTGTGCTGTTTATTAAAGTATACAAAGTCTGCTTTGTCGAAATCAACTTCCTGCCCATAGAATGGGAGTTTCTTTAACTTCAACTGCAAAATTAGAGTCAGGTTCAAAAGAAATTGCCGCTTGGTTCAGGTTCTACCAGACGACGCTGGGTCTGGCAGGCCCCTGGCAGACCCCACCCAGCGAATGTAACCAGCCCCGGAGAGTGGGGTTCTCGTGTTGTCACAGGATGTAGGGGTAGCTGAGGCTCTCCCTGATGGGACAAACACATCAAATGGATCAAATCAAGACCTCCTTTTTTGCAGGGAAATAAACTCAGTATCACAAGTCTGGGTCAAAAACTAGGTTTACGACAGGGCGTCGCAGATGTCTCCACAACTTCCTCTTTGCATCAGAAGCCAGAACCCAGTTGACTCGGTCCAGATGGTTGCCAACCTGAGCAGCTGCTCCTCCCACTGCTCTCTGGGCAGGCAGCCTTCCATGCGGCCACACTTGCGGCCTTCCCAGGTCTCCCAGGATGTTTGCCAACCACGCCCGCATCTGCCTAGACAGGGGGAGGACAGGATGGAGGTGCAGCCCCGGGAGGGGAAATTCGCTGCAGCCTGAGATGAAGCTGATGGGATACATTTGTGGGCCGTTGGCAGCATGAAATGACAAATTAGAGCGAATAAGTCCTGATTAGGGGCTTCCTTCCCACCCCTTTTCTGAGCTTGCCCTTTCCATGCCAGCTTCGCTTCGTCTGCTCTCACTTGGAGGAGTTGCCTTCTCTCCGGGTGCCTCTAAGGTGGTAGCTTTCAAGCCCTTTATTTTGCGCTGCTTTGCTTCCTTTCTGCAATTAGTTGCTGTCAGTGAGGTTTTGCTATATTGCTTGGTCATTCCCTACTTGGAGTCTTTCAAGTCCTCTGTAGATATTTATTTTAAAGATGAAAACTCAGTGTTGCCCTATCCTCTGTCCCCTTTTCTGTGGCACAGCAGCATCGAGAGAGCAGCAGTGAGTGAGGAGGGTGAGGGTGGAGGTGCTCATCAGCTGAGGATAGTCCTGGAGAGAAGCCACAGGTTCCCTGAAACTCATGGATTTAGCTTCTTCAGTCCACTTCCCTCATTCTCTGTGCCATTGCATCTTGAGTTCACCATGTCACAATGTGTCAGACTATGTATGAGAGCGCGCTTACCTTTGACCTTATCCGAGGGAGGAACACTTGACTCAAGCATTGCTAACCAGTCTTTCAGGTTCTGCCACACAGCCTCAAGGACGTTTTATCCCACATACACTATTTTTAGGGATCTGAGTGTCAGAGGAAGTCTCCAGGTTGGCCAGGCCTAGTTTATGAAAATCTAATGGGCGTTCTTACGAAAGAGGTCAATATAGCAAGTTTACTTAAAGGATTTACTCCTTCTTTCATTCTTAATAATCAAATAAATTCATCCTTTCCAGGACATGGAGACAAAAATCTATCAAAGTCTTGAGTTCTGAGTAATTTTCCGGGCTTAGTCTCCACTGGCTCTTGAAGCATGCCACATTCTTATGAAGAATTCTGAAGGAGGGTCATGAGGAAGACGCAAAAGGTATCTTGGCCATCCTTTTAAAAAGCTTAACATTTTATAATGACTTAAGTGTAAGCAAATCAGAGACACATGGATTACATTTCCCTCGGAATACACATGGGTTTGCAAAATTAAGGGAAAACAGCCTTGGCACATTGTGGGCTGGGGATAATTGAACGTAAAACATTTGGGGAAAATATTTAGTTTTTTTTTTTTTGACAAGTGCCCAAAATGACCAAGTTCATTCATCTGCTTCCCCTCTCCTCTGCATTAGCCAATAGTTGGAGGGCTTTCGGGGTGAGGCGATACGGGTTTTTTGTGTTTCTTTGTCAGGAAATTAGCCTTGCTGGACCCCTCCTGTCTCCATCTTCTTAAGCCCATCTCCCTCCCGATGGGGGCTTGAATAATTCGTGACTCTGGAGAGTGATAGTTTCGGGACAGTGTGTTTCTGAGCGGAGTATATTCACTGTGTATGCAGCTCTGGAGAGCCCAGAGCAGGAGCTTAATAAATCCCAACTGAGCCAAACCGACTGAAGAGCTTAAGAAGAATGGTCTCCCTTGTACTTACACCTTGTCCTTACAGGGTGTACTGCACCCTGCTGCTAATTTACTCCTGCCTCCTCCTTCCTCTTCCCCACAAATATTTATTGAGCACCTTTTATGTAGCATATACAGTAGCGTTTACAGTAGTAAATACTGCCAGGAGCTAAAGATACCATCTTTAGGCACTTTTGGGTGGGGACAACTTAGTGTACACATGTAGTAGAAAGTAATAGGTGGGACAGTTGAGATTTTATTTCTCTTTTAGACATTTACAGATGAGTACAGCTAACTTGGCATTTGCTCTCCTGCCACCTGTCAAGGCATCACTAATGTGGGGCTCCTTGCAGATCTACCTATTTGATACTACTCCATAGTAAAGGGGATGACTCATCCGCTCATAAATGGAGGGTTTGATTCTGCCCCCTTGAAGGGTGTTCTGAGTGTGGCCCACAGGCAGGAAATGCTCCCAGGATGATGTCATGGTGGACAAGCTATGGCCTTGCCCTCGCATCACCCCGGAGCTCAGCTCTGTACACTCACTGTTGAGAGTAAGCCCCTGTCTCCACAACCAGGGCTCACTGGAATTGTAGCAAGTTAATCAGTAGTATAGGAAGCTCATCAGAGCTTCTGCTCTCCCACGTGAAGATACGGGGATCTGAGCGCATCCCGTAAACAGCTGGTTCTGTTTGTCTGCCCTCGCTGGCCTCTAGAGACAAAGGCCATGCCTGGCGGTGCAGGCATTCATTGTTTGAGACTTTTGATAAGGGATCTTATAACCCT
Source organism: Talpa occidentalis (assembly GCF_014898055.3). NCBI lineage: Eukaryota > Metazoa > Chordata > Mammalia > Eulipotyphla > Talpidae > Talpa > Talpa occidentalis. The sequence goes on from NW_023601322.1 coordinate 97,803,686, forward strand.
CCAAATGTATCAGGCTTGTAGAAATAAAACCTAGTCATGTTTGGAGGCTGCTTTACCAGAGTTTGAAAGTCTGAATATTGAATTTTGATTTACTGAGTTGTGCAGGTAGCGTCCTGACGTGGGCCTCCTGCCCTTGGGGAGGAGCGGGCTTGCAGCCTAGGCTGCTAGCACCCGCGCATGTCAAGGCCCTGTGCAGGTGTCAAGGAGCCCAAGGACACGGCAAGCTCCAAGGCCTAAGCAATGTTTCCACCCTTGTTTTCTCTCCTGTTTCCAAGAGATGGTTGCCACTGAGCGAGCATTTCTTTCCTTACTGATTGAGTCTGTTTCGCAATGTGTGAAAGGTGCTGCCAGATATTTCAATGAGGAGGTAAACACGAGATATCATTTGCCTCTCCCTGTCTCGGAAGAACATTATTCCTATGACTCTTTAAGATTTCTGGTCATGGGTAGACTGTTTTATTTGGTTTTATGATAATGCTATTTTAGTTCATTGAAAGTCACCTGCTATAATTGCAATCTGGAGTCTTGTATGCGTCTCAAACTTTCATCTAAGTCAAGATGAGTTCATTTTTATTCCTGTTTTGGTTTTGAACATTAAATTCAAGTGTCAATAGAAAATTTTATCAGAAGTAACCAGATAACATAGCAGCCATCACCTTGGCAATATCAATATCTCATACAGTCACCTATAAATGTCTTTTTCCACATTTGCATCCCATTTATCTACTTGGCATTTGGTAGGCATTGGTGGGTAAATCCCTTTATGGTAAAAAAACACAAGAGTCTATGAATACTTGTTCTTGGCTCAGGTGTCAGACTTGAAGAAAAAATGACTACAGAATCAAAGATTTTTTTCCCAATTGCTAAATTGAATTAAACCACCATCCCCTGCACAAATCACTACTCTTTTTTTTTTTTTTCAAAGATTTATTTATTTATTTATACAAGCACTGGGTACAGTCAGAAGTGCGAGAGGGTGAGAGAATCCTCCAGAGCTGGGAGCAGAACAGGCAGAAGGACTGAAGGACACTGCTGAGGGGAGCAGCGGGAGGCAGGAAAGGTCTGCGCGCCATGTGGGACCCTCGCTGGCGCCCAGCGAGGATCGAGCACTGGGGATCGAACCAGTGCTGCAGAGGCTGTGGGCAGCTTCGCAGCCCAGCGCTTCAACCACTGCGCCACCAGGGGAGGCCCTAAATCACTATTCTTTTGATCTCCGCTGAGGTTTTGAGCTGTCACTTACATACTATAAAATATGGTGACAAACTGGGCTTTTAATAGTCTGCCATCTTTTCTCAGATATTAGTAAAAAGTCTCCAGAATATAAACCATGGCTTTTAAATCTCTACTTCTGATTAAGAACTAGTAAAGTTGTGTTGGCAAAGCATTACACAGGTATGTAATCATGTGTTGTGAAAGCAACAAGCATTTGTGAAGAACAGTCAGTGGTCCCGAGGAAGGTGGATGTGTGGGATTTCTTGTTACAAAGTAAAGCCAGATTCACAGCAATTGTTCAGTAAAGATTTTCTGTCTTATTAGTTGCTGTGTAGTGAATGTGTCCAAAACTCAGCAGCTTAAAACAATTGTTGATTATTTATTTCAGTTTCTGTGCAGCTGGAGTTAGACATAGTCTGGCGTGAGGCCCTTCGTGAGGTCTGACTGGTAACCTGTGCTGTGGTCAGTCTGCTCTGAGGGCTCTGGGAGTGGGATCTGCCGCCAAGCCCTGGTTGTTGGCTTCCAGAAAATGCAATTTTTTTTTTTTTTGTATAATTTTATTTTTTTCCAATTTTAAGATATCATTGACTTATATAGCATATTGTAGGTATAAGGTGTCCAATGTGATAATTTGTTAATTTAGTTAATATTTCCATCACCTCACATAATTACTATTTCTTTTTTGTGTTGAGAACATTTGCAATCTAATCTTTTGGCCACTTGCAAGTATGTAATACAATATAGTTAACTATAATGGCATGTGGTAGGTTAGGTACTCCAAACTTAACTCATTTTGTAACTGGAAGTTTTTATCCTTTGACCAATATCTCCCAATTCCCCCAAACCCCAGCCCTTGATACTCACCATTCTACTCCCTGTTGCCATGAGTTCCACTTTTTTAGATTCTACATGTAAGTGATATTGCACAGTATTTGTTTTTCTTTGTTTGATTTATTTCATCTATGATAACACTAAGTCCGCTGAGACCCATCCATGTTATGAGGAAGAAAATGGAATCTTTCCATTTGTTTGTATCTTCCTTCTACTTATTTCATCAGTGTCTTGAAGTGTTTAGCGTAATATATAGGTCTTTTACCTCTTTGGGAAATTTTATTACTAAATATTTTAATTTTTGATGCAATAGTGAATGGGATCATTTTAATTTTCAGATATTTTGATAGAAATACAGTTGATTTCTATGTATTGATTTTGATTCCTACAACTTAATTGAAGCGGGGAGAGAGAGAGCAAAGATGAAAACTCCAGCTTTTCATATCCTAGTCTGGGGAATGACATGCCATCCCCTCTGCTGGATGCCATTGTTCATGCAGATAAACCAGTGTAATGCGGGAGGGGTCAACAGGGGTGTGAACAGCGGGGCAAGAGGGGTGAGGAATAAAGGGGGGGCCCGGGGGTGGAGAGGTGCCGGGGAGGTGGGAGCTCAGTTCTACAGTATATGAGCCAAAAGTAGCTGGCTTTCTTTGGATTTTCACGACAGTCTTGCAGTTGTCAATGTTTTCTCTCTCAACCGTTTGTTTTCTAGGTTATTTAACTTTTACAAACAGTACAATTTTCTGTTTTTTTAAATTCATTTCTTTATGGGTGACAAACAAGCACTTCTAATTCTTACACTATTCCATTTCAAAAAGGCCTGGAGAATTTTCTGCAATTTAACCAGCAGATGGAGCATGAAAACCTGCCATTTTAATAACCACTTTCCTTAAGTAACAATTAACACTGTCTCAGAGCTTTGAAAGGGCCCTGAGCACCGGTTTCATCCCCTCCCTGTACAGGTTTAAAAGCAGTGGTCTGAGCCAGGACTAGAACCTGCTCCCTGGGCTAAGTGCAGTCTCTCTCACCCGCTGCCTCAATTGGAATCCCTTGATCTTGCATCCTAAGAGATGAAGTTCTGGTCGAAGCGACAGGGATGGAACTAATAATTTCAGTGCATGGTGCCTCCAGGCCATGTCATGGATATCCCCATCAGGAGACTCTGGGCTCAGCACCTGAAAGAATGAGCAGGCATTACTTCGGGAGAGGGAGATTTCAGCAATAGCACAGCCTTCCTGGAAGAGCAAAAATGTGAGCAGCGGTGGAGAGGAGAGGAATAGCCTGGTGTCTCTGGGGAACCAAATAGCCCCATGTTTTTGGTGCTCCACAGAAAAATGGCCAGCATTCCCCACACTCACCAGTGCTAGCTGTGCTGTCTTCATCCAGGGACAGCCAGTCCTGTAATCACCCCGGAGTGAGTTGGAGATGCTTCTGTGTCAGGCTGTCATTCAGCAGCGAGTAGCGTTGGAGAACTGCTCTGTGCCACGCGCTGTCCTGGGGTGGGAACGCAGCATTGAATAAGAAAGGTGAAGGCCTCTGACATGCACTCACATACTAAATGAGAAACGAGAGATCGGAGATAAAGTGCTCTGAGGAAGAATAAAGGAAGGGAACGGAGAGAGGTGCTGTGGGGGCGAGGCGTGACTTCAGATGAAGCCTTTCAGGTGAGACTTACGAGAAGCGAAGGTTTGCAGGGGCTGGTTGAGGCGTGGTGGATTGGTGGAGAAGGTCCTCGGGCTTTTGATCTGTCATGTGATGAAACAGCAAACACGAGTAGAGCTGAGGGCACTGTGAATTAGGAACTCCACGCGAGGCAGTATACCCCATTTTTGCTGTATAGCACACGTATCTCTATGCTGTCCGTATTTCACTCCACAGAGCTTGTTAGCTCCCTGAGGCCAGTGAGGGCCCTAAGTCTGATGACCCAGGTTTTCAGAAGTTCATCTTCATTCCCCCAGTGTCGGGAGGTGGATGCTGGGGAGCTCTGCGCCCGTTTCCTTACTGCTGTGTCGATTCATGTTTGGGTCTTTCAGCTAATGTTTGTGAGTGGGGTGAAATCAGAGCTCTGAGCTGGGTGTTCCCATGTGTGTTGTCCAAGGCAAACAAATAGATCGGCTGGATTTGGATATATTTTAGAGCAGCTTACTAAAACATAGTCAAGACTTTATGCCTCCTTTACACATTTTTTTGTTCTTTGTATTTGTTTTATTGCAAAAGATAGATACATATTATAGTTTACATATAAATAAAACTTCATAGATAGACATATATTGAGCATAGATTCTACTTTTTCATAATCTGTGAAAAAGATGGAAAAACTTTTATTCGTGCCTTTGAGGACTCCACAGTGGAGGACCTGGGAGCTATAAGTGTATGATTTCTCATGTTCTTTTAAAATTAATGTTAACATTTCATGATCATGTTCTCTCCCTCTCTAAGCTCCATGAAAGGCAGATACCGTCTTACCTGCTCATCACTGTGCCTGTACTCTTACTAAATGTCTGGCACAAATGCTTAGTGACTGAGTGGAGGCCTCTCGTCTGGATTGTTGTCTTTGCTCATTATCGACATGAAACCTGCAGGTAAGTCAGCCTGCGTGGTTGAGGACGACACTGTCCTATGTGTGCTCGCTCAGACGTGAGGAGGGCGAGGCTGCCAATTGCCCCAGTGTTGTGTTTCTACAGCCGTTCTATTTTGGGCAGACAAGGCTTGCTAATTACTGTATACCCCAGTGGAAAATCATTAAAGGGCATGCCCCAGCCGAGGGAGCAGATAGAAGAGCTGACCGTGGGCGCCTCTGTCTCATGATTTATGAATCTTTAACTGTCAGTCTCCCTTGATGAGTAAACACATGGTCCTTCCATGTTGATAAATCAAGTTAATTTCATTTGTGTATTTTATACCGTAGTACTCCCTGAGGACTCCATATTTTATTGACACATGGGGATAAATTTGGACAGACTCAGAAGAGAATCTGTTTAATGATCTCTGTGGGATTTGCTGCTGATGTGGTAGTTTGGAAAACAGATTTTTCTGTGTATATGTGCAGGGCACCAGAAACACTTTCTATGTTGTGGGGGAGCACCACAAACACTTTCTGTGTTGGGGGGGAGCACCAGAAACACTTTCTTTTTCTTTTTTTTTTAAAGATTTATTTATTTATTTATACAAGCACTGTGTACAGAAGCGCGGGAGGGCGAGAGAATTCACCAGAGCCAGAACGGGGAGCAGAGCAGGCAAAAAGATCGAGGTACACTGCTGAGGGGAGCAGCGGGCGGCAGGAGAGGTCTGCGCGCCATGTGGGACCCGCCTCAGGTGGCCGGGGAGCAGCCGGGGATTGAACCGGCGCTGCAGAAGCTGCTGGCAGCTTCGCAACCCAGCGCTCAACCGCTGCGCCACCGGGGAGGCCCAGAAACACTTTCTATGTTGAAATGAGAAAATTAGAAAAAAGTTCAGTCATCAACAGCTCCTTTCTTTCTGATTCCATATTACAATTTCTCAGTCAAAGTAACTTGTTCTTAATTATTAAGTAAGCAACTTGGACTTAAACTTGGGGGATGATTTTTTTTTTTAAAGATTTATTCATTCATTTATACAAGAACCGGGGTACAGGCCAGATGCGTGGGAGGGTGAGAGGATTCACCAGAGCCAGAGCGGGGAACAGAACAGGCAGAGTGTAGGGGGCAGGAATGGACCACAGTGCAGGTTTTCTGATCCCACGCAGACCGGATAAAGGAGTTAGAGTCCTCAGTGGTTTATTTTGCAGGTCTTTTATTGGGGTTCACCAGGCATATGGCAGGCAGGGGTGCTGGCTGGGGGGCTGGCAGGCCTCCCAGCCCCCGGCAAGTCTTCACTATCTGGGCTCTCTGGCGTTCGTTCTGCTGCTTCTAAGCTTCTCTTTCGGCTTTCTCCTGCTGCTTTTACTGGTGTCCCCATGACGCCACCCTTAAAAAAGCACAGTCTTAGCGCAGGTGTACCCACTTCAGGTGCCCGCCATCAGGCATGCATTCAGGATCATAGGGTTCCCTCATCTATCCTGATGGTGGGAGGGCAGAAAAGCCTGATTTTTTACCTTACCCTACACAGAGCTACTGAAATACACTGCTGGGGGGAGCAGTCAGGAGACAGGAGAGGTCTGTTGTGGCATGTGGGACCCTGGCCAGCCGGCTGGGGTCAAACCCGCGCTGCAGAGGCTGGGGATAGCTTCACAGAGCTGTGCTCGGTCGCCTGCGTCACCAGGGGAGGCCCGCGTTTTGATTTTTAATGTGTTCTTATGGGGATGTAGTGCAGGAAGGCACTGGGCAGATGGGTAAGGGGTAGTACTGGAGCTCTCAGTGGCTTTTTCAGCCTTTTGATGATGTTTCTACACCACTGGTAGCGCGGCAAGCAGGCACAGGGCAGGCAGGGCTGGGGGGCCAGGAGGCTGGCAGGCTTCCCAGCCCCTGGCGGCTTCTCATGGTCTCCCCCCTCACAGCCGAGGCTCTGCCGGCTTTCCGCTGCATCGTCCTTTGCCGCCCCTGCATGCTCCGCCTCCAGGCTCAGGTGTGCATGCTTAGCATGCCTCTACAGGGGGTAATATTGTTCAAAGAGGAGATTGAATTATAAAAATGGTTTTAAAATGCTAGTCATATTTCTAGAACCAAAAAAGACACTCTCAGTGCAACCACGTAAAAGGCATTGTAGGGTAAATAAAAATTGCTCAGGCTTTTGTGCCACGGGCCTCTGTGGCCATCACCTACAGCCTTGAATGCGGGAGGCCTTGGGAGCTGGGCGCGGGGCATGCGGGCCTGATGGTGCACACCTGGAGTGCGGCGCGGGGGTCCTAAGTGTGCACACCTGAGCCTGGAGGCTGAGCCTATAAGGGCGGTGTCACACAGGACTGCAGTAGCGTGCAGTGAAGAGTGGCGGTGAGCGGCTACGAGAAGAGAGCCCACGAGAAGATACCAGAGAGAGCCCAGAGAGAGTAAAGATTCTCCAGGGGCCTGGGAAACCTGCTGGCCCCCACCCTGCCTCTGGCACCCCTGCCTGCCCTGCGCTTGGCGGCCACTACAAATGGTGTAGAAACATCATTAAATGCCTGAAAAAGCAACTGAGGGCTCCGGACTCTCCCTTACCTGTCTGCTGGGTCCACAGAGAAGCTGCCCCTGCCTCCCTGCACTACAAGTATGTTTTATTCTTAGATTTGTCAACCTTTTGCCAAGAAACCATTTTGGTGGGGTGGGGGTGGGTGTGAGTGTGTGTGTGTCAGTGTCAGAGAGAGAGAATGAATCAGGGAAGAAGAGAGGGGTATTAAAGATTTATCAGGTTTTAGCATTTATGTTAATGAGTGAATTGCCTTCCGTTTTGTTAAGCCTGCCTTCTTCATCCGAACACGTCTTACACTAGTTTAACGAGGGAAGGGAACAGTAACTACCAACGCACAAAATATCTCTGAGCATCTGTCTCCTTTTTTGGTTGAATGATTTCAAGATAAAACTGACTTGCTTTCTAAATCGCAGCATGGGACAGTGATGGACACGGGTATGCTGGCAAGTTTTACTAAGCAGAAGCCCAGCTGAGTCTTCTGAAATGATGGTTTGGAAGGGACGTTCCGTTTGCTCTTTAGATGACTTACTTGTACCCTTTAATAATAGACAATATATCCATGACAAGGTAACTTTTTAGGGAACATAACACAATAGAATGCAGTCTGTACTGGAAGAGATTTGGAGATCTTCCATTCCGATGTCTTATTTCATGGAAGAGGCGTATCTTGGCCTGCTCAGGCTGCTGTAACAGAATGACATGGACTGATGGCCTTAAATGGTAAACATTTACTTCTTGCAGTTCTGTAGGCTGGGAAGGCCAAGATGAAGGTATCAGCCCTTTCATTTCCTAGTGAGAACCCTCTGCTTTGCAGATGGCTGCCTTCTCACCGCCTCCTCAGCTGCCTGAGAAAGGGCGTCTTCTCTTCCTTTCCTTACAAAGCCATAATTGCACCACTAGAACCCCACCCTCATGATCTCCTGTAACCCAGCTACCCCTGTAGGCCCCATCTCCAAATGCCATCCCCTTGGAGGGTAGGGTATCAACATACGGGTTTCAATATTCTGGCCATAGGGAGGGTACTGTGGACCAAATCAGAGAGGTCAAATGATGTGTCTGAGGCCTCCCATCACGTTAATGGTTGTGGTAGAACCAGAAGGCATTTTTTTTGAGTGTTTTATTAAGCGGTGGTTTCCTCATTTAAACTCACAGCGGGTGCACACTAAGTCAAGGAATGCCTGGTGTTCGCCCCGTCTCTTGAAGGTGCGCACGCTCAGTGTGGTAATCTTTGCTTGGATGGAGGGGTACTGACTGCAGAATCGCTCCCACTATTGGCAATCCTCAGGTTGCTGTTAGGTCTGCAGAAGACATTTCTATCTGGAAGGGATGACATAGGAGCTGTGGCAAGACAGGGCAGTGCCTCCATTCCCTTCTTAAAACCCTTCCCCTTAATTGAGACAAACTGCAGGAGTTCAGAGAGGCCTGCCCTGCGTGCAGATGCTTGCAGGTTAGCTTGATTGACAGGCAGTGCAGCCAGTTACAGAGCTCCATTGAGGGTCCCAGACTGGAGACTGGGCTTCACTAACAAGTGATGAGCCCGCAGAGAGCAGCCCTGGTAGACAAGGGATCATGCTGGCTGCCTGTCTGGTCCGCCGGGCTCCCCATGGACTGCATCCCAGTGAGTGTGCTCAGCTCACTTGAGGTCAGTGTGTGCAAAATAACGGCCCTGTTGTTCTGTGAGCCCAGTCCACACACAAATACTGCTTCCTGGTTATCGTCAGCCTCTAAGCTTTGCAGTGTTATGTTAGACACGCAACCTCTCAACAGATATGTGTATCAAAGGATAATTGAAATAAAAAAAAATTATGTTGGCCATGTGCATTTATTCTTCTGCCTTCAGAGTTAATGTTTACTGTGGGTTCCCAAACTAGGCAAACAGAAAATGGAGTTCTGTATGCTAGTGATGTATTCGTGTCTGATTTATGTGTTCCGGTTTCACTCATGAATCAATCCTCTTCCAGCTCCTGCGCCAAGCATGGCCGCAGTCCTCACCCCCAAGCGCTGCATTGCCTTGATCCTCGCCCTCATGTCCCTGTCACTGCCAAGTGTCTTCAGACAGCCTGATCGGGACAAAGGTGCCTCAGTTTCCTCTGTGTCGTCCCTGATTTGCAGTTGTCCCCAAGAAGCAGGAATCTGCCTTGATGTCTCCCTCTTCACTCTTTTTTGGGGGACAAGTGAGACCTATGATTCCGTCAATGAGGTCAGCCCATTGTGAGGCTCTGCTGTATTGCTCGGGTTGTTTTAATTGCACAGGAAGATGCTGGGGTGTGTTCCCTTGGTTCGGAGTCCTAAGCACTGGACTTCTGCTAATGTGCTGATGCACTGCTGAGTGCTTGGTTGCATAGTTGGGCCATCTTCTGGTTGAGCGTCGTTGATGGTGCGGGTGCTCACCCATGTCCTACCTAGCTCCTGCTGATTCTTTGTCCTTAGAGGTGGACCCTGTTGCCAGCCCCCAACAGTTAACAGGGAAGCAGAGAGTATGTAAAATACACAAACTCTGGGGGAGTAACAGTGCTGGAGAGTAGAAAGCTCTTGCACTTTGGGGGTGCACACACCTGGCTTCCATGTGAGGAGGTCATTTCACCAGCTTGTGATTTTGGGGGCAATTTGCTTGTCCTCTTTCACATTCAGTTTTCTAATTTCTAAAACAGATGCCTGGCAAATTGAGCGTAGCTGTTTCTGATTTCTACCATGCATTGCTCCTCTCCACTCCCGGTAACAGCTTCCCCTCACCTCCTCATGCCAGCACACGCTGCAGGCCCCAGCTCCCCTCACACCCAAGCCAGCGCGGCTAGCCACTAGAGTGCCCCAGGACAGCAAGCTGCGTGCTCGTCTTCCAGATAGCTGAGAGGCCACACTTAGTTGATTCCTTTTCGGTTTCCTGCTCGACTGCCTTTACATTTGGGCTGATTTTCCTCAGATCTTGTGCACACGAGCATGTCCTAATTTTGGTCTCTGCCCTACTTTTTCTCAGTCTTTCTCCCATACATCTTTGGGAACCCTAGTTAACAGCTTTGATTGGTGGTTGTGAGCCAATGATATGCTGTAATTTTGGCTTGTATCTAAATAGCAAGCTAATTGTTTCCTGTACTCTAGAGGTCTCTCTCTCTCTCTCTCTCTCTCTCTCCCCTCTCCCCCTCCCCTCCCCCTCCCCTTCTCTCCCCCTCCCCTTCCCTCTCCTCATGGACTAATTTAGTTTGCAAACTCATGCTTAGGAGGACAAGTAAGATATACGATTCTGTCAATGAAGTCAACCCATTCCGATGCTCTGCTGTGTTTCTCAAGTTGTTTTAATTGTACAGGGGAAAATGAAAGATGCTGGGGTGTGTTCACTTTATTCTGAGCCCTCAGAACTGGACTTCTGCTAACTTAGTGGTCACGCTGCTGAGTGTGGTGCTGGAGGGAGCATGCAGTATATAAATACGCTAATCAGATCTCTGCAGATCGGCCGCATTCCTTCACACAGTCTGCGAGGCAGCTGTGGAGTGGAGGGAATCTCATTTTCAGAGGTTTGGGTGTAAATCGCGTCTCCCTGATACTGTGATCCCAGTTCTGTTGTGTTTTACTTTGATTATGTTTCCCTTTTGGTTTTTGTGGGACTACATATGGTGAAAGTTGGCACTCCAGGCATAAGGGGCTAGTTTTATTTTCTTCTCTTGGTGGCCAACTGGCTTCAGAAGTTTTGTTTCCAATAACTGAGCTACAAAACACTCAAGCAGAGCTTTTGTGAAGTATTGTGCATGACCACAGTGGGGGATGGTGATGTGACAACTGCCTCAGAGGTTCTCTTAGGAAAGTATGGGTCATCGTCTCTGGAGAAAAAAGTTTTTCTGAAAGTGACCAAATTATTTTAGTTTACCAAAAACGTGATGCCATGGTATCATTGTTTTAATCGGGTCAGAGCTTTTGCCTCTGGTATATGTGGAAGAAATAGTATAACTAGTAAAAATTTAAAAAATAGAAGTCAGTTAAATGCTCCTAGAGTACAGCAGAGGAGGAGGCTGGTAGTTAACAGAAGTCAGAGCTCTCTTCCGAGTTTTTGTGAGTTAAGACGAAAGGAAAAGGGGAAAATAACCTTGTGAAATAAGGCTCATCAAAAGCTTTTCTTTTTTTAATTAAAACTTTAAAAAGAGTGTGAGGCAGTGTGAAAACATCTTACTTGCAAGTACAAGTTCTAGTGTTCTCGGAGGAATTTTCTGGGTTGAATTGCTCCCAGAGGTAGAAGAACAGAAAACTGCCTGGTTGGGTTTCCAGAGACCACATGGCCTTGGAAATCCGTCTGCTACATCAGTGTGCCTCGGGCTGCTGCGTTTGCCTCCATGAACATTTCTATCTGCTTTTCTGCCCATCACATGCATAAAAATCCTGTGGAGTTTATTTCCTCCCTCTCTCCTGAAGCCATCTCCTTCCCTGCATTCCAGCTGCTGTGACCATGGTCCACGCCAATGCAGTTCCTTTCTGGATTGGTTACTTTGAAACCTAATTGAACTAAGTCACAGCGTGACTGCCTGCCCCCTCCACTGCCCATACCATGATCCCATATCTGCACCACAGCTATTGTGCATGGGCTAAAACGTTTCTGTGACTTTCTAGTGTCTGTTGGATCAAGGAAGATCCTTATGGGGCACAGAGTGTCACCCCTTTCCTGATTTATGGGCCCCACCTTCCTGGTTGCTTAGGGTGCTTGTGGCACTGGGAGTTCTAGCCTTGTTCTCTTCTGTCAGAGTTTTTGCATTGATGATTTTTCTGCCTGAAGAGGCTTTTAAAAAATCTCTTTATTTTCCACTATTTCATATATATATATATATATATATAACAAAACAGTGAAACTTCCTACCAAAGACACTGGCTCTCTGACCCAGGCCTTGGTGTTGTAGCTCTTCTTTCAAGGCCAGTGATGGGTTCCGGTGCCATCACAGCCTATTTGTCTCACTGGGTTGAAATTCCCTCATGCATCAAACATCTCTTCCTTGAACTTGAGAGGAGGGAGTTCTGTAGAGCAACTCAGCATGGCAGTGGGATCCACCACTGGATTTTCAGCAGCTCTCTGAGGGTTTATTGTCACTTCCTGAGCGGGGTGAGTTCTGCTGCCTCTCAGGGAATCCCCGCTCCAGCACACAAATGATTCAGCCTTAGCAGCAGGTGTAGACACACTGTGCAGTTTTCATACCCCACCAGAAGGGCTGTGCAGCATGTCGGGTGGGAAGCACAGGCATTTCCCTTGATTGCATCCCAGCACAACTGATTTAGATGCCTGCATCTTCCTGTTAGAACTGGACTCGAGATCAGATTTGGTTCCTCTCTCAGAGCTTCCCTGCCTGAGATGTTATGTTGCCTTCCTCCATTGGGCCTTTTCTCTGTTGCACTCCTGTCACCTCCCAGCACCTGCCCACATGCCTCTCGGTGCTCATCACAGTCATGGCAGGTTTGTCTGCCTTTCCCAAGGACCAGTGAGTCTTGAAAATGGGTCACAGTTATTCATCTTTGTGGCTCCAGGCACATAACACAATAGGTACTTTGTCAATGGCTACCAGACTCTGCCAGTTTTTAAGTCTTATAATTCCTATGGAGACCAGGGAAGGTGACAGCTTTAAGCTCAAGTAAAAGAATCACATGTCTTTCTCAAATTTTGTTATTTTCCTTGGGAGCAGTTCCCCTCAGCGATTGGTACACTTATTGTTGACGGTATTTCCAGCTCCTGACATAGCAGCTGTGCATTAATGTGCAGAGCACCATTGAGGTTGTAAACGACTTCATTGGGACCAAATTTAAAGATATGTGTAATTAAAAAATAGGTGACAACTGTATTTCTTGGTCAACTTCCCTTTAATTCATTTTCATTGGCTTCTGAGAATGATTTGTCTACTAAGAGTTATTTTTTGCTCTCCAGCATTTATATGGTAACTTAACCCACGGATTTATTGAGCGCTACCTTTCATGAATGTTCATGATAACCTTTTGATGCTCGGTGAAGGGGTTGTGAGGCAGGACAGGGGTGAGGCAGAATCACAGGAACAAAAAGTCTATCTTCCCTCAATCAATTTGCAGTCTTGTTTGAGAGGTACAGTTCAGAGCACTATTACATGTCTGTTGACGACCTAATAGGTAGTTAGAAATGAGAAAACTCTGTGAGATAAATATTGGTATTTAAGTGTGGTTGTGGAAAAATAAAAAATGCAACTACCATGAAGAAACTCTGCAGAAGATAAGCTCATAGTAGGGGTACTTTTAAAGAATTTATGAAAAGAGCCACTATACAGGACAGTGAGCAGACATTATATCCAAGAGGACTAGTCATGCTAAACTTGAAGACCAAAAAACAAAGAAACAATTAAAAAAGAGAAAATACGTTCCAGGAAATAATCACTGGAACTTTTCAGAATTAAAGAAAGACATAAAACTTCAAATTCAAGAATCATAATGGGCCCCCACCAGCAAAACCAAAATAAAGTCCAAAATACAAACAAAGACACACCCATATTTAGATGCATTATGGCAAGACAGAAATAATAAAGCAAACAAACAAAATTAAGAACAAAACAAAACCCAGAGAGAAAAAGAGCTTCATTCTAGAAAGAACTGTAATTAGGTCGACAATAGAGTTCTCATTAACATCAATACTGACAATAGACATTAAAATAAAGTGGTATATTTCCTGTGCTGAGGACAAGCACCCAGCAATCTAGAATTCTAAACCACCTAAAGTATTGTCCAAAATAATGAGTGAAAGGAATGTTTTAAATTTCATGAGGTTTGTTATAGACCTTCTGAAAAACTGCTGAAGTTTTTCATTGTTCATTAAGAATGAAATTGACTAAGAAGTGGTGTGTTGGCGATAGGAACTTTGCTGCCACTATGGCACTAAGCAATGAGGGACACAGCAGTCCTGGAGCGGGTTTGCAAGGCAGGACTCTGCTACTTGAGCAGAAGTTCTTGTGGCATTTATTGAAGGCACACAAGCTGGTAAAAGCTGATCATGCGGCAGTGGTATAAGGAATAAAGTCCAGAGGGTGGGATAGGAATGGGGGAAAGAGTTTTACAAGGGACAGGGAAGGAGACATCGTGACCATATGTCAAGAGATTTTGTGTCAGAAAAGTATGATGTTAGCACGGGCAGAGTTATCCCGGGACCACCATGGAGATAGTCACGTCATCAGTGGCCTGGGGGAGGTCCCAGGGCCTGCCTCCTGATGCGGACTGCATTCAGTAGGTGGTCAAGGACTGCCCTGCTGTGACTTGCAGATAGCAAATAGGTCACAGTTGCCCATGAAGGGCCATCTAGTAGCCAGCACATAGGAATCCACAGTGGCAGGCAGAGAACCATGTCACGTAATGAAATTTATCACCCACATCACTGTTTACAAAAATATGTAGTAATGCTTACCTAGTGGGGGATGTTAAAAGATGAAACTAAAAAACAAAATGATAATATGAATTTGGGAGTCAGCAATTAAATTTAAAATATTATACAAAGTCCCAAAGATCTTGCATTATATTTAAAAAGGCATATAATTCAAAACCAATAGGAGTAAAAGTAGATTAAAGAGGATTGGATGAACCCAATAGAAAGAGTGATTTGGTGGAAATAAAAGAAGGGACTGAGCTGACAACCACGGGTGTTGGGGAACTACAGGCACCATGTGGAGGGGAGAAATCAAATTCTATCTAAAAATTAACAAAGATGTATGCAAATAAATTAAACATATTATTCAAAGGTCAGTTTCCATATGCATGTAGATACCCAAACTGAAAGTGAAGGAGAAAAAGATACCGTTTACAACAACAAAAAGCTAAAAAAAAAAAAAAAAAAAGATGCCTAGGAGTGAATCTAACATGTTCAAGATCTGAAGGTCACTTCCTCACTTACTGAAATGTAATTGCTATATGTATCTAGCACTCTATAAAGTTGAGGTATAGAACATAATGATTTGATGTACATACATTTTAATATGATTACCTCAGTAAGTTTACTTAACATCTGTTTTCTTATATATGTAGAAAAGAAAAAGGAAAAAAATCCCTTGTGATGAGAACTCTTGTGTTCTACTCCTATTCTCTCCACAGATTACATATATAACTTACAGAGATCTTAACTACAGTCATTATCTTGTACATTAAATCCCAACTATTTATCTTATAACTGCAGTTTGTACCTTTCAATGACATTCAACTAAATCTCCTTCCCCCAAGCCCTAGTAACTACAAATTTGATCTTTTTTCTATGAATTTTTTTAAAAAAATAGATTCCACATAGAAATGAGATCATGTATTTGGCTTTTCTCAATCTGACTGCTTCACTTAGCATAATGCCTTCAAGATCCATCCATGTTGTTACAAATACTAGCATTTTATATTTTTAATGGCTGATTAATATTCTATTATGCATATGTACAACTTTATCTGTTCATCCATTGATGGGCACGTAAGATTGTTCCATGTCTTGGTTACTGTAAATATGATCTAGGAACAGGGACTGCAGAGATCTCTTACAGTAGTGCTATTCCCCTTTGGATATATTCTGAGAACTGCAATTTCTGCATCATCTGGTAGTTCTAGTTCTAATTGTTTGTGGATCTTCCAAATGATTTTCCATAGTAGCTGTTGTAACTTACAGTCCCCCTGCAGGGCTCAGGGGTCACATGGCTTCCCTGCTGTCCATGTCCATGCCAGCATGTGTTATCTCATGTCTTTTTGATACTAGGTTTTTTTTTTTTTAATTTATTTTTGTGTAGAAGAACTGGTGGTGGTGGGGACGGGGGTTGAGAGAATTCATCAGAGACGGTGTGGGGAGCAGGACAGGCGGATTTTCTGAAATACAATGGGCGAGACAGGAGAGGTCTGCTGAGCCATGTGGGTCAGCTCCCTGGCTGGGGATTGAACTCAGGCCATAGTGGCGATAGCCTGAGATTTAACCCCTAGGCCACCAGGGAGGCCCTTTTTGATTCTAGTCATTCTAATGGCTACAGTGATACCTCATTGTGGTCTTGATTTGCACCTCCCTGATGATTAATGATGTTGAGCATGTTTCATATACCTGTTGGTGATTTGGATGCCATCTTTGGACAAATGTTTATTCAGGTCCTTTGCCCATCTTTAATAAGATTATTTTTCTACTGAGTTGTATGAGGTCTTTATATATTGAATATTAATCCCGTATCAGATATATGTATATAGTTTGTAAATAATTTTTTCCTATTCTGTAAGTTGCCTTTTCACTGTGATAATTTTTTTCTGTGCAGAAACTTTTTAGTGTGATATAGTCATGTTTCTGTTTTTATTTTGTTGCTTGTGCCTTTGGTGTTAGATCCAAACAATCATTACTAAGACCCAAGTCACAGAGCTTTTTCCCTATATTTTCATATTGGATTTCTCTGAAGACTTTAAGAGCTCTTGAAGAAGGCCTGAGTAAATGGGGAGAAAAGTTTTCATAGACTCTTAGGGTATCAATAGCCTCTGACGAAACACATTTAGCTCTGGAGTCAGGTCTGCGAACTGTGTGCCCACCACCTTGCCAGCATAGCCCTCCGCCCTGCAGTGCTGCACTTACTGGAGGCTTGCTTTCTCCAGTGACAACTAGATGTTCTTTGAAAAGTGAGCCTGGTGCAACAAATAGGCTAAGGAATGCCAAAGGCAAGTAAAATATTTGTTGTTATTGACTCTTGAAATACATGATAAATATGAGTTCATTTAAACGGTGCCTTCAAGCTCTTAAATCACCTCAGAAATAAAATTGCTCTTGGATTAACATGCTGAAGAATCAGATGTCTGTTTGGGTATCATAAAGAGATGTACAGCTGTGTTGAAATACTGTATCATTAGCAATATAAATAAATGAGTTAGCTTTTAAAAAAGCGATTTAAAAGCTTTAGCAAAAATTAAAATGCACACCAACATCACCATGGATCTTATGACCACCAATGACTAGCCCAACAAGGGGCAATACCTTCCCACTGCCCAAAAGGAATCTGTACCCGTTTTCCTGTGCACAGCCCTTGAGGTGGCCAAATATCTGGACTATGCAGCAACAGTTTAGATTTGAAATTAGCACTCAAAAATTTGTTATAATAGACATGATTAAATCTCAAACTAAATATAATCCGTCAACCATACAACTCATTGAAGAGCATGTAGCAGAATTGAGATTTCAAACTTACCACAAATCCCAGAAGTTTACATCCCTCAAATAAATGCATTCCAATCAAAAGCAAACAAAATAGTTTTTCAACATAAGAAATCCTTTTGAGTTTCAAAAACCCCACCAAAGCCAAGTAAGTACTTCCTCATGCAAATCCACTACTTTTGGGGAGGTGGCCAGTCAGTGGCACGCACGGATGGTGCTGAGAAAGCAGAGACTGTTTTCATTTTCTCAGCAGGGAAGATTCCTCATGCCAGAGATTAAATGACCCCCTTCTCCAGACATCTTGAAAAGGAATATTTTGAAGATGAAAAAAAAAAAAAAAAGATGTTTTAAATGAAGCAGGTTTGAAATAGATGTTTTTTCCTCTGGCCTCTGAGTTAGAATTAGAGAGTGGTGGTGAAGTTCACGTGGGCACAGGGCGTTGCTGTCCTGTGCACAGCGACCAGTGACCGCCAGTGAGTGAGTGACCCTAAGACTTGGAGTCTTAGAAACGGTAGAGGGTTGTGCTACTCAGTGTGGCCGAAGTCTGCTGCTACTGAGTGTGTCACTGCTCTGTCTAGTTACTGAAAAATACGAGTGATGCTCTGACCGTTCAGACTCCAGAGTGGAGAGGAGAGACAGGAAGGGGGGGAGACTGGGGTAGAAATTGTCTTGAGTTCTCAAAAGAACAGTGCTGTGGGGCCCAAGTGTGAGAGGGGAACACCCTAATTAGTAGGTAGCTCTTGGGGAAACACCCAGTATGGGAATGGATGGGGCCAAGGTAGTGGAGAAGCATGGGGTAGACGCATTTTTCTTGTTTGGGGTATTATTGTCTGGGGAGCTTTAGGGCAGGGCATTACAGAGGCTAGAAAAAGAATTTTACTAAATGTGCATTACTACATGTACATATTTGTGTACACCTAGTTTATAAAAGTTTTGAGTCATTAGTACATTTCTTAGAGCCGGGAGTAAGTTTCCCTGAATGCAGCCTGCCCCCAGACCATGATGCTTGAGGCTTCCAAGCACACACATGCTTGGGGTGGTGGATGCCTGGCTCTCTGGGGTCTAGACAAGGCAAAAGGGAGACCGGGCTCCACTCAACACTGAGGTGAGGGCTACACCCATCGCTGCGGGAGCGTTTGCTGTGGAGATCAGTCCAGACTGTTCTCCCGCTGAAATGAGAAAGTTCCTCAGGGACTCGGAGAAAGCTGACAGATGAATCAAGAGTTATTATTTGGCGCTTCGTACTGAGAGGAGAAAACCCGAGACCCAGAGACAGGGACACGACCGTTCTTCACAGTGGAGACGTCATCCTTGACGTGGAGGTGAGCCGGTGATTCTTGGGCGCGTCCGCGCGCTTAAGAGCCTGTCGGAGGAAGGGTCTGGAATTGTTTGTAGGTATACGAGGTCAGAAAATGGGCTTTGCCTATACCTTGATCATCTGTGCACCATATACCGAGTCTGACCTCTACTCCGGTAACCCTGGTATAAACATTTGTCATTCAGTCACCCAGGTTCTAGTTGTTGCTCAGTAATTTGCCCTGTGCTTGTTGGCATGCAGTGTGGTGAAGGGTTTTACTTTGTTTTGATTTTGCCATCTGTCTGCTTTTTGTCCAAGAATTTGTAAAATGATGATATTACATACCAAAAATTTCAGTGCCATTTAAAGCTTTGGAAAAACATTCACTTTTTAGCATAGACTTTATTTCTAAGCATTTCTTAATATATATTTCAAAGATGTGTTCGTTTATAATTAAGTGAAGCATGCCATTCCCTTCTCCTATCAGATAATAGCCAGCTTGTTGTCATTTCCATTTGTAGAGTCAAACACCAAATTCTGCCGGGGACAAAGGGTGAGTGACAGGAGAGCCTTGTGGGTGACGAGTCAGTCAGCGGCGGCTGTGCGGTCCTGAAGTCGAGGCTGAGCAAGTCCTGTGTCGTTCTCTGATTCTCAGCCTCTGGATTTAGAGTAGTTTCTCCTGCTTCTGGATGAAACAAAGGAGAAGGTTTCTGTAGCAAGAGATGTACACTAGAATCCCAGCCCTTGTCCAGGTGGGACACAGCCCCTAAAAGGAAACCTCCTGCTTTTGCGTGGATACTGCGCCTTGAAGCCAGACCCCACCTTACTAGTTGAATCTTAGCTTGTGATCTTCATCTCTGGTGGATTGTGTGTATGAAATAAAGCTTCATAAAAATGGAATATAGGGATAACAGAAGGCAGATATATTTACAACTAACAGAGTTGTCAGAGTTCTTTTGAATGCTTGAATTCTTGGCCTGGAGGCCTGATCTTTGATTTCTAACTGAATCCACTTGACTCTGTAGATCAGTAAGTCTTTTGCATTTCATGATCAGAACATCACAGAATTCTTCCACACCGCTCATTCGTTTCCATTCTACAGCATAAATCCCTGTTTTTTTTTTATTTAAAGATTTATTTATTTATTTATTTATACAAGCACTGGGTACAGTCAGAAGCGCGGGAGGGTGAGAGAATTCACCAGAGCCAGAGCGGGGAGCAGAGCAGGCAGAAGGACCGAAGGACACTGCTGAGGGGAGCAGCGGGCGGCAGGAGAGGTCTGCGCGCCATGTGGGACCCTCCTCCGGTGGCTGGGGAGCAGCCGGGGATCGAACCGGCGCTGCAGAGGCTGCGGGCAGCTTCACAACCCAGCGCTCAACCGCTGCGCCACCGGGGAGGCCCATAAATCCCTGTTTCTATCAGTTATGTTGCTTGACTTATTTGGTTGCAGAGCAATTGATTCTTTTATGTAACAGAACAATTTAATGAGAAAGATCACAGTGATGCTGACTTTCCCCCTGGGGGTCATTTGTTTTTTTTTTTTAAATAAAACAAAAATCTACTTGTTTTTGAGTTAGAAGAGTTTAAAGAACATTTCCGAATGTGCCTCTTTGATTTTGTTTTGGAGGTCATCATTTCATAGAGTTATTTCTGTAGCTGACCCAGGGATGAAAACCTAAGTAAGGGATCAAGAAAAAGACTAATTATAATAAAGTAAAAATCAAAATCAACAAGCAACTATAAACCAGAGACACACTAAGGGGGTGGGGGGGTGGAGATGAGGAGGGATTAGGCTCAAAATAAGGGGAGTGGGAATTGTACGGGGACTATAACCAAGATGAAAATGCATACATTGTGCAAAAATGAAAAATGATGCAAAAAATATATAAAATAAAATTAAAAAAAAATTGAAGAACAGGTGCCTCCAAGTATCCTCCAGTTGCCACAAAGTATCACTGTCACCTTCTCCTCTTTTTCCAGGAACAAGGGCCTCTGTGGCTCCATTAACAGTTCAAACATTAACAGATAGTTTCTACTGCTCCTCAAGATTTTTCCTGAGATGCATAAATATAGAAATACTCTCCCGCCATCCTTTGCTGGGATTAAGATTTGATAATTGACAGTTATGAACAGTTGAAATCGTGGGTGACCAGTAATTTCTCTGCTAAAGGAAACACAAATCTAGTCATTAGCTGGGAGAAATAGGTACTTAGTAAATGGCAGCAGGCCAGCCAACGATTGGGTCAAATATAATATTAGCTTATTTCAGTGACTGTTTGATCCAGGTTTGTTCTGGTTTAACAGGTTTGAAGAAGTGGCTTGTTGATATATCCTTTCCATTCTAGCCAACACTTTTAAATAAATTTTAATATATTACCTCCTTGATAAAACTCTTCAGTGAATGTACTGACCTCAGGATAAAATAGAAACTTAATAGAGAATTTTGAAAGCAAAATTCTCTGAACGCTAGCTTCATCCAGTTAACTCAGTTAAGGTTATCACTGTTAATAGGTTCACTCTGGTTTTGTTCTCTTCACTATTTCTTAAGGTAAAACAAAACAACAAATTCTCCTTAGAACATTCACAAATTTTCCTCCCCATCACATCTCACCTATCAGAATGGATTCAGTGCACTTGTAGAAAGCAATCGAGTTTCAAAATTCCAGCCCTTCTTTTCTCGTGTTCATTTTATCTCCACTCTACTGGAGTCCTCCATCCCGAAGGTACAGCATGAATTTTCAGTAGATGGATATTTGGGAGTCAGTATCTCCTATATCTCTCTCTCACCAAAATCTCTTTCCTTCACCCTTGCTACCACTGCTGTCACTCTGGGAACAGTCTTGTCCTGGATTTCAGCCATTTTGTCTCATCCTCCAACCTTCCCCATGGCACCTGCCTCTCTTACCTAGCCTCACTCCATGGAGCAGTAGCTTATGAACTACTTTTCCACAAGTTTCTGATTCCCTTGTACCTCTATCTTTCCACAGTACCGATAGTATTTAGCTACTCACACCAACACCAGAGCCACACTCGTATTTATTGTGACCTGTAAGTGGGTGGTTGAAGCCTAAGACCTTCAAGTCACACATCCATGCATTTTGGTCCCGCACGATTTGAAGAACTTAGCACTGTGCATACGCCCCCCAACTCCCCGCCCTATGCCTCCTTTGCTTGGCTTTCCCTCTCATGCCTTTGTAGAGTCTCCAAGCAGAATAATATCTGTGGTCTTTCATGAGTGACTTCTTGCCTTAGCATCTTATTTTCAAATGCCATCCATATTGTAGCACATACCAATACTCCACCCCTTTTTAGTGTAAGGAAAGGGACCGCCAGGTAAGAAAATGGTAGAACTGCTGGTACACTTTTTAAAATTTTGAGGAATAGCAAACTTGTTTTTTATGGTTGCTGCACCACTTTAAATCCCACCTACAATATGTGAAGGTTCCACTTTTTCTATATACACACCAAATACTTGTTATAATCTTTTTGATTATGGTCCCCCTAATAAGTATGAAGTGGCATTTCCTTGTGGTTTTTATTTGCATTTATTGAATGATTACTGAGGCTGGGCATCATGTCATGTTTTTTTTTTTTGTTTTTTTTTTTTTGCCATTTGCATATTGTGGAGAAATGTCTGCTCAAATCCTTTGTCCATTTTTAAATTGGGTTGCTTCTCTCTTTATTGAGTTGTGGAAATTCCCTACATATTCTGGGCATAAGTCCTTTGGTGGTTATATGTTTTATCCTGTGTTACGAGTGTCTTACTTTCTGGACAGTGCTCTTTGAAGCACAAACATTTAAACTTTTTCAGATCCAATTTATTTTTTCTTTTGTTGCTTGTGCTTTTGGTAATGATTAAATCAAGGTCACAAAAATTTACTCCTTTGTTTTATTCTAAAAGTTTATACTATAAAGTTTTATTTTTTTATTTTATATTTACTATATTTTGTTTTATATAATTCTTACATCATTTTTCATTTTTGCACAATGTATGCATTTTCATTTTGGTTATATTCCCCGTACAATTGCATCCCCCTTATTTTGACCTTAATCCCTTCTTACCCCCCTATACTATAAAGTTTTAGTTCTTACATATCGGTAGGTGATATATTGTGAATTAATTTGTGTGTCTGGTATGAAAGTGAGGTTCAAGTTCATTTTTTTGCATGTGTATATCCAGTTTTCCAACCACCATTTGTTAAAATTACTGTGTCAAGGTGTCTTGGCACCTGTTGAAAATAATTCATAATATGAGTTTATTTGTGGATGCTTAATTCTATGTCATTTATCTGTATGTTTCTTACGTTTGTTTCCTATTGCTGTTGTAACAAATTACTACAGACTGACTTAGAGTGACATAGGTTTATAATATAGTTCTGGAAGAAATTTGAAATGGTCTGGTCAATTTTTTTGCAGGGTTGATTTTCTTCTGGAGGTTCAAGCTTTGATAGTTTTGTGTCTTTCTGGGAATTTGTCCTTTTTTTCTGTTACCTAATTTAATCACATACAGTTTATTTCTCATCCTTTTAAAATCATGTTCATTTTTATACATTGGAATATGATTTCCATTTGGTAATTTTTCATTGTATAGGTCATTGTGCAGTTTTATGTGTTTCAATAAATGCATTTTCATCAGGCCCCCTCCCCCCAACTCCCTCAACCCTCTCCCAAGTCTCTTCCCTGCTCTTTGCCAAAGGTGGATGTTATTATAATAGCAGTAGTTTGAGCTGTGATTGCACCATGTCAGTGGGATGCAGACTGTGTGCACTAGCAGGTCTCACTTCTGATCAGAAACGTGATTTTGTGAGTCATCCATATTGTCTCATGATTCAGTAGATTGTTTCTTTTTATTGCTCAACAACATGCTGTTGTTTATCTTGCTTTCCAGTTGCCAGAATTTGTGTTTTCTTGTTTTGGGATAGAATAGATTTTCTATATGAGCTATGTCATCAGATTGTTTTCTCAAGGGTGCATATTTTGATTTGTCTTGGGCTATAGGGTGGGTGCATTTTTAACTCTACATGAAATTGCCGGGGAGTTTTCCCAGTGGTTGTTAGCACTTTATACCCCAACCAGATAAAGGTAAAGATTCAGATTGCTGAAAATATTTGCCAACATTTGGCGTTGTCAGTCTTTGTTAGCTATTCTAATGTGTTTGAACTTATATCTTACTGTGTTGTTTTAATTTTTTTTTTAAGATTTATTTATTTATACAATCACTGGGTACAGTCAGAAGTGCAGGAGGGTGAGAGAATTCACCAGAGCCAGAGTGGGGAACAGAACAGGCAGACTGACTGAAACACACTGCTGAGGGGAGCAGCGGGTGTGGCAGGAGAGGTCTGTCGCACCATATGGGACCCTCGCCGGTGGCTGGGGATCGAACTGGCAATGCAGAGGCCCCCGGCAGCTTTGCAGCCCAGCACTCAACTGCTGCACCGCCAGGGGAGGCCCTGTGTTGTTTTAATTTTTAAAAGAACCTTTTGAGGTTGTAATTAATATGCAGTAAGTTGAACATGTTTCAAGTTCATAACTGCTGAGTTTAGACAGAGGCATGCACTTGTGAAAATCATTGTCCACACCCACCTAATGAACATTTTTATGCTTATGAACTTTTGTAATTCCTGTTTCCTGACCTTTACTCTCTCAGCTCTTCCATCCTCAGGAAACCACTAATCTGCTTTCAATTACCATTGATGAATTTGATCTCAAATTTTATACAAGTGTAATCATAAAGTACATACCTTTTTGGACTCCTTTCACTTGGCCACTTATAACGTTTACATATAAGTCTGCATGAAATTTCCTTCCATCATTCGTGGGTAAGCAACTTGGACTGGAGTGCTGAGTCATGCAGCAAGTGTATGGTTAGTAGTTAAAGAAATTGTCCGACTGTTTTCTCACATGCTTCTGCCACTTTGCACTTCACCCGCAGAGTTCGAGGGTTGCGGTTCCTCTGAGTCTTGCTAATGTGTGGCGTATGCAGTCTTTTCCATTTTAGATGCTATATGTGTGGTGCTATCTCATTATGGCTTAATTTCACATTTCCTGCTGGGTAACGAGGTTGTGTTTCTTTCATGTACAATCTGGCATCCATACAGCCTTTCTGTTGAAATGCTTGTTCAAATGTTGTGATCACTTTAAACATTGCGCTGTTTGTTTTTTATTACAAAATTTTGATGATCTTTTCTATAATGCACATACAAATCCATTTTAGAAATGTGAATAGATATTGGGTTGTCAGAAAAGTCATGACACTTTTTTTTCTTTGAAAACATAGACTTTTCCGGCATCATGACTTTTCCGACAACCCTTTTCTTGCTGCCTGTTATTTATCTTTTCATTCCCTTAATGATTCTTTTCAAGCAGAAGATCTTAACTTTCAGAATGTACATTTTATCAGGTTTTCCTTTGTGGATCATGATTTTTGGGTCATGTTTAAGAAGTCTTTGCCTAACTCAAGGTCACAGACCTTTTGTTATATTCTTATTTTCTCTTATGATCCATTTTGAGTTTAAAATTTTAGGATGCAAAATATGAGTTAAGAATCTATTTCAAAATTTTGCATTTGGATGGTCACTTGTTACAAAACCATTTAT
The DNA here is from genome assembly GCF_014898055.3 of Talpa occidentalis. Lineage (NCBI taxonomy): Eukaryota > Metazoa > Chordata > Mammalia > Eulipotyphla > Talpidae > Talpa > Talpa occidentalis. Next base: position 97,828,827 of record NW_023601322.1, read on the forward strand.
TTAAAAGATGATTCTTTTACTACTTTATTCTGTTAAGTTAGTATATTTGTTACCTTTATGACCAATTCATACACTCTGCTTTGCAGTAGCTTAATAGTAAATCTTGAAATCAGGTAGTATATAGTTTTCAACTTAAACATTGTTTTAAAATTATTTTGCTTATTTTAGGTTTTATGCACTTCAATGAGAATTTTGAATCAGTTTGTAAGTTTCTATAATGAAAACCAGTGGGGATTTTGATTGCATTGATTTTCTGATGTTATACCTGTCTGGGTTTTGAAAATATATGTACTTTTAGTATTCTCCCTCCTAACTAGTTCTCACTGATCCCCCTTTGCAAAACTCTTCCTTTGTGATCACCGAGTCAATTTGGTTTCCCGTCTTGTCCTATTTTCATGGTCAGTGGACTTCATCTTAGGTTCTTTCATCTTTTGTTGAGCTGAGCTCTCATCTCTTCAGTCTAATCCCTTATTTTATTCTCTTGCCATTACTCATTATCAGGAACAAAAATGTAAGTCGGTCTGAATTTCCCAGAGGATGACATTCCGATAGAGGAATCTAGGATGGGCCTGTAACTTAGAGGCCCTTTTCTTTATGGAAGTTCTTAGATTCTCAAGAGAACTGTGGGATGTACTCATTTATACTTCAGGGTGCATTGCCTCAAAAACCATCTTGGGAGAAAGCAGGGTATAAATAATAAAGAAATAGAATATCCTTCCGTTACCAGTCTTTGATATGCCAGGTGTGGTTTAAGAAACTCCTGGTAAATCCTGGATATGGGGCATTAAGGCAGATCTGTTATCTATTATTAGAGCCTGGATATAGGAAGCCCATTTTTGGATGGTTTCTTCCCCCTGGGTATCTTGAACTGGGTGTTAAAGAGTGGAACATGTGTTTTAGATGTAGAAATTCATGAATAAAATGGCCTTTGGGTAAGCCTAGGTATTTTAAACATCTGGTCCTCAAATGCAGAAATCAACTTTTCTATTGCTCTTTAGGTAAGAAACATCTCGTAGATAGAGGAAGTTCCAGGCCACAGCAATAGCCTTCTAACTCACCTCACTGTCTTTTCTCCCCCTTCATATTATCATATTTTAATATTTTCCTTATCCTGAAACACAGACATGGTGGTTTCTCTCGAAGAGATGATTGCTCGTCAGCCCTCTGTTTCCTACATGATAGTGTCCAGGTCCCATCCCTTGGCTCTACAAGGCACGTTGCCCCTCGTGTGCTTCCATCCCCGCATTCTGCACACTCACATTTTCGGGGTGTGACTAGCCTGTGCTTTCCCTGCGTCTGTGCTGCTGCTGTTCGCCCTGCCTGGGATACACTCCCTCGCTTCTGAATGTCCCTGTGTCTTTCGGGACTGGGCTCCACGGTCCCGTTACAGCTCCCCAGAAAAAAAAAAAAACCTGTCAAACTTATTGTCCATGCATGAAAGGGGGGTAAGAAAGGGAACCCGCATGGTGTTGCAGGACAGTTGGTGAACGAGGGCAAAGTCTACTGTTAAAAGCGGCCAAGTGAAAGGAGTCCAAAAAGGTATGTACTTCAGGCTGTTGTGTGGCTGTCACAGGACACATTTACTGTCAGCGTATCACGAGGTCGGTAGTATGATGTGTCCCAGCTTTTAGTTAAATTAACAGACACAAGGCTGGGAAGCGGCCACAGTCAGCCGCGGTGTTCCTTGCGCTGGCACGGAGACTCCAGCACACGAGCCATGGACCTCGTGTGGCTGCTTTGCACCTGACTTCAAAGCACGTCCGCCCTGACAGTAGACTTTGCCCTCGTTCACCAACTGTCCTGGAACACCTTGCGGTTCCCTTTCTTATCCCCCTTTCATGCATGGACAATAAGTTTGACAGGTTTTTGTTTTTTTATCTGGTGATGCCAGCCATCTCGCCAGACTAGTCTAGACGAGAGGGAAATCCTTAGTGAAGGAAATCGTGAGATCTCAAGAGACTGGAAAGCAGGAGCCGAGAAGGGGAATCAGCATCTGAAGACAAGGGGCCCATGCTTGCACTCCTCTCCGGGGACACCCACGCTTGCTTTTTGAGCTCTCCTACCGCCTCCTTCCCCAGGCCTCTCCTTCCCTTTTCGCCCATCCTTGCTCCTGCTCTGCACTCTAGGGCAGAGAACGGCCAGCCGCGCGCCTTCGGTCTGGGGCTGCTGCCTTGGGGGTGCTATCTCTGCTGTGCTGCCAACGATGGCCTGACTGGCCTCCCATGTCCTCAGGTCAGAGCGTGAAAGAGGACGTGTGAACAGTGCAGGTGCCCCTAGTGGGCCCGCTCGCCTAGACCCAGAGGCAGCAAGAGACCCCACCACCACGACCTCCTCGGTGCAGAGGCAGCCATCAGGGAAGCAGCGTCTCCTCCACGGCGCTGTCCTCAGCGGCATGACAGTCGGCGGCCACGTGCCGTCTGGTGGCAAAGCTCGGTTTCCTCGCTTCTTAAGTGAAACTGTAGACAAAAAAGAGGAGTTGGACCCTCTCACTTCTGGAGTCTCGCTCCTTCAATTTCGGCTGTACAACAGCTAAGCAAGAAGATGTCTTTGGTCTGAGAGTAGATACCATGTTATGGAAATGTTTGAAAACCCTTTGTGCTCAGTGGCTGATTGAGCCGCAGAACAGACTCCACTTCCCGAGGCAGCAGGCAGTCCGGAGTGGGTTGAGCTCCCCAACGGCCACCTCAGTTACAAGCCTCTTTACTTCTACACTGTGATTCTTCTGATGCAGTGGGGAGTTGAAGGTCCAGTGTTGTTAAAGAGGTTTTAAGTGCAGAAAAATTTGAAGAGCTGAAAAGTAGTTGTCTGATGAAAGAACATTTGTCCGCCTTTTTTGGCTTTTGCCATCTAAACCCTCTCTAGCCTCCAAGCAGGAAACTGGGTGGTGTGGCTTGTTTTTTGTGCTGAAGAGAATACCCTCAGAAATGAACCCCAATTCATTTCATTTTTCTGGAGAGGGTGGTTCCTCAGTATCACTGCGGGTTCCTTCCCTGTGTGATGTGAGGCGAGCTCGGGCAAATGCCAGCCTGCGCAGGCACTATGCCATGTGTCTGCATGCCACCTGTCTTAACTGGGTTGTGCTTCTGCTCACAGATCTCCTTGCTGCCTAGACAGCTCTAGAGGGAATTCTTCATGCGTCCTCCCAGACTTCTCTCACCCATATGTGGCCGACAAAAGGGTAAAAATGTCAACGAATCTTGAAAAAACTTGAGATTGGTAGATTTCCCCTAGGACAGGGTAGCCCTAGAAGGTGTTACCGTCTTACATGATTGATGACTATAATAAAAAGATTGAATTTTTGATAGGAACTATTTCTTGGAGCACGTCTCAGTGAATCTTGGAACGGCTCCAGCTATGCCGTGTCCCTGGGAGTGTGAGGCAGACTGTGCATTTGTCGATGGTCTCCAGCCAGGGGAAGGGAGGCAGAATTGTGGTATTGGAAGCAGAGATCTGGGTGGAGCAGAACTGTGTATTGGCAGCTATAGTGGGATGGGGTTATACAGCTAGAAACACAAAGTAGGGATTTAACTTTCTTGAGGAAAAAAAGGCCTTATGGCCATCAGGTAATATCATGTTCCTTACCCCTTCACTTCACAGCAAAACATATTTTATTCTATCTTGGGGCAGAACTTAATTATAGATATAATTTCTTCTGTCAACCAACTGTGCATATTCTATAGTAAATCAGGTGATTCACAAGTGACTTCAAGTATGATCGGTCTCTTCTATGGAAACACAGTTTTGGCTGCAATATCTCATTTTTGGCTGAAGGCTGTGTGTTTCTTGTGCACCTATTCTGTGCTGTGCCCAGGTCTGGATGCAGAGGATATGTTCCTTTCATCGCTGTGCTGTCCACACTCATCATCTTAATAAACCAAGACCCGGCTGCACTCCCAATAGAAGGCAAACGTAACTTGTAGATTTTTAACTGTCTCTACTGTGGCTCTAACTCAAGATCAGCCTATTTCAGGTGACTTTCTTGATCCTTTACACAATGGAAATCTTTTGGCCCTCAGAGCTGCTGCGGGATTTGAGCTTGTTGTACATTGACTAGAGTGGATGTCAATCTGCAGGCCACTCATGTACGGAGCAGCCCTCGGGACTTGGAGCACTGTGGATTCTTCTTCCAAAAGCATCGCTAATGAACAGTTATTTTGAAAGCACTCCCTGCAGCTCATGCCTTAATCCAATCATCTGGGAATAGGAAAGCAGATCTCTCTCAGTACACCACTAACTTGGATTTCTATGGGATTATGCACAATCTTCTCATTTATTTTTACAGTAATAGAGAGGTTTCTGAGCCAAGTTTTACAGATATTTGGGAGAGAAGGAAAAGGTTGTAGATGGTTCCACATTCTTGAAGTGACAATTGACATTTTATTTTCTTGCTCTTCTTCAGAAATGAAAACAAACTTGGTAAACTATGTACCTTCAAGCAGAAGTTTGCAAATCTTGGCCTCATGGCTCATTTTGGCAAAAATCAGCTCCTTTGCTTTAAGAATGTTTTGTTTGTACTGCTGCCCTTTCAGTTCTATTGTCTGGGAATTGCTTCTTCAGCTTTTTATTACTTTATTACTTTGAACCTGAAAAATGAGAAAAGAGAACCTAAACCATATAGGGCTGATTAGAATTATGAAAGCGGTGTCTGCTACTCCCCTTAACATTTGCTTAGTATTTCATAACAGTGACGGCTTCTGATGCACACTCTTTCCCTAGAGGAGGTACTTTATTAGAAGGGGACTCTGATTCCTGAAAGATTTTCTTAGTTCTCACATATTCATGCAATACGTTACTATCTCATAGTGAGGTCAGTAAACACATACTGATTTTTGTTGAAGAGAAACTCTGTTATACTCACTAGGACTCCAGTGGTCTAGCACATTCCTTTGCCTTCACTCACAATCTTTCTTGCAAATCCTTCTGTCCTTTTTGTTTTAAATTGTTAACTTCAGTATTTACTGTAGAGTGGAGATAAATTATCGACGAGGTATATTTTAGACAAAGCAAAAAACTCACTGACTATATGTAGTTATTAAAGAGGGTATAAGTGATGGTAAATGCTTTTCAAGAAACCTAAATAAATTAAAAATGCTTAAACAACAAAAAACTTTACCGTAAGCTTCAAATGTCCTTTACTTAGACATTTGAAACCCCATCCACTTGCTTCAATTCAATTATGCTGTAATGACTTAACAGCATTAATTCCAAGTCCCTGCCAGTGTGGAAAGCATTGGATATATTTCTGCTCAGTATCTAGCTGGATGACAGCCAAGTGAACGTGCTTGGTGGTATCAAAGGGGTTTATGATTTTGTAACAGGATTGAAAAAGGATATAGGGTAAACTTTGCTTCTTGGGAATAATCAGTTATGGAAGAAATTTTACTGCTTTATGATTTTAGGTTATTCTATATGTTTAAAGGACAATATTTGGTAGTTCTTATACAGTAAGGAGATTAGATGTTGATATATGGAAAAATCTCTTCTAAGGCAAAAGGTAGTATGTTAACCTGTGTGAAGGGGAACCTCTGCTTCCTGTAGCCGTCTTTTCTTGGATTGCAGCCTCATTTTACAGCTCCTGAAGTGAAAAGTGAAATTGTTTCAACCTCATTTAGGTACCAAAGAAAAACCTTTTCATTTTAGTTTTGACTCTTTAATAGAAAAATGGCACAAAAACGAGAGGGTAGTGACATTAAAGTTAACTCTAGAATAATATACTCTGTATTTGACACAAAACTCCGAGAAGATTCAGTCTCAAAGTTAGTTAGTAATACATGTTCAAAGTTATGATGAGATGAGCAAGATAAATGAAATTTTATCTTCTAAGGCAACAGTTTTGTGCCAGAATTATCTGGGGCTTCTCTGAAGCAGTCCTGGCAGAAACCTTCATACTTGTTGATGTGTATGGTTTGATGTGGCGGGGAGGGGTATGCTTCAGGTATTGGACAGAGTCGCCATCAGTAAGGATGCTGGCCCCCAAGGAATGCCAGCCCACCTCTGTCCTGGATGCTCTGGTCACAGTGACTGAGTCAAGTTTAACATGATTACACAATCCCCTGCTTCACCTGTGGAGGTGCTGGTAGATGTTTAGAAAACTGGATGAAGAAATGAGTGAATGAAACTAGCCCCCCAAAACCAAGGATCTGAATCTTTTTTTTTTTTTAATAGAGGCATGTTTTATTTATTTATTTATTTATTTGTTTGTTTTGTTTATACATGCACTGGGTACAGGCAGAAGCGTGGGAGGGTGAGAGAATTCACCAGAGCCAGAGCGGGGAGCAGAGCAGGCAGAAGGACCGAAGTACACTGCTGAGGGGAGCAGCGGGCAGCAGGAGAGGTCTGCGCACCATGTGGGACCCTCCTCCGGTGGCCGGGGAGCAGCCGGGGATCGAACCGGCGCCGCAGAGGCCGCGGGCAGCCTCGCAACCCAGCGCTCAACCGCTGCGCCACCGGGGAGGCCCAAGGATCTGAATCTTTTCCCTACTTCTGACAATTCTTCGAACTCCTTTCTGGCCTTAGACTATACTTTTCTGTGAACATAACTCACATTTCCTGTTTTCAGTGGGTGCACGGGCCAACTGGACATGGGGTGAAAGGTCTACAAGCACGTTACTCTCAAAATGACTCCTCTGAGTATTCCCCCCTCACTGCCACGAGCAATAGCAGAAGAAGCTGTGTCCTGGGAATCGCAGCCCTGAATACGGCAGAAGAGACTGAGCCGTTGTAGTGACTTGGTAAAGAGACTGCGCTGGGGCTTGCGGTCACACGGGGTGTCATGTTTCTGTCCTCTGTGAGCAAGCGCTCTTCTTGGCACGCCTCTCTGTCAGTATCTTTCTTGAACTGAAATAATCAAAATTTTAAAAATCAGTACATACTCCTGGGAGCAGGCCTCTGTTCCTTTCTTGATTAGCCTGGGCTTGCTCCCACAAGGGATCCTGATTGTTTGTCAGAGATGGATTAAATCTACTTTGTCAAATGGCTTTAGCAGACCAAAATAAAACGAAGTAGGATGCCAGAACTTCAAATCTGGTTTGGAGTTCTGTTGGAGAAAACCATCCGAGGCTGAAATCGCAGAGTGAATCACACCTTTTGTTTCGCAGTCTAGAGGGATTGTCGTTCTGCTGGGGGGAGGCCCTTCTCTTGCACTTGCTCGTTCTCCATGGGCAGCTCAGAGCCGGGTGGAGCCACGTGAGGATGTCGCCAGCGTTCTCCTGAGTGCTGGCTGGAGAAGAAGCTTCATCTTTCCCTTTCCAAGTCTTTGGTACCAGGTCTGGGTTTGATGTTGAATTGGTCTTTGGAGGTGAGAAAAGATAAACGTTTATTTGGTCTGGAAACTCTCTTAGAGTCTCTTGATGAAAGGGAGAGTGACTCCTTGGCATCAACTTCAAGTCACATTAGCACTCTGGGGCTACAGTTGAGAGTGGACAGCTCTGCGGGTGTGATATTTGGACGTGCCTCAGCTAATGTCTTAAACATATTTTATACCCTCTTATTGTTGCTGAAAAAGAGAAATCAGCAGGTCTCTGTGACTCAAAAACCAGGATTTGAGGCAGAGTCCAGCTGACAGCATTGAAATGACACTTCAGCAGTCACAACACTGGTATAGCATTTAGTATGGTTTAATTACTTAAAAGTTATTCTTCCAAATACACTTTGGCACATCAGACAATGAGTATTTTTTGGCACTGAGAGGGCATGAGCTGTGCAGCTGTGAGAAGACAGGAGGAGCTTCAACGCATGTTTCTGGGTGAGGGGTGCCATCCGAAAGGTCGCACATTATTGGATTCTTACTGTGGGGCATCCTGGAAGAGACAAAACCATTGAGCTAATAACACAGATCCTTGATAGCCTGAGGTTAGAGTAGGGAGGGATGAAAAGGTGGGCCACGGCACGTTTTTAGGGCGCTGAACTCTTCCGTAAGATACTGCAAAGGTATATATATGTCAGCATGCAGTTGTCAAAACCTTTATTACGTACAGCACAAGTCTGAACTTGATAATGGTGTGGTAGAGTAAGTTCCTCAACGGTAGCAATTGTGCCACTGTGATGTGGACACAAATAGTGGAGAGTTGTGTGTGTGGAGGGGTGGAGTATACGGGACCTCTGTACTTTCTGCACAGCTTCACCATGAAGCCGCAGGCTGCTCTAGCAAATACAATGGATGGGTTGTTTAAAAAGTACTTTCTCTGTTAATCTCAACAATAATCTTATAATGTGCTTTCAGCAAATACTGCATGAAGGCTTCCTCACTCCTTGAGGCTCTGGGCTCATAGTGGCGAATGGCCCTGGCCCAGTGACATTCAACAGCTCTGTTCACTGGGCAGCCAACTCGTTTGACTTAAAACTCCAGCCCACATGCTTCAACTCCTTACTCTGCAGTCTGGCAATCACATCCTCGACTCTTTGGGCCTCAGTGGGCAGAAAAGAGTAGAGAGGATGTGAGGAAGGATGACATTCCTAATTTCAAAGCACACACACACACAAAAGACAAAAGGCATAAGAAACTATGCCCAGACTCACTGTGAACTGTATAGATACCTAAGAACAGAATTTTAAATTATGAAATATTTAAAAAGAAATAAACTGTGCGTTAGGTTATGATGGTGCCTTAGAAATGTCCCTCTTCTTTGTAAAGTGCTTTCACAACTATAAAAGAGATTTTCGAATGTATTTCTAGTATTTCCATGGTAGATTTGACCAATATGTGGTCGTTTATAGTTTGGCTGTGCAATAGATCTTTTTTCTTTTGAAAATGTGTCTCTTTTAATAGGCTATCTGGAAGAAGTTTAAAGGGAATGTGTTGATACTTAACTCTGTTATAACAAACATTAGATGTGTTTAAAGTTCTTTCGTCAAAATTGGTCAAGATCTCACCAAGGTTATTTCTGAGTACAGGAATTCATTTCATCAGCATCTTATCTTTATCATCAGGATTGGCCCCTGCTTTGGCTAAATTAAATATTTTTTCAAAACCACAATTTAATTATTTTTGAATCACCCATTAAAAAACCCCACCTTAAAACTTGAAACTAGGTCCAGATTAATTATAATAAAAAGAACCCTTGGCATTTCTCTAGGGTTCCACCCTGGGCTCTCCAGTTTTATCACATTATAAAATAAAGTCAACTGCTGTGCTTATGATTAAGTAACACGCCTTGTAATGTTAGGTGGCAGGACACTCACGGGCTTTGGTGCCAGAGCCACGTGGGTTAGCATCCTGACTCTGCAGATTGCATCGTTTCTCTGTAAGTTCTATTTTTTCTCTATAAAATTGGATTAGTAATAACTGAGGCGATCTCCACGAGGTCCCTCCCTTGGAAGAGAGCATTGCTCAGGATGGTTTCTCAGAACCTCATGAACAAGTCAGTGTTCCATATGTTCCTTGGTACAGAGATGTGGCTGCTTGTATTTCAGCCTTTCCAGGTCTCACTGTAGCAATATTTGTACTTTCTGCTCACAGGGGCCTGGCTTAGGCATCCCTACCTACTTCGGACCTCCCAGAGCCCCTCCTAGTTCACAGACCCAGTCTCCGAGCTTGGCTGGAGTTCTGCCTCCTAGAAACAGATTCTCCAGGCCTTTGAGGCAGGAGGCCAAGGCAGGAGGAAGAACTGAGGAACCTAAGGCCAGCATCTCTCCAGATGACCTTTTCTCTCTTCTCTGATGTTGTTCATTATTGGTCCCTGTCTTTATCTTGATTGCAAGCCTGCTTACTGCCCACTTCCAATAGCGAGACAATTAGCATTGGGTATACGGCTAGTGATGTTCTTTTATGTAATCCTGCCCTTCCAGCGTTTGCCAAAGGTCAAGCTTTCAGTCACAGATACTCAGTTGCTTTAGGAAAGTCTGGTGCACTTCTGTTGTGGACCTCCTCATTTCCTTTAACCCTTCCTTCCCCTTCTGTAATGTGCCACATTATTTCATTCACGATTTCCAATCAGATATTTCTTAATGTGGGTTTTAAGCTAAACATCCTGTTTTTTTCGTATTAGTCAGACTGCACCATGGACCTGTGTCAAATGTTCTGCAGATTTTTCCAGGCATTGGCTTAGGCTTTGGTGAGGCATCAGGGAGTCACTCACATGTTCTTGTAGATGGTAACAAGGAGGAGGGAACGTCCGAGAGTTGAACTGGGGTTTTCCTAGAGGTGTGACTTACAGCACAGCGCCAACACATTTTAATAGATGACAATAGATGTAGTATTTTGTGATTCATATTCATTCCCCCTCCAAATTAACATAAAACTTTAGCGTTATGAAGATTTAAAAAATTAAAGTCCATAGGAATGAACCACTTGATATTTTGCTGCCCATTTTCATTGTTTCTTCTTTTAATGATCAGTCATTCTCCAATGTTTATAAAATAGGTATGCACTCGTATTATGATTTCAAACAATGTAGAGAAGGTAACCTCTAAAAGATTGGGAAAAAGTCAGTCACTCCTTCCATTCAGAAACAAACATCATTAACATTTAGTAAATACCACTACAGACATTTTTTAATTCATATAAATATAGAGACAAGGGAAGGAGAGCTGTATTGTTCTAGAAATGAAATCATGTTACTGATGCTTTTTCAGGTAAAATTGATATATAATTTGAATCAAACATAAGAAAAACTGAAATGAAATATTAAAAAATCTTAACACTTCACACATATGTAATACATATATACAAATAGACTCTGTAACTGTTGCTGTTTACTGAAGGCATTTTTTCCTAAAATACCCTGCTAAGGTAAATAAAATAGTTAATGGGAGATTGTAAGTAAGTTGGAGACAGTTGTGCTTATAATATATTTACCTCTTAAAGTCTAGGCACTCGCTGTTGACTTCCTGTGGTGTCAGCAGATCCCATAGTCAATGCTTTTGCTCCCATAGCCTGTTTCTCATAGCATTTGAAAAATCAGTTCTGTATTTTGAACTATTACCAGCCTTTCTTTTTCTTGAGGTCTTTAAGTTGAGTTTTCCTATAAGTAGATGTATTTTCAGGTGCCTTTCTAGTTTCTCCGCTGTTTCTTAGGATTTTGTTCAGCCCAAGTGACTGTGTCTAGATAGGATTTATCATTACTTTATCTTTCAAGGTGTGGATGATGGTCAGTGTGGCTGGGTTCAGCTACTGAGCACATCTGCAGCATTTTCTGTTTCTTATTAGCTGGGTTTTGAAGATACTGTGTTAGGTTTTGTCTTTGTGGCAGATTAGAAATACGGCTGTTGTTTTTTTTTTTTTTTTAATCTGTGCAGGCCTATCTTGCCAGTGTGACTTCACAGCTCCTCCTGCCAAGGAGGTGATGCTTGTTTCTGTAACCCTCGAACATAGACTTTGCTTTGTGTTTGTCTTTTCCAGTGGAGTGTTAGAAAATACTCTAAGCAGTGTTGTCAAAAGCTCTTAGAGGTGAGTTTTGTTTTTCCTTGCTCTTCTTCTTGGGATCCTGTGGCCCCTGTCAAAGTCCAGGCTAACCTGGCAGGGGATGAATGACTAATGACCCAGTTGCCCCAATACCCTGGAGGCTCCCCCACCAAATTTCAGACACTGGGTGCAGGAACCTTGGTCCATAGCCACCAGAAACTGACCCGCCAAACCCAAACTCACGAAAGAGCCCAAGAGACTTGGCCAAACTGGCCCAAATTAGAATGACGAAGACGAGCCACAGAATCTTGGGCTTAAATGAATGATGCTCTAAGTCACTGTGGTTTGGAGAGTGATTAGTTATGCAACAAAAACTAACTTGATCTAGCATCTTTGTTGTTTTTACTGCTGTTAAGTATCAGTGGAGGGAGATTTTGAAATGGAGCTATTACTTAGCCACATTTGTGATATTTAGTTGTTCAGGGTTGTTAATTTGGACACCTCAGATTTTTAATTGCAGTTTTAACACAACTACAGTTATTTGTTAGTTTTCTAGTAATTTGTAACCCACCTTCCCATAAGATAAGTTCAAAAACTTCCTACATTTAAAACTTGTGCTAACCACATCTGTATTCTTTTGTATGAAAGTACGTTCTTTTGTGTGCTTCTGACTTCTTTTTTCTAACCAGGACAGCTCTGCTTCAGCAATCTTGTGCTTCTAATTTCGTAAGAACAGAAAAAAAAATGATTAATTGAATGCAACTTCATTCTTGTATTCCTATGCCTATCTTTACCCTTCCCCTATTGTGAATTTTATTCAGAAAGGTAGTAATCATCCACCAAAGGAATTTACAATGAATTCATTTTGGCCTGTCAGTATGGGAAATCTCAACACAGATCCTACAAAGGGGCCACAGAAAATAATGGCAAACAAATGCTCAGAAGCAAACAATTACCAAATGCAGTAGAATGTCACGTTTGTTTGCAGCCTCAAGGGCTCAAGATCCTTTTAATGGGCTCTGTTGGAAAAGATCTAAAGGCTTTCATGTCCCCAAATCTGGAAGGTTGATAATTTGGTGCCTGCCCACGGTAACCTGTTCATTGGAAAGACCTCCTGACTACTGACATACTTCCAGTTTTGGGTGCTGGCAGAAAGCTTAAAAGTCTAGGTGTCTTCCGCACTAATCTTGAATTTTGCTAGAGGTGCATTTCCAGGCTTATTTGCATGTTCCTGCTGTAGCAACTCAAGTCAGATTCCCACTCTCTAACTTGGGATGGGTACCCAGTATTCACAATAGTGGTTGATTTAGTAAATAATTTGCCTCTCGCACATCTTAGATCCAGATGCCTCCTTCTCTCTGCAGTTCCTCCTGACCTCCCTCCACCCCTATGTTCAGTTTGGGGTTTCCTTTTGCACTTTATATATTTCTCCCTTGTAGTAATGGCATACCGTGCTGCAGTTACTTGTTTCCCTGGCCAGACTGGAAGGTGGGTCTGTGTGTTATTGATTAGGTCACTAATTAGCACTTCCTCTCCGGCCCAAGTGAGTGTTCATACTCAGCACTTGTTCTGTTCATTTGCTCCAGAAGTAGCACAGATTCAGTCAGTATTGCTGGATTTGGGCAGTTAGATGCATATGAATTTGAACCTAACCTTCTTAATCTTCTGTTTCATCATCTGTAGGACAGAAATGAAAAGACTACCTCTTTCATAGAATAAAGGGATATGTTCAGTAAGTGCTCAAACTATTATTATTGTTTTCCATTTTAATTGTTATAGACAGATAGACCTGAATATCAGATTTATGTTTATGAGTTAAGTGCATTGTGTCTAAGGAATGGATTTTGAGAATTCACATGGATGCTTCAACATACTAATTGATTACTTCCTGGTTCGTGGTTCCTGGATATTTAAGATGGCCAGATAACTTGGACTGTCTATCTGTAGATTACATATGATAACATATGTTATTTATACATATCACTTATATCTCATATGTGATTTAAGACAGTTTTAAATGTCCAGGTTATGTTATAAACTATTTTCAAAAGATTATATAGTCCCACACAAAGCCACAGCTAAGTTTAATTTCTTAAAATACAGAAATGTCAGGAATACAGTTTTTTTTTCCTATTTTATGTAAACATGAAAAGCACAGGTCAGAATCTTGCATCTTCTTCTGGCAAGTGTAATGATGATTGTAGCATGTGCAGGTGCAAGAAATTAGAAATGGAAGTCTTGACAAAGAAACCTTTTCCCCTTGGTTAATTTTTCTATATCCAGAAAATATATTTATCACATAATAGTGATCTATCATCTCTCCTTCAGGCTATCTGTTATTAAGTATGGAATGTGCTTTTATTTTTTGTTAGTTTGAAACACAAGTTATTCAGTCAATTCAGGAAATATCTATGTAAAGTAATGCCAGAGCAGTGGGTCCCTGGACACAAAGGCTCTGTTAGAGCCATTTATAGGTGAAAATCCCCAGACCTAAACAAAGGAGCTCAGCTAGCAGATGTGTTCCTGGAAAACACGAAGACAGGGAGGACGAGAAAAGCACTGCATTGCGACACAGGACAGATGTTGGGTGAAGCTGAGAGCTAGAGAGTCCAGTGGACAAAGATGCTGAATGGGAGGGCTTGGGAGTAGCCAGAAGCAAGAGGTTTATGGCAGATTTTTGCTTTTATTCACCAAATTTACTTCTTTCTGTGTGAAGATTTTACTTCTCTGCTCAGCAGACATCATAGTTTACCTTCTGCTTACTCTTACAGAATGTGAACGAAACTCAGGTATGTCCTTTTAAGCGGAAGCTCTAACAACCAGTGAATGTTGTCACCTTTGCTCCTTGTGTGCCAGGTTATCAGTTAGGAACTGCCAGTGAGGTACATGTAGTGTGATTTCAGAAGTTAATCTGTGCTGTGAAAGTTTAAAGGATCTAGTGGTCATTTGTTACTGCAGCATAGCCTAGCCAAAGCTAATACAAGGTAAAATAAATAAATAAATAAATAAATAAACAGATGAGATTATAGGCAGGTCAAGGGCCAGTTTGAGATGTGGCTCAGCAAGAGTTCTGGTCTTTGAGTCCTAGTGTATCCCTGTCAGTCGGCTTAGAGATCCCTATAGCCTTGGGTCACAGCAGTGTGGTATCGTGGTTATACAACCATAGACTGGGTGTCCTTCAGTCATGCCCCTGCACACTAAGGATGTGACCTTTGGCAGATTATTTAATGTCCATGTAATTTATAACTCAGCTTCCTCTGTAAAGGAGAAAAGAAAACCTACTTCAGAGTTTGTTATAAGGTTTCAGAGCAAGATAATAAGATTTCACAGGTATCTGCTACATAGTAAGCGTTGAGTGTAAATAGTAGCTACAGTTAGTATTTTGGCTTTGCACAATCACATACACTTAGACTTGAGAATTACATTAAAGGCTACTGCATTTGACAACCCATTTACTGAAGACATACGTTTTATGAAATAACTGTAACAGATACTTACTTGGCTTATTCGCAAGCACTTAAATGGTGGTTGCATGGCTATTTCAGGGTTGTCTCTCAAAAAATACAGAAATAGATTAAATGCATGGCTTATTACACTTTATGACATTCACACTGACTTTGAAACATTAAAGAAGAGCACTGTTTATTTCATTGCTTTAGCCAAGGCTAACTGGTCAAGAGTAGGAATTAACTTCTGCAGGTATAGATAACTGGGAGTGGCATTACACCTTAGTAAAGGTTGGAGACAGGTTTTTTTTAAAATAGGAAAATATGAATGTTAGTAAATGTGCAGTAGACAAAATAATACCCAGTATGCCATAGATGCCCAGATCCTAGCCTCTAATGTGTGAGTATGTTAGGTTATATGCAAAGAAAATAAAGAATCATGTGAAACTAAGTTTGTTAGTCAACTGACCTTGAGATGAAGACATTATCCAAGGGAGTAATCAAAACTAGACATGCTAGATAAGGCAACAAAATTAGTTCTTCCTTAGAGCTCCAGAAGGAACACTGTCCAATTAACAACTGTCACCAAACAGATCGATGATAAGCAAGCACAGGAAAATATACTCAATAAAAATGTCCAAATGAAAAACGGCATAATATATTACTATTTACCTATTAGAATAGCTAAAATCGAATGACTGACATCACTGGAATGTGCTGTTGGTGGGGACTGAAATGGTTAAACCACTTGACAGTAAAACCTGCAGTTACCGTATGATCTATTCAGTGTGTTCCTAAATACCAAGAACATCAGTAAAAAAGCCTGTACATGAATGCACATATCTGCTGTATGTGTAATCGCCAACAAGTTGAAAAAGCCAAATGTCCAGTGAAAAGGGATTGAGTAAACACATTGTGTTATGTCCATATAATGGACTATTGCTCAATAACAAAGTGGAGCAAGTTATTGGTAAATACATGGGTGAATTTCCATGTAATTTTGATGAGTGAAAGAAGCAGACCAAAAAACACAACAAAACAAAAAACAGATACTTTATCATCCCATTTACGAAAACTTCAGAAAATACCAACTAATCTAAAGTGACAGAAAGCAGATAATTTGTTGCTGGGGGTAGAATCGATTGGAGAGGCATGGGAGGGGTTTCAAAGAGGCAAGAATGAACTCTTGGGGGTGATGGATATGCTCACTTTCGAGATCTGTGGTGGTGATTGCCTTGCTAAACATCCATGTCACAACCTACTGGATGTAGGTTATAGCTGAATAATAAAAATAGGAAAAAGATACTACTTTTATTATTCCTTCATAATGTGCTAAGAAATTATGGAGTTTAGGTTGACCTTTAGGTTTCATACCAGAAATTCTCATTTAATTGAATTATGAAAGTAATAGGAGATTTAAAAAAAATTCATAGCACCCACACTTAAATTTCTTGGGGATCAGTTCTTCCTTTCTCTGCCTCTCCATATAACTATCCCATGTGATAACCTGCCAGAATTTTACAGGGTTTTATTGTTAAGATCCCTCATTTAAGAATTTGAAAGTCATCTTTTTTTTTATAATAAATTTTATTTTTATATTCCCCATACAATTGCAACCCCCTTATTTTGACCCCAATCCCTCCCCTCCCGCCCCCTACCCCCCATAGAGTGTCTCTGGTTCATAGTTTTTTTGTTGATTTTGATTTTCATGAAAGTCATCTTCTAATTCAGCATACCATTGATGTTTATGGACTGCTGGGATTTTCAAGTAGCAGTTTTCCATAGTAGGGCTTGTGAATTTCTGGTGTAACTGGAATCACTCTGATTTTCATCTCAGTACACCAGATCCCTAACCTTCATGTGAAACAGCTCTACAGTAAATTTTGGCCAAGCTGTTTGTAAACTATCATTACCAACAATGGAGGATGTGCAAATAGTGAAATCATACATATTTAACTTATTATGTTGCTTATCTTTTTTTCCTGCCTTCTTTTTGTTCTCTACAGGGTAAGTTCTTGTTGAGTACCCTACTTAAATTTGTTGCTTTTGGGGGTGGCCAAAGTCCTTCTGATTGAGGGCCCCCAAAACTGATTGCTTTTTTTGCTAACTTGATGACATATTTTATGTTTGTGTTCTCTGTGAAATTATGTGGTGATTTATTTTCAGTTCTTTAATTTTTAGGTTGGTTTGCAACTCAAGAAGCACTGAATGTATTTTGGTGGCGTTTTGTAACTTAGGCATTACCTCTGATCAATTCCTTACAAAGATGTTACATTTTAAGTGTGCTGAAGTGATTTAAAGTTGACTAATTCTTTCCCAAGTCAATGTGTGCCTTACACAAAGATTGTGTAAGTTTTGCATCCTAACCTCCTATTGGTAAATTTTCAAGCTCTCCCTCTCGCTCTCTCCCCTAAGATCCCCCACCCCACTCTCTGCTTACTTTAAAGTATAGCTGCATGTTACATTAATTGTTTTCTTAAAGAGGCAATCTAGACATTATCATATGGGAGGCTGGCTCCTCTAAGTGCTGACATCTCATTATATGTCCCAGTCATACAGTTGTACATTATTTTAGCAAACCATGAGCTTTGCTTTATTGTAATCTGTGTCTTCATACCAAGTGAATATTTCAAGTTATAGCACAGATTTGAACTTTCGATGATTAACTTCAACCGTCCCTCACACTAGCCTCATCTGGCCACCTTAGAACTCTGAAAAACTACTCGTCAGGTCCCTGAAACCTTTTTCTTTTGCTTTGCTTGAAATTTTTGCCCCTAGAGCCTCTAGCTCCCTGAGAAGGCTCTGTGTGCCAGAATATGCTCTCATTTTCTTCAAGGCCAGACCCTCGGTGGCTGTCATCTTGGTTGACCTTGTGTTTGCCTGGTGGGAGGAGACCAGAGAGAGGTCTCACTTAGCTTTTCTTAAACTGTTGTCTGTGCTGGATGTGGACAGTGTGTGCTCGCCGGCATCAAGGTGTCAAGAGAGTCTGAAAATTGTCATGGTGGATGCAAATATGAACCTTGAACAAAAGTCTACTTCCTTCAATTGTTATTTTACATACTTTAAGAAAGATCCTTAAAATGACACAAATATTGTTATCTTGTTTTCCATGACTCAACAATACAGGCTAACAGGAACTAAGTAACAGACCAATAAGAGAATTTCATTTGGCATGCACTTTCATTTTTGTGTTCTGAAGTTCTAGGTG
This sequence comes from Talpa occidentalis, assembly GCF_014898055.3. Classification (NCBI taxonomy): domain Eukaryota; kingdom Metazoa; phylum Chordata; class Mammalia; order Eulipotyphla; family Talpidae; genus Talpa; species Talpa occidentalis. The sequence continues at coordinate 97,846,822 of NW_023601322.1, forward strand.
AAGAGTTCCTGTTTCTCTTGGAGGGAGGACATTTAATCCCAATGAAGATAACCCTAAGAGAGGAGCTTGCTTATGTTTTACCCTGTTTTGTCCTGTAAGCTCTCTGGTCCTTGGCTTCACATGGTGAAGTGAGGGAATCAGATTAGACACTGCTCTCCAAAACCATGAAGCCAGTTGTTTCGGAAATATTTTCCAGGCATCTTCTCATGGCGACAGAGGTAGAGTGTTCCAGGGAATGATATTTTCTCTCTTGGGTTTTCCCAGCACAGTTAGGATCGCCTCTGCTCCTCTGAATCTCATAATGGGCTTTTTTTTTTAAAACCACTTTGCGACAGAAACATACATGTTTAATCTCCTTAATTTTTTAGTCTCTTGATATTAACTTTGGAAAAGCTCAATCTCTAGCCAACACTTTGGTCAGTCTCCCTTTTATTTTGTTTTGCTTTGTTCTCACTGTGTACACAGTGCTAATGTGTGTGTGTGTGTGTGTGTAGAAGATATATATATATATATATATATATATATATATATATATATATATATATATATGAAAGCACATAGGACATTTTCAAAATCTGTGCAGAGATTCTGAGGATTTAAATAATAGATTTATTTGCAGTGTGGGATCTTTTTCTTCCTCAGATTTTATAATCCATCTTCCAGATTTCCTAGTCTCTTAATTCTGAAGTAAATTTTTAGCCTTTTTTATTTTTTCCTGCCAGAGACTGTAGTTTGACTCCATCTGGCTTCTCCCTATTGGCCTAACTTTTCCGCTCTCAGTATACTGGTATTTGAATGGTCTCCTGCCTCCACCTCGAAGATGTGAAAGGCTTCAAGCAGGGCACTGCACTGACATGCAGAGAGTAAGTTCATCTCTATTGTATGCATCCATTTCCCCCATGCATTCTCATCTACATCATCACCAGTCTAGAATAATGTTAATAAATATTATTTGCATCTTTCTTCTGCTGCTCTCCCCTGTCATTTTTCTCTTCAAATTATTTTGTCATTATGAAATACTCAGTACGATTTGGGGACAAGAGAGATTACTTTCTGATGAGCACACTAAAGCAGTCGAGTAATAGTCAGGGGAGATTATTGATGCCTGGAAATGAACCAGAAACATCAGTGGGGGTCACCCAGCTATCAGATGTTTGAACTTGGATTTTAACTTGTATTTGCTCAGGTGCTGTGTCAGTAGCTTTGGGATACAAATATCCAAAAAATGCAGCCAACTGAGCTCAAGGAAACAGAAAGGAACTTGAAGGGAAGCAGCTCCTTCTGGGGCAGTGGCTCCTGACACCAGCAAAGACCATCTTGAACCTCCCTTCATAGCTCAAGGCATCATTTTGCATTCACAGCAGCAAGGAGAAAGAGTACCAGTGCCTTTTTTTTTTTTTTATTTGAAAGCAAGACCTTCCTCAGAAGCTCTTCTTTTGTACTGTTACTCATTTTATTCTCTTATCTTTGTGGTGTCACTGTGTTCCCTGGTGTTATTCCCAGCACCGAGAAAGCCAGGGGGATGTGAGTATTTAGTTTTTCCATTCTTCATGGAAGAAGAAGAATTTGTGTTCAAATTCTGTGCTCGTATATTAGGATATTTTTGAGACGCAATGTTTCCACGCCTAACATTGGACCCATATGGAAGACAGTTCCTGTCAAGATTGCTGTTACCATATATGCTTTCATTGTTCATTTTTGTCTATTTGCTGCTGCTATTCTTAATACTTGGGACAATGCTTGGTGCACCACGGTCAGTAAATATGGAAAGGAACAAACAAATGCAGGACTCTCATGAGTGCGAAGTTAGGTAAGAGATGAGTGGAGGGAGTCTCAGCTGCGGACACGGCATTTGTCAGGACACCAGACAGGTCTCTGGTCTTTAGGAAGAAGTGCAAGTTGAAGAAAAGTGAACCAGGGCAAATTTGAAATGGTGGTTACAAGGAGAGGGGATGCCCTAGCTGGGTTATAGGAGGAAGGGGCCTGAGCGCACAGGATTTGCATATGAGGGGAAGAAAGCAGAGTGAGGGAAACAAATCCTGGGAAATGACTTCCAGATCTCTCCACTGGCTAAATGCTACAAGGTTTTGCTACCATCCTTTGACCCACAGAAAGGGCTTCCTTGAAGTTCTCTTCTGAAAGTTGGGGCGCCTTCTGTCTTCACCCTCTTAGGAGTGCAGTCGCTGCAAGCTGGCTTTGTAGAAATCTTCACTGTCAGGCTTCTTAAAGCAGCCATATTCCTAGTAAACCCTTAACTTCCTTTGCTTACTGAAGAAAAGCGGACTTCTTTCTCTATCAGAGGTGTCTGATTATATTCTGAGCCTTCCAGCAAACACACAGAAGGCCCCCTCCTATGCTGTGGTAATTATAAAACTAAGCAGACCTCCAGTGGAAAGAGGCTTCTCCTTTAGTGAGCCCCCAGAGCAGGAGATATTTTTATGTTTTTTTTCCAGATTATGTGGTTTAGATTTATCTTCTAAATAAGCAGCACCATGTGTCGAGGGGAGAGCTGGAGGAGGAAGCAGAAGAGAAGCAGTCTGGCCTGCAGAGTGTCCAGAATATTTCAGCAGGGACAGATCCCATTTCAGGATAGGCAAATTTATCTTTTATCAATCTCTTCAAAATTGAGACTTTTTTTCATGAATATTGGAAACAGAAGTGTTCCCTCGCTCCTTTCCTGTCGCTAAATAATTAAGCCTGTTTTGAGACATACAGTACAGTGGGGGTTTCCTAGTTACGGCGCTAAGCAATGGTGACAAACTTTTCTTATTATAGTCATCACCATCAGCAAACATTTATTCTTTCTGGATTGTTTCTTAGGAAAAATTAGTTTTGGAGAAACCGACATATGTTTGTGCACTTGCAGTAAGGAAAGCACAAAACAATGTTTTTTTTTTTTTTTTTTTTTTTTAATCATTCCATTTTGCTGCTTATTGCCATTTGCTGAGTCAGTTAAGTGCTATTAGGAAAGTTAAATGGAAAGTGAGAGGAAGCAAGGGAGGGAGAGGTGGAGAAAGGGAAGGCAGGAGGGCAGCAGGGAGCCGACTGAGAAGCAGGTGAAATGAATCTGTTGCGTTCGTTTTAGAAAGACAGCTCGCATGCTTAAGTCTGCACAGGACCCACCATTTACCTGTTATTCAGTTAAGGGCCATCCTGTTCCATACAGGTAAAGATTTTGTTTTTTTAGCATTTCCCATACATTTTCCATTTTGTGTCTTGCTTTTTTCACTTCACATTTCACTCACTCAACATACTCACCCACGTTGTGTGCACATCTGATTTATGTCTGTTGTTCCCTGGAATGCGTGCTTTATCCATCGTGCCGCTGAGCAGCGTTTAGGTGTTTTCCAGCATTTGATGTTCAGTAGTGCTGCCGTGGACAGTCTTGATGTGTTTATGGTCAGCACATGTAGACCCTATTTTTTTTGCAGGGGGCAGGATCTACCTAAAAGTGGAGCTGAGACATGGGGAATACGTGTATTCAACTGTGATAGATATTAACACATTTTCATTGCCTATTCAAGAGTTCACCACATTTTTCTTTTTTGTCCTTATCAGTGCTACCTGCTTTAGTATCTTCTTCATTATTATATTTTTGTGACCACAGATCTCTATTTTGTTTAATCCATCCATGATAGTATTGGTCCACTTTTTGAATTTTCTGTGTCCTTGTGTTTTAGATTTGTCTTTTGTAAGCAATTTATGGTTTCATTTAGTCAGATAATCTTTGTCTTTTACTTATATTTTTAAAACCATTTACATTTAATTTGTTGTTTGGGTTAAATCTACTTTCAGATTTGTTTTCTCTTTATCCCACCCTATTTTTAGTCTATTTTGAGGTTCTTTTCTTGACTTATATTACTTCATCTTTCCAGTCTCTTAGTTATGCATTCTTTCTTTGGAAGTTGTTCTTTAGTAGATATTGACAATATTTCTTTGAAAAGGACCTGATAGAAAATACTTTAGGTTCTGCTATTAAGGATATTTTGCAGCTACATATGTAATAGGAGAAAGAACATATTTTCAAAAAACTTTTAATGACAGATTTCAAAATATAATAAAAATAATTGGGAATTTTTTTATAATACTTCTACTGATAAGACTAGAATTATCAGGATAAAACATCTTATTTGGTATTTAAATTTAGCGTTAGGGACCTCCCTGGTGACACGAGGGGTTAAGCACAGCACTCTAAGACTATCTGCACCTTCTGCAGCATGTGTTCAATCCCGGCCGGGCAGGGAGCAACCCACATGGCGCAGCAGACCTCTCCTGTCTCACCTGCTGCTCCCCTCAGCAGTGTATTTCAGTCCTTCTGCCTGTTCTGCTCCCCACTCTGTCTCTGGTAAGTTTTTTCTCCCTCTCCCCCTGCACCTAGGGGCCAGTTCTTGTATGTATAAATAAATAAATACCTAAAAAAATAAATTTAGTGATATCTAACATTGTTGTAGAAATGTGGTATCTTCTCCTTGTTTGACTAAAAATGCAGTGAGGTTCCCTCCTGAAAATGCACCAGCATATGTTGTGTGTTTCTCTCTTCAGACACCCCTGTAGTTGTGCAGCATGTCAGGTTCTGAGGAATGCAAAAGTCATAGTGCCGCGGACCAGCACAGCAGTAGACGATGAGGCCGTCTCAGGGTTGAGAGACTGCGCAGGGTGGTCAGGGATTCGGTTAAAGAAATGACAAACAGACACACTTCAAGAGAGAGTGTAAATCTGAGTGCACTTTATTTGAGTCAGTGGTCAGTATATATATGTTTTCTAAAAGCATAGAAACAGTGAACATCAACGCAATCAGCTTGCTCATAGGTTTAGCTTATCATTGACAGGGCAGTGATCTATGTCCAAAATACATCTGGACCTAGCCGCATTCCTAAGTAGACAGGCTATTAACTCTTTTTTATATTCTTGTTGTACTAACTACTACTACCTACTCATGTTTACTCATAATTAATTGTCATGGGTGAATTTATATTATAATGCAGTTAATATCAAAGGTACTAAAGTCAAGCACATAATAGAAAGATTATTAAACCAACTATTCTATTATGACACAGTGTTTAGTAATGTTTCATTTGCATTAGCCCAATTATTACATTACGTATGTTTTTTAATTAGCAACCAATGACCAGAAAAAGGAAAGATTTTAGAAAGACAGTTGTAGCAGAATAAAGTTTGTGGGCCTTGAGAAAGCGAGATAAGGTTCCAGGTGGTCAGCATTTCTTTTTACCATCTTTGTGGCGGCTTTTGGTGGTCGTTATCTCTTGGCAGGCATTCGGCTTCTTTGCATCTTAGGGAGTTTGCTGTTCTCACCCTGCGCGCATGGTTCCTTGCCCTCGCCGGACCTCAGGGACCATGGCAACAGCCATTAGCCCTGAAGGTCACTGCAGGGGGAGGTGCAGCATCATAGAATGTACTTACACAAAGTATACTCCATACGTCTGTACACCTAGGCTGCCCATAGGCACCGCCATATATTTTACCTGTCGTTGATGGAAATGTCATTGTGAAGACCTGATTATGTGCTGCTTGCCTGGTTTTGGGTGATTTTTTTTTTAATGTGTGGAAACACGTTAACAGTATGGTCTTAGGGCAACGACTCTCTGAGTTTGAATATCAGAAGAATGAATCTTTGGCTGTGTGACCTTTGTTTTGTTGACCTATCCAGAAGCTTTAGTATACACACCTGCACAATGACTGATAGCCATTACTTCACAACGTTGTGGTGAAGAATAAATGAACTAATCATACAAAGATCTGGAGCAAAGCACTCTGTAAACATAGTAGTATTCTTTTGCTATCATTCAAGAATGTAAGACCACATCTAGCCTTCAGCAATATAAGCATTGGTGGTGAGTTTGACTTCTCTCTTAGGTATAGTTGCCAATCTCTAGTCTCGATACCACAGTGTGGATCTTTTACTCAGTTAAGTTGCTTAGGAGTACTTTGATGATGAGTACTACTCTTACCACCTTTTGGATGATAAAGCAGTTTTAAATGTGCCTTACCCCCTTTACCCTTTTAGCCTTTTTGCCATTCAAGTTACTTACTTTAACTTTATATAGATTTCAAATTATATAAGACATGATTTGTATTGTCTTACATGATTTGTAGTTTCTGTTGAGTCATTTGATTGCACTTTATTCCTTTCTGCAACTCTAGGATCACCTGTTTTTTAAGCAAAAGACTTGCAGTTGTTTTTTGTTTTTGTTTTTGTTTTTTTTGCAAGGGTTTGCTGCCACTAAAATTTTCTTGATTTTGTTTACCTGACTTAATGTTCATTTGCCCTTTATCTTTGAGAAGTATCTCTATAAAAATTCCAGCTAGGAGGTATCTTGATTTAGAAATCTGAAGGTATCATTCCATTATCCTTTGGTCTTTTTTGTTATGACATCAGTTGTCAATATCATTTTTGTTTTTTTTTTTTTAATTTCAGGGTTTATAGAGCTGCTTAATCTGTTGTTTGATGGTATTAGTTTTGGAAAATTGTTGGCAAGTATCTTTTACATATGATTCTTCTCCCCTTTCTATTTACCTTTTGGAATTTCAGTTATATACATAATAGGCCTTTCACCATGTCCCATATGTCTTTCACAGTTCTTTTATATATTTTTTAAGAACTCTGCTTTCATTTAGGTATTTTTCTATTTTTTTTAATTTATTTTCTATTTTTTTATTTATTTTTTTATTTTTTAATAGAGGCATGTTTTATTTATTTATTTGTTTGTTTGTTTGTTTTTGTTTATACATGCACTGGGTACAGTCAGAAGCGCTGGAGGGTGAGAGAATTCACCAGAGCCAGAGCGGGGAGCAGAGCAGGCAGAAGGACCGAAGGACACTGCTGAGGGGAGCAGCGGGCAGCAGGAGAGGTCTGCGCGCCATGTGGGACCCTCCTCTGGTAGCCAGGGAGCAGCCGTGGATCGAACCGGTGCCACAGAGGCTGCGGGCATCTTCGTAACCCAGCGCTCAACCACTGCGCCACCAGGGAGGCCCCATTTCGGTATTTTTCTAATTAATTATAGTCCATTTCACTAATACTCCTTTGTACTGTGTATATATGCTAGGTTGTGTTCTCAATTTTAGTTATTGTATATATCGATTCCAAAATTTCAATTTCATAATTTTCATACAGATTCTATTCTGTCTAGTTTCCATGTTGTCATTTAATTTCTTATACATGTTAAATACAGTCACTTTTCTGTTTCTAATAGCACCAGTCATCTATGAGTCTGTTTCTGCTTCTTATTTTATCTCTTGGGTTTGTTTACTTGGTCTCACTTCCTAACATGCCTGGTAATTCTTGATTGAATACTTCAAATATTTAATTAAAAAACTATAGATCCTCTGGATAATGTCATCTTTTTTTCTAGAATGTGTTTTCTTACTTTTTCTCTATCAGGCAGAATTTGGACATATCATCTTGATTAAATCACAGACTGGAAAATTTGTATTTAGGTTTCAGCATTTGTAAGGACTGGACTATTCCTAGTTTGTTCTTGTTCATAGATTGTTGCCCTTAGTGAGCCTTAATGTAAGGTCTGTGGTTTTTACCTCTTTGTAGAAACGTTTGCCTTTTTGATATCATGAGACTATAATAAAATCTCTGTGCAGCATTATTGCCTTGTAGCTGCTTTATTCTGACTTCTGCTTGTCCTCTTGGCCTCTCACACTCTTCTTTGTAAGAATTGGGAGATGCATTTGCAGTCTAGAAGCAGAATTGTGAGCTTACTTCAGAACATTTCCCTTTTCTTCAGGTTCTGTCCTACAAACTCTGACTTCCATTGGTGTGTTCCAAAGTCTTCAAGGAATTAGATTATCTTAAACTTTAAAGTTGCTCTTGCTGGAAGACTTGGCTTCCAAAATGGTATTCTGCTATAGCCAAACTCATATTTTTAAGGTAATTTGTTGGGTGACAGCTGTGGTTTTACTCTTTTTTTTTCTCTCCTTAACTCCATCCCTTCTTTCACTTGTCTCTTTTGTATACACATTTGCTTAAGAGCACTTCAGAAAATGGGCAAAAACTCACACACAGACGCACAAGATTTGATGATGAGAGCTCTGTTACAGTGTGGGAGGGAGCACTGTGAACTTTAATAAAATGATTATTTTGCTTATATATTTATTTATTTGTTGCTTGTTTCTCTCTAGAATGTAAGACCATGAGTACAAGGTTTGATCTGTGTTACTGATTTTTGGTACATATTATAAGCTCAACAAATATTTTTTAAATAAGTGATTACGTGTGAGCTTCTGATTTATAAAATAGTTGATAAAATGGATTTTTAAAATACATATGTTAAATATATAGTATATACATATACTTAGACACACACAAAATCAGAACTTATGGCATATGAAAGTAGTATTTTGAGATTTAAAAAAATTACTTTTAAATAAAATGAGATGTATCATATATAACAAGAATTCAAAAAGTGTAGAATCTATATTTATATTTGTATATATGTTTTGAAATGCACTTTGAAATGCATTTCCAGTGTTAAAAATCTGAATGTGCTTGTTGATGCAGATAAACTGTGTTGGAATCTGCTCGCTGATGGTTAGTAACACTGGGGTTGTTGTCTCATTCCACACATCACAGTTCCTCCTGTCTTTTGTGGTTGACCTCCCAATTGAACATACTTCACTACAAAGAACTTTTAAAAGGAAAGCAAAAGATAACCTTCTTTAACTTGCAGGAAGTGGACAGTAAAGATTTGCACAAGGGAATATCGCTTTAAAAGTATCCCATAATTGCTTACACATGCAAATTTAACATGGTCAAGGTTGAGGTGCTTGGTTTGGGTCTCTGTTAAAAAATGCAGCTTCGGTTGGATGTAGGAAAAAGAATTGACTAGTTTTATGCAGGTAGAGTAGTACCTCAAAGCACGTAGCTCTTGGATTTATCTTCAAAGAGTTTTAAGTATTTTAATAACTCTAGTATAACATCCACTGAAACAGGTGGGGAAGGTTGTTATGTAAACTCATTTTACATACAATAAACTGGTTGTGGCTGGAGTGAAGTTTACATAAAATGTATTGCGTAATTTGGAAATAGCAAATATCCCAATACCCCCTGCCCTGGAGCTGTTGTGCAGTTATCACATCTTCGGTCTGAGAGCCTACAGAGCTCGAGTAAAGCCCCATGATCTTTCCTTTTAGAAAACACTTCATGAGCTCTCTCCTCCACCAGGGAAATGGCTGGAGAAAAATTCACATATGCCTTTCAATTAACTGGTATGTTCCTTCTTTTTTAGCCTTCCTGTGCTTTCCTTTTGAGTTCAGTCTCCCAGGAACTTCTGCCTTTGTGGGGTGTTTCTGAGGACTCTGACTACAGGCACAAGATGTAGTGTCTCCTAGCCTGGATCCTAATAAACTGTGCTTATTGGTTTCACAGTGTAAAACCCGTAGCTCCAGCTATGCACCGTACATATTACTTTGCAAGTCCTGAGCGCCCACCCATACGCCTGTGTGTCGGCACATGTCAGTGGAAGTGAACTTGATAAAATGGGGGGGTTGTGGAAATGTAGATTTCATTACAGGCACTTTTTAATGCTAATTTAAATCTAAAACTGGGCTGTGTATGCCCCTGTGTGGGTGCTTTCCTACCCAACCAGCACCTTTCTTCCCTTTGCTTTTCTCGCTGTTGGGCACAACCTGAGGGTTTGCCTCCCTTTTCCTTTGTACTTCATCTCACCAGACACACATAATCATCCTGACCTGGTGAGTCTTGGTGCTGCTCATCAAAAGCATGGCTTAGTGTTTCATGACATATACAAAACTCCAGCCTGGAGAAGTCCTGGGGTCAGCACGGTAGTCGAGTGGCAAGGAGCTGGGCGAATGGGGCATGGCCAGATGGAGCTGGCACCAAACTCTTTCAAGGCCATGGTCTGTCTTTCTACCGGGACGGCAGTTGTGCTGCATAGCACAGCCATTTTTCATAAGGGTGTTAACCATCTGGTTCCTCTTGTATTTCCCTTCTCGCTCCTGCACATCTGTTGCACATTGTTCTACAAAAGCTTACATTCCATACTTGATGTTCATTGCCATAAAAATTCCATATTCATGAGAGTGGCTACATTTTACCTGTAGGTCTAAGATAATTACAGCAAAACGGCAGCCAAGGTCGTAAAAGGAGCAGGTCCAGATTAGCGCGCTCTCTGCCATGAGGCTCCTGGCAAGGAGCCCCGGCTGGTCGAGGCGATCATTGGAAGGGGCGCCAGGGTGAGCAGGCTGACGCCTCCTCCCTGGTCGGGTCGCCACATTGAGTACGCTCAGCTATTTGCAAAGCTCTCCGGAGAGAAGGAGCTCGGGGGATTGGGAACAGATGGGTGCGTCACACACTGCCTGGTCCTGGTGACCACAGCGCCCGTGCCGGCCAGCTCCGCCAGAGGCGCGACGTCTTGTCTCTGCAGCACCAGAAACCCCTGGAGCCCCAGGTGCGGTGGTGCTAGGAAGTTCATCTTTTGGGGCCATTCGCTTTCTCATTTGCCTGTATTGTTTTCCTTGCCTTGTTTTCCTCTAGAGAGATCTTTCTGCCTGCAGAGCTCTTCCTTCCCTCTTCAGCACCGTCCACCTCGTGTCTCCATCCTGCCATTGCCCCGGTCTACCTGCGGTAAAAACCCAAACTGGGTGGCAGGTTGGAGGAGGTGTAAGTTCTCGCAGTTCTTGCCTGGATGCTGGTGTTTCTTCATGTTCGCTCTGGTTGCCAACCTCACTCATGACTACCCTTGAGAACAAAGCGTTCTGATTACAACAGCCAGCGGCCGTGTTCATACTGTCTGGCTTTGCAGTCAGAAGAGACAGTCTGAGTTGGGCAAATCAGTAGTTTTTATTTCTGTGACAGTATCTTCAAATGTGTTCTGCGTCGGACCAAATACAAAAACATACAAAAGGAATGCTACCACATGACTTATCTGGGAATCAGCAGGTTGCTCTAACCAGACGGCAAGCGCTTGCTTTGTTGAAAGCAATAATATGAGCAAATAGGAGCACAGACCTCCGGGCAGGTGGGAAGCAGTGTGGTAGCTTCGAAACGGTGGGCAGCCGTGAGTCAGGAGGCCTTGTTCTCTCTTGGATGTGCTGTTCTTCCCATTTAAGTTTTTAATAAGGTGGGAAGGTCTACATTAGATGGCTGGCGGAGGAGGGCACAGTGGTATCAAGTGGGTGCCCGCGCTTGGTAAGTTCATGAGGGAGGGGAGGGGAGCTACGTGGTCCAGGCCTGGGCTCGGGGATCTTTGCGGAGGCTGTCAACCTGTGGAAGGTTGTGATAAAGATGAGGGGCCCTGGGAGGCGTTGCTGTGAAAAACAGCAGCAGGACTTTCCTGAGCTGTCACAAAAGATAACTGGGTTTGAAAAAGCATGAGTAAATCTTCAGAGGCCAACTGGAGCTGGAAGCTGACATGTGAAAAGAGAAAGCAGAAGACAGTATTGACGGGGTTTCTAGAAGAGAGAAAGATACTGTCCTGAAAGTCTTCTATATTGGTAGGAAAGACAAATTTTATTGAAGTAAATTAAAACTAGTATAAATCAGCAGATTCTGCTCACTGCCCACCCAAGTCCATTCTCCCCTCTCCTCAGCACTTGTCCCGTGGCTGCCCAGCTGTACTGAAGTTCTGAATTTCAAACCTTATGCCAAGTGGTCTGGTGATCATGTGAGTGAGTCCTGGCCGTACTCCATGAACAGGGATGAAGTGTGCCACTCCAGGCACTCTACAGCTTCCTCCTATGGCTTCTAATACTTGTGACCTTTCAGCCCACGAGAAAAAAACATATTATGTGGTAAAAATGGCAGCCTGGTTCCTTGAGTGAGGGTGAGGAGCAAAGCCTTCTCTGCCTGCAGCCATGGAATTTGCCTGGATTATCTGGTGAAGGAGAAATGAATGACTGTGTCATCGCACTTTGCGTTCAATTGTGAGGCCATTTGGGTGCCACACAAACAGGTGATCTGGAAAGGTTTCTGCGAGGAGACAACGTTGCAGCTGGAATCTGACACAGGGATGTATAAAGCAGTCGTGAGCATCTGGAAGGTTGTTTCTGGGGAGAACAGTAACATTCCAGCTCCTGTGAGGGCCCACGCTGGTGGGCGAGGATGCGCAGGCGTGTGGGGGAATGGCACTGGGCACAGTGAGTACATGGCTCCGGCTCCGGCTGCCTGGGAAAGAACTACACGACTAACGGAAAGAACTTTTTCTTTTTGCAGAGAAACAATTAACAGTTGGCTCCTTTCTGTTAGCAAGCACATTCACCCCTTAGTACTCATAAATTGTTGGAGGTGAAAAATACAGTTGAGGCTGGGGCAAGGAGCATCTTTAAAAGCATAGATTATAAAAGATGTCGATTGAAAGAGAATCACTGTTGCAAGTGTTCCTGGCAGAGTAGTGGCCAGCAGCGCAAGCCCTGGACGAGCCCTAAGTGTCTTGGCGATGGGGTGCTGCCTGGTCTGCACATGCCCTTGGGGCTGCTCACTGGCTGTGGCGAAGCATTGTGTTTCTTTCTGAAAAGTATTTTTTTCTGTCTCTACCTATTTTAAAATTATTGACATCATAAGAAGAAAAACTAATTCCTTGAGGGGATAATACTCTTTATATTAGGAAAAGTAATTTGTGGTCATCGCTGTGCTGTCAACACCCTGACCTGGCTGTTTCTGTCAAAGGGAGGCAGCTTTTAGGAGAGAGCGCTACTCTGTTACATGGCAAAGTCACGGATGTCTCTAGGACTTCTAATGTGATTTTGGCTACACAGAGGGCAAGGAAGGCTGAAAAGCACAAAAAAAAATAATTGCTGTCTTCGGTCTTATAAAATCCAGTACAACTCTTCCTTCAAATTCAACTCAACATAAACCCTTCGGTGCTCTCATCATAAAGGGAAGAGTCATTCTCCCACTTGCTGGTAAGTCAGCCAGACCGGGACAAGTAGGTCTCAGAACCGGGGGAGGGCAAGGGTCTGAAGAGCAGAGTGAAGAGCTTAGTGTCTGATGTCGTCCGGTTATTCTCAGTGACGTGTCCTCATGAGGAGCTTAGCGGAATTGAAGAGGTGCCTCTTCTTAGACTGTTTCATCTTTGAGCGAGCTTTCATTCCTGGACTACTCTCAGAAAACAGCCCTATTTTCTCTGATTACTCGGGCCAAGAGCCTGGAGTTATCCTGGATGACCGTGTATTGCTTTCTTCTTTCTGCCAAATCATCGTTCTGTTCCATATCACTCACCTCCAAAATGTATCTTAAATTCATCTACTCATTTTTATCTGTATTATTAAGCAGTCATCATCTTTTTACTGCTCTTCAACAACATGCTTAATTCAGATTACTGTTCTTGTTTGTAAGTCATGGTTCGTACATTAGCCAGAATGATCTTTACCATCACCACATATCAATGAGATGCAAGTCAGATTTCTTGCCCTGGCTTATAAAACACTTCATGTTCTGGCCCTTGCCTGTCCTCCCAACTTTATTCTATCCATTCTCCCTTTGGTTTTCACTCTCCAACCATGTTGAAAAGCGCAAATACATTCCCATTTTAGGGCTTTGTACTAAGTGTCCCATTTGTGGGAAATGTTCTTGTTCCCCACCTTTGCATGGCTGTTTCCTTCTGTTCCTGTTCAGGTATGCTTAGTGTCTAGTACATCTCCTGTACGTGGTGGGAATGGAAATTCTCACTGGGAAAGAGTTCATGAAAAATGGCCCTTTGGGTTATGGAAAACATACATAAAGGCCGATGATATGTGGTCATATACCTTAGGCTTTTGAGGATGTAATTCTTCTTCTTGAATTGTTTTACCTGGTACTGAACAGCTACTAATTCCTCAGAGAAGAATCAAGCAAACATTCCCTTTCAAAAATGGTTCTGTCTGTAGATTGCAGTTTGTTTCTGTATCCTCTCACTTTCATGGCATATTCCAGAGAAGCACAGAGCCCTCAGCTGGGGTATCAGGGGGAGCACGTCGACACAAGTGATCTCAGTGGTCTCATTTCCTGCTTCCTACGTGTTTCTCTCATTTGCGTGGAGGTCTTAGTAAGCAGGATTGAAGATGAGTATTTGATAGAGGATTAGACTCCAGCATGCTTTTCAGTCACTAAATCTTTCATATCTACTAGTTCTAGGGTTTGCAAAAATCAAGCCACTTTTTGAAAATCCCACTGCATAGTTCTTATCCACAGGCATCTTCCAAACCAGCCCGACCTGTTATTCTCAGTAATCTGTATTTTTATCTTGTGTCACTGCAGAACATTTGCTTCTGTTTCAGAGTGGGCCTCTATTTTGTTTCTCTGTGGTGCTAAGAACAGCAAGGGGTAATGTGTCACTCCTTTGGTATTTGCCAAGGTATTTGGGACGTCAGCACTGACTCTTTTCACGTAAGTTCTAAAACGAGTGGAAAGAAACTCACAGTATTTCCTAAAGTTGCAAGTCAAAACGATGTAGAATAAGTGAGGACATGAATAAACCACTTTGAATCTCTCCTCTCGAAACTTCAATTCCCCTAAGGTCCCTCCTCTGTGCCTCAAACAGGAAGCAACAGGCTTTTGGCACCTTTTCACACTAAACTTCAAATCAGTGGCTGGTACTCGGTGGGGATAGTTGAATGAAAGTTTTCTGGGTTTTGATGCTGACGATTCATCTAAAGTATGCGGCAAACTTGCAAAAAGTCTAAGTAGACACTGAGTTTAACTGGTATATTTTAGAATACAGATTTTAAACCCTGTTTCAGTTAATGATCATGTCTAAGCTCTGCTATTAAGTAAATTCAAGGAGCTTCTGAGCTCACAGGAAAAATAGCCAACTGTTAGTAATAAGATGCAGGGTGTTCTCTGCAGCGATGGGCGTCACTGTTTTGAGTTTCGGGATGCTCCTTTTTTCCTAAAGTAACTGGCATGATGTTGGGCAATGCTAACTGTATTTTGATTGCTGTATTTTTATTTATAAATGGAAGTGATTTGAAAATAACATTTCACACCTGAACATACATAGACGTGCTTCTTTGAAAAGATAGCAAAATCATTCTTGTGAATTCTTTCCAAAATAAGTTGAACTTTAAAAAGTCTGGGAAGGCTCAGTTTTCCTGCCTGTCATCTGTGCAAGCAGCCTGTTTTATTTTCTCCTCATGCACACGAGACAATAATTTGTTTATTCCAAATAAATAAACAAAGCCAAGCGCTCCAGACTTTATAGTAGTTTAAGCAAGGCCTGAGATACAGAGAAATGGTGAGGACAGTTAAGTGTGGCTGTCGGCATGTTCTTAGCTAAGCTGTCATTTCATTCAAATGGGCCCCTTTTTTCCTAATCCTGCTTATTAAGGTGATGGTTCAGTTCTGCTGACTTCTAAACAGAAGGTAGAAAATAAGCAGCTGAAAGGGAAGGAAGTAAGATGATTCATTTAAGCAAAAAAGTAAAGAAAAAAGCTAATCTCCCGACTGGGACTTTGCCTGTTTCTCCAGCCTCCGAGCTACAGTATCAATTGCTGTCAACACTATTTATATGGAAAATTGCTCTGACATAGTGTAATTGGTCCTGCAGTGTAATTGTAACACAGCGAGGCACACTCGCATGTCCAGGGCACTCCATACTGCAATTAGCCAGAAGTCTAGAAATAATGTAAAAGCCAGGAAGGGGACTTGAAGACACATAGGAAGGAATTTGGGAAGTGAAGTGACACAAGATGTCACAGGACGGTTCTTAGACTTTTAAGTTTAACGTGATGATCAGCTTCTAGTGATATTTTTCAGTTTGACTAAAAATGAGAAGTAAAAGATGATTTTGGAACCTTTTGAAGCCTTTTCTTTCACCACTTTGGGACTAGAAAGGTTTAATTTCTCTAGTATTTAATGGGCAGTGACCCAGAGCAGTTGGAGCAAGATCTGCTGTCCTGTGAACACCCTGGTGGATGGCGGTACCCGGGGCTTCATGGCCGCCGGCTCCTGTGATGAAATGTCCTCTGACTTCTCTTTCAGATTAGATTTAAATTACTGAAAATGAAGATAATTACTCCCCACTCCCAGCTGTTCACTAGAAGAGCCACTTATTCTGTCACTGACAAATAGAAACATGACTGCAGGTCCGGTCATCTGTCTTTACACCATTTCATGTAGCATCACAGATCTTGCTTCACTGTTTCATGACTTAACCCAGTGTATTTCTAAACTGTGTTCCTGTCGAGTGGTGATAAGTATATACTGAAAATATACTTGTTGGAGAAATAGAATCTGCCACTTTAAAGACCTTATCTCCAAACACAGGCACATTCTGAGGGGCTGGAGGACAGACTTCAACATAGATCATTTGGGAGGACATTCGGCCATAATGTAGGTGGCAGGTGATATTCAGAGTCAGTGACTGGGCCTGCCCAGGAGTATGTTGCAATCAAAGAGAGGGAAAAAATCAAGGCAATGAACCCCGAAATGCCCCACCATATACAAGTCAAGAAGAAATAAGGGACCAGTTAAGAAAACTACAAAGGAACAGCCAGTGAGACAGGAGGACAGCAGGAGTGGGAAGGTGCCGGCAGGTACCCAGGGTTGATGGAGTGAAGATATATCGTGTGGGGGCTGCAGATAAATCGCGCCACATGAGCAGTGAGAACAGGCCATTGGATGTAGAAACCAAGAGGCTTTGGCAAACCTTGCCAAGAGCAGGTCAGGTGGGGAAAGTGAAGACCTCGTGACTTGTAGATTTCTGATAAGAACAGATTGACCAGAGTTTGTGGTGGCTTCATAGTGAACACTGATGGACAGAGCGGGTTGGGGGGGGGTGGGTAACCAGGAGGTAAGTTTTAGATGTATTCTTTTGAGAAGCGTGAGACATCTAGGAGGCTAGACAGATTTATTTTACTTTCCAGGGTTTGTGTTTTAAAAGCAGTTTGCAGAACTCTGCAGGGCTTATTACTTCAGAGGAATCTGAAGCGTGACCGGTAGCCCTTTCAGCATCTCAGAAGGTCATTCAGGGGCCTTACGTCCTACTTTTCAAACAACTGTCACAGGTTAATTATTCACTCGACCATCTTCCCAACGAAAAGTTGGCAAGCGATAGAAAGCAAAACCAAAGTTAGAATGATGTTGCTGTTTAGAAGATACTCTTCTGACTTCGGTTCATGTGTTAAAGATGACGGGAATGTTGGAGAATGTACTTGAGTATGGGAAAAATATCCTCAAAAATATGGAAATCAGCAGACTCTGTAGTGTTCTCCCTAGCCATGTGCAGACCTGTGAACATGTGTCACGCCACACCGAGGTGATGGGGCATATGTTTGTCTCCTTCGTGAAACTCTGAACTCCTTCGGGAAGGACTTGGGAATTTGCAATCTGCTGTCATTGCTCAGAATGGTGCTGGGCACAAGATTGGCGCTCAGTAAATTCACAGGGATTTACTGTGTGTGGAGAAGAACCCAGCACACTTCTCACTAGACAGGGCTGAATAGATGCCGTCAGGCTGCTGAGCTTTCTGTATCTTCTGACAGGTGGTGTTGGTGGTTGGCTCTGGGCCTGTCGGTGTGGCATTGTGGGAATGTGTGCATAGGTTGTGCGCTTCTCTTAATGTACCATCATTCCCAGGAATGTTCCGTTATTGCTGACGGTGTGTTCAGTACCCTGCGGTAACGAGATACGTGCCAACGCAGAGGTGGTGCGGCCACTCTGACCTCTATCCCGGGGAGGAGTGGGTTTGCCCCCTGAGTGGAGGAGAATTTGTTGGCAAGCTCACATGTAAAAATTCCACTTCTCAAAATGACCCCACCTGCAGATGAAATCCATGCTTGTTATTTATTATTTGTTGAGCACAAGCTGTGTATTTGGTGCCATTGAAAAGCACACCAAAATACCACAACCACAGGGGGTGATATGGCCCCGGGGGCTGAGCAGTCCAGGCCAGGTCCAGCTTGCAATCCACATGTGACCATGGCCAAAACAGTGATTGCAATCTGACAAACAGTGGGCTCCTGGAGAGTCTTCATTTTTAAGATAGAGAGGGCTTACAAAATATACTTTTTTGGAAAAAATGTTATCAATATGAAAAAATTTGGAGGAATGTTCAAGAGGCACAAGGCAGTCAAGTGATAGATTGCTTGACCTGGCCGTGGAGTGAACTCAAGTACTTTGTCTTTGCGAGGATCTGGGGGTGGACAATTGATTCAGGCACAGTAAAGAAGTATGAATCTGCAGATGACTTTTAGATGCTAGAATTTCATTATCCTAATAAGACTCTTCCTTCTAATAATGGACTCATCATACATCCTGGCATTTATGAAAACCAGTGTGATAGAACAGTAAAACGTAAGGAAATTAACGTGTAGAGTAAGCCTAAAGAAAATAAATCTCTCCAAAATTTTCCGTAACAATGCCTGTTTAAGCGAATCAGATGTGATGGCAGCACTCGTGAGAGTCCAGACACTGAGACTTGCCTTACACGTTCTGAAGCTAGTGGTGCTTCTCTACCGCGGTTGGGCAGGGACAGCTTGATCGCTGATGTCGGGTCTGGAAGGGCTTGGAGGGAGAGGGGTGCGCCTGAAGCTTTCTGGGTCACCTTGCTGGGAGGATAGGCTTAGATGGGGAGTCATGCGTTGTCCCCCTCTGCTTACAGGGGGGAGGCACAGGCTGCAGTCAGCTTGCTTGAAAGAGGCTTGCAAATTACAATGCATGTTCTCACAACTGTTGTGTCAACTCAGCTGCCTCCACTCTGGAGCATCCTCCCTGCTCCCCACCCTCAGACGCACCTTCTCAGAACCCAGTCTTGCCACGCTTTGGCTCCGTGCTTCTCTCTCTCATTTCCTCATTTCTCATTTCTTCCTCCCAAATTGTAATACTCAGGGAGTCCATGATTCGTGATGTGATAGGTGCTCAGCTCTAGCGCTCTTCTCTGGCCTGGAGGCCCCTCTGGGTCAGTAGGATCCTGATCCGTTGCCATGGCCTGCTGTTTTAATGCTACTTCTGGGACTTGCCCTGATTTCCACACCTTGATTCCTCATCCATGAATCCTGCTAGAGCTTGGCCCAGCACACAGCTGGGAGGACATTGTCCCAGCCCCATCAGGTAATGTTGCCTACCTGAGGCCAGGTAATGCCTCCTCTGAGGATGCCAGCTCCATCCCCCTGGTGCCCACCTAACTGTTCAAAAAGTCATTTCATTGTGTGTTAAGCCAGCTGCTTCAGGCCAGTGCAGAACATGGTAAAAGCAATGAGTCCCACATACATAGATCCATTGTAATTTGCTGGGAAGGGATTTTCCTGATGAGAAGCAAGGCCTGTGGGACACCATGAATGAATATGCCATTCTTTTCATACCACATGGTAGTTTTAGCAAAAGCATTGTGTGCAAGGATGGAACATTCATACCTAAAGTAAGAGTGTGTTCCCGGAAGCAAGAATGGTTACCTCTCCCAGGATGTAAGTAATCTGGCGGGGTCAACTTGTCGCCAGGGCTTTGCTTACTACCCTGGAGACCAGTGCTGTACTCAGAGTTCGTGTTGGCCTGTACTGCTGCTGACTGGAACTAAATACTGGCTGTGGCCAGACTGGCTTTAGTGGTCACGGTCCATGTTGACACCTACAGAGTGGGTCATCCTGTCTATTTGCTGTCCAGCAACCTCTGCTTAGGCCACCCTTGCAGGAATGTTCGCATAGGACAAACATTGCATGTGTCATTCCTTCTTTGAGAGGCGTATCCAAAGGCTTCTTTCCTGGAGTTGTTCCTCGCCACTTTCCAATTATGTTTCCTCCATGTGTCTGTCCAGTCATGAATAAGTATAGACCCATATGAATAAGTATAGACCCATAACTAAGTATAGACCCATGAATAAGTATAGACCCATAACTCTGCTCCCACTTCCTTCCAGGAAAATGAATAGCAGGTGTATTGCTGGAAACTCTGACTGTGAGAGGATTTCCATTCACCACTGTCCTTCATGGACATCCCAGGCAGGGGTAGAGGCTCGGGCCATCCGTGGCCAGGTTATGTGGCATATTGGGCATAGGGATTGCCCCAGAGCATGGTCATGATGTTGCTAAGCATAGGAATTTGGGGACCTGTCCGTCATTGATTAAAACATTGTTGTGTGGTCCTCACTGTAAAGTAGGGGAGACCCAGAACAAGCTGGGGCCCACAGGTGTGGATGGAGTTCATGAGAATGGACCAAAGCTCACGTCCTGTTGTTGCTGCTGGCCTGGGTGGTGTGGATGGCCCAAGAAGTCCGGGTTCTTCATCATGAGCTGAACACAGACCTTTGGTCCAGCAGTCACAGAAGCTGAAGGCAGATTCAGCAGCAGGGAGTCTAGTTGTAGACCTGATGCTGCTCGCGTCTCAGAGTGTCAGCTGATAAGTGACAAAGTGTGAGATACAAAGTGATGGCTGGTTTTTCCCTCTAGCCAGCCTGCCTTCCTGACTCCTCCCTTCTCTCCCTGCTCCCCACCTCCTTCCTTCCTCTTGCCTCTCTCTGTTTCTTCCATTGCTAAGTTTTTCTTTTTTGGTTGCTGGATGTCTTGCCTAACTATATTTATTCTTTTTATTGTGCAATTTGGTCTCTATTGCTTTACCAAAATCTTCCTTTGGAAAGATTGCTAGATTCTTTTCTCTACTGGCATTCTGCCATATTTGAAATAGTTTATTAAACTTTTACTTCCAGTGCACGTCCTGCCTGGCTCTCTCCTTTGTAGTTTTCTCAAATCTCTGGTCATGCTCTGCTTGACTCCTTATTTTCTTTTCATGTTCTAGTTTAGATTATTTCCTAAAACTTATATCTGGGTCTGGGGCCTCCCCGGTGGTGCAGCGGTTGAGCGCTGGGTTGCAAAGCTGCCCTCAGCCTCTGCAGCGCCGGTTCGATCCCTGGCCGCCGGGTGAGGGTCCCACATGGCGTGACAGACCTCTCCTGCTGCGCCCGCTGCTCAGCAGTGTGTTTCGTCAGTCTGCCTGTTCTGTTCCCTGCTCTGGCTCTGGTGAATCCTCTCACCCTCCTGTTCTTCTGACTGTACCCAGTGCTTGTATAAATAAATAAATAAATCTTAAAAAAAAATAATAAATCTGGGCCTGAAGTACCTTTGTACAACTTTAGAAGCAGTCATTCGTTTTCAAAGCTTTGATTATAACCACTTTATTAATGAGTCTAAAGCTGTGTAACCTTAGGTTTACCCATTTATTTGAAGTTCCAGCCGTCCTTTGCACAGTACGCTGAGTGGCTTGTTGTGATTTCTTATACATCTAGAATGGTTCCCGCCAGGGCTTTGGCTCCCTGGGAGGAGCTTTTGTTGGTGGCTGCATTAACATAGCAGGTGCTCAGTAAATACTTGTCGAATCAAGGAATAATGAATGAACATAAAAACCCAACAAAAACAGAACTTGACACATCTCCCCCCTCCCCCCACCCAGTAACCCATCTCCACTTTCTGAGACTTGGAGTGACAACTTTTTCTAAGACATCACACTTAAAAACTCAACTTTGACCCCCATGAGGGAAATAGCAGCTGATGGAAAAAACAGGGATCCTCTGCATGTCAGATAAAAATACCATGGGACACACTCTGGGGAGTTCTGGGGTGTCCTCCTGTCTGTTGGGGGTGCGTGCAGCAGCGCATGTGGATGGCATGGTGATGTGCAGGCTCTGTTTCCAGGATTCACTGTGCAGAGTCAGATCTGACGTTTACTCAGATCTGTCTGGTCTTGGAAAATTGTCTTAGCTATTTTGCATCAGTTTTCTTGCCTGTGAAATGGAGGTGACAAGGGTAGTTCCTACCACACAAGTTTGTTGTGAAGATTAAATAAGAAGATTAAATAATAGCTGATTCAGAGTATTATAAAAAGGTGGCTGTTATTATTTTGTAATTTTAGGAAACCGGATATCCCAGAAAGAATTGAAGTGTGACTTCAGTGAGACCTCATAGGCATGCATTGGCCTCATATCTCTTTAATGAAGTGAAATCTGCCCACTGATTTTTTTTTGGTCAGAATTTTTGAGCAGTTACGTAAATTATAATGTTTTTTAATTCAGCATATGTTACTGTTCTTCTGAAGACTATTCTAGCTTAAACATTTTTAATTACTCATCAAAACTCAGCCTTCCCTTTCTTTAAACAATTCTTTCATGCAAGGTTTGTTATGTCTAGATATGTGTAGCTATGCAATTATGTGTGTAGAAAGGTATGTGTGCACATGTATGTTCGTGTATGTCCAAGGGGAGGGCCACTATTTATAATGTCCGCCAGACCTACTGTTGCCTATCATAGTAAACTAAATCCTACATTTGGTCCATGTTATCATTTACTACCTGCTTAACTGGACTTGTACCTGGGCCCAAGATTTTTCTATTGCAATCCCCAAAGACTTAACACATTTAAAGAGGATACTCACTAACTTCAAAGAAGGGAAGAACGCCCTGGGCATTTTATAACCTTTTGTATCTGCTTCTACCACAGAAACAACTAATAAGTAGAACCTATATTGCAGCTGAATTTTTTGGTCTTTAAATATCAAATGAAGGAGGCCCAGAATTGTTAGGCAAGGCTACAGAAATCACTTTTAAGGCATTCATTGTGGTTTAAGGATTTTTCGACACTTGTCAGCACATCTCCTCATTCCCAGCAGCTGAAGAGGCTCCGCATTGCTATGCAAATGCCGTGGTCCCCAGAGAAGATGGTTGCATTGGCTCTTCCTGATTGGTGAGGACCGGGCCCTTGATCCCCACACATGTCCCTGGGAACTTTTGCTTGTTTTTTAAAACAAATTTACAATCATAAAATGTCCAGGAGTAAGTAGATATTCCGGGATGTGTGTCTCAGCACCAGAGCTGCCTGGGGAGGTGGGGGTGGTGTAAGCACCCAGACATTTGGCTGGAACCCCGGGGGACTCCTCAGAGGCATCCGCAGCTGCACTGGGGCACTTCAGAGAGGAATGGCTGCCCCTCGAAATGTCAGTTTTCTTCTATGAACCGTGATTTCAGCCTCATCTCAAACCTTAAACCAGATACACCCTAAAAAAAAAAAAAAAACACACACACAACAACAAGTGATGAGCCAACAATTTTTTGGTACTCTTCTGTTTTCTTTGAAAGTCGTGTGAACGAGTAGTATCTTGATGAGGAAATCACTCTGGCGTGTGACATGTTGCACAGATATTTGAATGTAAAATGCTTGCATACTCATCGCTTATGAGGACACACCACATCCCCACGTACAGCTCAATACCGTGAGCTCTGTAACTGGCAGAGCCTTTGCTGTTCGTGTGTGAGCTGTGCTTTTCTTTGTGAACTGGTGTTTTCTTCAAATACGGCAGGTCTCAGTTACCCCGCTTTTCCTTCCACTCTCCCTCAACCCAAATCATTCTTAATTGTATTCTGTCCATGTAGCCTTACCTGAATCAGGATAGTTAATCTCTCATCCTTTTCTGACATGATAGTACCTCGTCCACCAAATAATCTGTTTTCAATTTCAGGTTTCAGATGGGATTTGTACTCAGTGATTCTAAATTTTGAATCCTCCATTATCCTTTGCCCATCCTAACCCTTTCCAAGTCATTTCCACTTCGCTTTTTCCTTCAGTTTTATTTCCTACTAGAGGTACTTTAGGGCCAGTATATAAGAAATTCAACTCTGTGCTCACTGCTTTCTGTTTGCTTTTCTTCTATTGCTCTTTGTTTTAATAAATGAATATTGATTATTAGTTTTCTTGGTGCATGTGTTTTGTCTAAAGTGGGGAGAAAGAAAATGTATTTATTTACTATTAGGATTAGTTTTAAACTAGCAAAAGTTTCTTGAAGGAAAATCACACGGTCATTTGTCTACACAGCAGCAGGAGTCTCCCCCACCAGGCGCAGCGGGTGAGGTCTCTTAGGCAGTGATCACATCTAATCCATCTCTGTATTTCATTGCAGACCTGAGTGGGGGCCTTGCATGCTGTAGACACCATGGAGCCCAGACAGGTGAGCAGTTTTGTTAATTTACCCTGGCTTGGCCCTTATGCGGGCTGCTGACCCACTTGGCCCTTATGCGGGCTGCTGACCCACTTCTGTTAAATAACAAGATTGGCTTTAGTGCATTTCTCTCTACCAGTGGAGAGTCACCTACCCTCGATAGACTATGTATGTCCCGGCCGCAGTCAGTGGAGAATTTCAGAAATTCCCACATGGCTCACAGCACTGTGGGGTGAAGTAAACGTGTAGTTAATGTAGAGTTGATGCTTTGGATGCCAGGCCTGGAAAATGGGAGATATTACCACTAAGCAGACCAATTAGGTCCGCTTTTGTCCATCTAAACATTAAAATTGGAAAATACTTGACCAATAACTAAAGAATGAGAGTTAGAGTGAACCTCCTAGCATGGATTTGATTTCTATTGAAGTGGTTACTAATTTTAAACAATGAGGACCCTAGGACTGCTAGGAATAACTTTGAATTGAATTTAAAACCACCACATGACTGGCTGTACTGCCAGCTATTGCAGTGGAAAGTTATTTAATTTTTCCCCCAGAAAGCTTTTATTTATATAGGACCTATTCCAATCATGGGGGATAATTTAGATAGGTTTTATAGGCATATCCATAGCTATTGTTCAATCAGTGGAGTTCCTGGTTTTATTTTTCTTGTGAATTATTGATGACAGCATCCAGAAATGTTAGTGTTAGGTTTCTTCGATTCTGAAATTGCCCAGAATACAAACTTCTCTAATTTAGTGAATTGAAGGAAGAAAATGCATGTTTTCATCCCCAGCGGACTTCACTGTGAATCCTATACCAGGTTCATTTTGAAATTCTTTTTTTTTTTTTTTTACTTTTTTTTATATATATATATAGGCATGTTTTATTTATTTATTTATTTTTGTTTATACATGCACTGGGTACAGTCAGAAGCATGGGAGGGTGAGAGAATTCACCAGAGCCAGAGCGGGGAGCAGAGCAGGCAGAAGGACCGAAGTACACTGCTGAGGGGAGCAGCAGGCGGCAGGAGAGGTCTGCGCGCCATGTGGGACCCTCCTCCCGTGGCCAGGGAGCAGCCGGGGCTCGAACTGGCGCCGCAGAGACCACGGGCAGCTTTGCAACCCAGCGCTCAACCACTGCGCCACTGGGGAGGCCCTCATTTTGAAATTCTTAAGTGTCACTTCATAGACCGTGTTTTAGCTTTAGTAAACTGGTTGCGTGGAGTCTCACGAGATTTCCTGCTAATTGCATATGCCTCTTGAGCAGAGTGGTGTTACGGCACTATTTACCGATAGTTAATGATTGTGTGTTGATACTGAATAATACCTGATCCATTTTAAAACTCTTCTGTTTTACCCTGATTATACTGCCATTGTCCGCAGGGACTGTGGAGTTATTAATCTGAAAGTGTTAGGGGTCTTTAAAGGATTTATCATGTCTTATCAGATGTTACTTGCCCAAGTCTTCTGGATATAGGTGGGCACAATGCCAGGCTAGACTGTTTGAATGTGCCTCCTCTCTTCCCCATCACAACTCAGAATATAGGGGAAGGTGTTTGGGACTTCGAAGGGCAATATTGTAAAGTGCCTGACAGTGGTCATGCGGTTAGCTGTGATGACTTACAATAACATTTTGTGGCCCAAGGATCAGGTGAGCTTAAACTGGATGTTTTCACTTAAGCATCATATTTATTGAACAAAATCACACATCTTTTAAGAAAATATGACCTGTTAGCTCTTGGACGCCTGCTCTCAGGACCGCTGAGAAAGTGGGCATTGTTCCGTATCCACACGCCATCTCGTTCCTGTTCCTGATTAAACCAAGCAAACAGGTTATCTTTCCATACCAAGACATGTCTGTGTAAGAAAATGTCATCTTCTGTACCCACGAGGGGCTGTGTGGAAAGTGAAGGGAATAGAGAAAAAGGGTGGACGTGAGCCATGGTTTTCCAGCCCAGGGGCCCATGCGAAGGGAAGGAGTCACAGCGTGACACCGACTGCAGGTCTGGGGTGGGTCCCCGCAGGCAGGAAAACATGTGTCCTGGCCAGCAGGACAGCGGAGCGAGCGGGAAAGCTGATGCTGGCGCCCGTGCTGCACAGGGCAGAGAGCAGGCAGCTGGGGGAGCGAGGATCAGCCCTTCCCACCCGGTCCAGTAGGGTGGCAGGTGTGTTTTGTTTTAGCTTTAGGTCCTGAAACGTCGGCTCTCCTGCCATCACTTTCTCAGCAGCTCAGGGGTAACCCATTCAGGATACAGGCCTGGGAGGATTTGAGTCTCAGAGAGAAGTCTGAGTTTTTGAAGTGGAAACAAATAATGTCCAGAGACTTGTGTTTTAATGAGTGAAAAAAAATCACAGTAGCTTGAGAAATAAAATATTGGGAAAGAATTTCAGGGTGTCTGGATAAGTAGATATCTTGATTATTATTTCCTACTTGTGTCGATTATTAAAAAGGAAATTGACTCACTCTGTCTGGTGTTGCCGCACTCAAGCAAAACTGGATTTTACAAAAGATGATACATAGGAAATGATACTTTTCATATTTACAGATGAAATCCTCTATGGAACAAAACCAGGCAGAAGAAGCCTCTGCTATTTGACGCCAGGACGTCAGAACATGGTCAAGAAACAGGTGGGTGTCCTGTGTTGCTGAACGAGGCTGTTGTTACTCTGGAGCTTGGTCATACAGGTGGGTCCTGCCCATGATGTTTATCTGGGTATGCACAACATGTGAGCTTTTCTTACACGTTTCATCTTTCAGCAGATTTATTTTGACGCAGACTAACAGCACCAGGAAATCAGTGACTTCAAAAGACCTCAGAATCTGTTAGACAAATATAAGTAATAGTAACATGGAGTCCAGAGGTTATTCAAACCAAAAACCTCTTGAGGAAGATGATATTGTTTATTCCTAGTTTTCAACTGCACTAGGGAATCAACCTTTTTTTTTTAATGACTTTTAAGAAATGAGGTACCATTCTCAACTGAACCCAGTGGCTTCCGCGTTGTTGTAATAAAGGTTCTCCGGGACGAGTCTTTTTTAGGTGCCTTTGCAACCAGTCACACTGCGGAGCTGCCTTATCTGATAAACCAGTTGTCCTTGGTCGGCATTGACAGTGCTGCCCCAATGGGGCATTGAAATTTGCTGCTGATCCTTGGGCACTGAGGAGCAGAGCTGTGTGTGTGGCCAGTTGTCTGTCCTTCCTGGTAGCAGAGCATGTCAGGGTTGGTTTCTCCTCTCCAGATAAATTAACGGCAGGAGGCAGTGCAGTGGTCCTCATCTTACACTGGGTGGCACATAAGTGTGTGTGCATTGGGGGCAGGGTACGTATTTTTGTGGGAGAAGGCTGTAATTTGACTTTTTCCCCTGAAGTGACCACTGGTCACCCCACTTTTTGACGTGTATGTGAAGACTGCAAACCTGTAGGCATTTGTTCCTGAGCAAGACTGGTGACAGAACCCAGGGACAATTTCCACATTACCTGCAGGTTGCAAGGGAGGGAAACTGCCCATCAGGTGGAGGCTGGCCCATCCTCCTGGTTGAAATGTGGTGGATTCTCCCCTTCCTTAAAATAACCCTTGATGGGGGCAAGAGGGACAGGTGTCGGTGGGTGACCCTTCTCCTGTATGCATCTCAAAAAGAGCAGCACCTAATGCCAGGTCATGAGAAAGGGGAGGCCACAGCTCAGGAAGTTAGACTACTT
Source organism: Talpa occidentalis (assembly GCF_014898055.3). Taxonomy (NCBI): domain Eukaryota; kingdom Metazoa; phylum Chordata; class Mammalia; order Eulipotyphla; family Talpidae; genus Talpa; species Talpa occidentalis. Next base: position 97,874,399 of record NW_023601322.1, read on the forward strand.
GGCAGTGAAATCCCAAAAGCAAGATCCGAGGACTATTAAAGAGAAAAAACTGTTTCTTAATGTCATTTTGATAATGAAAAGGTGCTACTGCAACTTTAAAACTTGCTTTGCATTTCACCAGTTGTCAATACTCACCTAGCCTCACCATTTCTTTAATAATAGGCAGTTCTTATGTTTTCAGTCACATATTCCTTGGGCTCGGGATAATTTGGAGCCCGCGTGCAGCCAGTATTTTGAATTGCATAAACTAAATCAAAGATGGTCCCATGAATTTCTTAAGCCCCTGTCGGGTAATGGACAGCGAACCTGCCCTTCAGAATGCTTCCAGATGAGATGCAGAGTGAGTGACCCAGTGTGCTAGGACAGGTCGCTGTCAGCTTTCCCCTCTCCATTATCACCATCACTGTTGCGCTAGGCTTGTGCTTGTGTCTGTTTTGAATAATCCATTGATGGAAAAGAGGAGCGTGTCTGTTTATAGTGGGGGGAAATACCATATGCAAGTTTTACTTCAAATTTGACAATTGCCTTGCAAATATTGAGTGGATGCCAGTGACTGGCAGCTCAGCATCAGGAGGGACAGAGAAGGGGGCAGACCACGTGGAGCACCCCTCCCCCCATGTGGCCTCTGGCCACTGGCCCTGGGCTGGGAGATCGTGCCCTCCTGGGATTCCCATCGTCATTGTCAGAGCTGGCCTGGGGTGAACAGTCACCCAAATAGAACTCAGATCCACATGTCCAAAGGTCATAATTCCGTCAGACCTGCAGTTACAAAACGTACTGTTTAATGATTAGGTTGTCCAGCAAAAACAAAACAACAACAAAATAAATGTGACTTTTTCCACGTCATGTTGTGTCCTGGCCGTGGAGGGTAGCATGAGAATGGCAGCGGGTGAGCGAAGTTCGTCCTCAAGCTGCCCCACCACAGGAACGGGGCATCCTTAGACTTGCTCTTGGGAAAAAGAGGTCATTCCCAAGAAGGCTGCAGCTTTCAAATATAAATTGAATGGCACACAGACCAAAGTAATAGGTCATACAAATGATCATTTATAGTGAGTGAGCCGAGACCTAGTGTATAGGAACCGGTAACACAAGCCCATGGGGTTAATAGAACAGCCAACAAGTTGGCCCTTGGACATGGTATTGCCCATGATGCCGATCACTTACCTAATCCTTACCTTACTGATGGATCGGTCCCTCAGAGGATCCCTCGTACTCGTGTCCCGATGTTGGGCGCCACTTGTCGGCCCGTCCCGCAGGCCGACGGGGTTCAGGAACACGGCAGAGGGGCTGGGGATGAAAAATGCTTCTACTCACATGGATGGCTGCAGGAACTCACGCTTTATTTCTGAGGGGGCAGGGAAATATATATTTTTATATATATATATATAATATAATATGTGAAAGTCTGCGCATGCGCTTTTCTTGGTTTGTGCATGCGCCTTGTTCTGCGCATGCGCTTTAAGTGGCTTGCGCATGTGCTTCGGTCTGCGCACGCGCTTTGGTTATCGACAGATAATGCTGACGTGTGCTCTACAACATTCCTAGGGCAAGGTCACTAGCAGCCCGGCTCGTGTGCTTCGGTTTATGACCGTGTTCGCTCCGAGCTCCGGGAAGGCATGACTCCTTCTAGCCCCAGGTGCTGAACTCACCCCTCACCTTTCCAGCCTGGGAATGCGTGTGTCTTGTGGGTACGGCGCTGCGCCAGATGTGCTCCTTTCTTTAAAAAATAGCCATGTTCTGGGCATAGATTAGGGCGGGAACATTTTTGGGCGTTTCACATTCCTCCCAGTGGGCACCATAAAGTCGCGGCCATGCCCAGGACAGATGGCCGGTCCACACCCGCGGGCCACAGGCGCTGTTCTCAGCATTATTTGGCCTGATCTCGCTGTTGCCATAAAGCGTTCGAAGGCTGTTCTAAGCGTGCTCTGGTTTCACCACGCCCTCCGTGCCCCTTAGGTGACGGCCAGTGGTGTGAGGTGAAACACAATTGTTATTAGTTTGTTCCTCTACTTAGTCTGTAAGACTGCAGGCCCTGGGCTGTGTTCGGGACTTATTTATGTAATGTTCTTGCTCAACATTTCCTCTTAATTGTTTAAAGAACACAGCAAGTGCTCCACCCTCCAGAGACATTCTGATATTCGGAACACAAGACTTGATTTAACATTCTAACGACGTAAGTCACAGGGAGAGCTCATCCCTGCATCTGCCTTTCTTCTGTCCAGCCATCTGTCATCTCTGTACATACATATGTATTCATGTTGCTATTTCCTTCTATCTTCCACCTACATTTATTTGATAGAGTTACACGAAATTTTATAACTGCTTTATTAATTCAGTAGCAGTTTTCTATAAACATGGTCAGAGTTGCTTCTCCATGCCTGCTCACACCACGCTTTCCTTCTGTCTAACACCATAGGCCTAAATACATCAACACCCCGGTGCTGCCTGCTCGTGTGAGGCATCTTCTGCACAGATCTGGGATGTGCTCCCTTCCACACGTGTTAGTGGAGCGTAGGCGGAGCATTTTCTCACTTGAAAATCAGAACACTACTTTTTATTGCTTTGGGAAAAAGCCATTGTCATTGTTCCGGTCAGCATAGGTTTACTTGGAAGCCAAGAGTTCTCCTAGTGAGCTCAGGCAGCGGGAGAAACTTCCACATGCATAATGACATGGTTACATAAGAGATCAGTGGCAGGTTCCAACAGCCTGATCCAGAGCTCTGGTTGTGTGCAGAAATGCTGGAATATGGGTCTGGTTGGCCTGGTTCTAATAGAACTACCCAGAACTTAATAAAATTTCCCTATCCTGAAAGCTCTATTTCACTGGCCAACTTTTCGACTATTCCTTAACTTTCAATCTTCAAAAAACTCGTGTCCCAAACAGAGACTGAGTGATGAAGACCCATTATCACCAAGTAGTTTTCTGCACTTCCAGACACATTCAGGAACCGTGCTGACAGGTGCCGTGAAGGAGCCGCTCTGGTGGGGTGCCGGTGATGGGGGTGCCAGCAATGGGGGTTCCGGCGATGCAGCTGCCAGTGCTGCTCCATCTGCTTTTCCCTCTTTGCAGTGGATCAATGACTTGTGCTCTGCTATTAGTTTTTCCTATTTTCTTCATAATCTCCACAACCTTCTAGAACACTAGATATGCTCTCCTCATGATCAGGGGAACATGCTACTCCTAAGATAAGGTCCTGCAAACAGAGGGAGGGAGTGACAGCTTGTGACCACCCTCCTGCCCAGATGCACACAGGTCTCCTGTCATTAAAGGCTACTGTCCTCTGCTCTCCCGTCCTAAACCCTCTCATGTCTTCCAGGCTCTGGACCTGTTCATTGTAATCCTTAAAGTAAAACTCCTCCCACTGCGGCATTTAGGCTCTTTCTACCAGGGTGTCGGTCATCTGTCAACATCTGGTTTTCCCTGCCCCCATTTTCACTTGTCTGCTTCTTCATCCAATTCTTTCAAGATCATTTTAGGCTCCAATTCTTTCAAGATCATTTTAGGTTTTCTAGCTCCAGTCATGCGTTCCCCCCAAGCCACTCCCTTCTCCAGGTGGCCTCCTCTCCCGTTCCTCTGTTTCACTCTGAGTTGATTTCATCATTGCTTGACAATTCTCCTCCAGACTTTCCCAGGTTTTTTGTTTTTGTTTTTGTTTTGTTTTGCTGCACACAAAGACCACTCAGTAACACAAAACACACCAAAAAGGACAAGCAAGATGAAATAATAGTAAAATTAAAACCCCCATTATTAACTTTAACTTTAACTTTCATCCTAAGTAGACCATGAACTTCTTCAAGGCAAAGGCTTAGACCCAATAATCTCCTTGACGTCTACACAGCAAATATTTGCGCAGGGGTCAGCATCTTCATGTCTCCATCTGTTGCCATAGAAGGAAGACCATGTATTCAGCTGATTCTCTGATCTTCAGATTAACTCACCTGTGCTTGACATTTTTAGTAGAGTTTTTTGAGAATGAAAACAATGAATAGTAGTTCTTTCCTCAGGAAAAAGAAACACACACTTCTCTCTTGCCTCTGTCTTTTTCTTTCTGTCCATCTGTCACACATACACCGATCACTCATCCTAGCTTGGCATATGCTTTTAGGGTGTCCTGAGAGCCTCTGTGCAGTCCATCTATGCTCAAAAGTCAGTGTCCTGTGGTTTTTATCGATAGTGTTTCTGTCTGACATTTGCAGTAGTGCTATAAAGAATGATGATAGGGAAGGTATAATACCGTGGAGAGTGGGAGAGGCAGGGCACAAAGAAATGTCAGGATGAACTTCAGGGAAGTGAAAGGAAGCAAGGACGGGAAACATCGTGGGTGCTCTGGGAGCAGAAAGGTCGCAGGCGTGGGCAGTGGCTTAGCCTGGCTTTTCACTGAGAGGAGGCCCGTGGTGCAAAGGCAGAGCAGTGACACTGGCACATGTTGGTCCAGTCTGTAGGGACAGCATAAGCCCAGAGAGAACAGTTCCTTCACAGATGTCATGAGGGATCAGTTTTCATCCCGGGATTATCAGATCACTACAGAAGAACTAGGAAATATAAAGAAATATCAAGTCTCTGGTGGGAGGATGAGTCAGCCTTGAGTCATAGTGAGATGTGGGCATTGGGAAAGGAAAATCGAGGTGTCTGTGCCCAGGAAGCCTAGGTATTCTCGTCACTTTGTCCTTTCAGACCTCACTGGCGTCAGAGACAGGTTTCAAATGTAATAGCCATGGACCCAGACTTACATTCTTATGGTAATTGTTAATACTTATCAAGAATGTAGAAGCTGAAGCTGGGCTGAGTGCCTCACATGGCTTATTTCATTGACTCCTCACCGCAACTCTGAAAAATCAGAGCAGTTATTTTTCCTGTCCTGTGAATGGAATAGTTATTTTCCCATTGTGTGAGTGGAAAATCAGGGATGAGGTGGCTTGTCCAGGGTCCCAGAGCCAGGACTTGCACAGCAGGGCCCCACGTCTTCCGACGTCAGCGCTAGCTTCCTAAACCATGGCTTCAAGCTGAAGAGCAGGCCCCAGGCAGAGTCGTTGGGGGCTGCTAGTGTCCACGGAAGACAGGCTTACCTGGCCCAGGTCCCTTCGGCAAGGAGATGTGAGTGATAGAGTTGGTTTCTTTGTCTCAAATCTTGAACAGCTGTGAGGTGTTTAGAGCTCTGAGCCCAGTATCAGTGCATATAAATAACCCTAACTTGATCCCCTTTGATTTTATTTTTGGATGTCATAGCTTTGTCCTTTCTTTATTTTCGCTAAGCCTCTGCTGCATGTTCCCCAAGCTGCAGAACGATCCATTTCAGGGGCATATTTTATGTGATGCTGACACCAGCTGCTCCATAGAGACCTTCAGGCTCCTGCCAGAGTGTGATTGGCACCCAGGAGCAGTCAGCTTCCAAAGCCCCCAAAAGTGAACGTTTTGCACAATAAGTCTTTAATCTCAGCATGAAAAAGTCATAAAGTGTGAGGAGTCTGAACAGGTACTGTCTAAACACACACACACACACACACACACACACATACTCTTAATATGCTGACACATACTTAGCATATCACCAAAAGCAAGACAGCAGGGCTGTCTTTACAGAATCCATGTAACCTGTGGCTTTATGCTATTAAAAGTTTTTTAAAGTCCACTGCTGGATGATTTAAAATATTCAGTCAGTGCTCACTCATGCATTTAACAGACATTTCCCACACTGCACTGACTCATATGTGTCAGCCTATACTCAAGGTATACATAGCACTAAATGAAGAGATAAAAATTCCTATCTTCGTGTGGGGTTGTGCATATAAACCTGCTTGAAAGAAGTAGAGAAGATTGTGGGGGACAGAAATAGTCCTCATTTACCTCTCATTTACAGTTGGGAACATTCTCCTGTATTAGGAAATTGTACTTTAGATGTCCACTGATTGAGAAAATAATATGTGACGATAATATTTATGAATTCAGAAGCGCTTGCTGTTTTACCAGCCACACTTGCATGTCGGTGTATCAGAAATCGTTACACATGTACATTTGAGATATATTGACTTTATCTAAAGAAATTCTTGTTTTCAACATAGTTGGGTGTATCTCTTGTGTTAATTTCACAGCTTTCCATGGGTCTGAGAACCACAAGTTGGACTGACTTACGTAGAGGACATTTGAAGGTTATTTCCATCTCGGAGGGTGGAGTGCTGTCTTTGTGGAAGTATTAGATATTCCTTGTGAGAGACTTTTTTTTTTTTAAAAGACCACCTTTTTGGGGCTCATCCTTTCTGTATTAGTATTTTTAAAGATAATTCAACATATTTCCCCAAGTCTTAAAATTATCAGGGTGTGATCTTGCTTCTAAAATTTATTTTGTCTTATTTCTTTATTAGATCATTGTTTTGAAAATGGCCTCACAAAGAATTCCTTTAATATTCTTTCTTTCTCACTTCAAAGGGATGCAGTGGGTCATTTTACCTTTTAACGGGAACTAAGACCTCACTGTGCCCTGTGAAAATGTCTTATGTTCAATATGATTCTGATTGTTAAAAATACTTAAAAATAGGATTTTTTTTACCACTTTATGTAATTTTAGTTTATCAGGTTCTTAAAGAAAATTATTAATTGGTGTTGAGAAAATGTCTTGAAATGTCAAAAATAGAATGACATAGAATGAATCACCTTGTTTTCCATCTAATGTCTGATAAATCGTTAAGCCTTCCTTAAATTTATCCAGAAAGATTATTTCCATAATGATTCAGCATGTTGACTGACCTTCCAGTTTCTGTCTCAATAAGGTCATTATTCAGTAACTCTCACTGTTTTCATCTCCTGCATCAGAAAACCATCAGCATTGGAAATAGTCACACAAGTATTTGTGAGATAATCTTGTGACTCATTTGCTGTAGAACGTGTCTACTTAAAATATTTCCATCTTTTTGATAATTCATTTTAATAGAAAGAGATTTGATACTAGAAGGTTGGGAATGAGAAGATGTTTCTGTGAAATTATAAATTATTGGTGTGGCCTTTTAATGTTTGCAGCTAAATATTTTAATCTAATTGATCATATGTATCTGAAAAGTAGAGATCAGTACAAGTTTCTCCATAAACCTAATTTTAGTCTGACCCATAGGATTCTGCTTTTATTCTTGCATAGGTTTCAATTCCCTATCTGGCAGTGAGAGGTGGGAAAGGAAGCGGGAGTGTAGAGAAATTAATAGTGGATTAATTATAGTTGATGAAAATTAGGTCAAGTAAGAAGAACAAATCCCTAATCATCCATCTAATGTGTCTGTTGTATGCAGAGATCTGCTTTAGGTGATGCAAAGAAGTGAAAATAAAAGCTCCATGTCTTTAAGATGTTTGCTGTAATATGGTATTTATGTGGTGGTTGAAATGACAAAAAAGAGAAAAACATCCAATGTTTGTTACATGTTAATTGTATTACATGTTAATTTGTATTAACATGTTACATGTTAATTTGTATACATGCTAATTGTATCTATTATTTAACTATTTTTTTAATGATTGATTTATTTATGCATCGAAGAGCTGGGTACAGGCCAGAGGTATGGGGGGTGAGAGGATCCACCAAAGACAGAGTGAGGAACAGAACAGAAAGATTGACTGAAGTACACTGCTAGGGGAGCAGCGGGCAAGTCAAGAGAGGTCTGCTGCGCCATGTGGGTTGCTCCCTGGCTGGCCGGGGGCCGGGGATCAAACTCATGCTGCAAATGCTGCGGACAGCTTCATAGGTTGCATCTTAACCCCTTGTGCCACCAAGGAGGCCCTGCTATTTAACTATTAACAGAACAAAGCACCTGCTAGGAGCTAGAGGAAAGATAAAATAGAGAAGAGTCAAGTCCGATATTTCCTGTATCAGTAAACTAATGAAAATCTTAAACACAATTAAGGAGTAAATACATACTGGGTAAAAATTAATGGCAGAAAGGGCACATACATCTCATTAATGGCAATGGAAACACAAACATAATTGGATGATACTTTTTTAAAATGCTGGGAGGAAATAGTCTTCGCTTAGTTTTCCATACCCAGCAAAACTATTCTTCAGAGCTAAGAGAGAGAAAAATTAAAAGACAAACAGTAAAAGAATGTACCAGCCTCAGAATCTTGCTGAAAGAACATTTTCAGTTTGAATTTTATGAAACGAGAATGTCCTCGTAGGAAAGCGTTGACAGACAGAAATAGCAAGCGGTGTCACTGGCAGACACGCAGGTGAGCAGGACCAAGTGCTGGCGATGAGGATGAGAAGAACAGAAGTAGTAACAGTGGCAGGCAGGTGGCTCAGCACCAGTGTGTCAGTTTTTAATACTGCACAAGGATAAAAGGCATAAAACTAGAGTAAAATCATTCTAATGCGCTTTGTTTGATAAACTAGAAAGACGTGTTGTGAATGAATCAGCAAAATCCAAACACAGCTTAGCTCTGGAGTCAGACTGCTCGTTTTCCCCACTAGATGGCGTGTTACCTCGGGTGGTTCATTGGGCTGCTGTGCCTCTGTTTCTCCAGGTGTGGGGTGGACTTGATGGTGACAGCACGCATCAGAGTGGAGCGCTGTTAGAATGAGTATGAGGCTTATAAAGCATTTCAGTGTGTAGTTCTTTGAGAGTGTTGTATTTTATATGCATTCATTGTATTTCTATTTACACATGAATATATAATTTCAAATATTTACATATGTTCTATTATATATACTATTTCCTAATAAAAATTAAATCAGAGTTAAAATAAGTTGACTTTTGGATTTTAAGGCCACTGTAGGTTTTGAATATGAATGTGATATAATGAGACTTAAGAGGTTCTAGGGAGAAAATGCCAACTTTATCTTTCTTGGTTTCAGTGCTAAGAAGCAAAGTGGACATTTCAGCTGTGAAATGTTAATAGGCAAAATAGCCCATGAAGCAATTCTTTGAACATCCTTTCCCAAACCTTTCTAAATGGGAAGAACACCCCCAGGACAGGGCAGCACTGCTGTCCGCTGGCACCGGGGCCGCCGCCACCTGCTTAGGGATGAGCGAGCATGTGCTCCTGCCCCCTCAGGTCACTGCACCTGCTCGGGCCAAGTGCAGGGCACACTCTAGCACCTGGGTCCACCACAGACCACCTTTTATGTGATTTATGGTGTATTTCATTAGAAAATCAGGACAAGAGCAAAGGAAGTAAAGAGGGCGAGCTGCCCATAGCAGGAGGGCATTTTCGAGTTAGAAGGCGCTCCTTTCCCTGTAGGACAGAAATGCCCTCGGTTGGACTTGAACTCGGGCAGTTCTCATCTGAAAGGATGCTGCAATTGCACATGCCCAGCTGATACCTCTTTGTCATCTACTTTGTCATCTACTTTGTCCCACCCTGGGGCTGTGTGGGGGCTGCAGTTCTGCTCGCTAGTGGGGGAGCCCTCACTGGGGAGGTTGCCTCATTGTGGTGTAGTCACACTGGCCTTTTGCAGGGTTCAGCTGTGGTTACTTCAGTCCATTCCCCTCCTGAGGATGGACTCTCTGGGGATGGCTCATCCGGGGCCTGTGGTGTGCCACTGGCAGCCACCACGCAGCCTTGGCGCTGGTTCTGAGGGGTGCTTTACGCCGAAGAAAGTAATTCCACCGGCTCTTTGATCTGGTCCTATGTGGTCAGCTGGGAAAGTGAGCTGGCCCTCTCCACTCTTTACAGCTCAGGTTGGCTGCCGGCCCTCTGATGTGGTCTGCTCTCCTAATGCCACAAGGTTCTAGCTCTCCTCAGCTGCTTCCCTTGGCAGGGCCCGTTCTGGCGCCGATTTAGCTCTGCTGGCCCTGGCCCACTCCACTGGCTTTTGTTCTCTGCGATGATGCTGAGTTTCCCTCTCGACTCCTGATCAACTCCCAGATGTCCCAGGAAACCTGAGATGTGATCACATCTCAGCTGCCACCCCCATATGAAGTACCAATTAAACTGAGATGGAAAAGCAGGCATCGGTGCCCGGTAGAGCGCGGAAGCCAAGACTCACTCACCTTTGAGCTGTGTCGGCAGGAGGAGAATGACACACACTCTAGACTCTGATGGTTGGGGAGTGAGGAGGTTGGATTCGTGTGTGTGTTAGAGTCAGTGTGAGCTTTCATCCTTAGGTTTCAAGAATTGGCTTAGGAGCGTTGGTGACAGCCCCCACCGCCACAAGTGTACTAAAAGAGAAAATAGAATTAGTAGAACACTCTGTATGAAAATCCTTTTCCTAGTACCCTCAGGGAAAAAGTCCCTTTTTTTTCCATCTCAGTAGGAGCTCTCATTAATTTGTCACTGGCTGAATATACTCCACAGTCCATTCCTTTGGCATGACCTCTGCGAGCTGGTATTCAGACTGGATTAAAATATCTGGTCAACCAGAGGACTCTTTACTGGGGCTTTTCAGAGCAAGCATGTCACCAGAAGGGCTTAGGCGATGGAGCATGGCCTGCGGCTGAACTTGGAAGAGAGCGTCTTGGAAAAGAGCAAGAGTAGAGTTGAAGTGCTGTGGAGAGTATGTGATGGGGTACAGCTAGCTAGTGTGATATGGGGCCTTGCAGAGTCACTCCAAAGAGGAGAATTGCCCACGTGGTGTCAACATCGAAGGCCTTTCATGTTGATGCTCCCTGTAGTCTAGATGTTCTGCCATTAACAGGTTTAGGAAAAGAAGTAGAAAATATATTTAATTGCATCTCTTTTGCCTCTGAAAATTTCTTTCCCATTGACTTGGTTTCTGGTTTTTCTTCTTGGCCTGACTGGGTGGCATTTTATCTCCATAAGCTGAATTTAATCATGATGAACTGCCAGAATTTACTTTTAAAATCACTATCTATTTGAAATCAGTGTGGTTGGGAAAGAGGGTTTGTAATAATGGCAAATAAAGTCCCATTTTCTTAATAAAAATGAAAGCTATTACAAAAACACTTGATTCAAATGAGAATTGCATAATTGTTCAAAAATAACACTAATGAAAGAGGAAAATAGATTTGGTGGAGTACAACTCAGTTATCAGAGAAAATTTTATAGCACTAAATACCAAAGTTAATAAAAATTTAAAAGAAAAACAAATGAATTAAATGCCAATTTTAAAAGTATAAGGAAACCACAAAGTAAATCAAAAGAGTATGAGAAGGAATTGATTTAGATGAAACAGCAATTAATGAATAGAAAACTAAAAATACTCTTAAGATGACATTAGGCTGGGGCCTCCTGGTGGCGCAGGTGGTTGAGCTCAGTGCTGTGGAGCTGTCCGCAGCCTCTGCAGTGCAGGTTCAATCCCCCAGCCGGCCAGGGTGCAACCCACATGGTGCAGCAGACCTCTCCTGTCTCACCCACTGCTCCCCTCAGCAGTGTATTTCTTCAGTCTGCCTGTTCTGTTCCCTGCTCTGTCTCTGGTGAACCCTCTCACCCTCCCGCACATCTGGCGTACCCCGGTTCTTGTATAAATAAATGAATTTTTTTTAAAGATTTATTTTTATTTTATTTATTTATTTATACAAGCACTGGTTACAGTCAGAAGCGCGGGAGGGTGAGAGAATTCACCAGAGCCAGAGCGGGGAGCAAAGCAGGCAGAAGGACCGAAGTACACTGCTGAGGGGAGCAGCGGGCGGCAGGAGAGGCCTGCGCGCCATGTGGGACCCTCCTCCAGTGGCCGAGGAGCAGCCGGGGATTGAACCGGCGCTGCAGGGGCTGCAGGCAGTTTCGCAACCCAGCGCTCAACCGCTGCGCCACCGGGGAGGCCCAAATAAATGAATTTTTTTTTTTTAAGGGAAGCTGCAGGTTTTGTTATGTTTTTTCTTAAAGATTTATTTATTTTATACACAGGCCAGATGCACGGGAGGGTGAGAGGATTCACCAGAGACAAAGCAGGGAATAGAATAGGAGACTGACTGAAATACACTGCTGAGGGGAGCAGCGGGCGAGACAGGAGAGGTCTGCTGTGCCATGTGGGATTCTTGCCAGCCAGCCGGGATCGAACACACGCTGCAGAGGCCATGGACAGCCTCACAGCGTGGCGCTCAACTGCCTGTGCCACCAGGGGAGGCCCATAAATGAAATCTTTAAAAAAAAAAATGACATTAGGCTGTTTCATTTATATTAAAACTGAAAAACTATAGTGAGGATAATAAAAAAATACAAAAGCACAACCACAAAATAGAAATAAAAACAGAAAGGGCCTCCCCGGTGGCGCAGCGGTTGAGCGCTGGGTTGCGAAGCTGCCCGCGGCCTCTGCGGCGCCGGTTCGATCCCCGGCTGCTCCCCGGCCACCGGAGGAGGGTCCCACATGGCGCGCAGACCTCTCCTGCCGCCCGCTGCTCCCCTCAGCAGTGTACTTCGGTCCTTCTGCCTGCTCTGCTCCCCGCTCTGGCTCTGGTGAATTCTCTCACCCTCCCGCGCTTCTGACTGTACCCAGTGCATGTATAAACAAAAAAAAAAAACAAACAAACAAACCAGCAAACAAATAAATAAAGCATGCCTCTATAAAAAAAAAAAAAAAAAACAGAAAGAAAAACCATCAATTTAAAACCTAAGCAATTTAAAAATTTCTCTTTTGCCCAACTATCCACAAATTGATTGGAAAATCTTGACAAAAATTGTTAAAAAATTCAACTTAACTGCAATTAACTTTGCCATGTAAAGTACATATGGAACAATTGCCATTAAAGAAATAAAATAGTAATTAGACTTTTCCACAAAGGAGTACCAGATCTGGTTGGTTTCGTAGGAAATTTTACCAAACCTTTAATGTTTTGATAATCCTAACATATTTAAACTATGCAGAGAATATGCAAATGAAATGAAGCTGGCATTCCATGATCTGAATATAATATAGCATCATCCCCTAAGAGAAAAGTACAGAGACTCTCATTTATGAATATCGTGGCAAATGTCTTAAATATTAGCAACCAGACCGCAGCAGCAGATTTTAAAAATAATTTGCATTATGACCAAATACTGGAATTAATTCCAGAAACAAAGCATGGCTCATTAACTCCATGTGGTTCACCATTAGAAATTCCATTGAACTGATACAACATAGTAAGAAGGCTAGTTAGAAAAATCACAACCATCTCTAAATATGCAAATGAGCTATTTTATAACATTTAACATCCATTCATATTATAAGTGCTTGGTAAAATAGTAATTGATGAGTATATACTTAACATGATCATGAACTGTTTCTCTAGCTTCCTTTTAATTGTCCGCATCTGGAAATCTAGCTGCTTAATGGGGAAATGATAAAAGTTTTACTCTAAAGTTAGGAACCAGGCTAAGATTTTCATTTCTTCCACTACTGTTTAACATAGTGTTGGAGGGATTAGCTGGTGTGAATACCACAAGAGAAAAGTGGAGGCATAAGAACTGAAAAGATGAAAGTAAAACTGTGTGAAAAAGCAGGATAGTTTATTGTGAATTGCTTCTAAAAAAAAGCAACAGAAAACTATCAAAAACCATGGAGAGTTGAGTGAAATAGCAGTCGGCATCATATACACAAAAATCAGAATGAAGAAGTTCCTGTTTTATAATATCAAAGCAAATTGAATTTGAGTTGTATAAACTCCAAGAAGTGTTCAGAAACATAAGAAAACTATAAAACAGTTTCTGAGAGACACAAAACATAGTTGAACAGTAGAAGACATACCCCATTCTCAGGTAGGAAGGGTTCAGCATCTAGAAGACATAGATATCCCTAAGTTGCTTATTAAATTTAATGTAAAATCAGACTTCTTTCACCTGTATTTAGATGGGTTAATTATAAAGCTCATTTTGAAGGAAAATAGTAAAAAGGGAGAGAGAAACTGCATATTTACTGTGAGTATAGCTAGCCATCCTCAAAATCAAGTATATATGATAAAGGCTGTATAATTAAGGCAATATGCTAATGGTACATGAATAGCAGACTGATTAAGGGAATAGAATAGAACATTCAGCAACTGATTTAAGTAATATATCTGGAAATATGGGATACATAAAGTTCAGCCACATTGCAATAGAAAAAAGAATTTTTAGTAAATAGTATTGGGGATAGCAATGTGGAAAAAGATAATGGATCCATTCCTAACACTTTGCACAAAGCTAAAATCCAAAAGGATCAGAGAGATTAACTGTAAAACCACAAAACCAGGGCCTCCCCGGTGGCGCAGCGGTTGAGCGCTGGGTTGCGAGGCTGCCCGCGGCCTCTGCGGCGCCGGTTCGATCCCCGGCTGCTCCCCAGCCACCGGAGGAGGGTCCCACATGGCGCGCAGACCTCTCCTGCCGCCCGCTGCTCCCCTCAGCAGTGTACTTCGGTCCTTCTGCCTGCTCTGCTCCCCGCTCTGGCTCTGGTGAATTCTCTCACCCTCCGGCGCTTCTGACTGTACCCAGTGCATGTATAAACAAAACAAACAAACAAACAAACAAATAAATAAAAAACATGCCCCTCTAAAAAAAAAATAAATAAATAAAACCACAAAACCATCCAAGTTCTAAAAGAAAACATGGATGAGTTCCTGTGTGTCTTGGAAATCGGAAAACTCCTAACTGATTCAAAATGCAGAGCAATATTGAAAAAATAAATTTTTTTTAATGAATTATTTTATTTTATATAATTCTTACATCATTTTCATTTTTGCATAATGTATGCATTTTCATTTTGGTTATATTCCCCATACAATTTCCACCCCCTTTTTCTGTCCCTAATTCCTCCTCTCCTTCCCCCGCCCCCCCACTGTAGTGTGTCTCTGGTCTGTAGTTGCTTATTGATTTTGATTTTCACTTTATTGCAATTAGTCTTTTTCCTGGTGCCTTATTTAGGTTTTCTAAATTCCTGCTATGAGCGAGACCATCTGGTATTTTTCTTTTTCTTTCTGGCTTATTTCGCTGAGCATGATCCCTTCCAACTCCATCAATGTTGTTGCAAATTGCATGAGTTTATCTTTTTGATTGCTGAGTAATATTCCATTGTGTATATATGCCACATCTTCTTGATCCAGTCATCTATTTTTGGGCATTTGGGTTGTTTCCAAAGCTTAGCTATTGTAAATTGTGCTGCTATAAACATAGGGGTGCAGGTGCTCTTTGGAATTGATGTTTCTGTGTCCTTTGGGTAAATACCTAGGAGTGGAGTTGCTGGATCATATGGAAGCTCTATCTTTAGTAGATCAAGAAATCTCCACACAGCTTTTTTGATTTCATTAAAAACCTGCACATCAAAATTTGATGTAAGTGAATACACAAATAACAAATTGAGTAGAATATTTGCAACTTGTGTTTGAGATTAAGGGTTCAGTAGTGCTAATGTATAAGAGCATCTTCAAATAAAGCAATATGAAACTGTAAAAAACAGAGTTAAAATACAAATAAAGAAATATAAATCCAGGTGTCTCTAAACTCAGCTATCTAAAAAGATACCCCCAAAGGAAGAATGCAGAGAAAGATTTAAGATGCCCTCCTTCCTACCTCATTAGCCATCCTATTTTGACAATGTTCTTTTGTGCAAGGCTAGAGGAAATACAGTATAACCTCTGTGGAGGGAAATTTGGTAATGCTTAGCAAAATTACATATTTTTATACCATTGGCCCCTGCAAAAAACCTACATCCAGGAATCAATACATATAATATGTTGGTAAAATGCAAAAAATATGTACAAAACTCTTTATTGCAGCACCCTGTGTAGCAACAGATGGGGAATAACTGAAATGGTCTATGGAGGGTGAAGTGCCTTCTAGCAGCACACTGGAATAGTACGCAGCTGTTACAAGGGCTATAACATCTCCGTATGTTATGATGTCCAGCATCTATTGTTAAAAGAAACAGAGGGAGAAATCTATGTGTATGCTTGCTACTACTTTTCTTAGAGAGAGAAATGAAATTGCTGAAATCTAAAAATGGAAAATAAGCCATAAAAAAATGAACTGCGAGAACCAGGTGAGTCTGGTTGGTAAACAGATTGGCAACTGCTGGCTGCAAAGGGTGGAGTGGGCCTGAGTGGCTCTGCTGCACCCAGAGTCCACTGCATATGCCTTGTTTTGGGTATTTCACTTTGAAACTACTTAATATTTTATATAAATAAAACATACAATTAACTCAAAATTCCTTAGTATCAAAAAGGAAATTACAGATGAAGCTAATTGTGCATCTAGTTGGTAGTTGAACCACACACACCCAGAGGATCTATTCTAAGTGACCCTAAAGCACAGCCATTTGTATTTTCTTTGTGGAATGTGTCTTCATGACAAAAATGACAGCAAAACATTTTAAAAATCATTTTGCATTAAGATGACTGGAGTGCAACACTGGATGCGATTCAGAAATCTATGGAAATGCCTTTTTAGTAAGCATGTTGTGGTTATAACGTGGTTAGTAGTTGAGTATTGCTTTACTGAGATAATGCATGTGTGGAATAGAATAGACGAGCAACTGATGGTGACAAATGAGCTTAATGGTGTGGTAAGAGAAGATGCAGACATAGTATACGTGAATTTGAAAATATCGATATGAACTTGGGAGATATTTTCTTTCTCGAAAACATATTTTCTCTGTTGTGTCCACTGAAGTGGCCAGCATCTCAGTGGCAGGGGACACACTTTTGCCAAGAGTATGCCAACTGCATACTGTTCCCCATTAATCAGAACAAGGGCTCTTGTGTATATTAATTCCTTATTGTTGTTGTCTTTTGATTTACATTGTTGTTCTTTTTCTAGCTTTTTGGATTGGGTGTTTAATTCATTTGTTTTCATATGTGATTTTTATTTATATAGGATTTAATGGTATAGGGCCTCCCCGGTGGCGCAGCGGTTGAACGCTGGGTTGCGAAGCTGCCCGCGGCCTCTGCGGCGCCGGTTCGATCCCCGGCTGCTCCCTGGCCACCAGAGGAGGGTCCCACATGGCGCGCAGACCTCTCCTGCTGCCTGCTGCTCCCCTCAGCAGTGTACTTCGGTCCTTCTGCCTGCTCTGCTCCCCGCTCTGGCTCTGGTGAATTCTCTCACCCTCCCGTGCTTCTGACTGTACCCAGTGCATGTATAAACAAAACAAACAAACAAATAAATAAATAAATAAAACATGCCTCTATTTAAAAAAAAAAAAAAAACTTAAAAAAAAAAAAGAATTTAATGGTATAACTGGTTTCAAAAAAAACAAAGTGTAGAAACCTGGTGTGATTTACTTTGTGTGACTATGGGAGCTGGTATCCATATCTCCTCAGGAGCTACAGATAAACTAATGCAGGAGTCTGGGGGAGTGGGGGGGTGAAATATGATTGGCTTGATGAAGAGCGACTTGGTGCATTTTAAAGGCTTGCCTGTGAAATCACAAGCCCCCTCTAACCTCTCAGACATCCTTTAGAAATAACTATGAGTCAGTAAAGATACTGAGAAATCAGCTAGTCCAACCCCTTTGCTTTATCGAGAGAGCAAAAGAAGCTAAGATTTTTTTCATGTTATGTAATTGACTAGTAGAGAAAGCTAACTCCTCGCTCATACCCTCACTCTGTCTAGCACAATGACAGTGAAGAGTCGTGCACGTCTACAATCTCCAGTAGTTTCCTTTCTGTATAACAATAGGTGGAAAGGTTACATCTACAGAATTCCAAGTGGATTGCAATGGGCCTATTAGAATTGTACCATGTTTTTATTCTCTCTGCAGGCTGTGGAATTGACAAGTTACTGGAATTAAAGGGTTTACTTTTTTGTTGTCTTGAAAGTAGAATCTCCTAAAACCCAGCTCTGCACTCAGGTGTGTGCTATGTTGTCTGATGTCACTTTTAATAAAAAAAAAAATTGTGAGGAAACAGTAGTGGCTGAACCACCTCAGGACCATGCTCTTCCGTACAAAGCTTCACAGATGCTCTGCCTCCCTGCTTGCTGGCGCCCAGAGCTGCTTTCATCCTTTAGCTGAAACTTGCTTAATTGGAAGAATTTCTACTCCTCATGGTAAAGAGCAGTGGTGGTTTAATTTGAAAAGTATGAGACAAGACAGATCTTTGTGATTTTGAAGTGAGAGAGGGATATTTAGTCTATATTTTCTTCTGTACCAACATCACTTTCTCCAGATACTGAGAAAAATCGCCTGCAAATGCAAACAACTAGAGGCATGTCCAATCCAGGTGCCCATAAATGTCAGGTCATTGAAATGAGTGGCAGTGTTACCAAGTAGAGATGCAGGCTCTGTCTTTAGATGTGGATGTCCAACTTCCTGTTACCACTAACTCACACAGTAGATTTCCCTTTTAAAGAGGTTTTTGTGTTAAATTGACTGCTGAAGATGTTTTTGTGTTTCATAAAAAGAAAAATCCATTGAATTAAAATATTCCATGGGTAAACAGGGAGTTCAGCCTCCAAAGGTCCCTTCTTTATTTCCTGAATACTAATGCAAGAAATCAAAGGAGGGCATAAAGACAAGTCTTATTATCAGAATGTTCTCCACGATTTTGAGCATACTGGAGAAAATATGCTTGATGTGGCAACATCAAAGCTTAGATTTATACTGCTCATTGCATTGGCTAGAAGATGATACATTTTGCTTTTCTCTTTACAAAAGGAAGGATTTGGCTGTTGCTTATTGGGGTGTATAAATGCTGTCTTTTGTGCTTTGAATCTGTCATTGCATCTGCATTTTATAAAAAAAAAAAACACCTCATTTTGGGGGTTAGCAGATGGACTCATTTGAATTAGGTTGCTGAAAAGAGCCTTCCCAAATTATATTATGTAAAAGGCTAAGGCAGTAGACTTGCCTCATGATTTTCTGGGATAACAATTAGACCCAAATTCTCTTAGGGAAGAAGAAAGTCGTGATAGGGAACACCCACCACTCCCTGGGGAGCAGAGTCCTAGGAAAGACGGGGTCCTTACCTGGAAGCAGATTCGTGAGGAAAAGCCCCTTTCTTCCTGACTGCTTGAACAGATTCCTTTAGCTGCAAAGAAAACAGCCTGTCAAGTTTGCTTTCAGTTTTCAAATGGAATAGCTTTGCGTCAGCACCCTACTCTGCGGAAGCGGGAGGTGCGGCGTTGCGCTGCAGGGGCACACTTGCTGCCAGCCGCCGGGCGATGGCTTCGACAGGACCTCCTCTTTAGATCGGGCCCTAGGAACGTGCCTTTCTCTTGCCCCCGACGTCTGGCTTTTGCGGAGTCCCCATTCCTTTGGCCCCTGGCGTCTTCTTGACTCCACAGACATGGAGCTCACTAGACTGGTGGACACGCCAGGACAGCGCACCCTCCCAGGTCAGCTCTGGCCGAGCCGCGCGCATGTGTGCGGAGGACGGCACCATCGGGGCGCAGACAGAAAGCAGTGTGTAGCTTGTGAGGTGTTGCCAGCGCTCGGTTAATGGCCCGAGCCTGGTAGTGAGCCGGGAGGGAGGAAGGGTCACCTCACCGTGCCTGCTGGGGGACTTGCATCCGGTCTCCTGTAGTCTGTTCTCCTCTCAGCCTTCCACGCCGCCTCTGTCCATGTGCACTGCTTTGAACAGTTCATCCCTAGAAGAAAGTAAGAATTGGATGGTCTTCCTCTCACTTCTGAACGTCGTGGACTAACAGTGGTCTGTGACTGGGGTCTCTTCCAGAAAGGGTTCACACGGGGCAGCAGTGCACTCTTGCCCATGAGTGTAAGGAAACAGCAGAATGGGGTGGGGGGGGGGGAAGGCTGCTGTGTTTTTTCCCTGCTGCCGAGGCAGTGTTACTTGGGGACTCCCAATCTTCTCTCTGATGAAATATTTTAACAGCGCTGGAGGCCAACCTGCCCTTTATCCTGCCTGCTCTGGCATGCTGACCCCTGAGGGTTGTCACTTGCTGAGATGTCACTGTGGGAAAGCTCAATGCAGCGCCCGGTGCCAATTACCTTGTTACGACGTGTGGCAGCGGGATGAAAACGGATCACTCAGAGTCCATATCCAGAACAGTGAGAAGCCCAGAGGGACTGTAGCAATAGAGGCATAGTTTGGGTAAGGCAAGGCAGGGATCACATGGCATGGGTAAGGTCAGCACTTCATTTTTTTTTCAAAGATTTATTTATTTATACATGTAAGAGCTGGGGTACAGGCCAGAGATGCGGGGGTTGAGAGGATTCACCAGAGACAGAGTAGGGAACAGAACGGGCGGATTGACTGAAATATACTGCTGAGGGGAGCAGTGGACAAGACAGGACAGGTCCGCCGCGCCATGTGGGTTGCTCCCTGGCTGGCCGGGGATCGAACTTGTGCTGCAGAGGCTGCAGATTGCTTCATAGTATGGTGCTTAACCCCTTTCACCACCAGGGAGGCCCTAAGGTCAGCACTTTAGTAGATAGGCACAGCCAGCAAGCATCGGGTGAGGTGGCTCCAGCCTCAGGACTTGGGGTCACGTCATTCTGAATGAGAGATTCAGGGCCGTGGCTTGGCCTCGTGATGGTGAAGGAGGAGGGGCTGTCGATAAATACGGCACAGAGGGTGGACACCCAACCTTGCAGTAAGTACATATTTGTGTGCCGGGAACGCCTACCAAAGGAAACACTTGTGCCCCCATTAATTCAGCACACATTAACTGGGTTTTGTCAACTCCAGTGAGGTGTTCACTGTATCTGCCCTTGTGGAGTTACTGGTTTTATGGGTAGCCAGATTTTAATCAACTTTGATGAGGTGTGATGGGTGTGAAGATGGGAGGCCCCAGGGCCGTGGGGGCACCTCCCTGCCTGTCTCCTCTCCCCGCTTCGTGTTCCTGGCCCTTCGAAGGCCTCTGTGAGCAGTTTATTTTCTCATCCTTCATCCTGTCACTCTGCAGATGTGCACTGATGTTCTCCATCTCTGCAGTCTTCTGAGCTCACACAGCGCTCCGTCATGAAGGTACTGGAACAGAGTTATTGGGTCCTGGGTCCAGTGAAGGAATTGATCTCTTTAAAAACTTGCCCATTCGTGTATTCTCCCAGAGACCTTTTGAAGTCCAAGGTGCCTCTCTGGAGTCAGCTTTCTCTCATCACTTTTCGCCCCACATTTACTGGAGTCTTTCCTGCATCTTTGCTCTTTGATTAATGCATTTCATCTTCCTTTTATCTGAGGGCGCCAAGTCCATGATGAAAGTCGAGAAGTCGGATATCCTGGCACCTGAAGTAGCCGCTTCTGGGTTTCATTTGTGGTGCATTTTTCTGTGATGAGTGCTTCTCTTTTTTTTTTTTTTTTTTTTTATAAGCAGGGCCAAGAGATAGGATATATGCATGTAGAACTACCAAAAATCTCACTTATTGCAGGAACAAAAGAAATCCAAGTCTTAACCCTGCTACAAAAAGAATCAATCTCAGTAAAGGTTGTGAACAGGCCTGAAGCCTGGAGCAACAGTCTTCTCTAAGCTTGATGTGGCCCGAAGAGCCTCTCTCAGAACAGCAGACCCACACGAACAACTGCAGACCCTCCTCTCACGTGCTGAGAGCTGGCTTTTCCAACAGGGAGAGACAGGCAATTATCGTCTGTCTCCTGTACTAAGACTCATCTTTGCATTGCCTCGTTTTAGCCCCCCTCCCGGGAGAATACCGTCCGTGCACACTGCTGGGGTCAAGGCAGCAGCGACCTGCCGAGCAGATGTGGAACAGATGGCCGAGTCGTTGTCTCCCTGTGCAGTTGCCACATTTCTCGCGCCCACACCTTGCTGCCCACGTGAGCACAGTCTGTAGAAAGCTGATCTTGAGGTCACTGCCATGGTGATTCATGGGGCTCCATTGGCACAGCTGCCCCAGGAGGGGTACAGGGACCAGCAACCCGGGTAGAATTGTCTGCATGCCTGACAGGTTGCTTTTAGGGAGTCAGAAAAAAGTGGGATGATGTCATCCAGGTGAAGTCCAAGTTATGTTTTCAGTTGTCCAGGTAGTTGTTTGGGACCTCCGTGGACTGCGCCAGGCTTTTGTTGGAAAGTCTTGTCCTGAACAGATACCCAGGAGGCAGAGAGAAGCTGATAAGTAAGAGAAGCAAACACTGGAGACAGAAGGGCCTTTGTCAACCTCGAAGGCTGCCCCTCCTGTGTTGTCCAGGCCGTAACCCCACCAGAGTCTGCAGTTAGAATTGCCCTGAACCCTCAGCAAGGCTGTTCACACGTATGCCCACACACTTCTCAGTCTATAGATCTCAAAAAGAAAAGGAAAACCAAGTCAAGTGTTCTCATACTATAGAAATCAACTTTTTAGCCCTTGAGTGGGCTGAGTCTTGGAATAAGCCATGGCCAGTCGTGCCTGCTTGAGTTGATATTGTGTGATATCAGGATGGAGGCAGGTAAGTGGAACAGGTTGCACTGAGAACCTGTGGTCTTTCTCTGTTTCCACTGAACTGCATTTTAAGTGAGTTCATAATGGATTGGGAAACCACTGTACTATTCCTGCCACTTGGTTTTAATTAATGATGGGGAATAAAAAAGTCCTGATTTAATTTAGGAATGAAAGGGTTCTTTTAAAGTCTGAGGAGCAGTGCAGCAACACACTGTCTTTGGTTTCATTGTATTGGGGGCTGCTTTCCTCTCCTTTCTGCATGTATGTTGTCTGCTAGCTTCGTGCCTCGCACTGTGCTGGGGACCCCACCCCAGCTTACTAAGTGTCAAGTCTAACCATAAAGCCTGAGTCTTGCATAAGAAATCTGTCAGGGGGCCTCCCCTGGTGGCGCAGTGGTTAAGCGCTGGGCTGTGAAGCTGCCCGCAGCCTCTGCAGCGCCGGTTCAATCCCCGGCCGCCAGCAAGGGTCCCACACGGCACGCAGACCTCTCCTGCCGTGCCTGCTGCTCTCCTCAGCAGTGTACTTTGTCAGTCTGCCTGCTCTGCTCTCCACTCTGGTGAATTCTCTCAACCTCCTGTGCTTCTGACTGTACCTAGTGCTTGTATAAATAAATAAATAAATCTAAAAAAAAAATCTGTCAGGAAGTTCTGGGAAAAGTCTACATTAGTGAACCTAGTAAGAAAGCATGTCGGAGCGAGCACGTTCCGCTCAAGACCTACGCTCCCACCAGTAACCATTTTTCTGGACAAAATATTTTTCTGCTCTCATTGAAAATGTTAACTGCTTTACATAGTCAGTAAAGACATTATCTAGTATAAGAAGTACCAAAAAAAAAAAAAAAAACTAACCCTCTTTAATCAGGGAATTTTATATGATTTGTGCAAAATGGCATGATGGCAGAAACGATTCTTGCCGCCTTTGGGTGAAGTGGTGAGAAATGCCTAGGGCAGTGAGGCTTGTGGGCCAGGCACAGTGGGGGACCTCAGACCCCTCAGACCCTGACCATGTGGCTCTGCTGTCCGGGTTTTGGCCTTTCCCTCCACTCTCTCCTTCCACCCAGAAGACGCTCGTATGGAATAAATAACATGGGGAAGTGGCTTTGCTTTTTATGTTTCCTCGGGCTATGACCATTTTACAGAGATTCGTTCCACTGGAAGTCCCAGATTTCCTGTTTTTATTATCCACACTCCACACGGTGGTTTAGACTAAATTGGCCATTACAGAGTTTGGGGAGCTCCCTGTTTAAGGCAGGCGATTGCACTGCTACTTCCCTACCCAGGTCTCCGGCCCACGCTCTGGGGTGGGCCAGCACCTGCCAGCACCTCACCAGTGCTCTCCACCCATGCTCTCCTCTAAAGTGTTATTTGGCCCGTTGAGTGGCTATCAGGATGGAGAGCTGCTTTTCCGAAGGTAATTTTCCTCTCATCAAGGGATCTACGGTCCAGCACCTGACCAGAGGCACTCAGGGGTGAGGCCTGAGTCTCTGTGGCCTGGTAAGCCTGTATCAGGGCGAGCAGACAGAGCTTCGGGAGGCCATCCCATTATGCTAGCACTGGCAGCCCCTGGCCAACTGTTTGAAGTAGCATTTCTGTCCTATAGGCTTGTCAGTGTCTTCAGAGTCTTCATATGCGTTGCGGTGGCTCGGATGAACGGCCCCGCACTGGGGAGCGGCAGGGCAGGGCAGGTGGAGAAGGGAGGTCGCACAGGCTGGGCCAGCTGTCTGGGTCTCTGGCCCGTGGCCCCTCATCCATCTCTCCCGCAGACAAGAACTGCTCTGGTCTTGAAACTCCTTGAAGCGATTACTGTTGCTGTTCTCCTGTTTTCCTAACTTTGACATTATGTCAATAACCTGTGTGCAGGGATGACAGAATTTTGCAAAAGAAAGTGGGAAGCAGCTCTGGCCTGTCCAGGCAACTCTTCCAATCTCCCGGCGCCCTCGAGAACCATGAGGGTAGTGTGGTGCTGAGTGCAGACAGGCAGTTAGGGTCTGTTGGGGGGCGTTGCGTTTGGCGCTCAATTTATAAGGAGTGGGGAGGGTTGCTCTTACAGTTGACAAGGGCTTTTAAACTGGGGGAGTGAGGGTGTCCTGTGAAGCCTGACCCTTACTCCAATGAACCCGGTTTTATAATTCTGCAAAGCCTCTTTGCAGTTTTCATCACCTCCTCATTTTCCCTGCCTGCTTCCTCCCTCTAGTATTATGACTAAGTCATGATAAGGTGCCAGACGAGTGCCTGCGGGGGTGAGTGAGGAGCTGGCTAACGCTGGGAGATAGGCCTGGCTTGTGGAGGGGGCGGAGGTCCACCCGGATGCCTTTTCATTTGGGTTGATTTTCGCAGTCCTCCTGTGACCTGTCATCAGAAAGCCAGTTCCCACCGAGTTTACAGGGGTGCCCCTCTGCATGTCAGCGGTTGTGTGTGATGGTGAGCGCCGCCTTGCAAGTGGTGCATCTGTCCTTGGGAGGTATGATAGCTCCAGAACAGCCACTTCGTGGCAGCCCTGTGGTGCCGTCAGTTGCAATCAACACAGCTGTGAATCATCAATGTTTCTGTGTCCCTGAAAAAACTGAGCATGCTGCGAGCTGTCACTGATTTTAATGATTTGACAGCCCTATGATCGTAGGTGACTGCGACACGTTTGGATCTTTTCCACGTATTGTTTTGCTACATATCAATCCTAGACTAAGAGATCATTAAAATTGTCCACAGGTGCCTGCAAAGATAGGCGAACAGCTCAAATCCCCAGACACAAAGAAGTGGATGAGAGGATGGGAGGGAAAATGTGCTGTTCACTCCATCCCCTGGGTAATGAAAGAGCCAAAAGAGGAAGGCCAGTGTTTTTCTGGACACTACCTGGGTTATGAATATGTTCACGGTTTATATTTTTTCTCGAAACTGAGCATCCTTCCCTCGCCTCAGCTCAGCCTGCACTAGGGGACTCCTGGGGCTGTGAGGGGTCAGGGGAAGGTGAGAAGAGAGCCTCCAGCTTATCTCACCTGTATTTCTTTCCTCCCAAGAGCAGTAAGAGAGGGAAAGATAGAAGAAACACCATCAGGGCCTCCCCAGTGGCGCAGCAGGTTGAGCGCAGCACTGTGAAGCTCTCTGCAGCCTCTGCAGCACAGGTTCTAGCCCCACCGGCTGCGGAGCAACCCACATGGTGCGGCAGACCTCTCCTGTGGCACCTGCTGCTCCCCTCAGCAGTGTATTTCAGTCAGTCTGCCTGTTCTGTTCCCTGCTCTGGATCTGGTGAATCCTCTCACCCTCCCGCACATCTGGCCTGTACCCCTGTTCTTGTATCAATAAAATAAATCTTGAAAAAAAAGAAGAAACACCATCATTTTGAGGGACACCTAGTAAGCAGGTGCTGTGAAAGGAGAAGACAAGACTCTGAGCCTGTGGGAAGTGTAACGGGAGAGACAGCCAGGGCAGAATCCTGGGAAGCGAGGATAAGAGAAGGGTGTGCACTGTGTTTCTGGGATTCACTGCTTGTGCCTTCGACTGCAAGGCCAGTTCCAGCCTCCCTTCCTCAGCTCTCAGTGTCCCCAGTCAGCTCTCCCAATGCCCATGGCACAGAAACTTCTCATACCCCATTTATTCCACATCTGTTTGTTGAGAAGGGGCCTGTTAGTTTGCTGTGGGTTCTGGTTACACAAACGGCATTTTCTACTTTGGAAGAGAGTGGGGACACAGACTGGTGGCGAGCAGAAAAACTGGCAAATGAGGACACCTTGGGTTGCATCCTTATTACAATTCTTCATGTTTTGGGTAGCAGTGGGCTGATGCTATCTAGCTGGTACCCTCAGTGGCCTTCTGACAGTCAAAATGTTTGAATTGTCACGGCTAGCTGTGGCTCCAGCTCCCCTGCGCTCCCTGCTGACCCAGCCATCCAGCTCAGCCGCTTCACACAGCCTCTCCGTGGGACCCCCACCTTGACCTGCCAGCCCCACACGAACACCCAGCACAGCTGGGCCCTCCAGGCCCCCCGTGGTACTGATGGGCTCTGTTTACAGAAGAGCCACACCCCTCGCTAAGTATTTGAATATCATACTTGAAAGAGGTGAGAAGGAAGGCATGTGTGCATGCTTATGAGTGTGCACACATGAACACACACACACACTCCCTCCCGAGTGTTGATTAGTCAGCCATTCCTCGAGGGAACCTACTGCGCATGTTTTGCAACTTGCAATTCTCCTCATATTTTGTGCCTTTTAACAGGAATGCACTCCTCTGTGAGATGTTTCTTCACAAAGGAACTGCAGACATTTGAGTGGCAGGTATTTGCTCATTCTTCCATTAGGTAGCAGTGAGCAAGGTGTTATTATCCACATTTTGAGCTTCTGGCCTCGTACTGGCGCAGTATGTGTGGGGTTAAGGAATTAGCCAGGGTGTCCTGCTGTGTCCTACTCTTCACACTCTCAGTGTTGTCTGTGAAGTCAGGAGCAGCTAATCTGGACAAGTAGTGCTTCTCGCTGCAAAAAAACCAAAACAAAACAAAAACCACCATTTTCTACCACTGGTATTTCTAATCTTTTTCTATGGCGATTATATGAAAAATTTTAATATAATGCCTCACTAAATAATGTTCAGGATGAGTTATTCATAACTCATGCCAACTAAGACCAGCATAATGCGGCTGTGCCTGAGGTGAGGTCCCATGCTGATCTGCTAATCATCTCTGGTCGCTGGTATTGTCCAGATGTCTTTATTCCACAAACCCCATGGCTATGTTACTCAGCACAAATATTCATGGATTTTGAAATTAAGTGACTGAGTTTACAGGATCAACATCATCCTGCTCTGGGTTCAAATCCCAGCTTCCCGAAAGTTGACTTTTCTTACTTAGGCTTCCTCATCTGCAGAGTGGCACTTGGAGAGCGCCTGTTGCACAAGGGGTGTTCTGAGCATCAGAAAGTAATGCTTGAAAGTGGTTCCCACAATGCCCGCCTTCATGTATGCTAATGATGATCACATTTTATCTCCCTCTGCATTGTGTAATAAGCATTTTTTACAATTTTTTATTATTTTTAATTTTTTTACATCATTGTTCATTTTTAAACAATATTTGCTTCCCCCCCGCCCCCTCAGGTGTAGTCCCATAGAGTGTCCTTCCCCAGTGCACCCGTGCACCATCACCTCAGTCCCCTGTGCTCCTCCCTCTGATCCCTCTCCCTCCTCCTCCCCTGCAGGATGTCTCTGATTTATAACTGTCCATTTTTGCTTTGCTGTGTTCTGTACTGTTAATATTTTTTTACACTGAAGCCTTATTGGGTTCCCCTATATTCCTGCTATAAGTGAAACCATTCGATATTTTTCCTTTTCCTTCTGGCTTATTTCACTGAGCGTAATTCCTTCTCGCTCCATCCACGTTGCTGTGAATGGCATGAGTTTATCTTTTTTGATTGCTGGATAATATTCCATTGTGTATATATGTCACATCTTCTTGATCCAGTCAAATGATTTTTTTTAAGATTTATTTATTTATTTATACAAGCACTGGGTACAGTCAGAAGTGTGGGAGGGTGAGAGAATTCACCAGAGCCAGAGCGGGGAACAGAACAGGCGGACTGACGAAATACACTGCTGAGGGGAGCAGAGGGCGAGGCAGGAGAGGTCTGCGCGCCATGTGGGACCCTCGCCTGGCAGCCAGGGATCGAACTGGCGCTGCACAGGCTGCGGGCAGCTTCACAACCCAGCACTCAACCACTGCACTACCAGGGAGGCCCCAAATGATTCTTTCTTTAGCTGTTTCCACTAGAAAGTTTAGGGCACATTCAATTTGATTCACTAGCATTTCTGAAATTATGTTCAACTGACCACTCTAGGCATTTCTTTACAAAAAGTGTTCAGAGGAGAACCCCAAAATAAATACTCCCTCAGTTGGGTAATGCTTTTGACCAAACAAAGTCTTGCTCCATTCCTGGGCCTGACCTGATCCTTGGCACAGAGTCTGTGTCTGCTCAGCCTGAAGGCAGAGTGAACGCAGGCCCTCAGTGAGGTGGCCCTGCTGCAGATCTGGCTTCCGGCCTTGTTGTAGGGTTAAAGCCCAGAGACAGGGGACCATGGGGCAGGTAGATCCAGCATGTAGAGTCAAGTGCGAGGCACAGGCAGTTTTCCAGGGAGCAAACCAAACGGAGCGTGTTGCCAGCAAGCTGCTGCAGAGCATGTTGAGTGTCCTCACACATTTTCCAAGACACTCTGCTCTTTTGGCTGTGATATTTCTCCTACCAGCAGATTGGTTTCTCACTGCGTATCACAGTCTTACATTTGAACTGCTACACCTTCTGTTTATAGTACTTCAGGGGTAAAGAGACTCTGTGAGATACTACATGTCCTTGTGGGTTTACGAGGTCATGCCATGTGAGGATAGGTATCGTTCCTCACCCATTCTGTTTCTGTCAGACTTGAACATTGTGCCTTCTGGGATTGATGCTGGAATAAATGGAATAAATCACAGTTACACTGTGATGAAGTGGAGATGATATCAGTGAACCATTTTAATTCAGATGTCTATAGCTGATGGCACAGTGACTGGCACAGGGTACCCATTTCGTTTCATGGCGGCCTATGTGGTAGGATTTGATAGGGGTATACAGGTGAGACCAGAACCTCAGGTTTGACTTTATCTGTGGGAGTGAGTGTTCATACCATAAATGTATTTGAGTTTGAATATGAGACTCCTCTGTAACCCTGTGATCATTTATAAGAGCGGGGTTTGTACCATAAATACAAATGCAAATATAACCCTATGATTTATATTAAAATATATTAAGATCCTGTAAGTCTCATATTGTAAAATATTTGTGTCTGCACAGTACTTTTTTATTTAATGATATATTTTCTATTGAACTGCCATTATTTTGCATTTTTGCCGATGTATTTACACTGTAGGATTTCTTTGCTCAGGTGTGGTCACCATAATTCTCCCAGCAGCAGAACTCCTGTAATCCTCCACCACAGTCCTTTGTGCTCCTCCTTTTTCTTTTTCCCCTCACCCACTCCCCTGCACAGTACTGTTTTAATAAAAATTCGTGACCACGCATCAAGCCCATATTATTATTTCAAGCTATACTCATTTGAAAGTAAAATGTAAAATATTGAAAACTGTATAAATAATCCAAAATGCTGGCAAAGATGATATAAAGGTGACAGTGAGATGGGGACTGGACAGTCTGCGTACTGTGCTCTGGCGTCAGCACTAAGTGGTAGAAGAACCAGCATCTTAGGTAGCGTAAGAAAGAGAACGATCATCTGCTCATTTTCACCCCTGGCATCCGCGCTCCCCAGCCCTGCTGGACTCCCTAGTCGCTGTCCTCCCTAGTCGCTGGCTCCCTGCAGGGTTCTCCTCCACCGCTCTGGGCTGAGCCCAGGCATGATAGACTCTGGGGCTTTTCAGCTCCATTTGCCCCGAGGAATCTCTGGGAACTGCCTTGTCTTGGCTCTGACAGTGCCAGCTGGGTGCCCTTTGTCGTGCCCAGGCCCCTTCATTTCCTGAAATCCCCTGTCCCTCTTTCCGAGGCACGTGCTATAGACTGAAGGGGAAATAGGGTAACGCTTGTCCGTGGCTGGCCCATAGTCTGCACTGTACATGGCAAGGCCTCTTCAGATAAAAAGAACTTACGAAATAGTCCCACAGGAGCTTAACCCCACGGGGTTCTCCCTTCCCCGGTGTCTCCCTGCGTTTCCGGGTGTCATTCCCCAAAGAATCAATGCACCCATGTCTTTGTGTTGGGATCTGCCCTGAGCAGACCCCGAGCCGAGCCAAGGTCCAACCCATGTGGGCGTTTCCTTTTCCTGGGTGTCAGGTTTTGACCTAGCCAGTGAGACACGGGCTGAACTGAGGACTTTGTCAGTTGCTGAGTTGCACATTTTTTAAAGTTAAATCTTAAACAGGACCCAAAATATCAAAAATAGTTAAAAGTGATGAACGTGTTTCTTAGATGAGGTCAAGTTTTTTGTCTGGATGGAGGCTTTTGCTTGTACGACCGCTGACGTGTAGTTTGGGATTCCTGCCATTCCTTGTTGCACAGTGGTAGAATGACTGGCCATCATCGAGGCCCGTGGAAAGTCTAACATGCTGAGATTCTAACTGGGGAAAGGTCTTTGAGGCGCCTCTGTCTCCATCCTGATTCCGGGTCATTGTCTGACCTCCATCCACTCGCGAACCTTAGCATCTCAGACCATTTATCGCCCATTGCCAAAAGGTTACGAGTGTGCACGCACCTGCATGTGCATTTGCATGTTGCAAAGAACAGACCAGAAATATGATTTCCTGGCTCGTGGGATGCTGTGGCTGCCCAGATCCTAGTAGTGACTGTACACCCTGCATGGGCGGGGGCGGGGGGGGGCGGGCGGAGGGAGGTGGCGCTCACCTGAGGCAGGACAAGGATCCTGATGAAGATACTCTGACTTCATCATAAGGATGTCCAGGCTTTCCCTGTGCCGTTTCATTTGTAAGAACATAGCCAGTAATATTCTTCAGCTTTGAATTACATATAGATGTCATTTATAAATGTTCGAGGGAGTATGTGTATGTTGCAAAATGCTTTTTTTTCCTGCTTTTTTTTTAAAGATTTATTTATTTATGCATACAAGAACCGGGGTACAGGCCAGAGGTGTGGGGGGTGAGAGGATTCACCAGAGACAGAGTGGGGGAACAGAACAGGGAGATTGCCAGAAGTACACTGCTAAAGGGAGCAGCAGGCGAGGCAGGAGAGGTCTGCTGCACCATGTGGGTTACTCCCTGGCCAGGGATCGAACTCCTGCTGCAGAGGCTGTGGATAGCTTCATAGGTTGCGTCTTAAGCCCTTGCACCACCAAGGAGACTCATTCCCTGCTTTTAGATCTTAAGTCTTGGCCGTCTCTCTGATAATTCCCAAAAATTGTTTCCCTTTCTGCACCAAGGTATTTTGACCAGAGTTAAAATCAGATGATTTTCTTCTAGAAGTGTACACGTGCCTCTTTATTTCCTTCTTTCCCATACTGTCTCCCAGAGCTGGGTGCTGGGCTTTCATCAGCCTGTCTCCCCTGGTTTTTTCCCCGAGACCTTCAGTACACCCCATTGTCCTTGCGGGTAAACCACGAAGGCTGCAGCCACTTGTCTTTTCTGGGACAGGCTCCAGAACAGCTTTCACCTCGCCGGTGTTCAAGGAACACTTTCCCCTCAGCACCTCAACCCTGCACTTGGCTTGGTAGGCACACACAGGGGGAAGAAATTCTTTCTCACATTTTTTACCTCTGGAGGAACAACTGTCATCTCATTTCCATGGCTCATCAGAACTTGGCCTTTGTGATCAACATGGTGTTACTTGCTTTTTTAAATTTGGAGATGAATTTAACAGAGGACCTGATATGAGGGATTACATTTGGAGAATAGATAGGATAACATCAGCCAGTTTCTTGTAAATGTGAATATTCAGATAGTATGTATACAACTCCTGTTAGGAAGAATTATTTTCCAACGTAGGGTTCTGAGTGATACTGGTTTGATATGTTTAGTGAAGTTCAAAGTCAGTAAGACAGAGGATATATTCTTTCCAATTCTTGGCTATTGTTTACAAAACTGTAGTAACATAGGGGCACACATATCTCTTTGGTGTTTTTGGATTCTTGGGTAAATACTCAGGGGGGGATGACTGGATTGTATAATTTTCTATTTTTAATTGCTTGAGGAACCTCCATGTCATTTTCTATAATGGCTACACCCATAGATTGACAAATGGTTAAAAAAGATGGGTGTATCCATAAAGGAATACTGTTCAGCTGTAAGGAAGGTGAACTCCTGACATTTGCAACAACTTTGGGTGAACCTGGAGGGAATTATGCCTAGTGAAAAAAGTCAGACAGAAAAAGACAAACACAATTTGATGCCACTCATGTGGGATATAAAAAAAAAGAAGTAAACACATGAGCTAAAGAAAACAAAAACAAACTTCCGTACTATAAGAACAATTAATGGTTACCAGAAGAGAAGGAAGGGGGTGTGGAAAAAATGGACTAAGGGGACAGTGATAGGGTGAAGGATAAATTTGGACCCTAGCAGGAAATGTCATGTGGTGTAGACACCTGTTGATTCTCTGTGATAGTCACCTGAATATATATAATAATGTAAAACATGCGTCATGTTACATACCACAACATAGTTGCATAATGTTATAATGCAATGTCTTCAGTAAGAGAAAGATAGCTTTACTCTCATCTTACCCCAACCACAGAGACCATATTTGCAGGAGAGTTGATGGTTGATAAGTTCCTTTTACAAATTGTTTGTATACGCAACAATTCTCCACAGTGTTTCAAAGCTTTGAAACAGGGGACCCTTCAGGTCAACAGTTACATTTTAGAGCACATCATCCTTTCAACTTGCTGGTTTCTGGCTCCAGCTTTTCTTTCCTGTGTGGTGTATCCTACCTGGACTTCATCTAGGTGCGCCCTCACTTAGCCCTGGGCCGTGGCTGGTGGCTCTTGTCTTCTGGAGATTCCTGCACCCCACTGGGGCGGCATGTCAGGACATGAGCACGCCTTCACCAAATGCTTACTGAGCCAAATTGCCAAATTGCCAGAGCATATGTTTTAGGAGTTGCTTTTGGTTGAGACCTCACTAAGCCCTTTCTGAAAAGTTCACAATTTCATGATTTGCTGGCTTTCAGACACTTACATCAGCTTTTTTGCTGTGCTCTGTGGCGGTGGTGCCAGTGCCATCTTTGTCAGAATTAGCACCAGATCTCCCTCTGTGTCTGGCTGGCCCTGGGTGTGTCTGCACACCCAGGCAGAGCCTGGAAGTCTCCCTGGACGTTCCCCTGTCCTGGGCACGCAGGTGTCCAGCTGAGCTCTATCAGCACACCCTGTGGAGACATCAGGGGTCCTGTGCTGGGGCCGGGGTGAGAGCTGCTCTCCTGGACTATTTTGACCTTGTTCCAGCGAGGGAGCCTAGTTTCCTCTCCAGCTTTGTGTTAAGATGCCTCAGCAAAGCAAGCCCGGCACCCCGCACTGCAGCTCCTGTGTTTCTGGGCAGGAGGAGGCGCAGCTTCTGTGCTTCTCCCTTAGTGCCAGGCCCTAGCGCTGACCAACACGGCATCCTAGGTTCGGCAGTGGCGTTTCATCTGTGTCTCCTCACTTCCTTTTTTGTTTTCCCCTTTTTAAAAAAATTGTACTTTTTATTGAAGTAACATTTGTCTACAATACTGTGGCTCAGGGGTGCCAATGTATGTTTCCACACCACACCCACCACCAACGCCCCTATGATCCTCCTTCCAGCCCCCTCCCCCTTGAGCTCCCGTTGGCCTGTTGAGTCCTGCCTGGAGAAGACTCCAAGGGGCTCTTGGTTGCTCCTGGATTCTCTTGGTTTTCTGAGCATCCAGTTGCTCACTGAGCTGACTCAACCGCCTGACTCTGACTAACCACCTACTTGGAGACTGACTGCCTCATTCACTGCCACCCGCGCTGCTAGCCTCAGTTCCCAGGTCAGGCTTCTGCGGTTTATTTCCATTAAGTTCTGTCTTCTCCTTTGCTTTGTTTCTTCCTGTTCCAAGTGTGACTTACTTCACTTAATAGAACCCCCTCCCGTGCGTCCATGTTACGGAAATCGGCAACACCTCGTCTTGTTGAATAGCTGACTACTATTCCGTTGTGCATATATACCACCCCTGCTTAGGCCACTCCTCTGCCTTTGGGCACAGAGGTGGTTTCCACAACTTGGTGATTGTAAACGGGGCTACCGTGAGCATGGTAGTACATATGGCCCTCTGAATTAGTGTTTCTGCAGTCTTCAGGTGGATACCTAGGAGTGGAATTGCTGGAACATGTGGTCGATCTACTTTTAATTCCTTGAGAAACCTCCATACTGTTTTCCACAGGGGCTGGGCCGCTCCACATTCCCACCCATAGCGTAGGGGCGCGCTCCTTTTCCCTGCCTCTTCACTAACACTGGTTGCTTCTGATCTTCTTGATGGGGGCCTCTCAGGGCTGTGAGGTGGTATCGTCTTGTGGTTTTGACTTGCATTTCCCCGACTGCAAGTGATGACAAGCATTTTTTTCTCTTGGCACATTTCTTTTAAGTTGTTTTTGTTCACTCTTCTTTTCTTACGACACCTACCAAAAGATGTTGGCAGGTCTACATCTTGGGAGGATGGATGGTCCGCAGACCCTCCTGGGAGTCATGTGCTGGTACCGTCCCCACTGCGCATCAGGGCTGGCGGGCGGCTCTGGCAAAGCGTCTGCGTTTGTCCTCCTCTGGTTTCACAATCATCTCGGTTTGCCTCTGCAGATGACGCTAAGGCTGAACCAGACCTTCCCTTGTTGCCAGTGCTAATTTTAGTTGGGGGCAGACGTCAACAATAACGACAGTTATCTGTGACATGCCAGGTCTGTGCCAGGCAGTGTCCTAATGTGTTTTATATACATCTTTTATTCCATCCCCACAGCAACCGTGTGAGTTAAGTATTATTCCCCCACTTTCTCCAGAGGCCTCTGGTTGCTCTCCTTGTCTGCTTGCTAAGCTGACATTTCCTGCCACATGCTAGTGTAGTGGCTAATATATGTACTGCATGATTCTATAATGTGTCCATTGCAGAGCCCTCATACCACGGTAATTGGTAATTTTCTCCTCACTCTGAGAACGTTGTTTTATTACTATTGATTGACAAAGATCAAGAGAGAGTTTCATAGCAATTTACATTAATTTCATTTTCCTATTCAGTGGTTTTGATGCTGCCTACAAATAAATCCAAAATGGCAAGGAGAAGAAGAGGTTAAAGGCCATGTGGACATCTTTTTCTTCTGCTTCTCTTCATTCTGAGGAAGCTACCCTCCTGTACCCAGTCACCCTTGTCCTGACCTCTAAGCCCACAGCTCTCACCCCATCCATATGCATTAAGGCTTTCCTCACTGTGTCTTATAAACACATGACCTATAGTGAGTTCTCTTGGCGAGTTGACAGAAAGAATTTTTAGAAAGAACGTAAAGAACAGAGCAGTGAAACAACTTGCCAAGTTCAGAGGGACATGCTGAGGGATATGTGACTGAGGCGGGGCTTAGCCCTCTGAAGCTTTCCTCCTTTCCCCCTATATGTCCCTCAGCATAGCATTTATCTCTATTGTGACTGGAGGTTTGTTTTCCTAACTAGACAGTGAGGCTGTTGGTGGCTAACGCTACCCCAAATGGGGCTGAGCGTTCCTGGCCCAGGGCAGTGGTCGGCCTGTAGGCGGGGCTGGGCCTGGCTTCTTTTTGGTAATGCAGTGGCTTCTGTGTTAGTGTTCCCTGAGGTGCTGTGTCCTGTGCATTTGCTGTGGGGTGGGTGCTCATGTGGAAGGGTATCCTTACAGACAGAACACTATACGCGCACTGTGGGTCCCCATCACGCAAGTTCATCTCAAAGCTTCTGTCTTCAAGTTGAAAACCTTGAGTTAAAACAGTCCTAACTGGGCCTCCCTGGTGGCACAGGTGGTTGAGCACCGCACTGTGAAGCTGTCCGTAGCCTCTGCAGTGCGGGTTTGTTCCCAGTGGGCAGGCGAGGGTCCCACGTGGTGCGACAGCCCTCTCCTGCTGCGCCTGCTGCTTCCCTCAGCAGTGTATTTTGTCAGCCTGCCTGTTCTGTTCCCCGTTCTGTCTCTGGTGAATCTTCTCACCCTCCCACACCTCTGGTCTGTACCCCGGTTCTTGTATAAATAAATAAATCTTTAAAAAAAAAGTCCTAACCCATTCATGTATGGGATCTCACTTGTGAAAACCGGGAGTGAGTTTAAACACAAAGGTCAGATTTCGGAATAAAAATACCACATTATCATCCAGGTTTTCTCAAGGCAGGGAGAATTTTGTGTATTCACATACATGCACACTCACATACTCACGCACGCACACTCACACACATGCACCTACACATGTATTTGCTGCTTGCAGTCATTTTTGGTGGTTGTAGAAGCTTTTGATTCACTTAGGAAAATCACTGTTGCAGATTGTTTCTAGCCACGGTTTCAGTTTGACCTGTGTCCACTTTCCCTGGATGCCCAGAAAGAACGCACCTTCACCAGAGGCTTGAACCCAAGCAGCAGTAAGTTATTAAAGGAATCAGGAGAGACAAAGAAGAGAAATAGCTGTGCCTTTGATAGAAGAAAGCAAGCAAATGCTGGTTTAATCAATTGATTTACTTTCAAGTATGAGAACAGATGTTTTGTGTTACCTCCCTGGTGAAAACGCAGTAGGCGCCAGTGATGCTTCGGACCAGTGGCTTCTGATAAAATGTGAAAGAAAGGAATGGGCTGTTCTCGCTAAATGGGTTTTCGCACAGCGGACCTGTCAGGGAGGTGCAAGGTCCTGTGCCCGGGAGGGGTCCACGCTCTGTGTGAGTGCCCCTTACTCCTCACTCCCTTTCACCTTCTGTCCCTGTGCAGGAAAACACTTGCGTTTTTGTTCTGTTTGAAATATTAATTGTTCAGACTTTAATTCTTTGCCTATAAATAACCACTGATTCCTAGGGTACAGTCTCCTCTTCCACCCGTTGAACGCATGGTTAAGGGTCTCGTTCCTGGATGCTGTCCCCAGACTTGCTTTGCAAACCTCAGCCAGAACCCTGTGGACTGAGACTTGAAAGGGCTCCTCCAAAGGCTCGACAGACCTCCAGAGTCAGCCTTTCTCTGGGCTTCTCGAAAACCACTGCAGTAACACGAGCCCTTTCCTTCTCATAAACACTCCAGTTCTGTCACTCTTCTTGGAATTTCTTTGCCAAACGCAATTTGTTATTACGCTTCCAGGCAATATGTCTTCTTCTTCACCATTCTCTTTGTCTGGACAGCCTCCGCCTCACCCACGTCGGACAAGCAACTCACCAGACTGAAAGCCTTCATGGTGGGTGCCCCGGCCCCTTCAGGCCCCTTTGCAGAGCCAGGCTTCCAGCACATCATGGGGCTATAGTAGGGTGGGAGGAAGCCTGATGTCTCCCCTGGAGTCACTTACTGGGGCCCTCATCTCTAAAGGCAGGTTCTCCCACACCACAGTAAACACACCACTGAGGGACTCCAGGTAGTCGCACAAGCAAAGAATTGTGGCCCAAAGACAGCACCAGGAAATGGGCCCCTATATTTCCACAGTTAATTCTCCCCTTCTTGCCCCTGCGTTTCATGGTCCCTGATGGGCTTGGCCCTGTGTACCCCTTTGCTTACAGCCAGTCTGTACTGAGCGCCAGGAAGGATGATATCTAGGAGGACACCGCGTCTCGTTGGTGGGACCTCATCCTGAAAACTGGTGTGAGGGCATTGGGAGGCCAAGGAAACCTTGCACTTTCTAGCAAGGGCCTTTCCCTGGGAGGTAGATGACGGTTTCTGTACCTGCCCAGGTACCGGGCACCTGCTTGGAACAACATCTCATCTCTGCACTAGATTGGGGGGGGGGCGGTGATGGAAAGGGGAGCATCTGGGACACTTGGAAATGCTCCCTGGTTCCTTTGCTAATGCAGCTGTATTGGAGCTGTTCTCACTTTTGCCCCCGTCACCCTTTATCCTGTCCCCAAACCACAACATCTGCCGTCAGAGCAGGAGTGTCCAAGGCAGGCGCCTGAGGAATGCCTGTTTGCTGTCTGTGCGGGCTGACTTCTCCCCCTCCCCAGGGGCAGAGGTGTTGATAGTTTCCATCAGTGATGACCTCACAGGAAAGCCGCGGACCTCTCCAGTGCCGCTGCTGTGGCCTCACCACCTCGGAGGTGCTCATTGAGACCGACTGTCCCGCTTCCTCTGGGGTCGGCTGCGGGCCCCTCTGGGGACAGCATGCAAGAATGTCTGTGCCAGAGCTGCCCTCTGCAGAGAGAGCACCTGGGCTCCCAGCCTTTAGGCACCTCATGTGCCTAATTTAGAAATACTAAAATAACTTGGCTTTGCCTTAAAAGAACCCACAAGGAATGACTTGTCAGCTCATGCAGTCACCCTTGAGCCTGGTCTTGCTGTGTGCCTCCATGAGGTCAGCACCTGGGAGGCAACAGGGCTTCAAGGGAGAGCAAGCCCAGGGCCTGACCTTGGGACATTTCCTTTGAGGTGAGAGATAGGTGTCTTGTAAAAGCCCGGATCAGTGCTGAGAGGGGAGAGCGCACAGAACAGAAGCACGAGAGAGGCCCTGTGCCCTGAGGGCAAGAGCAGCTGGTGGAGCTGCCACTGGTGAAGGTGGATGGTGTTAAGCAGTTCAGGAGAACTTTCCAGGTGGGAGAGCGGCAAGGACGCCAGGCAGGTAGAAGAGCCCCGAACATACCTGCCTCCAGAAGCAACAGAATTGTCACAGGAATGACGGCTGCTGGGCAGGGGCACCCAGCCGGTCAGCTTGTCATCCTGGTCCTCAAAACACCTCCCCAGAGGGGACGGCGTGACCGCCCACTCCAGCACAAGGGCTGGACCACCCGCTTTACGTTCTGCCAGTGTGGTTCACTTAAGCCACAGAAGGACGGGATGATGTTCCTGGGAAAGTGCGCGGGGATAATCTGTTTCCACCACGTTTAATAACTTTCGTGCACTAAGTGTGTGCTGAATATGAACATCTCACACAGGCGAGCCAGTGTCTGGTGTCAAGGTGGGGAGGCGCACCCTGCACAGGAATGTGAGAAAGCCCCAAGGAAGAAGTGCGGGGCCTGGGCAGGCGGCCGTGGGGTGGACCCCGAGCGGGTGTGGGTTCCCAGTGCCAGCTAAGACCCCACGGCCAGCTGGGTGAGGGAGACTGTCCCTGTCCTGCGACTCGAGGAAACAGGAAGGAGGGACCGGAACCGCGGAGGCGTCTCTGAAATCTGCCGCAGGCGGGGTCGTCTGGCTTTGCGCTCAGCAAAGACAGGTGCCCCTCAGCTGCTTGGTGCCCTCGACTGCTGAGGATGGGAGTCGGACCTACCGAACACGCCGCCTTTTAGCGTGTTACAGCGTCGGCCGCAATTCTTCACAGCCCAGATCCCCCGGATCAGAACATACACTGCTTTGAATTCACCGCATACGTTTTTGCGAAGGCCCCACCACTGTGAATTTCATTTAGAGATGATTCAAGTACAAATTCAAAGACATTTTTGTTGGACAAGTTTTCTATGTAAATTTTTTTATTGAACCAACATTGCAGTCTAACATTATCTAAGTCTCAGGCGCTCTCTCTGGAGCGTTCACATGTCTGCCGCACTGAGGCCACCGCTGCGCAGGGACAGTGGGAGGCTGACAGAGGGGGTCTTCAGTGGAGAGCTGAGTGGTTGGTGAGATAGTGACAGATCTGCAGAGCAACACTGGGCTGCTCCGAATTTCCAGAATAGCTCAGAACCTCCCCACCCTGGGGTAGACTCAGGATGGTTTTCAGTCACCAATATTGTTTCCCAGAGCAGTGGCAAGCGCATGGGAGGGACTCAGAAACCATTGTCAGTTTAACTTAAAAGGCTCCCTTTATGTCAGAAATGAAAGGATAAACATTTGACTGGTTTTTGTTGGTTTAGTGTTGAGTAATCTCTTGGTTACAGAATGGAATATTCTGAATTAAATGGTCTAACAAAGAATTAATATTTATTTCACACTTTTACAGTTTACTTAGCTAAAAAATCTGTGGAAATGCTAACACTCAAGTAATGGTTGAATGTGAATTTTTGTGATAGTCATCAAACTTCATTGCACAACACTATAAAGAATGTATTTTGGGGATTCCTGGGTGTTTGAAATCCATATAACCACTAGGTTTTCTCAAAAGCCATCACCTACAATATGATACCCAAATAACCAGAAATCAAACTATATGCAATCCTTAACTTTTCACTGTTACTTTACTGCGTGACATAGTAGCACACGGGGTTTAATTGTCCAGATGGGAAGTAAACATACTATATGGAATGGCTCTTCCTCTACTGAAAAGAATTTCTCTTCTCCAGCTGTGTAACAAACCCTTTCTCTGCTTTCATATTTTGTCTGTAGGCACATAGTCACACAGACCACAAATGTCAGTTTTTGGTTTTATTTTTAAGATTCATTTGGAATTAAAATAGTCTAACTGGGAGAGAGAAAGAGGTCAAATGTAATTTAGCAGAAAGTCAAATTATATATAGCCAGCGGGAAACTTGGGCCAAATCTAAGTGATTTCCGCATTACCTCATGGGCTTGCAGTAAGGAGATTTCAGTGAGATAGCCTCTCTTTGTTATTTTGTGCATAACATTTAGGAATAAATATGGGGGTGCTGTGCTGAAGTTAGTTAGAATAAGGCTCCAGGAGGTACCAGGCAGGAAAAAGGGAGAATAGTTATTCTTACCTCAATTCTTGTTAACACAGGTGTAAGTCAGAGACAGCTGGAACCTTCATTCAGCCAATCAACCAACCAGGCAGCTGTTCAGTGAGCTCTGTTCCAAAGATGTGAACTCTGCCTGTGTTCCTAGCTTCCTCCCAAACCACAGCAGGTTAACGCAAAGCCCCAGAGCACTCCGTGAATGTGAGTTTAGCTGAATTCAGTGGTGTATATGACTTAACCACTAAGTAGCTGTGTGTCTTTGGGTAATGCCTGTAGCCTCTCTGGGGCTCTAAAATGTGACAGCATTTTGAGTGATAGTGTTATAAATCTTCTTGGGACCCACAAATCATCAAAGTTAAAACCTGGTCTTTATTTTCTTTGGGACTGAGTATCCTGTGGAGGCAGCAGAGGAAATAACCTGTCCCCTTGCCAGGCTGCGCAGTACCATGTATTAGCATGTCACCTGGCGTGACCTTGAGGACAGGTAAGTCCTCCGGAAACCGTTGCTGATTGCTTGGGATTTATTTCTCTCAGCACTTGAAGAGTATTATGAGGCATGGCCTGCACCACCTAGAGTTGCTTATTTGGCTTTAGTTTCTCCTCTGAAGTCTCATGGCCTGTACAGTCTGGCCAGTATTGCTGATACTGCAGTTGTATATGTCCCCGGGGCTGTAACTAGGCTCACTTAATCACTGTCCTAACTAGTGCTAGCGCATCTCAGCTGGTCTCCTGGAAACAATTCCTGGTACCCTCTTGGCAGACAGTGCTGGTCACATGATCACAGAATGGCAGGGACTGTGGAACTCTGCCCCTGCTATAGGAAGTAGACAGAGGGTTGAAGAAATGAGAACTTAGGAGAGAGGAGCTTTTCTCAGGCATTACCCAGTTTAATCTGTGTGACAAGCCTGTGAGGCAGGTGTGATGACCCCAATTTTCAGGAGAGGAGGAAGCTAGAGGGTAGTGCTCATTCATTTAGCAGCACACGCGTGCTAACTGCGAACCCTAGGCCAGACAGTGCTCTAGGGACTGGGTAAAAGACCTGAGGGGGGGATAACCCCTGCATCCAGGGGGTTGCATTCTGTGGGAGCAGTAGTGGCAGAGATAAAGCAGCAAACAAGTAACAGATAATTTCAGATGCTTTATGTTTATGAAAGGAGTGGGAGGTGATGTGGAAGATGGGTGGTGGGGGTGTGCACACACACAGAGGGTGGTGCACCTCTCTGACCAGGTGACCTAACTTGGTCTAAGTGGGGTAACCAGGATCTCAGCTTATGACTGTCCAAGTGTGACCTTCTCTGGTAGTGGCAAGTCTGTTGAGAATGTTTGCCAGAGACAGGAAATCACAGAAATGTCTACAATAATTACAGAAAAATTCAAGACGTCTATAAAATACCTGTATACTGCCTCCTCTTGAGGTTACTGGGGTCAAATAAAAAACAAACAGACTGTGAAAGCTCTAAAGAAATGTGCACTCTAATGCTCTCTCCTGATTGTGCGGCGCTGGCATGCTCAGGGGAGCTACGCTTGGGTGCAG
Source organism: Talpa occidentalis (assembly GCF_014898055.3). NCBI lineage: Eukaryota > Metazoa > Chordata > Mammalia > Eulipotyphla > Talpidae > Talpa > Talpa occidentalis. The sequence goes on from NW_023601322.1 coordinate 97,916,291, forward strand.
TTCCTGCGGGAGAGATGAGAGCCACTTTCCACCCCCAAGTGTCAGGAAGAAGCAGCCTTCCAAAGATGAGAGAGAAACCGCCAGTAACCCACTCCCAGTGAGAACGACAGTGAAGATTTGATACATTTCCTTCTAGTATTCTTCCCTGTGCATAATTAAATAAAACTTAGTTCAGATTTGTACATAGGCCTTTTCCTTTTTTTCTGTAACGTGTTACTGTGAGTCCTCTCTCGCATTACTTAAATGTCCTGAGCTACAGTTTGTAATTTCCCCAGAGTAGCTCATCCTGTGGCTGTCCTCTAATTAACTCTTCTCCCGTGTTGAACTTGTAACTGCCTCCATTTTTTTTGGCATTTTAAATCATGCTAAAAAGGTGACCCTCCTAGGTGTTTGTTTGCCGGCCTCGTCATGTTCTTAGGACAGATTTCTAGAGTGAAGTGACTATCAACAAAGAGGAAATTCTCATTGTGGACAGTAGAACATTCCATTGACAAAGTTATGGGGTAGTTTCAGGCTCTCTTGCAAAGCTGAACTTGACATCGTCTTGTATCCTAAGCTGCTTTGAGCAAACAGGCTCGTGAGTGGAAGTCCCAGTGGGGGCCAAGGTGCTAAACTTCGCAAGTGTGGCAGTTACTGGTCTGATACTCTGTTGATACTGTAAGACCCGTGTCCGTCATCAAAAACGAATGACTTCTGTTCTGCAGGGGTTTGTGTTTTTTTTTATTATATTGTGTGATTTCTGTAATTATATCTATAACTTTCAGCAGTTCCTTATATTTGTGTGGTACTTTTTGGTGACTGTAGTCAGTTGGTCATCAAAGTCCAGCCCCTAAATTCAGGTTTCCCAGCAGTTAGGCCGTGGTATAAAGCCTTTTGTTCCACTTAACGAAGGACGGAGTCTGTGCCCTCATGCTGTGCTGTTTTACTCTCCCAGAATGACCTTTTCTCAATTGCATTGAAAACATTATTTATATTGAAGTGTGTCGGAACAACCATGGAATCTGTCAAATGGCCTTAAGGGATTAGCGAATTATAGTTCAGTTGAAAAATGACAATTTTAGCAGATCAGTATTTCTCTCTGGGGGCTGGAAAATACGCATCAGCTACACTAAGAAGAGGGATGTTTATCTGAAACTTATCCAAACAATCTGAAGTCCCTCGATGGGAGGGATTCTGCACAGGTTTCTGCTCTCCTCCTCCTCTGCCATGCTAGGAACATGGGGTCACGTGGCCCATCTGGCTTTGCCGCCTGGTGGGGAAGCAGCGCTGCAAACGGTGTTACTGAGTGGCAGGGAAGGCAAGGGACAGGGAAGATATGGGCAGCAGCGGGAATTTGGCTGATGCTGGCATTGGAGAGAGAAGGGCGGGAGCAGGGGCCGCCCCAGTGGCGCAGTGGTTGAGCGCCACACTGCGAAGCTGTCCACAGCCTCTGCAGCGCCGGTTCGATTCTCCGCCGGCCAGGGAGAACCCCACATGGCTTGGCAGATCTCTCCTGCCTCGCCCGCTGCTCCCCTCAGCAGTGTCTTCAGTCTGTCTGCCTGTTCTGCTCTCCGCTCTGGCTCTGGTGAATCCTCTCATCCTCCCACGCTTCTGACTGTACCCCAGTTCTTGTATAAAATAAAATAAAAAAAAGGCGGGAGCGAACAGTGCACTTTGTGTGAGGTGTGTTTGGAGTCGTTTGTGATGAACAAGGAAATTAAATGTGCGAGACTGAACTTTCAACTACATGGAAGAGGGCATGAAAGCAAGCAGAGCCCACACTGGCCCACGTCACCGCAGCGGGCAGTGGTGATGGGCAGATGGTCAGCGCCCCTCCACCAGCTCTGCCCCCAGTGCAGCCGGGGAAGGCGCCATCTCCTTGAAAGTGACCCCTGACAGCCAAGATTCCTCTGAAAGCCCACGCTGAACAGAAGCTCCATGGCTACAGGCGGGCATATCCTGCGCTGGAGTAGCTAACTGCTCCCATGGGGCCCGACGGGTGTGAACAGTGGTTTCCCCTCACTGACGTGGGGCTCGAGGAGAGTCAAGTCACGTTTCTGGGCCCATTACTTCCTTTTCTTTAAAAAGAGAGAGGGCTGGGAGAGAGAATTTATCTTTAAAATCACTTCCACTCCCTGTCTCTTACAAAATTAAAGGCCACAGCGTGTGGTTGCCTGATATATCCTTTTCTCTACCTCATAGTTCTGCCTTCTCTCTCTCTTCCCCGTATTTCTTATTTCCCCTGCGGCCTGCACGTTTGCTTCCTCTGCGAGAGGTGGGAGAGTCAGCTGCGCCCTCCCATCTCCAGCGACTCCCAGTGTGCTGGAGCTCAGGCGCTCTCTTTAGTTGCTTTTCTGCCTTGCACAGTGGTTTTGGTTTTCTCTTTTTTGCCTGGTAGAGGAGTTCCTAGCCCCGTTTTTTAACTCACTGAATAATGTCTTTACAAGCATCCCAGAGGAGCCTTGTGAATCGAATGAACAGATGCATGCGCACGGCCCCTGGCCACCCCGTGTGGTGTGCCCGGGTGGTGGGCTCTGGACGTCAGCTCTCCAGGTTGGCCATCTTAGCCAGGCCAGGGTCATTATCCTCTGCTTCTTAGAGTTCTCCCATCAAGCTCAACAAACCACCCATTTCAAATTTCCAGTGGGAGTTGGGAGAAGTGTTCATAGTAAAAAACAAAGCAAAACAAACTGCAACATGACGTCAGTGTGACCTCCCTGGTACTTAGGGCTCGCGGGTCTCCTTAGGAAAACCCTCCAGGGCTAGGCCCTTTCTGGGGGCCCTCGAGGAAGCTGTCATTAACCATCCTGGCCACTAGAGGTCAGTGCTGACCACTCACACAGGTGGCGAGGCCAGTGCCGGGGCTTCCGGCTCCAAGTCCAGAGTTTGGAGAGTATTTGAAATTTCTTGGTGTGGTTGGTATTGGCTGGCATGAAATGAGTTACATTGTGGTTCCATTATGAGTTGTGTACCGTATGCACGCCATATTAGAAATAATTTTGACTGACAATGATGCTTGAGTATGTTTTTTAGGGTCACTCCTCATTCCCACTGTTCCGTGATGGCTCCTTTTCCAGCTGTTTTGGCAACCTAACAAGTTCCTGCTTCTTAGAGATACCATGGAGGACTCCAGGCTTCCTGGTGTTCTCCTCTTGTAAAATGCTGTCGTCATCATTAATCTATGAGTAAATGTGGGGTAAATGTAGAGGAGTGGGTAATGATATTTAAGGTACTTTGGTTAAGTTTGGGGATAACTGGGGCCTTCCTGGTGGTGCGAAGGGTTAAGCACCGCACTGTGAAGCTGTCCACAGCCTCTGCAGCATGAGTTCGATCCCCAACTGGCCAGGGAGCTACCCACATGGCGCAGCAGACCTCTCCTGTCTTGCCCGCTGCTCCCCTCAGCAGTGTATTTCACTCAGTCTGCCTGTTCTGTTCCCCACTCTGTCTCTGGTGAATCCTCTCACCCCCCACACCTCTGGCCTATACTCCAGCTCTTGTATGCTTAAATAAATAAATCTTTAAAAAAAAAAAAAAGGTTTGCGATAACTTAGAACCTAAAATGCCTCTCGATTTTTCAGAGATGGAGGTTTTTCATTCTCTCCTTACACATGATTTCTTTTGAAGCCAAGCACTTTTCTGTATATAGCTCTTTCTGCTGCAAGTATTTGTTATATGCACATTATGTGATAGGAACTGTGCCTTAATTTTGTTATTAAATTACTATTTTATGAGGTGACATTGGTTTACAACACTGTATGTGATTCAGGGGTGTGGGCTCACCCTCTTCAGATGTGACCACCACCAACCCCCACCCCCAAGGCTCCATTAATCTTGCACTGAAGTCCATTGGGCTCCTTCCACACTCTTTGCTTCCCTCAGTAGAACCTCAATTCCACAGTCAGATTCTAGGGTTCATTTTTGTTTACTTCTGTCAGTTCCTTTGGTTAGTTTCTTTATATTCCATGAGTGAAATCTTCCAATATTTGTCTTTTTCCTTCTGACTTACTTCACACAGCACATCCCCTCCAGTCCCACCAAGTTGTCACAAATGGCAAGATTTCAACTTTTTAGAGTTAGAGCTGTGTAGTATTCCACGGTATGTGTGCAAACCGCATCTTAATCTGCTCCCCTTATATTGTTGGGCACTTCGGCTGTATCTGTAACTTGGCCATTGTACATAGTGCTGCAGGGAAAGCAGGAGTGCAGGCATCCCTTCAAATTAGTGTTTCTGCAAGGAATTCACTCATTTTGGTCATTACTCTAGAGGTAATTCTAGGCCATGGCTTCCACCTTATGTTTACTTGATGGGGTTCATTTGACTCTTCTGTTGTGTAAGTCAATGACCTAGTTTTCCAGGACCAGCCTGAGCTATAAAGTAGGAAGAGCTACTATGAATATGAGCTCATTTAATGCTAGCAAGCAGGCAGGGTTTGCTTGTTATCTCCATTTTATAGACAAGGAGAGTGAGGTTCAGCTTTCAGTGACTTGTTCAGCATCACACAGCTTCTAAGAGAAAGGGCTAGAAATTGAATCTTGGTCTAGCTTCTCAAAAACCTTCATTTCCCCCTAAGTATCTAGTTGCCTGATGTGGTATATGTAATGGAATCACCCCCAACAATCCCACCCACCCCCCCCCCGCCGCCCCTTGAGTGCTTCCTGCTAGGAACTTTGCGTGGATTATGTTCAGGAGCTGATGAGTTCCAGTGTTTGCTCTTGTGGTCTGCTGTTCCAGTGAAAAGCTGCCCTGACCCCGATACTTCTGTAGCATAGTTTATGTCAACTGTGAAAGGTCTGGCTTTTACTCAGGGTGTCCTTGAAGCCTCCCTACAGTTAGGAACTCTAAAAGCGGAAATTCGTCTGCTCAGGCTGTGATAACAAGACACCACAGACTGGGCGCTTAAGCAACAAGAGTTTATTTACGACAGTTCTGGAGGCTGGAATTCCAAGATCAAGGTGCTGGCTGATTTGTTCCCCAGCGCAGGTCCCTTCCTGGCTTGCAGATGGCGGCCTTCTCATTGCATCTTCCTCACAGTGTGGGAGACAGGAGAGGGAGGGAGGGGAATAGAGGGAGACAGAGGAGAAGAGAGGAAGAGAAGGGGGGAGAGAAGAGGGGGTGGACGCTCTTTGGTGTCCTAGCAGAGGCCCGGCCAGCCTCGGGATCTCACCAAAACCTACTTACTTTTCAGAGGCTCCACACCCACACATCCTCACTCTGGGGTTAGGGCTTTAGCCTCTGAATGGGGGCGGGGGGCAGGGTACAACTCAGTCCCTGGCAGACCTGGAGCTATGAGGCTCCGAGCTGCGAGGCGGGAACTTCAGGGCAGCTGCTGGGCCCGCATGGTCTTTCGCTCTGCTCCGTCGTCGGTGGCGGCGGTGCAGTGGTTCTGCTCCGCTGGGACTGAGCTTCCTGCCAGAGATGGTGCCTCTGTTGATGTTGACCCAACTGGTGCCTGCTCACGGCACACTCATGTGATCCCGTCGGTCAGCCTCGGGGCCCAGAGCCACCAGACCTGCCTTTCCCATGTGGCTTAGGGCTGGGAGATTGTTGGGGCTTCTGTAGTTTTCAGTTTTTCATGTTTGTTTCTTTCAGACATTTTATTTAAACCAACCTCATTGAAACAGGAGATACATTCAACAAAATGCGCAATTTCAAGCGTACAGCTCAGTGGGTGTTGGCAGGTGTATACGGATATGTGTGCTCTGCTGTCAGTGGGCAGGATGAGGAGCACCCTGGTCCCCAAACCTGCCTGCTCTAAATGGGTTCTGCCATCCGCCACATAAAGACAAAACATACTCTTTTTAGTGTATAAAGCCTTGAATAGAAAGGAACTTTAATACAATTTATGTGCAGCAGAGAGAAGGGAAAAAAATAGAATTAAAATCGTTTCCCCATGAAACACCCAGTTACCCATCCCCTTGTGGATAAATACCCAGCCAAATGGGTGGCCCAAAGCAGGACCGCTGAGGCCCGAGGCCTGCCACAAGCCTACGGCTCCTGGTGGGGCCCAGAGGAAAGGGGCAGAAGTGGGCAGCAAGTCCGGAAGGAAAAGCGCAAAATCAAAGTACAAGTCAGGATAGAGGCTGCATTGACAGCCTCCCCACGGGTGTCTCACCCATGTCTCTTTCAAGTGTCTCCTGCCTTGTTCCCCAAGTCTGTGGTACAAGTCCAAGGCTGAGAAGCAAGTGCAGCTGCTTCTTCACAAGTCTCCCTCAATCTTATGCTTCGTCCTGGGCTCCCTGCTCCAGCCTCTGGCCCCAGCTCCCTTTAACTTCCCCTCATTGCTAGCTCTGCCCTCCCCTAGGTGGGGCGGGGAGCCTGGATCAGGCTCTCTATGGGGATCACACACTTACATTACCACTATCCTAACCAAGAGTTATTTTTATCACCTGATAAATTGCCTTCTGACCTTTGTAGTTAATCTCTTTCCACCACACCTGGTCCTAACAACTACCAGCCTAATCCTATCCCAAAATGCCTTTTGGATCTGGTTCTTTCTTGAGATCCCTCCATGTTAATAATTTACTTCTTTTTTTTTTAAAGATTTATTTATTTATACAAGAACTGGGGTACAGGCCAGATGTGCGGGAGGGTGAGAGGATTCACCAGAGATGGAGCGGGGAACAGAACAGGCAGACTGACAAAACCCACTGCTGAGGGGAGCAGCGGGCACCATGTGGGACCCTCACCGGCCGGCAGGGATCGAACCAGCACTGCAGAGGCTGCTTCACAGTGCAGCACTCAACCACCTGCACCACAAGGGGATGCCCAATAATTTACTTCTTTTCGTTGCCAAGTAATATTCCATTATCTAGACACAACATAATTTCTATAGTCATTTGCCTGCTAATGATATTTGAGCTGTTTCTGTCTTTAACTATTTTGACTAAAGATGTCTGTTATGGATTGAATATTTGTGTTCCCCCAAATTCACACATTGATATCCTAACCTCCGGTGTGACTCTCTTTGGGGATGAGGCCTGTGAAGAGTTAATACAGGATAAACGAGATGGTACGGGAGAGTAGGGAGAGCCATCAGAACACAGGCGCTCCCCCCAGCCCAGCCCATGCCCCTCACCTCCCCTCTGCCCTCCCTAAGCACGGACACAGATCACACAGCAAGGTGGTGACTGCCTACGAGTCAAGATTAGAGGTCTAAGAATGGAGTCTGCTCTGCCCCCACCTTGACCTTGGACTTTGCAAGTTCCAAAGCCCTAAGAAACAAATACCTATCGTTTAAGTCCCCGAGTCCCTGGTCTTTTGTTCTGAGAGCCCAAACAGGCAAATGTAACATCTGGGTGCAAGTCTTTGTAGGGACTTATGTTTTTAATTCTTTGGGGGAAATACCTAGGAGGGGGACTCCTGGGTCATAAGTTAAGGTAAATATGTTTCAACTCCCTAAGACACTGCCAGGCAGTTCTGCATTTTCCCAAGAGGCCCTGCCCTCCGGCACTTGTGTCAACAGTGTGTGATGGCTCCTTGCTCCGCATCCGCACTCTCTGTGGCCAGTCTTGACATCTCTCCCACGGGGACAGTAGTGGCCCCAGCTGTGCTTCTCAGCCGCATTTGCCTGACGAATATGGGCCTTGAGCATTTGTGTGTGGCTTATTTGCCGTCTTTTCTTTGGTGCAGCGTCAAAACATTCTCTGGTTTGTAAAAGTCGGACTTTTTAAATCATTAAACTGCAGTGATTCCATACATTCTAGATACAAGTCCTTTATCACATAAAACCTTTACTAGTATTTTCCCTAGCCTGAGACTTGTCTTTTCCTCTTCTTAACACCCTGTTTGGAAGTACTGAAGTTTCAAATTTTAATGAAATCCAGAATCCTTGTTTATCTGTCCTAAGACATCTTCACCTAATCCAAGTTCACAAAGATTTTTCTCTGGTGTTTTACCTTAGAGATGTTAATAGCTTTAGGTTTTATACTTAGGTCTGCGATACCCCTGAAGTTAATTTTTATATACGGTGCCACAGAAGTATAAAATACTTTAAAAAATACTACCCATCCTTCTCAACATTTTTAGTGATACTTGCTTGTTATGGAGCAGCGGTCCGCATCTTTCAAACAACAAAATGTCCCTGCTCATGTTTCTGACTTTTCCAAGTAACAGAAAGCTTGCATTTGATTTATTTTTCCCACCACCATCCCTCATGCCCTGTTTGTTCCTTTCTCCCTTTTAGTCCCTGAAGCCGCTCTCTTTTTTTAAATTTGTGTCCACTAATTTTCATGAGTATTTTACCTTGTTGAATTGTCTGCTGTGGAGATGTCCAGTATTTGTCTCTATCATTCTGACTTGCTTTACTGCACGTCAGACCCTGGAGCTCCTTGTCCTGCTGTCAGTGGCAGCATTTCGTCTTTCCCTGGCTGCGTAGTATTCCATTGTTTGGCCCAACCACCTCTTCTTGATCCAGTCTTGTGTAGATGGGCATTCTGGTTGTTTCCTTGCCCTAGCTGTTGTCAGTACTGCTGCTAGAATGTTGTAGAGCAAGCACATAGTTTTTTGAGTTGATGATTTCAACTTCTTTGTCTAGATGCCCAAGAGTGGGCTTCTAATGGTGTTCCCATTTTTATTTTTTTAAGGTACATCCACATCACTTTCTAAAATAGCTGCCCTGGTTCGCATTCCCAATCTTTTCCATTTTTAAAAAGTGAAATGGAGATGTAGGGCCCACCCATTTCTTACTACATGGTGAGTTAAGAGGATTTTGATGAAAGGCTTTATAGGACATAGTGGAATAGTGACTTGGAAAACTCTGATTATTTTTCTATATTATACCTACATGTACACTTACATATCTGCCTTTTCTCATCCCTGGACAATCTTCACACTTCATCATTTATGAAGAAAAAATTCCAACAAGCAAAAAAAAAAAAAAAAGAAAGAAAGAAAAGAAAAAGCCAGCTGTAAGAAGGTCGAGAAGGAATTTCACCCAATATACTTTAATTCATTCCAGAGTCATGAGATTCAGAACTCACTGTGTCAGGAGGGAAAGTATTTTCTTTTTTTTTTTTTTTCCCCAGCCAAAACTGTACCATACCTGTGGACCCAAAGATCCTTTATGCGTTGGGTGTGTTATTCCTCAAAGGCTTTCTGGTAGTCTCCTGTAAGCGCCAATGAAAACCCCTTACATTTAAGTGCTTTCAGTAGAAGGTAGAAATGAATTGTCGTAGGATTTGTGACAAATCATTGCAACCTGCACCATGTGGCCAGGTGACTTCAGTGTGCACTGCCCAGACCAACTGTCAGGTAAAAGACAAAATGTCAGAGGAAGCTTTTTCTGTAGTTACTGCTGTCAGGTTTTCCCTGCGGAGTGGGTCTGCCAGAAGCCCCCTGTGATGGCCTCGCTTTGCTGACCTCCTCTGGGCTCCCGCAAAGTCACAGGGGTTGCACAGCGTGCAGTCTGGGGGCTCGAGCTCTCTCAGGCTGTCTCTTCTCCAGGTGGGAGCGCCAGGAGAATCAAGCAGAATCTGCCCAAAAGCCTTGGAGCATTGCTTCTGCCATGTTTAGTCTGAGTCAGCCAGGGCTCAGTCAGGGACTCATCCCCGCTTCCTCAGTTGGGGTGCCATCCCTGCTCCCTGGGCCTGAGTCTGCATCTGCCAGTGATCATGAAGGAGAAGGGCGTTTGTTGCAGGGACTGGACACTAGGCAGTTGTGCATGGCTGGCGAAGAGGTGCTGTGAGGCTGCTGGCCCTTTGTCTGCTGGTCGGAAGCCTCCGTAGGCCAGCCGTTAGAAAGGGGGGCTGGACCCAAAGCAGAGGAGCGTGAGGGCAGACTGGAACATGTGTGGCTGTGCTGGACTCGAGGACAGATGCTGTCACGGCCTTCCATCTCGGCAGAGTGAGTCCTTGGTGGGAGAGGCGGTGAGAGGCACCGAGGGACTGCAGGCCAGCGTGCCATCTCTCCCTCCACGGCCAGGGGTCCCCCTGAGCTGCAGAGCCTCCCATTGCAGCTTCACTTCTGCCGCCTCCACTTCAGACCTCAAACACGTCCTTTTTGGCCATCCCTCCACCAGAAACAGGCAAGGGATGGCATCCGGGGAACTCAGTTCTGGCTTCATTGCGTGGATGTGAGCAAAACCTCACAAGGTGCTGCCACCTCCAGGAACACCAGTGCTCTCTGCCGTAGCGGCCATATCTCAGCGTTGCACTGATGGGTGGGTTTTAGGGACATGATTGGCTTTTGCAGAAAATAAAAGCCTTCTTTGGAGGTAGTTCCCTGAGAGAGCATCTCTTCATTGCTTAGGTATTTACTGACTTTTGATTCCTTTTTGTTTTCTCTCAAAGCAACTGGGGTTACAAATTTTGCACAAATTGCCCCATCAGGTAACTGATCGATTTCTGCTTTTACGTAGCTTCAGATGGAAAATCTCTTTAAAGAACATGACCCTGTGATTAGGCCACAGTGAACGTGCTTTAGCTCCCAGGGCTTTGGGAAAACAATTTGAGTGCTGTTTTGCTGATCACCAGGACTTGGTTGCAAGTGTGTTTTGATTCCTAGTGTTACCATTTGGCTCTCTAAGCAGGGGGAAAAGTAGGTAAGTCAAAATGAGCTAGTGGCAAGTAAGTGCACATTTTGATAGGACAGGAGGATATGGAAAGTGGGGAGCAGACCCTGCAGGGGGAGGAAGGACAGGCTTTGGTTATAAGGTGGGGTGTCTGTTGCACGTTAGCCTTCTCTTTGGGTGTTAGTGATCCAGAAATCCAAACTGACCCCTGGACTTTGACAAGATCAGAGCCTCAGGGTCAAGACCATCCACTCATCATCCCTGATCAGTGCTTTTCATGGCACGGGCAAGGATACAGGGACAGAGGTTGACGTGTGGGGGTAGCGAGGAGGGAAAGCATTAGTCTGGTCACTGTCCACTTGCGCACGGCCTTGGACTTGGTTTCCTGAACAGCCTGGTGTTGAGTCACTTTCTGTTCTGCCCCTTATGTGGGTTAGTGATGTTATGTAATTTATTAGCGTTCCTTGTTCCTCCACCTTTATATTGTTAATGATTTCCAAAAACCATCCTAAACAGAAAACAATCATCAATAACATAAAATGTATCTGGTTTTGAGATGATAGAATTACTTGGAAATAGCCAAGGAATTCTTAGCTCTTTCAGACAGGCCCCTCTGTAACCCAAACCCCCATTTTTGGCCCACTCAGGTAAATCCTTTCTTAACCAAGAAAGTTTCTGATTCAGAAACAGGACGGCGAGTACAGGGGTCATCAGATTTCTCTCTCTTTGGCAGATGTTGAGCGCCTGAGCTCTTCTAGGGCTTTGGTTTTCCGTTGTGCGTGGTCGTCTTCAGCTGCTTGATTCTCTGCTGTGTGAGCACAAGGCACATCCGTCGTCTTAGAGAGTGACAGAGGCGTGTGTCCTCCAGCAGTAAGACCCAGTGAGGGCTTCCAGAAGCTTCGGGTCTCCTCTCTGCATGGGTTGACACTCTCAGCTGGGTGGCCGGTGTCCTCCTGGATTCAGGAGGAGCCAGGCGACAGGGGGAGCACGTCAGCCCCCCACTACACACACAGTGTGGAAGGCTCCCTGGACACTGGTGGGCCCGAGGAACCCCCTTCTTCATAGGGGTGACTTGGTACCTGTTCCAGCCAAAGCCAAGCACATTGGTGGGCCGAGGCCCATTGTGTGCGCTGTGAGGATCCACGCTGAGCCTCGGCTGGCAGGTGGCGCGTAGTGGAGACGGTGTCTTCTGTGGCCTAAGGACTTTTCTTTAACTCTAAACCTAATTTTTGCATCTAATTCTCAAATCAGAGGAAAGGTTAATAAACGGGATTTGTTTTTGCAGAGCTCGAACAGTGAAGTGCCGTTGGGTTTGTTCCTCAGAGTCTAGTTTCACTCTTGTTGGTGCTTCAGCACTTAAAATCGATGCGGCTCGCCTTGGCTCATGGTGTCCGAACCGCCTTCTTCGGGCGATACTGACTGAAGATACTGACTGAATTAGTGAGCAGTATGCGTAGACAGAGATTTGAGAGCCCCCTGCAGGCCCTCGGCCTGACCTCCCAGCCCAGTGCTGGTGTCGCGTGCGTGTGTGCACGCGGGGAACGCTTGAAGAAGGCGAAGTGATAATAGATTTGCCCTCAGGTGGTGGGTGATTCATTCAGGTCTGCACGTGATGGTTCTGTGCTGCACTCTGTCGGCTTTTTGCGTGGGAAAGGTTGCTAAAGCAAGGTGGGGGGGAAACCCAGGAGGGAGGGAGGCAGCTGGGGAGTGGAAGTGGGCGAGAGACTGTTGGGAAGGCCTTTCCTGCGAACGGGAAAGAGAGCTGCGCAGGTGAGGAAACCGCGCTCCCGACACCCAGCATGGCGAGCGAGGCACCGGGGAATGGAGGGAAGGCAGAAGGCAAGCAACGAGGAGAGACCCGGCAGAGACACGTCCCCAGCCCTGAGGGCACGTGCGCCAGGCAGCTTGGATGTTAACTTGAAAGTGAGGGGGCGGCTGTCCAGAAGGGGGTCGCAGCCTAATGGCCTTGGAGGAGGGTGGGAGACTGATGAGAGGGTCAGCTGGGAATCAGCCTGGCTACGTCATTGGGAGAATTTAGGTAAGAAATTAATCAATTAATTTTCTGTCCTTCTTTGACGGAGTAATGTTTTGGTTTCTAATAATGGTAGCTCAAATATTACAGAGAGAGAGAGAGAGAGACATGCTTACATACACACACATATGTACACTTTCCTAATTCATTTTCACATGTGTTGGAAATAGTGAGTATGTGAAAATTTTTAATTCAACATTTCAGTGCTTTTGTGATTCTTAGCTATAACCACATTTACCTTGTTACTTTCTGTGGAAGCTTCAGAAGTAGTTTTAATGACATTCAAGCTCATTAAAGATGCTTAGATATTCTGAAAGATGCCTTCGAGTCCTCTCAGGTTCAAATCTTTTGCTTAAATGAAAAAAGTTAGCATTTTTATTGTTTTGAAAGAGAACAAAAATTAAAAATATGTAATTTAAGTTTATTTTCTTGTTTCCTTTAAATCTAAGAAATACGGTGGGTGTGCCCATTTAACAGCAGAGTATTCTGGTACCACCTAGCACTGTTGAGTAGAGCTCAGCACTGGGGACAAGGCCCTTCACGTGCTGTCTTGCTTTCCTTTCTGGAAGGTGGTCACGTCAGACTGACCTGCACAGTGAAGGGTGTTCACTTCTAACTGCGGTGCTTTGTTTCTTTCAAGTCAGTTTACTTTTGAGAGGATTTCTTTTGTGAAATAACAAATTCTCAAGATAGGCATGGCTATCCCTGTCAAGAACAGCTCAGACAAAAAGTGGAATGGTAGGTTTTTTGTCTGCATTTTCTGGGGGGCACCTTCTGTGGTAACAACTGTGTTTGAACTTGTGCCCCTGTGTTAGCGCGTTGCCCCATGAAGCGGGGACGGATGTGCCTGTGGCCGCTGGGCAGCAGAGACACAGGACAGGAGTGCCAGGGAATCTGCTCGCCCACAGCCCCCCGCATTCTCTTTGCGCAGCCCACAGATGTATGTCTCTGTGTGCGAAGCCTCCCCCACGTCTGAACCCGGCATGTGTTTGCCATATGCTTTCTCATCCTTGGATTCATTGCCGCCACAGGACAGACAGTGCAAACACAGAATGTGCTTAAAATAAGGTAAATGGGTCATTGCCACACTAATTCCATTTACAAATTTTGCTAAAGGAAGCAAAATAGAGATGTTTTTCCCAACAGAAAGCCCAAATTTCCCTTTACACATTCATCCTATCTTTGTTTTGTGGAGACTCTTTGTTCCCTAAGACGGGAGATTCCAGCTTGGCTTAGCATTTTCCTGAGGATTCGAAAAAGATTATAAAAGTGGACTCCAAACAGAACACGTATCACCCACATTTTATACTTTACCTGATTCATTGTAAACACACGGAAGCTTGGCAGAGAGAAAATACCAGGGTAGAGAATCCTGAACAAAATAACATAATAAGTTTACAGTGAAGCAAACTTTAAGTGGGGTGTATCAAATCATGGGGTCCCAGTGCCGACAGAAATATGTGTGTGCTTGCTTCCTGGAGGAGCTGCAGGAACATTGATTTCGATACATACAAGTATCCAGGTTTACCGAATTAGGGCATTTCTGGAATGCGTCAGGACAGGCCAGTAACCCAAATGGGCAGAGAACTCTCTGTAGTGGGAGATCTCGAAGACATGTGACTTCTAGTTAACTCAAGCGAAAATCACAATTGTCCAAAGTCTACTTGTATTTAGGCAAACGGTTTTATTAAAAAGCTTATTCAACGGCTCTTGAAACCTCCCTGAGGTGATGTCCAGCCTTAGAGACTGGTCAGTCTTAGTGGAGGAAAGGAATGAATATGTCTGTTGGGCTGCAGCCTTGCTAGTGGCCGGTAGTTTTAGTTTTTCACGTTAGTCCCTCTCCTAAGTTGCTTCTCGCTATTGTTTTAACTTGAAGTTCCCCCATGACAGGTGACATGGAGCCCCTCCCCTTGCCGTCAGCTCGTCTTCTCTGCTGAGGTTTCTGCTCAGCTGCTTGGCCCATGTTTCAGTGGGTTGTTTTCTTTGCGTTGTAAGTGTACCCTGTGGATTTTGGATACGAATCCTTTATCAGAGATGAGTTTTGAAAATACTTTTTCCAAGTGCATAGTTGTCTTTTGATTTTCCTAAAACATCTCTCACAGAGGAGTGCTGTGACCTAGTTCATTTTCAGAACCAGCTTAACATTTTTTTTTTTTCTCTTAAAGGTTGTGCTTTTGTTCTTGTATCTGAAAACTCACAGCCACACCCTAGTCCTCCTAGGCTTTCTCAGGTGTCTTCTTTTAGAGGTTTTTAGACTTTTGCATTTTAAGTTGATCTACGGGAGTAATTTTGAGTTGAGTTGTATGAAAATGTAAGTTCTGTGTCTCAGTTCATTTTTTAACATAGAAACATCCAATTTTTCGGCACCATTTAGTGATAAGATTATCCTTTCTGGGCCTCCCCGGTGGCGCAGTGGTTGAGCGTTGGCTGCGAAGCTGCGCGCAGCTTCTGTGATGCCGGTTCGATCCCCGGCTGCTCCCCGGCCACCGGAGGAGGGTCCACATGGTGCGCAGACCTCTCCTGCCACCCGCTGCTCCCCTCAGCAGTGTACTTCGGTCCTTCTGCCTGCTCTGATCCCCGCTCTGATCTGGTGAATTCTCTCACCCTCCCGCGCTTCTGACTGTACCCAGTGCATGATGCCTCTAAAAAAAAAAAAAAAAAAAAAAGGATTATCCTTTCTCCTTTGAATTGTCAAAGACTGGTTCACTATGCTTGTGTGGGTTTGTCTCTGGGTTTCCCTATTTTGTTCTGTTTGTTTGTGTGGAAATACCACACTGTCCTGATTATGGTTGCTTTATAGAAAGTCTTAACTTTGGGAAGTATTAGTCATCTTGCTTTTTTTTTTTAAAGATTTATTTATGCATTCAAGAGCTGGGGTACAGGCCAGAGGTTGGGGGGAGGTGAGAGGATTCACCAGAGACATAGTGGGGAACAGAACAGGAAGATTGACCAAAATGCACTGCTGAGGGGAGCAGCGGGTGACTCAGGAGAGGTCTGCTGCTCCATGTGGGGTATTGCCCTGGCCGGCCAAGGATCAAACTTGTGCTGCAGAGGCTGCAGGAAGCCCCACAGTGCAGCGCTTAACTCCTTGCACCACCAGGGAGGCCCCCCTCGCTTTGTTTTTATTCTTCAATATTTTGTTGACTCTTCTGGGTCTTTTGCCTTTCTACATAAATTTTAGAATCAGTTCATTGATTCCACAAATAACTTGATGAATTTTGATATTGATTGTTGACTATCTAAAGTTGGGAGAAATTGGCATCTTTACAATATTGGGTCTTCCTATCCATGAAGTGAATTATTTCTCTATTTACATCTTCTGTGATTTCTTTCATCAGCATTTGTAGTTTCATGCATAGAGAACTATAGTTATTTTACTGGATATATACTGTATTTCAGTTTTTAATTTTCTGGAGTACTTGAATAACTAATGTTCTTTTTCAAAAATTCCAGTTGTTCCTTGCTGGTATATAGGAAAGCAATTGCGTTATATATCAACTTTGTTTTCCATAATTTTGCTATAATAGCTTCCGGAGTTTTGCATCAGTCCTTTCAATTTTTAGTTAGTCATCTGAGAACAAAGACTTTCATTTCTTTATTCCCAATTTTGTTTCCTTTTCCTTTATTATTACACTCGGTAGCACTTATGGTATGATACTAAATAGAAGTTATGAGAGGGATTTGTTTTGTTCCTAATCTTGGGGGAAAAGCATGGAGTGTCTCACCAGTAAGAGTCTTCCTAGTTTTTTTCAACATTTTTCTTTACCAAGTTGATAAAGTTTTTACCTTCCTAGTTTTTTAAAAATTTCTATTATGAACGGGTGTTGGATTTCAACACACTTTTTCTATGCATCAATTGAAATGGTCATATGATTTCTTTGACCTCTTGATGTGATTGAATGAATTTATTCTCACAAGATTATCAACCTTGCATTCCAGAATACATCCTACATGGTCCAAATGTATACTTCTGTTTATGTGTTTTGGATTTGATTAGCTAATATTGTTGAATAATTTTGAAGTATTCCCTGAAAGAAATTGCTCTTTAATTTTCCTTTCTTGTAAAGTATTTAACTTGATGTTACAACCTCATAGAATGAGAGAGAAAGGATCCCCCCATAAGAGAGATTTGGTGTCATTTCTTCCTTAAACATTTACTAGAACTCACCAGTGAAAGTATGTGGACCCGATGGTTTCTTCTTTTTTCCTGAAGGTTATTGGATATTAATTAAATTTCTTTAATAGGCTTCTTCAGGTTGTCTTTTTTTTTCTCCTTATGTACATTTTGGTAATTGTATCTTTCAATAATTTTATATAATGAAACATACAAACATATGATGTATAACTATTCTATAATTGATTTTTATGCAAATAAAAATGTTCACTATGAAACTGAACAACAGTCGATAATGTTAAATAATGTCGTGAACTTAATAATACCATGTTTAGGCATTTAAATAATAATGCGCGACCTTTGTAGGAGTCATCTTCTGTGTGAATGATGATGAATAATGTTGTCAATGGAGTCAGAGGTGGAAAGGCCAGGGAGTAAAAGCGATCAAATCAGCAGCCACAGAGTTCAAGTGTAGGAGCGTGGAGACACCTCCCGTGGTTTCACAAGCCTGTCTCAGTGGAACAGTGGAGGCAGAAACCAATGGAGCAGCTTAAAGAGTGACAGGGAAGCGGAAAGGTGGGACCCCAAAAATATCGGAGGGGGAGGGTGCTCACAGCAGGTGTCCTGGGGCAGGAGGGACAGTAGTCACCCAAACCTTAGGAGCACTGTTTACTGTTTCCGCTGCCTCTGCCGTTCCTGTCATGCTGCTTATAAGTCATCCTGAATGTCTTCTGGAAATCCATGTGGTTCCAATGATTCTCAGTCTCTTTTTCATATAGGAGCATTTCCCGTGGCCTTTGACTGTGGGAACTTTGTTTCATCTAAGTTGTCAAATTTATAAGCATGAAGTTGTTCATAATTTTCCTTTATTGTCCTTTTAATGTGTGTGGAATTAGTTGTGATCACTCCTATTCATTTACAATATTAGTAATGTGTATTCTCTTTTTTTCTAAGTTAATTTGGCTGGATGGTTTAACAACTTTATCAATATTTTCAAAGGACCAAGTTTGATTTTGTGAATCTTCTATTGTTCTCCTTAAGAGAGTTTGATTTATTCTTGCTCTCATTTTCCCTTTTTTCTTTTGATTGCTTGAGACTTCTGTGGCTCCCTTTCTCTGGTTTCTTAATATAGAAGCTTGGAGGATCATTTTCAGATATTTCTTTCTGAATGCATCCACTTACTGCTATAAATTTCTCTCTAAGCAATGCTTTTATTGCACTGCACCACACACATTTTGACAAGATGTACTCTCGGTTTCATTTAATTAAAAATGTTTACTTCAAAAGCATTTTATATTTTATGTTGTGACTTCTTCCTTGGCTCATGTGTTATTTAGAAACATGTTGTTTGATCTCCAAGTATTCTGAGATTTTCCAGGGATCTTTCCTTTATTGATTTCTAGTTTAATTTCATTGTGGTAAGAAACATACTTGGAATGATTTCTATCATTTCAAGTTTGCTAAGGTGTGCTTTATATTCTAGCATGTAGTCCATCTTGGAGAATTTCCATGTGAGTCTGGAAAGACTGTATTCTGCTTTTGGTGGATGGAGATGTCTGTCTATAAATATCAATTAGATCACGTTGACTAACCACCTTGTAGTTCAGCTATTGATACATTCTCAGTAATTGCCTGCAACATCTGTGAATCACTGAAAGAGGAATGTTCAAGTCTCCAGCTATAATAGTGGATTTATCTAATTTCTTTGTTTAGTTCTGGCAGCTTGTGCTGCGAGTATTTTGTTGCTTTGTTGCTAGGCATTTTCCTGTTACCTGGTATAACCTGTGGTTACAGAAGCTTCCATTTCTTTGTTTTTGTGTCCCCTGCTGTCGGATTGGCCTACGATCCTGTGTCAGCCGCTCAGTAGGTCTGTGTCCCTGAGCTGAGACCTCCCACTGTGTTTTTTTTAATATTTTATTTTATATAATTCTTACATCATTTTTCATTTTTTACACAATGTATGCATTTTCATTTTGGTTATATTCTCCATACAATTGCACCCCCCCCCTTATTTTGACCCTAATCCTTCCTCTCCCCCCCTCCTCTCCGCCCCCACCCCGGTAGTTTTTCTCTGGTTTATAGTTGCTTGTTGATTTTGATTTTTACTTTGTATTAGTCTTTTTTCCTGGTCCCTTATTTAGGTTTTCTAAATTCCTGCTATGAGTGAGACCACTATGGAGAGCTCTGTGGAGATTCCTCAACCTACTAAAGATAGAGCTTCCATATGATCCAGCAATTCCACTCCTGGGTATTTACCCAAATGACACAAACATTAATTCCAAAGGGCACCTCCTATGTTTATAGCAGCACTGTTTACAATAGCTAAGCTATGGAAACAGCCCAGATACCCAAACATAGATGACTTGATCAAGAAGATGTGGCATATATACACAATGGAATATTACTCAGCAATCAAAAAAGATAAACTCATGGCCATTTGCAGCAACGTGAATGGAGCTAGAAGGGATCCTGCTCCCACTGTGTTTTTTACCCTTCTCCCCCCTTGCGTGAATTAGGGAAGCTGGAGGATACTATAGCTGGGTAATTGTCCTGAAGCTTAGATGGGATGAGGCTGGTAAAGTCCTTTTCATTGCAGAGTAGGAACTTGTTATAGAAACATAAGAGGTGATCTTGGCTTTTTGCCTTAAGAACATGGTACAGTTCTTAAGGCGAAGCCCAAGGGAGCCCACCTCCCCACCAGGTCTGCAATGCCTGGGGTGTCATTCCCAAGGCAGTCTGTACTTCAGCAGTTCATCAAATTGCCATTGAAGTTTACTTATCACTTTGTGTCTTGCAGTCCTAGAAGTATATGACTTTATACTCAATTTTAGCCATATCAGTCAGTCTACCTCCAAAATACATCATTTCCCAGACTTTGTGCATTCTCACAGATATTCTGGGCCCACAGCTGCCCATTTGTGCTGATCGGGGTGCACTTCTGGAATGCAGGGCTTGCTGGATTGAGTGCAGTGTGTATACAGTTGACAGGGAACGGAGTTCTGGCTGCAGTGGAAAGAACTGGGACCCCTGGGGGCAATCCCAAGTTCAGGTATCTTGGACTTTGGAAGACATCACCAACATATTTTGCATATTTTAAAAACACTCAGATTTCTCCCTCCCCTCCCACCATGTTTCCCATCTAATAAAAACCCCAAAGGAACCATAAAAGTAAAACATTTTCAAAACAAAATATTTTCTCTTGATCATAAGAGAATTAGCTGTTTATTACTGTGTCATTCAGTGAGACTGCACTGCTACACGTGCACACACACACACACCTACACCACACATAGTCACTTTTGAGAAGGGGTAATTCACGTGTGTGCTCTCAGCCAGGCCTTTGCCTGGAGATGAGAAATTAGTGTGATTTCCTTGGTGATTTACTAGCTCAGAAAACAAACCAACCAACCATGACTATAAATCACTGCCCAGCAACTTGTTTCTTTGTATATTAGGAATGCAGCTTCCTGAGGAACAACTTGCAGGAAAAGTTGGTTTAGTGTCTGTGAGGTCTAAATATCATTGTTTTGGTTTCCTATCTTTGAATCGCCAAACACTTTTTAGAACCCAGAGCTGTATCCATTCTTCAGCTCATTGCTCCAACAGATGGGGCTGACCTCCCTGCCGGGCACCGTGCTGTAGGTGGGGGTTCCCCGACAGCCCTGAGAGACCCAGCCCACAGCCGCGAGAGAGGAAGCCCATCGTCCCGGGACACCACACTCTTGTTTACCAATGTCGGCGGTCCTTCTCTCTTCTGTTTTGAGCCGATTTCTCAGACAAAGCAGGGGCCACCCCCTTCATGCCGGCACTGAGCTGGCCTGAGTGCTGTCCACTGCACTCGCTGGACTGTGTCCATGTAGCTGGGCGCAGGATAGTTGCAAAGCAAGGATCTAGAGCTTGACTCTCTAAAGGGTGAGTCAGCGTTACCCCTTAGCTTTTGCAGCAAGCGGAGCCCGGAAGTATCAGTTGTTCAGCGTCCGTGAAAGTGTAGAAAGACATCTTGCCAGAGGGCTTAGTGGAGTGAGTTGAAATATTGTCACTTTTTTTTTTTTCCTAATTCTGTCATGGAGCTTTGTGACTCTGGGTACTGTCCTCTTTTGGTTTCAGTTTCTTCACATGCTAACGGACATTAGCATTTCTGGCTTCTGTGTTTGACTATACAGAAATGGTGCGGTGCATCAAGGGTAGATAACAACGCTCACACAGAAATAGGTGCATTTTTGTACTATAAAAAAGCTATGGAATCGATGTGGCTGCGTTTGGATGCAACTCTGCTTGCCTGGAGTGTGCCGCCATTTCTCTATAGAATAGAAATTTGTCCAGGAATCTCTCTCTACGGTGAGAAAGGGCTGTGTGTGTGTGTGTGTGTGTAAAACATATTTACACATTTCTCTGAACAAAAGCCAGTAGTTGAAATGAAGAAATCCAGGGTGTTCAGCTCAGCTTCAAATAAACACTTCAGAGGCTTGAAAGAGCATGTCTAAAGATGTCATTTGTAGCTGGGAAGGGAAAACAGACTGTTCAGCAGTAGGTAAGATCATGTCATGATGTTTGACTTCGTTTAGCCTTTCCCCTCCTTTTCCACAAGCAGTCAGGATTATTTCACATCTTTGAACTTCTGATCACCAATTCCGCCAATCAGTAGGCATGGGGCTAGTTGGTGCTCACCCTGGCAGGCGACGCTGTCACTCCCAGCGCTCGGCACTCGCTGGTGCCTGGTCCTCACGATGAGGAGCCTGGTGTTTGCAGCTACCACAATTTCACTTTCCTGTTTCTTCAACCTGGAGAATGTTTTTAACCCGTTTCGGATCTGTCACACACCTCGGTTTTTATGTCTGTCGCTGGCGCTTGTTCAAATGTCATGTAAGGAATTTATTAATATGACTGTAATACTTCAGAGGCCTGTGGAATGTACACTCTGGGCAGATTTTTTCAGCTCTGTGGGGGGAAGAGGAAAGAGCAGAGAAGATGGTGTGATGGAATTTTGTTCTCCACAGGGGGGAGAGGAAGAGAATTTCTTTATGCCCCTCTTCATGCTGAGACCCCACTGTGGCGCCAATGGCATCCGAACACAATATTAAACCAGGGGTCCCTGTGTGGACTGCTTCTCAGTGACTCACAAGGAATTTAGTAAGCATGTTAAAAATGCATTGGTGGCAATAAAAAAGCAGAGATTAATATATTTTATAAGTGTTTCTCAGGCAAACTACTACTTTATTGGTAGAATGATAAAAAAAATTCTTCATTGTTAATACTTTCCTTTAAAAATTGCATCTTTTTTAAATTTTGTTGAAGATATTTTGGAATATTAGTTCAATCCCCTGCAGATAAGTTTTAATTAATGTTTCTGAAGTTCTTAGAGTTGTGGGAAAATTGATACAGTGGCTCTGTCAGGACGCGGAGGGCAGCCGCTGGTTCCGATGAGTGTTTGCTCCAACATTTCATTTAACTTAACAGGGCATTCAAAGATGTTTGCCTAGTCCATTCTTTGTCCCGCTTACCGCGTCTGTTAGCTTGTTCAGCCAAACCTCACTTGTTGAAAGCATCCTTACCAAAACCTCGCTCTTCCGCGGGCTCTGGTACCGTGTTCCTCAGATGCTGATGATTCATCTAGTGTCTCCCCACTCCGAGAGGCTCCTTTCTCCTCGGCTCTGTGAAGCTGAGCATGGAACTCTGCAAGGACTCGCCCCAGGGCCCAGCATCAGCAGCTTCTGCTTAGGCTCTGCCCGCAGGGGCAGCTAGAGGGGTGGGAAGGCCGGGGGAGAGGACTCTGTGAAACAACCAGCTGCTCCCCCTTCTCTGAGAGCTTTTAAATCTAAGAATTATGTGGTCAGTAACCTTCCCTCGTTCAGGCCAAGGAATCCACTGTCTAAGTCCTCCTTTTTTGGAATCATCTTCATTATTTTTCTCTAAATCATCTCTAGTGATAATGCAGCAGGTTTCAGCTTCCTCCAGCTAGCAGGGAAGCGTTTTGAAGCTAAAGGTAGTGCTGGAAAGAGGGCAGCGCCAGATCCTGTTCTGGAAGGGCCGCTGCAGTGAAGGAGTGCTGGGGAGGGCGTGCTTTTAGGCATCTGAAGGGAGGAAGAAGGTGCCACCGAAAACTTTATCCTAAGCAGATGAACTCTGGTTCAAGAAATCAGATACCACCTACTTGAGTTCCCATCAGAGCTTCAGTTAGAAACAGGACCTGGCCCTGCCTCCCGCCTGCGCGGCCGCGCACTGCTGGCCCAGCCTGCGTGTGACAGCTGCAGCCCCCGGGGGGGCCGCGGCTCCTGGGGCGCAGCGGGTGTAAGAGGAGCCCTGGTTTTTTTTTTTTTTTTTTTTTTTGGTTTTTTTTTGGTTTATACATGCACTGGGTACAGTCAGAAGCGCGGGAGGGTGAGAGAATTCACCAGAGCCAGAGCGGGGAGCAGAGCAGGCAGACTGATGACATACACTGTTGAGGGGAGCGGCGGGCGGCAGGAGAGGTCTGCGCGCCATGTGGGACCCTCCTCCTGTGGCCGGGGAGCAGCAGGGGATCGAACCGGTGCTACAGAGGCCGCGGGCAGCTTCGCAACCCAGCGCTCAACCGCTGCGCCAAGAGGAGCCCTGATCCCCGGCAGAGCTGGGGGTGCGCCGTGCCCGCTGGTGGGATCCTGACTTCAGAAGTCGGGGGAGCGGAGGGAGCCCACGCCGCGCCGGCCCGTCGCCCGGCCCGCGGCAGGCGTTCTCGCGCAGGCAGGAGTGAGGAGCGCGCCCCGCGAGTGCGCCCCGAGGAGCGCGGCAGGCGAGCGGGGCGCGGCCGGCGCCTGTGCGGATCCTCCCGCAGCCTTGCGGCCGCCCTGTGCCGCTGCCCGGGCCGTGCTGGCCCGCACACCCGTCCCCGTGGGCCGCAGCCCGCCCGCGGCACCCCGCCCGGGCTCCTCCGCGGGTCCGGGGCGGCTGCGGGGCTGGCCCGGTGCTGCTCCCGGCGGGCTCCTCGCGGGCCGCCGCGTCCAGGGCGTCTTTGTTCCCCAGCGTGTCCTGCTGACCGAGCGCGAGGAGATGCCAAGGCTCGAACTGAAGCGTGTGAAGGAGACCCCGGCCCCGCCCGCCCGCCCGCCCGCCCGCCACCCGGACCTCGCTGGGGCTCCCTGCAGGGTCTCCTGGCCGAGCGGCCTCAGGCCCGCGCCCTGGCTGTGCTGTCCCGGGGAGCGCTGCTGGCTGAGGCCGAGCTTGTTGAGCGAGCGCGTGCGCGGATTCGAGAGTGACTGGGTGTCGGTGCCGTCACCAGGACATGCCCTGAGAGCCCCCTGGATGGGATGGCGCGGGCGGCGTTTCCCGGCCCCCCAGCACCCCGCCTCGCTGCTGCGCCGAGCGCGGAGGGTGCGCGCCCACTGCAGCCCGGTGTTGCTGCTCCTGGCCGAGCCCCGGTGCACCGCGCCTGTGTCCTGCCCCTGGACTCCGGCCTCCGTGGGCTTTCTCCCCCGGCTCACCTTGCGTCCTCTACTTCTTTTCCTCGTTTTTCAGGTTCTCCCTCAGTTTCCCACTACTAGCCACTCCCGCGTCCACGGATCACTCCGTCTGTTTTACTTCTCTAATAATGTTTTCATCACCCCTTAATTGTACCCTTTGTCACCTCCCAGACTCTCATCTTTTCTACTGCCTTTTACAAGACAAGACAGTGGGATTGCCGGGCTATTTTTCGTCCTCCTCAGCTGAGACCCATCTTGTTCAAGAAAATGTTATGGAGGGTCTTTCAGTGATGTACACAAATCGGAGAAATACACGTGTTAATTTAAAATCAAAGCCATGAAAAATCTCAGTGAGAAAGGCAAATGCAGGACCTCCCCCGTGGCGCAGCGGTTGAGCGCTGGGTTGCGAAGCTGCCCGCGGCCTCTGCGGCGTCGGTTCGATCCCCGGCTGCTCCCCGGCCACCGGAGGAGGGTCCCACATGGCGCGCAGACCTCTCCTGCCGCCCGCTGCTCCCCTCAGCAGTGTACTTCGGTCCTTCTGCCTGCTCTGCTCCCCGCTCTGGCTCTGGTGAATTCTCTCACCCTCCTGCGCTTCTGACTGTACCCAGTGCATGTGTAAACAAAACAAACAAACAAACAAATAAATAAATAAATAAAACATGCCTCTATTAAAAAAAAAAAAAGAGAAAGGCAAATGCACAGAAAATTAAGAATTAAGATGCCCAGATTCCAAAGACTTGAGTGGTTTTATACTTTTAATTAGAAAATTTCACTCTGAGCTTCTTGGCAGTAGAAGCTAAGGGAGCTGCTATCAGTTATAGGAGTCAGATCATCACTAGGCAGACACATTCATTGCAAGGTCAAATAGGAAGAGCATGTAGTGAGTGGGTGTCTGTATGGGCAATTCTGGGTTATGTAGCAGATGACATTTTAATAGTGTTATTAAGTAACCATAGTAGTCCATTACATGAAGCTTTTTAATTTTTTTTTTTTTTGGCATTCTTTGCTGTAAGGCAGGTGGCATAATGTCAAAATGCAGCAAAGAAAATACCTTGTCAGAGGCTAGGAAAATTTGATCTAAATGTGCAGCTTTCTCATAATCACAGCAATAACAGGAGTTAAAAACTAAGATGTCTAGAGAGAGACTTGCATTTCATTTTTGCCAGGCTCCAGAAATGAAATTCCTTTGAAATGGCTTCTGATAGAAATTAGCTAGCAAGTAGTTTGAAAGTATGCTCGCTGGCAATGAGCAATTCCTGATTCCTGATTAAGGATAGACTCTGTATTTTAAAAACCAACTCACTGAACAGGAGGCTCACCTTGGTCCTTCCTCTTGTGAAAACCAAACCACCGCTTGTGAAAACCAGACCAAAAGTCAACACTGCTTCCTGAGCAGATGACCACCCCATTGCCACACCGAGGTGGGTCTGCACAACTGGCACGTCCAGCAGCTAACTTAGGGAACAGTTGCTGAACCTTTTTTAGTGCATGAACATATGAATTACTCAGTCTGCAAAGTTCTTCACCATACAATGTGACCAAGATGATTTAGACTGGAACATTTTCAAAGCATAAGTTAACCAGCCACCCACTATGGCTATAGAAAAAAAAATCACTTCAGCAAATGCACTAATGGAACATCTGGTTTTAAGAAACTGATTTCCTTGGTGAATCCGCCAGGAAGAATCTGCTATGAATGTACGCTTAAGTAACCAGCTCAATTATCTTGTTATATGGTGTTTATGTGATCGATTGCATTTTGAACGATGACTTGACCCAAATAATTTTGGTTTTAAAGTAAACGAGGTTAAGCCAACTTTTCCGTATCACAAGCAGAACCACTTCCTCTCTGAGCCTGATAGCCCATGACATAGTCACAGCACAAACACAGAGAAGAAGGAGCCTTGAGCACTTGTGCTTATTAAACAAATCGGTGAAGAACATCAAAAGAAAATGGGTGGAATTCAAACACAGAGAGCTTTTATTTTCTTCAAAGCTGTTTATTCAGCAAGCTGACCATCCCTCCAAGCCTTATTCACTCAGTGGCTCTGTCGAAAAATCCTTACAGAGCTGCAGGTCCAGCCCCAGGAAATCACTTAGTCAGTCATGACCATTAGTCCTTGCTCAGAGTAAGAGGATGAATAAGAGTCAACAGATGTGTCATCCTGGATGGACTGTCACAAATGGGCTTCAGTAGGGATAGGATTCAGCCAAGAATCCAAGAATAGCATTGCCCCTAAAATGTTATTTCTAATATAAAATACTGAGCCAAGAAATACCTATCTGCAGTTTGTCAAAGAGAAATTGGCATGAGACAGAATGTGTAATTAGTAATATCTTGTTTCAGAATGTGGCTTTGCAAATTGATTTTTTTTTTCTCCTTCAAAGTATGCTAGTGTTCTGTTAATGTAGCAAAGATTTCTTGGTTGTAAAGGAGTTAAAAAGTTCTGAGTGACTGTGCATAAGAACTAGAATATTTCCCACTTATTTAATGGTAACCAAATGTCTTTGAAGCTTGGGATATATGTGACATGTACCAAAATAATTTTACATTGGAGGAAATCAATTTTAGCACCTTTTAGAGAACACACACACACACCCCGCCCCCCCCCGCCCCCCCCGCATTTAATTCTGACCAGCTCTGAGGTACGTGAACTTACTTGCAAAACAACCACTAAGGTGGAAAAGCAGAAAAACAATTTCATGTTTGTGATGCTCAATAGACAAATTATTGATGATCTAAAATGTGTTACGCTTTTGATTCAAAAGGCATCCTCTTTGTTCCTAGTACACATTTTATTTGTGCTATTTTCTTCGTGTGATCATTTCTGCACAACTGGTTTTCTTTCCAGCAATTTTGTATCCCCTTTTCCTGCAGAGATTGTTGGAATATTTAATATATCTTAAAGATAAGTGAGAATGAACTTTTTTCTGCTTTTATACAAATCTGTCTCACATGAGTCAAAAGGCAATATTAAAGGTATATGTATAGGTGGTAGAGTAGTACACTAAAGAAAAAAAATGCACCACTGTTGTCTTCCAAATTAACAAAAGTGTAGAAGAGAGAGATTCTCTCAGTCTGTGTTTATTAGATCTAGGATGGGTACACATGTTTTTGAAACCGTGTAGATTTGCAACGTTAGCAAATTTTCTAAGCCAAGTGACAGCTCCTCCTTCAAGCACCTTCATTCCCTCTGCCCAGTCTTGCTAGTGAATTTTGTGTGGATAGGAAAAAAAATTGTTTGCTAGTCTTCTGAAAACTTAGAAAGGCTCAGAAATCACCCCTGTCTTTGAAGTTGTCTCTTGAGAGCTATTTCTTTTCCTATGGGCCTCTGAAATTCTAAATTTCTGCTCCGTCCACATACCATTTTATTCTTTGTCCTTAAATTGAAAGCCAAGTTGCTCCAGCAGAGAATAAACTTCATTGGCAGATAGCCTACATGTTGGTGTTCAAACAACATTTCTCCCTGAGCTTGCTGGCTTCCATGATTGATCATTCATTACATATCGGAGTCCATGCCTCACATTTACACAAGGAAATTCTGTGGCTTATATCTAGAGGTAAATAAGCTAATCACCCTCACATCCTGCAAACATAGATAGTGTTCTTTGTTACAGAAATGACGTGGAGTCTTTGGATTGAGATGTGGTTATTTCATTGGTATGTTGACCAATAAAGCTTAGCATTAAAGCCAGAGATTCTTAGTAACATGTGTCACTCAGCAGAGCTTAGAAAGGTCAAGTAATTCTATCAACTGGTCCCATGTACATCTCAAAAGAATATTGCTCAAGCCCATTTATGTTGGAATATGCATCACATACAACATTTACTTGTGAACCAGCATTACTTTCCATGAATTTCCATCGGACAGTCGTTTTGAATCAATTCATTTTACATAATTACTCATTATTTTGCTGAGGAAACCAACAAAAGTCAAAAACATCAAATCATAGTACCACCTATATGAAAAGTAAAAGCTTCACTTTCTTATTGCTGCAGATGATTTTTAAAATAGGAAAATTCAAAACAGCAAAATGGGCAGATAAGAAAATAACACCTGAGGACACCTTGAGACCACGAGGGAATATGGTATCACAAGGAAAGGACAGCTGTCCAGAATCCAAGCACGGAGACATGGTCATATAGTGAGTTCAAAATTGCTATCATAGCACTGCTGTGGTGGTGCAGGCAGTTGAGCTCAGGGCTGTGAAGCTTTCCACAGCCTCTGCAGTGCTGGTTCAATCCCAGCCAGCCGCGGAGATACCCACCTGGAGCGGCAGACCTCTCCTGTCTCGCCCGCTGCTCCCCTCAGCAGTGTATATCAGTCAGTCTGCCTGTTCTGTTCCCTGCTCTGTCTCTGGTGAATCCTCTCACGGTCCCGCATATCTGGCCTGTACCCTGGTTCTTGTATGCATGAATAAATAAATTTTTAAAAAAACAAAAAACAAAATTGCTGTCATAAAGAAATTCAAAAAGATAGAAGAAAATATAGAAAGGCAAGTAAAATTGACATGAAATCAGAAAAACTAAGAAATATAAAATTCAGCAAAATGAGTTCATAAATAAAATTAATGAACAGAAGGTAGACATTCAAGCTTTTAATAAGAAAATAATGGATTTTGGATGTAAAAAGCTCAATCCATTATAGAAAAACAACTGGAGGGAAAGCTATGGAAGCAGAAGAATAAATCAAATAAAAGATCAAATCTGTCACCTTGAAGATTGTAGAATACAAAGGATCTAAATGGAAGAAGTGGAAACAAATAAGATTTCAAAAAGAGGAAGCAACTTAATAACTGTCTGACTCCATCAGGAATGGCAAGCTAAACATAATGAGTATCCAGAAGGGGAAGGAAGACAGGGGAGCAGAGAGGCTCTTCAAAGAAATAGTAGAGGACAGTGTACCAAACCTGGGAAAGGAACTAAATATATAGAGCCAAGAAACTTTGATAGAAGATTTAAGAATTGATTCTCCCAGGTGACCATGTATAAATTTCATCTTGGAGTTTTCTGTCCTTAGAAGAACAAGGGTAAAAACATTTTCAGTAGAAGAAACAGAGTAAGAAAAGATAGGGAAATACAGACACCTGTCACCTGAGCAAGTAACATGGAGCAGTTAGCCTGGTTAGAGTGTGGGCATAGTGGAGAAGAGAGAGATTTTTTTGAATTCATGCACCCGTGCACACATGTATGTGTGAATGGAGAGAGGCACAAACTGAAGAATGCCACTCAAATGTTTTACTTAACTCAGTGCAGACTACATGGGTCCTCTAAGGATTTTAATTAAGATAATGGGAAAAGCAGATTGTGTTTTACAAACCTTGCTAGGCAGTCTGGAGGCTGGATTGGAGAAGGAAGCTAAAGGGGACATGGAAATTCAAGGAAACAATTTGTTTTTGCCAACATTATCAAAGTACATAAGAAAACAAGTAGTTTTTGCCTAAATTAAGCACATAGCTGTGGTTGAATGTATTCTGTTAGATTTATATGTTGCTGTTTTACTGAAAAGAAGCCTGGGTTGGAGTCATTCTCTTTTCATCTTTTCAGAGCTTATGCCCATGAAGTAAGGAGAATGGTATTTTTTACCCTCCTCTGTCTCCTGTCTGTGGAATGGCGCATGACATATTATTTATCAGCGGCTTTGAAGTCTCTGAAGGAGAATGCCATAAAGATCATAAGTGTTATTGTCCCCTTTGAACAAAGAATCGCCCTGTTTGCCTTATTTATACTACCTTTGAATGAGGCCCCACCGAGGTGCCAGCTGTTGGGCCATGTTTGAAATAGGCGTCTTTCTTCCTGCATGAGTTAGGGGACCCAGCCCAGCAAAAGTACTGCCCACTGACAGACTTCCTTGGGTGCAGTGAGACGCCAGTGCCTCATGCCCCGTTCCTGGCCCTGGGTGGTGTTTCGCCGTGAACACACAAGGCGTTTTCTTAAGGTCTAACAGTGTTTTGACTTTAGTAAACATTTAAAACCCTTCTCACACAAACAACTATGAACCAGAGACACTCTATGGGGGGTGGGGGGTGGAGAAAGGAGGGATTGGGGTCAAAATAAGGGGGTTGCAATTGTATGGGGAATATAAAAATAAAATTTAAATTAAAAAATAAATAAATAAAACCCTTCTCACAATGTTTGTACACAGACTCCTTTAAACACGGGTAGTGCCTCCGGCTCTCGCAGCGGCTGGAGTGAAGCTTCTGGAATGAAGGTGTCTGTGGCCCCTTTCTCATCATTCTGGCGCATGAGTGAACTAGATCTCAGGCAGTTAGATGTCTTGAAGTGAATGAGTGAGCCCTCTGTGACTGGCTTGCAGGAAAGCCTGCGGCAAGTCAGGAGGCCTTGGAGTCTGTTTTTAAAGTGGCAATGGTTTGGCTAGAGTTCTCTCCTTTTCGTTTTCTAACCTTAATCAAATAGCTTTCCCTTCAGTACTCAAAAATCTGAACACATCATAAGACGGAAATATTTTAACGTTTTTGTTCTGCTGCTTCCCCCACCCCCCAAGCAGGGTTTTACTCTGCTTCAAGTCATTTAAGAGCTGTAGAATTGGAGAGAAACCATGTAATCCCTTGTTTCCGTGTGCGTCCTTCGAAGTGGGGTGTCTACAGATAGCTCAGTCCAGGGCTGTGAGTTAGCACTTGCTAGGTTCAGTTCTCACTCATAGCAGGAATTTAGAAAACCTAAATAAGGGACCAGGAAAAAGACTAATTATAATACAATTAAATCAAAAATCAACAAGCAACAATAAACCAGAGACACGCTACGGGGGGTCGGGGAGGATTGGAGGGGATAGGGTCAAAATAAGGGGGGGGTAGGAATTATATGGGGAATATAACCAAGATGAAAATGCATACATTGTGCAAAAATGAAAAATGATGTAAAAAATATAAAAAAAAAGTTGGGCTTAAGACAATTTGATTTCAGGTTGTCATTAAATACATTTCAATAGATTTATCTCTAGGACTAATTGGCAAAGAGATCTTTTTGCGTGTGCTCACAGTTCACATGTCTCTGTGGCTCGCCCTCTGTATATGTTCATGTGTGTGTTTGTGTATGTGATGCTAATGGTAGCTTTCAACGTACTTAATTACCTTGACATACGCTTTCCCACACTCTGAACTCGCACTAACCCGAAGTATGTAAACTTAGGACTCTGTCTAGCTACTATTATTGCACTTCTTTCTTCATTTAATGCACATTTTGGAGTCTCTACTGCCTCACAGGCTGTATACTGCTACCGGGTATTTAAAGCTACCAAGTATTATGTGAGCTGTGGGAAATACTCTTGAAATACGTTATTAACCATTCTTGTCTACACAGTGAATGGCAAACTAAAAACACATCAAAACTCAGATTGCTCTGTGTCTGTTGAATTGCAAACCAATAGAAAGTAGGTGACTATGAAAATATTTGGGAGTAATGATTCAATGTTGGTTTTTCAATGAGATTTTCATGAAACCACAGTGTTATATGATAAGTTTATCTATGAAAATTATACATCCAGTAGCCTAGTCTTCTGATTATATTTATGGTTATTTGTTATAATCAGTCTAGTAGAGACTGGCAATATTTGCAATAGTTTATTATTAAATGTCAAACTAACAAAAGTAGACATAATACAAACCATGTAGCATTGTTTTAAACATCATTTCCCCCCCATTTTTGTTTTTTTTTTTAGGATTTACTCATTTATGCCTACAAGAATTGGAGTGTAAGCCAGAGATAGGGGTCGGGGGTGGAGGTGGGGTTGGAGGATTCACCAAGACAGAGCGGGGAACAGAACAGGCAGACTGAGTGAAATACACTGCTGAGGGGAGCAACGGGCAAGATAGGAGAGATCTGCTGCGCCATGTGGGTCACCTCCCTGGCCTCCTGGGATCGAACTTGTGCTGCAGTGGCTGCAGATAGCTTGATAGCGCTGTGTCTTTAACCCTTGCACCACTGGGGAGGCCTCCTTCCCTCCATTTTTGTAGTGAGGGGAAGAAGGGAGTATAAATGGTGTGGGGGTATGTCTCTGTATATAATATATTTCACATCAGGTTCTTGGTATGGCATCTGAGATTCATCAGCTTGAGCACATTGGTTCAAAGCATCTAAAAAAAAGTTTTAAATTTAGGTTGCAAATGCAGTCATCCAACAGGGATTAATCCCCTAGTAGATCATGACCTTCAACACTTCCATCACCACCAACACTTGGATAGTCCCAGCAGGGCAGGAAGAGGCCTATGCTTAGTCCAGGATTAGAGTGATCAAAAGAAGCCTGTCTGCTGGTGTTGTCCACGTGGCTATTTGTAAATGCACAAGGATGGTTAGTGATTGTTCGGTACAAACAACAAAGGGGCCTGTGCCCACCACCTTCCCTCTTCCGGATTTGCACTTAGAGGGTCGGGAGGTCCACCTGAGCTTTGTGTGAAAATCACTCCAGCTTTCCACCCTGAGCTCTATCTGCAGGACGGAGTAGGAGTTCTGACTGGCTCAATTTGCTGCCCAGCTGAGCTCCTAGGCCCCAGGTTTGCATTTGAATGGCAGCAGGCCAGCCAGGGGCACTGCCTTGCTCACTCCACCACAGTGACAGACTGCAGGTCTTCTGTCAGAATCTGGCCGACTAACCTTGTAGTGTGACGCCTGAAAGTTCTTAGAACATTTAGGACAAATTGTGAAATACGGAGGCCACACACAAACACGTAGATTTTTAACTTCTCCTGAAAAATCACAAGGCCTGATGTCCTCGCGTTCATCGTAGCCACGTGACATTTCTCTCTCTGGACAGGCATGGTCTCCTCTCAGGGAGCAGTTCCTGCCAGGCAGGGTCATTCATCTGTGCTCTCCGCTGGAAGAACTTGAGTGCTCTCCCTGGTCTAGAGCCGTTAACGTGCTCCTCCCTCCTGTGGACAGACTGACCAGCTGAGCAGGCTTCCAGGGAGGAAGCTCCGTTCCTGACTTTGTAATTGTGAGTTTATGTTTTGACTAAGGTAACAGGGCACAAGAGATGCAAATTTCCAAGCAGATGAGACTGAACCGGTTAGAAAGCAGCAGAACCCCCAGGGACAGAAGAAAAGGAGGAGGGAGAGGGTTGTCCTTTCCCGAGTGCTGTTGCAGCTGCTGTCCCCAAACCCCCAAAGCGGGAAAAGTTGGGGTGCTTCTCAAACTAGCAGCCAGCTCTGTAGGGAGTTGGGGCTTGATGTCAGGCGCATGGACTGTCTTGGTTCACATGCGTGCAGTTCTGGAAACGTGCTGAGATGCCATCTTCCGCTCCGAGCCCACTAGTCGCCCAGCAGGCGCATCTTCTCTACTCTTTTCTCTCTTGAAAACTTGATTGACATTAATTTCCTTCACTTTCCACTTTCCTCTTACCTTCCTGAACATCATCACTTCTATTAACGTGTGACTTTTTCCATCAAAATTAAGTTTTGTTTTGATGTCTTCACCCACCTTCCCTGGTTTCCCCGAGGCCCCTCCGAGGTGGGTGGCAGGCGGGGCATCCCCACCGCAGCAGTCATCCACAGCCGAGGGAGGATTAGGCGCCTTCTTCCTGCCATCAGGGATGTGATGACATACTCTAGAATCTTGTTTTTTATTGAAAGACAAAAAGAAGTAAGTGTTTTGATATTTCCTAGATGGTTAGAGAAAGAGAAGTGCAGGTGAAAGGTGCTGAAAATAATAAGGTCACAGCTGAGGCACAGAGGTTTTAAAGAAGCAGGAGAGACACCTACATGTTAGCAGGTGGCTGATCCTAAGCCGTTTCCTGTAAAAGCAAAGCTCCAACCGGGAAACGCAAGAATAATGTAGGTTAAGTCAGCTGTGTCGGAAGCAATTGATACTTAATAATCATAAAATTAACTAATTGGACATTTTTATAGGAAAGAGACTGAAAATAAATCAACTTGTAATTCCCCAGATACATTCATTCAGATTAAAAAATGTGAAGATGGACATTAAAAAGGAGGATGAGCGGAAAGGGACTGAGGAGGAGAGGCCCCTGGGGATCCGCAAAGCGGTCTCTGTGCATGTGGAGCTAAGCGCTGGTATGCGCGCGGGAGAGATGGCAGGAGGATAAAAATGAAAAATCTGACTGACATTTTAAGGCAGTTGTGATATGATAACTAATTTTTTTGATTTATGATTTAAATCATAAATCTGGTATGATTTACATCTGATCATACTTACATGCCTGCTCTTTCTCTAATCCACAGTGAATATTTTATGGGATATAATATAATTCGTTTCCCAAATAGTTA
Organism: Talpa occidentalis; assembly: GCF_014898055.3. Taxonomy (NCBI): domain Eukaryota; kingdom Metazoa; phylum Chordata; class Mammalia; order Eulipotyphla; family Talpidae; genus Talpa; species Talpa occidentalis. Next base: position 97,950,596 of record NW_023601322.1, read on the forward strand.
GACATTCATGTTATTCAAACAGTCAGGTTTTATTTTCCAGAACTTCACTAGCAGGTAAGAAGCAGAGAAGCAGAGCTCTGAAAATGCATTCTTAGTACCTAAGGAAAAATGTGAGGCCGCAGGAAGAAAGCACGAGAATGCCGGTGAGACGCGTGTGCCCCAGGACTAGTGCTGTGTTTGTGACTCGGAGACTGAAGGGCCTGGTGCCCAGAGATGAGTGACGAAGGGGTGGGAGAGTGAGTGGGTGGGTGAAGGGGTGCAGAATTCAATACCTGAACCTCACAACTTTGTGAAAAACGTTATGTCCGACTCTACTTCCCTCTCAGAGTTGTTTCTTCATGGATTGATGGGCTCATTATGGATTTATTGGTAGAATGTTCGGCCAAATGCAAGGAATCTCAGAAATGTAGTGTTACCCTCTCTTTCACGGGGCCCGGGTTGGTGGGAGAGGTGAAGGGCACACGTCAAGCCTGGAATCCAGGCCTTTTCACTGCTTGACTAGCTTTCTTTTCACTAAAGCATTCACTTAACCAATTCTTTGACAATAAAGATGCAGATTCAAAATGAGATGAGATTTCTAATTCAAAATTTTTAATTTCCATAGTCAGTAGCATGGCAAGAGTGGATCAGAAATCCTTTCCACAGCATTGGGAGTCAAATGGGGTGTATTCAGATGGGGTTCGTGCATAGGAGGGACCCTGATTTCACTGAGTGTATCTTTTTGGGTGAGAGTATGTTGTCAAATTTGCAAAATTAGAGGGCATAGGAGAAAATTAATTCGGTGGGCTTAAGCATTTTTGCAGTTAAAACGTGTGACTTTAGCTACTGACTATCCTAGATAGAAGGGCTGGAATAGAGGCATTGTTATTAAAAATTCTCTTTTTGAATCTTCTGTTCAGAATCCTAAAAATAAGGAAAGTTTTAAGTGGAAATGGGGTAATCCATCGTTTCTAATCAGAGTCCGTGTGCTTCTTGCAAGTATCCGCTTTAGCTAGAGGCCTTTAGAAAGTCCCCTCCCTCTCCTCACCTCGGTGTTCCCTGGTTTCTCCAAGGCACTAGATGGGGCTCCCTTTGCAAACCGTGAGGCCAACTTGTTCGTCAATTAAAGCAGCTCTCATGATGGCAGAACACACAAGGCTCGGCTCCCGCCCCCTCACAGCAAGGAACAATGGCAGGATATAAATGGAAACAGGGCCGTGGATGATAATGCAGTGGCTTTTAAACACTTGTGAGGGCGGCCAATTACAGGACCTCCGGCTACCTCCGCCTTTCAGCGTAAGCCGCCACCCATGAATGGAACTGGGTTCACTTCCTCCCAGACAATTCCATTCCGTTCACTCATGAAGAAAACCCCTTTCATGCCTATCCCCCGCTTCCTCCCCTCTGATGTGCAGGCCTTTCAAGCGCGCCCAGTCATACAGCACCCCTGTGCATTGACCCCTCCCCCCAAGCCTGTTGGGAAACTCTTCAAACCGCCTGCTCCAGAAGGGACAGAGCTGGAGGGGAGGCAGGGACCTCAAGTCAGTGCTTGCCAAAGTCTTGGAGCACAGGCTGGGACGTGGTGGTAGTGCCTGAGGGCCATGTCTGCGTTAATAGAGCTAAATGACCTGCACCGCTCAGACAGAGGTGTTTGACTCGCCCCAGCAGAAGGAGGGCCTTGGGAGTAAGATGAGTCATTTAACTCTGCAAGTGCATCACAGGAAAGCGGTGTCAGGACAGTTGTTGGGGAATGAGAGGGGGGCCCAGGGGGTGTGGAGAAGCCTTTGACTGGACTGGACTGCCCTAGGCTCCTCAGAGGCTCTGAATCTCCATGTGACCTACCTCAGCCCCAGGCCAACTGCAGATCCCCTGGGGCTAGTTTGCTCTAAAAAAAATACCTGGGTAAAGAGGTCTCTCAGGGTGACAGGAAGCCTGTAATGAAAGCTGTCCATACTAGATATGTGAGCACAGAGGCAGGTTATTTTTAAACGGAGGGTTTGCTAGGTTTTCTGCAAGCCGTCAGCTCCTCTTCAGGTTAAAATAATGTTTGACAGATCAGTAATGAGACTTAAAAGAATTTTTTTGAACCACACAATTTTGTACAACGAAAGGGGCAGAAGCAGGAACATCAAAGCTCAGGAACTGCACCCAAAGCACCAGGAGCTCCTGTTCTTTAACATTTTGACATGTGCTGTGTCATGCGGTTAGAGCAATTAAGGGAACGCAAACCCCTTGGCAAACCGCTCATTTCCCACTCCCGTCTCTCCTTGCTCCTGCGAAGGGCACCCTGAGGTTCCCCAGGAGAAGGGTGGCTCCTGCTGTGCTTAGCGGGGTAGGATGAGTGCCATCCCCAGTGCCTATCCATGAAATGTAGCTTGTTCTTGGTGTCAGCGGCATGTTCATGTCTCACTACAGAGATTCCAAGAAGATTCTTTTTTCCTCTCTTGTTACCCTGTTCTCTTAGGACTGAGAGCTTCCAGTAGAGGTAGAAGTCAGGAGATCTGAAAGCACTAGCAGGTCAACGTCCACTCAGAGGGTTCTGGGTAGGGGACCTCCCAGCAGGAGACGCGAGCGTCCCTGCAGATTTGGAAGGGAGTTCCCGTAGCTGCGATGCTCTTCTGTGGGATTGTTTCTTACCCGATGGGGCAGTTTTTCACTTGGCTGCAAATCATCAGAAGGATTTCTTGCATGGTCCAAGCTAGCTTTGATCGTTGCTGAAATTCAGTTTGGCAGAAATGCTTTCCTAGAGGAATGCTTCTCAACATGCTGCAGCTCTAGGGACAGAGAGAACCTTCAGTTTTCTCGTTATTCATTTCGGGGGCGTGTGTTCCTGGAGTAGTCAGCACCACACAGCGGGAGAAGCGCGGGTTTTAGCACTAGACCGGGGCGGACGCACAGTCTTCACCCCTTACCAATGAGCGGCCTTCTTTGGGCTTTGCCTTTCGCATCTGTCCAGCTGGGTAACGATAGCAGCATGTGGAGCGGCGTGTAGGAACCCCCGGGGACTCTCAGTACAGTGTTAGCATGTAATAAGGAGCTCCAGTAGAGAAAACTGATTGGAAAGGCTTCCCTTTGGGGGCCAGAATGAAGCATGTTCAAGATGATGAGAAGAAAAGCTATTCTTTGTCTTTCTATTGATGTTTATTTTTATAGTTTCCAAACCTATCTGAATGTTGGAATCAGAACAAATGAATTGAGGGGATTATGTGGACTTGCTTCTCTCTGCTCCTTATTATTTCTAACCCCGACTCCCACGTAGCTTTTAAATCACCCTGTTGGGGGATCTGCAGGAGCACATCAGGGGCGAACACAGATCCCTCAAACTGAACCTGTCCAAGGCTAAAGTTCAGATCTTTTTTTTTTTTTTCCTGCCATCAACCTTGCCGACATAAAGAGCTGAGATTGACCCTAACCATGCTCCCTGGCCCTTCCTGCACACAACCCACCTCACGGCCTGTTGCTGCTTTGAAGTGAGCCGCAGCTAGTTCTGTTCTCATCTTTGCCTTTGCCTCTGCTGCTCTGCGGTGCCTTCCTGGTTGGTTGTCAGGGTTTTTCAGTGGGTTCTCTGAGTCTCTACTGTACGCGAAGCTAACTGCGTAACTCCTCTGCTTAGATCTGTTGGGTTCCATCCCGAACCCTCAAGAATGCAAGCGCAAACCCCTTAGCTTATGAATCCCGCCCTTTATGCAGGCCCCATCCCCTTCTCTGGTGTCCTGTGCTGCCCCCACCCCTAGCTCCCCCTTCCTCAGCACATGCGCACAGGGTGGTGTGGGTCCCCGAGCTGCCACTGTGCTCTGCACCCTTGCACGTGCCATCCCCTGAGCCTCCATCTCCCTTTATCTCACTGTCCACTGGGAAATTTCCTCATTGAAACACTTTATTTCCTGAAACGCTCCCGACTCTCCCAGCTCACCACTCCCTGACTTTCCCGTCCCCTTCTCTGAACTCCCTGAATCTTGGGCACCTCTCTAGTTGCACCCACTCAGCTGGATTCAATTACAGTCCCCTTCCCTGGACTGTGAACTCGGGCAGCAGAGAACACAGAAGTAGACTCCACTTTGCAGTGACTTAAGTAAAATGATGGCATCTCTCTCAAGCTTCCATGATGAAAGTGTCTGGAAAATAGCAGGTGAATGAGGAGTGATCCTTCTCAGAAGACAGGGACTGAACTGGGGCTAATGTAAAAGTAGCAACAGAAAGCCCTGGAGGTGGGTTGTATAGGGAGATGGCAGGGAAATGGAGTGGTCACTGGGTTGAAACTCGAAGACTGCTGAGGGCTTCGGCAGGTCCAAAGCTGTCAGGAAGAAGACATTCCTGTAGAGAGAAGAGCATGGCAAAAGCAAATTCACAAGAACAGGCAGTGTTGAGGGGCCTGCAGACTGTCGGGGACCACAAGAGAGGAAGTAGTGAGAGACCAGGCAGGACCCACACCGTGCGGCCTGACGCAGTGCGTCTGCGGGAAGTCTGTGCAGAGGCCCCAGAGCAGAGCCCAGGGACTTTCCATCCCAGCGGTGACAGAACCCTCACTGTAAGACAGTGGATGGGAAGGATGGTGTGTGTCTCCACTGTTACCTGGCAACCTGGGCATCCCACGGAAGGGGATGGTGATGCCTGTTCTCCTGAGTCCTGGTTCGGATAATAGCCACCTGGTCTGGGATAGCATGGATGCTGAGGGCATGCCTATGGAGTCTCAACCCTGCTGACATTAGGCTACCTGGGGAGGAAGAAGTCAGGGGGCACAGTGTCTCCTAGGCCCTAAGGCAAGAGCAGGAAATGATTATCTTTCTATGAGACACACCAGGAGTTGATTGACTCAAATCCAAGCAGACTAAAATATATGACCCTTAACTGTATGTGCCCCGGTCTGTCCACAAAAAACGATTTGGCTGTGTACTGTTTCCTTGGGGGTGGGGAAGAGAATATTGTATACATTTCTTCACACATCTAAAGATTCCTTTGAACTCACTCTACTTATATCCCTCCACACTTTTATTTGAAGGCTGTAGTGCCCACAAATCCAGGCAGATAATTTACGTTTTGATCTAAGTAGTTTTGAACAATTCTTCCTCTTTGCATTTTTGGCCAAAATTTTTGGTCAGAGAAGTGTGACTCGTCGGCTACAAAAAGGAGACATTTGGGTCATCAGTGGCGTTCTGCAAGGCTGAGCAGGTAACCAGCTTCGGGCTTCAGTTGGTTAGGTTTTGACAGCCAATCCATGCCGTCTCGTGTCAGGCTTAAGGAACCCCGTGCAGATCCAGATCTCTCCTGGCTGTTACCTTCTGTGTCGTGGTCCACTGTAGCCGGTAGAAGGGGGGAGGCATGAATTCATGGAAATGTGACGTCCCTGGGGAGGGAGCACTGGGAAATGGATAGGCCGGGCCCAAGAGAAATTCAGAATTCAGATGTGTGGCGGAAGTGGAATGTAAGGACGCTGCTGGTGCAACAGGCGGGACGGGGTGCTCTTTCTTCTCCTTCACACACGTTTCGTGAGTGTTCCCGGGGGCCGTGCAGGGAAGGACGCCGGCAGAGCTTGAAGAACCAGGAGCATTCAGCCAGGAAAAGAGAGTGAGAGCAGAATGTGGAGGGCCTCCCATCTCCAGCTAAGGTCTTTGTCGTTTCAAAGGAGGGCACTGTTTGAACGTTGTGAGACGACAGGAAAGAAAGGAGAAAGCAGAAGAGCTGTTAAGGCCGGTGCTGGCGTCCGTCTCAGCGAGAGGGACAGGTCTCAGAGGGACGGGCCAGAAGGAGCTTGAGAAGCAGCGGCCAAGGAAGAACAGAAGACTGCTAGCTGTGCTGGATGTGACGGAGGAGAAAGGAAAATATGGTATGGGGGACATTTTTGCATTAAGTATTATTCGTGATAATAGCCACCTTGGCACATTTGAGATACAGAAATTTCCTTTTAATACTGTGATGAATTAATCACTCTTGTGTCTAATCAGGTAGGTCTAGAATAACTAGTCATCTAGAAAACATTACTCAAAAATTTACTTGTGGAAAAATAGGATAAGGAAACTAAGGTGACAAGTGTCAACACTTTAGGAGCCCTGGAGGTTATCAATTCAGCGTTCCTCTATAAAGAGGTCCAGAAGGGACTGTGAAAATGTGTAGGACTCTTTCACTGTCATTAAAATGATCCATTAATGAAGGTGGTAAAACTAATGAAAGTTAAACATGAAAGCAAACTAATGACTAAACATTGACTATAGCGGGGTGAGCAAGGCCACTGCCCGAAGGGGGTCCAGGCTGGCCACAGCAGCTGCTCCCTCAAAAGGCTTTGCATACAGGGCTGGAGAAAGGACAGACTGGAATTGCTACTTCTTTTCATTTTCAAATGCCTTTAACAAAGTTTGACATCAAAACCACTGGGAAGAAATTGTGTCACTCTGGAACTGGAGAAAATGTTTTGTCATGAATAGGAAATTGGCTTAGAAATAGAAAGTCAAGGGTTGTGATAAATGGACATTTTTTTGTTGGAAAAGGTAAACAGTAGAGTTCCCAGGGACCAGGGCTGGTACAAGTTTTGTTCAACACTTTAATGAATGGTCTGTGAAAGGAAAAGATCTCTGGGATTTTCATATCTGAGATTACACACCTCTTTTGGGTACGGAAATGTGACATGCCAGTCATCAGAGAGACTGCCTACTGTGTGGGGGCCAAAACAAAATTTAAAATAAAGGGCGCTTTATTTTTTCTTACTCCACAAAAGATCCCATAATGACGTCAGTGTGTAATAGAAAGCACACAAAGGGGTGAAAAATAAAGTGAGGTTCCCCCTCAGAGAGCCCTTCAACTCCCCGCCCTCACTTCCCTGCCACAGAGATTAGCACATAATACAACTTCTAGACAGACCTTCCTGAAACGCTGGTGCCTTACACAGTCTGCTTGCCCGGCCGCGGCGAGCCCACTGCACACGCCTTGTGCACACCGCTGCCGCGTGAACAGAGGTGGTGCTGTTGCACGCGCTTTCCATATCTGATTTCCTCAGGGGACAGTCACAGTGTTTCCTATTTTTGTTATTATTTATGTTGCTGCTGTTACAGTTTTTGTTGTTACCCCAGCCAACAAAAAGAAGTTCCCAAACATAAGTTTCTTTACCTGTCTCAAGGGGTAGCCCACACCTCTGGGAACTTTTCCAGAGATGGGACTGCCGACTCAAAGAGCAGATGGCAGTCATAGTTTGCTTTCCTGTCCTTTGTTGTGAAAATGTTGTGTCCATCCATATTCTTAGCTGCAGGAATTGAGCAAGTTCTCCTATACCATGGCCTAAGTGTAAAAGCCTGTTTTTTCCATGTGATCTTTATATTTCAGAACATTTTATTATTATGTATTTTCCATTAACTTTTAATTAATTTTATCTTTATGCTGGGAGATCACTTCTGTGTCGGGGTGGGAGAAATGTCTTCTAGGAGCATGCCCCCTGTCTGGCTTAGTAGTGAATTTTATATTTGTGGTTTTGTGCCTTTTTTTCCTAAAGAGCTCCTCTCTTCCCTCTGCTCCAGTGAATCCACAGTGATGCTAATGTTGGTGGCAAGAGCTAGATAGAGATCTCATAACCAGGAATGAAGTTGGGGAAAATTCTTTTCACTTTTTATTTTTTAAGCACAAGCCCCAACGTCTGGCTGTAGGGCTCCTCCAGTGTCTCCAGCTCTGAGGAGGTGGAGGGACCGGAGGCCGCAAGGTGAGGGCAGGCAGGAGAACAGACTGTTGTGCAGAAGGGCTGGAGGCAAAGAGAAGCCAAAAGCAGTAGGCAGGAAGAGCAGGCAGAGTAGGCAGGCTTGAGACAGGAAGAGCACCTGTTGGTGGATATCAGTTCTGTAGAATCGGTGTGTCGGGAGTGGTGGACCCATTTCCACCGTCATGGGAAAGAGACAAAGCCGTGACCCACACGACCTGGCCAGAGACTGCAGAAACTCTCGGACACAGGGCTCCGGAGTGCCTGGTCTGGGCTGGGCAGAGAGGGAACGAGGCCAGCTGTTTGGACCCTCCAGCTACATACCTGCTTGGGGAACAGCAGAGTCTGCTTGAATGTCACTCACCCAGAAGCTCGCTGAGGCGAGGGCCGTACATGCTGAGCATGCGGCCTGAGTGCCGAGATCCCTCCTGACCGCAAGGTGCTGCTGGTTGATCCCTTGAGAAATGCTTGTAGTTAATATCCAACTTGGGGGAGAGAAGTATATGACCGGCCACATCCTGATGTGCTGTTAATTCTAGGGTCTTAATTTTGCAGAAGCAATGAAGAGGAGATGTGGTTGATCACATGCTATTTCTTTAGAAAAGCCAGGCAATAGCAAGAAATGCCTTGAAACAAAAGTTTCAACTGATAATCCTGTTTCATAAGCATAGACAGAGGTGACTAGACATATTTGAATTTTACTACACGTTTGAATTTCACGGCTGACTACACATACTTGGATTTATAAGTTGTTCCCTATTTACACACGCTCCGTCCTCGTCAAATGCATTTCAAATGCACTGTTTTGTTTACCCCTTGGCCCATTTCATGTGAGTCTCTCACACACTTGTGTCCTTGTCTGGGATTTACACAAATGAGTAAAAGACTGGTATTAGGACCACGCAACGTGCACAAGCAAACACACTTCACTGATAGAGAAGCTGAGGCCTTTTTCCATGCAGTTTTCTTAAGGTTTTGCCTAGGGCCCGGGGAGGGCTCACGTGATAATTGAGTTTGGAAGGTAGCTATCAAGGGGGGCATCAAAATATTTTTATCAATTTTTATTGAGATGCTTGGCTTCAATGTGGGCAATCTTTCAAACGGCTGATTAAATTCATCGCAAGTCTTGTTTGCTAAAGCATTTCCCATCCTGGGAAAATTAAACCAAATATGTTGTTTTTCTTTGTTCTCCACTGAGCCATGAAAAGTTAAACAGAGCTTACAGAAAGAAGAAAAAGGGAAACAATAAGTCTGAATAAATCCCTCCTCGACAAAACGGGCCTCTCCTCGGCGGTCTCGCTCTGCATCTGGGCAGGGCCCATGGACGCGCTGCTCTCCTCGGCGCGCTGTGTGGCCGCCTTTCCTCGCAGTCCATTCTCTGACACAACATTGAGCCCACAGCAGCTCAGAGCATGAGTTCCAGGCCTTGGAAATAGCCTGCAGTTCACGCAGGGCAGCACAGTCTTCCTGCTGGCTGACAGGACTGCAGGCGGCCCACGCGGAGGTGAGGCTGCCCCTCCTGCCCTCCCTCCAGGGCCCTGCCGCCAGTGGCGAGCTTTTCTTTTTACTTTTTAGATGTCAGAAAAAAAGATCTTACTTGAGAGTGGCTGAATCCTGGAAGAACTATTTTTCAGAGAGTTTTTCAGTCTCGCAGATGATAAAACTAAGTTTCGGGCCTCCACTTTGTGCCTCACCACTGGCTTCCCATTCCTGATGAAGGGAAGTGGCTTTGCATGCTGTGTCCTCAAAACCCCCCTGAGGTTCCCGTAGCGGACAGGGCCTGGGAAGGGTAGGAAAGACAGGGCGCCCTCCCAGTCCCCACAGAGCAGCCCCCTTTTGTCAGAACTCGTCCACGCATAGACACATGGATGGGGTGCAGCCATCCCTGCTCCTCCCTCTCCCATACTGAGGGCGTTCAGATGAATACACCGCCCTGTGTGTGAGTGACTGGGCCCTGGGGTAAGCGCCCCACTCACTGGAGCTAGCCTGAACATAGCACACGCGTGTGCACATTCACAACTCACATTTTTGTGTAAACTGACACAAACACTGATCAGCCCCAACATGTGAAAACTGTCACTTTTTTGTTGAAAAGAGGAAACCTTCTTGGACAGAGGCAGAGTCGGTGCAGCTTGTAAAGCTGACTGTCTTTCTGTGGCTTGTACACCAGCCCGGGCCTGTCTTGCTGGGAAGGGACTGGTCGCTGGAGCAGGACCGAGAGCACAGGCCCCCATGGGGAGTGAGCTCAGGCCTCTGCTCTCCTTTACTCCCCACTATTGCCACCGCCAGGAATATTGCACCCTGCGTTCCCCCGAGAAGGATAGTCATTGAGTCTGGGATTCTACACAACACGCCGGCCATTCAGGACAGCATGGGCCTCTTGGCAGCCCCACAGAGGCAAGCTGGTCATCACAGTCGTTGCCTGAGTGGTCAGTGGATCCTGCCAGCCTGCCCAGATGGTGTCCTGTCCCTGGGTGTCACAATGACATGAAAAGAAACCATGCTTTGTGTTGGCTGATCTGAAAATGGAGCTCTGTTGTAGGGATAAATATAGAGAACTTATCAGGTTACTAATCTGCCATTGAACGTAGGCCTCAAAGCAAAGTCACCATCGAGCTTGTCACATTTGTTTTCAAAGGCTGTCACAGATACAGTTTATGAATGACAAAAGCACCTGCCTGCACCTTGATCTCTCCCTGTGATTGCTTTTCTTTGTCTTTTGAAAATGATATCGACTGATTTCATCATAATTGGTGATACAGCACACAGTCATGATTTCTGACCTGTTGTATCACTGACGTTATTAGTGTTTTTAAGAGTAATGCAGCTTGACACCGAGGGCTACTGGAAATTCATCTGTTTTATCTGCAGTTGACTATTAGTGTTTTTGAATGGATAAATAAGGATAAGCTTTCATTCATCACAACGGCCTCAGATGTATAAAGCAATCTTTTTAATAGTGTTACATTAAAAGTAACTGAGCTATTGGAAATTCATCTGTTTTATCTGCAGTTGACTATTACTGTTTTTGAAACACTAATAGTCTGATGACATTCTGGGGGCGGGGGTTGACAGATGTAGAGTGTCCCACAGAATAGTTTCAGTTCCCCAAGATACATACGCACTGGGCTTCCCCTGTCCCCTCCCTCCTATCCGCAGAGCCCTTCCCTGATCTACCACCATCCCTGTCGCTTTTCATCTAACTGAAATCACAAGGTAGATAGGCTCTGGGGGTACTCCCTGGCGTTTAGCAGTATGTGTTTGAGTCATTCATGTGTCTCATGGCTTGACAGCCCCTTTCTACTCACGATGGATAATATGCCGGCACATGGCCACTCTCAGTTTCCTTACACACGCACGCGTGAAAGAGCCCAGCCCTTCAGGTCAGACGCTCATGACTAAAGCTGCTATAAACACTCACAGGCAGATGCTTGTGTTGACATAACTTTTCAGATCAGTGGGGCAAATCCCTAGGAGAGGAATTGCTGGCTCCTACGGGGAGCTTGTGTTTCATTTAGCCTCGTGAGAAGCTGAGAAGCCATCTTCCAAGTGGCCGCACCACTTAGCACGTTCTCTGGCAGTAGCTGTGTCAACTTGATAGGTGTTAGCCGTCCCGGGCAGCACTACCTCGTTGCAGTTTGAATTCGCAATTACTTAATGACAAACGACATTACGAGTCCTTTCATGCCCTTAGTTGCCGTCTGTCGTCTTTGCCGAGATTTCCATTCATATATTTTACCCACTTTTTATTTGGGTTATTTATTTGGGTTATTTCGGATAGAAGTTCTTTATCAAATACATTTTTTGCTAAGGGTTCCCCCTCCCACCCCCCCGTCCGTGACATATCTTTTCATTCTTTTAGCAATGTCTTCACACAAAATAGTTTTTAGTTTCAGCGGAGTCCAGCTTAGCAGTGTTTTTCTTTCGCATATTATGGTGTGCTATGTAAGTCAGATTACTCGTCACCGAACCCAAGGTCACCTAGATTTTCTCCTGTGTTTTCTTCTGGAAGTTTTATCACTTTGCAGTTTCCATTTCAGGTTATGATCTTTCCTGAGTTAATGTTTGTGAAAAGTGGGAGGTCTCTTTCTAGGTTAAATATTTTTACAGCTAGACATCCAACTTTTCCAGCATCATTTAAAATAATTATCCTTTGTCCATTGAATGCCCTTTGTTCTTTTCTCAGAGTTCATTTGACTGTATTTGTGGGGGTCTAGCTCTGTGCTCCCCATTTTGTTCTGTTCTGCATGTGTATTTTCTTTCTTTGCGGTTTTTTTCTTTTCCTATGTCATGCTTTCTTGATTACTTGATTAAAGCAGGTACTGTCAGCTCTTTGATTTTGTTCTTATTAAGTGTAACAATGGATATTTTGGGTCCTTCATTTTCCCACATAGATGTTACAGTTTGTCAATATGTAGAAAGTGGCTTGCTGGGCTTTTGATTGAGATCAGGTTGAATGTATAGGTCAAATTAGGAAAAATCAGCATCTTGACAATATCAATTTTCTAACCCGTGAACTCAGTCTACCCCTCCATGTACTTAGAGGGTCTTTCATTAGATGTCTGTAGTTTTCTGTGTTTAGCTCTGGCAAGTGTATGACTCAGTATTTTTTGTTGTTGGTTTTGATGCTATTACAAATAGCATTATTTAAATTTAAATTCTCTTTTGCTAATATAATTGATGGGAAGTAACGACTAAAAAAATGTTTATTTAGGAAAGACTATATCATTCTGAATTTAGAAGTCCTTCCTATGATCTTTGTTCAGTTTCTCCCTTTATAACAATTGGATATGTGTGGTTTTATGTATCTGACAAGGGTCCTCTGTCTTCATAATAGAAGGCAGGCACATTGCAGGAATTCAGAGAAGATTTGTTATTGCTTAGCTTGAAATAGCTGCTCCACCTTGTTTTTGAAAATAATTATGATTATTAGTCCACAATACAAAATATAAAAAGCACGATCGTGGAGTCTCCTAACAATGGAACGAGTTTCTGTGTCTTAGTTGCTGAAGGGAAGCATATAAAAATCAAGTGACTTGCAGATCCTAAGCTCAAGGAGAAGCTTGGCATTCTAGAAAGTGACTGTCTGTGCTTCCTCACACAAGGGAACTTCCCGTGAATACAGACGAAAGGAAGGGGGAAATGGACTAACTTGTTTTGCATCAGTTCTCAGGTAAATGTCTAGAAGAGCAATGTGTGATAAAACTTGGAGACTACTTTGCTAAGTTTGGATTGAACATACTTGGAAAACATGGGTTCAAAGTTTGGAAACAGTTTCTAGATTTTTTTTGTGTCCACCTTCAATTCCTCTCGGCAAAGCAGTCATTGTTCTTCAGAAGAGTCCCAAGAAGCTTAACTGAAGCTCTGAACAGTTTCTTAGTCCTGAAATTTCTAACTACTCTTAACTTTTGTTTTTTAAAGATTTATTTATTTTTATACACGAACTGGGATACAGGTCAGAAGCACGGAAGGGTGAGTGAATTCACCAGAGCAGGGAGCAGAACAGGCAGACGGACCAAAGACACTGCTGAGGGGAGCAGCGGGCGAGCCAGGAGAGGTCAGCCGCGCCATGTGGGGTTCTCCCTGGCTGGCAGGGAATCGACCCGGCACTGCAGAGGCTGTGGACAGCTTCGCGGCGCGGCGCTCAACCGCTGCACCACCAGGGAAGCCCAACTCTTAACTTTTTGGAAGAACATGACTGGATGATTGAGTCGGAAGCCGGGTGAATTTCTAACATTTCTGTCTCCTTCTCCTCTCTAACATGCTGGTGTGACGTGGGCCGCGGTCGCTGGGCGGACAGACAGTAATGGGTGACTGGATGTGGGAGGCTCTTCTGGGGGTAGTTTATGTGGAGAGAGTTCTGGGAGCTGCTTAGAATGTCAGGAAGTGTTACCTTATGTAGACCAGGAACTTGCTACAAAAAAAGGGAAAATGAAGCCATTTTTAAGAGTTTCCAGGAAAGGTGGTGATAGGAGTCCCGATGGCGAGGAGGATTGGACAGTAGTGAATCTAGCAGAGTCAGTCCTTGGGGAGAGACGGAAAGGAGAAGCGGAGCAGGAGCTGAGCCCTAGATGGCGGCTGCAGCATGGTCTGGGGTTGAGGGGCGCCTCCCGTGAGCCCGAGTGCTGCTGGGTTGCTGGGCACAGACACACTTGTACTCACCGAGGATCAGACTAGGTTGGGCTTCAAAGAGGATTTAGGGTCTTCATCCTAGATCTGAGTCAAAGTCCATGGTCTTTAAAATCTCCTCTAAAGCATGACCAGCTGCTTGCAAAGGAATCAAAGCCCACGAACAGGTTGCGGAACCGCTGACGAGAAGCCTGTGTTCCTCTCATCAAACCTCCCCGGCAGCGAGGACAATGCCAGAGGCGGCATCACTTAGTGACGTTTTGAGACCGGCTGAGTTTTAAGGCTTGATTCAGTCTGGAGTGTGGTGAGATGCTGTTGGAAGGTAGCTACTGAGTCAGAAAAGCTTTGGGAATTTTGTTGTTGTTGTTTACTTTGGGATTTTTTTGTTTTCAAATAAGTGAAAATTTACTTCCCAGCATCCCCTTCTGTTTTCTGGTCTCTAGCACACATGTGTTATTCTTGCCTGTCCAGCACACATCTTCTCAGAAAGGACTTCTCCTATCCAGTATGATGCTGCTGGAACTACCGGCCCTAGTGTCACGCGCCTTTTGATTGCACAGTCCTGCTCACGGGAGTGATGTGTGACCTGGGCCCACGCTTTTCTACTCTTTTGCCAATGGTGACCATTTTCAGGTAGACTTGTGCCCCAAAGCAGCATAATCAATGCTTTTCTCCAAGAGTCCTCGTTTTGGAGCTAGGAGGAGGTTTGTGCCCTTTGGATGGCAATGCTGGGAGGGCGCTGCATTCGGTAGGCTGTAATTCAGCAGGTGTTCCAAAGTCAGCACTAACTTACACCAGTGGTCACTAGGGGGCCAGGTGCGTTCTGTGTTCTCACCCTGCAGTGCAGCGAGGCTGCTTCCATCTCATGGTCCAGGTGACAGCCCCGGCTCCCGCCTTCCGTCTGCAGTACAGCCGGAGGAAGGAGAGAGGAGGGGCGAGGACATGCTCACGGCTTCATGACTGGAAGATGCACCTGCCACTCCTGCTCAGGTCACACGGGCCACTGGGGAGAGTAGTGGTTGCAGGGTAGCCACGTGGCGGGTGAAACCGTCTCTTGTCGCAGAAGAAGGAGAGGATGCAGAATGGAGGAGGGTGGCAAAGTGAGCGTCTGGGTTTCCTGGAAGCTTCCTCTTGTGCTAGGTGACATAGCATAATATAGTTATGCTGCTTCCTGACTTCTTTCTCAAGTGGAGAACTGCGTGTGTCTGTGTGCGTGTGCGCTCATATGTGTTGTGTTAAATAAGTGTAAGTCAAGCTGTTCTTGCTGTGATTCAAAGTCCTAAGCAACAGGATGCTGCAAAGATGAGGGGAAACTGATTCTTAGTCATCAAGAATGAGCGTGGGGGTGGGGGAGAGGAGGGCTCTGCTGCTTCGTGTGTGACACAGGGCAGGCGCAAGTCTCCTGGAAGGGATGATCGTCGCACACTGAAAGGGACGGGGGGATATTTGGCTCCACAGAGGTATATACAGAGCAAAACCCATAAACCGCTGGAGACGGTTGAGATTTGATGCAAACTGAGACAAGGACTAAGAGGACAGGGGTTCATGAGACTAAAACAACACCAAAAGAGACATTTCTTATATACCTACTGTGTGTCTAAGGGTGTGGTAAGAGAATCTCATTTAATTTCACACGCAGCCATGTAATAATCGCGCATTCTGTAATCTCAAAGTATGAGTCAGTTCTTGCAGGTGGTCCTTGGTGCCTAATGAGGATGTCCTTTTTATCTGACTCCCAAGCCTCTCCAGTCTCTCCAGAACATCATCACCACCGCTGGTTCCATCATGTTCTGCCCCTTTTTCCCAGCACCCCCTCCCCGCTGGTGCTTTCCTCCACTCCCATCATCCTCTTATCTCCCCGTCAGGGCGTCCTCAGCCATGCTGCTGCCAGCCTCCTGCTCCCAGCGACTCTGCAGGAGACTATAAGTGTTACGGGCCAAGGATTTGTTTCGACAGAGAGTGGCCGACACAGCAGAACCCCCTCAATAACTAGTACACAAGGCATTAACTTGCCAAGGAATTCCCTGGCATGGGGATTTTATCAGGAAGAAAGGAAGCTCACGTTGGGTTGCTGTTGGTGGCAGGGGAAGGCATTGTGGGGTCAAGACTGGAGTGGGGAGGCTCAAAACGCATCTCACTTGGGAACAGTGCGTTCTCCTTCATGAAGGCGGTGAGATGGAAAGAAAGAATGATGACGTGCAGTCACCGCGGCCTGTGGCTGCATAAAACTGGGCCATAAAAGAGGAGGATTTGAAGGGGACACCAGTGTTGCTGTCTGGACACCCGGGTCTGGAGATGTCACCCCCTTAAACATGGAGGAAAGAGACTGAATGACGGCTTCTTGTGAGACCAGCTTTTTATTTAGAATCAATTTCTTGCTTAATTAAAAGTTACTAAGAGGGCCCCTTAGGCCCTTTGCATTCTCTCTACATACATATATACACACACACACCCCCATACGTGCATGTGTCTGTGTGTGGGGAGGCACATATGCACATATCGGCACACCTCGGCAGAGACGCACGTCCGTCCAGACAGGCCTGAAGATGATATGGCTGTCCCCGAGTCGGCTGAGGGGAAGCTGCTCACATTATCCATCTTCATCTCTCGGGCCCTCACTGCATGCGGTACTCAGAAGGACGTTCCTTGCCCCCACCACGCTGCACTGGTCCTCTTGCAGAACGCGGCGTTGATTCCACAGCTGACCGTGCTCTCCATAGGCCTCCCTTGTCACTGATAATGTCCTTTATAACATTTTCCACCCGGGACTGGATCCACTCCAGAATCACATCTTGCATTTCACTGTATGTCTGTAGTCCCCTTTTATCTGGTAGAGTTTCTCAGAGTGTCTCCATTTATTTATTTTTTAAAAGGATTTATTCTCCTTTTTATATCCACCGGGGATCATCTGTTACTTTTGTCCTGATGAGAATCAGATTCTGCATCGCAGGTCCTGACGTGTCGCATACATGACCTGCGTGTCCTTCTCGGCCGTGACACTGAGAGGTGTGCGGTGTCCGCCTGTCTGTCCCGCACGAAGCTCGCTTGGATCTCCTCACCCAGGTTTTGTCTCGTTCTCCCCCAGGAAAGTTCCTCTTTCCCTTTTGCAACTTAGAGACCTCTGTGAAAAGACACTCCAGCACATGCAAACACACACGTGCTCTTGATTCCTGTCCCCCCACACCCCAGGATTTCTCACCTCTGAATGATGCTAGTGGGAACCGACCGACCCTCGCTGCATTGATTGCAGGATGACCGGCCCAGTCCAGGGCTGCCTCCGCTCTGACCAGCTGGCATCTCACTCTCTGAGCCCTTCTTTCTCCCCTGGGCATCCGATGTGTCTACTTTTAACCAAGAACTTGGAGAGTCCTAATTTTCAGAGGCTTCTGACTCACTGCCTTCTTGACTGTTTCGATGCTCCCCCCGTCTGGCTCTGGGTGGGTGTGAGTGTTTGCTCTCGGCTCCTCGGTGTGATTTCTGCCGCACCTGGTGTGTAGCCTGAAGCTTGGGTGTTTTAACATGGGAGTCTTCGCTGAGCTGCCTTCTGTTGATGAATTCAGTCTTAAACAGGTTGAGTTTTAGTTGTCTGTAGGATATGAAAGGAGGTTTTCAAAAGATTGTTGGATGTAGAGGTCTGGAAGTCAGGGGAGACCGAAGCCACTGTTTCTGCGGGTGCCCAGCTACGCTGATAGTATATTGCTGAGTAGCTGAGGAAATCAGAATTTGCTTCGTTCTTCTTCCTCCCCACTGCTTGTTCTGTAATGCCCACTGGAAGAAAGCTGGCGGTAATATTTGTGCTGATCCATGTTGAGGCTGACCTTGCCTCAGGACACAGTCCATGTTAAACCGTCCAGGATTTGACAAACGTCAGCAGCGCGGGGCTCCCGGGGCAGCAGTGAGTTGTGCCCGCTGCCTGTATTTATTTTCTCACAGCAGTTGGGAGGGCACCCCGTGTCACTCAGGGAAGTGCCGAGAAGCGGGAGCCTGGGGTCCAAGCAGGACCCCACAGGGAGGACTGTGGGATGGGGGATAAAGGACTACCAGAATGTGGACTTTTGATCATGTGACTAAGAACCCCACTAAGCTTTGGAAAGAGACCGAGCATCTCTGCAGGGGAATTCAGCCTGCTCAGGCTGGTGGCTGTGCTTAGATGGGCTGGCGGCGGCGGGTGGGGAGGGGTGGGGAGGGTTTCAGAGGAAATGCTCCAGCTAGCACGGAACCTCCCAGAAGGCGATGGGTCGGTGACAGCTCCTGCTGGTGTTCCCTCTACGGCTCTGCCGCTTAGTAAGGAACAAAGTGGTGGTTGTCAAAGGGGAGGGGTCCTGGTGGGTAAATCAGGCACAGGAGGTGAGCTGTATGGGAACTAGACCATTAGTAGGCAGCACAGAGGGATGACGAATCACAGCGCTGTACACCTGAAACTCACGTCTTATAAACCACATGGCTTCAGTAAGAATGTTCAAAAATTGAAAGAACCGAGTGTTTGTATTTGCAAAAAGGGATTCCATTTGTTGGGTGTCCACCGTGTGCTTGAAACAGTTCTAAGTCCTAAGCATGTGTTAACTGATAATAACCTTCTAAACAATCCTGTAAACATGCACTTTTCATATGACAGTGAAAGAGGTTGAGTAGTCTGCCCAACATTGTGTCACTTGGGCAAATAAATATTGTCCGATCATTTAGCTTCTTTCCAGAGAAGTGGGCATGGAAGGATTAACTACAAAGCTCTGTAAGTAAGCTGACTTGGCTGCGCTGAAAGCTCCACAACTCGTGGGAAAAAACATGTTCCACACATTTACTAATCACATACTGTAGTGTCAATTCATATAAGTCTATTTCTGCTTTTGTAAACTGTTGAGCTATAGACACTGGTGTGGATTTATAACCCCTCTGTCCGTGCTTGTCTTCATCCATCTGGACCATTTAGGGTTTCCTTGGTTGGGGATACCTTTTCCCCTCCACCCTGCTGGAAAATTCCCTCTTTTCTGATCTCTGATCAGAGTATTCCGTCCTCTTATTCGGGTCTTTGGCTTCACTCTCACTCACCCTGTCCCCTCCTCATTAAGACGCCTGTGTCTTATACACGTCTGCTGTTTTATGTAAAGATTGGATCTTAGAATTTTTTATACACCTGTCTCTTCTACTGGCCTAAGTACTTTGACAGCAGATACCGTTTCTTACTTGGCTTTCGCACTGGGCTTGATGTGGAGGATGTGCTCAATGAAGCAAACTGCTGTAACACCAGCAAAAGTCTCTGTTGCCGCAGCACTAACCAGCGTTTCCAGGGCATTATCCCGCAGGTGTGTAAGGAGCTTACACGGACACACAGAAACACACAAGAGGGAGGGGAGCACAAGAGAGCCATGCTTTTTTGCATTTAATTGTTAAAGTACATATAATGTCAATGGAAGTTTAGAAAGGGAGGACAGGAGACATGTGGTTAGACACGGAGCCTTTGTATTAGAAAGTATGTGAAATGGGTCAATGATTGAAGACTGGATCAGAATCCATACAAAGAGGAGAGCCTGGACACTGGGGCAGAGAAGTCAAAGGAAGGAGTGGGTGTCACTGAGGGGTGACAGAGGGGTCGACATTGGCACTGAAGCGAAGCAGTGAAGAAGACGAGGCTTGAAAAAAGCACGTGCTTGGCTGGTGTTAGTAAGAAGCGAAAGGTTGGCACTGGACAGTGGTGGGTGCCACAGATCTCTGTGGGGATTAAATATTTAGGGGAGCACTGTGCTATTCAGAATGATTTCTAAGGGGAAAAAACTTGTTATTTTTTGTTTTTAAAGCAAACCCAAAATCCTTATCAAAAGAAAGATTTAAGGCTAAAAAATTCTCCAATTTTATGACAGTTTTCCTAATTATCTTCATGGTGCGATATACTTACTCCCTCTCTGTTTATCCAGGATAAATCTTAATCCTTTGCAAAGAAGAATAAACACAAAAGTTGTTAGATTCTTTGAGGAGAGTCAGTTCTGTTTTCAGATAACACCCACTCACTCCCTGTGCCACACACGTCTTCCCATAGCTGCCGGTTTCATTGTATCCAGTGGAAAGTCAGGGTGGGCTCAAGGAAAAAAAAAAAGTGAAACTTAAAGAATGAACATTTGCTATTGATTAGGAGAATGTGTCAGATACGTGTGAGGGGAGCAGGGAGGGTGATGGGGTAGTTGCACGATCTATTAATAAGAAACAGTTTAATGCAGGAGATCACTAACGCTTGGCTAATTCTGGAGCCAAAACCCTCACATTCTTAGCTTTCCCCCCAGCCTAGACCCACTCTCCACACACTCAGTGCAGGAACTGGAACATTATTCTTTGAAAGCAAAGCCAGTGTTTAGAAAATCTGAAATTGAGCTAACAGCACAGCATCTAGAAGTCACACAGGATGTTATTTTATACTGTAATGCAGAAATGTCAGTTCATTTGATATCTTTATTTGTTACATGTGGGCTCCAGGAAAGAATGGTATGTACATTTTTGCTTTACAGATACTCTGTTACAGGGTGTTTTCGACTGTTGGGGAAGTTTGAGGTCCATCAAAGAGACAGCATCTCTACTGAGCAGCTAAAAGTTTGGAGCTTGGAGAAAAGCGCATACAGTGATTCCTCCCATCCCTTCCCCTAGAATAACGTATCCTAAAAAAATCTCAGTAGTCCCTCAGGATATCTAAGTGGGTGAAGCACGTTAACTGAGATGGTTATGTGATTTTTGAATATCTTTCTCCTATTCTGTCAGCACGCTCCGTCTCCATTGCATGTACATCAAGATTTAAACACAGTTGTGTCTAAGGACAGAGCTGTGATCTCGGGAGGTAATGACCTTCATGTTTAATTGGCCTGTGCCTTAGTCAAGTGCATCCTGCACACACCAGGATCCACAGTCCTCACGCAGAAGTGTGTTTACTTTCTCTCTTTGTGCTTCATTACCAACCTTATTTGACTGCTTCCAAAATGTCAAATCAGATGGTTAATTGGTGACCTTCAACTAATTGATTAGCTGCTATAGAAGGGAAAATGAAATGTGAAGCTTTAAATCAATGCCACATGCTTTCATGTTCTCAGCAGCCTGCAGTAATGCACCCCTGCTTTGTACAAAATGTATGGAAAGGATAAAAATTAGTTACATTTTGTGTCTGTCCCACAGATAAGCAGAAAACTCTTTTGGATACAACACTATAAAACAAAACAGTCCTTTGCAATTTTCTTGGAATTGTTTCCAAAGGAAAAAAAAAGCTAAAGAGCAGACTTATTTTTCCTGAACAGTGACATTAAAAAAAAAAAAAGAAAACTGGAGTGAGGAAGGACCTTCATTGTGTCGGTAGAGAAATTAGGAAGGCAGGGGCTCTCACCACGCCGGTTCCGTCAAGGCTCTGTCATGGTGTGCTGAGACCGTTCCTGGCGGAGGCTGCCGTGCACACGATCCACCGGAGCACAGAGGAGGCGACTGCTCCTCCTGTCCATTCCCGCTCGGGTACAGGCACCGCAGTCGCTCTGGATCCAGGTAGGATCCCAGCAGCCTGCAGCTATCACGGCCACCAGCTGGTGTTTAAACCCTCGTTACCTTCTACAGAAGATCTTGATAGAACCGAAGTCTTTTTAGATCTTTGTTTCGATCACTTTTTCAGAAAAGTGAAAACAAACAGAAGCATCTTACTGGATGGAGAGAGACTGTATAACTGTGTATATTCCAGGTGACTATACTGGGTTTAAAATATGCACAGCTACTAAGCCAGATTTTATTTTAAGTCTATTCTTTTAGAGAAGAGGGTGCTGTGCTCCCACAGGGCATGCTGGAAAGATCAGGGTAGTTGTTCTGCAGTCAGGGAGACTAGTGTTCACAAGCACAGCATGTGGGCTTAGTCTCCATGGCCATGACCATGTTTCTGCTTATATATAGCAAATTGCCACGTGCAGTGAGGTGGACGTACACTTTCAGCAACAGTACGAGCCACCGCCAAGATACCTTTCTGACAGTGAGTGCTTATTTATCCAATAATCAGAGTAACCCTCGCCTTCACCATTATTTATTTCCTCCTTTACCCATCCATCAAATATATGTGAATGACCTTTATCTGCTGGGCACTGCTCAGGTGAGGGATAGAACATTCATATGTAATGTATTTCAAAATGTTTGTTGTCAGTTGCCGGAATTCACCTCTTTAGAGGGGGCTTTGAAAGCGAATACAAAGGAGAGACTGCTGAAAGAGCAACACTATGTAAATGGTTTTCAAGTTTTAGGTAGCTCATGAGTTCTCAATGCAGCCACTCATGCACACATACATATCATTGTAAAATAGACTTTGTAACTTGCCAGTGGCACATGTCACTATTCCATAAAGGAGCCAAGAGCAGAATTTGGTATGTGGTATGTGGTAGATTTGAATCACCTGTTGCAAGAATGAATTAATACTGGAGTAATTGTAATGCTATAGCAGATCTGTTATTCATAGGATGAGCACCTGTCCCTATCCCTGGGGTAGAACTGGAAAGTGGTATCGCTGGTGCCACTTCCATTTGTATTGATTACCTGCCTGCTTTGCTCTTGAAAATTAAGATCATTTTCTAAGACTGCTGGCTGAATGTTGTGTCTCCCAAGTGCGTGGATGGAAACCTTGTCCCCAGTCCCCAGTGTGATACTGTCTGGGGGTGTGGCCTTGCCAAGACAATTCGGCAGTGAGGGTGGAGCTCTCCGGTAGGGTTAGTGCCCTTATAGGAAGAGGAAAAGGATGTCATTTTCTGTGCATACACACCAAGGAGTGCCGTGGGGGCAGGGCCTGGCCCCTGCCAGGGTGCTCGTGAGCACTCAGCCACATGGGCACCTGATCCCAGGCTTCCTGCCTCCAGTGCTGTGAGCCATAGTGTTTGTTACTTGAGCTCCCTGGCCCAGTTTGACTAAGTGACAAGGTTTCTAAGATTGACAGCTGAATTCATTCAAACCAACGAGATCATCTTGAGGGTGATTTGGGTTTTAAATTGTCCATCTTTCCTGGAAGCCTTTCGGGACACGGTCTCTAGTTGTGTTGACCCCACCGAGGGTGGTAGACAGGAAACAGACGTCTGCGCGCATCACGGAAGCGACGTGGAGGTGGAGAGCGGGGGACTAGGGGGGAGGCATATTTATGGAACCATTTGTCACTAGATGACATGTTTAACTAAAGAATGCTCGTCACAAGAGAACGCAAACACGAAATGACGTGAACTTCTTAGGAATGAATGTACTGTCCAATGCGAGATTGTTTCTGCTGTGCTCATAAATCCAACTCCAGACAAACAAATTTCAAACCCTGTCCCATGAAATTGTGGAGTTGGAGCTATAATTTAGAGAGGGTGGCTGAGATGCAGCGTGCTGGAGGCAGCAGGCTTGCGCGGGGCCCTGGTGCTGACTGTGAAAGTACCTGAGGGAGAGCGAATAAAACTGTCTTCTCTGGTTTGGGGAGTTCTGAGTTGTGTTAAGGAAACGGTGACTAATTTATGGTAGGTATTTGGAAGAAGAGACAGTCTGTCAAAATAAATGTATCTTTCCTCTTTTTTACTTTTTTTCTGAGCGGAAGCAAGCTGTTTTATGGATTTCCTCTGAATCCTTCAAAATAGCGGGAAGAGAAATGTTTCCATCATTCATGGCATGCGTTATCCCTGCAGCCTGGACAGGGCAAACGTCTGCACTTGCAGAGGCAAGGTTGGAGGGCCCTGCCCCAGGCTGGGCGCTGAGCGTGGTGGGTTCCCGCCATGCCACTGCCCTCCTTCCCTGGGCCGGTTCCTGGGGTGGTGGGGACAGAGGCTCAGGTGAGCGCTTGCTGTCCCCTGGGTGTAGACAGGATGTGCGCTTCACATTCTGCAGTCACCTTGCTTCTGACTGTTGCATCTGCCTGAGAGGCCCCCACCTGTCCTCTCCCCTGTCCTCATCACATTGAATCCTGTGCTTTCGTGACGCTTCGGAAGGTAAGTCTAGAAGTTAAGTCTAGAGTTCCAACCCCATCTTCATTTGTCAGTTGGCTGGAGGAGCAGTTATTTGCAGGGACGCGATGGAGACTAAATGCAAAATGCTTGCAGACTCCAGCGAAATGCCTGGTGCGCAGGGACAGTCAGCCGTGAGAGGCGCGGCCCTGTCTTTGTGTGGTGACTGGAGCGACTCTCTCCCGGGATGACGCGCCCTGTATTTTCAATGACCGCCGTGAGTGCCCTGTGATGGTAGATGACCTGCGAAAAGACTGTACCTTGCATTTATTCTATAATCTTAGGGTATATATTTTTTCAAGTGGTTATAAGCTGAGTCAGGTTGAGAAACAATTAAATGTCTCTTATTTTACCCCCAGAGACTACCTGAGGCACACAGCTGGAGAGCCATGACAGATTTTTGATTCTGAGTGAATTTTGAACACTGAAGGGCATGTAGGTCGCTCACCCCCTGCTCTCCCTCCCCACCCCTTGACCAGCAGGTCTCACACACCCTCTCACGCCACCCAAAACAAGTGTGCAGGATACATGTGTGGCTGGTATTTGGCAGATTTAGACCCTTTTGGAAGATAAGGAAGAAAATCATGCTTCATTTCATAGTGATGGTAAATTCAATTTGGAAAGATTTGAAAGTCTTTCTCTTTGGTCTTTAAGATCTTTACAGTTCTGGGCCTCCCCCCCTAATTGCCGTGGGCCCTGGCCCGTCTGGTCCCTTCCTTTATTTCCTGCCAAAGAGCAAAATCAAACCCCGCTGTGATCATCCTTTCGCATTTTTCCAGATAAGCACTGTCTTTTCGGGAATACAGAGAAGGAAGTGGGGGATCAACTTCTGGTTGACCGTCTCAGCTCAGAGTTCCCCTCCTCTGGGGACCTTTCCCTACACCCTGCCTGCCCAGATCTCTGAGGCCTAATTTCTCAGGGTTATCAGCTGTCTGCGGTCCCCCTGCACCCCGGACACCTTGCTCACCTTTCACCTCCATTCTCCTCAGGTCTTGTTTCCCTGCATCTCTGCCTCCCTCCGAGAGGGCTGCTCCAGCGTAACCACCTCTGCAGACTCCAGCTGCCCTTTGAATGGATATGGGAGTCATGCATTGGACTGTTGAGTTCTTGAGGGTTACTATAATCTTAGCTCCATATTGGAAACCTATCTACATGTCCATTTTCACACGTGATCTGTGGTCATGGTTTGGCTCACTCATAATTTTGAAAGAGTTGTTTTTTTGGCTTTTGGTTTTTTTGTTTGTTTGTTTGTTTTTGTTTTTTGGTATTACCTTGATACTTGATATTTTTAAGAGTTACTGGTGTCACTGCTATGGTTTGTAATCCTAAAGTCTTGACCATGAATTCTTTCTGCTTCACACGCCCCTTTAAGCTCCTGATGAAGTTTCCTGCTTGTTCTGTCTTTTCTGATGAATGTTTTCCTGTTGGGTGTGTTTGAATTATTTATTTTTCCTGCAAGGACACATTGTGTTCAGCTAGAGAGTAGCTCTCTACCTGAGTTGTGGTCCAGATAGCTGAGATTTAACTTCCCCTCAGGAATTCGCCTGGTATTTACAATACTAAATTTCTCTCTATTGTTCCTTCGAAGAAAAATTCAGCAAATACAGAAAGGATGTCCTGTAGAATATTATGTGATGTGTTTTTGCTTTAACTCCAACAATTAATTTTTCATGCAATGAAGGTGAGATGATATAAATAAATGAATTCTCATTTTCAACTTCTGTGCTTTAAATTTCTGCTTCATAAGCTTCCCCTTGCAACTACTTTGGAACGTTAAGACTAAGTTTATCTTCAACTCAAAAGAAAGTTCATAAGTAATTACTAATGTGGCACATATCAGTAATAACAGTAAAATATCTTGCTACATGCAGTTAGGACAAGAGGGCAGAAAGTCATTTCACTCAGCAGAATGAAGTTATTTTCTGCGTAAGGAAATCTTCATGACCTAATCTACAAAACAATTTTGGAGGAAACTAAAGCAAAAATTTAGGAAGACTAAGTTCCCTTCTTCAGAAAGTGGGTTGCTGTAGTTTACCCAGATCCCCGGGTGTTTCCTGCGGTGCCCATTGTAGTATTTGCTAGTGTGGCGTGATGGTGCGTAAGAGTTAATTAGTTATTTCTTAACTTCCTGACTTGGCTTTCCAGAGGTGAGTCTGCTCTTAACCTCTCCCTGCGGACTCTGAAAACCCCTGAGGAGATGCAGCAAAGCCAGGACATAGCCAAAGAGTCGTTGTACTCGAGGATTGGAAGGTTGGAAGCTCCTTTCATCAGTCTACTCCTCAAAATTTTTTTCTGAATTTAAGCATAAGACAAATACTTTGATGTTCAGCTTGAATTGCCAAGTGATTTGTTTATTGTCATAATCACCTTTGTGAAATTAAAATACCAGGCCATATAGAAACCCTGCGCAGCCGAGAAGACCTGGGCACTATTTACAGTGCTTGTGTCGTTGATTTCTCAGTGCGTCATCTGCCTCTTTCATCCTGTGAGCTCAGATCATTTGTCCCATTGCCTCATCAGTTCTCCTCTCGGGAGAGATTATTTCAATATGTCACACTTCAGAAAAAAATAACAGGATCCTGGAGAGCTTGAATTTTTTTGCTTTAGTTTCCTCCAAAATTGCTTTGTAGATTAGGTCATGAAGATTTCCTAAAACTAAATCAGACACATTCGATTTTGTATGGTTATAATTTCTTTGTTTTAGATAAGTATTATCTACAGCAAAATGAATGTTTTAAATTATTTTTTGATGTCTTGAAAAATTATGTTCACTGTAACATCAGAAACAATTTTGAGTTCTCCAGCTGATCTCAGAGGTTAGTCCTTGATGTTTTTCCCCATTTTTTTCCTTTTTCCTCCTAAACTTTCCAGTGAGACCAACATCTCTAAACAATTATCAGAGGGAATGTCATGTCTAGTTTGCTTCCAGCATCTTTCTTTAGTCCTGCTATGTATTGATGCTGCACACCTGTGAAAGCAAGAGTGGTAGTAATGTTGATTTTAAACTTTGCAACACATCACGAAAGAATAATTTCAAACATTTTTACTGACTCTTCCAAGATGCTTACATTTGTAGTTACCAAATACAAGCCCAAACCTCTGTATGAAACATAAATCAATCAACAATCCTCTAATACTCATCATTATTACTATGATTATTAAGGTATGACTGGTTCATAATACTATATACATTTCAGGTTTCACACCTTGGTAAGTGCGTGCACCACATCACACTCCACACCACTCCACACACACAACACCATCACCCACACCACACCACATCACACCATACCACCCCACCCCACCAAAGGTCTAGTTACCATTGACTGTCATTCAGCTAACCCCATCCCCTCGCTCCGCCTGCCTCCATCTCTTTCCCCCCTGGTAACCTCCATCTTCTTGCCAGAGTTTGAGCTTTGTTTTTGTTTTGTGTGTTTGTTTTTATACTCCATATGTGAGTGAAATAACACAGGATTTGTCTTTCTTCGTTTGACTTGTTTCATTTAGCATAATCTCCCCCAGTTCCATCCACGTTGTTGCAAGTGGCAGAACTTCCCCATTGGCACACTCAGACGTGTTCCACTGTGTATGAACATCACATCTCTCTTCACCATCGTCCATGCACGGGCCATAGGTACTTTGGTAGCATCCATGCCTTGTCATCATCGTGCATGGTAATGCACGGAACAGGAATCACTCTCACTGAGCCTTGGGGACCACGGCATTTGGTGTGCAGGATTCAGAGTGCAGAATGTTTCCCCAGTATTCCCTCCCATTACCTGACACACAACTGCACATTTTTGGGTCTTAAGGTTCTTGGAGTTTTATTTCAAGACAGATACTCCCTCAGAGCAGAAGCATCCTAAGCCACTGATGAGCTGATGCTCTTGCAGAGAAGAGTTGGTGGCTAGTGGTGAAACAGTGTTTGAGGGGCAGTGTCCAAGGAGATGGTATATTAGATGACTTCTGTTGGCACATCATCAAAGATGTGTGTGGTCTAGCTCACAAATTGGCTTGTAGTTATCTCTGCTCCAAGCCGTCTTTTATGATTCTTCAATGCCAGTGGAAAAAATACAGATGAATTACAATGGATATAAGAAAAGACAAAAACGATAAATGAATTTCTTATTCATAGATGTTGAAAGAAATTAAGGGATCTCAGGTGCCAAGCCACGAGGAAGACAAGATATGATAGCTATCCATCAGGGTTTGTGGGGTAAGACCTACGTCAAAGAAAGATAATGTTATTTTCTCTGCAAGACTTTCTGGTAGGAAATGCTAATTTCCATAACAGATGTGAGATCATGAAAAATATTATTAAGTTTAAGTACAAAGCAATCATGTTTTATTGAACGGAAGAGAATTTAACGCCTGTAGCATGCTGTGCTACGGGCTAGCTACGGGCCAGATTAATGTGTTACGGGCATTAATCTAGGTGTGACACTGGTGTAGAAGAGAGACTGAAAGCCTCACCGACATTGCCCTGTTTGTTAGTGGAGGACACAGACATCAATAGAACACTTCAGTAAAGTTTGTAGAATGATAGAAATTGCTAAATGCTGTGGGAGAAATAAAGTGTGGAGGAAGGTAACCGAGTAATGAGGGCTTTGGAGTGGTCAGGATCAGTTTTAAATAAGGTAGAGTCGAGTGGGAAGATGAGATTTGGACAGAGGCTTGACACTGGGGAGGGAAGGAGCTGCATGGTTGTTGGCGGGACTGGTTGTGGTGGGGGGACCAATGTGTGAGAAGCGTCTGGGCGAGGCTCATCGTAAGGTTCAGCAGTTGCCGTGAAGCTGTGTGGTGGGGTTGTGGAGGAGAGCAGGGGAGACTGAAAACGGGGAGCATACTACGATATATTTTCTGCCAAAATACTCCATTGCAAGTTGGTTGCTTCCTGGGTGATTCAAAAAGTTTAGCTACTGCAGTTTATAAAAATGTGTTTTGCTTTGTAACTGTGAGTAGGTCAACAAAGTGTGAGCTGTAGTACAGTTGGGCTAGACTTCTTTTTTAACGTGTTTCAAGTTCCTCCAGTTTAGAATCTCATTTCGTAAATATGTGAGCTCTTTTCTCTGCGTATGTTGGAAGCGTGTTATTAAAACTGTGTTATTGGCAGGACCACCCTGCACAGCTGTAGCGGTGCAAACAGGGGCCATGGCTGAGGAAAAGGCAGCAGCCCTGTTGCATACATGCCACCAGTGGTGGCAGGGGAGTTAAGTCTCGTGCTATCACGCTATAGCCCCTGCTGCCTGAGTTCGATCCCCGGCCAAGGAGCAGACCCACATGGCACAGCAGACCTGTCCTGTCTCCGCGCTGTTCCTCTCAGCAGTGTATTTCGGTGGATCTGCCTGTTCCGCTCCCCACTCTGTCTCTGGTGAATCCTCTCACCTCCCTGCACCTCTGGCCTGCACCCCAATTCTTGTACACATGAATAAATCGTAAAAAAACAAAAACAAACAAAAAAAAATACATGGTAAGTGGTAACTGCAGACAGTCTCCCTCTAGTGTCCAAGAAGGAAAATACGCAGACTCCCCGTGGAATTGGTTGAGAACAGTGTTCAAGTGAAATCACAGTCAGAGGGGGTGGGGGGATGGGAGGATAGTCCTTTTTGGCTTCACTGCCCAGTTGTGAGGCAGCAGAGGACCAGCTAGGGTTCCGAATTTTTAGTCAGTGAAGAGGACTGATCAGATCCAAGAGCAGTCGCTTGTGAGCTGGTACGTGATTTGAGGTCTGTTCGGACTGTGTGTGTTTGTCACGGGCAGTTGTTATACGTTTGATCGTTTATTTCAAAACATTCATCAATATCATACCCTATGGGTGGATCTGAGGTGTTTGGGAAAATCATAAAAGTGGAAAATCAGAGTCCTCACTCTGGCGAAACCACAAAGTATTTTTGATTTTCTGTCCTGTGCGTGTATTCCCGGCCCTGCCGCTGCTTTTAAGCCATACAGTTGATTTCTTTCTTGGAGGGAATGTGAATGCTCAGAAAATGGCAATCTGTTCAGTGACAGAAGTAAACACCAGACAGTGGGTTTGTGGAAAGGGAATTAGATGTTCCAAAGAAAGGGGTCTTTCTGGAAGTTGAAAATTGATAGGTTTTTCATTTGTGGAATTGCGACCTTGTCCTGACTGTTTTGAAGCAGTTATTGCCCGTCAAGGCCCTGAACACTTGCTCACAGTGTTACCATTTTAAATTGCTTTTTTCTTTCTTAATAACCTTAATATTTACATAAATAAAACAAAAACAGCAATGAGCTATACATACTTGAATGATGTTCGAGCATGTAATTATAGTGTGAAAATACTGGCATCTAATGACAGTGCAAAAGCGCCCCGCGCCCGCCCTTCCTCTTGGCCCTGCGGCCCGGCCGGCATCAGGACTCTGCGCCGCATGCACACGCCCAGCTGTGCACAGGTGCACACATATCAGTGTGCTCTTCTCAGGTACCTACGTCAGCTGGAGATGCTTGCATGTGACACTGCTGTTGTCTGTTGCTCGCTCTCACTCTCACTGTATCTATTACCCTCCATCCCCCCATCCAGTCAGGCTCTCATTTTAACGTGAAGGGGCTCACTGGCTTCCTGGGTTAGATGCCCCCCCTGCCCCCCCCCGTCCATCTGCTGTGGGGAAGCAGGGGGTCTTTGGGTGACTTGACTACCACAACCCTTTGCCCCGCGCCTCTGAAAGTGCAGGTGAGAGGTGGTTCTCAGAGACACTTGGTCTCTGACCAGAGTGGGGCTCTGGACACCCAGGCCAGTGCCTGTGCCCATGAGGTCGATGTCCTCTTCAGAGTTCATTCGGTTATAAACCTGCTTCCCGAGGGTGAGCTCTCACACCACCGATATTATTTTGACCATTTGTGTAGGAGTTACCTTCTCATACGACTGTTTGTCTGACCCCCATTTTGTTGTCCTCTGACTTGAGGATCCGCACCTCCACTATCCATCGCACAGCACAAACGTGCCGCCTGGGATCCAGGGTGCCGAAAGCCTGCAGACTCGGCACTCACCCTCCGAGTGTCATGACTGAATTCCGGTGCCCTGAAAAAAATCAAAACATGCTTGTTCTAGGTGTCCATCCCAGTAACAAATATTCGTGGGCAGTGGATCTGGAGCCAGCTGGTCGCTGCAGGAGAATTGAGAGAGGATGTCGCCTCCTGGGGCCTTCAGGGAAGTGGCAAACCCAGTGCCCTCAGTGCCCTGACAGCGGGATGGGCAGGACTGAGTCAGTGTGCAGGAAGGCACTGTCCCCGGGGCCTCCTGTATGCCTAACTGCAGCTTTCACCTTAAAGCTATTTTTATTATTGTTTTTGTCACTTTGATTTATGGACATTTTCAAACCTATAAAAATAGAAGAGTATAATGGATCCACATGGATCCACTCATGACCAACCAGGTTTCCTTTGCACAACTCAGTCACTCCGTTCCTCAGTCATTTTGAAGCAAATGCTAGACACATATGTTGCAGTATGCCTCTTTAGAAGCAAAGGGCTCTTACATATAATATTGTATTATATATTCTCAGTTTTTTTTTTCTGTTCTTCAGTTACTAGCTGCTATATGAAGAAAATTTCTGTATATTTCATTATCCTGAAGCATGGTGAGAACAGAAAAGACAGAAATACACGTTTATTTTCTTCTCCTTTATATATATTTTCAAAATAATAAGATGAATACTTTGCATCACCCAGCAGTCACCAGAGGTTTTTAAATTCTGTTATGAAAGGATAGATCTTAATCTATTTTTTGAGTTTCCATCTATTGCTGTTATTTTCCTTATATTGCAGTTATTTTCTTGTTTCCTTATTTCCTGATTGATCAGACACATTCATTTGTCCAGAAAAGTAGTCTTTTATCATTTCCTGCCTACTGTTCTGTCAAGATAATATCTGAGGATTTTCTACCTTGGAGTTACAGATTGCCTTTTTTGCAAAGAGCCCTGAATCCTTTTAGTAGGAAGTTAATAGTGATGCTGAGAATTCAAAGTCCATCATAGAGGGTTTGTTTGTACACAGCCTCATGGGTCTTACATTGGTTTCTTCTTTCTCCAACACTAAAAGTCCTGGTCCCCCACACAAATGCAGTTGACAATCCCATAGAAGTGTCAGAATAATAATACCAATCCCATCGCCAGGAATCTTATTCTTGGAAATAGTTCAACAATAATTATTTCATAGTTATGTAAAATATTTATATGTTTGCACAGTCGATGCTATAAAAAATGTCTTGTTCATATCCATGGTCCCCTTCACTGTAATGCTATTCCCATTTCATTTTATAGAGATATTTTCATTCTATTGAGTAATCTTAAATAGTGTTGTATTCTCAGATGCTTTTTCTCTCATGTCTGGAGATCATCATATTTTTCTTCTCCTTTATACTGATAGAGCTTAGTAACTCATTTCCTATGTTTACACCTTCAAATAAACCCCTGTTACTCAGGGGGTTTATATTCCTTCGGCATAACTTGTCACTGCACATAGCCATTACATAATGGCATGTCTCTCTCTTTGAAGACTACTTTGTAGTCAGTTTTATAAGCATCGCATATTTAATTCTCCTTTTAATATGTCATTTCAATATCTGTATCATAGTGATTGTCTAAATCTTGTTTTCTGATACACTTCTAAATAAGTACTTATGTAATTATATTCTCTGACTTATTGTATCTCACAAATCATTTTCTCTGGAATCATAGACCTTATTCAGTTTAGCTGGATTCAAAACCCTTGGTTCACATACTTTTTTTGTTTAAATATCTTAAATATATTACTTGTCTTTTGGTAATTATTGAGAGTGACATTCTCTTTTTGCCTGTTACCCGAAGGATTTTCCCCCCAAGTTCAGTAGTTTAACTGGAATATGTTAGGTGTCATCTATTCTGGGTCAGCGTTCTCCCCTGTATAACTTTATAATGTGCAGCTTCAAGTCTTTTTAGTTTGTTCAGATTATTGTAAAGCATTTTCTTAAATATTTTATTTAGTATTTGATTGCCCCACTGCTTGGGTTTCTTATTTGGAGGAAACTATTATAAGTTTGTTGGATCTTCTTTTCCTATCCTCTATAGTGATCATTTTTCTTGATTTATTTTTAACTGTTCCCTTATTTCTTTTTGTTTTAATATCTTATTTTTCTTATTTTTTTCCTAAAATATTGCATATTGCTCCTTTTGTTCTTTCCAGTTCAATCTTCATTTACGAAATGGTTTTTCTTATTGCCTTTCTTTTCAAGTATTTCTTTTCTTTAAACATATTAGAAGTTGTTCTGTTGGTGGTTTCTGATATTTTATGATTTAATCTTTATTTCCTTTGGCATGTTGTGAAATATTGTTACTATTTTTATGTGTTTACTGGGCAATGCTTTTTGGCTTGCTTATAGTGATAATATTTTAGTCCTTATTCTCTTTTATCCCCATATTAAATTTAAACAGAATTGGGCCACAATGTTTTTGTTGCCCATTTTCATAGCAAATATGTCCTTTTTTTGCTATTAGAAAAATGGTTGGCCAAATGACTTTTCTAGCTTCTTGGTTCTTACACTCCCCCTTGTATTGTGTTTCTGGAGTGACTTTCAAAATGATCTCATGTTTCTGAGACTGGCTTCCTCCCTTTACTCATTTGTAGCCAGACTTTTTCTTTCTTTGTCCCTGTTATTCCTGGTCTGTTCAATTTGGATTCTGTTCCTGTGACTCCTCACTGGGAGACTCTATTCTTTGATTTGGAGCCTGCAGATCACATTCCCCTCTGGTTTCTGCTACTCTGCTCTGACTGGCTGTGTCATCTGCAACAGAACCTAGAGAGGATTGGTGCGGTCTTGTTAAAGAGCCCTGTTATTTTCCCTTAATGTCCTTTTTCACAGGTACTGATATTATGTGGGCCTTCAGCTACTACATTCACCCTGTTGCCTAATTTTACTGCAGATATTGTCTGTCTTCTGGTTTTGTTGTCCTAGTGTCTTCCTTTTGGTTTTGAATAACAGGATCTTTTTTAAAATGCTGTCGTTCTTTCTAGACTCTACCTTCAAATTTTTATCTCTGGTATTTTTGAATAACATTGTGCCCTTTTGTTGGAATTGCTTTGTTAGAAGGTTTATCTCAAGAAGTAGAATACAGGATAAAGTCGGAATAGAATGAGCGAGGAGGGAAGCACCTTATTGCAACTGATTATGAAAGAACCAGGGCATGAACACTGTCAAGGTAGTGGACATTCACAACAACCAAAGGAAGTTAAGTGCTGAGATCCTTAGATTTTGTTTCATGTTTTTCTTTTCTTTTTTTTTTCCCCCTCAGGTAACCAGAGAACGTTTGCGAATAAAATGGTAGTAAATGAGATTAGTTGTTCTTAATTTCCTACTCTTTCTGCACATTCATTGGACCATTTGCAACGTCGTATAATTTCCTTTGTTTGTGAGTGGCTTGTTGGAGATTTTACAGTGGACTTCACAACCACTTGGGCAACCTCCATGTGACCCTGACAAAGAGGGCTCATTGTGTGTAGTTGGGTAAAGGAGAGCTTTTTGATTTTTTTTTGGGGGGGGATGCAATCTTAACTGCAATTTGTAATTTGAGAAGTACTGCAACTCCATCATAGCAAAAGTAGGTGATTTCTTTTGTCAGGTAGCAATCATCCAATAACACTGATACAGGAAACACCTTTAAGCACTTTTCTCTAAAGTAGATCCTTTTGTAAAAGTCTCTAGCACTTCCTCTTTCTTAGCATTGCTCAATGTGCATTACTGCCATCTACTGCATTACCTTGAAACTCTCCTACTCTTCCAGACAAATAATAGCTGTATAATATAATCAATTAAAAAAATTACTAGTAGTTAATAGGAACTATTCTCTGGTCAGAGAATATTATTAGAGTGCAATTTCCATCCCCCATATATGTGGATTTCCTTAGAGGCATTCTTCAGAGTTATTTCCTTAAAGGTATTCTGATATTAATGGGCCATTGAGACAGAGAAGTAGATAACCATGTCTGCTAAGTTTAGAAAATGCTTTACAAATGAGGGACAGAGAGAGTACAAATTAACCCATAATTAGTGGATTTAGGCTGTATCTGTACTCAGCTAAAGAGAATGAAGAGTGTTTGATGGTAATAAGTACAACTTTCTATAAGAACTTGCAAGTGTAGGATTTGTAGTGGGTGACCTAGAATTACGCAGACATAGGAGGATAGCCAGGTAATTCCGTGAATGTATTTGCCCTTTCATGTTAGAAAGAGTACCCGTTTGCACATCACTGCCCCAGTGCTACAGCTAGCGTTAAGTGGAGGGCTGAATTATATTCAAAATTACAGAACAAAAGAATAGTTTCTAAAATTTGAATAATTTTATTAATGCTAAGATCATATGCATACACTTTTTAATAATGAAAAGGCAAATGGACGAAGATGTAAGCTTTCATGTTCTTGTGAATGAAAACACACAGCATGGCGTTGGGGCACAAGGCTCACCCACTTTTAGAATGTGGAAGCAGCTCTTCTGTCGCAAGTCTGCTCCTACGTTCTTCACACTAATAACCAAAATAGCATGTTAGGGATTTCAGAAACACCAACCAGCACAATATGAAACTAAATTTGAGCTGACTTTTACTCAGATTTCTTGATAATTTAAGAACTAGGTGGTCAAAGTGTACATATATTTAAAAATTATTTCATGAGCATTTTTAAGGAAATGAGATACTCCCTCTGTTCCTGCATATTTAGCACTGCCTTGAAGTAATTAAAGGTGCTGTGATTCCAAGTGGCTATTAATTTACTGAGTAAACTAAACAAATCAAATGAACTAAATGTACAAATTAAGTTAGTGACAGAACCACTTGCTGATTGCTAGATCACTATTTTTGCTTGCCGCTCCTTTTCTTTGATCTACAGTGATTTCATTTTGTATCACATACTCCTGTATTTTGTTTCCATCTTTCATTAATGAAGTACTGTTTTTAAAAGTAGAAATAGCCTTATCTTCTTGACAATCAGCATGTTTTCTCTGTTTTCTTTTTTCAGGCCCTGTGGGATCTTAGCAATCACCTCCAGCCTGTCGGCTGGGCTCACCTGTCACTACAGTTCACACACAGGAGGAAGGTAAGGAAACCAATATCACTAACTTGGCTCAGAAGTAAACTGGCAGCAGGAAAATTGGAATGATGCTTTTGTGAATAGATGACATTAATTTAGGAGTGTGGCAGGGCACTATTTGCCTTTTGTACAGAAGTATTACTTTACCCCAAGCATTTTAATGTGTACTGTGTCGATAAATCCATTGTGATGACACAGCGAAAAGTCAGAAGGCGCCCCGTGCAAGCCACAGAGAGAGACCTCAGCTGAAACTCACCTGCAAATGCTGTGACCTTGGACTTCCACCTCCAGAACTGTAAGAAAATACATTTCTATTATTTCTCTTGTTTGCGCCTCCAGCCTGTAGTGTTTTCTTGCAGCAGCCTTAGCAGACCAAGATGCCATCCTTAAAGAACAGTGTATTTTTTGGTTCTCTGTTAAATAATCATTTTGCTGTGTTAGACAGAGCTGCAGTGTGTGAGCTCATGGCTTGTATTCTTGGGCTTATTTGTGATTCTTGGTGGGGCCAAGTAATTTTTCCGGTCTCCTTCGGGGAAATCAGTGTGAGGCCCTGGTGCACTCAGCCAAGGCACCTCTGTTTTCCTCTTCTGGGCTCTGCCTGTCCCGGGTACTTCCCAAACGGTGCCACCACTGAGCACCTGCACTGCAGATGAGGGCCTGCTGTGCACTGGGCTGCTCTGACATGGGTTTATCTTAATATGAGACTTTGGACTGCTTTGATGGCATGACTCGTGAGCCGGGAGTAGGAGATGATGGCGTATAATACAGGGAGAGACCCTAATAAGCCTGGCACGGAGCAAGCATTCGCTAGAGCTTGGTAGTTGTTGTTTTTGTTATTATTACGATTGCCATATATTCCAAGCCTATTATGTATAAAGTTGTTTTGTGGACTGAAATTTGAAATCTCAACTTTTCACACCTCCCTCCAACTGTTTTTTTTATGCATTGTGTCCTGTTCCTAGAACATCAAAAGGTAAGATATACTTTTGTTAAAGATTGATTTTTTTATGCATGTAATAACTGGGGTACAGGCCAGAGGTGCAGGGAGTAAGAAGAGTCACCAGAGACTGAGGGGGGAGCAGAACAGGCAGATATACTGAAATACACTGCTGAGGAGAGCGGCGGGGAGACAGGAGAGGTCTGCTGTGCCATGTGGGTAGCTTTCTGGCCAGGAATTGAACTCGTGCTGCAGAGGCTGTGATGGCTTCATAGTGCCGTGGCTGAACCCCTTGTACCACCACGGAGGACCCAGGTAAGATACACTTTTTACTTTTTATACATTTTACTTTTTAATCTGTGGCACAGTTTTTGTTGTGAAGTTTTGCCATGTTTATCTGTCCTCATTTCAGATGGTTGAGCGGGCGCGCTGCACACGGCCCACTGGCCGCTGTTGTTCAGCTCCCGTTTGTGAGCGTTAATGAGCTGCCGTTCTCTCTCTGGTTGCCTGCTTTAAGTGATCACATTATTTCTGAGTATTAAATCGCCAGATTTTCGATCATTTTCCCACTGGAGTAATGTTTGTTTTGGAAATAATCTGCAGTGGTAACAGGGTAGAAGTCATTCTGTCTTGTGGTTGGCAGGCTAAGTCTCATAGAATATTTTGCCCAACTCACTGTGGCTTCCAAATCTTAGCAGTTCATTGTTAATTAAAACCAACAAGTCAGCCAACAAACACCCCCCCCCCCATAAAAATAACAGCCAAAACGGGCGTTTAAAAAATGCGTGTTGCTGAAGCGCCTTCCTATGAGGTCCTGTCAAAAGCACGGAGGCAGCCCCAGCTTCGCCCTGCTGTAGAGCCCGAGAGCTAAGGGGAGAGGCTGGATGCCGCCAGTCCTGAGGATCTCAAGAGAAAATGAGATTTCTTGCAATGAACTCATTCAAGAAATAAACATATTTTTTAAAAAAGAATTAAACATATTTCTCTTTCATTGCCAAGTATAGTACTGTCTGCAAAGATGACTCTTGAAACAGCTTGCCAGAACTTAGCAGGAGTAAGTAAACCCTAGCAAGGACATGCAGGGTCTAGAACCAGCAGAAATTGTCATCACAGGGAAAGGTTAGGCCTGAAACACTGGGAAATTGATTCCAATTTCTCTTCTGCCTGAGGTCACTTGCGCGCCCGAGAGCGGAGCAGGTTGCCCATCCGCGCGTCCGTGTTACTTGCACGTGTTCTATGCATTGGGTTCAGGCTCGAGGGACAGGAACTGGCCACTGTGCCTCCCTCACGTCGGTGGCCGATGCAAAGAATTTCCGATGGCCAACAAGTCTGATATCCCGGGGGCTCCCTGGAAGGTACTGAGTTGGGACCAGTGAGCCTTTCCTTCTCTCGCTGGCTGGTGCCTTGTCCTCGGCGTCAGGGCAGAAGGGAGGGGGCTGAGCCTTCGGCAGCGGTCAAAGAGCAGATGCCGCTTTCACATCAGGAAACATTTACAGCTCCAGTGCTGACTTACATTTATTACAGGTTGCTTGAAGCGTAACTGCCAGCAGCACACGCTTGCTCCCTGGGCCGAGTGAGCATCATCCAGCTTGCCCGCGCGTACACCAGGGCGTGGGAACTGGCCCAGTGGGAAGCTGGTAAATCTGGGTGCTCTGGAGAGAGGAGACCCACATAAGCGTCTTCCCCAAGGCTGTGGCCATGCAACAAGGCGAAGGCTTTCTGTGTCCATGTGTGCGCACAAGATGATTTGGGGCTCTACATTAACGTCCCCCTACCTCTGCCGTACTCCCATGTTTCTATTTCTAATGGCTTGACTGGGTTTCAGCCACAAAGGCCAGCGTCCCCCTCTCTGCCATACACTAGTAAGTGTGCTTCTGAGGAAAGGAACGGCCGCCAGGGTCGCCTCTAGCCGTGGTGTTCCCACGGGCACATGACTCTAACCAGCTCTAGCGTCCCAGGTGCCACGCTGGGTGAGGCTGAGGTTAGCAGGATTCGCAGCCAAGGGCAGCTCAGCAGAGGGAGGCTCATAGCAGCGACTCCCAACAGGCCGAGGCTGCTGTCCGAGGGGCCAGGCCTGGAGCTGGGCTGCCAGCCCCTCCACACTGAGACTCACCTCGCACCCGCGGGCCCTAATCCTAAGCGATAGGCAGTGAATACATGAGCAATGGCTAAGTGGGTGGTTTAGGGGCGCTTACTAGTGCAGGGACAGATGACGGGGTAAAAATTAGAGGCCACATACAGCTCACCTGGGGGTGAAGTACTGGGAAGGAAACCAGGAGCTGGAATCCGCCGCCCAGGGCAGTGAGGAGCCACAGGTGAAGGCGCTGGGGGCAGCATGGCCAGGAGAAGGGGAGCAGAGGCCATGTTCTTCAGGCACAGGCTTCTCCTGGCTCCTGTAAGTGTTGCTTTCGTGTATTTCCTCCCTAGGCAGTCTGGTCTTCCAGGGATACTGCAAAGCGCGCATCCTGATTCCACACACGTCCTTGCAGTTGCTGCTTTGTGTCGAGGCCCTGGTCCGCGTGCAGGCCCCGCGCCCAGCTCTCATGGCGCAGAGCCGTCCAGAGCACCTGCGGCCTTGAAAGAAGCTGGCTCGGTCGTTCTGGTGGCCTCAGGGGTGTTGTAGCGCAGGTTTCGGGTAGGCGAGTGTGCCAGCCCCACCTGCAGACTTGAGTGTCGGGCACAGTTTGCTTTGGCAGAGGCCAGGGTGTCGCACGAGCCCCAGCGGAGCCCTCTCTCAGGACGCTCAGCTGAGGGGGTCGTCCGCTCTTGAGTGAACACACTGCCCAGCTGCCTGGCACACTCCCTATTGGTCGCACCTGTGACCTAGGTGTTTTGAGTGGAGGTAGGAGGCTGTGGGTACTGAGGGAACAGGTGAGCCTCTCCGGATGGCCTCTTGGTCCAGGCTGTCCTGCAGCCGCTGGGGCCCACCCGCCCTTCCAGTCAGCAGGCTCGTTCTCGTCTGCCCACATGGCTCTAAGATGCTCTTTAAAGTACCAGGTTCAATATGTAAATTGTTAAGCTAGGAGCAAATTCTTACCATTTTCCCCTTTTCTGATTGGCAAATCAAAGTAAAGGCACAAGCTGCCCCTTCTGTAAAGTGTGGCACCGAACCCCAAGTTCCTAAGTAAGAAGGGCGCGTCTGCTTGCCTTCCACAAGTGCCTGGGATGCCGGAATGTTTTGTTTGTCCCCCCACAGCCACTCCCGGGCAGAATTTTAAAAGGCAAAAAAATATTTTTTTTTAAATCTCTTCCTTAGGCAAAGCATGCCAGAGGTTTCCTAAGTTTTCATCTCCCATTGCTCGTGTATTAAAAGCAAACAGAAGAACAGAACACTTTCAGGAAAATGAAAAATTTCATAGCAGACAGACTCACAGATGCGACAGAGAAGTATGCAGGGCTGGAGTCGCCTGGGAGCAGCTCGCTGTACGGTCCCTCTAGTACCCAGCTCTTCGGAGGGAAAAGAGCGGTGTCACCCGTGTCCTTAGCCACGGCCTGGACGGTCCACCCAGATGGGTACAGGTGGGTGCCAGCTCAGGTGTGGAAGCTGAGGAGGCCGGGTGCAGAGGTGCTCCTGGAGCTGTGCCACGCCGCGTCCTTTGCTGCGAGTCCTGGCCTGAGGGGAGGGGGGGAAATGCAACTACTGCTCAACCCCGCAATCCCCCACCCCCACCCCCACCCCGGCTTTGGAACCGTCTAAGCTGACAGGGCAAAGCTTTCCAAGCCCGGCGCCAGCCGGGGACAGCTGGTCTCCAGCAGCATGCCCCTGCTGCTCCAGCCACTGCCGCTGGCGCCCCCAAGCGCCCCGCGCCCGCGTGCCCAAGTCTCCGGCTCTCCGAGCCCCTTCAGACCTTCAGCAGCGAGCCCGCCAGGGGAGCGGCAGGGCTCCCAGGAGAGACCCGGGAGTGGCCGGGGCTAGGCTCGGCGCCTGGGAAGGCAGCACCTCAGAGACCGCCCGCCCAGCACTCGCAGCTGGGGCTGCTCCGCAGAGGCGGCTCCCGGCCGCGGAGCGCAACTTTCAGAGGCGCCCGGGCCGCGCGCTCCCGCCGCAGACGCGGAGACTGCGCCCCGCTGCCTCTGGCCGGAGGGGCGGCGGGGGACTCGAGGTCACCTGGGAGGGAGGACAGGAGGAGGACACCTTTCCCGCTCCTGGCCCTCTCCTCCCGCGCGCCGCGCCGCGCCGTCCAGGCAGTGGCCCAGCGAGCGCACCCCGCCCGCCCGCCCTGTTAAAGTGGGGCTCCCCAGGCTGCCGGAGTCGGGGCTGAGGCTGGGTGCAGGGACCCAGGAAGGGATGCTGGGGTCCCGCGGCAGTGCACCCCCTCCCCACCCACCCCCTCCCCGCTACTTCCACATGTGCCCGCGATCTGTTCCCACAGTTCCGTCCCGCGCCGGAGCGGGCTGGGGAGCGGGGAGCCCGCGCCCTCCTCTGGGGTGAATCCCACTTCCTCGGCGTGGGGAGGCGGGAGGGGCAGGGAGAAGAGGGCGAGCGGGAGGGGGCTCCCCAGAACGGGGAAGGAGACGAGGGGGCGGGAACGCGGGGGACGTTTTCACTCTTTGTCACTCTTGAATTGGGGGCGGAGGGAAAAAACCCACTTGGAGGCTATAAAAAGCCAAGGGGCGGAGGTGAAGCCAGACGAGGAGGGACCCGGCGCCCAGACGCCCAGGGCATCGCTGCCAGCCGAGCGGTGCCCGCGGCCCTGCGCCAGGGCTTCCAGGGCGGCGCGGACCCTCGGCCGGGCGGGGGGCGCCCCGAGCGCGCCTCGGGCTCTCGCGGGGGCTGTGTCCGGCGAGGTGGAGACACGGAGGGCGGAGAAGGAAGGAGAAAAGCCGCCGCCGCCGAGGAAGGGACGAGCGCGGCCGCCTGGTCGGCGCGGCGGACCGCGGGCGCGGAGGTGCGGAGCGCGGGAGGCGCGGCCGGCGGGGCCGGCTCTTCTGGCCGCGGTCACGCCTCCTCAGCCGGGCCTCTGATTGCTTCCAGCCGCTGCGACTTCCTGCCCCGGAGAAGCGGGGCTGCTGCCGGCGCTCGCTGCGGTCTGAGGCTTGGGACTGAATCCTCAGGGTGCCGGGCCGGCCGCGAGCCCCCGCATCCTCAGCGAGAGGCCCCGTTGGGGTCCTCCCCGCCCTCCAGCAGCACCTCTCCGGGCTGCGCCCGACCGCGCGGGAGATGGCTGCGGGGATGCGGAGCAAGGACTCTTCCCGCTGTCTGCTGCTCCTGGCCGCGGTGCTGATGGTGGAGAGCTCCCAGCTCGGCAGCTCGCGGGCCAAGCTCAACTCCATCAAGTCCTCCCTGGGCGGCGAGACGCCTGCCCAGGCCGCCAATCGATCTGCGGGCATATACCAAGGACTGGCTTTCAGCGGCAGTAAGAAGGGCAAAAACCTGGGGCAGGTAGGAAAACACCCCCAAACACTCGCCAGCCCGGAGAGGTAGGGCCCAGCGCGCTTCTCTTGCGCAAGTGCTTGTCTGATTTGCGCTCCTCCACCTTCCCTGCTCCTCAGGTGTGGGGCAGGTGCGGGGCAGGGCGGCTGGGCGGGTGGCCACCCTGGGGGTGGGGAGGTGATGAGTGGATGCTAGTCAGGGAGGGGGCCAGGGTTTTATTCCTGCGGCTGGACCGGTGGGGGAAAGTGACAGTCTCCGCATTTTGCCAAGGCGTCGGGTTGATGATGTAAATGGCTAACACCTAACAGCTGCGGTGTGCCAGGCACTGTTGCAAGCGCTTCACATTTATGTAAACCTCACGACCCAAAGAGCGCCGCCCTGTTCCCCTCATTCTGCAAGCAGAGAAATTGAGGCATTTGCGCAAAGCACACATCGGGGGCGGGGGTAGAGCAGGACTCCAGTCTGGATGGTTTGGGTCCGGGTCTGGGGCTGCAGAATTATCTCTCACCACCTGGCAGAGAAGTTCTTCCCCTTCAGGTTCTCCTCTGCTCATCACTTCCTTCAGGAAAGGAAGGTCAGTCAGAAAGCGTCACAGATGCTCCCTTCCCGTGCCTGTAGAACTGTCTGGACATCACCCGGGAGGAAGCAAAGTGAGGAAATGACAGTGTCTCCGTGCCCGCCTCTTAGCAAAAGGGGCGCTGGAGGCAGATTGGGAGAGGGAACGTTTTGTGCCAGTTACCGTCTCTCTGTCACAAAAACTCACATTCCCTCGCAAACGGCCACACAGACGCGCTCAGGGAGGGAGCGCAGGCACCGCTCCACTGTGGCTAGTGCGCGGTGGCCAGGAGAGGGGGCCCTGTGGGCACCGGCAACCACCACAGCTCCCCCTTCTGATCCCTTGAAGGAAGCCAAGTCAAAGCCGGTTTGCCACCCTACACACTCGAGCTCAGGGCTCAGGGGTGGCCCTGGGAGGCAGGTTGCCATCCCTCAGGCCTCGGGTTCCTGTTCCTCCGGAGGAGCCCAGCCGAGACCTCTGCGCCCCGCTCTCGGCGCCCTTGCAGGCCGAACGGGAAAGGCTGACAGTGCTGCCAGCCTCCTGGCCCACTTGGCCCCCTGCTGCCCTCTCACGGGGAGACTTCTGCTACTGACACTGCTTCCTGGGCTGTGAGATGTCAGCTATTCCAACTAAGCTCTCGACAGTGCAAGTGGGCAGCATTGTCTCCACACTCATAGTGCGCACACACCTAGCCGCTGCGCATACCACACGTGCACACACGCCACACCTGCACGGCCGCGCTCACCCCCTTCCTCTCTCCTGGGAAATAGCCTGGCACTCCCAGTAGAACAGGCTTAACGTTGTCTTTCAGAAATCCCCCACGAGCGGGGCAAGCCAGACCATCAGGGTTTGCTCTGATACTTCTCATTCAAGTTTCGCCTTCTCCCTTGTTGGGGAGAGCGCGGGGTTCTGTTCCGCCCTGGACAGAGGGATGGACTGGACCATCTTTCGAGGCTCCTTTTGATTCTAGTCTACGCGTTTCTGTAACGGGTTTCCTGTTTCTGTCACGACTGGCTCAAAACATCCAAAGTCCCTGAAGTCATCGGTCTGCCAGGACCGGCCCGAGGGGCACACTTGGCACTGACTTAGCCTTTGTGGTTGATGGTGTGTCTGTGCAGGTGGACATACACAAAGCGTGGGTTTACTTTCCTCTCCAAGTACCTGTTCTTAAAGAGGTTACAGCTGTTGGCTTGCCTTCACATTGGAAATGCATTTTACGTAGCATTTACACAGAGTTGAATTTCCTTATTTTGAGTTGAATTTCTTGCGAGCTCTCACTAATTTAATTACCCTGCGGAATTATATATCCTTCTATCGACTTAACCGTAATACCAGATACTTAAAATCTGAGGATGGGTTAGCACGAGACTTTTAACAGTTCCTCAGAGCTAACGTTGCGGTAAAATACAACACATAATGTTTCCCTCCCGTGGAGTCACGGGAGTCACTGGCAAGGGGGAGATTGTCTTCTGCATATTCTGGCTTCTCACTTGGCTAGCGGGGGAGCTCAAATGTGTGCTGTTATAAAGAGAAATCTCTCTCTTCTTTGAAATAGGGAGAATTCTTTAAATGTTTATGGGTTTCTTTATCTTTATTCCACTATTTGAGTGGTTACCAAAAATTCTTGGTTCTCTTTTCAATAATGGGATGGAAATTAGAAAGGCTATTCGAAAGAAAAGAGGTCACTTCCTTTTGTAGAGAAAACTCTGGAATTGAAATGTGGCGGAACTGAATTTTTAACCATCATACTAGAAAAATAGGGTTGATTGAGAAGACTGGAAAGGGTGTCCACTGGTCACCCCGACCCACATGCGATGTCGCCCTGAAGCCAGCCCACGG
Source organism: Talpa occidentalis (assembly GCF_014898055.3). Lineage (NCBI taxonomy): Eukaryota > Metazoa > Chordata > Mammalia > Eulipotyphla > Talpidae > Talpa > Talpa occidentalis. The sequence continues at coordinate 97,995,119 of NW_023601322.1, forward strand.
TCGCTCCCCTTCCCCGTCCTTCATTCCTCTTGAAACAGGCTCCTTCGGCGACAGAGGGACACGAAACCACGGGATGCAATTTCAAGTATCTATATTGGAGATGGGTTTTTTCCTTAAGTGAAAGTTTAGTAATTCCTTATTTTCCTTATTTACTTTCAAGCTAGAAAATTTGTAATGTCACAGCCATTGCAAAAAAATCACTGCAGAAAAAGAATCATGCATTAATCTAAATCTACCACAGTGAAAATGGGACAAAGTAGGCCCAAAGCTTTCTTGATCTGCCTCATTTGCCGATTTCATTTCTTATGGGGGGGACAAAAAGATTCTTATATACGGGAATTCTACTTCGCTGTAGACAAAGTGGGTTATTTGAATTTCAGGGAAGATTTAGAGCCGCAGAGAGAAGAGTGGTCTCAGAGGTGTCACAATCTCCATTTTTCAGCTTGCTTTTGACAACATGGTTTGGGTTAATGATAGAAACTGACTGAGAAAGTTGAACGCGGTAGTGTTCAGGGGCGATAGTGATTTTGTTCAGTTCACATTAATGTTTCCCTCTTAATTAGCATTTGCAGCTATTGCCAGTGGGCCCGAAATAGCATGTGTGTGTTCTAATGCACAGAGAAAAATTAAGTCGCAGACTCATTAACATATTTTTCCAATATACATGTTTTTAATATTTTAAAGACGGTATTCTAGACATAAATTTTCTAAATCAGAATTAATTGTAAACGAAGCCTACAATATCACGTCCATAGATATATTCCAAGTAAGTGAACTGTTACTTGAATTCACCTCTGGAATTCGAAATAATGACTTTCATGAGCCACCTGAAAAAACAGATTTTAAAAAAACCAAGCTATGTATAAACTCAATATCCATGTCTGCAATTTACACTTGTGTATGTGTGTGTGTGAATGAAGATCCTTTCGGCTTGTTTCTTCAATGGCTTTTCTTATTCTTTGCTCCTTGCTTTCTCTTTGTGAGATAAGCAGATGAATTTGAATGCATTGCTGGAGGATTCTGAAATATTTCTGTAAGTTATAAGGACAACAGCAGGTAAGCTTCCTGGTGTGTGTCTCTAAAAAGAAGCTGAAAGTTGTTTCACGTAAATTCTGATTTCATGAGTTTTTTTTTTTTTTTTTTGTAAATATTTTTTTATAGAAGAACTGGGGTGTAGGCCAGAGGTGTGGGAGGGTGAGAGAATACACCGGAGACAGAGCAGGGAAGAGAACAGACAGACGGACCACAAACACTGCTGAGGGGAGCAGCAGGCGAGTCAGGAGAGGTCTGCCGCGCGATGTGGGTATTTCCCTGGCAGGCTAGGAATCGAACCCGCGCTGCAGAGGCTGCGGACAGCTTCACAGCGCTGCCCTCAACCTGTTGCACCACCGGGGAGGCCCCAGATTTCATGCTTTTCTGAGAAAACTTGGACACTTTAAGGACAGTGGCTTGGATGTTGTGATACTGTGAAGAAGGAATGCTTGGCATAGGTGGAAGCGGAAGCTGAGGCAGTCAGTTTACTGCTTTTTCTGTAATAAATATGAGTCTCTGTACGCACAGACTCGTGCGAGCGCTCCTGGAATCAACTAGAAACCCAGTTTCCTGGATGCGATCGCTCCACTTTCTGAGATGATTCCTGACCTTTTTTGATGCCCTCCGGCTTTCCCCTGTTAGGGAGCACATCCCTGCCATTTCCTCTGGACAGCAGCTGTCAGCACACATCACTGGGAGAGCGAGTCATTTTTAAAACTGAGAGTTCCAAAATACAAAGGTTTAGAAACAGTTGACACAGAGGTTCCTTCTTTTTCACTGTGAATAACGGAGAATTCGTAGTTGATCGGAGTGGACGGTCACCTGGGGAATAGTAAGAAAAGTGTTGTCATGATAATCTGAGGATGAGCCTCCATCATGTTGATTCTGTGCAAGAGGAGCGTGAGCAAGGACAGGTTACACCTAAACTCGCTCCAGCTGTGGCTCTGACCCTACGTAGCCTCTTTTGTAGCATTCCCCACCCATACAAACTCCTTCCCAGGACGTTTCAAATGTTAGCGTTTAAAGTGGATAAAGCAGAGTGAGTGGAGGGTAAGTGGGCTGTTCCGTCGAGGGGGAGTGAGTGCAGTGGCGGCCGCTGCTTTCCCGGCACAGTCGTCCCACGTGTGCCCGAGGACGGTGTGTTCGTGACACGGGACTGCTGTGACGGTCAGCGTATTGGCCATTTCACACCCATCTCTCTGGCCGCTCACGCTTTGGCTTGATAGAACATCAGAATTAGAATCTTACTTCTGTCTGGTTCCCTGGCGACCCTTTAAAGTCATTTTACTTGATTAGACCTGTGGTCATTTTCAGTCATTTATAAAAAGCAGATAAAGCTGCTCCTAATTATTTCTTTGATCACTGAAAAGATCTCTGCAGTATGTGTCTGTGTGTGCCTTCTACTGAGTCATTTATTAAAAAAAAAAATCTGAAACAGTGCCCAAAAGGACACACAATTAATAACAATAGATTATTACATTATGTGGGGCTGCTTTAAGAGTGCAGAGGAAGACTCGATATGAAATGTGGAGAGACAACGGGCATTACTAGCCTAGGGAAGAAAAAGTTAACTTTCCTTGCCGGTTCAGTCTTGCTGGGCCTAGAGAACAAAGACATATTATTCTCTAACTTTGAGGTTTCTTTAAGACAAAAATAAGCCATTCTCCCAAATAAAGACAACTGATAACTGATGTCGGGTAGGTTTTGGGGGTTTTTTGGTTTGTTTTGGTTTGTTTTGATGAGAGCATCTGTCCATAGAAAGGCCACCATCTAAATGTTTTACCAAGTGCCTTCCCAGAGAGTCTCCATGCTAACAGTTTTGGGTCCTTTCCCTTTTTTTTGGGTGCAAGTCCAGGTGGGAAGCCACAAATTACACCAGCATCTGGTCGTTTGTCCTAAGGAGAGCTCAGCCCACACGTCTTCGTTTTTGTGATGGTAAAATGAATCCGAAACCTTAAAGGCAGAGGCGTTTCCACATCCTATCTAAATTGTTGTATTTGAACTCATTAATTAGTTTATGTAACATTTAAAAAGAAGATCGTTATTCCTAATACAGATTCTATAAGCATTGAACTTATATGGACAGATTATATTGTGGGATTTTAATACGAGTTTAGATCTATTTGTGTATTCCAAATTATAAATGTAGAAATAAAATCAAGAGCACAAAAGTATTAAATTGAAAGTTAATTATTTCTCTTCCATAGTCAAATAAAAAGGATGACTATATATCAGAGGTACTTTTACTTGTATTGCTTAAATACATACAGCCTAATTACATAGGTTGACTCAATTTCTATTATAATTGGGTATACAGAATAGCTTCAATGTAAATAGTTTGTAATTATACATTTTAACTGTCTCACACTAACATGAAGGAATTATGAGGATCAGAAAACCAAAATGGCAAATCACCATAAAGCACCACAATTGGGGGGGGGGGTGGTTCTGAAAGTGGTGAATCCATCCAAACAGTTCCCAGGAGAAATCAGCTCTCCATCTGAGGCATTTTCGTAGGGCCAAGGAGTGGTCTTTCTTCTGGAACAGAAAGAAGTGAGGATGGTCAGACGCTGTTTCCTTGACCTGCCTGCAGGCAGCTGCAGCAGAGGGACTGGGCGTGCGGGTGCCCTGGGCCAGACTGCGCCACGTGCTTCCTCCGCTTGAAGGAAATCTTCTGACCCTCTTGGCAGCCCTCTGAAGCAGGTCTCATCATCACCCTAATTTGTACAAGTGGTGATGTCTCTTATAAAAGCTAAGACAATAACTTGCCTGAGACAGAGAGGTTAAGCAGTTTGTACAGAGTCACACAGCAGCAGGAATTGGAGAGTGCAGCAGACACATCCAAGCCAGGGGAGGCGGGAGTCTGCCTGCTCACTGCAGGATGCGGAGGTGGGTGCGGACTGAGGAGGGGCCAGGGGATGTTCTTTGACTCTTCCCTCATGTTCTCTGATATCGTCAGTTACTCTAGGCCCTGAACACAACACAACCTGCCCCCCTGCTCCTGCCACCTGCACCTCTGAGCCACCCAAAGTATGCAAGGAAGTCATGGACGCAAATAGTCTTGTTATCATCTCTGGCTCAGCACACCTTCCTGCCAGGCGAGGAAAATGCACACACGCACGCACACCCTTTCCTTCCCATTAGATTACAGTGTTGTCCACCTAAAAGGGATGTGTGCTCTTGGGTGAATCCTGTTCATGCTCCTCTTCCCCTGGCACCCTGCCAGCCTGGCCCCGTCTCTCTGCATCTGAGGGCCACCAGTGTCTACTGATGGAAGCGGGAGACAGAGGCCCTCCCTCCTGGGCCTTGCCACCCCGTCTGTATGGAGGTTGGGCTGGTGGTGTGGGGAGGTATGTGTGAGTGTACAGCAGCTCTCGCTCTTGCTTGTTCCGTGCTCCAGGCCCCTTCTGCCTCTCAGGGACCAGATGACCTGGAGCAGCAGCTGAAAGGTCCTAGATCCCTGCTTGCCACGGAAGCGATTGTCTTTGGAACACTTAAAATCTTGGTTGTTTTTCTTCTTTTGATCTGTAAACTGGGATAAGTGTATTGACAACAGCCCAAATAGTCCTCATGCTTACCTTTCTGGGCGACAGGGAAGCACATCAGACGGCAGGTAGGCAGCAGCCGGGTCCCACATGAGAAGCAAGGTCAGTGCCCCTGCACATACTCAAAGCCGCCGCTGAGCCTCCCTGCCACCTTGGGCCCTGTAGTAAATGGGCATGGAGTGGCTGAGGGAAACGAGTGACCCCAGCTACAGCAAGGCCAGAAACCGCAAACCAAAACCAGCCGTGTAAAATGAGCACACGCAGACGCGCTGTCACTTCTCTTGAAATGGATGTTAGCATCGAGGGACCACAGGTCATTGCCATCCTGCCGAAACAGCATGCAATTGAGCAATGGGTGAAGCTGCGCAGAGGAGGGGTGCCCCGACATTGACAGCGCCGGGAGTGGCGTCCTAACAGCCATGGCAACATCAGCTGTTTAACCGCAGGAACCAAAATCACCGGGCACGTGCCCGGCTGCTGTCAGCCGCGTTAACTTGATATTCTGCAAAGTGAGAGAGCCCCGTGGAAGCAGGCTGGCAGCGGCATGGGGCTGGCTCTGACAGGCAGCTGTCCCCTGGGAGGATCAGAAATCAGGGCTCGCCTGCCCCCTTCCTGAAACACACTCACACACATCTCCATGTCGAGAATGAAATCTTTTCATGTCTGACTTTGCGCGTCAGGGTTCAGGCGGCTGAGGCTGCGCTTGCTCCGGCTGTTGGCCGAGCAGCCGCTGAGGCTCAGGCCTGGCATTGAGGCTGACGGCCGGGCTGCTTGTGCCCATCGCGTCCCCCTTGAAAGGAAACGTTCATCCTGCTCAGGACAGCCACCGCTCGCGTCTCTTCAGCCCTGCTGACCTGAATGCTCCTGGTCGAAAGGGCCTCCAGTTTCTCCCTGTGGGACGCTCGCTTGTTGCTCAAGCAGCAGCCGTCCGATTAGAGTGTGTGTCTGTTGTGTACGCTCACAACACATTGCCTTTTAGGATGTGTTCCCAGCCGGTTTAAACAATAGGGAATTGTTTGTATAATGTGAGCTAGGTACTAAAAAGTAAAGTTGCTTTGCTCTTTTAGAAATGAGCATTTGTTGATCTTTCCTGTGGAAAGTCACCTTAACATTTTCTTTCAATTGGAAAGAGTCTTAAATGTTTGAATACTTAATAACTGATTAAATATTCCATTTAATAACTGACGGATGTGGTTATCCTTCCAGATGTGGAGCTTTAGAGAGAACCAAGAGAAACTTTCTCGTGTAAGTTTCAGGAACGTGTAGGGCAGATTGAGGCCAAGTCAGAGCTGGAGAAGGAGCATCCATGGGGTTCACTGCATTTCATCTGTTCGTTTCACACAGGACCTCTGCAATACCGCAGAGTGCTTTGGGGGGTAGGAGGACTTCCACCCGAGTTGAGCCTCTGCTTGTGCCAGAAACCACCAGTTTCTGTCAAATCTCTAATAGTGGTGCACCCGAAACAAATTCAGTTGATGACAAAGCTGGTGGGAAAGACAAACAAACAAATTCGTATAGGAAGGTGCTGGAGAGACACGGAATAGAGAGCTCCTTCATCGTGTCTGTCCAGACGTGTTACCGAGGAACACGTTGTCACGGTGACAACAGTGTCCTGGGATTTAAAGGCGATTAAGGAGAGACGCGTATTGTGCTCGCTCACCTTTTTGGCCCGATACTTCCTGATATGATTGGCAGGAACTGGGCTGGGGTCTCCCAGGAGGGGCGGGAGCACACGAGAAGGGGAGAGAATAATGTCAGGCGGTTGGGAATGTGGGCACGGACCTGCGTCCAGCCTCATCCAGGACAGCGGCCAACGGCTAACGGCAGCTAGAAAAGTCTTCTGATGGAGGAACGTATTTCACACTGTGATCCAGCACACACACACATGTACACAAACACACACACACACACACACACACACCCAAAAAGTTTCAGAATACTCTCAAGACACATGATGCAGTCAAACCTTTTTTTGTTCTGTTCTGCTCTGTTACTCTCTTGTTCTTCTCTCTTTCCTCTCTCCATCGGGACTCGTTGAATCAAATTATCTAGATTTGTGGTTGGGAGACCCCGGAGGGTTAGCCCACAGCCGAACCCAGCAGGTTCCCCAGGGCAACGCTCAGGAGTGAGAGGTCGCCCCACTGAGGTCGGGGAGCCACAGTCCAGATGGCTATTCCTCTCCGTGGAGAACAGCATCAGCGCCTTCCACCCCTCCTACCTCCCCTCCTGCAGCCACAGGTCAGCGCTGGCCTGGGCCCTGGGCTCACACTTAACCCTTGTTTGTTCCCCTCAATTTACCCTGGGGGGAGAGGGGAGCGGCTCTGCTGGGCTCGAGTGTTGCCACGTCACCCGTGCTTCCCTGGGATCTTACACGAGTTTTGCTGTTTCTGGGTCTACGCTGTGTGCCCACCGTGCCTTACTCTGAGACTGTGCTAGGGGAGGCCCCACGTGGGATGGAGGGGAGCTGGCAAGGCTCTGATGCGGAGTCAGACCCGGCAGCACAGAGTCAAGCAGGCTGAGCCTTGGGGAATGCAGCTAGCACCTGGGGCCATACTGCCTCTTCTGCAGAAGGAGATAGAGTGGCAGCGCCTCTTTGCAAAATACAGCATGTTGTTTATTTACATTAGCATTACAGACTGTTTCATGGAAAACAAAATTAAGACCTTTGCACCCTGAGTTTACGAAGGACCAACATGCGTTAGACACAAGCCTTGAGTGTGACGATTCTGAAATCATAAATTCAGATTCTAACCTCGATAAATGGTCTTTCTTTATAGGCAGAGAGATTGAATGTGGAAGTATTTTTTGTTTTGGTCTGTTTGTTTTGATTGTCTAAATTACTTTTTTTAAGATTTATTTATGCATGCAAGAGCTGGGGTACAGGCCAGAGGTGTGGGGGGTGAGAGAGCATTCACCAGGGACAGAGTGGGGAGCAGAACAGGCAGACTGACTGAAATACACTGCTGAGGGGAGCAATAGGTGAGACAGGAGAGGTCTGCTGTGCCATGTGGGTAGCTCCCTGGCCAGCTCTCTGTGCTGCAGAGGCTGCTGACAGCTTCATAGTGCTGAGACTTAACCCCTTGTGCCACTAGGGAGGCCCTGTCTGAATTTCTTAAGGAATTTCAATACCGGTAATAATTGGCCACGTTTCTGATTACAACTTCATCTTTAAAGTTTCTCACTGGCTGCAGCCCCACACCCACCTGGATTCGGCCGTGCAGCCATGGCACCCGATGGGCACTACGTGGGCCTGAAACTGCTCGGGAAGGTGTAAAAGGAGCTCCAGTGCAGAAGTTGGCGGCATTTCTAAAGCTCTAAAACTGAAACTTGAGGGTCCTATTTAGGGTGCCTCACAGGTTATGGGGATCAGAACAGCCAGGTTCGGGGAAACGGCCAGTGGTAAATAAAGTCAGGTCGTGTGGGTGAGACACTTGCGGACTGTGACGGAAGCCCTTCCAAAGGAAGGTGGGCGTATCCCAGCTGCCGAGAACATGTCCCTGGCCTGCTGGGCAGGCATTTCCTGGTGGACAGTGTGCAAGCCGGTCACGTGTGCAGGAGCCTCCCGGCCATCTGTCCGGGCTAGGGACGGCCCTGCTTTCCATCCTTCTCCTAAGTGTTTGTCCTCCAATTTATCAGCTCCCACTTCGGCCTGAATAGCGATCCCTTTCGCTGCTTTACTGTCACCCCTTGGTCACTGCTCCGAGTTAGCCCCAGGGACTAGTACAGTGTCGTGTAGTTGAGCGCGTGTCCCAAGGAGCTGCCCGCTCCCTCCACAGTGTCCTTTGGTCAGGCGCTTGTCTGCCCCGGCTGCATCCCCAGGGCGCGGAGTCTCAGCTCCTCAGCGGGGCTCAGTGTCATCCACTGTCCTCCTTCGCTCTCTACTTCATTTCTGGGGCCACCTGAGTGCCAGGCAGTGGCGGAGTGGGCCTTTAAAGCCAGGGCGCCTTCCCTCCTGGAGGTTGTCAGCTGGGTCGCCGCACTGGGCTGGGTCGCTGTGCTGGGCTGCTGCCTCGGAGAAGCAACCCGAGACTTTTTCATGGACCCGTTGCAAGACTCAGATGTGAGTCCATCTTTAGGCCCGCCAGCTTGTTCCCTGCGTGCTCACTGCTCGGGTGGCTGGCTGGCTACTGTGGGCACAGGAAGCCCACGGGTCAGATCCCGCTGCAGACATCCCCGGCGACAAGCACCGCGCCCCAGGGGTCACGCTGGGACTTGGAGGCTGAGGGAGGCCCCGGTTGTCCCGTGCATGCTGGAGCTGGGCCACTCGGCGCTTCCTTTTCTGTGAAGCAGCCCCAGGAGCCGAGATTGCATGTGTCTCTCCATTATCTTCACCCTCATTGTGTGAAGAATGGGACGTTCCGTCCATGCTGATGTGAATACCACACAGCTGGCCACCGCGCCTGTGTAAAACCCACCCTCATTACTGAGAACAGAAGCGGTCGTTTTGGTCACTCTTCGGGGATTGACTCTGGCTCATTCAGTGGACAGTCAGCTGACCTGGGAGAGCAAGGCTGTCTCGATTAACAGTCAAGAAAGGTCTGGAATGTCCCGTACATGCTCAGCATCAGGATGTTAATGGTGTAAAGAGGTGGATCTACCTTTTCTGGTCCCTATACTTTGGAAGGAATTGTTGTCCTCTTCAGCACTGTCCCTTCGCCCCCTGAGCAATTCTGGTCCTAACTTCCTCCTTTACAAAGCATTGAAAGAAAAAAACAATTTGTGGAATAGGCAGGCTGACAACAGTGAGACGTGGGCAGGTGGGACTGCGTGGCCTCCGTGGCCCGGTGGCGGGACATGTAGGTCGCGGACCAGACCTTCCCCAGGTAGGACGGAGAGCAGCCTGGCACTGAATTAGTCAAAGAAAGGAATCTGATAAAGATGCATGTGTAGAATCAGGTCCAGATTTTTTTCAGCAAACATTTTTCCAAATTAGTTACTTTGATATTGTCATGGAGACCAATCTTTTGAAACTAACTTTGTAAGTATTTTACCTGTTTATTTGGCCATAAGCGAGTGTCCAAAACAGTGTTATCCATCCTGATGAAGAGACAACATTCAAAGTACGTGTTTTTGTGTTCTCTCTGCAAACCCAGTACCCCCTGGAGTTGAGGCTGTCAAAGAAATGTGGTATAGTTCCTTCAGATAGTCTGGGAATTTCTAAGAGACATTTTGAGTCCTGGCAGCAGCACTGCAGGTATAATGAAGTTTTCAAGGTGGCTCTAAGGTGGAAACCTTTAGTTGGGTTTATAGATTTACCATTTTGAAAAAAATCGCGTCTTTTGCATTAGAAGAACCTGTTTGGAATTATGTGACATGGTTGCGGTCTCAGAGCCGCGGTGTCCAGACAGCAGCTTACGAGGGAGATCCAGCAGGCGTTCCCCACCCCAAGCCCACTCTTTTCCTGAAAGCAGAGGCAGGAACGAGTTTTATCCAGGCCATTCCCTAGAGTCCAGGCTGATGACACTCGTGGTGCCACGTGCCACTTGTTGGCTAAAATGCAGGCAGCCAGTCCAGGAATTCTATATTGAATGCAAACATATCCCATTAAAATTTCAGACAAAGGGCTAAACTACTTAACTCAGTAAAAATGCTTTTGCAATTGTTGAAATTAATACAATGCTTCCAAAATGTTCTTTGGAAATCCCTGTAGATTTCCCTGCTCTCTGGTTCGCCTACTCCTATCTTCCCAACACTCTTCTGAAGGAAAAGGCTTTTTAACAAAATGAATCTTCAAGTGACACTGGCAACAGGGCCTGGCCACACCAGCTGCAATGCATCGTGACTGGGTCTCAGCCTCTGCCGGTTCTCATCCAGAGTGCAGTGACCTGCACCCAGGTCCCGGGCACGGCCATCCCCGCCGCTGGGCAAAATTGGACTGTATGTGCTGGGAGTTTTCTTGGTGGAAAACACAAGCTTTCAGCACAAAGAGAACTATGTTTGATGGCCTGGCACTTAAAAAATTAAGTGGGACCAAAAACTAGAATTCTCGTTCTTAGCAGACCTCAATAAACAGTGTAGCCCAACCTCACCAGTGATTGTTTTTTTTAAAAAAGTCCACTTCTGGAGAAAGTTAGAGCCTCACTGGAGAGAATGTTCTGATGGTAGGGCCAAGATTTCTGAATTTTCAAGGGCTATTTAAAGTATCTTAGGGATTCAAGGCACAGGGGCAGAGCGGGGACCAATTCTTGATTTCAAATCCATGCTGCCGGATTTGAGAATGGATGCTCAATGAGGAGCCAGTGGCAAGCACCGCGAGATTCCACCTAACGGTTGAAGGGGTGGTCGCCTAGGGTGCCCGGGAGGGAAAACACGAGGCGACCGATGGAGCCTTGTGACTCGGTCTCAACCCCAAGAGGGTCAGGAGGCCAGCCCCCAGATCATGGCCATCGCTGATCGCTGGAGGAAGCCTAGTGCGAGGCCCCGCACACCCCGCCCGTGAACTTTCTGTGATCTCTCTCAATCTTCTCAATACCCACACGCGGCGCTCTCAGGTGGTATCTGAGGGAGGGAGGCAGGCACGAAAGGACAAGCCGGGCTACCTTGGGTCCCCATGGCTCAGCTTCCAGCTCACGACTGGCTGATGACATTTTAATACTTAGGGTCTGAGCTGAAGAGCTAAGTGGGGAGATCACAGATGATGTTGTTTTTTCTTTCATTTGTAAAAGTGAGTTGAAATTGTTTTCCTCATACCGGTGTTTTACTTTGGTTGGTTATAGAGATCAGACAGCTTTATAGAACTGTACCTGCACGTTCTAGAAACATTATCAAAGTCCTTGCCTCTCATCTTTGAAGAAACAGTTGGTTGCCATAGCCTTCAAGGGGAGTAGACTATAAATACCCATTGCAGGAAAAATGAACATATAAAATATCTGACCATTACTCATGGTTACTAAAAGAGGGCAGACTGCTAAGCAGGACTCGAGGAGAGTCTGTGGGAAATGCACCTCCGGCCCCCAAATAACAGAGAAGTGAGTGTTAGTTTATGTATTTCCAGATGTTGGTTTTAGTGGGGGCAAAAAAGGCAATTCCTGCTTGTTGTCCAGCAGATTCAGGATTGCCCTGTTTGCTGGGACCGGGCTTCCACCCACGACCAGCAGTCAAGGTGGGGCGAAGCCGCTCACGGAGCGCAGCAGAACGGAGGAGCAGGCCGCCTCGGCTGGTCTGAGCGCTGCACACCCACAGCAGGGCCACAGAGCATCTCTGGAATGTCCACATGCTCAACACCTGGAATTTTCTGGGAGCTCTAGTCATACTTCATCAGTTACCAGCATGAAAAGCCAAATGCCAAACTGAGGGGGAACTTCTGAGGCAATTCTTCTGGAGTGGGCAATCGGCCCTACTTGTCATCTCTCAGACATAAGCCTTTAATCCCCTCTTCCTAAAATTGTTTATTTTAAAATGTGAGAACGGCTAAGGATGTCACAGTCGAGCTGTGAGCTTTCTCTTTAAAGAATCCCATCCTTCAAACCCATATTCAGCAAACGAACTGGCACAGCATGTGCGGCCCAGCTGTGCCCCGCCGCCCCGGCCAACCTGCCGGTCCAGCCCCCAGGTGTCCGGCCTGGACCTTCCTGGAACCCCAACACTGCCCTGGCCTCCACTGGGAAGTTGGACTCTTCCCGAGACCACAGGTACAGGCTGACGTAAGGGCGCCCCCAAGGGGCTAACAGCCCCCTCGCACCTCGCTGGGACAGGGCCTGGGGCTTGCCCAGCAGTCCAGGCCAACACTGTGGTTTTGGTTTCCCCTTTCATGCTGCGTTGCCATTCACGCCTCCATCCTGCTCCTCTCCGACTTCGGGTGCTTCTCCGAAGGGGGGGGAAGCAGCTCTGAGGGAAGCCGGCCGCCACAGACACGAAGCCGAGACGGTGCTAAGGGGGTGCCGGCTCCAGGAAGCGGGGCAGCAGCCACATGTCAGGGCGTCTCAAGGGCTTCAACCAGGGAAACTAGACAGGCTCATGGAAGTCTTCACGGCATTGGACAAAAACTGTGAAAGTAAAAGGAAATTTCAGAAATGTAGGCAACAGAGGGGAAACTTAGCGGCTGTTCCTTCTGCATAATCTTTTACATAATCATTTCAGTCTCCCCAGAAATATTTCTCAGTGCAGAGCCCAGATGTTTTGAAGGTTTTTTTTTTTTTTTAAAGAAAGCAATATTTAAGAACTCTCCCATTCCTTTCCATCTTAGTAACAGCTGCCTCTGACAGGGGCTCATGCCGAGGCAGGGAAGGCAGTCCTGGCGGAAATAATGAGAGAAGTAGATGGCGTCACAATTGGAGCCTGAGATTGTGCTTTCCCTTGTGTAAAAAAGAAAAACTGTGCCACCAAACGCCCGCCGCCGCCCCAGTACGCCCCCGCAATACCCACAGTCACTTCTCCGGTGACCTCAGTTTGGTTATCAGTGTCCTCCACCTTGTTTTTATTTTGCGCCATCGGCTTATCTGTTTGGCTCCCTTATATTCCCTATAATGTGCGATCATCTGATATTTGTCCTTGCCTTTCGAACTCCCATAACCCCCTGGGTTCCTTCCATTTTGCTGAAAGGGCAGAATTTCATCTTGGGGTTCCCTTGTGGGAAAGACCACGTCTCCTGTAGCCGGTCCTGCCGCTGCGCGGGCGGCTCAGCTGTCCTGGATGTCCTTCAGGTCGGTGCCCAGAGCGCGTTTGCACGATCCTATCGTATTACTATTTCCAGTTTTTTAAAAAGGGTCCAGACTGCTTTCCAGGGTGGCTGCAGAGCCCGCGGCACTGCTTCCTCTCGCGGGCGAGCTTCTTGGATGGAGGCCGCCCGGCTGGGGTGAGGTGGGGCCACGTTGTGGCTTGAGTTGTCTCTCCTGGTAGAAGGGATGGCGAGCTGGACTGTGTTCCTGCCCTGTCTTTGATGTTCTCTTTCACGATCACAGTGTCAAAATTGTTTATTAAAATGTACTCCTCGTCACTCAAGCACACCATAAAAGCTCGAGCAGCGGTGCCTTGAGAGACGCAGACGCGTGATAAGCTAAAGAGGGAACGGACAGTGTCTCACCCAGAAGTGATTTTATCCCACTGCATGGAGACACTTCAGCCAGTGCTATTCATCTAAATGGAGTAATACAACGTGGAAGAGGGGTTCTGCTTTTCAAAAAGGGCAGGTTCGTTCCGTGGAAAGACTTTGATACTGATTTTGGACTTCATTGCACAGCAGGTTATAAATTACTATCTTGGGAAAATAGATATACCCAGGAAACCGCACAGGTTCACTCAGAATATATGGCGATGAGAAAAGTAATTCTTTGCCGAATGGCCTGGTATCAGTGCCATGTCTGTCCTGGTCCCCTGTAATCACTCCCTTTGTGCTGCAGTGGTCTCGTGGCTTCACACACCACTCTGGCCGCCGGCGCCCCATCTCTGTGCCTAGCCAACGCGCTCGCTTTAGCTCAATGATGTACCCAAGTGCCTACCTAACATTTCTACTAATCGGTAGTTCTGACTGACTGACCATCTCAAAACCTCATCCTCTCCAGCTCCACATTCTAATTGCTCAACCAGGAAAGTCTTGAGTCCATCTGAGGCCTCTTTCTCTCTCACTCTCACGTTCAGCCCCTGAGCAAGGCACCTCACTTCAATCTTCAGACTGTAGAGATCAAGAAAGCCATGTCGGTAATGTGTGACTTAGCGGTAGCTCACAGACAATGCCTCAGGAGTCAGCGCGGAGCTGAGCACTCGAGGAAATCATGCTGCACCAACGTGGGGAACACAGCTTTGGAGCCTAGGGGGGGTGTTATCTGTGTACACCCAGAACAGTACGAATCTGGGCATTCTGGGAGCAGGGCCATCATCGAGGCTGCTGCTGAGGGCAGGAAAGTTGCTGAAGTGGCATATATTAAACACGCCCCATGAAGCAGAAACACTTGGTGAATCCTGTTCTTTGTTAGTAACACTGGGATTCCTCAAGTATTTTGTAAGTGACTAGACAACATCAAAATCCATATTCTAGCCATGTTTTCTTGACACTTTCCAAATGTCTTTAAGGTCTCCTCTCTGTCACTGTGCACACACAGCCAGCAGGAGAGGCTGAGCGGACAAGAAGGACCTGTTAGATCAGACGTGCTGCTCTCTCGCAGTCTAGTGCTGAGACAGAGCTTGGCTCCCCGGCTGAGGCTTCAGACGTTCTGAGATGGTTATTACACCATTTATCATCACCCTCCCTTTTAGCATGAGTATGAAATTTCTCCCCTTTAATGTTCACTCATATCACCAGTATAATTTATCAGGCTGCACACAGACATCTGGCGAAGACTGCATTTTAGTTTAGCAGCTAGAAGTGTGTTCCAAATTGTACCTTACTCTCTAATCCCACTTGCAGGAGGTAGTAATTATCTCTCAAGAGAAATGGAAAACACAAAACTATATTAATTGACACTGTAGTATTGAAACGTCAACCAGTAAAACAGACTAGCCTAATATAGACTGAGACATACATCATTAAGCGGGGGAGAGGAGATCTAAAAAGTAATGCTGGAAAAATCAAATGTCCACATGGAAATGCTGATACTGTACTATCACCTGGCCACAAAGGAGAATTTGAATGGATAGTGTATAAAAAGGGGGAAATACATACATACATACATACATACATACATACACACACACACAAACATATATGTAATGTATTTTATTTATATATACATATATATAAAAGAGAACACAGTGACTATTTTTCAGGCCTTGGGTAAGAATGTGTTTTCGAAGCAAGGCACTAACCAAGCAGGAAAAGAATGACATTAAAAGGAAGAGTGCTGCTCTGCTGCTGGCACCCTGAGGTAGGAAGCAGGCCCAGCGGGGAGCTGCGCACAGCACACACAACCGCCAGAATCCACTAAGGTGAGGATCCAGAATATTCATGCTCTTACAAGGCAACAAGGAAGTAAAAGGGAGGTAAACAATTGGTAAAAATGTGTAAAACACCTGAACAGGCATTTGATGGAAGGGTAGTGAAAGGGCCAATAAATACCAGAGATTCTTTTGCCTTAATCTTATTAATAGTGAAAGAGAATGCAAATGAAGAGCGTGACCTTCCGTGTCATAACATTGGATGACCCACAATTAACAACTTACAGTACAGCTGTGAAGAATATGGACAGTGAACACATTGTTAATGGAGTTCCTGCCATTTGGCAACATCTTGCAGTTCTGAACACTCACAAATCCTGAGTGTAGTCCAGAGAACCACCGGTCCCTGCGTACCAGAAGATGTGCATGTGTCCTTTGTGCACATGTGTGGCATGTGTAGTGTGATAGGCCCCCTGCCGCAGACTGGAAGTGTACCTAGCACATACACACACATCCAGTATGTATGGTTTTCAGAGTATTCTAGACTGTTCACATGAATGTCGATGGCACTGTATGATGTCTTAAAAGGGCCACGGCAACACTGCTTGTAAAAACAGAAACGAGACAACAGCCCAGTTCATCAACAAACGAGTATCTGTATAGATCACCGTACACCAATACCTGGAGCGTTACAGAGCAGTGACAAGAAATAAATGAACTATAACTAGAAGTGAGGGGAGCCCTGAAGTAGAATGCCTTGTGATCGAATCTTCTGGCTCCAGATTTTAGAGAATGTTGTTACAGCTTTCATGAGTTTCCCCTCAAACGGGCTGAGCCCAGGCCTCCTACTCTCATGCATCCTTGGGCATATTTTAATCACATTTACCAAAAAAAAAAAAAAAAAAAAAAAAAAAAAAATGTTGCAGAATTGTTCCCTTGGGCACAAGCCAGTAAACTTATCAGCTCCTCGGTTCCTTGCTGGTAAAATAGGTGCTAATTCTTAAACTGTAGTAAAACAGGTTGAACTCTGTTTAAATCTGTGTTTAAACTTTTCCTCCAGCCATATTACTTCTATGGGATTTGAGATTGTCAGCAGTTCAGCTTTTGGTGCATTTTATATTTGGAGGATGTGGTAAAAATGATTTTTATTTAAAATGGGAAGTTGTACTGGTTAGCTGTTTCCTGTGATAAAGTTGTTTGAGGCAGGTGTTGTTACTCTCCTCTTTAAGGGAAAAATAGAAAATGACTTTTCTAATTTGTAACGTCAAAAGTTGCCTTCTGCCAGTCTTCTCCAAGTTGGGTCCAGAGACTCTTGGGTGGGTTCAGAAAACTCCCAAGAAGCCCTGGTGGCGCAAAGGGTTGAGCACAGCACTGAAGCTGTTCACGGCCTCTGCCGCACCAGCCAGCCAGGCAGCACCAACCCACATGGCGCAGCAGGCCTCTCCTGACTCACCTGCTGCTCCCTTCAGCAGTGTGTTTCAGTCAGTCTGCCTGTTCTGCTCCCTACTCTGTCTGGTGAATCCTCCCACCCCCGCATCTCTGGCCTGCATCCCAGCTCTTGTATGCATAGGTAAATAAATCTTAAAAAAAAAAACAAACTTTTTTTTAAAGAAAAAAACAAAAGATTTATTTATTTTAATACAAGAGCTGGGGTATGGGCCAGAGGCGCAGAAGGGTGAGAGGATTCACCAGAGACAGAGCGGGGAGCAGAACAGGCAGACTGACTGAAAGCGCTGCTGAGGGGAGCAGTAGGCGAGGCAGGAGAGGTCTATTGCGCCATGTGGGTAGCTCCCTGGCCAGCCAGGATCAAACCCTCACTGCAGAGGCTGCGGACAGCTTCACAGCATGGCGCTCAACCCGCTGTGCCACCAGGGAGGCCCCCCAAAAAAAACCCTTTTCATAAAGAATGTTAGTTGCCTTTTCCCGGTTGTGCTAACCTCACTGCTGCTGCAGACAAGGCTGCCGGCAGCCGCTAGTGCCTGGTCCCGGGCGGCGGCCGCTCCATCAGCGCACGCACGGCAAAGCGCAGCAAGAAGCGGTGCTACTTTTCCTAGGAGTGTCCTTGGTGGGCTGGATATGAAACCAGAGCAGACCCTGTAATCTGACTGCAAAGCTGAGGCCCCCGGAGAGGGAGGGCTGGGAGGAGAACCGTGTGGACAGGGCCTGGGCTGTGGTGGAGCCCGTGGTGCTGGGGCCGGGCTGGCGGGGGACATGCATTTGATGAGCTGTGAACCTGCACCCCGAGTCACACCTGGTGTTGTGAACCACCATTACCCTCTACATAATAGCAAGAACAGAAAGCCAGTGTCCCGGATGCAGCAGAAAACAGTAACAGAACACGGACCTCTGAGGCTGTCTCTAACACATTCTATGTGGCGAGAGGATGGATAAAGCTCATTTTTCTGTGTCCCATAGTGTGGCTACAATACTAGAGGTGCAAGTTGAATGAGCTGCTTTTTTTGTGAGTAACACCATTTTTTTTTAAACTGGTCCTCTTCTATAGGTCTGAATCTTCTAATTTCTTAAGATATTTTGACCTAGGTCATGCTGACTACACACAGAGGTTTAATCACTTCCCAATTTCAAAAGAATGATCATGGAGAAGGCCTCCTGGCCACTAATGGGGTGAAAGGCTGGTCTCTCCTCAGGCCACAGATGTTTGCTGAGCTGCTTGCAGACCTCAAGTCCCTGCAGATGGTTTCGCTCTGTGCCTGAGGGGCGGCGGGGGTGGAGGTGGGGGGATGCTGGTTCCCAGAATATTTACAATTTGTGCATATAACTTACCTGTAAGAAACTACCGTCTGTCAGGTTTTGGTGTGCTTATCAGAGAATTATATTCGCAATTGCATGAAACAACTATTCCACTGCTCCTCCCTTTCAAACTCTGTATCTGTGTGAAAACAGACTTTCTTTATCTTACATGCAGCAGCAGATAAGAGAAGCCAGCTGTCTAAGTCAGACATGGAGGAGATTTTCAAAAATGCAAAATAATACCATTCTTCTTCTGTGTTTGAAAAGTCATATTTTTATGAACACGTAATGGAGTTCTGTTTTCTAAGTGAAACAAATAATTTGTTTTCTAATGTTTAAACCTCTCACGGGTCAGTAGGGATAGATGGAACCAACAGCAGTTGGGGGAATCCTCAGTAGCTTGTAAGACTCTCACAGGGCCCTCGACTTAAAGGTTTGAGAGCAAGTGTCTTAATCAGCAAATTCTTGGTCTTTTTCTTCCAGGGGTGAGGGGCAAAGTAAACAGAAAACTGTCAGGAGGTTGAGACTCTAATAGAAAGGCAACTGGATTCATTCTCTTGAGCTTAATGTAAAAAACCTCTCCTACTAAAGCTGGAGCCCACATTCCCTTAAACCGTGTTCCTTGAGAACCTTCTGTGTGACACGCATCTCGTGCTGGAACAGGGAATACAGAAGGAAAGACAAATGCTTCTGTCCTTAGAAAGGAAATTCAAGTACTGGCTGTCGCTAACGGGGAAAGGCCTTGGGGGCACAAATGTGTCCTTAGTAGATTTCACCTTAGAAAATAGGAATAAAAGTATGGCCTATTTTATTGCCTGTCCGCTGCATACACAGCTGTCGTAATCAATGATCAGCCTTCACTTTGAACTGGAATCACTAGACATTTTATAGTTTTATGTGGATGGAACTTCAGCAAGACTCAGGGTAGTAACCTAGTCCGCATGAGCCAGCACCCTTGCTTTTTCCTACCTTGAGGGGAGACAGCTTACTGGTAGATTAATCACTTAAATGGGAGAAAAAACCCACAGGCCTTTTTGGGTTTTTTGTTTGTTTGTATAAAAAGCAGCTTATTTAAGGTTATAAAGTGATGGTCAGCTTCACAGATGGCAAAATGCTCTGGGATCCTCAGAGAACAATAAATCCTTTTGAAGTACAAATTTGAGGAATTGAGAAACTGTCACCTGGGGCCAAATTCTTATTCCCTGTAACTGGAGAAGAATTCCCACAGAATCACAGAGGTTTAGAAACTGGTTAAAAAGTACTCCTTTAAATAAAAACCCCCGCTAGCCAAAGAGCCTAGAATTGCATTCCACTTTGATACGGATTCAAGACTGTCCCTTCCAATGCCGTGTCAAAGCGTGGCCTCGCATATTTCATTAAAGTGACTTACTAAAAACCATCGTTGTCCCTTTGCCCTCCCCCAGCTGCAAGTTCCTTGTTGACACATGATTTCATACATTTTTTCTGAAATGAAATTTTGTTTTTCCTTAGCTCTGCCCCTTCCAGCTGCACAACCCTGCCCGGTTCTGTGTGGTAATTAATACATATGTTTAAAATAAGAAGTCATCTTCTCCCTCCCCACCAGCTGCCTGCTCCTGCCCTTTGTGGTTTTCTCAGCTTTCTGTTAACCGCTTCGGGGTCTCCCATGCCTCTTTCCCAGCCCGCAGAGTGGCCCTCACTCTCCCCGCTCTGACCCCGGCCAGGCCTGTGCGCGGTGTCAGTGTTAGGCCCACTTCCGCTATTCCTAGTTGACTTTTTCATTCTTCAGTCCTCAGAGCATTACAAAATGGGCACTGGCATGTTAGGATGTTGTGATGTTGAAATTAGTGTCGTAGTGTTGATGTCGTAGTGTTTTTTTTTTTCCCCTCTGTACTTGAAGCTGGCAGATCCTTTTGAATGGATCCTTTCCTGCGTAACTCCCTCCTGTTTAAAATCTAAGTCCATGAAAGGATTTTTCATTGTGAAGACACAGTTGGTTCTACTGTGACCCACCCCCGTGATGTTCATGTTTGTTACATTCATCAGATTTACAGTTTCTCTGTGATTTGGCGGTATATGAAGACATTACAAATAACCAACTATTTCTGACCAAAGAGTAACGGGTTGATATTTCTGTCATATAAGTTTCAACACAGTTATTTCTCATCTAACTCCATACTTTAAAAAAAAAATCTGTCCTCACTGAAATATCAAGTCTAGGAAACTCATATTACAGTTTCTGACCTGGGTGTCCTTACAGGTCCTGGCCTCTTGTAAAAGAATTTGAGTAGGCGGCAAAGAAACCACAAATGTTTTCAGTCTTACGCCAGAGCACCAGGGAGGCAGTGCTGGATGAGAGGTTTTCAGGCTGATTTCCTAGGGGAGCGGGGAGGGCTTTTTAGGGGTTCCTTTCCCGGGGTGCCGGCAGAGCTCTCTGGTCTTGGGCAGTCACAGGAGGGCAAGCAGGGTCTCCGGCGATTGATTGCTACCTGTGTATGCCGGGGGCTTGGCGCTCCAGTGGCCGCCTCCCGGGAAGGTCACAGATTGGTCAACCTGGGACTTTTTGCGCCCTCAGTCACTGACCCAAGGAAACTCTGAAGCAATAAGTTGTGAAAGGGGAAAAAAAAACAACAACAAAACAAGCAGCTGTTTGTCAGAACAAGCTGCGGTGAGGTGAGTTTGGTGAAACAGGGCCAGCAGGCCGCTTGAACGGGGCGGGCCTTGCCTGGCCGCCGGGGCTCAGCGCACCTGTGCTACCTCATTGCTGCTGTTAAAGCGATTCTGCTTGGCAAGTCGTTTTCTTAAAACTGCGGAAATTAGTATAAGCCAAATTAGACACTACATAATCTGAAGTCTAGAGAAAATCCAATTTGTGCACACGTATGTGCGTGTGAGAAGTGGGATGAAACAGCAGAGATTTCGCACTCTCCTGCTTGTCCGCACTGTGGCTGGCGTGAGCCTTCAAAACTGCAAATCTGACTCCATATCCTTTAAGGTAAAGTCTAATGGCCTTAACACAACTCACAATCCATGACTTACCACACCACTGCTGTTTGGCACCTCTGCTGTTCCTTCCCGGTACAAGTTTGACCTGGATAACCATGATCCTACAGGTCTTAGGCCTCACTGGACTTGCCAAGACACCAGCAGGTTCCCAAGTGCTCACCACCTCCCTGTTGGGGGGTGAAGTAAAGAAAAGAAGAGCCGTGCCAAGTTTCTCAAAGGCAGGGAAAATTTATTGCTCCCCCTGGGTGAAATTCACGGACCCAAGGTGGGGGTCCTTGGGTGAACTCACACGTTGCGTTGCCAGGGGGACGCAGGCTTTTATAAGGTGAGGAGAGTTCAGGTGGGAAACTGGGTTTGTAAGATGGGAAAAGATTTGTAGGGTGGGAAGAGGTTCATTGTCTGAATTTTGTAGGCAGGCCTCCGCATTCCTGCCCCCAGGTGGGCTTCCTGGTGGGCTTTTGCATTCCTGTCCCCTGAATCGACCTTTCCCCTGTATTTACTCTCATTACGTTTTCGAATATTTCTGGTCAGTATTACCCCCACTCAAAGATGGTACATTTTTCACCATTGCAGACCCAGTGTCTACACACCCACTGACAGTGGTAAATTTACTTGAAGGAATGAATGAGTGCAGAATTATAAGTCCTTTAAAATCCTCTCAACTGTGAAATTTGATTCTGTTGTTTTTCAAGTTGTCAACTTTTAATGGACATGATTAGAGACTTATTTTCTGTTGATCCTTTTTATCAGAACTAAAACCTAAGTAGTGGCGTAACTTCTTACCTGCTGGAGAGGGCAGCTGAGTGGGGTCCAGCAGGTGAGGCGTGTCAGCAGACCTGCACAGTGACACACAGCCCCTGCCGTGATGCCCGTGGGTCCTGACACATCTCCTGTGTCATACTGTGTCTGCACTTCATTCTGATGCCAGCGCCTCCACTCAGCCACCCACTGCAGTCACCGTGTGCCCAGGCTACACCTCAAACCAATTAAATTAATCTCTTGGTGTAAACTCCAGGCATCATTAGCATTAAGGCATCATCATCTTCAGGATGATTTCAAGTACAGAGATGTTGAATCCACTGTACTTGAAGATGACAGTAGAACCGATGTTTTGAAATCCCATTCAGAGCTGTGAGCGTCCCACAGGAAGGCATCTCTGGGCTAGACAACCATATCACCACACCAAAATTATCTGATTCCTTCTCAGAACATTTCTTAACTTTGAGAGTTTAGTAGAACTCACTAGTGAAACCATTTGATTCTGGCCTTTTGTTTCTTGGGAAACTTTTGATTAATTACAGTTTCAATTCCCTTGCTTATAATCAGTCTGTTAGGTTTTCTAAGAATTTGTCCATTTCTTCTAGGTTGTCCTATATTTTTGCATATGGGTCTTCAGAGTAGTCTGTCCTGACAGCTATGTTTCTGAGATGCTTGTTGTAACTTCTTTTGTTTCTAATTCTCTTAAAGTTTTCTCCCTCTTTGTGAATCTAGCTAGAGATTTGTCTTTCTTTTCAAAGAGCCAGCTTTGGGATTCATTGACCATTTTTGGATTTTTTTATAACTATTTGACTTTTTCTATGCTATTTTTATTATTTCCTTCTGCTGATTTTTTTATTTCTCTAGCTGAGTAGGGTGGAAGGTTGGATTTGCTGAGATCTCTGTGTCTGGATATGGCCTGCACCGTGCACACATCCCTCTTGGTATTTCACCGGCTGTGTCCACAGGTTCCAATAGTTTGTGTCTTCATTTTCATTTGTCTCCAGGTATTTCGAAAATTTCTTACTTGATTTCCTCACTAAATCATTGTTTCTTCTGGCTTTCTTTTCATGGTTGGTTTCTAAGTTGATACCACTGTGATCAGAGAAAATGTTTGATGTGATTTTGTTAATCTTCATAAATTCATTGGCACCTTTTCTGCGTCTCTCCTGGAGAATACTCCTTGCGCACTTGAGAAGTGTGTGCGCAGTGTGTTCGAGGTGAGGTGCCCTGTAAATGTCTGTTAAGTCCCTGTGCTTTAATTTCTCATTTAAGGCGATTATCTCCCTATTGATTATCTGTCCATTCATGAAAGTGACGTACTGACATCCCCTGCTACTATTGTGTTACTGCCAAGGTCTGCTTTTAGATTTGTTAATTGTTGCCTTGTATATGCTGGTGCACATTTGGCGCATGTATATTGGTGAGGGTTAACCTCTTCCTGATATACGATGCATTGATCCCTTAATTGTTAAAGAATGTCCATCCCTTTCTCTTGCTACCTTTTAAAGCTTGTAGTGGTAACACTTAGAACTCTGTTTTATGGTGCTAATGGCTCTCCATTGCATGTGGAGTCCCTCCATTTTCAGGAGTGCCGAAATGAATGGTTGCTCTGGCATGGAAATGCAATACCTATGAAAAAAAGAATAGGAATCTGTTTCCTTACTGCCACCTTCCTTAAGCCGATGCTATAAAAGAACTGAATGTTTCATGACCATATAAGAGAAAATAGAGGCTCGCTATTCCCGAGTATAATGGCACAGAAGGGATATTAAAGTTCTGTGTTTCAATTTAAGCACAAAATTAAAAATCAACAGAAAGGTCCTATTCTTAAATGAATTCATGATCCTTCTACAGGGGGAAAGTGATTAATGAAAAAGAGCAAAATTACAGCGAGAGCTGCCCTTTCAACCTGTATACATCCATTTGTGTCATCTGAAAATTCAAAGTGAAGTTTTGGTTTGAAGAATGTCTTCTTTTTACAACATCTAAAACACCATCCCTTTGAAAAGTTTTCCGCGTCTGGCAGTGTTTGACATATTTGTCATATTAACACGTCTTATTTCCCTTCATAGTCCCCCTCTAAAATAGATGTATTTTACAACCAGGGAAGGTTAAAATTTCATTTCACTTTGCTCAAAAATGCTCTGTACTTCACAATAGATTTGAGAACATTTTTGCCTACAGGTTCTTAGTTAACTGTTCCATATTTCTTTAATTTTCATTTGATTTGCTTTATACAAAACCAGGACAGAAGCCAGAGATTATCACCTGCCATTTCATTCCTTTCACTTAAGTCCAATTGTGAGCTACATAGAGGGGTGTGGGTAGGGGTTGGGGTGATCCCTGAGCACAAAGGAAAACAGAAACCACCTGTGCTCATTTCAGCCATCAAATGAATCATACAGAATTTAGCATTTGACAAATACTGCCACTTAGCATGGTCTTGCAGTCAATAAAGATTTCAACCAGACCCTAGAAATTCAACCCAGACAGACAAACCTTGGTTACCAAAAGATTGTTTGCCGAAGGCATTCTTTTACCCGCAAGCAGGTGCTGCTAAGCATGGAAAGAGGATCTGAGGTCAGGGAGGACGCCCTCCCTGGGGTTCACTGAAGTATCTAGAAAAAAGGACTGCTTGGAAATTATCATTAAGATGTTGAAATTCGGGCCTCCCCGGTGGCGCAGCGGTTGAGCGCTGGGTTGCGAAGCTGCGCGCGGCCTCTGCGGCGCCGGTTCGATCCCCGGCTGCTCCCCGGCCACCAGAGGAGGGTCCCACATGGCGCGCAGACCTCTCCTGCCGCCCGCTGCTCCCCTCAGCAGTGTACCTCGGTCCTTCTGCCTGCTCTGCTCCCCGCTCTGGCTCTGGTGAATTCTCTCGCCCTCCCGCGCTTCTGACTGTACCCAGTGCATGTATAAACAAAACAAACAAAGAAACCAGCAAACAAATAAATAAAGCACGCCTCTATAAAAAAAAAAAAAAAAAAAAAAAAAAGATGTTGAAATTCCTCCTTCTGAATTATGCTTACTACTTGACCCACATTACCAAAATTATATATTCAGTCATGATTAGCATTAATAACACAAACAAAAAGCTGCTTGGGTTTGTAAGAAAGTCATTTTAATGTCCGCTCCCCAAACCATTACTTTCTAGTCCTTTAATTTTTATTTCTAGCATTTACCTTTTAGCTCATTAGCCACACACTAGCTCTTTCATTACCCTCGGAGCTCTTTAAGTTTTTCCCCTAACATTTTCTTAAAGGTTAGAATTGGTCTCTGAACTCGGACTGGTTTTCATGCAGAGCGGTGTTATTTTACATTTCCACAGGCCGTGGGGCTCTAGTTTCAGTGTAAGATAGGTTGCTTTCACACTGGAGAAGGGACTCTCTCCCGAGGAGCTTCTCAGGGATTCTGGCAATGCTGCCAGACTGGGGAACCCGTTGCTCTGGAAACAACACTGTTTATTAGATGTCACTAGACACTGTCTTGTAACGAGTGTAGCTTAATCAGCAAAAAAGTTACTTTCTGAACTCTGTAGAGGATCCTAAGAGAGTCGAGCTAACAGAGAGTGCAGAAGACCAAAACAAAACTGAAATTTCCCTTTACCTCCCCACTTCAGAAATCTTCAGAAAGACCCTTTCCCTCTCGAATTGCAGGTCCAGAATGACAGCGCAAACAGGGTGCTGGGGACACACGTGAATGAAGAGTATGGTGCCCACCCGACGCGTGTAAGGAGGAAAGAGCAGAGCGCTGTTAGAACACCGTTACATACTGCCATATATTTGGGGGAACAGTGTTAAAGCATCAGGAAGGAGGAAACATCTTCATGGTCTTTTTGCTGTTTCATATTTTTAAATCTGCAAATGTAGTGGCTTAAATCAACACCCTCTGTTACCTTACAGATAGGTCAGTGGTCAGAAGCTTGATGCTGGTCTCACAGGGTAATGTCCCTTCCAGCGGGGTTGAGTTCCTTTCTGGAAGCTCTAGGGGGTACTCCACGCTCTTCACTTTTCCAGCATCTAGAGGCTTCCCGAATCCTCACTTCCTGGGCTCGTGGGAGCCCCTTCCTCCTCCTCTGAGCCAGCAGCTGGACGTCAGGTCCTGTCACCCTGCATCTCTCTGGCCTTTCTGTCCCGTGAGTCCCCTCAGCCTTCTGACTATACGTCGGGAGTCTAGGGTCCGCTTGCCCAGTATTCCAGAGTCCCCCCCCCCCCAGCAGTCCTCTGTGGTGGTGTGAGGTGACCTGCTCGCAGGTTCCAGGCATTGGGATGTGGACAGGCCCTGCCAACGGGACCTCCAGGCAGTTTCTTTCTGTACCACATTTTCTGTGAATTTATTGTGTTATGTAGAATTATATAGTGGAGTCAGTTTTAAATTTTTTTTTTTTTATTTGGCAATGGCAGATGACTTGTGATTCATGTAGAATAGCTGTTAACAGATTTCTAATCGGGCTCATGCAAAATGCATATACATCTAAGCGCTGACTCACAGTGAAGGCAGACACTGCGGCCTCGCGGTAGCAGACACACTCTGAAACTGACTCCGCAGCACATTCACCCCCACCCTGCCCTCGCGCTGAGGGAACAGTTGGGAGTGGGGGCTTAACTCAGATGGTTCTGTCTTGCACTCTGTTTTACAGCTTCTTACTCTCTCTCCCGAGCCACGTAGCATTAGCAGGAAGAGTTGTGTGGAACCATGTGGCTTCAGCAACTCTGACTATGGCCGTCCCTCATGAGAACTGCAGTAAACAAACAGGGAACGAGCAAGCGCCACCCAAATGAGCCCCCAGCCCCCCAGAAGTTGCGTCGGCAGTGCCAGACTCCCCAGCATCACGGGCAGTGCACACTCCTTACCTGGGGACCTCATTACAACATGGATGCTGACTTAGCACATCTGGGGTGGAGTCAAACATGTTGCATTTTAGCAAGGTCCCCGGCGATGGAATGATGCCAGACCCAGTTGAACCCAACTGATGAAACGTCGTTGCCGTGGCAGCCACAATGGCAGGAAAGGAAGCTGAAGGCTGGGCATTTGGCACACGCCCTCAGCTGAGCAGCACCATGGGTGAGGCTTCCATCTGCGGGACTATGTCTAAAGGCCTCTAAGTCAGGGCCCCAAGGCAGATATGCAGGGCAGCAGTGCCAGGCCTTGGCTGACCTTAGGTGGATGGCGGTGGCGCTCGTGAGATCACTTGCCTTGGTAGACCCTGAGTCCTCTCCCAAGGGCTAAGGGGTATACGTGAGCTGGGAGGCTGAGCGTGGGCACTTGGCCCGGTAGTAAACCCTGCTGGACAGTGATGCCAGAGGAAACTCCATGGTGGTCGGGCACTGCCTGGTGCAGCTCCCTGCTCTGACCTGGGTGTAGGAGGAAGAATGCACCATCACATAGTTCTGGGGTAGCCAGCAGGACAGCAGGCGCACACATGGAGAACTCCGTGTGGGGTGGGAGGCGGCGTGCCCGGCCACGGACTGCTTGGGACTGCCAGCAAGGAGGCAGGAGCGGATTCTCCTGCACTGCATACTCAGAGGAGCCAGCCCTTCCACTGAGCATTCGTGGACTTGCCTACGGAGGACCCCTCTTTCAGTCTATCCAAAGCCTGTGGGGGCCCCGTGTTATAGACAGTGAACCATTGATGGACTGGGGTAACTTGCCTGACAGTAGGGACCAAGCAGTTTCTATGTGTCCTCTCCTTCAGCCCACACAGCACCGCCGAGAGCTTGGTGCTGTCATCCTTTTACAGAAAGGGGGGCAACGCTGAGAAAGGTCAAAAGGTCTGTGGTCACCTCGCGTGGAAGGGGCATGCTGCATTCAGACACACGGCAGGGCCCCAGGAGCTGCCGTGGGCCCCTGGCTCGACTGTGTCCATAGGGAGCAGGCCCAGAGGCCAGGTCCAGGGGCAGGATACCGGGGTCTTGACCGTTCCCAGGGCACAGCGAATTCGCTGTGGACTCAGTGTTAGTTCAGTGACTACTGGTTTTCTCTCCGTCTTGCTTCCTCTCTGGGAGTAGAAATGACTGAGCCAGCAGAGCGGAGGCCTGGAAAGCCCTCCAGCAGATAAACATTTTCCATTCACATTTTGAAGAGAATAAAAAAGCCAAATAAAAAACCCAAATGGCAAACGCTGTAAAGCCGTGCCTTCATAAAAATAAATTTTTGGTGAAGAGGCTTTCATTTGGAAATTAGATCCAGCTTCTGCTTATGGAAACTGCAAGTCAGAGGCAGAGACAGCCAGTAGGTCTGCTCGCGGCGTCGCCTTGCGCTGAGCCCAGAGCCCGGAGCCCCGAGCCCCGAGCCCCGAGCCCGGCCACACGGGCCCAGGAGGCTCTCCTGCGTTCACGCATCTTGCGCTGCGAGGTCAGGCCTGCAGAGGCTGTCTTGTAGCTACTTCGGAATGATATAATTCAGGGCAGATTTTTTTTTTTCTTCCAACACATGTTTTGAAATCAAAGATTTCTTTTCTTTGAAGGAAGATGGAAAAGTCATTATGGACCAAATGCAAAAAATTAAGGGCAGAGTAAGATTTTCATGGCACGGAACCCTCCACTTCCTGCTTATCTCTGATTGGGCGGGGGGGTGTCTGGTCAGCAGAGCCCCGCCGCGCTCCCGGCTGCGGTCCACAGTAGTCTGTCCCGAGCACGATGATGTCACGAGAAGGCCTTCACATTCCAGGGGACAGGCGTTTCTCTCCGCTGTGAATTCAAAATGTTTCTCTTCGCTCATTATTCCAGAAATTGTCTTTACGGCAGTGCTCTGCACCTCCCCTCACTGAAAACAAGGAGCCTTTCATTTCTTTAGGTGAAAAGAGCTCATTCTTCTGTACACACAATGCATTGTCTCCTATGAGCCAGAAGATGAACCCCAGAGGGTGAGAGCTGCAGGTCAGGTCCTCTGGCCCCTGGGACCCTAAAACCTGCGGGTTAGCTGGGGTCAGAGGGGAGAGAAAGAAAGGCGCTGCTGTTGACGGAGCATGCGATGCCTTTCAGAGTGGGGACTAGGAGCTTGCAACATAGTCTTTAATCCTCACAGCAGTCAGTACTAGTTGATTTAAACCCTGGTTCTGTGTCTCAAAAACCATTTCCTTCATGTACTCCTGAAAATATAAATGTTGTCGTAGATCACGTTTGCCTAGAAAATTCTTGAAGACAGGCTTTAGGCTCACCGGCATCGCTGCCATGGTAACAAAGCTCAGAGCTCGTCCTCTCAGTCTGCAGTCCTCAGGTGCAGGACCACGCTCTATGGGGCTCTGTGCCCCTCGCCAGCTTCTTGTGGCCGCCCCCGGCTGGCTGTGCGCTTTGCGATGGGCAGTCACACGCCTCGTTTCACCCGGGCCTCAGGAGTCTGAGCAGGACGTAAGATTTTGGGTTTGGTTTTCAGCAGGGAAAAGAGCCTAGTCCTGCCAGTATGGGGAGAAACGAAGAGGCCAATCCACAGACCGGTTGTCCCTGGCCTCTGCCTCCCAGGAGCCGCGAATGTCTGGTGTGAGCAGCAGACGCAGGTGGCGTGGTTCAGGTGGCCGAGAAGACAGCGGAGCTCGGCTGGCTCTCGTAGAATTTGGAGGCTGGCAGACATCAGCCGTGCTCCCCATCCCTCCTCCCAGCTCAGGGGCCTCGGGCAGCACTTGATTCAGATGCCACTTTCCTTCCTGGAGAAAGTAGGCCCTGTGGGGGGGCTTTGCTGAGCAGTACCCTGAAGGAGAACGGCGCACAGTGGACAGGGGCAGTTCGTTCTCCTCGTCTTCTAGGGTCACATGTATCCCAAGGGGCTACCGCTGGGGAAATCTGGCACAGGCCCCTCGATTCATATTCTGAAGAGAAATAGTGATGTGCCGAGGTCAGTCCCCGCTGCGGTAGCTCGCAGCCCCAGAAACGGCGCGCCTGTCGGTTCAGAGGGGCCATTTGCTCCCGGAGCAGAAGCCTCCGCCTGAGGATTCGGGCACTGTGCAGCGTACCGGTCTCCAGCGTGCGGGCGCACGGTGCGCCTTCTGCCGACACTGAAAGGCCCGTCATCATTGTGTCCAAATGTTGTGAGCAACATTCTTCATGCTCACTGAAATGAGTGGTGTGTTGTTGGAGAATTGAACAGAAACACGGCCATGTCGTCTCTGTTAGCATTCATCATGGTTGAGATGTGACTTTTCGGCCTAACGGCAGCAAAGAAAAAGCCACAGTAGAAGCCAACTTGCCATCCATCGTCCGCTGGTCTTTTTTTAAACATTCATTTCTATGTATCGTGCACTAATCTTAAGTGAGGATTTATTAGAGGTAGAGCAAGACTTGGGTACAGTAAGTGAATTTCAGAGGGTTTCGTGCTTTGTTGATAAAGCCAAGCATTGTTTGCAATAGCCGGGTGGTGTTTCTGTTTCTGTTTTATCAGCCGTCACACACTTTCCTTTCCTCCTTCCGCCCACTCTTATCTCCTCTGCTGCGGGTCTTTTCACGTTATGTGTTTCATTGTCGAGTTTGCTCATTTTCATAAAGATAAGGTTTCAAAACACCCCCCTTCCTTTCACAGAACAATACTTCTATTGTTGTTTGAGGGGCTGAAATCTCACCAACTGAAAATACTCCAGTTTACACTTAAAATTTCTGTTATTCATAGGTCTATAAAATGGTAAAGTTACAAACATGAAAAATAGAAAATTTTGAGGTAGCTGTCTTTTAGCTAGCTATTGGTTATGCAGACATATGCTTTCTAACTGAAAAAAAAAGATTGGTTAGAAAAATGAGTGCTTATAAACATATATATTTATACACACAGTATAAAAACACACGTACTGCATATGTGTATCTGTCGCAAACACCTTTATAAAGTAGGTCACATCTGGCACATCCTCATGGCCCTGCCGCCTGCGGTGGCCCAGGCTGCGCTTGGAGACTGCGGTGCTGGCCTAGGACGGTCCACAGGAAGACAGCGACTTGTCGACAACACAGAGCTGAGCTCCGGGCCAGGCCATGAGTCAGGGTCTTGGTGATTCCAGCATCTGTCAGCTTTTCCTGAATCCTCTTCTCGCCTTCTTGTCCCTGGAGACACTGGAGGCAGCCCACTGGAAGGTGAGCCTGTTCGTGCCATGGGCTAGCGGTGACCCCACCTCCAGTGCTTTCTTTGTTCCTCTGAAAGTTTTTTAAGCTGCAACATGACATACTTATAATAGGATCGATGTGTGTGACGACAGAATGAGTTGGGATTTCGTTGCTAATAGTTTCATTTTATTTCTAGTAGCCTTCAATATGACATACTATTTGATGTGTTCTGGTCTGGACTTAGCAAATAAACCGATTTCTGCTTGTAAATGGGGCACAGGGCAGGTTTTCTAAGTTATAGCTATTCACCTACGGCTCATGTTAGGAAAACGTGACGAGTTTATTAAAGCTCCCCTTTTGGGAAGTATTGCTGATGCTGTATAGAGCTATTACTCCTTTTACATCAGAATCCAGTGAAGAGTTAATGTTACTGTAATATTTGAAATCACTTTTTACTAGAAGCACTGAGCTGGCTGAGACTGGCTAGCATCATTTCAGAGCTGGCTTTTGCAGGGAACCTGTAGAGACTGTCCTCTCCGACGACAAAGAGGCTAATATACCTCTCTGCCCTTGTCCAACCCGAGTGATTACAATCACTTGACAGAAAAATGTGGATATGCTTTAGGCCATCTTCTAGAAGAAATGTAAGCGAAATAACTGGTTTGAGGGCCAGATGGAAGGCTACCACACTTTGAGATTGAAACAGAATGGACTAGAAGAATCAGACCATTCAAAATAGATGACAAAAACACGATTCACTCCTATGGTGGAAAAACAGGATGTCCCAGCAGCTGAGCAGCAAGGCCCCTCCCCACCTTGCTGCCGCGCCCCCTCTCCCCTCACCCCGCCGGGCCCACGCTCCCCGTACCCGTGCCAGGGGAGCGCCTGCCTTGCCGGCCGAACTGCTCCCAGGAAGGCTGCCTCACCTGCCCCTCGAGTGCTGGGTCACCCTCGGTCCCGAACAGTCCTGACAACGCTGAGACTGTAATTCTAGGACCAGGAGCCCGGCATCAGCCGCTGCACATGTTCCCCGTTACTTCCTCAGAAGAGCACGACGGACCGGCATGACCGCAGCCTAGCGGGGGCCATTTTCACTGAGTAGGTACATTCAGTCTGACGCAATTTGGTGGACCGTGAAAGAGGAGAAGGAACTGTTTGAAACGAAAAGGACAAGTCGAAGGCCTAATAAGAAGGCTCAGAATAACTGACTACGCCTACACCCCTGGTCGCTGGCCTGGACGTTCATCTCAGTACATGTGAGACCTGGAGAGTTTTGAGAAAAAGGTTCAGGACTTAAGTCACCAGGACTTTTATCATGGATGCTTTGGTTTGTGGACTGAATATGTTTCTATCCTCCAAAAACTTGATTTTGATTTAAATGGCAAGGACATTTTTCAGTTCAAGCGGCAATGGAAAAACTGAGCTGCAAGGAAATTAGGAAATCTCGCTCTCCGGGGGCCTAGAGAAGCTCGCCTGTCCCCGTAATCTTGCTGACACTCCTGGTGATCTACGGTACCTCAGCTGAATCTGTCAGCAGCCTGGACCGTCGGTGACTATAACCTTCAGGGTCCCACAAGCACAGCCCCTGGCTGGGTAGACGCTGACGAGCACTTCACACGTTGAACAAAAAACTGAAACCTTTAACCAGAAAGAATAGCGAGCAGTTTGAGGTGGGGCCATTATTCATTCAGCCCTTCACGCACCTGGGGCATATGGTAGCTCCATTTTTAGTGTTGTGAGGACGCTCCACACAGCTCTCCACAGTGGCTGGACCAGTTTGCACTCCCACCCGCAGTGCAGGAGAGTTCCTTTTTCTCCACAACCTCGCCAGCATTTGTTGTTGCTAGTTTTTTTAATATGTGCCATTCTCACTGGTGTGAGATGGTATCTCATGGTAGTTTTGATTTGCATTTCCCTGATGACAAGTGATGTTGAACATTTTTCCATGTATTTATTGGCCATTTGCATTTTCTCTTTGGAGAAGTGTCTTTTTAGCTCTCCTGCCCACTTTTTGACTGGCTTGTTTACTTTTTGTTTATGATGAGTCGTGTGAGCTCTTTGTAGATCTTTGTGATCAGTCCCTTACCAGTTGTGTGGAGGGCAAACATTTTCTCCCAGTCAGTGGGGTGTCTCTTTGTTTTGCTTATTGTCTCTTTTGCTGTATAGAAGCTTTTCAGTTTGATGTAGTCCCAGCTATTCATCTTTTCCTTCACTTTCTTTGCTTTGGGGGATGAATCTTTACAGATGTTACTGAGATATATGTCCTGTGGTGTTTCGCCTATATTTTCTTCTATATATTTAATGGTTTCACATCTTATGTTCAATTCTTTTATCCATTTCGAGGTGGTTTTTGTGCATGGTGTGAGGTAGTGGTCTAGCTTCATTCTTTTGCATGTGATGGTCCGGTTTCCCCAGCACCATTTCTTGAACAAACTGTCCTTGTTCCAGTGCATAATAAATTCTCAATCTTAACATTTAATATTACTAAATTCTGGTACCAAAAGTGAAAGAAATTAGATTAGGGGATATTAATATTGCAGGCAACAGTCCCATTATATATGTGTGTGTGTGTATAGAGAGAGAGAGCTAATGCTGTTAATCTTATTAATGTTATCTATAACCAACAACGTCAAATTACTATAATATTCTAAATTACTGTAATATGCTAGTAAAATTACTATTATATACTATAATAGGCCAAACTTTCTGTGGTATAACAGTATCTGGAAGGTCCTTGAATAACTTGATTTCATTATAATGTTGATGAGGAAAAAATTCCCGGCCAGGGTTGAATGAAATGACGTTATTCAAGGCTCCTGTTTTGTTATTTCACTTAAACTTGCAGTTTCCGAGGCCCTATTGTGTGGATGGCAGTGAACACTTAATGCATTTTACCAGGTACCTGGCAGCACAGAGTTGGCGCACGTGCCGTGTGGCAGCACTGGCTCTCCCGCCAGGTGTGCGGGGCCTTCCTGCAGGGATGCCGGCACCGCAGAGCAGCAGCCAGATGGGCTAGCAGAGGGTTAACCCGGGAAGTCTCTTAGCCGGGTTTTCTTATTCGCCCCAGGTGTCGCTCTGGGTCTTTAAACAGTGCCTCAGTGCTGTGCTAGAAAAGAGAGAAAGAGAATTGCTCTCCAAGCCTCAGATTATTATTTTTTTTTCTTCTGTAATACTGGTTCACCCGGGATGACCCACTCTTGATTTCAGAATTATCATAAACTTTACTTGTGACGTTGTAATGAGGATCTTGCGTGTGCGTGTGTGTGTGTGTGGGGGGGTGGATTTGGAAGACTTCTGTGAGGCAGGACGGTGTGTCTACTTCCTACCAAAACTCCTCAAGAGGACCCGGGAAGGGACCTCCCGGGGACGTCGCAAACCTCAGGTGTGCGGGGCCCGCGCTGCTCCTCAGACGTCGTGGCCACGCGGGGACCCGCACCGCCAGCGGCGGGAGCTTGACCCCCGCGCGAGGCCCTGGCCGCTGGGGGAGGAGGGGCCGCTGCGGACTGGCTGGTGGAGAGGCGGCGGAACGTGGTGTCTGCTGGCAGTTTCCAGAAACCACGAAATGCGCTTCAAGTTCTTCAAACCAAATGACTTCAAGCGCTAGATAAGGTTTCAGTGCATGATATTATTGTGCCGTGGGCCTTTTTCCCCCTTCCAAGTTAATATCTTTGTTTGGATTTTGGCTGGGCAAGTTCCTTTGTTGGTCAGCCACGGTATTTCCATGAACTCACAAAATTCCCCATCCCACAGCTCTCGCCGGGTTCTCCCCGCCCAAACAGGACAGATAACATTAGCAGGGGTGCGTGAAACGTCTGAAATTAAAATTATTTTCCCACACTTCCGACCCCTGGTTGGTGAATAGCGCAGTGTTCGTCACAGCCTCTCTAATGGAAGCACTAAACCTGGGAATAGTTTCCATCTTAACTAGGAGCTAAATCTTTACGCCTTGGATTAGAAATCGTTCATGGATTTCAAAATATAAAGGGGCCCCAGAGCAGTTTCCAAGATGACTTTTTGATCTTGTGACATTCAGCCGGCGATCGTAGCTGCCAGAGTAGGGGGGACTGAGGCTGGTGCGGCAGCCGCCTTCACCCCTGCCGCGCAGTCAGCACGAGGCCTCGGGCCTGGCCCCATAGACCAGTCAGCCTGCTGTCCAGCGGCCAGCGTGGTCACCAAACATCTACTAGCTTGAAGCCAACTGGCCTGGTGGGCCCCGTGGCGATCACTGTGTGGGGAAGTCAGCTGGTACTGACGGTGGAGACTAGAGAAGGAGTCTGCTGGTGAGCATTTTACCAGGGGTCAGGCCTGGGCGAATAGGTGCTCCCTATAAATAACGCCTTCAGTTCTGACCACAGCCCAGAGAGTCGTTATTTCTCAGGCCTCCCCTTGCAGGCGCAGCGCCTTTGGACGGCCCTCCCGCAGAGACACTGTGCTAGGAGGACGACTCCCGCTCTGGCGGGCCCTGGCGAGCCGGGCGGCGAGGGGCGGGGCAGAGGGAGCCTGCCCTCCCGCCGCGCTGGCCTCTGGCTGGCAGAGGCCGTCGAGAGGCCCGCGCCGGGTCCCCAGGCTCCTGGAGGAGGCCCGCCCAAGCCAGGCGGCGGCGTCCTCGGCGGAGGGCGGCCCAGGCAGGCAGGCAGCAGTGGCGTGGCAGGGGCCGCGCGCTGCTCTGAGCGTCCCAGGCGTGGCTCAGGTGGCCCTAACGATAACCTTACGAGGTGCATCCTCGGACTTGCTAGGTGGAGGTGGTTTTTCCGCGCCAGCGCTGTCTCCTCCCGCCGACCGCCATCTCAGTGGCCAGCTGGCCGCGCCGGGGCGCCGTGGGCGCCGTGGCCCGAGCTGACCGCGCCTCTCCCTGGCCGAGGCGTCAGGCCGGGCCCGGCCCGCTGCCCGGGGCGTCCTCTTGCTTTGACCCTGGGAATGTGGGGGGCTCCGGCTACGTTGTTCCACCGCCACCCTCGTCTCCCCTTGACCCTTTCTCCCGCGAACCTCCGGGGCCACAGCCTGTGCTGCGCCCGCTGCTTGCCAAGTGTTTTGCTTTGTGGAACGAGCTCTGCCTGCGCCCCGGGAGCTGCCCCGCGCCGCGCCCTCGGCCCCGCCTGCCAGACGCGGCCCCCGGAAGGCGCCGTGCCGTTTCCCGCGCGGGCGGGCGTGCGCGCTGAGGGCGGCCAGGAGTGGACACTCGGGATCACACGGTATTTCCATTTCGAGTTTATTTAGGAGGATTCTGGTGGCGTCCACAGCGGCCGTCGCAGCCGCCCCGCGGCGGGGCTCGTGCCCGCGCCCTCTCCACGGCCGGGGGCGCTCGTGCGCGGCCGCTGCGGTCTCCCCTGCGGCTCTGCCGGACCTCACGGTGGACCTTTCTTCTCACGTATCGCCCGGTGAACTGTCTGTTCAGACCAGCTGCCCATTTACCAGGGGGGTGGTTTGTTTTCCTGTTGTGAATTGGGCAACTTTTTATATCTCCCGGGGGTGACGCCTGCCAGTTATGTAACGGGTGTCTCCTCCCGGTCGGTGGGTGTCTTCAATGAACGCACGTTCTCTTTCACCTTGCGAAAGCTTGGTAATTTGAGGTGACTCCAACGGTTTATTCTTGTTTCTTTCCCTCGCCATCCATGCCAGGACACACATCACCAATATTTTCTTTATTTTGCTCTCGCAGGTCTCACGTCTGGGTAATCGAGCTGCTGGAGTGTGTTTGGGGCGTGGGATGAGCCAACCTTGTTCTTTCACACGTGAACCTCCACTTGGCCGCTCCCCTTCCCGCCGTCCGCCCTGCTGCGTCCTCGTGCAAGAAGCGGGGTGTGTGTGTGTGTGGGGCTGTTCTTAGGGTTTTAATTTGTTCCACTGATCTGGGTATCCATTTTCATGCCAGTGCCACATGTTTAGAGTATCATTGCTTTATACTAGCCTTGACAGTCAGATGAGTTGATACTTTGTTTCATTTTTTCTCAAAATTACTTTAGCTATCCAAGGCTCATTATGTTTTCATATAAATCATTGTTTCGTGTTCTGTTTCCTTAAAGAGCATCTTCGCTATCTTGATGGCGTTGCGCGGGATTTAGGAACTCCTGTGGGTATCGACTCTCCCTGTCACGGCCTTGGGCTAGCTTCCTCTCTCCTTATGGCACCGTCTCCCTCCTTTAGTGACATCTTGTCGTTACCTCCTCGGTTCAGTGAACCCTGAGGCGTTGCTTCCTGGTGAAGCCATTTGGAATGCAATGATTTTCTTAATTCCTTTTCCGTCTCATTCATGTCAGTGATCTAGTGTATGATCCTTGTGGTCTCTATTTCACTTTTTCTGCTTTTTATTATTTCCTTCTTTTTTACTAACTTTGTGTCTTGTTTATGTCTCTTTTTCAAGTGGCTTTAGGTGTGACGTTAAACTGATGATTTGGGGTATTATAATTATCCTTCCTCTTAGGGCCGTTTTCTCGCTGCATCCCAACCTCATGCATTCTGTTTGTATCCTTGTTTTCCTTAGATGCAAGGTTTTTTTTTTTAAATTTAATTCCCTCTTTTATCCAGTAACTATTAGGAAGCATATTGTTTAGTCTCCAATCATTTATAGTTTTTCCTGTTTTTTGTTGTTTTTTTTTTTAATGGTTGCTGTCTAGCTTCATGGCATTGTGGTCAGACAGCGCTTGGTGTGATTTCAGTCTTTGTAGTTTTAGTGATAATTCACTTGTGTCCCAACATATGGTTTATTCTTGAAAATATTCCATGTGCACTTGAAAAAAAGGACATGCAGGACTTTGTGGGTGCAATGTTTTGCAGATAATTATGAAGCCTATTTAAGGCTGTTTTCTTATTTACTCTCTTTTCGTTGATCTGACCGTAGCCTAACTGGCTTAATAATTCTCTTGTATTATTGGTGTGTTGTGGTCAATATCTCTTTATTTTTGTTAGTATCTTATGCTTGCTAATTCCTCATTTGGTGCATATATGAGTGTTAGTTCTTGTTGCATTAGATCCCTACTCATAATGTCTTATTGTTTTTAATTGGAAATTTATTTAAGTATTTTTTCTGTCTTTTTTTTGATTACCATTTGCTTTTAGGATTGTCGTCTAGCCTTTCAACACAAGTCTGTCGGTAAGATGAGTTCTCTGTAATCAGGTTCCAAAAGTTAGACTTTGGTTTTGTATCTATTCAGCGCCCTATAGCTTGTGTCTGGTGAATTCAAGCTATTTACATTTAAGGTGATTATTGAAAGTTGTGTTTTGCTTAGGTTTCACGTCCTTGTCTCAGGTGTCACTCCTGTTGATGTTCATGTGACGGTTCTGTTGATACTCGAATGTGAGGGACTATTTGTGTGGCCCATTGGATGGTCTGATGGATCACATTGTTCTTGCTCTTTTTTGTTTTCCATAGTATGTCCTTTAGTCATGTTACCTGTATTTGTTGTTCTCTGACTTATAATAATCCCTTTACCCCTTCTTTCATGTGTGGCTTGGTGTTAATTCTTTGAGTTAATGCTTTTTCTGTACAGCTACTATCATTTCTTCAGTCTTGAAGTTCAGGCTTGCAGGACAAAGGATTCTAGGCTGGAGATCTTTCTTTGTGTACTTTAAATATCTCCTGCCTGCAGGAGTTTCCCTTCTCGCCTGCAGGATTTCAGTTTCTACTGGCTGTCTAATTGGCGTTCCCCCAGAGGCCCTCCTTTTCGCTCCCCGTGAGTCCTGCCGTGTGCCTGCCTGGTGTTTATTTGGGACTTTGGGTCTGCTGTGGATCGGGGCGTCTGGTTTGTCTCCCAACTGGAGGTAGTTCTCAGCCACTGTGTCTTTAAATATTGACAGTATGTTTTATGCTTTTCTCTGTTTCTTCTTCCGGGACCCCCATGACACAAACGTCATTTCTCTTCAGGGTGTCCTAAAGGGCTCTTGCACTATTTCAGCTTGTTCTTTTCGTTGATCTGTTTGTGTGTTCTCCATCTCCGTGCTTTTGAGCTCACCAGTTCTCTTCACTGCTGCGTCTGTCTGCAGTTGAGGCCTGCTGCTGTTTTAACGTGGCTGTAATACTTTTCTGATCAACGAGTTGTCACTGTAACAGCCTCCTACTCTTCTCTGTTCTGTTCCTAACTGCATCTGGTACTGGCCGATCTGCTAGAAACTGCCCCCTGACCTCCTCCTCAGGCAGGCCACAGTTCTCCTAGCTGGAGGCTCCTCTGAGACCTACTGGTCAGCATTTGTGAGCTGTCCTGGCGCTTCACTGTTCTGTCTCTCTAGGCGGTGGTGGGGCTGACCCTAGAGGATGACCCTCAGCACCTGCTGAAGTGACCAGAGCACTGGCACCAGCAAGGAGCGGTGGCCAGAAAGGAACTGAGGGGGCGGGCACCAGAGCCTCCTATGCGGCTCCAGAGGGGATACGATGGGCACCAGAGGGTGTGGCGGGATCTGCAGTATCCTTTCCCCTCGGCCTCAGCCTCAGCCCATATAGCTTCCTGCCGGCCTCCTCTACAACACACCAGGTGCAGTGGGGGGCACAGGCTGGATTCAAGACGGCATCTCTGTTCTTATTGCTTTTCCAGCACAGAGCCTCATGCTGGGGGGGTCGACTCCTTTGCTCTCACCCAGTTGTCTGCTTAGTCTCGGTTTAGGGCCCTGGGTGGTGGGAGTGGGTGGGGGTGTGGCAGCTGGTCAGAATAACAACATCGGGCTGCAAGTAATAGCCTCTGCTATGAGGGGATGTGGTGACCCGGCCTCGCCGTCTCTTCCAGTGGGGCTCCATCTGTTCTATATTGGGGCTGCAGGCTCAAGTGAGTAACCGTCCTTCTGTACCCCTGCTCCTACCACCGTCTCCAGCAACACACACTCTGCCCTGGGTGCCAACCCTGCACCCCTCTCTCCAGCACAGGGCAGGGTCTCAGTAGGGCCCAGCATGGGTAAGTGCCCCCAAGTCAATGACTCTAGAGGACTTTACTCTCCATGCGGGCCCCTCGCCCCAGCTCCTGCTGTATTGCTGCAGACGCTGTTTTAAGAGCATGTCCTCCCTTCCCTGCACACGGATGCTCCCGTCGCCGCTGCGGTGTCTGCCCAGCTTTCCTGGACAAGAAGGTTTTCCCCTTCCCATCCATGTTTTAAATGGTCCCTATTCTGTTGTCCTTTGAAAGACTCCATCTCACAATAGCCTTATAAAACTCTGAGAAGTTCTGCAGTAGAGAAACTTACCTTTGTTCTAGCCAGCATATCCCAAATTTATTTTAAACGCACGCCCCCATTTCCATGAACACCTAGCACCATCTCATGAAGCACAGATTGACGATTGCCGGTCCAGACCTTCGGTAATAACCTGAATCCAGGACCAGATATGGGCAGATGTTTCCTGTCCAGGAGGAGGATGGGGGGCGGGGAGACAGGGGGTATAGCTCCAGCAATTCTGGAGACGATGCTGGAGAAACTGGGCTCAGGTGCGCAGAGCTGCATTCCAGGTGCTGATCAGCAAGTGGCTGCCAAGGCAGGGAGGGACGAAGGCAGGAGTCTGGCTCTTAGCCACAGGGTGGGGATCAGCCAGAACCCTGGCATCCCCACTGTTTCCTCCTGTAAAGCTCTGCCTGAGGAGACGCTGGCTCCAGGACTTAGGGCTGCCTAGCCCTGTGTCTGTCACCACTGCTAACGCACACACGTGTTCCGGGAGATGATTTTACAGCATTTGCTTGTAAAGCTGTTGGTATTTCACAGCCTGTTGCTCATCTGACTCTGCAGGAAGGTACCGCTGATGATGTATGCTCAAAATTCAGTTTATTTCTGGCGCTAGGGAAGTCATGTCAGCCTAGTGGTAGGACAACACTAAGGGGGGGATACACGGAGGCCATGAAATTGACCAGGGAGGTGATGCAGCGGATAGATCAGTGGGGGAACTGGCTTGGGGGTTCAGGAGCTGAGGCTGGAGGCTGACTGTTAAGCAGGCTACAAAATGCTTGAGTTTAAATCTCAAAGATGGAGGGAATTGGGAAAAATATGGATAAAATAAATTCTGGTGTGTGTGTGTGCGCACAGATGAGCGCACACGTGTGAAAGTGTACGTGTGCATTACAGGCTAGCACAAAGGTGTGGAATAAATTGTAGCCAATGGGGTCTGGGCGGCTACTGCAGTAACTTCATCCGGCTGCGTGAACTGCTAGTGGAAGCGAGATGAAGGCAGGTTACATTTATGTTCTTTGGAGGTTATGCCAAGATTTGGCAATTTCAGTAGGCCAGGCAGACCCTGAGGGCTCTTGGGCAGTGAGATGACATGGAAAGTGGGGTCCAGGAAGATTCCCTTCGTGGTTGTGGGGCAGTCGAGAGAGAGGGAGGAGGCAGGGCCACCCGCAGGCACAGGCGCTGCAGTGGCGTGGAGCAGAGGTGGGCGGGGAGGCTGACTTGGTGTGGGGGTGAGGACTGCTGTGGAGGGGCACTGGCCTGCAAGCCTGGGGGTCCTGATGCTGAGGGTGGAGCAATAATTAGCTGTTAGTGTACCTGATGTCCCATATGCCAGTGTCGCCAACACAGTGAATGATTAGTAGTCATATAAATGCATCATTTCCAATAAAAGGAAACATTTATTTTAAAAAATTGTTTTCACAAAGAAGTTTCCCCAGTCCATTGCAAGAAAAGGAAATATGCTCTCTCGTAATTTTGGAAGCTATGCCAATGATTTTTCCCAAGTCACGGTCCCCAGGGATCTGTCTTGCACAAATTCTGTGTTCACACAGACAAATAATAACAATGTGACACCTAATTAATGTTAAATGTTCCAGTTAACATCCTGCCTTCAAAGCCCCCGCTATGGTTTCCCTTTCCTTGTGACTGCCCTTTTCTTCGCCATGCGCAGAAGGGACAGGAAAGGCAGACAGGTCTTCACTTGAGGCGAGTGTCCTGTCCACTTAGGCTTTCTGGTCCTTCTCCAACCCGGGCGTGCCCGAGGAGGCGCTTGACCACTTGGCCTCTGGTCCCCAGCTGAGCGTGGCTGTCAGGAGAGGCTGCCGCGTGGCAGGATCCCATTCTGCACAGCCCCTGCAGGGACGTCCGGGGGTGGCCTGCAGTCAGCCATGAAGGGAGCATTTACACCGTGGCAGTAGGCACATGCTACGGGTCTGGGTTTTCCCGTTTGGAGAGTCAGGTTACCTGCTCGCCCCCAGAGGGGTGTCGCTGCAGGTGTTCCAGCCCAGGTTCTGGTGCAGAGCCACAGGCGCGTGGCGGGCCCTCTCCCAGCACAGGATCGCTCAGGTGTCTGTAGTCGCTGCTTTCCCTCGCCCCTGCGGCTTAAAGGACGAGGACTCCTGTCCTGCTTGCCTCC
Organism: Talpa occidentalis; assembly: GCF_014898055.3. NCBI lineage: Eukaryota > Metazoa > Chordata > Mammalia > Eulipotyphla > Talpidae > Talpa > Talpa occidentalis. The sequence continues at coordinate 98,037,289 of NW_023601322.1, forward strand.
CGCTAACTTTGTGGAATCCTGTACCACGTGACGAGGCAACGCTCGCTTCCCGTGGCCGGTGATGGCCCAGCTGCCGGCACCGTGAACTGAGGAGCTGGGGATTTTCATGTAACTAAGCTAAAAGTAGTTAAGATTAACATTTAAAAACAGAAGTAGTTATAAAACAACTTTCCACTAAGCAGAACTTAGTTTTGGTGGCACTACAGTTTAGGATGGAATTCATCACTGGAGTTGAGATGGGCTGTAGATGTAAAATACAGATCAGATTTCAAAGAATCGACGGGGAAAACATTTTAAGAGTAGCGGCTTTATATTCGTTACTGGTTAAAATATACTGGATATGTCGGGTTACCCTGAATCTATTTTTAAGATTAACTTTATCTGCTTCTTTCAACTTTTAAATGTGGTTTCTAGACTATTCTGATTTCTCTGTGACTCCCCCTACTGCACAGTCCTGCTCTGACCCAGGCCCCCGATGCTGTGAGCAGCACCTTACCCCCTCCCCGCATGCACATCCGAAGGGGGCACCCGTCTCCTTCCGGGACTCGGACGGACACCCCACCAAGGGCAATCGTGAGTCACTCACTTGGTGCCATACGCGTTCGTCACCGCTGTAGTGTCAAGGAGCAGCCACGGTCTTCTTCCGGGCGTCCGCTCCGGGCCCCCAGCTAGGCCCCCCTCGCTTCCTAAACGGGCTTCAGCGGGATGCTCCTCGAACGTGTTTTCTGGCTGGAACTAATGTCTTTAGTGATCATATGCTTTTATCAGACGATTTTTGGTTACACGTTGCAATTCTACTTCCCTAATAGCCCTGAGAGACAGGAAATTTCGAAGTCCCTCATTTTACAGACCCGGAGCCCGAGGCACAGAGAAGCTGCCCGCTCAGGGCGCTGCTGGGGAGCCCAGATGCCAAATTCAAGGGCGGGCGGGCGTGCTGAGTGGCCCAGGCTCAGCCTCGCGTGCCCCACAATGGGCCTCCCTCACGCCAGCGCAGTTTATATAAAATACAGGGGGCAGGGGTTGTTGACTATGTGCTGGTTTTAGACCTTTCCTTGCAACGTAGGTGACCACGATCTCTCAGGCCACCTTCCACTTCTTCCTGGCCCCAGGCTAACTGCTGCAGACAGGCCCAGAAAAGGCCACAGCTCACAACACTTCCGCGGAGAGCTGCCCGCATGGGCCCTGTCAGAGCCTTGGCGCGAGGGAGGGCTGGAGGTTGGGTGCGGCGTGGGCAGGCTGCCTTCTCAGCCCCGAACCGGCCAGAGTCACCTCCCTCCTGGGGCCCGAGCTGGAGCGCCGAGACCAGGGGTTGGCCTGGCTGCCTTTCAAGGTCACAGCGCGGGGCCCTGGGCGCAGTGTGCCCAAGCCACAAATGGAACGAAGGTCCTCGACCTTTGGCTTCAGCTCTCTGGGTGCGCCCCCAGCTTCACCCCCTGTCTGCGCATAACGGGCGTGCACTCTGAGGAGGACATTCTTTATGGGGGTTGGAAAAGGACAGTGATGCGCGCGTTAGCACTTGTTGCCTTGGGCGTCCTGTATCCTCCCTTGCTAAATGGGTGTGAAAGAAAAGCTTTTTTTAGTGCAGGGAGGGCTCGTGTTCGACCCCACCTGTGGCCTGGAATTGCGCGCAGCTGTGTGTCACTGCACACGGAAGGGGGGACAGGACCGCGGCCACGGCAGGGGCCGTGCTGTCCCCCTGGCTCGCGGCGCCCGATGCCGGCGCAGGACGCACACTCCCCGGCGCGCTGCCCCGAAGCCAGGGACGCCCCTCGTCCGTGCACGCTGTGTTTCTGCCTGCCCCCAGACAGGGAGCTCGTGTAGAGACGCTCTGAAACCAAGCAGGTGGCGCGACTAGGGCTGAGAAGCAGAGCTGGGAAGGGCAGCCTGAGCCTTGTCCCTGGGCCGTGACGGTGCCCGGCCCCTGTCCCTTTCCTCAGCCGCCGGGGGAGAGGAGCAGCAAGGCAGCTCGGGTGGACGCCGCGCAGAGGAACGCTTACCCGCTCGTCCAAAGTGGCTCTTTGCGAGGAGTTGCCGTAAAGATAGGAGGGAACTGAGAAAAGTCAAGCCAAAAAGGGAGCTGGGCTTCAGAAGAGTATGACCCCCTGGAGCTCAGGGTTCCGGAAGACGAGGCCCATGGGCCTGTGACCGGCACAAACGCACCCTCCACCTCTGCACTCGTGCTGCAAGACCCCGCCAGGACTCTGAGGCCCTTGGTGGGGTCCCGCGTCCCTTCCTTGGCCACGGGACGACGGGCGCAGGCCTGAGCCCCCAGCGTGCAGCCATAGCAAGCGGTGGGCTAGGGTCTTAAAGCAGCCGTTAGGTTTCACGAGAGATGAAGCATTTTATGGACTCTTGACTGAACAGTGACTGTACTGTTCAAACCATCACTGACCTTTGCTTATGCCGTAACTACAGGAGTAGATGCTGCCACTACAGGCGCTGCAAGTGCCTGGAGTTCGTAATCCAGTTCATCCTTCCCTCCTGAGATGATCATGTTCTTCAAGAGCATGTTACACACACACGCACACACGCACGCGGCACTCTGTTAGCTTTTACTAAAGGGTCATTGTAACCATTTGCTATCTAACTAGATGGAGATATATATGAAAACAAAGTAAGTAGTAATTATGTCCCAAATAGTTAGCATACGATTATTTAATTCAAAGTCTGCCTTTGCTATTTCAAACATAAGCCAGCAATAAATCCCACGCCATCTATTTTAGTTATGGTAAATCATAGTCGTATGTGGTCGTGATTATGGCTAATTGTGGGATTAAAGGATTTAATTTTAGAGGATGAATGAAATATACTCTTGTTGACATTTATGCATGACAGTCTGGGACAATAAGGGGAGAGCTAACAGCTATGCGATATAACCCCCTACGGAAAGAATAATAAAGAACATTTAAATCAAGGATTCTCACTCATCATGACAGTTCTGATGATTCTAGAAGGCTGGGCTCTCCATATTTAGAATGTACCAGCTGCTTCAAATCAGGGAAACTGTGGACCCTTCTCAGGGTCCACATGAGTGAACATGAGTTCGCTGATGGGGGGGTGGGGGGGTGGGAGGGGGTGTTTGTGTGAATCCGTCTCTCCACTTCCGTGCAAACAAAAAAATCTAGAATGCCTCCCCTGCACTGTTAGCTTATAGAGCAGTATATTCCTTGGTAAGCTGCTCCTCCACACTAAAATCACCCTCTATGCTGAAGTATGAAACTTAAAATGTTCTTTAAAATAGAACATCAAGAGAATCTCTTTAGCCCGGGGTCTGAGATTGCTTATGGACTGCATGACAACACCAGGAACTTAAAAGGAACTAACTGGATATTTTTTAAACTTCTGCTTTCACTTCACAACAACTTCTTCCATTAAAATGAAGCAATTAGCACGTCAAAGCAAGTCCTCAAGCAATTAGCTTAAGACCCAAAGCTATTTCCCTCATCGGAAAGCTTTACTAAAAGGCAAAATATCTTTACATTATGCAGAGGAGCCAGAGTAAGCCCTCTGCTTCCTTAATGCATCTCCAGTATGAGGAACTCTCATATAGAGGTCGCCAAAACTTTTCACAGAATTCTGTAAAAAAAAAAAAAAAAATGAGCTGAAGGAAATTAAAAACGGTGCCATTTTTAATTGCACTGTGTGCAGTCCACTGTGGCTATTCCAGCTATTGCAATCTGTAAATATCTCACTGTTCACTCACTGCTTCTGGGCCACCTTTAGGGGCGATGTTGAGGCTTGGCTGGCTGGGATCTAAACCAGGCCCCAATCAGACACTCATACTGAATACTGCATGTTCATAGCTTTGTTTGAGAAAGATCTTTTTCCTCTGTTCCACCATGTTTTAAAATTAAATATTTTGAAATAATTGCAGATTCACACACAGTTGTAATAAACAATGTAGATCAGGTGTACCTTTTACCTACCTCCCCCCAGGGAAAATCTTGGCCCACTACAGTGTAATAGCAGACCCAGGATACTGACAAAATAAGCCAAAATACAGACCATTTCCCTTCCATGGGGATCTAGCACATTGGCACTCACAGTTCTGTTGACCCTAGTTTTGTCATTTCAAGAGTGTTCTATAAGTGGAAGTGTATGGGGTATCCTCTTTTGGGAGTTAATCTCTATAATACCATGTAAGTTGTTGTATGTAGCAACAGTATTTTTTGCTGCTGAGTAGTATTCCATTAGATGGCTATACCAGTTTGTTTAATTATTCAACTGTTGGAAAACATTTGAGGATTCCCACCAGTTTTGGGCTATTAAATAAGTATTCAGAGCAGCATTATTCACAACAGTAAAAAGGTAAAAACATCCCATATATACAGAAATAGACGAATGGCTAAGCAACATCTGGTATGTAGATATGGAATATTACTCAGCCTTAAAAAGAAATGAAATTCTAACACATGTCACAATATGGATGAACCTTGACGGCATTATGCTAAGTGAAATAAGCCATAAACAAAGGACTTGTATGATTCCTCTCATATGAAGTACCTAGGAAATGCAATTTCAAAAAGATAGAACATTAGCTAAAGTGCTGATGAAGCAAATTTTATGCAAAAAGGCTGTACATCCTTACTTCCCTCTCCTCCTCCTTTCTACTAATATTTATTTATTTATGCATGCATGCATGCATGCATGCATGCATGCAAACAAGCACTGGGTACAGTCAGAAGTGCAGGAGGGTAAGAGAATTCACCAGAGCCAGAGCGGGAGCAGAGCTAGCCCGGCGGCCGGGCATCGAACCGGCGCTGCAGAGGCTGCGGGCAGCTTCACAACCCAGCGCTCAACCACTGCGCCACCGGGGAGGCCCTCTACTAATATTTAATGAATACGTGGGAATAAATTTCGATAAAGTAGACAGTTCTTTGTGAAACAGGGAGAAGATCAGTAAATGAAATAGTCACAGATTGGAATGACCACCACTTCATATTGCTGAAGATATTCAAGATTTAAGATTTAAGATTCAGGCTTTAAATAGGATGGGGCAATGCCTTCATTTCTATACTTGCCTTTCATGATTTTAAACTAAGTAATGGATAAAATAGAATATTTTATATATAATAACATGTTACCAAGAAAGCATAGTAATTTCATTATCAGTTCAGGTCACCTGGTTTTGTTCCTGATTCAGGCCACTCCCTCCTAGATCCACAGGGCACAATTTGACTTTGCTCTGCGTCCATCCGCTTTTTCCATAGAGGCTGACCTTCTGATAATCCTGGAGTCAATCCATTCTAATTTTTGAGCACTCCTGTGCCACATGTGTAAATGAAGAGCGGATTCTTTCCCCAAGATTGCTCTCCCGGTCGGGCGGCACTTTGAGGCAGGGGCTAGAGTCCTGGTCTGTGTCCAATCCTTGCTTGCTTGTGTTACTTGTTCTCTATGAATGTGGAGATAATAATGTTTACTACTTACTGTTGTCACAGGGATAGAATGAGACCATGTATATCAGTTTATTGAAAAACCAGTAGAGTGCTGTGTTAGTGCCGGTCTGGAGCACCCTGAAATACCTACATGTCTCCAAGGGGTCCCACAATAGCCACTAGCTCTCACTGGTAGCACCACTGAAAATGGCCCCAACACCTGCCCATATATTTGCCTGTACACCTAGAATCTGTTCATCCTGTTGGTGAAGAAACACATGTTGTGTGCACACTAGTTTACAAAGAAAGCAGCATGTATACCTCATGTCATCACAGAACATCATGCAGAATAGAAACATCAGAATATGTGTCTCCAAAAAGGAAAATACCAAAAGCTCACAGAATTATTAGATGCTATGCTTTGGGTACGAGATATCTAGTGTAATGCTGAATGAAAGTCAAATTACCAGCTTCCATTAGCTTCACTTTGTGCTAGACAGCTACAATATGTGATACAGTGACCACAGCATGCAGAAAAGTTAGTTAAGAAGTTTAACTAAGGTTAAAATATTTGAGCCTAAGCATCAGAACTTAATTTTTTATAACATCTGGCTTGTTACAGCAAGCATACACCCATGTCTATGTACGTAGGTCTGTATCTCTCTTTAACGCTATAGGTGTGTAAGTAGCAGCCACATAACCATGGTTTGTCTTGGAATCGTAATACTGGCCTTGGAACGTGCAGAGTTTCAAATCTCGTGGACAGTGAAACAAAGGAAACACGGGTAGCCGTTACAGTGGTTTGTCAACATTACAACTTGCAGCGTGCTGAGAGCATTCTCGACAGAGGCGTCTCTGTAACGCAGGGGATGCAGCAGCAACTGCAAATGCCTCCCCCCCCAACAAAATCCCACGTGTGGGTCTGGGCATAAGGGCTTTCGGGCTTACGGTAGCAAAGCAGAGTGGTGGCCTCATGAATCGTCCCCTCATGCACGTCCGCGGCGAACCGTGGAGGCCCTACGAGCCAGCACCCGGAGGCCGTGAGGGAAGAGCACAGGCAGGTGCGCTGTGGGTGCAGGGAGGCCGGGCCACTCCGCCTCTGCCGAGCTGGTCACACGCGTGCAGGGCCCCGGGTCTGACAGCAGCACTGCCCGCGGTGACCTGGGCTCCGGCGAGGCTGAGCCATGAGCATGTGATTTCCAGGAAGTGGCTTAGTTATGCACGCACGAGGACGCCTCACTGGTGGATTTCTCCAGTTACTAAATCTCGGTGGTAGTTAAAATCCAAGATAGTTTGTGACTTTGCCCAGGATACAGGATGCTTCCTCCACTTTTCCTGTCCTTGAAAAAATGGTATTAAGTATTCTGATTAGAGCTCAAGGCATAGGTAAGATGTGCGTTTTAGAGCCAGATGAACATACCTTCAAAGGCCGACTAACCTGTGTGGGCTATGTGTTTGGTTTTTGAACAACAGACAACAATATGCACCCCGTGGGGTGGTTCTCCGTGTTAAATGAGAGAACAGATGCAAATCTGCTGAGGCATGCATTCCTGGCATCTTTTAGCTGGCCACACCCCCTCATCCTCCAAAACCACATCTCTCCATCCGGAGTTTATAGACCCTAAAATTAATACCTCGGAGTGTTTTATCGAAAATTCTTGCTCATTCATAGAAAAAGAAGGGAATAACTACTGACTTACGGGCACCAATAGGAAAAGTCTACAGGTACTTTAAGCGTATGATCCTAATCCTCAAATGAGCAAATATCCCGTCTGGCAGCTACTATTGTAAACACTAGGCAGGTGCTTTTCCTAATAACCAGGAGGAGAAAAGTCCTCCCTTCCTTCCATTGGCTTCACGCGAACGCCAGCGCCTGACGAACACGTGCCTTCTCCTCCCTGCAGACGAGCACTGTTTTGCTTTGCATGCAATAAGCAATCAAGAGTCATCTGCTTTGTCCCGTTGAGGACTTTCACTGGTAAACTGAGAAAGATGACAACACAGAGTCGGCCTCCCTCATCCAGGGCTGAGCCACAAGCTCCAGGTAGCGAGGACCGTCTAGGTAGAAGTGACTACTCTTTAAAAAAAAAAAGATTTATTTATACAAGCACTGGGTACAGTCGGAAGCGCGGGAGGGTGAGAGAATTCACCAGAGCCAGAGCGGGGAGCAGAGCAGGCAGAAGGACCGAAGTACACCGCTGAGGGGAGCAGCGGGTGGCAGGAGAGGTCTGCGCGCCATGCGGGACCCTCCTCCGGTGGCCGGGGAGCAGCCGGGGATCGAACCAGTGCCGCAGAGGCTGCGGGTAGTTTCGCAACCCAGCGCGCAACCGCTGCGCCACCGGGGAGGCCCAGAAGTAACTACTCTTACACGCGTACGTCTGGCTTGTTCACGGTGGCAAAGACAGGAAGATTGGGAAGCAGAGAGGGGGACTGAGAAGGGTCTCAGTGCTCACACCCGAGCACTGAGACCTGTCTCAGTGCTCCGGTGTGAGAAATGACTAGCGCTTTCTCCTTGGAGTTCCTTGGAGTGAGCGCTATGCGGGACCCTCCTCCGGTGGCCGGGGAGCAGCCGGATCGAACCTGCGCCGCGGAGGCTGCAGCGCAGCTTCACAACCCAGCGCTCAACCGCTGTGCCAGCGGGGAGGCCCAGAGTTAACTCCTCTTACACGCGTACTTCTGGCTTGTTCACGGAGGCAAAGCCAGGAAGGCTGGGAAGCGGAGGGAGGGAGGAGGACGGAGGCAGGTCTCAGTGCTCAGGTGTGAGAAATCACTAGCGCTTTCTCCTTGGAGTGAGCGGACTGCGTTTCAGCTCGCGAGCCACACTGCGGATGGGTTCCCAGCCTGAGGCCCTCCTCGCTCCTCAGACCCCCTTCGCGCACATCACACACAGGGGGTGCCCTGGTATAGGGCACTCAGAGCACCCAAGGAAGTGTCTGGTTGCTCCATCTGGATTATTTTCAGGGGTGGAAACGAAAATAATGAGGATCCTAACTGGGCCACCCACTGCAAAGTGAGGGTGACCAAGTGAGCCAACAGAACCTCTAATGAGTGTTTACTCCAAAGACTGCATGTAAACTACTTCCAGACTGATGTGGTGCCAGGCGTAGGGGAGCAGCCCTTGCAGTGTTCTCTGTTGGTCAGCTGCCAAGGCATCTAGGAACAAGGGAGGGGTCTCCTTATTAAACATATCAAGAATATTACTTTCAGACAAGAAGAATGCAAAGAATTGATCAAAGAAAGCTATAAAATAGATGGAAGGCTCTGGAAATAAGTAATAACAGTGTCATTCATGTTGTGCACTGGGGAGCTCTTGCTTCATTAAGGCATTCTTTTTATCCAGAGGGCCTGAAAGCATCTCTAACATGAATGTGTCTGGCCTGCATCGCAGGTGCTCGGTGATCTTGGGCGGCAACCTCTGCCCTGTCCCCAAAGTACCGTTAACCTTCAAGTCCTAAGCAGAGCACAAATATTTTGTTGATTACTTTTGAAACACGTGCCGTTGACTTTTGCTGTCTAGATGATCCACACAACAGCCATAGTATAAGGAGGAACATAACCTGGTTTCCTTTTAAGAGAAAGAAATCTGTGCTGTGGAGACAGCTCGTGTCTGCAGGGAGGCTCCCTCCGTGCCGCTTGGAGGCAGCGTCTGTGTTTATCCTGACTAGAGGCCTTGCGCATCTATCTCAGACTAATCAGATCCCCCAGAGGCGGCCAGTGCCAGAGCACATTTACAAGTTACATTCTGTGTGCGTTTACCCCAAGAAAACCTGACACAACAAGAAAAGGCTCACACGCTGTGATGAACGTCAGTGCCAGGACAGGGGCTAACGAAGATGCCACCCACACAGATGTTGACTTCTAAATCGCACCACTGAGCGAAGCGACCCAACCCGCACAGCCTGGCAGCCTGTGGGTGCAGAAGGCCTTGTGCAGCGACGGCCTTCGTTAACTAGACCTCCCCAGCCGTAGAAATGAGGCTGGACCTCAGCTGAGGTTCCACGAAAGCAAGAGACTGCAGCGCAACACGGGACAGGTGTGCCATGGGACAAATGTCTCATCATGGCGACGATGCTGGTAACAGTAGTGACTCAGGGAGCTAGAAGGGGCCTGGGAGAGGAGCTGCAGGAGACACACAGAGCAGACATGTCAGGAAATAGGCGCATTTGCTTCTGAGCTTTGGGCTTACCCCAGGGACTTCAGGACGTGCAGGGAGACACGTGGAGTCAGACATGTAGAGGCGCCTGCGAGATGTGGGTGGGAGAGCTCTATGGGGGGGCTGGCAAAGGTAGCTGTTACCTTGATTTGTACGTTGCTTTTGCTTCTTTCCTTCCAGAAGGGGCCCCTGCTGCCCCTTTCCTAGGGGCAGGGTCCCTGCCAGAAGGGGCACAGATTTGTGGCAAGCTTTTGGGCCGACCCTGTTTGGCTGGGCATTTACCCACGGGGCAAAGGGTAACCATGTGTGCTTCATTTGGAAACTATATTCCGCCTCCCCTCCCGACTGCACGTGAATCCTATTAAAGTTCTTTTCTATTGAAGGTCTTAGGCCCTAAGAGAGTGCTTTGTTTTCATGTGGCCAAGAGCATAACCCATTTAGAGCAGGCAAGTTTGGGGGTCTCAGGGTGCCCCTCAGTGGCTCTGCTAATGGAGAGAGCATCTGGAAGTGCCCTGGCTGGCTGGCATGCGCTGGGGAGAGTGGCCCGCGCTGGAGCCGACAGGTCCGAGCAAAGGCAGGGGAAGGGAGGCCCAGCTTCAGTCTCAGCAAAGACCATGAAACTGCTCGTTAGGGTGATTCGCTCCTCAGTGAAGACAGAAAAAAGCGAACACCAGTCTCCTCCAGGAACCTGGAGTCAACCCAATTTCAGAGAGGAAGTGGGCTTGCTTTTAGGTCAAATGCTAAGATGTCATCGTGCGCGCTTCTCGCTTACTCTGGGGAGTGCCTTGGGTGCTGGTTATGCTTCTGTGAAACCGGAGTTGGCAGCGTGGGAAGGGGAGGAAGAAGAGGACCACTTGCGTGACTTGAGGGAGTGTCTTTTTAACTTCTCTGCAGTGGGGGAGTCGGCAACAGGAACCCCAGTCCTCTGCACCTGAGGGACTAGACCCAGTGCCAGCTCTTGCATTTTCTATAAAGCCCACGGGTGATGGTGATACCAGAATGGTCAGGCCTAGTCTCTCAGCCAGGAAAGGATCCCAGGCTGCAGGGCAGCACTGAGCCCCGGCCACTAGACCCCCAGGGTTGGTGTCTCACGAAGCCGCAGCAGGGACTTCGCAGACGCTCAGGCAAGCAAGCGAGAAGAGGCAGGTCAGGTTTGTTTAGAAGAAAAAGTTTATTGAGGAGGAAAAGAGCAGAAATAAAGTGGGACTCCTGGGCCAGGGAACCAGGCCTGGGAGGGGCAAGGAAGCCAAAGTGGAATTGTGTCTCAGGGAATATATACCTTTTTCCCCTCATTATTCTAAAGCTGCCCCAGTCTCTCTGTGATTGGTCAGTTCTCGGCTGTCTCACTCAATTTGTTACTGAGTGGGGATCTTCACATTCCTTATCTAACAGCTTTCTCTTTTCCCATTTGTTGCATCTTTAAATTTATGGCCCAGTCCTCTGGATGGGCATCCCTGCATTGAAGTTAAACAGCTGCCCTTCTAATGTGACCATAAATTAAACCACTCCCCATTTCTCCGCCTCCCTTTACCACCTGAAGGAAACCAGGACCAGCGTTAACAATGTTGTCCTTGGTCCGGGCATGTTTGTTTTTCCTAATGGAATGGGTTACTTTCCCTTGCTTGTCCTTATCTCTGAAGCCTCCCTAAATTTTTCAGAGGTCCCCTCCTGCACTATCCCTAAAACTGCCTAATAACCCTAGCTTGCCCTGTCTCAGTGGCAGAAGGGGAACCCTGCCAGCACCAGGGAACGCCCCGCACGCCTTGTGGGAAGGGAGACTGTGGCCCTCCCTCGCCGTCCACCTGCGGGCCACGGGCTCCACCATCATTTTCAGAATGGAAAGCGCTCCTTGCACTCGTCCTCTCGGTCTCAGTCACAAGAGCTCCTCAGCAGCCAGAACAGTCTGAATCCCCGCTGAGCGGCCTCTTCTCCATCCCACCCTGCTCTCACTTCTGGATTCTTCCGTGCTCACTTCCACCTTTCCTCAGCACGGCTTTCCCTTCAACAACTTCACTTCTAGGCAGCCTCCAGAGCTTGGCTAAAATGCCACTTTTGGTTTGGGGGTACATTTTCTCTGACCCTTCTTCACAGCCAGGCTCTCCTGGCACCCATATTGAGAGAACAGGCCAAGCTCATCCTAGGCAGGTACCCACCTCTGCAGCACCGAACAGCAGAGCCTGGAGACCAGCCATGGCCTGTCTGCTCCAGCAGTGGGAAGCCAAAGCCAGCCCTAGCCATGGGCTGTGAGAAAAGCTCAGGGTCTCTCAGGGGAGGGAGTCAGTTGATGAGCAGCTGAGGGACTTCGCCCTCAGGAGCAATTCTTGTCCCTATCAGAGATGGTAAAGCTTTAGGTAGAGGAGTCCCCTCTTGAAATGAAATCAAACCTGTGGACATCTGCACACACAGATGCACGGTAGGAATGGACATGATTCTCTGAAGGCAGTTCCTTGTTGTGACCTTTCTTCTACTCTAGAAACCTAAGGCTAAAAAGCCTGGTAGTTCTGAGACAGCCTCCAGAGGATGATGACTTCCAGGCTCTTCATTAGCATGAGTATTGTTTAAAAGAAAAAGCCCAGAGGCTCACAATATGTGCTTTCAAACAAGCCTAGTTGTGAACAATGGTCAAGATATTTCGTTTACTTCCTAACAGATGAGATTTAAATAAAAAACACACACACATTCTTGGGAAAATTAGAATGGTTGAAATTAGAAGGGATGGAGAGTTGGCTACTAATGAGAACCCCCCAGGAAACCGATGAGGTTGTGAATCAGTTGCAGTGTTTGTGATTGGAGTTTACGTTAAGGCTATATACAGTTTGGCCTCCAGTGCATATTCCCACAGATTCCACTGTGCCAAGGTTTGTGAAAACAAGTAGTTTCTTGAAACTCACTGCATGTTTTTCTTGAAACTCAGACTATGATTCAGTTTGAAAATGGTTATTATTGCTGCAGTGAAAGAATTTTATGCCACTAAAGCCCATATTTTATTGGAGTATATTAGCTACTGTTTTGTTTTGCCTGTTAAGTTGCTATTTGGTCATTATCTCATAATTTTAGTCACCTTACAAAAAATAAATGATGAGCCACGCAAGACTTACTATATTTAATCCTAAATTCATTTGAAATAGGTAGTTAAAACTCTTCACTTTGCCCCAAACTATTATTTCATTTTCTCACTGGGCTTCAAATACCACAAAGAGTGTCTCGGGGTATTAATATTCTTTGTGTTATAGGGCAACCCCGATATTAAACGGGTTCCTGGCTGTGGGTCCTCACCCGCGCGCTTTAAAGGGACTTATGAATACTCTACTACAGGCACACACAAAAAGGTTAATAAAAGGTTTATTTACAAGAGGAAAGGAAATAAGGAAAATGTACAACTCAGGGAGAAAATAGGGAAATAAAGTCTTTAATGCGTCCTACCCGATCCGACGACCTAGAAACCCAAAGTCACTCTGAGTTGGCCGGACGCTCCGAGCTGGTGGAGAGCCCAAAATGGGGTCCCCCAAAGCCCACGTGTCTGCCTTTTCTATCCACCCAGCTGCTTAACCCCACCCTCAGGTCCCAGCCACCTTCCCTTTGGTGGTGATGGGATTTGGAGTTCCCCATGTCTTTGGCTTTGACCTGGGGTGGGGGTGGAGTACACAAAGCTTATATGGAAATAGCTTTGGGACATCCTTTTCCCCCTAACAAAAGCAGTCCCTATCCAAGTTTCAATGGTGTTTTTCAAAGACACAGAGAAAACATTATTGACATTGAGATGGAACCACAAAAGACCTTGAATAGCCAAAGCAATCCTGGCCCCCAAAATGGAGGTACCACACTCAGAGCAGTTTATACTGCAAAGCTGTAAATCAAAACAATACAGTACTGGAGTAAAAATAAACACAGAAGCCAACAGAATAGAATCGACCCAGAAATAATCCCCTTCTTAGATGAGAAAATCTAAGAATGGAGAAAAAGCATCTTCAGCAAAGTCTTGAGAAAACTGGACAGCCACGTGCAAAAGAATGAAACCAGACTAGTATCTCACATCATTCACAAACATTAACTCCACATGCCTTAAAGACTTGCATGTAAGACCTGTACCGTAAAATACACAGAAGAAAACATAAAGACAAGACACTCTGCAACATTAGCTTCAAAATGTCTTTGGTGATTTGATTCCAACGACAATACAAACAAAAGCAAAAACCAAAAACCAGTGGGATTATATCACACTCAAAAGTTCTTCACAGCAAAAGAAACTATCATTAAAACATAAAGACATCCTGCTGAATGGCAGACGATCTTTGTGCATCATGCGTGTGAGAAGGTATTGTTATAGGACAGGGAGAGGGTCAGCCCAAACCCCCGCAAACCTGCCTATTCTAAATGGGTTCTGCCATCCGCCGCATCAACACAAAACATATGAGACTTTAATGGGAAGGAACTTTAATAAAACTAGGAAACAATACAGGTAAGGCAAAGAGTCTAGTTTCTAAACGAAGCACCCAAAGTTACCCGTCCCCTCGTGGGTAAAAGTCCATCCATATGGGAAGGGCCCAGAGCAAGGCCCCAAAGCCTGCGACAAGTCTAAAGCATCTTCCAGTGGGGACCCACAGAAAAGGGTCAGAAACAACCAGACAATCCCGGAAGGAAAAGAGCAAAATCAACATCAAGATAAAAGCTGCCATGGTCACCTCCCCACGGGTCTCACCCACATCTGTGTCACCCAGTCCACGACCAAAAGACAAGCTCAGTTTCTTCACGTGTCTCTAGGCTCCATGCGCCTCCTCCAGGTCTCCTGGCTCCATCCTGCTTCCTTCCTCAGTCTCTTTTGCAGCTTCTCCTCTTCCTGCTCAGCTCCACCCTCCCTTGGGTGGGGCAGGGAACCTCCCCCTTTCTTGGGGACCACCCTGTTACAGTATTAACATTCAAGATCTACAGTGAATTCACACAACTCACAAGTAAACAAATGACATTGCAACTTTGGGGCAGAATGTCTGAGAAACCAATCTTTGCTTAGAGTGCAATGATTGTCAATGACAGCCACATCCACAAAGTACCTGCACAGCAACATCTAGGTTGGTTGGTAGCTGATTAAATGACTGAGAATATTAGCCCACCAAAGTTGCGTGTTAGTCTCCAGTTTTCTTAGTCTTCCTCTGGCAAGAAATTCAATTCACATTCTTAACTTCCATTTCAAAATAGAGCACTTTTGGAAATTCTGGGACTTATGATCATCTTTCCTTCCATAAGTACTGGGAAAAGGACCCGATGTCTCACTAGAGGGCGAGGCACTTGTATGCCCAGCGCTCAACCACTGCGCCACCAGGGGAGGCCCTACTATAATTTTTAAATGGTGGTGGGTGGAAATAGTTTTTTGAGATCCAGATATAACTGCAATGTGCTACACTTATCTGTGATTCCTGTTTCTGGCAGAGTCACAGACATTGCTACCACTGCTGTATCCGCGGGTTACATACACAGCTAAGGATGTACAGTCAGAGGCCAGTGAAAGTAACGAGGTCTTCTTTCCCCACCTTAGTGCAGGTGAGGGAAAAAAAAGATGGTTTGACCAACTGACACTTGGAGATCAGTGTGCATTTAAAGCCTCAAATTTTACCACGATGACAAGAAGAATAGTAGCAGTTAGCATGGCCCTGGAATGAGGAATTCATTAGTTTATGATCATTTAACTATTGTACTATATCTATAATTACCAGCTGGTTTCTTAGCATTTACCTAAATCTGTGGAAAATGATGCTAAGGCAGGTTTACATGAGAAAAAATTTAATGTAATTAAAAAGCCTTAAAACATTTTAAAAAATCTATAAATTTGGATAAGTTTTTGTCATCTAATTAATGACCATACTTAAATTGTCATTATCGGAAGCACAGGGAAGGAAAAACCCAAGCTTACAGAGAAAGTCAGTGACTGCTTTAAGCAGACTCTTGTTATAAAAATTTCAAGACCTTTAGGAGGATTAAAAATTTAGGAAAATAAATAGGGTGCTATAATATTTTTCACCTCTAAAAATTTAGCAAAAAAGACAACCTACAGTGTATAGCAACTTTTAAACATGGCCAAAATATTTTCTTTCTGAAAACCAGTGAATTTAGGATTACTATTTTAGAATACACTTAGTTACAAATCTAACAAACAATTTAAATGGAATTAATCTCTTCAGATATTGACCTCCCCAAAGTACAACACTCAAATAAAAAAAAGAAAAATTACTTCTTGCCTCCCCTAAACATGTGCCATTGTAAAGAACAATACACACAGAAGTTGGAAGCCCCTGTTTACAAGAACAGGCCTCAGCAACAGAAGGAACACACCAGAAGGGAAGCACAGGACAACGATGAGCCGGCCACTCAGTGGCTCCTTTTAGTTGACTTAATGAGTCTTGCTCACCCTCATTAGGGAAAAAATAATTTAACTCATCAGTTACATGCATTCTTTCCAGTTACAGCTTACAGCAAATGTGAAGGGAAGTGTTTGCTTCTCAACAGCACGGATGTCGGCAGGGAAGAGCCTGCACATGACGGTTGGCTGACCATGGCCTAAGGAGACGACTCACTGTTCGAGAGCGAGTGTATGATGGGCACCTGGACGGCCCAGGTTGTCTCTCTGCACACAGCTGGCTTTGTCCCTCTTGTCTGAGTTTACACCCTCTCAGTTCTGTAGCTGTGCTGAGGAACAAAGTGATCCACAAATTGATGACATGTTGAGAAACTCAGAAATCACATTTTAGAAATGACTCCAGCGTTACTGTGTAAGAGCACAGTTGAACATCTACACGGCCGTGGGAGGAGGCCCCGCTGGCCTCACGTGGGGCAATGGTGTCTGTTGACTGACTGGATGAGGAGTAAGAGCAAGAGGCGTGAAATCCTGCCAGCGCAGCTCTTTGCAGTCTCCCTCACTTTGGCGACTTACTTCTTATTGTCAGGGGTTTGTTCATATTTCAGATTTTACATTATTAAACCTAGTCCATACAATTTAAAAAATTTGTGAAATTCCCATTCTAAGAGACCGTTCTGCTTTGGCATGGGCCCGCTTACGGCATTGATACAGATGGCGGCTCTAGGGCACGCCTGAGCGCGCTACCCCTTCAACATTTGAAGACACAGGCAGACAGCCCGGATGAAAGAAGAGATTGACAGGAGTAGTTTCTTCTCATGGGGCACGTCAAGCCAGCATTTCCTAATGGTACAGAAGACCAGCTTTCTAGAGTCCCTGAGAAAGGATGAGATCAATCAAGAATGTAAACTGATGTGAGGCCAAAGGCACTCTTATAAAACAGCTTAATGACATGAATCCTGTGATGTGGAGACTTGGGACATTTCATTCCTAATCCACCAGGAAAAAACCCTTTTATTTGTTTGGAGTATTTTCCCACACAGGCAAATAAAATCTTTTTTTAGACATCTTGTTATTTTAGAAAGTCAAATACAATAATTGGCCTTATATTTTTAGCTTCCCAAAATATCTTCTGCAGGGAAAGATACACCATTAAGGAAAGACATTTAATGTCACTTGAAAATCTCTTACGTTCTTAATACCCTCGCTGGCCATTTGCTGAAGGAATGGCGGGGGCACACAGGGGGGAAACCATTCGGCAGGAGGGCAACTGGGAGCTTGTCGGGAACCAGGAGACACGGGGAACGAAATTGCCAGTGGACTGTCACCTTAACTGTGAACGCCCTTGTCTTGCTCCTCGACTGACTCCTCTGGAGCTCAGAACTGGTGGGGCCGGCGGTCCGCCCCCAGGTGCACAGGGCCCTTGCTTGGCGAGGAGCTGTGCAGCACGGGCCGTTGCTGCCCTGGGAGCTTCTGGACAGGAGAGTAGATTGTGCTACACCCCGTGAAGGAAAGTGGTTCCGCTGGCAGCAAGGGCAGCCGTGAGGTCTGGGAAGGGGGACGGCGCAGGAGGGCCTGGAAGAGGGGGCTCCACGGAGCCCACCACACCGGGCTGAGCGGTCCCTTAAGTGTAGCTGCACTTCGTTAGTCTTCCGCAGCGCCTGGCAATAGCTCACTACCAAGAAATGTGTTTATTGCTCTTTGTGTTTCTCATCATGGCAGAGAAAGCCATTTGCCCCCTCTAGGTTTCACTGCAATTTCTCCAGACTGGCCCCTGGGATATATGCTGACCTTTGTTGGATAAAAACAATACTTTGCTTTGTGTTTGCACTGGGAGGTGTGAGGAGATGGACTGGGCCGGCCTCGCGGGCGATGTGCTGGTGTGTGTGTGCGCGTCACGGGAAGAAAGCGGGAAGGCCCCTGCGCCAGTGTGCAGTGTGCAGCGTGCGCTAGCCCGGCGGGTGTGGCCCGGCGCGAGGCCATGTGAAGAATGTGTTCGCCTCACAGTTGCCTTCAGTCACAGCTGTCGGTAGGATGCTTCCGGCCCTAGGAGGGTGGGGGGGCGCATGCGTGAGGATGAGGGAGCCAGCAGTCCCCCGCCGTCAGCTCGAGGGAGGGCATCGGGAGAACTTCGCAGGGCAAAGCACCTGCCGTTCCACTGCCAGTAAACTGCTGTGAGGGTGAGCCACTGCCCGGGGATGTGAAGGGGCCCCAGAGGTCAGCCTGGGAACGGAGGCAGCGCCAGCGTGCAGCAGGTCACACGGCCCTCTGCGTCCTCAGGAGACATTCTCACCCCACCCCAGTGGGCTCGGCCTCCTGCTGGTCGCGGACAAGTGCTTCTGTGCACCAGGAAAGGCCCAAGACCTGTCATTCTGTCACATAAAAGTGGGCTTTTCTCTAATGTCGTGAGGTTACGGGGGGTACTAAGGAACAATTACTTCTCAGTCAAAATGCAGTGCTAACTGTCGCCCGTTACCTCTGTTTTCCTACGATAAAAATAAACTTTTGGGCAGTCTGGACAGAAATGAAGGTGACCATATTAAATCAGGGGAACTTAACGAACCAACAAGGCACTAACGCAAACCCTTAGAATTCACAATCGCAGTCCTAGGACCCTGGCTGGAAGCTCCTCTCCAGACCTCGTGTCTGAGGGCTCGTAGCTGGCACATCGGTGACCTCGGCTGGTTTGGGAGAGCAGCCCCCTGCGTCACGCAGATGATTTTCAGTGTTACGGTGTTCCTGCGAAATCACGGCATGAAAACACCATTTACAGGCACTTGAAACCTCTCCCCTCTGTTGGCCACGCACTGGTGCAGTGAGCAGAACAGAGGTGGTTATTCTCCTCCTTGTGTTTCTGTGGAAACTGACCTTTCGCTGATCATTTATGAGGTTGGGACCCTCACGCTCTCCGCGACCTGGGTTTCCCTCGCCACACTGCACGGCAGGGTTTCAACTAGCAGGAAAACTAGGTATCAAAGCTTAAGGAGGGCGGACTAGAATCAAAAGCCAATGAGGAGAGATCTACAGTTCCAAGTACTTGATTTCATTACTTGGAGGTGATGTGATCGGGATACGCGCTCACAAGGGGAGAGTCACCCCTCTCCTGCTCCTGCAGGTGGCAGTGATAAAAGCCCTCCCGTCCCCTAGTGTGCTTTAGCCAACGCGCGCTGCTCCCGTAGTGCAGAACGGCTGGAAAGGCAGGGAGAGAGTCCACACGAAAGGGGGTTCTGACCAGCTCCTTAAATTCATGCTACAAATGTCTTTCCTTCTGTTTCACTTCCACCGAGGAAGGTGGAACTCGGCCCTAGAAGGTTAGCTCCGGGTGGGCTGGGGCACCCGGGCTGGTTGCCCTGGCGACTGCGTCTCAAGCCTTACACTAACATCTGGCGCGCTTAAGCCTAACAGCTGGTTGTGCACAGAAAAAAAACAAGGAGTTGAAACCCAAATGGGAATGCCACAAAATAAAAGTGGCTACCTGGGAGGAATACAAAGAAGAAACTATGGGAAAGCCGGAAATTAGATGCAACTTGTCTAAGACAGAGAGAAGGTATCAGGGACTTGGGGGGGAAATCAGTAAAGGATAATGTCCCCCCAAAATGACATAAAATGAGGACTGTGAGTTTAAGTTTTGCGGTATCTTTAGAAACAAACTGAGTAATATGTTGAGAAGATGAAAGACCAAGAGCACGCGGTGGGGAGAGTGGACCCGCCGCGGCCGTGGGCAGAGCTGCCTCCCTTCACCCAATGGCCCGGACGCCACTAAGTTCTCGTCCTGTGCTTCCAACGGTGTCTGCTGCGCGGGTGCCAGGCTCGCTGCTGGCGGGGCGTCTGAAATGCACACAAGCCCTTCCCTGCAGGAAGGCCGCCGAGCTAGGCGGGGGCTCTTTCGTGCTGTCAGGCGCGGTCCCGGCAAGGTGCTAGCAGGAGAGCCACGGCCGGGCTCAGCGGGGCTGCGCGGCAGGACCAGGAGGAGGGTGGTGTGCGGCAGGGTGGGCGTGTCTGCGGCTGCGAGGACGCGTGCTGTCTTGTGCCTCGAGAACTTACTGCACGAGGTTTTCAAAGTCACAGAAGTGAGTAGAATTTTGGAGTGAAAGATTCTGTAGAAAAATAAGAACTCTGAGGCTGGCGCTGTTTAAAGGTGAGAGAACAGAAGGCCCATTTGCGACAAGGGAGGAACCGCGATAACACAGGCCAGAGGCTGAGCGGGTGGCTGTTCCTCGAGCGCTCCCTGAGGGAGAACGGAAAAAGTCCTGATCAAAGACAGCCCTTTGATCGGACAATTAGAAAGTTCTGTAGGAGGCCGGCTGATGAGTTCTGTGCATGGGTACCGTCAGAGTTCAGTTCACGTGTGCGCTAAGGAACAGATTTGCAGCCAGACATCAGAGGCTGCGTCTGTAAACTACTTCCAAGAAATTCACTAATGAAAGCCATGAGCACAGGTAGGGATTTTGTGCTCCACAAGAGTGTGTTGCAGGGCAAAGAAAAATGTGCTAATTGGAAGAAAGTTTTAAAGTAGTCTATCTCTTTCTAAGTAAACCCGCTTTAAGCGCAGGACAACCATTTATTCAGGAGCAGGATAAAGTGTGTAAGAGAAAGGAAAAATAATGGAGAGTCTACAGAGTGCAAGACAGACAGACAGAGCCAGCCAGCCAGACAAACAGACAGAAAGAGGAGGAAAAGGAAGCCTGAGGAGTGGGGCGTGCAGGCTGCATCTCTGAGCCATGGCCATTCCCCTGCCTGTTAGCCGCCTACCAGGACCAGCCACATACGGGGACACAGCCATCCAGGAAGCCCAACACAGCCGCTCTCCGGGGGCTTACACTTCAGTGAGGGGGGGGACAAGCAAGCAAGACAGACAGCATGTCAGACGCTGAGAGCCACGCAGAGAGGAAATCCCAGGGCGAGGCAGGCGAGGGAGCGTGCGGCAGTATCTCCCACGCGGAGGCCTCGGTCATGTTTGAGCACACGTAAAGGAGAAGAGGGCGTGGCCCTAGGGCTTCCTGGAACGGGCCTCCAGCACCGAGAAGAGTGAGTGCAGGGGCACAGGTTCAGGGTGCCTGGCGTGCGGGAAGAGGCCCAAGGGGCCCAGCACAGCTGGAGTGGGGCTCGCCAAGCCCGGTGGAGTGAAAGCGGCGCAGTGCACAGAAAATACCACGGGCCGGGCCTTCATGAGGCATGAGATGCAAAGCCACATACCACATGCAGGGAGTAACCGGCAAGATGGAACTGCTGCGGGACCCCGGGACTCTCAGGGTGTGGGCCAGTGCTGGGCGGGAGGGCAGGGCGGGGGACGAGAGCAGGTGGCGCGGAGCAGATGGTGAGAGGGTGGATCGCGTGAACGCTGAAGAGAGCTGCCGCGCCCGCTGACGGGCCTGAGAGTAGGAGGAACGGAGGAAGGAAAAGGAATCCAGAGGATTCCGAAGCATTTGGCTGAGCAGCTGACACTGCAGAATGGCCGTTTGCCGAGGCGGGGAGAGGGCTGGAGAATGGGGTACAGCGTGGTTTCCTGTGGGCGTACTCCCAAGGGTCGTCCCTGCCTGTGTGGATGGTCACAGGACCAGTTTCTGCTGCGACCTTCCTGATCTTCCTCTTCGGAACTGAGTTGTCAGTGCTTTGCAATTGAGGAAACTCACATACCCGTTGTCGCTTGTGAGATTTTTGATGCAGACTGTGGTGTACAGCACGCGCAGGAAATACTCGGGGTTGTCGGCAGCTTGGCCCCGCCAGGCTGCATTAGCCATACTGGTGCTATTTCATATTCATCACATACTCTGTTTCGAGATCTAATTTTTTCTGCTCGATGGAAACAGACACTGTCAGGAGGCAATGTCACACTGTTGAAGGCAGAAGTCAAGCAGATTCATGGCCAAGAGCCCACGAGTGCTCAAGCAACTGCTTTCTACTCCTCAGCAACACAGAGCCCCCCTCGCCCCCCGACCGCCTGCGCGCTCATTGAACATGTGCACAGAGAACGAAGAGAGGTCCTGCGTGACCGGCGCTGTCAAGGTTTTACCCAAGTGAAAAAAGAGCCCTGCTTGCCGCCACCAGGGAGCAGGCCGGGCACCATGGCGATGCAGGTGTCTCAGCGTACCCCTGCCTGCAGATGGTGCCTTGGTGCTCCCCGTGGCCCCGTGTCACCGCACGGAGAAGAGCTCTCAGACATCAAAGGCACAGGGAAGATGAAAGGAGCCTGGCACGTTAGCCGCAAGGCCCTGTCAGCTCCACTGTGCACTGCGCGCGCCCTTCCACACCCCTCCGTGCGAGTGACCGGGAGGGCGCCAGTCTGGCGGGCAGATGTTGGCTGGAGTACAAGGTGCCACCTCTAGAAATGCACATACATGGGGTGGGGGAAGAAAGAGGTTTGAGGTTGATGCTGAAACACTGGCAGCAACTCCTGTAGGAGGAGAGGGGTCCCCTCACCGGCGGCTTTCAGGCTCTCAGCGGACCTGGGGAGGACTGTCCACGTGCACCTGCCCGTCAGGTCAGTCACCTTCACAGCCACATGTCGGAAATGCTTCTGCCAAGCCTCTGACCTCTGCTTGTTAAGTGAAGAATTCAGGGGACGCGAGTGGTGTCTCGCCGCCAGCCCTGTGCTGGGGAGGCTTCCTGCTCTGGGCTGTGGGAAGTGTGGGCTCGGGGCCCGGGGTTTGGTCGCCGCAGACGTGCTGGAGGACACACTGAGCTATGCCGGTGAGGACGGCACGATCATTTCATGTTGACAGAAAGGGCTTTGCCCGTTTCATTTTGATGGTGAACCGGCCAATCGGCCCGCAAGGCTGGGCAGGAGCAAAGCAGACCCTCCTCTGCTCACACACAGGACTCCCGGGCTGAACCCGCAAAACCTGTCATTAGCACACAGCGGGGTGGGCCGCCCAGAACCACAGTGGTGCTGAAGCATCCGCCTCAGAAGTGCAAGTCCAGCCCCTGCTCCCCTTCTGAACGGGAGCTGCCAGCCCGTGACCTGGTGGGGGCTCTGACCAGGCTGCTGCGCTTACTCACTCGGCTACTCCAGAGGGCTGGGTGGGCTGCCTGGCAGGAGAGGGGGTGAACAGCCTCAGGTGACCACCCCAACCCGAGATGCTGAGGGGTGAAGAGCAGAGCTTGGCTTCCGAGTGCAGGGAGTGGAATCAGAGACAGGTTGCCCAGCACTGTGGGTGTACAATCCTGCTCCCCATAACGAGGTCTCGGGCCACAGGGGCACATGTGCAGCTGGCCCCAGAGTTCCTACTGGCTGGAGCCAGTTGTGGAACAAGGTGCCAGTGACATGCATGCGCAGCTCGCCTCCCACAGCGGGGAGGAAGGGGTGCGAGCTTCTTGCCAGCCGCCAGGGCCACACGGCGGGGCTCCTGCGGAGGCCACTCAGGGTGGCTAGCCTTAGCTGCCTTCCCCCGCTGGGAGAGAGCGGTCATTCTAGCTAGACAGACATTTCACAAGACAAATGGCCATTTGGGGTGGAGGGAATGGGCTTGGAATCAAGAGATACAATCCCGGGCCTCCCCTGGTGGCGCAACAGTTGAGCGCTGGGCTGTGAAGCTGCCCGCATCCTCTGCAGCACCGGTTCGATCCCCAGCCGCCGGCGAGGGTCCCGCATGGCGTGCAGACCTCCCCTGCCGCCCGATGCTCCCCTCAGCAGTGTATTTCGTCAAGTCTGCCTGTTCTGTTCCCCGCTCTGGCGAATTCTCTCACCCTCCTGCGCTTCTGACTGTACCCAGTGCTTGACCATGGGGACGGCGGTGAAGGACTCAGATTCTGCTTTGTCCTCAGGCTGGATGTGGAAGCAGGTGACTTCATGTTCTAGCTGGGGTTGCCGCTTCAGAATCCTGATTATATTGCAGAAATCCCGAAGTGTTTTGTTTGAATGGACATCTCACACACACACAAGGTGGACGGGCAGGCACTCTAAAGCATCCTGGAGCCATCTCTTGTTTCTTGGAATCACTGCCCTCCCCAGATCTGCAACAGTTTTTAACTAGCCTTGTCCCACCCTCACTCAGGCCCACTCTCCACAAAACATTTCTCCGTAAATCCTAGGCTCGCATTGTTTCATCCACAATGTTTCGGTTGTTTAAGAGAAAGTAATCTCCAAAAAAAATCACCGCAGTGCTATGAAAAGCAGACTGCACAGCGCTCCCTCATAGCATTCAAAGCCCAATAAGCAGAATTCTTGAACGCTTACGGTACTGGAATTTATCGAGGAAACCGATCGCCGCTAAAATGTGTCATTGGTAGTAAAAGCTGGGGTTGCTCTACATTGCCTGCGAAAGTGACGCAGGAGCGAAGTGCCACGCAGGAGGCTGTGTCCTCAGAGGCACAGCTGCGAAATACGTGCATTTCCAGGAGCCTGTTACTTTCAGGGTCTGCAGCCTGTTACTTTCAGGCGCGCAGTGTGCGGGCGGGCGTCAGTCAGCAGGAGGGCTCTTGGCTGGTGAGATGGTGATCGCAGGCATCCAGGGCCATGCTGAGGTTATGTGGAGAGTACCTCAACTGTACAGAGAAACGTGAAAAGCTCGTGCTCACCACACCCAGGTTATGCACCCAAATTCCCAGACAATTTTTATATTATTTTCAGCAAAGTCTGTCCTCAATGAAAACCATCCCACTGTATCACTGGAAACACATTTCTGCCTCTGACTGGGTGTGGGTTGAGCACTCAGCAGCGAGCCCGCCAGACAGACGTGGGTGTGGATCACGCCCCATCTCTGAATACCCAAACATGCTCATGCATCAGCGGGGAGATCCTGTGCAGGCTGAGTGGACCTCACACTCCCCCAGGCTCTCCACACATACGTGGCAGTTGGGAGACCGTTAACTTGTCACTACTTAAGAGACTAAAGACTGAAAGTTCCATGAGCAGTGGCAGAAAAATATCAATACTAATTATTACAGATTCAGTTCCCGGTTGATTACTCTTGTAACTGTTTCATTCTGTGAAACTGTGTTATAAAGATTTGTGATTTCTTTCTGGACGGTTTCCAGCGAGCAGGACTTGGACTCCTTTTTTTTTTTTTCCCAAGCTTTCTGTCATTTATTAATGACTTTCTATAAGAAAAGCTTTCCAGTGTTTCTTGGAACCATCATTTGCAAGTTGTAAACAGTTTTCAGCATGGCGTTTATGAAAGTACCGCCGCAGTTCTCATTACCGTGGGGTGAGCGATGCTCTTTCAAGGACTCAGTCTCGGCTTTTCTAACCATCCTGTTTAGAATCCCAGGCAAACCCAGGCCAGCATCTGCTAGGGGGGCTGGGCTTGAGGAGAGCTGGAAAGCGGCCCTCGACACAGCCCGCTGCTTCTGCTCTGTCCTCAGCAAGGAGCCTGTTCAGTGCCGGCTTCCTCACACCCATCTCTTATCCAGTGTCTGTGGAAACCACTAAAGTTCCGGTGATCTCATTTCAAATCAGGAGAAGCCACCAGCACACTGTTGGGCGTCACCTGCCGTGCCTGGGTGTGGCTGGGCCTCCCCGCCTCCTGCACAGGGCATCCTGCCTGCCTTCCGGGCTGTGCGGCCCCACCGTGCAGGGGGCCGAGGGGCACAGCCTTTTCAGGCACATGGTGACATCCCCGTCTGGACTAAAACCATGACGCCAACACGTAGCTTAGGAAATGTGAGCTGGAGCCAGTGTTCTTACTTCTTGCCTCTTTGCCCCAAAACAGGCTTAAATCATCTTTTCGTAAGTGCCAGATATCTTTTTGTAAATTGCTGTAATTTTTTCAACTGTAAGGTTCCCCCCCCCCCAGTTGAACACACATGCATGTGTCTAACGAGCGGTCTTGCACGGATGTGGACAGGGTGGTCACCACAATTTAAAATGAGTTTGAATCAAAACCCAGACAGCCTGGCCACATTTGTTGGTGATGCCGAAAATGAGCTTTAAGCAATTGAAAGCATGCTGGTGAGAACGGCAATGAACTCACTTTGCTAGGCTCATCCTCAAGGTAGACATCAAACAACTGCTGGTCCTGGAGGGTGCGACCACGGCGGGGAGAAGGGGGGTGCCCTTGGGGGAAGCGCTGCAGTTGTCACGTGCAGCCATGAAGTACCGACCCACTGCTGGGCAGCAGCTGATCAAGAAAGGAGCCCCTTCCTGTTCCGTCCTCACACCTCCGAGACATCTAAAGGAAGCCGCCCCCACCCCCCCCCCCCCCCCCCCGAATTCCTCACTGTGCCATTTCTTTGCAACGGGATCTCACAGTGGTGGAGGTTAACCAGGGTGCTATGGGACATACCCACCAATCAGGAAAGTACTGAGAGGGAACAGAAAGGAAGAGTCAGGGAGTATTTTGCGTGCAGTGCTGCAGGCTTCACATGACCCCCAGGGTCGGGGCCCCCACAGGCAGGCAGGAGGACACTTGGTCCCTGTGTGGGGGCCTCCATGCTGCTAGACATCACAGAGGCATCTGTTAGATCACAGACACATGGAAAAGGTCACCCACTATGGGCCAGTCACAGAAAGGAGCTGGCAATAACTGTGAACATGGGAATCGAGGCTGAACATCAAAGACTTGCAGCCAAGTGGCTGGCTGGAGAGTTACTCCGCAGCCCGTGTCTTTCTGCTGACATGGAGCTGCTAACCTGGACGGCAGAAATTGTGTGGCATTAACTGATTAAAAAAAAAATCATTTCACAACGTCTCTACATTCACCTGCTGACTTTCTCAGTCTTTTATCTTTTTTGGATGGGTAATTACGTGGCCATTTTTATCAGTTCAGTGGCGCACATTTCCAAGCACCGTTGCAACAAAAATCGTATGTTTATTGCACAAAATGGGACATGCTAACGTCTCCAGGCATTATGTGAGTGCTGGAGATATGGGCATGGAAGACGATTTCCCTAATCCAAGAGGCATACAGAGACCTTGAGCAGATGGACGGAGCTGCGCCGAGGACAGAGAAGCGTCAGGTGTGAGCAGTGCAGGTTAGTGACCCATCCAGCCAGTCCACAGGCTTCCCTAGCAGTGAACTTGTTATAGGACAGGGAGAGGGGCAGCCCAAACCCCGCAAACCTGCCTATTCTAAATGGGTTCTGCCATCCGCCGCATCAACACAAAACATATGACACTTTAATGGGAAGGGACTTTAATAAAAACTAGGAAACAATACAGGTGAGGCAAAGAGTCTAGTTTCTAAATGAAGCACCCAAAGTTACCCATCCCCTCGTGGGTAAAACTCCATCCATATGGGGTCGGCCCAGAGCAAGGCCCCAAAGCCTGCCACAAGTCTAAAGCATCTTCCAGTGGGGACCCACAGCAAAGGGTCACAAACAACCGGACAAGCCCGGAAGGAAAAGAGCAAAATCAACATCCAGATAAAAGCTGCCATTGTCACCTCCCCACGGGTCTCACCCACATCTGTGTCACCCAGTCCACAACCCAAAAGACAAGCGCAGTTTCTTCACATGTCTCTAGGCTCCATGCGCCTCCTCCAGGTCTCCTGGCTCCATCCTGCTTCCTTCCTTCCTCAGTCTCTTCTGCAGCTTCTCCTCTTCCTGCTCAGCTCCACCCTCCCTTGGGTGGGGCAGGGAACCTCCCCCTTTCCTGGGGACCACCCTGTTGCAAACTCACCTGATGCAATCTCTGAATGAGGAACTAGAGTAACTCCAGAGATGAAGTGAATGGAGCAAATGTGTTCTTGGTGGAGGAAAAATGTTTACAGATGCACAGTGGGGAGGGAGAGTGGCCAACCCCAGAACTGGGGGTGCCCGCAGAGGGGCTGATAGGAGCCAGCCTAAAAATGCAATGTTTCTGTAACATGACTGCCTTTTCTGGTTAAAACAAACAAAAACAAACACTTCCAATAGCATTCCAGCCACAGTTCCAGAGGAGCACTGCTGCTGGGTGGGAGAGAAAACCATTTTCTTCTTTAAAGTATAGGGTGACAGACTGACCAGCAGACATGCACGACCTTGTATCACCCACATGGCAAGCCAGGCTGTCTCTGGAAGTTTCTTACCTAGACTTCCTATGAAGGCACACAGGGCATTCAGACTGCACGCATCTGCCCAGCCCCTGGGGCTTCCAGGCTGAGCTCCGCCTGTCTTTCCCACTCCCACCCCCCACCCCCAGCTCACATTTCAAAGCCCCATATTTGCTGCAAAGTCTGCCAGAGTGTGAGACCAGACACAGAGGTGTTAAAAAGAGGGTGATGCCAGTACATCTGGGGAGCCTGAGTCATGAATGGGGGCCCAGAAAAGCAGCCGCAGGAACACAGAGGCGCATACTCTTTGCACAGACTCGAAGAACCGACGGGTTGGAGGGGAAGTGACTTCAGCGCGAAGACACGACTACATTGCTTTTTTCCCATCTAGTCACAAGTCATCTGACCTCCCCTGCACTACCGAGCAAGCGTGGTCACCGCCGCGGCGCAGATGGCCGGGGACGTGGGTGGTGCTGGGACGAGGCCTCAGCGTGTTTTCCCGGGATTACTAACACATTGAGTGTGTCATCACGAGATGCGCCACATTTCTGAGTCTGACATTTGAACGCTATGGTCACACAAACCAAAAAATCTGTCACTTGGCTCCTCATGTCCTGCTTTTCCAGTCCTCCCCACAGCACTTACCTAGAACCCTGAGAGAAGCTGGCAAGCCAGCAAGGGACGGGCCGCCTGGTCCTGCCCAGCCCTTGCCTCCCTCCATACAGGTTTGCGGGGGTAGGAGGCCGGAAACTAAGACTAGTATTGATTATTTTGGGGAGAAGTAGTTTCCTTTAATAAGCAACACGCAGCCCTAGTCTTCCTGGTATCAAACACTAAAAATTAAAATCCTCTCCAAGCTGGGACCGTTGAGTCCCACTGTCTATTAAGTATCTGCAATAAAAGAGTAGCCTCGGTGATTTTAATGTTATCTGTCAGGAAGTCAGGCCACAATTCCAGATGCTTTTAACCTGACCATGACATGAAAGAGCATGCCGCACTGTGGTTCAACCCTCTCCTCGTCGTGCGTGGGATCATGGGAACCCCAGGAGCCCACGGGCAGTCCGTGGAGTGCTCCTGGCGTGGCCTGTGTGAGATCTGCCTTAGCCACAAAGTCTCAGATCAACACAAATCAAACACAGGCAGGGAGCACAGGTCCTCACCAACGTTACAGGCCACACAGACAGAGAGAGCCCAAGGAGGGTCGGCAGGGAAGCAGGAGAGATGGGTTAATGAGATTAACTTCCACTCCTTTCTCCTAGCAAAGGTCGCTTTGCTGCAGCTCGGGGGTCAGTCCTCTCGGGAGTAGCTCAGCATCAGTGACTCTGGCTCAGGACCCTTCCCAGGCCTACTGCTCATCTTCTCCTTGGCAGAAGCAGCAGCTGAGCTGCTAAGGAGAATTCTGCGCTAGGCCTGTGAACGCCTCCCTGTGCTCCTTTTTCATCAAGATGTTAGTCCATTCAGTCTTTGAATTGCTAAAGAGCTGACCTTTTGCTCTAAGCTGCCCAGCAGTCATCTGGGGCCCTGCTTCTCCCCAAATTACTGTTTCTCCTCCCGGCAAAATGTGGCCGGCCCTCTTGCTTAAAGCTCTAAGTTCGAATGGTAAAACTTTCTATTTTCAAGCAGTATTTACACAAGGCTGACGATATATCTTAGAGATTAAATATTGAAATTTTACTTTGCTGTGTTTTCCCCCTTCCTCCAACCATGAGACAGCAACCTCTTTAATTTTGTTGGTTTCCAAATCCTGTCGGGCTAGCCTAAGTCCTCGTGGAAATGAAAGAGAATTAAATGCGATTAGAGAAGCATGAAGTTGGCAAGTCAGTCAAGGCAATAAACATTAGCTCAATTAAGTAACTGTTGAAACAATGAATTGTGTATATATATATATACACACACATGTGATTTGAATCTTGCCTTGACGGTCTGAATCTGCTAAGAAGGTCACATCTGTGAAATGAAAAGGCAAGTTTTCATCAGGAAACTGCAGTCACACTACATGACGCTCTTGAGGAAGCCCTGGCCTTAGGAGCCCGGAGTGTGTCTTCCCCACGTGAGAAGCAGAAGGGATTCATTAGCAAGGAGTAAGAAGTTTCACTGAGTCTTAGAATACTAGCTATTTTGGAAATGCTATCATTTTAATAGATTAAAAGTGAATTTAGTGCAAATAAGGTCACAGGAAAACTTAATTTTCCTCTTTTCTCTGTTCCACAAATAAGACATCAATCTAAAAAAGCTGTGTACAGCCAAAGAGACCACTGTTCAAACCAAAAGGCGATCTACACAAGGGGAGAAGATACTTGCCAACAGATGGTGTGAAATTCCAAAATGCATACACAACTTTTACGGCTCAACGACAACAACAAAGTACACAACTCCACTGACAAGTGGGAAAGGGATCTCAATAGACATGTCACCAAAAAGCGATACGCAGATGCCAGCAGACAGAGAAGCTGCTCTTTAGCACTTAGGTCGGGGCAGCGACCCAGCACACCAGGATTTCACCTCACACAGGCTAGAATGACGACTACCAAAACGTCAAGGACTGAGAAATGCTGGCGAGCATGTGAGGAAGGGCGGGAATGTAAGCTGGCGCAGCCTGCGGGGAAGACAACATCGAACTTCCACAACAAGCTTAAAGCCGCCGCCACTCAGTAATCCTGCGTCTGGGCATTTACCCCGAGAGTAGGAGAACACGGATTGGAAAAGACACAGGCACCCTCACGTGCACTGCAGCAATGTTCACACTAGCCAAGATGCGGAAAGGGCCCCAGTGCACGGCCACAGAGGCGTGCTCAGAGAGGTGCTGGTGCACACACACACAATGAACTCCTACTACTCAGCCATAAAAAATGATGAAATGATGAAAGTACTCAAAGATATTTGTGTGGCGCACGGCAAAACTGTTTCGAGGGAATCAATCTCCAGATTCTTAGTTCCCTTGGTGTTTTTTCAAGTTGTCTGGGAATAGGCCTGTGTTTATCCCATTTTATGGGTGGGGGAGGGGAGGAGATGCAAAACTTATGAATTCCATATTTTGATATATTGCTGTATCCAGACATACAGAAACCTTTTTTGGATGACAAACTATAGTAGAATTTGAATATTCGTTATAACAGAGATGCTTAATGGCTGCTGAGGGCATCCCAAATACACAAAGGCACTCTCTGTTCTTATCATCAATTCTTTAAAAGTGACACTTGGCCTCGGCTGCATACAGAACATCCAAAATAGTGACGATGATACATATTTTAAAATTTAGCTGGAGGTCTTTTTAAGATTGTCTTTTTTTTTTTCAAGAAAAATAAATATCCGTAAATGCACTGCTGTTTAGAATGACTACCACCAAAAAGTCAAGAACTGATCATTAAGTAGGCGAAGTTTGTTTGATGGAGTCATGTCAAATTACCATGAGCTTCACCTTGTAAAATGCTTACCATTATATATTACCTCAGTCAGGCAAACTTAGGCTGGGAAATATTACCTGTCAAGTGTGTGAGAGGATGTATGTTTCTCAAATTACTTTTGGGGTAGCCGGCAACACACGTGTAGCTCCCTGAGCTAGGGTTGCAGTTGTTCCATAAGGAAATGCTGACTAAATGGTGGCTGAGGAGTGAGTGGATCCCCAGCAGTGGCCTTGATGGCCCTGTGGCCCACGTCCAAAATCTCGTCAAACAGCCAAGCTCTCCCCTCACCCCGATCAGCTCAGTCATCCTGACCTCGCGCACTGGGATCCTCTGAGACGCATCTCGCCCTGCATCCCCCCCAGGTCGCTGTGGACACAGGAGGGAGGCAGCACCGGCCTGTGGGGCAGAGCGCTTTCGAGGCTGGACCCGAGGGCCGCCTCCCCTGCACACTCGGGGACACCCAGGCCCTGCCTTTGGAATGTCAACATGCAGGAAACAACCTTTTCAGGGAAGCCACCTAATCTGGTTTCTCTAATGTAACTGCCGCCCTTCCACTGCGCTGAGCTGAGCCCCCTCCTGTGTTCCCACAGCGGGCTGACCCCCGCTCCCCTCCAGCCGGTGACGCCTTTCTGGCTCCAGACAACCTGTGAGATGGTAACAACAATGCCCGAGGGGACAAAGTGTTGTTCCCATTAGAAGAGCAGCCAAACTAGGTCTCGCAAGGACCCAGACGGGTGGCTGTCCCACAGCAAGAGTTTGTGACGTTTTCTCGTCTCTGTCCAGCCTCCCCATCATTTAACAGAAATAACGGCATTAGTTTGAAACCTTGGGAGATAAACTTAAGTTTTGGTTGTGGGTAAATGCCTGTTCCTAGTTTGGCACAGCAGAGATAGCCAGGACCCTCTTACTGGCTCAGGACTCGTGGGGGGGGGGAGGTGCGGGGGGGTGCTTTACTGGCTGTGTTGCATGTTTTAGGGGATGGGCAGTAATAGGGGGAAGAGAATGAAGCAACCCCAAGTCAGCCTCAAATTAATAGGCCTGTTCTCCCTGCAGTTAGCTGAGCTAGGATGCAGTAGCGTTTCATTGTGCGGGTTAGGATTACGCGTCGTTTTCTGCCCCGTGGCCTCGCCTGTAAGGCCGCTCCCGCGGCGTCTGAGTGGACATACACTGGTTGTCACAGAGCCGAATGAGGAAGCGTGGCTTCCCGTGCTGTCAGTGTCCTGTCTTCCCAACAGCTGAGGCGGAACCAGCTCTTGGAATTTGGAGGCTTCTAGAAAGAGAAGTGGCCAAGTTTCTTTTTCTCATCTCTGAACCAAGCCCACAGGTCACTCCTCAGATGCCTTCTCTGCGTGTCCGTTAAGCGTCGCTATCAAATGCTGCTCCGCATCCTACCGGTGTCTTCTGAGAGCGGGGCTGGGCTCCGACACCCCAAGTTCTCCGTGGCAGCACTCACAGGGCTCTTCTGCAGAAACTACCTAGGCTCTCCTTACCTCATTGCTAAGACTCTGAATACTGATTCCAAATTAGCACAGAGGAAATGGGCTTAAAAAATCCTTCCTACTGCAAAGAAATGCTCATTTCTGATAGGCTTTACTTTCAAGCTGTGTCCAATCTGTTCACTCCCTTTTAAGTGCATGTCCTGGTTGTCATGACAACCAGCACCGCTATTTATGGAAACCACTATTTTTAGCCTTGAAAGGGGGCTGGGCAAAACAACTTTGTTTTTTGGCTGATCACAGACAGTGCTCATACATTCTTAATTTATGACCCAGCCTCTGCTATTATTAGGTGTCTCGCTGAGCCCAAGTCATGAATGATGCTATGTGAAGAGGGACATTCCTGGCCCTTCGCAGCCGCACTTCTAGACTCTGCTTTGGGACATGTTTGTACAGGGCAGGCCTCTGAGGTCCCTCTGGATCCTCTCTCCTCTCTAGCCTGCACAGATTCCCCCCACCGTAGGCGGCCCACCTCAAGTCAAGTAAAGGAAGAGCCACCACATTTCAAGGCCAGTAACTTCCATAGCAGGTAGAAGAAAACCTTTTATGATTCACTTGTAAATAAATACCAGGGAAGGATATTATTGTTTGTGCTAAATGGAAAGAGAGACTAAGGTACTCAAATTCAATATCCTTTGTTTGTCACAAAACATCAAGTTTGCCTGGGACAGCCTTTGAGGCTGGGAAAGCTTCCAATAGCACTTAAATAAGTATATAATTCTCCCTGCCTTCCCCCACCGTGGTCTGATAGCTTCTTCAAGAGCCTCCATAACTACCTTACTCATATATGTCTGTCTGTCTCCCCCACCCAGATCCAATTTCCAGACACTGAAGGGGTTAAGGTAGGAAAAGCTCCAGTAGCAAAGCAACAGATCTGTTAACCTGGAGTTGTAAATACTTTAAACTTTTCACTGAATAGCTACGCCTTAGGCTTCTTGCTATTCATGGTCACATCCATTGTTTCTTCACATGCTGCATTTTGTCACTTACAGCTATGCAAGAAAAAACAGTGGGTGAGTAAATCTGTTCTGGGGACGCTGAATTCGGAAGGCAAGACATACACCCAAATACCATTTGCGATCCCTGAAACCTGATTCAGTTATTATCTCATCCTTTCTTGATTTCATTCATGTATACATGCTATTTATTGGAACCAGAAGTTTTGTAAGTACACTAGAAACTGTGTAGTATAATCTTGCATTTCAACTATTAAAACTTACTTGTTCAGTTGCCCAAGAATTCCTCTTAATGTCTATGCACTGGAATTCTACTCCAGGTACAGGGCACATTAACAATAGCCTCCCATTAAAAATGTTCACTGCACACTTTCTCTTCCTGTGTCATTTCTATTTCAAACTAATGAAAAGATAACTTGGAGCATAATGAAACTACAGGTACTCTTCCTGTATTTCCTCTTATACAAAGGGAGTTTCCTTCGCCAAAAATGAGAATTCGGTGGCGATCGCATTCCAACAGAGGACTTCTATGCACCTCACTTTTTGTAATATAATCTGTGTCAGGTATCCCCATGATACATGTATTACCCATTGAAATATTCTCGACGGCCCATCAACTAAAAAGGGAAGATGCTGCCATGTCTGCCGCAGTCTTCTGCATACACGAATCATTACTTTTAGCAAACAGCTTGCTTTCCTGCATAGACTGTTTTGGCATTCTTTTTTTTTTTTTTTTTTAGGGATAGAATCAAGTCTTACTGTATATTCAGAATCCCTTGAAGATTTGTTATTTGCGTTGTAAATTGCACACGATGTTTCCGGGGCACGTGTTTATTTCCGTTGAAAGAACATGTCCTATTTTTGAGGAAGGAAAAAAACTTTTAAGACATCAAATGTTTCTTGCGAAACTATTTGATGAAATAGATGTAAATGAATCAGAACCATGTGAATTGTGTTTCAATTAAAATTAATAGCTTTAAATATGAAGGGAGTAAGTGCTTCGGGGGAAGAATGTGGCAAGGAGGGAAGTGACATTTGTTTTGTTTTCATCAGTCTTGGGTCCTTGAAAAATGGCCTAAAACTCTGCTTTCAACCTCATTGTGATCCTTCTTAAGCCGACCAGTGCAGTTCCAGGGTGGGACAAGAATGCCCAGGGTTATTTTACAGCTGCATCTGGCTCCAGTGATAATAAAGGCACCAGACAGCTCTGCTGTGCAGTTCTTTAGGAGCAAGTCTCAGTGTAAAGACAGTGCCAGTTCAATTTCCTTCGAGAGTAAGCAGCACGTGATAGCGCTGACGCCGCGCGCATCGACTCTAGGTATTCCCCCTAAGAAGGTGATCACACTCAGGGCAAAGTGCGTGCAACTGAATGTACGCGCACGTGCAGGAGAGGCACTCGGGAGAAGAGGCAGTGACGAGGCGAGAGTGAGAAGGAGCCGGGTCAGGAGGAGGCACGCGGCGTCAGGCCTCCGACCTAAGCAATCAAACCACCCTGGTGCGTGTGGTCTCGGCAACTCTATGCCCTACTTCTCTATTCCAGTCATTTGCACTTGCCTAACAGCAACGGCCTGGCTTCTTTTGAGTTTTTGTACTTGTTACTTTTTCATTATAAAGACACAACCATTCCTTCTCTGAGAAATCCGGGGCAAAGAGCTACAAAAAGCCGAGGCCCCAGTAGCCTTCCCTCCCCGGCACGCGGAGGTGAGTGCGGCTTGCTGTGTGCTGCCTGCGGGAGGAGGGCGGGCACTTTCTCCCTCTCACCTCCCACGTCTGCCACAGGGAGCCTCCAGTGCTCTGGGCACTTCCGAGAGGCCAGGATCACGTCACTGGAGAGCAGACGTGGGCACTCTGGGGAGACATGGAACACGGCTAACCCGCCTCGGGTCTCACAGGGCAGTGAGGACACAGGTCCTCCATGTGCCGTGGTCTGTGGACTGTTTGTGTGTGAGGTGCTGCCTGGGCGCCTCCTGGGAGCCAGGCCCATTGCCAGAGGGGAGCGACTGGACGCTCCGGCTCCTCATTGGGTCGGGAGGACCCTGCCCCTCGCGTTTGTGCCAGGGCGCACTGCCTGGACTGGCTGGCAGCGGTTCCCTCGTTGCTCCTCACAGGCAGCAACTGAGGAGTCACTCTTAAAATACGCATCCATCCCTGGGCAGGAGATGCTGTTCCCTCAGCTTAGCCTTTCTCTGTTGGATTTAACCTTTTCCTCGCTGGGCTCAGCGGACGGAACCGGCACGGCTAGGTGGGCAGAGCCGGGGCCACCCCTCAGGTGGCCGAGTCCCCAGCCCCACTCTCACAGGCCCTGTTAAGCAACACCAAGTTGCGTCAATGAACAAATATGAATATGTTCAGCTTTTTCTGTGTCCCCAACAACCACCACCTCTGTGTCCGGATGCAGGGCCAGGGCTGAGAGCTCCCACAGTGGGCTCTGCCCGCAGAGGACACTGGAGACGACTTCCCGCCACAACCCGCTGCAGTAGCTCAGACAAGGCCCCAGAAACGCCCCAGCGCTAACTGCCTGTTTGGTGTCCTGCCCGCCCGCAGGCCTACCCGTGCAGCAGTGACAAGGAGTGCGAAGTCGGCAGGTACTGCCACAGCCCCCACCAGGGCTCCTCGGCCTGCATGGCGTGTCGCAGGAAGAAGAAGCGCTGCCACCGGGACGGCATGTGCTGCCCTGCCACCCGCTGCAACAATGGTGAGCATCTGCGCGCTGCCTTCCCGGAGGCCCCTTCCACAGTGACTCCCTGTGAAACTCCTAAAACAGCGGGTGCCATTCCTAACTGGCAGGGGTAGAGCATCGTTTAGACATGGGTAAGAGGCCCTGGACGACGTCCCAAATCTTGGTTTTCCAGGGTGTTGAGCTCTGTGTGAACCTGGCAGCTTGTGCTGGCCCAGGATTTGCCAAGTCCTAGTGTGGTGCAGAGGAAACCAGAGTGCCTATTCCGCTTCAGTGCATACTCACATACGAGCAAGGGAGCCAGAGGACCCTCTCCGGCCAGTCTTAGCCCTTGCCTCTTATGGCAAGGTGTCCTCTCAACCCCCCTTTCTCCCCAGCCCCCATATCATGCTCAGATGCGACAGAGGGAGGTCTCCCCCAGAGGGAGACACAGAGGTCCACCCCAGCCTCTCCAGGCGCCTCACCCAACCCCAGTGAAATCACAGACTACTCAGCATTAACGATGGGCTGAAGACTCACCAACAGTGTGTGGCAAACACTGTCACATCATTGCAGAATGTCACCAGAATATGCTTAGGATATAAAATACACAAACTCTCACGCACTTACCAGTTCTGGACGTCCACGCCTGGCCTGGTGGCAGCAGCTTGCGCAGGAGGTGAGGATAGTAGAGATGCTGACAGTGTGGACGCCTGGCCGGGTGATTCTGAAGCACTGCTACTAGCTGGCAATGCTCCCACAGTACCGTGTCATGGTTCTAACACTTTATAACTATTTATGACTTAGTGACAGGAATTCTGGTTCTCTTCCTACTTTTACCCAAAGTCACTGGTCTTCACAGAGACATGATTTAAAATCAAGGACACCCGGCCAAACTAGTGGTCTCAATAAACCCAGAAATAAATGTGTAAATGAATGGGTAGGTAGACGGATGAGAGTGACTGATACAAGACTGATAGGGAGCCACCGATAAACAGGTAGACAAGACAGGTCATTTGCAGAGAGACATGATCCATTGATTGACTGCTAGGCAGGTAGATAAATGGCTTCATACCTCACATCAGGAGCGCACTTGGAGGAAAGCCACACTCCGCTGGCTGAGACTAACTGCTTACCTGGCCATCCGCAGGCATCTGCATCCCGGTCACTGAGAGCATCTTGACGCCTCACATCCCAGCTCTGGACGGCACTCGGCACCGGGATCGAAACCACGGCCACTACTCGAACCACGACTTGGGGTGGCAGAACCTAGGAAGACCACACACGAAGATGTCACATATAAAAGGTAGGCCCACCTGGGGTTACGGCTTTGCTTTTCCTGGCTTTATAAAGATGTAAAAGAAAATACAGACAATTCTGTAAGTCCTGGAAAAAAGGCAAGTTGCTTTGTCCATCTTCAATGCC
This sequence comes from Talpa occidentalis, assembly GCF_014898055.3. Lineage (NCBI taxonomy): Eukaryota > Metazoa > Chordata > Mammalia > Eulipotyphla > Talpidae > Talpa > Talpa occidentalis. The sequence continues at coordinate 98,075,009 of NW_023601322.1, forward strand.
AACATTTTAACTGTGCTTATTAAGTCTTAATTTTGAGGGCTCCTTAGACATCTTAGATTGCTAGAAAATGCACATGGAAATCTCACTGCTTGGATAACCCACCCATTTTCTGAGCAGTTCTGCTGTCTCACATGGAGCTGAGAGGAAGTCTCCTCGACAGGCGCTTCTGTGCGGGGGATTCTGAAGTGAGCGGGGAGTGGCAGCTGTCATGTGCCTGCTCACGCGGCTCTAGCACCTTTTCTCATCCTTGCAGATTCAGGAGTGTTACTTCACTAAATGACCAGATCAGATACTTTTCCTAATTTGAGGATTTTTCTCAGCTTCAGAAACGTTCTTTCACTGTGTAACTATTAATATACTACTCATAAGCCAATCTCCAGAAAAAGAAAAAGGAAAAGGTTCCTAGCGGGCTTAAGTCGGGTTGCTGGTGCCCCTTTCTGTTTCTAAGTGTTTGAGACGCCTAATCACAGAGCAGAACCTGGCACGGCTGGAGCACCTGCGTGTTTGAGGGAGGTGCTCCGCGGAGCCCTGCTCCTCCAGGCAGGGGGTACGCCCCACGTCCAGAGCTGGGAGGATACTTCTCCCCAGGCTGGGACCATCATCACAAACTCCATACCAGAGGCTCTCAGCGTCCAGTGGGGAGCAAAACTGGCCCTCTTTTTCCAATGGCTATTTTCAGTCTCCCTTGACTACAAAGCCATTTCCAGCCCTGTCCTTGTACTGAGAGCAAGCATCCTGCAGCCTCCACCTGGAGTCCTGGTGGCTGCGAGGGGCCTGCCAAACACACCTCAAATCAGTTCTTTGCCAACACTCCCTGAAGGCCTGCGCCCTCTACCCACAGGCCCCGTTTCTGTTCCACCAAACTCCCTACATCTGGCAGTACATGAGTATCTGCCTTTACTGCCACAGAAACCCGTGTTTCCATGTAGTTTCCAACTGGTTGTTTTCCTGCAAATCACCTGTGACTTTCTGAGATGATGGAGCAGAACTGGTGTCACTGGCAAGCAGAGCTGGTGACAGCAGAAAGGTGGGTCTCCCTGTCTGGTGGGGTAGGCAGGCACTGTGGCACCGAGCCAGGGTGGGCCTGCTTGGTTCTGGCTGGAACCAGCCAGCCGGCTCATGCAGTTTCTCCAGGGCTGTTCCCGGGGCCCCAACAGCCTCAACTACCTGTCCTCAGCTCCGCTGCAGAGGGTGTACCAGCCCCTTGTACAGGCTGCCCGGCAACCTGGTCAGGAGGCGCGAGTCTCTGCTGCCTCACAGTTTCCTTCTGAAGGAACTGTCCAGGCTCATGCTTTCCCGAGGTCTTTGTGACACCCTCCTGGCTGGGCCTGGGACTAGCTGCTCTCCCTCAACTCTGCTCTGTCTCGCGTCTCTCCCTGGACTATGTTCCCTGAGCTGGCTTTGCTGGAGATGGGAGACCCGCGGAAGCAGAGGCAGGAGGAACCACCTTTCGCCTCACGACCAGGTCTGCACCTTGGCTTCTGGTAGAGCTTTGCCTCAGGGGCCCTCAGCTTCCCCTGGGGGGGGGGGGGGCTGTTGGGCCTGCTGGGCCTGCGGTCTTAGAATTGGGAGTCCTGTGCCACGAGGGCCTCTCAGCCTGAGGCAGGGTGGCTTTCCAGCCCTGCGCTCGCCACCTTGGAGCTTGCTGCACCTGTGTGAGCTCTTGCATTCGGACCCCTGTCCTCACGCTGGGAGTTCCCACTCCGTTGCAGCCCACTGATTGCTCTTTCCTAGCAGCCCCTGGGGGTACAGTCTTCCCTTCCAATCAGCACTGCTTCCACTCTCCCAGAGGGTATCAGACTCATTCACTGGAAAGCAATTCTCTATTTACTTTCCACTCACCTTGTTAAAAAAAAAAAAAAAAAAAAAGTGCAGGAAATGTCTCCGCACAGACATGACAAAGTAAACAGAAGACAAAGCTTGGTCCCTGCGATTCACGACACTTGACATTTAGGCGCCAGTATGGAAAGAGACGGTGCTCTGTCTTTTCGAGAGAGCCCATGGGTGTGACTCTAAAGCCTTTCGCTATGAGGGGGCACCATGGAAGACCGTGCACGTCAGAGCATCCAGAGGCTGCTGACTACAGCGCTCTGTGTCGCTAAGTGTCGGGTCCTGTCTTTTGGTCTCTGCAGGGCACGAGGGAGACCCCTGCCTCCGCTCCTCAGACTGCGTGGACGGGTTTTGCTGCGCGCGTCACTTCTGGACCAAAATCTGCAAGCCCGTGCTGCACCAGGGCGAGGTCTGCACCAAGCAGCGCAAGAAGGGCTCGCACGGGCTGGAGATCTTCCAGCGCTGTGACTGCGCCAAGGGCCTGTCGTGTAAAGTGTGGAAGGACGCCACCTACTCCTCCAAGGCCAGGCTCCACGTGTGCCAGAAGATCTGACCGCCGCCCGCGGGGCCGCCCGCAGACCGTGAGCCTGTGTGCTCAACACGTGATGGCATGGGGGGGGCAGACCCGGAGCTCAGCGGGACGGCCGGCGTCAGGATAGGGGTCCCAGCAGGGAGGAAGAGAGAAGCAAGGGGACGGAAGGGCGACTGACCTAGGACAGCCGATGTGTTTCCATTACGCAACTCGTTTATGTAAATAATGTACACGCGCGTGGCAACGCTATTACTGAAGGAAAAGCACACGGTGAAAATCACTGAGGGGACACCAGTGACTTTGCAGGAGGCTGGGTGGCGCTGGGGGACAGGGTCCCTGCAGATTGGTGATTGCCTCTGAAAATAACCAAGAAGCCATAGTTCTGTTGCAAGTGACAGTGTAACACAAAGAGCCCCGTGCCCTGGCGCCCGGCAGGCTCTGAAACAGGAAGAGTCCCATACCAGAGAAAGCGCAGGTCACAGCTGACGCGCGACACAGAAGCATCTTGTAATCCCTACTGCGGAGCCCCCCTTCTGCTACTGGCAACCCCCCTCCCAGCCCCCAAAAGAAAGGCAGTCAAGGCCTGTAGAAAATCTGGTTTTCCCTGCAACTGCCCATTTACATTTTTCCAGATTTGCGTTTCACCCGCAGTCAGGAGACCCGGTATAAGGCAAAACGCCCGCTCCGGCTGCAAGGGAGTCAGGCCTGTGTCGGCGGCGGGGGCTCCGGCCTGCGCCTCGTCTGGGACTAGCGCGGAAGAGCAAGTGCACAGAGTGGAGCGTCCCTCAGATGGGTAAGACGTAGGAGACAAATGTCCTAATAGGAAGATCTTTTTTTTTGAAGTCTCGGCATCCCGTTTTGATAGACTTAGTGACTACGCATGTTCCTGACATACTCTGCAGAATGACAGGGGAAAGCTGGCAGCAGAGACCCCGCCGTCCTGAGCCGAGGCCACAGGACGCCGGGAGCTCGCCAGGCGCCCAGCTTCGGGCCGCGGCAGCTCCCCTGTCTGAGGCACACGCTCTCTTCTTCCTTGAAGCCCCAGCCGGCGCGGCCTCCATGGGAGGCTTTCCAAGGGATTCGTATTTAACATTTACCACGCAGATGAGTTCAGTGCGAGCTCTCGTGACCTCAAAATATTTATTTTACACTTGTGAGGCCCTCAGCAAAGCTTACTGTGAGGAATGGACCCCGAGGAGGCAGGGCAGCCAGGCTGTAATGGTCCCATGTTTTCGGCATCAGACTTTCCCTACAATGGCTGTTGCCAAAGAGATAGTTCGTTTGCTGCAGCCACTAAGATTTAAAATACAAATGAACTAAACTACAAAGGCTACACGTATCACTGATCTATAGAAGTCAAGGTTCTAAATTCCTTGAAACCATTTTATTAATTTTTCTTTACTTGGTTCTAAATATTCTGGCTAGAGCATAAAGAACAGGTATCTTGTAGTTCTTACTTTTGACCTTTTCTTCTTAGACTGCAAGACACTCCTTAACATTCTTTTAATCCACCTGCTGTCGCCAACTCAAGTTCTCCCAGTAGAAACTGAACCCGAGCCTGCCTGTCTATTAAGAAATCCAGCTCCCCATATCCATTTCCCAGGAGGGTTCAGGTGGCCATTGTCCCGCACGCCTGCTAAAATAACAATCATAAGCTAATTTATGCAAGATGCAAACTCCGTCCAAACAGGCTTCTCTCAGCTTGGTAACGTGAACATGGGGCATTTTGGTCAGATGTTTCCTGTGCAGCAGTTACATTTACAGTCTGGTTTCTGCATTATTTTCCTTATGTACATCCCTTCAAAAATTATTATTTGAAGTAATTTATTTACAGGAAATGTTATGAGATGTATTTTCTTATAGAGATATTTCTTACAGAAAGCTTTGTAGCAGAATATATTTGCAGCTATTGACTTTGTAATTTAGGGGAAATGTATAATAAGATAAAATATATTAAATTTTCTTTCTCTGAAAACTGAATTCAAATCTGTGTTTTGCTGATGGGAAGAATTGCCGTAGAAGTGTGTTTTGTCGGGGCTCACCCAGGCGTGGCGGGATGTGGACCCTGGAGAGGGGACGGCCAAGCAGCGTTGCCATTTCAAGGCTGCTGGTCTCGGGACAGGACCGCTGTACCTGCTAGAAAGCTATTTTTCTAAACTCGAGGGCTGCGACTTGTGCTTTCCGCCCACGAATGTGTACTTCACCTTCTACAACATCTCGAGGCAGATGCTTTTCACAGACTGCAAGACACGAGGCCACCTAGTCTCATTCCTATACTCTCCCCGGGGCCACCCTTTGCAGATCAGCGACGACAACACACAGGTTTCCGGTCCCCCCACCGTGGCACAGTCAAGCTGTGGAGGTCTCTGCCCTGTGGGACCCAGACTGAGGGGCTCAGTGTGTCCCGGGAGCCCACAGGAGCAATGAGACCAGGGCCGCGGGAGGGGCGGAGCCCTGCAATGCAGCCTCAGCATGTTCTGGAATGGCTGCCATTCCTCAGCCTGAGCATTTGCTTCCTAGGTAGGGTGTGCCTTCCGCCCCAGTGATCACATGGGTCATCTTCTCTTGAGCTCAGGGAGATGCTCTCGGCAGCGACAAATTGCCCTCACTTCCTGTGTCTCCAAGAAACAAAGCACCCTGCCTGACCCACAGGCAGGGCCGGAGAGCTATCAATTACACTTTCCTCCTCCCCCAGGTTCAACCCTTTCAGGCGGCTGCACGAAAGGCAGTCCGGCGGAGCTCCCCTGCGGCGGGCGCTCGGGCATTGCTTGTGGAGAAGGCGCACGTGTCCGGGCGCGGGGGCTCCAGGGGATGGCCCCCCGGCCCCCACACCGCCCCCACGCTGCCCCCGGGCCACACGGCCCAGCCAGCCTTCCCGCGGGAGCCACAGCAGTGGAACCTGCAGGGCAGTGTGGGGAGCAGGGGCTGCCTCCTCCCACAGTGCCCAGGAAGAAGAGGTGGGAAGGGGCAGAACTAGGCATTTCTCGTTCCAGAATCTGCTTAGAAATTCTCCAAAGCGAGACAATTTTAAGTCCATGCGGAAAGAGGGAGCAAGGGATGGAGGGAGAGCAAGAACAGCACACGCTCCACACGGAATGCTAACAATTAGAAAAGATGCCGCCGTATCATTCCCCAGATGGTCACATCCCTACCCCAGAGGGAGCGGAAGCGCCCCCGGGGCAGCCCCGGCCAGGGCACGCCGAGTGCCAGCCGTCCTCACCACCCTTCCGCAGGCGGGCAGTTTAGATTATGCCCGCCGTAGAGTGCAAAGCGGAAGGAAACAGCTTGTGGGCTCCATCAACAGCAAGGCCACACTCGGGACAGGATGGTGACACCCCCCCCTTTTGTCTCACCCCAAATGTGTCTGCCACATTCTCCCCCACACGTGACCGGGCCCGCGGAGCGGAGCGCTGGCATCGCGAACCTGCTGGGCGTGCGCGAGGCACGTCAGCGTGACTTTCCAACAAGGCCAATTTGAATATAATAATAAATCCTCTTGGGGAGGGCTGCTCGGGGGGAAATCCAGTACCAGGTTTAGCTCCTCTTGCACGTTAAAGTCAAAATAAGTTCAAGTTGAAAGTCACGATAGTCTGTTGTTTCTCTTTAGAATTAGGGGTCCAAGGCAATCGAAATTTGAAATCCTAACCCGTGACTGTGGCTTACTGGCTCATTCCCTCCCACGGGACCTCAGGGGGGGCATCCTGAGACCCGCGTGCAGCGGGACCCGCATCTACAGTCCAGACAGGCTTTCAAGGGGCTAAGTGGGGGCACCACACACCTCAGAGGCTGTCTTCACCCCAACAATCTCTGACAGGGTTCGTTAAAATAAATCCACACTAGGAACACAATTCAGTTAGAAGGAAAGGTGAAATGTCAGCAGACAAGACAAATGTTGGCCTTCTGCATAGCAGATGATTTGACAAAGTAAACTGCAGATGAAAACAAGCGGACACCAATAAAATGAGGTGCACTTTCTGAGGTTCATGGGGAGGAGGCGGGAGACAGTGCCAAGGGGAATAAAGGGCAGCGGGAGGGCAAAGTCATAACAACGTGGGTGATTCCTGTGGAAACAGGAACGCGCAGGGGGCATTTGAGACATTCTTATGAAAACACACACACAAGCAAATCAGATCGTTACCACAAACTATATGACAAAAATCTGAAAAGCCCACAGTAATTTAAAAACCATATTTTAAGGCCAGTTCTTACTAGGATTTTTTAATAACAAGGGCTTGGTTTTTAAAAGCAAACTGATCCAACGAATTAGGATGATAGAAGCTACCTGGATTTGTCTGCCTCTGCTCAACTTTGTACCAACAATCTCCTGACCACCACTTGCGCGCCAAAGGGGGAAAATAAAATGAAGCACAAGGAATTTTTAGAAGGCGCACGATTAAGCCACGGATGCTGGCACGTCAGGAACACGACATCTTGCCGGGCGCAGACGCCCAGGCCACCGGGACTCGCAGGTGTCTGGAGGCCGAGTGCGGAGAGGGAGGGCGTCTGCTCACTTCACTAAAAACGTTGACAAATTCGAACCAGCTGCCCGGGAGCCATGCTCTGCAGTCCTAGGTTTACGTGGGAAAACGTCAGCACGGCCCAGTCGGGAAATGCACCCTCGTGCGCCGCCCCCCACGCGCAGCATCAGCAGGCGAAGTGCAGGTGAGGGCCGGCGGGCGTCAGCCGCGACACTGCTCAGCCCCACCTCCACCCCAGGGAGGGCGCACAGCGACGAGCGCCCAAGTGAAGTCACCGTTGCCGTCTGTCTCTGGTAACGGTTTTAGCAAAGGGTGTCCAGGTGATGCTCCTCTGCCCTTGCTTCACGCCACCGCGTCCACAGAGCACACTGCATACGCTGGGTGGCCTCTGGGCGCTGTGGGGGGAGCAGAGACTCAAACCAAGACAGCTGACGTCCCCACCACCCTTAGGTTCCAGCTTTCACGGCCATTGCCGGGGGTGGAGGGGCAGGAAACAGCTGAATAGTGACCATGTAAGTCGTATGGAGACGCAAGTGCACGTGCTGAAGACACCTCAGGTGGGTAAAGACAGAGCGAGGAGAGAAGGGCTTTCTGGGGCTCTGTGGTCCGGGTGACCTCTGAGAGGAGCAGAAGGAGCAGAAGCCTGAGAGAAGCCTGGATGTGGCAGCAGAGAGGCCTGGAGGTGGAGGCGCAGGAGGACAGTGGGGCGGGGTCAGGTCACGCTAACCCTTCCTGCGTCTCTCCTCAGGGACCCTCTGACAGGCGTCTCCTGCAGGCCCCTAACTGGCCCCTGAGCTGGCGTGAGCGGGACTCTGCCTGCCTCGTCACCGTTCTCCTTCACCGCCCGCGAAAATCAGGCCGCAACATTACAGAGACGACGGGTCACAGGGTTGGGGCTTCCCAGCAGACCCCTGCGGGCTCATCTGAGGAGGACTCGTATTGCTTGCTAACATATACAAAGCAGAGAGTTCTCACATAAAAACCTGGATTCCTAGAGTCTCCTGGAAGACAAAATAAAATCACCTTGAACGGCCAGAAACAGCTGGGTCTGCGCAGGCGCCTGTCAGCTGCCCAGCACGAGGGTTGGGTTCTCCTGCTCTTTTCCGCTCTCACCTGTGGAGGTTCTGAGCAGAAGGGCCAGTCTCTTATCTTCAGAGTAGCCCGTGAACCCCGCTTTATCTGCCCTCAGTCTCCACTTCGCGCCTTGGCACACTGCCCTGTCGGCCCCACCAAGCCCACAGTCTGTCTGTTCCCTGAACTCCCCAAGCTGCTCCCCGCCCCCTGGACTTCCCCCACGCCTCGCTGTATGCTTCCAGCAGACACAGCCCCCAGGGCCCCCCACCACTGCCGCCTCCTTCCCCACTGGCTCCCCACTCCCATCTCCTGACACCATCACCTCTGGTTTCAAGAGGCGGCTCTGTTCTGTCATCAGGATTCCTATCTTTTTTTTTTCCTTCTCTCCAGCAACACCACAGCTCAGCCTCTGTTGCCAGCAGTTCTGTCACGTGTGGCAGCCAAACACCCAACGCCCCGGACCTCTGCAGGCCACGGCCTCGGCTCTGGGGCTAAGGGCGTGAGCACCACTGTGGGTGTCAGAACCCCTTGCGGTGTCTAAACTCGAGCCTGGGCTCCCTCTGTCAGCAGAAGGGCACTCGCTCAGCCAGGCGGGGTCACACGGCCATTGGAAAGGTCGGCAGGGAGCTGCAAAGCTACTACTTTAGACTATCCCTGGCATTTTTTCTGGACAAATACCTCTTTCCATTCACACGGGCTTGTGGGCCTTTTCCAAAGTTCCTTCCATGAGCTTTTATTTATTTCTTATTCTTTCAGTGACGAGGAAAAAAGCAGAAGTGTCTTGAAAGGAGCATAGCTAGTCTCAGGGCTTTCTTTTGGGGGTGTGGGTGCATATGTGTGTGTTTTCTGTGAGCCTAGGTGTGTTTGCCTCAGAAATAAATAAAGTAAAAGACAAATCCTCCCTCTGGAACCGTTAACCACAGAAGACTCCGTTGAGAAAAGTGAAATTTAATTTGGGAGGGCTGCACGGAACAATCTGGTCCCCTAGGCAGGGAATATGCTCAGCTCCATTCCAGCCACTTTAACAACCCACGCCCCCTTCGGCCCCTTCAGCCCGCCCACGGCCTGTGCCCCGGCGCGTCTCCAGGGGCCCCGCCAGCTCTCCATGTTTCTCACACTCGCGCTTATGTGCACCGGGGCTGATCCTGTCTCCTCCATTAGAAGTTAAATTTATGGCGCACCAAGAACGTTATAACTCCCCACTCCACTGAGTCGCCCGCAGCTGAAGCTGCACCTCCTCCCTGAACTCTCCCTAGACCGGCCGGACCCCGGCAGAACTTCCCCTCCAGGCTCCCCTGGCCCTTCCCGCTGCCTCACACCCCCGCCCGCTGTAACCAGCCCCACGCGGGCAGCGCTGCAGCGTGGGATTCCCTCCCCGGCCGGGCTTCGCGCTGCTTCCAGGGGCAGGTTGGAATATCTGCCCAGACCCTTTCCGGAAAAGCCTTCATCCCCCCAGGTTTGTGACTAGAAAAGCGCTTTCCTACCATGGTGCATGCTGCTCAGGCTACCGTCTCCCGCAGGGGAGTCCAGTCCTTATGAGCTGCGTCCTAGCAATTAGGTGAGTCTCAGCCAAATGTCACCTGATACTCAAGCGGCCCCTTCAGTGCCAGCTCTGCGTTATGGGAGGCATCGAAAAATGCATCCTGTGAACGCAGAAGCTGTAGGTGGAACCCCTCTCCTGACTCTCCGCAGTCCTCCATCAGTCCACTAACGGCACACAGTTTTCTAAAATAAGTAAGACTAGTTTTTCCATGTAGAAGATCATCAGAAACTGCAAGAAAGAGGACTTGTGTTGTGTAATTGAAGTTAATTGTTCTTAGCATCTAAGGAAAAAGCTGAGCCACCAACATTTTCTTCTACAGAGGCATCACTGGTCTACAACATTGTTTGTGTTTAGAAGGATAGGATCTCCCCCTTCAGGTATTGTCACCACACCACACCCCACCAGAACACCCCCGTCCACCAGCATAGTTCAATGGTCCCTCCCCTCAGTTCTACAGTCAGATTTCTAGGGTTACTTACTGGTTTGGCTTTATTTGACCCTTTGTTGTGTTTCTCATACTCCACACAGAAGTGACTCCATTCTGTATAGGTCCTCCTCCTTCTGACTTATTTCACTCAGCATAATCCCCCCCAGTTCCACCTGTGTTGCCAGAAATGCTGAGTTTATTTTTTTTATGGCTGAGCAGTATCTCACTGTGTACATAGACCACTTCTATGATCCACTCATCTGCATTTGGGCACTAAGGTTGCTTCCAGAGCTTGGCCGATTTACACAGGGCTGCAATGAGCACAGAACATAGATCCCTTTGAATTAGTGAGTTTGTATTCTTCAGGTAGATGCCTAGGAGTGGAATTGCTGGGTCTCCTGACAGACCGACGTTTAATACTTTGAGACCCGCCATGCTGTCTGCCACAGGGTCTGGACAGTCTGGTTCCCACCCACAGCACAGGAGGGTCCTTTTCCTCTGCACCCTCACCAGTGCTTGCTGTTTCTGGTCTTTTTTTTTTTTTTTTTAATTTATTTATTTATTTATACAAGCACTGGGTACAGTCAGAAGTGCGGGAGGGTGAGAGAATCCACCAGAGCCAGAGCGGGGAGCAGAACAGGCAGACTGACAAAGTACACTGCTGAGGGGAGCAGCGGGCGGCAGGAGAGGTCTGCGCGCCATGTGGGACCCTCGCGGGCAGCCGGGGATCGAACTGGTGCTGTGGAGGCTGCAAGCAGCTTTGCAGCCCAGCGCTCAACTGCTGCGCCACCAGGGGAGGCCCTGTTTCTGGTCTTTTTTATGTGGGCCATTCCCACAGGTGAGAGGTGGCATCTCATTGTGGTTTTGATCTGCATTTCCCTGACCATAAGTGACTTTGAACATTTTTTCACACGCCTGCTGGCCATCTGTATGTTTTCTTTGAAGAAGTGCCTGTTTAGCTCTCCTGACCGTTTTTCGATTGTGTTCTGTTTTCTTTTTGTCAAGTGGTAGGAGTTCTTTGTAGATCTTGGCAAGATTTTGAATATATACCAACATGAGCAGAAACAGCATTCCTTCCTGGCCTAGAATGAGCTCCAGCGTAGCTAGAAATACCCATGCTGAGGAAAGACGCAGATGCCGAGAGAGAGGAGAAAAGGAACCACTACTCTCTGCCTTAAGTGTCCAATTTGCTGCCCAAACTTGCCTTACTCTTTACAAGACAGCTGATGCCACACAGAGCAGTGGGTCACAGGATACCAGGGCCCCCAGTTTCTGTGTCCTTCAGGGTCAACAGACTTTGGGGTGCTCAAGAATGACACAGGATTCTCTGCAGAAAGGTGTGTGACTCAGTGGAGAGGGGCATGGCTTTCACCAGTTCCTCCAAGGAGCTCAACCACCAGCCTCAAAACTAGAGACAGGCGGGGCAACTGCTCTCCCGCCCCAAAGCACTCAGAGACCTGCCAGGATGGGCCCAGCCCTAGAGGCCCCGGCAAGGGAGAATTTCAGCTTTTACTACAGGGAAAGTGAAAGCCAACAACACTGGCCTGTCTTAGATGGTCAGCCCTCAGGACCCGCCTAGATACTTTCCAGTGTTGAAGTGGGCTGTGTCTGCAGACCTCCCAGAGCAGGGGCTGAAACGGGACAGCTTAGGCCCGTCCTGCGGCCTGCAGTGTAATGACCGGGGGTGGGCCTGAGAGGCCGGGGTTTGCACCTTCTCAGGGGTCTCGGGGACTGTCGGAGGTACGCACATGTGCAGCACTGTGGCTGCTGCTGCTTCCGAGAAACTACAATCTTGTGATTATATGTTTCCTGTTTTGTTTTAGCTTTTGGAACAATGAGGTGCAAATGTAAAGCTGGGCTCTGGGAAACGGGGGTGCATGCTAGCAAAGTGTCAGGGCAGTCTTCACTCTCACATCACGCCTTAGTTTCTCTTTGCCTTGCTTGTCATCTGACTGAGCCAATATTCACAAATCCCCTTAGTAGGTCCTCTTTAGGATGAGATAATATTTAAACAAATAAGCAAAAGAGCACTAAATCGCCATAAAATGCGGAGATGAGGACAACAGGTTTTTAAAGTAATTAAGTTCTAAAAGTGCTAAATGCAGGATCGAGATGCTATTTAAAAAAATCTAACTTTTAGCCAGTTAAAAATTATGTAACGGAATCATGTGAAAGCTAAAGCTAGAAAGTTTAGGTATCAAAGCTGCTCTTTTTACATCAGAAAAAAGTGATGGCTCAGTTTCCTCAACTATTAAATATGGATTGTTCACAAAGGTTCTTTTCCACAGAAGCGCTATTGTGAAGGGATATGGGGATTCCTACGTTCGTGACAGCACTAGCTACAGGCCCAAGTTATGGGAACAACCCAAGTACCCAATACACGAGCGAACTAAGAAGATGTGGTGCGCATGCATACCCACGACGGAACACTACTCAGCTGAAAAAAGATGGAATCTTGACATTTGCAACATGGATTATGTAGGGGGTGATGCTAAGTGAAATAAGTCAGATGGAGAAAGACAAATACCGATTATTTCACCCATCTGTGGAACATAAAACAAAGGAACTGGCAGAACTAAATCAAACCAACCCTAGAAATCTGAATGCAGAGTGGAGGTCACCAGAGGAGAAGGGGATGGGGGTGTGCTAAGGGGGGAGGGACCCAATGACCATGGTGGTGGACGATGGGTGCTTTGGTGGTGGGTGTGCTGCCGTGACACACACGTGTGAACCGATTTCCCTCAATCTTGCCTTGAGTCACCAAGTGCAAGGAGGGGCGTCTTGGGCGGGGTGGGCACGGCAGAAGCAGCCAGCTTCTGTGTGTGCGCGCACGTGTGTGTCCCCACCACTGGTGAAAAAGGACCTTATCGCTCATGTGCAGCTCGTGTTCTCCCCCTGCCAGCAGCCGTGGTCAAAGATGAATGTCTGAGAATAGGAGGCCTCGCCCATGAACCCATAAATCTGGGCTTGTGGTATTGTCCCATCTCTGTTGTGGGAACAGACCTGACATCGCCGTCTGCAGATCATGATTTCTTTCAATCTGACACAAGATGCAGATGACAGTGAGGAAATGTTTCCTCTTCATAATCGGGCACGTGTCACAACCGCGTGTGATCCTGTACCCACGCTGCAGGCTCCAGGAGGAGCGCCCCGCCCGCTCCTGAGGACGCCTTCCAAGGAGTCGGGGGGCTCATGCGCTCGCTGGCGCTTGGCGACCCCACCTCCCGCCACCCCTCCTGGGCCGGAGGATGAGAGTGTCGTGGCTGTACTATCACGAAGCAAGGAAACCACCCAGGAGGGCATTTTCATCCCAGGGTTCAAATCAAGTCCACAGGGAGGGGCTGGCGCCGAGGACGGGGACGCGCTGCCGAGACGAGGCCGGCGCTCGGGCTGCCGGCGGCCGCAGTGACCGGAGGGGGTGCAGGTTGGACCCGGCATGTTTGGGAGACAAAGACAACGCCCGGCAGAAGGCGGCCTGTGAGTCAGTGGCTGGAGCCCTGGGGCTCCCTCTGCAACGGGGGCCCCACGTGGCCGCGTCCTCCCAGGGCCCTGGCCGAGGCGTCGCCGACTGACCCTGCTGCCTCTCCTGCGCCCCCCGGCCCCGTCCCCTGCTGACTCTGCCAAGATGATGCCTCCCTCACTGCTGCAGGTTTTACACGACGGCGTGGCGCACCCAAGGCGACTGTCAGACACTGCACGCTGTCCCCGCGGTCCCGGGCTTCCCAACAGGCGCGACACCGAGCAGGGCAGCGAAGGGGCGCACAGAACGGCGGTCAGAGGGCCACAGTGCCCATCTCTGGCCGCGGAGGCCCAGGCCTGGCTGCCCGCCACAGCAGCTGCTCTGCCTGGAGCCTGCGCTCACTGACAGGTGAGCACGGAACTCGGACGGCCCTTCCTAGCGTGGGGCTCAGCATGCAGTTCCCAAATCCAGGCTTTTTTCCACTCTGCAGACTTTGATCTTAATGACCATACAGAGACCCTTGGAGTAGATCGCACAACCATGGGGCAGTGAGGCATCCCGCGCCCCCTCCCCTGTGTGCACACACGCTGTCCTGGCATCGCCCTCGGGGCCCTGCTCTCTTCCCAGGCTGGACAGGAGAAGAGCCGAGGAGAGCCTGTGGCGATCAGCCTCCCCAGCAGGCCGTGACTCATCCCGGAGTCACCCCCGAGCCGATGCGCAGGACTGTCTACTGTAATTACAATCAATTTTTAATACAACTACAACAACCGTGTTGGGAAATGTCACTGGCACAGGACTGCTGATGCGTGGGGGGGGGGGGGCGGGGGTGTGCGGCCTGCAGACACCAGGCGGACCCTGGCGGGCTCCGGGCCCAGCTCCCATGGGTCTGTTGAAAGACACACCGACACCGACCAACGAGACTGCAAGCGACTTTTCTAAGCTAAGGGGTTATAGACGCAACTCAAATTACCCCTGTAGAGGGAGTATTTCCAGGATTTTTATTTTCTTGAATGCTGGTACAGAAACAAAAGATGTTCCTTGTCAAAACACCAAGAAAAACTAAAATGTGTGACACTCATTATCTGTCTAAAAAAATCACCATTCTTAATCTTCTGAAGTGTTCCATAGCTGGTATTTGACATCAGACAGGACTTGGCTGCTTTGCCTGAGAGATCGACTAACAGAGAGAGGAGCGGAGATGGAAGCAGCTGCAGGAAGAGAGGAAGACCAGACCTCGCCCCTCCCCAACTTCCCCTCTCCCCAGGAAGCCCGCTGCCCTCTCTGCACACGTCCCACTGCCGGCGGCTGGCTTAGGAAGAGATGAACTAACCCCGACAGGATAGTGCCTATCAGACGGGAAGGTAACTTGAGATTTCAACGTTGGAATTAAGGCAGACAGTCGCAGTTTCGGGGAAGGTCACTCTCAAACCTTTCTACTAAATCAAAGGAAAAAAAGTCAACCTCCCAAGCACAGGGTCAGGAGATGAGGTGCAACTCACAATTGTCACACCCAGGCACCGGAACAGAACTAGACTCACTCCTTGCACGTATTCCATTGAAATATTTTAACATTTTCTGGACTAAATCAAAGGAAAAAAGTCACCGTGTAATCCAGCACCCGGATTCCATTGAGGGGGCTCTATTAAGTAACGCTGAGACAACTTTAGGAGTTAATCATAATACGTGAAGTTTCATTTATTTTAGTGCTCTGGAAACTCTTAATAGGACACTGAGCGTTTGCCCAGCAGAGGGCAGTGGTGTGCGCGCACAGCTCAGCACCCACAGGGTGGGGAGAAGCCGGGGACCCTGGGGCCAAGATGCGTAAGCCCAATGCAGTCAGCTTGTGCTGTGGCTCTCCGCAAGGCGTGTCACCGAGGGGAGACAAGGCCCTCCACATCGCCGAGGGTTCATGAATTATCGGTACAGATTGCCGAGACACGTTCAAAACACGTTCTACAGTATCTCAAATCCCACCAGCAGCAGTGAGGGTAATCCAGCTCTCCTATCTCTTCCTCTCTTGGGTGCTTGTACCGTTACCAGGTGCTCTGCTGCACCTCTACTAGATGTTGATCCCCTGCAATCCACAGACCAAAGCCTAGCCCCTCATGTGAAGGGGTTAGAAAGTGGGGCCCTGGGAAGGTGAGTAGAATTAGAAGGGACCCTGAGGGTGGAGCCCTGGGGACCAGGATTAAATCCTTAGAAGAGGCAGAAGAGACCTTGCTTCCTTGTTCCGCTCACCAGAACACGAGGGGACAAGCAGCAGCCTGAAACCCCAAAGTGGGGCCTCACCAGAACCCCTCCATGTCAGCCAGCCTCCAGTCCATCAAAGAGGAATGTGCGCTGTCTGTGAACCCCCATGCATGCCAGCCTGTGATGGCAGCCAGAGCTGATGAAGAGCTGCTGCTGGTAGCTGTGTGTGTGTGTGCGTGCATACCCCATGCCCCTCCGAAGGCGAGGGGCAAGCGAGGAAGCTCACCTCTGCTCCCTGCAGAGCACCCTCTGTTTGAGGGCACAACACCACTGCCAGCCCCCCAGTTGCCACACACCTGCCTCACGGAGCCCAGCTGCCCAGGACTATGAGACCCGCCCTCCGGAAAGGTGTCACACCTAACTGTGCTCAGACTGGAGCCTGCTTTCCAGAATGGCTCTGCCTCCTTGCAGAGGTTTCCTGGCTTCCTTCGGGCCAGCCGGTGGGTTTTTTCTATGTAACTTTTCGACATCTCTACTGATTTGCTCACTGCTGGTCATCTCTCTAAGTACAGGAGTTAACCATTCAGATTCCCATGTAACATTTCAAAATAATTAATCGGAAGTGGTCAAGTCCAGTCTCCCCCCATCTCTTCATGCTCATCTGGGACAAGCTTCTAGTCTGCAGTACACTTGGATAAGTTGAAACAGGCAGGGGGACTGGGTGGACATGGTATCGGATCAACACTATATTCCTAACTCCCGATTTTGACAATGACATTTGCTTTAAAGTATATGCACAAGGGCCTCCCCTGGTGACGCAGCGGTTGAGCACTGGACTGCGAAGCTGCCTGAAGCCTCTGCAGCACCGGTTTGATCCTCGGCCACTGGCGAGGGTCCCACATGGTGTTCAGACCTCTCCTGCCATGCCCATTGCTCCCCTCAGCAGTGTATTTCATCAGTCTGCCTGTTCTGTTCCCCCTCTGGCTCTGGTGAATTCTCTCACCCACCCCGCGCTTCTGACTGTACCAAATGCTTGTATAAATAAATATTTTTAAAAATTAAAAAAAAATAAAGTATATGCACAAAATTTAGTGATCAGTGTTATTGGCAATCATTTAACAAACATTGGGCAAAGGAAACTAAAAATTATAATGGTCAAAAGGCAGGGGAAGCTGGCCACCCCTCATGCAAAAGATACTTTCTAAAACTTGTAACTGGACAGGGTACTGTCCGGAACTAGTAGGAGAGAGAAATGGAAGTGGGTCTGTCAGGGACTTTAACTTTTGGAAGAAGCAGATCCTGTGACTTTCACCCCCACAACACAGTCTCACTGAGCGACCTGCACCCCACACCCCACACCAGTGCTGCAGGCCTCGCCGCTTCGCTGGAGCAGCACGTGGGAAGTGCAGCTTTGGAGGGCTCTCCCAGTGAATTTGCACCCCTGACCCACGGAGCGCACTGCTAAAACCTGCAGCCGTACTTTATTCTTAAAGGAAGTCCTTAAACCCACTTATTACATTTAGCCTGCAGAGAGTCACAGGGAGATGATAAGTAGAGTTAGTTTCTTCAAAGATAGTACAGAGCAGTAACTGTTCATGGGCCCTAAAAACAGACATACCTGGGTTTTGATTGTGGCTTTTCCAAATTGTACCTGTTGATATATAAACAGGGATTTGCTACTTCCCTAACACTCATTTTCCTCTTTGGCAAAATGAAGATCTTCCCAAAAGGTTGTTGAAAGGGACTAAGATTCAAGCAACTGGTAACATTACTGGATAACTGATAAATACTATGACTTCCAACCCATGGAGACAAAGTAATAAAATGCTATTATCTCCAAATAACAGTCTTACTTTGGACAAAAGCGAGACATAATATACCTAAAACATTACAAAATTAGAATGTTACTATCCACAACTCACATGTTAACAAAAAATCCAGATATAATCAATACTCTGGAAATAATCTAATATGCATTTGCTCTTATTAAAAAGTTCCATAAGGTACATTTGATCCAATTCCATCCTTTTAAAGGCTGCTGTGGTTACACGGGCAGCATGTGTGATAAAGATCTTAGCAAGAGCAGAGAGGGCAGGACTGCGGCCACGCAGTCACGTGTGCAGTTTTATCGCTGACTGTGACCCACCCCCACCCCCACCCCGGGCCTGACCACCCAGAGGACATTTACAGGCAGCTCCACTTATTCCAGGAAAAACTTCATTATGCTCCCGCCCTTGCACAATTTGTTTATTTCCTCCTTTATTGTTTTTTCATTACTTTATTCTTACCATACTTTTACTTCTAGGAAATGGATTTTACTGAACACATTGTGCCTAGGGAGGACGGGGTGGGGTGGGGGCAGCAAATGAAAAGCCACTTATTGCAAAGGTGCAGAGTCTGTCATCACACCTTAACATACAACGGGCTGGGGACCAAGATGCTCCTGGGGTTGGTCTGGAAATAAGGGAGGCAGGCTGTGCTAGGGCTCTGCTCGCCGCTAGGAGGACTTGATGGACTGGACATCTCAGTGCATGGGTGGGATGGATGTGCTCTTATTCAAGAGCTGCTGCGTGACACAAAACAGCCTCTCCCAGCACCAAGACAAGCTCTCTGCTCCAAATGTTCAGCACCCAGCACAGGGGGTGCACAGTAGAGACTACAGGAGTAAGGTCTGGGGTGAGGAGCTGGCCTTAGTCCGAGGCTCCCAGTACAGAACAGCTGGCGCAGAGCCCGGGGGGAGAACAAGTCAGACACTGTCTCCACATGGAAGAGGCCATAGCTTACAGCGGGGCAAGATGACTTTGCAAGTGTCTAACAAACCATTGAAGAATAACTTATGACCATCTTGCTCAAATTGTTCCTAAAAATCCTGGAAGAGCGAATGTCCTGCAATACATTTTATGATGCCAACATTACTTTAATACTAAAACCAATTAAGACGTCACAAGAAAATTGTAGGCCAATATCCATGACGCACATCAATGCAAAAATCTGCCAGCGAAGTACTACTGCAGAGAAATCAACAATATATCACAAGAATTATACATCATGATCAAGCAGGATTCTTCTCAGGGATTCGAGAATGATTGAATATACATAAGTCAGTACATCAATAAAATGAAAGACAAAACATACTATTAATGGATTGAAGAACACATTTGATATGATTCAGCACTCTTTGATGATAAAAACTCTAAACAAGAGGGGAACAGAAGGAGTCTACTTTAATATAATAAAGGCCATATATTATAAACCAACAGACAATATAACCATTAATGTTAAACTGAAAGCGTCCCCTTTAGAGTCAGAAACAAGACATAGATTCCCATTGTCACTACGTCCATTTAATTTAGTAATGAAAGTTTTGGCTCAGAAATTGAAATGGTAATTAAAAACCTCCCCAAAAACAAAAGCCCAGGACCTGATGGATTTACAAATGAATTCTACCAAACATTCAGAGACGAATTAGTGCCTATCCTTCACAAACTCTTCCAAAAAATTGAGAAGGAAGGGACAATACCAAACACGTTCTATGAAGCCAATATTACACTAATACCAAAACCGAATAAGGACAACACAAAAAAGGAAAACTATAGGCCAATCTCCCTAATGAACACTGATGCAAAAATCCTCAATAAAATTTTAGCCATCAGAATCCAACAATGTATCCATAAGATAATTCACCACGACCAAGTTGGATTCATTCCAGGGGCACAAGGATGGTTTAACATCCGAAAATCAATCAACGTTATCCAACACATCAACAAAAAGAAATATAAAAACCATATGATAATATCAATAGATGCTGAGAAAGCTTTCGACAAAGTGCAACACCCATTCATGATAAAAGCCCTTGAAATTCTTGGGATACAAGGAACATACCTCAACATCATAAAGGCCATCTATGACAAGCCAACAGCCAGTATCATTCTCAATGGTGAAAAGCTGAAAGCAATTCCATTAAGATCTGGAACAAGACAAGGATGTCCACTCTCACCACTGCTTTTCAATATAATACTGGAAGTCCTAGCCAGAGCAATAAGACAAGAGAAAGACATCCAAGGAATCCAAATAGGAAAAGAAGAAGTCAAACTATCACTATTTGCAGATGATATGATAATATACATAGAGAACCCCAAAATCTCCACAGAAAAACTAATTCAACTCATCAATCAATTCAGTAAAGTGGCAGGATACAAAATCAACACGCAAAAGTCAGTAGCCTTCCTATACACAAACAATAAATCTGAAGAAGAAGAAATCAAAAAAACCACCCCTTTTATTATCGAAACAAAAAAAATCAAATATTTGGGAATAAATCTAACAAAAGAGGTAAAGGACCTATACAAAGAAAACTATAAAACACTGTTAAAAGAAATAGAAGAAGACACAATGAAATGGAAAGACATCCCCTGCTCATGGATTGGAAGAATAAACATTATTAAAATGGCCATCCTACCAAAAGCAATATACAGATTCAATGCTATTCCAATCAAAATCTCAATGGCATTCTTCAAAGAAATAGAACAATTATTGATGAAATTCATATGGAATCACCAAAAACCCCGAATAGCCAAAGCTCTACTGAAAAAAAAAAGAAGGAAATGGAGGCATCACACTCCCAGACTTCAAACTATACTACAAAGCCATAATCATCAAAACTGCATGGTATTGGAACAAGAACAGACATACAGACCAATGGAATCGAATAGAAAATCCAGAAATAAACCCACAGATTTATGGTCAACTAATCTTTGACAAAGGAGCAAAGACTATGCATTGGAGCAAAGAAAGTTTGTTCAATAAATGGTGCTGGGAAAACTGGGTCGCTACATGCAAAAGAATGAAGCTTGACCACTACCTCACACCATACACAAAAATCAACTCAAAATGGATTAAAGAACTAGACATAAGACCTGAAACCATAAAATACATAGAAGGAAATATAGGCGAAACACTACGGGATTTGCACATCAAAGACATCTTTACAGACACATCACCCAAAGCAGTGATAGTGAAGAGAAAGATAAACAGCTGGGACTACATCAAATTAAAGAGCTTCTGCACAGCAAAAGAGACAATAACAAAAACAAAGAGAAACCCCACCAACTGGGAGAACATTTTTGCACCCAACACTAATGATAAAGGACTGATCACAAAAATCTGCAAAGAGCTGATGAGACTCAGCAACAACAAAGAATATAATCCAGTCAAAAAATGGGCAGAAGAGCTAAAAAGAAACTTCTCTGAAGAGGAAATGCAAATGGCCAACAGACATATGAAAAAATGTTCAACATCACTTGTAATCAGGGAAATGCAAATCAAAACTACCATGAGATACCATCTCACACCAGTGAGAATGGCACATATTAAAAAAACTAGCAACAACAAATGTTGGCGAGGATGTGGAGAAAAAGGAACTCTTGTGCACTGTTGGTGGGAGTGCAAACTGGTCCAACCACTATGGAGAGCTGTGTGGAGATTTCTGGACCTACTAAACATAGAGCTTCCATATGATCCAGCAATTCCACTCCTAGGTATTTACCCGAAGGACACAGAAACATCAATTCCAAAGAGCACCTGCACTCCTATGTTTATAGCAGCACTGTTTACAATAGCTAAGCTTTGGAAACAACCCAAATGCCCAAAAATAGATGACTGGATCAAGAAGATGTGGTACATATATACCATGGAATATTACTCAGCATTCAAAAAAGATAAACACATGCAATTTGCAGCAACATGGATGGCGCTGGAAGGGATCATGCTCAGCGAAATAAGCCAAAAAGAAAAAGAAAAATACCGGATGGTCTCACTCATAGCAGGAATCTAGAAAACTTAAATAAGGGACCAGGAAAATGAATAACTATAAGAAAGTGAAAATCAAAATCAACAAAAAACTATGAACCAGAGACACTTTTTGGGGGGTGGGGGGCGGGAGGGGAAGGATTGGGGTCAGAATGGGGCGTTTGCAATTGTATGGGGGAATATAAAAATAAAATTTAATATAAAAAAAAAAAAAAAAGAAAGTTTTGGCTCAGAGCAATCGGACAACAACAGGAAACACAGAGAATCCATATAGGAAAAGAAGCAAAACTCTCACTGTTTGCAAATGATATGGCATCATATATAGAAAACCCTGAAGACTATCCAAAAATTATTAGAATCAACAAATGAATATAGCAAAGTGGCAGGTTATAAAATCAATATACAAAAATCGGTAGCGTTTCCTATATTCAAACAAAGAACAAGAAAAATAAACTAAGAACATAATTTCAGTCACAATCACTTCAAAAAGAATCATACGCCTCAAAGTTAATCTAACCAGGCGGTAAAGGAGTCATACAGCAAGCATTACAGAACATTATTAAAAGCATTATGTAGTGATGTAAGGAGAAAGAAGCCTCACGCTCATGGATGGGAAGAATCAATATAATCAAAGTGACTATCTCATCTAATGTGATATACAAATTTAACACATTTCCCATCAAAATATCAACAATGTTCTGTAAGGAACTTGCACAAAAAATATTGAAATGTTTAGTGGAACCATACAAGGTTTTGAAAAGCACAAGCAATCCCGGAAAAAAAAAAAAGGGAAACAGCCATCATGTTACCTGATTTTAATCTACACTATAAAGCAACAATGCTAAAAACAATTTTTACTGGCATAAAAAATAGACACATAAATCAAGGGAACAAATGGAAAGCCCAGAAACAAATCCACGCATAAATCAATTCTTAATTCATGACAAAGAAGTCATGTCCATACAATAGAAAAGGAGAATCTCTTTAAATAAACGGTGCTGGGAAAACTGGATGTCCACATACCAGAGAATGAAGTTGGGTCACACTCTAACCACATACACAAAAATAAATAACAAATTGATTAAGTTATGGTCAATACAAGTTATATTCAGATATGCCATGCAAAAATAAAACATACAGAAGAAAACCTAAGTGATACATTCCATGACATCAATGGTAAACATGAGTTTGGAAACTCAACCCCTATGGCAATGGAAAAAAAAAGCAACAATAAACAATTGGGGTTGGCTTGAATTAAAAAGCTTTCACACAGTGAAGAAAAATAAAATACATTAAAAAGATATCCTACTTAATGGGAGGAAAAAAATCACATAATCAACAAGGGATTAATATTCATTATATATATAACATATATAATACCCTATATATATAAAATAACTAAATATATATAACTTATATATATATATATATATATATAACTTCTTCAATAAAAGAAAGCCAAACAGCCTAAATAATAAATGGACAGCAGGGACAAATAGACAGTTCATCAAAGAGGACATCAAGCGGGCAACAGATAGATGGAAAAATGTTCATCATTGCTCCCAATAAGAGAGATGCTGGTAAAATATCATCTCACACTTGTGAGGATGGCACATTAAAAAGACCACCAGTAATAAATGCTGTGCAGGATGCAAGGAAAGTGAATGAAAACTGATAAGCCATTATGGAAAGTGATCTGGGTTTACCTTAAATGAGTGGAGCTGAAATACCACATAACTCTGCAGTCCTACTTTTGGGCATCTGTCCAAAGAATGTGAAACCACTAACTCAAAAATATTATTTCCAGTACAATGTTTACTACAGCACGATCTGCAATAGTTAGGACACTAAAGCAACCTAGACACCCATCTATAGGGGCCTGGGTAAAGAAAACGTGGTCTATCCACACTACACAATACTCTTCAGCCACAAGACAACATGAAATGCTGCCAATTACAGCAATATGGAAGGTGTTCCAGGGAATTATGGGTAGTAAAGTAAGTCAGAGTGACAGAAGACACGCTGGACATTTACATAATGGAATATTTGATAAGTACATTGCTTACAAAATCAAGCAGAGATCAAGGTTTCTGATGCTAAGAGGGAGGGAAGAGAAAAGAGGTAACTGCAAGAAACTGGTGGGGAAAATTTAAACCATTTTTTAAAGTTTCATCAAAGAAATGGGGAGAATATACTAGAGAAGGTAACAATAACATCTGCATTTGAAGGACTGTTTTGAGGATTAGGTCTATGTAAACACCCTTTGAAAATCGTCATATAATTCAAGTAGTTCTTAAACTTCCTCAGGTGTGAAGCATCTCCAAGTGATAGTCCTCCTTGGCGATCATGATACTAACGTGATAAATTGCATTATAGGAACCATTTCAATGGCCCAAGAACAAAGAAAATACCTAAGAGATCAGACAGACAGACAGACAGACACACAATTATTCCTTGATGATCTCCATTATTATTCAAAGGGGAGAAAGCGTGCCCTGATATCTGACAGTGTGTGTGCTCCCTCAGTGGTTTCACGGCACACACATTTGTTCGTGCACAGTTTCTGTAGGTCTGACGTCTGGACACTGCCTACTAGGTTCTCAGTCAGGGCCTGACAGGCTGCATGCCAGCCATTAGCGGGGCTGTGATCTCATCAGAGGCTCAGGCATGGAAGACCTGCTTCCCAACCACTCAGGTTAGCAGACTTTGTTTCTCTATAGCCTCGAGGCTGAGGAATTTGGTTCCTTGTTGAAAGACATTCAGTTTGTAGAAACCGCAGAGTCACTAAGTAAACTTATTGAAGCCTGCCACTATTTTATGGCAGATTGCTCTTCAAAACTAGCAACGGAGCCTCCAGTGGGAGGAACGAGGAGTCCTGCGCAGCATAACGTAAGGAGCCCAGGAGTGAGTTCCTGCCGCTTTGCCGCAGCGTCTCCATGCGAAAGAAGCAAACAGATTGATCCCAGACTCGGGTGTGAATTCAACAGTTAGCGGATTGTTGGGGTCCATGAGTGTTCATCCAACACCCTTTGCTCCCTGACTCCCAATGATTCACATCCCGCTCATATGAGAATGGCTGTTTTCATATGTTATTAGGGGGAATATTAAAAAATCCTCACCTTGAGTATGGGATCATAAATCATTTAAGCTTCCCAGGTGGAACATTTGGCTGTAGGTCCATTGCACATTAATTTCTCTTCAGGGAAACATATTAAGGCAGTAATTAGTGATTATGTAGTGAAATTTAGCTATGATGGATGTTCTCCTTTTATATAATAGCAAAACTGGGAAAAAGTAAACATTTACATAGGTAGGTGGGAATGCCAGGCCAGTGGATGGAACACCACAACGCTTCTGAAAATATCAAGGAAGCATTGAGATTTGCATAGTCCAATGTGCAAAACACATTAAATGGGAAGAGTAGGTTACTATATAGTATTTATATTATCTCATTTTTGTAAAATCTGTATATACTATATCCACAAGAAAAAACTGAAAGTTGAGAGATGTATTTCAGGGTATTGAAAGTTATTTTTAGTTTTTATTTCCTTCTCAATATGTGTTTTTAAAATGTGCAATTTGATTGTGAATATTTAAAAGTTTTAAGAATAGTTAAAAATTTTACTAGTTTAACATATATAACCATGTAAAAAGACAAATTCTTTGAAGTATTAAAAATTATAGCCAATGAAAACTATAAAACTTTTAAAAAAACACCACTAACTAACATGAAAAAAAATTTCTCATTTGACTGTAAATATTCAGAAATAAGGGATATTCCCCAAACATTTATCCAGCTTGAGACTGTATAGCTAGGAAATAATTATGAAATATATTCACACCAATTTTTCCTGTGGATTTTGGCATAAATTTTTTATTTTCTCTACTTCACACACTCAATTGCTCCTTTTCCTTTTTCCTCTCACCAAATTATCTCTCTTCCCACTTCTTTTTTCAATGCACCGAAATTATCTTAATGGGGCAGGAAATCAGAGCCTGGAATTTCTTTACAAAGTTAAACAACTGCTTCCCTTTTGGAATTTCTATATTTAAAACCTCTTCTAAATTATTCTCAAATTTTCTCCATTTTTTCTTTTTTCCATAGACCCAAGACTCATTTTGCTTTTTTTGTTTCAGTATATTTTTAGCTTCTGCTCTTGCTGCCAAGTCATTTCTGCTTATTGTTGCTCTGCCACCTTCCCTTTCCTTGTCGCTGGAGAGCTGGCATGGGCTGCCCGTTAGCCCCAGCTGACTTGGACACATGGTTTCCATTGAGCCCAGAAGCAATGTTTTTTGGGGGAACAGGGGTGCAGACAGTAATGTGAAGCTGACGATGACAGCCATCACACAGGTCACAGGCAAAGTCTTGCCTATTTTTTAGTTGTACGTCCGATGATGTCACGGCTTGCTGCAAGTGAAGAGACAAGGAGGGGATCCTACCCCCCTTGCTGAAGCCCTCTCCTAAGCTTCTCGTTGCCTGGACAGGGTGACATTTCTTAGTCATCTAGTTAGTGTGGCTCAGAGCCGAGAAGAGGAGCCAATCGAATGTGAATAGTGGTGAGTGCCAGGCACCGTATTCCTCCCTCAGGTCTTCTTTTCATAAACAAGAACTCAAGGAGGCATTTCCAAGCAATGATACTGGGGCCAAAGAGAAAGAAAAATAAAGTGGGAGCATCGCTTACTCCTCAGGCCGCAGGAAGACTCTTATTTAGGCAGGGGTCATCAGTGACAGACCAGTTGGGGAACGTGGCTCCTGGCTGTGTGTCCTTCCTGGGTGGCCCCATTTCTGGTGAGCTGGCCCTGGGGGTTCATAAGCGTCTGCTGATTTTTTAAAACCATTTCTTTTTGAGGGTTTTCATTCCAAATGTGCCTCCTGGCACCATTTCATTTTACAGATTTCTACTTAATTTTGATCCTCGGGTCAAATGTGTGTGTGTCCGTGTGTCCCTCCGATGCAGGAAAGGGATGCACGGGACAGGCCCAGCAATATACCGCCAGGGTCTGAGCTCCGCTTGGGGAGGTTACAGCCTGTGACACTGGGCAGTGACGTAGTTCCCAGAGAGGAAGCTGGGGGTAAGGTAGACTGACTAAGAGCGCAGCCCTGACTTCACAGGCTGTTGGGAGGGGAAAACCGATGACTATTGTGACGCAGTTAGTACTGGCGGGCCAGGCACAGACTCTCCAGGGACCGCTAGTCATGGTCATGCCCCCCAGTACCCACATAACGGTGTATGCACAGGCTGCATTCTATGCAGGGCGCCTGCTTCACACTAGGTTTAGATACCCGGGCTAGCTCTATTTTTTCATGGCCTGATCTTCCGCAAATGTTTCCTGATAGCAGAAACGAATGTGAAGCACTAAGAGAAAGCCCTGAATTCTGGGACTTTCCTTCATGGTCTCCTGGACTTTCCTTCATGACATAAAGTCCTATGGGAAAATAGGGCCTCCCTGGTGGTGCAAGAGGTTAATTAAGTCTCAGCATTGTGAGGCTATCACCAGCCACTGCAGCACGGATTTGACCCCTGGCCAGGGAGCTGACCCACATGGCGCAGCAGACCTCTCCTGTCTCCCCGCTGCTCCCCTCAGCAGTGTATTTCAGTGGATCTGCCAGTTCTGCTCCCCACTCTGTCTCTGGTGAGTCTTCTCACCACCCCCCAGCTCTTATATGCATAAAATAAATCTTTAAAAAGAACAAGTCCTTTGGGAAAATAAACTACAAATAGATATTATAAAGAGTAATCAGGAAACATTTAAAACCCCCAAGAGGTGACCTGAGTTTAGTATACTCCCAATAGCAGGCTAATTAAATAACACACTGATTGCCTTTTTCAAATGTCTGAGCATTTAAAAAGTTGACTCCAAATCCATTCTCTGACTTCTCAGCACAGGCCCGCCCCTGAGGGGCAGAGGAATCGCACCTCACGGGATGCGAGGCCTGGTGCTGTCCTTGCTCTTCCAAGAGCGCCTCCCAGGCCCGCGCGATGGCCTCACACAGTGGCCTCTCTGCCCATGCAGCCTGGCTTGAGACTTGACTTTTTGCCTCATCTGGACCCTGCCCTCCATGAGGACCCACAGGCCCAGATCCACTGGGTTTTATTTTTCTGGCCCAGTTTCAAGATGCAGAGCTTTTCTTACTGCTGGCCGCTGCTTAGCTGATCAAGGGCTCCCTAGTGGACGTGGATCGAGATGCCTGTTTAACTTCTGTCCTCAGCATTTCAAAATTATTAGTCAGGATCTGGCCCGGGGCCAAAAGAATATGAATATTTTCAGATGCACGGTTCCTCCCACACTCTCCTCGCCCCCTGCATCTGGAAGACAGATAATGACTCCCCCAGAGTCTTGCTTATCCATACCCCATATTAATTTTAGTTATGATCCGGAGTTAATGGCTCACTTCTGGCCATTAAGTGCAGGAAGGCTTGAGTGGGTCTGGGGCCAGGGCACTGGAATGACTGCCAGTGGCTCTGCATTCACACAGAGCTGAGTGCCATGAGTGCCAGTGCATACAGCAGGTCCTGGCTATCCCTCATGTGCAGCGCTGCTGGCATCTGCCTTCCAGTGGTTCAGGCCCAGGCCGTCTGGGTTACTACTTGTAAGGTGAGTGCAGTCACCAGTCGGTTTTCCCTCCGGCAACCCCCTCGGCCCCTGCCTGCAGACCTCCAGCTGGCTCCCTGCTATAAATGCCAGACTCCTGTCCAACAAGCCACCTGCTGAGCTGGTCGGCAGGCACGCAGTGTGTCCTGGAGACCCAAGGCAGTCTCTTCTCTTCCATTTCTCTGGTCTTAAGTTCTTTCTCTCTGGGGCAAGATAAACTTGGCCTCCTTTACTCCACACACTTCTCCCTAGAGACACAAGCTGAATCTGAAAATGCAGCCAGGGTGGCTGGCGGCACCTCTTCTGCCAGGAGCTGGCTTATGGCCTGGAGCCTTTTCCCATGCCCCTGCGTCCCTCACCAACACTCAGTGTTCTCCCTGCGCCGTAGCTCATTCCTTTGATCATCTGCTCACTCATGCAGTCTTGTAATCACCTACTTCTACTCTTGGTGTTTTCTTTCCTGACGTGTCTTTTTCCTTCCTTTCTTAAGCCTTTATCTGAACACAGCTCCTCTCTTATGTAAGCATGTTGCTCTCACTGTCCAGCTCAGCAAGGTCTTCAGCTGGTAAAGCTAAGGACAGGTTTTACTCTGAAACAAAAAGTAGATGCAGAGACCGTGCTCCTGGCCAGAGCCACCTGAACTCCTCCCTCGGTGTCCCTGTTGCCCCAGGGCCAGAGGAGGGCTGGGACGGTGCAAGGGACACTCCATGGGGTGCCGACTGCACAGGTGTGGGCTCTGCCACCCACCCTCACTGAGCGAGGTTCTAAACATCAGTGTTGACTTCATGTAACACACATCCTCGCCTCTGGACGTCTACTTCAAGAGCACTGCATGCACTTGCAGAAAAGTTAAAGGTCAGTTTGTCTTCTCCTAAAGCTAAGTATTTATTGTGATAAACCAAATCTTTCCACATAATAGAAAAACTCATCGCTTGCTCAGGGCTGTGTCAGGCACACATGGTCAGCTCAGAAGGTAATGCTCTATGTCCCATATTTCCAGAAGAACAGAAGTTAGAACAAACTGGGTACTGCCTGTAACTATGCAGATTACAATGTTACATTTAGACTAGCAAAGTATTTGCATAAGATACAGAAAATACCCAGTCTTAAATGAAGCTTCATTCTTAGGTGTCTTAAAGTCTATTTTCCCCACAACTTGTCCTGACAGAAGTAGAACCTTTTATAAAAGACATAATTAGAATAATTAAAAAATGAAAATTGGTAAAACTATTGATTCTATACAAATAAGTCCCTTCTGTTTCTTGCAGTAAATGGGCAAAATGCAGGTTGACAAAGGAAATACAATTTTCTAAGTTCAAGTTATTAATTATGTATATGTGATAATAAAAATTTGATCACAAAATATTGTATTATTAGAATTCTAAAATTATTCTAAAATTAGGGGAGAAAAATGATTATTATGTTCTGTATATATTTGGTCAAAAAAAAGGTTAACGTTCAGGTGCCATCGTATAAACAGAATGAACATTATAATTAGGGGCTGATTAAAATGGAATAAATTAAATTTTCCTTATGCATCTATTGGGTATAGAGCACTATTCTGATTGTATTATTAAAGTTTACTCCCTTCTGTCATAGAATTCACTGTATACGAAAATGACATCAAACATAATCGCACATGTTCATCTAAGAGAAGGCAGTAACTTTTGATCCCATATTTGTATACCTTGTCTAATATATTTTGTTGAATTTATTTCCTTACAGACTAAGTAAGGGAATGTGTGTTAAAGACAACACTGATGTTCAGGGCCTGCAAGAATTTTCCTGGAAAGTATCTTATTAATGTGAATGGAAGATCAGTGAGCACTTTGTGAGATGCAGGTAGAAATAACTCAAATACATGAATTGTACTTCAAAGAACTTGAAGGTTTTGTGAGTAGAAATGAGCACCTCAACTTTCACAAAGCCCAGCCAACTCAGAGGATGTGTTAAAATGCAGGAAGTTCAGAAGAGTAATTTGGGTCACCAGATGATACCCACATTGTTGAATAACTGAACAAAAGCAGTAATACACAGGGCATGAAAATCATTAAACTGGAGAAAAACATATTACAATGCTTCTCCGTTTTTCCAGCGCTCCCTAAGCCTTAGTGCTCACGCTGAAAGACGCTGGTGCTGGAGGAGTCCTAACTGATATTGGAAAATGTAAACAAGATCGTTTTTAACTTTTACGTTACAGTTAAGTCAGCCTGGGAGACCATCATTAATTAAAGAACCCAGATGTTCTCAGCCTTGATGTTCTAGGAAGGAAGCAGGAACCTCTGGTTCGTGGCTCCTCTTTGAAAACCATGTGACCAGCAAATGCTCTCTGTAGTGACCTTTGTCGTGCTGCCTCTGAGAACGAGGAGTCTGTCAGTCACAGTCATGCCTCGCCTTGGGGGCCACACTCCCTCAGCATCTGGACTCAGGCCCATGCCCCTTCTCCTGAGGAAACCAGGCAGTCGACACAGCACGTGAGCCAAGGGAAGAAGGTGCCCCCTGCGCTTTCCCTGAACTCAGGAGCACTGCCAGCCGCCAGAGTTTCCTGTGTAGAAAACCTGACATTTACGTGCAAGCCCTTCACCGCTTTCCCGAAGAGCCCTTACGTGTATAACATGACAGCAGATCCGTTCACACATGGTGAAAGGATGATAATGTGATTTTGTGTGTGCATTTTGCTTGAAGAATTCATGACGACGAAGATGACGAGCCTTTGAGTAGGACAGCACACAGGTGTGCCTTGTAAGCCATGCGTTTGCTTTCCTGTGTTCCATTTCCACTATTCAGCACCCACCTGACGGACACTGACTAACCGGGCCGGCTCCGGGGTACAACGGCAGACAAGGGCCAAGCACCACTCCAAGAACCACTGTCTCACACCCTCATCGTGGGAACCCAGGAGCCGAAGCCTAATGCCCACTTGACCTTAGGAAATTGCACCTCAGAGGACTCGTGGGACTTGCCAGAAATGACGCGCTTACTAAACACAGACACCAAGGCTGGCAGGCAGACCTACGTGCGCTTATCGTTTGTTCACAGCACAAACCACCTGGCAGTCGCTGTGAGAGAGTGGACAGAGATTCTGAGAACCGCCATTGGCCGCAGAATTCCGGACCATCCCTTACCACCAGAATTCAGGACGCTCTGGCCACCCATTGGGGTGAAGAGCTGAGCAAGTCCACTCGGCAGCCACGGGGGGCCGGGCAGGGGGTGGGTAGGGACCTGCTGCTGTCAGGTCTCAGTGGCCCCATCACTCCAGGCCTGCCGCGCTGCACTGCGGGTCTGTGCGCCCTGGTTATCCCTTTTCGTCCTGACTCGTTCAACGGGAGACACACCCGAGTATGTGTGAGTGTCACTCTGTGAGAGTATCGCTACGGTTCTGTTTTTAAAAAGACTTTCACTCTCACTCTCCTCTAATTCGTTGATCAAATTTCCACAGAGATGCAAATTGCCCCTGGCACACGTTCCCCCAATTAGGTTATTTTTCTTTGGACCACGGAGTGGTTTAGAGGGATTCCTTTCACACGCGCTTTGTGGCTGGGTTTGAAGGCCCGAGAATGGAACGAAGACCAAGGTAGCTTGGGCGACATTTGCCAAGGCTGTAAGCTCAGCTTCCTACCAAGACTGAGAAGCCTTGAGAGACGATTACTTTAAACTCCATGGCATTTTCAGCTTATAAAATATCAAGTCCCAGAGTAAAAACTAAATCCTTCAAGTTTTCCAAGCTGGCCTATGCTTCCTGGTAACAGGTCATAAGACCACAGTGAACGAGCTCAGGCTTGGAAAGATGTGGTTGCAAACTGGCCGGAGCTCTGAGGGTCAGGGGCGTCAGGTCACACTCTCTCAGATGGGGCCTGGGTCTCGATCGGCTTTGTGCGCAGTCGCACAAAGGCGACAGAGGAGACAGGACAGACGCCGGGAGAGCAGGCGCAGACGTGGGGAGTCAGTGAAGGGCAAGTCTTCCTTTTATCAAAAAGGGGGAAATCTTAGGTGAGCATTTCATGGTTGCTAACAATAGAAAGGTCTTGGAAAGATGTTTGGAGAATAAGATGAAACAGGCAATGATGATATTCCTAAAATAGCTAGACCTCTGTGTTTTGTCATTTCTGTCTCCGTCAACAGCACCCTGCTGCCCTGGCCAATAATAATAATAATAATAATAATAATTATAATAATATCTGATGATCAAGAGGGATGATCAAAGAGTCCGATGGAAAGGATTTTAACTGCATTTCAAATAGAACGTGGCGCAGTGAGCAAGTGGAGGTGTGGAAGGGCGGTATGTTGCTAAGATCCCTTCCCCAGCACGCAGAACCGCCAACAGCATCGCAGAGTCGCAGCCAATCCCCTTCTACAAATGACTCGATTGTTAAATAGAGTAGCAGCCAAACAAGATAAAAGTTCTTAGAACCACCCAAAGATCACATATGCTTGCTTTAGCATTTGAAGTCAATTCTTATGTTATTAGCTGTCTGCCACTCCATAACAAAGGACCCCCTCTCTTGGTCAGATGAGACCCACAAACAGAAAGAAGTGAACCCCATAATGGAAACTGCTGTTTGGAGGTATCTGATTGTTCCCAAATCCTCTGCCACTGATAAAACGTCAGTCCTTCCAGAGCTAGAATTTCTCTTCCCTCTAATGTCATCATTTTATCTTTAACCAAGCATCTCCTATTTACACAGAAACTACTCTTCTCAAAGCTCAAGGACAATGCAGACTTTGTAAAACCATTCGAAAGGACAATTAAAAACTCTATTTACTGTTTCATAACTGAGATATATTTTCACAGTTCTAAAATCAAATCGCCTGTAAGCAAATGTCTAGTATTTTCTTTAGAGAGTCTTTTCTTAGGGTATAGTTGATGTACAGTAAAACTTACACTTTTTCTATACAGTTGTATGAGTTTTGATGAAGACACACAGTCATAAAACTGTAACCACAATCAGGATACAGGAAAGTCAAATCACCCTCCAAATACTTGTGGGCTGGGGTGTCAGTCACTCCTGATAGCGATGTTGCCCCTAATTTCTGTCCCTTCAGTTTTGTCATCTCCACAATATCAAAAAAACGAGCCAAGGTTCTGCCACTCCGCTGGTGTACCTCTCTCTGTCCTGCATCCTCTCCCTCCCTTAGACTATGCTCCTCCCTTCCTGAGGACACGGCATGGTGTGTGTGGGAGAGTGTTGTGTGTGTGCATCCTGGAAATGGGCCCCCAGGTCAGCAGGCATCTGGCTGTCCATCCTCTTCAGGACTTCTCTGGCGCCTAGCACCTGCCCTGTGACAGGTCCTCCCTCTTGTCTTCTGTCCCCTCCGTCCTTAGACGCCGGGGGCTTGGCTGTCCTGTGGGCTCAGCTTTCCCGGGAGCTGAAGGAGTCATGGTTCTGCAGATGATCCGCGTGGCATCCTTTTCTCTGAGGATGTGAACACTGGTCTTGCCAGCTTTTACACCTTCTGTATGAGCCAGAAATCTAGTGATTTTTTTTTTAAGTGTGATTGTTAAATCATTGGTACGTTTTAAAGTTCTAGTTGAAGAAAGTGGGGCTGAGAGTCAAATAACCACTGGTATCTGGAAGGCAGCTGCAGCGCCGTTTCACATCCAGCATGCACATTTGTGTTCTGTCCTTGCTGTGTGTGTGTGTGTGTGTGTGTGTGTGTGTGTGTGTCAGAGAGAGAGAGAGAGAGATATGGGGGGTTGTTCTTTTCCACAGGCCCAAACCCTTCTTTATGGCCATGTTAACCAGCACTGGTGAGCCTGAATTGAGGAAATCTAGTAACTTCATATGCAGTTCTGTTTGATGCTGACAATTACAAATAAATCTATAGAAGTGATCATCATACAAGTAGTGGGAGCAGATATTATCTACAATAGGGTTAAGCTGTCTGAGGAAAGGATAACTATTTCCTCACTAATTTTCTGACTACTATTGTAAGATGCATACTAATGTCCAAAATGTGTTTTGAATTGAGAAATTATAGCATTCTCCCCTTTTAGTACTTCAATAAAAGTGCCTTGATTCTCTTTGTAAAACTAAAACAGGCAGAGAGTTTCAAAGAAACTTCAAAGAAAATGGAAAAAAAAATGGAGTAAACACATACAAAAATAAAGGCTTCAGTTTCTTCCACAACTAGCGTTGTCTCTGAGAGCTGTGGGCCATCACTCAGTAGGTCTGGCCTTGCTGCCTCGCTTTCTTCATTCTTTCCCTTAAACCTGAGGCTCGCTCAAGGGCCCTCTTGTCAGGGATGAAGCACCTCGATTTTTCAAAGTTCACACAATGTGAGAAAGTTTCACCCACACTCTTCAGTATCTTTTCTTTGATTCCAAGGCGAGGATGAGGCTTGCTCTTCCCCAGATAAGTGACAGGCGGGGAAGGGCAGAGCCGTCCCGCACTAGGATGCTGCCGCTTGTTGAAGGGAACGGCGGCAGCAGTTCCTAGGGAAGGCTGTTGGAGAAGTAAGTGAGATGCTGCCTGTGAACCGCTGAGCCCAGGAAACATCAGCTGCTTCTCTCACGGTTAGTCCCATTATGACTAAAAGAACAGCACAACCACGAGTTTTCTATGGAAAAGCAGAGTGTCTTTGGGAGATGACATGTTAGTATCAATCAGTACTTAAGAACCGTTAATCTTGGCAAGATTTTTTAAAAGTGCTAATGAAAAGATAATCCAGAGATGGGGAGAAATTTTTACAAAATGTGTGCTAATCTGGACTTGAGCTACATGCAGACTTTTTAAAATTCAGTAACAAGAAAATGAACAGCCAAATTTAAAATGGACAAAAGATCTGAAAAGATATTTCAGCAGAGAAGATATGCAGAGATAGCAAATCAACCTACCAGAAGATTCCAGACACCATATGTCATCAGGGATTAGCAAATTGAGGCAACAGAGATACCACTATATGCCTACGAGAATGGGCAGAACTCAGAACACTGATGCAATCAAATGCTGGTGAGGGTGTGGAGCAAAAGGAACGTTCACGTTGCTGATGGCAAAGCAAAGGGGCACCACACTTGGAAGCCAGTTTGCAAGTTTTTTGCAAAGTTGAACATATGCTTTTCCTGTGAATCAGCAATTGTGCTTCCTAGTATTTACCCAAAAGAGCTGAAAACTTGTGTCCACACAGAGACCTTACATAGATGCCTAAAGAAGCTTTATTCATAACTGTCAAAACTTAGAAGCAACCAAGATATCCTTTAATAGGTAAATAAAATGTGTTCCATTCAGTAAACGGAATTGCTCATCAATCAAATATGAAGTAACAAGCACTGAAAAACACAGAGTGACCTAAAATGCAGACAGCAATGTGAAGGGTCCAGCCAGGAAGGTCACATACTGTACGACTCCAGCTAGATAGGATTTCAGGAAGTGGTAAAGGCATCCACGAGCCACACCCATGGCTATGTGACATGACGCATTTACTCAAACCATAGAATTGCACAAAGGATGGCCCTAGTGTAAACTATGGACTTTAGTTAATAACCAGTACCCCATCCATCAATCACTGTGAATATGTATCACACCAATGCAAGATAAAAATAATGGGGAAAGCTAAATATAGGTAGAGTGACAGAAGAGGGGATTTAGGTCAATTTTTCTGCAAAACTGAAACCAATCTAAAAGTAAAATTGTTAATTTATTTTAAAGATTCATTTATTTATACAAGAACTGGGACACAGGCCAGAGGTGCAGGAGGGTGAGAGAATTCACCAGAGACAGAGCAAGGAGCAGAACAGGCAGACGCAGTGAATACACAGCTGAGGGGAGCAGCGGATGAGGCAGGAGAAGTCTGCCGCGCCATGTGGGTATGTCCCTGGCCAGCCAGGAATCGAACCTGCACTGCAGAGGCTGTGGACAGCATCACAGTGCTGTGCTCAACCCACCGCACCACCAGGGAGGCCCAAAATTGTTAATTTTTTAAAAAGAAACCAATTACAAATATGAAGCTAATTGAACTCATGCTGTATGTCTAAAAATACATTTGTGTATTTGGGTTTTTTTTTTTTTTAAGATTTATTTATTTATACAAGCACTGGGGAACAGGACAGAGGCGCGGGAGGGTGACAGAATTCACCACAGACAGAGCAGGGATCAGAACAGGCAGAAGGAGCGAAACACACTGCTGAAGGGGGCAGCAAGCACGACAGGAGAGGTCTGCCACACCATGTGGGAATCTCCCTGGCTGGCCAGGAATTGAACCCGTGCTTCAGAGGCTGTGGACAGCCTCACAGCACTGTGCTCAACCAGCTGTGCCACCGGGGAGGCCCTATTTGTTATTTAAAGACATTTTCATATTTAAAAAATATGACATATCTGTCTAGTGATTTTGAGCTGAAAATTACACAGAACTTTAGAAACAGAGTAATTGTGAAAAACTATTTTGGCTTATTTGTATTTATCTTGTGATAATTAGCTTTAAAATCATGAGCATGTTAATATTGTAGATTTATTATATCAAATATTAAGGGTGCTTAAAAATAACTTTGGATATATTAGATTTCAAAAATGTGTAAATTCAATTAAATTTATAATAACTGAATCTGATAATGTGAATTTAATGTGTTCAAACTGATTTAGAAGAACACAACTGTTTAGTGACGTGATCTTGTTTAACAACTTTATTAAGTTGAACTTGAAGACTCAAGAAAAATGAAGCTAAGGAATTTTAATTTGTATAAATTGATTATTATTATAAAGCATAATTAATCATAGAAAATGCTATAAAAATAACACTCGGGCATTATAAGAACTTAGGTCATCAGTTGCCTGAATAAGATTTTAACAGATTTCTTTATTTAAAACTTATCAGAGCCTTCCTTATGCTAATGTAAAATTTGAATTTCTAAGAGTTATTGTCATATTCAGTATTTACTGAGCTATCAGTCCATGGAAAACATCTGATTGGACATCATTAGTAATATTATGATCTATTACAAATGCTTTTTGGAAACATGGGACTTTAGCAATAGATGCAAATAGGACAAAGGCTTTTATTAACAGGGAAACACAGATGAGAAAAAATTATCATAACATGTGTTCAAACAGATAAATTTAAAGTAACCTAAACAGTTAAAAGTAAAGCAAACATAATAAATATAAAAAGTAAAACAGGATAAAATTCAAAATGAAAAAATAAAATTTTTTGGAATTTTTAAAATTTTCACTGAAAGCACTAATATGATACAGTAACATTTATGTTAATAATTCAGTGTAGACGATTGTATCAATGATCTTAACTCATAAGCACAAGAGGAAATTGGTCAAAACTTGACCAATATAAGTGAGAATATACTTATATTCATATAAATAATAAATGTATATATATGTAAAGTTTCCCTGTAAATGGAACTTTGACTTTTGAATGCACATTTCCAGATCGCTTATTTTATCAGTCTCCATCAGGTTAGGAAAGATACTAGAATTCAGAAAATAGAAAATTAGGAACTAATTTTCCACATCTTTAACCAGGGATATCCATTATACAGGATACATGGAAAATTAATGATACAATAAATAAAATTTATTTAACTGTTTCATATAATATACTTTGACTCCCACAAAGAACACACTTTCAATTCCCATGGAACCTATAAAACTTATTATACATTAGACCAGAATGGATTTCTTTCAAATTCTCAGAAATTGCACAAGCTACATTTTCTATCCACAGTGAAATAAAATTAGGAAATAATAGGAAGAGTTAAAAGGGAAAAAAAAAAAAAACAATGTTTTTCACTTGGAAATTTAATAGTATCCTTCTAAAGTCCAGCATCATGAAGAAAATATAAAAATTTCAACTGCAGACTGGCTACTGTATCTGTACTACGAGTTATGGGATACAGTCCAAGAGGGGGAAAACATGTAGCCTTAAATGCTCTTAGTATTAATCAAGAAAGAATGAAAACAAATTGAATATTCAACTCAAGAAATTAGTAAAAGCACCCCACCCTACAGCACCAAGCTTAAGAAACCCATGAGGAAATAATAAAAAGAGCAGAAGCTAACAGACAAGAAAACAGAAATATGGCAGAATTACTAATTGTATTTTAAAGCTGGTTCTTTGAAAAGACCTATGAAACAAACAAGCCTCTGGAATGGCCAGCATATAAAAGACAGAGCTACAGGCCTGGCTTCAGAAATGATAATGGGTGTGTGATCAGAGGTGGAGAGCTTATTTTTAAAAATACATTAAAATATGTAATTATGCTGTAAACTATGAACTTGTAGACTGCCCTTATCGTTCTCCGCATATACAAGAGAGGGACGTTGAACAAGGAAGAGTAGGCTGCCTGAACCATCGACGAAATGGGAACTGTTTTTCTGACAGAACAACCTCTACTATTTCTTTGATGATTGCTTCTTTCTTAATCTCACTCAAGCTGATCCATTATTAGCGGTTAAATTGTATAGAGTATGAGTACACAGTATACCATGGATCCAAACCCTGATGCAGTCACCTACCTTCCTAACCTCCCACCCCCTACTGCCTGTTCTTTTGTTCCCCCTCTGAGATTAGGGTTTCTGCTCTCCCCTGACTCCAAGTGAAGGGCTCCAGAAATTTTCTTCACTTTTTCTTCTGGGCTTCACAGGAGACAATTTTCAGAGGTAGCCCTTCCTCTGGTTCATCAAGGTATTACTTCACTTCTGTTCAATCATGTTTTTCCATTGACCCCAACGCTTGTTACTTCCTCACAGAGTTGGAAATGGCAAACCCCTGGGGAGGACCCTCTCAGGTCTGCCCTTCTGTGCTGCACCGGGATTAGGACACAAGTTCAGACGACCTGGTTCAAAGTGAACTGCTCCACTTACTAGTCTGGTGAACTTCACTTCTCCATGCTTCCATTTTCTAGCTAGAATATTTAGGATTATGAGTGACGGTACCTCCCTCATAGGTTTCTAGGAGCACTAAATGTGTTTATTTATAAGAAGGATTTAGAGCAACATCTGGCATATATACTACGCAAAATGGAAGAGGTAGTAGTTTTGACTCAGTTGAAGGGTGATCTCAGATCAAGACAAGTGTAGGCCTCATGTTCACAATTCTCAATCTAACTTACATTTTGGTGAGAAGGCTCTGCCATATAGACACACTATTTCCTCCTCCCCCATAATCCAGTTCTCTGGTACCCTGAATTTTTGAAAAAAAAAAAAAAAAATCCCCATAGATCTAGTTACTGCCTCACTCTCAGACCATGACAGTTACGCGATGCCACTGACATTTTCTCTTCTTTCTGTCCAGTGCTTGCTTAGACTTTCCATTTTTGTGCATATATTTTAAAGGGTCTGGAGATAAGGATTTTAGATGGAGGAAGCAGGATTCTCTTCTGGTGAGGCGAAGGCTCCCCTAGGCCTTTTATTCTGCTTGGGTGGAGGTCTAAGGTCTCCATCCTCTGTGGGGCTCCCCCCTCCAGGAAGAATATCTGATGCGCCATGAGCTCAGGATGCACTGATCTCATCCTGGTTCTGTCTGCCCGATCGTGGGCATGTTAACCACGTCCTGGTCTCCCATCTTGGTGTTTATTAGCGCACACGTGCGTGCATGCGTGCGTGCGTGTGTGTGTGTCAGAGAGATACAGAAAGAGAGAAAACCTGATTGACTGTTAGCAAATTTCTAGTACAGAGCGTAATATTATTGCCTATAGTCACCATGCTGTAATTAGAATGCAAAAACTTATTCATTCTGCAAAACAAAAATGCTGGACCCATTGCCAACACCTCCCCCACTTTCCCTAATTCCCCACCCCTAGAAACCACTGTCATACTCTCTGCTTCTATGATTTTTCTCTTTTTCTTTTTTCTTTTTTTAGATTCTACATAGAAATGAGATCATGCAGCAATTTTCTGTGTCTGGATTATTTCACCTAGCAAATTTGTATCTTTTTCTTTGTGATTTTATAGTATTTTACAGGGAATTTGAAGGATGACACATCTGTGACTGTACTGCTGATACAATTTAAAATTTTACACACTGTTCAGGGAATGAGATGATACACAGAATGTTTCCAGCTTCAAGACTTACATCTCAGAGTAAATATTCTCCCTCCAATGCCTTGGTCACATCATTTCTTTAAAATGGGATAACTAGAGATTTGTCTATGATGTACTTCTTCGAATGAGGAGAAAAAGTCCCTTTGTTCTGCTTATTCTTTAAGACAGTAATGAAATACCCTAGTTGAAGAATACAGGTAATCTATAAACAACCCCATACAACATAAAATTCATTAAGAAAAACAATTACCAACTGACATCACCATGTTTGCTATGATTATGACTAGTTAATCCTCTTAGTCCAGGGAAATTTCCTTCATGTACCTTTTGTACTAATTTATCCATGATTTGTCATTATCTTCCTTTAAAAAGAGAACCTCCAACTCTACCAAATTCCAATGTCATTTAGTATAATTTACCTCTTTCTCACATGTGGTATTCACTTGATTTTAGGATATTTAACAGATTTTTCTCTTGGGAAAAGAAAATTAATTGAAGTCAATTGAAACAAATGATACAGCTTTTGAAAATGCATGACATCTGCTATCATTTTTGGTCAAAAGTCCTCTCTAGCTATCCTTTTTTAGCATCTAACTATTTTCTCACTAAATAGAGAGAGGCTAAGAAAACAAAAGAATGTAATTTCTTGGCCACGTTGGTCAATTCATTTAATTTCAAACTAAAACCATGTGTAGGAAGGATCTTGACATTAAGGCAGGTGCAAGACAAAGCAGAGGGGAAAGTGATCCTTTCTGGAATTAGTGGGTCCCTTTCTTCTGCTTGTTGAACTTTGAGCAGTCTTCTCCTTGGGTCTACCAAATATTTTTCCAACTCCAGTAGTTGGATTGCTTGCTAATTAAAAAATAATGTTTCTGTGGCCGCCTGGTCTTGCAGTCACAGCGCAGATGGCTGTAGCACACAAAGAGGGGAGGCCACGGTAGAGCAACGTCCAGGCCCCCAGCTTCCTGCACCGGACGCCACCATCAAATTGCTTTTTTTAGAAAAACACTGAAGATAAGTGGTGTTGATAGCCCCTCACACGGACCAAAAAAAGGTCTTGGTTGCATATGTTGCACATATTTTTAAGTAGTTGTGAAGCAAAGTATTTTGTTTATAAAGATCCTGCACATATGGT
Organism: Talpa occidentalis; assembly: GCF_014898055.3. NCBI lineage: Eukaryota > Metazoa > Chordata > Mammalia > Eulipotyphla > Talpidae > Talpa > Talpa occidentalis. Next base: position 98,116,067 of record NW_023601322.1, read on the forward strand.
CGACAACTGCATTTCATACAGAGGAGCCATCAGTGTAAACAATCACTGAAATAATGAAATTGGCTATTTTGGTCCTCTGGGCTGCTTTGTGAATCAGAACAGCAATTAATCATTTCCACCATTCTCATTAAGAAAAATGTACTAAAATATGACCTTCTAAGATATGCACTCTGTCCCACTAGTCCTCAGCATAGCTAACTGTTACACTTACACGATGGAAAATAGTCTTTGAAATCTCTGTGCTGCTCCTGAGGGTCCTATGCTAAGCTGGATACCTCACTGAGGAGACACTGAAGAGGTGGTTTGTCAGGAGACTGCACTTACGCATATGTGATGACTTCACTTCCAGGCTACTGAATCCCACGGTGCAGGCCTAGTCTCAAAAAATTCAGAAAGGAGAGAAAAGGAATTGGGGACATCCAGCAAGACATGCAAAGGAAAGTTTCTTCTCCTTTAGGAATCAAAAAATTAAATATGGAAACTCCACCTTCAATGAAACTCTGTGTGTGTGTGTGTGTGTGTGTGTGTGTGTCTTTTCCACACAGATTTCACAGGTGGGCCGCAACATCTGAGTCAGACATGGATTTGCAAGAAGGAAGAAGCAGCAGAGAGAAGACCCCCAGAGGCGTCAGTCTACCCCCAAATTTACCAACTGACATCAAATCTACCAACTGACATCAGTTGGAAAAGATGAGATTATGCTTTCAAACTCAAAATGAAAATGAAACAATCCTGTAAAAACAGAGGGAAAGCTGGAAGTCCTCAGGGAAGAGATGTGGTATCAACAGGATCGGCCCAGGTAGAGAAGGTGGGCAGGAAAGACCCGGGAAGGAAGACGAAGGAAACGTGTACAGGGACTTGATGAAAGTGGCGACATCCGAGGGAGGGCCAGAAACAACAGAGATGATGGCCAGCACTGGAAGGGACTCGGAGGAAGGGAAGGAGGAATAGGACTTAAAAAAAAAAGGAAAACAAAAAACTGGAGGGGAAACAGAGAGGATAAACGGAGACAGGGCGTATGAAGATTATTCCCTGAAAAGACACATATTTACAGGTTCAAATGTAAAGACTTGACTAAAATGAAAGAACTTGAATTGACAAATTGAAAAGGTGCAGTGCGCACCAGAGCACACAGGCCACACGCTTAGTGATGAGAAACACTGGGCAGATAGGAAGACTGTCTGAGAGGGAGAAGAGTCAGGCTGGGGAAAAGTGGAGATTATGCTCTAGCGACATACCCACAAAATAAGGAAATAAAGAAATGATGATCCCAAGATTTTATATCCAGCCAAGCTGACATTCAAGTAGAACGATTACAAACAGTTTTGAAAACATGAGAACGCAGAAAATGTTTTTTCTTGGCCTCTTCTTGAAGAAACTTCTGAAGGATAAATTTCAGCTCACTGAGAAGTAATTGCAAAAATAAGGCAAGGGTTGGGATGAGCATTTTACCTGTTTCATCGCAGAACTAAGGACATGCCAGGCAGGGAGGGACTGTATGTGGGGGAGGAAAGTAGACAGGAATATACTACTCTTCAGGTGACTAAAATAAAATACAAGAACAAAATTACTTTTTTGGTAGTTGGACATATTTCTATGAGTGGGATGTTGTCGAACTTGATTTCCTCCGGTACCCAAAGTCAGTCTGTTAACTCTGCCTCGAATGTAGTCTGCCAATTTCAGACCGTGCATTCCTTTTCAAGATCAACACATGCCCTAAAAACCCGCAGTCTCTCTTTTAAACCTACACACAGGTTCACTTTATGTATCACCTTCTCCATGAAGTCTTCCAGCACCCTCGCGGGGAGTGAGCTGGGCGCAGAGATACAGACACGCGCGTCTCATGTCCGTGCCTGCCAGACAGCAGCCCCACAGGGCTGACGCTCAGGCCTACACGGACGAGGTGACACCTTGGGTGGCTGGCAGTCACTTGTCATCTGTCTCCGGTGCTGGTGGGGCACTGAGGTGATGCCAGCCACCAGCTTGACACTGCAATGGCGGTGGTTAAGTGAGGGTGCCCAAGGACCCCAGCAGAAGGAATTAGCTGTGAAGAGACTTGGCCTGAAGCAAGTCACTCACATGTGCGCAGCAGAACCAGCAGCCGGTGTCTCCCGTACCCTGTGCCCAGCCCCAGCTGCCTCGGACTCAGTCACAGGAGTGGTGGGCACAGACACGCAGGACCCCCCCTCCTTAACAGTGCTGTGTCCTCTCCGATCCTCCCAGGGCCTCTGTGAACCTACAGGAGCCCACCTAACGCATGGGAAGGGGACGGAACGAGTACCTCCAGGAGCACCCTCAGTAGTGGCAGAAGTCGGGATAGGGAAACAGTGATGCTTCGTAGAGAGCAAAAAAGGACACAAATATAAACACGAAGGAATATGCAAGGCATTTTTCTAGACTAAAATGCTGACGGCCAGATTACCCAAAGTCTTGTGTGTAAATTATAATGAAGCTGGGATGTGAAACGAAAACTTAAGGTAACACAGAATGTTAGTGATTTATTTGCTCTATAAAATACAGCCACATAGACATAAGCTTTAGGCTCATCCTGGATTATATGTATTCATCTTTAAAACTCCTAGGATAATATGTTGGGCGTTTTGTTTGTTTGTTTGCTTTTGGTGGCCACAGTTTATTCTTCCTCTTGAAACTGTCACTTTAAAATAGGTCTTTAATTCACATATATATGCTGAGGTTTGCCCATCTGAACAGCTGTAAAAATTTTAGAATATTTGAATATCTGCACAAAAATGTGATTTAATTATTTTCCATAAGCCTTCCAGTTATTGCATTCCTGTGATTTCTTTAAACAAATTATAACTGGCAAATGAAAAATTTGTAGTGTCTTATTGTAGCTACATAATCCCCGAGTCTGTGGGTAGGAACACTTGCTCTTTCTTGAGTAAATCAGCAGTGTCCCCCAAACCCCCTGTTCAATCTGAATGTATGAACACACAATCCTAGGGGTCACTAAGGGTTTGACTAGTGGATCTCTGAGAAGCAATTATTTGTTAAGAAACCTGGACTTGGGGCCTCCCCGGTGGCACGGCGGTTGAGCGCTGGGTTGCGAAGCAGCCTGCGGCCTCTGCGGCGCCGGTTCGATCCCCGGCTGCTCCCCTGCTTCTGGGTGAGGGTCCCACATGGCGCGCAGACCTCTCCTGTGGCCCGCTGCTCCCCTCAGCAGTGTACTTCGGTCCTTCTGCCTGCTCTGCTCCCCGCTCTGGCTCTGGTGAATTCTCTCACCCTCCCGCGCGTCTGACTGTACCCAGTGCTTGTATAAACAAAACAAACAAACAAATAAATAAATAAACATGCCTCTATTAAATAAAAAAAAAAAAAAAAAAGATTTAAAAAAAAAAAAGAAACCTGGACTTAAGTCCTTCAGTAAGTACTTTGAACAATGTAAATTCCTCCAAACATCCCACAAATGCTGATATTGAGGTGTATCTTAATCATTTTCTTGTGTGTCACGCAGAGAACCTAATGTTTCAAGATCACAGCAAAGTCTCCTGAGGAATCACACGACAGGAGGAATAAAAGGAGCAAAAAGCAACTAAGGCTACAAATGAACGAAGTTCCAGAACAGACCTCCTGATGCCAAAGTCCACTGTGAAACAGTCCAATTACTTATACCTTTAAGTTCAGGTTAAAAAAAAGGCACATATTAACATTTTTAATGCTAACCAGGTATCTGAATAAAATATTTGTCTTGACACAAATTCCCCCTTGTTGGAGGATTCATTGGTGAATGTGAACTACTTCTTTTTCAGAGATGTATATCAAGTTACATACTAGAATTGATTTTTTAGAAAGTAATATTTCTACTGCTGAACTGTACTCAACTTTTGATCATGTGAGAATAAAATCCTATGCGAAGACCATCACTTCCCAACAGTATTGAGGAAGTTAATGGAAGTTAATGGAGTTAGTTGTGTCAGTGTTCTTGACACAACATCTGAATTCCACTGAATGATGAATTCTCTATAAATGTTAATCCTTTCAGTTAAGGGGAAAAGTAAGCTTTTCAGATCAATGTGGAGGAGAACTCCCCCCACCATTAGAATAGTAATGTATGATTCTTTAAAACACATTACCCTACAGCATACTAAAATTAATATGATTAAGCTCCAGAATTATGTACTACCTTTTCCCCAAATTTTAAAAACATTTAGGCACTAATTAATTATGTACCACACCAGCTAACAGACAAATTCAGCAAAGCTGCAGATTATATTATCAATGCACCAAAATAAGCTATGTTTCTATACAACAGCAATGAAAACCCAAAAAGGGAAATTAGGAAAATAGCATGATTTACAATAGCATCCAGAATAATAAAATAAATAGCAGTGAATTTGGCCAAAGAGATAAATGAGTTACACATTGCAAACTGTAACTATTGCTGAAACTATCAAGAAATTACAGAAGACCTCAATAAAGGAAAAAAAAAATCTTGTACTCATAGATTCGAAAATTTAATATTATTAAGTTAGCAGTGCAACTAAAAGTGATGTACAGATTAAAATTCCAATGGGTTAAAATTCCAATGGACTTATTCACGAAGATGGAAAGGCCATCATTTCTCAAGTTCATGTGGAATATAGAGGACCACAAATTGGCCAGACAATTCTGAAAAAAGAACAAAGTCATAGTGTTCACATTTCCCAATTTCAAAATTTTCTCCAAAGCGACAGTGATCAAAACAGTATGGTGCTAATGTAAGAGTACACATATAGACCATAGGAATATGAGTTCAAAGTATTGATAAATCCATGCATCTATGTCCAATTTCTCTTTTGACAAAGAATGCAAGATCATTCAATAGGAGAGAATAGTTTATTCAACAAATGGTTCAGGGAAAACTGTAAGGTCACATGGATAAGAATAAAGTTGGATTTCTACCTTGAAACATACACAAAAGTCATTCAAAATCAGCTACAGACTAAAATGCAAGAGGTCAAATAATAAAACTCTTAGAGGGAAACAGATGGAGAAATCTTCGTGACCTTTCATTTGGCAAGATTCTTAGATAAGACTCCAAAGTCATGAGCAGCAAAAGGAAAATAAAATGGATTTCACAAGGAAAAAAAAAAAAAAAACTTTAGAGCATCACAATAAATGACCAAGAAAGTAAAGAGACAACCCACAGAGCGGGAGAAAGATTTTCCAATCATACATCTGATTAGAACACATGAAAACTCTTACAACACGACAAAAAGCCAATGACCATGGCACTTTCTGCAAAGAATATACACAAATGGCAAATAAAAAGTCAGACAAAAGGCAAGTAAGCACATGTTGTGGTGGCAGTGGCCACTATTGAAATGCCAAGCCAAACCACTCTGAGATATGATTTAACTCTGTCCTAGTTAAGACTAGAACAACCAAAAAGATAATAACAGGGGTTAGGATGTGGCTAGACTGCATTTTACAAGGCAGTGTACCATGGTGCAGCTACAGTGGAAGAGTCTGGTGGTTCCTCAACAAGCTAAGCATAGTTACCATATGGCCCAGCAATTGCCTCCTACTTGTATGCCCCAAATGCTCAGCCACCAATGTTACTGCAGCACTAGCCACAGCAGCCAACAAGGAGGATCAGGACAAATGCCCACCCACAAACACATGGATAAAATAAGTAAAATAGAACATTTTTAGGCATAAAAAGGAGTGGTGACGCATGCTACAATGTAACTACGTCTCCAATGTATTATGCTAAGTGAAGAAGTCACATATGCGAAGTCAAATGTTGTATGATTGCACTTACGGCAAGTTTTCAGAATAAGCAACTCCACAGACAGACAAAGCAATTTGCCAGAGGCTGGCAATACCTGCTTCAAGGAAGTAGGGTTTCACTTTGGGGTAATAAAAAGATTTCGGAGACAGCCAGGGATGGTGACATACAGCATAATGAATTACTAAATACCGCCGAACTGTTCACTTTGAAATGTTTAATTTTCTTATTTGGGTATGTCACCTTGATTTGGAAAAAAGTGAAAAATGCATTTCCCCATTGCACAACTGCATTTCCAAACTCCTAATTTCATCACTTTTTGGGTTTTTAATTTGAAAAATCTATTTCGTTTAAACTCAGTGTGAGAGGATAAGGATATGATTTTCTTTTCAATTTTTATTCTGGCTTGTTCTGTGAGTTTTTATGGATTTAAATCAATTTTAATACAAGAGTGACTTAGAATCGGACATTTCCTGTGGACAATTAATGTAAATTATTCTTAAGGAGCTGAAGTAACTTTACAAAGTCATCTTACTTTTTGCTACTGATCTGTTTAGAAATGTAATTTTTTTTGATCTTCAGAAAACCCCATCAGGTAAATCCTGTATTTGAATGTGGAACTTCAACTACTGCCCACCAGAGGGCTCTCATTTTTCTTCTAGTGCACTTTTTTGGGGAAAAAAAGAATCATATTTTAATAGATAGCTCATGCAGCATTAAATCATTCAAATCTATCTTCTGCATGTGTGTGGAAGCTCCCGGAATAGTACCGTTACAGTAAGTTTAGTACGACCGAGGTGCATACAAAGCTTATTTTGTGTACATACAATGGCTTCCTCATTTACCGATCAAACTCTGTGAAAGGGGATTTGTAAAGTGAACTATGATGATCTGAAAACGAGGAAGAGAAACAAAGGTTGTCTTTTAAAACCCAACTCAGGATAACTTAAATGCAGAATTGATTTTATTCACTGGTTTCTAGCATGATGAACAGAACTTATCCCAACTATGCTTGGAACAAAGTCAGAATCTCAACCTTGACCAACAGTTTATATGTGCAAGATGATCGCACGGCACCTCTGGATATAAGGGGTGTGTGGGTGATGAGGACATAGTTCCCTCTCTTGAGACGCTCCATTTCCAGTGGAAACAGCCTGTGCATAAATAATAGCGACCCCCTTTATCTGCCACAAGGACGAAGACCAGAGGGAAGCCCGCTGCTCTGGGAGCACAGGGAAGCCGAGAATGGAGACATGGGCTGAAGATTTCCTGACCCCCTTCCACATTCCACTGCAGAGAGCCCTGAGCAAGGGTCATTGTGGAGGGGGAGACTGACTGCACCTCACGAGCCAGGGTGGCTTCCTAAAGCAGAAGTCAAAGGTAAGAGTTCACCAGACAAGCAAAGGGTGGGATGGGGTGGGGAGCAGGGGCTAAGAGTAGAAGGGAGCGGGCTCAGGGTCCCGGAGCTGAGAAGTGAGAAGCACACACAGGCCACAGGAGCCTGCGGAGGTCAGCGCGGGTCAGGGCCCCAGTGGCTGGGAGGGGCCCCTGAAGAGGGCCAGGCTCACATGCGCAGAGGCCATGCATGCTTGCAATGAGATCTACTTGATCCTATTAAAGCAGGAGAGTACCACAGGCTAATTCTGAAAGGTCCGGGTAGCAAATGAATGGCGTGGGAGAGCAGAAGCAGGCCAATGAGAGGCAGAGAATCTCAATAAGAAATAGAAGTGTTGAGTAGATCAGGGCTTAGTGAGGCCTGGCCCAGTCATACATGGTAGAGAGGCAGCTGAATAAAATCTGTTACTCACATTAAAAGAAACATTTCATCAGGCTCAAGACACGCACACTCCTTGGTCTCTCTGTGACCTTAAAGGTCTCAGCTTTATGCTCCTCCTTCAGAGCTCTTTACACATGGCGTCCAGTTTGACGTCACCTAGAGAAATGGCTGATCCGATGCTGATTTATGACACTTCCCTCAACCAATCAAGGAGAGTCATGGTGAGCTTGGACCCAGAAGAGGGCAGTTTCATGCTCCTCTGGGCTGAAGAGCTTACAGCGTCGTTATACACAGATGAACAGGAGTTACGAGAACAGGATTCATGGTAGAGACAAAAGAAGGGCCTGGTCCTCAATCCTCATCCCAGTGAAGCTTGTCAGCTGATTCTAGAACTCAAGACACCCTTCGTGACCCTGCTCTGTTCCTCTCAGCCTGTCACTCATCCGGTCCCCATAGCAATCTCACTGGGGGGGGGGGATTCTATTACCATCATGCTCACCAAGATGATGGAGACTATCTGAAAAGAGATCACAGCAGGATGTGTCTGTCTGTCCATGCCAATTATCATAAACCATCTGGGACTTAGGCAATGATGGGATGTGGTCAGCTGGGGGGTGGACATGAGCCCGGTGCCCCTCTGCCTCTGAATGACTAAACACGTATAAAAACTGAGATGCCCCTGAGCTGGGGGCTGCTGGGGAGACACCCCCCTCCCCACGCTGCGAGCACTAAGCCAGTGTGGGAACAGGGACAATTAGGAAGCTGGTTCTGAGGGCTCGAGCCCCCCAGGAAAGGAATCTGCGAGCGTGCCTGCTTCTTGCTTGTATCTTTTGACTCATTACTAGCTCAGTGTTGGGCAAGACCTGTGATTCATGGGAGTCTGTTCCCACAGCTCCACCTTTCACAGCAGCTCTGTGTGGATATGAAAGAGCGCAGAGCTGGGCGGCTCGACTCCGAGGGGCTGGGTTGTGCCCTGAGGAACCTGTGATGTTCCAGAAACCACTTATGCCAACACACATACCCACCATGTCATCAACACCCACGGTTCCTTTGAAGTCACAGATTCAGGTCCTTAGTTTGGCAGAATGGGGAATACAAATTTGGGGCAAGAGCAAATGATTTGTAAAAATAAAAATAGCTAATATTAAGCAATTTTCTTTTCTTCTTTCCTTTTTTTTTCTTTCTTTTTTTTTTTTTTTTACTTATTTTCTTATTTTTCTGCCCTGTTAAGTTGTTTACTTCTCAAGACAAAATTGTGATGTCAGTACCACCACTGTTGCTGTTTTATGGCTGGGGAAATGTAAGTGGCCCAGAAGTCAAGCTCTGTCTGCCTGGAGCCTCTGCCCGTGGGGGCGGGGGCAGCTTCTCACCCTTCCCTGGGGAGGGATGCACATGGCCTTCAGGGCCAAGCAGCGTGTGGTCACCCCCCATGGCAGCATTTGGGCTGCACATCCGCAGACTGCACAGCAGAAACAACAGAATGTGTTTTTTCCACAATTGGAGGCTACACGTCCAAGGCCAAGGTGCTCTTGGGCTTGGTTTCCTGGCTTGGAGATGGCGCCTTCTTGCTAGGTCCTCAGTGGCCACCTTCCTGTTTGCCCAGAGAGAGCAAACTCTTTGATCTCTCTTCCTCAGGTCACTGGTCCTCTTGGATAGGGGCCTCATCCTCATGACCTCAACTATCTCCTCAGATACTGTTGCCCTGGGGGTTCGGGCCCCAAGGCTGCTGTGTGGAGGGCCGTGAGTGTGTCTGTCTCCTTCTGGTCACCCAGGGTCCTGCCCAATGCAGTCTCCGTCCCCGTGCTCTCCTGCTATTCCTACTGAAACTCTTTCTCCTTGTCTCTCCTTCGTCCATGGGACCCACAGATTAGATTTTCCCCTCTCCCCACTGCCAACTGGACTGCCTGCCTTCTCACCTTCAGTTCTGTCTCTCTAGTAAATGTGCCTCCCAACCAAAATTATTCTCCTAAAAAGTAACTGAGTGTCTCAATTCGCTGGACAAGAAAACCAACCCCCTGCGCGTGGTGAGGCGCCCTCGCCTGTTCCACGCCCCCTGCTCGCCACTTTGAGTTCAAGCAACACCCAAGGCCCCCGAGGTCCCAGTCACTCCCTGACACTCACCGTCCCGCACAGCTTCTGCTGAAAGTCATCCACGTGGCTTCTGTAAAATTAGAAACCTTGTCAGGACAGAGATGAGGTTTATCTTTGTGTGTTTACATGGACAGGTATACGATGGCCCACTTTTTGGGAGAAAATGATTTCTTCATTTAAGTGGCAGTTCACAGGGTACAAATACATGTTTTAAGATTTTGCAATCCTTTTCAAAACTGCTATGGGTTCTCCTTTGCATGCACTAGAATTAGCCTTGATGGAGTGTAACTGGGTTGAGCACGGCTTAACTGAATTGCCTCCCTCACACGGAGTCAGCCCAGGCTCAGGTGCGTCCGGACTGGGCTGCACCTGGAGCCACAGGTGCCTTTGCCTTTGCCTCTGTGTACTCTGCCAGCACACACCCAGGCTGGCCAGAATCGGGAGCTTCACAAGGACCCACAAAACAATCAGGATTAAATCACACTGCCCAGCCACGGGACTGAGCCACGGAGGGTGAAGAACACCCTCATGAGTCAGGCAGCGTAACATTGGAAAAATCAGAGAGCAGACAAATGGCTGTTTGGGTCTTGCTAAAAGACCCAGTTGGATATTTTAACCAAAACAGACAAATCCTCAGTTTGGAAAAAAACTTCAGGTTGCAAAATAAGCTTTTACAACCAACTGAAGTGAACCTGAACTGTATGTTCAAGTTAATTACAGCTTGATAATGACATTATTAAAATGGAAAGAAAAGTACACTGTTGATTAAAATTCAAAGCTTACTTGGCCAATAGCCCAATGCTCCTCTCCCTCTTTCTCTCACTTATTGTCCCCTGTCACCTCCTGACATGTTAGCCCCCCAAGTTCTCAGCCACTACCTTGTGTTCTAGGACATGTTTCCTGAGGATGCCTCTCCACGACCCCTTCTTGGCACCCTCCGCATCTCATGACACCGCAAGAGCTCACATGTGTGTCTACAGCAATTTGCTCAGACAGCTTTGGGATGCTGACTTATCTGCTGGACAGCCATGGAACTAACTATTCATGTGTATTGGGAAGGCCCTGAAATAACCCTACTAGAAGTCAGCAAAGCAAGAGAAGTGGATTGGGAAAAACGAACAGAATAGGAGCAGAGTCTATGTGGATGTCTACAAAGATCTGCATTGGCCGCAGTGTTTTCTTGAGCAGAGAGGACAAGAGAGGTGTTCCAAGCGAGATGGATGTCATTCTGTAGCTACAATCCATTTTATTTTTATTCTGGGTTGGTCCAGAAACACCAGTGTTATTCTTTCTAAAAATGTGCCTGGAAAATTTCATAAATGTGCATGCACAGCTTTGGAATATCAATCAATGTGAATGTTTTCCAAGGAAAAAAAATGGGTATTATGTAGACTGTTAGACTGTTTAGAAAAGTTAAATTCTCTAATTATTTTGTGTGTATCCAGGTGATAGTTATGCAAGATCCTCTACTCCCTTTTCTCTTAATGTTACTATCTCCATTAAACATCTTGAACAAAGATGATCATAGTATCATCTTCCTCTTGTCATTCTAAAATATAAAAAAGGTTAAATTTCATTTTTGACTCAAAAAAAGATGAAAAAATGTTTGAATGCTTTACTTACTAAGGGTGTAGATTAAAGATATATATTTTATCCTAAATACCACCCAAAACTGCGTTAAAATTACAGCACATGTTTTAAAGGATAAACTCACAAGAACACGGACGATACCAGAAAAACCAGGGAAAATACCCCCAGTCTGGGGAAGCTCAAAGAGGACTGATGAACAGCGACCGATCTGGCAGAGCCTGCAAAGGTGAGACCCCAGGGGGAATGATGGAGAGTGGGGACCTGGCTCCACAGGGGTGACAGGAAGACACAGAAGTGACAAGAGCTGTCAACACCCATAAAGGAGAAGTCAGAGCCAGACACCCTTCCACACCCAGGACCTCACAAATCCCCCTGACCACAGCAGGAAACTGCGGTTTGCTTCCCAGAGAAGGTGCAGAGAAGAGGGTGAGTGTGCAGAGGCGAATGGCCGTCTTGGACATGCGGGCCTAGAACAGGGAGGGCACCTGCAGTGCTGCAGACTGTGGAAGAAACACACAGCTCCTTCCCCAAGTGCAGTCCCAAGCAGAGGCTGTAGGCCTCGCCCAGGTGACCGTTTCTGGGAGAACCGGCTCAGCTGGAGAGAGGCTTACACTTGTGGAAATGCTCACCACAGGCCAAATGCCCACCCCACGTGAAGCTGACTGTTTCACAAGTGCCCTTCCAGGACAGAGAGTTTCCAGCAAGTTTTCTTAGGCTTCCTTCTGGAACGTAGAATGGCAATCAAGACCTCTAGGCCTGTTAGGAAATCCTCTACGTGAAAATTAACAGAACAAAGGACTCCAATGGGGCAAAAATTCAAAAGAAACTAGGTGGAAAGAGGGATAAAGGGAAATAAACTTTGAAATACAATTAATATACTACTAGAGAAGGAAATGAACAAGATTTTGCTCCCCTGAAAATTTTTTTAATGAAAGATCAGAGACGAAGAAATTCTTACTATTTGAGCATGTGCATCTATGAGATAGATCTACATTTATCACTATCTATATTGCCCTCTCTCCCCAGTGTGGTAGAATAAAGATACTCAGAAATGTTTGCCAGTACTTTCACTGATAGGTGGAAGGGTTGGTCTTATAGTGGAGGTGATATTCTGGGACTTATGCATTTAGGGAATAAGACTCTCAAACTTCCAAATAAGACTCTTGAGTTCTAGTCTCATGGTGCCTGAGCCTGTACGATGTGTGTCCATCGGGTACAGCTGTGCTGAAGCAGCTACACTCAGGCACACCGATGGGCAGCTGGTTCTCGCCAAGGCCCCAGACATGTGGGTAAAACTAGTTTAGGCCATGCAGAACAATTGCCAGCTGATCCACAAGATCACAGAGGTGATACCACTTACTGTAGGGCACATTGTTTGGGTACCGTTAGGTATTGGTCGAGCATTCTCATGGAGTTGGACGATAAAGTTTAGGAAATTAAAATAGTGATAAGAGTGGGATAACAAATCCAAAGGTCCAATATCCAAGAGGAGCTCTTGACAAAAGAATAATAGCAAGTGGAAAGAAATAGATTGTTGTATAAAATCTAGAAGGACATTTTCCTTGAACCGGAGAATGTAAGCATCCAGACTGAATGGATCCAAAAAGGGTCCAGGACAAGAAATAGGGATAAAAGGAAAAATCCCCAAGTTTCTGGAAGAAAAAACAATGTCCTGAGAAGGATGATGGCCGATGGGCACCAGGTTATGTCCACAGAGACACTGGAGCAAAGCAGGTGCACTTTAAAAATTCTAAGGAGAAAAAAGGCTTCCGACCTAGAATTTTAAGCCCATTCAAACTGCCAATTGAATCTGATGGTAGAAGAACATATATTTCATTTCACAGGATCTCCGAGCATTGTACCCCAGGGATCTTTCCTCAGGAAGTCAGGATAGGGTCGATCCCCAAAATGATGGCTCCAGTTCAGCAACAGCAATTTAAGAACGTCAGAAATCACAGACGCATGACAATTGCCTGCTGTGGGTTGCCTGGCTCTGAGGCTGGCTGAAGAGCAACAGCCACATGGAGTGAATGGACAGAAGGATGAGGAGTGATGCTGCAACAGAACTGAGCGAGCAACTGTGCTATCACTGAGGGCTGAGCAGCTCTCTGGGAACACTCGAGAAGAATGCTTATTAGCTGCACAGGAAGTTAAACAAAGTCCATGGCAATTTCTAACTCCAAGGAAAACAAGCAGTAAAAGAAAGGAAATATATGGTGCACCGCGAGGCTCAGCTGCAGAAACTGCTCACTCAGTCCTGATGAGGTAAGCACTGAGCATTGACACAGGAAGAAACTGGAAGGTGAGGGACAAGTGTGTTTGAATACTAAATTCTAACATACTGTGACAAGATGAAGTAAACAACATGTTTGTTTTTATTCAAGGAGTAACATTAATCAAATTCTTTAGAAATGTAGAGGCAAAGGGAAAAGGTTAATTTGAGAGGAAGAAGAATGAGCAGAAATTTGTTCTTTCAAGACTCTTAATCCTCCTTACATATGCATATACATTCATTTAATAATACAATATAACAAAATTTAGTTTTACTTCTGTTTCTCTATTATTTGTTTGTTCGTTTTTCCGTTTATACATGCACTGGGTACAGTCAGAAGCTCGGGAGGGTGAGAGAACTCACCAGAGCCAGAGCAGGGAGCAGAGCGGGCAGAAGGACCGAAGTACACTGCTGAGGGGAGCAGCGGGCAGCAGGAGCAGTCTGCGCGCCATGTGGGACCCTCCTCTGGTGGCCGGGGAGCAGCCAGGGATCAAACCGGCGCCGCAGAGGCCGCGGGCAGCCTCGCAACCCAGCGCTCAACCGCTGCGCCACCGGGGAGGCCCTATTACATGATTCTTTACTTATCAGAGATAAGTAATTTCAGTTGATTCATCTTGAATTCTGCTCCTTAAAAAGTTTTATCTGTAAAAAAAATTTCTGCACAGAAAATACAATTTCTACTTTGATAAACCAAGTTTAAAAATAAACATCCCATAATATCTTTTCTACTATTAGGTATTAGTAGCTCCTTTGTTATTTATCCCACATAAAAGATGAAAAATTAAAGTGGTACTGCTGAAAACATTGCATATATTTAATCGCCAATAATAGCTAAAGTTAGATAACCTTCCAGGCACAGTTCTTAGGGCTTTACATATATTAAGTGTTATACACATACTTCATATATGTTAATTCACTTAACATATGACCTGTGATAGGAGTTTGAAATGAATTTCACTAGAAGGGAGAGAAAATCCAAGCTAACAGTAGCTTAAATGAGAGAGAGAGAGAGAGATAAAGAGAGAGAGAGAGAGAGAGAGAGAGTTTTCACAGGTAAGCATGAGGATAAGAAAGCAAAGGGTGGTGAAGGGCTCTGTACCAAGAAGTCCGTCATGCTACATCATGGTCAGGATCCTCGCCCTCATGGTCAAAGACCATCACAGACAACTCAAGGCCATGGGATGAAAAAATGGGTGAGGAAGCAGGGAGGCAACCCTTAAGGTTAGTCTATTTCTTCAGGTAGACCAAGTAAACCTGCCCCATGCCTGCCTTAGTTACTCAGCTCTCTTTGGTGCTCAGTCTGTCTCCCTCTTCTGTCTCCCCTCTCATTCATTCATACACACACATACACACACACACACACACACACACACACACACGATGATTATCAAGTTAATTAACTTGATTTGGTAAATATTTCACAATGTAAATGTATATCAAACCATCAAGTGTATAACAGAAAGATGCACAACAACATTATTTGTCAATTATACCTTAACTAGAGCTATAACAAATGTAAATACAAAAACAGGGAGTAAAACACTTGCTCAGTACTTCCAACACTTAAAATTACATCGTAGCTCTTCTCTGGCCATTTTTAACATCGTCTTTCAAAGCTCATTTTCAGGAATTTGAAAATCATTTGCCTTGGTATGATTTCTCTACATAGCCCTGTTTTAGGTGTGTTGAGATCTTGATTGATGGGGTTATAAATTTCATAAATTTTTGAAAATTTTTGGCGATTACTTTTTTCTAGCATCAAAGCATCTCCATCAATCACAATGAAGACACCTGGAATTCTCTATCTTAACCAAAGACTTCATTTTCTACAGCACTGGCATAATCTGCTATCCTGTTTCTAATAAGAAACAGTGAGAAAGTTACTTCAGTGATATTCCTTTAAAATATTCATAAGCTAAGTCTAATCCTGAGAAAACCAGAAAAAAAAAAAAAAGAACAAATTGAGGGACATTTTATTACATAACTGGCCTATACTCTTCAAAGGATTCAATGTGAAGAAAGAATATTCTTGAAAAGACTCTTTTTAAGAAGATTGCTCAAAAAGAAGAGAGACTTAAAAAATTTGAACAGAGAAAATGCAAGATTCTGGGCTGGGAAAACTAGCTCTGGGCAGTGAGTATAAAGGACGTAATGGAAACAATTCAATTCATCAAATTCGAATATAGAGCATGGCTTAGATACTCGCATTCAATGTTAAATTTCCTGATTTAAATAGCCAAAGGGAGGCTATGCAAGGGAATGCTCACATTTTTAGGACAAGTGGACTTTAGTGTCCCGGGTAAAAGAGCTCTCCATCTTCAACTGACTTTCAAATGCTTTAGAATACACAGGCCTAGCGAGGAGGGGAGAGGACAGGATGGGAGCGCATCTGCGGGCAGGCAGAGGACCTCCCCCAGCCTGCCCACAATGCCGGGGTCTTAAGCTCACACCCTCTTCATAAAACCCAGGTGTATCTGGCCAGATTCTATGAGAGGTTCAAGCTCACCTCTGCTTTCCAATTACGGAGCTAGGTGATTTACAGTACAGTTTTACCGCCCCTTTCCCAGGTGGATTCTAATTGTAATCTTCAATCTGATCTTCCGACACTTCCCAACTCAGTCTTTTCCCATGCAAGCTCTCCTGGTTGTTTTTGTTGTCACAACAGACTGTTACCTAGCCCAGCACCTGTTAATATTTCCTTGCATTTTTTCTCTGAAGATGAGCTTTTATACTACCGTGAGTTACACAGTGTGTTCCCTAATTCCTAGGAGGGAAAAAAAAAATGTTTTGTGGTTCTCTGGAAGTTTCTGATTACACTGGCATGTCACTTATAATGGGGACCATTTAAATAGTTGAAATTTTGAAGTAACTTTCATTAAAATTTTTATATAGGTGACTGAAAGCTTCTTGTAGCTCTCACATTTTGGAGAGCAGGCCCAACAGCTACATTTTCAGGACAGATAATTTGAATTCTAACAGGGTGGATAAATCAAATTGCACAAAACCTAAACATACTGGGGTTTTCATCACTATGATGAACTGAAACCCAAATCTACATGAAAGCTCAAAGACATTCGATGACTAACTGGTTTGATTCCTTCTCGTCGCTCTGCAGCTCTTGATTAGTCTAATACCAGAGTCACAGTTTCCGCAATTGTGTAAGACAAGCTTTTGAGCCGCCTGAAATCAGGAAGCAGAGGAAAGTCTCCGGCCAAAGGCTGTTTTCCATTGACTTGGTTTATTGCAGTTTTATGTACTTGAAAAACCAACAAAGAGAAAAATCCCCTTTCATGAGATTTCCAGATTTTTTTACAGATAAAAGTTCAGCAAAATATGTAAACACTGGCACTGTTACTAAACTCTGCCTTGCTGGGGATGGTTTCGCCGCCTGTGGGACCAAATGGTTTCCGGCGAGAGCAGCAGGTACAGGTACCTGTGGGCGAGGGCGCCGTGCTGGCGAGGGCCGGGCCCCTCTGCAAACTTGCCTCTTCCCTCAGTGGGAGGGACAGTCCTGTCTGGACACCCTCTTGGAAGAGGAGCCGGCCAGCCATTAATAGGATCTGGCTGAGTCACTGGTACTTTGAGCTGTGCCACTGCTAAATGTTTCTGTAATTTTGGACTCAGATGAGACCTTCTAGATAAATGAATCCATAATTTTGAGTTTAAACATAAGACAGAAAACCAAACTGAGGCTCAGAGAGATGAACTGAGCTGGATACTGGGATTCTATGGTCAAGCTAGCACACACAAACCTGCTTCTGGATCTAGGACTTGTTGGGGCTTTTGTTTATGGACCCCACAAAGCTCTCCCCCATTCTTCTTCACGAGACTGGCACAAAAGCACATGAGACGGACAAGTACAGAAGCAACATCCCAACACACCAAGGCATTCAGGGCATCGGGGATGAGGCTCGCGATGGTACCTCCCCAAGGCCCAGGCCTCTCACAGGCAGAACAGGGAGGAAAGGTGTAGTATACGGTGGCAGCCCACGGGCTTCGCGAGACCCGAGGCAGCAATGTCTAGCAATGGCTGGAGACAGGGAACAGGTCATTCAATTACAAGATTGCTGTGACCCCCTGAGTGGAGGCACAGGGGTGAGACCCTGCCTGTGGTCCCCCAGGTGTGCCTTCTGTGAGTCCAACTGGCTAAGCCTTTTCCCCTCTGCCCACACACCTGGCCACATGTCCCCCTCAAGAGGGAGCAAACACACCGGTAAGCCTGTGAGCTGGCCTCACCAGGCTTCTATCACGCTACGGTGAGGTAGGGCCAGGACACCCAGCTGACAGGGGAAGCGCTGAGCTGTCATAAGTGGGAGGCACTTTCCACAGTCCCCTAGCTCAGGTATCACAAACCCAACAGTGCAAAGTCCTAAGTCCTGGGCCTCCCTGGTGGTGCAAGGGTTGAAGACACAACCTAAGAAGCTGTCTGCAGCCACTGCAGCATGAGTTCAATTCCTAGCCAGCGAGCAACCCACATGGCGCAGCAGACCTCTCCTGAGTTGCCCGCTGCTCAGCAGTGTACTTCAGTCAATCTGCTTGTTCTGTTCCCCACTCTGTCTCTGGTGAATCCTCTTACCACCCCCCAACTCTGGCCTGTACCCCAGCTCTTATATGCATAAATCTTTAAAAAAAAAAAAAGAAAACAAAGTGCTAAGTCCTGATCAGTAGGACTTGTATCTTCAAATGTGATATCAAAGTACCAAGAATGGAAAAACAGTAGTAGCATTACGAGGAAACCTTCTTATGGCTAGGATAATTTCTAGTTAAATTAATGACTTTGAAGGGTAAGGAACATAGTGTTTTTAATGTCAGATCTAAGAACCAAAACTTAAAATAAGTGAAAATGTTCCAAGAAACAATTAAAACAGTTGTTATTTTCTAAGCTAATGAAAGAGCGCGCTGGTAGTGCCTGAGCCGGGCAGACAGTGACCCGCCAGGGTCCCCACGCAGTCAGCAGTACCGAGACAAGAGCTACACGGCCACTGCCCCACTGTTTCCTGCGATCCTGGGCCAGGCGGCAGAGGAAGCACTGGAAAACCATCTAGAACTCAACGGGCTTATTTGTTTACCTGTGAATCAAAATCTACTTGAGAGTAAAGAGTGTATGTGTGTGTCATGCGTGTGTGTGTCCAATAGGAGATAATAATGTATAAAAAGAATACTAAGAAAACTTTAAAAGTGCTTCTTACACAACCACAGTACAAGTTCTACTTGAAGGGGGGGAGAAGTTAAAAAGGATTGTTATATGTATTTTAGGTCATAACTGCTCTAAAAACAAAGAATAACATCAGTGCTCTTTTAGCATAACAACAAAGCACTCAGGACAAGACAATCAAGTGCCTCCTGCCCTGCCGGTTGTAGGAAACCATTCTATTAGCAGCTGCGCTGTCCTGCTCTCTCGCTCAGAACAGTGACTTTTTTTGAGGCAGCTAGCGGGGATCCCCTCGTTGAAAGCAGCTAAACGGAAGACTTCTCTAGTGTCCTTCTTTGGGCTGAGAGATGGAACTGGACGGTGTAATGGGAACACTGCCGTGATTTTACCGTGAAGGCCGTGACCCTCTCTCACCGCCCTTTGCCGGGAGGTGCGCTGTACAAATGACAACCAGTCTGTGTGGAGGAACACAGGCAGCGCCCACCTGCTGGCCGAGAAGCCTACAAGCCCCAGGCCGCTACCTACCAGGGTCCATACATCATCTGGATGGCTCGCGAAATCTTGCTTTAATGAAACACATTTGGACTCTGACTTTAATGGAACACGTTTTTAGTCTTGTGTCATGCTTTCTGAAATAAAATGCAGGCTCTGGCCCTCCCTGCCCTGCAGCTCATCCATAAACCCAGGCTGCTATCAGCCACCTGCAAGCCCATCTCGCGCCATCAACGCTCTCATTTCCTTTGGCTTATTATAAGCCACTTCGCATTTCCCAAGATGAAAAGAAAGGGGGAACAGCTTCCCTACGCTAAAGCTGAGGTTTAATCTACTAACAGTGTCTTATATCTATGCAGAGCATTCCTCTCAGAAGCCACCTACTGGTACAGCAATCTTCTCCCAATCCGGCATTTTAAAGGCAGCATAAACAAAAAAGGCTAAAATGACTTGATTTGTGGGAACTAATTCTGAGGGAAGCATCAAAGGGATATTCAAGAATGCAGAGAAAGAGTTTATACTTTAAGAAATTGGTGAAAGATTCACAAATAGCAATGCAAAAATAAAACTCGGTTTTACTGGCACATTTTTTTTTTATATAAAGGAGTGTTTGTTTTGAAAGCTTATTAATGAGCAGATCCCCCTCATTTGTTAACTCTTTTAAGATACCTCATGAAATAAGTGAATTAAATAGTACAGCATTTGTGTAAATAATTTTTATGTGCTTTACCAGTTGAGACTGGACTGATAGACCCTTTACAATCTCCTGCCTTCAAAACCGCATCCCAATATACTAATTGACACGGTGGATGCAGATCAGATCCCAACCGTTTGTGACCATGATGAGGAGCCCGTGAATCGATGCTACTCTTCCTGGCCCTCTTTCCTGATAGCCAGCGTGCCCGAGTCAAGGTGACAGCCACTCATCGTGACAGTCAGTCGCCCTCAGTGTCTGTTCTCGAGACCCAGCTCACATGCCTCTGACCGGACATCGTTTCTAGATGACAGAAGTTGTAACCCAAACACCAGACAGTTTAGTCCACACTTTTTAGAGCACTTTTGCATCTTTGGCTATACCCGAGATAATCCAAAGCATCGATGGAAATTAGCACCAAAGAGTAAATAAAAAAATGTGTGTATTTCCACTTTAAAAATATTGCTTAGGCCCAAGGACTTGATGACAAAAAACAACTTGGTTTAAGGATGAAAAGATCAGATAGACAGACCCACTCCAGCAGTCATCACTGCCACACTCTAAAGTTCAGTGACGCCTGTATCACTTGACATTTACGTTGGATTTGAAAAATTGTGATACTCTATTCATTCTTGGTGATTTTTCGACCTGAGAGGCAAACATTTTTACCTTGTAAACCTTAATTCGAACTTGTTTTTTCATGTTATGGATGTGATTTTGGCATACAGTTTTCCAAACTGAACAAGTTATGTTAACTTTCCACAGTGAGAACTATTTAAAATTTGATTAACACAAAACCAAATAATTTCTGAGCTCACTGCAACACCTAGATTATTTATCTTTCATGCAGGTGGTTAAAGTCGACCTATTAGTACTATTCCAATTCCATTCTAGTCTTTTAAATGTCCCTTGATGACTTGGAAAAAAATCATCTAATGCCTTCTGTGAAGTTGGAAAAAAAAAAAGCAACTCAAAACATTTGAATGCTTACTGCTGAACATGCTAAATGAGCTAAATAATGGGAAACACATTTACAATATACTTTAATGGTAAGCCTATCCAATTTGTGATTTAAGAGGTCAAACTATTGGTTATTTTTGCATTCTTAGTAATTTAAGGAGAAGCAGACTGGGAAATATGCACTCACAGGCCTTATAAAACTGCCGCGGTTATTTTGACTAACAGACATTTATGGCCAATGTTCTGCTGGTAGAAAAACACCCTTGGAAGGTTGTAAACTGGTAGAGGAGACTTCACAGAGCCTTGCAGTATCCACCACAACAACAGTGCAGACCCAGCTGCATGAGGAATAGGAGCTCTCGTGTGCTAGCGGGTTTAAGCAACGTGCATAGCCCATCGACAGCCCCGGGAGGAACAGTTGTGTGCGCGAGAGCATGCGTTTAATCTCAGTCACCTGAGGCAACAGTGCCGTCCAATCAGCAATGTTCTAGCCTCCGACCCCTGCTTTCATCCCACATTGCTGGTGATGGGTCCACAGGGCCTCTCCGTTGCCCTGCCTGCACCCTGACTCCAATGTGGGAAACACTATTATTGACACATGTAAGAACTATCTTAACCTTCACTACATTCAATGATTTCTTCAAATAGAGTGAGCCCATAAAAAAAATGCCTATGTTGTTAATAGACCAGGGAATGTGACATACCAGAAATTATAACTGAAAGTGGCTTCTCTGGTGCGGACACATCCATGATTGCCCAAAGACTTTGACTGGAAGTGTGAGAGACTCAGGAAGCAGAACATTCTCAAAGACTGTATTTGGTCAGTTCTGTCCATACCATTCCTGTTCTTAGTCTTTCTGGGGGGAAAGGACATTTGTAAAGACCATATGAACACTTGCCACGGATGCAAATGTTGTAATTGCTTCCATTTCTCCCTCTTAGGGATTTTTTCCCTGCATGATGCACCACACTCAACTTGTGAGTTGAATGCTGAAGAATTCTTTTCCAATGCTTTTACATATCATCAATAAAAATCACTGTAAAGCCTGCCCACACTTCAGGTATCTCCCTGTGAAGAATGCATGTCAAAGACAAGCCTTTCACTTCTCACTTTCAGATTCTGCAGAAGGAAATTTTAAGAAAGAGAATTCTCTGTGATTGTGAACCAATGCTGTCGACATAGAAGTTTTTGCTCTTAATTTATCGAAGACATGGAATCAAACGTTTAAAAAGAAATAGAATCAAGATGAATGTGGATGGGAAAGAACACGAGTAGATTTTTTTTTTTTTTTTTAAATGCACATCATTAAAAATCCTACAGAGATAGTTCAGTGCGGCGTGGTGTATTACCAAGTTAGCACATACAGTTATCACTTGGAGAACATCTGTAAGTGCCCAAGTTGGCAGCATTCACACCGCAGCGACACAGCAGTCCTAGCCTAGGTGGGGTTACTCTCCCCTTGCCAATGTGGAGACAGAAGCACTAACTTATGATGAAGCACTTCCAAGGTCACGCGGGGCCAGAGGGTCACTGACGGGCCTCCCAACCCCTCGCTCCCTCCCTCCTGACATTGCTTCTCAAGCTACAAGCTCATCAGAATCCCTGGAACCAAAGATAACAATAGGTTTCAACAGGTATTTTGAAGTTTCAGCCATAAAAATACATGGATCAAGACTGTCCTGTACACATAGTTCAGCCAAGATGTTTGTGACCAAATTTTCCTTTGCTAAATTTTCAGATAGGTAAATTTCAAAGGTATATTTTACCCACCAAATTTTTGCTTTTTCCCTTTATTTTAAGGAAATTCTTATTGAAAGGTAGAGTTTAGGGTATGTAGACATTGGCTGGGGCACTGCAAAATAGATTCCCGACAGTGATAGCCTTGTATTAACCAAGGGTTGGGGCTGATTTACCAATGAATTTCACAAATGAAGAGATGCCTATAAATTCACATAAAAGAATGTTTCAGATATCTAATACTGTAATTCAGCATTCATATCTTAATGTTGTCTTAACCAAGGCAATTATTTCCTATCATATAGAATTTTCCAAAGAAAGAATGCAACTTTAAATTCTGATTTACTAAAATAATAGTCAATGATCATGCTTTCTTTGATTTGCACAAAGGTTAGGAACTCAAAGAAATCTTTGCCATAATAATTTTCAGGCTCCTCTAATACATAGGAAATCTAAGGATTATTAAGGGAACTGCAGCATTTGAACTTGGGCAATAAAAAAAAAATAAACATTAAGTGAATTAATGGTGTCTTTTAACAAATAAAATTGATTAAATTTTATGTACATTTTCAGATTAATGAACATCTAAAAAAGAAGCTGAGTCTATCATTCAAAAAAACTTATTTTGGTGAAACATCTCTTCAAGATTAGTTTCTGTTGGGTTGTTTATTTTTTTTTTCTTGGTTGTTTCTGTTGTTAAAGGACCCCAGTTTGTGGGTGACCAGTTTTCTCTCAATGGTATCTTTTAATAAATAAAATTTGAGCTCCAAAGTTTCAGAGAAAGTTGAGTGTGCGGAAAGGTTTCCTTAAGTAACTGGTAAGATGCACTTTTTCAAAAACTGTATTAGTCAATTCTGACCATGCCTTACTAAAAAAATAAAAACACTATAATCACAGCATAACTCCTCTGGGGATTATATTCCAAGTTTCCCTTCTTCAGCAAACTAGAGTTCTGGATCCCCCCTCTTCCACTTAGTATTCTGTGATTTGGGGGGTCAGCCAAACTCCTGACTCAGTAGTGGAGCTACCACACTAAGTCTGGCCAATCAAGGACTGAGTTAGCCTGGGCATGATGACTGATGATGAAGCACTGGTGATGGTGCAGGGATGGATTATGATTGCTGGAGACCAAAAGCACAGCTGTCACCCTGGAGCATTTATTCCAGATTGCTGATGCTGGAATCGTTTCTTGAATTCCAAATCTTTTTGTCCCTTCACTAATTTGCACCCCCTGTTCTGCTGAACATAGAACAAATGACTCCTGAAGAAGGGTAGGTGGAGGTAGATTTTGTGTCTGTTTGCTTTTCTGAATGTGTTTTCTTACCTTCCTGATTTATTGTCATTTAGGTGTGATGCAATTATTGAACATAATGTTTCTGTAGAATTTTTTTTAATTTTTTAATGATTTATTTATTTATATAGGGACTGGGGTACAGGTCAGAGGCGTGGGAGGGTGAGAGAATTCACCAGAGACAGAGCAGGGAGCAGAATAGGCAGGCAGACCAAAGACACTGCTGAGGGGAGCAGTGGGTGAAGCAGGAGAGGTCTGCCACGCCATGTGGGTTTCTCCCTGGCCGGCCAGGAATCGAACCCGTGCTGCAGAGGCTGCAAACAGCTTCACGGTGCTGCGCTCAACCCACTGCACCACTGGGGAGGCCCTAGAATTTTTTTTTAAGGATGTGAAAGCCTTTTAAAAAGTAGTTGCTTTCAGATAATGTTGATTTGTATACTACCAGACTTTTCTTTCTTGGATCTTTCACCCATAATGTGAATCTATTTCTAGTCATTGATTTGATTTACTGGATCTCTTCAAAAAGCAGACTTGTATCTTTCTATTCCGAGAAATTTCCACATGTCATCTATTACTTTTCTCTTTTTTCTTGGACCCTTATTATATAAAGGATCTATCAGGCTGAAATGATCCTCCTGGTCGCTTACATTTTCTCTTCTATTCATAATAATCTGTTTGTTTTTTGTTTAATTTTCTCTCAAATCTGCATGCCGGGGAGCAAGCGGGCTGTTTCTTATGGGATGCCTGTGTTTTAGTGTCCAGTAATTCTTCTATGTGGTTATTAAAAAATAACCCACTTGGGATGGGGGTTAGAGATAGGACAATCTGACCTACAAAACAAAGGGGTATTTTTGTTACTACTCAAAGCATAAAATATATATCCATGTATTCCTTTTGACATAAAGAAATGAATGCAAAGAAATAACTGGGAGAAAAGTAGCAAATCTCCCATGCAAAAAAATTCCCGGTACTTTACACAGAGGCTTTTCCCCTGGCCTGGGAGCCTAACTGTCACTCCTCAGTACATGCAGGTTTCCTCCCAAGCATGTGGTGTTTGGAAAGGGCGGGGGCAGAGTCACTTCTCAGGATTGAAACCCAGGAAACACTACCCCCAGCTGGTGACCCAGGTTAACATTATCAGGGATAAGTCACATTGATGCAGGTACCCCAATATCAGATGATAAGAGAGGGATTTCACAGCTGTGGTTTTTCTCCCCTAAGCCTATACCCCGTCTCACCTTGAGAAAAAATTTCAAGTGAATTCTAACTAAGGGGCATTTTACAAAATACCTGACCAGAATTCCTCAAAAATGTCAAGTTCATTAAAAAACAAAACAAAACAACAAAACAAAACAAAACAAAACAAAAAAACTAGTAAACTCTATGAAGCTGTCAGAGACCAGGGAAGACTAAAGGCTGTGGGGACTGAAAGTAACACAGCATCTTAGACCCGGTCCTAGAAGCAATGAGCCATGTAGGGAAAGCTAGTGACATTCAAAGACACTGAAGTTTTGTTAATTCTGGGGGACTGATGTTGGTTACTTTGTTGTAACAAATATAATAACAGGGATGTTAACAAAGGGGGAATGTTGTTGTAGGGGATATTGAACCGCCACGTGCCACTTTGTAACTTTCTGTAGCTCTCATGCTATTGCTTATAAAAATGTTTTGCTTTCTATTTACTTCAAAAATAACTCATTTGAAAAACATAAAGCCTAAAATTTAGCAAATGTTTCCCTCTGCCCCTCCCAGCCCCCAGCTGTTGTAGACATGGGTGCTTAGCAGTGCCCCTTCTCTATCCATTTGGCTCCTACATCCTCACCACATGGGGATGCCACACTGATGCATGTGCCCCAATACCATGTGAGGAGAATGGCATTTCACAGCTGTGGGCGGCCACGTGTTCACATTCTAGCCAGTGAGCTGTGTGCACGCACCTGCTGATGCTATCCTTCCTTCTTCATCTGTTCCTGCCTGGGATTTGGAGACTACGGCAGGGGCTGCAATGGCATCTGTTGAAAACGAGGTCAATGTCCTCATGTCACTGAACTCTCCTGCCAACCCAACTTTAGTTTACAATGAAGAACACTGAGGTATTCAAGCCACTGTTGCCGAGTTGAAACTTACTCGTAGCCAAATGAATTCCCCCATTCGCTGCCACCAACATCCTTTGGTTAGCCCTACTACCTTTAATGCTTTAGCCACACTATTGTTTTCTTTGTCTACCTTCAAACTACCAAAGTTGTGTGATGAATTCTACTTTCTCTAACAAAGGATCTAGTTTTATACACCCTCAGAGCCGTAAGTGGCAGACAGATGTGAGTGGGAAATATGGAAACTTTAGCATGTTATTCACTACAGATAGAAAATGCCTTTTATTGTGTGCTAACACCAGACTCTGCTGGAACGACCAAATTAACCATGTGCAGCATGAGAAAAGGGCCCACCCATGGAACTATGGTTCTCTTGAATCAACACTAGACACTTCAGAGGCATATGTTTAAAACTGGCACATTAAGGAATGTAACGTTGTCATGGATATTTTAAAGTACAGACACTCTCACTGGCCGTGACCATTATGGTTCACCTCCATGGGGAAGGTATTAATCAACAGTCTAGAAAGTGTAATAATTGGGGTTTCACAATTTGATGTGACAACTTTCAAATTTAGTTTTATGATTCTAGGGCATCAAGTGCAATTTATAAAGTGCCGTATGACTGTAAAATAAACAAACCAAAATGGGGGACTTTCATTAAAAATGAAGTAACATCTATTTGCTTGTGCTATAGCTACAGGAACATTTTCATGTTTTATAACCCACAGATGCTTGTATAATAGGAACAGTGCATCTCTGAGTATGAAATTACTACAGATGCTATAAAAAATTTGGAAGATACTGACAATGACTGAGAACATATGAAGGATGCATGTGCATTTGCTTGTGTAAACCATGTGTGTGCCCACGTGCAATCGGAATGGGCCTGTTTTCCTGACGACCATGGCTGGCCAGTCAGGATTGTCATGCAGAGCCCTCCTCTCTATTTCCTTTTTGTTTGTTCCTTTCTCTTCTCTTTTTCCAGACTATTTTCCTTTTTTCTGTTTACTTACAGTATGTGCTTAGTAAATATTGTAATAAATTGTGAATGACTAATTTATAATCCTTGAAATAAACCTATTAAACTTTTTTTAATCTCTGAAAATCACTGAACTCTCTTCCTGGCACAAGGGGGGAAAATATCAAACAGTGCAAAAAGAACAAATAATTCTGAAAATACCAAGTACAAGAATTATTTCATTATAACATACTGGAATTAGATATCTGACAACTTCTTGGATGATTTCCAGCAGCCAATACAGAACTGCAAAGTTGTAAACATGCAGCATTTAAGCAATGTCTCTGATGCTCTGCTGATCAAACCAAAGAGGAAGCGAATATTTAGATGAAACCAGTCTTTAAACCCCACCCTGCAATGCAATGTAAATCGGTATTTAATAGCCACTCAAAAAAGCACATGCTTCTTTATAAGAAATGTTTTTCTGGATTTTTAAAATTTATTATTTTGCCATTTATTTTTATTAACCTCACCTTGGCATCATGAAATATGCTTCTGAAATTTGTCAGTGAAAAATGACAGTTAAGATGTAAAAAGCAAAGCAATAAAGCTTCTAGAGTCTTCTTTATGAGGTTTGGGGGTTGTTAAAAAATAATCAGGACATAAACATGGATGAACCATAAAAAATTCATAAACATGAGCACATTAAATTTAACAATTTTTATTTGTTAAAAGATACCATTAAGAGAAAACTAGCCACTCCCGAGTTGGGATTTGTTTCTTTGTAATGTATGTTACAAGCCAACATCTTGTATTAAGAACAGAAACAAAAATCTAAAAAAAAAATCAACCCAAGGAAAAATGGAAACTAATCTTGAAAAGATGTTTCACCAAAACACACACACACACTATAATGGTTGAAATTAAAAAGAGATAAAATACTCTTTGCAAGGATATGCAACAACAGGACATTATGGACTCTTTCTGTGAGTATAAATCAATATAATCACTTAGGGAAAATTGCAGTATGTACTAACAGTAAGGCAAATAATACCCTAAGGCCAACAATTCACTCGTAAGCATTAATGTGGATGGGCTTTCAAAGAAATTACTGCTACAAATAAACTTATTGTAGACATGGTCCCACCTATGATAAAAATACAGGTCTATGCATTTATTTTTGTATCCAATAACAAAAGTTTAAAATAATTGTTATAGAATCTTAACACAAAACAGCAGAAATGTGTCCAGACATGTGGCATGTGTGTGCACACACTCCACATATGTTTTTATAATTCATCTGAAGAGCTGTGCACCAATGTTCACAGCTGCTTCAGTTGTGATAACCTAGAAAGTGGAATAACATGTGTCTGGACATGCACAAACATCATACACAAATGCTACTTGTATTCACATAGATAAATCTCATCAGTGAAAGCACCTAGCTACAAACACACAATCCATGCTGCCTCCATACTGGAGGGCACAGACTCAGGCCAGCCTGATCTACAGTGTCAGAGTTAGAATAATAGCAGTTACTTTGGGATGAAGAAAGGGATTGATTACACTGAAAAGCATGAATGGAACTTCTGACTTTCTGATAATGTTCTATTGGTTTTTAAATTTAGGTGGTGATTATATATCTGTTCTGAGTTTGTGACAATTCTTGATCTGCTCCCTTTGAGACTGTACTTTTCTGCACAGATAATTCAATTAAAATTTTATTAAAATGCTATGCCTTGATTGGTGCATTGACACAGTTACTTTACCTAATACTGAAATTACTTTATTTGATATAAGTATATACACATTATTTTAAATTGAGACTCATAACTATTTTATAAGTCAGTTATGAAATATTTAGTAAATATTTTTAAAATAAAAGAATATAAATTTTATAACATTGTGTGTGTATATGAGAGAAAGAGAAAGAAAGAGAGAGAGAGAGAGAGAGAGAGAGAGAGAGAGAGACACTGACTGGAGTTAGTTCTTTTTGTTATTATGTGGCAATATGTTGTGGAATTATTATTTCCTGGGTTAGTTTTTCAAAGCTTTTGCTTCAGTTGTCAAAGCCAAAGTTAATTTTCAGAGATGAATGGTTTAATTATAATAGTTGTTGGAAAAACATGGAATTTAATGCCATTAGTGAAAATTTTTCAGAATGAAATTTTGTAACAAGAATAAATCTGATCACCAATAGCTCACTTTAAAACAATTCATAAGTAAGGTATACATCTCACAGGAACAAAAGATACCATTTAAACTGACAAACTGAGGAATTAGTAAAAAGTTAAATAAGTAGGAGTCACAGAAGAGGTTTCTTAGTCTGTAAGCCTTTCATTATACAAACAAAGCAACACACCTAGACAGCACAAATCATAACCAACGTCAGCTAATTAATGGTAGTTTAGAGATCTCAATGTTCCTGACTTCTCATTGTTCTCATTCTCAATGTTCATTCTCAATGAACATTCTCAATGTTCATTCATTATCAAGGGTCTCTCAACATGCATACACGTCACGCACCTGTGCTTAGAACAAACATTCAGAGCCTCGACTGACCAGAGCCACAGTTTCAACCCCTGCAATACACATTGTATGCAAATCACTGGGGTATTCTGCACACTCCAAGATTATCTCTCTTTATATGGCAAAGTGCCACACTGGCTATGGACTCGATTTGTAACAAATGAAGTTAATAAAACACAAGAATTCTAAACTACAGATTCAAAGGTATCTTGTCATGGTGACTGGGAATAAATGTCCCTGAAACATAACTGCTGTGAAGACACTTAGCCAATTATGAAGCCAATAAATGCAAGTCATGTTTCTTTAAAACGGAATACTGTTTATGTCTATTTTTTTTTTTGTTTTAAAAAGATAAAATGGCGTGACACATTGCCTTTATCACAGATTGCGGAACTTCTTTTTCAAATACAAGTTATTGTTTTCTTGGCAAAAATAAGTATTACCTTAAGCACGACTTCATCAAGTCATTATTACTTGCATGTTATGTAAATGGCCCACACTTATTAAAGTCTTTAAAACACTTATTTTTAGTGTCAAATACTTTCCTTCAACAAATATAATTGGGTAGCTGTAACATACATATATACATACACACACACCCCCCCAAACATAATTGGGCACAAATCTGCAAAAAAAAATCTTTGAAAAAAAAATCTTTAAAAATCTTTTTTTTTTTTTTTTTTATAGAGGCATGCTTTATTTATTTGTTTGCTGGTTTCTTTGTTTGTTTTGTTTATACATGCACTGGGTACAGTCAGAAGCGCGGGAGGGCGAGAGAATTCACCAGAGCCAGAGCGGGGAGCAGAGCAGGCAGAAGGACCGAAGTACACTGATGAGGGGAGCAGCGGGCGGCAGGAGAGGTCTGCGCGCCATGTGGGACCCTCCTCCGGTGGCCGGGGAGCAGCCGGGGATCGAACCGGCGCTGCAGAGGCTGCGGGCAGCTTCGCAACCCAGCGTTCAACCGCTGCGCCACCGGGGAGGCCCCAAATCTTTAAAAATCTTAAAAAAAAAAAGAAAAAGGAGAATGGCATTCACTACAAGTTCTAGTTCTCACTTTACAAGCCTCATTACCCCCCACCTCCCCACCCACCATCCCCGCAGTGGTTGCAGCACCTTATAAGAAGGCCAGTCAACCATTATTAGGAAGCTCAGCTAATTCCAAAACTTGTGTCACCTAAGTGGGGGAATCTTGGATTATCCTAAACCTTTATTTAACACCTCTCTAGGCTGACAATAGCAGTGCGCAAAGTACACCATCCTGTCGGAAAGCTTCAAATACAATTTCAATAAACTCATGTCAAATAAATATTGTGTCCAAAGCAATTCAGTATGCATGTGCCTGGTAAGAATTTTGTATTTACGATCCACGTTAAATATTTTCCTGAAGTACTACAGAGATCAGAGTACTTCTCATTCTGCTCTTTTCAACCCCTCAGAAATATTAAGAATGTGAAGTTAGTCTCTTTAAAGTATTTGAAACATATTTCTTTTCTAATAGCAATAAGTTTTGGCTCTTGAATGTGTTCTGCTGACATTTTCCATAGCTGAAATGGATTTGTTGAACTCAAAGTGCATTGAGAAAATATTGCAGTTATACTCACTATTGGCAACATATTAAATCTACAGAATCCTTTATAGCCTGGCTGACCCAATGTTAACAGTACTGAAGTGGAAACCAAGACCGTTTCCAACTGTAGAGCAAAATAACTTAGTGGTATTTTCTCAGGTGAGTATGTATCTTATGAATTGGTAAAGCCCTTATTTCTAAATTTTAGTCATATATTATGCACGTACTGCCTTAGACAATTAAGAAAGCCCTACTGTTGTCTTTGATTTTTTTTAACAACATCAGTACATTGTTGCAAATTACATGTGAAAGTACAGATTATCAAACAATAGGAACTTGAAAATGATTTCTCAAATGGTCAGAACTGTGGTATAAGAATTAGGTTGAATTAGGTTGTTTATAATTTACCTTTGAGAGCATACACAGATACTTGGTTTCCAGAGAATATAGTGTTTCCCCAACTTTGGTATTTATGGACATATTTTTAGATACAATAGTTACCCAAATTTGAAAATATGATCCATAATTTATTTTTCTTTGACAAATATGCTCTTGCTATTTATGTTTCATAATAGGTTTTAAACCAATGGAAAATGCCAAATGAAAAATCTCTTGAAAACAGCTTTAGCAGACTCAAAATTAAGTATTTCAAAAATTCATGAAAAATTCTAGAAGACAAGGTAATGACTGAAATGGTGCAGTTTATAGCATTCCTATATCAGAGTTTTAGAATAAGTATATATTTTCATTCTCTATGTATGACTTGCATGGGGATAGGCTAGAACAGGATTTCTCTGGTCATTATAATACACTTATTATAGAGTTGGAAAATAATCCACGTATCTTTTGTAAATGGGGAGGGAAGAAATGGTGATCAAATACGTAAGGTGTAAAGATTCCATGAAACTTTTAAGCCTCAGTTTCCTAATCTGTAAAATGAGGAAAACGAATACTTGCTATGATTTTTTGGGGTTATTCGCAGGAAAGTCAAAGTGTGCACATAAGCAAGCATTGTGTAAACTGCAAAGTGCATTACACCTAAAATGCGAAGGCATGTTTGCTGGCATGAGAAAGGTTCGTCCTGCAGGAAATAAACAGCCAGGTTCATCCTTGGCAGTGAAATCCTCCCTCAGAGGAATCCCTAGCAGCTCCATGGAGCAGAACTCAGTGGGGAACGATGCGAGGGCTGTGTGGCACAGCAGGCTTCTGGGGGGCAGCCTGCATGGTGACCGCCTCACCAGGGGAGAACGGAGGACCCCCCCCCCAGACTCAGCAAGCTGGGGTTGGGAAAGAAACAGAGACCAGCACTAGGTTCCTGGGGAGAACATGCACCTCACTCGCAGGTCTGCTTTCTCTCAGATGTGCCAGAGCCTATTAGCTCCAACAGTTTCTCCTCAGCTTCTGTCCTTTCTTTCTTGTTTACTGAGAGTGCAGACAGCTTAGCAACACTGCAGGATAGCCAAAAAGGTTATTTTATTTTGGACCTAGAACTAGTTTTTAAATTTATGTTTACTTTGGTCTGCATCTAGCTTGTTTATGTTTTTCTCTGATGACCTAAGTCATACTTGGAGACCTCATCACGAGGCAGCACCGACTCTGGTCTCCGAGGATAACAGAATGGAAGCTCATCAGCTCGGCTGCAGAAGGCCTTCGGACAGGCCTCCGGTCATTCCTAAGAGCTGCTTTGTAGGATGGATGGACACAGACGTGCACTGGATCCTGGAGAATTCTCCATCAGTTGTTCCCCTTCTATGTGAAGAGCAATTTATTGGACAGGTGGACCCAGAGGGGAATTTTACAAGGAGTTCGGGCAGAGAATCTACAAGCTATTTGCCTACAGGGCTTAATGACTGAGATCATACATTCAAAGTGTGAGTTTATTTTAAGTGATTCAGAATATGAGTGTTCTAGAATGTTCAGAACGGTTTGCTTTATGCTGCCCATTTAGGAATGTCAACTTCACACGGACTTTAAGGTAAAAGATCATACTAGGAGCATTCATTCCAAGCACACCAGGAGTGTCTCTGAAGAAAACAGTCTAATTTTCAAAGTACTCTCAAACCTGTCTTTCAAGTAAGTGCATAAAAAGAGATCAGGCACTCAATGCATCTGCAGCATTAAAGCTACTAGATTACTTCCAGTTTTACTTTATATAAAGGAGAAACATTTTCTTATGACATCAAGACCAGTCTCATCCCCATTTGTTTAAAGAAGTCTGAGTGCAGAGGTTAGAATCCACACCTCACGTGTTTTGAAGCTCCGCTTCTCAGCGCCTCCTGTCTGACGACAGCGCCCTCCGTCACCCTGGGGCTCTCCCCATTTCCAAGGGCCCCTTATCAACCAGTGTCAACAAGCAGACTGTGGTTCTTCAAACGTGACCTCATCAAAGCGAGTATGACCACGCACAAGCAAACACCCCAGAATCCTAGTAACTCTTCTGCACGTACAATGTTACAGTAAAAACTACATTTGAAAATGTACCAGACACGGCCATTTAGCCACCACTATAATACATGTCTGCAAATTTCATAAAACGTTTTCTTTCGGTTTGTTTAACCTCTCATCACTTCTGTGTTCTGATGTTTTAGTTTGCCCATAATCCCTACTCCTTTAGGTAGCTCTCCCATCAACCCTCTGCTTACATTTTCCTTGTAGAGTTTACTGCCCCAAAAACGCATCATGGGGGTGTGCTGTGCAAACATTATTTTCCTACCCTTACTCCTACTTTTTATCCCTTCCAAGGAAAATTTTATTTCATTCCACTCACTGAAGACCTTATTTTCTTTCCTGAGAATATATGACCCATTATCCCCTCCTCTAATAAAATTTTCCCACAGCAAGTTCTCTGATTGAACTGAGATGGTACGGAAGTAGCTATTACTTAGAATCTTCTTCCTAATCTCTCCAAGCAAGCTTAATGATTATTTTTCTGAGTCTAGATCTGCATTGTCTAGTAAGGTAGGTTTTGTTTTTTTAATCAAATATTAATTTACCATTCATTTACAACCTAGATAGCCATGTGCCAAAAAAAAAAAAAAAAAAAAAAAAAGAGAGAGAGAGTGAAAGAAAAAGAAATTAGCTCATTAATTTCATGCACAGAAATTCAAAATGGATTAAAGAACTGGATATAAATCCTGGCACATATAAAAACTGGATATAAAACCCTAAATTACACACGAGAAAGCATAGACCACACACTCCTGGACACCACCTTCAGGGGTGCGCTTGCAGCTCAATTCCAATGGCAAAGGAAACAAAAGCAAAAATAAACAAACGGGATGATATCAAACTACAAAGCTTTTGGGCAGCAAAAGAAAGAAACCACCACAAAAGCAAAAAAAAAAAAAAAAAAAACAATCTACAGACTAGAACAAGAAATTTCCATGTCGCACCATCTGAAAGGATGTATTTCCAAATTATATAAAGAATCTATACAATTCAACAATCACAAAAAGAAACAACCCAGTAAAAAAGTGGGCAAGAGAGACCCAAATAGTCACTTCTCCAAAGAAGGCAGGTGGCCCACGGGCACATGAAAAAATGCTCGCCACCATCACCAGGGAAATGCAAATGAAAACCACAATGAGATACCACCTCCCACCTGTGAGAATGGCTGATAAAAATCAAGACAAAAAAAGAAAACTATAAAACACTGTTAAAAGAAATAGATGAAGACACAAAGAAATGGAAAGACATCCCCTGCTCATGGATTGAAGAATTAACATTATCAAAATGGCCATCCTACCAAAAGCAATTTACAGATTCAATGCTATTCCAATAAAATTTTCAATGACATTCTTCAAAGAAATAGAACAATTATTGATGAAATTGATATGGAATCACCAAAAACCCCAAATAGCCAAAGCTCTTCTGAAAGGAAAAAAAAAAAAAGGGGGGGAATGGAGGCATCACACTCCCAGACTTCAAACTATACTACAAAGCCATAATCATCAAAACTGCATGGTATTGGAACAAGAACAGACACACAGACCAATGGAATCAAATAGAAAATCCAGAAATAAACCCACAGATTTATGGTCAACTAATCTTTAACAAAGGAGCAAAGAATATGCACTAGATCAAAGAAAGTTTGTTCAATAAATGGTGCTGGGAAAAATGGGTCGCTACATGCAAAAGAATGAAGCTTGACTACTACCTAACACCATGCACAAAAACCAACTCAAAATGGATTAAAGAACTAGACATAAGACCTGAAACCATAAAATACATAGAAGGAAATATAGGCGAAACACTACGGGATTTGCACATCAAAGACATCTTTACAGACACATCACCCAAAGCAGTGATAGTGAAGGCAAAGATTAACAGCTGGGACTACATCAAATTAAAGAGCTTCCGCACAGCAAAAGAGACAATAACCAAAACAAAGAGAAACCCCACCGGCTGGGAGAACATTTTTGCACCCAACACTAACGATAAAGGACTGATCACAAAAATCTACAAAGAGCTGATGAGACTCAACAAAAACAAAGAAAATAATCCCGTCAAAAAATGGACAGAAGAGCTAAAAAGAAACTTCTCTGAAGAAGAAATGCAAATGGCCAACAGGCATATGAAAAAATGTTCACCATCACTTGTCATCAGGGAAATGCAAATCAAAACTACCATGAGATACCATCTTACACCAGTGAGAATGGCACATATTAAAAAAACAAGCAACAACAAATGTTGGCGAGGATGTGGAGAAAAAGGAACTCTCCTGCACTGCTGGTGGGAGTGCAAACTGGTCCAATCACTGTGGAGATTTCTTGACCTACTAAACAAAGAGCTTCCATATGATCCAGCAATTCCACTCCTAGGTATTTACCCAAAGGACACAGAAACAGTAATTCCAAAGGGCACCTGCACCCCTATGTTTTTAGGGAGTGGACAGATGCTTAGTTCTTCCAGTGCAAAAATGGAAATACTTCTTTCATTTGTATGAGTCCCTGAAATATCCCAGCCCTCTTATCCCTGGAAAAGTCAAAGGCTTGAGCAAAGTATTTAGGAAATAAAGTGGCTATCCTGTCTGACTTATGAGATGATGGCAGCATCAGGTCATCCACAGTCTGGGGGACACTCTCAGGCAAGCATCTTAGGTGGCCTATTTACAAATAAGACTCAAAGTGTCTCTGGCATCTTTACCAAGCTAGAAGATGAATTATTTTATGTGACATAAAGACCTAAGAAACAGATAAAAGCTCTACTTTCCACAGAGAAAGAAATGATCTTCTTGAGGAATTACAATGAATTGACTTGGGTGGGACATTAGTATTTTATTTGGGGAAAAGTCAAAATCTATTACGTATACATGAGCAAATATTCAAAATATCATAGCAAGAAGTTATGATGGTTGAAGCGGAGAGGAGATTATCATTGTGCTGCTATCTCCACCTCTGTGTATACTGTAAATATTCCAAAATGATAAGTTCAAACAAAGTTTTCTTCCCCAGTGATGAGAACAGGTTAGTTTCCAAGCTGGAAGTCAATACTGAGATATGTAAGTCTTGAACGCAAACAAAGCCCTTGTTTCACAATTTTTCCCCAAACAACTACTTGTTTCCTTGATTTTTATTTACCTATTTGTTGAATCAAGTTTTGAAAGTGAACTCTTAGGAGTTCTGTGTGATCCAAAGTCTGGATGGAAAGGATGAAGGAGATAGAATAACGTGACCCATTTTCTCTGCAACATTTACTGCATCAATGGGTCACCTGGTACCTCCCCCATCTCTTCCCCTGGGGTTTCATCACTAACTCTCAGCCAGGGCTAGTCCTGTCTCCCAGTCTGTGCCTGAGCCCTCAATTCCCATTTATCACGTCAGATCTCTCTTGGCAGCTGATGTCTTCTCTACAAAATGACCCTGCCGAGTAACACCCCTGCTTGCTGTCCCTGGCCACCTGCGCTGCTTCCCTGCCTGGAAGCCATGATCCACCAACTCCTCCTGACTCGGTTTTGTGCATTCGTGTCCCACCTCTGAACAGGCAGTTTGGCTCAAGCCCCCTTCCCAGCTCCCTGCCAGGTGGCCTTTCGCAGGTGCTCCAGCGCCCTGTGACCAGGGCGCCCTGGCCGGACTCCAGCCTGTGGCTGCACATCCCTCCTGTCCCTCCTGAGCTGCGACCTGGAGAAGCGCCTGCACTGGGAGGGGTGCGCCCATTGCTGCAGTCTCATGGAGAACGTTCCGTTTCCTATGGATTTTTTAATAGAAAAGGAGCACACCCCACCAACATGCAAACACACACATGACCGGAGGCGGAGTCCTTTCGGTGAGAGTCGGCCCAGCATCCATTTCCCCTTCAAACAGAACCACAATTCCCTTCCTTACTCCCTGAAAATGAGCTAAACTTGTCCAACTGGATTCTATCTTCCAGGAATTCCACTGCTGAGCTCATTACACACGGACAGCGAGACCATCTGCGGCTCATTCAGCTCAGGGTAGCGCCGGGCCATGGCTGCGCAGGCCTCCTCGCAGGGTTGGGCTGCCTGGCTCTGGAAGTCTTTGGTTTCCATCACTTCTAACCCTCTTCTCCTGGATTTGACATAAATTTTATGAACTCTCAATGTCCATAAACCCCACTGCATTTTCAACACATTTTTTCGTTGCTTAAGTTAGTAAAAAATCAATTTTATGGCCTCCCCGGTGGCGCAGCGGGTTGAGCACAGCACTGTGAAGATGTCTGCAGCCTCTGCAGCGCGGGTTCGATCCCGGCCGGCCAGGAAGATTCCCACAAGGTGCAGCAGACTGCCCCTGTCTTGCCCGCTGCTCCCCTCAGCAGTGCTTTCCGTCTGTCTGCCTGTTCTGTTCCCCGCTCTGTCTCTGGTGAATCCTCTCACCTTCCCACGCCTCTGGCCTGTACCCCAGCTATTGCGTAATGCCGGGGACCAGCCTCGGCAAAATGTCATGTCAGGGGTTCCTGAAAGGATGAGATGGCCTAGGCGACACATTAGGGACTGAAGGGAAGGGGAGGGGATGAGGTAGTGAGGAGACACTAACACTCAGTAAGGTGCAAGTATCTTCTGCCGAGGGGCTCAGCAGGTTTTTTATTTATACATTTTCAGCAAGCAGTGAGATTACATTATCATGTGCATAGAAACAAAGCAGAAACAATTAGTGTACCCCTTAGACTTTTCGTTGCTATGTGCCTTCCGCAAGAAAGCAACCTTCAAGGTAAATGGATAAAAAACTAAGCCTTACGCTAAAACTCATTGTTTTGGTTAGATATTTACCTAAAACAGTTGATAGCCGCCAGTACACCCCTATCAGCTAAAGTCTAAGCATCAAAAGACTCTTCTATTCATATGGCCTTCAGCCGGAAACTAGTTGCTTTTTGGTTATCAGCTATCAGGATTTTCTACCTAGAAACTTCTTAACACAATTAACTTCATTTAAAAACTTTCCTAAGAAACTCCTAAAAAGCAAAGGAAGGACATACTATAATTATTGTGTTGTATTGCTTGTCAGACATGTACAATCAAGTGTCCTCCATTGTCAAGTGGGCCAAAGTGTTTAATAACTAATTTGTAAACAGATATTTTTCCATGCCATTTACATACAGTATGCTGATACGTATAATTTATTGCCTAATGTACTTTCTGATAAATTTTTCTCTTTTTATGACCAAGAACAAAAAACAAAGGGATGTTAGATTTTCAGCCCCACAGTGTGAGGCCCTTTTTCTTAGCTGCTTGCCAGTATCTTATCTAGCCGGGTCTACAGCATAAACAAAAAAATAAATCTTTAAAAAAAAATCAATTTTATTTGTGTAAAGACTCCAATTAACACAAATATTCATGCAAGAAAGAGAACTGATAATAGACACCTTGAGAAACGCAGGCCATGTGAGACTGCTGCAGCGATGAACAGAGGAGAAACAGCATTGTGCATAGACAGTATACATATATACTCACAGACGTGCACACAGACACAGACAGGCAGACGTAGACACAAAGGCGCACACAAACATACTGATTAAAAATGGAAGACATAGGGCTTCCCCGGTGGCTCAGTGGTTGAGCGCTGGGTTGCGAAGCTGCCTGCAGCCTCTGCAGCGCAGGTTCGATCCCCGGCTGCTCCCGGCCACCAGAGGAGGGTCCCACATGGCGCGCAGACCTCTCCTGCCGCCCGCTGCTCCCCTCAGCAGTGTACCTCAGTCCTTCTGCCTGCTCTGCTCCCCGCTCTGGCTCTAGTGAATTCTCTCACCCTCCCGCGCTTCCGACGGTACCCAGTGCTTGTATATATGTATGTATGTATGTATGTATGTATGTATGTATAAATAAATAAATAAACAAACAAATAAATAAATAAATCTTTTAAAAAAATAGAGGACAGAAACTTTGCAGTGCTATAACAGCCAATTAAATTACTCATGTAGTATCACCTAGAACAAGACTTTACTAGGAACAAGTTACCGGTACCATAAACATCCTGGGGGGGCATGAGGAATTCAAGCACCCTGTGGGGGGTGGCAGGCTTACACAACACCACAAAAGGACAAGCTCAAAACTCCAAATTACTACCTTAAAGGACAGATGAACTGACGCTCATAAAAGAGTAGGAATTCAACTGATGCTGCAGTCATGTACTTGGTTCTCTGTTTGCTTTTAACTTGTGGCCATTAGACAACGATCACCGAGATGGGTTTCTGGCTACTTGAAAGGGGAATATGAAGGGAAGAAATGACTCACCCACCCCTCCTGGAAGCGCTCACCACTGACTGCCACTGCCTAAGGAAGTTCTTTTCATTCTTTGGAAGTTCTCTTCCTCTCTGGCTTAGAAAAAAACTGTTATTTCCTTGCCTGAGGACACGGTCTTGTAAGAGGCGGTTAATAATTCCTCTCATGCCTCAGCCCATTGTTATTAGGCCAGTAACTAGAACCAGACTCCAGAACGCCCCTGGACAGCACATGCAGAATCCAACATGTGTAGAGAAGGGCAACTAACCAAGAGAGCAAGAATTTGCTGATCTATACTTTCAAAAATCTGTTATTCTGGACTGTGAGTACATGACCAAGGAAGGCAAAGTTAAATTTAGATTGGTCTGAGCTTATTGCAATCTCTGAACTGACCAGAAAATATCTGTATAATATGCCATCTGAAACACCTCTCATGTTCCTAGGCTTTAGTATAGTTAACAGACGTGGCCCCGGCATCGGCACTTTCTAAAGGAAGTGGAGATGCCACAAATCATTGGCATAAGATAGAATTCAAAGGCTTTAAGACATGGGAAAAGCATAATTTTGCTGAAACTTCATGTGATGCTGTTTTTTCTCCCCAACTTTGTTCTGAAAGAGGGTTAAAAATTTATTCTGGTGACATTATTCTGACATATGAGGACAGGAAGCAGGAGTACCTGCCAAAGGCACACTGTTGACTGTTGTCCCCAAGCCAACAGGCTCCAAAGCTTGGTGGGTAGGAGACAGTCCCCACACGGGCAGGTCCAGGCTGGCACCACAAGGAGTGTCTGAGACGGCTGTGGCTACAGTGACCAGACCAGGTCGTATGGCACACAGCTCTGGTGGTAGCTAATGAGCCACGAAGGATGAATTATACGTGCAAAATATTAAGGCTCTACCCGATTCGTATGACAGAAAGTAATATTTTAAAACTTAAAAAAGAGAAGATGAAAATTTCAATCTGGGAACAAAGGACTGCTTCAACTACAGCTCCACGCACAAGTGCTAAGCTGGTGTTGAGCCATTTTTGGCATGAAAAAAAGGTCTGGATGTTGTAATCAAAGACATTAGGTTTTAATGATTTTAAGGCAATTCACAAAAGAAACTGAAATCCCAGTGTCTACCTAGATAACCAACCTCGCTTGTCTCCAGGCAAGGGCGAGAGGAGACAAAGCCAAGATGGCATGGTGTGTGCCAGAAAGCCAGAAAATGCTGCTTCTGCTTTGATTTATGTGATCACATTCAAGAACTAACAAAGCTAATAAAGCTAAACCCACATTTTCTCTAAAACAGAAATTTGGGCCTCTCAAATTTGGGCAAAATTATTAACCGCCTCTTACAAGACCATGTCCTCAGGTGGCGCAAGGGGTTAAGATGCAATCTATGAAGCTGTCCGCAGCCTCTGTAGCATGAGTTCAATCCCTAGCTGGCCAGGGAGCAACCCACATGGTGCTGCAGACCTCTCCTGCCTCGCCTGCTGCTCCTCTTAGCAAAGTGTACTTCTGTCAATCTGCCTGTTCTGTTCCCCACTCTGTCTCTGGTGAATCCTCTCGCCCCCCCCCCCACACACACACCTCTGGCCTGTACCCCAGCTCTTATATGCATGAATAAAATTTAAAAAAATAAAAAAGAAATTTGACTTCTGGGTACATGATGAGTTATGTGTACAGAAAGAAAAGCAAGAACGCTCCCTACAGGCCTACCTGTACTGCACTTGCTTTGCCACTTCCGTGATAGTGCACATTTCACAACTTGAGGGTTTGTGACAATCTTACACAAGCAAGTCTATTGGCACCATTTCCCCTACATCACACGCTCGCTTCATGTCTCTCTGCCACGTGTTGCTAATTCTCAATATTTCAAACACTATTATTATCATGTGTGCTATGGTGTTCCTTGAGCAGTCATCTTGCATGTTACTACTGTCATCTGCTTTGGTACCCCACTAACTGGGCCATACAGGAGGCTCACACAACCCCTAAGTGTTGTGTGTGATCTGCCTACACCACCCACCAGCCTTTCCCCGTCTCCCTGCCTGCCCACTCCCCAAGGCACAATGTTCAAATTAGTTATTAACTCCACTATCGTCTCCAAGCATCCAAGTGAAAAGAGAGTGGCATGTCTCACCTTAAATCAAAAGCTGCAAGTGCTGAAGTTTACAGAGGAGGGCGAGTCAGAAGCCAAGGCAGGTAAAAGGCTAGGCCACTTGCACCAAACAGCCAAGTGCAAATGTGAAGGAAAAGCTCCTCAAGATGCTCATCCAGTGTACCCAAGAATGACAAGAAAGCGAAACAGCTTTTGCTGTCTGCTAATAAGGAGAAAGTCTGAGTGGTCTGGAGAGAAGATCCAAGCAGCCTCAATGTTCCCTTCAGTCAAAATATAACCCAGAGAAGACCCTGACTCTCTTCACTTCTATAAAGACAGAGGTGAGGAAGCTGCGAGAAAGTCTGAAATTAGCAGAGGTTGGTTCATGAGGTGCAAGGAAAGAAACCGTAACATTACGTTAAAGTGCAAGGTGAAGCAGCATGTGCTAATATAGAAACCGCAGCAAGTAACCCAGGAGATCTAGAAAAGGTGACAGATGACGGGGCTACCATAAACAGTGGATGATCAAAACAAACCAAACAGTCTTCTCTTGGAAGAAGGCACCTTCTATGAATTTCATA
This sequence comes from Talpa occidentalis, assembly GCF_014898055.3. Classification (NCBI taxonomy): domain Eukaryota; kingdom Metazoa; phylum Chordata; class Mammalia; order Eulipotyphla; family Talpidae; genus Talpa; species Talpa occidentalis. The sequence continues at coordinate 98,158,342 of NW_023601322.1, forward strand.
GCTACAGAGAAGGTATTATCTGCCTTCCAAGCTTCAAATAACAGGCTGACTCCCTTGTTAAGGCTAACGCAGCTGGTGAGTTTATGCCAGTGCTCACTTTCAGTTCAGAAAATCCCAGGGAATGAAAAAATTATGCTGAATAATTATGCTGAAAAATTACACTTAGTCAACTCTGCCCGTGCTGTATAAGTGGAAAAACAAAGTCTGAGTAACAGCATGTGTGTTTACAACATTAGGTGGTAAATATTCCAAGCCCACGACGAAGACCTACTACTCAGAAAAAAAGACTCTCTTCAGAATATCCCTACTGACTGACAGGGTACCTGGATACCCAAGAGCTCTGATGGAGATGTACCAGGAGATAAATGTTCCTTGCATGCCTCCTAACTAAACATTATCCCACAGCTCATTAATCAAGGAGTAATTTTGACTTTCAAGTCCTATTACTGAAGAAATACACTTGGTGAGTCTATAGTTGCCACAGATAGTTATTCCCCTGGTGATCTGGGCAAAGTAAATGGAAAACCTTCTGAAAAGGATTCATCATCTTAAATGTCATTATCAACACTTGCAATTTATGGGATGAGGTCAAAAATCTGAACATTAACAGGTGTTTAGAAGGTGGTGATGCCAACCCTCATAGATGACTCTGAGGGATTCAAGAGTCAGTGGAAGAAGGAACAGCACAGGTGATGAAAATAGCCAGAGAACAGAATGTGAACGTGAGAGGACAGGTGAGGAGCCCCGCCTTCTGAGTGGGTAAAGAAGGTGGGCCCTTGGGATGGAAGCCATCCCTGATGAATATGCTGTCACCGCTGCTGAAACAACAGGAAGGATTTACAACTTGACATAAACGTACTGTCAGTCAATGGCAAGATCTGCGAAGACGGAATCCAATTTTGAAAGAAGTTCTACTCTGTGTATAGTGCTAGCAAACACTGCACGCTACAGATGAAGTTTTGTGAGAAAAAATGATTGATGCAGCGAACTGCATGGTTTTATTTAATAAGTTTCCAGTCACCTCAACCTTTAGCAACCACCACCCTGATCAGTCAGCAGGCGAAAATATCAACATATTGGAGGGGGGGGTCCATTCAACACCGTCTTTTAACATTGTAAATGCATTGAGATGGCAGTTTATAATACATCCTGCCACCACCTACCAAATGTCCCTTGTCAGTTTCAGTGTTTGTGGGTTTGTTTTTGTTTTTGGCACCTGCCTGATCCCTGTAGGCATTTAAATTGGCCGCCCATGCCATAACAGGGACATCTAGATATGCATTCTATTTACTTGGTAATATTCCCCACTTTCTGCAAGTGGGTTGGTGGCTACTTGCAGTGTTCACCAGTGCATTAGAAGCAGAGGAACTATCTAACTTTGTGGTAGTCCCTGAGGGAGCCGATTATTTTTTTTTAAATAGTTTAAATTACTAAATATGGGGTCTGGGTGGTTGCAGAAGTTAGTCTAAATTGGGTGTGATAAAATGGAAACATTTGTAAGCATGTCAAACAGATCAGTAAGGTAAAACAGCTAAAGGCTTTGCTTGCAAACTGACTAATCTTACTGAAATAAGATATTCCTAAAGGAAGGTAGGGTAATGCTCAGCAAACGGGACTCAGAACAACGGTTTGCTACAAATGAAATGGGATCACCACAAGTTCAGTGACTTTTCCCAGCAAGTTCCTGATGGCTAAGTGCTGAACAGGGAACCAGGCAGGTGTCTGTCAGTCAAAGACCAAGTCTGAGGGGGTTTTACCCATACCTGATAGGTGCACACCACCAACTCAAGCCGTGATCAATTCAAATCCTTATTCCAAGGAGGGAGGGTAAAAGCTCCAGTAAATATACAATTTCCCCAAGTATCCTCCCAATTAGTCCACCTTGCAGCAAAACATAATAAATTTATCCAATCACATCATACTCAACCACAGGTCAGGGTGGTGTACAGCAGGGAGGAGGTTCTCACCTGGAAAACAACTTCCCTGGAAAAGTAATTATTGCTCTCTCCTGGAATGGCTGGCACTATCAGCCGTCAGTCAAGACCCAAGATTATCTAGTGCACAGGTGATCTTGAGAACAGGAGGTTATCACTGGATGATAACTAGATACAATGCAGTGCTGAGAGCCAGTCTCATTACATCTAATCCTGGAGCAACCGAAACCTTGGACTCTAGAACATTCCTGAACACCTGCAAAAGCATCCTAACACCCGAGTCTGCATGAAAAGCCCTAGACACATTTTAAATCTCAATTCAAATGCCCCTTCCTCAGCAAGTCCTTAAGATGTGCAGTTCATCAAAATGTGTGTTTATTCTGCTGCTCACTCAAGACTGACAGTCTCCCGATTAATTGCATCTTTGCTATATTCATTCATCGTGCCTCCTCAAGTTGTCCGTAGCTTCTGGGAGAAAGACCAATTCTGTACCCAATTTCTTACAGAATGTAGCGGACTTCATAGAGATGTTTGAGTTTGAACAAGTCCAGCGTTTCATACTCTTAGTATGTGCTAATCAAAAGATCCCCATTAAATCCTGGGCCTAGATGAACTTCAACGTGAGAACTGGACAGCTAGCCACTGAAGGAGGGGGAAAGTTGCCAAGTGTTCAGTTTTCCCAGTTACCTCTATCTGCATCAGGCCCCACAGTTATCATCACTTCCATTTAATAAAGGAGGCGGTTGATAAAGTGCACTGAGATAAACTGCTCACAGGAGAGAGGGCTTCAAACTGGGGAGCGTAATCCCCAAATTAGGAAACAAAGGAAACTGCTTCACACAAAATATCATCACACTCAGGAAGCTTGTTTCAGGGGAGGGGAGTTGTTAAAGAGCTCTGCTGACACCTGAACGTGGTTGTGGAGCCCACCAAGAAAGGCAAATAAAATGAGAATGCTCTTAAATTAGAGGTTTCCAAAATTCTAACTACTTTAAAAAACATATAAACTAAATGCTCTGGAATCTTTTCATTTCTAAATAGACATTCAATTTTTCTATATATAAATCTTCAAAGAGGGAGCTGAATGGATTTGTTTTCCAAAAGAGTATAAGAAATGGACCCATTCCTTGTTCCTAAAAAGTACTTAAGCCAGGGGAAGAAAAACATGATGTGAGGGACAGAAAGATATGCCATGGTACATGAAAAAACAGTAATGCATAATCAGCAACATCAAAAATCTCACTGGAAACAACAAGCTTCTACGCCAACTAACAACTCAAATACCTAGGGCTTTACATTTAGTCATGCTGTCGGAACGCAACACACGTCTGCACTTGAGAGGAGGAACCCAAACAGTAAGCACGGAAACAGACTTACTGTTTGCAGTGCAGGCTGGCAGTAAGGCAGAGCTGGCAACGGGGGTCCGGGGGGTGCGGAGGCTTGCTCCTAGCGAAGCTTGACTCACTCCGAGGTTTGTCCAGCATGGTCTCGGGGTCTCTCCCTGTCTTAGCCATTCTCCACTATTTGGGCCTCTGCAACGCTGCCCTTATAAACTGTCTCTCGGCTCAGGTGCACCTACTTATGCATGCCCGCACCACGCTCCATATGTCCAGCATCAGGCCCGTGAGCCCCGTGCCCACACTCTCAAGCGCCTCCTGCATTCCAGGCAGCAGGCAATAGCCAGAGAGGCCAGTGGCATGGAAGCCTGAGCAATCTGCATTTACCCTACACTGTTGTCGTAGAAAGAGTACTTTGATTTACAAAATCACTGTGTGCTTACTACTTAAAGGTAAGGCTCTTCACAACACATTTACGGGTAGTTATGAAAATTAATACATATGGACTTAAGATGTTTAAAATCCTGACACACAGGTAGCATGTTTCACTAGAATGAGGCGCTACCTCTACCCTTCACCCCACCAGTAACTTCCATCCAGAATTGTACCCATAACACCTGCTGGGTGAATTTTTGGTTATCATCACTACTTAAATGTTAACCAAAGTTAAATATAAGTATCCACCCCTTCCAAACTCTCTACTGTCAACTCTCCTCTAAATAAATCATGCAAATATTTTATAGGCTTTAATAACCAGATGTCCTTTGTTTCCTCAATCACCCGATAGTGTAAGAAACATCTGTTCCCCTTTCCAAAGAAGAATTAATTGTTTTCCTCCTTTGCATTCTTTTTGAAGCTCATGGGAGTCCTGTCAGATGAAACAGCAGGAACAGCACAGAACCTTTCTGAATATGTTTATTTGAATCAATCCATCGGAGGTCAATTATCCAGCAGTAAAACTAACCAAGACTTGGGAACACAGTTAGAAATTCACCTAGTAAGTTCAATTTACATCATCACTTCAATTGTCTTGATGGTTTTGCTGCTAATTGTAGGTTCAAACATGTGTTGCTACCCTAAGCTGCCTCTTCAGATTTCAGACTCCAACTATTTTATCCTACATGCTTCTTCCCCTAATCTCCTCCATTCCTATTTCTCTTTTACAACAGTAAGCACAAAATATAGCTTCCACTATGTTACAAAAATTTAAGTGTATAATACAGTATTGATATTGATCCACAAATGTTGTACAGAATTTATTCTGGAATTTCGGCATTGTGCAGAACTGAAATTTTATACTCACTGTTAGTGACTCCCTGGCCCCCCCAACCCCACCCCTTCACCACCTCATTCTGTTGTTTGCTTCCTTGCATTTCCCTGCTTTATATGCCACACTGAATCATGCAGAATGCATCCCTCTGGCTTATTTCACTCGGTATAATGTGATCAAGGTTCATTTGTGTTATCACTATTGCAAGATTTCCTTCTTTTTTAATGCTGAATAAGTATTCTGTTGTCTGTATATACCACTTTTTCCCCTATGTACTCATTTGTTGATGGGCATTTAGGTTGTTTCCATATTTTCGTTACAGTGAACAATGTTGAACATGGGAGTGAACATGGGAGTGCAAATATCTGTTTGAGATACTGATTTCAGTCATTTTGGATGAATGCCGAGAAGTACATGGTGCAGAGTAAGTGAAATGGTCAGGCTTTTACGCCATTGGCCTCTGTGGCTATTACCTGCGGCCTTGAAGGTAAGGGTGCTTGGGAGCCTGAGCTGGAGTGTGGAGCGGGCGTGCTAAGTGTGCACACCTGTGCCTGGAGCCCGAGGCTATAAGGGCGGTGTCACTCAGAGACCAAGAACTGCTACGGCATGGCTAGGAGAGAAAGGGACCATGAGATAACGCCAGAAAGAGCCCAGAGAGAAAATAAAGCTTTGCCAGGGGCTGGGAACCTGCTGGGCTCCTGGTCCCCACCCCCCAGTGCCCTCCCTGCCTTGCCAGTCTGCAGGCTTGCCCCACAACGATGGTGTAAAAAGGGCATTAAAGGCTGAAAAAGCCTCTGAGGGTTCTGGACTCTACCCATCTGTGTGAATCGAGAGAACCTGCCCTGGGCCTTGCTTGCCAAAACATATAGTAAATTATTTTTATTTTCTAGAGGAAGCTCCATCCTCTTTTCCAAGTAGATGCACCACTTTGCACTCCCAGCAGTGTCCAGGGGTTCTCATCACTCCTCACCCTTGCTAATACCTGCCCTTTGTTTTCCATAAACACCCTCACTGGTGCGGGAAATCGCATCGTGGTTTTGGTTTGCATGTCCCTGATAATTCGTGATATCCAAGTGGACTCGCGTCTTCCTAAGAGTAGAGTCACCAGGGATCACTCTCTCTGCACACACACCAAGGAAAGGCTTTGTGAGGGCAGTGACAAGGCAGTCACCTGGGATCCTGGGAGAGAGGCCACACCAGAAACTAATTCTGACAGCATGGTGGTCTTGGGTCTTAGCCTCCAAAACTGTGATGAAATAAATTCCTGCTGTTCAAGCCACCCAGTCGGCGCTATTGGACATGCAGCCTGGGGTGATGGAAGCACATGGTTTCTGCAGATGGCGTTTGTTTCCCTGAATGGACCACGGGTCCTGTTTCTTGGTGTGCCTTGTGATCTTTTACTGAATATTGAGCATCTGAAAAATCCAACACCTCTTGCAGTCTTTGAAGACATGTGTGGAAGACTTTCACCATCGGGCCCCTGAGCCTTCAGAGCAGATGTGTTAAGGCTGACGGTCTCACAGGCTTTTCTGGACACGCCTCCTGTCTGGGCCGACACGGGAGCTTTATTTTCAATCCTCCACAATTGCCTTCAAATGTCTTAAATTCTTAGTCTTACCCTATCTTCCACTCATGACCTAAGAGATTGCATCACAGCCCCCGGTCTAATGTCTCCTGCTCCCAGGCACCCTGGGTCTCCAATCCCCACGCGGCTTCCATGCACGGTGGAGTCCAGTGAGATCTTCCATGGTTCCAGCCTACAGACAATCTGCTCACCACTCCTAACATGACCTCTGAGACAGGTGTGTCAACTTAAGTCAGGAGAGATTCATTCTATCAGATAGAGATACGAAAGATCCAAAATTGATACAAAACTATATTCTCTTACAATCTTGAGGTCCTCAAAGCTATGTCTTCTAAAACACAAAAAATATACGTACTATATATTTGTTAATGTACCTATTTTATATCAAGCCCTATGTCAATAATTTCTGAAAGTGCAAACTGTCACACATCTCAATTGTGATTACAAGAAACATTCGGTTTTGAAATTAGTAAGTAAATTTAAAATAACTCCCCACTATGAAATTTTAGACTCAAGAAACCTGCATCAATGAAAATATTAAAAAACAACAGTATCTTTTTCAATATAAAACACAAAGGAATAGGAGGCTGTGCTGGAATTATAATTAGAAAAAAACTAAATTTTTTTCAAAAAAACTTTGTTCATAAGACTCAGTGTAGGGTAAGGTAAAAAGTATCAGGCTTTTCTGCCCTCCCACCATTAGGATGGATGACGGAACCCTGCGGTCCCGAATGCATGCCTGATGGCGGGCACCTGGAGTAGGGTGTGGGCATGCGTAGGTGGGATTCACCTGGGCTGAGACTGGGCTTTTAGAGGCAGCATCGCGGCGATGCCAGCAGAAGCTGAGAGAAGAGAAGCACAGAAGCAGAGAAGCTGAGCAGCAGAGAAGCAGAGAGTAGGCCGGAGAGCCCAGAAAGAGTGAAGACTTGCTGGGGGCTGGGAGGCCTGCCAGCCTCCAGGCCCCCCAGTACCCCGCCTGCTGTGTACCTGGTAAATCCAAATGAAAGCCTGCAAAAGCCACTGAGGGCTCCAGGACTCCTCCTTCACCCGGTCTGCTGGATCATAGAAAACCTGCCCTGTGTCATTCCTGCCCTTACACTCACCCATTACACTCCTCACCCTTACACTCAAACTCAGTAACAGGAGGCCTTTTAAACTCTTGAGGAATATTCTCACACTTAAAATGTCCAGGAAAAATAGCTAATATTATGATTATGCCCAAACCAAGCCTAGTAAGATATTTTAAAACTAAAGCAAGCCAATCTCACTAATGAATATTAGTGCTACAGTTCCAGTAACAATTGACAAACTGAATCCAGCAGTCTGCCAAGGAATAAAAATAGACTATTTTACTTCAAAAATACAAGATTTATTGCATCCCTCATTCTTGGAAATTGATTTTGACTCATACGTTATTCAAGACAGAATTAATGCACTAAAATGACTTTTAATATGTTCTTATTTTAGTTCTTATTGAAGGAACACTGCTTTATAACCTGACATAAGTCTCAGGTGCTCAGCCTCACAGTTCACCATCTGCACACACGGCATTCTGAGTGCCACTAAAGCCCTCGCATCCAACCACCACATACAATTTATCTCCCTTTTCCCATTCTGCTACCTCCCAGATGCCTTCCCCTCCGGCGAGCACTATTCTGTTCTCATAATCTAAACTTTGTTTTTGTTACTTTTGTCATTACTAATGAGACCTGTAATAAAGTACTAGCGCCAAGCAGGAAAACTGCATGAAGGTAAAGCAAATCATGGTTTGAAAGGCCTAAACACTGGTAGACACAGCCCAATGAAATGCCTCAAATCTAAGATGACAGACACTCACTGGCTTCTTGAAAGGATAAATGTCGATAAGGCTGCTTGTCTGCCTGGGTGGCCGACTGCTTCCCACCAGATTACAGCTTATTTACCTAAATGTCTCCGCCCAAATGTCATGCTTTAAAAGATCACTACTTTTTATAGTCAGCCATCTTCCTCTGTCGCCCTTTCTTTGTTCTGCAAAATGCATTACGGCCTCTGTAAATAGCAAAGCTTTATACCTGTCATGTGAGTAGCAGGACTTCAGGCTCAGACACTGGTCAAAAAGGTAACAGGCTTGAGAACCTCAGCCTCAGATTTGCTGCAGGAAGCCTTTCGGCCGCACCCCTGCTCCTCGCCCCTCCACCTCGCAGTGCCACACGGGCTGCCCTGCAGCATGGACAGAGCACAGAGCAGCTCACCGAGGTCCCAGGGCAGACATGGACCCTGTCTCTCCCGCCTCTCTTTTGTTTTCAGAAATGCTGTTTACTTCCTAAAAATGGAAAGCATGATTTCTTGGTACTCACTTATAAAACTGAGTGTTCCTTGGATTCCCTGAATTCAGCCCCTGCTGCTGTGATGGGAACACGCAGGCTACATGCACGCCCCCTCTGGTCGGGGGCACCGACCACGGCACCTTCCGGGGAGATGCAGTACATGGCTGGGTGGTCAGTCTTTAAAAAGATTTTTCTACTCACATACTAGAGCTCCACTTAGCACAGATTAGAAAAATGCTTTGAAACAAAAGGGTCTCCCACAAACATTCCTTAGGTCTTTTGGATGCCTTTCACTAGGGTTTCCCAGCCAATTAGCATCTTATCTGGAAAAACTATTTTAGAGTACTGTCTAACTCTGGCCAAAGCCAGTTCTAAAAGCCTTCCGTTCCTTTCATCTTCTGCAGTTGAATACGTTGCACACTGGCGCCTCGAGCTTTCGCTGTATTCTGCCGTTAAGGCGTAATGGGACTGGCAGCAAGAAAGCATCCTGTGAGACAATAATTATGAACAATACCTATCCTCTGCCTCATGTGTTCTCGGGGATAACCCCCATATTTCACTGAAGAATACATTTATGAAAGCATAAGAATGTGGCGCTTAAGCAAAATGAGTAACAGGACTCTAATTGACATTGTGTGACAGAACTGCAGCGTTCTTCCCTAAACATTTTGCTGACAACTATGGCAAATTCAAGACAAAATAATTGGGAAGCCGTAGATCCAGTTAATTCTTGACGGACCGTGGCCTGGAGTGGCAGGGGTGTGCTCGTTATTTGTTTAATAAAGAAGTAATCACGATTGCTGTGATCAGATGGTGTCACCTACGGCAAGCCTCGGATGGCTGTCCTCACAGGACAGACGGGGGCGCAGAGCCACGGAGAGATCGGGGACCTTCTCAAGGTCACACATCTTGCAAGAAAGGACCGTAGTTGACTGTTGGAACATGTTCCCGTGGCACAGGGAGGAAAATAATTTTGAATAAGAAGACAAGGCAAAGAGAAAAGAAACAGCTGTGAGAGTGCCTCCAGGGAAGACCGGAGCCGTCAGGGCAGAGCAACAGGGAGGGTGCGCTGTATAAAGAAAGACTTGGAGCTGGACGTGGACTTGGGCGGCATCGGTCGCTGCATCAGATCAGACAGATGAAGTGTGGAGTTCGAGGTCATAGCTGATGAGCCCCGGGGCTGGGGACAGGCCTCTGGAACGCCCTGGCTGGGCACCGCTCGGAGCAGCCTGCAGCGAGCACTCAGGGCAAAATCTAAAGGGAACGGTGTCCTTGTCCATCTGGAGGCCATTAAGAGGCAAAGCGCAGTAGATACATAAATAATAACTGTGGTGTGAGGTAAGTGCTAGTGGACCTCTGAAGAGAGAGGTCCAGGAGCGGCGCCCAGGAAAGCAGGGAATGTTCTGCAGGGGAGCTGGCTGCCGACCGGCCTGTGCAGGTGGAGGAAGCTTGGCCAGCAGAGGAGAGGGGAGGTCAGGTCGCAAAGGCCCCAGGCCCCCACAGGCCCCAGTTCCGGAGCAGGGCAGCATGTCCAGCAGTGGCGGGCATGTGAAGTCTTTCACCTAAATAACTTTCATTCAGCCAACCCTGAGAAGCGACTGAGCACCAGGCAATGCCTCTCAGTGACGAGTGGTGTAAACTGGCTGCATGGGCATTCGCAGGCTCCGGGGACTCGGGGCTGAAAGGGAGGCCAGTCTAGCTCTGTGTCAAGTGAAAGGCGTGTTCTGCCTGCAGAGGACACATGGGCAGGACCAGGCTATGACAGGAAGTGACACTTAGCATCTGGGGCAGCCGACCGGTGTGCAGCAGGCATGTCGGGAGTGAGACCTGACACGCCTCCTGTCACCGCTCGGCACAAGGCCGTGCAGTCTGACAAGGTGGTGTTAGCCATGGTGTCCCTTGGCATCTGGGTGCATATTAATCAGGCGGACCCTGCAGAGGAAGAAATAATCCCAAGTCTACACACTCAGGCCCGGCCATCGTCTCCAGCCGCTCTCAGTGGCACCAGGCTGCAGGAGGTGGCGGATTCCTTTTCAAGCGTTTCCCAAATAAATGAATCACAGGATAAAATGACCGTGGCTCTGGAAAATGAACAGAAACCCTGTGTATTTATTCTTTTGCTTTACCCTGCTGGAAAAGCTCAGCCCAGCCAGTACCATTTCCTAAACCACAGACCCACCACCCCGTGCTGGGGCCCGAGCACTTGGGGCCAGGCTTCGCCTTCATCTCTTTGGGAGGCAACTGAACAACGGTCCTTAGAAAATAAGAGCAGCAGATGTGGAGGGCGACCGGGCTGAGAGCCCTCGTCCTGCAGGTTGAAGAAACCAGATCGTGCCTCGGCCCTGGCCGCACTCGAGGGGAAGAGGTTAGCGGTGGGAGCGACTGGGGACAGGGCTGTGGTTTGCATGGATTAATACGTTGGCGCAAAGGCAAGCAGGTTGATGACAGGATCTGTAGTCAGGGATCAGTCCGTTTTTGATGGGAATTAATTGAGTGCAGCGAAGGACACTCCTCAGCAATGTGCTTACCACCTGTTAATAGGGGCTAACCAACCCGAGACATCTCCAAGTTGGCCTGGAAAGCCCAAATGATTTGTCAAACACCATGCATGTCTGAGCACATAATGAGCCAGGCTGCACACCAATAAATGCCCTGGGAAGCGCCACATTTTTGAACTGAACATCACAGGAAAAGAAAGAGAATACCAGGAATACATAAGCCATAAAAAATGAAAATGAACAGAAGGAATAAACATTTTGAAACTCACTTCATCAAGCTAATCAAGCAGAGCCTGAAACCAGCCATCCCTATGAAGCCTCAGGAAAAGGCCACAAATCACCAGCCCACACGGCACCAGCCCAGAGCACCAGCTGTGGGGGCAGGGGCAGCTCTCTGCCTGGGATCCTGAGCCTTGCAGACTGGGCCTCAGTTGCCTCAAGAAACACTGAAAGGGGCCAGTCCAGGAGGCAGAGAGCTAGCTAGGCTCCTCGCCTTTACTTCAGGTCTGCACTGCCAAGGAAAAGCAATAGGGCTGGCAGGGCCTCCCAAGGACAGCTGGAGCTTCCCGGAGCCCCCATGGCTAGTGCTAAGTCTCCATTCCCAGGGCCTGAGGCACCAAGGTGGCAGTGTGCTTTCCTGACGCGTGTCACGGGCCCTGTTACACACAGCCAGGGGTCGCCCCTACCCGCGAGGCCAGACGTCAGCTTCCTCATCAATTTACCCCAGTGGGCTGCAAGCGCCTGCGGACCTTGACTAGTTAAATTTGTTGAAACTAAATAGATTATTTTCAGCTCTTGAGGATCTTTGTTTCAGATAACTGTTTTAGGACAGTGGACTTCGAGTAATGAGAGAATTTTTTTCTGAAAGACTGTAGCAAAAATGTATTTGAAATATAACAGGCTAAAGAGGTAGGCCGCAGAAGGACAGAATGGATATTGAGAGGAGGAAAAGTGATAATTTTTAAAAGCTGAGAGTGGTTTGTGTCTAGATAGAATCAGCCAGTTGTGGCTGGATGACATGGCTGGCTTTCCTTTGCTGAGCAATAAAAGATCTCTAGTCCCAGGAGCCAAATCCTGCATGAGAAGTTACATCTTCTCACGCAGTAACTACCCAGTGGTAAAGGAAAGACAAAGGCCTGGGCTACCAGGGGCACCTGGACTGCACGTGTAACAGTGTAGCCTCCATGAAAGGGAAGGTTCCAGGTTCCCTGCCCACCCAAGGAAGGGCTGAGCTGAGCAGCAGGAGGGAAGGAAGGTGAGCAAGGAGACTTGGAGGAGGCATACGGAGCAGAGACACATGTAAAGAAGCAGCTGCGCTTGCTTCTCAGCCTTGGACCGGTACCAGGAAAGCGAAGAAGTGGCAGGAGACATTTGAAAGAGACGTGGGTGAGACACCCGTGGGGAGGCTGCCAATGCAGCCTCTATCCTGACTTGTACTTTGATTTTGTGCTTTTCCTTCCAGACTTGCCTGCCCGCTTCTGCCCCTTTCCTCTGGGCCCCACCAGAAGCCGTAGACTTGTGGCAGGCCTTGAGCCTCAGTGGTCCTGCTTTGGGCCACCCATTTGGCTGGGTATCCCCACAAGGGGATGAGTAACTTCGGGAGTTTTATGGGGAAACTTTTATATTCTATCTCTTTTCTCTACTGCACACTTAATTGTATTAAAGGTCTTTCCTACTGAAGGTCTTACACACAAAAGTATGTTTCGTATTAATGTGATGGATAGTACAACCGATTTAGAGTGGGCAGGTTTGGGGGTTTCAGGGTACCCCTCATTCTTCCCAATAACAGACTGGAGTCAAATGTGCCAACAGATTGTCATCCGACTGCTCCCTTTCATTCATTCTTACCTTCTCTTTTTTTTTTTTCAACCAATTGTGAGTGAGATGACAAAAAAGATCCCCTTCCTTACAGTCTACTGAGTGGAGACAGGTCATCAACCACATATATTATAGGGCACCTGTTGGATGCTGGCGGAAGCCAAGGACAGCAGTCAAGTGAGGGCTGGGGAGGGCAGTGTGAGAGCAGGTGCAGGGGCGGATCAGGAGCGCAGGGAGACCTGGATGAGAAAGCGTCAGTGGGGTCCAGATGTGAAAGAGGTGAAGCTGGGTACCTGGGAAAAGGAATTCCAGGAAGGGAACAGCAAGGTCCCAGATCTGTGGGTGGAGCACACTGCACCACGGGACACCAGCTGCAGGCGGGGCCTGGCTGGAGGGAGGCGAGGTCACCTGGAGAAGGGAAGCCAACCCAACTCAGCTGTGCATAGATGATTACAGCAATAATTCCAAAAGTGTTTGAATTTTTAAAATCTGAAGCAGGCGAGCGCCCTGGTCTGTTCTGGAAGGGCCCATCTCCAGACGGCTCACTGAAGGCATTCATTCACAGTCTGGGTTTCTGCTTGATCTGGCAGTTTTACATAATCATAGCCTACAGCTTCATTCATTATTAATTATCCCAGTGAGAATGATGCCACGTAGCTGCTGCTGTGTTCTAAATGCCCTTTTTGCCTTTAGTTAAGGAACAGGCTTACTGTGGAGTATATATATGCTCAAAGAGTAGAAAAAGCAGACATGGCTCTAGGTTTGGCTAAGCCGAAGCTGGGGCAGGACTGAGACCTCTTTGGGAGGCATCTGGAGAGTAAGATCCAACCAGGCAGAGCACGGCCGCCTTTATCGGATTCACATGGTTCCAAATATGACCCCTGGTTCTTCGAAAGTCAGATGCTTAAGAAACATGGACAACCGTGCAAACATGCACACACAGGTGTTTCCTTAAGAAACACCTGACTCTGTATGTGGCCCAACTGTGGGTCCCTTGGGCATGGGCCTGGCTGACTTCCACCCCGAGGAGCTGTGTGCTCTTCAAAGGTGAGCAGCCGTGCTGCTGCACCCGAGCTCTGGACACATCCGCCAAAACGCATGCAGATTCCCAGTGAGTAGGAAGTGGGTACCTTTCATCAGAGCAAAATAATGTGCAGCTATAAAACTCAGAGCACTCAAGAGCAAGTCAACAAAAAATTTAAACCCCAGACAAATTCTGAGTTCAACAAGCACTGTCAAAACCCCAGGGGTATGTCAGTCTTTTCTTTTTTGAACATTTCCACGATAACCACATCAAGGCCAGCGGTTGAGGGAGTGAATAAATCAGAATATAAAATAGATAATTAAGCATCCACACATTCTTCTGTCTTCAGTTCAAAAAGAGGAGAGACAGAACAGCCAGTAGTCTCACACAGGCCTTATAAATAAGACTAAGTTGTCAAAACCCGGGCCATGGAAAGCAGGACCGCCCAACCCAGTTGGTGGAAAAAAGACTAAAGAACGCTGGTGGTGCCATAGACGAGGAGACTGGAGGGAGGAGGGCCCGGGGGCAGCTGTCATCTGGATGTGGAGCCAGGAAGAGGGCGCAAAGGGCTGATCCAAAGTCAACGGAGTCTTGATGGAAGACGGGCTTCTGCAGGCATTTCCCGTGAAAACCTTCCAGGACCTGATTAGCCTCATCGGCCGAGGTGTCATCTAAACACAGCTGGTGCTCACACCTAGACTCTCAGGGTAGAACCCCTGCCAGATGCAGGCAGCTGAAAAGGAATGTGCCCAGAGAAAAGGCTGAGCGGAGGGCGCCACCAATGGCTTCCTGACGCCAGCCCTGTGCTTTCCCGTCTCCTCCGCTGCTCCCACGGCGCTGCTTGCTCACAGCTTGGTTCCCGTACTGGCCTGTGCACACACGTGTGTCGAGTGTCAACGACGCCACTGCCCTATGGGAACATTACCATGTCTGATTCCACCATGAGGACCTAAATGCAGGCAGGTGCAGAGCTTGGTGCTGGCCCTGCAGCCGCCAGTGCGGAGCTGAATGCACCCCCCAGTGTGCCAGCCGTAGTTCTGTCTGGGTTTGCTGAATTCAAAAGATGACAAATGACAAAAACATGGGGTCGGGGGCAGTTACAAAAAGACAAAGAGAAAAAAAAAAAAAAAAGAACCACACCATTTGTGGTAATAAGGAAGGGACCAGACCAGCAGGAGTCCTGTGCATGTGTGGGTGTGGACGTGTGTGCATGTTTGCACGGTTGTCCACGAATATGTCTGCTGTGCATTACTCGAGGGTGTGTGTATGTGGGTTCCTGGGTTTGTGGTGTGTGGAGCTGTGTAATTGTATGGGTGTAAGTGTGTATGTGTGCTCGTGTACATGTTGTATATGCTCATGGTGTTATGTCTATGTGAGCATGTGTTGTGCATGTATGTGGCTTTGTCTTCACATGTGAGCACATGTGTCTGTGTTCGTGTGTGGTTGTGTTCATGTGTGTGTGTGATAAAAGGGCGACCGAGCACCGTGTGAGGCCCTGCCTTGGTTAGCGGCATGGACAGGCTGAAGGGACGACGTCAGGCACTGCTGACCTTGGTCTCTGGGACAAGGAAGCTGGAGGACTCCGTGTCACCTGTGAAACTCTCACCCAGAAACCAACAGGCCCCGCGACACTGATGATGTTAGTGGCACAGTGCTACCCAATTCTCAGAGAACAGAGGAGTCTGTTATTTGTATTTGAAGTGAGAGCAGTCCTGGGTTGAATCATGACGTCCCCCCACTTCCCTCTGGGTGTGGCCTCATCTGAAAACAGCCATCGAGGATGTCACTGGTTGGCCAAGGCACACAGGTGGGGGCTGGGCCCCTCTGTTACAGGAGGAAAAGGAGGGGACGTCCTGAGATGATCTCCGCAGAGAGGGTGAGCACTCTAAGCCAAGGAAGGCGAGGAAGAGGGGCAGAACTGACACCCCCGGAACTCCCAGAAGGAACCAACCCCCAACACTCCGATGCACACTTCTGGCCTCCAGACTGGAAGCCACATATTTCTGCTGCTGTGAGACACCGACTATCTAACACGAGAAACACGCACTTCTGAGACAAAACACTGAGGTCCTGCCTGGGAGACCAAGGTGCGTCCTAACACTTACTGGGGCTACCCTAACAACCCAATGTGCTAAGGGCCAGCACCCCCATTTCTCTGATGAGGAAACTGAGGCACGGGGGGGGTAGATAACTTGCTAAGAGGAACCACACTGTCTGGGCCCAGCTTCTGCTCCCAGGACCTCCGACGCCCTGCCATCCCTAGGCACCATCTAAGACACAGCCTCATGCCCCAGGCACTGGGGATCTGCGTTACATCACCTCCCAGTGACGAGAGACTCATTTCTGCCCTCCACAGCCTTCTGGCGAATGTTTCTCTTCCCAGTGAAAGTGAGTACCAAACTTTAATGGGCCCCTTTTATCTGCCCAGATCAATCCTCAGAGCTCTGTGTGAACCTTCTTCATGCCTATGAATGAGCTCTGTGACTTGGTCATTATCACTAGACTGCAGCAATAAAACAAGAGGTCCTGGAGATTCAATACATGGTTCACAGTTCAAAGTCAGCCAGGATATAGCCTCCCATTCAAACCCCGGTCTCCACCACTGGGAGATACTGTTTTCCCTGGAGGTGCAAAGAAATCTCGGTAGAAACTTGGCAGAAATGGAGGTGAGGTCATAACAGCATTTAAACAAGATCTTTTTGGCAAGGGTTTTTCAAAAATAGTATCACATTTAATGCCCGAAACACTGTGTAGTCGCCCTGACTGTTATCTGTCTTATGAGAGAGAGGACTCAGCTCCGGGAGGTTAAGACCTAGTCCTAGAGTCACAACTAGGCCTGGAAATGCTGGACGTCAAACAAGGTCCACCGACGACAAAGTGCCCACTGTCCCCTCCATACACCCTCCTGCGTGACACCTTCTGGCTACATCCCCCTCTACTGTTCTCAGGCTCTCACCTATTCTGCAAAACCCCATGTTCACACTGCCTCTGTCTGAGAAAAGGGCCAGGTGAGGGCACATATGCAGTACTCGGTGCCGAATGCCACACACAGAGCAGACGCCAGCATAGCAGGCATTCGCTGAATGGGGCAAGGCTGATCCATGTACTGCCCAACAGAGCAGGCCTCCACAGCCCCCAACTCCTGTGTGTGTGCTCAGCCTCTCCTCCAGCTCATCCGGTCTCGTTCTCCAGAAGCCCAGAGCCCTGGGGGCTCCCTTGGCAATGCCCGCTGGCTCTAGGGGGCCCCAGCGCAAGCGATAATCATGTGGCACTGGCAGGAGTGTGTCCGTGGTGCCATCCTGCCTGTGGACAGGCAGAAGTCACACCAGCCTCCTGACTCGGTGAACAGCTCCCAATATTGTTACAATAAGACAGAATAGAGCAGAGGGTGATTAGCTGTGTGGGAGACTCATGCGAGGCTGCACAAGTCAGCACAAGTCAGCTGAAGTGAAGGGCAGAGCTGCGCCCTTTGGAGGCTGCCGGTTCTCTTTCACAGCCGTGGACCTTTCCTTCGTTAATAACAAGGATGGATACTCCCTCCCCTGAGGGCCCACAGCAGCCCCTCCAGGAGAGGTCAGGACCCAGAGCCTGCCTCCCAGGCCTGAGCTAGGCCTGCTTCGGGGTGGCGCACTCCCCCGAGCCCCAACAACTTTCCAAGAATCCACCAGATTCTCCAAAAGAAATAACGCCGTGAAGCTGAGGAAAGGAAGGCAGAGAGAATGGAGCAAGGCAATTACACTCTGCCTGGAGACCGGCTGCCTCCAAGCGGAGTCCGCAGCCGCAGGAAGGAGGGAGAAGGAGCCAGTGGAAGCGTCCCCGACTGCAAGGTCCAGCAGGTCACAGCTCCCTTGACTTTCAATTCTCTGCTTTCTCACCTCCTCTGTCAACCTATACCAAAGGCAGGTCACGAGCCAGACGAAATTTGAAGTCCACACTGTGGGGAAGCTCTACTTGTGGTACATGAGAATGTCCAATTTGAAGAACAGTGAACAGTTTGCCACTCTTGCTGATTTCAACCAGAAACCAGGCAGCTTCACAGCCTGAACGTGGAAGCCTTGGACGGAACACACAGCTGGGCGGGCAGGAGGAGAGGACAGCAGTGAGTGAGAAACAGCCTCTGAGGTGACAGAACTCAACCCAAGCATCGCAGAAGCTCCTCGGGTCCCACTCATTTCCAAAGCCAGGGGCTGACTCCCTGAAACATGCCACTGGGTCTCCCATGGAAACGCCCCTAACAGGTGCACCTGGGCTCGCCGGCAGCTGCTCCCATGCGTCCACCCTCTGCGCACTGACACCACTGCTATGCCTAACACGTCTCTCCCTCATATTGTCACACTTACGAACAAATACGCCGGGTGGTGGTCTCATAATCATCACAGCACGAGTGGAGAACAGCTGGAGAGGCCGTCCCAGCAAAGACAGCCCCTGTCGGGGCAGAATCAGTTCTTTTCCGGTACAATAACCCAGCTATTTCTTTCGGCTAAGCCGACTGTCCTATCTGCCCTTATCAAAGATCCCCGAGCGTGGGGTTCTAGCCAAAGACCAACCTTCAGAGCTAGTGGCCGGCCGGCGTCTGCTCTGGAGGGGCCTCTAGCGGCTCCATGCTTCCTTCCTCCCACTGACCTGCGTCGCTCAGTGGTCCTCTGGCCACGTCTGCGCGTGCACTTGGTCCGTGAAGGACCCACCCAATTAGGATCTACTTCCATACAAGACTCACTTATTATTTTCACTGCTTACTTATTTGGGAAGAATCATTTCTCCCAAATAAGATTTGGGAAAACTAATTCAGGGCTCCTAATCAGACTAGGCTGGAGATTATGGCTCCAAATATTTGCTTCTAAAATGAGTGAACTCATTAAAGTAAATTGCATCATACAGGAAACATTTTAGACATATGGGGAGCAGAATATTGTGAAAAAATAGATGATATGTGTGAAAATGGTTATTCAGTTTGGCAATCAAAATTGTACCTCTGGTAGGGAAGGTATGAAGCACATCAAACTGTCAAAATTTCTGGCACCCCTTTTATTATCTATCCTAAAGTGGGTCAAATGTAAAGTAAAACAAAATGCAGAAAACTTAAAATCAATAAACATAATGAAGGGCAGTACGATGTCCTAAATGCACAGTGATTTAGAGCTCCAGAGAAGTTCAGAAATTATCTCAGCAGGGAGCCTTGTTTTTGTTTTTGTTTTTTTTCCCAAAAAGAACTGAAGTTCAGAACAGTCAGGGTCTTGCCTATGGTTATAAGCCAGTTGAGGAGACAGCCAGAGTCCTTACACTTCTCAGTCCAGTGCCTTCTCCCACACCCACTGATGCCAGCGATGGCGGAGGACCAGCCTGTAACCTGAAGTGGAACGAGCACTGTGGCACCTACGGCCAGTCCGCCTCTGTCCTTTCCTCTCTGCCTCTCCCCTACCTCAGCCAAACCCGAGGAGAAAGAAACAGACTTCGCAGCGAAGGCGTCTGTCCTTTCTCAGAGCTGCGGCTGCAACTCCAGGCTGAAGAGCAGCAGCCGCCTTGGTGGGCGGCAGGGGTCACGCGGGAGGGGCGGCGACAGCGGAAAGCATGCTGCCTTTGCTTCCCTACTACCTCATTCCGTGCAAGGGGCGCAAATCACACGCAGTAAGAGCTGGCTGTGGCAACACTAAAAGAAAGAAGTCCTAGAGGAAGAACTTCACACATCAACAGAACGGGAAAGCACATGAACCCACAAAGCACGAGCTGCCCTCTGGCAAAGCGAGACCCATGCACTGAAGACAAGCGTGGGACAGAGCACAAAGGATGAAGGCTGCCCAATGGGTTCAAGGACACCGATGTCCTTGACACGCATCATTTTGACTGAGCAGTGTGGAAAAACTGACTGGGCCATGTGCAGCACTGAAGGAAACATCCAGAACAATGTTTGAGTACCGTGGTCTGGGTACCGTGGCCCAGTTAAAGGTCAAAATTAACCAATACAAACGGGAAGGAGGAAAGTGGAGTGTTAACGTTAATGGGGAGTAAGAAAAGAAAAAGGTTTTCAGATGGTAGAAACCAAAGCATCTTGGCTGACTGATCAAACGATCAAGTAGAGGCAAAATGTGAGAAAGACGACTATCCAATATCCCCGGGTAGACAAAAGGGGTGTAAATGGATGTACAGGGAGAGGGACGAACCTTCACGAGGAGGCGGGAGAGTGCTGAGTACCAGGAGGGGAAGCAGAGACCTCAGGCAGCGGGAGGTTAGAGCCACATCATTAAGTTTTGTGGTGCTGAAAACTTCTTTTTTTTTTTTTTTAAAGATTTATTTATTTATTTATACAAGCACTGGGTACAGTCAGAAGCGTGGGAGGGTGAGAGGATTCACCAGAGACAGAGCGGGAAGCAGAACAGACAGACCGACGAAATACACTGCTGAGGGGAACAGCGGGCGGCAGGAGGGGTCTGCGCGCCCTGTGGGGCCCTCGCTGGCGGCCGGGGATTGAACCAGCGCTGCAGAGACTGCGGGCAGCTTCGCAGCCCAGCGCTCAACTGCTGCGCCACGGGGGAGGCCCTGAAAACTTCTTGTGGAAATTCTCTTGATTACTCAGGAGCTGTTCTTCAGTTGCTTTAAAACGGCAGGAAGTTCTTCTATACCATGGAATATTACTCAGCATTCAAAAAAGATAAACACATGCAATTTGCTGCAACATGGATGGCGCTGGAAGGGATCATGCTCAGCGAAATAAGCCAAAAAGAAAAAGAAAAATACCGGATGGTCTCACTCATAGCAGGAATCTAGAAAACTTAAATAATGGACCAGGAAAATGAAAAACTATAAGAAAGTGAAAATCAAAATCAACAAAAAACTATGAACCAGAGACACTTTTAGGGGGGCGGGGGCGGGAGGGGAGGGATTGGGGTCAGAATGGGGGGCGGCAATTGTATGGGGAATATAACAATAAAATTTATAAAAAAAAAAAAAAAAAAAAGAGCTTCACAGTGCATAGAAATAAAAGTAATAAAACTATTCAAATTAAAAAAAAAAAAAAAAACGGCAGGAATGCTGTTGGCGTGTCAGTAGCCTGGGGCTGAAGTGAGCGGAGGCACCGGACAGGGGGCGAGGCGGCTGAAGCTGACGACATGTGCTACAACGATGCGTTAGACTGTGTGTGTTTGAGTAGGAGGCTGGGAAGGGAGGTCTGGAGCCAGCAGTAACAAGTCAGGAGGGTCCTCCATGTGTGGGGCGAACGCCAAGGAAGACACCGGTCACCATGTAAGAGCAGATGGTGAGAGCGAAGACAGCAAGGGGAGACTTGGTTTCGGTCACAGCAGAAGAGAAAGGGAGAACACAGGGATACGTGCACAGCACAGAGGTCTTGGATGACAGGTGGGTGCTGTCGGAGTGAGCTTGGAGAAGGGAGTCACAGATGTTTCCCAGTGCCCCTTGGAGGCCTCTGCCAGGAACAGTTCGCCTCTCAATCTCCCCACGCTCCCTTCTCCTACACCAGCTGACCCGACTTCCGGTTCCCCTCCCGCCTGTGGTGCTGCCATTCAGATGGCACTGCCCTTGCACAGAAGCACGGTCTCTGAGCCCACTCAGTGAAGTGAAAGTGGACCAGGGCCTCCTCCTCTGCGCTCACCTTCTGAACCATGCCCTCAGGACGCTGTGCCTGACAGCAGAGCCCCCGCAGGCGACCCCGGGCAGGTCACAAGGGAGCAGCGGTGAGACAGGGACGAACTGCCCACAATGGGACGAGAGTACTGGGTCACACTTGAGGGTGACATGCACCTGGGGACAGGAAGGAGGAGAACCTCTTTAGGATAAGTGGGATTTCTGGTTTGGGTGACAGGGCAGGTGGAAAAACTGTTCACTGACCTAAGGAGGACATTACGAAGTGATGGCTGGTTTTGTTTTCCCTTTGGAGGCAGTGAAATGGAGAGATGCTCTGTTGTGCTTTTGCAGGGGCCACACACTCCCAGAACGCAGAGAAGACGCTGGGCCCTGGCCCTGGCAGAGCTGTGCCAGCCTATACAAGGAGCAAGAGCCGTGGGCTGCCAGAGAGCAGCCCAGGAGACCTAGCATCCCACCCTTGACTTCTGTGGTTATGGGTCACTGGCGTGTCCAAAGAGAAGGTCCACGCAGTCCTTGACTAGCCCTGGCATGGGCTGCATGGCTGCGGGACGGAGAGCTGTCCGCAAGCACTCCCTTCCCAGCTCGGGGCCTTTCCTGCCTCTTCTGTCTAGTTTGCAAACAGAAGTTCCTTTCACAGTGTGTTTTACAGCCTAAGGTGATTGACTTCTGATAAGGGAAGGTCTCTGGCAGCAGCTCCTAAGGAACCTTTATCCATTCCCAAATGCTCCATGGTGGTGGATGGGGGGGCCAACCCAGCAGAAAGACTGAGAGGAACCAGGTCAGAAGTTGAGAGCTATTCCCTCTGCGGAGAGATTAGGAATGATGGTTAGCCCCAGTATTTATTTTCTACTTTTCTATATATTTCTAAAATGCACCTAATAAATAGTCATTGCTTTACTAATCAGAGAAAATAGTTTTAATGAAGTCAGTCTATCAAAAACATCCAAATGAGCCTAAGGCTCTGGCACAGTCGACTGAAAGGGGGTTTTATGGAAATCACAGTGGGAAATGCTCAGCCCAAAATTACTGGATGGATGAAGAAGACTAAATCAGAGGCCATCGTCAGCCAGCGAATGTGCTCGGGATCCTGCTGTTGTCTCAGGAAAAATGGTCTAGACCTCCCAGAAGAGCTTGCAACAAACACAGCCTCCAAGCCTCGGGCTGCATGCTCTAATGGTTTCCGCAGGGAGCAAGCACAAGTCCGTCCTCTGCAGAAGTAATTTTCTGGGGGGCAGCTTACATTTGTGAGCCTGTGTCGGGCTCCCAAGGCAGGAGCTCTGAGTCAGCCAAGAGGAGAGACGAGCTCAGGAGCGCTGCACGCCCTCATGCACGCCCTCAAGCAGCCGCGGGCCCTATAGGCGCCCTTCCTGGGGAGAGATTCAGCGCCATTTCCCAGCGCATGTGGTCAGGCCGATTAGGGGCCAGATGGCCGGAGAGCAGCGGTTTGGACTGGCCTGCAGGCCTCAGCGACAGTGTGGAGCAAGGCACAACAACCGCTATTTCCATGGGTTTCCTCAGAATTATTAGAATAAAAGAATCATTGCCCTTTTGTTAAAACTCCTTCTGAAACACAGCACAACATCAGTTCTCAAGTTAAAATGAAGTGTGACACTTCAATAAAAAGAAAGCTATGGAAGCCAAGTCCTGGGCCCTCAGCACACAGCGCAGGGAGTCGCCTACAGATGGAAGGGAAATAACAAACTCTTTTGCCTATATTTGCCAAAAAGCAAAGAAAATCAAAACCATCAACCACTTACATACCATGTCTAGTATTTAATACAATATTTACACATAGCAATAGAATAAGTAAAAACACAATTTTGTGTATGCTGGTGATTATGCAAAACAGCACATTTCCATCCGCTCATCAGATGCCCAAGTCCACGGGATTCTGCCATCACGTAAACCAGGATGTGGTTTTGTTTTGACAACCAACAAGCTCCTAACAAGTGTCTTGACTTCCAAGGAAGATTTTGTTTGAATACCAGACATGGCTGTTGAAAAACCAGCTTTTACAAAGAAAAGTAGGTTTGCTTTTTCTCTCTGAAGCAATCCATTATTATAAATGTTAGAAGGGGTCTTGATTTTTTCCATTGATGGAGAATGGATTGTAATTGAGGAGGCATTCCTTTCCGCAGACGCATCTCTTCATCCTCTTTAAGCTGTACCTCGAGAGCTGGGCAGGGCAGTCCCGGACACCTGTGTGGACACACCCTGTCTGTCTCACTGTCAGGCTCCTCATTTTAGTTCAGCTACAGGTTTAGCCCGGGGCCTGTGTGTTACTCTGTTCACATTCCAAGATATACGTAAAGCTTACTGGGATTCACTTCAAGCCCTGATAAGAACAGATAAAATTAAGTGCAAAGGTTTGGAGAAAGAAGGAAGAAGAAATAATTGAAGAAAATCAGAAGATAATTCTTGGAAGCGGTGGCTTGAAAGACAGTTGAACAGAGACACCTCACAAGCGGGGAAGGCGTCACCACGTGAGTGTGCTAAATGCCACTGATTTCGTGGGTCAGGAAATCAGTTTTCATGGGATCAGCTTTTTTAAATTAAAATAATTGCAAGCCTGCACAAAGAATCAAAGAAATGTGGTGACCCAGAAGTGAGCCTGAGGTGGGAAGGGGCTGGTGCTGCAGTCCGCGAGAGTGGAGACCCCAGTAGCCTGGGGACATCAGTGAGGGTGAAGGAGGGTGAAGCCTTAGCTGTGCGGCTCAGCTATCCTGAGATGAAAATCTGTGAAAGGCCTGGATGAAGAGATTTTAAAGACACAAATTGAATCCAGGGAGTGATGCTGGCCATGGGCGAGGCTGCTGTGCATGTGGGGTGGAGAGTTCATGGGGATCTCTGACCCTTCCACTCCCTATTGTTGTAAAGGCAAAACTGCTCTCAAAAAATAAGTCTCAAAAAATAAAAAAATAAAAATAAATGATTGAGATAATTTGCAAGCAGCTTAACTGTTCGGCAGAACAAAGCCCAACACCCCTTAAAGACAAGAAGATATGGTCACATGATAATGTAACATTGAGAGTGCCCAGTCCTATTAAAGGGTTCAACTGTGGGGTGCTGGATGGAAACCAGAATTCTCATGGTGAACACAGTGTAATATGGATAGATGTTGACTTGTAAATCTACCCTTGAAATCTAGATAGTGCTCTAGTGTTATAAGCCAATGTTCTTTCAACAAGAAAATCAATAATGTCCAGTATCTAATCCAAAATCCTTGATACTCCAAGAGCAGATCAATGTGATCCATAAACCAGGAGAAAATTCAGCCAATAAAAACTGTCTCAGAAACTGCAAAATTAGCAGACAAGAACTCAAAGAAGCTATAATAAATATTCAAGGCCCTATAGAAAAACAGAAATGAGAGAAACAAAAATGGAAATTTTTAAAACTGAATTTTAAATTTTAAAACTGAACAGCACAATCAGAAATGATGGTTTCACTGGATGAGTTTAAAAACAGATTTGATGCTGCAGAAGAAAAGTTCAGTGAATTGGAAGTTACAATGGGACTGGTCAAAACAGAAGCACAAAAAGATAAAACTTTAAACACAAGAATATATGTGGTCAATATTTTTACAAGTCTGTTTTTCTTAAAAAAAAAAAAATCAAGAAAAAAAAGTCACAGAGTAGAAGAAAGATCTTCAATGCACACATTTGACAAGGAATTACTACCCAGAACATCTAACAGCTTATAGGACTTAATAAGAAATTAAGCAACATATTAAAAATAGGCAAGTGAGCTGAAAAGAAACCTCATAAATACAGATATACAAATGGCCAATGGGCACAGGAAAAGATGTCATCATTGCTAATTAGCAATTAAAATGACAATTAAAAACCAACATGAGACTAAAGTTTAAAGATCAATAATACCAAGTGTTAGGATGTGAAGCAACTAGCACTTTCCTAAATTGCTGGCAGGATTGTAAAATGGCAAAAAATTTTAGAAAAATGGTTTTGCAGTGTGCTTCAAAATGAAAGCACCCACCTACCATATAGTCTGACAATTGTATCCTCGTATGTTTACCCAAAAACAACACACACACACACACACACACAGAGCCACATAAAGATATCGCACATGCATGTTCAGAGCAGGCAAAACCTGCAGATAACACAAGTGTCTACCATAAAGTGTGGGAAAGTTCATATATGGAATACTACTCAGCAGTGAAAAGGAACTCATACTGACACGCATGACTTGAATGACTTTCAACAGCATTGTGCTAAATGAAAGAAGCAAACCCCATCCCCCAGATATATTCTTTATCATTCCTTTTATATGAAAAGTCTAAAAAAAGGCAAATCTAGAGTGAGAAGGAAGCATGTCAGTGGTGTCTAAGCCAGGAGTGGGCGGGGGTATTAACTACAGGGATTCTAGGGAACTTTTTAGGATGACAGCAATTTTCTTTATTTTGATGGTGGTGGTGGATAGAGATTAATACATGCATCAACCACATGTACACTAGAAACAGATACGTTTTACTGTATGTAAATTATATAACCATAGCTCAATAAAATTGATTTAAAATACACATTAAAACACATATCAGCATAATGAACGAATATTTTTTTTCTAAAACATCTGCAGACTAGGAGGTGGTTAAGTGAATACTTATTTTGAGGTTGCTGTGTCATTCCTATTACTTTTAATTCAACAAATAAGAAGGCAATTAGCTATGCTAACTGAAAGTTTTTCTATAATCCACAAAATATTTCTCAAATGACCTTGGTATCATTATTATGGCCCCTTCACTCTTATCAAGAGGAATTATTAGTATTGTATATAGAAAATTGAGGCAAAATAATTGGGATGAATTAATTCCGAAAGTAAACTGAAAGGAAGCTATAGTGAAGCTATATAACAAAGTATGTACCTATATTTTGCCAACATTTTATTTATGAGAGCTCACTGATTACACTCCAAATCTATTGGAATTCTGGGATTTACTGGTGCTGAAATTAATGTAGAAAATGGTCAAATAATTGTTTTTGGAATATTAACCATTGTGGCTGATATTATTTTGATTATGTCAAATCAAAATAATCACTGTTCTCAAATCAAATAAATCACTGTTCTCAAATCACTGTTCTCAAATCAAATAATGTGTTTTTTTAAGTATACTTGATTGACAATGTTCTCAAAGAAAACAAAGTGTAAAAGTTTACAAACATAAAAAAACCCAGCATTTTTCGCATGTAAAAGCATATCCTATCTATATATATCTTGGTGGCTTTGTTTTCTGTCTCATAATTTTTTGCTTATTAAACAGTTACGTGCTGTATTCACTCTTAGCAAATACAATGCAGAGAAGTGACATAAAGACATCCTTTTTAACTGCGGGATTAACACCATATCTTATCCAGATCTACACTTTAAAGACAGAATCAACTTCCAAAAGGGGCTTTTCAAACTGCTTATCTTCAGGTTCCATTCATTATATCATCAATTCCTTTACATTTTCTGGGACAACACAGTGTGGCAGGGTTATCTGTATATGATACAGCCAACCCTACTGAGACAAGGATCCATAGCTTCAGGCCTCGGAGCTCATGGAAGACACCTCTAAAGGGAGCACATTCTGCCTTTGCTCTGGAATGCTCTCTGGATACTTAAATACTGACAATAAACTACTTGAAAAGGTTACAGAAACTCAAGCTTGTTCTCTTTCTTCTGTGATTCCATTCAAGTTCAATTTGTACGCATCCATTGGAAAAGGACTAAAATGACCCAGGAACATGTTGTGAGTTACAATAAAATAAATGAGCACCAGAAAGATTTATTCTATTTCAAATTCTCTCCTCGTGCAACCCATCCATCAGTATGTGGATCTTGATTTACAGGTCTTATTAAACAATGACTTGCCCACTCCATAAATATTAGTGCTATAGTATGTGTCTCTCTGTCCACTGTGAGTGGAAATAGATGAGGTGAGTTAGATTTCTGCTTCCTTCTTTGCATATCACCTCACAGTTTCGCTTAATCACCGAGGAGTGACCTATCTCATAACCAAAAATACAATCACAATAAGGCAGCAGTACAAAGCAACAGTCCAATTTAGCAGCCAAGGAAAACATCTGTACTGAAGACAGAAAAATTAGTCTCCATTCTCATGCAAAGATGGCTAAAATCAAACTCGGGCATTAATAATTAATCCAGGATGTCTCAGAACTCCATGACCCTTAGCCGTCAAAAGTCACCGCTACAATAAAAATGCCAGAAATTGTGGTTGTATTGATGGAATGGGGGTGGGGAGGAGTCCAAGGTAATTTGGCAAATATATGAAAGGATTGAAAAACTGGAACTGAAGAATCTGTACAAAAACTAAGCCGAAACATACCAACTGAATTATTTTTTTTATTGGCAAGGCACTTAACTAATTGTTCTGCTTTTAAAATAGGAAGGAAACACTGATAATTGAAGGGGCATAAGATATTTGTACTTTGGGGATGGCATAAAGTCCACCCACAAGAAAATCTACCAAGGGCTTTAAAAAGCAAAATGGGCAAGGAGAATTTCTGGAAGGTCGTTTGGTGAGTCCTGAGGGTCCCTTCCTGCTTTTCCAAATGTCACATGACAGAATTGTTCTTAAAATCTTCACAGAATGTTCTTTGGACACAGCTGAGGATATTTCAGAGGTGATATTTTTATAATTCCTTCACAAAGAGACAAGCAACCAAGGCAATTTATTCTAGTTTTGAGACAGCATGATTACATAATAAAAATATAATCTAACATCTGCACACTTCAAACACTATCTGCTTGGTTGGCTTGTCCCTGGGGGAGGAAACCTCTCTCTCTGAAACACTCTTCCTGTCTTCCCTATCACAGATCTCACCATCCTCCCTCTGCAGCCCCATCACACCTTCCTTGTTTTACTCTAGTGGGGATGTCTTTTCCCAAAATGCTTTAGTTCAAAATATAATAATAGCCATCTGGGTCATTACAAGTTAAAATGAAAAGAGAAAATCCTTTCTTTTGCAAATATTTTTTTCCAGAATCGTTTTTTTCTGCTGGCCTTCAGTTTTAATAGCTAACACTTGCCAAAATGTTCTGTCTACCTGGCATTGTCCTAACACTCTGACATACAACAATGCATCTCGTTCTCACAATAACCTGAGGAGGTGTTATTATAACTCCATCTACGGATGAAGAAACGGAGGCCCAGAGAACTCAAGGGCCTTACTCACCGTACGTGTGAGAGTCAGGGTATCAATGTGGGTGTTGTGACTCAAGAGCTAGTGTGCCTGAACAATATGCTTGAACAACAAGGAAATCAGAGAAATATTAGTTGTTGGAGAAAAAAACTATCATCTCAGCTGCATTGACATGTGTTAGCCAGTCTTTGGGCTTGGATGGGATCTGAGATTTGCATTTCTAGCAATTTTCCATGTGAAATGCAATGGTTTTAACAAAATGCTAAGGAGGATCACGTGAGGCTAGGGAGGAGTAAGAATTCCTTCCCCAGTCAGGGTTCTCAAGAGATGCAGAGGCAATGGGCTGTGGAGAGGCGGACACAGAGATGGAGACAAGACTGGTTACAGGAACTGGCTCATAGGCTTGGCAGCCAAAATGTTGCACAGTCTCTCCGATGGTCACGGAAGACTGAGTGTGAGTCTGAGAAGCAGACACACCAGGATACGAACAGGAGAGGGTGAATGTGCCAGGTCAAGAAAAGAGAACTGGAATTTCCTCTGCTTTCTTTGTTGTGCTCCAGGCCAATGATGGATTGGAGGTGTGTGAGCCGCCTCAGTGAGGGCAGGGCCACTCAACTCTGCTACTGATTCGGAGTTAATCACTGCCCCAAACACCCTCACACGCACCCATTAATAAGGCTTTGCAGCTACCTGGGCATCCTTCACCTAGTCAAGTTGACATAAAATTAACCATCACGGTATCTGAAGCAATACGTGTATGTGTGCGTGTTGGGCAAGAAATAGAAACCCATCCAAACTACGTCAGGTAAGAGACTCCCATAGACTGTGCCAGAGACAAAGGGTTACAAAAGTGTAGCTGAACCAAAGCTGGAAACTTCTGGTACAAAAGCTCCTCTCTGCGCCTTTCTGGACCCACAGGCTGGTCCTTCGAGGCCCCTCGCTCTGTGCAGGGTTCATGCTCCATCACGTGTGAAGATGACGGCTCAGCTCGATCCACTTTCCCACTGGACACATGATCCCCAGGCCCAGCCAGTCCCTCCCCAGCACATGGGGCCCTCTGACACCTCCACTAATTTCCTCGCACTCTTTCCGCTGCTAAGTCCCAATGTCCCCTTGTTTCTGTTGGGTGAAGAAGTATCATAGTTAGGAGTCAAAGCCACCACCCCCTCCAAGTTTATCCAAATCTCCCTGATTAAGGTTAATTTTCCCTTCCCTGCCTCTTCTATGTCAGTCTATCTCTACATATAAACACAGATTGGTCTCCCAGAGAAAAAGCACCAAGAAAATAATTCAACAGAATGTCAAGAGGCTTTGAAAGCCCAAGAAAAGGGACCCACACTCAAAATCCCACCCCAAACCCAAGCCTGTCCTGTGGAGAGAACAGCTACTAAGTGCCTTCCACGCACAGCTTTCCATAGCCTCGTATCATTTTAGCACAAGATTCTAACTAGGAGGACCAGCTCAACTAAAACCGGAAGTAAATATCTTCTTCCATCAACTCCCACCCAGATTGGGGGAACATTCATACCGTTGAGTTCCGTTCCCCATAGCTCATGGTTAGAAAGTTAAAGGAGGACGACGACCATCAGTTCAGGCTGCAGCTCAGCGCCCAGTCGTCACCCCTGTCGAGGGCTGCCTATGTCACAGCCTTCAAGTCCAGCCCTGTGGATCCCATCAGGAAATCCCAAGGTGTTGGAAGAGAAAACACAATCAAAACAGGATATGGGCACATGCTTTTGCGCTCAAACATACAAGAGAAACTGGAGGCAGCTTCTGTAGTAAAAAATGACTGGGACTCTCCCGGTGTCACTAAACGATGTGTCAGGTCTCTGCAACGAACAGAGCCAGGCTGAGATCACCAAGGCATTCCCAGGATATCTCCTTTTGACCCATTTGTTCAGATAGATCTCCATTATCTCCACACACTCAGAGCTGCCCCACGCAGGTGTGTAGGGCTGCGTCCGCGGAGACTCGCGGATGTTGCTCTAATGACACAACTTGCTCTACTGAAATACAACAACCACGGGTTGATTTTCTCTGTCCACTGGAACATATGCTATGCTTCTGCTATATGGAAGTTGAATTATCATCCCTTTCCTTTTCATATCTTCTGTATTTAGAAAAGATAATTATCACTCACCCATTATAATGGGTTCCTGAACTGCTTGTTTTGAAGAGTGTTGTGAAACACCTCAGTGACACATCACTAACAAAAGCATCAACTGTCACCTAGTACAGCATCCCTCATATATCTGACACAGCAAGGAGATGGTGATATTCCCATTTTTCCAGAGGTGGAAACTGAGGCTCACAGAAATTAAACTACTTTGACAAAGCCACACTCTGAGGTACTGTCTCCCAAATGTGAGTGAGCACCACTAACCCCTTATAGAAACAAACACCACAGTTTCTGCTTTGGTGGGTCATAGTAAGCTATGAAAATGTGCATTTCTAACCTTTTCCCTGGTACAATGCTAGCGGCTGTAACAAAACACCCTGAGAACATGAAAGCAGGTGGATTCCTTCCCACAGCCAGGGGAGGGAAAACAGCATTTGCAGAAGTTGTGATATGGGAGCTGGACCCCAGAGGTCTGGCTGGAGGTCACCATGCAGGAAAAGACCCCTCAGGCCGGGTCACAGAAAGGATCCAGAGGCACAAGCGCTCCAAACACATTGTTTGGGAGTTGACTAGGAGGGCCCATGACAGATTGTCCTCAAGTGATGGG
This sequence comes from Talpa occidentalis, assembly GCF_014898055.3. Taxonomy (NCBI): domain Eukaryota; kingdom Metazoa; phylum Chordata; class Mammalia; order Eulipotyphla; family Talpidae; genus Talpa; species Talpa occidentalis. Next base: position 98,189,602 of record NW_023601322.1, read on the forward strand.
ATCAATTTATTCAGTTCCATCCTTGAGAGAGGAGAGCAGGAGAATATGATGACTAAAGAAAATCAGAGAACGAGGAAGGGGAAGCTGAAGTAATTCATACCCAGTAAAATCCAAGCTGCCAATCCGAATGTCGAAGATCAAGAAAGAAAATGCTTGTGGACTATTCTTACAAGTACCTCCTCATTGCTGGGCTTTTTTTTTTTTTTTTTTTCAACATCACTACCTGACACCAAGGAACATCCACCTTTACATGTGTCCGTACACGTGCTTCGCGCATCTCCTGCAACCTTCTTAACACTTTACCTCCTCACCTGCTTGTCGCTTACTGTGTACAAGGAACCCCCTAACAACCCTCACGGAGCTGGATCCCATGCACAGAAACGAGGTTGACACCGAGCCCCAGCACAGACAGCGGTGTTCACTCTTGTCTGATATGAGCACTTTTTTAGAGAGAATCTATATTGGTTGTTAAAAATTGATGTTTATTAGTAAAGACAGTTAAATTTCAAGAACTGTCACAATCTAATGCTGCGGTCTTTGCGGTTGTTTTGGAGAGCAGTGCAAGCACATTGCACAATGCAAACCCCAGCTGCTTGTCTTTCCTGTGCAATGAAGGATAATTCTTTGGGAAGCCGGATATCTGGTTATTAGTATATAGCCATGCTCCGGTTCTACTCTCTCAAATAAAGTCTTTGTCTGACAGATGTTGTGCAATCTTCTTCAGACCATAACCACATCTGGCACACAAAGAAGGTCATGTCAATATTCCAAAGAGCCATTATGTTTGCCCTAAATATCCTCTCATTTCATCATAGTCTTGCCTGAGACAAAAGTTGAGACGCTTCTTAGCGCAGAAAATATTTCCAGGGTACTATTTCTCTGGGGGAAAAAAAAGAATTATTGGAGTTTCCAGTCATTATGCCACTGTCTATTTGAGTAAATAAATATCAATGTGACCTGGAGCAAATCACTTAGCTTCTCTGTGCCCCAGTTTCCCAACCAATAAGGATAGAAATGATACCTGCTTCACACAATGACCAAAAATATAGTTTTTAATTTTTTTAATTGAAGTAACATTGGTTTAAAACCAAGGTACACTGCATTATAATTCTACATCTACATCTACAACATTATGATTACCACCAAAAGCATAGCCTTCATCCACCACCACACAATTGGCCCCTTTCATACAACTTACTCTTCCCACCTCTCCTGCCCCCTCAGGTAGCCACCATTTTGTTCTTTTCTTTTGCTTTTATTTTGAAGATTTGTTTTACTTATTTATGTATACAAGAGCTGGGGTGTAGACCAAAGGTGCGGGGGTGAGAGGATTCACCAAAGACAGAGTGGGGAACAGAACAGGCAAATTGACTGAAATACACTGCTGAGGGGAGCAGCAAGGAGACAGGAGAGGTCTGCTGTGCCATGTGGGTCAGCTCCCTGGCCAGGGATCAGGGTATTGAACTCATGCTGCAAAGGCTGCCAATAGCTTGATAGTGCTGAGACTTAACCCCTTATGGCACCAGGGAGGCCCTCTTTTCTTTTTCTTAATTGGAGTAACATTGGTTTACAATAACGTACATGACTTGTCGGTACACACCTCTTCAGATGAATGTTACCATGCCATACCCACCACCAAGGCATTTTTCTCTTACAATCTATATAAATCTACAGTTTGTTTTTATTTGGCCTAGTATTTTTTTTTCTTTTTGTTCGATTGATGCATGAAATCATGCAGTATTTGTCTTTTTCTATTTGACTTATCTCACTAATCATAATATCCTAAAAGCACTAAACTTAACACACTAAATATAACATTTGTTGTTGCAAATTTTTGTTATTTTTTTAAGCAGAGTTGTATTCCATGAGTGTATATACCACCCCTTTTTCATGCACTCACCTATGGATCCTTATGGACATTTAGGTTGTTCTAACCTCCTGCCACAGTGGGCACTGCTGCTATAAATGTGGGGGTGCGTAAATCTGCTTAAATCAGTGTTTGTGTATTCTTAAGGTAAATACCCAGAAGTGGAGTAGCTAGATTGAATGGCATTTCCATTCTTAATTTTTTTGAGCACTGTCCATGTTGTTTACCATATTGGCTACAGCAGTCTCCATCACCACCAACAGCATAAGAGGGTTCCCTTTCTCCACACCCTCACCAACACTTGTGTCTTATCATTCTGAGAACAGCCATTCTTACAGGTGTGAGATTCTATCTCATTGTGGTTTTGATTTGCATTTCCCTGATATGTGTCAAGGAACTTTTTTTTCATGTGCCTGTTGACTATCTGTATGTCCTTTTTGGAGAAGTGTCTATTCAGATACTTTACTCAATTCTAATTGTTTTTTTTGTTCTTGAGTTGTATGAATTCTCTATATATTTTGGATATTAATCCCTTGTCAATTGTGTGAGTTACAACTATCTTTGATAGGCTGCCTTTTCATTTTGATGATTGCTCCTTTCTTTGTACAGAAGCTTTTAAGATTGTTTATTTGTGCTTCTTTTCCCTTCCCATTGGCATCAAATCCTCAAAGTCATGTCTAAGGCCAATATAAATGAACCTATCAGCTATGTTTTCTTCTATGTATTTCATGGTTTTATTCTTACATATGAGTCTTTAACCCATTTTAGCCGAATTCTATGTATGACATAAGACAGTGATTGTCTTATTCTTTTGTATGTGGCTGTCATGTTTGCCCAATACCATTCATTGAAGAGACTTTGCCTCAAAATCAGTTGTTATGACAATTAAATCCATTAAAATATGTAAAGCACAGACCAGTGACTGGTCTTCAGTGTGACATCTCCATTTTTTCCACCATTTGTTGAGATCTATTGTTACCAAAAAAGACACAGTAAATTTATTTAGTTCATTGTTTTCCAAAATTAGAAAAAAAATGCTTACTGTAGAACATTTGTATTGCACCAATTTGGGTGTGGTTTCACAAGGTTAAGAAACAACTTGAACTTGTACAGGATGTACATTTGTTTCCATTTTGGTTAGCTGGTCTTCTGGGAATGTCAGATTTGAGGGTAGTGGTTGGGGGAGAAATATGGTCCCTGGAGTTTATAATTTACCAGGAAAAATGAGGAAGTTTTACATGAAAAGTTGGGAACACTATTTTGGAAGTGAAAATTATTTATTTTATGAATTTAGATGAATAATGCTAAATTATATTCTGGGTGTGTCTACATCTTTGTACTTGGATTTTAAAAAATCTTGCCAAGATTTCTCTCTTCCAGACTTATACAGCCTTAAATTAAGTACATAAGTATGGCTCTGAAATGATTTTGTGTGACCAAAAACAAGATTATTTTATTAAAATGTGGCAATTGGTGCTAGTGAAGTTATCTTGTAGAGTAAGCTATCCTGTATACATCTGTCAAAACCAACAGAACCTCAGAGCACAAAAAGTGGACCTTCATATATCCAGATAACAAAATAATTTAGGAAGTCACTGTAAGTGCCAAAGAGGCACAGAGCTAAACAAAAGCTGGATCAATCCAAGCATCATACAGTGTTAGATACTTGCCCAAAATATAAAACAAGTTTCCATAACTCCATATTGAGAGAAGAGAATAATTCAATACATAAACACATGGGGGATAAGAGAAATTCACCCCTCCAAATGTATGTAACTACTCTACCCTTAAGAGGAGGAATATAACTCCCCATTTCTTAGGTGTCAGCTGTGCACAGGAATGGGTAGGACAGAAAGGGGGAGAAAGGGCAGGAGCTTCACAGGGGAGAATCGTAAGCCCCACCTCTTACCAGGTGATTAAGTTAGGGAGGACAGACCCAGTTCACCACAAAGGTCCTTAAATGTCATGATGAGGACGTCACCACTTCTGTCTTTACCCAAAACCCACATAATTACTGTCTAATTCTGAAAAAGAACATCAGCCTAATTCCAAGAGAGGGGAATCCTACAAAAGACCTGACCTGGGGCCTCCCCTGGTGGCACAGTGATAGAGCGCTGGGCTATGAAGTTGTCCGCAGCCTCTGCAGCGCTGGTTCGATCCGGCTGGCCAGCGAGGGTCCCATATGGTGCAGCAGACCTCTCCTGTCTCACCCACTGCTCCCTCAGCAGTGTATTTCATCAGTCTGCCTGTTCTGTTCCTGCTCTGTCTCTGGTGAATCCTCTCACCCTCCCGCGAATCTGACCTGTACCCCGGTTCTTGTATAAATAAATAAATAAAATCTAAAAAAAAAAAGACCTGACCTGTACGCCAGCCTGCCAACCCCACTAGGAACAAAGCAAGTCTGAGAAAGCACCACAGCCCGCAGGAATCCCGGGAGCACGCGGTGTTCTAGCTGAAATCCTGAAACAGAAAAGGCACTACGTGGAAACTAAGGACATCTGAATAAAATGTGAAATTTTTTAATGAATTCAGACCGATGTATTATGCCAACGTAAGTAACACTCATGAAAGTAAGAGGGAAAACATTCATGCAGGGTAGACGGGAACTCTCTGTACCAGCTTCTCAATTTCTCTGTAAATCTAAAATTGCTTTTGAAACAACAGGAAGTTTATTTTTCACAAGTGATCATGGGTACCAGAAACTGTGATAGGGTGCAGTGCCCCTGAGGTCTGGGGCTGGCATGGTTCAACTGCATGGCAGGGCACAAAGGGCAACAGCTGCAGCAGCTTTGGGGTGACTGGTCCTGTCTAGGGGTCACATCCACCCTGCAGGAAGGGAAGGGCGTGGCTCTGATATGGTGGTGTCTGCAGCACTGCAGCTGACTCAGTGAGCCAGCTACATTTCTTTTTATTATTTCCACTTTTTTGAGATGCAACTGACATACGCATTGTTACTAAGGTATTTAAAGAGCATGTCCTGGTGACTTGCTGGACGGATCCATCAAGAGCGTGTCTGACACAGGGCGCTGGTGCAGGGGCTCAGAGGCACCTCTCTTAACTAAAGGAGGTTGGGTATGTCCATATGACTGCTTATCAAGCAGACTCCCCAGTTGCTGCACCACTGGTGCTGTCTCAGCCTGGTTGTTTTCCCACCAGGACGCCTCTGAGTCAGCGCTGGAGGAGGGGTATGGAAAGCAAATGAGAAATGACCTGAAGAAACGACTAAAACCTTGGCGCCCACGACAGCAAGGCCAGCGTGAAGGATCCGCTGTGAAGCTAGTGGAGCTTAGCTTAAGGGACGCCTCACTGGCATGAGCCCTCTAAAAGTGTGTGTACTTAAATATCTGTACGTTCTTCACTTTCATGTTTGTTTTCTAAAAGAAAGTCTGTTAAGTGGTAGGAGTTCCAGGCCGATGACACCCAGGGAGCCATCTGCAAGTCATATCATGAAAACAAGGCCTATCAAAGATATTCTGAAATCTAGAAATAAAGTCTTAAATTAATCAAATAAATTCAACACTTACACCAGCCTCATCTGTGGCAGAATGGATAACTAGCAAATGAAGTCATAGCCTACCTGCTACTCCCCGACACATTCCCCTGAGTGCACCAAGGAGCACTGATGAAAACAAATGGAAGGAGCAGACCAGACGGGGCCTTTTTATAGGCTAACTATCTGCCGTTACGCATTAACAATCCCTTGATAATTTCATTTTACACGTGATATGTGGGTGTTATTAACTCACCATGCCTGAGAATTCTCACTGATTTCTGTTAACCTGAATCTGCAATGTAGGTTAGAATATCACAGTCCTATTGAGTCCTTCAGTGGCTTAAAGCTGTTCTCAGAGAATGTTTCCCTTGTGTTGTAGGACAATGGGAACTTATTACCCTAATCCACTCCCGAGCACATCATCCTGTCTTACTGAAAAATCAGAGAATGAGGGGAGGCCGCTTTCAAAGGACCATCCCCGTCCTTCAGGCCATTTCATTGGGTGTGTCAGACACTAAGCTGTGCAGATGCTGGGGTCCAGAACACCCCTGAGCTGACATGGCTCACCAGCGGGGGACGGGAGGAGGGACACCATGGTCGGCTAGCCCACATGGTGACAGAACACTGCAGGAACACAGTGGGACAGACGGCACACGCAAGCGGAACATTACCTGGCTGGAGCTGGTGACCCCTGAGAACAGGAAAATGTTTACTATTGTCATCTATTATGAAGTTTGCTGTCAGGGAGCATCAGGGTTATGAAGAACTGAGGCTGGGAAGTCAAACAGCCAGGATTGCGGATAAACTTCACAAAAAATGAGAAGGAATGGGACTTATCTTGCAAATGGTAAGTAGCTGAGCAATTTGAAAGGTGTAGTTGGTGGTGCCAGCATTTTAATTAGATCATTCTGAAGGCTGTGTATCACAGGGATTGTGAGTCAAAGATTAGAGGCAGGAAGGTAAACGACGAGACTGTTGGATCTGATGAGGCTTTGGTCATGGGATTGGTGGAAAGAGAAAGGACGCAACAAATATGAGAAGATAAATCAATCGGCTGAATGCAGCAGGTAAAAAGAGGGACTGTCGGGGGAGAATTCCCAGACTTTCGGCTCCAACACTGATTCCAAGATTACTGCCAGCAAAGAATACTGAAGGGGAAACTAGTTGAAAAAGGAAGGTTCATTGCAGTCCCAAATAAATTAGACACTTTTTTTTTCTATTTCTGTGAAGAAAAGAATTCATGGGATTTCCCTAGGAACTGCATCGAGTCTGCATATTGCTTTAGACTACAAGTACAAAATAGTGGTTTCCAGAATGGAAGGGGGTAAGCAGTAAATTGGGTAAAGGGACCAAGTATATGGTGGTGGTGGAAACTAGAATTCTGGATATAATGCAGTACAGATGTTGGCTTATAAATTTGTCCACATGAAACCTGTATAATGTTACAAGCCAACGATATTTCGATAAAAATGAATAAACAGGGTGGGAGGTTGTGGGGTCAACATTGGATTTTTTTTGTTTGTTTGTTTGAAGTGCTTTTGGCTCATTCATGTGAAAATGTTGTGAGCAGCAAGCTGAGGTTCTAGGTAGTGATGTGGCTATATGTCCTCTCTGATTAACCCGACCAGACCAGACGGGTGTTCCCTGCACAGAGAGTCTCCACCACACTCATGAGGGTGTCCGGGCCAGCCGGGCAGATCAACGCGGTACCCGGGGGAGGAAGCAGGGGCTTGGTATAGGACAGGGGTACACGAGGAGTGGAGACAAAGCCAGGATCATCGCCAGTCTCATTTATTCAGGAATGTGTACAATGTTATATAGGGTTCAGAGGAGGAGGTCTCTCGTTATCTCTAGCAAGGAGAGACCACCAATACAAACAAGCCACAGTAGCAAGCAGGGGGAAAGGTTCAATCGTCACAATAGGAAACTTGAAACCTTCACTCGAGCTAACATTCAGTACCTGCTTCAGGCAAGAACCCGGATGTTCAGGTCTGGGCCCCAGGTCTGGGCCCCGACATGAGGGAAGTGAGCACAGCTCCTATGACAGGACTCTAACCCTGTCCCCCGACTTACTCCCGGTGCCTCTACTGTACATGCCCATGTTGGCGGCTGCCTTGACAGAAGCAAGTCTCACGTGTGTGTACTCTTACCCAAAAGGCCCAATGGATGTTTTACACACAGAAGATGTAGGAGGCACATAACCCTGCTCATATTTTTTGAATGAATGAATAAAAATAAATTGAGTTGATGTTAATTACAAATAATAAATATGCAAGTTATACAGGCTTTGCTAATTACATTTCCACTTGAAAACACAGACTGCTTTACATGAGCATTTGACTCTTTTACTAAAGATTAACACATCCCAGCTACCTTAATAACCACTGCCGTTTTCCCTAATGTCATGTTAGCAGAGTCAGAAGGCCCACGAGTGAGGGAGAGAGGGGCGCCAGCACCCACACTGCTGGGGCGTCTGCCCTTCCCAGGTGTGCGTAGATCCCTGGCTCTTGGCACCGTCACTGGCATATGGACTTGTTAGCGCAATGATGCTATCCCAGCAGCGAATTCTCTGGAGACCATTCTCTTGGGAACTATAAAGTGATAAGGTCTGATATGAAGAGCCATATAAAAATTTTAAAGTACTTTTTTTGTAAGGTACTTTGTTCATGTATGTTATTTCCTAAATACCTGGAGTGGAGAGTATACAGAGTAAATTTGTGTAAATTTATGGGGACATTTTAATCATTGCTATGAAATAATAGAACAATTTTGTTTAAAGGAATGCTGAAGTTCCTAGGGAAAAGCTAACTCGCTCTTGTAGGTTGGACTTTACAGACCACCCCTTAAAGAGAAATAAACAAACAGGATTGGGATTTAATTTGAGGATCTAGCTTAACTGATCCCAGATGTGGGCAAACTCATTGGAGCCAAGAGCATGACGCCATGTCAGTGACCCGCCCCTTCAGCTCGCGGTTTTCTGGCTACTATTAAGTCTTTTGGTTCATTGTTTAATGCCTACTACTGAACCCATGGTTTCAATGAAGCTCAATTTATTTTTAGAAGACAATCGTCTCCATGCGTGCTCCTCTTGCATATACTGATATGCAAGTGTAGGTGACCCATGATACAAGTGTGAAGGCTAGAAGGATGAACGAACAAACGTTAGCCCAAGGCCTGCTCGGAACCCAGGGAAAACGGGCAGACTGTGTTTGTAGCTGACACTGGTAATGCATCTTTCCCTCATACTGCTCCTGCTCAAGCATGGGGATGATGGAGATGGAGGTGAAATACCAACATAGGATTTTACTCCATTTTATACCTACGGCTATTTTTCAAGAAAGAGGGGTAAATGGGCCACACATCTGGCTGGAAAGAGCTCTCCCCCATGTGTTCCTGCACCTCTTCCCCAGCCCAAGGCAGCCTCTGGGCCTCTGGGGTTTCCTTGCTTCCTGCACAAAGGCTTTTACCAACAGGTACTTTCTGCACATTCTCTCAGGACTGGTGCTAGGTCCTGAAGACACCTAAGTAAAAGGCCCTATCTCGAGCTCATAAAGACCCGAGAAACTGCAGAAACGTAAGCTGAGAAATAAATCTAGCTGCCTGGTTACTGTGAGAAAGGTGTGCTGGTTGTGTTTGTGTACAAACGAGGTAAGAGGAAAATGACTTAGAAAGTTCTCTGAGGGGTGACAAATGAGCTGACTTAGAGATTAAAATTTTCCCCCTGGTTTGGGCTACCCCTACAATCACTAGTATACGACTGATCAAACAACATAAACATAAAGCAGATTTTAGTAATTCTCAACTCTTACAATACTGAGTTAGAAACAGAGCCCAAGACATTGTTCTCCTGAAGTTTATGTACTTACACACTGGTTATAGACTTTTCTAGACCAGAACATGGTTCAGCATCAGTTCTGTTGCTACTTTCATTTTTGTATAAATAAAGCGAGATACAGTCTTACAAGTTAAGTAGATGGAAACAGAGAGCATTTTAACAACAATCATACCCTTGGGCCCCTCCAGGCCTTTGGGTCCCATGCCAGTATCACCTAATTATCTGTCATGAAATATAAATCATAACGAGATATCAGCTGATAATTCAGTATATTCTTCAAATTTGCTGAGAGCACAGAATGGGAAGCCACCTGCCTTTTAAAAAAAGGATTCACCAGAGACACTCTATGGGGGTGGGGAGGGGAGCGATTGGGGTCAAAATAAGGGGGTCGCAATTGTATGGGGAATATAAAAATAAAATTTATAATAAAAAAATAAATTAAAAAAAAAAGGATTCAGAATAATGTACTTGCAGTCACGACCTTGCGGGAAACACTTCTGCACAGAAAGGGCTTTCTGAATACACGACCCACCGCCATCAGGATGACTGGATGGCAAACAACCCTTCCCAGTCAGCTGGAGGCTGCAGAGACAGCAGCAGCCACTCCCTGGGAGAGGTCCGTGTTCCAGGGGTGGCAGGACTCCCACTGCCCCAGAGAAGATGTCCTGGCATCTGCAGCAAGGTCCCTGTCTCTGGAGGGAGGAGGGCCAACTGTGCCAGCTGCCCATACAAGCATCTCCATTTATAGCCTCAGGGTCTCTCCCACAGTACAAAACCCGCCTGGTGCTCAGAGAACATCTGTGACAGCCGCATCCCCCGCAGAGAGCTGTGGAAGGAGAAAGTGATGCAGGAATTTTCTATAAGTCTGCATCTGGTCCTGAGGGCTTGTGGCTGTACGTGTGTGTGTTGCACGGATAGATACATAGCAGTGTGTAAGTGGAGTAACAGCTCAGACCCTTCACAGTTTCAGACTCAACAGAGACTGACTCACTGCCTCAAGCCCAGTATTACCAACTGTCCCTGTTCTGAACTACTGAAGGTTTCGGCGCTGCGGGGTAGGGTAAGGACAGGAGAGTCTTTCTTCTGTAAAAGGAGAAGGAATTGTTGTAAAAGTGGAGATGGGAAAGTAACATCGAAAACTCTGCGGCTCTGGGCCTCCCGGTTGGCGCAGCGGTTGAGCGCTGGGTTGCGAAGCTGCCCACAGCCTCTGCAGTGCTGGTTCGATCCCCGGCTGCTCCCCAGCCACTGGAGGAGGGTCCCACATGGCGCGCAGACCTCTCCTGCCACCCGCTGCTCCCCTCAGCAGTGTGCTTCGGTCCTTCTGCCTGCTCTGCTCCCCGCTCTGGCTCTGGTGAATTCTCTCACCCTCCTGCGCTTCTGACTGTACCCAGTGATTGTATAAATAAATGAATACAAATAAATAAATAAATAAAACTTAAAAAAAAAAAAAAAAGAAAGAAAACTCTGCAGCTCTGCAGCAGGTGCCGCCTGTGCCAGGACGCCCTCGGCACGCCGAGGGGCCACTGAGCTGGCACCCATGGGGAAAAGCTGCAGAGGGAAACACTGAGCACGATGCCACTCAGACAAACTGAAACTTACAAAAGTGGGTATTTTATTTTCAGAGTCGCATATGTCTACTAAGAAAATAAGGAAGTGATCAAAATTCAGCACAGTGACTGACCACTCTTTGAGGGAAAAGGACAGTTATGGGTGGCTAAAGCAGGAAGGCTTCCAAGAGATGGGTAACATTTCATGTCTATGCATTTCGTTACTTCTGTAAGCTACACGGACATTATTTTACACCTTTAAGTATGGAATATTTTGTGATCATTTTTAATCAATTATTTTAACTGTTGATGTCACAGCTGAGCAAAGATTGAGAGGAGCACAGTAACACACGTCCGGTGATAGAAGGCAGCCACAGAGAGTATTTTACTCACTTCATTCATCCTACAAATGTCTGCTGAGCACCTGCCTGGGCCACCGTTCTAGGTGCTGGTGCAATTGTTCGTGAAGCCAGTGGGATGAAGAGGAGTAGCGACATGGCCATTACAGCCAGCCGGGGCGGGGGGGGGGGCGGTGGCTATGACAAGGGGAATAGAGGTGGTAAGTCACCCAATACCAGTTATAATTGAAATGTGGAACCAACGTGTTTTCTGAGAGTTTAGAGAGAGGTTGCACGAGAAAAAAAGAGTTTAGTACAACTCTAAGGTTTGGATGTACGCGACTAGAAAGATGGAATTCCCGTGACATCAAGACAGGTGAGAGCATGGATGAAGCAGGTTTGACAAGAAAGGAACACCCTCTTCATCAGATGCCAAGTGGCACTGGATGTGGAGGTCTAGAGTTCAAGGGAGAAGAGCTCCAGGACCAGATGTGCAGCTTAGCAAGTCTGTCAACAAAAAGTATCTTATTCTTACTCGAAATTTTCGTTTGTGTTTTTTCTTCATGACAACCCAGTTAACATTACTGAAAGCTTCTCTTCACTCAAAACTACTAATAATAAAAGGTAGCTTTTAATGGTGAAACTAACTTCAGCACAAATACATGTATGTGCATATATATGCATGTGTGTGCACGTGTGTTTAATAAGCTACATTGCTACTATGGTTTTGGTGCCGACTTTCGAACTGTGAACTGAAACTTGAAAATAAAGACAGAGATTAAGTGCACACAGAAGCTGGGCTGGGCCTGACACCAGTACTGGGTTTTGAACAGCAGAGTAAGCCAAGGGTTGATAACAATGTGTAAGAGTTAAACCTGATACTTCTGAATTAGGCAGAGCTAGGAGGAGGAGACTGAAGTCCCCATTCTGCGCTACCACCAAGAAGTTAAAACAAATCGTCTGTGGAGAAAGTTAATAAAAATTTAGAACCCCAGGATTCCCACTAACCAAGTTCAATTACACAAGGAACTAAACAGCACAAGTCAAGAGATCACCCTATGAAAAAATTCAGATAACAGAACTGCTGAGTCTTTAAAAGACATGTTTAAAAATCTTCAATGACATGTAAGAAGAAATTTTAAAATAGAAAATAAACATGGCTATCAAAAATTATTAAGAATGGGCCTCCCTGGTGGCGCAGGCAGTTGAGCACAGTGCTGTTAAGCTGTCTGCAGCCTCTGCAGTGCGGGTTCGATCCCAGATGGTGGGGGAGATACCCACAAGGTGCATTAGAGCTCTCCTGTCTCGCCCACTGCTCCCCTCAGCAGTGTATTTCATCAGTCTGCCTGTTCTATTCGCCACTCTGTCTCTGATGAATCCTCTCACCCTCCCGCACATCTGCCCTATACCCCGGTTCTAGTATACATGACGAAATAAATCTTTTAAAAAATATATTAGGAATATTTAACAATTAAACAATTCAAAAGAGGGCCTCTCTAGTGGCGCAAGGGGTTAAGACGCAACCTGTGAAGCTATCCACAGCCACTGCAACATGAGTTCAATCCCCCGCCAGGGAGCAACCCACGTGGTGCAGCTCCTGACTCGCCCACTGCTCCCCTCAGAAGTGTATTTCAGTCAATCTGCTTGTTCTGTTCCCCACTCTGTCTCTGGTGAATCCTCTCACCCCCCACACTTCTGGCCTGTACCCCAGTTCTGGTATGCATAAACAAAATAAATCTTTAAAAATAATAAAATAAACAATTCAAAAGAGTCTGAGAAAAAAGATATGATAGTTTAAAATTTTTATATAAATATATTCAATGAATTGGTTAAAAATAGGTGAAACACTGTCAAAAAAGAGAATTTGTGGATTGGAATAAGATCTGAACAAATTATCGAAAATGAGTGACTGTGAATCAAAACGATGAACACATTAAAAAGGATTTTAGAGAAGTGTAAGATAGCATGAGAGGGCCTCCCCGGTGGCGCAGCGGTTGAGCGCTGGGTTGCGATGCCGGTTTGATCCCAGGCTGCTCCCCAGCCACCGGAGGAGGGTCCCACATGGCGCGCAGACCTCTCCTGCCGCCCGCTGCTCCCCTCAGCAGTGTACTTCGGTCCTTCTGCCTGCTCTGCTCCCAGGTGGCTCTGGTGAATTCTCTCACCCTCCCGCGCTTCTGACTGTACCCAGTGCTTGTATAAATAAATAAAATAAAATAAAAATAAATCTTTAAAAAAAAAAAAGATAGCATGAGAAATTTTAACATATGGCTAATTAAAATAACAGGATAAAAGAACAGAAAGAAAGGAGATGATATAATTCTAATGTGACAACAGAGAACTTTTAAGAATTGATAAAAAGCACGACTCTACATGTACAAAAAGTTACAACATGAAGCAAGAAGGATAGATAAAAATAAATCTGTACCTATACATACTGCAGATAGAATAAAATAAAAAAATTCAAAATGAACTATCCAAACTGACTCAATTTCTTGACATGGACAAATAATAGGAAACAGATTTACTCCCCATTATTGTGAGCAATTGGAAAGAGGAAGAACTATTTTCAGATATTGGACAACCAAGAGTTCAGGATTGTGATCCCTGAATAAAGAGAAATGAACAGAATGGACTTATGATTGTCTCAGATGCCTTTATGAGATCACATTCTAGAACACAGTGGAGAGGAAGGAATCCTAAGTCAAGCACGGACATTTCATTCAATTTCCTTTTCTGAGGTCAGGAATCTGAGGTGAATGGAGTTATGAGTGAGAGTTTCCAAAAGGAGCTATTGACAGAAAAAGATATTTCAGAAGTACTCATAGAGGTCTCCTGATTTTTTTATTGAATAATAAACCACTCCATGGTGAAATTCTGAGAGACTGGGCAAAGATATAGCTGAGAAGTGAAAAACAACCAATTCAAGAGTTTTTGCAGAGCTGGGAGATATTCAAACTCCGGCTCATGAAAGCAGAGATTCACCACTGGACATTGAAAACATTCTGCAGATGGAAGACAGCTCAGCATAAAAAGGGTAACTACCACTAGGCCAGTCTAAGTCTGCTTTACAATTCTTAAAAATAAACCTCAGTAGGTTTTAGCTAATTTGCAAGTAACTTTACCACTAGAAAGCTAATAAGCCAGAACAAAATCCAGACAGTCAACAATGTGACACTCACTAGACAAGAACTATACCATCAGCTTCCCTGGACATTCAGCTCACTGACAGAAAATTATGGGACTTAGGGGCATTTACCATCACATGAATCAATTCCTATAATGAATCTCTTCTTTCATCCACCTATCGAGCCATTTATCTTGCTACCTATCTATCTACCTATCTTCAATCACCTGCTCTCTTACATCTATCTACTTTATCATCTATCATCCATCAATCATCTATCATTTATTATCCGTCCATCCATCCATCCATCATCCATCCACCCTAACGGTTTGAAGAACCCTAACTCATCTACAAAAAGAAAAAAAGATAATAATGATCATAGTTTTCTCATTATAAAATATTCACTACAGATGGAAATCAAACTTTTTTTAAATATTTAAAAAACTTTCATCCAGAGAAAATAGCCTCAAAAATAAAGATAGGGCCTCCCTGGTGGCACAAGGTTAAGACGCAGCCTACAAAGCAATCCGCAACCACTGCAGCATGAGTTCGATTCCCGGCCAGCCAGGGAGCAACCCACATGGCGCGGCAGACCTCTCCTGTCTCGCCCGCTGTCCCTCAGCAGTGTATTTCAGTCGGTCTGCCTGTCCTGCTCCCCACTCTGTCTCTGGTGAATGCTCTCACCCCCCACACCTCTGACCTGTACCCCAGCTCTTGTATGCATAAATAAATAAATCTTTAAAAATAAAATAAAATAAAATAAAGATAAAGAAAACCCCTTCCTGTGGCAAACAAAAACAGAAAGAACATGATATCAACATTACAGAAAATTTTAAAGCAGAAGAAAAATAGCAGATGAAACCTTGGAACTCTATAAAAGTATAAATAGTGTGGGACATGGTAAATATGCAGGAAAACAAAAAAGGGTTTTCCTGTTTTAAATTATAGTTGGCTGATTGATGTAATAATAATAATGATGATGATGATGATGATGATGATGTATTGTAAGACTTAGGGAAAATATAGAATAAAACGCACGACAACAAGATCACCTAACATGACAAAAGGTAGTCGAAATACACGTTTGCAAAAAGTGACATAATTCTGGATGATAGATTGTAATGAGATAAAGACAGAACTTTAAAATCAAAGCAATCATTTAAAAAAATAAAATTAATCAATATTAATCTCAAACATTAAAATTTCAAATAACTTAAAAGAAGAAAGTAAAGTAGTAAAAGAAAAAAGAACAGGTGGGATAAATAGAAAATAAATAGCAAGATGGTAGATTTAAATCCAACCAAACTGATATTCACTTTAAATGTATATACATGTTCTAAATATTCCAAGCAAAATACAAATATTGGAAGACATAATACAAAGGCAATACCCAACAATATACTGTCACTTGAAATCTATTTAAATATACTTAATTATGTAACAGCAAGTTGCTGGAAAATAGAGACTATGCAAACATTAATCCTAAGTAAGGGTTACATTAAGGAGTTTGAATTTTATCCTATAGGTCATGGCTCTAAAGGTATGTATAAAAGATGACCCTTTGGTATGTATAAAGAATGCATTAGAATTTCTATTTTTACTTTCTTTTAAAATGGCGAAGAATTGCGGTTTCAATTACAATAAACCTAGATTTTTGGATCCCTAATCCATGCTGTATGAGGTGACCAAAATGCCCCCTATGGTATCCTGAGGGAAGAATAGGAAAGCTTCCCAAATAAGAAGTTTTTATGTGTGCTTTCTGAGTATTTCCAAATAATGCACTGTTTATGTGCTCAGTTAACTGCACACAAACTCATGAATTATAAACTGCACATACAAATCATGAATTACACTTCTAATTTTATCAATGCTAATTATACTTTTAGCCAAACTGATCTCCACAACATAGACAAGTGGTTTATAAAAAACCAGTTCTCTGAATATAGCACTAATAATGCCACATAGCAGTGAGGGCACAATGGCTTGGCATTTCATCACTTCTGTGATGTCAGAAGTTATGATGATTTAAGAAAATCTGACATGAAGGCAAAACAAATTGAAATTAATACAGTTATTTGAAATATAGATCTACAGCCACTATAATTTGTGGCTCATCTAAATTTAATTTGTCTTGAAATACCAGCTGGTAAGAGCAGCAGAGCACTTAAAAATAGTTTTTGCGCTTTAATTTTTACCCTTTCATTTTCCTATTTGGAAGTACACTTAGCTCATTGATAAACAGGGCTGTGCAATCAGAAAGGTATGGAAATACAGGCATAAGCACTGCAGAGCCATTGAGAAGTTTTCAACAAGACTGTAGGATGCTATATTTTCACTCAGAAAATTGAGAGTGGAATAAAGTCCAGGCAAAAAGTTAATGTTAGAGGAATTGGTAGTAACTCAGACAAGAGATGATTAGAACCTGAAATAACAGTAGTAAGAACAGAGGCAGGAAGACTAGTTTGTGAGCAATCCAGGCCACAGAATAAAGAACTGTGCTGACTGACGGACACTAGGCTGGGCAGTGCTGGCCCCTGGTGGCACAGGGAGGCCCGCCGGCCCCCAGGGGTGTGGAAAGAGACGTGTTTTAGGGAGTTGGGGAAAGCTCTCAAACTCCTTCATAGGCAGCTTAGAGCACTTTATACGTTGCTAATGCTCTTCTTCATACGGAGTTACTGTAATTACACACATACTATAAAACTCAAGGGATAATTATATAGCAGTGTATCTGTGACTGTCAAATCAATGTCGTCTAATCTACACGTACTATGTAGAGAATCTCTGTTCATCAGCTCGGTACTGAAATGCCAGAGATGCCTCCCGCCCGGGTTCCCATCATGCATGACAACGGGCGTGCCAGCTGCACTGCCGCCCCCTGTGCATTCACAGCAGGTGGCCGCCCACCATTCCACTTGAAAACTGTCATATCGTAAGGAACAGATATGAAAAAAGGCTACTTTAACCAGAGGAACTGTAGTCTTAAAAATTTCTGGACAATATCTTCACCGTTTTCTGTATTCTGCAGTGCTGCCACGTTGCGTTTTGGACATTTTTGCCTGCCTTTTCTCACAGCCTCTCTCCGAGAGTGGAAAAAGCTAGAGTTATTAATGATACAATAAGTGAGTCTGAAAAGTAAAATGAACTCTAAGCCAAAAGAAGTGAAAAATTACAATATGGCTGCCAGTGAAAATCACAGACTAAAAATATATTAACTGCACGGCTGAATGAGAAAAACAGAGAGAAGGGGATCGAGTGAGAGCAAAACGGGGCAGCGGGAAGAGAGGCGGCACGCGCCGCCAAGCGTAAACACAGGCTCCTCGTCCTCCCGGGCTCTGGCAGTGACCTTGGCGAAGTTATTGCAACCCTTGTCAGAAATTACGTAACAGACGGTTCTGATAGGGGGAGTAAGTTAATGCATGTGCCTTTACAGCGACATAAGAAAACACAAGATTTTATTATATTTGAACAATACCTGGAGCATATCTACTGGAAACACGCAGAGCATAAACAAGCCGCCTGCAAGCATTTAACAAAGAGAAGAACACTGGGAAAGTTTGTTTCCCCATCTTCCCTTTTTCGCTCCTAATTGCTTTAGAATTCCTGACACTATTAATTAGGCAAAAATAAAATGCAAAAGGAATTCCAACTGGCATTTGGCAATATAAATACTGTGTGTACAGGGATGATGTTTTGTTAACATTCTGCAATCCCTGTTTTCAATTTCCTCCGTTCTTTTATATAATACAGTTTCAGTTATGACTCCGGATGCAGGATAAATTAGGCAAAGTTTAAAGCCCTGTCTTCCTAATTACTCTTCTTGTAAAATACCCTAAAAGTCCACCTAATTGGTTCCTTCAGCAGTTTAAGTAGAAGGGCACTAACACATTTACATGTGATGAAATGTTTGACATGAGACTCAGAAACATCACAATTATGGGATACCTGTCTGTTCCGTCTGAGATTACCCACCCTCTGACCTACGGGGACATTTAGACTCCAGTTTTCCCTGATTCAGAATCCTAATGACCCAAAAGGAGAGACTGCAACTTTCAGACTAGTCCTGATTTTCAGTCTTCCTTAAACTTTATGACAGAATGACATATTCTGTCACAGTTTAATATTCCCTTATTCACAGTTTATTATCTATGTATTAAAGTCAACTGAAATGCTAGCTTAAAAAGAGTGACAAACGCATAAACAACATGTGATAGGTGGATAGGTGACTGACAGACAGACAGACAGACAGGTGGATATAGGCAGGCAGATGTGAGAGAGAGAGCATACTATTCAGCCTGAAAAGGAGGGCAGTGTTAACATCTGGTCACAACGAGGATGTGCCATGAAGACACAACATAGCAGCACGGGACATGCCGACTGACACGGGCCAATCACAGCCCGTGAGCTGTTTCCACATAGGTGAGCTGTTTCCACATAGGTGAGGTACCCAAAGGAGGGTCAAATTCACAGAAGCATAGAGAAGAATGAAGGCTGCCAGGGGCTGGGGCGGAAGAGAGGGGACTCAGCCTTCAGTGGGTACAGACACCACGTCCTGGACACAGACGTGCTGAGGGCTGCGCACCAGGGAAATGGACTTCACGACGCTGCACCGTGCACTGACATGGTCAACATGGCCAGCTGGCTGCTATGTGAATTTTACCATATTTAAACACAGTTTTTAAAAAGATTTACGTCTTCTTGACTTTACTTGCCATTCATTTAACAGGACCGTTTTCTTTTAAGAGATTCAAACAAGGCAGAACTCGATAGGGTCATACAAATTCCTCCTCAGTTTATACTCAACTTCTCCCCCTGCTGAGGTCACAGGTTCTGTTGTCTACGGGACCGATATTCTTCGATCTATAAAACATTCACATGTGTGGGTTTCTTAACTAATGGTGGCATTTCCTATCCATAGTTCTCTGACTTCCTTTTTTCAGTTAATACGTCTTAGAGATGCTTCCAGCTCACAGCATTCCTCTGTATGACAGTGATGTCATTTGTTTAATCATTTCTCTATTGATGAGATGCTGAAGTAGTTTCTTCTTTTTTTTTCAAAGGTCTTACCATGATCAAGAGCCATATAATGTTGAAACCCTTGCATGGAAGTGTTCCCAGACCGACCATAGTCCCTAGTATGTATGTCCAAGTTAAATCACCTCGTAGATTTAGGTCCTTGAGGTGACGGCCTTCACTTCTATTCTTGGCATGTTAGACAGTAAAGGAGATGGATGTGCAGGTATGCATGCCAAGTGTACAAATGAATGGTTATAACACATCAGAGCACAATTACTAAGAAACTAGAGATGCGGTATCCAGAGGAATTGCTTTGCCAGTGACAAAACTATTTTGCTAAAATTACTGTTTCCCTAAACAAAATACTTAATGCAAATCCAGGGCTTGCTGCAGTAAAATAAGGAACTTGAATAGCTTCTTTCCTTCCCCTAATTCCTTCCCTCCCAGCCACAGAGGGTATTTCAAAACACTTTGTTCATCTTTCTAACACTTCATTTTTTTTTCCTAAAGGGAATATAATATGGAAGCAGGCTGTGCTCTGGGCCACTGAAGCTGAGATAAAACTAAAATCACTCTAGGGCCTCCCTGGTGGCGCAAGGGGTTAAGCACCGCACTGTGAAGCAATCTACAGCCTCTGTAGCACAAGTTCAATCTCCAGGCAGCCAGGGAGAAACCCACATGGTGAGGTAGACTGCTCCCCTCAGCAGTGTATTTCCGTCAGTCTGCCTGTTCAGCCTGTCTCTGGTGGTCCTCTCACCCCCCACATCTCTGGCCTGTACCCCAAGTCTTGTATGCATAAAAAAACCCTAAAATCACTCTAAAGAAGACAGTCCATAAAGACTATTGATCCACTATAAAGGCACTTGAGCCTTCAACCCAAGGCAATATAAAAGTTTAAGGTTATTACTACATTAATATAAAAACTACAGTTCTTTGTATGCTTACCCGGGGCTTACTAAGAACATGATCTATCTATGAGAGAGAATTGATACCAACACCCCTACTACAGATACCAGCACCTCTACTTTGCGGCAGTGGACACTGTCATTTCAAGTGGTCAGCGACCTCCCAGGTCTTGTGGTTTGGAAGCAGTGCTTATGCCTAAGTCTGTGTGACTGAATCCCACCACACTCCAAGCACATTGCACCAGTGACCACAGCCTCACAACATCTAGGGAATTGTTTTCAAGATTTGACCATGAGATTGGCAGAACCACTGGGTTTCAGTATGCTTACATGCTAGATTCTTTGGAAACAGATGAAAGACAACAAAAAATTACAGCAAATGGAATCTTCTGACCCTCCTTCTCCCTTCTCAAAATTAAAAAAAAAAAAGACAATGCAAGACCAACTATGAAAATCCATCTCTGCAATACTTTATGATGATCAAGCACTGTTTGTGGTGGTTACTGCTGCTATATTCCAAATCCCTGAACAACAACCCACGTTCTACCCGAGACACACTCCCTTCCTGGGAAACATACCTTGTGGAGCAGAGCACTGGCTCCCCTGATGCTCCTGAGGAAACGCAGGTGAGGAGTCCCAGTTGGCTGCTGAGGGGCTTCTCTTTGGGTGCACAGCGGCGCAGGGGAAGTGAGCCCTGTAACACACAAAAACTTCTACCTGAGCAACGGTAACCCTATTTGTAGTTTCACAACATAAAATAAGATGTGACGGCAAGACATTTTTATCTAAGTGTTTTACTTTTCTCAGCTCAACTAGGACAATGCATGTTCCCAGCAAGGGAGTATGTGGCTCTCCTATAAACTACACCCGCAATATGGGGAAGAATCAGCAACTGAAAAGGTAAGTAAATAAACAAACAAATATTTTCATCAACACCAAAAAAAAAAATAAACAGCCAGAGAAATTCCTCAAATCTCTCATTTAAAATTGTGTTTCTTACCCATAGGAAACTCACCTTATAGTTATAGGCATATCATTCAAAAAAGTAAAAAAAAATAAATAAAAATACAAGTCATAGAGGCGAGAAATTACAAAACCAAGCAACCTGAAGTGACTGGATATAAAACAAAATCAGATAATATGATCATACTATTTTATCATTTTATGGCTCATTAGTTGCTATTCATGATAGACCTGAGATAGTAAGAAAATGTCTACCAGATACCCTTTTCTCTGAAAAGGCTAAAGAAATGTGCAGACATATTTTTCAAATGAGTCTTATAAATAAAATTTTAAATTTTAGCAAAGATAGACTATCTGGAAGAATCATGTCCACGGAACCTTCCACACACACCTAAAACACAAGGGGTCCACCCTTACTTGTGTGGAACATTTTTTCAATGGATCACTTAATCTTTTCTTGAGACTCTGGAAGACAATGACTCTTGCATTTTAACATCTAAAGAAATCACCAGCTTTTCTCTTTCATAAATTCATGACTAGAATCAAAAACATCCACCCCTCTCTGCCTCTCCCCCGAGCCTGTTAACCAAGTTGTTCTGCGTCCAGAGAGCTTATGAAAGGTTTTTTTCCCCCTACATATGTTACATTGGCTGCCACCTAATCTCCCAAACCTCTGAAATAAATAATAAAGAACTGAAATAAATATGATAAGGCATTCCAAGATAGAAATTATAAAACAAAAATTCTTGACATTCAAGGATAGTCTGTTCGTCGTCAGTCACTACTCAGAGGAGGTGAGAGAATTTTCCATCGCAGCTTTATCTTCAGCTCCAGCAAAGTCTGATCTGAGCAGCAATGGGTTGGATGTAGAATTGTAACTTTATTAAGATTAGAAAGAAAGTACCTCCTTAGAACTACAGAATGCTAGTGAGGGTTAGTTTCCAGCACAAGTGTTCTTTCTATCATGTGACTTTAACCCCAGAGCCAGGAGAACAAACGGGAAACATAGCAGGACAAGGGGAAGGATCAGGTCTTCAGCCTCGGTCCTTACTGGGCAAGAGGTCCCTGGAGTGGGGATTAAGTCAGAACAAAACCTGTAACACCCACACTCGATAATCCCGACATTCATCTTAGCAACAAACTATCTTCCTAGAAATTGTCCTGTTGACCACAGATGAAGCCATCCAAGTGGTTCTTCCTTATAAGAGGTTCGAGTTGAATCTCCACGCTCAAACCGGGGCTCTGGAATCTTCCTTGACTGTTGCTCATTTGCATCCCTTCAACCAACAAAACAACAAGCCTGTAGCCACCGTCACAGTATCAGTACGAGACTGTCATCTGCTGCTGAGGTTTCCGAGGCCGCAGGGCAGATGGCCCCCCACGCCGCTGCACTGACCCCACCTCCAGGACAGAAGCAATGCTCCCACTCATAGTCACTGCTTTTTGCAGGTAAGTGACTGCTAAAATGCAAACACACCTGCTTAAAGCTCTCCCATACACAGGGTCCAGCTGGCCCAGGATGAACCCCAAATTCTGTCACATAAACTACGAGACTCCTCAGTTAAATCCCTTCACACCTTTTTGTGCCAGGAAGGTTTATTTGGGATCTATATCCATGAAAGGGCAAAGAATTAAGACGGGGCAGAGGAAAACGGTGAACTTGATGTGGCTCTCACACAGGGCTTGGTCAGCCTGGAGGCACATGTGGAGCTAATCTTGCCCATTAGAGCCAACCCTCCTGGACATGCCTATCTGTCTCCGCAGCCAGCTGCCCGGGACAGGCGTGGACGCGAGGGCGCAGCTCCGAGCTGCAGAGGCGGGGCGGGAGCAGACCTGTGCGCCTGTGCTCACACATGCCCACGCTGAGCGTCAGGCTCCCTGGAGGAGAATGTGGGTGGTGGGGGCCCTGATCTACCACAGTCCCATCTCTCACGAGACTCAGGTGGAGTCCTCCATATATATTTGGGAAGCAGTTTCATCTGGATTTCTGGGGGCCTCCCTTCCAGAGGGAAAAGTTAGAAGAAAGTTTAGGGGAATGTGTGACAGTCTTGGCTTCTATAGGGACTCAGGCCCAACAGCAGTCATCATCTCTCTTCCCCGCAGTGTATTCTAGATGTCCTTCCCACTTAGCTTCTACCTCTTCTGGCCCTGGCGGTTTGCCTGGTGCCATAACCAAGTCCGCATGCTGGTGCACCCTGGTTTCCTGGCCACTGTGCATTCCTCAGGTGAGTGGCCGTGACCCTCCGTTCGCAATAGCACTGGAGACAGGCAGTGCCCCCAGGCCCCGGCAGTCATCACTGGAGTTTCCCATACTCCTCCAGGTCTCACTGAGCAGCACAGGCCCACTTCCTCCTCACTATTAGAGTCAGCTACCCCTGCCAAGATGCTGACACGCATGTTATCCTGGTCCTGGAATGCAAGGAGTCCAAAGTGTGTAGCAGAAGATGCAGTGACATCTTTACTATGTCCCCAGCTAAACGCATGCCCTTCTGGAAGAGTAGGCCCTCTAAGCTCTAACCATTGGAGTCCAGAGTTGTAAGAACATGAATCACAAAATCCCCCAGGGGGTTATGGGAAGTGATGGTACATGGGGTCATTTTCCTTCCCTAATGGGGGTGCAGTGCCATAGAAGGTCTTTGATTTGATGCATATGCCTTGGAAAATGCATGCCATGCCTGCAGCATCAGGCCCCAACAGGCAGTTCCAACATTCTGCTCTGGCTACCAGGCTCCAGGTAGTACAATACCTGATGTAACCAGGTGATCCCATGGCCATGGGTTCATTCTCACATCCCCTATCTTGACAGAAAGTACACCCCCTTTTCTGAAGCATTGTGATGGGGGATCTCACAGCAGTGGGCCAAACACTTAAACATCTAGATGTGGTACTGGCTAAGGTCCTGTGGACTGAAAGGCAAACCCACGCCTAGAATATGTGCACACTCTTGTTAGAGTGAACCACCAGCCCTTCCAGGATGGAAAGGGCCAATAATATAATCAGCATATCAACAAGGGGTGGATTTACCTCCTTGAGAAATGACACCAAGGGGAGTTCGGCACTTGTCTTGCCGCTGGCAGACTAGACACATCCAGCAAGGCAGCAGCTAGGTGAGCCTTGTTAAGTGGGAGTGTATGACACTGGGCTCGTGTTTGACCTCCATCTCTGCCCCTGGTTCTTAGCTGCTAATCGTGTCAGCACTGAGAAGACACCCACAGAGACTGGCTGATGTCAAACTGGCTGAGCCCTATTGTCCACTTGGTCACTGTGTGCCTCCTCTGTATCGATGCCCTCTGGTGGGCATGGAATAACGATATGAAGATCTTTCTGTGTGTGCCCATCTGTGTTTATTCACATGCTTCTACCCCAGACACCTTGTCGCCAGTCTTCCGTTCTTTTTCCTTCCAACCTCCTGCGAGGTCATTTGTCTCTTTTCATAATTCATATCTACTCTAAGCAGGTGCACAGCCCCAAACTCTGCCTGTTGGAAAATGCGAGATCACTACTATTTTCTAGTGCTACCCCGAGTGAGGCTGCTCAGGGTGCATTTTGCGTCAGTGCATTTTTGATGGGTTCATTCATTAAATTTTAATAGAAACATCTACTCGGTATCAATTACTTTTCTAGGGCTCGGGAATTGAAGAAGAGTAAGACACCATCTTTGCTTATGAGTTCACAGTCTAATGAAAGATAGGGAAGAAAAATACAACTTGTTAAGTAACACAAGCAGCATTAATAGCATGTTGTCAAGGAAACAGATATAAGTGTTAGATGCTTCAAAGATGGACATTACCAAATAAGCAAAAGAATAGCTGCAGACAATACACACAGCTTTGCAGGATTATGGCTGTAAGTAAAAAGAACTCATACACAGCCTGCAAATGCGATTACCAGTCACAGAGACAGAGTTCAGGGCACACTTTGGGGAAGCTGGCAAATTTGTCGCTGGTTAGCACTAAATGTAGCACACCAAGCTCTGAACTGATGTCATTCCTCTTCTTCACACACGTGGCTCCAGGAAGCTCTCCGGCGCCATCATTGTCTGCCAGCACTGGATGGATTGCCACCTTGGGAAGGTGACCGGGGAGAGTGCCAGAGGAGTCAGAGAGAGGATGGGGTGGGCAGAAATAAAGATGAAGTACCAGGAACAAAGTGTTCCTAAATAACTTATTACAGCTCAGAGTCCATGTGGTTTCTGGCACAACCCCTCAAAACAAGTCAATTAGACAGAGACAGAGGCAAATGTTCTCAGCATTGCAGAGTGAATGGTCAAAAGCCCAGGAAGGAAAGTATACTTCGACTGAGATTCTGAAATAAAAAATTCCAGCTACTCCAAAAGGAAGTGGGCCAACAGATACTCTGAAAGAAGGTGCTGCTCACCCCCAATTCAAGATTATCAGTCAAAGTCTTTAGGTGGGAATAAGGGAACTCAACCTAGGAGACAACTCCTGTCAACAACAGTCACAGAGTGAACCTTACCCCCAACCAGATACTAAACACAATTCTGAGGAATGTTTCCTGTATGCAAGTGATAAAAAGGAAGAGAGAAAACATTGGTAAATTCCCCAAACACTAACAGAACAGACTTTGAAAGATACAGATCGTTGCTCAGGTCTTTCAAAAGTCCAAATATTCTTAAGAATGCTGGTCATCTAGATCATGGGAAATATATGGAATTATGATATTGCCAGAACTTGCATTTAATCATAAAGTCCCTCAGGCCTCCTGCATGATGCAGCACACTGAAGATGAGTATGAAAATCAAAGGCTACTCTTGGTGGATATGGCTATTGTATTTGAGTAAATGACAACAGACAAGTCTAGATTAATTGCTATGGCTTCCCATGCATCAATGGCGAGGGGTGAGGCTGAGCAACTGGAAACCTTAAATTAAGCTGTTTCTTTTCATAGAATAAGGTTTAGAGATAACCAAAAGGTAACAGTAAATGCCCAATAAATAAAAATTAAATCAATGGCGATAAATCTTTCAAGAATAAATAAGCTTCAGTATTTAAAAGTAAACAATTGTGAAAAATCAAGTCAAATTCTCATTTGCAACTAAGGAAACTAAAGTGTATGAGAGTTAGAAACTAAAGTGTAAGAGAGTTGAAATTGTTCAAGATCATATAAGAAATCAGCACAAGGCAGAGCTGCTAAGACCTCCTGGATTCTGGCGTTGTCTCAACTCCAGCCACTAGGGCAATGCTCTGTGTGGTGCCGTCTCTAGGTATCAAGACAGACCAGCTATGATTCTTTAAAAAGAACATGAAAATCATTATTGCCAATTGTACAAAATGCTCTCCTGTCAGCACGAGCAAGGGGAATCAAGCACACCCCTGCTTTTTTAGCATCCTGTAACAACTGGTGACTGCACTACTAGAACTGGCTCCAATAACAGATCACCTGCCTCATGCCAGGCGCTGCACCGGACGCTTTGCAGTCACTACCTCTAGTTGACCCAACGCCCTAAAAGGGAACTCTTATTTTCCCTTTTGAGGTGAACTGAAGTTCCCAAACTTGATGTTACCTGCTAGAGATGTGATTCTGGGGTAAGGATTAAAACCCCAGTTTGTTTCAATTTTAAAGTTCCTTCAACCTACTAACATTCCTCAAAAGGTGCTTAAATAAATTCCTGCTCGATAATCCATTTAAAAAATCCTAGTTTGAATATACTTGGAAAATACTGTGCTTTGCATCCCTCCCTGGACGATTGAAAATGTCAATGTCAAACTTAAAAATATGGGAAATCCTACAAAAATAGAAATTTACCCAATTCTGTTCAACACAGTATTTGCTGGTGTTCACAGATTAAACTTCCTTCACACGATATACGATGACCTATGGAGACACCAGGAGCCAAGGCAGCAAAAGCACTCTGAGACGCTGAGGGTTCTGTACTGCCAAGGAAACCAACCTGTCTTTGACTGCTTGAGTCTCCACGCAGTCCATGGGTGCTCAGACCTACCTGAACCGGGAGTAGGCTGCAAAATCTGAGCAAGTCCCAGCAAGCATATCCCCAAAGCCCACTAGAGGTGAGGCCACCAAAGACAACAAGCAGGCAGAACACACACACACACAGACAAGGAGAGACGAAGGTCATCTAGAATCTAGACCTGCCAGAGCAGAGGCCCCTGGAGATCATCACTGCTGTCTGTCACATGCTGCCTTGCCCATCCCTTTCCATACCCAAAGCTGCTGGTCTGGCTCTGCGTCACTGTCACATGTTAGGGACAGAGACTGAAGTGAGCAGACAAGCTGTCATTTCCGAGTCTCTGCATGACCAGAAGCTACCGCTAGAGCTTCTTGACAACGAGGCAAATCACCGGGGTTTCAGACTCACTGAATGGGAGGAGACAGGGCAGGTCAGTAAAGCGAGTACTAAGAAGAGCATAATGGCTAACTGGTGACTAGAACAGCAAGGGGCTGTTCCAGGGAGAGCCTGTTTGCTTTGCCCCAGGGCACATTTCTAAGACCTCTTTGCATCCAGGTGAGTCACACACAGAGGCCATGCGTGAAGAGATGCATAGCACATTCGTGGGTAGTCCAGGCCACTAACAGTCTCCCTAGATGCTCATGTTGAAGTCCTGACTCCCGTTCCTCAGAAAGTGACTGTATTAGCAGACAGGGCCCTGGCAGGAGGGAATGAGTTAAATATGAGGTCACGGGGGTGGGGCCTAAAGCAATATGACTGGGTCCTTAATAGAGGAACTCTAGACACACAAAGAGGCCCCAGGGATGCGTGTGCACAGAGGTCGCATAAGGACAAATGGAGAAGGCGTCTATCTGCAAGCAAAAGAGGAAGACCCACAAGAAACTGTGTCTGCTGACACCTTGATCATGGACTTTTCACCTCCAGAACCGTGAGAAAATGAACTCGAGTTGTCTAAGCCACCTAGTCTGTACTCTTTTGTCATGGCAACCCAACCAAACCAAGCCAGCCCAGAAAGCCTCCCGAGGGCAGTCCTCTGGCTAGCTACAGTGGAGTGGACGCCCCGGGATATGGCGGGAAGTCACGTGCTCAAAATGGCAGCCTTACAAGCTGGCAAGAGTTCCCTGGAAGAAAAACCTTCCAATCAGGAACTCCCACACTGTTCAGCTACATGAGTGAAAAATGAAATTTCGTTTTACTCTGAAATATATGGGTTTGTTAGCTAGCATCACTTAAGTAACACTCCCTGCTAGGCTGAGGGTCCTCTCTTCCCTCTTCTTAGTCACTGTTGGCAGGGGGTGGGATGTACTTTTCACCTCTTAACAAGTGCTGTGGGGATATGCTAAGCTTCCATTACACAACGCCTTTCAAAGGAGGGTACCTAGTGCCTCTTAGCTACAATTCTTTTACCTGGTTCTTCTGCAGTGTTTAGTGAGTGAGTGGATGAGGGAGGTTCTTCGTGTGTTCAATCTGGTGAGGTCATTAAAAGAAGGATGGGAGTAAGGGTCAGGTTACCATTGCTTCACAGGAGACCATAAAAATGACTCAGGAGAAAATGTCACATATGTTAATTTTTCACCTTTAGGGCAGGTCAGAATTGATAACCAGATGGCCTGTGTGATTAAAAACAATTACTGTTACTTATACTGAACAATTTCTTATAAACCGTAAGGTCAGAGACTATATACTGAAGTATTTTTTTTTTTCCCCTTCATAAGCAAATTCTCTTCCTTATGTACTTTGTCAGTAAGGCTATCTCTCACATTTACCATGAATGCCTTGAGACAGTAAACTCCAACTAATTCAATAAAGAAGATCTGATCATAGTGATTACATAATTACAAAATCACAAAGTTATAGCTTGAAGACAATGGGAGCACTAAATTTCTAAAGCAAATTAAAAAGAATAGAAGTTTCTGTGTCCTTTGGGTAAGTACCTAGGAGTGGAATTGCTGGATCCTATGGAAGCTCTATGTTTAGTAGGTCAAGAAATCTCCACACAGCTCTCCATAGTGGTTGGACCAATTTGCACTCGCACCAACAGTGCAGGTGTTTACAATAGCTAAGCTTTGGAAACAACCCAAATGCCCAAAAATAGATGACTGGATCAAGAAGATGTGGTACATATACATCATGGAATATTACTCAGCATTCAAAAAAGATAAACACATGCAATTTGCAGCAACATGGATGGCGCTGGAAGGGATCATGCTCAGCGAAATAAGCCAGAAAGAAAAAGAAAAATACTGGATGGTCTCACTCATAGCAGGAATCTAGAAAACCTAAATAAGGGACCAGGAAAAAGAATAACTATAAGAAAGTAAAAATCAAAATCAACAAACAATTATCAACCAGAGACACTCTATGGGGAGTGGAGGGTGGGGAGGGGAGGGATTGGGGTCAAAATAAGGGGGTCGCAATTGTATGGGCAATATAAAAATAAAAAAAATTCATATAAAAAAAAAAAGAAAGGAAAAGAAAGGAAAAAAAAAAAAAAAAGAATAGAAGTTTGTCTCTCCAGAAAGAAAAAAGGAACCTCTTGTACAGATGGGACATAAAATTTGAATGAAATCATTAAATGTGCAGGAGTTCCAGGTATTGGCAATGTTCTATACTTTATATTTTGATATTGGACAAGGTTTCAAGTCTTGGCTTTAAAATGATATGCAGCCAACCATAGCAATGTCAGAAACTCTGGAAAGAACCAGGTTATCTTGCGAACTAGATTGGCAATGCAGACAAGTCTTTCCAGATCAGCAGATGTTAGGACATGGGATGCAAGGAATATGCCTGGAGTGACGCAAATCAAAGCCCTCTGGGTGGTTAGCTGTATGGACAGACAAACCTACGAAAGGAGGAGATAATGGCGCTGCCTCTAAACAGCTGTTTCCAGTGGAAGCTGGAGAAGATGTTGAACGCACAGGGAGGTGAAGGATGACAAGGATTTTAGAGCAAAAATTATAAACGATCCCAGAGAGAAAGCAAAAGCAACATTATCTGACTAAAAAGGTTAGGGATGAATTTGTGGGTCATTGGATCACACCAAATTTCCCCCTTGTCAATTTCCTCTTGGTCTTCCACCCCTCACTACAGAAAACAGGATTTATAACCCGAGCCAGAAAGTGAGAGCTCACAGTTCTGACGCAAATCACAAATGAGGCTATAAGATGATAAAAGTAGCAGTTCCCAAGACAGAGGCTGACAGTGACTGCTGCTGATAGCGTTTGCTTTCAGAAGATGAGTGTAAGGAAATCTTAGTGAGACCCAAGAGGAAATCTAATCGCCTTCGGTTACATCATCCACCTCATTTCTAACCCTGGAACAGTGATATCTGCCCGAACTAGGGAGAGAAGGGAATCATCTCCTGCCAGAGCCAGAGAGAGAAATACCAGCAATATCCCTGGAAAAAGAGAAAAGGGTTTCACAATTATTCGACTTTACCCAACTTCAGTTCCCTCCCTGAGCTCTTGGCTTTTTTTCATTTTGTTCAACATTGCAGACAGGCTGGCACCATTACGTGAAGCCAAGCTAGGGACCGTGGCAAATGCTGTTAGTTCAAGAATGTGAAGTTCACGCCTGGGAAATAAGGCCGGAGGATGTGAGGCAACCTTCAGACCAGCAGCCACGGAAATCTGAGCCAGGGCTGTGCAACGGTCCCACCTGCAGGCTCCCCCGACGTTCAGGCTCAAGCAGCTCACGTCACTTCGGGGCAGGAGTCTCCACCAGTGCTCTGCCCTCCCACCCTCACAGACCCCTGGTTGCCTTCCAAGGCATCTCAACTGCTCTCTCTCCTGGTTTTCTGCTGTCCTCCTCCTGTGCACAGAGCCTCTGTATACAGATTCTGCTGGGGCTCAAGTCCAGAGCAAGTGTCCCCCGACTCCTGCAATGCGCTTCTCACATGGGGTTATTTTCCTATCATCAAACTGCGATTTACATGGATGGTGATGGAAATGATAAAATCCCCACTTATTTTATTTGTTCTATAAATGTTTAGGCCAATATTCTAGAGTGCTGGGAAGAAGTAACCTTTTACCTATACCTCTCAGAACCCACCTTGCCAACCATGGTTCCTAGAACCCTTGTTACATTGGCCCAAAGGAAAGGAAAGTCTTGCTCCCATGAGGATTACACTCTACCAGAAGAAAACAGATGAGCACCAAATAAATGAGAAAGAATGAACAAATAAAGAGTAAAAACTAAGGCAGACCTACAAAAGGCCTGTGAAAAAGTGAATTCAACCAACTCTTCCAACAGACTGAATACAAACACAGGGAGAGACCTCCAGTGACCCATATCTCCGCCTGCCTCTCCAGACATCTTGCCGAGATGTCCAGCTATAGAATTTCTTTCCTTTAGCTACATCCAGATCTGCCCTGGGAGAGTTGCAAGTGATGGATCTTCTTTGTGCTGGGACGGCTTCTGCTAATGAAGTTCTTGAAGGCGAACGTCACTAACACAAATCAAGGCTGGGTCTCTCTGTGTAACCTTGGAGTTGATAACTCTCCAAACGTCCATCTTCATTCAATTATTTTACAATCTAGTCTCTTTCAACCATAAATTTTCCTCTCACTTTATGTGTAACTGGATCACACAGCAACTGACATGATGCCCAGCATGGGAAGGACTTGCAGTGTGAGCTCTCGCCCTCACGCACTCCCATTGGGGAGGCACTCTGCCCAGGCTGCCCTTCACCATCCTGGGGGCCACATCCGGAGTAGCCAGGGCAGACCGTGCCATGTGGACAGAGCATAACTCCATTTCCCCAGGGACTAGGAAAAGGAAACCCCCCATGTGCTAAAATGCTTCCTGATATCGAGATGGGTATTTTAAATGATGAACAGAGAGGCGTCTAATGCAGGATTTCCTGGCAGAACTTTTAGGGGCATATTTTTCAAACTGTATAAACAACATGTGATATTTCTTCCCAGGATGTGTTTTGTGCTCTGTGTCGGAGCATATGATAGCATATGATCTTGAGAGCAGGAGGAATTCACAGGGAAGCTGCCAGAGGTCCGCTGTCTTCCTTAGTGTGTGTGATTCTGCACAGCAGGATGTGAGGGCCATCACTTCCTCAGCATCGGGGTCAGGAATAATAATCCACAATTCCAACTTAAATTTTATGGTCCAAATATAATGAGCTCTGTGCCCCCAACCTGTCTAAATTCCTTTATCTCCATGACTACACATGGCCCTTAGTCCTGTCCACACCACCTAAGCCCCTTTCGGTAGGGTCTTGTTCCTAATGAGAACACCTATCACAAAGGTCCTTTTATAAATAAACAAGTGAAAAGAGCAATCAGTAATTTCTCACGCAGTTATAGATGGATTTGCTGGCCCCATATAAACATATCTTATAATATGAATGACATTCTTTTATTACAAGAATTTCACCCAGTCTACTTTTCATAAAGCAAACAGATACCATGGGTGGGGTGGTTGGGGAGAGGTTCTTTGTGCTGTGCTGACAACCTATCCTCTATCTGTGAGAGGGGATGGCCACTCCCGACAGGACCCAGCAGTGACCACGGACCCTGTAGGCAGAGATGGGGGCTGGAGAGAGCATGGGGCTTTGGCGCTAGAGGCGTCAGATCTATGTTATCATCACACTTGTCAAGTCTGTGCACTGGGCCTCAGTGCCACATCTAGTCATGGACACACGTCATAGGTTAGCTATGAGGTCTAGAGGAGAAAATATTTGTGGCTGTTTACCATGATGCCTGGCGGACGACCACTACTCAATGAAGACTGTAGGTAGTTAGAATGTGTCATGAACAATGTGGCAACTGCAGCTTGGAGATGCTGGGAAAACTAAGTGTGGTCAGGGACTGGTTTTGTTGTCAGGGACTGGAACATTTTGATTTTTAGTCCTGCATTAATTACTATAAATTATTGGGATTCCCATAAGAAAGTAAATGCGGGGCATCCCTGGTGGCACAAGAGGTTAAGCACCGCACTATGAAGCAATCCGCAGCCTCTGCAGCATGAGTTCGATTCCCGGCCGGCCAGGGAGCCACCAATATGGCGCAGCAGACTCTCCTGTCTCGCCTGCTGCTCCCCCCAGCAGTGTATTTCAGTCAGTCTGCCTGCTCTGTTCCCCACTCTGTCTGGTAAATCCTCTCACCCCACCCCCACATCTCTGGCCTAAATAAATCCATAAAAAGGAAGGAAGGAAGGAAGGAAGGAAGGAAGGAAGGAAGGAAGGAAGGAAGGAAGGAAGGAAGGAAGGAAGGAAGGAAGGAAGGAAGGAAGGAAGGAAGGAAGGAAGGAAGGAAGGAAGGAAGGAAGGAAGGAAGGAAGGAAGGAAGGAAGGAAGGAAGGAAGGAAGGAAGGAAGGAAGGAAGGAAGGAAGGAAGGAAGGAAGGAAGGAAGGAAGGCAGAAGGGAAGGAAGGAGGGAGGGAAAGAGGGAGGGAAAGAGGGAGGGAAGGAAGGAAAAATAAATGCAACTTCATGGTTGAAAACTTCAGTTCCAACTCACCTTTTTGCACTGAAAAAAACTATTTTATAATATGGCTTTTTCTGATATGAAAGGTTCTCGGGAATGCAACTAAGAGTTTGCAGCTTAAGATTAAGCACATAGGGTCTCCCCTGGCGGTGCAGGCAGTTGAGCACCACGCTATAAAGCTGTCCGGCGCAGCCTCTGCAGCACAGGTTTGATCTCATTGGCTGGCGAGATACCCACACGGCGTGGCAGACCTCTCCTGTCTCACCCGCTGCTCCCCTCAGCAGTGTCTTTGGCCCCTCTGCCTGCTCTGCTCCCTGCTCTGTCTCTGGCTAATCCTCTCACCCTTCCGCACATCTGGCCTGTACCCCAGTTCTTGTACAATAAATCTCTAAAAAAAAAATGAAGAAAAAAGGTAATAAAATTAAAAAAAAAAAAGATTAAGCACATAGCCTTATATCCAAGGTGCTGATATAGTTGAGGAACAAAACAAAAGGATACTGAAGATTAAAGATTTCAGAGAAAAGCATTTAGTACTAGATGGACAACTCAAGCCAGAAATTACATCCACCAATGCTTTCAACACTCTTGAAAATTTCCCCCACAAAAGATCGGGGCCAATTGGTGTGATATTACACATAGATCAACACATTAACTCTCAAAGTTTTAAAAAGCACAATATTTCCCATCCAGTTAGAATTCCTCTGATCAGGAAGACAAAAAGGAGCAGATCAAAGGCAGATCATGTGAGTGAACCCAGCTGGAAAGTCACTACAATCCATTTCACAGAAACAGTCTAGATGATGATGGTGACATGCATACATGCACGGGCAGATACAGAGAGAGAAAAATTAAGGGGGGGGCAAAAATCACTTTAAATCCTGCTACAGAGCAGCAACCTTATCCTCTTCAGTTTCCAAGTCATAGGTCAATATCCCTGGCCCTGACTAGCTAAATGAAACTCCAACTGATGTCATGAATGTACACATCGAGCTGGTACTTGGTCCGAGCACTTGGCAGTAAGCTTGAACGACTTCTTCTTAGGAAAAAGTTCCTGGAACATCTTCTCTAAGCAGGTCTCTCTGGTTAAGGTCCATCATGTCCCCCATTTGTTTGTTTCACGTCTGCTTGCTGTCTGCCACACAGCTCCGTGAGCACTGGTGCCATTTGTGTTTGGTTCACCTCCAAACACCAAGGATGTACTTTAGCACCCTACTCATGGCAGGCACTCAAGCTGCCTGAGTGGGTGAAAGGAATAGGGATCCCAGTTACACAAAGATAAACCCCACAGTTCAACCAGCATCCGCTCCACAAACCGGTGTCTCACCCACGGCTGGGTGAAAGGGGAGCAGCAAGTCTAGAAGTGCAGTTGTTGGAGTCCATCCTGTCCTGGTGTTTGTGTTCCACCATTTTTTTCTTCTTTTTTGCTCCTCACTGTTTCTTTTATCTTCTCTTGTTAATACAGAATTTTTAAAAATGGAATGATAGTGCCTTATACAATAATTTTTGTAAGATGCATTACAAAATGACTTCCAAAAAGCATTTCCTCACTAGCTACGGGGAGGAGACATCGAAGTCATGAATGAGAGGATAGACTGGCATCTTTGCCTACCTGCCCGGCTCATGAATAATGCGTTCTCCAGTGAGCCCATGAGATGTGGGGTTGAAGTATTTACTGAAACAAGTATTGGTTGAATCTTAATCACAGTGAAAGCTCTTTCATCAGAGTAAAACAGGCCTTTATTGGAATTCATATTTCAAGGCAGAATAGATGTTTGTGCCTTTTTAATTCCTAACATGATAAAATATTCACTAAGTAAACTAACTTCAGCTGTTTGTATCCAATTACTGAAATTGAGCAAAAAGAAATACAGCTTGTGAGGAAACAAAATGGACATATATATGAGTCCCAAATCCAAAAACGTATGCCACAATAACTTCTTGGTGGCTTGCAAAATATCCCCACAGGTCTTTCTTGTGACCAGAGGTTATACAGTCACGGGCAGAGGTGGTCCTTAGGGGTGTGTGTCAAGTTTTAAGAAGTCATCTTAGGTTCAATGAATTACTTCCTAAATATCAACTTCCAAGCCATTTGCCTATGTATTTTGTGAAAATATTGCAATAATAATTGATGAGTAAAATATGAGCAGTTATAGAAAGTTGACTTTTTTCCAAGAATTTTATGTTCCTATAGAGAAGGATCCCCGAGGACATTTTTGGTACTAATCTTACAATGCTATACTGCCTGGGAGTGGGGAAATTGATGCTTGGTGGAT
Organism: Talpa occidentalis; assembly: GCF_014898055.3. Classification (NCBI taxonomy): domain Eukaryota; kingdom Metazoa; phylum Chordata; class Mammalia; order Eulipotyphla; family Talpidae; genus Talpa; species Talpa occidentalis. The sequence continues at coordinate 98,225,329 of NW_023601322.1, forward strand.
TGATGTTTCAGTTTTTCCCCCCTCAATTCAATTTCCTCCAATTCCCTAGGGAAATCAGAGAATCTATTATGTTATTCCTTTCATGAGTGAATACCTTTTTGACATCTTAGATGAGTCATGACAAAGAAGTCTGCAGTTTCCTTTGACTACTTTATCATACCAAGAAGGATTTTATGCAACATAAATAAAACTCAAAACAGAATTTAATTTGAAATAATAAATCATACAGCTATTGGCAGGGTTGACAGCTAAAGCTGACATTTAAGGAGATACTTAGGACTCAGAGTCACACATAGTCTATTGTTCTGTTTAATTTGTTTTACATCATTTTTCTTCCTCTGAAATGGTCTCATTTACTTATTAGTTAATTGTCTTGTCTGTGGTATCCCTCTCTTCGCCCCTAACAATCATGATACTAAGTCCAAGAACATGAAGGTTGCTCTGTTATACACTAGATCCTGGACACCGTTGAGGTTCTCAATGAATCTGCTGAATTAATGAATTCAGTGGAATGAAACAGGCCTTGACTGAGAACATGAAGAAAATATCTTGACTATTAAACTATTTAATTCACTCAGGTCTATATGGGCTTAACAGCCCCCACCCCCAAAAGTATATCCAAGGCCTAACTTCTAGTACGTGGAAATGTCAACCTTTTTTGGAAATTGGGTCCTAGTAGACGTGATGAGGTGAAGAGTCTTGGGCTGAGACCATCCTAGATGTAAGGTGGGGCCTGAATGTGCTGCCTGTTATTCTTGGAAGAGAAAGAAGAGGTAGTTTTGCGATTCAGAGATCATTTGGGGAAAAACGGCTCTAAGAAGTTGGAGCAAAGACTGAAGATAGGCATCACCAGACGAGAAACACCCCAGGAGACCCAGCAGTCCCCAGGAGCCAGGCGTGGACACACCCTATGGCCTGCAGGAGGATGTACCCAGCCACCCTCTGTGCATTTATGGTCTCTGGAACTGGAAGAGAATAAATGTGTGTGGCTTTAAGTTACTAGGTTTGTGGTAATTTGTTGCATGATCCCTAGGAAAGTAAGACAAGAATACACTGAAATCAACATTTAACCTTTTTTGTCTTCTACTGGCAGAAAAGGAAGGAAAGATAAGAGCTTAACTGGCCATTCATCAGTGTGTGATGATATGAGGTGATATAAGAAGCTTTCACTTATAACATTTTTTAATAAACAGTAATGAAAAATCACAAAGCACTGGAAGCAGCGGTTTGATGAGCTAATAACTGAGTGGAGCTGTAGGAGGTAGTTGGGTCAAACTTTTGCTTTCGAATCTGAGGTCCCGGGCTCAGTACGCGACCTCGGACAATCTATTTCACCACTTCTGGAAAATGAGGGTAACCACAGTATTTGCCTCCTACAGTGTGTGTGTGTGTGGAGTAATACAAGTCAAACTCTTCAGCAGGGCCTGAAATTCAGGACATGCTGGTGATTATTCATGAACTTCCTAATGATTGCTTAGAGCTCAGTTATGCTAATAGATCATGGGATTAACAATAGTCAAAGACAGCATAAAGGGAGATACCAATAAATATGTTCCTGATTTTAAAAGCTTTCCAAATTAAAAACACAGCTTTCAAAACCGTGAGGGTTAGGCTCTCATCCCCCTTTCCGCTCTCATTCTCTTGCTAACAAACAGTTCTATCTGGAAAAGAAAGGGGGAAGGGTGAGGCTGCCTCACCTTCTTTCTTCAAGGTTCTCCTTCAGCATCCTAATGTTCTTGCAAAAAGGACCATTTGGGAGCCAGTAAGTGTGGAAACCTCAGCCCCCTTCCTCCTGCAATGTTGATGGCAAAGATTAGGAATATTGCATTTGAGAACCAGAAGTTTCTTTCAAAACCATCAACTCCATTGCTTAAAGATATCCAGGGAGTTTATGAAACTCATTCAAGACTACCTAGTTCTGTGACGACAAACTGATTCCTCTATTAACTCTATGAACATGCATGCTTCCAGACAGGCCTGGCAAATCAAAAGATAAATGAATGACTCACCAGTGATGGGAGCCGTCACCACTGGTATTGCATTAGTTTCACATCTCTTATGTGAGAAAATAAAATGCATGATAATATAGTGGAAGATAAATATACTGACATGCTCAAAAGTATTTAACTTTGATTTCTTTTTATATTGGAGAGATGGATGAGCCCTGATTTCACTGAAAATGGATTACCACCTCACCAGAATCCACACAAATTGCCTAAGTCTAGAGCCCCTTATAAATACGGAATGTATCCTTCCCTATCCCTTTCTTGCTCTACAAGTTTTCTCTCAAGGGTCTATTAGCAGAATACCACATACTTCCATAGTGGTTGGACCAGTTTGCACTCCCACCAACAGTGCAGGAGAGTTCCTTTTTCTCCACAACCTCGCCAACATTTGTTGTTGCTAGTTTTTTTAATATGTGCCATTCTCACTGGTGTGAGATGGTATCTCATGGTAGTTTTGATTTGCATTTCCCTGATTGCAAGTGATGTTGAACATTTTTTCATATGCCTGTTGGCCATTCGCATTTCCTCTTCAGAGAAGTTTCTTTTTAGCTCCTCTGTCCATTTTTTGACTGGACTATTTTCTTTGTTGTTGTTGAGTCTCATCAGCTCTTTGCAGATTTTTGTGATCAGTCCTTTATCATTAGTGTTGTGTGCAAAAATTTTCTCCCAGTTGGTGGGGTTTCTCTTTGTTTTTGTTATTGTCTCTTTTGCTGTGCAGAAGCTCTTTAATTTGATGTAGTCCCAGCTGTTGATCTTTGCCTTCACTATCACTGCTTTGGGTGATGTGTCTGTAAAGATGTCTTTGATATGCGAGAGCTGTGTGGAGATTTCTGGACCTACTAAACATAGAGCTTCCACAGGATCCAGCAATTCCACTCCTAGGTATTTACCCAAAGGACACAGAAACATCAATTCCAAAGAACACCTGCACCCCTATGTTTATAGCAGCACTATTTATAATAGCTAAGCTTTGGAAACAGCCCAAATGCCCAAAAATAGATGACTGGATCAAGAAGATGTGGTACATATATACCATGGAATATTACTCAGCATTCAAAAAAGATAAACACATGCAATTTGCAGCAACATGGATGGCGCTGGAAGGGATCATGCTCAGTGAAATAAGCCAAAAAGAAAAAGAAAAATACCGGATGGTCTCACTCATAGCAGGAATCTAGAAAACTTAAATAAGGGACCAGGAAAATGAATAACTATAAGAAAGTGAAAATCAAAATCAACAAAAACTATGAACCAGAGACACTTTTTGGGGGGTGGGGGGACGGGAGGGGAGGGATTGGGGTCAGAATGGGGGGATTGCAAATGTATGAGGAATATAAAAATAAAATTTATTAATTAAAAAAAAAATACCACATACTTCCAAAAACACCTGACCCCTTTTGATCCCACCTGCAAGACACATGCAGCCATCTCCTCTGCCTTTCAGAGGGAGTCAGCCTGTGTCCCTATTCCAGAAAGTCAGCCAAGGCCAGCCATTTCAACTGCTTTGTTGCCTGCTGTGCAAGTGGGGTGACACAGACCTTAGTTCCCAGGCTCTGCCACCAGCGCGCACTTCCCATAGTTCCTCAGCTGGGGCATTGACCCCTGGCAAGGAGCACTGTGAGGGTTGCAATCTCTTGCAGGAGTGCTGCTACTGACACCCCCCAAAGGACATTGAGGAAAACTAGGCAAACTGACCATAGTAAGCTTAAAACACTCTTCTGCTCTTTCTCACTTCATCTGACCTCTGCCTCACTACGAAAGCACCTTAGACACATCTCCAATTTAATAGCATCCTGTGAACGGAGGCCTTTTATGTCGGGGTCAAGTGCAGTGATTGGGGAAAGCGTTAGGCATCTACATAGAAAACGTCACTAAGATACATGAGCACTAAAGGATTCGCTCCACGTTTTGTACTTAATTTACTCCAGAGGAAGAATGACTTTCATTTGAACCAATACGATCTCAGGTTTCCCAGTACACTGCCAGGGGACACTCCGTGAAGAAGCTTCAGAGTAAGAGAAATACAGACTTAGGAACATTTTCTTTTCACCAAGAGCTACATTAAGTGGCCTGGTATTCCTTCCTTCACACTTCCAGAATGGAAACTCCTTTTTAAAAATGATGTTTTCCTTTTATATTCTGAGGTCTATTTATTTATTCAGTTTATTTATTTATTGAGGGGGAATTTAATTCACTAGCCAAAAGATAATTGTTCTACTCTGACCAAGTAATCAGCGGGTCACAAGCCCAGGCAGGTTTCTCAGAGAGACTTTTCCTTACAGGTTAGAGCCAGAAAGTAACACCTTTATAAGCAGATGTAGCCATAGCTCAGCTATTGTTAACAGCACTGCAGTGAACACAGCATGTGTATTTCTCTTCAGATGAGTGTTTTGGAAGTCTTCGGGCAGATAGCTGGGAGAGACTGCTGGGCCACGTGGTAGATCTACTTTTAATCCTTCAACCCGCCACACTGTCTTCGGCAGGGGCTAGGCGGTCTGCATTCCCCCACAGGTTTAGGCTCCTTCTCCACATCCTTACCAGCACTGTTGTTCCTGGTCTTCTCGATGCTGGCCATCCTTACAGGTGTGAGGTGGTATCTCATTGTGGTTCTGAGTCACATTTCCCTGATGATACTGATGAGCATTTTGTCCCATGCCTGTTGGCCATCTCTATGTCTTCTTGGAGAAGTGCCTGTATAACTCTTCGGTTCATTTTATGATTGGATTATTTTCTTTTTGCTGAGTTCTATGAGTTCTTTGTAGACCTTGGCTAGTAGCCCTTTGTTGGTGTTCGGTGTGTAAAAATCTTCTCCCATTCAGTAAAGGGTTTTTTCATTTTAATGATAGTTTCTTTTGCTGGACAGAAGCTTTTTAATTTGATATAGCCCTGACTGTATATTTTTCCATTGGTTTCTTTTGCCACAGTGGCCAAGGCCCCAGAGCTATCCCTGAATTACTATAAATCAATGTGACCCTAATAACCAAATTTTTTTTAAAAAGTAGGGGTAAGTTTTTTAGCACATGGGCACCAGCAGTTTGCTATGAGGCTCATCACCAAACCAACAATTCTTTGGCCCTGTTGTGTGTTCCCATCCTTCTCTTAGGCTTGGACTGAGTGTAAAGTATAAGTAGTAGGACAGGTGAGAATTGTCGCCGGTTGCTGGAGACAGCCTTCATGACATCACTAACGCTGTCTCCCTTTACACCAGGTGAGTGTCTGTGAGGGGAGGGGTAGATTCCCCTGCATAAGACATGCTGGTATCTTGACCTCTCCCGCACTGAGACTGTGAAAGAAACTTTACCTCCAGTTGTAGCTTCTTCTCTGAGAAGTTTAAATGCTTACCACCAGCGTGCCACGTCTGAGAGTTGCTTTGCTTTCTTTCTACAGGATTGACACACATACGCCTTCCTTATTATTTACCTCTTGACCAGTTCTTTGGAATAACAAACCTAAAGAAAAGACTAACCGGGAATAAATGTCCTTTTTTAAAACAAAGACTAAGCCCTGTGTGTAGAAAGAATAACACCACCTATGGCAGGGCAGCTTTGGGTTACTCTGATCAAAGACCTGGCCAGGGCATTCTGCCTGGCAGCTCCAGTGACACACACCCCCACTTCCTATTGCAGGCCAGCCGGAGAGGACGTGCACTTTTGGTAGTGCTAAGGTTCTAATTTCCAGAGCTGTTTTTTCTCTTCAGGTTGACTTAATAGAAAACTTAAGTAGTTGGTTATTATGAGGAAGACTGAATGTATTACCAGATCTTTTTCAAAGTCCATTTAAAAGATCAGTCATACCTCAAAACATCTGTGAGAGGCGATGCAGCAGTCGGGGACCTCACTTCACTGATTTGGTTCTCGCATCAGTGAAATGAAGGGCTTAGCTTCAAGGTCCCGTCCAAACCTAAAAGCCTGTTAAGAGCTGAATATTTTGTTCCCGGGGGGTCCATAGGTTCTGAGAAGCTTCCAAACACAGGAGTTGTGTCAGAATCCCAAACTACATCTCTAAGCCCCCTCAAGTCAGATACGTCCTCTGCCATCCTTGCGAAGCCAAGCAGGCCTGCACAACGAGCTGCCAATTCACCGAAACGCCTTCTTCTTGGACCTCCACTCACTTTGCTCAACTGAGCTCCTGAAGCCTGAGAGAGCACTCTCACGATCTACTCTGAGATAAAGGCAGAAAGGTGAATAGAGGTCCTTAAAGAACCCTTCAAAATCAAACTAAGGTGGGTCTAGACATGGACGACTATAGCAAATAAATCACAAATACAAAAGAAAAGAAGCTACTGAATACTGAATTTGCTTCCAAAACATTAATCTATGAAATTAAAACTAGTAACACTGACATTTTAGCAACAAAAGAAGAAAATCCCTCCTCTGGAGTTAAATGCACCTCTGCTCCTTACTGCCAACATTCCAATGACACGAGAAATAAATAACTATACAAATGGAGAGCTTTTGCCTGTATCTCTGAAATTTTATTGCAAGTGACTAAAGAAACCTTAAAAGCATTCCTACTGGTTAATGAACACAATGTGAGGCAGAACTCTGCTGAAGAACACAGTATTTGTCAGGAAGGTTTGCTGGTTCCTCATCTCTGCTGTAAGTTTTCCAGAAATGTACTTAGCATGTGACCTTTATGTGGTCACATTTTCCCAACTGTTTTCATAGCTCATAAAATGCTTGGGAAGTGTTTATAAAAATTGCCCAGAGAAATTGGGCCACCAAGAACTTGAGTTTCATAGATCTCAATGGCCCAGCTTTAATTTCGTTTTCAAGGGAGGAATATTTTTAAAGCGAATGCATTGGTAACATCTGCCTTGCAGGGGTCTCTTGGAAGAGCAAGTAAGAAGTGGTTCTGCCCAGTGTGTATTACTTGGCTGCGACGCTGAAATGCGTGCTGCTCCAGTTCCTCTCCTCATGAAATCATGCACACAAAGGGACCCTCCCTCTCGTAGCATCACCCTCCTTCGGTTGGTCACTTTCAGTTATCTGACTATGCCGAAAAGACATTATGTCATAAAGAGCATAATAACATCTGCAAAGAATCCCTCTGGAACCCGCTGCATGAGCTGTTAAAACCGAAGTGTGCTCTTGGATCTGAAGCTCACTACTTAGAAGGGCCAACCTTTAGCCCTATAACATTTGAATTTTTTTCTCTTTTTTCATATAGGTTGCTGCAGGATGCATGGCCAGTGAGGCATCACTAGCAAGATCTCAGTTTATAGCTCTCTGGAGAATGGCTGAATCAAGTAACGGCACAAGTTAAATGTGTCGGCTTGCCTTTTCTATGTGGTGTGGGTGTTTTACAGGACAAAGGGTGGTACTGGAGGGCCTGAGTTTAATTGAATGTGTGGTCTCTGCTCGGAAATGATGTTTGGAGCTCTATGTTCGAATATTATGCTGAACTTTACATGATAGAACTGCCATCAATGCAGACTAATAAATAGACCAGATATTAGGTGTGCAGGCATGGATTCATGTAGGAACTGCAGTGGAAGCTGACAGACTCACCCTCAGCCTTGAGGCCACACACCTAGCAGCAGTCCCAGACAGAAAAGAATGTTCAGCCTCTCCTCTTCAATTCTATCAGCTTTTATAACGTGTACATTTCCCTTTAGCCATGCTGACTCAATAATTTGGGGATAGAATGAAAAGATAGTCATACAGAATAACACCATAACTTCACTTGACAATTCGAGCATGAAAACGGGCTTCTGACCCTCCGCATTCACATAGCTAGCCCAAAGGATTCCAAAGTTGCTTCTTTGGAAAGAAGAAATGAACCCCACTGACACATGGGCGGTGTCTGCCTTCTCAGCTGCTGTGCTTTTAAGGAACTGAACAACTCAGGGAGGATGGGGCGCCAGTGCTGGGGCCATAGGCTCCTCTGCCCCACTCTGCAGATGAGGTGACTGCAGCGCATGTTGCCTGGATGCGGTCACGGCTCATTACCACGAGTCTGCTGCAACCTTCCCCATAGGGAAAGGATTTTTCAAGATCTTGTCAAGCACGTGGTGTATTTCTGCCTCCTGAGAAAAAGTGAATCCAGCCTGCTCCTCACTCCCAAGGCCTCAAACCCTGACCACTGTAACACTATAAGCCAACTTTAGAGACTGTGGGGAGGAAGGGAGAGGGGCGATACCCAGATTGTAGTGGGGCATAGAAGTGAAATGTGCAACCAAGGAGGCCTAGCCATAAAACTTAAGAGAAAAGAGAAGTGTGAACTCAATCTGTGATAGAAGAAAATTATTTAATTTATGAAATGAACTCCCAGTTAACTGTTGCAGCATTCAGCTCTATGATAACTGAGGTGCTATGAGATTTCACACACCTCGCTGCCTGTAAACAAGCAAAAGCAGGTCTAAAGCCAAAAGCGTTTCCAACTCTCGGGTGCGGAAGAAAGGTTTGCCAAACACACAACGCAAATGCAAACCGAAACCCTTTCAAGCACTTTTCCTGGTCTGGGGCTTCTCCTGGGGTACCACTGCCAGGACCAAGAAGAGCCCCAGAGCCTGACCCCACAGGAGCCGTCAGCAGGCACCACACTCACTGGGTGTCCTGGCTGCTGCTCTGGCTGAGACACAGACACAGCAGGACTGATGCAGTGCTGGGAAAGGACACAAGAGAAATACTCCACCTCCTGAGCCTGAAGTTGATTTTGCCAACTAGGAATAAGTTGAATAAGGAGCAAGTCTTATTTTTGAGAAAAGAAGAAGGCTCCGGGATGCGGCCGGGGACCACATGAGCTCGCCGGGCATCTTGGCCATGGTGAGTACCTAAGGGGAACGAGGAGGAGAAAGACTGCGTGCAGGCCCACTCACCAGCCCCAGGCTGTCTTAGGAAGACGCTTTCATGTCTTTGGAAGGCACAGCAGCTTCCAGAGGGGGATGCTGGCCCCCACAGGCAACCACACAGTTCCTTCTGCTCAGGGGTTACGCTGAAGCCCACCCACCAGCTGGTGACCAGCCCCGGGACCAAGGGGAGAAAGTAAACTGTGCAAGGGCGGCCCTGTGGCACACACACGCTGACGCAGGCACGCTACTTCAATGTGATGCTAAGTGCCCATGAGGCCACATGGTGATTGAGTGAGCAGAGTCGAGAGTATTCAAGAAACCACTAGGGTCAGTGTGAGTTCAACTGGGTAACCTTCCCACTGCAGATGCTCACAAGGGGGTGAAGAGTGAGCAGACTAAGATGCAGGAATCAAGATCCAGGTCTGGGAAGGAAACTGGCAAAACACAAGCTCTGCTGTTCTATTTGAGCTTTGCAGCTGGTCCCCAATTTTACAGGAAATGTAGCAAAAGCGAGAGGTGGGTCACATGCATGAAACCAAGATACAAGCAGGTCCACGTGGAGGGCCAGTATGTGAAGGAGAAGGCTGCTGGGAGGGGAGGCTACATTTTCTCATACATAAAATATGTGGCAAATGTGACTGATGTAATTTTTTTTTTTTTTATAAATTTTATTGTTATATTCCCCATACAATTGCAGCCCCCCCATTCTGACACCAATCCCTCCCCTCCCGCCCCCGCCCCCCTAAAAGTGTCTCTGGTTCATAGTTTTTTGTTGATTTTGATTTTCACTTTCTTATAGTTATTCATTTTCCTGGTCCCTTATTTAAGTTTTCTAGATTCCTGCTATGAGTGAGACCATCCGGTATTTTTCTTTTTCTTTTTGGCTTATTTCGCTGAGCATGATCCCTTCCAGCGCCATCCATGTTGCTGCAAATTGCATGTGTTTATCTTTTTTGAATGCTGAGTAATATTCCATGGTATATATGTACCACATCTTCTTGATCCAGTCATCTATTTTTGGGCATTTGGGTTGTTTCCAAAGCTTAGCTATTGTAAACAGTGCTGCTATAAACATAGGGGTGCAGGTGTTCTTTGGAATTGATGTTTCTGTGTCCTTTGGGTAAATACCTAGGAGTGGAATTGCTGGATCATATGGAAGCTCTATGTTTAGTAGGTCCAGAAATCTCCACACAGCTCTCCACAGTGGTTGGACCAGTTTGCACTCCCACCAACAGTGCAGAAGAGTTCCTTTTTCTCCACACCCTCGCCAGCATTTGTTGTTGCTAGTTTTTTTAATATGTGCCATTCTCACTGGTGTAAGATGGTATCTCATGGTAGTTTTGATTTGCATTTCCCTGATGGCAAGTGATGTTGAACATTTTTTCATATGCCTGTTGGCCATTTGCATTTCCTCTTCAGAGAAGTTTCTTTTTAGCTCTTCTGCCCATTTTTTGACTGGATTATTTTCTTTGTTGTTGCTGAGTCGCATCAGCTCTTTGCAGATTTTTGTGATCAGTCCTTTATCATTAGTGTTGGGTGCAAAAATGTTCTCCCAGTTGGTGGGGTTTCTCTTTGTTTTTGTTATTGTCTCTTTTGCTGTGCAGAAGCTCTTTAATTTGATGTAGTCCCAGCTGTTTATCTTTGCCTTCACTATCACTGCTTTGGGTGATGTGTCTGTAAAGATGTCTTTGATGTGCAGATCACGTAGTGTTTCGCCTATATTTCCTTCTATATATTTTATGGTTTCAGGTCTTATGTCTAGTTCTTTAATCCATTTTGAGTTGATTTTTGTGTATGGTGTGAGGTAGTGGTCAAGCTTCATTCTTTTGCATGTAGCGACCCAGTTTTCCCAGCACCATTTATTGAACAAACTTTCTTTGCTCCAATGCATAGTCTTTGCTCCTTTGTCAAAGATTAGTTGACCATAAATCTGTGGATTTATTTCTGGATTTTCTATTCGATTCCATTGGTCTGTATGTCTGTTCTTGTTCCAATACCATGCAGTTTTGATGATTATGGCTTTGTAGTATAGTTTGAAGTCTGGGAGTGTAATGCCTCCATTCCCTTTTTTTTTTTTCAGGAGAGCTTTGGCTATTCGGGGTTTTTTGTGATTCCATATGAATTTCATCAATAATTGTTCTATTTCTTTGAAGAATGACATTGAAATTTTGATTGGAATAGCATTGAATCTGTATATTGCTTTTGGAAGGATGGCCATTTTAATAATGTTTATTCTTCCAATCCACGAGCAGGGGATGTCTCTCCATTTCTTTGTGTCTTCTTCTATTTCTTTTAACAGTGTTTTATAGTTTTCTTTGTATAGGTCCTTTATCTCTTTTGTTAGATTTATTCCCAAATATTTGATTTTTTTTGTTTCAATAACAAAAGGGATGGTTTTTTTGATTTCTTCTTCTTCAGATTTATTGTTTGTGTATAGGAAGGCTACTGACTTTTGCGTGTTGATTTTGTATCCTGCCACTTTACTGAACTGATTGATGAGTTGAATTAGCTTTTCTGTGGAGTTTTTGGGGTTCTCTATGTATAATATCATATCGTCTGCAAATAGTGATAGTTTGACTTCTTCTTTTCCTATTTGGATTCCTTGGATGTCTTTCTCTTGTCTTATTGCCCTGGCTAGGACTTCCAGTATTATATTGAAAAGCAGTGGTGAGAGTGGACATCCTTGTCTTGTTCCAGATCTTAATGGAATTGCTTTCAGCTTTTCACCATTGAGAATGATGCTGGCTGTTGGCTTGTCATAGATGGCCTTTATGATGTTGAGGTATGTTCCTTGTATCCCAAGAATTTCAAGGGATTTTATCATGAATGGGTGTTGCACTTTGTCGAAAGCTTTCTCAGCATCTATTGATATTATCATATGGTTTTTATATTTCTTTTTGTTGATGTGTTGGATAACGTTGATTGATTTTCGGATGTTAAACCATCCTTGTGCCCCTGGAATGAATCCTACTTGGTCGTGGTGAATTATCTTATGGATACATTGTTGGATTCTGATGGCTAAAATTTTATTGAGGATTTTTGCATCAGTGTTCATTAGGGAGATTGGCCTGTAGTTTTCCTTTTTAGTGTTGTCCTTGTTCGGTTTTGGTATTAGTGTAATGTTGGCTTCATAGAACGTGTTTGGTATTGTCCCTTCCTTCTCAATTTTTTGGAAGAGTTTGTGAAGGATAGGCACTAATTCGTCTCTGAATGTTTGGTAGAATTCATTTGTAAATCCATCAGGTCCTGGGCTTTTGTTTTTGGGGAGGTTTTTGATTACCATTTCAATTTCGCTAATTGTAATTGGTCTGTTTAGGTGTTCTATTTCTTCTTTATCTAGCTTTGGGTGATTGTAGAGTTGTAGGAATTTGTCCATCTCCTCTAGATTATTAAACTTATTTCCATATAACTGTTCATAATAGTTACTGATTATTCTTTTGATTTCTGCTGTGTCCGTTGTGATTTCTCCTCTTTCATTGATGATCCTGTTTATTTGTGCTTTCTCCCTTTTTTCCTTTGTGAGCCTGGCTAGGGGTTTGTCTATTTTATTGATTTTTTCAAAGAACCAGCTCTTGGTTTCATTGATCTTTTGGATTGTTTTTTTAGTTTCAATTTCATTTATTTCTGCTTTGGTTTTTATTATTTCTTTTCTTCTACTGGTTTTGGAGTTTTTTTGTTGTTCTTTTTCTAGATCTTTGAGCTTCGAGATTAGGTTGTTTCTTTGAGTTCTTTCTTGTTTCTTGATGTGAGCTTCTATTGCTATATATTTTCCTCTTATTACTGCTTTTGCTGCATCCCATACATTTAGGATATTGGTGTCCTCCTTGTCGTTCAATTCAAAAAATTTTTTAATTTCTTCTTTGATCTCCTCATTAGTCCAGTGGTCTTCCAGTAGTGTGGTTTTTAATCTCCATGAGGTAGGATAGTTCCTTGCCTTCTTTTTATGGTTTAGTTCTAGTTTGATGCCTTCATGGTCAGAAAAGATGGTTGGTATGATTTCAATCTTGGTGTATCTGTTGATGTTTGTCTTGTGCCCCAGTATGTGATCGATCCTGGAGAATGATCCGTGTGCGCTTGAGAAAAATGTGTACTCCGTTTTTTTGGGGTTTAGTGTTCTATAGATGTCTGTTAAGCCCAATTGCTCTAGGTCCTTATTTAGAGCTTTGGTTTCTTTACTTATTTTTTGTCTTGTTGATCTATCCATTGTTGATAGTGGTGTGTTGAAGTCTCCCACTACGTATGTGTTTTCTCTGATGTCTGTTTTCAGAGAAGACAACAGTTGTCTGATATATTTTGGTGCTCCTTCGTTTGGTGAGTATATGTTAATGAGTGTTATTTCTTCTTGAAGTATTGTCCCCTTGATCATAATGTAGTGACCATTGGGGTCTCTTTTTATCTTTTTTAGTTTGAAATCTGTTTTATCTGATATAAGTATAGCTGTTCCTGCTTTCTTTTTTGGCCCATTTGCTTGTAGGATTGTTTTCCATCCTTTGACTTTGAGCCTATTTTTATCTTTTGTAGCTAAATGTGTTTCCTGGAGACAGCAAAAGGTTGGGTTTTGTTTCTTAATCCAGGCTGCAACTCTGTGTCTTTTTATTGAAGAGTTTAGTCCATTTACATTTAGAGTTAATATTGATATGTTAACATCTGTATTTGCCATTGTGTTTGTCTTTCCTTTGATTTTATTTATTTATTCTTTTAATAACTTTTTTTTTTTTGGCCTTCTTTCATTGTTATTCGTCCCTCTGAGGTTCTGGCTTTAGGACTCCTTGTAGTATTTTTTGGAGTGGGGGTTTAGTTGCAATGAAATTCCGGAGTTTCTGTTTGTCTGGGAAGGTCCATATTCTTTCTTCAAAGAGGAAGGAGAGCTTTGCGGGATAGAGTATTCTTGGTTGGCATCTGTTTTCTTGGAGTCTGTTGACTATGTCCCTCCACTCTCTCCTTGCCCGTAGTGTTTCTTCGGAGAAGTCTGATGTCAGCCTGATTGGCTTTCCTTTGAATGTTATCTGTTTCTTCCCTCTTGCCAGCTTCATTATTTTTTCCTTGTCCTGGATTCTTGGGAGCTTTACTATTATGTGTCTTGCTGTATTTTTTCTTTCGTCGTGGAAGTTTGGTGTTCTTCTTGCTTCTTGTATATCAATTTTCAGCTCCTTCTTCACATTTGGGAAGTTCTCTTCAATTATCTCTTTGAATATTTTCTCTGTTCCTACTTCTCTCTCCTCTCCTTCTGGTATTCCTATAACTCTTATATTTCCTTTCCTCATGGAGTCAGATAGTTCCCGAAGTCTTTCTTCATTCTTTTTCCTTCGTACTTCTCTTTCCTTTTCTGTTTTGGTTCTTTTTATTTCTGTGTCTTCAAGAGCACTTATTCGTTCTTCCATTTCATCAATTCTGCTTTCATTGCTTTTCCCAGAATTCTTTAGTTCTTCCACTAATTCTTTGATCTCCTGCATTTCTTTTACTTCCCTCTTTAGGGACTCAATTTCATTCTTCTGATCGTTGATTATTTTTCCCTTATCATTGTTTTCCTTTATGACTTCTGTCAGTTTTTTAATCACGGCAATTTTAAATTCTCTTTCTGGAAGGCTCAGAAGTTCTTCCAAGTTACTGTCGTTGCAATCTGGGGGCTGGTTTTCTTTTTGTGGTGTGCTTTTTCTCTGGAGAGTTGCTAGGTTGCGTGTGGTTCTTCTCCTCCCTACTGTCTGTTTTCTAATTTGCCGTATGCGTTGGGACACTGTGTTGTTGGGACTGGCCGGCATCTTGGGTGGGCTTCTCTTCTCCCCTCTGGTTCCTCCTGGAGTCATCTGTCAGTTTCAAGCAGTCTTTATTGGAGAAAGGTCCCTGTCCTAAAATGTCGATGTGGGGACACACTCCCCTGTGCGCCTGGTCTGCCCCGGCGGTGGGTTCCTGCTCCCCCTCTGGGCTTGGACTGCAGGCCAGAGGGGGTCTGGCGTGGGCGAACTTCCCCCGCTCACCTCTGGCTCCTGAGGAAGCCTTCTGCAGGTAGTCTTTACTGAAGAAATGTCCCTGTTCTAAAATGGTGATGTGGGACACACTCCCTGCGCGTCCGGTGTCAGGCACACTCTTCTGCGCGCCTGGTCTGCCCTGGCTGTGGGTGCTCGCTCTCCCTGTGGGCTCAGACTACTTGTTCGGAAGGGGCCGGGTGTGGGCTAACTCCCCAGCTGGCCACTAGCTCCTTCAGGAGCCTGTGCTGTCTACAAGTCGCTAGGTGGCGCCAAAGATCTCTCCTAGAGCCCTTGGGGAGCTGATTTTCCACCCCGTGGGACAGGGAGCAGAGCGGGGATGGTAGGGTACACCTCAACGGCTTTGGGGTGCTGTGTCTGCCTTGTGCCCCACCGTCGTGGGGAACCCACGCCCCTAATTTCGTGCCCCAGGTCTCAGTTCCAAAGCCCTCAGTTCCAGGACGCGGGCTGTAGCCCAGTTCAGTGGCGCGGGAAGGGCGCCTTTTGCACCGCTCCCGTGCCTGGGCGCCTGGTTCCTGCTTACTCAGGGAGGGACCTTCACCTCAGTGAGGACCTCCGCGCCTCCCCGCAAGCCTAGGTCGTCTCCCAAGCCTAGGTCGCAGGCGCGTGGACCTGGGCAGCCGCGATCCTGGTCTGCACTTGCTTTTCAAGCGCGCCGAGCGCGCCGCTATCCGCGCCAGCTTACCAGCAGCCCGGGCTGTGTGCGCGTCTCCCGGGGTCTTTGTTCTTCTCTAATGGCGCCCGGAGCCGTTCGCTCACCGATGCGGCGAATCCTGCAGGGTTCGCCTCAGCTCCCGTTCACGGGGTGTGGTGGCTGAAATAGTTCCTTTCCACTCACAGTCCCGCTTGCTGCGTCCGTTTTTCTTGTTGGCCGTTTTGGTTTGTTGTTTCCTCCCCTCTGCCGGTCGGAGACTCGTGACTGATGTAATTTAAAACTATAACTCAAGAAACTTTCCCAGATTTATAATTTTTTTTTCCTTTTGCTACTTTCCTTCAGAAACACCTCCACCTCTATTGCTTTTCTGACTCACTGTCACCTTTTTGATTATGTCCTCATCATTCTATGAGATCCTGAGTGTTGACTGCATTGTTTCTGATGCTCAAATTCCTGGACTTAGCCAGCACTGCAGAGCTGACATTTCCAGGGTACTGAAGGCATCAGTAACATGAACAGTAAGACATGGCACTCATGTTTCCTTTTTTTTTTTCACAAATACAATTGTCCTCCTCTGACCTAATGAGGTGAAAAGCACAGAAAGTACCAACCTTCATGCCTTAAGGGATGACCCACGCCCCTTCCCTGGCGTCTGAGACACACACCTCCTTCTCTATGTGTCCCTAGAGGAGCCACCCATCATGACCCCCTCCTTGCATGTGATCACCTGGATCCAGCTGTGATACAACAGCCGCCAACACACTTGAGGGGTTGGCACAGACCAAGGACCCAAATTGGATTGATCAGAGTCCTCTTGGGCTCTGTGCCACAGCTGTGGCAAAACTCTTCTGTGTGGATCACAAGATCTAAGACGTTCACCGGGGATGACCTTTCTGCCAGGTGATGCACGTCTATCCACACAGGAGAAAAAGACCAGCTCACACGTACAAGCAGTGAGAAGTAGGACCAAGAAATGGAGAGAGCTCCGGTCATGAAAGCATCTTTTGAGTCCCAATACCAATCTTGCCCAGCCAGATAGATGAGCCAAAATATACTATACTTTGCTTAAGCTAGGTTAAATTGGGTTCCAGTCACTTACAAGTAAAAGAACCTTGGGCTTTATAAATGTCAAACACTATTAACAGCAACACAGCTGACAGTAATACAAAGTTCACACAGTTTAATGATAAATGACTAATGTATGCTGTTCCGATTTCCCAAAAAATGTTGACGCCCTCTGTCAAAGTTGTCGTAAATGCTCATAAGGCCAGAGGACATTTCAGTTTCTGTGGTTTATATAAGAATTTCCAGGTCAGTGACCTCCTGATGAGCTGCTATTTTAAACAGCAAGTTGGAGCACAGACTTTGAATTTAGGATGGCACGGATCTTCTTGCCTCCTGGATGCTAAACAATAGTGGAAGTGAAGTGGTTAAACAGTAAAAGATTGCATTCTGCTGGAGCCAGAGGTAAAATCTAACAGTCACACATGAGAAGTATCTTTCTGTATCTTCTCTCTACTGAGAGAAATCTCTTTGCATTCAGATTCGATCTAGAAGTTATTCTCATGCTCATATATAAATATGGTGAATGTAAAGCACCATCCTCTCCCCACTGTATTTCCAATATCAAGTGGGCTTATCCACTGAAACAGCATTTATCGATGTCCTACTGTGTACCAGGCAGTATACTGCAGGTGGCCCATGGCAGCCGGGAGGATATAGCTCAGGCCAGTGGTGAAGTTGGGTGATAAACTCATAAACAATTAATTTTGAGTAGTAATAAAGGTAAAGACAACTAAGTCAGAGAAGTGATTTGGTACAGGCAGGCCTTCCTGAGGAAGTGGCATTTAAGAAGACACTGAAAGGATTTAAAGGAGTAGTACGGAGGACAGTGAAAACTGGAAACTGGGAGGTCTCAGGGAGGGAAGGGGCTCAGCACATTCAAGAAGTGACGAGAAGACCAGCCTGAAAGAGGCAGCCTGACAAAGCCCTAGAAGCCTGGGTAAGATGTGTGGGCTATGTTCCAAGTTGGTAAGCAGAGTGAGGTGTGTCCTCTGCAGGTTACCTGGGGTGGGCAGACGGCCACGACTGCAGAAGCAGGGAGTGTCTAGAGGCCTGAGAAGGAGCCAGTGCTGAGAGCCAAGTGAGAGCCCATGCTGGGTTGGGTTAAGTTGGCGGCAATGGAGTCCAGCAATGAGTCGCTTAGGGGTGAAGCAATGAGTTGCTTAGGGGTGAATGACAATAAAGGCATAGACAAGACATGGCCCTGCCTCACCGCTCCTGGAAATGCTGAAATATTGCCTGCTCTGTCTGGAGAACCTAGACAAGGCTTTGGAATCACGTGAAAAGACCCAGGCGGAGTGAGAGTCATCAGACATGTACTAAGTCAGTGGCCACGACCTGCCTCCAATCTGGACATGTGCATGTCCTGTAGGGCTGCGGGCAGGGGACATGGGGAACCCAAAGCAAAGAGAGGGGTCAGTGAAGGATGTGAGAGCTGAGCACAAACCTACTCCTTCATCACATTCGACCAAGGGTCCCAGCAATTTCTATGGAGGGTAAAAGCCAGGACCAACCTCTGGGATAAATGCACTGACTCAACGCCTGGAACATAAAATATTTTTACAGATAAATTTTAAATTGTGTTATCTTATTGAGGTAGGTTTACAACATTATAAACCAAGACACCTGCTCAGATGGATGTCACCACACCACGCTCAGCACCAAAGCACCCAAAGCCCTCCACCACAGTCCACTGGACGCCTCCCCACATAACTCCCCTCCACCACCTTCCCCCTCTGGTAGCCTCAATTGTGGAGTCAATTATAGCTGATATTTTAGAGACCCAGTCTGAACACTATAGTGAACAGTACAATTTAAAATCCTAATAGAAGTTTGGTTATCCCTAATTAACTCATTTTATGAAAACACAACTTCAAAAGAAACATTCAGGTATTGCTACATCATGCATGGGGGGGGCATGTGCACCCCAAGTGACAAAGAATGCCATGATGCTGGTACTCAGCATCTCAGATAAGTCATACCATCTACTAAATGTCATCTCAACGAGGTTCACACATGCCACAAAGGCAGGGATTTCTTTGGAGAGCTGGATGGTGATGTGTCTGGTGTCACACTGCATCAAGCAGTCCGCACTGTCTCTGGATTCCCACTGGTGCATTCAGCAACCATGAGCTCGCATCTGTGTTCATTATGAGGAATGACCATCGATCCAGATGTGAGTTATGATGAAGGGGGAGATATCATCATTTTGGTAAGCAATGATATAGAACTGATGCTTTTTAATTCTTCAGTATAAACACATATATCACTGGCATAGAAACATGCTTAAGACTTAAGAACTACTCACAAATTTGATGAATTGTTCCAGGAATGACCCAAAGTATAGGGTGGTGACATCAGGAGCTATGGCTTTTCACTGCTCTGTCTTCAATTATTCTCTAATATCAGATGACATGGGGCTCTCTGAGACGGAGGATGGCTGTTTTGTGAGCTTATGTTTTCATGACTCCATGTTCCATTTCCATAATGTGCAGAATCAAAGACAAAGCCATAAAACACAATATCTCTCTCCAGAAGGAAAGGGAAAATTCCAGGGATAGCAGACATTCCAAACTGAAGGTGATTTTTGTGAAAAATATTTAGGTGACAGGCTGGTATTTGATAGCTGCAATAACACCACTGACCACCAGCTGAGGAGGATGAACCTGAACTATGTCAAGTTTTCCAAAGGTTTTCCACAATAGAAGCCCCCAAAATATTTTTTTCAAGAAATATGGGTGCAATTCTAGAGCCTTTGTGCCTAGTGCATTGGTAGTTGGCACAAAATGTTGCTATATGAAATGATAATGTGGGACAGTTACCATGAAATCCACACTGAATCGCAAATTACTTTTTGTCTATATGTTTAAGCCATTTTTATTTTTTTTTAAAAAAGATTTATTTATATATTTATTTATTTATTTATTTATTTATTTATTTATTTATTTATACACGCACTGGGTACAGTCAGAAGTGCGAGAGGGTGAGAGATTTCACCAGAGCCAGAGCGGGGAGCAGAGCAGGCAGAAGGAGCGAAGTACACTGCTGAGGGGAGCAGTGGGCGGCAGGAGAGGTCTGCGCGCCATGTGGGACCCTCCTCTGGTGGCCGGGAGCAGCCAGGGATCGAACCGGCGCTGCAGAGGATGCGGGCAGTTTCATAACCCAGAGCTCAACCACTGCACCACCGGGGAGGCCCTGTTTAAGCCATTTTTAATGTGTATTCCTTTAAAAACATGAAATGTTCCAAGTGTTGATATCAAACTAGTGGAACACCTAGACCCCCCTGGCAGAACACTGTAATTCCCAAGAAAGTTCCCACTCCCTCTGAAAATAGCTTTAGAAAATCGAATATCTGTAACTTCTGAAACAAGTGTCCATGGTGGTTTAAATCACTTTGGTGCAAGTCTTCCAGCAAAACATTTAAAAGTCACCTTATTGATTGAAAGCATACCCAGGATTGTTTATGTCTGCCTGCCCAGCAACCCCTCATTCTAGCTGAAACTGAGTGCAGTTCAGCTTTTGAAAATTACCTTTTCCCCCAATTCAAATGACTTCAATAAAACCATAAGTGATATCTCCATGGTCTTTTCTCATACGTGTCCCAGCTGAAGGAAGGGAGCTGGATCCATCTGTCCCAAGGCCTAGCTGCTCTTCTTTAGATTCCAGCGACTATCCCATAATCTTCCCATAATTTCATTTTAAACTTAGCCGAGTAATTCCAGCTGACCAAACACACAATTATTACTCTATTGACTCAAGTTCATTCCTGGCCATTTGCGAGGTATGTCATGGGTGCCACAGAATCTGAACCGTGCTGTCTGTGTGCAGGTGACTGGAAGGGTGTCCCTGAGCTGACTGCGTCAGGTGCTGAAACGCACACATTGTTGTATTCTGCTCTCCTTAGGTGCTACAATAATGGTATTATCAAAAATTCTCATTTGTCCTCAATGTGGTGAAAATCTCACTTGCAAGAGCATTTCTTAGGGCTACTATGAATATTAAAATTTGTTCAGTCAAGAGTCATTGTAATAATAATGCCTTCCATTGTACAACACTTCATATTGTATAAGAAAATTTGGAATATATCTTTTAGCTTGTTGTTGAGATCACACAAATGGGAAAATGGAGACATCGGAGGCTGAACTTTCCACTCGTATAGTTGATAAAGGTCAGAATTGGGATGAGACTCAAAATCCAAAGTTCATGTATTTATATTGTACTGGGTCTGCCTAGAAGATCTCACTGTAAATGTTACGTGACTGGTGCTCTAAATGTGACGTTTAGAAGCACCCCCATCTAGGAGCTGGTACAGAATGTATGTGGCAAAAATTCAATCAAGATGTCACTGTGTTTGGGATGAAAACATTTCTGTTTAAAAGCCTAAATGTGTGAAGAATGATTCAAGATAAGGGTTAGAAGTTTGCTTTTAAATTTTTCACAGTTTCATGGGAACATTTTATATTTTTGCCTATTCTGTGTCTGTGAGAGAATAAAAACCTCTCAGCCTGCACATGGTAGATGGTCCCCATCTGGCCAGCATGTCTGTGAGGAAGAATCTCAGTCTGGGGATTTGAGATGAAACCTCTTAGTCTCAGCGTGTGGCTATCGCAGGGATCCACAGAAACAAAAATGAAGCCAAGCCCTGGATTCATGGTGCTCATACACCAGTGAATGGAAACTGGACGCTGTTACTCGCGGGCACCGTCACGGATACTACCTGTTTTCCCATGTTTGAAACAGGAGTCCTACGTTCATCTCGAAGGTGCAGTTTTGGGTGACAGTAAACACTAGGTGAAGGACCAACAAGCTTCTACAAACTGTCCATTTGCTAGAGCCAAAACTAGTCTGGGTGACCTCACGTTAATTCAGAAAAATGTACTTCAACAAAATTTTCTTTCACAATTCAGGAACGCTAACATGGAACCTCAGCCAAAATGGAATTTCTTTCATGTAGTTCTGCTTCTCTAGCGTGGTCAGGCTGAAACGTGCTTAAGACCCAGAAACCAAAGCCAGAAAATACCAAAAGCCTAGGGCCTGACATGTGATGTTTTCAAAGACTTCTTTCTTGATTGTTATATTTATTTTATATAATTTAATCTTGCTGCTTTTAAAATCATGTCATTTACCATGCTTGTTATCAGTTACCTAAAACTTCACAGATTACAACAATCACCACTGACGCAGCTCAAGATTCTGCAGGTCGGCAGTTTGGGCTGGGCCACCTGCCCATGACCATCCTGGTCTCAGCGAGGCCACGCCCAGGCTTCTGGACCACCAATAACATGGGCTGCTTCTTTCTGGAATCCAGGGGGGCAGCTGGGATGGGGCTCTCACTGTCCCACTGACCAGCGCAGCTCTGTGCACAACACAGGGGCAAGGCCTTTCTCAACCCAGCCCGCATCTCTCTTCACTGTCTAGCTGGACAAAGCAAGTGGCAAGACCAGGCCAAGATCTGCAGGAGGCACTTCTAATGGGTGAGGAAGAAGCTTGTTTGTAGTGGTCCTTGCAGCCCAACACAGCTCAGTTATGTGGTGCTAGATGATTTTCAAAGCCAAGCCAGCTTAGATATGTATGTTCTATGTGACACAAGATATTCCACTTTCATATAATTTTCATTAAATTTGAAAATCAGGAAAGTGGGCCTCCCTGGTGGCGCAAGGGGTAAGCACAGCACTGTGAAGATATCCGCAGCCTCTGCGGCACGAGTTCCATCCCTGCCCGCCAGGGACCTACCCACATGGCGCAGCAGACCTCTCCTGACTCGCCCGCTGCTCCCCTCAGCAGTGTATTTCAGTCAGTCTGCCTGCTCTGGTCCCCACTCTGTCTCTGGTGAATCCTCTCACCCTGCCCCTCACCTCCGGCCTGCACCCCAGTTCTTGTATGCATCAATAAATAAATCCTTTTTTTAAAAAAAAAGAAAATCAGGAAAGTTAGGTTACATCTTTTTAAATTATCCATTTAAATTCCTAGTCAATTGAAAATGAAGTGGATAGACACAAAGGTCTTCCAGATTCTCCAAGTCTGTTAAGTACAACATGCCTTGACCATGTCTTCCGGAAAATACCACGTGCATGCTTCACTCTTTGCAGCACAGAGTAGGCAGACTTCCAAACATTCCTTTTTTCAGTTTATCCAAAATCTCTGTTGTTTTGGCTAGAAGGGGCAGTCTCTCAGACCTCCTCCCTGTCACTGTCATCATGACGACCAGTCCCTGGTCTTCTTTGCTGGGCCACTTTTACACATACAGGTTGGTGTCTCTCTCTCACACACAATCACTTCAACTATTTCAAGGAATATGAGTGGAGAGAAGATGAATCATAAGGCCATGAAGAAGCAGGAGATCTTGAGACTCAGGCGCTGCTCGATGCGGTCTCCTGCCGAGGCGGCCCCTCCAAGCCCACAAGGCACCTCAGCAGAGCCACCAGGTTTCTTGGGGCCCCATGCAGACCTGGCCCCTAGTATGGGAATATGAAGCCCTCAAATGCCTGGATCCTTCACTATCTCACTCCTCATCGTCAGTAAAATGGCTGAAATTGTAAGTGCATCTTAGTATATGGGTCGATGCAGATGCCGGTGCATTTTTCAATAGAACTTGTATTACCTCACCCACAACTTGTTTTTGAAAAGTTATGGCCATTTTGGGCCTCCCCAGTGGCGCAGCGGTTGAGCGCTGGGTTGCGAAGCTGCCCGCAAACCTCTGCAGTGCCGGTTCGATCCCCGGCTGCTCCCCGGCCACCGGAGGAGGGTCCCGCATGGCGCGCAGACCTCTCCTGCCGCCCGCTGCTCCCCTCAGCAGTGTACTTCGCTCCTTCTGCCTGCTCTGCTCCCCGCTCTGGCTCTGGTGAATTCTCTCACCCTCCCGCGCTTCTGACTGTACACAGTGCTTGTATAAACAAATAAATAAATAAATGAAAATAAATCTTAAAAAAAAAAAAAGTTATGGCCATTTTATCTGAAACCTCTCAATATGTTACATTTAGAAGGAATTTAGTTCTCCAAACTATCACCAAAGACATGATCTGTAGACAAGGGAGTCCTGTCTTCCCCAGACCCCAGAGCCCAGCAGCGGGAGCGACCCTCACACAGGCGTCCACATGGCCTGGTGCCCCAGGACTCAGCATTCTGCAAGGGTGCTGACAGCCTCCGCTGACAGTGGCTCTGTGGCCTGGTACACCTCTACCCAACAGTACCCCACAGTTAAACAAATAAGAGGAGCTATGAAATGCGTCAGCATAAAATTTGATGAATTTTTTTTCTTCCACACACCGAAAAAAAAAAATCTGTCTCAACCACCAAACAAAAACGAGACTATGGCAGCAAGAGAGGGGATATGGTGGCCAGCAGAGGAGTCCCAGGGGGAACGTCTGGGAAGACATTTTGATCTCTGCTGGATGTGCCCAGCACGGTTAGCGGGAGATGCTTCCCTCTTTGCATAGAGCCAGGACTCTGGAAACTGCCACATGCTCACTGATGCTGCCTGGAAATGAGAGGTAAGGGGACTGCACTTCCTTTTGCTGCCACACCGCACAGTGGGCAGCTTGCAGCGTCCCTGATGCCCTGTCCTTTCTCCAGAAGTTCAGTGCATCCTCTGAGAAGCTTCCTGAATTGTGATCCTGTACTGTTGTTCTAGAAAGGCAATAAAGGAACACTGTAGCATGCTCTATTTGGACAGCCTTCTCATGAGGCAAAACAGATGTCAAGAGAGGAGGAAGTTCAATCTAAAGCTGAAGCAAGAGGATAAAATCAAGACCAAAACTGCAAAATAAATCATTCACTAGGGAGGCAGCAGAAGACAGAGAGGGGCGGTAGCCTCCGGGCAAGGTTCAAGATCCCGTTTGAGAACCGAGGGCACTCGGGGCACCACTCTCCACTTTTTAAACAAGATCATCTCTGGGTCCACAAAGGACTCGCAGGAGGTAGGGATTTTTATTAAAACAATCACAGGACCCCACTGCTATCTTTGGACAGGCAGGTCCGAAAGCTGGTGATGAGTCTATAATCAGCACCAGCTCTAGGGTGTCTTCCCGAGGCGTCAGCTGCCAGCACCGTGTTGGCACTCTCCACACACATGTGCAACCACCACCCTGCGGTTCTCTCTGCGCTGCCCGCCACCTCCCCCACCGTGGATGCAAGGATGTAGGTACGTATGCCCATGTGTAGGTGTGCACACGTGCATGTGTGTCTATCCATGCAGAGAAAGGATGAGGAGATGAGGGCAGCCCCAATGGTGGAGCCCTGGGACAGATGTGGAGCACAAGAGGCAGGGCCCATGTAAGGTAGCTGAGGTACAAACTTGTCTGAAACTGAAAAAACTGACTCACTGCTCTGCCTTTGGTGGCAAGTCTTTTTTTTTTTTTTGGTGGGACCCTCGCCAGCGGCCGGGGAACAAACCGGTGATGCAGAGACTGAGGGCAGCCTCGCAGCCCAGCGCTCAACCTCTGCGCCATTTGGTGGCAAGTCTTACAGATGTGACTCCAGTCAGGAGAACCTCCTCTTTCCCCAAAGGACAGGGAGCAGCAGGATCTGCAGGGCTTGGGTCTCCTTTCCAAAACGCACCCCCGCGTGCTCAAATCACAGGGTGGCTGCTGAGAAATGCTCTTGCTCTGTCCGATGACTCACGAGCTTTAGACTACTTCTACAAAACATCACGGAAAATATGGATGTAATAGAAGATATACAATGAAAAACAAGTGTTTTCAAATGTTTTCAGAAGAAAAATGCCAAGATCCTGCTTGGCAGAGACATGTGTCTTTATTCGATTTCAATGGCACTTCAAGAGGGATGCCAGAGCCAGAAGTTAATATTTAAAAAACAGAGGAAAACACAGCAAATCAACACTTTGTTTTCGTAAGTTCTATATTTTGGCACGAGAGAATATTGCTGGGGCAGGATTCTTGATTCTGTGACACATGATTGGAAGATTCATAGCCCTCAGGCATGGCAACCATGTATTCAGTCAATGTCCAGAAAGCTGTGGTTACACAAAGAATCCATCTGGTCTAATCAAATTAGTGCTTAGGAGATAACCAGGGCGAAAACAGTGATGCGGGGGAGACAGGACATTATCCAGTTCTCTAAGGAGATGAAGTTCCCACAGAGAAATGAATTCCTTCAGGGAAAGAGGAGATTCCTGTGACTAGAGCCCCACTTATAAGACTTGCCAGCCAAGACAGAGGACTAAGTGAAACACCGCCTTTTCAGTTTCAGGCCAGATGGCGCCTCAACTGCACCTCACACGGGCCCTGCCTCTGCTACGGCACATCCACCCCACCGCCCCGCCGCCAGATTTCCTTCATTCTTTACCCACAGGAGAAATGCCTTCTCTCGAGGTCGCTGGCCTGAGAATTTCAAGTTCCTGCACCAAGAAGTTCCTGCTATCTCTATAGCCTGTTTGAAGTCAGGCCCCTTCGGCCTTCCAGCCTAAACACAACGCACGGAGACGCCCGTGAGCCATCTGAAAATAATAAAGGTCATTTCAGGAAGACCTAGAATAAGACCCCTTCTAATTAAGAGTGAGCCAATAAAAGAATAAGGAAATGCCTCAGCGCACAGGTCAAAGGAACACAATTCCTTTTTCTTCAGTTTTAGATAATACAGGAATTCACTTAGGCAGCATGCCGGCTTTAAATATTGATGTCATCTCCCGAGACGAGACGGCAGAACGCCTTTCTGGGGGCTGTGGGGAGTGTAAGTTTAATCAACAGCGAAGCGACAACTCCAGATAATGCGAAACAGGTACTTCATCCCCAGGCCTGTGGAGAGGTCGGGAAAGTCGCGGAGCCACAGAACAAGCACCTCTGGCCCGAGTGCCGGCTGTAAAGCTGCGCGTGTTGGGGGAGCGCTGAACAGGACTGGATGCCCAGGGCTCTCGCCACCGCAGTGTGAGCTCAGCTTGGACAAGGGCCTTTGCCCCAGGAAGAGAGTGAAAGGGAGTGAGATGTCATCTCTGCGAAGCCAGGTGGGTGGCCCAGGGACAACTCATGGAAGCAAGACGCTACACCAAGGAAATCAAAGTTCCCTTTACGATTTGGGAAACGGGTTTCAGCTGCAAATTCTTCCCTGTTCTGAAGGACAAGAGGAGGAAAGTGGGTGAATGCTGTGCAAGTCCTGGGGGTCTCCTCAACCCGACTTCCTGGGCACATTTTTCTGCTCTGGTGTCAGACTGATGGGCTAAACGGACAAGAGCATTTTCACCCCATCACCCAGTTAATTACATGGAAGTATGTATGATCCCTGGTGTCCTGTGAGGCGGGAAACTTCACTCCTTGTGGGGACAGGAATTCTCTTTGCCCAGTAAACAGTTTTGTACTTTACAATCAATATGGATATATTTCACATAAGCTCTGAAATCATGGTTAGTTGAGAAAACTGTTTTAAAAATGTTGGCGCAAGGGATTAAGTCTCAGCACTATGAAGGTATCGGCAGCCACTTCAGCGCAAGTTCGATCCTTGGCCAGGGAGCTACCCACATGGCGCAGCAGACCTCTCCTGTCTCGCCTGCTGCTCCCCTCAGCAGTGGATTTCAGTCAATCTGCTTGTTCTGCTCCCTGCTCTGTCTCTGATGAATCCTCTCACCCCACCACCCTGCATCTCTGGCCTATACCCCAGCTCTTATATACATAAATAAATAATTCTTAAAAAAAATTATAAAGGCCCAGAAATGAAAATTTGTCTACTTTAATAAAGTAATGTTTGAAAATTTGCTCTGTCCCCAAAACTCTTTTTTAAAAAATAGATTTTTAATATTTTTAAGTTTTTGGCTTTTCCAAATAAGCTTCCCTAACATTTTTTTAATGTATTGGAAAATTTTGCATATATGGCTATTCTGTTTTTAAATGGTCAAATTGTGACTTAAAATAGACTAAACAGGGGCCTCCCTGGTGGCACAAGGGATTAAGCACTGCACTATGAAGCAATCTGAAGCCTCTCCAGCACGAGTTCAATCCCCGACCGGCCAGAGAGCAACCCACATGGCGCAGCAGACCTCTCCTGTCTCGCCTGCTGCTCTCCTCAGCAGTGTATTTCAATCAGTCTGCCTGTTCTGTTCCCCACTCTGTCTCTGGTGAGTCCTCTCACCCCCCCACATCTCTGGCCTGTACCCCAGCTCTTGTATGCATAAATAAATAAAACTTTAAAAAAATAGACTAAACATAAGGAACTTTTTTAGTATTTGCATTGTCTTTCACATTTTTTCATTTTTACTTTAAATACAAATGTTTTCTATATATTTAGCTATATGTCATTATAAAAAGGAAATATTCAGAAAATGGAAAGACAACTTTAATATGTCTCAAAGGTGAAATGCAAAAATGTCTATTACACTGGCTCTGTTTTGGTTCTCACATAAATCTTTTTGTTTATAACCAACAACAACAAAAAAGGGATAATAAAAATAAAGCAGATTTATGAAACTTTCATTTCAATTGAAAACACACTGAAATGTGGCTGCGTAAAAGTCCAACCTCAGTTCTAGAAGCACATTCCCTAACGCCCAGGCTGGGTAGGTCCACTGTTGGTTCTAGTGATTTGAAAAGAGAATTTGAAGCCTGTGGAGTTGTTTTCACGGGTTTTATTTATTTTATTATTATTTAAAAAAAATTTTTTACACAATATTTGCTTCCCCCCACCCCCTCAGGTTGAGTCCCCATAGAATTTCCTTCCTCAAGGCACCTGTGCACCATCACCTCAGTCCCCTGTGCTCCTCCCTCCCTCCCTCCCTCTGATCCCTCTCCCTCCTCCTCCCCTGCAGGATGTCTCTGGTTTATAATTGTCTGTTTTTGCTTTGTTGTGTTTTAGACTGTTATTTTTTTTGCACTGATGTCTAATTTGGTTCCCCTGTATTCCTGTTATAAGTAAAACCATCAGATATTTTTCTTTAAAGACCATCACCCAAAGCAGTGATATTGAAGGCAAAGATAAACACCTGGGACTACATCAAACTGAAAAGCTTCTGTACAGCAAAACAGAGAGACATCCCATTGATTGGGAAAAAATCTGCACTCCATTCAACTGATAAGGGACTGATCGCAAAGATGTCCAAAGAACTCACATGGCTCAACAAAAACAAAATAAACAGTCCAGACAAGAAATGGGCAGAAGAACTTAAAAGACATTTCTCCAAAGAGGAAATGCAAATGGCCAACAGGCATATGAAAAAATGTTTGTTTTCACGGGTTTTAATGGTAAGCAGGGGAAACTAGCCAGCAGGAAGACAGCAACTTGAGCCCCCTGTGAATCTCTATAGGCTCTTTCTCTTAGCTTTCTCTGATGTTCTCTCCTTCTCTCATGGTCTCTTCCTCTCTCTGTCTCTGAGTAAACCCACCCTTATAGCCCTGACCTCTAAGGTCAGGTGTGCACACACCCAAGCTCAGGTGAACATGGTCAGCCACGAGTGCCCCCCACACACCCACTCGCCTTCTACTTAACAAAATCAAGGCAAATAATAGCCAAAGAGGCTTAAAAGCCTGCCCACTTCATTTACACACCCATTGTGGATAATCTGCACAGTAGTCACTTACTCACAGACTCCAAGAAACACAGTGAGGTTAGAAAAAGAAAGCCATAAATACAATCATTACCAGTAGGTTTTATATGCCGAGTTGTAACACTTATTAGATCAGCGACTCACTTACTTTGGAATGTGAAAAGCTTTCCTGCTTCTAAAACACTATCAGCTAGTACCTAAATGATGTGCTCTTTTTTCCTGAGTCAAATTTAACTGCACTGCTTTCTCACTCACCAGGTAAATACTATACTATTCTAATAAGTGAAAATATGACTGCATGCTCGAATGATTAGCTATGAGTTTTTTAAAGTAATACTGTTAAAAAAAAATTTGGTCCTATATTTTTGTACACTTTTTGTAACACATGCCTGGAAATATATTCCTCATCAAATTATAGCGGGATTTCAGGGACTGAGGCTAAAAAGTGATACTTTTTAGAACTATTTTAATATTATACTTAGTACTGGTTTACCCTGTAGAAAGGAAAAACATATTCTACAAGGCAATAGTAAATTAGTGACCAAAAACTGTGGCAGAGACCACATGAAAGCACACAATTGCCAGATATATCGCATGTTGATGATGAAAAAATAGTCATCAGATTAGTTTTCCAAAGCTTAACAGTTTGTATCAAAGGTGACTTTTCCCAGCACATTAACAACGTCACAACAGTTAGTCTGATATTTGAAAGTTGCAATTAAAATAAGGAAGGGGTCATCCTGGTGCCCCTAAAATCTTCAAAAGGAATCATTCAAACAGCAAGTAAAAAGCAAAGAATTATAACAGCTTTCCAGTGACCCTAGGTTTCAATAAGAATTTTTGTTGTTGTTGTTAAAACATGAAATGCTGAGGGAAGGTATTTAAGTAACTTGCAACTTAAGGTTTATAAAGAGGATAATTTCTATGCAGAATGGGAACTTAGTATTTCCTTTGGAAATCAGAATACATTATACATTTTCCACTCATTGTATCTTCAGGGTCCATCAAAGAGCCATGTCTGGCCCAGTCCCCGATCTATAATTTTCTCTATTTTTAGTATAAAATCCTTAGTAAATGCCTTTGGCCACTTCATGGGCTTGGTCATGCAGGGTCTCAGTTGGACCCCATGCTCAATGTACATAAATATATTCAAAAGATGAGTGTTGCAGCAAACTGTCTAACTCTTAGCCATGGCAACTCAATGGCGTGCATGGAGACACTTACTTTCCATCTAGACCCAGATGGATCCCACTAAATCAGTACCTACTGATATTTGAAAGGATCAGTTTGCCAGCTAGATGGCAGAGACTTCCTCAACCTTTACCCAAGGATCACAAATCTGACCAGAAAACACTCGCCACAATTTGAAAGAATTATTTCACTGGAGATGGATTAAACTAGAAAACTCCTGGCCATGCAGGAGAGTGGTGGAGTTCAGTATGAAAAGCCTGGTCCCTGCATGACCACTTGGAGGAGATTCTCTGCCCTTTCACCTGCACTGAACTTCAACAAAAGCAGAACACAGGCTTTTATGTGGCAGGCTTCCTCCAGCTTAGAGACTATTTACTGGAGCATTTAGCCTACCCTGCTTAATAAACTACACCTTCCACAAATGAGTATCACAGTAAATATAAATGAGCTACCCTTTAGATTTCTAAGTACATACATATATGTATATGTAAATATATATATATATCTCCCCCTATAGTGGAAGGCATCTACCATGGCCAAGGCAGTAGGAGCTTTACAAAGCGTCTCTCAGCTGGAGTTATTCTTTGCATCTTCCTAACTCATGACTCATCCAAAGACTGTTCTAAAACCATTTCCTTGTTTGCTACTATAATTCACTTGCAAAGATGGAGCGGTTCCTACAGTAGGATAATGACCTTGGATTCCACTGAGAGGCTAGCGGTACAAAACGGAGATGAGATCACCTTGTGCTGAACTTTATAACTATGATTTCAGAATCACAGAAGTGTTAAATCATGTTAGGCCACTACCTTTGGTCTTGCTGGAAATGTTCATTGCTCTACAACATAATAAACTATTCCACAAAGCAGAGATAAGTGGAGAAAGACACACATTCAAGTAGCTGAGTGGAATTAGCCTTATCTTGTAGATACTGCAGAATTTCCTACATTTAATATTTGTGAGCGGTCTGCTACAATTCTTTGGGGATGAAAAACACAGGGAACACGTTAGAAACTTAAATTCCACTGTTTAACACACTGGAATTTTCAACCATTGTTTTCAGCTGGAAAAGAATGAAATAATAAACTTAGATGTTCTAAGTGTGGCCTTTGGAACTTGCTTTGTTGATGCTATCATGAACACACATATTAAAAGTGAAATGGAAGATGAATAGTTTACAGGAGAAAGAAATATTTTCCATCTTCACCATCTATGGTTTCAGGGCTCCCCTAAGACCTTAAAATGAAGTCTACTTGGTGGTCTCAACTCTAACCCCTGGAGAATGTACTGCACTCTCCAACACAGAACACCTGACTCTGCGGAATTTGACACTTTGCTGCAGCCTCCACACAGAAGAAACGGAGGACTTGACATGCATGGAAATTAAATTATCTTCCACCCCTAGAGACGTGCTGTCCTCCCAGGTCAGGGTTACCTTAAGGTCAAACGAAGGAACTCAAATTTCAACCAATTCCGCCCTAGCTGTGAATGGACAGAAAACACATCCTTTTGAGTTCTTGACAATCTGCTGCATTGTATGTGATCCATCAAAAATAGGAATAGCATAAACACACCAAGTAAATCACCTTAAAGGAAAAATGGTTTTGTGTTATCACACAAGGCGATTACTTTAAAAGTCCAGAGTTGCCTCAGCAGTGTGAGTTTCCCACACATTTGCAAACGCAAAAATTCTGAGATAGTTATAAAAATTCAGCTTGTGTTGGCCAAGACTTAGCCTAACTTCAGTGTAACCTTCACAGAAACCTAGCATCGGTCACTTGGTTTTGCTGATTAGAAATTCATGACCCAAAGTTAATCCGGATGACTTAGACATTCAAAACAGAGACCATAGAACCCATTGTGAAGGACTTAAACAAAATATAGAGGGTCTTAAATATGCCACAAAATCCTTTTCATCAGAATTAATTATGGGAATTTATGGATGTATGTTCAATGCATAATTACATTTACCTAATTTATATATCATATATTTTCAAAGACAATTCTCATCGAGGAAAGTGGACTGTGCAGCTTCCATTCAACACCTTCTGAGCTGACAGGTCTGGTGGTCTATTGGCTGAAACACAATAAACCTCAGCCAAACCAATAAAATAAAAAAAAAAAATACATAACCCTAGCACCATAGAGTTTTCCAGCTCATTGAAAAACATTACAATTCCCACCCAAAGTTTGGAGCATTTCATGAATTTATGCGATGACATCTAGAAATGCGGGTTCATTTCCAGTCCCTGAAGACACCCAGACTTTGAATGCAAGAGCTCTACGGTCTTCTGAATTTCCAAAGTCACCTCCTCAAGATCACCTATTCCCCTCTCCTGTACTCTGTGGGCTGCTTCGTCCAGGTCCCAGTTATCACACGAGAAGAAAGTCAAGAAAGGAGATTTTCTTCACTAGGGTTTACAGCAAGAATAATCTATTCACGTGTTCTCCACTGAGAACCAATGACTTGACTGTGCCACCCCATGGGGAGCAGCAGGAGAAACCACAAGACATGTAAACAGTTAGAACTGGGGTCACTCTTTCCAAATGTTGGGGGGACCTCCAAACTGTGAACTCGTCACCACGCTCCTGGCCCCACGCATGTTTTAATCGTCCTGCACTACATCAAAGTGTTCAACAAGAATTTCATGTCACCGGCTGCCCAGCAAGGGCACAGGGCTAGGCAACTCCTTCACTTTCTGAATTCAAGAGGTGGAGAGATGGGGATGGGATCTGGGAGGTAGGGGTGGGAGCTGGGGGAGTGGGGGCTGTGAGGGCTGAAGGGGTGTTGGGGGGACGCCTTAGAACTGGGCCACGAAAGCAGGACACGCCGTGCCACAGAGGGATGACCCAGAGAACATAAAGCCAAAGGACCCAGCTACGCCTCACCTGAGCCTGCCTACGAATGCAGTCTCTTGTAATAATCTACCCATATATTCACCTTTTTAAACCGGCACAGGAAACCAAGTGCACACGGCACGCAGGTGGGGTGATAAGAAATGCAGCAGCAGCAGGTCCCTGGCGACGAGCCCTCGGGCTTCCCCCTCGTGGCCCCTCGGCCCCCGGCTCTGCCGCACAGGCCACGCCTCACCTTCTCCGGGTCTCTGCGGGCCGCACAGTTGAGGAGACGGCTCCTGGCAGGCCAGTCCCCCACCGGTCCCCGGCCTGGCGCTGCGGGCCTGCACGCTGGGAACTCTCGGCGTCCTGCATGCACCTCTGCAGAGCGCCCGGAGCCCCGTGAGGCTGCCAGCGCCTGCACACCTGCGTCGCCTGCACACCTGCGTCCTCGCCAGAGACACAAAGCGCGTAGCGTCACGTGGGCATCACGTGGGCGCTGCACCTGCGGGATGGGGGCTCATCCGCCCGAGTGCTCTCCAGGCTGTCAGGGCCTCCCCTAATACAGCCCAGCCTTCCTCCTTGGGGCCGGTTCCCGTGCCCAGGTGACCTGGTAGGTGACACCTGGGTGAATGCAGAGTCACCGCGGCCGCACTGTGCTCCCACTCAGCCTCACAAGGGTTTCCTGGAAACCCACTTCCGATATCGGGGAAACCCTCATGCCCAAAGGTATACAAGATGAAAGCATTCTTTCTGCTTAAAATTGCCACATTCCCCTGAGAGGCAGTAAAAACGTGCTCACTAGACATAAGCACCCACCTGCAAGGTGAGTTGAGGCCTAGTCGCAGCACCTTGTGGGAGGCAGCACCCCAGAAGTCTACTGGCTGGGAGTACCCCCACTCAGTGGTCACACAAGGACACCGGGACTGATCTGGCCAAAGCACAAAAATCTTGAAAGCTCCTATTCCCAAAAGGTAGATATGTATTTTCCATGTAAAACCTTTAATGCTCATGTAAAAATCTTTAATTCGGAAGGAGAAACAGTAATATATGCTGATTTTAGAGCATGCACAGATACATACATTCATCCATAGATTTCACCTGTCTCCAGCACCACAGCACTGACCAGAGGTGACCCTCACATACTATTTTCTACGCATTTTTACAACAGGTACTATAATTATCAACAGTTTACAGGGGAAAAAAGCTGAGGCGCAGAGAAATTAGGTGATTTGCCCATGTTGCACAGCCAGTAAGTGACCCAGCTGGGATTTGAATCCACTTTTATGCGTGTTTTAACACCATGCAATATTACGCCTCAATAGCTCTAGGGTGATGGCCATGGTGTGCAGGGAGAGGTAGCAGCAAGATGGCTCTCTAAGGTCTTAGCAACAGAGATGGAGGTCCGCAGAGGTGTGGGAGTAGAGCAGGCAGGGACACAGATGTGGTTCAAGATGGTTTGTGTTATTTTCTTACATTAATAGGATCATTCTCTGCATATTCTGGGATTTTCTTTTCCTTAATTCTGGTTATTGAGGCATAACCTACACACAATTGTTTTTATGGTACAGTTCTGTGAATTTAGTCTACTATTGTATAATCACTAACACAGGAAAAATATGGAATGTTTCCATCATCCCAAAGAGTTTCCTTATGCCACTTTAAAGTCAGTCTTTCCCCAGCCCACAGGCCACAGCAACCATCAATCTGCTCTCTCTGAGATTTGCCTTTGAATGTAACAATATAGGTTGGAATTTATAGAATAGTAAAGGTGGAATGAATTCCAGAGATTTTGCAAGATACAATCTACATTAGATAACTGTGACCAATGTTTCATATGTTTATAACGGAGTTTTCACAGTACATTGGAAATGGGATCACAGAATCAATTTATACATTAGACCTTTTATATCCTTCCATTTCAAAATCTACAACAAATGCTAAATGAAAGCAGTGTGCATGCCACAACTTTTCTGGGAAAAAATCACCAAGCGTTAGAAAGAAATAACAGTTGTCAATTTACTCTCCTTCCGCTCGCTGCAAAGCTAAGAAACAGGATAATGGGAATTGGTAGAGAGCAGGGAGAAAATGAAAGAATCCTCAAAAACATGGCAAAGTAGTTTGCCTATTTTTAAAATGACTTCACTATGTTTACTATGTGGGATGGAGTCAAAACAAATTGAAGCGTATCTCTGGGCTTGCTCTCCAGCAAGCTGAAAATAGAAGAAAACAGCCAGGGGACAAAGGACTTGGAAGATTCTTGAAGGGATTTTCATCCTCATATACTCCTATTGCCAAAAAATAGAAGAGGTTTTGAATAATTTCTTCAGCACAGCACGACCATGACCCTCAAATATCAGATTTAATATTCTCATTTAGTATTTCATATGCTTCCATAAGGTTCCAACGCAGAACAAGTACATTTTTTTTCCCCTCCAGATTAATTTTGTTTGGCAAACTAAAATGTGCCCAGAGGATTCCACAAGCCATATTCATTCACACATGCATGGAGCGAAGGCTGAGCTTATTCACTAACAGGTTGATAAATTGTAACCCAGCCAGCAGCTGGTTTTCCTGGAATTGCTTTGTCGTGTATTGAAATGACAGGCACAAAATGCCTGCACTTTCTCTGTGTGTATTGCATCTAGTAGAGTATAAGATTACAGAAAATAATGCTATCTGACTTAGAAAAAAAAAATGGTTATACTTGTTTTGTGTATTCAGTTGGACTTGTTGGCTTAAGCAAGTGTAAGCTGATGGCAGACATGTCACCTGGACGTCCCTGGGAGGGATAGCAGCACCGCGGCCTCACGGATCAGCTGCAGGACAGCGTTCTGGAAGTGCATGATGAGAAAATGCAAGCATGTTGTTCGGTAATTCAGTCTCTGTTAAGAGGTACTTGAGAGCCAAAGATTCTGAGTCTGTCATTGACAGGGTGCGCTCTAAAGAGGGCACATATGAACCCAAGAAATCTAACTGTGGAATTGAGGCTGCCAGGTTTTTTAATAGGTTTTGTAATTTTGCCTCTATTATAAGAGGGTAGGTTAGAGATTAAACTGGGGAGCTAGCATTTCTCAATTTGGAAAACAGATGCCATTGAAGAGATGACTTTAAAATACTGATCTCAAGACTCAAGTAGGAACTAGATTTTGATACAGTGACTATTTGTAACAGAGGTTAACAAAGCAACAGGCTCTCTTGCTTTCTTTTTAGTTGAGGTAGTGTTTTTTTAATTTGCCATTCATTTTTAAAAGACAAATAATAGCAGTTGCCCAGAGTTCATTTTGACCACTCTACACAATTAACTCTCTAAACAGCCACAGCAGTTTATGCTCTTACTTTATATGGTATACGTGAGTCCCAGGGAGGTTCGCCGTCCAGCCGAAGAATGAGCAATTTTTTTTTAAAGATTTATTTACTTTATTTATGCTTATGAGAACTGGGGTACAGGCCAGATGTGCAGGAGGGTGAGAGGATTCACCAGAGACAGAGTGGGGAAGAGAACAGGCAGACTGAAATACACTGCTGAGGGGAGCAGCGGGCGTGACAGGAGAGGTCTGCCCCGCCATTTGGGCATCTCCCCGGCCGGCAGGGACCAAACCTGCGCTGCAGAGGTTGTGGACAGCTTCACAGCGCTGCGCTCAACCCACTGTGCTACCAGGTAGGCCCTGAATAAGCAATTTTTAAGTGAGATTACTGGAGCTAGAACCCAGGTTGTAGGTGAGCTAGTCCAGTGACATTCCATTATGCCACAGTTGTATCCTAGGTCACTTAGTCCCCGAAGGAAAATATGGCAAAAGTTACATGGAGTGAATTAAGGAGAAAGTTGGAATTTGTGAGACCCTAATGATTTCTAAAACTAGGTATTAAAAATGTTCTCTACAATACTGAAGCCATTAATGAATTGATTTATTAATACTGGACTCCCTTTATCTTGCCTTAAATCCCCCAGGTTGAGTCATGCAGAATGTCCCAGAACCTGAAACAGGATCTTTCTCAGTCGGTAAGAACCAGAAGATGGGAATGAGAAATGAGACCTTGCCTGTTGCCGAGACGGAGATCTCAAGGCTTTTGTTAGGCCCTGGGGATAATCTGGTTCCTGGCATTAAAATCGCTCATTGAAAAGAATTGAACTTTTTAAAAGAAAATAGTAGTTTTCTCTACATATTTATTAGGGATTGTGACATAGATCAATAGTTAAAATTCCCATCAATTAAATCAACCCTCAAGCACAGGGTCAGAAGAGAATTGGACTGGTTTCCAAAAGCAAACAAACCAAATATGTAGTCCTCAAGCCAAATGACATTTTGTGGCTCTAATAATTACTTGCTCTTTATCAAAGAAAGTATTTTTAGTATTCTGCACTTCAGTCCTAAGTATATTTATGGAACAATCTGACACACTTGCTGTTTGAGAGTATTTAAGATAGTGTTGGTAAAGTGGATTAGGCAAAGATATTTATGTCTTCTAATGAAAAAATTTGTATTTTGGCCTGACCAAACAATAAAAATTCCTTTCGTCAACATTTAATATTTCTCAATTTTATTAGCTTGATAAAATAAAACGTTGCTTTTGCATGTTAATGGCTGGCCCTCTCTTTAAATTGGTCTTGTATAATTTCACAGTGAAGCAATATTTATTATTATAATAGTTTGGTCTAGAATATCTGAACATGCATATAGATGAACACAGAAAAGTTCACAGATATTCTTAAGACAGATTTTTTAAAATATTGAATAGTGTATGGGAAGAAGTTTTTTTTTTTTTAACTTCATTTTGACCAACATTATATGCAAAACTCTCATTTGAAATCAGCTTTATAACTAAGATGGCGCTTTAATTCTTTCTTTCCAAATTGTCATGGCAACTTTTAATTTTGTTTGCAGTAGCTGCAGCAATGCTGCTGACCGGCTTATTTCACTGTTTAGCTTAACCCTGTAAGACCTGAAGATGCACAGACAAGCAAGATGCTCTCATCAAACAGCCACTCTGATAAAAGTTGGTCCCTGCTCAGGTGCCGGCCTCGCCACCAGCAGCGCACGGCCTGGAGTTCATTACGTATGCACAGTTAACCTCATAGCCCCTACATATCCTTCTCCAGAGCTTCACACCACTGAAATCTAAACAGCCTGGAGACCAAATCGCTTCTTTCTTTCACTAACCCCAAAACCACCTAACAGAGGTTTCTATTCTGGGATGGCAATTAAACATCTGTTAGGTAGATTTGGTGAATACATTCTGATATTTTCTACCTGATTTCAATAAAACAGATCTCAGCCAGAAGTGCAGGGAATGTAGCCATCTTCAGAGTCACTGGGTTATGACAAGCAGCACATGGAATCCCAAATGCTGCAGCCCTCCTGACACTCCATCTTTTGGCAACTTCACCTTTTGGTGAGAGTAAGTCAGCGTGATCGATGGTCATAAACAGGAGTTATGTGATCTCTGGCCTTAGTGTGATACAAAACATTTTTTGGAAAAACACTGTCTTGTATAATCCATCATGAAACAATCTTTCCATTGATCTGTTGTGACTCCAGTCCTCCCGCACCAGCAGAAATGTGCTTCGGATCATGTTATCCCAGCTCAGATGAAATTCTGCATTTGGCAACCTACCGCCCATTGCCAGCTGGAACGCGGTCTCCTTTCAGCTAACAACACACATTTCAAATCCAGGACCAAATACAGGCCGAGGCATTTGCTGACCGCGGAGCGTGCGTGTGAGCACACAGATGTGGACATGCCGCTACAGACACAGGGGCGCTGGCAGGCAGGACGAGGTGGGGGGCTCACGCTGGCTGCCACGCTGGGTTCCAGAGGTGGTCCAATCATCTCTGTCCCACCAGCAAATGCAAAAGCTGTCACTTGCAGTGTCAAAGTTAGAGTTCTGTTTGGCTTTTATTTTTGGTGGTTGTTTTTTTTTTTTTTTTTTTTTTTCAGTAGCCACATCACTCATCAAGAAATCATTTTCTTACAATGTTTGTGCAGGTGAAAACCAGCAGGAGAAGGAACTTGGCAATTCAGAAAAGAGAAAACCAGCTACTGCCCCTTGAATTGCTTTTTGGCAGAGTAAAATGCGCTCATTGGGCTGTGGATTCACAACCTTGGAGAAGGCAACTGTGGGTGTGCAACTACTTTGATTATTTAAAATACAGATTGGTCTACCCTTTCCTCTTTCTCTCCCTCCCTCTCTCCCAGTTTCCAATTGCATACAGTGAACAATCTGTTTGCAATAATAATAGGCATAAAAATTCCCCCACATCCTACCCCCCGCCCCAGCTAAATGAATGCTGATAGTAGATCTGCAGTGTTTACTCTGCACCTGAATTCCACTGTGGTGAGTATTTGGGAGTTCCATATTCCAAGAGAAGATTCCAAATGGCATTCTGGCAGATGACAAAGAATACAAGCGTAGTTCGTTTTTATATTAATTTATAGGCAGCCATGTCCTAAGCCCCGAGGGCATCTTAGAAAAATCAGAAAAAAGAAAAATAACTACAAACACATCCAAGAGAAACATATTCAAATAACAAAGATCAAGAGCTCAAAATAAATAGTTCTGTAACAAATACCACAAACTACACAAAAAAAAAGCAAAACTTTAAATTACTCAGAACCCTTGAGACTGAAGATGTGACTAACCAATTAACAGTTGCAAAGTATTTTGGAGCTATAAAGTTTTAAGTCAACGAGATTTTTATGAGTTTGTAATAATGATTCACAAGAAGGAATCCTCCCCACAGACCCTCTCCTGGTTGCAGCCAGCAGGGATCACTCCAAAGCTGAAGCTTTTCCCAGCAACTGAGTCAGGACCAAGAGCACAGTGTCCATCACTTGATTTATTCCACACATGTTTCAAAATAAACAACAAAAAAATCAAAAGACAGCTTCTACCAAGCAAACTGAAGGATTTCTTCCTTAATACAAAGAAATAACTGGTCTTTTAAAAGGGGGAATTTAAAGAATAAAGGTCACATTAGATGAAGAGAAGATTTTTTTAAATCTATTGAATTTAATCTGTTGAGGTTTTTAACTTATTTTTTAATCTATTGAGTTTATTAGATAGTTAACCACATTACTGATATCCCTGAGAAGGGTAGGGAGGCACTTTGCAATGGTATAAATCATCCTAATCCCAGAATATGCCTACATGGAATATTAGATTCAAACTCAATTTGTGGTGTTAATGCCTGGATTTAAATGTTTGGGTTCTGTACAAAGTCAAAGAAAACTTCAGCAAATAAATGACTAACAGTTTTGATGTATGGTTACATTATGAAAATAGCTGATTCTGTCTTCTCATACATCTGGGTTCTGAAACCAGGACAGTCTAAAAAGAAGTTTAGAAATCAGAAAATGGGGTATAGGGTGGACCCCAGAAGTTGGCTCTGTCATCTGTACCACACCTGAGGCACACCTGGGAACTATAGCTGAGACAAATTTTAGGTTACACCTAGAGTCAGATACTGAGACCTTTATCCAGGGGCAACCACCATGTGCAGACCATACAGCGACTATTTTAACAAGCTTCACCTTCTTTGCATGACTGAAATCTGAAGGTGAGAGTAAGAGGGAAATAAAACTGTGGCATCAGCAAATATGTTCAATATTTTAACTGAAATGACCAGGATCTCTGCCAATACTGAGAAACATATTCAGATTTTTATCCTCTTTAAATTTAACTTTAATTATCACATACTTATAAATGACATTGTCAAAAAAAAAAAAAATGACGTCCTCAAAATTGTTCTCGAACTTATATTTAAGCAGAAGAGTGATGTTTGCAACATTCTTTTTCATGAACTCAAGCAAAATGTCAGAATTTTCTCTCTCACACAGATAAAAATGGAACTGGCCTTAGGGAAGCAAGACCAAGGGCCTAGGGTTCGCTGCTTCTGCCTACTCTTCCTCATATCATATCATGATTTTTGTTTACTTATTTTAGTCCCCCCTTACCAACACAGGCTCCGTGAAGGCAGAAACTATGCCTACCACATTTCTTCTCATATGCTGACTACCAGACCAGGTGCCTGACCACAGTTATAATAAATAAACTTGGAAGAAAAAAGGGAGGGAGGACGAGAGTGGGAAGCAGCAAGAGAAAATAACCAGAAGTTTAGAACTTAAAAAGTACGTCACAGTCAACAAGAAATAAGAAGAAACATGGAGCTCTTTGAGCCTGGGTAAGTAGCAGAGTCTGGTGGTTACTGAAAAGCAGGCGCCAGGCACATCCAAACAGAAGCTGGCCGCTCCTGTCCACCTCCAGGGAAGAACGGCAAGAAAAAGGCAAGCACCACAGGGCACAGGGAGTGAAACCAGTCACAGCTTGACAAACTCTTTGTTTAATTTGCACTTTATTGCACCACTTGTGACTCTGTTGACTTTTACCCAATTTGCAGAGCAGACCTGAGTGAGACCCCCATCACTTTCGTATGTATTAGAAGCCCTCCCAACTCCAGGCAGCCTGGAAGGAGTTCAAGGACTTCTTGAGTCTGCGTCTCCCAGGCTGCTGTCCTAAGCCCCTACATACCTTTTCTCTGTTCCAGTTCCTGGGCTAACATCACACAGGGGTATTATTAGTATTTGTGTCAGGTGTTCTGGGCAGTAAAAGGCATAAGTTGTGCCTAGGGTGTGCTTTTATTAGGCAAGAGTGAAGAAAGGCCTACAAAGGTGCTTCATAAGCCCTCGCCCCCCCTTTCTAGATTAGGACATCCAGCACATTTTACTTCATTGTCTCAGCATATGAGCACCCTCTCAGAGGTCACAGCACCTCACAGTCACAACACCTCAAAAGTGATGGCGCTTTCTTATGTAAATGTGCATCCTTGACACTTTGCACAGTGTTTAGGACATAGTAAGCACTCAAGAAATACTTGTTGAATGAGTGATCTTTTTATGTACTTATAGGGACCTTTGTGGAAAAGATAATATTTAACTACAATTTTTAATCTGGGAATTTA
This sequence comes from Talpa occidentalis, assembly GCF_014898055.3. NCBI lineage: Eukaryota > Metazoa > Chordata > Mammalia > Eulipotyphla > Talpidae > Talpa > Talpa occidentalis. The sequence goes on from NW_023601322.1 coordinate 98,267,299, forward strand.
TCAGTGTATACTTTGATTCTCCTTGTACAGGAAAGCATGATTAGCAAATTTGATATTAAATAGGTTAAACATGTCTTTCGTTTAATGTAGTAACATGTGCATTGGAATCAAAATACCCTTACTCTTTCAAAAATACTTACTGCACAATTTCCTATAATTGTAGGAAATTGGAAGATAGCCAAATGTCAAAAAATTGGACAGTGGTCAATTGGAAACTAGTACCTATCTTCTTGATGAAAATACATATCTATTTAGAGGGATAACTTTGAAAGCCATTTAGAAATACTTAAAACAGTTAAGATACTTTTTTTTAAGGAATATATACTCGAATATCTGATGATACAATATTTGTATGACTTTGGCTATAGCATAAGATTTCTGATTGTTGGCTTAGCAATAGAACGTGAGGTACTATCATTTTTCCAGTGGTATAAACATATTTATATATCAAAACTAATTTTATTCTGACAGTCTATAAATTGAGTTATTCAAGATATTTTAACTTATGCCTTTTAAGAACACCTATTTCTTCTTCATAGGGATTAAATAGCACTTGCTTTTTATTCAGAGCATGAAAAGGGAAGGAAATGATTGATTTTGAACACAGTGCTGTGAAAAGTATTTTGTTTTTATAGCATTTGATTATATCTACTCCTCTTTGCTCATTCTTTGGTATGGGACAAGAGAGTGGTGAACAAAATCACCAGGAAAAGAACCTCACCAGCCTTTAGACCCTGGCTGAAGTCACTGGTAGGCCTCACCGTGTGCTCACCAGTGAGCTGGGGTGACTTAGAAATCATACCTACCACATCTTGGAGTGGGATCAACATGCAAAAGTAAGACAGATGCCTCGTTATTTTGAAAACAGAATTGTAGCCTAAAATGATCTTCACAAATGTAAATAAGAGCTAACAATACTTGTCAGCAAGGCAGTCAAGAGAGAAAGGCAGATGCACACATGAGTTGGGGAGAGGAAGGAAGGGGTTCCAGGAGCTGAGAGGTGAATCTAAGTGACCCTGGTCAGCAGCACACATCAGGGTTTCAAAAACCAGTGAGCTAGAGGAATGCTCTGACAGAACAAGACATTAGGCACCAGGAAGCGTCGTCCCATGGGGAACGGGAGGCCTTAGTAGAGCCTGTGTCTACTCTGAACTCCATCCAGAAAGGTGTCTACTCTGAACCTAGAGAAAGGTGAGGATTATTGGACGGGAATGAGAGAAAAGCAAAAGAAAAGATTAAAAGTTCAAGACCAGGGGCTAGGAGGAACTGGAATTCACACAGAACGGCCTGTGCAAGAGGGACCTTTTGTGGAGCTAAATGGCTTTTCCATAAAATTTTCAATTGTATAGGCAGTTTTGGATTTTTCCCTTTGCCTCTTATAGCCTTTTAATCATGGATTAAAACAGTATTTAAGTTGGCAGTCATAAGGTGAGATGGAAATATTGGATATCGTATCTGTTTATTAAAAAAAAATCGCACCATCATCTGCAGAACATATGTTATGGATACCTGACTTAACAAAGTGAATTTCCTGTGTCAAAGCTGTCGTTCTTCTCACATCCCCGATCTAATTCCATGGTATCACTGTGCACCTGGATGCCCAAGACTGATCAGGAGCCACCTTTTATCTTTCTGGCTCCCTTGCCAAACACTTCTAGTTCATCATGAATTACCATCGACTCGACTCACTAATAATTCTGACTTGACCCCTGTCCTCTCCGTCACTACTGCTGTTATTCCAGACCTCACACTCTCTGACTTGGACTAGGCTCCATGGGTTCCCAACTGTATATCCTCACAATCAAGCTCACTGTCCGCACTATCATCCTAAAGAATCCCTATTTTAGCACATCCCAGCTCTACCTGAGATTTCAACTGGCTTTATGCTGCTTAAGAGATAAAACCTAAGCTTTGCATCAGGAACTGAAACATGTTTCACGTCCCCAGCGAGCAGCTGGTCTAATACTCCCTGACCACGCTCTCATTGCCTCTCCTGTCTTCGAGACTTTGCAACGATATTCTGCTTTGCCTGAAAGGTCTCCATCCTCTTTATGATCTCCAGAACTCCTGTGAGTCTTCATTTTTTCAAAATTTGTGTAAGATGTTACATCTACCTGAGAATCCCCACAAAACCCCAGCCCCAAAGCTAGGTGAAACTCCTGACGCAAGTGCGGCCTTGCACTCTGCACTCTGCTACAATATCTGCCAGGTTATAGCTGCTCCAAGTGGTGAACCCCTGAAAACAGAACACACACATTTTGCTCTTGTGGCCTCTGCACTGCTGTCTCTATTTTTGTCCTTATACTAACAATGCCTGACACATAACAGTCAAATATGTTCCCCCTCAAAAAATTCTCCCCAGAGACTTTGATCATCTTCAATGTACATATTGTCTTAATCAGCTTTGAATTTGATTGAATGAAACTTGAAAAATTAGACAGTTTAGTATCAATCAGTGGCCACACTTGTAAGCTTTTTAGCTCTTTCATAGGTTCCTATTTGTAAGCTGATATTAAAATTCACTGATAGCATGCAGGTTGGGGTTTGAAATAAACGCCAGCATACCTGAGAAAGAAGATCTAATTTCCACTGCTTCTCACCTGGATCGTGGGAACTGAACCTAGGAAAATTGGCATCAACTCAATCACATCTGTGGAGCTGGCAGAAGCTACTCAAAGAATAACTAGCTACATAAAATATATGCAACTCTCTCCTTATCAAAAAAAAAAAAAAAAAAAAACAATTCTAGTGAATACTGGCCACAGTTCCAGTTCCAGCTGCCAGCTAACCTAAGAAAATATAAAATATGTACTCTTTCAACCACTGATACATAGAAAATAAATAACATATTCCTAAATTTGTTCACAGAGATTCAAATTCTACATCTATATCGATATTAGTACATAATGAGAAAATGCATTAAAATTACAGAACTGAATTTAAAAAAATCTACAAAATTAAAATGAAATATTTTTATAAACACCACTTAGGAAAAAGGGGCTTTAAGTTATTAAACTATATGTTTACAATAACTAAGTCTATTTTAATTACACAGTGGCCTAAATTACAATTTACTAGAAATTCTAAAATATTAAAAGACTGGTAACCTGTGCAACAGTTTTATTTATTGCCAATTTAATTCTTTTTTAATAATACTAGCTGAATAACTTAATTTAGATATCAATGTCTCCTACACATCTGTCCAACTTGAGAGATAGCACATGCTTAGTAGATCTTAGAAAAAACTGTTGCCCTCCTGTCTGCATGTCTTCTAAGTAACATCCATGAAGAAACAATTTCTTGAATATTTGAGATTAAATATAATGTTTCTAAATTGAGTTTAAATGTGTGCACATTGCTTTTCATTGTAGCCACTGTTCAAAGTGTTACTGTTGTTGTTAGTTGAAGTATCCTTGAGAACACAGTCCTAGCTCAGTTCCATGAGTCCTGAGAAATAATCACCTAGTAAAATGACATTTCGAACAAGGTCTGAACAGTTGTATCACCCCAGTCAGTCCCTCTGGTCTCACACTGGTCAATGCCAGAGGCAACGTTCCAATGCCTATCCCTGAAAGTGGGGGGTATAATTCATTTCCAGTCCAGAGGCCTGAGAAGGGGTTGGGGGATTAGCCTTCCTTTCTGAGTCCCAAAACCCGAGAACCAGCAGTAACAACGCTATCTGAAGGTATGGGAAGAGGCTGTCTCAGCTCAAGAAGAAAGCAAATTCTCCCTTCCCTCCCTTCTGTCCTGGTCACTTCCTAAGCAGATTGTTGGAAGCCCAGTCATGTGGGTGCAGGGGTCTCCCTTACTCAGCCTACTGCTCAAATGGCAATCTCTTCTGGAAACACCCTTACAGACACATGCAGAAGTAATGTTTTACCAGCTACCTGGGCATCTCTTAGCCCAGTCAAATTTTTACATTAAATCAACCATCATACCACATGTCCACAATTTTCTGAGAAAATGATATTTAAGCTTCTATTCTTAGCTTTGCTTTGAGAAGGCAAGAAAAAAGTTACTAAAATAAATACTGAGTACAGATTATATCACGCCTTACACTTTGTGTAATGGAAGTTTTCCTTTGCTGAAAGATAACAAATCTTACAAAGTAAAGGAGATCTTACACAAACTAACGAAAAGACAGGATGCAATGGGATAGGTATGTGAAAGACATACGGGGCACATAAGCACTCAGAAAGAGACAACAAATCATCACAATAACATCCAGCACTAAATATATGCCAAACTTTACTCTAAGTGCTTTATAACTGCTACCTCATTTAATCATCACAATAACCCACTGAGATAGTATTCCTCCCATTTTTTTTTTTTCAGTGAGTACACTGAGACACAGAAAGGTTAAGTAATGTCCAAGATCACACAACTACAAGTTGCTGGAACAGGAAAACAGAACAATAAGAATTCACTATAGAAAATCAAGTAAAACCCATAAACTTATAAGTCAATTTAGACACAATAAAGAGCCAGTCCCATTAACCTCTAAAAACATAATGCTGAGAATTTCCAAAAGTCTCCTTCTACTCATTTTTCACAAATTGCACATAAATATCCTCAAATACAACTGCTCTAGATTAAATACAGATTCTTATTCAATTTTATTTTTCCATTCTTTCATCATTGTTTTTTGCAGTGGTTTTGATTTTTACTTTTTTTTTCCCTTTGTAATCAGAAGTATTTCAGACAATGGGTAAAGCAGACTTTTATAGGTCATATAATAATCTAACAATCAGATCTCTAAAAACCAATTTACAAATGGCATTCGAAACAGAACTTCCTTGTGCGCTGAGAATGTCTGAATACATAGAGAAATGCACAGACACACACGCACACAGAGAGCTGTACACATAGATACATACATGGTATATGTGTTTCATTAGTATGTGCTGGATACTGGGCACTGGGCCGAGTAGGCAGGGATACAAAGACCAACTCGGAACAGATACTGCCCTTTTAGAGGTTTTGAATGTCATCACTCATACAGACACCATTCTCTAAGAGTTTCTAGTACTGAGGAGGAAATATGTAAACACAGAGTTATAATTCTAAATAGTGAACTAAAGCCATCAAAGAGAAACACAAAAATTACCAAGTCAACTTGGGAAAATGTTGTGTTGAACATTGGTTATTAGTGAAGACCTTTGGATTTATGACAACAAACTAGTCAAACACTTCTGTGAATACTGGGCATCATTGGTCAACTATCCCTGCCATTAAATCACTGACACAGATCGCATTGAAGTAACAAGAAAGAGGAAATAGATGTCAAAAAAAACCAACCAAAACAAACCAAACAGCACAAATACTAGGAGACCACACACACAGCAGGAACGGCGGCACGGAGCTTCAGTGCAGAGTCCTTTCCAGCTGGGTAAGGAGTCTGGGCCCCCTGACCTCTCCCATCTCCTCCTACCGTACAGAGTACCATGCACCCCTATACACACAGTTGAACTTCAGAAAATTCCATATTTACTGAGTAAATAATAATGTTTAAGAGTCTTCATTTATCTCCAGAAATCAAAGGTGCACATATTAAAAGCACATTTTTCATAAAGTTTATTTCTAAAAGAAGCATTTAAAATGCAATAATCAGATCATAATGCCAGTATTTTAAATGATTACATCCTGAAAATTCATATTCTATCACAAAGAAATGAATAGATTGTAGATAAAAACTATTTTTAGTTGACTTCAATGGATTTTGTAGTTCCCAGCAATTAGCTACCTTATTAAGAATCATTTATAGCTCTTGCTTATTATCAATAAAGGAATCACTATATTGAGATAAAAGATAATTTTCTACCCACAGTTGCCATTTATAATTTGACATGAGAGATTTTTTACCCTTGATTACCAAGCCAAACATCACTTTAAAAGGCAGCTTTGAAGCAATTCTTTGGAGATAACATGGGAATTACCAGAAACTTGTGATTTGGAAACTGAATGAATTTAATCAAAATATCATTTTACAGTAAGAATTAACAGGCAAATATATATCTCCCCCAAGACTTTCATTACTTATAATTGTAGCAATTCCAGTTTAAAAGTTACTTGTACTTCCACATTAAATCACCTTGAATTAAATTTTATTTACTATGATTACAATAAGTACTACCTACTATTTTGATGAAGAATAACATTAGAGGCTATAAGTTTCATAAAACTTCTATCACCTTACCCCCTGAACTTGGAGAGTAATGAAAACTTCTCCTTCTAAGTCATTGTTTTTCAGAGGAAATTTGATTTTGAACATTTCTCTGGGTAAAATTAAGCCTCTTCTAAAGCAAACATCAGAGTTATTCTAAGAAATTTGGGGAATAAAGTTCTTTTGATGCAGCATTTCAGAGTTTGAACTCTGACAGCAATGTGGAATGAGGAACTCGGTGAATTTAATTTATAGCTCACAATTTTCTGTTGGATTCTAAATTTAAGACATGGGCTCCTCCCTTTTGGAATTTAAATCTGATATCTTGATAAGTGCTTTCTGGACAAAGGAACACTTAAAGTGCTTGCAATCAGAACACTAGGAGACTTGGCTACTGTATTCATGCAGATTTATTTCCAGAAAGTGTTTGAAGAACTGAAAAAACAATGGGCCTTTAATTATAATTCAATTACACTAGTGAGACTTAAAGAAAAATTCAGGCTGAATAATTTCCCCCACGGTAATAAAGGGAAGATTTGGGGGAAAGCATTAATTAGTGAAGCCACCATTTAGCATTTACTGTTCCCTTTGAGATGTCTGCTTTTTTAAGTATGGAATTTGATTTATTTTGCCACTATAAAACTAAAATAGACTTTTTGTGATTAATGATTTTCTAAATTATAAATAACCATGATTTCTCAAATTGGTCTCTCAAGTAGCAAAACCAGAGTGTACAAAAGGCTCCGTCTCTGTAAAAAACCAGATACTGAACAGTGTTTCACAATCCTGTTTCCAAAAATGTAACGTATTTTTCCAAAAGTACTTCTTTAGCAAGACTCAGAATGATATTTTTCAAATTTTACTTTTTTTTTGTTGAAGCATAATATATACTCATACTCCAAAGAACACAAATGTCATTTTAAATGTTAGTGATTAATTTCCAAACATTCCTGGATTTCCTAGCTAATTTTTAATTTCTAGCTTAATTCTACTGGGTAAGAGAAAATACTTCATATAATTTCAAGCCTTTGAAATTTATGGAGTCTTTTAATGAATCAGTATATTTTGGTAAATGATACATTTGCACTTGAAACAAATTCTGCCAGTGCTTGTTATAATTTCATTAACAAGGAAATCTGTAATAAAAAGAAAATAAGAAAAAAACCCAAATTAAGAACCTAATTGGGCTTACTAGCAGATCATATTCAAGAATGAAGGATTGTTGAATTAGAATAAAGATCAGTTTAAAAAAAAAGAAAAATCCAGTTTAAAAGGAAAAGACAAAATAAAAGGGCAGAAAATGTAGGAAAGAGCTAGACTGGGCATAGTCGGAATATCTAGCATATATCTAATTGCACTACCAGAATCAGAGGAGGAAAGACAACATAGAGTGGAAGCAATACTCAACGAGAGAGAGGTCACTAATTTTTTGAAAGCTGTAAAAAAGAATCAAGTGACAAATTTTAGAAGCTCTATAAGCATCAAAGAGTAGAGATAAACACATCAGAGTAAAATGCTGAAAAGGAGGAACAATAATACTTTATCAATAGAAAATTGGAAATGGTAAAATAAATTGATTATATCAAGTTAGAGGAAAGAAATGATTAACCTGATCTCTACACCCAGCAAAAAAGCCACTAAAAATTAAAGTGAAATGGTATTTACACACTGAGGGGAAAAAAAAGAAAGAAAAGAAAACCTATCACAGCAATGTACATTAAAAGGAATAGTAGAGGGACAGTAATGAGGTCACAAAAAGCAGGGAGGGAAAAAAGATCAGGGAAAAGTGTAAATGTCTAAGGAAATACTAACTCATAATACAAGCAAAAGTAATACTATCTTAATAGTATGTCTAAAATATATGCAGAATTAAATTTCATCTCAGCATCTGACCAGAGGTAAAAGACCTAATTAATGCAGACATAATAACACAAGAATAAACAGTCACTGGGGGAACCACTGAAATAGCAGAAGAAAAGTAACAATTACAAGCTAGTAACTGGCACAGTGTTACATGCATGCCTTACTTAGATTATATATTTTCTATAAGGTTTGCGAACTTAAAAGGTCTTTAGTTTCTTTTTGTTTTTCTATTCTACATTTCTTACCTGAGATGAGCACTTCTGACTATTTGGGAGAAATGCTAAAAGGTGGAAGAACAAATAAGTACAGAGATCTGCAAGCACATTTGATAACATTTCAAAAACTGTTACCTTATCCCATTTGCTTGCACATGTTTTCTTGTAAGACAAAGGCAAAAACTTCTTTTAATTAATTAATTAATTAATTTATTATTATTATTATTTTAATTTTATATATTTTTACATCATTTTTCATTTTTGCACAATGCATGCAGTTTCATCTTGGTTATAGTCCCCATACAATTCCCACCCCCCCTTGTTTTGCTCCTACTTCCTCCTCCCCGCCCCTGTAGTGTGTCTCTGGTTTATAGTTGCTTGTTGGTTTGGAATATTACTCGGCACTCAAAAAGATAAACTCATGCAATTTGCAGCAACATGGATGGAGCTGGAATGGATCATGCTCAGCAAAATAAGCCAGAAAGAAAAAGAAAAATACCAGAAGGCCTCACTCATACCAGGAATTTAGAAAACCTAAATAAGGGACCAGGAAAAAGACTAATTATAATAAAGTAATAATAAAAATCAAAAACCTCTTTGAAAATAATTACATGGTCTATGTTTTATAAGTTTTGGAGTCAAGAGAGGGGTTAGATCAGTTTGGACAGAAAAATAGTGAGCTGGTAAGGATTCAGTCTAGCACAGATGTGACCTGACACTGTTCATGGGGGACAGTTAAGAAGACCAGGGTAACTCTCTGGATCAGAAAGCAGACCGATATGGCTTCTTTTACATATACCATGTCCCTCACTTTTTTCTCCTAGATCCTTGAAATGAGCACGACAGCATAGTCTGAGGGTATACATAAGAGCTATCTTCGTGACTTTCCATTTCAAAAATTGGCATTGGAAGATTAAAGTCAAATCAGGAATATGAGCATTCATAGAGGCCCATTAATACCAAAATTCAGAACTGGTTTTGAGTGGCTAGGAGATTTCAAATCAGAGTCCTCCCTCGTACCTCTTTTTACTGAAGAATGTGAACTAGTGATAGCATATTCATCATTTTTGGTTCCCTTTTCTAAATGTTCTCAACAATTCACAGCTTCTTCTAACCTCCATAACCTTAGAAGAGGATAATAAATCAATATGAATGTGAGCTCAATATTAGTTATTTCACTTCCCAAAGAGACAAAGGAAATGTCACACAGAGCATTCGAAATAAAAGGAACGACCCTCACCTCACACTATTCCAAAAGGAGGATTCATTTAAATACATCTGTTCATCTTTCTCACAAAGACAAATTTTGCAAAAGCCGGCCAAGGAAGGACAGACAATACAGCATGGAAATCCCCTACACACTAGCATGTTTCTCTGGAGCATGCTTATTGTTAATTTATGACTTTGCACCTTTCACAAAAACTATTGGGAAGAAATTCTTCTAGGCACCTTTATTCTTTTGAATGTATGTTCATAAATAAGATAATAGATGGCAGGAAAATTTGGGGGCCACTATGTATTACTTTCATTAACCCCTGAATTCTCACTGACTTCAGAAAAGAAAAAAGTATATGATGAGCACAGCAAGAGCTGCAGAATCAGCTCTCTGCAATCCCCCTTAAAAGTGCTACAGGAATCCAGAGGCCAAACACTAACAGGAAGTTAAAGTATATCTATACACTAGCACTGAACTAAGGGGCTCCTGAGATGCAGAATACCTGTTTCACTAAGTGCTTATAACCTCTTATACATCAAAAGAGGCCTTTTATCCACAAATGATGTGTGTTAAAATAACATGTAATATAAGGTGATCCTTGACTAGGGAAGAATACTAGATTTTTATTTATTTTCTGTCTATTTAATGAAAACGACATCATCAAAACCTGACAGAGTCTGTGGCACAGGCTTTGCACATTAGGTCAGCAATGGGAGGCCACAGCCATCCAACTTTGCAATTTGAGAAAAGACTCCCTGTTCCATCTTAAACAAGTTCAAGCAGAGTGACATTCAGAAGGGAACCATGTTTGCCTTTTAAGTGCTCCATGAATCTTGATACATACAGTATATTATTTAGTCACTCAATGATTAGGTTAATAAGTGGCTAATAATACAGAACCTGAAATCCTATCTGGCACATGATATCCTATCACTGATTTAAATAGACTGACTGGCTAAAGAGACAAATGTGCTTTTGGAGCAAATAAATCTCTCAAGCCCAATGCCTTCACTTCGTGGCTGTATGGATCCAAACAAAGAGCATGTTTGGCCAGAAGTTTCCTCATCTGTAAGACAGGGACAAAATCATCTAAACTGTAAGAATGTTGCAAGTAGCTAATATGTGTGTAAAACATATTGGCTGAGTTACCAACTCAGAGTCTGTGTAGGCCAAGCACTGGGCCCCTCTCATCTATTTTTCCCTTTTCTGTCATTAAATATGAAAGGCAAGTTGAGAAGACGGAAGCAAAAAACAAAGATGCCCCACCATTCAGCTCTAACATCTACTGGGAAACATCCAGTTAGCCCAGGTTGCTTAGAATATAGGGTCTGAGAATAGCTTCAGTACTGGCACATGGCAGAACAGCAAAAATGAAAACAAAGCACAGACGTGATGCACCAGGCAGGTCCTTGCTTCATGAGGACACAATCTTCCTCTGCCACTTGCAACCTTAACAGAGAGGCACAGAGAAACACTGTGCTCCATGTGGGCACAGGATGAGCAATAGAGAGGGACTTACTGCATCGTCGGCTTCTGCCATCTTCTGCAGGTCAGTGCTCACCCCTGGGGAGTTCAATTCACAGTTGCCTGCCCAGCTGAGCTGGCAGTGGATCCTCGGCAGCTGCTGGAGCTGGGTGAAGGGTCAGGATAAACTGAGGCACCGTGGCAGCACCTGTGAGATGTCAAATAGTACAAACATGGTCCTCAACTCCCGTGCAGTCTCACTAAACACTATTTCCTATTCTAAAACAAAAACATCACCGTTATCTGTATTTAAATGTAACAGAACTAAGAATGAAGGAAAAGTAAGGAAATTACAGTACTGTTCATTGTCTCTAACCAACAGCTCTTTTTTTTTTTAAGTAATTTTTATTTATTTATTTTTTTAAAGATTTATTTATTTATTTATTTATTTATACAAGCACTGGGTACAGTCAGAAGCACGGGAGGGTGAGAGAATTCACCAGAGCCAGAGCGGGGAGCGGAGCAGGCAGAAGGACCGAAGTACACTGCTGAGGGGAGCAGCGGGCGGCAGGAGAGGTCTGCGCGCCATGTGGGACCCTCCTGTGGTGGCCGGGGAGCAGCCGGGGATCGAACTGGCGCTGCAGAGGCTACGGGCAGCTTCGCAACCCAGCGCTCAACTGCTGTGCCACTGGGGAGGCCCTCTAACCAACAGATCTTAAAGGATCTTCTGAGATTGACTCAACACGATAAAGACCATTATAAGATTAGAGTCATTTGATTATTTTAACTATTTTTTTTTCTTTGAAATATTATTAACTGTTTCCACGATTTGGAAGATAAAAAAGTAAAACAGTATCTTTTGCCATCTTCCCTCCCCATGACACTTTGAAAGTTTATCAATTATTTTGTATTTTTGAGGTTTGTAACACTTGTAGTCTTCTCTTAAATTATCATTCCCACATTTCGAAACAAATATGTGTGTTCTATATTTAAAAAAGAACATGTTCCAGCAGTTCTGCATTGTTATTTTGGCTTGGTTTTGTTATTTTTGCTATTATTGCTATTTGGTCTGTAGTTTTAAAGCTCGGTTGAAGTGTGACTCCTTGGTTTCAATTCACCTCTTGCATTGCCTGGGTTTCGTCACCAAAGGAACTTTTTTCAAGAAGAGCTCAAATATGCTTTATTCTTTGTGCCTGCCTGAGATGTTGGTGTCTTGCCTTTATTCTCAGAACACAGCTTGGCTTGGTATAAAATTCTTGAGTCTGGTTCACATTCTTCTAGCAAAGCTTTTATATCCATTGCTTCCTTTGACCAGCACTGGGCTCTGCCTGAGTCCAACCTTGCCTTCTTCCACTCACCCTAGTGGCCTGGATTTCATCAGAATTCTGTTTTCAAGGTTTCTAAAGGCTTCCACTCCTTTGAGTTCTTCCTGTTGAGGAATATCTGCCAGTTGTTGGGAGGGGTTGCGGAGGGGTGGGTGGCAAGACTGCTCCATTTATCTATTTGTTTTTTATTGAGGCGACATTGGTTTTCAACACTGTGTCTAAAGGTACAGGACACTTATCAGGCTTGTGGGGGCCTTCAGCTCACTTCTTGCTCCGTGGGGAGCCTTCTGCCGATTTCAAGCAGTCTTTATTGAAGGATGGTCCCTGTTCTAAAATGGCAAGTCGGATACTCAAATTTCCTGCAAACTTGTCCAACCACTATGGAGGGCTGTGTGGAGATTTCTCAACCTACTAAAGATGGAGCTTCCATAGGATCCAGCAATTCCACTCCTAGGTATTTACCCAAAGGACACAGAAACATCAATTCCAAAGAGCACCTGCACCCCTATGTTTATAGCAGCACTATTTACAATAGCTAAGCTTTGGAAACAACCCAAATGCCCAAAAATAGATGACTGGATCAAGAAGATGTGGTACATATACACCATGGAATATTACTCAGCATTCAAAAAAGATAAACACATGCAGTTTTCAGCAACATGGATGGAGCTAGAAAGGATCATGCTCAGTGAATTAAGTCAGAAAGAAAAAGAAAAATATCAGATGGTCTCGCTCATAGCAGGAATTTAGAAAACCTAAATAAGGAACCAGGAAAAAGACTAATTAATACAAAGTAAAAATCAAAATCAACAAGCAACTATGGACCAGAGACACACCACTTGGGCGGGGGTGGGGGGGAAGAGAGGAAGGATTAGGGTCAAAATAAGAGGGGGGTGCAATTGTATAGGGAATATAACCAAAATGATAATGCATACATTGTGCAAAAATGAAAAATGAGGTAAGAATTATATAAAATAAAATATTAATTAAAAAACAAACAAACAACAAAAAAATAAAGGTACAGGATCCCACCTCTTCAGGTGTACGTGACCACGTCACACCTACCACCACCACACCTACAGTCCTCCCCCACAGTCCATTGGGCCTCCTCACCACTCTGCTCTCCCCCTCCCCCTTACCCTCTAGTAGCCTCAACTCTACAGTCCGATTTCTGGGGTTTGCTATTGGTTTGGTTTTATGTGACTGTTTTGCTTCAAGTGTGCCATGTATAACTGAAACCATGCGGTATTTGTCATTCTCCTTCTGACTTACTTCCCTTACCATAATCCACTCCAGTTCCATCCACGTTGTCACCAATTCTGCCAGTTATTTTTAAACCCAAGCAACAAGCTGGGAATCAGGAAAGGATCCCAGAAAAGGGCGTCAGAGAGTGGGCCAGGATTCATGAGCGTAACAGGACAACTCCTGGGTTATACAGTGAAGGGAGAATTCAGAGGCCAGAGTATAGCCGGGGTCTCTGGTGACCCATGGACAATGAGAAATCCAAGGAATCATGGCAATGCCAGCTGGGTCCTGGGGGTCAGTAGCTCAAGTCTGACTTTTCATTCACTCCCATTCAATCCATCAAGGGAAACCTTCCGTCCCTTTACCTTTCAGAACTGGCTCTTAGAAAACAGTTTTCGGGACGGTGTGTCGGCTAGTCATGCGAGCCTAAAACCGGAATGGCAGGGATGGACGAAAGTCATTTCAGATTTTAGAGAGAATATTCCCCACTTAGAAGGCCAAGATTTGGGTCCACTAAAGGCACAGGATAGAGGTGCCACACAGGTTGCCCCTAAAGCTTATCAATTCCACAAGATTTCACCTTGCCCTGAGGTTTTACCTCAAGCACAATTGCAACAACCCAGTGACTTGTGTGATGTGTTTACAGACATCTCTCTATTTTCACTTAGCATGATCCCCTCAAGTGAAATAAGTCAGGAGAAAGACAATGGATGACTTCGTTCCTATGTGGAACACAGAGAAACAAAGCAAAGGAACAGATAAAACTAAACCAGAACAAACTCTAGAAATCTGACTGCAGAACTGAGGCCACCAAAGTGGAGGGTTTTGCCAGGGGACAAAGTGAGGAGAGGCCCCAGTGGGCCGTGGTGGAGAATTACTGGGGCTGAGGTGGTGGGGGTGGTGTGGCGACATATACCTGAAAGGTGTGAGCCTCCACCTCTGAATCATATGCATTCTTGTCAACCAACACTACTTCTATTAAAAATAATACAATTAAAGCCTCCCTAGTGGCGCAGGCAGTTGAGCACAGCACTATGAAGCTGTCCGCAGCCTCTGCAGCGCAGGTTCAATCCCAGCCGTCCGGGGAGAAAGCCACATGGCGCAGTAGACCTTTCCTGTCTCACCCGCTGCTCACCTCAGCAGTGTATTTCGTCAATCTGCCTGTTCTGTTCCCCACTCTGTCTCTGGTGAATCTGCTCACCCTTCCGCACATCTGGCCTGTACCCTGGTTCTTGTATAAATAAATAAATCTTTTAAAAAAATTAATAAATAGGGCCTCCCCAGTGGCACAGCGGTTGAGCGCTGGGTTGAGAAGTTGACTGCAGCCTCTGCAGCACCCGTTGATCCCTGGCGGCTGGGCGAAGGTCCCACATGGCGCACAGACCTCTCCTGCCGCCCGCTGTTCCCCTCAGCAGTGTACTTCGTCAGTCTGCTTATTCTGCTCTCCGCTCTGGCTCTGGAGAATTCTCTCACCCTCCCGCGCTTCTGACTGTACCCAGTGCTTGTATAAATAAATAAATCTTTAAAAAAAATAAAAAATAGTAATACAATTTAAAAAATCAAACATTATAAATAAGAGTCTAGCTCACTAAAAAAACATTTGATTAAATATGAGTACGAGAGTCAGTTTCTCTTTAGAATTTCCTTGCCTATCACTATTATTTCTTGTCCTCTCTCCCAGGAAAAGTGACATTTAAAATTTTTTTTGCATAAATTGCTACACTGGAATTATATTGTTTTATCTTGTAAAATTTTAATTACTTGGCAGATTGGCTAACATTTCCCTGAGCTCCGGCTGTCTGACCGTGTATGTGTTTTAGACATCAATTCCTACTAGAGCAGTCCTTTCCAAAGAAGTTTTGGGGTAGCCACTTATTTATGATGGCAAGTGGAAAATTCTTTGTGAAAAGGGCTCTATTACATATTCCCAACACAGTTTCCAAAAATATCCTCTGTGTATTCACTGCAATAAAAAAAAAAAACACTTTTTTAAAGAAGTACTTAGCTGTAGAATACCTTTTAGTATTTTGAAATCTTAACAAGAGTTTTCCTTTTGCCTATTTGCACACAAAAAAATGTTGGTACACTTTGTGGTCTAATTTTGCAAGTATTCTTAAATTTCTCAGTTTTAATTTCCTATACAGTATAAATTTCTGAGGTGTGAAATAATTTTAAGAGTGCAAAGGGATCCTGAGACAAGAAGTCTGATAAGAATCAATCTAAACAAACTTCACGCCTGAACATGGAGATCTCTGGGGAGCACACTTAAAAAATGAAACAAAATGTATTAAGAGAGGACCATAGCCAAAGAGGAATCCATAAAGTCATACAAAAGCAGAGTTAGGAGCCAAAAATGTTAAACTCAAGATCAAATCCTTGTTTAATCGTTTCAGAAAAAAATAAACATTCTAAGGAGGAAGATGGTCTAAAGGTAAATGGAGACATAGAAGAGTGGTTCCAATATTACTTATACAGTGGAAAACAAGCACATCTGTGTCCAGTGGATTTATTCTGGACTAAAGAAAATAAATTTGTGCACTGTTTCCTTTTTGTTATTGCAGAAAGGTATAGGTATGGAATATCACATCCCCTCTTTAGAGTGGGTGGGCAGAAGACAGAACCTTGCGCAGACAGAAGGCAGGTATGGGCTCGAGTGAGCGGTTAGTGGCTATGTTGGAAAAAGGCAGTTGATACATTTTTTTTAATTATGTGTAAAACTCTACCAAATGCAACTTACCTTTAAACTAAGGGTTCTTAATACATCTTTTATGATTAGATGTCACAGGATCTATGAACATTTCACTAAAGTGCCTAAAAAATGCTTATATGATCATTTCTCTGGAAAGATGAGCCCAAACTTTCTTAAGAAAGTTTGAGTCTCAGAAGATTCTTAAAACACAAGCTATGACTAAGTTTTAAAATAACATTCAATGGAAATGGCTAAGCACGTCAGTGCAGCAATTTTTAAAAGAATGTCTTTGTCATCAGCATCATTGTAATGAGGTCCAAATTTAAGAATGGTTCTTTTTTCCTTATTTATAATTTACAAATATATGAGGCTATGGAAATTTAATCATAAATGTCTTCTATAATTCACTTTAAAGAATGTTTGATTTTTCAGAGAGTTGTCAATGTTTCCAACATAAACAAGGTAAGTGAATAGTATATATTGTTTAATTGGGGAAAACTCACATTCTTTTCATGTTTACCTTACAAGAAAATGTTTCAAGACAATATGGAAAGCAGCTGATTAAATGAGTAAGATTTATGATGATGTGCATTTCATTAAGCCTTAGTGTTCTTTGCTTAAGCTCTGTGTCTTCTAAGACTAAAATGGGGAATTTCCTGTCTATTTTAACTTTGGGCTTAGTCAAACTTTCCTCTATTTTTTATTCAAATGGAAAAATTATTAAACTGAAATGCACAGAAAGACATTTTGAAGACATTTTGAACACATGGAGAAGACTCGGATGTTACTAACAAAAAATGGATGTATTAGGACTATAGTTATTAGTCAAACTAAAAATAATGACCACATATCTTTATTTTAGTCAGTCCAGCTACAGCTGTTGTAATGAGGTTAAAAAAAAATTACAAAGTTTCAAAGGCAACTTTTTCGATAGTAGCTTCATCACTGTAGAGCCTAACATTTTCAACAGTAGGGACTTCCTGTGACAGAAATCCAGAGCGATTCGGAACCCAAGACTAATGAACTGACCTCACAGAACTCAGCTCTTTCAGCTGTGCTCCCCACGGCTATTCCCAGGGTGCAGTTCTTGCCTCAAGTTCCAAGGGGGCAGCAGGATGATAAATTTAAAAAGGCCCCTCTCCTCCTGGCGAGGAACATTCCCAGAGTCCTACAGTCTGCTCATGAGCCAGAAGGCCGTGACCACCATTTGAGATAGAGAGAATGGCTCCCTCAAAATGTCACCCAAGCCCTGGAAGTTGCAAAAACATTAAATCGCATGGGCAAACAGGACTTTGAAGGTGTAATCAAGGTTACAGATCTGCAAACTGCTAAACTCTAACCCAGATTATCCAAGTGCAGGCAACTGAATTATAGGATTTCTTAAAAGCAGAGACCTTTCTCCAGCTGGAGGCAGAAGAGGCAGAGGCCCAAGAGTAAGTGGGAGGGACTGCAAGCAGGAGTGGACACACACCTGTCCTGCCCAGGACAGGGGGACCATTGGCTGGGATGTCAGGAGGCCTCTAGGCATGAGGGCAGCCTGCAGCTGACAGCAAGCAGGAACCAGAGTCCAAGAAATTCAAAGAGCTGAATTCTGCCGACCCCCCAAGTAAGTGTGCAAATGGGTTCCTCCTGGACTCTCCCAGTAAAGAAGTCTCCTTGAGTCTGGCTTTGTGCAATCTGGAATACAGAAACATGTGCTATTCTAAGCTGCAGATGTGCTGACTGTTACAGCAGCCACAGACAGGTGATTATCCTGAACACACAGCAGCAATGGAGGCTGGGAAATGCTATCCTTCTTCCAATGCATGGCACTATATGTGGCTGAGAACTCATTTGAACAAGAATGTGGAGGATGTGTGTTAACAGCCAGTCTTTGACAAAGAAGGGAGGTCTGGAATAGTGTAAGTATAATGTGGGTTAAGTATCTTTTAACATTAAATGGAATAGAAGCAAAGTTAATGAAGGTAGTTGTCAAAGAGGTTCAGAAATTAAGGACCTTTCAATATATCAAACTCATTACTTTCAATTTTGCCACAGAGTGTCCAAGCCTCCTACCATCAAGGCTGTCTCTCATGGATGAAAGTGGCAATGGGTCAGTTCATAATTTTTTTTTAAGTCTGCTACATTTGGAAAACAAAATACTACATGCACACCTAATGGAGAGACAAATGTACATCTGTTGGCCCATTATTTTTATGCAGTCTGACCTTTCTTTAAATGTCTGGAAAGTCATGGTTTGCATGCTTTATAAGATGTCCAGTTTGAGTTTCTCTGAAACAGAGCAAAGACTTAAACCCACAATGCCATCCAAGTGCTTAATCTTTTCCAGTTTCTTGATTCCTTCCCACTACTCGCCTCTTCTACAACCACTTCATCACCTGTCCTTTCACCTGCATACCTTTATGTTTTTCAAAAGATTCACCTTCACTCCCTACAACTGCCACTCACCTCACCCCCCTACTTGACCATGTACTTTGGCTTTTATTAAACTCAATGGTCCCAAAAATGAGTTCTAGGTGCATGGCCAGATCTGACTGTCGATGAATGTGAGGGGTATACTTGAGGGGACCTAGAGCTTGGATTTGGGGTGCAGTAGATGGGAATCAGCATAGCTTAACTGCATGGAACCATTCAAAAGAGGAGGAACAGAGGACTTACCAGGTTCACCACACCAATAGGAGACGGGTGAAAAGAAATGATCTCTCTTCTTATGCACTTGGTTCCTGCTGTCATTGAGACCTCTGAGCTTGTTCTCTCTCCGTCATGTTGAATCATCAGTCACTTCTCACACACCACAGACTGTGATACCCAGAAAAAAAAAAGAAAGAAAACTCAGACACTATTTCCTTCTTCTTTTGGAAAGATCTCATTCCTTTGTGAGGCATGTCTGAGAGGAAAGGGGATGTGAGGGAGACCCCACAGGGACCAGCACACACAGGATGTGGGAGCAGGCAGGCACCCAAGGCGCTGCACCCCTCGTTTCTGACACAGCCACCTTAACGAGAATTTCCAGGGAGAAGAACATTAGTTTCTAGTCAAACAATTTCAAAAGTTCACCTTTAGGCACTAAACTCGATCTGCTATAGAACTTGTTAGGTCCTGACTTCCCAGACTGATTCTTATTATAATTTTCATTTGAGAATGGTTTCTTTCTGGCACTGAGCTTTAAGGTTCTCTTACTGGATTCATCAAGCAGCTTTAATTTATCTAATTGAACTTATGAAAAATATTATCGACAACATTTCAATACTGGAAAAGATTTTTCAAGAAAAAAAATGAACCAGGTCTCTGAGCATTCCAAGGAAACTGTTTTCCTTTTAAATTCTCTTCCAGGGTTTTGTCTCTATGCATGCAGAGTTTTGACATAATTGTAAACACTGTGTACACTTATATTACATTATACTTTCTACATCTGACATGATATGATAAACATCCTTCCATGTTTGTTAAGGAGTTCTCACAATTACCATTTGGAGGATTCCTTTCCAAACTAACATATGCTTCATTTTAGGATGAGATTCTCTGTGCCATAGCCTTAATTTTCTTACTGCAACACGCAGATGCATGATCATTACCTATATGCTAGCGTTGACTGCACGGTGAAGAGCTTGGCTTCGGAATCACAAAGCTTCCCAGTGAGTTCAGGCTCTGTGGGACTTTGGGTAGACATCGTGATCCACTCTCTGAGGTTGTCATCTGCAATTTGGGGGCAAAAGAGTACTTAAGCCATGGGAAAATTGCCAAAATAAAATAACGCATATAATACAGTTGCACCCAGCACCTGACACATACTTAGTGAATGGTAGTTGTTATGAGAGAATACTCATTCTGCATAAGCTCGCAATGCCTTTCAACCCTCACACTCAGAATATCTCACAATTTTCAAGTGAGGATTAAGAGGGAAGGAAAGTCAATAGAATTGAGTTGCCCTCAGATACGGCCCCCAGCCATATCAGCTCTGGACCAGCACCCACGGCCCTCCCAGCTGGGTCACCTGCTCTAATGGGCCTGGCCCTGGCTCCTCGGTAACAGATCAGCTCCCCAGGCAGCTTTGGGCCTCTGGGGGCTCAATACCAAAATGTCATCACTTTCACCCGCTATGTCCCCAAAGCAGCCTCATGTGTCCACACTGGCCTGGACACTGGCCTTGCTTCCAGTGTGGCTCACCTCCTCACACATTCTAACTGGGCTTTACTGTTTCAGCTCATCTTCCTTGGCCTGGGTTTACACAGCTTCAAAATTAATGTTAAGAACATTTGGATTTCAAAAAGAGATTGTGGTGGAAGAAAATGTCGCTTTGGGTGGAGAAGAGTCTTCCAAGTACTAAAGTGAATAAATAAATTTGAACCGTTTGTTTAAACTTGTTTTCCATTGTATTTATTTACTGTTACAAATCCTTTACTGAAGCAGCCTTAAATACAAACACATTTGAAACAAGAGCGTTTTTAAACATATGCACAGGCATTATCCAAATATATATATAATAAGCCCTTGCCCCAGCGTCAGCCAATTTCGTTCAGTTTGGCAGGTTTCAGAACCAATTCTTCAGGAGAGGGGCCCGGTGCGATCACAAACCTCATCATATTTGACAGGTTTATCACCCAGGCCCCCACAAACCAACCTGCGCTGACACAAGGATTGAAGGAAACCCATTTCGACCACCACAGAAAAGGCAAATGAAATTGAGACGGGCCCTCCTCTGCACGCTGGTGTCTGCAACTGCAAAAGCACCATCTGTCAAAGCCCATGCTGGCCGTGGGCTCCGTTAGCCACATCCTAGTCTGCGGGTGCCAAGTCCAAAGTTATGACTTTGGACTCTCTGGGTCCTTCTCACACCACAGCATACAATAGGGGATTGACCGCCATTCAGGACGAGAGGCAGAGAATACAAACTGAGGAGGGTTGAATGGGGATCGTGTGACATCACAGGATCATTTTAAACCCAATTACACTGATGAGCTATCGGTGGTTTCTAAACTGGTGAAAGCTTTATTTGCGGCATTTAGAGGTTGCTTGGGATAAAAATAATATCTGATTAAAATTGAATTTGTAAAACTCAACCTCATAAACTTATGCTATGGTAAACCACAGACCAAAGCAATTCTCTGAAATGAAGTCTCCTTGTGTTTTCAGGGCAAAATATAAGAGATACCCAACTGGGGCATTGTGAGGGAGGGACATGAGCTGCCGGGGATCCCAGACCCACTGCAGCCATTGTTAGTTAGGGAGCCCTTGCTCAGAATTAGCATCAGTGAAAGGTCTGGTCAATGAATGAGAGATGTTATAAATGGGGGAGAGGCTGATTATAAAGGAGAAATTACAGAAAGATTATTTCCAGAAAGAGTGGGGTCTTCCCTGGGGTCTTAATCCTAGTCCCTAGGATTAAGTGGTTTGGGTTTTAGACTTCTCTGCTTCTCTCCTGCTCGATCCTACCTTTGTGTCCAACAAGCACTTAGGCCACCTCGTCTGGAAATCTTCCCCGGGGAGCCACACCACGGTCTCCTGAGACAGGGCCCTATGCCCTGCCCGCTCCAGCGGAACAGGAGGACTTTTTACAGGGACCTCGCCCAGGTGCCCAGTACAACCAGGTCTCCGCACTGACCGTTGCCACGCAGCAGGTGGCAGCAGTGCCGCCGCCAGCAGAGCAGGAGGCTGGGATCCATTCTGCCCTTGGCCCTGCATTTGCTCCTTTTTCCTCCCTCCACCATTGAGAGCTCGGCCCTGGACAGGCATTCTGAGCGGTGCGCAGGCCCACAGCTGATGCACCTCCGAGTTGCAACTCTCTGTGTGCTTATCTGGAAAACGGAATCATGCCCTTCCTTCTTCCCCCTATCACAATTTGAAACACGTGGCATAACTGCTGTTCACATGGCAGAACATGTATGTGATGTGTAAAGCGTGTTCTTGGGCGGCAGGAGCATGCATAAGCCATCCTCCCGTCTCCAGCTAGGAGGCTTTCGCTGGAGAGAAGCCTGTCCACACGGACTTACACCTCCCTGGGGGTTTCCTCTGTCTCCCTTTCCGGAGTCATCTATCCAAGGGCCCCGCCTTCCGGAGGGCTCTTGGTCAAGTGGAAAACATGGGGACCCCGTGGGAGAGTTGCACTTTGACAAAGCAAGGGTACGGTGACCACTGGTTAGGAGGGGTTGAGATTGCTTATCTATGGCACAATCATCAGACCAGATTGTGGTTAATAACAAAGCTGGCATTTTGATCTCCATCTATCTGATTCCTTAGTTCATATTTAAAAAGAGGAGGGCATTTTACTTGGGCGCCCCCCAAGCCCCACAAGTGGCATTCAGAACTTCCCTGTTTTAAAGCTCAATAAAAAGAATACGAAATGTACTCTTCTGTTTTATCGTACCTAAATATGTTCTCTTGTTCTACAGCCAACATGTAAACTACACACATTAGGGTTTCTTACTTCAATCATTTGCTGCTTCAGCAAAGGCTGAAATTAAATAATATTTTTTGAAAAAGTACTCAAACTCTTGCTTTTACTGCAAATAACTGGCATGAGAATATGGCATCAGGCTACAAAAATTGGCATCAAAATGAAGTGATTATAATCTGTACCAAAGAATAATTTAATTTGGACTCGGCCTTTTATGGGTCCTCTCCATGCCCCAAGTGGGGAAGTTTTCACTCTTTCCAAAGTAGTCGGCCATATTTCCAACACTGAGTTAACCAACTGAAGCAAAACACAGTTATTTAACTCATTGAATAAAAAGCTGAAGCGTATTTTGCTTTCTTGACTAGCCAAGTCTTATAGCTTTGTATATGTTCTATTTCTTAATGACATCTTAAGCAACTAATTATTTCAAGGCCCTAGGATAATCTTCGATATTCTCAAAATAAACCTTGACATATTTAGTTGCTAACAAGCTACAGCCAAAGGGAAATTTCAGAAGTGTTAATGGGATGGGTCAATGATGTGTACTTTTACATTTTGAGGCCAAAAATTCCTCCTTTTAATCCTAAATTAGCATAATGCTTGGCCAATCTTAAATTAAAATTCAAACAGCATCATCTGTGGCCTCATCTTCACTCCTTTCCCAAGATCATTTAATCAGTAGGGAGATCCATAAACTAAGAATACCAAGTTTATGCCAAGCTGCTTCTTATCCTGATAGTCGTCCTTTTCACCCTGGTTCTTTGTTTTGTTATTAATTTTGAAAATCTCAGCTGCATCCCATCACCACAATCTATGACTCATGCCATAGTCTCATCGTTGGTGTATTCAAGGGTTGGTTTTACTTATTATTTACTTACTATTTTAATTATAACTTTTATCAGCGGGGTAACAACCTATAATTCCACCTCTGATAATGAAGATCTTTGTCCTCAGGGATAGTCAAGCATTATACTCTAGTGGGAGAAAAGAAATTAAATAACAAGCATATTTTTAAGTAAACTGTGTTCAAAGATTTAAAAAATGCTATAAAACACACACACACACGCAAGTAGGATAAGAGAAGCAGGAAATGACGGGAAAGAAAGGTTATAGTACTAAATGAGTTGGTCAGGATAGGCTTCCTTCAGAAAGAAGACAGTCAAACACTTCAAAGAGATGAAAATTTTATCCAAGCAGGTATCAGGGAAAAGATTACCCCAGGTAAAAGGAGTGTCCTGAGGGAAGACCTCATGGTGGGAGAGTCCTGGCATATACATCCTGTTGCAACAGGATGGGAGGAAATCTAAGAGAGTGTGTTATTCTGGAAAGCAGGTGAAGAAGTTTATTAAGGAAAAGGGAGAGATCAAATTTCCTTCCACTGCTTATGCTAATCTCCCAAGAATTGTAAGGAGTAGAAATGAGGATAAAATTCAAAATCTAATCAAGTTGAACCTTTTTAGAAGACCGTAAGATTAAAGTTGGTAATGATAAGAGGTTATTTACAAAATTCATTTGAGAATTTTGGGAGGACTTCACTTCCATGTTATTCATATTTTTGACTGCCAAAACGTTTTCGAGTTTCATGTCTGCAACTTAGAAATCGTTTTAAAAAAGAACAGATTTGGTGGAAACCTGGGACCTCTGGCATAGCTAAAGAGATTTCAGTTATTAATTACAATAAACAACTGGGTACATAATGACATAGTTTACAATGAAGCACATTTCCTCTTGTGAAAATAATTGATTGCCTGAAGACTTGCCCGTGCAATAGAATATTATGTAGGCGTTAAGAGAGAAGTGTCTGTATTCCTTCTTGTAAACAATTTTCCAATATGCTCCCACTGAAACAGGCTGGTTAGAATAACATGCCTAATTATTATGTCAACATAAACTTAGAGAAAAAGTCAGATGACACTCCTAAGAGAATATTAAATAATACAAAAATATTCAATAATACAAGCCCTTCTTGTACTGCTGAGAATTCAAGTGATTATCTTATCTCCTATTCTTTTCTGCATTGCTTAAATTATATCTAGTATGCATTTTATAATTAGAAAAAGTGTAACAAAGCCATTCTTATTTTGACTCATAAGAGAGGCAACAATCAAGAAAATAACGAAGTTATAACACAAATATATAATGTTAGTGAGCAGTTCCTGTGAGCAGCCCAGAAGCACACTTAGAATGGGAAATTTGAACCTTCATTTGTCACTCTTTTGTTTGTGTGGCTTCAAGCAAATAATAAGGTCATTTGCATGACTGCTGTCTCATTGCAAAAAAAAAAAAAAAAGATAATAAAGAGTGATTACACCAGGGTGTGGTGGATTAACTAATCAGGGCTTGAAAGCAACTTTGGAAAAGTGATGTCAATAATTTTGAAGATTTTTTTTTTTTTAATTCATAGAGGAAGGTCTGTGCTTTTCCAAGAAAAAAATTCAGAGTTCCCCGAGGCTTTCAGCTCCAAAGGCCAAACTCTGCCCTCAGTTATGTGTGTGCAATTAGCTACATGTACATAATTGAGGGCAGAATTTGGCCCATAAAATTTGAAATAATCTGGAAATTTTTGAAATCTGGAAAAAATTAAATCTGTTTGATAAAATAAATTATGATGTGACCCAATTCAAATGAGCTTTGATGTGTTTTAGAAATGGTGTTTTCACTTATGTGAGAAAATAAAAATTTCATTTAGCCCAATCTAGAACAGACAATTCTGGAGGATAAGAGGAAAGAAAATATCACCACTTATTTTTCTCCAGGGATACCAAGACAAGCCTATAAGAAGGGAGGTTGTGTTCTGTTACGATTAATGAATTCCTCCCACAATAGAAGAAGCAGGAGAGGGGAGAGAGATGAAGGGTCTGTGTGGGAACACTCTGGAACTGTCCAGGGAATCCCCGTGAGGGGCTTGCACAGGCATCTGGCTACTTGTGTCCTCTCCAAACCCCGCTGCCCCGCTGCCTCACTCCCTGCACTCCGTTCCCCTGAGCTCCCCTGCGCAGAGCTCCTTCCCAAGGTCATCAGCCAAGTCTAAGACCAGACCAGCCCGCCAGCCAGCTTTCTTTCCAGCTTTTGTTTCTACTTCAATTTTCCTTTCACATGTCATCTAAAGGGGACCACCAAAGAAAGTGTTTGCTTCTAATAATTCCTGAAGCCACTTTCAATCTGTCCTTTTAAAACAGAAATTAGAAAAAAATAAAAGACAATTAAGCTCCCTACCTACACCTTTATCTCAGTCTAAACTTTTTTTTTCGATGTAACATGTTAAATTCAGACATGTGCTCCTTACCCTTGCCCTGTTGCCCAGCGAGGGGTCGGGGTGGGGACAGAAACCCTGAGTCCAGCTGCTGTCCCCAGCTCTGCCTTAAAAAAAAAAAAAGTCTGCCAAGTTAGCTGTGCAGCGCTGATCCTTCTGGCGTTGTGCGTTGAGCTATTTATCAGCCCACGATGTATGATCTGTTACTCCTTTATGGCCCTTTCAACAGACAAAAAAAATATTGGCATTGCTCCTCCCTACCCCTCCAGAGAGACGTCTGGTTCGTAACCGCACGACCTGCGGGATTAAACCACTTGTAAAGGAGTGGAGTCTTCTGCATTTGGGTCTTGAAATTTTGAAAACAATCTTAAGCTAGCTGCCTAAAAACAGTAAAAGGGGCATTTTTGTGTGCTCGTCAGGC
Source organism: Talpa occidentalis (assembly GCF_014898055.3). Taxonomy (NCBI): domain Eukaryota; kingdom Metazoa; phylum Chordata; class Mammalia; order Eulipotyphla; family Talpidae; genus Talpa; species Talpa occidentalis. The sequence goes on from NW_023601322.1 coordinate 98,293,547, forward strand.
ATCTTTACAAGTTCTTGTGAAAGGATAAACATGACTAGTTTGAATTTTATATGTTCATTACCTCAAAAGCGCCTCACCAATCACCATAGATATGGTTATAAAATCGGGAGGTGAAGGGCCAAAGTCTTTCTAAATGGTCTTTTTCCTTTTCTTGCTCTAGACACCAAAGGCAAGATATTTCACAACTAAATCTCTGCCCGCAGCTTCAATCAAGACCCACTGAGGCGTCAGCACCCAGGAAGACAGGATACCTGCTCTTCCTGTCACTTTCAAGAGGCAGGTCTGGCCTGTCAGCAGCTAACAGTGTTTGTCTCGCCCATGCAATCTAGAAATTCTGCCTAATGGCAGAAAGAATTTTATCCTCTTTGAAGCATGTTCCTTTTTCATAGTCTATCCTGGCTCGGGCTGCCCGGACAAAATACCAGCCCGGAAAGGCAAAAGCACACAAGTTGATTTTCTCACACTTTTAGGGGGCTGGAGCCCCACATCAAGACTTGGGCAGGGTCTGTTTCTCCTGAGGCCCCTTAGCTGGGCCCCATCATGTGGCAGTCCCCTTGCACGAGTCCCTGAGGTCTATCTCCTCCTATAAGGACACCAGTCGTGCTGAACTAGTGCCTTATCCATAGGGCCTCATTGTAACTTAATCTCCTCTTATTTCCTTAATCAACCTTATCTCCAAATCCAGTACACTTTAGGGTTTGCGATTTCAACAAATGAATTCAGGTGAGGACAGGACACAATTCTGCCCAAACACAAAATTTAACTTCCTTAATTCCTGCTACAAACATGCAAGAATTTGTATGTTATTGACGAATAGCACTTTGGAAATATTTTCACCAATGTATAGATTTTGTGTCTTGAGCAATATATGAAATCAAGAATTAGTTGATAAAGAATCATGAGCTAATGAATGAAACAACAAGGCAAGTAGATGAACTGGTTTCCAACAGCAACACCCCACCCTGCCAGGGGTCACGTGTGACCCTACAACTAAATGTGCCTCTACTAATTCTAGCAGCATGGAAATTTATTTATTACAAATACATCTCTAACAATTTTGTAGTCCAGAGTAAATTTGGTTTGGGGTAATTTTTTTTTTTATCCTCACTATTAAGTGTCATAGATTGATTCAGGGAGTCCTGGGCTAAGTCAGTAGACATTTCGAGCAATCACACAGCCCACCTGCCCTCCCTTGAGGCACTTGCAGCGTCCTGGCCTTCAGCTGCTCCCTTCTCAGCTCCCCCTAAACACTTTGCTGGGTTCTTCCCATGATTTCACTCTCACCTTTCCAGAGATGACGCATGCACCTCACATGGAAAGCATCTTCTAAAAACATGACAACCATAAAAGGTGGTGATACCGTGACATCATCAGAAATGTATATTTGGTCTTCATTCCTGGCTCTTGGCATACCTCTTATAAAACTCTTGTAATTTCCCAAGTGGTAAGGGTGAAAGGAGCATCCTTTATTATTTGTAACAGTACCTGAGTTATGAAATGAGGGGATTCTTGGAAGGTGAGGGGGTTACCACTGGAACCAGTCCTGTGATCAGAGCTTGGAACCCCAACCTCCAGGTGCGGCAGAGGAGGTGGGGAGCATGTGAATTGCCAATAATGATTAATCAGTCTTGCCTGAGTAATGACAATTTCAGAAAGAAAAAAGAAAAAAAATTCATTGGTGAATATGTATGTGCCAGAGGGGGACGCATCCCAAACTCTACAGGACAGAGCTCCTTGCACCCAGGACCCTGCCAGACCTTGCCCTGTATACCTCTTTCACTGATTGTTCATTTATAACCTTTAAAATATCCTTTGGGCCTCCCTGCTGGTGCAAGGGGTTAAGATACAACTATGAAGCTATCCACAGCCACTACAGCACGAGTTCCATACCCGGCCAGGGAGCAACCCACATGGCACAGCAGACCTCTCCTGTCTCGCCCGCTGCTCCCCTCAGCAGTGTATTTCAGCCAGTCTGCCTGTTCTGTTCCCCACTCTGTCTCTGGTGACTCCTCTCATCCCTCTCACTTCTGGCCTGTACCCCAGCTCTTGTATAAATGAATAAATAAATCTTTTTAAAAAAAATAAAATATCCTTTATGATAAACCAGTGAGTATAGCACTTCCCTGAGTCCTGGGAGCCATTCTAATAATGTCCAGACCTGAGGAGGTCCTCCCCCATTCTGCAGCCATGTCAGACAGAAGTATGAGAGTCCTGGAGCCCCACTGTTTGTGGCTTGCATTTGAAGACCGAGTCCTTAACCTGTGGGGGCTGTGCTAAGTCTGGATGGTGAATTTCAGTATGAGTTAAATTGTAGAGTGCCCAGTTGGCAGCGGCTGAGAAGTGGGGGTTTTCTGGGGATTTCATTTGGTGTGAGACGTGTTGTGAGCTCAGACAATTTCCCTTTAGAGACCAAGAACGTGGTCTTCCAAAATCACGGCCATGTGGGTTCCAACCCAAGCACCACACTCACTATTTGGTGATCTTCAGCAAGTGACTCAAGCCCTCTGGGCCTGGAGGTCAATAATTGATCAAGCAATCATTAATGACAGTCAGCATCCTTCACGGGACATTGTGAAGAGTAAATGAAAAAGATTAGACTGAAAAATGTTATGCTTAGCATGTGCTCCACAAATTAGCATGGCGCGAAACTGAGGAAAGGAAGGGAGGGAGGAGGGGGGAGAGCAGCAAGGGAAGGGGGTTGTGGGGGGAAAGGAGAGAGAGAAAAGAAAGGAATGGGGAAGAGGGAGAAAGAAAAGAAGGACGGTGAGATTTTGATATATGCACATATATTAACTTGACCGATGGAAATGTCATTCTCCCAATTTACATGATTAGAAGTTTTGTCAAAACTTCTCTCTTCCTCAACATCCACATCTAGTCAATAATAAAAATCTGTTGATTCCACCTCTAAAATAGGTCCCTAATACGTCTCTCTCTTCTGTGCTGCCTGAGCACTTCAGTTCAGACTCCTGTCCCTCTTCAGCTGGATCGGGTACCAGGCCAAATTTTCTCCTCTTTTTCCTCCCTCCAGCCTTCCCCGTTATCAGTCCCCAGGCTTTCCTTTACACTGCTCACACACACCCGTTACCCTTTCAGTATCTGGCCATATGGATTAAAAATCTCCCATGGTTCTTTCTTGTGCAGAATATCAGTCACATTTGTTTCCACTCTATTTCAATTTTTTTCCACTATAATGCTTCCAGAAGCATGCAAAGCTCCAGCCACAGAAAACATGTTCACAAACACACCCTGCAGAAGGCGTCACTACCCTGTTCACTTTTATGTACGATGGCCCTGCAGCTGGAACACCTCTCTCCATCATCATCTGCCAAGTCACCACTCTTCTGATGGGACAATGATCTTTCCTCCCAACTCGGCGTGCCCCTCCCTGTGCTGAACTGACTGAGAGTAAATACAGCGATTCCTCAAGCACGCGTTTAGTGAGATAGTATTTAGACATTTTCAAAATATTGGGTTTTTCACGGGTAATTAAACCAGTAATGTTGGTAATAACATCGGTAATATTGGATTAAAGAGTACGGCATCTCAGTGATCAGATTTAGTCTTTTTTTTTTTTTTCACGCTCTTTCCCCAAATCTATGGATGAAGACTATTCCTCCAAAGCAGCTGAGGTCTTCAGAACAGAAACCATGTCTAGAATCCCTCCCACACTTGGAGCTGGGGCCCCGTGGTGAAGCTTCCAGAGATGGCCCTGGAATGCAGGCCCTAGACCAACCGCCTTCACAGATGAGAAGCCCAGGGAGAAGCACACTCCTCCAGAAAAAACAATCCCAAGGGGGTCGGGGTACCCTCAGGTCAGGAAAGTATGGTGACCCTCTTCTTGTTTCACCAATCCATTGGCCAGTCATATTGGGGGCAGGAGGAGGAGCTAAGCACATGGAAGAAAGGGTAAAAGCTTCTCATTCATTATGGAAGGGTCAGAGCTTCTACCTCTTGAGTGCAAGGAGGGCAGGTATTACAGCAGAAGAAGGAAAATGAGGCATTAACCAATGTGCAGCATTTTGGGGGTGAACTCTGAAGTCTCAGAGGACGTAAGTTGCTATGCCTAGGAATCACACGCAGTGTCATAAACCAACATTAGCTCGATAAGAAGAAGGGATAAAAATTAAATAATTTGTGCGAAAGTTGAAGTTACAACTCAACATAGACCCTGTTTTAAAAAGTATGACTAAAGGCCTCCCCGGTGGCGCAGTGGTTGAGCGCTGGGTTGCGAAGCTGCCCGCAGCCTCTGCAGTGCCGGTTCGATCCCCGGCTGCTCCCCGGCCACCAGAGGAGGGTCCCACATGGCGCGCAGACCTCTCCTGCTGCCCGCTGCTCCCCTCAGCAGTGTACCTCAGTCCTTCTGCCTGCTCTGCTCCCCGCTCTGGCTCTAGTGAATTCTCTCACCCTCCCGTGCTTCTGACTGTGCCCAGTGCTTGTATAAATAAATAAAAAATAAATCTTTAAAAAAAAAAATAAAAAGTATGACTACTTAAATGAGACAAGAGGTGACAGGAGGAAAAAAGTTGAAACAACAGGCTGGCCAAGATGGGAGTAAGAAAGAACAAAAACATACCTAAACTTTAGTTTGTGATTTATTAAGGTGCATGCAGCCAACAAAGTTAAAGAGAAAAGTTTGTAAACGTTTAAATACATTTGCATTCCTCTTCCCTCTGTGGTGGGTAACATCATAGGGCCGATTTGTGTTTTATTTAGCTGCATTGTTTAAATTTCCTGAGAGGAAAAGCAAAGACTGCCTGACATGAATAAAAAGATTTTGGGCCTTTTCCCAACATACTATAAATGTGGGATTATAAAATTCAGCTTGGTTTTACTGCTGACAGTACTATAGTGTCATGTGTAATTGTGGTGGAGAAAGCACTTGAATAAATATCTGAAAACAGGTACTTGAGTTTTTCTCATAAGGAAGAAAATCTGTGTATATATGTATTAATATAAACATAAGTATAGACACATGTACATACATATCTTTAAGGCTGAAATTTCTCATGCTCATTTTTCATTCCAAAGGTAAATTTTTTCTTTGAAAACATAAAAGACTTCCACTCAATCATGTGTGATTTATCTAAGTATTTGTAAACCGTACTTTTTACATTAAAAATAGATTTGATGTGTATTTTGTGTGCTCAGATGAGTGCAAGCTTTGCTTTTGAAAGGGAACTTTGAATTTGACATGGATTAAAAGTCTCTTTGATATATTAAGGGGGAAATGCACCTACAATTATAAATAGCCAAGTCAAAAACTTCAAAGTTGTGTTCAAATTACCTCAAATATTGAATTTTCCACTATAGCTAAAGTTAAACTCAAGAAAATGCAGTATTCCAAATTCTTAAGGTAGCAAACAGGCAAGAGTCTTCACATTAAATCATTAAGAGGTGATGTAAAGGAGTCAAGATTCACTTACTCATTATTCAAAAAAAATGCATTTGCTGTCCACCCTGGGTCAAGCACAGATTTTTTTGGTTTGTTTTGTTTGAACAAAGAACAAAAAATAAAAGACTTAAAATTCCAGCTCTGATTGAGCTGGTGTTAGGGGACAGAGACAGATTATAAATCAGAGAAGCAAAATGCATAGCATGTGACAGCTGAGTGCGGAGGCCCAAACTGCGGAGCAGGGGAGGGGAGGAGAAGCATTTGGGGGAGGAGACCTTGGTGACTGGGCTAAAAGCTTAGCCAGTGCTCCCAGGACAGTGAGTGGGCATCTGGGGCTGGCCCAGCCTTGGGCCCAAGAGGAAGGCTTCCCACCACCTGAGCCTGGAATTGGTTGGACGCTGTGGGATCCGCCCATCAGAAGAGGCACTAATGAGGCACCCCAGGGAAGTGAGAGCTGAACAGGGCACCTCCGGGTACTGGCCTCTGGGGAGTCAGATCTATTCTTCATCTTCTAAACCACCAACCAGGCCCCAAGGGGCTAAAAGCAAGATTATTCAGTTGAGTTCGTGGCAGACAAGTGCCACGAACGAGTCAGTGGCAAGAGCCGTCCGAAGAGCAGCTCCCTGACAGTGGCTGGGCCTTAGTTGTTTTCACCCCTCCTCAACGGGAGAAGGCAGAATTTAAGAGAAAAAAACAACACATTGAAACTTCTGCAGCAACTCGAGAGATGTTTTCTATCTATCTTAACAAGTAATAAAAAGAGTTACCGCTCAGGTTTTTGTTTTGTCTTTACATTTTATTTTCTGGTATTCTTTTTTTTTTTTTGTATTTTATAAAAGACTGACTACAGTGTCAAAAAAACAAACTAGTTTTTCTCCACAGTTAGCTGGAAAATACTGATTCCTCCACTCAACATCACTCCCAAACAATCACAGACCAGCGTCAGGGCGGCCCACGTGCCAGGCGCCAGGTAGGGGGTGCGGGTGCACCACCTGGAGCAGAAAGCCAAGCAAACACACAGGACTCCAGGAGGCCCTTGCTTCCACTCCAAACTACCAGCCCCAGCGGGCCCCCTGAAACAAAAGCTTGGGTCCGATGACGACCCACCGCCACCAGCTGGACTCACCCTCGCAACAGCAGTCCTCACTGCCCATGCCTAACCCCTGGTGAATCTGTATTTTTTTTCAATAGGTTTATTTGGTGAATAAATCTGCCTGTGTGAAGGAATAGGGGTTTGAAGAATAAGATTGAGGCATTTTTTTTTTATAAGCTGCCTTCAGTCCCACTCCCGTGGGTGTATTCTGAATTGTGAACAGGAATGCACATAATTAAGGGTCAGTCAAAATCAAATCACTAATAAATTTTTCAGATCTGACTGGGAAACTGAGGCAACTGGAGAGTAAGGGGAGGCAGGGTGGGAGCTGCTGAGGGAGGGGGCCCAGTGCAGTATGGGGGAGGATTATGGGGCCCCTGGTGGCAGGCAGAGTGTGGAAATACCAATTAGAAGAGGTTCAAACCTATAACCCCCAAAGATACAATGGCGTAAACCAACTTTACTCAATAAACATAACTAAAAGAAATAAGTAAAGTAAACAAAATGTAGTGAAAAGGGTATTCTCTGCAACCTGCCCCCCGCCCCAATACGGTCATCCTTCTGCTTTTGTCTGCCAAGAAGTTGTGACTTTCCATCAGCCTGTGGCTTCAGCCTTGTGGCAAAGTCTGGTAAGCAGACTTTTCATTTTTATCCTAACCTCAGTTTGTTTTCTTTAAATAGTAAGTAAAGTTGATCACTAGAATAAAACGTTCTTTCAGAGGTAGAAGAAGAAATTCTGGGAGTCTCTGAGGATTCCAGCCTTGAGCCCACCTCAGACTTAGGAGGTTAGCCTGGGTGGTACTCACTTTGTTTTTTTACTACTACTCTTCATTTTAGTCAGTGGCTTTACACATAACAATGATGGAAAGAAAGAGATTAGGAGGAGGTAGGTGAGATGTTGTGAGAGATTTTTGCAATATCTGTCCAGTGGTCTCTGGTGAAGGACACTGAAATTCAACATTCATCTAGAATAAAAATATCAGTGCTGATTGCTACCATCTACAAAAATAGGAGATCTGTTTGAGGAGGGATTTAACTTGGTGGGTGGGGGAGAGAAAACTGTTCAGTTGAATGGGGTGAACAACAGATAGTGAAAGGCACCCAATATTTTTCAGGCACAATGGCAAGAACGATAATCGTGGCTCAGCTCTCCAAGAGGCTGCTGAGATCCTCTAGTCATTCAAGGCTGCTCCATTCTTCGAGAGGAAGAGCGCCTGATAAATTTGCGACTTGCATTGAAAATTCAATCTCTTGAAAAGTGGATGAAGCAATGAGAAAAAAATCCAACCCATAGGACCTGATTGTTTGCAAAGGGAAATCACAGCTATAAACATGTCACTTCCCAGCTCCAAAACCTTCAAAGACCAAGAGTTGTTGGCTGAGTAAAATACTAATAGCAAGGTCCCTCTGCAATTTGGCTGGAGTTTCCTTTCCAGGCTGAGCTCCCACAATTCACTTAGGAGAAAAGGGATGGGAAGTGTGAAGAAGAGCATGAAGTTGAGGACATGCTCCCAGCCAAGCCCAGCATCCTGTAATTCCACTTTATCCTCACAGCCTTCACATCAGAATTCTTGTGAGGGTTGAATAAGGTCATGAATGTTAAGTGTCTTGCACAGGTATTTAAATTAACAGGATTAATGTGCTTAGAACAGTGTCGAAAGCATGATAGGTCTTCAATGAATGTCAGCGCTTGCTATGAATAGCTTAGAAGAACAGAGGGAAAGAGAAAATCAGCATCTCCCTTTGAGTATGGAGAAACTGATGATACTAAGTGGCGTCCTTTAGAAGCTGATTCCCACAGTGCCGGCGGTGCCAGGGCTTCCCATGACTCACGGTACCTGTTCTCCCTGCTCTGCCAACCTTTCTCCACTACCACACTCTATTCTTCAGCTAAGCTGGACTGAGCTTCCCCAGCCCTTTACCTCTGCTCATGCTTTTGAACTCTGTTACCATGTTGCTGACCTTATATCATCTAAACATAGTCGACGAACTGGAACTAAGTGTCCCTTCCACACTCTGCAATCCATGCGTTTGCCAACCGCCTGCTGGTACCAACACAGAGCAAACGTGTTCACGAGTCAACCTGGCTCGTTTATTTTCCTCCCGCATTATGACTCTATTATTTGTGAGCTTCGAAGGACCTTCTCCTTTAAAGTCTCCCACACTCCTCTCTCATAGCATACAAAGACATCTCAATACAAAGACATCTCAATCTGGGAGACTTGCTGTCACTTCTCTAGACGAGATGCTAAGTTTGCTTTGACAAGGCCCATCAACGTGCTGTTGGAATCTCCCAGACATGCTTCCTCGGAGACTTAAGAGATGGAGCTCTTTATAAACTCCTTTTGGCATTCCATCCTCACATTGCTGATCATCTTCCCAGGTCCTCAAAGTCAAGGACATGTGATTAATTGGAAGCGTACTTGGCTATTAACGTTCTTCCCCTTTTGCACTACCATGTGTTTCATCACAAGACCAAGGCCCTCGGTCCAAAGACTCACAGTGCACCCCTACCACATGTGCCCCCAGGGCTCGCCCCCATCACAGACTGCCTGCTTCTGGGTACTAAGTACACTTGATTACTTTCTATGGGTTGTTAAATTGCTTCACTTTAGAAGGAAATTGTCTGGCCACTAAGTGCAGAGTGTTGGGTGTTAATCGAGCCATCTGGGTTTATTTGGCGAGCTCCTGAGGCAGGTTGTTTTTTTAAACTGGATGTGTATTTCTAACACCATTCAAGTAATGAGTTGAAACTTCCCTTTGAAAACTATGATCCAGGGTTTACAGTTGCCCTGCCATAGTTCAAAGCTGGGAGAAGAGTTTCTCCCCGCCAAGTTTAAATGAATCAATTGAGGGTTCTGGGCTAGGTTCCTACAACCTGTCCCCTCTGGTCAAGTAGGGGAATCAGCAGACACTGTCAGATGGAGAGGGGAGGCCGGCTTCCAGGCTGTTCCAACACACCTTCAGAACAATGTTCCTCAATCATCTCACATTCACACACCCCAAAGGCTGCCACTGCCATAGAATAAAGGGCAGTCTCCCCACCATGCCTGAAGACCCCATACCTCAAAGCCCCAGAGGGGCTCACATCTCTCCCTTTCCCACTGCACCCAGCCATGCTCCTACATCATAGCCACTAACGTGTCTTTCCTCATAGTAGAATATTCTTCCTTCAGAGCTTCAAGTGGCTGCTTTCTTCTCACCTCAGTCTTGGCTCTGATGGGATGTCTTCAGAAAAGCCCTTGCTGAGGCTCTGTGGGGATCCCTGGCAAACCTCTTCCCCCATCACACTTTACCCCATCACCCTATTTCACAGCACATCATCCTATTTCAGAGCACATCACCCTATTTCAGAGCACATCATGATATCTTAAATATTCTCTGCTTTGTTTTACTAATAGTCTGTCTCTCCACCAGCAAGTCGTTGCCACAAACAAGGACTCCCTCATCTGGAGCTCTCTCACCAACACTCAGAGCAGTGCCTGCCAAGGTAGGTGCTAAATAAATATTTGGTGAGTCAGTAAACAATAGTTATTTATGAGGGGCTGAGTGCTGCATGTGGTAAGATCAAAGAATGAAGGGAGTCCGTGGCAGCTGTGGTCTCCACCCTGCTGTTCTGAGAAATTAAGCAATGCCCTGCTGGGCAGGCCTCAGGGAGGGCGAACCTGGCCCACCCCTCCTGGCAGCAGGATTTGGTGCTAAGGAAGCCATGGAAGGGTCTCACCTTCCCCACCCAAGTGACTTAGCAATGGTTTCTTCCTAACCACTTGCAGTATCATCTGTGCCAGGACTCCTGCTATGTAACACTCTCCACACCAATGCACTTCCAGTGATGCTTCAGCAGCTCATACGACTGTCACCGGGTTTCTCCCAAGTTTGGCAGATTTCCAACACAGCATTCAGGGACATAGACTGCCACCCCCTCCTACAGCCTCCAGGAGGCTCGTTCATTCATTCACTCACTCCATGTGTACTTATGGAGCAGAAAACACTCTGTTCCACCTTTCTAGCCACTGAAGATAATTCCTAAAACATTCTTTGCTCTCCTGTAACTCACATTCCAGTAGAAGCAATCAGACAATCAGCAAAATAATTTCAGGGCCTCCCTGGTGGCAAAATGGGTTAAGACACAGCATTATGAAGCTGTCCACAGCCACTGCAGCACGAGTTTGATCCCCGACTAGAGAGCTACCCACATGGCGCAGCAGACCTCGCATGTCTCCCCTCAGCAGCGTATTTCAGTCAAGTTGCCTGTTCTGTTCCCTGCTCTGTCTCTGGTGAATCCTCTCACTCCCCACACCTTGGCCTTTACCCCAGTTCTCGTCTGCATAAATAAATAAATCTTTAAAAAATAATAATAATTTCAATTACATGATATGGTGAGAGTTCTAAATCCTGGAGTAAAGCATAACAGGGTCTGGGGCTAGGGAATGCAGCAGGGGAAGGGTCATGACTCTGACAGTACTGTTACAGAATCCCTTACTAAAAAGTGGAAATGTAAAGCCGAAGGCTATGAGGAAGCAAATCACGAGACTGTCAGGAGCAACGATGACTGTGAAGGAACAGCAAACAGGCTGGCGTGGCTGGAGTAGAAGGACAGAGAGGTGGAGATAAAAGAGGGTTCAGAGAAATGAGAGGGGCCAGATCCCAGGCCAGGCGGGCTCTGCTGTAAGGGCCACAGCTATCCTGCTGAGAGAGTCGGGAGTCCTCGGGGCACTTTGCACCAGGGAGAGCTCTGATTTGCCTCTGTTTAAGGGTGCCCTCTGACTGCTGATTAACAGCGGGCTGGAGGAGGACAAGGACCGGCGGAGAAGACCTAGCCAAGAGCTATGGCAATAATCCAGGAAGGAGGTGATAGACTTTGGACAAGGGTGGTAACATCTGGTGCGAGGACGTATTTGGATTCTGGATAACCGATGTTTACTAACAGCCTGCTCCAGCTCCCAGAGGAGAGACCAGCGCGTGGGAGACCAGTGGCATCGTTTGGTGCATGGACTTGTTTGGCACTGCAGCACGTAACCATAGTTCTGTCATGTGGGTGCACCACATCCATTGACCCATTTATCTGCGGAGGAGCATCTGGGTTGTCTCCACCTTTGGCTCTGCCCTTGCAGCCCCCATTCTTGCAGGGGCACTCAAGTGTCAGCCCCAAGGAGGCCTTTGTCCAAAGGTGGTGGTGGCATTCATAGTAACAGAGTGGTGTGGTGGAAAGATTGCCAGGTTTGATGCCAAGACAACCTGGACTACTGATTTCCTTCTCTCTGAGCTGCTTGACCTTAGAAAATAACTTCTCCCTTGCAGGGATGATGAGCCTAGAATGGGAGTTAACACAGGAGATGCTCCACAATTGTGAATTCCTACTCTCCTGTCCTTCCTCTATGAACTCCTAGTCTTCTCTGTGATAAACTCAGAACCTCTTATAAGCACCCCCAAATGTTGAGCCAGCACTCCCCACATTCATGTGGACAGTTGTGCAAGATGGTGAGGAAAGTGGGGGTCTCTCCATGTGTTGTCTGGAGGAAGTCACTTCTCTGCCTCTCTCTTTTCTGACTGGTCAGTAAGTCAGAGCGTCTGATCTCAGCCGTGCTGGCTGGAAGCTTCCACCTTCTCTTCTAGACCACGTGCTCCTCTCCAGGAGGGGCAGTGAGGTGTCTGCGGGATTGCTGAAGCGTCTGCTCTTCATGGGCCAGGATTTCCCCAGCAGTCAGGGTGAGCATGGAAAGTCACCACGCACACAGGAAGCCTTCCTCTGGGGCCCCGGTTGCAGCTTCCTGGCGCAACTTGGTGAGGCATCACTGGTTGGATCAGTTACTGCTCTGGAGGTCTTGCCACTCAAGCAAATTCAAATGTAATTCTAGAAGAACATATGAAATGCCAGCTAGGCCACACTCAAGCCACATTTGCCAATCTAGCTTTACCTTCAACAAAGCTGACATTACAGTTTTCTGATTCCTGGGCCATTTTATGGGGCAGAGGATGTGATTCATTCCCTCAGGTCCACATACAGAGGCTGTTTGTCTCTTTCTGAAGACAGTGATGGGTACGTATTTGCGCATACGGATTTGGGAGTCTCTCTTCTTCCATGTGTGGAAGACTCTTAAGGACTAACCACCAGCGATGTGATGTTATTATCCTATCATTTAACACAAGTGTATCCATTCCCTCTTGGGTTTCCCAAAAGAATTTGTTAGCTTTCCTTCTCTGAAGTAGCAAATTACAGTGTGAGCCTGCCTCATTGACCACATCAATCACTGTTCAATCCCTGGGATTGCTAAATGATTGACCCAGTTGGGTCGCTTCAGCTGTCCAATCATTTGGATTTGGGGTGTCAAAATGACTGAAGTGGTCTGACTACTTAGACTTAAAATTCCTGACAAACCATGGTGAAGGCTGAAACATCCAATTTAACTGGAAAACAAACAAAGTTTTGGAATCTTTTAGTTGAGTCCACATGTGAGCCAGGCACGGGGCAGCCCACAGGTCCCCTTCTTTCTCTCCTGGCACTGCCTGCTTCTGCCCTCCACTCTCTGCTCTCATCTCATGTTTGTCTACCTCCACCTTGATCTCTTTGTGTCTTTACTCCTTCGTAGAGTTAGCGAATGTTCATAGTGGTGGTGAAATGTACAGTTTGGAGTGGCCGTGCTTCCTCCCATTTCAAATAACATAAGAATCTAAGAAAGGCTAACAAGAAATGGCTGTGCTTGTTTTCTTGAGGATTGGGATGAGTCAGAGAACTGGTTCATACTGCACAGAAAGAAACAATTTGATTTTGGCAGAGGGGGTTGAGATACAAGGAACAGCCCGGTTATGATAGCAGGTCCCAGCTAATTATTACAAAGACAGGGCAAACCTCCCCGTAGTCCTTAAAATTTTCTAAATCTGGTCCCTTATTTAGGTTTTCTAAATTCCTGCTATGAGTGAGGCCATATGATATTTTTCTTTTTTTTTCTGGCTTATTTCACTGAGCATGATCCCTTCCAGCTCCATCCATGTTGCTGCAAATTGCATGAGTTTATCTTTTTTGATTGCTGAGTAATTTTCCACTTTGTATATATACATCACATCTTCTTGATCCAGTCATCTATCCCTGGGCATTTGGGTTGTTTACATAGTTTACCTATTGTAAATAGGGCTGCTGTAAACATAGGGGTGCAGGTGCCCGTTTGAATTGTTTCTGTGTCCTTTGGGTAAAAATCAAAATCAACAAGCAACTATAAACCAGGGACACACTACAAGCAGGGAGGGGAGGAGGGAGCAGGATCAAAACAAGGAGGGTGGGAATTGTATGGGGACTATAACCAAGATGAAAATGCATACATTGTGCAAAAATGAAAAATGATGTAAAAAATGTATAAAATAAAATTTAAAAAAATGTATTAAAAAAACAAAAAACTTTCTAAATCTTTAGAACAACAGCTTGAAGGTTGCCCTGCTTATTTACAATCCAGTGTTAACCACTTGGCAGGCTTCCTGATCCTTAGCCTCTCTTCACCTCTGAGTGCTCTTGGCCGTGGCTGTGTGGCCGGAGTCCCTCCGAGAGCGGTAAATCACTAGCTCTGTGAAGATGCAGGCCCCAGCTGTGATCACTGAAGCAGGATAAAAGCTGAACAATTAGGAAGTAGCAGGAGACACACAACACTTCCAGCAGAGGAAGGTCATCACCATCTGGGCTTCAAGTTAGCCTCTGCAACCACGAGCTTGTCCTTTGAGCCTAGAAGGTTACAATCCCAAGGTCCCAGCAGGTAAACATCCCGGCAGCACTGAGACTTGAGCTGGGCCGTCCCCAGAGGGGCCACACCTTTACGGTGGCACTGCAGCAAGCCTGAGGAAGCCAAGCAGCTGTCTGACAACTCCCTTTGAAGACAACTCTCAAGGACTGGGCTTTTGAAACCTTGGCTCGTCAAAGCATGTTACCCTCGGCACTACTGAAAATAACAGTGTTCGACCTAAGGACTTGACCTAAGAAGCATTCTTGCTAATGCATGTAAAAGGAAGAGCACAAGGAGTAATCAAATACTGTGATATCTGGAAAACACTTTTCAGTTACACAACAGATCACTCATCACAGCAAATGTTTGTGTGTGTGAGAAACGTGGAATAATTTAATCATGAGTTCATTAATGCACTGCAAATTGATCTTTGTTTCAGTTCCTATTTGATTTCTTTTAAAATAAGCTGACAATTTTCCTGCTGTCAAGACTTATTCTGAAACACCATATGTTTTGAATATTGTATTCTGGATTATACTTTGACCTGAAAAACTAAACAGAGACTTGGAGATGGGAAAGCTTTTATTCCAATTTACTCAATTGGAACCTTTTATTTTAATGTCTATCGATAGCAGTTATCAAGTACACAATGTTAAGGAATAAGATAGCACAGAAAATTTAACATTGATGGTACTTTATAAATGCTGAGAAATGACATTTGGGCCTTAAATTTATTCACAATCTTTATGGATTCTGTATCTATAAATATCAAATGTTTGGGCCGATGTTTTCATTCTTCATATATCTACTGGAAACAATTTCACATATGAGGAGGTCATAGAATTATCTTTACAGTTTAACTCTGCCATAAAAATGTTCTTTCTGTTTAACATTTAAATGTGACAAATTATGTGGTGACAATATGTTAAGTAAACAACAACCCTGGGACCAGCATTTTCATTCTATGTTCAGGACTGACCAATGTGAGTAATTCTCTTCCCAAGGAAGACATCGGGGAGGAAAATACATGCTGCCTGGGAGATAGACACTCTGTAAGCGAGCTGGGAGTCGGCAGACCGGCGATTGGAGTGGCTATGGCTCACGGGCAGATATTTGCTCATTCCTTATTCTAATACATACTTTTTCATTATTAATCTTTAATATGGAAACTTACAGAGAATAAAAGAATAGCCTGTATCCACCGTACAAAGGCTAACACGGGTTAACAGTTAAATGGATTTACTTCATCTTTTGATGTTGATGTACATCTTTTTGTCGGTTGTTTATTTGATAATTCTTACTGGGAACTAACACCCTACTGATAAGGTAGAGATTTCATTGCACCCTCACGATTCCCTCCATCGCCACAGGACAGATCTATCTTATATTTAGTGTAAATCCTTGTACGTGTTTTTATTCCTTCTCTCCATGGAACCAGAGATGACAGCGATAACCAAATCCAACATACAGGACTACTTTATCAAAATATATGTGTGCTCCTTAATTTTTAATCAATAGGTTTTGTTGTTGTTGTTGTTTTTGCTCTATCAGTGTCAATACCTACAGGTATAGTTCCTTTCCTTTAGTCTAGCTCATTAGTACATACACCACAATTTATTTCTTCACTCCTCTACAGATAAATTTTTAGGTTTCTGCTGGCTTCACTATTAAGCATAGTGCACACGTCCAGAGTTCTCTTGGTAACATGAGAACTGCTGGGCTGTGCGTTTTTTATGTTATCACTGTCAAGTCACTTTCCAAAACTGACACTCCCACCATTACCGTGTGAGGGGCCTATATTTTGAAGTCCTCACTTAACATTCGCAGACTTTAAACATTTAAAAATTTTCAGTTTTTTAAATTATTGCTAGTAAATGACTATGAAATCGTACTGTACTATAATTTTGACTTGCATTTTATTTATTATTAAACTTTCCAACACTGCCTCCCCATATGAGTCTCCTCTTTCCTAGACTTCATCTTCATACACTGGGACCATTGTAATGGGGCTGAGAAGGAGTTTATTTGGACAATGGGTTGGGTCTATGAACCAACTGGCAGTAATCGATTGTTATAAATAAGTTAAACATGCTTGGAGTTATCTGCTAAATTTTAACATGCATATTCTTAACCTAATTGTGACCAAATGCCTCCAGTAACTTTGTTTTTCTGACTCATCCAAAAACAGATTGCAGGATTCTAAGACTGAGTGATTTCAGATACAGATTTCCATGTATTCTAACAATAGCTCTGTATTACATTCTTAGAGCAAAGTAAACCATTTCTTTGTTCACAGAAATATGTAAGCTTTCTTGTATCCTGTCCAAAAAAGTAAGTAGGCACTTGTTCCCAATTCTTCCTTTATTGAATTCTTTCCCCTGTTTTTTTGTTTGAGATCTATAGTTGTGGATGTGTATTCACATACACACACACACACCCCTATATTCTAGATATTAACTTTTCTCTATCTTTGGCTGTTTAAAATTTATAATTTCAATATTATTAGATGCATAATTATACATATTAATTTCAATGTAATGAATATATTCATTATATTTGTCAAAAAGTTCTAGATTTTTTTCATCAGCTAGAATTACATATATGTATATCTTTTTTCCCATTTTGATATGCAGTTGTTCCAATATCTATTTATTATAGTTTGACATATTGTTAATGATACTTCTCTCATGAAGAGAAATCCCGCATGGTTTTGTCACCTTTGTCCTTTTAATGTTCTTGTCCTACCTGAGCTAAACCGCAGTGATTGACATTCTATAAATAAATAGGTCCTGATAACAGGTATGGCAGGTGTTAGAATTAACTCAGCTCTTTTTGGACTTATACTCTTCTGTATTAATCTTACATCAACTCCCCAAATCCCATAAAAAACACTGTTGAATATTTTATGGAAAGCATACTGGATTTATAGATAAACCTTTATGATGCAGACCCTTTCCATCTATGAACACAGTATACTTTTCCAGTTAAACCTATTAAATGCTTCAAAACAATTTCACAATTTTATCCATATAAAATCTGTATCTGCTTTCAATTTATTCTTAGATATCCTATATGTTTGGTAACATTGCAAATGTTTTTTTTAAACATTTATAACATTTTCAAAGTGTTTTCTTACATAGGAGAAGGGTTACAGATTTTCTATATAAATCTTTTCTCCATCACTCCACTGAACTTTTCTTATTATTTCTACTAGTTGACCTGGAGATTCTTTTGCATATTTTTTTTTGAAAAAAAAAATCATAGTCTTAAAATTACAATTTTGTCTTCTTATACTAATTCATACATCTCTCATGTTCTTTCCTTTTTTTATTGTAATGACGGAAGTGACCAACCAACATGGGTGGCACTGGTGACAACAGTGATTTTTGAGGAAGATCAATCATGTCCCCTGTCCATTCCTGGTTTGCTAACAGGTTTTATTATTAAAGGGTGGAGAATTTTATATCATGCTTTTCTTGCATTTATTGCAATAGTTGTTAAATTATCCCAATTAATTTTATCACTTAATGTGCTGATTGCATTAGTATTTTCTCTGGTTGAATAAAGCATCTATACTGAAATAAACACTATTTGGTCTTTTTGCTGGTAGATTCAATTTACCTAAAAATTCTCTAGCAAGACTAACCCAGGGAAAGGGTTAGTTTTGGACATCAAGATAATAAAATTATTCTATACTAGATTTTTAAAAAACTGACTAAGTCGCTTTCCCCCTTCTATTCTCTGAAACATGTTGTAAAATCACGATTATCTGTAGCTCAGGTTTCTCAAAGTAAAATGCTCAAACTCTCTGAGCTTCGGTATTTGGTGTCTTTGTGGGTGAAAGGTCAGTGAGTGTGAATTGTGATCACCAAAGAAGTGTCTCATGATTGTTGGTTTTCCAGGTCTACTTTCTTTTTCTTCAATCAATTTTCATAAATTTAATTTTAATCAATCCAATTTATTTAAGTCATAAAAATGATTTACAATATTCATTTTAGATTTGGAAGATTAAAAAAGATGGTACCTGTAATTTTCACTCCATCTTCCTGAGAGGTGCTGTTGTTATTTATTTTTGCCTTTCTCTTTTTTTCACTGGATTGGTTTTTCTTATCTAATTTATTACTACTTTTTTCTTTGAGTGACTTATTGCTTGTCAAAATTATTTCCTATTTATTTAATCCTGCTCTTACTTTTTAATATTTCCTTCTTCCTACACTATTGGGATCAGAGTGGTTTTCTTTAACTAGGTCCTACAGAAAAAGCTTGCTTCGTTAACTTTCAATCTTCTCATTTTACTATATAAACACTACTAAACTACCATTTCACAAATTTTTTCAAAGAGATGCTTTAGGTACAGCTCAAAAGTTTCTTCAGTGCCTTAAAAAACTTGGTTTCCTCTTTAACCAATTAGTTCTTCAGAAGTTTGTTTTTGTTTTCTAAACACAGGGGAGTTTCACTTTTTATTGTTTTATTGCATGATGCCCAGAAAATGAGAGTTTCATTTTATCTATTTGGAATTCATCAAAAATTTCTGTTAAGCTGGATTTAAGACCAAACTTTGTAAATTTGTCCCGTAGTTCTGAAAAAATTGGATCCACTGTTCTGTGTGACTACAGTGTGTATAATCCCTATAGCATGGCTATGACATTTATAAGGAGTAAATAATATTTGTAACTATTTATTTTTATAAAACACAATTTAAGAAGATGGTTAGTTATATCTTAAAACTCAGATTATTCAATACCAAACCTATTTAGTTTGTGAGGAAGATGTACTGAGTCAACACTTTCATATAAACATGATTATTTTTTTTTTTAATTTTTTTAAAGATTTATTTTTATTTTTATTTATACAAGCACTGGGTACAGTCAGAAGTGCGGGAGGGTGAGGGAATTCACCAGAGCCAGAGCGGGGAACAGAACAGGCAGACTGACGAAATACACTGCTGAGGGGAGCAGCGGGCGGCAGGAGAGGTCTGCGCGCCATGTGGGACCCTCCTCCAGTGGCCGGGGAGCAGCCGGGGACCGAACCGGCACTGCAGAGGCTGCGGGCAGCTTCGCAACCCAGCGCTCAACCGCTGCGCCACCGGGGAGGCCCCTATAAACATGATTATTAAGTACCAGAAAGAAAACAGAAAATATTACACAAGCCCTGCTGTAACCACGTGTTTAACACAGTTGTCATTTTAGTGACCATAATAACCTTAGGAGCTACTAATATTAACAACAGTGACTCAGTTGGACCTAGTTTTTATTGTGTGCCTCTAAACCGTTCATAGCACTGAAATGTCCTAACTAATTTAATCCTCGCAACAAGGTGAATTGCTAAGTTAGTTTGCTCAAGCACATTGCTGGGAAGGAGCAGAGCTTTGAGTTTCTCTGAACTCAAAATATGGAATATTAGTCTTTTTTTCTTAGCTACAGATGCTTTGCCACAATTCTGAGAAAACAGGACACCCCACTGGGTCCTCACACCACTCAGGCATAATATTGTGATTTACATCGATCTTATCACAGCTGTGATCTTTATTGTAAATCACTACTGCTAAAGAGAAAAGAAACTTTCTTTACCCTAAATTTGCACCATGTTTACATGCTCCTCACGGAAATGAAAAAAAAAAAAAAAAAAAACAGTGACCACTAAATTCACTTTTCAGTCTTTTAAAATTCTGACATACTAGTTCATTCAAATTTATCTCAAATAATCCCGTTCTTTGAAAAACCCAAAACTCTTACTAACTTTTAGTGAAGATTATAAAAGATCCTCTGTTTATATTAGGAAACCAAAGTCCTAGGAGGCTGTAGAAGTCTACAGTTCAAAGTCTCTTGGACAGTCAGATGTGGAATTGTTCTTCCACAGGATTTCTAAGTAAGCTCCCTCTTTGACCTTCCATAAAATGCAGATGGAGATCCAATACCTCAGTGATATTAGAGATTAGCTTAACTAATGTTTATCAAGCAAGACAATAATATCCTTTCTTCAAAGAGAAGTTAAACTAACATAGGTTTTTGGTTTGTTTTTTTTTATAGTCATAATTTGAGTCCTTATATAGCAAAACAGAGCTTTAATTTGAGAATAGGTAGAAATCCAGTAAAATAAGTCCTAAAAAACTCAGTTAAGTTTTATCCTCTTAAATCTTATCATTCTCTTAGTTGATGTCTCATTTTGTTTACACATATTTTGTGGGCTCTTCTTTCAAACTGTGTTGTGGGATCTCTTTGCTATGTAACACAGAAGCCCTTGGGGCTAACCAAGGAGCATAGATCAAAAGGAGACTCAGCGGCTGAAGATACAGGAAACTACCCCTTCCTCTCTCTATCTGCAGCAGCTTTATTTTTGATCTGTGATAGACAAGTACTGATGGATAAGAATACATTAAAAAACAGTTCTATCAAAACCAGTCCAAAAAATGCCATAAGAAAAGAAAATTTTTCTTAAGCTAAAATCCCCAAGGAACACAGATGCAAAAATCCTCAACAAAATACTAGCAAACTGAATTCAACTATACATTAAAATGATCACACATAATCATTTTATAGACATATACATATATTATATACATAATCAAGTGGGATTTCTTCCAAGGATGCAAGAATGATTGAAAATCCACAAATCAATCACTGTGACACATCATGTCAACAAAATAATGGATAAAAAATATATTGCCTCAATAGATGCAGAAAAGCATTTGACAAAATTCAACATCCGTTGTGAGAAAAACTTTCAAGAAAGTTGGCATAGAGAGCATATAGCACGACCTAACAAAGGCCACACATGACAAGTCTGCAGCTAATATTAGGCTCAATGGTAGAAACTAAAAGCCTGTCCTCTAAGATCAAGAACACGACTGGGAAGCCCACTCTGGTCACTTTTGTTCAACACAGCATTGGATGTCCTACCCAGGTCAGTTAGGCAAGAAAAAAGAAATCCAAGTCATCCAAATTGGAAAGGAATAAGTAAAAATGTCACTATTGGCAGATGACAAGATTTTATATATATATATATATATATATATATATAATATATATAACATATATATCCCTAAAGATTCCACCAAAAAGCTGCTAGAATTAACAAATTCAAAAAAGTTGCAGGCTACAAAATCAACATGCAAAAATCTGTTGTATTTCTATAAACTAGTAACACATTATAAGAAGAAGAAATTTAGAAAATAATAACATTAACAATTACACCAAAAAGGATAAAATATCTAGGAATAAATGTTTTCACCAATGAGGTAAAATACCTGTGCCCTGAAAACCATATAAAATTGCTGTGAGAAATCAAGAAAGACAAAAATAAGTGAAAAGATAGTCTGTGTTCATGGATTGGAAGAATTAATATTGCTAAAATGTCCATATTAACCAAAGCAAGCTACCAGTTCCATGCAACCCCTATCAAAGTTCCAAAGGCATTTTCCCCATAAGTAGGACAAGCAATTCTAAAATTTTTATGGTACCACAAAAGACCCCAAGGAGTCAAAAAGTAGTCAAAGCAATCATCAGAAAGAACACAGCTGAGGGCTTCCCCGGTGGCGCGCGGTTGAGCGCGGGGTTGCGAAGCTGCCCGCAGCCTCTGCAGTGCCGGTTCGATCCCCGGCTGTTCCCCGGCCACCAGAGGAGAGTCCCACATGGCGCGCAGACCTCTCCTGCCGCCCGCTGCTCCCCTCAGCAGTGTTCTTCGGTCCTTCTGCCTGTTCTGCATCCTGCTCTGACTCTGGTGAATTCTCTCACCCTCCCGCGCTTCTGCCTGTACCCAGTGCTTGTATGAATAAATAAATAAATAAATAAATAAATAAATCTTTAAAAAAAAAAAAAAAGAACACAGCTGAAGGGGTCATACTCCCAATTTTTCAAAATATTATAAAACTATAATAATCAAAAGAAAATTTTATTGGCATAGAAACAGATAAATATCTGTATCTCTATCTACAGGCAAGAATAAATAACTGTAGGAAAAATGGGTTAAAATGGTCAAAAGGTTGAGACTGCCAGTTATAAAATAAATATGTCCTGGAGGTGTCATGGACAGCATGGGGACCATAGTTAATAACATTGTATTTGCATATTTTGAAAGTTGCTGAGAGAATAAATCTTAAAAGTTCTCATCACAAGAAGAAAAATGTTTTGTAATTATGAGTTGTGACAGCTGTCAACCAGACACTGTGGTGACCATTCCTCAAAATTGCAAATAGAGAATCATTGTTATATGTCAATTACAACTCAATAAAAAATAAAATAGGAAGACTTAGTTTGAAATCTATTGTTTCAGACCATCTATTCAGTTGAAATGTCTGTTTAACTAACCATACACCTTTTCTTATAAGTCTGTTATTACAGATTGAATCAGCTAAGAAGCAACTGACTACGATCTCATGTCAAATATAAAGGATTTACTTTTCAAAAAGAAAACCATTTCTCAGACAGTGCTGATTTAGATTATGCAGTGCTGCATTTATTTATTTGATGACTTACATAGAGTTCAGTGCCTTGAGTGCCGTACTGGAAACATCCTCTATCAATACCCTAGAGTACCCTAAAGAATTGGTGTAATTCATCCTGAGCTTTTAGTTATTTCTGGCATCTTCAATGTGCTTGGCTTTGGTCCTGATACTTAATACTTGGTTCTATTTCTGGCTGACACAAACAATATATAAACACTCATAAACACAAAAATTATTTTAAATCCACACCAGGCCTGTAAATCAGTTCAACAAAAGCAGGCCTCTTGATGCTTTTGCTGTGCCATATATTAAAACATCTAGCATTCATCTAACATGTGTATTCAGAGTGGAACCCTCCTGGTAATGATGCCAAGGGTAGAGTTGAAGAGGTGTGGACATGCGCTGTGGAGCCTGAACCTTTGCTCTTCCACTTCCTCACTGTGAGACCCTGGGCAAGCAAGTAAACTCTCCTGCACCTGAGAGATACAGGACGATGCCTGTTTCCCTGGCGCCCTGAGGACCCGACAGGAAGGCACACCAACCCCACGCACATGCCCTGGCGCAGCTGCAGAGTCAAGGTCAGTCAGCACAGAGCTGGGTGCATCACTGATACCCTGTCCCTGTTCCTAGTTCCTAGAGTGGAGCAATAATTTACCTGCAATATTAATAACCAAATCTATGCGGGACTACCTTTTAGTTTATAGACACAAATGGCCTAGATGGGCCTAGATCAACTTAAGAAACACTAACGAGTGACCATTAAAACTTCTGTTTTTTTTGAGTGAACCTTTTTGTTAGTCTTTGCTTTTTAAAACCTCGGAGTTATTTTTATCTCTATTGTTTTCTGGGGCTGGACCTCCCCATTTGGTGTTTTCTCCTCTTCAAACATTAGCAAGATTCAAGCCCCTCCTCCTGGGTTGCCAGTTAGTTTGCTTTCCTCTGCAGGCCGCCTCACATTACAAACTAAAAATTGAAAAGGAAACCTAAAAGAACAGGCATGCAGTTTGGATCTGCTCATCAGATTTTACAAAGCAGAGCAGAACATGTCTTCATCAGGCCCTCCATACGCTCATCAATTCTTCCTTTCTGGGACCGCTGACTCCCTGCCTGGGTCATTATCATCTATCATCCTTGCTTTGCAGTGAACACATTTTTGAGGAATTATGCCACCTACGGAAAGGCTCTCTCCCTCATCTGGCAAGTGCCAAGAAAGGGTCTGGAATTAGATGGGATCACTGCAGAGAAAGGAGGAAGAAAGAGTTGCTGTTGCTGATAAATAACCATCAAATCAGCAGAACACAAGAACATACAAGTGGCATCAGGGGTTGGCCTCCTCCAGAAGGAAACAATACTTATCAAGTGGCACGTCAGATTGTTTGAGTTTTCATCTACCATGGGATGATTATAAAATAATTTGAGAAAGCACAACCACCCACAGAACAGGCAGTGAGGCCAGAATGTTTGGCAAACTGAGCTGCCTCATGTCTGCCTTGCCATCACTTGTGGTTTCAAAAACTGGCTGATCCCTTACAGAAGAACAAGGATGATAGATGCTAATGACCCTAATTTTACTTAACCTTCAAGTAGGGGTGGTTAGGCCCTGGCCTTCATGCTTGGGGCCCGTACCCACAGCAGAGTGTGAAGAGGTCTTCCGGGCCTCAGTAACGTGACCTCACCAATCTCAGTCAAGACTGACAATTCAGCACATGCTCCTGGGTCCCAACTGAGTTCATCCTTCCCAAGTTGTAGCACTCAGGGGTGGGGTCTTAGCTTATTATTTACTACATTCTGCACTTGGTAAGCAGGGCAGTTTATATTGATGAGCATGTCATCTGCTGAAGACCTGGTCCTAACATAATCATTTAAAATGACCCTTTTCTTCTTCAAATGCATCCCAGTATGGGTGAAATATTAGATGGCTGCTATGAGCACCTAATAGTTAGGAGATAGTCTATGCAGTTTACGTATATTGATACATTTCCTCTTCACCGTATCTCAGTAAGGTAAGAGCTTGTTGTCATCCCACTTTACAGAGAAGGAAATCCTGGCAGAGAGTGGTTAGGAAAACTGTCCAAATTCCAACAGGAAAACAGAGATGGTGGATATTGAACCCACTCTGCAGTCTTAGCCCCGTGCCTTTTTATACTCCTTTCCCCTTTGAAGTGACACTGGGACATGAGGACAACCTTGTGTGCACAAACCTTGTGTGCACAAACAATTAATGCACAGAGGCCCTGGGGTATGTTTTGATCCAACCCTCCAGAATCCAGCATCTGACTAAGGATTTTGGAGGATGCGAGAAAGCAGAGAAGGAAGAAGGAAGGCCCAAATCCTATCATCAGACACCTGTCTAGGAAATAAGGCAGTATTTCCCCCGGGGCCGTGCGCAGACCAGCACGCTGGGAAGGAGAGGAGGTGAGCACCATCTGGAATCTGGAGATGACTGCACTGCACAAAAGCGAGAAAGACAGATTGTCATGTGCGTGCAAAGGCTATGAAGTCTGAGTTAGGAGACATTCACTGCAGGAAGATACTTGATAGGAGTGACTTTGAGCAAAGGGAGCAAGCTCAGCTCCCACTCCCAGTGTGGGCGCGAAGGCTGTATTTCTCAGCCGCTGCCAAAACCCGCCTACAGGTGTCAGGTCTGACATCTTCAATCACTTAAACCTGCCGTAGAAAGACAGATTCACATCCAGGGACTCGTGTTAACAGGACGCTTCAGTTTCTTTCAACTCGGTCCAAAGAAGAATGACTGCTATTCTATTTCACTGAAATTTTTATCTCAGTCATTCCAGCTCACACTTTCAGACAGCTTTGGAAGTTTTTCCAAGGAGATTCAAATTCCAAGAAGGATATGGGGTCTTGTGTTTTTCACCAAGTTATGTCTCACCTATTCCCATTAAACTGCTGGAATTGAAAGTGGTCCCAATTAATGTCAGCAAAATCACCACAATTATGTCCTCAGCATTTTGCATTTTAGACAGAATGTGTGTGTGTGTGTGTGTATATATATATATATATAGTTTTTCAGTTTCATTTTAAAAA
Source organism: Talpa occidentalis (assembly GCF_014898055.3). Taxonomy (NCBI): domain Eukaryota; kingdom Metazoa; phylum Chordata; class Mammalia; order Eulipotyphla; family Talpidae; genus Talpa; species Talpa occidentalis. Next base: position 98,319,232 of record NW_023601322.1, read on the forward strand.
ATTATATTTTTTACAATTTTGAATAAACATTTTTCTTGCCAGATGATAACTGCTAGTAATATGCCAGTATATGGAGATTCAATAGGAAGTTAAAGCTGTTTCCCAGCTTTTTACTTCGTATTACCCTTTCAACATAATGATGAGGTGTGTTGGCATCCCCAGAGCTCCCCTGGGTTTGATGATTTGCTAGAGGGGTCCCAGAAGCCAGCATATCATCTGTCTCAAGCTCTGACTTATTACAACAAAAGGAGACAAAGCAAAATCAGCAAAAGGAAAAGCTATCGGGGAGAAACCAGTACGAGCTTCCAGATCTTGTCCTGGTGGAATCACACAGGACCCGCCTAACCCACCACCCCCACCCCCTGAAAGAGTTGGGACAACAAATGAAAAATGCTGTCTTCCAGGAAAGCTGCTGAGACTCAGCACTGGAGTTAGTATTTGGGGCCAGTCTTGTAGGCACCCCTTGCCTGGCACAGACACAAATTCCAGATGCCCAGTAGGAAAAGCAGGTGTTCAACATCAGCCATATTGTTTCTATGAGCACTTCTGGCCCCTGTTAAGAAGGAATGGTGGAAACTCCTGAAATCCAAGTTCCCAGCTACCAGCCAAGGGCCAGCCTTGTCAGCAGACCTTTCTAAGGAGAGCAGTCAGACTTGCTATGTTTGCACATATTTCAGAGCTAGATTTTCCATAAAAACAACTTAAAGAAGTCAAATTCTTTTCTCATAATCATGAGTTTTTGGTTGGGCCAAAACCCAGTTATCCCAACTCCCTTGCCAATATTCTTTCCAGTAGATTATACAGCTGTTCAAAAAAGCATCTGATATCTAAGCAACAAAGACTGATTCAAACAAATTGAAGTGATTAATATTAAGGATGCAGTTAGAACATTTTGCCCTTTGTACACAAACTGACAATCCTAATAGATTAGCACTGTCCATCACGACTTTGTGCAATGCTGTTAATCTACAATCTGGACCACCTGCTAGTGTCTTCACTCTTGACCTGTGACTACTGAGCACTCAAAGTGTGACTAATGTTGTTCAGGCACTAAATATCTAGTTTTGTTTCATTTTAATTAAATTAGCTGATATTGTTAGTGAGCACACCTTGCAAGCACGGTCCAGAGAAGTTCAGATGTACTCTATTCCAGCAAACTACTGAGAGATAACAGACTAAGAAGGCCCTGGAACACCAGAGTTCCCTTTGCATTTCTGGAGGAAGCCCAAGACACCATGTGGCCCCTTAAAGGTCTTGAATTCTTGTGATCTTAATGCAACTGAAAAGACTTTATCCAGAATGAAGAATACTCCAACACCACCAACTCGACTTTCTATTTTAAAAAATAACCAAGTGTCGAGATCTCCACAGTATACGACTGACAGCCTCCAGGAAAAGGAAGAGCAGGAGCAGGCCTAGACTAACAAAAACCAGTGAATCGTAATGTGTGAAGATCAGGTCACTATCTTTAGAGTTTCCTGGCATTTATGCTGGAAAATAGGGAAGGGAGAAAAAGCAAGAGCAATCATTTTCTCCTAAAGAAAAAATTCTAAAGCAATAGATAATAACTTTAAACTTATACCAAATATGGTAATGTTGGGAAAACACACCTTCTGGATAATATGTACCAAAAATCCCACAGCAATAATTTTTGAGTATTTGCAAAATAAAATAAAGATGATAGCAAATAAAGTAAACAATACCTTGTTTGAAAGATAGTCAAAACTCTATTTTCGTTTTCCTTGACTGGATAAAATCCACATATTTTTCCTTCGAGTTGGAAACAAATGAGTGCCACCTTGTGGTGGCATCCACCGCTCCTACGTGACTTGGTGAGTTGACCCACTGTCCCAAACAGGTTTTCCGACCCCAGAAGAAATACTTCTGACCTCAGCCTTAGGCACATGCTCAGATTTGGGCTCCGATCCAGTTTCAGAATGGAGAAAAGAAAAATAAAAACCAAACCGAGTTCCCAGAGGAAGAAGGAAGGGATCAAGATTATTCACCTCTAGAGAAATGAACACCAGAGTGAAAAAAAGATTTCTATGAAAAAATGAAAGATATTTGAGTATAAAAAATGACTTTGAAAATTAACAAAGTGAACTGGCCGCCTAGGGAGAAAACTTAAGTCTATATTATGCAAAATCCTTTTAAGAGAAAAGAAAAAACTACATAAAGTAATCTTTACCCTACTGGCACTAAGACTGCTGATAGAACTAAAGGGGAAAAGCTGGTTCAATGTATTTCATTCTGCCTTAAAAAAAAAAAAAATCTGCAGGGCCTCCCTGGTGGCACAAGGGGTTAAGCACAGCACTATGAAGCCTCTTCAGCACGAGTTTGATGCCCGGCTGGCCAGGGAGCTACCCCCATGGCACGGCAGACCTCTCCGGTCTCACCGCTGCTCCCCTCAGCAGAGTATTTCAGTCAGTCTGCCTGTTCTGTTCTCCACTCTGTCTCTGGTGAATCCTCTCACCCCCCCACACACCTCTGGCCTGTACCCCAGCTTTTGTATGCATAAATAAATAAATCTTTTTTAAAAAGCTGCAAAACAATATTACTAACATGAAAGGTACTTCCTTACTAATAAATACATAAAATCTTTTGGGATAGAAAGTGCTATTCAAAAATAGAATGCTTGATTGTCGAGAGAGTCAAATGGGATTTACCAATAAATGTAGCACAACAGGGTTCGGTGCTAAAACATGATGATCCCACACAAATGTTAAGAAAGCTATGGTTAAAAGTAAAGATTTCTTTATGCAACATTATTTGGAATCTTTAATATCTTCACGTGTGAATACTCAAGAGAGAAATTTGAGATTCACCATTTTGTAAGCTGTTATAGGTAAAGAGCCATTTTTTTTTTCCTTTGGAGTATATCCAAGGGCAAATGTTCTATAAAGACATTTTGGGAAACAATGCTCTCATTCAATAGTTCCAAATTATTTTCATTGAAGAAACCCTTCAGCGTCCTTCCTCCCTTGTTGTACTTAGATATGTTACCACGAAGAAATGTTCACACATAAGTAAGTAAGGCACTTATTTCTAAACGAGTACCTGCCATATTGATTTTGTGCCGGCCATTACTAAATGCTCCAACTCAGCCCGTGTTTTCTTTCAAAAACTCTGCTTGTAGCTGTGGACTAAGAATCCCAAATAGAGACTTTGGAGAGCTGACAACTGTTCTCCAGGACAACTAACAGCATCAGGACAGATGGCAGTAACATGACAAAATGACCAGCAGTGATATGGACAAGCTATGTGAAGAGGTCTTGGTGGACAAACAATGTGTGCTGCAGACTGGGTAGCTGTTCATCAAGTTATTTCACTTTTCTCCTTGTCACAAAACTAGGGCCCATTTCCAGTCTCCTTTATTTCTGAGTGTTATCATCCAACTAATGTCCGACCAATGAAACGTGGGTGAGATGATGTACATAACTCCCACGCTTGGCCACAGATACCCTCTACATGATCATATATGCCTCTCTTTTTCCCAGAAAGACCTGGGATCCTGGGGGTGGACATGAGTCCTCCTTAGTTGGGTCCCAGAATGACTAGCTGCAAAGAGGTAGCCCTCTACCACGACCCTAACTGCACCTGACACAGACAAGAAAGAATTGCATCAGGTCATCTAGATAACAGGCCTACTTTGCTCATCACCTCGAGCACAGCTTTATACCAAAGGCAGACGTGGTATTGTTTGCGACCTGCTAAACTGGTTAACTTTATTTTGAATGTTATAACAGTACTTTGACTTATTCTTTTTCATGGTGTTCCATATCTTGTTTATTTATTTTTATTAAAGTTGGAGGGCCAATGAGAAAAAAAGTAAAGCACGTGAAATCAAAAACTTGCTTTTAATTCCACTACTTTGCAGCATTGTAATGTTGAGTATGTCACTTACATTTCCCTGTCTCTGAATAAACTGACTCTTTGATTCTCTTTTCTGAAACACACTAGCTCCACTCCACACACTCCCCTAATACAGCATATACTTGTGCCTTTTTTGACCTAGATTTTTCTTATCCTGCCTTTCTCGCATGCCAGTTTCTACTTCTAAATTCTGGTGATATAACTTCATTGTGTAATTATATTTTCCCTCTTTAGCTTACTCCTTTAAATCACTTGTTGACCCAAAATTCCTAATGGTTCTCCAGCATCTTCTTTATCTGGCTCAATGTTTGGGTCAGACACATCCAAGGCAGTTCCTCTTAACTGAGGTGTGACTATGTTCCCAACACCCCATTAGGATGACTTCAAGATGTGACACCAGGACTCAAGTCCAGGTCTTCTGTTACCAAGACAGACCATATCCTGGGCTATAAACTAGCCACAATAACTCTCAAAAGAATTTAAATGGAACAGAATGTGTTCCCTGGCCATAACAGAATCACCCTAGAAATCAATAACTAAAAGCCAGCAGGAAAATGTCCATATATGTGGAAATTAAATGAGTAAGCTACATAAAAATAATCCATTGGTCAAAGAGAAAGTATCAAAAGAAAAATTAAAATGCATAGCACTGACCAAATGAAAATTGTGTAGGGTATAACTAAAATGGCAGTACAGAAAAAGACCATTCTAATGGCAAATGCTTACATTAGAAACATGCAAGGCCATAAGTCAATGATCTAAGTTCCTAACTCAAAAATACAGAAAAAGGAAAATAAAGTTGAAACAAGCAGAAGTATAAAAATATTAAAGATAAGTCAATGAAACTGAAAATAAGTAGAACATTACAAACCCCTCATTGATGAAACAAAAAAAAAACTATTTTTTAGTCAAGAAAATTGATAAAACTCTAGAAAGACTGACAAAAAGAAAAGATAAGGAACAACAATATAACAAATGAAATAAGGGCTGTCACTGCTGAACCCGCAGTTGCTAAAGGGACAATACGGGAACACAAAAGGGCTTTGTCCACAGAAATTTGACAACTTTGAAGAAATAGGCCCATTTCTTGAAAACCACAAACCACCAAAAACTTATCCAAGATAAAATACATAATCTAAATAGTCATGTAACCATTAGATAAATAAACTGTATTTGTAATTTAAAAGCTTTCAAGAAAGTAAACTCGGGTACAGATGGTCTTGCTAGAGAATTCTACCAAATATTTAAAGAACAATTAACATCAATTGTACCCAATATCTGCTACAAAACAGAAGAGGTGAGAATACTTTCCAACTCACTTTATGAGGGCAGCATAGCCATGATACATATTAAAGCAAATAAATAAATAACAATTACCAATATCTTGTGAACTTGACGTAAAATTTTTAAATTACATTTTGGCAAACTGCATCCAATAATTTATAGAAAGAATTATACAGCACGATCAAATAGAATTTTTCCAGATACTTAAGGCTGATTCAATTAAAAGCAAACAAAAAATAATCAATGAACTCCACTATGACAACAAGTAAGAAAAGTCTTATGATCATATCAATTGATGTTGAAAAAGCATTTGACAAAATGTCCAGTCATCACAAAAATTCCCAGCAAGTCAGAAATAAAGGAAAACTCCTTTAACTTGTTAAAAAAAAAAAAATCCCAAAAACCTAAATCAGATTTAATGGTGAAAGGTTGAAGTCTTGCCCCTAAAATCAGGACTAGATTAAGGATGTTGTTTTGCTACTCTTATTTAGCATTATACTGCAAATTCTACTCACTTGAATAGAATCAAGAATTCGATCAAGAATCTGAACAAGGGCCCACCCGGTTGCGCGGTGGGTTGAGCTCAGCACTGTGAAACTGTCCGCAGCCTCTGCAGCACCAGTTTGATTCACGGCCAGCCAGGGAGATACCCACATGGTGCGGCAGACCTTTCCTGTCTCGCCCACTGCTCCCCTCAGCAGTGTATTTTGGTCCTTCTGCCTTTCTCCTCCTTGCTCTGTCTCTGGTGAATTCTCTCAACCTCCCGCACCTATGGTCTGTGCCCAAGTTCTTGTATAAATAAATAAAAATAAAAGAATCTGAATAAGACTAGTGGATTGTATCAACACTCAGGTTATAATATGACTTTGGAAGATATTAACAGGGATAAAAAGTTCAGGGATCCACTCTATTATTTCTTACAACTGTGTATAAATTTCCTGTGGCACTTTCACTTTTAAAACAGGGACAGTCTCTGTATAAAAAACTAAAGATGGCATACACACACACATACGCACACACTCACACACACACACACCCCTGTTAGAATTCAAAAAACAAATTCAGCAGGTCACAATATTAATATTAATCAGTTCCATTTTTATACACTAACAATGAACTATCCAAAAAGAAATTAAGAAAAGAAATCCATTTATAATAGCATTAAAAAGTATAAAATAGTGAAGAACAAATCTAACCAAGGGGGTGAAAAACTTGTACACTAAAAATGACAAATGTTGCTGAAATATAGAAGGCACATATAAATAGGAAGAATCCCACATTCATGAATTGGAAGATTTCATATTTTTAAGATGTTCATACTATCCAAAGCCCTCTACAGATTCAACACAATTCCTAACAAAACTCCAACAAAACTTTTTGCAGAAATAGAAAAAACAGCAAAATGTTAGTAATGATTTCTTGCATATGTAACCAAAAGCATATGCAACAAAAGCAAAAATAGCTTCGTTGCTTTAAAAAAGATAAATAATAGATGATAGGTAGATATTTGTAGGAAGGTAGGTAGATTAGATAGATAGATAGATAGATAGATAGATAGATAGATAGATAGATAGATAGACAGGCAGACAGCCTGACAGGCAGACAGGCAGACAGACATACAAATATATCTTTGTATCTTCACTGGTTAATGAACTGTTAGAGGGAGATTATTTTTTGTTACATTTTTATTCCTGGCTCAAAAACTGATTGCTGTATGAATGAAAATATTAAATCAAGAGACAATTTGGAACCAAAGATTTAAAGATGAGTGAAATTTTCTTCATAAAGTTTTCTCCACATCTATCTCTAGATTAAAAAAAAAAAAGTTCCTAAGTCCTCTCTTACAGGTTACATAACAAATAACATTAATTTCTGTGCCTCTCAGAGCAGATTTTCCACATGCACCCCCAAAGAACAGCACAGGGCTGGACATAGGTGAGTGAACACACAGACTCTCCCCACTACACACACACCCTGTGAGAGATTACAGTGCCTTCTCCTTTGCCTGGATTTTCCTCCCACATACCTTAAAATAATTGCACCATAATATGCAATAATCACTTTGCAAATTTCCTTTTCTTAAAATGAAAGAATGGTTTTAATTAGAAAGAACAAAAGAAAACACAAAGATTTTTTCATTCTTTCATAAGCTGAATATGACTTAGGAATTCCTTATGGTCACATTCTGCAAGGAAGAAAACTGATTCCTGCGGGCTGCATTCTGTGCCCCAGAATCAGATTAGGATTGAAGGGTAGTGTTTTTCCTTAACACTATGGAATCATTCTTTTAAAAAGGAAATGCTATTATAACCCAGCTAGCAAGATTCCAGGCAGGTACTTTTGAAATTTCACGTCCTTGATAATGAAACAATCGCAAAGAAAGCATCAACTTGGAAAATAATTTATTAAAATTCCCAATAAGACGTATAAAGATGGTAAAAACTTCATAATGCACCATGATTTTTTCAGAAATATATTACAGTGAATATATCAAGTTCAGTGGTGTCAGAGAAGTCTGATTCCAAACCCCAAAACTACACTGAACCCCAAATGTGCAAATCCCAAATCTAGCACTTATTAAATGGTAACCACAGGTAATTCATTGAGCCTATTTGAGTCTCCATTTCTTTATAAATAAAATTTATTTGATAATAGTCTTTGTAATTTTATTGCAAAAACTAAATGTCATAATAGATATAAAGTGCAGTACCTAGCACAACTGATGTGTATTAACTATCATTTCCCTTTCTCTGTTAATACCTCTTGAGGCACTAAATTTAAATGAAAATTTTTCTAAAATTCATAATCTGAGAATAAAATATCCCAATAAGAAACAGAAATAAACTTGGTCAACAGCTGACACAGGAATAAATATTTTATTTGCCATTTTTCTTTCCTTGTCTTGATATGTACTGGCTGAAATGGTGCCATGCAGTCAATACTAATTTTTTTTATTACCACTCCTTTAAAAATAACTGACAGAATATTGTAGCTTACATGTCAAGAGGAAAGAGTCAACTGGCTTTTCAATGTGAATGTCATGCTTCTAATCCACATTTTTTTTTTAATTTTTTTTTTCTTTTTTATAGAGGCATGTTTTATTTATTTATTTATTTATTTGTTCGTTTGTTTTGTTTATACATGCACTGGGTACAGTCAGAAGCGCGGGAGGGTGAGAGAATTCACCAGAGCCAGAGCAGGGAGCAGAGCAGGCAGAAGGACCGAAGTACACTGCTGAGGGGAGCAGCGGGCGGCAGGAGAGGTCTGCGCGCCATGTGGGAACCTCCTCCGGTGGCCGGGGAGCAGCCGGGAATCGAACCGGCGCCGCAGAGGCCGCGGGCCGCCTTGCAACCCAGCGCTCAACCTCTGCGCCACCAGGGAGGGCCCCCTAATCCACATTTTTAAAGCCTGTCCGATTTGAATTTGCATTTTATTTATTTTGCTTTATAGCAGGAAAAAAAAGCCTTAATAAAATCAGTAACAACTTTCCTTTTGAGCCAACAATTACTGTGCTTTATTTCTTTTATTATAGGAAAAGCTTATTAACTTTCCAGATCCTTGAATGTGGTGTGTATTACCAATATCGACCTCAAAAAATTATCTGCTTCAGCGTGCACTACAATAGCAAGTCACGGTGATAAATCAGGAGAGAGAGAGAGAGAGAGAGAGAGAGAGAATGACACAGAGGAATACCATGGTTTTCTTGACCTTATTTTGGCAACTTGAAAAGAAAATCACTAAGATCTGAGGTTATTGTTGTTCCAGAGGAATATGTTCAGAAAATTTGGGAATTGTCATGGTAAGACAACTATGAAAAATAATAAAAATAAACGAAAAGAAATGACAATTCAACTACATGAGACCATATTTACTATTCATTGTTTATGAGAGTTAGTGAAATGACCTTGAAAAGCAATCATACATTAGAATACTTTTCACAAAGAATTCTACACCCTCTATGCTAAGTGAAGTAGGGCAGGAGGTGAAAGACATATGCTGTTACGGTTTCACTCCTTTGTGGAATATAAAGACAAAACAACTCCCCCCACCCCCACATACACACACTGGCATCAGAATGGTGGTTGTTAGGAGGGCAGGTGGGAGGGTGACTGGATACATGGCTGCAGGAGTGGTGAGAAAAATGTTGCATTGGGGAGTACACAATGTTGTCAACTATTGTTACCTCAACATACAGACACACATACAAACAGGAATTCTACATCCTCATCCTTTCAGAGAAGTTAGGATAAGTCAAGTGACCAGTTGGAGTCTAATATCTAAAAAAGTGCTATATAACTTGGTGGTGATGCTTCATAGGGGGAGGGATCCTAATGTTACTTCAATCAAAATAAATGATGATAATAAGAACTGAAAACATGTTTCAAAAAATAAAATAACAAACTAAAAAGTGCTATTTAAATGCAGACTGTAGGGGCTGATTAGTTAGTGATGGTCCCACTTTTCTGACATGAGGTTCTCCGTTTTCTGGCAGTAAGGAAAAAACAGCAAGGAAAAAAACATACACAAGACTAGGATTCTGTCATTACCCACGAGTAGATCTGAGACACTCACATGAGTATGTTTTCCATCTTGCGTCTGGCCGATGGGTCTGAATCCCTAGTGAGTTAAAAGGGTGTGTAACAAGGGACACACACAACCCCCCCCCCAAAGTAAGCCGACAACCCCCACATCATACCCCCATTCTGTTGCAGCTCCCTGCTGACTCTCCTTCAGCTCAAACCCCAGGCTAGTCATGCATCTCATTCCATTTTGCTCGAAAGCCAGCTGTGGCCATCCTGACCCCAGCCCTGCTGTGAGGGGTCTGTGCAGTCCCATGACATGCCGGGCGTCTACCAGCTAAATGTGTCCAAATACTCCAAAAAGCAATGACCCTTTTCTCATTTCACATTGCTCACATAGAATTTTCTCGGTGTTTAGTTGTCTTCAGCTTTTTTCTGATATGCCTTCGGAGCCTCTTATTTTTCAACTGTGCTTTCCCCACCACACTGATCTCCTTAGTGGTTCCTGTAACTGCTTTTATATTCCTTTGTCTAAAATATTCCTTTCTCCTTTCTTATCGCCCCATCTTTCCTCGTCTAGCAAAACCCTTTCCATCCTGCAAGAAGAACAGATGATATCTCATCCTGGCCTCTGGTCCTGATGTGCCCTTTATGCCACCAAGCTTAACTGGCAGATCCTCCTCAGGTGTTTTCACTGACTACCTGCTGACTGTGGTTTTCCACAGGTGACAGAATCAAGCCCGCTCCAGAGGCATGGTCTCCACATGCCCTGACAGCTAGCCCTCACTCAATAGGGTGACATCGCGGGCTGATGAGATCTTTATTGAATGCCATGACAGGCGCTAAAGAATACAAAATAATGGAAGAAGCTGCAGAAAAGTCTTAAAGCCAAACTTGGAAAGAGTTATTGCCCTCATTCATCCGGTTTTCACTCCATGGACGCATTTAATTGTTATTTTTGTTGTGTACACAAATAGTACAATTATTTTCCCCTCTTTTGCTTGAGGAAAAAATCTTTCAGGTTTAAAACACAATTTTCTGAAATTCAACCACAAAGCCACTACCCCCATTCATTTCCTAGTTTCCCTCCATCACAAACTCCATCCTGGGTATATCTCTTTCTGATTCAAGCTTTTCCTATAGCTGAAAGAACTAATGAGACACATTGAACCATAAAACCTGTCCCTTCTTATGAGAAGACATTCTCATTCTTGGCCTCAAAGGCTGCAAAGACCTTTGAAGAACAGGCTTGTAGGGAAAGCCTAGGTGTTGGCTCACATGAGGTCATTATCAGAAGTGGGAGATACATGATCCCATCACCTCTGCCCCTCCAGGACATAGATTTCAAGAACCTATCCACAGTGCAGATCTGCATGGAAGTATACCTTAAATAAAGTACATGATATCACTCATTGTATCTCTGGGGAAAAGTTTATTTAAAATTCAGTTTTTCTACAAGAGCCTAGAAAACTCTCTGTAGTTATTGTGTAAAGAAAGACTTCTACTCTGGTGCCCTTTTAGTTGACATTTATGATGGCCATTAATGTCGCTTATTTAATATATGCAAAAAGATGCCCAAAAAGGTCTAGGAAAGTTAGAAGCAGGGGTGGAGACGATGATGGGAGTGATGACAAGGACACCAGTTGATTGGGGTAAGGACTGTGGTGATGAGCTGTGGTGATGGGAGTGTCGGCTGTCACCAGTGGCGATGGTGATGTGGTAATGGTAATGATTGTGGTATGGTGGTACAGTGGTATAAGGGTGGTGGTGGGAATGGTATTCATGGTTGGCTTGTAGTGTCAGTGGTGGTGATGGTGATGGTGACGATAGTAGTGGCGATATGGTGTGTGTTTGAATTTAGTGGCAACAGTAATGGTGGTAGTAGGGAGGCAGTGCTTTCTTTTCAGGATTTTAGAAACTTAGTTTAAGGTTAAGAGAGGTGACTTTTGAATAAGTCACTGACAAGTCTTCTCCACTGATATCTGAGAGAAAATCAACTAACACAAATAATCAACTAATACAAGGAAAAATTCTTCCTGTTACATTTCGGCAAATGGTGCCCAGAAATGAGGCTCAGATGCTAAGATTCATCTTTCCTGAGTTCCATCTGGTTTTTGTCCCTCACCCCCAACCCCCAGGCCCTCTGACTACACCTTCACTTACTCCTTTCATCATTTACATACAGAACTCAACCAGTTGTCATTTCCTCTGAGAAAACTCCCCTGACACCAACCCCACCATAGTTTCACGGTTTCCACTCACCAAGTATTTATCACAGTTTTAAACTATTTAGCTATCTCTCCAGTAAGTAAAAAAGATCCTTTAAGACAAGCAAAAACTATTTTTTTTTCATTTTTGTATTCCCAGCATCAACCGAGGATGTGAAGAAAATATTTGTTGAATTCTGCATGCAAGAAACAGTGAATTTGGACGGCTCATGTCTTTCTCATCTGAGTGGTTCTGTCTATCTTCCAAAGGTTTCTAAATACTGGGTTCTATCTAAAAACGAGGTAAAAATGAATCTAATACATACCTTGAATATTCATTTGACCCACAAAACAACACTAAAATAGGCACAGTCCAAGGTCCCTCCCGTTCCTAAGAATCAGTAGCAGCACGGGGTTGGTGAGGGGTAACTGCAGGTCAGATGCCTACTCCAGTCACTCAGGCCTTATCACTGCCTGTCTAACTCTCTCCTCACAAAATCACATGAACTTATAACTAACTCTTTTCTTTCTTTTGAATTTTTTAATACCTGCTAAAACAGTCCTCCTCCACTAAGGCACGAAGTTAATAGTAGCTATATTCTTTCTGTCTGTAGGACCCACCCCCGCTCCAGTCATAGCACAGGCAGTCACCTAGGAAAATAACACCTGCAAAGAAAGAAGGAACTGATCTGGTCCATATGGTCATGCTTGGCAATTGCCAACAGATTCACTCGGCCAGCGCTTCAGGCCAAGGAATTCCATCACACCTTTGCTTGGAGATGGGCTGAAAACAAAAACAAGGCCAATTCCCTGGGTCATTACAGTTTCTTTGATGTAGACGTGCACCCATTAGGGACCAGGTCTGGGAAGAGAGATCAAAACAAGTGGTCTCTATTATCCTTTCTTGTTCCCTCTGACTCAGCTAGCTCAAAGAAAAGGAGGTGAAGGATTTCCAACTTGGGTTCAGCCCTCCAGAGAGGCCTGTGGTTTCCTGAGTCTGAAAACAGTACAATCATTCCCAAGGCGCCTTTGTCCAAGAGTGTTCATAGGATCCCCTGCTCCCAGAGCAGAGCTCTAAAACCCATTCCTTCCAAGTCAGCCAGTTCAACCAGCAGCCAAGAGTCAACCTTGATAAATACGATTTTAATAAGTGCTGGAAAATCAGGAAATTGCAGGCTCTTGGCTCTTGTGATTTTTATCATACCGAGTTCCCTGCAGAGAGCTGAAGAGGAGCCAGTAATGTGTCATCCTTTCCATCACAGTCCTGCAAAAAGTCAGTGTGGAAGAGACATTTTCCTGTCAGGTACTACTGTATATCAAGTGTATCCACCTCGTGGAGAAAAAGATGAAATTAACTGGAAAACAAAGAGAAGAGTCTGTAGCAACACTGGCAGAGGACAAGGTTTATAAGCCGACCCAAGGGGACTCCAAATCTACCATAAGGGAAACATCTGACAGAGAAAAATGTGTGCTGGCAACTTGTTTGATTGTAATTTCAATGAGAAATTGAAACCATACTTTCATGGGATTAGCCTCCCCTCATTCACCAGAAGGAGGTTCCTGTTAACAAATATGGACCATGTTAGCATCCCCCGTCCTTCTCCTTGCAGGCTGCTTGCCCACAAGTATCCATCGCGAGCTCTGTCTGCCTCGAGATGGAAGAAACATGCTCAGCGTGGCCAGAGGTGGTGGGTGGGTTTTTACTATGTCGAGGACTCGAGTGGCTGCAATGGTGGCGGCAAGTGGCCATATGCCTTGCAGATGAAACATTAATTAGGGGAATAAATAAGTCCAAAGGGTTTCCCTTCCAGAGAGCAAATAAGGCTCTCTTGATAGTGTGCAAAGGAAGCCCCTCATTTACCCACCATAGTGTAAGATGCTGAGTGGAGGGAAGACACTTTAATTTATTTTCCCCAAGGGAATTTTTGTCATACACAGGAGAAAGATATAAGGAAAATGATCTTGCTTGTGGTTTGCAAAAGAACAAATGTTTGGTAAGGTAAAGCAATGTACTTGAACCCAAGGGTCCTTCACCGTATGTGTTTGCAAAGAAGACCAGAACTGTTTACAGCATGTAAATAAATCCCACAGAGAACGTCGAAGCCGTGATAATTAATGTGTTTAAAGATTAATGAACATAAGGCCAGTATGTGGTGAATACAGCTGACAGTTTAGCAAATGCAAGGGCTGGAAGAAGGAACTGCTTTGCCTGTGTTTATATTGGATTCTTTCTGCCAGGACTGTAGCAGGCCTTGTGCGAGGGTCTCCACTTGCCTCTGTCACAGCCCTCTGATCGTCTGCAGAAACACAGATATTGACCTTCTGTGACTAGGTGTTTCAGAGAAAAATCAACCTTTGGGGACAGAGCAAGGATTCTCTACTCCAATGAAGTTATTTCACTATATTGAATGATTTGGGTGTGCTTGGAAGAGAAACACATCTGGGATGAGGAGTATGCATCTGAAGGTTAATCCCTTATGAAAGGGCCTCAGCCAAAGAAACTTCTATAGAGTGTGTGATGAAATACACTCTCCCCAGGTAGCTCTAATTATGTAGCAAAAAATGTCTGCCTTTGCCCGTCCTTGTCCCCATTTTACAATAAGTTCTGGAGGGCAGGAGGCATGTCTTTTAAACAATGACTCTATTATCTGCCTTTGATTGATGCTCAGTTAATAAAGTCAATAAAATGTCCTTGATAGAAAGTCTGCTTTTATGCAATGCTGAAGAAAGCATGTACAAATCAGAAGCTCAGATCTTTCCAATACAGAAATCAATAAGATTTGCTATAACAAAAGAACAAGCAGGTGGTTCTCAGTTATCCCATCCAACTTTACCAGAAGCGGGCCACCCTATTTGCTAGGCGCTCCCCCAGTGCTGAAGAGACTAGCATTAAGGCCTGAACTATCACTCGATCTCCGGTGAGACTGCAGCGTTTGTAGGCAAATGGAGAGTGGAAACTCCATCACCTTATATAGTTAACACTGACAGAAAAGAGCAGTTTTACCAAATTCCTGTCCTTCCAGTGTACCAACTGGCAAATTGGAACTATGGAAGCAACCAGAAACCCACAGAACATGTCATTGCAAAGTGTGGATGCTGGATGAACAGCCGCAGCACCCCTGGGACACCAGCTGGAAAAGCATGTCCTTGGGCCTCTTCCAGCCCCACCGGGAGCTCTTGAGAAGCAACTCGCACACAATCACAGCCTCTGGATGATTCTGGAACTTGCTAAGGTTGAAGAATCACTGCTGTGGACTAAGGGCACATGCAGAAGAAGGGGTGGCTGGGGAACAAAACTGCTTGCCAGATGGAGAAGAGCTGAGGAATGGAAGCAGCCAGCAGACAGACAGTACACATGGCAGCAGACGGGCTGACGGAGTGAGTTGTGGAGACCGACCTTCTACACATACTCAACCTGCTCTTATTGCTCGGGACTTTTGAACTAATCCTCTGATACTAAGGTCTAAAACTTTAGAATTGAGAGGAAATGTGACATTTTACTTACTTAGGGACCATATCTTAATAAGTTTCAAGCCTTAGAAACAAAATAAAGACCAAGGGACCTAACAGACAGCTTTGGGATGATTCAAGGAAGATTTTTAGTTCTAAAATAGAAAAAGGGACCTCAGTTAAGTTATTTAGCAAAAGGACAAGGTGAAAATCTTCCATTTTTAAGATCATAAAGCAATTCTTATCTTTTGAAATGGTTTACAAGCAAGCTAATTAAAAGGCAAGGAGATATTGGGCCTTTAAGTTAATCTTCTATACTCAGGCTATGGACTCGAAAATAACATTTTTATTAAAAGATGGATTTTCCCATGTAAGCTGATAAATAGGCTTTTCTTTCTGAAGTGAACCCAAAAAGCATAAGATGGTTGCTGAGAGGTCAAGCATTTAAGAGACAATATGCGAGGGAGACACAACTAAAGAGGTTTAATGTCTTCTGTACTTAAAATAGAAGATTTAAGTCTTACACCTTGTTTCTTCCTCGCTGTGTCTTATAATAAATCCCTTAATCTTTTGGAGACACATTCCTTACATTTAATATGAAAGAAATGAGATCTTTCTCAACATATTTTGACTTTAAAAGGCATAAAGTAAAGTCTGTATAGTGTTAAGAAAATCTAGAACATACACAGGCTCTAAAACTTGTTCTTAAAGAATCGTTTAGCACAATCAGAATTTTTAAAGTATATTGCTAAAATATGCACTATTACTTGAGGAATTTTTTTTTTGTGAGTAAATTTAAAATGTTCACTCTCTGTTTAATACAGCAGCTAACCTGTTTCTTCTGAACTACTCTGCAAAAACTTTTTTGCTTACATATTAAGTTTATTGGATTGAAATTGTCATTTCATTATGACAAACCAAAAATGACCTCGGTAAGCATTAATTTGACTTGTGCTAATAGAGGGAGCAATTATAAGGAGAACTCTTTGTCCTCATATGCAACACTTAGCAATTTATGACCCAAAACAGAGATGCTCCAAGAGCTGTTTTGCAATCTCCCTGTCCTTCCCATATGCGGAAAGGCCAGGACGATGAGGCCTCTGGGACAAGAAGACATTTTGGGAGCTGTAAACAGAACAGCAGCCTAAATACTCAGGTGACCTGGAACCACAGACAGACCATCGCACATGGGTTTTAAGACACAAACACAGCTGAGAAATGAGTTGATCTGATGAACTTTCGTATCATTTACGGTCAGAATACAGTGAAATACAAGGAGACCTGAGAGATTCGTTGAGATCCTATTAAACCGTTCCACTCTGTCATCCCCAGAGAATCAAGTGATCTGAAAAATGTGATGTGTATTCTGGCTCATACAACCTTTCAATGTGATCCCAAGTTGTAGGAGGACCTGGCCCCTACCCCATTTTACTGGTGGCAGTATCTGATGAAATGTTCTATGTAAGGGTGATGTCCTGGAGGAGGGTAATTCTCCTCAAATTATCTAACATTTCTGTGAAATCCTGGCTTTGCAGTCTATGCTCTTGAATTTTACAGGGAAGAGGCTTTTCTGCACTGGGAGAAACTCCAAAATACAAAGGCTTGGGAATAGGACTGGCTTCGTGTTAAGGGACCACGGAGGAGTGTCACATTTGCTGAGCATGTACTTTCTGAAGTGTTTACACATGGCTCGCATCTGTTCCTCTCTGGAGCTCCCTTACCTTCAGCATTTCGTGGCCCAGTGAGGTTTCCACTGGTTTCACTTATGGAAGAAAAGCACATTTCCAACATGGAAACTGGTGAGCTGTCAGCCCTGCGTCCTTGGCCGAGGAGTCAAAATGGTGCTGTTTATTTATGTGCCCTATGTAGAAGCAATGCAGGGTGTAGAGCAGGAAGCCCGGTTCGAGTCACAGTTCTGCCATTGCATGATTTCAGACAAATCTCTTAACCTCTGAGGTCTCAGGCACCCCTCTGAGTAAAGTGAAACTGGCCTGAAAAATGACGATGGGTCCCCTTTTAGAATTAGGGCTGTGGGGACTAGTCTAGTATAATCCGAAAGCTCTGTCTCCGGGGGCAGTTACGCTACTGACAACTCCTCTCTGATATCTGGATTTCTGTGTTCACTGACGGAGAGGAGATATGGTTCACTTGGGGTAAACCCCACAGTCATAGACACAGAAATTGCTTTCATCATAAACTATGACAGCTCCTTCCTCTATGTTCAATGTCAACTCAGCCTCTCACCTGAAGGTTAACTGTTCCGGGGTCTAGCTGTCAGCTGAGCAGTCTGGTCGGGGCCCTACGACTGGCTCTGGCTGTCGGCGGAGAAACCAGTTAGACGATATTTGGAGTCTGGACATTGACTTCGGGGCTTTATGATCCAGAGGGAGGTATCAAATATTATGTGGATCAGGCACTAAAGCCCTTCCCAGCATAGTCAGGTTTCCCCTGCCATAGTGACCCTATAAACTGGATAGAGCCACCTCAGTGTGGTGGGCCTCCACAGAGAAGTCTGAAATGGTCCAAAGGGCCCCGGGGAGCCAACTTTTGAGTCCCTCCCAAACGTGAAGCTCGCAGCTGCCCCCCACCCCCAGCCCGGCTGCTCATAGCTGTTTGCAGCCTGCCTACCCTGCATAGAACTTTTCCTGACGTGGACTTAATCACCTGCTCTTGGATTTGCAGGTCCAGAGGGAAATAGAGAAGGGGCCGGAGAGGTGAGGGAGAGGGAAGCGGCCTGCGTGCCCTGTGTCCTCCAGGGACTGACATCTGGAGGTCATGTGACTGGAGGCAGGTCGGCTACCTGGCCACGGCCCCTGGCAGGAGCTCCATCTAGCAATCTCTCCTTGCCTCTCACAGAGCCTCTCTGGCCCTACACCCCAGGGCCCTTTCTCACCCCTTAGAACCCTTCCTGAGGGACTGTCCCTTGTCTCCCTTTGACTCACAGTGTGTCTTGTGTCTGTCTGTCTATCTCTGTGCCGTCACTGGGCCTTTCTACTCTCGGTATGTGTCTAAGTCTTTCCTGATTTTCACTCTCTTGGTCTGTGACTATGTGTTTCTCGTTCTGTTTCCATCTCTCTCCCTGCTCTTCCCCAAACCATTCCTGATCAGGTAGAAAGGACAATAAATTTCAAGTCCCTAAAACATATCAACCACTGATATAGTAATTACAGAACCACTTACAATACCTCTACATTTATTCATTTGACCATTTGGAATATGATTAATTAATCTGGGCAAGGAACTACAATAAGCAGAGGGGAGACACATTTAAAGTGAACCTGGACATGATCAACAGGAATTTACAGTCAAATAGAAAACACAGGAGGTCAAGGGCCTC
Organism: Talpa occidentalis; assembly: GCF_014898055.3. Lineage (NCBI taxonomy): Eukaryota > Metazoa > Chordata > Mammalia > Eulipotyphla > Talpidae > Talpa > Talpa occidentalis. Next base: position 98,337,903 of record NW_023601322.1, read on the forward strand.
CGTTGGTGGCACAGTGGTTGAGCGCTGGGTTGTGAAGCTGCCCGCAGCCTCTGCAGCGCCAGCTCGATCCCCGGCCGCGGGCGAGGGTCCCACATGGTGTGCAGACCTCTCCTGCTGCGCCCACTGCTCCCCTCAGCAGTGTTCTTCCACATTCTGCCTGTTCTGTTCCCTGCTCTGGCTCTGGTGAATTCTCTCACCCTCCCACGCTTCTGACTGTACCCAGTGCTTCATAAATAAATTAAAAAAAAAAGTTTAAAAAAAAAAGAATAAAGAAAAAAAGAAAGAAAACACAGGTCAAGCTTCCCCCAAGAAAAAAATCACACAGAAAAAAACACAAATCAAATATATAATTATCAATTATAGTAAGTGCCATAGATAAAAAGAAATTCTAAGAATGAATACAGTGGAAAGGGCCTTACTTCAAAGGTAGGAATGGGGTGCTTCTTGGTTCTCATTAGTATTAAACATCCTGCCATGCCCATTCTTACCTTTCAAGTCAGAAACGCTTGCTATGCAAAATGTTGTTTTGTCAGAGATTCCTTAATACATTGGAAATTTAACTTTTAAATTTAACTTATAACCTTTTATAACCATGTTGATTTGGTCTTCCTAAAAGACTGAAACAGACAATGGGCACTGCTGGTGGCATTATGAGTTCTACTTTAGGTGAAGACCCAGGTTTGCACATGTGAGTGACGAGATGAGAGAAAGAAGTGTTTCATCATTGGTTTGTTACTTAACTTTAGGAAGTTGGATTCATCCTTCAGTGAAATGATTTATCCTCTCATGTTCAGAATAGTGATGCTTCAAGTAACCAAAACAGTAGCTAGCTCACTGTTCATTATAACCACGTTACAAATTACTTTCTGCGTAGGTTGCTATGTTCACCTTCATTTCACATCTTAACGCTGAAACATGAAATTTTGGTGTGGGAACAAACATCTCTCCTTATGCTGGGTCAAATCACAAATGGACCCAGCAGTCCTACAGGAAATAGAGGTAGAACATAGGAAAAAGGAAATTCCCTACGTCACTTTACCATAAAATTTGCAATAATGGCTCTAAAGCTGTCTGAGTAACTTCAGATGTCTGAGCTCATTGAGAAGTTAGCTATTCATTTTTTGTCACATCATCACATTATCAAACGCCAAAATGAGTTTTCTAGGAAACAACAGTGGGGGAAATATGTTTCTTTTTTGGAAAGAGAGTTGGATGACCTGGGTGAGGATTTGACTGAAACATTTTTTTTTACATCATTGTTCATTTTTAAAAAATATTTGCTTTGATTGAAACATTTTTTTACTATGACAGATTTGCAAGCTGAAATGCCCCCCTCAATATGAATGATACTATTTGAATCATCACTGGAATGGATGAGCTACAGCCAATCTATTTTTTTAAGTTCTCTTCCATAAAAATTTGTTGAGAAACTTTTCTTCTCCTCCTCTCCCATCTTTTTCTATGAGGCTTGGACTATTTTGAACATTGCAAACAAAAGAGTGAAATTAATGATGCTCTTCAAGGTAGAAGAGACAACAGAAACTCTCTTGACATCATCCTGAATGGAACTTATAAAAGCCCACTGGGGCGAGGAGCCTTTACTCCTTGTAGACCAGTAGGCCATTTGGGGGAGACCACTTTTGCTGGAGAGCTTACTGTTGAGCAGGTCGTGTGATACTACCTAGTCAACTGTTTGACATCTTAACTGTTAGCACTTATGATGTAAACTAGTCAAAAGGGGAGAGAACAGAAGGAAACAAGTAGGTAGGCTGAATTCAGGTGATATGATTAGACTATTCACAGATATGCATTTTTTAAAAATGGGGAAATTAATCATTCAAAATGGCTAACTACAAGCTGCCAGTCATCTGTAGACTCAAAACTGAGTCCACAATTTTCTTTGAAGAGTCTACACTTTTTTTTTGAATCTCACTTCAGAATCCACCACTCACACCAGTGTACTAATGTCAAGGTGTTTGAATCAGTTGATATCCAAGTGGTTTGACACCATAAAAAGTCAAATGCTAGTGCACGCATGAGTCCAAAGCTCATGTTCCTGGCCAAAAGTTTTCCAGGCTCTCTCCTTTAGAGACTCATGGATCTAGGTCATCAGTGCCCTCTCCTCTCGAAAACAGGGAAGTACAGTAGTATTTGGGAGCATTCCACTGGATAGAAGTTATTTATAAGGCCATATCCAACCACAAGGAAAGCTGGGAAGAAAAAAGGGAACAAGTAGATTCTGCTACAATTAGTAATGCTTCCAGGTACCCAAATACGTTTATATTGTTTGAACTCTCAGACAAATTCAAGGCTGTGAAGAAGCACTCCTTACAGCACTCATCTCTTGGCTTCTGTGATACCGCACTCTAAGAGCCCTTCTACCTCTCTATCCAACTACTGGGTCTTCTTTGCTAGCTCTTTTGCTACCTAATCGGGAAATGTTGCTTTGATTCCAGGACTCATTCAATGCCTTTGTTGCCTTTATATACATCCTTCTTAGGTGATTTTTTTTTTTCAGTCCTATAGCTCCAAATACAATTCACATCCAAATGACTTCCAAAACTATGAATCTGGACCTGACCTCTCTATTATCTTCCAGATTCTTTATCTATTCATTTTGCCACTTTACTTAAATGTCTAGTAGAGGGCCTTCCCGGTGGTGCAGCGGTTGAGCGCTGGGTTGCGAAGCTGCCCGCGGCCTCTGCAAAGCCGGTTCGATCCCCGGCTGCTCCCCGGCCACCGGAGGAGGGTCCCACATGGCGCGCAGACCTCTCCTGCCGCCCGCTGCTCCCCTCAGCAGTGTACTTTGGTCCTTCTGCCTGCTCTGTTCCCTGCTCTGGCTCTGGTGAATTCTCTCACCCTCCCGTGCTTCTGACTGTACCCAGTGCATGTATAAACAAACCATCAAACAAATAAATAAATAAATAAATAAATAAATAAATAAATAAATAAAACATGCCTCTATAAAAAAAATAAAATTAAAAAATTAAAAAAAATGTCTAGTAGATATGCTGCATATAGCATCTATCACAAATAATCTCCTTGTGTGGATAAGATTTTGTGTCCTTTGTTAATAATTAAGGAATTCAATCCAGCCTTCACAACACAACTTATGTGTATGTGTGGGGGTGTATGTGTGGGAGTGTTACATATTTCTGTCTGTAACATCAGAAAGACTGACCAAATCTGACGGTAATAAACATAAAGATGATAGAATTTAGGGGGGTATTAAAACTACAAGAGCAATTTTGGAAATTATCAGAAGAATACAGAAGAGTTAAGAATAGCCACGTGAGTTACAAGTGAGTTAACCAAGTGACAGATTATATTAATGACCATTAAAGTATATATGTTAAACACAGTATAGATTACATTTAAGATACCACTTCAGAATCTTGGCGCTATAAAATATACCCTCCAAAAAGAGGTCTGGGAACAAAAATGTTTAGAAAAGCTACTGAAAAAAAAAAAACTACTCAAAAAAATCTGTAATATACATTTATCTAATAAAACTTTTGAAGACCAGTTGTTTGAGAAATGACTGTATAATAGGATGGATGGATGGATGAATGGATGAATGGATGGATGGATGGACTGGATGGGACTATTGTTTAAAGTAAACAAAATATAGTGCTCTGTAGCTCACCCACATACAGCTAACCCTTCCAAAGTTCAAGCTTCAATGAAAGGGGAGGAACAAAGTAAGCAAATGGCACAGTCTGTGCCTGGGACAACTATAAAAGAAATTTTACTTGATATTCTTCTAGTAAGCACTGAAGCTTGTGTAACATTCCAAGTTAACTTTACAACTTCTACCAAGAAGTTCAAAGCAAATTTTAATGCTTACTGAAATCATTCACTAGTGACTTATTGGTTCACTTGCTCATACATTCAATGAATCACCATCTATCTCATGGTTCACATATGCTAAACTCTAGCTAATAAGACAGTGTCTTGAAGATCTCAGCCAAGGTGACTGTGAAAAATAAATATTTGATTTTTTTGTACAAGACAGAAATAATCTAAAGAGTTTTTTTACTATTTCATAAAACTATATCTTCAATGGATATTAGTGAAAAATTAAAACTTGAAAAGATGCGATGTATTATTTCAGTACAAAGAAAGGTTAACCTAACCTCAATACATACTTCTTAAAGGTCAAAAACTTTCTTTCTCAGATATCACTAACACATAAACTCTAATTTTCTTTTGAATTGATGAATTTTAAATGTGATTTTATTTTTAATCATTTTTGAATGGCAAAATAATTAGACATTCTCAAAGTATATAAAATCATTAGCTAAGAGAGTTTGTGGCAACATTGCAAAAAGAAAAACCATTTTGCTTATATGGTCTAACAAATCATATCATGAATCTGGACTATAAAGAGAGCTGGGCTATTTGAAGAGTTCTAATTTTACCTCACCACATATTTTCAGTCTAGCTAATTTATAAATTTTAATGGTATTTAATTAGCATCCTTTTTTTCCTCATCTAGGATTTGGAAAAATAATCAAAATTGCGCCAATAAACCAGGCAACTCAACCAAGTGTAACTAGGTTAACAAAAGGAGTAAATAGCATCATCATCACTTTAAAAACTTAAAGTGGGAAAGCTTGATTTGCCATCACTTTTAAAATTTAACAATTGGGAAATCCTTTTGGAAAGTGCAGCTCTTCAAGCTGGAAAGGCCACAGGGTATCAAGAAGAGAGTTCCTTGATTTGTGTCAGAATGAGGGCTCAGGGGAATCTGACCCAGATGCCCAAGGGAGGGGGAGTGAATGTCTCCATTTGGTAACTTGAAATCACCAGCAAAAACGTCGTGGGACATTTTTGAGAAAAAATAAATTTATTTTGAGCAAAATAAATCTGCTCAACGTCACCAGTGGAAATATTTAATTATTTGTGGATCTGACTTGGAGTAATTTCCCCAGTATTTAAGAATGCATCAGTTGTTACCATCTTTATATTCAAACTTTTCAAAGAGAGGATTTATATAAAAAGAAATCCTAAAACTTTAATTATAGGTAGTATAGGAATACACCAAAAATATAAAATGTGGTTTTTAAAAATATTTTAGAATTATCTCACAACTTGTATTATGTATTTTTTTAATTTTCAAATTTTATATATTTTTACATCATTTTTCATTTTTGCACAATGTATGCATTTTCATCTTGGTTATAGTCCCCATACAATTCGCACCACCCTTGTTCTGATCCTACTCCCTCCCCCACCCCCCATAGCATGTCTCTGGTGTGTAGTTGCTTGTTGATTTTGATTTTTACTTTATTACAATTAGTCTTTTTCCTGGTCCCTTATTTAGGTTTTCTAAATTCCTGCTATGAGTGAGACCATCCGGTATTTTTCTTTTTCTTTCTGACTTATTTCACTGAGCATGATCCCTTCTATCTCCATCCACGTTGCTGCAAATTGCATGAGGTTATCTTTTTTGATTGCTGAGTAATATTCCATGGTGTATATGTACCACATCTTCTTGATCCAGTCATCTATTTTGGGGCATTTGGGTTGTTTACATAGCTTACCTATTGTAAACAGTGCTGCTATAAACATAGGGGTGCAGGTGCCCTTTTGAATTAATGTTTCTGTGTCCTCTGGGTAAAAACCTAGGAGTGGGGTTGCTGGATCATATGGAAGCTCCATGTTTAGCAGGTTAAGAAATCTCCACACAGCTCTCCATAGTGGTTAGACCAGTATGCACTCCCATCAGCAGTGCAGGAGAGTTCCTTTTTCTCCACAACCTCGCCAATATTTGTTGTTGCTAGTTTTTTTAATATGTGCCTTTCTCACTGGTGTGAGATGGTATCTCATGTAGTTTTGATTTGCATTTCCCTGATTACAAGTGATGTTAAACATTTTTTTATATTCCTGTTGGCCATTTGCATTTCCTTTTTGGAGAAGTTTCTTTTTAGCTCTTCTGCCCATTTTTTGACTGGGTTATTTTCTTTGTTTTTGTTGAGTCTCATCAGCTCTTTGTAGATTTTTGTGATCAGTCCTTTATCATTAGTGTTGTGTGTAAAAATTTTCTTCCAATCTGTGAGGTGTCTCTTCATTTTGGTTACTCTCTCTTTTGCTGTACAGAAGCTCTTTAATTTGATGTAGTCCCAGCAGTTCATCTTTGTCTTCACTATGACTGCTTTGGGTGATGTGTCTTTAAAGATGTTACTGAGGTGTATGTCATGTAGTGCTTTGCCTATATTTCCTTCTATATATTTTATGGTTTCAGGTCTTATGTCTAGTTCTTTAATCCATTTTTGAGTTGGTTTTTGTGCATGGTGTGAGGTAGTAGTCAAGCTTCATTCTTTTGCATGCAGCTACCCAGTTTTCCCAGCACCATTTACTGAACAAACTTTCTTTGCTCCATTGTATATTCTTTTTTCCTTTGTCAAAGATTAGTTGATTGTAATGTATTATTATGTATTTCTTAGTCACACTTGACTACAGAATTATCTAGTTGTTTTCTGATTGACCAAACTTTCTATAACTCCTTCAGCTCTGTGCTTCTACAATCCAAAATAAAATGATACTTCTTGAAGTACATTTTTTTTTCCATCAGAATGTTTTATTTAATCTGGTCAAGGAGAGATAATGTATGTCAGGAGAAATATAAATCAAAATTTCATTTATTCAACAAACACTAATTGAGCTAAGTACTGCTCTAAGACATTGAAGTGTAATAGTGAATGATGATCTAAAAATTCTTAATTTGACTAAGACCTCTGTGATAGTTACTTTTGTGTGCCAACTTGGTTAGCTTTGGTTACCAGCTGCTGGGAAAGCATTTGCTATGAAGATGTTGCTGGGAAAGTAATCTTAAAGGTGATTACATTTACATAGGTGGATTTTGAGTAGATTATCCTCCATAATGAGAATGGGCTTCATCCAAATAATCAAAGCACTTAAAAGAAAAGTCTGAGTCACTGCAAAAGAAGGAATTCTACCTCCAAATTGCCTTTCAACTCCACACTGCAACATCAACTCTTTCGCGAATCTCCAACATGTAGATTCTTGACTTGCCAGCCCCCACAATTGTGGGAACCAATATCTTAAAATAGAGAGAGAGATAGACAGGTAGACAGGTAGGTAAGTAGATTCTACTAGTTCTGTTCTCTGGCAAGTCTTGATACTATAATCTTCATGCTATCAAATTCAATGGTCAGAGCTCATCTTCTGTGAGAGCCTATCAGCAGCATTTGACTTAGCTGATAATTTAATTTAATATGCTTTCTTCAATTTCAAAACAAAACTTGCTTGATTTTCCTCCTACATCACTTATGTTCTATTCAGACTCCTTTATCTGGTTGTTTCTTTTTTTTTTTTTTTAAGATTTATTTATTTATTTATACAAGCACTGGGTACAGTCAGAAGCACAGGAGGGTGAGAGAATTCACCAGAGCCAGAGCAGGGAACAGAACAGGCAGAGTGACGAAATAAACTGCTGAGGGGAGCAGTGGGCGCGGCAGGAGAGGTCTGCGCGCCATGTGGGACCCTTGCTGGTTGCCGGGGATCGAACTGGCGCTGTAGAGGCTGTGGGCAGTTTCGCAACCCAGCGCTCAACCGCTGTGCCACCTGGGAGGCCCTCTGGTTGTTTCTTATCTTGGTTTCTTAGTGTTGGGGTCCATCTGGGTTACTTTAGCTCACTTTCCTTTCTCTATTTAACTCTCCTTTGATGATCTCATCCAATTTCATAACTAGAAAAGCCATCTATACATCAGTGACTCCTGACTCCTAAATTTAATTTTCCAATCTAAATGTACTGTGTAACTGCAGATTTGTATATTAACAGTATCTCATGTCCCATCTAGCTATCTAAAACATATTCTCACTACTAACATGTTCCTATCTGAACTTCTGTTATTCCATCACCAATGCACCCCACTCCATTTTTCAAAATGGAAAAATGGTGTCAGAGGAGGTTCCCCACTTTGTTCCTCAGAGAATAAACTAGAATAGCCCAGGCAGGCACTAGACTTGGAGGATGCTGTGACATGGGGTGAAACCAGAGCACCTCCTGAACATCTGAGCGCCCTGCTGACAGGGAAGGACACTCAACTCCAGGCAACAAAAGGGGTGTGGACAGTGTTTGCCTGGTGGAAACAGTGGTTCACGCCCATGCCTAGGGAGGGCAGAACTGCTGGTTTTGGACATCACCATGGGAGATACAGGGGAGAATGCTGGATGAGCTAGGGAGACAGGTGAAGTTGTGAGGAAGGCAAAGCTCAGAAAGGCAAGATTCCCCCCAACTTCCCTCGGATCAGGCAGACATGAAACTGATACAGATAGACTGAGTGGAAAGTGCCGGGAAGGTGTATGAAAAGCATGGCCCAAAGACTGCAGAGAAGTGATTGCAAAGGACTGAAACTAGCCCACTATCTCACACCACACACAAAAATTAACTCAAAGTGGATAAAAGACTTGGATGTGAGGCTGAAGCTACAGGTACAGAAAACAGGCAAAACATTCCATCACATAAACTTCAGAGATGTCTTTGTGGATTCATCTCCAGCAACGAGGAAAACAAACAACAAAAAAAATGTAAACAACTGGGACTACATCAAATGGCATCTGCACAGGGAAAGAAACTGTCACAAAACCAAAAAGATACCCTACTGACTGAATGGGGGAAAAATATTTGCACACCATTCATCTGACAAGGGGCTGATACCCAAGACATACAAAGAACTCATACAATTCAACAACAAAAAAAAAACAATGAGCCCAGTCAAAGAATGGGCAGAAGTGCTAAATAGTCACTTCTCCAAAGAAGATATCCTCGCGGCAAACAGGCACATGAAAAAATGCTCACCTTCACTTATTATCAGGGAAATGTACATCAAAACCACAACGAGCTACCGCCTCCCACCCAAAAGAATGACCCATGTCAAAAAGCCCAGAAACAGTAAGTGTTGTCGGGGTATGGGGGAAAAGGGAACCCTATTAAACTGTTGCTGGGAACATAGACGGGTCCAGCCCTCTATGGAAAACAGTCTAGAGTTTCTCAAAATATTAAAGATGTGTCTACCAGACGGCCCAGCAATTCCACCTCTTGGTAGAATTCAAAAATTTGAAGGGAAATAGGCACTCCATGTTCATTGCAGCGCTACTGACTGTAGCCAAACTATGGGAACAACCTAAAATGCCAAAGACAGATGAGTGGATCAGGAATATGTGGTTATATTCATATCAAGATATGGAACTAAAGTTATCATCTGTTTCAGAAAATCAATCAATCCAAGCACTCTTAAAGCACAAATTATTGCCACAAAAGCTAAACATATATTCAATGTCTCAATTTGATGTGATTTCTTAGGGAAGTTTACCAAAAAATCAGTTTATCTAAGAGGAACTGATTATAACCACCCAGAGCGAGAGTTCAGGGTAACATTACTCCCAAGGTCAGGAAGGGGTGAGTGGCGGGGAGACTGTACCTGCTATTGCTCTCTCAGCCATCCCCCGGCTCTTCACCCTCCAAATGTAGTGTCATAACAACATAGAATAAGATGATGGTAACTAACCTGCTTAGCTGTAGCTCGAATATCCTGGCCCTTTTAGAACATTATTTGAGTTGGCCTATATGTCTATGTGCCTTGTTGGACACAGGGCATGACCATTCTATGTAATCACTGTAATGTAGTCTAACTCACAACAATGCATTCATATTTACTTCTAGATTTAGCATACTGTCTCTCATGAACATTTGAACCATCTAGGGCAAACCACAGATCACTCTCCACCTAGTATTATGTTTCTAAACAGAACATGTTATATAGAATGATGTCTATTTGTTGGTGAGTCACTTAATTATTTGAGAGCTTATGACTTTCAGAATATTATCCTAGAAGGAATCAGTTATTAACACAAGTTGAAGGTATCATACTCAATAATGTAACATATGCAGAACATAATAGTGTTGTTAGTTATATCACCATCATATCCCAGAAAACGCTTTTTGAAGCATTAAAATCAATCACCTGTATGTAAATATTTTATTTCTTTAGTCCCCACATAGTAAATAAGTAAGATATTTCTCTATATAGCAGTTAATACTATACCAGACAGTGATAACCCAGTGGAAGAGGAGAGTAATAGAACATAACAGCAATGCCATGACTGCATACCTTTATTGTATTTTTAATGAAGTTAAGAGCTGAGTGTAGGGCCTCCCTGGTGGTGCAGGCAGTGGAGCACAGCTCTGAGAAGCCATCTACAGCCTCTGTAGCATAGGTTCGATCCCAGCTGGTAGCGGAGATACCCACATGGCGGGGCAGATCCCTCCTGTCTTCCCTGCTGCTCCCCTCAGCAGTATTTTTTCAGTCAGTCTGCCTGTTCTGTTCCCCGCTCTGTCTCTGGTGAGTCCTCTCACCCTCCCACACATCTGGCCTGTACCCCGGTTCTTGTATGCATAAATAAATAAATCTTTAAAAAAGAAAAAAAGAAGTCCTGAGTGTAGCAGGAAAGAGTGTGCTAAACCTACAAAAACTGAGTCCTTCATTCATCAAAGCAATCTTGAAGTCATAAGGTTTGAGACATAATTCTCAGTACTTAGTTCTTTTTGTAATCTACTACAGAGGAAAAATTTTATAATAATCCCCTTGCAGAAAAAACGATCCCTGCTCTTTTCATAAGAGGGAGAGGGAATATACAACTGATTTGTGTGATTTTATACACTGTCTATATAGGATGGTTACAGAACATTTGAAAAAACAGGTTTTATTTCTTTAATAAATTCTTTTAAAACACACAATTAAAATTAATAAGAGAAATACAATCTAACCTTAAATGAGAGCTTATATATGACATTCCTTACAACAGCTGCTTCTATTTCACTTTAAATTAGCCAAGCTTTATGTAGTCTTTGGAGCTGACCTTATAGAACAGCAATACTATTAGCCCTAAAGCACATGTTTCTGATTTTGTGTAACTGAAATAACATTTCTTATAATATTCGAGAAATGAGACTGCATTGTGCCTGAGAGGTAAAAAAAATATATATATGTATCTTTTAAAATACACAGAAATCGTTACCCACCAAGGGCACAGAGAACTTCAGACTTTATTTCACTCTTGCTTAATCTACCATTTTCACTTTCTAGAGAAAACTAATTTGCAAAATAAAAGTAAGTCCTCAATTTTGACTTCTAAAATTGATAGAGTAAACATGGTAATGAAAGATATTCTGTTAACTTCTATTCCCAGTGAAATTGTGTGTCTATGTATAATAACTTTCTTCTATGGAGCTTTAAGAATTTTATGTACAATAATTGGTGAATCCTTTTAACAACCTTATGAAATAGGCAGGAAATTCCTGTTGGGCAAGACATGAATGAAAACAAAGTGATGCTTTATTATTAACCATGGAAAAGGAAATCGAATGAATTGTTGCACAGAAACCATTAATTAGCCATTCTCCTCTGTTGAGAACCAAACAAAAGGAAATTGATTATAAATGCTCTTAAATTACAGTAGGGAAGAATATAAGATAGCAATATGAAAGTCTTTCTTATGGGTGAGAGTGAAAATAAGACTGGGTGAGGTTGCTTAGCCCACAGCAAGTGCCTGAAAAGAGCAAGATGACAAGCAAGGTCAGCATCTTTACCTCACCTACATCTCTGCTGCCCGGCTCCTGCCCTTGCACTTGAATTACTCTACCATCACCTCCCCAGTCTTCAGAAAACTGTTCTGTGCCAGGGGTTAACCCAGGCAGGCACTGGAGTGCTACCATATTGTAAATCATTGTTTTTTATTTGCAAGAAGGTAAGTAAAGATATTTTTCAGAGGTAATTTTTCACATTTGTTAATACACAGAGGAAAGCAATTAGTGTTCATTTGGAACTCTTGCAAACTCAAGAACTTCCTATCATTGAAGACTACATAGAAGCAGTTTTTGGATCAATGTAAGAAAAAGAGAGTTATCAAGCACAGTCCTCTTATAAGGATAGTGGCCAAGAGATTATTGACTGAATGGGCAACCCAAGTACGTTTACTCTATGGTGCTGTGGGGTCCTGAAAATTTTTAAAAATTAATTATTTATGGTCTCAACTACACTCAATGAACAACCATGACTTTGAACCCCAGATAATTTACTCATCCTTTTTATTAATCTTTCCCAAACGTGCTATCATTTGCATAAATGGTTCAGAGCATCTGCATTAGAAGTCCCACCACCAAAGCAAGTCTTCATTGACTTCATACAATTCAGTTACATAATTTTTCACAACTACTACTTGTAATTTTTTATATATTTTAGAGACATTGGTCAAATACATAAATAATTCCAGGGGCCCAGGGGAGATGTACTGATCCAACACCATTTTACCTTTTGCGATTTTTAAAAAGTATTAGCAGCGGCCTACAAACATTTTCAAAGTTTTGCATTTTAATCCTAATAATCTCACGTTCTGTGAATATCAGAGGTAGGTAAGTAGGCAGATATATGATATGTACATGTATAGATAAATGATAAAGATATATACGGATAAAATCTCTACAAAATAGTCACAGATATCCTATATGATAGGAATCATCAATGAGATTAAATTTATTGGCTTAATTTAAAGAATGATGATCTTCAGAATTTAATGTATTCTTCTAAAAAATATAATTTTGGGTCCAAATTTTAATTAGAAGTTCTTCCAGACACAACACCTTGCCTTATTTTTCACATTTTCGAGTTTGGCCTAACTGGTATTTTGTAAAAGAAAATGACTAATGAACACTGAATTTTCATCTACATATTTAGCTCATTAATTTATTCATTTTCTTTAATGAATAAGTTATACCTTTTATATAAACTTATTTCAAGAATATTCCTTTACATTAGGAGATCCATGAAATACAAACATTATTATTCCGATGTCTCAGGCATTGCTAAGATGGCCTATTCATTTCAAATTATTTAATGATTTAATTATTTGTACTAGTTCTATATCCTTTTGGGAAGCCACACCTAAAAGTAAAATCACACATTCCAGTGTTCTTCAGGCAAAATGAGGGGTCTTCATAAAAAACACCTTTCGGTCATGCTTGGATTTTTTTGTTGTTGTTGTTCTAACATTAAAAATGAAAGTATTATTTCTCCCATACACTTTTCTATTTTTCCCCTTTCGGGAGCCAGACATAACAGACTAGGACATTCAAAATATAACCGCATATACAAGAAAAATTAGAAAGTCACCAGTCATAACCAGGGGAAGGAACAGCCTGGGAGGACCTTAAGTTTATACCTGAGGCTCATCATTGGCATGTAGCCAGCCTATGGCAACCAAAAGGAAAATGGAAACCAAAACAAACAGCAAACCAAGGGGTGGTTCTGGTTACCGGAGGGGGAAGTTCCATTTCCAGAGTTACCACATTATTAGATTTAAATGTCCAGTTTTCAACAAAAAACGATAGGGCATACAAAGAAATAGGAAAGTATGGCCCATGCACTGTAAAAAATACGATAATGGTAATAATGTTTATAAATCCACTTTCTTTTACATTATCTAGGAGACTAATATGTTTAGAAAGTGATTAGTCTAAAAGCTAGCTAGCATCGGCATAACTTTCGTTTGTAGCTCCATATATTGTTTTCTACACAATTTAAGAAACTAATGCATCAAAACCAATTTTTATGTTTTTGGACACATGGTGCACAAAGATATAATTTTGTGACATCAGCAATTGAAAGTGGTGGGGACTACAAGTGAGTGGAGTTCCTGTATGTTATTGAAGCCAATCTGGTATAAATTCAAGTGACAGTGTTATAAATTTGGGATGTAATCCCCAAGGTAATCCAAAGAAAGAGAGTTCTAGAACATACACAAAAGGAAAAGAGGGGAATTAAAACATTTCTTCCAAAAAAGTTTATCTTTATACAAAAAAGAACAGAGTGGGTCTCAGAGATATATGCATAAATGGAGAAATACAGAAACAATCCAAATGTCCATCAATGGATGAATGCATTAAAAAAAAGTGTGTGTGTGTGTGTGTGTGTGTGTGCGTGAATGCACTGTTACAGAATGGCATATTATTCATCCTTACAAAGGAAGGAAATTCTAACATAACCACGACATGAAAGAACTTGGAGGACATTATGCTCAGTGACATAAGCCAATTACAAAAAGACAAAAATTATTTGCGGTACTTTGAGTAGTTGGAATCATTGAGACAAAAAGTAGAATGGTGGTGGCCAGGCATGGTGAAAGGGGAAAGAGTTATTTTTTTAATGGGTATAGACTTTCAATTTTGCAGGATGAAAAGAATTCTGGAAATGGATGGTGGTAAATATTGCACAATAAAATGTACTTAATATCGTTGAACTTTACACAAAAATATGGTTAAGTTGGTAAATTGTATGTGTATTTTACCACAATAAAAAAATTAAAGAAGAATAGACTTTCCCTCAAGGACTTTAAACATCAACAAGTTTTCGAAGAGGTTGCTATGATTAATTAGCCTCTAAGTTTAAGCAGGCCTAAAAGTCAAACCACAATAAAGCACATATCATATTAGTTTTCAGAGGAGAGCGTGGAAAAGGGAATCAAAGTCATTCAAAATAATTTCACATTTAGATTATATTTAAAGTTAAAAGACGCATTTTTATAGTATGCAAAATATAAATTAGCAATCTCATTGCTTTTCATTTGCTTTAGGGAAATATGGAGACAGAAGAAAAAATGCAAGCCCAAGTAAGTGATATTTTGTGTGCATTTTTTGGACTTTGGAAGCACAGCTTGTTTCAAATCTGAGCCCTGTCATGAAAAAAAAAAAAAAACTAAGATCCAATGAACCATAGCAAAGACTCAAACTTCATGTATGTGCACATTTGGTGGAGGATAATACAGTGAGTCAGAGTTACAGAGTTACACACACACACACACACACACACACGCACGGACGCGCGCGCACATCACCCTTTAATTTTTCCAAATGGTTTCATTTGTTCATTTCACTAAAATAGAGAACACACCCAAAAAGTGTTTTTATATTACTTCATCATATGTTTTGACTTCAGATATTCACATCATTCAAGTAAGTCATTTCTAACAGAAAAAATAAGATCATTCAAAATAAGATCTTCAAATTAAGATCATTTGTAAAGCAAAATTTTCTTGGGAAGCGTGATTAAAATACAGAGAGGGAGTGTGCTCAGGTCTCCTTTGCTTACTTTGCCTTCCATTGCCATGCAAATGACTGTACAGAAATAATCACTAATCGGAGCAAAATTTTTTTTTGAGAGGGAAAATTAATGAGTACACAGAAACCTACCATATTCTCTCTGAGAAATTTTATCCCTATGGATTATGAAATTCTTGGTTTTGGTTTTGTGAATTTCTAACTAGAGTTTTCTTCCTGTAAACTGTGTGAGTTTATCAGAATGGCATAAAGTTACACACTGTATGCTCTCTGGAGAAAAGAAGGAATAATCTCTCCAATGAAGACAAGAGTGATAATGAAAATCGAATGTGAAGTAATCAAACCCCTGGCAGTGCATTTTCAAGGGAAATGTTTCATTATTTAAGTTAAAACCTTATCTAATGAACTGTCAGGGTAGTGATTTAGCATATAACAGAATTTGTTCTTGGATGTCTTTTCGGTAATAAAATATCTGAGCTTTTCACTGTCCCACTTCTTAACATAGAACCATTTCACTCGTTTGTCATTCAAACACCATCTGTTGAGTGCCTATGACCTTGCCAGGTCCTTGCCCTCAAGGAGCTCGGGGCAAGAGAGGGATGGGCTGGAAGACCAAGGGCAGCAAAGTCATAGGTGCTTTGAGGAGTTCATGCAGAGGAAGGGAATGTGGACTGGCTGGAGTACAGGCAAAAAGACGTGAGAAAGTTAGTCTCACGAGAGGTTACTGTGCCAGCCGCAGAAGAGAAAGGAAGACTTTCAGGCCGCAGGACAAAGAATGAACAGAGTAGAGAGGTATATCAGAAGGTGAAATACCATTTGGTAATCAGACGTGGGAGGTAAGACGGAAGAAGGCTAGATAAAGGGAAACAAAATCATCTCATTTTCCCCCTGAAATGTGTAACTTAATTAGCGCTTTCTATTTGCCAGGCCAAATACTAGTTAGGCCCTAAGGAGAATACAATTACAAAAAACATACAGTCACTGTCCTTAATAACTTCAAGTTTAGTAATCCTTTAAAGCTAACTAGAGAACTAGAGCATCTAGAGGGGGCGTAGGCACGGAGAGCAGAGAACAAAGTGGAGAGCAAGTGCTGTAGACTGGGGGTGTTTCAGTGGTGGGTGTGCTATAGTTACTACACCTGAAGGGGGAATCCTAAAACTTCCAAAATGCCAGCTACAATGTAAACTGACATTACTGTGTCAAAAAAAAAAAAAGATTAAAAATTAAAGCAAAACTTCAAGTTTACTTAGTGCTGACGCCATGGAGGTAGAGTGCAGAAGACTTTCTAAAAGCAAGTGCGTCGGTATTACTGTGATGTATGATAAGCAGCATACATTTGGTCTTTGCCCCGTTTCTGGCACAGAGCTCCTAAGACATCAACATTTCCTAAGTCAAGAGAGAGGGATGTTAGGTGAATGAGATGACTTTGGAGGAACACCTATGGATGGGGGTGTGGAGTCAATGGAGTCAGCCAAGCTATTAGAACATTGGAACTTCCAATCCCACCCATCCCACCTCCAAGGAGGAGATGGGGGCTGGAGATTGAATTCAGTCACCCCTGGCCAATGATGTCCTCAATCACATCTATGTAATGAAGCTTCCACAAAGACCCCAAAGGATAGGGTGTAGAGAGCTCCTGGGTTGATGGCCACATGGGACAGAAGGCGTGATGGTTCTGTGTCCTCTCCTCATGACTTGCCGTGTGCTTCTTTTGTATCAGGCTGTTCCTGAGTCATATATAAGCTGTTATAATAAACCAGCAATGCAAAAAGTAAAATGTTTCTCTTAGTTCTGTGAGTTGTTCTGGCAAAGTAATTGAACCCAAGGAGGGGTTATTTGGAACCTCCCATCTATTATCCTTCAGTCAGAATCCAAGTGACAACCTGAACTTGTTCATGATGCCCACGGGGCAGGGGGATGGAGAGTGTGTGTGTGGGGGGGAAGACAAGGGCAGTGTTGTAGGTCTGAGGCTTCCCTTGCAGGATCTGATGCCACCTCCAGGTAGACAGTGTCAGAATTTAGTTCACCCTCACTGGAACTGGGTGCCAGAACCTGTTAGCAGTGAATTTGGCCTGGTGGAATTTCAGAGTAACGAGGTGATATACAAAGGAGGACTGGACCTATTCCATCTGGCTACGAAGAAGGGGCTGTACAATTGTTGAGTCAAGGTGCCATCCCCTCCCTTCCCACAGCCAGATCCAAAGAGCTCAGAGCGTCCTTCCCCACCAAGGCCAGGTTCACGGCTCCACAGTCCCCTAAGCACCCATAGCCAGTCACAACCTGCACACGTATATGCTGTTTTCTCACCAGCAGGCAGCTCTTTCAAGGAAGAGAAAGCAAGGTGCGAGTTAAAGGTCAGAAAACAGATGAGGAGAATCCCTGAGGTAAAGATGGAGCCTGCTTCTCCGGCCTAACTAGAGAGAGGAGCAGCAGGGCAGTAGGGCCTTCACAGGGCATGAGTGCTTGCCTCGGTCCATGCCACCCTGCACAACTGTCCTCTGGGAGAAAATCCCAAGGGCTCCGAGCCCAGGCGTCTTCATCCTATAGCACACACCAGAGATGGAGGGGAAGACAGAGATGTTCTGCAAACCAGAGAAAGGGGCCACAGGGAAAGGTTTATGGCGCCTAAGTGGGGATAAAGGAGAAGGTGAATTACAAAATTATTATGAATGGCAGCAGAGGCCAGTGGGACCTCATGGGGAAGGAAGCCAGGCTTCCTTGTTCCTCAATATAAAACAATTCCAGCATTGCACTGGAAAGAGAATGGAATGCTCATCAATTATATTAAAAGTAGATTGACTTTTTAAAAATGCAGCAGTGTTTGCCAAAAGCAGATGGAAAACAGAAATTCAAAACAAGGAGAGGTCATTTGCAAACCCCCAGCCTTGCCACTAAATCCCCAAGGTGGACAGTTCTCCTTCATCAGCGCGGTGCTGATGTGAGAAGGGTGGGAAGGAGGAGGCCATGTGTGGGAGGGGGCCGAAAACCCAAGAAATGGTTTGTAGGCTCTTCCCCTCCATCACTTTTCAATATGGAGAAAGACATCTCCCTGTCCCCCTCTGTGTAACAGGCACTGGTATCAACTTGGAGTCCATGAATAGCTAAGTTACATCCTTGTGGGAGTCAGGATTTCCCCCACATCCCTACCCTAGATACACACTCATTAATCGTGGACAGTGCAATTTATTACAGCTAAAACCAGCCAAACACTGGTGATTTCTGAGCTTGAACTTGGACAATCACCCCCTTTTATAATATTGGAATTGTAATTCTCAAGTTTGAAATAACTCTAGAAATATCCACTCCATCTTTCTCCAGTTCCCTATTGGGAAAGTCAAATTCAGAAACATCGGCTGATTTGCCTGAGTCTGCAGAGCATGTTAGTAGCAATAGCAGGGCTAAAATCCAGGACTCCTGGCAGTTGTTACATTACAAAATTGAAGAAAATGAATGACTCTGGCTTTGAATAATTAGTTCAAGAACCAGGTTTATAATGCAGCCAGTGGATATTCTAACAACATTTAGTTATTATATTGTTTTAATAAGATCTAGGAAGTGCTGATGTAACGAAAATAGCAGGAATGATAAGCATACAGAAACATTAATCATGATTCAAATGTTTTAGGGTGCCATAAAAAAGCTTTAAAATATCCTCAGAACTCTTGCCATAATGAAGTCTTACTTTATTTGAAACAAACAATGGGAAGGAGGGGGACTAAAGCTTTCCCACCTATTTCTGGGGGAATCAGAAAAAACTAGTGTGACCGGCAGAGTTTGCTAAGGTCAGATTAAATTAAAAGAACGTGGGCCCCCGTTACTTTAATCATCAACAACATGGAAATGTTTTTGACAATAACTGTCAATTTGCACATTAAGTCACTACTCAATTATCCAAATTTGAAACACAAAACTCTGATTTCTTCTACAGTGGAATTAAAAATTAAGACGTTACAAATTATGGGAAGTTGACTGTAATCAGTTCCTCTTACAATTTCTTTTCTTCTTTCTTTCTTTTAAATGAGTTCTTCAAATTAGGACATACAAAACATGGATTCCAGAAGACAGATGTGAGGGAGTCTAGAAACAGTTAGAAAAATAGAGAAAATAACCAAATGATTTTAGATACTAGAATCCTGGCTGGTGTTAGAGAATAGTGGGCTTCTGAAAATAAAGAAAGAAATAAATAAAATTGAGATTTCTTTTTAAGAAGTTCAGTTCTTCCAGGTCACTGTGACTTCTGTTGTGCATTGCCAACCTCAGCATTACCCAATGTCTCAGCTTCTTTTGTTAAGAAATGGAAAATGACATGTACCTCTCAGGTTTTTAGGAGAGTGAATGTCTGAATAGTTCTTTTTTTTTTTTTAAGACTTATTTATTTATTTATTTATTTATTTATTTATACAAGCACTGGGTATAGTCAGAAGTGCGGGAGGGTGAGAGAATTCACCAGAGCCAAAGTGGGGAGCAGAACAGGCAGACTGACGAAGTACAATGCTGAGAGGAGCAGCGGGCGGCAGGAGAGGTCTGTTGTGCCATGTGGGACCCCCCACCGGGGGCTGGGGATTGAACCGGCACTGCAGAGGCTGTGGGCAGCTTCGCAGCCCAGCGCTCAACCGCTGCACCACCAGGGAAGGCCCCTGTCTGAATAGTTCTTAAGTGAATTTCTGTGAGAAATTTGAGATGTTTCACTTTGTTCTGTAACTCCCAGTGTCAACAGTTGGCAGTGCCTTGTGGTCAGAGTCATCTAAGTGAGTTAACTCAGCAGATGGGGCAGGATAGGGAAGGGAAAGGACAGTGATCATGGGTAGGAGAGAACACAGCCCTCAGCGCTCTGCTCTGCTTCCTTTACATTCTCACTGAGAGGACGCATCTCCTCTCACCCAATAATGTGGCAGCTCCAACATGCACCTCTAAGCATGCTCCTGCCTTTCTATGAATATATTTGTGTGATCTGTGACTACAGTGAAACCATTACATCCCACAGTGATACCACCAATCCACAAACACAAAGAGCCAACACAGTGGGAACTGCAGAGAGGAAAGATGGAAAGGAAGATGGCACCCCAATGACATGATTCTGAAATGCTGACATCCAGACTTCCTCAAGTGTGAGACCACTAGACGTCATCAATGCCTAAGCCACTGTGGGTTGAGGGGGCTGTTGTTTACATCTTTTCTTTTCAGGCTTTGTGGATCAAACCTTTTCTCAGTAGAAGAGTCCAAAGAAAGCATCCCGCACACTATCTACCACTGCTCATCGCGGGAATAATGGCACGTTATCCCATAGCTTCTGTGTCCTTCTACTCTGTCCCTCTCTGATTGCCAAATGGTGACCATTAAGCACCTCTTTAATGGACTCCCTTGGTTGCAGGCTTCCAGTCTGTTTCACACAACGGGATTTACCAGCAAAAGAGAAGAGGGTGGGAAGAGCATGAGTCATCTTGGGTCAGGATTTTCTTCATCCTTCTACTGGAAGCCACAGTTCCTGTCAGGGCTCATCTATTCTCTCTGAGTTCTAAGGACCACTTTCGTCCTCAACCCTCTAGGCAGGGAGCCTTCCCCTGCCACTAGCCCCAGGATCCAAGCCCATTTTTTTTGCTTCCTCTCATCAAGGCCCACGCTGTCATGAATAGTTTGCTTATTAAGCTCTTCAGTCCCCCTGTCATTTGTTTCCTGCTGGATTCAGACCAAATGAAGTAGAAAGGACATGGGATTTTGCTGATAAACTAAGGGTACAAGTAAAAACTTACTAACTAAACTGAAACAAGTTACAGAAGCAAGAGCGCTCCACTTTTGCAAGTGGAAAATAAGACCTACTCCAGAGGGTTGATGTGAGGGCTAGAGGTGAAATGCCCTAAGTGCCTGGCACATGGTAGACACTTAATGAAGGCAGCTTCCTGCCCCAGTCCCTTCATTCCAACTCTTCCCTAAATGACTGCATAAGAATCCGTTGATTCCAAAGGCACTGATTTTATGTGAAGGACCCAAGGCCTAGGTAGGAAGAGAAAGGCCTAAGATGGAAGAGAAAGAAATGCCCTCGTCACCACAGCCAATGCAAACACTAGTCACTTTCTGTAGGACCTCTTCTCTCTGAGCTTTCAGGTGATCTTGGAATCCTGAAGGAAGTCCTCTAAGAAACCATTTCTTCCTCTCCTCTTTATCTGACATCACTTCTAATCATTCCAGGAACATGGAAGTCCCAAACCAGATTGTGAATTAATAAGAGTAATTGATAAGAGTCAATTGATAAGAGTAATTGATAAGAGTCCATGTTTTCATAATTATCTCTGGTATCCTCAAGCAGCTAAGGCTTGGAGCCTGTTTCTTGAGTGGCTGAACAATGAATTATAGATTCATCTCCTGGCATAATTCTGTCATCTGGGGTGCAACTTGAAATAAACACACAAGCAAGTAAGGGAACAAAATCAGAAGCCTGAGATCTTTTTTCTTAAGGAGGGGTTAAATGATCCACTTACATAAAAAAGCTGATTGTGACATGAAACATTTCTACACAGCATTCAAGACACTCACTGCATTATTGTTTATTATGCGACTGAACTTCCAAAAGGAAAGAAAACTGAAAAGATACTGTTGTGGATAATGTTTTTTGAGCAGTTTGTAAATTAGAACTGAGATAATGAAACATGCTAAAACTTTGATGTATCATATAGAAGGCAAAGGTGTATTTCCTTGCTTACAATTGAAAAGCAAATCTAAATGACTAGTGTACTTGATAAGCGCGCGTGTGTGTGTGTGTGTGTGTGTGTGTGTTGGTGTATATGCCCACTAGCCCTCAAGAAGCATTACCTCAAGTAAGGTATCTGTGAGTATGTACTATATCCAAACAACCTATAACTACATGTAAAGGCATTAACCTAAGCTCCTTACAGAATAAACTAATTGAACTGCAGTAGCATGGCATGATAAAGAATGTATTGTTATTATCTCCATTTTATAGATGAGAAAATCAAGGTCCAAAAATGTTATGTAAATTATCTAAAGTGCCAGAGCTTCTAAGTGGCAGAATCAACAGTCAAAGACAGGACTTTTATTCAAAAGTCAATGATCTTCAAAAATTATTACACTCTCGGGCCTCCTCGGTGGCACAGCGGGTTGAGCGCAGGGCTGTGAAGCTGTCAGCAGCCTCTGCAGCGCGGGTTCGATTCCTGGCCAGCCAAGGAGCAACTCACATGGCAAGGCAGACCTCTCCTGCCTCGCCCGCTGCTCCCCTCAGCAGTGTACTTCCGTCAAACTGCCTGTTCTGCTCCCACTGTCTCTAGAGAATCATCTCACCCCCCACACCTCTGGCCTGAACCCCAGCTCTTGTATAAAAATAAATAAATCTTTAAAAAAATTATTACACTATTTCATGTAGCACCAATAATCACAAAAATAAGCCAATAAATACCCACTGCACATTGTAAATGAAAGTAAAGTTATAACATATTACCTACATCTATCTAAAGTTAAAAAGCACAGTTATTTAATGTAATAAAGGTTCATAATGAATGATCAAATATATCAAGGACAGAACCGCCCTGGTGACGCAGGGGTTAGTTAAAGTCTCAGCGCTATCAAGCTATCACCAGCCACTGCGGCCTGAGTTCAAACTCTGGCAGAGGGAACTGACCCACATGGCACAGCAGACCTCTCCTGTCTCCCTGCTGCTCCCCTCAGCAGTGTATTTCGGTAGATCTGCCTGTTCTGTTACCCGCTCTGTCGCTGATGAATCCTCTCACCCCCCGCTCCTCTGGCCTGTACCCCGGCTCTTCTATGCATAAATAAATAAAAAAATAAATCTTAAAAAAATATATATAAAAGACACAATGGAAAAGGACTAATAGTTAAGTGAACAGAAAAAGGAAGGATGGAAATTAATGTTTGACATTTAACAAACATTTGTCAAGTCACCAGTAGGTTCTGGGCCCCATGTTCAATGTAGAAATGCAAGAATCCATAACCCACCTGCCCTACCTTTATAGAGAGGTTCAGGTCAAACAGAGAGATGTGGATGTATAAATAACTTCAATATGTTATTCCAAAAGAAATGAGAAAATTGCTCCCAGGCACAGTGAGGGCACACCAAAAAAGCTGTTGTCATTAAGACATCTGGTGGGGGGGGGGTCAGAGGGAGGTTGGAAAAGGAGGGGGAAGACTCTATTGAGAAGGTAACTAGAGACTGTAGTAAATAGGAAAAATAATTTTTTTAAGTTTCTATTTTGTAAATACCAATTTATTGAAATAGAATTCATCTACCACTGAATTCACCTTTTTAGAATAAGCAATTGCATGTTCTTCAGTATGCTCAAAATCTGTCTAATTTTAGGATATATTCATCACATCAAAGAAACCCCAAACCCATGCCTATTAGTAATCAGTATCCATTTTCCCAATCACCTACCCCCCTGGAAATGACTACTCTATTTTCCATCTCTGGATTTGCTTATTTTGGACATTTCATGAAAAGGAATCACATGACACGCAGCCCAGCGGGACTGGCTTCTTTCTCCCAGCAGCGTGTTTTCAAAGTAGCACATAGCAGCACTTCATGTGCTCTGTTGTAGGAACAGACAATATTTTATTTATCCAGTAATTAGTTAATGGACATTTGGGCTGTTTACACTTTTTGGCTATTATGACTAATGTCACTATGAATAGCCATGTACAAGTTTTCACATGGACATGTTTTCCTTCCTCTTGAGTACAGATGTAGGAATGATCTGTGAATCTGTCAAATTAGCACCTGTTAAGTGGGACGCCAGTGCCAGGTGGTGAGAGGAGGTTCAACAGCAGACCACAAGAGCAACAGAACGAGAGAAGTTCACTACTCACAAGTCCTGAAGGAGGGTCCACACATACCTTAAAGGGCTGCACAGAGAGGCCATTGTCAAACACAGACAGTGACAGGGTACATGTCCATGGGTGGTGTATTTGAGATGACTGGTCAATTCAAACCAAAAAGTCAGGGTGTGGGTAAGTCCCACCTTGCCTCATCTAGGGGCACCCAAAGGTAAGGCCTTGTGAAGCACAGAAGAGTACCACAAGTATATTGGGGAACCACATCAGGAACTCACATTTGCTTGTGACCCTGTGGGCTTCCTCCAGAGTGTGCACCTGCATGAGGGCATCATGTCAGTCTAAGCCTCCCGAGGGACGCTGGTCAAAACAAGTGGACATCGAGCCACAGTACCATGGAGTGGCTTAGCTAAACTCTCACCAAGTAGAACTTCTGAGTCATAAACTATTCAGTTGAACATTTCCTGGACCTCCCAAAGTGGCTGTATCACCAGCAATGTAATGAGAGTTCCAATTTTTGCAATCGTGAGAGGCACTTTTTGTTTCAGTCATCCTAGTGGGTGTGAAGTGACATTGCATTTTAGATTTGATTTGTATTTCCCTGATGACTTTATGATAACCAGCATCTTTTCGTGTGTCACTGGCCATCTGTAGATTTTCTTTGGGGAAATGTCTATTCAAATCGATTGTCCATTGTACAATTGGTTTGTCTTTGATTATTGAGTTCTAAGAGTTTTCATTAATGTGTACTCTTAGTTTAAGTCCTTGGCAGATATAAGAGTTGCAAATGTTTTCTCCCATTCTGTGAGATGTCTTTTCACTTTCTTGATAATGTTATTTGAAGCACAAAGGTTAAAATGTCAAATTTACCTATTTTTTCCCTTGTCATTTTATGCTTTTGGTGTCATATCATAAAAAAAAAAATAGCCCTAGTCAAAGTCATAAAGATTTATTACTATGTTTTCTTCTGAAAGTTGTAGAGTGTTAGCTGTTTTATTTAGTCTGTGGTCTAGTCTGAATTAGTTTTTGTATATGATGTGAGGCAGGGGTCCATTTCATTTCTTGCTTATGGATAACCAGTTGTCTCAGCACCATTTGTTAAATAGATTTTTTTTTTAATCTTTGAATTGTCTTGAAACTATTTTTGACCATAAACGTAAGGATTTTTTTCTGGATTCAGTTTTATTCCATAATTTTATATGGAAAAACTCAAGACTTTTTGAATCTTAAAAGATAAATGGGAATTTGTCAGCCAGGGTTCAAGTGAGGTAGGAGTAGGAGGCAGAGGCATTCTGGCCAGAGGTAAATGCATGGGTAGACCTGGGGAGGGGAAGACCATGGGCACATTAGTGAAAACAAGGGGGAGCTCTGGCAACAGCATTAACAGCTAGGGCAGTGAGAACAGTCAGATGTAGGAGTTGGACATCTGACCTTTACCCCACAGAAACATGGAGGTTGTAAAGACTTGCACTTGATCATATTTGACGGTGGAAAGCTCTTTCTGGAAGGAACAGGAAAAATGAACTAGAAGACTGAAAGGAAGACAGAGACCACTTCAGAAGTTATCTTGTGTGGATCACAATGAGTTGATCAGAAGGTAGTACAGCGGGGCCAGGAAGAGGGCTGGGGGCATAAAGATGTGTAAGGGGAAGAATCGCTGCTATTTCTTCACCAGTTCAATGAGTTAGGTTAAGGTAAGCGGAAAAGTTGTTGTTTTACATGTAACATTTAATTTTAATGTATATGCATTCTATCACTCGCTCTGTCAGGTCTTATTGATTTCATCTACAGAAGACAAAGTGACATCTCAGAGAAAATACAAAATACCCATTTTATATGACTAGTTATTAATGGAGCAGACATTTAAAACCAGACCTAAAGCTTTTAAATATCTATAACAATTGAAGGTAATTTGAATGATTATATTTCAACCTATTTCAATCACAGTGGCGATAATAAAATTATACTACTTGTAAGCTCAAAACAAAACTCCTACCTACTCTTCACTACTCTCACCTTTCTCTGCTGGAATGACTTTAAATTTTCACCACTGTCATTTTATAAAGAAAAAACCCCACAAAAACAAACTGTGATAGGGTGCATATTAAAAAAGAATTGTATTTAAAAATATGCCTTATTGTAAAGACAAATTTAAATTCAATTGATATTTATTAAACATCTACTACACTAGGATACTTTGTGTAAGAAAAAAAAAAAAAAGCCACTAATGTAAATCTACTCATTTTATAAAGATATACCCTATTCTCAAAGATTATATTGACTTTTAATCCAGTTCTTTCTACTTTATTTGGTTTCTCCTTATCATGCATTCATATAAAAATATTCAGCAGCCAATTATTGAAAGACAGCAACTGTTCTTCTAGGTGCTAATACAAGGTGATCGAGCCTTCTGGCTTTATAACAATGATCTGGAGCTTTGGTGTGCCCAGATTCTGAATCTTTGAATCTCTGAATACTTCCTGTATGACGTGAGATCTAAATAAATACATCTATTAATTCTGTAGAATTCACATAGTTATTTTACCAAGCTCCTCGTTTCTGGAAAAAAATGATGTACCTAGCACACAGAAGTTAATCAATAATATGTATGGAATTTACTAATTAATTCACTATCTTTGGGCTTGACTTAAGTAAGCTTCTTTAACATCTATAGTACTGGCATACATTTTAACAGACACATGTCCATGCCATTTTATTTAAAAAAAAATTCTTTTTAAAAATTACCTTCATCTTA
The DNA here is from genome assembly GCF_014898055.3 of Talpa occidentalis. Classification (NCBI taxonomy): domain Eukaryota; kingdom Metazoa; phylum Chordata; class Mammalia; order Eulipotyphla; family Talpidae; genus Talpa; species Talpa occidentalis. The sequence goes on from NW_023601322.1 coordinate 98,364,593, forward strand.
AATAATAGTAACACACTTTATCTTCAATGTCATAAAAAGAAAGCATGTGTTATAATTACCATTCATAGTCTCTTACTGCCTCCCTGGATTGTGATAATGCATCTATGTACTTACTTAGCATAACATCTCCAAACACTATCTTTTGCCCTAAGATTATAATGTAAATCTGTGTACACCACAGAATTTTAAATTACTCTAAAGAATATCTGGCTGAGTTCTCCAAAACAAAGTATTATAACCCGGGAATGAAAAGAAAATCACTATCACAAAGGACCACCTTGGCCATGGAGCCGTTTCACTGAGTGAGTATGCAATCTCTGTCTTGCCATTTCTTTTGCCAAATTAAGCTTACTATTAGACAATGTAAACATGATCTTTATTTTATTTTGTAATATCCTGTATACCTTCCCAAATTGGCCAGAAGACCAAATTCAACTCTTCCACCACATCTAAGCTTCCTTACAACAATATGTTTCAGACAAACGTCTCCAAGTACTGCGGGCCTACAGTTTGTGTTTCAGCCCAGCAATTTTATAGCAATGCTGTAAAGCGATGACTTCAATTTCATATAATCATGCTTGGCACAGATAGTGGCTCTTATCCAGACCTATTTAATTTCACCTTTTAGGAATTATGTAAATATCATATGTCTCTTTTTGAAATTTACCACTACAGGGTTACATTACTGACCTCATCTCTCACAGACCACACAACGGATCAAGCTTAGCATTTGTCTTTTTTGCACTTAGCTCATGTGGTGAGCACCTGAAAACCATTCCTAAAACTTACCACCCACTTGCTAGCCTGCTCTGCCTCTGACTTTTAAATCATGTTTGTTAATTTCTGTGGAGACTTAGCTGACAAGCAGGAAGTGATGTACCATGCAGGCCATGATCACAGAGGTACAACAGCAGGTCGGTGTAAGGTTTTAACAACCTGGTTATTTGTGATAGTTATTGGGTATAACAAAAATTAAGAGGAACATAAGCGAAAGACTTTCTAAAGCACTTAACGCTTTATTTACTTTTGCATCCATATCCATTTTGTGGTATGATGGATAAGCTTATGGTCTTTGTTCTCAATTAGAGTTGGGTTAGAATTCCCCTCTGCTCCTCCTAAGCTGTGTGACATTGGGGGGATTCTTTTCTGAGGCTCACTTGGCCCATTGGGAAAGTGGTCATAATTGTGCCTACCACCCAGATGCATTATGAGGATTATATGAAAAATTTCACATAAAGCACAAAGCACCTGCATGCTTGACAGCATCTGCCCACAAAGCACAGCTGTCATCATTGTTATAGTTGTTGCTATTATTGGTTCGGTCTTCAGGGGTATCTTTATGATTAAAATGGCCTGGATCAATGAGATTGGGTCTCCAAATGTAGTAAAGTACATTACTGCCAAATTTCAACTAATTCTGGACAACTTTAACTTTTCCTTTAGAAAATCCATCATTTCTTGATTTTGTTTTAAATGTTTTTCCAAAACATTTTTGTGAAAATAAGCATAAATCTGAAGTGCAGTAAGTCCTCACTCAATGTGAGGTCTTGGAAACTGCAGCTTTAAGCAAAATGACATAGAACAAAACCAAGTCGACTAATTGATACAATGAAGGCTTAAGCTAATTGACACAATGAAGACTTAAGTTCCTATGGTCGAATTCTGGTGACAAAAATGTCACCAAACCACTTCTAATAGTCAAGAATCATTTCTATCCATCCATTCATTCACTTTCTGACCCACTTAATGCAGGTGGCATCCTGGGTGGGGGGCAGGTGGGAACCTCTCCAGCAGCTCAGGGTCAGGATGGGACCACTCTGGACAGGATGTCCTTCCATCTCAGGGTGCATCACTCTCAGCCCCTGCTGCTCCAACTGGGACCTTTAAGACACCCAATGAATCTCCCCTGCACATCTATAGGATGTGGGAGGAATTAAAGAAGAGAAAAATGAAGAAAACCATGCAGACATGGAAAGACAGTGACAGTGGTCCAGAATTGAATTTTTTGTCACATTAAAACAACACTAAATGAAGTCATGTCTTTTGGGACCCAATATAGCATTTCACATCTACTAATAAATTGTACTTCACATGTCTCCTTGATTTCTCTGGTGTGCCTTCTCCCCTTCTCTACACGCTGGCATGTGACCTACTGTTCTGACCAAGAGCTGCAGCTAAAATGAAGCTGGTTGAAAAAAGAGTAGCCCAATTCAGCCATGTAAGTCACTTTACCCTGGATGTCCTTTAAGATAAGGCAACAGCACTCCCCAACTCAGAGGGCTGTGTGAGTTGCAACTAGAGTGAAGCATCTAGAACAGTGCCTGGCACACTGTGTAGAAGCCTGAGCTGGCTGTGACTATTCACTGAATGCCTCATTAGTATCAGCGCACAGACATACCAACACAAAGCTGACATTTCCTTTCCTGGGTCACCAACTACTTTCTAAGGTGGGTCCTTAGGCCAATCTGCACTGTATGAAAATCTACAAAGGGAGGTTCTATGCCTCTGGGTAGCTCAGGCATCCCTCAGCATCCGTAGGGTTTTGGCCATCTCAATTCCCTACTTTGAGGTACAAAAGTACCTCTAGTGCTCTACTGTATATTTTTTAACTTGTAAGGCTAAAGGATTGTAATACAGTAAAACTTTGCATCCAATATTTTATTCCCTGAAACCACTCAGGACCGGAATTCAGTAACAATATCTCTACCACCCATGTAGTTGACAATTCTTGATAGGAGTCTGATGAAACTGCCCCACTGTCATCTACTGCATAGCTTAGTTGATGACTGCAGTCCACCATTGGGCCAGGAAAACACACACACACACACACACACACACACACACACACACACCCCTACCTAACCACAATATGGAATGGGAAGATACCAAGGGAGTAGTTTCTGACCTGTCTATAGTAATAAGCAGTATCTTTCATTGTCCATAGTGTTTCAGACATTTTGGAATCAGCAGATTCTACTGACAATACCTGAGAAGATGGCTCTACATCACAGCTATTGCTAGGGGGAGAAAAGTTTACATTTTCTTGGCAAGGAAAGGCTAGGCATGCTAGGATGATTATAAATGCAGTAGGTGAGTTACAATGGTTATATAGGACTTGTTTTTCTTGACTTGAGATTTCTATTAAATTGAGAAAAAAGAAAAGAAAACGAGCAAAAAATGGGAGATTTTGTGGCATCAAGTCCAGGAGGAGGAGGAATCAGGCATTGCTATCCAAGGCCACACTTTATGTCTAGCTGCTGTGGCATTCACAATGCTTTGTATCATGACAAGGGAAGTTTCCAGTGCTCGCCAGAAGAATGTATGACTCCCCTAGAATTTTTTGGTGTTCCCCTAGAAGAATGTATGACTCACAATAATGTACATGAAATGAATAATGTACATGAATGAATGAATAATGTACATGACAAAGCTGGGGTATCTAATGTCTAAGAGGTTGAAGCCTATTGCCTGTCTCAGGGGCTCCAGGGTCAATAGCTTTATTAATCATTAGTAGACCCTCTGCTTCTGTGCATTTGGCCAATAAAATATACTTATCCACATAGTTTAAGTGCATGTGATTCCTAGGTGAGAAGACTAAAACATAACATCTTTGACACATAAAGTTATTTTTATGTAAATATATGTCTGATGATATCCTTTATTATACTATGGTACCTAATTTCTCAACAGTGCTTAAGAAAGGTCATTTATCAAAGACGATATAAATTATGGTAACAGAATTAAGCAGAAGTGTCTCAGAATAAAGCTTGGGATCTAACAAATTTTGACATGTTTTAAGGATCTGAATTAAGCATTTTTGTTTCAGGGCAATATTTTTCTCAGTATTTTATTTTCCTTTAGATAACAGAGGGTGAAAATCACTGACTTTTTTTTTTTTAATTTTTTTTTAAGACTTATTTATTTATTTATACAAGCACTGGGTACAGTCAGAGGTACGGGAGGGTGACAGAATTCACCAGAGCCAGAGCAGGGAGCAGAGTAGGCAGAAGGACCGAAGTACACTGCTGAGGGGAGCAGCGGGCGGCAGGAGAGGTCTGCGCGCCATGTGGGACCCTCCTCCGGTGGCCGGGGAGCAGTTGGGGATCGAACCGGTGCCGCAGAGGCCGCGGGCAGCTTCACAACCCAGTGCTCAACCTCTGAGCCACTGGGGAGACCCTAAAATCATTGACTTTTATCTTGGTTTCAAAGTAGTATTCATTTCTTTGATACATGTTTTTATGATAACTCACTATGTTGTAACTGTAAAAGATATTTGAATATACCTGCTCTTCCCACTCCTCTCTTCCCTCCATCCTTTGCGGTCTCTACTCTTCTCTTGGCTCATCCCCCATTGACAGCAGTTGGCTACCATGTTTCATGAATTTGGCTCATGATCTCAGGATTCCATTTTCTCAAGTAATGAATCAAAACTATTTCCTCAACCACAGTTCCTGCCTAAGAGAAATTCTGGAATTGACTGCTAAAGGATAATGCAGTTTTATCCCTTCTAAGTTATATTTAGCCAAGTTACTGAAAAAAGTGAATTTTTCAAATTGTTTTTTTAAGCTCATTCAAAAGAATTTACATCAATCATTCTATATCAATACATCACCCATCTTTCAGACCTCTAAGTCAACTCAGATCTAATACCTCATTACACAACTGTTGGAGATTATTTTGAATACTGCAGTCCCACTGGAACTTTGAACCACACATATGAACTCTGAACCTTATTTTTCAAATGGTCAACTGTGGCATTCAACAAATGATTCAAACTACGATTCCAAAGTGGAGGGTTTGAAAACTAAGAACCTTGTACACTTTCCATGCTCTATAAGAAACACAGTAAAGGGGCCTTCCCTGGTGGCGCAACGGTTGAGCGCTGGGTTGCGAAGCTGCCCGCAGCCTCTGCAGCACTGGTTCGATCCCCGGCCACCGGTGTGGGTCCTACATGGCGCGCAGACCTCTCCTGCCACCCGCTGCTCCCCTCAGCAGTGTACTTCGGTCCTTCTGCCTGCTCTGCTCCCCGCTCTGGCTCTGGTGAATTCTCTCACCCTCCCGCGCTTCTGACTGTACCCAGTGCTTGTATAAATAAATAAAATAAATCTTAAAAAAAAAAGAAAAGAATGGGCGGAGCAACATGGCAGCGAGGAGACGCTGCGAGTAAGATCTCCCATTAAAAAAAGTTAATAGGGAGGAAAAGCGGCAGGTCCCAGTGAGAACCGGGACACGGAAGATAAACGGGGGACGCCAGCAAACTGCCCGAAGAAGAAAGTGGCCATAAAAGAGGACCAGAAGGGAGGGAGGAAAGCGCAGAACCCTGCGCCCCTCCCCCGCCCACAGAGTCGGCACTCTCCGACCAGCAGAGAGGAGGAAAAAAAAAAAAAAAACTAAAAGGACCAACAAGAACAAACTACGCAGCAAGCGGGACTGTGAGTGGAAAGGAACTATTTCAGCCACCACACCCGTGAACGGGAGCTGTGGAGAACCCCGCAGGATCAGCCACAGGGGTGAGCTCCAGGCGCCATTGAAGAGAGACCCCGCCCAGGAGGAGACCAGCACCAGCACACAGCCCCGGGCTGCCCGGTAAGCTTGCAAGGAAAAGAGGCGCGCTGGAAAAACAGACGCGGATTGGGATCGGGATTGCGCGGAAAAGCGGCGCAGACCGGAATCGGGATCACGTGGAAAAGCAGTGCGGGTGAAAAGCAAGCGCAGGTCCCCCCGCCTGCGACCTAGGCTTGCGGGGAGACACGCGGAGGCCCTCACTGAGTGAGCAGGAACCAGGCGCCCAGGCACGGGAGCGGGATTCAAAAGGCGCCATTCCCGCGCCACTGAACTGGGCTACAGCCCAAGTCCTGGAACTGAGGGCTTTGGAACTGAGACCTTGGGCACGAAATTAGGGACGTGGGTTCCCCACGACGGTGGGGCACAGGCAGACACAGCACCCCAAAGCCGTTGAGGTTTACCCTACCATTCCCGCTCTGTTCCCTGTCCCACGGGGTGGAAAATCAGCTCCCCAAGGGCTCTAGGAGAGATCTCTGGCGCCACCTAGCGACTTGAAGCCAGCAGAGGCTCCTGGAGGAGCCAGTGGCCAGCTGGGGAGTTAGCCCACGCCGGACCCCTTCCGACCAGTAGTCTGAGCCCACAGGGGGAGCGAGCACCCACAGCCGGGGCAGACCAGGCGCGCAGAAAAGTGTGCCTGAGACCGGACGCACAGGGAGTGTGTCCCACATCACCATTTTAGAACAGGGACATTTCTTCAGTAAAGACTACATTTCTTCAGTAAAGAAGGCTTCCTCAGGAGCCAGAGGTGAGCGGGGGAAGTTCGCCCACGCCAGACCCCCTCTGGCCTGCAGTCCAAGCCCAGAGGGGGAGCAGGAACCCACCACCGGGGAAGACCAGGCGCACAGGGGAGTGTGTCCCCACATCAGCAATTTAGAACAGGGACCTTGCTCCAGTAAAGACTGCTTGAAACTGACATATGGCTCCCGGAGGAACCAGAGGGGAGCAGAGAAGCTCACCCAAGATGCCAGCCAGTCCCAACAACACAGTGTCCCAACGCATACGGCAAATTAGAAAACAGACAGTAGGGAGAGAAGAACCACATGCAACCTAGCAACTCCCCAGGGAAAAAGCACACCACAAAAAGAAAACCAGCCCCCAGATTGCAACGACAGTAACTTGGAAGAACTTCTGAGCCTTCCAGAAAGAGAATTTAAAATTGCCGTGATTAAAAACTGACAGAAGTCATAAAGGAAAACAATGATAAGGGAAAAATAATCAAAGATCAGAAGAATGCAATTGAGTCCCTAGAGAGGGAAAGCAATGGTCAGAAGAATGAAATTGAGTCCCTAAAGAGGGAAGTAAAAGAAATGCAGGAGATCAAAGAATTAATGGAAGAACTGAAGAATTCTGGGAAAAGCAATGAAAGCAGAATAGATGAAATGGAAGAACGAATAAGTACTATGGAAGACACAGAAATAAAAAGAACCAAAACAGAAAAGGAAAGAGAAGTACGAAGGAAAAAGAACGAAGAAAGACTTCGGGAACTATCTGACTCCATGAGGAAAGGAAATATAAGAGTTATAGGAATACCAGAAGGAGAGGAGAGAGATGTAGGAACAGAGAAAATATTCAAAGAGATAATTGAAGAGAACTTCCCAAATGTGAAGAAGGAGCTGAAAATTGATTTACAAGAAGCAAGAAGAACACCAAACTTCCACGACGAAAGGAAAAATACAGCAAGACACATAATAGTAAAGCTCCCAAGAATCCAGGACAAGGAAAAAATAATGAAGCTGGCAAGAGGGAAGAAACAGATAACATTCAAAGGAAAGCCAATCAGGCTGACATCAGACTTCTCCGAAGAAACACTACGGGCAAGGAGAGAATGGAGGGACATAGTCAACAGACTCCAAGAAAACAGATACCAACCAAGAATTCTCTATCCCGCAAAGCTCTCCTTCCTCTTTGAAGAAAGAATATGGACCTTCCCAGACAAACAGAAACTCCGGAATTTCATTGCAACTAAACCCCCACTCCAAAAAATACTACAAGGAGTCCTAAAGCCAGAACCTCAGAGGGACGAATAACAATGAAAGAAGGCCAAAAAAAAAAAAGTTATTAAAAGAATAAATAAATAAAATCAAAGGAAAGACAAACACAATGGCAAATACAGATGCTAACATATCAATATTAACTCTAAATGTAAATGGACTAAACTCTTCAATAAAAAGACACAGAGTTGCAGCCTGGATTAAGAAACAAAACCAAACCTTTTGCTGTCTCCAGGAAACACATTTAGCTACAAAAGATAAAAATAGGCTCAAAGTTAAAGGATGGAAAACAATCCTACAAGCAAATGGACCAAAAAAGAAAGCAGGAACAGCTATACTTATATCAGATAAAACAGATTTCAAACTCAAAAAGATAAAAAGAGACCCCAATGGTCACTACATTATGATCAAGGGGACAATACTTCAAGAAGAAATAACACTCATTAACATATACTCACCAAACGAAGGAGCACCAAAATATATCAGGCAACTGTTATCCTCTCTGAAAACAGACATCAGAGAAAACACATACGTAGTGGGAGACTTCAACACACCACTATCAACAATGGATAGATCAACAAGACAAAAAATAAGTAAAGAAACCAAAGCTCTAAATAAGGACCTAGAGCAATTGGGCTTAACAGACATCTATAGAACACTAAACCCCAAAAAAACGGAGTACACATTCTTCTCAAGCGCACACGGATCATTCTCCAGGATCGATCACATACTGGGGCACAAGACAAACATCAACAGATACACCAAGATTGAAATCATATCAACCATCTTTTCTGACCATGAAGGCATCAAACTAGAAAAAAACCATAAAAAGAAGGCAAGGAACTTTCCTACCTCATGGAGATTAAAAACCACACTACTGGAAGACCACTGGACTAATGAGGAGATCAAACAAGAAATTAAAAAATTCTTTGAATTGAACAAGGAGGACACCAATATCCTAAATGTATGGGATGCAGCAAAAGCAGTAATAAGAGGAAAATATATAGCAATAGAAGCTCACATCAAGAAACAAGAAAGAACTCAAAGAAACAACCTAATCTCGAAGCTCAAAGATCTAGAAAAAGAACAACAAAAAAACCCCAAAACCAGTAGAAGAAAAGAAATAATAAAAACAAAAGCAGAAATAAATGAAATTGAAACTAAAAAACAATCCAAAAGATCAATGAAACCAAGAGCTGGTTTTTGAAAAAATCAATAAAATAGACAAACCCCTAGCCAGGCTCACAAAGGAAAAAAGGGAGAAAGCACAAATAAACAGGATCAGAAATGAAAGAGGAGAAATCACAACGGACACAGCAGAAATCAAAAGAATAATCAGTAACTACTATGAACAGTTATATGGAAACAAGTTTAACAATCTAGAGGAGATGGACAAATTCCTACAACTCTACAAGCACCCAAAGCTAGATAAAGAAGAAATAGAACACCTAAACAGACCAATTACAATTAGCGAAATTGAAATGGTAATCAAAAACCTCCCCAAAAACAAAAGCCCAGGACCTGATGGATTTACAAATGAATTCTACCAAACATTCAGAGACGAATTAGTGCCTATCCTTCACAAACTCTTCCAAAAAATTGAGAAGGAAGGGAAAATACCAAACACGTTCTATGAAGCCAACATTACACTAATACCAAAACCGAACAAGGACAACACAAAAAAGGAAAACTATAGACCAATCTCCCTAATGAACACTGATGCAAAAATCCTCAATAAAATTTTAGCTATCAGAATCCAACAGTGTATCCATAAGATAATTCACCACGACCAAGTAGGATTCATTCCAGGGACACAGGGATGGTTTAACATCCGAAAATCAATCAACGTTATCCAACACATCAACAAAAAGAAATATAAAAACCACATGATAATATCAATAGATGCTGAAAATGCTTTCGACAAAGTGCAACACCCATTCATGATAAAAGCCCTTGAAATTCTTGGGATACAAGGAACATACCTCAACATCATAAAGGCCATCTATGACAAGCCAACAGCCAGTATCATTCTCAATGGTGAAAAGCTGAAAGCAATTCCATTAAGATCTGGAACAAGACAAGGATGTCCACTCTCACCACTGCTTTTCAATATAATACTGGAAGTCCTAACCAGAGCAATAAGACAAGAGAAAGACATCCAAAGAATCCAAATAGGAAAAGAAGAAGTCAAGCTATCACTATTTGCAGATGATATGATAATATACATAGAGAACCCCAAAAACTCCACAGAAAAACTAATTCAACTCATCAATCAGTTCAGTAAAGTGGCAGGATACAAAATCAACACGCAAAAGTCAGTAGCCTTCCTATACACAACAAATAAATCTGAAGAAGAAGAAGAATCAAAAAAACCATCCCTTTTTTATTGAAACAAAAAAAATCAAATATTTGGGAATAAATCTAACAAAAGAGGTAAAGGACCTATACAAAGAAAACTATAAAACACTGTTAAAAGAAATAGAAGAAGACACAAAGAAATGGAAAGACATCCCCTGCTCATGGATTGGAAGAATAAACATTATTAAAATGGCCATCCTTCCAAAAGCAATATACAGATTCAATGCTATTCCAATCAAAATTTCAATGTCATTCTTCAAAGAAATAGAACAATTATTGATGAAATTCATATGGAATCACAAAAAACCCCGAATAGCCAAAGCTCTCCTGAAAAAAAAAGAAGGGAATGGAGGCATCACATTCCCAGACTTCAAACTATACTACAAAGCCATAATCATCAAAACTGCATGGTATTGGAACAAGAACAGACATACAGACCAATGGAATCGAATAGAAAATCCAGAAATAAACCCACAGATTTATGGTCAACTAATCTTTGACAAAGGAGCAAAGACTATGCATTGGAGCAAAGAAAGTTTGTTCAATAAATGGTGCTGGGAAAACTGGGTCGCTACATGCAAAAGAATGAAGCTTGACCACTACCTCACACCATACACAAAAATCAACTCAAAATGGATTAAAGAACTAGACATAAGACCTGAAACCATAAAATATATAGAAGGAAATATAGGCGAAACACTACGTGATTTGCACATCAAAGACATCTTTACAGACACATCACCCAAAGCAGTGATAGTGAAGGCAAAGATAAACAGCTGGGACTACATCAAATTAAAGAGCTTCTGCACAGCAAAAGAGACAATAACAAAAACAAAGAGAAACCCCACCAACTGGGAGAACATTTTTGCACCCAACACTAATGATAAAGGACTGATCACAATAATCTGCAAAGAGCTGATGAGACTCAACAACAACAAAGAAAATTATCCAGTCAAAAAATGGGCAGAAGAGCTAAAAAGAAACTTCTCTGAAGAGGAAATGCAAATGGCCAACAGGCATATGAAAAAATGTTCAACATCACTTGTCATCAGGGAAATGCAAATCAAAACTACCATGAGATACCATCTTACACCAGTGAGAATGGCACATATTAAAAAAACTAGCAACAACAAATGTTGGCGAGGGTGTGGAGAAAAAGGAACTCTCCTGCACTGTTGGTGGGAGTGCAAACTGGTCCAACCACTGTGGAGAGCTGTGTGGAGATTTCTGGACCTACTAAACATAGAGCTTCCATAGGATCCAGCAATTCCACTCCTAGGTATTTACCCAAAGGACACAGAAACATCCATTCCAAAGAACACCTGCACCCCTATGTTTATAGCAGCACTGTTTACAATAGCTAAGCTTTGGAAACAACCCAAATGCCCAAAATAGATGACTGGATCAAGAAGATGTGGTACATATATACCATGGAATATTACTCAGCATTCAAAAAAGATAAACACATGCAATTTGCAGCAACATGGATGGCACTGGAGGGGCTCATGCTCAGCGAAATAAGCCAGAAAGAAAAAGAAAAATACGGATGGTCTCACTCATAGCAGGAATCTAGAAAACTTAAATAAGGGACCAGGAAAATGAATAACTATAAGAAAGTGAAAATCAAAATCAACAAAAAACTATGAACCAGAGACACTTTAGGGGGGCAGGGGCGGGAGGGGAGGATTGGGGTCAGAATGGGGGGGGCTGCAATTGTATGGGGAATATAAAAATAAAATTTATTATTTAAAAAAATAAAAAATAAAAAATAAAATCAACTTGCTAATTTAAAAAAAAAATAAAATAAAATGTCATATTTGCAACTATCATTAAAAAAAAAAAGAAAGAAAAGAAACGGAGGAAAGAAGCCTTCTATATTCAAAACATTGCCTACACAATTAATACATGCTGATATAGAGTGTCCAGCTGAAAAATGCCAATTTACGGTTTCAGGAAGAAAATGAAAATAAATTCTGGTTCAAAAATTAATTTTTAGGAAATAGGCAGCTACTGCCACCTGGGGGAGGCTCTGTCTGTTTCATCCACGAAAGCCGATGTGCTGGTCAACTCTCTGCCCGTGAAATCACAGACATCCCAGACATCTCCCAATTTCCTTCACATAGGAATACATACTTTACAGAACTTTTGAGATGTCCAGAAGATTAACCAGAAGAAGATTTCTACATCTTATACACCCAGACACTCTTGGAAAGCATGGGTTCCAAACTAAGAAGTGGAAAAAAATTAAATTTAAGCTTTTGAGAACAAAATAAAACCCCAGTTTTTTTAAGCAACATTTAGTTGTACTCTTTTTCTTATATATGCTATCATTAACTTATGAGGAAAATGCATATACTGATATACTCACACTAGTGATTACATTAACAGGGATAAGATCACAGATTTGGATTATGCAGAAATAGCCAACAGAGCTTTCTTAGAAAAGTTTTGAATTTATGAACTAAATGCTGTTATAAATTCAGTATCTATTTATTGTACATGTATCAAATATCTATTTATTGAAACTTTCCATGAAGCAATGAAGTAATGATAGGGTATTCATCAATTACAATGAGCAAAATTGTTAATGTTGCTTTTACAAGTCTAGATTCTGTTTAACATCTGCTCATCTTGCATTTATTTATCATCTGGATAAATTGCTCCCTTATTAGCAGTGTCCTAAAATAAACAACTTACTCCTGGAAAGAGAAGTTTCAGGAAGTAGCTATTAAAATTATAAGTGTGTCAGGTGACATAAAAAAGTCAGTGCTGATTAGACAGACAACTAATCATTTATCAAGAGGATCCTGGTAATAGATTAACTAAAGGAAATGCACACAGTGTCAGCCCCAGAGTGGTACAATAATACACCAGAAGGTTAAGGTTCATAGGAAAGAACAACTGTACCAGCTGGAGGGAAGCTTTTGTGAAGAAAGCACTTTCACGTTTGGAAAAGGTATGTGATATTTAGCAAACGGATTGGGATTCCATCATTAAACTTTTTAATCATACATCTGATTTGAAAATAATAAGAAATCTTATTGACTGAAGTGCAGCCGATACAGCTGAATGAGTGGCGTGAGCTAGGGTCCCCATGAGAGACTCCAGGAAGAAGTATCTTTGTATAGGGCTGTGAGGTTCCTTCAAGGTATTCATATTAGAATTAGACAGGGGAGAAGGGCACTAGAAAAAAAAGAAAGATCAGAGGTATATGAAACTGTGAAATAGTATTAATCATAATAAAAGTAACTTATTAACTAGCTTTATTTCTGAATCAACAGAGAAAGCACAACTGGCAACTGGCAGAAGTGTTGTCTTATCAATCTAATGAAATGGTTGATGGCCTTAAAATATTATGAGGGGCTTACACTATGCAGAAAATACTAAGGACAATTCACAGGCATCGCCAATGGGGCGACTTTCCCCAGGATTCCTTCCTCCTGGATGAGCTACGCAATGTGGTGGCTTCTTTATTAAAGAGCCAAGCTGTCCTGTGTCGGCCACGGAGGTGATTTATGGTGATTTAGCTATTTCATAACAGAAAACAAATAGTTCACCTTTTTTTTCAGAAAGTTGCCTGGTTATAAAAACATTTTTAGTCAACAGAAATAGAAATCTTCCTTAATACTATTCATGTCTCATAGGAGAGAAGCATTCAGGAAGTGGGGGGAGGTGACTTTTGGCAGATGCCACGTGTGTATTCAGGGAGTGAGGAGGTGGGGAGATGGGGACGTTACACATGCCAGAAGGGCCATTCTCTCTACTGTTCAATTCCTACTACTCCTTGAGTGAACGCATCTCAAACACTGCAGCCAGCTTTGTTCCTAACGTCAGGAACCTCAGAACAGGTTCTCCCATCAACTCACTCACCACACTGATGAGGTGACCTATTTCTCCTGCACCTGCTTAACATTATCTATTCAGGTGATTTGGGATTTTCCCCTTATATTCCTACCATGATTGCTTCTTCCTCTTCTCCTAATCCACACTTGAACTCTCTCTCCTCTGCAAACTATTGATAATATTCAGTCTCCCTCTGTCGCTGCCTATCTCCACTGTACAGGCTCACCCTTCCATGCTGTGGTCTCCACAGAGGAGGGACACGTGTAGTGCTCCAGGCCAGCTCAGAAGCCTTACCTGGGTAGGGGATGGAAGCCTAACGCCTGTGCCTGTCCACCCACAGCCATGACCCAGACCAACAAAGTGACCATCAACGTGGCCCTCTTTGGCATGACTCAGAGTGGAAAAAGTTCTGCTGGGAACATTCTGCTGGGAAGCACTGACTTCCACAGCAGCTTTGCTGCATGCTCTGTGACCAGAGATTGCAGCCTGAGCCGCAGTTGTCACCTCCACAACTTCATGCGTCGTGGGGGACAAGAGACAACCCTGCAGGTCCAGGTGTTGGACACTCCAGGCTATCCACACAGCAGGCTGAGTAAGCACCAGGTGAAACAGGAGGTCAAGGAGGCCCTGGCCCATCACTTCGGACAGGAGGGCCTCCACCTTGCACTGCTAGTCCAGAGGGCAGACGTGCCTCTGTGTGGACAGGAAGCGCTGGCCCCCATCCAGATGATCCAGGTAATATAAAGAGGCAATTACACTAACACCATTACTCCCTGATGGAGGACATTATCCTAGTAAGAGAGAACCATGAAGCGTTAATTCAAAAAGTACAGTGATATAGGAACAGTCAGTAAAAATAACTTAATTTTCCCACTAGGTCACTTTTACCATTTCCTTTGCAAGAACCAGACATTTTACAATTGGGTCATAGATATAAAATGAGATGCTGCAATTCAGAGCTTAACTATGTCTCAGACCCTTAAGAACTGGGCACCCTACTAAAAAAGCTCAAGAGTGGAGCCTGCATACCTGCATTTTCAGAAGCTTCTGTATCTTTCTTAACATAATGAAGCTTCAGAATCACTGGACTAAAGTATTGGCTTCCATTCAACATTGAGGGGCCAATCTCTTCTAGTTCTCCAATAAATGGGGGTCCGTTCACCAATGCAGTTATTAAACACTGGATTGAGTCCCTGCACGGAGTTTGATGACTGGTGAGTAACTGCCTGCCCTTGACAAGCAGTTAGTCTACAAGAGACAAGGAAATAAGAATAAGACGATGTATGTAATGTCAGTGTAGTGTGATAGACGGGTGGGGAGAAGGAGGCTTCAGAGACTCACATTACGCTAAATATTCAGGGGAAATTGATGATTCGTTTCGAGGAAAGAAATTAGCACTTTCAGATGCTTTTCTCATTCTGAAGGATTAAAAATGCTCCATTCCAGCTATGAGAAGACCACGGGGGATGCAGGGTGAACATGAGAAACAAGTACTTCTGCCCACTGGTCCATGGCCATGTTTCATTTAAGTTCAGTCAGTCTACAAGAGGCGCTGGGGGGAGGCCTGTATAGGCCACAGCTAGGGGTTGCAGGGAGGAATGCCTGCACACAGCACAGACTACACCCACAATTCCTGGAGACTGCTCATGGAGTTCTCCATCCTATTCAATCTCTGATTCTCTAGTCTGTGGCCACCCAAATTTAACTAGGCCTTGACTAGTGTTACTCAAGATCCTCATTAAACCACTGAGCACAGAGAATTCAATTGTACTAGGAGTTCCAGTTTAACGAAATGGAGAACAGAGAACAGATATTGTCCATTACAGAATAATCTGCATAAATATTACTCTTCTTTTGGTTCATCCTCTGATCATTGTGATTCAGGGTTTTTGATACTTAGTATACTTTGTTTTAAAGAAGAGTTTTTCTTTTTCCTGGTAAAGGCATAATGTTCCCAATGACAGACACAAGTTTTGTTTCTCAGTAACTGTGCATATTTTTAAAAATGAAAAAAAAAAAAAGGCCATATGTGTAATCACAAGAAACTAGCGGAAAAAATTAGGGTGACAAGAGTACAAAGAATAGTCCTCATCATCCAACTCCTGAAAAATCAAGGACATGTTGTACAAAAGCAAAGAAGAGAGGATGATGGCAATTAAGAAACAATGTGGAATCTAAGAGAACCCACAAACCTCCCCCAAACTACTAAAGCCTGCATTTCAAACAGTATTTCTGGTAGAAATCAAGGGGTGGGGGGGAACTGCATCCATTCCATCAATGTAATTTTTAAACCACTTTTAAAATTCATTTAAAGCTGCTATTAAATAAACTAGTAGCTCAAGCTATCAGAGGATGTAATTCAGTAAATGCATAAATATTTTCTCAAATACTAACCTGACTCTCTCCATATGGCTCCAAATTTTTGTCTTTGCTGGTTCTTGGCGAAGCCAAAAAGGATACTTTAAAAGACTTACATTTTTGGAAATAGATTTTTCCAGTTTAGGGTAGAGAACAATATGGTAATTCCTTTATTTTTTCTTATACAAGTGAATTCAATTCATACATGTCTCTAATCATGTTAAATGGTATCTGGCACACAGCCCTCTCCTCCCGTGGATGTCTTCCTTAAGTCAGTGCCCAATTCAGGGGTTGAAGGCACAGAGGAGATGGCTGGGGCAAAGCTCGGGTCCAGAGTACTTATATTTCAGAATGAATAACTTCTCTCTCCCAGGATAACTCTGTAGCCAAGCCCGAACAATCCTCAAAGGGGCGGGGGGACCCCTAGAGGAGCAGGGGGACCCCTGGGAGGCACTGCCGCCCTGTCCTGGGATCCCACCGTGGAAAGTGCCTGTGTATAGGCTGGCCATGTGCAACCTTCTTTCTGAAGGTGCCTGGGAGGCTGGTGGCAGACATCTGGATGCGCTCACAGACTGGGAGCAGCTGCAGAATGTCTGGATACTCGGCAGGCCCGGCAGCTGCTAGCAAGGAGCAAGGAGCTGTTGAGGTCCTCTGGTTTCAGGCACGCCCTGGGTTTCTCTTTTCCCCTGGCTCATACAAAATGGGAAAGGAACACTGCCTTCTCCCTTTCCCGTCCTCCTTCCCAGGGCGCTGATGACGGCCACAGAAGGAGCCTGCAAGGCTAACTCCTCTCCTGTACCTCCCTGTTGTCCCTTTAAATCTCTCTCAATTTGTGCTCTAATATTTTACACAGGGGTTAGAGCCAGCCAGCTGTGACCACTGAACATTTCCCCAAATGTTCCCTTTTTCTTTATTTATATTAGACCATCACTGATTTACAGCAAAATGAAGGCGATGTCAGTGAGTCATAGCCCTAAAATTGGGAAATAAAGGGAATGATTCATCAGAATGTTATCTGAATGTCACTTGAAAGCCTAAAAGGTCCGTAAGTAATGGGTCATAATAGATATGACCGTCACCTAAGGAAAGGGCTAGCATGAGCCCAGCTGCACTAGGAACTGCATGCAAGTGGCCTGGAGCCTGCGTGCTGCTGCATCACTATGGCACCAGGTATTACTCCTGGGCACACTCAGGCTTATAATCAACTCCTCAATTGTTGACGTTTTAAGTGGGAGTGTATACAAATGCAGGGTCTGAAAATACTAAGATACAAAGATAAAATAAAAATACAAAGATCCTGGACTTAGTAGTGAGATTGAATTTAATCGAAAAATAAATTCTAGGTATATGAGTGTAAATGTCACTAAGACTTTCCTGGCTTCAGTGCCTCGCGTGTAAAATGGGATCATTTTAAAGAGCTCTGAAGATTAGCGCTAACAAGTGCAAGGTGCTCAGTATTGGGCCTGATTTGTGGTAAGCGAAAATAGTAAATGAGCACAATTATCATTCTTGCTTTGATCGTAATCATCACCGCCCCGGCTGTGACGGGTACATGCTCCATGAACTACTAGAATAGCATGTAATGGGGGCTGAGAGCAGGGATCTGGAGAAGCTCCTCTGTGGCTACTTCCTTGCTGTATGGCCTTGCACATGATTTCCCTGAACTTCAATCTCTTCATTGGTGAACTGGGCAAGACAATAGTGGCTACTTCACTGGGTTACTTTTGAGATCAATATATCTTATTAACGTAACAGTACATTCACTCAGACCCTGGCACACAGGAAGTGCACAATAAACCTTAGCCATGTCGTTATCATCTGTTATCATCACTCTTCAATTAGGACATCTTACTTGCAGACTTCTTCCTAGGGTTATCCCAACAGGCTTCAGAAGAAAGTAAGAGTGAAATCAAACTTACACGGCTCTGATGTAGAACGATAACAACTTCCTTATTAACTTAGAACACTGGTAAGAAAGGTCACCGGCGTGGTAAGGTTAAACTGTGTAGCCCAGTTTAGCAGGAAGGACATGCCTGGCAGCCAGGGACCTCCAGCCCAGCCCCAGCCTGCCAACAAGCAGCTGTGAGGCTTTGGCCAAGACGTTTAACATCACAAGGCTGGATATCCTTCTCTGTAAGATCAGGCAATTTGGAAGGATGATCTCGGAGGCTGAATACTCTGAATCTAATCTAAAGCGGCATTATCATTTAGCTTTGGCTCTCTGGGAAGGAAAATGTGCTGCTTTAAGTGGGATGAGAGTAAGGGAATAGCATGAAATATAAAGAACGGTCCTTATTGTCCTTCTGTTCCATGGTCATTTTTTTCCTCAGTTGATGTAATAGTTGGCTTTTTTTAAAGTTTCCCCCTAAAAAGTCCAGATGCTATGATTTCATCAACCACAAACAAATGGGGCAGGGCTGGTGAGGTCCTGGGAAAATGAACATAATTCCTGGAAAACAAAGTTTATATCCCAACTAGTTGTCCCAAAAGGACTAGATGGACTCATACCCATTAACACTCTGCAACCAAAGAGTTCATGACTGACTGTAAAATCTCCATCTAGCTTAGTAGTATATTTAAATTATTAACACCAGATAACTTACATTAACTTATCTTGCTCTTGCATTTTTTCTGTGAGGTATCAATCAACTATGATTACTCTTTCTTGGGTCCACAGAGAACACATTTGGCCACTAACACCAAGTGACACTACTTTCAAATATTCAACCGTTTTCCAGCCAAAAATCAATCTAAAGATTATAAGCTAAACCAACCATTCTCTTGTATTTTTGGCAGTAATTCAAAAGTGCAATTTCTCTCACAGTCTAGGACATGAGCATCCTTTCACAAATAATTATCAACATATAAAAACTTCCCAGTGGCTGAACACATGGGCTCCTAAGTGGTGTTGAGCTTACAAATCTATTATCCTTAGGTGCTCTAGCTAATTTTCCCTGAATGACATTATGGCTTAAAGTATAGGAAATGTCTGGGGGAGACACAGAGGGAGCGTGTTAATGTTACACTACAATCCAATGGAGGAAATCAGTCACTGAAGACATACTGTGAATGTTATACCATTTAATGCAGTAAGTACTAAATAGCAAGATAAGAATTCTATGAGCTCAGATTTGACAGAAACTCAGGAAAAGAGTTAACTGAGCCAAACAGCTTATTTAGCATGAACTTCTATTATGGTGATGTTTTAAAAATATGTAATGACAAATATTTAATGACAATATCTAGGGGCTAGATTTGGGAGTAGCATTCAGTGGTAAGAGCAGTAACTATTTATGAACTGGCATTAAAATTAAACATTTCAGTGCTACGAAAATCAAAATAAACACATCAGTAATGTGCAGGCTGAGTATCAGGTCTGGGTCAAAACAGAAGACTGGAAAGACAAGAGTGATGAAGGATTAATACTTGCACTTGTATGAAGAGAACCCTAATACTCTACAATACCCAGTAATGCGCCAACGCTCTCCTAACTTGCAATGTCTTTTCCACCCAACAATTGACTTGTTAGTGACAATACTCAAGGCATCATCACATACCAGAAGCTTTTCCTAATTCTCCCCCTTTACCCCTAATTCCCACCTCACATCCCACCCCAGCCCAACTGCACTGGAAGTACAGAGGCTAAAAGCCCGTATCTAAAGCACAGGTGTCTTTTCTATCACAATACTTGCAATTGCAACAAATCGAAAGTCTTTTTTTCCTTTGTCCCTCATTCTCAGTTCTTCCCTAGAACAAAATAGACCCTCAATAAACATTTGTAGAGTGCTTTTAAAAATTCAAATTCTCAGGCACCATTCCTAGAGATACTTATATAAATGGCCCAGGAATCTTTCTACTCCTGGAACCTAGATGTATGTAGCACTTCATTACTTTTCAACCATTTGTATTAATTTGCTAGGACTGCCATAACAAACTACCACAACTGGGTGGTTCAGGAAAAAATTATTGTGTGGGTTCTGGAGGTTGAAAAGTTTTAAAAAGAAGTTAGCAGGGTTGTTTCCTTGAGGGGCAGTGAGCCAAGGGCCTGCTAAGGATTTATTTGCTGCTGGTTTGTGGATGGATGTTCACATGGCCTTCTCTCTGTATTCATTCTTCATGCAAATAGCCCCTTTTTAGGAGAGCAGACGACACAGCCAATCATACTGGATCAGAGCCCACCTTAATGACCCCATTTTAACTAATCAGACCTGCAGCAACCCTACTTCCAAATCAAGTCACATTCTGAGGTGTCGGAAGTTAGTACTGCAACGTAGGAATTTGCAAGGAGGAAGGAGGGAACACATTTCAGTCAAACACCACTGTCTGCTTATTTTGAAGCTCTGACTCCTGTCCCACAGGAGATGTGAGAGTATGCTGACTATATGGTATGCTCTGCTAATGTGCTACATCCCTATTAGCAAAAATCTGATTTTGACATTACATGTACTTAGACATATGCAAGAGCTATTTTTTTAAATTGAGGTTAATTAAGGTTTTGCTAACGTGTGTTTTTAAAGGCGCATAATAGGACAAAGTGCTCTTTGAAAAATTATTTTGTAAAGTCTAGAAACTTTGCTAGAATACTTTATTCCGTAAGGTATTTATCTTGAAACAGCAATTCAGATTTTCTTGAGCAGGGCATTTTGAGGAGAACTAGAAATTGACAAGTATTTCATGGTATGGGCAAATTTGGCACATATATGAGGAAAAATTTAGATCTAGTCCTTAAAAGACTTCCTCTGACTACAAAAAAAAAAATTGCAAATCCATGATAATGATTTACACAACAAAAGAGAAGCTCTACAGAAAAGTACAACTTTGTGTCCCAGAGATTAACTGAATATCAGGACGAAATACAAAAATAAATAAAACCCTAAGTCTTTTATTTGAGATGATAGTAAGAGGCTGGGTTCCAACTGAATCAACAGACACTGCGTTTACAACGTGCACTGAGCTTGGACTAGTAAAGACCTTGTCTTCAAAGAGCTCAGGGTCAAGTTATAGAGATGAACATGTAGAGGGGTCTCACAAAAGTGAGACTGGATTAGCAGTTAAAACTGGTAACCATGGTCTCAAGGTGTTTCCAATTTCAAATATTTTCTGTATTTTCATAGTAGATTTGCATATCCCGATTCTTTCTGCCTTTCCTCCCTCTCATTTTCTCCCCCAGTACTGTATTTTCATATTAGATTTGCATACCCCGATTCTCTCTGCCTTTCCTACCTCTCACTTTCTCCCCTTCTTTATTCCTTTTTCAATTTCTTCCTTTCATTATTTCTAGTCATTAATATTATAACTATATAAATAAAAACTATTTATCTGGGACAAAATGTTAGCTGTTCCTACTTCTTTCTTCTGATTACTCAAGGTCCTGGGTATTTCTTGCTCTGCTTATTCCTAAGCATTTTCTATTTTTCTTGCTATAATAAACTAGTAGCAGCTTTGGAGATATTTTGGTAATGGGAGTGTTTGGAATGGAGGAATGTTATTTTACTGTCACAATGTCATTACTTCATGTAACTTTGGAAGTATTCAAAAAAGTTAAATGGTGATTTCTAGATGCCTTTCATATTGCGTGAACAATTTGCCACATGCTGTTACTTCTGCTTTTTATCAGCTTACTTTCACTAATCAAACAAGAATTTATTACATAACCAACTTCCAAATATTACTAAACAAAGGCACACCAGCCTTCAATGTTTTTCCACAGCATGAGAGGAAGTCATCCGATAAATTGGGTTTGATTCTAGGCAAATCACAGTAATATTTTGTAGTTGTTCCAAATCACCGAATGTATTTTGACCTTAACTTTTCCATTACATGTCATCTGATTAATCAATAGATTGTAACCAGATTATATAATTACAAGTCCTCAGAAGATGTTTTTAGCAATGACTATAACCACATTCCTACAAGACAAGATATGGCAATTCTGTTGGCCCAAAGTTCCCTAACTTAACGGGTCTCAGTGCTTCTAACAGACTCAGACTGACAAATGGTGTAAATGTGACCATGGCATACACTGCATTGATTATACACAGTTTGGGGGCAATGAGTAAATAAATTACAGCAGCAGAGTAATAGAGAATTAGAGCTTTTTTTAAAAAGCCCTTGATTTGATTATATTATTTGACCAGCCTTCACTGCCCTTTGCCTACATCACCTTTTAGAAACATAATGACATGCACATCTGTTGACTGTCTATGTTGGACCATAAAAACTCCTTTGCTTATTTATGAGGAATATAGTCTAAGTTAAATAGCCATCTCACAACTTCTCTCTTTCAGGAACTTCTGGGACAGGCTTGGATGAATCACACTGCCATTCTTTTCACCCATGCTGAAAAAATAGAAGAGGCTGGGCTTGATGAAGACAAATACTTACACGAGGCCTCTGATACACTGTTAACCCTACTAAATTCCATTCAGCACAGATATGTTTTCCAGTATAAAAAAGGAAACTCACATAATGAACAAAGAAGAAAAATCTTAGGAAGACTCATGGAATTTATAAAAGAAAATAGGTACCAAGTTCTGACCTTTAAATAAAATTTAGAGAAGAGGAAACAAATCATTGGGTTTTGGAGTCAGAAGTTTCTGGCATGGATGTGGACAGTCAGAAATCCCCCACGCTGCCAGTCAGGATCTACACGGGAATAACCACTCTGGAAAATGCAGTTAAAAAGAATATAAAGGAGGGCCTCCCCGGTGGCACAGCGGTTGAGCACTGGGCTGCGAAGCTGCGGGCAGCATCTGCAGCACCGGTTCGATTCCCGGCCGCCAGGGAGGGTCCCACCTGGCACGCAGACCTCTCCTGCCGCACCTGCTGCTCCCCTCAGCAGAGTGTTTCATCAGTCTACCTGTTCTGCTCCCCGCTCTGGCTCTGGTGTATTCTCTCACCCTCCTGCGCTTCTGACTATACCCAGTGCTTGTATAAATAAATAAATCTTAAAAAAAAAATAACATAAATGAATCAAATTTTCTTATGAAAATTCTATGACACAACCTTTACAGTCCAAGGTGTATATTTAAGAGAAATGTGTACATTTATGCACTGAAAGACAACTATGCACAAGAATGTTCATAGCAGCTAAAAGCTGTAAACGATCAAGCAGACTAGATGTCCACCAGCAGCAGACGAGATAAGCTAACTGTGCTATGTTCACAGTGGAATATCACACAGTGACAAGAATGAGCAAACTACAATGGCAGGCAGCTGGATTCGTGCAGAGCCTAAACATGATGCTAGAGAAAACATTCAGACATAAATACATACGCTCTGATGCCACTTGTATAAGGTTCAAAAACAACTGAAACAAGTCATCTAATTCCTGATACTGGAAGTGCTAAAGTCGGGGAGTGACCTTAGTGGGAGGGGCCATGAGTGAGGGGATGCCCGCAGCTCTTAGGCCTGGCAGTGTTGTTCCTACCTGGAATCTGATTTCATGGGCCATGCTCACTTCCTGAAGAGTCAACAACACTTGTGATTGTGAACTACCTAGTATATGCTATCCTTATCTGAAAGTTTAAAATTAATATCATATTTAAAAAGCTAACTCCACTGCACACTTGATACCAGGCCAGGAGAGTTAGTGAACCTCATCAGAGTCTGTTCCTCCGTTGGAACCTAATTTGTGGTTACTGTAATGATCAAACAACTTGGCATGAGGTCATGCTCAGTCGATATTAACTTTCTTTTCCACTTTCTCATAACCTGTGCTTCCGATTAGGGGTTCAGAAGTTAAAAACTCAGAGCTAAGCCTTGCAGGAGAAATAGGTGTAAAAAGTGCAAGAATATGAATAAAGGCTCCCTCTACCTTGAAAGGTCAGTCACTTTGGTTCAGCAAACTCCAGTTAGCAGTGAGGCTCAAAGGAAAATTAGTCTACTCATTTGTAACAGGAAAGTCTACCACGAAGTCAAATCAGATCACTTTCATATTTAACACAAATACATGAGCTTTATAATTTACAAAGTTTTTCACTAAGATTGTTAGTCCCCAGTTTACAAACAGGTTGTTTTTATAAAGTTAATTTGTACATGGCTTTTTCCTGTGTGTGTGCACTACTTCGTATGTTCTATTAGAAACGGGATTAGAGCTGGTAGTTATTCCCCCAGCCTAGTCCTCAAGAGTCGACTTATGCGCAATGTGACCTGAACTCTGGCACAAAGATACCAGAAAGCCAATAACCAAAACTTACAAATTTTCGGTGGGAAAGCATAGTACAAATTTCAACTTGATACATCTCCCAATCATTGCAAGCCACGGACCCACCCAACCTCCTACGGCTGAGGGTCCAGGATGGTGCAGTGAGATGCTCCAAAGGCTGTACTGGGGGCCTCGCGGAGGAACTGATACTTTCCAATGGACTGGTGGCCCTGTTTCAGAGGAGATCTGAGGCTGGGAAGCTAAAACTACAGTGAATGGTGGAAAGCAGAATGGAAAAGTGGATTTCAAGTCTTTCCTATGCCCATTCATGGGATGTTGGCTTACTAGCCTAGTCAAAACAAGAACCAGTGAGCACAGAGATGTGCACAGCATTGGGTTCCAGAAGCCTGAGGCAGGCTGAGTGGTAATGACTGAGAGGAAAGTCATTACCAGATGCAAAGAGGACGACTTCTTTGCTGCTCTCCCCTGAATTATTTCTTTTTAGATATACATATGTATTTTTTACAAAAATCCCTAAATGTGATCATGTTACATCTTTGACTTTTGCTGCTGGGTTCACCGTGACATCTTGCTCCTCCTGCCACTCCACTTCTCACAAACCGGCCCGCTACAGACGACTTTTGCCAATATCAAGTGTGGCATGCAGCACTCACATTCTCTGCAGGCCCCGGTAACCCCACACACGGCACACACATGACACACACACACACACACACACACACACACAGGATTTTGTCTTTTTAAAGAACATACTCATGTTATGTTCTCTATAGTATCTTTTTCTCCTCCTGCTTAATACCACCTCATATAGAAATTCCTCTAAATTGGAACTCCAGGGCCTCCCCGGTGGCGCAGCGGTTGAGCGCTGGGTTGCGAAGCTGCCCGCAGCCTCTGCAGCGCCGGTTCGATCCCCGGCTGCTCCCCTGCCACCGGAGGAGGGTCCCACATGGCGCGCAGACCTCTCCTGCCGCCCGCTGCTCCCCTCAGCAGTGTGCTTCGGTCCTTCTGCCTGCTCTGCTCCCCGCTCTGGCTCTGGTGAATTCTCTCACCCTCCCGCGCTTCTGACTGTACCCAGTGCTTGCATAAATAAATAAATAAATAATAAATAAATAAAATAAAATAAATCTTAAAAAAAAAAATAAATTGGAACTCCAAATTTGACTTAAATTCACCCTTTTTAAAAGGTGCATAACACCTCTTGGTGTATAGGTAACATTCTTTATTGATGCACATTCTCGTCTTTTGTCACCCTAAGTCATGTACAATTCTTCTTGCCCATGTATTTTTTTATATGAATGGACTTTCCTTTTGACCTACATTCTCAAGAGTGGGGTTTCTGGCATAAAGACCCTGTAATTTTAATGTATCTTACTCAATTTCTTTCCAGAAATGTTGTAACAAACTTGATTCTCATAAAAAATATTATGACTTTGTCCTTTTGGCCATTTTTCCATTATATTACTTTTACATTCTTTACTTGACCAAACTTCAGTTAGGCTCTGGAGACTTCTACATCCATGTACTTCCCTGTGCCAGTTTTTGCAACAACCCCACTAAAGTCCCTTCAACTAGAACTCTACACTCTCGATGGCTTACCAGGCTCCCCATGCACTGCATTCTGCCAAGTGGTGTCTAGATATTCTGGCCTCTCGCAGCGAAGACAGCAATCTGCAGTTAGGGGACACTAGCCCAACCTCATCCCTCCCCTGCCCCCCCAGCAAACCCTGTTGTTTGTCACAGTACTCTTCCCCCCACTGACCACCACCCTGTTCCCCCGACAATAAATCCTCACTTGTCCACGTTATATTCTAAATTGAGGTCAATCTCTCCCGGATGATAAAGCCCCACTGCAGTGGTACCTATAGGTGCTGAGGCACTCCTGAATGACATCTGTTTACCATCCTTGACAGGATCATGGGGTGGGTACCTGTGTCTTCAACACTCCCAGGTTGGCAAACTGAAAGAGTTCTATGCACATTATAATATTAGCCTTCTCTCCGTCCTTCAAGTTGCAAATTATATTTTTTCAGTTTAATGACTTAGCCTTTAAATTTGTTTATGGTCACTTTTGCCAAACGAATATTGTTAATTTTCCTATAATCATGCATTTCTAAGTACACAATCTAAGGTTTTTAGTTTCATTTCATTTTTATATTACTGCCATTCTTAATAAATTCATCCTTTCATTAATGAACAAAGGTAAAGAGTAAGGTGGGTAGGTAGGTAAATAGGTCTTTTTTTTGTTCTATGTCTAGATCTAATCTAGATTCTTAATTCTTTTCTATTATCTATTTTTATATTACTGTCAATACCAGAATAATTAAAATGATTTTTTACCCTTTGTTGTCACGAGAGGACAAGTTTCTCCAGATTTTTTTTCTCAAAATATACTCTGGCAATAGAGGGCAACGGCGGGGAACAGAGTGTGGAGGAGTATGGATGTCTTAGTGTTGAGCCTGGTGTGATAACATACATCTGAAGAGGTATGACCTAACCTCTAAATCCAGTACAGTGTTGTATACCAAAGTTATTGCAATAAAAAGGAGCACATTTTTAAAAAGTCAAAATATTCTCTGCCTCCTCCCAGGCATTTGTTCACATCTATTTCCAAATCTTATTTTTCTAATTAAAAAAAAATTCCTTCATAGTGTTTTTTGACAAATGACATTCTGTGCTATTAAAACCTCCCATGCACAAATACAGGATGTTTCTCCACCTTATTTTATTATTTATTTTATATTACATGTTTCTTACATTTTTTCTTAGTTTTGCTGATCTCATAAAGTTGCCATTCAGTTTTTCTCCATGATAATGTCCAAGTTCTACTCTAACGCATACCCATCGAAGATTACTTGCCAGTCCAGAATTCAGAATCAAGTACATGCCTCTCTATTATAGAATAATGACAATTAGTTCTCTGATCAAGAACTTTCTATGCCCAATGTATCCTCTCAACTATTCAAATAGACCCTAGAACACTATCATTCCTCTCCTGCCTGCTCCTCCTTCCCCTGTCCACCTCAGGGAACAGAGATCTTAAAGATGTCTTTCTTTCCCCCATATTACCAGATCCTCGTCAAAGAGCTAATTATTTCAGGACTTCCCCTTCTTGACTGCCCTTCTATTTCAGAAATCCTGTTACCATTTACACTGCACCTCCCCCATCTTTTGGGTTAGTGTGTTTTCTTAATGTACTCCAAATTCTACCATACTATCCAAGAGGTATTGAATTCCAGACATGCTCCACAATGCACAGCATTCCCGACTCATGGGAATAGTCAGTGTTAATGGATGTAGGGAGGTAACTGGGTTCGTAATAGGGCAGCTGAATCAGATGAATGGTAAGGCACTAAGCAAACACGTTGCTGCTGTGTTCCACATGAAGTTGGGCTCAGCTTTTTCTGTGAGTGAAACTGTGGTTAACTCACCATCACAAGGAATACTTTAAGCCTGTCTTCACAAAAACAACAGACTATGACAATTAGAATGAGTCATACAGCCCACACTCGACCCCTGACTGGGAACCAAGAGGACGGAGAAAGGAACCACCTGGATGGCATTCCAGAAGCAAGAGGCCTAACCACCAGGAAGAGCTGGGCATCTGGAAATATGGGCGAGGTGGTGTTTTTTTTTTTAAAGATTTATTTATTTATGAATACAAGAGCTGGGGTACAGGCCAGAGGTAAGGGGGAGGGGTGAGAGGATTCACCAGAGACAGAGTGGGGAACAGAACAAGTAAACGGACCTAAAACACTGCTGAGGGGAGCAGTGGGCAAGACAGGAGAGGTCTGCTGCGCCATGTGGGTTGCTCCCTGGCTGGCCGGGGATCAAACTCGTGCTGCAGAGGCTGAGGATTGCTTCATAGTGCGGTGCTTAACCCCTTGAGCCACAGGGAGGTCCATGGGCAAGTTTTTAACCAATAGACTTCTGGCAAGTCTATATTCCTTTGCCCTTTGCCCAACCTCTAGCCAAGAAAACTTAAGTCCTCTGTTCTTCCCCACACTTTCAAAAACCAATATAAGCCTCTTCTCTTTCATGGGCAGAAGATTTGAGTTTTAACTCCTTTTTGCCAGCCGATTCACAAACAAACCTGTTGTCCTTTCAAAATGCTGGTATCATAAAGTTGGCTTTATGTACATCAGGCAGTGGGCCCCTTGGCTTGGAATCAAACACAAATGTGTGTCCCTTGAGTAAACTTCCCATTACTGGAGATAATCTCAACTTGCAGCAAAAGAACAATGTGATCAGAGTTATATCGAGGTAAATTAACGTGTCCAGAAATTTCGCCTCTGGTTATTTTTGCTGCCACCTTGTCTATTAGCCTATAATTTGCAATTTCTCCTCATTTCCCTCCAGATGCACAATCTATAGGTAATTCTCATCTGGAATCTAAACATTTCCACTAAACTTAGTTAAGTTTTAACATTTTAGTTGGAGTTGGAGTCTCACAGTACATTACCTGTTGGGACATTAGTGATTTACCCCAATACTTAATTGCTCTGACCCTTACTTTGTTATTCTTCTGGTGATATCACCTCAATTAACAATATCATGTTTTAATTACGCTAATCTTTACTCTGCCTTTTTTTACATAAAGAACTTGCTTAGAATTTCATTTCTGTTGATTTTCAGAAATATCACAATTCTTTTACATAAGGCTCAAGTTATTAGGTGACACTGCTATTTTCCAGATTCTCAAACTACTTTAAAAAATCTCCTAGGGCCTCCCCTGGTGGCGCAGTGGTTGAGCACTGGGCTGCGAAGCTGCCTGCAGTCTCTGTAGTGCCGGTTCGATTCTCGGCTGCCAGCGAGGGTCCCACATGGCGCACAGACCTCTCCTGTCGTGCCTGCTGCTCCCCTCAGCAGCGAACTTCGTCAGTCTGCCTGTTCTGTTCCCTGCTCTGTCTCTGGTGAATCCTCTCACTCTCCTGCGTTTCTGACTGTACCCAGTGCTTGTATAAATAAATAAATAAATCTTTAAAAAAAACAAAAAACAAAAAAAAAAAAATAAAAATCTCCTTCCATAGGCATCTGAAGCTTTTGTTTTCAATACACATGCTTTTTTAAGAGAAAAGGTTCTCCTTTAATATGAAAACTGAAATTCATGCAAAAAAACTATTTCTACCAAAGTCACTCTCTTTTTCTAAACCTACTCAAAGTGAATTTTAGTTTGCCTTTTCCATTAATATTTTTCAAAGAGAAATCAAGTTGTGGTGTTGATTTTGGATGAGTCCTGCAATATTCTTTCCAAATACCCCAGATGTGAAAAGTTGAGTAGGCTTTAAATTAATAAGTATCAGCCAAACATGTAATCATAGGGCTAGAGTTAAGTAGATGCATATACTGATAATACTTCTCTACTGGGAGGTATAATATTTTAATGAGGCAATTTTCAAAAATTGTACATTTATACAGCTTTTTCAGACCAGTCTTAATATGAAGACTCATCACTTGAATTGTAGAAGTGAACAGACATCAACAGTTGCTATTTTGAAGAATTCCCTAAGCAGTATGCAGCAAGAGAAAAGGCAAGAAGAGTAGTTAGCACTTTCATTGAAAAGGATTATTTCTTTTTTCTTGCAATTATGAGACAAGGGCTTGTTTCTGCGGGCTGTTGCTAAGGACACTAGTCTGCCAGATAGAAAATGATATTGCTATAAACAAAAAGTAACACATATTTTACTCAAAATCTCTGACAATTGGGAATAATATATGCTAGGGGTTGGGAGGAAGGAAAGGAAGGGAAAAAACAAACAAGGGAATAGATAAGTGTGAAAAAATAAAATATACAATAATTAATTCACATTCTGAAATTCCAGTTGGCTCACTTTCAAACCAACAAATATTTCATTTTTTTGGGCTCTTTCTCCAATTTTTTTTTCATTTATACGCCAATGAATTTTCACTGCCAAGACTTATCCAAAGAAAAACCATAACTATATAAAGTGCAATAGGTGAGAATATCTAAGTGAATGACTCTTTTTTATTCCAACAAATTGGTATCTGAAGAAGGTCTGGTTTTAAACAGAGACATATTAGCTATCAGCAACTATCCCACTTTTCATCAGTATTGCAAATACTGATGATTATCATCTAAGTGGCAGTAGAAACTGGGTAAACCTACAAGATGTTCCTAGCTTCAATCCTTATCTATCAGTCTACCTACCCATCACCTACCTATAGATTTGGAACTTAGAGACTTCCATATAGGTTATCTTGGGGATAGATAGTCTAGAACAGCTATAGTTGCCAGCAGCAGCAGCTGGCTTTTGCCTCCAAATTCCTCCCTCCTCTGAACTCTTCCACACCAAAAAAAAAAACCAGTTGATTAAATTCTCTTTGTAACCACTTCAGAGGGATGTTTCATGACCTCAGCTCTCCTTTTGAAAACCGCTTAAGTACTCCACTAAAGGAGCCACCTTAATGTCCTGACAAGACTAGTCAGGTTTACTTTTTTTTTTACTTTTCACTATGCTTCCTTACAGTTTAACTTATCTTTAAAATAAAAGAATCCATATGACTACTTAACTAACATGCAAGAAAGGATTGGGATCGAGAAGAACACAAAGATTAGTAAGAGTTGGAAGAAGATTGGGATTTATTTATTTATTTTTTTGATAACATGACTACATCTCTATGGAGTTTTAAAAAAAAAAAAACTGGTGGGCCTCCCCGGTGGCGCAGCGGTTGAGCTCTGGGTTGCGAAGCTGCCCGCAGCCTCTGCAGCGCCAGTTCGATCCCCAGCCTCTGGACAAGGGTCCCACATGGCGTGCAGACCTCTCCTGCCGCCCGCTGCTCCCCTCAGCAGTGCATTTCATCGGTCTGCCTGTTCTGTTCCCCTCTCTGGCTCTAGTGAATACTCTCACCCTCCCGAGCTTCTGACTGTACCCTAGTGCTCGTATAAATAAATAAATAAATCTTTAAAAAAAATAAAAAAAAACAAACCCTGGTGGGCCTCCCCTGGTGGCACAGGCAGTTGAGCACAGTACTGTGAAGCTGCCTGCAGCCTCTGCAGCTTGGGTTCAATCCCAGCCAGCAGGCCTGGGAGATACCCACATGGCACGGCAGACCTCTCCCGTCTCAGCCGCTGCTCCCCTCAGCGTGTATTTCGTCAGTCTGCCCGTTCTGTTCCCTGCTCTGTCTCTGGTGAATCCTCTCACCCTCCCACACATCTGGCCTGTACCCCGGTTCTTATATGCATGGATAAATCTTTAAAAAAAAAAAACAAAACAAAACTGGTAAAACGTGAGAGCACTTTGTAAGCTATAAAGTAAATCGCCTGAAGATAATTCTACACTCAAATGCATAATAGGTATCATGAACACTCCCTAATTTCTGAAAGAGAAGGGTGTAGTTATTCCCTAAGTAAAATTCTAAAGGGCAAAAAACTTTCTTCACAACAGCAACGTGCAATATTATCATCAGGGTGACATTAATTTGCCTACCTGGTGGTCACTTTGTAGCCTGGTTGTGAAGTTTAGTCCCACACAGTTAGACAGCGTTCAGAAGCAGGACTTACGTCACCATTTAAGTAGCTAAAGTTCATGGCTTTGGATATTTTTATATTTTTAAAGGTACAACACAAAAATTTGTAGAAAAATCGAGGAGATATACCCACGCCCATGTCCTTTCAATGCCCCTGTGAGAAGCAACAGGTACCCATCAAGAACCTGAAAGGATTGCTTCTGTTTACGCTACACTAACGTTAGTTAGATATACTGTTCTCTTAGTCTATGAGAATTGCAAAACTATTTGAAACTTTATCAATAACACGAAATCAGAGAACAGACATCAATTAATAGGGCTAGCTTGGCACTTAAAAATCTAAAAATGGCATTTCAGAGGGAATGCAGAGAGGAGAGAGAAAGTTTCAATAAGGAACATCTGTAGGGGGTTAAAGATACATCTGGTATCTTTTGGGGAACACCCATGGCCACTACTTTCAGGAAATAGTCCTTAACATACTGTTCTTTTCATATCTACCAAGTAATCTTGTCATTACTTTGTAATCAGAATTCAACAAGAATTCAACTTCTCAGGAAACATGATACCAGGAAAGGGAACAGAAGAGAAACACTAGTTTCCAGGAAGAAAGACCCCTTTTTGTAAACTTATATCAACAGGATATACATCTGTTATATTCCAGGCACGGTTTTAAGTACCATGTGGGTACTGACTCATACAATCTTCACAATTCTGCAAGGTAGGTACTATTAGTACAGCCCTCCTCACAAGGAAGGTATAGAAAAGGTAAACAGCTGCCTAAGATCACACCTGCATTTAGAACCAAGGATCAAAAGCAGGTAATCTGGCTTCAAAACCAAGACTTCGTACGAAGTACTATGAATTTAGCATCTTTGAGAGTCATGTACAAACACAGGTTTGGGCATCCTGGTCTCCAATTAGCTTCACTAATGTTGCTCCGTGAGGCAGGCTCCTGTTACCTACCAGCTCCCCAATCCACACCCTCTACATGGTAGACATGCTTCTAGCTATATTTCCATGAGTTACTCTGAATATTTTATATACAGTCTATTGTACCTTTATGTATTTTTTAAAAAGCAAAACAAATTACCTGTTTGGTGAGCACTTAATGTTCTTCTACCCACAGAACACTTAGTTGTCTTGGTAGAAGTAAGGTAAGGAAAAATGTTCCAGTTTTATATTAAAATCAACACGTCTTAAAAAGGACTCATCCTCAACAGAATACACAGGGAACATCTTTACAAAAGAAAAGCCAGTCCGGCCAACGTCACTTTAAGAGAGTAGACCAACCCTGCAATGGGAGGGGAACTTTTTCCCTCTGGCTTAGTCGACAGCACATAAACAGAGGTCTAGAAATACATCTTGTCCTTCTGACACCCTTACAGAGCTATGACCAGCCAGAGGGTTCCATCCAATTCACTAATAAAAGTCATTTTCTTTGTTAATTCTGACTGCTTGTTCATTCCAACACAAATAGAACAATTAAATTTTCTGTAAAACAAAAACTAAGTGGGGCAACACTGATAGCTCATTGAGTAATGATTTCTATAGAGCCTGGAAATTTGCTCCTTATTAACTCCCCAACTTCTTCCTCTTCAGCACTCTTTAACATAGACTTTCATGTACTGAAGATTTGGGGCAATACAGAGGGAAGCATGGTGTTTTGGTAACAGTAACAAGGTATAATTTTGAGAAGGGGTAAAGGAAATTTTGTAATGTACTCCTTTGTGGTAAAAATTCATAAAGTTCAGTCATTAATCAATTACTGGCAATGCTACATCATGGGCTTTAGCAAAAGAACAAACTAGCATTTCTGGTTCTATATATGATATAATCATTAATTTTGGTTTCACTATCAAAACTTCAGGTAATTTATTCTACACCAGTATATTTCACTTTTTAATTGAGAATATTTCAACTAAATAGATTAAACATCCTTTAAATTACTTTACTTTCATAAAGAAATTTAATATAATTGGGAAAAATTATATAACATAGAATCACAAAAGACTGCCATAGTCTTTACTCCCCAAATAACATTAATTTGAGTTCATAATAACTACTAAAATTTAGCTAACTGTTTACCTGTCAACAGAGATTAATGATGCTCTGTTGATATTCATATTTTCACAAAGAAGACTACACTTCATAATAGTACCAAGCCCTGGCCTACTAGAATTCCATGAATTTAAATGTACTTTTACTGTACATCTTAAATTTGGCATGCAGAACTGTTCAAAAAACATTTTTTCTTTCCTTTTCTTATTTTGCTTTTCCTTATTAGATACCATAAACAGCTACAGTGCTAAAATATTCTATGTTTGGGTTTTCTTTTGAACATAGCTATACTCCTACCTCCAAGGATGCATTTCTCTTTTGGAAGCTCAAATCATCAGTCATCATGTGTAGGCTGGTGAACTTGAAGCTCATAATTCCTAAATTATTTTTCACTGTTCCTACAATATCTGTAAGATGAGTGAAAATAGGTATTTTACATCTTAATATACATGTCTGTTAAGTTTATGGCTATAATTACTTTAAAATTGACAATATTAGGGTACATGGAAAAGCAAAATATCTTGATCTTAAATGCTCTTCTAAAGATAATAAACTATAATATTTTTTAGGTACCCAAAGAATCTGTAAATCAGCTATAGTGAAAAATACAAACTGCTATTTTCACTGTCAATTCACTGGAAATGTCACTGGCAACACCAGGCAGTGCATTTATGCCATTGTCATAATTCATTACTAATTACTTTGCTAAATGGAAAGAAAAAGTTCAACGCACAGTTGGAAACTTAAGTGCTGTGGAAAGGTCACCCTACATATAAATGCCTGGATGACTCTGGCAACAAGAGCAATAAAGTTCACATGCCATGTCTTCTAGTTTCTAGGATGTCTGGCTCTCTAGACTCAATACCTGGTCATTTTCAATGCTATTAAAACATGACTAATTAATAAACCTGATCAAATTCTAACTTGTCATTGTTGAAGAGGATAGGGCATTTATAATACAGATACACACTGTACTAAAAATCCAAAGGCTTGACATTTCATGCATCATATGCCTACAAATGAGACACTAAATGCTTACCTACTTCAAGCTATCTAAATGTAAAAAGAAAAAATACAATCTGTTAATCTACACCCATGCTAAGAAATAAATCATCTTAAAAAAGGCAATTTCCTCCCAAATGAGAAAGGTGAAAATGTAGTGTTTCTCCAATCAGTTGAAAACAACAAATACCAGGTTTGAAAGGTTAGTCAAGTCTAGAAGAGAAATAACACAAAATGAGCCAGTTATATCTTAGGTTAACAATTGACCAGCATATTTCTTTTTATTATTATTTCAGTAGCTGAAGTATTTTACTTTATTTTATTCCACTGTTGTTCATAGTCTGAGCCCTGCACACTCCCTTCCCTTTCACCTCGAAGGGCGCTCCCTTGTATGTAGCCACACAGTCATCATTAGTGTGAAGATCAGGCTGGATCTGCTCCCAGATCTTCTTCTTAGGATTCAGCTCCTTGTCAGGCTCTCCTGTAGGGGGAAAAATTACATAGCTAACATATTAAATAAAATGTCCACAGAGATTTCCAGTGAATTATCTTAGCAGTACTTTCTGATCTGTGAACTGGTCAGAATTTTAGCACTTACTTTTTATGATGCCAGTTTATATTCTTGATTGGTGAAACAAAATAGTGTGTCACTTCCTAGCAAATGTTAAAGATACTATTTTTTAAAATTTTTTAATTTTTTTTTAAAGATTTATTTATTTATTAATACAAGAGCTGGTGTACAGGCCAGATGTGTGGGAGGGTGAGAAGATTCACCAGAGATATAGTGGGGAACAGAACAGGCAGACTGACGAAATACACTGCTGAGGGGAGCAACAGGCAAGACAGGAGAGGTCTGCCATGCCATGTGGGACCCTCGCCAGTGGGCTGGGATCGAACCAGCGCTGGAGAGGCTGCGGACAGCTTCACAGCATGGCGCTCAACCGCCTGTGCCACCAGGGGAGGCACTAAAGATACTATTTTCTACTCTCATAATAAATATTCTTGCAGGAAATATAGTACAATGAATTTATTCTCCCAGTCATTAAAGCAAAAATATATGTGGTAGTACATAAAGAAAAATTGTGGGGCCTCCCCGGTGGCGCAGCGGTTGAGCGCTGGGTTGCGAAGCTGCGCGCGGCCTCTGCGGCGCCGGTTCGATCCCCGGCTGCTCCCCGGCCACCGGAGGAGGGTCCCACATGGCGCGCAGACCTCTCCTGCCGCCCGCTGCTCCCCTCCGCAGTGTACTTCGGTCCTTCTGCCTGCTCTGCTCCCCGCTCTGGCTCTGGTGAATTCTCTCGCCCTCCCGCGCTTCTGACTGTACCCAGTGCATGTATAAACAAAACAAAACAAAGAAACCAGCAAACAAATAAATAAAGCATGCCTCTATAAAAAAAAAAAAAAAAAAAAAAAAAGAAAAATTGTGAAGGGCAGCTTATGCTTCCTTATAGGTTTCAATATACAAAATAACTGACTAAATTGCTGCAGAACTGCTTAAAAGTTACCTGTCAATACTAGAGAAGAGCTCAAATGCTGGGGCTTACCAGTTAAACAGGGTAACTTTTTAGATTTCATCTGGTGCCCAGCCCATTTGGTGAGATGGAAAGAGACAGAGAACAACAGTGAGGAGACAAGAATTCACACAACCCTAACTCCAACTTTAAACATAAAGAGACTGGGGCCAGAGAAGATAAGATGCACAGTTAAAAGTGGAGCCAAGGTTTGACAGCAGCGTCCATGTTTGGCTAGACCCTGTCTACTGACAAACTATATACGACAAAGAAGCAAATCACCCTCTTATGTGTAGATGATAACCTACCCCTCCTTACAATAAAATGCACACTGTAAAATTCACTACCAATACAAGAACAAGAAAGTTATAGAAAATATCTGGTCTAGACTTAAAGGCAGCCAATATATCAAGCAATTTTTCTACTTAGTAATAAGGAAGTAGAGAATAAAGCTTAACAAAACATCACTTAGTAGCTGATGATGTTCAGTAACAAGTGGGGTAAAAAATTGCTTCAGAAAATAATTTTCCAATAGGTAATAAAGAGAATAAAATTATACAAAAGTATAATTCAGTAACGATAAGAAGACTGTATTTCTAAGTGGCCCCCAATTGTCTCTTAGAATTACTTGCAAAAAAAGCCTTTAAATATTACTGGGACTAATCGTATTCCATATTCTATAACATCTTATTACTTAAACTGTTTATTTTCTACTCATACATATATAGGAATAAAAAAGATAAGTAAATTTGTTGCCCATGGTAGTTTTCTTCTTTATTAATTCTTCAAAACTGCCACAAGACTGGCAAGAACAGAAAAAATTGTCCTGTTACAAAGGCCTTCAAAGATGATGGAAGAGTTCACGAAGCACTGTATGTACTACAGAAGACTACACGAGACTAAATCTGAATGACTGCTAAGTATAAAATATGAGAAATTTCCTCCATTCTGAGTATCTGAAGAGACAAGAAACTAATAAACAGAATAGAAATCTGTAAAACTTTGATTTTTCATCTAAACTATTTCTCAGTAGAAAAGTACAAACCCACTCTGCTGGACACAGACCTTGCAGGGAGTGAGCACTCCAGAATTCGGAAAAGCCAACAGCAGAGACACTGTTCAGGAAGCATTGAGTAATCAATCCTCTGGGAAAAATGGCTGAATGATAATGCGCTAGTTCACGGAGCAGAGCACAGCAGATTTGTGTAAAAGCTTCACAGTGAGAACACAGATTGTGTGGGCAACTTGTTGCTGAATGCAAACCTAAATGAGTCCCTAGAAAAAAAAGCCACAGAACTGAGCTTCTTAGGTCCAGGAAGATACTGCCATGTATGGGAAACCACGTCCAGAATCACACGGAAGACTTACAGCGTGCTCACCCCTGCAGTCACTGCACTAAAGCGCACCTGTATTTATTCTTCCCAGTACATGAAATAAATGTGATTAACTCAACTCAGTTTTACAGATGAGGACATTGGGCTCAAAATTTGAAGCTAAGAAACTAAAATACCAGACAGTTGGCTAAGCGTTTCAAAAGTTAAAGCTCCCAAATCCCACAAGTGAGAGATACCTACAGGAAAACCTCTGCTTCTGGATGAAAAGGCTGAGGCTGAGCAAGGCTCCCAGGCCACCAGCACTCATGGGAGTCAAGAGAAGATTTTTAAATTACACACAATGAACTAGAACTAGTGACTATCAAGAGGAACCTCCAAAGCTCAACTCCAAAGCCATTTTTTAATACCACAGACTCAATACCCAAATACTCTGAATATAGTTCCAAGACTTCAACAGCGATTCAGATGAAACTGTTCAAAATTTTACTCAACAGTGTACTAATTGTAGGGTAAAAAGCTAGTTTTAACTGAGAGTTTACGTTACCTCTGTGAAAAACATAGCTAATAGTTTAAAGAGTTTCTTTTTAAATGAATTATATTTTCCAAAGACGCCTTTCATCATTCCTGTGTGGTATGAGCTTCTTCTATGAATTATTTTCTGAATTCTCTTTCTCTCTCCCCTCCTCTGTTTTTGGCATGGCAACCCAAAGAAGTCAACTGATGATATCAATAAAAAGTTCCTAAAGCTAAAACCTGCAAAGTCCCTGAAATCACTAGACAAACACCAATAATCACCACTGGGAAATGGTTATACATATTGAAAGAGACTAATCATTCAGAGATTATTTTAGGACAGTTCATTCTGAACCACACAGGTAATAAGAAATAGATCAGAGGAGTTTGCACAGATATGACAAGCTCTGACCACCTTCCCAGCATTTAAAACCTAGATAACAATAAATACAAATTCCAGAATCCTTGGCATTTGTATGTGTGGAATAAGAACCAGAAATGTCATCTTCAGTAGGCCTTTCTCAATAAACATTCATTGATCATCAGCTTTTGTTTGATATCTGCCATGGCCATAAAAAGCCTAGCACTAACTTAATTATTTTACATTTGATTAACTGAGTTTTTGAATAACTGTAACTATTGCCATTTACAGTACAAAAACAAAAGTAAAACTTTGCCAAAGGGGAGGCAGTTAATTTTACAAAGCCAACCAATAAAAATAAAATGTGGGGGATCTTGGCAACAATGAAGACTGATATTCATGTCTGTTCTCCAAATATTATATGCTTGTGGATTTGTTTTTTTAATTATTATTACCAAGTTTCCTTCCACTTATTCATTAACCAATTTACTGAATTTTTACTCTATTACAGTCATTTTTCTAGATGATAGGAATACAACAGTGAATAACAACAAAATCTTGGGTTTCATGGTGCTTACATTTCCATGTGGGCGGACAATAAGCTATGCAGTGGACATAGATGCTAAGTGTTTGGAGAAGAAAAAAGCAAAGGAGGTGGCATGCAGCTAGCTGGAGGAAGAGCCAGTGAGTAGCTCAACCAGAATGATGGAGGAAGAGTCAAGCATGCATAAGGTTAATGAGATAATGGAGGCTGTTGTGAGGACTTGGGTTTATATTCTTGGTCAAAAGAAACACCAAGTTTTGAGCAGAGAAGTAATGTAATCAGACCCACATTGCTCTGCCTGCTATAACAGAACATACAGACAAAACAAGGGCCAGGAAAAGAAGGAAGATCAGCAAAAGGCTTCTGTATTTTTGACAAGAGTTGTTGGCAATAGGACCAAAGTAGTAGTGGTGGTGGAGATACTGAAAATGATTCCAGATAAGTTCAGAAGGCACCACTACTAGGATTTTCTGAAGGGGAAGATATATGAGGAAACAAAATAAGTTAAACAACTAGAAGAATGGAGCTGCTGTCCAAACATATGGGGAAAAAAAACACAAAAAAAGGGAATTCTAGGGCCTCCCAGGTGGTGCAGTGGGTTGAGCATAACGCTGTGAAGCTGTCCACAGCCTCTGCAACACAGGTTCGATTCCCGGCTGGCCAGGAAGCAACCCACATGGCGTGGCAGGCCTCTCCTGTCTCGCCCACTGCTCCCTTCAGCAGCGCGTTCAGTCAGTCTGCCTGTTCTGCTCCCTGCTCTGTCTCTGGTGAATTCTCTCACTCTCCCGTGCCTCTGGCCTATGCCCCAGCTCTCATATAAAATAAATCTTTTTTCAAAAAAAGGGAATTTTAGGGTACAGAGTGGGATGTATATTCTTCTTCCACAGGATGTATTAATGATAAAGTCTAGTGGACACCTGGATAAATGATGGAGAAAATAACCAAGGAAATGAACATGGAAAGAAAAAGAGAAAGTCAAGGACACTCCAAAGTTAAGAGATCAGGGAGGTACGGAAGAGTCAGCTTAGTAGAAAAGAAGAGCAGCCACTGATGCAAGGGAGAGCACCAGAAAAGTGTGGGTGCAGAAACTAAATAGTGAAAAGGACTGAAAACCAGTCATGCATTAGCTACATGGAGCACCTGACAATCTTGACCACAGCATTTCTGGTGACTAAAATGGGTTTCAGAGACGATAGTCAAATAGGGCCAAGTTTTCATTTACTTTACAGAAAGAACAGATCCAAAAGTTAAACACTCTTACATCTCATTATGCTTTGTGATTAACCATTAACCTGTATTTATTAATAAGACTCAGTATCAACAAAAATAGGAATGCTGGAAGTTAAACAAGAAGCTTAAAAAGTCTGAATACAAATTCTCATTCTTTATTAGACCGAAAAACAGTATATTCTCCTATCTACATTATTATTTTCAAGTTGTTTTTGCTTTAGGGAGCAGTGACCATACCTAAATGCTAAAATTTATAGCTTCACACATTTAAGATTTTAAAAAGCATTGGGTGGGGAGGAGTTTTAGCCATTGTTATAGAAATATTTGTGGCATCTTCTTAAACTATGTGGAACTTTTTGGTTTTGTAGTTGGAGAAAATGGTTGTTAGGTGTAAAAGTCTTTTTAAGGCGTAACAGCAACTCTAAGGGCTGAGCCCCAATTTCAATTTCTGTACGACACTTAATATATAGCACACGAAATGAAAATCTCAAGACAATAAGCACATCCAGTGAACATCAAAATGTACCAGCAGATACCTTAAGGATTACAATATAAAACAGATGTGGAAAAATAAAGCACTGATAAAACATGGTTCTCTCTGGGAAAAGAAAAAAAAACAAACAGTAAGACTAATGGTCTGTTGTGTTGTATTAGCTGTTATTTCCTTTCAGATTTACTGCTACAGAAGCAGTAACTGATGTGGAAGAACAAGCGAGATGAGTACTAACAGACTGCATGTCCCAAAATATATTAATTATTTGATGCTGTTCCACTGGGTTAGGCAAATTTTAAGTGCTGAGAGTAATTCAAACTCATGGGAAACTTTAAAGTAAAGCTTCCCTTCTTTCATTTACAAATATTTTTGTACCTTATCCCCATACTTATGTACTAATGCACAAAACAGTCAAGTGCCCAAGGACAGATGAGTAGACTAAGATGTGCTGTATACACACACACACATAGGAATACTAGCCAGCTATTTACAAAAGAAAAGGTGAACTTTAGCCCTTTGTGACAACATGGATAGAACAGGAGGGGAAAATGCTAAGGGAAACAAGTCAGAAGCAAGAGATAGTTTCACACATATGTGAAAACACTGGGAAACAAAACAAAGGTTCACATAGAACAAACCAGTAACAAACCCTAGAAATCTGACTGTAGAACTGAGGTCAAGAGAAGGGAAGGGGGAAAGAGGAGGCATGAGCAGAATATGGAGGGGGTGCAATCCACCATGGTAGAGGACTCTGGGTGCCTTGTTGGTAGGTGTAATGTGATCTGAAGAACTGAGATCCTATACCTCTAAATCATCTACAGTGTTGCAAGCCAATGTTACTCCACTGGGCAACTAAAAAGACTTTCTTTCATTTTATTAAACAGTAACATCCAGATAACAACAGATTCAAGAGCTGAAATATTTATTTACATATTAATTCTACGAGATAAGAAAATGAAGCTGTCACAGAAAGGAAAGAATTGTATTCCTTCAATAATGAAAGTCCATATAAAATTGTAGCAAAGAACAATCAAACAAAACAGCTCAGAGTAGAGATTCAGCAAAAGACACACATTGTTTCCTCTTTTTCCTAAATTCTAGATAATCTTTACTAAGCAAGTAACTGAATTTTGGTGGGTCTCAGCTTCCAAATTTGCAAACTATTGAATCAAAAGTAGATGATTTCTTTTAGTAACAAAGAATTGACTCAAATTTATTGAAAAAAAAAATGCACTAAAACATTTTAAATAAAAAAGAAGGCAAATATTAATAGGGCAGTAAACCAAACTTTTTTTTTTTTTTCTTCAATGTGTGCTGAAACTTAAAAGTTTACTTTGACTGTCAGTCTATTCCAATCCAGTGAGTAAGACTTCTTCATAAAACTTCATGTTTGCTAGGTACA
Organism: Talpa occidentalis; assembly: GCF_014898055.3. Lineage (NCBI taxonomy): Eukaryota > Metazoa > Chordata > Mammalia > Eulipotyphla > Talpidae > Talpa > Talpa occidentalis. Next base: position 98,406,805 of record NW_023601322.1, read on the forward strand.
GGTTGGCCCAAAACATGAGGTTTGGGCAGTGTTTGGTGGTTTGGTTGGAGTGGCAAACATATGGCCCCAGAACCTACCGACTTCATGCTGCTTTGGAGAAAGGAGTTGGTTGATTCAAGTTTGGGAATTTTCCCAAAACTAGCCTGATTTTCAATCTACCAAGGTTCAAGATAAATACATGGCTTCAAAGATACAATTATGTTCTTTAGGTTCATCCATTTTTAATTAGAAATGGAGAGCTGCTTTTCAAGGAAATTAACCCACACTTTCATACATATTTTCTATTATTACTCAAAAGTTAAAACATTATTGATTTAACACAGGATCAAGAAACAGGCCTTAAATAATTACAGCAGCTTTTATATTCCACTAAAATTGTTTCGGGGGCCTCCCTGGTGGTGCAAGGGGTTAAGACACAACCTATGAAGCTATCAGCAGCCACTGCGGCACCAGTTCGATCCCCAAATGAGAGGAGACCCACATGGCACAGCAGACCTCTCCTGACTCGCCCGCTGTTCCCCTTAGCAGTGTATTTCAGTCAATCTGCCTATTCTGTTTCCCGCTCTGTCTCTGGTGAATCCTCTCATTCCCCACACCTCTGGCCTGTACCCCAGTTCTTGTATGCATAAATAAATCTTTAAAAAAAAATGCAGTTGTTTCTACAAATATGCCTCCAAATCAATTCTGACTTTTAAAACTAATTCTACTTGTTACCCTAATTAATTTGTTTTTCCCATTACTCTAGTCATATGAATATCCTTTAAGTAAACAGAGTCTTCTAATTTCTGTTACTCTTTTGAGGTCCTCGCTATATATGAAATATTTATTCTACATATGCCAAGCATCCATTCTCATCCGTCTCAAAGACCTACTTGAAGAAAATTTCACACGCATTATGATGCTTCATCTGTCTGGCCAGCATTTTAGCAGAGAAAACAAGCAATGCACAATGAAATTTCCATTTATAGTATTAAAATAAATGGCTTTGAACTCAGAGATTTTCTCTGTATCTTTAAATCAAGTGAAAGCACATACAAGTATAAGATGGACTTTGAGAATGAACCACATCTGATCTTTGAATTTTTTCATCTCTGTTACCTTCTGAGTATTAACTGGTTCTGACAGTGATTCTGCAGCACATTCTGTCAGTATCTCACCTTCCACTTTGCAAGTATAAACATTTGTATTTTACCCAGGGCAAAAGATGGGGTTGATCTGACACTTCACTATTACGAGCATTGCTTTGATGACAATAATTCCAACGCTACCTTAAATAATGACTAATGAATACTTACCAGGGAAAGCATCAAAAGTAATTCTGTCTCCAGGGACAGCCCCATGAGGAGGGGCCAAGATTTCCACTTTCTCTGGGGAACTAGCACACATCACCATTGCTTGAGAAAGCACTCCCCTCATTTTCGCAGGTTTCAAGTTACAAAGTAAAACCACCATCCGATTTTGCATCTGTATGAAATATAAGTTGGTAATTAAAGATGTACCAGAACTCAGGAACTAGAATACATTAAGGTACAACAAATATGCTAAATATCAAATGTCCTGTTTTTGTGGCCGTATCTTCACAAGTTCAAAATCTTGTTATTCCTATGAAGTCTTATGTAAAAATGAAAAAAAAAAAGCTCAACAAATGGACAGTGCATTATTGTGGAGAGAGCAGAGGCAAGGCCTTTCAATTAAATTGTTACTGAACAAATGAATAAGTGACTTAGAATCTAATTTGGTTTGAACTTCAGCAGCCATCAACTAGCAATAAGACCGTGCAGCTATTGTCCCTGTTTCCTCACAAAATGAGCGGCATGATACTGGACTTCAAAAGGTGTCACAAGGATTAAATCCTAACAGATATGAAAAGTATTGAGCTAAGTCCTAGTATTAAAATAACTGCACAATCATTTTTCTTTCCACAATTGGTCATTTTCAATAGTATGTAAGATTCAATTTCTTAATCAAAGATATTGGCCATTTATTCAAGCATTACACATACTGCAATTAATATTTAGAGCTTCTCCTACAATTTGTTATAGAACAGACATTTCTTTGATCCTCAAAAGTTAAAGTGTCTTAAATTTTCCTCAACTAGCAAAAATGAGGCACAAAGTTATCTAAACTCTTCTAATGGAAGAAATTTAACTTAAAATAACAGATGAGAACTACCACTGCCAGAAAAAAGTAAATGCATTCTAGATAGTTTTATAAATATTATGTGCAAAAATACCCCAAAATTCTAAGATTAAAAAAATTCCGAAAGTCCCCTTTTAAGTTCTTCATGAATAAGACTGTGTCAAACAAGTAACCTTAAAATGTCACATATATGAGCATTTAAAAAAAGGTACAGAGCCTCCCCGGTGGCACAGTGAGTTGAGCGCAGCACTGTGAAGCCTTTGGGCGCTGGTTCGACTCCTGGCCTGCCGGGGAAATTCCCACACAGTGCAGCAGACCTCTCCTGTCGCGCCCGCTGCTCCCCTCGGCAGTGAATTTCCATCATCTGCCTGTTCTGTTCCCCACCTGTCTCTGGTGTATCCTTTCACTCTCCCGAGCCTCTGGCCTGTACCCCAGCTCTTGTACAAAAATAAATAAATCTTTCTGGCTTATTTCGCTGAGCATGATCCCTGCCAGTGCCATCCATGTTGCTCCAAATTGCATGTGTTTATCTTTTTTGAATGCTGAGTAATATTCCATGGTGTATATGTACCACATCTTCTTGATCCAGTCATCTATTTTTGGGCATTTGGGTGGTACAAAGAATATATATAAGAAAAACTATAGGATTGGAGAGATGTAATCTTTTAAAGATCCAATAACTCTGTGGACCTTTACCTTAGAAAAATACATAAACCTTCAAAAGCTGGCAAGCAACTTGAGGAACTAATAGAATGCTTTATAAAATGTTTACTAGTACTGCCTTGATTGGTTAGACACAGATGTGTATATAGATATTTTTGTTTGAAATAGCTGTGAATTACAGTTTTTGGAAGAGCAGAAATAGTATAAAATTATAAGGAGGGAAACGACAAAGCCCCAATAATGAGTTTTTTCAATTTGACCTGGCTCAAGATCAGTTCTTTCCTCCAAGGCGCCTTATGAGAGCCTAAACAGATGAATTATAAAAAGCAAAAAAAAAAAAAAAAAAAAAAGCCGCATGTATGTGTCAGGTCTGTTTTTCATAGAAAAAAACTTCTTCACTTACCTCTTTACTCCATCTCTCGCCCCTTAAAAGAGCAACCCCAATGATCACATTAATGTGAGGTAGACCCGCTACTCCTCAGCTCAAAAAACCCTCCAAGGACTTTCATCTCACCCTGAATCAAAGCCAGCGGGCATTTCACATGATCTCTGTCACTTGGAACCCTTATCTCTGACTTCTTTTGCCTGAATTCCCCCTTGCACATTTTGCTACAAACACACCAGCCACTGTGTTGGTCTTCACTGAAGACCCCAAGATGACATGTGACATGGGCTGCTGAAATGCTCTACTGCCATGTTGACATCTGACTGGTTTTCTGTCTTTCTTCTATCTTTACTTAAAGGTCCCTTTCTTTATAAAGTGTTCCCTGGCCGCTTTATATGAAATGATACAGTGGTAGCTTCAATATTCCTTAGGTTCTTTGCCTACTTCATTTTTCTCTTGAATTATCACCATTTAAAACACTAGATATTATAATTTCCTGACTTGCCCATAGAAATATGTCACAAAGATACTTAAAAAAAAAAAAAAACAACAAAAACTTATGTATCTGTCTGTATTGAGTCATTACTATATTCCCTTTTCTAAAATAGGTCCTGCTATATTTCAGGTGTCAATAATTATTTGCATCTAGAAATATGAATGAATGTAGGACTTTGTCCAAGTTCACAAAGCTAATAAGCACCAGAGGTGACAATGAACAAGCAGCAATTTCAGCTGTACAGGTTACCTGTTCAAGAGGAACATGATTCACCAGACCACTGACGACTGTTCTTGGGGCTGTTTCTCCAACATCCACTTCTTCTACATACAAAGAATCTGCATCAGGGTGCTTTTTGGCAGTGATGATACAACCAATGCGAAGATCCAGACGAGAAACATCTACTGGCTTAGTGTCAGCACTTCCTGCTACTGACTGCTGTTTTTTCTCCTTTTTCTCTCCTAAAAAATATTGAATGAACACATCAGAAGTTAAAACAAAAATACACTATGAAAAACTCCTTAGCATCAGTACTGATAAGATTAAAATAATGTGTTATTTAATCTACCTTCACTTAAATAATAACAAAGAGTTATTCAATAATTTGAAAAATTTAATGCCTTCAAAGCCTAACATTAACTAAATGGCCCTTTGCAGAACAAGTGTATCAGTCCCTAAAACAGCTGTAGACTGTGACTCTTAGTGTGAGAAACCTGATACTAAAAAACAATACCAAAATTGGTAGCTAACCAATGAAATGAATTAAGTGAACATTAGTTTCACTGGTGAAATGTTTCTCTCACCAGTTAAGCACACTGGTAAGTAAATGATGAATTCTCTATTTCTTAGATTTCCCTGAAGATTGATGAAATTGTAGGTTTATCTATAGCAACTGTATGAGAACATTTTATTGGAATTGTATTTTAACAATCAATCCTAATTTTATTTATAAACTAACAGTGTAACTCATTCTTACATAATATTATTTAATGAGCCAAAATGCAACCTATAATGAGAGTTCATAGTCCCCAAGTTTATATTAGTTTCTCCAGCAGAAGAGAGTATGAAACCAAATAAATCTGTAATGATCTTTCAACCAAAAGAGGTAAGAGAAACTACTATGGTTTGGAAGCCATTCCTTCTCAACTATGCCTATGTTTAATCTTTGAACAAATATTTACTGAGATTTAAGGCACTGGAAAGTATAAGGTGAGTGGTCCATGCATCATGGCACACAAAAATCTCCTTTAAGGAAAACTGACATCTACATGATGAATATGTGGTAAACATCACACACAAAGAAATACAGAAACAAAGGAGGCTAATTCAGGCTGCAGTGGGAAAGGAAGTTATGTAAAGGTTATTCACAATTTATAGTTCTAAAAAAGGAGGCAGAATTATCATCTAAAATACTTGACAATTTTAATCTCATTAGCTAATTTGTAAAAATACCACTTTTCAAGTAACAAGTTAACAAAGACTTTTTAATGGTAAAAATGCCAAATGATATATATATGTATATAAAATTGCTAGAAAAAAATACAGCAAAAAATCTTAAGAGCAGATATCTTTAAGTCATAAACTATAGATTTTTTTTTATAAACTACATATAACAGTATACTATATCTATATCCATATGTTTTTAACATTTTTTTAAGAATGTATTTTTACTTATTTATACATACAAGAACTGGGGTATAAATCAGAGGTATGGGGGGAGGGGGGTGAGAGGATTCAACAGAGACAGAGTAGGGAGCAGCAACAGGCAAATCTCCTGAAATAAACTGCTGAGGGGAGCAGTGGGTGAGACAAGAGAGGTCTACTGTGCCATATGTGGGATTGCTCCCTGGCTGGGGACCAAACTCAGGCCACAGCAGTAATAGCATGATAGTGCTGAGACTTAACCCCTATGCCACCAAGGAGGCCCTGTTTTTAACTTGAATCCATTTCCCAGACATTTGAACTACTTTGCCAGGCATGTGGAGTATCTAATCACCACACTTCAGAGGTCACTACAAATACTAAAATCTATACCAAGAACTTTGTTAGTCTTCACAAAGGATTTTAGGAATGTCTGACTGAAAATAAGTGATGCTTATAGGCATGTATGAAGACTTATGGGCACCACAGACCTTGTAGGAAAAGAATTTTGCTATGACAATGTAGCAGAAAAACACTCTGGAATGATCCTGTTTATCAGCAATACCCAAAATCCCAACAACTCAATGTCAGTGACAAGGAGTTGTTTACATTTAAATGAAAAATAATTAAAAATTCCGTTCTATAGAACACCAGACAAATATCAAATGCTCAATTGCCACATGTGGCTCTTGGCTGCTGTTGGGTGATAGAGAGGAACAGCATTTCCATCATCACACAGAGCTCCAATTGACAGGAGTTCTAAACCTAGAGATCCATGTGGTCCTGTGTGCCCCTCCCCACCCAAAGGAAGATTTTTGTCTCATTTGACTCAGGCTAACTGACCCTTTGGTGGGAATAACAGCAGACTTTGTCTAGGGAACTGAGCATAGATCTCACCAAACTTATAAGAACAAGTTATATGATTGTTTTGAGGACATTTCTCAATAAATTTTACAAAGTGGAAGAAATGCACTGAGTTGCTTTCATTGTAACCATACCACCAAGTGGTGAAGTGATACAGATGAGGCTGTACAGCCCTGTCTAACTTAAATGAACAGAAGTGACTCATGTTTACCAAAAGGAGTTGACAAGTTCTAGATGCAGAACTGGCTTAGGTGAGCTCACAAACCCTCAGCTATTTTATAGTTTAAAAAAAAAAAGGTAAATGAGTGTAAGTACTATGAGAGGTATGTATAAGGAATTATATACGCATTATTTTAGACATATCTGGATCAATGAAGTGTAACAGGAGTAAAGGAGTATGTAATAAAAAGGAGTCAGATTTATGCTTAGAAAAAAGAGCATGAACAGCAAGCTAAATATAAACTACCAAAGATAATGCTTTTGGAGAGAGATCAGAAGAACTCAAACTAAGGTAGCACCAAATAAAAAAAGAAGCTGAGGTGGAGTCTACGTATACTTTGTTAATGGGATTTATAGGACCTAAGATTTCCAAAATCATTCATAATTTTAAACTAGTTCCTAAAGGTCTGAACTTGAGATGTGAACACATTCCCCTCAATAATTTACTATTTCCTAAACTAATATTTCCTCAATGAAAAAACAACAAAATCACAATCTGGCGCGGTCAAAATGTTGATATTGTCTCAAAAAAGAGTCAAATAAGATTTAACATAAAAAATACCTTTCTTTTCAGTTTTCTCTTTCACCTTCTTTTCTTCTCCTCTTCCTCCTCCTTTTATCTGTTCTTTGGTACCAGCAGATATGGTTGTTACTGGAACAGACTGCATTACATTTGTAGAAGCCATAGAACTAGCTTGCATTGGAGTATCAGATGGGAATGGTATTTGTTTCACTGAAACAAAAATGAAACAGATAATGACATTCATATTAAATCAGCAATAAAGATGAAAACTATGAAATTGTGAATCACAAAAAGGAACACTGTTTCAAAATAGAAACTCACTATATATGATTATTAAGCCTCTACTGTAAGAGATTGTACAAAGGCTACCAAAAAATTAAGGATATATTAATCATAATAAAAGAATAAATGAATTATTCTCATTTAGCTACGAATGACTGAAGTGAATTACAAATAATAGCAATTACAAAAAAATTACAAATAGCAATAATACCTGATATTTATTATGGACTTACTATGTTCCAGGTATTTTATAAAATGCTTTCAATGAACTACATTGTACAATTCAAAAGTACCCTGAGCAGGAAGTTCTAACCATATTCCCATGTACAGATGATTGGCCTGAGTTCTACAAAGTGAAGACACTGGCTCACCATACAGAGAGTGGGTGGGGAGTAAGAACCTATACTCAAATATTCTGTTCACAGAAACTCGATCTCACACTGTATAAGATGGCATGTTTTCCACTGAGACTTTCTCTTATATTAAACGATCACCTCAGAAAGTTAATTTCTTTATCAGAATTAATGAAGAGAGAGCATTACTTGCCCATGATTTTATTTCAAGAAACAAGAAAATAAAATTCCATCAGCAACGTCAGCAACATTCTCACAGCTCAACCAACATGGAGATATAATAATCTAGGGAGGGATTTTGATGTGGTTTAGATTCTGGCCAATGTTCAGATGAGTTTTCTGAGATATTTTTAAATCTCTGGAGTTTAACCGCTTCTTTCAAGAACATCAAGCTGTATCCCTATTTTATGTTTCTTCATTAGAAAAATTCAATACTTTACTTCAAACCACTGGTTTATTTTACCATCTCATAGATCAAAGTTGAAAAGTTTAATGTTTGTTGGGCAATTTTCTAGAAATGGAAGAAATAAAAAGCAGTTTTAAGTGCTACAATATTAACTGCTGGTTTAATTCTTTATCTATGTTCCAAATCACCTAGTATTGGAATTATCAACTAGTCTCAAATTTCCCACTGACAAATATTCTCTTTAGTTGATAGTTTTCAACATAACTATTGATTTTTTTTGAAGATTTATTTATTTATTTATACAAGAACCGGGGTACAGTCAGAAGTGCGGGAGGGTGAGAGAATTTACCAGAGCCAGAGAAAGGAGCAGAACTGGCAGAAGGACCGAAGAACACTGCTGAGGTGAGCAGTGGGCGGCAGGAGAGGTCTGCGCGCCTTGTGGGACCCTTGTGGGCAGGGGCAGCTGGGGATCGAACCGGCACTGCAGACGTTGCGGGCAGCCTCGCAGCCCAGCACTCAACTGCTGCGCCACCAGGGGAGGCCCGTAACTACTGATTTTTCCATACTTCATTTTATCTATATAAGGGTAGAGTTTATACGCTAGCATTTAAAAAAATTCAATGGCAGAATAATTCACTGGCCAAAAATGAAGTAGAAAGACACTCTTTCACTAGATTTGGGGCCCCTTAACTGATAGTGGAAGGATTTTTAATATAGTTAATAACATTTCATTGTAATATTTTGAAATTGTAATAGAACTATTATTGTTATATCATAATAATACAATTTTATCTGAAACTCTTTAAAATAACAAATTTTTAATTTTCTTTACAACACAATAGTTGAAATGATAATGATTTGCTGACTTGAATATGATTTTGGATAAATTAGGGTAAAATGCTTGATGCATATGAAGTTCTGGGTGCACAGTAAAACCTAATGTTAAAAAATGACTATGCCTTAGTGTCCGTAACTGTTCAATATGGAACTGTGATGATCAAGTTGAAGTAGAATAGACAGATGAAAAGCACAAGTTTTTAAAACACAGGTTTGCCATTTTCTGTGTGCCCTCAGGCAGTATCATTTCTCAGTGTCCACTTTCTTTTCTACAAAGAAGATGAATGCAGGGGAAAGGCTGCTGTGAGGAAAAGATCAGAAATCAAGCATAATACCTAATAATAAATGGTATAATTATTATAATTCAAAGCAAATGATCATTTCTATATTTAATCACCTCCATTTTGAATTTCTGCCTGAATTAGCTCTTGTTTTAATTCTTCAATTTCTTTCTTCAATTTGGCATTTTCAACTCGAAGTTTCTTCTCTTCTCTCAAAGTTGCCTGCAAGACTATTATCAAGAAAATCCAGTTTACCAATAGGGAAAAAAAATCAATTTTATGAATGGAAAGAATTCTGGGGAAAACAGTAAGAAAAATCCTTTATCACTTTTAAGAAAAATAATCTTAAAATGATATAAAACACTACGAAAAGTAATAACTACAACAGTATTTTTAAATTATTTAAAAAATGAATTGATAAAGAGAACATTTTTTGAAGAGTAAAGGTAGGATTCTGTAAGCTACTCAACCTTATGTAGCAGAGAAAAGCATTTGTTTCTGTTAGGAACGGCAAAAGACTCAATATTAACATAGGCTATTGAGAAATTAAATATATTTAAATGAATTAAACCAAAATCTTTCACTTTCATTTCCACACACAGGAAATTAAAAATCATCTCAAATTCTGAAGCAGAAATTCAAATCTGATATTTTTGTATATATGACAGAAATTTCTTGGTAAAACCTAAAAGAAATATTGTAAAAATATAAAAATCATTTCAGAAAATACCTCCATAAAAAGTATTATGAAAGTATACATTCTTTTATATAAGACTGAGGAGATCCCATTTGATTTCACCCAATTTTCTTTATCTCTAACTCCATTCCAACTTATCTTAAAATCAATCTTCCTTTAAAGTCTTGAAATAATATACTGCTTTCTCTGCATACCATACATTCACTATATGCCAATTCTAATTTATCTTAACCCTAGAATATTATTTAACTCAAAATTAAAATATTAAAGAATCTAAAAATTACCATTAAATGATTGAGTAATAATTTATGTGGTAAACAACCTTTTTGTGTTGGCAATGTATGAATTCATTTTACCTTTCTCCTTAGAAAATTTTTAATTTGCTTACTTGCTTTCTCCTTAAGAAGAGCAACTTGCTGTTTAAGAAATTCAATAATTTGATCTGCCTCTGCACCCTTCTGCTCCAGTCTCTTCAGAACAGCATCACTGGTTGCCATTTTTGCAAAGAAACGGCAGAAAATCCTAAATGAAAAAATAAAAGTGATAAATTATATCATACAAGGAAAAAAGTTATTGTACAGGAGACTGAAAAAGCAGACTTAAAGGACATTTTCAACTGTAACGGAATAGCACTCTTCCTATATAGAGGAGTAAACCAAAAATGCAAATGTAGTAAAAAGACTAATCCTTGAATCTGTCAGGAAATCAATTTGTTTTCTCAAAGCAATAAATGACCTTTGTGACTATATTTAAGTGTCAAGGTTTTAAAGAAAATTTCAAAATAGTGACAAGGAAGGAAGGGCCATCACATATGCCCAAGAAAAGAGAACTGCTGCATCTCTTCTTCGTTATTTTTTTTTTTTAAGATTTATTTATTTATCCAAGAGCTGGAGCACAAGCCAGAGCCATGGGAGGGTGAGAGGATTCACCAGAGACAGAGCAGGGAACAGAACAGGCAGACGGACCAAAGACACTGCTGAGGGGAGCAGCAGGCAAGACAGGGAAGGCCTGCCACACCATGTGGGAATCTCCCTGGCCAGCCAGGAATCAAACTGGTGCTGCCAGCGGACAGTTTCACAGCGCTGCGCAACCGCGCCACCAGGGAGGCCCTTCTTTGTTACTTTGTTGTAGGGAATGTTTCTACTCTGTAATGATTTAAAATTTTAAGAAGGAACATGGAAAATAGCAAAGACAATAAAGAAAAAGATCAATTAGGAAAACATCATGTCAATCATATGGCTACTCTGAAATGATAGTATATATGTTGTGCCTTTTATGAAAAAAAAAAAAAAAAGGAATTTTAATTTTATAATAACTCCCAGAAACTGGAAAACACCCGGCCAACATACAGAAAATACACATAAACAAACATTTGGAGATTAATTCATCATGTTAAAGTTTAAACTGCCAAATATTAAGAGAGATACTCACATTGACAAAAAGGTTAATCGTTAAACCAACATCGCTCTTTTCTTACCTGATTTAACATTAATTTGTAACTTAAAGCATAACAACTATATAAATACAGCTGAAATAATCTAATTTTAAATAAATAATGTATGTGCAAAAATTAGTGAAATTTTTTGAAAAAGAAAAATTTAAAAAAATGGTTAAAATGGAAAAATGATTTAAAATTCTAATTATGCAATATCCATCCTATATAAAGAACATTCTGAAATGCTGACCCTTTGAAGCAACTATAAACCAGAGACACAGGGGGGTGAGGGGGGTGGAGGAGAGGCGGGATTAGAGTCAAAATAAGGGAGGTGGGAATTGTATGGAGAATATAACCAAGATGAAAATGCATACATTGTGCAAAAAATGAAAAATGATGAAAAAAATATATAAAATAAATTTTTTAAATTAAAAATAAATAAAAGAAATCTACCTCTAAAAACCTTGTTAAAATTAACAATTTATGATGTAAGAGCAATTATAAAAACTCTGAAAATTAAGTTGATAATAAAATAAGAAAATATAGATAGAAAGTTAATCTGGAGAAGCCATAGTAAACTGCTTGTTTTCTGAACAGACTATGTTTAACAGTTTAGAAAAATACAGTGGAAAAAAAAAAGGCGAAATACTGAACGAAGACATCACCTTATAAATACTGCCATTGTCTACTACAGTGAACACAGAATAGCTTGTTGCTGCTCCTTCAAATTGCAGTCAGAATTTTACAGAAAAAATACAAATGGACAAATACAAATGAAAATATGATTACTTTCTTCTGAAATTTTCAGTATCCTACTGAAGCACTTGTCTAGATCTACTTTAGTCTAACATAAAATCAACATTCAATAGATGAAAAAAGATTATCACAAACAAGCAAAATAATGAGCATTTGACCTGATAGAATTTGAAACTCCACTTTCTTGACAAAAAAAATTTGATGAGTAATACTAAGGTGAATGTGAAATTAGTTCCACTTTAGAAGAACCCTAGCAAACTACTCTCTAAACTGATATGAAACAAATAGATTTAAGTAAAGTTTTTTTTTTTTAATTCACTAACAGGTCCAAAAAATCATCTCATAAATAGTAGCCAGTCTACTAAAAACAAAAAACAAAGATGTGAAACTCATGTCTTCACTTAGACAAAAAGTTTCAATTCAATCAGCTACCTGAAAAATAGTTACAAAAGTTAATCAAATATGACTCTTGTAACATACTGAAGCACTGAAGTTTAGGAAGAGCACCTGTTTCAAAACACAGACACACAAAGACTCAACTATTAAGTACATACATACAAGCGCAAATGAAACAGTGTGATAAAGAGAAGATTTTCAATGAAAAAATTTCAATGAAAAAAAATAAAGGAAAAGCTTTTTACTAAAAAAAAAAACTTTCAATGATACTGGTCAAAAAAACACAACACACAACACAGAATATTCAACATCATTATGTAAAGGTGTTAAGATTAGGAAATATAAAATGACAAGACTTGTCATCCCAGTTTTTGTGAAACCCAAATGTTACTATCACCAACTGAAAACACAAAAAGTATTACAACCAGTCATGACTATAATAATTCCAGTTTGGCAGGGAATGGCTTAAAACCCAGCTACCAAATTTAGTTTGAATATTTTTATAAGAAAACTATATGAAATTTTTTTTAAATAAAATGCCACTAAAAAAGCCTATCTCACCTACATATAAAAGGACATGATAGATTATTGAAGATTAAGTCAAACCTTATACATTTATTTATCTTCACATGTCTTCTAAATTTTAGATAATTTTAACTTTAACGATAAATACCACAGTATAATAAAAATAATAAAACAATATAGCAATGACTATAAAACGCATTAGCTGTTAAACTATCTCTATATTTTCTCTACTCCTAGATAACTGATTATCTCAGAAATTTTATTCAAGATATCAACATTAAAAATTTCCCAATCTTGTGAGATACTTTGGACTAGCTTCTAGTCACTATGTGTTGATAACTTTTCACAAACGCTAAACGTGATGAATTATTTTTAGAATCAGATGCACTATTAAAAAAGTCTAGTACTCACTGATTGTAACGTAAGTTTTTCAAAAATATAAACAGATGCCCAAGTTTATCTCAATGTTTTCTAGTAAGCTGCAGATAATTTTCACTAACACTGGCAGAAGAACACAGACTTTGTATACCCAGTATTTACTACAGCTAACAAATCTTTGTTGACTCACATACTTAACAGGTTGTGTGACCTTGGTGAAGTTACTTAGCTTCTCTATGCTACATTTTCTGAGTTTATTAAATGAAGATCCCTCCTACATTCTTGGCCTTTCCTTCTAGTGTTCTTTTTTCTTGACTTTTCTCTTTAACGTTGTTTTTCAGAATTTGGTCCTGATCTCCAGTCTTTTATACAGATTACAAACTGTCATCACATAGATTAGGGCTGCCTGTACTCCAAGTTAACACTGTTTGAATGAGAATGTCTTTAAGTAAAGAGAAATGGACTTCACCACACCCTGCTGTCTGCCATCTTCCCTCCCACGATCCCCAAAATAACTCCAAGATCCTTCTTTTACTTATAGTCTCTGAGTTTAAGCCATGTGGTGGGATTATAGCAGAGAGCAAAAATAAACATGTTCTTTATGCCCACTAAGCTTTCAGACAAGAGAGAGAAACAGTAAATCAGAGAAATTTTTTTCAAATATAGTTATGTTTAGGGCAACAGTGTTGAACCACAATGCCTGAAACTCAGACATATCTTCCACTACTCAGCTTGGTGCTCATTTCATTATTCTGTGCTAACTGCTACATTTTGTTTTTTAATTTTATATTTAGTTGCAGGTGAATTTCAAAAAATTTTCAAGGTTTTTAGTCTCCTCAAACCCTTGCATAGGGTTTCTCACAGATGATAACCTTAATAAGAAAAGGATAACATTTGGCAGAGCATTTTTTTAATAGACTGGCTAAATGCTTTATATAGATCTTCTATGAACACTGTAATTATCTCCATTACATCTAGAACAAAGCATGAGTCAAAATGAATGTCTCAAGTCATATAGTTATTTTGTCTTGTCTTTTTTTCACACGTTATCTTTTAATCTTCACAATCGAGTGAGATAACATTTCCATTTTATAAACTTGGAACTCATGATTTGACAATAAATTATTCCATTCAAATAGCAAATGGGAAATCCATGATTTTAACCTATGTTTTTCACTCTGAAACTCACACTACAATTCATTTTTAAAGTATGTCCTAAGCCCAATAAAGAAAATTAAAATCACCATCCATTAATATTCTTACATACCTAAATTAAGAGCATTAAGAATCTCACACAGGGGACTGAGGTGATGGTGCACGGGTGCACTGGTGAAGGAAACTCTATAGGGACTACTCTAGGGGGTGGGGGGAAGCAAATATTGTTTAAAAATGAACAATGATGTAAAAAATATTTTCAATTAATTAAAAAAAATTTAAAGACTGGAAAAGATGAACACCTAGGATTACATCAAACTGAAAAGCTTCTGTGCAGCAAAAGAGACATTAACCAAAACAGAAAGACACCCCACTGATTGGGAAAATACCTTTAATACTTTTAAGAATGATTTTTAATTAAAAAAAAAAAAACAGCTTTAAGAATCTCTTTGGCCATTTCCAAACACCCCTAGTGAAGCCACCATCATGACACCTCTGGACAAAGGCATGTAAAAGCCTCCTAACTTGTCTTTCTCCTACTCTTTCCTCCAGTCTATTCTAGATAGCAGTCTGGAGACTGCTTAAAAGTTTAAAAGTCAGGTCTTTATCACTCTGCTGTTCAAAACCACCCAAGGGTTTAAATACCCCTAAGTTCCTCTTATGGCCTCTTCCTGCTCTCTGATTTTTGTCTTCAATTTAACCTTTGCACTCAACTCTCATGCACGTTTCTTTGCTGTCCAGGCGAGTTTCTGCTTCGCAGCTTTTGTAAAGGCTGGTTCACCGGCGTTACTGCATTTCCCGGAGATAAGGATATGGTGAATTCTCTCACTTCTGTTAGTTCTTAACTACAAAGTAATTTCTTCAGGGAGAACTTCCCTGGCCACCAAATTTCAACCTATAATCTCCTTCCCTGTTTATTTATTTTTATCTTCAGTCCTTATTACAATCTAAAATGTGACCCAGAGGGAAACAGAAATTTCTGTTCTGTTCACTGCTCTTTATACAATCCCTACAACCGTGTCCGGAATGCAGTGGGCGTTTAATGATAATTACTGAATGAATTAATTCCTGTCACCCGTGCTCCCGCCTGCCTGGCCCCCGCCCCCCCACCCCACACACACATTTGTGAATTTTTTCGTTTCCAGGGACATTCTTTCTTTCCCTTAACCCACACATCTCATTCGTCAAACTTGGTTCCCTCAAAGTGCCCCAAGCTCTCCCCTACTTTCCCAGAGCCCAACACTACTGCTGGCGCGAGCAGACCCCAGACAAGCAGCCGCAGGCCAGGCCCAGGCTCCCCGACTCGACTGAAGGGAAGGAGGCTGAGACACTCGTCCTCCGCCTACCCCAGGCCCCTCGACGAGCGTCACTCACATGAAGCGCAGCACAGGTACTCGCCGGCTACCGCCTCAGCCCACAGCAGGCAGTGTGGGCCTCGCACACGCGACGAAGGTGAAAGAGGACCCGCAGGGCTGCCCCACCAAGCGCCTGAGCGCGCCACAGAGGCCACGCCAAATTCCGTTACCCCGTTTCTGTGCGCAGCACATCACGCTCCCAGTTTTCCACGCCCTTAGTCGATAATGTCAACCCACCTGCACCTCCTCTTCGCTACATTTGGTCATCAGTTTGGGCACAGCGATCGACGCCCAGGTCGGGGGCTTTGCCCACTGTTGCGTCGCGGGACTGTGACGTCAGAGGAGACGGCCTGACTGAACCGAGCGTGAGGGAAAGCGCCGGCACCTGTCAGTGAAGTGGGTCGGGCGCTTGCTCCAGGCCATGGTCTCAGCTGGGAGTTGTGGCTGATTTAGTTCGCCTGTCAAGGGCAGGCTCTGCGCTCCCCGCGCCTCAGGAGCCGACCCATTGCAGACGTCCCTGAAATGCAGGGCCTGCTGCCCTAAGCTGTGGCGGCAGTCACAGTCGCAGCGACAGCGCTGAGGCCCTGGGGAGAAGCTCCGTCCCCTTGTCTGTGGGCCCGCCTGCACCCCCCGCCTCAGAGGCAGGTATTTGGGGGCCCCAGTTTTCGTGTCGAGTGCGTGGGGCCGGTGGGAGGTGGCGGAATAGCAGGCGCGGCGAGTGGCTCCCGCCTTTCCGCTGTGAGGGATGGAGCCGGTCTGTGGAGCTGTTTGCCGCCGAGCCTGTGTCCTTCGCGGGCGACACCCTCCCACCCCCCTAAAGTCATCCGACACCCGACTCCTTGGGAAATTGGAGGTGAAGCTTTGAAAGTGACCGACGCGTCACTGGTTGAAGGTTTAAAGAGATTAGAAAGTGAGAACATGCCTCTCCGTTACTCACCTTCGAGCAAACTCATTATTTGTCTTAGTTTTCAAAGATTAGGCAGTTGTCACAATGCCACACTCCCTGTGGAGTGGGAGGACGTCACGTAGTGAAAGGGAGTTGTTTTCGAATTGTCAGTGACTGGTTTTCAAGGCTTCTTGCTCCTTTATTTGTGACAGAATTTTTGAGGGAAGGCCTATGACATAAGTGAACTAGTTTTACTTGCCTGTTGAAGAAACGTGTAAACTGTTCATACGGGGTGAAACATTTTGTCCTTGGTGGGACCTTCCCCCTCACCCACACCCCTTTTGAGTCTTTCCATTCCAAGTCCTTGGAGGACAGAGAATGTGTTGTTTTTCATTGTGTTAGCCCATGAGCTGGGAGACACCTGACTTAAAATGTGAGCGTCAAGGTACTTGTTGAGTGAATGAACCTTGAAACCCAACTACTTCCATTGTTGTTTTTCCTCAACAAGCATTTCACATCACATTTTTCCCTGCTATTTTCTTCCCACTCACCAATTGTAGCTAGTGTGTGTATTTTTCGTGTGTGAGCCTTTTTTACGTGTTGCCATCGAAGACTTAGTTGAAGCACAACACCCATGAATGTTTCATCTTTTTGAATCATTAGTGTTTTCTTTATTTGGTTCTTTGATTTTTAGTTGTCTTAAGTGCTAGAAATGGCTAATTGAAAATCAAGTAGAATACTACAATGTAGTGAGATTGCATAATAAAAAGTAACAGTACAGAATCTCCCCTTCTACCATCAGTCCTGTTCTTCAGGAGCAACCCCGTTTAACCTTTTCTAATTTTAGGTCGATATGTTTAATAATAAATGTCTCACTCTTTTTTTAAATTAATGCTTTAAGATAGCCCACATCACCCACAACTTATTTTCTCCAAATTTTTGAAGTTATCACAGTTTTAGTTTTCTTGATGTTTAGTTTTTAATTCCAAATGATATATATAAACTATGTTTTTCACATCAATTTATGAATATATATATGCGGTTATGTTGGTTTACTGCATTGTACATGAGTCAGAGGCTTATGTTCACACCTTTTCAGGTGTGTGCTACCACACCATGCCCTCAACCAAGACATCCATAGTCCCACCATAGTCCTGATAGGGGTTATAGGCAACATTGGACCCCCTTCTTTTGCTCCCCACCCCTCCCCTGCCCACTCTTTTAGCCTCAATTTTACAGATTTCTAGCATTTGTTCTTGGTTTGTATTTTCTTACCCATTGTTTTGTTTCTCTGTATTCCACATGTACATGAAGCCCTCTGGTATTTGTCTTTATCATCTGGCTTATTTTACTTAGTATAATCCCCTCCAGTTCATCCATGTTGTCAAAAATGACAAGAGTGTATCTTTATTTCATGCTGAGTAGTTTTCCATTGTGTATATATACACCACATCTTCCTAATCCACTCATCTGTAGTTGAGCACCCAGGTTGTTAATCTGAATTGGCTATTGTAAATAGTGCTACAATGACCAGAAGGTTGCGTATGTCCTCTCAAATGAGTGTTTTTGCAGTCTTCAGGTAGATACTTAGGAGTGGGATTGCTGGATCATGTAATAGATTTATATTTAATATTTTAGGACCCTTTACTGTTTTCCATAAGGGCTATTCCTGTCTACATTCTCAGCAACAGTGTACAAAAATTACTTTTTCTCTCCATCCTCGCCAACATTTGTTGCCTCTGGTCTTTTTCATATGAGCCAGTCTCACAGGTATGAGATGATATCTCAAGGGGATTTGATTTGTAGTCTGGACATTTTAGTTGCTTCCAGTTTAGGGGTATCAGCAACAGTAACACCCTGATGTATCCACTGCCTGTGTGTGGTAGCTTCTGCAGGAATGGAATAGAAAACAGTGGCAGACTGTTCTCCAAAGTGATAGTGTGAATTTAATTTATGTTTTCACTTAAAATGAAGGTGAAATTTTGTATTTCCATGTCCTCTTAACACTATGGTTTGTCTATTTTCCTAATTTTTACTATCTTATGTGCCAGATTCTAATGTGGTTTTAATGAACTTTTCTTGAAATATATATGTCATTTCTCTTTATTCTTATGTGAAATGTATTTTTCCTAGGCTTCTATTTTATTCAATAGGTATAATATCTCCTCAAATCTTTCGAAGTATATTATAGATGGTTTTTCCTTAGTTTGCATAAATTATATCATTTGTTCCAGGGCAGAGTTTTTTGTTTCTTACTTTATTCCTCACCCTTTATGCTGTAGTCTTGCCTCACTTATGTTATGATTGCTGGGTAGTTATTATTTAAGAATAATAAAGTTTTTTAATAATAAAAAGTTTTATTATTTAAGAGTTAACGACGCTGTCTGGAGGCTCAGCATAAATGAATAAGCTTTATTGACTGACATACTTGGTTTTAGGATGGCTGGGTGGACAGCCAGATCTTAATTGATGTCCTACAAATTCCAGATTTAGGAGGCACTTGTCAGCAGTGCCAATAAAAGCAGTGTTATTCTCAGAGTTGGCTTAATTTCTTCAAAGAACCTTGCCTTCTTTTGCTTTCAGGGTAGTAACTGTACAGAATTAGATCTTCCCCCTCTTCCCCCCGACTCTGTGAGAAGGGAAGTTTGTGGAGGTCTATGGGTTATTTAAGTTTTGGATGAAGAGAACAGTCTTATTGATTAGAATATGCACTATAAACCTCCATTACTTTCTTAAAACAGGTGTTATTAAAGATAGAATGCATTATCTTTTCCTTTTTATTCCATTGCAAATCTTTGCTTTTTATTTATTTATTTTACATCTGTAATATAAATGTGTGATGGAGTTTTCCTCTTCAATATTTTATTGGAATATTTTAACTTCGATTTTTTTAATTTATTTTTTTATTTTTATATGTTTTTTTTAAGTGTGAAATTTTCCAGTTGATGTTTCCCTCCAAGTTATTTATTATTTATGGTGAGAAAATGCTGACTTAATGTTTGGTTGATCTTTCATAAGATTCTCTTTTCTTCTAGATTATCCTGGAAGATTTAAGACCCTGAAAATGTTTCCTTTGAAGGATGCTGAAATGGGTGCCTTTACCTTCTTTGCCTCTGCTCTGCCACATGATGTGTGTGGAAGCAATGGACTTCCTCTCACACCAAATTCCATCAAGATTTTGGGGCGCTTTCAAATCCTAAAGACCATTACCCATCCCAGATTGTGCCAGTATGTGGATATTTCTAGAGGAAAGCATGGTGAGTTGAATTTTTTCCCTCCTGTTCTCTAGTGTATCATCACAGTTTGGTTATAAATATGTAGTAAATATTGTACATGCACACACACATTTTCATACTTTCTCATTTATGTATATATCTGCCAAGAGAAATACAAACTCCTTAGCAGGGTGTGGGTTGCAAGCACCTTCCTAACCTAGCCTCATTGTATTCTTTAGGTATATTTCTGTGGTTACTGCCACCTTCTTTCTTCACTCCAAGCTGAGCCATGTGAGTTTTCCTGATTTCTGTCACCCTTCACATATCTTTGTTTTCATACTTCACTATTTTCTCTCATGGGTTTTGCTATGGCCAATTCCTTATAATTTGAGCTCATTCCTTTTCTTTGATACTTTTATAGTTTTTATCATATATTTATTTTTACTTAAATTGTCTCTTCTGAGGATTCTTAGTTCTTGGAGATAAGAATTCAATAAATTTTAACTCACCCCATTAGATAATGCTGTGGTACCACACCTAGATGCAGGGAGCATGCAACACGTGTTTGTTTGAATGAATGAATGAATGAACAGTCATATCTGAGTGATTCATATTGTTCAGATTTGGGAATCAAGGCTCTTAGTTTTCTCTTTTAGGGAAACCACCTGTCCATGGGTATTTCTTCACCTCTATAAGAAGTAAATAAAAGTTCTGATGTTAGAAACTGAAGAATTTTTTTACTGGAATGTATTTTGTGAATGAAAATAGTAATTTGTGCTAACTCTCTGAATGCAAAGGAAGTCAGTAAATTTTATTTAGTATTTTTGAATAGGACTCCACTTAGAGAACTGAGGGGACAACTTGACCCCTATCGGTTAAATAGTCAGTGTTTCACTAGCACTTTGTTTGCTGCTTTTTCGTAATGCAGTTGAGTTTTTGCATTTCATATCCTCATCTATTTGGGCTGCTTTTAAAAACCACTTTAAACTGAGTGGCGTATAAACAACAAACATTCATTTCTCATAGTTCTGGAGGTCAGAAGTCCTAGATTAGGGTGACAACAGATTTGGTGTCTGGCCAGGCATGCTTGCTCATTGACAGCCTTCTCACTGTGCCCTCACATAGTGGAAGGGCCAAGAGAGGTCTTGGGCCACTTTTATAAGGCGCTAGTCATGTTCATGAGAACGTACCACCTACAAAAAGTCTTGTTTACAAACATCATCACATTAGGGATTAATTGGATTAGGGGTCATGGTGGGGCACAAACATTCAATCTGTAGCACCTCACTAAAGATTCTTATGATGGCCATCCTTAATTATTTTAAAATTATTTTTGGAAATTTAATTGCATGCTGAGATTCTATATCTTAAAATTATTTTAAATGCATCTCAGTGAAATGTGCTTAATTTTCTAATATAAAATAATTTGTTAACACTACACACTTGCTGATGTTGAAATGTTTTTTCCTATATACATGGTGATTTCATGTTTCAGCCTAATATTAAAGACTGAAGAAAATGCATTTTCTTTATTGTTTTGCTGAAAAATAGACTAAACAGTACTTTCAAGTAGTCTGGGTTGTTTCTCTTAAAAATATTTGCTCTGAGCATAATTTTGTTTTAGAAACTTTGAGTATAAAGAGCTCTTTTGTAATGAATGTTATTAATGACTAATATTTATTGAATGCTTATTAAATATTAGGCAGTATTCTAAGTGCTTTATGTATTTTGATTAGCTTCATTCTCATAACATTACCAGGAGGTAGGAACCGTCACTAATCTCATTTTACAGATAAGAAAACTGGGGTATAGAGCAACTAGTTAATTAATCCAAAGTCTCACAAGTAGTAAGTAAAGAAATTTGGGATAATAATACATTTTCTCATGTGCTGAAAAATTTTAAAACTGAGATGTGTCTTAATACAAATATTGACATGCTCTTAATTAGTACTATACAGTGCCTTAGATAATTGGTACTCTATCACATCCTAGACCCTTGAACATTAGCTATACCAGGAAGCTGGGAAGAGATGTGGGAAAGATGATGGTAAAGTAATTGTCTCACAGATGATAAAAGTGCTTTATTTTTCATATTCATATGTGCCCTTACACACATGTGGAACTCTGTGTCATTCTACTGGAGCTTCTTTTACTGTGCAAGGTTGCCTTTGATCAATCTTCTCAGCAAATAATAGTAATTACTTAGGTTTAGTCTAACCTCTCACGTGGTTGGGGGCCATTTTGAAGCCATAAGTCAATCCCTCTCTAAAACAAGCAAACATGTAGGGCAGAGCTAATTGATAGCTAAAATTAAAGCAAAAGTTAAAAAGATGCTGATGAGTTAAAATTTTGTTTAGGAAGCAGTCTTTCCTGTTCATTGTAATATTTCTTACTGTGTGTTTTTGCCTATATAACCTCAGTCCATTGGGGTTATAATCTTTTAACAAACTCTTATCCGATGCCAAGTTCCTTCTTGTGCTAGGTATCAGATAAATGAAGATGACATGATCCCAGTTCCTGAGTTAGTTCAGAAGTAGTAGAGAAGAAAAATATAAACAAGATTATAATATAATAACAGTTGTTACAATATTTGATTTACAGTGTGCTCTGCAATACCAGGTTAAATTTTTCAATGAAGAATGTTATTTATCAAACTTCTGTATATAAATTTTTGGCGTCGCTAGGGAGTCTAGAACAAAGATGTTTGCCTCTTCTGTCTCTGCAGTTTCATATACTTACATTCGTTTGTTTTAGTGGTACTGGAGATCCAAAAGGATTAATGATTTTCAAAAGACGTACTGACCTTTTATGGCCAACATATTCATAAGAAACCAAATCTAGGGCCTCCCTGGTGGCGCAGCGGTTGAGCGCTGGGTTTCAAAGCTGCCCGAAGCCTCCGCGGTGATGGTTCCGTCCCCGGCTGCTCCCCGGCCACCAGAGGAGGGTCCCACATGGCGCGCAGACCTCTCCTGCCACCCGCTGCTCCCCTCAGCAGTGTACTTTGGTCCTTCTGCCTGCTCTGCTCCCTGTTCTGACTCTGGTGAATTCTCTCACCCTCCCGCGCTTCTGACTGTACCCAGTGCCTGTATAAATAAATAAATGAATCTTGAAAAAAAAAAAAAAAGAAAGAAACCAAATCTAAACATTAGTTTCACCCTTAATCATTCTTACTCTTTTTGAGGGAAATCATATTTCTCAATAATAATCTTACTGTTTTCAAAAAAATTTCAGAGAAGTGAGAAGCTTACATATAATGTTTTATAAAGATAGTACATGAAAAAAATGGAATCAAGATGGAGAAAGGAGGAAAGTTCAAGCGAGATGTAAGGTTAGTGATATTAATATGCAGTTCCTTTGTGTGGACTTAAATTTTTATTTAAATTTCTGGTAGTCAGGACAAAGTAGGAGATCCAGCTGCTTCAAATTATTTTTATAATGAGGCGATATATTAAGAATTAATCTTTAGGTATTTCCCTAAAACTGGAAATAGGGGGCCTCCCTGGTGGTGCAGGCGGTTGAGCACAGCACTCTGAACCTATCTGCAAGTCTCTGAAGTGCCTGTTCGATCCCTGCCGGCCTCAGAGCAACCCACATAGCGAGCAGACTTCTCCTTTCTCACCCGCTGCTCCCCTCAGCAGTGTATTTCTTCAGTCTGCCTGTTCTATTACCCGCTCTGTCACTGGTGAATCCTCTCACCCACCTGCGCATCTGGACAGTACCCCTGTCCTTGTATAAATGAAAATAAATCTTTAAAAAAAGAAAAAAACTGGAAATAGGATCTTTTGCAAGCTTTGTAATTTCACACAACCTTTTGTCCAGGTGAAGTGTGGAGACATTGGTGGAGAGACTATTTTGGAGGAATTGAGATCTCCTATGTGTGTTGTTATAGGCAGTATTCTGAACACATCTGGTTAAGTTGGCTTTATTGTTCTTTTGGGTGTGGATCTCTGAGTTGGGAAGTCTGTAGTTATGGGATGAACATCTAAGGAAGCTAAATTTGACAGTTTAAAATAGCAACTCTTAACTCAGGAGCTGCAGGGCCTAGAAATGGGCATTAGAAGTCTGTGACTCTTCTGAAATTATATATAAAAGTGTGGGGGGGACCTCCCCGGTGGCACAGCAGGTTGAGCACAGCTCTGTGAAGCTGTCCACAGCCTCTGCAGCACAGGTTCAATTCCCGGCCGGCCAGGTAGATACCCCCATGGCACGGCAGACCTCTCCTGTCTTGCTGCTCCCCTCAGTGGTGTGTTTCAGTCAATCTGCATGTTCTGCTCCACACTCTATCTCTGGTGAATCTTTTCACCCTCCCGTGCTTCTGGCCTGTACCCCAACTCTTGTATAAAAAAGGGGGAAAAAGTGTGTGTGTGTGTGTGTGTATTCATTTTCTGGATATTGACTCTATCATTTCATCAGATTCTCAAATAGGGTCCTAATGTAAAAAAAGGATTTAAAAGCACTTACTCAAGGGCTGTGGATAAAATTTATCTTCTTTATTAAAGAAAAACTTGAGAACTTCTAATGTAAGGTCACAGACCTTCCAAAGTTGATTTGACCTGTTCCTAGGTTTCTGTGTTACATATCACATACTTAACAATGTAGACAGCCACAATCAGTCCCACTATATTGAGTTTTGCAGTTTGTACACTCCCTGAAAGCTTCCGACTAATGGAATAAGTGGTACTGGAAGTTGGATTCTCTAATTCATTCTGGAGGAGGGGAGTCCTTCTAATTTGTTTCAAGTTAATCGTGAAGACTAGTGGTAACTACAATACACCTTAAGATAGCTCAGCCATTTGCAAAAGATTAAAAAGCAACTTTTGGCAGGTTTGTTGCTGTTAAGAATATTTTTTATTTTATTTTTTTATTTAAATTTTATTTTTATATTCCCCATACAATTACAACCCCCTTATTTTGACCCCAAGCCCTTCTTTCTGGCTTATTTCGCTGAGCATGATCCCTTCCAGCTCCATCCATGTTGCTGCAAATTGCATGTGTTTATCTTTTTTGAATGCTGAGTAATATTCCATGGTGTATATGTACCACATCTTCTTGATCCAGTCATCTATTTTTGGGCATTTGGGTTGTTTCCAAAGATTAGCTATTGTAAACAGTGCTGCTATAAACACAGGGGTGCAGGTGCTCTTTGGAATTGATGTTTCTGTGTCCTTTGGGTAAATATCTAGGAGTGGAATTGCTGGATCCTATGGAAGCTCTATGTTTAGTAGGTCAAGAAATCTCCACACAACTCTCCATAGTGGTTGGACCAGTTTGCACTCCCACCAACAGAGCTGCTTGTAATTGGTCTGTTTAGGTGTTCTATTTCTTCTTTATCTAGCTTTGGGTGATTGTAGCATTGTAGGAATTTGTCTATCTCCTGTAGATTGTTGAACTTGTTTCCATATAACTGTTCATAGTAGTTTCTGATTATTCTTTTGATTTCTGCTGTGTCCTTTGTGATTTCTCCTCTTTCATTTATGATCCTGTTTATTTGTGCTTTCTCCCTTTTTTTCCTTTGTGAGCCTGGTTAGGGGTTTGTCTATTTTATTTATTTTTTTGAAGAACCAGGTTTGGTTTCATTGATCTTTTGGATTTTTTTTAATTCAATTTAATTTATTTCTGTTTGGTTTTTATTATTTCTTTTCTTCTACTAGTTTTGAGGTTTTTTTGTTGTTCTTTTTCTAGATCTTTGAGCTTCGAGGTTAGGTTGTTTCTTTGAGTTCCTTCTTGTTTCTTGATGTGAGCCTCTATTGCTATATATTTTCCTCTTGTTACTGCTTTTGCTGCATCCCATACATTTAGGAAATTGGTGTCCTCCTTGTCATTCAATTCAAAGAATTTTTTAATTTCTTCTTTGATCTCCTCATTAGTCCTGTGGACTTCCAGTAGTGTGGGTTTCAATCTCCATGAGGTAGGAGAGTTCCTTGCCTTCTTTTTATGGTTTATTTCTAGTTTGATGCC
This sequence comes from Talpa occidentalis, assembly GCF_014898055.3. Classification (NCBI taxonomy): domain Eukaryota; kingdom Metazoa; phylum Chordata; class Mammalia; order Eulipotyphla; family Talpidae; genus Talpa; species Talpa occidentalis. The sequence goes on from NW_023601322.1 coordinate 98,432,650, forward strand.
TTCGTGGTCAGAAAAGATGGCTAGTATGATTTCAATCTTGGTGTATCTGTTGATGTTTGTCTTGGGTCCCAGTATGTGATCAATCCTGGAGAATGATCCGTGTGCACTTGAGAAAAATGTGTGCTCAGATTTTTTTGGGTTTAGTGTTCTATATATGTCTGTTAAGCCCAAGTGCTCTAGATCCTTATTTAGAGCTTTAGTGTCTTTACTTATTTTTTGTCTCGTTGATCTATCCATTGTTGGTAGTGGTGTGTTGAAGTCTCCCACTACGTATGTGTTTTCTCTGATGTCTGTTTTCAAAGATGATAATAGTTGTCTGATATATTTTGGTGCTCCTTCATTTGGTGAATATATGTTAATGAGTGTTATTTCTTCTTGAAGTATTGTCCCCTTGATCATAATGTAGTGACCATTGGGGTCTCTTTTTACCTTTTTGAGTTTGAAATCTGTTTTATCTGATATAAGTATAGCTGTTCCTGCTTTCTTTTTTGGCCCATTTGCTTGTAGGATTGTTTTCCATCCTTTAACTTCGAGTCTATTTTTGTCTTTGTAGCTAAATGTGTTTCCTGGAGACAGCAAAAGGTTGGGTTTTGTTTCTTAATCCAGCCTGCGACTCTGTGTCTTTTTATAAGGATATTTTTTTAAACCAAACTTTTGTTGAAATGTTTTATTTGGTAATTCATTTTGGTGAAATTAACTACAAGTTTGTGAATTATGTGATTACTGGGGCTTTTTCATCACCAATTATAGATATTTTCAATTTCTGACAATATGTCAAATACACCCTCATATCCAATTACATATTCTAAAGAAATTCTTCTTACTGGGTTGTCCCAGTTTCAAATAACTCCCAGCAAAGCTTGGCAGTATAGTATATCCTCATTATCACCTAGTGATTATAGTCTTACTGTTTAATGTCCGCAAATTTGTGGTATGCCTCTTGCTTTTGTACTCTTCTGAGAAGGTCTTCATTCTCGCATCCTAAAGCATTCTTGCCTCTTTCACTGTGCTGGAAGCTCATTTGGAGCTTCACTTCACATGACTCGGGTCTTGCCTCTGTTCAGGTTTCCTCGGGATTTCTTTTCTTAAAATAATTGATTCAATAATTCTCGATATGTCTTAAATTCCATGTTTTCCTCCCTCTACCGAAATAAAATAAGCCCCCATAAATACCAAAGTAGCAAAATCCTTATAATTCTTTTGCAGGACAGAACTGCCAACTCCACACGCAAGCCTTCTTTGTAGTTCTCAACATAGGAACTGATCCCCTTAGACACGGTTAGAGTCTGTTAGTATTGAAACAAGCTCAATAGTCTCAGTAGATTCATGAAACACATCCACCATATTGCTGGTTACTCTGTTCCCCCTCTTTCCCCTGCTCCTACATCTCAACAGCCCTCTCTACTAAAGCATGACATGTCATGGACATCTGTAAAATTCATATATGTTAAGTTTGACTGCCTGAAATAAAAATATTCAATGATTGTCAAAAAGTTACAGAATTTAATTATATTGTTTATGTTGGCATTACTCTCTCCTGAAAAGTTGTAAGTATAAGTAGTAAATAGCTGGATTAGAATAAGTATTTATGTAATGGTCTGTTTGTTCCAAAACATCACAGTCATTTTAGTTGTATGTAGTTTGGAAAACTTAAAGTTTCTGCTCAACAGTCTCCTAAGTGAACACCTCATTTCTCAATGATGTAACACTGTATGATTTGGGCTTGGTTTCCATTTAATTGTATCCTCAAAGAAGGTTGATTCCTTTTCGTCTTGTTCTTGCTATGCATATACCTCACATCTTGTCACTGCCTTACTTGGAGTTACATGTGACATGTGGTCTATTTTACTAACATTATGTTTTCACATGATAAGTTAGCTCACTAGTTAGGCTTTCCCTTTTTTATATAGATTATTCAAAATGATTCAAGATGATATTAGCTTCTTATTAAATCAGCAGGATGAGGTGTTAAATCTCAAGAATATTTACTGGACTTTCAGGATTCGTTTATTAATTGAAAGGTTGAAGAAAATATATTTAAGAGGAAAAAAAAGCCAAAAGACTGCAAAAATACTTGACAACTTAATCTACTTTTAAACTTGAAATCTCAGCAGTATTGAGCAGCAGAGTGAAGATTATAAATGACAGAGTGTCCTAGTTTATTGGTGTTGATTACCCACAAATATTTAACTGAATTTCTTTAAAAAAAAGATTATGCATACAAGAGTTGGGGTACAGGCCAGAGGCATGGGGGGCGAGAGGATTAACCAGAGACAGAGCGGGGAACAGAACAGGCAGACTGACTGAAATACACTGCTGAGGGGAGCAGCAGGCGAGACAGGAGAGATCTGTTGCGCCATGTGGGTTGCTCCCTGGCTGGCCGGGGATCGAACTCGTGCTGCAGAGGCTGCAGATCACTTCATAGTGCAGTGCTTAACCTCCTGGACCACGAGGGAGGCCCCTCTTTTTATTGAATTATTCTAGTCTAGAAACTAGACCTTTTATTTCATGATTTTCTTTACTTTTACTCCATTTCCTTCTTTTGCTTCATTAAGTATTCTTTCAAATTTAATTTTCTTTAAGTTTCTATTTAGAGCACTGGGTATCATTCATGCCACTACCTCAGATCATTTCAACTTCCAAGATACAGCCTAGCAACCTCCTGGCTTATCCTCACGTGTCCACCTCACCATTGTCCTTCATCTCTAACCCCACACCCCAATACCATACCTTGAACCAGTCAGTGCTAAGAGTTAACTCCTTTTACTGGATCTCCTACTCTGAAATTCCCTTTTACCATCTTTTGCTCATTTTCCTACCTTTGCTATTTCTCATTCTCTCTTTGCAGTAATCACTATTCCCAAGTTCTCTGCACCCCACTTCTTTATCATCTCAGTCTACTAAGTTTTGTGTTAGCCTCCTCCTTAATCTAATTTAGAACCCATTTTGCATAGATAGTCCACTATGTCAATTTCTTTTAAGCCCATGATCATCTCATGAGGTAACCTTATCAATCCCCCCACTACCTTTAAGCCCAGTTTTACTTTACTTTTTTCCTCATTCCTCTTATACTCATTCATTTAAAAAAAAAAAAAAAAAAAAAAAAAGGTACTGCTCTGCTACCATGTTGCTCAATCTGTTAGTTACTAGGGATAATTGATGGGGAAAAAATCAAACCACATGGGCTGACCCTCAGAATAGTGCTGACTTGTTCTTTGACAGTTGATCTGTTAGAAAATTAAACTTATTATATTGATTGTCCCCACCACCATTTTCCCCCCTACCCTCCCTTCCCCCTTCCCTCCCATGGCATGACTAGCAATCCAATGTAGATTTCCTGTTCTTTCTCCAGAATTATGATTCAGGGCATGGTAGGTTTTCTCCAGTTTCTGAACTCAGTTTCAAAAACCTTGTGTCTGACTAGACTGTCAAGCCAGTCTGCCCCTAGTTCCGCATTTCCCCTTGATTTCAAGATTTCTTTATATTTTCATTGAGGCTTTTCCTTCTCCTATTCGATGTCAAAATGAGAAACCCTCCTTTTTTCCTGAATGTAAGCTTTTCCATTTGTTTTTCCAGATAAACTCTAGATAAAAACACAGGATGATAAGACATTGTTGTTTAATGTACATGTATTGTTTTATTACATGTTTACTCATGTGTTTGGTAATTATGTAGGTGACATTGAATTTGCAAAGCTCTTTTAAAATATTATTTGTAGTCTATGTTAATATCTTTAGTGGAGCATCTATTCTGTTACTAAAATGTGTCTATCGAAACTGAAGTGGATTTGTTCTGTTTTACTCAGAGAGACTGGTGGTGGTGGCTGAACACTGTGAACAGAGTCTGGAAGACCTTCTTCGAGAAAGGAAGCCCGTGAGGTACTGTAGAATATCAACACAATTACATGGAAAGCAGACATTGGCAAACAAAAGGGCAAAAAGGCATTTTAACTAGAAATTACAGGGCTTTAGTTTCTTCTGTTACTTGTTTAATGATAAAATCCAGGTACAAATTTTCTTCTTAAGCGATCTAATTCACTTAACTCTATATTGACATTGTCCGGTGTTCAACTTTGTGAGGTAGGTATTCTCGAAAGTACTTGACATAAAAATTCCTAAAGAGGATATGTATGGAAATATGTCATCTTTTTAGTACTAAGCATTTCATTAACTGAGGTTAAAAGTGTTTTCCTGAGAGGAGCACACGGTAACTCCTCACAGGATGCTCATGTTCCTAGGGGTGCAGAGACCAGTGTAAGGTAAATGCCACTGAGGCTAGAGAGAGAATGATCACAGTTTGAGTGGAATCTGATGATCTGGTTTAAATTCAGTTATTTCAGTGACTCAGTAAATTTACTTTCTATCTCAGTAAACCCTATGGTCAAAACTTTTACAAATATATTATTATATATATTTCACCATTTTTTCTGAAATTACCTTAAAATCATCAGATGTATTTATTTAATGAATAAAGAAAATTGTATTCATTCAATGAAAAATGCTTGCCATGATTCTATAATGTAATTATCTGCTCCATTTTAAAGAAATATTTTATTTTCATTGGCTCATACTTTTCTATCACAGACACATTTTAAATGAAAATAAATATTTTTCAAGAGACAAAAAATGTGTATCTTACTGAATAGTAGTAATTTGATGAAAGCAAAACAAATAAATTAAGTAAAGGTACATTCCTTACTGCTTAAATTGCTTTGGTGTTAGTTGTTTCTGGAATGAAACATGGAGATAGCAAGTGTTCTGTTGCCTTCCTTAGCGAAGTCGAATCTGACCTTAGGTAATAAAAGTGACTTTTCTCTGTATGTAGAAATAGCTTAACCTTGTTTAGTGAATGGTTTTAATAATTGTAATTTCAGTATGTCACAACTCTTGTATTTTTTTTAAACATTTTACTCTGTTCACCCTTTTAAATTTCCACTTTGACTTGAATGAAATCAGTTTTCTGGGAAAATTAGTTGACTTTAAAATTAAAATTGTAGCTGCAACTTTAGGAAAAAAACACTTTATATTAATTCAACCTGAGTTTAATTTGTATAGATATTGAAAGCCAGTGATAGCTACATCTTTCTCTAGGAATTTTAACTAAGTCTGGCTTAAATTTGTATAGAGATTTACAACGCACTGTGAGTGACGAAAAGGTCACATACAGCTAAGCAGGCGCGGACAACTAACCATCCTCCTCATCTGTAAAACAAGTTTTACTTAATCTAGGGACCATTCTGAAGAATATTATTCTCACTTAGTGTATTATTTTATATGTATCTGATAATAATTTATTGATCAATTGCCCTGTAAGTGTGTATTTTTATGTTTTCCTTTACCAGTATATTAATCCTTCCTTTGGTAGGTTAACAAATTTCAAAGGTTTAAATGGTAGCTCTCTTGACAGAAAAATCCATGACAAATTTTAAGTGTTAAGTTTCAGTGCTATGTTTTGAAAGGCTAAGTTATTATAGGAACGTCTACTTTATGATCCAGCAACCCTACTCTGAAATACTGGATCCTCTTCAGTTTTGTGCCCAATTCACCTCACATGCACCTCACACTAGTCCAGCCCTGCCTTGGTATTTAACCAAAGAAAGGAAAAATCCACTCCCATCTGAATGTTGCTCACAAATGTTTTCAAAGACGTTACTCATAGCAGCCCCACACTGGGGAGAGCTTAAATGCCCATCGCTGGGAGAGTGTATAACCAAGCCATGGAATGTTAGTCAACAATAAAAAGCAGTGAGCTACTGATTCAACATCATGGATAGACCCAGCCTGAGCAAAAGTCACTAGACCCAAAAGATTACCTCCTCTATGTGAAGATCTAGAGCAGTGAAAACTCCTCTGTGGTGATAGTAAAAAAATAGTAAAAATAGTGCTTGACTCTGATTGGGATTTGGGGTGGGTTATGGAGGAACTTACTTAAAATATCCCTTAAGGAACTCTCTGGAATTATGGGAAATTTCTGCCTCTTGATCAAGGTATTATTTTCATGGCACATGCTCTTGGAAAACTTGTGAAAACATGCTGAAATGTATGTTTGAGGTATATGCATTTTATCTGTGTCAGTTATATCTCAATTTGAAAAAAAAGTCTGTTTAATTACTTACCTGGTTTGACTTGGGAATCTCTCATATAGCAATAATAGTATGTTAGTAAAGATATTTGATTGGCATAATTGTTTCTATAAGAAATAGTATGAAATTATTTATGGCTGCTTAACCAATTACCTCAACACTAGGCAACTTAAAACAACTATGAGCATTTATTTTGTCATTAATTTCTCTGGATTAGGAATTCAGGAATGGCATAGCTGAGTGAGTCTAGCTCAGGAGCTCAGGGTGTCAGTCATTGTCTAAAAATTTGACTGGGATGGGTGACCTGTTCCTAAGATAGCACATGCATTTGGTTCCAACTGTGGGCAGAAGGCTTCAGTTCCTCCCTACCACTTGAGGACCTTCGTTAGGCTCTTGTCTGTCCTCACAGCCTCACTTGGTTTTCTCAGGGAGTACAGAAAACAAGCTAGAAGCTGAAATGCCTTCATGACCTAGCCTCAGGAGCACACTGCAACATCTGCCTGCCTACAGCGATCAGCCATGAAGTCTATGCAGTGTAGGAGTTAGGGTCACTGGGCATCATTGTAGAGGCAGGCTATCACAGCATCTCAGAGATCATGCACATTCTATAAAAACAAACACAAAACGGGGCCTCCCCTGGTGGTGCAGGTGGTTGAGCGCAGTGCTGTGAAGCTGTCCACAGCCTCTGCAGCGCAGATTCCATCCTGGCCAGCGGCAAGATGCCCATCTGGTGCAGCAGACCTCTCTTGTCTCACCCGCTGCTCCCCTCAGCAGTGTATTTCAGTCAGTCTGCCTGTTCTATTCCCCACTCTGTCTCTGGTGAATCCTCTCACTGTCCCGCACATCTGGCCTATACCTCAGTTCTTGTATGCATGAATAAATAAATCTTTAAAAAAAAAAAAAACACAAAACAAGAGTGAAATACTAAACCAACATTGGACTAACTGGAAAATAACTCAAATTCTTAAAAGTATTCAGTACTCACTGGGATGTATGGAACAGAACAGAGGAGAGCCTTGTACTGTGACGAGAAGGTAGAGTGTTAAGGGAACATGCCAGAGGTGGAATGGGTGTACACAGACATAGCTATGCTATCGTCTCTTCTCTCTATACCCTAAAAGTGAGTGCTGTCCATGGGCTTGTGCTCATAGCCACTGCAGAGGACCCTGTACCCACATTAGAGTAGTTCTCTGGCCAGTGGATGGTCGTGATAGTAGAATGTTCCTTCTGATCTCCACATTTCCCTCTCTGCCCATACATGTCTTCTGTTTCTTACTGAGATAACAAGCAGAAGACAGAAGCTGGTGTTGTTTTTTTTTTAACTTTCAATTTTACATATGGATACACTCAATATTGCTTTGCCAATAAAATGAGATCCATTAGCTCATAAAATGTTTGACACTTCTGTGCTGGTCGTGCTTCATCCTTCTAGCGATGATAAATCCTGGGAACGTAGTGGTTTTTCGGATGTGAAGGTGTGAAGGAGCCTCCTTTCGGCTATGCCTTTGTGTTGTCTTCATAACAACAAAACATTATAGATGGAGGCATTTTCTTTAAGTAGAGAGATGGACAACAATAGACTAAATGCTAATATCACATGGTCTTTTATGCGATTTATATTTTCTTATAGTCTTTTTCATTTTTTTAAAATAGAAATTTTAGTACTTTTATGAATGTTTGTGACCTTTTCAAGTAAGACACTGAAACATTTATATAAGTAAAGTACTGTTTTTTAATCATTCTGGTAATAGACTCAAATTCAATATTTTCCTTGTACATTTTGGGAAATAACACTGAATACTTACCGCCTTTGAGTGAAAGACTCAGGCAGGTTCGTTCCAAGTTGTTATCTGATCCATCCATCTAAATTAACTTTGTTGAAAAACTATTTGACTTTCCACATATTTGGATTACATTAGTCTCCAATAACAGAGCAGATTCATGTGTACAATTGATGTGCTGCAGTTTTAATTAATTCTGTAACCTGTTTATGGAAAGTGAGACGATGTTCTTATGGCTCATAAATCAGTTCTTTCCCCGACTGCTGAAAGTGAGCACCCTGCACCTGTAAGAGAGGCTGATGCAAAGTAAACAGGAAATCTGTTTAGATGGGTTGCCATTTGAGACCCATGGTTTTCCTTGTGCATTTGTCTCTCACTGTTGTAATACTCTAAGCTGCCAGTTGTCTGGTAGTTATTTGTAATGACTGTCTAAACTTAAGCATCATTCAAGCCATATATCTTAGTGGATCTGCATTTTGAAAAAGATGTAAAAATTTTTTCGGCCTCCCCTGGTGGCGCAGCAGTTGAGCGCTGGGCTGCGAAGCTGCCCGCAGCCTCTGCAGCGCCAGTTCAATCCCCCGCCACAGGCGAGGCTCCCACATGGCGTGCAGACCTCTCCTGTCTCACCCGCTGTGCTCCTCAGCAGTGTATTTCGTGGGTCTGCCTGATCTGTTCCCTGCTCTGGCTCTGGTGACTCCTCTCACCCTCCCGCGCTTCTGACTATACCCAGTGCTTGTATAAATAAATATTTAAAAAAAAAAATTTTTTTTTAAACTTGTTGGGCAGAGAGAAGTAGAATGAAAGAGTAAATTTAGAGAATATGCTTGTTACTATTTACTAACTTTTTCAAGACAAATTTATTATTGGATAAGCAAAATTGTACTGAAACATTATACTTATAATTTACATTGCAACTATAACTCAAGATTATCTTGAGGTTTCATATCCCACAAGGAAATTAAGCACTTTTTCTCTTTATAGTTTTGATGGCCATAAAACCCTCTCCAGAATTCATGTGTTTTTCAAACAGAAAATGGTGATTTTCGGCTTTGTCCTGGAGGTATTATCAAGGCAGTCTTTCATAAGATAATGTTATTTGTATAGATACCTGATTTGAAAGAGAAAACATCCCTCCATTTTCCTAAGAGCCTATCCAAGTCCAATATAAGGAATTAACTTTTGGAGAATGCTACTCTCTTTTCAGTGGCTTTTATATATTACTTGTGCCAGATTTCCTTCTTGCCAACATTTCTCTCCAGTTTCAGTTAAGTGATCAAAATTATTTGTTGGAAACATTGAGACTTGGAATTCAATTAAACTCCTATAACCATTTGGTTTCAAGGAAAAAAGCACACCATTTGGAAGATCTGTTTGAAGTCATCTCATATTTGGTGCCTGTGAATCTGCTTAATTGCTAGCCTGAAGCCAAATTCAAATTGGAGGAATTTAAATCTCCATTCCTTTCTGAAAAATTTCCAAAGAATGTTAAAAAAGAGATACACCTTCGTCACTCCTGTGAAAGCAAGCATGAGGAAATGGTTTGCCTTTCAAGCCTAGTGCTCTTTGGAAAGTATTTCCCTTTTGTGTTAGTGTTATTCACAGCATGTACTTTTTCTTAATCTATAAAAGTGCCAGCAAGTGTAGCTCAGAGACAGATACTCAGCAGAGTCTTGGCACTTGCCGTGGAGTTTCAGCATTGTCCTTAAATTTGCAAGTGAAGGCAGGGTGAGTAGTGCAGGCATGTTTCTTTAATAAAATGTAGTTTGTCATATGTTTTTAGGGTTATGGTTTTGAAAATTTACCAGAGAACCATCGGCTTGCAGTGGTTATACATGGAGACTTTGATGGGAACCAGGCTGTGTCTGCAGCTGTTCCTGGGCTTGATGGAAAACATGATCTGACTTACTCGGATGAGTAAGTTTTATTTGCCCTTAGTAAAAGATTGCCTACTCACTGGATTATATACTCCAAAAACCTTTGGACACATTCTAGAATGCAGTCTAGAGTTGGTTAATGAGCCACAGGACATAGTCATCAGAAATAGATAGTAGATAGTCTTTTTAGAACATAATCTGATGGTGGAAGTTGAGGCCATCCTACATTTTCTGCCTGCAAAGGCCATATTTTCAAAAGAACGTGAAACTATCAACAGTGTAGTCAAGTAAATTAGGGACTTGTATCACTGATGTATATTTTTCTTCCTATTTCACTTGTTTTATTTAAAGATGGAAAAAAATACCAAAGTTCTAAAGGTGCTCTTACTCAGAGTTGAGCTCTTGAAGTTGTGTTTTGTTTGCTCCTTTCTGGTACCCTACATATATCCTGTTAGTTGTTGTGTAGCATTGATACAGCCCTGCTGATATTTCTCACATCACAGCTTGACTATTGGATTGCAATATTCTCTGACTGATCTTCCTGCCTTTAGTCTTTCCACACACAGTCACTCCTGTTTTTTGCTGCTAGATTGATATTTTTCAAGAGCAGCCCATTCCCTGCTGGAAAACATACAACATTCCCCATTTGTGTGTGTGTGTGTGTATGTGTGTGTGTGAAGGAAATGCATTTAAGAAGCATAGGCCCTCACTTCCTTCTAATTCTCCAAATTATTTCCAAGTCATGTCTAAATTGTGCAAGTAATTCCATTGTTGAGGAGAATGAATGCCAGAGAACTGAAATGCACCACAGAGGCTGAGCCCTCTGCTGTCTGTTTGCCTAACAATGCATCTCCTCCATCTGCTCCATACCCTCCCACTGAACTAAGGCAGAAACTCTACTTTCTTCTCCGGATCCCCCCTGTATTACATCCTATCCCCCGGTCATGTAAGATAGAATGTCTACATTATCATTGTTTTCCCACAATTACAGAATTAAGGAAAGTACAGCTTAACTTCCCTAACCAGACATTTTTTGACATGCCTACTGTAATTTTTCATTTTTCTTTCTCATAACATTTCCAGGATAAGATTTTCAGTGTAGTTGACATGTTGGTAAATGAACTATTATGAACTAATTATGTTTTTAGTTTAGTCATGCACTTTGGATTTTGTTTCCCTGTTATTTTCCTTTTAATCATGTGCCATAATTTTAATACCAAAACAAATGAGCTTTGATGAAAGTATGATGTACATACTATCTTAGTAATTCATTTTACTTTTTTTTGAAATATTGTTTTAAAACTGGAATGATCAGAGGAATCAAATTGTCAACTTCCCTTCTTCTCTTGACTTTTGGGAGAAATCTACTTCTAAGCTCTTTCAAGTTGTTGTTAGAATTCAGTTCCTTGCAGTTGTAGAACTGAGTTCCCCATTTCCTTGATTGCTGTCACCCAGGGGCTGCTCTCAGTTCCTTAAGGCCTTCTGCACTCCTTGTCACTTGCCCCAAAGCCAGCAGTAGAGGCTGTCCCCCTGGTCAGCCTGCACATGTCTGGAATCTCTTACTTCTGCTCTAGATCTAGATTTCAGGGAGTCATGTGACAAGGACAGGCCCACTGGACAGTCGCCCTTTCTTGCAGTCTGCTGCACCATGTAGTATATATGTGATTATGGGTCTAAAATCCATCACATTCATGGTCTTGCGAGTTAGGCAAGGCATGTGCATGAGGGAGCCTGGGTTTTGGCAGCCATCTTGGACTGTCGCTTGCCACAGTTTGACTAGTGAAGATTTGGAATTAGGATTCTTACATGAAATTTCTGAATTTGTAAGCATTTTCAAGTATTTGAAACACCATAACCCAGACAAAACAAAGCAATGAGCTAAATTTCATCAATGAACAATCTGATCTAAGAATCTAGGAGTTATTGGTGGAAGGAAGATAATATTCTATGCTTTATCTTACTTGAATGAATAGCATCATTGTGAAAAGGAATGAAAAGTAGTAACTTTTAAAAACCATTAACTTATTTTAACATATTAGAAAAAAAAGGTGAAATTCTGCATTTTGTAATTTTAGTGAGGTGAGAAATGATATACTTTCGAAGGACTAATTTTAAAAAATATGATGTTCTAAGAATGATGGAGTTATCTGTGTTGGAGCTTATTTTCAACTATGAAAACTTTCTAAAAAAAAATTAATCACCTGTGGGCCTCCCCTGTGGCACAGCAGGTTGAGCACAGTGCTGTGAAGCTGTCCGCAGCCTCTGCAGTGGGGGTTCAATTCCCAGCTGGGCAGGGAGATACCCACATGGCACCATAGACTTCTCCTGTCACGCCCGCTGCTCCCCTCAGCAGTGTTTTCAGTCTATCTGCCTGTTCTGCTCCCTACTCTGTCTCTGGTGAGTCCTCTTACCCTCCCGCGCCTATGGCCTGTACCCCAGCTATTGTATAAATAAAAAATAAATCTTTAAAAAAAAAATCACCTGTGTATAGTCTCATAGATCAGCTGTCACAGAGTTTTATTCGTTTACTCATTTTTTTTTTTTTGGTTTTGCATCTGATGAAACAAATCAGTTCCCTCAGTCCATGAAAACACTTGAACAGGCAAGGCAGGTGGAAGATCTGTGCTTAGGAGTTGCAGTGATTTCAAAGGGACACAGGATTTCATTCTGTGCAATTGTCTATACCCATAAAAGACAAACGAGGGATGAAATATTAATGATATTCATCAGCACACTTTCCTATTGGGAAATGTTTGAAAAGCAGAAACTACTAGTTGATAAATTACAAAGTTCAACACATAAAAGAATAAAAGGATTATGATGAAATAAGCAATAGGAGTCAGGCTACATGAGGTTCAGAGATGTCATTTTCTTTCATTTTTGTTTCTTAGAAATGCATTTTTTGAAGTGAATAGGTAGGGATGAAAGTGTGTATCCTTAATTTATCATAGGCTTCCGTGAGTCCATATTTTGCCAATTTACACAGAATGTTAGCATCTTAAAACAATGTACTTCTGTTACCTTTGTCCCATCCTCTGGTATTGTCATAGATTTTATAATCTATATTTACTTTCACATATATTATAAATCTTACCATATGTTGTTATTGCTTTGTGCTTTAGACAATTTCTATAAAGAGATGAGAAAAAAATTCTGCTGCATTTAACTTACCATTTCCTGAGGCCTTTAATCCTTTGTTTTGATCCCAGTTTCCATCTGGTATCATTTTCCTTCAACCTGAAAAGCTTCCATTAAAATTTCTTTTAGTGCAAGTCTCATGCTGACAGATTGTTATAAATTTTGGTCATCTTAAATGTCTTTTTATCACCTTAATTTTTTTTCAAGGCTAGCATTTTATCATAAAAAAAATTTAAGCATGCCAAAGTTGTATGAACTATACATTACAGTTGTATTCTACAATTAGCATTTTGCTGAGTTTTGCTTTATCACATATCTGTACGTACCTTTGTCTACTCCTTTACCCATCTTATTATCTTGACGAATGGCAAAGTAAGTTGAACATGTGAGTACCCTATGTCACTAAGTGTTTTCAGCATGTACATGTTACGGAGTGTTCAGAAAGCAGTTATGTTTTGTTTTTAGGTGATACTTAGAAGTACAGAAATATGCGCATCGTTTGATGAATTTTGACAGATATGTGTACCTGTGGAAGCCCAATGCTCATCAAGACTAAATCACTGTCAGGCCTCCCCGGTGGCGCAGCGGTTGAGCGCCGGGTTGCGAAGCTGCCCGCAGCCTCTGCAGCGCTGGCTCGATCCCCGGCTGCTCCCAGGCCACCGGAGGAGGGTCCCACATGGCGCGCAGACCTCTCCTGCCGCCAGCTGCTCCCCTCAGCGGTGTACTTCGGTCCTTCTGCCTGCTCTGCTCCCCGCTCTGGCTCTGGTGAATTCTCTCACCCTCCTACACTTCTGACTGTACCCAGTGCTTGTAAAATAAATAAATAAAATAAATCTTTAAAAAAAAAAAAAAGACTAAATCACTGGCATCATCTTAGAAATTTCCCTTGCTCCCCTCTTTGCCTCTCACCACAACCTCCCCCACCCCCTGCCCCAGCTCCCAGAGGCAGCAGCTTTTCTAATTTTTTTTTTTTTAACCTAAGATTGGGTTTGCTTATCTAGGCCTTTATTTGTAGGATTTATATAGGAGGTACTTCCTTGCATAGGCTTCCTTACTCAGCCTCATATTCCTAAGTCTTTTGTGTGGTTTCATGTATTATGGCTCTTTCTTTTTATTGCTGAGGTGTTTTCCATTTTGTGACTAGGTCACAGTTTGCTTAGCAATTTCTGTTTATGAACCCCTGAAAGGTTTCCAGGGTTTTGGTTATTATATCTAAAGATGTGAATGGTCTTAATCTTTTTTGTGGATATATATTTTGCTGTCTCTGGGTAAATAGCAGTAGAATTGATGTCCTATAGGGTATGTATATGTTTAATATTATTAGAAATCACCAGGAATTTTCCCAAAGTACTGTACCTTATACTTTTCTACTAGCAGTGTATGGGAGTTCTAGTTCCTCTATATCTTTGCCAGCAGTTTGTGTTTTCATTCATTTACCTTTAGCTATTATAGCTAGTATAAGGTGATATCTCCTTGTAGATTTAACTTGCATTTCCTTGACAAATTAAAATGAACTCTCGTCATATACTTGCAATATACTAGATTTTTAAACTAATTTCTTTAAATGTATTATTTTTTTAAAATGAACTCTCGTCATATACTTGCAATATACTAGATTTTTAAACTAATTTCTTTAAATGTATTATTTTTATTGAAGTGATATTGATTGACAATACTATGTGTGTTTTAGGGGTATAGGTTCATGCCTGTTCAAATATGTTTTACCGTGCCACACCCATCCCCTAAACAACACATCATCTATCATAGTTCATTGGACCCCTTTCCCCTTTGCTCCCTGTCCCCCACCCTCGCCTTCTTCTAGCTTCAGATATGCAGTCAGGTTTCTAGTGTTTGGTTTGGTTTGTTTCTTTGTTGTTTTCTTTATAGTTCACATATGAATGGAATCATTCAGTATTTGTCTTCCTCCTTCTGACTTACTCTGTTCTACATAAACCCTTCCAGTTCCATCCATGTTTTTGTAGCTGACCAGATTTCAACTCTTTTTCGTAGCTGGGTAGTATTGCTTTGTGTGTATCAGTAATACATCTTTATCCACTCATCTGACGTTGGGCACACAGCTTGTTTCCATGCCTTGGCTGTTGTAGACGGTGCTGCAGAGACTGCAGGAGTGCATATATCCCTTCAAATTAGTGGTTTTATCTTTTTCAAGTAGATGCTTATGGGTGAAATTGCTAGATCATATGGTAAATCTATTTTTAATAATTCAAGAAACCTCCATACTATTTTCTATATGGACTGGACTAGTCTATATTCCCACCAACAGTATACAAGGAAACTATCACTAAAACAAAAGTAGAAGATCTTTTGGAATCTATGAAAGAACCGTTTGAATTCATAAGTGAGTTTAGTAAGGTCACAGGCCAATATTAAAATATCAGCAATAAGCTATTGGAATAGATTACTCACTTAGCAATAAACCACAACCTGTTTAGCACCTCTTTATCTTGCATGTATTTGATTAAGTCTCCCTCTTTGAAGATGCACTATTAAGACAGGGAGCAGATTCACCAGCTTGTAGTCTCTAGAACTTACATGTAAAACTGTTTTAGCTAGACAGGTGCCAGAAATCACCAAGTGGGCTTTGTGCTACAGACAAGTGACTTGACAGTTTCTGCCCAGTGGTCATCTCAGGTACATAGTTGGGAAGCCAGTGTTATCAGGGATGACACATGCACCCCAATGTGGTAGCTGTACCAGATATTCTGCCTGGCTGGAGAGCAATTCTGTCTCTTCATGGATGGGCTACAGCCACAGATGCCAGCAGGCACCAAACATTTCTCAGAGAGTAAGACTGAGTCTGCTGAGATGCATGAGGGAGTACTTGATTTGAACCCCAGGAACAGCAACATAAAACAGAAGAGAAATTATCTTTGAAAACAGAATTGACAGTGGAAGTTGTCAAATGTCCTCTATCATAGAATAAGCCAAATGTATCCCTCATAAAATGATAAAATTTGAGCCAGTCTGCACAGTGAACTTGTCAAAATAGCCAGACAATACCCCAGCTATCTAAATTTGTTACGTTGCTAAAAGGCAATCTTTAAAATGATTCATCTGGATGTCACTATGCTTTCCAAAACAACTTCATTGTTGGCAAAATTAAAGATTTGACGTTCTTTCAAACACTAATTGTCCAAAATTTCTTGAAACTCTTTCTGGGCAGAGGGTTATATCAACTGTATATGAAGTACTTCTCTGTACATCTTCTTCACCGAAAAGCCATTCAAGCCAAAAGTCTCCTTGTCTATCCCTCAAATCAGGGGTAGGTTTTTGTACTGATAGAGGGCTGTAGTTCCTTGTTTTCCCTTGTGTCTTATACCTTATAATAGTCCCTTTAAAGGCTTTTTGAGGAATGTGAAAAAGCCTTGAGCCAATATTTGTGTTTTAAATATTTGGCATATTAGTGATCATCATCTAAGGAATCAAAGCAGATGACATGACAAAAATTCTACCAAAAGATTTATTAACAGAGACCGACTGACTTTGATAGAAACTAAGTGAGACAACAGTGATATGATAGTCAAGACTTTTCATTTACTCTGGTTAAATTTTGACCTTAAAAAACTATGTCTATGATTGACAACATTCTTTAAGAGCTCTCTTTTCTAAACTTTTTTCTACATTTTTAATGGAATGTACCACACATTTGGTATATAAGAGGGATTCATAGATAAGGAGTTAAATATGAAAAGACATAGGCAACAATTTTAAGAGCTTTGGGACTTTGCTTAACTAGGGCACTTTTAAACTGAAGACATTTAATCATGTCAGCTTAAGAAAAGGGGCAAAAGAAAGGCTGGGATGCAGTATTGCTAAGCACATGCTATGTTCCAGTGACTTTGCTAAGTGTTTTTCATAAATATTGCCAAGCTTGATGGTCCTGGCTAGTGAGTGGTGAAAGGTTTGCAGACCATCAGATGTCTTCTCCTGTCAGGAACCATGAGCTCCTGTAACATAAACAGTGAACTGGGCCTCACAGGCTCCTCTCACTGTGACCGCCCTTGGATTAGCAGTGCTCCCGAGTCTACCTTTGTGAGCATGCTTCTAAGAAGTACCCCGTCTCTAAGTGCTGAGCTGTTGTCAGTTTTCGGATTCAGTGAGACCTGGGTTATTGGACTATCTTGCTGGCTTTGTATGGGAGTATCTTTGTTTTATCCTAAATTTTATTCTAAATCATTCAGAACCTCAAAGAGGACAGACAACCCCTTGGTAGCTGAGAACTGAAACACCCCTGAGGGGAAGAATAAAGACAATGGACTGTGGTGGTGGTGTGCTAATACCTGATGGGGATACCCAAATATTGCCTCAATTAAAAATAAAATAGTAAGATAAAAAGAGGAAGGACTTAACAAAAACAATGATGATGATAACAGAAATATAATTGCCAACACTTTGTGTAATGGCTGTGCTGAACATTTTCTTATGCTCCCTCTAATGATTATCTTCCTTCCTTCCTGTGGGAGCTTTATGTCATAGTTTTCTACTATTACTTCCACTTGATATGTGAGGAAATACAGGCTTCTATGAGGGATCTCAAAAAGTCAAGTCCATTTTCCCCTGGTCATACAACTAATAAGTTGTGAGAGCTCCAGGTTCCCCCTCAATGACAGCAGGATGATGGTGCTCCCCCTCTTACAGGAAGAACGAGCCATTTGTATTGGTTGTTGTGTAAGTCCTGACATCTTCAAGCAGTTGCTGTGACCAAGGGAATATGATTGACAAAGGCCTGAGCCACGTTTCAACTCTTAAGGCAGGACCTAAATACAGTTGGGGAGGATGGAACCGGAGACACAAATTGCAAGTTACTAGGGCTGGAAAGGGGCGCCAATGCGAGGGAGGAAAACTGAACTTGTCTACTGCATTACAAAGATATGGCAACTGAGGCGGAGGGCAGTTACTTTACCTCCACCCTTCCTAGTGGCAGTCCTCTCTCTTGACTTCACCCACGAGGTGTCCATGCCGTCAGCACTGAGCAGCAGTGTAGTGTAGTGGCCAGAGACTGAATGGCAGGCTGGTCTGACACCAGCCTGTCAGATTGAATCTCAACTCTCCCATTTATTCATTGGGTAAGATATTTAAACCTTCTGTGGCTTAATTTTGTCATCTTCTAGAACAATAGGAGAATTAGGGAACTAAAGGATGGGGTTTTAATAACTGAAGGATGTGATTGACAATAGTATATATCAGTGTTTGCTATAAGGTTCTATGATAGTAATAGTGTTCTTGTTATAACTACTGATATATTAAGTGGTTATTGGATATTATTATCAATAAGCATTGCCCTTGGAACACTTACAGTCCTTTTTTTATGATGACCAGTCATGACTTAAGTTATGATATATTTATTCAAGAATCACTCCAGACTTCATTAAGCGCAAGTATTTTCAAACACTGGTAGGTGGTGGTGAGTCCAAAGATGGAAGTATAAGCTCCCAGCCTTTGGAGAGACTGGTGGGAGTGAGTGGACAGTGTTCTAACAAACATTCCATCTCCGCATTTTTTGATAAGTACATACACGGAGTATATGCAGATTATTTTGGTACACAGAATATAGCACAGCCAGGAGAATCCAGAAAAGTTTCACTCAGGAAACGATTCTGGTATGGAATTGTAAAGGATGATAGGTATCAGCCAAGCAGACCAGGTAGAAAGACAGACAAAATAGCATGTGCAAAAAGGCATTGCTATGCAAGCATATAAATAAAACAGAGGATTCTTGGGAGGAAAAGAGATGAACTGAGAGATATAAATAGTAAAAACCCCACCAGTCAGCAATGAGAGTGCTCTGTTTTCCCTTACTTTGGGTAAAGCAGTTTGGAGGTAGCACAGGGCACTCTTGTTTAAGATTTGGAGGCTACTAATTCAGACAGTCCTATGAAGAATGACTAATACCCTTCGTAGGTGTTCCTCCCCATGCCCCAGAAGAGAGGCAGTGACTCTGCCTTTGTCATCTGAATCAGTGAAGGTACCTGCTGCCTTGTACACGCAGTCTAGCCAGCGCACCTGACCTGAGCAGGCGCCTGGTTTCCTACTGTCCATTCACCACTCATGCTGGTGAGCCCTGAGCTAGCTGTTTCGTCTGTTGTCCACATTGTCTTGGGGATAAGCTGTAAAAAAACAACAGTGCTACTTTGTTTTTTACAGCAATTACCTCTGTCAAATGCACATTAATTGCTTCAAATTAGTATGATAATGACTGTACATCCCAGATATGACATATCTTAGACAAAAACCAGATCCTAATCTCCAAACTTCAATCTGCCTGCTTAACAGTTTACACCCACAAATTTTCATTTGTTCTCCATACTGACAGTTTTAAGACTAAGATACCTGAAAATCTAGGAATCTCAATGTTTTTTATTTCCTTGGGAATTTTTTTTTTTTTTAAAGATTTATCCATTTACACACACAAGAACCAGGGTACAGGCCTGGAGGGTGAGAGGATTCACCAGAGACAGAGTGGGGAACAGAACAGGCAGACTGACGTAATATGCTGCTGAGGGGAGCAGCGGGTGACACAGGAGAGGTCTGCTTCGCCATGTGGGATTCTTGCTGTCCAGCCGGGATCGAACCGGTGCTGCAGAGGCTGCGGACAGCTTCACAGCGCTGTGCTCAACCGCCTGTGCCACTAGGGGAGGCCCTCCTTGGGAAATTTTATCTTAAATTTGCCCATGGCTTTCCTGACAAAATACTGTACTGTGTTTAGCTTTAAAAGTCTGTGGGAGGAAACGTCCTTCCACACAGAAATGGACAAAGAAATTATAGTAAGTCCTCTCTGTGAAATACTACTCAGCAATAAATGAAGTGATAATGCAGGCGACACCTAGAGGAATTCTCAAACATCAGGCTGGGCAAAGAATTAGACCAAATAGTGATGCCATTCCAGTTACCTGAAATTCCCGAAAAGACACACTTAACCTGTAGGAATGAAAATCAGGTCAGTGGTTGCTTAGAGTCAGGGGTAGGAGATGGGTCTGACTGGCAAAGGGAATAAGAGTTGTTTTGCTTGATGGTAGTGTTCTCTATCTTGACTGTGATGGTGGGGATACTGATGTATCCATTAGTCAAAAGTTCTCAGATGGGGCCTCCCCTGGTGGCACAGGCAGTTTAGCACAGCTCTGTGAAGCTGTCCGCAGACTCTGCAGTGTGGGTTCGTTCCCAACCAGCTGGGAAGATACCCACATGGCCCAACAGACCTCTCCTGTCTAGCCTGCTGCTCCCCTCAGCAGTGTATTTCGTCAGTCTGCCTGTTCTGTTCCCCACTCTGTCTCTGGTGAATCTCTCACCCTCCCGCACATCTGGCCTATACCCCAGTTCTTGTATGCATGAATAAATAAATCTTGGAAAAAAAGGTCTTAGATGGAAATAATTGGAAAGCCTGTTTACAATATTTGTTAATTTGTGGAATATATGCATCTTTCCATACCTGTATCTCTTAGGTCATACAGACAGATCTATAGATAAAATGTATGTATGTATACTGGTAGATCGATGGTATAATAAAATGGTATTCTATATTACAAAGATCCTGCAATGTTTGTTTTGGAAGAGATCTTTGACTTTTTGTCTGATTGCTTTGTTGATGGTCAGGATTCT
The DNA here is from genome assembly GCF_014898055.3 of Talpa occidentalis. Taxonomy (NCBI): domain Eukaryota; kingdom Metazoa; phylum Chordata; class Mammalia; order Eulipotyphla; family Talpidae; genus Talpa; species Talpa occidentalis. Next base: position 98,453,142 of record NW_023601322.1, read on the forward strand.
GTGCAAGACCATTAGCTCATTCATCTCCACTTAACCCCTGTTTGGTGTTACATTTCCCACTTTATAAATTTGCAAACTGAGGCAGCGTGAAGTTGGAACGCTCCCCAAGCGAAGCAAATCAGCGCCGGAGTCTCCAGGCTTTCTGTCTGAACCTCAAACCGCTAGACTATGTTTTCCATATGTATTTTGATCTTATCAAATTTATTTTCTGCTGAGAAGGAAAGTTATCTAGTATTTAAGTTGGAAAGTTAATTTCCCAGTGTATTGTATCCCACTGAGAATTAGTCACATTCCAGACTCACAGTTTTCAACTTTGATTGTTTTGGAGTGAGAATTGAATTATAAAATATGCACCATTCTCACACCTTAGGGACAGATGGACTTTTTTCCCTCAGAACTGTTAGAAAACACTGTTTATGTAAGCAGTTAATGAATTCTTAAATCTAGCATGGATGGATGTCCTCCTAGTAGTGAAATGAGTTATTTCCTCTTACAATTCTAGAAACTTTAATTTTTTTCTTTAGAAAAAATTTCTGTTAAATATTATGATTTTTTTAACAGAAAATCAACATTTAGTAAGTGATAAGTGGCAAATTAAGATCTTCAAAGATATTAACTCATCAATGAAAATATCCCCTTTCCAAATTCTGAAATTATAAATCAGTGAATCACTAAAAGTTACATACTCTTTGGGCTCTTTTGTTTTGAAGTTATGTGAGAGTTTAGGTTAAAGACAACACAAGATTATACAGTTATATTAGCTGAGCATTAATCATTAGCATTTTATTTTTCCTCTCCATTTCATAAATCACACAGTAGCTAACTATGTCTCATCTGTGTTTCCTCTCTCATAACATTTTGCCGTGACTGATACCAAATAAGGAAAGTTTTAGACCAAAAGGAAAATTTCTGCGGAATGATCAGGTTTTATAAGGTGAAGGAACATCTTGAAGTCATCGAATCCAGAAGTGTGTTTCCTCCCTTGATTCGCTGACAGTGTGGGTATTTTGGCTTGTGGAGTGGCCCTTAGAATGATCATGGATCCTGGCTCTGAGGAAATAGCATGTGTGGTTTTAGTTACCACCTATACATGAATGGCTTCCAACTCTCTCCCCAGCAATGACCTTTCATTCTCTCGCTTGGCCTCTATTTCTTACAATCTGAATAACATCTCTTCTTGGAAACACTGCAAAAAAAAAAAAAAAACAAAAAAACAAAAAAACCCTGATCGTTTAAGGCTGGGAGGAATTCCTTCCACTCATGAAACCATCACCACAATTAAGGTAATAGACATATCTGTCACCTCTAAAGTTTTCCTTATGTCCTTTTAATTTGTGTGTGTGTGTTAAAACTACTTAACATAAGCTCCAGTCTCAAATCTTTAAGTTTAGCTGTAGACACAATGTATAACTTATCTCTCAAGCTTACTCATTTTGCATAACTAAAACTTTTTATCAGTTAAATTCCCATTGTCCTCTCTCCCCAGCCCCTGTAACCACCATTTTATTCTCTGTTTTTATGAGATTGACTATCTTAGATCACTCATGTAAGTGAAATCACGCAGTATTTGGCAGTGTCTGCATCTGGCTTATCTCACATAGCATAATGTCCTCCAGGTTCATCCGTGTTGTTGCAAATGGTAGGATTTCTTTGTTTTTAAAGGGTAATAATATTCGTGTGTGTGTCTGCATGTTTGTGTGTGATCTCACATTTTCTTTACCCTCAGTCAATGGAACTTTGGGTTGTAAAAGATAATTTTTGCAACGTGTTTTAAATTTAACAGAATTAGTCCCCCTCATTGACTTTTTCCCATATATTTTTTGTATACTTCTGTAATATTTTGTATTTTTCCCCAAACTATGTTTTTGATTATTATTTATTCTTACCCCCCACACATGAGAAACCTGTGGGGGTAATGAATGTGTCTATCACCATCCTTATTGTGGTTTTATGAGTGTCTATGTGTCCATACTCATCAAATTGAATACATAAAGTATGTGCAGTTATTGTATAGTATGCCTCAATGAAAATGTTAAAAATTAATGCAAGTTCACTAAAATAGACTTGAACAAATGGAAATATGTTTTTTGTTAAGAAATTCATAAAGATAAGTCTCAGTATTAATGTTAACTCAATGTAAATACCAAATACGAACACATATTTGTTGGTATTTTTGAGCTAGACAAGTTGATTGTAATATCTCTTAACAGCTTATTGTAATTCACAGTTCTAGCCACATTTTAATGAGATTATCTTATCATCCACTATACCATGGTTCTATTTTTTTTTTTTTCAGTAAATTAAAAAGAGACTAGAAGGGACTAGTCTAGATTAAAAAGAGACTAGATGTATTTTCAGCAAATGAGTACATTTTTGGACAACCATTGTGTGAAATTCAACAGTTTGTTTTCTTGGCTTACTGAAGGATCAGATACTGTCCTATAAAAGAATCTAGCATTTTTCACTCATTGCTATTATAATATACTCTCTGAACTGTTATTTCATTAGTGATGAGAAATTTAATCTTGTTATCTGTACCCTATTGTACTGTGATGTGATATCATGGTGTAAATTTATTGAACACTTATTACTTGCTTCATATTTGTTGAATGCATATCTTATAGGCACTGTAATAGCCATGGGGACCCCAAGTTGAATAAACTAATGACTGTCTCAGGGGAGACAAACCTATATATAAATGTTTACCATAAGATTAATAAGCTCAAACTGTACTGTCAGAAATGTACTTCTAGTGGGGAGAAGCAGTAAATGAGACGTCAGTGAGGACATGCTAGCAATAAAATACTAAGATAACTGGACATATCTAGAATAAACCTCAATTTAAAAAAAAAAAATTAAAGAAGGATGTCAAAAGGGCCAGGTTGAGATAGCAAGAGGCTTAAGGTTTCAAGGGGTTGATAAGATTAAAGAGCAGGTCCTCAGGAATAAGAACAGAAAAATATAGAGATTGCAGCTGAAAATCGGGGTGTTTTCAGTAAATAGAGGTTGAGCAGTGTCCCTTTGTGACAAACTATCTCTATCTGGGGGTGTTGACTGGTATTAAATGAAAGTCTGTAGCTATGAACATGTAAGCCCAACCAATTTTTATAGATAGTAAGCCCTTAGTCTTGGCCTGTTTTAACCAACTATGCTAAACAGCTACAGAGAGTTTAAAGGTGATTGAGTCAGAAACATGCAGGATAAATTTCCTTTGAAGTACATCTGGAAAGGGATAAACAAACATACATGGATTATACAATGAATTTGAAATTCATTAAACCATGTTCAAATCCAAGCACAACCAGGTTGACTCATGCCTAAAAATTATCAGCATTCCTTCTTGGTGGTGGTGGTAGGAATTATACTTTCTTTTAGTTTTTAATCTTACTTTCCCAAGACTTAAAATTTTTGTAAATCAGCTCTGGTCTCTCCAATGTAATAAATAAATTTTCATGTTTTCTTTTCCTTTTAAGATAGAAAGGATGATTTTCATCTTCTAACTTAATTGTTGAGTTACAGTTGTATTGAAATCCTGTTGAATTTGATTGTATTAAAATGATCAGCTCATACATCTGTTTTCCACCTATATTGTAGGCTTCTTGATTGTGGAGATCAAGGCTTCCTCTGGACTAATATGTGGTGCCCAGCAGCAAATAGCCACTGCATTGTGTTTGGGTATAAATGAAAGTATCTCCAGATGTCATCTTGCTTTATTGGAATTATTGCTCATATTATTATGAAAGTTATCTTTTGGTTACATTTATGTTTTTTATGATCAGCAAGGATTCGTATACTTATTCAGCTTTTCAGAGCGTAAGAGACAGGGATGACAAAGTAAATGCTACCTTTCCAGTCTCTGGGCATAACTGTAGTGACAGTAAATTTCAAAAAGAAGAGAATATTTTGTGACTTGCATTTTCCTTTACGCTTTCCACATTAGGGATAGGTTTCTCTGTTAAAATATGGCATAGGAAGTGTGTAGCATAAAGTCTTGATATCACCTCACAACTTGTTTTAAAAATTATGTAACCCCTTTGCTCTTAATCCTAATTGTGTTCCAGAGTCCATTTTAATGGACTGTAACATACTACCTGTTACTGGACATAAGATTTTTTTACATTGCCATTGCATTATAATCACAGCTACTTTACAGTAATTTTTAAAAGATTTCATGATCTAATATATTGGCAGTATTAAAGACTATAGCTTTGAAAACATATAAGTGTATAAACTTCCACACGTACTCCTTTATACGTATATTTTAAAATAAATTTTAAAAATTAAATCCTACAAGTATAAAAGGGCAGAAAAGCAAATCTGATTCACTCTGATTTAAACTGAGAAGTATTGAGTCCATTAATTGTAAATCATGTGTAGTCTCAAACAATAGCTTAGAAAAGGTGTATTTCAATTTTGTTCAAATTTAAAAGAATTATTTCAGTGTATAAACTAATCAACTTGATAATAACATGAATGTGCTTTTTGACATGCAAGTGTTTTCCAGTTCTATCATAGAATCTATTAGCAAAAGCACATAAAGAAAAGAGAAAATGCAGTTTTCTTTGTCAGCTGTTTCAGAAACGGCTAGTGGAAATATGGCTTTAAACACTTGACTTTAAATTCACGAGAAAGACGATTGTACTCAAGTAGCGTGCAGCTGAGGTCCTCTAGTGTCATGGTTGGATATGGCAACAGTTTTTAAGATTTTGTGAAGTATGTGTGTTTGTGTGAGAGTGATGAAGTGGGGTAGGGAGAGAACATTGACAAGAGATCATTACTTTAAAGTTCATTCATAGCTCAGAAAATGAGCTAAGAAAACTAGGTTTTTATGTCTTATTTATCAAACGATCTCAAGGAAAGGTTTTTTTTCCTAAGGATTTACATCTTTCATATGTACGTATTAGTATAATAGTGGATGTTTTCAAGTTTGGTTTATTTTTTTAAGATATTTTTGAAAACTGTTAATTCCAAATTGTTCTTGTTTCACACATTCCCTACTTCCTAAGACTGGCTGTTGTGCCATTTTAATATGGGAGCAGCTGTTTGATAAAGGGAAGTAGTTTGCAGGTCACTTTAAATAAACATTCTGTATATAGAGAGAGTAACCTTTATTGTTTGCTGTTTGCAGACTTCATGGAGAATGTCAGCTTACTGCTTTATTTTAGTATATACCTGACAGCAACAGATTAGCAGACACTTGAAAAAATAGTTTGAAACAGAAACAAGGGAGAAAACAAACTGTTAGCTAGAACAAATGAAGATACACACATTTTTGTTTCCTGAATTAAAAAAATTCTAATAACTGCCCTAAGAGAAGCTCAAAAGAATACTGTATCCATTTCCAAAGAACAGGATGGACTGAAAAGGAGCAACTAGAGAGAGAACCAAGGAGCAGTCCCAGGAATGAAGTAATAGAATCGAGACAGGACTAAGGAAACAAAACTGACAAGTGACATAAAGAACAGATTTCCTTTTCATGTGCCCACTAAGAATTCCTACTTAAAGAAGAACGTAGCCTTACACATGGTCAGCCAAGTTTGCCTTAGTCGTATTTCTGTGTTAACGTGAGTCTTCATCTTCCTGGGACACACTTGGTACTACTAAGAGATGCAGAAATACCCACATGTTGGGTTCCAATTTTATAACTCTAAGGAGAAAGTAAAAAAAAAAAAAAATTGCAGAAAGTTTCCAGAGAGACTAATCATATATCTGTAGCAAAATAAAGAACACTGAAGGCAGCAGAGAGAGCCTTCTTAGTTGAAAGGCAAGAATGAGATACTCAAAAGACAAGCCATGCTTTAAAATGTCATACTCATGCTGCTCTTAGGAGACATGTTTATGTGGATATTTACAGCTAAATGTAAAAACAAAAAAAAAAGCAAAATAAAATTATACATGAAGTATATTAAGTGATGGGCGGCTGATGATGATGACCTTTATGAATAGTTATAATTATAAAAATTGTAGCACTCATTAAATCCTGATGACAGACATTTTCTCTTGAAGGCCCCGGGCTAAGTGGCTCAGGCTTACATTTCCTTCTCTGCATGGTACAGCCTCGGCCACCACCTTCGGTCTCTGCCAGAGGGAAAGCCCAAGCTCTTGCAGTGGCTGCAAGGCTGGCAGGCTCTGCTTCCTTGCTGCCTCTCAGTTCCCCTCTCCACACTTCACCTTTTGCTCACTCTGCTGCTGGCACAGGGCTGACCTGCTGAGCCCTCTCCCAGCTCAGGGCCTGCTGACTGTGCCTCTGCGAGAATCACCCCTTCCCCCAGAGAGCTGCACCTCCTTTAGATTTCTGCACAAATGTCACCTCACCTCGATCACGTTGATATACAGCAGCAACTTCCTATCCACATTCTCTCTCCTTTTCCTGCTTTTTATCCTCAGCACTTAATCACTATATATCTTATTGTATTGGGTATTTACTTGTTAATTTGCTGGGGAGAGGGGAAGGAAAGAAGGAAGGAGAGGGGGGAAGATAAGAATGGTAGGGAAGGAAAAAGGTGTAGATTGAAATGGAAAGTAAGCTCAGGTCTAGCTACCAAAAAATACACTATAGCTGTTTTTCAGGGACTTGGGTATTGAGCAGGACAGGTGGTTTTCATGGCTTCGTTCTACCAACACCAAACACACCACCAAAATTAATCTTCCTGAAATGACAAATGCTCCAAATGCTTTTGGGAAACCATAGACTCTTTTTTAGATCAGCTCTGTCACAGTGGGAAAATCCAAAATATGTACCAGTGGTTATTTTAGAAAAATGTATAAATTCTACTTTCTCTGAATAGAGAAGTAACAATAAGAATGTAAGTTTTTCACTGAATTTTATGACTAAACTTCATTTCATTCCTTAATACAGGTCATATACCTTCTTTGTACTTGCTCTATAGTCATCTGTGACCTTTTGTTTTCTCCGTAGCTGTTCAAAGGTATTGTGTATTGCCTTTGAGGTACTTCAGGGCTTGCAGTACATGAATAAACACGGCATAGTACACCGGGCACTGTCTCCTCACAATATCCTTTTGGACAGAAAGGTAATTGTCACTTAATGTTTTAAACATTTGCATGTTACTTTAGATGGATGCTCTGAATTCAAGCCCACTCAACTAATCAGAGGGACTATAGGGCAAGAGTGTATATTAAGAAAATCCATAGTGGGGCCTCCCCAGGTGGCGCAGCGGTTGAGCGCTAGGCTGCGAAGCTGCCTGCAACCTCTGCAGTGCCAGTTCTATCCCCGGCCGCCGGCGAGGGTCCCACATGGCGCGACAGACCTCTCCTGCTGAGCCCACTGCTCCCCTCAGCAGTGTACTTCGTCGGTCTGCCTGTTCTGTTTCCCACTCTGGCTCTGGTGAATTCTCTCACCCTCCCATGCTTCTGACTGTACATAGTGCTTGTATAAATAAATAAATCTTTAAAAAAAAAAAAAAGAAAATCCATAGTGACAAGACTGTGAAAGTGGTATACATTCAGTTGTTAGGAAAAAAAAAAATCTTTTAAATATTTAAATTCATGTTTTTCATGTGCATTTTCTTTTTACCCCCAAGACTGATTTTCTAACTTCTTGTCTTATTTGTTTCTTTCACTCATTTTGCAAAATACTCATTGTAACTTCCCAAACTACCCCCACCCCAAATTAGTTTAAATCTTAAAAAAACTTCTATAATTATTTACATAAATTAGTCCCATAGCACAGCTGCATTGTATTTTCTTTCCTTTATTCTTCTTCCCTGTTCCCTCATCTTTATCTTATTCTCCATTTATATTCCTCTCCTTTATTTACCATGTATTCATATTAGCTTCTTGTTTTATTAAATGTTGCTGCTTGCTTGAAAATCGTATGTGGGATTAATAAGAAGCTTGTCAACCCTTGAAGAGAATCTTGGGTAGCAAGGTGTTGTATTTTAAGGTATAATTGTAATTTCATTCTGAGAGATGTGTGTAGTTTCCATTTGCCTTTTACTAAGAACTGTATTTCTCTGGTAATTATGGTCACTCTGGAAACAGTATCAAAATATTGTTAGCACTCTAGCAGATTCATTAATTTCTAGATTTGTGAAATGTCATCAGGATTAAATTACAACACTGTAGATGAATTTAAACCTGCCTGAGAAAAATTCTTTGGTGAAAATGACCACAAAATTACTTCTATGTAAGTATCCAAGACAAAGAGAACATTTTTGCTTTTTTTTTTTTTTGCTATGTCAGAAAGTCTGTAAAATATAAATAAATAATAAAAAGTTTAAAGTGATAGTTATCATTCTGACATATAAATATTAATTATGTGAGTATTCCTATATACATCCGTATATGTATATATAGATATACACACACATGTACATGTAATGAGCATAAAGCAGAATTCTAACATTGGCAAATATTGTTTAATAAAATATGTTAAATTAAAATATAATTTTTCATAATATGTCTAACCATATCATGTTTTCCTTATTTATAAAATGCATAACATTTTCTGCCAGTAACGTTAAATATTTCATGGTGATTTTTTTTCCTTTTCTTATTATAGGGACACGTTAAATTGGCTAAATTTGGACTTTATCACATGACAGCTCATGGTGATGATGTTGATTTTCCAATTGGGTGAGAATATTTTTGTTCCTGTGTTCTGTATTAAACTTTGTAATCTTTGATAAGATATATATGTATTTTGTTTATAAGTTCACATTCAGTTTTACACATACAAAACTGTGGTTATGCACAACAAACGGTTGTTTTCACAAGCACAAAACAATAAATTACAAAAATAGCCTACGCTTATTTGTTTTAAAAAATCCTTTTGAATATAAACATAAATTCCTAGTAAAGCTCTTTTCACCTCCCAAACTTTTCACCTCCCAAAATATCATCTTTAGGTTTGATGTGCTGGAAATTAGGACTAAAATTGAACAGTTTGCCTTCTACATGTATAAGAATATAATTCAAATGTGTAGATCAGAGAACTCATTGTGCAAATTAAAAGAAGATGTCAATATATTTGTCATATGTGATAATTGACTCTTGAAGTAACTTTTAATCAGCTATAGTCAATGTGATTGCTGCTGCTGCTCCATTTTGTCTAAATTGACTTATGGAAAAGAGAATTCCAAAACATAACACAAACAAAAATTAATTTTTTACCTTTTCCTTAAAGGTGCTTTAGGTTTCAGTGATGAAACCAAAGAAAAGAAGTGATTTTTCTTAAAGCATTTCAAGCTTTTTGAAGAACTACGTTTGAATTTAAAATGCCTGGTTGGATTGGCCTTGTGTTACCATTTGGTCTGGCTTACTTTGAAGTCTTAGACCCATAGGGCCTTAACAGCCACTTTCAAAGAGCAAAATGTAAAACATCAGCCAGGAAAAATAAAGCTATCAAACAGCTAAGGCATGAAAGAAAATATTTACACCAGGAGAAGCTTGCAGTTGATTCAAAAGACAAATATCAAGTAACAACAAAGTAAAATGTTAACATCTGTTTCAAAATATCATAAAGAGTTAGAAATTGGACATTCACTTTAGTTGGCCAGTAGCTTAATACCTTGTAAAAACATCAAACAGATGATGAAAGCCACTTATTTTTACCTCACTAGTCATAAGGCAAAGTTTGGGTAATGTTCTCTGAGTGTTAAAATGCTATGGTGAAGAAGAGACACTTGTTGAAAGGAGATAATTTATGTGGGGAAAAAAAATAATCCTAGATCTTGTTGTTGTTTTGTATTACTAATTTAATCAATCCTTGGTTAGGAGGGAGGTTGGCCTTTCTGGAGCAAGAGTCCCCTCCATACTTCTAAAGATCACCAGTCAGCTATGTTGTGGCAATTCACCTATAGAATTGCTTAACTTTTCACCTCCCAAAATATCATCTTTGGGTTTGATATGCTAGAAATCAAGATTAAAATTGAACAGTTTGCCTTCTACATGTATAAGAACATAATTCAAATGTGTAGATCAGAGAACTCATTGAGCAAATTAAAAGAAGATGTCAATATCACCATCCTCATTGTATTAAAATGAATAGGTATTACATTGCGCAGCAGACCATTCCTAACTCACCCGCTGCTTCCCTCAGCAGTGTATTTCAGTAGATCTGCCTGTTCTGTTCCCCACTCTGTCTCTGGCAAATCCTCTCACGACCCAAAACTCTGGCCTGTACCCCAGTTCTTGTATGTATGAATAAATAAATCTTTTTTTAAAGAAAAAAAAAGACCTTAAGTGAGCCATTTGAATTGTAGTCATATTCCCTAGCTTAACTGATTTGTATTTTACTTGTCAGTAATAAGTGCTGGTGATCATAGTGTGAGGAAGTGGCCATAGATGATAACACAGGAAGAGAAATGAGTTATTTGTATGCCTGTATCACATGTCACATAGATGCCACACCCGCTTCACTGCATTTCCATTAGTAGCTCTCACAGGGTGGCGGTGGTAATCTAATGTCACTTCATGAAGTGAAGAATCCCTGCCTGTGTGCTTATGAGGTACCTACTGGTGAGGAAAGTGATGCCCAGCAGTGAGGAGGGCGCCCCTCAGTTTTCATTTCTCTAAGCAGTGGAATTCAAATTTAGTAATTGGCACCATGCCTGTTACTTACATACTGTCTGCATTTATTTTCTTTAATTTTTATTTATTTTTTAAACTAATTTTATTTACTGTCTGCTTTTAATTTGTTGTCTATAAGGAGTACTAACTGGCATTATCAGCAGGAAAGTACCATTGGTAGTTGCTGATCATTTACAAAAATGAGTAAGATATCCAGATGCCCATGGGGACTTCCAAAAAATATTTAAGGGAGAAAGTAAATTGTTGTATATTAAGTATTATAAGCATAAACACACAAGCCGTAACAATGTATAGTATTACATATAGTGCATATTCTAGTTGATAAAATACAGAACAATAAAATAAGTCTCTTCTAGTTACTAGAGAACCATAAGAAAGATCACCTAGGGCCTCCCCTGGTGGCGCAGCGGTTGAGCGCTGGGCTGCGAAGCTGCCCACAGCCTCTGCAGCGCCAGTTCGATCCCCGGCCACCGGTGAGGGTCCCGCATGGTGCAACAGATCTCTCCTGCCATGCCCGCTGCTCCCCTCAGCAATGTATTTCGTCAGTCTGCCTGTTCTGTTCCCCACTCTGGCGCTGGTGAATTCTCTCAACCTTCCGCGCTTCTGACTGTACCCAGTACTTGTATAAATAAATAAATAAATCTTTAAAAAAAAAGAAAAGAAAGAAAGATCACCTACAACACCACGGATGGTCACTGAGAGGAGAAAATATTTACTTCCCAACAGATCAACTTAAGGTTTCATAGAATTATTCATAAAATGAATTTATCACAAAATTAAAATTAGGAGTTTGACTCAGCACATAGAATATACTAGTCATTTTTTCTTTTTGATTTTTCATTACTAAAGTACTTTATGAGTTTAGAAGACAAGATAGTAAATGTACTTCAGTGGGGTAGATTTTTTGGTGTGTAATATGATTTTCTTACCAATTGGCATGAAAGACAGCTATGTTTTAAAAAAAAGAAGACAGGAAAGCAAAGAAATGACCTTGTGCTACAGAGAGACATGATGATTTTAAAACTGTTTGACAAATATCTATTTGCTCTTGATTCCCAGACATAAGGGCCTATATTAAGATGGTTAGTTTAGAATCCTCCCTAGCAAGAGGTATTTACCTACATCTTGTCATTCTCAAGGTAAAAATGGACTGCTGCTTCATCTCCTCTTTAGGTTTCATAGTAATTATTCATTTTAAAAAATATCTCATTGTAGATATCCTTCATACTTGGCACCTGAGGTAATTGCACAAGGGATTTGCAAAGCCACTGATCATGTGCCAAGTGAAAAACCATTGCCTTCTGGACCCAAATCAGACGTATGGTCTCTTGGAATCATTTTATTTGAGCTTTGTGTGGTATGTATAAAGAAATATTAAGCTAATAAAAAGAAATTGTGTGTTTTGGGGATAATTTTTTTTAATCGAAAGCTAGTGATAATATGTCTGTTTTGAAAATCTATCAACTAGATCTGAGAAAAGGGGCTTAATTTTCAATTGAGCTTTTAAATTATCTCATTTGATAATTAATTTGCAAATTATTTTAGCATTTTCAGAAATGTTTATGCTTTTATTAAGTGTAAAAACATTTACGCTATACTAAAGTATAAAACTTTAAACATTTTTGGAAATGTTTATACTACAGTTGCTGACATACTTTGACATGCCATGCTCTCCCTCGCTTCTGTGGTGTTCTTTCCTCCTTAAGTGTCTTCTTCCATCTTGTTCTGTTAGGTTTCCTATGGGACTCACTTAGTAGGTTGGCTTTTTATGAGGCCTTGCCAAGATGCCCTCTATATGTCTATTAGGGTGAAGACTAAGTTGCTATTACAAAGGTGTTAAAGATGCAGTAGCTTAAAGAAAGAGGGGCAGTGTTCATCTGTCCTGGAGTGCCATGCAGGAGTCTAGGTTCCATTCTCAACATCTGATTTCCACAATTGTTTCTTTCTCACCTCTGTCAGTCATTAGGAAGGGCAAGGAGTAATTCGTGGTAACTGTCTTTAGGAAGATGAACTAAATGTTTCAGCTATCATATCTGTGTATTTCTCCATGTGACAGAATACTGATGTAGCCACCGATTGCTACAAGTGTGACTGGGAAATGCAGCCTTTAATTCAGCAACTAAATATTGAGGAAGAATGTGAAAATAGAGATAGGGACAAAAGTCTATCAGGTCCAAGATGAGAATGATTTTGGAGGGACAACTAACAGTCTCTCAATCCTACCTCCAAATACCTGCCAGAATTAGGTCCCCATCTTTGCTCTTCTATATAGGATTTGTCACATTTGTCTAATCTACTTGGACTATGAGATCTTTGGAGGCATGAATTTTTATTATTCATCTGTTATTTTTCTATTTTCCAAAGGATTTTCAAAAATTTTTTAAAACAATGACTCATTGATATATACCATATCAAAGAATTAAGAATTTCTTCATATTCCATATTTTAGAATGAACTCAGCAGCAGAGGCAGCAAAGCATAATAGTACAGAGGCAAGCTTCTGTAGTCAGAGAGAACTGGGTTTGAATTCTGCTGCTGCAGAGTATAGCTGTGTGACTTAGTGTCGTTAAACTGACTTCAAAATTTGTGTTCCACTTCTATAAAGAATAACAGTATCTAAATTGTAAAGTCAGCAGAAAATTAAATGAAATAATATATTTGAAGTGCTTCATAGAGTTCTTCCTAGCAAGGGTTCAAACCTGTATTTTCAGAAAATTGATGGTAGTGGTATACAAGATTGAGAAGAGGACAGGCAACTTACTTTCAGTGACTTACCCCTGTAGTGCAAATTTCCTAAGTCCTTAGCAAAGTTTTTCCTCTGCATAAAGAAAGGAACTTCATCTTAAATCTTCTAAGTCTCTTTATAGAACCATACAAGTTCAATTGTTTATTAATAAACATAGTATGTATAAAACACTTCTGTGTGAAAAAAACACTAAGCATTTTTTATACATTATATAACTCTCACTGCAATCTGTGTAATGTGTACAGTTAATATTTCAAATATAAAGACAAGCAAAGTGAGCCTCGAAGGTAGTTAAGTAATTTGCCCAAGTTATACAGCTGGTAGTAGAAGGTCCAGCTTGGCAAACAATAGTCACTCAACACTCTCTGAAGGTATAAGTCTTTAATTCCATTCCTTGAAGCCTCCTGAAGCCAAACTGATAATGAAACAATCAATATGATGTATGTCTTAAATAATCTGCCAGGTACTGTGGGAGTGCAAAGCATGGGGGAGGAAGCAGGATGTCACGGAATGTCCTGGGTAGACAAGCAGACAGACTGGATGGTGACGTGTAAGTCAGAATTATCTGGTAGATGGAAGGGTAGTAGGGGTCTTTCCCAGAAGGCATCTTATCTTCTAGTCAAATAGGACTTCTGTGGCCTGAGATGCTTCTAGGCGTTGAGATGTCTGTGGGTCTTGAAAGTTACAAGGTAGAATATAATGACCTGTAGGTACATAAGATGTTTACATGTCACTGAAGTTTTTTTCTTAGTATAGCTAACTTTAAAAATCTGATAAAACCTCTGAAGAGAAATGGAGGTATCCAGGAAAATCATTTTCTTCTCTGAGAAAAACGAGTTGTAAATATTAACAAGAATTTCTTTTTCCATTTAGGGAAGAAAACTATTTCAGAGCTTGGATATCTCTGAAAGACTAAAATTTTTGCTTACATTAGGTACGTATCCTGTAATTTATAATCTTTTCAACTCTCAGAATAATCTTTTTTTTAAAAGATTCATTTATGTATATAAGAGCTGGGGTACAGGCCAGAGATGTGGGGGGTGAGAGGATTCACCAGAGACACAGTGGGGAGCAGAACAGGCAGATTGACTGAAGTACACTGCTGAGGGGAGGAACGGGCGAGACAGGAGAGGTCTGCTGCGCCATGTGGGTTGCTCCCTGGCTGGCCTGGCATTGAACTCATGCTGCAGAGGCTGCGATTGCTTCATAGTGCAGTGCTTAACCCCTTACGCCACCAGGGAGGCCCTAAGAATAATCTTTAATGACTGTTAATGCTTATATATATTGAGGATATATCCTTCTAAAACAGTGTATACTAAAAAAAAAAAAAAAAAACCTGAAATAACCTCTTTATTTTCCTAGTGATCAGTGATAAGCATTATCAGGATAACTTAAATTAAGCTTAAGCTTAATTTTTTACATTCAAAAATTATAGTAGTGCTTTCCTGATTTCCTAAGGAAATATAACATGGGTGGATACACTCTCTGCTTGATGATATAGTAAGTAAACTGTGAAATCAAAGTATAAGAATATGAGGTTGCATGAATATATCAGTTTACCTTCAGACAAAGGTATCTAAGGGAAAGATCAGGCTTTCTATTTCATAAATCTTATATAAATAAGGGCTGAAGAAGAATGTTTATTTTTCTTGAAAACAAGCTCTTATATTTTACATATATGCCCAAACATTTTTAATTTCAATTTATAAAAATGTGTGTAGTCCATATTTGAGTGGAATAAATTAAGCAAGTGTAGTAAAAAAAAGAAGCGAAAAACAGTGCTATTGAGCACATTATGGGAAAGAGTGACAGTTAAGGTTCAAGTTGATACAGTCTATAAATAAGACTATGTGCTGAATAGTACCAATAAATATTAAATAATGATTATAAATAAGTTGTATAAAATTCTACCTTATTTGCCCCATTTGATATCAAAGTTTGATAATACAGCTGTAAGGAGTCTTAAAGATATCTAAATGTGTGCATACTAAATGTATGCTTTAAATACTCAGAGAAATGTGTATACATGCTGCAAAATGTAAATAATGAATTATTCTTATAACCAAGAAAAGATAATAAAGCATTTTTAAAGAGTAATAAGAATATATGTAAGAAGGTCTCCCCTGTGGCATAGCAGGTTGAGCGCAAAGCTGTGAAGCTGTCCACAGCCTCTGCAGGGCAGGTTCAATTCCCTGCTGGCCAGGGAGATACCCACATGGCACGGCAGACCTCTCCTGCCTCGCCTGCTGCTACCCTCAGCAGTGTCTTTGGTTCGTCTGCCTGTTCTGCTCCCTACTCTGTCTCTGGTGAATCCTCTCATGTTCCCAAGCCTCTGGCCTGTATCCCAGCTCTTGTATAAATAAAAAAAAAAAAAAAATCTTTAAAAAAAAAAAAAGAATATGTAAGAGAGAATCTTTACCTCCTGAATCATTGCTTTATTTCATTATATAAGGTGCAATCAATATCTGTGACTCTATGTTAATGTTTGAAAACTTTTTTTAATTAAAATACATAAGGACAGTTAATAAAGCTTAATATTCTAAATTCCAATGCCGCATTACACATTTTTAAAAATTTTGGAGTTCAGTTCACAGCATGGCAGTTTAGAAAAGCAATGGTAATGTTATAATTTTTCTGTCTTACAGATTGCGTGGATGATACTATTATAGTTCTGGCTGAAGAGCATGGTTGTCTGGACATTATAAAGGTTTGTCATTATCTCTTATTGACTATTTATGTAATTTGCATATCTGTGATCTAATAGCAAGCTATTCTAAAACTGTGTTTCTCTTTAGATACTTATTTTTTCAGTGACAGACTAATATAAATTTGTACAAAGCCCAAATAAAGACTTTTTTAAAAAATCAAAATGGTCTTGAGTAGCAAACATTTGCTTAAAGTATATTTTTGAAATGGCTCCTTTAAAAATGTTTTTTTCTCCCTTTACTTACCAGGAGCTTCCTGAAAATGTGATAGATCTTTTGAAGAAGTGCCTCACCTTCCACCCTTCTAAAAGGTTGATATTGTTAAGAGTGTGGGGTTACACTGTGTTCATTAACATATCAGAGTTGGTCTTATATTCTTCCTAGTTTATAATACTGACATATATCAAATAGCATAATTGACATCATTGTCATAATATATGGTATTAATGTCTTTTCATAAAAGAAGAAAAAAACCATGGTCAGAAAGCTGGCATATACCAAAAGTTTCTGCATCATTTTCTAGCCTCTAATTAGGAAATCAACTATATTATGGAGTATATATATTCCTAGACACAAATGATAAAAGAGGAGTGAGAACAATAGTTTATTGGTGGTATGTATTATAACAAAAACTTGAATAATTGATGAGGTAAACTAACAATTGTTGATAATGTAAAAGGGCTTCTTAGAAGCTTTATTTCTCTTCATCTGATTGTGTCACTATTAGCCACACAGTTTTCCCTAAACTCTTAAATGTATAATATTTGATAATTGTATTATGATTTGTTTTTAGAAAATGTCTCTATATAGAGATGTTTGGAAGAGACATGTGGTATTAAAAGCATAGTTTTGGGTGGATATGCTATATTAAAGTAAGAATAGGAAGAAAATAGGAGATATTTTTTACAATTCTTTAATTTAATTAAGATATCGAGTAAAGCACATTTACGTTAGTCAAACTAAAAGTAAAAAATGGAGACACTCATTTATAATAATTTTTTATAGATCATAAGGTACAAAAAGTACAACAAAGGTAAAAAATTCAGCATTTACTCAATTACTTGATTGTTACATAAAGATAAATATCTGAAATGATTTTCATTCATGCTCTGTATTTTACATATGTTTCTCAAGGCCAACACCAGGTGAACTAATGCAGGACAAGGTTTTCAGTGAGGTATCATCTTTATACACTCCCTTTACCAGACCTGCTAGTCTGTTTTCATCCTGTCTGAGATGTGCTGATTTAACTCTGCCTGAGGATATTAGTCAGCTGTGTAAAGGTAATGATAAATAAAATCATACACAGTGATATAAACCTGTTTTTAAAGGAAGTACCCTTGCTTTAGTTTCAGTTTTTACTTTATTAAACAAGTCTTTGTAGCTACTTTATCATGCAATTAAGAGATAATTCTGGAAGTACTTAAATATAAGTAACTTAACATTTTTAATCCTTTAAATTTAAATTGCTTTGGAGCAATAGCCTTAAGAATTAAGGAGAATAAATAAATGGCAGGAAAAAAAGAAAAGATACTTTGTCAAACAAAGTCCCATTTTCATTTCATTTCTTTTTTTTTTTTTATTTCTTTTTTTTTAAAGATTTATTTATTTATGCACGCAAGAGCTGGAGCCCAGGCCAGAGATGTGGGGGATGAAAAGACTCACCAGAGACAGAGCAGGGAGCAGAACAGGCAGACTGACTGAGATACACTGCTGAGGGCAGTAGTAGGTGAGATAGGAGAGGTCTGCTGCGCCATGTGGGTTGCTCCCTGGCTAGTCCGGGATTGAACTCATGCTGCAGAGGCTGCAGATTGCTTCATAGTGCGGTGCTTAACCACCAGGGAGGCCCTTCATTTCATTTCTTAATGCTAAAATCAGGTCTTCTAATTCCCAATAGATTTTTCACTGTTATCAACATTTATATACCGTATTACTTAAAATTTACTATAAAGTGGTTTCTAGAAATCATTTCACTCATAGTTACTAGACATTCTTTCGATCAAAAATTTATTGAGTTCCTATATATTCCACACACTATGTGTTCCAGAAACATCATACCAAATAGCCAGACAGAGAAACATTTGCTCACACATTTACTCCTGTTAGTGCAGGTCAGTATGAACATAGCACAGGTGAAGCATGGCTTGTCTTAGGTATCATGAAAGACTTCTTGGAAGAGGCAACCATTGTGTCAAGGCATAAGGGATGGGATAATATGTGTGGGTGGCCTATCCTAGAGCTTTTATCTGCCCTGTTATGTTCCTATAGAGTCTGATATATATGACATAGGTATCTCTGTATGTTTGATAGAGAGGGCAAAAATCACTTTTCTCAAAGAAACTGAATGCTTATCCAATATGTATGTCTGAATTTCACCCTCTGTGCCTTTTTGTAGTATGAGTATTCTACAGGGAATCTTACTATGTTCAATTTTTACTTGTTTTTGGAATGTCAGCTATTATTGTCTCTTGGTTTAATAAAAACAAAGTGTGATGATTCTTTTTAATTTGCTCGAATAGATATAAACAGTGATTACCTGGCCGAAAGATCTCTGGAAGAAGTATATTACCTCTGGTGTTTAGCTGGAGGTGACTTGGAGAAAGAGCTTGTTAACAAGGAAATCATTCGCTCCAAACCCCCTATCTGCACACTCCCCAAGTAAGGAAAGAAGATTTCTCTTGGAAATGAGCAGAATCTAGTAATAACATTAATATTAATAACATTTTAATAACATTGATGTTTCTAATTGCAATTTCTAGCAACATTTTTATTATTTTTGAATAATAGTGTTTTCATAATAATTTGTTTTATGATCTACTTGAAGTGAACTTGTTGCTATAAGGCATCTTACATAATTGTTATTCAATAAATGAAAACTGTAAAAGTCAGAGAAAAGTAACAAAGAAGTTAAGATCTAGGCGAGTATGTCTTTTTTTAAAATAATGATTTATTCTTTTAATTGTGATAATAATAGGCTACTATGTCTTTTATAAGAAACTATTTTCTGTGTTCAATTATATTTGTAAATGTAAATGTGCTCTGTGGCTCACTGCTTGTTTGTCCTAGCCATCAACAAGTGCTAAGTCACGGTTGAGAAAAATCAGAGCTGCTGAAGATCTTGGACATTGTCCTATAGTTAGACTGGAATTTAAGTAGTAATACATTCCCAAAGCCCAATGCCTTAAATTTTTAGTATTGGATTTTAGGAGTAGATTTGATCATTGTAGGTTATTGTATTTATAGTATGCTAGTTATTTTTTTTTTCCTCTTGTCAAATTTTTTGGTTAATCGTTTGAATATATCACTGTTCTGGTTTGTTTCCCCCTTCTTATCTGATTTTTGAATATTAACTTCAACTATTCCATTCATGCATTGAATTAAATAGAAAAACAGGAAATAAATAGAATTTCCCAGAATAAATGGTTTGAAGAATATATAAATTCTCAAAAATAATTCTCTGAAATTCTAAACAAACCAGATGCATTTAATAAATGTTTATTAATGTGCATATTAATGTATATATCAATATCAGTCATTATTTTTCCTAAGGTGCTACCATCATTATGAGTTTTCGCTTTCCTTTGATCATTTTTCACCCTTGAAAACGTTCTTACAAGTGCATTAATATAGCGTCAGGAGAGTAATTTTAGCTTTGAATCTCTGTATGAAAAAGGAATGTAAATCATACTCTTGTAATCCTAGTATGTATTGTATTGATACACTATATTCAGACCAACCAATGTATGTTTAAAAATGAGAGATGTTTGTAGAAATTTCAACCATTAGTTAATTTTTTTATTACCCTTTTCGGTTAAAAATCTCTTTCTTCAATGAAGGAATTGATGATTTAGAATATTTTTTTCTTTTTTGTACTTTTTATTCAACCAACATTGCAGTATAACATTATGTAAGTGTTATGTTTTCATCATTGAGAATTAGCATGTGTATCTACTACATTAAGGTCATCTCTAAACATTCAATGCTAAGAAATAATAAATCAGATTTTGTGTGTTAGGTAATATATTTTTAAATCTCTTTTCAGTTTTCTCTTTGAAGATGGTGAAAGCTTTGGACAAGGTCGTGATAGGAGCTCACTGTTAGATGACACCACCGTGACACTGTCATTATGCCAGCTACGAAATGTATGGAGAATGTTTGGGCACATTTCTATTAGATCATTTTTTTTTTAATAAGACCTTACACATATATATGAAGCCTCCCACATCTGGTAAAATATGTGAGCTTTTCTTTAAGATTTGTGCCAAAGAGTAGCATTGTTAGAAAACAACATCTGTTCATCGGCTCTTGTACATATTCTTGATCATTCATGAAGGTCGTTTTATCAGTTTGTCTTCTACCTTCACTGGACACATTTTTCTACATACTTGGTAACATGGTTTTATCAGTCTTATTGTTCTGGGCCTCCCTGGGTGGCACAAGGGGTTAAGATGCAACCCATGAAGCTATTCGCAACCACTGCAGTTTATGAGTTCAATCCCTGGACAGGGAGTTACCCACATGGTGCAGCAGACCTCTGCTGATTCACCTGCTGCTCACCTCAGCAGTGTATTTCAGTCAATCTGCCTGTTCTGCTCCCCACTCTGTCTCTGGTGAGTCCTCTCACCCCCACCCTCTGACCTCTGGCCTGTACCCCAGTCTTGTATGCATAAATAAATAAATCTTAAAAAAAAAAAGTTATTGTTCTGAACACTATAGGGTGATATTTTAATATAGTGATTTTTAATTGCCAGTTTTGAGTCTTTTTATATTTTTTACTCTATTTGCTTATGTGCATATTACTAGTTCCTATCTTTTGCCAGTATTTCTATCCAGTGATATCATATTGAATTGAGCATTTTTAAAAATGTATAATAGAAGTGAAGTTTTTGTTAATTATAGCTGATAGAAAATTCTTCAACTCTGTGGCTTTTCCTTTTTGTTTTCCCCCCTTTATAATAGTGACTTTTAATTAATAGTATTCTTAATTTCATCAGTGTTTTCCTTTAAAGTAAAATAGATTTTATCTGTTATATTTTGCTGATTGTAACTTATTTAAAGTTATGACAATGTTATGAAGATATTTATAACTATATTTGTAAGAGATTTAAAGCCTCTCCTCCTCCCCATTTAACCCATTGGACCACTTGGAATTTTTTTTCTTTCAAGAAGATGCAAGGTAGTTCTTCAATACAGTGCAATAATTCCTTGTCTTAGCATCCCTGACATCTTACTTTTCTTTTTGATTTAAAGTTCGTTAAGTTTAAGATAAAAATATTCATAAAATTTTATTGGAAATGTATTGAATTTGTAGGTTAATTTGTAGGGAAATGATACCTTTAACATGTGGAGTCCTGTTCCTTGAACATGTTGTATTTATGCCATTTTTTAAAGTCCTATTTTATATCACAATTTTTTTTTAATATCTGCATATCAGATTCTTAATATTTTTATTGTTCTTGTAAGTAGAATATGTATATATGTGTGTATGATTTTTCTTGCTGCAAAGTGAGTTTTGTTTGAAAGTTAATATAGCTATTTTAGTTCTCTTAATTGCTTTACCATAGTATCATTACCTGATGCCATCTTAGTGTAGTCTCCTTCATATAATTTAAACTATTTTATCAGGCTTCCCTGGTGACCTAGAGATTAAGTCTCAGCACCATCACTGCTATGGCCTGAGTTCAGTCCCTGGCCAGGGAGCTGACCCACATATGGCACAGCAGACCTCTCGTATCTCCCCTCGCTGCTCCCCTGAACAGTGTATTTCAGTAAATTTGGATGTTCTGCTCCCCACTCTGTCTCTGGTCAATCTTTTCACCACCATCCCCACCTCTGGCCTACACCCCAGCTCTTCTATGCAAATAAAATAAAATATGCTTTTGTTAAATTTTATAATAACTTTACTAATTCTGAATTGTGTATGGGAATATGGCATAATCAAAATATCATAATCTTGCATCAAACATTTACAGGAAACACCTGAAGGTAAAAAATGAAAAAAAAAACTCTTCTTCACAGATGATCACTAGAGGCATGGTATAATTACATGTTTATGATAGGATAAATTTTAGATTCCATTTTATACTTTTCTTGGTACCTTTATAAATTTATAGTTCATACATTATTTATTCTCTTAAATGCAGATCAGTGTGTTTGTCTCAGATCCTCAACCTTAATATTTTCTCTTCAAATTCACAGAGATTAAAAGATGTTGGTGGGGAAGCATTTTACCCACTGCTTGAAGATGAGTGAGTATCTTTCATACTTATTTTCCTTTTTTATTTCCAGGAAGCTTATATATTTTCTCTGAAAAGTGTTTGTTAAATAAAACACATAAATAGAATATTTGGGTTTTCTTAAATCTTGTATCTTTTGTCAATTTGTATTTGTTTCCCTTTTACAGCCAGGCTAACTTACCTCATTCAAACAGCAGTAATGAGCTGTCTGCAGCTGCAACTCTCCCTTTAATCATCCGGGAGAGGGACACAGAGTATCAACTAAACAGAATTGTTCTCTTTGACAGGCTACTCAAGGTAGGTAGGGTTCTATGGTATGAGGTGTTAGGAGAGCCTATATGCTATTCCTTATTTTTTTGTTTCACTGATAATTCTTAGGGCACCTTGATGTCATGAGAACAAAAATTCTTCTGACCTGTCTTTTCTGATTAACTCTAAAGATAATATATATATATATATTATCTCTATTAACTCTAAAGATAATATATATATTTTCATACTAAATAAAATTAAAAATAAAAAACAAAATATAAGAATCTATGCAAAACAACATTACACTAACAAAAATAGGAAAAAAGTGGGAAAACAGAAATGTGAAAAGAATATAATAGAAATACAACTAGTTAGTAAGTAATCTACTTAAAACATTATCTCCACTATAAATGAAAAAAATATATAGGCTTGTATTACATACTATTAGCAAGTGAGCAAAGGTATGATACTGAAATTCTCATCCTTTTAGAATAAAGTGACTGAAAGAGCTGTAAAAGAATTTGAAAGCATATGTCAGGAGCTATAGAAACAACCAAACCTTTTGTCCAAATAATTATGTTCTAGAAATTTCTCTTAAAGTGTAAGTTTATAAAAAGACAAATTTGTAAGCAAGGTTGTAGAAGTAGCCATAATAATTTACTGAATACTTTCTATATCACCAAGTAATTTGCAAAGAGCTTTACATACGTTATTTAACACATATGGGGCTTATATTCTCGCCATAGGACTCATTCATATTTCCCCTAGAGCACAAAAAGAGGAAAGATTAAAAACAATAGAATCAGTTCCTCTCTTTGATTGTATTATATAAGCTTTAGAGAAGAAAGGGAACTATTCCATTGCAAACTTATATGTATTAATAACATCAGACAGAGTAATTTCACATCCTTAGAAGAATATTACAGGTCACCTCCAACTTTTATCACTGATATATGTGGAACTAGCCAGACTGAAAGATAATACTTGGTAATTTGAGATATCTATTTTCATCTATAGGCTTACCCATATAAGAAAAATCAAATCTGGAAAGAAGCAAGGGTTGACATTCCTCCTCTTATGAGAGGTTTGACCTGGGCTGCTCTCCTGGGAGTGGAGGTAAGAAGGAAAAGAGGTGAGAAGCTGATTAAGAATGCTAAGAAAGAAGGAAAGTACTTTCCAAATAGTATTTTTAAACTATTAGTGAATCATGTCATGAAATATGAACATTAAGAATATTTAGCAATTTTAAGAGAAAAGAATAGAGGAAAAGGATAGATTAGTAAGAAAAGAAAATATAAATGAAAGTTAGATTTATGTTATTTAATATTTCATTTGATGGGGTTGACAGACATCCTGATTATCAATTTTAAAGTCAGTATTTTAAGAACATGTGCATTTAGGAAAAAGGTTGCCTATTGAGAGTTCTGAGTTTGGACAAACTTCATTCCAATTTGAATCTTGTTAGAAGTCATTAACATATTTTTGTGCCTTTTGGTACATATATTTTATCAAAATCATCATGGGCCAAGAGAAATAGCTACTTTTTCTTCTACAGCACTTTCTCGGTGGCAGTAAGGAAAGCAGAGGCATCTCAAATTTATTAGGGTGACTTGCAGTGCTAACAGAGAACTGGAGTGACAGCAGTCATGATAACAGGCCAAATCCTTACCAGGTTTTTCATTTCCTGTCAATTTCTGTGTCATCCTGCCCTCATATATTCTCCCATAGAATATTCTATGGCTATCATCACCCATTTCTTTCTTTCTTTCTTTCTTTTTTTTTTTTTTTGTGGGACCCTCGCCGGTGGCTGGGAAACGAACCGGCGCTGCAGAAGTTGCGGGCAGCCTTGCAGCCCAGCACTCAACCGCTGCGCCACCAGGGGAGGCCCTCATCACCCATTTCTGTGTGTGTAAATTCCCTCCACTATTTTTAGTCCTTTTCAATTCTCTCCTGAAAGAATTGTTTTTTTCCTACCTGATTAGCTTGATGAGAGTTTACAAAGTCTTTGTATTTTTGGTTACTTTATGAAACACCATAGAAATCTGTAAAACTGGGCCTACCAGAGGGGGAGGGCCGACAGTGGACTCTGGTGGAGGACTATGGGTGCCATGGTGGTGGGTGTATGTTAACATTCTCCTGAAGATGTGGGAGCTTATATTTCTGAATCAGATGCAGTGTTTTGAAAACCAGTACTACCTTAATAAGAATAAATAGCAATCAAAAACAATAATGCCTATTTTTCCATAGCACCCATTGCTAGTTAGAAGCATACAATGCTAGACTTCAAGACTATGTTGAGGTCAGGTTGTCCAAATCTCTCATTTAATTGCTGTGCCAGAAAAATTGAGATATGTGTAGTGGCAGACTTTGAACCACAAATTCCTGCCTCTTTCTCTGCCATTACAGTAAATAGGAATCAGTAATAGGAATACAGTACAGTAATACAATACAGTAATAGGAATACAGTACAGTTCAGTAATACAATACAGTAATAGGAATCATTTCATGCTGTTCCTATAGAACATGACCAAAACTTGAAATGACTTATCAATTATTTCTTCTGTAATAATATAACTGAAACATGTAAATGATTCCTTTAGCCCCTTAATGATTTCATAATTACAAGTTTCACTCTTGAATTTATCCTGAAATTCTGCCTCCTGGTGCTAAAGTACCTTTTACCAGTTTCATTTTATTTTTGCTTTCATTAATAACTTTAACATAAAAATTTCTCTTGAGATGCTCCTCCCTCCTCTAATCTCCCCTTTCTCCCCCCTTCCCCAGTTACTCAAAATTTCTCTATGAAACTTTTGAGACAACAATGAATAAAGAACAGTAAGTTATAGGAGGCTGGGATGTTAGCTGCTGTGACTCACCTGACACACTTGCCTTCTTGTGCATGGAATGCAAATGGCAGATAGTCACATATTTTCATCACAGATTGTTGGAGATAGGAGAATTTTTCCAGGGGGGTATATTTTGGTTTGATTGTGCCATTCTATAATTGGGTGTATTTTAAAAAATAGCTGTTTATAAGAAGTAGATTTTGCCTAACTTAATAAAAAATCTGATTTATTAATATATCTTCTCTTACATTTTTCAGGGTGCTATTCAGACCAAATATGATGCCATTGATAAAGATACTCCAATTCCTACAGATAGACAGGTATGATTTAGATTTTCTTAACCTAAGATAATTCTGCCAATCTTTAGATTGTAGAAAGGCTTGAGGAATTTTCTTCCCTTCATGCAGTGTGCGTGATCTCAGAATAAGCATGACTCTGATGCTCTGAAACTCATTCTCATTCCTTTCTCAAAGGAATCAAAGTCAAGGAACTTTTCCTAATAATTGTACTTTTTTATCTGAAGAGTTTGCCTGTCATTTAGACTGGGCTGTGAAGGAAGATTTTTTTGAAAACTATACCAATATAGACACTTTCAAAATTTATCTTCCCACAACTTTTTTTGTATTTCCAAAAGATTAATAAAAAAATCTAAAAACTTCGGACACTAGGATTATGTAAGTGGTGTATTCTGAAATTCAAAATACCACCAGTCCTTTTTCTAATCATGGGGTTTTATTGGTAATCACTCACATATAGTTTTATCGTTTCACAGATAGAAGTGGATATTCCACGGTGCCATCAGTATGATGAGCTGTTATCCTCTCCTGAAGGCCACGCCAAGTTTCGGAGGGTGTTAAAAGCCTGGGTAGTGTCCCATCCCGATCTTGTGTATTGGCAAGGTGACCTTTCTCCAAATTCTTTTTTAAAGTATTATGAGCGTGTTGTATGACTCACAGCTATTAAAAAAAAAAAACAAAATATCAAAACATCCTTAGCTTTGTAAAAAATCAATTCTAAAGTTATAATCCATTTTTTAAAGATTTATTTGCAAATTTTTTAATGTCTAAATGCCTAGTGGATATCATTTAACTGCTTGATATTTAATGAAACAACTTGCTATCATGTTGAATTGGAAAAGTAGGAAGAATATTTTATACTATTTTAACCTTTTAGATCAATATATTCAATGCTTATGCAAATAGCAAAATAATATTATACCATAAATAAATCCTTATGGATCAGTTTTTTAAATACTTATGCAAACAGCAAACTAATTTTATACCATAAAAAATGTTGCACTTCATGTTCTTCAAACTTAATGATTTACAACTTAGGGTAATAAGAATTGAGGGATAGGTTAGTCCTTAAACTGCTCGTTTTATCCTTTATTTCTTAAAGAAATTTTTTCAATATTATATTTCTTGATTTTTTTTAGCTTTTCTTATTATTTCGGTAGTTACTGATAAATTCATAAATATAAAACCCATTCCACTCATTCCTGGTTTTGAATTTATTATAAACAATAGGTTTTAAGATTTTAATTTTTTGTCCATTTCTCATCAGACTTAAAATGAAGCTAATATTATTACTTTTTCATTTAACCTTTTTCCAATTTGGAGTTCTAAATTTTCTTAACAATCATGGGTAGACTTGTGTACATTCTTTCCACATGACTACATATGAACAGCATTACTGTTAATAAAGCGGGGTCATACATTTGTGTTTTACTTCACACTTTTTAAAGGACTTTTTTCATCATCCCAGAGGAACATGTAAGACCAATCTAGATGAGAAAACACACCTGGACATGCTAAGTGGTTGCCAAGATCACACACTCAGAATTAGTGATGGGATAATATCATAAGCATTCTATCATCTTTGCATTTTTCTATTACTTTATTTCTCTGAATTCATAATAATATTGTTATTCCAAATTATTATATGATAATAGCTGATTTGTTTGGGGCATTTATTATATGCCAGCATTATCAATTCCTCCTCACAATAACCAATGAGGCAATAATATATTTCTGTATGGGTAGCACAGTAATACTTAGAGTGCTTAATCTACAAGAATGATCAGAACTGAGTAAGGTGTATATCTGCAAGTTGACTGCATTGTGCTTATTTGAATTCTTTCCCCCAACTTTCCCCACCAGGTCTTGACTCACTTTGTGCTCCATTCCTATATTTAAATTTCAATAACGAAGGTAAGCCTATTTTTCATTTAAATAGTCATTGTGCATATTGTTCTGAAATATTTTATTTAAAAACTAAAGGTTTTTATTGTAAAGTTCTTGCTGTTTGTCAATTTCCAGAATTTCATTTGTAATCAAGCAGTACCTAGAGATTGGAGAGAATCTGACTGACTATTCTAAATGCTACTTTGGTGACTATCTTCATGAAACTTTGGAGAAAATTCTTGCTTCTTTAGAGATTAGTGTTAATCACTATCTATTTTCTAAATAATTTTGTAGAGAAATCAGTTTTGATATTATATCTCCAAAGTCTATCATTTCCACCAGTAGCTTCTTAATGAAGACTTTTCTTATTTTCCCTCCAGGACCCATACAGCACTTGCATGCTCAGAAATGTATCTTATGTTGTTTCATATTCTAGTCATTTATTTACTAATAGTTAACCCTGTTTTGGGTTGCCATAGTTTTTTTGTTTCTTTGCTATCTGCCTATTATAATGGCCTTTTAAATAGTAGGTTTTCCGTAAATATTTGTTTGACTTAGTTAAGTTGGATCCCTAGTATCACTTGTAGAAAATATTGCATGAGTCTCTAGAAGCCTCCTTCTTTGAATCTCAGTCTTCTCAAATTCTACCCCCTTTGTGTCAGAATTTGCTTAGTTTTGTGGAATTGAGTAGAGATAGCATAATCCCAAGTTTCACTGCTTGAACAGTTTTTAAAATGCACTGTCCTCTGATAATCATTATTCATTATTCTAGACCTGAAGTTTTGCTTTTTTGGGGTAGATGTAGTCCATTATCACACATATTGATCTATGAATGGTAAGGAATCTATGTTTGAAATGACAGTTCAAAACTAGTGCTTGTAAATCCTAAATCCCCACCTTTTTTTGTTTGCATTGGCAAAAGTTACAGATTTTGAGATTTCTGTAGCTCAGTAACGATAATACTTTGATAATGCTTTCAATGCCTGATAGAGCTTTGAAATAGTATAAAAGCTTAGGTAATAATGGATTTGTTATTGTGGGATCATGACTACCATGGTAATTGAAAATGAAAAGTTACTAGGATGGCTAAATTGTCCAAAATATTTTCTGTTTTTAAGGGCAGAGGATTTCCCCTGTTCCATTGGTGTTTCTAACAGTTGTGAACATAACTCTTGTGTATCATAGACTAAAGAAGTGCTGAGTGAATGCTGCTGTAGCTAGGCCACATTGACTAATTTGGCATATGCCTTTGCATTACTCTTTTTTAGCCCTGGCTTATGCATGTATGTCTGCCTTTATCCCCAAATACCTGTATAACTTTTTCTTGAAAGACAACTCGCATGTAATACAAGGTAAGCAAATGTATTTCTTTGTCTTTTTACAAAGAAAGTACTTATGTCAAATTACTCAATACTCAATTAGCTGTACCTAAAGAAATATGAGGATATTTGGAGAATCCTCAAAAAAGTAATTAAATACAACTTCTAAATTGGTCATAATATTTACTGGCTGTCTGGTTGGTGCCTGGCTATCTGGCCAGCTCTCTGGGCTCTACTGGAAAGCTTCTATCACATTGATTTCTATTTGTGGCTGCACTGGCTCCTTTTTGAAGATGTATAAGTGGTTTACCACTAATGAATTTCAGTTTTATGGTAACTGTTTGATATCACAGCTGGATATATGTATATATTAATAATGACCTCCCAACTTGAAATGTTGAACTTTAATACTTTTTAACTATAAACTTCTTTAATACATTTTTAGGAAATTTATTATACTGATAAATAAGACAAGATCTTGTTTCATTTATGAAAATACTAAAGAAACTGTAGTGTACATAACATGACTTCAGAGAAACTAGCCAGAAACACCCAAAAGACTTTTACTTAGTTTGATTGATTAATATTATTATGTAAAATGTTACATCTACACTGTTCCAGGAAACAATACGCAAGGTGTTTTAAATCATTTGTTCAATTTTTACACTGATTATACACATTATAAAAGGCATACTTTCAGTTATTCTTCTTTCAGGAAGTAATTGTTCAACTCTGACCCTGTGTGAGGCACTGCTTAAACAACTGGGGTTCTTAAGGTAATCAACTGGCAGTCCTTTTCCAAGGAATTTCATAGCCCAATGTAGGAGATAAATGTAGAAATAACAAATTATAAGTCAATGAAATAGGCATACCTAGTACTATATTATATTAACATAGAAGAAGAAGTAGGAAGAGGTTATTTTGATTTCTTTAACTTTCGGTGACAAAGGCAAGATATGGCATGTCTAGAAAGATTTCCTAAAAAAGGGGCTAGTTATTGATGAATTTTAACCATTAGCAGGAATTTGCTTAGGGAAAGAAGAGAAAGACATTCTTCAGAAAACAGCAGGGAGAGAACTGCAATAAAAATGTACAAAATTGGATTTTGAGACAGCTGAGGTCAAATCTGGTGCTTGGAGTCAGAGAGAGCGGGGGATGAGGGGCTCAGGCAGGACTGAACCTGCCTGGTTGTTGGTTACTAAAGTTTATGGAAGAGCAGTAGCATGCTTGCATTCAAAGTGGATTTTTAGACTTAGAAATAGCTATCATTTTATTGGTTCCCCTCTTTGTTTCTACTCCCCTCTACCTTTGTCTTACCAGTAATGATGGTTTTGATTGACTTAAATGTCACATGCATACTTTTTCCTCACAGGTTTTGGAAAAATTCTGTATTGTATATAAGGTCAATTCAGCAGCTTGTTGTAGAATTACATAATCATTTTGTCCTTTAATTGTCTCTGTGGAAATCCAGATTTTTGTATTCTATAGCAACTTTAAATGTTCTTTGGGGTAAAAATCTTGTTTTAATTATACCCTAATAGAACTTGAATTTTTATCTAAGAACTTTCCATAAGAACAGTATTTAGATACTCATAAATGCTAAATGCTTTGCCTCTTACAGATGAGCAAAATATGATCTGTTTAGTCAGGATTTTTTTTTTAATCCAAGGTCTTCTAACCTGTTACTCATAGAAGTTTTTAAGAAGAGTACTTCTTGCATAAATAAATAAATATTAACATTTTTGTCACTCAAATTATCCTGGTAACATTGTCATTGAGTTGATAAAGTACCAACACTTATTAAAAGTGCCAGCAATTATTAAAAAATAATAAACTGATTATGTAACTCATCTTTGGCCCTCTCCATTATCCAAGATTGTTACCGTCAGGTCAGCTTGTTTGCCCCCAACACACAGCAACAAACACTGAACACCAAGTGTTTCAAACAGGGAGAAAGGTTTGTTACCAGGATGGCTCCACATAAGATGATGGGAGCCCAAACTCAAATCCACTACCCTGAAGAAGGGAACTTAGAGCTTTTATTGGAAAGACACATGCTAAGGTCTGGGAAAGGAATGTTAGTTATTTAGAGGAGTCATGTAAAATCAGCAAGGAGTATCCGAAATATTGGAAAGCAGGCTTATAGCTTGCAGCAAAGGCAGACTTTGGGCTGTTGAAGGAAAAAGCTGCTGTGTAGTTATTAAGGATGGAAACTAATCCTTGGTAGAAAAATCAACTATACCTTAGTGTCATTTTACACTTAAGAAATGAGCAGCCCAGAAAGCCAGCCTGTAAAACTTTTATACTGGTCTTTGAAGTTATTCTATTGTGTATCACTCACTGAAACGACCATGGGAATTTGGGCAAAACATTAAACTTAACACCCAGGCAGATTCCTATTTGGGCCATTGGAGGATGTGGTCTTTACAAATCAGAAAAAGGAGGGGAAATAATCTACAAATCTGGGAAATAAGAGTGGGTAAAAGTTTCCTCAGTTTTCTGTTTCCCTGTTTAAGTTTCTAAAACCTCTGAGGACAGTGTTATCTTCATCACTGTGAAGTCCCAAACATTTAAAATAGTGACACTTGCAGTTAGGATGGCAAAATAACTGAATTGTGATGCTCTTGAGAGTTAAAAGCCCCAGTCACTGAGTCTAGAGGTAGCAACTGGGGCTCTCCCAAGTGAAATAGGAACCTGGGATATGTGGTCACACTACACACAGACATTCAGTAGGTCTTGAAGGAGAGGGAGGAAGACAGATGTGAGAGTCTTAAGAGCAGTTGTCAAAATGAAGTATAACATACACCTGTTTTCTCAACAAACAGTAACAGAGAGGGAGGAGACACAGCTTCGCTCCAGGCTTACAATCTACCAGTGCAGTGCACATCTAAGGCACGTCAGTGACATGAATGACTTTTCTGATGGGCTGTTGGGAGACAGTAGGAAATATATTGAGTGTGTTTCTTCAAGAATTTCTTGCATCATCTGAGTAAGGAGATTTTTCTGAAACAGAAAAAGTTCTGTATTTACTAGAAATAATATGAGAACTATTTGGTGAGTCTGCATGTACATTTGTTACCAGAGCAGGGTATGTGAGCAAAAAAAGGAAATGACTCACAAGTATAGTCCTAAAAATTACATTTCTCTTTTCATTTGGACATAAAAATTTGTGCTTGTTCTTGTGTCTTTAGTCAGTAAGCCAAATTTTGCAGCTGGAGAGCTTTGTAGTGGGAAATAAGCTAATTTGGGTTCATATGCAGTAAAATAACCTTGACTTATTTTGAGTGCTGTGAGTCAAAATGTCACCAAATGGTTTAGTTTGGACATATTTTTGTTGACAAGAGATTTATGACCCTGCATTTTTATCTATACTTATCATCTTCAGGATAAACTAGCAGCCTGATGGAAAACAGCAAGTAGCTGCAGAACTGAGAATGCCACTTTTGATTTGTGAGCAGAAGAAACCTTCTGCTTAAGCCTGTCCCTCATCTTTATCTCCTCTTTCCTCCAAGCTCAGACAGTGAAAAAAGAGCTGCTCAGGACAGAAAAAATAAGAACAGCCATGTATGCAAATTTCATGAATTTTTTTTTTAAAAAAACAAGCACACGACATACTTATTTTTTAAAAAACTACACAAAAAGTATCATAGTGTCATATAGGATCCTTACACTGAATTTTGGTGAGATTGTCCTTTAAAAGTATGTAGTATAAATATATGTATGTAGTACAAATAATATAATAAATATAAATATTTAAATATAAATTATAAATATTTATAATAAGTATAAATAAATAATAAAAAATATAAAGTATGTAGTATAAATAAAGGACGGCAGTAAGAATTTTTAACATAGAGGAATTAGAACAGGAAAGGCGATTTCTTTTTCATTTTATATTTCATTGCAAAAAATTAAAAGCTACAAAATTTCATTAAAATACAAAAAATATATATTAGACGTGGTTTCATTCAGTATTGCTGCATTAAACTTTACTGGGGGGCTAAAGGAAGATTTCACAACTACCTTGATAACTTTTTTAAAAGAATTTGAAAATACTATTTGGAGGCTATTTTATGGCTCTGGATGCATGTATTCATTCATTATTATAAATCCCCAAGCGTGAATGTTTTCAAAGAGTTAGTAGTAATACCCATAGAATTCTTTCTTTTTTTAAAAAAAATTATTTATGGATACAAGAGCTGGGGTACAGGCCAGAGATGCGAGGGGTGAGAGGATTCATCACAGACAGAGTGGGGAATAGAACAGGCAGATCACCTGAAGTACACTGCTGAGGGGAGCAGCAGGCGAGACAGGAGAGGTCTGCTGCACCATGTGGGTTGCTCCCTGCTTCATAGTGCGGTTGCTTCACCCCTTGTGCCACCAAGGAGGCCCTTTATTTTATTTTGACTGCAGGCCTTTTTTTCTGTACTACCTTTAAGTTTTCTCAGGTTGGTTTACAAATCAAAGGATATGTGCATTTCATTTTTTAAACTTTAGGCAACTTAAAAAATGCATTTTTGAAATATAACACGGTGCTGACTTTATCAGCTGTACCATATCCTCCTTCACAGAAATGTTTCTGAATGTGACAGTCCATACTATATCTCAATCTAAAGCCTATCCTGAGTAACCCCATATATGCCAGCTTTCTGGTTTATATTTCCATATACAACATAGTATATAATAACATAAGACAAATGAACACATGTGTTTGTGTCATATATAATGCACATGCACATATATGACACAGTTAAAACAGGTGTCATATATCATACAAATCCTAGCCCTCGGTAATTGGCAGAACACAAGGAAAATGTTTGCGTGATAGATTAGCTTTCTTCAGTAGACCCTTAATTAGCCATGTAATCCCACATAGTAATTATCTTTTATCAGCCTTGAATAAGAATGATATTTAATAAACTGGAGCAACTATGGAGAGTTGCCTGAGGCATAATTTCCTGGTTGAATATGAAGCATGCTTTTTAAAAGTTAGTAACTGCATGCTTTCATCAACACACAGTTGAATGCTTGTGATTGTTGATGTTCCATACCTCTGGCTTCTGGGTAAATGAGGACTATAAACATAACATCCCTAATTGGAAAGAGAAAGAAAACATCAAGACAAGTCAAACCCGGAAGTCTCTGGGGCCTTGGAATCTGTCCTGGATCTTTAATCTATAATTCTTGAAGCTGATGTGCACTGTTCCCTCCTTGTTCTTTGAGGAAAAGCTGAAGCAATGGACAGACAGAATAAATTCTTTTCCAATAAAATAAACATCAAATTAAAGAAAAATGTTAAATACCCACTCTCTAGCTAGCAGCCTTGGCTAAAATTTCACATAAGACCCATAATTTAGCTTTTTCATGGTATTGAGTACAGTACCTCCTCATCTTTGTTTTTGGCCTTGATGTTCCTATTTATAAAGTGTGTGGTAATTATATAGTGTGGTCATTAGAAACCAAGTGTACATTGGGGATATGGGAGAGTGCTACAGATAATATCAGATTGTCAAGGATTGACTACCATGTCTTGAAATGTTAAAAATTAAGAACTTTAAAAACTAAAAAAAAAGGCAGAGATTATTTTTAGAGGTTATTTTCACCAAATAATTGGCTTGAAAAACAGATGTTACTTTATTAAAAGAAAGAGTTGAGGTTATTAATTAAGAGAAACTGTCACTGAATTACCATTTCAATCTCAAAAAGAAAAATCTTGAGCTCTTGGAAATATGTGTTAATTTTGTTTTTAATTAGAAAAATTTGATGGTTATTTGCTTTTGAGTCAGTTGTTGCCAGTATCTTCTTTATATTAATACATAGTAAGTAGATTGACAAGATTAGTAATTTGTTGAAAGAATGGGAAAACTAAGGAAATGATGCTTATATTTGTGCTGAACCTATGAATTAGAGTAGGAATAAAACCAACAGCAGACATTGTAATTGCCTGTTATGTACCTGTTTTCTGATTAACATGATGCAAATTTGTATTCCTGAATATGCCAAATGCAGTCTTAGCTGGAAATGAATCAGAACAGGAACATGTGCCTATATCTGAATATGTAGACAAATTGAGGCATAGCTATTCTATTCTGACTGCTTATATAGTGGTGTTCCTTATTTAAGTATCTGTAACATTTTGAACACAGTATAAATGTGAGACATTCAAGCTCACTAGAGAAGATGTACTCATTAGTATTTGTTTAAAAGGAAAACATCATTCATTGTGTATAATTGTGATTCAAGAAACGAACTGGTAGCTCTGAAGTCAGGAAATGAGTCATGGTGCTACTTCCTAGTAAGCTTGGTGTATTTTCTTCATGGAGAAATTAAATCTGTTGCTAGGTATAGACAAAAGGAACTTGTGTGAATGTGATGTCTTGAAGGTGCTATAGTGAAAATGATGATTGATTGTCATTTCAGAGTATCTGACTGTGTTCTCTCAGATGATTGCCTTCCATGACCCGGAGCTGAGCAACCATCTCAATGAGATTGGATTTATTCCAGATGTAAGTACTTGGTGCAGTAATAGAAAATGAGGTCCAAAAAAAAAAAAGCAGAAATTGGCAATACGGAATGCTGTTTTCAAAGTTTCGTTGTCATAGAAATCTATATCTGGACAAGTTCCTCCTACCAGTTGTAGCCCTCAGTCACTGCCCATAGTCTCACTTTAAGTGATGGGGTATAGCTTAGAGTCTCCGGCCTGTTGAAGAAGTAGAAAATTTGAACTAAATGAATACTTACAGGGCTTCTCCTGAGTTTTGTTTGATACATTACCTTGGACTTTGCAGACCTTGCCTTCCTTCATTAGCTCTCAGTGGTCCACATCCAGCTCAAAGTCAGAGGTCACTCTCACAGGTTAGCCACGTGTGGCTTAGCCTGCATCTCATCCATGATGCGTGACATGGAGACAAGCCTCTTTTAAAAGGGACTTGGCATATGGCATCATAAGGTTTTTGAAAACCTAAAAAAAATTCTTTTTGAGGTAATAATTCTTCCCTTTAACCTTTGTTTCCTGATCATGCCTTTCCTCTAGAGACTTATTTGTAGAGACCAGTATATTAGTGGTCCAGATCGGGGTGAAAATGTTCACATTAACACTCAATTAGTGCATTTAAATTACTAGCAGTAACTCTTACAAGTACTTGAAGTGTGCTTTGAAGTTAAAAATATATTCGTAAACATTATTTCATTTCACTCTCAAAGCAAATATGTAATGTGTATGAAGCAGATAATTTCAACACTTAATAGATAAGAAATTTAGTGCTTGGGAGATAACACTAACATCATATGACAGTTGTTTGCTCCTAACTGGTTCATCTTCTGCTGGGAGAATAGAGACTAAAATGTGGGTGCAGTTCCTCCCCAGTTCGTTGCCCTATAGGCTGTGATCAGGCCTGTAGCCACCATCCTTAACAAGTACCATGTCATCTGCTTCAAGCTTATCCGAGTCCCTGGCTTATTCAATGAGGGCTCCAAAGAGAACATATACAGACTACAACACTAAATGTAATAAAATAACTAGCCTTGACAAACCTTGTAAAAAATAAACCAGTATACATATCATCATATAACTATTTGTTTTTATATAATCTTTCCTATGTCATATTATAAATTTGAAGTATAATATAGAATAATACTCAGTTCAAGCTTATGACTAGAGTTGAAGAAACTAGGGAGGAACTGCTGAGTCCAAATTGATAATTGTGTGAGATTTTTGAGAACAAAAAATATTAATGCCAAGATATAGACTAAATGGAGGAATAATTATTTTCAGAAAATTGTCTTGAAAGCCCCAATTGTACTTATTGCCAAAGAGAAAACTTACATGAGTTCCATCAATGTGAGCTTGACAGAAAACATATATTGGAAAGTATGTATGGGATTATCTAGATAGTCTATTAAATCCTTAGTCATGTTCATGAATATAGATGGTAGTGAGAAAGGAATCACAAGAGGAAAAATAATTTATCTTTGCCTTAGTTAATCAGTAAAATTGAACCCTGTATGAGTATGGTGTCAGAAGCAGTGGTGAGCAAAATCACTTTGTGAAAACATAATACTGTGACCACACATCAGGTGTTTACTGTGTGGCAAGCACTATTCACCCTCTTTAGGTAAGCCAGCTAATCCTCACTAGTTTATAAATCTAATTAAACAATGTCTACCCCATATTTATATATAGTTAATTTGGAAAAGGCTAATAGCAAGATGTATTTCAAATACAATTTGAAATAACAATTACATGAAATGTAAGAGTAGGTGAAAACTCAGATAAATATGTCCAAATGTCACTGCATTCTTGAAGGGAAAGATAAATATGCTCATTATATATAGATACCAAGTCAGGGTTCCTTCGGATCAGGGATTTGATTTGACCCTATTTAATAGCTAATACATGAGCCTGTTCCTCTTGAACAGCTGAAAACGTGAGGCTCCTGGGTCAGAGACACAGGCTTACTCACAGCACAGCAATAGTGTGGATATGAGTATATGTGTGCTGGTTTCCCTTAGCCCCCTGCCCAAGTACCCAGTTTATACCTCCATATGCCATGGGCTGCATTATAGAAGAGGAACCCTGAATTTGGGGAACTTGAATTTTTTTTTTTTTTTTTTAATGGACAATAAGCCTGCCTTTCCTTTGTTCTGGAGAGAAAGAGAAACACTGTCTTATTTCTGCCAAGGCTAAAGATAAAACTGTCCTTTGCTGGAAAGGGAGAGTTTATCTCTATTTTCCAAGGCTTTTTTTTTTATTAATATTAAAAGATAATCTAGAACCAAGGGCAGTCAGTATCTATGTTCAGAAAAAAATGCAAAAGTGCAAGAATACATAAATTTTAATGGTAATCGTGAAAAGAAGAAAAATAAAACGTGTAACGTTTGAATCACTAGAAAGGGTAGAAAAGGGGCCTCCCTGGTGGTGCAGTAGGTTGATCCCAGTGCCGTGAAGCTGTCTGCAGTGCAGGTTCAATTCCTGACCGCCCAGGGAGATTCCCACATAGCGTGGCAGACCTCTCTTGTCTTGCCCGCTGCTCACCTTAGCAATGTATTTCAGTCGTCTGCCTGTTCTGCTCCCCACTCTGTCTCTGGTGAATCCTCTCACCCTCCCACGCCTCTGACCTGTACCCCAGCTCTTGTATAAAAAGTAAATAAATCTGGGCCTCCTCTGATGATGCAGGCAGTTGAGCGCAGCGCCGTGAAGCTGTACGCGGTCTCTGCAGTGTGGGTTCGATCCCGGCTGGCCAGCGAGAATCCCACAAGGTGCAGCAAACCTCTCCTGTCGTGCCCACTGCTCCTCTCAGCTGTGCCTTAGGTCATTCCGCATGTTCTGTTCCCTGCTCTGTCTCTGGTGAATCCTCTCACCCTCCCATGCATCTGGCCTGTACCCCGGTTCTTGTATGCATGAATAAATAAGTCTTTAAAAATAAATAAATAGATAGATAAATAAATAAATCTTAAAAATTAATTAAAAAAAAAGAAAGGGTAGAAAAATTCAACCAATCTTGTAAAACCTGAAAGAACACATAAAGAATGTAGGCTAATTAGATTGCCTAATAAAGAGAAATTTCAGTTATTTAAAAAATCAATCTATATGCTACTTATAGAAGATAATTTAAAGATACTAGTCAAAAGAAGATAATCAAACATGGCAGGCAAATGTTTCCAAAAGGAAATTAATGCAGTGATACTAATGTAAGCTGTAAAACAGAAAACACACAACAGACCCACCCACCTATGGACACCACACTTAATGTGGTGTCTGACAGAGATGACTCTGAAGTCCATTAGAAAGATTATTGAGGGCCTCCCTGGTGGCGCAGGCAATTGAGTGCAGCGCTATGAAACTGTCTGCAGCCTCTGCAGCATGGGTTTGATCCCGGCCAGCTGGGGAGATACCTACACGGTGTGGCAGACCTCTCCTGTCTTGCCTGCTGCTTCCCTCAGCAGTGTATTTCAGTCAGTCTGCCTGTTCTATTCCCCACTCTGTCTCTAGTGAATCCTCTCACCCTCCCATGCATCTGGCCTGTACCCCGGTTCTTGTGTCCTGATACAGTTGGGTAAATACATGAAGGGAGGTGGGAATCAAAGGCTAACCCCACACCATACATAAAAGAACAAAATTTAAGACCTAAATATGAAATGTTATGTTTATAATTTTTATTAAGAAGGAATTGCTACAGAATGTATAGAGTACAAGATCTAAATTTAAAAAAAGAATCATAATCGAGTGATACAAAGGACCTTCCATTCTTTTGTTAATATATGAATTTGATGTAAAATTTTTTCAAAGCAGTTATGGCAAAAGGTGTGTTCAGTCTGGGTGGACAGTACATTGGCCTTGGTTGCATGTGCTGCTACGTGGGGTGAGTTAATTTTCAACAATTTTGAAATCATATTTTCCATTCATGCTTCCCTCTCCATATGATCCCCTCACATAGTTACTGGGGTATTTTTGTATAACTTTTTGTGGGAACCTCAATACCAATATTATTATAAGGGTGGTATTAATGTATGTGGGGTGTGGCTCATCTGGTGCGACATTCATGTGGAAAAGGGGTCAGTTCCAGATGGGGTGACAGCGTTTAGCACATGGCAAATGCTGAGCATCCTCAGCCTGGCCACTGGTAACCCGTGAAGGTCCCTTCATCACTGTGACAACAAAGCGCTTACAAGTGTTTCTGAACAGGGACTATGCGTGCATGTCCAAGCACTCGAGGGCACCGTTCCGTCACCATTGAGAATGCTAGTGTGAACAAAGAAACTGAGGGCACTGAGCATACATCCTCCCCTGAAGAAAATTCCTGTCTAACCTCTTGTCAGAGGGAATGGGCAAAATGAAAGGAACATTAAAAAGAAAGTTAAACTGTTAATAGAAAAATTGTTTTTGAAGTGCTGTGATCTGCTTGTTTGTTATTTTTCTTTTGTTGGCCTGCTTAAGTCTGTGCAGAATATGAAAATCCCAAGGCTATTACTATTAAATTTAAGTTTGCAAACAGATTTGATGTTTTTAATGTTGAAATTGTTGACAATGAATAGTAGCGAGAGGGATGTGATGAAAATGCAGCATTTTTCTTGTTCTATTAATAATCACATATTTTTGTTGCATTTCATTTGTGTGTGCAGAGCATTCTTTTTTCCTCCTCGAATTATTGTCTTCCAACTTCTATCTTTAAAATATTCATTTAGGTGACTTACTGTGGTTCTAACAGTGCAGGCTAGGACTCTGCCAGGGGCGGGCCGTCACTTTCACAATGAAATCCCAAGCTGGGTTTCCTGTCCAGTAACTAATCCTATCACCGCCATCCCTGGTTAATCTCCCGTCACCATCTCGCACAGGCTCCCACTGCAGGAAGATTGACTCCTGGCTCCTTTCCATTTGCTGAGGGTCACAGAACTCTGCATCCTGAGTGATGCTGCAGCCTGAATCATTAGGCGTTGTGTGCACTGATGTGATGCTTCGATTATAGATGTCACGGCAGTTATGTGATTTACATATAAATAGGTTGAGTAATGTGTATTTGACAAATTTGAGGCCAGGGTGATTTTATCATTTTTGTCTTGGTGTATGTTTCCGCTTCTGAATATATGCCAAGCCTACGAAATGAGAGCCAGAAAGTGCCTTCTTCATTCCTAAGGAAACTGTTTTCCTAAAATGCCATGAATAGCTTTCAGCTTGCAAATTATGAAAAGCTGTCAGTTGACCATTAAGAGAAATGATAAGTCGTATCTCAGTACTAGCTGTGCATTGGAACCGGTGATCGCTGCTAAGGATTGAGCTGACACCTTCAGTGATAAGCAAGTATGCAGCCGAAACCACTGTCCTTTCCCTGCAGTCCTTACAGAGGCTGCACTACTCCTGATCTGCTCCTTCCGTAAAGTGTGTCACTATCATCTCAAAATATATATACAGCTGACTTTATATTAACAGAAAGTGTGAATGAATTGCTTAGAAATATTTACTTCTTGATTATTTATTTTTGTTTGTTCATTTGTTTCTTCATTCACCCCTGACTCCTTTTTGTTATTTTAACATAAAGAAATTTTAGATTTTATTCTGAAAAGAGAACTGGCAATGAGCTTTTGCAACTTTATCAAAATGTGGGTCGGGATCAATGACAAAGGTGACCTTATTTAGGATTTCTCCTAACAAGAGACATCACTAGCCTGTCCTAGGCACCTGCACAGTGCTATGGTATGTCCTTGGGTTTGGCTTCTGCTGAAAATACATGCACCCAAGTTAAATGCAATAACTTTGCCTATTTATTAAACTCTCATTTGAATTCCTGCTCCTCTCATCCTATTTTCAATCTAACGAGTCCTTATACTGATTGAGAGACAGGGACATAACGCATCAGTGCTCAAATTTTTTTGGTCTTGGGACCCCTTTACAATCTTAAAATTAATCAGGGATCCCAGACAGTTTCTTATGTGGGCTATATCTATCATTTTTTATTGATGCATATAGGCAATATTTATGTATTAATTTATTTTTAAAGGACAGTAATGAAACCATTACATGTTAACCAAAATAACATATTTGAAAAAACAAAAAAAAAGTATGAATGATGCTGTTTGATACTTTTATTATCTCTATGTAATAGAAACAAGTTGGATCTCCGATCTGCTTCTGAATGTGATCTATGTGGCACGCTGTCTGGTTGGAAGTCTGTACAGAAAAGCTGGTTTGGGTGGGGACCGTTCCAGGCAGTCATAGCATACAGCCTGGTCTCAGTGTACCATCTGAAGCCATGTCCGTGACATTTCCACACTCTGCTACATTGCACATTGGTCATTGAGAAAATGTTGATTCACTGAATTTTGCAGATCTTTCAACTCTGAATCATTTCATTATATAATATCAAAAGAAATCACATTACTATCACCACCTCACTCATCAGAGTTGGGGTGTTACGCAATGGCATGTAGTGTTTCCAAACTTCTGATCTTCACCTGACAGCTAGATTTTTGCTTAAGGTAACAGGCTCACTTCATTCATTTTCAAGAAATGTCTGCCAGATATTGCAAGCGTGAACAAAATCATTGTTGATTTTGTTTATTCTTTCAAGTCGAAATGGTGTTTCTTTAGGAAAGGCATCTGTGACACTCACAGCTCAAAGGATCACGTAGGCGCTGTTCCTCCAGTCATTATGCTTCAGCACTTTGTGCATACTTCATCATGATTCATGAAACATTTAAAAAATAATGAATATAATTAATACTTTTTCTCCTGATTTTGCAGCATTTGTGTAAATGTTAGCAGAGTGGCGATAGCTTTGCTTTGTGGACCCCTGCCGGTCTTGGTTCCCCACACTCTGGGACAGCCCCTTGAGGTTGCTAGTGTGTGGGGCCAGCACGCAGACACTGGTGCCACATGGCCGGGGTTCTTCTCTTCCCTTGTCAGCTTCCTCGCCAAATCCTTAATTGAGTTAGTTTCTCTTAACTTAGCTCTCCTCCTGCTAATGTTGATTATAATAATTCTTGCCTCATAGAATTATTATGGTAATTAAATGAGGTATCACATATAAACTGTTCAATTCTAGGTCCACAGTAAGAGTTAAGGGTTAGCAATTATTGGTGGTGCTGTTTTACTCATTAACATTAGTCTGATCATCTTTCACGATTTTCTTGCTTATATTAATATAATTTACACTTAGAAAAGCAGTATTTACAAGTTGTAGTGGACATTTTTTTGCATTAATTAACAAATACTTTGCCAGAAGACTTATACTAATAACAGTATAGATTTTATTATTTGTTTGAGTTGGTGAGATTGCCACTTTGAATGTTAACCTCTCTTATTTGTTTATTTTTAAAGTACTTTTCTAGCTCACATAAAGAATTACATAGCATGTAATTTTTACTTTAAGCATGTTTTGCTTAAAGTAATTTTGTCTAAAAATTTCAAAAAGTTTTTCTTGTATGTGTTGCTCAATGAGATAATTGAAAGGTACTCTGAAAATACAGCTAATTCTGTAATTATCCAGTGGCTAATGTGCTTCTCAGACCATTAAATGATCCAAATAATTTTATTTTCAGTTTCTACTTTATAACTCTTCAGTTCAGCATTGTAAGACAAGTAAGAATATAGAAAAGTATGTTTATGAAGTTGCTTATTTTTTTTTATTTCATCCTACTTTCAGTATTAATGAAATCATTATCTGCAAAAGATGTTAGTAATATAACCTTTGGTACAAAGGAAAGAAATTTGACTATTTACTATTTGGGTCCAGTGGGTCTTTTTAGTTATTTCTATATGTTTAAATCATTTTTAAAATAATCTTCAGAAATTGAATAAAGGCATAGTTAAAAATAACTATTAAAAATCATTACCCCAACTAAACATGTATCTTTTGTTAGATTGCTTCATGAGGTCACTTCAGAACTTTGAGCTATTAAAATCCTTTCCTATTGTAGTTTCTAGATTGATACTAAGCATGATAATTTTAATTCCTACACTGATGTCTGATACATACCACATCACCTGCCAAGTGTCTTATATCCACTAATTAATTTTCATAAATTTCCTGAAGTTTAAAACACACATGTCACTACCAGATCACAAAATCCAGAGATTCAAGGTTTCAATAAAATATTTGACAGTCTTTACTGCTTTGAAACCCTGCTGTTTTTAGGAATCTCTTTCTGCAATAGCTGGATGAACATTTTTGTAATGCAGAGAATCGTTTCAAGGCATTAAACTGATAGTTTTACAGAGCTGAAGAGAAATATAGGATGCACATAGGATAATAAAGGCAAGTTGAAGAGACTTCCTTTAACAACAGTAATAAATGATAATAATAATAATATAATACAGGGGAGAGAAGCAATATATCTATAAATACAATATCTTCTAGACGAAATTATTTGACAAAAGAGTTTATATTACAAGAAATACTTCCATTTTTATCTTTTTTGTTTTTATACCTTTGTACATTTTGAGACATAATTTTCTGCTCTTTAAGATCAAGTTAATAAGCTCTTTTTCTTTGCTTTTTTTCTACTGATATTTCTTATTTTGACATTACCAAACCCCTGGGAAAGACCTCCTAACATGCTAGCTATTATTATTCTTTCTTGAGATTGCTAGAGGGCAGTATTTACTCAGCTGACTCTTACCAACCTAAATCATAATCACAACATTCATAATTTCCTGATCTGGAAAAAAATAGTTAAGGCATGTGTGATTTCTTTTCATTAGGTTTCAATTTCTAACTTTAAATGAGGAAATACCTAATAATATCTCTGATGTAATAAGGCTAATTTTATATGCTTTAATATTTGCATTAAAATCTTTCATGATCAATTGCTATTTTTTAAAATTAAAACATGATTCAGCCTACCACTCAAAAT
Organism: Talpa occidentalis; assembly: GCF_014898055.3. Lineage (NCBI taxonomy): Eukaryota > Metazoa > Chordata > Mammalia > Eulipotyphla > Talpidae > Talpa > Talpa occidentalis. The sequence continues at coordinate 98,497,331 of NW_023601322.1, forward strand.
TATCTTACTGGCTGTCTTAGTTATCTAAGGATCATGCTACATTATAAAGGTGTTCCACTACCTAAGAAATTATTTTAGATGAAAATGTCCATTAAGACTTTTAAAAGGAGGAATTAGAAAGAATAAATGACAGGAATTTCAACCCACAGAATATATTACCTAATTATTTACCTGACTTAATCTAATTGGTAAAAGGTGATGGGTACGGGCAAACATGTAGAAATTGCTATATATTATATTAAAGAAATGTATTCAAGTGGAATTATTACTTTTCAAATATCAGTAAAATAGGCTTCATTGACTTTAATAGCTTATAATTGTCCAAATTTAATAGTTCATAATTGTTGTCCAATTATAGATATATAATTCAGTATTCCTGTTTTAAAGTTTTTCAGTGCTTTCCACTATATTATATGAAGAATTTTTCATATCTTAGTCAAGGGAGATTAGCTAGTGTTCTCATTATGTCATATTTATTGAAAACTTCTCAAGAGAATGTATAATTTTATTACTATTTGATCTTTTAAACTCTCCCTTTTTGTTGCCCCTATTATATGCTTTATTCATTCTTTCAACAATACTCAAAAACCTACTTTGTGCCACGCATTTTAGAAGGCCCTGGTTAGTGCCAGCAAAAAAAAACTACATAGACAAAATCTCTGCCCTTGTTAACTTATATCCTGGTGGAGCATAAACAGTAAGGATGTTAAATATACTATGCAATGTGTTAGGTAGTAAGTGGTAAGTATGAAAAAGAAAAAAAATAATAAAGTTTCGACATGGATGGTCAGTGCTCAGGTGAAGGAAGAATTTAACTTTCAAATGAGTCAGCCTCACAAAAAAGGGAATTGGGGGAAAGAGCACTCCACATGGGGCAACAGCAAGTGCTACAGCCCTGAGGTTGGGGCGCGGGGGTGTTGCAGGAGCAGCCAGAAGACAGTGTGACTGGAGCAGAGCAAACACAGAGAGGTCACAGAGGTTGGGGGCGGATCATGTGCAGTCTCAGGTCATAGGCAGGACTGTAACTTACTGTCCTCTGGTGCTGCTGAGCACAAGAATGACATGTTCTGATCTAAACATCTGAATAAAGATCACTTTGGCTGCCACAGCAAAAAGAAACCCACAGAGGGCAAGAATGGAATCTATCGATTAGTCATGGGTTATTGTAATAATCTAGGCAGGGGAGGATGGTGCCTTGAGTCAGGAATTTGGCAGTAAGAGGTAGTGAGACATTTTCATATTCTGGATGTATTTTGAAGATACACGCAACAGAACTGCTGCTGACAAATGTAACTATAGCATGGGAGAGAGACAAGTCAAGAACGGCACCTAAACACCTAGGAATTAACCTACCCAAGATGGTGAAGGGCTGATAGAATGAAAACTGAAAGATATTGTTAAGGATTTATTTTTTTATTTTTTTTTAATAATAAATTTTATTTTTATATTCCCCATACAATTGCAGCACCCCCATTCTGACCCGAATCCCTCCCCTCCCACCCCCGTCCCCCTAAAAGTGTCTCTGGTTCGTAGTTTTTTGTTGATTTTGATTTTCACTTTCTTATAGTTATTCGTTTTCCTGGTCCCTTATTTAAGTTTTCTAGATTCCTACTATGAGTGAGACCATCCGGTATTTTTCTTTTTCTTTTTGGCTTATTTCGCTGAGCATGATCCCCTCCAGTGCCATCCATGTTGCTGCAAATTGCATGTGTTTATCTTTTTTGAATGCTGAGTAATATTCCATGGTATATATGTACCACATCTTCTTGATCCAGTCATCTATTTTTGGGGTTTGGGTTGTTTCCAAAGCTTAGCTATTGTAAACAGTGCTGCTATAAACATAGGGGTGCAGGTGTTCTTTGGAATGGATGTTTCTGTGTCCTTTGGGTAAATACCTAGGAGTGGAACTGCTGGATCCTATGGAAGCTCTATGTTTAGTAGGTCCAGAAATCTCCACACAGCTCTCCACAGTGGTTGGACCAGTTTGCACTCCCACCAACAGTGCAGAAGAGTTCCTTTTTCTCCACACCCTCGCCAACATTTGTTGTTGCTAGTTTTTTTAATATGTGCCATTCTCACTGGTGTAAGATGGTATCTCATGGTAGTTTTGATTTGCATTTCCCTGATGACAAGTGATGTTGAACATTTTTTCATATGCCTGTTGGCCATTTGCATTTCCTCTTCAGAGAAGTTTCTTTTTAGCTCTTCTGCCCATTTTTTGACTGGATTCTTTTCTTTGTTGTTGTTAAGTCTCATCAGCTCTTTGCAGATTTTTGTGATCAGTCCTTTATCATTAGTGTTGGGTGCAAAAATGTTCTCCCAGTTGGTGGGGTTTCTCTTTGTTTTTGTTATTGTCTCTTTTGCTGTGCAGAAGCTCTTTAATTTGATGTAGTCCCAGCTGTTTATCTTTGCCTTCACTATCACTGCTTTGGGTGATGTGTCTGTAAAGATGTCTTTGATGTGCAAATCACGTAGTGTTTCGCCTATATTTCCTTCTATATATTTTATGGTTTCAGGTCTTATGTCTAGTTCTTTAATCCATTTTGAGTTGATTTTTGTGTATGGTGTGAGGTAGTGGTCAAGCTTCATTCTTTGCATGTAGCGACCCAGTTTTCCCAGCACCATTTTTTTTTTTTATAATAATAAATTTTATTGTTATATTCCCCATACAATTGCAGCCCCCCCATTCTGACCCCAATCCCTCCCCTCGCCGCCCCCCCCAAAAAAGTGTCTCTGGTTCATAGTTTTTTGTTGATTTTGATTTTCACTTTCTTATAGTTATTCATTTTCCTGGTCCCTTATTTAAGTTTTCTAGATTCCTGCTATGAGTGAGACCATCCGGTATTTTTCTTTTTCTTTTTGGCTTATTTCGCTGAGCATGATCCCTTCCAGCACCATCCATGTTGCTGCAAATTGCATGTGTTTATCTTTTTTGAATGCTGAGTAATATTCCATGGTATATGTGTACCACATCTTCTTGATCCAGTCATCTATTTTTGGGCATTTGGGTTGTTTCCAAAGCTTAGCTATTGTAAACAGTGCTGCTATAAACATAGGGGTGCAGGTGTTCTTTGGAATTGATGTTTCTGTGTCCTTTGGGTAAATACCTAGGAGTGGAATTGCTGGATCATATGGAAGCTCTATGTTTAGTAGGTCCAGAAATCTCAACACAGCTCTCCACAGTGGTTGGACCAGTTTGCACTCCCACCAACAGTGCAGAAGAGTTCCTTTTCCTCCACACCCTCGCCAGCATTTGTTGTTGCTAGTTTTTTTAATATGTGCCATTCTCACTGGTGTGAGATGGTATCTCATGGTAGTTTTGATTTGCATTTCCCTGATGGCAAGTGATGTTGAACATTTTTTCATATGTCTGTTGGCCATTTGCATTTCCTCTTCAGAGAAGTTTCTTTTTAGCTCTTCTGCCCATTTTTTGACTGGATTATTTTCTTTGTTGTTGTTGAGTCTCATCAGCTCTTTGCAGATTTTTGTGATCAGTCCTTTATCATTAGTGTTGGGTGCAAAATGTTCTCCCAGTTGGTGGGGTTTCTCTTTGTTTTTGTTATTGTCTCTTTTGCTGTGCAGAAGCTCTTTAATTTGATGTAGTCCCAGCTGTTTATCTTTGCCTTCACTATCACTGCTTTGGGTGATGTGTCTGTAAAGATGTCTTTGATGTGCAAATCACGTAGTGTTTCGCCTATATTTCCTTCTATATATTTTATGGTTTCAGGTCTTATGTCTAGTTCTTTAATCCATTTTGAGTTGATTTTTGTGTATGGTGTGAGGTAGTGGTCAAGCTTCATTCTTTTGCATGTAGCGACCCAGTTTTCCCAGCACCATTTATTGAACAAACTTTCTTTGCTCCAATGCATAGTCTTTGCTCCTTTGTCAAAGATTAGTTGACCATAAATCTGTGGTTTATTTCTGGATTTTCTATTCGATTCCATTGGTCTGTATGTCTGTTCTTGTTCCAATACCCTGCAGTTTTGATGATTATGCTTTGTAGTAGAGTTTGAAGTCTGGGAGTGTGATGCCTCCATTCCCTTTTTTTTCAGGAGAGCTTTGGCTATTCGGGTTTTTTGTGATTCCATATGAATTTCATCAATAATTGTTCTATTTCTTTGAAGAATGACATTGAAATTTTGATTGGAATAGCATTGAATCTGTATATTGCTTTTGGAAGGATGGCCATTTTAATAATGTTTATTCTTCCAATCCATGAGCAGGGGATGTCTTTCCATTTCTTTGTGTCTTCTTCTATTTCTTTTAACAGTGTTTTATAGTTTTCTTTGTATAGGTCTTTTACCTCTTTGTTAGATTTATTCCCAAATATTTGATTTTTTTTGTTTCAATAAAAAAAGGGATGGTTTTTTTGATTTCTTCTTCTTCAGATTTATTGTTTGTGTATAGGAAGGCTACTGACTTTTGCGTGTTGATTTTGTATCCTGCCACTTTATGAACTGATTGATGAGTTGAATTAGTTTTTCTGTGGACTTTTTGGGGTTCTCTATGTATATTATCATATCATCTGCAAATAGTGATAGTTTGACTTCTTCTTTTCCTATTTGGATTCCTTGGATGTCTTTCTCTTGTCTTATTGCTCTGGCTAGGACTTCCAGTATTATATTGAAAAGCAGTGGTGAGAGTGGACATCCTTGTCTTGTTCCAGATCTTAATGGAATTGCTTTCAGCTTTTCACCATTGAGAATGATACTGGCTGTTGGCTTGTCATAGATGGCCTTTATGATGTTGAGGTACGTTCCTTGTATCCCAAGAATTTCAAGGGCTTTTATCATGAATGGGTGTTGCACTTTGTCGAAAGCTTTCTCAGCATCTATTGATATTATCATATGGTTTTTATATTTCTTTTTGTTGATGTGTTGGATAACGTTGATTGATTTTCGGATGTTAAAACATCCTTGTGTCCCTGGAATGAATCCTACTTGGTCGTGGTGAATTATCTTATGGATGCATTGTTGGATTCTGATAGCTAAAATTTTATTGAGGATTTTTGCATCAGTGTTCATTAGGGAGATTGGCCTGTAGTTTTCCTTTTTTGTGTTGTCCTTGTTTGGTTTTGGTATTAGTGTAATGTTGGCTTCATAGAACGTGTTTGGTATTGTCCCTTCCTTCTCAATTTTTTGGAAGAGTTTGTGAAGGATAGGCACTAATTCGTCTCTGAATCTTTGGTAGAATTCATTTGTAAATCCATCAGGTCCTGGGCTTTTGTTTTTGGGGAGGTTTTTGATTACCATTTCAATTTCGCTGCTTGTAATTGGTCTGTTTAGGTATTCTATTTCTTCTTTATCTAGCTTTGGGTGATTGTAGAGTTGTAGGAATTTGTCCATCTCCTCTAGATTGTTAAACTTGTTTCCATATAACTGTTCATAGTAGTTACTGATTATTCTTTTGATTCTGCTGTGTCCGTTGTGATTTCTCCTCTTTCATTGATGATCCTGTGTATTTGTGCTTTCTCCCTTTTTTCCTTTGTGAGCCTGGCTAGGGGTTTGTCTATTTTATTGATTTTTTCAAAGAACCAGCTCTTGGTTTCATTGATCTTTTGGATTGTTTTTTTAGTTTCAATTTCATTTATTTCTGCTTTTGTTTTTATTATTTCTTTTCTTCTACTGGTTTTGGGGTTTTTTTGTTGTTCTTTTTCTAGATCTTTGAGCTTCGAGATTAGGTTGTTTCTTTGAGTTCTTTCTTGTTTCTTGATGTGAGCTTCTATTGCTATATATTTTCCTCTTATTACTGCTTTTGCTGCATCCCATACATTTAGGATATTGGTGTCCTCCTTGTTCAATTCAAAGAATTTTTTAATTTCTTGTTTGATCTCCTCATTAGTCCAGTGGTCTTCCAGTAGTGTGGTTTTTAATCTCCATGAGGTAGGAAAGTTCCTTGCCTTCTTTTTATGGTTTATTTCTAGTTTGATGCCTTCATGGTCAGAAAAGATGGTTGATATGATTTCAATCTTGGTGTATCTGTTGATGTTTGTCTTGTGCCCCAGTATGTGATCGATCCTGGAGAATGATCCGTGTGCGCTTGAGAAGAATGTGTACTCCGTTTTTTTGGGGTTTAGTGTTCTATAGATGTCTGTTAAGCCCAATTGCTCTAGGTCCTTATTTAGAGCTTTGGTTTCTTTACTTATTTTTTGTCTTGTTGATCTATCCATTGTTGATAGTGGTGTGTTGAAGTCTCCCACTACGTATGTGTTTTCTCTGATGTCTGTTTTCAGAGAGGATAACAGTTGTCTGATATATTTTGGTGCTCCTTCGTTTGGTGAGTATATGTTAATGAGTGTTATTTCTTCTTGAAGTATTGTCCCCTTGATCATAATGTAGTGACCATTGGGGTCTCTTTTTATCTTTTTGAGTTTGAAATCTGTTTTATCTGATATAAGTATAGCTGTTCCTGCTTTCTTTTTTGGTCCATTTGCTTGTAGGATTGTTTTCCATCCTTTAACTTTGAGCCTATTTTTATCTTTTGTAGCTAAATGTGTTTCCTGGAGACAGCAAAAGGTTGGGTTTTGTTTCTTAATCCAGGCTGCAACTCTGTGTCTTTTTATTGAAGAGTTTAGTCCATTTACATTTAGAGTTAATATTGATATGTTAGCATCTGTATTTGCCATTGTGTTTGTCTTTCCTTTGATTTTATTTATTTATTCTTTTAATAACTTTTTTTTTTTTTGGCCTTCTTTCATTGTTATTCGTCCCTCTGAGGTTCTGGCTTTAGGACTCCTTGTAGTATTTTTTGGAGTGGGGGTTTAGTTGCAATGAAATTCTGGAGTTTCTGTTTGTCTGGGAAGGTCCATATTCTTTCTTCAAAGAGAAAGGAGAGCTTTGCGGGATAGAGAATTCTTGGTTGGCATCTGTTTTCTTGGAGTCTGTTGACTATGTCCCTCCATTCTCTCCTTGCCCGTAGTGTTTCTTCGGAGAAGTCTGATGTCAGCCTGATTGGCTTTCCTTTGAATGTTATCTGTTTCTTCCCTCTTGCCAGCTTCATTATTTTTTCCTTGTCCTGGATTCTTGGGAGCTTTACTATTATGTGTCTTGCTGTATTTTTCCTTTCGTCGTGGAAGTTTGGTGTTCTTCTTGCTTCTTGTATATCAATTTTCAGCTCCTTCTTCACATTTGGGAAGTTCTCTTCAATTATCTCTTTGAATATTTTCTCTGTTCCTACATCTCTCTCCTCTCCTTCTGGTATTCCTATAACTCTTATATTTCCTTTCCTCATGGAGTCAGATAGTTCCCAAAGTCTTTCTTCGTTCTTTTTCCTTCGTACTTCTCTTTCCTTTTCTGTTTTGGTTCTTTTTATTTCTGTGTCTTCCATAGTACTTATTCGTTCTTCCATTTCATCTATTCTGCTTTCATTGCTTTTCCCAGAATTCTTCAGTTCTTCCATTAATTCTTTGCTCTCTTGCATTTCTTTTACTTCCCTCTTTAGGGACTCCATTTCATTCTTCTGACCATTGTTTTCCCTCTCTAGGGACTCAATTGCATTCTTCTGATCGTTGATTATTTTTCCCTTATCATTGTTTTCCTTTATGACTTCTGTCAGTTTTTTAATCACGGCAATTTTAAATTCTCTTTCTGGAAGGCTCAGAAGTTCTTCCAAGTTACTGTCGTTGCAATCTGGGGGCTGGTTTTCTTTTTGTGGTGTGCTTTTTCCCTGGGGAGTTGCTAGGTTGCGTGTGGTTCTTCTACTCCCTACTGTCTGTTTTCTAATTTGCCGTATGCGTTGGGACACTGTGTAGTTGGGACTGGCCGGCATCTTGGGTGAGCTTCTCTGCTCTCCTCTGGTTCCTCCAGGAGTCATCTGTCAGTTTCAAGCAGTCTTTACTGGAGAAAGGTCCCTGTTCTAAAATGCCGATGTGGGGACACACTCCCCTGTGCGCCTGGTCTGCCCCGGTGGTGGGTTCCTGCTCCTCCTCTGGGCTTGGACTGCAGGCCAGAGGGGGTCTGGCGTGGGCGAACTTCCCCCGCTCACCTCTGGCTCCTGAGGAAGCCTTCTGCAGGTAGTCTTTACTGAAGAAATGTCCCTGTTCTAAGATGGTGATGTGGGACACACTCCCTGTGCGTCCGGTCTCAGTCACACTCTTCTGCGCACCTGGTCTGCCCCGGCTGTGGGTGCTCGCTCCCCCTGTGGGCTCAGACTACTGGTCGGAAGGGGCCCGGCGTGGGCTAACTCCCCAGCTGGCCACTGGCTCCTCTAGGCGCCTCTGCTGGCTTCAAGTCGCTAGGTGGCGCCAGAGATCTCTCCTGGAGCCCTTGGGGAGCTGATTTTCCACCCCGTGGGACAGGGAATAGAGCGGGAATGGTAGGGTAAACCTCAACCGCTTTGGGGTGCTGTGTCTGCCTTGTGCCCCACCATCGTGGGGAACCCACGCCCCTAGTTTCGTGCCCTGGGTGTCAGTTCCAAAGCCCTCAGTTCCAGGACTCAGGCTGTAGCCCAGTTCAGTGGCGCGGGGATGGCGCCTTTTGAATCCCGCTCCCGTGCCTGGGCGCCTGGGCCTGCTCACTCAGTGAGGGCCTCCGCGCGTCTCCCCGCAAGCCTAGGTCGCAGGCGCAGGGACCTGGGCAGCTGCGATCTGGATCCGCGTTTGCTTTTCAACTGCACTGCTTTTCCGCGCACGATCCCGATTCCGATCCGCCCTTGACCGCGATCCATGCCTGTTTTTCCAGCGCGCCGCCTTTCCGGGTTGCCGGGCGGCCGGGGCTGTGTGCTGGTGCTGTTCTCCTCCCCGGCGGCGGGGTCTCTCTTCAATGGCGCCCGGAGCCGTTTGCTCACCTCCGCGGCGGATCCTGCGGGGTTCTCCACAGCTCCCGTTCACGGGGTGTGGTGGCTGAAATAGTTCCTTTCCACTCACAGTCCCGCTTGCTGCGTCGTTTGTTCTTGTGGGTCGTTTTAGTTTGTTGTTTCCCTCCTCTCTGCCGGTCGGAGAGTGCTGCCTCTGTGGGCGGGGGAGGGGAGCAGGGTTCTGCGCTTCCCTCCCTTCTGGTCCTCTTTTATGGCCACTTTCTTCTTCGGGCAGTTTACTGGCGTCCCCCGTTTATCTTCCGTGTCCCGGTTCTCACTGGGACCTGCCGCTTTTCCTCCCTATTAACTTTTTTTAATGGGAGATCTTACTCGCAGCGTCTCCTCGCCGCCATGTTGCTCCGCCCCCCCTTGTTAAGGATTTAGATGATGACATAGGAGAAGGGAAGGTATTCATGCTCATGAATAAGAAGAATCATATTACTCAAAATACTTTTACACCAATAGTATGAAGTAAAATAAAGTTAGAGCTTTTTCAGATGTTTTAATGAATTGTTGTTGGTTTTTGCTTCCTATTGATAAAGGAGATTTTATTCTACCTTTAGAAGTTAAGAATGATTTAAAATTTTCAAACTCTCAAGAAATTAATTGAAAGTATGTGTGTTTTCATTCCTAAACAGTAAATTTAGGAAAATAAATTTGTCACTCAGCTAAAGAATCAAGCTATTGCATTCCTAGATCATGTCACTTTTGGTCTCATATGAATATTCCTCTTAATTTAGAAAGTGGTAGCAGAAAGCATATGCTTCATAACACCTTTTTATGATATTTTTTCAAGTACCTGCTGATTGGTTTTCAAAGGATAAGGATAACTCCACATTTATGAGGACAAATAAAATTTCAGGGATATTCTTGTATGAACTGAAAAGTACACCCTGGAAATTAGTAGCAAGTATTGTGTTTGGATTAGGAATGGGTGTTGAGTATATACTTCAGTGGAATGAAAACATCTGTGAAATAATCCTTAGCAAAAGGGTCATCTGTAGCATTTGTAATAGACATTTATTTGAATATTTGTGATAATGTAACTATCTACATTGTCTTTCATTTTAATCAGTGGGGTAGACCAACACATAGAACATATTTTTACTATTCAGTGTATTGGCAGTTATTCTGACCATCTCTTTTCTTTTCTCTTTACCCAACCCGTCTACCCCTTTTTCTACTCCTAGCTCTATGCCATCCCTTGGTTTCTCACTATGTTCACTCGTAAGTATCATTTTCCTTTTTCTTTTAATATTGTGCAAACAAAATAGCAGCTCCTTTTCCCCAGTTGGTTATATTTATATTAATATATTTATATTAATATATTTACATTAATATAAAGCAGATTTCATTACATATGCACCTTATATAATTCTAATATAATGGAGTTGGGTAAAAAATAATTTATCAGTACTTGTCTGACTGATGAGTGTTTTTTTTTTTTAAATGTGTATGATGGAAGCAGTCTTAGATGTAGTGACATTCATCAAATCTCTGCCTTCTGCTGCTAAATTAACATTATTTACAAGAAATTTTGTATTTCTTATGTTTTTGTATTTCTAGTATTTACAAGAAATTTTGCAAAGCAACATTTATAACCAAATCAGTCTTAACTTTTAGAGATTGTCTGATAACTAAGTTTTGTTATTCCCTAAGCTAGAATTCCTCCACAAAGCAATCAGATTACATGAAAGTGTGATACTTTAATCAGTGTCAAATGTTAGTACAGTGGACATCTTGCTTGAACATGATCATGATCTGATAAATGGAGTGTCATGTTCAGAGTAGATCTGTGTACACTGACTTGGAAAGATGGCCACAGTATTGTTAAATGAAAGAGAAAGTTGCAAAAAATACAAAATTGCTAATTGATTTTTATAGGCATTTAATATAGCATTTATTTAAGGTACATAATGAAATAATACTAAATCCAAAACAATATTGCAGTTCATCTATTGAGAATAATGTAGCTTATGAGAATAATGTAACTGAAAAGTTCTAGGAAGAAATGCAGTGAGTAGAACAACTGTATATCAAGGTTGAGAATAGAAGATAGAAAATGTCACCTGTTTGACCAATATGCTTATCAATTCTTTTAAGGTAACTTAGGAAGCAATCAATCTACACATCCAAATAGACAGTTTAAAAAACAGTTTAGTGTATTTGTCCTTAGACAGTAGTTTTTACCATAATGTAATCATCATATGTCAGTAAAGCAGTTGGTTATTGCTTTATGTTATTTTGTTTTTTAATTATAATTAATATTTTATCATTTTGCAGATGTATTTCCCTTGCACAAAATCTTTCACCTCTGGGATACCTTGCTACTTGGGAATTCCTCTTTCCCTTTCTGCATTGGAGTGGCAATTCTTCAGCAGCTACGGGACCGGCTTTTGGCTAATGGCTTTAATGAGTGCATTCTTCTCTTCTCTGATTTACCAGGTATGGACATAAATAAATGGAGTCATTCAGTGAAATTTAATTATTACATAGCGAGACATTCGTCTAACAGTTTGCAAGCATAATCATCCAAGACTTTGGAACCTCTTGCTTCAGCCTCTTCGCTCCTCTCTGAATTCTTTCCCTTGTATCCTGTTTCTTCTGCTGTCACCATATTCGACATACAAAAGTGGGTCATACTAGCTCAGTGCAGTTAACTTTCATGTCAACAATGCCACCAAGAGGATAAAAGAGCTGGGAAATGACATTTACATCTTTTTGCTTGGGATAGGCTTATTTATCTTAAGCTGATAGACAGTAAATAGAAGCCACTTGGGAAGGTGTTTGAGAATCTCTATCCAGAGATGCAAATCACTAGAAACTTTCCTCTCTTCTATCCATACTTGCTTGCTAACAATCTGGCAGTTTGAGGAGAGGAAGCAGTGTCCTCTGGGAGGACAAATCCACCGCAAGTAAATGCACAGTGCAATGTAGGTTAGTAAGCTAAGCTATTCACAAGTGACATGTCTAGATCAGTGTGCAAGTGTGCACATGTGTAATGCAGCTGTGTTCTCTGCTTGACTATGGTTTGACGATGGCTAAAAAGATGAAACTAACATTTTTGCAGAAACCAAAATGTGTTGCAAATACAAAACTGTACTTTGTTCACAGCATTCCCTGGCTGTATTCCTTATGCTGTGTTTATGGCTGGTCTCCATATTTTCAGGCAGGCACAAGTGAGTGCTGATAATAAATGCACTTAAATATATCCAAGAGGTAAATTTACCTGAAAACAAAGATCAAAAGAAAGGTACCCTAAGATGATGTACTTAGTAAGCATTCTCAAGGGGAATAAGAAACTTGGTGCCAACTCCAATTTCTGTTTTTAGTGAGTGATCTATGCCTGGAGCACTGCCATCTCTCTGTTGTTGAAAATCATCATCCTTTCTAAGAAAATAATAACAAAAATCCTTTGATTTATTTAAAACTTCTCCTCTCTATTTGTCTCCAAATTAAAGGTATCTCCACCTAATTTATCAAACTTTAATTAAAGTAAAATATTTCTTTTTTTTTTTTTAAAGATTTATTTATTTATTTATTTATACAAGCACTGGGTACAGTCATAAGCGCGGGAGGGTGAGAGAATTCACCAGAGTCAGAGAGGAGAGCAGAGCAGGCAGACTGACGAAGTATACTGCTGAGGGGAGCAGCAGGCAGCAGGAGGGACCCTCCTGCACCCCATATGGGACCCTCACCCAGTGGCCGGGATTCGAACTGGCGCTGCAGAGGCTGTGGGCAGCTTCACAACCCAGTGCTCAACCACTGTGCCACCAGGGAGGCCCGAAAGTAAAATATTTCTTTTTTTTTTTTTTTTTAAAGATTTATTCATTTATTTATTTATACAAGCACTGGGTACAGTCATAAGTGCGGGAGGGTGAGAGAATTCACCAGAGTCAGAGCAGGGAGCAGAGCAGGCAGAAGGACCGAAGTACACTGCTGAGGGGAGCAGCGGGCGGCAGGAGAGGTCTGCGCGCCATGTGGGACCCTCCTGGGGCGGCCGGGGAGCAGCCGGGGAACGAACCGTTGCTGCAGAGGCCGCGGGCAGCGTCGCAACCCAGCACTCAACTGCTGTGCCACCGGGGAGGCCCAGTAAAATATTTCTTATATGAACAAATAATAGTTTTCTCTGGGAGATTCTTTATGGAAATCAAGTTATCTTTTTTTTTTTTTTTTTTTTTTTTTTTTTGGTGTTCCCTGATGTCACACAGTTGTAACTGGAGACACCATGATCTAAACCTGATCTGGCTCTGCATTCCACGACCTTAACCACTAAGCTACCGGAACTTTTTGTAGAAAGAAATAACTAGAAAAACCACTGGGGAAAATAAAATGAAAGACTATTTTATTCAAAAGATTACCAACTGGGTAGTGTTTCCATCCTAGTACTGTCCACAGATACTTTAAACAATGAATTTATCCATCTGCTCAGTTGGCTTGATTTAATTAAGTTGTTCTGATTATTTACTAATGCTTTTTTTTCTTTGTTTTGTTGATACATCCCTTTTGTGCAATTGAAAATTCAATGTCTGTGTCATTATATATGGTTGAAATAAATTCTAGACAGCATACCTATATCTGTCAGATAATTACAAATGTGTCTTAGGGGTTTCTAAGAAGGTAAGAATATTTAGAAGCAGAAAAGAAATTTTTCACAGAGAACCTATAGAAATCTGGCAATCTGTGTGGAAGAATACTTAATTTATTCTCCGAGATTAGAATAGTTAAAATTTTAACATTAAGGGAAAGAAATGTGTGTGTGTGTATGTGTGTGTGTGTTTGTAAACACACATATATATATAATATTTCAGAAGGAAATACTAAGTATAGTGAAGGAACTTTGCCGTATGAAAAATTTCAAATCATGTTTTCAGGAAGAAATTAGATTTGGCTAAAAAAAAAACTTTGTAACATGATATATATATTTTATTACAGAACCTTAATTGAAAGGAAGAGTTTTAAATAAAATTTGGAAAGATTTCATTTTAGTATTACCTACGTAATTTACATAGGATTTTCCACACATGGAAAATACTTATTAGGGAGCACTTTATTGCTTCCTGAAAATACTGCATTAGTGTGTTAAGAAGCTTGGAAAAGGTATTCATCACTTCTGACTTAAATCACCTTGGTAATGCAATCTTTCTCAGTATTTAGCACAGCATGTAATATTTCATGAAATCAATATATATTTTTGAGCAGCATAGCTATATGCCAGGCTGCCAGATCTATAATAAGCAGTGGAGACCATTTTTATCTTCAAATTGCATCCAAATATGTTGATACTGAAACAATTAAGAATCACGTTATAAAAACTCAGAAAAATAGCAAAGTACTAAAATAGACCAACTCTTTAAAACCTTTTCTCATAGTTTTTCTGGCTATCACTAAGATGGAATTAGAAATGAATGAGGATGAGAAAGTAAAGTAGAAAGTGGGCAAGAAGAGCAGTGAGATGTGTTTTGGGTTTTCAGTGATGAGTTTCTTGCTTTCACTTAGGGATAAATACAAATGAACCAGGGTTACCAAAATATTTATGTGTAATCTCCCGGTTGTAAGCAGTGGTTCAGATTTTTTAAAACTACAAAAGCTGAGCCAAGTTTAGCAGGTTCTTGCCAGTAGGCTGCTACTTTGTGACCTTATTAGAGAAATGGTTTAATGGAGATGAATGCTATAGAAAATTCTAGGTGTTTATAACAGACACTATCAGGTCTGGGGAGTTAGAAGCCCTTCCCTCTGTAAGCTATGTTTAAGGAAATATCTGAAATTAGTGACACTGTGGAGTCGCAAGTGGAGAGAGGGGAGAATCTTCTAGATAAAGGAGAGAAATGCTCAAACACCCCAGAGCATTCAAGGAATTGGAGTGGAGTGCATCGAGCAAAAGGGAAAGTGGCTGGAAGCAAAGACCAAGGAGAGATAGACACAGTGCTCATGCAGGATCTCGTAGGCTGCATTGGGGATTTTTGAAAATATGTCTTTGTCTAGGTATATTCTTTATTTTCAGTGTTTTTGAAAGAATAAAAAGTATCCTTGTCAATAACATCAGGTACCAAAATATGAAGGCCACGTTGATATTTGTCGAGCATCCCTGTCCCTGCATTCCCTTCAAGGAACTCTATCACAGCAAAGAAAGGACAAGTGCCTCCAGTCATCATCCATCATTCATTCGTTGAGCATGTAGAGGACAGGATAGAGAGCTCATTTGGTGAGGAGTAGAGCAACTTAATGAAACATGATTGTTCACTGCAGGTTTCATATCATCAAGGTAGTAAGATTTGATACTCATTTTGCCTGAAGCTGAGAACCCATTAGTATTCACCTTTTCTGCTTATGCACATAATATTAATGCATGTTTATCTCTAAATGCAACTTTGGCCAGTCACAAAAGGACAATCATAATGGAAATTAAATGTGGCAGTTTTAGCACTGATCCCCTCTCACCACCATACCTGTAAAAAATTACATAATGACATTAATTTTTAGATGGAATATTAAATTCTTATGAGTTTAAAACTGGTTAAGAATATATAAGAGGGCCTCCCCGGTGGCGCAGCAGTTGAGCGTTGGGTTGCGAAGCTGCCCGCGGCCTCTGCGGCGCCGGTTCGATCCCCTGCTGCTCCCCTACCACCGGAGGAGGGTCCCACATGGCGCGCAGACCTCTCCTGCCGCCCGCTGCTCCCCTCAGCAGTGTACTTCGGTCCTTCTGCCTGCTCTGCTCCCCGCTCTGGCTCTGGTGAATTCTCTCACCCTCCTGTGCTTCTGACTGTACCCAGTGCATGTATAAACAAAACAAACAAGCAAATAAATAAAACATGCCTCTATAAATAAATAAATAAATAAATCTTAAAAAAAAAAAGAATATATAAGAGTAATTACTTTTGTTGATATGATTATATAATCACTGAAATAAAAACTAAAAATTTATTTTCAAATACTACATATTATATTTGGAAAATGGAAAACTTTGAAAACATGTTAGAATACATGACTTACAAGCTGAAAATAAATGTTCATGAAAAACACAAAGCAAGCAGAATAACTGGAAAAGAGTCAAATTATGAGTTGATTCTAGAATGCAGGAAGAATTCTCCTAACACTGATGGAGTTGTTGCTTTTAAAGTATACCACTAATATTGCAATATATAACTTGTTTGTAAGCTGAAAGGGAAAATTTCCTTTGTGTGGGAACTGTAATGAAAAATAAAGTTGGGTTGATCACGATTTTAATTCACTTGAAAAAAACAGTAGCTAGTGCTAGTGCAGCTTAAACCTGGTCCCAAGCTTCAAGAAGCTAATGGGAAGGCTCTTCTCTATAGGAGAGCTTCTTGTGGGATTGACAAGGGTTTCTGCTTTTTGAAAATTTTTTTTGATAAGTCTAAAATTAGTCTTATTGTTTTTTTAAGGATTTATTTATTTATGCATACAAGAACTGGGGTACAGGCTGAGTGGATTTACCAGAGACAGAGTAGGGAAAAGAACAGGCAGATCCACTGAAATACACTGCTGAGGGGAGCAGTGGTTTAAGACAGAGAGGTCTGCTGTGCCATGTGGATAGCTCGCTGGAAGGCTGGGGATCGAACTCATGCTGCAGAGGTTGGAGATAGCGTCATAGTGCTGTGATTAGCCCCTTGTGCTGCCAGGGACCCTAGTCTTACAGTTTAATTAGATCAGTTGCTGTTAAACATATTTTCTATCAAGACACCAGTGATGATTTGTTGATGTTTATTTTACTACTGAGTGTTTGTATGTAACTCAGATTTCATAACATTTAAAATAGGCAAAGAGGGCCTCCCCGGTGGCAGGGCGGTTGAGCGCTGGGTTGCGAAGCTGCCCGCAGCCTCTGCAGTGCCGGTTCGATCCCCAGCCACGGGGCGAGGGTCCCACCTGGCACACAGACCTCTCCTGCTGCTCCCCTCAGCAGTGTGCTTCGGTCCTTCTGCCTGCTCTGCTCCCCACTCTGGCTCTGGTGAATCCTCTCACCCTCCTGCGTTTCTGACTGTACCCAGTGCTTGTATAAATAAATAAATAAATCTTTAAAAAAAAATAGGCAGGGCCTCCCTGGGGGTGCAGCGGTTGAGCACGGGGCTGCAAAGCTGCCCGCAGCCTCTGCAGCGCCGGTTCGATCGCGGCCACCGGGGAGGGTACCACGTGGCGTGCAGACCTCTCCTGCTGCCAGCTGCTCCCCTCAGCAGTGTACTTCCTCACTCTGTCTGTTCTGCTCCCCACTCTGGGGAATTCTCTCACCCTTTCGTGCTTCTGACTGTACCCAGTTATAAATAAATAAATAAATCTTTAAAAAAAGAAAAAGAAAAAGAAATTTAAAAAAAAAAATAGGCAGAGAACTTTGCACCTTCAAAGCATATTAAATGTAATCAACCTGGAAAACCTTTAAGTCAGAAACTGTGTTTAAAACTTCCTGGCAGATGTGCTGATGGAGAATGTAAGGAAGGAAGGAAAGTCCAAAATGTAACGCTCTTAATTTGCTAACATTTTAGCAATACTGGCCAGTGTGTTTGTGTTTAATAACAATGTAACTCTAAGGGCCCACTCTAGTCCCTCTTCTATCTAACCCTGTCTCTACCCACAAATGAAAGTGTCCTCAGGGGCTGCTTATCTTAAGTGGTGATCTTCAGTGGAACAGAAAATAACTTCTTACCACTTGGCTTCTCTGTGTGCAGGGAGTGTGTGAGGTAAAGCAAATAGAACAAAAGACAAACTGGGAGTAGATTAGAGAAAAAGAAGAATACTATGCCAGTGTGCTTATAGGCTGGATGTTTAATGTTATGTAATATTGAAAAAATAACTAGAATTTCCCTTAATTACAAGAAACTACATTTAACTACCTTGAAAATTTAAACCAGTTAAATCCTTCAGTACAAATTATTATCAGTCATATGAAGAATGCTTATTGAACTTGAAGGTTCTAGTTGCCAAAAAAAATCAGACTTCTGTTTTGTTTCGGATTCACTACTCAGTGTAAAAAAAAAAAAGAGAGAAAATGCCATCAGCTACTGAGCTGGTGCTAAATCATCCAAGCACTGCTCTGATCCATTATCAACACCAGCTGCTTTGCCTCATAGTAGCTACCTACTCAGCTGCCAGATTATAAAGACAATTATGTTAAGAATAGAAAACAGCTTAAATATCCATATGTCTGTCACGCTCATTGCATTTCCTATTTATTTCTCACTTCATTGTAGGCATTAAGCAACAGAGATGATAGATGCTTAGGAAAAGTGCCAGTAGCTACATGCAAGTATCATGGATTTGAAAGGCAGAGTTGACTAAAGTAGGCACCCAGTGACAATGGATCAGCCTTTCCCCTTAGGCCTCATAACCCAGATTATTTTTTTTTAATTTATTCATTTAGTCAGTCAACAAATATATGTTGACTTCTTACTAGGAATGGGTGTATATATACACGAGTGTTTGTGTATATATGTATGTGTATAATTAATAATTAATATTATTACTGGTTTATAATTTCTTTCCACTGGCCCAGAGCATTCTTGCATAATTATTTAAAGGTGACCAAATGATACCCGTAACTGTAGCTGACACTCTTAATTATATGCAGCATTACCTCCTGGTGCCAGTAAGTTACATGACTGACTTGTGCCTATGAGCCTTAATTTTTCAGGAGGGGATTCAGCTTCCCCCTCAGAACTACTCTATAGAATCGATAGAATTTGGAATCCAGTGGGACATTAGGTATGTGGGTGCATTCCTGTACTTTCTCTAAGGTGGGGTGTGAGAACAAACTAGGGATTGGTGAGTGGGCGTGGTGCTACCCACCGTAATATACTGCACCCAACACATTCAGTGGTGCTAGAGGTCCCAGTAATGTCCTTACAGTTTGCCTTGCAGAGAATGCTGCCTAATATTCATATTTTACCCATGTACCTGTTTTTCTGTTGGTAAGTGTAGGGTCAGGACTGGACACAGTTCAGGTATTCTATGATCCAGCAGACTGGGTAAAGGAGGAGTCAAAGTCCTCAGTGGTCTTGCAGGTTTTTATTGGGATTACCAGGTACACGGCAGGCAGGGGCACTGGGGGGCCAGTAGGCTGGCAGGCCTCCCAGCCCCCAGCAGGTCTTCACTCTGGGCTCTCCGGCCTTCTCTCGGCTTCTGCTTCTCTTGCTTCTCTCTCGGCTTTTGCTGGCGTCCCTGTGACACCGCCCTCAAAAGCCCAGTCGAATCCCATCTACCTATGCCCACACCCTATTCCAGGTGCCCGCCATCAGGCATGCATTCAGGACCGCAGGGTTCCGTCATCTATCCTGATGGCAGGAGGGCAGAAAAGCCTGATACCTTTTACCTTACCCTACAGTAAGGTAAGCAACTTTATACTTTTCTCACTGTTTCAGCAGTGAGTGTTCCTTTGTATTATTTTTGGGCTGTTTTTTATAATGATAGAACAGTAATTAGAATACCTAGAATCGGGGCCTCCCCTGGTGGCACAGCGGTTGAATGCTGGCCTGCGAAGCTGCCCACACACTCTGCAGTGCCGGTTCGATCCCCGGCAGCCGGCGAGGGTCCCACATGGTGAGCAGACCTCTCCTGCCACGCCCGCTGCTCCCCTCAGCAGTGTATTTCATCACTCTGCCTGTTCTGTACTCCACTCTGGCTCTGGTGAATTCTCTCACCCTCCCGTGCTTCTGACTGTACCCAGTGCTTATATAAATAAATAAATAAATCTTAAAAAAAAGATATATATAGCATAAATTAAAAATAAGAATACCTAGAATCAATAGTATCAATACCAATATCTACAATCAATAGAATACCTAGAATCAATAGAATCAATACAAATCAATATTTGTCATACTCTTTTTGTAAATAAGTTCTCTGTGTCAAAAAAAATAGTTGTTGAGGAGAGTAGGTTAACAGGTTTCAGATCTCCTTTATGGTTTTGGACATTAATGACTTTATTCAAATGTTCTAAAGTTTTTATTAGTGTAAAAATGATACCATGTAATTGAGCAATTAACATGTGACTCCACACTACCCTACCAGAATAAGGGAGTTTCCCTCTTTTCCTAGTTTACTAAGTTTCTGTGAAGAATAGATATTGAACTTTGTCACCTTTTGTCAGCATCTATTATGATACTTATATGGTATTTCTCTCTTATCTGTTACTGTGAAGAATGCTTTATTACCTACATTTTGTTCTTAAAATAACTGAGACAAAGTGAGTTTTGAATTGCTCATGATTTTATGTGAGTAACTGGCATTTGGACCAAATCCTGATTGTTTTTGTTTTTTTTTTTTTTTTACTATACAAATGAAGGTGTTATTTGTTTAGAAAAGCAGATTTTTGTGGGTGAAGCAATTGAATGTCTTAGTTTCAAAGGGTTCAACCTAGTAGCTTCAGCAATTCAGTTCTGACGTCCTAGGAAGCTCAATTTTAGTTAGAATTGGGACAAATCCTGCTGTCAGACCAAACCCTAAGGTGAAATGTTGGCCATTTCTTTACTTTCCACATGTGTCAGCCCTTTCTCAGTGAACAGTGAATAAGAACTTGACTTTTTAAAAATTTGAACCTGTCTTAAATATAAAACATTATCTCAGCATCTTGTCTTCAATCATTTAAGCAAGCTATGTCTTGTGGTTATGGTTTGGATACACAAACCACTTATTTGTGTCCTGTTGTCCCCCTACTTACTCCTCACCTACCTCCCAGAAACAACTGGGAACTTCAGGAGAGATGGCCCCTCAACCTTTTGTCGCCCAAAGGGAACATTAGATGTGTTTTATCATTTTGAAAATAGTTAAATATATCTGAGAGCTATGATAATAATGGATGTGAATAAAGAAACTGAGATTTAGAGATATTTATTCTCTTAGAGTCACAAAGTACCACAGAGAGCCTGGAGTCCAACCTGGTAGACCATAATCCAGGGCACATGCTTTATTTCCAAAACTTTATATATCAAAATTCTCGTGCAAGCTAGAAGACAGCCAGGCCCTAGGAAGAGAGATTACTTTTTAAGAATTATTGCATATTTTAACATACAGTTTGTGAAATACTTTAGCATAATATTTTGGTTATGATGAAGTGCTTAGGAGGGATTTTGAGATGGAGAGGTGACACGGGTCAAGTGAATGGAGAATGGGAAATCTGCCAGTACCAATCATCAGGGTGGAATGGGGTGGACGCCAGAACATTCTCAAGATCATTGTCAGCCTTTTATGGTATTAGTGGGTTGTTTTGGAAGCAGATACAGTGATTAAAGAACTTGACTACCACCTCTGATCTGGATCATTGACTTGACTTCAAGCTTCTCCTGGATGACAGTGTGTCAGACCAATTTGAACACTCCAGCTGCAAAACCTATGGCTCAAAATTCTTTTCCTTTGGAAATTAAACAGTGTTAAGTGGATAAACTTTTTTAGGAAGGCAGGGTTTTCCCTCTTTAACTGAAAATGTTTATCTTAACGCTATTAATTTGATATTTTCTAAAACAAATCGAAAATATCTCTTCCTTCTGAAGCAGAATAGACGAGCTTAGACTTGATTCTTCTGCTGGTTTGTGTTCCTCTATGTATGAAATACCAAGTTTATAATGGCATAGAGCTTTTTAAAAAACATATTCCACTACATTGACCATTGCTTAGATAAATAGACCTACATCTCAAAACTTAACTCTGTTTCATAGATTTTATGTTAGGAATGGAATAGGGAGTGATGAAATCTGACCTCTGTATAGCCATGGAAATAACCAGCTGTAAAACTGACAAACATCACTAAAAGCAGATAAAGGAATGCTTATTTGAGTAACCGGTCTTTCCAGACCTGCTGGCCATATCCCAAATCTAAATGAATTATGTAATGAAAGACCCCTTATAACCCTTTAGAAATTTCAGACACTGCTCCTAAGAGCACACGTAACATATTAAGTCACGTAGCTCCCTTATGTCTTAATTTCATCTTCAACAAAACAAGAATGATTTTGAAACCTGTCTGCAAGAATCATTGTAAAAATTAATGGGGCTAATTGAAAGTACACAATGCCTGTCACGTAATAGATGCTCATTAACTATCCATTCCCCTTCCCTTCTCCAAGGGTTTTCTACCTTTTAAAAGCAGACAGATCTAAACCCATTGACTTGACTTCAGTGGCTGTTTCCTTTTCCTTAGATACAGTGCCTCGTTTAATAAAGAAAGGGGAATTTTATCCCTTTTTTATTTATAGCATATTTTATATTATTCTCCTTTGTATCTCTGAGCTGACACACTGAGATTTTTATAGAGGAAATGAAAGTATCTGCCATTTACTGATCTTAGGAGTATTGCAAGAGAAAAGCTATTCTGTGCTCAACTCCTTCATCCAAGGCAACAGTTTATATTTCTGCTGTCTCTCTGCGGTCTCCACATTCCCCAGGCAGGAGCTGCTCACGCACCACAGGAAATGTTGAGCTCCTACAGATCTATAGTCCAATAAAACACACAAAAATAATTGGGAGTTGTAATAACCTTCCTATGTATATCACTCTATCAAAGGTGCTTAAATTTCAAATTTGAGAAAAGAAAGAAAACTATAAAAATGTTTCTTATTTTATGATTTTAATCAAGTGATTGTAATTTTAATCTCTCCCTTTCTGAAGCGTAATTTAAACCTTCTTCATTTAACTCAAGATAGGTGTAACACGAAGGATTTTAAGGGCAATTCAATTTATGTTTGACTTTTATTAATATTCTGTCTAGAAATTGACATAGAACGCTGTGTGCGAGAATCAATCAACCTGTTTTGTTGGACTCCTAAAAGTGCTACTTACAGACAGCATGCCCAGCCTCCAAAACCACCTTCTGACAGCAGCGGAGGCAGAAGTTCCACTCCTTATTTCTCTACTGAGTGTCCAGATCTTCCAAAGACAGATCTGGTATGTATTTGCAGATTTCATTTACAGACTCCTAAAGAACTATACCATAACATATTGCTTATTATATGTCTTTTTAACATAGCTGTTTACTAATATCTAATTGTATTAATGCAAGTATTTCAGAAAGATATGTATTTGATTTTAGTAAGGAAGATTGTTTTGATGTATTACTCAAGGGAGCAAGTTGCCTCTTTCTCTGTACTTTCATATCAGTCTGTGTAACAACTTGTTATATACTAAGAGGATTCTAGAAACAGAGAAAATTAAAAAAATAAAGTCTGAGAGTTGTTAACAGAATAAGAATGTGCAATTTTTTTGATTGTAAATTGATGAATGAAATAGAATTTTGAAAACTATGCTATTCAGGTTTTTCAATACTGTCATTATTTCTAAACTTTGGGCTTTCTATGAATGGTTTACTAAACTTGGAGCTTTAATTCACATATTTCAGATTTCCCAATATTAATATAACACATTATTTCCATGAAGTTGAATTTCAACTAGTATGTGTATAGTTTTTTTTATATTTTAATAAATTAATAAACTAGACTCTAAGTTGTAAAAAGTAATATTTTAATGATAGAACTTTTTGCAATTTTATTTCATGTATGTTAAAAGTAGATTTTGCAGCTAGATATTTTTTGTAATTAGGTATGTTTGCAAGACTTCGCAATTCTCACTCCTTGGCACCTTCTGTGATTCTTTTTTCCAAATATATGAAGGCATCCACATTTTCCCATCATGATCAAGTTGTATGTACTAAAAACACTTGTAAATATGATAGTAGGTGAACACAAACTATTTTAATAATTACAGTCTCTGCCTCTAGACATACAGGTAGAGGAAAACAGCTACCTAATTATATATATATTGAGAAACCTCTATACTGCTTTCCACAAGGGCTGGACCAGTCTCAATTCCCACCAGCAGTGTAGGAGGCCTCCCTCTTCTCCCAGCCCTCGCCGGCTCTTCTTGTTTCTGGTCTTTTCACTGTGGGCCGTTCGCACAGGTGTGAGATGGTATCTTCTTGTGGTCTTGATTTGCATTTTTCTGATGATCAGTGATGGTGAACATTTTTTCATGTGCTTGTTTGCAGTCTGTATGTCCTCTTTGGAGAAATGTCTGTTTATTTTTTCTACTGACTTTTTTATTATTGTTGTCTTCTTTTTGTTGGGTATCAGTCCTTAGTCAGATGTCTGGTATCCTGTTGCACCCAGCTGCTAAACTAGCCGTCCTACTGTCACTACAAATAGCAACGGTAGGAAAGCAGAGGGAGGCTGGCTTCCCAAAGAAGGAATCTTTCTGGCAGCTTTTACCTCAGTAATTTCAGTTTAAGATTTCACTTTGACCTTTACTTCTTGGTTTTAATACTATTTTCATCCCGAAACTACTAAAGAATTGCCAAAAGAGTTATTTCATCTAGTGCCAATATCTTTTTCATCTACTTTTCCTTAAATAGCTAAGACTCTGCTTGAAAATTCTGACCACAACTAATTTTTTTAAGGAAAAAAATAAAGGTATGTAACTGATGAATAGAAAAAAAATGGATTTTTTTTAAAATGAATGTGTTTTGGAAACAGAGTGTGGTCAACAATGAATTTCTTTATTAAACTTTGATCACCATGTTTATCTACTGACACTGGGATAACTTAGTTGCATGCATGCCATGAATACGCAAGAGTTTTCATGTTCTTGATTGTGAACACATGTACTAGCCCAGGATTTTATGAAATAATTCAGATTTTTATTTATATCATGTTAACTGCTTATATACACTATTATCATGAAGTAAGCAACTGTTTATTGAATTATCCTCAATTTACAGAGTATGCGTTAAATATGGATTAAATGAGTTTAATGTAGATAAAATCTTTAAAATACATTTTTATACATTTGAAAGTCAAATATAAATGCCAGGTTACAAAGCTTCATCTCAATAACAACACTGCTTTTTTTTTTTTTTTAAGATTATTTATTTATTTATTTATACAAGATTGATTGATTGATTTATACAATCACTGGGTACAGTCAGAAGCGCGGGAGGGTGAGAGAATTCACCAGAGCCAGAGCGGGGAGCAGAGCAGGCAGAAGGACCGAAGTACACTGCTGAGGGGAGCAGCGGGCGGCAGGAGAGGTCTGCGCGCCATGTGGGACCCTCCTCCGGTGGCCGGGGAGCAGCCGGGGATCGAACCGGCACTGCAGAGGCTGCGGGCAGCTTCGCAACCCAGCGCTCAACTGCTGCGCCACCGGGGAGGCCCTCAATAACAACACTGCTTTATATAGTTTAAACAATTTTGAATTAATACCACAGTACATTTTAGTTTCCGGGTATTCAGCTACATTTTATTGCCTCTAAACCCATCTCTGACACAAGTATTTTTATCCCTTTACTAGAGTTAAGGAAACTCAGAAGTCTATTTTATAAAGCCAGTTAACTTGAAAATTGCTGTTTTTCCAGGTATATAAATGCTATGTCTGTCTTAGTCATTGAAGCATATATATTAACAAATGCCTTACTCTATGTAGTTTTTCAAGTTTTATTTTGTAATTTTCTCCTATTTCCTAGTGCCTATGTTTAGATACACTTATGCAATCACTACATACCTGCTCTTCAATAAATTTAATTGTTTTTATGATAAAGGAGAAAGAAAAGCACAGTTACGTGACCTTTTTTTTTTTTTTTTTAAAGATTTTTTTATTTATACAAGCCCTGAGTACAGTCAGAAGCGCGGGAGGGTGAGAGAATTCACCAGAGCCAGAGCGGGGATCAGAACTGGCAGACGGACTAAATACACTGCTGAGGGGAGCAGAGGACGAGGCAGGAGAGGTCTACGCACCCTGTGGGACCCTCGCCGGTGGCCGGGGATTGAACCGCGCCGCAGAGGCTGCAGGCAGCTTTGCAGCCCAGCGCTCAACCGCTGCGCCACCAGGGGAGGCCCTATGTGACCTTCTCAACAAATTATGTTGAGAAGAGAATCTAAATCTGAAAGTAAACTAAACAGTGTCTGATGAAATTATTTAAAGCAGCAAATTAATTGAGTAGATGCTTAGCTTTGCATCTATTGTCTTTACTGCTTCTGTTGTAATTGTTTAATGACCTCTCTGTAAGCAGTCTGGAATTATGGAATAGTCATAGTAGGTACAATTTCAATGAAAGATCAGTATAATGTAGCTGAATATTTTCTCTACATATAATTTACCTCTGTTTGTAATTTATAATAGTCTTATTATATTTTAATATCTTTACCATAATCATGAGGATATCAGATTACTCAGCTTGCTATTCATATGCAAGAGCTGCATTAGAATTCCTCAACAAATTCTTAAATTCTTTGTGATAAGCATCCTACATCCTAAAAAAAGGAGTGACTACAAGAATATCACATTACTGTCTCAATTACATGTAGACTGAAGATAGAGAAGATCACCGTTGTACAATACTTTGTATTCATGTGACTAAATTATCCTATTACCAGAATATTCGGATCTTACCCTTGAACACCCACCTTATTCTTGGCCTCACTACACTTTTTCTTCTTTCTTCCCCTGACAAAATTCCCAGATGACTCTTTCAGTCCGGATCTCACATGATCTCTAATCAGCTTTCAAAACACTTATAAAAGTGGAAGCAGATCTTAATCAATAGAATGACTTGCAGCACTGACGTTTTCAAGGCAAAATAAATCAGCAGGAAGTTTACCCCAAAAAAATCTTTGTTCCAGGCCTCCCCGGTGGCACAGTGGGTTGAGCACAGCAGCACAGCGCTGTGAAGCTGTCCACAGCCTCTGCAGTGCGGGTTCGATTCCCGGCTGGCCAGGGAGATTCCCACAGGGCACGGCAGACCTCTCCTGTTGCACCCGCTGCTCCCCTCCACAGTGCTTTCAGTCCGTCTGCCTGTCCTGCTCCCCACTCTGTCTCTGGTGAATCATCTCACCCTCTGCGCCTCTGGCCTGTTCCGCAGCTGTTGTATAAATAAAAAATAAATCTTTTAAGAAAAAAAACTTTGTTCCCTCCTAAATGTCAAGATTTTTTTTTTCCATTGAAATCAGTAAAAGATCGACTCAGAACGTCTGCAGCAACCAAGTGTAGTTGCAGGTGTGCGCGAGTATCAGCATGGCATGTAGGGTGTAGGAGTGCGCGAGCATCAGCATGGCTGCAGGCACTGTGGCTGCAGCAGGAGCTGAGAGTGTCACTCTTCTCCATCCTGAAACTTAAAGATGTAAGCAACTTTGCTTCAAAAGAAGCTATGGGAAGGAGTGAAAGAAATGTCGGGAGAGATTAAGAAAAACCCAAGAGAAAGATAATTTTTTAAAAAACGTATTTAGTTTTACTTTTCATATCCTTTTAAAAAGAATTTGACTGTTTCACTCACTTATCAGGCACTGATTGAGCACCTGCACCTTGTGGGCACGGGCTAGTGGAGCTCCTTCGGGGGTGCAGAGTGGGGCTTCCCCAGCCCCCGGGTCACAGCAGAGTGGGCTGCATCGTCCCACATGCCTTGCTGACTGAAGTGCATGAGCAAAGGTCACCGTGAACAGATCTGTGATTCAGATGAAGAGAAAAGATCACCAGTGTCCCTTTCTGTCCCCGTTACCACCACGCAGTTTATTTTCTAGTCTCGGTTGTTACTTAAAACAGACCCCTTCAAGGGCGGCATAAAAAGATCATTATCATTTTATATAAACTTCCTCTCCCACAGCATATTAGTTCCAAATTTTGGGTGTAATTTAATTCAACACAGCAGAAAACTATTTTGGCACATGAAAATAATGTATTCGGAAGAGATGGAACACGTATTGACTTGTTTGGAAGAGTATGCTGAAGCAAAAATCCATTGCAAAATAAAACTATAAGTAAAGAAATGTAACAAATGAACTCAAGGAAAATTCTTTATTTCCAGGTCATGAAGAATTTTAAATTAGTGATGCGTGTTTATCATTGCTTTTTCTCATGACCCGTTTTCTCATTCATTTTAAAAAATTTAATTGTTTTTGCTGCAGCAGTCTGAGGCTGGAAATATCTCCACATTATATATCCCATCACTATCTTTTATAGCATTTACTTTTATCCTTTTTGTGAAGTTGCCCTGGTAAATCAGATTTCATAGTTGTACTCATGGTTTCTGTGTTATAGAAATTCCTGGTCTTTCATCATAAAATGAAAGATTAATAAATGCCACTTTCTGAAGGCACAGATTGCAGTGCACACCATCTCTTCTGAGTGGAGAGGTGCCATGTAGACGCAGTGAGTGAAACAGGGCAGAAAAAAGCCCACAGTCAGACAAGAGTCCAGAATGACTAACACTGCATGATTTCTAGAGTGTATTGTATTGAGCACAATGGGGGAGGAGTGGTAGTTTGGAGAAGAAGAGGCAAGGCTTGGGTGGGAGGTTGCAATTAGAAGGGGGATTCTAGGAATGTCACTTTTTTTTTTAAGATTTATTTATTTACTTACTTACTTATTTATACTAGCACTGGGTACAGTCAGAAGCGGGAGGGTGAGAGAATTCACCAGAGCCAGAGTGGGGAGCAGAGAAGGCAGAAGGACCGAAGTACACTGCTGAGGGGAGCAGTGGGCGGCAGGAGAGGTCTGCATGCCAGGATGTCATTCTTGATGGAAACACAAAAGGAGAAAGTAAATCTGATTTGTGGCCATCTTTGGTGAAAACAGCAGTTGCATGCTACAGGGTACAGTGTCCTGCTAAGGACTGGCCCCAGCCCACGGTTGCACCCTCCAGGGATGCGCCCACACCCCGCAGGCACCAGGGCTGCGCTTTGACACAGGATGAGCATATCCATTGGCTGCCAGAGTTATGCTGGGGCGAATTTTATTCCTTTGCAACCTGATTTAATTCGTTATTCATTTGGTACAGCTCCTGTGGCAATATTTTTCTACCACTAAGTCTATAAAACATTTTCTTCATGAAAAGTGATGGGCATGGATAGTGTGATTCCAGCTTAGAGTAACCATCTAGGATCTTACACAGAGATCTTCTTTCTGCAGCCTCAAAGTTCAGGAATGTCATTTCATGTATCCATGACATTCCAGGGTATTTAAAGAGAAAGGATTCTGGCACAGTTCTGCAGAAAGGCTGCAACAGGGACACAGTTGTTAGATGTGGGATTCAGTGAATGTGATGATTTTCACCATCCCAGTATAAATGATTATTTATATAATTTTAAAAATGTGTTAACTATTTCTAGTCATCTAGACATCAAGTTCATATATAGTTTTTTGTTTTGTTGATTTCCCCCAAAATATCAACTCTAGTATTTGTCTATTTTCCTTCATTAGTATATTTATTATTACTAAATTATGTAGCCTGATTTCCTAATATTGGTTTGTTTTACTTCTATTTTGTGTTTTCTTTATATTCACACAACTCTTCCAATTCATTAGAGTGCATTTTACAGACTTTAGGTAGCAGCAAATATCTTCAGTTTTTCATATTGATGAAAAGAAAGATGAGTAGTAACTAGAAAGGCATTGGAATTTCATTTTATCAATGTCTATAAGCCATGGGGGTGTTTTTAATAATAAAAGTTGTATGATCAGAGTTTATTTTCAACTCAAAAGGCATTTCAAGATGGATTAAAAAGGATGACTTTAGATGAAGAGTGAGCAGAGAAAAACAGAGTAGAGTGAAAGACACCAGCTTCCCTACATCATGAACAAGAGAGAACCTGAGAGAAGGCCATGAGTCAGGGAACTCATTCAGGAGACATTATGGTGGAACTTGACAATTGGCTAGATGGACATCAGGAATAAGAGAGAATGAAGAGTCTACAGTGACTTCCCGATTTCTGTCTTGGCTCACTAGCTTGAAGTTAGTGCCAGAATTCATGACAAAAAGATATAGGAAGAGGGCTTCCCTGGTGGCGCAAGGGGTTAAGCACAGCACTATGAAGCCATCTGCAGCCACTGCAGCACGAATTTGATCCCCGGCCAGCCAGGGAGCTACCCACATGGCACAGCAGACCTCTCCTGACTCGCTCACTGCTCCTCTTAGCAGTGTATTTCAGTCTGCCTGTTCTGTTCCCCACCTCTGGCCTGTACCCCAGTTCTTGTATGCAAAAATAAATAAATCTTTAAAAAAAAGAATACAGGAAGAGTGTTCTAGACACTCATAGTTGAACTGCTATGGTGGTTATGTAGGAGCTGCTACCTGTGAGATCAGACAGTACAGGGTGAAACCCTCTTAGTTGCAGGTCCCATGTGCAGCATAAGACTATGCAGGAGTCCTCGCATTAGAACGTGGGCATCTCAGGCTCAGGTGGCGTCGCAGAGCCATCCTCCCGGGAGCTGGGCAGACCCAGCAAAATGCCTGTCTTGTGACCAGGTTTAGTAGTAGAATTAATACTCCCAGATAGACTTTTCAGAGGGACACAGTATATTGAAACGTGATCTTTACCACTAATACTGCTAAATAAATTCTCAGCCTAGGTAGGGAATAGAACACAAATTTTTTTAAGTAGTTCTCAGGCAAATTGTTTTCTGGAATTTAAACAGCGAAGTTTAATATACATTTTATATGCAGGCTCTTGGGCAGAACTGGGCAAGACATTTCCAGAGCTATTCTGTAGTTGTCCTAAATTTTTGTCCATTGTCCATAACAATTGTCCATGAATTTATAACCTCAGTCACACAGGAAAATGCCAATGTCAGCGATAAGTACAACAAAAGTTGTACTGTGGGAGATTTATGGGTATGCCTTTATGTGGAAATTAGACAATGAATGATAATAATCATGTAGAAAACACAGTTTCACAAGGGAAAAGCTAGATTCTGTGTTTTAATCATTAAACAAAGTAATAACTTACTAATCTCTTAAAATTAATTTGCAGAACTGGCATGCATGCCATTAAAGTCTTTACTGATACATGATCACAAAAGTTCAGAAAGTTATAGATTTGTGAGTGGTTCCTGTCTCCTTGTTCTTACCATTTCACCCGGCAATTGCTATTTCCTCTGAAAAGCTCCTCACATTTGATGTATTTGATTGGGGCCAATGCCAAGGTCAAGTCTTCTTCATCAGGCAGGGCACACCTGTCATTCAGATAAAACCTCTGCTTGGAATGCCACTTTCATCACGAAAAGCAGAAGTAATCAAAGTTCTTTATTTTATCTTCATAAATGTGCAACCTCATGTGGAAGCTGGGAAAAATACCTGCAGAGATTGCAATCTAGTGAAAAGGAGATGGAAGCGTTGATTGTATGGCTTGCTGATTGTAAAGCTCTCTAATCTTCCTGCAGCGCTTTTCATTCCAGGATGTTTAAGTAGCTTTAATTCCTAATATTAGAAAATTAAAATTCCTAATGCCTATTTTTTATTAAGAACCATAAATCCATAAAGCTTAGCAATTTCCATTTCTATTTAAAAGCTAATGAAGTAAGAGAACAAGTGCTTTACTACTAAAGAATTTGGGGTGCAGGGAAACCCAGAGATGAGAGCTGACATTCATGTTCCAGTTGAAAACAAGTGTTTCTCAGAATAAGTCTGTCAGATAAGTGATACATATACTTTATTCTTACTAGTCTAGAAATTCTAATTAGAAATTCTAAGTAGGTAATTCCACAGTGGAATTAAGAGAATAAATGGGATAATAATTAGGCTCAATTTTGAAAAATTATTAAGCATATAAATGACATGTTTCTTTTGAATCTGTGTGTTTGCAATCAAACGAATTTTAAAAGTTCTTAAATTCTCAAGATATACTAAAAAGGTTTTCAAGAGAGACTACTAATGAACACTGCTTAATATATTTTTTTAATTGAGTGGTATCGCGTTCTCCTTGGGACCATGACGGAAAATGAGTGTAAACAGCCCTCAGTCTGAATCAGTTTTACAACCATAGGCCAATGCACTGGTTTGATTGTTTGGAGTTTGGTTTTATCTACTTTAAGGTTGCTACATTGTCAATTTGGTTTCCTGTTAAAGATTGGCAATATTTTGCTCTCAGTCATCTCTGAGAATGTAATTTCCACTTAACCATGCATCTGTAACATAAGTTATAAGAGCCCCATGCATGTTTCAGAACCAGATTCTTTAATTGGTATGTGTACCGAGTTACACAGCAGTTTCTCACATTACCAGCATTGTAATTAATGTGATTCACAAGAGTAATTATCCTTGAAGAAAAGTGAAATGTGCCCCCCAGGAGCTGTTTTTAAAGATCCAGTGTACCTGTAAGGAACAATCTGCCTTGACACTATCACATTTGAGTCAGGAGCTTATCCTGGGCAGGACAGTGCTTCCTACACGGTGGCCTCTAAGAACGTAAAGCTCAGTATTAGAAGGGCTCCATTACACAACAGACTGCCGGGAGGCCGTGTTCTCTGAGGCTACCCTACACGGCCTGTCGTCTTTCTCTGTCATATTCTCAGCATTTGTGTTGCTTGTACATTTTTTTCAGCCAAGAGAATCCATCCCATTAAATGACCTCAAGTCCGAAGTATCACCCCGGATTTCGGCAGAGGACCTGATTGACTTGTGTGAACTCTCAGTGACCGGCCACTTCAAAGCACCCACCAAGAAGACCAAGTCCAGCAAGCCAAAGCTCCTGGTGGTGGACATCCGTAACAGTGAGGAGTATCCTTCATAGCTCGGCCTCTTGGGGGCACTCTTGTTCATAATGCTTGCTTCCTTGCTTTGTCTTAAGGGCGTGTGGTGAAAGCAATGAGCTTATCTGGGCTTCCTCTGAATTCAGTAGCTCTCAAGCTGGATGCCAGAGTGCACTTGCATGTTGTTTCCTGAGATACTATTACATACCAGAGACCTTAAAATGTTTTCCAAACATCAGAATTTCTGGTTCTTTTCTTAGTTTTTGTGTTCCTCTGGTGTATATTGCTGTTCTTGAGGGCATTTAAATCCTTCCTATGTAGATAAAGTATGGGCCAAGATGACGACTAGTTACACACTTGGTCTTCCTCACAGCCTAGAGCAAGAACTTGCTAAATCCTAACAGTAAACTGTGCTTATTTCAATTTTTAGATTACTGGTTTATAGAGAACACGTTAAAATATTTTTCACTGACATTTTACTATTAAATGTGCCATAACTTCTGATTTTTTGGGCATCAAAGTATGAACACTTACAAAATATGAATAGTTTGGTCTTCCCCCTTACATTTTCATCATCTGTCAAATTCTCAGAGAGCATGCCTAATTATACTGTAGGGAAATGATTCCAGACTTTGACAGAGCAACTCCCTTGTAAAATAAAATCTTTCTTAGAAATACAGTATATGGATAATGGATTTTGGCCTAGTTAATTTTCTTCATAAATTGACACAATATTTGCTAACTAAAGCAAGGACTAGTGGGTTTAGGGTCTCTAACAAGCTCTTACTAGCATAGGTAAGCTTTCACTTACACATTTTCAACCATAAGTTTTGAAATGCAGTTTTTAAATATTTACAAAATCTGTGAAATAATCCACAGAATCTTAGATTACTGAAAATAAAATTTGAGAGCTTGCTATTTCAAATGTTACATCCTCATCTTTTGATAGAAAATTACTATTCCTATCTCTGATTGTTAGTGTACCAGAAGTTACTTGGCACAGTAGGTAAGTAGACTCCCCAGAGAAGCTTACTATTCCAGGTTACTGGGGATCCCCATGTTCTAGAAGTTTTTGGTTCGTTTTTTTTTTTTTAATGTTACTTCAAGTTTAAAATTCTTAAAAATTTTTCACTTCTTGTTTCTTTTTTTTTTTTTATTAAATAATAAATTTTATTTTTATACTCCCCCATACAACTGCACATGCCCCATTCTGACCCCAATCCCTCCCCTCCCGGCCCCCACCCCCCAAAAAGTGTCTCGGGTTCATAGTTTTTTGTTGATTTTGATTTTCACTTTCTTATAGTTATTCTTTTTCCTGATCCCTTATTTAAGTTTTCTAGATTCCTGCTATGAGTGAGACCATCCGGTATTTTTCTTTTTCTTTTTGGCTTATTTCGCTGAGCATGATCCCTTCCAGCGCCATCCATGTTGCTGCAAATTGCATGTGTTTATCTTTTTTGAATGCTGAGTAATATTCCATGGTATATATGGACCACATCTTCTTGATCCAGTCATCTATTTTTGGGCATTTGGGCTGTTTCCAAAGCTTAGCTATTGTAAATAGTGCTGCTATAAACATAGGGGTGCAGGTGTTCTTTGGAATGGATGTTTCTGTGTCCTTTGGGTAAATACCTAGGAGTGGAATTGCTGGATCCTATGGAAGCTCTATGTTTAGTAGGTCCAGAAATCTCCACACAGCTCTCCATAGTGGTTGGACCAGTTTGCATTCCCACCAACAGTGCAGAAGAGTTCCTTTTTCTCCACAACCTCGCCAACATTTGTTGTTGCTAGTTTTTTTAATATGTGCCATTCTCACTGGTGTAAGATGGTATCTCATGGTAGTTTTGATTTGCATTTCCCTGATGACAAGTGATGTTGAACATTTTTTCATATGTCTGTTGGCCATTTGCATTTCCTCTTCAGAGAAGTTTCTTTTCAGCTCTTCTGCCCATTTTTTGACTGGAGTATTTTCTTTGTTGTTGTTGAGTTTCATCAGCTCTTTGCAGATTTTTGTGATCAGTCCTTTATCATTAGTGTTGGGTGCAAAAATGTTCTCCCAGTTGGTGGGGTTTCTCTTTGTTTTTGTTATTGTCTCTTTTGCTGTGCAGAAGCTCTTTAATTTGATGTAGTCCCATCTGTTTATCTTTGCCTTCACTATCACTGCTTTGGGTGATGTGTCTGTAAAGATGTCTTTGATATGCAAATCACGTAGTGTTTCACCTATATTTCCTTCTATGTATTTTATGGTTTCAGGTCTTATGTCTAGTTCTTTAATCCATTTTGAGTTGATGTATGGTGTATGGTGTGAGGTAGTGGTCAAGCTTCATTCTTTTGCATGTAGCAATCCAGTTTTCCCAGCACCATTTATTGAACAAACTTTCTTTGCTCCAATGCATAGTCTTTGCTCCGTTGTCAAAGATTAGTTGACCATAAATCTGTGGGTTTATTTCTGGATTTTCTATTCGATTCCATTGGTCTGTATGTCTGTTCTTGTTCCAGTACCATGCAGTTTTGATGATTATGGCTTTGTAGTATAGTTTGAAGTCTGGGAGTGTGATGCCTCCATTCCCTTCTTTTTTTTTCAGTAGAGCTTTGGCTATTCGGGGTTTTTTGTGATTCCATATGAATTTCATCAATAATTGTTCTATTTCTTTGAAGAATGACATTGAAATTTTGATTGGAATAGCATTGAATCGGTATATTGCTTTTGGTAGGATGGCCATTTTAATAATGTTTATTCTTCCAATCCATGAGCAGGGGATGTCTTTCCATTTCTTTGTGTCTTCTTCTATTTCTTTTAACAGTGTTTTATAATTTTCTTTGTATAGGTCCTTTACCTCTTTTGTTAGATTTATTCCCAAATATTTGATTTTTTTTGTTTCGATAATGAAAGGGATGGTTTTTTTGATTTCTTCTTCTTCAGATTTATTGTTTGTGTATAGGAAGGCTACTGACTTTTGCGTGTTGATTCTGTATCCTGCCACTTTACTGAATTGATTGATAAGTTGAATTAGTTTTTCTGTGGGGTTTTTGGGGTTCTCTATGTATATTATCATATCATCTGCAAATAGTGATAGTTTGACTTCTTCTTTTCCTATTTGGATTCCTTGGATGTCTTTCTCTTGTCTTATTGCTCTGGCTAGGACTTCCAGTATTATGTTGAAAAGCAGTGGTGAGAGTGGACATCCTTGTCTTGTTCCAGATCTTAATGGAATTGCTTTCAGCTTTTCACCATTGAGGATGATACTGGCTGTTGGCTTGTCATAGATGGCCTTTATGATGTTGAGGTACATTCCTTGTATCCCAAGAATTTCAAGGGCTTTTATCATGAATGGGTGTTGCACTTTGTCGAAAGCTTTCTCAGCATCTATTGATATTATCATATGGTTTTTATATTTCTTTTTGTTGATGTGTTGGATAACGTTGATTGATTTTCGGATGTTAAACCATCCTTGTGTCCCTGGAATGAATCCTACTTGGTCGTGGTGAATTATCTTATGGATACATTGTTGGATTCTGATAGCTAAAATTTTATTGAGGATTTTTGCATCAGTGTTCATTAGGGAGATTGGCCTGTAGTTTTCCTTTTTTGTGTTGTCCTTATTCAGTTTTGGTATTAGTGTAATGTCGGCTTCATAGAACGTGTTTGGTATTGTCCCTTCCTTCTCAATTTTTTGGAAGAGTTTGTGAAGGATAGGCACTAATTCGTCTCTGAATCTTTGGTAGAATTCATTTGTAAATCCATCAGGTCCTGGGCTTTTATTTTTGGGAAGGTTTTTGATTACCATTTCAATTTCGCTGCTTGTAATTGGTCTGTTTAGGTGTTCTATTTCTTCTTTATCTAGCTTTGGGTGATTGTAGAGTTGTAGGAATTTGTCCATCTCCTCTAGATTGTTGAACTTGTTTCCATATAACTGTTCATAGTAGTTACTGATTATTCTTTTGATTTCTGCTGTGTCCGTTGTGATTTCTCCTCTTTCATTGATGATCCTGTGTATTTGTGCTTTCTCCCTTTTTTCCTTTGTGAGCCTGGCTAGGGGTTTGTCTATTTTATTGATTTTTTCAAAGAACCAGCTCTTGGTTTCATTGATCTTTTGGATTGTTTTTTTAGTTTCAATTTCATTTATTTCTGCTTTGGTTTTTATTATTTCTTTTCTTCTACTGGTTTTGGGGTTTTTTTGTTGTTCTTTTTCTAGACCTCTGAGCTTCGAGATTAGGTTGTTTCTTTGAGTTCTTTCTTGTTTTTTGATGTGAGATTCTATTGCTATATATTTTCCTCTTATTACTGCTTTTGCTGCATCCCATACATTTAGGATATTAGTGTCCTCCTTGTCATTCAATTCAAAGAATTTTTTAATTTCTTCTTTGATCTCCTCGTTAGTCCAGTGGTCTTCCAGTAGTGTGGTTTTTAATCTCATGAGGTAGGATAGTTCCTTGCCTTCTTTTTATGGTTTATTTCTAGTTTGATGCCTTCATGGTCAGAAAAAATGGTTGGTATGATTTCAATCTTGGTGTATCTGTTGATGTTTGTCTTGTGCCCCAGTATGTGATCGATCCTGGAGAATGATCCGTGTGCGCTTGAGAAAAATGTGTACTCCGTTTTTTTTGGGTTTAGTGTTCTATAGATGTCTGTTAAGCCCAAATGCTCTAGGTCCTTATTTAGAGCTTTAGTTTCTTTACTTATTTTTTGTCTTGTTGATCTATCCATTATTGATAGTGGTGTGTTGAAGTCTCCCACTACGTATGTGTTTTCTCTGATGTCTGTTTTCAGAGAGGACAACAGTTGTCTGATATATTTTGGTGCTCCTTCGTTTGGTGAGTATATGTTAATGAGTGTTATTTCTTCTTGAAGTATTGTCCCCTTGATCATAATGTAGTGACCACTGGGGTCTCTTTATTTTTTTGAGTTTGAAGTCTGTTTTATCTGATATAAGTATAGCTGTTCCTGCTTTCTTTTTTGGTCCATTTGCTTGTAGGATTGTTTTCCATCCTTTAACTTTAAGCCTATTTTTATCTTTTGTAGCTAAATGTGTTTCCTGGAGACAGCAAAAGGTTGGGTTTTGTTTCTTAATCCAGGCTGCAACTCTGTGTCTTTTTATTGAAGAGTTTAGTCCATTTACATTTAGAGTTAATATTGATATGTTAGCATCTGTATTTGCCATTGTGTTTGTCTTTCCTTTGATTTTATTTATTTATTCTTTAATAACTTTTTTTTTTTTTTTTTGGTCTTCTTTCGTTGTTATTCATCCCTCTGAGGTTCTGGCTTTAGGATTCCTTGTAATATTTTTTGGAGTGGGGGTTTAGTCGTAATGAAATTCCGGAGTTTCTCTTTGTCTGGGAAGGTCCATATTCTTTCTTCAAAGAGGAAGGAGAGCTTTGCGGGATAGAGTATTCTTGGTTGGCATCTGTTTTCTTGGAGTCTGTTGACTATGTCCCTCCACTCTCTCCTTGCCCGTAGTGTTTCTTCAGAGAAGTCTGATGTCAGCCTGATTGGTTTTCCTTTGAATGTTATCTGTTTCTTCCCTCTTGCCAGCTTCATTATTTTTTCCTTGTCCTGGATTCTTGGGAGCTTTACTATTATGTGTCTTGCTGTATTTTTCCTTTCGTCGTGGAAGTTTGGTGTTCTTCTTGCTTCTTGTATATCAATTTTCAGCTCCTTCTTCGCATTTGGGAAGTTCTCTGCAATTATCTCCTGGAATATTTTCTCTGTTCCTACATCTCTCTCCTCTCCTTCTGGAATTCCTATAACTCTTATATTTCCTTTCCTCATGGAGTCAGATAGTTCCCGAAGTCTTTCTTCGTTCTTTTTCCTTCGTACTTCTCTTTCCCTTTCTGTTTTGGTTCTTTTTATTTCTGTGTCTTCAAGAGTACTTATTCGTTCTTCCATTTCATCTATTCTGCTTTCATTGCTTTTCCCAGAGTTCTTTAGTTCCTCTATTAATTCTTTGATCTCTTGCATTTCTTTTACTTCCCTCTTTAGGGACTCCATTTCATTCTTCTGACCATTGTTTTCCCTCTTTAGGGACTCAATTTCCTTCTTCTGATCATTGTTTTCCTTTATGACTTCTGCCACTTTTTTAATCAGGGCAATTTTAAATTCTCTTTCTGGAAGGCTCAGAAGTTCTTCCATGTTACTGTCGTTGCAATCTGGAGGGTGGTTTTCTTTTTGTGGTGTGCTTCTTTCCTGAGGCGTTGTTAGGTTGCGTGTGGTTCTTCTACTCCCTACTGTCTGTTTTCTAATTTGTCGTATGCATTGGGACACTGTGTTGCTCGGACTGGCCGTCATCTTGGGTGAACTTCTCCGCTCCCCTCTGGCTCCTCCAGGAACCATCTCTGGCTTCTGGGGGGGCTTTCTGCTGGTTTCAGGAAGTCTTTACTGAAGAAATGTCCCTTTTCTAAACTGGTGAAGCGGGACGCAGTCCCTGTATATCCGGTCTCAGGCACACACTTCTGTGTGCCCGGTCTGCCCCGGACGTGGGTGCCTGCTCCCTCTGTGGGCTCCGACTGCTGGTTGGAAGGGGCCTGGCGTGGGCTAACTTCCCAGCTGGCCACTGGGTCCTCCAGAAGCCTTCTGCCCTTTTCAAGAAGTCTTAAGAAATTTCCCTGCTCTATGGGGTGTTAGTGACTTTTTTCTGTTCGCTAGGTGGCGCCAGAGACCTCTCCTATTGTCCTTGGGGGGCTGTTTTTCAACCCCCCACCCCCGTGAGACAGGGAACAGAGAGCAAAAATGGTAGGGTAAACCTCAACAGCTTTGGGGTGCTGTGTCTGCCTTGTGCCCCACCGTCGTGGAGAACCCACGCCCAGAATTTCGTGCCCTGGGTCTCAGTTCAAAGCCCTCAGGTCCAGGACGCGGGCTGTAGCCCAGTTCAGTGGCGCGGGAATGGCGCCTTTTGCACCCAGCTCCCGTGCCTGGGCGCCTGGTTCCTGTTCACTCAGGGAGGGACTTTCACCCCCGTGAGGGCCTCCGCGCATCTCCCCGCAAGCCTAGATCGCAGGCGCGGGGACCTGGGCAGCCGGGATCCCGGTCCGCGTTTGCTTTTCAAGCGCGCCAAGTGCGCCGCTTTCCCGCGCAAGCTTACCGGCAGCCCGGGCTGTGTGCAGGTCTCCCGGGGTCTTCATTCTTCTCTAATGGCACCCGGAGCCGTTCGCTCACCGCCGCGGCGGATCCTGCAGGGTTCTCCACAGCTCCCGTTCACGGGGTGTGTTGGCTGCAATAGTTCCTTTCCACTCACAGTCCCGCTTGCTGCGTCGTTTGTTCTTGTTGGCTGTTTTGGTTTGTTGTTTTCCTCCTCTCTGCGGGTCGGAGAGTGCCGCCTCTGTGGGCGGGGGAGGGGAGCAGGGTTCTGCGCTTCCCTCCCTTCTAGTCCTCTTTTATGGCCACTTTCTTCTTCGGGCAGTTTGCTGGCGTCACCCGTTTATCTTCCGTGTCCCACTTTTCACTGGGACCTGCCGCTTTTCCTCCCTATTAACTTTTTTTAATGGGAGATCTTACTCGCAGCGTCTCCTCGCCGCCATTCACTTCTTGTTTCTTTCCCCCCCTCCCCCAGTTATGTTTATTAAGGTTGTACAAACCTTGCATTTGTAACCTTGCATTTGTCCTAGGGGTTATAGGTTTGAACCTGTATAAATGTATGCTTTCACACCCTGCCCACCACCAGTGCCCCGGTAACTCTCCACCATGCTCCACTAGGCCACTCCTACCCCTCTCCCAACCTGCTCTCCCCTTCTGCTTTTCAGTCAACTATCCAGGATTTGTTATGCATTTGGTTTTGTCTGGCTCTTTGTTTTGTTTCTCTGTATTCCACATTATAAGTGAAACCATCCAGTATATTTGTCTTTCTCCTTCTGAGCTATTTTGCTTATCATTCAGTTAGTTTTTGGTTGAACCATTCATCATAGTCTCTCATAAAACTATCAAAAACATATAGCATTATAAGGCCCTATTTTAATTTTAAAGTCTGTTGCTAAAATGGTGTATGAACATACCACTCTTCTGATACATCCTTCCAAATAGTTTAACTAAATATTTAAAATTTAAATATTCATACAATTTGAAAGTGACAGTAAATCCAAGTGTTTCCGGATCTCATAGTCTGTTATTTTTCACTGATATTCTCCTTTACTTTCTGCAGCATAAATATAAGTAAAACCACAGAAAAAACAGTTAATGTAATATAAAGAATATAAAATATTTAAAACATTAAGATATTTTATGTGAAAAAATAAATGAAGAGTAAAGACAGTATTTATTAAGTACCAAATGGTACAACATTTTGCATTTAATACTTATTAAGTAGGGTAAACAGAAAACACAATGGCAAGGAAGTAATCTATGGGTGAGGGAAGCAAAACAGGAGTCAGATTCATGCCCTTTTTAATCTCTGTAACCCTAGCACCAGCTTTGGCACCTGACAGTACCCAAATACTCAGAAAATATTTATATGTGGAAAAAGGCAGATGAGAGACATAAAGTCCCACAGCCTCTTACATCCTCTGAAAAGTTATGAAACAGCAATAGACAAGTGATCCATACTGATCAGTCATTGATCCCCCCGTGACTTCTGAGGTCTCACTCAGAAGGACTCAAATGAGACTTCATATCGTAAAATTAGCGCAGGCTGGCCATTGTCCTTTGTAGCTTTTAGTTTTGATTTTCAAAGGACAGAATCTTTTGATTCTCAACTTACATCAGATAGCCATGTTCCCCATCCCAGCCACGATCCTGTTCGTCAAGGTTATGGCACGTCATCTAATACAGACATAGCAATTGAAGGCCCCCTCTCATCACCAACCCAGTGAGGTCCTTTGAGGCAATAGCATGGGGGTGGACCTGCTTTTGATACTAGAAAAGCACTAGAAAGCCATGTTCCCAGTTGATAAGGGCTGTTTGATAAATACAGAAACTCTGGCCACTGGTTCATACTGACAGATGCAGGTACTTTTGCTGAGAACATTTAATTTGTTAGGTGCTTAGCTTGTGATATCAAAAAGATTCATTGTAAGGTATGTGCTTACTGAAAATAAAAGTGCTCTGAGGGTAACTGAGAATCCTGAATCAGTGTAAATGTTTGAGAAGGTCACACTCACGAAATCTGCCTATGATCATAAATTTTCTGTCCATTCTGGAAGACTTACCAGACAATGTTCAGTGTTAGTGTTTATTCTGTATTCACTTTTTAGAAATTTTCATTGTAATTAAACAATATTACCATGAAATGCTTTCATTTAAAGAAAAAGAAATGATGAAGCAATACCTGACTAGAACATTTCTAAGGTAAGATGTGTTGTCTGCTATCATCCTTGAAGAGCAGAAACTTCAAATTTCTCTGGTTTCCTTTAATAAGAGAGACAG
Source organism: Talpa occidentalis (assembly GCF_014898055.3). Lineage (NCBI taxonomy): Eukaryota > Metazoa > Chordata > Mammalia > Eulipotyphla > Talpidae > Talpa > Talpa occidentalis. Next base: position 98,538,921 of record NW_023601322.1, read on the forward strand.
ACAGACAGACAGAAGTAGGTTTTTGAAAGATGAACCTATAATTTGGGACAACTGAGAAATTTTCATGTCAGTAAAGAATTATCTCGCGCACACACTCAAGTCTGCACAAGGATGTTTTCCTTAAACTTTCCTTCTCAGTTTTGTCCGGGGCCACATTTCAGGCAGCGTCAATATTCCATTCAGTGCAGCGTTCACGGCAGAAGGGGAGCTGGCGCAGGGCCCCTACGCTTCTCTGCTCCAGAGCTTCAGGGGCAAGGTCATTGTCATCGTGGGCCTCGTGGCAAAGCACATGGCAGAGGTGAGTACAGAGCACCCAGTTACCTGCCTGACACATGCATGTCTTTATTTCTCCAGGAGTTGGTCACAAGCCAAGTAAGTTTTAAATACCTTTCCTGATAAAGATTTTAAGTTTTCTTCCGAGTGTTCATCACCAGGGTAATAGTAAACCTAGAAAATCCAGGCGATAGCCTTAGTTATTTATCATTTTTGATGTTTTTTTAATTGATTCCTGAAGTTGCAAGGGGTAGCTTCAATTTGGCCTTGATTGGAGGCTGTGAACACTGGTCATGATGGAGTTTTTTAGATTTTGGGGGGCTTGTTTACTATGCACCCAAAGCTTTGTGTCCTGTCTTACTGGCAGATCCCCTGTGTTCCTTTGCTCACCTCCCACACCTTTGTTATTAGTCTTCTCAGACATTAACCACCTCTAGTCAGCCTGAGGGCTTGTTGCGACCTTGTCTGTGCAAAGATGCTGTATAAATGCAGGGTCTTTTCAGTCTACCTGCCTCAGGTGCTCTGTTCTGTTCCTACTAGCTGTTTTAATTTGGGCAGATTATTTAGCCTCTAAAATCAACAATTATTCATTTATTATATGGGTAAATATCAATAATACCTACCTCTTAGCATCACTGTGAGGATTTCAGTATATAAAGATTTCGGTGTATAAAGTTCAATGCAGAGCCTGATACTCGTAAGCACTCAATTAAATTCAGCTTTTTTATTCTAGTACTAGTATTTGATAGATGTGAATTTAGTAAACACTATTTGATGTGTGGCGATGCTTTAGATGCAGGACAGAGCAGGCAGCTCTCCTTCCTGCTCCTCCACAAGCAGAAACTGAGCAGTGCTGGGTTCGGGAGGTGAAAGCACCATCACTGTCTTCCTCCTGGCTGGGGGAGACCAGCTTCCTGTGGTTCTCCTTGAGTTTCACATTAGCTGGGTTTCTTCATGTTCAGCTTTTGTGATATGGAGGAAATCCTCCTCTTTTCCAGGTTCGAGTGTTTTTTCATGATTGGATATCAAATTTTGTCACATGCCTTATGTGTATCAATCGAGGTGCTTATATGTATTTCCCTGCTTTCCATGAGTGTGTTGTATATTATACTGATTGATTTTCATATGTTGAACTACTCTTGCATGCCTGGTGTAAATTATACTTAGCCATGGTATATAATATTTTTGATATGATACTGGATTTAGCTTGCTAGCATTTTGTGGAAGATTTTTGCATTGGTATATATCAGGTATGTGTGTTTGTAGGTTTCTTTTTTTATAGTGTCTATGGGTGGCTTAGATATAAGTGTAGGATTTGACATAAGTGTGCTTTCCTCTTCAATTGTTGCACAATTTTGAGGAGGATCAGTGTTAACTAGCCAGAAAAATTAGGCAAGAAAAAGAAAACTTATACAAATTAGAGTGAGAACTAGTTTCCCAGGAATGCCATTGAAAGTACCACCAACTGGGTTACTTGAAACAATAGAAGTTGTTGTTTCAGCGTGGAGACTGGACATGTCACATCCAGGTGGAGTTGTCCACCTCCCACCCCCACCCCGAGACTCTTGGAGGGAAACTTCCCTGCTCTTTTCCCAACTTCAGGATGTAGCCGGCAGTCTTTTCTATTCCTTTATTTGTGGCCGCATCGGCTTCCACCTCTGTCGTCACTGTATGTCCTCCCATGTGTGTCTATCTCTTTGTCTCTTCCCTTCTTGTAAGGATGCCACTCCCAGTAGGTTAAGGGACCACTCTACTCCACTGTGGCCTCATTATAGGTACCTACCTACCCTCTTTCCAAATAAGTTCCCTTTCTAAGGTTCTGTGTAGAAAGAAAGAAACTATTTCAATCTGCAGTTGGTGTTACCTTATCTCTAAATCATCCTAAGAATTCACACACACGCGCACACACACACACACACACACATAATAAATGAATTGGCAAAATTGTAGGATATGAAATCCACACACAAAATCCATTTTATACACTAACAGTGAAAATTCCAAACAGGAAATAAAGCAGTTCCAGTTACACTAACATCCAAAAGAATAAAATACTGAGGAAACAACTAAGGAGTGAGACTTGTACACTAAAAAGTATAAAACGTGGCTTATATGTTGACATGGAAAAACATTCTATGTTCATGATCAGAGGATTTAATAGTAACATGACAGTACTACCTAAAGTAGTGTGCAGATTCAGTGCAATCCCTGTCAAAATAGCAGTACCATTTTTTGCACAGAAAAACTCACCTAAACTTCCTATCAAATTTCAAGGGGCCCAGAATAGCTTAAACAATCCCCCAAAAAAATAGAATTTGAGAAGTTACCTTTTCAGATTTCAGAACTTAACTACCAAGCTACAGTAATCAAACAGCATAATATGGGCATAAGGATAGATACACAGACCTTTGGAATTAAATTGAGAGCTTAAAATAAACTCTCACATTGATGATCATTTGAATTTTGACAACAGCACCAAGACCATACAATGTGAACAAAGTAGTCTCTTTGGTACATGGTGCTAAAACAACAATATTGACATGCACAAGAATGAAATTCAGTCTTGCCTTACATTATCTACAAAAATTAACTCAAAGTAGGGCCTCCCCGGTGGCGCAGCGGTTGAGCACTGGGTTGCGAAGCTGCCCGCAACCTCTGCAGCGCAGATTCGATCCCCAGCTGCTCCCCAGCCACTGGAGGAGGGTCCCCCATGGCACGCAGACCTCTCCTGCCACCCGCTGCTCCCCTCAGCAGTGTACTTCGGTCCTTCTGCCTGCTCTGCTCCCCCTCTGGCTCTGGTGAATTCTCTCACCCTCCCGTGCTTCTGACTGTACCCAGTGCTTGTATAAATAAATAAATAAATCTTTAAAAAAAAATTAACTCAAAGTGGACCAAAGATCTAAAATAAGGAGCTAAAATTACAACATTTACATAAAAGAAAACAGGGACAAATCTCCATGTCCTTGGATCTGGCATCTCAACAGAGAGAGAATCAAATTTAAAAATGGACAAATGACTTCAATAGATATTTCTATATGCTAATAGATACTACCACTCTACACTCAAATGTTGGCAAGGATGTGGAGAAATTGGGACTCTGGTGCATTGCTAGGGGGAATATAAAATGATGTGGCTTCTGTAGAAGACCTTTAGAAGACATTCAAAAAGAAAACAGAATTACCATATGACCAGCAATTCTACTCCTTTCGTATGTACCCAAAAGAAATGAAACAAGACTTCAAACAGATAACTGGTACACAGGGTTGAAAGCAGCATTGTTCACTGCTAACAGGTAAAAACAACCCAAGAGTTCACTGATGGATGCTCGGGTGAACAAAACGCTCTCATTATACAATGGAATATCATACAGCCACAAAAAGGAATAAAGTTCGAATACATGCTGTGATGTGGGTGAACCCTGAAATAAACCAAACACAAGAGAATTGACATTCTGTGACTCTGCATATATAAAATTTCTAGAATAGGCAAATTCACAGAGACAGAAAGTATTCTGTGCTACCAGGTACTGGAGGAAGGATGAATGAGAATGTTTATTTCTGTTTGGGGGGGAAAAAAAGGAAATATCTGTTATGATGGTTGCACAGCATTGTGAATATGCTCAATGCCATTGAATTGTGCATTTTAAATTGTTAAAATGGCAGATTTTATGTCCTATATGCTTCACCTCAATGAAAAAACAAGTTCTAGGGCTTTATGTGTTCAGATATCCACTATCCCCAGTTCACAAGAGCCCTGCAATTTTTGGTGAAATGCTAGTGGAGAATCTTTCATAAGTGCTGTTCTGATCAGGTCTCATCCTTTTCCTATGTGAAAAAAAAAAAATGAACTAAAGAGCGCATAAGCCAAGTAATAGCTATTCTTCCAAGTTGAAGCCAGGGCACTGCAGCTGGCAGCTGGCAGAGTCCTGTTTTGAACAGATGAAGACAAGCACAGTTAAAAGCTGTGAGAAGAAAGCATAGGTGCCAATTCTAGTCAGGGCTGTTAGAAATTATCTTAGCAAATGTTATAATTTTTATGTCAAACCCATATTTGCGGACGTTTTGTTTGCAAAACAGTAGACAATGATTATAATTTTCTAGCTTTACATCCACTGATAAGATCTGGTAAAAGAGTCAGATGGAAAATCCAACAAATGAAGGTAATAAATGAAATAGAATATTACTCAATTTAAGAAAAAGGCTCTCAATATTGAATTTAACAAGTAGTAAAATATCATTGAACAACTCCACGAAAGTAAACGAACCACTTGTCTGGTTTGTGGCAGTATTGAAGCCACTTAGTTGACACACAAATAGCCAGAGTGTCTTTTGTATAATACAAGGTGAGGGAATTTCTCTACAACAACCTAGTTTATCAAATATATTCTCTAAAGTCACATAGAAGACAGACAGGTCTGAGAAATACTGCTCGTTAATATATCTCAATAACTATAATCAAAAGATATATGGCATTTTAATTATGTATTATTTCCTGCTATTACAATTGATTAGCAGTTTATTGCTATGAAATAGTTTCTTTACAATTACCACTTCATAAGCCTTTCGTTTTTGGCCTTGCCTGCCCAATAAACACATCAGGAAATCTTTAGAACCTGCCATTTCTTATCTAAAGAAAATATTGCTTTTCCAGAATGGTGAGGGGCTGGTGGGGGAGTGGGTTAAAGGGAGACTACAAAAATGTTAGTTTAATTAAGGCCCCTTCTAGAGGCTTCTGTGTACTTCTAGTAAATTTCACCTGTCAGTTAATCTTTAATTCTCTTTTACCTACGGGTTAAATAAAGCAGTGAACTATTATGTAACCAAGAACATCCAGATATTTGGTGAACAGCTATATGTCAGCCTCAGGGAAGTCAGGTAGTCTCACGATGGTGAAGTGGACACTGTGGGACGCATTCTCCCGCTCCAAGGTGGCTGTGTTTATTTCACAAGCCGAGCAAGCATATCTGTTTGCAGAGTTTATAGAAATAGGAAAACCTTTGTGTCAAAATAAGAGCAAAGTCAGTTGAAGCTTTCATAATATCACACTGGAAAAATGGCCAGATCGCACTCCCGTCTCATCGCAGAGATAGTCATCTTTTTAAGACTCATATGAGAAACTGTATCTTTGACTGTTAAACTAGAATTAGGTTTCCTGGGTATCTAAGGAAAACAAATAGGTGTATACAAATAGCACCATAAAAGATACCACTTATAAAACTGAAACATGCTGAATTAGTCTCAGAGATCGAGTGCATAAATCTGAGAATTAAGGCAGTAACTATTCAGAACAATAGGGGGCAGTGGAGATTGGCTACCATCCATTAAATGAACACTCCCAAATGGACATGGCTGATATTCTTGAGCAGATTGCTCAGATTTACAGGATATTTTGACTTTTAATACTAATCAAACATTGCCACAGGAGATAAGTATGGTTTGTTCTGAGGCCTGGAGCAACCATTATCTGCAATGTTCTACTCCAACCTGAGGTCAGTTTCATGTACCGCAGTTTGCCAAAACATGGTGGATCCACCTTTTTCCTAGAAGTAAATTATGTCTAGGAAGAATGATGACTTAATCCAATAGCATGCTTTAATGTGTGACTGGATTTTTTTTTTTTCTCCTTCTGAGAAATGAATGTAGTGGGATTCAACTCCAGAGCGCATGATGGGCCTCAGACTCAAAAAATGCCAACATGGACCACAGCAAAATGAAACTCAAGCTGGTGTTTCTCTGCTTTAGTGAGTCCTTAAGGAAAACTGTAAAGATTATATTGCTGTTAATCACAGAACCTTGTATGGCTTTAAAAATAATTCTCTTCCTAGATTGTATTCTGTGGTTATGTGGCCACTCAGGTTTCATCCCTACCTAGTGCATCACATTCAACACATTACTGAAGAAAGTAATTGAAGAATTCTTTGCATTTCAGCTTTTTCTTGAGAATGGTGGGAAATATTTGGAACCTAGTAGGAAAATAGTAGGCACCACTCATCCTTTTATTTTTGACATAAAACTTGTGCTTTTTTTCTTGTCATCAAAAGAAACATTCATCTCAAGCAATTCAATAGAAAAAAAATAAGCAACACAACTTAAAAATGGGCAGAGGATATGAATAAACACCTTTTTACAAAGACATCCAGATGGCAAACAGGTACATGAAAAGATGCTCAACATCACGAATCATCATGGAAATACAAATCAAAACCACAGTGAAATACTGCCCCGTACCTGCCAGAATGGCTGTTATCAAAGAGAAGAAGTAATAAGTGGATGAGGATGTGGAGAAAAGAGAATCCTTGTGCACTACTGGTAGGGAAGTAAATTAGGGCAGTCATTAGGAGAAATAGTATGGAGGTTCCTCAAGTAATTAAACTAGAACTTTCATGCGATCCAGCAATTTTGCATCTAGATATGTACCCAAAGAAAAAGTAAACACTAATTCAAAAAGATACTTGCACCCACATGTTCATTGCAGCATTATTTACAGTAGCCGAAATATGGAAAAAGCCTGTGTGTTCATTGATGAATGACTGGATACAGAAGGCAGGGTGTGTATATGCAAAGGGAATATTATTCAGCCATAAAAAAGAATCAATGCCATTTGTGACATGAATGGACCTTGAGGACATTATTCCAAGTGGAATAAATCAGACAGAGAAAGACAAATACCATATAATCTCACTTACATGTAGAATCTTAAAAACAACTGCAACAACAAACGTGAACTCATAGATAACAGAGAATACATTGGTGGCTGCAATAAGTGGAGATTGGAGGAGTAGGAAAGGTGGTCAAAAGTTACAAACTTCCAGTTATAAAATAAGCGTGAAAGGGATGTAATGGTAGTAATGTGTGGTGACTATGGTGCTATATTGAAAATTTGAAACTTACTGAAAGTAGATCTTAAAGTTAGCATAAGAAAAAATTGTAACTGTGAGGTAATGGCTGTTTACTAGACTTACATTAACTAAATCAGTCCACAATATAGACACATATCAAATCATTCTGTTGTACACCTGACATTAAAATAATGGTATATGTCAGCTCTGACCCAATTTTTCAGCTGTAGTCCAAATTAAGGTCAAAAGTCATAGGCACCACTTTCAAAGTAATTAGAACCTAATGTTGGGAAAAGGTATACACTCAAAATATATAAAGCAAAACAAAAGCAACACATGGCAAACATGGTATGAACAAGACATCAGAGCCATGGAGGCCTTAGGCAGAGAAGACACCATGAGGATTAGCTGCAGACTGTGTTACAGATAAAATGTAGACACAAAAGTTTCGACTCCAGACTGTTCAGTCAGCCATGAAAAAGGAGTGCATAAAGTTCCTCTTAATTCAGCTTTGTCTCTTTGTGCCTCAAATTTTCAAACTTATGGGATAAAATATAGGACTCCAATTTTGCCTCAAATGTTAACATGTAATATATATCAGAATTAGATCTTTCAAGAACTCAGATACTGGAATATTCAAATTCATAGTATAAGAATTATGTTTATGGGCCTTCGTGGTGGCACAAGGGATTAAGATGCAAGCTATGAAGATGTCTGCAGCCATTGCAGCACGAGTTCGATCCCAGGCCAGGGTGCTACCCACATGGCGCAGCAGACCTCTCCTGACTTGCCCGCTGCTCCCCTCAGCAGTGTATTTCAGTCAGTTTGTCTGTTCTGTTCCCCACTCTGTCTCTGGTGAATCCTCTCACCCTCCCACACACACACCTCTGGCCTGTACCCTGATTCTTGTATACATAAATAAATAAATCTTTTTTTTTAAATTTTTTTAAAAAAGAGTTACGTTTACTGTGTTTAAGGCAATAAAGGGCAAATATTTTATATTGGCAGGAAACTGAAAACTATAGGAAGTGTCATCACAGAATTAAAAAACAACTATATAGAAATTTTAGAAAAGAAAGTGACTAAAGTTTAGAATTTAATGACTGAGTTTGTGAGCGAATTACAAGCAGATAAAGAGAGGTTAGAGGGCCTCCCCAGTGGCGCATCGGGTGAGCTGTGAAGCTGTCTGCAGCCTCTGCAGCACGAGTTCTATCCTGGCCGGCCAGAGAGCAACCCACATGTCATGGCAGTACTCTCCTGTCTCGCCCGCTGTTCCCCTCAGCAGTGTCTTTGGTCCGTCTGCCTGTTCTGTTCCCTGCTCTGTCTCTGGTGAATTCTCTCACCCTCCTGTGCCTCTGACTGTACCCCGGTTCTTATATAAATAAATAAATCTTTAAAAAAAAGAGAGAAAGGTCAGAATATCCAGGGTGCAAAGGTATAAATATATGGAAAATCCCAAAGAAGAGTAAAAAGAGGAAGAGCAGAAAGAGGTAATCTGATTACCCCAAACATTATTAAGGGCATGAAGAAACTGGAGCAATCATTCACTCGTGCTGGATGTTAAAGTTGGCACAACCACTTTGGAAGACATTTTGGCAATCTTAGTAGAGAATGAAGATATTTATATGCAGGTTAATTTGGCCTGCTTTTGAATGTCAGATATTTGCCTAGTATGAAAATATCTATAGCTACATCCTGGTGATTTCTTTCCTTGTTTATGAGCACTGGAGATTATTGGATACCACAATACATAGCAAATAATATTTATAGCAGCATTGTTTGTCATAGTCCAAATTTGGAAATAATCTAAAAATTCAAAAGTCCAGCAACATAGAAAAGATAAATATGTTGTGGATGATGCAATGTAATACAAGAAAGAAGAAGAAGAAGAAAAAGAAAAAGAAAAACATTCATCTGAGAACAAGGCAGTTGTGATAAGCTGTGTGTGCGTACTCTTTTCTTTAAGATAAAACAAAAACATTTGAAAAGAGCTAAATGCATATATTTTGAACAACATTTAATTGAGAAATTTAGACAAGAGAGGATATTTCTCCCAACTCTGTGACTACAGTGTGAGTCACTGATGACCCTACTTATGGTATGCAAGGAATCAATTTAAAATATGGCCTCTATTTTCAATGGAAGATAATCAGACTTATAATAAGTAAAGCATGCCATTGCAGCTATTTTTAAAATAAGATAATAGTCCAGTTGTGTTCATTTACATTCCCCTGGAGGCCAAGGTTACTTGACCTTTGGATGTTAGACTGGAAATTAATTTGTCCTGTGGTAACATGAGGCTTCTCCCTCGCTTCCCACCCCATCACTTCTGGATCCCTTAGCTGAGCTAAATATAGCAAATTTTATGGCACTGTGATGACCCTTTGTCAGGCCCTTCTCTATTGAGCTCTTCTCCTTCCTCTCTTTGCTCAACATTCCTGGCCTCTGGTCTCGGGCATCTGATATTATCCTCCTCCAGTGGAGACCAGATGACGCCCAGAAGACTTCAGACCCATCTAGCATGTATGTTCTGTGTAGTGAAGCCCCTGAATCCAGATCGTATCTGCCTTCTTCTCGAGATTGCTGTGACACTCCTAAGCCTCTGTGTGCAGGATCTTTTCTCGCTTAGAACATATTTTAGGCCTCTGCTTTATAGTTGTACCTTGCATTGTGATAAGGAATGGGAAGTAAGTCTCCTTTATGAGTTCCAAGTATGCAAGGAATTCCTCCTTGGTCTTGTTAGACCTACAAGCTCTGCTGCGGTTAAACTCAGATTTATTCTTGACTTTTCCCCTGCCTTCTTGTCAGCAAATGTTTTGGTCTGTGGGTTTATGTCAGATTATAAGGAACCATGTTAGACATGAATGCTGCTGGGATACATAGGGCATCCTCTAAGGCTTACAAGTAACAGTGAACACTCTTAGGTAACTTCGCATGTGTTCAGGACGGAAGATACCTTACTGTCAAAGGCCTGCGAAATAAGGTCTGTCCTGTCCTGTAGAGTTCCTACAGTTGATGCTTTTCCAAAGCTGTGTGAAGTACAAAGCAACGGGCGCGGCACCACAGGGGCCTGAAGACACCCAGGGCAGACGCTGGGGTTTGCTTCAATGTTTGCCAGATGGCTTATGTGATGAAGTACAACCGCTTTTTGAAAAGAGGAGGAGCTCATATCCAACTTGCCGGAAAAAAACTGCCAAATCATCTAAATCTTGCAATCTCTGGCACTCTGTTCATGACCTTTTACAGGAGGAAAGTTGTCTTGTCTCAGGGAGTGTTGTTCTCCGAACCCACCCTGGCCTCCACAGCCCACCATTTAATTAATTGCTCCTTACCACAGGAATGTTTGTGGCCGAAGAAGAAACTAACCAACCATAGTTGCCCTCCCGCTCGACCTACAGGGGTTGGAACTTGGCAGTGATCCGTCACAGCCTGGCTGTGTTTTGAATCTGAATCTTCATTGTATACATTCTCCGCAGAGCTTAGTACCCTCTGGAATGTGATTGGCGGCTTGGACAGAGCATGGTATACTGTTCTCCACTGTCCAGTGTAAACAGAAGTTGATAAATGATCAATGCTGAGATCCTGGTCCCAAATATCACAGATGAAAGGAAAATGGTGTGCAAGACTCATTCAAACTCCTGATACATGAGGGATAAGAGGATGGCATTTTATCAGAGGAGGTTTCTCCTCTAATAGGAGTCATCTTTCACAAGTTTGTTGTTAGAATAAAAACTTGTCACACAGACTTTCATGGCATATATAGAAATCTTCTCTCCTGTTTTCTTGATAACAACTTAAAAAGAGTTGTCCACATCACCATTCCCAGGAGGACTTGTATCAGCTTTTATTAAACACCAGTCTGTAAATCTACAGGAAGATCCCAGTTGCCTTATGCAGAAACACTAGGTCATTATTGCTATCATAATTTTTTTTAATTAAATGCATTGACATAAAGGAAAACTTTTTGACCCTAGAGTCCAGCATGCATTTTAGGAGATCTGTGAAATTATCCGTTCGGTGTTGGACATGCACCATATTTTTTGAAAGAGTAGATCCATGGCTTTCATCTGCTTGCCAGACATATGTGTGACCCAGTGAACCATGAATCACTGGTATGAATTGCTGTTCCATAATGAGCAGCCACCATGGATGCTGGAAAGGCCTACCTTACATCCCATTTGGGGACAAGTCTGCTTTAAGTTGCAATCCGTACAGTTGTTGTAATGGTTCTTCTAATAAAGGATCGATTGGGGAAAGGAATGAGGAGGATAAGAGGAAAGTGGGAAAGTAGCTTATTATTTCTTCTATGATTCAAGCACTTGTACATATGCTCTGTGAGCTAGTCCTTCCAATAACACTCGAATGTGCATTTGAGTATATTATTAGCAAGTGAAAGAATTAAGGTCAAACAAACTTGAGTTACCCAAGACCCCACAGCTGACCAGCTGCAGAAGGTGATTCATGCCCTGGGCTAATGACAAAGTCCCTGCGCTTTCCTGCATACCACCCAGGCTGTGATTAAAGACCAGTTCTCTAACCTTCGTGACTAGTGGCAACAAATCATAGAAAGTTACCATTTGTCTTATCATCACACATTAGCTAGCTCTGAAACTCTCTCATCCCCACTGTCCTCACTCACATCTCCAGCATTTCATGGTCCTGCCTGTTCTGCCCCCGCACTGAGTGAGGCTTTTTAAATGTAAATCTGATCATTGCCAAAGTGTGTCTGTGATTCCCATTGTCTTCCAAATAAAATGCAGACGCTGACCATGGCTTGTAAGATCCTTCATGTTCTGGGCCCTATTTTGTTTTCCAAGCTCACCCCTCACTGCTGTTCCATCACCCTCTTAGGTCAAAGCCACAGTTAATCATGTGTAGTTCCTTATATGTGGTTTAGGTGTGCCTGTCTCTATGTGGAGCAGTCTTCCCACTTCTGTTCCCCTAGGTGCCCCACATTTGTCTTGAAAGCCTGTTTATATAGCATTTCTTCATGGAACTCTTTCTAACTCCTATACTCAGAGGCTAAGTGCTTTCCCAAGTAGTCACAGAAAATCTTTTACTTTCTGTGATACTGGTAGCAGGAACACTATTATCCCGAGAGTTTCTGTGTGCACTGCATGGCACCTGTGCTTCCTGCAGGGTCTCACAGGGCCGTGTGAGGGAACAACACTGGACAGAGAGAGCATGGGCCCATTTCATGCCCACTCACCCTCTTCCAAGTTCGCTCCTGCAGACACAGTTGCCCAGAAATGAAGGATGACTGCATAATGGTGTTGTACCCCCCTATTCACTCACCTGCTTCTCCAACTGAACCCCAAGCTCACTCAGGACAGCAGCTTTACCATGTTTGCTATTGAGTCCCAGCCCCTAGCAGGTGGAAAACACTCAATAATGATGTTCTGGTGGAATTACATTAATGTAAATTAACCTAAGTTAATGAATGAACACTTGAAAAACAATAGTTTTTCATACACCATACATTTGCAGTGATTGGTAAAAAAAAAAATTGAAAGAGAAAAGAATAAATGATATTAGCTACTGATTTAATTCAAGACAACAAACATGGAGTACCTGCATGATAGAAACTATTATGAGGAAATGGAAGTAAGAATGACAGTCCTTCACCCTCAAAAATCTTACAATCTAGTTAAGAAGAGAAGACATGTATGTAACTGATTAAAACTCAAAGAAGAATGCCTCATTTGCTGAGATTTATGATTGACGTTCTAGGAAATCAGTATGAAAGAGGAAAATTTCCTCTGGGTAAGTGGGGCTACTGAGAGCATCATGGAGGTAGTGCTAGACCTCAACCCAGAATTATGGGTGGAATTCCAATAAGGAAAAGCATCTGGAGGCGGGCCACAGTCGGGAGGGCACGTTCAGAGCGAAGGAGATGGCCCGGTGCTGGAAAGCTTCCTCTAAGAACATCTGGCTGCCAGTGAGGCTGAGAATTGGGTTATTGATGACCTTGAGTGCTGTGTTGAGCAGTTTACATTTTAGCAGTGGGAGCTATTAAAAGGTTTTTCAGAAGGAAAGCAACACTGTCAGCTTTATTTCTAGAAATACATTTGAATATCATGTTTACAGTGTCTTTCCTTAACCCATGATCCCAGCAAAAAAGAAACTAAAACTCCAAGAAACAGACCAATTCAAGAATTTCACTCTCCCTCTTTCCCCAGTCCATTTCAATGCCAGGTTCTCAATGCACCTTCCTGCTGACTTCCCCTCTCAAGCCAGCAGCGTCCTGCCGCCAGGTAGCTGGCAGAGCTCACAAGTGGGGGACAGACAACGGAGGGTCTGTCTGAGGCTGATAGTCAGGCCTGTGGCTGCCCAGCGGAGATGGGGAAAGGCCCGCACTGCTCCCAGCTGACTCAGTGTCTGATAACATCCTCTCGCCGGCTTCTCTGACCTTCCTTGAGACCCTAACGCACACTCTTCTCATTAATCTGTAAGTTATACGTGCATGCATTCTTCATAGAAAGAACAAGCAAGCGAACAGCAAGAATATCTTGTATTGTTCAAAGCAAAGAAACTTGAGACTCATTATCAAAATGATCCTTTTGGTAGGACCATTTAGGTAGGTTCCACCTATTTCCTTATTGACTGTAGACAGACCAGCCCTTGAACGGGATGATCCATAGAGATGCTTAAGGATGCCTGCGGAGAAGGAAGAATTCTCTGCACAGCAGGGGCTGAAGTCTCAGCATTTAATGAGGACCTTGTTACCATGTGGGCAGCAGAGAGCCAGGAAAATGGAACAGGATGAACTGAAAGCCCAAGAACCACTTAGGAACTAATCCAAGAGTAACTAGGGTCTAAATAGAGTAGTTGCAGAGCAATGGCAAACAAGGAACAGATCCAAGACAAATCTCAGAGAACTGACAGATTGGGTACAGAGCCAAAGGAGGCTTTTACAAAGTAGTCAAGGGTAACCTTGCAGTTTCCAGGTTGGGTCTTGGGATAGGTTGCTGATACCTTTAATAGGGAAAGGGAAGGGAAGAATGAAGTGGTATGGAGGGAATGCGATAAATTTTGGACAAATATCAAATATCCAGTCAAGCTTTTGGAGGTTCAAACAAAACTCAAGAGTTACAACTGGATGTGTTTATACAGAATCTTTCCATAAACTCTTAGTATTCTACAATATAGAAAAATGATGTAGGGCTTTCTTTCTTCTCAATTAAATTTAAAAGGTCATAAATGCATTATTCCAGAAAGGAAGACAAATTCCAGGTAGAAGCCTCAAAAAGAGATTATCAAAGGACCAGTAAAAGATATAACTTGTCTTTGTTTCAAGAAATTATAAAAAATCCATCCTCTCCATTATAAAGTAGCTAATGAATAAGAAAATTGTGCTTTAGTGCAAAATGGAGGAGATAAGAAAGTAAATGAGATAGAAGAAAAATGAAAGAAGAAGAAAAGGAAAACATTTTGACAGGAGAATCTGTTCTTAGGATTTCAACACGGCAAACAATGGAGAAGTTGCTTTGCCTTCCATGTGCCCAAATATTCTGTGCCTGCCTTTATTTTTTTTTTTAAGATTTATTTATTTATGCATACAAGAGCTGGGGTACGACCAAAGATGTGGGGATTGAGAGGATTCACCAGAGACAGTGGGGAACAGAACAGACAGATTGACTGAAGTACACTGCTGAGGGGAGCGGCGGGCAAGTCAGGAGAGGTCTGCTGCACCATGTGGGTTGCTCCCTGGCCGGCCAGTGATTGAACTCATGCTGCAGAGGCTGCTGATTGCTTTATAGTGCAGTGCTTAACCCCTTGTGCCACTAGGGAGGTATGATTGTGTTAGAAGAATTACATGTAATGAGTAGAGCAGAAGAGACAAATTTAGAATGTGAAAATATTAACTTACCTTTTTTTCACATGCCTCTTGAGTGGCCCAAATCCCTCTGAAAATTGCCAAACTCCGTGAGAGAAAAGGGCCTAAGATAGGCAGGGAGCCCAGCAGAAAGCCAAGTCTCTTGCTGCATCCACCTCACTGTCTTTCATCTACTCCTGTTCCTTGGTGGTGGAAATGACCTGAGGACATTGTCTCTCACCTCACTGCTCTCTGGACATTTGCATTAAAATTGTTGCCTAAGAGTTTGTCACTTCTGCACTTACGAACTTCATCAGTGCTTTTTGTATAAATGTGGGATTTTGTTTGTAGAAATGACTTTTAGAAGACATGTTTTAAATTGATCTTACTTCTCACTTCATACAAGAGTTTCCTGAAGACCCTGGCAGTAAAGGATAAAAGAAATACTGACTCTTACTCAGTAGTTTCCTATTTGATAGACAGCTTCCTCGCTACTTGCCCTAACACCCTTCCTGCCTCCTCCACTGGCAATGAGACCACTTGCCCAGTGCCTCACGGGCAGATGCTCAAAAATCATTTGTTGAATGAATGAAGCAATTATTCAGCAAATAGTAGGGCAAATGCCACATACCAGGCATTCCTCTGAGCACTGGAGAAACCATAAGTAAAACAAAAGCCCCACCTTCATGGAGCTTACAGTACACTGGGAGAGACAGACAGTCGATAGCACAAAATACCAAAGGTTATCAATGATGAAATGAAAAATAAGAATCTTACCATCTTCCTAGGGTGATCAGGCGAGCCGTATTCTGAGTGAGATGGAAAGCCACTGCAACGCAGGGAAATGAGGGTTGTATATGCTCTGACTTGGATTTTTAAAGTCCCATTCTGGTTGCTTTGTAGAAAAAGACTACAGGGTCCAGGAGAGAGGTTGTCAGACAAGAAGTTATTGCCACGATCTAAGTGGTGATGGGGATTTGGACTTGGAGATGCAATGGGAGGGGCTGAGGATGGGGTGGGGGCGGGGCTTGCAGATTTGCAGCTCATGCAGGACCCCCTAGACGGTGATGAAGGCTTTAGTTTTATTCTGAATAAAATGAGAGATCATTAAAGCACTTCGAAAAGAGGTCTGACTTGCATTGTGAAAGGAGCCTCTCTTGACTATCCAGTTGAGATAAAGCTGGAGTGATGTAGGTAAGAAGTACTGGGTTAGTTTGTAGTGAGGACGTGGTGAGAAATGATGAGATTGTGAGCACATTTGGAAAGTTAGAGACATCGTAATTCCTGAGTAGAGGAAATGAGGACACACATACATATCCGAGTTTGTCGCTTAAGCAACTGGAAGAGCAGGGCTGCAGGTTTTTGAAATGAAGACTGCAGGCAGGTACAGATAGGAATCAAGTGTTCCCCTTTGAAACTGTTAAGTTGGAGAACATCTGTAGGCATCCAAGTGAAACTACTAAGGATGCATATTGATGAGTTCAAAGTTCAAGGAAAAGATTAAAGATAGAAATTTAAAATCATCAGTGGCGAGATGGGACTAGAAGAAATCATGGAGGGATGAAGAGAAGCAGTCAGAACACTGGGCCATAGGCAGAGGTCAAGTTGATGAGGAGGCCTGCGGGGGAGGCTAGAAAGATGGAAAGACCTCACTGGTGAGGTGGGAGAAGCAGGGTGGTTAGCATAGCCAAGGCTGAGAGGAGAGTTCTGGAAATAGGAGCAAACGATCAAATGTGTCGGATGATGCTGATGGGTCAAGTCAGATTCAGATTGAGTCTTGAAGATGGGATTTGGCAGTGTGACCAAGTGGAGATGGTTGCTGACTTTCATAAGGGTGTTTTGGGGGAGGAATGGCGCCAAAAGTCTGGTAAGAGAGAATTTCAGAGAGAATCAGCTTCCTGCAAAGAAATGAAAAGAGAGGGCCTCCCTGGTGGCGCAGCGGTTGAGCGCTGGCGTATGAAGCTGACAACAGCCTCCACAATGCCGGTTCCATCCCCAGCCGCCAGCGAGGATCCCACATGGCACACAGACCTCTCCTGCCATGCCCGCTGCTCCCCTCAGTAGTGTCCTCTGTCTGCCTGTTCTGTTCCCCACTCTGGCTCTGGCTCTGGCGATTCTCTCACCCTCCCGCACTTCTGACTGTACCCAGTGCTTGTATAAATAAATAAATCTTTAAAAAAAAAAAAAGAAATGAAAAGAGAGAACAACCTATAGATCAAAAGACATCCATTCACTGTGTGGACCTTGCTTGACTCTGAATGAAAATAAACAGATTGTGGGTATAGGTAAGTGGATGATGGGGACGAGGGTGGCATTTGTGAAGTAGCTGTTGAGTGAGTCCTTTCCTATCATGATCATTTGATCATATTAACGGATGATTGTTAATTTGATCTCGATGTGATAACAGAAGTGTGGTTGTATTTTTTAGTGTATTTCAAAGACATATGTATGTACTAATTGATATGTCAGCATGGTACAAGGGAGCGGAGAGTATGTGGGAGGAGTAAATGAAGTGCACAGCCATGAGTTATAACTGCTGGAGTCAGGTGTTGGGAACCTATGGCTCTTATATCGCTTTTGTCTATTTTTATATATTTTGACACATATCTTTTTTTTAGATTTATTTTTATTTATTTATGCATACAAGAACTAGGGTACAGGCCAGAGGTGTGAGAGGTGAGAGGATTCACCTGAAACAGCGGGGGACAGAACAGGCAGATCCACTGAAATACACTGCTGAGGGGGGCAGCGGGTGAGTCAGGAGAGGTCTGCTGCGCCATGTGGGTAGCTTCCTGGCCAGGGATCGAATTCAGGCCATGGTGGTGATAGCACTGAGCCTAACCCCTGAGCAACCAGGGAGGTCCCTTTGACACATTTCTTAATAAAAAGGTAGAAAGAGAATGGGAAGAGATGAAATAAAGACAGAAACTATAAGCAAAAGAAAATGAAAACAAAAAAAACCCACACTGAGTTAGCACATTGTGATTATTTCTACACCCCCCTATATAACACAAGCCATAAAAATGCTTTTTACAATAAAACCTTTACACTATCAAATTGCCTAATCCCAAAGATCAGTTCCAAAAGGAAGAGTAGACTAGTGCACATCACACATCAGATTCCGGATGTCCCGGACACCACTAGAGTAATCATCCTTAAAATAAGCATGGATCAGAAGCCTGGGCATGAAATGGCTGGTTGTTGGTCAGCTCTCACACTCTCTTCTCATTGCATAACCCTTCTCATTTCCAGCGCAGGACATGCTAGCCTAATCCCTGGAATTACCTGTTCCGCTCCTTCCTTGTCACCTGTCACCGGTGCCTGTGGTGTGTGGGAAACGCTCACTGACCTTGTGTTCACCTTGTGGGCATTGCCCTGTTGCTACTCTCCTGGGAATGGAATAAGAAACGAAGGCAGCCCTGCCTGATTGTTGTTAGATGTTATTACTGTGACAACCCCACCTTTCGTCGTCCTCTTTTTTTCCCAGCGCTGCAGCATAATTGACACATAGGAGCTGTGTTTACTAGAGGAGTACAACTTGACGTCTTGATATATGGGCACATTGTGAAAAGATCACAGCAGTCAAGTCAGTTAACATATCCCCCACCTCCCATAGTTACCATTTCCTTTCTTAGCAAATTTCAAGTACACAACACAGTATTGTCACATTTGCTGGACATTGTAGCTTAGTCACCACAGATCTGCAGAACTTATTCAGCTCACATAGCTGAAACTGCGCATTTTGAGTAATATCTCCTAATTTCCTCCATGCCACCCCTCGCCAGGGCAACCACCATCCTGCTCTCTGCTTCTGAGAACTTGACTTTTTTTTTTAAGATTTTACTTATTTTTGAGTAGAAGAACTGGGGTGCAGGCCAGAGGTGCAAGGGTGAGGGGATTTC
Source organism: Talpa occidentalis (assembly GCF_014898055.3). Classification (NCBI taxonomy): domain Eukaryota; kingdom Metazoa; phylum Chordata; class Mammalia; order Eulipotyphla; family Talpidae; genus Talpa; species Talpa occidentalis. The sequence goes on from NW_023601322.1 coordinate 98,557,750, forward strand.
CAGAGACAGAGTGGGGAGCAGAACAGGTGGATCTACTGAAATACGCTGCTGAGGGGAGTAGCGGGCGAGATAGGAGAGGTCTGCTGTGCCATGTGGGTTAGCTGGCCATGTGGATCCCTGGCCAGGAATCGAACTCGGGTGGTCTCGGTGATGTTGTATCTGTTGTATCACAGTAGTTGTATCTGTGTGTGTGGCTTGTTTCACTTAACGTAATATTCTCCAGGTTCACCCATATTGCTACAAACAGCAGGATTTCCTTTTGTAGCCTGACTAATATTCCATTGTGTGTTTATATGGCTGTGTTTTTGTGTATCACATTTTCTTTATTCTCTACCACTGGTCACTTAGGTTGTATCCCAAGCACTGCAGTGCACAGGGGAGTGCAGTGATCTCATTAAGATCCAGATTTCATTTCCTTTGGATACATACCCAGAAGTGGGCTTACTGGGTCATATGGTAGTCCCAGTTTTAATTTTTTGAGGGACCTCAGAGTTGTTTTTCATAACAACCACACCAGTACATATTCCCACCAGCCATGTACATGTCACTTACATAGTTTTTTAAGAAAGGTAAACCCATGTAGTATCCTTTTTAAAAATTGTGTTAGTCGTAAATCAGTGTATTAATTATAAAAGATCCAAATACAGAAAGCTAGCAGGAAACAGAACACTTATCTCAGGTATGAGAGAAACATGGTAAGGATTAAAACAGAACAAACAAAAAAAGATGTTTCAAAAATACCCCTGACTAGCAGGGAGGGAAAAGACCAGCAGAGTGTCAGGCACCTCCTCCTCCCTTCTTTCCTGTAATCCTGTCCCAGCTCTTATGATCACTGACAGGGACAGTTTAAATGACCAGGGCCTTTATTAAGGACCCCAAAAGTCTCTTAAATAATCAGAATAATTACAGTCAGTGCAGGGCCTCCCTGGGCTCTCAAGGGGGAAACACCCCGTATCTATTTCTCATCTCAGATACGCTTCTCTGAGTTGTCCAGCCAGACTCTTGGAAACAGGGACATGGCTTGCGGGAAGGATCAGCCCCGGCCACCCACACAGTGCTGGAAATATGAAACGCCACCATATCTTGGCATCCAGAGGGTCGAGAGGACCTGGAAGACTGATAGAGCATCAGCTTCACAGCCATAAAAACAGAAAATAAAATTAGTATAGCTGCTCATTGTAAGCTAATTCCTTCATTCACCTCCACGCCAACCCGATGCTGACTTTTCCTTACCACAAGTCAGCACTATGAGGAGGAAAGGAAGGGATAGAGAAGGTGGAAGAAAGAAGACCTAGGTTTGAGCTTTGCCAGGGTGTTGGTCCGCTTATGCCAGTTGTTCAGTTGCTATCATGAACTTCAGCCTCACAAGACCCAAATTTCACATCCCCAAACACTTGTCCTGCCCTGTGCTGCTCCCCAAATCTCCTGAGTTATAAGCCCAGTCTCCTCAGCATCCTGCTGCTCATGGTTCCGTCAGGACCTGTGTTCTGTGAGAGCCAGGGGAACCACGGGATCCAGTGTGTCTGTCAAATCTCATCGGGTTTGCGTCTCTTGGCCTTGTCCCCTGTGCTGTGGAGCAGGTCCAAACCCCTTTCCTCCACTCATGGCTCCACTACGGCAGAACTTGACTTCCTCTGGACAGGCATGCCAGCCTTCAAGGCCAAGGTGAGCTGCAAGATAATGAGAGTAAACAAGTGGGGAGGCCCCGCCAGCACCTGCGGCTCTCAGACGGTGCTGTTCTGAGGTGTGCCTGCTCCGCCCGTGACAGGAACACCGCCCTGGCGCTGCCTGCCGGAGGAACGGCAGACACGCAGCAGCTCTGCCCTGGTGTGTAGGAGCACGACACGCAGCAGACGCGCTGCCCTGCGGCTACAGCCCGATCCCGCGCCAGCAAATCCCAGCTCCTGCACGTGGAACACCGCCCGCTGGGCAGTCCCTCCACGAGGCACCTGATGTCAGCCCCACAAACACTGGGCAGCCTCTTTTAACGCTGTGACTAGCTCTCCTATGAAAACCGAGGTGTGGGTCCCACACACCTCTGCCTGCACATGAATCCCATTTGCTCACCAAGTGATTCCCAGTGCTGGCTGCATGTTCCTTTCCCTGGGGCTTTAAAAAAAGGCTGATGCTGGAGTTCGTCCCCACAAACTCCATTGTCAGTGCTCGCCAGCAGACCTGGGCATCCCTTTTGTTGGAAGCAGCGGATGATGCTGACGCAGTGTAGCTACTGCTGCGGGACCAGGCCTCAGTAGTCAGTCTGCGCCCTGTGCTTACTGACATGGCCAGGGCCGCCAGGTGCAGAGGGAGGGGTACTGAGACCCCGACGCCCCTGCCTGGCACTGGGCAGGGGCTATACAGAATTTGTGACCACGGACAGACAGACAGATGGTGAAAGGAGCGATTTCTGTGGCAAGCGTGGAAGGATGCAGTCTTGGCCTCCATGACGCCAGCAATTAACATGGATAATCGGAACCAGAGCTAGGAGCAGCACTCACCATCTTTACCTGAAAACTCAGGTAAAGATGACACGCAGCTTGGTTTCTCTTTGAGGCGTCTAAGCATTGGCCTCATTCTCCATTTCTACTCTTCCCCCTCCCCGCCACTGCCCGACCTAGACCTCCCAGAGAGCAGCGCCCTGCTTCCTTGTCTGCCTTTGCCAGCGCAGCAAAGCGCCTGGTGGCTATGCCCTGCTCTCAGCAGCAGCGGGAAGCCTTCCCAGCTCTGTAGCAGTCTCGGGGAGATTAGTTGCGCATACAGTGAGTCCTCCCTTACTCATTTGCTGGCTCCGGCAGTGTTTTGAAAGAAGCGAATGCTAAGACTGCTTATCCACAGGCTTTTGAGTAATGGTGTGTTTATCTCAGAATCCCGGCCTAAGTGGTAATTGTATCACTCCCTGCGGGGGAAGGAAGCCAAGATGCTTGGGGTGGGTGCTGCCTGCCCACCACACAGCGGATGCGCCTGGTGCCGCTGTTCTAAAGCCGGGGGTGTCAGACACACAGCGTGGGGAGAGCTGAGTGAAGACCTGCCCCCACCAGCAAACACTAGAGCGTAATTCCTCCTCAGCGTGAAGGCCTGGTGCTCTGCAGAGCTCAGAGCTGACAGGTGGCTGCTATGTGAGGGTCTGGCCGTGCGCTGCAGGAGGCCAAAAGGAGAGGGGTACTCTGCGACATGGAGAACCCCGTGTGTCACGTGACTGCTTCTCACTGTCAAGGTTTGGTTCCACCCAGCAGGCCTGTCCCGAGTCCTGATGTGTCCTGGGACCAGTGATAGAGAAACAGCAGGCTCCGCAGCCTGAGGGAACCAACAGTCTGTAGACGCAGGCTCTTAACAGGCACTTTAAACACATAGGAGCAACAGAGAGTCAGTCTCACAAGGAGTTTTGGGGGTAGAAAAGAAGGGCCCCTTGTGGAGACTTGGCTTCTAGAGAAAGAGGTGAGCAGGAAGGCAGAGGGTGCACAGAAGCTTGGGGGTGGTTTGAAGAAGATCTAAGGGGGCCAGGAGCCTGTTCCCACCCAGAGAGAGGTAGCCCCCCTCTCACTGACAGGCAGCGAGGACTCTGTATCATAAATGCAGGGTCCCCCCTGTCTGAACGTGGAATCCTATCGGTCAGATTTGGTAGGTTATCTTTTAGGTCTGGGAGTGCTGTCTCTGTTAATTTAGATGGAAATTTTTTTTTTTAATGTTACCAGACCCAAAAAATAGCCTATCAGATCATACCAAGTAGGAATGTTCTGCTTTTGGCAAGCAGGGAGGCCTATACAAGGAAAGCAGAAAGATCCCCAGTGACCCCAAACAGGTGGAGGCGGGCCAAGTGGGGGGAGATAAGTGTAGGTCTTGGTAACTTTTAAGCGTCCATGTGCTGGGCCTCTAAAGGGCTTCCTGGATCCATCCTTCAAAATTCACTAAAGGGCATGGTCTCGTACGGGTCATTGCAGTTGCTCCAAAAACATGTTGCGACAGTTTATGGTTCCTCTCTGGCACACTACATGGAGCCAGACTAACAGTATCCAAAAGTGTGCGCTGTGGATGTGAGGCGCCCTGCCGCCGCTGGAGGGATACTTGAAAAGTGGGAATGTTGATGACCTTGGAGAGGGTGGGCTTCTCCCGAGCACCCCTGGTGCTGTTGGGGCTGGCTGCTGTGCACACTGATTGCATGTCTGTGGCCTGTTCAGACAAGTGCAAAAGACAACTAAGAAGGCACACTCCATGGCATAAAGAAGTTGTTTGTTGGCGTTTGAGTGATTTAAGTTATATTAAATGATTCATTGATATAACGGTGACAGCAAGAATTATATAAAAGCATGAGAAAAAAAGTGAGAATACAGAAGTATAATTTTGTTCTTTCTCATCTATAAATTTGGCCTTGTTTTTCTTTCAGTTTGCTGCTCACCTTGTGAAGATGAAATACCCCAGGGTCTGTATTCTTGATGGTGGCATTAACAAGCTCAAGCCAACAGGCCTGCTCACCGTGCCCTCTCCTCAGATATGAAGAACAAGAGAGTGACAGACACACGGGGGTACCCCATGGCACAGCCCGCCATGGCCTCGCCCCGTTGACAGAACCAGGCACCCAAATTGTTGCATTTCTCTCAACTTTGTCATGAGACACATGTTTAATCCCATGATCCTAATGTTCAGCTATTCAGGCAGCAAACTTGACTGTACATGTACTGCTGAAAGAATTTTCTTAATGGTGAAATCTGATCATGAATTCTCACCACATGGCGACACAACGCTAAAGGAATTCAGCTGACAAGGCAGATTTTGTGTTATCAAGAGATCTCAGTTGCATTGAAAAAGCTGCCTCCCAGGGCACTGAACAGGCAGTCCTGACAAAGGTACTATTTAGAACATAAAATATGGGCCGAAAACCTTCTTTCCATGATAATGAAAGTGAAAAGCTATTCTCAGTACATTCCTATTAAGTAAATGTTAAGTTTAGTAACTCATTTTTGGTCCAGATAAGTTGTCTACCTCCCCAGTACCGCATGTGTGTGCGTGCATGCGTGCGTGTATCTAAGAAGAGGAAAAATTAACCTATTCTGTCCCTTTGAAGAAAACAATAATCATTTATTTCCAGAAAAGAAAAGCCAGAAGCTATTGATGTTGACATATTTATTCATCTCCTGTGGTAAGAAACCCAAAATAAGAGTGACTTTATTTTATTTATTTTTTTTTTTAGAGGCATGGTTTTTTTTTTTTTTTTTATTTGTTTGTTTGTTTTTTGTTTATACATGCACTGGGTACAGTCAGAAGCGCAGGAGGGTGAGAGAATTCACCAGAGCCAGAGCGGGGAGCAGAGCAGGCAGAAGGACCGAAGTACACTGCTGAGGGGAGCAGCGGGCGGCAGGAGAGGTCTGCGCGCCATGTGGGACCCTCCTCCGGTGGCCGGGGAGCAGCCAGGGATCGAACCGGTGCCGCAGAGGCCGCGGGCAGCTTCGCAACCCAGCGCTCAACCGCTGTGCCACCGGGGAGGCCCATAAGAGTGACTTTAAAAGCTAGATTGTACACCTCTCACCCACGCGTGTGTGCGGAGTCAGCCCAGGGCTCCTATCCTGCTTCTGTGACAATTAAAGAGTCAGTTGTCTTTTATCCTCGACACATGGCTTTGACCTCATAGGTCAAGGTGGTTGCTCAGCTCCCACCATGAAGTCTGTGGTTTGGAAGGAAGGGAATGAAGAAAGGAGAGAAGGGTGGAAAGGGGAGGGGAAAGAAATAGAAATAGGAATGACCAAAAAAAAGATAAAATGAAGGAATAAGGAAGGGTGTGCTCCTTCTCCCTAGGGCCAGAACTCAGGCTGTGGCCACACTACAGCGTGCCTTTGTTTGCAAGGCCCTTTACCCAGCCGGAACGTCTCGTCACGTTCTGGAAAGAGAAGAGCACTCATTGAGGAACAGCTAACAGCCTCTGCACATAATTCTAAAAATTAAGTACTGTATTTCACTGACTCTAAAACATATCACAAGTGTATGTGCCTACAAAGAAAGAAAAATACAACCAAATAAACTATGACATCAGCAGTTATACAGAAAAGTGAGAAAGCGTGCATCTTAGAGTTATTGAAGTACAGTACATCTTTTGACTACCTTCAGTCTTGTTTTAACTGAAAAACATTCTTTCTCTTTAGCGTATCCTTCTTCAGGGTGAAAATGACCTGAGTGGAACATTTCAATAAGAGCTTCAATTGCACTTTCTGGGCTATGGTTTCATTGTTGCTGTTTGTTTTGGACTTTTAATCTTTTTTATTAAGATAGCATTTCCAGACCATAAAATTTACCCTTTTAAAAAGTACAATTCAGTGGCTTTTATTTTTTTACAAACTTGTACAGTCATCTACAATGTAATTCCAAGACATTTTGGCCACCCAAAATAGAAATCTATCCCTGCTAGCCGTCACCCCCCAGAAACCTTCCCCCAGGCTCAATTTTTGTACAGGAAGTGAGATAGATACCCAGTTCCAATCCTTCCAATCCAAGTTGTCCTAGGGGGCATGACATTTTGTGTGTTTTGCTCATATATATCCAGTCATTCACTAACTTTATGATTCAGTAGCATGTCCAGCCTTCTTCACTTTGCTGGGCAGCATTGAAAGACTAATTCTAGCAAAGCATTCCAGTCATACTTCTAATAAAAGTCTTATTGCATCATATTGCAATTATCTGTGCACATTTGGGCTCCATACTAGACTATAGACTCCTTTAAGGTCAGAGATCATAATTTATACTGCTTGTTGTCTTCAGCAAACCACCCCACTAGAGATGCTTGATAAATGAAAAAGTAAACTGCAAGTGTTGCATCGGAAGTGCATAGGAAAAAATTTTAACAACCCAGGTAATTTTTTTCAAATGCCAAACTCATCCATTACCTGATATTTAAGAAATTGAAATCTCAATTCACTGAGTGAAGAACCTCCAATGTTCTGCTCAGCATTAAGGTTCTCAAATCCGAGAAGTTGAAACAGGTGACTTCTAACAATAAGCTGATAAGCCTATTGTTATCTAGGCTAATAAGATAAACTAGTTACATCCCCTTTCCAAAACATAAACATGCTAGATTTTAAAAGAATATTAAAAATGGTTAATACTTAACCAAGATTGAGAGAAATAGAATTTGCTTGATGTTAGATATGAAGTGCCTGGGACACTGCCAGGACCATGGAACATTAGAGGTCAACAGAACCATAGAAATGGAGCCTTTAATATGCATATAGGGGTCGAGAACACAGCCACAGCCTTCTGTTAGGGAACTGGTATTCAGAAAACTTTCCAAAGTGACAGACTGAAAGAATTCATGGCTCCATGAAACAATTAGCAATAACTTCCCACCAAATCAGGAAAGTTTGCCATGGCCTGGAATTCTGAGTGAGGAGAGACAATGCTGACATAGGCATTTGGAAGAGTCAATGGAAAGGCTGGGGGATGTTGCCAAATTTGAACTGGCTTTAGGGCACATGTCCATCTGCCTACTTAAAAATGAGAACAGTGTGTTGCATCAGACTTTTGGAATGCATAGATGGTACGAGATCTTTGTTCAACTCCTCTGTTTCCTCCTGCAAATAGTTACCAGAAAATACTTCTTTAGAGATTAATATCAAAAGGAGAGCACAGCCTCTGAGAAGGGTCGTATGCAGGAGTCTCATCCACTGAGATCCACCATCGGAGGAAGACGGTGGTCCCTGCCGTAGGTCATCAGAGGTTTGGCTTTTTCAGAGTCCTAAGTAGTCATCTCGCTGGTATGTGCACCTGCAGGCTCTATATAGGCCTCTTGCTAACCAGATCATGCATTTTTCTTGATACACATTCATGAAACCAGAGTTGAAGCAAAACGATAATCTATGAGGTTTTGTTTGGCTGTTCGTCTCAAGCTCAAACACCCTTCGCAATTGCCGTCTTGGACCTTATGCAGAAAAGTAACAGGGAACTGTTAACAAGCCTGGCCCTTGACCCTGAGCAGCACATGCCGTCACACACAACCTGCAGAGTTCCCAGTCCACTTTTAGCCCATGTAATATTAGAAATAGTCCACATGGTAAATAAGCTATTTTAAAAGGTAGCCACTTTTTTTAAGTTGCATGTATTTATATCTTGTCTGAGAAATTTTCTGGTTGATGTCTTCTAATAAGTGCTTGTCACATGGGGACTAAACTTGGACCTTGGCAAGCCCAGTGTTCCGTGGCTGGACTGTGGTGCCTGCAGCCTCCACTGGACATCCAGGGCATTTGTCCCCTTTGGGCTGACAGTCTTCAGTGTCCCACTTCATCCCTTCCCAAGGGTCTACATGCACCGCGTTGTCTGCGGCATTTTTATTCCTCACCTGAGCAGTGAGCAGAGGGAGCCAAGAGCCGTATCGCCAGCATTCCAGGGTCTTACATGTTAATCCTCGGGGTGGCCGAGGTTAAAACACTGTCCTGCCTGGGCTTAAGACTAATCTTGGTGCTGTAACAAATGCAGTCCAAACATTAGATCAGAATCTAAATGTTGCTTCCTGCCACACTGAAAGATCCAGCTCTTGAAATGTCCCTCTTTGTATGTCTGTGGCTTTTTAAAAAACAGCTCGTGACCTATGCTGTTCTTCTTTAAAACTGCAACAGTGCAATCGCTAGTTAAAGCAATAACTAGACAAGATATACAGCAGAGACATTTTCTCATTAATCCTGGAAACTTATGTTTGTTTCCATCATTATTAACTTTTTCTCACCTCTGTTAGCATACTTTGCAGTCCCTTCAGGTAGAATAACTCAGTATTTTAAGGCCTGTGCTGAGCTGGAACTGGGTCGGCCCTCTGTTGAGAGGGCCAAATGTACCCATTTTGTGCCAAGTCCACATCCGTAGCTGACCACAGCATGCGTATTTACACCATAGAAATTGGCACATGTCACAGAATCATGGCTTTCTTTTTATTCCTTTTCACTTGAAAGTCAGTATTTACCATCAAACCACTGATTTTTGCCATCCCGTGTTGCATGGAGGGAGAAGGAAATTTGAAGAGCATCTAATCCAGACATCATTGTTCAAAACAGTAGGAACAGTGAATGAGTTTACAGAAATCACACAACTAGTAAAAGACAAATCTAAAATTATGTCTCTGCTTTCTCCTGTTTCTGACCCTTTCTCTGTCCATCCCATACAGAAAGAGAAGGTGAAGGACACCGCTGTCAGCCAGGACACATTCATTACAGGGCCAGGTCCTGCGTGGGTCCCTGAAGGTAGTGACTGGACTCTTGCCCCTTGAGGAGTACACGCCACTCACTGTCAGCTCTTGGCAGCTGCACTCACCTTCCTAACCCAGGGCACACATCCAAAAGTAAAGATTTCAAAAGAGAAGGGAAGAATGTCCAGACTGAGGGGATGACACTGTTCTCAGGAGCTCTTGCTACATACAACATTACCCCTTCGCCCCGAGACAACATAACCCATCAGGGTAGAGACTGGCACAGCCCCGACCTCAACATGCAGGGACAAAATGGCCTGTAATATTAGTCTTCTCCATATTCACCAGGGAGCGGGCTGGAAGGACTGGGCAAGCCTGCATCAGCCTCCCACTCACATGTGGAAAGCTGAAAAGGGGGATGGGAAGGAGGCAAGCTAGTTCCTGGGTCTATTAACCACAAAAGAGAAGAAATGGAGATCGTTTTGATCATTTGCTAACTTAAAAGTATTTGTATGCTCTGCTATCAACGATCATGATAGTTTACTTGTCGGATAGCTTGTCTTTTCTAAAACTATATCTCAAACCATTAACATTCCTTTGGCTGTGCGTGTGTCGCCATGAACTCCATGGAGGCCCCTGAGGAGCTGCAGAACAGGTGTCTGACTCCTGTTGCAGGCAGAGGACCCAGAGGGCAGCCTGCACAGGATGTGCCTCCAGGGAGAGCCTTTCTTCTTCAATGGTGAGTAAAGAGCAAACACCATCTCTGTGCTCCGGTTAGCCTTAGTTACTTACACACGGCAGCACAAGGGCCCCGGACCAGACGGCTAACTAATGGCAGGCCCACCATGACCATGTGAACACCATTTCCTGCTCACGAGGATCTCAGAGGTCCGTCCTAGAAGTGTTGTCCTCCCCTATGCCACCCGCCCCCGGCCCCGCACCTGCCCGAGCGGGACTGTGCCCCCAGAAGCCCTGCTGAGACAGCCCTGGATGAAGCCTGGCCTGAGCAACTCGTGTACACAGATGGAATCCACTTCCAGAGGTTTATCCATTACCTCCCTCTAGCAAGGGCGGTGGGGAAGTCAAACCAAAATACAGATTCAGAGCTAGGAGTTTAGTCTGAGTAATTTACTTTCCCAAATTAGCCTGGTAGAGGCTGGCCAATGTTAAAAGTTTCCATCCCTGCAGTATAGGGGACTGTACATTCCCCATAAAGTGTGGTTTCTCTTTAGTTTATAGCAAAATTCGTTTTCATATCAAACTGCCTTGTTGTTAATGTCAGCTGCTCATTTATATTTAAGCGACCGTCTCTCCCCTAAAAGGAGGCAAGACAGGAAAGTTCACTGGTAATGAGGTCATTTCCTTTCAATTCATCTACCTCTTTTTATATTAACTTAATATGAATCCTAAACAGGTTACATCTAGCAGCATCCCAGGTGATAGACTAGTTCCAATTTCAGAAATAACCATTCTCCGTTTATCTGGCTAACTAACATTTTCAATACATTTGACACAGAAAATGAGCCAATGGGGCATTTAAGCACATTCCAAAAGATGGTCACTTATGAGTCAAACAAGTTTTGAAAAAGTGTATATGTTAAGTCAATGAAGTCATTAAAAAGGAGGTAAGTTAGTCAATAATTTTTATCTAAACCCACTTATGTTAATATGAATTCTAGAAATGCCATTTTAACATGAATCCTGTACACCATTTATAACAATATTTAAAATCTCAGCTGTGACTTACAGAAGTTACATAAGGCAGGCTGTTTCCTCTTGTTCAGAAACTGCCTCAGAAGGTGACGATACCTCCAGCGGAAGCTGGCCTTGTTCAATGTCCCATAAATAATTAATTGCATGATGTTCTGAAATGAATTTAAAACAGCCCCTTTTGATTAAGTGAAGTAACATCAAACTTCATTTTAAAGTTCATTATTATCAGCAAGATAAATACTAGTAAATCAAAAAGAATAAATAAATGAAGAAATGAAAGTGTTAGGATTAGTTAATCCTTTTCCTTAGCCTGTCCTGCCCAGGACATTAACTGAGCCTTTTAAAGAGCTGTAGGCAATGATAATAGAGCCTGTTTGAAATTTTATAAGAGATAATTATTGGGTATGTACTTGATTACCAGCTGGAACAAAAAGATGATTTTTAGGATCAGAACAAAGCAATACAGTAACTATCTGGTACAAAGCAGTGGTATGGAAATAACTAAATGAAAAAGTAACATGGAAACGGGTCCCGCTGACCAGCCCTAACACTGCCATTCCCTGCCTGGGCCTCCTCTTGCCATCCGGGCTCCGGCTCAGGATTTCCACAAGTGACTTAGCCATCCCAGGATGGCAGGGGGTCCCCTCCTCCCTGACACCACTTTTGCTAGTGGCATGTGTAGTTTTTGCTACCCCAGCTCTAGGAAGACAGGACTGAGGAAGACCTAAGTGTCCATTGTTTCCTGCTCATGACTCAGAGAGAGAATGAACTTTCTCAAGGATCTTCCATTTCACCCCACTAAAAACCCTTTAGCCCCCCAGGATTTTGTAAATCCAGCTTCTTGCTGCTCTATCAGCACCACTAATAGCTGCCTACAGAGCAGGCCTCGACTCCTGTCACAACTGGAACCTCCAGGCACCTCAGTGCCATGCATTCGGGGTCAACGGTCAGGATGTCACCCTGAGAGAAACAGTGCAGGTTTCAGAAAGAGGAGTGAGAAGCGAGTGGAGTTTCCCTGCTTTAAGGATCACATAGCACAGGATGCTGGCGGGACCAGGGGAGCAGGGGCTGGGCCCCAGGTGCTGCTCTCCCTCTCTCTCACCCTGGAGCACCCCCAGGCCAGCTCTGGCTCTCCCTGTAACTGCAGGGTGGCAGCATCCCCTGCCTGTGTCCGGGCCCTTGGCGGAGCTCACAGAAAAGCATGTGGTGAAAAGAGAAGTGTGAAAGTGGAAGACGTTTACCATTTCACAAAAACCGGAACTGTTCTGTCAAAATACAAGCCAACACGTTTACCGGTATGTTGTTTTAAAGAAAAAATTTTGACACAAGAATGTAAGGGCTCTGCCAATCCACGTGTGCAGTCAGTCCCACTGTGTGACTTCCAAGGGGAGCCTGGACGAGCTGTGTGAAGAGGAGACACCACTCTCTGGCCACTGTTTCATAAAAGCTGCCATTTCTGCTCCATGGATACTTTCCAGGCAAGAGCCCTTTCAGATTTCTCTTTGTTTTATCACCACCCATCCCCTAAACCAGTTTTACCACGTAAAACACCCTCTTTTTACACTGATCTAAATTCGGTCCTGATAAAATCTGGCAGTTTCAGCTTCGCCAATAGCCATCCTGGCCTAGATGAGAGATTGACTTCATTTCGAATCCACTCTTCCCTTCAGTGTTATCTCCCGCTCCTCTTGCTGCTCCCTCCTCAACTTCAAAGCAGCTTTGTGGTTTGCCTCACAGAAAATCAATGGCTGGGAGATGAAAAGGCTCTCTTGTTTATCTGACTGGCCCACTGAAGGTCATTCCGCTCAGGAGCTCCGTGTGCGGGCCATAGCCACCCTCCTTGCAGCGGGGAGGAGGGCTCTGTGCACCGAACCCTTCAGAAGGAGCAGGTGGGCCCAAGCTATGGGCCAGGGGCACAGCAAAGAATCAGCCGAGCTGGGAGGACTGGTGCTTGGAGGATAAACACTAGGTGTTATCAAGTGTGACACTGGCTTTTATTAAAAAGCTATATCTGGACCTCTTCTGAGGTAAAAACTATAAAGCTTGCCACTTTCTCTAATAGGTGCCTGAGAAGTGACTTGCAAGTAATAGGCTTTAAGAATTAGGACGAATAGGGCCTCCCCGGTGGCGCAGCGGTTGAGCGCTGGGTTGCGAAGCTGCCCGCGGCCTCTGCGGCGCCGGTTCGATCCCCGGCTGCTCCCCAGCCACCGGAGGAGGGTCCCACATGGCGCGCAGACCTCTCCTGCCGCCCGCTGCTCCCCTCAGCAGTGTACTTCGGTCCTTCTGCCTGCTCTGCTCCCCGCTCTGGCTCTGGTGAATTCTCTCACCCTCCTGCGCTTCTGACTGTACCCAGTGCATGTATAAACAAACAAACAAATAAAAAAAAAAAAAAAAAAGAATTAGGACGAATAAAGGGCACTAACAAGTGTTCTGCTGGGTAGCTAACTCTAAACAGAGAGTGACATATCTTCCTGCTGCAAATGTGGCCAGGCCTGAGCCAGGCCAGTCACGTGCCCTCCTGAGCTCTCCAGGTTCCTATGGCCCCAGGCCCTTTCCTGAACCAGTGTTGAGAGAAGAAACCAACAAAGCTTGCACTTTCCCCAGTGCCCTCAAGTCCAAGGTGGGCTTTGCAGGAGCCCCTGCATGTTTCCATCCTGTGCCCCCTCCTGTCTCTGGTGTGCAGCCAGCTAGTGATGTCAGGGAGTAAAATGTCCATAATTTTCCAGGGCCAGAAAACGAGTCACCCTCCTCACCACCAAGTTCCCGGGTAAAATTTACATACCAGGGATAACAACAGGTGCAAAATAAAGGACAATTTAGGACTGAGCCAGTGGCCGTGGCCTCAGTTCAGTGTTTGTAAACCTGGGTTAAAGCCCAGAGCTTATACTCCAGGTCTATGCATTATCGTCTGTGCTCTGAGTCAGCATCTAACCCTTGGAACCCTGTGTTCTAGCTTACCACATGACATAGAACTGAAACAAATGACCAGCTGGCTTCAGGAACATGTAAAGGGAGAAGAACAACCCCAAAGAAGATTGCCGGGTAACTCCAGGCCCTAATTCCCGCTACCAGCTGCACCCCTGCAGTGGAACAAAGGAGGCAAGAACCTCTTAAAACGGGCCAGATGTCTTAGAGTTTGCCAGGGAAGCAGAATGTATCTATGCATGTATGCGGTATTTACTTTAATGAACTGGCTCTCATGATTATGGAGGCTGGGAGGCCCCAACCTCTCTGGGGCGGGCTGGCAGTGACAGGCCCGGGGAGCCGATATCCAGCAAGTTCCAGGTTCCAGGTTCACTTCAAATACAAGACAGGAATGGGCCTCTCCGGTGGCGCAGCAGTTGAGCGCTGGGTTGTGAAGCTGCCCTCAGCCTCTGCAGCGCCGGTTCAATCCCCGGCTGCTCCCGGCCACCGGAGGAGGGTCCCACATGGCGCACAGACCTCTCCTGCCGCCCTCTGCTCCCCTCAGCAGTGTACTTCGGTCCTTCTGCCTGTTCTGCTCCCTGCTCTGGCTCTGGTGAATTCTCTCGCCCTCCCGTGCTTCTGACTATACCCAGTGCTTGTATAAATAATAAATAAATAAATCTTTAAAAAAAAAAAACAAATACAAGGCAGGAAAAAGCCAATTTCCCAGCCTGAAGGCGATCAAGCAGGAAGAGTTCTCTCACTTGGGCAGGGTCAGCCTTGTTCTGTATAGGCCTTCAACGCGTGGCCTACCCCTGTTTTGGAGGGCAGTCTGCTTTACTCAGTGCGCTGATCTGATTTTAGTCTCACCAGACATGCCCAGGATAAGGACTGACACATGCCTGCATGCCCTGTGACCCAGTTGAGGGGACACCTAAAATGAACCAGCACACGTGCCCCTCTAGCACTGTGACTCAAGAATATTCTGAAACAGAGCAATGAGTTTAGCGTTCCCTCGTTTTGTGAGTAGGAGTAAAGAGTGGGAACAGGCAAAAGGGCGTGAAGCTGTAGAGGTGGTGTGTGATGGCTGTTGTAAGGGTGGGCACAAACAAAAGGATTAAAAAAAAGAGAAGACCAAAGAAGACATACAGATAGCCCACAGGCACGTGAAAAGATGCTCATCATCAGTTATTATTAGGAAAATGCAAATCAAAACCACATTCAGTATCACCTCACACATTGTGAGAGTGACTCTGACGCAGAAGACATATGCAGAACACGTGTGAGAAAGGATATGGCAAGAAGGGAACCACTGATGATGGGAATGTAAACTGGTATAGCTACTGTGGAAAATAGTATGGAAATTGCTCAAAAAATTACTAATAGAAATTTCACAGTTACCCCATTTCTGGGTGTTTGCCCAATATAAAATGCAAAAACACTCACTTAAAGAGCTATATGCACTCCACATTCACTGCGGCATTATTTACAATGGCTGAGAGCTGGAAACAACCCGAATGGTCTATTGCCTGACAAATAGGTAAAGAAGATGTGGTATGTATCTGTGAGGGAATACTATACAGGTATAAAAAAGGTGAGATCCTGCAATTGACAACAACTTGATGGACCTAGAAGTTACTGTGCTTAATCGAATAAACTGCACCGATAAAGACAAATACCATGTAATTTCATTCATATGTCATATATAGATAAAACCAGCATGAAAGAAAACAAAAAGGTTTTGGATTGTAAAACCAGAAGGAAAGGGAAGGAGTAAATTTGGTGAAAGAAGCCATTTGTATGGGGAAGGATGGAATTGGACTTTAGTGGTGAACTTTATGTGCTATGTATAGACTTACCGATTTTTAATGAACACCTGAAAACTTACAATGCAGTGTGCCTTAATAATAAATAAATAATAGAAGAATAACAAGTGTGTTATACAGGCTACAAATTCTGTGTGCTTAGCAAGAACTGGACTGGAACTTCCCTGAGAAGCAGGGCTGCTCTTAATGAGGCCAATTCTCAGGGCAAGGCTGGAGTTTGGGGGTGGGGGTGGGGTAAAAGCTAAAATTTTGCCACATACTTACTTTGTGACCTGTGAGGCATACAGCACTTAGCACACACAGCACATAAAAATAGAGGGAGATATTTTTATACATTTCGCTCGCTGTTAGCCTAGTAGAGGAGAGCTAATCTCACACACAGCAGATTTCCTAACAACTCCTTGCTTGAGGCCTTTTTCTACCCATAAAGTAGGAATTAAGTAGCCCAGACAGAAAAAGTGCTAAGGTTGGCAGTGGGCATGACGAAGAGCTGGAAAGGAAAAAGGAAAGAGGTTCCTTCCTTTTTGTCCCATCCCGACAAGGAGGGTCACCAGAGGCCCTGGGTACCACCCAGCCATGAGCTGGGTGCTGTGGGACTCTGCAATTCTTGCTGATATTTGGGGAAACAGCACCTATTTGCTTAGGGCTTTTGCCAGATAGCCCAAGAACCCGCCAGCACTGGCCGCTGCTGCCGCCCCGGCCCCTCCGCAGAGAAGCCACTGCACCATGAAAGGGCTGTGCAACTAGGCCCTGCCTCTGGCCCACAAGCCCTCTTCCCTTTGCCCTTCACATGCATCCTGAGCGGGCAGAGTTTACTGCTGCAGGTGGTGAGGGCAGGTTCCCGGGCCCTGGGGAGGCAGTTCATCCTGAGGCGGAATGAGTGAGATTCTGACGCCAAACTCAACACCACCACTTCCTCTGCTGCTTAATAATTGATCTCTGTGATCCATTGTTATTTTAGCTACCTAAGGATTCGGGCTCAGGGAGTCTGGGAGAGATTTTTATTTCAGAACAGTGTTGCTCCCTTTCTGTATCACTCTTGAAGCGGCCTTAATGGCTTAACCTGAAAAACAAGCCAACTAAATGACTACCCTAAAACTCTCTCTCTCTCTCTCTCTCTCTCTCTCTCACACACACACACACACACACACACACAGATGTGCGTGTGCTTTTTTATTGACACTTTCAATTTTAAAAACTGCCTTAATCATCCCTGTTACAAACACTCATGTAAATAAAATCAGAGGTAAAATACAGCAGATTTATGTTTACTCTTGACCTATCTTCTTTCCTGAAGGAAAAGCACCGACTGAGCCTGTGGGCACTTTGCTTCTCAAAGAGTCTCCTCATGTGTTGCAAAGCACCCCTGATGGCTGGACGAGGACTGCATGCACAGGCAGGTGGCCCCAGTTGGCAGAACAGCAGAGGTGCTGCAAGGTGAGGTGCTGCAAGGTGAGCCTTGCGGAGCCTCCGTCTCCCTCTTGGCAAAGCAGTTTCATTAATCTTGTCCTCCCCTGGCTTAGAGTGCAGATCCCTGCAATCTAGTATGTGGGCACAGGGAGGACCCCACCCAGGGGCCTGTGTGTCCTTCATAATGTCAGACCCCACCTGCTCACTGGTGTGTGCTTTTTCTGGGTTCTCCACCACAGGAAGGTGAGCCCTGGTGAGGCTGGGCAAGCATGGCATGCTTCTTGGCTGGAAGAGGTGACTTGCTTTCTTCCTGGTTTGTAGGCCCAGGGTGGACGAGGAATACAGAGGAAATGGGGAGGCCTCCAGTCATGCCCTAAGGTGAGCCCCCAGGCTTTGTCAAGTTGCCTGTTATATGAATGTCCAGTATTTGTGGACAGCACTTGGAGAGCAGGGTTTAGCACGGCGTGGCCGGTCTCTCTAATGGGCTATCATGTCCTGTGCGGTCAGAGGGTGACTCCTGAGGGCTCCTGTGATGGTGACAGCCTGCTGCCGGGCATCCGTCAGCTCCACAGCCTCCCTCATGGTGATCCGTCAGCTTCAGCCCATAAAATAAACGAGCCATTCTAAGGCTTCTGGAAACTTCTCCCAGCAGTGCTTCCTCTCATCCAGTGGTTTGGCAATTGAGGGGGTCTCTCAAGAAAAGGGAATCACATTTCTGCCCACTGTGCCTGTGGTCGACCGCTCCTCCTTTGAAGACGGTTAGTCTGAAATGTCGGCAGCTCCCTCTTCTTCCCCACTGTTTACCCTCTCACAGCTTGAAGGCGGTGAGCCTCACATCACGGCAGCAGCTAGCTGTGGGCTGCAGTTTCCTGGAACAGGAGCAGTGGGGGTGCTGGGCTGGCGCCTCTGGGGCGCTGCTGGTGGGTCGGCTGCGTTTGGCGGGGCCTGGCAGGCAGCCGCCTCCTTCCAGCGATAGCAACTTAATGTTCATATCGTTGCTTTTGAAGCTATGCAGTGTCTGGGCATCTGGCACTCCTGAAATTTCTCTAGAAAGTTAGCTTGGTGTCGGGGAGAGGGCATGTGTTATTTAATTCGCCCCAGACCACCCTTTCAGAGTGAAACCTCCAGGCGTTAGTCGCGGGGCCCCTGGTGTGAGAGGCCCCCACGGGCAGCCAGTGCCAAGGCTTGCGGCACAGGGACTCGACGCACGTGTGCCCAGCTCTGGGTCCACAGGCCCCTGCCTTTGGCCCTCTGCCCCTGTAGGGTGTAACATGAGCCTGGTCTTGCCTACTCTTTCCTCCTCTACCTTGGCGGAACTTCCTGCGCAGCTCGAAGGAACGTCAAACACACAGATGTCTCCATGGCAGGGTCTGTTTATAGCTGGACACCCGAGGCCCTCGGCCTCTGGCACCCACCTCATGCCAGCGGTTCTTGTCAACAGCCCACCTGCTGGAGAATGCGAGGCAAAGCATCTCCTTCCCAACACCTTCCTCTGTCGTGTTGGTGCAGCGCCCCTGGGATGGAGCAGGGGAGGGCAAAGGGGGTGGGTGATGACACACAGGCTGCTCCGGAGGCAGCCAGGCCCAGGGTGACCAGCGAGCCGGGCACCTGGGGCTGGTATGCTCACATCTCTCTGTGTGGTGTGGACTGCTTTCGTTCCACCGTGGAAATAAACCTCTAGCCTGGGATCAGGTGTCTCCTGTGGAGGCCCAAGTGCCGAGCGGGTAACAATGGCTTCTTTAGAGTTCATTCGGGGCCCACAGCAGGGCCGGCCTTTGTGAGAGACAGCCACGCTCCGTCCTCACCTGCTCCTTCCTCCCCTTCTGTGATAAACGCGGGAGCATCTATTGCACCTTGAATGAGCCTCTTATCCTGCATATCCATGTCGCTGACATTTGATTCTGCAGACCACTATCTGCAGTAAACAACTGCCCCTTTTGAAGTCGCCCTAAGAAGATGGGGAGGTGGATCAGCAGGCCCATTGTGGGCAGAGGGGACTGTTGAGCAGGACGTGTTTCCCTGCTGGCTACTGTGGCCAGCACGGGGAGAGAGGCGGCGGCAACAGGACAGGCTTTAAGTCAGCGAGTCTGGTGCCCTCAGCTGAAAGGGCTTTGGCCTCACGTCAGAAATGGTAATGGACTTGGTTCCCTGTCTCTGCTTGTCTTCCTTCCCATCATCATTCTATCCTGCTCATTCAGGATTTTATCACCTACGGGTGAGACGCACACCATCCTGTTTTCCGACAGATAATGGAACTGCTTCTCAAGTAATGGATATTTCCAGCTCCAGCTTCCCTCCCCCCATTTTGTGCAAGTCAGTCTAGAACTTCACCCTGGACAGAGAGCTCGACCCCATGAATACAGGCCCTGAGTCTCAGGGGCCTGAGTTCTATCCCCTGAGCCGTATTTTCAATCACACCTGTTCTAAAATTGAAACTCTACACCCATCCCCTGCTTTATTTTTTTCCATAGCCCTCATCACTGGTGAAGAATAATTAATGGGTTTAGCAACCATCCCCTTGCATTAGCATGTTAGCTCCATGAAGGAAAGGTGGTTTTGTTTAATCCTATGTCTCCATCACATAGTAGGAATTCAGTAAAAATCACTTGTTAAAATGAATTGACAAAGAAGAGGCCCAGAAGGTTTTCCTTTTTCACTTCTTACACCTCTTTGTGTCCAGTCTGTAATCCCCCACCAGACTTTTGCTTTTGGCCAAAATGGAACAAGAGGGCCTAATTCATCCTTACCTCTTGTGACCCGCTGAATAATGACCACATTTACCAGTGAGGCTAGTGAATGTTCCCTCCCCTGGGGAAAGCATCTTTGCAGATGTAGCTTAGCATCTATGAGGAGGTGAGCCTAGATTCTGTGGGTAGACCCTGAGGCCATCCAGTGTCCTCATCAGAGAAGGGCCGAGAGGGCCGACAGACCCCCAGGGGAGACTGATGTGGAGACAGAGGCTGAGGCTGACATGGGGGCCCAGGGCAGGTGAGATGGGCCCTCTGCTTACACCTGTATTCCCCACCTAAGCTTCCAGCACCTTCAGGGGTGTGAAGTACTCTTGACACCTGGACTTAGATTTCTGGCCTCCTGAACTGTGAGAGAATCAATTGCTATGGTTTTAAGCCACCAGGTTGTGCTAACTTTACAATAGTCTTAGGAAACTCACACATGCCTTAATTTAAAAAACTAGACAAACCATGTTCAGAGATGGCCCAACATGCAGTGCAGGTGGTTAAGCCCTCAGAGAGGGAAATGGCATCTCTGCTGGTTTCCTGGTGAGGTTTCAGGCTGTGACAGAGGAGGAGAAATAGTCAGTGGCCGCCCCAACTGAGTGGTCACACTGAGGATGTGGGAGCCCCAGGGGCTGGCATCCACAAACAGAACAGGCGAGAGGAGGGAGCCACACAGAGTGCGATGAGGACCTCCCATGGCCACCTCAGACTACTTTTCAGCCAGGGACTGACCAGCACAACCTTGTGAGAAAGCCTCCAGAGGCAGGAGAACACCACGACAGAGAAACAGGTGGGGAAGTTCCTAGAGCTCATTAGGGTGACAGTTTCTCCCTGGCAGAGAAAAAGTCTTAGTTGTGGGCAAACTACTCAGGTTATTAGCTTAGCAGGAGCCATGTCAGCTGCAGAGGAAAGGCTGCCGGGTGCACGTAATGAGCTGAAGAGCAAGCCTGAAAGGAATAGATCTCCCTGAGTGACTGAAGTCCTAGGACAAAACTCAAAACTGTGCAGAAATACAAAATTTCCTAGCACCCATTAAAGAGGCAAAATCTGCAATGTTTGGCACTCTGTCAAAAATGGCCAGCCATGCAAAAAACAGAATTTATGACCCATATGAAGGAGAAATATCAGTGACTTGAAACTGACCCAAAAATGACATGGATGATGGAATTAGTACACAAGGAAATTAAAGTTGTTATTACTGTAGTTCACCTGTTTAGGAAAGCAGGGGAAAGATAAATGCATTTAGGAAAGATATGGAAGAGGTTAAAAAAAAAAAAACAAATTGAGCTTCTAGGGCTGATAAATACAGCATTTAAGATAAAGCATACCATACAAAAGTAGACACTATATAATAAAACATTAATAACTTTGAAGACAGCATTTAAAACTATCTAAAATGAAATCCAATAAGGAAAAAGACCTGATACACATGTAAATGGAGATTCTAGGAAAAGAGGAGAAAAAATATTTGTAGAAATAAATATTTAAAATTTAAATATTAAAATTTTTAAATTTAATAGAAACCATAAACTCACTAATCCCAGACACTCAACAAAACCAAAACACTGGAAATGTGAAGAGAGCTGCACCAAAACGCATCAGAATCAAAGTGTTTCAAAGTAGTCAAAAGAAAAAAGGTATATTACATGCACAGGACCAGTGAGAATGACAACAAACTTCCCTTTGGAAACAGTGCAAGTCAAAGGCAGTGGGACAGGAGAAAAGACCTGTCAGCCTGGAATTCTATAGTCTGGGTATGTCTTAAAACAGAGGCAAAATAAAGACTTTCAATATATATATAGATCCTGAAAGAATTCATCACTGGCCGACCTGCTCTACAAGACATGCTGCAGGTTTTCTTGCAGGGAAAAGGAAAACAAAACCAGGTAGAAATCTGGATGTAAGTGACAGAATAAAAAGCACTGGATGGTAAAGAAATGGTTAAAATATTTTATACCCAAAGTCTCAAAGATGTTTCCATTCATACCCTCTTGAGCCTTCAAACTAAGTACAATTTTTCTTTAAAAAATGAGATTAACCCAGAAAAATAGGATCCAGTACAGCAGAGAACTGAAACACCTTTCCAGTTCAATATTGAAGGAGACAATTAAATTGAGTGAGGCAAAAGTTTAACAATAGAAAAAAAATCTGACATCACTATTTACAATTTTTCACTGAGAGAATGAAAATAAAATAGTGAGAACTGTATGGAAGCAGATTTTAAAACCAAGAAAATTATTAACTCCAGAGAAAACAAAAGGCTACACAGGACAGTAGATGAAATGAAAGAACAATACATGTTTCTGCCATATATATACATTCATAATAATAAAAGCTCTGACAATGTTATTTTAAATAACTTGTAGAAGATGGTAAAAACAAACATTTATTGAATTTTTCCTGTCAGCACTGTTCTAGGCCCTTTACATTCATTCCCCACAATAAAATGTTGAGGTGGGTAGTTTTGATATGCCTGGTGCAAAGAGAGACAGACTATTACATAATCTTCCCAAAATACTCCCCCTTTTGGCTTGGAATGAATTCAACCCATAAAACATGGGTGGGTTTGTGTGTTCTCTTGTTTCTCCTGATGGTGGCTCTGGTCCTCAGCATAGGGGAGCAATCAAAGTCTTTTTATTTAAAATGGCTAATAGTCATTTAATACCATCAGTGCCCAATTTCCCTGGTTGTCTTATTGTTTATTTTAGGGTTGATACATTCAAGTTAAGATCCAAGTAAGGTCCCTAAATTGCTTTGAACAGATGAGTTCTAAAGTCTCACACTTTCTGGGGTCCCTTCCCATTTTTTTTCTTTCTCATTCAATTTATATATTGAATAAACCCAGTGGTTGGGTCTGGCCATCACCGGCTACATAGTGGGAATGTTTAAACAAATTTCTCTGCTTTCTTTTCTCCCTGCAAACTGTTGCTTAGTTCTGGGGACTTGAGAGACATCGAACAGTTAACTCCTGAAATAATGTCCTTCAGTTAGCATTTTCTTTCGTCTGTGTTTATAGAGAGAATGAGGGTCAGATGTTATTCTCCAGGAGCTGCTGTGGCCTCTGGGATGTAGAGGGGTGCCGAGTGCTAGCTCCAGAGGCCACCCAAGTGCAGGTGCCTGCTGTGGAGTAGGGTCCCCCTCTGATCAGGGCCTGTGCACTGAGCAAGTAGCTGGATGGGCTCTGGTGCAGAGCCACCGCCTGCAGGACAACACAGGACACCCAAGCCCAAGGAAAGACCTGAAACTTGGGAGATCCTGCTGTCTCCTCACTGCGGGATGCCCTGGAGCCCACATGTTCTTCTTTTTTTTTTTTTTTTTTTTTTTTTTTTAATAAATTTTATTGTTATATTCCCCATACAATTGCAGCCCCCCCATTCTGACCCCAATCCCTCCCCTCCCACCCCCGCCCCCCTAAAAGTGTCTCTGGTTCATAGTTTTTTGTTGATTTTGATTTTCACTTTCTTATAGTTATTCATTTTCCTGGTCCCTTATTTAAGTTTTCTAGGTTCCTGCTATGAGTGAGACCTACATGTTCTTCTTTCTTTTACAACTGCGCTTTGTGACACTGCATACTGAGAAGAGGCCTTATGGTCATCCATTAGCATTTATGTGACAAGACCTAAGGAAAGTTTGAGGATGTGGCAGGACTGTCCACAGGCTTGGGAGGACTTGAGTTTGAGAAGCCTGAGACCAGATGACATAGTCCAGGTCACATAGACTAGATCACGGCTGTCCTGATGCCAGTTCCACACTCTTCCCTGGCACTCTGGTCCCTCAGGTCACAGGGGCGGCCCAGGAGCAAAGGGAAGTGGACACTCCAGGCAGGGTTGGAAGGTGTCAGGTAAGACACCTTTGGTGTAGCGAGTAGCCAAATGCAGGGAAATCATTATCCGCTCTGATATGACTAATGGACAACTTCCTGACCCATTTTTATATCACACAGTTCTTTTTTGACCTCAAACTAAAGAGTGAACTCTACAACAGGAATATTTTGGAATCACTGCACCTGGGGCCCAAACTGACTTTTTACTTGCAGATGCCTGGACTCAGACCCACAGCTTCAGAGCAAAACCTGCTGCCCAGGCCCGGACACATCTGGATCCGCTGCAGGCTGACCCCAACCTGTTACACTGCAGCCCTTGTCCACATCTGGAAACATGCAGGAGTGCCCCAGCTTTCCGGTATAGATTCATCTGACATAAACACAACAAGGACCACCCCTGGTAAAGACAGAAAGCAGGTATGTTTAGAAATATCTAGAATCTTCTAGAAAATTTGAACAGGAACACAGACAGCAGAGTACTGGTTTTGAAGACTTGGGGAGGTCATTCTTCACCAGCAGTGAATCGCCGGTGATGGGTGACTTTGTTTGGACTGTGTGATCTGGTCTCAGGCTTCTCAAAGTCAAGTCCACCCAAGCCTTGACATTTATAGTTTTCTTCTACAGTTGAAAAGTAGAGAATAGGAGCACCAGTGTTAATCTGAATTGAGTATGCTTGATTACAGTTGCTTTGATTCTGTGTAGGTCTTTGCCTTTGGCTGGTGAACCTGAAATTTGCATACAAGTGTGTGTTATGGTGTCAGGTGATGGCCTTGTTAGACCTTTTAAAAGGTTTTCTAATGGAATAACTCTGGTATCCTGTGCCTGAACATTTCTACCCACTCAGATAGACTAAGGAAGCCATGAGGTCCTTGAAAACAATAAAGGATTCCAAACATGCTGTGGGACCTGCCTCCTTAATGTTCATTTACTTTGGTTTGTTTTGGGTTTTTTTTTTTATTAACTAGAGCTTGGTTCTATTTCCAAGCTACATTTGGTAGCTGTCCCAAGGACCCTGGTTAATGTTCCCCCAAGCTTCTCCAGAAACAGTTAACCTCATTTGAGAAACACCAACTCTCTAGTCTCAGCCAGGCTCTACCAGTTTGTTCACAAGCAACAGGTTATCAGAGAGGAGCAATCTCCCCTCAGGCTCCCGCCTGCTCTTCCAGGCTGCCTTATCTGATGATCTAGAGAGAAGCCTTTCCTAGTTACAGCAAAACCAGTTTTGGCCAAAGGTCTTAGATTTAGAGATAAATTAGACACTTAACAGAGACTCTTTGGGAAATGTTTTCTGCCTGGAAGTCCATTAGAGAATGGTTTTATTAATGATTTGCTCTACAAGCCACTGTTTGTTCTAGAAGGTCATAGATGTCTCTCTTTGACACAGCCCCCCCATTTTTCCTCACAAAAAAGTGGATAAAATGTAACTATATTATTAACAAATAATTATATAGCAAATACCTACATGACTTCTTGCAGGTCAAGTAATAGAATATTCCAGAAGTTCACAGTGGGCCCTTATCAAACACAGTCCCTCCCCCTATTCTGCCTTTTGTTATAATTACCTTCTTGTTTCTCATGACATTTTCACCACCAGTGGTTTTAAGTATCACTTAATTAATAATTTCTTTGACTTAGTTTTGAACTTTATATACAATGGCAGGGCATGCATCATTTTGAGCTACTTCCTTTGTACATTATATTTCAAAAATCCACATTGCTGCCTATAACTACAATGCATGTTTTGTTCTCATTGTATTGTGTCACATTTTATCCTTTCTAGTTTCCGGGGACATTTGAGTGGATTCTGGCATGGAACATCTAAGGAGCTGCTGCTCCTCCCTGACTTTCAGGGGGCCTGGAGTCTGAGATTTCCTGGGCCAGGAGCCTCAGGGAGGAGCTGCCAGGCAGCCCTCACCTCCACACCCATGTTCCAAAGGGATTCTCACACCAGCCAAGGCCAAGAGCGCTGTAGGTATTTTAGAAGACTTTCCAACTTCAATTCGTTTTTTCTAAACGTTTCCACTTTTGAAATGAAGATCCTGAAGCTTAGTATGATCTCGCTGCGTTCCTGGGCCCGGGCCCAGCAGGCAGGCTGTCCACCAGAGTCTGCCATCTCCGCCCTGCAGAGGGAAGAAGTGGCTGTGTACGCAGTGTCACTGAACATGGCGCCAAGGCTTTTTGCTGTCTGGGGCCTTCTGCGTGCACACCCCTCTGCTCATACCGCCCTTCAGAAGTGGAACTGTCTGCCCCTAATGAGCTGCTGGGTGTGGAGAATCAGGTTCAAGGAGCGACGCCGACGCATGGTGCAGACATGTGAAGATGCAGGCTCCTTGCCAAGAGAGCAGGACTTGCCAGCAGCCTGTCTGCAAGGTGAACGTGATCTGGCCACGTAGCTCTTTCGAAATTCCTGGTTTTCCTTTCCTTCCAGATGAACTGAACACCCTGGGGCTGCAGGTGAGGGGAGTGTGAGGGTGTGTCTACAGGCACAGTGAAGCGGCTCAGTTGCCCTCGCTCACTGTGGGCCCTGGAAGCTCACATATAAGCCTGTCGCTGGGCCTCAGAACAGCACCTGGGAGCAAATGGAGTTAATTCCATCCTGAATCTGGAAACAAAAATGGACAAATACGTACATTCCAAGCGTCCTAAAGTAAGGAGGTTATTAACTGATCCCACTCCCTGGGCAGCCCGAGGTCAGTCCTCCTAGACCGTCTCCTGTAGCCTTCCCAGGATGTGAGATGGAATGTCCCTCCCCGCCAGGCTACGCCTGTTCACCATTCAGCGCCCACCTTGAAAGTGTCTTCCTGCAGGGAGCCTCTGACCCCCAGATCCAGGTGTGCCCCCAAGCCCCAGCATTTCCATCTCGCCCTCTACTTCTCTGTCTTAGAGCTTCCTGAGCCTCATCGCCATCTCTGCTTTAGTCTCTGTCTCTACTAGATTGTCGTTTCCAGGATAACGGGAGCTATTGCCTGTGGAGGGGCCTAACTCAGCATTAGCTCAGAGAAAGGTACAGAACAGAATCCAGAAAGTTTTGTCAAACAATGAATAAGGATCCTCATTTTCAGAGAAAGTGGGAAAGGAAAGCCAGGCTGGGGTCCAGTGTCCAGTCAGCCTGGCCCTGACCGCGTAGGCCCCTTCGAGTCCCAGGCCAGGCTCGCGCTCAGCTCCTACACTGATGCTGCGGCCAGGTCTCTCCCAGGACCCTTTTACAGATGCAGGAGCTGAGGCTCACAGAGCTTCGTGCTTTGCCGGGGTCCCAGGAGCCCTGTCCAGAGCCAGGAGCCCTGCTCCTCCGGCTGCCTCCCCTCCTTCCCCCTAATATCCTCCTCTGGACAAAGTAGCTGCAGGGTTTGGCTCCTGCGAAGACTAGAGAGCGCGCAGTAGGGAGAGGGCTCTGGGATCAGCTGGGATCACGGTCAAATGCTTGTTTTTTGTTTCCTAACAGCTGGCTGTCTCTCCCCAGTGCCTGCTGTGGGCCGTCTCGCCGCAAGCAGCGTCTTAGGGAGATGCGTCGTGTGATGAGACACTGCTCTTTCAGCCACGCGGCTTCGGGTGAGGGATGCCTTTGTTTTGCTCATCTTGAAATGGAAGTGCAGCTACCTCTTAGGCACACGGGCTTGATGGCAGCGGAGGAGTATAAACTGGAAATGATATTGGAAGGCTTGTTTTGACGATGACTCCCTGCAGCAGCCTTGCTAGAGCATCCAGCAAGCTGGGGCTCCCAGGGGTCTCAGTGTGCTGCGTCAGCCTAAAAAATAACTCGGGGGTGCGGATCAGATGGCTGGGTCGGCTGGGTTTGGAGGCTGTTTCTCTTCCGATTTCTCCCGGTCGTCCTAGAGCTTCAAGTCCGTGGTGCCTCATTTTAGGGGTCCAGGCTCCTGTCTGGTTCCTTCTCCGGAAATCTCAGTGTGAGCCGGCCTGGGTGCCAGTGACTAATATTTAACCTGGCAGTGCAGCCGTCAGTCACTGTCAGGGGCTGAATGGACTGACCTGGAACATAAAGGTTGTTTATTCACTGGCTCCCGAAGTGCGGGCTGCCTTACGGTGATGCTGTCTTGCATGAGGGAAGCGGCACGCTCTCGGAGAGGGAGGCCAAAGTCTGATCAGAGTATTCAGTCGGTGATTTTCCACAGCAGCAGAGAACTTAAAAAGTCTGGCCCTGGGAGCTCAGAGCCTTGGCATTACATTTGGTCCTCACTCCCTGAGCCTCCTCCCCTACTCCCTACCCAGTGGATTTGCCAGATCCTTCTCTCTCTTTTTCTATTTAGATGTAATTGATGTGTACAATTTTATTGGTTTCAGGGTATAGAATGAAACTGCTGGATATTGTGAAATGACCCCAGATCCCTTTTTTTTTTTTAAAGGACGTCTCAAGCCCTTCATCTTCTGTCGACCTTCCTTGACCTTTCCGCCCCCTCTGGTAGTCTGTGCCAGGCACGTAGGCACTTTAATCGTGAATTCCCGTCTCTATCACTATGTCATGTGCATTAGCTTTGTTTGCACAAAGAGATAAGTTCTCAAAGGTGAGGGCCGGGTAGGCTGCGCCTGCAGCCCTCAGCCAGAGGAAAGCCCTGAGGAGGGCCTCAGACACTGCTGGGGTTGACTGACTGAGACAGGACCGGCCCTTCCCTTCTGGCTGAAACACCACTCCACAGCAGGTAGTAAGGACCCCTGTGTGCCAGGCTCTAGACAAGTCCCTTCATGGATTAGGGGAGCTCACAGTGTGGTTTGACTTGCCTCCCCCCCACACCATGTGATCTCTGACAAGTAATTCAAGCCTCTGAACTGCAGCCAAATTGTTCACCTGCAGGGTGGTGGTGGGGTCCCTGGATCCCCAAGAAATGAGCTGTTCTCGCAGGGACAGACATAGAAAATCCTGGCTGAATTTTGGAACTGGGGTCTGGAAAAGTGACTGTTTTTTACATATTGAAACTGAAGTAACATATTGAAACTGAAGCAGTCATTGGTGTGATGTGGCTCTGTGAGTGTCAGCTTGTCAAAGTGTGCAGGGATTTTTCTAAAATCAGCAGTCAACAGGGCACAACTGCTTATGAGGACATGAACCCAGGGACCCATCCCAGGAATCCCAAGAGGAGCGAACCCCAAGGTGTCACCCGAATGCCCTGTGCATATAACCCGCCTCCATCATTGTGCTTTTGATTGTCTTGTGTGCACAGGACAGCCCTCCAGACCTGATGGTGCTGGGCCATGTGCCTTAAATGGGTTTCAGAGCCCCGCTGCCGCACCTTCACCCACTCGCTTGCTGTGGGACACTAGTCCTCAGCGCCCATGCTCAGGATGCAGACAAGAGTATTTCTTTAACGGTCACTGACTGGACTGCATGTTGGTCCTTGCGAGCCTCAGGAACAGCATTCTCTGTTGTATTTTAGGGTCTTTCATTTTTCTGTCTTAGCAAGCGTTGGGTGCATTTGCTTCGCCCCTAGATTACCTGAGCTGGGTTCAGACGACATGGAAAGTAGGACTCCTGTCCAACTCCGTGCCTCATCCTGCTGGTTAATTAATGACGTTAGTTTAGAAGCCAGAGGCTTCTGCTCTTCAGGAATCTGGGCCCTGTCAGCCTGGAGGGATTGAACTCCCTGTGCCTTTTGATTCACAGGTGATCTGAGATGCCCAAGAATTCAAAGGTAAACAGGCCCGGGCCAGGTGCACTGGCCTGTGAGTTCTGTGCCCTGGATCTGTTTCCTGAAGAGCATGCTTTGCCTCAGAACAGGTCGCACGGTGCTGTTCCCTCTGACGTGGCTTCCTGCATCTAGAAGACTCCCCAAGGCCTTTGCTGGACTGACCGACGTGGAGGGTAGAGACGGCCGGCCCTGCATGCTAGGACTAGATGACGTCCCCCTAGAAGCCATATGTTGACTCCCATAATGACAATATTGGGGGTAACCAGGTGTAGGAGGTCCTAAGGGTGGGTCCTCACAATGGGCTTAGTGTCCTTGTAAGAAGGGGCGCTCATCCATGGCTGTGGAGGACACAGAAGGTGGCCGTTCTCGGGGGAGGAAGTGGCCCTTTCCAGGGCACCATGGTCTTGGGCTTCCAGCCTCCACTGCTGTGAGACTGAGTTTTGTGGTTGAGACACCTGGACTGTAGCATGTGGCTCCAGCAGCCTAAGCAGAGGAACACAATGGCCCCCACGTGGCTCCCAAGAGGAAGGCACTATGAGAATGGGGATTAAAACCCAAATGCTGCTCTTTCATCCCCCGACTAGTTAGAGGAACAAACGCTCATTGTATGTTGATCCTGTGGCCTTGACCATAGCAGGTATGTTCCAAACAGGAAAGGTGCGTCCTCTGCCCCTAAAAGAACTGCTAGTTTTCCACAGCCCTGCATGTTTGGTGTTGAAAACTGGCGTGTCCATGCACGAACAGGACCTGCAGGCGTAGATGGCAAGCGCCTTACTCCTTGGTGCGCAAAAGCCTGAGTAACGGCAGCGACGACCGTGCGACAGTGATACTGGTTTCTTGCCTCGTGATCGTCTCTGCGGCCACGTGCTAAGTGGAGTAAAATATCATGCTACTCAGATTCACCTGCATGTCAACCCTGAAAGAAGCATTGTATGTCAGATTTTGAGAGGAGGCAGCTGAGGCTCAGAGAGGCTGCCTTGGCCTGCCGCGGACACACAGCCTCGGCGGGCAGGATGGCATCACTGGCTGTGAGGAAGAGGCTGTGACAGTGACAAGGAGGAGCCACTCAGCCCTGCAGCAGGTAGAGGGGAACCCGCCTGTGGTCAGCCCCGGGGCGCGAGCTCCCCTAACACACACAGGCCCGGCACAGGCCCAGACCCGCAGGGGAGGAGCAGCCTGAGACCCAATGCCCAGATGTGGGTCCTGTGCGGGGTCACCAGGACACGGGACAGGGCCTGGCGATGCCACCAGGCTGTGGGCACAGTGGCTGCCCCTCAAAGTCCTCAGGACACACCCTATTTCATTTGAACTTGAGATGTCATCCAGGCAGCACCACCCTTCCCACAGAGAGCCCTATGAAGACTCACTTGTCCCTTCTCGCCTTCCCGGGAAGCGTGGCCAGTGCCCACCACATGAGCCAGAGGGGCTCTTGCTAATGCCAATCCCCTGGGAGCAGAGCAGAGCCCTAGACTGCGTGGGCGCCGGGGCTATCCCGAGTGGGGGGCTGGGCCACCTTCCTAGTCCCTGGGGGCTCCCCCAGCTCTTTTTATTGGAAACTTTGAGTCCCATTGAGAAATATGATCAACTCACTGCATGCATAGGCCAACATGATGTTCATAATTTGAAGAACAGCAATTTGGAGCACATTGTACCTGCTTCAGGGACTCTGGGGACCAGTGGCCACAGCTGCGAGTCACCCCACTCCCCTGAGGCCCGGTGGCCTTCCCTTTCTGTCCGTGTGACTCATGCAGGATGTCCCCTTTGGGCCCTCAGCTGTGCCCAGGGCACTGGCCAGCATGTTCTTGGCAGGTCGCTCAGGCCCGGTTTCCTGCCCATTCTGCGCTAAAGCTCTGACTTCCCTCCCATGATGTGCCCGGGCGCAGGAAGAGCTAATCCTGGCCGGGCGGCCCCCGTGCCAAGTGCCCTCATGTCACAGGACATCCGGCCCTTTGTCTGCTTCCTGCTCAAGCCCTGTGAAGCCGCACACAGCTCGCCGCCCTCAAACCCTTTGTGCCCAGTCTGGAGGAGGCAGGGAGAACAGAGCTGGGTCGACAGCCTCTCTGAGTATTGGGGATCCAGATCCAGAGCACCCCACTCCTCAAGATGTGTGAAAACCACATGGTGGTCAGGTGGAGACCAAACGCCATTTTTCTCTTTCTCGCTGGCAACGCAAGATTTGCAGTGGCAGCTGGGACCTGCAGCCAAGCGGCTCCCGCCATTGAAACTGTGCTTGGCCAGAGCAGCAGTCGGACCATCACCAGCCCTGACTGCCTTCCCCTTCCAGGGACCAGGGCTTTCTGGGCCTTACAAGATGGAGAGGGTCAAGGGTGACTGCAGGGAGGCAGAGCGAGAGGAGGAAGTGGCCCAGCAGCAGGGGCTCCAGGACGGACCCCTCTTACCCCTCTCGCTGCCCTGGGGCACTGGGACTGGGAGAGGAAAAGAGAGAATGCAGCCTCCTGCATGTCCCCTTCAGAGAGGGTGGGACTGTGGCTCTGCGTATGGCTGGTGAGGACCCCATAACCGGCAGCCACCCCACCCCACCCATGGTGAGCCCCACCCCCACAGGGGTCCATGTTGCCATGAAACACAGAGTGAGACTGGGGCAAAGGAGAATGACAAGGATTGAGCAAGTTGCAAAAAAAAAAAGTGCAAGGAATTATGAGAAACTTGAATGATACTGAAGACGAGGTTGAGGGCGCAGGCGCCTGCTGCCCTGTAGACAGCGTTGAAGAGCTGGGGCACTGACCAGCACGCAGGAGAGCTCCAGAGAAAGGAGGAACGGGAAGAACCAACTGCAGACGCAAAAACAGACCTGTCCTGAGTGTTGCCCAGAGTGGAATCTTTCATTAAAACGTGTGTGGAATCACTTCAGTTTATAACATGTCAGAGGTTTCAGGTTTTATTAAGGCAGTAAAGCGTCTCATGGAATAGAAACTACATCATCCCTTCATCATTCAACTATTTCAGGGTTTGAAATGACTAAAATAAGCAGAGGAAGCCATTTTGCACTTTTCCTCTTCCTTCATGCAGGGCGTTCAGAGGTGGCACTGGCAGGTCAAAGGGGCGGCTTGGGCCTTGGACTGAAACACCAGTGATCTCATCTCAGGAGCTGCCGGCCACTCCCACCTATGAGAGAATTTCCTTCATGCCCGAGGAAATCACAGGTTTGTATGTAGGGGAGCAGCAGGGAGGGCACTCGCCTGGCTGGCCTCCCCAGGGATGTTCTAATAGGGCCACAACAACTCTGCAGAAAAAAAAAAAAAAAAGATCTTGTGGAGGACAGCTGGCTAATCCTTTTTGTCTGAATCAAGTTGCACCAACTTAAAAAGATACAGACTTGGTAACAACAGTGGTGCACACGACACAGAATCCCTCATTAATACTATTTTTAAGAATACCTAGAGACTTAACATTTTTACAAAAATAACTCAGTGCTCTTTGCATACAAAGGCAAAATTTATGACAGCTCCGTTCCTCAGCGAGCTCATAAAAATGTGAAGAGAGGCATTTGCTTTGGAGTGCAGGGTAAAAGTCGCACATCAAAGGGAAAACAATTTTGCTAAGTTTTCCTCCCAGGATTAGCACAGCCCTTTGAAAATCTGTCCTGTGCAGAGGGACTTTTTGTGATCTTGGAGGAGAGAGAAGAACGGAAGGGTTGGAGTCCTGGCAGGATGCACAGACACACAGTGTTTGTGGTTTGCACATCAGGCCTGTTCAAATGACCGCTGGATAGCTGCCTGGACGTGACGACCCCGCATAGTGTCAGCCCCCAGCTTGCTGGGTGAGAAGCAAGCAGTCCTCCTGGGCTGCCACGTGACAAGGCCTTGGGAGAAGCCGCCAGGGTTGAGGGCAGCCTCCAGCCGCCATCCAGCAGGAAAAGGAGGCAGACGCACAGGACTGCTCTCTGCCAACAACTACGTGAAGCTGGAAGTGGCCCCTTGTGCAGGCAGGTCTTGGATGAGACCTAGGGGCAGTCTGGTCAGGCACTGAGGCACAGGGTTGGGCCCCCACACCTTGACTCCTAACACCAGAACTGTAAGATCCTACAAGGGTGTGCTTTAAGCAGCTGAGTGTGCAGAATGTTGTTCGACAACAACAGGGAAGGAATACAATCTACGGCCTCCAAGCCAATGACTGGGCGCACTGCTGTCTGAGGACATTTCCGAAGACGTCCAGAAAGAGAAGCGGATGGCAGCGTCAGCCCCTCAGCGCAGTCACTGCAGTGCAAGCGTCCGGCTCAGGCAGGGCCCCTAACCGCTCAGAGCAGGGGACGGCAGGCGCTGGGGAGGCCGCTGCACTGTGCAGCACGGCGGCACTTAGAGACCCAGGAGTCGCTGCCCTAGAGGCCACAGTGGCCGCCTCAGCAGTGCGTGCTCACCAAGATTCGGAATGACATTAGATGTCATCCCCATAAGTATCCCACCACCACGTCTCCATGAACCATCCCCATACTCCCTTGTTTTATTCCCGCCCCTGTTTTGACCCCCCTCCCAACTATGGGGACCACAATGATATAAGAACATAAAGATTTTAAAAATCACGCCCATAAAAACTAGTTATCGCCTGGAGTAACTTCCATAGCAAAATAAAATAAAACGAAATTGGAAAAAGTCCATTTCCCACATAGTTCTTATTAGACCAAAAAGATACCTTTAAATATTAACCATAATGCAGATGCAGAATCAGGGGGTACATCTTCCTCATTCCTTAAAACAAAGAACCGACTTGTTAAAAGAGAGCTCCAAAGGTCACTCTTTTTTCCACTCTGTTAGCAACATAAGGTGATAGGAGGTGATGAGACTAAGTAGAGAAACAGCTTAATGTTTCTCTTTGTCCCTGGCTCTCCAGCAAGACTTCACGGTAACTGCTGCCGCAGTGAGAGGCCCTTGGAGCAGCGCCCTGTGGCTGCAGACAGTTCTGAACAGCGCTGCCCATGGCGAGAGAGACACAGGGACAGAGACAGAGAGAGAGTCTCCTGTGGGAGCACAGATAACCCTGCGGCCTTCCTGGCCTGGGGAGATACGGTACAAAGACTGAGTGCACTCAGTTGCCAGCTGGGAGCCAGGGCCTCTGATGTGCAGAGGCGTGACCTCTTGGAGAAAGCCAGACTGTCATAAGTAACACCGGGGCGGGGGCGGGGTGGGGGGGGCACTTGAGCACGATGGCCTGGGCTGAAGCCTCACAGAGCTTGCAGTGGGCCCCCAGCTCCTGGGGAGCACGTGTAACCGTCTGAGCTGGTTTGGAAACCAAAGGATAAGCTTCCCCACGCCAGGCTCTAGGTCTTGGGTCTGTTCCTGGCCCTGCCGACTGGCAGGACTGCCTAGGGCACAGTGGGGAGGCTGCCGGAAGGAGTGTTGCTCAGGAACACCCTCTGGCACAGACCTAGTGACTCGACTGCGAGCTGGGAGCCCAGGGGCAGTGTGCAGGGGGGTGGGACCACCTCAAAGGAGCCCCTCAGGAGGGTGAAAACACCTTCGTTGTCCAGTGAGCACTTTCGAAGGTAGAAAAGCAGCACTGTAAAGGCCGGACTGGGCACAGTGCAGGTTTTCTGATCCCATGCAGACCGGGTAAAGGAGGAGCCAGAGTCCTCAGTAGTTTTGCAGGTTTTTTATTTGGGGTTCACCAGGCATATGGCAGGCAGGGGTGCTGGCTGGGGGGCTGGGAGGCTGGCAGGCCTCCCAGCCCCCAGCAAGTCTTCACTCTATCTGGGCTCTCTAGCGTTCGTTCTGCTGCTTCTCGGCTTCTCTTTCGGCTTCTGCTTCGGCTTCTGCTGCTGCTACTGGTGCTGCTCCTGCTGCTGCTGCTGGCGTCCCTGTGAAGCCGCCCTTAGAAGCACAGTCTTAACTCAGCTGAATCCCATCTACCTATGCCCACACCCTATTCCAGGTGCCCGCCATCAGGCCTGCATTCAGGACAAGGATCCATCATCTATCCTGATGGCGGGAGGGCAGAAAAGCCTGATATTTTCTTTACCCTACAAGCACCTTTCCCGGTAGAATGAGGCTTGTCTTCACATTTTACCCAGAAGCCTCCAGGCTTGATAAGTTTTCATGAAAACTCTTCCCTGCTTTGAATCCTAAGGGACACAATTCTCAGTACCATTCGGCAGTTTCATTTGCTGCTGGGATGGAAGGTGGATCCACTGAAATACACTGCTGAGGGGAGCAGCGGGGAGACAGGAGAGGTCTGCTATGTGGGTCTGCTCCCCGGCCTGGATCAAGCTCATGCTGCAGTGGCTGCCGATAGCTTGACAGCGCTGCGACTTTAACCCCTTGCACCACCAGGGAGGCCTGTGGAGTTTACTTTTAAAGAAAAGTTGCGGAAAGGATGCAATGAAAATGCAGAGCATCCAGCCATGTTCAGCAAATGTTAAAAGTTTTACCTCGTGCTTTCCTTACTCTAAGAATCCACGTTTTTGTGAATCTTGGGAGAGGACGTGGTGAATTTCATTTTTGACGGGCTGGTCTTTATTAATCTCGATGTCTGACATTTGCTTCCCAAAGCTTAAAAGACACATTTGGCGTGCTCAGCTGCACTGGAAACCCTGCATTCACTTTGCAAACAGCCGGCAGGGGTCTGCCCTGGGGCTCGTGGACTCCAGGACTGGCTGGTCCCATCATGTGAACATTTCTTTAAAGGTCCCTAGAGGCAGGAAGGACACGATGCAGGTTTTCTGATCTCATGCAGACCGGGTAAAGAAGGAGTCGGAATCCTCAATGGTTTTGCAGGTTTTTTATTGGGTTACCAGGTACACGGCAGGCAGGGGTGCTGGGGGGCCGGGAGGCTGGCAGGCCTCCCAGCCCCCAGCAAGTCTTCACTCTATCTGGGCTCTCCGGCCTTCTCTGCTTCTCTCTCGGCTTCTGTTCGTTCTCGGCTTATTGGTTTCTGCTGGCGTCCCCGTGACGCCGTCCTTAGAAGCCCAGTCTCAGCCCAGGTGAATCCCATCTACCTATGCCCACACCCTACTCCAGGGGCCGCCATCAGGCCTGCATTCAGGACCGCAAGGATCCGTCATCTATCCTGATGGTGGGAGGGCAGAAAAGCCTGACATTTTTTCCTTACCCTACACCATATTTTTTTAAAAAAATATTTTATTTTATATAATTCTTACATCATTTTTCATTTTTGCACAATGTATGCATCTTCATTTTGGTTATATTCCCCATACAATTGCACCCCCCTTATTTTGACCCTAATCCTTCCTCTCCCCACCTACCTGCAGCCCCCAAGCCCCCCTACCCCCTACCCCCCCAGTGTGTCTCTGGTTTATAGTTGCTTGTTGATTTTGATTTTAATTTGTATTAATTAGCCTTTTTCCTGGTCCCTTATTTAGGTTCCCTTCATCTTGCTCAAAACCCCGCCAAGCCCGCGGGAGCCGGGGGAGCCTGCTGCCCTGGGTGGGTGCCAGGGTGCCCAGGATCCCCCACTTCTCCACAGCTCTGCGCATCAGAACCACCGCGGGCTGTTCACCAGACTTGAGGGCCCATTCTGGACTCAGCTGGCCCCGATGGCCCGAGAATCTGGTTTCTAGCAGGCTCCGGGTGCTGCTGCTGCAGCTGGTCCAGGCCCACCCTGGAGAAGCGGCCTGGGAGCCGGCAGGGCGCAGATCAGGAGAAAGCCCGCGCTCTGAGGGGCCCCTCCGGGCCCCAGCGCCACCTAACACCGTGGGTGGCTTTCCCGGGCTGCAGGATGTCGCGGCGGGTGGGATGACGGCGTGGGCCTGTTCGCAGGGAGGTAGCCTCGTCCACGGCCTCACGCGCGTCAGGTGTGCGCGCCTCACCTGCGGCCCCGCGGCCACGCCCACCGCCGCGCGCCCGACTCGCCCAGGGATTCGCTTCACTGGCGCGAGCTGGCCCGGGCCCGAGGCCCGAACCCCGCACCCCGCGCTCGACCGGGCTCGAGGCTCGGCTCACCAGGCCCAGCTGCGGCCCCTCGTGCCGCCCCGTGCGCCCGCCGCGCGCCTGGCCCCTTTTTAATCCGCGGCAGCCCAGCCTCCCGCCCTCCGTGCTGCTCTTCGGGACGTCGGGCCCAGCGCAACCCTGCGGGAGCCAGGTTAGCTTTGTTTTATTTTAATTGCCTTGTTTAATAGCGGTATCAAGCCGCTCCCCAAAGCGCATCCTGCGCAAGGGGAGCTGGGGGGACGCCAGGCGGTGCGCAGAGCCCCGCAGGCTGCTGCGCTGCTTCCCGGCGCCCGGGAAGGCAACCCCCGCTCCCGCCTCCAGATTTTTAAAATTTCATGAATTATTTGCCTCTTTGGTGGGTGTGGGCCGAGGTGGAAGTCTGGCATACTGTCACAGTCTGTCAGTCACTTGAATAAATGAAATTTTGAAAGCGGTGGCAGGTGTGGGTTGCCTTCAGAGAAGGGGGGCTGGCAACGGGGAGCTGCCAGTTTGGGGGAGAGGGAGGATTACTAAAAAACTGGGATAAAGACGGTTTGGACTTGGTATGTTTGGGGCACCTTGGTTTTTCGGGGTTTTTTTTTGGTAATTGGCTGGAAATGTGGAAGGGTGGTTTGGGGGAGCCAAGG
Source organism: Talpa occidentalis (assembly GCF_014898055.3). Taxonomy (NCBI): domain Eukaryota; kingdom Metazoa; phylum Chordata; class Mammalia; order Eulipotyphla; family Talpidae; genus Talpa; species Talpa occidentalis. The sequence goes on from NW_023601322.1 coordinate 98,595,478, forward strand.
GTGAAGAGGGTGAGGGTGTGTGTGGCTGTCGGGTGGCCTGTCCGCTGGTGTGGTCACGGGGTGACCTTGAAGCTGTGTCCGCACGCCGTTGGGGCAGAAGTGGGGTGACAGAGTTCAGCGCCGAGGCCTGAGATGGTGGGAGCCAGGGCGGGCTCTGCGGGAACAGGCCTGGCGTACCGCCATGGTGGGGCGGCCCCAGAGCCTGAGAACGGGCAGCCTCACAGGTGGGACTGCTGCTGCCGCTGATGGCGGCCTGGGTGCCACGGTTGTCCGGCAGACCTGGGCAACCTCGGTGCAACCTCAGTGCTGCTGGCGGTGGAGACCGGATACCCGGCGCAAGCTGGCTGGTGCTTCCAGAGGGAGGCCCGAGCGGGTACTGGCTCTGCCCACAGGTGCCAAGAGCACCCCATGCTGTGACAGCCAGATGGAGCCAGGGGTGTGCTCTTCCCGTTAGCAGTTACTCCCCCTGCGCGGCTCCTTAGCCCGCCATGCTGGTGCTGAGTTGCCAAGGACCGTGGCTGCGTGACCGCGCTCTTGGTGACAATGTTTCTGAGGCTTGTCCACAGGGCAGCAGCCTCAGCTGCTTCACCCACGGCTGACAGCCCAGCCTCGGCGTGCAGTGACTGCCTTGCCCTGCCCGTCGCGGGGCGCATGGTGCCGCCCTCTCCTGCGGGACATGTGTGCAGATTCACTGCGGAATGTGCGTCCCAGTGGAATGTCTGGATTACAGGAAACTCTGACGCTTAACTTTTGTTTTTAACCTCGGTAAACATGATTTGGGTGGTCGGTTTATTTTACTGTTACTGAAGTACCGTGATTTCACGTCCGTGCTCGTGTGGTGACGGTGCAGGATCGGCCCCTCCCTGTGTCCTTCCCAGACCCCTCCGGATGCTGAGATCTATGGTCAGTTTTCAAGAGCTGGTTTTAAAGTTTGACTGCTCGTTTGGTGTCTGTATGTCCCACACCTAAGTGACAGCTCCGGTATTTCTGCCTCCTTCTGCTTGTTTTGCTGAGCAGTCACCCCATGGCGGCATTGTTTCCCTTGGTGATGGCCATTTTATGTGGACACCACATCACACCTGTGACTTGATCGTGCCGGTGACCTCCATCTTGGTGCTTTCTGAGTGGGACAACATTGTGGTTTCAATTTGCAGTTTCCTAATAACTAATTATGCTGAACTTTTTAAAAAATGTGTCGATCTTTTATATATATATATGTATATTCTTTGAACTATCCATATTTTGTAGCCACTTTTGTTGGGTGGATTCTCTTGTTGGGGTATAATGTTCTCTACATAGTCTACATGCTGGACTGTCATGAGCTCATCATACATTTTTGCAAACATCTCCCATTCTGGCCTTTTCATTCCACATTGTATCCTTTGCACAAAATGTTTGATTTTTCATTAAATCGTGTGGTTTGTTTTGTTAATTGCGCTGTTGACATCATGTAAGAATTTACTGCCAAATCTGAACATCATGAAAGTTTACCTGGATGTTCTCTTCTCTGAGTATTACAGTTTTAGCTGTCACATGAGATCGCAGATCGGTTCTGAATTCACCTGTGTGGTGTGGGGAGGGTCCTGGGCCCGTGTGTGGTGTGGGGAGGGTCCTGGGCCCGTGTGTGGTGTGGGGAGGGTCCTGGGCCCGTGTGTGGTGTGGGGAGGGTCCTGTGGCACGTGGCTTCCTACAGTTCCCTCCATCTGGTGCAGAGGGTGTCCTCTCCACATTGCAAGGTCTTGGAACCCTGGTCAGAAAGGACTGATCTCACGTACGGGTTTATTTCTGGGCTCTCAATTTTATTTCATAGGTCCATATCTTGTCCTTACATCAGAGCCCCAGTTTTGATTACTGCAGTTTTGAGGGAGGTTTTGTAAATGGGAAATAGAAATCCTCCACCTTTTGCCTCTTGTTCGGGCTTTTCTGTCTGCTCAGGGATCCTTGAGATTGCGTATCAGTTTGAACATTGGTATTTCAATTTCTTTTTTAAAAAGGTCATTGGAATTTTGATAGGGATCGCACTGAGCGTGCAGACCACTGGCCGCAGGATGGCCCGATTACCACTGTCCGCCAGCAAAGACGCCTGACCACTTCCTTAGGTCGTTTTACATTTATTAACAATTTTTTTGATATATATTTTACATCGTTGTTGTACAATGTATACCTTCTCTCATGTGTAGTCCCTGTTGTCATTTTTGGAGTCTGCGGGTTTGGAGTGCGGGGTCCTGGGGTCCGCCCTGAGAAGGGGGTCACCCGACTCCCCTTGCAGCGGCACGCGGCGAGTTCCCCAGGCCAGTTTCTCCGCCGACAGAGACGGTAGTTGCAGCTAAAGAGCAGGTGTGTGAGGGAAAGGGACGGGAGAGTCAGGGACACTCGCGCAGACACCGGCGGGCAGGAGGGGCTGCCCCAGAGGCGCAGGTTTGCGGAGAGAGGCCCGCGGGGCTGCAGGCGGCGGCCTTGAGGAGCGCGGCCTCCGCGGAGGGAGGCCAGTGAGGAGAAGCCCGGGCGGGTCGCGGGCGGGCAGGGGGCTGCTGCCCTGCGGAGGAGAGGGCTGTGAGCAGGGGCACCTGCATGGGCCCGGGCGGGCAGGGGGAGTGCGCCCCGGCCTGTGCGGACCTGCGCCTGTCCGGTCTTCTGGGTGGGAGGGGTCACTGCCCGTGCGCCTCCCCGCGACCTGCTGACTTGGGGTAACTGGAGACTCTGAAAGGGACGGGAGGTTCCACAGTGGGCTCCATCCATCCCGTTACCTTTGGATGCGCCCTCGGATACCTGCTTGGATGTTAGGCTTTGTCATCCAGGCGTCTGGGCCTCAGGATCTTGGTTTCCATAGCTGTGTCAGTGGCTGTTAACCTCTTCTTCCCCCACCTCCTCGAGAGCCAGGTTTCTGGTCTTGTGGCGCACCTCCTTTTCAGTTTTTTTCTATTCTTGTGCTCCATCAGTCCCGTGGAATTCCCGTCACCTAGTCACCATAGTCACTGTGCTCTTCCTGCCCGTTTTGATCCTTCACCTCCTCCTCCCCTACAGAGTATCTGTTGATTTTTGATTTTCACTTTATTATGACTTTTTTTAAAGATTTATTTCCTTATGCATACAAGAGCTGGGGTACAGGCCAGAGGTGTGTGTGGGGGGTGTGTGTGTGTGTGAGAGGATTCACCAGAGACAGAGCAGGGAGCAGAACAGGTAGACTAACTGAAATACACTGCTGAGGGGAGCAGCGGGCGAGACAGGAGAGGTCTGCTGTGCTATGTGAATCAGTTCCCTGGCAAGGGATTGAACTCATGCCACAGTGGCAGGCAATAGCTTGATAGCGGTGAGACTGAACCCCCGTGCCACCAGGGAGACCCTATTGTGATTATTTTTTCCCTGATCCCTTATTTGTTTCCTCCACATTCCTATAAATGAAACCATCTATATTTTTCTTTTTCTTTCTGGCTTATTTCACTGACCATAATCCCTTCCAGCTCCATCCATGTTGCTGCAAATGGCATGAGTTTATCCGTTTTGATGGCTGAATAGTATTCCATTGTGTATAGAGTCCACATCTTCTTGATCCAGTCATCTATTTTGAGCCTTTTGGTTGATCCCATAGCTTACCTGTTGCAAAAAGTGCTGCATTAAACATAGGGGTGCAGGTGTCCTTTTGAATTAATGTTTTTCTGTCCTTTGGGTAGATTCCTAGGAATGGAATTGCTGGGTTGTATGGAAGCTCTATTTTTAATAGTTTGAGGAACCTCCACACAGCTTTCCATAGTGGTTGGACCAGTCTGCACTCCCACCAGCAGTGCAGGAGAGTTCCTTCCCCACAAACTTGCCAACATTTGCTGTTGCCTGTTTTTTTTTTTTTTTTTTTTTGATCGGGACCATTCTTACTGGTATAAGGTGGTGTGTCATTGTGGTTTTGATTTGCATTTCCCTGATTACAAGAGATGTTGAACATTTTTTCATAGGCTTCTTGGCCATTTGCATTTCCTCTTTGGAGTAGTATCTTTTTTACCTCTTCTACCCATTTTTTACTGGATTGTTTGTTTTTGTTGCGTCTCTTCAGCTCTTTGTAGATCTTTGTGATCAGTCCCTTATCAGTAGTATTGTCGGCAAAAATTGTCTCCCAACGAGTGGGGTGTCTCTGTTTTGGTTAATGTCTCTTTGCTGTACAGAAAGCTCTTAAATTTGATGTAGTCCCAGCTGTTCATCTTTTGCTTCACTACCTTTGCTTTGGGTGATGTGTCTTTAAAGGTGTTCCTAGGTGCATGTCATATAGTGTGTTGCCTATATTTTCCTCTATATATTTTATGGTTTCATGTCTTATGTCTAATTCTTTAATCCATTTGTGCATGGTGTGAGGTAGTGATCTAGCTTCATTTTTTTGCATGTAGCTGTCCAGTTTTCCCAAAACCATTTATTGAACAAACTGTCCTTGTCCCCATGTATATTCTTTGCTCCTTTGTCGTCATCTTACATTTTTTCCAATGACGTTTTATAGTTTCTAGTATGACTTTTACCACTGTGCTTAAATTTATTCTTAGTCATTTTGTGCTTTTCAGTGAAATTTTATTTATTTACCTTGCTCATTGCCAGTGCATAGAAACACAATTGAGTTTTAGTGTTATCCTTGCAGCCTACAGCTCTGCTGAATTGGTTCACTCTTTTCTGTTGATTTGCTGGGATTGTCTTTGTGTGGGAGCACGTCACTGCAAATCTGGATACTTGTTTCTTATTCTCCACTGCATTAGCTCAACACTAAGTAAAATGTTGAATGATAGATTTTCTTACCTTGAACCTTATTTTGAACTAACTTATGCCAGTTATTTTGAACTGGCATAAATCCCAGTTAATCATGATGTACAGTCCTTTCGTTTATGCTAGTAGTAGTATTTTGTTGAGAATTTTTGCACTTAGATTTATGAGGGGTGTTGGTGTGTGTTTCCCTTTGACATCTTTATCTCGCTGTGTTATCACTAATACTGGCCTCTTGGAATGAGTTACAAAGTGTTCATCTTCTGTTTCTTGGAAAAGTATGAAAGGATTGATGGAAATTCTTTAAATGTTGGTGATTCACCAGTCTAACACTGGGCTTTGCTTTGCTGGGAGTTTTCATTTACTGCTTCATTCCTTTTCCTTGTCATAGGTTTGCTGAGATTTGTATTTCTTCAAGAATTATTTTTGGTAGGAATTTGTCCATCTCATCTGAGTGTTTTAGCTTCTGGGCTGTAGCTGTTCATATTATTTTCCTATAATCCTCTTTATTTCCTTAAAATTAGTAGTAACCGCCCCAATTTCATTTTAGATTTTCGCTGTTTGAGCTAGCTCCTTATTTGTAGTCTAAAGGTTTTTAATTTCATTGATACTTTCAAAAAAACAGCTTTGTTTTCACCTGTTTTCTCTATTTCATGTCTTCACCACATGCATCTTTATTCTAGTCTCGCTAGCTCTAGGTTTAGCCAGTGGTTGTTTTCCCCATCCCTCGGTGTAAAAGCAGGACACTGACGGGAGATCAGAGTCTCTAATGTTTACTGGTATCTGCTGCTCTAAGTCCCCCGAGCCCTGCCTTTGCCGCATCCTATGTGTTCCTGAAAAGGCAGACCCAGTAAGATGGCAGCAATCTGTCTCCTGGCCTCACAGGGTGAGTTTGGATGGTTTCCTTCCTCCGTATTGTTGAAGAGCTTATGAAAACTCAGTGTTAATTCCTCTCAAGCATTAAGCAGACTTCACGGTTGGAGCTGTCGGGGCACTGGCTTCTGGCTGGAGATTTCCTCTTGCTGACTCAATCTATTGACCTGCTATTGATGTCTTCAGGTTTTGTTTCTTCTTGATTCAGCTTCAGAAGTTTGAGTCTTTCCTAGGACTCTGTCCATGTCATCTAAGTCATCTTATTGGTGTACAGTTGTCCTCAGTATTCCCTTATAATCCTTTATATTTTTAGAATGTCATGGAGATCTCCCCCTTTCATTCTTGATTTGATGAAATCTTTTTTGTTGAGTCTAGTGAGATATTCATAAATATCCAATTTTTCAAAAAGCCAAATGTAATTTTTTTTTAATTTTTCACATCATTGTTCATTTTTTAAAAAGATTTATTTATGCATACAAGAGCCAGGGTACAGGCCAGAGGTGTGGGGGGTGAGAGGATTCACCAGAGACAGAGTGGGGAACAGAACAGGCAGACTGACTGAAATACACTGCTGAGGGGAGCAGCGGGCGAGTCAGGAGAGGTCTGCTGTGTCATGTGGGTAGCTCCCTGGCTGGCCGGGGATCAAACTCATGCTGTAGTGGTTGTGGATTGCTTCATAGGTTGCGTCTTAACCCTTGCACCACCGGGGGGCCCTGATTGTTCATTTTTAAACTATATTTGCTCCCCCTCTCCCCCTCAGGTGTGGTCCCCACAGTTTCCTTCCCCAAGGCACCCGTGTACCATCACCTCAGTCCCTGTGCTCCTCCCTCCCTCCCTCTGGTCCTTCTCCCGCCTCCTCCCCCGCAGTATGTCTCTGATTTATAATTGTCTTTTTCTTTGTACTGTTATTATTTTTTTACACTGATGTCTTATTTGGCTCCTCTATATTCCTGCTTTAAGTGAAACCATCCAATATTTTTCTTTTTCCTTCTGGCTTATTTCACTGAGCATCATTCCTTCTAGCTCCATCCATGTTGCTGCGAATGGCATGAGTTTATCTTTTTTGATTGCTGAATAATATTCCATTGTGTATCTATGCCACATCTTCTTGATCCAGTCATCTATTTTTGGGCATTTGGGTTGTTTCCAGGTTTTACCTATTGTAAATAGTGCTGCAATAAACACAGGTGTACAGGTGTTCTTTTGACTCAATGGTTCTGTCCTTTGGGTAGATCCCTAGGAGTGGAATTGCCAGGTCGTATGGTAGCTCCATTTTTAGTAGACTGAGGAACATCCACACAGCTCTCCACAGTGGTTGGGCCAGTTTGCACTCCCACCAACAGTGCAGGAGAGTTCCTTTTTCACCACATCCTCGCCAACGTTTGTTGTTGCTTGTTTTTTTGATATGTACCATTCTCACTGGTGTAAGGTGGTAACTCAATGTGGTTTTGATTTGCATTTCCTGATGATAAGGGATGTTGAACATATTTTCATATGCCTGTTGGCCATTTGCATTTCCTCTTTGGAGAAATGTCTTTGAAGTTCTTCTGCCCATTTCTTGACTGGATTGTTTGCTTTGTTTTTGTTGTCGTGTGAGTTCTTTGTTTATTTTTGTGATCAGTCACTTACCAATTGTATGGAATGCAAAGATTTTTTTCCCTGATCAGTCAGGTGTCTCTGTTTTGGTTAATGTCTCTTGCTGTACAGAAGCTTTTCAGTTTGATGTAATCCCAGGTATGTAGCTTTTCCTTGACTTTCTTTGTTTTGAGTCTTTAACTATGTTATTGAGATGTATGTCTTGTAGTATTTTACCTATATTTTCTTCCATATATTTTGTGGTTTCAGGTCTTATGTCCAGTTCTTTGATCCATTTGGGTTGATTTTTGTGCATGGTGACTGGTAGTGATCTAGTTACATTTTTTGCATGTGGAGGTCCAGTTTTCCCAGCACCATTTGTTGAACAAACTGTCCATGTTCCATTGCATGTTCTTTGCTCCTTTATCAGAAATCAGCTGTCCATGTAGGTGTGGCTTTATTTCTGGGCTCTCTATTTGGTTCCATTGGTCTGTGTGTCTGTTTTTGTCCCAATATCAAACTGTTTTAATTATTATGGCTTTATAGTATAGCTTGAAGTTTGGAAGTGTGATTCCTCCTTTCTCCTTTGTTTTCATCAGTAGGGCTTTGGCTAGTCATGGTTTTTTTGTGGTTCCATATGAATGTCATCAGTATTTGTTCTATTTCTTTGAAGAATGTCATTGAGATTTTTATTGGAATGGCATTGAATCTGTATATTGCTTTTGGAAGGATGGCCATTTTAATAATGCTAATTCTTCCAATCCATGAGCAGGGGATGTCTTTCCATTTCTTTGTGTCTTCTTCTATTTCTTTTAACAGTGTTTTATAATTTTCTTTGTATAGTTCCTTCACCTCTTTTGTTAGGTTTATTCCCAAGTGTTTGATTTTTTTGTTTGTTTCAATCATAAAAGGGATGGTTTTCTTGATTTCTTCTTCAGATTGTTTGTGTATAGAAAGACTTTTGTGTGTTGATTTTGTGTCCTGCTACTTTACTAAACTGGTTGATTATACTGAGTAGTTTTTCTGTGGAGTTTTTAGGGTTCTCCATATATATTACCGTATTGTTTACAAATAGTGACTGTTTTACTTCTTCTTTCCCTATCTGGATTCCTTGTATGTCTTTCTCTTGTCTTATTGCCCTGGCTAGGACCTCCAGTATTATATTGAAGAGCAGTGGTGAGAGCGGACATCCTTGTTCCAGATCTTAAAGGAAAGGCCTTCAGCTTTTCACCATTGAGAATAATATTGGCAGTGGGTTTGTCGTATATGGCTTTTATCATGTTAAGGTGGGTTCCTTCTATCCCGAGAATTTCAAGGGCCTTCATCATAAATGGATGTTGGACCTTGTCGAATACTTTCTCAGCATCTATTGATGTGATCATATGGTTTTTATGTTTCTTTTTGTTGATGTGTTGGATTATACTTACTGATTTTCATATGTTGAAACATCCTTGTGCCCCTGGGATGAATCCCACTTGATCGTGGTGTACTATCCCTTTGATGCATTGTTGGATTCTGTTGGCAAGGATTTTGTTGAGGATTTTTGCATCAGTGTTCATTAGGGAGACTGGCCTGTAATTTTCTTTTCTTTTTTTTTTTGTGCTGTCTTTGAAAACCAAATGTAATTTGTCTGATTTTTTTTATACTTTTCCTGCAACTTAATTTTTTCACTTAATTTAATTTTTTTTCATTTATGAAGTTGAAGTTTAAATTATTGATTTGAGCTCTTTTCCAATACAGGCATTTATAGATACAAACATAAGCTGTGTCCCTAAATTTTGTCATGGTTGGATTTTTATTAATCCCCAATTTAATTTCCCTGTGACTTCTCTTGGTTACTTAGGAGCATGTTGCTTAATTTCCATCTATTTGTGAATTTCCCTGGTTTTCCTGGTGATTTCTGGCTTCATCCTACTGTGGTGCAGTGACATACTGTGTAACTGCAGTTCTTATATCTGTGTCAAGGCCTGTTTTGTGGCCTTTGAGGTGCCCACAGCATCTCTACACGTGAGGGAAATGTGTTCTTGCCTGGTTGGCTGCAGAGTGCTATAGAGGGAAGTTAGGTCTGATTGATTTATAGGGTTTTTCAAATCTTCTGCTTCCCTCTTGAAAGAGTCCAGTTCTTTTATCCCTATTGAATCTTTACCTCTCAGTCACTGAATGGATAATGTCAACCACTACTGTATCTTTAACGGATGCTTTCCCCTGCCACGTGAAATCTGCTGTGAATATCTTAGTGAATTTTTCACGTTTGTGATCATATTTATTATATCCAGACTTTCTTTTAAAATATTAGCCTATATATTGCTAATCTATTGATTGAGACCCGATATTTGTCTTTTGTAAAAAAGATTTATTTATACATACAAGAACTTGGGTGCAGGCCAGAGGTGTGGGGAGTGAGAGGGTTCACCAGAGCAGAGACAGAGTGGGGAGCAGAACAGGTGGATCTACTGAAACACACTGCTGAGGGGGGCAGCGGGGAGACAGGAGAGGTCTGCTGCACCCTGTGGGTAGCTCCCTGGTTGAGGATAGAACTCGGGCCGCAGTGGCTGGTGATAATAGTGCTGGAATTTAACCCCTATGCCACCAGGGAGGCCTCCCCCTGCATACACACACATATTTTGGGGAAAGAAAATATACACAGGAACCTATTGCATTTGTGTGAATGCAGACCTTGTTACTCAAATCAGGACCCCCAGCAGCATGGGCTCCACTGGGGGCACATTAGGAAAACAGAATCCTAAGCCCCCCTCCAGGCCCCTGAATCAGAGCCTGCACTTTGCAAGGCGCCCAGGGGATTCCCATGCACATCAATCTTGAGAAGCAGCGGGGTAGGTTCCAGAACCCGCCAACTTTGCCAACCCTTAAAGCTCCTACCTCTGTTCAGAGCACAAGTCTGCCTTTCCCCTAGGGCCTCAGTCGCGGCCCATCTCCTTCTCTAGATTTGAGGCCCCAGGGGACGTCTGTGCCCCGTCTCCCCCCAGACTCGCACACCTAGTGACGACTGCTCTAGCAGCTGTAGGTAAAGCAGTGAACCTGACTCCAGAATCTGTACCTGACCTGCCTCCTCCAACCCCAGCTCCAAGGAGGTTTCACCCCTCAGTGAACATATCAGAAAAGGCTGGTTCCTCGGGCCTCCAGGGGACGGCCGGGACGGTCTCCGGGACAAGGCAGCACGCGGCGCCCTGGAGCTTCTGCCTCAAGAATGAGTTCACCCAAGACGCGAATCTCCAGTCGCTGAGGCTTCTTGGCTGTTAGAAAGAAACGGTTCCGTCACCCCCGGGAGGACTACCTTTAAATCTGGCACCCTGTCATAACGCTCATGTAGTTCCTTCCTCGATCTCAAAACAGCCGACGGGGGCATGAGCGAAGTGTCAGAAAAGAGCAAAGTGAACACCCGTGAGAGGCTGTGCACGCACACACGCACTGGCAGTAGCTGAGCCTCCCCGTGCGGGACGGCACCGAGGCAAACGCTCAGGGCCCAAGCAGCGGCGGGGGGAGGTAGCGGGGGTAACCGGGGTGTGCTCCGCGCCGCGCGGGCCTGGTCGGGCTCAGCCCTGTGACCACCTGAAGCGCTCAGCCGCCCTGGCCTGGCCGCGCGGAGAAGGGGGCGCTGGTGCGAGACTCGGGGGGCGTCCCCGCGTCATCTCGGCAGCCTCCCAGTCCATCAGCTCATACCCTCCTAGCTTAAAAAAAGCAGCGATTCAGCGACTGGTATAAGTGTTTTTATTGACAAAGAATTTTTATTTGGCTGTTTTGAAAACCACAAACGTTTTTCACTCTAGAAAACATTAAATAACGAACAGGGTGGCATACAGTACTCTGGATAACGTCTTCCGTCTGCTCAGCGCGACGTGGCGTGGGCACCCACCAGCGGCATTTCGGTGACGCCCTCAGTTGCACGGCTGGAAGGCCAGAAACGGCACGAGCCGTCAACCATGGGTCTAGGGCCTCACTGTGGGCCGCACTCAAAGGCTCGGGCATGGACGTTCCCGCAGCCCTGCCTGCTGGCAGCTGAAGGGGCAGCCACTATCCTAGTGCTTTCCCGGCTGCTGAGGAAACCTTCCCGCTGTGCGGAGCCCGGGGGCCCACCGAGGACAGAGGCAGCCAGACGCGCACTTGCGCGAAGGAAAGGGCCTGCGTGGTTCTCTCTGGCCAGTCAGGCGGTTACTGGCGTCACAGAACACACTAGAAAAACATCTCTCCAAACTGGGCTTCCTGCACACCTGACATGCCGTCCAAGGCGCAGTGAAGCGTCTGCCAGCAAAGGGCACTGGCAACCCCCCAGGTGGGGGCGGCGTGGGGACGGGAGGGTACCCGGGCACTTTCCTTCCTGGCGACTGGGTGTAGCACTGCTGGTTCGCCTCCGAGGGGGAGAGGGTCAGGGAGCTTTCCCGGCCGCGAGGGGAAGGCCTAAGCTAGAGCCTGGGCTCCGGGGGCGGTTTCCCCACACAGGGCAGGGCAGCGCCTCCTGGGCCCGGGACCTGCGGAGGTGAGAACATTTTCACCGCCTCTGCTTGATCTTTTCTCCTCCTACTGCTCCCAAGGGGGAGGGAGGGGAAGCACAGCACCAGGAGGGGCTGACTCGCACTGTCCGGAACAGAGGATTCTAATGGACCCGTCCCTGCCAGCAAGGCCGCTCAGTGCGTGGGCCAGGCTCTGGGGGTTCTAGTCTCCAGGGGTGCAGCGTGTGTGGGGAGCAGCGGCCAGCGCCGCCCTGCGAGCACCCTCACACTCGGAGGCCAGCGGTCCTTCAGCTGGTCACCCTGGATCTTTGTCGCCAACCCTTCGGTCATCTCTCGGTTCCTGGCAGAACATACTCTGATCACTTCATCAGAAATGAAGAAAAGTCTCGGAATAAATTGCCTTTGACCAGTTAAGTATGTTTTAATATAAAGGTAGAATAAGCAGGGAGGAAATACAGGCAGGGGGTCTGGAGCTGCAGGCTCCGGCCTTGTCTGTTGCCTTAGTGTGGGGGACCCCAGTTCCACACAGCAGCACCCCAGACCCGTCCTGACGTGGGCGCATGTGACTTAGGAGCGACAGCTGCGCCAGGTCTGCTGCTGAAAGCGGGTGTGGAAATCTGCGCTGGGGAAATCTGTCCTCCCTGGCCCCTCCCCTGGGCGCCATCATGGACGGGCTCGCAGCTTCCCGCCGACGGCCAGCGCCGCCAGGCCAGGCCAGCTGTGGCTCTGAAAGTGGAGCCCGATGGGGGACGGCCTCGCGCTAACTGCAGCCTCCCGGCCCGCGCTCCAGGTCTCCCCAAAGCCACGGCTTCGCCACCACCCACCCCACCACCCACCCCTGTCCCGAATTTCTCCCGCTGCCCCTACGAGTCGTGGAACTGCACGACACGTCGCCGCACAGCTCGCTGCGGAGAGGAACGCAGGCCGCGGTACCAACAGCCCATCGACGCCAGCAGGACGGGCCCGGGGGCGGCCCCAGCACACACGGTCCCGGACACGCGCAGGGACAGGAATAAATGCGTCTCCTAGCTCACACACCCTGGAGAAGGGGGCAGCAGTCAGTCCGCCTTGGGGCCAGAGGAGACCCCAGCGCAGCGGACACTGCACAGCACCTCGGGGAGGCGAGGCTCCCTGGGGAGCGACGCTGGCCAGCACGGCAGGCCCTGCCACGCTGCTTTGGAAACGCCTCCCGTGGCCTGTGAGCGGGAAGCTGTGACCGGGTCAAGGTGCTGCGGTCACACCCTCGGCCTCCCCGACACGGGAGGCCCGGGGACCCCAGCTGGCGCCATGTGCTGCGCCCCGTGCTGCTCGGAGGGTCCCCCCGCAGGGAACTGCACAAAGGCAGGCCAGCAAGACGCGGGTCCCAGCGGGCTTTCCCCGGCCCTGCCCCGGCTTCTGCAGGCCTGAGGAGGGGGGACAGGACGGGGAGGAGACTGGAGCAGGGGGTGCCGCTCAGGGCTAGTTGGGGTGTGGCTCTTGGTCTCGGGAGCAGGGGCCTCTTCTCAAGCTCACGTCATCCAGGCCGATCTCGCCGGGGTGCCCGCGCCTCTTTTCCCCTCGGAAGATGACCTGGGGAGAGAAGGCCACAGGGGTCACGGGGTCAGGTCTCCACCGCCCCCCGCCCACATCTTAGGCAAAGGCAGGCAGGCCGGCCGCTGCGCTCAGGGCTCGGGTGAGCACTGCCCGGGGAAAGGCGGCAGCGAGGGGCCGGGCCAGGCTGCCCTGCGCAGGGAATTCCATGTGCAGAGAGCCGTGGGGCTCAGAGCCCACACCTGCAGGCGCTCGGAATTAGGGGGGCCGGGAGAAGGGGCTGTACACCCCATCCTCGCTAGGCCGCGCCTTCCCTCGAGCATCCTTGCTCCTAAAACGTGGACTTGGCTAGACACTGACTGGACCAGGGCGCGGCTCTTCTCCCGACAGAAACACACGGGGACGCCGCGGGGACCGCTGCCGGGGCAGCGCGGTCCAGGGCGCGGGCGCGTCACCCTCAGGGGCTGCGCGACCTACTGAGCAGCGCTGGGGGCCACGCCCGGGGCCAGAGCCTCACCCCAAGACTTCCCCGGGGTCACGCGGCGGGAGCTCCAGCTCTCCACGCGCGGCCTCTGCGCCCCGGGCCCTCAGCTGCGCTCTGCGCCGCGGCCCCGCCCGCGCCAGTGCCCAGCCCCCGGGCTGCCCCGCTGGGCTCGCGGGCAAAGGCGACAGAGGGCTCTCAAAGCCCTTTTGGAAAGCCAGCGGGGCTGGGGGCCGGGGCCGGCGCCCGGGGACGGAAAGCCCTGGCGGGCGCCTCTCCACGGGGCTGCGAGCGCTTGCGGGTCCTGCGTTTTGCTCGCATTGAGCTCGGGCCGCGGCCCTGGGGGCCCCGGGTACTCACGCTCCGGACGTCCGCCCCGCGCAGGGTCATCCGCGCGCGCCTCCAGCCGCCGCCGCCGCTCCGGCCCCACAGCGCGGCTCCGGGGGCCCCGTGTTTCCGCACGAGCACCTGCAGCGCGCCGGGGGCGCGCCCCGACACCTTGTGCCGGAAGGACAGGCACAGCGCGCCCGCGCGCAGCAGGTGGCCGACGGGCAGCAGCAGGCGGGCGGCCCTGGCCCCCGGGCCCTTGCCGGCCGACACCATCAGGTACTGGCCGCCTGCGGGGAGAGGAGGGGGGGGAGGGCTGGGTGCGGGCCGGGGCGCCCCGACGGCCCCAGCGCGCCCGGCCCGGCCCGTGTTGATGGCTCCAAGGGGGTGAGCGGGGCCTGGCGTGGCCCGGTGAGTGGGCCCGGGGTCCCAGAGGCACCGGGCGCAGAGTCCGGGGTGCGCCCGCCTGCCTCGGAGCGGAGCGCAGCGGCCCTGGCCCAGCCGGCGCCGGCCCTGTCACCCCACGGGCGCCCCAGGCCGAGCCCGCAGGGGCGTGTCGGCCCCGCCAGCCTCCCCGAGGAACGTGGGGTGCAAGTCCTGGACCTGCCTGGGCGGGAGCCCCACTTGGCAATGGAAAGATGAGCCGTCCTTGTGGGCTGCTCGCAGGCAGGGTGCCCGCAGGGACGCCCCGCCGCTCTGCCACCTCCCCAGCACCCCAGGGGAGCCTGGCCCGTTCTGTGCCAGGAACGTGGGAGGCTCCCAGGGAGTGCCCGTCACCAGGCTGCTCGCTGGGGTGGGAGGGGCCCGGCCCGGGCAGGCTGGGCCTAGGTCAGGGCCCCGAGGCCCCAACCCTCTGCACACGCTGCTCCACGTGGCGCTTTTTCCCTCCCGGGACGCTGCGACCCCTGAGGGCTGAGTCACCCTCTCCCCGCACCCCTATTCCATTCTTAGCACCTGCCAGGAAAAGCCCAGAAAACAGCCAAAGCCTGCCGGGAACAGGTCCCGAGGCTGGCGCTGGGCTCACCCTAACCAACCCCCAATCTCTGCCGCTCCAGCCCCCGCCCCGAGAAACTCACCCAAACAATATTTTGGGCAGAATACCGGTGGATTGTACACGGCGCCCCTAAGTCAGCCTTGGCATCACCACGGCTATTTTGGTGAGACCAAGATAGAAGGTTCTGACGGTGAACCCGCCCGTCTGAGGGAAGCGGGGATCATCTCCAACCCCCGTGGAACGCACTCGATCGTCACTCCCCACCCACCCCAGCAACCCCACCTCCCGGCCGCTACCCGCAGGGCCTGCCTGCCCCCTCTGCTCCCCGAGCCCTGCGGTGACTGTGGCGCCGCCTTCAGCCCTGCCCTGGCGTCCTCGTAATGCGCCGCCGTGTCTCGGGGACGTTTGGTTTCCGGGCATATTATTATAATTACTGTGTTTCGGTAGAAAACACTGCGAAGCTTTACAGGAAGTCTGATAGTTTAATTTATGTATTTTAAAATCCGTACTGCTTTGTGCCTTCACAGCTTGTTTACCCAGGGAGCAACATCGCAATCCCCGTCACTGTGGCCAAGGCTATGAAGGGGCTCGGCCTCCTTCAGTCACAGTGTTCAGCCTGGCAGGGCGCTGCCCTGGGCGGGCACACCGCTGTCTCCTGGCATCAAACTCTCAAATGCAAGAGCACTTGGCAGTAGTGCCAGGGCAGGGCCAAGGGGAACAGAAAAGCAGAAGCGAAACTGAAATCCTGCTCCCTCAGCCCGGAGGCGACTCCCAACATGGTGACGTTCCGAACGCCAACGAGCATTTTCCCAGGTGCGACTTCTTGTCACTGAACGCGAGGGCTCGTGTTCGGGGCTGCCAAGCAGACATTTTTCATAGCCGCAAGGCCGGCAGGCAGGAATGCTTGGGGAAAAGGAAGTGTCCTGGTGTTTTCTCGTGAGCTGGGGACTCCCCAGCAATTCTCAAGCTCTGCTGTGCGCCCCAGGCCCGCGCTGCCCACCACTGTCCGAAGTGGACCCCGGTGTCTCCCGGGGCGCCTGGCTTCCAGCGGAGCAGAGGCTGGCAGGGGCAGCGTTGAGCCCCAGGCCGGCCCAGCACAAGGCCCGGCCCCTGGGCGTCCCGGGCGCCTGGTAGCGGGAAGGGCACCCACGTCCGCGTGTAGGTGCCCCTGGGGCGCCGGTGCACACCCTGGGGCCTGGCCCTCACCCAGTGTGGTTTCCCGGGCGGGGGTCATGGCAGGAGGAGGAAAAGGGGGCAAGGACAAGAAGCCGCCCCCCTGGAGTGTCCTAACTCCCCGCACACACGCCGGTGCGGCTCGAGAGCCCGCAGCAGGGAAGCTGAACCTCACGTCAGTCCCCGAGTCTCCAGGGCAGTCGCGGGGTTGGCACAGGATGTGGCCGTGCCCGCCCCCAACCCCAACACTGCCCAGTGCGTCCTCGGCAGGGGGTGCGGTCCTGGGTCTAAGGGGCTGCCCGGAGGGCCCCGTGGCTCCCCCGCCCCTCCTCGGCCCCCCAGGCCCAGGGCCGCGGACAGGGCGGGGCTTTTCTGGCACGGGGACGGGGTGGCAGGGGCTCGGCGCAGGGCCGGGCCTGAGGCGGGCACCGGGGGCACCTCACCTGCGGGGTCCCGCGCCGGCTCCCAGTGCAGGTCGCTGTCCTTCTCGCGGATCCAGCCGCACAGCCCGTGCTCGAAGTCGCAGCCGTGGACCAGGGCGCCTGCCGCACGCGGGGGTGAACAGAGGCCCCCCCACCCCGCCGGCCCCCGCCCCGCCCGCTCCCCAGGCTGCAGGCCGTGCCCGGGAGGCCGGGTACTACCCGGGGGGCCCCGTACTGCCCGCGCCCTGGGCACAGGGGGTGCCCGCGCCCCGCACCCGCCCCGCGGCCTGGCCTCCCGGGAGCCGGCCGGGAAGGGAAAAGCCTCCGTGTCCCCGCGGGCCCGGCCCGCGCCTACCTGGGTCGTCCCCGGCCTCCTCGTCCGCGCTGACCCCTCGCTCGATCTCGAAGCTCTCGAACAGCTCGTTCGACGGCCGGCGCGGGACTGCAGGCCACACGGAGCAGGTGAGACGGGGACGGGCCAGGCGGGGCGGGCAGAGACGCAGGAATACGGCAGGAGGGGGGGGGGGGGGGGGCGGGACAGACACTGAGCGCAGGAGAGGCGGCGGGAGGGAGGGAGGGACCCGAGGCGCGAGAGGAACCCACGAGAGACACGAGACACAGGGGGAGAGGAAGGGGGGCGCGCAGCGGGAGAGAGCAGGACACGGGACAGAGACAGAGGGTCACACAGAGACAGGAGAGACACAGACAGCTGAGACAGAGACATGAAGAAGAGACACAGTGACAGAGGGAGAGAGAGATGAGAGACAGGGAGAGACAGGAGAGAGAGGAGAGAGTGAGAGAAACAGACACAGAGGAGACACAGAGCAGGTGTGAGGGATAGAGCAGAGACACAGGACAGACTAGAGACAGGAGAGACAGAGACCAACAGGAAGAGAAGAGAGCGGGGGAGAGAGAAAGAGAGACAGAGACAGACAGGAGAAACAGGACAGAGACAACGAGGACAGAGAGAGGAGAGAGAGACGGAGAGAAAGAGACGACAGGGAGACACCAGAAGAGGCAGTGAGAGACAGGGGAGACAGGAGAGACACAGGAGAGACAGAGGACAGACAGTCTATCCTCTCTCTCCTCTGTCTCTCCTCAGACTCTCCTGTGTCTCCCCTCTGTCTCCTCTCTCTCCTCTCTCTGCTCTTTCTCTCCTCAGAGTACATACAGAGGAGAGAAAGAGGAGAGAGAGGAGAGAGAGGAGAGACAGAGGGGAGACTGAGGAGAGACAGAGGAGAGAGACAGAGGAGAGAGACAGGAGAGACATGAGAGACAGAGGAGAGAGAGGAGAGACACAGGAGAGACAGAGAAGACTGAGGAGAGACAGGAGAGACAGGAGAGAAAGAGGAGAGACAGAGGAGAGACACAGTAGAGACAGAAGACTGAGTAAGACTGTCTCCTCAGTCTCTCAGAGAAGACTGTCTCTCCTCAGTCTCTCCTATATCTCACCTCTGTCTCTCCTCTCTCTCCTCTGTCTCTCCTCTCTCTGCTCTGTCTCTCCTCTCTCTCCTCAGAGTAGAGACTGAGGAGAGACAGAGAAGACTGAGGAGAGGACAGAGAGGAGAATCAGAGGAGAGAGAGATGAGACTGAGGAGAGACAAAAGAGAGACAGAGGGGAGTGATGGGAGAGACAGAGTGGAGACTGAGTAGAGATGGAGGAGAGACAGAGGAGAGACACAAGGGAGACACAGTGGAGACACAGGAGATAGAGGAGAGACAGAAAAGAGAGAGGAGAGACAGAGGAGACTGTGGAGAGACTTAGGAGAGAGAGGAGAGGAAGAGGAGAGACAGAGGAGAGAGAGAGGAGACTGAGGAGAGACAAAAGAGAGACAGAGGAGAGCAGAGGAAACTGAGGAGAGACAGAGCAGAGACAGAGGAGACGAGGAGAGACAGAAGAGTGAGAGGAAGGACACAGGAGACTGAGGAGAGACAAAGAGACACAGAGAAGAGACACAGGAGAGACTGAGGAGAGACAGAGGAGACAGACGACAGAGTGGAGAGACAGGAGGGACAAAGGAGAGACAGGAGACTGAGTAGAAACAGAGCAGAGACAGAAGAGACAAAGAGGAGAAGAGGAGAGACAGAGGAGACAGACAGGAGAGACAGAGGAGAGAGAGAGGAGAGAGGAGACTGAGTAGACAGAGGAGAGACAGAGGTGAGACACAGGAGACACAGAGATGAGACTGAGGTGAGACTGAGGAGAGACAGAGGCGAGACTGAGTGAGAACATGAGAAAGAAGAAAGAGGAGAGACACAGGAGAGACAGAGGCGATTGAGGAGCGACTGAGGAGAGACAGGAGAGAGATAGGAGAGACAGAGGAGAGAGAGAAGAGACAGAGGAGAGACAGAGGAGACAGAGGACAGAGGAGAGAGGCAGGAGAGACACTGGACAGACAGAGGGGAGAGAGGAGAGACACAAGAGAGACAGAGGAGAGAGAGGAGAGACAGAGGAGTGACACATGAGAGACACAGGAGAGACAGAGGAGACAGCGGAGAGGCTGAGCAGAGACAGGGGAGAGACAGGAGAGATAGGATAGACGAGAGAGAGGTGAGACAGAGGAGACAGGAGAGACATTCCTCTCCCTCCTCTGTCTCTCCCCTCTGTGCCTCCTCTGTCCCTCTTGTCTCTCTCCTCTGTCTCTCCTCTCTCTCCTCTGTCTTTCCTCACTCTCCTGTGTCTCTCTTCTGTCTCTCCTGTCTCTTTCCTGTGTCTCTCCTCTCTCTCCTCCGAGGAGACTGAGCAGAGACACAGGAGAGAGACAGGAGTGACAGAGGAGAGACACAGGAGAGACCTAGGAGAGAGAGGAGAGACACAGGAGAGACAGAGGTGAGACACAGGAGAGACAGAGGAGAGACAGAGGAGAGAGAGAAGAGACAGAGGTGACTGAGGGGAGAGAGAGGAGAGACAGTGGAGAGACTGAAGAGACAGAGTAGGGACATAGGAGAGACACAAGAGAGAATTACGAGAGACTGTCTCTCTTTTGTCTCTCGTCAGTGTTTCCTGTGTCTCTCCTCTGTTCTCTCTCTCCTCCAAGGAGACTGAGGAGAGACACAGGAGAAACAGAGGAGAGAGAGGGAGAGAGGAGAGAGAAGAGAGAGAGAGGAGAGACAAAGGAGAATGAGGAGACTGAGGAGAGACACAGGAGAGACAGAGGAGACTGAGGAGGGACACAGGAGAGACACAGGAGAGATTGACGAGATGTCTCTCCTCTCTCTCCTCCGCCTCCTGTCAGTCTGTCCAGTGTCTCCTCTCTCTCTTCTCTGTCTCTCCTAATCTCTCCTCCGAGGAGACTGAGGAGAGACACAGGACAGAGGAGACGAGGAGAGACAGAGGAGAGACATAGGAGAGAAAGAGGAGAGACAGAGGAGAGAATGAGGACAGAGGAGGGACAGAGAGACTGAGGAGAGATAGTTTCACCACTGTCCTCTGTCTCTACTCTGAGGAAAGAGGAGAGAGAGGAGAGACACAGGAGAGACCGTCTCTCCAATCTCTCTCTTGTCTCTCCTCCGTCTCTCTTCTGTCTCTCCTGTGTCTCTCCTCTCTCTCCTCCGAGGAGACTGAGGAGAGACACAGGAGACAGAGGAGAGGACCGAGCAGAGACAGAGGAGAGAGACAGGAGAGACCGAGGACAGACAGGAGAGAGAGGAGAGAAAGGAGACAGAGGAGCGACAGAAGAGAGACAGAGGGGAGAAAGAGGAGAGACAGAGGGGACAGAGGAGAGACTAAGGAGAGACGCAGGAGAGACACAGGAGAGAGACAGGAGAGACAGAGGAGACTGAGGAGAGACTGAGGAGAGACTGAGGAGAGACACAGGTGAGACAGAGGCGAGACAGAGGAGAGAGAGTGAGAGAAACAGACACAGAGACAGGCATGTGAGGAATAGTGCAGAGACACAGGACAGACTAGAGACAGGGGAGAGACAGAGACCGACAAGAGAAGACAGAGCGGGGGAGAGAGAAAGAGACAGACAGAGACAGACAGGAGAAACAGGACAGAGACAACGAGGACAGAGAGAGGAGAGAGAGACGGAGAGAGAGGACAGGGAGACACCAGAAGAGGCACTGCTAAATGTTGCTAAATGCACACAGCTAAATGTTGCGCTGCTGGTCACAGCAGGGACACGATGCAGGGAACGCCTTTGTCAAAGACTCACCTGGCCTGCGGCACGTGCCCGGCCCTCTGTAGTCTCCCAGAACTCCAGAGGCCTGGTCTCGGGCACGAGCGGGCATGTCCCGGGCCAGGGCCCAGCAGGGACAGTGGAAGCCTCGCTTGCATGTCTGCAGCAGCCCTGCTTCCGGTTGACACCACCGCGCCCCTCAGGCCGGGCCCACAGGCCACATGCAGACATCTGGCCAAGGGGGGCCTGCCGTGCAGCAGCAGCAGCAGCAAGCAGTGCAGGGTAGAGGCGCCTCTAACTGGCCCTTTTTGGCTGCTGCTGAGAGGCTGGTCAGCGTGGCCAGTCCATCTGCGGCCATTCCTGGCTCTCCAGCCTGGGCTACCCGGAAGACCCCGCTTTTAAAAATGGACCATTTAAATCACCGTGGGCCTCCCTGGTGGCACAAGTGGTGAAGTCTCAGGACTGTGAAGCTGTCCTCAGCCTCTGAAGCACAAGTTCGATCCCCAGCCAGGGAGCTAGCCACAAGGCGCAGCAGACCTCTTCTGGCTCGCCTGCTGCCCCCCTCAGCAGTGTTTCACTCCGCCTGTTCTGTTCCCCACTGTCTCTGGTGGGTCCTCTCATTCCCTGCACCTCTGCCCAGCACCCCAGTTCTTATATGCATAAATTCATAAATCCTTTAAAAGAAAGAAAGCAGCATGGATTGGCTGGAAGGCCTGGGAGATGGAGCAGCCAGGATCTGCCTCAGGCGCTGGCCTCCTGCGGCTCCTTATCACGGGGAATGGCCATTCAGCGCTGGACGCTGGACTCGATAGGGGCTGGGGAGGAAACGCCAGCAGACGTCACGGCGGTGGGGCTCGGTGGGAATGTGGGTGGTGCGGGAACTCTTGGCCACAGACCAGGGATACGCCCCTTCCTGCTGGGCCGCACGCAGGACCCCTGGTCTGCCAGGGTGGGGGCCGCCGGGGGCTACCCGCTCCCCGCTCCCCGGTCACTCTCACACGTCAGGTTATCTAGCAAGGACCCGCTGAGCCGCAGGGAACACTGAGACCCTGGAAGAAACCTGAACACAAAGCATGACAGTGACCAACACGGGGCCCTGTGTTTTGTCATAACGCAAAGGGGGCAGGCGCCAGACAGCCTAGAAGACCCCACACAGGTCACTGCCCAGAGAGGACGTTTCCTGGACCCGTCAGCGCAGGCCCCAACTAAAACAGGAATCAAAATGGTGGCAACTTTCATATTGCAAACCAGCAGATCCCGACCTGCACGTGAGAGGCCGCCCCTTCTTGCCAGGCACCCCCTTGGGGTGTCGCTGTTTGCTGGAAAGCAAACTCATCTGACGGCCTGTCCCCCCTCACAGAAGCCATCTTTTCTCCGCCACCACACACAGTCAGAAGGGGGGGTCCTATTGCCATGGCTCAGAGCCAAGTAGCCACAACAGCCACAGCGCTAAGATCTGCAGGGGGAACAGGTGAGCCCCTGCACGGGCAGGGCCATGTGGGCACGCGGGGGAGAACAGCCGCAAAGAGCATCACAGCCTGTGACCTTGATTCTGCAACCTGTCTCTGGCTCCCGCGACCGATGCAGCACGCTACGTTCTAGCACAGATGTTCCACTGTCAATACCCCCTCTGGCTAATTGTCTCCACTCAAGAGCCGATTCTGCTGGGCTGGAGCTGCCACTGCCCCTCAGAGCCTGCAGCATGTCCCCGAGAGGGGCGGGGTGGGCTGCGCCGTGCCCTGTGACCTTTGAGGGGTCATAGAGCCGCACTGTCGGCCTGCGCTGGACACGGACCAGCTCCCGTGCACAGTAAGGACGGAGCAGCACAGTAGGTCTCTGGAAGGTGAGGGTGACAGCAGCGCTGCAAGGGTTAGGAGCCGCACCTTACTTAAGCACCCGGTGACACGTGCCATGTCACTGGCCACGACTAAGTCCCAGGAGTCCTCGCGGCAACCACACTTCCGGGAGCGGCGAGCACCACACCCCACACTCAGTGGCGAAGAAGATACGGACAGGTTAAACACGGAAAGGCGGGAAATCTTTCACGAATGCTTAAAAAACAGTTTGTTCTAAATAAAATGAACACCATTCAGGGTCAGAATTCCCTGGGGAACCTTTTCAAAAGTCCTAGTTCACTCTCCTATTGGGGTTCCCTTTCCACCAACCCCTCCTTGAAGGGCTCACGGCCACAGGAGCGGCTGTAACGAAGTACAGGCAGGGAGAGAGCAAAGATCACCGCCTAAGGGTGACCCAGGCCATGAGACCCACCCCAAAGAGGCGCCGGACACCCAAGGCCATGCCCACGCATGGCCTTTCTTCCCGACGCCAGCCCTGCAGGCACAGGCAGACACGCGGAGCACCCCTGGCCGGGTCTGATGGGACTGCAGGCGCTGACGTTCTTCCACATAGTGTGTTCCCCAAAATGGGCAGCCCCCCCAGTGCTCCCCCCACGTCGTCCTCGGCTGTGGGTGCACATAAGGCATCTTCCGGCAGGGACGTCTGCCAGGTCAGCCTGCTTTTCTGGCTCTGAGTCTGCCCAGCAGCGCTCGGCCCTCCCCAAATCCCCTGTGGCTCTCCCAGTGTCCACGGCCCGCACGTTGGTCTCAGAAGCCTCCCAGAAGAGGGCTGCTGGGAGACACCTACTGGGTTTCCGGGACCGTCTGGCCCAGCCTGATCCGAGGAGGTCGCAAACACACAGTCCCCCTCTCCAAGGTGAGCACCTGCCCTTGAGCCCGCTCGGAGGCCCTGGGCGAGGGCCTCCCACACTGACGTGGCCTTGGAACGGGAGTTGCTGAAAACGCCTATGGGGAGGCTCTTCCCCAAAACACATGTGACTAGAAGCCATTCACTCCAACTAAAAGGCAGTGGTCACTGAAAGGGAAGTTTTCTTGGACGTGCCCGCTGAATGTACTGGATCACACAAAGGGCTGTTTCCTTAATCACATTAGTTACTCCTAGTCAATGCTGTACTCTTCACGCTAAAGCGTAATCAATGACTTACATACACGTTACTTGTGACATGTCTGCTCTTGGAAACCACTCTGAGAATGGAAAACAAGGAATCTTCCACCCATTTTAAAGAGAGCACGCAGGAGGAGCCACAGTCACGCACGACGGAGGTGAGAACACAGCTCCCCCTCTGAGCCAGATGCTCTAGCTGAGCATCATGAGAACACCTCAGCTTCCTGGGTCTCCACTGCGTCCATGTTTCCTTTCAAAGACACTTGATTGTGTCTCCACCTCATTCTACATTTAAGAAGTGTGTTAGATACACAGTATCCTAGACAAAGTTCCGTTCAATGGCTACCTGACGACTCCTCAGGATAGAAGAGGCCCTAATTGGAAATACCTGGGAAGGCTCAACAGGCAGGTGAGAGGTGCGTGTAGAATGTGAGCCTTGAGGAAGTGGCCAGAAAGCCCCCCCCCCCCCCGCCCCGGGCTCACGTGAAGCAGCTGCGTCTGTGAGGAGAGGGCAGTTGCACCGGCGCGAGTGCGCACAGGCAGCGATGCTATCTGCGGCATGCGCGCCTGGCAGGCCTTCAAGGGAATTCCTCCCCGGGGCCTGGCTCAAGATCACGCTCTCTCAGAACAAGAGCTCTCACACCCTCGGAACTGCGGGCGTCCCATGTTAGCCTGCTGCATTCTAGGGGTGGACCTCAGGGCGGGTGTTTTTAATTCATAAGTGTGTTCGGACAGGAGCGGTGGGAAGAGAGAGCTCATTCTTACACAGAGGCAACATTACGAGACTCGGAACACTGCCGGTATCTACGGGAGAGGTTTTTTAAATATCAAATAGGCAAGTTTTATGACCCTACATTAAGACAGCAGAGTGACAAATGCATTGACTCAAGTACTCAAGAATAAAAATACTTGTGTATGATCAGGGGGAGATAAAAGCAAATAGAAAAGGACAGTAGAGCAAAGGAGAAAAATCACAAGAAGTAAGAGATGGATGTAAAAATGCATTATTAAATCTGTATCACGTTCCTCTGAAAATTATATAAATTGTCCCAAACACACACAATTACATCAGAACTAGAGACCCTCGATCTACGTGGACGATGACCGAAAGGAAAAGCTGAACTGACCGTCCCAAGCAAGAAGCAGCCTTTTCATTCCTGAAAGTCACAGACATCAATATTCTCTTTACCTGGGGTGGGGGGGGGGGGGGGGGAAGCCGTCTCTGAAAAGGACACAAACAATTTACGTCTACGATTGGGCCGTGGGGCCAGAACAGAAGACACAGACCGTCAGAGAGCGGGGGGCAGGGCGGGGAGGCAAAGGCGGCAACACGGAGTGACGCGAGCCCCGAAGCTGCGAGTTTGGTCTGGTATTGAAGGCGCAGCCTCCTCTCCTTCAAGACTTGCTTCTCCCCTCCGGCCTCTCCCACTGGGGCTGCCTCCCCGCCTCATCTGCTCCAGAGTCCTGAACCCCACTGGGCTGCGTCTGACCAGCAGCCTACAGTGAGCACAGGCGTGACTGCCCAGCTTTCCTCAGCAGCCCCCGCTGACCGCACATGCCACACCCCTCTCTGCTGCGTGCCTCTGCACCAGCTACCCTCAGGTCCCTGTCCCCTCAACCCCTCCTCCCCGAGACCCCCCGAGCTCTCCCAGCCCAAAGACTGGCCAGTGCTTCTCCCCTCCCCTCATGTCCTACACAAAGCTGGTTCCCCAATTTGCGGCCCAGCCACCAGATGGTAACCCCTCATGTCCTGCCTCTAAGCCCAACACCGGTGCAGGCCCGGCACCCTCGAGGCACGAAGGAGTTCACTGTCCACATGAACAACCCCCAGGCTCAGAGCTGACCACAGCGCATGCTCCAGTGAGCACCATCCCCAGCAGGTTTCAAGTAACTCGGCTTTCTTACAGTTCTCGCGCTGCGCTGGAGCTGAGGCCGGCAACTTGAGTCTGTGATGGCCCTCCCCTGTGTGCACGCATCCTCACTTGCTCCGCTGGCTGTCTTTCACAAGCTCCTTATGACATTTTGACACGCGTATATGACACGCAATCAATTCCTTTTATGAATTTGATCCTTAGTCAAGGCATTTTGAAATAGCATCATCATCTGTTTAAATGTTCCAAAGCAGAAGACCCCAAAATCATGACGTTTATTTTGAACTAAAAAAGACTATAAATAGCAAAAACAATCCCGAGAAAAAAGAACTAAAATGGAAGTATTGCACACCCCAACTTTGAAGTATACGATGACACAGTAGTAATTAAAATAGCATGGTACTGGAATAAGAACACACAGATCAGTGAACAGACCTGAGAGTCCAGAAATAAAACTCCACATATCCGGACAATTAGTTTATGACACAGAGGCCAAGAGCTTACAGTGGAGCAAGGAAACTCGCTTTTATAAGTAATGTTGAGAAAACTGGACAATCACATGCAAAAGAACGATGTTCCAGGTACCTCCCTGGTGGCGCAAGGGGTTAAGACACAACCTATGAAGCTGTCTATAGCTGCTGCAGTGCAAGTTCGATCCCCAGCCAGAGAGCTTCCCACAAGGCACAGCAGACCTCTCCTGTCTCGCTCACTGCTCCCCTCAGCAGTACATTTTAGTCAGTGTGCCTGTTCTGTTCCCTGCTCTGTCTCTGGTGAATCCTCTCATTCCCCATACCTCTGGCCTGTGCCCCAGTTCTTGTATGGGTAAATAAATCTAAAGAAAGAGAATGATGCTCCATCTCCACATACCAAAACTAATTCAAAAAGGATTTAAGATTTAGACGCTATAACTGAAATCGTAACATATATAGAAGAAAACCTCGGTGGTATACTCTTTGCCACCACCTTAAGAAACGTGCTTGGGGACTGGTCTCCAACAGCAAGAGAAACAAGAGCCAGATAAACGCATGGAACTACATCAAACTAAAGACCTTTTGCGCAACGAAAGAACCGTCATCAAAACAACAAACACTGCTGAATGGAAGACGACATTTGAACATCACAGATCTGACAAAGGCTTAATATCCAAAATAAACAAAGAACTCACAAAACTCATCAACAACAAAACCACCCAATTAAAAACTGGGCAGAGGATCTAACTAGATACTTCTCTGAAGAAGACGTGCAGATGGCCAGCAGGCACACGAGATGTCTGTGGTCTCTTATTAGAGAAATACAAATCAAAACCACAGCAGGTCCCTCCTCACACCTGCGAGGATGGCTATTCTCCAAAAGGCAAGAAACGACGAGTCATGGAGGATGTGGGGAGGTGGGAGCCCCCTGCGCTGTGGGTGGGGATGGAGGCATCCATAGAGGCTGCATCCTGCGTGTGGAGAGCCCTCAAAAAACTAAAGATACAAGTTTCATACAAAGCAGTTATCCCACTTGTGGGTGTTTACCTGAATACAGAAAACACGATCAGAGAGATATCTGCACCCTCATGTTCACTGCAGCGATATTTACAACAGCTGGACACAAACAAAGTGCCCATCAACACACGGCCGACTCAAAGCAACACGGCGCATAAAGCTGCCACCCCGGTGGAGGACCCTGCCATTTACAGCAGCATGGATGGCCCTGGGGGGGTTCTGTGGAGTGAGTGAGTCAGACAGGGAAAGGCAGACGCCCTGTGATTTCACTCACCTGTGGCACAGAAACAGCTAAATTAAAAAGAACAACGATAAACATTTTCTTAGACTCTACAAGCAAGAAATGGTTACCAGAAGGGTAGGGAGCAGAGGGGTGGGCAACTGGGGTAAAGAGGTGAGCCGCAGCGGGGAGGAAGGACCTGGGATTCAGTGGGGGACAGCGCAGTGTTCGTGTACAATGACGCACCTCATGCTCACACACAATGCTGCTTCTCAATTCTAGTCAAATGGGCTGAGTTTCATCACTTACTGAACACATCTCCTCTGGGCTTCTGAGGGTCGGTCTGTATCCTGTTGTCCACCGTCACCACTCTGGGGGCTGTGGTGGTGGCAGGTGCAGCGGTTGTCAGCCCGGTGGTTGGTCGCTCTGGGGTTGCTGGTGGTGGCGGAGGAGTCCTGGGCTCTGTGGGTGGGGGCGGGGGCGGGGTCAGCTGTGGAGTTGGCCTGGGCGTCGGTGGTGGTTGTGTTGTCGGCTGAGTTGTGGGCGTGTTGGTGATAGCAGGAGGAATGTACGGTGTCCTCGGAGGCCACTGGGTACTTCCGGCGTTGGGGATCCAATTACTCTGCCCTCCATCCCCCTTTGTAGAGGTGCCATTTTCCTTTGGTATGTGAACTGGGCCTGAGGGTTCGACCATGACTTTCGGGATAGCTAAAAGATTTGAAAGTTTTCAATCAGAGTGTAACCATCTCTACAAAGAATAACATCGCATTGTGAAAACATACATCAAAATATCTCCTGCAGACTGGGCTTACTTCCACATTTCGGCATCCCCCTACCATATGCCATGCTGCTTTCCAAATAAGACAACCGTGCATACACACCATGCAGGACACAATCACACCGCTGCTTCTGTAAAGAATAGACATTCTTCAAAACACACGAAAGTTAACTATTTTTAAAGTGAAGCAGAGAACTACTGATGAGGTTTGTAATAGGGAAAGACTCCAAGTTTTTCAAAACAGGAGAAATGTCCACTTAAAGACAACGTTAATTTGACACATGCAAAAACAGTTTGATTAAGATGTCCTACTCACTGTTTTATGGTTGGTTTTCCTTCCCCCTTACTAATTTAGACAATTGCTTTTTTAAGAAAAAAATTTCAGAGGTCACCGAGATCATCCAAGGAACCCTCTCCCTTGATTATCTTCACCAAAAGGAATTAATATTTAATCTGCCTGGAATGATACGGTGGAGACTGGGAGCATGTCTACCTGACCCTTCAAAAATCCTTTAATCCCCATGATTTTATGCCCCACGATTTTCAGTAAATATTTCACTCCAGAAATTTAAAAAATTAACTTGCTACATGAAACGTACGCCTAATTATGGCCTCTGGTCTGTGAAACTTTCCTCTTCAATGGCATCTTCTTCATTTTTATCTATTAACCAAAGGCAGTGCTCCAAACAACACTTAAAAAACTGCTCTGCAGGTAGACAAAACTACAGATAGGAGTGATCTTTAATAGAATCGTAGACCTAAGACATCAGCATAGAAAACATAGACTATATTCATGTTCACCCACCATCACACCAGGACCAGCGTTTATTTCTGCTTTTAACAAAATCAGATCCTCTGGGAGGGCGCTATCATCTTCCAGCGGCATAAGGGAAGGCATGCCATTGCCGTGCGGGAAGTGAGGGCTGACATGGAAAGGCATGGCTTCGTCTTTAGCGTGCACCACCCCCAAGCAGGCAGCTATGTTGTTTGGAAAGCACAGGCCAGGATGCACGATGGTGCGAGTCACCCGCTCCTGGGGTACGGGTCTGCCCTGTCCCCCACAGTGACTGGGAGGGCCCTGCACCACCCGCCAAGCTGGGAGACCAAATACTCACGCACACAGGTCCAGCCGTCACCCTCATAGCCCTCCTTGCACTGGCACCTGTAGGAGCCATGCGTGTTGTAGCAATTGGCGAAGCTGCTGCACTGGTGCTGGCCCAGGGAGCATTCGTCGACATCTGCACGGCGAGGGGGGAGGGGGAGCTGACCATGTGCGCACACACAAGAGTTTGGAAACTTTCCCATTGGGAAGGCCGTCACGCAGACAGAAGTCAAGCCCACGTGCGAGAATGATGGGTGGTTAAACCGGCTTGTTCAGTGGCAACCCCTGCCCCAACAATGAAGAGAACGTTCTGGAGGCAGCAGTGGGTGGCTCCTCACCATGACATTGGTATTTGCCTCCAATGTACATGAGGTCGAAGCCTTCGTGGCACTTGCAGATGTAACTCCCGAAAGTGTTGAGACACTGCCTGTATCTGGGGCAGGAGACCCTCCCGCTGGCACATTCATCCACATCTGCAAAGAGAAAGTGGCTGTCTCAGGACAGCAGGTGCCAGCCTGAGGAGGGTGGTCTGCAGATGCCTGAGGCGGCTCTCCATGCCCTCATCCAGCAGCTGCACCCCCCGCACCCCCCCACTGGCTGCGTCCATGGCAACTCCCCACCTTCCCCTCTGCCGGCGCCTGCCTCAGCACCATCTGTCCCCCCTGGCACAGGGTCCTGGCAAGTGCGACTTGAAGCGGAAAATGTAGAGGAAGCCATTTGACCGTCAACTAATCGATGTCAACCAGAGTTATGTTCCCAGAGCGGGTCTCAGGTCTTATCATCATGGCCAAGCTCCTAAATGCAGGCCCCAAACCCTTCTAATACAAAACCATCACAGCATTCATTCATTCTTTCATTCATCCATGTTCCAACCCACTGACATCAGCTCAGGGCCACACGTGCCAGAGCACAGGTCCCAGCTAAATCGGGGGTCAACATGGGACCCGACCCTGGGGAGCTGTCCCTCATTCCAGTGGGGGGCTCTCTCTCTCACTCACTCCGACTGGGACCATGAGACATACCCACGAGCTTCATGGGCACGTCAAACCCACACAGACCAGGCAAGAACGTGGGGCAGGCGCTGCCCGCGCCTCCACTGCCCGTCGCTCTTCTGTCCAGGGCGCATTCACAGAGAGCGCCCGAGTCTGGAAGGCTGGTCACCACCTGCCAGAGCCCATGACCTGTGCTTCCTCCCCAGCCTACGGGCTGCTCCCATATAACTCACCCACGCAGGTCCTCCCGTCCGGGGCCAGCTGCAGCCCGGGAGAGGGACACTGGCAGTGCACCTGGCCCTTGACAACGTCGCAGCCGTACTGGCAGTTGGCCGTGGAGCAGGTCAGCGCACCTGGAAGAGAGAGACGGGTGCTCAGAGGTGCTGTCTCTGCACCCACAGGGACATCCCAGCCCACCGTGAAGGCGGCAGGGGAGACCCCATTACCCAGCAGTCTGAGAAAATCAAAGTGGGGGCTGGGAAGGAGCAAGAAAACACCCCCCAAGAAGAAACGAACCAGCTCTGCTGTCACTGGGGGACAATGAAGAATTAAATGACACACCTAAATCCTTATCTCTCATAGATTACTGGAAATTTTCACAGGCTAAGGGAAACCAAGAATTGAGGGGATTTCCCAGATTACTCATGCAGGTGCTGGTCTTCATAAAACAGCGGAGTAACTGCCTCAACTCTTTCTCTAGGGACAGCAGATCTCCCGCGGCTGCCGTGTCGGGAGAGTCTAGCATCACTGCCTCCTCTCTGTAAACACAAACTCGCTTCATTTCAGAAAGTTCCGTGCAAAACATGCAATGCCAACTAAAGGAAGCTGCCGTTTTATCCAATGCAGCCCAGTGGGAGGTAACGGATAGCGAGCGGGTGTGACTTGTCTCAGTACAAGGATCGCAGCATCAGTTGTTCCACATCATACAAACTCCTGGCTCCGCGTGGAGTGCGGCCACCTTGTAACACATGCAGAGGAGAGCAGCACCCCCATGCGTGCCTTTCTTACAGACACACATGAAAGCTGCTTCTGTGTTTTTTCAGTTGAAGGATTTTGTTTTAAGAAAAAAAAGGTCATACTCAGCACGTAGACTAATTGAGAGGAAGAACTGTGAGCATGGAGAAAGTGGGTGTTTGTGAAGGGCTCGTATTCAATCTGCGGGGTGACGGGCTCTCTACCATCCCCCAGCTTCCTGTCCATCCTGACGGACAGCAAATGGTCACTCACATTCTCCTCTACCCTGACCAGTTCTACACCCAGACAGAAGACACGAAAAACATCAGCAAACACACTTAGTGCTGTGATTCTTATTCTAAATACCATTTCCCGATCAGTGCCAGCCACACTGGCACCAGAGAGAAGCAAGTGCCAGGCCTCTGCTGCAGCTCTGGGCCTATGCTGGGGCAGGAGGCTCACATGGAAACACGTGCTCACATGGGAGGGAGGGAGAGGACAGGCTCACACCCCCATGGCACCCCACCCGCCATGGGGGGCTGGGGGAACACACTCACACCCCCAGGCACTGCCGCACCGGCTGCAGCGCTGGACGTACTTGAGCAGGAGCCATCAGGCATGAGCATGTAGCCGTTGAGACAGTAGCACTTGTAGCTGCCATAGGTGTTCATGCACCTGTGCTTGCAGGGCCGCGGCTTCAGGCCACACTCGTTGAGATCTGCAAGAGGCGGGTGGGAGCAGAACAGTGACCGACTGCAGCCTGGTGGACGCTGCCTCAGTGCTTCCCCAGGGTGGAGGAGGAGGACAGAGGTGCCCAGCAGCGGTGGCACACACCCTGTCTTCCTCTGAATACTGCCTGCGCCCTGGAGGTGGGGACCAGGAGCCTCCCAGCAGAGGTGCCTTATGCATCACCTCAGACCTGGGGTCTCTCCCCCAGGACAGCTGGGGTGAGCGTCCTGCAGAACCTGCCCACCATATCCCACAGAGAGAGTGTCTAGCATCCCGGGGGAGGCGGCTTGTGATCTGGCGCCAGCATCGTCACACACCGCCCTGCTGCAGCCTCATGCCAGTGTGCCGACTCTGGCTCCGTTTGAACAGCCTCTGTGAGCCTGTCTTAGCTGGCAGGCAGGACACTGGTTTTGGCACAGTGCGTGGCTTGGCCCTTCCCACAGGAAGCTGCACCTTCAGAGCTAACACTCCGAGAAGCGGGATGATCCCCTGGCGCTGCTCTCGCTCCGGCTGCTGGAGTCCACACTCATCTCAGGTTAGAGGAGAAATCCTGTTTCCTACTTTCCTGATGCACTCCAGCCACCAGGTTTTTTAAAGACTCTCCAACATACATGCATTCATCTGGCAGGTAAGAAGGGCATGTGAAAAAAGGAATGGACTAGAGTGT
Source organism: Talpa occidentalis (assembly GCF_014898055.3). Lineage (NCBI taxonomy): Eukaryota > Metazoa > Chordata > Mammalia > Eulipotyphla > Talpidae > Talpa > Talpa occidentalis. The sequence goes on from NW_023601322.1 coordinate 98,627,938, forward strand.
AAGTTTCATGCTGATGGGTTTAAATGTCATTCCATAAACTGCATAGGAACAATCTTTCCAGCTCAAGCTGAACACTGCCTGAAGTGAACATAAAACTCAGTGACAAACACTGAACGGGGCATGGTCACAATGCAGACTTCATTAAAAAGAAATGTGGCCACGCGCTTATTTTGTCTGGAACTGCCAGCATCAGCACCTGACTAGCCTACTTTAATTAGCAGCTAATGCATGGAGTCCAATGAGAAACAAAGATTTCTTTCATTAGAAGTTGTTTTCAATTCCAGTCAAGTTTAAATCTCATCTGTTCCATTCTTTAGAAATCTCTATATTTCACTTGAGCAGTCACATAGCATGACTTGTTAATACCACTACTAAGCATTGCATCTAGGTTTTTTTTTCATGTTCTCTCGACTTCCCAACATTATCCTTTTTCTAACCTTCTCCTAACTGTAAGCAGGTCCCCAGCCAGGTGACAGAGCCCTAGCTTCAACTTTCTGCTTTATTCTTTCTTGCCCAATCAAGGGGATTTGAAACATTTTTAATTATTTTAACATTAAATATTTCAAAAAATTTTCCTCAAAGAAGTTTTCAAAATTTAATAGCAGCAAACTTAGATTCCTTCCCCTGTCAAATGAAGTTAAAAATTTAAATCGAGGCAGACAGAAATAGAAATTCCCTTCATTTTTCCTATTCTCCTACCTTGCATTTCAATATTACTAGAAAGTACAGTTGGGGTATCTTGTCTCATGTTCTAAGGAGGGAATTATCATACCTAGTAGCTCCCTGCACATCCACACCAGCGTAGATAAATTCCCACTGATAATGCACTAAGGGACACTTCAAACTGATCCCACGGTTACTTTCCAAATGCAAAGCCTTTCTCCTTGCTAAGGGAGAGCAGAATACAAAGCAAAAGAGTAGGATTGAATTTTGTATCTCCAAGGATGGTTACTGAATGATATAAAATTATTGAGAAAAAACCCTCAGGTTTAAAGAGCCACAGGAACGCCTGGGTTTCCAGAGGGGCTGGTGAGACAGCACGCAAGCCTTGTTGAGGCGCATGGGACTTGCGCCCACCCTCCGTGCAGCCTGCTGCAGGGGGTCCCTGGGGCAGGCAGCTCTGCTGTGGCCAATAAAGGCGATCGCTGTGACGCAGGCTTAGACTCCTGCAATATGCAGTGCAAATCTATCTGTTTGTCCCCACGGGGAGTAGCCTTTTGGGGTTAAGAATTATGAAATGGAAAGGAAATGAAAATTCAGTAAGAAGTTGTAAATTAAAAAAAGTCACCAGCAACACATGGGGATCTCTGTGTAAAATATGGGGGGTAAAACCCACACAGCATTCGGTGGGTAAATGTACAGATATTTGTTGGTGATTTTACTATAATTACGTTGACACGTAAGTATCCAGAGACAGGGGAGGACATGTGAGAAAGGGGTGCCTAGCAGCCTCTGTGGAGGGGGTACCTCTCCTGACAGCTGTCCTGGATGCCCGGGCCTTCATCCACCAGCTGCCACGGGCACAGCTCTCCTGCCAACTCAGCTCCATCCTTGCCAAAACCACCACAGAAGTAATAAAAGGAGATTCTGCAACACTCGTAACTTTTTCTTCAGGAGTTGCGTTCTGTGATTATTATGCCTTAGTTTCCTTTAACCTAATTAATGCCTTATAAATACGTGCTGTTTCCCAGATCTCTTGGATGATGTGACAGTCCTAGCAATGCTTCTGTTACTACCTATTAATTCAGAAAAGTGAAAATGACACATGCAATGTATAGCACACATTTCTACAATAAGGAGAACAGACATGAAAACTTTCATCGCACTTTCTTCTCTCAATCATAGTAGTTGATAAAATTAGAACCTACTAAAAAAGTTTACAATTACTTTAATCCCATTCTTTCTAAGTTTACAATGTACTATCACTATTAAAAATGTGTAATGAGACAGTTTATGAACTTTGCCATGTACCTTTGTCATCATATCCGAGGACAGAACTCTACAGTTCCCCACCACACTCACGTGCTGTCATCGTCACGTGTGCAGCTGTCAGGGAACATGGGTGGTAGGGAGGAGAATATTCACACAGGTAGGAGACTCGGGGGTACGGGGAGGGGGAGAGGGAGAGGAGTTACTCCAGAACAGAGATGCAAGCTGCGCAGCACTGCAATTACTTCAGGAAAAAGAATCAGAAATTTTATCAACATGCAGACACTGAACGCAGATGAAAAACTGGGAAGAGCTGCAGTGACTAAGACAACCCAATGGGCTCCCAAGGAAATAACTTTCAAAATTCATTCCGTGCACCTGGACTTTTCCCTTTGAGGCTGACGCTGTGCACAGCCTCGGGTGTCTAAGCTTCTGCATTTTATGTTAAGTAAACTGGAGGTCACACGAACACGCTGACTGCCGTAACGGCCATGCTACCCTTTAGAGAGTCAAGGGATCTATCTGCAGGGAAGCCAGCCGCCCAGTTCCTGTGCAGGAGACACAGCGGCACCATGCTCCGATTTGGGGGAGAGGGTGACTCCTAATTCCAGCTATTTTAAACCAATCATTCTAAGTTCCTAAATCTCAGAGCAGGTGGGAGATGAAGTCTCACGAAAAGAACCGTGGAGGTGACAGTGCCACCTCGCTTTTCTACAGAGCTCTCCTGCACCAGAAAGACACTGTCAATTTGATGCTTCTGTTTTCACACCGGCCAGCAGGCCCAAAGTGAGGGGTCCTCCCTCGGGACCCCTGGTTGATCTGCTGAGACTCAGACACTAGAGGGGCTTTCTCACATGCGTCCAGCAGCTACTTGAGGCTGGAACCAGGCCTTAGGCTTTCTCAGGCTACAGAATGGCTAACAAGCGCAGGAGACCAAGCATGGTTCCATTCCCAGAAAACCTAATACCCCCCAACTATGGTGGTGGGGAAGGGACTCAAAGCTTCTAAAAGCTGTCAACACCCCTAGCTTGGCTGCAGAATTCCTGTCTTCACCTACAGCCGAGAACGTGTTCCTTTGCTATCTGGTTCTTCGGCGCACTCGCGCCCAGAGCAGAGGAGGAAAGCAGCGGCGCTGGAGGCAGGGGAAGACAGGGCAGGCGCCTGGCTTTGTAGATTCAGAGTCGGCACACGGACAAGCTCAGGGTGCGGGCTGGGCGCCCCAGAGGGGAGTCCTCAGCCTGGGGGCAGGACGGGACGAGAGCACAGGAAGCCGCGCAGGTGGGGCGCAGACCACCTGGGACGATGCACGCTCACCCCTCGCAGGTAAACTCGTGGCTTGAAGATCCAGGGGGTGGACAAGAGGCTGCTCACTGCCTTGGCCAAGAGGAGGTGGAGGTGGGTAGAAGTGTTCGTCTTCAGGCCAGGAAGAAGGCAATAAGAGTCAACTTTGAACGGATGTCATTTTTAGTCCTAAAAAGCCTTATAAGTATATATTAAAACAATTACATAAAGTTGGAGTTCCCAAAAAAAACGCTTCACGCTTTTTCAGTTTCTACTTCCTTTTGAATGCACCACTGCCACCTGCTTCCTGAGATCACACGCGCGCCCAGCTGACAGCCGTCACGCTCATACCAGCGTATCTCCAAAACACCAAACGAAGAGATGCTCATTATGAAAAGCTTGTCAAGTCACTTTAGTTTCTCACAGATGATATAAACACTGACTACATCAGCCGGCTCAGCTTAGGTTCCCAGAGCCAGCTCAAGACTCTCCCTCGGTTACCGTCTGGTCTAATGGTTTCAAGAACTCCAGAACTAAGCACCACTTTAGGGCTTCCATAAAGATCTTATTTAAATAAATGGCAGGATAGAGCATCATGGTTTCATTCCAATGGGAGAATGCATGTTACATTTAATCACACTTCACCGGAACACGGTTGCCCCCGCCCCACCCCGTATCCACAGCGGCCCCAGTGGGTGCCTGAGCCGACAAAGCTGAAATGATAAATGACTCAGTCAGAGCTTCACAGTAGCCATGGTGACGAAGCTACAACTATACGCAATAATGCAAGTTAAGTGAATGTCCTCTCTCCCTCCCTCTCTCACAATACCCAACTGTGTACAGGATTTTCAGACGGTTTCCCAAGGGTCTGAGACCTCGGCAAGCCAAGCGTGGGTGCAGGAGACTACTGTCCCCAGAACTGCAGGCATGGGAGGCCGCTGTACGCACACGAAGCCTCTGCCCAAGCCTCTGGTGACTGTGGCCACAGCAGGCGGGAGACCGAGGTGCAGTCAAAATATCTCAGGGTTCCCGGCCTGCTGAACTCCCAGCCCGACCAATGTGGCTCTGGGGCGGCCTTTCAAAGGCTCGGACCACCTTTCTGTCAGGGCTAGGGTGGGGGCTGCTGGCTCCGCAGGCGCCCCTCTCGGTGCAGCAAGCCCCCCAGGGTTCAGCCTCTGCCCACACACACTGATGCTTTTCTTGGGACAAGAAATCCTACATGTGAACCCAGCCATGTGAAAACATGACTGATATTTATAAACTATTTCTTCTGAAACTATTACAAAGTGCCCTGTGAATTCAAAAGAATGTCATTCAATTCTAAAAACATGCAATGATTTGGCATGTTACCTGCCAAAAATCATTCCCTAATGGGAAAGCGAGGCCAAGATTATTATCTGTGTTTTATTTATGTTTTTTTTTTTTTTTTTGGCTGAGGGGAAGGAGGTGTGTTTGGGTCCAGAGACTCAAGGAGGGGAAAACACACATGCATAAAATTACTGGAGAAAGCAAGGGGGGGTGGTGCTTAAGATTGGAAGAGCTCAAGCTGGAATCCCATTGCTGGGAGAGGGCCCACGTGCCTTCGAGAACAAGAATGATTTCACAGGCAACAGGGTAATAGCAAATCCAGACCACCACAGAGGGACCAGCAAGAACCCCCGCAGATTCACGCTCATTTGTGACAGGGTTGGGGGAACGAGGCCATGTCAGCGGGGTGGCCCTACTCCCCAGCCCCCTAGGCAGCTCTGAAAGCCCCAGGCATTCTCTCCAGGCACTTAGTTCACCCCGCAAGTTTCCAAGGATGATTTCTTTCTTTTTTCCTAAGATTTATTTTTATTTCTTCATGCATACAACATGCGTTTCTTTCTTTTTTTTTTTAAAGATTGATTTACTTATGCATACAAGAGCTGGGGTAGAGGCCAGAGGTGTGGGGGGTGAGAGGATTCACCAGAGACAGAGCGGGGAGCAGGACAGTCAGACTGACCGAAGTACACTGCTGAGGGGAGCAGCGGGCGAGGGCGGGTCAGGAGAGGTCTGCTGCACCATAGCACACGAGTCACAACAAAATTTTAAGCCAGAATCCGCCTTATACTCACACCTACTTCGTAATCAAGAGCTCATTTCCAGCTCAGTGAAAGTCTTTCAGGGGACTTAGCATTTCTCTCCCCAGGAAAAAAGAAACTGGTTTGACCTGCCCCAAGTCTGAGACATGTTCTCTGCTAATGAACAGGTCTGGTCTGGGTCAAAACAGCTGAGCTTCGTGTTCCACAGAGCAGAGAGAGATGGTTTGCCCTGAGCAGATTTCTGGGGGACCCTCCCATGTACCCCACTCTCTCAGCAGCCCTTACCCTGACAGTGCTCTCTGTTCAAGGCTTCAAGAACCCATCCAAGTGGTGCTCTCTTTTAAGTTCCTATGATCAAGCACCGCTGTTTGAGACAGAAACTACGCGATAAAGATCTCATGTGCACTTAGCGTGTGCAAGTCAATGTCCTGATCATTTTCAGGAAGCCATGTCAGAGGCAGTGCAGAGGGCTCCTGCTTGCACAGACCATCAGCCTTCCCATAAAGAGCCTACCACTGCTTCTTCTGGTAAGGAAGGCGATGAAAGAGGTGATTAAAAGATAGGCCCACTGTAAGCTAGAGTTCTATTTTCAAGATTGGACTTGACATTACGGATTTGATGCCAGCATAGCTTTTGCAGGTATAAAATCCCACTTGGTTAACTCCTAAAATCCTTGTCCACCAAAGAAATAGGATTTGGTGGAAGACAAGATTTTAATTTGGGGTATTTCAGCTTCTCTTTGGAGATACAGGTACTTTAAAAGTAGCCGTAAAACTGGCTTTCTGAAAATAAGATGGAGCCCCATTGCAATCAGTTTCAGTGTCTTGGAAGTGTATTAAAAAAGTTGTAGCTCGGGCCTCCCTGGTGGCGCAGCGGTTGAGTGCTGGGTTGCGAAGCTGCCCAAGGTCTCTGCGGCGCCGGTTCGATCCCCTCCCCGGCCACCGGAGGAGGGTCCCACATGGTGCGCAGACCTCTCCTGCCGCCCGCTGCTCCCCTCAGCAGTGTACTTCGGTCCTTCTGCCTGCTCTGCTCCCCGCTCTGGTTCTGGTGAATTCTCTCACCCTCCCGCGCTTCTGACTGTACCCAGTGCTTGTATAAATAAATAAATAAATAAATAAATCTTTAAAAAAAAATAAATAAAAAAGTTGTAGCTCCTGGGAATAAGTGGGCATGAATTTCCCTCCCTTCTTGAGAGTGACTTCTTTTAATTATCTTCTTTGTATAAAATTCCTGGCATCAGGACAACACGGTTGAGTGATGCTGACCTATTAATGAAAAAATTCTGATGCTTTATTTTCATTACTTTTTTAAAAAAGGAGCATGCTGGGGTTCTAAGATGAACACCGATAACCAGGGCCCATGAGGCTGCTAGCTGGTGACCTTAGACGGGGAAACAAAAATCCAGTGATTTTTGAAAGAGTAAACTCAGATAATAGGAATCCTAGTTATTTCCAAAATCAACTACCCAGGTATGTTTGGTAAATTCCAAGCTAAAAAAATATATACTATAGGGCCTCCCCTGGTGGCGCAGCGGTTGAGCGCTGGGTTGCGAGGCTGCCTGCAGCCTCTGCAGCGCCAGTTCGATCCCCGTCCACCGGCGAGGATCCCCCCACACACACACACAAAAAAAAAAAAAAATATATATATATATATATACTATAAAGCAGAAAAGAAGGACTGCAAAAAGCCAGCTGTCCATCAAACAGCACATTCCAAAGTCCACTTTTTACCATGAAGCTTGTGCTGACCACTAGCATGTCCCAGTTTACTGACACGACTCCACCTCACAGCTCAGAAGTTACAAGTACCTGCAAATATCTGTGCTGGACTGAGGAAAAGCCCTGCCTCCAAGTCATGAGATTACATGACCCCCTGCAAGGAACCTGAGATACTGAAGCGTAGATGGTGCTTTCAGTGTGAGATGAGGTGAGTGTATGCGACGGTGGGGCCCCACAATTGTTTCACCTGCTGTTTAAGACAGGGAGAATCGCTTTCAGAAATAAGTGTAAGGGCCCCCCCGGTGGCACAGCGGGTTGAGCGCAGCACTATGAAGCTGTCCACAGCTTCTGCAGCGCGGGTTACCTTCCCACCGGCCAGGGAGATACCCACATGGCGCAGCAGACCTCTCCTGTCATGCCCACTGTTCCCCTCAGCAGTGCTTTCGGTCTGTCTGCCTGTTCTGCTCCCCACTCTGTGTCTGGTGAATCCTCTCACCCTCCTGTGCCTCTGGCCTCTACCCCAGCTCTTGTATAAATAAAAAATAAATCTTTAAAAAAAAAAAAGAAAGAAGTATAAGACTATCTTTATTTTTTCAAGTGAAAGCTAACTCTACCTTCTGTCTACTTCTGGTTTTGTTAGCACCTAGGTTGCAGATGATAGCAGTATCAGGCTATCATGAAATGAGCAAATGGAAACTGGGGCAGGAATACTGCTGGTTGATATGCAGAGATGGTGGTATTGAGAAAAAGAAAAAAAAATGCATGTATTAAAGCTCAACCACATCACAAAAATATTTCACAATCACCTACATTTATCCTCAGATGTGGTATTTAATGTTGAATTAATTTACTCTTTGAAATATTCCAAAATTAAAATGTCACTTAAAGAATAATGAAATGTCAATTTTTTTCTTTACTCATTCCCATTTACCCCCTAAATAAAACGTTTCAAGCTAAAGAAAACAGGAAAGAAGGTTTCTGGTTGAATTAACTGAGAAAACGAGCTTCCCTAGACCTGTCAGTAGGTCTCAGAGGATGCCATTTCCGGGATATTTCCCTCACCCAGAACTCCGTGGGAAGGAAGAGCCTGATTTACACACACAGCAGCTCCAAGCCCACACAGGTCTTCTACCAACTAATTCTGTGACTTGGAACAAGACACTTAATATTCCTGAGGTCTCTAAGTAATGAAAAATGGAAAACGTGTCATTTTAAACAATAAACAACCCTTTGCCTCCTGGTGGTGGTACAATGGTGAAAAGAGGTATGTAAAATACCCGAGGTGCTGCTAGTATTGAATAAATGTTCCCTTTATAGGCAACCTGGTGCCAATTAAAAATACCTTGCTAAGTTCATCAAAATCTTTGTAATGTTCCGAGCGCAGGCCAGTTACACTGAGGGACTTTCATCACAGTACAAAGGGCTGTGAGACGCAGGGCCCACGCCACTGGTGGCCAAACCCCCCACCTGACTCTGTGGGATCCAGGGGTCCCCTCTCACTGGGGTCCAAGGAGGCTGACAATGGTCTGGGCTCCCCATCAGCAGAACACAGAGAAACAGAAGGTATGACATCCCTCCCTGCCCATTTAACCAGTGTCAGTGAACAAGAGGATGAAATCCTTGTAACTAGCCTCGAGGTAACACATTTTAAAAGACTGACTGTTACTTATTTTTATCTTTCAGCAAAACGGCAGCTCACATATTTGGGCACAAGAACCACGGAGAAGTGGAGAGCTGAGCGTGCACCTGAGCAGCAGTGAGGGCGCAGGTGACTGCCTGTGTGCCAGTCCCCTACCTTGATTGCAGGTCTTCCCGGCGTATCCGGCGTGGCACTTGCACTTGTTGGGTCCAATACACTCGCCGTGTTTGCACTGTGGCTGGCACACAGCTGTGAAGAGAGGATGCCGGGTGTTATCTTCAGCGCACACCAACATGTAGTCCTACATCATGTACCAGCTTGATGACAAAACATCACCTGAGAACTGAGTCCCGGGGAGCAGAAATATACACAATCACTGTGTCCTGGAGTGGTGAGCACTGCCTGGATTACACAGGAGCACAAACACAACACACACACACACACACACTCAGACACACGGACACGCACACCACACTGTTGTGTATGTGGTGTGTGTTAAAGAGACAGACAGACAGACGTGGGACTGGGAGACTTGCTGAACTTGAGGACAATATGCAAAGTCAAAGAAAGGGAAAGAAGACGTAAGACTAGGTATAAACACCAGGGATGTTTAGCAAGAGTTACCCCTTCACAATAACTTGCACCGGTGATTTGAGACACATTCTCCTCAATACACTTCAAAAATAATCCTTAATCCAAAAATACTGGTTATGTAATAAATTTCCAGTTAAATAACAACACGCTTATGTTATTGGAAAGGATACCTCCAAGTATGGAATGTTTCAAAATAACTCGGTATTTTTGGACCTTCAACTTAAGCAAGTATCTTGCTGTTTCTCAACTCCAAGCTCAAGTCGAGGCCCACCAGTCTCACAGCCTTTCTGCGGCCAACGCCAGGAAGCGCCATGTTCTATTTTACAGTTACTACCTTCCACCCCTGATGCCTTTCCTTGAGACCCCAGGAAGCTGTAAAATCATCCAATATTCTTGGTCTCCAATGCCTGCCAAGACACAGCTTGGATTTTACTCTCTACCAACAATTCTCCACTGTGGGCATTTCTGCCCTATTGGGATATCTGGCATAAAGGGAGACGTTCTGGAAGGTCAGGCAGGGGGTGAGGGTGCTTCTGGCATCGGGCGTCCGTACAGGAAGGCCACCAGACATTGCCAAGCCTCAGCAGTCCCCCCACACGAGAACCATCCAGCCAAAACACAGAGGGGCGCCACATCTGACACTAGACAGCAGAGGGAGCATCATGAAGCGGGGTCACTGACCCCAGAGCCAACAAACCAGAGGAAGTCACAAGACAGTCTCATGTTTCAACTGGCAACATTAACTTAGGATCACAAGGGAGGCACGGGTGACATTTGTGAAGAAGCCATCACACAAGCCAGCCCCTGTCAATTTGCACAGAAAGCCTCACTGGAGAGCAGAGCTAGGTCCTGGAGCAAAGTGGACAGAAGGGGAAGCCAGAGAAGGAGACATTAAGTGGCAGAAGAGAGCCATCTACTCATAGGTAGTGAGGAAGCGCGAGGCCAGCGAGGTATCAGAGGGCTGAGCAGCAGGCAGTAACAGGTGCTGTGACCAGGAGATGATGTTCCCTAGGTTATAGGAGGAGGAGCACACACTTTCTCTACAGGAAATGGGAAGTTTCTGGAAGTTTATTTTCATGGGGAGAATGACCATGTCCAGTGAAAACTCTGGAGTGTCGCCAGGTGATATGTGCGGGATGACTGGGCAGCCAATGAGGGAAGGCATGGTTCATGGCCCAGAGAGGCAGAGCGGGCTTCAGCAACCATGTGGATGGACACGCCAGGTGCCGGGGTCCACACTAACCCTATGTCCAGCTCGCTGATAACTGTCCCCCGCAAAATGCCCTGCAAACTAACACTCCTGGGAAGCCGACATGCATGCTACTTTTCCTGTTTTCTGCACTTGCTCATGCAACTCTCAAAAGCCTTCCCTTGCCTGGTACTCCCCGGATGAGGTGCCAGTTTTGCCTCCAGACATTCCTGCCCGGCCTCCTGCCCCTGCAGCTGGACCTGCCTCACCATGAGCCCTGGACAGCGCTGCTTCTCGGAGTCAACCAGAAAGCTGGTGGGAAGGTCAGGACATTCCTGGGTAAGCACTGGAATCAGGCTGTAGATGCGGTGTGAGAATCCCAGGGAAGTGCCTTTGTTCAGATCTGGGAGAAGAAATGAGCCTTCCAGGAGGCCCTTCTGCTCCTCTGTGGACACAATCTACGAATGCCATCTTTAGGAATCAAGCCAGTTTGAAAAGGAAAGCAGAGACATCTACAGCCATAAATCTATGCCCAGGTAATAGCCTCCCCGAATAGCTGGAATGTGCAAGAGCTCTACAAATATGCAAAAGTCGTTTAGAAAGCTCCACCTGAAACATGAAAAAGGTCATGTTCATGAAACATTCATGAAACAATTATACTTGAGCCCCAGGCTGCTTTAGCCTCTTGACCCCCACTTAGCTGGATGACCAGGTCTACAGCCTTTCAGGAGTTTTACTGTGCCCTCCTGAGCACCCCAACCTGGCACTCATCAAATGCACACATTCCTAGAGGCGCGACTGCTGATGTTTCTTTTGTGTTCAGGGCCAGTGTTTTCTTCCAACCCGTGTTTGCACTTCTAGCCAACAGCCTATCCCTGAGGTTCCCCGGAGCTTATGTATCTGCCAACGGCTCATCCCCCGTGGGACAGGACGCTCCTGATGCTGATATAACCAAGTATTTTCTCATGCAAAAAAGGAGCACCTTTGGGAAAGTTTTCCTATAATCTTGCCAGCATGGTTCCATAAACAGGTATTGCACATAGGTGACATGTGATGCGTTATCCTAGGCTGGTGGGGGGTGGGGCAGCGTCACAGCAGATATGAACAACTGGAACCAGAATATATTGGCCTGTTGGCTGCAGTCGTGATAGTGGAGATGCAAGAAGGAAGGAGGCAGATGATAACTATGACGGCAGGTCCTGCAAAAGCTGCGTCAGGAAATGTGGCCCTCTAAGGGCTGAGTGATGCTGGGGAGGACACACAAATGCCTTTCAGAATGTGAAGGTGTGGGGGCAGGTACCCTTAGACCTGCAGAGCCTGACAGCACATGCGAGCAATAGGAAGCTGCTGCTGTGCAGCATAAACGGCTTATGTGGCAGAAAATGTGGTGTGCTATCAGTATTTTCCTGTCTTTATTTTCCCTGTCTTTAAAACAGAATGGACTTTTTTTGGAGTAGAGAATGAATTAGTAATCCAAAACTACTTTCCCTATCCTCCCTGGCAGCTAGGTAGCGAGAAACTAAATTCTGGCTAGTTGTATATAAATGAAAGTTCCTGAGTGAGGCTTCTAGAATGCTACTTTAGCAGAGTGCTGACTAGCACATGGCTGCTTTATGACCATGAGGTGAGAATGGAAATGAAGGCAGAGCCAGAAATCATTATAATAACTGTAAGTTGACCCCCTTCCGATTTGGCGCACTGTTCTTCATGCCATCTTACTTGAGGTCAAATACAATTCCCACTGACTCATTGAGCTTTAGGCTTTACTGAGGTGCAGAGCCGAGGGTGGCTGGTGGCTCTGCAGTGTGGCAAGGCATAGCCAGCTCAAACTCAGCTGTTATTGCTGCCTTGAGACTGATCTCTTTAATGGAAAGATTGTCTTCAGCCCCCCAAGAATCATCGGTAACTTCTGCAATCTACATCTAGCACCCCTGAAAGCAGAGCAGAGACCCGAGTCCACCTGGATTGAGTGTTTGGAACAAAGGTGACACAGATCACAGACACAGGCAAGGACAGGCAAGGCGACAAAGGGTCACAACACTGGGCGGCACCTGCGAGCCCTCCTTACATCCCACAGGCTTCTGAGAACTCAGGCAACCCCAGTGAGGAGTATCTTTTTCCAACAACAACTGGCCTTGAAAGAGAGCTAGTGGCTGTATTAACGGAACTCGGAAGGAACAGAGCAGCATTTGATAGGCTCCACTGGCAAGAGCCCCAAAACTTCCCAGGTGTCACAGGTACAACAAAATCTAGCAAAGAATTCTCCAGAGTCTCAGGTCTGCACAGAACAGCTCTCCAGCTTCGCTTGTATCCTGTGTCCTTGGGTGGATGAGTCTGTGTTCAAATCTAAATTCCTGCTGTAGTAGAAACTGAAATAAAAGTGCCTCTGATTGTTATCACTCTAAAAGCCTATTACAAGCATTCTCATGAATGCAGAACTCAAAGCCTGTTTACATGACTGACTAAATTTATCCTTACAACAACCATATAAGGCAGGAGGGAGACAAACATGAGCCTCATTTTACCAGCAGAAAGTGAAAGCACATGAGGTTAAGTGACTTGCCCAATTTCAGTAAAAAGTTCTTATCCCAGTTCCAACATCAACCCACCAGTTCTTCTTAAGTTCAGAAAGAGAGCAGAAAGCCCAGCATTTTGAGTGGATTTGGAGGTGGGGGGGAGTGAGGGTATCACACACAAATATGAGCAAGAAAGGATCAGAGGGGCGAGGATGTCAAATGGGAGGAAAAGCATAAAGATATTTCAGTGATCTTTCCAGGAAGGAGAAGCTGCAGCTCAGAACACAATCTATAATTTCAGAAATTAAAGTAACCCTGCCAGAGTATTTCCACATTAAATATCTTCGATTCTGTTGCTTCTACAGATCCCAGATTATGAAACACTCATAGAATATAGAATTGCTAGCTCTTCAGAAGTATTCCCCATCTGTTTTACTGGCTCATGTCTTATATAACATTATTTTTACTAATGGACTTAAATGCATCATGAACTGCAAATATTGAATCAACCAATGGATAATTTAGAATATGAAATGAAATAAGTTTCTCTGGTTGATCTAATACCATCTCTAAGAGCTGTCTGATAAAAACTTATTTTTGACTTCAGGAACATCCAATTCAAACAAATTTTACAAGGACCTATTTCCTCCCTGTTTAACTTTTCTTTCCTAAAAGAGTCCAGAGAAAATGAGTGCATGTATGTTTTTGTATCTCAAGCCAAATTTCATTTGCCATCATTAAGCATGCTCCCCTCCCACTTGAAAAAACTGTCTTTTAAAGAGAATTGTCATTTTCAGTTTCCTTGGAATTTTAACTTTGCTGTTTTCATTGTGCTATATATAAGAGAGAGATTTAGATGAAAGTCAGATGAGATGGACTCACATGAAATAGACTTGCCAGCTGTGACAACATGGATGGACTGGAGGGGACAGTAAGTTAGAGCCTGATAATAAATCAGAGGAAGACTGCATGAATGGATAAATCTTTGAGAGAAAAAAAAATCAGAGGAAGTCGGACAAATACCGGATGGTGTCATGTCTACGTGGACTATAGAGAAACAGGATCAGACAGAACCAAACCAATAATGAACACGACACTCACTGTAGAACTGGGGCCACTAGAGGAGCCGGAGAAAGAGGATGTGGCAGGGCGCAGGGGATGGTGCTGGAGGACTGTGGGTGCCTTGCTGGTGGGTGGTGGGGACATATGCCTGAAGGGGGACCTGTTATGCCTCTGATCATACAACACTGTAAACCCATATTTTACCTAAAAATATGTAAGAAAGTGTTACTATTTATTGGGAAGTGTAAGTTACTATTTATTGGCAAGTTTTTCTCCATCAATAAAGGTGGCAAAGAGTCTGTTGGCATCTTTGCTTCTAAATGCCATCCTATGTTCCTTAAAGGAATTAGGGCTGGGCAGTGAGGCTGGGCTCTTTTGCTTTGACAGAAAGCAAGGATGTAGCTACAAAATGTCGGTCACAAGTAAAAGGGACATAGGAACTAGCTTGGAGGTGCTTCCCCAGGCCAAATGTGGGGTGACTGGAGCACCAAGAAGAGTAAGAACTACTAATTGATGGCCATTGAATACATGAAAGAATCCAGAAGAGCAAAGAGATTCTAAAAAGGAAGAGGACAGGGCTCCTCTTTACAGAAGAACTTCAGTGAACATGCAGAAGGAATTTGGAAAACAGTTTCCCAACCACCATGGAAAAAATTCATTTGAGCCAAAATTATCCATAAATGTTGAAACTTTCACTGGGTGAAAGTTTGTTAGAGAAGAGGATATTCATATAGTTTCCATGTTACCACCGGACAGATTACTTATTACAAAATGTCACCTTTCAGTGGACAACACCCTGAGTGATCAAAGCTAGCAACATCGACAATGGGAAAAAGTGGGATATGCAGTAGTAACAGCAGAGCACGTGACCCACTGGTAATGTTCCTGCAGAAAAGAGTGAGCATAAATCTAATGGTGAGGAAACTGCAAGATGTTTAGATTGGGGACAAGTCTGCCAAGCTCTTGACCGGGACTCTTCAAAATGTCATTGACAAGAAGCAAAAAAAAAAAAAGGGGGCGGGAGGACCATTTTCAATTTAAGGAGACCAAATGGAGTATCAGCTAGTGCAATATGTGACCCTTGCTTGAGTCTGGATCCCAAAGAAAACAAGGCATAACACTGTGTTTTGGGGTAATTGGGGAAATCTGGGGAAAGCTCAACAGAGGATGCTCATGATGTAATATCATCACGTGTGTTCGGTGCCTTCAGTGTGATAAATGATGTGGTTTTGGCTCAAGGTCTTTGTTCTCAGGAAAGGCAGGGTGAGTGTTGAGGAGTGAAATGGCACTCTATCTGTATTACTTTCAAATGGTTCGACGAAACGGGAGGGCAGAGGGGAATGTATAATGTGTTAATAATCACAAATGAAGAGTGTGTGTGGGTGTTTATTGTTTCTGTACTTTTAACTTTTCAGTGGGTTTCAAAATTTTCAAATACAAAAATGGGGAAAATGTATAAACACGAGGAGGATGATGTTCGTCCCTGACAGCTACTGTTACTTTACTGGCCTATGCTCACTGATCAGTGCCCTTGAGAAGGGGCTGAGAGCTTCAGAGCTGGGGCAGGACAGATATGCCCTATCTGGATCGGTTGGGGGGCGGGGGGCGATGTTCCTTGCTCTGACGTGGAGATCTGAGCTCAGCCAGAGGAAGTCGCCTGCATTGCTTTTTTTTCCACTTAAAAAAACAATAAACACCCCCCGCCCCCATGGGGCATAGAGCCCTTACTCATAGGTTTGTTAGGAGAATGAAGCGAGAAAATCCAAGTACATGGAGCATCCCCCTTCTCATAGGGAGAGCAACAGAGAAGGCTGGTGACGAGGAGGCTGCTGGAACACAAGGACAGCTCCAGAGGCTGGATGCTGGCTCAAGCACTGGGGACATGCAAGTCAGTAAGTGACCAAGACCCCACAAAGCAGATAAGTCCAGGAAGGGGAGAGAGCAGTGAGCAAAGGGGAGAGAGCAGAAGTGATCAATGCACGAGTTCAAGCGAATCAGGAAAGATTTTGGAAAGACAGTGCTAACACACTTCTTTCAAAAAGGAAATTGACAAGACTTATGTTTCCATAATGTAAGAAATCATTAGGTTATGAGTTGAAAATCACCCTATTTGTTTTAGCTGAGATGGTCTGAAGAGAGCGATTATCAGGCAGGTCAGGAAATTGTAATGTAACCGACCTTTCTTCTTTCAGCTACCAAAATGTCTACGTTCCGGGCCTCCCCGGTGGCACAGCAGGTTGAACACAGTGCTGTGAAGCTGTCCACAGCCTCTACAGTGCGGGTTCGATTCCTGGCCGGCCAGGGAGATTCCCACATGGCGCGGCAGACCTCTCCTGCCTTGCCTACTGCTCCCCTCAGCAGTGTCTTGGGTCCGCCTGTCTGTTCTGTTCCCCACTCTGTCTCTGGTGAATCCTCTCACCTTCCCATGCCTCTGGCCTGTACCCCAGTTCTTGTATAAATAAAAATAAATCTTAAAAAAAAATGCCTATGTTTCAAGAGTGTCTGGTAGACACATAGTTGAGCCACAGTAACTAATGAAAAACTATAATTTGTGACTGCATAGACATAGGATGTGAAGTATTTATCCGTTTGACCTCCTGTTTTTTTTCTTTTTTAAAGGAAAACATCAGTTCATAAAAGTTCCAGATTTATCTGATGAGGAACCTTAAACAGACATTTGGAAAGTCTGTAAATGTCCAGCAATCAGGGAGGAAAGGACGACCTTCCTTCCTCCAGTGCACGGGCTCCAATCCAAGCCCAAAGGGCTATTATCCACACCTTGCAAATCCATGATTTCACCGTCCAGTCCCTGCCTGGCCCTTCAGGCTGTCTGCCATGCTGACCTAGCTCACCATGTCAGTTCTGAGTCTTCGCAAGGCATTCGACACCTCATTTCACCACTGGACTCCTGCCCATCCCACCAGCCTCATCTCCAGCCCCGCCCGCGAATGCACTGACCGGAGTTCCCAGGAGGGAACAATCTACACGGCCACACTTCCACATGGAACACCAGCCCCTAGTCGGTTGCAGTGACATCTAGCCAGACTCCAGGACGCACGTACCACCACCATCTCCGATAGCCGCATCAGCCCTCCTCCTAATTTGGAGTCCTCGGTGTGTTCATAAGCTGTGTGCATTCCTCTGTCATAAATTATCTGTATGCTTCTATTCACGTAGATGTATGTCACGCGGCGTGACCCTGGCTATTTTTCTTATCTAGCTCCCCCAGTAGAATGTGAGCTCTTTAGATACACAGTACCTGCTCTGAAATCATGCACAGTCTCCTGACAAACAAGACATGACAAGTATAGAGAGTGTTAAAAGAAGACAGAGAAGGTATCTCTCTGCACAGAGGTGGGAGTTGGGAGGTGGGAATAGGGAAAATGTCAGGGGAGAGCTGAATCTCAGAGGAGGAGAAGGAATTCACCACATGGATGGTGGGTGCGGGAAGAGCAGCTATAAGCACACCAGAGGCAGAGGGTCTGGAAAAGGGCAGCCCCTGAACTGGTCCAGAGAGCAAAACTCATCATTACACGAGAAGGCAGCTGTCAAAGGAGCAGCCTGCTACCCATCACTGCGGATAATCAACGCACTGCAAGCAGTAGCTGCCACAAGCAGATTACAATGCATGTGTTTTCAAGCATGTAAACGGATTTCTTTTTGGAATTTTCATCAGGAGGTAAGATCTATGATACCTAAGAAGGTCACGAGGCAGGCAGACAAATGAAATATGTTCATTTCCCCAGTAAATTGTCTTTCTGAAAACCACAATCTGTTTACTAAGATCATACTCTCCTCATCTTTTTTATCTCTTTGATATAAGAATGTCCGGGCCTCCGCCTGGACCCACCTAGAGCAGGCACCGTAGACGCCGCTGCGCCGTGAGACAGAGGTATGAGAACCAGCCCCCGGCTCCACGGAACCAAGAGCCTAGCAGGACAGTGAAGGTAGACCCACAGCAAGTACCACAACGAGATCCAGAAAAAGGGGCCTTCCGCTGCTGAAGGCAGGACTCAGAGAGGACAGGGGACATTCGGCCCTATGAGGTGGGCTCTTATCTACATTTTACAACAAAAACGTCAGGCACAGTTCTCAAAACAGTCTGTGGGGGCAGCCAGTGCCCCGCCACTGCCCCATGCTTGCTGCATCTCCAGTCACCCTTTCTAACACCTTCAGTCCCGCCCTTCTCTCAGTTCCCATCACCACGACTTAGGACATCGCCTCGTCTATCTTCTAGTTTACACTACCAGCCTCTCGTCCCGAGTTTCAACTAGCTATTCTCTAAATTGTCAATGAGGAAAGTGCTCAGAATTTGGCCTGTGAACGCCCAGTGCCTGCAGGCCCCGGGCGGTGGAGCCCACAGGGGAGGGGACTCAGCCGCTGCCGAGCAGCACAGCCCGAGGGGCCACGGCAATGCACAAGTGCCCGAGTGCCAGCTGCTTGACAGCATGCATGAGCCACGTTTCCTACGGAGCACTGGCAACTCTCAAAAACTACGAAACCCTCTGGGAGCCAGACCAAATCCACCTGTGTGCTGGATGTGAGCCACGAGCACCAGCCCACACCCTCAAAATATCAATCGGATTATGTCATCGCTGCTTGAACTACAGCGTTCCTCCCCAGGCTCTCTACAGTGGGAGCCCGGGTGTCCTGGCCCACCCCCGGTGCCCTCAAGCAGAGGCCCTGATGCCAGGGAGGGTCTCCCATTTCCTGGAATGGGCCACGCACTGAGGCTTCTGCAGCTCTGATGCCTTTTCCTGTCTGACCAGGGTGCCCTCCCCTCCACGTCCCTGGGACGTGGCTGGGCCCCCAGGACACCAGTCCAGGTCTGGGGCACTGCCTGGAGAGATGCCGTGTGTCCAGCAGCAGAGCACACCATCGCGCGCTCAATGTCAGCTGCGGCCTTCGACACCCACAGCAAATGAGGTCGAGGGGAGATCGCGGTCTGACTGGTGTGCTGGCCGGGCCGAGGCCGGGGGAGGCTTCTTACCCATCTGCTGAGTGATGGAATCAAGTGAGTCCACGACCTCTTCCTCTTCCTGTTCTCCACAGCCTCAACTCTTTGCCCCAAATCTCGGCTACTTCAGAATGTGGCAGGAGTACCACCCCTACCAAATCAGCTCCTCGCAAGCAAGCCTGTTTTGCTCGTCTTCGCATCTCTCTCAGCACCCAATGCAGTCCTTGCCCCCAGTAAGAGCTCAAACGTTTGTCAAGTTACAGCAAGTCCAAATGCCATGTTGTCTCAAACAAACGTGCGCCAAGCGGCCGCCCTGTGACTCTACGGGTGATTCCACAGCTCCACCTCTGTGCGTGAGCTCCCTGGCCTCTGGTGAGATAACCCAAGCTCTGCTCCACTCTGAGGGCTACAAACAAATATCAGAGGAATAGCACAGGACGCCTCAGAGGCGCATCAGCTAAGGAACGATTCTACTTTAGAAATAATCAGAGATGTTTTCTAGTCATTGGTCATTTCGCAAGGATGGTCACGCTCAACAAAATGGATTTGAAAACACAATTAGCCTCGCCACGCTGACAGCCCCCGGCGGTGGGGTCAGGGGTGTCGGGCACATACATGGACCACACACACACACACACGGAGCGGACATCTCTCAGGCTGCTCTCCACCAGCGACTCAACAACCCCAGCACCCTCTTGTCAAGCAGGGTTGTAGATCAGGAAACTGTAGCTCAGAAAGGCCCAGGTAATGTGAGTGTCTCATACTGGGAAGTCAGGGGAGCCGTGCAGAACCCAGGTCTCTCTTTGACATAGCCCAGTCCCTCCTCTCCTCCACCCGGGCACCCTGTCCTCGACCCAGCCCTGCCAGCTAATCCTGTGACTGCAGTCATTATGAGGTATGTTCTCTTCCACGAATAAAATCCCATCACTTTTCTTTCCAGCACTGTCAACTTTGTTCCCGAATAGCATTGTTATTTTCCCAAATGTTTTTAGAGTTAAAGTCTCCCCTCAAAAACATGCCCTATGACGTGTGCTAATTATCTGTCAGTTCAATGTCCACTGTCTTTTTGGCACCAACTCCACCAAAGAAAATTTCACCTCAATTTGTCACTGATGTGCCATGATGGTGATTGACTAAGTGATATTTTTCACTTTGCAGAAATATCTTAGACCAGAAATGCTTTATGTATCAAAACAATGGCATGAACACGCACAACTGCTACTATACGAGCTTACATATTTTATATAATAAAAATGTCTTACCTGAGTTTTTCCATGGAGAATTAATGAAAATGAGATCTAATTCCCTCAGGTTAATGATAGGCTGGTGTTAGTAATTTCATTGATGGACTTTGCTTTTTTTTATTGGCTTCTTTAAGTATTAAAAATATAAACTCTCCTTTAGGTTAGAATGAAGGTCAATTTATTAGATTCATAACACAGGAGAAAGCAATTATAAACTGAAAGGGAAAAGTTTAATGTAGTAACTGAAATACAGGTATGAACACAATAAACACAAATCTAAGGAATGTAATTTTTCCCCAAGAGAACAATTCAAAATCACAACTAAAGTTACATTTTACTGATAGTTTTGTAAGTTATGCCTTCCAAGACATATAGATTAGCCAAAATTATTTCAAGAAATATGTTCATCTAACCTTTGAGTTGGCACCTTATCCTGGCTATTCTCTGCCTTAAGACGTAGAAAGCTGCAAAACAAATGTCCAAAAAAAGAAATTCCAGATCTTTTCTCTGTAAGGAGGCTGGACTTGGGTATTTATCAACTTGTTACATTCCGGGAGACTTACACATATTCAACTTTCAGTGCTTTTCTGAAACAAAAAAAAAAAATTCTAGGACATGTTTAAAATAGTAATATTTTAGTCACCATTTTGCCATTACAGAACATTTTGTAACAAAAATATTAACCAATAATTGAAGTGGTGCTAGTCTTTCATAGTCCAAATTCTAAATTAAAACATTTCAGACCTTAGGTGACACAGTGGCTTCCAGTGCAAATTTTCATTCTCAGAACAGTAATTTTAGGGTCAAAGAGACAGTATCCTTTAATTAAATGAGTGTTGGGTAAAATATCTGGAAAACATCAAAATTTTTGATCAACTTTAACCAAGGCTGGTAGTTTCTCAATGGACACATCTTTACTTACCTGTTTCTCACACACTGTATGTCCCCTGATCTCTCCAGATTTGGGGAGGAAATATTGACGTTTTCTCTTTCCTTCCACAGCCTTCTCTTCTTGCATGGTTGCTTTGTTTGTCAATAGCAACAAGAGTTACCGTGAAGCTTGCCCATTTCACTTGAAGATACATAAATAACCCAGCTTAATGACAGTGCCAGGGGGAAACCTGAGACACTGCTGAGCATGGGCAGGGTCCAGCAGGCCCAGGGCCCCAAATATGACCCAGAGCCTTCTCTTTTGGACACATGCCTTTCTTCCCCCTCTAAAGCACTCCATATTCACCTGAATTCTCACTTTCTTCACTGATTTGCATAATTTAAAATTGGGCGGATAGAGCCTTCTTTGGGGAATTATCAGAAGGAAAAAAATCCGAAGACCAATTTGATTGAATGAAAGCAACGATTTAAACTTCTGATCAAAAATGGTGGCTCTGTATTTTTTTTCCCTTGTTGTTTGTTTTAGTAACAAATTAGGTTTTGCTTTTATTGTTGTTAACTTTAAAAGCTCTCACCATATCCTGAGGTGGACATTTTTGTTAGAATAATGAAACATAACCGATACAATCTAAACAAAAAAGCTGAAAATGAATGAAAGAATAAATGGCAAATTATGTCCTGGATCATACATTTAGGAAAACTGCTTGATTGTGGTTCTGTGTAAGAAGGGAAAAATATAAAAGGATACCATTTCTTTAGTAGTCTTTAATTGCCAACTTGGAATAACATACTTTATGGAGGAATATAATTGCAAACAAAGCTTAATAAAGAATAACATCATTATTTTATAACTAGTAATAATAGCACCAAACACAGTTCTGTATACTTTGTTCTTATATTAGATTATCTTAAAATGGGGTCACATTTCCCTTACTTAACCTGCATCAGCCTTAGATTGACACCATAGATTGAAGTAAATTTCATGGTACTGACATGTATACCCATTAAGACTTCCAGCATCAAATTTAAAATTTTAAAATTTTAAAATTTTGCATTTTAAAACTATACAAAACTGCATTTTAAATCAAAGCTAAATTTAACTGCGAATATATTATTTCCGAAGAGTTTCTGGGGTCCAGTCTCTATTGACACACAAGAGAATTTTCATAGGCAGCCATCTTTACAATTTTTGTGAAAGCTGCCAAAAATAAATGTTCTACATACATTTTTTTTTGGTGGCATAAACCCCCTAGTGAGAAGTACTCAAATAAAGGACTCATTAGGAGCACATACTATATTTTCACTTTCTCCCAACAGAAAGTGTTTCTACAGTCACCATCACACAGAGACAGTAGTAAGGCATGCCAATGCTGCAGGGAAGCTACTCAGGTGTGATTTACAATTCTAGAACTTCCTCCTGCTACTCCAGTTCCACAGAGGGTTCTCGATGAGATTACATAGGGATACAAATAATCATCAGTCTGATGGTTTTTATGAAATCATGAATAAAAACAGGACAAACTGAACTATTTTGAGATTCCTTTTTCTTGCCTGCCAAAGACAGGTTTACAGATGCAGTCAACCCTGGGCTTTGGATGAGGAATAGGAAACACTAAGGAACCAAGGCTACTTATTATCCAAGGGTCTGTATGTATTTAACTTTATGTAAAGGATGAGAAAAACCCAAATGTTAGGTGAAGTATATGCTTTAAAAAGAAAATAATAAAGTGGACGCAGTTTCCAGGGAGCCTCCTTACAGGTGACAAATACCTGGTATACCCATGAATGGTGACGTTCCCCTGACACTGTACTTCTCTGAACGCTAATCTTCCGCTGGAAAAGGTAATGACTCTTAAACGCTCTCTATACCCCAACCTTAAACTTCTCTGTATTTCTCATAACCAAAGAAGTTCTTGTTAGCTCAGCAAACTCAATTCACACACAACCTCCAATTCTGCACTTTTATAATATAACCAATATCCGGGACAGCAGGTCCCGGGAATAGGAAAAGCATTATGAAATTGAAAGCCTCCACTTTCAATCCATTCCAATTACAGAATTCATCAGACCACAACAGAAGATTAAATAACAGAATAATTAACACCTTTATAAAGGATTTCTTCAAAGTTAATTTTTTCCCACAAATTTAACTGTTTCAGAAAAGAATCCTGCCTTCACTAGGAATATCTTAATTCCTGGTCACACACAGACACCCAGAGATACGGAACTTTCTAATTCACCTGCGATTTTAAGTCACCAAGACTTTGGAACCACCACTACGTATGTGAAATACCATGAAGTATATATGTGATCATAGGAAGTTGTGGCAATTTACCCAGTAGAAATGGCTACCATATTAAGTATATGCAACAGTAAATCAACCCTAAATATCAATGGATCATTAAAAAAAATACAACTAAGCATGGGCTGCAATTTGTGTTTTCCAGCTAATGATCAATGTTTTTGTTACTTGCCAGCATGCAGACATATGGGAGAGAATTACCAACTAACCCACAAAATCCTAACACTGAAATAAAACAGGAGGGAGAAAAGGCTGTAGAAAATTATTTTCTGTGCCAGGAAGCCTGTATTTGGAATGTCTACGGATGGAGTTCGTTTCTATAAATTTAGTAACACCCACCTTTGACCATTCAGGGATCTTTCAGAGAAACTAAGTTTGAAAATAAGACTAATGATGTTTTAAAAACATTGGTTTTGCCAAAGTAAACATAAACACAGACATTTGCAATTGCTTCTTCCTTTGTATACGTTAGCAAAAATTGAAATTGTGATACATAGTCCCTAAAATTTCAGAAGTCAATGATCTCTACAAAGGCAGTCCTGAGAAAGCAGTGTTAGCCTGGGAAAGCTGACACCACTCGCCTGCAGAATGAGCAAGAGATATTAAGCAAATCAAGTGTTCAGCTTTACAATCTGGCTGACCTGAGTTGATCCACATAGTGCCCTTCATCTCCAGCCGGCTCTCCCCAGCATCTGGAACCTACCTCGGCTGTCTCCAGCCTTCCCTTTAAACATGGCAGAAAAGGGGCACTTCTCAGTAACCCCAGGAAGGGAAAAGGGTGCTTTTGCTCCTAAATCAATTACCACATTCTGAAGCTAAGAGAGCAGTTATTCACATCTCTTTCCTCCCCCATCAGTTAGGATAACTGCTGATTTAACGGTGTTTTGTGAGGTTAAGTCAAACCAGAAATCTTGGGGGAATCCACAGGGAAGGGGGCGGGACAGAGAGATGTTGCTTCTACTTCACCACACACAACATGCAGGCGGTGTTGGACTCCCCGATGCTGGCTTAGTAGGTATTTTTCCAGGAATCCTGTTATAACCTTAATTATGTTGACTAGTGGCAATCAGGTGATGAAAACAGAAAACTTGAAAACCAGCTTCAGAGCAAAATTTCTTTAGATTTAACTTTACTTAATGGAACTATATTTGTGACATGTTAGTTTTTTAGTAACTCAGGGTAGATTTGACAGCACATCCCCTGGTAGGGCCACAGGGACGCATGTCCATCCAGTGAGGCTCATGCCCCTGGGGCTCTCACAGGTTTCAGGCAGTCATTGACATCCCTTGGCAAGTCCTAGGTCAGAAGATTTAGGCCATGCTCCATTATCGCTGGGAAATCATCATCTGTTTGATGAGATCTTGGCCGTGGCAGTAACCAGGTTAAGGGCCACAAGGAAGTCTGAACAGCCACACCCAGAAGCCATGCCCTGCTCACCCCACTCCAGAAAGGCCCCCATGAGAGTCTTTCAGAACGAGCTGTGGGGAAAGCTAGGACTTCCCCCAAATGGTGGGGGTGCTTTTCCCTGTCAAACCCATGAATTCTAGCATCAGCATCACTTTCCTGCTCCTTTGGCTACCAGAAGCTCAGAGCCAGACTCTCAAGTGCCTTCAGAGCCCTGCGTACACACACCAGCATGTCAACAGTTCTCCTCCCAACATCGGACTCTTTACTATGCCTTTCCCCCTTCTTCCCCCGTGTTGTGTTAATTTTACTCTCCTTTCCTACCACGTGCATGCCGGCGAACCTCTTCCCACCCTCCCCCAATAAGGTAGGACCAATCCAACAGAAATAAAGGAATCCATTCTTTTTCTCTTTTATGGTATCTTCTAAGAAATCAAAAATAGAAAGTGACTGAATAGAAGATTTCTATTCTGTAATGTCCATGATTTAACCTTCCCTATGCTACATATATTATAGAAGAAAATGTGTAATAATAACCTGAGGGTCCTGCAGTTATGATGCTTAAGCTGTCTCTGTCATGCCCACGTCTGCACGTGATATGGTGGTGATGGCTAGGAGGCGATAACCACCGCAGCACACTGCAGAAAACAATGTGCAAAACCGCTAAGGAGCAGGCCTGGGGACCTGCAGAACTTAAGTGTGGGGTATCTATGTAATGGCATCCCATAGAGCCACATGAAAGAGGTTACATGAATGCATGGACTGGTCTCTGAGACATAATCTTATACAAAAAAAGAAGACAGGGAATAGTTCTTGCCTCACGTTATTATAGTCTTATGAACAAGGAAAATTTATCAATCTGCAAAATGAATAGGAAAGTGGTTGCTTGTTGGGGCTGGAACTAGTAGAAGGAAAACAGATTAGAATGTTATTTTTGCTGCCTTCTCCAGTCTTTATTTTTTTTTAAAAGATGATTTAAGTATATAGTTGAAATAACTGGAATAATAAGTAAATAATAATAAGTAATAATAATAATAAGTAATAATAAGTAAAACTATTTTAACAGTTGATGAAATTTTTTTTATCACAACAGGACAGGTGTCCCCCAAAACCTTATTCTGATATCAAAATTCTACACGCTCCTCTCTAATACATCAAGTCTAGGGGAAAACCAAATGCAATAGACAAAATTGTAAAATCTAAGGCTGACCTATATATATATATATAATAAAAGGGTCAATGAATTGAGTGATTCCTCAAAGAATGCATGTGCATTTCTCACAAGGAAAAAAGGCCTCACAGCCAAAGGGGAAAGAAACACACTTAGGTGGCAGGAAGCCAGGAGGTGATCCTAGCAGATCTCACCATCCTCCCGGCGTCAGCCAGTGCCCACAGTCCAGGAAAAAACAGGAATAGTGGAGCGGATGGAGCTTCATTTGTCACAGGGACATTTGGGGAAGAGCAGGCATGAGAGCACACCCGAATCAAGCAACAACTCAGATTCTGGATCTCTGACACAGCATCAGATTACTAACATAGATCATGTGACCACTGTCAAAAGTTATCATGCAGAAGAAATACTAGAACCTGATGAAAACTTTCCACTGTATGGTTGAAGTTGCTTATTTGGGAATTGTTTGCATTAGTAAAAGATTATAATCAACATAAATGGCCACCAGGAATAGACTGGTGAACACACCAGGGGGTAGCCACACAGTGGCTGATGGGGTGAGCAGGCCCTGCCTGTGCTGCAGGGCAAAGGCCTCCCGAGATGCATTAGTAAGAAGAGAAGCCAGGTGCACGTAGTAGGACTTCATCTCACAAGAGAGGGTGGGGAGAGAGAGGAAATTGCCTGTATGTATAAATATATTTGTGAGATCACACGGACAACTGGTGCTCTGAGAAGAGGTATTTGAGGAAATGAATGTGCATTCTCTTACAAAAGAAATCTTTTTAAAAGACTGGTAAGGAAAAATTCAAACATGTGCAAAATCTGTGGGAAAGGAACAAAAATACTGGTGTGAGGTAGTGGTTGGGGGTCTGGGAGTGGTAAGGCCCCTTCCTCTCCGGGGCAAACACTGCCCATTACCCCTGAGGGACTCGGCCCTCCGTGTCACCAGACGGCCATCCTAAAAGCATGCAGCTGGCCCAACATGCATGAAATGTGGGCCCCACAGACCCAGAGGCCACCCCACTGGGCGGCACGCACACATGTGAAGAGGGCAGCCGCTACACGTACTGTGCCGTGACTTCACCTCATGATGTCTTGGCACCAGTGCAGGTGTCTGATATCCCTCAAACATGTCTGGGCCCCTGGAACACGGCAGTGTATGTGTGCAATAGTTCATTTCCCAAAATCTACATAAAGAGCGACTGGCTCGGGTAAAGAGTTATTGTCTGACATTTCTCCAAAGAGGAAATGCAAATGGCCAACAGGTATATGGAAAAAGTTCAACATCCCTTATCATCAGGGAAATGCAAATCAAAACCACTTTGAGATACCACCTTACACCAGTGAGAATGGCACATATCAAAAAAACTAGCAACAACAAATGTTGGCGAGGATGTGGTGAAAAAGGAACCCTCCTACATTGCTGGTGGGAGTGCAAACTGGTCCAACCACTATGGAGAGCTGTCTGGAGGCTCCTCAACTTACTAAAAATGGAGCTGCCGTACAACCCAGCAATACCACTACTAGGGATCTACTCAAAGGACCCAAAAACATTGATTCAAAAGAACACCTGTACCCCTATGTTTATTTGCAGCACTATTTTTACAATAGGTAAAACCTGGAAACAACCCAAATGCTCAAAAATAGATGACTGGATCATGAAGATGTGGCATAGATACACAATGGAATATTATTCAGCAATCAAAAAGATAAACTCATGCCATTTGCAGCAACGTGGATGGAGCTAGAAGGAATTATGCTCAGTGAAATAAGCCAGAAGAAAAAAGAAAAATATTGGATGGTTTCACTTAAAGCAGGAATATAGAGGAGCCAAATAAGACATCAGTGTAAAAAAAATAATAACAGTACAAAGAAAAAGACAATTATAAATCAAAGACATACTGCAGGGGAGGAGGAAGGAGAAGGATCAGAGGGAGGGAGGAAGGAGCACAGCGGACTGGGGTGATAGTGCACTGGTGAAGAAAACTCTATGGGGACTATACCTGAGGCGGTGGGGGGAAGCAAATATTGTTTAAAAATGAACAATGATGTGGGCCTCCCCGGTGGCGCAGCGGTTGAGCGCTGGGTTGGGAAGCTGCCCACAGCCTTTACAGTGCCGGTTCGATCCCCGGCCTAAGGTGAGGGTCCCACATGTCGTGCAGACCTCTCCTGCCGCCCGCTGCTCCCCTCAGTCTGCCTGCTCTGCTCTCCACTCTGGTGAATTCTCTCACCCTCCTGTGCTTCTGACTGTGCCCAGTGCTTGTATAAATAAATAAATGTTTTTTAAAAAATGAACAATGATGTAAAAAATAAAAAAAATTAAAAAATTATAAAATATAGGCAAATTTTAGTAAGATAAAAAACTGTCCTTCCAAAGCCAAATCTGCAGACGTTAACTACTATAAATATTTTGTTATTTCCTATATGGGGAAGGGTATATATCTGTAAATTAAACATTTTTAACAAAAAAAAAGTGTTATTATCTGTTTCAGATGTTAGATCTGAAACAGATTTTCAAAACAGCATAAAAAAATTAAAGCGCACATCACTTTCATATGATTACTTGTCCAAGTGAGGATATTTTCATAAACTGGGTTAAAGGAAATCATTATCTTTTAAAAAAAGCATCACACAGATATTCTATCCATTGCAGCCGCCCAAGCAGGGATGGCTGGGACAAGTACAGTCGTCAGAGCTTGTCCCAAACGTCCAGGCAGCAAACACAGGATGGTCCTCAGGCCAGGGCTGTCCCTGGAGCTCCAGGGGCAGGTCCTGAGGTGGGGACCTAGGGTAGCCCTAGCAGCTGGACTTGTAGCTACTGGAATGTTCCCTTAATGTGGTCCGACTTCTGGGCTTGAGAAGTACTAAGATTTCTGAGACACAGAGGTGAAGACCTGGCCAGACACACTTTACAAGGGGATATTAGGAAATGAGTAGCTGTTGATAGTATTATACAGAGATGAGTTGTAGTGGATGACATGAAAGAACAAAGTAATTTCTGTGAAACTCAACTCTGAAGACTACACGTTCTCTCATGGAGTTCTGTCTGGAGAGGTCCCACATCTTCGACACAGTTTACTTTGGAGTCTGCATTCCAAGGCCACTTGACATTACCCCAAGTACATGGTGTCCTTAAATAACCTTTTCCCAGAAAGTGGTGGCTGAGTACCTTAAATCAAAAACTTCACTTCCTAGGGACTGGAGGGCAGGCTTTAATGCTGAGAGCAGTTTGGAGCCTGCACACTGCCTTGCTTTGATTTCTGCCTCAAAAGAGAGCCTGACTCTGCATTCTCCCCCCACAGTTAGAGACAGTGAATCAAGATGAAATCAGGGCTTGTGCTCAGTCTATAAAGCAGCCCCCAGCCCTGCGGAACCTCTCCCCGTGGCTGGAGGCAGCACAAACTGCCCCAGACCCCAGATGTGCCCAGAGGGCACAGGATACATACAGGAATAAAAAAAAAAAATCACTTTCTTGACCAAATACTAATCCACACTTCAGTGGGGGTGCCTCACAGTTGGTCACAAATGGAAGGACAATCACTATGATTGTGGAGATTTCATAAGAGGACTTTTAAGTCAGTCCTCCTACTGCTTACCCACTCCTGATTATTTTCAAGAAATAGTCACAATTGGGCCCCCCTGGTGGCCCAGGGGTTAAGTCTCAGCACTATCACCAGACACTGTGACCTAAGTTCCATCCTGGCCAGGGAGCTAACCCACATTGTGCAGTAGACCTCTCCTGTCTCATCCGCTGCTCCCCTCAGCAGGGTAATTTACTCAATCCTTCTGTTCTGCTCCCCACACCTCTGGCCTACACCCCAGCTCTTCTATGCCAAAAAAAAAAAAAAAAAAAAAGGAAAAAATAGCTTTAAAAAAATTTTCAAAATCTTAAAAAGCCAAGAAAAATATAACCTGTATACCATGTGGCTAGAGACATAAATCAATGGGAGCAAAAATTAGTAAACCATGTTCCATTTATGAAGCTGAATTTCTGAACCCAGATACAAGTAATGAGTGAACTATGAAATTTAACTCTTGACTAGATTAAAAGTCTCTGCCTAAACTAATAGCCTTCCGCATCTGACATACAGAAAATAGTTCAACGATTTGCTTATCTTTCCAGCAGTGTACAATCACTAGCCAGTTACAGACATTATCCAACCAAATATCTTCCGAATGACTGCTTCTCAGTCACTAACTATGTTGCACCCACAGGTAAGGTCCTCGAGCACTGACAAAATTCCCATCTGACATGGCGTTTGCACAGCTTAGCCTTGCTAACTGAGGTTTAACATCTTTGCCAAATCTCCCTAGAGAAAGGAGCCTCGTGGCTCATCGAGATTGCCTTAGCCCTAGGAAGGTCAAGAACCAGAGTTCAAGGCCGGGTCTTGGGAAAAGAATTGCCTGCTTTGGGGATCAATGAGCTTAGGAAGTAAGTAGCTTTGTGGAAGGCCAGGGCCAGTTCTAGTTTGCATTTTGTGCGCACCTCCAGAAAGAGCTTTCACAAGAACATTGTTGCCACAGTCAAATCAGCAAGTCAACAGAAAGGCAACCACATAGGAATATAATATCCAAACACAGCCATGTACCTAGGAAACCCCCCCCACCCCGCATCCCCCCTCTACCCTGTGAAGGAAGGGCAGAGCAGGTGAGGATGTGAAGCAGCTTATCAGGTACAAAGGGCAGGGCCCCCCAGGTACCCAAACTATGTTTGGCTTTTCCTTGTAGCCACAGGACAAGCGGCTTTTACAATGAGGTGGACAGCCCCTGAGAAATCAGTCACAGAAACCCCCACCTGGTAGGAAGACATGGTTAAAAGGAAAATGAAGTGTGCCGTTAACTGACGCAAAAGGAGTGGAATAATTACAGAGCAAGACAGAGATTCTTGTTCTGAACGCAAGAAGAACACGCCACTTGTCAACAAAGAGCCTGTTGACTGTCAATCAAACTAAAGCCCAGGATCAGCAGAAAATCAAAACCTGAACTTTTGGTATGTAGATTGTTTATGAGTCAAGAATACAAAAGAAAGCATCAGAGCAAAGAGAGAAGTCAAGGCCAGAAGGGAATGGAGGCACGACCCGCCCACTTCTGGATCAGTCCTGCTTCCCAGTTGGCCGGTGGGGATGTAGACACAAAGCTGGGTGCAGGGCAGTGGGCGGAGGGCAGCAGGACCGTGCCCAGGCCTGCTGAGGGCCCCGCTGTGATCTTCCCTCTTCAGTGCCGCAGGGAAGACTGGAAGTTGAGCTAAGTGTGGCCTTGTGGCTGCACAGAGTGCACGCTGCCTGCTGGCAGGCCCACAAGTGACATGGAAACGCAGCCCATTGCGTAACCAGGTACATTTGACTCTCATGATCAGCGTGGACACACCCCACAACTGAACGGGAAAACACCCACAGTGTCTCACGGTGTTGACATGATCCACAGGGTGAAGGTGTGAGCCCCCCACACCTTGCGCACACCTAGTGGGTAGGAGGAGGCTGGTACACAGGTGGGAATCGCTTCCTGTCACTGTGCTGTGATGATTCCAAGGAAAGCATCGAGCAAATCACACTGGCAAAAAAGAATGGGGCAGCTTTGCTAAAAGGAGGGAAGAAAAGAAGTGCCTCCTGGGCAGAAAGGCAGACACAATTTTCACACTGAACTTCCCAGAAGCGCTTTCGAATTCGCACAGGTGCCCTATCTGCAGGGGTGGCCACCATGAGAGCAAGGGTTTCCTCGGAGGAGCAGAGCAACAGGTCCTGATTTTACAGGAACTGCCTCTTTTTGATGCTTATCTTTGAACACAGCTCCCCTCATTCCTCTATCTATTCAGAGGACAACCAAGATGGGGGGCTCTGGCTGACAAGAGAGCCTGGACATCAATGGTTCCAAGGAACACAAGGGAACACCTGTCTTTGACCTCACTTTTATAGCTTTGCCATCCATGGCATAATGGGAAGCGTCATCTGGCCACCTGAATTTATTTATTTTTTTTTTTAGAGGCATGTTTTTATTTATTTGTTTGCTTGTTTTTTTTTTTTTTTTGTTTATACAAGCACTGGGTACAGTCAGAAGCTGGGAGGGTGAGAGAATTCACCAGAGCCAGAGCGGGGAGCAGAGCAGGCAGAAGGACCAAAGTACACTGCTGAGGGGAGCAGCGGGCGGCAGGAGAGGTCTGCGCGCCATGTGGGACCCTCCTCCGGTGGCCGGGGAGCAGCCGGGGATTGAACCGGCGCCGCAGAGGCCGCGGGCAGCTTCGCAACCCAGCGCTCTACCGCTGCGCCACCGGGGAGGCCCTTGAATTTAATGGCATTTAATTGCCACAGAGAACCCTGCAACCACATCCTATGTTGGCAGCAGAGAGGCAAAAATTCCTCTATCATGCCTAAAGAAGCAAGAGCCCGAAGCCCCATCCCGCCAACTTTCACTGGTGCTATTTCTTCCTGTTCCTTTGGCTCCCCCAACACACGTCATGTTCACTCTGTGCCAGGAAGACTCTTAACAGCTTTACCAACAGTACCTCACTTATACCTTGTTCCAGTCCTGTGAAGTGCTGGGCTATTTTTGAGAGAGACAAACAAAAGTCCAGAGAGGTTGAATGACTGGATAAGGGTCACACAGCAAATCAGAGGTTGGACTGAATGAAAGTCAGGGAGTCTAGCTCCTGAGTCTACATTCCCCTCCATCATGCTGCCTCTCAAGCCGTCACCAAATCCAGGGGGAGAGAATGTGGAGCTCATGCAGGAACACCTTACACATTCTACACTTGCATTTCAGTAATGAAATGGTACAGCTTCCTCAGATTCTTGAGAATTAACAACAAGATAAAAATGCGATCCAGTACTAGACTGACTACCTGCGTCAGAGCCCTCTGTTTTCTAGGAAAGTTACTCTAAGAAGTGCAATGCCAGGAAATCCCTAGGATGTTTATGTTTTGTGCCGTCACTGCGACTTTGAAAGGTCTCCACACTCAAATTCAGAATTGCCAAGCAGGGTGTACAGAGAAAATGTAATTACGTGGTATGGAGAAAGAGAACAGCCCTGGGGGTTCTTTCCAGGGACTCCACAGGTGATGAGCCTCCAGGAGACAGCAGAGTTTGCTCCCTGGAATTCTTTGTGCACATCTGGTGGAGGGCTTCTGGGGGCACCTCCCCGGCCTCGGGTTCTCAGCGCTGCTCCTAGGCCAGCAGGGTCAATGAATGGATGCACTAGCTGCTTGCCACTACTTCCAGGGCATTCTGCCAGGGGAACAGGTCCTGCGGGGGGTGGGGAGATGTGGGGGGATGAAAGTACCCCACAGTACTTTCACACTCACTCTGGAAATCTCCTAAATCAACAGCAAAGGATCAATCTGCAATCCCGCAAAGAAACTACCCACTGATTACTGGGGAGAGGAATGTGTAAAGGGGTCTGTCAAGGCTGGACCTTCACACCCTTCATATTCCACACCTGGTGCCACTGTGCAAACACTCACAACACTGTGCCCCGAGTGGCAGAAGACCACACCCCTGCACAATTCTGCTCTTTGGTCACCTTCCTTTTAAAACAACATGGACTAGAGTCACCTGGGGTGAAACAGCCCTGCCCCACGCCTCGGTTAGCTGGAAACTGGGTCAGCATCATCTCCCTCTATGGAAACACACAATGGCCCTGGGTGCCAGAAGTCTGGCCAGGGGCTTACAGGAGGGAGACAGAGGACATTTGTCAGTCCCCTTTGTCTTCCCAGCCCCAGCCAGAGATGGTGACCTGTGACTGACCCTTCCCCTCCCTCAGTCAGGTAAGGAGTGACTTCACTGCAATTCTCCATGTTAGAAGAGCACCTGAGGGAAAGCCTGATGGGCAGCCCTTAACTTCACCCTCCTGCCCACACCTCCCCCACCCGTGCCACTCCACTGAGCCCCTTCTTCCAGCAGCCACACGCTGGCTGTGACACCCCCACTTCTCATTAGCCCTGCCAGTCCATCATTGTAGGCCCCCCCTGGAAATTGACTTGATCGCTGATAGATTTTTTCGTAGAAGCGGGATAGAATTTGAGATCCAGATAAAATGTTGGAAATGAATTCCGCAGACTCCTATGAGTTGGCTCCAACTGTTAGCATGAAAGCGTCTACCTGTGATCCTGGAAAAGCAACCAGCGTCCTGACCTGGCACTGACTGCATGAGGTAGGTGCTTACGGGACTTCAACAAGAGGCTTTTTAATTGGGGTTACTGGCTGCAGTGGGGAGGGGTCCATTTAGAACCCCTGCAAAGCAATCTCGCTTCAAAAAAAAAAAAAAAGATTGACAAATAGGCCACTATACACAACAGCCATGGCAAAGGCTCCCTCAGTGCTATCAGGTTCAGAGGTATTTAATGTAAATACAGTCTAGACTCATTATCTTAGCCCCATCTCAGCCCCGAGCAAAGATTAAGTCTGATGAGAAAAAAGGCGCTGGAAAAATCAGCGACAAATGCTAAAATGGGCACCCTAGCCGGTTCTGCGTGAACAGCACACCTGGCCTCTTCCTACAGCTGGTTCCGGGGGGCGGGGGCAAGAGGCACAATGAGAGGCAGTGACTGCACCTGAAGATGCCATGCAGAGTCGCACCTGCAGGCCATGCTGGGCAGCCAGGGCCGGGGACCCCAGCAGACTGACAGGAAAGCCCCTCCCGCCTCCCGGGGAGCCAGGTCCCCAGGCAGGATACTCACGCTGACACTGTCCCCAGGACTGGCGGGCCCAGCCCCAGCAGCAGTCAATCCTCCCGCCATAGCGACACAGGCCAACGGATGACACTATCTGCCTGGGCCACCTACCAAACAGAAAGAGGCAAAGTAAATACAGACACTCTTGCAATTGAAAACAATTTCCTCTTGGTTATTAGGTTAGAAAAAAAGATGCTTCAATCACAGCCAACAGTTTTCTACCAACTCCTTCGTACCAACTTCTACCAACTCCTGCAGAAATTTAAGGATCAAACACCTTCAGGGAAATACTTCTGCTATGATCTATTTTCAAATTTCAGACTTACGAACACCCCACACAGAAGTGGGGGCGGCGGAGCAGGAGTGGGTGGGGGCGAGGATGCTTTCCGAAATGGAAAGAGCAACAGCCACAAAGCAAGGCTTCCCAAGGAGGCCACTCAGGCTCAGAGGGGGTTTTTGAAGCTGGAAATAAACAGGTTCCTCAAAGACCCACACCTGTTACAGGGGGAAGCCAATTTGGGCTGATTCATCAGCAACTGAAAGGCATTAAGGAAAACAAGCCTGCCTTATGCAAAGGGGAGGTGTGGTCAGAGAGGGGGACGCGCCTCAGCATTCAATGAAACACAACCCTTTCTGTGTAGGACTCTGGCTGCAAAAGTCCCCCCCCCCCCGAAAAATGCACCAGAGAAACAAATCTAAATGAAACCAAGGAGCGTTCAAAGTGTGGCTAACATCTCAAGTGTCCTTGTGGTTTGAAACTTCCCTCAATCAGCAATCCCCACTGTGGAAGGTAAATTAGGAATCCAGAGGCGTTCCAGTTGGGGACACCCGTTTATCCTCAGATTCCACCTTATTTGGTCCATCTTTTCCTTGTGTAGGTGCACACCTAAATGACCCCCTCCCCATATTTTTCCTGGCTGTTTGTAGGGTAAGTGAAAAGGTGTCACGTGTTCCCACCCGCCTGTCATTAGCGTTGACGATGGAGCCCCATGGTCCTGCATGCATGCTTGATGGCGGAGACCTGGAGTAGGGTGTGGGCATGCACAGGTGGGCACACCTGGGCTGAGCCGCGGCTTATAAGGGCGTCGTCACAGAGACGCCAGCAGAAGCAGAACCACGAGAGAATGACAGAGAGCCCAGAAAGCGTGAAGCTTCTCCCGGGGCTGGGAGGCCTGCCAGCCTGCTGGACCCCTGCCTGCCCTGTACCTGGAAAAAGCTCACTAAGAGCCTGAAAAGCCACCAGGGGCTCCAGGACTCTCCTTTACCCGTCTGCTGGGATCACAGAGATCCTGCTCTGGGCCCTTCCTGCCTCTACACTGGTGTACACATTTAAAGCTCCACTAGACTTTTAAGGTAATGATGCAAGTCGTTTCCTGTTGCAAATGTGCGTGCACCCCCTCAGCACTCCAAGGTGAACAAAGAAGAGCCTTCCAACTTTTCCGCGTCTTGCCCTGGTGGCTAATCCACCGTTTCTTCAACTCCTAGTCTTTTCAGTTCTCCATTACTTTATCATCCATCATGCCCCCAAGCCCTAGTAACAAAAAAATTCTAGTTCCTCCCACCAGGTGGGAAATCGGCGGCCGCAGCTTTTGCCTGGCGCACCCCGGGCCCCCGCGTCCCCTCCAGGCACGAGAAAGCCAATCAATCGTGGAATCGATTCGTTCCGAGATTGCAGGAGGAACAGGTGCGGCGCTGTTTGGGCTGCGCCGTCCCGGAGGTGCTGGGGCTGGGGGCAGGGCGGCTGCGAGGCGGCGGGGCGACCCGGGTCGCCACCTCTCCCGGGGCTCCAGCCGGTCGCTGCGCGAGCAGCAGCGGCCGGAGCGCGGGGCGCGTGTGGGGTGTCGTGCGCAGAGAGGGGGTGCCCGAGCACGCGCTGCACGCGCCCGGAGCGGGTCCGCGGCCGGGAGACCGCGCGGCCGCCGAGCGGGGCTGAGTGACAGGGAGCCGGCCCGGGCGGCGGGACCTGTCAGAGCACGCCCGCCGCAGGCAGGCTCGCCAGGGCTGGCCGTGCGCGCGCCCTCGCCGGCACCGTCGCACTCGCACACGTGGCGCCCCCCTCTCTCCAAGAAAACCGAGGGGAAAGCGCACAGGTGCGCCCGGGAAGCCCCCGCGCCGGCCCGCCCGCCCCCTTTGTGCGACGGCCCGGGGGCTCCGGTCGGCCCGGGCCCCGGCAGCCGCCCCGCCGGAGCGTCGCGGGGCTGGAGGGGGGCGGGTCCTCGCCCGGGCCAGGCCCCGGCGTGCCCTGGGCTCCGGCGCTGCGCTCGCGCCTCGGAGCCGGTCCCGAGCCCGGGGCTCCAGCCTCCCTTTTGCCCGTGGGGCGCGCCCTCCTGCCGCGCGGGTGGGGAGAGCTGCTCGACGGCCCCGAGGCTCGGGACCCGAGCCGTGCCTCGGACCCAGCCGGCCCCGGGCACAGGGCACCCCAGCACAGCGGGCGTGCGATTCGCGCGGGGGCGGAGGCGCCCCGGAACCCACTCACCTCCCGTCGAACTCGGCGGCCGCCTGCAGGTAGAGCGAGGCCCCGAGCACCAGCACCGGGAGGACACCCATGTCGGCGGCGAGGGCCGAGGGTAAGTCGGGGTGCCGGCGGACGAGCAGGGGCGCGCACGGCTCCCGGGAGCTGCGGCCGCCGCGGCTGCTGCTGCCACTCAGAGGCCGGCGGCGCGGCGCGCGGTCGGCTCAGGTCTGCGCCGCGGCGCCCGGAGCCCCTTCGGCTCCCTCCCCGCGAGGGAGGCGCTGCAGGGGGAGCTGCCGCCCGCGGGGCCGGGAGGGGGCGGGGGGCGGGGGGCGCGCGTGCGCCGGGCTGGGCGCTGGCCGCCCCGGGCGAGGGGTGAGGGCGCCCGGCCCCTGGGCGGGAAGCTTCTGCGGCGGGGCGCTGGGGGAGGCGGTGTCTCTTGGGGGCCAGCCAAGCGGGTGAGCCTCAGGCTGCGAGGAAAGTTGGCAGCCTGGCCTGGGCGAGGGAAAGCGGGGTGCTGCGCAGGCCAGGCGCGGGGGAAGCGGGAGGCCGCGGCGAGGTGCGCGCTCCACGGTTGCCGCCCCAACAGGTGGCGGGCGCGGGCAGCGGCCTTTCGCGGGAGGGTGGGGGCGCCCCAGACGCCAGGGGTTTATGGGGCTGGGGCTGAGCGGCGTCTGCATTTAGCGAAACCACAGCACGACTTGGACAAATTAGCAAAGGCAAACTCCGGGAGTCTGCTGCTCCCGCAGAGTTGGCAAAGGCGTGTTTTTTATTTTGTAACAACCGAAAGAAATGTCTGGCTCCGCAGCGGAGCTGTGAAGAAGAAACGTGGAGAGCGTTGCTACCTCCGCCAGCAGCAACACTCCCCGCACATCAGCCGCACAGTGAAGGTGGCCCCCCAAGGCTTGAGACGCCAAAGAGGGGGGAAGGAGGCCGTTTTTCACAGCAGATTGATGTTGCACAGATCAGCCAGCAACCACTGTGACCAACCTACCCCTGCTGCTGCTGCATGGTCCTCCAAGGCTGTATCACAGGGAAACCCTCAATTGTGCCAAAAGGCATGTTAAAACCAAAGTCCGACTGAGTCACCCCACTTTTCAAATCCCACCCGAACTACACCCCAGTGCAGTCATCTGCCTGCTCCCACACCTCACACTGCAGACATTCCCCTGCTTTCCCTCTCCATGGCCTCCTCCCTGCCTTTCTGGAAGGTTCCAGGCATAGGCCTGCTTTAGGGCTGCTGACTAGCTGTTACTTGGGCTTGAAGCCAGGTATCCGCGGGGCTCACCTCTGGCTACTTTGTCTTTGCTCAAAAGTCAGCTCTTTGAGAGCAATCTGGCTCCCCTATTTAAAATGGCCACCTGCCCCTCCTGGATGACCCTGACTTATCTACTTCG
Organism: Talpa occidentalis; assembly: GCF_014898055.3. NCBI lineage: Eukaryota > Metazoa > Chordata > Mammalia > Eulipotyphla > Talpidae > Talpa > Talpa occidentalis. Next base: position 98,666,409 of record NW_023601322.1, read on the forward strand.
TGTCCTGTCCAGACTGCTCACCTCCCAGTTCACCATATAATTGCCTACTTGGTTGTTTATATAAACTGCTTATATATGATCTATATACTTGCCTATTTATATATTTGTCTTTTATATACACATACACACTTGTATATAATTTGCTTATTTCTTGCTTGTGAACAATGCAATGCCTGGCACATCTGTAGGTGGCTCCGAGCTGTTTATTGACTGTAACATTAGAACGTTTTTCTCTTTTCTTTTTGAGGTTTCTTCACCGTCACAGTTTTAGTGGAAAGTTCCGTGGCAGGATGACCTCACTATCCTGATCTCTTAGTGTCTAGAAAAAGGAATTTTCTACAAGAAAAGGAAAAACTAATGGTTTCAACTTATATGACTCTTTGATTTCCAAGTTGTTTTCTGTTAGCAAAACATGTTTCTATTTTAATCTCAGGAAATATCCATGCCAATGCAGGCTGGAGACATTATTTTAGGCAAACAGCTTGGTGTCATCCATTTCAGATCTTTCTAATGAAGTCCAAAAATGTAGGAGTCAAAATATTTTTCCTGCACAAAATCAAATTTTGTAAGTGTAATGTAGGCTTGGTTCCAGGCTCCAGTGCTATCTGGACCATTTTCTTTGTTTGGTGGCTCCCAGGTTGGATGTGCACATAAGTCCCAGCAGAGCGATGGTTAGGGAGAAGGGGCTAGCCTGCAGGTTAGAACTGGACGTGGAGGGAAGGCAGGAAAAGACATGGAGAACAAAACAGGGCATAGCCGGAGCGAAGAAAAGCGGACTGCCCTCTGCCTGCCACTGTGACTTTTGTCCATGTCTTTTCTTTGGCCCAGAAAACATTCCGTCCTTCTTGTGGCCACGACCTTTGGGGCCAAGCTCCGCTGACACTCACTCCGGGAAGCCTTTCTGACTGAGGGCTGCGCAGATACTCCAGCTGCGTGGGCTTCTATATCGCTCTGAGTCCTGAAGTAACCCTTCAAGCACTGCGCTGTGACTGCTGCTCGTAGCTTGCAGACTGTCATCTCACACAAAGGAGAGCCCGGGCACTCGCTGCAGCATCCCCTGGGCCCAGCACAAAGCGTGGCGCAAGGCTTGAGTTCAGCGAGTATGAAATCAGTTGTACTGGCTTGAACTGAATTTTCCCTGATGACCTTTAGCTTCTCCCTAGAGTAAACTGGGCCTAATTATATCAGTCTTCGTATTCATGGTATGAGCAGACTCTAAAAGAATCCCAAGGTCTAGCTGCTCATTATGCTGCCCTCCTAGCCACCAGTGACCATGCCAAGACAGAGATGGGGCACCGGGGAAAGGCAGCGCGCTGTCCCACTCGCACAAACAAGGAAGAGCCAGATCCTGGCAGCTTGCTTTCTGCAGTGCCTGTACTTTTCCAGGGCTGTCCAGTTTCACCCCAGCATCGATGCCCCTTTGCAAAGGGGCATCCCAGTTTTCTCCACACAAGGAATCATCTGTCACTGCCCACAGCAGGATACCCATGCACAACAGAGCAGAGCCAAGCACAATGGCAAGGATCCGCATTAGAAACTTAGCCTTCTCCCAGCCAGGACTTGCTGTGAACCTATAATATACTGGCTTAATTCTAGGTGCCAGGACTTCAGCTGGGAACAAGGCAAGGTCACGGCTGACAGTTTGCACTGCAGGGGGAGCCAGACAATGAGTGGAGGAGGAGAGGAAGAAGGTGTGAGGGAAGGGAAAGAAAGGCTACGGTGATGGACAGCGATGGAGTGACTCGGTAGGGACCTGAGGTGAGCAGAGCCAGGTGGGAGTGCAGGTGGCAGAGGGGGTACGGGCCCAGAGGCGCGATTTCTCTATTGAGTTCTCACGGTGTCATGCAGCCATCAAGCCAGCCATGGCTGCCCCATCCCGAGGGGGCATGGGATTACTGCTTTAAACACTCCCTTTAAGACAAGAGAAGGTGGTCCATACATGCCCAGCCTACAGTCCCCCACTCTGGCAGCTGACCTAGAGGAAGGGATCTTATTTCACCGTAGACGGAAACAAAGCACTGATGGGTCAGCATGGACGGATCCTGAGACATGATGCTAAGTGAAAAAAGTCAGTCACAAGAGACGACACCCAGCGCGAGCCCTCGGCACCTGGGTGGTGGCCAGCAAGGGTGGCTCTGTGCAGATAGACAGTAGGCTAGGGCCGTCCCAGGCAGTGGAGGAAGGAGGACAGGGACCGTGCCTGCCAATGGTCCAGGGTTTCATTTGGGGGTGAAAATGTCAGGCTAATTGTGAGGGTGCACACACTGTGCACACACACTGTGGTGTGGGTGCACGAAAGACAATTGTACACATCCCCGGGTGAGCTACAGGATATGTACATTCTATTTCAAGCGAACTGTCGATCTGAAGAATGGGGGAACACTACAGGAAGACTCACGCACCCCTATGCTCACAGCAGCATTAGACACAGCAGCCACGTCACGGACCCGACCTAAATGCCCATCGACAGACAACTGGCCCAGGAAACTGTGGGATCCTCAGTGCTACACACTGCTGTGACGCAGCTATGGAAAGAGACAAAACCCTTTGACAACATGGATGAACCTTAAGGTGATGGCGCTAGGCCATGTGAGTGAAAGTGATGGTTGGCGGATATGCTTCTCGTGTGGAGTATAATAAGCAAAGCCAACGAGCTAGCAAAACACAGCAAAAACAACTCTAGACTGAGAAATATGGTGGTTACCCGAGAGGCTCGGAGGGTGGTAGGGAACGAGGGATGATGTGCCAAGGCCAGTCACGAAGACTCAGGGAGGGTGACTGAAGCCCGCGCTCTGTGGAGGTGTGAAGCTGTGTTCAGAAATTGCATAGCTTTGTGGGCAAATGTCAAATCCATAAAGCTTGATTCGAAAAAGAAAAAGGCAAGGATGCGGAACACACTGAATTACTGACACCCTGCGCAGACAGACCTGAGGCCATGGCTCGCAGGCAGCAGAGGGAGTGTTTGGGGGCCAACTGGGACCCCTGTCTGCTTCCTGTCCGCTCATCTCGAACGTCCACCTCAGGGGGTGTGGCTGCTGCGCCTCCCCGGAGGGCTAGACATCATGCACAGCTCTTTTCGATCATCACAAATCTCAAGGCCTGAGCGTTGCTTCAAGGAGATTTGTGGTTTCTGTGGCTACATGATTTCCTTAAAACACTAATAGGCTTCAATCTAATTGCTTCCAGTCAGTTCCTTTTGTAGATAACCATGACCAAAGTCTTCCCTAGGCCACATTCTTTGGCTGCCTGCTTTCTTCCTTTCTGAGGGTCCCGCTCACTCTTTCATCTTCATGGGAACACCTTGGGGCGAGCTGAGCAAGAAGCTTATTTAGGAGGCAACACCCCTCACTGATCCTTGCCATGAGGCATGGGTCCCTTTCTGGGGCAGACAAGCACTTGTCTTTTTCAACCCTGAGATTTCCAGACATTCTCATTTCCTTCCATTTCTACTGGCAACACAGCCAGTTCTTGCCTGAGCTCATCTCTTTCTAAGATAAAGGCAACAAGCAGCAGTGAGATACACGGACATCTTCATTTTTAATGCTGTGCCCTTTAGCTGGACATATGTCGTGCCTTCCAAAAGATCACAGGTTATGGTGTCACGGAACAGCACAGCTGCCAGTGAGTGAAGACTCCCTTGGCCCTTGGCACCGCATTACAGAGTATAAGCAAGCCCCACTCTGCCCTGACTCTCCAACAGCATGTCTGCCTCGCCATTGAGAAAGGAGATTTTTGTTAGGATGTCCTTCCGGCACCAATTTCTATATTAAGGTTAAAATGCAACAACATGGAAGTCCCCAAATACCACAGCTACAAGACAGAAACGGATTCCTTCCTCATGGAGCAGTCTCGTAGGTCCAGGCTGACTCTGACCCTGTAGACTCCGGTGTGTTTAGGCAAACTCTACAAAGTACCTCTTCGAGCCCGTGGTGCCTGGCTCAGCATAACTGCTCTCCTCCCCAACCAAGTGAGGACAGGACAGCTGGGGTGCAGGCAGTTCTCCCTGAGGGTTTTATGTCCACAGAAGGCAACCAGCGTTACCGTGTTCTGCACCTGAACACTTCAGATGTGTGTTCTTATCTAGGCTGAGCTCTTATCAAAGTCCTGGAGCAAATTCAGAGGGGCCTAAGATCCTCTGCATCCCACTGCACAGGGGCCAGGGATGAGTTATCAACCTACTCTTCTTCTGAGACACAGATCAGGTCTCAAGCTGCAGGGAAGATTAGTTTGCTAGGCGAAACTTTACTGCTTCCCAAAGTCCCCCCTACAGGCTATTTATGGAAGTCAGTCTAGATAGGGGTGTGTCCTGTTAACGCCTCTGGATTTCCCAGATACTAACCTTGGATCAGGAGAGCCCCCTGGGACTCTACATGGGGAATTCTTCCCTTTCTGAGTTGGGCTTCCAGCTGTTAGGGTACCGCTGAGTGGGAGCGGCGCTGACACGTCTCTGGGAGGGCACTGTGGACGTTCTCCTGTGCATCCCCCTTCATGCCAGGTAACTAGCTTCTCACAGATTGAGGACCCTGAAAAAAATATGTAGTCTCTTCTGAAGAAACTTGTCCTGTATTTTCTGACAAACACTTCCTGTATCAAATTTCCCTTTTAAAAGTGGCTGCCAGAAAACTATGCCAACATTACAGCGATGATGTCTGCCAGAAATTAATGAGGAGAGAAAGGTCAATGGGAAGAGCACAGGGGTTTTGAGGCAGGGAAACTCTCCTACGATGCCAGATCTGTGCAAACCCTTTGGATGTTGAACACAGGAGGGAACCCTCATGTGAACCATGGACACTGGCTGATCTTGATGTGTCAAACATAGGCTCAGCTAAGGTAACAAATGTACCCCTTGGGGGGCATGGATAATGGGGGGGTCTGTGCATATGGGGGGCACATTTTGGGGAGAGGCTGTGCATATGGGAAATCTCTACTTTCTGCTCAATTTTACTGTGAACCTGTAATTGCTCTAAAAATAAAATGTTTTTAAAGAAACATACATCTTGCCTTTATTTTTCCCCAATAATTTAAATTTTATATGGCAGCCATGTTTAATGTTATTTGCTTAAAATGGACCATCACAATTCTTACACAGACTTGGAAGAACACTGAAGGCAAGAAAGAAGGAAAGGGAAAGGGAGGGAGGGAGGGAAGTTTGTTAAAAGCAGGTGCTAGCAAGCTCTGCTCAGGAGCTCCCAGGGTTGCTTAGCAGAGTGTTTTTCTGTTTGCACTGGCTCTGATTTCTCTGTTTTATAACCTGAGCTGTGGTGATATAATGGAAGTATGTTTTTGGTCTTTGCCCGGGTTTCTGACACCCATTTCCTAAAACCCTTATAAGTTCCTGAATGGGAAGGGTCAAAGGAAGTCTTCTGCTTTCCTAACATGCTCAACCACACCTTAGTTTGAGGCTCTTGCTGGGAGATGGGGGGCTCGCATGGGTGCTGGTGGCCAGAGCAGCCTCCAAGCTGAGGCTGGAACTTCCAGCCCCTCCGTGACCTCCCAGGAGGGGAGAGGGCCAAGGTGGGGTCAATCACCAATGGCTAGTGACTTCGTCATGCGTAAGGGAACCTCCATCAAGACCCTAAAGGTCTGGGCTCCAGAGACGCGGGTTGCTGGAGGCACCCACAGGCCAGGTGTGCTGGGCCCCGAGGAGACCTGGAGTCCTGCACCCCTTCCCACACACAGTGCCCTGTGCCCTCTTCATCTGGCTGAGCCTGGGTTGCATCCCCTATAAACTGATGGTAGTAAGGAAAGTATTTCCCTGAGTTCCATGTTCCAGTATTGCACCCAAGGAGAGGGTTTTGGAAACCCCTCACTAGTACTTGTGATCATATGAATAGCATTCCAGGACCCCTCTTTGGTTTTGCAGAGCACTGGAGAATTGCTAGGTATGAGAAACCCACTCATTTGAAATCAAAAGGGTTGTGAGTAGGAAGACCTACTCACAATTAACTCCTAATTAACTTGGGAAAGAAGCTGGACTAAGAGTCATCAAATGAAAATATAAAAATATAGCCTCCCAGCTATTTACACTTAGGCTTGCTCTCACGCCTGTAGGTGACTAGTTTCAGTATTTCCCACTGAATTTTCTTTGCTTCTAATACTGAGCTATGTTCTTCAGGAAAAAAATCTCCAAATTCCTACCTGCTTTATGATCTCTCAATAAGTAGTTCACATTTTATACATCAGTTCCTATATGCTCCCTCTGTTCACACAATAAAATCTGTCTTTCCCTAGTAAGAGTAAAATACAGATCCAAGAGCTCAGTCTTTGGTGGAAAATCCCTACTGTTCTGTCCCAGGTGGGAGAAGCCAAGGCTGCACTCACACACTGACGGTGGCTGCACAACTCACTCTGATTCCCAGTTCAAAATTCAAATTCATTAAAATTAAATTCATTAAAATTAAACATTGAGAGGACATTGGTAGTGCCTGACTGACACAGCCTGTGCAATAATCCACCGAAGAAGTGCAAACACTTGGAGGAGTCACCCCCTTTTCTACCTGCAGATCTATGGGCCAGAGGACACAGAGGCTCAACACAAGATCTGAGCTCACAGGTCCCCCAAGGGAAGACACCAGAGAGGTAGGAAGGCAGTGGGGGTGGAGGGGGTTGGGCCCCTTGGCTGGACCTTTACTGGGGTTTCTGTGGCAACAGCCAGCAGGGTAGGGTAAGCTGTTTGGGATGGGCTAGTTGGACTGATTTCTTGGGGACTCAGGGACTCAGGATGGTGGAGGCCCAGGTGAGTGCCCCCTCTGACCTTGGTTTCCTCTGCTAGCATGTAGTGCCCCTCATGGTGCTATGGCACCACCAGAAACATTTCTGGGCAGAGAAAGACTCCCCTCTCTGGAACATGAGTACAGGTAGCAGAGGGCCTGCCTGGAAGTGACTGGGAAATGCAGACTATGCATCCAGAGCCAGATGGCTCCCAGGCCACCTGCTTCCCCAAGGCAATATTCCTGTACCTTCTTCATCCCAGGGCCGTGGACCAGCAACTATGGAATGCCCTGCCCCAAGAAATCAGTCCAACTAGCCTATCCCAAACAGCTTACCCTGCCCTGCTGGCTGTTCCCACAGAAACCCCAGTAAAGACCTGGCCAAGGGGCCCACCCCCCTCCACTCCCACTGCCTTCCCACCTCTCTGGTGTCTTCCCTGGGAGGGGGGGCCTGTGAGCTCAGATCTTGTGCTGAGGCTCTGTGTCCTCTTGTGGCTACGCCTGGCTGACCAGCTCAAAAAAAGACACGCCTTGCAGAGCTCCCACGGAGGTGTGATGAGTTGAGAGAAACGTGCTCACTCAGCCTCTGGGAGCACAGCAGGACTGGCTGTTAGGAAAACAAGGCCAACATGGGGTAACTCTAAGAGTCACAATCCGAGTGGCCATCCATGCCGGGGCCTATCTGTGCGTGCAGCTGTGTGGCTGTCTCTCCCTTGAGAATCTGGGACAGAGAGGAATGCTCGACCATGTCTGCGTTCTTATCAACAGGCCTTTTTGTTTGTTTGCCACAGGGATTTCCTGTTTTCTGCATGGTAGAAGCTCCAGTCTTTCAACCATGGGTATAAATATGGCCAGCAGAATAGGAATAGCTAATTTAAGGAAGCTTCCAGAGAGGGAGGGATTCACCTGGACTAGAGACATAAAGAGTTTACTAATATTCATGAAATAAATATGAAAGTAACCCAGACCAAGGTGGAAGGAGGAAGAGGTGGCCAGCATGGGTTTGTCCTACAGGCTCCATTTCCAGGGGCAGTGCCAGGTGCTCCTTGCCAGGCAGGTGAGGTCTACCCCGCTATTAATCCTGGTCCAAGCAGCTCAAGTTTCTTTAGCCTGGGGAAGAAGGATGTACTTTCTCCACCAGTCACTCAGTAGCTTTTTCTTACATAATTCTCCAGTACTGCTCTGCATCACACTGCACCCCCAGCCCCCTTCTTGGGCTGCTGGAGTGCCAGTTGCAGCCCCTGTAGTCACTGCATTTGGTTTCATTTTCTCAAAGAGTCAAAAACAGATTACTGTCACCACGCAGATGCCTTTTTAAAAAATGATAATTGATCTTTTTCACGCCTCAGAAGTGACCCTAGGAAGGGCCAGGAGACCGGAGCTAGATTGACAGATCAGAAGAACAGACTCCCCGGCTCTGGGTAGCATCCTGGGGGGCGGGAGGGGTGGCACAGAGAGACCTGGATGGCTGTGGTGTGTCACACGTAGAGCACACGCTGGGTGCCATCTGTGATAAAGATGCTGTCTCCTTGAAATCTGAAGTGTAAGGTGGTGAGATAAATCACAAATCATAGGTGAGAATTCCAATACTGGCCATGCTGGACCTGCTGCTTGGAACCAGCCCTCCCTGGAGAAATAGAAAAGCCATCTTGGGGTGAGGGCTGAGGTGGGGGGTCTGCCTGGGGAACACAGAGACCCACAGAGGTCTTCTTTCCTCCTTCAGGTGGCGGCCAATTCTACAGGAGAGCTGAGTGGGGGACCCTGAAGTGGGGACTTCTAACAGACACAGGGGAGGGAAAAATGAGTGTGCTGAGCTTGCCTAGGAAGGGCCTGGAAAAGCCCCCAGGCGGGCAAGGGCCCTGAGGGGTGAGCTAGAGCAGAGCTCCCCATTCAGACCCAGCCCGCTGCCTGGCTTGCACTCTCCCCAGCACACCCAGGCCCCTCGGGAGCAACACCACCACCTGTGGCCAACGGATGATCTCTAAATATGTTATATCCATTAAAAAGTACCAAGATGAGACTGAAAGAAAAAGGAGGACAGAAATGAAAATAAAATTTTAAGACGTTCCAGAATTGCAAGCACAGTAACTGATATAAAAAATTAATGTCACAGGTTTAAATATTGATTAGACACAGCTGAAAAGCAAATAAGTCAGAAGGAAATATCTAGATTGAATTATAAAGAAGAGGGTGAAAAACACAAATGAACCTGAGACAGATGGGCGGGTGAAAACACTGCATATATATGTAATTAGTCCCAGAAGAGACCAGGAGAAAGAGAACGGGGCAGAAGGAAGCAGAGGCAGATGTGACTGTGATTTTCCAGAGTTGTTGAAAACTATCAAGTCACAGACTGAAAAACCATCAAGACCCCCAAGTAGGATGCACCCAAAGAAAACTTGGACAATGCTGCTGAAACCCAAGAGGGCATCGTAAGGCAGCGGAGGAACAAGAGGCAGAAAGGATATAGGCTGTTCCGCGTCCTAGGGTGGGTCTTGAGACAGTGTGTGTGTGCACGTGTGTGCGCATGTGCAAGATCACTCAGAATGTGAAGTGACCTTGGATCTGTTTCACTCTTTATTCCCCAAACTAACTGAGGCATCATCCCTCCTTTTCAACATCCTTACAGCACTTCTTTAATGACAGCTGACGTCCACTTGGTGCTAAGAGCTGCCTGTCAGGTCCGTCTGTGCGCGACGCTGTGACGGGGTCACTGGCACATAAGCAAGCCAAGGTTAAGAGAACGAAGTAGCCTGGCCAAGGTCCCAGTCTAGGAAGAAGTCAGGTCAGACTCCAGGGCCCTGCTCCTAATCCCTCACTGAAGTCATCCAGTGCAAAGCGTCAGCCCTGATGGGAGGGTCACGGCTCAACTTCCTCCAGCCCTCCTATGGCTCAGCCTCACACCTGACTTACTCGAAGATTACTCATCACAACCGCCACTGCCAGCTGACTTCAAGTACAACACACCTGGAGTGGTTTACTTCCCCTATCCCTCTTGTGAGGAAGGTGCCGGTACTATCCTGTGTTAGAGTCAAGCACCGAGGCACAGAGAGGTTGAATAACTTGGCATAGGTCACACGGCTGTTCAGTGAGAGCTGGAATCTCAAACTAGGCAGTTGCCTCCAGAGCCCGTGCTGGCAGCTGCTTGTTTACTGCTCCAGCCAAGTGCTGTGCACGTGTAAGAGAAGTGGAGGGAGAGGTTGGGAGCACCCTGGCGCTGGCTTCAGCTAAGGCAGCACACACCTTGACCATGATAGGTCTGCAGACCTGCCAAGAACTGGCTGCTGATCACACCGGAAATGCCAGCTCTCCCGGCACCTCCAAGAACAGGCTCAGGAGCCGTGCAGCCGTCTGTTTTCCCCATGAGGTGACTTCCCAGCTCATCCTTTTACCTCACTTTATCACATAATTATATCTCCTTTTTTTGGGAAGAACCTCCCAGTATTCTCCCAAATTCCTTTTATTTTCTCCCTTGGGTTGAAAAGGGAAAGAATGGCCCCACATCAGAAATGGTCCTTCGCTGGGTCCCAAATCAGCTGCGGCTCGACAGACACACTCAACGCTGGCTGCTGGCTGGGCACTGTCAAGGAGCAGGCCCGCTGCTGGGGAGGGTGGTACTTGCTTAGCACTGCCAGGAAGGGGCACAGCGGGCGCTGCGAGGGTCTTCATCAGAGAAGTGGAGCTGCCCTGCACTGAAAAGTAGGACCCGTGCAAGGTGAACCATACAGCTCACTCTCTACACAGGACCTGATGACACGCTGGGATGGGACGCTCTGGCTTTTTGTAAGGACATATCAATCTAATCCCAAAGTGTAATAGCACTGAGCTTTAGATGTGTGAAGTTGCAGGGTGCAAGTATTTCAAATGCATCCCTACCAAATGCTCCCTTGCTGGGAACAGACTTTGATATGCAAAATTTCTGAAAGGATCTGGCTTCTCCAAGCCTCTGACTTCTTTGGCCACAGGAAATAGAAACCCATGCTGACTCCTTCAAGTAGAAGAGGATTTGCTACAAGACTGCATCTCTGGGGCTTGCGAGAGGAAGGATTCAAGCCTGGGGGGGAATTCGACTTGGAAATGGAAGGGTCTGTGGGGACCAGTTTCCTTTGGACTGCTCATCCCCTGGCCGCCTTTCTGTCTCCTGCACCTGGTCTGGCCTCTGCAGACTGGACCTCCGGGAGCTCGTCATGGGCACTGCCCCCCAGTGCTATGAGAGTTGCACTGACTGTACCTGGCAGCTCCGAGGAGCCCTCCCCGCACATCCTGGCATCACCCCTAACCCCCACTTCACTCTCAGCCTATGTCTCAGTTCCAATTCTCAAGAGGAAAACAAGCAGATTAGCTGGGTTCCTGGATCAGGTATCCACCTTTTTCTACTCAAAGAGGGCTGGGTTTGCTGCGTCCTAACATGGGAAGCAGGCGCCTGGCCTGTAAGGAGGTGCGTACTGAAGAAAAGAACCGGGAGAGATGGCTAAATGTGGTCTAGACCCAGGGCTTCAGCATCCTGGAGTCCTTGTGGTTAGCAATGACCAAGAACGAGTTCAAACACTGGGATAGGCTTTGGGGAAAAGCCATGAAGAAAACGGACATTTAAGATGTATGTCCAATATTCGCCATCAAGCAACACTGAAGCTCACAAATTACTCTCTACCCGCAAAGTGAAATTCTAAAATGGAAATAAACACTTGTAGTCACATGTTGAAACGCTAACCAAAGACAAGCACCAGTGTAGCTGTGTGCCTGGGGTCATCGCATCGCCATGTGATGGTTCAGGTAGAGAACATTCCTGTAGAGGTGACAGTTGATCTTTAAACATCCCCAAGCTGAGAGCCTCTGTACTGGGCCGTGTCAGACAGTCAACAGGCTGTAGTCAGCTTCTGAGGGGAGCAGGGCCACCCAATCCCAAATTTTGACCTCCCCAAGGTCAAAGTTCAGAACCAAATCCTGGCCCTGGCCAGAACTTGGGGCCAAACACAGCGGGTGTCAAATGACTTTCCAAGGCCCTCTTTCCGGGACCAGAATTTATCTCTGGCAGTGGAACAGGTTAGTAGTAAAATTTCTCAAATTATCAAATGTTACATATTTTAATATTTCAGTTAATTAAAATATATCTCCACTCTTTTAACTACTAAATCGTTCACATGAATTAAAAAAAAAATTGTCTGGGCCTCCCTGGTGGCGCAGCGGTTGAGTGCTGGGTTGCAAAGCTGCCCGCAGCCTCTGCAGCACCAGTTCGATCCCCGGCCACCGGGCGAGAGTCCCACATGGCACGCAGACCTCTCCTGCCATGCCTGCTGCTCTCCTCAGCAGTGTATTTCCTCAGTCTGCCTGTTCTGCTCCCGGCTCTGGCTCTGGTGAATCCTCTCACCCTCCCACACTTCTGACTGTGCCCAGTGCTTGTATAAATAAATAAATAAATCTTTAAAAAAATGTTTAAAAAAACTGTCTAAAATAATATTTGTTTAAAGAAACATTTGTTTGACATTTTTTGCACATTTTTGGCAAAGTTTTGTCGTTTGGCATTTTAGTTTTTCAGATACAATAAAAATGTTTTAACATTTGTTTATTATTTTGACTTTGTAGTCTATTTGTGGCATTTTTTAATTTTGAAATCCAGTTTCTGTATCATTACATCACTTCCAGTTTTATATTTGAATACCTTCACCTTAAACTTTTGTGTGTGAGTGGTGGTCCTTTTCCATCAGGAACTTCAACAATTAGATTTTTTACGCATTTAACAATCAAGGCTATTTTATTTTAAAGTCCAACTACTGTTTTTAATGGAAGACCTCATTTTTCCAGAGGGGAAAGAAAATGTGTCTGTAACTGATCAGACACTAATACTCGGCATTCACTCTTTTCTTGGCCTTTTAGAGAGAAAGCTGGATAACTGAGCAGAATTTTTCTCTTGTTTTCCCAGAAAAAGCCACCAGCTTGGGTAGGTCAGTATAATATCTGGTTTTCAGGGCCTCCCCAGTGGCGCAGCGGTTGAGCGCTGGGCTGCGAGGCTGCCCGCAGCCTCTGCAGCACTGGTTCGCTCCCCAGCTGCTGGCGAGGGTCCCACAAAAACAAAAAAATCTGGTTTTCTGATGAGGAATCTGAGACCTACAACATTAAGCAACTTACCTGTGGTAAGACGCAGGGTCCGAGCTCACTCAGGGCTGCCTGTCTACTGCCCCGGCGTCTGTCTGCCACACCCTGGGCTTGATGGGCTCACGGGCTATAACTCTGCGCTGCGGGAAAGACGAAATGTGTGCTTGAAAGTTATAGCACGACTGAATGTAGAAGCTCCAGCCTGACTGTACGTGTACTAGGAGCATCCTGCAGGGTAGGAAAGGGACTCTCTTCATCATTATGTAATTATACTCTCTGCAGCCATACGGCATCCACTGTCCCCTGTAAAAGAGAACAGCTGATGACATATCAGTGACAGAGCCCTGGGCTACAGCCTCTCACGGGGTTTGTGTTATCACAGCTGAAGCAGACCCTCAGAGGTCACAGGGCGTCTGTACGCAAAGAGCAGTGTGAGGCCTACTCTACTTCCCAGCACGCTGAGGTTGACAGTCCTGAGGTTGTGATATAGGAATACCACTTGGATTGGGGGATTCTGAAGATTTTTTTTCTGGGAAAAGGTCTAAGTCACCTATACTCAGCTGAGTAGGTAAAGACTAAGGGCTAAGATCATACATACACACGCTCAGCATCTTCTGTAAGGCAGAGTCAGGGCTGGAACTAGTTAAAATCAGGACACTCGTGTCATATACCTGGGTGACACCCAACATAGCGCATCAGACACAGGGCTGCCAGAAGATGCCTTTTCAAAGCCTACTGGCTGTGCCTCTGAGGTGAACCCGCGTTCCTGCTGGCCCCTCACAGCCTGGCTGGGTGTGCTCGGCCAACTTCTCCCACTTCCCTCTTAAGGTACCCTCCCTGAGACAGAACGCGTGTTTGTTCTTATCAGTGGTTCCAAAAATTGCAAGACACTGACACAGAAGCTGCATGGAAAGAGTGTAAATGATTGTTTCCCTTTCAATGCTGAAATTTTTCAATCTACACTTTTACATGCATGATGTTAAGTAACATGGGTACCTAAATGAATTAATGAATCAAAACACCAAGTCGATCTATGGTCATTACCTCTATGCCCCTTAGAGTTTATATGCACAAGTGGGATCCAAGTTGGGAGGACGAGCTCATGGAAAAACATGAGTCCCATCATTTGTCAATATGTGATTGACCTTTGAATCTCCACTCATTCCGGTGGTCAGTCATTCAGTAAATCTCAGGCAGGACGGTGGGTTTAGGAAAGGCTGCTCTGAGGGCTGGTACCCGTGAGGTCTGTGTCACCAGCCACTCTCCTTCACGAGGGTCAGGGTCGTTCACACCTGAGTCACAGGGCAGCTCAGTTCCAGACAATACGCTTCCCAGTGGAAGGCTCTTCAGGAGGAAAGGAAGTGGGAGAGGGAGGGAGCTTTCTCACACACATCTTCATTTTCTGGGGAGACAGATCCTCCCAGGAGCCCTAAGCAGACTCACCTTATCTCCTGTTACCCAGGCAAGAACTGATCATACCCCCTAGACACTGGAGGCAAGAGAATGGACTGCCAGGACTGGTTTAGGTCAATCCTACTTTACCCCCAGGGCCAGGCACATGCCCCCGAGCAAAACGAGTGCTCTGCTGGCAAGAAATAGGGGGATGGCTACAGTGAGATGATTAACTGTGGCTTCTTACTTGCCCAGAACTGGCATATATATGTAAATACATGTGTGCATGTATATTTTATCACATATATGCTCACGTACATGTCTATCTGTAAATATTCACACACATTTGCCTAAATATCTTACTTTTAATTTGTTGGATAAGCGAAGTACCCCATACATAATACTTGGCACATAATTAACACATAGTAAGTGCTTTATCAATGTGAATCACCATTATTATTTTATCATTATTCCTAATAACCTTTGAGAAAATATACTGCTTTTAAAAAATGAACGAGGATCATTTTCTAGCTGATGCTAAATTTTACTTAGCAGTTCCTAAAAAAAATTATGCCAGCACTTTCACTTTGGGCAACTGAATACCCTTGGAAGATAATAGGTGGAGCGCACCCTTAGAGAGAGACAGGAATGGCTGTGGTCAGCAATAAATTCCATTTAAACAGAGTGAAATAATTTCGTGAATAGCTAGGTGACTAAGTGTTTACTTTCTGATGACTATCTAGCCACAAATATTTTCTAATCATGTTAATATGCAGGCAGAAGTAAGGGGGTTAGATATTAAACATTTTTGGGTCTGTTTGCACAAAGTATCATGTTAGCAAATGAATTTCACATTATTGACAGGTATTTGGAGGAAAAAAGAACTTCGCTATTATTTGCCTAACTTATGCTACAGAGAGGAGGGAGCACAGTGGAAAAGGTGGTCAATACACATATTCAAGGGTGAACAGAGCATTGTGGAGGATTTGACCCGTGGAGGAGGAAGGAGTCTGCTAGGTTATGAGTCTGCTAGGTTATCGGGGAAATGGACCTTGACCCTAGATATAGAGGAAGTGCCCTATCAGTCTGGCTTCAGACTGCCCTGCAGCGACTGCCTCCTACGTCCTTAGGCCGAGTTAGGATGTAAAAATTAGCTCATTTAGTACTTTGTTTTTTCATTACCTGTCCTAAAATGTGTTGCTATGTATGAAATATTATGATTATTCATTACAAGTTACTTGATCTCTCAGATGTCAACTTCTTTTTCTGAAATACATGGTTGAACCAGTCTATGGCTATGATCTCCCCCAGATTCGAGTTCCACACCAGACACTGGGAGCTGTCCCTTCACCACCTTTGGATACCGAGGTCTGTGCCTTCCCCACTTTCAATGGGATCCATTTCTTCACCAAGGGCACTTCACCTTGAGCCTGGCCTCAGATTCTGGGTCACAGTGAATGGACAGATAGTCCTGTCCGGCTCCTAGGCATACAGAAGGACTAAGATTCCACCCAGTAGTCTTATCTCTCCAGGCAACTCTGGGAAGTTTAGGGAAACAGTGTTCCAAGCCAACTGTAAAGGAGACATTTCTCAGGGACCATAATTATTTTATTTGGGATAAAACTAGCTTTATAATAAGAAATGCTTCTGTTTTTCAATGAAAAGTTAAATAGTTTCTCCCTCCTCTCTCTCTACACACACACACACACACACACACACACACACGTTAAAAAACACACACTTAATAGATATCATGATAAGAGTATGCTGGTATTGGGTGAGGTTTTAGAAAATTAACATTGATAGCTGATACTTCAAGTTAAAAAAAAATTTGATTTGAAATGCAGAGAGTTAAAATTTAGATTGCTTATGAAAATTAGTGAGATGTGGGCCCCCCCAGTGGCGCAGCGGGTTGAGCATAGCACTGTGAAGCTGTCCGCAGCCTCTGCTGCACGGCTTCGATCCCGGCCGGCCAGGGAGATTCCCACATGGTGCAGCGGACCTCTCCTGACTCACCCGCTGCTCCCCTCAGCTGTGTATTTCGGTCCGTCTGCCTGATCTGCTCCCAGCTCTTTCTCTGGTGAATTCTCTCATGCTCCTGTGTCTCTGGCCTGTACCCCAGATCTTGTATAAAAATAAATAAATCTTTTAAAAAAAGAAAATAAGTGAGATATTTATTTTAATTATATTATTTACTTTGATTTGCTGTTTGAGGAATTTTAAAGTCTCCCCTACTTGAATGTTCTACACTTGGAAAGTTGCCGGACTATTTGTACAATCTGTGAATGCTGAGACATACAAATAATCATATATATCAGCTAGGTTTATACAACTCCATTTTCATTTAAATATTACCAGATTGAGAAATTACCAAAAATAAAATAAATGAATCTCTGCTTCTACAGCACCATATTATAAACATGGAAATACTCTGACATCACTCCAGCAGGTAGAGCTCCAGACCATAAGGTTACCACAGGGGTCCCAAGTGTCCCCAACTGCTCAGTTTGTAAGTCAGTCATGACCTTCCTGCCCCACTCCCCCAATATCTATATCCCAACATGGCCAGTGAAAAGGAAACTGCAACCATTCAAGGCACTCCATGTCTATTTATTTGGGTGCCGGCAGGTGGCTCAAATGAAGAGACTTTACTGTAGAAACAGGCTGGAAGGTATGTGGATAATGAGACACACAAAGTGGGACACAGTTAAATGTCTGTGGGTGTGGGGACAAGGAGGAAACTGTGACCCAGACAGAAGCCGTGGGCTTCTGAGAACCAGGCACACTTCCCCTGCAGCTGGGCAGGGAGTAATGCACTGACCTCTCTCTCCTGCCTTCCCATTTTCTGTGCATGCTTCTGCAAGCACCAATTTCTAGGGGCACTAGCAGGACAGAAGTATGGACAATTGAAGGAAGACCCCCAAACTCTAAACTGCAGACTCTCTACAAAGACAATTTGTAGTGTATGTTTATAATGAGGCTCCATTCTTTATACAGAGGACTTACTCTGAGGATCCAAGATTATTTGCATATCTAAAGCCTGCTTTTGGTTGCAAACAACTTCCTGTTGTGTTTTGCCTGAGCTCTAGCAGTAAGAAACTTGTGCCTTCCTGTTGCCTCCTCCACTAATCAGTTATTATATCACTAGTAGAAAGTTGTAAATAAGGAGACACAACTGATACAAAAAAAGACATTTTGGATTAGCTGTAAATTGTTTCTCGAATTTAATAAGGATAATCCATAAATTGACTTTGGTGATTACAGTAATAGGATTAATAGATTATTCAGGGGTATGTACATTTCTTGTTGGCTACGAAGTACCAGGACCTCTACGACTGTGGATATCGACCTGAGTCAAACCTCACATGAAAGCATGCCTTCTTGAAAACTCGGGTAGCTGGAAATTCCAAGATACAGCTTAGAAACTCAGCAAGAATGAGCACTCACCATTAATGCCACCTACACCCTGGTGAGCTAGGACACAGGGAGGGAAGGACAACAGCTCAGATGTCACAGCTCAGGGGGCAGGGGACAGGGGCAGAGCTGGGCGGGCTCCACTTCACAAAGGGTTAAAGGTTACACACAGTACACGCAACCCACTCAGGAAGCACAAAAGCCATTGCCAGGGCCCATGCTCATTCCAGCACCATGATGTACAAAGATGGGAGGCCACTTCATTCAGCATGACTAGATATTACAGAAATCATTGCACGTCCAGAAAGCAGAATGCCTTTCCTAGCAAAACCCTGCAACACTAGCATCAGGGAGAAATACCCCAGGGCCGGTTTTCCAAGGTTAACTTAATGAACTAGTGATGTCGTAGCAGAAAAGCTCAATCTCCCTGCCTTCACTTATTTTTCTCAGGTGCAAAAGTCATTGAAAGGTGCTGGAATGCAGGAAACTATCCGAAGCCATTCTAGCTGCAAGTCAAGTGAAGATTAGGTCATGAGGATCCATATATATATTCATTTGTATGTTTGCAATTATTTTCAAGTAACCTACATAAACCTTACTTCAAAGTTATTTCAAAATTCTCCACAGGTATAAGTTTGGGTAGTTTGAATCAGCTTGTGGATTGAAACTAAGTGATAGGTACATTGTACAATAATTAGGTTCCTCCTGGCTTTACAAGCCCTGTCGGCTAATAACAGCCTTAACAAGTCTGCAGAGGGGTTCCAGTTTCTAATAGTTATCCTAGTAGGCGTGAGTGGTAGCTCATCGTGCTGAATGGGTTTCATTAACTGGCCTTTCTTTAGTCCCATCCTACAAGTCTTCAAAAGAGCAAATTAACAACACTCGCCTAGAACATTAGTTTTTAACAGTATAGGTCACAAGGTCCTCTGGAGAATTTGATGAGAGTCATGGACTGTCTTAGCAATACAATGTACATACACAATGAATAATACAAACTGTTCTGGAAGTGCTGGGCCACATATACCTCCTTGCAAACCCCAGTTTAAGGACACTTGCCCTAGACGAAGCTATCCTTGACTTTCTTAACACTTAGTGATTTAGTTCAAGAGTCAGTTTTTGTAAAGAGTGCACACATCCTTGATTCTGGGGGCTGGTCTCTGTTGAAACTAGACTCTGCATTTGTAGTACCAAAAGAAAAAAAAAAGCCACAGAAAATGCGGGCATAGCTATGTTCTAATACAACTGCATTTGCAAAAATCATGCTGAAGGCTGGTCATGGCCCTTGGGCTGTAGCTGGGCAAACCATTAAGTAATTCCTCCAAGAGAATGGAGTGGACTGAAGTAGTCATCTCCCACCACATTTCATAATAATCTCTTGATTTGTATCTGATGGTGACCAGTAGTCTTTTTTCATTGTTTTAGAACAACATGGGTATATCCACAGTGTTTCCTACAGAGACACAAGTTTATAGTACATTTAAACTTTTGATAGGGAGAGAAAAAGATTGAGGAGTTAATACCCTTTTTTCTGTATCTACATCCCACATGTATTCTTTTTTTTTTTTTTAAGATTTATTTATTATTTTTTTAAAATTTTATTTATACAAGCACTGGGTACAGTCAGAAGCGCGGGAAGGTGAGAGAATTCACCAGAGTCAGAGCAGGGAGCAGAGCAGGCAGAAGGACCGAAGTACACTGCTGAGGGGAGCAGCGGGCGGCAGGAGAGGTCTGCGCGCCACGTGGGACCCTCCTCCGGTGGCCGCGGAGCAGCCAGGGATGGAACCGGCACCGCAGAGGCTGCGGGCAGCTTCACTACCCAGGGCTCAACTGCTGCGCCACCGGGGAGGCCCCCCACATGTATTCTTAATGTCAGCAAACCTTTTTAAGGAGCCTGTTCAAGGTTCCAATCTATTGCCTACTTTCTAAAACTCCATTTCTAAAGTTTGTTCTTGGAAAGCACAGAATGATATTCACAGTAAAAGCCTAAGACTATATAGCACTGCATGTGTAAATTCTATAGTAAATATCTGCATCGTTTAAAACCTTTGAAAGAGAACACTTGCAAACACCTTGCCAATAACTGCCAGCAAGTGTTGTGAAGAAAAACACTGTCAGACTAGCCTGATCTATTAGGATCAAAGTTCCAACAGATCAAGAAAAAGCGATAGGTCTGATTTATCTTGGCTCTAGGGCAGGTGATTCAGCTGTACGAGGCAATACATTTTAGCAAATATGGCCCAGATAGTATAACTATTAGGTGACAACACAAACTGCTGGAGGGTCAAAAAATAACACAAGATTTTTTCAGGCAGCTAGGAGTCATGATTTTTTCCCCTAAGTTTTTGTCACAAGCCCAGCTAAAAATATAAATATAATAAGTATCTTTAAATCTAACTCTTTTTCTCCTCTCTCCAAATACATAACATGGTTTTGCAGCCCAGAGTGACCCAAGCACTGAAGAAGGACAATTCCTATCTTATAAGAACAGCTCTAGAGAATACAAAAACATTTTTTAGGTCAGTGATATGTGACTTTGGTTTCGATACCAAATTGGATCAGGATCATATCAGAAAGTGACAACCACATGACAGTAACACAGAGGAGATAATTAAAGAACTAGTAAGTGGGCAAAACTTATCTTGAGTAACAGAAGCTTTTCCCAGGAATATGAGGACAGTTTAGCATTAGAGATTATGCTGATGGAGTTGACTTCATGAAGCTACTAAACGGAGAGGGGAAAAGAGCTGATCATCCCAGGGGGAAGCATTCGCTAAAAGCTGACACCTATACTGGTTGGATGGGCTTAAGGGAACTAACCTGTTGAGGGCCAGAGAGCAGAGACTGTTAGGATGTAACTTTTCCCCGGAGTGGTCAGGAAATTCAGTGCAGCTCCAACAAAGGCTGTTTGTGGATCTTCAGCTCTAGATGAAGCACAAAGGGTGGGAACAGCAAGACTATTTAAAGGAAGACAAGGCAGTGTCTCTCTCTGGCAGACATCAACGCTTAGAAAACTTCAGGTAATTAAGGCAGTAATTGGCGTTAATTATTCTGCTCAGATCATTTACTTCTATAATGTATCCAAGATTTACAGCCAGAGGAGGTGGAAATTGTGTCAGGTTTGGAAGGGAGTCTTAGAAATACTGAAAAACTTAGGAAATGACAATCAATCTGTAAAATTAGGGCTGTTAGTGTGATGATAATACTAATAACACTCTACGAATAATAATAAAGACAACCCTGATTAAAAGTAGCACTATTGAAATACATTCATATGCACAAGGACAGTTACTTCAAGTTGCTGCTCTTTCTCACTGACATAAGCAGAGGTATTTCAAATGCAGCAGGAAGAATTTGGCTAAAACAGAATTTCCTTGAGGTATGGAAAATACGCTCGTCTTACTGAGAGAAGATAAAATTGCTTGCTCCGAAGGTCTTCAAAATCAGATTGCCTTTAATCTGCCTGGAAGTTTAATTTACTGAAGGTGTTGAAATGTAGAATTTGGCTACATAAGCTATTTCTAGTTGTGCAGTTCTAGAAGGAATGTGAAGATGCTCTCTTCTGGCGAGACTGGGAGCAGATCGAGCTCTATTAATTTACATGCGTGGTTTCCTCTCCCCCACGGCGTCTCTTTACGTCCCCAAATACACACACAGTTGCGTTCCCAAAGCAACGGTCTGCTCTAGTGCAGCAACAGTGGTGACTTGAAGCAGGCAGCTCACAGTCTGCATGGAGCACAGTGTGGCCGCTCTGTTCTGCTGGAGCAGAAGACCCAAAGAATCAGGGAAGAGCAGACATGGTGGGGTGAGGATGCGCTGGGCAGTGTCTGCTGGCTCTCAGTTTCATTCCAGACTCTTCTCCCATGAATTATATTATTCAAGTGTCCTTGCCCACCGGCTCTGGCTAACGGTAAACACTAGTCAGAGATTAGAGTATGGAGCAGTGTAAAGCAGGGCAGTTCTCCCTCTCCATCCTGGGGCTACGTCCTCCTCCATGGCCTCCTCCACTGGACTTCTCCATCACAGCCAAGGCTCTCCCAGCCAGCCATGGCTGTAGCTCCTCCCTGGTTCTCCATGGTGGTGGATGGGAGAGGCTTCCCACTGAGACTAATCTGTGCTGCTCTGCTACCCCTGGTAGCTTCTAGACTAGTCCATGCCTGTGCTACCAATTTCTTATACTAAATTTTCTGTGTCCAAAAAAAAAAAAAAAATAATGAGGAACAATCATCATTTATTTGGCGAAGTACTTACGTATTTTCAGTCTCTTTAAGTTCTAAGTAAGCTGTGCAATGATTTATGAAGGCTCCAAATTGAATAAACACATTAAAAATTTGCAGTGAAGTAGATTTGATTATGTGTAACATTCACCTCCAATACTATTATGTACATAAATCATGGTTTTAACTGTCTATGGTAAATTTTTATATCTATGTTGGTTTTCCTAGCCCACCCAAGAAGTTCTAACTGACTACTGAAGGAATAGACCTTAAGGGATAACGTTGTTTTCAATAACGTGCTGCATTCCAAAATTGTACCAAGCTGTCTCCACCATTCTCAAGGCGCTGAGCTAGCTATCTCCGCAAAGCAGAGAACCTCAGGGCAGAAAGCCCGTGGCTCTCCAGGGCTGCCCCACTGCCCCTTCCAAGAGGGGAGGGAGAATCTGGATTTGTTTCTTTAATGGCCATTCAGTATTACTCATTCGATGGATGCAGTTTTTTTGCATTTTATCTATTTTGTACTGCGGTAAGAATGCATGTACTGTCTTTTGTACTGCGGTAAGAATGCATGACACTATCATATTAGTTTTGGGCATGCATCAATGAGAATCAGCATGGATAAACCACATCAAGTTCCCCACCAAAGGTCTGATTCCTCCCTTCACCATACTTAATGTACATATATTCATCAAGTGGCCAGTGTGAGGCGGGGGCAGGTTTGCACCGTAAATACCAAACTAACCAGTCTGTGTTCAGCACCTTCTCTCCTCGCCTTAGCTCAAGCATATCCCTTTTGCCTTTCCCTCCAGGGACAGGGAAAATAATTTACTGGTGTGTTCTTCACAGCAACAATTCAGAAGACACAGGCAGTGACTGCCACTTCAGTTTTATTTAGCTTTGGATCTGGTAAGTGTGTTTGAAGAATAGTAAACAAAGTAAGCACACCACACATCAAAACAATACCAAAGTCTCATGCGCCTGATGGCCGGATGAATGCCTATCTGAGGGAAGGGAAAGAGCCCTCGGTTTTTTGTTGCACGTGGGGCAATGAGAAGGTGCTAACATGTATTATTCGTGCTATAAGCATTTACTGCATTCCTACCATGTGCCTGACACTGGATTAAATGCTGAAACGATAATCATGGATACAACAGGCTGCTTGCAGCTGTCATCTGAGAGGGAACACCTAGTAAACACATACACACACACACACACACACACACATTGTGGGGCTCAAGAGAGGAACTGGAAGAGGTCACTTCACACGAACTGGGCACAAAGCCTTCTCTGAGAACAGGTGACAGCAGCTGACGGCATCTAACTCACCTTATTCTAATTCTCAGGAAACTGGAGCAGCCATCCAGTAAACAGACTGCTGGTGAATTTTCCTTTCTTGTTAGATTATACAATTATTCAGTTCAGATAAACTAGGTTTAAAAGTCAACACACAGACACAATGAGGAAAATGGGGCTACTGTAGAAGGCTATAAAACAGGAGTCCGGGGGAATGAGTACCTGCTGGTCCCTGAGGGCAGGACACAGTTGTTACAAGGCTCACGCTTCCTGCAGACCAGCGATGGTTGGTGTCCTCCAGGGTCATGAGTCCTTCTGAGAACCTGAAGCCAGGGCCCCTCTGTCTGGGACAACACACACCCACCTGGAATGGCAGGGCAGCTCACTGTCTGTCTTGGGTCACGAACCCTTCACATTTGAAACATCACATCACAAAACTCAGCCTACCAGATAGATGTCCAAGCACACCAGGAAGGTGCAATCATTTAGGGAATCCAATTGTAGTACAGGAATTCAATAAAACAGAAGAAAAGTGAAGAAATCCAGGATACTTAGCAGGCTAAGGCATCACCAATCAGTTGGGAAAAGTTGGATTTTTATGCAGTGTTTGTGAAAAATAAAATATAACGTTAAAAGAAATACTATATGTCTATCTCAAACCACCTGCCAGGAGGAATTCTGACCAGAGAGAAGGTTTAAATGTGAAAACTAAAACTGTTAAAGAATTAGGATATCAAAAACATACATAAGTGTTTTTTATCAGTGGGTGAGAGAAATCTTTCTAAGTAGTAACCATGTGAAAATGACATATATGTCCCAATGTGCATTCTAAAGTTAGCAAAACAAAAGTATAGCAAAACAAAACCAAAAACACCTTCTTCTGTGAAGTTCAACTTAAAAAGCTCTAAAGCAATTAACAAAAGTCTCTAATCCAAAAATAAGCCTTTACAGAAAAGATGAAAGAACCAGATGAAAAATTAGCAACAAACAGGAACACCGTACTTGGTCTCAAAGCAAGGGTCAATAAATGCTAGATTAAATGAAGAAATTGATAAAGAGGAAATTCAGAATAAGTTGGTAAACAAATGAAAAGTATGTGACCACATGAATTATTTCAAGAATGAAAATCAAAACAATAGAGCCATTTTTTTTCCCCCATCAAATTGGTTCATTCTAAAACAAAAACCCGCCAATGCCTGTGCTGGCTCAGGGCGCTGGGCAGTAACCACGTAGGTCTCGGGCTGCAAGCCCAGGCCTTCCAAAAGAATGCTGTGGCATTATGAATCAGATACTCCAGTAGGAAGTAGAATTCACAAAGTTGACACTACATTCAGTAGAAGTTTCTCCAACCTTCTGCAATAAAAAACAAATCCTATGTGTGCTTTTCTAGAAATTTCCTCTGGAAGGTAAGAGTAAGTAGCCCACAAACCAATGGCAGGAAATGCTATGGTGCATGCCCCCCCTCCTTGATGGAACCAATAAAAATGCCCCAACAGCATTCAGAACTGCCGGTTCTCACCTGGAAGATGCAAGTGCTGCTGGTTGGTTCTTTTTCCTTCCTTCTGTTCCTCCTCTCTCTTCTCCTTCCTCTTCTAACGACTTTGCTTCCATATGGCCTTTATTATTGTTTGCAATTCTGTACACCCTCCACCCCATCAAGATAACACATCTCCACCCTGTCCCACTCAGGAGGGGCTACGTAACTCACTTCATCAACAGGATGAGGGGAGCTAGCGCAAGGCATCACAGTCTTTAGCAGCGAGCCCATCTCTCCCATTTGCGGGAGAACAGCTATGTTGGAGATAAAGGCTGCTAGGCCAGGAGTGAAGACCACAGGGAGTCACAGCTAACTGGATGGTATGCAGTGTGAGAGAAAAATACTCCTCTCTTGGGTAGAACTTCAAGAAGCAGGGAGATCTTGTTAGCACAGTCCATCTCCACCAGTCCTGGGAGGGTGGATAAGGAGACTGAACTCCAACACAGCTCTGCCAATTACAGGCTGAGTTCAGGCCTGGGTTTGCTCTTTCTGTGAAACCTTAGTTTTAGTTGCCACAAAATGGGATTATTAAGCATGTCCAGCTCTTATGGTCATTAGGAGGACATAAAAAAAGGTGAAATGAGCTGTTATTTACAAAGGACTTGGCATAGCGCCTAGCTCAATGTTAAGGACTCTATTTGTATGTGTTAAATAAATCTGTGGGGTGTGTGTGTGTGTGTGTGTGTGTGTAGAACAAAGTCTAAGAGAGGATACAAAAAAATACAGTGATTTAAATTTTTTTCTTTTTTAGTCACACCTGGTTTTTCTGCAACAAATGCAAATTTCTGAGAGTGACTTAAAAAACTATTCAAAATCTCCTAACGACATCGTATTGTGAGTCTGTTTTTTTCTTTTTACTTGTAACTTTAAAAATGTAGTTTTATTTTGATGTCATGGTATCACTTCCACTGGAACCCCTCTCTAATTTCATTAAGAAAGGCAGTAGGGAAAAGCAGTGTCAGTACATGGAAGTTCTATTAGTGGTGATTTCTCTGAACCCCGGAGTGGGCAGCACCAGTGACTGGAATCTGGAGAATGTAAGATGAGGGGCTAAAATACTGTTATTCCCAGGGCATCCTGCATGGGTAATCTAAAATGTTCTGATTTCTAATATGACAGAAATTTGCCTCCCTGAACAAGATCTGCCTGCTTCTCTGATCTAGAATCAAGTCAGTTAAAGATGAGCTCCAGGTTCTAGTATCACACCCCCGGGGATACAGATCAGTGAAGGGGGGCTTTGCTTTCGATGGACCTGGTGGGGTGAAATAAGGTCACTTCTTGGGACTGTGACCTGCTGCCAGCATCTGACCCCTTTCCTTGGCCCTGGCTGAAGAGGAGCCTTGGCAAGGGCTGACAACGTGATCATTAATGCCCTGGTGGATGACTAGCCATAGCCATCCACGCTAGAAAATTCCATGCCTGAGAACACGGGTAGTTTAGGGGTGGGGTGAGGATAGGGATAGGGAGAGGGGAGGTGTGGTGGGAGGAGGGGATGGGAACTGCTTGAGTTACCTGGAAAGAATGGGGAAGACTCCTCTGGATGGTGAGCATCCTGTAACAGGCACCCAACTGCAGAGAAGTTAGAAAGGCTTCCCTCAGAAGGTCAAGTCTAAGAATAGAAGGATGAATGAGAGTAAGCTAGTGGGAGGGTTAAGAGGAGACTATTCTTGGTAGTGGAACAGCTGGCCCATAGCTCGAAGTAACAGCAACAGAACTGTCAAATAATAACAAACGAAACAAAACATCTACATTGAAAATTACAAAATATGCTAAGAGTAATTAAAGAAGATCTAAATACGGGGAAAGGTATCTTATGTTCATGGATTATAATACTTGGTATTGTTAAGAATGTTTATTTTCCCTAGCATGAGCTAAAGATTCCAGGCAATAACAAAGCAGGATTTTTCTCCCCACAAGTAACTGATAAGCCAAATGTAAAATTTATATAGAAATAGAATTGATCAAAAACTGTCAAAACAACCTGGAAAATAAAATTTTTCATAATTTCAAAATTTACATTCAAAAAAATTAATGGATAAGAGTAGAAGATTCAGAAATAGAATTGTCCATATATATCAACTGATTAAAAAAAAAAAAAAAAGATTTATTTATTTATTTATTTATTTATTTATGCATACAAGAACTAGAGTATAGGCCAGAGGTGCGGGGGGTGAGACTATTCACTAGAGACAGAGTAGGGAACAGAACAGGAGGATCTACTGAAATACACCGCTAAGGGGAGCAATAGACAAGACAGGGGAGGTCTGCTGCACCATGTGGGTCAGCTCCCTGGCCAGGAATCAAACTCAGGATGCAGTGGCTGGAGATAGTTTGATAGCACTGAGAATTTAACCCCTGCACCACCAGTAATGTGAAAGGGGAGAGGAAAGGTTTTCAAACAAATGGTGCTGAAACAAGTGTCCATTCCTCAAAGCGTAGTTGTCCCTAAAAGAGAATACTGATTTGAGATGGATCATAGACTTAGACATAAAAAGTAAGGAACATTAAATCTCCTAGAAGAAATCACCAGAAGAACCTTCAAAACCTCAGGGTTGATAAAGATTTATTAGAGTACACACAAAATAGTAACCATAGAAGATTATTGAGGCTACATGAAAATTAAAATGGTCATTATGAAAACAAGTCAGTCACAGACTAGGAAAAAAATTCTCCACGTATAGGTGCTGCTCGACTTAAAATAGGGCTATGTCATAAACCACTATGGGCCAAAAATACGATCAGCTGAATATGCATGTAGCACACCGACCCTCTGGAACATGTCATGGCTCAGCCCGGCCAGCCTAATGTGCTTAAAACACTCACATTAGCTTTCACTTGGATTGAGTTTCAATAGTAATATCTTCCACCTCTTCTCACCAGAAGCAGGAGACAAAGATGGGTGTATTGTAGACCAGAAGGGAGGCAGCAACACACAGCAAGATATACAAAGACACTGGGAACACACACACTCTAGAGGATTGGTCGCTCCCCACATAATCTGGGGGCTGGCGGGGAGCTGTGGCCACTGGCCTATGTATTGCCTATATAGCCCTGGCAATGACCCCCATTCAATATTCAAAGCATGGCTTCTACAGAACGTACATGATTTCTGCGCCACTGCAAAGTCAAAAAAAAAAAAAAAAAAAAGGTAAGTCAAACTGTCATAAGTTAAAGACCTTATATACATATTGGGTTGTCAGAAAAGTTTTTCTGTTTTTCAAGCAAAAATGCGTCATGACTTTTCCGACAACCCAATATATCTGCCAAAGGACTCAAAACCAGAATAGAAAATTCTTATAAATAAACAACTACAAAATCCTAAATAATGTAATTTTAAAGATAAGCAAGTGACATGAAAATGATGGTTCACAGGAAAGAAACTAAATCCATCAGAGGTACCACTCACAACCACCACTGTAGCTAAAATATGAAGGGCAGCGACAGCAAATGCTGGTGAGGGGGTAAAGATCTAGGACTTTACACCACTGCTGGTGGGAACAGAAAATGGCACTCTTTTGGTAGACTGTTTGGCAAGCGACATTCCTTTACTCGATGATGGAGCAATTCTACTATGACGCGTTTATATAAGAGAAATGAAAACATATGTCCACAAAAAGACTGTACTAGAAGTCATAGGTCTTATTCCTAGTACCCCCAAAGTGGACACAATCCAAATAAATATCAACAGGAGAATGGATAAAACATCTTGATGAATTTGTGTGTTGGAATATTAGTGAGAAGTAAGAAGAAACTATTGATACATATAACATCCTGGCTATTTCTCAAAAGTGCTATGTTGAGCACAAAAAGTCAGACACAAAAGACTACATACCAAATTATTTCATTTATACAAAAGATAAAAACAGGCAGAACAGATGTATGGTAATAGAAATCAGAGGGGGAGAAGGTGAAATGAGTAGAAAGGGAGGCAAAGGCACTTTCTGGGGTATGGAAATACTCTACATCTGATTTCTGCTGATGGTGTTTGCATGGGCGTCAAAACTTCTCAAGCTTAAAAATACATGATTTTAGTGTCTGTAAGTTATACCTCAATAAAAAAAAGACGTCCAGGATCAAACAGCAGCATTCTGTGTCTACAGGTTGAAGGACAAAAATAGGGCTCATGGTTAACTGTTTTCTTAAATTTTATCCGAGAAAACAAGACTTCAAACTCCCATCCCCTTTATAAATTATCTCCATATTTTAACTCACAACAATGAAGGAGTTATTTATAAGTCCTTTCTCCTCATGGCCCCTGTCACACAGTAGTTGTACACATCATCAACAACAAAACAAATCTCTCAAATGGAATGACCGGAGGAGGAAAGTGAGGTGGTGAGCAGCATGCAAGGAAGATATATGCCACCTCTTTAAAAACTGGCTCACAGAATGAGAATATAGGCAGGGAGAACTACTCAAATATGCTTCTACAGTCTATACTCCTCCCGCCTTCAAGTTATGCCAAGTTAAGTTTGACCAAAAAAATAAGTAAAAAATATGACTGATAGCTGAAAAACAAAGCCTGTGACCAAGTTCCATTATGAGATAAAGAACTTAAGAAATTCTTTAATCCCTTTTTTCCTACATGATTTACTTCCACAGAGACACGTATCTCTTGCAACCTTTCATTGTATCCTCAAAAGCATGTAGACCAAGGTCTTGAAAATAAAGGATCTTCAGCAATTATTTGGAGGCTTGAATTAATGTATCTTTAGATTAGTTATAACTTTTGTCCAAATTCATGCTCCCAGATATGGGAAATTGACTGCAATTATTTTATACTGTCTTCATATAAAAAGTATGAACTAGTGATCATCTTACTTGATAATTTATGGGAAATATATTAGAGTCTACAAAATGATATACAAATCCAACTCACCCTGGCTTAAAAATTTAACTGTACTGTAATTACCTGACTCGATTTTTTTTTAAAAAATCATAGAAAAGTAAAATTATTAAAAATATAAAAAACAAACCCCACAGAATCTAATTTTGGTCTCCACTGGAATATTAAAATGATTAGAAAGGCTTCAAGAACTGGACCTTACACTGGCAAGGGAAGCAAAGCTGTAAACTGAGAAGGGAATTGTTATTCCAGTGATGAGGCCTCCAGAGTGAGGAGGAGTCTGTGGCAGCTGAGACATCAGGGGCTTTTCGCCATGAAAAACACCTCCTTTAATCACACACTAAGAGCATTTGCGATGCTGTGCAAGCAACCTTTCTTCCACAATGTTCCTGCCACTTTCCTTCCTGAGCACAGCAGGCTCAAGGCAGATGCTGGTTCCCAATCGTGCCAAGAACCTGGAGCACACACGGCTTTCATCCTGGAGACGGAAGGCACTCAGATGTCTGTCCCCTTCTCGACAGGGATGCCCACAATCAAGTTGTTCTTGGGAGAGCAGCTTTCCGGCTCCATGGAGATCACTTGCACGGTGTAGCCTCGCTCTTCCGCAGCTCTGGCTCGATCCAGATCCACCAGGCACATGCACTGCTTTCCTGAAAGGCGGTGACATGCATCATGAGACAGCCTGCCTTCTGGGGGACACGCGGGGACAGCACCTACGAGTGCTAGGGAGTGAACTGCTGATCACTACAGAGAGGATGAGTACAAGTATCTCACATTTACACATTTGTGTCTGCTGAAAATTTAAAGAATGCTAACCTTTCCAAATGCATTTTAAGTAAATCTCAAAGACTGAAAATGCATTTCCCACCTTGGTTAAAAATCTAGTTTAAGACCTGTCCTCTGCATGCTCGATGAAATCACATTCTCTGTGATACTGTGGGGAGAGAAAAAAGCAACTGTCTTTAAGAATAGCTACACTAAGCTGCTAACAAGAAGGCACCTAAGAGACATGTTCTATTTTGCACCTGAAGAAATGAGAAAGGAAACGTATTTCAGAAAGCGCTCCAATGAGTGCTGATCATCTGAGGAGGATGGGTGATCGAGTGTGACAATATCTTGACTTCCAGAGCTTGGTACCCAGTGAAATAATGATATTCAATTTCCTTCATAGTCGCTGGAAAACAAAAGCAGAAACCTGACTGGCAAGCAAAGCAGTTGTGTTCCTTTGACAAATCCAAACTTCTCTTTCAAAAGTTGCTCAGGGGAAAGAAATGACTGGGACTGGAATATATATTCAAAGCTACTTTCAATTACTTTAAATCCAAGATGTGAACTTTCCAGGTTCTTGGACAAGGTTTCTAACTAGGTAGAACTGCATTCCATTTTCCTCAGTACCTACAATGATGCCTAAACATTACTTTTAAATGATTTGAATGTCAGCAGAAACTGCTAAACTACAACAGCTTCAGAAGTGATGACAGACTACTGAGCTAGAAATGTTCTTCTGCGGATGACAGAAGGAGCCACACAGAAAAGCAAAGGAAGGTAGCATCAGTAGGTGAGAAATGGCAAGGCTGATTTCAGATGTGGAATGTTTACTCTGCATATTTTCCTTAACAGGACCTGAGCCCCAGAAGATGAACTGTGTCAGAGTGATAAAGAGATGCCTCGGATTCCACGGGGGCTCCCTCGGCTGCGCCCCCTCAACAGCCCAGTGGTTGACGTGGCTTTTCCTTAGAGCTCTGTTCTTTCTTGAGGACATGTGTAGGTGCTCCCCTCTGCTTTTCACTCTGCAAGGCAACTGTCAGAGTGGGCTCCCTGCATTCCTTCAGTCCCCCCCCTGCAGCACATTTCCCCTTGGCTTTGAGCCCAGGCTAGTTAATTTCCCCTTTTCCATTACACAGAAGAATCTCAAGTTTTCACATGTTAAAGAAGTATCTTTACAACTGAAACTCAGTTGTTGCTGATCCTACCTTTCGGAGCTTGGGAAGCCTCCTAAAATGTGCACAGAACAAAAGCAGAGCCTTATAAAGTACAGATGAGGACATCTGAGGGTCCAGGACTTTGGTGGAACCTGATTTCCCCTCCTGCTAGGGCCCCTGCCAAGGGCTGTGCCTCCTCCCCTCCAGCCACTCCCTTCTGTTGCCTGAAAGCTTGCTCATGCACACCCAGACCACAACCCCATCTCCCCACTGAGTGTGGGGGAACTACACATAGAGTACACCTCAGAGGTAAGACGCCTCTGTACATTCAAACGTAAGTTTGACTAACTCAAAGTGTTGTGTCGGGGCAGGAGGCTAGAAAGAGAGGGAGAAAGAGGAGCTGCATAAAGGCAAGAGCAAGCTTCTTGTATGTTTATGCTCCAGGGTGTGAGAAAGAGAAGGATTCACTTGTTCCCTTAGCCTTTAGGTCTCAAAGGCCTCTCCAAGCATGCACACCTTATTACGCTGACTTTGATGCCAGAGTTCAGAGTAATGAACTCTCATACCTCATGGTCCCTGAATGCGAATTAGTTACTGCATCTGATGCCCAGTCAGGGAAACAGCAAACTGTTTCTGGCATTAAATGGTGATCTCCAAGGTGGGACCTCTCTACATTTTTAAGATTAGTTTTGACTGGACTTTTAGACCCTAGTTTTAAGACCTAATCTTCCAGTGATGTGATGCCACCCCTGGGGGCAGGGACTGCAAAGCAGGTAAGAACTTCCTGTGTAGAATTAAGGAAATTTGGGTGCACAGCATGGCACTCTCAGCCAGCAGCTGAAGGGCCTGGGCAAGTTGGGGGCCAGTCACTTAGCTGAATAGTGCACAGTGCATGCCCCTGCGGGGTCCAGGAGAGCTGAGTGAGGGTGGGTGGAGAGCACTCAGCTTAGTGCTAAAATGTGCAACTCTGAGTTGCCATTATCCTTCCAAACGTGAGTCCTTACAAAGCAAAATCTTGGATTAATTCATCACTTAATAAACTCTAAATGCTATTTTAGGTCTACCAATTTAGGTAATGTTTCATGTTACAAATGTCAAATAAATAGGTCTATGATTAATAATACATAAGTACAGTTTTTTCCCTAAGAAAGAAAGATTGCGGTCCCTGTTTATACATTTCTTAATGTATCAATTTTGGCAGGCAGAGTTGATTTTTCCATTTTTATCATTTTCTCCTGTGGCTTTTGATTTAACCTGCAGTTTGTTCTTCAGAATAAAAAAGAGATTTAACATAATAACTCTACTCAATGTACAAACATTGAAAATGTATTTAAAAGTATTAATGTTAACAAAAAATGGGATAAAATGTTGTTATAGTTACAAAGTCCTTTTCAGTATGGCTTAAGTTTCTGGGAAAAACAAACTTCAGTTTCTTGTTGATAAATGGACCAGTTTTCCCACACGAGTGGCCCCATTCACTCTGAGGCAGCTTGGACAGACCCTACTCAGAGCGGCTGGTGACACACGTACCTATGAGCCTTCGTTGGGGTGGAAGCTGGACAGCTGTCTGATCTGCAAATCTGCACAGAATCATGTGTTCCTAAAAGAAAAGCAACAGAACATATTTTCACCTGCTACTTCAAAATTGTAAAAACAAAAAAGACCTAATTTTTTTGGAGCTTGACACTGTTTGACTGGAAAAAGCTACACAAGAGCATTTTTCAAAGGAGCACGATTGCAGAAAATGGGATTTGACATCCCCCATCAAGTGCACTACTCTGCAGGTGCAGCTTTTAGGACAGACACGTAAGACCCTCAGCCACTCAGCCAATCGCTTTTATTCAAAATATGGCTCCATTTTGTTATTTTAATCATTCAAACTAAACAACCTAAAATTATTTCTATTTTCTTTCAGTACAATTTGAATCTCAGCAACGTGGCACGAAGACTTTCAAAGAGGATTTTCTTTACAGCAGCAGAGGCCCGGGAAGCATGATTTGAAGAAAGGGCCAGACAAAGCACGCCTGGGTCCTCACGCTGTTTGTGAATGAAGGCTCACTTTCTGCTGGGGTACGTGGAGACCACCACAGCTGCCGTTTCTCCTGTACTGTTAATTCTTGCCAAATATTGGAATTATTTGTGTGTTCTCCCCAGCAGACGTTAACTTTTGAAAGGAGAGGCACACAGGAGGTGTCCCATAAAGGTGAGGCAGATAAGCTGTACTGTGGAGAAAACACCTAAGTGTACCTCAAGATATTTGGTCATGTAGCACCCTTAGTTCCACCTGTCAGCCCTCCTCCTGGTGATGTCAACCTTGAGTACACAAGAGATTAAGACTTCTCTGTGGAATAATCACCCAAGACCATCAAGGGACTGGTTGCCAGTTTTTGGGGGTGTGGGAGAGATGTTCAGCTCTCTGAGGAACCTGGGTGCCCTCCCTTTGACTCCTGGAAATTTACATTCTTTTTCACTCAGGTAAGCTGTGCCTTAACTCCTTCCCATTCCTAGGTTTTTCTAGACAATATCGTCAGAGTTTGCTTCACCTAGCACTACTCAAGGAGAGATGACTACAGATGGAGTTTTTATTTTTCAATTCATTTTCTGCTTTATTGGCCAAGTCTTGCGAGAGAAAACAAACTATCTAGGGCCCTCATGCTTTTCAACAAACCTATTATTTCCACGAGCCATGAAACTTTTAATCCAGTCGGTAAAGACCAGAGAAGTCCTGGTTGGGGGATGGCCACATGAATACTTGTTCAGCTCCTCTCCTCTCCAGAGGGAGACGTGGGTAGGAGGTGGGTGTTTAAGAGTCATACTGCAGCGGTGACATGAACTGAGGTGTCCCTGTGTGGGTAACAACTTCATACTAACTTATCAACGCCTATGGGATTATGTATTTCTCCATGAAGCTGGCATCCATGAAACTGGCAGCCCAGTGTGTTAGCTTCCATGTAGGGTAAATGCTTAGGCCTTTCATAAATCTTGGCAGCTACCTGAAAAGTCATCCTGATTTGTCAAGAAAAAAGAACTCATATGTTCATGAGCAATTTAAATATAACTATAGATTATTTACTAGCAACTTGGGATTGAAAAACATAAAGAAGGGATAAAAGGTCTACTAGGAAGACATCTAGATCTTTCCAAGGTTACCTTGTATGATAAAATTTTCTTGAATTGTTCACTGAAATAGAAAAGAAAAAGAAATTACTTATCATTTCAAATACTAAATATTAAGAGTAAAGGGTCTTGAAGAAACTAAATTATAAACAAGATGTGTTTTATCTGAAGAGTATAGTATCCTGAACTGAAAACTATGCTAGTTTGAAACATCTTTATAAAAAAAAAAAGCATACAATAGTATGTTATTAATTTTAAAGAACTTCTTTCAAATATTGTTTACCCCAATAGAAAAGTGAACCACTCTGCTCTCCCCTACATGGAAGCACCAGATCGAGGTGTTTAACAAGCAACCTTTTATTGTTCTTCAGACAGGTGAGGTAAACATAAGAGGAGACTTTGCCTTAGAAAAGTTTGTTGCTCGGGTTCCAAGTGGAGGGGCACACTGTGCCTGGCAGACCCAAAAGATGACATGGCAGGGCTGCTTGGAAGCCCAGGGAGCAGGCTAAGACCAGCAAGAGCCTTTATTTTGGTTTCCGTGGGAAGGTGGGCAAGCAAGCCTGGGATTGGTTAGTTGGAGTTCTTTCAGTAGACTCAGGTCTTGGGGTGATGAGAGCAGGGGAATAGTGGCCTGTGTGCTTTAGTAAATTTACAAGGATGTGAAAAAGTGAGAGATAAAAATTAAGACTTGAAAATCAGTTAAGTCAGACCACAGACTGAACAACTCAAATCAACATTCTTAAGATTCCTTACAGTGTTAGACTTGCACATTTCTTGGACAGTTGTAAAACATACACTTTATCTACGTAGTTTTAGAATAAAATGAGATTTCACTTATTAAATAAGCCTCAAATTCTATTTTACTTTCCAATAGGTCCCTTGGTTTCCTCTCAATTAGATCCAAATTATGGTAAAGAAGAACACAATGAAAGACAAAGAAAATGGTTATTATTTATCCTTTGTTACTTAGGAGTCTTGAAATATAAATTTGAATGGAAGTCTTCTAAAGTTTCTTAAAAGTAATGCTGTAACTGATAAAGAGGTCTTTTTTGACACGTTTCAGGACAGACTTCCCCAAACTAACACAGCGCATCTATGCTAGAATTAAAACACCGGCCTGATTCTCAGTAGTGATGAATCAGAGTAAATTCCATGAACACGAACGCCGTGAGGCCCTCCAAGGCTGAGCTAAGGGAGGGAAGGAGCATACCACCCTCTTCTGTGTGGGAGGAGGAGGGCTGGGAGGATGGCTGGGAGCTTGCAGGCTGATCAAGACCCACTGGGCAGAACTTTGAAG
Source organism: Talpa occidentalis (assembly GCF_014898055.3). NCBI lineage: Eukaryota > Metazoa > Chordata > Mammalia > Eulipotyphla > Talpidae > Talpa > Talpa occidentalis. The sequence continues at coordinate 98,702,244 of NW_023601322.1, forward strand.
CACTACTTCTGCCTCTGTAAAGAGTGACAGCTCCCATCTGCTGACGGCTTGCTCTAGGCCTTTCTGAGTGCTCTGCATATGTCATTTAATTTCCACACAAGCCTTGAGGTAGTGACTGTTACAATTCCCATTTTTTGTAGGCAAAAAGCATTCACTATAAATTGCCTACCAGAGGATAGCTATAGCTGCACTCTGAAGTGCCCAGAGGCGAGCGAAGCAGGCAGACTTCTAGGAGGCCAACTCCTTGGCAGGCTCGCTTCCAAAATGCAGCAAGAACTGGTCCAAGAGAGATTAGGCACACATGTGGCACAGAGAGCCTCGCTTCCTGATACAACTTATCACCAATACCTGCCATCGTGGAAAGAGGGAACGAGCTCAAAACCAGAGCCTCCTTGTAACTTTGCATGAAACAAGTCTCATGCATAGGTGTAATTCCACACGGCAGTCTTAGGTAGAATACTGCATTTTACCTTTTTGGAAAATTAAACTTGGAGGTGTTCTGGATGAAACCATAGCAGCAAGGGCATGCCACGAAGGCGGCACGAGTCTGGATGCAGTGCTCGATCACCATGTCCGTGGCCACTCCACACGCATGCAGCGCCACCTGGAAGACAAGGCCAGACCTCAGCACCGCGCCCAGCCCTCACAGGGTGGCTGCTGAGCCATTTTAAAAAAAGTTTGATTCAGGGGTTTCCCATGACCAGAATGTTATTCTATAATGCTTTACTCTTATTTGGGCAAACCAGAGGACTAGTTAGCAAGTCATATTTGTTAAGGAAATTAAGCAAAGTTGAAAGGTTACAAATGGAACATTGCTAAAGGAGCATAAGAGTCATTCAATAGCAAATCTGATGTGATGTTAAATGCAGAAAGTTTAATATTAGCACTCCTGCTGACCACAAATTTAGTTCTGTTGTAGCATTGTGGCAAGAAAACCAGGTCTGAAATAACTACTAGCCCAGAACTCCAGTTGCCCATGTGATCCTGGGGCACTTAAAATTTAACTTCTTTGAGTCTCCGTTTTCTCAAGTATAACTTGTGGTTAGAAACATGGTTGTAGGGCCTCCCCGGTGGCACAGCGGTTGAGCGCTGGGTTGCGAAGCTGCCCTCAGCCTCTGCAGTGCCGGCTCAATCCCTGGCCGCCGGGTGAGGGTCCCACAGGGCGCGCAGACCTCTCCTGCCACCCGCTGCTCCCCTCAGCAGTGTACTTCGTCAGTCTGTCTGTTCTGCTCCCCGCTCTGGCTCCAGTGAATTCTCTCGCCCTCCCGCGCTTCTGACTGTACCCAGTGCTTATATAAATAAATAAATAAATCTTTAAAAAAAAAAAAAAAAAAAGAAATATGGTTGTATCATCCTGCTCTTACAAAGATGAAACAAAAATACATCTGAAAACACTTTTTTAATGTGGCATGAAAATAATCTAATAATTGTATCAAAAAAAAGGACCATATCATATTTATGTAGCACCTTTTCCCATAGTAACAATTTTTAACATTGAATGATGAATTGCTTGAACTACTTTCAGTGAATTTATTTAAACAGGATTAAAATTATGAATTGGAGTTGGAATTAGCTCATGAAAACAATAACTAAAAATAATTTTAAAATATTTTCATGACAAATTGCTTAAGTATACTCTATTACAATCTAAAGTAGGTTGTCGTGAAAACTGTTAGGCTAATAATTAAGCACAACAGGACACAATGAAGGAAAAGCAGATGTGGTGACTGAAAAGTGAAGCATTTGCCCTGAAAGATGCTCACCTCTCCATCTTCAATGAACAAACACACTCTACTGTACTAGGTATACTCAATTATCCTTTCAAGGGAAAGATCTCTCAACTTCAGGGTAGGGAGGGGCTTTCAGGGTGAAGACGACAAGATTTTCTGGAAATTTCTGGGTGTGAGGCATGATAAGTCAGATTTCCCTTTGGAACTGGAAAGTCGAAAAGAAGGCTGTACTGGGAAGAGAAGGCATGATCTCTGCTCTCAGCCCTTCTCCTGGGTCTCCCCTGCTGCCAGGCCCACATGGACTGCATGGAGTCAGCCACTCAAGGCTGCCCGGGAGCACCTTGTCTCTCCACTCTGAGAGTGGAGCCTGGGAAGCTGCTGTGAGGGGAGTGGAACAACAAGGAGAGAGTGATGAGCCTTTACGGATCATCTCTGATTCGGTTTTGCAATTAAAACTCAAACTAGTCCTTACTTTCATGAGTAGTTGAAGCAAACATTATAGCTGCATTTCCCCCAGGCAGAGAGAGGAGACTCCCACTCCGAGAGCAGCGCTGTGCTGGGTGACTGCACGCAGATCTATGCTCACCAGAGCCCTGAAATAGTCCATTCACTGCATTCTAGAAGGGAGGAAACTAAGGCTCGGGAATTAAGACTGTAGCCAAACAAAGCAACCACTGAGGGGCAGAGTCCTGAGCCCAAAGCCCTATCCCCACACATCATTTCCATCAGGTGGCTCCTCCTCAAAGTCCTCTTAAGGCTGTTCATGTTGAGATAATTTACTTTCATAAATCTCTCTTTACTTAGGCTCACCTTCCCATGTCCACATGCAAAACGGTGAGTTTATTTTCCTCATTTAAACAAAACAACTATATCTGAGGACTATTTACATGATGGATTTTAGATCTAAACAGTTTTATTGCATCATAGGTTCCTACTTTCCATATTTGTCAAATGCAGGTCAGAAACAACAGGCAAATAATGAAGGGAGCCAGAGATGAACAATCATTTGAATGTGGGCACTTAACATATGACATGGGGAGCACTTCAAAACACTAGGGGAAAAGGACATTTTAAATAGTGATGTGGCCCTACTCTCACAGCTGCATGGAAAATAGACTTAGCTCCTTCCCTTTTATCACACATAAAAATAAATGGATTAGAAGATTAAAGAAAAAGTGAAAACATGAATGAATTACTGCATAACTTAGGGGAGCCTGAAAATCCAAATGTAAAACTTAAAAGCAAAAACCAACAACTTGCCAAATGGCAAAACACCAAAAATCATCACTAGAAAGAAAACTGAGTAAGGAAGAGTCACAACTTAAAGAATTAAAAAAGATTAATATTCTAATATATAATAGGCTTACAAAAAGAAAGAAAATGCCCAGTAATCTCACATTAAAATGGGCAAGAGATGTGGACAATGCAGAAACAAAAAAATGCAAACAACCCTTGAACCCAAGTTGTTCAATACTACACACAAGAAAGTATTTGACATATATTAAGATACTTATTACCAATTAGAGTGGTAAAAAAAAAAAAGGATTTACTGGGCAGACTGGGATGGAGGGGGGGGGGCAGACACCATCATAACTTGCTGCAGGGAAGACACTGACATCACAACCTGATGGAGGGGGCACTTAGTGGTCTGTACCAATAGTGCATGTGATATCACTTCTAAGTGTCTACCCAAGAGATATACTAGCAAAAATATGAAAAGATTTATACATTGAGGAAGTATTTGAAATAACAAAATGGAAATAACCTATCTACCCACTGACAGAGGCCTGGTAGAACCAACACAGCAGAGTCCTCTGAAGCTTTCAAGGAGGAATGAGGACCATCTCTACACACAGCCATGGAAAATACCAGTAAATGAAAAATAATGGTAAAAATTGTCTTTTTTCAGTAACCATTGCTGGTATATTTTTTAGGGTTCTACTGTGAATTTTGTGAATAAAGCAGACAAAAAATATGCTGATGTCATTAAGAAACCACTTTTTTTTTTTTTCAGCTAGGAGAAAGAAGGAAGAGATATTAGATAAATGAGGCTAAGTTAAAATGCCAGCATCTTGAATTTAAATTAGATGTATCATATGAACTCATGATTATTTTGTTTAAAAATAAATTGCCTGGCCCAGACTACTAAAAAGCCTTTTACAAACTAAGACCAAACCAACAGCAATCATCATCCCTAGTCCCTAGATTGTGGTCTAAATTAACATTTTGTCTGAAAGGAATTTGAAGCCCTGTGGAAAAAGAGCTGAAGTCTGACACATGGCAGGGAATGCAGCAGATGAACTGGATCATCCTCAGTCCTGAAAGCAAATACCACGGAATCCTCATCAAAAAGACCCAGGGGCCAACCAGAAGAAGCTCCCCTGAACAAAGGTGGGGACCTTTGAACAAAAATAACAGCAATGGATTGAAGTATTTCAAACACTAAAATGATGAGTCATTAATCATACTCAAAAAAACCTAACCAATCATTGTGATAACCAACTCACTTTGAAGACAAAATAAAGGGAGAGAATCAAGTTTATCTGTCCTTTCCTCTGTGAATTCTACTTCCAAGTAACGGAATAGCTGATAAAGGGGAATACATGAAGCTGGAACGCCCAAACGTACGCCCAGTACGTTTTATTTCACAAAACGTACTGAAATAATGGAGTGAGGGCACTGACCATGGAGGCTGCTGAAATGGCCCCTGAGACCAGAAGCCATTGTTAGGCTTGTTAGAGCCACCCCCAGCCACAATACAGCCGCACCCACAGGGAACCTGAACCTGACTAGACCTCGGCAGTTTAGAGACGACTGGCAGTTTCTAGGCTCTATATTAACACGGTAATGGTGAAACTGTACTGGGTGTGCATTCAGCAAAGTCCACCCTATGAGAAACTCTAAAGGACAAATGACATAGGTATAAAACTGCAAGGGAAAATAGGAGACGGGGTTGTATGATAGGCAGAATGATCCCCCAAGGACGGCATGTCCCACCTGTGACATGGCCACTGGGAACTTCTGCAGTTGTAACAAGGTTAAGGACCTTCACATAACGAGATTATTCCGCATTGCTTGGTGGGCTCAGTCCTAACAATCACAGACCTTGAAAGCACAGAACTTTCTCAGGTGGAGGGCAGGTGGGAGACAGAAGAGAGTCAGAGAGAGCTGAACAGTGAGGGTAGGTGTGAGGTGGTATCTCACTGTGGCTTTGATTTCCATCTCCCTTACAATTAACTGATGCTGAGCATTTTCTTCATGTGCCTGTGGGCCATCTGAATGTCTTCTTCAGAAAAGTATCAATTAGGTCTTTTGCTCATATTTTAATCGTGATATTTGCACTTTTGTGGTTGACTTATAAGAGTTCTTTACACATTTTGACATGAACCCCTTGTAACACATGGGCTATGAAAGTATCTTCTCCTAGTCTGTAGGTTGCCTTTTTATTTCTGTGATGGTTTCTTTCTGGATAGAAATGACTTTTAGTTTGAAGTAACCCTATTTGCTTATTTTTGCTTTTGTTTCTCTTGCCTTGGATTTGCATCCCTAAATACATCTCTGAGGCTGATGTCCAGAAGTGTGGTTAGATCATTTTTCAAGTGGGTTTTTTCAACCAAGAGAACCACATCCTTCATTTATACAATTCCCTGTAATAGTCCTTTGATATTTTCCGCTCCACCATCTTCTCTTTCTGGAACTCCTATTATTGAAATATTACACATTCCTGGATTGAATATGTAATTTATTTTTTTAAAAAGCTACTTTCCAGTCCCTATTTTTGTCTTTTTTTATTTTTGGTTGTCATTCTATTTTTTCTGGTGACATCCTACACTTCATCTTTTTAGATTTTCTGCTTATATTGTGTATAGTTACCATGTTTTTAGTTTCTAGGAACTTGTTTTTTATTCTCTGATGGTTCATTTCTTTTTCATTCTAGCTTTGTTTCATGAGTGCACTAATTTGTCTGCTCTCCTGAATGACACCCTTTGTCATCTTGGAAGTTCTGGAAGTTTTCTACGTTCATGGGCTGTCAGTTCATATTAGAGTAGGCAGGAAGTTCTGAATGATAGGCTGAAATGAAGACAGGTGGGTTTCCCTAGTGACCAGGTAGTTGCTTTTTTTCTTTTTAGCTTTAGATTTTTTCTCTGGGGACAGTTCTGATTCTGCAGAGGAGGCTCTCTTTGTCTCTTTGACTAAGGAAATGATTCTAGTTTCTGAAGTTCTGAAATTGAGTGCAAACAAGGGTAGAAAGGAGGGAGCAACCCATTCTTTAGATGCAGATTCTCACTTGTGCTTCTTTTCAGAGTGCCACACCACACTCACCCTGCTCAGGCCTGCTATCCCTATACCAGGAATGGCTGTGGTTCAGGTTCTTCAAAGAATAAACTTCCCATCTCTTGCAGGAGTTGGGAAGAAAATTACCTGTCTGCACATGACAGGGTGTGAATCTGGGTCTCTAAGTAATATTTTTAATTCAATGAGACTTCAGTCCTGCCTCAAGCGCTCCCTCTGAGGTTTCTGGAATCCTAAGTTCCTGCAGTTCCCTGGAATTATGTGAGCTGCAGTGACTTCCTTCCTGGGAGCCTCATGCCAACCCCTCTCCTCATGCACTTAAGTTTGCTCTCTTACCACTTTTCTTCAATTTGTTTTTTTGCCTACATATATTATGGCTTAAGTTCCAGGATGCTGACCATACTTTCATCAACGATCAAGCAGGATTTTTCTGGTCCTTATTCTTCTAGCTATTTGGGAGTGGGGGAGAGGGGTGTCTGACTTTGGCTGGGAGAAGAGGTTGAAATGCCCTCTTCTGGGAAGTCCTCCATTGTGCAGTCATGACTATAAAATTGTGCTTATAGATACATGATTTTCAGGATCGTTATCTTTAAAAATGAGGACTATATAAATTACTCATGAGTAGTGTTACTGAATTACAGTCTATAATTGCACATGCTTCTAATTGTACACTAACACATATAACTAGAAGTGAGCTTGTGATTAAGAAGTGAGCTTGTGATTAAGCACTGAGCACTGATAAATCATAACAATTATGATTAACAGTGTTATAGGGAAAAGAGAAAAAAGTTAATACAGATGACTAAAAACATTGCTTTGAGATTTGAAAATATATACAAATAGAACGTATTTACTGGTTCTGTTTCGAAATCAGTACCTCATCACCTGGTTGAGGCGAGTGAATGGTACAGTTGGAATTATCTAACTTAAATATTTTGATGTGCAGATCATCCAGCACAGACAGTTTTTGGTTTTTAATGCAAACTGTAGTTTTTCCATAGTTAAAGCCCTTTCTGTATTATTTGAAAACAAAGTTTTGGTCATACTGCTTGAGAGTATGGGTATTAATACCCATTGTAAACTAGATCAAGAAAGTATAATCTGGGTCTCCCCGGTGGCGCAGCAGTTGAGCACCCTCCCGCGCTTCTGACTGTACACAGTGCTTGTGTAAATAAATAAATCTTTAAAAAAAAAAGAAAGTATAATCGTGTACATTAAGTTTTCACATTAGGAAGATTATTTATCCTACACTAGACAAGATGGCAATAACAGACATCTTATTTATTTATACATACACTGGGTACAGTCAGAAGCGCAGGAGGGCGAGAGAATTCACCAGAGCCAGAGCGGGGAGCAGAGCAGGCAGAAGGACCGAAGTGCACTGCTGAGGGGAGCAGCGGGTGGCAGGAGAGGGCTGCGCGCCATGTGGGACCCTCCTCCGGTGGCCGGGAGCAGCCGGGGATCGAACCGGCACTGCAGAGGCTGCGGGCAGTTTCGCAACCCAGTGCTCAACTGCTGCGCCACCGGGGAGGCCCAGAGGTAACTACTCTTACACGCGTACATCTGGCTTGTTAGGGAAGCAGAGAGGGGAGGAGGACTGAGAAGGGTCTCAGTGCTCACACCTGAGCACTGAGACCTGTCTCAGTGCTCAGGTGTGAGAAATGACTAGCGCTTTCTCCTTGGAGTTCCTTGGAGTGAGCGCTATGCGGGACCCTCCTCCGGTGGCCGGGGAGCAGCCGGGATCGAACCGGCGCCGCGGAGGCTGGCAGCGCAGCTTCACAACCCAGCGCTCAACCGCTGCGCCAGCGGGGAGGCCCAGAGTTAACTCCTCTTACACGCTTACTTCTGGCTTGTTCACGGAGGCAAAGACAGGAAGGCTGGGAAGCAGAGAGGGAGGGGAGGGCGGGAGGAGGACGGAGGCAGGTTTCAGTGCTCAGGTGTGAGAAATCACTAGTGCTTGCTAGTGGGACCCTCCTCCGGTGGCCGGGAGCAGCCAGTGATTGAACAAGCGCTGCAGAGGCTGCGGGCAGCTTCACAACCCAGCGCTCAACCGCTGCGCCACCGGGGAGGCCCTCAGTAATTCTTTTAAACTCAGTTTCAGGAAAGTTTGTATAATGGAGTAAGTGGAATAATATCTTCAGTGACGTGTAAGGTTGTCTAGAGGAGAAGAAGGAGCCTCATTTACTCCTGGATGCTGATAAATCCATGTATCCCCGAGGCAATGGTATTGCTATGCCACCCCTGTAGATCTTCCTGGCTGATTTGGCATATATAGGAAACAGGATCCACTTTCCTTATTGATTACACTGAGTTATATTAAAATCAGCACCTCTAGTCAATTGTTTAATCCAGCAAAAAAATAATGAGAAATAAACTTAAACATTATCTCTGCTAGAAAAAAAAGAGCAAGGAAAAGCAGCCCTTACCAACTGCTTTTCTTCATGAAGGAGAGTTTCCATGCCCGGTGAACAGTGGAATGACTAGGCCATCTGCTGGCAAGTGGCAACAGGCCACCCTTCAGCTCAACCAAGGCCACCTCCGTGGGACTGCAGGGACTTCGGGAGTTGTTTGGCCGAGGGGAGTATTTTCTTTCCTCTACCACATTAATTGCTGCTCTTCTGCTATAAATATTTTCAGTCATAGTAATTTAACTTTGGACCCTTCCGACTGAGGTAGCGACCCAGGCAGCATCCTAACCCCTAGCGACACAGCAGTGTTTATGGCAGCATCCTTTCTCTCATAGCCAGTGTCCTGGACGGCCAGGTGATCAGTAAAAAATTTTTTTTTAAGAGGCATGTATTTTTATTCATTTATTTATTTGTTTGTTTGTACATGCACTGTGTACAGTCAGAAGCGCGGGAGGGTGAGAGAATTCACCAGAGCCAGAGCGGGGAGCAGAGCAGGCAGAAGGACCGAAGTACACTGCTGAGGGGAGCAGCGGCGGCAGGAGAGGTCTGCGCGCCATGTGGGACCCTCCTCCGATGGCCGGGGAGCAGCCGGGGATAGAACCGGCGCCGCAGAGGCCGCGGGCAGCTTCGCAACCCAGCGCTCAACCGCTGAGCCACCGGGGAAGCCCCAATAACAGACATCTTTTTAAAAGCAGTCTTAAAATGTACACTTACACAAGCAGTCTTCTGTACATTTCCCTTTATTTTATTTTTTAAATAATAAATTTTATTTTTATATTCCCCCATACAACTGCACATGCCCCATTCTGACCCCAATCCCTCCCCTCCCGGCCCCCACCCCCCAAAAAGTGTCTCTAGTTCATAGTTTTTTGTTGATTTTGATTTTCACTTTCTTATAGTTATTCATTTTCCTGATCCCTTATTTAAGTTTTCTAGATTCCAGCTATGAGTGAGACCATCCGGTATTTTTCTTTTTCTTTTTGGCTTATTTCACTGAGCATGATCCCTTCGAGCGCCATCCATGTTGCTGTAAATTGCATGTGTTTATCTTTTTTGAATGCTGAGTAATATTCCATGGTTTATATGTACCACATCTTCTTGACCCAGTCATCTATTTTTGGGCATTTGGGCTGTTTCCAAAGCTTAGCTATTGTAAATAGTGCTGCTATAAACATAGGGGTGCAGGTGTTCTTTGGAATGGATGTTTCTGTGTCCTTTGGGTAAATACCTAGGAGTGGAATTGCTGGATCCTATGGAAGCTCTATGTTTAGTAGGTCCAGAAATCTCCACACAGCTCTCCATAGTGGTTGGGCCAGTTTGCACTCCCACCCACAGTACAGGAGAGTTCCTTTTTCTCCACATCCTCGCCAACATTTGTTGTTGCTAGTTTTTTTAATATGTGCCATTCTCACTGGTGTAAGATGGTATCTCATGGTAGTTTTGATTTGCATTTCCCTGATGACAAGTGATGTTGAACATTTTTTCATATGTCTGTTGGCCATTTGCATTTCCTCTTCAGAGAAGTTTCTTTTTAGCTCTTCTGCCCATTTTTTGAATGGGTTATTTTCTTTGTTGTTGTTGAGTCTCATCAGCTCTTTGCAGATTTTTGTGATCAGTCCTTTATCATTAGTATTGGGTGCAAAAATGTTCTCCCAGTTGGTGGGGTTTCTTTTTGTTCTTGTTATTGTCTCTTTTGCTGTGCAGAAGCTCTTTAATTTGATGTAGTCCCAGCTGTTGATCTTTGCCTTCACTATCACTGCTTTGGGTGATGTGTCTGTAAAGAAGTCTTTGATATGCAAATCACGTAGTGTTTCACCTATATTTCCTTCTATGTATTTTATGGTTTCAGGTCTTATGTCTAGTTCTTTAATCCATTTTGAGTTGATTTTTGTGTATGGTGTGAGGTAGTGGTCAAGCTTCATTCTTTTGCATGTAGCGACCCAGTTTTCCCAGCACCATTTATTGAACAAACTTTCTTTGCTCCAATGCATAGTCTTTGCTCCTTTGTCAAAGATTAGTTGACCATAAATCTGTGGGTTTATTTCTGGATTTTCTATTCAATTCCATTGGTCTGTATGTCTGTTCTTGTTCCAATACCATGCGGTTTTGATGATTATGGCTTTGTAGTATAGTTTGAAGTCTGGGAGTGTGATGCCTCCATTCCCTTCTTTTTTTTTCAGGAGAGCTTTGGCTATTCGGGGTTTTTGGTGATTCCATATGAATTTCATCAATAATTGTTCTATTTCTTTGAAGAATGACATTGAAATTTTGATTGGAATAGCATTGAATCGGTATATTGCTTTGGGTAGGATGGCCATTTTAATAATGTTTATTCTTCCAATCCATGAGCAGGGGATGTCTTTCCATTTCTTTGTGTCTTCTTCTATTTCTTTTAACAGTGTTTTATAATTTTCTTTGTATAGGTCCTTTACCTCTTTTTTAGATTTATTCCAAATATTTGATTTTTTTTGTTTCGATAATAAAAGGGATGGTTTTTTTTATTTCTTCTTCTTCAGATTTATTGTTTGTGTACAGGAAGGCTACTGACTTTTGCGTGTTGATTTTGTATCCTGCCACTTTACTGAATTGATTGATGAGTTGAATTAGTTTTTCTGTGGAGATTTTGGGGTTCTCTATGTATATTATCATATCATCTGCAAATAGTGATAGTTTGACTTCTTCTTTTCCTATTTGGATTCCTTGAATGTCTTTCTCTTGTCTTATTGCTCTGGCTAGGACTTCCAGTATTATATTGAAAAGCAGTGGTGAGAGTGGACATCCTTGTCTTGTTCCAGATCTTAATGGAATTGCTTTCAGCTTTTCACCATTGAGGATGATACTGGCTGTTGGCTTGTCATAGATGGCCTTTATGATGTTGAGGTATGTTCCTTGTATCCCAAGAATTTCAAGGGCTTTTATCATGAATGGGTGTTGCACTTTGTCAAAAGCTTTCTCAGCATCTATTGATATTATCATATGGTTTTTATATTTCTTTTTGTTGATGTGTTGGATAACGTTGATTGATTTTCGGATGTTAAACCATCCTTGTGTCCCTGGAATGAATCCTACTTGGTCGTGGTGAATTATCTTATGGATACATTGTTGGATTCTGATAGCTAAAATTTTATTGAGGATTTTTGCATCAGTGTTCATTAGGGAGATTGGCCTGTAGTTTTCCTTTTTTGTGTTGTCCTTATTCGGTTTTGGTATTAGTGTAATGTTGGCTTCATAGAACGTGTTTGGTATTATCCCTTCCTTCTCAAATTTTTGGAAGAGTTTGTGAAGGATAGGCACTAATTCGTCTCTGAATCTTTGGTAGAATTCATTTGTAAATCCATCAGGTCCTGGGCTTTTGTTTTTGGAAGGTTTTGATTACCATTTCAATTTCGCTGCTTGTAATTGGTCTGTTTAGGTGTTCTATTTCTTCTTTATCTAGCTTTGGGTGATTGTAGAGTTGTAGGAATTTGTCCATCTCCTCTAGATTGTTGAACTTGTTTCCATATAACTGTTCATAGTAGTTACTGATTATTCTTTTGATTTCTGCTGTGTCTGTTGTGATTTCTCCTCTTTCATTTCTGATCCTGTTTATTTATGCTTTCTCCCTTTTTTCCTTTGTGAGCCTGGCTAGGGGTTTGTCTATTTTATTGATTTTTTCAAAGAACCAGCTCTTGGTTTCATTGATCTTTTGGATTGTTTTTTTAGTTTCAATTTCATTTATTTCTGCTTTGGTTTTTATTATTTCTTTTCTTCTACTGGTTTTGGGGTTTTTTTGTTGTTCTTTTTCTAGATCTCTGAGCTTCGAGATTAGGTTGTTTCTTTGAGTTCTTTCTTGTTTTTTGATGTGAGCTTCTATTGCTATATATTTTCCTCTTATTACTGCTTTTGCTGCATCCCATACATTTAGGATATTAGTGTCCTCCTTGTCATTCAATTCAAAGAATTTTTTAATTTCTTCTTTGATCTCCTCGTTAGTCCAGTGGTCTTCCAGTAGTGTGGTTTTTAATCTCCATGAGGTAGGATAGTTCCTTGCCTTCTTTTTATGGTTTATTTCTAGTTTGATGCCTTCATGGTCAGAAAAAATGGTCGGTATGATTTCAATCTTGGTGTATCTGTTGATGTTTGTCTTGTGCCCCAGTATGTGATCGATCCTGGAGAATGATCCATGTGCGTTTGAGAAAAATGTGTACTCCGTTTTTTTTGGGTTTAGTGTTCTATAGATGTCTGTTAAGCCCAAATGTTCTAGGTCCTTATTTAGAGCTTTAGTGTCTTTACTTATTTTTTGTCTCGTTGATCTATCCATTGTTGGTAGTGGTGTGTTGAAGTCTCCCACTACGTATGTGTTTTCTCTGATGTCTGTTTTCAAAGATGATAACAGTTGTCTGATATATTTTGGTGCTCCTTCATTTGGTGAGTATATGTTAATGAGCGTTATTTGTTCTTGAAGTATTGTCCCCTTGATCATAATGTAGTGACCATTGGGGTCTCTTTTTATTTTTTTGAGTTTGAAGTCTGTTTTATCTGATATAAGTATAGCTGTTCCCGCTTTCTTTTTTGGTCCATTTGCTTGTAGGATTGTTTTCCATCCTTTAACTTTGAGCCTATTTTTATCTTTTGTAGCTAAATGTGTTTCCTGGAGACAGCAAAAGGTTGGGTTTTGTTTCTTAATCCAGGCTGCAACTCTGTGTCTTTTTATTGAAGAGTTTAGCATCTGTATTTGCCATTGTGTTTGTCTTTGCTTTGATTTTATTTATTTATTCTTTTAATAACTTTTTTTTTTTTTTTGGTCTTCTTTCGTTGTTATTCGTCCCTCTGAGGTTCTGGCTTTAGGATTCCTTGTAGTATTTTTTGGAGTGGGGGTTTATTCGTAATGAAATTCCGGAGTTTCTCTTTGTCTGGGAAGGTCCATATTCTTTCTTCATAGAGGAAGGAGAGCTTTGCGGGATAGAGTATTCTTGGTTGGCATCTGTTTTCTTGGAGTCTGTTGACTATGTCCCTCCACTCTCTCCTTGCCCGTAGTGTTTCTTCAGAGAAGTCTGATGTCAGCCTGATTGGTTTTCCTTTGAATGTTATCTGTTTCTTCCCTCTTGTCAGCTTCATTATTTTTTCCTTGTCCTGGATTCTTGGGAGCTTTACTATTATGTGTCTTGCTGTGTTTTTCCTTTCGTCATGGAGGTTTGGTGTTCTTCTTGCTTCTTGTATATCAATTTTCAGCTCCTTCTTCGCATTTGGGAAGTTCTCTTCAATTATCTCCTGGAATATTTTCTCTGTTCCTACATCTCTCTCCTCTCCTTCTGGAATTCCTTCTGGAATTCCTATAACTCTTATATTTCCTTTCCTCATGGAGTCAGATAGTTCCCGAAGTCTTTCTTCGTTCTTTTTCCTTCGTACTTCTCTTTCCTTTTCTGTTTTGGTTCTTTTTATTTCTGTGTCTTCAAGAGTACTTATTCGTTCTTCCATTTCATCTATTCTGCTTTCATTGCTTTTCCCAGAGTCCTTTAGTTCCTCCATTAATTCTTTGATCTCTTGCATTTCTTTTACTTCCCTCTTTAGGGACTCAATTTCATTCTTCTGACCATTGTTTTCCCTCTTTAGGGACTCAATTTCATTCTTCTGACCATTGTTTTCCCTCTTTAGGGACTCAATTTCCTTCTTCTGATCATTGTTTTCCTTTATGACTTCTGTCACTTTTATAATCAGGGCAATTTTAAATTCTCTTTCTGGAAGGCTCAGAAGTTCTTCCAAGTTACTGTCGTTGCAATCTGGAGGGTGGTTTTCTTTTTGTGGTGTGCTTCTTTCCTGAGGCGTTGTTAGGTTGCGTGTGGTTCTTCTACTCCCTACTGTCTGTTTTCTAATTTGTCGTATGCATTGGGACACTGTGTTGCTCGGACTGGCCGTCATCTTGGGTGAACTTCTCCGCTCCCCTCTGGCTCCTCCAGGAACCATCTCTGGCTTCTGGGGGAGCTTTCTGCTGGTTTTAGGCAGTCTTTACTGAAGAAATGTCCCTGTTCTAAACTGGCGAAGCGGGACGCAGCCCCTGCGCATCCGGTCTCAGGCACACTCTTCTGCGTGCCCGGTCTGCCCCGGACGTGGGTGCCTGCTCCCTCTGTGGGCTCAGACTGCTGGTTGGAAGGGGCCTGGCGTGAGCTAACTTCCCAGCTGGCCACTGGGTCCTCCAGAAGCCTTCTGCCCTTTTCAAGAAGTCTTAAGAAATTTCCCTGTTCTATGGGGTGTTAGTGACTTTTTTTCTGTTCGCTAGGTGGCGCCAGAGATCTCTCCTACTGTCCTTGGGGGGCTGTTTTTCAACCCCCCCACCCCCGTGGGGCAGGGAACAGAGAGCGAGAATGGTAGGGTAAACCTCAACAGCTTTGGGGTGCTGTGTCTGCCTTGTGCCCCACCGTCGTGGAGAACCCACGCCAAGAATTTCATGCCCCGGGTCTCAGTTCAAAGCCCTCAGGTCCAGGACGCGGGCTGTAGCCCAGTTCAGTGGCGCAGGAATGGCGCCTTTTGCACCCAGCTCCCGTGCCTGGGCGCCTGGTTCCTGCTTACTCAGTGAGGGACTTTCACCCCCGTGAGTGAGGGCCTCTGTGCGTCTCCCCGCAAGCCTAGGTCGCAGGCGCGGGGACCTGGGCAGCTGCGATCAAGGTCTGCGTTTGCTTTTCAAGCGCGCCAAGCGCGCCGCTTTTCCGCACAAGCTTACCGGCTGGCCCGGGGCTGAGTGCAGGTCTCCTCCAGAGTCTCTTTGTTCTTCTCTAATGGCGCCCGGAGCCGTTCGCTCACCATGGCGGTGAATCCTGCAGGGTTCTCCACAGCTCCCGTTCACGGGGTGTGGTGGCTGCAATAGTTCCTTTCCACTCACAGTCCCACTTGCTGCGTAGTTTGTTCTTGTTGGTCGTTTTAGTTTGTTGTTTTCCTCCTCTCTGCCGGTCGGAGAGTGCCGCCTCTGTGGGTGGGGGAGGGGAGCAGGGTTCTGCACTTTCCTCCCTTCTAGTCCTCTTTTATGGCAACTTTCTTCTTCGGGCAGTTTGCTGGCGTCCCCCGTTTATCTTCCGTGTCCCACTTCTCACTGGGACCTGCCACTTTTCCTCCCTATTAACTTTTTTTAATGGGAGATCTTACTCGCAGCGTCTCCTCACCGCCATGTTGCTCCGCCCTCCTGTACATTTCCCTTTAATGGCATGGTAATCAATATATACTGTCTTTGGATGGACTACTGCCAAAATAATACCATAGACCATGCAGCTTAAACAGTATTTATTTCTCACAGTTCTGGAGGTTGGGAAGCCCAAGATCAAGATGAGGACAAATCTGGCAAGTGGTGAGGGCCCCTTCCTGGTCTGCAGGTGGCAGTTTTCACTGTAGCCTTACTTAGCAGTGAGCAGAGAGGAAGTAAGCTCTCTTTTCTCTTAGAACACTAATTCCACTCACCAGGGTCCCACTACTGGGCATCCTCATGACCCTATTACTTCTCAAAGGCCCCACCTCATAATATCATATTAGAGGTTAGGATTTTCTTGTAGGTAGAGGAGACACAAATATTCAATCTATAACACATACTCAATTTGGGGTCATAAAACTGAAAGGGAAAAGGTTTCTTGGATGCTTCTTTGTTTTGACAAGATTTTTATTTTTCTCAGGCATTACCAGCCATTATTATTAAAATCAGAATAAATCAATCAATAGACATTGCTTTATTAATTAAATATTTGTTTTGAGAAAAATCATCTCTATAAATGTATCTTTTATGTTCAGTATTCTTTCAGATATCTTGTAGTAATCCTTTGGGCATTATTAAACTTTCTTGGTTAAATAAGCTATCTATATTATTTTATGTTAAAATATAAAATATTATTAAATAGCTATCTATAAATTAAACATTTCTTCTATATTTTACTTATTTATATTATGACTATAAATATGTTAAATTTGGGATATTATGAAACTAAAATGATTTAAAAAAATCACAATATATGGAGCTAATCACCTTTAAAACAACAGAGTCACAAAATTTTCTCCCATCCTTTTTTAAATGCTTTTTTTTTTTTTTTAAACATGGTTGAGATCACACTGGGAGAGATCCAATTTACTGGGCACTTTCTATGAGCCAGGCAACTGGTTAAATGCTTCATACAAATTGTGTCAATAGCTTATGAGCCAGCTTTTTATGACCAGTTCACAGATGGAAAAACAGGATTTCAATACACTGCCCAAGCATATATAGCTTTATAAGCGGACAAGCTGAGACCAGGATGCCCAATGTTAAAATCTTATGTTTATGTACTTTTATTTACAATTTTTCACATCATTAACAAATCAGTGCAATAATATATAAATGAAATTTTTTCATATATGATTACTCCTGCAGACTTTAGGAGCTAGAATGGATCATCATTGCTGTTCAAGTAATAATGTATTAAGTTACTAGAGATTTTGAAAGTTTACATATGCTTATTAGATATTTGTATTTCTAAAGAAATGTATTTCTCAACTAAACACAAAGCAAATCAGCAACTACAAAATGACTCCGGAACAAACACAGCACTACCTATTGATTCTGGTCATATGGGGAGGTACAGTAGGTTAGCAGCTGGAAGACCTTGGTGAGAGACGTTAAAAATATTTAGATGTGTTTCCTTTGATTATTTCAATTAACTAGCTTAACAAAGTATATTTATTCATTTTACCTGCTAATGCTATACTAGTGGACATAAGACTAATAATTACTATTTCAATTCTTCTATAAATGATTTGTTTAAAGTTCCTAAAAACATTCTCTTCAAAATAAAGGATCAGGCAAAACTGAGTCAATTAAAAAAACCCTAAATACCTGTAGAATTAAGGCTACTGAGGGGGGGTTGGGTGGGGAGGGTGAAGATAAAGTGGGGAGAAGGCAAGATTGACTGTGGTAGAGGACTGTGGGTACCTTGGTGGTGGGTATGGCGTGGTGATATGCATCTGAGGGGATGTGATCTTATGCAGCTGAATCATATACAGTGCTGTAAACTATTTCTACCTCAATTTAACAAACAAACAAAAAACAGACAAGGAAACTAAGCTGCTAAGACTTAAAAATTCTCTCCCTAAATTTCTTAATTCACTAATTTTTTAAATTTAAAGAAATATAATTTTAAAAACACATTTACTAGGCAAAGATAAATGACAACTGAACCCTTATTTGAAATGGAACCTATTTTCATACAAGAGTTAGAGCCACTGATGCATTTAGTTTGAGTTATCTTGTGACAGTGCTCCCAGGCAAATTATTTTTCTTGAGAGTGAATCTAATTTTGGTCTAATCCTCCCAGTAATTTTAATTCATTTTCTATATATCTTGACAAAGGTAATTATAAAAGAAAAAAACATTATGGATATATAATTGTGATATGTAGAGAAAATGTCACTTTCCAAAAAGACATGCATTTTTTAGTTGGTGTTAGAAAAGTATGATTCAGCACCTGTAATCAACAGAAGAGTAGATGCGTGGCTGGTAGTCTGCGGGTTCTGTGACTTCAGCAATGAATAAACAGGTCTGTCTGGCTACCTGTCACATTCTGCCTGGTGGACTGGTAATGTGACATATGCATGGGACAAGCTTTTACCGTTATTTTGAGATTTATGTAAAAATTAAGTTGCAAATATACTGGAAATTTTCAATTTCTGTATGAAATGTCTACATTTTCTTGAATTTCCTTATCAATAGTTTTCTTAATAGTTTAACTTCTCTTTGTGTAGACTTGACTTGGGATAACTAATCCAGGAAACAAATTGCACCAAGAAACAAATTGCAAGTTTTTTAGCTGAAAAAAAACCACAAACTCCACAAATTTGCAGTAGTCTAGACTGAAGAAATGAAGTTCACTGGACAGAAATCCGCAGTACTACAAAAGGTCTGAGCTTCTGAAACGGGACAGGCGACCCCCCCAGACAAGCCTAAGCTAATGCGAACACACACAACTGGGAGCGCCCACTGGCACAGCCTCCCAGGAACGTGATTTGGCAACTGCATCAAAAGGCTTATATGATGCATAAGATATCCATCATAGCAATGATTGCATTATACCAACAAAAAAAAAAACAAACAACCCACCAAACATGATTAATGAGTAGGGGAAAGATTTATGACAGTGTTCAAATAAAGTAGAATCTACAGAGTATGAAGGCACAAAATCTTGGTTTTAAATGAACTGGCAGAATCAATGATCTTAATTCTTTTTAGTAATATCAAACAGTAACATCTTGATCTGAAGGTTTTAGACATATAGCCAATATACTTTCTGTCTCTTGGAGGCTAAGAATACCAGTAAATAAAAATCCTAAGTAAAATATTTTCTAAAGGCAATTCGAGTGTTTACAGGTTGTTAATATGCCATTTTTTCTATTGGCTTTTTTTCCCCTTCTACTATCTCTTAAAAATGCAGACTAAACCAAGGGAAGTCATCTTAATTAGAATTCATTCTTTAAATTAGTAACTATTTTTAAGCACTTGCTACATGTTACATAGGCAGTGAAGAAGAAAAATTCTCACCTGGTAGAGGAAGAGACATACTCTCTTTCATGCTATGATGTACAATGTATAAGACACTCATTATCTACATGATATCCCTTATCACATACAGATATGCCAGACTTTATAGGGAACACAGAACAAATATTACACATTTCTTCCTTTAAAAAGACATAAATTTTCTCCTCTATTTATTCTACACATATATTTATTCTTACTTAGCTAATTAAAGAAATTTAATTGCTTGATTACTTACCCCAATATTAAACATCCCTGTGAAATACTCCATATTTGCTTGAATGAACCAAATGTTGCTTAAACCTAGTTCATCACTTCTCTTCTTAGCACGAATTAATGATAATTCCTTGTTTTCTATTAACGTAACCTAGAATTTATCCAGGAAACAACAGCAAATTCAGTAACATAACTCAGACATTAGGGCAAGCTATTATTATATGTCATAGTTTTAATAATACAGAACATATTACATAGATACTTATCCTGTCCCCGGAAGACTACTAGACAATGTGGTACAAAAATGAATAAGGTCCTGAATTCCTGAAACTTACAACACAGTCATGTGTCAAGATGGCTCAGTTCATGAAGAAGCTGCCTAAATGATGGTGTTCTCAACAGGCTATGCCACAAGGCCTAGGCATGTCAGTGGACAATGCCAGGTCTCTGTAACTACAGGCTGTTGACAGTTGAGCAATCACCTAATGTTGCCTTTCTCAGCAGGAGCCCCGTTGCCAAGTGATATATGACTGTTAAGTGATGTCAATGAAATGGGCAATTATAATATCATGATGTAAGTATTTAATGAAAGACACATAATGTGTTACGGAGAATTCAGACTGGCTAACTCAGGAAAGTGTTTATGGAAAAGCAACATATTAAGGAATGCCTAAAAATGAATAGAAATTAGTTGGGGAAACAAGGAAGCATTTCAGGCAGAGAAACATGTTTGAAAACCCAAGGTGAGAAAGAGTTTGGTGTGTCTGGAGAACAGAAAATTGGTAGATATGGGACACAATGTGTGTGATGGTGCTGGTGGGGTGGAGGACAGGGTGTGGAGGGTGGAAATGAGGCCAGAGAGGACCTCAACAGGGACCAGATCATGTGTGATAATAACAGGATCAGTTGCTGCAATTTATAGTAGGGACTGGGGTGGGCAAGAAAGAGGCAAGACAGCCAACTAGGAGACTAACTGTAATCCAGGCCAAGGTATTATCTCTCTCCCAAGGGATGATGGGAGCCATCATTGGTGGAGATGGAGAAAAAGGGCAGAAGTCACTTTTATTATTATCCTTCCTAGTTCTGTCCTTATTTTGTCCTTATACTTGTCTTTATGGAGAAATCATGGATCCCTTTGCACAAAAAACCTGTCACAGCACAGTGGTGTCAAAGCTTTGCAGCTTGTTCTTCTAGTCAGGACTTCCAACGACCTGTTTCAAAGTCTCTGCATCTGCATTTCCAGGAAGGGAACAAAGACATGTATCCTGACTGCTTCTCTAAGGCCTCCTCTCTGAGCTTTCCTCTCCTCACTTCACCATGAAACTCTTGTTTTCCTTAATCGTGACACAGACACCCATGTCCCTCCCAGGATTCCTTATAATTTGGCACCTTCCAGAGCTTGCAAGCAAAGAATCTATCATAGTTCAATTTATATTTAAAAGCACAGGCTCATTTAATATGGCAGAAGACCAAAAACAGCCCTAACTTTTTTTTTTTTTTTTTTTTTATAGAGACGTGCTTTATTTATTTGTTTGTTTGTTTGTTTTGTTTATACATGCACTGGGTACAGTCAGAAGCGCGGGAGGGTGAGAGAATTCACCAGAGCCAGAGCGGGAAGCAGAGCAGGCAGAAGGACCGAAGGACACTGCTGAGGGGAGCAGCGGGCGGCAGGAGAGGTCTGCGCGCCATGTGGGACCCTCCTTCGGTGGCCGGGGAGCAGCCGGGGATCGAACCGGCGCTGCGGAGGCCGCGCGCAGCTTCGCAACCCAGCGCTCAACCGCTGCGCCACCGGGGAGGCCCAACAGCCCTAACTTTGTACAAACTATAAATACATAAATTATGGTCCATAATTCTCGGGGCTGCTGAGCCAACCTTACCTGGCATGAGGGCAGCATGTGCGCGAGGACGATCCCAACGTGGCCCTGAAATAGGCAGGGAGAGCAACAAGTGAGCCGCTGTTCATTCCAGGACAGCAATCTTGCCAAATAAAAGCACTGCCATAAATGTAAGGTAAAGTCACACAGTGCTGGTAAGGCTAGAAAGAATAAAAGGAGGGATATAATTACCCCACCACTGCAGAAATCCACAATTCGGTCACCAGGTTTGGCCTGATTTGTCACCACATAAACCAGGTTGTTTAATTGTTGCTGCTTCCTCAAAGCTCGATCACTGGACATTTTACCTGAGAAAGACAAGAGACAAGAAATGAAACATTCTGTGTTATGAGGGACCAAGAAGGTACAGGTACAACATGGTGTCCACATACGAGGGGGAGGGATGACTACATAAGGGAATCACACTTCCCATATACTCTGATGAGAGACTAGAGAACTGAACCCAGAGATCGCTCACTCCCACTTTCACTCCCATCGAACTTTCCTTTCAATAACCATTGAGCAAAAACTTATAAAAATGTCTTCCCAAGAAAGTAAGTGAAACATTAGGCTCAGAATGATAGACAAGGTCAGTATTCAACAAATGTTTACTGCATGAATAAAATTTAACAGCAAGTCTCTTTTCTCTACCCCTCTCTGAGAAATGTTGTGAAAACTACCTAATTTCAATGCACTGCTTATATCTCCTTGGAGAGAAAAGATCTTTGACAAGTGAAAACATTTTTCTTATCTCTGGCACATCCTTGAAGTCCAAATTCCTCTGGTTAGAACACTTGGAACATAGGTGTCACACGTCTGAAATATATCAGTGGTTATTGTATTTAGAGAGAAATTGGATTTTCCCATTTCTCCTTTGAAGTTTCCTCTCTTCATGAGTCAGACTCAGAAATTTAATGCAATTAGAGATTAAAGATAGGGCATTTCCAAGTACCAAATGCCTTGGGCCTAGACGCATGAAAACATCTCAACTTCCCTTTCAAAAGCCACTAGCCAAGTCCAAAAAAAAAAAATCTCCAGAAAAATGAATGAAGTTATTTGTTTTTACATATTTTGAGTGTACTTTTTTATAGCAGCAAGATGAAGAAAAAATAAGAATAGATTTTGGCGATAAAGATGAAAGGAAAAATCCAGATAATTTCTAGGGCTTGATCAAAAAGGTACAGATACCAAGGTTTCCCTGCTTCATTTTCATAAAAAAAATAGCATGACTTTTTTTCTCTTCTTCTCTTTTCTGTTTTCCTTCTTATGTTCCCAATGTGAATAAAAGCATATGGAAAATTTTATTTTAGGAAAAAAACAAAAGATGTAGATTAAGAAAGACCTCTTAGGAAAAAAAAAAATGCTTCATTCTTTCATAATTCAGAGGTAGTATTTTTGTGTATATGCATTCTCAGCCACACCCACAAGTCCACTCACGGCTTTGTAGATAACATGTGGAGCCTTCCCGACTCAGCACATGAACACTATTTCTATAGTGTAAGTATTCCTCTGACCATATACACCAGAACTCCTGAATCCTTTCCTACTGTCATGATGTGGGCACAACTGCACACCCCAGTCTGTACACTGGTAATGATCTAACACAACTTCATGTGAATTTTAAACACGAGGAGCATTTAGCTGGTGATTTCATTTGGGAAGGCAGTCTCATGTAGCTTTAAAAGAGCTATTTTCATTTTTCTCTATTAATGTAATTGTGAAAAATTTAAGGTTATCCCCGCCTTTGTGCATAACCATCCTTGTATGAGATGAGTATGACGATTTTCAAGCAAAATTGAACAGGGAGAGGCTCCATACCCTTCGTCTAGATCCTGTGGAGAACCGTGAGCTGCGCTTGGCATCCGCATCTGCGCATTCCCCTAGCCGTCCACTCAGAAACCCACCTTCTTACTTTACGAGTGTCATTTTGATTTGGAGGAGCGAGAATACGCACAAAGACGAGGAGCAGGAAGGTGGAGGCTCCTGTGGGAGCTAGAGTCGCAAATGCTGTCATTAAAGGCAGTGACCCAGCAGCGCCATGAGCACAAGCACTTTTGGCTCTGCCCTGCGTGGGGACGTCTCTTAACAAGTCTTAGGCCAAAGGATTTTCATTAAAGAGAGCCAAGAAGAATTATGTCTTAAGAGCAAGGCGATAAGCAAAGAACATTTCTAAAATGGAATAACTAATAGCAAGGTCTGTACCATATTTCCACTGACATTTAGAATTACCTAGCTTTCTAACAGTGAGACAGTGTGAGGGTATTTTCACTCACTCTGACAGCTTTTCTAGAATAGTATCAGAGAACTCAATAATTAATTACAAATTCAAAATGTTAAAAGAGGCCAATTTATCCCTCTCTAAATTGGAAACTAACAAACCACAAATAATCTAATCATTCAACCAACAAAAGGAACTGGCCAGTTTGGCCTACCCAGGACTGTGGAGATGAAGTTAGGGACACAAAGAAGTGTAGCACTTGGCTTCCACCCTTAATGAATTAGTACTTGTATAATTAGAACAGAACACTTGAACTTAGAGAACCTGTTTTATTAACCACACTGTACAATATGCTCTTAGTGACATTTTAACAATGATAACTTACAAAAATCCGTATCTTTCATCAAAGTTTCTAAAATGAGCAGTAATAATTTCTGTTAATACAATGCTTTGCAATTTATTAAGCATTTGCATATCTGAAATCTCATCTGATCTCAGCACTCTGCAGATTTGTCAGGCAGATGACATCATCCTTCTTTTCAAATGAAAACACTGAGACTTAGGCGGTGGCTCAAACCTAGCACTTGCTCAGACACACGGCTATTACGGTGTGAGGTGGGACTCTACGCAAGGATTCTCACTGCAGGCGCAGTCTTTTCTCCGATATGATCTACGTTTCTCAGACAGATGACTCTGATTATCTGTGCTTTCATAACTTCAGAGTTAGTGTCCCATTAGGGGAAAGTTTAAGGACACTGGTGCTTTCTAGCAGGGACTTTCCCTAGTAACTACATCTTAGGAAAAAACAACTACTTCTTCATAATCACTCATAAACTTTATTTCAGTTTTCGCTCTAAATAAGGTTTCCAAGAGCAGGCTTGCCAGCACAAAGGACACATCAGGTCCAGAACCTGAGCACTCTGTCTGCATCCTAAGGCGTCATTTGGAGGTGGCATCAGTCACTTGTATAGGGAGGTGACCTTTTAGTGCCACTCTGTCTAGAGAGACCATCTCCCCACCCTGGGACTGGAACAACCTTTTTCATTTTATAGAAAAGTGACATGGGGAGATTGAGCAATCAATTTGTTGCAAAATTGGATTATCCAGGAGGAAAGAAATGAAAATGGATGGGGAAGATCTTTCATGCTATGGTAGAGCAGACGCAGACTTAAAACGGCATCAACCTTCACCTCCTGTAGCTGCTCTGGGCTGTCTTTGATGAAAACCAGTAACTAGAAAATAGGCAAGAGGCTGGGTCGAAGGACAAAAGTTGAAAGCATAGTCTCATTATTTCCCAATCAAAGCTTCTGCTTTGTTCATACGAGAGCTTAGATACAGTGAATAGTAGAAATTAGGAAGCCCTTCTTTATTCCTCATAATGTTTTTTCTCTAAGATTGCTACTTGAGAATAACCAGAACCCAGAGTTAGTAGAACACACACCTTTTCATTTCATTCAACTATGATTTACACCACACGAAATAAAGATAGTTTACTCTGCAATTTTGTTAAAAAAACGAGAAAGTTCAAAATACCTTCCAAGTTGCCCATAAGATCAAAGTGAAATGTATTAGGACAAAAAACTCAAGTCTAAGAAACAGTTAAGCTATTTCTTCTTCTTTTTCAGAGGTTTCAGTTAATAACAGTAATGTATTTGAAGTTGCATTAACTTCTTGTGATCATTCAAGTAATCTCCATTTGGCTTCCAATCTGATGCGTATCTCAACACTTGGGTTAAATAATACTTCAGTAACCCAAAATGGTAAGCTAAAATAAATCAATTTCCAAAGGCAAGTTATTTTAAAATAAACGTTTCTTGTGTGCATTCAGTATTCTAATCTCTACAATAACCTGACTCACAGGTTTTGTGACTTTTAAAATATATTTTATATCAATGAAAATAATGAAAATGGTAACTACGTAAGGAAACAAGGCCCCCAATTCTTCGATAATATTAATACCATGTCACTACATAGTGCCCCCATGAAGAGGCGGCTTCCTTGACTCTGACCTGTATGACAGTTGACAGGTGAATCAGGGACCACACTGTGCTTGCTGCTCTGGCAGCTTCCTCTCCATTTCCTTCCGGACACTTGCTCTTGGAACACTACAAGCTGCTTTAGTAAGACAATCCCCAAGAGGCTGTGTGAACAGATAAGTTTTCCCAAACAAGCGCTACCTGAGTGGTGGACTTATAAATGAAATCATTGTGTTTAAAGACACACTCAGCTTTGTGCCAGTTATCTGTGCATCAAAGGACCATCAGTGGGACATGCTAACATGGGGCATGTAAGGATTGCCATCAAATAACAGTACTTACGAGGGCACTACCAGTACATGAGGTGGTGCTGGACACTACAACAGGAATCCAAATAGAAATGGTCAACAGAACTAAGAGCTGATGCTCCAAGGCATCCACCACAAGTTGCACAGGGACTGCGTCAACCTCACAGGCAGCCCCTCAAAGGCAGTGTCCAGGACACTGGCTCACGGCCTGGCAAGGCAAAAGGAGGCAGAGCTGACTTTTCTTAAACTGGAATTTTGAACCATTTCCCTTTTCTCTGATTCTTTCAACCTGTATCTCTGATTGCTTCATTCTTACCTCTACAGAGTAGCTCATAAATTTAGCAAATATTTTCTAAGCACTTACACTTACTATATACATATGCCTGGCCCTGATCAAGGTGCTGGGATACATGGAGCACAAGGAAGAGTCTTACATTACAGTGCAGGGAGCTTAGCAACAAAAAAATTAAATCAAGTGACAAATGACAAGGAGAAAATTAAAGTAGAATATGGTTGAAACTGACTGGATGGGTATTTGAGATCTGGTAGTCTGAAAAGGTCTCACAGAACAGGTAACAGAACAGAGATCTGAGGGACCAGAAGCCAGCTTAGGGACTAAAGATGAAAAACCAGGCCAGTCAAGGGGACTACTGATGTGGTCTTCAGGTGGGGAGGGTCTAGAGATGTCTGAGGATGACCCTTATAGTGTATATGTATCCTCCCCACCACCACATATAAAATCACCAAATGAATATTCTCACTGGCTGGTATTAGCACTATTGAATGATTAAGATGTACTAAGCATGTTACATTTATTGCTTCAATCCTTTGTCAGGGCAGTTTAATGAGGCTGGTAATATTACACTTTGTGAATAACTGAATTTGATCAAAAATAATAAAGGAACTTGAGTTACTCCACGATGGATCAAGGATTTGAATCCTGCCATTTTACCCCAGGGTCTGTACTCTTGGGGGGTCATCCCAGGAATCACAAAGCCTTATCAGCAAAATATTCTTGAGCAGGACCCAATATATCTAAGATTGCCAATTAGTTAAATAATATCAGTAAAGTTAATGTCTTTTTTAGAAAGCAAAAACAGTACTTTTGTCTACTTTGTATGCATATGCTGCCTCCCTGTGTGGCAAAGATATGTTTCATCTATATTTCTGACATGAGAAAAGTTTCCATTAGTAATGAACATCATTCTTTTGTATTTTGATACTGAGTTCTAACCTCAAATTCAGCATGAAAGGTACAGTAAATTCAATTTTTCAGGAAAATGTTACCAAATGGGAATGCTGGGTTTGAAGCATAGGTGCATACATGGTCTTAATTAGTAAACTAAAAGTTACTCAGGACTTACCCTGGTGATCACTGTATGTTAAAATCCAATAAATGCTAATATTCTAATTGGGCTTTTTGTGCAAAAACAACGGCCAAGAGCTGATTGTGGGTAGCACAGGTGTAGATGTGCAAAAACAGCCAGCCAGCCAGCATCATCACAGCATTTCCAACATGTACTTGTTAAACGAAGGTTTCCGAGATTCGGATCATTAAAAACAGTTCAGAACGTAACTCAGAACATAAGAATCTGGACATACATTTGAATTAAGTTGGGATGGATAAAGTTTTGGTATTACAAAGATATCTCTCATCTTCCTCTCTCCACAACTGAGGCTTAAAATATGCTAACAAAATCCAACACCCAAACCTAAGCACATGTGATACACAGAGAAATCAAACACAGAACAAGAATCCCAGGAGATGGTGACTGATCCAAAAATTTCATCAATTTCCATGGGAGAAAATCTTTGCACATTTTAATCTGACAATGGGGCTGATATCCAAGATCTAGAAAAAACTCATACAATTCAACAAAAAGAAAATAACCCAATCAAAAAATGGGCAGAAGACCTAATAGACACTTCTCCAAAAAAGACATGCAAATGATCAACAGGCACAGGAAAAAATGCTCATCACACTGATCATCTGAAAACTGGATATCAAAACCACAATTATCACCCTACGTCTTTGAGAACGGTACATATGAAAAAAGATCAGAAGCAACAACTGTTGACAAGGATGTGGGGAAAAGGACCCTCCTACACTGTTGGTGGGAATACAGACTGGCCCAGTCTCTAGGGAAAACAACACAGAGGTTTCTCAAAAATATTAAAAATATAACTACTATAAGCACTTCCACTCCACTGCAGTATAATTTACAATAGCCAAGATATGAAACAACCTAAGTACCCAACAACAGATGAGTGATAAAGAAGGTGTGGTCTGCACACACAATGGAATACTATTCAGCTATAAAAAGAGAACATGACATTTATAATGTGGATGGAAGAGGAGGAGATTATGTTAAGCAAAATAAATCTGAAGGAGAGAGACGAATATTAGATGATCTCCACCGTATGTGGAAGTAACAAAGCAAAGGAGTAGACAAAACCAAACAAAGACAAATTCTTGGAATCTGACTGCAGAACTGAGGCTACCAGAGGGAGAAAGTGAGGTGATGGGCAACGGGGGTGGGGGTCCAGTAGACTCTGATGGAAAATTATGGGGGCTTTGGTGATGGGTCTGGCATGATGACATGCATCTGAAGGAGTGTGAACCTCTACCCCTAAAACATTCAGTTTTGTAAATCATTACCTCAATAAAAAACTAAATTAAAAAAGTTCATTGATTTCTATTAGTTTCATCTTATAAATATGTGATTAGTTTTTTTTTCTTTCAAGGTAATAAAAAGAATCAGAACTTTCTCCCTTCATTAGCTAATGGAAAACAGTACATTTCCTAGAGGATTATAGAGGATATTAAAGTAAATACTGCTGTACTGGTGGGCTTTAAACTTCATAAATGGACGATTTAGCAAAAGGTTTTATACTTTCAAACATAATGAAAGAAATAACACTAGGTTAACAGAGGAGAATTTTAGTTTCCCTTATTTAAGGAAGCATATCCAAACATTGAGAAAAACATATTAGGCTTAAAAATAAGCAAAACAAAATTATAAATAACCCATTAATTTATACAAGCCATAAAAACAATTTCTTCCCTAGAGTTACTTTGAAAAACTGTAAACAATGCTTCAGAAAAAAGAGCTGTTATAAAACTAAGACTTCTCCTGGAAGTAGGAACAAACTACTTTCTTTTCCTCAATAGAAGAGAGCAAGAGGAATTACAACAGCCAATTAACAAATATTTATTAGATGACTACTTTGTGCTAGGGACAGTTCTGGCGGCAGGGAAATAGCAGTCCTGACTGCTAGGAGGGGCCCACAGAGGATGTGCACCAACAAACATCAGTGCACAGGGACTAGGGACACAGCCTGTTCACACAAGACCATCTGCAAGAACTTCTCAATCAGCTAACATTTAAGAGCTGACAGAAGTGATGAAGCGAACTCTTCCCCTCTTATCTGGGGTAAAAGTTTTTAAGACAAAGGATAACAAGCAGAGTTAGTAAATAGGACACTGGCAGAAGAGAAAGCTAAAGCAGTAGCCAGGGGTCAGGGTATGTAAGACTTTATCATCGAGGTAAGAACTTGGGGTTTTACTTGAATTGAATGGATTTTGGGCTTTGATTTGAAAAAGGCTTAGCTATAGGCAGGCAGGGACAGAAGCAGAGAATCTGACTAGCACACTCTGCAGTAGTCAAGGTCAGACTGATGGCTGCTCAGACTGAGGATGGAGCAGTGACAGGTGAGAAGTCATGACGTTTGTTGTGTATTTAGGAAACAGAACTGACAGAATTTGCCGATAGTGGATACACAGGGTAAAAGAAAGGAGTCAAATATGACTCCAGACTTTCAGACCACAGCAGTTAGAAGAATCAAGCCACCAAGGTCGAGGTGTAGGAGAGGAACCAAGACTAAATCTGGAGGCTGTTCAATGTTTCAATGTGGGGAGCTGAACAACCCAGCAAAGGAGACTGACAACTCATTCTCTGGGTTTTTATTAATTTCTAAGAAAGCATTTTAAGGAGAAGGGAATGATTATCTTTGTCAACGGCAACTGATATACTAAGGAAGACTTGTCCAATAGATTTTGTAAGCTGAAATTGTTGGTAACCTTGACAACAGTTTTGTTGGAATGGTGGGAAAGAAGTCTCACTAATATGGGTTCAAGAAAGATGAAAACAGAAAACTGAGAAATGCACAAGGCATAAAATAAATAGAAAAAAAATCAGCATTTTACAATGTCCATAGCAATAACTGATTTGCACAGAATTATCAATGGATACTAAGACTATTGGTGAAAAATGATTGGGAGGAGGGGAAACAAGATATTCTCAAAGTAGCTCCTAGTATTATTTATTATTATAAAGAGAAATCAGTATGTTCATAATGGAGAAATCAACAGACACCATCTTAACCAAGTGGCCAAACTTATCATGAAATGATGTGTGAGCTGGTAAGTACTCCCTGTCACGGAGTGCTCAGGGCACAGCGTCAACTTGGTGTGTTTTCCATGATGTCCAGGGGTCATTTCACTGTGGACATGCCAAATAGTTTTGGTTCCTTCTAATAGGGAAAGCAGATAAGGCCAAATTGAGAACATTCTGCAAGATAACTATCCTAGATCCTTAAAAAAAAAAAAAACTCAATTTCATAAAAGGCAAAACAATTTTATTTTTTAATTAATTTATTATTTAATTCAAGGTAACATTGGTTTACAACACTGTAGATGAGTTAGGGGAATAGGTTCACACTGCTTCAAATGTCTGGACAAAAAAATTTAAAGGGTGCAGGCAGTTGAGCGCAGTGCTGTGAAGCTGTCTGCAGCCTCTGCAGTGCCGTTTCGATCCCTACCGGGTTCAGAGCAACCCACATGGGCAGCAGACCTCTCCTGTCTTGCCCACTGCTCCCCCCAGCAGTGTGTTTCATCAGTCTGCCTGTTCTGTTCCCCATTCTGTCTCTGGTGAATTCTCTCACCCTCCCGCACATTTGGCCTATACCCCGGCTCTTGTACAAATAAAATAAATCTCTAAAAAAAAATTTTTAAAGGCCAGGGTTTTAGAATAAAGGACACTAAAGGATAAAGGAAACTAAAGATATCTGATGACTAAAAGCAATGCATAATCCTTGACTGGACACTGGATACTGAAAAAGTGAGAGCAACTGGGAGAGCTTGAATGTGGTCAGTGTATTTGATGAGAGCACTCTGCTGTTTCCTGTGTGTAATCACTGGGTGGCCATCATAGAGGAGACCACCCTTGTTCTTAGTGGATACACAAGGGGGTATTTTGGGGTGAAATGTCACAGCCTATAAAGGAAATGCCAAATGTTTCAAGAAGAATGAACATATTAAAGAAATACGGTAAATAAGACAAAATAGTTAAAATTTGACAAATATATGAAGGCTACAGGGAAATCCATTGTATATTTGTGCAACTTTTTAAAACAAAGGTTTATAATTTTTAATAGAAGATTGAAAGAAGGAGAGTGGGAGACAAGAAGATAAAAGCATAAATTGTAAGGTGTTTTGTTTCAAGGGGAGAGGTGAATGGGGTAGTAGCTATAGGGCTAAGTAGGGCAAAAGAGGATTTTTTAAAATGAAGGGGCTTCAGCAGTTTTGTCATTTCAGCATTCAGCATTTGGTGGGAATGATCCAGGAGAAAATTGATTGAGGGCATGAGGGGATGAGATACGAGTGCACAGTGAAAAAGGCTGAGGTATAAAGTGGGCAGTGCCCGGGATGCAGTGCCACAGGAGCTGGTATGTTGGAATACTCACTGGTGGAGTCATGTAGAAACTCTTCCGATTGTTCCTATTTTTCTTTCGTGAATTACAGTGGATCTGATGTGAAACAGTTATGTACTAAGTTGACCAGGAAAACGCTATTTAAGGGTTATTAGTACTAAAGTTGGACTTCCTTAACTAGAGATCTACACAAAGAGGAAGAAACCCTAGAACTCATTGTTCAATCCACTCATTTTATAGGCAGAGAAAGGTAGATGTGGCCATCCTTTCATATTGAAGCACTGAGAGTAAAAAAAGCAGATCACGAGGAGATAATGCATACAGTTAACTGGCCAAATGTAACAACAGCATAAACATACAAAACTACTCATTGGAATCCTCCTATAAGGTAGTGCTAATCTGACTACTTGGTGTACGATCTCCTATATTAAGAACTACCTATGTAAGTCGTTAGAAAAGGTACACATTTTAACTTCTATTTTCCTCTTTCATACAAGAGGTTCAAAAACTGATATGGTCTCCAGTGTCACCTGTCGCATGAATGGGTGGCACTTACATATGAATTGCAGCTATCAGTAAATGGTGTATTAAGTGTTCTCATTGAAATTTGACAGCCTTGTATCTCATCCACCTCTATGTGGACTCCATACTTCCTTGCACCCAGTGGGTTTTCAGAAACATTTTTTGAACCTATTAAAGTACTAAGGACCCTAAAACTACCCAGGGCACAGTGGGGACCATCAGATACTCTGAGGGAAAGGAAAGGGGAGTGAAGGAGAAACACCAGCAGAACCAGAAGTATTATGTTATTCCACTCAAGCCTCTTCCCTGATGAAAGCTACAGAGAAGCAAACTGGAGGGGCTCAGTGGTGACTGACAGTCACTTCTAACGCAAGCAGTGGGAAAACTTAGAAAGCAATGTCACACACACATGAACAATAAGGGCTTACACACTGAGTGCAAGCAAGAGGCAGCGGAAGGAGGGGTCTG
This sequence comes from Talpa occidentalis, assembly GCF_014898055.3. Taxonomy (NCBI): domain Eukaryota; kingdom Metazoa; phylum Chordata; class Mammalia; order Eulipotyphla; family Talpidae; genus Talpa; species Talpa occidentalis. The sequence goes on from NW_023601322.1 coordinate 98,734,488, forward strand.
AATTAAGTGGTGATGTACAAATTCTCACGTAACAAGGCAGAGCTTCAGAAAGAGTAAAACTTTCATTTTTTCACTTTTGTGCAGTGCCAGTATTTTAATCCCTTCCTGACCTATTTTTATTCAGCACTGAAAAGGGTACATTGTTTGATTTGGTTATTAGCTTTTAAGGAGATTAGTTTCCAAGAAAAGTAAGCATTTTGCATATAAAGAGGGGCCCTCATAGATGGCATCAATGTACTGTTCCCAAGCCACTAGTTAAAAAGCAATTTAAAAAAAAAAACAACGGAATCTAATATTTCATTTCCTCCTAAAATTAAAGATGAAATTTAAAAAATCATCTTGTAAGAAAAATATTTGAAAACCTTTCAAAATAACTCTGCCTTTTGAGTTTTAACCAGAGGGAAATTGAACCCGTTTATTCAAGAGCAGGAGATGAAAAGAGAATTTTCTTCTTAATCATGGATGCCAATCTACATTACAGTATTAATTATGGATTACAAAGCAATTAAAATACAAACACAATGGGGAAATAGAGAAAGCTTCCTAAATCTTCATATAATTTAATTTTTAAGAGACTTCTGGCTTGATTTTAACCTTTAACAAAAATTTGTCCATATATTCCAAGTAGGTAGAGATTTTTTCCTTACACCTCTTTCACAATAAATATTTTGGAAAATTCCCTCCTTAATTATACTAATAATACAGTTTATTCTGTGTAATTTAAATAAAAACAATCACTTGGTTTTAATGTAAAGAAGTAAAAGTATTTTATTATTATAGTATGCAACATGTGGAATGCAAATGCTTAGTGATTTTTTTTTTAGTAGAGGACAAAAATGCACCCACAAAATTCTAAAACACCTTCATCAGAACTTAACATGAAATATGACATGTGAATTACCTGAATTAGGTGACAGTCTCTCTAGAATTTTACGTTATTTTTTTTTCTGAAATTTTGTCCTTGATTAACTTAAAGAACCCCAAATATTAAAAGATAGGTTTCCACAGAGTATACCATAACTTAAAGGATGTGACTTCTTCAAAAATTACCCTTCTTATTAAAGCCATCTTATGCACATAGAACCCAACATTCCAATAAAAAGGAGCTTATTTAGGCAGTTATATAAAAAGTATTGTTACTTCAAATATACTCCCTGATATAGCTATCTGATCATGTTTGTTAATAACAATAAATCATCTGATATCTTTGGAGATATTTCTCATGACTGAAAATTTCTAGACAACTGAACCATAATCCTCCTCAGAATCAAAATGTCTTTTGTTACTAAATATATCTGAAATACACATGGATTTTGTATATGTATGCTATAAATACTGATACTGAGGACAAAATACACAGGGTGGTGTCCAATACTCACTTAAGAAGAAGAAGGCCACTAAGACTTTCTCAGGGCTGTGCACATGTGCTTGCAGACACACCCACCCTGTCACCTCCTGTCTTCAGATCCCTGTGATCCCCGATTCTGTGTTTACCATTACACTGGTGTTCCTCCTATTCTGCCACATAGATATGTGTTTTCAAATACCATATTATTTACTTGTGAATATTTCTAACCTTTAGTGAAATGGAATTATGCATATTTTTATGAAACATGTTTTTTGCTGTTTGTAAACTTCATCCCTGCTGACCCATGAAGCTGTACTTACTTGTGGAACCACAATATAATTTAGTTATTTTCCTACTGATAGTCAATTACAATGTTTTGAATTTTTTGCTATTACAACCAAACATATTTCTTAAAAATATGAAATGTCATATTTATGAACATCAGCTTTTATAACAAACACAGTATTATAATAATGCCTGCAGAGATTTAGAGATGTATATTAATTATTTTTGTTACAATTAGTACATCCAGTCTGCTTTTTATAGTTCTCTCTCACTCACTAGGTATTGGCAAGAGACTTCTTGCTGCTACAATGTTTATTTTAAAGTTCTCTATTTTCTAGAAGAAGACACAAAGAAATGGAAAGACATCCCCTGCTCATGGATTGGAAGAATAAACATTATTAAAATGGCCATCCTACCAAAAGCAATATACAGATTCAATGCTATTCCAATCAAAATCTCAATGGCATTCTTCAAAGAAATAGAACAATTATTGATGAAATTCATATGGAATCACCAAAAACCCCGAATAGCCAAAGCTCTACTGAAAAAAAGAGAAGGGAATGGAGGCATCACACTCCCAGACTTCAAACTATACTACAAAGCCATAATCATCAAAACTGCATGGTATTGGAACAAGAACAGACATACAGACCAATGGAATCGAATAGAAAATCCAGAAATAAACCCACAGATTTATGGTCAACTAATCTTTGACAAAGGAGCAAAGACTATGCATTGGAGCAAAGAAAGTTTGTTCAATAAATGGTGCTGGGAAAACTGGGTCGCTACATGCAAAAGAATGAAGCTTGACCACTACCTCACACCATACACAAAAATCAACTCAAAATGGATTAAAGAACTAGACATAAGACCTGAAACCATAAAATACATAGAAGGAAATATAGGCGAAACACTACGGGATTTGCACATCAAAGACATCTTTACAGACACATCACCCAAAGCAGTGATAGTGAAGAGAAAGATAAACAGCTGGGACTACATCAAATTAAAGAGCTTCTGCACAGCAAAAGAGACAATAACAAAAACAAAGAGAAACCCCACCAACTGGGAGAACATTTTTGCACCCAACACTAATGATAAAGGACTGATCACAAAAATCTGCAAAGAGCTGATGAGACTCAGCAACAACAAAGAAAATAATCCAGTCAAAAAATGGGCAGAAGAGCTAAAAAGAAACTTCTCTGAAGAGGAAATGCAAATGGCCCGCAGACATATGAAAAAATGTTCAACATCACTTGCAATCAGGGAAATGCAAATCAAAACTACCATGAGATACCATCTCACACCAGTGAGAATGGCACATATTAAAAAAACTAGCAACAACAAATGTTGGCGAGGATGTGGAGAAAAAGGAACTCTTCTGCACTGTTGGTGGGAGTGCAAACTGGTCCAACCACTATGGAGAGCTGTGTGGAGATTTCTGGACCTACTAAACATAGAGCTTCCATATGATCCAGCAATTCCACTCCTAGGTATTTACCCAAAGGACACAGAAACATCAATTCCAAAGAGCACCTGCACTCCTATGTTTATAGCAGCACTGTTTACAATAGCTAAGCTTTGGAAACAACCCAAATGCCCAAAAGTAGATGACTGGATCAAGAAGATGTGGTACATATATACCATGGAATATTACTCAGCATTCAAAAAAGATAAACACATGCAATTTGCAGCAACATGGATGGCGCTGGAAGGGATCATGCTCAGCGAAATAAGCCAAAAAGAAAAAGAAAAATACCGGATGGTCTCACTCATAGCAGGAATCTAGAAAACTTAAATAAGGGACCAGGAAAATGAATATAAGAAAGTGAAAATCAAAATCAACAAAAAACTATGAACCAGAGACACTTTTTGGGGGGTGGGGGCGGGAGGGGAAGGATTGGGGTCAGAATGGGGCGTTTGCAATTGTATGGGGGAATATAAAAATAAAATTTAATATTTAAAAAAAAAAAAAATAAATAAAAAAAAAAAAAAAAAAAAAAATAAAGTTCTCTATTTTCATTTTCCTCCCCATAGACCTGGACCCCAGCCAGTGAAATTTGAGTATAGGGCCAAAAGAAGAAAAAAATAAGATGACTGGAAACTAAATTCGAGCTTTTTCGAGGGGCAATGTGTACTGTCTTGTGAGATAAAAGGGCATTATGGGAGGAACAAAAGGCCTAGTACTGCAGGTTTGGCTTACATTTGTGAGCTGTCTTACCTTGTCAAGCGACCAAATCTTTCTGAGTACTTGCTTTTTCCTCTATAAAATGTATATAACAATCACCATCTGACAGAACCATTGTGAGAAATAAAGAGCTCCGCAGTGTAGCCCCAGCTCAGCCCCTGGCCTTCGGTAACATAGGCAGCTGCCCTTCTGCTTCTACTCTCTTCACGTTAGAGGGTGGTGTTTGCCCACCTATTTCGAGAGACTAGACTCTCTGGCTGACCTCCTCGTCACAGATGTGTTCTACATAGTTCCAGACATTCTGCCTTCATGAAGGTAAGGTTCATACAGTTTCACCAATTACAGCAAGCACCATACCATAAATGTTAAGAGTCATCGTACAAAAAAACTGGACTACGACTTCTCAAAGGCAAGAAAAGAAAGGAGAATAGAGTTAAAGAGATATGAAGAAGAGACAATGAAAAGTCAATATGGATAACTTGAAGTTACTGAAGAGAAAAGAAAAAGTTGAATGAAAAATTTATTCAAAGAAATACTGGCTTAAGGGAAGGGAACTTTCCCAAACAAAAACCAGACATGAACCAACCAGCTCTGGCAAAATTAATGAAGAGAGATTAATCACTATTAGGGACTGTCTTTCAGTATCCTTAGGGGAAAAGAGAACTTAAATATAGTGTTTCATCTCTAAGTGTTATAGCAGAAGGCAGGATGACAGGTTATCTAAATATATAGAAAAGACCAGGTGGTCTCAGCTTATTCTCCAGCATTACGTGGGAGCAGTATTTACAAAGTTTTGACAGAATACAGTCATGGCTTAAGAATTCTTTAAACCACTACATTTACCAGTGACGACAACAGAACAGTGCTTAGAGTATATTCACCTTCTCTGGGGAAAGGAAGGGAAAAAACAGACAACAGCATGATATGCCTGGGTCTAGTCTAAATAGCTCTTACATAGCATTTATTCTCATAACATCATCTTCATTTTATGGTTAATAAGTTATATCCTTCATTATTCCCATTTTTACAATGGGGGAATATCCTTCATGATTCCCATTTTACAGCCGAGGGAATACTGTACTTGGAAAGTTTATCAACTTGCTCAAAGCCATACAGCTAGCTAGTCAGTACAAGAAAGAGGGACTGTGTCAGAGTCCATATATTTAAGCCAAAGGGAATAGCTCCTGGAAGAGAAAGTTTAGAGAGAGAAGATACAGAGTAAGCTAATTACTATAAGAAAGCGACAGGTGCTAACCTGCTGTGCATAGCCTCTCCAAATCTGATACCAAAAGTTCTGTGTCTGCGAATTAGCACACTCACTAGGACTTATTTGTAACCTCAAAATCAACACTTGTGGTTTCATAACATTTGTGGACATGTATAGGGGCTGCCGAGTAAGAGTACCCAGACAAATGTTTCCAGCTGGGCTGAACCTGGAGACATGCTATCTTCTCTCTCTGCTCTGCAAACTCGTGTCTTAAGCCACATGTTTCCTATTTTTGTGCCTCAGGCCCATGTGTGTTGCTTAAGTGCTGTGAGTGTTAGTGTGAGGAGACTATGATGTCCCCACAGAGAATACACGTGTGCCAGGCTAGCGCTAGTACACTGGCTGCGAGTTCAGTGATAGTCAATCACAAGACATATTAAATAAGGTGTCTTTAAATAAAAACATACATAACAATATGCACTGGCCCTCCAACACTGTGCCCACAGGCTTCAGGAATTTAATTCTGTATTTCCCCAGGAGCAATGGCTCAGTATTTGCTAATTTGGGGCTATAGGAGTATATGATCTTCCTAACCAAGTGTATGTGGGGAGAGGCTTCCATTCAGCTCTAGCAGGTTGTTGCCAAGGGGATACAGGCCTAATGTTTCTAGATGTTTCAAAAGAATCTAAGATATACTTTTTAAATGAACTCATACACAGATATGAGCTTTGTCTCTGGCTCAGACAGAATACGCATTTGCAAGTGCCCGCAAACATTTACAAAGCTGATCATGCACTAGATTAGAGTTTCTAATCACAATGCAATATAAACAGACAAAGCCATCAAAACAAACACTAAACACCTGGAAATTGAAAGCACTCCATAAATAACTCTAGGATGAAAATATTACTCAATAACCACAACTATTCCAACACAAGTAACAATGAGAACACAACTGTATATAAAAAGTGTATGAAATATAGTCAAAGCAGGTGTCAGAATAAAGCGTAGAGCCTTTATTAAAAATATATGTACCAGGGCCTCCCTGGTGGTGCAAGGGGTTAAGCACTGCACTATGAAGCAATCCACAGTCTCTGCAAAGCGAGTTCAATCCCCGACAGGCCAGGGAGAAACCCACATGGCGCAGCAGACCTCTCCTGTCTCGCCCGCTGCTCCCCTCAGCAGTGTATTTCAGTCAATCTACCTGATTTGTTCCCCACTCTGTCTCTGGTGAATCCCCTCCCCCCCCCTCCCCCCCCGCATCTCTGGCCTATACCCCAGTTCTTGTATGCATAAATAAATCTTTTAAAAAAATATGTACTAAAGAACAAGAAGCATGGAGGAAATTTACTTAAACACTGGATCCAAGAAATCAAGTAACCAATAACCACAATATATAAGAAAGAAAATAAGATAAACTGAAAAAAGCAAACACAGGAATAAAAAGAAAAATCCAACACAAATTTTGGAAATGTGAAAGATTCCAGTGCTTTGGTCACTGCCTGGATATATTTTGCTGATGAGGACATGTTTAATGACAGAAGGCACTCTATAGATCACAAAGCTGTTAAACATTCCAGCAATGCAGGAAAACAGAAATGATGATAAGATGTGGGATTTTTATACTTTTTTGAGAGCAGTTTTAGGTTCACAGTGAAACTAAGCAGAAAGTACAGAGTTCCCATATACCCTCTGGCCCTAACTGGACAACCTGCCCCATGACCAACACCTGCCCCCACTCCCAGTGGACATCTGTTATAATCAGTGAGCCTGCAGGGCCATGATATCACCAGCCACAGTCCAGAGTTGACAGTAGGGTCTGTTCCTGACAAGGAACATTCTCTGTACTTTGACAAGTATCTGCTGCTTAGTATTATATAGCACAGTTTCCCTGCCCTAGAAATTCTATGCTATACTCACTCATCCCTCCATCCATCCTCTCCCACTTTGGCACCACTGATCTTTTTACTGTTTTGTCTTTTCTAGCATGTCATTTAGTTAAGGTGTGTCTTCAATGTTATTATTTCAAGAACACAAGTAACAAAACATATAGAATAAGGATTAAAATACTTTGAGATGCTAGCTTTCTGTTTATTTCACAAATTCTCAATGTATAAACAAATCTTTTTGGGACATAGCAGGGAAAGTAGCTCATCACTTCATACCAAATTAACCCACAAACAGTTTCACAAGAGCATAACACATGTTCTCCAATTCTTTCATAGCAAGGCTAATCCTATTAAACCCCCACATATAAGCAGGATGTATTTCCAGGATTCAAACTTTACGACAATGTAATTTAATGGGCACGCCCTGCTCAGGGAGTCCTTAATCTAACTTCAAAAAGAGCAGAGCAGAGCTCTGTCAGGGTGGGCTTCATGCTACACTCACATAATTTATACAGATAAAAAATACCCAGAAATACGCTAATCTCTTTCACTGGCTTGTGGAATAGATACTTAGATTTTGGGGTAGAGTGTGTGAGGGTGGGTCAGAAGCAAGATTATGTAGTGGCTGAGATCTGAGCCAGAACCTGCACCCTGTACAGTGCATCCCCTCATTACACATGTAAAAACACAGGGACGGCGCCAGAGAGAGCAAATATGAAACAGAGGCTGGATTTTAAATTGTGGAAAATTTATTTGCAATTCAATTCTCTATCACCAAAAATAGAGCACAGTTTCTGATGAATTCTGGTTTTACTCCCTTTCCCTTACTTTTTCCTCACTAGTTAACAAGACAGACACTGTCCTTGATAAAGGTACATATAGCCTTGGTGAGCAGAAAAGACAATTAATGAAAATCTACTGTGCTTAGAGCTGTGATGGGCATTGCCTAGAACAACGGGAGCTGCTAAGAGGACCAACACCCACGGCTGGCGGAGGGGAAGAGGAAGGTTACAGGCAGAGGGGAGGGAAATAGGCCAGTACAGGTAAAGTGCCAAGAGGAGGAAGGGTCAAGGGTGGCTAACCATGCTAAGGTTAGAGGACTTAGTGTAGAGGCAATGGGAAGGCACTGAAAGCAGGTAAAGCACAGGCATGACATATCCAGGTCAGTGTTTTAAGAATCAGTCCGGATCTGAAGAGAAGGGGCTACGGGCAGGAAGCCTGCTGCAATGACCCAAGTAGGAGGTGGTGATACGAGGCCAGCGGCAGGGATAAAGAGGATGCAGAGGCTGAGAAAGGACCTGAGGTAAAAGGGGCAGCAGCAGGCCAACACGAGACTTGATGACTGACTGTTACAGGGTCCTTGGAACTTGGTCCTTGTGTGTTACCTTCCTGTTGTTGAAAAACACAGACCCTGGCGGGCTAATGCCCAGCTTCCCTGTTCCCTGACCCTGGTGATCAACGCCATAAAGCCAGGACTCCTTCCCCTCACTGTGTGATCACAATAAATATTGCTCACTTGAAACTTATTATTGTTTCCAAATCTGTGTGGAGTTAACTGATGGAAGCCAGACAGACCTTTCAGAGTTAGTAACAGAGCAAAATGAGGGGATAGGCACTCAAAAGCCACCACATCCCCCTGAACCACTGCCTTGTGTCACCTCACAGACCCCCAAGGCACAGCCGACCCAGCACAAGCTTGCAGGGGTCCACAAACACACCACCCTTGTGGCTCTGACCACCAGCACTCTGGGAGGCCGAGGGTTTATGGAGTCGGGTCAGAGAGGTGTGGTGCTGGAAGGAAATCAGTGAGAATGCTGGTGTGAGGAGCCAATCCAGGTCAGAAGCCTGGCGGAAAAAAGGAATTTGAGACTTGTAACTGAAGCATGGAGGGAACGCAGAAGGCAGGCAGGCTGGGAAACAGAGGGCCAAGGCTCCCTGCAGGGGAGGAGCCAGCAAGAGAAGTCTAGAAGAACAACCAAAGAGATACCAGAAAAATCAGGAGAATGTGGCATCACCAGAGCGAAAGGATGCCACTATTCCCACAAGCCAGGTTTTGGAAGGGCTTGGTATAAGGTTTATTTTGTTGGTCTTGGAGAAAATACTTCTTACAGTTAGATAGATGAAAGTTCTACTTGGTGGATTTATTTGTAATGCAATTCTCAAGGGGTTTATTTTAATGAGAGAGGTTCTTTCAGATGAGGGCTGGTATATAATTCTACATGTGAAAAGAATCAGTTTATGAAGGAACATTTCATTTAGAAATTTCAATCAAGGGAAAACAAACTATCTCTTTAAAAACAATAACGGGGGTGGTAGGAGGAATATGTGTTGCTCTCCCAAATCAGAGCAATTCAGCATCTAAAGACAAATAATTTTGTTCTTTTGACCCCCCACCATAACCCCTCCTTCCTCTCTGTCCATCTTGGGCAGTGATGATTGCTAAATACTTTTAGTGGCTCAGCAGGACTCTTTTTAGTGCTGTGAACAGTAATGCGCAAGATTCTCTAACTATCTAGTGGTTCACTTAGCAACTCTTAACTGCCAACATGTGAATATAGGCTACAGAGAAAATAGTACTGTCACTATAAAATTCCTGATTGGCTCACTGTTCTATGGTTATGTAAGAGAACGTAAGAGATAAAGAATTAAAATATGTATAACTTACATGTAAATGGTTCTATAAACATACATATACACACACACACACACTTGTATGCACAGACACATACACGAAGAGAAAGGGGAAAGGTGCAAGCAAGAACAATGAAAAGTGAGCAAAATATAAATAACTGGAGAATCTGGATATTTTGTTGTAATTATTTGTAATTTTCCTTAAGTTTAGAATATATTAAAATAGAGTTTTAAGGCATCTATGTCACCAACTACAAAAGTTAAGTTTTATCAAGACACACCATGAAATGCAGTTTCAAAGTACACTTGTCACCTTCCTAAAGCAACAGGAAACTGCTTTTTTCTAACACCTAAAGACTACTGTAGCAGAATAAAGTTAAAACAAACAAAAAAAGCTAACACTGTCTCCAACATTCATTTCAGCACGTTGTTTGTTCTAAAGGATAGAAAAAAAAGTTCAATTTCCTGAAGATGTAATCTAGTGTTACCCACGCCAGGTGCAATATTCAATCTTGTTGAAATGAATCAGTCCAAATTTATGCCTCTAAGAGCAAGAAAGGTCAAAACTGGAGCAAACTGTCCATTTTCAGCAGAGGCAGGAATGTGAGAAGTGCGCTGCACAGTAGGGTGAACTGATGGTATGGCACAGTTGCTACTAACAACGAGATGACTTTGACAGAAAAAATTACTTGAGGTTAGGCTGAACTTTTACAGATATTTTTATTTTTACATACCATATACACACAAAAACACAATAATTCTTTTCATGTGACTCAAAAATGAAAATTCTTTTCATATGACTCAAAATGAAAAACCTGAAACAAATCCTTAATTATTAAGATAAAACATGCCAGGTGATTAAGAGTGCTGAAGCAGTCATCGCCCTATGTCTCAGGCTTCAGAATGAGGACTGCCCTCCACGAAGACACCACACACCTGGGTGAACAACACTGAGGCAATCCCTGACAGCCATGGGACAGGCGCCTTTTGATTTCTAGCAGCTTGCCCCAAATCTGTACCCTACTTACCATAAATAACATTTAAGAAACTAAGAGGTAAGGTTACAGCCAGAAAACAAATCTGAAAATTTAGATTTCATCTTTAACAATCTTGCGAAAATGTATTTGGTTTTTTCTTTCTCCCTTTTCTGTAATGACAGAAACCTCTTCACTGTTGCCTGCTTGTTCCATTGATGCATCTACCCTTGGCAGAGCACTCCCAAAGAATCCTAGCAGATGTACAAATTCATTTTTGTTTCAAAAGATAGGAAAGTTTTAGAATATCAAGGAAAAACAAAAATCTCTTGATAAAATAAAACAGTGGTAATGTTAACATTTCTACTCTATTCTGTTTCAACAAAGCTATCAAAGCACAGAGTGAGAGAAGCAAGCAGAGCCAGGCACCAGGCAAGACATTTCACATACAATTTTACTTCATGACAGGAGGTAAACGTCTCAGCTCAGGAATCTAGGCTTGGAGAGGTTAGGTAATTTGTTTGAGATTATATACCTAGGAAATGACTTCAAATTATCAGGGCTGTTTGAAAAAGAAGCTTATACCTGCAAATATCTTTCCTGCCTCCCTGGAGTTTGCCCACTAATACTAAACATAAGTTTATCTTGACTTTTCAAATATCAGGAGGGAAACAATTTTACAAAAAATAATTCCTCAGACCATAAATACATAGGGATATAATTTACACTTTCAGAATATGCCAAATTAAACTACACGTAATTTGAGCCAGCTGACCAATTTATTACATGAAATGAAAATCACATATTTATTTTTCTTATTGGAAAAGAATGTTCAGACTTATGTTAACTCTATGAATCACGAACTAATGTGTAAAGTTTTAGAAGTGGGTGGGAACCAGTGACTGCACAGTTCCTCATATGATGGTAATTACATATCTCTTCCTCCAGCATAATGACTTTCTTCCCTCATAATGACCGACTGAAATATTTCACCCACTTGTTCCCTGTCTAGCCATCTTCATATGGCTCAGACTTCTAGTGACCAAACTGGGAACAGGACATTGTAAAATTTCCTAGAAGCATTAAGCTAGCAATCTGGTCGCTAGTCAGACACAGTAGCACATGTGGTAACTTAGGAAAATTTTTCCAGAGCATCATGAAGGGGAAGCCAGGCAGCCAATGAGCACTACAGCAGAATCCTATAAGACAGCTCTCCCCTCTCCTGGAGAGCTCAGCTCAAATTCCCTGCAGGGCCCATCAATTTCACACTTCATCATCTAACGCAGGTTGCTGTTAATAAGCCATGGGCCACCGACGTGCTTGGGACAACAACTCTGAGCACCCCTGGGTCTATCCATCATGGGAAACAGCAGAAACACATTTTGTGCTGCTCTTACTAAGCAAGGTTGATTATTCATTATTACTAACATGGATTTGTTGGCAAGTAACAATATGGAACACTAATTAGATACAGCATCTGTGCAGCAGGTTTTACATTCAGGCTTTTTTCCTATATAAAAGGAAAATAAGCAAAAAAGGTCAGGTTTAAAGTCTCAGTATTCTGTATCATCTAAATGGAAAGCATGACAGATTTAAAATGATTTTTGACCTAACAGAAAACAACCTCCCTCAATGTCTCTGAAATCCTAACTGACACAAAGTGAACATTTACAGCAGATACTGCCATTCTTTCCCTGTCAGTGACCCAAGAATTTGGTGGTCAAAATCTGGCAGACAAGATACTTAGTTCAAGTACTGTTTACATCTGTCAAAGAAAAACACTCACCACAATACTGTTTCCTTTTAAATCTACATCACAGTTTACTATCATGGATACTACATTTCTTACCAAAAAGTAACTTTCTGCACTGTCCTTCACTTAACACTCAATATGCTGGGTAAAACATAATAATTTGACAAAGAATATTGCAGGAAAAGTGTTATTTCACATTGCATGATCAATGATAGTCTAAAAAGGGAAAAATAAAATAAAAACAAAAGAATTCAGAAAAAAAGTATAAATATTCCAAAAAAGTAAAATAGTGTTTCTATTCATCTTTCAAGATTTCTGTTGTTCTCTTGCCCTGATGATCTGAGATGAAAACAGTAAAGTCCTATGATATTCCTGTTCCAAGAACCTATCACCTGACTGAGTCATTAAAAACTATCCGAACATCCACATTCTTCAAAGAACTATGTTCAAAAATTTCAAAATCAAGCATGACCGAGTCTGAGAAAGCGTACCAGATTCAAGGAGAGGGGAGACAAGACAAGTAAGCGCAATCCATAATCCATAACACAGGGTTTCTGCTCCTGGAAGACATTATTGGGTCCCATGGCAATAACTGAATAAGGTCTGTAGATAACAGTATTATATTCTGTTTATTTCATAATTTGGGTAATGAATTTTTTGATATTTGATAAAATGTCCTTGCTTTTTCTATGTTTTAGAAAATGCACTCTCAAGTATTCAAGAGTAAATAAACAGCTATTTCGGGAATAATCTCAAACATATATATCAATATTTTAACACTGAGAAAGCTGGGGAAAGGGTATATGTGAATATTAGCACGGATCAAGCAACTTTACTAAGCCTAGAAAGTATATCAAGACAAAAGGCTTAAAGAGAGTATAACAAAAAAGATCCTAGTAACATTCCTATAAAAAGTATAATTCAAGTCACATGTTTAATTAAAATAGTGACCTTGAGCTTCAAATAGAGCCCTCGACTGTTTCCACCTATCAAGGAGTTGCGGCTGTTGTTAACTATCACTTAAATACTTTTATCTCAAATCAACTAAACCAAGGGGGAACAACAGCATGATAATCCCCAATAGCTGACAATTTTAAAACTATTTGCAAAGTATTGTCTCACAAATTTAAACAAACAGTAATACACAGCTGAAATAAACAATATGCTGTCCTGCTACTTTCTAACAGGTATTGTAAACAAAAATATTAAGGAAATGTTGCGATATAAAGATCCTTCATTCTATAGTGAAACAATCTCTCATAGACTCGCAGGCACCCTCCTCCCTAAAACATACCCATGAGTTTTTCTTATTTAACAGATAGTCTTTGTGGTCTGTTAAAATAACAGCTGATGTTTACTGCATTCTTACTATGCCAGTATTCCAGGTATATTTTATTACCCCAAATAACCCTATGAAGTAGATCTATTACTAATGCTAAGCTAGGATAGCACTTCTCTTTGAAACTGCATACTATTCTCTTGGCACTAAATGCCCTTTTTTTGCTCATTTCTATTTGCTGAAATCACACTGAGATGTGAAAGTTCATCACGAACTGCAACCATGTCTTCCTGCCTCAATCCCACAATTGGAATTAACCACTGTTTTGTTTGAGTTCCTATATAAGCCTTTACTTAACAACTTTCATTCAAATTTTTAAAATAACATGTATTAAACACTACATTAAAGACACTAAGTTTTTTTGCAAAGAGGCCACAGGGTAGAAGGAGGGGCTGTTAATATAATTTTAATTACATACAAAAGCAATGCTATTACTTTATTAACATTTATATTTATTAGAAGGTCTTGAATTTCCTAGACACCTAGTAGCATGTCTCACAGTGTACTAAACACTTCACAAGTGGTAACTCATTTAAACCTTACAATCACCTTAAAAAGCAGTCGTTATTAACACCCACCTTTTACAGATAAGGAAACTGAAGTTGAGAGAAATGGTAGGCATACTGGTAAATGACAGAGCTGGTCTGACTCTGAGGTGTTTCTAAGTGATTTCCTGCCCTCAAGAAGTATTAGGCTAAACAAGGAGAAATCATGCAGCTATGCAGCTAAACAGATTATAGTAGAAGCTGAAAAGGTAATACTCCATAAAAAGGGAAGAGGCAGATAAAAGGTTTTTAGGTAACAAGTAATCTCAGTGTTGAAAACAATGAGAAAGTCATTCCAACTAGCAGGGATGCAAAGATATTGGGAATTTGGGGACCCACAGGGGAGACAGAAACCAGTTGTTTCTGTTCTGTCAGAAAGAAGCCAACCAATTATGGTTGGAAGGTTCATATTCTCTGTTATGGAAATTAACATTTAAAAGATAAACACACATATCAGCTATAAAGGTTAAACACTAAATAAGAGAATTTTAACCACCCCCCCAATCTGAATCAATTCAGTATCCCTAACCCTAAAAATACAACCAGAAACAAACAAAAAAATTATCAGTAAATTTCTGTTTAACAAGTAGGTAGCAGGTTGTTAATGATAACCCAAAATAAACGTATTGCATGACAAAAGTTACTAACATTTGTTTTATTAATTATAAAACACAGGTCACATTTTATGAGCCATATATTATGAAGATTAATCTCGTGGGCTGGAAGGAAGTAGAATATGGAGATTGGGGAGGGGCAATTATAAAGCATTAAGAGTTTCTAAAACACACTGTCACACATCAGAGATGAATGGATGGCCCCATAAAGATCATCCAATGGTTTCTTTATACTAGAGAGGAAGAAACCATGACAAGATATATAGAATTAGAATCTTTATGATAAGCAGCACATAATTTTTGTTAAGCAAGTAACTTTCAGAAAGGTGCAACATGGAAAAATGCTCAAACAATATAACCAACATACAAGCTAAATAAAAGAGAACCAAATATAAGAGAAAAAAGAAAGACTAGCTGCCTGAACTTCATCATTACAGCAACTTGCTGATCTGAAATTAAAATAGACTTTTAAGCAAGGTTTATCCTTCTGGTAATGTGTTGCTGTAGGAAGAGAAAACAGTACTAGCAAAGGCAGGAAACCATATGGGACCTTCAAAAGCCTGAAAAGAATAACTTGGAATGAAAATCCAGAGAAGACAAAGAGATCATAGAAGATCATAAACCTGTATCTTCCAGCTGTGGACTCACAAAATGTGGTTCCAGGCGGGGCCATCCTATCCACACAGTACACAGCACCTCCTTTACCATGGCGAGACCGCTGGCTCAGGAAGACTACCCTGCTCTGGACCTGGAATTACAAGGTTCTACTGTTGTGGCAGGGAGTAACAATTGCTACGGGCATTTTTTTTTTTAATAATTTTAAAAAATATTTTTAAAAATAATTTTCTACTTTTATGATTAAAACAGAAAATGTTGATAATGAAACCTGGCTTTACACTAGAGAAATTGAATTTCAGTTGGTATACATTATCTCAATATGTATTTAGAAAAAGTAAAATAATTTCCCCATTCAAAGTAAAACATTTTAGAAAATATGTGTGTACTGTTACACTTCTGTGCCTTTTTGTTCTGTACTTGTTCTGTTTAATGGATTATGTGAGCATAATGTAAATCTTTACTAATTTTCTCATAAGAAGTCATAAAAAGTACTTTATGGCAGCCAGTAGCAGCAAATAAATATTAACCATGTTAACATTTAAGTAAAAACTCAGTTTACTTTAGCCAGTCATATTATATAGCTTATGAGTGCTAATTAAACAATTACAGTGAATTTATTATTATTATTTTTTTTTTTTTTTTTTTTTTTATAGAGGCATGCTTTATTTATTTGTTTGCTGGTTTGTTTGTTTGTTTTTTTGTTTATACATGCACTGGGTACAGTCAGAAGCGCGGGAGGGTGAGAGAATTCACCAGAGCCAGAGCGGGGAGCAGAGCAGGCAGAAGGACCGAAGTACACTGCTGAGGGGAGCAGCGGGCGGCAGGAGAGGTCTGCGCGCCATGTGGGACCCTCCTCTGGTGGCCGGGGAGCAGCCAGGGATCGAACCGGTGCCGCAGAGGCCGCGGGCAGCTTCGCAACCCAGCGCTCAACCGCTGCGCCACCGGGGAGGCCCAATTACAGTGAATTTAAAGTGTTCTGTTTAATGCTTTCAAAGGAAAGAACTAAAGCATTTATAGAAAGATCAGGTAAGCCTTTTATTATTGTAAACCTCAAGTATAAGGAAGAATTCTAAACTTTTTTTAAAAAGATGTTTATTTTTTCTTTTAAAGCTCTTAAGATTTCCTCATGTTAGTAGATTTGTAACAAATGAAACAGTAGGACGGATCACTTGTAAGATCCCAATTCTTATAAAACGTTCACACCTATTTAACACTAAAAACTCATTTTTAAAGCCAAAAAAAAGCAATAAGCCATGGTATGTATAAAAAGACTGGTATTAAAGATTTAAGCATATAAAAACTATTATGCAATTTCCTCTCAAAACACTTAATTTTTTCCACTTGTGAATAAATATGATTTGAAGTAAAAAGAAAACTATAAAGCCACTATAGAATTCTCTCAGGAAGAAGGAAAACTTTGATCATTATGTTGAAGTTGTTACAAAGTCTAAGACTAACTTTATGAAGCTTCTCTGCCCCCATCCAGTACTAAGGGTGCAGAACAGAAGGACAAAGGAGGCCAGCCTGGGGACAGTCCAGAAACCACTGCTGCAGGATCTCTCAGATGCTTCCTTCTAGCACATCACCTAGGCTACATGCCCAACAAAGGACACAAAGCTGTAGCTTCTTGTTTTTCTCATATTAGTTGTTTTTGGGCTTCTTCACTCCAGAGTCTCAGCAAACTTGCCAGAAAAACATGCAAGATTGTGAATAAACTATTTGCAGAAAAGGAAATATTGCTAGCTGACAAACATGAACAGTATACTCAGCATCCTAATAAACAAAAGACCAACAATGGAAAACACCTTACCATTAGTCACTAATTAAATGGGGCAACAAGATGTTCTCAATGCCACTATTACAGTGCAGACAACGGTTACTACAAAGGTTCTATCACATGTTGGTATTGGCACACTGGAACTGTAACGGGGAATCCCCTGAAAAAGGGGCAGTTCCAGGTTCCCTGCTCCACCCAAAGGAGGGAGCTATTTAGAGAGTTGGAGCTATTTAGAGAGGGCAGGTTTAGGGGTTCTGGGGTGCCCCTCTCCCTGGCCTGTAACAGAACAATGCAGCAGAAAAGCAAGCTGATAATAAATAACAAGAGCCATGATTCCATTAATACTTTTGGCACATTAATCCATCTTCTAGGTCATATGGCTTTTAAAACAATATGGGAAAAAGCATACACACACATGCATATATGAACACAGTGACTGCAGAGTAATTTATGAAGCAAAATAACTGCAACCTTAAGTATTCAACTGGAAGAAAACAGTTAAGTAAATCATGGCATATCTATTTAATGAGTACATAAGAGAAAGATAGGTTTTCCAAAAGCCTAGAACTCATTCATTGAATTCACAGGCATGAATGTGATTCACAATGGTGAACCCTTATATGGGGTCATGAATAAAATGAAATGAATCAGGGCCTCCCGTGGTGGGGCAGGCGGTTGAGTGTCCACAGCCTCAGCAGTGCGGGTTTGATCCCGGTGGGCCAGTGAGGGTCCCACATGGTGCCACAGACCTCCCCTGTTGCGCCCACTGCTTCCCTTAGCATTGTATTACTGTTGTCTCCCTGTTCTGCTCCCTGCTCTGTCTCTGGTGAATCCTCTCACCCTCCCGCACCTCTGGCCTGTACCCCAGCTCTTGTATAAAAATAAATAAATCTTTAAAAAAGAAATGAAATGAATCAAACAAGAGAAAAGAGACAAGTGCTCATGTCGATGCCAATCAGTTGCTTATTTGGTCTTAGATCATTTTTCTGTTCCTTGATTGTGTTTCCTCCTACTCTCTGGCTTCCAGCAGTTCTAATCAATAAGTGGCACTGGGAGAAGACTGGGTGGTGGGAGGACAGAGAAGCATGAGCATCTCCCTCTGTTTCTGGGGGTGTCTCCAGCAGCAGCTGAGCTGCCTCTGTGGCACTGCCTCACCCAGACAGCTCAGCTTGTGGGCTGGGGTAACACTGCCTTGCCTGTGGGTCCTGCCGCTGCTGTGCTCTGGAATGAGTCACCACCGCTCTCTGGACTTCTGTTACCACCCCATAACTAACTACCTGCACTGCACTAGCCCTGTTCAAAATAGTTGTTTGCTGTTTCAAAGGACCTTGAATAAAACAGTATCTCCAATTAATGTAAAAGACACAAAACCATAGGTGACAGTGAATACTACATCAAGATACTTGACAAAAGGCTGACTGTCACTGTGCCCTTGTGCATCCTCATGGGATCTGGCATGCAAGAATGTCAACCCCACAAGGTACCAATCTCCTATTTTTTATCTGAGTTGTTTCAAGATTTGGAAGAAACCAGGCCACCGTCTAAACTGATGGGTACACTTTCTAGGGAATTTCTTCCTACGTGTGGAGTACTTGGCAGTTGTTAACAGCTGCATAGTAAAACTCTGGTACAAAGAATACATAGTGACACTCCAGTTAAGTTATTAGAAATGCACCACAGCAACTGTGCCCTTCTGAGGCAAAATGGTTCAAACAAGAGTTTTTATGTCTTAAGCAAACAGTTCAAATTGTTGGTGGCAACCAATGAGCCAATTTAGTAGGTCATAACAATGAAGTCATGACCACCATTTAAAAATATGAGAACAGAAAGAATAAAAATATCAGAGTGTAATGTGTGTATGTGTACATGTGGTTGTAGGTGCACGTGAATTGTTTGTGATGGACAATCTAGTTCTGTAAGTCAGTGATATTTAAAAATTTTTGAAACCCATCATATTAGTATGCCCCTTGCCTAAACTGAGGTATAAAGTGATTACAAAACATTTCCATTCTAAGTGAGATAAATTAAAAGAAAAAAATTGTTTTGTGGAACATGAAAAGTATGAGAACGTGGTCAATAGAACATGGCGGGTCACCCGTACTATTGAAGCTGATATTGAGTGGCATCCACCCAAAACTCATATGCTGAAGACCTAACCCCCAATGTGACTGCATTTGGAGTCGAATGTTTAAGGGTGTATTAAAGGGTAAATGAGGTCATAAAGACGAGGCTCTAACCCAACAGGACTGGTGTCCAGATCAGGAAAGAAAGAGACATGAGGAGTGTGGGGCCCAGAGAAAGAGCCGCCAGAGAACAGAGAGAGAAAGAGGCCAACTGCAAGCCCGGAATGGTGCGCTCACCAGAAACCTGTCTTGCTGGCACCTCATCTTGGAACTTGCAGCCATCTTTGGCAAACCTGACTTAGTCACTCACAAATGATAAAACTGTCACCCAGTTTAAATTAAGTACTGCAAATGTAAATTAGTAGTGGAATCTGTAAAGATTACATATAAAATATCTGCACTATCCAATGGTAACATACGGTAGTGTAAATATACTGAAATTTAATTTTTTTACACACATTTGTTTTTCATTTTTCTATAAAACTTGTTTCACTTTTTAAATTGCTAATCAATACTTGCATACATAAGTATACTATTGGGAGACTGACTGATCAATTTATGCATACTATGAAGAGGCATACTGTGAAACTCCTGTTATTATTTCCTGCCTTAGTTTTGCTATTATTAGGGCCCAACTCTGACAACATTTATCAATTCCAGAGAAAAAAGATTTTAGAGTGATGTAGTATTCAAGAACATATGTAATAAAGTATGCAACGAAACCCAGGTCTCTGAAAATACAGTTATGTGAAGGCTTCTTATCCCACCCAATAATCATTCCAAGATGACTTTATCAGTGACCCCTAACAGCGATGGGGGTCACAGAAAACACTGGGAAAAAAATCAAATTATTATGAAATTTATATTTTTGATTCAATGAGAACAGGCTCCAGAGACCATGTTTTTAAATCACAGCCTATCTCCAAATCCCAGCATAGATGTGGGAACTTTTACAAGATGTGGGACCTTGTGTAAATTCCCTAATTCTTCTGTACCTCAGTTTCTTTATCCATAGATTGTAGACTTCTATTATCTGCAGATAATAATATGCATAGCACTGGGTTGTTATGTGAATTATATGAGTTAATATTAAGACAGTGTCTTGCATATAGTAAGAACTTTATCAATGTAAAAAAGTACAACACTTAAGTTCTTAACTGTAATTATTTCCTTTTCCTTTTTATTTATTTCTGTTCCACCTCACCCCTACAGAGATGTCTTTCATGGTGCACTAACAATGAAGGGTTTCATAAAAAACAAAATTTTAGGAAGAATCTTAATATCCTTTTATTGAGTAAATGAATTAATCAGGCCTTTTATGGCACTACCCTCTGTGGCTGTCACCTGTAGACCTGACCATGTTAAAGCAGAAGACCCTTTGGGAGTGCTGGGCATGGAGCACATGTTCCTGACTGTGGACATCTGGAGTATAGATGCATGCAGATGTGTGAGTGTACACATCTGAGCTTAGGGTCTGGGCTAAAAGCTGTGCAGCAGCAGCAGCAAGAGGACTAGAGACCTGACTACAGAGACTACTCCAAAGAGGTACCCCAGAGAGAGCCCAGAAAAAGAGTGTAAAGATTCACGGAGTGGGGAGGAGGGGCTGCCTGCCTCCCAACCCCTGCTGGGGGACCCATGCCTGCTTCCTTGCACGCCTGTCTCCCTGCCTGGTGTGCCTGTAAACCTGATTTCCCTGATAGAGTGTTAAAGCCTGAAAAACCCACTGAGGGCTCCAGGACTCTCTTTATCCATCAGCACAAATCGATAGTGAACCTGCCCCACGCTTGGGGGCACACCTCCTCTATACTCCTAAATTCTAAACTGTTCATGTGAAATTTTCAAGGTGAGGTTTGATACAATACCAACATGTATCTCATATGAGCCAACATGTGGCTCATATATATATATTGTCTTGCTCATTATGTGAGCCAGGGATACCTCAAGCTAGGTATGCAACAGTTACTGTAAACTCAGTCTATTTTTTTTTTAATGAGACATTTTGTGCTTGCCTGAGATGAATTAAGTCTGTTCTTAACAGCAAACAACTCAAATGACTGACATTTCAAAACCCAAAATTTCTTTTTACTGAGGAATATGCAGTAAAGAGTGAAATGGAAGCCATTCCTCGATAGATAACAAGAACAGAAATATCAGGTGAATTCATACAACCTTATCTGAAATAAAGGCCTGAATCAATTTAAGAGTGGGTAAATTTTTAAAAGTTTTGGTGGATCTGTAAGTAAAAAAGCACAAAGTTCATCAATAGAAACTGGTCACTGTAAATGGCAACCAGGAGCTCTGAAATGTCAATTTCACAGTGCACTAAGCATATCCTACTCAACACCACCAAACTGCTGGTGGAGAAAATATCAACACATGCCCCTACATTCCTGGAATAGGTCAGATGTACCAGCTGGGTCAGGTACAAGATTGTGTCCACTTGGACAGACCTACTCAGGAATCATTTTTCATCTGTTTAGGTGTTTATCCCATTTAAATCAGATGTGTTAACTGACCTAGAAAAAGCAGCCAACTCTGAATAAACTGCAGTTTGGCTCAGAAATCTCTTAAAAAGCAGGTGGGGGGACCTTACTGAGTTAGGACATCGCATCTGGGACTTCAGGCTGCCAGTCATAGATAAGCCATCGCTTCAATCTGCCACTCACCTGGCCCCTGCAGTCAGGTGCCCACCCTAGTGCTGACAGACCCAATCTGAATCACTCATTAGGTGACAAAAATTATTCAGGGGAGGACTGCCTATTTTCCATGTGAGAGGTTCCTTTAGGATAACACTTGAAATGTGGCCTCAGGGACTAAAGGCAAAGATACTTCCAATCTGACAACAAAGAAAAAGAGTATGTTACTGTCTTACAAACTCTGGGGAATTTCCTCCCGACACTATCCTGTCCCTCCCTCAATGAGTAAATGAGGTCTGCCAGTAATGCATAAGAGAGACTCCCGAAATAGAAATTTCAAATTCAAGTAGATTTAAAGGAGGGTACAGATACAAAAAGATGACTAAGGCGCACCAAGAGGCTAATGAACCCTTGACAAGTAACAGGTGGAATTCTCTCTGTGTGCTTGTGGCCAAGTTTCTGCCCAAGGAGTATGCTACCCCAGTATTGCTACTCCAGGAAATAACCACGCCAAGTCAGTCAGCAGTCATCTGCACTGAAATGCCAGATTTTTATCAAAATAGGAACAAAATGGTGGCCAAGAAGGAGTCTCTGGGAAGTTAAGTGCAGTTGAGATGAAGCTGGGCATCTGGAACACTGCTGATGGTAGAGTAAGCTGTGTAAAGCCCCTTTGGAAATCAATTCAGTGGTAAGTATATAAGCAACAAAAATGTTCATGTCCTTTGACTCACTTCTGGGAAACAGTTCAAAACACAGAGCAAGCTATGCTCAGGATGTCCTCATGCTAGTGTTATTATCTGCAGAGTGTTAGCTGAGAGCAA
This sequence comes from Talpa occidentalis, assembly GCF_014898055.3. Classification (NCBI taxonomy): domain Eukaryota; kingdom Metazoa; phylum Chordata; class Mammalia; order Eulipotyphla; family Talpidae; genus Talpa; species Talpa occidentalis. The sequence continues at coordinate 98,757,236 of NW_023601322.1, forward strand.
CTTCAGATTCAACTGCAGATACATGAAGAAAACATAAAATCTACTTGATGAAATACCAAGACATGGCATCACTAAAAACCAGCAGTTTTACTAGAATATGGTTGTATTGTTTCAAATGGTATAATGCTTTCAAAAGCAAACACTACATTAAAACAGCCATACTCTTCAATGTACAATCATGTGTCACTTACCAATGGGGACAGTCTCAGCACCGAGAACATCACTGTCCAAGGTCACATTGTTCTTGTTCAAGATTGCTGCCATGGTGGAAGGGGACAGGGACAGGCCTGGCCAGGGTGCATGACCATCATGAATTGCCACTATTACAGTCCTTAGTCACTGTTCATTTTGTTTCTATGTCAACATTGGACCTGGCTTCTTACTGGCAACACTAGCAGTGGATTTTGTGTGCTTAGGGGCCACAATGCATACAACAACACAAGATAAAATCAAGCATGAGGGACAATGATGTTATTAGGAGGTGAGATAAACATGAGATGCAGGAAGCTGCTGCAGCTGTAAAACGCTGAAATGTTACAGGAAGGCTAGGGTGCCTCTAAGCTAGGATTCTGGGCATCCACGTTCCACATGAGCTCTGCCACTGACCCACATGTCATCATGCAGAGCAAGACTGTGATCTGACATAAAAATGACAACTTCTACCACACTGCCTGATAAAGCAAAAGTGTGAAAGGAAAGTGTTTAAAGATCCAGTGAAAATATTTATAAAGCTAGAATTTATTTTTGCTCGTTATGGTTTATAGCTTTCTCAAATAAGAAAATTCTGCATTTACACTGAAATCATTTCTTTTCATTGGAGAACACAGAATTTAATCTGCATACCTTTATTTACTGTGCCTTCCCGAGAAACCTCCCTAGCTGATCTCCCTGCACATTCCCATCCCCCAAGCACCTTTCTCTTAGCTAACCTATTTGAAATGGCTCCTGAAGCCTTGTGGGTTAGGGTTAGTTCTCTCTTGTGTACACAGGAGGTGTACATGCTATTATTAAATTTCTTATTGGCATTTTTTTTTTTCAATCTGTCTGAGGTTTGCACGTCTACATTTGCCCTGTCCACCATGAGGTTCATCTTAGGGGTCAACATCAGGCCCACCTGCACTCTGGGAGGGCTTGTCAGTGAAAACCCTGACAGGAAATTAGATAGATGGTAAAGGAGAATGAGGGACAGTGTCTTCACTCCTCTCAATCTCATCCTGCAGTCACTTAGGGCTGCCTCTTCTCCTACCTGAGGTTACCACCCTCTCAAAGCAGACTGTTCTTCCTTCTCCCTCTTCTTGTCCAGAGGGCAGAGATGTGGAAACAGCTTGTGGTCCCCATCCCTGAGTTCAGGCCCTGTCCCTTCCTATTCCACAGACCCTGCCAGCAACTTTGTCATTATCTCTCTATAAACAAGTTCCTTCTGATGATTCCAATTTGAATGTCATCTTTGCCTCCTGGGAATCTGACTCATATGACAACTTTGTAAATAGTGTGATTAAGGGTTTTTATAAACAAGGAGAAGTATTTAAAAACATCTTTTTAGCTAGATCACAGTGTGATTAATGCAACAGTGACCTGACTTACAGTGAACCATCTACGTTAGATGAGAGCAGATGAGGGCAAGACTGGAAAGCAATTTTCTAAGTTATTTTCTTTACTATTACCTCTGGCAGTCTGATTTTCTTTGTTTTGTCGAAAAGAATTAAATTTATGTCCCCAAAGACCTGGAACTATACAGTCAATAAAGTTGTTGAAAGGGGCCTTGACCCCATCCAAACCCTCCCCCCAAAAAGGCCTACAAATAACGGTTAACGTCTACTTTGTTAGATGTGCATGTGCCACAAAACACCTGTCTTTTTGTCATTATAAGTCCAACTAAAACCATCATATAAAATCACCTGCTTTTAAAATACATAGTTATCTTGGGAATTGAGTATGCCCAAGTTTTAAAAAGTATTTGCTGTGCCATCATCTGCAAAATTCTCAGCCATTTTTTCAAGGAAGCATATAAATTTGCACAGACAACTTTCTACTGTAATTAGTAATTTATAGCATAATGTTTCTAGATAGACTTTATATAATTATTTCTGGGAAACTACTAGTTTTTATGCTGAAACTGCTAATTACATAATTAAATAATGACTATTTCCTATTTATGAATATACTTTTGTCCTATGGTTAGACTTTTCAAAATTCTTCTGATAATTCAATCTTGAAAAACTGCAGAGTCTGTGACTATTAGGGAAATTTCCTTGCTTCAGGTACCTCTAATGTAAGTTAGGCCTAATTAAATAAAAATAATGAATGGGATTGGGTGCAGACGGTTCAAAGCACAGGGTAAAATACTTCATTGTGTAGTGGAGTTGATTTTAATCACAACTGCCTGCAACAGCACAGCGAATGCCAATTTAAAATGAAATGAATAATACTAATTAGTTTCCATTTGCAAAAAAATAAGGATCCACATCATTAATTTTCCCTCTGTCTCCGGTATGTGATTACAAACTTTTAAACTTTAAAAAAAAAAAATGTTAAAGTGTAACAGCAGGAAGAGAGATTTTAAGCTTAAAAACAAGTTACTTAGGTGAGATAGTCAAAAGTAGTCTGGGAAGCCCATGCAGTAGCTTACACCATTGGAGGATCTCTCTGCAATGCACAGCGGAGTTAATGCAGAGTTGGCTTTGCAATAATGGTGAACAGAAATCTTTTAGAGTAGCTTAACTCATGGCTTCTATGCCACTCTGAAAATGATGGGTTGTTTCTCCATCTGACCTCAGCAGAGGACATGTCAAAGGCTGGACTAAACACTTCACTGCAGATATCTTTGTTTCAGATCAAGGTTCCTCCCTGTTCTTCACTGCTTCTAGACAACATCAACAGTACGATTTGTTCCATATGAGTATTTATTGAAAATTCACCCATTAGTATTATAAAATTTCTGCACATTTTCATCTAAGATAGCCTTACTCTGAAACCTTAAAGGCTGTTGCTATGGTACCCACTATCTGCAATGACTAGAACTCTGAAAAACTCTTAGGAAAAGTCTTCACTGGAAGCGAGCACCCGCCTCTGGCCTGAGGAGCAGCAGTGCTGCCAGGGACTCAGCAGGTCTGCAACAGTGCTTTAGACCACCAGCTCTCAGGAAGGGTAGGGCTGAATAAGATGGTCCCACTCCAACTACATTTCAACAATAATGAGGAGACCAGAACCCTAGTCTGGAACTAATTGGATTCATCAGTATTTCATTACTCACATAAATCCCACCTCAACTTTTGGAGCAACTGGTCTCTGAAATACATTAATCCTTAACAATATTCATTCTTGAATGGATCATTTAAGTATCAATGAATTCACAAATGGTTCAAAAACACTATGAATCTTTCCAACTTGCCTTAGTATTAATAATAAATGACTCAGTGGCATGAAGAACAGAACCAATCTCCTTGACTCCCCAATAAATTCTCAATTTGATCATTTGTGTATGGACCAAAGGAAAAAAAAAATCCAAGTAATCCTTACACTCTACATATAACCTACTTGAATTAAGACTTTAGATAAATTTATATAATCACATAGTGACTTCCTATGTCAAGTACTTTTGCTTTAAAAGGCAATGCTGGGCCTCCCCTCGTGGCGCAGCGGTTGAGCGCTGGGCTGTGAGGCTGCCTGCAGCCTCTGCAGCACCGGTTCAATCCCTGGCCGCCAGCGAGGTTCCCACATGGCGCAACAGACCTCTCCTGCTGCCCACTGCTCCCCTCAGCAGTGTATTTCATCAATCTGCCTTTTCTGTTCCCCACTCTGGCTATGGTGAATTCTCTCACCCTCCTGTGCTACTGACTGTACCCAGTGCTTGTATAAATAAATAAATCTTTAAAAAATAAAAATCAAAAAAATAAAAGGCATTGCTCTTAGAAGATGCTATGTAAACTACCCTAGGCGAACTAGCCATTCAAATCTTTCATGGTGATCATTCATCATGGGCTCTACTCACCAAGTACTTAAAAACATGGTCTGTGGGCCTCCCCTGGTGGCGCAGTGGTTGGCACTGGGCTGCGAAGCTGCACGCAGCCTCTGCAGTGCTGTTTTGATCCCCGGCCGCCGGCGAGGGTCCCACATGGAACACAGACCTCTCCTGTTGCGCCCACTGCTCCCCTCAGCAGTGTATTTCTTCATCAGTCTGCCTGTTCTGTTCCCTGCTCTGGCTCTGGTGAATTCTCTCACCCTCCCACACTTCTGACTGTACCCAGTGCTTGCATAATTAAAAAAATAAATCTTAAAAACAAAAACAAACAAACAAAAAAAAACATGGTCTGTAAGTAGGTTTTTGGAAGCCTAGCCTGAGGGAACACAACAAAGTGTTGTTAGATAGTACTGGGAAGAATATAGCAAATCTAACTCCGGGAAGAAAAGTGAACTTCTTTAACAATAACTGGCGGTTAAATTATACTTTAAAAAAAAAAAAAAAAAAGTTGTATTTTATTAAAAAGATAATCTGGTGTAAAAACAGAAAAAGAAGAAAACCATAGGAACCCCAGTAAGCCAACACTAGTGGGTTTAAAGAACCAAAGTTGTGATCTCTTGTTACCAAGACTCCCCGCTAAAGCAATTTAGACATTCCTTTGTTTTGGCCTCTGGCTGGCCAACTGATCCAACAGCATTGGTTGAAAACAAGCATCTTTCTCCACAGTTTCTCTTATACCTTTGGGTAGGTTCTCTATTCACATCTATTGATGTACATATTTCTCTCTCCAATAATTTTATAGTAAGTCTTGACCTCGAGTAGAGTGATTCTCTCTCTTCTTTTTCAAACTATTTTTTCATATAAAATTTAGAATAACCTTATCTAAATTTTACCTGTAGGGATTTTGCTAAAAATTGTATAAAACCGATAATTTTGAGGATAATATGATTATTCAAGTGCTTTCATATGAAATTTTAAAAGCTTTAAAATTTGTAAAAGGTTTAAAAGGGGCTTAAATAAAAATAAATGTATAATTAAACCACTACAATAAAGTTTTGTGTTGCATGATTTCTTTTTTCTTATTTAGACTTACCATTTCAAATGAAGAAACTACAGACCTTTTAAAATTTCACATGAAGAAAGTAACACTGAAAAATGAAGACACTTTTCTACTAGTTCTTTCCCTCCCTATATGGTCTTTCTATCCAATAAAGATCATGGCATAATGTTACTTTTTATAAAATTTTAAAAATTTCAAATGGTTACTTATTTAAAAAAAAGGGGAAATAAACTGGGGAAAGGTTTACTAATCTTGAATAGACACCACAGCTGCCTGGAAGGTACTTGCTAACATAGGGATTGAGGTTTTAACAGTGGGACAAAGAAGACAGCATAGCCCTTGACAGCTAGCACTCTGAAGAGCTGGAATAACTACCACTACATGAAAGTTGAAACCTTGAAAAGTCATATTCTCCATGAAAAGATATATTTAAAAATAAAAAGTGCTACCAAACAGCAAAGGAAGATGATAATGGGTATTTGTCTGTTTAAACCTCAGATCCTCATAGAAAAGTCTAAAGGAATCTCAAGCTGAAAACTAATGATAAGTAGTGTTAAGTTCTAATACTTCAAGATGCCTGGTAAAAGCAAATACACATTCTTTCTGCAGGAATTTATGGTTAATCCTGGTCTCAGAAGATTCCCACACATTTAGGTAACTCAAAAATGAATACAAATCTAAAATTACAAAACCAACAGAGCATTAGGACACCAGGAGCCAAGTCAACAGAAATAACAAACAGAAGTAGACTTCTATGGACATCAGCTATTAGAAATAACTATAGAATATGTAATAAATATGCTCTAAAATTATAAAAAGGGGAAACTCAATCATGAGCAAGGAAAAGTTTATTATCAAAAACAAGTCAACCACATATAATATCTGGTAATGAAAGATACCGTATAAAAACCAAGTAAAGCTAATTTTTTTCAAATAGTTTTGGAGAAATGACTATGAACTGGTTATTAGATGACCAAGAATGTTTTGTTAAATTTTTATTAGTTGTGATAATGGCATGGTGAGTATTTAAGAAGTCAATGTTTTTAATATCTGTGTGCTACAGTAGGACATGTATTCTGGGATTCATTTCAAAATATTTCAGCAAAGAAAAAAAAGGACAGATGAAGCAAATGTAGAAAAATGTAGGCAATATTAAACCTGAGTGACATACAGATAAAATTTTTATAATAAGAAATCGATGGACATTAAATATATTAGATAGAGCCAAAGATGGATCTGAAGAGGATACCCAGATTATGAGTGAACTTAAAAGGGAGCAAAAACTCACCTTCTTTTGGGCTCACTGCTGCAGGAAGTTTGTTCCAATCGAGGGTCCAAGCAGGGCAAGGGTGGGGAGAGAACATCACTTCAATGCCTTTTTCCTAGAAGAGTAAACAGGCCCTTTCCCAATTAATGAGTTAATAAAGCCCTCTTGTGTTCGAGGATGCAAAATTTCTACTTTAAATACTAGCAAAGGGGTCTCCCTGCTGGTACAGGCATTTGAGCACAGTGCTGTGAAGCTGCTCACAGTCTCTGCAGAGCAGGTTTGATTCCCGGCCGGCCAGGGAGATTCCCACATGGCAAGGCAGACCTCTTCTGTCTCGCCCACTGCTCCCCTCAGAAGTATATTTCAATCAGTCTGCCTGTTCTGCTCCCCACTCTGTCTCTGGTGAGTCCTCTCACCCTCCCATGCCTCTGGCCTATACCCTGGTTCTTGCATGCATGAATAAATAAATCTTTAAAAAAAATACTAGCAAAGAGGAACATAAATATTAAAAATCAGCAGACACTCCTCAAAATATTCAGTGACATAAAAAACATAGTATGTTGAGGGTTTTGGCAGCAGTTACTTTTTTCTTGGTATCTTGAGATAGTAAAATGTAATGCTATACTTAAATCATTGCCTGAAACTACAGAGCAGTAATAAGCTACCTAGAAATACTGGGTATCAAAGAGAAAAGTCACTTGATTAAAAAGGTTATCAACAATCCACACAGAGATAATACAAAACTGATTCTGCATATGTGCATCAAACTCTGACTTCACACATATGAAAACTGCCACAGTCTGAGAGCTGTACTTTTAGGACCAGAAAGTCCCACTTCAATTGACACCCATCCCAGGCTTCCATAAATGCCCAATATGTGTCTAGAAGAGAATTCCTCTAGTTTAACCAAATGGTTTCCAGCATTTTCAAGAATGAGGACCACTTTTCGATTAATCAAAAATTATCAAGTTCCTTTGCCATGGTATAAGTTGTGTATTTATGAGTTTGATCCATAGACAGTGGAATAGCACACACTGAGTCTCAGATCCCTTCCAAACATATTTTGGGGTAATGATCCGCAGGATACATACATATATATACATATATATATATATATATATATAATATATATATATATATCTTGATTATTATTACTTTTTTTTAATCTGCAGAATGTTCTATACAAAAGAAAAGTATCTGAGAATCTATCATTACTTTCCATCATGAAAATTAGGTGAATTCTAGTCGCAAGGTACTAGTGAAAAGATTCTTTAGCGGGGGTGGAGATACAGCCATTAGTCTAAGAGATCTAGAGCACTTGGTTGTGTCTCAGAAGATGAATGCATCTCTCTGCTATCTACTGCTGTCCTTTTGCCCTATTTCAGTCTACTCCTACAAGCCATTCCTTACCTCACCAAACTCATTCCAATATTGGGGTTTAAAAAAACAACAACATACAACTGTTATATATAACAAGATAAAATTTATATGCCATAAAATTTACCTCCTTAGAGCACACAATTCAGTGGTCTTTAGCATATGCAACCACTGCCACGATTCATTTTTAAATATTTTCATCACCTCCAAAAGAAGGTGCACCCAATAGTAACACCTCCATTCTCCCTTCAGTTGCCAGGCCTGGTCAACTACTTATATCCACTTTGCTTCTATACTTTTGCTAAGTCTTTTTTACTAGCTGGACCCTTTGTCTAGAATACGTCTTCCAAATCAGTTCACTCCAGTTAATTTGCTCAATGTTTTCACCTTGTAAGATACACCTTCCTAAACACAATGCCTAGAGAGGACTGCAACTTCCATCACCACCAGCCCCACCCACATTACATTCTTTTTTTTTCACAGCACTTTCCATTACCTAATATTTTATACGTTTATTTGTGTTTTTTCTTTATTTACCCTCTACCAGAATGTTAAGCTACTTGAGGGCAGTCCAATTTGTTCTTTATATACCTCCAACATTAAGATCAATTTCTAGCTGAGGTGCGGGGGGGAACAAATATTGTTAAAAAATGAACAATGATGTAAAAAATAAAAAAAGAATGTGAACACAAAAAGAAGTGCAATTAAAAAAAAATATATATATATAAACTCAAAGCTTTATTGTAAAAAAACCATCACCACTTTTCGATTTAAAAAAAAGAACAATTCCTAGTATTTAGGAAAGACAGGTACATTTTTATGACTGACCAAATGAATACATTTTAAAACTCTGCAGCCCAAGAGAAATTTTTGAGGCAAGACTGTTCAAAACAAAACAAAAAGTTTTGTTCTGTTCTAAAAAAACGGTGAGATGTGACTCTTCCTACGGTAATTTTTCCCATTTCCTACGTCCACTTAGCATCAATTTCATCTATCTTTGCAGTTGGCACAAAATACTGTGCCTATACAGAAATGAAATTTATAAGTAAAATTAATAAATTTACATAATTTACTACTTTGATATGACATTCACTGTCTTTCAAAGTATGGCACTAGAGAAATTATTAAGTAGCCAAAATAATGCCATTAAAAAGGAATTTATTGTATCTAATATGTACTGTCTAGTCAGAATTCAAACAAAACTAAAATTTTAACTTACTTTTAGAGTTGAACCTCGGTTTTCATACAAATTGTAGATGTAATGTCGCACTCATCTTTTCTATAACCATAACATTAAAAATCAGCTAATGTCGAAGAGGGGAAGTGAAACCCTCTGCTTAAATGACGGTCGGTCACAATGTTAGCTGAACTACAAAGCTGGGCCTCGAATCCCAGTCCCCCGGTCCCTGGGAGAGTCCTTGCTGGGCTACGCAAACCAGTGACAGAGAGGGGCAGAGCCACACAGGCCCATTCCTGAGAAACATGTAATTCTCAAGGAATGATATGAGCTCATGGACTCCCCACTGACTTGCCAGAACTTTCTCAGAACTGTATTTAGCTGTATTGAACTGGTAAACCTTTTCTACCCTTATCTTGCTTCCTTTCTTTTCTGTCTTATGTACAGAGGCCAAACCTGCATGATGGGCTAAAGGGACCACAGTTCTCTCTGGCTTCTCCCCACAGGCCTCCTGTACATCTAACCCCTCCCAAGTTTGCTTCTTGGGGGAACTGCAGTAACACAGCTCCTGTAAATTAAAAATTCAGGATACTTTTGTATTTTTTTTAATATTACACAAAAGGGCTTATTTTTCACAATCGTTTATTATTCTTCTTAATTGTAACCACTCTCTTAGTCTGTAACTTTTTAAATACGTAAAATATGTCTTTCCTAATGCCATTTTATTGCTGTAAATGCATAAGTAGAAATAATTGAATTATGATTTTTTTTTCAAGATTCCATATGAGTATGACAGATTTTTGATGCTGAAATTTTTGAAATTATAATTTTAATAGAAAGCAAATTATTCTCCTTTGATATTTATTAATTAATTTTTTAAAAAGATTTATTTATTTATTTATTTATACAAGCACTGGGTACAGTCAGAAGCGCGGAGGGTGAGAGAATTCACCAGAGACAGAGCAGGGAACAGAACAGGCAGACAGGAGAGGTCTGTCGCGCCATGTGGGACCCTCGCCAGCAGCCGGGGACTGAACTGGCACGGCAGAGGCTGCACACAGCTTCGCAGCCCAGCACTCAACCGCTGCGCCACCAGGGGAGGCCCTGATATTTATTAGTTTAACAACACACAAGAAGTGAACCAGAGATCTCTGCACAGTGGGCCCACCTGATCAAGACATATCAAGCTTTGGACATGCTGTGATACCTTCCAAAACCAACTGTATAATAATTTCATTACTGGGCTACCAAAGCTTAGTTGAAATGAGAAAGTTGGTGTCACTAACTAAAATCTTGTGCTTTTCTAAATCAGCAACCTTTCTGTTAACGACAGAACTCAAATACTTCCTAACCCAACTAGGGAACTATAATGACTATTTTTCCAGGACAACTCGATAAAAGGCCTAAATACTACTTGTAGTCTCCTCTATTCAAGTAAATTGTCCAGTTAGTCTACATTAAAAAGTAAAGCTTTTTGTAGATTGTTTCAAAGGATAGAAGGAAAAAAAAATTTATTACTAAAAACTTTTCCAAATAATACTATTAGAAACAAATTATACTACAAAGAGAAAAATAGATCATATGTAACTTTACTATATGAAAGGCATTAAAATCAAATCAAGTAAAAACAAATTCAAAGAATTAAAAAATCTTAAATTTAGACAAAATTTTGAAAAGTGAACTGAGATAGTCATTTTCATATTTATTTGACTTCAAGTCATCATCTCAAAATTTACAAAAGGAGAGCAAACTACTGCAACCAGGAAATCATCAGGTTAAAGCAACATACTTGGTTGGCCATGATATAACATTCTTGTAATGAACACAAAAAAAATATTTTAAGGAAAATACCATTAAAAAAATATATTTTCTGACTTATTTGGTTCCAAGGACACTTAACAAAAATTTTTCAATTTAATATTTCACTTCAATGCAAAAGATGAGCAAAAATATTCTCTGCTCAAGAATGATGTAAGATAGATACAATAATAGATACAAATAAGTTCTTAACAAAAATAATGTCAACAAATGATTACCAGTTGGAGTAGAATGCTCAACAACATTGTCACATGGAAATTTTCAAAGAAAATTTTAATAAAAGCAATGCAAGTACCATTAGCTTGGTCATTGTGGGCCTGGGTCCGCCTACAAATGAAGGATCATTTTGCTCCTCCACGCCCGGGGCCTCAGTTGCATTTGGCTGCTGCTCCCTGGAGGTGGTCTGTGATTCCGGCAAGTGCAGAAAGTGGATGCCACACTGAGAAGCTGCTCTTTTCACTCTTGGAACTTCCTGAATCCTCCGGTACCAAGCAACCAGCAGTGGAAATTCTATCAATTTTTCAGAAAGATTCTTGCAGATAATTACCTAGCCAGGAAAAGGACAAGACACATTATTCTTTATTTCTGTTTATTTACAGCAGCTCTATTGAGGTAACTACATGCCACAGAACACACACATTTGGAATGAGTTTTAGTGCATCTGTACAGCTGTGCATCTACCACTGTAATGGAGAACTCGACATGTGGGTCACACCACAGTGATACCCGTGTGACCATTTTCAGTCAATTTAGCTTCCCTGGGCAGTTGCAAGCAACCACTCATCAAGTTTCCTTGTTATACTTTTGGCTTTGCTAGAATTTCATGTAAATAGAATCATAAATATGTCTGTCTTTCTCAATTAGCATTATGTTTTTGCAATTCATCCAGGTAGTTGCTTTCATCAGTTGTTTGTTTTTTTTTAATTGTGATGCAGTAGTTAATGTAAGGCTTTTACTTATTCAAATTAGAAAAATTTGAAACCATTACTCCTGATGTACTTTAGTATCCCTTGGGCATATGCTTTCTCTTTAGCATCATCACCAAACTTCAATTTCTTTAAAAATTAAGATGTTCTTGCTCTTTGTGAGGCACTGAATGTTATATCCATAGAAACAGTTACAATAACACAACCAGATTATAATTGATGATTATGAGCAGATAAGTAATAAGGTCAAATCATAGAAACTCTCTACCAATATATGTAGCAATAACCATTATCAAAGCAAGAGCCAGTAAGGACAGATCAGTGAAAAATTCACAAATATATATAAAGTTTACTTTGCTTTAACTGGACTGTGAAATTAAATAAGCACAAGTAATTGATAAGGTAGGTTTTATACAGAACTCTTTGTATACTACAAGCACTTAAAATACTGTCATGCAAAAAAACTGAGTAAATGAAAAGAAAAATCAATAAACCACTTATTACATTCAAAGAATAAATCCTCAAATTAGCATTTCTCAAACTGCTGTTTATGACCCATTTAGAGGCTGTGAAATCAACATAGGTTTTTTTTTTTAAAAAAAAAAAAATAGGCTGCATAGTAAGATAGGTTATTTCACAAGTATTCATAAGTATATAAATTGTTATATATAATATAGATATTTGTAATCACTCAATCACCTTATACAATGCACTATTTATTGTCAGTGGAAAAAAGGCTTAAAAACCATTGTCTAAATGGCACTCTGGGAAGCAAAAACTTTTTAATCCTTAGAAAAATTCTTAATTGCCTGGAAATAGATTATGTGCTAAGGGAACTGCACTTAAGTCATGATAGATTAATCAAATAAGAAATGTTCTTATTTTTCCACCTTCCTTAACTCTCCTTGGTAGTGATTTATTCTTATTTGTTAAATGCATATGGCATCTTTCCTTCCTTTGGAAAGTAAGGTGTGATTAGGTAACTATAAATCATGTTTAAGAGAAATTGAGGAGTTTTACTCTGCATGATAGGTCAACCCATTTAATCAACATGCCAGGCTGCTCTACTAATATCCAAAGAGCTCAGGAGGTACTGAACCACATTCATTACACTCAAGAAGATATATATAAGGAAGCAGCTAATGAAAAATGTGTGCGGGGAAAATTAAATTTGCTCCTGAGAAATGATTTTTTTTTAACCTAGCTGATAAGATTAAAACCACTATAAATATAAGTTACTTAGGGACAAGGAAATAACAGAATTTATTCTTAAAATAATGGTACAAAAATAATTGTTAGCAAGAGCACAAAATGAAACTCTAGTAGCTTTATAATTAATTGTAATGAAGGTCTGAACTGTCTGAATAAAAAGTGAACTAAAGTGGGGGGAGCTCATAAGCAATGTGCATTCAATTGGATTCCTTTTTAACCTATCCCTAAACTTTCCAGAGGAGAGGGGTTTATCAGGCCATCTGGGGTTAACACTACAAACTGATATCCACTGAGAAGAGGAGTAGCTCAGAGGTGGTGTAGACACAACCTGGCCACTTTTGCTGCTATTGTTTGCATCGCTGACTTTATTCTGTTTGGTATAAGTGGACTTTTCCCCTAACTCCTCTAATTTTGACTTCTGATACTTCAAACATTGACTTGGCAATGCTGACCGCTCTTTTATATTCCTGGCCTTAATCGTGTACCAAAACACTCCAATCCTAGGGCCAGCTCTATGTTGTGATCTTGGTTCCTGACCATGGACTTGATTCTGGTCACATGGACTGCCACCACATAATGGCTCAGTCTTTTAGGCACCATTTGAACTAAAACAACTGCTTCACAATCCAGATGACTTTAAAGAGGGTAAAGTAAATAGAACAGAAATAACACCAAGGCTTTGGCAAAGAAATATTAATTCTTAAAAGAAAATGTGCAGATCCAGGAAAAAAACAAACAAACAAAAAGATATTTTGAGAATTAGTTTATATACAGAGGTCAAAAGAGAAGAATTTAATCATATAAGTGCATGTAACAGAAAAGGCTGACTATACAAGTTTTCCCCTATTTTAAACTCAGATGAAAACAAAGTTCCTTGGTAGCATTAGGTAAATTTACTCAGTAGTTGTCAGGCAGATGTCCTACCGGGTAGAGAGGGAGAAAGCCCTACAATTAGGAATACTTCAGCTCCAGTGAATCCTAGCCAGTAGACTAGTACTTAAATGAAGCTACAGTTAAACTGCAAATATTACAGATGTCTGGATAATGATCTACAAACACTCCTGTTAAGTGAATCCAATGTTTTATGTCTAGCTGAGTTTGGAGCAAATCCTTGTTTTCTCTGTCGCCTGTTTTCTTTGGAGCATTCACCCTTATTTAAATACACATTATTTATTTAATTACTTACATATGTCTATCTTCCCCTAGCATATATTAACTCCATGAGGGCTGGGACCTTATCTGTCATGTCCGTCCCTGGATTCATAATACTCACCACAGTGCCCGGCACACAAAGTAGGGTTTCAATGAATTAATGGACGTGCCGCTTTGATACAATTCTTATGCAAGAAGAAACAAACACAATTATCCAAGAAGATCAAGAAGACGACCAACAGTACGTAAAATACTGAAATCTAAACAACTCCTGAATCTCTCCTTTACATCCTTTAGGTGTGAACTGATTTTGGTTTCTAGTCTTCTTTTGTTCCCATTTTCAAGAAAAGAGAAATTTTTAAAGAAAATACCAACTGATTAATACCACCTAACTTAGTGAAGCACCAATCTCCAAATATTTAGATTTTCATTAGACACTGTCACTCATCTCTCAGTAGAGACACCTAAGTGTCAGTGATATCTAAGAATGAAATCTGATATCTGATTCCTTAGTAGGGGAGAGGGTGAAATGCTTTTAAGCAAGAAAAGTACAGCTCTTGAAAGCCAACTGGAAGGCAGCACAGACAGAGAGCTTTCCATGTTTACTTCTTTTTTCCTCCACAATGTGGAAGGTGGGGAGGAAGAGATTCATATAGAGAGAGATAAATGTAGATATCAATTAATATTTATCTGTATCTTTGTTTCGACCCCTCTTCAGGAAAGAAAACTTTCCATGCAATCTATGAGAACAGAGAATCACAGATGAGGATAAAAAATTTCTGATAATATTCTGATAACTACCTAGCATAATTACATTAGTATTTAAGAGACTGTTTTCAAATATATAGCTGACCAGATTCTTCAGTGTTTTAATCCTGGAATCGCTAATATTAGAAGGTAATCACAATAGCAATTTGAAATTAAAAATAGTAACAACTGCTAACATTTTAGCAACTCAAAATTAGAAGTCATAATGAGTAACACTGAGAATTTCCTATGTACCACTGTTCTTCCACACTTCACACAAATTGTCATTTATCCCTCACACTGAACCTGGTAGGCAGGAACCATTATTATTCGACAGAGAAGAAAATAGTGGCAGATACTAATAGTTGGCCCAGAGCATAATGAATGAAATGGACCTGGGATTCCAAGTTAGGCCATTTCAGAGACGAACTTAGAATAGCGCAGCGACTTCAGGAAGCCTTACCAGGAACTGATGGATACAGGGCAGGAGCACTATATCTGCCAGAGTGAAGTAGAGGCCTTCTGCAAACACGTGCTCCAGGGGCGGGAGGGCTGCGGTGCTCGCCTTTCTGATGTGGGCTGGCTCCCTGTGTGTAGCAGCTGGCCCCTCATGCACGGTGAGCTTGGAGAATGCCATTTGCAACTCCAGGCTCTGGGATGACGAGTCCACCTCATCCCAAGTTTCCTGTTTCTGGGGCTCACTCTTTGATTTTCCCTTAGGCAGGGAAGGATCAACTCCTGCAGCCTTCTGTTGCTTCAGCTTTTGCCGACGGAGTTTGTCATCATTATGGACTCTGACGGGCTCACCAAGCTTATTCTCCAGCAGCATTATTTCTGCAGGAATGGCTGGGTGCTGGCCAGAAGAGTCTTTGAGAAAATTCTCAATAGCTGAAGGGATGGTGAGCTCACATAATCTGGTCCACTGACTTACCTATGAAACAAAACAAAAACAAGAAGTGTAAGGATGTTTCATGCACAATCTGGTGTGAAGAAAAATAACTTCCTATTGGCAACTAAAGCTGGTTTAGAGAGTTTAGGGTTGGAGATGGCTAAGCTAGGCTTTTCTGTGCCATCAGCACTACAGTGTTTCAGAAATGCTATCAAACAATGGAGGGCTAGGTTGCACTGCTAGATACCAACACACACTACCCTCCTGTATCTCTTCCTGAATAAATACTTCAGTACTTCCCCAAACCTCAAAAGTACCCTCAAAAAAGCAGGTTTTCCAAAGCATTGTAATTTGAGCTCCTGTTGACATGTAAACATTCCCTTAAAAAGTCTTCAAAGTAATTTACACAAAAGATAAAGAAGTCTCCATACCTCAGGAAATCAGTCTTAAATTCTTATGTTTCACTATTAAATTGATACACTGGCACGTATGAAAGACTACTTGATTGCTTACTGGAGGTTTTTTAAGTAAGTGAAATTTTAGTTTCCAACAGAAAGCTAAAGTTAGGTGACTGTGTTATCACTTTATGACTTTAAAAAAGAGAAAAGAGACATTGCACTTACTTCAGCACAGGCTTTCAGGCAAGTCTTCTTAAAACCCAGAAGTCCCAAGATTTCCTTCTTTGAGGGGTCTGCTTCGTATGATTTTTGGATGATGTGTCTTAGTATAACAGCAAGTCCTGCTCTACAAAAATTGTCTGGTCTTTCTACTACTGCTGGTAAACAGCAGTTCTGGACTATTGGTGGGAGCTCTTGCCTTGAAATAATCTTTATTTCTACATTTTGGGACAATACATTTTTAAGTAGTGAAATATCTGTATTTTCCTTGGTGAGAACTAGGCAAACTTTAAAGATTTTGCAGTCACAGTATGATAACAAAAATAAAGTCACAGATGTATGAAGAGGAAAAACACATCCTTCAATTATGTGAGAAAAATCCAAGTATAGGTATTCTTCTGTCATATTTTTCTTAATGCCTTTCATTTTCTTCTTTCATTGGGCCACCTGAAATACAGTGAAGTGGACCTTATGTTAGGGGGAAAAGGATGTCCTAAAGCTAATTCCATACAGGCTTTGTTGACTCCACCCCCCACTCCAGACCAAAGCCAAAAGACATTGGGAGAGACAAATCCCATCACCACCAAAGGGAAGGTTGCTGGAATCTGAGGGTGGGGTTAAGCAGCCAGGTTTGGTATAAAACCAGACACCTGGGCTTTGGGGGTTTCCTCTTTGGCTCTCCGCCAGCTCGCAGCTCAGCCAGCTCTCAGAGTGCCTTTGGGCTTCCGGGTCGGCGGATCTGGTAGATGCATTAAAGACTTTATTTCCCTATTTTCTCCCTGAGTTGTACATTTCCTCATTTCCCTTTCCCTTGTAAATAAACCTTTTATTAACCTTTTGTGTGTGTCTGTAGTGGAGTATTAATAAGTCCCTTTTAAGTGCGCGGGTGAGGACCCACAGCCAGGCAACCCGTTTTTATATTGGGGCTGCTCCGTAACACTTAGACCTTAGGATATTCTATTAGCAACTTAGAAGCGAAAATAATGGATGAATGCTTTAAAAATCTGTTCTAGAAATCAGCAAGGATTTGCTCTTAAACTGCATAAATGACTTCTAAAATAAAGATGTCCACTCTGTTCAATTAATGAGTGATTAATTTCTCCATAAAATAAGCATATCTCAATGATTTGCAACAGAATTTTCTTAATCAGGTACTTTGGGGTACCACTACAGTTGAGAACAAGTAAAGAATGGGAAATACCTAACCAAGAATGCTGAGAGCTCTGAGAAGTTTTAACAAAGCTGGTCCTGCCATATTTCTTCTGCATTATGACCCTACAATGATAACTGGGAGGATACATTCATTCATTTCCTCATGAGGAACAGACTATCCTAAAGTAAGTGTATTTTGACAATGACGAGGTGTTACATCCTGAATCATAAAAGAAAAATATTTTAATTTCTCCATTACATTAATGTTGAGGGCTGAGGCATCCCAAAGTTAACATGTCCAAAACTAAGTTCCTTATCATCCTCTTCCACACAAAGTGGCTCCTCACATGCCATCCCCATCTCAGTTAATGAAACATTTTTCTGGCTGTACAGGCCAATATCTGGGGAGTCATTCTTACTCTTTTCCTTCACACCCCCACAAACAAACCATTAAAACTTATTTTGGCTCTGCCTTCAAAGCAAATCCAGAACCTGACCATTCACATCATCTCATGGCTTCCAGTGAGATCTGTGGAATTGTTAGGGGGAAAAGGATGTCCTAAAGCTAATTCCATACAGGCTTTGTGGACTCCATCCCCACTCCAGACCAAAGCCAAAAGACACTGGGAACTCCAAATCCCATCACCACCAAAGGGAAGGTGACTGGGACCGGAGGGTGGGGTTAAGCAGCCAGGTTTGGTATAAAGCCAGACACGTGGGCTTTGGAGGGGTTCCCCCATTTTGGCTCTCCGCCAGCTCTGAGAGTGCCTTTGGGTTTCCAGGTCGGCGGATCGAGTAGGACGCATTAAAGACTTTATTTCCCTATTTTCTCCCTGAGTTATACATTTCCTTAATTCCCTTTCCCTTGTAAATAAACCTTTTATTAACCTTTTGTGTGTGCCTATAGTGGAGTATTAATAAGTCCCTTTTAAGCGCGCAGGTGAGGACCTACAGCCAGGCAACCCGTTTTATATCGGGGTTGCCCTATAACAGAACCACCCCCTCTTCTGAAATATACCAAGTGCCTCCTAACTGCACGGCCATCCCTGTCAGTTTGTTCTGAGCAATCAGCCCTCCCATCCTACTCAGAGAAAAGGCAGGGCTGCCATGCTGACCTTATCCTCTGCTTATACCCATCTCATCAAACTTCACGGTTCATTGCTCCAGCCAAAAGAGCTTGCTACTCTGCTAAAGCATGAGGTACATTCCTACCTCAAGGCCCTGGCACTTCAGGTTTTCAGTACCTGGAACACTCTTCACTTCCTTCAAGGATTTACTCAAATATCAACCTTACGCGTCATCTATATTTCAACTGCAAACTTAACCCCATACTACCTGAAAAAGCCTTTCTATTCCCTTCTATGAATAGCACTAACTACTACTGTAACATATTACATAGTTATCTTGTCTCTCCCAATAAGAATGTTCCATGAGTAGAAATTGTGTTTTGTTCATTGCTAAGCCTACATCAGGTCCAGCATCCTTTAATAAATGTATGGACGAATACATTTGGTTATATTAAAGATGCAAATATATATCTAAATTTGAAGTCAAATTATTGATGGGTGTTTTCTAGTCATAATTCTTAAGACTTTTCAACTATCATAAGTTTTGATTTGATTTATACATTTCCTGAGTCTGAAATTGCCTGTTTTAATCTGTAAATCACAATTCCACAATTGTCACTAGATGGCACTCTTTAAAAAGCATTCACCATGGAAACATAATAGGAAGATGGTGTTTTAGTAGAAAATATATTTTTTAAGTCTTTTAAAGGCTTTAAAAGTACATTTGCAATTTAAAGTACACATGCAATTCTTTATATCTGAAATATTAGTGTACCCTGAATTTTAAAAAACTTTCAAAGTACTAAATGTCTCTTAATGTTCTATATTCCTTAGATTCTTTTTTAATTTACATTTTTTATTTACACAAATGATTTTAACACATTATGGTTTCTTCAAGCAAAATCAAACATATATCCAACAATAAAGATATACAATTTGGACAGAAATAGGTAATAGCTAACTCTTAAAGTTACTCGCTTCTTAAGAAATTGTTTTTTGAAGATGCAGCATTACACTGAAATTGAGATTTTGGGTCCAAGCCTGATTCTTCCAGCTAATGATCCTGGTAAAGCAGACAATCATTCAACCTAAGTATTAATTTCCCAAAGCCTACTTTATTTCATAGAGCTGGAAATCAATATTTTATTTTACTTTGAGTTCCAAGAAAACATGTAGATGGTAATAAGTCTTACAGAAGAACTTGGGATGGAAAATAGCCTTTCTCCTTGTCCTTTTTCTTTATACCAGCCCTGCTCACCCACCTTACTTTTTTTTTTTTTTAATCAATGTAACATAATCTTTAAGCTCCTTGGTCCGTGGCATTTTTTTTTTTAATTGAAGAGCTAATAATATACAATGACAAACAAATATAGTCAGTAAAATACTGTCTTAGAAAACCTGATGTGTGTTAATGCAAATAATTACTGTTTTATAGTTTTTACAAAAACATAACAGATCTGCAGCATGGTTTTTTATTGCTTTAAAAGATTATCTAAAGGAAAGTTGTTTTATGTAATTTAAAGAAAAAAGTTTCTAACCCATGGAGTTTGTTTTCTCCATGAGCTTAATTACTTTTGTTTTTGGCACACAGAGGTGATTGTAAAACAAAATATTAAAGGCTATTTATTAAAGCTTACAGGCAAAAAAACCAACGACATTTTCTAGGAAATTGATAGTCTGTGCAAGGTTACCCTTCTAACCTACTGCTGATTAATTCACCAATCCTCTTAGGCCCCTCTTCTGAGAGAGGAATACTATAAAGAAGATCCCCTAAAGTGCTTCAAGAAGCAGATTTGAAAGAAAACATGATTGATTTCCACATTTACCCAGCAGCTGGGAAAGAGTAATAATGACATTAGTTCTGCAAACAGTTAAAAAAAAAAAAACTCAGTATCATGCTATTAATAGGTTTGATTAGGACATGTAGAAATACACACAGAAAATTAGAATACATGTATATTTGCCACTTTCAAAGGCACTTAAGATATCATTGAGTATAGGTTTTTACATGTTCTGTGAACTCTTCTCACTGGGAGCACTTAATAAATGCCAAATGCCAATAAAACAGAAGAGCAATAATCTGCCTATGGAGATATCTAAAAATTAATGAGATGCCTCAGAGAAAATGCAAAATACTGTTGATTCTTAACATATTTTCTTGAAATATACATGTTGGTGTTTTTCCTGGGAGATTAAAAATGTTTCTTAATGATTTTGGAGTTAAAAAAAAAATTTCTTGCTGGGCAATCCCCTTCCCCCATTAAATAATAATGTAATTTCTAAAGTCAGTAATATTAGCAAATCTGTACAAATTGAGTATCTATTTTTGTACTGAGCTTTTAATTCTTTTTTTAATAAATTTTAAAATTAAGACAACATTGATTTACAATACTGCATATGATTCAGAAATATAGGATTCCAGCTTTGTTTAAAGTTTGCAAATACCATAGGAAGTGAAAAAATCCCTCTTCTTTTTATTTCTATCTAGAGGATTCATTGATTTTGTGTGATGAGCCTTAGAAAGGTAGGTACTGCAGAATCATTTTCTGGGTCTCCATGGCTACTAGGGCAAAGCTCTTTGTCACTCCATATTTCATTCCTCTGAGCACAGAAGTGTCATTTGCTCTTTCTAAGCTTTGACAGGCGCCACACTGCCCCTACGCCACGGAGGCAGTGAGAGCAGCAGGTAAATCACAAAACTTGGAGAGTTGACGAAAATTAAAGGAGTGTGCAGCACTTTCTTAGATGTGCCAGTTTGGTTGAAAACATAGCAGAGGGAATCAACAAGTAAATGAAAATCAAGCTCTGGTCTCATTGTTTGGGAATCTTCAAAGATATTTTAAAATTTAAGTGGCTGAAGTCACAGGTTTAATATTTTAGTCATTTATAGACTTTTCTATTTTCTCATCCTAATTAATATAATTGGGTATTGATAAATTGAAGCATTTTACACATAAAAGGGGATATGAATTTTACAGGTTTTTTTTGCTATCTAAAACCACTTTACTACTTCATGCACCTATGTATCTGTTTCTATATCTATACATATAGAGGGAAAAGAAGAAAAAACACAGTAAACATAATGAAAATAATTATACTTCTCCAGAAGCTGGAAAAAATAGAAAGTTTTGTAGCCAAAATTCAAAGTTGGATCGCTGGTAACTAAATACAGATAAATAGCTAGCTATATATTATAATAAAGACCAAAAAATGTATATAACTTCAACAAAATATTGACCAATCACTTCATTTTTTTCCAAATAAGAAATTATCACTATGCCTAGAATTTGACAGAAACTTAACTTAATTAAACTTAATTAATGACAGAAACTTAATTAAACTTAATTAATGGTACAGTTTATTTATATCACATGGCTAAGAATTATATATCAATCCAAAAACATTAATCCAATCTATAAAGATATCTTATTTAAAAACATTTAAGAAGTTATTTTTCTTAAAGCAAATAGCTGTTATAAGCTTCAAATTTCATAAATTGGAGTATATTGAATTTTATTGCAGTAACAACTTCACCGAAGTGAACTCATCAGAATTACATTATTCTAAGCCACTGTGCTGACCTCAGCAATTCTTGATAAAAACCCTGGTGCTAAAGACAGGTTATTTGGCAATTCTCAGCACTGGATACATTTTTTTGACAGTTCCCCCTCCAGTTCTTTTCACTGAGTCCTTCTTCAACCTCTCAGTGACCTGTGGTGCTTTACCCTTTTCTCAATCTACACTCCTTTAATTACTGGCTTTCACACTTTTAATCATGCCACAAGGAAATAAATTTAATGATGCAACTCAGTATACATGGAGTAAAGCTGAAACAAAATCATGAAAAATATACTACTGATTGGTATATATTTGATAGTTTTTACTCTGGGTTGCTTCTTTGTTCTTTTTTTTTTAAATACTGACCAGCACTCACTAAATGTATCTCACAGCCTGTCATGGGTGACAACTCACCATGAAGCAGCACTGTTCAAGGAGTCCCTGTGACACAGCTTTAAATACCACACTCCTCTATGATCCCAGTCATACCTTTCCCCAGAACTTCACACTGGACATCTCCACTTGGACATTTTTCTGAACTTGTTCCAACTTCCTTAGTAGTCTTCTTGGTAAAACAGCAACACCAGATACCCCAGGCCAAGAATCCTGATATCTCACTCACCTGTTTCTCTCTCACATATCCTACTATTTCTACCCTTGAAATACGTGCTAAATCCAACTAGTAGCACCCCCACCTCTATCACTAAGTCTAAGTCATCACCATCTTTTACAAACTCTACTGCAAACATCTATTATTCTCCTCCACTCTACACACAAGCCCACTTTCCAACTATAGTGACAGTGGTCCTTTAAAAAAGTAAATCAGGGGCCTCCCCGGTGGTGCAGTGGTTGAGCGCTGGGTTGCGAAGCTGCCCGCAGCCTCTGCAGCGCCGGTTCGATCACCGGCCACCGGGCAAGGGTCCCACATGGCATGCAGACCTCTCCTGCCGCCCGCTGCTCCCCTCAGCAGTGTACTTCATCCGTCTGCCTGCTCTTCTCTCCACTACGACTCTGGTGAATTCTCTCACCCTCCCACGCTTCTGACTGTACCCAGTGCTTGTATAAATAAATAAATCTTTAAAAAAAAAGTAATTCAGAGCATATCATCTGCTCCCAATCACCCAATGGCTCCCACACACACTCTGAATAAAATCTGAATGTCCCCTGCGGCTTCAGGCCCTGATGAGACCCGTCCTTTTCTAACCTGAGCTAGCCCTCTTCCCTCTCAATCTTCTCCTGCCACTTCTGCTATTCTCAGAGATGCCAAGAACACCACTGGAGAGATCTTGTGCATGCTGCTCCTTCCACCTAGCTTGCTCTTCTCCAAGATACTCACATGGCTTCTCATTCATCTCAGTGGGGTCTCTGAATATTAACTGAAGAGCCTCCGCAGACTATTTGAATTCAAAAGTCCTCCCTAGTCCCTCATCCTGCCTTCCTTTACTTTCTAGCACTGACTAATGACATTTTTATCTTCAATGCTCAATAGTACTTGCATTTTCAGTTCAAGGAATGAATGAATGAACAAAAATGAATGCCAGTAAGTGAGAACTGTAGTGAGAACTTTAGTCTTGGTACAGCATGAGCCTTATTCTTCCTGACACCATTTTCTCTCTTCATAAATCAAAATGAAGAAACAAGATCATTCCAGTGAACTGAACAGACAAAATAACTGGAATCCATTCTCACTTGTAAATAAAGAAGAGACAGAAGTTTTTTATGTATTAATATTTAGGCAAGAGAACTAGGAAACTAGGTTCTAAATACTTAGCAAGTAGAAGATTTATAAACTAAGATGTAAATAAAAGTAACAGATAAGAACTATATACTGGTTTTTAGTCAACTAACAGTTCATACACTGGTTTCGATAACTAGCAATATAAGGTTTTTTTTTTCCTGCATTGTTTCTAAATTTATAAAATGGGAGCAATAACAACAGTACTGGTTATTTATTGTGTAGTGAGAGCCAAACAATGACTAATACTTCAGCAAGCCCCTAAATACTATTAGTATTCATTTCTAACAACATCTATTGATGTTATTAAAATACACAAAATTTGATGGATAAGGCCCAAATTATGCTTTTTATTTCCAAACTTCTGAGGAAATGTAAGGAATTCTGGTTGAACTGAAAAGGAGTCCCCCTCTACTAGTATTTGAAAAATCTATTACTGAGGCTGACAGCCAGGGAATCATAAAATGGTAGTGAATAAAAATGATAGTGTAACTTCACATAGATATTAATTGCTTAAATGGTACAATAATATTTTGATCAGTTTACAAACATGAAAAAAATTAATTAAAAAATGTAAACCCACTTAAATACCCTACATAGCAAGTGTTTAACATGAATATTAGAATTTTGTTTTATACATTTCACAAAATAACACTATTTAGTTGCAAATCTCATCCTATTTTCTTACAATTTACATTTTTTAAGTTTGCCCCAACAGTTAGAGAGCAGCTAGATAACCTTAAACATCAAAGGCTAGAAAAGGAGAGAAAAGAACTGAGTTGCTTCAGTGTTTACTACTGTAGAGGATACATTTTCAGAGGGCAAAACCCAATAATTGAAGTGAGGTATTTGTTTCCTCATGCGAATAAGAAGCCAGGAAAACGTTTAGAAGTAAAAAAGCTTACTGTAACCTAAGCCTAAGAGAAGTGTGTCATGTCCTCTCTGGAGAACCAGGGAATCATCTGTTGCCATAGAATCATATTGCTGGCAACTGGCCTGACCTCATAATTAACAAGGACCCACAGCACCAAATGTTAACAACGCCAGCACAATCTCCACAGCAAACAATACCTGCTCAGTTATGGTCCAAATGTTTCCTAAATCTTAGCAACATTCAGCAGGCTACTTTGAATAATTGAAGATAAAACAATGTATTTTTATCAACTAAAACCTCTGTAGGTTTTAGCTGACTAGGCTCAGAAGGGAAGATGCTGTTAGAAAGGTCATTTGGACGCTCAGTATTTGTTCTTATTTTAAATCACAGTTGATACAGAAGCTACAAAGTAAACAGGTTTTAAAACATTTATTGGCCCACTACTAAGTTCAAGTTTGAGCTTTGCTGAAAGCAGGGAAACAAATAAGCAAATAAACACATCAACTGATAAAACAATTCAAACCTTAACTGGCTTTCCAGACTTATTTTTTGAAGTTAGAGCTCTTAAAATGATGTCAAGTGTAACTTGAAACACAATTTCAAATAATGAGTATGCTTAAGGCAAGCCTCTCAGGAGTGTACACTCCCCACCAGGCAGTCAGGCAAAACCAAATTAACAAAGATTAACATTTGTCTTGTTAAATATGACAGCAATTCCCCCCACTGTATTTTTAGCAACTTCTTTTCACACTAATATTTAAAAATGGCCTCGTTTATATGTTTGGTACCCTCACATCACTAATTCTTGATAGCTTTTGCGTTTTTCTCGGTTAAACACTGCTTCTACACATAAGCTTAGGGAAAAAAAGAAGTAATCCACCTTCATCAACAATTTAGCACAAGATGGATTATCAAACGCTGGCATCTCCTCAGCATTGAAGAATTTATGCCACGGAATGACGACGCGGCATTAAGGAATCATGACGTTAAGAATAAAGGGGGCGGAGGGTTGAAGAGAAGGCACTTAAGCCCCAAATACGGTAGAGCTGGGGTGCGAAACACGTGTATCTGAAGAAAATTTTGAAGTCAAAGCCATTTCCTTTTTATTTATTTATGCGTTTATTTATTTATGCATACAAGAACCGGGGTGCAGGCCAGAGGTGGGGGGGGGGCAGAGTATTTACCAGAGCAGAGTGGGGAACAGAACGGGCAGACTGACTGAAATACACTGCTGAGGGGAGCAGCGGGTGAGTCAGGAGAGGTCTGCCGCGCCATGTGGGTAGCTCCCTGGCCAGCCAGGAATCGAACCCGCGCTGCAGACACTGCGGCCAGCTTCCCAGCGCGGCGCTCGACCCGCTGCGCCACCAGGATGGCCCAGAGCCACTCCCTACACACTGAGGCGAAAACTTTCCTCACAAGTGCAGACCCGCTGTGCCAGGGCTGACAGGCGCGAGCGGCCGCGGTGAGGCAAAAGCCCTCGGGGGAGCCGCCGGCCCGTCCTCGCAGGCAGGTGCCGTCTCCCGGCAGGCGCGGCTGAGGGGAACAAGCGTCTGGAGAGCCGGGCGAGGGCGCGCGCTGAGGCCCGCAGCTGCAGCGGGCGCACAGGGCAGCCGACCAGACCACCCGGGCGGCCGAGGGGCCCCGGGCGCAGAGAGTCGCCGCCCCCGCGTCGTCGGCCCCGAGACCCGAGCCGCGGCGCGGTCGCCGGGGTCGCGGGGCCGGCTGAGGCGGCGGCCCGGACGCCCTCTTTACCTGAGGCGCCGCCAGGCGAGGAGGGCGCGTGAGCGCGTCAGCCACGACCGCCGCCCGCTCGGGACTCCGAGGCCGCTCGGCGGCGTCTTCGCCCGCGCGCCGCCCAGCAGCGAGTCGCCGCTGAGGACACGGCGCCAGCGCCTCAGCCGCGCCGCCCGACATTCATAATCCGGCGGACCGGAAGGACAGGGCCCGTCACTTCCTGCGGTCGCACGGTCAAAGCGTTCCGGTCTCGACCCCCAGCGGGAACCTTTGTTTCCCGCCGAGGAGCGGGTGGACCCGGGGCCGGTTCTGAAGGGGCCGCCGGGGACGGACGGCGCGGCCGCGGGCCGGAGCGGTGAGTAGTGGCGGGCGCCGGGGCGCCGCGAGGGCCGATGTGGGGCGTCTCCCGCCGGACGGGGAAGCCGCGCAGCTTGCGGGCGGCCGCGAGCCGGACGCCGCCCGTCCGCGGCCAGTGAGGCCCGCCCGGGGCGTCGCGGGGCCGGCGCCGTCCCCGCCTTCCGCGGAGGTTCTCGGGGTCCGACCCCGAGGGCCGCTCCCTGGGCTGGGCCGGCGGCGGGGCAGCCCGTGGCCCGAGAGTTGACGCCCCCTGGGGGTCTGCTGTCGCTTTTCGGCGTCTCCGGCGCTCGCTTGGTTTGGAATCGGGGTCTTTCGGACCCCACCCCCTTTCGTTGCCGGAGGTGTCCCTCCCAAGTAGCCTTGGGCGCCAGTGCCCAGAGCCCCGCGGAAGGATGGCGAGGGCAGCGCCTTTTAAAGGTGGTTGATTCTAAAGGGTTGCAAGAACTTGCAAAAACCTGAAGGGGAAAGCTTTCTAGAGCAATTCGGAGACCGCAGCCCTCGTGTTGTGCTGTGCACGAGTGGATTCATTCTCTTCAGCTCATGCACGTGCAAGTCATCAGTTCGGGACTGATTTTGAGAATGGAATGTAGGGTGCAAAACGGGATCTGAGGGAAAGTATGTGTGTAGACCAGCATCCAGCTTCAGTTGGAGAGATCCCAGAAGCCCCAGAAAGCGACGTGTAGACAGAACCTCGCTTCGTTCAGTAAGTACTCTGATCACCTGTTACGGTGCAAGCTTTAAGTATTGAACAGTGACTAAAGGCCCTGCCCTCTTGGGGTTTTCATTCTGGAGTGGAGCGGGGATAATAATTTTCAGCCAGGTGAAGGATCGAGAAGAGAGGGTAATATTGTACAAGGCCCCAGTCCTGAAAGTTGTGTCTTGTTTTGTGTCGCTTTTGCTTTTTTGATGTTTGAGGAATAGTTTGAGGAGTGGGGTGGGGATGGATTTGAGTTTCTTTTGTGTTGCTTTTTTATGAAGGGACTTGCAAAATTATTTTAATCCTACTACACTGTAAACTCCTGAGAATTGGGGCTGGACTGAAGTTATTCACTGTTACATACTTAGTTCTTGGATCTTAACAGATTCTCAAAATTATTTATTGAATGAACTGTTTTTGTTTAGACTTGAACCTGCATTTATAGTATTAGATTTCTTACATGTCTGCGTGTGTGCATATGACTTTGTTTTCTAGAAATCTAATCTGCAGTAAAATATATGGCCCTTTTATGTGAAGTAAGGTCTCTATAGATTTCTCTGCTCTTTGAATAGAAACAAGTCAAAGGAACATTGCTTGGGAGAAGGTTGTAGGAGATGTGATGTCATTGGGGGGCTATAGGACAGATAAAGAGACAAAAGCACTGTTTGAGAAAAAGCTGGAGACTAGAGGGGATGTGTTGGTCCTGCGTAGGGGCTAGTAGATGAGAGGCCATTCACAATGAAGTTATTGTGGAAGGGAAAGGGCAGAATGGTCTGAGAGTACTGGAAGATTTTGCAAGGCAAGGTAATCTGTACCTTAAGCTGTTGTGATGTTTGCTGGCAGGGAGAGGCAAACGAAGTTTCTGGATAGGCTGAAGTGGTGGGCCCCAAACTTTCCTCATGGTTTATTCCATGGTTGAAAGAAGGGAGCACACTCCACAGGTCATCAGCTATATGCATGCTCTGCTCTATATTTTGTTATTTAAAAAAGGCTATTCCTGTCTCCCTGCATTCTTCTGTGGGGCTCTCTGGGCTGGAGGGACTTGGTAATTTAGGGCAGGGGTACAAAGCACATTCAGTTGTCCACTTACAGGTTCTTATAAAATGAACTGAGTGCAGGGTTCCAGTTGGAAGGTCGTGACCTGACTTCTGGGGTCTTGTAATGAAGGTGCTGACTCTCCTCACCTGATCTGTGGCAAGATAAACCTCTTCCTGGAGGTCATGGAATTGTGTAACAGTAAATCCTTTTGTTTTTCAGCATAGATTTTCCACATGATTGTTGTTTGTTTTCTTCAGTTACTTTACAAAGGTTCTTTTAAATACCTATCCTTTGGCCAGTATCTCATAAAACAGATTGTGCTGGATGAGTAATCTATGCTCAGGTAGAAAAGGTGAATCAATAAAAAGACTAGGTAGCGTTCCCTAGTCCTGTCAGGTAGAGTGTGCGCTTTGCCCATAACCATTTGAACGAGCAGCTGTTTTCTCCTCAGAAAAGGTATGGTCTCATGAGTGAATTAAGAACATCCTTTATGGACTTTATGCATCGTTACATATTGCCAATGTCTGTAACAATACAATTTTTTTTTTTAACTTTTTTATAAGATTTATCTATTTATTATTTATTTATACAAGCACTGGGTACAGTCAGAAGCGTGGGAGGGTGAGAGGATTCACCAGAGCCAGAGCGGGGAGCAGAGCAGGCAGAAGGACCGAAGTACACTGCTGAGGGGAGCAGTGGGCGGCAGGAAAGGTCTGCGTGTCTTGTGGGACCCTCCTCCTGTGGCCGGGGAGCAGCCGGGGATGGAACCGGCACTGCAGAGGCTGTGGACAGCTTCGCAACCCAGCTCTCAACCGCTGCGCCACCGGGGAGGCCCTGTAACAATACAATCTTAAGTGACAGAATTGCTTCTCAACTTTTGTTTAATTCTTACAGAAGAACTGTTTTGGGATAGGCTATTTTCATTGGCCTTTGGCCACCTCCTCTGGTGATGCAGGTATTCTAGTAGAGCACAGGACTTGATGATTTTAAGGCTATCAGATAAATACTTAGTACCTGCTTGAAAACTTTTGAAAAAGCCTAGGGGTTTGGTGTGTATATGTGAGTGTGTATGTTTCCTGTCAAATTTGGAGAGGAAGTAGGAGAGTAGATGGGAAAGGAATAAACAAAATCCTTTTTCAGGCTGAGCTTTCACATGCTAAGATTCAACCTACAGCAAGTTTTAATGGTTTTATAAACCCCTGAAAATGAGAGATTACGGTGGAATTGCTGACAGATCCCTAACTCAGGCTGTGCAAGTGTGTTGCATTGTTATAATATTAACCTGGAGGACAGAAGCCGATTCCAAGTCCTAGAATACTGATGAAAGGCTTGAACACAAAGTATACGTTTTTATTTCAATAATTCCTTGCCTGGAGAAATATTTGAAAAAAGTGACAACTAGAAGTGGAACTGCTGCATAGCATTGATATTAGCTAAGAACAAAACTTCTGAATGTTGGGGAATTTCATAAACCTTTGATGGATTATATCTTTATTATTTTTAAGCTCCTTATGGCACAGAGCATTAGCATTGGCTCCATGGGAGGTGATCTATAAACTAGATATAATTTATGTATATATAAATTTTTGAAGTGGATATGGTGCCATCCCTCAGACCTTCCTAGGTTAATAGGTTACTAGACCTTAATAGGTTAATGCATAAGGTGCCATAATGTCAGTGTGGACCAGCGAGATTATCATTAGTTTGTTCCGGATTGGGGCTGAGGACTAAGGAGGCAAATAGAGACAGTTGAGGGAAAACTGCAGCAGTGTCCTCTGAGCTGCTTACTGCACCCTCAGGCCCTGCTGGGACAGTGCTCCCCCCACCCGCTTAAATCTTGGCTATTGTTGTTATGGAAATATGGCTTAAGAGAAGAAATTGTTATGTATTAAATCTCACCTAAACAAGGCAAATGAGGTGTCTACTATGTGTATGTGTGTGTGTGTGTATATATTTATTATTACTGAGGTACCATTGGATTATAGTACTGTGTGTGACTTAGAGGTGCAGGTTCACACCTGTTCCATCCTCTTCCACCAGAGACCATTGACCCTCCTCCTTGCTTTGCTCTCCACCTTTCCCCCATGGTAGTCTCAATTGTACAGGCACATTTCTAGGGTTTGTTTTTGGTTTGGTTCTGTCTGACCCTTTGTTTTGCTCATTTGTATTCCACATTTGAGTGAAACCATCAAGGTATTTCTCTTTTTCTTTCTGGCTTATTTTGCTTAGCATAATCCCCTACATTCCCATCCATGTTATCACAAATGGCAAGATATTCATCTCTTTCTGGCTGTGTGGTATTCCATTGTGTATATAGACCACATCTTAATCTCCTCTTCTGCTTTTGGGTACTTAGGTTGTTTCCATAACTTGACTATTATAAATAGTGCTGCAGTGAACCTAGGAGACCAAAGATCCCTTTGAATTGTTTTTGTATTCTTTGGGTTAATACCAAGGAGTGGAATTGCTGGGTCATATGGTAGATCTATTCTTAATATTTTGAGAAACCTGCACACTGTTTTCCACAGGGGCTGAACCAGTCTATAGTCCCAACCGTGTCTTAGGGGTCCTTTTTCTCCCCACCCTCGCTAACACTTGCTGTGTATAGACTCTCACAGGTGAGAGGTAGTATCTCCTTGTGGCTTTGATTTGCATTTCCCTGATGATAGTGATGCCTTGCAAAGTATATTTTAAAATGGAATTAGGAAGGGGCTCTGGCAATTAGGAACTTATCTGGATTTGAAACTGGGATACTTGTACACAGAGAACTGATGATGTGCTGTCTTCAGGGGGAATGAACTAGGGAATGCCAGTCAGGGATAAGAAGAAATTTAATCTGTAATTGCCTTTGGGCATTTTGAATTTTGTGTCATGTGTACAGCATTGATTAGTATAAACAAAAGAACAATATAGGTATACTTTGACATAGATAATTGTTCCTATCTCTAAATAACTTGACCCCCTTTTAAAATTTTATTCCTTTATCAGGTGTTGGCAATGGCCGCCACTGTGAACTTGGAACTTGACCCCATTTTTTTGAAAGCACTAAGCTTCTTACATTCAAAGAGTAAAGATTCTGCTGAAAAACTAAAGGCACTACTTGATGAATCTTTGGCTCGGGGGATTGATTCAAGTTATCGTCCATCTCAAAAGGTATCTAAGTGTCTGGGAGCCATGGAAGGAGTTTTGTGAGATCCCCAGTAGTACAGTGCAAACATGCAGACTGTCACAAAACAGTTACTCTGCCAAAATTACCTTTCTTGGTGGTATGCGGGATCATTTCATTTTTTTCCTAAAAGCTTTCAGAAAAGTATGTTAGCTGGGTTTGGGTGATCTTCTACATTTTTGTGTGTCAGAAGTCTGCTTGTTGAGGAGGCATTTCAATTTCTGATTCTTTATGACCAGATTTTTTTTTTTTAAAGTGCTATATGAAGCCATAATTAAAAATTACTCTTTGATGTTTTAAGGATTAAAAAATTCAGGACAGGGCTTTTTGCAGTGAAGTAAATTGAATATGGGTAGAACAATTGTACACTTCAAATAGGTTCAGTTATTTTTGTCAGTATTTCTCAATAAAGCTACATAAAGAAAAGGACATTAAATTGGTCACAACATGATGTCTTAATTTAATTGAAAATTGTTTAGATTTATGTTCTATTTTGTGTGTGTGTGTGTGTGTGTGTGATGTGTTAGGTAGTTTGAATATTTAATCACCTGTATCTTCTTACTTCACCTTTTAGGATGTGGAGCCACCCAAAATTTCCAGCACAAAAACTGTTTCCATTAAGCAAGAGCCCAAAACCTTGTCCTCTCTGCCTTCTGGCAGTAATAATGGCAAGGTCCTCACAGCTGAAAAGGTGAAGAAGGAAGCTGAAAAGAGACCTGCTGAGAAAGTAAGATTTTATTTATTCTAGTGGAAAAAAATGGCAAAGTTCATAAGCAGAAATAATATTTTATGCCTACTTCTGTGTAATAGCGTGTAGCAGCACAGAATCACTTTGAAAATATGTTTTGGTAGTTATAGATGATGACTTTTGAAAAATGAGTTAAATTTAGACTTTAGATGGTTTACTGAGGTCATTGTCAATGGATATTTGAACTCTAGGGAACATACTAATTTCAAGTATAACTTTTAATTCATAACTCAGATATTCTAGACAGAATGGGTATTGCAAAGAAAAGAGAGAATGCAGATGTAAATATCTGAACATTTGTTACATAATGGCATGTGGGGCCACAGTTCTTGGCGTGTCTGCTCTGAATGGTTTCAGCACAGTTATGATGATTTTAGCACTTACTAAAAAAAAATACATTTTTTAAAAAAAGATTTATTTATTTATTTGTTTGTTTGTTTGTTTGTTTATACATACAAGCACTGGGTACAGTCAGAAGTGTGGGAGGGTGAGAGAATTCACCAGAGCCAGAGCATGGAACAGAACAGGCAGACTGACCAAATACACTGCTGAGGGGAGCAGCGGGTGGCAGGAGAGGTCTGCACGCCATGTGGGACCCTCGCTGGCGGCCGGGGATCGAACCGGCGCTGCAGAGGCTGCAGGCAGCTTTGCAGCCCAGCGCTCAACCGCTGTGCCACCAGGGGAGGCCCTAAAAAAAATACATTTTAAAAAATCTTTTAGCAACCCCTGCCCTCCAGGTGGAATATGTTATTCCTGTATGTTTTTATACTTTACCTAAATATTAGATGTTTCATCAGTCCTATTTTTCATCATTTTCTGTGCTTTTAAATTAAGATAAATGGAACCATCTATACATGTATATCCTTTTGTAACTTGTTTGATTTCCACTCAAAAATGTGCTTTTGAAATGTGTTCAAACAGGTAGATCTGAATATTTCTTTCAGCTACCATGAAATGTTCATTCTGCGAATAAACCAGATTATCCATCCACTGTGGATAAGGAGGGTTGTTTTTCCTTTTTCTCTATTTTTGTGCAGCGTCTGTGAGCTGCTTTTTGCCTCTTTGTGTACATGATCATGCTTTCTACAGGATGCACACCTGTCCGTGGGTGTAAAAGGACAGGTACATCTTCACCATTACTGTACAGAGGTTACGGAAAGTGTCTCATCAGTATATTACAGGAGTTCAAGTTCTCTGTGTCTCATCAGGCTTCTTAGTTTTTGCCAGTCTGATGGTATATCTTAAGAAAAGAGCTAGAATTTGTTTCAAAGCATATGTGGCAGTGTGTTAAGTTTGGATGAGTGTTAAGTTAGTATTTCGTCCATTACTTCTTTTTTATATACTTTAAATATCAGTAGTTCATACTTCAAAACATTTAAATTTGCAAAAATAGCCTTATTAGTGTAGCACCTTCTCAATTCAGAGCTCTGATAGGAAAAATAGGGCCGTAGAAGTCAACCCATTGACCTTTTAGAATTCTTTAATGTTTAAGAGTACAGAGAAATAGGTACATGCTAAACTGTTCTGATTTATTTATTTCTACTTGTTGGTTTCTTCTAACATGCTGCCTATGAATTTATTCTAAATCATTTACACATCTTCACTGGTGTATTTTGCCCTCACTGTGTGACACTGTGGTCAAGCGGACTGGGTTATTGCTCTGTCCAGCTCACCCATCTCTCAGGAGTTAACATTTATTCTGATATGTTACTTTCATCATCATTTTCTGACTGTGTGCTTTTTATAGATGAAATCTGAAATCACTGAAGCAGCTGATATCCCAAAGAAACCAAGATTAGAGAAACCAGAGACACGGTCCTCTCCCATTACCGTCCAAACCAGCAAGGATTTAGCAATGGCTGACCTTTCCAGTTTTGAGGAGACCAGTGCTGATGATTTTGCCATGGAGATGGGATTGGCCTGTGTTGTTTGTAGGTAAGTTGTACCTTACCACAAATTATTTTGTTCCTTTGTAAAGAACAAACAACCAAAAGAAAAAGAAAGCTTTCTGATCAACTGTTGCATTTATTTAATTTGGAGGTAGGTAGGATATTAGTAGATTATTCCTATGAAATGCCCACATACCAATTTAATGTCTTGAACATTGTCAAATATTTCATCTTCTTGACTGTGGCATCCCATATCTGTTAATTTGTTGTAACATGTCCTGTATTCTTGGTTGCCAGAAGGAAAACAATTACTTCTTTATTCTTTAGTGAGGAAGGGACCATTCAGCCAACTAAGTCCATTTTTTCTTTAAGAAGTCTGTTGCTTTTTCCCCCCTGAATTGTTGGTTGCATTTATAAAGTAAACCATTTTATGTCATTTCCTAAGACATCATCACATCTTTTTACATCTTTTTCTAAGAATAATGGAAATGAGTTGAATGGATCACATCTGTGTGTTGTTTTGATAAATGGATACTTTATAAAATATGGATAAAATTTGCACAGAAGATTCATTTTAAAAATCATAATTACTCAGTTTTAAACTCCTTGAGACCAGGGGCTACATTTTTTAATTGTTAATGGCTTTCACTACCAAGCACAGCAGAAAAGATTGCCATCTTTTGTTATTATTTGCTTCATAAAAATGTTAAATTCTGATGCATTGGGACTGAGTAAATAACTATAACCTTTTGTGAACCCTATATAGAGTTAATGTACTTATGAGTTGGATCATTCATTTTTTAAAAAAAGATTTATTTATTCATGCATACAACATCCAGAGTATAGGCCAAATGTGCAGGAGGATGAGAGGAATCACCAGAGACAGAGTGGGGAGTAGAACAGACAGATCTACTGAAATACACTGCTGAGGGGAGCAGTGGGCGAGACAGGAGAGGTCTGGCGCGCCATGTGGGTATCTCTGTGGCCGGCCAGGATCAAACCCGCGCTAATGAGGCGGCTTCACAGTGCGGTGCTCTACCGCCTGTGCCACCAGGGAGGCCCTGGATCATTTATTAAAGCTTCCTTGTCTTCAAGAAATAAGGTTATTTCCATCTTAATCTACTGTGAAGGTTATCATTTTTTAAATGAGATAAATGGTAAGGTAATAAGGGTCAGAGAACTAGTAACTGTAACTATCAGGAGAGATTGGCTAAGGCTCTGATAATTGTTATTTGTGCTGTTCTGCGGCTTTGGTGATTGCTTTTTGAACTACTGGAATTTATTCTTTCTTGATACACATATTGCTACATTGTTCCCTGATCAGACAGTCACTGAGCACCCATATCTGCACAGCTTTATAGATAATTTGACTGTGCTGGGCTCTGTAGATAATGAGGGTCAGTTCCCAGATAATAGGCAATTCTTAGATTAATTCATGAAGATGATGGAATAGCATCTAGATAACGAATATAAGAAATTAATAGAGGTATAAGGAAAATGTTACAGACTGTTGGACTATCCAAAGTCTATCTCCAGGAGAAAGAAAGAAAAAATTACAATGAGAACTGACAAGGAGAATATAGCCAACTTTATTAGTAAGGCACTTTATGTATTTATGAATGGTTGCGTGTGAGCTTTGAAAGAAGTGAAGTGTTAGTGCAGGTTATCGGTTGTGGATTGTATGTTGCTGTTAGGTTTTCTGGGGCTTTTACCTTCTTTAATGTATCATGCTTTGCCAGAACCACCCTGAATTGGTCTTACACGGTGGCATTGAAGAAAGTGCAATGTTTTGTGGCATTTTTTCTTAGACAGATGACGGTGGCATCTGGTAACCAGTTGGTGGAGTGCCAGGAGTGCCATAACCTCTACCACCAGGACTGCCACAAGCCCCAGGTGACGGACAAGGAAGTGAATGACCCACGCCTTGTGTGGTATTGTGCCCGCTGCACCAGACAGATGAAGAGGATGGTGGGAAACTTATTTTTCTCTATTTTAAAGTCTCTGTCACCTTTTTTATTGATGAGTGCTTTTCAAAATAAAAATTTAAACATTTAAGATAACTAGAAATTATAAATTATTGAAACTGCTCATTTTAAATGTTCAAGTGTATCATGTATATACATGATTTAAGTGTCTAGGCTTAAAGACCAGCCTGTGTCATACACTGTTTTCTTTCTTCAGTTTGTAGCTTATTCTAATGTACGTAAACAGCACTGGAGACCCACAGATTGAATATTCCTTACTGTTACATCACTGTTAAAAGTACTGCAGAGCACTGTGGGCATGGGAGATACAAAGCCCAGCCTTTGGTGTGCCTGATAAAGAAATGAGAAAATGCCTATTCCTGAGTGAACTTCAGCCACCAAACTTCAAGTTCTGGATGCAGTCAGTGCTTTTTAACTCCCCTACACCTGAGCCCCAAGAAGAAAACTCCTAATTCTTGGATCAACCACATAAAAAATAAATGCTCTTACTTAAGCTTAAGCTAAGCAGGCACACAGTTTATGGTTTTCCTTTTTTAAAAATTAAACAATTTGGTTTGTCTTAGAAATAGGGTATCTAGCCAACCATATTCTGCATGATTTCTAAAGCTTAATATTACCTTTACTGTTTTTAGAAACTAATAAAAAATCTATAAAGGCATTAATATGAGGAGGATAAAAATAATTTATCCACATTAAAAAATATTTTCAATTTCCTTATAATTATTTGCCAAATGTTCAACTGTATTTCAGTTCACTGAGGAGCCTTTTATTATCTCTTTTGTGCATTTGTGCTAAGATTTTGTATCTGATTTAATTCGCTGATTTTCACAGGCCCAAAAAACTCAGAAACCGCCACAGAAACCAGCCCCTGCAGTCGTTTCTGTAGCTCCAGCTGTCAAAGATCCATTGGTTAAAAAACCAGAAACTAAACTCAAACAAGAGACAACTTTCCAAGCATTTAAGAGAACAGAAGTCAAGGTATTTAGTACATTCCATTTATTATCTAACATTGAATTTTAATACGGTTGACTAAACAATATTACTTGATTAAAATAAAATGTAATGAGAAACTTTATATACTTAAATGGCTGTGTTGGAAGTTGAGACTGCATTACTATTAACATTAGGTAGAAAGGGTCACTTACCTAATTACTTAATCTCTAACTGTGCTTGTTTTCCTTTTATCACAATTAGGCCCTGTCTGTGTACACTCTGAGATGATATTCTTTACCACTTCTGTGTAGTCACACTCACTTCAGTCAGGGATTTGTTTAAGTACTTCTCACCCACAATAGCAACAGTTTTGCTCCTCACGCTACTTGTGCTGATTGGCTATGGAGCTTTATCTTCTCTCTATTTGTTGGCTACCAAAGCAATTTTCTTGCATTGTCTTATTTTTTTCCTTTCTTATCATGAATTCATGGTATACCAAGGGACCAGATTATCTAGTGAGACCATCACTTTTCTCATTCTTAAGTTTGCATCCTTAAAATCATGCTACATTATTATTAATATCCTGGTATTTTGATGTGGAATAAATATTTTTCAAATATAATTTTTTTTTTTTTTTTAATTTTTTTTTTTTTTTTTTAATAGAGGCATGCTTTATTTATTTGTTTGCTGGTTTGTTTGTTTTGCTTGTTTTGTTTATACATGCACTGGGTACAGTCAGAAGCGCGGGAGGGTGAGAGAATTCACCAGAGCCAGAGCGGGGAGCAGAGCAGGCAGAAGGACCAAAGTACACTGCTGAGGGGAGCAGCGGGCGGCAGGAGAGGTCTGCGCGCCATGTGGGACCCTCCTCCGGTGGCCGGGGAGCAACTGGGGATCGAACCGGCGCCGCAGAGGCTGCGGGCAGCCTCGCAACCCAGCGCTCAACCGCTGAGCCACCGGGGAGGCCCTCAAATATAATTTTTTAACAGAATGCTTTTACTGGGTTACACATTACTTTTTTTTTTTTAAGATTTATTTATTTTTGTTTATACAATAGCTGGGGTACAGGCCAGAGGCACAGGAGGGTAAGAGGATTCACCAGGGACAGAGTGGGGCGCACAACAGGCAGATAGGCCAAAAGCACTGCTGAGGGGAGCAGTGGGAGAGACAGGACAGGTCTGTTGCACCATGTGGAATCTCCCTGGCTAGCCGGGAATTGAATCCGCACTGCAGAGGCTGTGGACAGCTTCACAGCGCTGTGCTCAACCCGTTGTGCCACCAGGGAGGCCCACACATTCCAATTTTAAGGAGAATATTAAATAAGCGGCAACAGTTTGTTTACCCCAAATTCTTGGTTGACCCCAGAAAATTCGGAAGATGTTACCTTGTCCAACTGGTTATAAGAAACAAATATCAAGAGCCTTGGTGTACTAATGACCCAATGTAAAAATAAATTTAACTGAGGAAGATATTTTTTTTTAATTTGGAAAGCACTTTTAAATGTTTTTGCCAGAAGAGTTGGTATTTAAGGGATCGCTATTGTCATATGAAAACATGGTGAACTGGACTAAAAGTAAGAATAACTAATTGAAAGTTATGAGATTTGAAAAATAAGAGAATTGCTGTATTCTATATACGTAAATCACTTCTAAATAGACTTTTATGCTAACTTGCTACTACTCGTGTTTATTTTTAAGAAATCTGAAGTGAAGTCATCATGGCAAATACATTAAGGACTTGGCTGTCATGCTCTAATTAAGATATTTTTATAATGAAAGTGAATAAACTTATACTATGAAAACATTCTGTTCCATTTTATATGCAAAAAGCAAATGGTTTCCTGTCTAGGATAATGGACAAGAAAATATTTGTAGTTCTAAAAAGTCGAGAAATGTATTCTCTACCCTGAAGTAATAAGAAATTACTGGGTCTCCACCATTGGTGTCATTGTACTTCTGTGTGTCCTGATTGTATCATAAGCCATCTGTCTTTTTGTTAGAGAGCTGTACCAGGAGCAGAATTCGGGGGTATAAAACGCCATTCCGCAGAACTTACTTTCTTGTCTTTACTTCCTAAGTATTGGTCTTTTTAATTACTTCAGATGGGTTTTCTTTCGTGACGTTTGTTGAAAGATCATTTAGCCATATGGCAGACAGTGTTATGTCTAATAGAAAGGAAAGGGAAAAATTAGATCTTTCAGAGCTGAAAATTGAGAGCTTTCTACACCTGTGTCCTTTTGCTTCTTCCTTGACTGTTTCTCTCTTTACCCATGTACATTACTTTAGGAACTTATGATTCATGTACAACTTATCCTCCCTGGGCATCTAATGAAAATTGTATGAAATAACTATAAAAAAGGCCACCACTTTTCATAGTATATAAACAAGAATCTGGACGACTCCTCTTACAAAACAAAGACATTAGGGCACTGCATTTCAACTACTTTCCATGTTGGTCCAAAATGTCTACATGGCAGATAGTACTAAGTGGTACTTAGTAAGAACTAAACATGTTTTATCAACTCTTTCCAAGTTCAGTTTTGAAATATATGTGGGTATATTTTAGGTATGCTAATAACTACTATATTTTTAAGTATGATTCTATTTGTAACACTTCCTCTTTTACCTGGTGTGAATTTAACACTGTGTTACATCTGACTGAGAATACACAGGTAGAAAGAGTGCCACTGAGAAGTTCAGTTCATAAATCGTTTGAACAGAGCGCATTTTTGCCAAATGTGAAGTTGAAAAAAGTGTGTTCTTGTGAGACTAAGAGCAGTATTTATTCATATGGTGACACTGGCAGCTTTTGACAGACCCAGTAGGGTAAATGGAGAAATTGAGGTGTTACACCATGAAGAAAAACATCTGGGAGTGAGCCAGACTTTCATGCAGCTTCTAAGGCAGTAAAATGGGCCTTTCACAGAAGCAGGATCTCCTGAGATCCTTTCAGTGGCAGCATGGAAGAGAGTGAGAATGAAGTCATGAGACCTGTTTTGTGAACATATCACCAGTGCTGTACAGTGCCAAGTGGTTAACATTGCACATCTGTATATATTTTTCAGTACAGTAGCTATCGGCTTACAATGGGGGCAGCTATTTTTTAAAGGGTTCAGAATCTTACATTCGCTCTGACATCTTCTCACTATCTTGGGTGCAAGCATTTTTGACCTTAAGAATGGCGGTGCTTTTGAAAGGATCCACAAGTCACTTAGAGCCAAGTCAAAAGAACTGGATGTTTTATCAAATACACCTTTCTGCATGAAAAGACAAGTTGAGGCATTAAACCTGATTTTGTGAGATGGCTTACAATGGAACCTAAAACCTATACTCAAAGAGGAATACTAAATATTTCTATTCTTTATTTTCTCTATCACTAGAACAAGAATATTAGATTTCACAATTTCTGATTTGGAAATGGTGGTGCTCGTTAGACCTGGATAAGTTTTGTTCAATGTGTTTTTACAGCTCAGCTTAAGAACTTGATTATAGTGGTATGAATTAAATTTTCCAACTGATTACTTTTATATAACAAGTCCAACAATTAAACTAGTATAATTGTTCAAGATTACAATAGTGTTATTGTATTTGGCTCTAATGTTTCTTTTTTTTTTTTTTCCCTTAGCCATCCACAGTTATTTCAGGAAACTCTTCCAGTACTAGTGTTTCCTCTTCAGTCACCAGTGGCCTAACGGGATGGGCAGCTTTTGCAGCTAAAACTTCCTCTGCTGGTCCATCAACAGCTAAGCTGAGTTCAACAACCCAAAACAACAGTGGGAAGCCTGCTACCTCCTCGGCTAGCCAAAAGCCAGGAGGCTTGACCGGTCTGCCAAGTGCATCCAAAGGTGGAATAGGCTCCAAAATAGGCTCTAGTAGCAGCACTTCACCCACTATGCCCCTGAAACCACCCCCACCTCTAACTTTGGGCAAAACTGGCCTTAGTCGCTCAGTTAGTTGTGACAATGTTAGCAAAGTAGGTCTCCCTAGTCCAAGCAGTTTAGCTCCTGGGAGCAGCAGCCAGCTGAGTGGGAATGGCGGCAGCATGAGCTCAGGGACTGGAGGAAGCACCACCAGCAAAGCCGCCTCAGAGCCCAGCAGCACTCCCTCAGCCTCCCTGAAGGGCCCAACCTCACAGGAGTCCCAGCTCAACGCCATGAAGAGACTCCAGATGGTCAAGAAGAAAGCCGCTCAAAAGAAACTCAAGAAGTAACATGGCCAAGTAGGTTTTTATATTACATTGCCCTGCAGAATAAAGTCTCATAATTAGGACATAAACTGTAATATATTGTAATGTAATAAAAAATCTTCATAATGAAATTTCTATTATTTCTTACCTTACAATGCTAATATTAATAAAATTTGGATATTTTTTAAATCTGTTTGACATTTTAAAAAATTTTATAGTGTGAAAATGATGACTAGAATTTAAAAAAAAAACTCTAACAATGATCCTGCTGAAATAAGTGCCTCAGAAATTGGCAAGGAAGAGCCAGTATAAAATTTTTACTTTCCTCCCAATGTTTCAAATGTTGAATGTCAGCCCCCTGCCTTATATCAATTGACTTTTCCTCTCCCCTGAATGTCATCTCCCTTTTTCAAAATTAACTTTTCATAATAGATTTCTCCTAGTACTGTGTTACATCTTTACCTTGTTTATCACCTCTTATCAATTACTTGGGCATTTATCTCTTCCAATACATAGTGAATGCAGTACTTTTCTCACATTGCTAGTATAATGAATGCACATAGTATATCCTTAATTAAGGTTGAATTTGACTCATTCTGGTTAAACACATTCTTGAGAACTCTTTGGAGAAATACCCATTCCAAGAGCCTTTGTAGATGGATAATTTCTGACTTGTTTACACACTGACAGCTGCTTCCTCAACCCAAAATGTTACAGTGTGCTACCTAATTTTAGTTACTTTTGTGTGAAATCTTTTTTAATTAATGTTTTCATATTCTCTGGGTAAATACCTAGAAGTGGTATTGCTTTCAGTTTTATTTTTTTTTTGAAGAATGTCCATACTATTTCTTAGAGTACACCAAATGGCATTACCACCATTCCCAACCTTGTCCAGCAGTGGACAAGAGTTCCCTTTTCTCCACATCCTCACCAACATTTGTTGTCTCCAGTCTTTTTGATATGGGCTGTTCTCAAGGGGGTGAAATGGTACCTCATTGTGTCTCGATTTGAATTGCCCTTGTAACTTATGAAAAATGAGCATATTTTTTTTCACTTGCCTATAGGCCACTGAATATCTACTTTGGATAAATGTCTACTTAGGTATTTTCCTATTTTGGATTGTTGTTGAGCTCTATGAGTTTTTTATATATTTTGGGGATTAACCCTTTGTAGGAAGTTCTAACATCATTTTTCTAAAATATATTGATTTCTGTGAAGATAAACTCTTTAAATTGAGTTTGGTCTTTTTCTAAGGAAAGATAATTGTTTCAAACTGCTTTACTAAATAATGGCACCAAATTATTCATGGTAAATAAGAATTTAAGATTGAGACAATTCCATTACTTATATATGGAGTAAACATCTATTTACATGTTTACAATCTTTCTGCAGATGTTTTGATTTTGAGAAATAGATTTCTGTTGCTTAAATATCAATTTGGTGTAAAACCTAAATTTCC
Source organism: Talpa occidentalis (assembly GCF_014898055.3). Classification (NCBI taxonomy): domain Eukaryota; kingdom Metazoa; phylum Chordata; class Mammalia; order Eulipotyphla; family Talpidae; genus Talpa; species Talpa occidentalis. The sequence goes on from NW_023601322.1 coordinate 98,800,013, forward strand.
TTTAGGGTCAGAAGACGTGCATATATGTGTGCCTAGGTGTGTGAGTGTGTATATATCTATATCTATATGTATTATGCCTTAGGCCAATTTGGACCAAACACAAGCTCAGCTAACAGCTGTGACAGTTACTGTAACTTCAGTACTTACAAGAAATTAAAGCAGTAATGTAGACAGCCTGCATACGAACCTGAAATAGACAATTTCATCCCTTCCTAGTCAGAAGAGCTATGCAGGGGAGAGTTGAGAAGCAGTAACTTTAATTTCTACTGTATTTCAGAGAGGACTTTAGAAGACTTGTTTGAGAATTAGTTTATCTTTCATGAGCATTTGTTTGTGTGGAGTGTTTGCATGAAACCATGTATCAATAGAATATGTGAACATGCATTCGTGTAGCATGGACACATCTACTAATGTATACAACTTAACTCATTTCATATTTTACAGAGATATGTTTACTGTTAGAGTTTGTCATTGCGAAGCTAGTAGGCCTTGATTTTTCCTTATTAAGTGAGCTACAAGGCTTTTTAACCAAGCATGTGATGAAAGTGGCCAACTTTCTATTGATAGTATAATTTAATTTACTTTGCTGTGTATGGTTTCTTTTTTCCCCACCAGATTGTAAGTTGTAGAGGGCAGGGTTCTGGTTTGTCTTGTAAGCCATTGCAGTCCCACTGCAGCTCTCAGTAAATATTTATTGGCTCAATGAGTGAATACTAAGCATATGACCCAACAAATAAGTTTTTATGGTTGTAAGTTCAGATCCCATTTTACTAGAAATTTGGTTAATATCACTTTCCTGTCTTGCATTTTGTACTTTCCATTAAATTATTTAACCATAGATCTTACTTTGAAAGAACAGTGTTCCTCAGTCAAGAAGACCTGGCTCGGAGCCCCAGTCCCTCCAGTTTTGGATGTGTGAGCCTCGCTTTCCTCCCTTATGAAAATGGAAGCATCTACTGCTTAAAAGTTAGGTGATTCTGACTCTTAACAAGAATATATTAATTAGTACTATTTATTAGTAACTGAGATCAAGAATTATATCATGATGTCCTTAGGTAATATAAGAAATACACTATTTCACAAAAGTAAATTATGAGTACTATAGTTATAAATAATTTGAGAATGCCATAAATACATTTATAGAACAATGGTGTTTTTTGTAAGTAAAATAAGCTTTATTTCATTCATGAACAATACATCCCCCTAGATTTTTGGACAAGAAAATCTCATTCTAGTATTAAAGCGAGTTTCCCTGAAAAACTGAAGCAGTCTTGCTGTTTGTAGCATACAATCTCATGAAAGCAGTTGCTGGCTTACATAGACACCACTAGAATTCTAGCCTCGATGTAAAGATTCCTTTTAATTTTGTAGAGTGTACGGAACCTAATGACAGAGTTCTTAATATATATTATTTAGTGTATATAGGTTTTTGCAAAAGACAGAAATCCAAGAAGTTTGTGGGAAAAGTGAATAGACTCTAAGTTCATTTTTCAGTAGTGAAAAAAACAATGTTATAAATCATCTAAACCACTCCTCACAAATAGTGACAGCCACTTAAGTGCCATCTCTAAAAATCCAAGTTACATTTTAGGCAAAACAGAGAATAGCACACTGAAAGTATTTCCTGCAGTGATGCCTTTGTCTGTTAACATTGGAAAGAACTGCATAGAACTGTTTTATACTAATAAATCCTAAAACAGGCTATTTTTCTGAAGTGCACAGAATGTTCAAATAGTGGCTTTGTGGCTTTTTCACATAACAAGCACCCATGGGGATTCGGATTGCTGCATTTTTGTGATTTCTAAGGAATATTATGTATACTGTTAGTTTAGAGCATCGATATTAAAAAAAAAAAAACCTAAGTAAAACATATACATACACTGCTTGTTTTACAAAGAAAACCACAAAAAATTCCCCTTTATTCTTGATAAAAATAATCTATTTCAGAGAATTCTATACAATAACATTTAATTTTAAAAATAAAGGAGTAATTATATTAACTTACCTCGCCATAATTATGAGGATGACACCAGCTATTTTCTCTTTGTAAACTTCACTTGAGGACTTAACACATCTCCTATCTTGGAATTTTTATTTCTCTTAGGCCCAACAAGATGGCTGTGCTCAAAACAACTTGATTTTAAACAACACACTTAGAAAATGAGGGTATTTACAACATTTAAAAAAAAAAAGTAAGATCTAAGCAAAATGTGAAATGTAGTTTGTATTTTTCAAAGCACAACAATAGTTTTATTTTAATATGTGTTCCTCCCCAGGGCAGCGGCTTCAGTGGGCTTCCTCAAAGCTTGCGCTCAGAGCTCACTGCAGCTGTGGTCAAGTGGGGTGCCTACTTCCCAGGTCAGACAGGAAGCGGCCTTTTGGGGGTCACGCGGGTAGGCAACACTTCTCATGAACTGGAGTTACTTATCTAAGCCAGAAAATCAGTTATGTTCCACTTACATAATTCTTCATTTTGGAGGTTGTATTGAGGTCACAAATTTCATACACACACACACACTTTAAACAAAATACAGAATATACCAGCACTAAAAGTATTTCATACAGTGCTGTATTTGTATGTTAACTATGCATTAGACCTTCTGTACTAATTATAATGTATTAGATAAATACCACAGCAAACTTAAATGTGTATTTTTGCATGCATCTATCCACTCTTTCAGTTTCTGGACATATTCATAGTTTCCAGAAGTAGCAAGTTTGGATTTTCCCTAGACAAAATGGAATTTTTTTATGTTTCAAAATACAGTAGAAAGGACCATCTAAAAAATACAAAAATTCCTTCTATATTTAAAAAATAGACTTTTGGCTTTCAACTCAAAATAAGAAAATATGTAGAAATAATTTGCCAGTAGAACCTTATAAAACCATGTTTTGGTTAACAGTTTTAACAACAGAAGTATAAAATGCAAATTTCACACGTAAATCTCTTCATGAATTTCTGTGATTGTACATGCCAAATATGTATGTTAAAGACAGCTGCCCTTGGAAAAGCAGCACTCTTGATTTTGTTGTATTCATTCCTCCACAATATATGTAACAAAAATATAGGTATCAAATCTTTCAAAATAGCAATCAAGTCTTAATATATAATAGCACATTTTATGCGGACAAGGAAAGTCCACCTTATTTTGGTTTTTAAGGAAACCACTAAGTCAAATTTAACCATTCCTGTTTCAGAGAAGCATCTTTAGTTCAATAAAATGTTTTGACGAAATATACCTGAAATCTTCAGGGACAGTTCTCAGCTATGCCTGACTGAAGTCTGGTGTCCCAGCACATGAAATTCTCAGTGCCTGCCTTGTCTTAGCACAAATCTGCTACTAAAAATATTTTTGTCTTGGCTCAGAACACAGAACACACATTCCCCATTCATCACCCAAATGACTGAGCCATCCAAAAATACTTCCTCATGAAAGTATCATTAGCTTTGTAAACGAATGGTAAATCAATGAAAGCTGATTAAAACAAATGATCTAAACTAGAAAAAAATCATTAGCAATCACGTAGGATAGTTTTTAACAATTATACTTTCAAAAATGTTTAAGCAAAACAATAAAAATAATAAACTACTTATTTCCTTTTCTGTAAGTTAACATGGAAGCTCTTATAGCCCCTTGATTTTTTTTTTTTTTTTTTTTTTTAAGCACAAGGACATTTGTTGTTGGTTCTGTTGGGGAATCACAGACCTGAACAGCAGTGCTATGGGAAGGACATGTAGCAGTCTGAGGAGTCCTGGCCCTGGATATTGAAAAGCTGCTCAGTTCTCCATTAGGGCCTGAGAGGAAGAGGGTCCTCATCAGTGTCAGGGGTTTGCATCACTAAGTGCTTTGCCAATAGCACATCTGTCTCCCCTGGACTTAGTCCGGGGTCGTGGCTAGAAGTGTGGCTCCAGAACCAGACATGGGCTAGAGCCCCTCCTCCTCCACTTACAAGCCACGTAACTGGACTAAAGGACTTCATCTCTGTGGCCACAGCTCCCTCGCACTGCTGTGAGTGTCAGATCAGCTACCGTTACCGTGTCTAAAGCATCTAGACGTGAACACGTTTAGTGATGTTAGTTAGACATGATGCTTCTCACACAATTCCAGTTTTTTTCATTCAAAATTTACATTAGAGGTTCTGTATCAAAGACTTCTAGTTAGCAGTTACTTGATTGTGTATTGAATGTGCTCCCTGGTTTATGCATACGGGTGTCTATCCCACAGTGTGTATAAACCACGTAATGTACATGTCATGTGTATATATGTGCAAGAGACACAATTAGGAAAAGCCAAAACATTGGAGGCAAAATACATGATACAGCCAAATAAAATAAAGTACAGCAAATTAAAATTCTCTCCTCAGAGCCAAGCTCCCATGATAAGAGCACATTTACCTTCTCGAAGACCTCCATGTAAGTAGCTGGTAGCTGGACAGTGGGCTGTTGCTTTTGCTGGCTCTGTGTTTTCTGTTTCCTTCCACATGTAAGCTTCATAATACATTTTGAAATGATCTTGGTAGGAAGCGCCTTAAATCCTGACACAGTATCAATTCATATCTTTTGGACATTTCCCAATTTCTAGGCAACATTTTGTTGTCTTGTCAGTTTTATGAGGTAGTCAATCAACAGTTTGCCAGAAAATAAAAGTCCAAGGCTTGTTTCCTTAGGCATAAGTCATCTTCCCCAGGTAGTTAGCTGGCACATATCCCTTTTGTCCTTGAGCTTCAGCCAGCCACCACTCTTTATTGCCACTTAGGTCGCAAAATCTAAGTATATTCACCCTCTGGTATTCCTGAAGGCTGAGTTCATGGTCACTCCGTGCTTGAAAGGCATGGACTGCATAGAAAATCTAGACACAGAAGCAAAGGACAGTGTTGGCAACAAAACCTACAAATCTAGACAAACATCACAAAGTTCTCCAAGCTTTTAGAAGGAATGCCAAAGTTGCCTTATTTTTAAAGCCACAATCTTCAACTCCTCTTGGATTTATTTTTGCTAAAAGTGGCCCTAATGAGAACAGAATGAAAGTTATTATTCTGTTGAGAGGAGTCTAAACTGTGTGCCTAAAGGCAACTTGGCAGTAAAAGATTTTTTTAAAGTTAATTCTTCCTGATTCAGTAATAGCTTTAAAGAATTGCTTCCATAGAAAGAACATTGGTAGGGAGATGTCTGCACAATTTTGGTTCTGCAGGGACCCTTTGTAAGGTGAAAAGTGGGCGAGGAGTGGGAATAGAATGGTTTTCTAGACCCTTAACACTAAGGAAACCTTCAGCCATTAAAAAGGGTGTTTCCGTGCTCCTAGGACCATACCTCCTCACTCAAAAACCAAATGTGTTCTCGCATGAGGCAGACTGTAATCCTGTGAAGGAGCCTGGAGTGGCTAATACACTGTTATCACTGCTGTTCAGAAAGTTAAAACACTGAAAAGATCCACAAGAGGAAGTGGAGGATTTGATTTGCAAAAGCTTTTAGTAATATGATGTACTATAATGGCATCCAGAACATCCTGTAAGCGCTGACATTAACAGGTGCTAAATATCTTCTGTAATTTTTAAACAACATATGTGCTTTGCACACCATTGTAACATAGGTGTTTACCAGGTCGACTATATGACTGCTAAATATTTGAGGTGGTCTTTTACTTTGGCACATGTTCTCAGGGGGCTATATAATCTTCCACCTAGATCTACGGGGTATGAAATTATATCTGTTTTAAACACTGCATATGGCGTCTCCTGAAATTGTAAATTTAAAGTACAAGATTATTACCTATGCTTTCAATACTTTAGATGATTGTGGTCCTAAATTAATTTTGGATGATCATTTTTAAGTTCTTCTACAATATATTTATGCCTCCGTTTAATGTAACATTAGATACTCAAAACAGCATTAAGTTTGCTTTTAAAGAGACCATCCTGTCAATAGCATTAGAACAGTTAGGAATTTTTTTTTTTTTAAGATTTATTTATTTATTTATTTATATAAGTACTGGGTACAGTCAGAAGCGCGGGAGGGTGAGAGAATTCACCAGAACCAGAGCTGGGAACAGAACAGGCAGAATGACGAAACACACTGCTGAGGGGAGCAGCAGGCGCGGCAGAAGAGGTCTGCACACACAATGTGGGACCCTCGCCAGCGGCCAGGGATTGAACAGGCGCTGCAGAGGCTGCAGTTCGCAGCCCAGCGCTCAACTGCTGCGCCACTGGGGAGGCCCCAGTTAGGAATTTTTAACCCATTATGGATTAAAGAACTGAAGGACTTCTCATTTTTTTGAAAAGTTTACTTGTTCTCACCTATACCATTTTAACTTTAAGTGTCAATAAATTTTGATCAAGACACATTAACATTTTATTAATCTGTAATCTAAAAATGACTGAATTGTATATGCAAGATGGATAGACCTTATGGTATATAAGAATGACCATATAAGCTGTTTATTAAAAAAAAAAGAATCAGTCATAAGTTGGACAGCAATCCATGGATTGTTGATGAAAGAAACTAAGTAGCTGAAGAGTGGTTTGGCACTATCAATACTTTCAGCCTGCAAAGTCTGTAGGACTTTGTCTTGTAGATACACTTAGGTAAGTGCCCAGAACCATATGAACAGGGTCTTGCCTGAAATAGTTTAAAATTTTTAAGTCCCCCAAATATTCTACATGTTGTTAGGGTAATAGTTACACAAATTATGATATATCCATGTAATGAAATGCAGAATTTTTAAAAGAAGGAGTTACTGATAGATATTTAGGTGCTATTTTGTCCAAGATACTTGGAGTGAAAAAAAATGTTTACATGTTTTCACCCATCAGTGTATCTGCATAGTGTCTGAAAAGCTAGAGCTTTTGTTATTGAAATAACACAGATTTATAACATTATGTAAGTTTCAAGTGTCCAAAGCTACATCTTAATATTTCTCTGGAGAAGGGCTGGAGAAGAGGGAATACAGAACTTTTAATTTATCTAAGTATGTCTTCCTACTATTTTTAACATTTCACCAGTAACATGCATTGCCCTGTAAATAACAAATGTGATGAATAAATTTTTAAAACACACTAAAGAAAAAAGCAAGTCAAAACCAGGAACCTGTGTATGTGTGTGTGCATGCGTGCACGTGTGTGCATGCAAGGGGATATGTGGAAAGCAGACTCTGCTAGTTAAGAGTAATGGAGCGCGCACACATACATGTCAAACTCCAAGGTTAAATATATTGAAACGCTTCTGGGGTAGCAAAAGGAAACCCTAATTTACATGGAGCTCACCATCTTGGAAAGGACTGTGCCGGTGGCCTCCAGTGCTGTGTGGAGACCCATCAAAGGTCTGGGTAGGTTGTGTGTGGCATTATAGGAGCTCAACACTGCCCAGCGAGGGGACCCTCTCAGGGGCCACAGACCACGTTACACATGCTACTGGTCATGGCAGGACTGAGCTGTTTTCGCTCTTGGGGGGAGCATAAGAAGGCCGTCTGCAGGCCCCTGGTAGCGTGTTATGGTAGGCTGCTCAGTGACAGGCTGTCTGCTCCACGCTGTGGACTTAACGTGTACTTGTCATTGGAGTGCCTGTTTCTCTTCCTCGTTTGAGGAAGCAGGCTCAGAGACTGAGCTTCTTGCAGAAAAGTGTGCCAGCATTAGGGCTGCTAGAGCCAGGCCCTGGCTGCCACCCATCCTGCACCAAGTCCCCCCATGGGGGCTCAGCATACAACAGGGAGCAGCTCTGGGGCCAGCACAGCTACGCCTGCCTCCACCAGGCTTTCAGCTTTTACCTGTTCTTCCACCTCTTGAAAACTGTCAGCATCAGTGCCGTTTGTTTCAAACTTCCCACACATGCCACTGAGGGAGGAGCTGCTGTCGCTGATGCTGCCCTCTGGGGTGCCTGTCACACTGTCACTGGCTGGCCGGGAGGACACGAAGAGGTTGATGTTATCAAAATCCTCCTCGCGCAGCCTGCCATCGCCATCCGCCTTCTGCACTCTGGCTGGATTGTAGGGTTTGAGGAAGGAGGAGTACACGTAGCCCTTTAAAACTAGACATGAAAAAAAGGTTCAACATCACTTGTAATCAGGGAAATGCAAATCAAAACTACAATGAGACACCATCTTACACCAGTGAGAATGGCACATATTAAAAAAAACTATCAACAACAAACATTGGGGAGGATGTGGAGAAAAAGGAACTCTCCTGCACTGTTGGTGGGAGTGCAAACTGGTCCAACCACTATGGAAAGATGTGTGGAGACTCCTCAATCTGTTAAAGATGGAGCTTCCATATGGTCCAGCAATTCCACCCCTAGGTATTTACCCAAGGATACAGAATCATTAATTCAAAAGGGTACCCTGCACCCCTATGTTTATAGCAGCACTATTTACAATAGCTAAGCTATGGAAACAACCCAAATGCCCCAAAATAGATGACTGGATCAAGAAGATGTGGTACATATACACAATGGAATATTACTCAGCAATCAAAAAGATGAACTCATGCCATTTGTAGCAACATGGATGGAGCAGGAAGGGATCATGCTCAGCGAAATAAGCCAGAAAGAAAAAGAAAAATATCATATGGCCTCACTCATAGCAGGAATTTAGAAAACCTAAATAAGAACCAGGAAAAAGAATAATTATAATAAATAAAAAATTAAAATCAACACGCAACTATAAACCAGAGACACACTACGGGGAGGGGGCAAGGGGAGGAGAGGAGGGATTAGGGTGAAAATAAGGGGTGGTGGGAATTGTATGGGGAATATAGCCAAAAGATGCATACACTATGCAAAAATGAAAAACGATGTAAGAATTATATAAAATAAAAATTAAAAAAATAAAACTGGACGGGAAAAGACAAGAAACACGTCATGCATATACTCTGCCCAAACTTTTGGGCTGCAGGTACTCACAGGCGCCCTGGGAAACCCGATGTGAAGGAGGGGGCCCCACAGTGCATCTTATACCCAAACTCACCCCCTGTGTCCACGAGCCACCTGCTGCTGCTCCCCAGGGGGTCCTTCTGTTCCATCACAGCCACCAGCTCCCCTTCCAGCAGGTTGATGTCTAGCTCCTGGGTGGCATTGCACTTGCGCTTGGCCTGGTAGAGCCCCTCTGTACTGTACATGGAGAGGAGCTTCGAGCGATGGGCGTCGGTCTGACGCGGTGCCTCTGGCTGAGAGAAGCAAGGAGGAGTTCACCTTCCCAGGATGGACAAAACTTCCTCCCTGGGGTATATTTCTTCTCAGGACAGAAGCCACTCATTGATTTAAGTATTTCATGTTGAGGCAGAGACCGGGTGAAGATTGTCTGGGCAGTGTTGGGGAAAGCGAGGGAAATTAAACCAGGAGTAAGAGGGCAGGGGTTCTGCTTCCCGCAGGGAAAAGACTGTGAAGGGAGCACTTGATAAACAATACTTAGTTCAATAATTTGCACCCGTGCTTGTCATTTTCTGGGAACTAGTACAGTAAATTAGGCAGAAGAGGCCTGGCCCCACCCCAGCTCCGCCTGTAAGTCACTTTGAGAAAGTCACTTCATCTCTGGAGCCTGAAGTTCCTCATTCCAGAAAAATGAAAGGGCTGAGCAATGTGATTTTGCTCCATGAAATTCTACTCATTTATTCTGTAGATGTCATTCATTCTGTAAAACGGTACCAGGCACCGTTTTAGGAGTTTGGAATATTCATGGATAAAGGCAGACACAAATCTGTGACCTTACCAAGCTCACAGACATATGAGGGCTTGAGAATGAGACAAGTGATACAGAAAAAGGAATATGCTACCGAGAAGTGATGTCCTCGTGGTCATGAATGCCCCAAACTCACCAGAATTTGCACAGGCTTCTTCTTTTCAAAACTGAGCTTCCTCTCAATGAAGGTGGCGCTGTTGTCCTTTACAAAGTTCAGGTTTTGAACCTCTTCTAGCACTCGGTTCTGAATTTCAGAGATGCTTGAGGCCGACAGAGGTGCCTGCAGGTAGAAAGCAGATGATGTTGTCCTAACCCTACTCGGTGTTGAATTTAGCGCAGTTGTGCTGGATAGTTGAGAACGTGTGAGCTAGCTCCACAGCTCAAGGTCAGCAGCCCTTGAGCTTCTAGATACATCTGGTCTAAATGCTATCTCCAGAGATCCCACAAAAATGACAGGCATAGTCTTTTTAGGTATGTAAGCCTAAATAAAATGAGTACATAAGAAAAAACAGCAATTTTTTTTAAAGGCAGTTATTTATAGCAACAGACACCTCCAGTGTGGGGATGGTAGAGGGAGGAGGATAAAGATGCTAAAACAAGTTTCATTGGTTTTTTAGAAATTTTAGAAATTCAGCAAATTCTTTGACATGCTTCCCATCTAGAGGTGGAGTCCGCATCCCCTCCCCTCCAAACTGGGGGTCCCTGAGGATTGCCTCCATGAACAGAATGTTGAAATGAACAGAACAGTGGCAGTGATGCTGCCTGACTTTCAAGTTAGGCTAACATTGGCCACACTGGCTCTGCTGCTTCGTCCAAGCACACTCGCTCTGGAAGCCCAGCTGTACCCCGGCCACCACAGCCACCAGGCGTGTGGGGAGATAAAGAGGGGGTGCAGTCTTGGTGCAGCCCAAAAGTTTGGGCATCTCCACGAGTCTCCCAGGATCATCCCACCACCACCCTCCAGCGTGTGCCCTGTTGTTACATCGCTGCAACCCCAGGGGGAGACCTGGAGCCCAGTGGACGCCAGGACCATGGGATAGTGTCCCAGTGAGTGACCGCCATGCTGGGTGTGGCCTCCTATGGAGATCTTGGCTGCTGGGACTGCTTTCAAAGAAGCTGAGTCCCAGATTCTTTCTCCTTCCAGCGAGACTGGACCACTGCTTCCTGCACCTGGCAGAAGAAGCTGTTTTCTCTGCGATTAGTGGGATAGAGAGCATCTAGACACCAGGGTGAAGCCAAGGGAATCTAGAGTGACTTCAAACAAAAGTTTAGAAAATACGTAATTACATCATCTTTACAAGGTTAAATGTCAACGTGCTCTTTGCTTTAAGGGCATTAATCACTTCACAAAAAACAAAGCACCTTTCATTCCTGTGCTTGGACTGCTATGTGAAAGATACAGAGGCAATACAGAGCCCAAACTGAAGGCACTGTTAGATATCCTATGACTGGACGTGGGGACAGAGCTACCTGAAGTGACGTGCATTTTCTCTACTGTGAACCTAAGAACATGCTTCCAGCGAGACCACATGGGATACATACAAGGTTTCTGTCCATTGGCCTTGGGAGAAAAGTAAGGAAACTGCAAATTAAAAGAGTTTCATAGAAAACAACAAAATTAATAGCATTGGGACATTCTGATTGATTTTAATAAATAGTGTTGAACAGCCATTTGTAAAAGGATGTATGTCACATCATTGTATTCGAAAACTACAGCTTGACAGCAGTGAGGAAAGCCAGCGGGTATTGTGTTGGAGGTGAGAGTCTGACATGCACAGCCCTCTGGGAGAGGATCTCGCCATTCAGGCAGGATTCCAGGTGGATCTGCCCTGTGGTCCATAGGTTCCACTGCTAAAAATCTCTACTAAAGGTCTATCTGCCCACATCTAAAATGCCCAGGGCATTATTTGTAATAAACGATTTCAGTCCAGCTACTCACCAAAAGGGACACAAGAGTTCACAGAAGAATATATATGATTCCATTTATATGCGTTACCAACCAACCAATAGTCCATGGTAACCTACGCCAGAAACGTACCACCTTAGTGGGAGACAGCCGGGACGTGGGCAAGGGTGCTGAGATGGGGACCGCAGGGGCTGCAATCATCAGATGCGTGCAGCCAAAAGCGCGGGCAGTGAATTCTGCTCTAAGCGTTGTCCATCAAATACCTCATCAGCTGAGTAAGACTAGTCCACTTGAAATGAAGCACCAAGAAACTAAGATGGCCTTTTCAATGTGCTACTGAGGTGTGAACATCTTTCTCCCTCTATCCTAATGGAAACATAATTTATATATACATGCATATAATATGTGTGGCATGTATGTGTACATGTGTATAAATGTCTATACACATACGTGTACACGCATATGTATCAGGCCTCTCTTTCTTAGAGGGAAACAAAAGCAAAAGCGACACTGGTGGCAGTTATCCTATCTCTGACACTGCTCTGAGCTGGCTTCTTCTGGATCCACATCTTAGAGTCAAGGTGATCATTTACAAACTGCTGAAGGAGAAGGGAACACATCATGTAAACCGATAAGCTTCAACAGGGCCTTGGGCAGGTGGAACTCTAGCTGTTGCACCGATGAGCGGAGCAAGGCTGTATGGTGTCAGTTATCTGAAACGGAGTGCCCTAAAAGAACTGAAGTTGGAAGTTACAGTAAACTAGAACTAGAAAACTGTGCTTTCACTTCCTGGGGGAAGAGAGCAGAGAAGCAGAACTGCCATTAAAATAAATGGCAGACACGCACAGACAAGCACACTCATATGGTATGTATGTGCACACATGCATGCACACTCATAAGGATGCACACACTCACACATGCACTCACACAGTATGCACATGTATACACGTGCATGTCCTGCACAGGCTGTGGTATGGGCGCTTGGGGCAGACCCCACAGGGGGCAGCAAGTATGAGTGATTACCAGCCCCATTGTGGGGTAAAGCCGCTGGGCCACCAATGTCAGGTCCCTGAAGAGGGTGATGAAGGTGCACAGACAGTTCAGCAGAATCTTCCGGGCTGCCTGGTTGAACAGCTGCAGCTCCTCCACAAGCTGTGCATTGAGAGCTTCATACTCCTTCTTGGCCAAGTCCGACTCGGCACCTGCCGCCCGCTGCAGGTAGCTGTTGTAGTCCAGCAGCTTGTCGTAACGTTTCTGGATAAGCTTCTGTGGCCCCGGGAAGAGGGACAGCAAGGCAGACAGGGGCGTCAGGACCAGCCTCTGTAGATGGGCTGCCTGCAAGGAAAAAGCACCCTGTCATGGAGAGGGGTGGCCAAGCCACATTCGGCACCATCAGCAATGGGCCCCACCAACAGAGGAATACGGAAAAGCACCCTCCCAGTTAAAAGAGGATGTGGCTGTTGTTCTGTCTTGCTAAACCTGTGCAGGACTTGAGACAGACACTAAACACTAACATTGAACCTGAAGAGTGAGCAAGAGGAAGAACATAAAAGTTAAGACCTGCACTCCCAAAATATGTTCCATCTTTCTCGACAGTCACTGCATCTGTCTTTGGGGTCATCTCCAACACTCTCTCCTTCCCCTTCTTTCTAATTCAAGAGCTACTCAACACAGAGGTTGTCTCTGCCCACCAAGACTACGTGAATGATTGACCATGCTTCCCCTTCCTCTGCTGGCAATAAAAGGTGGTCCATCTGAGAAGACAATGCCCGGTCCCACCTACATCGGTCCCAGGTCCCTGGCTCCCCTGGTGTTCCTCTTTAGGAGTGGAGTCGCATGCCTAGACAGAGAGAAGCCTTACAGTATTTTGCTCCTGTGACAGAAAGGGTCACAGTTATTGCTTCCTCATAAATATGTTGAAGGATCAAGCTGATATAACGCTGTGTCTTAAGAGTAAGATGTTCAGGTCCAATCATTGAAGATGAACTTCACCTTAATGTCCCACCCCATGCTGGCCCCCAGGTTTAATTCCTTCTATTTTTCTTTCTCCCCTTCTGCTCTGAAGGGCGCTGGCATTGGAACGTCACTGACTGCCTGACTTCACTCTTGATCTCATGTGCATAGGTTACATGGCTACGTATGGCAAAGGTGCTCCCCGAATGTCCTGGGGAGTCAGCATCTGAGCAGCAGCTTGTATTAATTAACTTAAATGGTCTCTAGAAGCTTTGTCTGAACTCAGGGGAAATCTAGAAGAGAGGGAAAACCAATCTCCTATTGGCACCAGCAATCGCAAGGCAGATTAAATTTGATGTCTTGCTTCCAAGATAATCAATAGGCACCTGCAGGCTGTTTGATGTTTCCTCTGAGTAAGCAAAGATTCTGTTTACTGCTGTGGGGTGAATTACTGTGTTTGTGACTTGACTGGATTCTACAGGTAAGCTGATGATATTATGAAATTATTACTATATACATGTATCTATGCATGTATTAATGTATGTATAAATGCACATATGTTCTGTAACCTATAGACATGAACTGATTCAGCTGTACACAGGGATGATATCAGATAGATTTTAATATTTTATCCTCTACATAGCGTGCAGATAGGAATCGCTCAGGCTTAAGATAAAAATAACTGTTCCGTTCTTAGATAGATTTTGAGTTCTTAATAATTGATTTTTAAAGAGCTCAATATACTTTATCCATAAGTTACTTTCATATTGAGCTTTCTGGTAATTATTTTAATTTAACCTAATTTATCATCTTGTGGTTTTATGCAAGATAGGGAGAGACCCCTTCTGTCTACTTTCTGTCAAATTTCAGGGCATGCCTGATGAAGAAGAAGTCATATACCATGCTCTTTCATGGTGCTCTATAAGTACTTGTCAACTTAATTAATGAATTGGAAGAGCAAGCCCTTTCTAAAGCCTTTGCTAAAATGTGCTGTCTATAATTAAGCCTAGTCACATTTTTCGCATTTAGCATGTCATAAAAACTTCTATTCTGTATCTCTCTACCTACCCACCTGTTCTCTCCATCAACCCATCCATCCACCCACCCCTCCATACATCCATCTGTCCACCTACTCATCCATCTACCTATCCTTCCACTTATCCAACCACCTATCCAACCTCCCCACCCATCCCACCACCCACCCACCCACCCACCATTTTTCTTCCTTCCTTCCCTCCGTATACCTACCCATGCATGCATCCAGTATATGTATGTATGTATGTATGTATGTATGTCCCCACCTAATTATTTAACATCTGTGACTTTCCATTCCCCAGTGTCTTTCTATCAGAGTGGGAGCAGTCATCAGATGTCCTATGACTTGAGGTAGGGGATGTGGCTGAGATTTAGAACCTGATCAGTGAGAAATGCCAAACAGCTCCCAGCAAGGCATGCTCCATGAAGATCTGTCTGACCCAAAAGGCTAATGTGCCAACCCAAAAATGCCACTTCCAAAGACCCTCAGGATGATGGAGTCTATTTTATCTTCCATAAACTACTTGAAATACTGTAAGAATACCTATAGACTACTCCTCAGACTAGCTTACCACCCAAATATTTTATTGGCTCGAGAATGTTTTAAAGATTCCCAAGCTGTTTTCACAGAACTCTTAGAAAATAAGTACTTTGCCACAAAACAGAAGCACCAATCCATGATCTTAGGTAAAAGCCCTTTCTCAATAGAAAGGCTTTACTTCCCAATGCAGAGTCTGCTAGTGAAAGTTACGTTCTCAGTCCCTCCTCTCCCGATAAGGACTCTGGAAGTTTCCACAGACTCCTTTAAGACTCCTTCTTAACTTAATAAATCCTTGATATATCACATGCAGACTTAAACTAAATATTGATTTTACAAGCTGTATGGGTACTGACTTCCCCTAGAAACACAATCGGAGGTCCTATTAAATTTGGATTATAGTGAAATCTTCACTTACCCACTTTAAAATATTTAATGATAAAAGCAGTCTTGCTGCTGTTGATATTAGTATTTGCTTTAGTGCTCACTGTATTTCTAATTCTAAAAAAAAAAAAAATAACAAAATAGCAGCTTTTTTTTTTTTTTAACTTGCACTTATCTCTGAATAGAGGTACTTATAACTTACAAAGTCGTCACAGGGATTTGGGGCACTCCTGGGGGCCTCGGGACAGCTCCTCTCCTCCTCATCTTCGCTGTATGAGATCTCATGAAGCCCCACCGCACTCTGCAGGGCTAAGGGCATGGCTTCCTGAAACCCAAGAACAAAGTTGCCAAGAGGGCAGAAGTCAGTGTGACATTTTATCTGGGTGGGCAAACATGTGCTTTCACAGACATCAAAGAGACAGACTGGCAAATGGGGAGGAGGCGTTTATTAACTGAATTACATGTAATTCCTCAGGCTTATAGTCAAGACCCAGCTAGGATGTCCTCTTCAGAGGGTCTGTGAAGAGAAATCCTGACTGCTCTTTTTCTGCTGAAGATAATTACACTTACTCCACTTGGTTTGTTTAAGTCAGTGATTCTCCAATGGGGCAGGAAATCCTCCTGGGGGATGGGGACTTTGTGGGGGAGTGTATGTCTTCTACTTCTGCTATGGAGAATTTGCATATTGGAATTCATCTAATTTGTTAAAATTTATTTACTTTCATATATTTTTTAAAAGATTTTATTTATACAAGAATGGGGGTATAGGCTAGATGTGTGGGAGGGTGAGAGGATTCAGCAGAGACAGAGTAGGGAACAGAACAGGCAGGCTGACTGAAATACACTGCTGAGGGGATCAGCGGGCATGACAGGAAAGGTCTGCTTCGCCATGTGGGTATCTCTGCTGCCGGCGGGGATCAAATTGGCATTGCAGAGGCTGCGGACAGCCTCACAGCACTGCACTCAACAGCCTGTGCCACCAGGGAGGCCCATATTGATTTTCTTTTAAGGACAGAGTTGAATTACTTATGCATCTAATCAGAACTATAAAGGGGCCATAACGGGACACTGCCTGTAAAATAAGTAGAAATGCTCAGTTGTCTTGGAATTATGTGATTGCTGGTGTTGGGGGGCCAACTGTCAGGCAGCTGACAGCTAAAGACCAGACCCATGTGTGGGTTTTGTGTTTGTTTTTTTTTAAAGATTTAATGTTATACAAGAACCAGGGTACAGGACAGATGTGCGGGAGGGTGAGAGAATTCAACAGAGCCAGAGAGGGGAGCAGAACAGGCAAACTGACAAAGTACACTGCTGAGGGGAGCAGCGAGCACAGCAGGAGGGGTCTGCGTGCCATGTGGGATCCTCGCTGGTGGCCGGGGATCGAACCGGCGCAGCAGAGGCTGCGGGCAGCTTTGCAGCCCAGCGCTCAACCGCTGCACCACCAGGGGAGGCCCAGTCCTATTCTTATATATTAGTATAATCAAACAAATAAAAAAATGAACTAGGCTGTAGCTTTGCCTTGATGAGCTCTTTTCTGTAGTAAAGCAAGGATGCTGGCGGGCAAGTCCCTCAGAAATCGCATGAAGAATGTCATACGATAGGGGGAGCTGGATTGGGCAGAGCCCTAAGTCTTTACACCGGCTTCTGTCTCAGCAGTTTGCAGCCACCCAAGTTTGATATGGTAGGTGCCAACACAGGAACAAGTGAAGTGATAGAGTTACGCTTCCGAATAGCCACGGACTTCAACACCTTGTTGTGGAAACTTTGGACACGGTGCCCCTCACCTACCTGTATGTGCTGGAGACAGAATGAAGTACTCTTTACACAGTGCCTTACGGTCTTTTCCAAGGACCTAAATAGCTTCTCTTCTCTATTAAAGGTACTGTCTTTCACCTAAAATAGATAGAAATTGTTTATTTTTAGAACTTTTTTTTTTTTTAATAGCATGAACCATATTGACCAACCCATGACAGACTCTTTGCTGAGTCGAACCCTTCATGACATGCTGACAGCCTCCACAGAATCTTCTCTCCGTGCACAGCACAACTGAGTCTAAGCCCAGGAGGCAGCACGGCTACCAGGGCAGACAGCCTGTTTCCGTTCTCACATAGCTGCGCCTGTGTCACGTAGGCTGTAGGACATGCAGCTTTTTTCTGCAGTTTCAATGGCACGCAGTACATATACTCTTAAATTGTGTGAACTTATGGGTTCAGGAAATAATACAAATAAAATAAAAACTTAATCCATTAACTGGAATTTATCCCTTTGCTGATGTGACTTATCCCAATATTTCACAGTGGTTATGTAGAAAATTCTTTGTTTCCTGACTAAAGAAATGCAACGACTCTTTAGCAACTCAAAATAGGAAGGCTGATATGTAATCTGAGCGAAACTTGTCCTTCCGTTAGGAAAACACTGTGGAGTTAAGACAGTGGCCACCTGTGCGGCTGTTTTTTGTTATCGTACACATAGACCTCTTAGCAGTCAGGAAAATAGGCTTTCTCAATGCTGTGATGATTTCTAGGCACATACACTTATCATTATTAATGCTGAGCAGTATTTCTCAGCCATCACAATGGTTACAAAAGGAGACAGCACCAGCCTCATGCTGGCCAAATCCATGAGAACAAGCAACAATCTCGCGGAGTGTGATGTGTAAGATGCACGTTGGGGTTGGGTGATAATAGCTCCCATACTCGGTTCAGATGCTTGTTAATTTAATGCCTTAGACCGATACATAGAAAATGGTGACTTCTTAAAAAACCCTTCAGATTGTTCATCTAAAAAAATTCTGATTCAAGTGGAGCCTGGTTCTTTGTGATCTCCGGACAGTTTCACACCCCTGCCTTAGGGGCTCTGTGGGCTAACTCAGGATGATGAGAAAAGGAGGCTGGAGCAAGTTTTTTAAAATGCAGTTTCCTAGGAACCCCCTCACCAGCTATTGTACACAGAGTCACAATAGCTGGCACCCAGGTGGTTTGATCGTGAGAGATCCAGGCCTAGCCTTTCTCAGTCTGCTTTCTTTTCCTTGATACGCCACTGTCCTTTTCAGCCTTGTAAAATCCTGTTTCTTTCTGAGGGCTCGCTCAAATGTCACTCGTCCTGCGAATCCTGCCTCCAGTTCCTTTCAGTGCTCTGTGCAAAATTAATTGCCTGTCCTGTGAGCTCTCACAACATTAGTTAATTATTTAAGCGATTCTCTCCACTGATGGATTGTAAGCATCTGAGAATTAAGTAATTTTATCTTAATCATCATCATAGCTAACATTTATTAAGCACTAACTGTTGCCAACACTGTGCTAAACCGGTCTTGCAGCTTCTCACTTGGATGCTGATACAGCCTTATGAGGTCAGTACTGGGATGAGCTACACTTTTGGGCTCCAGAACAGAAGCTCCCAGAGGCGTGGCAGAGACAACCACCCCCTGGCATTCTTTTCCTGGGGGGAGCTGCCCCTCTCTGGTTGTTGGAACACCTGGTTGCCCTTCTGCAATCCCCTGTCCCAAGCCCCTCTGGAGTGGGCTCTGCCTGTGGCACTGGGTGTTGACAGCAGAATGTGAGTGAAAGTGATAATTCATTTCTGAGTCCTGGCTGGACAGTAGAGGAGGGAACTCTCCAATCATTCAAAGTGACAGTGTCCCTGGGACTGAATGAAGTCATGGTGGTGACCCTGCTTCAACCAAATAGATGAAGCCATGTGTCTGGGGTACGCACCGCACACAGCTGGAGAAGGGGCTCCCGAAGGAACGTGGGGTGCAGAGCCCATTTGGATGCCCACCTCAGGACTACTGCAAGAGAATGAACACTTCTCGGAGATAAGCCATAGTTTTGCAATTTTTTTTGTGACAGAAGCCTCTCCTTTATCCTCATTAATAGGAGGGACCAGAACTCAAACCCACCTGGTCCAAATTTTGAGCCCACACTTGTGCATCTTCGCATTCCCAACCCTAACACAGAGCTTGGTACATGAGCCTTCACCTGGCTGCGAGGGACGGAACAGGACCTTCTCTGAGGTAATAGTTTCACGCCCCAACTCCAACACACGCTTCACTTGAGCTGCTGACAAGTGCAAAATGGACTGATTGGAGATTTATCTCTCTTACAGTCCAGCCTATGCAGCTGATTTTCTGATGAACAGTGAAATGCCTCATTGCTGACAGTACATCCTCTCAAAAGATGAAGGAGGGAAATCTAATTAATATCCCTTCAGGGTACTTTAACTACAATTCACTTTTAGTTTGCCAACCAAAAAATATCAGAAGTGGATGATAAATATGTGAAAGAAGGTAGCAGCTTCTACAGAAGCCTGCCCAGAATGGAGATCCACCTACTGTTCCTCAGCAGAAGTTAGTCGGAAGCAACTTCCCAGAGTGAGCAAGAACTGTCCCTCTTCACACTATGGAGACCGCAGATTCTCGAGTGACTCAGTCCCACTTCAGTTTTAGTACGGTGGTGGTTAGCTGAAATGTCTTGATTTCCCTTTCCCTGATCTAGACTGCACACCACTAAGGTCCCAAACTCCCACATTATGTGTCCCCATGGGGATGGGTGAGTGCTGTGGAGTCCTCTTCCACGGCGACAGACGCAGCGAGCCTACAAGGAGGGCACTGTAGGCACACCGCAGCCAGGCTCCCTGACAGGTCGGTGCGGGATGGTAAACTCAGAGCAGCCACAGGAGGGGACAAGGATGAGGGCTGGAGGGCAGTTTACTATATCTTCAGGCCCCAGAAGGGGGTCACCTTGGCCATGGAGGACTGCAAGGGAGTCACTAGGTTCTGATCAGGTGACAGAAAGGAGCGAGGGGAAATCCAACCAGAGCCTTTAGGGAGTAGCTATGGGAAGACCCACAGAAACAGCTTAAGATTGGCCAGTTTGACATCCCCTCACCCCTGTGACAATGGTCCATATCAAAAAGCCTGGAATCAGCGAGTGCTGCTGAGGATGTGGAGAAAAAGGACCCCTTCATGCACTGTTAGTGGGAATGTAACTTGATTCAGCCTCAGTAGAAAACGGTATGCAGATGCCTCCAAGAATAAAAATGGAAATTCCATTGGTCCAGCAATACCATTACTAGGTTATTTACCCAAAGAATATGAAAACACTATTTGAAAAAACTTATGCATGCCTATCTGATAGCAGCATTATTCACAACAGCCAAGTCATGGACCCAGCCTAAATGCCCATCGACAAAAGACTAGATAAAGAAATTGTGGGATAAGTACACCATGGAACACTACTTGGCTATGAATAAGGATGAAATGGTGCCTTCTGGGACTTAATGGATAGATCTTGAGGTGGTGATGCTGAGTGAAATAAGTCAAAAAGTGAAAGATACTTACCATATGGTCTTACTCAATTGGGGGATATAAACAACAAAAAAACAAGTGGCAAAACACAACAAAAATAATTCTTAGACCCTGTGAAAAACAGAGTTCTTACCAGAGGGGATGGAGGAGGGAGGAGGTGCAGCAGGAGGGGAGGGGATGGGGTGCTGGCCCTGAAGCTCTGGGGGAGGTTGTGTGAAGAGTGGGCACACGTGGAGAGTGAAGTTGTCTGCCTAAAGTTACACAGTTGTGTAAATGATGGGCAAATCAGTGAAAGCTGAAGAGAAAAAAAGATTGACCAGTTTGAATAATTCCAGCAGGCTCTGGGCTATCGAGGTGTTCTCCAGCTGGTGGGGCCCTGGCCCTGTGGTGACTCAGAGAAGAGGGACACTGCATGCTATAAAGGGGTGGTGAGGGCTATGTACTCGCATAAAATACAGAAAGTAAAAAAAAAAAAAAACCATGATTAATATAGCATGCATAATGGAGTTTATATCCGTATGGGAAGCAAGAAGTCTGCCCCGGAAGGGGAATTCGATACAAGGCAAGGGCATAAAAGAAAGAGGGTGGTGGTGGTGGTGGTGACGGCTGCAGCGAATACACACTGGGTGCTGGCACTGTGTTAGGTGCTTGTTTGTATGTGTCATCTGACTTAATCCTCACCACCACTCCATACGTGAGGTACCTGTGTAATCACACGGTTACAGGTGACTGCATTAAATTTACATTCTAGGCCCAAGGACAAGTACTCACTAAGTGGCAGAAGTGAGGCTCAAACCCAGATATGAATGACTTCAAAGACTTTGCTCTTTATTTCTGCCCTGTGCTGAGACCTCCAAATAACAGAGCTGCCTGGCTTGGGAACACATGGGGCCACTGGCACCTAGGAGATCAGAAGGCTGCCGTGACTTCATGGGAGAAGAAAGGAAGCTTCTTCTAACAGTTGGGAGTGAGGTCAACATGTTGTGGAAAACTGGTTGCCTCTAGTTTAAACTACATACCTCACTTAGACATAACATATTAAGTGTGGGAAGCAGGCAGATGAGAAGGAAAAAGGTATAATAAGGACCACTAAGCATCTGAAGAGTTGGTCTTCCTACTTGGGGTTAAAAGAGCATTTAATAAATCAGAGCCATGAACTTTATATCTGGTGATTCTCAAAGAGTGTTCCATTAGTCACATCCTTCCAGCTCATTAGCTTCAGAACACCCAGACTCCTGGTGAGAATAAAGACTTGTAGGTGCCACCTTGGACTTGTAGAACCCTGGAGTCTATCTCTTAGCAAGCTCCCCAGGTAAGTTTCACATACATGTAAGCCTGAGAGTCCTTGCTAGCCCACCCATTATTTATTGGGGGCTGAAGAGCTGACACAAAACAATGAGCCAGTAGTAAATGCGCACCTGGGGCGTGGGGAGAGGTAGGGATGGGGGGGTGCAGCTAACTTAGTGAAATCAACATAAGATGACTGTCAAGAGAACCTAAAGGAAACTGAGGATTTAAAAGGCAAAAATATAAACAGGGGTGGAGGAGGGCAACACCTTGGGTGAGACCATGCGTGGGCTGGTGGAATGCCAGGACCCCGTGTCAGTCCTTCCTGAGCTGTGTCCATGACCTTCTGACCTATCTCCTGTTGCCTGAGTGGAAAGCCCAGGCTTGCTTTGGAACCACCCACACCATTTCCCCCAGAGACAGAGAAGGCAAGAGCACAGCTCTGGCAACAACAGGGCAGAATCGCACAAAGATGCCAGCGGTCGTGTGGGCAAGTGGTCCAAAGAGACAGATTACCTGTGACTCGCCTCTGGTCAGGATTTTTAGGTGATTTGTCACTCTTTTTGATTTCTTGCTAATTGAATGAATATTCAGTTTAGACAATTTGTCTTTGAGTGATTCATCTTCATCATTCTTCTTGTATTTTAGAACTGAAACAGAAAAATAGTGTGTCTGAACACATATAGCTTAGCAAGTGGGTCACGTTTGAAGCCTTGGTGAGATTGATATTTGTATTTAAGCAAAAATCTATAGGATATTTGGCCTGTGCTGCAGATGCAGTTGCCCAAGCCGCTGCCCAGATGTACCCCAGCCCCCCAGCTCACTGACGGTCAGAGAAGCAGTACTTGAGCTCCTCCCACATGACAGAGAGTCCTGAGAGTATAGGGAAGTTCTCCCTTTCTCTAAGACACTTGTTGTCTGGGGTCTCAGGAGTGAAGCATCAGCACCTAACTGATGAAAAGACAAATGCATCCAACATAAGAGACCTCAGATCCTTAGTGTCTTCCATTAGCTGAGAGACTTGGGGCAAGTTGAGTTACTGAACTTTTTTTTACCTTGAAAATCATTTCCACCTCTTGTTTTTTCAAAATTCATATTGTATTCCTAATATTCAGCATTGGTGAGGGCATGGAGAGATGGGCAATCTTAATACACTGTTGTCGAGGATTAAACCAATACAGTTTTTGAAGGGAATAATTTGGTAGAATCTTACAAAAATGAAAATTTTCAGTCTACCATCAGGAAGTCCATGTAGAGAAATCCACTTTTCGTAATCAAGTATGCAAGGATATGCTTTCCAGTAGCAAGACTGCTGGGCACTACCATTGCCTGACATTCTGCTTGCAGGAAACTCACAGCTCACCGCACGCAGGCAGGCCCCTTGCGGCATGCCCTTCTTACCCAGGTCCTTGCGTCTTTTCAGCTCATTGATGTTGACATTAATGTCCCTCACTGCCGCGAAGGCATCCTCCAGAGCACTGAAGTCGGGGTGTGAAGCAGGGGTGGTGTTGCGCAGCTCACACAGTAACAAGGGGTATTTCATCACACGCTGGATGGGCTTGATCATCAAAGACCCCATGTCCAGTAGGTTTGGTTTGCCTCTACAGCACAGATAAGTCAAGTCAGTTTCACAAACATTAGTCTTGTGAACATTTCATTTTTATGATTTTTTAATGATTAACTATGAGATGATTTTTTCTATTGCTTTTCCCCATTTGGCTAGATGCAAGTTCTAAACAAAAGCAGGAGCAATGGAGAACAGAAAGAAGTGCAACTGAGACAGCCTACTATTAAACCAAAACCTCTAAGCAAGCAAAGGACAGATGTGTCCATCTGTCCTCTAAAATGACTGACAGTAAGACCTCCACCCTTGTTCCTCTGCCATGTTGTTTTTTTTTTTTTTTTTAACAAGCAGCTTTATAATAATAGAGGGAATCAATTTCAGCATGTATTTCGTCAAGACAGCCACAAAGAATACATTTGTCTGGTGGTATTTTTGTGATTATTAGTGAAGGAAGTAATCTCATTATTTAAAAATCTAAAAAGGAGCCTCCCCTGGTGGCGCAGCGGTTGAGCGCTGGGCTGCAAAGCTGCCCGCAGCCTCTGCAGCTCCGGTTTGATGCCCAACCGCTGGCGAGAGTCCCACATGGTACGCAGACCTCTCCTGCTGCACCCACTGCTCCCCTCAGCAGTGTACTTCATCAGTCAGCCTGCTCTGCTCTCTCCTCTGGCTCTGGTGAATTCTCTCACCCTCCCGCACTTCTGACTGATCCCAGTGCTTGTATAAATAAATCAATCAATCAATCTTGGGGGGAGAAGGAAAAAGAATATTTTAAAAAAATCTGAAAAGACGATGTGCAAAGTAGACAAAGCTTTGTCTTCTCTTCTGCCAAACTGAAAGGTTTTAACAGTCCCTCCACGAGATTTATAGTAAGCGCAGCGGTTCTCTAATTATTCTTACTACCCTCACTGTCCCTCACCACTGCTATCCCACAGCGACTTCCCCGGTGCGATTCTCTTTGCCAACGCACCTTCCAGTGGCCCTGCTACAGGAGTGTCAACACCTGGCTCTCCCCTTAAACACTTCTGCCATGAAGATGGAGAAACCCTTCTGCCACTCATGCTACAGGAGATAAAACATTACAGGCATGATCAGGCCACTGTCCAGCCCACTATCATTCATTTTCAGCCACAGGCAGTGATTTCTTAACATCTATGCAAAGAGATTAACAGACAGTGTCAATGAAACAGCGGTGGAAAGTGCTTTCAGCTCCTTTTGGTGGACGGATACATAGTCACTTGTTTTCCTGTAGGTAGCTAAAAAATAGACACTGTTTTCAAACATGATGAGTGGGGTTTTTATCCTTTAATGGTGGTTGTGTAGGTCTAATGTGGAATGACCACACACCACACCCATAATTAGAAGAGTGAAACAGATCTAAAAGGATCAACAAAATTAGAAAAGATGCATCATTAGAAGAGACTGAAGCTACCTTGAAGAGCATCTGGTGGAATCTTCATTTGATAAATGGACAAACACGGAACTGATTATTACATGTGTGCACACATGCATGTGAACACGCACACACTCACACTCTCACCAATCACTCCTGTCACATCTCCACATTTTTGTTTCATACAGCATGACCTAGATCACCTTGCTTCTCTGTTTGCCAGTTTCTTCTCGGGCACCACTCTATCTCCATCATGACATGTCATTCTCTCACTGAATATTTACAGACCAAAATGATAGGTTTCTCAGATCTTCTATAATGTGCTTTTATTTTACATTGAACTCTTCTCCCCCACCCCAAATTGCACAACGCTCCTGAAGATATGACTTAGGTTGATGCCACAACAGTGAGAAAGACTGAAGCAAACCAAAGGCAACTTTTTAAAAAGGAAAACCAAAGTAAATATTAAAGGTTTGCAAGGAAATAGTTGCCTTATTATTTTTTTATCTTAAACTCCCTACCCATTTGCAACAAATCTACTAAGGAAGGGGTTGGGGAGAGAGCGAGGTTACTAAGGACTAGATGAAGGGGATAGTGGATTCTAACTGATGGCGTGGGTACATGTCTAAATGGATAAATGGCACAAAAGAGAAAATCAAGACATAAATACAAGGGTATATGGAAACTAAGTATGCTCCTACTTTGTGGAAAAACAAAGTGCTCCTATCAGCTGTGATTATCAGCTAGCCATACAGAAAAAATCATTAAGATGGATTCTTGAATCACTCTTGACACCAAAATAATTTTCAAATAGATCACAGAGTTAAATATTTAAAAAGCTATGTAAGACCTCAAAGAAAGCATGGCATAAAACTTGAAAAACAATCTTGGTGTTTCTAAGCAAGACACAAAATCCAGAAGAAATGATAAAGCTATCTTTAAAATGTAGCTATTTAAAACTGTACAATAAAAACAAAAGCAGAAATAGCCATAAAGCATGCTAACTAGCAAATGACAAACAGTTAATATACCTGCTAATTAAAGAGCCATTTTAAACCTACTAGACAAAGACCAACATCTCAGTCATCAATCAATAAAAAGGTAAATAATCAGAGATGAAATAAACATATATAAAATGCTCAAGATCATTGTTAGTGAAAATTAATAACAACAAAATTAATAATAACACTCTTTTTGGCCCGTTATGTTGCCACAAGATGTAAAGATACAGATATCAATCATATGTGGTACTGGTGAAGAGAAGAAACACGGACAACTCATACTAGGAGTGGTGGGGATGGAAATTAGTCCAACTTTGTCAAATTTGCTGGCAGTGAATACTGAAAGTTCTGTGATGTAGCGAGTCCTCTTTTAGAAATTCATCCTAAAGAAATAATCAAATTATGGCAGGAAGGACTGTACAAGAATGAACTCTCACATCAATCTCTGTAGGACAGAGACACAATTCAAGCATCAGTAAGAGTTTGGTACAGCGCCTCTGTGAGACAGAATATGATGCTGTCATAAAGCACTGGGGATTTAGATTCACGGATGCGGAAAGGTGTGTGGGAGGCTCTGACAAGCAATGAGTGAGGCGCGTACAGAAGCGCGGGGCAGCCTATGCTACAGTAGTCAAGATGTGTGTGCTTGAATGAACTAGGGCGGGGCTCCCCTTGGTTTACCGCCCTCATTTTGATTTTCTGTATTTTCTGACATTTCCGCAATAATTAAAAAAAAATGCAAAGCTCAAGGAAAGTAGAAACGAAGAGTCCTCAGGTCCAAAGGTGATCGGAGAACACATGTATGAAAGTGACAAAAATACACATAAAACCCTGGGCTTCTGAGGGTGCTTATGTTTAGAACATGCATATTTTTCTTGCCATAGAACAAAAAAAATGGTATCATATGCCTGGGGGGGGGGGCTCTTTAGAGAAGGAAGGGTTCTATGATTATCAGTTTAATGTTATCTTTGATGTTGGTCTAAGATTATAATTCAAAGTACACATTTTAGAAGTTATAAATATCTTTGCCTTTCTCTCTCTATTTTTTTTTAAGTAGATGGTGAAAACACACAGAGACAATTTTCCATTTCCATGAGGAAGGGACTGTGGGGAAACCAAGCAAAGACCTCACCCATCAATGCCCTCCCGGCTGCAGCTCTTCCGGCCTCCGCTGGCAGGGAGCACAACAGTTCCTCAGCCCTGGACCCAGCCCTTCATCCTGTGATGTGGCAGCTGACTCCTTATTCCAGGGAACAGCAGGTAGGAAAAGAGCTCAAAGCCAACACGGCTTGTTGTCCAGCCCCCCAGTGGGATTGCCCTCCCTTGTCCCAGGCCTTGCTGTACAGAATAGGCTGCACAGAACGGGCTGGTGCTGCTGCAGGCTCCCACACGGTGGGGCAACCCAGGATTCTTGTAAAAAGATGACTATATAGTATATTCTATACATTTGAAAAGTACTATAACTGTACTTTTGTAAAGTATATGTGACAATAATTTAAAATATAAGATCATCTCGGACAACTGGAAATAAATACTGAAATCTGATGTACCAGTAATATCTAGGGTAAATGTTTTTAAAATTTTGACTTATTAAAAGCAATGAACATATTTGTAAAAAACCAGTAATTCTGACTTAGACACGAATATTCACAGCTTTTCCCTGTGATTTTTACATTTGATTTCTATAATCAAAAAAAGATACTTACTCTTGCATGTATATTTTCCTGTAAGAGAGGGGGGAGAAAAAGTAAAAGTAAATTTAGGTAAATCCACACATTTGAGGTATAATGCAAACATTAGAAAACCTTCAAAGTCCTACAGAATTTGTTTCATTATTTCAGAATCACACCACTGAAAATTTAATTTTAATATATGTACACCATTTTTGCTTCAGAGTTTATATAAGGCTAAAATCTTAATTCAGATTGTAATTAGTAAATTTTGGTCCTGTGAAATGGATCTCTACTTCAAGTTTTGTTTACATAATGAAAAAAAGAAGCTATGAACATGCCATAGGAGAAAATAAGATCACAAAAGAACCTAGGGTTGGCTTGCCAAAAACTCTCCATTCCCTTGCTTTGTTTAGGGCCTCCTGCCCTCCTAAAAGCCACAGGCAGTCTAGCCCCCAGGTCTCGGCCCTGCTGGCCTTTCTGCCAGCAGCTTTCCTACAGACACCCTGGGGGTCCTGTCCACCCCTTGCTTCCGGTCTTTGCTCAAATGTCCCTTCCCAGGGAAGCCTCTCCTGATCCACTTTTGCAAATTGTACCTGCTGCCCTCTCTACTCTTGATCCTCATCCCCTGCTTTCTTTCTCTCCCCAGCGCCTGTCACTTTCTAATATACAAGATAACTTCCGTGTTTAGTTATTGTCTCTCTCCCCATCCCCAGCAGGGTGAGGCTGTATACTTGCTTTGTTCTCCACTGGGGCCCTTTACCAAAGAAGTGACTGGCACACAGTAGGAATGCAAAACTGTTAACTAACCAAAAAGCATGGAAATTATTCAGGCTCAATTTATAGTTTAAAGAACATGGCAGGGGCCTCCCCGGTGGCGCAGCGGTTGAGCGCTGGGTTGCGAAGCTGCCCGCTGCCTCTACAGCGCCGGTTCGATCCCTGGCTGCCATGCGAGGGTCCCACATGGCGTGCAGACCTCTCCTGCTGCCCGCTGCTCCCCTCAGCAGTGTACTTCATCAGTCTGCCTGCTCTGCTCCCCACTCTGGTTCTGGTGAATTCTCTCACCCTCCCGCGCATCTGACTGTACCCAGTGCTTGTATAAATAAATAAATAAATCTTTAAAACAAAAAAAAAGAACATGGCAGTTTTTCTCCAAAAGCCTCACGTGGCTATGGAGAGATAAAGGAATAACCTGTGTTAATAGCCTGCCACCTTATCTCTGGTTTCCAATCTTTTTGGAAAAAATGCTTTCAATATAAAAATTTTTGTGACCCCTCCTTCCCATAATAGATAGTATATTGCCATTCAATGATTGAGAATAAATTTAATGAGAAATACCTATCCCGAATCTCATAAATTTCAATGAACTATGTTTTAAAAATGAACCCCGGCATATACAGAAATGGATTGCATAAGTGTGTGAAGTACTTGTTCCTGCGATCGTCAGGCCTGTTATCTGGATGGGGTCCCAACCTTCCTGGAGAACCTAGGAAATGCTGAGTCTAAGACCTTGTACTCAGGAATCAAGCACAGAATTATAATTTGTAAAAAAATCAGCAGCTGCCAAAATTTCAGGCAATTATTACCAGCTGTTTGAAGAACTCTCCAACAATAAAATAAGCTACAAACAACTATCCCTCTGCCCAACAGTTCCTCCCACTCATTTACTGAAAGCTCATGTTCTTGCCCTCATTTCTGCTCTCTTCTACTGAGGGATTTCTTATACTCCCACAGACCATAGATCAGAAAATTCTGGGGGAGAAGATGAATAAAAATGAAATTTTCTCTGGAAACAAACAAGTAAACAATGTCGTCATTTGGGAATCAAAGCATATGCTTTGAAGTCAAAAGAAAAGACTGCTTTTTTCACCCCCAAGTAGACAATGAAGTTTTTCCTTTTTTCTTTTTTTTTTAAGATTTATTTATTTATACAGGAACTGGGATATAGGCCAGATGCACGGGAGGGTGAGAGGATTCACCAGAGACAGAGTGGGGAACAGAACAGGCAGACTGACTGAAATACACTGCTAAGGGGAGCAGTGGGCCAGACAGGAGAGGTCTGCCGCGCCATGTGGGACCCTCGCCAATCAGCCAGGATCGAACCGGTGCTGCAGAGGCTGTGGACAGCTTCACAGCGCTGCACTCAACCACCTGCGCCACCAAGGGAGGCCCTGAAGTTTTTCCTTTTTATTTCTTCTTTTTCAACAAATAAAACCCAAATCTTTTAACATAAATGAGACACCATTTTAAATGTAAGTATAACATCATATAGAGAGGAACCTAGAGACTGTTGGGAGTTCCAGAAGGATGACACTACCTGTAACCTCAACCTTTTATTCACTCACTATTTAAAAAAAAAAATCTCCCTTTAGGGTTTCCCTGGTGGCCTAGGGTTAAATCTCAGCACTATCACTGCTATAGCCTGAGTTCGATCCCTAGCCAGGGAGCTGACCCACATATGGTGCAGCAGACCTCTCTTGTCTCACCTGCTGCTTCCCTCAGCAGTGGATTTCAGTAGTTCTGCTCCCTATTCTATCTCTGATGAATCCTCTCATTCCCCACATCTCTGGCCTCCACCTCAGATCTCCTGTGTGATTATATATAATATATATATATATATATATATATATAAAATATATACATACACACACACACACAGTTAAAAAAAATTCTCCCTTTAGCCTAAAGCTTTCTAGGGAATCCCAGCCTATGACAATTCAGGAAGGAAGAAGTTGAATAGAATGCATTTACCATTTTTGTGGGATAAACTAACAAAGTATCCAGCACCACTCCAGCTACTCTCAGGGGCTCATTATAATTTGACACAGTGTAGCTTTTCCTTCAAGATTCTATATAGTTTTTGCTTAAACACAATGGTGGGGTCTCCCTGGTGGCATAAGGGGTTAAGATGCAACCTATGAAGCTATCCTATGAAGCTATCCGTAGCCACTGCAGCACGAGTTCCATCCCTGGCCAGGGAGCTACCCACATGGTGCAGCAGACCTCTCCTGCTTGCCCGCTGCTCCCCTCAGCAGTATATTTCAGTAGATCTGCCTGTTCTGCTCCCCACTCTGTCTCTGGTAAATCCTCTCACCCCCCCCACCTCTGGCCTGTACCCCAGCTCTTGTATGCACAAATAAATCTTAAAAAAAAAAAAAAAAAACCACAATGGCATGTAACAGCAAACTGAACTGCGGAAACCGAGTTACCAGTGGGGGTGATATTAGAATACCAGCGCATGAAATACAGTGAACAAACTGAAGTCTGTTCCTTCCCTTCCAGGCTGCATGAACTTGGAGGAGCCAGAGCAGAAATATGAGCCTCCTGAGCCAGAAGCCGAGAAGTCACACATATTTCTCCTTGGGATGGTGGGTCTTGTGTAGGCAGACTCACAACAGTAGGCACGAAGCTAGCTACTGAAAACTTGGAAAAGCCCTTTTGTTCTTCTCCTACTACAGAATGAAAGATCTGGATAGCTACACCTGCATTTACAGCTCTTCTGTGTTTCTTGCTCCTCAACATGCAGATCAGAAACTTCGAATAAGCCTAAAGAGGCCAAATCATCAGCCCTTTATTTAGCAAATAGCCACCATTCGCAGAATGACTGTATGGACGTAGTATTCCCACAATCTTGGGAGGCACTAATACAACTCTGCCAACAATATCCAGGTCGGATAAATAAAGACGCACAGATTCCAATCTGCAGGCTGGAGATGTAGACCTGGCATTGTGCTTTGGTACAGTTCTCTCTTTTCTTTCTTAAAGTCTCCAAACCCTGAAATTACTGCTTAGGTTGCACATAGTCAGAAGGAAGCCACATGCTTCAGGGAGAGACTGGACTGTGATTTCTAAGGTAGGGCTTAGCTGACTCCATGTCCATGACCTGAGGGTACTGGCTGAAGTGCAGACTCCTGGGCCAAAATCCCCATCCCTGCACCTGAGCCTTTTTGTGGGGGTCGGGAGGGGAGTCTAGGACAAAGCACAGGAACCTGCACTTGTCATCCACATCCCTGATGGATCTGGCGCAGGCCACTCACACACCAAGCAACTACTGGCAGAATTTGTAAGAGATGCAAAATTATTTTCTGGATATAAATATTATTTTCTGTTTTGAAAGATAATGGGCTTCAAGTAAGAGCCTAAGGTGAGGAGCCCAAGTTGGTTACAGAACCAAAAAATCCCTCTATCATCCTTCTGGAAATTCCTCTTGAATCTGGTGTGTAACTGAAATCAGCGCACACTGTCATTAAACTTTCCAGTTGGTTTTGTTTATCTACTTAACCAGAAGGTGTGATCCTGGGAGGCAAGCACTTGGGCCGAGATAGCCATTTTTAAATATTTTCAACATTATCTAGTTCTCTTAATAAATATGTATTATGCCCTCAATCAACACATTTTAATTTTGGATGAAACGCACCTTGGTTCCTCTAAAATTTGCTTTAGCTGCTGAGGCATGACGACACCTCCCTGGTGGGGACAGCGTCTGCTTGCAGGGGAGGAGGGGACGTCACACCTAACATTCATGAGGAACCGGCAGCTGCCGCTGAGGCTCCATGAGGCCGCCATGAGGAAAGGCAGACACCAGGTAATAGCTTTGACAGATTACTTGGCCAGGGAAATCAAGCCCTGGGGTGTTACGGCCTCTCTTTGGCCTATAAACCTGTTTGAAAAACCTGTTTCTCAGAATTTATTAAAGCTTTAGCTCAATTGAGGTCAGCATTATAGTAATGTCAATAATTCTCAGCTTCCAGGCAGGGCAGTACAATTCATCATTAACTTTATTTTCATGGAAAGGCAACTTTGGGGGGAAACAGCTCTAACTTAAGCTGTTTTATTGTGATTTTCTTTCCCTTAAGAAATAGTTCTGCCAATATCATTTCCTTAGGATTTTGCGCTTTCTAAGCTTTAGCACCCTCCAGTACCTGAACTGATTCTCCCAATCAGAATGGTGCTGACAAGGCAAGATTTGGGCCATCACCAGGCTTCCAGAAAAAAAATCAAATAAGCCACCGGGGCTGGAAGTAATTTTCAATAATTGGGACTTGAGGATGTGTCCAAATCACTTCTGCCGTTAGCCGCTGCTCAGGGGGCATGAGACGGAGCTGAACTGCCCACTGGAATATTCTGGTAGGGTCCTTTTCTTTCTCTGAGGAGCCAAAAGCTTAATGAATAATACATTATTCTTCCTCCCACTCTGAACAGGCAGCACCACATCTGGCCAGCTGTTAGGGGTGTTAAGCACAACCACTGGGGGGTATGGTCCCCTGTGCTGGGTTTAGAGGGACTTCCAAGGGGCTAGCTACAGTCACTTCGCTACGAGACTGCCCTCTTTTCTTCTGGAAACTGAAGAAGGAAAAGGTCTCACGAGTGACACTTCTTAGTCAAGCCTTGCCATTGACATAAGGTGGGAAAGGTGCTTCTTCACCCCAGGACAGCAGCGTGATTTCTCCCTGGGGGGAGGAGAGGGAATCTGTGTATTTAGACGCCTGTGCTCCTAAAACACAAATTTATTAAGATGGAAACAACTTCCAGCTTTAGGGCTACTCTAAGTTGATTTGCTAACAGTGAACCAAACTGAAAACAGTGGCACAGAGTGAGCTGGATCTCATCACATGACACTGGAGACCCATCTGGTCCTGTTATGGGCCCTGTGGGCAAGGGTCTCAGTCTTATTTCTTTTTGTTTTCTCAGTACCCAGAAAGATGCCTGGGGTGCACAAGCTCTAAATAAATGCTTGCAGTTTATATGAATGTATTCTTTCCATGGTATGAAAAATGGCTTAAGAACAACAGTCACTTGGTGACCAGTAGAGGGCAATAAAGTTAATTTAAAAATACTCAGTTTAGATGCACTCTCAGACTCAGCCCTGGCCTGGAAGGCTATTTCCTCAGTACTACCCTTCAGTCTCTGATTCTACTTGAATTCAGCTTCTAGACTCATGTACACAATAGGGTTCGATTTCTGCCCCCCCTCCCCCCATAGTAGAGACGAGAAGGGGGTAAACTTGAGGATGTGCCTGGCCGGTGTGCCTTGATTCACACACCTCAGCACTTGCTATTGGGCTAGTTCCTGGCCTACGAGAGATCACCGGATACAAGAGAACTCTTAGAAATCAAAGACTACAATAGAACCCCTGGGTAGCATGTGGGCAGTGATTCTGGTTGTAAGTTCCTGTGGTAGAAAACAGTATCACAGTAAGATACCAGTTCCATGTAAAAGAATCATCCCAACACAAATACACTTTCAGAGGGAAGCTTGCACTCCCATGTTCACTGTAGCACTGTAGCAATCTCTTTTGATTGCTGAGTAGTAGTCCATATAATGGTATATACACAACGGACTACTACCCAGCAATCAAAAAAGATAAACTCATGTCATTTGCAGCAAAAGGATGGAGCTGGAGGAGATAACACTAAGCTAAATAAGTGAGAAGGAGAAAGACAACTACCAGATGGTGTTGATTGTATATGAAATACAGAGAAACCAAAGTCTCGGATAAAGCCAAATTCAAAGATTAACCCTTGAAAGCAGATTCTAAAACTGAGATATTCATAGGGGGAGGGGAAAAGTGGGGCGAGCACACAATGGGGAGGGAGCACAGTGGACTTTAATGGTAGACTATGGGTGCTTTGGCGGGGAACACTGGGGTAACAGCCCTGGAAGGGGTCAATTCTATTCTTAGAAAATACAAACACCAACGTAAACCAAGGTTACCTCAATAAAATAGAGAATCATCCCACCACACACTCATATTTATGCACATATATAAGATCAGATGAAAATGTAAACTGCAGTTATGACTACATGGTGGAACAGAAAGGGTTTTGATTTTATGCCTGCTTTCTTCTGGATTTGGACTTTTATAGTGAATAGACATTTCTTCTAGATTAAAAAAAAGTCTATTATGTAGCACAGCCCTTCCCAGCCAAGAAGGTAGGCATACTGCCCCTGAGACCAACTTCCCCAGGTCTGCCTTGTCTTCACCAGCACCCCCTCTACCCACAGTGAGTAGAGGAGCAGAGGGCTTCCCGACTCTGAGACGTTCCACTGCAGCCCTATGCGGGTCAGGGGCCCTATGCGGCCTCACAGATTGCTTGAGCTTTGTGGGAGCAGCAAGCACAATCACCTTAAGGAGGGGCTTTTCTTCCCCATTTCATTTTTTGATATTGCACTATTCTAGCTCTGCAGAGCCCTGAATTTTCTCCCGTGTTATTTTTAGTCCTCCTCGCAGGTAAAGGAAAAAAAAGTCAATCAGGGTTTCTGGCATGTCAGCTTTTCATAAAGAGAACGCAAAGTGGAGCTCCCAGCAAGCCTCATCAAACACAGGATTTATGTGAGGCCTTTCATCTGCCCCCAGTTAAAATGTTCCCTGCCAGGCAGCTGGGAGTGTGCTCAACCGTCATTTGAAAAGGCCTTACTTTAAGGACTGGATACAGTGGCTCAAATGCTGCTTCAGTTCTTCTTCCTTTTCATAGGACTCCAGCACACCATGGGCTTCATCGTGGTGATAGCAGTAGATTTTATAAATGTCTTCCAGTGGCCCTTTCATCTTCAAGAAGACTTCCCCTGATAAATGCAAAACAAAAGGAAAATGACATCAGGTGAGACCCTGCTGGTATTTCACAAGCTTGTAATCTGACAGTGTGACTAGCATTAAAAATTGGATGGGGGTTTGAATCCCAGAGGACCTCCTAAAAGTTAGAGGGAGAAAAAGTGGGGTTGGCCCCTTACCCAAGGTTATTGTAGAGAGGGCAGAGACCAAATGACTTCTCCCCCTTTTCTTTTCCATCCCATCTCCATCTTTTTTCCTTGCTCCTCCCTTTCTTTGATAGCCCAAAGGATGAAGAGATTAACAGAGAGCAGCACAGGAAAGCTGGCTTTCTCAGAGGTGACTGTCTCCTCGGCTGGCGGCAGGCCCTGGCTACAGTCAGCCTATGGGGGCTTGGACCCGGCTATGCTACCAACCTGGACATGCCATAACTTGGACAAGTCCCTGAACCTGTTTCCTCAACTAGGAACATGGGGGAAAGATCCAGTTCCACAGGATCATTGTAAAATGAAAAGAGGTAATGTGCATAAAGTTTTATGAACAGGACATACACATCAAATACTTGAAACCATAGCAGCTGATAATTTCTTAAAGGTATGGACGGGACAAGGTAAATTGTTTTACTGGTTTTTATTCCACTCCCATTTCTAGAGGTTCTCTGAAAGGAAAGCAACAGAATTAGAGAAATAACATGCTTTTCACATGTGATAATATAAAGAATCGGCTAGCATTCCTGTTAAAATATCAATTGGATGGCATCATTAATCAGGGTTATGACTGTCGCTTCAAAAAGTAATGTGGGCTAATTGTAAAAGCATTACACTATTATGATAAAATTGGGTCTATAACTGAGGGCCCTGGATGAAGGTTTGATGTAATCACTCACTCCATCACTTTATGACATGCTTTAAGCGTCCACTACCCAACCCAGCACTGCGTTTAGGTGACTGGGGAGACACAGGAGAGATATGATGTCTGCTCTCCAAAACACTGCAAGTTTGGTATCGCTAATGATCTGGGGCTGAGCTGATTAGGAGTGACATGGACCTGCTGATGTGGACCCATGGCAGCCCCTCCTTCTACAGAAACAGAGGCACCTTTGTATCTTCAACAGGTCTTGCAAACGACTACTTAACTCCTTCTATATGCAGAGTTAAGAGGTTTTTTATTGATATTAAGTTAAGGATGAGTAAATAAGTTTAAACAAATAAGTGGTTTTCCCAAGCTCCTGTCAGGAGGTGGTGGAATGGTGGTGGTCAGTTTTCTGCTTGTTCTATCATAACAATAGCCAGTGGGCTTGCAAGAAGAAAAAAAACAGGACAAAACTGCCTCTACCTATTTTATTTATTTATTTATTTATTTATTTATTTATTTTTAAAGATTTATTTATTTATTTATACAAGCACTGGGTACAGACCGAAGTGCAGGAGGGTGAGAGAATTTACCAGAGCTAGAGTGGGGAACAGAACAGGCAGAGTGATGAAAAACACAGCTGAGGGGAGCAGCGGGTGCAGCAGGAGAGGTCTGTGCTCTATGTGGGACCCTCACCAGTGGCCAGGGATCGAACTGGAGCTGCAGAGGCTGTGGGAAGCTTCGCAGCCCAGTGCTCAACCACCAGGGGAGGACCTACCTATTTTAAATGAGAACAAAAACCCAGTTTACATAAGCTGACAAGTTGTATTTCAGAGTGTAGGCCCAGAAGAGTATCCACTGTCCTTGAGGTGACCTTTCAATGCTTGGACCCAAAATGCCATGGTAGACAACCTAAGATGCCCAAGTACCACTTTCAGAGGGTATTTAGTCTGTGGCAGTTCTGGACCCAAACTCCAGTGACACCAAGATTCAGTAGAAAGTCACCCATCAGACTCTAGACTCCACCCACCTGCATTTCCCATATTTGCTCCTCGACCTCATCAGCACTGCCCACGGTTCCATCCTCGGGAGACCTACTGAGCCTGGCCGCCAGTCAGGTGACCTCGCATTAAATAGATTCTTTTCTTTAGAGCTGGTGATGTGGTTTGACAGTGGGCCCACAACCGGCGACAGGGAGAGGCCTCATTCTCCCCTTAGCTTTGCTGAACACGGTGCAAGAAGATACAACTGGAAGAACTCCACACCCAGAATCAGAAATCACTGTCCTTGAGGATTAGCATGGTGACTTTGGGAATCACCTTTTTAAAATAATTTGTGAAGTGGAAATAACAGTACATCTCAAGATGACTGAGAATTAAATGGATGTTAAAAATGTCTGGCACTAGCTGCTCAGTAAAATGTCACCGTCTCTTATGGAGACTACTCTCTTCAGAATGAGACCACCAGTACTTTTACATGATCACATTCTTTTCTAATTTACATCCAGCAATACATGACTTTCTCCTTGCCTTTTCATTGCATGGGGTTTCCCTGTGATTGTATTTATACTGTGTGTGGTTTGTTTTTTAATTGTATTTTCTTTATTTTCGATCTTTAAGGAAAGCCATGACTGCCAGCATCCTTGGAACTGAAAGGAGGAAGAAATCTTGTTTTGGTTCTGGGATTTCCCTGAGCTGGTGACTTCTACCAGTGTGAATCTGGCCACACAAACAGTAAGGGATAGAGGGGTCGCCAGAAGAGAATAAAACAGGACAGTGACTAAGACATGAGCATAAGATGAGGCAGCCTCCCAGTCACAGTGCCAGGCAGCCAGCGGGAGCAAGGGCTCTGGCCAGTGAGGGAAGGAAGGTCCTCATGGGAGAGAGCGCCTGGCTCTGTGGACACACAGGGTCCAAGACAAGACGGAAGTGTAAACAAGTGTGTTCACCAGAAAGTAGCTAAAGGGAGAGACAGCTCTGGGCTGTCATGAGGCAGAGGTAAGCACAGTCTCATGAATTCACAGTAGGATCAAACAGAAATGCCAAACACAAATGACAAAGGCATTTATTTTACCACAAACTATTAATTATAAATTCCCTTATATTTATTTTCTTGAATAGAAATGGTCTTGTTGGAAAGAATTTATCGCTCTCCCTTTAACTGCAGAATCAAATGATTTTTACTCTTTTCCAAGTAAAATTCTGTAGGGTGCTAATGATAATTATTAAAGTCAAAAGCTACTTAAGCACTCCAATTGAAGTCATTTATGCACCCAAAGACCAAGCACAACAGGGATGGGAGAATGTTCCAGCTCCCTCCCAGCCCCACCAATGTATTCTGCTTCATAATAGCGCAGATGAAGCCATGTGTCTTGCAGGAGAAAGTGATTCTGTTTCCACGGTAACATAACTCTGGGCTGCATTTCTTGGGTGATGAAGGACAGCTGTTCTATCTAATGCATGTGGATTTGAAGGGATGATGAGCAGTGCAGGAGGGACTGAGCCCAGACCAGTGGAGGTAATTTTACCTCCGGCTGCCTGTCACAAAGGTGCTAGAATCCTATAAAATAAACATAACTTTTGTGTGCTTCTTTTTAAAATTTCTACCATCCAAGAATTTCTGCACTGGCTTCACCAAAAGCAATCGCCACGCAGAGGAGGAGGAAAAAGGCATCCTCGTTTTCCCTCAGTGATCTCCTCTACAAACAGCTTCCAAAAACATCGAACCTGTTTTATGTCTAGCTATCAGTACTCCTAATTTGAAAACTGCTGCATTCATTATTGCAAATGCTCCTCTTCGGTACTCCCAAACCCCAGGCTGGGCCATACCAAACAACATGTGTGGCCTCTGTGTAATTCTGACCCTGCTCCAAGAAGTTTTTTTTCCCCTGTGGGTACTTAAATCAGGTAAAACCAACTCTATTTAAGAGATCTTCTTGTCTGAGCCCTTGTTTAGGAAAATGACATGAAAAGAAATGAAGTAGCTATATTCTACTCTTCCTCCTATTTTGGCAATAATGTAATGACATTTAGGAATTCTGCTTAATGAGTGACCAGTTTTCATCTAGCATTTTGGCAGGTATTGTAGATAGAAAGAACACTTCCTTCTAGAATCTTCCATATGTTGCTAAGGGAGTGAGAAGGGCAAGCTCCAAGGTACTACACTCTGTGAATAGTAGGACGACAGAGCTATGAAGTGCAGAGGCGAAACTGAGGTGTTCTTAAGGGCCTAGAAGCTACTCGCACAATGGCCTGCCCTGGAAAGAGCTAAGAGGGTGCACAGACACACCCAGGGAATATGGTGGGTCCAGAGCTGCAGGGAAGACCCACAAGAGATGGTACTGGCAGCAGGGGCCAGATTTTGAAGGACCTGGATATATCACCAAGAAGTCGGAACAGACAGAGAAGTCTTCTCAGAGAAGACCCAGTCACCTCAGCAGTGTGATTCAGAAAGATTAGTCATATTAAAGATGGCAATTGGAGAAGGAATTAGTGAGACTAGAAAAGGGAAAACAGGGCCTCCCTGGTGGTGCAGGCGGTTGAGCACCACACTGTGAAGCTCTGCAGCGTTTGCAGTGCTGGTTTGATCCCGGCTGGCAGGCGAGAGTCCCACATAGCACAGCAGACCTCTCCAGTCTAGCCTGCTGCTCCCCTCAGCAGTGTATTTCAGCCAGTCTGCCTGTTCTGTTCCCCACTCTGTCTCTGGTGAATCCTCTCACCCTCCAGTGCATCTAGCCTATACCCCAGCACTTGTAAAAATTTAAAAAAAAAAAAAGGGAAAAAAATGGAAAGACTTCCATAATAACCCAAGAACTACCTAAATTACAAAACCAGGAAGTAACAGCAGTTAAGAGGGAGAGCCCTAGATTTGGATTGCTAGGTTTCAATAAGATTTTGTAACTTGGCCAAGATCACGCATCTAGAATCAGATGAGCCAACCTGATATTTAAACTCTGCACTCTCATCTTATTTGTTTCACCCTTACTCACTAATGTCTCATTATAGAATAAGCCTCCATTTAAGTGAAAACAAGAGCTAAATTTCTAAAGATTCAGAACCCACTTCCTATCTAGACAGCCTACTTAAGTCAAGATAGTCCAGATCGTTCCCCAGAGCACTCAGACCTACAAATGTAAACCTCTGTGCTTAAACTTGAACCTCCCCCAAACCACACTGTTATTATTGAGCAAAATTCCTCTCCTGCTTTATTTAAGTATCAGGAACACTTCCCCTTTGGCATTAGCACTGTGAATCATGACTTCTTATTCGTGTCACATAAAGACAGAGAAATGGGACACCTGTGCTTTTCATTCTCTGCTAATATCACTTTGGAATTGTAACCTCAGGTGAGTTTATCTTATGAAAGGTAAACTCCACTTTGGTGGAAGATTTAGTGATGGAAATTGCCAGTCAAGTCTACCGATGCTACTGTGCATGGTCCTACGATTCTCTAGCCATGTAAAATTGTTGTCCTTAGGAAGAACTTCCCACACTCTCCAGCCTTGAGGCACCATGCCATCTGTCATTTAGAAAGGCTTTTGCTCCAAGCTACACCTTTCTAAATCCTTCAAGGGCACGCTCAAAAGCCACCTTCCAAATCAAGTTTTCCCTCATCATCTGGATTGAATTGATTAATCGCTTCTCTGCAAACCCGTATTCATCAGCTGTTGCTGCAGAGAAAAAATAACAACAAAAAAAAAACACTCCCAAACTTCAGGGCTTAAGACCAGGTTACGTCAGCATGAGCAGGGCTCAGCGGGGAGGTTTGTCTCCATGCATGTTGATGGGCTTGTCATGGTTTGCCGTCAGTGGGCAGAGGCCAGCGAGCCATGGAGAGCCCTACTCTCCCACCCAAGGCCTGGACCGTGGACTGGAATGACCTGGTATTTTGAGTCTTCCCTTTCCCTGAGCAGAGAGTGGAGGTCACAGTGGATCACTGTGCCACATTCTATTGGTCAGAATAAGTCACAAAACTAGACGAGGTATAGAAGTCAGGAAACTTAAATATGACTCCCAACTCCTTCTTCAAATACAGCCTTACTGTTTTAGTCTTTTTCATAAATTTTTCCTCAAAATTGAAATATACAATTAGTAAATTTGACATTGGGAACATCATCTATTGAAGCTTCTCTGTAAATTATAATATTTTTAAATTTTCAAATCATGAACTAATTTCATACTTACAAAAGTTGAAAATATACCTGCAGTTTCCAATTATCCCTCACCCAGCTTGCCCAAGGTATACATCTTACAGAAGCATGGGATAGCCAGGGGAAATGAAGTCAGTGCAGTAGTGTCACCTAAACTACACACCTTACTGGTGTCTGAACACAAAAGTTCTCTTACTGTTCTAGAAGTCTATCTAGGCTCCCACTTGCAATTGTAGGTGGATCCTCCTTAGTCCTCTGTGGTCTTTAAAAGTTCCTTATAAGTGTTGCCTTATTTTTCATGACCTCAACATTTAAGAAGAGCATTGGCCAGTCATTTTGTTGAGTGTTCCTCATTTGAGTCTGTCCACCAATGTCTAATGTTTTCTCAGGTTTGGATATAATTACACATATTTTGTTTTTTTTTGTTTTTTTTTTTGGTGGGACCCTCGCCGACGGCCGGGGA
Organism: Talpa occidentalis; assembly: GCF_014898055.3. NCBI lineage: Eukaryota > Metazoa > Chordata > Mammalia > Eulipotyphla > Talpidae > Talpa > Talpa occidentalis. The sequence continues at coordinate 98,841,724 of NW_023601322.1, forward strand.
ACGAACCGGCACTGCAGAGGCTGCGGGCAGCCTCGCAGCCCAGCGCTCAACCGCTGCGCCACCAGGGGAGCCCCAAATTACACATATTTTGGACAGACATGTGTCCTATCCCCGCAGATTGCTGCATCACAAGGTTCAAGGTGTGAATGGGCATCATTTCTTACTATTATTGGATCACTTGACCACTGCCTGGTTTCTCACTTAAGGGTGATGTCTTCCTTTGTGGTTATCAGTGATTCAGGAGACACTTGGGAACTACCAAAGGTAGTTGCACCCACCAACTCCCCCTCCCACAAGTGGGGTTTTTCCTGCAGTCATTACAACTGCAGTGCTTCTGAATGGCAATTTTCTATTTTCCTCTTTCCTTTTATATTTATTCACTGACATCTGCTGAAAGGAAGAACTTTGCCTTATCTCATTTATTCATCTCACTATGGACTTGATAATTTATTTTATTCTATGGGTTATAGTCCAATACTAACATTATTTTGCCTTGAAGATGTAAACTATAATATTTTTACTGGGAAAATATAAGCACAGAGTCATCTAATATATTCAAAAAATTCTGCTTAATGGAAGATACTAAAATTCTGATTATATATACAGAGATATGTATAAATATTTGAGCTGAAGTATTTTCAGCTCAATACTGTTTTGCCATCTTCACATTCCATTTTTTATTTTAAACAAAAGAAAACTCGCCAAATTGCTTCTACTTATGATTTTCAAATATTTTTCCAAATGAACATTGGAAAATCTGATTACAGAACACAATTATTTGTCTTATTAAATAGGAGCTCCATCAAAAACTTCTGTCCATAAATTTTCCAAAGTATAATTACAGAATTTTAAAATGAAGTATTTTCTACTGCATAAACTCTCATTGTTTACAATTTTTACCTAAATCTTTGTTTTGGTAGGGATGAATTTCAGTGTCACCCCCCCCCCACTTGCAGGCTTTATCCTCAATAACTGAAATTGCAGATTAAAAAGTTGAAGATAGTTTTTCCCTCTGCTGAAGACTTTAATTGAAGATGTCCAACTGACTAGGAATAAAATGCCATTTTTAAAAGCTGGTTAGCGATCAGAAGCAAGGCAAGTACATACTTTCATGATTATTTTTTCAATTAGCATCAACTTTATTCTCCAAATTCTATATATAGCTGACTCTAACTTTATGTATATATATAGCCATGTGTGAACTTTTACTACATTCACCATTTCAATTAGTAAAACGCCATTATTACACAGGCACTAAATCAATTCTAAGGGCACTTCTGCGTTACAGATATCTCACTTTTCAGTAAAAGCATTACTTAACATAATGCTATGTTCTACCAAAATATGTAATAGTATAATTTTTAAATTGCAGTCTTATTTACAAAGAAGTCAGAAAAATCTACTTTGGACAAAATAAACTTCCAAAAAGTTTTCTTTGATTCATGAATTGGATTAACATTTTTTGAATCGTTATTGAAATTAATTGACTCTCTGTTAGACTCATCTGCTCACACTGACATAAAATTGTCAGAGTGTATCTGTCAGTAAAGCCCTCTGCTAATGCTGTCACCTCACCACCAGCCACTGCTTTACATTTCTCATCAGCCGAGGGAAGCTCAGAATTTAAAAGTAGTGAAATTAATTTAGGATAACTGCCACTGGACCTAAATGAAGTCCTGCTGCCTGAAGTGATATGTAAACACACTTCCCACAGCTGCATGAGTTAAATCACATACGTCGAAGACAGTCTTTTAAAAAATTAGCTGCTCCTTCAGCAGATTTCTGCTTTCCACTGCCTTATGCCAATGACAGCACTGCGGTGAGTGGTGGTTATTTTCTGCCATATATTCATCATCAACTTTCTTGAGAAACAGAAAATCAATATTCAATTTTTATTAAACGTGCTTACACTAACCCCTTGCTTCTGAAAGGGTTTATTGCAAAATAAAATAAGCATAACCAAATAATGGAAAAGTTATAGATAGATTTATATCAGACTATAAACAACCCAGCTGCTATAGCAACAGTGTCCACATACTCTAGCAGGACTGCGAGCCTTTGCTTCCTGTGCACAGTTCACTGACATTTGATCTTTAATCTCCCCATTAATCTTTAATCTCCTGGTAGTTTCATGGCTCCCAGGTTATGATGTGAGCCCTCAGCGTGAGCCAGGACACAGCTCGCAGTCTACCCAGGGGACAGCAGGGTTTGAGTCTCAAATATGCCCCAGCCACCAGAGCAGGAAGTAGTCAGTGTTGCTAGTTGCTCTTGCCCAGAGGTGATCATCTAAAGCTAAATTACCTTCCAAAGGGCTTACTTCCATCATCATATTGAGAGAGCCTCAACCTTTGAGTTCGGGGAGAGGCACAAACACTCCACTCACAAGAGGAACTTTTAATCACAGCAGTGATTGATTGGATTTAAACTTGTCTGAAAGAGAAATCTCTTTGAGCCTGCTGGCCTTGAGGTCTGTGAAACACCACAAACAGCCAGGTGGTTTCTTTAACCTTTGGACAACACTGGTCTTGCTTACTAAACATTAGATGGCCCATAAATGCTTAAGAAGGTCAGTTCATGCCATTTGTACAACTCTGGTTTTCATTAGCAAATAGGGACAATGAATTAAGACAGAAGGTGGTGTGTGTTTGTGTCTAATTGTGTGTCCCCAAGACAGGATCCCCATCAAATGGGTAATGGTGGTTATTTTGTGGGTTATTTTGTCATGGACGGAACATGAAAAGGACTCTTGCTGTCATTCTGTGTTAATAGTCTGGTAAGTACCATTTAGTCCATATTATGAGTAAATAGAAAAAAAATGATGAAACTTTTTTTTGAGAATTCTTAACCTATGTGGCACTATGTATATGATATCCTAGATGTGGTGACTGCCTTCATGAATTCACAACATGTCACTAACTTTGAAAGGAAAGAATAAAAATTTGGCTCAGTAACACAACTGTACTTTTCCCCCCAAAAAAAAATCTTACCAGTGTAAGAAAATAACCCATACAGTCTGAGAGGAAAAACTTATTTAGAAAGCAAATGATGTAGAGAAAACAAAAAGGGCAGATAGAGTAGAACTTGTGTGTTTTATAAATCATATAAACTCTTCATTGAAAATAATGGACAATTCAGAAATCAATCAATTCATAGACATAAGATCTGCAAGCCATTTGGACTCAAGTCACTAAAGCTATTAAAGTCTTTAAATATTTAATTCTTTAAGGATCAAGTAAGTGGTAGCCATAAAACAAAATGAGAGAACATCTGGAAGGCAGAGAGGTTGAAAAGATTGAAAATTAAAAAGCAAATGGTGTACTTAGTGCTACTGTGGGATTTCAGAAAATGGATAGAAACCCATTTGAAAATAAATACAGAGTTTGTGTAATTACAATGAGCCTGAAGGAAGATGGTTTAGCATTTATACATCTCCTGGGAAGCTTGATGAGTCAGAGACATCAAACCCAAGCAAAGGGAGGTTATTGAAATATTATTTCCTGTTGTGCTATAGAACTGGAGCAGAGAATAAACATACCAATGACTTGCAGGGCTGGTTCCACATCTGTGGTAGCCTCTTCCAGTGATGCCAGCAGCTTGGCTGAGATCTGATGCACGGATTCAATGTTGCTAAACAAGCTATCCATGTCCAGCCCATCGATCTGAAGAAACACAAACAGTGAGCCAGCAATGGAGAGAAGCCTTGTTTCAGACACTTTCTGCCACTCAACAACATGCATTTTATAGGCCACCCCAGGCTGCCTCTATCCAGTCTTCCTGTAAACATTCTTCTTTGGGATTTCTAGACCAAATGTGCAAATTTTTTTATTGATTTATTTTTTATTTATTCCTGCATCAAGAACAGGGGTATAGGCGAGAGGTGTGAGGGGTGAGAGGATTCACCAGAGACGGAGTGGGGAGCAGAGCAGGCAGATCTACGGAAATACACTGGTGAGGGGAGCAGTGGGGAGAGAGGAGAGGTGGGTCAGCTCCCTGGCCTGGGATCAAACTTGTGCTGCAGTGGCTGGTGATAGCTTGATAGAGCTGAGTCTTAACCCCTGCGCCACCAGGGAGGCACCCTTTCAAATGTGCAATTTTTCTCAGCAGAAATCGGATGGAACATCTATTACCTCTAGTCCTTTGTTTTGGCTAAGTTTTAATGAGTTGAGTACACATCTATACTGTCCTGTAAGGACCAGGTGGGAGGATGCGGGCAGCCAAGTGGGCGCTCTTGTGATGCCTTCTAAGATGGTGTGGACCAGTGCTGGCACTTCCCTGCTTATATAGCATGAGTCAGAAGTTACTCTAGGCAAGCCCTATTTTCAAAGTTCTTCCAAAACCACAGATGTTCTAAAAGCGATGACAAGTAGATGTGCTGAGTTGCTTCCTGCTTTATTTCTTAAAAGAAATACGAATGAAAATCTTCACCAAACATGTTCTGCTAATTACAGACTCATCATATTTTGTAACTTCATGCATACCCTCAAAAACCAGTGCAATTATTCCTAGATCTTGTAGCTGGTGCTTCTAATAATTCATTCATTCATTCACCCTTTCATTAAATATTTTCTGAGCACCTTCTATATATAACAAGAATTATACTAAGCCAAACACTGTCACGGGGACTGGGAGATTAAGAGGGATGGCCAGCTACCCTGAGTTATCTAAGTAGAATGCAGTGAGATTCCTGTCCTCACTTTTGCTGGGTCTCACTCAAAATCTTTCTTTGGAGTTTAAGTCACATCGTCTTTCATAACTAGTGTCTAGTTGGGGGGTGATTAGATTAATATACACACCAATGGCTGCCATGGGTACAAGGAGTAGGTACCTTTATCTATAGCTTACTGTATGTGGCATTATAGGTGAGTAGCCATCATTAATGATCAAGTCTTGAGGGAACATCATAGGTAGAAAGCAAAATTGCTAGTCTAAAGCCAGGAAAGCAAATTAAAGGACCCCACAAGGAGTTCAGCTAAGAAAGAGAAAACGGGTCCGAGAAATTAAGGAAAATTAGGAACAAAGAATGGAGAAGCAGTAGATATGCAAGAATTTGGAGATGAAAACACGGTAGCTTGTTCCTCAAGCTCTCAGTATCCATTCCTCTAGGTGACAAAGTCTATTTAGGTGGCAAGAAGGAGGCTCATCTTTGTATCCCATCTCCTTGCAACACTGATTCACCTTTTGTTCTCCATCCTGGGCATGGTTATTATTTTGATAAAGATAGCCTGTCATTAAACACAGGAGCATTAATTGATGTTGCACTTTGTTTAACACTGACTGACAATGTTTCAGCTCTCAAATATGGTCTTGCTGCACACAGTTTGTTCAAGCATCTTGGGAAATTCCTCATCTTTTTTGATCACCAGTATAATCCTGAAGCTAACTCCCAGGCTCATTCCTGACATAAGTCAATGTACTGGTATGTAGTGGGTTTACTCCAATACAGGAGCATATGACTTCTTTCACATATTCTATGTTTTACATATTCTAGAAAGGTAGATATGTTTTACATATACTGGAAAGACAGATATCTCTTTAATATACTATGATATTGCAATCCTTGTTAACTTTTTTTTAAAGATTTATTTATTTATACAAGAACTGTGGTACAGGTCAGAGATGTGGGAGGGTGAGAGAAATCACCAGAGACAGAGGAGGGAGAAGAACAGGCAGACTGACTGAAATACACTGCTGAGGGGAGCAGCGGGCGAGGCAGGAGAGGTCCTCTGTGCCATGTGGGTATCTCCCTAGCTGGCTGGGAATCGAACCCACGCTGCAGAGGCTGTGGACAGCCTCACCAACACTGTGCTCAACCAGCTGCGCCACCAGGGAGGCCCCTTATTAACTTTTATTTTTTTTATTATTTTTTTTTAATAGAGGCATGTTTTATTTATTTATTTTATTTGTTTGTTTGTTTTGTTTTTACATGCACTGGGTACAGTCAGAAGCGCGGGAGGGTGAGAGAATTCACCAGAGCCAGAGTGGGGAGCAGAGCAGGCAGAAGGAGCGAAGTACACTGCTGAGGGGAGCAGCGGGCGGCAGGAGAGGTCTGTGCGCCATGTGGGACCCTCCTCTGGTGGCCCGGGAGCAGCCGGGGATCGAACTGGCGCCGCAGAGGCCGCGGGCAGCTTCGCAACCCAGCGCTCAACCGCTGCGCCACCGGGGAGGCCCCTTATTAACTTTTAGAGTCGCTAATTCAGTATCTCACAAAATGTCCCTTCACTAGCACTTACTGAACTTAGATGGGGCACATGTGACTTTTTATTTTTTGCCTGAAGTCTACAGCTCAAGATTTTTGAGTTGCCCTTTTTTTTTTTTTTTAACATTTATTTATTCATGCATACAAAAGCCGGGTACAGGCCAGATGTGTGGGAGGGTGAGAGGATTCAACAGAGACAAAGCGGGGAACAAAACAAGCAGATTGGCTGAAATACACTGCTGAGGGGAGAAGTGGGCCAGACAGGAGAGGTCTGCTGCACCATGTGGGTATCTCATTGGCTGGGATCGAAAGCACGCTGCAGAGGCTGCGGACAGCTTCATAGCGCTGTGCTCAACCTCCTGTGCCACCAGGGAGGCCCAAGACTTTTGATTTCCATATTTAAAGAATTTTTAATATTCTATGTAGGCACTGAGTGTTAATCAAATCACAGATTTAACTTTGTATAGTGTAAAATAACTTTTCAAGTTGTGTATGACTCAAATTTTTGCCGATTCATTTATTTTAAATCTGCTAGCTGTATGCTTCTTAAAATTCACATTTTGAAACGAAGTCTTCTAAAGGATATAAAATTTCATCCCTCATTTACTTGCTTTATAACAGATCAGTTTTAAGTCAGAGTATACCCCACTGTCATATCAGTGTGTGGTGGAAACTTTATTCTGAGGAGCTGAAAGTACTTCATATTTACTATTTCACATATCATTCCATCTTAGCTTTATAATAGGAACCCATCTTATGATAGGGAAACTGATGTAAAATGAAAAAAGTAAAAATTATGACCTTCAGGATAAAGTAGGGACTGGAAATTGATCTTTTAGTTCTAGGCCTTAGTCCATTACGGTAAATACTAATACTAGAATACTCTGCCATCGCATTTGGATTCCTGGTTGGTTTCTGAGTTTTTCACTTCAATGATTTACATCTCAAGGTCAGAATCCTGCATATCTGTTTAATTTAAATTTTAAATTCATTTAGCAAGGAATTAATTCTATATTCTATGTATAACTTTAATTCAATGCAACAAATACAAAATAACAAAAATACATGTTTTAATTCCATTTCTTTCTGAAGGACAGAAAGGATTAAGACATCAATTGGCCTGGTTTCAATCACTGTATCACCATGAGCCCATGGGGATTCCATGAATTATAAAATGAATTCACATTCAGTTGCTGCTGTGCAGGGAACAAACAAATGTCTGGTCCAAATAGGCTTTTAAAACTAGTAAATATAGATGATTTTATGGCTATTTATATAAATTCGAAGAACCATTTATATACATTTATTAATCATTTACCAGAAACAGGCAATGTTCTATGATCTTAAGTAGACCTGTATTTTAAATGGATAAAAATACATTTTTTAAAAAAATTAGGCTAAGTATGCATTATTCTAAGCAAAATGAATATATAATTCAAATGAACAAAACAGAAAACTTAAAATCCGATGTTTCTGTTGTCAATTTAATCCTTTGCATTACAGATGTATTCCCTATAGAATATATTCCAAATAGCAAGTTCCTGTAACATTTGAAACATTACTGGATTTATATTTGCATATACTGCAAAAGTCCCCAGGTATGAATGTGTAAGGAAAACATACCTATAGAATGATATGACTTCAGAGACTGTAATCATTGGTGTAGAATTACTTTGTACCCAGGAGCACCTGACATTTACTGTTTTCAAAGCTTTTGTGCATTTTTCTGCTAGTCCAAGCTCACAAATGCTTTGCCTTCATATCCCTTTACAACACTCAACCCATTTGAAATGGATTGTGGTTATGATATGGTCTGTCCAGCAGTTGGCCCATTTCTCTGCTCTTTCTGTAGCTGTGGATAGCACAGCAGCTCTGGCTCTACTAGACCTGGTGGAACTGTCAGTTATGGTGCCCCATTCTGACCCCTCCCCCAAATGACAGCACTGACCAAGCTGGCCACCGTGACTGGCCCAGGATGGGCAGTTCCCAAGCACAGACAATGAGAATCTTTACTGATTTTTAATCAGTGGTTGTTGGAAGGCTGTAGGCTCTAAGTACAGGAGTTTCTGTTTTCAGCACCCATCTGTGGGGAGAGTTTGGCTGTGATAAGTCAACAGAGAGGGAAGCTAAGCCTGTCATCATATTAGCTCCTAGATCTAGCCCTGCCTAAAACAGTAAGACAGGCTAATTACAGAAGGCAGCATTTTGTGTTTTTATTTTAAAAAGTTTGAATTTTGTTACCTATAGTCAATAGGGGACTAACACTTTTATTTCTATTCAAAATGTCACTTCCTCTAGGATACCACTGGGTGTAACAGCTCCCTGGGTTAAAACAAAACACTCAATCTCTTTCATGGCCATGACTTTTGCTTTGCATTACTCCCTGCTTGTACTAAAGTCCAGTACCTGCACCCAGGATATTTATCAATGTATCTGTCTCTATGTCAGATCTATGAGTTCTTCTAGGACATTTGTCTCTCTGAGTTATTCGAATGCCCCACTTTATCTAATGCCATGCTGGGGTCATGCCTACTTAGTCAATAAAAGCCTGACGATTTGAACTAAATCACTACACTTTAAGTGACCTATTTATCCTGTGGGAGCTATAAATAACTGTTCCTTGCAATCACCTTCTGGGATTCAGAATAACAAGTATGCAGAGATCAAAAATGGCTTATAGAGAAAAATCAAAATTACCTAATTTTTACCTAATTTGGCTATTTAAAATATCTTATTAATGGATTTTTATAATTTTTCTACTTAATCTTATCTGCAAAGAGAGATTGTTGTGCCCAGTCCAACCATTTGTATACCTGGAAAATCTGCTGGCATAGGCCAATCCTCCTGCTCAGTCTACGCTTGGGAAACTATTGTTTACTGTTTTCTGCTCCCATCCCTGGGTGCTCAGCCTACACCAGTCACAGGGAGGAAAAGCAAATATCCTTAGGCATCAGGTAGGCATCCAAACACGAGCATCTTTAAATGGAACACTGAGAAGAAGTCTAGAAGCAAACTCCTCTTTCAAATAAATTAAGCTATTATCTCAAAGGTAGTTTATGTTCACTGCAGAAAAATAAAGATGGGCAGATAAGCAAAAGAGGGAAAATACAAGCACCTATGACTATACGATAGAGCAATAACCACTGACATTTTGAGATACGTCCTTCCATGTTGTTTTTCTCTATATACATCTGTACAACATATGCATGCCCTTCCATAATGTTTTCACTTTTTTAACTTAGCAAAACATAAACAGCTTCATATGATTAATTTTCTTCAATTGCATCATTCTTAATGCCAATATTATGTGGAAATATTGCCATCTACTCTGTCATACTGAAATGTATATAAATTGCTGCCTTCACTCTTAGAAATACTTCTCCTGGGGCCTCCCCGGTGGTACAGCAAGTTGAGCGCAGTGCTGGGAAGCTGTCCGCAGCCTTTGAAGCGCGGGTTCAAGTCCCAGCTGGCCAGGGAGATACCCACATGGTGCAGCAGATCTCTCCTGTCTTGTCCACTGCTCCCTTCAGCAGTGTTTTTGGTCTATCTGCCTGTTTTCTGCTTTCCATTCTGTCTCTGGTGAATTCTCTCACCCTCCTGCGTCTCTGGCCTGTACCCCAGTTCTTGTATAAATAAATAAATCTTTAAAAAAAATACTTCCCCTCTTAAAACTTTGTTCACCCCTATGATTATTTCATTATAATAATTTCTGTAAGTATAGTGGCTAAATTAAAGATGGCAATATTACTAAGGTCTCTTTAAAGCCCTGGCAAATGTTAGCAGTAATTAGCAACACTTTTTTCCCTTCTAATAGCCAATGGATTGAATACTACTGGGTATAATTGTCCTGACCTCAATTTAGAAATATACTCTTAGTCTTCTAAGTAATTGAAATCCATGACTTTGGAGTTCCAGATATCTCTATATAACACACACAACAATGAGAGAAAGGAAGAAAGTAAATAGCATTGCTTTTGAGGGCCATGGCAGTTGCCACCACCCACATGCTTCTCTGGAAACTGTCTCTAGAAGAGACTTGACTGTTTCTATTTGGTGTGGCTTGCAGTGGATCTAGTTTTAACCTACATTTGCATTATTGTAATCATCAGGTGCTGGAATTCCTGAGGACAAATCCACCATGAGTGCCCATGATTCCGTCCCTTCTAACCCTCATATTAGGCAGAACCAAGCTCAGTGTTATGGTGAGGCCTGGTGACAGGTTGCTCCACTATGAATGTCAAAACATAAAAGTGAAAGACACTTAAACTGTAGCAAGTAAGGGGAGAACGGAAGAGAGCTGAAAATGTACTTTAAGAAAACTGTAAGAGTTGGAAACCCAATGAGGATCCTCTATGGACATTCTGAGAGGGAAAAGTCAGGTCCTATTTTATATTTTAATGGGAACTGAAAAGGGGATGCTTGTGAGACAGAAATTGGAGCAAGTGGAAAAAGAGGATGTTGGCAGAAGGCCTTGACAGCCACCGGGCAGGCAGGCTGGGATAATTATCTAATTACTATGGCATTTGCTCAGACACTTGGCTTCTCTGTTACAAAGCTCTGCAGGGTAAACCAGTCATTATTTCATCAGGTTTCTTAAAACGACTGATTTGTATGTGTGAAATCTCCTGCTGTGAAACTAGATTCAGAGCTGGCTCACTGAGTCAAACTACAAGCTGAATGGGTAGCAGAGCCAGACAGCAAGCCTTTTCACTAGTCCTGAAGCTAAGGCCTCAGTTCCCTGAAGCTAGTGCCAGAAACACCCCCAGCAGGGACCCGTGGGCATGGACAGGCTGGTCTCGGAGCACAGAGGCAATCCCTTTGCAGAGGGTGAGGTTCCAGGACCAAAATCTTTGTGTGAGAAAGGGAAAGGGCAGAGCCAGTGAGTGAATAAAGGTCAGACAAAAGTTGGTCCAATTCAGGTAGGTCTCAGGTTGCTGAGAGAGGAAGGGGATTGACAAGTCCTTTCTGAACTCTGTGTAGGAATAGGAAAGGAAAGAGCTTATCTCCATATCCCTGGATAAAAAGTCAGCACCTCATCAAGGATCCCTGCTTTGGTTTCTCTTCCCCCAACACAAGGGACTGCAGGAAAGAAGTGGCCTGGTAGAGCGAGAGGTGGTCTTCAGGTTGGCTACATTTTCCTACTTAGAAATTAGGAAGAAATGCTCAGACCTGGCTGGTCCAAGCATCATGAGGAGGTCAGCTCTAGAAATACGTGAGGTCAGAGAGAAGGTGGCAGCTCCCAGAGGGGCTGAGAGGTCATCACAGAACAGTAGGTGTTCATCAGTGAAGAGTGAAGTAAGAAGCAGTTAGAGGGTTTTGAGTAGAAGAGGGGAGTGATTTGGCTGCTTGAGACAAGGTGGAAGGAGACGGGTCCTATGGTTTTGTGTACGTGTGGTCATTCAGACAGTGGGTCAGGCATCGTACACTCATTTCAGCAATTCTAATCACATTCGTTCTTGATCCATACATGGCAGAACCGCCATAACCGTCATCATGAGGACAGGCCCATGGTCAGATTGGCAAAAGCTGTCACGCAACTGGATCACTAAGATGGCCTTTGAAGCTAGCTTCCTTCGTGCCTCTTTTTCTCCCTCCCTCCCTCCCTCTTTCCTTTCTTCCTTCCTCCCTCCCTCTCTCCTTCCCTCCTTCCTTTCATCTGTCACCCTGTCTTTCTCTTTCTTTTATCATTTGGTGTGTACTGAGATGCTCTATATTTTGGCATTCTGAAGATCTTCTAAAAGCAACCTCAGGGCCTCCCCGGTGGCGCAGCGGTTGAGCGCTGGGTTGCGAAGCTGCCCGCAGCCACTGTGGCGCCGGTTCGATCCCCGGCTGCTCCCCGGCCACCGGAGGAGGGTCCCATATGGCGCGCAGACCTCTCCTGCCGCCCGCTGCTCCCCTCAGCAGTGTACCTCGGTCCTTCTGCCTGCTCTGCTCCCCGCTCTGGCTCTGGTGAATTCTCTCACCCTCCCGCGCTTCTGACTGTACCCAGTGCATGTATAAACAAAACAAACAAACAAAATAAATAAATAAATAAAACATGCCTCTATAAAATAAAAAAAAAGAATATGAAAAAAAAATAATAAATAAAAAAAATAAAAAAATAAAAGCAACCTCAGTGTTACCAATTTAGGGAGCATGGCTCTTAAACTTATTATGTACACAAGGAGCAAAGAAAAAGCAGATTGAGACTGTTCTCTGATGCAAAGATTTCACTACCATAGCATAGTACCTGTAAATCAGCCTAAAGAATCAAGGTAATATTCTCCATATACTATGTTGCTTGGTTATAGATATATAGATCTAGATATATAGATCTAGATAGATAAGTAGATTATAGAGATGAATACACACAACACACACACACATACACACACATATATGTCAATATATATTCAGTGAGGAATTCCATTAATTCTCCCCCTTTTTTCTAGGTGGATAGTTAGGTGGTCTTCAATCAGAGCGGACACAATAGAGGTAATAAGATTTTGGATATGTTGTGAAGGCTGAACTAAAAGAATTTGCTGATCAACCCAATATGGGATTTCAGAGAGAACATCAAGAATGATTCTGGGGTTTTTGCCCAAGCAAAAGAAGAATGGAGTTGCCTTTCACAGAGGTAAGAAAGAAAGGAGAGCAGCTCTTAAAGGGAAGTCAGGAGCATGACTTTGCACATGAGAAAGTTGGGATGCCTTGTAGACAGATGCACGTAGAGATATGAAGAGGTGGATGTAAGCAAAGCTAGACTCCAGGAAAAATTCTAAACCTGGAGTTAAAACTTTTGTCACCCATCAGTGTTGTAGAAGGTATTAGAAGTCAGGATGAGAGAGAAGAGGGCTGCAGACAAGCCCTACCCAGCTTTTCTGTTTAGAAGTAAGAACTAGCTAGCAAGGGAGAGCTAGAGGGAGGGCTGGGGCAGTAGGGGTACCCATGAGTAGGAGGTATTCTGAGAGACAGAAAATGGAGGTTTCTCTGGCAGATGCTGTCAACAAGTGAGGAAAACTAATGCCTTCGCCTGCTAATGTGTAAAGCAATTGTTTGCTGGATAACAAATTAGCATAACCATTTAGCATAACTAATCAAACGCTCCTTCTGTCATGATTCCTTTGACTGTTATTTGACTTTTTATGTGTTTATGAGTTATTTTCTTGACCAGATTATAAACTCTTGTAGGGCAGGGCTATGACATGAATTTCCTTGATTCCCCTGCAGAGCTGGGCAAAGGGCATTGCAAGCCTTAGACACTTGACAAACATTTAATCTTGTAATTTGCATATTCAACTAAAATAGCACATGCTTCATGAAATGTGGCCTGGTTAATCTATTTGGTAGTGATCTGTCCCTTCTCTGACCTGCAACTGCACTTATTAACTATCTCTCTGCATGGCCAGTGATCTTTTCATAGCTGAGTCTCGTCATCTCTTACTAAGGGTTCTTTTTCCTTTAATGGCAGGGGATGTGGCTCACGTCTGTATAGACACCAAGAGGCCTACAATTAATTAATTGACTCATGTAATCATCTACCTTGTGTGCATCTAGGATTTCACTGAAATAAAAAACTGAAGAAAAGATAAGCCACAGAGTGGGACACAATATTTGCCAAAGACAAATCTGATAAATGTTACCCAAATATATAAAGAACTCTTAATTAAAACTCAACAGTAAGAAAACAAACCTTTATTAACAAATAGACCAAAGACTCTAACAGATACCTCACCAAAGATGAACAGATGGCAAATGAGCATATGAAAAGATGCTCCAAATCAGATGTCACAGGGAAATGCAAACTAAGACAATGCTGAGATACCACGCCATCTACTAGAATGGCCAAACTCCAGAACACTGACAACACTAAATGCTAACGAGGATGTGAAGCAACAGGAACGCTCATTGCTGGTGGGAACAGCCACTTTGGAAGACAGCTTGACAGCTTCTTAAAAACCAAACCAGGACCAAGCAACCATGTTCCTTCGTTTTACTTAAATGAATGACAACTACATCCACACCAAAGCCTGTGCCCACATGTCTACAACACATTTCGTAACTGCCAAAACTTGGAAGCAACCATAACGTCCTTCATAGGTGAGTGGATAAAATGGTCATCCAGACAAAGGAAAATTATTCAGCACTGACGGGAATGAGCTATCAAACCATGAAAAGACATGGAGGAAACTTAAAAAAAAGCATATTACTATGCAAAAGAAACCAATCTGAGATTATCTACTTTATGAATCCAACTATGTGACATTCTGGAAAAAGCAAAACTATGGAGACAATAAAAAGTTCAGTGGTTGCCAGAGGTTGGAGTAGAGAGTAGAAGGGATGAATAGGTGGCGCACGATGGACCTTTTAGTTAAAATACATAACTCCATAATGATAGCTTGATGTCTATACATTTGTGAAAACACACAAAAAAGTACAACATCAAAGGTGAACCTCAATTTAAATTATGACATTTGGGTGATAATGATGCCTCCATGTTGGTTCACCTGTTGTAGCAAATGTAACTGTCTACAGGGGGATGTTGAGAATAGGCAAAGTTAGGGCTTGGAGTATACAGGAAATCATCTCAACTGTGCTGTGAATAAAAAACTGCTCTAAACTAACAGTATTTAAAAAAGAAAGAGTAACTGGGTGATAGTAAAAAGCATGAGGGAAAAAATTGCTATGCCTTTTAAGCAAAAATGAATGGCTATTATTTTGGCAAACAGTACAGTCTTTTAGTAAAGGTGACAGCCAGAAAAGACAATTTGGACAAAAGTACTTCCTTGTGATGCTTAAAAAACCATGACAAAAGATATTTTCTCACCTACTGTTTTTTCCTTTTCTTTAGTAGGCAAAGTTTTAGTAAATAGCTTGGAGAAGTCTAATTCTGTCTTCTAAATATACATGAAAACTACGAAATTTCGATAATTACTAGTCAAAATATTTTTGTCTTGGTTCTTTTAGCCAGTATTTCAGGGAACTCTCATAACTGTAATTCTGTCTTTTGCCCAGCGAGAGTAGCAAGTGTGGAGAAGTGAGCCTGAGAGCTGAGCTGGGGAGGAGGGCGGGAAGGGGTTCGCACAGACAGAGGGTAATCTCAGGCTGCACCTCCAGGAAGCAGAGCTAAATCCAGAGGCGCAGTCATACCTCCCTGTGCTGTTTCTCCGGGGAGAGCCTCCACCCAGCGACAAAGTCAGGCTGGCACTGGGTGGGCAGCACCCAGCCTGAGGGGTCAAGACAAGCACCTGGGATGCCACCTGCAGCTGGGAAGGGAGGCCGCGAGTGGAAGCGGAGAGGTTCCCAGGACACGGCTGTCCCCTTGTCAGGACAGTAAACGGCTCGAGGAACCCGCCTCAGGGGAGGGGGCGGGCATCCAAAGCTCCCAGTCATGGAAAATAATATTTAACTCCTTTTTTTTAAACGCCTTTTAAAACAGCGAATTCCAAAGAGCTAGAAAAGGCATTCACCTGACTCAGTGGCGTAACCAAGGCTGCGCTTCCAGGGACCCCGGGCCATCTTTTTGTCGCATGTGGTTATTCATGGTGTGGCAGTATCTGGACACTCTCCTAGGGATGAGGCATCGCAGGCCCTGCCCCCCGCCCCCCCACCCTCTCTGAGCTGCTTTGGGCGCCTCTCCGCGTGCCGACACCGTGCTTAGGCTTTCCTGGGGCTGAAGCAGGCAGCCGAGGGCCTGGGGCCGGGTCCGCTCCCACCCTAGCGGCCTAGAACAGGGCCAGGAAGCGCCCGTCGTGAGGGAGAGGTCGGCGGGAAGCCCAGGCCGTTGTCCCACAGAACCACAGGCCCCCACGGCGCAGCACGTGGGCGGGGGTGTCCCGGGGCTCCGCTTCCAGGGAGCGGCACCTACGCTCTCCACAGATCTGGGGTCCTCTGTGAGGGCGCTGCTCCCCTTTACACGACACCTGGGGTTACAGGCAGGCGTCCTCGCTGTCACACAGGCAGCCCGCGCCACTCGCGTTTACGACAGCCTGGGCGAGCCGGCGTCCTTTACGTGCGCTTTTACGACAGCGTGGCGTGGGTTTGTGGCAGCGGCGTGGGAGCGTGAGGAGCGACGCGCGTTCCTCAGGCCGCTTGCCACAGGCGGCGCGTGCCCCCTCGTGCTGGGCGCAGCTGTGATGTCAGGGCTCCCCTGCTTGGATTTGGTAGGTTCTTTGGAGGACCCTAAAAATAAGTGCTCGCTGAGGGTTTCTTTGCCTTTCGGGCGTATTTTGCCCCATCGTGGTGTTTATGGTATGAGGCCAGTTTCTTGTGGTTTTTTGCATATATGTTTATATGTTCATTCCTTCATTTTTTAAACTATTATGTTCTAAAGTATTTTTTATAGTTATTTTCAACTGAGGTAATATTGGGGTACCCCCCATCAGCTATCGCCGTCATAGTGTACCCAGTCACCCATACCCCGCCACCATGGTTCGTTGTGCTTCCTTCCTCCCCACGTTGCCCCCGCCCTCATAATTCCAAATTCATAAAATACTTCAGGATATTTGTGTATGCCCAGACAATAAGCCAAACTATTTCTACTGTATCGTTCTAATAAATAGTAGAGCCTTAGGTGAATGTTTGCTACTATAGATATTTTTCTTAGGAAAATTTCAGCACAGTTGTGGCAATGTAAGGTATCCAGATTTAACAGAGTTCAGTTGACCTCTTGTGACTATAAACCTATATTTTTGTGTTTTTAAGAAAACACGAAATTTCACAAATGCATGGTTAGTCCAAATAAGAGCAAGTTAAAATGTAAACACATATCTTTCTTACTACATAAATAAAATTTATCAAATGTATATTGAAACTTATATGTGTCTATACTTACACATAGAATATTCTTGAAAGGCTAAAAAAAAGGCTAGTAATGATATTTGCCTTTCTGCAAAAGGAAATTGGGCCACTATAAGATGCTATCATCTCCTTGAAATCCTTAGTACTTTCATATGATGTAGATTTTAGAAATGAAAAATTAGAAACAACATATATTTAATTTCCTCTAGCTACTTTTTTCCCCAATTACTTTTTAGTCCTTACACATAAGTCCCTCTACCAATGTTTGCTTAGTTCAATTTATTTTGACCTGCTGCCAAAAATAGTCCTATTGCCCTGTTTGGATAGTAAATAACTGGAACCCGTTTTCCCACTAAGTGTTTCAACACTGAGTGTTGTGGGTAACTTTGACCTGCTTTACAAAACCTCTCTTAGTGCTGCTATTACAGCAGATGTAATTGCTGAATCTGACCCTGCTTTTAGTTAGGTGAGGGTTTGTTCACAGAAAAGCCACAATTGTCACAGAACAGTTATCAGTCAAGAGCTGGGTCTAGACTGTCACCTGCTCATTGATACCTGCTTGCAAGTTCACTCAGATAAGCCCAATGCTTTCTCGGTTTTCTCTTCCTTCTTCCAAATTTCACTTACATAAACTGATTTATTTCTTCTAGGACTGAAAAGCTTTGGCTTGGATGCATAGAGATAAGCTGTGGAGGCCATACGATGCAGCAAGTACATCTCCACAAGAGAAAAGATGTAGACAGAAAGGCAAGTCTCACATGATTTCCTAAGGTCGTAGCCAAATGCAGCCTGTCCATGTGAAATATTTCCTTCTGGTGCCTTCAGGTTTAGCTAAGCCTGGTTTGCAGATTGTTACATGAAACCATGTGTATGAGTTCATAAATTTGACATTAGCTGATAACAGGTGGCATATGTGCAGGCACTGGTATTTAAATACTTTGGAGGACATGAAAAAGCTAATGAATACTGAAAAAGTGGTGAAGTTAATGAACTGGTGACTGCCACTAACTACCTCAACACTTATGTCAGGGTTTACCAGTCACATGAGTTTCTGAGCTTTTATTTACTTAAGCAAAGGTTAGAAGCATCAAGAACTGGGGGAAAGGGTGGATCTGACATGAGAACTCTGAAAAACATTAAAATAATTGCTATTTCAACATTAGTAGAAAGGACAAATAGATGACTAGACTGAAACTGAATTCCTGAGAAGAAAGTGTGCGGAGATAGCCAAACAGAGAAGGACCAGGTGTGAAAAATCAACAAGCTCTAAGCAATCTGAATAGAATAACCAAGGAAATAAGAATTGTGAGAACTGGTTCACAGCATTGAGAGCACTGGTTAAATGTGCCAAATAAAGTACATGCCACTGGCATGGAAATGTTTTCATTTACATGGTCTGAAACACCAACTCTGAGAAATGCTTTTAAGAGCTACATAAAAAGTACAAAATAAAAACAAAACAAAACAAAACAAAAAATGGTGCAGAGAGAAATTCAGGCCCACAACAGCATTTATATCTGAGGGGCCAGGGTGACTTACCAGTAGTGCAACTGACCATGTTTTCATACTGAATCAGTTTCTCACACTGCTTAATAAAAAATGGAACTATTAATTCAAAGGAAGTCATTTTCTTATATCTTTAGCCTTTTTTATATTCATCATTAACTCCTTGCAGGGACAGACTTTTGTTAAATTTTACTTGTTTTGAGACATATTTTAGTCATACATGCTTATACACATTTAATATTTCACTCTTACTTTAAAAGGGAAAGATTAGGAGAAAGACTAAGTATAGGGAATTCTTGTAGGGTCAAAGATGGTTTGTTTTTGTTTTGTTTGTGTTTTGCAAGTGCAGATAATATGATAAGCAGGGGCCAATAGGGAGGGTAAAGCCAGTGCTGTGGGAAAGGATGCTGGTGAACTGGCATCTGTGCTGCCGGGAGAGCCCACTGCTTTAGAGTCAGGAGTCCTTAGCTCCATGATGTAGGTTGGCAGATTTGGTGTTGGGAATATGTGCATCATCTTATTGTATCTGTACTCGCAATTAAATGATGAAAAGGACATTAGCTGAAGGTAGGAAGAAAAAGGAGCATGTTCGAGATGTGAGGAGAAAAAGATGTGAAAGGGTCCCTTAAGAGACATTACTCTGTCTATTTGAAAATGGTCTTGAATTTTATTTATTTATTTTATTTTTTTTTTTTAAAGATTTATTTATTTAATTATACAAGCACTGGGTACAGTCAGAAGCGCGGGAGGGCGAGAGAATTCACCAGAGCCAGAGCGGGGAGCAGAGCAGGCAGAAGGACCGAAGTACACTGCTGAGGGAAGCAGCGGGCGGCAGGAGAGGTCTGCGCGCCATGTGGGACCCTCCTCCAGTGGCCGGGGAGCAGCCAGGGATCGAACCGGCGGCACAGAGGCCGCGGGCAGCTTCGCAACCCAGCGCTCAACCGCTGCGCCACTGGGGAAGCCCCTGGTCTTGAATTTTAAATATTGTTTCAGGGATAATGGCGCATTGGGATAAAGGTGTGACATAGGCAAAAAAGGGGACTTCCAGTAGATTTTTTCATGGGAGTAAGTGGAAAAAATAAGAGAAAAAAGACACTAAAGCTATCTGTAAGGGTGGTTGACAGAAACTAAATGAGGTATAGGCTTGCATAGCAAAAAGGTGGTGAGGTCAGTCATTTGGAGGGCCTGGTACATCAAAGTGGGAGCACATAGTGGGCTGTGGTGTAGACTATGGATGTTTTGGTGGTGGGTATGTTAACAGTGACAATACCTGAATAGAAAGTGGGAGTTGGATGAAAACCAGGATATAGGGGTGAGCTTGAACTTGTGATTTGAAGGGGAGAAGTTATTGGTCATGACAGAGCTCATGAAGATCTGGAGAGAGGCTGAGAGGAGGTGGAGGGAAGATGGTAGGAGGTACATAGGTTCAAGAAGTGAGAGGCTTAAAGGTTGCACACATCATTTGCATGAATATTGGAATCACCTACAACTGATGTTAGAATTAGGGAAAGAGAAAAGATGTGGCGACAATGGGTGAGGCTCTCCATGTTTCAAAGACTGGGAGTAATGATAAGGCAGCACCATCCAGGATGACCTTGGTGGACAGTGAGGCTAGGTGCATGGAGATCAATATTTAATAAGCATGGAGTGGGCGGAGCAACATGGCGGCGAGGAGACGCTGCGAGTAAGATCTCCCATTAAAAAAAGTTAATAGGGAGGAAAAGCGGCAGGTCCCAGTGAGAACTGGGACACGGAAGATAAACGGACGACTCCAGCAAACTGCCCGAAGAAGAAAGTGGCCATAAAAGAGGACGAGAAGGGAGGGAAGCGCAGAACCCTGCTCCCCTCCCCCGCCCACAGAGGCGGCACTCTCCGACCAGCAGAGAGGAGGGAAACAACAAACCAAAACGGCCAACAAGAAAAACGGACACAGACACAGCAAGCGGGACTGGGAGTGGAAAGGAACTATTGTAGCCACCACACCCCGTGAACGGGAGCTGAGGCGAACGCTGCAGGATCCGCCGCGGAGGTGAGCTCCAGGCGCCATTAAAGAGAGCCCCGCCCCCCAGGAGGAGACCAGCACCAGCACACAGTCCCGGCCGCCCGGTAAGCTTGCGCGGAAAGTGGCGCGGATCCAGACCGGATCGCAGCTGCCCAGGTCCCCGCGCCTGCGACCTAGGCTTGCGGGGAGACGGCGGAGGCCCTCCCTGAGTGAGCAGGAACAAGGCGCCCAGGCAGGGGAGCGGGATTCAAAAGGCGCCATTCCCGCGCCACTGATCTGGGCTACAGCCCGCGTCCTGGAACTGAGGGCTTTGGAACTGAGACCTGGGGCACGAAATTAGGGGCGTGGGTTCCCCACGACGGTGGGGCACAAGGCAGACACAGCACCCCAAAGCCGTTGAGGTGTACCCTACCATCCCCGCTCTGCTCCCTGTCCCACGGGGTGGAAAATCAGCTCCCCAAGGGCTCTAGGAGAGATCTCTGGCGCCACCTAGCGACTTGACCCCAGCACAGGCTACTGAAGGAGCTAGTGGCCAGCTGGGGAGTTAGCCCACACCTGGCTCCTTCCGAACAAGTAGTCTGAGCCCACAGGGAGAGCGAGCACCCACAGCCGGGGCAGACCAGGCGCGCAGAAGAGTGTGCCTGAGACCAGACGCGCAGGGAGTGTGTCCCACATCACCATTTTAGAACAGGGACATTTCTTCAGTAAAGACTACCTGCAGAAGGCTTCCTCAGGAGCCAGAGGTGAGCGGGGGAAGTTCGCCCACGCCAGACCCCCTCTGGCCTGCAGTCCAAGACCAGAGGGGAGCAGGAACCCACCGCCGGGGCAGACCAGGCGCACAGGGGAGTGTGTCCCCACATCGGCATTTTAGAACAGGGACCTTTCTCCATTAAAGGCTGCTTGAAACTGACAGATGACTCCTGGAAGAACCAGAGGGGAACAGAGAAGCCCACCCAAGATGCCGGCCAGTCCCAACAACACAGTGTCCCAACGCATACGGCAAATTAGAAAACAGACAGTAGGAGGAGAAGAACCACACGCAACCTAGCAACTCTCCAGAGAAAAGCACACCACAAAAAGAAAGCCAGCCCCCAGATTGCAAAGACAATAACTTGGAAGAATTTCTGAGCCTTCCAGAAAGAGAATTTAAAATTGCCGTGATTAAAAAACTGACAGAAGTCATAAAGGAAAACAATGATAAGGGAAAAATAATCAACGATCAGAAGAATGCAATTGAGTCCCTAGAGAGGGAAAACAATGGTCAGAAGAAAGAAATTGAGTCCCTAAAGAGGGAAGTAAAAGAAATGCAGGAGATCAAAGAATTAATGGAAGAACTAAAGAACTCCGGGAAAAGCAATGAAAGCAGAATAGATGAAATGGAAGAACGAATAAGTAATCTTGAAGACACAGAAATAAAAAGAACCAAAACAGAAAAGGAAAGAGAAGTACGAAGGAAAAAGAACGAAGAAAGACTTCGGGAACTATCTGACTCCATGAGGAAAGGAAATATAAGAGTTATAGGAATACCAGAAGGAGAGGAGAGAGATGTAGGAACAGAGAAAATATTCAAAGAGATAATTGAAGAGAACTTCCCAAATGTGAAGAAGGAGCTGAAAATTGATATACAAGAAGCAAGAAGAACACCAAACTTCCACGACAAAAGGAAAAATACAGCAAGACACATAATAGTAAAGCTCCCAAGAATCCAGGACAAGGAAAAAATAATGAAGCTGGCAAGAGGGAAGAAACAGATAACATTCAAAGGAAAACCAATCAGGCTGACATCAGACTTCTCCGAAGAAACACTACGGGCAAGGAGAGAGTGGAGGGACATAGTCAACAGACTCCAAGAAAACAGAACCAACCAAGATACTCTATCCCGCAAAGCTCTCCTTACTCTTTGAAGAAAGAATATGGACCTTCCCAGACAAACAGAAACTCCGGAATTTCATTGCAACTAAACCCCCACTCCAAAAAATACTACAAGGAGTCCTAAAGCCAGAACCTCAGAGGGACGAATAACAATGAAAGAAGGCCAAAAAAAAAAAAAAGTTATTAAAAGAATAAATAAATAAATCAAAGGAAAGACAAACACAATGGCAAATACAGATGTTAACATATCAATATTAACTCTAAATGTAAATGGACTAAACTCTTCAATAAAAAGAACAGAGTGGCAGCCTGGATTAAGAAACAAAACCCAACCTTTTGCTGTCTCCAGGAAACACATTTAGCTACAAAAGATAAAATAGGCTCAAAGTTAAAGGATGGAAAACAATCCTACAAGCAAATGGACCAAAAAAGAAAGCAGGAACAGCTATACTTATATCAGATAAACAGATTTCAAACTCAAAAAGATAAAAGAGACCCCAATGGTCACTACATTATGATCAAGTGGACAATACTTCAAGAAGAAATAACACTCATTAACATATACTCACCAAACGAAGGAGCACCAAAATATATCAGACAACTGTTGTCCTCTCTGAAAACAGACATCAGAGAAAACACATACGTAGTGGGAGACTTCAACACACCACTATCAACAATGGATAGATCAACAAGACAAAAAATAAGTAAAGAAACCAAAGCTCTAAATAAGGACCTAGAGCAATTAGGCTTAACAGACATCTATAGAACACTAAACCCCAAAAAAACGGAGTACACATTTTTCTCAAGCGCACACGGATCATTCTCCAGGATCGATCACATACTGGGGCACAAGACAAACATCAACAGATACACCAAGATTGAAATCATATCAACCATCTTTTCTGACCATGAAGGCATCAAACTAGAAATAAACCATAAAAAGAAGGCGAGGAACTTTCCTACCTCATGGAGATTAAAAACACACTACTGGAAGACCATTGGACTAATGAGGAGATCAAAGAAGAAATTAAAAAATTTTTTGAATTGAACGACAAGGAGGACACTAATATCCTAAATGTATGGGATGCAGCAAAAGCAGTAATAAGAGGAAAATATATAGCAATAGAAGCTCACATCAAGAAAGAACGCAAAGAAACAACCTCATCTCGAAGCTCAAAGATCTAGAAAAAGAACAACAAAAAAACCCCCAAACCAGTAGAAGAAAAGAAATAATAAAAACCAAAGCAGAAATAAATGAAATTGAAACTAAAAAACAATCCAAAAGATCAATGAAACCAAGAGCTGGTTCTTTGAAAAAATCAATAAATAGACAGGGCTCACAAAGGAAAAAAGGGAGAAAGCACAAATAAACAGGATCATCAATGAAAGAGGAGAAATCACAACGGACACAGCAGAAATCAAAAGAATAATCAGTAACTACTATGAACAGTTATATGGAAACAAGTTTAACAATCTAGAGGAGATGGACAAATTCCTACAACTCTACAATCACCCAAAGCTAGATAAAGAAGAAATAGAACACCTAAACAGACCAATTACAATTAGCGAAATTGAAATGGTAATAAAAAACCTCCCCAAAAACAAAAGCCCAGGATCTGATGGATTTACAAATGAATTCTACCAAACATTCAGAGACAAATTAGTGCCTATCCTTCACAAACTCTTCCAAAAAATTGAGAAGGAAGGGACAATACCAAACACGTTTATGAAGCCAACATTTAATAAAGAACAAGGACAACACAAAAAAAGGAAAACTACAGACCAATCTCCCTAATGAACACTGATGCAAAAATCCTCAATAAAATTTTAGCTAGAATCAGTATCCATAAGATAATTCACGACCAGTTGGATTCATTCCAGGGGCACAAGGATGGTTTAACATCCGAAAATCAATCAACGTTATCCAACACATCAACAAAAAGAAATATAAAAACCATATGATAATATCAATAGATGCTGAGAAAGCTTTCGACAAAGTGCAACACCCATTCATGATAAAAGCCCTTGAAATTCTGGGGATACAAGGAACATACCTCAACATCATAAAGGCCGTATATGACAAGCCAACAGCCAGTATCATTCTCAATGGTGAAAAGCTGAAAGCAATTCCATTAAGATCTGGAACAAGACAAGGATGTCCACTCTCACCATTGCTTTTCAATATAATACTGGAAGTCCTAGCCAGGGCAATAAGACAAGAGAAAGACATCCAAGGAATCCAAATAGGAAAAGAAGAAGTCAAACTATCACTATTTGCAGACGATATGATATTATACATAGAGAACCCAAAAACTCCACAGAAAAGCTAATTCAACTCATCAATCAGTTCAGTAAAGTGGCAGGATACAAAATCAACACGCAAAGTCAGTAGCCTTCCTATACACAAACAATAAATCTGAAGAAGAAGAAATAAAAAAGACCATCCCTTTTGTTATTGAAACAAAAAAAATCAAATATTTGGGAATAAATCTAACAAAAGAGGTAAATGACCTATACAAAGAAAACTATAAAACACTGTTAAAAGAAATAGAAGAAGACACAAAGAAATGGAGAGACATCCCCTGCTCATGGATTGGAAGAATAAACATTATTAAAATGGCCATCCTACCAAAAGCAATATACAGATTCAATGCTATTCCAATCAAAATTTCAATGTCATTCTTCAAAGAAATAGAACAATTATTGATGAAATTCATATGGAATCACCAAAAACCCGAATAGCCAAAGCTCTCCTGAAAAAAAAAGAAGGGAATGGAGGCATCAGACTCCCAGACTTCAAACTATACTACAAAGCCATAATCATCAAAACTGCATGGTATTGGAACAAGAACAGACATACAGACCAATGGAATCGAATAGAAAATCCAGAAATAAACCCACAGATTTATGGTCAACTAATCTTTGAAAAAGGAGCAAAGAATATGCATTGGAGCAAAGAAAGTTTGTTCAATAAATGGTGCTGGGAAAACTGGGTCGCTACATGCAAAAGAATGAAGCTTGACCACCACCTCACACCATACACAAAAATCAACTCAAAATGGATTAAAGAACTAGACATAAGACCTGAAACCATAAAATATATAGAAGGAAATATAGGCGAAACACTACGTGATTTGCACATCAAAGACATCTTTACAGACACATCACCCAAAGCAGTGATAGTGAAGGCAAAGATAAACAGCTGGGACTACATCAAATTAAAGAGCTTTTGCACAGCAAAAGAGACAATAACAAAAACAAAGAGAAACCCCACCAACTGGGAGAACATTTTTGCACCCAACACTAATGATAAAGGACTGATCACAAAAATATGCAAAGAGCTGATGAGACTCAACACAACAAAGAAAATAATCCAGTCAAAAAATGGGCAGAAGAGCTTAAAAGAAACTTCTCTGAAGAGGAAATGCAAATGGCCAACAGGCATATGAAAAAATGTTCAACATCACTTGTCATCAGGGAAATGCAAATCAAAACTACCATGAGATACCATCTTACACCAGTGAGAATGGCACATATTAAAAAACTAGCAACAACAAATGTTGGCGAGGGTGTGGAGAAAAAGGAACTCTTCTGCACTGTTGGTGGGAGTGCAAACTGGTCCAACCACTGTGGAAAGCTGTATGGAGATTTCTGGACCTACTAAACATAGAGCTTCCATATGATCCAGCAATTCCACTCCTAGGTATTTACCCAAAGGACACAGAAACATCAGTTCCAAAGAACACCTGCACCCCTATGTTTATAGCAGCACTGTTTATAATAGCTAAGCTTTGGAAACAACCCAAATGCCCAAAAATAGATGACTGGATCAAGAAGATGTGGTACATATATACATGGAATATTACTCAGCATTCAAAAAAGATAAACACATGCAATTTGCAGCAACATGGATGGCGCTGGAAGGGATCATGCTCAGCGAAATAAGCCAAAAAGAAAAAGAAAAATACCGGATGGTCTCACTCATAGCAGGAATCTAGAAAACTTAAATAAGGGACCAGGAAAATGAATAACTATAAGAAAGTGAAAATCAAAATCAACAAAAAACTATGAACCAGAGACACTTTTAGGGGGGTGGGAGGGGAGGGATTGGGGTCAGAATGGGGGGGCTGCAATTGTATGGGGAATATAACAATAAAATTTATTAAAAAAATAAAAAATAAAAAAAATAAATAAAAAAAAAATATTTAATAAGCATGTAAATGAGCGGTGGTTAACCAGGCTGTATCTGATGTAGCTAGTTTACATTAAATGTAAGAAAACACATCTGAAATATTTTTATATAACAGCAATAAAACTAGAGAGCAGATTTTTATCATGACCATGATTGTTAATCCTAGTCTTCAAAATTAAAAACAAATTTCCAGATAGTCTGGAATTTGCCACTTACTTTTTACTGAAAAAATCATGATGGTATTACATGAAAGACTAATGAAATGTTTGGAACTGGGTTTGATACCTACTAAGTAACCCCCAAAAAAATCATGAAGGGTAAAAGTAAAGGTCACTTCCTAAGGAAAAATTACAAGCCTGCTTTGCTACTTTCCTTTATATATTTTTATCTTTTATATCAAATGTCATCTTCATCTACACAGGTTGTTCCTAATTTGTAGGCCAGATGTTTTTCTGAAAACAGTCCTGTATTAAGAAGTATAAAATCTACTTCAGGGTGTTGTAAGAACTGGGAGACAGATTTAATAATTGACGTTGGGACAACTGGCCATATTTTTATAGCCATGGGGTAAATGTTACGCTCTCAAACCCAGAATCCATAATATATTTGACTACTTAAACATTGCAAAAATAAACATTAAGCAAGGCTAGGAGGCAAAACTATAGAATTTTAGCTGTGGTGTGAGGGGTGGAGAAAGAACATCCTTAACGTACAAAGAGATTTTGTAAAATAAAAAAGCAAATCAGAATTTTCTAAAAGACAAAATGTATGGATATGAATAGGGATTGGAATGAATAAAAAATGGCTTTTGAATATGTAAGAATGTATTTGTCAGATAGAATCAAAGGAAGCTGGTTTCCATTGCTGTTTATAGAATCAACTTTATAGAGGATATACATAGCTTTAAAAAGGATGCAGAGAGGCCCCTTCCCAATTACTGTGAATGGAATGAAAATTAAAACAGTTTGGACTCTCTGGTTGTTAGTAGGTGATTTTTTACAAAATCCTAAATATGCATATCCTTCAACCAAGCAATTCCAGGCCTAGGAATTTATTCTAAGAAGATAAGGTGACAACACTCCAAACATAAGTGTGTCTGAGCATCAGTAATAGTATAAAAACATTTAAGAGTTGGAAGTCATAAAAAGATACATATAACAGATTGCTGAGTGAAATCAGTATGTTACAAAATTGCTTGTACAAAACACATTTCTGTAGAACTCCCCATGTGGTTTCTCTCTCTCTCTCTCTCTCTCTCTCTCTCTCTCTCTCTATCTCTCTCTCTCTCTCTGTGTGTGTGTGTGTGTGTGTGTGTGTGTGTCTAAATAGACATGGAAAGGATATTTCAGCTTGTGAATGGTGGTTATCTTTGAGTACTGGAATTTGTGATCATTTTGATGTCTGTGTTTATGTTGCTGTGTATTGTTGGAATCGTGAATGAGGACCCCTGACTGCCTGCGTGATTCTATTCTTGCTCCTCTGAATCTTTGCTCTTTTCCCCTCTGCTTGGACCACCTTTTTCCCTCCATAGTTTTCTGCTCAGCAAGCCTCTTTTGGAAAGAATTTCTCACCACTGTTCTTGAGATAGAAATACCACCTCTCTGACCCCACTCACCACCCCGCGTCCCTGTCTTAGTCTTTCCAACTGTGCTTTGCACCATGTACTATATTTTAATTTTCCCTTGTTTATTTATTTTTTGTAATTTTCTGACTCCTTCACTCTCCCACTAGAAAGTAATCTCTTCAAGGGCAGGACTTTGTTTTGTACTTAGCTATAATCCCAGTGCTAGTCATGCATCAACACTTAATAAATAGGTGTTGACTGAATGAAATAGCTGTGTGTGTGTGTGTGCACACTCATGCGTGAGTGAGCAAGTGAGCAAGTGAGAGAGAAACAGAGAGAGAAAGAAAATGAGAATCAAACATCTTTGTATCTTTCATTCTTTGTACCAAAGAGAAAATTTTTATCTTACATTCAGGGTGATTTCTCTGTTGAATTTCACTGAATAGTCTAAATAGTCATAAGTTTAACTGAGCTCTCAAAGTGTGTGTCTGAGAGGGAACCCACATATTTTTTGTTTCCTGAATCCTTTACCACCTTTAAGTAAAATAAGGTGCCTTGGTCCTAAGCTGCTGAAAACCTGCCCCTCATGTTTTGTTACCAGTTCTGTGGGAATCCAAGAACGAGCACACTGAAATTTCAAAGTGGCAAGAACAGTGAATTTCCTTTTCTCTATAGGTGCAGTATAATTTCTTTGCCTAAGGGAGTGAGTGTGGTGATTGCCTATGCCACCCCCACCCAGAGCCTTGGGAAGGCCCATTTGATCCACTTGGTGCTGGCATTTCATGCTGTGGTGACCCTGTGGAGGATTCGGGGGGATGCTTAGACCCACATTTACCTGTTTACTTCTCAAGGGCTGAACCACTTCCCTAATACACAGTTCCAGGTCATTAAGATAGTCCCTTTCTGTCTGTATCAGCTCCTTGATGATCTTGGACCGCTTTGCCATCATTCTCTGCATCTGATGCTCGTCCTCCTGGCTTGGGGTCTCCCCAGCAGAACACCCGGCCTGGGGGGTCATCTTTTCTGTTAAATGAAAACATGGATGTATGAGGCATTCTGCGGCAGTCTCTCTGATCCCCTCATTATAAACAGTTCCCCTGGCACATTACTGTTAATAAGGGCAGAGGCTTCACGTGTCTTCAGTGTGTTCTCAGGAGATCTGGTGTGGTGGTGCCCCAAAGTTCAAAATCCTCAGACTTTAGCAAGAAAGGGTGTGAGAGGACATAATTGTACCAGGTCAGTTAGAGGATACTGGATGGTTATGGCATGTCTTGAAAGTCCCCAGTGCTACTGTGTTAAGCAGTAAGCCTGCCTCCGGGCAGGAGGTAAAGTGAGTACAACCACAGTTCGGAACTCCTACTGGGGACACTTGCTTTCCTGTCAAAGAAATACTTAATAAGTGGAACATCTTCCAGTTTTGTGTGTCCCTGTTAATAATATAATTGTCCCCTAATTTCTGTTGGTTTAGACAAAAAACTCAATAAAATGGAAACCAGTTGCAGGTAATGGGTCTTTTCTTTCACGTCACAGTCAGAATCCAGGAGGAGTAAGACCGTGGTGGAGTAGATAATTTTTAGCTAAGCTTCTTCGTGACTCTTCTGCAATGCCTTGTGTAACGTTATTTCAGAATTCTTGAATTGCTTAGTATAAAGTTGTAAATAAAAAAAACACAGTGCTGAGGATGTTGAAGTAAATGGGAGGACTTACACATAAACAAGGTTGTATATAAAAGTTAAGAGAGCTAAATGTCTCCAACAGTGAGCTTCCCAGAGTGATATAAAATTTTGGAAGCTACAAATGAGACCATGAAATCAGAGCAGTGATAGATATGGGAAATATGGGCGTGCATATGTGTGTGTAAATGAACTTGCTGCCAGCTTGAAGTCATTACACATTTAACTTTCATCTTAGTTTTTGTACTTGCTGAAGTCATTTTATTTCCTTTAAAGCTAATATGAACTGATAACTATGTGAAACATCTTTGATGGTGACAGCATCCCTGAGAACGTGGAGCTTTATAAAGGACTTACAAAAAGTCTGTGCAGAAAAAAAAAGTGCACAGGTCAAGATGTATGGAAATGGAAATCAAGAGAAACCGTTCTCTCAGCTCACTTCAGAAACAAAGCTGAGACAACCGGAGAAGCGTTTAGTACAGTTGTTCATGGTTTGATGTAAAGAGACTGCCCAAGAATGTGAAGAGATACTTCAGAACTAGCCTTTCTCCCTGGCCCACTAACTTCAGGAGTTCAGCGAGGTTCAGTGATCAAATGCTGAGGGGATGCAGGGAAGGGGACACCAGCCTTTCTGGAAGGTGTGTTGGGGGGTGGTCTTTGGGCAGTTTTGACTGGCAGGTGAATACACTTCTGGACCATTTGCCTGATAACTAGCTTTCTTTCATCTGGGAAGAAGACAGATTTGACAAATGGCATCAAAGCGCACATGATTTCCTAAAGTGGGCTGTTCAGTGCCAACAAGATAATCTATATGTTACACAAGAAGAATACACAAGAAGAGAGAATCAATTAATGTTCTGTATCTCATGGGGAGTTTTAGATGGTTGCGTCTAAAGTAAAGCTTGCATTCAGCACCCTAAATTAGAAAGGAAGAGATATAATCAGGAGTCATTAGTATGACTTATTTTTTTAATAAGTTTTTTTTTAAAGATTTATTCATGCATACGAGAACCGGGGTTCAGGCCAGATGTGTGGAAGGGTGAGAGGATTCACCAGAGACAGCAGGGAACAGAACAGGCAGACTGAAATACACTGCTAAGGGGAGCAGCAGGCGAGACAGGAGAGGTCTGCTGTACCATGTGGGTATCTCCCCCACCGGCCAAACTCAAACCCGCACTGCAGAGGCTGTGGACAGCTTCACTGCACTGCGCTCAACCACCTGCGCCACCAAGGAGACCCTAGTATAACTTATTTAGGATACAAAGAGGAAGACAGGTGACTAGTGAGGGTCTGTATATACAACACGACCTTCCTGAGCTGTCTTTGGCTGTTCCTATAAGGGTGGGTGTTGGGAGACATGGCAGAGGAGGAACCAAGAGCTCCTTTTCTCCTGATAAATAACTCACAGAAATGTCACCAGTAGACAATCAGCCACCAGCACGGATAGTATCCAACCGTTACTTCATGTTATCTTGAAATAAAAGGGACACTGTTGGAAAACTGTTCACACCCATGTCTGTTCTACATTCTAATCTGTCTGTGTCTTATCTGTTGGTTATTGAGGATTGGCAAGGAGAAGGGCATCTTTCCTGATCTTTGGCAAAGAAATATCCCTAAAATTACTTTTCCAGGTTACTTTTACTTCTGAATTCCAGGATTCAGTTACTATATCCAATTAATTTATTTCATAGATTTTCTAGTTGTTGCCATTTGAAATAAACAA
The DNA here is from genome assembly GCF_014898055.3 of Talpa occidentalis. Taxonomy (NCBI): domain Eukaryota; kingdom Metazoa; phylum Chordata; class Mammalia; order Eulipotyphla; family Talpidae; genus Talpa; species Talpa occidentalis. The sequence goes on from NW_023601322.1 coordinate 98,873,231, forward strand.
TTGTAGATTTTTATCAATTAAAATTGGGTGAAAATGGAATAAGCACAATAGTATATAGAAACATGAATTTGACAGCATATAAATGAATAGATGAAAAATGATTTAAAAAAAAAAAGATTAGAATTTCCATTAACGCTCAACAGCTTGTTCAGCACGAGTTTGGGGGTGGGAAGCTGACATGGTAGCTGAAGTGGCAGTCAAGATGTTCAACTTCAGAAACTTCCTCATAAGGTACAAAAAACATCCCTTAGGATTTCAGAGTTGAGCAACCGTGTGAGCTGTTTGCTCTTTCCACTCTGGCCAACCTCATTGCAGGAACAAAGACTGCACTTGCATCATTTATGGTCAAGTCTCTGTAAACACTTTCTGTGTTTACATTCCTTAATCCAGCAAACTCAGGAATGCATTGTGGGCACAAGTTTCCATAAAATCCTCTCTACCATTGAAACTTTTATCTTTTACTTTTTTACACTAGGGCGATATGTAACACATAAATATCGACATTTATCACCCAAATAGCAGTTAGCTAAATAATCTTTTATTTTTAGATAAAGCAACAGATATGCTAAGTGTTTGGGAAAGAAGGCGAAATAGAACTTCATGACTATTTTCCAGTAGTTAGGCTAAACTTAAAGACTGTCCAAACTAAAGCAAAACTGAGGCCATGAAATTAGATGGTTTTTAACCGAAATATGCCGTAGTATGTGAAAACAGTCCCACATCACTCATGCCCTCTTGCCCATCCTTTATTTTTTCCCACCCTCTGGCATCATCTTCCCCCCCCATGATGATGAATTTTCACTAAATGAGCCACAAATTTTATAGGTGGCATGTGCAGGAATTCCTGGAAATCTAGGGAGGCAGCTGCAATGTGGTGAAAGGGTAACTGGATTAAGACTAGCTTGCCATTCTGGGTCGTGGAACCTGGCAGACAAGTTAGCCATCCCAGGCCTCAGCTTCTTCACCTGTTACAGAATAATGGGAACCATTCCAGTGGCCTCAAGAAGCTGGACTTACAGAAGCAATGTTTGGGGACTCCAAGGGATCTTTGAGACAGCATCAGAGTCATTGGTTTCCACAGATTGGCAATGGAAATTGCCTTTCTACTCCAGTTTTCCCACTCTTTAGGGCAGTTATCACCTGCTTTTAGAGTTACCAGCCTCTCAGAAGACAGATGGCTCTGAAGTGGCCACAGCTGCGTGCACAGAAGAGAAAATAGAGGGTGCAACCCTCAGGAAAGTCAGGATGGAGCTGGGTTGGGACTGCAGAGAGCTTGACTGGACTGGGTGTCTGTGTGGGAGAGCCTGGTGCTTCACTATAAGTGTACATATAGCAGTTAGTGTTGGGGTTTGTATTTTTAAACAAACTTTTCCCCCAAACTTTATTATAGTAGCTGAAAAAGAGAGGGAAAAGTTTCAGTGTCAGAAGTGAGTCGTGTTTTTAAATTCAAAATGGTTTTGATTTGGGTTTGGAGTACAAGGCCATATAAACAGAACAGACCTTCTTCTTCAAAAAAAATGGCTTTAAAGGAGTTTTAAAAATCACATAGAAAGGAAAGTTCATAAAAATGAGCAGTCTAAGTATAACTAGAGTAAACAGCATAACTGAATACATCTCTATTCCAAAAAGGATGCTGGTGATGGAGTGACCTTCCTAGTTAATTATATCCCCGTATCTCCGGGCTGTTGGGCTCTATCTATCACGAGCGCACATGACTAATGCAGTTTAGCTTGGCGTCTTTCTATCACACACCACATGCATGCTGCTTTGAATCTCCTGGCAAAAGTGTTATTTCAAGGTAATGTGTATAATAAAACTCTTCTCCTGGTGTCACAACCATGTTATTTCTCCTCTGACAGCATTGTTAGAGCGATGCCTACATTGACTAATACTCACCTGCCAGTTCAAAGAGGAACGTATACTGTGGATAAGAATAGTCACGCACACCTTCTCACTCATAAAATATAAACCCTAAAGTGACATCTTGGTGGAATTCGACAAGTATTACTCATGAAGCAGGAACTAATCTCAAGACTGTGATTTTCATTTCAGTAATGTTAATGGTAATGTTTTCCTCTTACAGCAGGATAAATTCTCACGCCTCCCCTCCATTTTTTATTGTGTTAAAAAATACAAAGCAGGAAATTTCCCTTGTTCACAATTTTAGAGTGTACAGTTCAGCTGCATAAGGGCTTTCACACTGCTGCACGCCAAGGCCATCATCCCCTCCATAATTTGTTCATCTTGCTAACCGGAACTGCACCCCCATTAAACAGTTATGCCCCTGCCCTCCTCCCTTTGGTCTCTGGTAGCCCCCATCTTTCTTTTTTTCTTTAATAAAAAAGGGAAATTTGTTTCTAGAGGAAAAAAATGCAATTTGGACAAATTGTCAAACTTCCTTGAAATACAAAACCTCAAATGTAACGTGCTACCCGTAAACTCTACATTTAGCCAACACTAGACCTAGTTGCTACAAGAATTAATTAAAAAATACATGTATATGAATTTATACACTGATTCAGAAGCTCTTCAGAATCTACCTGTGAATTTAGAAGTCCCCCAGGAGCATCGCTGCCTCGCAGCCTGCAGCTGCAGCAGGTGGCTGGCGGTGCCACCATGCTCCTTCTTCCTTGCTCCCTCCCACTGGTGGGCCTGTCAAAGGTACCGTGATCTGGCGCGCAGCCTGCTAGATGCCCTGTCCCAGCCAGCAGAGACTGCAAACATCTGAGAAGAGACTCCAGAAGCACAACTGTGCTTCTTTCCTAGCCCTGGAGCTAACCCAGGAGGGCCCACTCTAGGAGGGCCCTCATCATCAGGCTGATTTTTAAGCACATCTATTTTGGTTTAGTATTCTGCTTCATCATCACGACTTTCATCGTTGTTGTTGCTCTGTTTCTCATCTTCCCTGTTCTCTTTAAGCATTTTTAGATATTCACTAGCTAAAGTCTTTTTTCGTAATGTATCTGCAAAAGACTGAGACATGTTTGACTTCTCTGCAGTGTTTGATAAATCACTACCAGTGCTTCCTTTTCTTTGCCACTGCCATGTTTAGAAGAATAGGTGACCAGATAGTGAGCAAAGAGCCCCAGGGGCATCGCTGCCCAGCCCACCCTCTAGTTTGTCTCTGTATGTGGCTACGATAGGTCCCTTGTGTAAGTGGAAGCATATATTTGTGCTTTGGTGTCTAGCTTATTTCATTTTGCATAGAGCCTTCAAGATTCTGACATGTTTTAGCATGTGTCAGAATTTCTTTTTTAAGGCTGAATGATAACCTTATAGAAGTGCATATTTTTTCCCTAAAGATTTATTTATTTAAGCATACAAGAGCTGGGGTACAGGCCAGAGGTGTGGAGGGGTGGGAGGATTCACCAGAGATGGAATGGGGAGCAGAACAGATTGTCTGAAATACGCTGCTGAGGGGAGCAGCGGGCGATACAGGAGAGGTCTGCTGCACCATGTGGGTAGCTCCCTGGCCAGGCATCGAACTTGTGCTGCAGAGGCTGCGGGTTGCTTCATAGTGCTGTGTTCTAACTCCTTGTGCCACCAGAAGTGCATATTCTTAAAGCAGTATATGTGACATTAGAGCATTATGTATTACTGCAGTTATTTTGATAACAATATAGCCTATAAGAAGCCTATAAGCTTCTTATAAGTAGCCTATAAGTAGCCTATAAGAAGAGCAACAGTTTTCAAGTAACTATTACGTACCAGTTATTAAAATATATATATTATTGATGATCGTCCCTCACAACAATGAAAATGGAGTTTTACTCTAATTTTAGAGATGAGGAAACTGGACTCAGTAATATAGGTGAAACCTAACTGAGAGCCTCTAGAAGAGCTGGTTCTCATCTGTATCTTCATAAAGGTGGTAGCTGGGAGACCTGGCTCTCCTCATCACCCCCACCAATAATTTATCTTGTGTGCAGAACCCTGTATTATATCAGTGAAATTGTGTTGTACCTCAGGAAGACATATCTGCTCTGGCTTCACCACCCACTTGCTGTGTGACCTTGGCTTCACCAAATTGCTTCATCTACAGGGTTAATAAGAAGAGCTCACGTTTTGAGTCCCACTTTGTGCTAGGTACTAAACTTGTCTTGTATTAGGTCTTTGTTCGTCACAAAGACTCTAAGGTAAATCTTTTTTATTCCCTTCCTCTTTTTACATGTGAAGGAGCTGAAATGCACAGAGGTGAGTTCTGAGGTCAGGCCACAATAAGTGGAATCAAACCCCAGCCTGTCTGGCTCCTAAGCCTGCATTTTAACCAGAGCTGGGAGGTTGTGAGAACTGTGATTAAGCAGGGAAATGGCTTAACTCAGTGTCTGACCCATAAGAGTCTCTCAAAATATGCCAGGCATTATGACCATGATTTACCTCCCAGTTTTCTGTATGTGCTTCTGAACAGCTGCACCTGCTTTTCCCCCATGCACATATTCCAAGGGCAGGAGGTGACTGAGCATCCGTCAAGAAAGAACTATTGGGTCTCCCCTGGTGGCGCAGCGGTTGAGTGCTGGGTTGGGAAGCTGCCAGCAGCCTCTGCAGTGCCGGTTCGATCCCCAGCTGCCTGGCGAGGGTCCCACATGGTGCGCAGACCTCTCCTGCTGCACCCGCTGCTCCCCTCAGCAGTGTATTTCGTCGGTCTGCCTGCTCTGCTCCCAGGTGGCTCTGGTGAATTCTCTTACCCTCCCGCGCTTCTGACTGTACCCAGTGCTTGTATAAATAAATAAATAAATCTTAAAAAAAAAAAAAAAAAAGAAAGAAAGAAAGAACTATTTGTGGCTCTGGACCTGCTCTAGGGAAAAGTGAAGCAGCCAGGACTTAGACAAAGTCTCTTCAGTGTCAGAGCTATGCTCACGAGGAATTCTAATGAGGTGGGGAGGTAGCCCTTGCATGCTGTTTGGCATAATATAAACCCCTGAATTTACTGATTCTTTCCCACTTCCACTGAAGCTAAATCACTAACTCGAATACAGTTCTGAGAAACTCACTGAAAAGGTGTGCTTCTTAGGAAAGTCAAAAGAGAAAGAAGATAACTAAAATAGAACTTATCCCCTGCCAAAGTGCACAGCTCATCATTACTTTAAAAACCCTAGACTAAGTTTCCTAGCTGTATTATTTACCAGTTACTACCAATAAATAATTATGGATTTTAATTTCTGTAATTATATTGAACCATCATTAATGTTTTTTTAATTGTATTTTATTGAGGTTAACATTGTTTTACAATACTATGTGTGATTTAGGGGGACAGGATCGCATCTCTTCAGATGTATGATACCAGACCATACCCACCATTAGGTACCCATAACCCTCTACCATAGACCACTGAGTCCTTCCCCCCACACCAGCCTCAATTTTTCAGTAAGATTTCTAGGGTTTTGGTTGTTCCTTTGTTTTGTTTCTTTGCTTTCCATGTAACCTCACTGACCTCTTAATAAGAAAGAGTTGGGGCTGGTCTTTTCATATACCAACCTTAAGGTTTTGCATAATAGCATCTGCCCTCACCCTAACCCCCAGGATTATCCTGAACTCCCACAAGTAACCAAATTTATTCTTAATTAAATAAGAAGTGAAAGTAATGAGAATTTGAAGATAAACTAGCCATTTCACAAATTTCATAGTTTTAAGAGTTAATTGTAATTGTATCTGTCAACTTTTAAATTATGAATTGGTTTTGAGCTGATTCTATGCTTCGTATTGCATACATAGTATGAAAAGATACTAGTCCCTTCTCTCAACAAGTGAAGCTTAAGTCAGGGAGTCAGAGAGGTGTCCTTGAACTGGGCAGTTCTGTTGGAGAGGGAGGATGGAGACAGCTTAGTCTCGATGCCCACAGGATGAAGCAACTGACCAGCTTGAGAAATGCAGGAGCTGAAATGATGGCCATAACCTGGTGAGCCTTCCATGCCAGGGGTAGAGGAGGAGGGCCCAGACTACTTAGATGCCTGATGGTGGATGGGGTGGTATGCCCAAGAAAGAAAGGGGTGCCGTGGGGACAGAGCACAGGAGGAGATATTCAGGGTCTACCCAGTCTTAACACAGTTACAGAAAAGCAAGCTAATTCTGGAGAGAGAGTCTTTCACTTTAAATAACAGTTGCGAGTTGAGCTCAAGGCTTCTGGCCGTCACCCCCTACACTCACCTGTCCTTTTCCCCTTCTGCCAGGCAGTGCAGACGTCATGCACCATTCTCGCTGTGGGGTTGTTCCAAGCAGGCCCCCAGATAGGACTGTGAGCAATTCCTCCTAACCTCTTGCAGCTGTATTTCACGTCTGCTCCCAGAAGCCCCAAACCCTTGACTTAGATTGCATTGAGCCCTGCTGACTTAAGTTCCACACAGTAAAATCTTTTATCAGTTTCACTGGAAATCCGCCCCATCGAAAGATGAATAGAGCAAGCCTCTGTGAAACAGGTCGAAAATAATTGTGTGTCAGACAGGTTTTGGAGAGGAGCCAGCGAAGTATTAAGTGAAGCTGTGAAGGGACTGGCTCTGTGCTGCTCGGAATTTGAAAGCTCGAACATTGGAGCAGGGAGATGTTTTATCCTGATTTGAAGGGCTGTGATTTATTTCCTCTGACTGCTAATTGCTGCAGAAAGCAGAGAAGTAGATTTCAAAAAGGAATTCAACAAAGCTTCCCCAGCTTGAAAAACACTTAAGTGGCATTGATTTGAATTCACGGGCTCCTACGGTGATCAGCACAGGGCAGCCCAAACAATTAGGAGCGGAATAAATGGGCACTTTCTGGAAATGTCCTTACTTAAAGTCTTTAGCAGGAAAAGATGAGTGAAAGAGGGCAGATGTTAAGCCCCGAGTAGAAAGGGAACTTTACTTGGCAAAATTCTGTCTTCATGTAGTTTTCTTTTGTAAATGTTTCATTGTTAAGACTTTTGACTTGATGAGAATTACTGACCTTAATCCACCTGTTCATTCACTGCACTAGTCTGAGTGCCCATTGTACTAGGTCAGTGGCCCTCAACTGGCAATTTTACTTCTCTCAAAGCCCCCCTGGGCCCTCTGGCCACCTCTCGATTCACTTTTGGTTATTACGGTTGGGAGTGGAATATTCCTGGTGTCTAGTGGGTCGAGGCAAGAGATGCTGCAAACATCCTATGATGCACAACACAACCCCCCAAAATAAAAACATCTCTAGCCCAAAATGACAGTAGTGCTGGCCTTGAAATCCTTTCCTCGATATCCTTTCCTGGCAATATGTAAAGAAAAAAAAAAAGCTCAGTCTCTATGAAACCTACATTGCAGTGACGGAAGAGAAATGATAAGCCCACGAATACAGAAACATACATCCTGCCAGGTACGGATAGGTGCTCTGAAGGCACACAGTGCAGAGGTGGGGAGGGGTTGCCACTGCGGATGGGGTGGGTACAGGAGCCCTGGTTATGGGGTAGTGCTTGAGCAGAACCCCAGAGAGAGGAAGTCAGGCTGCGGAGGGGCCACCAAGCCCGTCGTTGTCTTTAACAGAAAATAGATGTTTGCTAATTGTGCATGAATTTAGGGTAAAGGTAATTTTGTGGCTACATTATTTGAAGGTCGTTGCTTTCGCCCCCTCTCCATCACAGAATGCTTTATGCTGCTTTGGTTGTAGGACCATACCATTCTTCATTTTTTACACATTTTAGACAAAGGAGAAGCAAGTCTGGCGCTCCTCACAACCACTTGAAACAGATTCTTAATTCAGCTTGGTTTCTGCCAGCCACAGGCCCAAACACCTGCTCAAAACTGTGACCCTGCACACCCTCCACACCACCCCGTCTGTGCAGAAAGGTCAGATCACATTATGACGTGTTCTGGCATGAATATGTTTTCTTGTTAATTTGTACCTACTTATAAAAACATAGCATATAGATACAGGACTTGAGTTTTTCTGATCAGTTTACCCCAAATCAAAATCTTATTTGATTAATTATTCATTGAAAAAAAAACTATACTTATATGTTGGTGGTACTCTACCTATGGAGAAATCAAATGCATAGAAAATGTTTCAGTGACAATTGTATTGTGATGAAGCTTCATCTTCATCAGAGAAGAATTGATATTGCTTCCCAAGCATTCATCCATTAAAAGACATCTAATTCACATCTTACTTTTTCTGCACAGAAATGTTTTGAATACAGTAGCAACGCTGTAACTTAGTGACAGTCCTATATGTATGACTGGCATGTCCTCACCAAGCAAGTCCAACTCTAGAGTATTTAGAGTATTTTCAAATACATTATTTATGCTTTTACATGTATAGTTTTCATTCAAAAAAAAAAAAAAAAGGTCATTGTACTTAGGATCTTTGATTATACCAGAACAAAGATAATTTCTTTGTCCATAGCTTTTTATAGAAATTCGAACTTATATTTCAATAATGCCCCCCCACAAGATAGATGTGATTTTTGCAGGCTGTAGCTAATGAGGCAGAATCGTTAAGGGTCATCTAACAAAGCACATTCTAAGGAAGAGAAGACTGGGATATGATTGAGATAGTAATGCCCTTGTCTGCATTATCCAAACCCAGGAGCCGTGACCCTGAAGTTAGTGAAGAAGTGATCCAAGACCTGGCAGCTGCGGAACCACCAAGGGAAAGGGTCTCCATTTGGGGCATTCACACCACTGCCATGTTCCCATTTATTGTTTGCTTATTCATTCACTCACTCACTCATTTACTCATTTACTTGACAGACATGCTCTGGAGTATAAGCCAGCCTTTTCCTACATGCTAAAGGTACACACGTTCCTTGAAGTTCAGCCAAGTGAAGGAGATGTTGACCTATAAATAACAGTTGAAATGTGTAGGAGAGGTGATGAACAAGTATGGTTGCGTGTGATGACTGAAGGACAGACCTGAAAAGATGAGTAGTTACAAGACACCCAGCATGCGGGCGTTCTTTCCAGCTGAGGAACAGCAGGCACCACGGCTCCCTGTCCAAAGCACAAGTGCTACTCAGCTAGTAAGCGGTGCAGGATGGCCTTCAACCCAAATTCTGTGCGCATTAAATGCGGACTCCAGGTCTCCTTACCCCAGGCTCTGGCAGCGGCTGTTCTACTTCTCTCTATGAACCTGGCCACTCTTGGCAGCTCAGGTTTGTCCTTTTGCTTTTGGCTTGCTTCAGTTAGCACAGAGTCTTCAGGGTTCTTCCATGTCATAGCTTGGGTCAGAATTTCACCCCAAGATTTTTTGATAATGTATCCGAAAGCTTTGAGCATATATCTCTAGGACATGTATTACACTACTATGAACTTCGTAAAGAATACAGAAAACAAATATTTTGGAAGGGTAAGACTAAAAAGTAAGAAGGTATTTTTTCTTTTCACATTGGATTGTCTTGAAGCATCTGGCCTCGCTGTCCCTGGGCTTGGACACTGTCCCCCGGAACATGAGGAAGCTCCGAGGGCAACTGAGCAGCTATGACCCAGTTTTTCACCAAACACCCTCCCACTCTGGCTGTGTCGTTACCAAGGAGGGGCAGGTTTCAAAGACTAGATAATGCAGTTAAGCGCATTTGTAGTTTTATAGTGGAATATTTTAGTGAATCTAGAAGAATCTACTGAATTTGGAATACTCTTTTTTTTTTTTAACTGAAGGATGAAGAGAAGCTAGTTATTGAAGAGCTGGTGAGAGAATATTCCAGGAATAAGGAGGAGTGAGCACAAGGACCTGGGATTTGGAACCATCTTGGTGTGTTGCCGTAGTGTATACCCAAGGGGAGAAGACCAAGGTAGGGAGTTTGCACTTCATTCTCTGAACAGCAGGGGGCCCCTGGAGGGTCTTAGCAGGGGATGCTCTGGCTTGGAATGCAAGCTTGAGCAGTCGTTCTGACCCCTGTGCATTGTGCACTGAGATTATAAGCTACTGTGGAACCAGAGGCTCCTGCAGGAATTCAGCTCCCAGGTGCTGGTGGCCTGGACTGGGGCTGGAGCCTTAGAGGTGGAGAGAGGTACACAGGGCAGAGACATGGAAGAAGAAATTCTTGTGGATCTGCACATCCTTCATTGCACTGTACGGTCATCCCCGTCGATGATGGACTGCTTTGCCATACCACCCGGGTGTGCGATAGGCTTTCCTCCCTTTTGTGTAAGTACCCTGTGGCCTTTGCACAGCTAGCGATGTGTTTCTCAGAATGTATCCCGTCATTAAGGGTGGCACATATATCTAACTTCATCTACATAGGACATTTTGTTGAAAAGCATAAAATATAACTTCTGGAAAATATTTGTTGGCCACCGTTTATTTGCATGTACAGGTAGAACTTAATGATCTCTTGATTTTTTGAGTATTGATCAAAATTTTATCAAAATCAATTACTTCCTTTTACACACACACACACACACACACACACACACACAGCAGGTACTAGCACTAAAAATTGAGGTTAGAGCAGTGCAGAGTACATAGTAGTCGAAAAGCATGGACCATGGAGCCAAGCAGGCAGACGTCTGTAAACTGTCCTTGCCACTTTAGGTCTGTCCTCACTGACTAGTCATGTGTCCGCCGGGCGCCACCTGTGCTGCTCTTAGCCTTACTTTCATCGTCTATAGAGATGCGAAAATAACTTCTTTGCAAAGTTAAGAGCATGAGGTGACATAATGTGCCATGTACCTTGCAGACATGCTCCTTGGTTAGTATCGTCTCTTTCACTGGTGAGCCCTCAACAGGAAAACCATATTTTATTGCCAATGCTGTGTTCATGGGCATGTTGTCTGTCTAGAATCCTCTCTGCCATCTCCCTCCCCCCAACCCAAAACCAAAAAAGATTTCAAGATTGAGATGTCAGTGTTTTTTTGTTTTGACACTATAAGCTGATAAAAACAGATACTACACTTGATCTTAGCCAGAAGGCGAAGAAGCAGCTTCTTTTGGCATTTTAGAGATATAACTCAACTCCTCCTCATGGCAAGCTTCTGATTTATTTTTATATTCTGGGAATCTGATCAATATCTGGTACTTACTAATACCTAGCAAATGCTCTTTGGATATCGTTATTAAAACTGAGACCCTATTTTGTTTAATCAAGAAATTCTTTCTGTTTTCTTGGAGTTTTAAGTTAATTAATTACTTATATTCCCTCTTTACAGAAAAAGAACTTAGAGCAGCTAATCTCAAAGTGGGCTGTGGTTAAGTAGAGAGGAGATGAGAATGACCAATTATAAAGACAAATATGTAATCTTTTTTTTAAAGCACTGTCTTTTTTTTTAAGATTTATTTATTTATACATACAAGAACCGGGCGGGGTACAGGTCAGATGTGCGGGAGGGTGAGAGGGTTCACCAGAGGCAGAGCGGGGAACAGAACAGGCAGACTGACTGAGATACTAGATATTAGAGGCCTGCCGTGCCATGTGGGTATCTCTCCAGCCTGCCGGGATCGAACTCCCACTGCAGAGGCTGCGGACAGCTTCACAGCACTGCACTCAACCGCCTACGCCACCAGGGAGGCCCAAATATGTAATCTTAAGGATCAATATTGAATCAGTTGTTGAATGTTTTTTAATCACTGATAGTCATTGAGCATTTACCTTAATATTTGCAATGTTTAAATGCTAAAAGTAATCTACTCCCCAAAAGAATTATATTCAAATGGATGGAGAAGGCAAAAATAGAAAAGCATGATTTCAGGGAGCAGTAAGTATGTGAATGCCTCTGAAGAGGATCAGAATATATCCCCAAATTATGCTGTGTTGGCATATTGACGATGTGAGCTGAAATCAACTGAGAAACAGCAGATGCGGGTAGGGCCTTTTACTCTCCCCCTTTCTACCTTAAAGCAAGGTCTGCATCTCCTGGGAGAAATATCCCTGTATCGGGAAGAGGAGGACATTTCCCTTCCCCTGAAGCTGGGGAGCTGATATCAGGCTGTACAAGTCGGACAAACAGACTTTACTGCATTAGTCCCCTCTTCCATTCGTTCCCCACACATTTCCTGTTCACTTTCCTATGGTTTACCACCCTAGGCTAACCTTTCTCTTTTGTCTTGGCACATCTCTACAATTTACTGCTCTTTGTTAAAATGGTTTAGTTAGCACCTGGGTCTAGCTGCTGCTTTGGGATTTTCATACTTCTCTGTATCACATAAAAATCTTAACATCAAGTAAAATTTATGTGATTTTCCTCTTGTTTATTTGTCTTTAGTCATTTCAACTCACAGGTAGGTCTTAGCCACAGAACGAACCTAAGAGGATAAAGAAAGTTTTTCCTCCCTACCCCTCTTTGGGCAGAAGGGTTCAGAGAAGGGTTCATCAAGTAGGTGAGCAGAGACCTCATCGCTAGAACCCATGTGTATAGAGATCTGAGGGAAGACATTCTTAGGCAGGGGAAGCAGCTGCTATAACAACAGGTACAAATTAGACTCTAAGCTCCAGGCAGCTAAATACAGTAAATTCCTTGTTTTTATCTTGGAGGAAGACAAGTTCTAATTCTCAAAAAGAGGCAGTTTTTCCTTGACTAAAACTCCCAGACACTGAGAGAGGCACACAATGTCTTCATCAACTATTTCACAACAAAGACAGAAGCAGAAGTCTTTACTGGCCTTGGAGACCCAGCGTTAAGAGGCATTCAGGAAAGACAATTTCTGTGTGGGGGTTTGAGCGAGGGATGGGGGGATGTGTGTGACTCAGGTACTTAGAGCAGTAGCTAGAGAACATGGCCTTGAAGCCTTCACGTTTTTTTTCCCTGAAGTGGGAGCTGGATGTCAGACAGTCAAGATTACATTCTCTGTCAGGGGCGTCAGCTCTTGTTCCCGCAGTCTTATTTATTCTCTGATTCATTAATCAAGAAAGAAATTGTTCAGAACAAACTGTGACAAAGGCCTTTAATCATAACACTCTATTTTCCTGCAGCATTTAAGTTAAGCCGCCCAATCTAGGCTGACTTCAGACAATGCTGTGGAAACCACCTACCCAGATAGAGAGCTTGTTTCCAGTATGTTGTTCCGTTCTTTTCACTTGCAAATGCAGACCCCACAACCCCCACAGTGATACAATAGAGTGTTCAGGTTTTTGGATAAAAAGTTTTTTTTGAGATGCAAATAAATAAATGGCAGCAGGCATAAAAATTAAAGAAATAGTGTCAAGATATTCAAGGATGTGGAAAATGGAGATCATTAAGTTATTATTAATACAGGGTGGACTTGCTTTACCTAATTTTGTAATTTTGTTTCCTGACAATTAAACAATGACAAAAACCATTTATTATATAGCGACTCTCGGGCAGGGGAATGTCATAATTCCAAAGAGACAATGTGTATTCCAGAGTGAAAAAGGCAGCAGACCAAGCTTACCATAGAAGCCACGGAAATCACCCAGTTACAGACCTGTGCCATAACCAGCAAATGACATCAACTTTTCATTACTAACAAATCGTGAGGATAAAATGTCTGTTAACTCAGTGACCTACATGCATTTCATTTTGCAAATATTTAAGGTACCTGAGTTCAAACCCAAGCTATCACCTGAAGAAATTCAGGACTTGCTTCTCCAAAATGGGCCACTTTGGTAGGTTAATTATTTTGAAGTGAACATGTGAAAAAGCAGCAGATGCTGGAAGAGGCTTTCTCTGCACCCCCTCACTGCCTAAAGACAGATTCTCTGAAAGAAACTCAGTTGTCATACATCCTCTTCCTGGAGTTTCATCAACTGGGCAAGATGGACTCATCGCAGGAGAGGAGACTGAAGCCACTCCCATACCAGAGAAACTGGGTCACAACCATAGCGCCAATCTGTTCTGCTATGGGCTCATTCATCTTGCCTAAAATTACTCTCCTCTTCCCTTCCCCTCTTAAGACAACATATATGCTCTCAAATCTCACCACTTTTGGGAGGTTTTCAAAAAACAATACTCAACTGATTTGGCTTTATTTAATGATTTTCGAAGCAGATAACAGCCAATCTAGCATATGGAAAGGAGCTCCAAAATGCCACAGGAAATGAGACTTGTATAGCAGAAGGGTATGGACAAGGAAGTTACCCTGGACAAAAAGCAGATTGGTCTTGGCAATTGTCCCCTTGCTTTAGGGGATAGCTGGGCAGATTCCCTTATGAGATTTTGGAGTTCATTTCTGGTAAACTATGATTACATTGGTTTGGAAGCCTGGGGCTTTGTATAAGCGACACCATTTGGGGCCTATTGTCTTGTTTTTAACAGGGCATTCACTTTTCCCCTGTTGTCCAGCCTGTCCATTTCACAGACCCAGCTCTCCAACCTAAGAGCATCAGGGAGGGCCTTTCCTCCCCTACGTGTGTACCTTTTCAAGCATAAAACCAGAACTGAAAATCTATTGGGATCAAGTCATGTGAACGCATTAACTCACATAGTTCTTGGCAGATGACACTTACTCCCTGTCCCCTTCCCGGCCCTTCCCTTTCACTCTCCACAACCTGGCATAGAAGCTGTGTCCTCACCCAGGGTTACAGCTGAAAACCATGCATGAGCAACCTCCCGTTGGGGGTGGGGGTGGGACGGCTCAAGCAACTGTGCAAACAGACCAACATGCTATCAAGCTGGTATATTGATTAATGAAATGTATTATATTTTGGCAAACATCCCTCTGGAACACTGTGGACGACAAAATTCAAATTTAGATTTTTTTCAGTCCCTCAGTATGTCATGCTGACATTTGGCGGGAGCCCCTGTGGCTCACGGAGACTTCCCCAGAGCTGAAGGCTGGACCCCTTCTCTGCCAGTTCTCTGCCACCCTGAGAGGCCTGGTGGGCATGGTGTCCAACTGGCAACCACAGCAGCCAGGGGAGGATAGACTGGGAAGGGATGGCAAGGGGTCTTGAGGCCTCATAGCCAGTATCAGGCCTGTAGAACAGAAAGTTCCATGGTCCCAGACACTCTGACCCTAGTCTAAAAATGAGGATGGGGTCCCAGATTGTCAGAAACTTGACCCCAAGGATGCCTCACCTACTTGGTGGAGTGGGGGCCACAGAGGGTTGCTGTACACCTGCAGCCCAGTATCTGTGAGGTGATGGAGCTTACAAGAACAGTAGTTCTTGCAGGAAGTTCACCTTCATGGAGAGATAGCCACAGCAGCACTGACGTTAATGTGAGTATGGAGCCGAGAAGAGTTCTATAAAAAGGGGTTCTTTTAAACCAAGTATTTTAGGTATATTTCTATTCATGCTTAGTATATCTTCCCTCTTCTCTCCCTCTCCTTCCCTCCTTTTTTTAAAAAATATTTATTTTATTTATTTATTTATTTTTTAAATGTCTGGGAGTTGTTTTTGTTTTTGTTTTTGTTTTTGTAAGATTTATTTATTTATTTATTTATACAAGCACTGGGTGCAGTCAGAAGCGCGGGAGGTGAGAGAATTCACCAGAGCCAGAGCGGGGAGCAGAGCAGGCAGAAGGACCGAAGTACACAGCTGGGGGAAGCAGCGGGCGGCAGGAGAGGTCTGCGTGCCTGTGGGACCCTCCTCTGGTGGCCGGGGAGCAGCTGGGGATCCAACCAGCACTGTAGAGGCTGCGGGCAGCTTCGCAACCCAGTGCTCAACCGCTGCGCCACCGGGGAGGCCCTTCTTTCCTCCTTTTTGATGTCTCTTTTCATGTTTTGATAACCTGTTCATTTTGGACAAAAAAGTATGATTAGAAGCTGTGTTTGCTTTCTTGATTTCTGGGCCTTCCACTTTATTTGGTACGAATGTCTCTTCTAAAAACTGCAAAATATCTTTATTGAAAAAGAAGGAAAGTAAAATATCGTGCTTCCCTTTGTATGCATGTGCATGTGATGTGAGGTGGGAATTACTGAGTTTTAAAAGTGCCTGACCTTTCTGAAGATTTGCCCTTCCAGCTGCGAAACACACCTTATTTGTCCTGGTGTCACATTACCGATCTCAGTACTTCCCCTTGTGGTAAAAGGGTGTGCTGAGGCAGGTGAAGGGCTAGGAGTTAGCACTCAGAGAGTAGGCAGCACCTCAGCTTGATGCCCGCACAGCAGGGCGGTAGATGATCCCACCCTTCACTGGCCTTGAGCAAACCCTACCAAACCCGCCAGTGTTAACAGCTCCTCCTGCTCACTTACAGGTGAGTCTGTAGCCTTAAAAATCATCACAGATTTAAATGTTCCCATAGTCTTACCAAGTCTGACTTCTTATTTGAGCCAATGGTCCACATATACCAAAATATGTTATTCTTCACTAGACAGTGCACAATGCACAACACAATGCACTAGGTGCATTGTTATAATTGTAAGAAGAAAACTTTTGGCTTTAACAAAAATAACCAATCAATCCTTTTGTAGCAAGAATAAGATAACCCTCACAGAAAAACAATGCACATGACCTACTGTGGGTTGGAGAGCTGCCTTGGGACTTGCAGCAAGTAATGGCCTAGTACCCACCCCGTCACTTGCTCTTTCACTGATACTCATCAGAGGCTCATTGTGGCCATAGAGGATTAAAGTAACTGACCCACTGGCTTAGTTAGTTTGGGCTGCTATATCAAATAGACCATAGGCTGGGCTGCTTAGACATAGAGCATTTATTTTTCGCAGTTCTGGAAGCTGAGAAGTCCAAGATCAAGGTGCTGGTAGACCTGGAACTGACCCCTTCTTGGATGGCAGCTGGTTGTCTTTTTTAATATTATGGGGTGGAGAACAGGGAGAGAGGGAGCAAGAGCTCTTGTGTCTCTTCTTATAGGGACACTGATCAAGAGGTTAGCCTCATAATGTAACATCCCCCCAAGGCCTCCCTGCACAGACTGTCACCTGGGGACTGTGCCCAAACTTGTGAATTTGTGCCCAAACTTGTGAATTAAATATGAAGTCCAAAGCACCCATGCTGAGAGGAGGCCTATCACGTCTGTACATCAACCATACGGGGTTTTCCGACAAGACTGCTAAATGTTCTTAAAATTTTTATAAAAAATTGAACCACTTCAGAACTGTGTGACACACACACACTCATACTTGCATCTGTGTGTCACAGATAGATAGGTGATAGGTAAATAATCTGTGTAAACAGAGACTCACATGCATATAGCTGTTAAAACTAGGCAACCTCTCAGTGGTGCAGGCAGTTGAGTGCCGCACCGTGAAGCTGTCGCAGCCTCTGTAGCCCGGGTTTGATCCTGGCCGGCCAGCGAGAATCCCACATGGCGTGGCAGACCTCTCCTGTCTCGCCTACTGCTCCCCTCGGCAGTGTATTTCGTCAGTCTGCCTGTTCTGTTCCCCGCTCTGTCTCTGGTGAATCCTCTTACCCTCCCATGCATCTGGCCTGTACCCCTGTTCTTGTATAAATAAATCTTTTTAAAAAAAAAATATAACCAAATTTCAAAGGCAGAGTTCATGTACATGATCCTATACAAAATCCTTTCCCAAAGAAATGAGCTTTTACTACTGACCAGTAAATTCACCAGCTTCAGTCACTCACTGTGCTGCTAGCAAAATGGCAGGAAGTGGTAGAGCAACTTGAAAGCTAAGCCAGGGTAGGTGGCACATAGTGAATGGGAGAGGGTGGTATTAGGGTGTGGCCTCGTGTATAGAAAAGGTAGAGTCAGCAACGAGATAGGCTTCCACCAAGAATCATTTCTTATTTAAATAATTCTGTACATTTTTGTCTGTGGTATGTTTCTTTTTACTGAAGAATCATCTTTATTAATGGAGACCTGTATCCTCACACAGGATGACCCAGGGACTCTTAATTCAGGCCTGGGGGCCTTTTCTCAGCCTAGTTCCCTGGGTGGTCAGATCATTCAAGGCCTTCACTTGATTTTGATGGTCCCTGCCACTCACTGTGGGCTGGGCACCTTTGCCTTACTACCATAGAGAGCATCTTTCGTGGAGTGGGGATGAGAGGAAAGAAGAGTCAGGAATAGGCAGTAAACAAGCAAACCACATCATTTCAGACAGAGATAGGTACAGTGATGAAGTCAAAATACCTTCCTCTCTCCATTCTGAGCCTTCCCCAGCCCCACTTATCGTGTCCTGGGAGTGTTCCTGGGAGCTCCTCCCCCTGACCCTGAACACACCATTCCCCCCAGGTGGGTATGATCCACCTCTCACTCCATCATGCCACTTTGGGGCACCTGTCTTCTCTTTCCCAATGAGACATTAAGACCCTTTGGGGACAAGGTCAGACCTTTTTCCTTAATGATCTCATAATTGCAATTCCTGGTACGTATCTACCAGATAACATCCTCCATAAATGCCAATGAACTGATTGAATCCACTGAAGCACTTAAAGGGCCACTGGCAGCAGCAGGCTACAACTGTTACTACACAGCCTGAAGGTTCATGGAATGACTGTGTTGATGTGATCATGGCCTTCCACCAAGTTCCTGATATGCTCATGAGAACCATGTTCTTTCTTTTTTCCAGTAGCTCTCTCCTGGTGTACCATTATTTTTTTAAATTACAATTTAGGATTCACAACTAAATTTGAGTTGTGTAAAGCACGAGTCGGAGGTGGTCCAGGGGCACCAGAAAAGACCCATGTTTCCCAGAACTCAGAACTTGCTTCCAGAGACAAAAGCCATGGGCTATATCAGGCAAATAGCAGCACAGCACGGGAGGATACCCAGCTACACACCCCAAGCTGCTGGCCACGGGAGCCCACACTGACCTCTCTCAGCCCTCCCCATTGCTCAAGGCTCACTCAGTAGAACTGTTATTCCAAGACTGGCAGAGGAAGCACCCTGGCATTTCACTCGGAAAGTGCTTCTTGAGGTGATGTGAGGTCACTTGCATGGTAATGGCTAGTGTAAGGCCTGGCAAACCCAAGGAACTGATTGCTTTGAATCTTAATGAGGAAACACCTCCTGTTGTTGCCAAAGCAATTACAGCAGCATCTCCTCAAAAGTTCTGCCAGAGGTGCTGTCAGAATTGGATTGTGACTACTCAGGAGGCCAGCCTATCACTACAGCTCTGCAGTGCTGCTCCGCACTCCCTGATGATTGTTCTGCACCACAGACAGTTCTAGCAACATTCACTCTGGAGTCTGTCCTTTGTCCTTCAATAAGATCGTCCCAGTCACAGGGAGACCAAGAATCCAGAGGGCACAAGCCGAGCCCTCCACAGAGCATGCAGTGACCAGTGGGCTGTATTCCATGGCCACTCACTTTTTAAGTTACATTTAGGGAGTGAAGAGCAAAAAAGCAGTTTCCATTTTTATTTTGCTAATTAAAAATCTCAACCAAAAAGATGCTGAATTAGGGAATCTCAGATGGAAGAGACGTGTGCTGGGGATAAAGCAGTGTCTTTTCCTGAATTTCTATATGTAGGCTCTTCATCAAAGAACAGCAAAGAGTTGAAATAGATTAGTAGATCAGTAAATTAGTATTAATAGAGGGCAGGACCTATTCTATCATTACGGCCCTGAAGTTGAAAATAAGGAATGTTTACTAAGCACTTTCCATGGCCAGCCAGTCTTCTAGGTGTTTCATGCGATTATTTCATTTAATTCTCCCAGCAACTATATATGGCAATTCTTGCCATATTTGGATGTTACCCGATTTACTCTTAAGGAATGAATTCCTAAGTGATTTCCAACAAATGCCATTATACCATCTGCTGACAGTATACCATTTGCTTTCACAGATAGGAAAACTGAGACTCAGAGAGTTTAAGTAATTTGTTCAATGTTTTGCAGAAATGAATTGAAGAGCCCAAATTAGTCTTTATATGTATATGACTTTAAATTTTACATTATTTCCAAGTTATCCACTGCCTTGAGAATAATTAATTCCAGAGATCAAACAATGTGCCTTCCTCATTAAAAAAAAAAAATCTTGAAGAATAAGACTTGACTCTGCAGTTTAATCCTGAGCCATCAGGAT
Source organism: Talpa occidentalis (assembly GCF_014898055.3). Classification (NCBI taxonomy): domain Eukaryota; kingdom Metazoa; phylum Chordata; class Mammalia; order Eulipotyphla; family Talpidae; genus Talpa; species Talpa occidentalis. Next base: position 98,893,003 of record NW_023601322.1, read on the forward strand.
TTTTTCAAAGCACTAACTCACTGTAGGAATTTTTAGAGTTCATTTAAATTTATTTCATGTAATTAATTTGCATAGCTAAGTCCAAACATTTCTTTTTTTTGAGAAAAGAGACCTGCGAAGTGCAAGTATCTTTTATTGACCTTTTAGCCTCTCAGTAGCTTTTTGGGTGCAGAATGGCTGTTCCTGGTGGGTAGTGGGGGCATGCATGAGACTCACACACCATGTGTGCATAGCAGGGGAAAAAGGCCCTGGGCACCACATGACAGGGACTGCAGGACACACTTAACACACACACAATAACAGCTTCAGAATGAAGCTTACTAGAAAAAAATGACCTTCTTCAAGAAAGGGAGAAACTCAAAGGGTGGGTGGGTGGAAAGGATAGAGAGTCTGCAACAGAGGATATATTTAATAATGGTGCCCAGGGCCTTCCCTGGTGGAGCAGGCAGTTGAGCCCAGTGCTGTGAAGCTGTCTGCACCCTCTGCAGCGCTGGTTTGATCCCAGCTGGCCGGCCTGCGAGGGTCCCGCATGGCGCGGCAGACCTCTCCTGTCGCGCCAGCTGCTCCCCTCAGTGGTGTATTTCATCAGTCTGCCTGTTCTGTTCCCTGCTCTGTCTCTGGTGAATCCTCTCACCTTCCCTCGAATCTGGCCTGTACCCTGGTTCTTGTATAACTAACTAACTAACTAACTAAATCTTAAAAAAAAATGGTGCCCAATTACCTGGTAACCATCACAGAATAATCTGCAGTCCTAATTCAAAAGTCATTCCATCTCAGTATGCTAAACGTCTCTTACCATATTTGGCTTATTTGATTTACTCTAAAGGAATGAACCCCTTAGTGATTTTCAACAAATCCCATTATACCCTCTGCTGACAGTATACCACCCATTCGCATAGCTGTGATTGCAGTTTCCTGCCCCCTGTTACAGGTAACCGCGGCCACGGGTCAGCACAACTACCTGCCACTCTCATGGTGTGACATCTGTCCATTAAGATCAACTGTCTTTTGTGGAGTCCTAAATCAGTTGCTTTCTGGTTAAGTTGGGTGGAAGAGGGAAGGAAGCAGAAAAAGACATAATTCTCACCAGAAATAAAAACCAACAATGCTAAGAATAATTTGGAACTGACTAGTTAACTATTGGAGCACATAGTGGCTTGTTCCTATAATGTCTGAATTACATTTCCTTTCATTTCCTTATTTTCCTCCTTAGGGAGGGGTAATAGTCTCCTCTACCTTATATGTGCTCTTTGAAAATGCAACAACAGCAGGGGAAGCGCTGGGGTGCAGTGCCGGGCAGCGAGGCTCTTTGGTTACCTTGCAGTTTCTGGCTGTACTCGGTCCTGTCTGACTGGCTTCTCCTCAGGGGACCAGAGCGGTCCCCCACCACACTGCTCTCAACCACAGTGTCCGTCTTCCTTCTCTCCAGCATGTAGAGCCTGGGCCTCAAGAAGGTCAGGTTCTTTTTCTTGGTGCTCAGGCATTCTTTCTCAGTGGCTTCCTTGGGCTCCATCTGAGTCAAGAGCGGCTGCAGGGGCTGGTCACTCTGGGGCCTCGGCGTGCAGGTTCAAGGCACCAGGTGCCCAGGTGAGCTGTCCCCACTAGCTACCCGGCTCCACTCCAGGCGGCTCTGGCTGTGACTGCCACCTCTGCGGAGTCCCAGCGCTCCACCCCTATGAGGTCATTCTTTTTTATACCTAGAATCCAACAGGGGAAACTGCCACCTGTTACCTGAGAGACCTGCAGCGCCAAGCTAGGCAAAGCAGGGGCCGCCTATCACATGCTCTGAGGCAAACAAAAATCCCATTGTGTGGGGCAAGGCTGGGGGTTGGGGGAAGGAAGGTGAGCCAGGTGAGGCAGGAGGAAGCAGGCAGGAGGGCCACCTGCAGCCTCCGGGCTTAAGGTGTGCCTGGGGTATGTACAGGTGCATGTACAGGTACCTGTGCAGGTAGCTGCTGTGGTCTGCTGTGGAGGTAGACAGGCTGGTGTGCAGCTTGCAGCTTTAGAGGGAGTCACTCACTTGTGACCTGGGATCTGGTGTGGGACTATGGGGATTTGCATTTGCATCATAGCAGTGCGGAATCATCTGGAAGGACTAAGTCAGGCTTCTGCCTTAAGCATCAACATTCTGAGGTTATTTACTGAAAACTGAGGTTGCGAACCAGGATCTGGATCTGGATCCCAGATCTGCATTCTGAGGAGGCAGGGCTTTGCCTGTGGTCATGCCCAGGCTCTGTGAGGAGGGGCTTCCACAGAGGCCTTGCAATCCCTCCTTTCCTCTCACCATCCCTCCCTGACCTTCCCAGTCCTGATTCTTAGGAGGCAGCACCATGTTCAGATGGTGTTGCCCAATGGTCTCCTCCCATCCCTTTCATAGATGGACAGTGTACCCCCAGAAGGCAGCTCCGTGAGAAGAGACACTGGGCAGGATGGGACGGGCTGGTGGGGGGAAAGCAGAGTGATGGGCCTTTCAGCAATTTTAATGCAGTTGTTTTTCCTCCTATCTGAGATTTCTCCAGGGGGAATTCTCATAAGCTCTGGGAATGCCCAGAGTCTGGTGTGCCCTCGTTAAAGAAAGGGAAGCCCCCAAGGAGGAAGATTGCTTCTCTTTTTGTGTAACGGGATGGTGAAAATTCACCTTCACACTGCCCCTTCTGAATCGTGCTTCATGATTCAGGATAAAGAGAAAAAAAAGACAAAAAGCATTTTTCTAACTTAGGTTGTGTGGGCTGACTACAGTTTGCATAATTATCTTCAAAGAGAAATGACAAATCTGCACCCACTTTAGAGACATCTATATATAGCTTGGCCCATTGAATGGGTTTTATTTAATATAATTGGCAATCTTTTTTTAACACACCTTCCCAAGTACTTTTCATAAATGCTTTTAAAGGCACATTCACTGCTAAGAAGGGAACTTTTTTTTTAATTCATGTTAAAAACATCTCAGTAGTATTCTAACATCACATATTTCACATATACATGTTTATATATAACTGTGTGTATGTGTGTGTGTGTGTTCACCTGGAAGCTAGGAGACACACTCTGTTAGGTATAGTAGAACTGCAGGACTCAGGGAGATGCGTGTTCAGGATACCACCCTTGAGAATTTTGTCAGGGACCCATAAAAAGCAGAGACAAAACTACACAAAAAGCTGGCATACATCTGTGTAGGTGTGAACCTATACTCACAAACATACCACAAATAGTGTGCTATGCCAAGGGTTCCTGAATAAAAAAATAGCAAAATTGAAAAAAAAGTGGTAAAACAAATAAAAATGCTGGCACAGGTTCACTCGTGACATGGTAAAGGAACAAGCATAGAACAACATTAATGGCCCTTCATCTTGAAAATGAAGCACAGGTTGCTGAGGAAGCAGACCTCAGCTGATGGGGCAGAGGTGGGGTGCTGGAAGACACCCCCAGAGGTGGCTGGTGCGGGCTCTGAGCTCTGGTGGTGATCTGAGGTTGCTATTCAGTTTGACGGTGTGTGTGTGAGCACTGGGTACCCCCCATGTGACTCAGGGTATCTGGATACAGTCTTTTGCATTCATATAGTTTTTCGAGGGGTGGATAGTCACATATAAGGAAATTCCCTAGTTCCAGTTTCATTGCAACAAGTTTGTATTTTCAAAACCAGCATCATAGCAAGCTTTCCTGTAATTTTTAAATTTCACCACTTGGGAAGAGCTGTAACAGAGCAACTATGGATTCAGTGGTAGATATACATTTTATTTATTCACAGTCAGTTCAATGTCAACTTAAAAATAGCAAATAGCGGGCCTCCCCGGTGGCGCAGCGGTTGAGCGCTGGGTTGCGAAGCTGCCTGCAGCCTCTGCAGCCGGTTCGATCCCCGGCTGCTCCCCGGCCACCAGAGGAGGGTCCCACATGGCGCGCAGACCTCTCCTGCCGCCCGCTGCTCCCCTCAGCAGTGTCCTTCGGTCCTTCTGCCTGCTCTGCTCCCCGCTCTGGCTCTGGTGAATTCTCTCACCCTCCCACGCTTCTGACTGTACCCAGTGCATGTATCAAACAAACAAACAAACAATAAATAAATAAATAAATAAGACATGCCTCTAGAAAATTAAAAAAAAAAAAAATAGCAAATAGCAAATAAATTCTTTCAAAATGAACTTTTAATCAGTCAGTGATCAGGGAGGACATAGCTGCTGTCTCCATGTTCATTCCCTCACACTCCCACCTCCACGCCATGCCTTGCCAGGCAGAACCCTTATTTTGTTCAAGGCAGGGCTAGGCTTGGCCAGTCATAGTCCTGGACTCTATATCCTGGTTTTCTAGTCTGTTTTGCTGCTAGGGTACCCTGTAATCCCAGTCCTGGCAGTGAGGCTTCTTGGTGGGATGGGTGGCGGGGTGTTGATTCTGGGAAAGGCTTGCCGTTTCTAGTAAAAGTTGTAATCACAGATGGCTTCCATCTTACGCCTTTTTCCATACTCGATCACAGGTAGAGTGATGGAACAGTTGTAGCCACCCTGTGTCCTTGAGGAAAGATCGGGGGTCTGGTACTACGGGCTCTGATACCCCTGAGCTGCTTATCCAATACTCACAGCCGTCCACATTTAGACTTGTTATCATGAGGGCAAAATAATCCCGTCTTCCTAAAGTCACAGTTAGTTGGAGTTCAGTATGTTCAATACATTCCAGTAGATTTGGTCAGCAGTGATTGGTATAAATGTGAGTGCACAGTTCTCTTGCTTATTTCTTTGACACTTAAAAAAATGTTTCGTTTTGTTTTTTCTGATTTTGTTACTGACCGAACCAGGTTGGTGAAGACAGACTCTCAGCCATGAGATTGTCTCCACAAAGATAGAAACCAGTCAGGAGAACAAAAAGGGCGCTCTCTGAGTGGTGAGTGAAGGAAAATTACGTAGGAAAAGAAGGAATGTGGGGACCAGCAGGATGTGGGGAGAGGGTTTTTAGTTTCAGGTCTGGGAAGGTTCTAGGCAGTATGGGTAGTCAACCACAAGACCATCACTGATGTTTCTGAAGTAGTTCCTCTCTTCCATATTATCAACTCAATTTTTAAAAAAAGAAAGTCGGTATCGTAATCCAGGAAAAAAAAAATCAAATAGACAAGGACCCGAGGGTAGGTCTTCAGGCAATGATGTTATCACCACCCACAGAAGGTACAGAAACAGTAACTTAGGCACTCTGCAAGCTGTTGAGGCCTGAGAGGGTGGGACATTGACTTTGCAAGCGAGTCCTGTCATTGTCCTAAGCCCAGGCCGAGCACAGTGGTGTTGAGAAGTCACTGATGCTCACTGCTATATCCACTGAAGGTGTTCTGCAGGGCAGTCTGGTTCGCATATATTGTGAAAGTGTCTTTAAGCCAGTGTATCTGAGTCAACAATATAAAACCTGGTTCAATGGGGCTGGAAATGAAAACAACCAGAGAGGGAGACTGAATATTATTTCACTGGGTGTCTTCTTGGAACGGGAGTGAGGCAGCAGGAACAAAGGCCACTAATTTGTTTTATATTTTATAATCAATGTATGAAAGTATTTTAGTGCCAGAATCTTGCATGACACAAATCAATAAAATGCTGGTATTAAGATACTTGAATTAACTGTATTGTGAGTAGAGAACAAGCAGTTGCTGATTCATTCTTTTCCAAAGCCCTGGGCAGTGAGTCCCAGACTCAGCTTTGACTGTGACAGAAATCAGTTTCTTGGCATCATAAATGCTCTGTGCTCTCTGTGGGTCCCGAGCTCTTCTGTAAAAGGTAAGATGACTTAGTCATTAGGCTGTCCACCTAATGTCTAATGTCTTCTGTTTTCCCTTCAGGCATCTAGAATATTCCACTACCCTGTACCCCTTTCATATAGCAGTGATCATGCTATGGTCAAAGAAATGGACTCAGAGGGTTGTTGGAATTCTGGGAGCCAATGTGTAATGCCCTCTGGCTTTCTCTCCTTCATCCATGATGGCTGACAGTAGCTACATCAGGATGAGTCCTGAAAATTGTCTCTCAGAGAGGCCCAGTCATCCCATCATGGTCACATAGTTTGAGCATGAAGGAATTCTTTACTGATGTAACCCACTGAGACTACAGACTTTTAAAAAAATTATGATTACTTTATTGTAGCCCAGACAATTCCTGTTACTGTCAGGTTTAGATTAAATCTTTTCAGGACTAATAATATGTGATTTCTGGAGTTTAAGGCCCAGAGTGCTAATAGTTTGTAAGACTCCTGATTCCAGGACAGAAATCACAGCTGTTGAAAATGTTACAAACAAACTGGACTGTGGGCAGAAAACTACTTTTTTTTTAAGAGTTATTTATTTATGCATACAAGAACTGGGGTACAGACCAGAGGTGTGTGTCGGGGGGGTGGGGGCGGCTATTGAGAGGATTCACCAGAGACAGAGTAGGAAGCAGAACAGGCAGATCGACTGAAATACACTGCTGAGGGGAGCAGCAGGCAAATCAGGAGAGGTCTACTGCCATGTGGGCAGCTCCCTGGCTGGGGATCGAACTCATGCTGTAGAGGCTGCAAACAGTCTCATAGGAAGGCCACCAGGGAGGCCCAGAAGAACTTCTTATGAGTTAGGGACTTATCGTGGGCACCCTGGCAAGCGTGCTGCCCTGGGGTGCCAGTGGCGAGCGGAGAAAAGTGGACAGGTCTGGATGCACTTCCATAGCAGGGCTGGCAGAGCTTACATGTGGTCTGGTTGAGGCAAAGGAGCGCGGACATTCTCTGTTGGCACAGGTAGCTCCAGGTCTGCAGTGGCTGTTAGCGCACCTTCAAGAGATTTGACTTTGAAACGCAGGTGACAAGCAAGAGAGCAGCCAAAGGGCTCGCCTATTCATGGGCAGAGGTGCAGCTGTGAGCTGCAGTGTGTGTCTACTCTCTGATTTTACCTTCTTTCCTGGAAAGATAGAGATGTAGAAACAAAAGAGAACATCAGAGCATATTCCTTCCTCAGAGATGAGGTCATCGGTGCATTTGTGGAATGACTATCACACTGGCTCTGAGAGCTGCCTCTTCAGCTCTAAATTGTTCACAGGGGCCCTGCTATTCGTGGCTGTGTTTTTATATCCTCTGCTATGCTCCCTGAAAGCAACATTTTCTGTTAATGCACTGACCAAGCAGGAGCGTAATAACCCTGTCAGCAAACAATGAATGGGAGCCGAGCTCAGAAGGAGGTAAACCTTCGAATGTTTTGATCCTTTTGACTGAAATCATCATGGAAGTGACATACGACCATATTTGGGCCTTTGTCTCAGCTGTAATGAATCATTCATTACAAGATTTTCAAGGTTGTTGGGGGGGAATTTACTTTGGGAAGGGGAGAATCTTTGAAGTGCTTTGGATTGCCTGGTTAGATCAAAACCAGCTACATAAGCAAAAAAAAAAAAAAAAAAAATCTTAGTGCCGATGCAAGCTTTGAAACCATCTATTTAGTGTGATGCCAGCACCTGTACCACATCTCTGGACTCAATTTCTGTTAGTTCACACAGTCCTCCAGAATTCACTTACTGGTTACTCCAACAGAGCAATTTGAGTCAAAATAACTGCCACAGAAGGTGAACTGTTCTCATTTGCCAGAGAGAATCCAGAAAATCTACCCCTTCCAGTTTCTGCCATCATTATTTCCTAAAATTTGGGCCTAATGAGTTGCAAGTAGCTTTAAGAAGGAGCTAGACCTGTAGGTGTGATTTAACTTAGTTGTAAGCAGCTAGTTTCCCATTTCTGTTATGGTCAGGATGAACAATGCAGAAGCATTTCTTAAAAAGCAAAATCGTGATACTGTGATTGAGTCCTTACACTTGTGTGCACAGGACCGTGGGCTGCAGGCTCATAATAGTGACCATGAATAATCCAGGAGACTCGAGTTAAAAGAAGTGGCCCTTTGTTCTTCTACCTGCAGTGCCTTTTTGATGTCTTCACTCACATGTGTGCAGAAACCTGTGTGTTGTGGGAGCTCAAGTTCACTGACTCCAAGACACTTGTGCTTATTAGTTTCCAGGTGGAAAGCAGCCGCTCTAGGTGGCTGGGAGAAAGCGTGTACTTTTAAGTGAGTGCAGCAGAGACTCACGTAAGTCACTTAGACTAAGGGACAGATTTATGGATTGAGTAGTGTGAAGAGCATGCTGGCCAGCGGGCTGGTCAGAGACAGACACCAGCCTCCTCGGTTCTGATATTGCCCGTGGGTCTCACCATTCCTCTCTCGGCACCGGGAAACCATGCTGCCCCTGCCTCGGTTTCTTCCTTAGTCCAGCCTGAGCAACATCCAGGTCTCGCACAGGATTCATGTTGCTGCTCCTTCACCGAATATTGTTAAATTCAAAATTACAGTATCCATAGCAACCATAACTAGGTCAGTTTGCACTTGGAGTAACAAATAACTGCTGAGAATCTTTATCCTTTTCCAACCATCCTGTGTTTGCAGGACTCTCTTAGGCTGCAGAAAGCAAGCAGTTTTGCAGGAAAAGGACCTCATAGCACCTGGGAAAGTTGTTTTCTTGTTTGTGATCTACACATTCAGAAACTTCATGCAATTAGACAATGAATTTAATTTTACTTCACCCAAGCAACATGGGCATTTGAATAATAGATTCTGGTAGTGAAGCATTAACTATTGCTTTCAAAGCATTATCACGAATGTGTAATAAAACTTGTACCTAGAGAAATTTTAAACAGGGATTGGAGTGACATGGGGTTATTTTTTTATATACTTTGGTCATAGCTAATTTTTTCCTAGAGCTACTGTGTTTTTTTAAACCAAGAAATATGCATTATTCCTTGACATTCACCATTCAGATATTTTTAAATTTATAACTTTTGTCGAGGTGACATTGATTTACAGCGCTGTGTAAACTTCAGCTGTAGGTTCCCACCTTGATGTCTGTATATGTCACATCACACCTACCTCGAAGATATGGTTACTACCACCACTGTACTATTGAACCCTATTCCCGTTCACCCAGCTCCCGCATTCTCTCTGATAACCACCATTCCCTCTGATAACCACCATTCTATTGCCAGACTTTAGGGGGTTATTTGTGTTTTGTTCATTCATCTGCTTTGATTCTTTATCTTCTACATAATAGTGAAAAACATTTGTCTTCTCTGTCTGACATACTTCACTTGCATACCACCCTCTAGATCTATCCATGTTGATATAAATGATAAATGACAAGATTTCTTTTTTTTTTTGAAGATTTATTTATTTTTATACAAGAGCTGGGGTACAGGCCAGAGGCACGGGGGGTGGGGGATTCACAGATGGGGAGCAGAACAGGCAGACGACTGAAATACACTGTTGAGGGGAGCAGCGGGCGTGACAGGAAAGGTCTGCCATGCCATGTGGGAATCTCCCTGGTTGGCTGGGAATCGAACCCACACTGCCGAGGCTGTGGGCAGCTTCACAGCGCTGTGTTCAACCCGCTGCGCCATTGGGGAGGCCCAAGATTTCATTTTTTTATAGCTGAGTAGCAGCCCACTTTGTGTGTGTCTTTGTGTGTGTATGTATAACATGATACAGTATTTATAAAAGAAGTCACATTAATACACCTTAAATTTCACATTTGGAAAAAGGTACACACATGAATGGTGGAACTGTAAAGAAGAGGGAATTCCCCCCCTTTTTTAAAAAAAGATTTATTTATTTATTTATAGAAGCACTGGGTACAGTCAGAAGCATGGGAGGGTGAGAGAATTCACCAGAGCCGGAGCGGGGAGCAGAACAGAGAGACTGACGAAATACACTGCTGAGGGGAGTAGCGGGCGGCAGGAGAGGTCTGCGCGCCATGTGGACCCTTGCCGGTGGCCAGGGATCCAACCAGCACTGCAGAGGCTACAGGCAGCTTCACAGTCCAGCACACAATTGCTGCGCCACTGGGGAGACTCCCCCCCCCCCCGCTTTTTTTTTAAAACATTTTGCAGTTGGACATTTTTAAACTATCACTATCACTTACTAACTTCTTTATAGCCCTGACTTTTACATCACAGCAATCATCCAGTCAAAATCTTTTCTTCTCTTCAGTCAGCAGAACACCAGCAGTAAGGATACCTGGTGTTTATTGAGCATCTACTATGTTCATGCCTTTGCAGCTCTCAGTCCTGTATGCCAGTCACCATTCCTGTCATTCAGATGCAGAGCAGAGATAGAAAGAGTTGTGTGGGTTCACTCAAGAGCATTTGCTAGAACAGAGAAATGGAATCTAGCCCTGCTGTGTCAGCTCTCAAACCTGTGCCTTCCCCAATTCTTCATCAGAATGGCAGTGTCTGCCTTTTCTGACTGGCTGGCTGGTGAAACCAAAAGAATGTTACCAGATGTCGGCACTGTGAATTAGAATTTGAGCTTCAACCTACACAGTTTGCATTTTCAGAAACTTGAATCCAAAAAGTTTACATAGTTGTGAAACATCATTGGGTTGCTAGTTGTAAACCCGGAGTAGAATAGAGTCTCTTGATGCCTAATGTGTTTTGTCTCCCAGACCTCTGTTAATCCAGAGACTGTTTCTCCTCTACTTCACCACCGCACAGCTCAGCTAGACTCGGGTACATAAAGAACTGACTGTGTGTCCATTCTTTGCAGTCATTGCCTTCTCCTGTCCTTGTGACTGTATATATGACGATTAGAAGTAACCCAGAGATGAGTTAACATAAATGTGCCATTTAGTCTTAAGCATGCTACATTCTGTCCTAATATTAGCATAAATGTTGAGGAAAAAAATGTGCAGACTATTTCTGAGTGGGATTATGAGGCAGGGAAAACAGGGCTGTCAAGGAACAGAAGAACCTTCTGGGTTGAGAAAATAGGAGACTTTAGAAAGTAGTAAAGGGAGACTTAGTGAGACCCAAGAAAGGCAAGAAAGGAGAAACAACTCAGAGTCTCTGTGCTGGAATCATCACTCCCCAAAAAAGAAGTTTGTGTGAGGACATTCAATAAGCATATTGTTGAACAGGATGATATTTAACCCACTCTTGGGTGGGGACTGTGGATCGACACTTTACCTTATCACCAAGGAAATATGTATCAGCTGAACAAAAGGGTCTCGACTCAAAGACAATGAGAGAAGCATCTATAGTATAACTATAGATGGGTGGCAAGATGGGTGCAGGGCGCGTGTCAGCAGTCCAGGAGACGAGGGCGTCGCTCCAGGGCAGATGGAAGTCTGGGCGTCCCAATGTGTGGGATGCCTAGAAAAAGTCATAAGCTAGCCCCATGGAAGTGTGAACTTGTGGCCGAACTAGCCAAAAGGTGCCTTTGCACTTGGATGTTAATACCTTTACTGAGACTTATTTTGATTTTAGTTTCAAGAAATTATTTGTGCCATCTGAATCATTTATTTGGAAAGTAAATCAAGATGGGAGAGTCAGGAAATCGGTCAGTGGTTACTCACTGAGTGTGTGCTGTTTGCCAGACATGATGGCTCTGCTACCAGACAAGGAGTAGACACTATTGCTCAGAATTCTCATTTTATTTTTTTTTTTGGTGGGGGAAGGCGGGTGTAAACGACCTCAGGAAGCAATGATATAGTAACCTTCTGACTTTGGTGACGTTTGGTGAGTGTTGTGACATGGGTCCCATGTTGTGACATTGGTCACTTCAGTGATATTGGTCCCATTTTTTAAATAAACACATTAAATCTGTCGGAGTGAGATCCAGACTATAGCAGCCCTGATTTTTGTTACTTCCCATAAATTAAGCCATATATGGCTATTGTAAAACTTTATATTGTCCTGAGAAGTGAGCTTCAAAAACATGCCACTTCCTAATATTACACCTTATCTCGTCTCTTACCTCGTCACTTCCCGCTGTTCTTCATGCATCAGGAGGCAGAGATGATTGAAGTGCCTCTTCAGCAGATTGATCAGCGTTTCCCCATGGATAAGCACCAATTCCCATCAAAATATAACAGGCGCTAATCAGAGGGAGGAGAGGAGTCTCTTTCAAATACTTAAGTCTTCGGCACAGCTTCCGCACGTCTGCAGGTGCTGTCAAGGTGGTTCTCCATGCTCCGCAGTTGAAGCCTTCCTTCTAGGCCCCTCTGCTCCTCCACAGTGACTCTGAAGGTTTCCTACCCTACATTCTCTTTGTACAATTTTCTATTTTTATATTTCCCTAGTGTCTTAGGCTAAAACATTTTTATTGCTTGGTATCTGAAGGCATATGCTCACATATTCATCCATAAAAAGGACAAATAATGTGAATGAAAAGAAAGAAAATTAAGTACTACCTAAAAACACCATTTGACTTGAGTCCTGGACAGAAAGTATTTGGCCAATTTAAATAAATTCAAAGTTCAGGAAAGAGTGACTAGCAATGAAGCTTTTCACTGCTAGAAGCTGGAGGCTCAGCTGTGTTAAGACATCAGAGCACCATGAATCTGAAAATTCTTGTCAGTCCCTTTCCTCAGTCTAAGCTCCAAGGCAAACAAAGGCAGAGATATCCCCTCTGTGACTTCCAGACCTCCTAGAAAACGATGGCTTCAGGTTGGCACCAAAGTTGCAATTCCTCACACTGGAGTCTGTGTACTATTCATTAATTTATTAATTTATTCGTTTTGGTTTTGTTTGTGCTGTGAGGTGGAGGTTAGGGCAATTTTTTCTTAAATAAAAATTCCTGTGTACCCAGTATAGAAGACAGTGTATATAAGTATATGTCTGTCTGTCTGTCTGTTTGTCTCTATCTATCTGTCTATCTAGAATGGGTCTCTAAGGCAGTCTGAGCTTTTTTTTTTTTTTGTTAGTGAGTAAGTTGCCATCATTTGTAGTGACCTTGAAGCACATTCTCAGAATCTGTCTGGGTCACTTCCATTTGGATGATTTGAAGAAGATTCTTTTAGCTCGGATTTAAGGACAATTGTTTGAAAAAAATTATAAGAGCTTTTATCTCTTGCCACAGAAAGTTAAGATCTTACCTTTTCTGCTTGGCGTACTGCATTCCAAAGAATGGGAAAAGATATTCTGCAAGTAGATCTTTGAGGAAAAGTGAATCCAGACGTAAACAGAAGGTCTTCCTGTGGCTTTGTGTGGCAGATGGTGCAGATGCCACGGGTGTACAGCAGCCAGCCTGTGCTGAGCACCAACTGTGTGCGGCCCTCTCAGAACTTCTCTGGGTCCTGCACTTAGTCCTCACCAGAGTATCCTGAGGCTCTTATTTCACAGAGGAGGTATCAGGTGAGGGCTTCGTGGGATTTCCCGACATCATGAATATTAAACGTAGAAGTCAGAAGTCTAGCTCAGGCGGAAGCCTCCTAACCATGTGCCCCTCCACGAAAGAACTGAACATCTTAGGTTTAAAGAAACCACGATTTGAATTGTGTGGACCTCGTTATCTCCTCATGGTCTCTCCGTAGCCTCAGCACGGACAAGTAAATGCAGTTAGTACCGTGATTTTCAACATCTTTCTCACATTTCCCATCTGTGAGAGAAGAGAATAATTCCAAAAGTCAGAACATGTACTGGTAGTAACAAAGTCAAATTTTAATAGCCTATTTCTTAGCAACATTATTGACAGAGTAAAGGTCACCTTGATTGGTAAATGCTAATCTGTGTCTGGCAGCAAAATTAAAGCACAGTAGCGTACGGTTCAAAGAAATACTCCTTAAACTAGTAGTCAACTAATATCAATTATCCATCAAAGTCATCTCTTAAAGGTATGTTTTAAAGTTCATCCACAGGCAAACATTTATAATTCAAAATATGTGCCATTTTTTAAAAAGTCATTTACTTGAGGGAAGAAAAATACTTGAAATTTTGGTTGCAAGTAGAAGTATTCAAATCTGTATTATAATTCCACTTTTCCCCCCCAAATATTTCTCCAATAAGCTAAAATCCAGTGGCTTAACTGTCATGCAGGCATCATTTCTTGCATTTATCAATAGTTTTAACCTTTAATTTAGAAACCAGAGTCTGCAAGTCTAAACCACTAAACCATTCGTGGATATTTTATTTCTCAACATCTACTGCAGAAATTGTGATTTTTTTCTTATGATTATAAAGTGAGATGAGTTCATTATAGACAGTATTGAAAACATGGGAAAAGATAATAAAAAAGTTACCTGTAATTCTAAAACCTAGAAAGAATGCTGTTTTTTCATACGCAGTATGTCCTCTACTGAGCTGTCTCTCCATGTACGTTTCTGTACAAATACGAGACCATGCTTTGGGCCTCTGCAGCTGTTTCAGCCGAGGGAGCATAATGATTTATATGGCCAGTTGTCTCAAGTTGGAATTTCAATATTCATGTTTTTCTTTATTATAAATAATTTGACACTAAGCGTCTTTGCACATGAATCTTTGCATGCATGCTCTTTGTTCACCTTGTCACAGAGCTGAGTGATCTTTCAGAAAAGAAAATAGGATTTCAGAAACGCTGATCTGTTAGCCCAGTGATATTCTAACATTTATTTATAGTTCTAGAACTTCCTTCCTCAGAACAACTTAAATTATTTTATATTCATAAGACTTACCTCCCTTCATTTTGTGGGTCAATTTTTTTAAAATGAGAGTAATGAAAGAGAGTGGCAGGGAAGAGTTTATCGAGAAGACAGAGAAAGGAGCATATTCTTTTATGCTCATTTTTTTGCTGTTTGCTTTTCCGAGACTAGTTGTCCCTGCCTTGTCTACCTGAATAAGCCTTCCACAACCTAAATTTACATTCAGCGGGAGCATCACCTCCCAGGGAGGCTTTCCATCACCTGCCCCCGTGTTCGGTGTTCGTAATGGGGCAGTTTTTGTGTGTGCTCTCTAAGCTACTTTTTTAGACATCAAGCTTCTTTCCTTTGTGTGTCATATCATCCGCTTGTGATCACTGTACGAATACCTGGTAACTTGGACTTCTCTGGAAGGGACTCAAAGAGCAGTTGTGTTTTGTTCATCTTTGTTTCTCTGGCGAGTAAGAGGTAGCTAGCATTTGCAAATTACTCTCTGCATGCTTATGGGATGCATACATGAAAGGCAAGTCTACCACTTCCCAAAAAAAGAGTTGTATTGACTGTTCCGATGGGGATACAGGAGATGTCGGGAGAATGTATTGCCTGGACTGTGTTTTGCCTGAAATGGAACTGTTGGAAGAAGAGAGGAGAGGACTAATGGAAGGGAGGGAGGGAGGGAAGGAGAGAGAGGAGGGACGTGAAGAAAGGAGGAGGAGTTCTGCACTCACAGTCCTATGAGCAGATTGTCGGCTTCTCGCTGTGTGTCCAGCCTGTTCAGTTAAACACACGCGCAGAGCACAAACTTGAGCAAAACCACAGAATCCATAGTATGTTAATGGAGGTTTTCGACTTAGGGAAAAAACTGTTTATCTGGGTTCTTAGGACAAATATGTGTCTCCCTTTTCACGTTTCACAAAGAAAGCAAAAAGCAGCAAATACCAACAGCCTGGGGCGCCCCTGAGTGACTTCCTGTGCCTGCCCTGCTGGAGAACCCCTGGACTTCAGGACACAGTGCCTTTCCCTGCTGCGAGTCAAGCACTAGGAGGTCCCTTCATGCTTTACTGTGGGAACAGCTGCTTGTGTTTGTAGAGTGTTTGAACCTAGCTTTCCCTAACTCTTATTAATGATTTTGCTGTTTGTTTTTATAGGTGACTTAACAGATCATGTCTTAAACAGAGGGCCAGTTCATGTTCTTCACCAAATTATTGTACCGACAACTACTTGCCCTGGAAGTCCTGGAAAAACGTGACTTGTGTTCAGTGAGGTTTCCCCTCAGAATGCTAGGCAGAAGGTACATGGGGACCCAACTGGGGCTGTGTACCCCTTTCTCTTCTGCTTTAAATCCGGAACACCCGCCGTCTGAGAGACTGGAAACCTCTGCTGAAGGTCTGCAGAGTTGTACGGCTAGGCACACTCTCAGAGTGCGTCGGTGGGGCTAGTTTAAATTCAGGATGATTTTTATACCACATTGCCCTCCCCTTTCCTTATGCTTTATGCTTGAGTTTGTTACAAGGGATATGTTTGACATTATAATGAAAATAAACACCCAAAAATACAAAAATGAAGTTAGAAGGCAAGTAGTAAACGGGGAGAAAATTGTGAGTGTGAAACACAATTAGGGTCTTCAAGCTTATCTTAATGGGACGAGTTTAAGCACATTGGTAAGAAAGACACCCACAACACACTCATAAAACATGGGCAAAGGTCGTGAACAGACACATTTCACCGACAAGGAAATACGCATGGCGGTTTGCAGCAGCGCTGCTCCCTCTGTCTCCCTTCCCAGTGGACAGCACCATCTCTTTCTAAAACTGGGTCATTTTTACTTCCCTGCTGACATGATTTTTCTCCACTTTCTATGAGGTTATTTTAAGGAGAAGAAGTTACAGGTCATAGCTAGGAGAATGTTCATTAGGAAGCAATCTGTAGCTGGTGGCATTTGAGCTTTTTCAGAAGAGTGGAGTGACAGCAGCCAGCATTCGGGGACTTGGAGGGATGGCTGTGGGAGAGCAGCTGGAGAGTAAGGCATGGGCGTGCATCCAGGAAGCTTGTCCCTGAAGCGCCCCATGGTGACGGTTGGCAGGAAAATACTTCTTAACTCTACGTGTGTCCAGCAGATACTAGCTGTTGATCTTGTTTTGACTTCTTAACTTCTGTTAATTTTTTTTTACCCATACAAAGATTTATTTTTTATTTATACAAGAGCTGGGGTACAAGCCAGAGGCGCGGGAGGGTGAGAGGATTCACCAGAGACAGAGTGGGGAGCAGAACAGGCAGATGGACCAAAAGCACTGCTGAGGTCTGCCCCTCAAATGTGGGAATCTTCCCGGCCAGCCGGGATAGAACCCGCACTGCAGAGGCTGCAGACAACTTCACAGAGCTGCGGTCAACCTGCTGCGCCACCAAGGAGGCCCCACTTCTGTTAATTTTTATGTGTTTTTTGAGGGAACATCAATATTTGAAAAGTGCACATAAGTGTAAGGAAACAGAAAGAGAGATATTACCCCAAGATTCTGATGTAACGGGAAGACTGGCGTTCAGGCCACCTGTTACCACCGAATGCTAGTAAAGTGCATTGAATCTTTAAGGTGCGATTTAATCAGACAGCCGGCAATCTGGAAGATGGGGGGTTGACACCCTAAAGAAATGCCTTCCCATTTCATTTCCAGCTGGCCTTTTATGGTGAGTTGAACAAAGACAGTTCAGCAGTAAGTGGGCCTTCCCCACTGCCAGGAGCTGTAATGTCCAGCCCTGGACCCCCATCACCCTTCTGGACCCCTGCCTTGCTCTGGGCTTCATACAGCAGTGCTCCCCGCACTCCTTGGGTTGTGTCCTGGGGCTGGAAAACTCACTCAGAGCAGACATACCATAACCAGTACATGTGCGCAGCACAAGTTCAATCCCCGGCCGGCCAGGGGGCTGACCTACAGGGCATTGCAGACCTCTCTTGTCTTGCCCGCTGCTCCCCTCAGCAGTGTATTTCAGTCAGTCTGCCTGTTCTGTTCTCTGCTCTGTCTTTGGTGAATCATCTCACCTTCCTGCACATCTGGCTTGTACTCTGGTTCTTGTAATGCATGAAAAAATAAATCTTTAAAAAAAAAAAAAGAATTTCTAAGAGCAAATGTAGCATTGGCTAAGAGACAAACACGTAGATCAGTGGAACAGAATAGGAAGTGCAGAAACCGGTGAAAACACATGAAGAAGTTGATGTATACTAGAGGAAGCATTACAAATCAAGGAGAGGTAGGTAGGTGTGGTGAGTGTATTCTATGAAAAAATAACTTCCCTTCTACTGTAAGCAATGTAAAGCCCAGATGAATTACAGATGTAAATGTGTATAACAAAAAATTTAAGTATTTAGTTATTTTTAAAAGAATATATTGATGGGCCTCCCCAGTGGCGTAGTGGTTGAATGCTGGGTTGCGAAGCTGCCCATAGCCTCTGCAGCGCCGGTTCGATCCCCGGCTGCTGGGCGAGGGTCCCACATGGCACGCAGACCTCTCCTGCCGCCCGCTGCTCCCCTCAGCAGTGTACTTCATCAGTCTGCCTGCTCTGCTCTCCGCTCTGGCTCTGGTGAATTCTCTCACCCTCCCGCGCTTCTGACCATACCCAGTGCTTGTATAAATAAATAAATAAATCTTTAAAAAAAATAAAAGAATATATTGATTACATTTGAGTGGGGAGGGGTTTTTTTTTAACTGAGACCAAAAAAAAAAAAAAAATACATGGCTTCACAATGAAGAATTTCTAAATAGCAAAAAACATCACAAAACACGTCTGAAAGATAATTGTAAGAAGAGGATAAGACATTCACATTGCACTATATCAAACTTATCTTATAAATCATTACATTAAAGCAGAAAAAAAGATTTTGAAATCCACCCTTTCGGCCCAGAGTTGTCAGTGGGCAATGGAGGTTGAGCAGGCGAGTCACTGAAGCCGATGATTAAATGTGTAAAGAAAACAGAATGTCGCTAGTAATCTTGGCAAAAACATTAAGTCAATAATGAAGAATCATTTCACATCCATCACGATGTGAAGTGTAAAAGAGTCTAATAATCCCAGGTGTTAGTGATGAGGACTAATGATTACTCTTTTTCGTTGTTGGTAGAGGTGTAAATTGCTCTGACTACTTTGGAAAGCAGTTTTACACCATGTTAAAAAATGGAACATCTGCAGCTGTTTTGGAAGGAAGGGAGTTTGGGGATCTAGTACACTTGTGAATGTGCATACCCCATGACCATCAGTTCCTTGCGCAGGCCTGTGGTAGATGAGGTCTACAGGAGACAGAAACAAAGATTGCTGTGCTAATGTGTGGCTGCATAAATAAGATGTGGCATTTTCCTATAATGAAAACCCATGTAGCAGTTAGACGAATGAACTAGAGCCATATGAATTACCACTGATAAATATCACGAACACTTATGTCGAGTGTCAAAAATAGGTGGCTGAATATTAATTTTTTGCATAAATTTTTGATGGTACTATTAAAAATCATACACGATGGTACTATTAAAAAAACTTAGCCTATCCCCTGGTGGGTAAGGATAATCATTGTTTCTGGATGAAAAAGAAGAAATTGGGATTAAGAACTATTTAGTATAAATATTTGTTGCTTGCAGGTAGTACATACAGGGATTTATGTATTTTTCCGTAGTGCATAATAAGTGGAAGAAAGAAATTGTGTTAGGTTCCTTGATAGTGTAATTCTCCTTGCACAGTCAGCAAATACCTGAGAGGTCTAGACCCCCTAGTTATGCATGGGCATCGGCAGGTCGCTGGTGATCACAATCCCCTTGGGAAAGTGCCAGTGGAGAGAAGTACACAGTATTTACATTGGAGACCTCTGCATTGGCTAGGACTAACCTTTGAGTCTCAATAGCAAAAACTGGAGTGAACAGTTACAGGAATATAGTGATTCAAATAATTGGGAAGTTAAAAATTGATCAGGATAAGCTTGATTCAGCAGCTAAACCCATTCTCCGACAGCTCATTTTCCCCAAGTCTCCAGTTGCTTGGGATCACCTCCACTTCACTCTCCTGTTGGCTCCCCCTCATGGTGCTGGTCTGTCACCAGCTCCTCAAAGGTTAGTGTTGCTGCTGCTGTTACTGGGGAGCCACATAGAGGCCTTTTTGTAAGAAATGAGAACGTTTCTATCTGTAGAAACCTCTAGCAAATCTCTTTTCAGGGGACCTTACTAAGTGGAGGTCCTCAGTTAAGTTCTGCTACATTGACTAGCATCTCCACAGATAATCAGCTCACAGAACTCTAAGGAGGGTAGCAAAAAGCCAGTGCTTGTAAGGAACAAAAGGCTTTGTTCTCTTCACGAATATTAGTAAATGCATGCTATCCTGTTCACTTATTTTCTAAATTTGCCCTCCCACCCCAAAGTATCATCGTCTTGAGTCTTCAAATACAGCTCAGTACAAGTATTTCTATTTTGAAAATTATAATCAGAAATCATATATTCCTTTACTGTGTTTCTTGGCGATTTATAGTGATTTAATAGGAAGCAAAAATGTAACTTTATAAGAAAAAAATAAATGCTATAAATCAATATTGTGAAACAACTCTTACCAATATATTTTCCTGACTTCACTGATAGCTAGTAGAGTAACTCAAAATTCTTTAGAAGTTCAATAAACCCACAGATCTATGGTCAACTAATCTTTGACAAAGGAGCAAAGAATATGCACTGGAGCAAAGAAAGTTTGTTCAATAAATGGTGCTGGGAAAACTGGGTCGCTACATGCAAAAGAATGAAGCTTGACCACTACCTCACACCATGCACAAAAACCAACTTAAAATGGATTAAAGAACTAGACATAAGACCTGAAACCATAAAATATGTAGAAGGAAATATAGGCGAAACACTGCATGACATGCACCTCAAAGACATCTTTACAGACGCATCACCCAAAGCAGTGATAGTGAAGGCAAAGATCAACAGCTGGGACTACATCAAATTAAAGAGCTTCTGCACAGCAAAAGAGACAATAACCAAAACAAAAAGAAACTCCACCGACTGGGAGAACATTTTTGCACCCAACACTAACGATAAAGGACTGATCACAAAAATCTACAAAGAGCTGATGAGACTCAACAAAAACAAAGAAAATAATCCAGTCAAAAAATGGGCAAAAGAGCTAAAAAGAAACTTCTCCACAGAGGAAATACAAGTGGCCACCAGGCATATGAAAAAATGTTCAACGTCACTTGCAATCAGGGAAATGCAAATCAAAATTACAATGAGATACCATTTCACACCAGTGATAATGGCACATATTAAAAAAATTAGCAACAACAAATGTTGGCGAGGATGTGGAGAAAAAGGAACTCTCCTGCACTGCTGGTGGTAGTGCAAACTGGCCCAACCACTATGGAGAGCTGTGTGGAGATTTCTTGAGCTACTAAAGATAGAGCTTCCATATGATCCAGCAATTCCACTCCTAGGTATGTACCCAATGGACACAGAAACATTAATTCCAAAGAGCACTGGCACCCCTATGTTTATGGCAGCACAATTTACGATAGCTAAGCTTTGGAAACAACCCAAATGCCCAAAAATAGATGACTGGATCAAGAAGATGTGGTACATATACACCATGGAATATTACTCAGCATTCAAAAGAGATAAACACATGAAATTTGCAGCAATATGGATGGCGCTGGAAGGGATCATGCTCAGCGAAATAAGCCAGAAAGAAAAAGAAAAATACCCGATGGTCTCACTCATAACAGGAATCTAGAAAACCTAAATATGGACCAGGGAAAAGAATAACTATAAGAAAGAAAAAAAATCAAAATCAACAAACAACTATGAACCAGAGACACACTTTGGGGGGGGGGAGAAGGAGTGATTGGTGCCAAAATCAGAGGGTTGCAATTGTATGGGGAATATAAAAATAAAAAAAAAATTTAAAAAAAAAGTTCATTTCAAGTTCCAAGCTGGGTGGAGCATTAATAGACAATAGTAGTAACTTTTAAATGAAGCGATGAAGATGTCCAGATACATACTTTTGAAGAATGGTGATTATTGGGAAAGCTGAAAACTGGGGAATATGCAGAATGTGATATTCTAGGTACTTGATAACATCCATGGTCAACGTAAGCCATTTTGCTGAAAAGATATCAAAACCGGCAGCAGTCATGTGTGGTTCTTGTGCTCATAACCAGCAAGCCATGTTTTTTGTATCAGATCTGAAGGAGTCCTCTGTTTAATGGTGGATAGAGATGCAAAGTGAACTAATTGGGTACCAAAAACAACCACCTTCTTTCTTTTCCCCTCTCTTTTACCAATCTTTGATTTAGTGCCTGATTTAAAAATCAGAGCCCAAAACATTAAGATGGCTCATTCCTGAAATCCTTCTCTGGATGTGTCCACAGTGTGTCTCCAGCAACTTGTGAAGTTAATTTTTTTCCACATTTCAGCCTCTTAGGCACTTAGACTGAGCAAAGAACCAACAATTTTTATAATTTTATTGATTAGAAACAAAAGAAACTGAAGTCATGGCAGCAAATTCTTTGGTTCTGAATTAAATCATACTCTTGAGCAGCCCCTCTGGGCTTCCGAGATGCTCTCCTGGTTAGGTTGCACCATGCCCTCCTGTCTTTGTGCTTGTCTTCACGGCAGCTTTTACTCGTGCGGTTAGAGATTGTGTGGGAGCGGAGGAAATGAGTTGAGAAGGCTCAGGCTGGGCCCGGGCTGGAGGGTGCCCGGTTCTCCCTGGTTGTGCTGAGGGGCAGAGACTTGATTATGAGGCTTTACGCTTCAGAAAGAGAGAAGGGAAAGAAAGTGGGCTCTGATTGCCCTGTTGGCTCATTCAAGCTGCTATCCAGTTTCTCTTCCTCTTTTTGCTGCCAAATATTTCAAGTAAGTCACTCCTGCTGGGTCATGTGTGATTGGATATTAGAGTAAGACTGCCATTTTCTCAGTTTTCACTTTATTTTAAACATATGTACATCTAGCTCAGTTCCCCTTCACGCTCCATTATGCCCCGTGAGGCCTACCTGTACGTCGTGGCCTACCAGCAGGTGCCTACCTGTACATCGTGCCGCGCTGCACTCCCAGAATCTGTAACTCCTCCCACAGTGCCCTCATGTTACTCACTTAACACGCATTGGCCAGGTTCTTACTATGTCAGGCTCTGTGCTAGGCTTGGGGTTCAACCTTGAGCTGCTGGTATTAATTAGCTCTATATGTTTATGTTTGTGCTTGATTATTTATCTTTTAGTGCCCAGAGGCTTTTGTGTACAGAGAGGAAAAACCAGTAGTATTTATACTTTGTTTAATTTTATTCTTTGTTTTATTTTTAATTTGTCTTATGTACTAAACTCATGTATTTACACTGATGTAAATTTGGCTATCTAACTTTTTTGCTTAAAAAGATAAGCAGCAGGGCCTCCCAGGTGGTGTAGCAGGTTGAGTGCAGCCATGTGAAGCTGTCCACAGCCTCTGTGGCAGAGGTTCGATCCCGGCCGGCCAGGGAGATACCCACATGGCGGGGCAGACCTCTCCTGTCTTGCCCTCTGCTCCCCTCAGCAGTGTATTTCATCAGTCTGCCTCTTCTGCTCCCCTCTCTGTGTCTGGTGAATTCTCTCACCCTCTCATGCCTCTGCTCTGTACCCTTATTCTTGTATAAATAAATAAATCTTTAAAAAAAATGGATAAGCAGCAATTCCTTATTTAGTGTCTTGGAATACCTTAAATGGGACATAATATATGCAAATACAAAGAGTATGTGACTGGTTGTTGCATATATTTTTATATTTATTCCAAAATATCAGCATTATAGGTTTCATTAATATTCTCAATAGTTCTTTTGTTATTGTATAGTGTGTTCACTTTACTCAATTTAATAGCTTCCTAAGATTTTATATAATATGTCCAGGGGGTACTTATCTTTCCTGATTTAAAAAAAAGAAACAGGCTTTTGAAGTAGCCAAGCTGTGAGGCTCTGAGTGAGCAACCAATTGACAATCGATAGAGAATTAGGTATGGAGCTTACTTGAACCTTCCAAGCAGATTAGCAATCGAGACCATGATTAGTATGGTCCTACTGTGGCTATATGTTGCACCCAGTTGTCTTGCTCACAGTGAGGTGTTTGGATGGCTCCCTTCCCTGACCTGCTAGCATTATTTCAACTCTTTTTATTCCTTACTAGCATTTTGTTTCTGTTTGTAGGGTCACTTGAGAGTTTCATCTCTTAAGAAAAGCAAGAACAGGTCTACACATTTCTCTTTAAGAAACTTGACTAATTCATCTACTTCGGAACACTCTTACTAGGTTATGGTGTGTGCATTACTGTTAAACCCCCTTTCTACGTGATTACAAGGGCTACTAGATATTTCTGTTACTGATGTAATCTGTGCCTATTATAAACCTTATGAAAATAGTCCATCTCTTTTTCTCCTCAAATTTCATTCATTTGCCAATCATTTATGTAACTATATCGTATGGGAGGACAGCTTCTCCCCTCCACATGTGCACACGTGCCCTTGCTGCACTCACCCCCACCAAAGCTCTAGTGCTTCTACGCTATTGCACCACATTCTCCAGCTTTCTCCTTCCCCCTACCAGCCTTATAACCACTATATTTTTCACAATCTAAGAGTTATTTTTGTCATACTCTTTACCAAAGTGCTATGCCATTTTTTTTTCTTCCAGCAATGTATGTGAATTTCAGTTGTTCACATCCTCTCAAATATGTGAAGATATCAACCTTTTTAATTTTAGCCATTTTAGTAGGTATGTGGTGGTACTTGTGATTTTAATTTACATCTTCTTGATGACTGATAATATGATCTTTCCATGTGCTCACTAGCTGTTTGTATATTTCTTTTGTAAAATGCTTGCTCTTTTTTATTGGCTTGTTGTTCCTCATTCCTGCTAATAATTTGCAAACATTTTTTATTTCCTTTTTTTAAGATTTATTTATACAAGAAGTGGGGTACAGTCAGAGGCACAGGAGGGTGAGAGGATTCACGAGAGACAGAGCGGGGAGCAGAACAGGCAGACAACTGAAATACACTGCTGAGGGAGCAGCGGGCGAGACAGGAGAGGCCTGCCCTGCCATATGGGAATCTCCCTGGCGGGCCAGGAATCGAACCCACGCTGCTGAGGCTGCAGACAGCTTCACAGCGCGGTGCTCAACCCACTATGGTGCTCAACCCGCTGCGCTGCTGGGGAGGCCCCAAACATTTTTTATTTCAAAAAGACTAAAAAGAGCTCATCATAGTCACAACTTTTGCTGTGCCTTCTATTACAGCTTCTAATCAATTTAAGTATATTGAGTATCTAGTATATATTGAAAGCTTTGAGAAACCCAGTCTCTTCAGTTAAACCTAATGATAAACATAGTCATCCTACGAGGCACATGGTGACCCCTTCACACACAGGGTGAGTTAAGTTCTGGCTTATCCTATCCACGGACTCAGTATGCTGGAGAAATTTCTCAGCAAGAGAAACTGACGGACCAGGTGCTTTGGAGAAAGCTCAGTGTGTAAAAAAAAAGGTCCAGTACAGCGTGTAACTCAGTGTTGTAGCTACAGAATTTCCTCTAGAGTCTGAATCCCATATAGTTGGGAACTGTGTCTTCCTTCTGTCGGGATTCTAACAGTTCCAGGCACTGTTGCTTTGCTCATTGCAGTGCTCAGGACTGTACTTACTGGATGAAATTGCAAACATTTATAATGCATAGCAAAACATCATCTTTACCAGGCAGCAAATTTTAAATAAATTGTTTAATCAAATCCGAGTTATGTCTTTTCCCTTCTGGTGATTTAGATGATAAAGATTAATTAATATTCTCATTCAGCCACCTAACATTTATTGGGTACTTCCTATAGGGCAATAACTATTTATCTATTATAAGACAAAAGCTGCCAGTAGCTGGAAAGTGTCTATTTTCACCTTCTTTTCAGTACTAGAACCCTGTAACTTCACTTGGCCTATTGCTGTTTAGCTATACACTATTTTTCTGTCTCCCTTGCATCTAGGAATGGTAATTTTAGTAAGTCCTGGTCAGAAAATCCAAGCAGAGATTCTGTGGCAGAGTTTCAGCAAGTCTCTTTAATGGAGAGAGGTTGTGTCACTCCATTCTTTCTTCCCCTATCTTCTTCCTGAGTCTTGGACAGGAAAACACAACAGGCTATTTTGAAGTGTTAAGGCCAGAGCCATGTCCTACTCATGGTAGACCTCAGCTCAGGGAAGAGCCTGAGGACCTCAGAGAACCAGTAACTCACTGAATTGCCTAATTCCAGACTCCCTTTTCTCAGAGAGAAGTAAAATTCAACTTTGATTAAATCATTGTCTTCTAATTTTTTCTCTTATATGCATGTGAATTGAATTTCAATCAGTACAATCATTTGGAAAAAGTGTCCGGATGTTCTCCTTTGCCAGTTCTTTAGGAGAGTCTGTTCTCAGCTCTTGAACTGTGATGAGCTGCATGCCAGTCAGTCCCCAACCACCCAGTGGCTTAAGACAGCAGGCTTTTCTGGCGATGGGTCTGCACATCAGTGCCATTCTGCTGACCTTGTTATGGTGATGTTTTGGGCTGAGCATGGCAGGATCCAGACACCACGTCAAGAGTGGATGTTCCGCTTGACATCTTCTGTCTGGCAGCTGCCTACACTCTCTGCTTCCGATGGTGGAGACGAAGCAAAAAGACCAGCCAAATCTCACAAACACTTTTGAAGTTCCTGCTAATATTTCATTGGCCAGAACAAGTCATGTGGCCAAACTCAGCATGAATGAGATAGAAAAATATTACCTGCTCCAGTGATGAATTGCAGTGACACCTGGTAATGTGTTGGAGGATAATGCTGTTAACATGGAGAGAGTGAAGAATCTGTTACAGGGGTCCTGGCAAAGATCTAGAGAGCTAGAAAAGGTTACTTTAAACTCGCTGTGTCTCAGTGTTTTAATTTGTGAAACCAATGTGTCAGGTTACATGATGTAGCCTTTGACTTTAAACTTATGTGACAATAATTCTCTTATCATCTTGTGTTTCCTCCTTGGTTCTCAGGCAGCAGAGATCTATCAAAGCATAATACTAGAGAAGATTTTCTTAAGTACTTATTAAGAAATCAGTGGATTTTTTTTGTTCCCTTTCATCTCATCTTCCCCTTAAAAACAAATCAAGAACAGAGTCCATATAAATATTCAGACTCAGGTGGTAAGGTTTTGTTAATAGAGTGTTATTAACCTCACCCTTCTGGACCGTCTTGTCCAGTCTGAGGTTACAGATTTTCTAAATTGGGAGAAGGACTGGAAGTCAGCAAGGAGGGGGAGTCGACATCATTTTTCCCGTGGTTGGTTTGTTTTTTGCCCACTGCAAGTAATAATAATAATAAACATGTTTTGTTTTCAATTTTTCAATTCTTTATTGGAGTAACATTGTTTTATGACATGATGCAGATTCCAGATGCCCAGCATTGCAAATTAACATCTGTATATGCCACTCTGTGCTCATCACCTAATGTCTAGTTTCTGTTGTTCACCATACTGTTGACTCCTTTCACCCAATTAACTCTCCCTGCCTCCTCTTTCCCCCCTAGGACCACCATTTGGTTCTTGTAGTTTTAAGAGTTTGTCTTTTCCTTTTTCAAAATGACTGATTTAAAGAGCGCTTAATTTGGTTAAATCATCCTGACACCAGGCTATGGAGAATTGATGAGGCTGCCTAGCCCCAAAGTCACTTAGAAGTGACTATGAAGAGTTTTCTGCATTGTTTCACACTCTGCTTTAACAGAACTTTTAAAGTAAAGACCACAGGTTCAAAGATTGTGAGCCTCTTGAAAACGTGAGCAGACTTTATGTGTCCTGTGCTCTTCCTGGGGTAGGTGCTTTCATCAGACCCTAATCTGGATCTGTGACTCAGAAAAGACTGGCCCCCATGAAGTCCAAGCAAGCCGTGAGCAGACCTGCTTCCTCTCCTTTGGGCCCCTTTCCAGCACTAACAATTACATATGATCTCAAAACATTAAGCTCATTTTTTTGCTAAACTTTTCTCAGAATTATGATGTGTCAGACTCTGAACGCTAAGGACAGTGCCTGAATGCCTCCCTCTGTGGACAGACTGTCGGGCAGCAGCCAGAGGGGTGGTTAGAGTGATGTTGGGAGATGCTAGAAACTGCATGTCAAGTTTCTGATCACACGTCAACAGGAGAACACAGCCCAGCAGTGTGCATGCGGGAGAAACTGCCACGAGTCACCGTGGCTTCACTTTAGGCTTCACTTTTTTCCCCTGTATGGCAGTAATATTACCTAGGGGAAGTCTTGAAGAATAAATGAAATGTGACAATGATTTGTAAATTTGAAAGGGTGACCATCTACAGATACTCTTTGTCTTTCCTTTATGCAGAGCCTGTGTTATTCTTTGGGAATATTGCCAGTGGTGTCCCATCTTTGCCCTCTGAATAATTTGATTTTTGGAAAGCGCTAAGTGTCATTTGGAGTAGGGAAAGGACATATGTCACAGGGCAATAATATTTGGGGGTCTGAAGTGACATGTTATGCTCTGATGAGATTGACATTTTAAACATGGTTGTGCCCTGGTCTGGACATTTCCAAGAAAAGGTTACTCAAGTGTCCTGAGCCAAGGCAGGGGAATTGAAATAACTGGATGATGGTTGCAAATAAGGGAAAAGGCTCATTTGAACATTTGTTACAAAGTAGTTAAATGCTGTGCTATCATCTATCTCTCTTGCCCAGGGTCTAAGGAAAGATTTAAACCTCATTTCTAGGGTGGGGAAATTTGAATCTTGCTGGTAATCATTTGAAAGAAAAGCCAACAAGAATTAAGTGAAATAAGCAATTTACAAGTAGGGACAAGGTGTTGATTTCCAAAGTTATAAGTACCTTAGTATAGTCGCTTCTATATTTTCATCTTAATATTTGCTTACCATGATATCATTTTTTTAGCTTGAATTTTTTTTCTATTTTGGAGATGATGAATGGAAATTAATTTCAAGTATTACATCTGGAGTTTCATTTTACTTACAACATATAATGATTTCTTAGTCACTGATACAAAAATAATTTTATTAAAAGATTTATTTATTTTTATATAAGAACCAGGGTGCAGCCGAGAAGTGCGGGAGGGTGAGAGGATTCACCAGAGACAGAGCAGGGAACAGAACAGGCAGATTGAAGAGAAACGCACTGCTGAGGGGAGCAGCGGGTGAGACAGGAGAGGTCTGCTGCGCCATGTGGAATTCTCGCTGGCCGGCCGGGATCGAACCCATGCTGCAGAGGCTGTGGACAGCTTCACAGTGCGGCGCTCAACCACCTGGGCCACCAGGGAGGCCCTGATACAAAAATAATAAGAAGGAAAATGATTTGATCAAATGAGGCTGATCGAAGACCAGCATGGTCAGACGTCTCTGGGGTAGCAGCTGGCTTTCCCTGGGGAGGCCTCACTGTCTATCAGCATGGTGGGTGGCAGTATGGCATCAGAGGAGCCAAGACGGGTGTGAGCAGAATGGTTAGGTAATTCTGATATTTCTATTTGGGATAAGGCTTAGGAAAAAATGTTTTAAAAGAGAGAAAATGGGTGTAAAAAATACAAAATCAAAATTGTATCTAATAAATAATATTCCGGGCCTCCCCTGGTGGCGCAGCAGTAATGGCGCTGGGCTAAGAAGCTGCCCGCAGCCTCTGCAGTGCGGGTTCGATCCCCGGCTATTGGTGAGGTTCCCACATGGCGCGGCAGACCTCTCCTGTCTCGCCCGCTGCTCCTCTCAGCAATGTAGTTCATCAGTCTGCCTGTTCTGTTCCCCGCTCTGGCTCTGGTGAAATCTCTCACCCTCCCGTGCTTCTGAATGTACCCCGGTTCTTGTATAAATAAATAAAAAAAAAAGAATTTGCTTAAAAAAAATACTCCACATTAATCATATATGTACATAAATATAAGCTTGCACATATATGTTACAATGGGATAAATATGTTTTATCAGAATAAGTACTAATATTAAGTCAGAGCTTTTACAAGTCCCTGTACTCTGGGAAGCAGTGGATTAACATCTAGCTGATTTTGTGTTGTCCTAAAAATCTCTCTGCAGACCATGTACCCACCTATTTATTCCCAAACCCAAAGGCAGTGCCAGCTGCCAGGGGCCCCCAGGTGGCTTTTGCTCCCCCACACATGAGGCCAGTCCCAGCCCTGGGTGGGCAGACAGCCCACATCCTTGCTGCTGGTGCCACCGGCTCTAGTCTGTCTGACTGGCGGGTTGGAGACTCTGTTGTTACATTAGCCTTCACTGGTCTTGTATGAGAAGGGTTGGTGTACCCAGGACTGTAACTGATAACAAAAACAGGAATGGGACCCCCATAAGGAATCTGGTACCCCCAGCATGAATAGGATATGTAAGTGCTCTCCCTTCTCCAGGTCCTCAGAGCCCATAGCCCCCCCAAGCTCTATGACAGCTTTCCTTGAGGGGCTCCTAACCTGACACCTGGATGGGGCTGAGGGGAGTCCTTTCTTACACAAAAGTCTTTCTTACACAAAGTCTTTTGCCTCCAGATGTGTTGTAAAGGCATGCTGCTTTGTGTGAGGCACTACAGAAAAGTTCCCTGGCTGGAGGAAAGCATAGTAAGTGGCTCTGGGGGAATCCTGTTGTAGAATCAAGTAGCTCCGAAGGTAAGTCAGGAAAGTCATGATGAACCAGCTGCTCCGCAGGTACCGCTGAACAGATGAGTCACGTGTTCTGAAATTTTATAAAAAAGAGAAACTCTTCTGTAACAGGGGAACAACCAAAGTGTGCTTTGTTCTCCCCCTTTCCCTTAGACTCTCCGTCTTCCTGCCTGCTGGATTTGTTCTGGTTCAGCTTCTCTGGCTTTCCTCTGTGTCTGCCAAAGTGTGATTGTTCTCCATCACTTCTGGGGAGCACTCCCAGTGCCTGTGTCCGGATTGGATCCTGCCGCTGGTCTCCTAAGCAGATCCCCAAGGTCAGTGCTTGTACCGTCCATCAACTGGTCCGGCTCCAACCAAGGTGAGAGCTGTAAGGTAGAACTGGAACCATGGCCAAATCCTGAATTCTGCCCTTGCCCTCTATAGGAATTGACTTTAAAGTCTCTTCCTAATACATACTGTGTTTCAGTGCCTGCTTTCTGGAGAACCCAACCTGTAGCAAATAGATATTTCATGTAGTAAATGCTTTCTCAGAAAAATATTTCTTAGGCAAATATTGCCTATTTTGCATATTCTTTTGCTTTTACCACTTCCTCTTGGCTACCTTCTGTATATCCTCAGGTATTAGCTTCCCTCATCTTCAGCCTAAATCAAGTCTCCATATTATTTTCTGTCATACCTCTTCTGTGTGCCTTCATAGCACTTATCGCAGTGTTTAATCCCATCAGTTTATTTATGTGATAATCCGTTAATGCCAAAATCCTTCATTGGCATCTAAAAGCCATGAGGGCAGGTAATTTCCTTATTTTTTCATCATTCCATATCAAGTTACTCTCATAGCTCCTGACAGATAATACAACTTTAGAAAGTACCAGTTGAATGAATGAAGGGATGAATATAGGCAGAAGAGAGAGGAGTTCTCTTTCCAGGGGCATGATTTTCAAACATGAAAAAGCCCTCAGCTGCTGAGTTTCTCATATAGGAATCATCAACTGAAACTATGAAAGTGCTCTGCATTCTTTTGGGGGCCCTGGGATTCTTTTGTGATATGGGAATGTGGTTTGATATAAATTAATCCTGTCCACATTTTCTTGCAATGGATTACTTGAAATTTAATTCAAGGAATCACCTTTGGAACCCAGGGTTCTTTTGAATCCAGTTTGAAAACCACTATTCCATGTAATTAAAAGTAGTATAAAAGAGAAAGAAATAGCACTTCTGTGGTTAGCCCAGGTGAAAACAAAAATAATTTCCACTGCTTAAGGCCTCAAGGGAAAATCTACAAAGTGGGCAGAGAAAATGGGTTGTCTCATTAGGTTTTGCTCAGGACCTGTTATTACCAATTTAGTAACTTGCCCTTGAATTGGATTAGACTATTACCATGATTACTATATTTGTAATTTTACAGGGGATTTATAATATGTCATTTGGAGCTGAAATTTCTCATGATTATTTTAGCCTGGAAGCAGAAATAATACTTAATCAAGCAAAACTTCTTATTTTTTCATGCCATTTACCAATGTGAGTTTTGTATGATGGATACATTTTATTAGATACAATATAGTAAATAGCCAAAAATGACTGAAAGCTTAACCCTGGATGTCTTGTACATCTCTTTAGGACTAGGATGGATGACCTGACTGTGCTCTGTTTTTAGGAGACATATGGCTCCAGGCGTGGTCTGGACTCACACATAAAGTCATTCAGAAAAGAACCTACTGCTAACAGTTTTGTTTTGTTTTGTTTTTCCCAGACAAGGGGAAGCAAAACTAATTTCTCAGCTTTCACCCAATTTTGTCTCTATTTGCTGGGTAAGTTTGCTTCTTGGGCCATTTCTTTCATGAAAACTAGGATCAAAATCTTTAATAGGGAACAAAAACATTTAAAAATCGAACAGAGGACCAGCAGGTACACCTCTTCCTGCTTTGCCATCATGGCCATCTAAAGAGGAACCCGATATACCAACGTGCTTTGCTTGCTAATGCTCCTTAACCCTCCACCGGCAGTGGAGAAGGAACACATGGCCCCGCCCTTTGCTAGGTGTTTGCCTACAATTTAGGGGGCCAGGGAACTGGGATTTTTAAAGAGATGACATCTTTACTTTCACTTTAATTTCTAACTAAAATATGGCATTGATGAATGTAGGCAAAGACCCTGTAGTGGTGTTAGTGCTCACCATGATTTTTGT
The DNA here is from genome assembly GCF_014898055.3 of Talpa occidentalis. NCBI lineage: Eukaryota > Metazoa > Chordata > Mammalia > Eulipotyphla > Talpidae > Talpa > Talpa occidentalis. Next base: position 98,925,232 of record NW_023601322.1, read on the forward strand.
CTCCAGTAGAAATGGTGTTTCTACTGTGAATGGTGAATGGTGTGAATGGTGATTATTGTGTCACTTTTCCATCTTGCAGATGTCTGTAAATGTCCCTCACACCCATCCCATGCTAGAGCTAAGGAAAGTCATTGGGGCCTGCATAACTGCATGTTGTGTATAACTAGTGTGTTAGGGAGCAGAGAATGGGGTTAGTTTGAGGACAGATTCTCTGGGGAAATTCTTTTCTTGCCATTTGCTAAGAGGACCATTGTTTTAATGCCACAAAGCAGTAATATGTATAAAAATCAGACACCTGGAGGGCCTCCCCGGTGGCACAGCGGTTGAGCGCTGGGTTGCGAAGCTGCCCGCAGCCTCTGCAGCGCCGGTTCGATCCCCGGCTGCTCCCCGGCCACCGGAGGAGGGTCCCGCATGGCGCGCAGACCTCTCCTGCCGCCCGCTGCTCCCCTCAGCAGTGTACTTTGGTCCTTCTGCCTGCTCTGCTCCCTGCTCTGGCTCTGGTGAATTCTCTCACCCTCCCATGCTTCTGACTGTACCCAGTGCATGTATAAGCAAAACAAACAAACAAACAAATAAATAAAACATGCCTCTATTTAAAAAAAAAAAAAAAATTCAGACACCTGGAAAGTTTGATCTTATTCTAAGAATCTATATATCATCAGAAATTAGTCCACAATTTTGTCTCAGTAGGACTTTGCTTTGTTGAAATGTCTGATCTTCAAAGGTTAACACAACAATTAAGATTTTTTTCTCACATGAGGAAACCACAAACTCATACAACCACTGTGATATATGCACAAAAGAAGTTGCCCCCGCCTTTTATGGGGCAGTCTAGCCTACTCTAGTTGATGCATTACAAAGCTACCACCTGACATTAACATTTTAGGAGCTACAATCTAAGCAGAAAATCAGAGCAGTTGGTGGCCGTATCTCCTGGAAATCCTTTCTGGACTTGGGTAACCCAGGCGCCTATTATTAACTGCAGTGAAATAATGACAGATGCTGAGAGAGCCCTAGTGCTCAGGAGGGAAGCATGTGAAGCCTGATCACAAGTGGGGTGGAAGAACCTGGGGTGTTTTCACCCACCTTTCCTAAGAAGTTGGACTTCTTTCCTTGGGACCGAAACTGAAACTGATTCTTGCGGTTGTTTCCCATGTTCATTTCCCCCTTTTTCTGTAGTAGCACCACTCCCAATTTTTTTCTGATCCTATGATCATGCAGAAAAATTGCTGCTGCTAATTTACAGTTAGTTGTGGGCATTAGACCAAGTGCTGCAAGTAGAAGTGGTGTATGCAATTTGCGGAATGTGTGTGGTTTTTTGTGTTTGTTTTTCTTTAAAGATTTATTTATTTATTTATACAAGCAGTGGGTACAGTCAGAAGCGCACAAGGGTGAGAGAATTCACCAGAGCCAGAGCGGGGAACAGAACAGGCAGACTGACGAAATACACTGCTGAGGGGAGCAGCGGGCGTGGCAGGAGAGGTCTGCTGTGCCATGTGGGACCCTCACCAGCAGCCGGGGATTGAGCCAGCGCTGCAGAGGCTGCTGGCAGCTTCGCAATCCAGCGCTCAACCGCTGCGCCACCGGGGAAGCCCCAATGTGTGTGTTTTTTTAAATATTTATTTTGTAGAAAGAACTGGGATGTAGGCCAGAAGTGGGGTGTGTGTGTGTGAAAGGATTCACAAGAAACAGAGCAGGGAGCAGAACAGGCAGATATACTGAAATACACTGCCGAGCGGAGCAGTGGGTGAGACAGGAAAGGACTACTATGCTATATGTGGGTCAGCTCCCTGGCCAGGGATTGAATTCAGGCCATAGAGATGATAGTGCTGAGACTTAACCCCTGGGCCATAAGTGGAGGCCCTGTGGGATGAGTTCTTAAGGAAAAGGCAAACCCTGAATCTGTTTCTTCTTTCTTGCTTGATTGAATGAGTATATGATGGTCAGAACTGTGGCAGTCATTTTGAACCATGAGGTTGACCTAAGAAGCAGAGATCAGACGTGAGAACTGAAAGACAGAAGAGCTCTCCTCAGATGGGAGAGTTCTGTGTCATCTACCTCCAGACATTTATGTTGACCCAAATCCTGACCTCTGCCTAGATAAAGGCTATTATGTAGTATCTACACCTTCCCTATAAAGTTACATGATGGCTATAGAGCCATCTTGGGTAAGATTTCTGCTTTCAGGCTTTTTTATGAGTAAAAGTTTGTGACACCAATTTTATAAAATCCTGTCCGTGTTGTTAACATTAATAACCATAGGATCTAATTTGTAGCCATGGAACTGAGACACGTTAACCAGTTTAAAATAGGGTCAGAACTGTGATCATGACTTAATTACTATACATTAGTTAACACAATTTATGTAAGGATGGCTGTGTTCTATTTAAAATTTTCATTAATGTATATATTGTGCTCATTAAAATTTTACTTATAAGCCAATTTTATTACAGTACTTTTAATCAATATGTTATTTTTCAGATACTCCTTCTTTTAACTAAAAACATTTTACTTCTTTTTTGCAGTGCTGATAAGGGTACATCTTTTTTGCCACTTTCTCTAAAATTGCTTCTGTGCATGCTTTCACTTTTATAGACTAAGGCTTGATTCTGTCACTGATTCATTATAGAGCTGACTATGATATTTGACAAGGGGGTCAGTGATGACCCTGAGAAGGTGGAGGGAGTCCAGTTAGACTGAGGTGAGGGAAGGGCAAAACGAAGACAGCGCCTGTAGACAGCTGTTTCCACAGTTTTCCTGCAAAATCAATAATGGAAAATTCATATAGTAATGAGAAAGATTGGGTGGAGGGAGTGTCCTGGGAGCATTTAATTCAGCAACAAAGGAGCTTTATTATGTGCACGGCTGGGCCCTAAGGCCTGCAGGGATGCCGGATACTCAATCTTAAGTCGAAGTGCTTGGCACGGTTACAGTGGAGTGGACAGGTGAATTAGGGAACATGATAGGTTCACAGAGTGGAAGTGTAAGGGGAAAAAAGATAAATTGCCTCTCATCTGGTTAGTAGGAAGGGGCCTCTAGAGGCCATGTAAGGAAGTTACTCTTGTATTTTGGTGTGTTGCGGTCAAGGTCAAGTCTCCCAAGGAGGCCTGATCGTTGTCCAACAGATGTTCGTGTGTGCGTGTTTGTCTCTCACACTGGCAGCATCTTGAGCAGGTCCTGCCACAGAGCAGTGGCTGTGTTACAGTAGACCTGGTATGGTCGTAAATACGAGCGGGTGCGGGAAGGAACGGTGGATGCGTGCGTTCCTAAGGGGCAGTGAGCGCCTCAGGGCATCGTGCCTTGCTCATCTGCACAGCCCGGCGTCCTGGGTGCAGCGCCTGGACTTGCACCGCTGACCGCTCTGGCGTCCCCAGGCCCCGTCTGCGGGCCAGCGGGCGGGTGCTGGGACCACGTGCCAGCGCCGACTCCAGGCGGCGCGGGGCGCCTCGGGCGGCAGGGGGCGCGCGCGGGCGGCCGTGCTGGCGGCGGGCGGCAGGGGGCGCGCGGGCCCGAGTGCGCGGAGGACGCCATGCGCGCGCTGCTGCCGCTGCTGCCGCTGCTGCGCGCGGGCCGGGGCTGGCGCGGCGGCGTCCCCGGGGCGGGCGGCCGGCCGTGGGGAGCGAGCGCCGGGCCCGCGCCGCGCCGCGCCATGGCCGCGTACCGCACGGAGGAGCGCGGCCAGCCCCGCTCGCCCGCCTACCGCCTTTTCTTCAGTGAGTAGCGCGGCCGGCCGGCCGGCGGGGTGGGGCCGCCCGCGCTCCCGCTCCGGCTCCCGCTCCCTCCTCGTCGCCGGCTCGCGCGGGCCCTCGCCGCGCCGGGCCTCGGGCGGCCGCGGAGTCGCGGAGACGCGGGCGGGCTGGGGCCTCCGCGCCGGGCCGTGTCCCCGCGCGCCGGGCGGTTGTCCGTGGAGCCGGCCGGCCCCTTCCGGGCGCGTGCGCCGGGGGCGCCGCCTGCCGGGGATGGCGGGGCAGGCCCGTCGGGCTGGCGCTCAGCCCCCGGCTCTGCCCCGCGGCGAGCCCGACTGCCGTGGCACAGACCGGCCCCCGGAGTCCCTTGTCTAGAGTAGTGGAGCCAGCCGCAGCCACCAAGTTAGGTGGAGACACCGCGAAGAACGCGGCACCTGAGAGAAGAAGGCGCTTGAGGGTGTTTAGCTGCGTAGGCGTGTTAAACAGACCCTGCCTTCCTCTGGTCGCTGGTGCTGAGCCCTCAGGAGAGCGGGACTTCCTGTCCCTGGAAGGGTGGAGTATTCGGCCAGACAGAGTCCTTGCACCTTCTCTTAATTCCTTGGAACCCACTTACCAGCATGCCACGCAGGCACTCCTCGGCACCCTGTCTTTGGCCCCAGCAGCTCTTCTCCCCGAAACACGAATAGTACTCCCAAGTTTGTCATTTGTGGTTAGGGGCCTCTTGGCGCCAGAGTAGCCTCCTCTGCTCCCCCAATTGAGAAGCTCAGAGGGCAAGGGGACTTTCAGGGTCCAGGAGGACACCAGGACTAGGTTATTCTCACTTTCCTCTGCGCTGCTGTTTGCTGGATGAGGTGGTGGAATTACCTTCAGAGCCTCTGGGGAGTGGTACCTCTTTCTGGAAAGTAGGCTTTGCATTATCGCCCACCTGTTGAGAGCGCAGCCCTGAAGAGTTCACGTCTGAGTTCGGGTTGTAGAGCCTTCCCTCCTCAGCTCTTTGGCCCCAATGAGTTAGCTTGTTAAACTGGAGGGAAGAGGGGGCGGGGCAGGTGCTGAGGGACCCCGGGGATTCTTGACTTTTGAGTGCAAGAAAGAATTCTCATGGAATCAGAAGAGGTGCGTTAGAAATGAAACTTGATTGCAGGTGAGAGGACACAATAAAGAGTGCAGGCAGATTCCAGGAAGAATGGCCCCTTTGGTCTTAAGGCTGCTGTCAGAAATATGTGAGTAGCCTGAGGGGACAAGAGACCACAGATGGGGTTCTGAACAGTTTCTGACCAGTTTTGTTTAATTAAGACCACTGAGCCTTAACATCCTGTCGGTGGAGTATGATAGATGTTTTACAACTAGTGGCAGCCAATGTGAGATAAGAGTCTAAACTGATGGGGCTGGGGCTGTACTTCAGAACGTGCACAACTGTTTGTTCAGTGACTGGGTGAAGAGAAGGGACTTCAGTTCTGTGCTGAATTCCTGTTCTAATCAAAACCTTGGTTTTTCTCACCTGTCAGTTACATACATAACCTAGTGCATGTAAAGTGATGAGTCACAGGCCCCAGCAATAAAATACTAGTATTAGTACCTTATCACCGAGATCTATAATTTACAAAAGATTTATAAGCTCATATATGAGCTTGGGTGGAGAAGATTTTACAGGAGAGAAAACTCAGCTTGTGGTTATAATGCACCTGGAACTAACTTAACCATTTTCTTAAAAATTAGTTATTTCTGTTCCCCTTCTGCTGTAAATAATTTTCCACTCCCCCCCCCCGCTTTTTATTGCCAAACTGATAGGATTGACAGGACCCCTTCCTTACCCAATTTTCTGAATGAATTGTGTTCCAAAAAGTTATAATGTGATGATTACTGGAGACAATTTCCTTAGAAACTGTTAAGTGGCAGTTAGGTTTGTAAGTGGATAAAAACTTGCTTCACCCTGAAGATGATGCAAGTATACTAGATCTGCCTGAGCACAGCAGTTACTAGTAGACTAAATGAGGTGTGCTGGACACAGTAGACCCATGGGGAGACTAGTCTACCCTCAAGAGATTGCTGATATCATTGTAAAGTGTAATGAATTAAGGTAGATGTGAAAACACTGAAACATTTTACTTGACTGTGGTTACATTTTAATTGAATGTTGGTTACATTTTACTTGACTGTTGATTACTAAAAACCAGTGATGAAGAGCCTGGGGGCTGGGGAGGAGGCAGGGAGGGCAATGATGCAATATTCCTGCAGGAACCCTTGCTTTAGCTGTTAAATGGAAGCCAACCTGGCTGTGCTCTCAAATGTCCCTCTTGGTGCCAGTGCTCCTTGAGGGCCCTGGAGGAATGGCAGGAGGAAGAGGATCTCTATTGGGATGATTCTGGGCTACATTCTCCTCTTCCTGTGGTTTGCTATTCAGCTGCAATTGTATTTCAGACTCATGGCTTTTTGTAAGTAGAATATACCGATAACATATTTTTTCACTCTGTTGGTATAAATAGCAGAAAAGAAAAAGGAAGGCTGTGCTGAGGTCCTTGGGCACAAATAGCAAGAAAGGGCAGTGTGGTTTTGAGCAGAGGCCAGGCAGCAATTCCGAGCTATCCACCTGGTGTCCTTGCTCAGGTCTTGCCACTGCAGTAGAGGTGGGACAGAGAGAAAGGCAGAGAGAAAAGACCCCCTGGGTCTGGGGGAGGGGTAAGAGCAAGCTACTAGGTGGGGTGTCTTATACTCTGGCAGCGTCTCTTTGCGCTGCTGGTGCAGCTCTTTCCCTAGCAGCCTGCTGGCGTTACTAGTGTGTAGACAACTCCCGTATCTCCAGATATGCATCCCGTTTCTACTGATGTTTCTCCTCGCTGCTGTTGAGAAGTCAGAGTGAAGAATTGATGTAATACTTTATTTTTCCTTTTTAAGGCGTTGAACCTCTATACTGGAAGCAGTATAGAAGTGGATGGGGTAGTTCTGGGAAAGAGCATCTTGGGGGGCTTCATAGGCCTCCCTAGTGCAGCCCGGCTCTGATAGTAACCCTTTCTGTGGCCTGGAGCAAGTGTCTTAACCGCTGAGACTGGACTAGATGGTCTCATTCCAAACTCTGCTTGCTGAGTACAAGCATCCCATGGGCTATTACTAGGTTTTCCCTTAAATACATGGCTTTGGGCTCTGGGGAGTTAGCAGAATGCTGCCCGTTTCACTGGTTTTTCTTGGTCAGTTGCAGCGCACATATCAAAGTTCTGAGAAAGTCTGATGTCACTTACCCTAGACTTTTGAACCCCAGACCCACGATATCTCAGTGTTTGCTTACATCATGGGGATTTACGTGTTGAGCTTCGTTGAATTCAATCTGGGAACCACGGACTGAGATGATGTCTGAAACAGACTCCAGAAGTAAGTGTGCATGGAAGCTGCTCTGACTCCTGGTGACAGCAGCTGGGCTGTTGGCCTGGTGTACTGAGCCGGGTGTCCCGTCTCGCCTTGGTTCAGTTTCCCCAGCGTGAGGGGGTAGCGCTCATACCGCTGCAAAACCCTGGGGCCACTCAGTGAGACCATGCGCGAGATAAGTGTCTCACACAGAGTGGATATTTACTAGACTTCTTTTTCTCTCATGACTTCTAACCCTAAGATCAAAAGTCTGCTTGTTACATTCTGTGTAGGCTGAAAACAACAGGGTGTGGGTAAAATTGAATGTCTTGAATGTGCCCCAGTTTATGCCTTCCTGGGGCCCAGTTTTAGTGGGTTCTGAGTTTGCTGTGAAGCCCGATGGTCTGCTTGGGATGCAGCTAGCGCTGCCCGTCGACACTCCGTCAGTAGCCTGCGTGTCTTTGTTTGGTTTTGTCAGTAATTTGAAGATTCAGTAGTTTAGACTTTTTAACTTCTCTCAAAGGACAGGGGAGAAGCTATGCTTTTCATAATGACAGTGATTGTTTCTACTACTTTTGAGGTAACTGGGTCCCTCAAAAGAGCTGTGGGTACTTGAGGTTGATTCTGCTTATGTGGGAATGAATCATCCTGCAGTCAGGACTTTGCTTTGCCCTTAGAGTGCATGTATGTGTATATTGAAATTACTTTAAGTTTCCTTTCCTAAACATGTCATTGGAGTGAGAGATGGAATCTGACTTTGGAGGTGCCATTTACATGACCTTAAAAACATTTCTTGGGCATACGCGGTGGTACAGCGGTTGAGCACTGGGTTGCGAAGCTGCCCACAGCCTCTGCAGCGCCGGTTCGATCCCCGGCCACCGGGCGAGGGTCCCACATGGCGCGCAGACCTCTCCTGCCGCCCACTGCTCCCCTCAGCAGTGTACTTTGTCAGTCTGCCTGCTCTCCTCTCCGCTCTGACTCTGGTGAATTCTCTCACCCTCCCGCGCTTCTGACTGTACCCAGTGTTTGTATAAATAAATAAATAAATAAATAAATAAATCTTTAAAAAAAAAATTCCTGTGAGGAATCCACAAAATCATGTGTTCAAGTCTTACACATATGTCTTCCCCTAAGCTGCTTCTCTTTTAAGTTGACCCATTTCATAGAACTTGAATTGGCACAATAGAACAGTGTTTACTGTATGAATATAGAAAAATTATTTCTTTTGCTCTTCTGATGGGTAAACGGTTTTATTTTTTTTATTTTTTTTAAATAATAAATTTTATTTTTATATTCCCCATACAATTGCAGCCCCCCCCATTCTGACCCCAATCCCTCCCCTCCCGCCCCCGCCCCCCTAAAAATGTCTCTGGTTCATAGTTTTTTGTTGATTTTGATTTTCACTTTCTTATAGTTATTCATTTTCCTGGTCCCTTATTTAAGTTCTCTAGATTCCTGCTATGAGTGAGACCATCCGATATTTTTCTTTTTCTTTCTGGCTTATTTCGCTGAGCATGATCCCTTCCAGCGCCATCCATGTTGCTGCAAATTGCATGTGTTTATCTTTTTTGAATGCTGAGTAATATTCCATGGTATATATGTACCACATCTTCTTGATCCAGTCATCTATTTTTGGGCATTTGGGTTGTTTCCAAAGCTTAGCTATTGTAAACAGTGCTGCTATAAACATAGGGGTGCAGGTGTTCTTTGGAATGGATGTTTCTGTGTCCTTTGGGTAAATACCTAGGAGTGGAATTGCTGGATCCTATGGAAGCTCTATGTTTAGTAGGTCCAGAAATCTCCACACAGCTCTCCACAGTGGTTGGACCAGTTTGCACTCCCACCAACAGTGCAGAAGAGTTCCTTTTTCTCCACACCCTCGCCAACATTTGTTGTTGCTAGTTTTTTTAATATGTGCCATTCTCACTGGTGTAAGATGGTATCTCATGGTAGTTTTGATTTGCATTTCCCTGATGACAAGTGATGTTGAACATTTTTCATATGCCTGTTGGCCATTTGCATTTCCTCTTCAGAGAAGTTTCTTTTTAGCTCTTCTGCCCATTTTTTGACTGGATTATTTTCTTTGTTGTTGTTGAGTCTCATCAGCTCTTTGCAGATTTTTGTGATCAGCCCTTTATCATTAGTGTTGGGTGCAAAAATGTTCTCCCAGTTGGTGGGGTTTCTCTTTGTTTTTGTTATTGTCTCTTTTGCTGTGCAGAAGCTCTTTAATTTGATGTAGTCCCAGCTGTTTATCTTTGCCTTCACTAACACTGCTTTGGGTGATGTGTCTGTAAAGATGTCTTTGATGTGCAAATCACGTAGTGTTTCGCCTATATTTCCTTCTATATATTTTATGGTTTCAGGTCTTATGTCTAGTTCTTTAATCCATTTTGAGTTGATTTTTGTGTATGGTGTGAGGTAGTAGTCAAGCTTCATTCTTTTGCATGTAGCGACCCAGTTTTCCCAGCACCATTTATTGAACAAACTTTCTTTGCTCCAATGCATAGTCTTTGCTCCGTTGTCAAAGATTAGTTGACCATAAATCTGTGGGTTTATTTCTGGATTTTCTATTCGATTCCATTGGTCTGTATGTCTGTTCTTGTTCCAATACCATGCAGTTTTGATGATTATGGCTTTGTAGTATAGTTTGAAGTCTGGGAGTGTGATGCCTCCATTTCCTTCTTTTTTTTTCAGTAGAGCTTTGGCTATTCGGGGTTTTTGGTGATTCCATATGAATTTCATCAGTAATTGTTCTATTTCTTTGAAGAATGACATTGAAATTTTGATTGGAATAGCATTGAATCGGTATATTGCTTTTGGTAAGATGGCCATTTTAATAATGTTTATTCTTCCAATCCATGAGCAGGGGATGTCTTTCCATTTCTTTGTGTCTTCTTCTATTTCCTTTAACAGTGTTTTATAATTTTCTTTGTATAGGTCCTTTACCTCTTTTGTTAGATTTATTCCCAAATATTTGATTTTTTTTGTTTCGATAATAAAAGGGATGGTTTTTTTTATTTCTTCTTCTTCAGATTTATTGTTTGTGTATAGGAAGGCTACTGACTTTTGCGTGTTGATTTTGTATCCTGCCACTTTACTGAATTGATTGATAAGTTGAATTAGTTTTTCTGTGGAGTTTTTGGGGTAAACGGTTTTAGTAATAATATGTAGTAGTATGTTGGTCAATGACATATACAGGTAGCTGTTCAGTGTATATATGTAAAATCAGATTCAGGTTTTACATTATATTTAGCTTTCTTACTTGCTGTGACAGGTAATAAACTTTAAATAACTTGCTGTAATGAGAGGAAACATTAGATAAGTAGCAAAATGATAGGATACAGTCTCATATCAGGAGTCGAAGGGAAATTTGGATGTGATATCTAGTGATGGCGTGTGGGTTGACAGGATGTCAGGGTGCAGTTTGGTGTCTGATAGGTGTGAATACAGTGTTTCTCTTACCCTCCTCCTGGTTAATTTCCTGTTAAGGTGACAGTAAGGGAATGAAAAGGATAACCCTAAAGCTTAGTGACCCTCTTGCTGTCGAGCTTCTTCAAGAAGGGAGCTAGGGGATGACATCATCAGGGCACATTGGGAGATAGATGCCACTGACCTGCCTTGTCACCTGTCCCCATGTCCATATCCTGTTCAGAGGTGAATCTCCAAGTCTTTTTCACACCCCACGAGGCAGGGGCTTTACTTCCTGTGGGGGAGGCTCTACAGGTAGTGTCTGGAATTTTCTGTAAAGAAGAGTCGCCCTCCTCCCTCATTGTCCTGCACAGTCTTTCGTGTGTTAGTGTGGACTGGTGTATATTTGTCTTTCCCTTCGTTTTTACTTTGTTGCTCAAATCATCCCTGCTTAGACCTTTGGGTTTTTCTTTCCTTCATTTGGCTCCTGTTTCTCTTGGATAAACCTCTGCCCTTTTGTCTTTGAGTGCCTGCTCACTCACCGGTGCTCAGGCTCACCCTGTATTCTTTCTCCGGCTCAGCCTTGGCCCCTGCTTCAGGAAGTCTTTCTTCTTCTATTGGGAGAGGTCATGTAGAAGTCAGCCTTAAAGGTGCTGACTGTGCTTGCTGCTACTGAGGTGTCAAATAAACTTTGTGTTATTTTTTTAAAAAAATTTCAGCATTACACCCAAGAAGTAGCCGGCTAAAATAAAACAGACCCTGGCTTAGGAAATTAAACTGGAAGTTACCTGTGGCATTCTTGAGCCCAGCTCTGGGAAATGCATGTATTCCCTTAGAAGGGTGGTGGTTGGGTCATTGTATTTTATGTAAATATTATCTACTGCTAAAAGTATTTAAAATACATGTTTCAGAGGCAATTTTAAAGATACTTTGTTACCCAAGTTGTTTTTATGTTTACCTTGTATTAGCATCCTTATCAGGTTGAACAGAAATGACAGTGATTTGTTTTGTAATTGGGCAGGATCCCCAGATCTTTTCTTCCTATGGATTATAGGTGGACACTGGGAATTCCCTTTTTCTGTTTCTCACAGGGAAACTGACATTAATTTTAATCCAGTGTAATCTTGAAGAGACGACAAAATTGAGATTTTTCATATTTGGGATTTTAGTGTATTTTAGGCATTTCCTGCTTTGGCTATTTCAAGCCACAGAGATAAGTAAATGATCTCACCAGCCCAGATATGGTTTGTTTGGTTTGCATTTGTCATTGGTCATCAGGCTGGAGTTGAATTAAACTTAGCATTAAAGTTAGCTTGACAACAGTGGTTACGTTTGAAAGTGGATAGAGCATATAACCCCTAGAGAGCAGGACTGTCAGCTTCTTTAATGGTGCTTCTGTTCCTTTGCAGAGGATGTAGCTGGTCACTACGTCTCCCCCTTTCACGACATCCCTCTGAAGGCGGATTCCAGAGAGGTACGTTTTTACCTGGCTTTGGACAGGAAAGCATATGCCTTCAGTATCACCGTTAAATGTTTTTGGAAACATCTTGAAAGTATGTGGCTAAAAGTCAGGAATGGTGGCGCAATTCCTCTACCAGGATCTTCGGTCTCCTTCATGAATTAGAATGTGTGGGAGAAGGGGCTTCTCCCAGGAGCTCCTGGGGTAGGGGATGTTGGTGGTCTGTCAAGCTTAGAATTTGATAGGAATAAAGATTTAAAACTAAGAAGTGAGGAGGTTCACTAGAGGTTTATTTTACTCATGATCGAGTTAGCACGGTGGGTTCCTTTCTGCTCACTACTCACCAGGTGACCGTGCTGTGTCCCTGTCTCCTTGTGCGTTTCTCTTAAGGCCTCCAGGGACACTGAGGCCGAAGGCATGTGCTCAGCCATGTAAGGTCCCAGGTCCAGGTTTTGAGCCAGCTTTTCTGACCACACAGCTCATGCTCCCCAAGCACCCTTTTGTGGATGTCAGAAAGGAGCAGCTGGTAATGGTAGTCCTCCACAGGTAGTCCTCTCCCGCGCTGGCGTTGGCAGCTGTGAGGACATGAAGACTGTCATCAAGTGGGAGTGGGTGACCTCTACCAGATATGGAACTGAGGGTGCTCGCCTCCAACCCCGCTTGTGTGGAAGACATGAGTTAGTGATCATCACTAATTTGGAATTTTTTTCCTTTAATTTCGAGCAGTTAATTGGCATATTTCATTATCACATTTTTGAGGAGCATAGCTCTTAAGTAAATAGCCAGGGCTGCATTCCAGGTTGAGATGATTCGACTGGTTAATGAATTTGGATTTCCTAGAACTTTGGGGGTAGCATCCAAGAAAGGCTTGGAAACTTCCTGGTGCTGGAGTGGCTTGACCTCTGTGTCACTGACTGGAGCGATGCCAGACTCATTCTTAGGCTGTGGGTTGGTGCCGCCTTGTGGCCCTTTGGAGCCTGGACTGGCGGCTGAGATGCAAGTGGGTAATGAGAGTGGAGATGTATTGCGGGCTTATCAATAAGTCACACTTCTCAGAAGTGCTGGACCTCTTGTTGTCGGTGCTTCCAGGCTGCCGTTACCCTTCCTCCTTTAATGAGGTGAGTCCCTTCCTGGGGTCATGCATCCAGTCACCTGTGGAGGCAGAATGTGAACTTAGGAGCTCTAACCCCAAAGCTTGTCCTGTGTAATCCTTCCAGCTGAGAGAGGGAGGGAGGGAGGGAGGGAGGGAGGGAGGGAGAGCGTGCAAGAGCGGGTGGGGGGGAGAACATGCATCTGTCTTCTTCTTTGGCCAGTGAACTCTCATTCCAAAATACCTCATGTGTCCCAACACTTCTCCTGCTTTGACTGTAAGTGCATATATCCAGTGGTCATTAATGTAATCACCCAGGAAATTATCACTGTATCTAATTATGAGCCAGACTACTCTGGGTACTGGGATTGCTGTGGCAAGTAAGATAAAAAAGGTTTGCACTTGGTTGAAGGAAGCAGACAATCAGGAAACAAGTAAGTCAGTGAGATAATGTTAAGTACCCTACACCAGAACAGGGTGATGACAGTTTAGGGGTGGCTGGTGGGGACTGCTCCATAGGGGGCTGCTTCTGTGTGCCTGCTAGCAGCAGCAGCAGCAGCAGCAGCATCACCATCATCATCAGGAATCATGTCATAGGGACGGAGGTGTAGCACGAGTGAGCTAGAACTATCCCAGTGGCATAATAGCCCATCTAGGAGGATGGGCTTTGGGGACTAAGAGATTAGGAGATAGGCAGGATTAGGACAGGGCAGGGCAGAGTACCCCAGGCTTTGCCCATGGATTCTGGGCTGGCGGAGATTGGTCTGCAGGTTGTGTTAGTAGCTTTCCCTCCTCAGCTGTAATGATTAGAGTTGTTGCACTTGCACTTTGGGACGTGGTATCTTAGGAACAGAGTAACGAGGCAGAGCTGACTTGGAATAATCATTTTCATTCTGTTTCCTTCATTAGCGCTCGCTTGGGTGAGTAACAGTTGTGTGTAACACACGCGTCCCTGTGGAGGTGTCCTTGCCTTCCCAGCCCACCGCACTGTTCCCGGTGCCTGGTGGAGACATCCCATCACACGTGGTGGGGTCCCCCGGAGGAGGTGCGAGTACTTTCATGGCCCGTTAGTCACGCTCCCTAGAGTTTCATTTCAATAACGACGTGGATGTTGCTAGCGTAATTGTTGGAAACTGCCAGTCTTCCTTAAAGACGGCACAGAGCCTTTGCTTATGCGATTAAAAACTAGGATATACATGAACAAGAACCGGCTTTTCTGATCATTTATGAAGCCCTTGCTGCTCGTGCACTGGGGTTGTGGGTGCGGAGGAGGCGCTCCCCAGCCCTGGCGGCGCCTCTGTACATAGACAGGACTCTGTGCCAAGCCACTTGTGGAGCCGCTGTCCTCATCCCTGAAATCCTGCAATCATGATCGTCTTTTCTTTTATAGGAAAATGGCATTCCCACAAAGAGAGCGCGGAGTGGTGAATATGAGGTATATTGAAAGGCTTTTATTTCTGTGAATTGTTCCTGTATTGTCTGCAGGACTGTGATGACCATTTGCATTTGTACAGTGCTTCTGGGTTTTTCCCTCTGCAAGACTTTGGTGTGCATGCTGGGGTTTTCTTCTAGTTTCTCTTTAAGACAGCTAACCCGCTTTACTGTGTTCTTCTGGTAAAATACATGGAGCCACGTTTTACTGGTTGCACACTTTTGTGAAGTGTGCAGTTAGGGGGCAGTAGGCCCTTTCTTGTGCTGGGCATGGTCGCCGCCATGCCCCAGGCTTTCCCATCTTCCCCAGCCACACTCTGCACAGGGAGCGGGAACTCCCCGTGCCCTCGGCCCACTCGGGAACCCCTGTCCTGCTCCTGTTTGTGAGTTGGACCGTCGTAGGTCCCTCCTTACCATTTCATTTTTAGGTGAAAACCCAGAGGGAATCAGGAAATGAACCCAGATTTTGACAGTAAGTTTTTCATCATGGTAGATCATCTAAAAGAAAGGAACTTCATGAAAATTGGTCACTTAATCGATGTTTTTATTATAAGGGGAAAATAGGGCATGACAGTCTGTTTTAGAATCCAGGAATAAACCTTTCAAGAGTGGAGGAAAAGGAAAAAAACAGTTACACCAATTATATGCTAAAGCAAGTGTTCTAAATGCGTCTTTCAAATGGGTGACTGTCTGCCCTCACAAGCCTCCTCTCTTGGAACCAGAGTCTCTGACCAGGACTTGTCACCCTGTCCCTTGTGGTCCCAGCAAGCTTCCCTGCCCGGACCTTCTCAGCCTTCTTCCCCCTTCCCAGCCTTACTTCCACCCAGTTCCTGCTCTGCATGCAGTGACCCCAGTCTTTGGATATGCATCCCAACTTAGGTGCAGGGCTGTTTAATCCCTGCTACATTTCCCTGTGTTTGTCTTGTATTTGCCTAAACTGGTGTTTGTCAGAGTGGTGCGTGAGCCAGCTGCGTCGGAGCCATTCAGAGCACTTGCTGAAGTCCGGATGCCCAGCCCGTTCTTACCTCCTAATTCCACATCTCTGCTTGCTAGAGATGTTCATCTCCATGTTTACCAGATTTTCTGGGTGCGTCCTGCCCACGCTGAAGTTAGGGGACGATCGCCCTGAGTGTTGGGTGCGTGGAATTCAGAGGTCAAGGCTTATAGGTTCCTAGGGACTTTAATCTTGTGTATTAATCTGGAAGCAGTGGTTTCTGTGGGAAATGTATTCTTAACCTATACAGACTTAAAATTTAATTCTTAGAATAGTTTATATGTTGGAGACTGCCTGACTTGAATTTATTTGATTTTTTTTTTCTCTCCTCTCTCCACTTTCCCCAAGTCCTTGGCAATCACTTTTCTATTCTGTTTATATGAGTTTCACCACCCCCACTGCCCTCACGCATGGTCTTTCTCTGATTTATTTCACACAGTGTAAAGCCATCGAGAGCCATCCATGTTGTCACAGATGACAGAATTTCCTTCTCTCAGGGCTGAATAATACTCCCTTGTGCATACATGTGTGTGTATACGGTATTCCCACATATGCTTTGTCCAGTTACCCACTGATGGGCATTTAGGCTGTTTCCTAAATTGCTTCTGGGGAAGTACTGTTTCCGTGAACATGGGCATGCACATCTCTTCAAGATCCTGATTTCACATCCTCTCAATATACACCCAGAGGTGCACTTGCTGGATCATATGGCAAATTACTTTTTAAATTGTCCAAGGGACCCCCCATACTGTTTTACATAGAGGCTGCACCTGCTCACAGTCCCACCAACAGCACATATGGACTCTGGTTGCTTGTCTTTGTGGCTGCTGTAAGGGGCTGTCTCCCTGTGGTTCTGATTTGCATTTCCCTGGTATTTAGAGAAGTCGAGCTCCTGTTCATGTACCTGTGGGTCATCTGTGTGTGTTCTCTGGAGAAGTGTCTATTCAGCTCTCCTGTCCATTTTTTAATTTAGTTGTTTTATTGCTGTTGTGTGAGTTTTCGATGTATTTTGCATATTAACCCCTTATCAGATGTCTGGTTTGCAAAGAACTTCTTCCCCTCCACTGGTTGTCTTTTGATTTTGGTGATGATTTCCTTTGCTGTACAGAAGCTTTTCAGTTGGTGTAGTCCCGCTTGTTTGCTTTTGCTTTTGTTACCTTTGCTTTTGCTGTCAAATCCAAACTTTATTTGATATTTTAAGAGTTAGAGGAAAGAAGTACTTCTTCCATTTTTTTTATTCCAGTTACATAAAATTTACTGAATACTCTTTCATATCTTACTAGTTCTTCTGTGATTTCTTCAATAGAAGTGGGGGTCAGGGATGGAGTGGAAAGAAAGAAAAGAACTGAAAGCCAGTGTCCATCGCCCACCCCCAACTCACTGATTTGTTTTAAATCCCTTTTGTCTTTCTGATTGTCTGATAAATTTCAGCAAGACTTTATCGGTTTATAATTAATGTTAATCTTTTTTTTTCCCGTAAACTATTATTTCTTTTTTTTTTTAAATAATAAGTTTTATTTTTATATTCCCCATACAATTGCAACCCCCCCCCCATTTTGACCCCAATCCCTCCCCTCCCGCCCCCCACCCCCAAAAACTGTCTCTGGTTCATAGTTGTTTGTTGATTTTGATTTTCACTTTCTTATAGTTATTCATTTTCCTGGTCCCTTATTTAAGTTCTCTAGATTCCTGCTATGAGTGAGACCATCCGATATTTTTTCTTTTTCTTTCTGGCTTATTTCGCTGAGCATGATCCCTTCCAGCGCCATCCATGTTGCTGCAAATTGCATGTGTTTATCTTTTTTGAATGCTGAGTAATATTCCATGGTGTATATGGACCACATCTTCTTGATCCAGTCATCTATTTTTGGGCATTTGGGCTGTTTCCATAGCTTAGCTATTGTAAATAGAGCTGCTATAAACATAGGGGTGCGGGTGTTCTTTGGAATTGATGTTTCTTGTATCCATAAGATAATTCACCACGACAAGTTGGATTCATTCCAGGGGCACAAGGATGGTTTAACATCCAAAAATCAATCAACGTTATCCAACACATCAACAAAAAGAAATATAAAAACCATATGATAATATCAATAGATGCTGAGAAAGCTTTCGACAAAGTGCAACACCCATTCATGATAAAAGCCCTTGAAATTCT
The DNA here is from genome assembly GCF_014898055.3 of Talpa occidentalis. Taxonomy (NCBI): domain Eukaryota; kingdom Metazoa; phylum Chordata; class Mammalia; order Eulipotyphla; family Talpidae; genus Talpa; species Talpa occidentalis. The sequence goes on from NW_023601322.1 coordinate 98,942,794, forward strand.
TGGGATACAAGGAACATACCTCAACATCATAAAGGCCATCTATGACAAGCCAACAGCCAGTATCATTCTCAATGGTGAAAAGCTGAAAGCAATTCCATTAAGATCTGGAACAAGACAAAGATGTCCACTCTCACCACTGCTTTTCAATATAATACTGGAAGTCCTAGCCAGAGCAATAAGACAAGAGAAAGACATCCAAGGAATCCAAATAGGAAAAGAAGAAGTCAAACTATCACTATTTGCAGATGATATGATAATATACATAGAGAACCCCAAAAACTCCACAGAAAAACTAATTCAACTCATCAATCAGTTCAGTAAAGTGGCAGGATACAAAATCAACACGCAAAAGTCAGTAGCCTTCCTGTACACAAACAATAAATCTGAAGAAGAAGAAATAAAAAAAATTAATGTTAATCTTTTTTTTTTTTTTAAGATTTATTTATTTATACAAGCACTGGGTACAGTTAGAAGCGCGGGAGGGTGAGAGAATTCACCAGAGCCAGAGCGGGGAGCAGAGCAGGCAGAAGGACTGAAGTACACTGCTGAGGGGAGCAGCGGGCGGCAGGAGAGGTCTGCGCGCCATGTGGGACCCTCCTCCGGTGGCCGGGGAGCAGCTGGGGAATGAACCGGCGACGTGGAGGCTGCGGGCAGCTTCACAACCCAGCGCTCAACTGCTGCGCCACCGGGGAGGCCCAAATTAATGTTAATCTTAACATTGATCAGACTAATGCTGGTTTTAAAAGTGACACGTCATAGGCATTTCTGTCAGAGGGAGGGGAAAGCAGGCTGAGAACAGCTCCTCAGGAGCAGGAACAACTGGCGAGAATAGTTTGCCAACCCAGCTGGGTCTCTGCAGGTGCTCTGTCCCTGCGTAAACAGTTGTCAGGAGCCTGGCCTTCTCTCACCTCCTGAGTGACCCTCCACATGCGTTTGTCCTCTCCTCCTCTGACTTACTTCCGGGGATGAATTAATTGTGTGAACATAATTACTACTTCAGACCTGTTTGAGGTGCCCGGCAGCTCACAAAAGACCACGGGCAGGGGAGCGTTCTCAGCAGCAGACTTTGCAACGTGCTAGGCCGTCCTGCAAGGGGCAGTTGTTAAGAATTCACTCGTGGCCTTTTACATCATCTCATAAGGGTTTGCAGCTCTATCCTTTGTGAACTTTAGTGTCATCTAGAAAAACTTAAAAACCATCACTGCTTTTGCGGCTCTGTTTATATTTCATTAAGAAGCCCCAGATATTGTCTAGGAGTACTTTAAGTCATAAAAATGCTTGGAGAGCTTTTGAAAATAAGCTGTGCCCTGGCTCCATCCCAGAAATATTCAATTCAAATATATGGGAGGTAGGACCCTAGGAGTCTTTTCTTCTTGGAATTGATTACTCTCCAGGTGATTCTGATGTGTAACTCCACCCAAATAAAGTATATTCAGTCCTTGCTTCTCATGTGATCCATGGTGAAGTACTCACTTTGAGTTATTTCTAGTCTCTTGTGAACTGACTCTTCTGAAAGTATAATCAAAATGAATTATTGGAAAAGTATAATTCAAATTTCAAATTTTAATTGTTATATTCAAAGGATGTGAAGATTTCTCTGTCAGGTTGCTCAGGATATTTCCAAATGAACCAGCCACCCTCAGCCTCCCAAGGAACCCTGATTTTGAACCAGCGCTCTGCTGTGATGAGTGGTTAGTTACTGGTATCAAATGGCATGCAAGTCAACTGTAACCAAAAACTTCCTCTTTGTGAGGCCAAACTGTAGGAAACTTACATTACATTCCTGATGACTATTGAAAATTATATTTTCTCACCATTGACCTGGAGTCCTCCTTATAGTCTTGCAGCACTCTGCAAAGTTCAGAAATGGTAAAGAGACTCAGGATTCTTGTGTGACTTAGGAAACTGGAGGCCACTTGCTCTACAACTGGGCATAAAAAGGAGTCAGGCTGCTCTGTGTAAGCTTTGAAACTCTCTGTGTTGAGGCCCCTCATTGTACAATATGTCCATACTAACTGGGATTTAACTGTTATAATTTTCAACACATATTCATAAATTTTGGTGTGTATTCATTTCATTGGTCTTGGTGAGAACTTGGCGTGTTGAGTAGGACAGAGTGAGTGTCACACTTGCCTTGCAGATTGGAAAGGCAAGGCACGCAGTGTCTGTGGTTGGCCTTGCTCTGATCTGTTTTAGTTGGAGAATAAAAAGTGCAGCCTGTTTCCCGACTCCATTCTGGTTGCAGAGGCCTTCCCAGAAATGCAGCAGCCTCTAACACCGTGCCATCATGGTCATGTGCTACAGTGACCGAAGTTCTGTGGTTAGAGAGCTGCTCTGACTTCCTTAGAAGAAATTAAAGGCATAGGCAGATGTATGACATAGACTTTACACATGGGGGCCAGGGGGCTCAGCATTCTTTTACAGGAGGTAAGTAAAAAAATAAAACACAGGTAATATGTTTTAAATTTTCTCTACTTGTTTTTGTTTTTTGTTTTTTTTTTGCAGAATTTGTTTAATATGGTTGTGGAAGTACCTCGGTGGACAAATGCAAAAATGGAGGTATGAATATCCTGTATTAACATCAAATATAAAAAGTTTATTTAAATTTGTTTGCCATAAAATTTTGAATTGGGAATATTACCAAGTCCTGGTAATATTTTTGGGTATTAGAATATTGGTCTTGACAAAGATACTATGCCTTACCATTGTAGCCTCTCTCTAGTTCAGCTGTAGGATTAAGAATCTGTGAGCCTCTATCTGAAACATTATTTCTTTTTTTTTTATAATAGATTTTATTTTTATATTCCCCATACAATTGCAACCCCCCCATTCTGACCCCAATCCCTCCCCTCCCGCCCCCCACCCCCCAAAAGTGTCTCTGGTTCATAGTTTTTTGTTGATTTTGATTTTCACTTTCTTATAGTTATTCATTTTCCTGGTCCCTTATTTAAGTTTTCTAGATTCCTGCTATGAGTGAGACCATCCGGTATTTTTCTTTTTCTTTTTGGCTTATTTCACTGAGCATGATCCCTTCCAGTGCCATCCATGTTGCTGCAAATTGCATGTGTTTATCTTTTTTGAATGCTGAGTAATATTCCATAGTATATATGTACCACATCTTCTTGATCCAGTCATCTATTTTTGGGCATTTGGGTTGTTTCCAAAGCTTAGCTATTGTAAATAGTGCTGCTATAAACATAGGGGTGCAGGTGTTCTTTGAATTGGATGTTTCTGTGTCCTTTGGGTAAATACCTAAGAGTGGAATTGCTGGATCCTATGGAAGCTCTATGTTTAGTATGTCAAGAAATCGCCACACAGCTCTCCATAGTGGTTGGACCAGTTTGCACTCCCACCAACAGTGCAGGAAAGTTCCTTTTTCTCCACAACCTCGCCAACATTTGTTGTTGCTAGTTTTTTTAATATGTGCCATTCTCACTGGTGTAAGATGGTATCTCATGGTAGTTTTGATTTGCATTTCCCTGATTACAAGTGATGTTGAACATTTTTTATTTCTTCATTCAAACTTGGCTTTAGTTACTTTGTTTTCACTTTATGGCACAGGTTTTTTGTTTTTGTTTTATTTTTTTTTTGCATGGCAATTTGGATATGTTTGGTAGAAGGGTAACTTTAAAATGAAATCACCTGAAAATCTTTGAGTTCACTTGATTAATGTAAAATTAATGGAAAAAAGCCCAAGATTTCTAAGAAAAGGCAAGGTGAATAATCCTTATCTTTGGGCCTCCCCTGATGTCGCAGTGATTGAGCGCTGGGCTGCGAGGCTGCCTCTGCAGCTCCAGTTCGATCCCTGGCCACCAGCAAGGGTCCCACGTGGCACGACAGACCTCTCCTGTCTCGCCCACTGCTCCCCTCAGCAGTGTACTTCAGTCAGTCTGCCTGTTCTGTTCCCCACTCTGGCTCTAGTGAATTCTCTCACCCTCCTGCGCTTCTGACTATACCCAGTGCTTTTATAAATAAATAAATCTTTAAAAAAAAAATCCTTATCTTTGCTTTTCAGTCATTTTATTACTTGTAATATAAATAATGCAGTATGTAAATAACAGATTATCTAAATATGTAATCTGATGTTTCCTTTCTCCTTTCTGAACAGTAGTTCTAACACAGTACCATAAATTAGTAATAGAGCTGGCTTAATTTGTGAATATTTAGTCTGAAAATACAGATTTAAAAAATACTATTTGAATATAGAATTAGAATGAATTCTTAACATTTCTCTCCCCCCACTTCTGTGGCCTGCTTAGATTGCTGCAGAAGAGCCGTTGAACCCCATTAAACAAGATACGAAGGGTGACAAGCTGCGCTACGTGGCCAACATCTTCCCTCACAAGGGCTACATATGGAATTATGGTGCCCTCCCGCAGGTAACATTTGTGATAATGGTAAAACCTCGACAGTCAACAAAAGTAATCATTAACAAAGGGGAAGACAAAAAACATATGATCCTCTCAATAGATAAGAAAGCATTTGGTAAGAGTCAACATCATTTATGATAGACTCAAAAATTTGGGTAAGATTGGATATCTCTCAAATAATAAAAACCATATATGATAAACCCACAGCTCACACCATACTCCATGGTGAGCAAAAACTAAGCACTTTCCCACTAAGATCTGGTACCTGAAAAGGATGTTCACTCTCACCACAGCTATTCAACATGGTATTGGAATTCCTAGCTAGAGCAATTAAGCAAACCAAGGATATAAAAGGAATCTAAATTGGGAAAGAAGTAAATTGATCATTATTTGCAGATGACATGACATACATAGAAAACCCTAATATTCCACTAAAAAGCTAATTCAAACAATAAGTCAGTTAGGCAAAGTGGCAGACCTCAATATCAATATACAGAAATCAGTTGTGTTCCTATATCCAAACAATGAGCTTGAAGAGGAAGCAACCAAGAAAACAATTCCATTTACAACTGCTTCAAAAAGAATGAAATGTGTTGAAGGTTCTGAAAATATTAGAAATGAATGTATTATATGGCCCAACAGTTCCACTCCTGGGTCTTCACCTGAAGAATGCAAAACCATTGATTGGAAGGGATGTAAGCACTGTGTTCATGGCAGCATTATTTACAATAGCCAGGCTGTGGAAACAACCGAAATGCCCACAGACAGACGAGTGGATTAGGAAACTGTGATCTGTATACACAGTATTACTTAGCGATCAGAGAGATAAACTTTGCCATTCGTGACAGTGTGGATGGAATTGGAGGGGATCATGCTCAGTGAAACAAGTTAGAAGGAGAAAGATGATTACTGGATGATTTCAAGTCTGTGTCGAATATAGAGAAACCAAACAATAACAAACCAATAACAAACCTGTAGAATTAAGGCTACTACGGGATAGAGCAAAGTGGGGAGGGAGCACTTGGGCTGTGATGGAGGGTGAGATGTGGTGGTATACACCGGGAGGGTCATCCTGTACCTCTCCATGACGTAAATGTTGTAAACCAATGTTATATACATGCATGCATACTTGCATAAATACGTACCACAAGCAAAGGAAAAAAGGAAATATACTTAGAAGATTCTGAGAGTAAGAGAAGGTATTTTTAAAAAGAGAATCATGAAATAAAATATAGTTATACATGAAAAGTACTTACCATTCAATTGCTATTACTACCAAAACGTGGTATCATAATATGATGGTCAGACATGGACAGGATGTGGACATTCAGATGTGATTATACAGATGAGTGTGAGGTGGGAGGGAGGACATACTATAAATCTGTTTTAATTATGGCAGTGCTTGGGGATGCACTGGCATACTGGCCGTGAACCCACGGAACTTCGGAGACTTCTTCCTTTGGATCATGGCTGTTTATAAAACTTCATGATCATGTGGAAAGAGCTAGATACATTATTGTTTTAACCTATAATTCCTCTCCTTTTTCAGACTTGGGAAGATCCCCATCGAAAAGATAAGAGCACAGGCTGCTGTGGAGATAACGATCCTATCGATGTGTGTGAAATAGGCTCAAAGGTTGGTTTTGTGAACTCTGCATCCACATGTTCTTTTGTTCATGCCAGTAAACCAGTTCTCCCCTTAGGTGCTGTTCTCCAACTCTGCCTAGTTCCAGCCTGTACGTGCCACTGGTATCAGTGTGCTCTTGTACCTTTAGACACGGGTTGGGGAGGTACAGTTTTTATAAATAGCTCAGCTGCTGCTGGTCATTCAGTGTTGTCTGGTCACTCTGCACCCCCAGCAAAGCTGAGGCGCGTGCGCAGTCCAAGCTTGCACTATGTGACCCTTTACCCGGGATGTTTGCTGGGTAAACATCTTTAGCCCCTGGCCCATCCTCCAGACCACAGGTCAAGAGTGAGAAAGACATCTGGGATGCTCTTTGCAGCGAGCCTGCTTCTGGGGTCCGAGTTCAACTCGGGAGGAACAAGCCCAGTCTCCCACATCGGTGCTGCCCATAGAACGCAATGTGTTCTCCTCTGCCCTTCTATTTTCCCCTGTATTTTTTACCAATACTTCTTAAAAATTTTTTATTGACGAAACACTGGTATGTAAGTTTATTTAGGTTTTGCTGTGCTAACTCCGCTCATCTGCAGGCATTCTTCCCCTCTCACTTGCTTCACTCTCTCAGCTGAACCTCCATCCTTAATTGTGTGGAGCTCATGGGGACCGGCAGGAAAGAGCCCCCTCACCTGTCCCCTTAGCGTGTACGCTTCCCGTGCCTCCAGATGCCGTGTCTTCCTGGCCTTCTGTCCACAAAGCGGGCTTTTTTCTCTAAGACCAGGCTTCCCTTCTCTGTTCTGGGCCCCTGCCCATCCTGCCTCATGAGTGACAGTGTTTTCTTGTCTTTGCTCAGTCCTGCAGTGAACTTCACTTCCTCTTGGCTGCCTCCCACATCCTCCTCTCTCCTTTCCCTTCAGGTGAAGACTTGTCAAAAGCGTTTTCAGTGCTTATCTCCTCCTACTTCCCACTTAATCTCCAGCGTGATTCAAAATTGTTCCATCCCTTCATCACTTCATTGGAACTGCTCTCACTAAGGTTACCAGTGACTTTTTGCTACAACCTGCAAGCCTGCTTCACAGACTTTGTGTAACTTTAATTTGCCTTAGAATCTTACACTGTTAACCTCATCTGCCCTCTTGAGACAGCCTCTTTTTCCTTTGCTTTGACTGTATCATAACATCTGGGATATTGTCTGATCATTCTGGTTTCTTCTGCCTGGGCAGGAGAGTTGGTTAACTTATAGACTGAGCTCTTGGCCAAATCCTCTTCCCGTGCGGCCACCCAGGATTGGTGACCCAATCCTGGCCATTTGGGATTTTGCCCTCCACTAGATATGCCAGCTCAGACCCATGTTCTCCACTGCCTGCAGCCATACTTGGTGTTTCCCAGGCATCTCAGCCTCATCCTGTCCAAAATCGAATCCACGATTTCTTCCTCTCTCAGTATTACCAGTCTGGTGAATGACTCTCCTCTTCTGCTCCCCACCCCCAGATGTGTACATCAGAAACTGAGGGGGTCATCCTTGGTTACTCTTTTCTTCTTTTCCTCCCATTAATTGTGAAACAGTGACTCTATGTTTTAAATAGCCATTAACGTGCTTCTTTCTAGTCCCTCAGCCCCTAGCTTTGGGTAGACCTCTGTTAAATCTCATGACTTATTCCTGCTCCTGTCGAGTCTTACTTTCTGTTTTATCGTTTATTCCCTACTCCTCCTGCTTTACTGTTTCAGCGCTGACACCCACTTCTTTTCTCGCCCTCTCCTGCCACACCTGGGTCATGCGGTGATCTGCGTCCCACCTTGTTGATCTTGCCGCACTGGGATGTGTCTGCCTATGGGGACTCGGGCTGAGCGTAGACTGTCCCCTCTGCACAAGGCACCTCCCTCCTTCCTCTCCCCCTTTGGCACTGCATTTCCCCTGCTCACCCCTCAGGCCTCAGCTAAAGCATCGTCTCCTCTCAGATGTCTCCCTTCACCCTCCACGGCCTGAAATAACTGCTCTTTGCTCTGTGTGCTGTCTTTGCTCTGCTCTTTGTCTTTTCTATGGGGTGTGCTCAGCTCCTGGAGGACAAGACTCACCACCCAGCACATGACATGCAAGGAATGCTATGTCTGGTTATTACTGGAGTCCTATTCTTCCAGCTGAGAGGTACTCAGTTGTCTCTAGAAACTCATGCTAGGACTTCAGACTTCTAGAATATTAGTAAATAGTTTCTTCTGATTTTCTGTCACTTTGTATATTTACCATATTCATTTGATACTCTTTTTTCTTTCTCCCTTATTTCTCCCCCCACTTTATCCTCGTAGTCTTTTCTTCCTACTTCTGTTTCTCCTTCTGTCCTTTCATGTCCTATTTTTCTTCCTTGTTCTCTCCTCTGTTCCTTCTCCCTCTCTCGTGCTCCTTTCCTGCAGTGGAGATCTCCATTCCAACTTTTACATCTATTTTTACACATGGATAGGACAAATAGGGATGTGTTTGCATGTGTATGTGTAATTCCTGTATCTCTTCTGGTAAAGCTGAATTGTTAGCTTCCTTTGTCATTTTGGACATTTTCTCCCTAGAGAGGTAATAACGTGTATATAAAATTAATAGATTAAAAGGAAGGAAGAATGTATGTTTAAATGAGTACCTTGTGTGTTCTAGTGCTGTGCGAGATGCTCTAGTCACTTTCCCATGACTTATTTCATTAGCAGGAGTCACTCAATTAAATAATACTACATTGAGGGCAAGATGATATTTTAGAAAATGCTTACACTGAGGGTATAATCCCTGGGCGATTGAGTTCATGGTAGGTTAATTTAAATCTTCACAGATATCAAGTGTGAGTGAAAGATTAAATGGGAGTATCTTATTTTCACTTATGCGAACATTTGTCAGTGAATGTGTAAATTACTGAGGTTGGTAACTGAAAGGAAACATATAAAATGTATGTGCCTAATAAATTGTTTTGACTTGGTAACACTAATTTCTTAATGATGAAACAAAGTAATATGTAAGAAAAACTGATATACATGTTTTTTAAATAAATCTGTCAAAGTCACTGAATATGCAGAATAAAATTCAAGGTTTCAGTATAAGTGATTTTTCATAAGGTATATATAATTAATCATGAAAGCATACATTTACATTTTACATAGAAAACTTGGTACAGAATATTTAGCACAGTTTTATTAAAAAATATACCGACTATTGTTATTTTTGTGTATAAAAGGTAGTGTTAGAAATGGTCACGTGAACGTCCTTTCAGTTGACTTGACTGTAATATTTTAAGAGCATGCTCCTGTTCCCGTGCCTGGCAGCTGCCTGTAAGGCCTCTGAGAAGTGTCTTGGTAGAAAGGCTTTCTTAGCACCACATTGTAAATGGGCAAAGAGAAAAGAACAGAGCATCCCACAAGGTTATAGGCTGAGACTCACAGCTACAGACATCTTCGTGTGTTCCTTGAGGGATTATAAATCATTCACTTGGTGTCTAACGTAGGTTCATCATAAATTTGTTGAATTGAGAATGAATTGAATTGTTGGGGTTTCATAAGTTTTCCATTTGCTCCTCAGCATCTTATTTAGAGTTTTGGTTTAGTTCCCTCTAATTTTTAAAAGTATTTTAGGAAGGTGGGGCTTATCTAAAATAAAGCTGTCCTTTTCCTTGCTTCTTAGCTCAAAGAGCATGTGTCATTCTGATGGAACTTAAGAACCCCCAGAGAGGTGTCTTGCTTGCCCTGGGAACCCAGAAAAATCTCAAACTGCTCTTACATTCAGTGAGTTTTCAGGGTAAATGAACTTTTATGAATAAACTTAAAATAATTTAGAATGTGCTTTAAGAAGCAGGAATTCTGCTAGACATCCCTACCACCAGGGTCTACCACAGGCTCCTCAGCTTGGGCCTTTGCTGGTGAGAGGCGGGTCATCCCTGACGGCCGTGACACCATCAATGTCTCCAGACACTGCTGGATTGTCTCCAGAGAAAATTGCCTCTGCTTGAGGACCAGTGATGTGGCTGATCACTGAGTAAGCCATTGCAGCCAGCCTTTCATTGCCAGTGGTGACTGGCACGGGGTACGTTAAGTCTCCCCGTCAAGTCTGTAAACCTTTGAGAACAGGGGTCCTTTCTTTGTAGGCTGCAGTGCCCGATGCAGTTCTGGCTCTTCCTAGAGCTGATGTAATAGTGTCAGTGCCCCTCAAAGTGACATTTCAGTTTAGTTTACATAATCACACTAATCTGTTGTGTAAACTAATTACAACTTCATGCAGATTTACATTAAGACTTTAGATTCCTTTGCAAATATTCTGAAAGGATTTATTTGACTGTATGGTTTAAGGTCCATTTTTTCCTCTGAAATAATGTCACACAAAAGTGACTTTATTTTGCATACCTTGCCTTTCAAGAGTAAAGCTCCAATTTGAATAATAAGGGAATGTATTTTGAAGCCTGTGTGCAGCTTGCAGTGAAACTCTATAGCCAGCTAAACCTTTAAAAATAAAAGAATATAGAAAGAACACATACATATAAATTTGGTGTTGACAATTTGAAGGAACTACTGAAATAACTTAAGCACAGAGCGTCTGCTTCAGTGTCGTGCTATTTCCGTTTCTCTCAAAGTCTTTTGAAAGCACTTTATGAAACCTGTTTTTTTTTTTTTTTTTTGGTATTTAGCAGATTAATAATTCTTTCATTGTCTTAGGGCTGTATTCTAGTAATGTTAAAAGTTATTTTTACTAGTCACTGATGACTGTGGTTTACATAAAAGGCACTGTGAAGAAATGACAGTGTTCTTGGGCCTTCCCCAGAGCTGCTGGAGCCAGGTTTGTGAGGTTGATTTTGTGTGTGCGGCTGAGTATCTTATCCCTAGGACATTACATTTCAAGATCTATGAGTGACTTCAGTTTCGAGAAGATCAGCATACTCAGGAAAGGCTTTGTGGCTAATTTTTTCATTATTACTTTTGTTTATTAAAGCTTTGCTAAATTTCACGCCATAGGGCTTTTAATCTTTTCATGTGAATTTTTATGATACATGAACAAACGTCTCCAGATCCTGCAAAGGCTGAATTTCTTTGCTCTCCACAGGTTCTTCCCCGTGGAGAAGTTATTCATGTGAAAATCCTTGGAATCTTGGGTCTTATTGATCAAGGTGAAACAGATTGGAAATTAATTGCTATCAATATGAATGACCCTGATGCCTCGAAGTTTCATGGTAAGTCTGTAAGGCTCAGAAGCAGAAGTAAGAAGTGTTTTGGGAAGTCTTAGAATTCAGAAGGGACCCACATAAAACACAATGTACGTGTTTGGGATTTAAGTGTGCACTTTGTTTTTCATTCTCTCTCCTGGAAACATGGGGCAGCCGGAGTGACTGGGGCTGAGGGGTGTCATTGCAGGGGGGGTCAGGGACAGGCAGGGAGGTGGCAGACAACTGATACTGCTAACTAAGGGCCCTGAGTGGGCGCCCTCGCTCCCCCACCTTCTTTCTTTCTTTCAGTTATTGTATCTGTCTTTTGAGTAACAGGAGAAAGGCCAGGGAGCCGTTCCTCGGAGCCCCAGGCTGTTTCCACACTCAGTGTTTTCTCCTTCACCAACAGAGAGAGAGATGGCAGCCCTCCTCCAAGATTTTGATGTCCCAGAAAATTAACTTCCTGAAACAGATTGTTGTGCTAAAGAGTTTCTTTCTTTTCGAGTCCAGACAACTTGAGCTCTGGCTTGATGTAGTTATTTGTCCTATTTTTTTGAATCAACATTTATGGAAAGGATACATTCCCTGGGGACCTCTTTGGGAGAAGGTTGTATTATAAGTCCAGTAACATTATTTCCAGTCATACTTAACTGTCATCAGAAGATAATGGTTAAGCTGTTTCTGTGGTAATAGAACTTTGTGATGAATCCTGTAAGTCTTCCCAAAATTTGAAAGAAAACACCCCCAGAACTATCCGGAGTCCCCCGCCAACCCATCCTGTCCACACTGTCTCCTTTACTTCACTTTCTTTTTCTTAATGGAACTTTCCACTACTTAGCATTTTGTGTTTGTTTCTTTACTGGTTGTCTGTCTCTTCTGCTGTGTAAGCCATGAGAATGGGGCCTTGTCCTGTCCACTGTTCTGTTTCCCTGCTTAGAACAGCGCCTGACACATGGTGAGAACTGGCTAGATGCTTGGCGTGCAGGCGCCCATGTGCTCTGCTCTGGGCGCCACCCTCTCTTCTCTCTTCTCCTTCACCTCATATTTCTGGAACATGGATCCTGAATCTTCCCTCGTCAGCACCCTCCACCTCCACTGTCCCCGAATGACATCATTGAGCCCTTGGCCCTGTGGGGTGTCTCCTAGCCCCTGCCTCCTAACAGCCCGGAAACATCTGGGTCTGTGTTCTATGGCTTGCAGTTCTTCCTCCGACCCATGGTACCCCTCTGCCTCTCCTCCTCTGCTGGCTGGTGGCCCGCTCTCATGGTGCTTTCTCTCACCTCCCGTGCGGGGCCCATCGCCTGGCTGGGGCTCTGTTAACCCTCTTCTCACTTCTGCCTGAAGTCTGCTCATTGTCTGCTTCCTTTGATTACACCTTGGGGCTTCCCAAAGAGGAGAGCTTTGAGGCATCATGTGCCGGCCGCTGTGCGACACCTGTGTGCAGGGCTCGAGAAGTGTGCGTAGATGAAAGGATTTCAGTTTGCATTTGGGAAAACGGACATCCTAGGGGAGATGCGTGCAGACTTTGTGCTGCTGCCACCGAGCCGGGCTGGACGCAGTGCCTTCTGACTGCTCGAGAAAGTGTGATTTTTAACAAGTCTTTTGTGTCCTCGTTTACAGATATTGATGATGTTAAGAAGTACAAGCCAGGTTATTTGGAAGCCACGCTGAATTGGTTTAGATTGTATAAGATCCCAGATGGAAAACCAGAAAACCAGTTCGCATTTAATGGAGAATTCAAAAACAAGGTGGAGATTTTTATTGTGCAACCTATTTCATGATACCTCTGCAATGTTTGTTCATTTGGGAGGCTTTTTTGTGTGAATGTTTATATATAAAGCATGATAGCAAAAGTGCTTTTCTCACTGACTTTCATTGGTAAGGACATTATTATTTTTACTTATAGGTTTTTTTCAAGAGGTCTGACTGAATTGGTAAGGCTGATAAATATCTGTTTCCAGCTGTCTCTCAGGATTGCATTCATCTCAGAAAATGGAGGAATTTCCTCATCAGTCCAACAACTCCACAAATTGTGTATTATTTCCCACTCTGGGGGAGAGTTCCTGGGCGTTCATGTAACCCCCTCTGGAGCTCCTAAGTGCTCATTCGGCAATGTTTGAATTACCCTGCTCAGCAATTAAGAAAGCACTGGAAGTGTCTTACTGTCATGGGGTTTTCTACTGGGCTACTACAGTTGCCGTTAAGTGTCTCTAATACACAAATAGAGAAAATAGGCCAGAGAATTAAAGTCTAGAATTTGAAATGTCTTTTAAAAAGATACTACCACTGCTTAAGTTACATATTATATAAGCTGACATTGAAGCGGGTGCTAATAAGGAACATCTGTTTTGTAAGGAAAGTAGGCCATTTGAATGAAAACGTGGTATGTACAGTAAGCATTATACTACACAAGAGTTTATCACTAGTCCCAGCATTTTTTAAAAAGAACCCTTCAGATCTTCAGGACCTTGGATTATTAAATATAAATAGGAACTATAATTTTAGAGTTGATTCTCTTTTAAAATATTGAAGACATATAAATATATTTTTTATCTTTTTCCTCAAAAATATGTTGTGTTTTATACCCAAAATAACATAAATTTCAAAAATATGCAGGGTTTTTATGGCCCCATGCTGCTTCAGGGTAAAAGTGTCAAACCATGAATTATAAAAGAATGAGGTGGTTTTGCTTTTTGATTTTGATAAACATTAATTCTTTTCTGAATGAAGATTAGGTCATCCATGCAACCTCCTTTCAAAAAGCCATCATTGTTGGCGTTGCTTTGTACTGCTGTTTTTTATGTAATTGTGTCTGACTCAGGAAAGTTGGGTCATGCCTCTCAGCCTGGTGGGAGGCACGGCCGTGGCCATTTTTCCTGCCCGCGCCTTCATGCAAGTACTGCAGGGGAGCCTGAAGTGATCATTTTTGTCTTTGTGATTTGGTTCACCATCTCTCCTTGCAATATCTAGATAATACCTGGGGTTTCCTGTCCCACAATCAGGACTCTCCAGCACCTCCTCAGTGAGAGTGGAGGTCTGCTCTTCCTCCTCCTCAGATTCCTCTTCAGAATGGAGTGCCCATGGCTGTGTTTCAGTTCCCAAGACAATTAACTTTCTTTCTCTCTTCTTGTAACGTGTTTGGTTGCTACTGAAGGAAGAAGGAGCTACTATGAATTAATTAATACGTAAGAACTCTACTTGAGAATTAGCGACATTTTTGAGAAAAAAATCTAAAAAAATTTCTGCTTTAGAATAAGAAAGCTGAACAAAGATGGTCTTTCTAGATGAGGTGACAGGTACATTTGTTGTTGATTTGGCACTTTTAGACACCATGTGTATTCATACTAAGAAACAAAACTTGAAGGTATTGGGGAGGTTTACTGCCCCGAGACAGGGCCTGGTCTGAAATGGCAAGTCTGTGAAGGTGGGGCCAGCAGGTGCTGGGTTAAGCACTTCATAAACAGCAGCTCCTCTGTCCTCAGCAGCTCTGATTTCAGGCAGGGGTTAGCAGGCTTTGCTGTCATGGACCAGGGAGTGAACGTTTCAGGCTGTGTGGGGCCTTGGGTCACAGTCTTGGCCGCCCAGCTCTGCTGCTGTGGCCTGGAGCGGTTGCTGTCCTTCATGCACACCACACCATGAACAGCACTGACAAGAGCCAGGTGGCGGCATTGGCCCTCCTTTGCTGGCCCCTGGCTTTGGGGTCCCCCTTTCAATCCCGAGTCACAGATGGAGACATGAGCTGCCTGCCCAGGCACCCTGCTGGCCAGGATCCACGCTCAAGTCTGTGCAGCTCCTGAGCCCACATCCTCACTCTTAACGGCTCCTTGCCTGCATGTGGTGATGCAGTTGCTCTTTCTTTGGTTTGCACCTAGGCTTTTGCTCTTGAAGTCATCAAATCTGCTCATGAATGTTGGAAAGAACTGCTGATGAAGAAGTGTGATGGAGGTGCTATAAACTGGTGAGAATTTGTCTTTTCTGTGTAATGTTATCATTTATTGGTGCTAAACAGCCACTTATTATACTCAATCTGATTTTTATAAAAAGAGAATTGCAGCTTTTCCCTTTAATTTAAAAAGTACTTATAGAACAAATATTTGGAAGGCATCACAGGTGCTGGACTCCATGAAACTGGGACTTGACTTGGTCCCTTTTCGCAAAATATTTGTGCAAAATAGAGTAAAAAAATTATGGTTTTCAACATGCAAATGTTGTTATTTTCCTTGTGATAACTGGCACCTCATCTGATGAGAATAGTCAGAGCCTTCTCACCCGGCATGAGCTGGGTCCCTGACTGACTGATTAAAGGAAACCAAGCAATAGTAACATAACATTTCATTTTACTTTAGAACTTTCAGTTGCACATTTATGGACATAGGGCTAAGATCTTTTCTATATAGTGTCCATATGGATTTTTTATATTCTAATGTAATATATAACAGAAAATAAAGATCACATCCTGTAATCCTTGAGCTCCTTATGCTTTTACAGATTTTTAGGGTTCTTTTTTCTATCCTTTCATGGTTTTCTTACCCACGTGTAGCCGACATCAAGTTTTTATAGAGATTCCCCTTTACCGAGGCTTCTTAGAGCCTCAGCAGTGTCTGCGGCCTCTGTGGTTTTAGGGCTTCCTGTTTGCTTTTCCCACTCTGTTCACGGTGTGTTTGATTCCTGCCCACACTGTGAACTCAGTCCCTCGGACAGTGGTTTGGGAACAGAAGCAGCTGCCCTTGGTGAGCCTGACTGCAGGAAGCAAAGTGCCAGGTGTCTGGAGAATGGAGTGGGGCGGAGTCCCTGTGCCCTCCTGACCCAGGAGTCCAGGCCCCCGCACTCTTGGAGCCAAGCCTATGAGGGCCTGCTGTCAGCACAGAGGAACAGAGCCCTGGCTGATCGTGAGGTCTGGGGGACCAGAGACCCTGGGAGCTGCTAGAGGAGTGAGGAGCAAGGCAGCCAGTCTAAGGCAGTGTCCAGCCAGGTCATAGAGAGGCTGGCCTTCCCCCTACCGTGGGTGCTTGGGCCTCCCAGCCTGAAGGCATACTACGCTGTCCACTCACTGATGTCACTTCCCTGTATTCTTACCTGTTTGGTTTTTTAAGCATAGTCTTAGTGTTTAGGTAAGTATTACTTTAATTGTACAGTTATTAACAACAAAACTGGGTTCAACAGAAGTTTTCTAGGCATGGCTGTCCCAGTGACAGGCAGACCGAGCTGTTTATGATCAGTTTTTAGTGGTGGAGCTCCCCCATGGAGACAAGATCATCTGAAGAGTGTTTGCTTGCTGCCTGCTTACTTACCTAAGCGTCCTTCCTGTGGCGCTCACTGAGAAGCTTTTGCTGCCTTGCGGGGCCTGCCTGTGTTCCTGCTTCCTCAGTTGACAGTTCTAGGCCGCTTGTGGGTCTCCTGCAGCCTGCTAGAATTCTCCTGTGCAGCTGCAGACTCTCAGCCAGAGGAGGGGCATTACTGCTAAGTGCTGGGCCATTTGTCTAGCCTCCTGGCTGGGGTAAGGGCCTCCTTCATGGGGGTGCTGATGCTTACTGGACTCTGCACACCCCAGGTTCTGCGTGTCTTATATGTTACCTATTAGCCCTCACGTGGTCTCCTGTGTCCCCCATTGTACATCTAAGGAAGTTAAGGCCCAGAGCCATTCATTGCCTGTGCAAGGAAGGCCACACCAGTGGAGGTAGAAGTAACATTCCAAACCTCTTGACCAATGCATTTTTAAAGAACACAGCAAAGTAAATTGTTTTAGCTTAAAAATTTTTAGCATATCCTGAGCTGCCTGTTCCTGTGCCCTGCCCCCCTGCCCTGCAGTGGCCAGCCTGGGGTGGCTCCCCTGTGCGGCTCTGGGGTGCATTGTTGAGTGCTTGTTTCAGCACCAACAAATACCTATTTCCTCATTTGAGT
Organism: Talpa occidentalis; assembly: GCF_014898055.3. Taxonomy (NCBI): domain Eukaryota; kingdom Metazoa; phylum Chordata; class Mammalia; order Eulipotyphla; family Talpidae; genus Talpa; species Talpa occidentalis. The sequence goes on from NW_023601322.1 coordinate 98,959,845, forward strand.
AGGGAATCTTCTGTTCACAGGACCCGTTTGTGGATTAAATTCATCCACTGATACTTTATTTTTTAAAATTTTTAAAAATTATTCATTTGTATATTTTTTAAAGATTTATTTATACAAGAGCTGGGGTGTATGGCAGAGGCATCGGAATGTGAGAGGATTCGTTAGAGACAGAGCGTCCAGAGCAGAACAGGTAGATGGACCGAAAGCACTGCTGAGGGGAGCAGCGGGCGAGACAGGAGAGGTCTGCCGCATCATGTGGGAATTTTGCTGGCCGGCCGGGAATCGAACCCGTGCTGCAGAGGCTGCGGACAGCTTCACATCGCTATGCTCAATCCACAGTGCTACCGTGGAGGCCCCCATTGACACTTTAACCCTGTGTATCACATAAGTTTTGTTAATATTTATTTTTCTTTCATTGTTTACTTCCACCTACATATTCCCTTAATGGGAAGAATTTCAATATTTCTATTCTTTCCTAAAGTAACTTTACACCAGTGTGGGAGAAATAGACAGTCGACCCCTGTCTACACAGTTGTTCTAGTACCTGTAGTCCAGAACTGAAAATGTGTGTTCTCTCCCTTTCGATTTCTTCCTCTTTCCTCTAGCCCTGTTGTAAGGGTACACCAAGTGCAATCTGTTACACACAGAACCCATGTCACTGGGCCATCCCCTGTGCTGGAGAAGGCTCCTGGCAGAGCGGGCTGTGCCAGTTTTGGGGAGTCAGAGGTCAGCCTTGGTTCTTGGCACCTAACTCCTGTTATGTTCATGGGGGTCAACTATAGTTTCTTGAGACTTGATTTTCTCAATTCCTCTTACCCTCTCTTCAAGCAGAGTTTATTTATCTACATTATTAAAAGAAATCAGAAGTGTCTTATTTTATCAGTTTATTTGATTTCACTAACCATTATTTATTGTGATTATTTGTTCTCAGAATTCTTCAAGTTTTGATTGATTCTCAAATGCCCTTCTAGTTATAAAACTTTTAATTCAGTTGCTTATCATTTCTGTACTCATAGATCATTTTATATTGCAACTGCACTCCTGTATAATATATTCTATGTAGTGCTGTATTTGAAAAATACAAATGTGGTTATCCTTTTGTGCTTACAGACCTCTTGTGTGGGTCTCTTTGATGATAGAATATAGTCCTGCTGTCTCTGTCAGTCAGTCTGTCCAGACCTCCTGTTCCAACCTGGGTCCTGCCGGAAACTTCCTCTTTCCTTCAGGGACACACAGCTCCTTGGTGCCAGCTCTGCTGGACGCTTGTGTCTTCCGGGCCATTCTCCGCTCTGGCCATTCTCCCCGTGCTCTCCTCACTGGACCTACCTTGTGGGCACTTGGGTGTGTTCTTCCTGTGTTGTGAACTGAGTTTGTGCCTTAGCACTAGTGCTTACTGAGTTAAAGTGCACACACACACACACACACACACACATATTTTCATTTATATAAATTGTTTAGGTCTTGCAATTGTTTCTTTTTACTGCACCATCATGTTCCTTCTACAGGCTGTAGAGGTTATGGTCCAAAATTGCTGTCATTTTTGTCAGTTTAAATTCATTCTAGTCTTTTTTCCTTACCCTGCTTAAGAATGAAAACCCTTGACAGAGCTGCATCTCAGGCTTGGTCTCGAAGGATTCTCGAAACTGTGCATCCTGAAAAAGCTAATTTTTTTCTTTCCTAAAGTTCTATATTGCTGGCCTGTAAATTTCATCTTTCATGTGTCTGTTTAATATTTGCAGGTAATCCTGTTTATTTAGTCGGCTGATCCACTTTTCTGTGGTGTTTAGGTGTAGCCAGGCTCAATTGGCATTTTTGATTTTGCCCACCTTTTGCACTCAGCTTATGTCTGCTTTTCTTGTTTAGCAAGAGTGTATTTCGGCCTTACAGTTTAGGGCACAGTGTTTAGTGTCTTGTGAAAAGGCAGGTGCTACAGGAAGCACTGTCTTCATCAGGCTCTCTTGCCCATCGATAGCGGGCGCCTGCCTCAGTGACTACACGCTCCCTAGAGCCCAGTCACAGCCTGAGCGCCAGACCCCTACAGGGTGGCATTGGACCTCCAGCATCTAGAAATATCCTAGCTGTGTTTATTTTTTTAATCAGTAAGTAAATATAAATCAGTAGTAACTTTTTACAGAAGATCCAATACAGAGGAAAGAAATATGTTTCTTGATAATCTTTTTATTACACTTTCAATCATTCACGGTAAGAATCACTTTATTAAATCCTGAGAAAAGCATGTTACAGCCTAGATCATACTAGATTAACTAAACCTGTGTCAGTAAGGAAGCTGGCTGATGAAATGCTAACGTGAGAGCCTATGGAGGAGTACTAACGGGGGCTTGTGAGCTCACGTCCTACATTGGGGCATCTCTTGCACCCATCTGTGTGTAGTTCCCATTCTTGCCATCCACGAATGCTGCCCGCTGCGCTGCCCACTGCCTCTCCGTGTGGCCCATGGCAGAGCCTGTCCGCTTGCCCAGGTTCTGCTAGTTTCTCCTCAAGGTATGTTATTAAGACATTTAAAAAGTTATTCTGAGTTTAAAAAATTTACTGCTGGCTTTGTTACTGTCTCTTCTGATATTTCTGTTGCTTTTGCTTTGTTGTGGGAGTAGAGAATACTTTAGGAATAGGTTATCCGATAACAGAAAAATAGAGGACACCCAGGTAAATTAAATTTCGGAGCTACACATCTTTTTCATATAAACATGTCTAATGCAATACTTGGGGCATACCTACCCTAAAAATTAGTTTGATGTTTATGGGAAATTCAGTTTGAATTAGATGTCCTGTACTTTATCTGACAACCCTATTTAAAGAAGACTCCCTAGTTCACTCACCCCCATTTCCCCAGAATTTCTGAGGAATGTCTGCCTTGTGTCCCCTTCAGTGGAAGAAAAATGAAAGATACGTGGCACATTTAGTGCACACCAGGTCTCTCCACAGGACCAGTGCTGAGACTTGGCACTACCAGCTTTTTACCTTGTTCTTTTCAGTTTTGACTTCCTTTAGGGAAACATATGACTTATAAGTCTTATGTTTTTCAAATTTCAGGTTACTTTGACCTAGACTGTGTAAAAGAACTACAGTCTAAAAGATGACAATGCCAACTTTCATCAAATTTTATTCTTCAAATTTTATTCTTAAAAAGGTAAAAAGATGACTCACCAGACAGGTGGTTTCGTCATATCTATCCGAGGTATTTCACTAAGTCCTCACGGAAACCAAGCGGGCAGAGCATATCCTTGACATCCGCCGATGTGGGTATGCTTCATTTGATCCGCTCCTCCATTCAGCTTCTGCTCATCGCTGTTTCTATTAAAAACATTTAATTTGGCTTTAACTCCCTTCATTACTGCCTCTCTGCATCCTTCGTAACCTGGTGAGTCCTGTGGTGAAATGCCTGAAAGTCAGACTTACTGTGTCTGACAGGGCCGCTGCCTCTGTTTGGTCAGGAGGCAGGAACCAGGATGCACAGGCGGCAGCTGTGAGCACCTCATCCCTACTGGGAGGCCTTTGACCTCCTGGCATCCTGATAGTCATGGCAGGGCCTGCTGTCCACACTTTGCTGAGTGTCCTCCCGTGTGAAGCTGAATTTTCATATTCAGAGGCTCCTCTCACGGCTGAGCAGACGCCTCATACCTGTCTGAGAAGGAAATTCCAGAGCGTTGCCCGGAGACACTGTTTATCACATCACCACATCCTGTGGGCCGGGAGCTCTTCAGTGAAGGTGCAGTGTATTTGACTGAGAGCCTTGTACCAGGAGGCTTTTAGATTTGCATAATATCTTTTAAAAATTTTTTTGATTCTGCAGAGTGTAGTGCTAAAAAGAATGCACAATAATCTTGCCTAAAAGAATGAACAGTAATCTTAATTGCCCTAATTTGTTTTCAATCAGGTCTTTTTTTTTTTTCTTTTTTGTTGAGTGGAATCCTACAGTCAGTGTGGAGATCTCCGGCAGGTTTTCTTTCTGTGATTTCTCCTTTCCCCTCTTTAATAAAATTCTCTTTTCCTCTATAGCACAAACGTGCACATGTGTGAAAGCCCGTTCCACTGCTCTCAGGAGGAAGCAAGATCCTTAGTTCAATCGGTAAGAAGAGTGTCCACAGTGTCCTTCCTTTTTAAAAACATCATGGGGTTACGGGGGACCTGCTAGGGGGGAACCTAGTAGAAATTCTGGAAAGAATAGTAATGAAGATATCAAGTCTTTTGAGAAGCATAAAGTTAAAAATTAACAGTAAAATCAGTTTTTTAAATACAGGGGATTTAATCCCCTGTATTTAAAGGGATTAAATCCCTTTAGTTGAGTTTTTATTTTATTTAAAAGATTTATTTATCTATGCATACAAGAACTGGGGTACAGGCCAGAGGTGTAGAGGGGGTGAGAGGACTCACCAGAGACAGAGCAGGGAACAGCATGGGCAGGCTGACTGAAATACACTTTTGAGGGGAGGAGCAGTAGGCGAGACAGGAGAGATCTGCTGCTCCATGTGTGTAGCTCCCTGGCCTACCGGGGATCGAACTCGTGCTGCAGTGGCTGCGGACAGCTTCTTAGGTTGCGTCTTAACCCTTTGCACCACTAGGGAGGCCCTTAGTTGAGTTTTTAAATGGAACTTTCTAAAGTTTGTTGACCATGTAATGTTTGGACGTAATGTTCTTTTTCCTATGCCGCCCCCTCCCCGCCCCCCATTACCTGTTGTTGGTAATATTTGCTCTTCTCTGTGCTATTCTGGTCCCATAAGTTCTTTCCCACCAGTGTCAAAATTACAGGTGCGTATCAGTGGAAGAAAAATTAAATAATGCCTTTACCTTTTTTTCCACTTAGCTTGACTATCTCCTTGGCTTTCCTTTTCCTACCTAAATCGATACCCTTAGGTTTTTATGTGTCTTAGTGATAATGCTGGCTGGAGGCAACTGCATTTATTAGCAAATTAATGCCTGATTTATTTAGACAGCACAGAAAAAGAAGGTTCATATTCAGATAAGCAAGTAATGTATTTTCAGGTGTGATCTTAGGCTGGCAATCCCACTTTACAAATTAAATTTTATTTTTAAAAAATTAGATCTTTCCTTCAGAACAACAAAATATTGGTTCCCTCCAGCTGCTTTGAATTTATTATTTTTACTAATTCATCAGTGGTTGATCAGCACCTGCTCTGTGGTCAGGTTCTTATGCTGGCAGTGCAGCACTAGAGAAAGGCACAAGTCCCTGCCCCCCACAGCTCGCGTCCTAGGCGCGCAAGGACGGTGAATGGGACAGAAGGCAAGCCCTGGCTGTTTCAGTGGGCGGTAGAGACGACGAGAAATGTTTGCACCTGGGGGTGGAAATGAAGCAAATTATGAAAGACCATGTAGAGATGATTTTAAGAGTTTTTGTGCTTACTCTGGATGTGATAAGGAACCATTGCTTGACTGAAGTAGTGGTACGGCCTTGGGTTATAGTGAGGAGGACGGTGGAGGACGCAGAGTGAATGATGCAGGGAAGGCATTCTGGATGAGTTTATTTTAGATTTGGATTTAGAACTAGTACTAGAGTCTTAAAATTTAAAAAAACAATTAAAGTTTTATCTCTGTTTTTTAATTGTTTCCTATCATATTAGTAGGAAAATAATTATCTTCAAAAGAAAATAATTGGAAGACAGGATATGATAGATTTGGGCACAAAACCTAGAAATAAGATCAGTAACTCCAGCTTTAACGAGGGTCTGGCAACTGCATTGTGCTTCATGATAAAGAAGGGACTGCACTTATTTTTCAGTGAAGATATTACAGTTGAATATCAAACACAACTTGCCATATATGCCATTTCTCCATTAAAAATCTGCAAGTCAGAAAATTGCTTGTCAGCAGCCTCACTGGCAATTCAGCCCCCGGCTTAAGTAATGCTTTCTCAGAATCAACATGTAATAACGCAGTGCTCGTGGTCCCAGCACTGTGACTTCATAGTTATGTATGCAGAACCACATTAAGGTGTCAGAATCAGAATTACTTCGTCCTCGAGCACCAGCTCTCTCTGTTATACCACACGAGACATACTGAACCCACATCAGGGTCTTCCAATTCATTCGCCTTCAGTTGCTCAGAATAACTTCAGGTGTTGGAGCCATCCATCAAACTTGATCATGCTCAGACCATATCAGCCCTCAGTTTGTAGGGAAACAAATTATAACCCCAAGGTTTATCAGTGGTTTTTAAAAATCACCCCCCCCACACACACACACAAAACGTGAAATACACCCAAGTAACGTTATCTTGACACTGAGCTGCAGATGTTAAATGTGTATGAAATATAGTTAGAACAAGGTCAGATAGTGGTGGACATTTCGCTACCTTGATGTATATATTGACAATGCTTGGGATGAGTTGACTAAGTGAAATTTTAGGGTAAAGTACTTGCATTGCTGAACAGATTATTTTAAAATACATAAGGAAAGGAAGTGGACCCATCTTTTGAGTGATTAATAGAACTGTTCCAGGAATTACATTCTGGTGAGTATAAATTGATTGAAAACACACTTGATCAAAAGCAAGTGTGTTTCTTAATGACCAAACAAATCAGTGAGTAGTCAACCAACTACATGTACAACTCAGTTACCAAGAAGGTCATCACTACAATAAGATAAAATAAAAACCAACAACCCCAGGAATATTACTAGGAAGCATTTTCAGAAAACAAATAGAAAATATCTGCAGAAGTAGTTTGCCATAGTTAGGTCTGGGGAGATATTAGAAGGAGAATTGAAATAATGAAAAGAATGATTGGCTGTGTTTATGAATGTCGATGTTTGAATTATTTGCAAGCAGGAAAACCTAACTGTGTCAGAAGCAAGGTTTGTATATAGATCTGCACACTGGACGGAGAGGCTGGATGCACTGCCCATCACCCCCATCCCCCGAGCTAATTTATAAGTTTAGTCCAGTAGATACACATCATTAATTAAAGTATCACATAGTTTTTTCTAATACACACAGATGCTTCCAAAAATTGTCTAGATCGCTTCTTGGCCTTTTGACTACGAGACAGAGTATGTTTGGCCAGAAAGTTGCAAAAGATGCAGAGGTGGCATCATGCAAATCACACGCATTCTCTGTCTATACTATAATAAAGGTACTAGTCAATTACAAAAATATTAAAAGAAATAAACCCCATTTGGGACTAGCACATTCTTTGTTGTGGGAGTGCTCCTGTTTTTTGTAGGATGTTTATAGCATCCCTGTGCTCTACCCAGCAGGCGACAGAGCACACCCACCTACCTCTGACTCACAACAATCAAGCATTGTCTCCAAACTTTGCCAAGTTTGCTTGAAAACTAAAACACTTCTAAATAAATCATGCCTCAAAAAATGAGTTATAAGAAATCTTAAAATATTTGAAATTGAAGACAGTGGAATCAGTGTGTGTCAAAACTTGCCCAGTGTTTCTTGTGGGTCAGACTATTTAAGGTATGGCCCTGCCAGGGTCCCAAGTCTCCATTCCTGATTGCCTTCTGGCTACCCAGGACCTGGGAATCTCCTGCTCAGACAGCTTCACACCTGTTTTCAGAGGCTTCCCGCCCCACCCCCCACACACACACCCACAAACCCAAACACACACCCCATGTGGTCCGTGAGCTTCTCAGTTACCTTGCAGAGGGTGGCAGAGGATTTTCAGGTGTATGGGCTGGATTTCTGCACTTGTGCACTGAGACCCTCGCAGTAGTTATGAGGCTGACTCAGGAGGAGACAGAGGGAGTGTCCTGGCCTTTCTGTGCCAGATCCAGACATCTGTACAGTGTCCAGGTCCTGGAGGGAGCTTATGAGGCCTTGCAGAGTCTGCTCATCAAGGCTGTGGATGGGCACACTTCATCCTCAGGTCGTCTGTTTGTTTGGCATGTGACTTGAATATTGGCGTGTGTGTTGTGTGGCCCTCCTGTATCTCTTCTCCGACCTTGGGGGTTCAGAGGCCACTCTTACCTATGCCGGGTGAATGTTGGGGGATGTAGAAGGCAACTGTTCAACTTGACATCTGAGGAGTGTGCTGCAAAGTCAGGGTAGTGGTACACCCCGGGAGAGGAGGTACAGCAGGAGAGGACAGCCCCGTCTCCGCCGTTCTGCTCCTGGCCAGCTTGCATTCCTCTGGATAAAGGCTCTCCTGAGAAGGCAGTTTGAGAATGTTCTTAATTAGGAAACAAGCTCGTAGCTCAGAGAAAACTTAAAGTTGTCTACCACAGATTACATCACGTCTGCTCCATGAATATTGACTCAGTCATTGGAATAAACAGAAAATTGATTGGAAAGCTCTAGGTGGCAGCTGAGTGAATGAGATGTGGGTGTGTGCATGTGCGTGCACTTGTAGAAGGTGTGTGTGACGTTTGTTCTCAAGACCTCAGCCAAAAAAGTAATTGAAGGAAATCCCCTGTCCTTTCCACATTCTCAGCTATGCAGCCTTGGGTGACTCCCATGGATTAATCAGAAGAAGTGGTTTCAAGCCTGCTTTTTCTACTTGATTCTCAAATCTGATTCGTTTATCTGAAAGAACAATCAATGATAAGAGGCAAAGAGAAATATTTACTCTTTTCAGGTTAGAGAATCGTAGTGTGTAAACTTTATGTTATAATTTCATGAAAAACAAACTTCCGATTAGTTTCCACATCTAAGTATTCAATGGATGGTGACTCTCTGCTCTTCTGTTCCAGGTGCCGTCTTCACCGGGTAAAGAGAGCAACGAGGAAGGTACGGTAGATTTTGGTTTTTGAGGAGCTAGAGTTATGTTTATTTTAGTGAAATCCTCCCCCAAATCAATCAGTTAATTTAAAAGTCATATAACCTAAGTAAAGTACTTTTATCGATAGTCATTAACATTTTCAGGTGGCATGTCTTCTAATTGCAGAAAATGAAAAGGAGCGTGTTTATTACTTTCAGGTTAGAAAATAGTTTAATTATGTAGTGACTTCTTTTGTGTGATGAGCTGAGCGATTCCAGGTAATTTGATAAATTTGAAAAGACTCACATGTCTGAATCTGGGAAACTTTTTTATGCCTCATCGTTCTAATGAGTCACTGGAGAGTTGCCTGAAGACTTTATAATCAAAATTTAAGTTATAGTAGGATTAAAGGTACCATATTTTTATTACAAAGATTTGAAGCTGTCTTAAGAAACAAGTAAAAATGTTAACGTCATAAAATTTTCAAAATACCAGCAAATGTTCATATCATTTGTATTTTGAAATATTGCAAGGTTTTGTTTTAGTGTAAAACATTAGAAGTGTATTCAGTTCGCAAATTTGGAGGGAAAATGAGAATAGAGTCAAGTTCTGAGATGGTGAGAAAGGAGCAGCCCCCAGACCTGGGGTCACGGCGGAGCTGGCGCTGCTTGGGGAAGCTCGCGGAGCCCTTCTCTGCAGAACCCTCCCATTTGGGGTACTGAGCAGCCAGCCAGACTTACAGTATGGAGTTCTTCCAGCCTCTTCTTGCTGTAACTCGGGCACTAACTTCTATTATCAGTAGTGACTAATGTGATCTGGAAATAAAGTAGGAAGGTTCAGTTTCATATAAGGTTTAAGCCCAGGGAGTGCACTTAGGACCAGGGGAGTAGCTTTGAACAGAGAAATATGTCCTGCTAAACTTGTGGTTGGTTTTGTCTTCCTGAAACTTCCTAAAGGTCTGAATTTAATTTGTCTTATCCTCCTCCCTTCTTCCCTCTTCACCCCTTCCCTCACACCCTTCTCCCCCTTTTCAAACACAGACCAAGTGTGGCACTTCCTTGGCAAGAATGGGAACATTTGAAGTTCTGCTATCAAGATCCAATCTCTAGAGCTTCTAAGCCCCCCCCTCACCCCCCCCCCCAGTCTTAGCAACAGGCAGGTCTAGGGGAATGTGCTGACTTCCTGTTGAAACTTCATTTTATTCCAGACTTTCTGAGATATGCAATTTATAAATAAAAACAGATTTGGAATGTCCTTTGGATGTTTATTGATGAGAAGAGTTTGTCTAATTTCAGCAAAAGTTTTGAAGCATTGAGTTTGACTAGTTCTAGTTTCTGTACGTGAAGGTGCCCAGTGATTTTATTAGCTTTCATGCCTATCAGATAAGGTAAAAATTATAAATTAGCAAGTTAACAAGTTTCTTGTCAACGTGATTCTGACTTTCATTCCATATGACCTCTGTTCAGCTCTGCTGCTGGTGCAGGCTTCACGTGGCAGCCTGGCCTGTGCATGTGTCTCACTTCAGAGGCTCTTTCTCAGTGTTTTGAGGCCCTACATCCTTCCTGGTTCTCAGTCAGCCCTTAATTCAGTCCTCCTCTCTTTGGTGCCGCATCCCAAATCTGTGTGAGACGCGCAGGGCTTGCTAAGAGGTCTGCTGTGGCAGGGATTTGCCTTTGACCCCTGTGGCCCCAAAATGAGCTCTGTTAGTCTTCCTTTGCTCTTGAAACAGAATGTTCTCTACTCCCCTTGAGTCCCTGAGTGCTGCTAATCCCGACTTCTCCTGGCTTCACTCATGAAGACCCTCTGAACATCTCTTTCCCTGTCATCCCATTTCTTTACACCCACGTTGTGCTGGGGTCCCCTCACCTTACACCAGTGGACTGGTATGCCACCTCCTGGCCCCTCCCCGGCCCTGGGCCTGCCCCTGGCCCTCGGCCTCCCAGCTCACTCTGGCACAGCGTCCTGCTCTTATCTCCTAACCCACTGGCTTTGCTCCTGGATTTCTACCTCTGCACCATCCTCCAGTTATTTTCTGAAGTGCAGGCCTTGTATTTCTTCTCGGAGATGGTTTCTGGGGCTGAGCTGTGCTGCACGTCTCTCCTGCCGCAACCGGTGCCGAGCTGCTCTCGTCAGCTGTGCTCCTACTTTCCCCCCTTTTCCATGCTCATCATGAGCCCCTGCACTCACATAATATGTTGTGTAATCTACAGAGCACTGTTCCGGTGTTAGTGATCACTTGTCGGCCTCTTGTGGGTCCGAGGGGCTGGTGCTGTAGATGGCATTGTGTGTACGCACCCAAAGGTAGAGTCAGGGTGCGAGGAAACAACCCCAGCCTTCTGCTGCTAGGCGGACAGAGAACACATTAGGAGAGAAGGTCAAATTTTAATGACACACTTGGGAGCATTTACATGGTTAGCAATTCTAAAGAATAATGAGCTGGCCCAGGGCCGATATCCTGTGTTTAGGGAAACAGAGTGTTAAGTAGAGAGGGGGAGACTTCACAGGATGGACCAGGAGGGGCTGACCTTGCCCCCACTCTGTGTAAAGGGAGCTTCTCAGAGAGGACATGTTCACTGATAAGCCTACATCTGGATGAAACCCCCCAACTACATTCTTGTAGGTCGTGAAAAGGGGAAGCAGTGAGAGCACAGTGAAAGGGCAAAGACAAGCGCACCTCTCAGACTCCATGGCCTTGCTGCTCCCAACTCAGAATAGCCTGCTTTCTGGAAGTCACGTAGCAATGTCCTGGCCCACATCAAGGTGGCACCGTCTGCACCAGGCCGGCTCGGCCCACCGAGGCCAGGCTCCCTGCTGCTCCTCAGGGCCAGCTCACAGTAGACGTGCCCACGTCCTCCCGAGCCTCTGTGACATGCCCGTCGCAGCTGGAGGGTTTCCAAGCTGGAGTGGAGCTTGTGCACTGTGGCTCTGAGTGTTGAGGGTCTCTGCCCGCTGCCCGGCTGCCACCCACCCCAGGACTGGGCCAGCGGCCAGAATGTAGGGCTGTGTCACTGGTGAGGAGGCAGCAGGGGCTGCAGGCCGAGCCCAAGGAAGCAGCAGCCCTCAGTGGTGGGCCTAGAGTTGGGAAGCTCCGACGGGCGTCAGAGAACCTATGGAGAGAAGTCACTGTAATTTCATTGATAATTGACTTTTTAAAATGGTGAAAATCATGAGATAGGAAGTAGAGAACTACTGATGCCGTTGATGTAACCCCAGGCCTTACTGGACTTGGAGTTTGTGGGCTCAAGTCCAAAGGAGGCGCCACCCTCCTTGAGGGGAGACGCAGGTGGGTCCCCTGCTCCACCCAGAGCACCCAGCGTGGGGCCCTGCTTGCAAAGGTCGAGTGTGCAGGAGGGTTGGGGTTGGTTCGGTCACACCGAAGGCTTCCCGCTACGGTGTCACGGGGCGGCCCCCCGTTGTTAGACACGCTTCCTCATTTGTGCTTTCTTCAGTTGTGCTTTTTTCAAAAGACCGTGGGGACGGCCTGCATGTAAATATGCAGGGACACTGCAAGGCGCAGAATACGTCGGCGCCAAGTCCAGCCCGTGGACCTCGCATTTGGCATGGGGGAACGGAGCACAAGCGTGAGGCATAGTCTGTGTGGTATGTAGAAGAGCAGGGGTCAGTGTTGTGAGCAGCAGCTTCAAACCAGTGTGGCAGGGCAGGGTCCTGGAGGATGGACAGACAGCCCTGCCCGGCAGCTGGTGGAGCAGGCAGGCGTGGGCTGGGTGGGGATGGGCAGAGCGCTGAGGTGCAGAGGACACACCAGGACAAGGGTTGTTCAAGGTTCTGTTGCCAGCAGCGCTGTGTGAGATTTCTCATTTATTGTCCTTCCTCAGACAGGACATTTTGCTGCTGTTACTATTCCCCATAATAGCTTTAAATGTTTTTCCTGTTTGCTAGTTACCATGCCTTTTATGAATGTTCTGTGTGCTTGCTTTGCCTGTTTATCTGCTGGAGTGTTTTTGCTAATTCCTTAATTTTAGGAGCAAAATTTGGGTCCCGAAGCTTGATCCCAGCTTAAAACATTTGGTCCACTTTTGAATAAAACATCTTACCTGGTCCCTGAGGTCCTAGTGCTGGGCTGACCGGGGCAGTGGTGGAATCTTCAGGCTTTCCTCTTCTCAGGCAGGACCCTAACTGATCTCTGTAAAAAGTTAAAAATGTAAAGGTCAGTCATTTTTATAAAGCTCACATTAAAGTAAGGATGGATAAAATAGTAAGGTCCGATTTCAAGGACATGATGAGAGCATGCTGGGCAGTCATGTGCAGTTAAAGCTGCTGATCCGGGGGTCCCGAGTAGGGCTGGGCCGTGAGCCAGATGAGGAGCACCATCTTAAAGCATCCTCCTCATCTGCGGAGGAGACTGCTGTTACCCATGGTCCCGGCGGTCTCCTGCCTCCAGGGCATTTCTAGCCACCACAGGGCAAAAGCAGCTGAGTCCACGGTGAAAGCAGCAAGTAGACTTGGCTCTTCCTCCCTGTTTAAACCCACAGCCCAGCAGGCAGAGCTCCATGACCAAGGCCTTACAGGCGTCTTTCTGGAAGCCTCCAGGGAGGGGGTGAAGGTGCAGGCAGAAGGGAGCAGAGGTGCCTTCAGCTCACAGTCACATGCTGCATGCTGCCTTTGCTGTGAAGCCTCCCCAGCCTTCCCCGTGGAGCTCAGTGATCTTCCTGCAGGGAGAGGAGAGCAGCACTTGTGCTGGTTCCTCTGTCATGTTATCGAGGTCGTGCTGCATGTATTGGCCTCACCGCTGCGGCTGTGCAGCTGATGACCCCACAGAAGCAGAGACGGCGTTGGGACAGAGTTCGCCTCACTGGACAGCCCATGCGTGCTGTGTGCAATGGATTCAGCACCCTGGTGGCCTAGGAAGTCTTGGCATTTTCCCTTTTGCAAAAAGCAGCACTTCAGGCCCAAGGGGTTCCTGGAAGGCAGGCCTTCGGGTAGCCCAGGACTGATACCCCTGAGTGTTCATGGGTGACCTTTGCAGCACCCACCATACCTCACCAGGTCTCCAGAGGACACCAGGCATCTCTAACGTAGATCCAGCGCTTTTAATCGACCTCCTTCAAGTCTGTGGACCCCATCATTCTACTCGTTACTCATAGATCTTTAGGTACAAAATGAACTGTTACATTTCTTTTTTTTCATGCATGCTGCATCATTCTGAATGCTCCTTAAAATTGTACTCATCATTGAGATTTCTGTTCATGCCTTTGTAAATTACAATCTTTTTTGCTGTGGCGTCCCCCAGTGGGGGATGTGCTCCCGTCTGGGCATGCCACGTCTGTTTCTCATGCAGGCTAGGCTGTTGTATGCTTTTCGAAATAAGAGCTAGTTTCCCCCATTTTTTTTCTCCCAGAGAATAAATGATAACCAGAAAGTTATCATTAACCTCTGGGAAGGCTCACCCCTATTTTTAGTATTTAAGGCATTTTCAGAGGTTTCACACAAGCTTCCTCTAATGCCCAGGGAAGAAAGTTTAAGTTGCATAGAACAATACCTTAATGGTGGAAATGCCAAGACTGACTGTCATGTGTGCTCTCTCTTGTCTGAGAAGATGAGGCAAAAGCAAACGCAGCACCTAATGGTGGGCCGGGCTCGGCTGCCAGGCTTTTTGCGGCTGCTTCCATGCTTTGGTGCATCTGCTGATAACGACCCCTGTGTTTGAACGACCTCCGAACTTGGGAGTAGAAGCAACGTATTTTGACTTTCAGATGAGAAATAGCGCAAGGGGCATGGTGAGGAAAGACCAGATAATGTGGTGGAAGAACAAATAATAATAATGTGTCATCAGAAATGAGAAAAGATAACCCTTGGGGCTCTATATCCAGTAGTAAGCTTTCAACGAAAAATAGTTTTAAATGGCATCTGTTACTTCAAACTCCACTATTTCTGGGAAGGTTTTTTTTTTTTTTTTGGTCACAGAATTGTTTTTTCTTTTGTCCCCACAATGTCAGTTGTCACGCCTCTGAGTCTTTAACTCAAGTTTCTAATGAAAAGCTAACGTTGGTAGCTTTAAACATGTCTGCCATTCTCAACAGACTTCCTGTAATGAAATTGTTAAGTTAAAACCCTTTGCAAGCTTGGTTGGCTTTTACAAGTCATCCTCGCACACCATTGGAATATATCTGTGTATAATTGACAGCTGCTGGGGAAGCGAGCCCACACCACTGAATCTCCGTCACTTACACGTCTCTGTGGTCGGTGATGGGCTGAGCGGCTCACTGGTCTCGGATTCAGGGACCAGCTGGAATCAGCCGCAGGGACATGCTGGTGTCCACTCTGGGAGGCTGGGGAAGCTGGCAATCCCAGTGGCAGCAGGTGGCGACCTCCGGCAGAGGGGCAGGGGAGATTCCTGACAGGAGACTGGGCATGCGGTAGGCTCTGGCAAGTCCGTAACAAAGTCGAGAATCGTACATTTCCACAGACTTGACTTAAAATAAGGACTCCCCAGTATACAGGCCAGGCTGAGGGATGGGCTGCATATTTACCCTACGAAAAATGGGGTCCTTCTCTTTCCCACCTTTGTTTCCAGTTACTGTACGGGTCCTTGTCACACAGCTGTTTGGCAAGGAAATGGACTGGCCTGTCTGGGTGTGGTGCGTGCGAGAAAGAACAGCAGACTGTGATTGCATGAGTTCCCTTCCTCCAGCCCAAGCCCAAATCACTGTCTTTGGGGTCACAGGACCAGGGACACCCGCATCCCTCTCTGTCCGAGTTGTGGTGGGAGGGAGAAAGCTCCCTCCTGGATTTGTCCAGGACATTCTGGCCCACAGTTTCAGTGCTCGGAGAGAACTGTTTCCATGCTGCTCATGCCCCTGCTC
The DNA here is from genome assembly GCF_014898055.3 of Talpa occidentalis. NCBI lineage: Eukaryota > Metazoa > Chordata > Mammalia > Eulipotyphla > Talpidae > Talpa > Talpa occidentalis. Next base: position 98,975,349 of record NW_023601322.1, read on the forward strand.
TGCTCTCCGGCCCTTCTACCACCCCCTTCCCCACTCCCCACTCTGTCACCTGCGGGCCCTGGCTGATAGACCCCGCTCCCTCATTTCCGCCTGGATCACCGAAGGACTACCTGCTCATCCGCCCAGGCAAGTGGAGCCTCATACCCTGGGTCATCTCTCCTCCTGCCAGTGTGGCTTTACGGGAAAAATAAAATGAGTATTGTTAATTTTTATTCCTAACAGATACATAGGGTAAGAAATGGAAAATAACCCTATTTTATGGGGAGTCACCAGATTAGGTCAGAAAGTGAGGTATATTTTACTAGATAGATGAATGGTTACGTGGCACAAATGACCAACCAGAGGATTGTGGGGACATCCTCAACACAAGCACCCCTGCAGCAGCCACGCTCACGAGCCGGTGCCAGTCACACTTGGCGACAGTTTGTTCAACTGAGGAAGGAGCTGGAAGTCTGCACGTGGCTCCCACGCTCCCCACGCCTACTGAGGGGGTGATGGTGAGCTTGTCCCCTGGGAGGAAGTTGGGCAGTGACCAGACTTAGAATTGCTGAAGGAGGCCTCTGGAGACACTGAAAGTTCAACGTCTGACGTGGGTGGATGCGTTTCTTCAGGAGCAGGTGAGCCAAATACAGAGCAGTATCTGTTAAACCCAGGGGAAAGGTGTCCAGGCATCTGAGTGATTTTCAAAATTTCATGTAGTTATGATGGAAGGGTGGCACATTTAAAGTGACCAAAATTGATGGGTTGACAGCAGTGATGTTGCTGTTCTAGGGGAGTAAAAACATGGGGCCTGGTCCTGCTCTTTCTGCCTGTGAGGAAGGTGAGTGGCTGCCTCCAGAGCTGTTCAGAGTTGACACGGCGAAGGCTGGGCTTGCGGCTTGTTAGGGGAACCATCATTCCTGTCAGTTTCTGGGAAACAGTCCATGAAGACAAACAATAAAGATGGTCAAGTAGTGATAAATTGGGCGTACAAATTTGACCAAAAGAAAATGATTTCCCGCCCCTGGGAGGAGGATGGGTTTGACCAGAGCTAGACGTGTTCTGCAAAAGCAATTAGAACTGGAGTCCTTGAAAGGCCAGCTGGGCCGGAAAGCAGGAAGGAGAAATAGGGATGCTCAGGCCTGTCTCCAGGGAGCATTAGCTTTGCGTGTTAAACTCTGAGAAGTCACAGCAGTACCTTGTGAAACCACAAAGACTCGGGCTGAGTGGATTCAGATGTCTTCAGCAGGCCACAGTAACCTGGCGTGAAGCACACACTTCCAGCCACGTGGGCTGGGCTTGGGTTCACTTCACACTCCGCATGATCTTCAGCAGCTCGCTTGAACTCTGCGTCTGTTTCTTGGTGAGCAAAATGGACACCTGAATGCTCTGAGGCCACCGTGTTGTTTCGAGTGAAATCTGCACAAGGCAGTTTAAGAAAGAAGAGAGAACTAACGACACGGTGACCGGACAGCAGCGTGGCGGGCCTTAGGAGCAGGTCAGTCTGGGAGCTGAAATGCAGGCCGGCACCCATGGGGCTTGGGAGTTAGTGTCCACGTCTTGGTGCCAGGCAGCCCCTGTTCACCTTGTTCTCCACCGCCTCCAAGGATGGGCGAGTGGACACTGCATTTCTCAGTTCCCAAGTCCCACGGTGACCAGCCTGGGAGATGATGCCCAACTGCAAACCCCAGCAGATGTCACCTGGTGGCAGCTGTGTAGCTCAGGTGTGCTCACCTATGCCTGGGCGGGTCCAGCTCTGGTCGTGTGAAGGTCAGTGGGGTGAGGGCTGCAGGGCATCTCTAGCCCAGAATGGACTAGCTGTGACTGAGGATCCACTGGGGCGGCAACCCTGCATCTCCAGGGCCCAATGCAGCACTCAGGGATGGAATCTGCATGCACAGCTGCCAGGCCAGGCCACGAGCCCCAGGCCCCTTCCTTGTTGGAATCCTAATGTCTCGCCCTGTCATCAAAGGAGGAAGCAGACGGAATCGCTAACCCCATGGTGTCTGAAAAATCACCTTCTGACCCTATGTGGCCTCTAGGAGAAGGTGCTGCCTCTGCAGCCGGGTCCTGGCTGCAGGACCTCACCGTCTGCCTCCTGCTCTGGTCTCCTGGAGCCTTCGTCTCTGTTTGCTGAGCCAGGCAGTGGCTACGCAGGTGACTGTGAAGGAGTGCCGAGCAGAGTGAAGTCTGTGGACGTGTTCTTTTTTTTTAAGATTTATTTATTTTATTCAAGCACTGGGTACAGTCAGAAGCGCAGGAGGGTGAGAGAATTCACCAGAGCCAGAGCAGGGAGCAAAGCAGGCAGAAGGACCGAAATACACTGCTGAGGAGAGCAGTGGGCGCGGCAGGAGAGGTCTGCGCACCATGTGGGACCCTCACCTGGCAGCCAGGGATCGAACCGGTGCTGCAGAGGCCGCGGGCAGCTTCGCAGCCCAGCGCTCAACCGCTGCGCCACCAGGGGAGGCCCGGTGGACGTGTTCTTTGAGTCTCTGCAGAGGATGTGGCCATTGACTGACTGTCCTGTGAACTCGCTCCTCCTGTGCTGATGTTGCTGAGAGCACCTGCCGGAGGCGGCATCCAGCCCAGGAGCCCAGTGTGCACACAGGGAGCACCTCCTCGGCAGCAAGAAAGGGCCTCTCTGGCCAAAAAGCAGCAGATCCCGTAGCCAGCCTCAGCTGAGTCATGACCTGCCCCCCACCCCCACCCCCACCAGGTGCTGTTCCTTCCTGCTTACCTCCGGTTGTCTGTTTTTGGAAGTTAAATATCCCCTTTAATAGAAGGCACAGTAGGAAAGGGCCAGGACCACACTTTGTCTTCTGTACCTGCAGCAGCAGTGGGACGTCTAGGTGGTGCTGTCTCTCAAAGAAAAATGATCCTAATAAATAGAAGTTGTGGAATTGAGAGTGAATTCCAGCCAACTTTTTGCAAAATTCAAAAATCCAAGTGCACTGAATCATTTTTCTTTGATTTGGACCTATTATTGCACCAAATTAAAGAAATGTATTCATTTGCTCGAACTGTCAGCTTTGAAAACCAAAGAATATAAATAAAGGCAGAAAGTTAACAGATGCTGCAATGACTTCATACCCGTGGGAGACATTACCTAATGCACTTCCTGTGTTTCTTACTCACAGCTTTCCAGACTTCACCTTTCAGGGCTTCTTTCTACTGTAGTCTGAGGTCAGGATTTATTTTAGAAAGCTCCCCCCCCACCCCCCGCCCCGAGCAACGGTCAAGCAGTGGCACAGAAAACCACGCAGCCCAGGTTCTCAGGGGTGGTGTGGTGGCGGTCGCCCGAGTCTTGGGCTGGAGAATGTGGGCGAAGCCGGGTCTGCAGCCTGGTTCAGGGCAATGCCAGGAGCCTCTCTGTGCTGCTGCACCAGCCCCGTCTGTGCAGGCTTCTGGAAGCGGCCTCCAGGACACTGGCCCAGTGGGCTGGGCCAGCTCTGCTCGAGGCAGCGCAGGCTTGCCTAGTGGTGGCTCCTCAGCCCCGAAGGACCGCCCGGGCCTCTGGAGGACAAGTGGGCACTGGCTGCTCTGGCAGCAGGAGGGGGCCAGGGTGGGGGTGCCGGCCCTGCCCTGACAGCAGAGTCATCAGGCATGGCGAACCACATTACCCTCCGAAGAACAGGCTTCCTAAATGTCTGGAGCTTCCACCACTTTATTGTGAAAACAAGCAGATAGTCTAGGAGTTACGAAGCCTGTAATTTTCCTGAGACATATTTTATATTGTTTTACACAAATAAGAGGGTGCCATGGCCACAGCCGTCTGTCTGCGTTTGCCTTCGCGGCCATCTCGGGCATCCTCACGCGCTGGTCATGGGGTTTCTTCCGATGCTCTTGATCCCTTACTGTCCAGCTCAGTCTGAGTCTGTATTTGCAGTCCTCCTCGGCCCGAGCAGAGGGGGCACTTGCTCAGAAGGGGCTGGAGCTGGGGGTGGCTCCGCTCGTGTGTAGAAGGCGTTCTCCGTCCTGTCCATCTCCTCTGCCAGTGCGACCTCAGTACATCCTGAGGCAAAATGCGACGAGGGCGGTGAGTCAGGCTGATGACACAAGGGAGTGATGAGCCCCAAGCCCACCCTGGCCACCTGCTTGTCGATACCGCGTCCAGGCAGACTTAATGCTCCTGTGTGTGGCTCACAGAGGCGGTGACGGTAGCCTAAGAGAAAGGCTTGGGTGGAGTGATGAGTGTGCCAATGCTGTGCGGTTTTCACACACCATGCTTCCGTTTTTTCGAAGTGCCTGGGAGGAGGGAGGAAGGATCTGGAAGCGTGGGGGAGGAGGCAGCCCTGGGCCCTGCGGGCTGAGGCAGGACCAGCCCTCCACTTCCACCGCGTGGACTCGTGGGGCCACCCCGCCCAGCCCCGCGCGTCCTGGTCCAGGCCACCGCTCGTCTAGAGGGACTGGAGGGTTGGTCCTGCGCCAGCTGAATCTAGAGTGTGCCTGAGTGAATGCGGGAAAGCGACTTCCCTGTCCTCATCAGGCGCTTCCCACTGTTGCCTCTTGTTCATGGGTGATTTTTGACTCACATGCTGTGGTTTTTTGCTTCATGGATGTTTCTCTGGTAAAGGACTCTGGCACCCTTTTCCCCACCCTCGCCCACGCTGAACCACTTGGGGAAGGACCCGCACCTGAGTGTCGCCCCACGCTGAAGCAGCCCTTTCCAGGAACCGAAGCAGGTTTGAGTTTTCATGGGCAGAAACCATGGCAGAGCATCTTTGGCTTATTCTGGGGGACCCTGAGATGGTCACCCGGGGTCTTGGGGGACCTGCAGGGGTGAGGGGGTGCACAGAGGAGGGAGCTTAGTCAGCGACGGGTGCTCAGCTCACTTTCTGTTTGGAGCACCCATCATATTTGGCGGGGCTGAAAAACCAAATCCTCTTTAATGAGCCAATAAAATGCCCGGAGCACCCGTGGGCTCCTGGGCTTGACTCGCTGAGCTGGAGGCCGGCGATGGCGCCCTTGAGCCAGCTGAGCCTGGGAGTCCGCTGAGGCCCTGGCGCCCACTTTCTCCTTTCTCCTCTCAGGTGCAGCCGCTTCGGGTGAGCCTTGGTCCGCCCTAGAGTTAGCTGCTGGCACCTAAATGATGCTCATTAACCCTTAACCAACCAGGCCTAAGCCAGGAGGAGCCATACCCTTGAGAATTTTATTTTTTAAAACTTGAACTAAAGTTTCAACTTTCTGCTTCAGGAGTACACCAGGGAGAGGAAGAGTTTAACAGGAAAAGACTTCTGTATTAAGTTCATCTCCACCTTCCAGTTTGTTTAGCAAGAGATTATTTTATTTCTGCCTGTAGTGCCAGCAAGACACAGAGCAGGATGTCTATGATCTGAGCAGATGCATAAAGGAGAGTCCTGGAGCCCTCGGTTGCTTTTTCAGACTTTTATTGAGCTTTTACCAGATACTCAGCAGGCAGGGGTGCAGCGGAGTGGGGGGGGGAGCGCCGGGTGGCTGGGAGGCCTCCCGGCCCCTGGTGAGTCTTCACTCTTTCTGGGCTCTCTGGTGTTCTCCTGGTCTCTGCTTCTCCTTTGCTTGCTCCTTCTCTTTCTGCTCTTCTCTTGGTTCCCTGTGACGCCGCCCTTAGGAGCCCAGTCAGCGCAGGTGTGCCCACCTACGCATGCCCACACCCCACTCCAGGTGTCTGCCATCAGGCGTGCATGCGGGACCACGGGGATCCATCATTAATGCTAATGGCTGGAGGGCGGAAAAGCCTTGATGCTTTTTCACTTGCCCTGTACTCCCCTAAGGTGTAACCTCACAAGTGTAGTGGGGACTTTTCAGACCACTTCCACCAATATCATTTCACTTTGAGCAGTGTCCTGTCTGTCTGGCCTGTCGCCCCCTAGTCCTACTGTGTGCTCCCCAGTCAAAGGTGATTCTGCAGGGAGTTTTATACCAACACTCTCGATCTTTGGGGTGGTGGTGGAGAGCTGTTTGGGGCATTTAAGAAACTTAAAAATCAAGACAATAACAAAGCAAAACTCTAGGGTGGGAGCCAGTTTGGCGCCTGCTGCGCTGGATCCTTGGTCCACAGACCATCATCCTCCCTGTGCTCTCGCAGCAGATGGACAAGTGAGGGCTCCGGGGCCCGTTTCACAAGGGCACCAATCCCCTTCCTCGAATCTGTTTCCCCCAGAGGTTGTTCCTGCAAGTGTTCTCACATCGGGCATTAGGATTTAATGTACAAACTGGGCTGCTCACAGTGTGTCCCTGGGAGTCCTGGTTGCCAAGTTCAGCTACATCCTGCACTGGGGGGTGTTAGGGGGCGAGTGACGTGACAGCTTTTGATCGTGATCCATACCCCGAAACGTATGCTGTGAGATGTAATTCATCAAATTACATGTCTGCAGCCCCCTGCGGGTGTGGTCAATTTTTGAAGGTGTAAAGTGAAAGTCAAGAAGACACCCCATAATGGTCCCTCTGTCAAGCGTGACGTGCAGCTGTGGCTGCACCGCCATGCCCAGGCGGCAGGCATGTCTGGGAGATGCTCCCGGCCGACTTACGTGGGCCTGTGACTCACAGGCCAGAGCAGCTGCGCCACCTTTGGCCATTTCATTCACAAGGAGGCTTCGAGCCACTTTATTCTTTCCTTTTGAAAGGTCTTTAGAGCATTTAATGTGGTTATTTAGGAGAAAAGGGTTTGTTTGACGTATTTCAGTCAGGGCCCCCCTGCAGCCCATGTGGGCAGGCTTGTGTGCGCACCGTGGGCCCCAGGGACCAGCTCATCGCTGCTTTTCTGGAGTCAGCTTTTGTCTTTTCTCCTCAGAGGGCCCCGGGGCCTCTACACCAGTATCATTTCACTTGAAAGTTAAGAAGAGTCTCAGAAAATCAGAAATGAGGGGAAAAAGAGGAGGTTGAGGAGGCAAAAAATGGCATCTGGGACTCCTTCTCGGAGCCTGAGCTGCAACCATCCCAGGCAGGGTAGGCTCACCGTCGGTTCAGGCCCTTTAAAAGAGAACTGCAGAGCCCTTGGCATTACCTCCACAGGGTCTGTAATAGGCCGCAGGGGAAAGCAGCCAGCAGGGAGATGGCACCGCGGCCCCCTGCAATCTTTGTACGCCTTTCCTCTGGGCATTCTCTGCCCTTCTCCGTGGTCCCTTGTCTCGTAGCCTTTCTCCGCCAAAGCCATCCTGCGTCCTGTGTGCCTCCAGGCTCAGGTGTGCACACTTAGCACGCCTGCTCCATGGTCACATTCTGGACACCTGTCTTTGCGTTAATATTAAGGTTTGAAACCAGAACACAGGCTTGCCTCGTTCCCAGCTCTTACCTGCATGCATAAGCATCAGCTGCGGGCTTGTTAAAACTCAGAAGCTGCCTGCCCACCCCACCCACTCCCTGAGCTCCCAGCCCGTGAGTCCAGGATGGCAAGGGCGTTCCCAGCAGAATCCCGCCCTGATCATCTATCAGGCCGCTGGGGCCCGCTGGGGAGGCACCTGCAGGTGGGTCTCGGGTTAGTCATCAAGCTGCAGTAAGGTGCGGAGGTCATGCTGGCTGGGCCGTGTCCTCACACCGGCCCTGGAAAGCAGAAGGGGCGGTCAGAGAGAGTTGTGTCCGCCGGCTGGCGTTGAGCCGTGAGGGCCTGCGGCCCGGGTGGTTGGCCTCTGTCCGCCAGGAACAGCCCCGCTCGGGGGACGCTCCCCTTGGCCCTCGGGGCACGGGATGCGGACCACAGCCTGAGAGGGTCTGGAACGGACTCGTGCCCAGTGCCTCTAGGAGGACAGTCCTGCCAACCGCAGGGGAGAGGAGCCGAGTTGTGGCCCAGACACGTCCTGCCAACCGCAGGGGAGAGGAGCCGAGTTGTGGCCCAGACACGGCGCTGGGCGCCAGCCGGACCTTCAGAAACCGTGAGTCCCTTTTGGGGATTTTTCCACTAAGCGTGTGGGGGGTCACCAGTGTTAACACACAGTTACCCCGCAGGCCGCTCACAGTGCTGAGTCCACAGACGGGTTTCCCTTCAGGGTCTCCCGCCCCCACGGTGCTGGCTTCTGGAAAAAGCTCAGTGCTGCGGTAGTCTCCCTCTCCAAGCGGGCATAAGGAAGGTGGAGGCTGTTTTGCTGTGTTGTTAGAGCCATGGTGGTAACGGTTTACTGAGCCTCTGCCCAGCTAATCCTCCCGGTGACCCTGTGCATGGGCGGCTGTCACGCTCTCTCGGCCCACAGGGTGCCCTGAGGCCCGGAGGAGAAAGATGGGGGGGGGGGGTGGCGGGGGAGGGCGGTGGGGAGCCCGGGAGCAGGGGTGGCTCCACCTGGGGCAAGGTCTTGCTCTCTTAGCTGCCTTCTCCTCAGAAAGCTTGTTAACTTCAGGGGCTGCATGTTTTAATTTCCCTTGCCATGGGGATGGAACCTCCAAGAACGCTTTATTGTTTGGCATGGGACCAGTGTTGGTTTTATCTGTTTCATTGTTGGATGTCTTACAGGTAAATCTTTAATCCCTTTGGAGCTTCTTTCTGTGCAAGGGCTTAGCGGTTGGTCCAGCTTGGTTCTTCTGTGTGCCTTTCCAATTTCCCCAGCGCCGCTGGCTCAAGAGGCCTTCCTTTCCCGCTCTGGGGTCGCAGTTGATTTATCCCAGATGAGGTGCTGGTCAAAGGTGGGCTTTCCACTCCCCCCCCCCCCATGGAGACACGTGGCTGTTATTGCCACGGACAGTGAGACCTCAGGACCAGCACCGGTGCCTCAGTGGGCAGGTGATGGGGAGAGGTGCTTGGACAGCTGGGCAGAGGGTGGAGGGCACGCTGGGGACATTTATGAAACTTATGAAACCTGTGAAAGAACCTGGCTGGAGCCTCACCTGGGCTGACGATGCACTGGCCCTGGGAGCGGAGAGCCGCCATCTCCTGGCCCACCGAAGCTTTTAATTGGGCAGCAGCTCTCTGGCCTGCCAGGGACCGTGCAGGCCGCTCTTGTATCAAATCTGTCCCTCTCAGGGGCGGCTCTTTCTGCCCACCTGTCAGCACAAGCAGCCTTGGCTTCCCTTCCCTGTTTATAATAAACCTGCCCTTATGAATATTAAAAAAATCAAACTCTTAATTGCTGCTGACATCTCACGTTACCCCTATGTTACATGTTCCGTTTTGCTTGCTGCTTGGGTTAAATAGCTCTACCTAGTGTTACAAAATAAACCTCAGATGATTCTGTCTTCACCAAACATCCACTCAGCGATCCCTGTTGAGTGACCCCTGTGGCCCAGGCACTGTGCTGGGCCGGGGTGCCTGTCTGGGATCGGCCCCTGCTGAGGTCGGCCACATCCAGGGCCCTGCTGTGCTGGTGGGTCCTGGCGAAAGCATGGTGCCGGCAGGCCGTCACCACCGTCACAGGGCATTGCCTGTCGGGCCAGCAGAGCGACTCCGCTGCCTGGGTTAGCAGCTACCAGGACAGGACGACCACGTGTACTTGAATTTCAGAAAGTAAACAGATTTTGGTATTTGTCGGAAATATTGTGTAGGAAATACACTCAAGAGTTCGATGCTATTTAACCGAAGACATGCTTGGGCCTGTATTTTATCCGGCCTCCCTTGCTTATCTGCAAGTGCAGACTACAGACACACGACTGTGTGCAACGAATCCACTAAGGTTACTAGTGCCAACACAGTTGCCGTGAAATGACTGGCTATAAAACAGAAAAGTGATTGACTTTTGCAATGCTAATCATAACTAGTTACAACTGTATTGTTTTTTTCCTTATTTTCTTCTCTTTTGATTGACTCATACTGGCATTAGTTTTAGGTGTGCAATATCGTCTGACATATGCATGTGTTACAGAATGATTACCGTCATAAGTTACCATCCATTACCACAGTTACAAATCCTTTTTTCTTCTGAGAACTTTTATGATCTATTCTCTTAGTAACTTTGAAACAGTTACTTATAATGTTGTTCACTGTAGTCACCTCACAGTGCATTTCCTTCCCAGTACATTTCCTTCCTACGTGTTCATCCATGCTGTTGGGAATGGCAGGATGGTCTTTTATACAAATAATGCTCCGTGTGTGTGTGTCTGTCTCTGTTGCCTCACAACTTCTTTGTCCATCGTTCCGTTGCTGGACTTCTCTTGCCTACTGTAAATAAACGTGCAATGAACATGTGGGCGGAGATAGCTTTTTAAGTGACTGTTTCCATTTTCTTCAGATAAATATCCAGAAGTGTATTTGCAGAATCATAATCATTTTTACATTTCTTATTTATTTATTTATTTATTTGTTTGTTTGTTTGTTTATACATGCACTGGGTACAGTCAGAAGCACGGGAGGGTGAGAGAATTCACCAGAGCCAGAGCGGGGAGCAGAGCAGGCAGAAGGACCGAAGTACACTGCTGAGGGGAGCAGCGGGCATGGCAGGAGAGGTCTGCGCGCCATGTGGGACCCTTGCCGGTGGGTGGCCGGGGATCAAACTGGCGCTGCAGAGGCTGCGGGCAGCTTCGCAGCCCAGTGCTCATCTGCTGTGCCACCGGGGAGGCCCCATTTTTACATTTCTTTAGGAGCCCCTGTGCTGTCCTCCAGAGTGGCAGCATCAGCTTACACCCCACCAACCGTGAACACTTGTTACCTTTTTTGATAACAGCCAGTCTGGTAGGTGTGCAATGACCCTCACTGTAGTTGTATTTTGCTTTTCCTTGCCATCAGTGAGGTAGAGTGCCTTGTCATGTACCTGTTAGGTATTTGCCTGTCTTGTTAGGGAAAAGTTTTTTGAACCTCTGCCCACTTTTTATTGGGATTATTTTGTTGGTTTTGGGTTTTGTTTTGCTGGTAAGTTATACGAGTTATTTGCATGTTTTAGGTGTTAACCCATGTCAGGTAGATGGTTTACAAATATTTTCTCTGGGCCTCCCTGGTGGCGCAGCGGTTGAGCACTGGGTTGCAAAGCTGCCCGCAGCCTCTGCAGTGCCGGTTCAATCCCCGGCTGCTCCCCGGCCACCGGAGGAGGGTCCCACAGGGCGCGCAGACCTCTCCTGCCGCCCGCTGCTCCCCTCAGCAGTGTCCTTCGGTCCTTCTGCCTGCTCTGCTCCCCGCTCTGGCTCTGGTGAATTCTCTCACCCTCCCGCGCTTCTGACTGTACCCAGTGCTTGTATAAATAAATAAAAAAAAAAATCTTTAAAAAAACAAAAACAAAAACAAATATTTTCTCTCCCTCCCTTGATTGCCTCTCAATTGTATTGGTGGTTTTCATTACTGTGCGAAACTTTTAGTTTGATGGAGTCACGTTTATTTTAGGTGTCAAGTTCAAATATTTGGTGTCAAGGTCAAATATTTCCCAAGACTGATCTCTAAATTTTCTACCAGGAGTTTACTGGTTTCAACTCCTGTATTCAAATCTTAAAAGCATTTTCACTTGACTTTTGCATATGGTATAAGGTAGGGGTCCAGTTCCATTCTTTTGCACGTGGCTGTCCAGGTTTCCCAACACTGTTTCTTGAGGAGGCTAACGTCCCTGTTGTATTTTCTTAGCTCCATTGTCATAACTTAATGGACCATATATCGACGGGCTTGTTTCTGCACTTCCATTCCGTGCATCGTCGTGTCTCTTCTGATATCAATACCATACCGTGCAGATTCCTTTAACTTTCTAGGTAGTTGGAAATCAGTGATCACCATGTCTCTAAGCTTGTCCTTCTTCAATATTGCTTTGACTATGTGCAGTCTTTTGTGGTTCCATGGGAATTTTAGGATTTTTTTTTTTTAATCTCTGTGAAAACTGCCATTGGAATTTTGGCAGGCATTCCATTGACTGTGTACATTGATTTCAGTAGTATGGCTACTTTGACGACATGGATTATTCCAATCCATAAGCAAAGACTATCTTTCCATTTCTTTGTATGTTCATTTCTTCTGTGTCTTACAGTTTTTAGTGTATACTTCTTTGACCTCCCTTGTTTACTCCTAAGTGTTTATTCTTTTTGTTACTATTCTGAGTGGTGCTGTTTGCTTTGTTTTGTCTTTCTGATCCGTTCTTACTGGCATATAGAATGCAACAGATACTGATATATTGATTGTGTATTCTGCAATTGTATTGAATTATCAGTTTAAACAGCTTTTTGATGGTGTCATTAGGGTTTTTATCTATATAACATCATGTCAACTTCACATAGAGTCGATTTACTTCTGTGTTTCCAAATTGGATGCTTAATGGCTCTGCCTAGCCTTCCAGTCTGCTGGCAAATGTAAGTGACAAATAGCTGTTCTTGCTCCTGACCTCAGAGGGACAGCTTTGTGTTTCACCAGGATTGCTGATGGCAGCTGTGGCCTTGACAGATCTGCCTCTCACTGTGCAGCCCACACTGAGTTTTTATTATGAATGGATGTTGAATTTTGTCAGATACCTTTTCTGCATCTACTGAGATGATTATGTGGTTTTGAGCCTTCATTTTGTTAATGTGGTATATTTATTGATTAGCAGATGTTAACCTTGCCTCCTTGGGGAAAAGAAAACACTTGTTAATGGTGTATTTTAATGTAATTTTGACTTTGGCTCGCTAGCGTGTTGTCTTGCATCCGTGTATATTGGGGGCGTTGGCCTGTATCTTTTTATCTTTGCTCTGTCCTTATCTGGTCTTGCTGTCAGGGCAGTGCTAGCATCATAACAGTTCCTTGAAAGTGCTGTTCTGTTTTGTTGCAAGAGTTTCGGAGGGGTTGTCAGACGCATCCTTTAATTGTTTTAAGAGTTTGCCAGTGAAGCCATCTAGATGTTCTCGGACTTTTATTTGTGACGTTTCTGATTGCCGATTTCAGTCTTCGTGCTGGTGATTGGTCTGTTCAGGTTTTGTTTCCTCCGATTCAGTCTGGGAAGGTGGCCTGTGTCTAGGCACGTCCTCACGCGCCCCGGCCTGTCCCTCTCGGTGGTGTGTAGCCGCAGCCGCCGTCCTCCTCGTCCCCGGCATGTCCGGCTCTCAGATGTTGTGGGGTCATTTGTGATTTTGAGCCCTCGCTTTTTGGGTTGCTGACTAGCAAAAAGTTTTGCCTTTTTGTTTTTTTCAAAAATCAGCTGTTTCGTGGATGTTTTTGAGTGTTTAATCTGTTTCATTTCTTTCCCTCTATACCTTTGGGCTTCCTCTTACGTCTTGTAGTCTTTGAGGTGTGAAATTAACCGTTGGATGTCTTTTTTGCCTTCATGTGGGTATTTGTTGCTATGACCTCACCTCTTAATGCCCCTTTGCTGCATCTCGTGAGTTTGGGTATGTTATATTTATTTCCAGTGCACTTTTGTCTGAAGACGTTTGTATCTCTTTTGATGTCTCTGCTTCATGGATTGTTCTGTAGCACATTGAATCTCCATGTTTATTTATTTTATTTTATTTTTTTTAGTTTTTTTCTTTTAATTGACTGCTAGCTTCATATCTCCAGTCAGAAAGGATGCTGGGTGTGACTGTATTCTTCCCAAAGGTGTTAAGACTGTTCTGTGGGCCAGCATGTGACCTGCCTGGGGGAATACTCTGCTTTGGGATGGAACGTTCTGCAGGTGTGAAATCCATCAGGTCTAAAGTGTGATGTAGGCTTCCTGCTTCCTTTGTGATATTGTCAGGACATTATTCCCATTGATGACAGTGAACATGGAGGTTGCCTGTGATTTCTCCCCTTGGGTCTGGTAATACTGTCTACATTTAGGATCCAGTATGATGTACGGACGTCCTACCTCCTTTATCACTATGTAATGGCCTCCTTGGTTTCTTATGGTAGTCTTTGTCTTGGAATCTGTTCTGTGTGATACAGCTCCAGCTATTGCTGTTTTATCTGCCCCCTCCACCCCCCCACCCCCTGTATAGGACAACCTTGTCCCTTCCTTCCTGGCGCCGTGTTCCGCCGAAGCCGAGCGAGGCTCTCGTAGGCAGCGTTTAGTTGGGTCTTGTTCTTGAGACCGTTTAATTGTTTATAAAACCAGAATGTCGATTGTTGATTTTGGTCCAGTTTCATTTACAGAGATGATAGCGAGTATGTACTTCTTGCCGTTTGTTATAGTTTGCCTGTTTCGCGGTTCCTCTGTCCCCTCCTTTCCTTGGATTGGGTGGTTCTCGGTACCTCTGTGCTCTAGTTCCTTTCTCTCCATCTTCTGCGACGGTCGGTGTTGCTTTGTGGTTGGCACGGGGCTGGCGCGATGCATACTCACATCATCTGCTCTGAGCTGACGACAGCTTAGTTTAAATGCAGCCGACAGGCCCGTGTTCTTTCCCGCCTCGCTGTATGTCTCGATGCCGCAGTTCCATCCCCTGGGGGGTGTCTACATAAACTGCCTTCGTGCTAGATGTGGGTCCTCGCCCACCACACTACACCAGAGGACCCGAGGTTAGCGCTCGTGTCCTGACCGGCGAGATGCACTTTCACGTTCTGTGTTCCTGTTGGTGGCCGCCCTTCTTTTTTTTTTTAATAGAGTCATGTTTTATTTATTTGTTTGTTTGTTTGTTTGTTTGTTTTGTTTATACAAGCACTGGGTACAGTCAGAAGCGCGGGAGGGTGAGAGAATTCACCAGAGCCAGAGCGGGGAGCAGAGCAGGCAGAAGGACTGAAGCACACTGCTGAGGGGAGCAGCGGGCGGCAGGAGAGGTCTGCGCGCCCTGTGGGACCCTCCTCCGGTGGCCGGGGAGCAGCCGGGGATCGAACCGGCGCCGCAGAGGCCGCGGGCAGCTTCGCAACCCAGCGCTCAACCTCTGCGCCACCGGGGAGGCCCTCTTTAGCTGTAATTTTTGACATTTAAACAGAATTAATTCCGTAATTACTGTGTGTCTAGTGTTGTCTCTTTGGGTTCATCTTATGGGGAACTCTTTGCTTGTCTTCCAAACCTTTGTGTGTGTCCAGTCTGCTTACTCTGTTCTCATGACTCCCACTGCTTGGGGGCAAGACCTGTGGGTATCCCAGCAGGGGGAGGGGGGAGGGAGGACCCCGATACAGGCTGAGATACCGGCTGACAGGAAGCTGGGCCCTGGGACAGGACCTTCTCAAGCCTGCACAGGTACCACTTCAGGGGAGTCTGGGAAATGGGCTTTCCTGGGTGCTCCCTGTGCATTGAGTCTGGAGCTGAGCAGTCCGGGACTGTCAGTTTCTGTCCCACTGGGCCTGTGGCCATGAGCCCTCACGGTCACCAGAGACAGCCAGTTGAGCAGCAGCCCCAAAAGTCAGGGCGCAAGCTGTGCACCAGCTCTGCTGGATGGTGGCGGCAGCCAGGAGCAATGGGAGGGACCTGAGTCCCCGGGTGTCTGCGGAGCGCTCAGCCAGCCCTCAGGTGTGCGTCAACCTGGACGGCCCTGGGGGCCTCTCTCCCAGAGGACAGGACTCCTTCACCGAGGGCAGGACCCTCCCTTGATTGTGGCCTTGCTGGTGCCCTCGGGAGGTGCCACCTACATCTGGCCAGCCCAGCAGGATGGTTTCCAGCTCAGCGCGACCTTGGGGAGCGCTGGACTAACATCGCTTGGCTTTCAGAGTGCGATGTGTTGAGGGGCCCGTTCTCAGGGCAAAGTCTTTGAAGTTGGGGTCCCTTCACGTGGCGAGTGGGGAGGTCATGGCAGGTGTATGGTGTGACGTGTGTTCTGCCACTCCTCTGTGACCCACCTGAATTTCTGAAAGGCACCTGAGATCTGCGGCAGCCTCCAGGGTGACCGTAGCCCTCCCGGGCAGGGGGTGAGGGGAAGGTGCTTGTGGTGGACGCGGGCCGTGTCACTCTCTCGGGAAGAGCTTGGGACATCCCCTCTGCTGTCCCCTGACAGCGCCCCCAGCACGGCAGGCTCGGGTGGCTGGTAGGAGACCGGGGTCCAGGCTCCACGCCGACAGGGCCCAGGGAAGTCTATTAGGCTGTGAATTTGAGGGTCAGATCGTTGTGTTTATGATTGGATTTTATGACAATTTTCAAGTCACCAATGACGGGAGTGCCTCCTGCCTAAGCCCCGAGGCTCTTGCGCTTAAGGGGGAGAGGTGGGGGCCTCCCCGGTGGCGCAGCGGTTGAGCGCTGGGTTGCGAAGCTGCCCACAGCCTCCGTGGCGCCAGTTCGATCCCCGGCTGCTCCCCGGCCCCGGAGGAGGATCCCACATGGTGCGCAGACCTCTCCTGCCACCCGCTGCTCCCCTCAGCAGTGCACTTCGGTCCTTCTGCCTGCTCTGCTCCCCGCTCTGGCTCTGGTGAATTCTCTCACCCTCCCGCGCCTCTGACTGTACCCAGTGCATGTATAAACAAAAAACAAACAAACAAATATAATAAATAAATAAATAAAAACATGCCTCTATAAAAAAAAAATAAATAAATAAAAAAAAAAAAAAAAAGGGGGGAGAGGTGGGCTTGCTGAGTACCGGCCAGGTCCCCAGGCAGGGTCCCCAGGACACTGAGCGCGCCGTGTGCTGCTGCTGAGACCGCGGGGCTGGGCGCCACGCTCTGAGCGGTGACGTGTTTCTGTTCCGTGAAGCAGAGTTTCTTATTGAAAAGCTTTTTGTTGCAATCTAACAAAAAATAAAACCGGGGCCAGCGTGGGGGTGGGTAGGAGAGTGCCCGTGCCACCTCATCTCCGCTGGGACGGTTCTGGTGGAGGTGATGGGCGTGGCGCTGTCAGCTTTGTGTCCTTAAGAACAAATTGTCCATCTAAACCGTGGAAAAGAAAATGATCAGTTATGTCCCCGGGTGAGCGAAATCAGTGGTTGCGTCTCTGGAAGGTGGGGAGCCTTTGGGAGTGAGAGACCCATCGCATGCGTGCTTTCCAGACAGAATCGCCGGCCGTGGCAGGGAAATAGCAGGTTACCGGCCCTTCCCGCTGCACTGTGGAATTGCCGGTGTTTATCCCCGGGCCGTTTGAATTGATGGATGAGCTGTCCCCCAGTTGTCCTGTGTCTGGGTCCTCAGCAAGGGCACAGGTGCCACCTGTGCTTCTGTGTTGTGGCCAGAAAGAGCTGCACAGGACTGCCAGCAGGGAGAGGCTGGGGCGCTCGTGTTCTTGGAGAGGGGGCATCTGGGTGCCAGGGGTGGGGGGCCGGGGGGGTGTCGGTTTAACTTGAGAGGTGGGAGGTGCGAGGGAGCTGGGACGCAGACACGGGGAGTAGCATCGTGCCGGGGCCCTGTATTTCATGACATGCCAGGCAGGCTGCGCTGAGTCAGGAATGCCCTTCCCGGTCTTGTGAAGGTTGAAGGGGAAGAGAGGGAGAGGCTGACCGTCTCTCCACACTGGCCCCCCTCTGTTCACGAGGTGCTGTGGGCAGAGGAGGCAGCCTCAGCCCGGGGCAAAGGGATGGATGAGCTCGTGGACACTGCAGGAGATTCCAGACCCACGCTTGGGAGACCGGCCCGAATGCCTGCCAGTGCGGGGGGTCAGCCCCCTCCGCGGGAGGACAGCACTCCCTTCCCGGACTGAAACGAGCACTGGCGCTTGTGAGTCCCGGCTTCGGCAAGCCTAGAATGGGGGTGTCCGTGTTTGGCCATCGCTGGAGCATCCCCGGAAATCGGCTGCTTAGGCGGAGTCTGGGTTGCTGACTGTGGCCCAGCTGCGAGTCTGATCAAAGCTGTGGGGCTTCAGGGTCCCCAGGGCCTGCTCCTCAGCCGTCACCCCCGTTATGGCGATGCCCTCAGGCTCGGGTTTTCAGTGACTCTCCAGAGCCCCTGGGAAAAGTGCCAAGTAAACCTCTCCAGGGTAAGCCCTCTGCGCCCCGCAGCCTGCTGCACCCGTCATTGTGTGCCCCGGAGCTGCCCGCTGGGAGCCACCCCGACCCGAGCCCCCTCCCTGCGGGTGCAGGCAGGTCTCCTGCAGGCCTGGCAGTGGCCGCCGTGCGTGGGGTGGCTCATTCTCCCACCTCTGCTTGGTTTCCCCGGGATGCCCACGTCTCAGACATGCACTGTGGTCTCTACTGGGGGTGTGGGGTGTGTGAGGCACTCAAGGGTGTCCTGCCCAGGTGGGGCCGACCACCTGTGGGCCTGGGCTAGAACTCTTGATTTGGAAAAACAATGAACGAATGCATGCACGTGATAATAGTTGAGTATTACAAGCATTTGGGGGTCTCTGTAGAAGTTTGGTGGTGATTTTGTGGCCAAAGATCTGCTCTAGGAAGTTGGTTCTTGTTGATATCAGCCTGCGATCAGTGGGTTTCATTCTAGGTCATTTTGCTGAAAGTTGCGGTTTCTAAGAACGAATCAATGACGTCCAGTGAGGACTTTCTGCAGAAATGCTGCAGGCATTTCTGGCCATTTGAACACAGCTTCTCTGGGCTGCTGCGGGTCCTTGGGACCTCTCCGAGCCCTCTAGAAGGTCAGCTCAGCCCGCCGTGAGCATGTGGGGTTCCCAGGTCCTCATCCTGCTGATGTCACCCCTCAGCTTAGGTCCATGATGGCTATTGGAGTAGTTGGGGGGCAGGCATCCACAGAAACAGCTATTGTCAGAAACTTTCCTGGTGGGGTTGCTTCTGTCAGGCACTGTCCCAGGTCTGTGGGTTTTGAGATGTGAATGTAACGGGAAGGTCGGACTGGCACACAGAGGGGGTGTGGACAGCTGTGTCTGACTGACTCGGGACCACTCGCAAGATCCACGTGCACACTTACCCCTTGGGGAGACTTTCTCTTGGCCTGGCAGGGCCTAGAATACATCAGTGTACTCCGAAAAGGAGGCGAGACATTGGTCATGCCCATGGAGGAAATGGAAAATTCATAGGTTTGAGCCAGGATCCTCCTCACTCCCACCTGCTGCCTTCTGCCTTCCTGAAATGGGAGATTCTCTGGCCACTGAGTGTGGGACATCCAGTGCGTCTGGATGGGGCAGTGTGTTTGAGGGGTGCTTGGCGGGGGGAGGGGCAAGTCCATGTCCTCTACTCTGTGAGTGGAAGAATGAGGACCCGGTCATCCTATCCTGGTTCTTGAGTTACTCCCCTTGCTTCCTGCAGACTTGGACTGGGTCCCAGCGTCCTGACTGTCCCTTTCCCAGACTGTACCATCCCTGGAGACCCCCCACCCCACTTGCAGCTCCATCTCTTAAGGGAACCTGCCCTTGTGCTCCAGCCCTGCTACCTTGTCATTGTGCCTCCATGACATACTGGTTTGATGACTGTAGCTTTGTGATGCACTTTAAGACCAGGGAGCACGCTGCGTCCAGTTTTCTTATCTTCTCAGGATTGCTCAGGGTCCTGCATGGGTGAAATTTTGCGGTTGTTTTTCTGTGTGTGTGGTAAATGTCACTGGAATTTTAATAAGATTGCATTGAATTTAGATCCCTCTTCAGGTAGTGTGCATGTTTTCACAATGAGTTCTTTTGGTCTATGGACATGGAATATCTTTTCATTTCTTTGTGTCTTCAGCTTCTTTTATCATGTTTTTCTACTTGTACAAATCTTTCACCTCCTTGATTAAATTTTTTCCTGGGTATGGTATATGTAGATTTGGATGCCTTGTGTCTGGGGTTGCTCTCCTTGTTTCTTTTTCAGTATTTTGTTGTTAGTTTATAGAAATGCAACTGTTGCCCACAGGTACATTTTGAATCATGCGACTGTACTGAATTCATTCATCTGCTGTCTCTGTATTTTGATGGCGTTTTGGGATTTTCTGTATATAAAAGCACATCATCTACAAACAGTTTTACTTCTTTGCTGTCTGCATGCTTTCTGAAAAAAATTGAGATGTGATTATACACGTGTGTGCATTTGCGTGTGTGTAACAGTTTTAGGTGTATAACAACAATTCAATATAAATATATGTAAGATGAACTAAGTCCAGTTAACATCTGTCACCACAGACTGTTACAGATCTCTTGCTGAGAAATTTGGCGGTCAACTCAAGTATACGATAAAGTAGGAAACCGGACATTTGAACCTTTTCCCCGCCCTGCCCGTGTGTTGCCCGCCCTCGCCGAGTCTGGCTACCATCCTTTTCACCAGTGTGCTTGAGGTCCTTGAGAATCCACCTGCGGGTGACACCAGGCTGTTTTTGTCTTTCTCTGCCTGGTTATTTTTTGTGGCATAATGTCCTTAATGTGCATGCTTGTCTCACATGGCAGGGCTGACACCCCCGTGCGTGACCCGTGTCTGCTCTGTGCGTCAGTGGAGACTTGCGTCTCATCTGTGTCTTGGCCGTTGTGAGCTAGGCTGCAGTATTCAGGGTGCAGGTATCTTTTCAAGTCCGTGTTGTCATTATCTGCACATAAATACCGTGCAGGGGAATTGCTGGCTCTTAGGGTCGTTCCAGGAGCCTCTGTACTGTTTTCCATAGCGATCACACCAATTTACACTCCCACCAGCAGTGCACACGGGTTGTTTTCTCCCCATTCTAACGCCGCTTCTTGTCTTTTTGAGAACAGCCGCTCTGACAGGTGCGAAGTGGTATTTTGTTGTGGTTTTGATTTGCCTTTGTTTGGTGACCCGCGTTGAGCACTTTCTCGTGAACTAGGACCGCCTGTGTGTCGTCCTTGCAACAGTGTCAGATCCTCTGCCCGTTTCTTAATAACTTTGTTGTATTGAGTTCAGTGGGTGTATGATTTGAAAATATTTTGTTCCCGCCTTTTTTTTGGGGGGGGTGGATTTCCTTTGCTGCAAAGAGGTTTTTAGGTTGATACAATCTTACTTGTTCATTTCTGCTCCTTTTTCCTCTGCTGTCTGTCATAGTCAAGCAATCACTGCCAGGACTGACGTTAGGGACCTTATTGCCTGTGCTTTCTCTTAGGAGCTATTATGTTCGAGTCATTTATCCATTTTGAGTTATTTTTGTGTATGAGATAATGATCCAGTTTCATTCCTTTGCACGTGCTAATGTTCTCAGCACGATCCCTTGAAGAGACGTCCTATCCCCCACCGTAATAATCTTGACTCCTTTGTCATCAGTTAACTAAATATACATGGGTTTGTTTCTGGGTCCTCTGTTCTGTTTCATTGATCTGTTTGTCCGTTTTTATGACCATACCGCATGTTTTGGCTGTCACGTCATGTTTGTAATGTTGCTTGAACTCAGAGCGGGGAATCCAGATTGGTCAGGATCACCTCGCTGAGTTGGGATCTTCGTGAGTCCCTGTGAATTTCAGGGTATGTGTCTATAGCTCTTGAAAAAATGCCGTAAGACTTTTGATGGGGGTTCTATTGAATCTATATATAACTTTGGGTAGTATAGACCTATCAACAGCATTCATTTTTTCCAATTAATGAACATGAAGTAACTTCCCTTTTATTTGCGTGTTAACTTTCTCCACTCAGTGTCGCAGTCATGAGTAGAATGTTACATTGATTCCCAGGTATTCATTGGTTTTGCTGCTATTGTACTTCTCTATCGGAAAACTAGCATCGGGGTCGGAAGTGTTCCTGACTGTGCGGTGATTTTCTGTCCTACAGCTGACTGAATCGAGCAGGTTTTGGTGTAGCCTTCAGGATTTTCTCTATCTGGAATCATGTTATCTGCCAATAACCTCCCCGGTCTGAGACCGTTTCCTTCTGTTCCCCTCGCCTAATCGCTCTGCCCGGATGAGGACCTGCGGTGTCCGTGGCGCATGACTGGCGAGGGCGGGCTGGCTCCTGGCCGGCCCCGCAGCTGGGGGGGGGCCTGCGGCCGTCCCCGCGGTAGGACGGGCTCAGCTGCCCTGTCCTGCCTTACGACAGGTTCCTCCTTACCCACCTTTGAAAGATTTATTGTAAGTGGATGTTGACTTTTGTGAACATTTCCTCTGCACGGATGGTGTTGGCGCCATGTTCTTCCTCTTCCCCCTTCTGCTAATTACTTAAACTTGGTGGCCTTTTTATCAGGCTCCGATGTGCCTTCGGCATGTCAAGAACGTGGCTGTCGCTGCAGTACTGGCGATTCCCGCCGTCCCCAGGGGTGGCTCACGGGCCGAAGCCCAGAGCAGCTTGTGGCTTGACGAGCGGGCGGCCTGGGCGAGCCCCGTGCCCGCCGTCTGCTCTCTAGCCTGCCCGTCTAGCGCCGCTCCCCGCGTGACAGCTCCTTGCTGCTGTGTGAACCTCCCGTGTCCGGTGGGGGTCTGGGCGTCCTGTTCAGTGGGGGGGACGGTGGGTCACCTGTGAGCTCTCGGGTGTGGTCCTGGGAAGGGACGGGCCTGGAGCCCAGGGGCGGGAGACGGGAAACACTGACCACGTTTTCTGGTGGGAGCCTCGCCATGGCCTTGGGCCGCTCTGTCAGACAGAGGAGGCTTCAGGGCGTGAGATTAGCCCACCCTCCCCCCTCGCGCGGCCCAGCCCAGAGCAGGTGCTTCTTGGGACTGTTGTTTCTCTCAAGGCTCAGCCAGAGCCGCCCAGGGAAAGGGCTGGCCCGCCGCCCGCCAGCCCCAGCAGCTCGGCCCGGATTTCTTGATTAACGGGACCATTTTGTGGAAGGAATAAAGCAAACGCCCGGCGACCGGCTCCAAACCTGGGCTCAGTGCATCTGGGTGGGCTGATTTCCTCCTCGTGCGGCCTGGGGGACAGGCCCCTCTGTGTGACGGCTGTGCGCCGCGTCTGGGTGGACGGACGCCCCACGTCTGTTGGAAATAAGAGTTGGTTAGAGTGCAGTGTCACCTTGACTAGAGGAGCGCCTTTTGCAGCAGCACACAGGGGAGGCCCCAGGAACGCGTGTGAGGAGAGCGAGGAGAGCGGCTGCCTTCCCGCTCGACCAGCCTGACCTGTGTGAGAAATGGCTGGGGGGAGGCGGGTGGCTTAGGGGAACAAAAGGACCTTTGTTCTTTGACTGAAGAATGTGGGTGGGACAGAGATGCTGTGTAGCTGCTGCTAATTCTCTTCTGAGCACCCTAGTGAGGGTTTTCTCACCACCCCAATAGCTGGAGAGTGTCTGGGGGGTGGGGGCGCAGCGGGACAAGACTGGGTGAGGTGCATGTCCACACCCCCGCGCTGTCCCTGAGCCACCCTGGCCTGGCCAGCGAAACGGCCTGGCGCCTGGGTGGGCACGGCAGCCCTTTCCTCTCTGAGGCTGAGAGGCCCTGGAGTAGGCTCCGCTGAGACTCCGGGCAGGAGGGGTGCTGCGCGTCTGAGGAAGCAGCACTTGCAGGGGCGGCCAGGGCCTCAGGGACGGGCTCTCAGGTCAGTGGGAGGGAGCGCGAGGCTCCCAGAGAAGCGAGCTATGGACCTGCCCACCCTGCATGGGCACTGCCCCCGGTGCTGTGGCTGCTTCTTGTCACCTTCTGTTTGCGGAGAGTGGAGCAAGCTGTCAGCCCTGCAGCTCCAGGTCACCCGTCTGTCCGTCCGTCCGTCCGTCCGTGTGGTCCTGCACTTAGGGAAGATTTTCAGCCAAGTCAGTTCGGGGTGAGCAGAGAGACCACGGGGGAAAGCGATTTCCTTGCCCACTCAGGGAGGGCATGCGATGGGAGGACACTGTGGGGCTTGCATGGACCTGGCTGGATGAGGGTGTCAGCCTGTGCCTGGCCCTCAGGGAAGAGGAAGGTGGGTGCTGACTGGACGGTTGGCCTCCCACTCCCTGAAGCCATGTGTGCCGGATGGGGACACCCCCCTCAGCCTGCTGCCCCCCCCGGCCGCCCCCACTCCTGGGCCTGAACTGCCTGCCTTCCTGACCAGCAGGAAGAGAATCTTCTTGGAGGCGGGTGGACGGTAGAGGTCACAGGAAGCTGAGATTCTGAACTTGGCCCGAGGGCTGCCATCTGGGGTGGGTCCGCGAAAGGGACAGGACATGGGCTTCGCGTTGGCAGAGGCGCTACCACCCCACCCTACTTTCATTGCTGTACTTGCAGAGGGAACAGGCTGGAAAGGAGGCTGCGGGGGGAGCTCTGTGAATAGGGAGCTGACGGACACCCATCAAGTAGGGACTCTGCTGACGAGTGGTGACCGCGAGGTGGGCGGTGGGTGAACTGGGACAATGGCATGAAGGGCGGAACTGGACGTTCAGTCCAGACACTTGTGGATTCTTTTTTTTTTTTTAAAGATTTATTTATTTATTTATACAAGCACTGGGTACAGTCAGAAGCGCGGGAGGGTGAGAGAATTCACCAGAGCCAGAGCGGGGAGCAGAGCAGGCGGAAGGACCGAAACACACTGCTGAGGGGACCAGCGGGCGGCAGGAGAGGTCTGCGCGCCATGTGGGACCCTCACCGGTGGCCGGGGATCGAACCAGGGCTGCAGATGCTGCGGGCAGCTTCGCAACCCAGCGCTCAACCGCTGTGCCACCGGGGAGGCCCACTTGTGGATTCTTAATGACCCCTGAATCCAGAGTGATGTGATGCCGGAGTACAGTGTCGTGTGTACAGCCAAGTATCTAGACTGTCCAGCCAGAGCACAGCCGGCCTTATCTGGACCTCACTGGAGATGCAGCTGGACACTGAGGGTCTCCATGAGGTGTGAACCTGGCCCCCGAGGCATCTATGGTGTCTTGAGCACATGTTTCCTCCCTAAAGGGGCAAGAATGTGACCTCCCGGGTGTCCCTGAAGAGCTATTTCTTCTCATCCCCATTTGCCTCATGGAGTTGGCAGCAACTCGGCAGTGAACAAACTCAGCGAGCTCACACTTCGAGTGCATTAAATAAATATAAATTTTATTAAAAACACTCACAGCGCATTATCAGGAATGATATAATAAACGCTTTCAGATAAGCTGCATTGGTAACATTACAGTATTTACAGTATTTATAACTGTCCTCATACTTTAGAGAAACCACACATCTCATGAAAATGAAATGAAAGTAAGTTAAAAACAACAAAGGCATAGAAAAAAATGCACACAGAGTCCATTACCTTAGTGTCACACTGCAAATCTCCGACACGAGTCAGCCGCCGGCTCCGGGGGCGCACGTGGCTGTGGTCAGTCGGGGCAGAAAATTCATTCAAGTAAAGTTGACACTACTCAGAAGCGTTTTCAAGTATGGCTATAGAGTCCACCTGATATTCCTACAGAAGCAAGCTGCAGAGCGGCTTTCATTCATCCTGGCTGAGGCGGGTCAGATATGTACAGTCGCGGAGCTGATGTTGACAGTATGCACTCGGCTTCTCCTCCCGCCCTCGGCGCCGGCCCTGGCTGGCCGGCAGTTTGACAAATGACAGCGGATGAGACAGAGACCAGATATTCAGAGGACGGACGGGCCGGCTCGAAGCCAACGAAGGAGTGTGTGGCAACCAGCGATGTGGGGATTGACATGTGGAAAACCTACGATCCTGTGGCTGGATGTCCACAGAGGTTTGGGAAATGTTGGTAAATTGGACATAGCCAAAAACTAGAGAATTTTTTTCAAAAGACCAAAGCCATCTGATCAGACTCGACCAATAAAACTCAGAGGTCTCCTCTGGTTAAGGATCAATTTGAAGTGTCAGCCAAACTGCCCTGAGAGCACGACGTCTCCGCAGCCGACGGCCCGCCTCGGGCCTAGCGGTTTTGCCGCCGGGGCGGCCCTCGCGGCGCGGCCCTCCCAGGTCTGTCCTCCTAGTGGCCACGCTGAAGGCAGGAGGAACCCGTCTTCATCTGGAGCGGTCACTTGTCAAACTCCTGCCACACAAGTTTCCCTATGTATCAACTCAGTGCAATCTATTTTTAATTTTTGTTCCTGCTTGAAAGACTCAACACCTTTTAAAATGCCTTTCTTTACAATAGTCAACTGATTTACAAAATTAGTTTTAGTTACATCAGGGCATCTACAAGTAAAACAGGAGGGATTCAAAACAGTAGGGTTAAATCCCTGAAAAAGATAAAATTTTTATCAACCTACGACAATTTTACATACACACAGGTGATGAAATGTTGGCATAAGGAGAACATGAGCTGAAATATCCCTGAATTTTTAGAACAAAAAGGTTAAAGTTCAAGTTATACTTGCTGGGAAATCAAGTATTGAAAAAAAGGATGCTTTTTTAATAATAATAAAAATAACAATAAAAACAGACTTGGAAAGGATGATGGTACACAATGCTCTAAGCGTTCCCTCTCAGTCCCACGTCCCGCTGCCACACTAGTGTTGAGGTACATGACAAGGAGGGGCACTGCTCCGGGCGAAGGGCTCCCCGCTCACATCAGGGTCTGTCTGCAGCAGGCTGAGTAGCACCATCGTGATGTGAATATGATTCAAATCTATATATATATGTATAGATTTATTTTTTTTTTTACAGTACTAAAAATACTAAAGCATTGCATTAAAAAAGTTTTGTTTACAATTTAATTTACTGACTATACATCTCTTTCATATTTTTATACAGATGAATGATTTAAAACCACCACAGCAAACCAGCTGCCTGTTTCTCCTTTATTTTTCTTGAACAGATTCATGTGGAACTAACCCTGTTTATGCACCTGACGCAGGCTTCCGGCTGCCCAGTCTTCCTGGTAAAGAGGACACTTAGCGCTAAGAAATGACAGCATCACAATGCACAATTCATAGCACACAGGCAGACGGCGGCCGCTGCTCTGAGGTCCGCCGGGGCCCAGACCACAGCGTGGGCGCGGCCCCGAGGGCTGCTGAGCCTGGAGCGTGTGGTGAACAGGCGTTTCTTAAGACTCTACTTGCTTGAGCAATGGACTTGTCCCACAGTCCTGTAGGAGACTGTTTTACAGTACAGAATGTGAGATGAGCACCAAAGAACCTATGTTTCGTGGACTAACACATCCCCCCAAATCCAGTAAGCCCCACTTTGGATTGAACTGGCTGGATTAAAAATGGACACACTGCTCATCAGCAGAGGCCTGCGAACAGCAAAAATAGTTTAAAAGCTTTCCTCATTTCCTTAAAAAAGTCCCCTTTGCCTTCTAAAATGAAAGTAAACTTTGTTTTTAATGTCTCAGTACCTTAGCATTGTTCAAGTTGTCAAAGCTTAGGTAGACAAAGTGCTTCTAGACACCATTTAAAACATTTATACATACTCTGTGTGCACATATACATACGTGTATATATGTACATATGTACGTTTATTGTCCCACAAGGACGTCGGGGGATGAACCCAGAGGTTTCTAAAATGTCCACGTTTTAAAAAGTGAGTTTTGCAGGAAGTTAATCATGATAAAAACTCAGCGAGGAGTCGCCCCGAGGATGCGAGGGCGGCCCCCACTCAAGTGTCTCCATGACAGAAAGGCATCCAATGTTAGCTCCGAAAGACACCAATTTCTTAGCACCATTTCCTAGAACGCCAGAACCCACGCCGCGTTCTGCTGTCTGTCCGCTTCCGCTTCCTGCAGCTACCGTGAGAAACGCGAGACGAGGACGACAGTGAGAACTGCAGGGTGAAAGTCCCGATTCCAGTCCTCAGCACCAGACGGAGGGAGTCGCGGGCTCGGTCCCGGGCCGCGCAGCACTGGCGCGGGGCCCCAGGGGCTGGGAAGGACCGGTCCCCTCTCCTCCCGGGGGGCGGGGGGGGGCGCGGGCGCGCGCAGGGGCCGCCCCCGTTGGCACAGCCGGCCTTCGGGCGCCCCCGCCCCCGCGTGCCCGGGGCGCGTCAGATGTACCTGCTGTAGGGCCCGGTGACCCGCGTGAAGGCGTAGGGGGCCGTGGTCACGGTGGACTGCGTGGTCAGCGACACGGTCCTCTCGGCCAGCGAGCGGATGAAGCGCAGGCAGGTGGGCTGCGCGGCGTCGTGCGGCTCGGCGGGCTCGCGCTTGGGCCGGCGGCCGTGGCCGTGGCCGTGGCCGTGGCCGCGGGCGGGCGCGTGCTCGGGCCCGTGGCGCTCGCCCTCCTCCTCCTTCTCGCGGGCCTTCTCGGCCATCTTGGCCTCCCAGAGCGCCAGGCCGTGCTTGGGCTCGTTCATGCTCTTGTGCTGGTAGAAGACCAGCGAGATGCGCGTGGGGTGGTTGCGGTTGGGGTTCTTGAGCGGGGTGGTGGCGTGCAGCTCGCGCTTGGCGCACTCGATGAGGATGGAGCCGTGGGCGGGCGCCACGGCCACGCCGCCGATGTCGGGGTCCAGGAAGCTCTGCTCGCTGTCGGACCACACGTCGTCCTTGTCCTCGGCCGCGGGCGGCGGCTTCTCCGGCCGGCCCGCCTCCGGGGGCTTGGGCGGGCCCTCGGGGGCCAGCAGCTTGGAGAGCCCGTGGGCGGCGTGCGCCAGCAGCTCGTTCTCGGGGCGCGGCAGGCGCAGGCCGCCCAGGGAGCCGCCGAACAGGCCGCCGGGCGCGTAGTTGTGGAGGAGGTGGGCGGGGGGGTGGTGCTCCCCGTTCTTGTAGTCCAGGCCGGGGTGGCGCCAGCCGGGCGGCAGCCCGGAGGGGGCGCCCACGAAGCGGCCCTCCAGCTCGGCGCCGGCGTAGGGCGGGAAGGGCCCCACGGCGTGCGCGCCGGGCCTGAGCGCGCAGCCCCTGAAGGCGTCGGCCGGCAGGCGCTCGTGCCCGTACCCCAGGTACTTGGAGGGGAAGGTCTGGCTGCCGGCGAAGCGCGGCTGGTAGAGCGTGTGGATGGGCGGGAGGCTGAGCTTGGCGAGGGCGTCCGGGCCGGGGCACCTGTAGAGGTCCACGGGCTGGGGCGGGGCGGCGTAGGCGCCCAGGTACTGCGCGCAGGCGTCCACCGACACGCCGCCGTTGCACGGGTAGGCCGGGTACTGGCGGTTCTGAGTCAGGAGCCCGGGGTAGGGGTTCATGGGGCTCGACGAACTCAAATAGGGCCCCGGGGCCTGAGACGCGGCGGGGTAGAGCTCCCCGGGGGGGGCGCCCCCATACAGCTCCGCAGCGTGCGCGGAGCCGGGGTAGGGGCTCGCCGGGGCGGCCCGTCTCACGCACAGGCCGGCGGGCCCCGGGGAGGGGTACGAGCCGGCGGGCTCGCGAGTGCGCGGGAGGGAGGGGTGCGGCTGCGCGGGGGGCGGGGGCTCCTGGGGCGGCTGGGGCTGGGGCGGCGGCTGCGGGGGCTGCTGGGCTGGCGGCATGACTGGTCCCGAAAGTCGCAACAGCTCTGTGGACAGGACGAGAGAGCGGGGACAAGCACGCTTGGTTAGTACTCGTGAAGGCCCGCGGGGGGCTGCCCGGCACCCCCGGCTGAGCCAGACCCCACGCGAGGCCACGGCGGCGGCCGGCTCCGGCCACTGCCCGCGGCGCCACGGCAGCCCGGGCCCGGCACCGCCGGGGAGGCGAGCACGCGCGCCCTGGCGCCCACGGCCCCCCCGAGCGCCGAGGCCCCGCGCGCCTCTTGCGCGGCGAGGACGGGCCTTGGCCGCCCCTTGGCGTGCCCGCCGGGTCCCGTCTGCCCTGTAGGGCGCGGCGCGCGCCTGTGAGGGGCCCCCGGGCGGCGGGCAGTGCTCGGGGGCGCCGGCGCGCCGAGGGGAGGCACTGAGCCGCTCACGCGCCCCAGCATCTTGGTAACCTGCCGCCCGCCCCACAGCGCGCTCCCGAAGGCAAACTGATCCCGAGCCGGGGACAGGCTGGGGAAACTGTCAGCTTCTCAAGCGCAACCTTCAACAGCCAGGCTGTTTTGCGGGTGTCCTTAAGACAGGAATGTGAAGTGCGATCCAGTAAACGGAGCTGCAGGTGGGGCTGAGAACCGAAGGGGCCCAGCGGCCAGGAAGGGGGGGCGCGCCCGGCTCCAGCTGCTCCCGCGGCCCTCCCGGGAGGCGGAGGAGCGCCTGCAGCGGGCGTGGGGCTCACTCGGGCCTTCTGAGCTTGTGCGCAAGGACGGCTGTTTCCAAGCAGACTGACTGACACGCTTTCCTCGGGGGAACAGCCGGGCCGACACCGCCTCACGCTGGGGTCTGGACACCCCATGCTCGGAAGGGGCTTTTGCGGCTCCACTGCAGACAAAAGGCAGGGAGCCCCGGAGGGACCAGCAGCGCGCCAGCCGGCCCGGGCTGCGCAGCTGGGTCTGTTTGGTGGGGGCGGTGCCAGGAGACACCCCCGACCCCTCATACACACACACCGGGGACCCGCCCCCTGCACGGCAAGAGAGCCTCCCTTCCTGCCCTCTGGACCCCCTGCAGCCCGGCTTCACAGCCCTGATCTCAAACAATCCTGCTTTCTTACCCGGGCTTCCAACTTCGGGTCGTGCTGGAATGTTCCTTCCCCTTCCCGCCCGTGTTTGGGGTCTGCGCTTGGAAAGACCGTACCGCGTCGCCTGTGCTGCTGTCTTCGTGCTACCGCCAAATTCGAGCTCTCGGTTTACTTGCTTTCAGTTTTGCTTTATTATTATTACTTTTTTAAAGTTCATCACATCCACCTCTATTCTTAGTGGCCTCTTTCCCTGCGCTCTGGCCTACCTGTCCCCACTGGGTCAGGCCCGGGTCCCGGGACCGCTGCCCGGCCGCCCGCTGCTGCGCCTCAGAGCACCGGCTTCTCCGCGCGCGGGCGCGGCGGGACGGGCTGCCCCCGCCGGCTCCGGGGCGAAGCAGGCCTGGCCGCTGGAAAGTGGACTCTGGGACAGAACTAAGACCGCAGCTGGAAGCAGCCCGAGTTCAAAATGCTCGCGCTGAATAGCGCAGGACCGCGCGGCCCGCCGCCCCGGCGCCTCGCCCCGAAGTTACCTGCCAACTGCTTGGCCTGGCCGGCGCCGTCCGGCGGCTTGGCCCGGGCCGCGGCCGACTTCTCCTTCTCGCTCTTGCTGCTCTCCAGGGACGACAGCTTTTCAGCCGCAGCCTTCCTGGCTTCCAGTTTCCGCTGGCGGCAGGTCTTGACCGGTTCTGCCAACATCCGGACTTTGCGCCGGAAAGAACTGAGCACCTGGATGGCGCCGCTGCGCTTCTTCGCCTCCTGCGCCTCCGCGCTCCCGAACTCGTCCACGTCCGAGACCTTGTAGAGAGGCAGGACGTGGAGCTGCTCGTCCTCCGGGGTCCCTCGGATCTCGCGATTGTCCTCTCTGGTGAGGGTGCACACCTGGGGAGGAGCGGCCGCGGGTCAGCCCCGGAGGCACGCGCGCCGCCCCCTCCCGCGACGTCGCGCCTGTGGCGGCCTGTCCTGTGCGCGCTGCGCTCCCCGGACCCACGTGGCCCAGCACCCCCGCCGGGACGAAGCCGTCCTGTGCTGTCACCCCTGGGGCACAGGTGAGACCTGGGCGGGCCCCGCCCAGAACCAGCGCCGCCTCCGCCCAAGGGGCCGCCGCTGGCCTCCGGGACGGCTGTGCAGGCTGCTCGGCTCCCCGGCTCCCTTGCGCACCCCCAACTCGCCTTTGCCGCCTGCACGATGCCCCCCGGGTGCAGAGTGGAGGCCAAGTCCTGGGGACGGGAGAGGACAGCGTGGTGGCCGCCTCTGCGCTCTGCTTCCCTCCTGGCGCCTCCCTGCGGCGCCACTGCCCAGACGGGGCGCTCTGGGAGGACAGAGACCCCACTTCTGGCCTTTGCTAAGGATCCTCTGCTCCTTTTGTTGCCCACAAGCAGGCGGGCTTTGAGGAAAGACTGCTGGCTAGTTTTCAGTGTTTGGTTTTCTCGGTGAATGGAAAACCATGCGAACCATGGCTGGTGAAGACACAGGTCACAGAGAACCCGTGCAAGAGCCTCCCGGGAGGATCTGCGGGAACAGACTCACCCGGGAGGTGGGTAGCAGGAGATGGCCTTGGAGTGACGCTTTCCCTTTCCATGGGGGAAAGTCTGCCAGGCCTGGTCCCCTTCCCTGGGTGCCCGTCCCTTCCCCGCACAGACCTGGGTCCTGCAGCCCCTCAGCCTGCGCTGAAGGGGTGTCCTCAGCTCTCTCCCCCTCCCACGCCCCAGAAGGAGCAGGCGCTCGGTGGGTGCAGACAGCGGAGCACGAGCTCCTGCTGGTTTCCCTGGGCCAGAGCCCAGCCGTCTCCGGCCGCGGCCAGCCAGCCTGCCTGTTCTTCAGTGGTTTTCACTTTTAAAGGATGGTTTTACTAGAACGCAAAGAGAAGAAGGTGGCAGAGACCCAGCCTATGCAGCCTGCACAGCCTCAGAGCCTCACCCTCTTTACTTTACTAGACGTTTCCCGGCCCCAGCCCCTTCCCACTACCGCTGGCCACCTCTGTGACACCCCCCTTCCCCCGTGAGCTGCAACCTGAATGGCCTCCTCCTCCTCCTCAGCCTTGAGGTCACCGGCCTTCGTCATGCCCGTGTCTGAGGGTGGAGGTTTCTGCACTTGACCTTTGCTGCAGTTAGTCCCCGCTCAGGAAGTGCCCTCGACACACAGGGCCGCCCCAGGGAGCAGCACCCCTCCTCTTTCCTAGGACAGACATGACCCTCCCCAGCTCCGTCTCACCCCAGTGCCAGTTATCACCAGCTCCCTGAACACACTAAGGGGGTTACTGTGGCAATGGTACACGTCTGTCGCTTACCCGTCTCTCTTCGAGGCGGGTTACTGCCCTGGCCCTGGCGTGCCTTTATACTTAACCGATCGCAGCCTGCCAGACCCTGATCCCTCCGGCCACCGGCGGCTGGCACGCTCCCCACTGGCTGACAGCAGCACCAACAAGCTCCAGATTGTGCAGCTGTGCCACCCTCTGGGGAGAGCGCCACCTGCCGAGGAAGGAGGCTTCCGAGGACTGACCCTCTCGCCGTGCTGCCCCAGCCCCCACCTGGCCCCCCGCTCACCAGCGTGCTACCGTTCTGCATGTTGTGCAGGTCCCTGTGGGCGTGGGCACAGAAGTCCAGGCAGGCGGTGACCCCTGAAAAGGGACGGCCTTCCTTCAGCCCCAGCCGGCACTCCAGTGCTCTGTGCTCATATTCGATCTGAAAAACACCGCATGTGGGTTAGTGTGACAGAACCCGGGTCCCACACGGTGCCACCACCTGTCCACACCAGGTTGGCCAGGCTCCTCGGGACACCAGCTCTGTAGAACTTGAAGAAATGTTTCATGCCCAGAGACATGATGCGATGACACAGAGAGGGGCCCTGACGTGGTAAGACGTGACAGGGGTTCAGTTGTGACTCACAGGCCACTGTGCGCAGGAGTCGCCCCAGGCAGCATCTGCCTATGACACAAGAGCCACTGCCCATCAGCCCGAGGTGGGGCCGCCTTCTGGCCGTGCCCACCCCCGCGCGGGACTCCGGGTGCCCCAGGCTGTCTGCCTCTCGCAGGGCTTCGTGTGGGTAGCTCACCCTGAGGTGAAGAGAGTCAAGGTGGATAATTTCCATTTCTGTCAGAGCAGACTGTGTTATGACTAGGGAAGGAAGATTTCCAGGGGGTCTTCGGATTGTGTTTTTTAAAAATTTATTTGACGATTCCAGGTCCTTCGTCTTTCTCCATTGTTAGAATCAACGCGGCATTTTCGTCAAACCCCTGGTGAGGTTTCGGTAGCTCAGGTGTTGAGTCCATTCATTCACTGAGGGGAACTGGTCTCTTCACGGCTGCCACTGCAATCCCTTGACATGGTCTCTGCAGTCACTTGTCTTTGTAACGTCTCCCAGCAGCGTTCTGGGGTCTCATTTGCACAAGCCCTGCATATTTTTGTCAAATGTATGCCAAGGAATTTCATATTTTTTCATGCTATTTTACATGCTATTGGTTTTCATTCTAGTTTTTGTTTATTGCTAATTGCAAAACTACGATCGCTATCTGTATTTTGTTAAACCGTTTATTAGTCCTACAAGTCTTTTGTAGATTCTTTGGGACTTACTATGCAGATGGGCGTGTCATCTGCAAACAAGACAGCTTGACTTCTTATCCAGCTCATGTGCTTTCTCCTTTCTCTCATCTGGTGCACTAAAACTTCTAGTTACATGTTGAATAGACGGGGCGAGGATCAGCCCCCTTGTCTTGTTCCAGTCTTTCTCCATTAAGTATGCTGTTGGCTGTAGTTTTCTTTATCCATGTTCTTTATCAGGCTGAGGAAGTTCCTATCTACAGATGTGACATTCTTTAAAATGACTTTAATGAGCCCGGAATTAGTGAAATAAGCCCATGTGGCTATGATGTTTTAGTTAGATGTTATCTGTTTTACACATTGTTGGATCTAATTCACTAAAATTTTCTTGAGAATTTTGGTATCCGTTCTCATGAAGAACACTGGACTGCCGCTGCGCCACGGGGGAGGCCCCTGTCCTTTGCCTTTTAACCTATTTATGGCTTCATATTTAAAGTGTCTTTTTTGGTGGTTGTTTTAATATCACAATTATTCAGTATCATTGTATTATTCAATGTCACAAGCCTCTACCTTTTTATCGAGGATGCTAAAATCATTTATGTTTAAACATGGCTATAGGTAAGGTTGGGTTTAAATACACCCTAGTGACATTTGTTTTATATTACCTTTTTTTGCTCCACATTCTTTTAAAAAAATCTCTTCTGGATTGATTTTCTTCTCATCTCTTTATTGGTAGACTAAACTCTATACAATTTTTAGTGGCCACTGGCCCTCACAACAGCATATTTACAACCTGCCATTTTCTGTGCTTTTTCAGGTTACAAACTTGAAAGTATATTGTTAATATGTACATCAAGTAGCAAATTCTCTTTTAAAGAATTGTTTAAAATAAGAGAAAATGGCCTTTTCTCACATTTACCACTTAGGATGTTTTCATTTTCGTTTTCTTTCTACTGGTGGGTTTGAACATTTTCGAAGTGTTAACCTGCTGGTGGTGACCTAGCTCAGCTTTGCAAAGTCTGAAAAAAAAAAATGCTCACTCACCTTGTCTTTTAAGAATTGCTTGGATTGGTTGTAGATTTTTAGGTTACTTTTATTTCCCCTCTGGTACTTTAAAGATGTCTTGCCTCTGTCTTACACTTTCCTGACACCAAGTTTCCTGTTGGTGTCATTTTGCCACTGTATGAAAGAAGTCTGTTGTCTTCATTTACTTGTCACATTTCCTCTCTATCGCTCATTCTAGGCAAGGTAACCGTGACGTGCCTTTTTGTAATTTCCTCATGTGTGCCCGACCCCGCCAGCCCCACTGTTTGGGGCTTGCAGAGTTGCTGAGCTTTGAGCTTCAAGAGCTTAAACTTTTGAAACATTTGAAAAACATTCTGTCCATTATGGAAATATTCTTTCACAATTTTTTTGTCCACTTTCCTGGGAATCGCACCACATATATTAGCATGTTCATATGGAAACCTTGCTCCACGCGTCTGTGACCAGGCCTTCAACTCTGGAAACTATTGCGGTGTACTCGGGTCCACCCACCTTCTGTCAGTTCCCCCTCGCCTACACTCTATCTCTCCATTAGATATTTTCATCTCTAAGAGCTCAGTGCAGGTCTTCCGATAGCTTCTTAGCTTTATCGTGCTCATGCTCCTTCATCTTCTTGAACAAAGAGTGAATGTGTTACGATAAATGTCCTTATACACACACTGTTCTCACATGTCACTTTCATTTCTGATGAAACTGTGGGTCTTATTTTTGCTGCTGTCTCTCTGTAGGCCTGGTGAGTGGTGATGGCATGCTAGACATTGGAAATCTGACCTTGTTGGTAGATTGTAAAACATGTTCTGCTATGTGTCTAAGTTACTGGAAATAGGCTTGATGCTTTCAGGTCTTAATTGTGAGCATTTTTAGGTGGAACCAGAACAGCCTACTGGGTCACACAACCTCGGCCTCGGGATTCTGAAGTCTCCTTGGTCGCTTGGGTGTTGAGAAGTCCTTTCTTCCAGATGGTAGCAAGGAGAAGCACCGCAGCGCCGAGACATGGAGGGATTGCTCCGTCTGTGCCCTTGGCACTCTCCTCCCGCACGGTCTTCATCATGCAGCAGAATCAATAGCTCTTGATGAAGAGTCCTCTCCTCTTGTGTTCCTTAGATCCTGGCAGGGATGACCCTGGGGTCTGTGTGGATGCCTCCTCTCTGCCCTGGACTTTAAAAGCACTTAGGTAGTGAGCTGGGGAATCACAGCTTTATCTTTGCTGTTTCTCTCTTCTGGTGTTACTATCTTGTACTCCTTATTGTTCTATCTAAAAACTATTTTTCACATATATATGAGACGGTCCACATGTATACATAAGTAAATACAGGCCTAGAAGCTGAGCCGATACCATGATAAACTTTTTGATGGTCTGCATACAGTATTTACTCCCAGGTTCACGCCTTTCTGTTGTACCTGACAAGACCCTGGTCAAAAGAAAGTGAGGGTCTTGCCTAGCTTATTTCATAGCTGTGTGGTTTGTGACTGTGGTTTGAGCTGTGGTCTGGTTAGCTCCATTCTGTTCCCTTACTAGAATCATATTCAAAGTCATTGGGTGTTTAGACTCTTGCCATCTCATGAGACATACCATGCAGGATTTGTGAATAGTTCCTAGAAATTCCTCTCCCATTGCTGGAAGACAGTTGTAAGACCAGGTAACCATGGTTTTCTGATGACCTTGTGCCTTGCTGGTGGCCGCGGACCACAAGGGGCTATTTACATTTACAGTAATTGAAGTTAAAATCCACGAGCTCAGTTGCTCTAGGCCACACCAAGGCTCGGCCAGTATGATGAGTGGTCATCAGCTAAACAGCACTCACAAACAACTCCCCTTGTGCAGAGGACACTCTTGGACAGCACTGGTCTAACGTGTCCTTCCCACATGGGGTGAAAGCACGAGATTGAGATCTGAACCTGCTGTTCAGGCCCAGAACTTAATGGTGAGACAACCACAGAATGGAGCAAATAGGTGTGCTGGATTGAAAGAATATGTAAATTGAGAAAACCTTTGCTGTAATTCCATAGACCCAATGGAGTTTAACTTTATAACTATGAAATCAAGGAGGACAGCAAGGAAGAACATTCTCATGTGAGAAATAAGAACACTTGGAGAGATGACATAGACCAAATGGTAGGTTTTAGGACAGCAGCCAGTCTCCTTGGTCTTCCCATATAATGTGTGGAATGCTCAGGTAGGCCGACTGGCTCTCTAGGCCACATTAAGACACACACACACACGTCATGGCAGACAGGGCTTACTGCATGATCTAGAAAACACTGTCCTTTCACAGCCATTCCTTGATTTCATTTAAGCATTGCATCTTTTTCATGTACTGTGGTGGAGCAGGCAAGCGAAGCTTGCCCTTAACCCCAGCACATGCCCTGTGGCTGCTGCAGCCTCCCAGCCCCACAGAGACCTCCTAAGCGAGTGCCCCGCCCCCCGTTGCTACCACCACCCCACTGACTAGTATCCCCTCACAGCAGTGGGTCATGAACAGTGGACTAATGCTAAAGAATGATGCCGAATCCTCTTATTACAACTTAAACAGCTTATAGTGTCTTCAAAATTTGGAACTGCAGACTGAGAAATGCACAAAATATTCCAAAATGTAACAGGGTCGAATATGAATACTTAGAAAATCACGTGTTAGAGAGTGTAATTAAAAATCAAAGCAGTAAAAAGCACACCAATGCTTTGTTAGTCCGCTCCTTTTCCCAGCTAGTCATTTGATTAATAGCACCTATAAAATGACGAATCTGGCAAAAAATAGCCAAACCTCAGATGTAGTAACATAGGCTGAATTCATCTCCTTTTTATTGTTTGATTTACTGTGATGTTTCTCACCCAGAATGACGCTTTTAAAACAGTACCCGGGCCTGCCTGGTGGCGCAGGCGGTTGAGCACAGCGCTGTGAAGCTGTCCGCAGCCTCCGCAGTGCGGGTTCAATCCCGGCCGGCCAGGGAGCTACCCACATGGTGCAGCAGACCTCTCCTGTCTCGCCCGCTGCTCCCCTCAGCAGTGTATTTCAGTCAATCTGCCTGTTCTGCTTCCCACTCTGTCTCTGGTGAATCCTCCATCCTCTGCACCTCTGGCCTACACCCTGGTTCTTGTATAAATGAAAAAATCTTAAAAAACAAACAAACAAAAAAAAAAACCCAAGCATTGTTGATATTGCCCTGTGATACTGATTAAAATAGATAAGGCTGTCAACAGTATAAGTCCCTCTACTATTTCTTTAATTTTTTTGAGATCACTTTGGTTTACAACACTGTGTATGATTTAGGAGTACAGATTCACAGCTTTATAGATGTTACCACACCCACCACCAGAGCACCAATACTTTTCCCATCAAAGTCCAATGGGGTCCAATGGACCCCCCTCGCTTAGGAGGTCTCGGTGGGGTTGAGAGGCCGCGGCAACCACAGGACGTGTGCTGGGGTTAAGGGCAAGCTTCCCTTGCCTGCTCTCCCCTCCCCCCATTTGGTTTGTTCCCTTGTTTCTTTACATTCCTTATATGAGTGAATCCATCTAGTATTTCTTTCTTCTTATCATTTATTTCATTTAGCATAATTCCCTCTAGTTGGTCCTTATTATCACAGATGGCAGTATTTCTTTTTTTTATATAACTGAGTCTTATTTCACTCTGTATACACACCACACCTTCTAATCCACTCATCTGTCCCCGGGCACCTGTTTCCATGACTTGAATATTGTAAATACTGCTGCAGTGAACACAGGCGACCATAGATCCCTTTGAATTTGTTTTTTGCTTTTTGATAGACAGGAGTGGAACTTCTGGATCAGCGGTAGATCAACTGGTACTGTTGTGAGGAACCTGCACACCGTCCTCCCAGGGGCTACCCAGTCTGCTTTCCCACTCACAGTGCAGGCAGCTCCCTTTTCCCCACAGCCTACCAGCACTTGTTTCTGGTCTCTCTGACGGGGCCATCCCCACAGGTGTGAGGTGTATCTCGCTGTGATTTTGACTTGCATTTCCCTGGTGATGATGAATTCTTTTTCATCTGCCGGTGGCCATGTGTGTAAATATTGGAAGAGTGTCTATTCCGATAGTGTGCCCATATTTTGAACAGTTGTGTTCATGTTGAATGTATGAGTTCTTTGTAGATCTTGGATATTAGCCCCTGTCAGATGTATGGTATGCAAGTATTTTCTCCAAAATGTGCCCAAAGACAGTCCCCAAAGAATCCCTGAAGCCAACATGAGAGTGTTTTGCCTGTTTTCTTCTTGTATATTTATGGTTTCAGGTCTTAAGTCCAAGTCTTTTATCCATTTTGAGTTAATTTTTGTGTGTGGTGTGAGACAGCGATCTAGTTTCATTCTTTTGCAAAAAGTGGCTGTCCAGGTTTCCTAGCACCATTTGTTGGAGAGACTTTCCCTGCTCCTGTGTATACTCTTTTCTCCTTGGTTGGAAAGAAACTGTTTACTTGAGTGTGGGCTTATTTCTGGGCTTAGCTGCAGTCTGTTCATTTGTGTATCTTTCACTCCACACCCCACTGTTCTGTGCCCTCTCATGCGTGGGGTACTTGTACTCCTGGAGCCTGATGCCTCTGGTCTTCTCTGACAAGATTGCTTTGGCTATCCTGAGTTGCTTGTGCTTCCCTACAAATTCCACTAATTTTGCTCTACTTCGTTGAAGAACGCCACTGAAATGCTGACATGGCTTACATGGTAAGATGGCCATTTTAACCATGTTAATTTTTAATCCAATCCATGAGAAAGAAGTTACCTTTCGACTTGGGTCTTGTTTGTTTTAGCAGTGTTTTTACAACTTTTCTTGTAAAAAGGTCTTACAAAGGAGGTCTTTCACCTCCTTTACTAAGTTTATTTCTAGGTCCTTAATTCTTTTTGATGTAATTGGAAATAAGACTGTTTCCTTGATCTGCACCAGATGATTGTACACCGAGCGTGTCGCCTGCAACTTGACTAATGTATTGTTTCTAATAGGTATATTAGTGCCTACAGGGACTCCGTGTCATGACCCACAAGTGGTGATGGCGCTACTATACTAATCTCTCAAATTGGACTCCTTTTACCTCTCTTGCCAGTTGCTCCAGCCAGGACTTGTAGTACTATGATGAATAGCAGTGGTAAGTGTGGACATCCCTGTCTTGTACCTGACCTTAGGGTAAAAGCTTAGTTTCTCACTACTGTGTATGCTATTAGCTGTGCGTGTCTATCATAAAAGGTTTTTATTATGTTAAGGTATGTTCCTTTGCTCCCCATTTTATTGAGCGACCTTATTACAAATGGGTATTACACATTATCATCTGTTCACTGATATCACTTACTTATCTTTCCTCCTTTGAAGTGCTGCATGCACTGACCTGGTTGCATGTGTTGAGCCATCTTCGCACCTCTGGACTAAATCCCACTTGGTTATGATGTGTGATGCTTTTAACGTGTCACTGAATTTGGTCTGCTTAGATTTTAAGGATTTTTGCATCTATGTTTATCAGGAATAACTGGTCAGATTTATGTTGAGCTCATAAAATGTGTTGGGAAGCACCCCTCCTCCAATTTTTGGAAGTGTATGAGGACAGGTATTGGTTCACTTGTGAAGTTTGATAGACCAGGCAGTTTCACTAGTGAGTTCTTTGTTCAAACTGCATGCTCTGTAAGTGGCCTGTTTTCTCTTTCTTCCTCAATTGAACTTGGAAGGTTGTATGATGCTAAGAATTTGTTCATTTCAAATTACACAATTTATTGGCATAAAGATATTTATAATAGTCTCTCATTATAGTCTCTCCGTTCACTCCTGATTCTATTTATTAGAGCTTTCTTTTTTTTTCTTGGTGACTCCAGCTAGAGGCTTGTCTATCTTGTTTATCATTTATTATTTATTTACACACACACACACAGACATACGCGCACACGCACACACGCACGAGGGTGATAGCAGGCGGCAGGAAAGGTCTGCACACCAAGTAGGTCCCGCCTCCGGTGGCCGGGGAGCAACCGGGAATCGAACCGGCACCACAGAGGCTGCGGGCAGCTTCACAACCCAGCGCTCAACCGCTGCGCCACCAGGGAAGCCCTCTTGTTGATCGTTTTAAACGACCACTTATTTCTGCTGCCTTTTAAACTGCTCTGTCCCTTGATATAAGTGAGTCCCACCATTATTAACAGTACTGAAAATAAATTTTATAAACCTTCACATCCATTTCTGCAAACCCAACTGGGACATAAAAGAACTAATGTCACCCCCACTGGCATCCTCCATGTTACCAAGTCAACAGTGGAGTTGGCTGACTGAGCTGCCTGCCTGCTTCCCACAGCGGAGAGTCCTGGCCGTGGGCCTTCTCTCCTCTGCAGCCTACTTCCAGCACTTAATTTCCTCTGCTTAAATCTCACTGTTCCTAACCCCGGTGCATACTTAGCTCACTTATGTTCACCCACTCACCCCTAAGATGTTGAATATCCCCTTGACAGTATAATCTCCAATCTGAAAAAACCTGCATTCACTCCAGTTGTGGATTCACTTGCTGTATTTGAGAATTCCAAGTCTATAGTCATAATCCTTTTAATGGATATTCCTTTTAATCCTTTTAATGGATATTCCTTTTCCATCAAATAACACTACGAGTAATGTCAACCTGAGTATGTTCAAAATAAAATTTTTCATCTTCCCACTCGCTCCCCTAAACTCATTTTTCCTCTAAACCAGAAATATGGTGGATTCTCCACTTCTCTCTTGCTCAACCTCAAATCCAGTCGCTTACTACGTTTGGTGAATCTCACACTCCTGCTCCTCGTCCCTATACCTCTGCTGTTTTCTTGGCTGAGGGCCCTGCATCCTTTGGCCCGTGACTGTGACATCTTCCGCCTCCTCTGATTTACTCACCTGAGTTACTTTTTGTTAATGTCACATGTTCGGTGACCTGTTCAAATTAAATTCCTTCTCTCTCCCCTACCCCCAACACACAATTAAAATACCCCAGTGGTAACCTCTAACCTGTAGGTATAACCTCTTGCCTGTCTTTGTATGACCTCCAAGGTCATTTGTGACATTCTCTACCTTTTTTGTTCCTTCAGAAATTTGCTCTTCTTCTACTATTCAGGAATTGCTGTTTTATATGCTCTGTCTCCTCCACAGAGATTTCCTTAGAACCTACATTGCTGCTGTTTATGTGTGCAATGACTAAACACAGTGCCTGGTTTGTAAGAGATTTTCATTTAATGCTTTTGTTATTGTAGAAACAGGGAAGATTTTATAGTCTGTTGCCTCTGTGATGAGTATTTCTGAACAAATCATCTCATCTTCTCCATAGGGGTAGCCTAAAACACACTCACAACACAGGAAGAGTGGTTTTACTTGGTTCATAGAGCAAAGACCACACTAAAGTAAGAGGATCTAGCAAAAGCAGATATATCTGGACTTGTGCATGTTCGGTTACAAAGTAGTATACCCATAATGCTATGTAAACAAACTCTTGTGAAAAAGTCAGTGCTTAGAATTTATAGTTTGGGTCACATAATTAATCACTAAAATCTGCTTGTGAGCCTTAAAAATCTTATCTTTATACATACAAAGACTGAAAATTTGCTCTTTCAGATGTTGTAATTCTCATATAACTGATAAAGGTCATGGTTAATGGCTTTGCTAATTAAGCAGTCAAGTGCGGAAAATCACTGTTTCCCAACTATTTTTGGGAGTAGGGAAGTATGTCATCATTAATCAACTGTTCAATCACTGTCAATAATTATTTAAGCTTACCTGGTTATTATAGGCATCAGGTGCAAGTTTCTTGTATGTTGGTGCCATCAGAGTGGACAGGTTTTGTAAATGAGCCTCCAGTTTCTCCTCCTGTATAAAATGAATAATTCTGCATATTAAATTCTAAAACCATCCTTTCTATATGAGCGAGGCTATCAGTTTGATTTTTTTCTCCCTGCATCTTGGCTCCAGATTACAATATATATAGTGCCTCACTAACTAAAACTAAAGCATCTTAAAAACATGACTATGTCTAAGTTGAAAGTATTGCCCATATAGTACCTGTTTTTTGAATGTGCTATTAAAACACCTAGCTCCTCAGTGTTTTCTGTAAGATCACTGGCTTAGACATAGGCAGGCATCTGGCACATTATAAAATCCATGCTGATGGGGAGGGTTCAGACAAAGTCATGTGGTCTTTTTTTTTTTTTTAAAGATTTATTTATTTATTTATTTATTTATTTATTTATTTATACAGGCACTGGGTACAGTCAGAAGCGCGGGAGGGTGAGAGAATTCACCAGAGCCAGAGCGGGGAGCAGAGCAGGCAGAAGGACTGAAGTACACCGCTGAGGGGAGCAGCGGGCGGCAGGAGCGGTCTGCGCGCCATGTGGGACCCTCCTCTGGTGGCCGGGGAGCAGCCGGGGATCGAACCGGCGCTGCAGAGGCCGCAGGCAGCTTCGCAACTCAGCGCTCAACCGCTGCACCACCGGGGAGGCTCAAAGTCATATGGTCCTAAAGGGGCACATTCTACACTCCTCTCCATTAGTTGCCAAGGATGATGAGCTGTGACGGCCCTTGTTTGGCTTAAATTGTCTATTTCTAATTGTTTAATTTTAAATCATCTCTCCATAGAAGTAAACATTGCTGGCTGGTGTGAAATAGGGAGGGAACAGAGCTACAAAGTGATCTATATGAAGAACTTTGTAAAGTTACTGGAAAGGAGAAATAATGTTCAGTTCTCCCTCCTTTAACAAAGAACATATCTCCCAAGTCTCACCCTTTGTCAAATGGTAGAAAATACTTGGCTGTTTTACGCACACCTAGGAGTTCTCGTTTGAGGGGACATTTCTCGAGCAATCTTGGGAGACGGCACTGCCTGGCAGAGATGTACTTGGAGGAGGTGTCTGAGCTGAGACCCCTGCCTGCTGAGAGGGTGCGTGAGCCAGCCAGGAGAGCTGGCGTACACAAAACCCGGTCAGGGGGAGGCGCTCTGTAACCAGCCTGGAAAGTACACTGGTGAAGGACATGCAAAATGGCCCCTTCTCATTAGGCATATTCATGTTTTTCTTAGGAAAAAAGGACCTCTAGCACATTTTCAGTTTACTATTGAAAATGTAATCCTATGAAAAAAATTTCCATGATGACTTTTAGAGCTTCTGCATTTTCTTAAATTTCCACTGGTAGTGGAAGTTAGTTCCGTTCTCTATTTAAATTCACAAATAAAAAAAATTTCCCTAAGAGGGACATGTCACTATTATAAATGTATATTTCAATGGCATTTAAAATAGGAAAGATAGCATAGGTGGTTAAATGTGGTATTTTAGAGAAAAGACAAAAACCAGTGACTTAGATGAGAAATGAGGGTTCATTTGTTTCCATTACACTTTTACACTAAAATAGAAATGTTGTTCATAGCTGAAAACATTTGTTACACTAATTTTACACTGACAGCTCTCATGGTGTTTGCAGTGTGACTAGAAAGTCTTTTTTCTGAATGCAGAATTGTGATTTCTACAATTCAGGTTCAAAAGATGAGTTTTAAACTGAAGTGTTTTTTTAGTTTTAATTCTGGTGAGACAGCCCTTGAAAACTCTGGGTTAACATAGAATAAATAAAAAAAAGGCCATAGGTGTGAAGAGTTTATGCTGCAGCAACTTATTTCTTGGGTCTCACATGGTCATTATGCTACCTTCACAAAGAACTCTAAGGTGTGTCTGCGCTCTATTGAAAATGTTGTAGGCTCATCCCTGAGATGAAATCCTCTGCTAGTGAGAGCTCAGTGGAGTGTGCCAGACTGTTCACGTCATCTGTGCTCATCAATTCTCCATGAAAAATATAGAGATTATACATCAGGAAGTAAACAAACCTCTTTTGGGTCATCCCCAAGCAGCTTAAATTTTCTTGGGATCTTGCTTCTGGCAAACTTACATCCATTGTAGTACATGCTCCACGAACAACCGAAAGAAAAGGAGGCACCGCAGGTCTCTGGGTCCAGCCCCTGACAGGCACAGGTTCTCCTGAGAAATCAAAGACCAAGTTCATGGCTACGGAGCGCATCACCAGTGCCACCAACTTCATATTGGGTGTCTGTGTGTACATGTACACGTGACTGCACTAAATTAAGGTGTTGCCACCACACAGAAAATAATTTTAATTGACTTTAAAACACAATTTAAACAAACTTTCTGTTGCAGAAAAATTCACAGCTAGGGAAGAACATATAATACTCACACTATAATGGCTTCACAATACACAGGAAAACTACTTACCCAAGTAAGTAGCGCCACACAAAGAAACATGCCTGCCCCCCAAACCTCTGTTACTACTGGGGACAGTGCTTGGAAGGAAGCACAAGAGATTAGTTCTGCCTTTAAAAAAAATTATATGTACATCTAAATCTCTGACAGTTTTACATGGAATTGGTTTTGTGCAGACTCAGCTCCTGAAATGTATTTTTATACTAGGTATACATTATGTATAACACACTGCATAGTATTTTTACTACATATATTTTATACTCAGTAGGAGGTATTTTTATGCTATAAAAACTTTTACAGACTCTAAAAACTTCACATGTGGTATAAAATGAGCGGGACTACATAGGGATGGAGACTCTGTGGCAGCGGCTG
Source organism: Talpa occidentalis (assembly GCF_014898055.3). Taxonomy (NCBI): domain Eukaryota; kingdom Metazoa; phylum Chordata; class Mammalia; order Eulipotyphla; family Talpidae; genus Talpa; species Talpa occidentalis. Next base: position 99,020,233 of record NW_023601322.1, read on the forward strand.
CTCGGTCCTGAGTCACCTGCAGCACTGTGCTGGGGTGTCCTCTCACACCAATGCAGGGAGCTGCACCTTCAGTCAGTCCCCGGGGTGTAAGGATGCCACAAATCAGTTGTTCTACCAGTGGCAGTCATTGGAGTGCTTTCTAGTTTTTGGCTACAAGGCAGTGTAGTGACTTTACCGCCCCAGTCAGACATGTCCTAAGGACAATAATCGAACAAGCAAAGAAACCAAATGAACACAATAAAATAACGTACTCGCTAAAGTACATTCAGCAGCTCTTTCCCCCACCTTGAGACAGGACTGGCACGCTACAATACTGAAAGTGTGCAGTGAGATGATTTGATGAGTGTAGGTTCTCGCATAGAGTTAACACATCCATCAGCTCAAAGACTTATTCCTTGGCAAGAACGTTTCAGTTCGTTCTACTCTGAGCAAATACATGGTCCAGTGCATAATGACGTGATAACGAAAAGACTGTGCCCTCTTACCAGCCTCTCCTGGGTCCCCACCCAACACACGTTCCCTAAACTTTTCTACTGTTTGAGTCCAAGGTTTTGTGTTTGATGATTTGTCTTTCTGTCTGGTTTCTTTCCCTTGGCATAATGCCACCCTGCCAAGAAAACGGCAGGGTTTCTTGTTTTTCTGGAAAGGTGAATATTACATTAAGTACATAATATGTGTGCGTATACAAACCCTGACAGACGTGAATATGGAACGTGAGAGAATGACTTCATTTCTTCTGGAGATGCATACCCAGAGTAGGGCTGCTAGATCTTAGGTACTGCTGTGTTTAACTTCGGCATCTCTTGTCCTTTTGGATAACATACCCCCTAAAAGGGGCCCGGTGGTGGCAGCCATTCTAGCGGAAGTGCATGGGTCTCGCTGTGGCTCTGGTCCACACTTCCCTGAACGAGGCCTTTGCGTGTCTTTATGAAAGTGTCCGTTAATAAATAGGTTATTGTTTTGCAATTGACTTGTATGAGTTCCCTGTATATTTTGGATCATAAGCTCCTATCAGATATGTGGTTTGAAGGCTCTCTCACATAGCCTGCCTTTTATGGAGGGTTTATTTTGCTTCTGTTGCTTTTACTGTCAAATCTAAACAAATCACTGTCAGAAACAAAGCCAGTAAGATTACTTCTTGGGCTTTTTTCCTAGGAATTCCATTGTTCGGGGTCTTAAAATCAAGACTTTAGTGATTTTTTTTTTTTGGGGGGGGGATAGTGTAAGAGAGGGGTCCAGTTTCATTCTTTTGCAAGTGATACTCAGTTTCCCCATCACCATGGATTGAACAGACTGACAGAGGTATACAGTGGGATAAGACAAAGATTAACTGACCATACAGGCATGGGTTATATCTGGGTTCTCTATTCTATTTCATTGGTCCATCTGTCTGTTTTTATCCCAGTGCCATTCTGTTTTATTAGTATACCCTGGTAGTGCAGCTTGAAATGTGACAGTTTGAAATATAGACAAGTGGTATATCAATAAATTATCAAGAGATGCAAAACATGCTAAATAAAATACTAGCAAACGTAAGCCAGCAACATATAAAAATTATATATGTGGGCAAGTGAGATTTCTCAGAAATGAATTGTCAGTCCAATGTATGAAAGTCAACTAACACACCACATTACAGTGGATCCTTACCACATGGGCTTTTAACTGTGCAGGTACACTGACATGTGATAGATACAGATGAAGTGTTTGTTAACCGAATATTATTAGAGCTGAGTTGAGGAGGAGTCAAATTATCATACACCCTGTGTGGTTTAAGGATCCACTGTACATTCAGAAACAGCATCTGAGGAAAGCCCAACAGCCTCTCATGGCACAATACATTCTACATAAGAACCCTTCATCAACACGACAGAATTTCTCCCTAAAGCCAGGAACAAGACAAAGATGTTTGCTCTTGACAGTGTGCTCAATGTCTACTAGAGGCTTTAACCAGGGCAGGTAGGGAAAGAAAAGCAGACAGACGGTTAATAATTAGGAGACATACTATCAAGATGTATAGTATGTATATGCATACTATACATACTATACACTCTTCTCAAATTGGTCTACTGATTCAGTGGAACCCCTATCAAAAGCCCAGATAGGGACATTGACAAGGTAAATCCAAAACCTATATGGGCATAAAATGGGTCCAGAGTTGCCAAAATAATCTTGTAAAACCAAACCAGTTGAAAGCAACAGTAATCAACCCTGTGTCGTATTTGTGTAAGAACAGATACATAGATGCACAGACTCAAGAGTCCTACAATAACCCATACACCCTTGGTCTTGTCACCCTTGTGGGAAAATGGATGTTCACTGGAGAGTAGTCTGCAGCACACCTGGGGAACTACAGGCAACAGAATGAAGCTGAGCTCTTACTTCATAGCTCAACATTGATCAAAGATCTAAAGCTGTAATAATCCAGGCAGAAAACCCTCAGCTTCATGATCTGGGAACAGGCCATGGTTTCCTAGCTGTGACACCAAAACCAAGCAAGTAGTCAAGTCCTAACATCCGGAGTATAAAACGAACTCTTACAACTCAATTAACACAATTTAAAAATCAACAAAGCTTGGGCCTCCCCGGTGGTGCAGCTGTTGAGCGCAGCACAGTGAAGCGCTCCACAGCCTCTGCAGCGTGGGTTCGATTCCTGGGTGGCCAGGGAGCTACCCACATGGTGCAGCAGACCTCTCCTGTCATGCCCGCTGCTCCCCTCAGCAGTGCTTTCAGTCCATCTGCCTGTTCTGCTCCTGGCCCTGTCTCTGGTGAATCCTCTCGCCCTCCCGTGCCTCTGACCTGTACTCTGGTTCTTGTATAAAAATAAATAAATCTTTTAAAAAAAAAAATCAAAGCTTTAGGTATTTCTTCAGGCAATTTATAAAGAGCCAGTAGTACATGAAATAATGCCTCATGCCATCAGGCATTAGGGAAATGCAAATAAAAACCACGAACGTACTTCACACCCACAAACTTGGCTGTAATAAGACAGACATAACTAGTTTTCCTCAGTGTGTGGAGACTCGCGAACATCCATATACTACTGACAGGAATGGAAAGTGGTGCAGCAGCTTTGGAAAACAGTCTGAACATACCCCAGAAAGTAAAACATATTTTTTGCTCATATGTAACTGGTACACATGTTCGCAACATTGATCATACTAGCAAGAAGTGGAAACAACCCAAATGTCCATTAACTCATAAAATGTGTGTAATATTAGAGGGACAAAACAAGAGTTTTATGTTATAGGTGAAGTATTATTTAGCCATAAGAAGAATATTCGTATTATCACAGAGATGAACCCTTAAGGCATTGTACTAAGTCAAGGAGGCCAGGCTTAGCAGTCAAGCACAACATAATTCTACTAATATAAAATGCCCAGAATAGGCAGACAACAGAGAAAGCTGACTAGTGGCTACACTTCAGAAGGAGAAGTCTCTGGCCAAGGGGTATAGGGTTTCCTTTTGAGAGTGATAAATTTATACAACTTTGTGAATATACTAACCCACCGAGTATATACTTTTTGAATTTTATGGAACGTGACTATCTCAAAAAAACAAAACAAAACAAAACAAAAAAAAAAAAAACAGGCAACTTGCAAAGTGACAAGCTAATGGAAACAGGAAGTGATCATCAATGGGTGAGTACCGCACTAGACGAAGGTTTTCTGGAAAACTTGTAAGGTACATGGTGCCACGGACAACACCTGACATCCTGAACACTAAGCACCACACCTCTCTCCTCTCTCTCCTCCCCCGACTTCACATCCTCCTCTGTCATCTAAACACACAAACACACATACACACAGAACATCATGGTCAATGGAACAATACAGACATCATTTCCCCCCAATGGGTATGAAGAACTAAGATCATTTCCTCACCACTTATGAAGCATTTTTACCAGAAGGTAATAGGGATAGAGAATAAATAGAACAAAGCAAGTATGGAACCAGTCAAATCCAGAATGTAGAACATGGTACAGTGCAAATAATCTCATTCATACAGAAGGGGAACTGTACACTCTAAATTGAGAGTTTCACAAATCATGGTTTATCTCCCTAAATGCCATCAACTAGAGCCACTGTACTGAAAAGCCTCAACCAAATTCAAGGAATGAACTTTCCTCTTCTCTGACTTTGGATTAATAAAGTCTGAATAGGGCCTCCCCGGTGGCGCAGCGGTTGAGCGCTGGGTTGCGAAGCTGCCCGCGGCCTCTGCGGTGCCGGTTCAATCCCCGGCTGCTCCCAGGTCACCGGAGGAGGGTCCCACATGGCGCGCAGACCTCTCCTGCCGCCCGCTGCTCCCCTCAGCAGTGTACTTTGGTCCTTCTGCCTGCTCTGCTCCCCGCTCTGGCTCTGGTGAATTCTCTCACCCTCCCGCGCTTCTGACTGTACCCAGTGCATGTACAAACAAATAAATAAATAAAATGCCTCTATTAAAAAAAAAAAAAAAAAAAAAAAAGAGTACTGTGCTAGGACTCAAAAGAATAATTTAAAAAAAAAAAAAAAAAAAAAAAAAATAAAGTCTGAATATTAAACGATAACAGAGTCACTGTCAGTTTTGAGATGACATGCTGCCTAGGTTTTGCAAAAAAGCCCTTGTCTTTTCTACTAGTGGGGGTGAGAATGGTTGCACAGCTGTCTTTGGGGACTCCACTCCAGTAACATGGGAAACAAAAGCAAAAATAAGCAGTGAAGTACATGAAGCCAAAAACCATGTGAACAACAAAAGAGGTTATTAAAACGAAAAAGCACCTTTCTGAATGGGAGACAGTGTGCACCCAACAGGGCTGAGACCCAAGATGTACGAAGGAAAGGAAGAACTCAACCCAGAATGGGCGAAGAGCTAAGTAGGCGCTTCTCCAGAGAAGACACACAGCTGGCACAGGCACAGGAAACATGCTCACCATCATGACTGGCTGGGGAATTTGAATCGAAACCACAATGAGCTACCACCTCACTGCAGTGTGGAGAACGGGGCCTCCTGCACTGCGGGTGGGGACGCAGACGGCACGGAGGGGTCTCAAAGATGGACATACACCAGGACCCAGTAATGCCGCTCCGACATGTCTCTCTGAGAAGGCGGAGCACATCCACAGGGATCATGTTCCATGTTCACTGTGGCACTGGCTCCCAGACAGACGGGTAGAGACTAAGACGTGGCATACAGATAGCCTGGACTACCCATTTGTGACAACATGGATGGAGAAAGACAAGAACTGCATGATTTCACGCACAGCAATATGCAGAACCAAAACCAAGAAACAAGCAAACTGAAGTGAACCCTAGAAAGCCTCTGCAGCACAGAGGCCAGCGTGGGAGGGTGACGGCGAGGGGCCTGGTGGGCCCCGTGTGCTGGCGCACACACATAGAGGGGAGGGTCTGCGCTTTGGCTCAATGTTGTAAACCCACGTTACCTAAGATGCTAATGGGGACAGGTGTGGGGTTGGAAGTGAGGGGAGAGTCTGGTAAGATGGTGAGAAATACTGACGCTGGAGATGCTCAGTATAAAGGTCACAGGAGTGCCCCCGGCACGGCAGAAGGCCTGCCTGGCTATGACTTCCTTACCGTGACAGACATGCCCACAGCGATTGCTTGCCAAAGCAGTACCGGTCAGGCTTAGTCATGAAATAGAAATCTCAGAGGGGAATCTTTAGAGGAGGAACAGCTGGCTGGGCTTGAAGAAAAAGCACAAATCCATTTTTGGATTTTTCCCACTGAGAGTGGCTGTCAGAACTCTCTGGGCTCCCAGTGCCCACATGGGCCCTGGGGGTTGTCAGGCTCCGAAGAGGCACACGTGCCTATGAAAATGAGGACTCAGCAACTTCCATGTGAAGTTATCCTCTGTTCTTGGCAAAAAGTCCTAATTTTAAACTTCTGGTAGATACAGAGTAAAATTTCTACCTGATGGGACAGAAGAAACTTTAGATGCTCTAAGAGAAGTGTCTTTGCCACTGTTTACGACCCTGTTTGTCATGCACCTCGAGTGCATCTTTTGTGTTGCTTTGGAGAATCGCCCTCAGTAGGAGTGGCCCAAAGCTTAAACTTCATCTGAATAATTACCTAAACCCCAAAGTTTTAAACAGCAATAAACGAAAGTATACTGGCAATATCAGCCCTTAAAATTAAAGCTTCATATCTTGTGTATGTTTTACCCCCTATTTAAACCAGTTTCATTATTTTTTTTTGAGGCCCTGACATTCACTGTTTTCAAATGCAAACGGAGACAATGTAGGCAAGTTCTTCAACTTGTACAGAATTATTACCTGCTGCTCTTATATTCCATCTCTGGTAAGGGCATTTCTGGGTAAGAAAGAAAAGCCTTTGGAGGAAAATACCAAAGATGTGTAACAGATTAAAATTAAATCTATTACAAAGACTCTGACAGAGTTGGCATGAGACTTCAAGAAACATAAAGAAAGGACTGACTCTCTTTACCAGTGCTGTAGTGGATGTGCAAGCAAACCTGTTCCAGGAGAAAGGCAGTGTTGCTGAGGTCCTGAGAAAAGCCGTTGCAGCCAGTGGGATCCAAGGCCTCCAAGGGCATACCTGCCAGGTGAGGCCGCACACGCACAGCCCCTGAGGCTCCCCCGGACGCCTAGGAGCTGCAGCATCCACCTGCCAGTGCAGTGCCCGCTAGACCTGTGGCCTCCTAAGGGCCATGGGGAGCCCGGTCAGGCCTCAGAGCCAGAGAGACCCTGCGCTGCCAGGGCTGGTGGGAAGTGCCAGCTGGGGGCCTGGCACACTGTGCAGAAACAGCACAGGGTATCTGCACGCCCAGCGTGGTAGGTGCAGAAGGAAGGGGAGCAGTTCACATGGGGCAGCGCGGCAGGGGCTAGCACAGGCCGGTGCCCTCCAAGTGGCCCTTTGCACTTCCTGTAAGTGGCTGAGGTTAAAACAGGTGGGGGGCGGGAGGGGAAGGATTGGGGTCAGAATGGGGCGTTTGCAATTGTATGGGGGAATATAAAAATAAAATTTAATATTTAAAAAAAAAAATGCATATACCTCATTTAATATTTTTTGCATTTTCTGGTAAGAGCCTACTTCTAAATCCTGTAAGGAATGTAGTCCCATTTTTTTTTAAATATTTACATCACTATTTTGACTAATAACTTTCTAATCCAGGTTGAATTCCCACTGTTTCTTGATCTGAATGTTTTTGTACCTGGAAATTCCAAAAAGCAGATGGATTCATAAAAAGAAGATTTTGATATGATTAAGTACAGTAAAAGAATTATATTGAGATGACTCAGCCAATTTTAAGAGTTTCATCAATATTTTCCAAATGGTATTATCCTTGAGCGGATACTTCATTTGTTTTTCTTTCTTTTTTTTTTCACTGCTAGCCTGGGAACCCAACAATTGCTTATGAATAAATTAACCAGTGAAGGGCAACTTTGATAGAAGCAATGGTAATTTAGATTTAGAATGCACTATATATTGTTTGTATATTTTATATCATATATTGCTATATATATTTTATACATTTGTACATTAAATTACCTATATACTTATTAAAAAAAAAAAAAAAAAAAAAAGAAAGATATTCCAGTACTTGGATGTGCTCAACGTTTTCAAGAGCAAACCCCTGTCCTCGTCCAAACCCTCATACTCCTGAGAAGCAATGCCTGCCCCAGCCACCCGTTCCTGGTGTTCGCTAGCAGTACTAGCGGCAGCGATGTGAGTGAGCTGAGACTTACACGGATGGTTGGTTCGGCTCTGTTTCCACAGAACGCGTACAGGCCACGTATTTTACCTTGGCTGTGTGTATATACAGGAAAGCCCCTGGCCCGGGATCCCCAAATGTCTCGCCACACCGCCTTTCTGTTTCAGATGCTGCAACGTGGAAGGCGCAGCAAGCACAAGGGCTGGCACTGCAGCCAGTGGACTCGCTAATATTCCCAAGTTTGAGGTCTGATGAGCTGTTGCCGTGGCCCCCGCCCTTGAACTCAGGCCTAGCCAGGGCCCCAGATGACCGTGCCTCAGTGCTGAGTGCCGGCTGGGGTCTGTCCCTGGGACTGGGGGTGTGCACATGGACCCCTGCAGCCCACTCTGGCACAGGCTGGCTGTCCCTGTGGCAGCTCCTGCCTCCATGGTTGGCAATGCCACTGTTGCCACCATTGCTCGCCAGTAATTGGATGAAATAAAGAGTGGCTGTACTGTGGATGCTCACAAATAGAGTACGTAAGACCCTCTTCCCCTGTGCGCTGGACTGGACAGTCAATGACGGGTAAGATTGGGGGCAGACTAAAGAAGGCACTGGCCAGCCTCCCCTCTGTGCAGATGTGCAAGGGCAGAGTCGGGGCCGCCCGCACCCCCACACTTACTCTTCGTTGAGGGCGCAGCGGCGGTTGGTGTGGGTGCCAGACTTCCGCAGCGTCTCCGTGAGCTCTGAGTACAGCTGGTCGGCCAGCGGCAGGGGGATGCCTTCCCACACCAGGATGAGGACGACGATCACGGCGGCCTCGCATGCGTGGCCTGCTCGCTCCCGCACCAAGCACAACAGCTTCTCCTCACTGCAGCTTCTGCGCACCACCTGTGCGGGTCCCCGTGCCCCCCCAACACCCCACCCGCCCAACAGAACAGGGTCACTGGCTGCAGAGGAGCGCACGGGCGCAGCACATGTGCTCCTAGTACGTCTGGGCACCATCAGGGCCCACAGCCAGCACCTGCGACTGGCCTTTGGGGATCCCACCTGTGGGGTGCGGGACAGGTATCCAGCAAGTACAGCTGCTCCAGGCGGAACAACCTCTACCCAGAACTCGGGGCCCACTGAGCTGCCCTGAACCCAGAGCTGGGCGAGCCAGGCAGGCAGGCCTCCTCCAAGGGTGTTTAAAGGAAGGACTATCTCATAACGCTCTGGAGAAGCATCCTTCTAGGGGACAAACAGGCCCCGTCCTCCCTATTGAAGTCTTTCAACTAAGTAGAGTTTGTACATGATTGTAAAAGTAATCTAATTCAATAAACACAATGACAATTCTTCCCACGGGCAGGAACGACTGAGCTGGGTAACCCAACTCTCAGGCTTGTGCGTGAGCCAAGGCAGCGGGCATGCCGAGTCACACTCACCCATTTAGCAATAGGACATCCCTGAGAGCTTTTGCCTTCTTTACCAGTATACACGACTCTTTCGATCCTAATAGCTTTTCCCTTCTGGCCAAACCTTAAAGAAATCCAGAGATACACATAAACACAATTAGCTAGTGAATCCACGAGGCAAGCAAAATAATGAACATTTGAGCATAATTTTATCCTATCACCACATCCTGAGAAATGGTTTATTTTTTAAAAACAGGTGTAAGCCAAGCAAACTGGATCCTAATCTTAATATATACTGATAATTGCAAAGCTGCACTGAATTTATGTGCTGGGTAAAAATAATAGCAACACTCAGTTTATACATATTTTCACAAAGCAAGCTTGCTAAATCCAGTCTTCCATTTGATATGCAATCTTTACTAGATTTAACTATTTTAAAACTTGGGGAATCATAGATTTCAGTTAGAACTATTCCTCAAGCAATCTCATACATTTTTTAAAAGGAGCTGGCAAATAACTAGTACCCAGCGATTTAATTGTATTTTCCCTTAAGACCAACATAGTACTTGCTCATAAAAATAGACGCGTAGAAAAAGTCACGGTCTGTGCCAGGCTACGAGATGATTAGTTAGTGAATTTCTACATGCTAATTTAGACATGAACAATCTGGAAATGGAGCAAGGACACTACGTTTCTGCTGCCCGGAACATCTCTAATGTATTTTAATAGCACTGCCTACCTCTCACAGAAAAGGCATCCTAGCATAGTACAGCTCAGAGCTGTGGACACCTATATCAAAGTCTCTCTGCATTGATTATCTCGCTCCTAAGAGTCTTCTACATGCAGGAGTAACTGCAGATTCAGGTACATACTTGCATACCTGTGTTGACAGCAAAGAAAAAGCAGCTATAAATAGAATCTGTCTCTATTTCTATTCAATATAACCCACTAGCCCTCAGCTCAGACTAAGGGACAACTTCCTTACAGGTGATACTCATGGCCACTCCAGGTGATGAACTCGGGGGCTCCTCTCTCATACCATGCTTCCCCCCCCCCTCCTCTCTGACACTGTCACCAAATGGGCTGCCAGCGTGGGGCCCTCTGCAGCGGTGCCAGCACCCTTTCCTGGCAGGCTGGCTAGCGGGTTCCTGTTCGTGCCTGGGTTTCTGCATCCGTCGCCAAGTGGGCAGCCGGTGCCAGCCTGCAGACTAATGGTGCCGTCAAATATTGTGACTCTCCGGTGAACGGCACAGTGTGTGGTGCTGGCAACCCTGGATAGCTAAGCCTGCTAATCATGACTCAATTTACAATTGTTTACTGCTTTGCTTGCGAAAGCTGGAAAAATTCTGACATGTACAAAAGGAGAAACGTTCATCTGCCCTGTGCCTTTGCGTTAATTACCTTTCTTCCATGATTTCTCTAATAGCTGCCACATTAGGACCTGCTCCTAGATGGGTATAAAAAGGACCTTCATCTTTTTCAATAATTTGCTCTGTTGAGATAATAGAAGATTATTATTTTAGACCTCAATTATACTAAATAGAAAGGCTATATCCACAAGCGTATCCCCCAACTGCACATTAAGGGCCCTAGAAGTTTGTTTTTTTTTTGGTATCAGTTCACGTGACTATGTCACTTTGGGGTAACACTTTACTCCTCCATAGGTGCACATGCTTCATTCCCCCTCCACCACACCTCCCATGCCAGTGCCCTGCCCCTTACTCCCTTCAATGTGACTTTAAACATTGTTTTCTTTAAAAGGAGTAAAGTGCTAGACTAATCTGTTAGAAAATGAAACAAGTATATATGCACGGCTGACTGTTGGATAAAAATAAATTACATTTCAGATACAGGTGAGAAATTATTGTAACACAAGTGGAATTAAAGCAAACAGTGAGGGAAATTAGCATAAATTATATGTAATATTAACTACAATCCAATTTTTAAAAATTTTAAAGCTAACTGGAAGCCTGCCTGACAGCCAATTGGATGTTACATGGTTAAGAACAAAATGTGTGTGTTCTCTCCACCCTGGAGTATTGCTCACTTGGCTGGAAACCCACATGTAGTAACTGTTTTGTACATAAGAGCACTAAATCCAGACTCACATGTGTACGACACCTTATGATCAGAGACGACACTGGAGTGTGCAGGTCAAAGGGAAGGGGTTTGCAGATTACCAAAGATAGGACAGTGGGGAAAAAGGGTGAGCATGGTCATAACTTACCTAATACTAGCTATGCCGTTGCGGCCCTTCAGCCCAGAGAGGTGACTTGACCTGACCCTCCTCCATTCCCCCGTTAAACTTATTAAACTAGGGCAACACCCATAAGGGGAACAACCCAAGGTTGATGGACTCACAGTAGCTTGTTTTTTCAAATACCTTTGGCTCTGTGCAATCTGAATACTTACGACCCCTTTTCTCTCTATATATATAAATGTACCCATCTGCAATCGTCAGCAAAAATATTTCCTTGGGCCTCCCTGGCGGCGCAAGGGGTTAAGCACCACACTATGAAGCTATTTACAGCCTCTGCTGCACAAGTTTGATCCCCGGCCAGCCAGAGAGACAACCCACATGGCGAAGCAGACCTCTCCCAACTCGACCACTGCTCCCCTCAGCAGTGTGTTTCAGTCAGTCTGCCTGTTCTGTTCCCTGCTCTGTCTCTGGTGAATCCTCTCACCCTCCCGCACATCTGGCCTGTACCCCGGCTCTTGTATGTATAAATAAATAAATCTTTAAAAAAATACATTTCCTTATGCTAACAGACCTCTCACCTATCTTCAATTTTAATTCAAAGGTATTTGCTTACTAAGAAGAAAAGAGATACCTATGTACTTTCTAGCATTTAAAGAGAAAACAGAATCAAAGTACATATAAATTACACAGCATTTTGAGTATATAAATGGAGAAAAGGCATTTTCATGTGTATTCAGAACTTAGCATTATAATTTCCCCCAGGTCACTGAGACTTTCGATACTTTCCCCCTTATCTAGCAATTAATGCTATAAAACTACATTCAATATTGAATTGAGATGTCCTACATTTGCATATTTCTGGACTTGTTTTTGCAGATGGCAGTTATTTTGTCACTTAATAGATGCTTCTGCTGCTTTGCTAAGTCTCCAGGAGATGAGATGCAAAGAGTTACATAGGCGAAGTGATCTACAACGGATATATTTATATTTTAAAGGGTCTGAAGAGGGGAAATGAGCATGCATAAATGTGCTGACTTTTTTGGAAAAGTCAAACCTAAGCGCAGGTCTTTTTGTTCAGTGCAAGCATCTGTAATTTAAGGACAAGAAATATAGGCTTCAGATTTTTATGAACCACATTGCTGCCAGCTTAAGCTTCTTTTCTTTTTTTAAAGAATAAAGCAAGCAAGTCCCCTACCTGAAGATGAATTTTCTAATTCTGCATAAACACCACATCTCAGCCCAATGCTGGCACTTACCTACACAGCTGCATGATGGGAAATCATACTGAGTCTTGACAGGTGTATCCAATAAATTTTTTATAGGTGTATCTAGCAATTTGGAAGGTGACTCTAAAAAATGATTGAGAACAGAACCAGCTGTTCTTTTGGTTGGTGTCTTTTCTAAAGATGGAGTTGCTTGCTGCTCTAAAGCCGGGGTGCGGCTGTGGAGGTCGGCAGCAGAGGTGTGTCGGGTCAGAACCGTGACTGGCCCCGACATTTCAACTTTGATTTGCTTCTGTGATTTGAGAGTGGGCACCTTGTGGTCAAATAGAGACCTGGCCTGCAACTGCTTCAGATGCTGCTCCATTGCTTCCAGACTGCTCCTCTGCTGCACGGTCTCACAGTGTGGCGGCAGCACCTCTTGCTTAGCTATCTTTTTCCACGTGTTGTTTTCTGGCTGTGTGGACGTGGGGTGCATACAGGCATGGGGCTTGGATCCGGGCTCCACCTTAATTGGCCTGTGCATCTGCTGCTGGCCAAAGTCTGTTTGGGATGGCTGTGCTGGCTGCTGCTGCTGCCCTTGCTTCTGTAAGAGGTGCCACCTTAAAGCGGCGTGCTTCTGAATGTCCTTGTGGGGAGGGGTCTGTGTGTGACTGCCCCCGGGGTTGGGCACAGGGAAAACATCTGTTTGGCTCCGTGCCAGGCCCCTGTGCCATGCGATGTGCTGGGCTGGCACATCTGGGTTTCGAGCTTTGCATGCCTGTAGAGCAGAAGCCTGGTAAGACTTCTGCTCGGATTCTTGAAAGCACCTAGAAACATCTTGCTTGGAAGTCACATTATTTGGAAAATATTGCATGTGATGCAAGTTTTGGGTCTTGTGTCCTGCAAACAGTTCAGAGGGGATACCCCGTTCTTTATGGTCTGGAGCTGAGTACGTACTGTTTGAACAAGAAATCTTAACCTGGTCGGCATTTGATTTCAGGATCTGCCCGTAGGGAGAATTGCGATTATTCAAACTCTGAGCTTGCTCCAGTCCCATCTGGGTGTGTGGGGCCTGGAACTCGTTTGATTTTGAATACTGACGCTCACCACGAAAGCTCTCTTCCACCTTCACGTGCCTAAAGAAAGCTCCATCTCTTTGCTGGTCGTTGTTGCCTTGTGAATAAGGAAAACTCTGGGGCATCTGTTCCTTATTCTTCATCTGTGAATTTTGCTGCTGCTGCTGGTTTTGACAGAGATGTGAATTCTGGGGCAGTTGTATTTGTGCCGCCTGCTTCTGAGGCTTGTGCGGCAGAAAGTGTGAGTTGGAGAACAGCTCTGTCTCTGAAGCCTGCGGAAGCAAGTGCTGCTTGAAGGTCGGGGCAGGGAGCTTGTCCATTTGGGGCTCTGGTCTTTGTTGAAAATGAAATCTGGGGGTGCACAGTGACTGCACATGAGCTTCAGGTGAAGGGTCTGAGTTGGCAAAGTGCACCGGGGCTTTCGGAAGGTGGAGCTGCTGGTCCCCAGCACCCTGAGATTGCCCCTGTTTCATCTCCACCGGGTGCCTCTGAGGCTGGTGCTCCGGCCCCACGATTCTCTGGGTGTTCGAATGCACCAGGAGCCCCCGGGGCAGGCTGGAACTTCCAGTGTATTGTTTGGAGGTGACCTGAGGGGAGGGAATGGACTGGTAGGGAAGGGCAGAAGGCAGGGAGGCCTCGCTACCCTGTGGGTGGGACTCTGCTGGGTGAAAGTGAGGGGCCTTCAGTTCAATCCAGCCTGGCTTCAGGTAGGGCTGAGCTGGGAGGCCCCGATCTCCAGGCCGCTCCTCCTCTCCATCCTGCAGCTCATCTTGCTCTGTGCATCCTGCCTGCGACTGGTCTCTGCCATCAGCGGGCACCGGGTGACGCTGGACATGTTCTGACCTGGGTCCCGTTTCCTCAGAACATGACGAAGCAGTCATCTGGGCTGGGGCCCAGGAGTCACTCTTGGGGACGCAATTATTTTGCAGCCTTTCTGGAAGCATCCGAGAGGGGGTGGGCACACGGGGGCCCTGAGGCAGTGGTGCCTCGGCGGGACTCTCCCTCTTCACTTCCTGTACGAGAACCACGTTACTTTGGTTGGGGCAGTGAGGGTGTCCCTCTGAAACGTCCTCCTTCTCCGTGCGTTTTGCTTCTGGAGGAAGCGGAGGAGCCTGTGGAAGGGGCACAGGGGGAGAAAGGAGCCTTGGTGGTGGAGGTGGTGGCGGGGTGGAGGCAGAAATGGAATCCTTAGTGAACACTGAGTCCTCCTTGAAGTAAGCACCATTCGTTTCGTGTTGCTGTGAAGATCGCCTCGCCGTGCTGAGGCTGCCGCCGGTCCCTGTGGGGAACTCGCCCCCCAACGCGGGCCTGGCGGTCACTGGAACGGCTGGGGCGTCCTCGTTTTCTGCAGGAGACGGGCAGACCTGGAAAGCGGCTGCGTGTTGTTTTGCTGTCTCGAAGGGGCAGGTCCTGGTTGTGGCCGCGGGATCCCCGGCATCGGCTTCGCCGGCCAGGGGCACCAGCCCCGCGGATTCGGGGTGCAGCCGTGGGCAGGCGGGCTGCGGGCAGCCGGCGGGCCCTGAGGTATGTGACGGGGGAGAGAGGTCACAGGACAACTCGCTAGGAGCCTGCCTGGGAACGACTTGGATGTGAGATGGGGTTTTCTGCACCGCAATGGAAACACAATCTGGGTAATATTGAGACAGCGTCTTCTCCAGGAGTTCACCTTGCGCGTCCTCCACGGAGGAGGCGGGAACTGTAGCACCGTTAGGCATTAGCACCGCCTTGTTCTGGAGCAGGGCCACGAGGCTCTTGTCGTGCTGGGCAGGCCCCTGCAGCAGGGGATGCTGGGGGGCGCCGTGGCCGAGGGCGCAGAGCCCCGCCAGGTCTTGCCCGGCGCCCCCCCAGGGGGCCTGCCTATCACTCGGGGCCGAGGCGGAGGGGCGCCCGCCGCCCTCGCCGCCGCCTCTCCCTGGGCTTTCCCCGAAGTTCGCGCTTTCTCCATTCGCCTTCTGGTCTGGCCTCAGCTTCTTGCTCTGGTGGAGGCCGGAGAGCGAGGGCTCGCTGACCGTGCGCTTTATCCCGCCGTTCTGCAGGCACCGGGGCAGCCCCCGCACCGCTGGCAAGTCAGGGCTCGCGTGGCGGAGCTGGCTGCCCTTCGCAGGGGGGATGCCGGGCTGGCCCGGGAACGCCGGCCATGGGGTGTCTCCGTTCACCTCCCGCTGAGGGCTCTCCGCAAAGGGGCTTCCATTCTGGAGCCTGGTCGCCAGGGCTTCGGTCTGGCAGACGGGCGAAGGCGAAGGCGTCAGGAAGGGACTCAGTCTGTTGCCCTCCACATGGTTGGTTCTGTGCTGTTCCATCAGGCTTGCTTCGGGGCCATCCACAGGGCTGCCCTTGGAGTGAATTCTGCAGAGCACAGAAAGGACAGGGTGTTAGTGCAAACCCAGGCCCGTGGCACGTCTTCGAGACCAGCCTTGGCGCTCTCGTGCCTGTTTCCCGTTGCCGGGAGCTGCGCTCACACAGTGATTCTGGACTCCAGAGCAGCTCCTGGCAGTCGGTGGCCATCTGTGGTCACGGAACACAGATCGTCAAAATCAGCTAATGAGGGACAGAATGATTCCAGCTTCCTTCTCAAATAAACCCCTTTAACAAAGGAAGACCACCCCATCCTGCCTTCCCCAGCGCCTGCATCTCCGGCACAGGCATCGCCCCGTTACCCCCTGCTCCATCGCCAGCAGACCTTTTGACTTCCCTTCGGACTATTCCTTCACTCATCCTCCCGTCCCATCAGTAGCTAGATCTTCTGGCCCCTGCCCATTACCTACGGCAGGGACTTCTCCAAGAGGCCTCCCCCTGCCTGGCCTGGCCTGGTCTGTCTCGAGTCCTTCAAGGCTCCTGCTAAACAGCCCTCACAGGAATGTTGCAGGGAGCCGCTGTGGTGTCACAGCCTCCTAACACCCTGAGCCGCTCCACTCCGCTGCATGCCTGGCACACCCCACGGACAGGGCAGGGCTGAAAAGGGCAACTTTCAGATGCCCTTTCTAGGTGATTCTAGGGTTTCCTCTACGGTCGAGGAGTCCTGCCTCTCTCTCTCTCTCTCTCTCTCTCTCTCTCACACATACACACACACACACACACACACACACGGACGGACGGACGGACGGACGGACAACACAGGCAGCGCTATGCTTTCTCTCCCCTCTTCCCTCTCACATGCACACCCCAATGTAATGGCAGCCTGGAAACACCCAAGCACAGTGAGCTGCTCATAGCCCAGTGCCGCTGTTTTGTCTGCCCAGACAACTCAACTGCCTCTTGGCCCAGGGGCCACAAAGCATCTCTCTAATCTGTCCCGGGCATCACCTCCCTTAGGATGCCTTCTTTGATTTTCCAGGAGAATCCATCACCCTCACTTCTGTGCTGCGTCCCTGCTCTCAGATCCGCTGCTGATCACATCTCCTTTGTTTAGGCTCTGACTGGACGATGAACTCCTTAACGACACTCCATTGACCTAATATCCAACCCATTTCATAAATTAGCTTATCTTTACTATCCTTTCTTCATTCATTCAAAGTTGTTTCAGACCAGTGGGGTGGCGATTTCAAAGACCAGATGATAAAGAAAGCAGGGATAGCCACAAAACACATCAACAACCTATTCTCAGCACCCCGCTGCCCCATTTGTGATACTGTCGTTCTTCCTTTTCCCAGTTTTTCTAATTGCATTCATTTTAAGGATAATATGTAGAAAAATCAATTATTTTCCCTTTCATCCGTAAAACATAGCTCTATTAAAAGTCATTGCTTATTAACCGAAATAAGTGAAACAGAGAAAAAAATATATAAATATTGCAAAGCAACACTAAGTTATTATCATAACATAAGAAGACTGTACAGTGGCCAACCAAGAACAGCGAGGGAACCCTGTTACAGTTCATGAGAATTTGTAGCTGAAGAAAACAATCAATAGCCTCAGCACAGAAAGGGAACAGTAAGTCAGAAGCATTAGTGAAACTGGACACTGTAATGGAAAAAATATTTTTAAAGCACCATGAATAAATTTAAAAGGAAATGTTAAGAATGACCTATTTGAATAAGACTTGAAAACAATACTGAGGGATATACAAACATGAAAACTAAACAAGCAGGAAACTGTAATATGTCCTGGGATTGTTGTCAAGTTAATCTACTCATTTAATGTACTCTCAATAAATACACTAGCAGAATGTTTTGACAAATTAAAGAATCTGAATCTAAAGCTCACGTGGAAAAATTAACCAACTGATTCACTAGGAATAATCTGTGAAAGAAGTGTAATGGGGCCTGGGCAGGGCAGTTGCCTAATTAAAACCAAGGCAACCGGCAACATAAGCTGTTCTATGAAGACTGGCCTGTACCTGCCACCAGCAGACAGCAGGTGCTGGTGAGAATGATGGGATGGAACAGGATGTTTAGAAATAGAGCCAAGCGCAAAATATGGTGTGAGATACTGATGCATCTCAAAGACATAAAGGATATGGGAACAACTGGATAGTCTTCTGGAAAATGATAAAGTTGGGTCTACCCCTTACATCTTGTATCAGAATGATTTCTACATGGATTTAATATTTGAATATGAAAACTCCCACCTCTAAAATTAAAAACATAAAATATACTAATGACTGATAAGTTGTTTATAACAAAAAAAAAACTAGAAACTATAAAAAGTTCAAAAGCTCAGTAACATTTAGATGTGCGTGCAAAAATAGACCTATAAGCAAAGTTAAAAGTCACACAAAACTTTGCTTACTCTATAGAGCTCATACAAATTCACAAGGAGAAACCAGCCAAAAGCGAAATGAGCAAAGGACATGGACAATTCACAGGAAATGAAAAAGAAATGGCACTGTAATATGTCAAAAGATGTCCAGCATCATTGTAAAAATGCAAACTAAAACCACAAGATCATTTTCTCTCAAACTGGCAAAGATCAAAACGTTTGATAATACGCTATGTTGGCTAAGCATGTGTGGGGCATGAACACCCTCCTGCATGCCTGGGTCTCAGACACCAAAACCAAAGCCAATAGCCTGAAGGTCAATTTGGCAACACCTACACCATTTCATAGGCACTTCCTCTGACCGTTTAGTTTAAGAATTTACCCAACAAATACAAGCACAGCTCATATAGATGCTGAGTTGCAAATGCACAATCTTCTGTAACAGCAAACTGGAAATACCCTATGTTATCACATGGGACTATTTCCAAATAATTTAATGACATAAAGCAAGTCGCAGAATGGCATCTATAAGAATACTACAACCTGTTTATTTACAAAAATAAATACAACAGCACCTCTGGGAGAATACAGAACAGCCTGGCAATGACCTCTTTCCTGCAGGAAAGGGGTGGGAGGCCAGAGGACAGGACTGGAGGACTACCAGTCACTGTTCGATTTTTGGAAATCTAAGCTTGTGTATTAATTAATAGGTAAATAAAATTAATAAAAGCCATAGTTCCTATAGAATAAAGATGAAAATTGTGTGAAGAATAGAATTAAGACTCCTACTGTAAACTTAATGTGCTATACATACAGGTGCTGATTTCCTGTGCTGTAGTCCTAAAACCTTTGTGATGTTATAAACCCGTGTGTCTTCAATTAAAATATAAGACCTAGTGTGGACTGAAAAAAACATGAAATAAAACAGTATTTATCACATGTTGAAATGAGGCTTTCTGGGGTATATTAAGTGAAACCTGTCATTAAATGAATGTCATTTCTTTTTACTTGTTTGGATGTGATTACTGGAAACTGTAAAATTCCATGTGATTTACATTGTATTTCTAGTGGACAGAGCTACACAAACATATGAAATCATCCATAGCCCTTAATACAAAACCTTTAGTTCTAGAGTCATGACAACTGAGTCGTAAAGTCTTTGTGGTAAGGGGCGTCTCTAAAATTAGAAATAAGCCTGGACAAATCCTTCACAGACCAGGTCAACTAGCATTCCAAATAATAATAATGAAAAAAGCTTAAAAGCTGAAAATCAATTCACTTATAAAGCAAACCGAGGCATTGACATGTACACTCATGTACAGATTTATATGTTATAAATTGGGTAAAACTCTCAGGCTCCATCTATGATTTATATTGTCCCACTTAATTTTCTAGATATACGGTATTTTAAGCATTTAATACATTATTCTCTATTATGACCCAAGCCACATAATGTGGACATTCTTTAAAGTGTCAAGGACAAAATTACAATAGATGGAGTTTGCAAATCTTTTATGAGCATAATAATAGTTCCTATGAAGAAATGAAGGTGTCTTAATGTGAGATTTATCTCAATATGGAGTTTTACACACAATAGCCATTTTTAAACACTAATTTAAACTTATCAGAACTATTTTGTCTGTGACAGCAAATTCTTTTACTGAGTATTGCCATCGGCTGTGAAAAGTTAAATGGTTAACTTTTTCAGGGAAGGCAGGAAAATTATGTGTTATCTTCCATTTTAGGATGAGAATAATTTGTTAATTGAAGATGACTTGTTATTACTGTGAACCTGATTCAGAACATTTAAACCAATGACGTGCCACTGCAGCAGGAGAACGGAGGATTTCCCTTGACTTTGCTCTGGCCTGAACGCCACACTTGGTTCATGCACACCCTGGAATTTAACATACCCCATCAACCCTGTG
Organism: Talpa occidentalis; assembly: GCF_014898055.3. Taxonomy (NCBI): domain Eukaryota; kingdom Metazoa; phylum Chordata; class Mammalia; order Eulipotyphla; family Talpidae; genus Talpa; species Talpa occidentalis. The sequence continues at coordinate 99,040,375 of NW_023601322.1, forward strand.
CAAAGTACTCTTTCAATGCTTTCTGCCGACACTGGCAAACACTACTTATTTTTAATAAAAAAAGGAAGGAGACCTGCTCTCATTTTGGCCACTGTAGAAAGACTTCATGCTGTAATTTCCAGGGTGTCACACAAAGTTTCTTCAAGCCTACGGAAAGTTGATAACATACACATACAACAAAAAAATCTTCCAAGTTTTTTTGGGGGGGTGGGGTGGGGGGAAGACGTGTACCTACTAATCAGTGCAAACAGTTACTAAGCTACTTTAGAAGTTTAGGGGGGAAAGAAGCCTTTCAAAGTTTACGCACTTCAGATGAATGTAAATTTTGGCTGTGGAAATATTTTTGTGTGACATCCCTTTTGCTTCTCACAAACTAAGAACATACTTTTTATTCACCCATTTTTGCTCTTAAGACTGATATCAGAAATATTTTGTTGATTTTTCAATGATGATCACCTGAAATTTATAATGCCATAGCAATGTTACTTCAACAAAAACCATCAAAAAGGGAATAATTCGATTTCTTATAATTGACTTTTGATACGATTGAGATTAAATATACTTTTATCCCATAGTAGAGAACATTTAATTGTGACAATGCAAGGTACGAATCCAACACTGTTTCCTTGTGCAAGTGAACAGTCTAATACTTTGTAAAGTAACGCCAACTCTTAGAGGTCTGTAATAGTTATTTATGCCAAATGAAACTGCAAAAGAGTTTATAAAATGGTATCCGCAGAAATCAGGATATAGACTTTTCATTTGAGAAGACTCAATTCTAAATAGGGTGACAATGACTCAGTAAGAGGATACTGACCAATCAAAATTGTGGCACCCTTTTCCCTCAAGCTGTTTGGGAGTTTGCAGTCAAGGGCACAGGTGGAAGGCTTTTTGGTAGAGCTGGAGAGGACAACAGGTCAGCTGACCTAGGGAAGTTCTGCTCCACACTTCCCACTGAACTTTGACTTGCAAATTATAAATGAAGAGTGAGCTTCAGTCAAGTCCTTTAGGAGATGCCCTAGGGTCATGGCTGACTGCAAGTTGTCAACCTCCAGCTCCACAAATTCCTGGAGGTTCCACAACCTGTTCTCCCCAGCTGTTAGGAAGTGGCTCTGAGCAAGTCTCTGTGAGAGCTACCAAGATAGCAACAAATCACATATTTTCTTTTGGCACAGAATGAAAATCGGTTCCAGAATGTGACTGGACAAAGAGGTCTGGTTTATGGAATTAAAATTCTCACAAAATTACTCAGACTAGGATTACGTCTGAACCTTTTGAAGGGCTAAGAGCCTTTACATGAGATATGTATGTGTGATGTAAGGGAAAAGAGGCTTTTACTCCATCCTCATTCTATAGATATGAAAAGTGAGAAACTGGCGCAAAGTTAGGCATCAAACTAGCGACTCCCAGAGGGGCCACTCCACAGAAACTCTTCCTATCACAGAATATTAAGAAGAAAAACAGGTATTTAGGGCATGGACTATGAAATCTCCACAGTTCCTCTGACCCCGTCGTGCCCACCTTTCTAGACTACCTTTTCAGCACTGGGTTGCAGACAATGTTTCCACATAACATTGGAGGACAGTCGCTAACCCTGTGGTCAGAGAAGGCAGCGTGGGCACTACGGCGTGTGCTGACACAGAGCCAGAAGGCAGGTGCTGGCCCCAAGCAAGGGAGGCCACTTCGGGCCAGGCAGAGAGAAGGCAGCGGAGGACGCACCGCATGCCCATCAGGGGAATGCGCGTCCCACTCAAAGTCAGTTTGTAAAATTCCCTCCTACTACTAGGCAAGTGCAAATCAAAACCACATGATACCATCTCACGCCTATGAGACTAGCTATTACCCAAAAGGTAAGAAATAACAAGTGTTGGAGAGAATGTAAACTGGGCAACCGCTATGGGAAACAGTGTTGGGGAGTCCTCAAAACCCTGCAAATAGAAAATGCTATGATCCAGTTATCCTACTTCCAGGGATTTACCTGAAAAACACAAAGAGGCTAATTTGGAGAGGCACATGCCCCCCTATATTAACACACCACAGCACTATTTACAATCAGAGAACTGGAAACAACCTAAGTGCCCATCAACTGGTGAAAGGATGAAGATGTGGTCCACACACACAATGGGGCACTATTCAGCCAAAATAAAAGATGAAATTCTGCCATTTGTGACAATATGGATGAACCTTAAGTACACTGGGCTGGGTGAAATAAGACAGAAGGACGGAGTGGGGAAGGAGGTGGACAAATGAGGTTAAAGGGGACGACAGTAGGGTGAAGGGCAGATTCGGACTCTGAGCGGTAGCCTGACACAGCATTAAGGTAGCACACGTTCTTCCGATGTAGCATATGCTGATCCGCAGTGATGTATAGCTGAGATGCATGTTACAACTCAGTGTTTCTTTAATGAAAATCTTAAATTAAAGGGTGACAAGGGCTCATCATCCATACTGACCACCATCACTGAGGCAGAACGGGGCCGAGTGTCACCCCGGGTCAGTAGTGTCGAGCTTGGGGAGGCCGTGCAAAGACTCGGTGGTGGGCGTTTCTAAGCAAGTCATGCCCAACAAAGACAGACGGGAGCTTTTTAGACGTTTGAACCCTTAATCTAGAACAAGACACATCATGTTTATCTGCCTGACTATCAGTTATCTTTGCTAATCAAATTGCACGAAGTTGCTCACTCACACAGGATTTTCGTTATGAAGCACTGCACGAGGGTCCAATAAAAGCAACAGGTGGCCTATACTTTCAGAATGAACAAAATAAAACACTCAGATTCTAAACCAGCTTTAGCCTGAAGAGGTGGTTTTTAAAATTATTTACCTAAGTGACAGATGTTAATTAAATCACAACTATAGAAAAATGTTGTGGTTTAACTCTCACTGGTCATGTTATTTTTTGTGTATCCCTTTATTCTAGGCACAGTCTTATATTCCCAGGAAGCATGGCCTTCTAAGGCACTGAAATGACTAGGTCTATCTCTTGGAAGTACCATCACTATTTTTGAAAATCCTAAAGGTTAAATTATCATCAGGTAATTTAATATGAATAGGAGCATGCATAATATGTTATGGCCACCCAATGATTTCATTGGGCTGGGCTCCAGAATAATATTGAGAGAGAATTTTAACTAAAAATGCCATTATTACTTTATAAACAACATCTTTGTCTACAGATTTACAAAGTATGTTGTTCAGTTCAAAATACTGACCTTTGACTATTAACTAGTATTTTGGTTTCCTAAGGTCGATAGAGGTTTTAGCTGTGCTTTTCCTTTGGCATTTGATTTTGCTCCTTCTCCCGCCTCCCTGACAGTCATTTATTATGAATTCGAGTCACATAGGCAGCATCTGTGAAACAATTACTGCGCCCAGGACTGACTCTGCAGTCTAATCCATCATAATTATGACAGGCCTCTTTGAAGACGCCACGATGCATGACTTAAAAATAGCACATTAGTGTGCAAATGGATCGCGATCTCATTCCACCAATATGCATTTAGGGTTGTAATTTAGCTCGACACCATTTGACTCTTGAATCTCTCAAGAATGGTAGCGGTAACTCTCACCGCATAAAGCTGTAGATGATGCTCAAAATTTGTGAATAGGGCTTTCTGGTTTTGCTTTTATTTTTTGGTTTATTGATTTTGTTGGTGGTGAGCTTTTTACTGCTCTAAAAGAAAGCATATACATCATTTAAATTTCATGTCAGCTTTTTTCAAGGAGAGAAGAGTCAATTTTAAGATCTGTACAGTTGCTATACTATAAAGCAGTATGTTTGTGCCTATGAAAAACCCTTGAAACTTCACATTCTAGTATTAAGAGATACAAAAAAATACTCCCCTATCATCAAGAATCCCTTTGATTGATATGTGCACATCACTGGCAGGAAATGCTGACTTCTGACCTGCAGAGGCTGTATCTGCTCAAAGTCATTGTGTGTGAATATCGCCACGGGAGACACTCACCTGCGGCCCGTGCCCAGCACTGATTCAGGAGTTAGGGCCTGACTCGTTCTGACACAGAAAACACAGTTAAAGGCAGCATGTCTCACCACACCCGCTGTGTGGATGGCACTGCTCTCCAAAACTATTCCAGATGCTTCCTACTGCAACAGGATAGAATGCGCGTCAATTAAGCATGGATTTCAATGAATGTGCAAGATGGTCGGGTGGGTGGCCTGCAGTGTCCCATGGAAAGGCTGTGAGGTCTTCCCACAGTGCCGCTTGGAACCTGGCCCTCAGTGCCCACGGGACCCCTTCCTTGGGCCTGACTTTCTGACTCGGTATGTGACATTTGTGTGGTTGCCAGCACGACTCTGGGAGCAAGCCGGATGCTTTTCATCAGGCATTACTAGTGAAATTTAAAACTATTCTTCATCAGTTGGGTATTAACAGTACTTTAATGGAAAACTGTCAGTCCCAAAGCTGTATTTTTAACAGTGTGAGGTGCAAAGGAAATTACCCCATACCCCTCTGGGGTCTCCCAAGTTAGCAAAGAACAGAACAAGCATCAGGCAAGCTGAGAAGAGAAAAGGCCGTGTAAGGTTAAGAATGACATGTGTCCTCCTGTAGACCTGGAGCGACCCAGCATGGCTGAGTGAGGCACCCGTGTGGCTTTAGATGCTGCCTGCAACAGCTTAGCTAGGACAAGGAGTTTGGGGGAGCAAGGAGGATCCCCTTGGGGGTGCTTGCTTGGGAAAATGAAGGTCCATGGATGTGCTTTGCGCCTGCCATGTGCGATGCTTACGGGGGTCCTCGTCAGTTTATTCATGATTCTCCGTTCAGGCTATTTAATGCCAACGACTGGAGCTTTAAAATTTGCTTCTTATCTTAAAGTAACAGTCCAGACAGACCTTAATAATGCAATGATTATCTGAGGGAGGAAAAGCAGGAGGAATGTAACTGAAGATTAGAGACAAGGCTTAGGGGCAAGTCTTTTCTTAAGATGTGGAGACTAGAAGTCAGCCTGCCTACCGCCCTCCGAGGCAAAGGTGGCTCTGTTTTTCCCCCTCAGTTCTCAGTATCTGCATATCTGTTTGGATCACAGTCCTGGGACTGTTTGCTGAATTTAGGCTTCTTCCTGGTCAATCTCTAACTCATACTAACCTGAAGTGTACAGAGGGAAAGTTCATCCCAGCCATAAATGTAATTTCTCTCATAAATATAACAAGTATTCACACTTCTCAGCTGCATTCCACTCCTACCACTAGGATGACTAATGGTGATTTGGTCCTTCTCTGTGGGCATTCCCTGGGATGTGCTGAGACACTCCAGGATGTACTTGCCAGGATACACTATTTCAGTGCTTTACATCCTCAAATTTTAAATGCATGCAGAAACCACTACAGTTGCTAGGACTTGGTGCTGCCAACACCCTATCTGAGAATCTATCCAGTGGGCAAGCACACCCCAAAAGAAAGCACTGCTAGGATGGAGACTCTGCAGGCACAGCCGAGTGGCTGCTGATGAAAGATGAAGGACGACAGATTTCCCACACTAGGCAATGTGCGTAGATGTCCCTGCAGGCCCTAGAGGAACCAAGCAATTCACTGTCCAAGTGAGCCCGTGTCTGGACCCCTGCCCCAGACACGCATCCAGGGGCCCATGCGTGCCATGGACCAGAACAGCAATACCCCATGCCCTCACCTTGCTCAGGTGAACAAGGTGCCTGAAGTTCTTTCACCCTTAAAATCGAGGCAGGGGGAGATATGCAGACTCTTAACCCAAAGCCAGAGAGCAATTGGGGTTGAATTGGGAATTTTAAGATAAACAGGAGTGAGTTTCAAAGATGTGATGAAATTGTTCTACTATCCAAAAGACGCTTGAAAATGATGAAATCTACACAAGACGCCACAGGAGAGTGGGGTGAGGTGAATCCTCGGTATGTTTGAGGGCATTTACAGGAATAAGACTTTTACTAGTGTATCTTATAAGGTCTGATTTTTCTTATAAGACAGCTCCTTATAAGTCCTCTTATAAGTCCAACAAAACAGTTTCTAGTGATATATAAGGACTATGTGTACCCTGTGGCAGGGCTCACAGTCATTGAGTGGTTTTAGATAATGACAGTGGTAGCCATGAACATGACCTACAATGTATTCCTCTTCTATTAGCAAATACGTCCAGGACATCTCCTGTGCACTGGGTACTGCTGCCCTGAAGAAAGAAGCCAGCCAACTCTGCACTCTCAGACCTGACACTCCAGTGGGGAGAGAAGCAAGAAACACAGGACTAACTGCATGGTGTGATGGAACACGCTGAGTGCCAAGAGTCCCGGGGGAGCAGGGCCAGGCATGGGGGACCAGGGAGGGTGGCTGGTTGCTGACTGAATTGCACACAGTAAGTCTCACTGAGATCTGAACAGTCTCTTGGATTCGAGTCACATAGTACATGCCCAGTTCACCAAAATGATCTAAATCGATGCGTTAATGCCGTATTACTGGATATGCCATTTCATGTCTTCAGCCCTAAAATCGAGATTGAAAAACAAGCCAGACTACCAAGATACAGTTGTAGTATAATCAACTAGGTTGTCGCAGTTCCAGGCACGCTAAAATATTAATGTGGAGCAAACTAACAATATACTAGGCTACCGACACAATCTCCTGAAGTAGGGATCCTTGACACCCGCCTTCTGGCAATTAAGAGCTCATTTTGTATCCCAGAGTCTGTACCTTCTCCCAGGTGCTATGCCCTCTCCCATCACTTCCAGGGGCCCCCAGTGTGTTCCTGACAAGTTGTACAATCGTGAGTGGCTCCATCATCACACCAACTTCTACTGATCTGCTGTAGTGAGCCAAGACAACCCAGGCATGTTCCTTCTCCCCGTTTCTGAACAATGCTGTGGTTACTTTGCACAGTGTTATGAAGTTATTCTGAAGTGAAATAAGTATTTAATTTAAAGAGTAGTCTCAGAGATGCAATTAGGCCCATCACCATCAATCACTACAGCACAGCTCAAAGAGCCCCACCATTAGTTCAGATGTTAATGCAATGACTTCAGTTCATGGGGGCAAAGGGGGTGGAATAAACTCTAGCAGGTAAAGCATTAAGGAAGAAACACAGTCTCGTCCTGCAGAGGGGTAAATGGGGGGCAGAATCGCTGTTCATAGGCACCCTGCAAAGCCAGTGTTCCATGGAACAGCAGACGCTGGAATACCTGACCTCTGAGGAACGCGGGAATTTTATACAGCTCTAAAGTACATATGGATCTTGACGCAGGGGAGAACCTGGGCTCTAAAACAACCTGACAACCTGCTGGAGAGCACAAAGCCCACCCTAGAGCCAAGGCCCAGAGCGTGTGCAAGTCTTACACAACTTCTAATCCACCATGTGGAACTGAGCCACCTTCCTTATGTTTTCCAATTAGATTACAGATTAATTATTCAAATTCTTCCCCAGAAAAGGCTTTAGCTCATAATCTCCTCAGTCTCAGTGAAGTATTCATAAATGGCTACAAAGTCACATACTGAAATAAGAGTTTTTAAATCGCACCCGATGGCTCTGTGTGAACAGTAACGCTTTTTCATGATGACTTTACAAGGAGCAGTCATTCACTTAATGCAACAGTGATTTTCATCACATATACTTTTAGGAGATAAAGATTTTAAGAGTCAAGAGAGTAATAGTTTGCAGATTAAAAACTGTGTACACACCACCTTCGTGATCTCTATAGCCCCATTTGCACTCAAGAAAGGCACTCCCAGGTGTCCAATACCAGATCAATAAAGATGTAACAGGAGGCTGAGGGCTGCCCCAGGTTTTTATATACTAAGTGTAAGTAACAGATATAAAATCAGAGTTGAGAAACTGCAGTAACGTACAGATCCCTAAAGATAATATTTAACAGAAAAGGTTTTATAATTATTTTCTATATAGCATAGTAAAGAGAAATCATTCTATTGAAGATTTCATAAACCTTGAAGTAAACAAACCTTTGATCACATGATCACCACAGAATCCATTTCTTTCTAGAACCTTCCAAATATGCCACATATCAGTACTGTGTCAAACACAATGTAAGATAACTTGGAAGTGAGATTTAAAAGTCAAGTGAAGACGAAAAGGGAAATTCAGACTTCCAGCAGAGATTTACTTTGCACTAAATTATCTTGGTGGGTCTTTACTTGGCCCCAACACCCAGAAAATGGCTCACCTGCCCACATAAGCTCAAATCTCCAGTTCAGAGACGGGTCTGCCCCCCGCCACCATGTGGTGACCACATGCCGCCGGGGAAAGAAAACACATAAATATGCAAAGCACTATACATCGCTGAATCGCAGCACTTGGGAGAAGAGAACCTGAGTTCCACGGGTCCTTAAACACGTTCTTTGCATTCAACAGAAGACCTAATTCCAGCATCTCCACAGAACTGTGGCACTAACGGGGTACAGCACCATGATACCCAGGGGGTAGTTCGCACGGACGGAGCACTGCGTGGCCCCTGAAGGCAGGCATGCTAAAATGCAGAGTGTGGGGTGTTTGAAAAGAGCTTCAAACTAACGCATCAGTGAATGATCCAGGTTTATGGCATTTTTCACAGAAAATAGAACATCTCAGAGAGAAATCTGACAGAATATCGGTAAGTTTACTGCCCTAACTTGGGCCAATCCATTACCTCCAGCCTCCAGTCACCTCTGCAGATGGAAGAGACAACAGGCGCCTGAAGCAGTGTGCAATGGCCATATGCCGGCCCCCAAAAGGAGCTTTCCCTGGCTCCCCTTCTCTCTTTCCTAGCCCCCAGGAGGTGTAAGAGCTCTGGTTTTAGTTCCCATCTTATGCATGCGGCCCCGTAGGAGAAGCTTACCATGTACAGTCAGTGCTGAATCAAAGAACTTAAGATCAACTCAAAGGTCATGGAACCGTAGTAACCACAGAAATGACATTTCCGTAAAGACTTTGAGTGAAATTCCTTTGAACACTCCTCTCCCTCATCTGTTGCAAAAAACAAATTTGAAACATCCATTTGTTTGAGCCTTTAGCTTTAAAAACACTAATTTCTACTTTGTGTCCTGTTTCATCTCCCCCAGAAACTCCAGCCCGAAGACCACGAACTCTCATGTTTGGTGGGGAGAGGCCCTGCACCCTCTTCTACCCACCGTCAGTGGCTGCAGTTGTCCAGAACCTGCAGCTCAATTGACTTCATTCGAGGGGAGAACAAAGGGTAGGAGGAAATGGGGGACTGTGTCAAATGCTCACCCACCTGTTCACGGCACTGGGTTGGAGCCCCAGCCCTCAGTGGTGTTCTGATCCCCATGGTTTCCCCCAAGTCAAGACAAACTCTCATGCTGAGGTGTGTTCTCTCTGCAGCCAGCTGCAGCATGGCAAGAGGGTGGGAGTGCCCAGCCAAGGGGGAGACAGGGCACCGCATGCAGCTGTCTGGTTCCTCCCTGCCTCTACTCAGAGTGCCTCCAAAACTCACACTCCTCTTCCTGAACCTACCCTGGCAATGCCAGCTCTGGAAGACCATCCCACAGCTGCCGACCCTATGAAGACTGAAAGGACCGCCTGGCTAATTTAGGTTCTAAATAACCAAGTGTAACATCAGAGAGGAGGGTTCAGGCTTTTCAGTAATACACAATGCAAAGTTTAAAAAATTTTCTAGAACATCTATTTATTTCATCATCTGGCAAGTCATCATAGGTTGTTCCTCTAGAGACACCAAAATAACCCATTTTTTTTCCATTTAAACACGACTTAACTGGAGAAAACTGGGTTTTATGAAAAGGTCTCGGGTGGCGATTTCTGTTGCTATCAACAGCATATCTTTATTACTGTCTACACCCTGTTGATGCTCTGACACGTTTTCAAAGCTGCACCTCAGCTCCTGGCTTGCTGGCCCATGATGGGGACACGGAGGTAGGTCGCACCACCAGCTCCAGGGTCGCGCAGTGGATGGGGATGACTCTGCAGCTGGCCAGAAGATCTTAGGATTTCCTCATGGGCAGGAAAGAAGAGCATCCTAGATGAAGGGGAAATTCTTAAGAAACTTCATATAGAGAAGACTTAAAGCCCAGAGATCTTAAAATAACATTAAATCCATTTAGTCAAGCATTGGCACAGGCAACACCTTGAGCAAGAGGGTGCTGATATGATAGAAATTAGCCTGTCTCTTTGAGTGAGACTAGTTATGATTTCCACTGCACGCTTTGATGCCTGAGCACCCGACTTGATGAAAACTGGCTAAGAAAATAAAGCAATTTAGTATGTTTCTTCTAGACTTTACTTCTGAATATATTTGAAAAGCTGGGACTCTTCCTAAGTTCTACCTTTATGACCTATAAGTAACTCTGTTGTCAAGCCTCAATGGGGTATGTCAGTATGCTCGCAGATACAGCGTTCCAGTCCTAAAAATAGTCACTGTCGGATATTTCATGCTCCGGCCACCCATTTCTATGCCAGGAAAAGGGTTGAGGACTTGTCAAAATTTAAATTCAGATTTGCAAAACTGACTAGGAGGTTAAAAAGAAAACAGATGAGCAGATGTCTTTGTAATAGAAAACCGTAGAGTTCTTTGGTGGGGAAGTGGGGGTAAAGAAAAAATGCATTTTCTTTTAATAATGGCAACAAGAAACTGAGAGTAATGACATTAATTAGATGTTTGATGTCATATAAGCTAGAAAGAACAGCACTAGAAAATAGACAACCTTTACAATGTGAATTTGTTACATTTTGGAATTCCTAACTTTCAGTTTTCACAAACAAATGGGTTACTCTAGTTTAAGGTAGTACAGGAATGCAAACTAAGGTCAAAATTAGCAGAAGGAAGAATATAAAGAACTAGAAGAAGAGAAGTATGTGAAATAGTTAACAGGGAAATAGGAGAAAAGATTAATAAGAGGCTTGGTTCTTTGAAAAGACAAATGAAATAGACAACTGTTGGCTAGACTAACCAAGAAAAAAAGAGAGAAGCGTCAAGTTAGAGGAGACATTATAAATGATACCACAGAAATACAAAGGACAGGGAAAAAAAAATTACTGTCAACTACTATGCCAATAAACTAGACCATCGAGAAGAAATGGATAAATTACTAGAAACATATCAAAATTCAAAATTCAATCAGGAGAAGTAGAACATTTGAATATTTCATTTAATAGTAAGGAAACTGAAACTGTAATAAAACTCTTTAAAAAAAGGCTATCGTATAGTTGGTGAATTTCAACAAACATGAAAGAAGAATACCAATCCTTTTCAAACTCTCCTCAGAGAGTCTGTAAAGGAAATAAATCTGGAGGGAACACTCCTAAACACGTGTCTCGAGATCACCATTAACCTTAACGCCAAAGCCAGATAAGGACCGTACAGGACAAGAAAACTACAGCTCAATATCCCTGAGGACACAGAGGCCAAAACTCAACAAAATTTTAGCAAACCAAATTCAGCAGCACATTAAAGGGTCACACAGTGTGATCTGTGAGATTCGCCCAAATCAGTAAGTGTGATATATCCCATAAACAGAGAGGTAAAGATCAAACTATGTCAACAGGTACAGAAGAAGCATCTGACAAATTCTACATCCATTCAGGATAACAACGCTCCACAAACTGGAGAGAGAAGGTACACACTTCAGCATGACAAAGGCCATGAATGACTACCCCCAATTAACATCATACTCACTGGCAAAAGGAAGGAAGCCTTTCTCTGTGGTCAGAAGCCAGACAAGGGTGCCCACTCTTACCAGTTTCATTCAACATGGTAATTAGTCAAGAGGAGAAAAAAGAAGGCATTAGGATTGGAAAGGAAGTAGTTGTCTCTCTAGGCAGATAATATGACATTATATATAAAAACCCTAAAGCCTCCACCAAAAACTTGTAGGACATAATAAATGGATTTAGTAAATTTGCAGGACACAAAATCAAAATACAAAAATCAGTCGTGTTTCTATATACCAACAATGAGTTATATCAAAGAGATATAAAACCACTCCATTTACAATAGCATAAAAATAAAAATGGGGCTTCCCCATGGCACAGCGGGTTGAGCGAGGTGTTGTGAAGCAGTCTGCAGCCTCTGCAGCGCAGGTTCGATTCCTGACCAGCCAGGAAGATAACCACATGGCGCAGCAGGCCTCTCCTGTCTCGCTCACTGCTCCCCTCAGCAGTGCTTTCAGTCCGTCTGCCTATTGTGCTCCCCACTCTGTCTCTGGTGAATCCCCTCACCCTCCTGCGACTCTGGGCTGTACACCAGCTCTTGTATAAATAAATAAATCTTAATAAATAAATAAATAAAATGCATACCTACAAATTTAACCAAGGAGGTGAAAGATCTGTACTCTGAAAACTACAAGACAATTATGAAAGAAATCAAGACACAAGTATTAGAGAGCCAGCCCCTGCTATAAACTGGAGTAATTAATGTTAAAATTTCCATACTACCCAAAGCCATCTATAAATTCAAAGAAATCCCTATCTAATTCTAAAGGCACTATGTTGTAGAAATAGCTGAACAATCCCCAGATTTGTACAGAGCCAAAAAGACCCAAAATAGTCAAAGTAATCCTGAAAAACAAGAACCATACCAGGGTCCACCACACTTACTGATTTCAAACCACATTTCAAGCTGTAGTAATTGAACTGGACAAAAACAGATACAGAGGGGCCTCCCCGATGGTGCAGCGGTTGAGCACTGGGTTGCGAAGCTGCCCGCAGCCTCTGCAGCCCCGGTTCGATCCCCGGCTGCTCCCCGGCCACCAGAGGAGGGTCCCACATGGCGCGCAGACCTCTCCTGCCGCCCGCTGCTCCCCTCAGCAGTGTCCTTCGGTCCTTCTGCCTGCTCTGCTCCCCGCTCTGGTGAATTGTCTCACCCTCCCGCGCTTCTGACTGTACCCAGTGCTTGTATTAAAAAAAAAAAAAAAAAAAAACAGATACAGAGACCAGTGGAACAGAATCAGTCCCCCAAATAAACCCATGTGTGTGTGTTTAACAAATATGTGACAAGGAAGTCAAGAATACTTAACAGAGACATGACAGTGTCATCAGCAAATGATGCTGGGAACTAGACTCCTGTCTTACAGCATACACAGAAATTAAATAAACTAAATTTATGACCAGAAACCTCCTTGACACTGGTGTTGGCAATGTTATTTTAGTCTTGACAACTAAAATACAAGCAAAAAAAATTTTTTGAACAAGTGGGACTGTATCAAACCACAAAGCTTCTAAATGCTCAGCAAGATGAAAAGCAACCCAGGATGGGAGAGAGCTGCGCAAACCACGCAGAAAAGGCAGTGATGGCCAGAACGGACGGAACTCATACAACTCAATGGCGAACTCAAATGACGCAATTTAAAAAAGAGCAAATGACCTGAACACACGTTTCCAAAGAAGACCTTCAAATGGCCAATGTTCAAGGCACTCATCATGGAACTGCACACGGAAGCCACAGTGGACACCCCCACACCTGTTGGGGGGACTCTCATCGAAACAACAAGAGCTGACGGGTGCTGGCAAGGATGTTAGGTTAAAGGAAATTAAGAACAGCTGTATGATTCTGCCGCCCCACTTCTGGGTACACACCTGAAGAAAATCACTGCCTCAAAGAAAGAAGCACACCACCATGCTCATGGCAGCAGCACCCATCAGCCGGGACATGGGGACCACAGAGTGCCACGGAACCAGGCCTGGCTGGCACCACTGCCTGCCCGAGGGCAATGAAGAGCAAGTGAAATCAAGATTAGAAAATACTTTGAGGGGAAAAGCTTTTACACGTGCAGACCTGATTCTCCATTTATATAGCCACATCTGGTTTTCTGTTGTTTTTTAATTATGATCCCTCCTTTCTTTCCTCCCTCCCTCCCTCCCTCTCTGTTCTCCCTCCAGGTGCAGTCCCCATGCTTCTCCCACCACCACAGACCCCACAAACCATCACCACCGTCCCCACAGTCCCTGGTAGACACATCCTCTCTCGTGCCTTTAGATCACGTGCATGAGAGACCAGAGGAGTGTTTTCAAAGTCTGAGTTGGCGCATGTTTCTGTCGCACCAGCATGCTCTACCGGCTCCCCTCGTGTTTAAGAGCAAGCCAAGCGCCTCATCCTACCTGGCCTGTGAGCAACGCCGCCTCTGCAGAGAGCCACCCCCGTGCCCTCACTCCTGGAGAGCAGGGCAAGCTGGCTTGTTCTCGGATATGCCAGGCTCATTCATGCTTCAGTGCCCCAGGACTTCCTGTCCCTTCTTACTGGAACTTTCTCCCACGATTCACCCTACCACTGGCTTTTTCGCTCAGCTCAGTTAGAGGTCAGCACCTGACAGAGGCTCCCTAACCTCCTTGGTGAGTAGTCCCTTCTCGACCCCATCGCTCAGCTTTGTCGCCTGCACAGCACTCCCAATCTGCAACTGTCTTGGTTACTCATTTGTCTAAATGAAGGTCACTAATGAAGAAGCCAGACTCTCCTGCGCACCCACACATCTGGAGCTCTCGGACCAATACCTCGAACAGAGCCACCTGGTCAGCCCGTGGACAGTGGAGCCGGGAGAAGGAGGGTCAGGCCTCCCAAGCCAGGACACTCGGCACTGAGAGCAAGCAGAGGAACAGGGGCTGGATGGAGCTGAGCAGGACCACTAGAGAGGAAAAAGGAGAGTAAGGGGCCACTAAGTGACAGTGCCCCCCGTGCGAGCAGAGAAGAGAGGGCACCCACCCTCCGGATGGAAGGGAAACTCACAGATAGGGCGCCTGGAAAATAGCAACAGATAAACCTTGGAAGACAAGCAGGGATATTCTGTGAGGACTGACTGGAGGCAGAAGAGTCCCGTCCCCCACCCCCTCCCCGGCTCCTACATATCTCAGTAACCTTAGGGGTATTGTCACCAGAGTAAAAAGCAAAGGCTCCATCAGGATGACACAGGAGGGGAAGAATGAGGACCTAAACCAGATGGACGCCATGGCAAAGTCTTTCTTACCCAACTTCAGTTGCTGAGATTCTTCCACCTTTACTAACCTTCCAGTAAAGAATGCTGCGGACAGGATGAGAGGTGACAAGGAGGGCGAGGGACAGACTCTGTTTCCTGTGATTATTCCATTACAGTCTCAGGGTAAAATCACCCCTATGCCCTCATCAGTGCATTATCGGACCGACAAGACGAGCATTCGCAACTGGCCACGCGGCTGCCGGCCCAGCCCAGGGTGGCTGAGCACAACGCAACGGGTGAGCGTCCCCTTCACGCTCTCGGGCTGTGCAGCCGTGCTCTGGCCAGGCGACTGCTGTGCCTTTCAGATGAGCGCTATAGTCAGCTTTCAAAGACTTCTCTACAAGCACAGAAACAACTGCTAAATGAGTAAGCTTCTGAGAGTTTCGGGTGTTGACTCCTGGGACATGCTGTGCTGTTCTGGGCCACGGTGACAGCAGTGGAAAGACAGAGGTGGGCATGGGTTTAGGGCATGCTTTCAAGGCAGGAACAAAACAAGCTGGTAATGGACCGGGCGTGAGGGAGGGAGCGAAAGGAGGAAGCTTGAGACACTCGGATGACAAGGGTGTCATTAACTAAAACAGAGGTGAGTGGGAGTAACTAGGTTGATGGGAAAGTTATGAGTTCTGTTTGGAACGAGCAAAGTTTGAGATGCACTCAACAAGATATATTAGGAAGGTGATCTGATATAAAAGCCAAGAACTAAGCCTACTGACAGTTTGTAAGCCAAGTTGTGATCACCCAAGAGCACAGTTAGAGAAAATGGTCTGAGAGTAGGTCTAGAAAACTTTAGAAGTTAGAGACTGAAAGAGAAAGTCACTAAGATGCTCGAGGAGATGGCCAGCAATACAGAGAATAGCCAGTGCTGAATTCCCACGCTTATTTTTTACTCCAAATTTGTCCTTCCGTCTATTTCCTATAGGGTGAATGCTGCTACATCTACCCAGTACTTAAGAAGAATTCTTGGGTGTTTAATTTCTTCTTCCCTTGCACAAAAATGTAATCAAATGCCACCTGCTTGGTTCTGCCTTGTCTCTGTCCCGGAATTCATAAATTATCTATGCCCTCATTCTCACTACTAAGGCTCGTCTCCATCTCATCCCCTGGTTTTCCTAACAGTCCGTTACGAGGGTTTCTCACCTCTAGTCTCACTTGCCTTCCACCTGCTCGCTGCACTAAAGCCCGGTGCAGACCACCATCACTTCTCTCCCTCCCCTTCCATTAGATTCGCTTAGTCCTCTGTGCCCTTAATACAATGACTAGATCTAGCCCCGTCCTTTCCAACAAGCTGCTCTCTCATGTACATTTGTACCGCCTCTTCCTGAAAGAGTTCCCACTGTGTTTCCACACTGCACTGTCTCCTGCTGTCCAGGCCTCTGTACCTGGGGTCCCACTCACCTGGGGTCCCGGCGCACCCTCACACATCTCCCCCACCCCTGTCCTCTTTATCCTTCCCACTCTGGGCAAAGCCGCCCTAACTCATTCTACTCGGGCCTTAGTCTAGATACTTCTGAGTGACTCAGGGTGAGTCGGGTCTCTCCAGGATGCGCCACGCCGCCTCACTCCTCGTCAAGGCACTAGGGCTGCGTTCCTTCTGGGCCCCTCACCACACCCCCACTTCCCGCGGGGCGAGGCTGTGTCTGCTGCTCTCACAGCCCCACGGTCCTACACCCAGCACTGGCAGAAGGTTAACACCATTTGCTGAGTGGATGAATGACTGTGCAGAGATATTCTCTCTCCCGATGGTTTATAGAAACTTATGATCTCTATTTAGCAATTATGCCTTCACTAATTTCACTAATTTCATTTCACCATGAAACAAAAACACAGGGGAGGACTTGCTATCAGATTTCCATTCTGTTCTGGCCTGGCAGGCCACCCGGCGCATGTCCTCTCAGGTGAAAGAAAGGTGCTGGGAGAGCAACCCTTGGTGGTGGACTCAGTGGGCGCAGAGCCTGGAGACTCGCCTGGAGCCCCTTTGGCTGACTATTTAGTGTCGCGCTCCACAGCCAGTGGTTCCGTGCCCAGGATCGCCCAGAGCGTCGACAGGTTAAGAGTAAGAGCAGATATTTCAAATTTTCTCTCATTTGGGTCCATAAACCTGTCTTAATACTTGACTCATATTAGAAAAAGCTTCAACTTCAAATATTGTTACTGAGATGCAAACCTCACTTGGAGTTATAGTGGCACAAACTAAATTACCCGGATCGAATAACCCTAGCGAGAATGTGGAGAAACCTGCAAACAAATGCAGGAGACTTCCATCCCAGCATATTACTGTTGCTGGAAGGGTGTACACCCAGGCATGTGCGCCATGCGTGGGCACCTACCTGTGTTTCTACCACGAGACTTATAACATATTCAATACCAAACTTGATTGGACTGGTGGGCATTTTGTTTTCCAGCCAACGTTGAAATTTAATAGCTTTGTCCCTTTGTTCCTGTTTCATCTGAAAACACTTATCACTATTTGAATTTGACATTACATTTGCTGACAGTCCAGTTCTTTGGTGGAAGGAGGATGGCTTTAATTGGCACCAAGCTTCCTGTTGCTCTCTTTGTGATGGCTGGTCACCATGTCAAAAAACAGGAGGACACGAAAGAATAGAATGCTAAATTAATCCCAAACCTTGAGATTAACTGGAAACACTCTCTACCTACCCCTGTGTCCCTGTACACTCCTATTTTACTCTTCATCCTGTAAACTAGTAAACAATGTTGTACAAACTCAGCAACTTCGCCATGACTGGAAAAGATTCAAGAAATAGAAAAAGGCCAAATGGTAAAAATAAAGAGGCCCTAATTAGCTTTTTTTAACTTGTTGCACATAGAAATAAATCAAGTTTCTCTGTGTCTCTTAGACTTCATGGAACAGCAAGAAAAATAATTAGACAATAAAAATAAATGAGAAAACCAGTATCCGGGGAAAGATTTCTTCAGAGGACTCATAATGCAATTTGCAGGAATATGCTGGGGATCCTGGATTGCTCACAAATTTACAGAAAATCTAAAATTCAGATTCATCAGAAGAGTGAGTTTTATTTATTCTGAGAATGCTCAACTGCATAATGAAGGTATTTCTAAGTCACTTCCACAGCAAAAAAGTTGTGTCCCGAGGGATAGCGTGAGGTCCTCGTCCCCTCTGCAAGCTCAGAACAAAGCCGCTCCACCAGCACCCGTCATTCTAGTTCCTTCTGACTTCCCTTAACACAGACACTGAAACTGAAGCCATGGCCGAAACACACTGGATGCTCTCCACTTGTCCTCTAGCGGCCCCTCCTCCCTCCTCCACATACCAGGGGAGCTACGCAATGCAGAGGCTTGTTTAAGCTGTACTGGTTACTCTGAACACTCTGCAAATCACAGCCAACCCAGTTTTCTGCAGTCCGGTTTCAGTTCCTCCTGCTCTTGGTGCTTTGAGTTTTCATGTTTGTGCTAAAGCCACCTCTTGTGGAATTAAGTTTATTGCCCAACATAGAAATGCCTAAGGTGATGAGTACTTGCTTTGATTTTCTCCCACTTGGAGAAAGAACCTTAGTTCCAAAGCTCTGAGATACTGTTGAAAATCTCAGGAAAAGCCACTGGCCCCCTCCCCCAGCATCATTTATGAAGAACTTTCAGTGATTTTTGAGATTCCCAAAAATTAATGTTTAGAATCAGTTAAACGTGTTAGCTCTTCATTTTCTTTGACGAGATCTACTTGAATTGGGAATGTCAAAAAAGTTTCCTCTCGGGCCTCCTCTGGTGGCACAGCAGTTGAGCGCTGGGCTGAGAAGCTGCCCGCAGCCTCTGCAGTGCCGGTTCCATCCGCGGCCACCGGCGAGGGTCCCACAGGGCGCGCAGACCTCTCCTGCCGCCCGCTGCTCCCCTCAGCAGTGTATTTCGTCAGTCTGCCTGTTCTGTTCCCCGCTCTGGCTCTGGTGAATCCTCTCACCCTCCCGCGCCTACGGTCTGTAGCCCGGTTCTTGTATAAATAAATAAATCTTAAAAACAAAACAAAAATAGAACAAAATGACATGGTAATACATGGAAACATTTAAAAAAAAAAAAAAAGTTTCCTCTGAAACCTGTTGTCTCAGATTGGGCTTATTTTTGTCCTTGTGAAACTGGCTGATAATTTATTCTCTCTTCTTGAAAACTTGCTTTCTATTTGGAATTTCCTCGAAAGTGCCATCCAGTGTGAAATCCACGTCAGGAGCACATTTTCATCATGTTCATGAACAAAACTTGGCTGAGGGCTTGCAGAGAGGTGGTAGCAAAGAGCAGACACCAGAGCCCTCTCCACAGTAAATGACTAAAATAAAGAGAAGCAGAAATTGGAAAATATTCCCCACCAGCTCTGAGAGCAGGGCAGAGTGCCAGCAGAGACGGGAAGTACGAGGAATTTCCGGACTAAATGCAGATGGCTCCATCCGGGAGTGATCACTGGGAGTCCAGCCCAACCCCTCTTCCTAAACCAGCCCTGGAAGCTGTGCAGAGCAAGAAAGCCCACATTTGGAACCCTCCACCAGACAGGGAGACTGGAATCACAGCCCCGGGGTTCTCACCCTGGCAGAAGGAAGCTGCTCCCCACCCCAAAGTCTCCCTCTGATGCAGGCCACAAAAGTAAGGGGAGGAAGGAGGGCTTTGGAGAAACAACTGACTCTTGGACCAAACCGTGTGGGGGCTGTGGGGGTTGCGGGTGGCCGCCTGCTCTCCATAAGCCTCTCCCTCACTTCACACAGGGGTCACTGTGCTAAACACTGCAGTCCACTAGTGAAGGGGACCCTGACATCCCCCCAGGAAGTGGCCTAAAGCACCAAAAAGAAAATCAAACAAAGCCAAGCTAACAGAGAGGTACTAAGGCGGGGGATGTGCTAATGTGTTAAACAGTATTTTCAGCAAATAGAAAGAAGCTTTACAGTGATACAGCCATCATGTTCTAAATGCACCAATAAGCGAGTGTTTTGATGAGCCTAGGAAGACTCCATGACATTCTGTAGGTGAATGAACCATACTTTAAGGATGTATGAATGGGGGAACAAATTCTGGAAAAAAATCTTCACTGTATTTCTTAAAAGCAGAAAAGCATGCTTTCAGAAGTGATTTGCTCAGGATTTTGCAAACATCCTGGACCTTGTGTGCCTTGTCCTGCTAAGGTAAACTTTGAAATAACAGAAGAATGGTGAAATGAGAAAATGGCCTAAAATTAAGGAACTTAAGAAATCAGGGCAAATAATGCCAGGTAACACAATTCCACAGTAACATATAAAACAAGACTTAATAAAGAAGAAATAAGAATAGAGCAAAGAAGCTGAAAAGGTTTGTTTGTTTTTCTAAATAATTTTTGCTCAAAAAGAAGTTGAAACTTTAAGGAATTTCTGAATAAAATGGTAATGAATACAATTCGAAAAGTCAAAATGCATGGACTGTGGCTAAATTAGGGCTTTAAAATCCTCTTATAACAACACAACCTGTTATAAATACAAATGACTTAATGAGCATTGCAACCTGACTGTGGGAAAACAAAACAAGCTTCAACATAGAAGGGACAATAAAAAGATAATTAAAAAATACATATTGTGCTTAATAAATCCAACATTAGATTCTTTGAAAAGGAATACAGTAGAATAAAAAAAATTCATAAAATGTCTTAAGAACTCATAAATTAACAGAGAGAGGTGTGTTACCCACAGGTAGAAAGAATAATGAAATGCAATCTGCTTTCGAGGAATGAATCGGGAAAGCCAGACAGACTGACAGCTGTCCCAGAGAGAATACAGTGCTAACATCAGCTCAAAGGCAGAGTAAAGGGCCTCCCTGGTGGTGCAGCAGGTTGGGCGCAGCACTATGAAGGTGTCCACAGCCTCTGTAGCGTGGGTTCAATTCCCAGCCGGCCAGGGAGATTCCCACATGGCGCGCAGACCTCTCCTGTTGCGCCCGCTGATCGCCTCAGCAGTGCTTTCAGCCTGTCTGCCTGTTCTGCTCCGCGCGCTGTCTCTGGTGAATCCTCTCACCCTCCGGCGCCTCTGGCCTGTACCCCAGCTCTTGTATAAATAAAAAATAAGTCTTTAAAAGAAAAAGCCAGCGTAAAGACTAAATTTTTGCCTTCAAATACAAGCCGCAACCTTGTCCAGTCCTCGGTGCTAGCTGTGGTGTCCCCACAGCTACGCCCCTTTAACTTTCCAAGACATTTACCTCCTGGGCGGCTCTCATTTAGAAAGGGCAGTAAGTGAGGAGAAAAGACCCTCTGCTAGTAAAGTATTTTGAATGACCGAGAACACTTTTTTCACAGCAACTGTATGCCTGATAGTGCATGGCTATCTATATTTCTAGGTATTAGCAGTGCGTTATTTATTCAAATGTCTAGTAAGTGCTTGGTACGTACTAAAGATACAAGACTGTTGCCCTGGAGGAAGAGAGATTCTGGAAGACTCTTAAGGAAGCCATACCATTAATTTTCTAATAGATTAGACACAACCTTTGGCGACAGGACAGGGGCAAATTTTCCTCAAGGAAAACAGCGTATTCCTTCTCATAATTAAGACTGACTTGGAGGGCCTCCCCGGTGGCGCAGCGGTTGAGCGCTGGGTTGCGAAGCTGCCCGCGGCCTCTGCACGCCGGTTCGATCCCAGGCTGCTACCCGGCCACCACAGGAGGGTCCCACATGGCGCGCAGACCTCTCCTGCCGCCCGCTGCTCCCCTCAGCAGTGTACTTCGGTCCTTCTGCCTGCTCTGCTCCCCACTCTGGCTCTGGTGAATTCTCTCACCCTCCCGCGCTTCTGACTGTACCCAGTGCATGTATAAACAAAAAAAAAACAAAAACATACAAATAAATAAAGCATGCCTCTATTAAAAAAAAAAAAAAAAAAGACTGACTTGGAGTGCATGAATCCTTATGATAATTAAGACTTACTCAAATCCTGCACATTGCCTCCTCAGCCGCAGCTCTGCCCCTGGCTCTGCCCAGCAGCTGGCACGTCTGCACTGTAATTAGAGAGGAGGCGGTGTGATGCCACAGCCAGGCCCCCTTCTGTGTGATGACTTGCGCCGAGGCACACACAGGCCTTCCTGACAACAGCACATTCAACTCCGCAGCACTTACAGTATTGTTTAAGGAGTCTAAAAGTTTAGAAATATAGTATGCTTCCAGTGAATATGTGGTCACAGCCCTCTCCTGCCATGCTCTTTTCCAAGGACTTCTAAACTCATTAGGGGCTTAGTGTATTCCACAGTGTATTCCAGTGAAATCAGGCTGGCCGTGAATGCACATGGTCTACCTGGGAATGAAGAAGGGCTGGACTAGTGGGGCAGGACCACACAAACTGTGATTTTTCTCCCAAATCCTACATCATGTTTCAACTTGACATTGACAGAGAGCACTTTCCCAGCGCTCTCCCTAGCCAGCGCCTCAGTGACCATCAGCACTTACCCAGTGAACATTCAGTGGTCAGCCACCTCGAGCCCAGCACAGTATCAGAGAACAGAGCAGGAATAAGAAGAATCCAAGCCCCACTGGGTCCTTTTCAGTTACAATGACGCCTGTACAATTGCAGTGACATTTCCTAGGACACTCAGTATCTTTTGGCCAACCCAAGCCAACTGTGCTGGATACTCTCATTTCCTGGGGAAGAACCATTTATATTTACTATTTTCCTGTCCTGTTAAGTAGTTAGCAGCCATTCCTGGTCTCCACAATCAAACTTTAGAGGGTTATTAACAAAGTATCCACGCCTTTGCTGATGCTAGTTCTGATACAAAACTGTGGGACCTAAGGGTGGCACTTCCTTTCCCACAAATTAAAAATAATGAAGGGAAAAAACCCTAAGTCTCATTATGAAAAGTAGGAACAGGGTTCAAAATGTATGGTTTATGTAGCCACTGATACAGTTATGACGTTACTAAGAAATACCTTGTGCACTAGCCACAATTCAAATAAGATGCATACAAACAAACCACTTTAAATGGAACAGATATCTTTTCCATTATGTATTTTGGGAGAAATGGTGCCTATTTTGAAGAAGAGGTGATTTTGTGTTAAAAGCCAAATCATCCAACTTTTGAAAATATAACAGTGTTTCTAAATTAAACTGTTGATTTGCAAGTACTTAAATGATTTGGATAAATAACTGAATTTAAAGGTAATTCTCAGTCGTCTCGAGGTACAACTGGGATTTCAACGACAGCAGTAACACGTGTCCCGACGTAATTATCTCATGAACATAAAAGTTAGCGCTTGAACGAAACAAAACATAAGCACCCCAGTGTACTCACCCTTTCTCATTTTGATTAAAAGTATGACCTCGGTGTTAAAAGTTTTATGTATTTTCAATTTGGATGCATGGCTTCTGACTTACTGACTGATAAGCAGGCAAGGAGGAAAATGAAGAACAGTTAATGAGTGGCGGGAGTACATGAGCATTAAAGGAAAAGGTTAATTAGATAGTGGTTGGGTGAATATATAGAGTAGGGGAGAAACAAAAATTGCTTTATAAATTTATCTTTTCCTGTATTCAAGAAACAAAATCTTGAAGTTTTCCCAAATAGAAATAATGGATAACCTAAGGCTTAGGGAAACAACGGTGGAAATTTAAAGCTTATTTACATTTTTTCCTCCAAATGTCCTCTACAAACAATTCACGATTCTTCCTGTCAATGCCAGTTGTGTTTACTACAACATTCTAACCCTCATAATCTGCTATGACTCAGATGAAACATTTTCAGGTTCATATATCTATTGTCAAGTATATTTATCGGCTACTCCTGAATGATTGATGGTCATCTGGAAAGTGAGTGTCCCTAAGTAAAGGCAAAGGGACCACAAACTCAGGAGTGAGCCGATGGCTTCCACAAGTCCAGGCTAACCTTCTAATGCACGCTCAGCATTCACCACTGCAGCATTCACCAGCTCCCTGAGCAAAGGCTTCAGAGGATTCCAGGATGGCCAGGTCAGCCCATGCTTGCCCTTATACAGGAAGGGGAGGCAGGCAGCCTTCCTCACCTGCCGACGCTCTGAGGCAGCCTCTCATGATGCTGCCACCTTTAAACTTTTAAGTTAGCTGCATACTGATCATGGGGGGACAGTAGATGCTATCCTATCACTTAATATGCAATGCGTCCACTTTCCAAAGGAGAGTTCAAAACAGGGAAGGATGAAGGACATCAGGGATGAGAGCTGTTCTAAGTTTTAGGTAAGATTTTAAGTTTAAACAAGGATGACTCGTTCTCCCAATGATTATCCTGTTTAAGATTCTCATCGACATTTCCACTGGCAGTAAAGAACACAGAAGTCCTGCTTGTAAAATGTACGGAGGAAGTGAGGAGGGAGAAGAGGGTATGTGTATATAAGCAGTACATGGAACAGAAAGAGGTTTTCATAATTTGACTAGGCTTAAAGGAGACAATATGGGGTGTGATAAGTGACCTGCTCAAACCCGTTACAGTGATACTGTAACAGGAATGGATGGGGTCTGGTTTATCAGGGGATGGCGGTGTTCTCTCACACACGGGGAAGGCAAGGTTCTCGGGGAGCACATGTGCAGGAGCGAGCTGTCCCGGGAACCAGAGGGAACAATGAGGAAATGGTGGATGCATGGATAAGGTGAGAATTCCGTGACGGGTGGTGAGAATGGGCAGAGGTGTGGGGAAGTTGGGCTTGGGAGTCTGGGTGGAAAAAAGGGTGGTGGAAATTCTTATCCAACAAATTACTTATAACCAAGTAGGAAGCCAGCAGGCAGAAGGTCTTTGGGGGGGGCGGGGGGGGCAAGAGAAGGGGGAAAGGGTGGCAGTTCAAGAATTGGAAAAGATGACCAAGGTTTTAATTTTCTTAAGTCCCTCCAAGACACTCCCCGAGATTGAAGGACTGTGCGTGCCTGGCGGAGAGTTATGACGTGCCATGCGCACAGACAGCACCAACTAGGCGATCACAGAGAAACCCCTTTCACTTGTTCCCCAGTCTTCTCAACATTAAAAAAGACAAGATAACACACTAATGTCACATTTTGAGAAAAGGGTTTGGTCAAGTTAGTATCTGTAAAAATAAGTAGACATTTCCAGTGCCTACATCTGCAGTGCAACTTTCTTTCAGAATACATGCTTTCGTGTCTGCTTCAAATAGCCTATGAGATCGATGGAGGCACCCGAGACCTCACCTTCATTTGGGGAAACTGAAACTCAGGAGGGGTGAAAGCGCTTTCACCGGGGGCGGTCTACGGTAGCACAGCTCCATGGTTCTGCCCCCACGTCCTGCGTGGAAATGAATGCAAAACACACTACGATGCTATCTGCGGGTTTAGGAATTGCCCAAGTTGTCAGCAGAAGCCCGTGAGAATGTCAAGTCTTCCATCAGCCAGCCTCTTGGGACACAGACTGTGACAGCAGCCTAGGCCTTAAAATAGATGAGACACCACAGATGACCATGGTTAGGTTTCACGTGGTTTGGTTGCGACTGCACCACACTGGCGTGGAGGCGGTGAGGAAAGGGGAAAGTGTTCTCGTAAACAGAAATAAACCTTCTTTGAAATACACCTCTGCTCTCTTGCTAGATCACTGCGTTTTTTGAAAACAAAACAGGCGCTAACTAGCAGGCAGCAGCGGGACAGCCTGGGCTGTGCGGCTGAAAGGCACTCTGCTGGGGGCACTCCGGGCCCGCTGTGGTCCCAGGCTCTGGCTGGGGCAAGGCGACCAGCTTTGCTAGCGGGGAGAGTGGCAAGGCTCAGCCTGTGAGAGCGGTCTCTAGGGGAGGGACATAGGAAGTCTTTACTTCAAAGTCTAGGTGGCGGTTTATTTTTGAGGTAACAGGCCATATTTCTTCTGAGAGGTGAACATTAGAAGTACAACAGAAACAGCAATTCCATCTCAAACACCTGGTGAGAGAATGATGAATGATGACTAAGTCGGGAGACACCAACCGCCCACAGCTGGGAGGAAATGAAGTCCAGAGAGGAACGCTTGGGAATCAAGGCGAGTGTTCACGAGAGAGAGGGAACGCAGCCGCGTGCACTGGAGAATGGCTGCACGTCAGCGCCAAGGGGCACCCAAGCCTCCGTCTCCCCACCAGGAGGCTGGCAGAATGCACGTCGCTGAGACTTTTGTCAGCGGGCGCGGGGGATCTGGGGCCTGCCCGAGTTCTGCCAGTAGCTCGTGACGGGACTTTAGGAAGGCACATGTCACCGTGGTCCTCCACGAAATGGACCACATGTTCTGGGGGATGTACAGGGTAAGACTCTGAGGACTAATTTGGAATTTGGGTTCTGTTATTCCAACTTGGTAAAACATGCCAAATCTGGATGTGTATGTTCCCATGAAAGGTATTTTGCTTCCCACTAGTTTTTACATGAATTTCAATGCATCGTGAAGACTCGCTCTTAGCGCGCTAACAGCCTCTAAGGTGAATGGCAAACACAGCAAGAGCTAGGTCTTCAGCAGCCTTGAGGATATTGATACGGCATTGTCTCTCCTCAGCTGGACTTAAACTCGACAGAGGCCCTGCTTCTGTTTCTTTCAGCACCAACATTTATTGCTCATTTTATAACTGGAAGAGGAATTCCACGTGCATTCAGCAAATGAATCCTGACTTTTCCCTTGAAGACATCAAATCCATCTCCCTTTCAGTCACCTCTATTACCGTACCCATCTATTCATGCTCACTTATAAGTCACTCCAAACGCTTCCTCCATCTCTCTCCTCTTCTAAACTCAACTAGCATTGCTAAGAACCTGAACCTCCTCCTTAACCACCCACCGGCACTGTTCCCCAGTATCTGTGGGCCCCCATGCAGTCATCCTCAGCCTGACCACAGGGTCTGCTGCCCTCCTGCGTGTGCCCCCCCACCAGGGCACCCCGACTGCTCCACGCCACGGCCTGGCCCACCCTGCCTCCAAGCCTGCGCCACTGCACGTGCTCTTTTCCTCCACACGCCATTCCTAGTCTCCTGTTGACTTTACTTCTTTAATGACCGAGAGGCATGTGGCTGTGCTGTAACTTTAATTAGGTCTTTACCTTTGGGAGGTTTGGCAGGTTGACCAAGGTACAGTGGGCACGTAAGATTGGACAACAAATCCCCCTCCTGGTAGTTAGCACATCCATCACCTCACATGTTAACTTTTTCTTGTGGGAAGTTCTACTCTTAGCCAATTGGACAACCACACAGTAGGTGCTGTCCCCAGTTACCTGCTGGAACTGGCGCCTCAGGCCCGATGCTCTGACAACGACCCAGTCCTCCTCCTACTCCAAGACCTAGAGCACGACCTGCCACCTGCTTTGGTGTGCTCCCTCCAACAGCCTCAGGCCAGGTGGCCCCGCCCTTTCTGAGCCTTGATGTCACTTACCTGGACGCGTGTTTTCTGCAGGTAGGAGAAGCTCTAACTCCCGCTGAGTCTCTTTGAGAACATTCTCCTGCTCTGGGCCTTTGGGGCTTTCCCCCTGTACCCTGGACACCCTTCCCAGAGTGAACTTCATGCTGTTTATATTACTTTTTCAGGCTTTTACTCACTCTCCACTTCAGATCCTTTAACACTAGTGCACCTTCAGCTGCTGCCCCAATTCCCATCACGCTCAGCAGTCTTGGCATTGAGCACAGCAAACATGTCTGTTCTGCCTTGCGCCCTAGCTGAGCAGGGGCAGGGACTGTCCACTGCTCACTAATGTGACCCTATTTCAAAAGTGCCTGGTATTTGCCGGTGCTTGAGGAAGATTTTTTGAATTCATTCACTACTAAAAAGCCAAAAGCACCAATACATGACTAACAATAATAAATAAATGCTAATAGAAAATTTGGAACTATGTACTCCGTGTTTGCCTTGTAATATTATATATACTCCTAGTGTTATTATGTGCAGACTATTTTCCTTCTTGACAAAACAAGGTTTAACGAGGTGAAGTAACCTTCCAAGAAAACACAGCTGAGACTTATTACTGAACGTCAGTCTTAGATCTATTTACTACTAAAAATAAGCTGTAGGCAGGGTTTATTCAGCTCTAAAAATCTGAATGCAAACTAAGATTCTTTTTTGGATAGAAGGGAAGAATTTCTCCAGGGTTTAGTTGTAAAATCTTTTTTTTTGCCCACAGCTGTATTTTAATTGTGCCCTCCTGTAATTTTTCTGACACTTTTACACTCTGTTTTCATCTACCCTTCATCTGCAAGTAGAGAAAATGTTCTGAATCATGCCATGACTTCATTAAAGAGGTGAAAATTCCACCTTAAAAAAAGCACCTTAGTTCTCACGTAAAGGCCAAGTACAGAGTGAGTAGCCACAGCAACAAGTGAAAGCATCCATAGAGGGCAGAGGGGAAAAACAAAGAACGAGTTATTCATAATTACCAAAGATTCTCCAGTGCAAGAAGGGAAAGAGGAAGTCTATTTTCAGTGACAATGATGAGTCTGGAAACATCAGCGAGCAAGGGGAGAGCTCTCACGGGAGACCGCCCTGCAGGGAGCTCTCTCCCTCACAGACTGCCATTCCCAGGGCCCAGAGGGGCTCCAGGCAGATGCACCACCCCTGACCTCCGGGACCTTGGGAGTTGAGCTGAGGACACCAGGAGTTTCTCGGCTGCGGTGAGCCTCCAGGAAGCATCCAGCGGCAGAGTGACACTTGGAACCAGCTTGCCCCAAGGAGGGCAGACCTAAAGGCCCTTGGGTTTTATAGGAAAAGCTTAGGGCAAGGGAAACTGAAACTGAATTACCAACTCAGTGAGTTACAGGAAGAAACCCTCCTGGTTCCCCATTCCTCTGCTAGCCTCCGTTTGCTTTCCTTCCCTTTACGCATCAGTCCACAGGTTATTTTGGGGGCCAAGTACCAGAGACCTGCCCGCCCAGGCCCAGGAGGGCTCACTTTTGAGACTCTCGTATATACTTAAGTACCAATTTCGGGTTCCAGAACAAGACTGAGACAAAGAGGCCTGCGGGGAGGGAAACGTGGGGAGAAGAAATACTGTGAGGGGTGGTGACCCACTTTACATTACCCACGTGTTTACTGTTACGTGTGCATGGTTTCTCTTTAATATGCGAACATTGGCCTTCTGATGAAAACCTTCCTTTTTGCCAGGAAAAAAAAAAAGACATGCAAAAAGCCAACGCACAAGTCTCCGGGATGCATAGCTCTTCACACGGAACCCAAGCACCCCAGCCAAGCCAATAAAGGCCACCGAGAGTACAGAGGGGCGCAGTGGGGGTCGAAGGAGAGACGGCCGCCGCAGGGGATCAGCTCCCGCGCTCAGGGCGCCCACCGATCCGCTCACTCACCAGCGGCTCTGTCCCTCGCTGCTCCTCATGGCCCGCCGGCTGCTGCTGAGCCCATCTCCTGCCTCACAGCACCACAACTCAACACGACCCGGGACAGCGGGCAATCTTGACGGGGCTGCTGCCGAGTGCTGGCCAGCCTGGAGGAGAAGGCAAGTGGGGGTGAGTTTGCGGGGAAAGAGGCACATGCATCTGCTCTGGCAGCTATGACAGAAGGAGATAGCTCCTCTTACTCCATTGACTGTTGATGGATTTAGAGTCAAGGGATCTTTCCGCAGAGCAACGAAACTCCCAAACGCGCCACAGTGACACTATGTAAGCTTTGGAGAGGGCACGGCAGAGCCATGGCAGCTCTGCCTCCCTCGGGGTCCACACAGCTTACAGTGGTAAGTACCACACGAACCCGGACCGTGGCTTATATTATCACACCTCTTGATTGCAAGAGGTTTCAGCCTTGCTGGCCCAGTATCACATGGGTGTGATGCTGACCTCACGCACTGACATTCCGATTGGCTGGGCTACAATGAAGCCGGTTTTCCAGGTGACTCACGCAGGGTAGAGAATCACTACTTTCAGCCGGCAGACTTGGTGAGCCGCAGCACTCACTTAGGTCGTAAATAGCAGAGATTCATTCACAGCGTACTCACGGCGACAAGCATGTGGCCCCTGTGCTCCAGGGCTTTAATTTAGCAGAAGAGATTGGACACTTCAAAAAGATCACCCAATAAGGTACACACTTGAAAAACACAGCCACAGTGAGAGGTAGAGGGGCCTGGGTGGTGGGGGTGGGGGGAGGTGAAATACACAGGCGCCAGGTAAGAAACTGCACCTGAAACAAGGCAGCGTGTAAACTAGTGTGACATCTATGGGGAGGAAAAAGCATGCATCGCCTACAGGGCCAGATGTGGTGAAACTCGTGGGCACTACACAAGCATGGAGCACCAGGGCCCGAGGCAGGAGCAAGTGCCTGAGGACAGCCTTGTGAGTCCACGGGTGAGGTTCGGGAAGGACCGAGGAACAAAGAGCCGGCAGAGCAGCACGGACACATACACCTGGATCGGGCCTTTAAGAGGATTTCTCTCGGGCCTCCCCGGTGGCGCAGCGGTTGAGCGCTGGGTTGCGAAGCTGCCCGCGGCCTCTGCGGCGCCGGTTCGATCCCCGGCTGCTCCCCGGCCACCACAGGAGGGTCCCACAGGGCGCGCAGACCTCTCCTGCCGCCCGCTGCTCCCCTCAGCAGTGTACTTCGGTCCTTCTGCCTGCTCTGCTTCCCGCTCTGGCTCTGGTGAATTCTCCCACCCTCCCGCGCTTCTGACTGTACCCAGTGCATGTATAAACAAAACAAACAAATAAATAAATAAAAGCATGCCTCTATTAAAAAAAAAATTAAAAAAAAAAAAGAGGATTTCTCTCAAGGACCATTGTAGGAATCTGAGGAGGGAGCGTGGAGGAGGAGGTAAAGAGTACTGGTGGGGAGAGTGAAGGAGCTGGGCCATTTTCCAGACTGGAAACAAAATGTGGGCTAATGTTGAGGGGTATCGAAGGCTCGTGTCCTGAGGGTGTTCATCGGTTTTAGGGTAAGTGACTGTAGCGTAAGGTAAAAGGTATCAGGCTTTTCTGCCCTCCCGCCATCAGGATAGATGATGGATCCCTGCAATCCTGAATGCATGCCTGATGGCGGGCACCTGGAGTAGGGTGTGGGCATAGGTAGATGGGATTCACCTGGGCTTTTAAGGGCGGCGTCACGGGGATGCGAGCAGAAGCCGAGAGAGAAGCAAGAGAAGCAGAAGCTGAGAGAAGGCCGGAGAGCCCAGAGTGAAGACCTGCTGGGGGCTGGGAGGCCTACCAGCCTCCCGGCCCCCCAGCGCCCCTGCCTGCTGTGTACCTGGTAATCCCAATAAAAACCTGCCAAACCACTGAGGACTCTGACTCCTCCTTTACCCAGTCTGCTGGATTCTAGAAAACCTGCACTGTGGTCTTCCTGACCCTACAGTGATTATCAGGCTTTCTGTCCTCCTGCCTTTAGGATTAATGATGGACCCCCGCAGTCCTGAATGCATGCCTGATGGTGGGCACCTTCAGCAGAGTGTGGGCATGCGTAAGTGGGTTCACCTGGGCTGAGACGGGGCTTATAAGGGCTGTGGCGCAGAATGGAACAAGCAGAAGGAGAACGAGAAGAATGAATGAGAAGCAGAAGACAGGGAACAAGACCACCACGAAAGAACGCTGGAAAGCCCAGATAGAGTGAAGATTCCCCAGGGGTCAGGTGGTCTGCCAGCCTCCCAGCCTGCCATATATCTGGTAAAATGGCAATAAAAGCCTGAAAAGCCACTAAGGGCCCTAGGACCCTCCTTTACCCATCTGCTCGGATCATAGACATCCTGCTCTATGCCCTTCCTGCCCCTACATTGCTCTACCAGGTTCTCAGGAAACGCAGTGAGGAGAGGGGTGCCCTTGGGCTCAGCAGGCTGCGAGCAGGCGTGGGGGATGGCCCCTTGAGGACCGGCACAAGATCAGGTCCTGGAGGAGGAAGTGTGGTAATGAGCGATCACCTGCTCGTGGGAACCAAACCAGCCGACTCTCAAGGAAAAACACAAAGTTTTAGTTTGCATCTAGTTTCTCGTGGCCCAGTCACCCCTAACAAGAAGCAGGCGTGGTCCAGGGAACACCCGCCCATGGAGACGACAGGCTCCTGCCAGAACACAACTGTGCTGCGGTCCACGACCTGGCTGCCTGGAGCTTTGGAGTCCCCAGTACGATAAGGTTCAGGCGTCCATCCAGCAGCGACACGTGCTTTGAAAGGGAGACTGAATGACGCTATGTAGAATGTGAGAGCAACACTCTCCAAGAAGCAGCTTACGCATTTGGTTCTCCCCTGACCTGACACACTTAGTTAAAACAATCAGGTAGAAAGCAAAACAGAAGGCAAACAGCAGGAGACAGAGGTGAAGGTTAGAGTCACGGGGTAAAAAAAGAAATCAAAGGTGGCGTAACCGTGCTCGCTCCCATACACGCCTGTGCCTGCCACTCAGTGACATGAGCCTCCGGTCAAGCTGTGATCTTTCTGAGGACAATGTAGTTCCAGCTCTGATTTTTTCTGTTTCCCAAAACTGTAGCCCATTCTGGGGTGTTTTATTTATCTTCATCAGCTACTCACTATGTTTACAAGGATATCGACGTTTTATTTTCCAACATGGAGACAAGAGAGTAGCCATCATAAAAGCAGAGAAGACTGAGTACAGTGAGACAGGACCTTGATTTACGCTGAGGACCTCTGGAGGTTACTCAAGGTCCTGTCCCATCTTGTCTGGGGGCACCTGTGGCAGCTGGTGGGGCCTCCAGAACCTGTGCCCTCCCCACTGGGCTTCGTGATCTCCTGGACTTCAGAGTTTGGAGGACACTCAATGAAGAAAACCTTTCATTCTGGAGACAGACCAGACCATTCAACAGTTCAAATTCTAAACCCTACCTATAAACACAGGAAATATCAATACAAGGCTTCTCCCTCTCCTTCCAACAGTCCATTGTGCATCAAGTCACTAAGCACTTCCATCACAAGCTGGGGCTGCGTTTAGCCTGCTGGAGCCTGGCCCCCATCCCAACCCCTTGTGCTGGCCACTGCCCTTCTGGTCTGGCTCTTCAAAGCTTCCCAGCAGGAGAGCTTCTGCCTGTGGTCCTAGTGCCCTCCTGCCTGTCTAGAGGGCATCAGACTGCAGTTCCCGAGCACAGGTGACTGATCGGAGCAGGACAGAGCCAAGGAAGGGCCCTGGGCCCCTGCCCCACACATGCCTTTGTGCAGAAAAGGCCCCTGCCCCAGTTGTAAGGTATCCCAAGGGAAAGGCTATTTACTGCACAGCGGTGGAAGCTCTATCAAGAAAACTAAATGGCGTTCTCATGCCAGCTTCTCATCTGCTCTCCCTCACACACATGCAGCAGTGCTCCAAGGAACAACTCCTGTGAGCTCTGGGAACATATTCCACAAGATAAAGGCAGAGACGCATCAAGCACTGCGATTCCTAATCAACTAAGCTGAAGTTGCCAGACAAAGCTGAAATACCAGGCAGCAGTTACAAGTCACCTGGCAGAATGCTTCCAGGACGAGGAAATACCTTGAGAACTAAACGCAGGAATGTAGGGGAACAGGTATAAATTCACCTGGTCTCCGATGTAGATTAAGAGATAGACTTAGAGTACCTTACAGAAACTAACGAAACTTTGACATATATTTTAAAACCAATATGGAACACCCAAATAAGAAAACACTGATGAAAAAATTCATGGGGGGGTGGGGAGCTGGAGTACCTTCCTGGTGCCTTGTTAATCCCTGGCCTCTCTTAGAACCCAAGCAGGTGTGCAGTATCTTAGTTCTAAAAACCCAGTAGAGGACGTGGTCGATGTATTACCTACTAAATAGGAAACTCAGTTCTCTACGACAGAATTGCCACTGCTACCATCTGGGCCATTGGGGGCTCCCCTCTAGAAATTTCTTGTACTGGAGAACAAAGGGATAAAGAGCAGAAAAGAGGGAAAGAAAACTATGTGTGCACTGATGTTTAAGGTTCATCTGTTATTTCCTTTTTCTCCACACAGGAACTTAAGTTCAGATGATAGATTCAAATGCTTGATGACAGGACAACAGTCCTTCTGGGAGCGAGGTTCTGAGCCAGATCCCAGAAGAAATTTCTCTCCCGTGATTCTCATCAGCCCTAAGCAAATGAAGGAGGTAGGCAGGTACCAGAGATAACCCATGTATAAATCCATCTCAAGTTCTCATTGACAAAAACCCTTCATAACTTCACGATCTTGAGAAACAATTAAGACAACTGAGAACTGAAGAATTCTATGGGTGCTGAGCTTTATCCTCTCTGTCCCAAACCAGGTTTAAGGCTTTTTGATTATATGACTTAGATACTATATGATTTGACACAGATGGAACAAATGCTTATGTAAGAAAGAGAGATACCACACAAATGAATAAGGTGTGAAAACATGAGCAAACTTAAACTGGTAGACTGATCCCAACTTAAATACACTTAGATGATATCAAAACTTGAAAATTAGCAATCCTTAAATTATTATCTGTAACTTCAAATGGCAGTCACAGTTATTATTGATCCAAAGAAATGTTTACAACGTAGATTTACTTGTATTTGGTGATTTCATATTAAAAGTGATGTAACAGAATTTTCAGAGAAATGAGACTACTAGTATTTACACTGAATTGCTCATTACATCCTTTTTTAATAGCCACAGATTGAGGACCGATAAGTTGGTAGACTGTAGTGCATTTTTAAAAGCACTTCAAATCATAATGTTAACCTATATAGGTATTTATAAATGAGTTTCTTTTCCCCACTTTTAAGAAAAACTTATGTATATAATTAACCCACTTGTTTAAAACAGATGGGGAGCAAAAGAATATTTTTTAATCGTTAATTACGGTATAAATTACTGGCTACCCAATACCTTCACTAAAAGGTACTGTAAGTCATAAGCTATATGAACTGAGGTTTGCAGACATTGCAGGGGTAAGACCCATACAAACCCCAAGCAGCAGAGAGAAAAATTCCAATGCTGATGAGAAGGAAAGCTATATAAAATGAAATTTTATACCACATCATAAAACTGCCAACATTTGTTCTGTCACTGTCTGAAAAAAGCCACATAACTTCAGATATCTACATTTTTCATTCTACAAGCTCAAACAAGGGAATGTCATCTTATTTCCAATAAAAAAGGCAGAGTGGAAAAAAACGCCACAAATTTCCCACAGATTCTAATTTTATTTTTCTTTCAAGTGAAATCTTATATTGAAAAGATTTCAGAATATATAGGATAACTCCAGTTATGTTTTAGCTAGATTGTGAAAAACAAATTATGCATTTTGCAAAATTGGAAGTGTCATTAATATGGCAGAAAATACTTCCATCATAATCTTGAAACAATTTAGTAAATATCAGGTTAAGACAAATATATGATAATTCTCTCACCACACATAAGAGCTAATCAAAGTATTAGAGAGTTGGTAAGTCCAGGCATAGGTCACGTGCTGGAGGAGATGCTAGAGGAGGTGCTGGCGGCACCCAAGGTCACATTATACAATTGCGCAGGGCTGTGGACCTGCCTGGGGATCAGGAGAGGGAGCCACAGGGGGTGAGGGCAGCAGAATTCTTGGATGACCTTGGAAATTTTTCAGTAGCCATCAGAACACCCACACCCATGGGCACCTGCTGCACAGCAGCTCTGCCTATTTCTACAATTCATACATAAGGGATTACAAAAAGGCATTAAGCAATTGTCCAAAGACTGCAAATCTACCACTCGTTATTAGAGAAACTATACCCATTCATTTTGGCAACAGCTCGAAAGCAACATGCGTGACATTTGATGAAAGAAGTAACAACCTACCAATGACAGTTTTCTTTAGTTTTTAAATGATGTCAACTATTTTTACATTATTATTTAAAATTGAGAATACCAGGTTAAATCTTGAGGTAGTGACCAGAATGACAGAATTTAAATATATTTCTTTCTAAATAAAGGAAACTTTTAGTATAAAAACTTGTAACTTCAATCACAAGGCTGGATCACGCAACTGAATGAGAAATCCAAGTAGATATTTTAATAAACTATAATGTCATATTCTTTATAAAATTATTACTTTCATACTAAACTGGATTTTATATATTAAATTTCCTGGAGAAAGTATATAGCTTTCCTACTTATATTGATTTCTCATAAACAAACAAGTCATAATGTGCAAGAGGTGGCAGCATAGTATGAAAATATCTGAAGCCATGTTGCAGAGATACAGAAGATAGTCTATACATTTAAAAAATGTTTTTAAATCATTTTTTATTTGCTAGATCTTCTAGGTGGAATATGCAAATCTAGACACAGCAAGTATCTGCTGCTGACTGTCCTCTTATTGAAAGGAACTGAAGTCACCTAGCAACCCTCTGTGTTGTAGAAACCAACATGAAAGAGTTGGTTGTCTACACCCGTACTTCTAAAATGGAAGCGTGCAGGGAAGTAGAAAACAGTTGTCTGTGCTGTTTGCACTGATGCACATTTTTCATCACAGGACAGAGTACAAATCATCAAGAATTTCCCCAGAAAAGAAACTCCCCTAAAGGCATATTAATTGTGATGACAAAGTTTACAAACCATGTCTATGTAGACAGAGAGACACAATACACACTACACACTACAAATAATAATAATAATAACAGTAACTGATGACTTGGCCAAGAGGGACTTATATCATAGCTCAGAGAACGGGCTGAATACGAGAGACTTTGTTAAGAACTTCCCATGTTCTAGGTAGAAATGGAAATGAGCATAAGAACAATGAATTATAGAACCAGGGACATTATTTGAAAAGTCACTTCTATAGGAACAAACAAGCATAAGTAGGAGAGGAGTTAGGAAAGCACCTACGTAACATGGAGGAGTAAATATGAGGATTTGCGTCATAAAGAATGATGAGAGCAATGCTAATAGGAACACGAAATACTGTTTGCAATGACGGGGAAGAGAGAGGTAAATGGTAGAGAAGACCTCTATTTCAAATAGAGTTTTCTTTTTTTGAGAGTCATACATAATCTTTGTGAATGCAGAAAGTAAGTTCTGAAATAAGGAAACATAACTTACCTCCCTAGTAAAATGAAGACCCGATATATTTTATGAGAGCTCAGTATTAAAGAAGTCGTGTGCTTCTACTCTGAGCAAGTGCGAGGGGGAGCAGAGAGCAGGCATGTGGCAACCTGTACTTTTTTCTATGTATTAATGATGGGGGAGCTGGACTTTGGGGCAGTTATTCTTGGACAGCAAAAAGGATAAAATCACCCCTTTGAAGCCATCATGGGGCAGAGTGGAATCTGGGGAAAAGGTGCCACTGTCCTCAGAGAAGTGAGGGACAGCCCTCGTGCCGGGCTGACTCAGGTCACATTCATGGGTCGTCCCTGAATGTGGCTACTCTGCTGCTGTCTGAGAAGCCGCCACTGAGTGGGCACCCGATCTCCAGGGGCTGCAGAGAAGCTGGGCTCTCACTGCTTGTACCTGGAGATGTGAGTATTGTGTCTCACAAGGGCCCAGTCAGCTGGCCCCAGGGGCATGCTCTGCTATCTCCAAGGATGAGCCAGAAGAGGATTTGGAGGGAAGGAGGAGGGAAGGAGGGAGCACCACAGCCCGGCAACGCCAGGACCTGCAAGCCAGAGGGGCCTTCCCTTGGGGAAGCGGTGGGCAGTGCTGCAGCCCCCAGTGAGGCGCACCGCTCAGCTCAGCACAGCGCAGCTCCTTCGTGGGGCCACTGCCCTGCAGAGGGCAGCGTGCCCATCTCCCTGCCCGAGTGCCACCGGGATGACGACTGCGCGGGGTTTATGCCGGGGCAGCACCCAGGTCCCGTCCAGAGGGTGGGTGAAGTCATGCATTGTCAGAAAGCAGGTCAGCGGGGACATAAATCCTCCGCGTCCAACAGCTGCCACATGTAAGCTTCTATTATAAGCACTCGTTTCCTGGCTGCAGGCGGCCTATACCCTTGGTGTTTTGAAGAGTAATGAGGTGGGAAATACTCACATAAAACCAAACGGGTCTTTGGCATCTTCAATGCTCCGAGAAAAAACGGTGGGAGTTTTCAGATTCCTGAGTTTGGCTGGCAGCCTGGGAAGGGTCAGGAGCACCGAGCTGTGCCCCTTCGCCCCTTCGCCGCTCACCTTCCTGGGGGCACAGCTGCTGGGGAAGGCTGTGGGCCAACTAAGGGGAGGAGGTGATTTTCCTTAACTTTGGGTTGGAAAACCAAGTGTTGAACCGGGGCATGGATGGAAAAATAATACCTACCCAGAAGGAAAAGAAGACAGACTTCTACTGTCTTGTTTAATTTTTTGATTCAATGTAAGGGTTGTTTTAGGTCACGTTATTGTTTCGATTTTCCACCTTTGTGTCTTTAGAGCAGATTTCATTCTAAAATTTAGCAGGCAGCACAAGAGAGCTGTCACACAATTCTGTGTGCAGGAGCACAGCCTCCCCGCTGTCAGCAACCCCCTCCTGGGGTGCATTTGTTGTAACTGATGAGCACAGCCACAAGGCGTTTTCGCTCCAAGACCACAGTGTATGTCGGAGCTCACTCTTGGGCGGGGGCACCTTCCAGGAGTCCTGACAGATGTCTACCGACAAGCATCCACCACTGCAGTGTGACAGAACAGCCTCACCGGCAAAGACGCTCTGCACTCTGCCTAGTTAGCCCTCCCCAACGCCCCTAGTCCCTGGAAGCCACAGGAAGCCCTGTGTCCATAGCTCCCGTCGTCCAGAATGCCACACAGTTGCAACCACACAGTAGGTAGCTTTCCCAGAATGGTGTATTTCACTAAGTAATGTGCATTGAAGTTTTCTCCATGTCTTTTCATGACCCGATAACTTATTTTTCAAATCCCACTTGATGTTGGTATATAATTCTTTTCCTATATTGTGGGGTTGGGTTTGCTATTACTCATGGAGGATTTTTGCATTTGAGTCATGAAAGGTTCTGAGCTAAAGTTTTCTTTCCTTGAAATGTCTAGTTTGGGTACTAGGGTAACAGTGGCTTCTTGGAATGAATTAGGAAATAGTCCCTCTGCTTGCATCCTCTGACAGATTATAGAGAATTGGTGAAATTTTTTGCTTACAGTCAACCCATATGGCCCTGGTGCTTTCAGTTTTGGAAGATTATTAATTACTGATTCAACTTCACTGATATAGGAAGAGTCAGATGATCTAGCTCTTCTTGTGCAAGTTTTGGCAGATTATGTCTTTCAAGGAATTGGTTCTTTTCACCCAGGTTGGAAAATCTGTGGACAGTCGCTCAACTGTTACCCTTTCAATGTCCACAGGTTCTGTGGTGCTGTGTACCCTCTTCCTGGTATGAGTAATTGTTTCTTCTCTCTTTTTCAATGATTTTATTGCTCCTTCTACAGAATTAGCTTGTTTTGTTGGGTTTTTCGATTAATTTCCTGTTTTCCATTTCCTTGATCTCTGCTCTAATTTTTATTTATTTCCTTCCTTCTGCTGCCTTTGCATTTAATTTGTTCTTTTCCTAGTTTGCTAAGATGGAGGCATTATTATTACTGACTTCAGATCTTTCTTCTTTTCTAACATGAGCAGTTGGTGCTTATAAATCTCCCTCTAACACTGCTTTCACTGCATCCCACAAATAAGTTGTTTTCAATTTCATTTAGTTAAAAATACTGGTATTTTCCTTGAAATTCCTCCCTCCACCCATGTGCTATTTTCAAGTGTGATGTTTATTTGGGATTTGCCAATGATCTTTCTGTTACTGATTTGTAGCTTAATTCCCATAACAGCAGACATCGTATCATCTCTCCTTTTAACTGTGTTAGGCATGTTTTATGGTCCAGGGTGTGGTGAATGCTCCCTGAGAACCTGAGAAAAATATGCAATCTACTGTTGTTGAATGAAGCAGGCTAGAGACGCGAGTGATAAACTGATGGTGCTGAGACTGATGGTGGTGTTGAGTTCAACTATGTTCTTACTGATTTCCTGCCTACTGGATCTGTCTGGTTTTAACTTTTTTATATAATAATTCTGTCAGGTTTTGCCTCACATATTGATAGTGTGTTAGGCACATTCACATTAAAGATGGCTCTCTTTATCTCTAACGCTCTTCCTTTCTTTCCGTAGATCCTAGCTTCTGACTGACGTCATTCTTCTTCTCCCTGAAGAATTTTTTAATTTTTAAATTTTATGTTTTTTACATCATTTTTCATTTTTGCACAATGCATTCTCATCTTGGTTATAGTCCCCATACCATTCCCACCCCCCTTGTTTTGATCCTACTCCCTTCTCCGCCCTCCACCCCCCCCCCCCCGTGTGTCTCTGGTTTATAGTTGCTTGTTGATTTTGATTTTTACTTTATTATAATTAGTCTTTTTCCTGGTCCCTTTTTTTTTTTTTTTAAAGATTTATTTATTTATTTATACAAGCACTGTGTACAGTTATTAGTGCGGGAGGGTGAGAGAACTCACCAGAGCCAGAGCGGGGAACAGAACAGGCAGACCGACCAAATACACTGCTGAGGGGAGCAGTGGGAGCGGGAGGAGAGGTCTGTTGCGCCATGTGGGACCCTCGCCGGTGGCCGGGGATCGAACCGGCACTGCAGAGGCTGC
Organism: Talpa occidentalis; assembly: GCF_014898055.3. Classification (NCBI taxonomy): domain Eukaryota; kingdom Metazoa; phylum Chordata; class Mammalia; order Eulipotyphla; family Talpidae; genus Talpa; species Talpa occidentalis. The sequence continues at coordinate 99,080,657 of NW_023601322.1, forward strand.
GGGCAGCTTCGCAGCCCAGGGCTCAACTGCTGCGCCACCAGGGGAGGCCCATTTTTTTTTCCTGGTCCCTTATTAGGGTTTTCTATTAACATTGCTCACAAGGAAAAAGGAACTCTCCTGCAGTGCTGGTGGGAGTGCAAACTGGTCCAACCACTATGGAGAGCTGTGCGGAGATTTCTGGACCTACTAAACATAGAGCTTCCATAGGATCCAGCAATTCCACTCCCAGGTATTTACCCAAAGGACACAGAAACAGTAATTCCAAAGAGCACCGGCACCCCTATGTTTATAGCAGCACAATTTACAATAGCTAAACTCTGGAAACAAACCAAATGCCCAAAAATAGATGACTGGATCAAGATGTGGTATATTATATACATCATGGAATATTACTCAGCATTCAAAAAAGATAAACACATGCAGTTTGCAGCAACATGGATGGAGCTGGAAGGGATCATGCTCAGCAAAATAAGCCAGAAAGAAAAAGAAAAATACTGGATGGTCTCACTCATAGCAGGAATCTAGAAAACCTAAATAAGGGACCAGGAAAAAGAATAACTATAAGAAAGAAAAAATCAGAATCAACAAACAACTATGAACCAGAGACACTCTATGGGGGGGGGGGCGGGGAAAGGAGGGATTGGTGTCAAAATAAGGGGGTTGCAATTGTATGGGGATATAAAAATCAAATTAAAAAAAATTGCTCACAAGGAACTCATTAGCAACAAATTCAATTGATTTTGCCTGAGAAAGTCTATTGCTCCTTCACTTTTGCAGGATGCCTTCAAGGGGCTGGGTTGTTGCATTCTTTTCTCACAGGGTTTACGTATCTCCCTCCATTTGCTTTGCTTGCCTAGTCTCAGGAGAAGTCAGATGCAATTCTTATCTATTAGCTCTTTTACCGGTAGGGTGTTTTTCCTTCCGGCTTCTTTCAAGATTTTTTCTTTATCTTTGATTTTCTCAAGTTTGAAAAGGATGTGCTGATGTGCAAGTTTTTGTTTTACTTTTGCTTTTGCTTTCTGGCATTTGTCCTCATACTCAGAAGTTCATTATCAGGTACACTAACGGCTCTGTCAAAGGTATTCCTCCTTTCTGTACAGTGATCTCTAGCATTTCTTTCTCTTTCTTAAAATTTCCATCTGTGCTTAGATTATCCATCTCCTCTTATGTGTTTTCTACACACACTTTTCCTTAAAGTCTTCAGCATATCAATCAGCTCTTTGAAAATTCCTGGTCTTCTAAACGTTCCTGCCACATCTGTTTCTGAGGCTTGCTCAGTCTCTTCACCTTGAGCTTGTTGGTCTTTAAGAGTGCTTGGTGATTTTTTTGTTGTAAGGTGCCCATGATATGCTATGGAAAACGAACTGTAGTAAGCAGGCCTTTAATCACTCAATGGTTAGGTGTGTAGAGGGAAAGCACCCCGATTCTCAGTTAGGTCTCAGCCTGTGGTGAGTCTCTGCTCCCAGAGTAAACCTGAATGCCCACGCCCCGGCCCCTCAGGTGGGACAGGATAGCTGGAGGGGTCTGAGGATAAGCAGTGGAAGGTTAAGCTGAGCAGGTCTTGGGCATTTCTCTCCCCTCAGGCATTTTAGCAGTAAATAGCTTCTCCTCAGGGCAGATATTAAGAAGGGAATACTCTGGATTATTTCAACAGGATTCCTTTTCCCTTATCCCTGCAGGGCATGCAAGAGAATTTTTCTTGTAAGGATCTGGTAGGGCTCCTGGGATAAAACTCACAAGTAGGGGCACTCCAGCTCCCACTGAAGGGTAGAACATGTACACACTGGGCCTCCAGCAGCTGGTCATTCAGTCCTTTCTACACAGGCACTGGTTCCCGGGGATGTCTCTACTCTTAGGTTGCTGCACTAACATTGACTTCTGCACTCATTGGTCCCTCCCTCTGATCTGGGGGGACAGTGGCTTGCTCTGCGGCCTCTTCTCTGATGGAGGTAAAAAAAAGGGCTGTTGATTTTTCAACTCAGTTTTTAACTTGTCAGAATGGTAAAAATCTTTCCATGCCGGACTGGAAATCTCAGTATTTTTTAGATATTTAACTGTTTGGCCATTTATGTTCCCAACAAATTTTCTTATCCAAAAATGTATTAGGAAATGAGCGACTAGAAATTCTGGATGATGATGAATCACTTCTCCAAAAGGACTTTCACAATGAATCAATAAATTTCTTTAGACCAGACATCTTCTAGGGCCTATCAAGTAAAGGCTAAGCTTACCAAGGTTATATGTATGTGTTTGCCCTTTTCTAACTCTCCTTTATACCCCTTCAATTTATATTATATATTACACACACACACACACACACACTATACACACTATAGCTACAGAAGAGTCTGAGGTTCTGAAAGAAAATAGAATCCATATATTTAAGTTTGTATTTTTAATAGCCCTGCTGATGTCTGTGCTCACAGGATGCTGGGTCACTCCGAAGCCATAAGCACCACTGCCAGGAAATGACATACACTGTTTTAACAGACATGGGTAAAATGTTCTGTATTACCATTTATACATCTACTCTTACTCAATATTTTCTAAAATTTAAGTCCGATTTTTCCTGACCAGTACTAATCTGTATTAAATTGTATTTCCTCATATATACCAGTTTGTCAACAGCAGTGTCGATGACCCCGGTTTCAAAAATGTTTTATTTTACTATTTAACGAATATATGAATAAATGGACTTTTGGCAATGCATTCACTGAGTGATAGACAAAAATAATTCAGCAAATTTCTCAGCCTCATCGACTTTGTGTTCTTACAACAAATCTGTCATTTTAAAACCAGACTTTATTTACTCTACTTACTTAAATGACTCAGTGTTACCTCAAGTTTTACACTGTTTGAATTTTTCCTTAAAGATTAATCTAGCAACATATTGTTTTAGTAAAGTATACACAATATGTAGTGATTTTATGCATATTTTCCTTATGGGATTATAGTACATAAACTTTTTATTCTTTGTATAGGCATAAAATAAACTTGCACTTAAGAACAAAATCTGTATTCTTAAGGGGTCTGAGAAATAGAATTATTTTCACATTCTCTATCCTCAGAAGAAATGTTAAAATTCATTTTGTGGAAATAAGGCCAAAGTAACTTTGCTCTCTTGTCTGTGAGAAAAGCAACAGCATTGCATAACCAGGTAGTAACAGCATAGCCAAGTTAGAAAAAGCTATTCACTGCCCATATCAATTTCACTACCACAAATGTATCATCTACTAGAATGCTTCTAATGAATACTTTACCACCACTCGCCATGAGTTTATTTTTTTATTTTTTTTGTTTTGTTACTGAGTACAGTCAGAAGCGCGGGAGGGTGAGAGAATTCACCAGAGCCAGAGCGGGGAGCAGAGCAGGCAGAAGGACCGAAGGACACTGCTGAGGGGAGCAGTGGGCGGCAGGAGAGGTCTGCGCGCCGTGCGGGACCCTCCTCCGGTGGCCGGGGAGCAGCCGGGGATCGAACCGGCACCGCAGAGGCCGCGGGCAGCTTCGCAACCCAGCGCTCAACCGCTGCGCCACCGGGGAGGCCCTCATGAGTTAATTTTTAAGCTAGGAAAATAATCAGTTTTATGTCTTAAAATCACTAACCATGTCACATTATGAGAAATTATTGCAAAAACAATTTGCAAAACAATCCAAATTCAGCTTTCATAGTTCTGAAATGCTTCTTATGAAACATAAGCATTTGAATGTAATACTATTTTTCCTTTAAAAAAAATAACAAGGTCACTTACAAATTACAATGAAACAAATACTTGACAACTGTGACATGGTACAAGCAGTCATATCTATTTACCTAGTTAGCTAGAAATAGATAATTTTTTTCCAAGTCTTTCATTTTATGGGTGAAGGAACAGGAAGCCAGCTTTCTGCCCAGCATACCAAAGATCTCATTTAAAGGCAACAATGCCTTTTTGCGAAATCAAACATGTACTAATCCTGTTTGGCCTGAGAAATGCATGCTATGGGCATTGTGGAAGAGATGATACTCCTTGGAAGATTAAGAAACCACTTCTAAAACTGGTAGAGACAAACATGGGAAATGAAAGCACTTATTTCTGCAGCGCTCCCCCCACACACCGCACCCCCAGGTAAGCAAAGCAAGCCACCCTGCTTGTCAACATTGCAGGTGCCATATCACCCGGCAGGAGGGCTGACACCCTTTATCACGAAACTGTAATCAAGAGGAACACCAGTATAGGACGTAAGGCTTTCCGGGCTCAGTTAGGAGGGCTAAAGATTTTTCAACTCATTTCTTAGTATTCTCACCCACCACTACTGTTTAAAGGTGACGGAGGGGCTACTGACTTCTGCTATCTGGCTGCATATTATTATGTTACAACAAAAATGTGTCCAAAAAAGGTGTTAAAATTTGTGAATTCATTCTTCTCTGATTTCAGAATGTTGGCTAAATTTTGAGATAACAAAAAAAACCACTACATTAACAATGGGTGCTTTTTACTAACATCAAGCAGAGTATCAATTATTGGCTATAGGTTTTTTTTATGCCACGACTAAGTCTTTGGAGTGAAAATCCTCTGGAGCACCGGACTGCATCCAGCAAATACCCAAGGCGAGTGAGCCAGGTCATGGGCACTGAGCTGGACACTGCAGGTAGACTCTGGATGACACAGAAGTAGAGCTCCCATTGTGGTGCTTACAAACCACACTCCAATTCTGCTGGACTTTGAAACTTTGAACATACAAACAGTGACAGCAACAAGCAAAATGCACCCCAAGCATTGTGGATTTACCTTAGCCATTTTAAAAAGGAATAAAGAAGGAATTTCAAGCCCAGTGGAAAGCGTGTATGCAGCATCACCCAGCAGGAACTATTTTCCACTGTGTGCTACATGCCAGGGACATCCACGGGCAAGCTCAGAAGGACGGAACTAGCTGAAAGATACCATCTCATCGTGACAGCAAGTGCTAAGCAGTGCTGAAAACAGTGCTACTTCTCCCAGCCCAGAAGGAAGTTGGTAGCCACACAACAGAAAAAATGAAGCAAAAGGTGCATGAGCCGCGTGCTTTTAAACAGCCAGAGCTCCAGAAGTCTGCTGACAAATGTGCTGTTTAAAACTTAAAGCTTTGCAGACCGAGTTTAAATTGTGAAGTACCCTTTAAATCACACACTGCAACTCTCTTACACCAGAAGAGAGCATCGGGCCAACAGGTGTGGCATCTGAGCACAAATCCTTCCCGGGCCCTTGAAGTTCCTGAAGATTGACTCGGCTATGCCACCCGGGGCCAGAGAGCCTCACGTCCTCACGTCACCTCTGTGTACTCAGAGTGGGTGTTATCTGTCTCTAATTTCAGACGGGGAGGAGTCATGAGAAAAAGCACAACAATGCTAGCCTTGAACAGAAAAATAGTAAAAATCAAAGGAGAGTGTTGGCATTTTTTAACCATGTGATCTGCTCAAACACTGTCTGGATTTTTCCTGAGTGCAGCGTGAGTCCATCACACTCTGTGCTGGGCTGTTCAGAGGCCCCCACCCTAGCCCTGTTCTGCAACTCACAGCTACAGGGAAGAACAGACATCAGAGACTTTTTTTAAAAAAAACAGAACAGCACTTGCTGAGTGATGATAAACCTGATGAAAGAACATGAGGCAAGTGAGAAGAGCATTCTACTAGGCAGTTGAGGGAGCCCGTCCCGGAACAAGGGACTCCGGAGGAGAGGCAGGCAAGAGGAAGAGAGGAAGAGAGGAAGAGAGAGAGGGAGGGAGAGAGGAGAGAGAGAGAGAGAGAGAGAGAGAGAGGGAGAGAGGGAGAGAGGGAGAGAGGGAGAGAGGGAGAGAGAGAGAGAGAGAGAGAGAGAGAGAGGAGAGAGAGAGAGAGAGAGAGAGAGAGAGAGAGAGAGAGAGAGAGAGAATATGTCTGAAGGAAGAGTGTTCCAGAAGAGGAAAGAGCAAGCACACAGCCTGGAGAGTATGAATATAAATTTAGTAAACAAAAATAAAATGAGCACGTCTAATACAGAGTTCACATGGGTGTGTATGAAGGAAAGGAGGGATGGGCGCAAGCAAAGGTGTAACAGAAGCAGAGTCCCTGAAGTGGAGGACGGGCCCCTACCCTCACTGGTGCAGGGCGACTTCACGCTGAGCAGGAGGCCTTCACATAGAGCATGCTTAGGCAACACAGTTGCACCTTTTCTGGTAGAATTTCAGAGTTGTAAAGATCAAGACCCTAATAAGCACTAAAATAAAAGATGGTCTGGACAGGATGAAATCAGATTTGTATTATCTATCCCAAGGCGATGCCGGATGAAAGGCAGCAACGTACTGTCTCTGAGGTTCTGGGGGAAAATTACTTTGAACCTGGACTCTTTTACATGGTAATTAATTAATTAACCCTGAGGAAAAAATTAAGGCATTTTGGACATGCAAGGACTCAGTCCGCATCCTAAACACTGCTTCTGAATAAAATAATAATTTGGGGGTGTACATGAGTTAAAAAAAGAGTAAGATATAAAGAAAGATATGGAACTGAAGTATTGGCGAACCCAACCGAGAGAACAATGAAAGCACACTCTAATTCAGAATAGAAAAATTAGAGCGCACAGAAAAGCCAGACTCTAGGAGAAATTATACTTCATTCACCAAGTGGTGTAAAGAAGAAATTGGCATAACCATTGTGACTTGATAAAAAATTGTGCTGCTCTGTCAAGGTGAACAAAAAATAAAATTAAAAGTTCTTAGGAAAATCTAAGTGTAAATGTGAAGGAAACTAAACTATGGAAGAATTTTGAGGAATTCAAGAAATTCAAGAAAACAGGATACATTTTACCTTGATGCTTTAAAAAATAATCCTTGGGACAAGCCCAGTTTTAACACTGAGATTCTTTTTCCCTTCTCCACATGTTCAATTATACCACTTGGTATTATAATAAATTATATATTTTTAATAACAATATTGCAATACATTGGCCAACAAACAGAAATCACTATAAATGCAGAACAGAATAAAAGTATTTTCAACTTAGCAACACGGAATGGCATAGAAGACATTCACTGGCAGAAGGCAGGAAGAAAAAGCATATGGAAACGAGGAAGGCTGATTTTCACAATTTATCTGGTCAGGAGTCAGGAAGGTATTGTTACAGGGCAACCCCGATATAAAACAGGTTGCCTGACTGTGGGTCCTCACCTGCATGCTTAAAAGGGACTTACTAATACTCATCTGCAGGCACACACAAAGGTTAATAAAAGGATTGTTTTACAAAGGAAGGGGAAATGAGGAAATGTACAACTCAGGGAGAAAAGTGGGAGATAAAGTCTTAAATGCGTTCTACCCGTTCCGCTGACCTGGAAACCCCATGGCACTCTGAGAGCTGGCACAGAGCCAAGAGCCAGGAAGCCAAGAGACCCCCCAAGGCCCACGTGTCTGGTTTTATACCAAACCTGGCCACTTAACTGCACCCTCAGGTCCCAGTACTCCTCCCTTTGGTGATGATGGGAAAGTTCCCATTGTCTTGATGGCTTTTGTCTGGAGTGGGGGGTGGAGTCCACAAAGCCTGTATGGAATTAGCTCAGGATGTCCTTTCCCCCTAACAGTATGCTCTATGTTATGGAATGTTAAATGTCTTATTCTGGGGAAGAACAATAATGACACACCTAAGATTGCTTTTCATTGCCACCACGTGCCTGTATTTCTTGAACAGTTACTTTAGAAAATAGCCAGTCCATCAAACACGCCCTTTTTTATGTTCCTCATTTCCCACAGGTGACAGTTTGGACTTAGGACAGCACCTGAGCACACGTCCAGCCTGCATGTGGCAGCCAGTGTGCTGGCAGGTGGATTCCGAGAGTCGGCGTGTGGGCGTGCTGGGGACTGCGCTGCCAAGGTAGCTCGCTGACCAACATGCGGGATTCAACGAGTACACCAGATGTGACCCTGGCTCTCCAGGAAGCTGCAGTCCTGACGAAAGAGGACAGTTACTGACACATAAATAGCTGATATATTTTAAACTGTTAACTATTTGGGACATGCTCCAAAACAATTTCACGTGGCCCCAAACCTCATGACACCACGACCACATAAGGAATTTCCTTCTTGCGGGAAGCTCCCGGGATTAGCACAAGACTATCGTCTGCCTTAAAGGAAGGTGTGCCAAAGTAGCTGTTCTCCTTCCTGAAGATGGGACCTGAAACAGGGAAACAACGTGGGCATCTGCAGTCCTTGGGGGGTTTCAAATCAGGCATGCTTCATTTCTACAGGCAAGCTTGTGTCCATTCGGTGTAGCCAATACAGACAGTCACAGATGGTTGGGAGCACAGGCACTGTGGGTTCATAACCCGTGCCCTGACTGAGACAAGCAAAGGAACGGAGACCCCCCCTCTTGCCCTCCAGGGGCAGCTGGAGGCTGGGCTACTAGGCCTGGACAGGGCCTGTCCAGCACCCAGGTTGAGAAAGCTGTTGGGCTCAAGGCCATGCGGGTGTCTTAGGAAGTGTCACCTCATCGCGGATTTTGAAAAGATCACATCATTCATTCCTTCCTAGGACTCTACATACTCCACAAGGACAGGAAAACGGTGCCCCATGCACCCAACCGTGCTGGAAGAATGAACACACATTTGCTCACTTGCTGCAACCCTGCCAAGCAGTGTGCTGGATGCTTGATGAGAACACACCTCGCCCTCTCAGCAATGCATGCGATGGGAATCACTAGCTCTCCCCACTTTACAGTGGGGGAGTATATGCCAAAAGGCTAATCTAACCCTATGATACACAGTAAGAACACCCACCGCCTAGCCTCTAGAAAGGGAAGGTGGGATGCAAAATCAGACCTCCCCAACTCTGAAGACCAGACTGTTTAGGAGTTGATTTTGATCTATCAGAGAGGCAATGCAGATTCTGGTGGGGGGGGGGAGGGAGGGGATATGGAGAGAAAAAAAAAAAACCTGCAAGAGGATGGGGAAGGTCGTACAGGTGAGAACACCAAAGAGGAAGAAATTACATTGACAACAGAATGGAGGGGGAAAAGAACAGACTGAAGGAAGCAGAAATGGAAAGGTTCCAGCAAATGATACAGAAGATACTCTACAGGGCTTAGTGATAAATTTGCAAGTAGGGTGAGGTCAGAGGCGATTGAAAACATAAAGGAAGTACTTAACCCTATTTTCTGGAATTTACCTCAGTAAAAGGATAGTAACAATGCCAACAAAACAGAGGAGATGTCAGCATTAAGTAAGATAATCTTAAGGCAGTGCCTGGCAGGCTGCTTAAAGCAATGTAAAAACTTGGTCAGCATTGGCTGCTATTAAAATGACAAATACCTTATTTTGCAATTTGGGTCAAAGGTCTCTACCAGCCTGGCCTCCACCCTCTCCCATCTGTAAAGGTAACCTCTCATCAAGAGGTTACAGTATCTCTAACTTCCTCTTTGGCCAGTAACAATCTGTCTTTGAAAATGAATTATATTTTCACAGCTCTGATGAATGATTTACTGAAATGTTGACATGAAGGTGGGGCAAAGCAGGTGGCAGTATCTTATAAGTTGGAATCATCTCTAGTTTACACAGCTAACCGATCATCCCTGTGTGCAGAATTTTGTAACAGTGACTGTAAACACTGAAGCCATGTGAGTGACCGCCTGGGGACACATCAGGGTAACCTGGAACCCCTGCACCATAGGGGAGCACCTGGCCCCTGCCCTCGCACCCCAGTCAGCTGGCCTTGTGTGTAAGCACCCATCTGATTCCTCAGGTGACCCCCTAACAGGACTCTACAACACCAGTTTCTATAGAAGATTCAGGGCTTTTGCACACTTTTTCATATTTGGGAGAAGGCATGACGGTGATACAGTTTCATTTTACATTTACAGATGGAACCTTCCACTAGGGTTTGTTTAGTCATTTCTACCAAAAAGGCCTCAAATCATGTATCAAAAGTACAAAACATGTGAGCATGAATGCACACACACAGAGAAGTCACAGATAAGGGTTGTGTCTAAGCAGGAATATCAACCCTTTAGGAGAGTCACCTGGGATTTCCCTGTTGCTTCTTGGTATGCATCTTTCACACACCCGCCCTGTTGCTATATTACAGAGAGAATTACCACTCAGTCTCACCCTCATGAAGTCAGCCCCTCCGTCAGACACATCCATGGTTACTGCATGGTTGCTCCTTCAAGAGAAACTAAAGCACAGTCAAATCAAAGTTATATTTAAATCTTTTTCTCAACAGAAATGTATTATGATTTTTTTCAAATTCTGAGAACTTTCTGCCTATAATCTTAAGTGATTTTATTGATCCATGAAAGTATAAGAGGGAAAATCGTCGCACTCTAACAGGGTAAGATGGTTCTTGTGAAGTCCAGAAGTGCTCAGACACGGTACTGCTTTTAGCAGAAAGTATATTCAAAAATGATTTTGTAACAGGGGGGTCCCCAGCAAAAAGGAAAAGTTCCAGGTTCCCTGCCCCAAGCAAGGAGGGTAGAGCTAAAGATAAGAGAAGAAGCTGCAGAGGAGACTGAGAAGGAAGGAAGCAGGATGGAGTGCCAGGAGACCTGGAGGAAGCACATGGAGCAGAGACACGTGAAGAAACGACGCCTGCCTTTTGGTCGTGGACTGTTTAAAACAGATGTGGGTGAGAGTCCCGCGGGGAGGTGACAATGGCAGCTTTTATCTTGATGTTTATTTTGCTCTTTTCCTTCCAGACTTGTCTGGTTGTTCCTGATCCTTTTCTGTGGGTCCCCACTGGAAGATGCTTTAGACCTGTGGCAGGCTTTGGGGCCTTGCTCTGGGCCAATCCTGCTTGGGTGGACTTTTACCCACAAGGGGACGGGTAACTTTGGGGGCCTGATTTAGAAATTACATTCTTTGCCTTTCCTGTATTGTTTACTAATTGTATTAAAGTTTCGTATGTTTTGTGTTGATGTGGCGGATGGCAGAACCTATTTAGAGCAGACAGGTTTGCAGGGTCTGGGGTGCCCCTCTCCCTGCCCTGTAACAATTTCACACAAGCTTTGACTATTTGGACTTACGGTGGATAAAATAAATACATCATCTTCATGAAGTTGCAAACGAACAATAAAAGCAAATAAAAATAATCTTTTAAAGCTTGCAATCTATTTTCATTGTATCTTATTTCATTGTATTAGAAATGTACAATGTCTTATAGCCAATAAACACTAAGTAAATTACTTTTCTAATTTAGAATAATTTTTATTCACCAACAGATAAAAACAGCTATCCTTTAGATTGTGTTGTATTGGTTAAGTAAGTCTCTCTTTTGGTAATTTCTTCTAAATGAGAACAGATTCAAATGTTAAATAGCCAACATTTGGACAGGGAATTTCTAACTTGTTCCAATTATAAATTTCTCCTACACCCAACATCACCAAATCAAAATAGGCCTGGTGTTTATCTCTTGTTAAAAGAGCCTCTGTTTAAAATTTAAACAAATTCTTTTCATCTATTTCCTCTTTTTAGAAAGTTAATATAATTAATAGATATTAAATGTATACAGGTAATGATTTTACTCCATGAAAAAAGACTTCAAGAAAACTAGCCTCTAAATAACTACCCAGTTCAGTTTTTGGCCATCTAATTTCAATCCTTTGTTAGAAAAGGTGTTCATTTCTGGAACATCAATGATGACATCTAACTAAAATGATCTTTAAATACAATACAAAAAGAATTCAAGGTTTACTCTTATTTTAAATATCCCAACCAGCCAGCTTACAATTTACAAGAAGAGCACCAGGAAACAAACACCAGATACACAGGATTAAACATTAATTCCTTTTACTTTCATTTTTTTTTTAAGTCAAGACTTTTTATTGATAAATACAAAGAAAAACTCAAACTCAATCTTGGAAAAAAGAACAATCTCCCAAACATAGAGACCTAAATATTTTATAAGACTCAGGTCTTGATGTGGCAGTAAAGAGGAGGGTTGAGGGAAATGTGGAGGGCGGTGTGTGGGCAGGGAGGGTGGGCAGGAAAGCCCATCAAATCCTCCTTTCCCGGAGTGCTCTGTGGTCAGGGTGTCTAGTTTTGTAAGTCAGATGATGAATTCTCCTGTATCTGAATATGTTTCCAAAAAATGGAAATACAGGGCCTCCCTGGTGGTGCAAGTGGTTAAGCACTGCACTATGAAGCAATCTGCGGCCTCTACAGCACGAGTTCGATCCCCCGCCGGCCAGAGAGAAACCCACATGGTGCAGCAGACCTCTCCTATCTCGCCCGCTGCTCCCCTCAGCAGTATATTTCAGTCAGTCTGCCTGTTCTGTTCCCCGCTCTGTCTCTGGTGAATCCTCTCACCCCCGCATCTCTGGCCTGCACCCCAGCTCTTGTATCCATAAATAAATAAATATTTAAAAAAAAAAAAAGGAAATACATAGCATTTTGTAAAAAATAAAAGCCAGGCACATTTCAGGTACAATGAGGCTGCATATTTCAGGCAGAACTCAGACCACCTGCCCACATTTCCCAAAATCACAAATAAGTTTGGTGTCATGGGTCCCCTTTCTTGCTGGAAGTTTAAAAAAAAAAAGGTAACTCTGGCATTGGGCACAGCCTTTGAGGCTTTAGTGGGAAGCTACACAGGGAGTCCTGACCCAGACACCTCGATCTCTGCTCAGGACCCTGTGGGAGCCAGACACGGGCTCCTGGACAAGGCTTTCCACTGCTGATTCCTCTGCCCACAGACACACAGAGCCTCTGACCTCCCTCAGGCGTTATGTGGCATCTCTGGAATCCCAGGCAGTGTTTGTAAATAGCGCTGCCATGTGTGAAAAGTGACCTGAGTGTGTGAAAGCCTCGACTAGCGGAAGCAGAACCTCCTAGCTCCCCAATGCTGTGGATGAACATGCGGTCAAGGAAATCCTAGGGACAATGATTTCTTTTCCATTTTCTTCCTCCAGCCGCCCAATTTAGATGGAGGAAGAACTGGTCAAAATGGCCAGTCTCCAACACGTTCCTTTCCTTCTTTCAGTGATTTCTGACTTGAAGTCAGGCTCAAAATGAACTACCTTATCTACTTAAATTTTGGGCAAGTTTTGGAATCTCAATAACTGCATTGTGAATGCACTTTCTATCTTGCCTCATCCCAAGACTTCTTGCTTTTCTTTGCTCATTTACTTCAGCGTGAACTGAAATACCAGTAGTAGGGAAACAACCACCACAGCAAGCAGGTAAGAGGTGTGCAAAGCGACAGTTTCCATCCAAATAAAACCACAACATGACCCACTCGGTGGATGGTATCCAACGGCTTTGCTTAGGATGGTTTCTGAACGGGAAACATACTTCATTCCTTAAAGGAGCTGGATTCTTAACAATATTAGAGCAAAATGACAATGGCAATCACAAAGCTTTGTACCTAAAAATACGGAAACATTCCCAAAAACTTCAGTTTTATTTAAAGCATGACAAATTTTAACAATACAAAAACTGAAGCAAAACACAAGAAATTAAACTTGTGCTTTAAAAAAAATACTTGGACTTTAACAAAATCTCTCTCATAGCATTTCAAAATGCTATACTGCAAGATAACATACATTTGTAGAGGTGTGAACCTAGATCCCTAAAACAATAAAAAATGGAAACATAATGTCATATCCTATATATCTCTTATGGATTTAATAAACTTATATATTAAACTTATGTATTAAAAATTAGCTGATGAAAAAAATCCTACTTGAAATAAGAATCACAAAAGTAAACAGGTTGCTTTGAGACTTCCTTTCTAGTTCTGATTTCCAGTAGAAACACCTATTTTAATAGTCATTAAAAAGTGTAAGACAAACTGCTAGCTTTGCTTTCTGCCAGTATGTTTTTCTTCTGATGTGGTAGAAAATTCCGAAATTAAAATGCAACTTGGTTTTAATTTCAATTATATATAACCTCATAGAAGAAAAAAAAAAGCCAGTTTAGGTAGCTGGACTGTAATGAAGCTAGATTAAAACGTGGAGTACAAAATTTAAGATGTATGGTGTTTTTCTTGTTGTTTTATTTAAGATATATGCTTCCCAGCTAAAATAGAGACCTGGGAACTTTTCACTGAACAAAGCTAATGAGGTGCACATTTTTAAGTTGGAAGAATGGATCTTCCCTCTCACCTGATAATTAACCATTTATGGTACTTTTCCTTCTATCATATACACATAAATTTCATTTATACGAATGTAAAATAATAAAAACTGAATTCACTCTTAAAGAAGCTTATTCCAACTTTATGAACTCTCAGATACTTTAGCTGCAGAAATGGTTTCTCATTCTGTTATGATGTCAGCTGCCAAACAAACAAAAAATATTATAATAATCACCCCAGCTAATGAGAGGGTATCTAAAGGTATTCCTTTTAATGCAAAAATCATGAAAGGTTATAAAAGAGCTAAGAGAACTTTATAGCCAATGGCAAATATGAAAATTCTCTGACTTCAAAGCAAGGGACTTGAAATAAAACTGGGGAAAGTATGGAAAGAACAAACCGATTAAAAAATAAATTAATAGGAAGAAGATAGTTGGGATCTGGGTGGTATCATATTATTTTCAGATTCTGCTGCTTTGTTTTTTCAGGCAGGATATTAGAAATTATCTTTAAATGGGTGTCTTTGTTTCTTAATGCAGAGGGGGAGAAAAACTGAAGGAATAACTCAGAGAAAACAGACCAAGTCATTTCTTCTATCATCCGAGATAAGAAATAGCAAAGTGAAGAGAAGCATTACAACAAAACCGCGCCTTGAGCTGGGTGAATAGTTTCCATTACAGCAGAAACTGGACATAGAAACCGAATGTGATAATCCAGCAAGAAGAAAAGTGACTTGATAGACACATTTTTGGTAATGAGACTGGACAACAGCAATTAAAATTATTAAGCCTTTGCCATCCACAGAACAAACTGTGACAGTCTCCAAATAGTCAAAGCAGCAGATGAGCAGCAGCAGTCCGGTAGCACTGGGGTGGCAGAGCTGCTGTGCCCGTGCCCGCCATACTCCCCGCCATACTCCAGGCTGCTCCCGCAGCCAGCTGGCCACCACCAAGAGTCCACAGCCCCACAGCTGTCTTTTAAATACAGTGCCTCCTCTGCAGCGATTTACAAAAGCAAAGCTAAATATACAAGCAACAGATAAAAATATAGATGTTCTGTTTGAAAAGATTTCTAATTTTGGGAAGTGCGTTAAAAAGCAGAGATGGAGCACTCTAGCCAAGCCCAGGGAACAACCTTTTGAATATTGTGGTGAGACTGGTATAAAACCCATCATCTGCTGAGGCAGCTCACACAGCATCCAGAGAAACTCAACGGCAGAAACAAGTGGGATCCTGTCATCTGCTTCCTGTTGCCACTGCTACCTCGGCTCTCTCGTGGGCATCTAATTTGTGACTTCACAATGTACAACCAGCCTCCCAAAAGGGCCACACGACAGTCCTAATAGTGGGGTGCTGGGCCCTCTCTCTAGCTGGTCCTTGACCAGGCCATGACTGAGCCGGTCTACAAAGCAAAGACATTTCCCTGCTGAGCACAAGATCGCATCTACATTATTACAACCCAGTGTTTCCAGCTCTGCCTCTCCCCACCTTATCAGTTAGGGCCTCAAGCCATGGGACCCAACTGGCAGCCATCCAACATTGGTACAGAACACAAAGAGAGAGGAGCATTGCTCAACAAGAAGAATGCCTGGTATCTAGAATTTCATAAGGCTAAAAATTCAAATAACACCAAGCCCAAGGAATTCACCCTGTGTGTCCAAGCCTACGGCCCCAACGCCACAAGCCAGTCTGCTGGTGTTGGCCCAGGCTGTGGCCACAATGTGAAACACAGACAGCCAAGCTGTGCTGGGGGTGCTTCCCGCCTTATCCTGGCCCCCCATACTGCCCACCAGTTTCGCTCTCAGCCCTCCTCCTTTATATCTTGATATATAAAAAAAATACAGTCTCAATACAGAATTCTTTGCTCAAGCCCCCTGAGCTCTGTCATTTAAAATTTCAAAACTAAGATAGAATAGTAACAAGTGGAGAGACAATGAATAAAATCAAGATCGTGAGGCCTACCCCATGTCCTGTTTTCATACTGACAAGAAATTTAAATGCAAAAAAAAGATCACCTAGTAATTTCTGTATTGAAACATGCAATCTAGAGATTTCTTCTCATTTCTAGATTAAACTGCACATTTGGCAGTAGTTTACACTAAGATGGCAATTGTTAACAATTCTTGGGTTACAACTCCTGAATGAACTGGAAAATGGCTCAGTAGTAAATGTATTCAACAAAACCTCTTGCAATTATATATTCCGTACTGCTCACCTAACCTATCACAGGTCAAAGGAACCACCTCATAATTCCTGAAGGTCCTTTTTTCCAACTAACCACAAGAATGAACTTTTGTGTTTAAGTACCCACCACGTCCTCACCTGAGAGGGAAAGTCAGCTACATAAGACTGGCGCCGTATTTCTGGAGAGAGATGATCAGCCTTGTTTCTTTCAAACAGTGCCTACCTTTCTTTGCATGAAAAATGAGATACTTTCTGAGAGCCCAAATATCTGGGTAAGCGGGTGCATTTTTTTTTATTTTATTTTATATATATATATATTTTAATATTTTATTTTATATAATTCTTACATCATTTTCCACCTTTGCACAATGTGTGCATTTTCATTATGGTTATATTCCCCATACAATTGCACCCGCCCCTTATTTTGACTCTAGTCCTTCCTCTCCCCCCCCCACCCCCCCATAGTGTGTCTCTGTGTACAGTTGTTTGTTGATTTTGCTTTTTACTTTGTGTTGATTAGTCTTTTTCCTGGTCTCTTATTTAAGTTTTCTAAATTCCTGCTATGAGTGAGACCTAAGTGGGTGCATTTTTAATAACATCTGCGATAGTATGATGCACCCTTTCAAAGTGTGTAATTCAGTAATGTTTTAGAGTTATCCAACTATTACTCTGTAACTATAGAACATTTTCATTACCCGCAAAAGAAACACCACAGCCATTAGTAGTCAGACCCTTTCCCTCCCCGCAGTCCTGAGCAATGACTAGTCTACTTTTTGTCCCTACAGATTTGCTATTTGGGACATTTCATGTAACATGTGGCCTTGTTATTTCTTTTAAGGTTAACTCTTACAGTTCATGACATGGTATGCATCAGCAATTCATTTCTTTCTATTGTTGAATACTGTTCCAATGTATGGATATACCGCAGTCCGTGCATTTGTGAGCTGCTGGACATCTGGGTTGTCTCCATTTTTGGGAACTGGTAATAGTGCTCTGAAGAGCTGGACACGATTGCATGCATGTTGTTTCCTTTCGCTTTGCCATACACAATCTATATGGTAGCTACACTTTTATTATCAACAGTGCTGAGGCAAGACAACACAGTGGCTGAAGTCCTGGACTTTAAAATCAGATTCCTGAATCTAAAACTCACCTAAGCTACATGCTGGCTGCATGGACTTGGCGAGTTATTCCACCTGGCTTGCTAGTTTCCTCACCTACCACCAGGATAAAATTCATAAGGTCCTGATAAGAATAAAAGGACATCATCATCAGGTAATAAAACATTAAAATTACAAAATGTTTTGAACACAAAGGTCTTTTACAGTAAAACAAATTTAAGTAAACAAACCTCTATTCTCACACACATTTTGATAAGGCATGTAGCTTAATCACACGACTCATGAAGAACTATGTTAAACTTTTCTGTTTTCAGGAAAACAGGCTTAATATGCCTGTGTGCTCAAATAGTAGAGAACTAAATACACAAAGGCACAAACAAACAAGTCAAAGCTGAACAGGATTGAGAGAAGTTACACTGTAGTTTTGCAAAATGTTACCAGGGGAAAAACTGGGCAGAATGCACATGCCCAATTAATACTACTTTTATAGCTACATAGGAATCTACAATAATCTCAACCAAATTTTAATTAAAGGTATGTGACACCATACCCCACAAAGGTATGTGACACCAGTATAAAGTCACTAAAAATCACCTAATAGCTTGTGTGCAGTGGATGGCTTATAGAACAGGCATCACAGCCTACAGAAGTTACACTTGAGATAAAAGCGCCATCCCTAGTAGCATCGCCACTGTCAGCGAGACCTTCTACTTTGCTTTTCATGATAGTTAAGAACGTGTTGGCTTTGATTTTTGCTAGCTGTTAGTTCTGTCATCTGTTAAATTTTCCCCCACTTTTGATGGAGATAACAGTCACGACACTGAGTGATCTTCAGGTGAACTATGTGATGACATGATAATGCAGATTGGGGGTGACCCCCATAATAAGGCTAGTCAACAGCTCCATCAGCTCGGCTAGTTCTTTCTTTGTGTGTAGTGAGAGCTTTCAAGCTCTATACTCTTAGCAACATTCAAGTGGATGACACAGTGTTGTTGACTACTGTCTCCAGGCTGTGCGTAACTTTCCGAAACTTATTCATCTTATAACTGGAAGTCTGTACCCTCTGACCCCCTTCATCCATTCCCGAACTCCCTCCCCACTCCCTTACTTTATTTAATCTGGACTGAGTAGGACACCACTAGGATCTATTAAGGAATGAGAAGACGCAGAAATCAGTGCCTCCTTTCCAATCAACAAAAAACTAATTCAAAGAAACTTTTATAGTAGTTTTAGTGAAGTCACCAGTTCATTTTATACCCTAAATTATCCTTCAAAACCACTTCACCCCAATTTATTCATGTCTTAATTAAATGTTCAGTTTATTTGGAGGTTGATTTCCAGTTAGTCTGAGTAGGTATGAAACACTGACTACCAAATTTTTAAAATTGCTGGTAGGTTGACTTTTTTTTTTTACCGAATTTATTTACAGAAATACTGAAAATCCACATACTATCCATTTCTATTCCACGAAGCCTGGCATATTTAACTGCATTCCTTGGCAAATGGTGAAGACGTCAATCACAGCTGATAAAATTTCCTATTTTGGAGGGGGTACCCACAATTCATTTTATTGAAATTCTATGTAAAGTCAGGAATGTGCTGGAAATCAGATGACACAAGCGATGCCTTTTCTCTGTAGCTGCAATGATTCAGTGCTTCACTTTCCTCTCTCTCCTTGGAGAACTCTCCTCTCACTATATCCCAAACCAACAGATGTACTCTATAACCGCCTTCAATAATGTCGTGGTATTCACTGGGTTTTGGCAGCGAATCCAAATAGAAATTGGAGATCGACACCAACTGAACGCTGTGTATTTGGCAAAACCATTTGTGGTTGTGTTCTGCAGCACCGTTTCCAAGATAACTACCAGCTCCACTTGCAAACCTGCTCCCCCACAGTGAAGGCTCCGGTTGTAAAGTCGGTTTGTGCTGCCTTTGGTGCCATCACTGCTCTTAAGAACTGTGCAATGGGGTCATACTGGGTGACAAAAATGTTATTCGGATGAACCAACACTGACAGATGGCCAGACATCTTAATAGTGGTAAACAATTATAGAAAAACCATTACAGTGAAATAGTCCACGGTTGTTTACAGAACAAAGACGATTCCCTCAAGTAATCTGAGGTAGTAGGTAAAACTGTTTAATTGTGTTAAGAATGACAACTGAACTTGTTCCAAGTATAAGACTGCCTAAAACACTGACAGTCCAAATGCCAACCATTCAACAATCTACATGGCTGTTGATAAAACAAAGATGACTCCCTTGCGTTATCCAAGAGGGTTAGGTAAGACTACGAAATGCTATGAAACAACAACAACAACAACTGAACTCCTGTTAGAAGCAAACAAAGCAGGAAAAGCAAATCTATTATTTTCCAAGTATTCGACATTTTTAAAATACCACTTTCAAAGACATTTTATATTAAGGAAATATCATAAGACTTTATAACATAGTGGTAGATTTAGGGCCGGATGGGAAATAGTTTCTGTGAATAGATGTGTGTCTGTGAGTCATAAGAAGGGCTACTACCTAAGGAGGTCAGCAGATAAGGAAATACATTTCAGTAGTAACATGTGGCTTACAGCGTTGTGTATGGGAGGAACAGACAGAAAATTCTGACTAAGTGAAACCAAAACATTCCCTCCACTTGTTACCTAACACAAATCCCAAGATCAGAGAAGACTCTGGAAGCCTGTCATAACAACTCCTGGGCGGGTGTTTCTCTTGTTCCACACACGATGTTGACCTGCAGCGTGTGGGACCACGTGCCACTGCCAGGGAATGCTATAAATCCCTCCGGTTTCTGCATGGACCAGCACAAATGTGAGATCTGATGAGAGACCTACCAAGAGTATGGTAAATGTGTGGATTTAAGCAAAGTGAGAGAAGTCCCTCATTACAAGTTAGTCTGTCATTAACCATTACAGTTCAAGAAGAAAATAAGCAAACCAGCATTACAGTTTAAAAAAAAAAACTATCTAACTTGTTCTTGTTCACCATCATTCCCTAAAATTTAATAACCCAAGGCAGTTCTATCTATGAAATTTTTAGAGCATGCAAAATAGATAAATTTGCCTTTCTAGTGAGGAGGAGAAAGTATTACTTTTATTCAGATTGGCGAGTAATGTGCATATTTCCTCCTTATAATCACTGACAACATTAACTACCAGCTATCTTCAGCATACAAAGAAGAGGCATAAAATAAGTCTAAATTGCTCATCGGAAAGAACAGGGCTTCATAGTCAAATTAAAAATGATTAACTAGTAGAGGTATTCTTATTTATCCACGGGAATGGACAATATTCTATCTATTATCAGCTGAACGGTTTGAACTGATAATACTGGAAAAATCCCAGGAAAGTAGTAAGATACTAGTCTGCTAAGAAAAGAAATGGTTTATTTTTTATTCTAACTTGCTGGAATAACAAACCACAGTGTTCTCAACAAATAGTAAGCATCTATGCTGAAGGACTAAGTGTTTTCTTTATTATTTTAGGACAAGTAAGAACTAACCAGAGGAGTTGTTTCTGTTCCATAGAGATGACTAATACCGCTCCCTTGTAATCATGTGAAAGAAGCTCTATTATCAATGATTAAAGTAAACTTAACTGCGTTCCCAGAGATCAAAATAAAATTCTAAAATGATCTCCTGAGGAGAAACAGTTGTGGAAATCTGATTCCCGGAGTAATGTCCACCCCTGTGCTTCTCTTTCTGTCCTTGACCACGGCTGTGCCTTTTAACCTGAAGTCTGACTCTCCAACCCTCCACTAACAAGTCTCCAGTTAGCAACATGAGAAAATCAATACCGTGTTGCACTGTGTATTCTACTCCCAAGCTATTAGGAGCCATAACCGCAAATATGTAAAAGAATAAAACTCTCCCGCAGCATTTGAACTCTCCTGCGAAAAGACCCATGTGACGGTTTCATCAGGCAGACAAAAATACTCAAACCAAAGCAAGACAACCCAAGATCTCCTCCTACACCCCAACTCCTCCTAAGACACCGTCTTACTCTAAGGCGGGATCATCTGCTGGTGGCTATTTTGGGATCTGCACTGGCCCTGGCCATCCCCGAGCGCGCTGGGAAAGCACTGGGGGTGACCTGACCCTGGGAACCCACGGATCTGTTCTACTCTCTCCCCAGATGAGTAGATTTAAAAGATCATGTCACTAAATTTTAAGCAAACGACTGGAAAACAACCCTTCCTGCGATTCCCAAACACCAGCTGAGGAGGGGCGCGACTCGACGAGGCGAGAAGCCGCCGCGGAGGCGCCCGCCGGCAGCCAGCACCCTCCGCCCCGCGTCCCCGAGGCCTCCCAGGCCACACTGCACCCCGCGGCGCGCAGGACTCTCCGAGGCGCGGCGGGCCACTGCGCCCAGGGGAGCCTCGGCCGGCGCCGGGCAGGGAAGGCGAGAGGGGCGGCGCGGGGAGGAAGGAGCGGCCGCGAGGAGGGCGGGAGGTGGCAGGACCGGGAAGGGGCGAGAGAAGGAAGAGGAGGGCCCGGCGCGGCGGAGACCCAGGGAAGGGAGCACGGGGGACGCGGGAGGCAGCGGGCAGGGAGAGGAGCGGCGGAGAGGGCCCGCTCCCCCGCCCTCCCGGCCGGCCCCCTCGGGGCGCCCCTGACCTTGCGGTCTCCCCAGTCCCCCGGCCCGCGGCGCCGCGCCCCCGCCCGCCCCGGCCGGCGCGCGCCTTTGTGTCCGCCTGTCACTTACCGGAGCCGGACGCGGGGGTTCGGGCGGCACAAAGCCGGGACCCGGACGAGCCCCGGGAGGCGCCGACACGCGCCCGGGCTGGGCGCATCCCGCCGCGCAGCCGGCGCGCCGGGCCACGGGGCTGGGGTCCCGCCGGGCCCCCGAGGAGCTCCGGCCCCGCGCCCGCGACACCGCCGACAGGCGCGCGGCGCCCGGCCCCCGCGAGCGCCCCGAGCGCGCCACCTCGCTCCCCGCGACGCGAGCTCGGGGCGCCCCAAAGAGGGGCCCGGGGACAGAGGGGGCGGGCGCCTGCCCGAGCCGGAGCCCGCGGCGGGGAACCGGGAGCCCCGCGCCGCTGCTTTCCGGAGGGTCGGCGCGCGGGCGGGGGCGTCGGAGCGCCGCGGGGCGCGGGGCGCGGGGCGCGGGCGGGGGCGGCCCCCAGGCGCGGGCGCGCGGGCCGGCGGCGCCACAAAGGTGCGTGTCCCGGGGGCCGCCCGCGCGGCGCCGCCGTCCGGGAATAAACTCTACTTGTCAGCCATGTTGAGGAGGCGCCGGCCCCGGCGGGCGCGCCCGGCCCCGCGGCGCCCGGGGCCGCGGGCAGGGCCGCCGCGCGGGGGCCGGCGCGGGCGCGGGCGCGGGGGGCTCTCGCGGCGCGGGGGCGCTCTGACCTCGTGCTGGGCCTCGGCCGCGGGTCCGGCGGGCGCGGGCGCGGGGCTAACACATCCTAGAGGGCAGCCATCTTGCTTCCTCCCGCCGCCGCGGCGCGGGCGCATCAATATTCATGAGCAGCTTGACGTCTCCGCGGCGCTCGGGCCGGCGTCTCGGGGCGGCCGCGCCGAGGGGGCGGACGTGACTCGCATGCGAGCGGGGCTGGCGGCGCTCGGGAGGCGGCCCCGGCTCTGGCCGCTGCCGCCGCCGGCCCCCGGCCGCCCCGCCCCGCCCCGCCCGCGCGCCCCCGCCCCGCCCCGCCCCGCGGCCCTGCCTCCCGCTCCCTCGCCTCCGCCGGCGGCCTCCGCCCCGCCGCGCGCCCGCCCGCCCCGCGCCCGCCCCTGCCCGCCCCGCGCCGCCCGCGCCGCCCCGGCCTCGCCCGGCCCCGGAACCAGCCCCGCGGCCCCCGCGGCGCACAAAGGCCGGCGGCGCCGCGGCCGGGGGGTGGGCGCGCTCCGGCCCGCGCCCGCGCGCGGCGAGAGGACCGGGAGCGGGGCGCCCGGGAGCCGGGCCCGGGGCCAGAGCCCAGACTTGCCCTGGCCTCCGGCCGCTCTCCGACCCCCACCCCACGCACACCGGGGCCGGCGCGGCGCGGGGAGGGGCCCCGTCAACCTCCTCAACTTCGATGCCCGGCGCGCACCCCCGCGTGGGCGCGGATCCCCACCCCCGGCAGGTGCCGCCGGCCCCCCGCCCGCCCCCCGCCCGCCCCGGCACCCCCGCGCCCCCCGCGCCCCCTGCGTCGGCGCCGTCGCCGCCCGACCCCGCGGGGCCGAGGGCAGCCCCCGGGGCTCGGGGCCGGCCGCGGGGAGGACCCGGCAAACGGGGAAAGGGGCCGCCGGTCCCCGCCCCGCCCCCCTTCTGTTTACTTAGGCCACGTGGGCCGCGCCGGAGGAGAGGCCCCGTCCGGGGGCAACTGCTCGCCCGCCGCTCGCTCGCCGGCCCGGCTGGGGGCCGCCCCGCGCCTCGGAGCGCGGCAGAGGCGCCGGGCGGACGCGAACCCCGCGCCCCGCCGCGCGCGACGCCCTTCCCGGGCGGGCGTTCTCCCCGCTCCCCAGTGTGCACTTCTCCTTTCTGGGTCTCCCTTTCTAACAGGAACCTTTTAATTTGAACACGCGACACGGACGGAATCCCCGGGCCACTCGGACGCGGCGCGTCTGCCGCGGCCCGCACTGCGGGGTCCCTGCCGCGCCCTTGGGGCCAGCGAAGTCCCCTGAGGCGACGCGTCGGGTTCTACGGTCTCGGTGTTTCCTTTCTGAGAAGTGTCTGAAAAGGGAGCGCTCTCCAGTGCCACACTGTTGCTGCGGAGGCCGTCCGGCGCGTGTCCTAAGGAAACATTGTCTGTTCCCACTGGAGACAAAGTCGACTCAGGTTCCCGCCGCGGCGCAGGCTGCGCAGAGCCGCGCAAGTCCCCAGGGTATTCGCGCGAACCCGCACCTTCCTCTTCCAAATGCATGTTACTGTGTCAGTGAGGTCTTGGCGATCGCTAGTGGGCTTGAGCTGTTGGGAAGTTCTTTGTAGTACATTTTTCAAGACCCCAAAGTCAAGTTTTCCGAAGACTGACATAGCCGTGTTGTTAATGCACAGGGCTTCGGGGTTACTGAAACTGTGGCTTTGGTGTCAAACCCGAGTGAAAGCCTCACTTCATCTCTGACTAAACCGTGACCTTCAGCATGACACCTAACAGTGTTTATCAGCTTTTTGGGGGTCTCTTTAAACACCCTCCATTACAACAAGGTTGTTAAAAGGATTCAATCAGATGCCAGATGAATGCCAGGTGTTACTACTATTACCAACAATAAGCCCTCTGCTTGCAGGAGCTGTTCTTGGTTGACTAGAAGTAGATACGTAATTGCTTGTCTTCTTACATTGAGTAACATGTGGCAAAGGTTACACCCACAAGGTGCCTGATAGAAATACCTGCATGTTCCCTTATTTATATGGTAACTAGTTAAATGATTTTAAGGTGACCTCTTTCTCACTTTACCTTTAAAACTCTCTCTCTCTCTCACCACCACACCCCCCTCTCTGTTGTAACAGGTGGCTCTTGTCTATCTGGAATCATACTTGGCTGGCAGTTGGTTTTGCAACAGGCCCTCAACTCTTTCTTGCCAACTTCTGTCTCTGCACCCCCACCCCACCCTTACCCACCATGACATTTATTTGTTCATTTAAAATAAAATACACTGCTCCTCTCCCCTTGTGTGACTTCAGCAGCAAAAGGAAGTAAGACTCTGAATGTCTCCAAGTGTTAAACCATTTTAGTGAAATCTTGTAGTTTTGTTTTTTTTTTTTTTAATAACCTCTTTCTTACTTGCTATTTCTGGGAGAGAAAGAACATGGCACACATAACCAGGCCTTCACTGGATTTTAGGGTGATTCGTATGGGTAATTCAGGCCAGCTTTTATTAATTGTGTGCATTCTTGAAATTCCTCCTCTCAGAGGTGTGGATAATCTATTTTTAAAAGATATTTCTGCTGTTTGAACAAAGTCAGCAGTGATCAAATCCCTTACCATTTTTTCTCAACTACAAATAGCAGCACTTTCTACGTAAAGAAATCCTTGCCTCCTTAACTGAGGAAAAAAAGACTAATAGAAAAAGTTCCAGGATATGCTGTTCTGTGTTAGAAAATCGACTTGATTGGCCTGGGCACCTGCTGTCTAGCTCAGTTGCTCTTCTCTAAGCCTCTTAGGGTGGAGGCAGCTTCCTGTTGGCTCTGTCCATGAAAGAGCTGACAACAGCAGCTGGCTCTACCATGCAAATTTCTGTTATTAACAACAACAACAAAAAGATGCATTCTTAATTTCTTCCCCACCCACAAAATAAGAAATTGTGAAGACCTGATTTGCTCTTTAACAGAAATAGCCACACTATCTACCACTTTGGAAGAATTACAGTAGTTTCATCAAAACATTAAATCACAGCCTGTTGTTTCCCATCTTGGAAAACATATTTCTGAAGTCTGACATGATAAAGATTCTCTGCCTGCTTGAAAGACAATTGACCTTCAAACAGCACAGCAGTTGTTGCTGTGAAGGAGCTTTCTGGTTTCTTTTCTCTGGTGGCATTACTGTGCATCCCATGAAGGTACCTATCTCACAGAGGTAGCATTCTTATTTTAAAAATCACCAATGAATGAAACATTTAGAACACGACACTTCAACTTATTGATATAAATTTGTATTGATACTAAAAAAATATGGCTGTCTAAAGCCTGGAATCATAGTATTAAGAGAGTCTTAATAGATTCTTTTTTAAATCTGATTTTCATTTACTTTTTGGGGGCCCTTATTTCATACACATTATTTCTCTTTATATATTCTGGGAATTTGCAAATAGACATGATATAATCCTAACTTAGTGAAATCGGGAGCTGACCAATGTATGTGCTGATTTGATGGAGGAAAAGTGAAACGTCAGCTGAAACTTGAAGTCCGTGCCTGTTAAAATATTGCCAAGGGCATGATAAAGAGAGTATTAGGATTACTGGCGGCACAAACATCCTGGAAATGCCTCTAGAAGTATTAAAAATTTGCTGCCAATATCAATCTCTTTTTTCCTCATACATGCTGACTTAGAATCCCAGTAACTACTCTTTTTATTCTTACCCAATATTGGTAACTTCCTTGATGTCCTACTTTCTTTTCAAAGAATAATTTCCGACTTTAATGAACTTCAGTAATGAACACATGTTCACAGTATTTATTTTAGCACCATTTTATACTTACTTTAGCACCATTTGATACTTATATGGGGTTTTATAGTTTTTAAAACATTCTGTACACTTTTACATTTTTATGGTAACATGCACACTGTTGTATTGAATTAAGAAATCATATGCCATATTCAGATGGCATTTAATTCCCACTTATGAAACATGAAGTTAAGTCATTTTTTCTAGGTCAAACAGCTATAACATAGAGGTGCACCCATCAAACCAAGTTTTGTGAATCCATATTACATAAGGTAACATTACACCAACGTTTCTATCTTTTCCTGTTCATTTTCCTCTGATTTTTTTCTTCACTGTTACTAGTACTGGCAGATAAAGGAATCATCCCTCAAAACCCATATAATTTTAAAAAGCAACATAGAATAATCTCCCATTATTCTGTGTTACTTTTGAAAAATCTCAGCACCTACATTTACTTTGTCTTAGTACTCCAAAGATATTCTATTCACTAAATACTGGCTCTTCACCAAGCTTTGGGGTAATTGTTTTATGTTTATTATCTCTTTCCATTCCATGCTTTTTTTTTTTTTTTTTTTTTTTTTTTAGATTTATCTATTTATACAAGAACCGGGTACAGGCCAGATGTGCGGGAGGGTGAGAGGATTCACCAAAGACAGAGTGGGGAACAGAACAGGCAGACTGACGAAATACACTGCTGAGGGGAGCTATGGGTGAGACAGGAGAGGTCTGCCGTGCCATGTGGGTTTCTCCCTGGCTGGCCAGGATAGAACCTGTGCTGCAGAGGCTGTGGACAGCTTCACGGTGTGGTGCTCCACCACCTGCGCCAATGGGGAGGTCCTCCAGTCCATGCTTATTATAAGCAAAGAGGTAGGTAACATCTTACTGTAAATGAGGGGCTGAATGACTTGATGGGGGTTAAAGGGCTGGGAGGCAAGTCTGAGTTCTTTGGGTTGTCTGAATATAAAACTCCTGACCTTGTGAGCCTTCTCAGGACTCCCCAGGGTAGCAGGTATCTATGACAAGTCTGAGCTTTGGTTTATACATGCACTGGGTACAGTCAGAAGCGCGGGAGGGCGAGAGAATTCACCAGAGCCAGAGCGGGGAAGAGCAGGCAGAAGGACCGAAGACCTGCTGAGGGGAGCAGCCAGGAGAGGTCTGCGCGCCAGGACCCTCCTCTGGTGGCCGGGGAGCAGGGATCGAACCGGCGCCGCAGAGGCCACGCGCAGCTTCGCAACCCAGGCTCAACCGCTCTCTATGACAAGTTTTCAAGGAGTAGTCTTTTAGTATCCTCTTCCCTCCCTCAAATAAAGTCTCTTCTGTGTAAAGTTCCTCTTGTATTTTCCTTTTTAAAAAAATTTTATTTATTTTTTGCTTAGAAGAACTGGAGTGCAGGCCAGAGGTGTGGGGAGTAAGAGGATTCACCAGAGACAGAGTGGGGAGCAGAACAGTAGATGCTCTTGTATTTTCTTGTCTAGCTTTGTAAGTTTGGCCCTCACAGCAGCGTCTCCAGTGGAACTTTGAAAAGCTCTACTCCTCATGGAGATTCTGATTAATTAGATCTGGGATGGGGCTGGAGTCACAATCTTTTTCAAAAGATTCAGAATTACATGTACAACTCTATTTTAAAATTTGTGGAAATACAACGATATATGCCTACTCCTAGCATCAGTAGTTTTCCCTTGCTATTAACAGGTGACAGGCCCTCCATGCTAGCATTCACAGAGCATTCCACAACAAACAGCAAGTGATGTTTCTCTAGAATTGGTGGAGCCCTCACACCTTTGCCAAGATCAAGTAAAGCTGCCCGTAACTTCTTTTCTGTATTTCAGGCTGATTAAATCCTTCTCTAAGTTCTCTGGGTATGGTTAAAAAAAATAAATAAATCATGAAGAAGAAAGAAATTGAAAGGAAAGAATGACCCAGATGGGTAGTAGTAGAAAGGAAAGATGGGGGTGTGGGGTGCTAAGTGATAGGACAGGTAGCCTGAGACAGGGGACACCCAAGTACCGGAAGTTGCCCACATTTAACTTGTGAAGAGTATTTTGGCATTTTTGTTCTCACAGGGGAAGTCTATTAGCTTTTTGTTGCCTTTTCCAAACATTTTCAAACCATTCTTTAATCCAGGTGGAAAGGGATCCATTTGCCAAATTGAATCTGATTTCTTTCTCTTTGTAAAATAATGGCCACGTGGTAGTTTATGAGTGTTTCCTAGAGCAGCATGAAAACTATTAGTGCAAATCTTCTGGAAGAAAGAACTATAAAGATAATCATAACCAATCTTAAGGTCCCTATGAGTTAAATTATTCCCTTTCTTATCAATAATCTGTGGAAAAGAAAGTCATGACATCCAATTTTCTTCATGTATTCTAAAGAGTGTTTTCATAATTTTTAGAGATGTGTGAGAAAGTCTAATGACATCTGGCTCCATGCCAACTAGGAGCCTGTGGGGACACCAGGGGCCAAGTTGATTCCTGCAAAGCTTTGTGTTCCCTGCCTCTGTGGAGTGTGTTTTCTTATTTCTTATCTTACAGTACAGTATTATTACTGTTTGGTAGAAAACCTCCTTGATCTGTCAGTAATTAGGCATGCCACTAAATCCCACGTGGGGTGATTGCCAAGCACTTTTCTGCATTTCATGATGACTTTTATCCCCAAGAGAATAAATTATATCAAACCCCCCAGAATAGGGGTTCCTGAGCGAAAGGATGGAGCAGAAGGTGAGAAAAGCAGGTGTGTATGTGTCCATGCACGCGTGCACACACACACATACACACACACAGTTTTTTGGTTTTTTTTTTAATGAGACTGTTGAAAGCAAACCCCAGGTTCCCTGTTACTTCTCTGAAATTTTACGATCACTGATCCTAGCTAGGCTGGTTAGGGAGGTGTGAAGGAATGGGAGCTACTGGAGAGGGTATTTTTAGCGTGGCGGGCAGGTTTGTTGGGTGGGTGTAATCCAGGAGGTGACACTGATGTATTTTAATGAAAGAAACTTTCCTGCATCTCCTTAAATTCTGAAAGGTGAATGGTCACTGTCTCCAAGATAAAAGGAACTAGAAGAGTCTCTCCCCAAAGTTAAAACCTAGAAAGGGTAAAATCGTTATTGTAAGAAGTGAGGACTGTTATTAAAAATAAATGTAGTATGAGCTTAAAAAAAGATATTCAAAAAATCAAGACAGACATACTAACACGAGCTCATCAGGAAGGCAAGTCTCGGTCTGACGTCAGCAAAGGCACAGTTCAGGGAGAGAGTCTAGACTGCAACTGAAATCCTACCCCCCACACTTCAAAGTGCATTATACCAGTAGTTACAATACTCTTGAAAATAGGTAAGACAGTTTCCAACTTATTTAATTTTATAGCACTAGGGAACATGTCTTTGACATAGGAGGGGACAA
Source organism: Talpa occidentalis (assembly GCF_014898055.3). Classification (NCBI taxonomy): domain Eukaryota; kingdom Metazoa; phylum Chordata; class Mammalia; order Eulipotyphla; family Talpidae; genus Talpa; species Talpa occidentalis. The sequence goes on from NW_023601322.1 coordinate 99,110,506, forward strand.
TCAGAGAGATGAAGTAATTTGCCCAAGTCACATAGCAGGTGATACATCCTCAGACTTCAATCTTCTTGAATATCCTTTCCAGAAACCAAGGAGAAACAAATAAACCAAGTTTAGTTCCTTCCTGAGGGCAGAAAAGAAGCTCTGTCTTAGGTGATTCATTTTTACTCCTTGCCAATGCTCATACAAAGGAGGAAGCCATAGTAGTGGAAACATGTAGGGAACCTATGGTTAGTGTATTTCTTAAAAGCAGGCTACCCACTATTCAAGACAAAGTGTTGGAGTTCTGTGCTTTCTCTCTTCTCAAGTCACAGGGACAGAAAAGCCTTTGTGAATGAGGTGTGAGTATGCATTTGTGTGTGTGTCTGTGTGTTTATGTGCATTTAAAGCAGCAAAATTATCACATGAGAAGGCACACTCAAATAAACAAAACAAGTAAATTGTTTTTAAAAGTATCAAAAATTAGGGCCTCCCTGGTGGTGCAAGGGGTTAAGATGCAACCTATGAAGCTCTCCACAGCCACTGCAGCGTGACTTCGATCCCCGGCCTGCCAAGTCGCTACCCACATAGGGCAGCAGACCTCTCCTGACTCGCCAGCTGCTCCCCTCAGCAGTGTACTCCAGTCAATCTGCCTGTTCTGCTCCCCACTCTCTCTCTGGTGAATCCTCTCACCCCCCCCCACCACACCTCTGGCCTATACCCCAGTTCTTGTATGCATAAAGAAATAAATATTTTAAAACAATCAGAAATTAACAGAAACAGTTCCCTTTTATTAAGACTGGAAAGAGTGTGCTTTGGTGGATTTAAGTCTGAATTTCAAACTCAAATTTTCTAATGAAACCAAAACTCAAAATGAAACTTCATGTGTACAATCAGGAATGAGTGAAAAGTTATGCTCTAAGCTATTTCATAAAAAAGACAAGTTTCATAAAATTCTCACAAATAACAGTGCTTTCCAATAGGGTGGCTTACTAATAATCACTAATGCTTTATCACATATGCTGTATCTTCAGGAAAAAAACAATACACTCACTATAGAATTACTGCTATTTAATGACAGTAATTATTCTACTTGATAGTAACATTCACTTCTGAATTTTTAGAAGCCTAATGCATAGCAATATGGATTTTGGTAGTAATGTCTAAAATTCAGAAATAATGCTTTGGATTAGAGGAGAAATAATCATAGGTTCCCCTTTCTAGTTGGACCATTCTTTTTATACTGAACCAGTGTTATTGAGGCAACACTGGTTGACAACACTGTATATGATTTAGGGGGTCAGGCCTACTCCTCGGCTGTGTGTTACCATCCCACCCCCATCATCAAAGCACCCTGGGCCCCTGGGTGTCCTCCTTAGTGAAGCTGGGACCTTCTCAATTGTTTTGTTCATGAAGGGTTGAGCCTTGGGGTCTCCCTGGTGGCTCAAGGGGTTAAGTCTCAGCACCATGATTTAATTCACAGCCACTGCAGCACAAGTTAGATCCCAGGCCGGCCAGGGAGCTGACACATGGTGCAGCAGACGTCTTCCTGATTTGCCTGCTGCTCCCCTCAGCAGTGTATTTCAGTCAGTCTGCCTGTTCTGCTCCCCACTCTGTCTCTGGTGGGTCATCTCACCCCCCCCCCCCTTGCACCTCTGGCCTGTACTCCAGTTCTTGTATGCATAAAGAAATCTTTAAAAAAAAAAAAAAAGAAAAGAAAAGAAAAGAAAAGAAAGAAAAAAAGACAGAAAGGGTTGAGCCTTGATTGGGAGTTGGAAAGAAGCTTCTGAAAGGAGCTGAGATGAATGAAAGCTAACCTAGGTCAGGACACCTTCTCAGAAATGTTTCTTAAAATCTTTTGAAATGAAGGCGTGCCTGTCTCATTTTCCACTGAATCAATGGTTATTCACATCTGAATTTCTAACTTACGTTGTTTATGGTGGGGCTCTGGAGAACGATGTGTCATTTGTGTTTCCCTGTTCATGTTCTGAAGCGGCTTCTGAATCAGTGCATGACCATACAAAACCCAGTCAGACTGCATCATTTCGGAGGTTTGCTCAGGAAATCCCCCAAACCCAGAGGGCTCAGACGTGAATGGAAATACTGTCAAAGAACAGCCCTCTAAAGGGCATCACAGTCACGGCTGGTCTCGTTCTTGCTTCACATTCACGCTGGCATTTCCCCTGACTACCCTCCTCAACCTACTATTTTTAAAATTAAATGTGACTGGCGAAGGTCTGCTGTGTGGCTCTCACTTCAATATGCTTCTCATTTATTCTGTCATGTAGTGGCATGACCATGAAAAGCCACATCCGCTGCCCTCACGGAGCTTACATTCAAGTGGGAATGCAGAAGAGTGAATGGCAATCATCAGACATGCGGAGAGCATGCTGGGCCACGGGGCGGTGCTGAGCTCACTCGTGCAGGTGTGGAGAGAAGTGCACTCTTCAGGAATGCACACTTTAAGTTGAGCTCTTAAGGATGAATAGCAATTACTCAGCCATGGAGAAAGAGTATGGCACACACTGGAGCCGAGGAAGAGCACCCTACACTGAGAAGGGGGGGAAGAGGAGCCTGGGAAACAGACCCCCACCCTGAGGGGCTGAGAGAAAGCAAGGAGAGGTCCCCAAGGGGCATGTGGTAGGGTGTTAAGGACATGCTTGTGAGGAGGTCTCACGTGGTAGTGGAGCCATTTCTACTGAGCTGTCACTGAGGCAAGGATGAGAATGGTTGCTTAGCCCTAACCACAGGGTGTTCCTAGCAATCCTCCCCAGAATGACCTTCAGGGAAGGGCCCTGGAGACAGAAGCCAGAGGGGAGGACAAACAGGAAGGGAGGATACGAAGGCAGGGAGTGCAGAGAACCATTTAGAGGTTAGCTAAAGGTGGAAGAAGGAGACAGAGACTGGTCATGGGCCGAGGGGATGTGGTACTGAGGAAAGAATTTCTTTACAATGGGAAGACCTGACCTTGTTTAAATACTGATGGGAAACAGTCAATAGAAGTGGGTGGTTTAAGATGGGGGCTGGGAGGGCAGGTCTTCTAAAGCCTTGGGGAGAATTTGTTTCCTGGTAAGTTAGTTTCTTTTGCATTTCTTATAGCTCAGAGATTACAGGAATTTCTACAATCCCTGGTTACTATCACACGATAAAATCATTCATCTCCCTGTACCTTCCCCCCATCTCTCCTCTCTTGTGGCTCCTGTAGACGTTCTTCACAAGTGTTGTCATGATTTAGAGGGAGAGGAATGCGGTCTGTGCAATGTTTTATGAGTAAATGTTGGTGTTTATGACAAGGCTGAGGCGGTGTCTATAACATAAAATTCTGGAGTCAAGAGTTTCCTTGAAAACACACAGGTACGTGATATTATAAACCAATATTACCTTGATTAAAAAAAAAAGTAAAAACCATAAGGGTGTATTGGAAACACTCCAAGTAGTAGCTAAATAAAGGTGTCCTATGGTGGCAAAGAATCTTCCAGGGGTGCGGTGCAGCAATGGCTGTAACTGCGAATCCAGGCTGCTTGCTGGAGTGGCAGTTCTGGCATCCACGTGGAATGAAGAATATGTATCAAATACCGACTGCCTCCTGAGAACAGGGCACATGTATTTTTTTTTTATATTCTTATAACCATTGTGCAACAGATACTGTGTTCGATTTACAGATTAAGAAAGGGCTCAGAGAGTACAGGAATTTCTACAATCAAAGAACTAGCTAATGGCTAAGCAATCAACATCTCCAGATTCACATATCCCTTCAGCTCACCTAGTCACTCTACATTTCATTTCTTCATTGAATGAATCCTATTTTTAAATTTATACACAGTGATGCTTTGTTTTCACAGAGTGAAAACAAATTATGCCATTACATACTTAATGGCAATTATGATAACAGCTACAGAGGAGAAGTTTGGAGATGATGGGAAAGATAAAAGGAGGGACAGATTCAGTTTAGAAGTTAAGGAAGTGACTCTTGAGCTGACCTTTGAAAAATAAGTGGAAATGAACCAATCAGAAGGGGGCCGAGGAGAGGCGTCTTGTGAGGGGACAGCAAGGTCCAAAGGCAGAAAGGATGTGGCATAAGGACGAAGCAGGAGAAAGCACTCAGATGCAGTTAGTGTGGAGAGGCAGAACATACAGGGCCCGGCGGGTCCCATTAAGTATGGAGGCTGTTTGGTAATTAATTATTGTGAGCACCTACTCGGGACCCAGCTCTCCTCTTCTGAGGTAAACACACTATGATTTATCCTTGGGGATAGGAGGCATCGACCTTCAAACCAGGAAGTTCAGGTAGAGTTAGTCCACCTCAACCTCAAGGGTGGCCATGTCTTAAACCAGGCTTGGCCGAACAGAGAATAGCTTCCCCTTCTGGGCAAGGAACTGCCAGCAGGGGGAAAGAGGCAGATCAAGCCCGGCCAGTCAGAAGCTATAAGGCAAACCAGCACTGGGTTTTTACTGGTGTCCTGGAAGAGTCTTCTGTTTCTGATGGAGTTCCTGACACTACAAGAAGTAAGCCCACAGCTACCAACACCCAGAAGGGAAAATCTCAATTCTCTCAGAGAGGACATGTCTTTCCTACAGCAGAGGGCACAGAGGAAAGTGGAGCTCAGTGGGTGGCGGGGGTGGGGGGCCTGTGGTTGGTGTATCTACCCAGCTCTACTCCACAACTCTCCAGTTTTTTTCACCAGTCCGTTCCTCTTCCCAAGCAAACCTGTCTGATGTATTTTAGTCACTACGGTCTGGAAGAATCCCAATTTGTTTGTAGAAAGTGGTACAACCTTTGCTGTAACAAAAATCTAAAATGTGGAATTAGCTGTTACCAGGTAGGAAAAAAGGCAAAGAGGATGTTTTCTGCTTTCGATGAGAAACTGACAGAAAATCTGGTTAGCCTGGTGTCGTGCCTTAGGACTGATACGGGCCAACAGGGACAAGATCACAGGATAAATGGGGGTGTGGGGTGGTGGGGGAATCAGGAATGTATAGGTTACATCTTGTTAAGTCCAGTGAGTCCTTTATGGAAAGGAAAATGTGTGGATAAAACTGGTTTGCTTGAGGCAGTGAAAACAGTCCCTTTTAGTCCTTATCCTGAAATTCCAAACAGCCAATGAGAAACATTATACTTATTTGGAGTTTGAAAAGTCAAGTCCATCCTCTAATCTAAGGAGGTGGGGAGAAAAAGAAACTGGAAGATGGGCATGAAATCAGGAGTCCCGCCCACTCCTCAGACTGACTGTCAAGGTCAGTCAGTTGTTAGAAGCCAGACCTGTTTGGAATCCAGAATAAGAATCCACACTAACTTGGCTTTCCTTGCTAACCAAGTTTATTGGAAATAGACTGTAGAGTTTACTATGTTTTTAAGGAACTTGGGTTTCCAGAAAACTCCACCTCCTGATAAACTCACAATGTGCCCGCTTGACCCCAAGGACAGAATTCTGACCCTCCCTAACAGGAACTGCACTCCAGGAGGGTATGATAACCAGACAGTAAGCACACTCAGGGCCAAAAGGGACAAATGACAAGGGAAGTCATGCCAGGAACCAGATCCAAGGTCAGTCAGAAGGGCTCCCCAAAAAACCCCCTCTGAAGCCAAGCCGAGGGCTCCCTCTCTTCCTGTCTAGCAGATGTCGCTGCATGCCTCTCCACTTCCCCCATTTCAAGTAGACACTTTTATGGTAGTTATTTTGTTTCTGCCTCCTAATTGTCTCTTATCTTCTTTGGAGATGATTCAGTGTATCATGTTACCATAGGTCCCTGAGCCTTGAGGAATGCACACAGCAGTGAGGCTGCACTGAGCACAGATGCAGCAAGCAGATGAAGATTGTGTGGTGCTGAACCCCAGCTGCTGACTCATGTGGCATTAGAGCTTAATAGAGGCCAGGAGGATTTTGGATTTTTTGGTTTAAGAAAAACATGTGCATGACGTACACCCAGGAGTAAACAACTAACTATCTGTTCTGGCCCTTCCCTGATCCACTCCCTGATTTTCCCACTGATACCCCCAGCCCCTTTCATTACACCTGCCAAGATAAATCTGAGCTTATCTTCAGCTTCAGAAGGTCAACCTCAACAGAGACCTGGTCTATCAGGACCTGTAAGCTGCTGATGTTACTGATTGACTTGGAGCATCTGAACCACAAGTTTGTGGCTAGACCAGTTAAATCAAAGAGGAGACTCAGTTTGGGGGTGGGGTTTCTAGCACCTATCATAAGTGAAGAACCATCCTCAAAGAGATCTAAATTAAGTCCAAAGGAGGCCAGAGAGACAGGGGGAAGCTCAGTTCTGGTGGCAGTACTGGAGCCCCTCAACTAGCTGAGACAAAAGAAATTCTAGCTGAAATGTTTCATTACGATCATTTCTTCCTGTCTCACTCTTTGGGGGCAGCCTGGCTTATGTTGAATTTATTCTATTCCCAGTTGAGTCCTTTACCCAAGAGCAATGAGAACTATGAAATGACTTAATCAGGACAGGGAGGTGATGGTATTTGAGAATTTTGAACAGCATGTTTTGATGAACTCTTTTCAAATAAACACCATGAAACCTGCCCATTTCATTCTCAAAAATTAACAAAGAGGGCCTCCCCGGTGGCGCAGCGGTTGAGCGCTGGGTTGCGAAGCTGCCCGCAGCCTCTGCAGCGCCGGTTCGATCCCCGAATGCTCCCCGGCCACCGGAGGAGGGTCCCACATGGCGCGCAGACCTCTCCTGCTGCCCGCTGCTCCCCTCAGCAGTGTGCTTTGGTCCTTCTGCCTGTTCTGCTCCCCGCTCTGGCTCTGGTGAATTCTCTCACCCTCCCACGCTTCTGACTGTACCCAGTGCTTGTATAAATAAATAAATAAATAAATCTTTAAAAAAAATTAACAAAGAAATTGTACTGATACTTGTACCCAATGTTTGTAGCAAGACTAAATGTCACTGTGGTTAAGACCCATTGTTGAGGAGAAAGTAGACAATCCATTTTACTCTCTTCCTCTGTGTCTATTTGATCTCTCTTTGCATAGAATCTGTGCTCATCACAGTTATATATTTACACAGCTGGGTAGCATTTCATAGATGAAATGACTGAATTTCTGGCTTATTCTCTGGTTGTGAATTAGAAATTTGAGAAGACAGTTGATAGGCCTCCTTTTTCTTTTCCAGGACAAAAATATATTAAGCATTTTTCACAAAAAGATGAAAGAGAGTAGGTCCACCAGTTGCTATTATTATCTAAAGCAAGATTAAGACTTATTTAGTAGCACTGACTATGGCACACATGCAAATATTAAGACTAAGAAAAAATGTTGGATATTTTCTAGTGAAGTTAGGGCTGTTCTGTCTTATATATCCTATAGGCCAGCCTGCTTACTTTTTTTTTTTTTCATTTAATTTAGCCAATAGTAGGAGTAACACATATAACGTCACTATTTAAGTTGAACCTGACTGCCCTCTCCTTCACCTGCTTTCCCTACCACGCTGCACTGGGGATGTGATGGCATGACCCAAGGACTACTGTATATGACCAGATGGTCACCGTATCGACTATCACACAACCATGATGTTGTGGGCCATGCAGATGAGGCCACACTCTTGGGAGAAGAAAAACAAGGCTGTAGTAGCTTGAACAGAGGGAAGGAGGAAGGGAGGGAGGGAGGCTCCTAATTACATCAGTTTAGCCTGCACCCAAATTATACATTCATCAGGTACAATAATTATTTCTCAATACTCAGCTGTGTATGCACATTGTAGATGAGGTGGCTGAAAAACTAAACAACATCCAACTTTCCCCTTACTCTCCTGATATGGAGGCAGAGACCCCCTCGACAGCAATGTTGGTCAATCTTGAGAATTTCCTATGATGCTTATTGAGAAAGATGACTTCTGGCGCCATGTCCAGAGATTCTCACCTACTAGGTATGAAATGTGGTCCAGGAGTGCACACTACAAAGCCAGAGAACTGATGTAAGAGGTGTGAGACACTGTGCAGAAGGTCTGTCAACACTGCCCGTGAGTGTAGTATAACAGAATAGGCAGCAATGCTTCTGAATTCACACATTTTTAACAGAGAAATGTGAATTTGATTAGTCATTTTATAAGTCATGATCTTACACGCAGCTATTCTTTTAAAATTCCTATGAATTTAATCCCAATGGGTAGACAGAAATTGAAACATTTAATTCTGCATTTTCTAATGATGGGCTTGAAATATGCCAAACTTATAAGGAATGATTCAATTACAGGAAGTGACAGAAAGTCTCAGATATATACTAAAATGACAAAAAGCCTAAAAGACATTTTGCTGCAATATTCAGAGCTGAATAGGAGAACAAGAAGTTCTGAACTTTAAGCAAATATAAACTTAAACAGAATGACAAGGTTATATTTGTTCTTGGGTGTCTCGTTAACTTACAAATGAAAGGAAATACTACAGTTTGCAAACTTTCACATCAAATCCTTAAGTCTGAAAAAGATTTTGGAAAAATCGTATCTGATAATGGCTTGGTGGAAAACAAGAGCCACCATGGCAGAAAAACCCTAGACTCCATAACTCTGGGCTGTTTTCTCTAGTTGTAGTGAATGGATGGCTTTTATCTTGCTAGATATATTAATTGTAAAGAAAAAAGGACCAAATTTTCAGCTGAGGACTTCTTTCACGTCCCAGAATGCACAAAAAACACTTACAAGGAAATTACCACCTAATGTCAATTTCCCTTCACAATAATTCCATTTATTTCAGGGCAGCAGCAGCTGAGAGGCCTAATGCATAGCAGACGAGGGCTTTAGATGCCTTTGCCCCTCACAGGAAAAACCAGGCTGGACCTCACCTCTCCACAATTTAAAAATAAAGAATCAAGACTCTTCAAATTAATTGGTTTTCCATTGGGTTTTTCAAATGGGCAAGCAGTTTACCGTTAATGAGCATTCTAGAATGTTCTCCATAAGTGTTTGCAGTCCAGGGGAAAGAATGCACTTTTCACTCTGGTAGTAACATTATTACTGAATATAAACCAAACTGTATGTTTCTTATTAAAAAATTTTAGGAAAGGTAATTTTGAGAAAAGTGAGTCAACTTTTTTAGTGGTTTTTTATATCACTTTAAAATTCTATTGCTCTACTTCTGCACAGCAAAAGAGACAATAAAAAAAAAATGAAGAGAAACCCCACCAAATGGGAGAACATTTTTGCACACAACACTAATGATAAAGGACTGATCACAAAAATCTACAAAGAGCTGATGAGACTCAACAAAAACAAAGAAAATAATCCAGTCAAAAAATGGGCAGAAGAGCTAAAAAGAAACTTCTCCGAAGAGGAAATGCAAATGGCCAACAGGCATATGAAAAAATGTTCAACATCACTTGTAATCAGGGAACTGCAAATCAAAACTACAATGAGATACCATCTCACACCAGTGAGAATGGCACATATTAAAAAAATGAGCAACAACAAATGTTGGCGGTGAAAAAAGGAACTCTCCTGCACTGCTGGTGGGAGTGCAAACTGGTCCAACCACTATGGAGAGCTGTGTGGAAATTTCTCGACCTACTAAAGATAGAGCTTCCATATGATCCAGCAATTCCACTCTTAGGTATTTACCCAAAGGACACAGAAACAGTAATTCCAAAGGGCACCTGCACCCCTATGTTTATGGCAGCACAATTTACGATAGCTAAGCTTTGGAAACAACCCAAATGCCCAAAAATAGATGACTGGATCAAGAAGATGTGGTATATATATATATATATATATATATATATATATATATACACCATGGAATATTACTCAGCAATCAAAAAAGATAAACACATGCAGCTTGCAGCAACATGGATGGAGCTGGAAGGGATCATGCTCAGCGAAATAAGTCAGAAAGAAAAAGAAAAATACCGGATGGTCTCACTCATAGCAGGAATTTAGAAAACCTAAATAAGAGAGCAGGAAAAAGACTAATCAATGCAAAGTAATAATCAAAATCAACAAGTAACTATAAACCAGAGACACACTGTGGGGGGGGGTTAGGGAAGGGTGGGGAGAGGAAGAACTAGAGTCAAAATAAGGGGGGGGGTGCAATTGTATGGGGAATATAACCAAAATGAAAATGCATACATTGCGCAAAAATGAAAAATGATATAAGAATTATATAAAATAAAATATTAAAAAAATATAAAAATAAATAAATAAAAGTTTAAAAACATTCTATTGCTCTAAGTTTTAAATTTAAAAGTATTCTCCTCCTCCCCCCATTCAATGCTACCACCATATTACCACCTCCTAGTTGTGAAATCTCTGGATTTCATTGTCCTTAGAAACATTTAGAAAGTTTGGCTGGTGCACCATTCTCTTGGTACCCACTGTAGTACTCCCCCGGGGCTAACCTAGAGGTATGTCTTGGTTTTTACTGCATTCCCAGTCCATAGCTTCTGCATCACAAAAGCTCCCACTTTAGAACAATGTCCTCCTTCCCTCTGTCATTCTCAACCTGCCACGACCAGCACAGCATCAACCCATTTGACGAGGAAGAGGGATCTAGCAATCAAGATGGCTGCATTTTGAAGGTGAAATTTTGCTTAATGATTGACTAGGAAAGGTTTGTGTTCACAGTTTTGAGAGTATTTTGGGTTAACGCACTGGACCCATTCCCAGAAAAGGAAATGCTCTTGTGGAGACTATTTACTCACCAGGTCTATCTTGTAGCATTCTAGACCAGCATTTCCCTTCAAGCAGCACAGGCGCTGTAAACACGAAGCCCAATTCACTGTTTGACAGAGTCTGTTCGTCACAACCAGGCTTCTGTGGCGTGTTCTAAGTGGCCGAGATTTGAGGGAACCCTCTTGTGGTTTTACAAGTATTGTCCTGAAAATCTGAGTTTCTTCAGATGAATCCACATACGCACCGTGAGGACCACAGCGTAAGAGCAGTTACCTCACTCCCCATCCTACTTTAACCAATATATAAGTATAAGTTTAGCCACAAGGAAATTGGCTGCACCCAAAATGGCATGGCGCTAGGGCACCCGCCGACTACTCCAAAACACAGAGGGCTCGGCGGACACCAGTGAGACAGACAGAGCTGAGATTGGTTGGAAACTGACCTTGCAAGTGCTCTTGTTTCTGCTTTGCCTCCTGAACTCTCTCCTTCGGGTATGTTTTCTGATAGCATTGTTAGGGGGAAATGATGTCTGAGTTAATCCCATACAGGCTTTGGGGACCCCACCCCCACTCCAGACTAAAGCCATCAAGACTCTGGGAAAGGCAAATCCCATCACCACCAAGGGAGGGTGGCTGGGACCTGAGGGTGGAGTTGGGCAGCCAGGTTGGATATAAAAAACCAAACACGTGGGCCTTGGGCTCTCTCTGGCTCGCGGTCGCTGGCCTCATGGCTTCACCGCTCCTGGCTGGCGGCCAGCTCTGAGAGCGCCATTTTGGGATTCCTGATCGGCGGATCGGGTAGGACTCATTTAAAACTTTGTCTCCCACTTTTTCTCCCAGAGCTGTACATTTCCTCATTTCCCCTTCCCTTGTAAATAAACCTTTTATTAACCTTTTGTGTGTGCCTATAGTGGAGTATTAACAAGTCCCTTTTAAGCGCGCGGGTGAGGACCCACAGTCAGGCACCCCGTTTTGTATCGGGGTTGCTCTACAACAGCATGACTGCTATATTCACCTCTGAATTAAAAACCCCAACAAACCAAGCATTTCACTTTGTACAGCAGAAAATGTTATCACAGTAGGTAAACGACTATTTATGAACCTCAAGTACTTTCCATTTCAACAATGGTTTTTCCAACGGTCCCACAAACAACTTTTTTAGCCAACAAGAACGTCTAGAAAAGAACATTTGCAGAAATGTTTGGTTTTCTCTAGAGGAGTATGAACAATTGAATTTTCTTTGCTTCATTAAAATTTGAAATTATGATGGTAGTTTGTGGCAAAAGAGACGTCAGTTTTCATGGGTCCAAAAGAGCATTCAGAAACTGTTCCCAAACAGTTTACATAAGGAATTACACTACTCAATTATGTTACTGAGGATTCCCATAAAAATAGGGTGCCAGGGTACCCTGCAGTCTGCACCTAACAATTAGATAGACTTCTTCCATTAAGGGGGACAGAGTAAAGTTTTCTTATAAAATGTGGGCACAGTCAGGAGTGGCTGAGCTTTGTACTCGAGTCAGCCCCCTGAAGTGCAGAACCCCCACTTCATGAGCAGGGGAACTGCTGGGAAGCGGGCAGAGCTGCATGGGCATTTTGTGAGCCTTTAAAAAGGAGTGATGCACCTGGACTGCCTGCTGTGCAAGGCAGCTGCCCAACTGGAAGGCAACTTACAACATGCTAGCCACTGTTTGAAGGAGACAAAAGATGAAACCTGTACTATGATTTCAATTACTATAATAAAGTGTCACCCTTTTGCTTACTTAGGAATCACCTTTGATTGTTTTCTAATGCACCCTGAACATTTAATATAGTGTCAGGCAGCAAAAATCTGTCACCCAAACTGTCTTTTTTGGCAAAAGCTTGATTTCAGGGAGGGGCTCTGAAGGCTAGGTAGAGACTGCTTTTGATGTTTATATCTAAACTTCTCTCTGTAAAGGTCTATTGAACTGATCTTGTAGTATCTTTTAAACAGAAAAGGCAGAAGTTCCTTGTCCCCCCAGTACAGGTCCTAAGTGCATTTCCCTTTCTTCCTGTAATCTCCCTTGTCCTAGCTAAGCTATTTAACATGGTGTCTGAAACCAGTGGGCAAATTATTCGGCCATGCCGGGTCTCCTCATGTCTATAGGAAGACACATACCATAATAAAACATCTATATGATTATTTTTCTCTCATCAACCTCTCTGATGCTTATTTGAGTCTTTGCTAGCCTGGGAGACCGCAGAGGGGTACAGGATAATATAAAATACACTGAAAGACCCCCAGGAAAACACTGTGTTACTATATCAGCACATTGTTGAAGGTGCTACAATTTAGGCATACTCTTGCAGATTTCTTCCAACGCAGTGTTGCTCCAAAATAAAATATTTAACCAATTAAACAAGTGGAAAAACATGTTTACTTTGAGCCCACAAGGAGAAATCAGCATATTTTGAATGGTGCTTGAACCTGGTAAATGTGCACAGAATGCATGGTATGGCCGTGTGCTAGGGTCGATGATCTGCTTTCACAGCCCCCATGTGGTCTTGTGTGACATAACGCAGGTCATCCTGACCTGCCAAACAGCTAGCGCTGCAGAGTGAGAGCGACCACTGGAAAGTGACCGGAAATATTAGGCACTGCCTTTCCACATTTGCAGGGGTAACCACCTCAGCATTTATTAATCCAAGGAGATGCTCACTTTATAATTAACCTGGAAGCTATATTAAATGTCTAATTGTACCCCTGACAGCAAAAGGGGAGCTCTGCTGAGCCTTGAAATCCTCCCAGCACATTCTTAGGAGGTACAACTATCAGTTGGTGGCTGCAAGAGTAAAAAACAATAGCAGTCATGCTACTGCCACAGCCATTTGCCAGCCTCTTCTCCAGTTAATGAAGTGTGGCAAGTCCAAGACAGAAGTTACTGGTGGATTAATAGGAGCCCAGAGATCACTTACTAGAATGAAGCCTTTTGGCTTTAAAGCTATTCACACACATGGTATTGGGACCAAAGTATGCAGGCATTTATGCATTCACTATAATTTTTTAATTCATGCCTATTTTGGGGTCATATGAAGTGCAAGGTCCTCTGAGCAGAGAATGCTGTGCCTGAACACAGTCTTGTTTAAGTGCCCAAAGTGCTTGGTGAACACAAAAGGAAGACAATTTTCATATTTTTCTTTTTCAGTATCAAAATTTCTCTACTTAATCCAAAAGGTTTACTTGGTCCACTTCTCACCTTCCTGATAATGGCTGGATTAAAAATTAGACCAGGCTCTCACAGCAGTTTGGATGAATTACCATGTTTCCATGATTGACTTTTCTAGAAAAGCAAAGAAGTAAGATTACCTACAATGTCTGAGAGTCTTCTGGAATACCCAAAGATGAATGCTGGTACTGGAGATACAACAGGCATCAGAGAAATAAACTCTTCTGGCTTCTGGGAGAACAAAACTCACTCTTCAGTTTTTCCCCAATTGCATATATTCTATGGGTCTTAAGAAGTGACCTCTTTGGACAAAACTTTGCAAAGATTTTCTTGATAAACCTCCTACAACCTTATTATAACAGCACAGTAAGTCTTCGCTTAATGTTGTCTGTAGATTCTTGGAAACTGGGAACTTAAATGAAACGACATGGAATGAAATCCAGTTGAGTGTAGATTCACTTATATAAACAAAAGCCAAGTTCATATAGCAGATTTCTGGTCAAGAAAGCATGGCCAAACTTCTAAATAAAGACCCCAAGCCTCCCCTGGTGGCGCAGCGGTTGAGCGATGGGCTGTGAGGCTACCCGCAGCCTCTGCAGTGCCGGTTCATTCCCTGGCTGCTGGCGAGCATCCCATAAAAAAAAAAAAAAATCCCAAATACTTCGATATCCAACAATCACTTATTATCACAAAGGGGGAGCCATGCTGCATAGAACCCCCTTCCATGTCAGGGTGCATCACACCCTCCCCCAGTCACTCCCAACAGGGACCACTGAGGGCTCAATGATGGTCACAGGCACATCTTTGGAAAATGGGAAGAGGCTGGAGTTCCCAGAGAAAACTGACACAAATACGGAGAGAAAGGACAAAACTCACACACACAGTGGCCCCTGCTGGGAATCAGTTTTGCTGCTTCTCATCTTCATTAGAATGACATGACAGGCAACAGAACTCAGGCATGAAGATTACCCAGTGAGCCCACACATAGAACCAACTACCCACAGTGTTAAAATATGTGTGTTATTCTGACGAGCCTTAGACCCAGCTGCTTGTGTACAGTCCCCAGATTAAAGGAGCTATCAGCACCCACTGATTTCACTCCCGGGTGCACACCAGGCATGTATGTGCTAAACCCTGTATGTGCCTCAACTCATTTCATCTTCATGATAACCTTATAACGCAGGTATAATTTGTCTGCCCATGGTTACGGATGAGGAAATGGAGGTCCAGAGACATCCAGAGAAGTTCCCAAAGTTGTTCAACGTATGCACAAACAGGACTCAAAGCCAGATTTGCCTAACTCTGGAGTCCTTCCTCTGAATGTCAAACAGAAATAGAAGTGTTGCCAGTTCCCAAATCACTTCATAAAGGTGAAAAATAAGTGCTCTTATCAAATTGGCATGAATAGATTTGCTAATCTTGTAAATATGTTTTCATGTCTTGAAAAGATGTCTTGATAACAGAATCAACTGGGAGTAATGGAAATTTAATATACTTTCATATGGACACTCTATAGCACAGGTAAAGAGAAAATTTGCATTTATTGACACATACCCCCCCAAGATATAGTCAATTTAGTAGACTTTGCCATATGCATGTTCTGTCTTTTTAGAGAGTAATGAGCTTGTTACTCTCATAAGAATGGAGACTTTTTTATTAATATATTTTATTTTATATAATTCTTATATCATTTTTCATTTTTGTACAATGTATGCATTTTCATTTTGGTTATATTCACCATGTGGTTCCACCCCCCCCTTATTTTGACCCTAATCCCTCCTCTCCTCCCCCCCCCCCCCCCGGCCCCCATAGTGTGTCTCTGGTTTATAGTTGCTTGTTGATTTCTTTTAAAGGGTAAACCCTATTCTCATTCTGGTTCTAATTCAATAGATCAACTTCTTCTTGGGCTTCATGACTACTTTGTTGAATAATAATTTAGATGCAATTTTAATTCTCTATACATGACAGAGTATGTTCTTATTTTCCCATCTTTCTAAAAAGTCTCAAAATATTTTACTTATTGTTGATATGCTCTATAATATGTCATCAATTTTTAACATTTCCGCTCTTTCCATTGTGAGTTGTGATCAAAAAAATTATTTTTTTGCACCTCTTGGAACTTCTTGCCAAATTATTTATCAAAAAAGTCATACCAATTTGCCCTGCAATGGCATAATGCATGGGCTTATCATTTCTTTTCCTTGCCAGGACTGCTCACTGTAATTTTAAACTCAAAGTAATGGTAGAATGATTTCTCAGTATACATTCATTCCAACTTTTTGGAGGGTCCCTTTGAAGGTTTTTATCTTTCCTTTTTTGTTAGAGAAGCTAATTCTTTACTAAATAAAAAGCAATGCTCAGAATACATTTCTGAGAGAGACACAACCACCATCGGTCTATTCTCCACCCTCTGATTCTGCCCCAACAGGGGCCTTCTAGCTAGATCTGCCAAGGGGCCACTTGGCAGATCTGCTTAAGGCTGGATGCTGCTACCTCAGTCTAGGAAAAGAACCCCCTGGGCTAACTTCTTTTTTTTTTTAACCACAGGTTGAATTTGCATTTAGAAGTTCCCATTTTCTTTCTCTCTATGTTACCCAACTGATACCACAAAGTAACTGGTGGTGGAGAGCAATTACAAAAAACCGTGGCTCAGCTGCAGTAAGAACCTGAGTGTCCTCCAAACCCAGTGATGTACGTGCAGAATGTGTCAGCTGCTAATCTGACTCCATTTCACACATTCCCCCTTTGATGGGGTTTTGGGGGAGGTGGAGGATGGATAAGCATAGAGAAAGGCTGAAAACTCACTTTTTATAAAGGATATCACAATTTATATATTGAAATTTTTTTTTTAATTTTGAAAAACTCACAAATGGTAAGAATAATGTGATGACCGTTTGGAGAATCTCTATCTATGTTCACCAGTTGTCACTATTTTGCTGTATTTATTCTGTGTCCCTTTTGCAGTGTAACATTTTTTCCCCTGAAACCAGCTGAGAGTAAGTTGCATCTTACCACTTTACTCAGCCCTAAATATATATTTTAACACCTATCTCCTACTAAGAAGGTATTCTTCTCCATAACCACATGTGGCCACTCAGAAAACACATCACTGTCACAATGCTATTTTGTGATGCATCCAAATTTCCTGTGTTGGCCCAATGCCTTTGTAACTTAAAGAGAGTCTAGGATCCTACCAAGAATTTAGGATCCTAACGAGATCCTAGCAAGTATTTAGTTAGTCTCCTTTAATCTACAAGGTTCTCAGTCTTTTATTTCTTTACTCTTTCATGCTATTGACATCTTGGAAGGTCCTAGCGCTCACCCCCCTCTACCCTGGACTATGGGAAATGTCTTTCTGACCCTTAACCTACATTTTAGTTTGGGGAACATTTTTGTTTTACATTGTTTATCCTTTCCTTTTCTTAACAAACTTCCCTCCTTCCCTATAGGTACTAATCTGTTTCCTTGAGATAATACTATCTTTACAAATTGTAATTAGCTTGGTATTATTTTTCTTCTGACTCTTTAGCACCTCCCTCCAGGACTATCTGCTTCCTGCAAAGACAATGTTTTGTTTTCCACATATTTTCTAAAGTATCATTTAAAAATCCTGCCAGGGTTTCACTTGCTTTCTCTCATCTCCCCAGTTCCCCTTCCTTGAGGGAGGTCTTGCCTAAATTCTTCACTTACAAGTTGCTCTATGATGAAAATTTGCTTTCATTAAAGTGATGCTCATTTAGATACAGTGCATTACACCCTTGACTCTGTCAGAAAAATGCATTTTGTCATATTTCTGGTCCAATCATAATATTGTGTCTCTAGTTAACACAAACCTTGGATTTGAGGTTTAAAAGAAGGAAAATGAGCTTACTATACCTAATGAATGGTATTGATACTTGTTCAAAATGGTTCTTTAAAAATGATATTTCCACTATTTTGTAATACTACTGTCAGTTTCACCAGAGAGGCTGGAAGGCCTAGAGGGGCTTGTGGAGATCAGGAGTTCCCCCTGTGAGAGGAGGAAACCCAGAGTTCACATCACTGAAGGGCACAACTGGCTAGTGGCAGAGAGGAACTCCATGTGCTGATTCTCACTTCAAGATGAGCTCTTTCATTCTCATTGTGATTCACGTTAATATGTTTCCTACAAATAATATGCAGAGATATGAGCAAAACTGTGCAAAAAGCACTTAGGTGTGTGACAATGTTAAAAAAGAAATGGGTCACAAGCTCATTAGCTGTATCTTCTGATTGCTTTAAAATATCATCTTGTTTGATGACTACAGTCACAGACTAAAATTTTTTTAATTATTGCTTTGTAGCAGGCACTGTTCTAGGAATTTTATATGTATGTATTCATTTGATCTTTACAATAGCCTTAAAAGTTGGCATACTACTACCACGCTCATTTTACAAAAGCAAACGTGCAGAGTCTGAGCAGCCTATCTAAGATTATTTACTGATTGTGTCAGAATGGGTTGCAAAAGCACCCAGGATGTTCCAGGGTTATGATAGATTGCTTCTCTTGGTCTTAAGAGCTTCAAATACTAATGCTACTCATTCTCTTTCACCAAAGTGGAAAATGAGCCATAGGTATGCTGGAAAGATCTATTTATTGTTCCCCAGTCAATGAGATGTCAATAGCTGTCGAAGACTACCTTTTTCTCAAATTGGGTTTTCTCCAATATCAGGCCCTGCTAGTTTCTGCATTCTAAGAGGACTGCTGGTGAGACTTCCATCAGAATTTTATTTACTGATGTGCTATCCCATTTCTCCCTATCCGTGTAGGTTAGCAGGATGGCTATCTGTAGCTTATGTTCTGTCATCTCAGATTACAGAATTGCTTTTTATTTCCTTTGCAGAACTAAGTCACTTGTATCTGCTAGAGACCAGATATTTTTAACTAATTAACATTCCCCTTTTAAAAACAGAAATAACCAACTCAAAATAGATTAAAGAACTAGACATAAGACCTGAAACCATAAAATACATAGAAGAAAATATAGGCAAAACACTACATGACATGCACATCAAAGACATCTTTACAGACACATCACCCAAAGCAGTGTTAGTGAAGGCAAAGATAAATAGCTGGGACTACATCAAATTAAAGAGCTTCTGCACAGCAAAAGAGACAATAACAAAAAGAAAGAGAAACCCCACCAACTGGGAGAACATCACAAAAATCTACAAAGAGCTGATGAGACTCAACAAAAACAAAGAAAATAATCCAGTCAAAAAATGGGCAGAAGAGCTAAAAAGAAACTTCTCTGAAGAGGAAATGCAAATGGCCAACAGGCATATGAAAAAATGTTCACCATCACTTGTCATCAGGGAAATGCAAATCAAAACTACAATGAGATACCATCTCACACCAGTGAGAATGGCACATATTAAAAAAATGAGCAACAACAAATGTTGGCGGTGAAAAAAGGAACTCTCCTGCACTGCTGGTGGGAGTGCAAACTGGTCCAACCACTATGGAGAGCTGTGTGGAAATTTCTCGACCTACTAAAGATAGAGCTTCCATATGATCCAGCAATTCCACTCCTAGGTATTTACCCAAAGGACACAGAAACAGTAATTCCAAAGGGCACCTGCACGCCTATGTTTATAGCAGCACAATTTACAATAGCTAAGCTATGGAAACAACCCAAATGCCCAAAAATAGATGACTGGATTAAGAAGATGTGGCATATATACACCATGGAATATTACTCAGCAATCAAAGAAGATAAACACATGCAGTTTGCAGCAATGTGGATGGAGATAGAAGGGATCATGCTCAGTGAAATAAATCAGAAAGGAAACGAAAAATACCAGATGGTCTCACTCATAGCAGGAATTTAGAAAACCTAAATAAGAGAGCAGGTAAAAGACTAATCAATGCAAGGTAATAATCAAAATCAACAAGCAACTATAAACCAGAGACACTATGGGGAGGAGGGGAGGAGGGATGGAGGGATAGGCGGGGAGAGGAAGAACTAGAGTCAAAATAAGGGGGGGGGTGCAATTGTATGGGAAATATAACCAAAATGAAATTGCATACATTGTGCAAAGATGAAAAATGATGTAAGAATTATATAAAATAAAATATTAAAAAAATAAATGAATATTAAGAAAAAAAACAGAAATAACACTAAACTGAAATATCATTTGGGATTAATTCAATCATTCCCCTTCACATTTCAACAACATCAGTTTGGATATTGCTATAAAAAATTTTTAAGGGTCTCCCCATTGGCGCAGCAGTTGAGCGCTGGGCTGCGAAGTTGCCCATACCTCTGCAGTGCTGGTTCGATCCCCAGCCGCTGGCGAGGGTCCCACATGGGGCGCAGACCTCTCCTGCCGCCCGCTGCTCCCCTCAGCAGTGTACTTCGGTCCTTCTGCCTGCTCTGCTCCCCGCTCTGGCTCTGGTGAATCCTCTCACCCTCCCGTGCTTCTGACTGTACCCAGTGCTTATATAAATAAATAAATAAATCTTAAAAAAATTTTTTTAAGACCAGAAATATAGTTAATAACTAAGTAGATAATAGAAAATTGATTTTTTTTTTTGGGCAAGAGTCTGATGCATGAGCTGA
Source organism: Talpa occidentalis (assembly GCF_014898055.3). Classification (NCBI taxonomy): domain Eukaryota; kingdom Metazoa; phylum Chordata; class Mammalia; order Eulipotyphla; family Talpidae; genus Talpa; species Talpa occidentalis. The sequence goes on from NW_023601322.1 coordinate 99,130,867, forward strand.
ACTATCATTTGGGGCTGACCTCACAATGGGATAAAGGGTGAACTGGTGACCTGAGTCCTGAACTGAAGTTTCAGATAGCTCTGGAAACGTGAGCTGCAGAATATTGTGCTTGATGAATAATGAAGGACACTGCAGTGGCCTTTTAAGGGCAAGTAGGAAATGATCCTTAGAAACTGGAGGATCTGGGCTGGCTTGACAACTGTCTGCCTCCTTTCCGAGGTGGTGGCTACCAGAAGAATACCTAGGTGGGGAAAGGTGGCGGGTCTCCAGAGACTCACTGCCCAGGACCACAGACTTCAGGCTGCCCTCCAGTTAGGTCTGCCGCCAAAACATGCTTTCCTGACAGCCCTGGAGAATGAGCATGGTCACAAATGACCTGGATTGATTACTTATGCAAAACCACTGGCAGTTCCAAAAAATTACCTCCTGCTGCTTTGGGGGGCAAGCCTGCACTGCAGGTCATGCCAGCTGGGTCAGAACATAAGTCCTCCATGGCCATATGTCAATAGAGTCTCACTTGAAAACCAAAGGGTAAGACCTGAACGTGGGAAGAGTGCATGGCCGAGCCAGGGGCTGAGAGAAGGGCTGGAAAGACAGAGGGAGACAGGATTGGGGATGAAAATCCCAGGCAAAACCTTCCTTTTTGGTGTCCTAGACTCTATATAAAATTCCAGACTTGCACACCCCCTGTCTGTCATATGAGAGATGCTATAGGGAATCTTACGGACGAGTCACCACATTTAAGTGACACAAGATTTTTGTTGAGAGGATTTATAGAAGAGCATCAAAAGGTGAGTTTGTGATCTGTGACAAAGACCTAGGGGAGAGACCCTAACACAAACATTAAGCAGTTCATTAAAATTGAATGAGGGATGGTGTCAAGTCATCAGGAATCGTTCCTCAAGGGACAGGCGATAACAGAGACAGCAGTAAAAGTCTGCGAGGGAAAGGCAGGCTGAGGCTGATGGCGTGCATGTCTAAAGGAGGACACCTGTCCCATCAGGGGTCTTACCAGAACGGCCCCTGCAACACAGGAGGAGATGACGACCAGCGCGACAACTCTGTATTTTAGTTCTAGAAAGGAAAAGTTAAGAATTGCCATAGAAAACCTGAATGGCCACTCTGAAGGTGATGCAGTTTTATGTACAATGGCATTGATTTTTTTATTTGTAAATGAAATCACTCAAGCTTCACTATTGCAGCTTGAAACGTGGTGGGCGTAGGTGCTCGGCCGCACATGTGGGTGACTCCTGACTCGCAGGCACGCATGTCTGTGGCCGGCAGGGCCATCTTCCTGGTGGCTAGCAAGGCCACCTCGGGAATTTCCAGTGGCTCTCAGACAACTGGGGGCTAGTACTCAGCACCTGGATGGGCCAGGTTTTCAACTGCATATAATTTAGAGTTGAATTTCTCAGGTTCACATGGTGAATCTGAACTCTAAATATAGTGGAAAAAAATACATTCTCATTCCAGTCACCTGACACACAAGGGCATTTGAACACACTCTGATTCTAATCTGAGAGTTTGTAAAACTGTCCTGAGTGTTTAAGGAAGACATGTAATATATCATCTCTCAAGTGTAGATGTTTTGGGGGCTGTTTATGCTGTGTGCATTAGGGCCTGCTAAAGGGTGTTTCTTTAAAGGCACAAGGCTTGTTCTCCTTACTTCTGGCGAATGCCTCAGGAATTATATATTTCAATTCTGGCATATGACTTTATATCTCCACTTGGATCAAGTGAGACAATTTTCATATTTATGGATTGCTAAAAGCAAATTTTCCAATACTTATAATTCAATGAAGAGATTTATTACTTTAATTTTTTTAAAACTTTCCAGACAAAGTTCCCCAAACACTCTGAGCTCTTCAGATCTCCCCAAACATTCCATAACTGGTCACTACTGTCCAGCCTGCCTGGGGCCAACATCCCTTTCCCCACTGTGCTCCCAGGAGTAGGAACCCACGCTCACTGGCACCCTGATGGTGAGGGGTACTGGTCTTATTCCCTGGCAGTGGTGATTTCAGTCAATTCCTCGTGGACCTGAAGGTTTTAAGATTTTTAAAGTTCACTTCCTTGTCTCTGGCTTCCCTTTACCAATTAGTCAGTCAGAACCAGGTACTCAAGTCATTCACCCAGTGCCAGAGAATGAAGAGGCACGTGTAGAGTATCTGCTTTCATGTTAAGGCAGCATCAGAAGTGGTAACCATTTACCTTGTTTGGTGTCTCAAGTGGGAAGAAGGATTAAGGAAAGTAGATTATACATATTACCAAGTAGAAGTAGAACTGAGTTCCTAGCTCCCTATGGTCTCTAAGGGGCTTTGGCAAAATTTCTGGAGCAGAGCTTTTGTACTATGTTCCTGGTTACATGAGCTCACGGGCTAGGGCAGATGAAGGCTGGATATGCCATTCTGGGCATTCGGAAAACAAAGTCTAGCTTGTACTTGAAACATGTTTCCTGAACAACAGAGTACCATATGCAGACACTGTTGTCATGGAAACATCTTCCTGGGCTACCCACCACAGAGTTCTCAGTAACTAAAGATTCAAATATACCTGGGACTTACAATTCAACTCTTGGATAGCAGAGTTTTAGCTGCATCATGGGCTGATTAGAATTCCCTTTTTCCACAGAACCCCACCATAGATACTGGGATGATAAATACACCAATGTCCAAAAAGCTGTCTCCACAGACTGGGTCACTAGAATTGGGTTTGGTGGGTCCAGGGGAGTGAGGCTCATGTAGTTGCTGTGTTTCTGATTCAAGGATGTTTGGAGGAGATAGTTTTTTATTGTGCTTGAGCCTCTGAATATGGGAGAAACAACAGGAAGGGCAGGATAAAGCTTGGGAAGGGGGTGGGGGACACTAGCTGAACAAACAATTTACATAGCACATGAGATGTGATTAGGCCCAGAAACACTCAAGTCCGAACAGAAGGTAGGTCAAACTCCATAAATACGGAACCAGGTTAAGAGGAAGCCAATTGAAAAGGATAAGCCAGAGTGGTGTGCCCTCAGGAAATGCCTAAATCAAAGCCCTCTGACTGTGGCTGTCAGGCTCAGAAGGAGCTCACTGGATGGAAAGGACAGCGGAGTCTTTAAGAGGTCCGTGTGCCCTGCTGAGTGTTTTCACTGTGTGCTTGCTTTATTCCATGTGGAAATGGGGACTCAATCGATGGATAGTAGCACTGTCCACACTCTTCATGGGGAGAGTGATGGGAATAAGGGGGGGCTGTCCTCCATTCATTCAGAAGAGACCTGCTGCAGCAGCTTGTCTTACCACTTTTTCAAAGAAGTCAGCAATATCGTTCCCATTGTACATGCTCTTCAGCAACATAATCTTGCTACTCAGCCATCAAAGGTAGAGTCTGTTTTCCTTGGGTCTTGACTGGCCTGGAGCAATTTTGTCCAACATCTGAAGAAGTCAGGCTGGGCTTAAAAGACCTTCAGCTGCTGCCTTGTTGCTGTGCGCCATGTTGTGAGGAAGCCAAAGAGCCTCAGGAAAACCAAGTCCCTTGGCTGACAACCGCCATGGGCATCCTGGCCATCAAATCGCAACGATTTTGGTGAAGCCATTCTGTGTTGTCCACTTCTCTTAGGGCCACAAAGGTCACTCCATGAATCGGAACAGCACAACACAATCAAACCACAGAATCAAGAGGTATTTTCTTACTTCAAGTCACTGAATTTGGGGAAGCTATGTTATGCAGCAATATGTAGTGGCAAGTATCCCCAGAGTGTCTGTCAGCAGATGAGCTGAAAAACACACATGTACACACAGTCCCTTTCTAGAAACTAACAGAGTTAGGTGGAGAGAACCACCTATGATGTTTGGTGATAAATTCAATAGTGGCATATTCATGTGTGGAGGGAGCACAATGAAGGAGGTTGCAACTGTGTTCTGGGTAATTAGGGAAGGCTTCAAGGACAGGGAACATTTAATCAAATTACTTAAGTAAGACATTTGGGTCAAGGGAATTCCATTTTCAAGTATTTGCAGGCATGAACCACTACAAGTGTATTACCTACAACACATCTGATGGCCAATAACAGAAAATGTAACAGAAAGGATAAGTTTAAAATGTAATGTCTTGGTTTTGATTTGGCTATGCACAGGGTCTCAGATGAGGTCACCAGTATCCAGTTTCTTTCTCTCCATCATTGCTTTCTTCCTGCCACACTGGCTTCATTTTTAGAGCTCTCCCCCAGGGTTTCCTGATGGATGCTGGTGATCTAGAGGTTATGTAATTCCTGGGCTTGTGTCTAATAGGAAAGTTTGAGAGTTTTATTTCCCCCATGATTCTTGAAAAAATAAGTCTCATCATAAATCGCTGATTCCTACTGGGTGGTATTCATGCCTGGGCCAACCACTACGGACAATTTAAGAGCACTTAGTCTGGGTAGGGTAGGTCCCCAGAAAGAACTTAGAATATGGCTTCCAGAAGGGAAGATGGCTATTAAGTGCCCACTATAGAGTGTTTCTAAGTTAAGCTATGTGGTGTTTCTACAGAGTGCAGGACTTGGAGATGAAAAATGACAGAAAATATGCTGGCAACACAGAAAGAAAGACTGTCCAGGGACTTACATGCCATGCTAAGGGGCTTGGTTCTTAACCTATAGTTGAAATGGAGCCACTGGAAGGTTTAAAAAAGAGCAAAGACATACTGCTTTATAAGGGTCTGTCTAGGTACCAGAGGAGGTTTGGAAGGAGCATGACTGTAGTTATGGGGGCCAGATAAGAAATTCAGCACAGGCGCTTGGGAAGCAGCATCAACTGGATGTAGGGACTGCTTGGTTGAGTGGAGGTGGAGAAAGCCCTCACAGCTGTGAACTGAATCGTAAGTCTTTCAGCATGGGGGCTTCTTTGATGAGAGAAAGTCCTGGGGCAGGGGCCGGAAGATGCTAAGGTGGATTAAGAGTGCAAACTACAATCTCTGTTGTTCCATCTGGTCCTCAGACTGCAGCTGATTCTTGCCATCCCCCCTTCTATCGCCAAGGCTAGGTTTTTATAAATTCCAGCAGACACTTAAGCTCGTCTAGGTCCCTTGCTTGGTCTGACTGAAATCATTGGTTAGCTGCTGAGTATTTCCATTTGTTAACACACCCAGTGGCAGGTAAAGTAACAAGAGAATGGGCTGATGTGCTTGCTGTGACCTGCTAACGCTCAGTCAGAATTTCCAGCATCAAAAGCCCCACTCTGCCTGAGGAGGCAGGGCTCCAGAGTACTTCCTGTGCCCTTGTACTTGGATCAGGCCTAAAGTGCACGGACTAGTCCCCGAAAGGAGAGAGTGCTCCTTCTTCTCCAGGGCACTGTGTACTCTGGCAATGGGCCACCGCCGTCTGGTCAAGAGAGTGGTGTTCTGTCATATATGCTTCTGGGGGAGAATACATGGGGCACTTTCCTCTAAGGGACCTTTTTGTTTCTTTGTTTTGTTCTTATAGTCTGGAGGTGTGTTTTTGTTTTTATTTTTGCTTTTTAAATCACACCTACCATACCATGAATTCACAGGGAGCGGGTCCTAGGGCAGGTTCCTCTCTGTGGTTCTCACACAGTGAATTTTTTTCTCTGGGTGGGCAGGCTGATGGTTCAGCTGAACCCAGGTTCCTTTCTGTATGGCGTCCTATTTTCCTGATATCTTCCACAAGTTTTAGGAAGCCACCTCAGCTCATAGAGTGCTTAATATGCTCGATACAAACATGAGTTCTCCTGGCAAGAACCTTGCCCTTTTACTCACTCACCACAGGCCAACTGCACACTATAGACCTTTCCTGTGTTGTCATGGTAACATGTGGGGCCTTCCCCTTGACCAGTGCCACTGTTTGGATATCTACCTTTCCACCTTCTTGGAGAGGCACATGTAGTGGCCAAAGGAATAGTTCTTCAGCCTAGAGAATGCACAGCGGGTGCCTCTCTTTCCCTCTGCGTTGGTCATTTTGGTGATTTACAGGAAGATGGCAGCTCCTTTAAAGAAGCTCTTGAAGGTTCGTTCTTTAAAGGGGTCCATTCTCCCCTTCAATGACTGCTCTTTGAGAACGAACAGATCTTAAGACTGGCTGAACAACTGTCCTTTTCCACCACAGAGCTGCCAGCAGCGTCTGTTCACCAGCCTGGATGCTTGCCTGCAGCCGGCTGCCATGTGTCTTGCCCTAGGAACAGTATCTTGGAGGTGCTCTGGTTGCCTTTTGGAGTCACTGCTCTTTATGGTTATTCCTCCCAACTTGCCTCCTGCTACCAAATGCTACTGCCTGGTACCTGATTTTCTGTAACTCCCTCATCCCCACTGACACAGTGGAAATGAGTCCCCCGTGACCTCACTCCCTACGAAGCACCCTGGCCTGCCAGAAGAGCACCAGAGATAGCCAGCTGGCTTCTCTCCACATGGATAAGCTTGCTCCCTGCTGTAAGGAAGGGCACATCCTCTGGGCCCTCCTGTAGAATGTGGTTTGGATGAGTTTTCTCTCCTGCTTCCTGAGCCACCCAGTCTTCTCCAAGCCTCTGCCAAGGTAGCTCAGTGTGGCCACCTCTATGACTGTGGGTCCTAACCATGTCGAAGCTTCAGGGAGACACCCCAGCTCTGTGTTGGGGCTGGGTCAGCGTCTTCCAGCCAAGACATTAAGTGCTGAGTCATGTCAGAAAGCTTTAATGTCAACAAAAGTCCCTCCCCAAGTTTACGTGCTGCCTGCCCTTCTTTATACTCGAAATCCACCAATGAACTTATCCTTCCAGTTTCTGCCAGTATACAAGCCAGGACCACATTTTCTGTAAAGCAGCTACTTCCTCCTAGGGCAGGGGCTGTATCTGCCTACTGGGTGCATACTGAGTGGTGACCTTAGTCAGGGGCTGGGAACTCTCAGGGGAGGTGGTGGTGCAGGTCTTCAAGAAGCATCTTGCCAGGGCCTCCCCTGGTGGCGCAGGCAGTTGAGCGCCACACTGTGAAGCTGTCCACAGCCTCTGCAGCCCGGGTTTGATCCCGGCCGGCGAGAATCCCGCGTGGCACGGCAGACCTCTCCTGTCTCGCCTACTGCTCCCCTCAGCAGTGTACTTCCTCAGTCTGCCTGTTCTGCTCCCCACTCTGGCTCTGGTGAATCCTCTCACCCTCCCGCTCTTCTGACTGTACCCCAGTGCTTGTATAAATAAATAAATAAATCTTAAAAAAAAAAAAAGAAGCATCTTGCCAGGTATCTGCTTCAGGCGAGCTCTCCACGGGCGAGGGAGGCTCTCTCTTTCAGCACAATGAGACAGCTGCTTCTGCTAGTCTGGGAAACCCAGGAGAACCAGGGTTTCAATCTTCTAAAATGATTCCACCCTTTGTCACCAGGTCAGGTCTTTGGGTTTAACTGTGTGGCTGTTATGGCTAGTGTCTTCAGCTCAAGAGACCTGTCAACAGTGTGTATTCCACCTCTCCGGAAGGTTTATGTATCTGGCTTGACTTTCGAGGAGCACCTTCTGACCCAGGAGTTGAAGGTGTCTTTCAACCCTGCCATGGAGGCTTTGCGACCTGCACAGTGCATGCTAGGCTGAGAACTGACCTGAACTGGAATCACTTCCAGTCCATAACCTATTCTGTTTCCCGAAAGCTTTCGAGGCATTAACAAGACAACTCAATTCCACAATTCTTTTAATTACCAGCGCTCTGTATCATTCCATGCCATGACCTTCCTGTCCCATGTACCTCCTCAAATCCACTACGTATGAGGGGGAGTCTTGGCGAGTGACCCCTGATCTCGCTGGGCCCTGTCCCTGCTGCTTGCCACCAGTCATGAGATCACTGCTACCATCTAAAAAGACAATCCAACTACAGCATCTCATTCTGAGGGTTTGTTGTCAAGACCCTCTGGACCCAAATGTCATGCGGTTTCCCTAAAAGCAGTGTCTGAGAGAAGAACTTGAACTTATTTGAGACGTGACCCCACAAAGCTCCAGTGGCCATGTAAGGAGAGTGAGGTGGTGGGGGAAGCATGGTGAGGGTGAGCACACCTTGATAAGGTCAGTGCTCTGGGCCACAGAGATTGTTGAGAAGAAGAGCAAATACCCCCGAGGATGACCCATCTGAAAGATGGGCATCGGGAACTTTTATCCGCTGGGGCCCTCACAGTGAGTGGCCCTTGTTCATGCAGAAAAGCCACTCCTCGACATTAAAGGTGGCCCTGCGGCAGAAGTGGGGAGACAGAGAGACACGCAATGGTGGGCACTGGGGGTGGGAGTTTCCCAGCAGGAGCTGAGTTGGAACTGCCTACAACATCCCTGGTGACAATTCAGATGGCAGGAGAGGGTGGAAAGGCTTGGGAGGGAGGACTAACTTAGAGGCAGAGATGTGCAGACTACATCCAGGTGATTCTAGAAACAGAGGGAGTGAAGTCATCCAGTAAGAGTTGAAGAACACAAAAGAACACCCATCTTTAGGAAGAGAGCCGCTGATGACCTGAAATGCAAGAGAATCAGAAGAACATGGGAAACAAGAAACACTTCTCTAAGGAGAAGGGAGTCAGCACCTTCAAAGACCAGACAGAAATCGGGAAAGTAGGCACCAAAAGACACGTGTGGCATTTATCCTTAAGTAGGGCGTCTTGGCCACTGTCTTTGTAAAGTCACTGGGTAGTAAGGACAGAAGCCGTGCAGGGGATAAATCATGCAGGGGAGGAAGCAGAGACTCGATGATGGCCACACTCTCAGGATGACTCATGGGGAAGCAAAGCAGTTGGAAGACAACCTGGATTAGTGGCAGAGGGAGAGGTTCTGTCCTGGGCAGGTATTCCTGGGCGGGTATTCAGGTTCTAAAGACGTGAATTCATCACCTGAACATTTTCTTTTATTTTCTAAACTAGTTTGGTGGGTTCACTAATGCTTTATTGAGCTAGTTCCTTGGCCATTTACCAGGCATGTCAGCTGCCTCAGGAAACTGTCCTGTCCTTATCTCAGGGCTTCCTCTGACAGAGGAGAGGGGGGTGACAACTTGGTGGCGCCCCCCCTGTCACCACCAGAATGGGAGTGAGACTGGAAACAGGAGGGAAAAGCCATTAAAATAAACACAAAGCATGTTTACACATTCACAGGAAACCTCCCACGATGTATTAAAGTGGAAACAAAAGAGCCCAAACTCAAGAAAGGGATGAAAATGTTGAATTTCTCTTAATCCATGGAGGCCAATTTTCTTTAGAGTAAAAAAAATGCCCCGAAAAAGGAAATTAGCCCATTGCAAGACTGTTTTCCTGGCTGCCAGCTTCTGGGCATCCGGTCACATTGTCGGCTCATTTCCCCCTTATTACAGGCAGGCAGGCAGGAGCTGAAACTCTCTGCTGCAGGGAGGCCAGGCTAAGGCAGCATGACTCACAAACTGGGCGGTAGGCTTGGGAGTTGAACTGAGGACAAAATGGGAGGGATCTCCCTTTACAGCACAGGCCAGCTCTTCACACAGCTCTTAATGTAATCTGGCTGCTGGGCAAGCCGGTGCCTCCCAGAAAGCGAGCCAGAGAGCTGTAGGGAAAGTGCTGGTTGCTTTCTTCCTTGACTTCTACTTTGTGCTTTATGCAGCCTTATTATTGTTTTTGCTGAAGCTTCCTCCACTATAAATTTGAGTTTATGAAAAATTTCATAGCTAAGATTGTTATTGATGAAGGCCCCACTTAGAATTTGCAGAGCGGTCATTCCTGGGGAAGGCAAAGAAATATGTGTATTTTACCAGGAGACACTAGGGAAATGGTTAGTGTTGAGACTGAGATTCCATTACAGGAAGAGCTGGGGGTGTGGGGGGGCCTCCACTCCCTTCTCTTTCCTTCCCCTCCTCCGCTCCCTCCTCCCTTTCCTTTCTTTTCCATTCTCCTCACTGTTCCTTGTGTTGCTATAACTGCCCTGAGAGCCCGCGCTCATCACAGGGTTTTTAGCAGGATTACATAACACACAGGACACTGTTTAAAATTTCCTAAAGCCCTATGGTATCATCTTGCTGTTATAGTGAACGCTCCTGTGTTATTTTGGAGTAAAGATCAAAGATGACTATAATTGAGATGAGAAAGAGTCCATGGTACAACAATGAAGAATGATGTAAAAATTATATAAATATGTAAATAAATATATAAATCCAAAAAACAAACCAAAAAATACTAACAATATAATTCCTTTAAAAAAGGTTATAAAATAGCAATATATAAAACATAACACAATTTGTATTTAAAAACATATGTATAAAAGGTATTTCCAAATGTTTACATCATATATGAATTAGGGACAATTTTTTCCTTCCTTTCACTTTCTCATATTGTACACATATTCCTGTAATTAAAACAAAGCAATAAATATATTTTTTAAAAAGATTCATTCATTTATGCATACAAGAGCTGGGGTACAGGCCAGAGGTATGGGGGCGGGGGTGAGAGGATTCACCAGAGACAGAGCAGGGAACAGAATAGGCAGACTGACTGAAATACACTGCTGAGAGGAGCAGCGGGCGAGACAGGAGAGGTCTGCCCCACCATGTGGGTTTCTTCCTGGCCAGCTGGGGATCGAACTCATGCTGCAGAGGCTGCGGATTGCTTCATAGTGCTGTGCTTAACCCCTTGCACCACCAGAGAGACCCAATAAATGTATTTTAGAAAAAAAAACAAAGATGACAGCATGGGTGGAAAGGCAGCATGGCTTCGCAAGCAGCTCTTTGTCTAGCTAGCTTGTGAAACTGAGTCGTGGGCTTCTCCTGTTGTGTGTAAGGAACTGACAGCTAGTCACGCTGGGCCTCCAGCGTGTACCAGGCATTGTGTGTGTGGTGTATGCTGTGTGCTGTGTCTGTGTGTATGTGTGTCTATAAACAATTCTAAAAATCTGTAGATCTGTATACACTCTATCCATCCCTCTCTATAAAATCTCAGAGGTTTTTAGAATTATTAGTCATACATTTTGTTGAGTCCATCAAACTGTTGGCTGCTTTGTTGGTGCCGTGGCATTTGTGGAGCCTAGCTGCCTGTAACCTCCTCGTTACATTGTCCTTCCCTAGCGGCTCTCTTGTACTTACACAAAGGCCCACCTCTGTCCTGTTGCTGATGGATGAGCTGGCCTGTGTCCCCGGGGTCCAGAACTGCTAGAGCATCCCCACAGCTTTCCCGAGTCTCTGTGACCGTCGTAGCAGGTACCTTCCATACATTTCCGAACAGTCAAAGAGCAAGACATTCATGCTTCAGGACATGATACAATATACTTTCAGGGCTTTAGGTGTTGCTCTTAGACAGCAGAGCCAAAGCCAGTCTAGTTAACACCCTGAGTGGAACCCAGGTGCGGCGCCAGCACATGCTGGGCTGTGCCTGTGGGCTGGCCTGTCAGGACCCTGTGGGGTACGCTGTCAGGGTAACACTCCCCATTTGTCTGCCCCACTGCTCACAGCTCCAAGTCCAACCTGCACTGAGATGCTTGCTTCTTGCTTCAGGGACACCACTGCATTGGCTAGACCTTTGAATGGGAAGGAAAACTTAAAAAAGGAGGCAGAACTTTTTTCTGTGAAGTGCTGTTGACTTTCTAGGTCATTTTTAGCTTCATAACTTAACCGGGTGGGATTTTCTTTCACTAGATCCCTGTTTTGTCTCTCCCCAACCAAGAAGCGCAGACCAACGCACCAGAGCTATCACATCCTATCGGTTCGATCTTCACTGAAGAACCTGTAGGATGGACAGATCTCCCTGGGATCAAGGGGCCTTGCTGATCCTACACTGGGGACAGTGTGACAGACTGAAACAGAAAAGGAGGTCTATGCCATCTTTAGGGCACAACAACCCCCCGCAAGTGCTTCTAGATGCCACAGGTGTAACCAGGCACTAAATGTGTTACAGGCCATCACTTAGGATTGGCCTCTGCTCTGTGTGCTTCTGGTTTCTACACCTGAATGGATAGTGGACTTTCTCAATGGAACTGGTGGTTCCTCTGGGATGGCGTGTAAGAACCCCTCTGGGACAAGGAGTTACTTTCTCTTTCGTATTAGAGAGGAAAGGAGAAAAGAGACTCTCTCCCCCACAGTGCAGGCAGGCCGCTGTTCTTCCCAGGGAACTCCCCCCCTTCCCCCCATCAGCTCGCAGTTTTATTGTTTAATCACTTCATGCTCAATGTGGTATAGATTATATTATCAGCTTGAAAAAGTGCCTAAAGGCATTCTCAGCTACAGATGCTGTATGATGTTATTAAGCTGGAGCCTAACCTCGGCACTCTTGGCTCCACTGCAGACTTTTATTCAAGGGGTTTTAGTTTCATTGCTGAAGTGATGTTGCATGAAGGCGATCAACCTTTAAACAATACTCCATTCATGATTTAATTTTAGTGCAAGACCAGTGGGTGTTCAAAATGAAGCAGAGAGCTGAAGTCTTTATTTCTAGGAGAGAGGCTGCAGATGCTAATTAAAATTTATGGAAAAGGACAATGGCCCATGGCTAACTGAGCAGAGGATCCGGGAGGCCACTGGTGTTCAGGGTGGACATTTCCTAATTAAGCCATTCACCTCCCTCTCCTACTCTGGAGACCCAGTGGTTGTTGTTTATGACACATAACTGGCCATTTGTCATTGTTTTCATTTTTCTCCTTCAAGTTTTGGATTTTTATTTCTGCCAGCAAATTTTGAAAATTATCTAATTCACTGGACGGCTGGTCCCTGAAGGGAAGCATAAACTTGAGTGAAAATTAACTTTGCTTCAGAGCTCTGGATGCACATGAGTTTGTTCCTTTTGTGAGTCTCCACAAGAGGTCTGCATGATCTGACAGCAGCTTGTTGTAATTTTCCTTTCGTGCTCTGACCCAAATTATGCTCGTGACCACTGGGAACTGTTGGAGCGGAGGAGCGGCACACAGGCAGGACGCTGGCGCCCCCACCTCCAGGGAACCCTGCTAACAGGGAGGGGGCTCAGCTCTGAGCTAACTACCCCACCTTGGGTGCCAGTTCCTCCCTTCTGTTCTTATTCTGGCAAGCTCTCCCTGGTCCCACCCTCCCCTTACTTCCCTTCTTTGAAACTTGCCTGAGGTCATATTTTACAGCTGATTTTCTGGGCTTGGGAAGTACCTATGCATAGGTGACCAGGGTGCTGTCTGATCAGAAATCGTGCTTCTCAAGAAGCTAAAGTGACTGAACCGTTCACCTGTCTGTCTTCACGGAGAAGATTAGAATGAGGAAAGAGTTTAAATTATTAAAAAAAAAAAAAAAAAACAGGCCCTACTCAGACCTAATAGCCAATCTCATTGCAATTTCCACCTTGCCCCAAAATTGATGCTCAATCAATCTGGAGTTTCCCGATCAGCACAGTAGGCCATTGGCATAAGACCCCCTGCCTTCCCTCAAGGGAAGGTGGATTTTCCTGAAATGACCTTTTTCTCCTCTTAATAACATCCTGCCTGCTTTCTATCTGTAAATACCCTCGATCTGGTGTGAACCCTTGCAGTGTCTCAATGGGATGCTGCCCGATTCGTGAATTGTTTAATAAAACCAATTAGATTTCTAGGTCTGTGACTTTTGCTTTTTAACAAGAGGAAGACAACGCTGCCAGCTTTTCCAGCTGCGCCTGTGGTTGGGGGAAGGGGGTGTAAACCATCATTTCCTTGACCTTCGACTGTCACACACTAGTTACTGCTGTCAAATCTCCTATTTTTCCTTCCCCTTCCTCTGCTCAAGCATAGGTTTCCTGTTGATGGAATAGCCCAGGATAATACAAGTGGAGGCCAACGGTGAGTATTCTGTCTTGTCAGAGTCTGGCTTAAGACCATTGATGTGCTGGTAGGTGTTGAGTAACTGGCTCTGTGGTCTATAGTCGGCTGAGTTTGTGGTATAAGCACTCCCAGCACAGCTGGGGTAACTGGATGCAGGGCTGGGGGAGATGTGCACCATCGGTCCCTGCAAGCTGGCCCCAGTCTGCTCCACTGCACCACTGAATGAATGTTAAGTGCTTTGAACATGGCTTGGAACAGAGTAAATGCTAAGCTAATGCGTCATTTTATCAATCATTATTAATCACCGTTGTGACTATCATCTTTTGTCTCTTATGACTCTATGTATGCATCCCGGGATGCGGTACAAAATGCTAAAGAAATCCTTGCTTTGTATCTCTCCTGAATTTCTACGCATGCACTCATAGGATTGGTGATTTCAACCCACCAGTGGGTTAACATTGGTTTGCTGAATTCCTGAGTATGTAACAGTCTGCCTCTCCAAACTGGTTGGAAACTGCTTTAGCATGTATTTTAAGGGTTTCTTTCCAGGAATGTTTGCATTGTCTTCAGGATTTTGTTTACAAATATTGAAAGGACAAGTTCAAAATTTTACCTCTCAATTTCCAAAACAACAAAAAAATTAGAACAAAATCTGATATTGCATGAGTCATCTGATATCTCCTAGATTGGGTTTTAAACTTGTATTTAGAAATTGGATTGTCATTCTGGTTATTAATTACTGGACTTGCAATTTTGTTAAACCTCACACCAAGAATATCAGAAATATCTCAAAGGCTAGCTGTCAGATATGGGAAAGAATGCTAATGTATGTGTGTTCTTATTGTTTCAAGAATCAATACTAGAGGCCTCCCTGGTGATGCATCTGGTTGAGCGCAGTGCTGTGAAGCTGTCCACAGCCTCTGCAGGGCTGGTTCGATCCCCGCTGGCCACGGAGATACCCACATGACGCAGCAGACCTCTTCTGTCTCGCCCGCTGCTCCCCTCAGCAGTGTATTTTGTCAGTCTGCCTGTTCTGTTCCCCGCTCTGTCTCTGGTGGATCCTCTCACTCTCCTGCACAACTGGCCTGTACCTGGTTCTTGTATAAATAAATAAATCTTTAAAAAAAAAAATCAATACTGGAGCGTCACACCTGTGAGAGAAGCTGTTATCAAATACGAGAAACAACAAGTGTCAGGCAGTATGTGGGGACAGGAGAGCACTGGTGCACTGGTGTGAATGTGAATTGGGCCAGTTATGGAAGACAGTGTGGAGATTCCTCAAAAAATTAACAATGGAAATCCATATGATCCAGTCATTCCACTTCTGGTTGTTTATCCCAAGAATACAAAACCACTAATGGGAAGAGATACGTGCCCCCCCACTGTGCCATGGTAAGTGTAGGAGCCAACCAGAGTGCCTGCTGGCAGAGCACCAGATGAATATGCGGCGCATATACATGCTTGGAGCACTACTCAGCTATAAAAAGACACAATCCTCCCTTGCCATCTGGCGGCAGCCATCAGGTGAGCTGAAATGGGCATCTGCAAGTACACCCAGGGGCTAAGGTAGAAGGAGCACTGGAAGTCACGGCTCCCTTCTCAGGGGCACTGCTGGAGTAGTGCCAGCTGTCAGCCCTCCACAGGGCAGCCCCCTACCCCCCAACTGGCCAGAGAAGCACACAGAGTAGACTGTAAGGCCAAGCAAGGTTACATCCCCTATCGGACTCACGTGCCTTGGAAGCGCAAACGTCCAGGTCCAAAGAGTGCAGCCTACGCTGGCCTGCCCATCACAGGGTTTATCAGCCCAAGTTTGCCAGAAGCTTTCAGTCTGCTGCTGAGGAGTGAACTGGAGATTGCTGGGCCTCTGAGAGGCCTGAATTCTTACTGGGCTGGTGAAGATTTCACAAACTTTTTAGGGTTATCTTCATCGGTGCATTCCACAAAGCTACCAGAAGGACACCAGTGGGTCACTACAACCTCCACAAGCACAAGGAGAGTGGAGCTGAAGCCTGCCGGCCAGGGTGTGGTCTTTGAAGGGGCCAGAGCCCCCCTACATGACAGGTGGTTCTCAACGTGCACCCAGAGAAGGCCAAAGACTCTCCAGCTCCACCATTACCACTAGTAAGCCACGTTCGTAAAATTCTTACCTACCTAATAAACAACGAAGGATGGTCAGAAAATAAAATAAGACAAAATTCTGCCATTTGCAACATGATTGACCCGGGGGCGAGGGGGACTATGTTTATTAAAATAAGTCAGACAAAAACAATACCATGTGGTTTCACTTATACATGAAAAATAAACAAATCCAATCAAAAACATAAAAAGAAACAGATTATGAGAGCAAAATGGTGGTCACCAGAGGAAAGGGAGAGGGTTGGTGAGTCCGGCAAAAGGGACAAGTGTGTGGTGAGGATGGAAACTGGACTTCTGGTGACAGGTATCATACAGTATGCAAAGAGGATGATTTACCAATTGGATATAAGGTTATTGTATCTGTGATCTGGTCACCCAACCACTGTTATGCTGATTTTGACTCCTATAGATCTAAAAATTCATTAAGGACCATTTACATTCAATTTATATCCACGATGTAACCTTTTTGATAAAGATATATAACAAGGGGCCTCCCTGTTGGCACAAGGGAGCACTGTGAAGCTGTCCGCAGCCTCTGCAGCATGAGTTCAATCCCTGGCCAGCGAGGGAGCAACCCTCATGGTGCAGCAGACCTCTCCTGACTCGCCCACTACTCCCCTCAGCATTGTTTTCAGTCAATCTGCCTGTTCTGTTCCCCGCTCTGTCTATGGTGAATCCTCTCACCCCCCACACCTCTGGCCTATACCCCAGTTCTGTGTATACATAAACACATCTTTTTTTAAAAAAAAACGACATATAACAAAATGAACACTGAAATTACATATAAGTTCATTGAGAATGTAAAAATGGTAATTCTCTAATTTGTTTCAAGACATCCTGTAACAATTCTTAAATTTCATTAGTTTAGTAACTATTTAAAATAGTACATCAAAATCTCTGGTACTTCCAAAATTAGTACAATGCGAAAAAAAAGCAGAGAGACAATTATATGCAATCCCCACTCTGTCTCTGGTGAATCCTCTCAAGAACCCCACATCTGGTCTATACCCCATTTCTTCTATGAAAAAGTAAATTATTTAAAAAAAAAAAAAGCTTGGGTCCTGGAGGCCTCACCCTATTGTACAATTCAATGGACTTAATTTTTTAAAATGTCACTGTACCTAGCTGTTAGAAATATGATTGCTTTTTGGCGCACAGACCTCTCCTGTCTCCCCGCTGCTACCCTCAGCAGTGTATTTCATCAGTCTGCCTGTTCTGGCTCTGGTGAATCCTCTCACTCTCCCGTGCTTCTGACTGTACCCAGTGCTTGTATAAATAAATAAATACATCTTAAAAAAAAAAAAAAGAAATATGATTGCTTTTATAGAAACTATTTCCTCAATCTTTTCTTACACTGGTGCTTTTAATTTTTTCCCTGAATCAATTTTACTTATTTATATGTTTTCTCTTTCCCCATCACTATCCCCTTTTGCCCCTTTGTCTCTCTCCCTTCATGGACCTCAGAAACCTCACTTTGTTTGAACGTCTGCTAGTTTGTAATTATTTTGCTTTGTCAGATTATCCATTCTGACGCCTTATTTTATTCCTGTATGTCAGCTTACCTGGTCCTTGTTTTTGCAGGCTTACTTGCTGTCCTCCACGGCATTCCCTTGAGCTCCCGCTTCTCTTTATGACTGAGAGGGATGCCACTGTATAGAAGTTAAACTTTCATTCCATCTTTAATACACTTTAGTGTGTTACTTTTAGTGTGTCAATTTTACTGATTTGGGGGGCCTCTTGGGTTGAGGATGGCAGCCTTTCATTGTCGGGGGAATCCCAGCCCTTGCCTCTTAGAATATTGCACCTCCTCCCTCAGCTCTCCTGAACCCTGACTGGCTGTGGCTTTGGGGTCTGTGGTCCCACGCTCCGTTTCCTCTTTGTCTCTTGCGCCTTATTCTGGATGAAAGCTGCTCTTCCCTTGTTTTTAATATGAGGCTTACACTGTCCGTGGAGTTTCTAATTTCAGGGATTATTGTTTTTATGTGTCTTCAAGTCGGCCTGGTAATGGCAACATTCTCGCACTCTGTAGGAAAATCAAGATCTCCTTGACACGTTAAACGTGACTAAGTACAACCTGGGGTAACAATTCCCTGGGCTTATCAAGGCGCCTGATCCAAGGCCTGCTAGAGAGCTCGGCACACAGTAGGAAATTAAAAAATATTTGCTTTTAAATCTGCCATTTGCAATCTTTGCTGTCTGATTCTGTTGTTTGTTGCTTCTGCGGAGGCCTGTTAATAGCAGCCTGTTTCCTGAGGTGTTCTGCCGCTTTCTTATCCTATGGTGAGCTTGTGTTTCTCTGGACTTTATCTGGGAAAATTTTGCTTCCTGGGTTTCAGGTGTTTTCCTTTGGTAAGTTCCACATTTGCTCTTTCCACAAAGCATCCATGGGATGCTCTGAATGGGGATTTTTAGGGTTTGTTTAGGTAGCAAGCAAGAATCCCCAGTCTGCACCAAGACTCATTTACTATTAAGAATACCCATGTAAAGCCTTTCTGTTTTCTTCACACAGGACTCAGGCGGGATCTCTTCTCATTCCTGAAGGTGGAAATGCAGCCCGAAGAAGGGTAAGGTCAATTTCTAGGACAGGGACGAGGGTGAGCACCTAGACTGAAGCCTGGCCTTTTCCTTTATACTAAACACGACCAGACTGAAGCCATTTCTTGAGTGAGTAACACAGCTTGCAGGAAGCCAGTTCCGCTGTCTGTGAGCGGGTGTCAAGTGGCTGCACCCAGAAGGCTGCGGAGGGCGCTGCTCTCTGTGGCTAATGCCTCCACCAGGTCACTAGTAAGGGGGTTCCTGGTGCTGTTACTGTGAGCGGAGCAGGCAGTGAGGGAGTTAGATGTGAGAGCTGCATTAGCTGTAACCTCTCTGTCTCTCTCTGCTCACAGCAGCCACTATCATCTGAGCAACATGCTGAGGCTTTATTTCGCCCGCCTAATGTGATGTAAACCCAGAACAACACAGGGCAGGGCATGCTGGGAAATGCAGCCCCAGCTGTATAAGGGCAGGGAGGACACATATATTCACCAAAGGAGGGAAAGCATGGCCCCTACACATGGGTGGTGTCTTACTCCACCTCCGACCTGCAAACTCCCCAGGGGTATTCCATGTAGCTGCCTTCCCGTCTCACCTGGCTGCATCACTGTAAGTGCGACAGTAAGTTAGTACATTTATCAGTTGGTTGGTTGGTTTCCAGAGCAAAGATGGACGCAGTGCTCCATCCATCACTCCTGCAGTTTTGGGGTGATGTTATTTAAAAATCTTTAGTCCACTCAACCATGGGGAGCTGTGTGTTTAGGAGCAGAGCTGTGGTAATGGATGCTTCTCATTGACTCACAATGCCACGTGAGACTACAGAACTGTGCATGGAGAGAGGAGCACGACCTTGGCAGTGAACTTGAGCCCCCTGTTCTGTGGGCAGAGGTTAGTGGAAACCCTGTGAGCTCTGTGATGAAGAGGGCCCTCAATCCACAGGATCTGCTTTAAAGAAGGCTCTCAGAAAGATGCGACTTTAAGGTCTGTGGGGTTTCTTTCAAGGAGCATAGGTTAATGTATGCGGAGTCCATTTCAGCTGGAAAAGAGTTCCCACTTCCTGTAGGGTCCTGAGCCAGTGTGTCTCCTTCTCCAGGCCAGAGCATGAGAACACAGCTTGGGCCGCACCTTCTACCTGTTTTCAGCACTTTTGGGCAAGAGTCACTAAATTATCACCCTAACAACAGTAATTATCATTGCTATGTTTAATAATAAAAGTAGTTGGGCCTCCCCTGGTGGTGCAGAGGTTGAGCTCTGGGTTGCGAAGCTGCCCGCAGCCTCTGCAGCACCGGTTCATTCCCAGGCCACCGGTGAGGGTCCCACATGGCACAACAGACCTCTCCTGCTGCGCCCGCTGCTCCCCTCAGCAGTGTATTTCGTCAGTCTGTCTGTTCTGCTCCCGCTCTGGCTCTGGTGAATTCTCTCACCCTCCCGCGCTTCTGACTGTACCCAGTGCTTGTATAAATAAATGAATAAATCTTTAAAAAAAAAAAAAAGTAGTTTACCATTGTGATTATTTTTACTACCATCATTCCTCTTGCATGTCTCCTTCCTGATGCTCTTTAAATATTTTGCCATTTACAAAGCTCCTCACAAACTTTTTGCCATTTCCTGCTCATGACTGTCCTGTGAGGGAACACATCACCCTTTTCATATTACAGTCAAAGAAATGGAAACTTGGATCAGCAGAATGAAGCAACTTGCCTGGTCAGGGCTAGCTCCGCTGGGGCGACTGTCCCGTCCTTCATAGTTTTCCATTCCTACTATTTTTAAAGAAAGTGATGGCTCCAATTCCTGCTGTTTGGTCTATGGAGGGTGAGCCTTTTTCCAGTAGGAATTAATGGAAAACCACCAGTTTCCCCAATGTTGTGTGTTTAAACAGTGAACATTTGGCAATGGCTTGCTGGACAATTTGATGAATCTGCACCATTTGTTTACCCTCCATTAAAAGGGAAGTTTCAGGATCATTCATCCAGGTAAATTACATATTCTCAAGAAGCTGATTAAACATGGGAACACTGAATTCTTCAAATGGCCGGCCCACTGTGATGGGGAGGAGATATTTCCTTTTGCCCACACAGAACAGAATAAAAATGATTCGTCATGCACGGATAATTATGGCACAAAGGAAATATGACTATTTTTAAAGCACCATTTTTCTCTCTAAGACCCAAAGCTTCCCAATCTCTGACAAAAATCCATTCACCTGATATTAAAAGCTCCGTTCCCTCCACCAAACCTCAATCTCTGACCTGAAACATAATGGCAAGTCCCGAGAAAATGATGCAGCGGCTGCCACGCAGAAGCCTTTGTTGAGGGCACTTATCCACCCACGCAGGCGCTGGGGAGAGAGAGGCAGGTGCTGTGTGATAAAAGCGGGTCCCCACAGCGCGAGTGAACAGCAGTCAGGGTGCATTTACATTTTTTTTTTTTTTTCCTGAAGGAAATGTTAGCTGCTTTTGGAATCTTGCAATATCCTTCTACAGTTCAGCACCCACCACCTCCCTTCCCCGGAGACCAGTTCCAACATTTGAAAGCTGTGCTTAGTTATAAATTCATACAAGTTGTTGAGATGCGGGCATCCCAGTGGATGACAAAACAATGACCAAGAGGAAAAAATCAGGGTCTGTGTCAAGGCACATCCTGGAGTGAGAGTGAAGGGGAGGAGGCACATTCCCAGCTCCCATTATTTAGACAGGTCCTCTGCAGTGGCCCTTCACAGACACAGCAAATTCACTGACAGGGTGAAAAAAATGGGGAGCTGGGTTTGAGATGAAAGTGTTGCTGTCTGCATATCAATGCCGGCACAACTCGGCACCAACAATTGTTCCGTCATTAGCAGAAGCCTGCACAGGCCGTTCTGATAGCGCGCCTTCTGGCGCTTGCCCGGATTTGTTTGACTTGATTGGGTCCGTCACATTTACAATCTGTTTCGTGTTATTGGCACACAGACTGACAGACTTTCAAATTCACATTTAGAAAATCTGAGATCAGTTTTCCAAAAACAAACAAACAAACAAACAAACAAAATTGTCTACACCACCAATAAATAACATGTCGCCAGTGGAAACAAACAAACACGCTGATCCAACTAAAGAGGAATCCTGGAGATGGGACTCCTAGATCCTGTTTCGCATTTACTCGGTTTGTTTCTGTGGCCTAGCGCTTTGTACTGCAGTTCTCTTTGGTAACTAGGCCTTGTATGTGCCTTTGCTAGTTAGTATAAATCAAGGAGACAAGAATCAATTTTTCCCAGGGCTCTGGTTGTCTGAGCAGAAAGGTGCTGTGGAAATATCAAGACCTATGAAGAGTTCCTGCCACTGTGGCTGGCTCAGACACAGGAGGCTGCGGGCTGCTCGGAGCACATTCCTATGGCGTGAGTGCTCGTCACACACACGCCTGCCACGTGCCACACGCTGTACATTTTCACTTCCTTTTCATTCTCACAACAGCACTATTATTATCTCTGTCTCACACCCGAGGAAACTGTGGTTGGAGAAGTTCAGCAGTGTGTCCAAGGTCACACAGCTGCTGGCACAGCCTGACCCTTCACTACACCCAGAACTCGGAAACCCCTGGTGGGCAGAATAACTGGAGAATTAGCAGAAAAATGGGCTGAATTGGGATTTCCTACCTGGCTCACCATCTGTGAATTAAATATGAAGGAGATTCAGGCCTTGTTCTGTTTAGAGATGAGATGAACTGGATGAGACAACTTCCCTCAGCGAGAGAAGCAGATCGATGTACTAGCTGTGTACAACAATGCGGTGTCGGTGGGCATAGGAGAAGAAGTCAGAGATTTCAAATTTGTAACAGAGCAACCAATTCTTTTTTTACATTGGAAATGAAGTGAATTGTAACTAAAAACTTTCTAGAATCCTGGCATAGAGTCTACTTTACAGACTAACTTGCTGAGAAGTGACGCACAGGTGGCCCTGGACACGGTGGACAAGGGGTGGCTAACAACTCTCTCTCCAGCATGCGGGTGGAGGGGCGGCGGGAGAATGTCTGTACCGGCCCCCAGGAGTACCAGGCAGAGCCCGGCACGCCACAGCACCTCCTATTACAAGTCCTAATTCTCTTCTTTCTGATGAGACTGCAAAAACTAGGGTGTTTAACACTGGTTTCTTGGGACGAGGGTAGGCTGTCAATGCAGAGGCAGCCTGTGTCCACCTGCCTACCCTGGAGCGAGGGCCCTGGAGGTCTCTTCAGGACATGGCCAACCATCCTGTGTTGTTTCACTGAACACTTAGCAGGCCCTATGGACCCTCCCTGTGACTGATCTCGACATTCCCACATACTTCAGGTTCTTCTAACAATTTTGTAAGCACGAGATGCAGACATGGGTGAGTTAGAGAGCTAGGGGCCGTCTGAGCCAGGATTCCAAACTGTTTGTCTTTTTACAGGTGTCTGTTCCTCACAGGAGGCTCTGCTGACTCCACCCCCTCCCCCTGCACCCTCCTCAGGAGTCTCCCCCTAACTGTGCTGCATGTGTAACCCTGTCCTGGTGTCTGTTTCTGGGTTGGGCTGACATGATACCACTGAGCTAACTCAGATGCTCAGCTGGATTTCAGGTCTGGTTCATTCACACCCCAGCAGGTGAGGCGGGCCTTAACCTGCGAGGAATGTAGGGCACAGGAGTGTGGTTCAGCTGCTGACCAGTTCATAGACTGACTCACAGCCATACCCTAATTGAGAAGACCCTGGATTCAAGGATTCAGAAGGCATGGGGATGGGACCTCTGGGACAACTCCAGGAGAGCTGACTGCTAATTACAAAGCCACAGTGATTCTCTGCCCTGGGTCAGTGAGACAATGAGGACCCTTAACAACCAACACACTCAAGCAGGGAGCTACAGAGCCCCTTGGGCAGCTTAAAAAGGGCCTCTACCTCCTGCAGTGGAATGGCCAATGAGGAACAGAAGCCTCAAGACTTGATAGAGTTCCAGAAGCTCTCTAGAACTCTGGAGAACCTGAGGCTTGAAACATGGGAAGGAGACAGCTGGCTAGATGCCCCCAGTGGAAGGTGGCTTTGTGTAATTCCTTGTTCAAAGTCTAGAGAGAGAGTCTACTCTCCATAGTAAGAACCAAAATCCCTGAGGGGGAAAACTGAAGTTTCAGGGGCCACAATCCAGTGCCACTTGTGGAGGTGCAGGGTTCAGGGACATGATGCATCCCTCCCCTACTAAGTAAACCAGCTGCATCTTGCATCTGCACTCAAGGGAGAGACTCCTCCTGTAGGTGTCTCCTTGGGGTCTAATGGCAACCCTTCCTGTAACTGGGTGTGAGGCCTGCTGCTCTAGCCCACACACCTGGTGACACAGAAGGCAGCCAGCTTGAAGTGGACTCTGCAGCAAGTCTAAGTGGCTGGGGAATTTTGGTCCTTGGGTAATGTGGTCCCTCAAATCCTTTGGTGTTGGAGATGTCAGGGGTAGGGAAAGGTATGGTTTGGAGTTTATGGCAACCTCTGAAGGGAGACACCCAGTGAGGCCATGGGGAGTCTGGAGCAAGGCCAGGCCACCTTCAGAGAACTGCAAGCTTTCTGAAAATAGATGGTGGAGAGGTGTTAGGTCCTACTTAAGAAGCAGTTCTGGCCCATGGGCTGCCCCTGAGCTGCCCATTACAAGATAGCCTCTGTGGGACTGGCCAAGTCGTAAGTAGGGATGGGTCCTGCAGCAGCCTTTTGGCAGAAAGAAATGTGTATCTAGCAATGTCAGCAGCAATGGCTGAGCTCAGGTCAGCTGCATGGGAGGCAGAGTTCCCCAACCCAGGCACACCAGGGATACTCCCCTAGCTCGCACCCAAATATCCCTGTGTTGGGGGAGGCTGTGCAATCACCTAAAGAGACAGCTGCGTTTGGTTTATAGCTGAGCTGACTCAGCATGGGAAAATGGACAGTGACCATATTATAAGTGTATTTAGCACAGTTTCAACTTGCAGATTAAAATTGGACCATAAAAGCAGAAACTTCTTTTAACTTAAATATATTTCAATTATGTATATATTCTTTTTTGAATTTTTTCTTTGGAATTTTTTTAAACAAAGAAATATACAAATTATTTGTTACAGTCATATTCTTATATTTTCTCTGACCACCTAACTTAGGATAATAAAGTTTTTCATTTTTTACTTAAATAATGCCATCTGCCAAGCAACTGGAGTCCTTCTGGAATAATGTATTTTTATCAAATAGTATGGGGTAATTCCAAACAGGATCACTCATCTGAAGGGAAAGTGGTTGTTATTTCACAGGTTTCACACATGAGCAAATTGATCTATAGCTGTGAAATGAATAATAGTGTTATTTGACTACATAGTTAAATGAAAAGTCTTGGAAATTATATAGTTGAATATTTTGCATTAATATTGCTATTTTCTCTGGATTTCCCTTTGGGAGGACCTTTTTACTTAGAATGTTTCTTTACTTTTCATCTTTCTATTAAGCAATAAAAAGGACTGATTCTTCCTTCTCTTGGGGCTGGGAGAGCCCTGCAATGCTCTGTGGGTGTGACAGCACTGGGCGTCTGACACCTTGTGGGGCAGATTCCTCAGTTTAAAGTCAGTACAGTGCCTCCCTGAGTGACTGATTCTGCCCCCAAATGGAATTACTTTGCAATATGATAAACAGCGTAATTGGATAATTCTAGGATGCAGTTCTATTTCAGTTCCCCTCAGCACAGAGATGTCGGTATTTAGGTGACCTGGGCTGGGCTGGGCTGGGTTTAAATGCTGTGAGGGTGCTCAGTTTCCTCATCTGCAAGATGAGAGAGGATTATGGAGTAAATTAATTTTCTTCTAGCTTTGATTTTATATTTGTAGAAAAAAAATTTGGATATAATTAAGAATGACCTAAATGAATACCCAACTGCCCCCAACGTAATTTTTCTTAAAAATGGTCTCATAAAATGGTATTTGAAGGTGAACTAGATTAATATATGGTTGTGATTTAATCTCTTAACAAACAATTGTTTCAAGCCCTCGTTGTTAATTGTTTATTCTCCCTCCAGCAAGATGACATTAAAATGTCCCATTATAATATTTTAAATTTTTTACTGGCAGAGACCTGGAGAGATAGTGATCATACTCAAACAGCTCAATTATCTGCACAGATGGCATGTGACGTGGCTCTATGGGATATGTCAGACAGAAATTCCCAAAGGTGGGGAGCAGGGCTGACCAGCAGTGTGCTCATGCTCTGCCCATCCCCCCATTCTACTGCCAACCGTGGCCCCACCTCAAAATTTACCCAAGTATTTTTAAATCCATTTCCATTTCTGAAAAATTTGAAGTAATGCATTTCACAAACTTATGACATGTTAGTGAAGCTGTAACTGTGGTATTACACTCAGAATTGCCTTATTTCATTCTAATAGTTGCTGTGTTCTTCCTATCTACCAACTGCAGGATATTTTTTATTCTTTGCACTGGCGATAAATAACCTTCCTTTTGAGAATTCACCATGGAAGAATAATTTCACAGAAGAACCGATTCTCAGAAACCTTGAGCAAAAATAAAGCCTTCGTGTCATATGCAAAGGTGGGACCTGCTACTCTCTAAGCCTTCGAGCTCACCAGAGACAGCCCCGAGCAAGCACCCAGCAGGGACTTGCGGAAGAAATGAGGGGATGAAATTAGAGTGGCAATTTTTTTTAAAGATCACAGATGGGAGTGGTAAGACCACAGTGTCTCTTTGCTGGCACTGAAAACTTGGCTTTAGCTGGCTTTTTAGCCTCATCTGTATTTCTGTGGCAACCAAAGGAGAGCGATCAGAACCACAGTTCGGGGCTCAGAAGCGGGAATTTCAGTATTGCATTTTTAATCCTTGCTTTCTACCAGTCTTGCTACATTATAGCTCTGTTCCTTGGGACTTTTCAATGGAGCTCATCCAAACAGTTCAATGATTTGAACTGTTTATTTGGTTAAATATGTTTGTGAGTGGTAGATTTGAGACAAAAAAAAAATATTATCGCCAGAATTTCCAAGCCAGCATGCTATCAATTCGCCCCTCACCCCCCAACTTTGGCAATGCTGCATGCCTAGCAACAATGCTGTGGATTAGGTCTACAAACCACTCCACTGGTGATCAGGCCCTGAAGAAATGACAGTGAGAGCATGCTGGATGCTCTCCACTCCTGCTGGAGTTTGTGGGTGCTATTACCCCATCACTCTTGTTTGCTGGCCTCTGGTAACAGCATTCCCATCCTGGCAGTTAAGCAGCAAGCTTCATTCGTTATGGTTGTTTCACAGTTGATTCCATCCTTTGACTTCCTGTTTTCACAATTTGCCAGCCAATCAAAGTTATCTGCGGTTTTAAAGCCTGTGTCAACTGATTCGATATCAAGAATAAAATGCATATATTCATCCCCGAGACTGGTGTCAAAATCACTCAGATTGCACAAGGCAGAAACCTCGGATAGCATTTTAACAGAAGAAAATGGCCAGAAGTGAGTTCACTGAGCACAGTGGGTGCACTTTAATGAGCCAAGCCTTATCTCCTTGGCCAGTGGATAGCTTCTAATTGGTCAGTGTCCAAGGCAAGGCAGACGAGCGCGAGGAAACCTGTCCTCCTGGCTTTATTCAGCAGTAAGATAGCCCTTGCGTACACTAACGGACAACGTTCCAGTTGACAACAGGAAGAATGTGACTCAGCTTCTACAAAAGGGGAAGTCCCGGGCTGGCTCGCACAATGGGGCTGGCATGTCACTGTCTTGGGTGCCTGTCTCACCTACTGTGAAGACACACAGGGGTTGTGGACTCAGTGCCTTCTCTGGGCCCTAGACTGGGACCCCAAATTGAGAGAGGAGGGGAGAAGTCATTCAGAGCCAAGCAGAGGAAGCCAACAGGAACTTGTGGTCAGGCTGGCAGAAGACTTGACATTCCAGAACTTCACTTGAGTAGGAAATAGGACAGGCCATAGCAGAACAGAAGCTGTATCAAATCCTCCCCAGAGGGATGCTTCTGGTCTCCTGAATGACTAGCGCCAAAAAGCAGCCTGGGAGAGACATGCTGGTTTTCTCCTCCCTTCTCACTCATCTGCCACTGCCCATGCAGGACAATCCCATTTCCAGGGTGAGATGGCAAGCAGGAACAACCTGCTTGTGCACAGGAGCACAGTCCACGTGGGGTCAGAGTCCAAACACCACACACATGTCCTTGGGCTCATTGAAGCTGGGGGATTCTTTACTTGAGACATATCCGGCTGAAGAAGTTTCTCTTCCTATGTGAGTCCCCCTCGCTACATCATACTGCGAGCACCAAAGGGCAGGCTGGAGGGCAGCAGCAGAAACAGCACATCTCCAGGGAGGCCCCAGGCCTGGGCCCCCTCTCAGGGGCCCTCTGGCACCCTCGGATGCCACCTCCAGGTCTCCCTCCCCTTCCTTTCTTGTGGTGTGGTAGTAACATGGTCAGTGTGGGCGAAGAGGCCTTTCAGCGAAACAGACATGCTAACAGGAACTGGGAGGAGGGGCTCAAAACTCTGGGGTTTCACAGTTTTATGGGAAAGACAGTGACAGTGGTAAGACATAGTTGGTAGTCAAATAAGAACATGAATTCTACACCTTTGGACCTCTCTGGAAAGAGGTTTATGACTTTTGACTGAATTTGTCCTTAACTATGATGAGTGTGTTATTGTTTTCTTGTGACCTGTGATCACTGTGTGGTGCCTTGTGGTGAGGTGACATCCCAAAAGGTTATTAGGACGGCTTCTCATGACGGGGAGAGGCACACCTTCCTCATCTTTCTGACCCTGGTACACAGTCAGTAGGGAAACCTGTCAGCCACAAACACATTTAGCCAAACAAACACAATTTCAACTGTTTGGGGTGAGCTCTGTTGAAAAGTCCCAAGAAATAGGGCCTCCCCTGGTGGAGCAGCGGTTGAGCGCTGGACTGCAAAGCTGTCCGCAGCCTCTGCAGCGCTGGTTCGATCCCAGGCCACCAGCGAGGGTCCCACATGGTGCGACAGACCTCTCCTGCCGCCCACTGCTCCCCTCAGCAGTGTATTTCGTCAGTCTGCCTATTCTGTTCCCCGCTCTGGCTCTGGTGAATTCTTTCACCCTCCTGCGCTTCTGACTGTACCCAGAGCTTGTATAAATAAAGAAATAAATAAATCTTTAAAAAAAAAAAAAAAAGAAAAGAAAAGTCCCAAGAAACAGAGCTATCATGTGCTTAGACTGGTAGAGAGCAAGGATTAAAAATATAAAACTGAAATTCCCGCTTCTAGGCCCAGAACTATGTCTCTGATTGCTCCCCTTCGGTTGCCACAGAAATACAGATGAGGATAAAAGGCCAGCTAAAGCCTTCAGAGTCTGCAAAGAGACATGGTGAGTTTAGATAATTTAGGGTCATCACCGGGAAGAACATTCAGGAAGTAGAAAAGGCTTTGATTTCATGTGACCCACAAGATTTCCAGAACCTTCCCTGCTCTCCCTCCTGACTGGTGAGTGCTGTGCTGCTTCTCCTTTCTCTGTTCCTGTTCTCTGTCCTGCATCACAGAGCAGTGACAAAGTGGTTGGAACACGCTCCCTCACGTCACTGTGGAAGCCAGAAGCCAAGGGCCACCGCAGCCTGACCACAAGCCTGCAGCTGTGCAGACCAGCCTCATCTTGAGTTTTTCGGCGGCGCTGGCCGCAGGCCTCTCTGGAGTTGGGAGGAAAAAGCAGGCTCCATCCCACATATCCACACAGCTAACTCCAGGGCCTGTGCACATCTGTCAAACTCCCCTTCCTCCTGAGGCCCGCCTGACCACGGAGCGCCGCGCTGCCCTCCCCTGGACTGAGAGCCCATGCTCCAGACCCTGCCCTACTTCTCCTCTTTCCTGTAGCATGTGTCACCTTCTAGCATGCGAGCTGTCTCCTTACTCTTGTTCCTGCCTCACCTGAATGTACACTCCTCAAGGACAGGGATCCTGCTTTACTATGTATGCCAGGCCACCATGCCTTAGAAGCTGTGCGTGGCTGGGAGACTCTCAGAGGCGACTTGAAGAAGGAGTGTCTGCAGCTGTGATTTGGGGGTGGGGGAGGCGCTAGACTCTCAGTGGACTTTCACAGGGCTCTGTACAACTAGTCACCACAGACCCATACAGTACTCGTGCAGGATGACAGTGAAATGAAATATCAAGGGGCAGTTCAGCTGCATTCATTTCATTAGGATTTCAAAAATGTGTGTTTTGGTCCAGGGACTTTGCTGGGTGCTGGAGAGACAGAGATGAATAAACTATTGCTTCTGTTTTCAAAGAGTTCACCATCTATTAAACAGAAAGATGTACAAGCAGTAGCCCACCATATACTATAATGGGTGCAAAATGAACACTATGAACCAAGGGCCCTCCTCCTCTTAGTTTCCTATCTGTTAGAGAAGATTTTGGTTTTCACAAAACCTCTCTATGCCTGGATTGCTCAGTGAGGTTCTGAATCAATTCGGTTTCCTTGTGATAGCTTCTCACATACCATATTTCCTTCATCATTCTAGAAAAAGTCTGTTTTGCATTTTCTTGGTATTGCTTTCCTCCTGGTTATCTGGACCTGGACTTATCTTTTCTGAATGAGCAGCAGATGGCAGATGACTCATCAGTACGATCATTATGAATTTCTTTGCTGCTCATGAGGTTTTCGGATTCCTGGCCTAGATGTTTCTTGCCATTTCTGCCTCAGATGAGTCATTTGACTTTGGGCGGGTTAGAATCACTGCTTTCTCTGCCCAAGCTGGTTCTGAGTGTCTGTTTTTAGGTGTGATGAGCATGTAGAAGTAATGCTGCAGAACTGACCCTTCCCCGAGAGAGGGCGGGTGAAGCTGTCTCTGTGCCCTCTTCTTTCTATTGACTGACTGCATTGGTCATTATTTAATATTTCAGTCATCTCAAGACTTCATGGGTGAAGACTTAGGGTACATATCAGGCACCTGCCCCTACGTACTGTGTTCTCTGTGGCTTTGGAAAGTGAGAGACAAATAAGTGACATCTCTTATTTGTAAAAGCTTTACTGGTTGAGTTCTTAAGACAGAAGACGGAAACACAAGGGAAAGTCCCTACCTATCACTCTACAGGGTGCTGGTATGTTCCTTTAGAGCACTTTTATTTTGCTTACCTGGCTCCTGACTGCACCTACAGGCCTGCACCCACAGCCCTGTTATGTGTTAGAGAATACAAGAAGGCACAGACTGGCCTGTTCAATGATCTAAGGGACAGCACAGAAGCTGATAACCCAATTTCTATGGGTATGGTTAGGAAAAACTGGCCAATTATCTCCTTATGAGAAGTACTGTAGGGTAAGTCCAACAGCTGAGATTTTTGAGTTCAAGAAAATGTTTACACATTACATTTCTCTGATTTTATCAAAGGAGAAAATTCACCTTAGTAAGTACCTTCTGACTAAGTAC
This sequence comes from Talpa occidentalis, assembly GCF_014898055.3. Taxonomy (NCBI): domain Eukaryota; kingdom Metazoa; phylum Chordata; class Mammalia; order Eulipotyphla; family Talpidae; genus Talpa; species Talpa occidentalis. The sequence goes on from NW_023601322.1 coordinate 99,161,571, forward strand.
CTTCTACAAAGTACAGTTTGAGGGGTTCTGAGGTAGAGTTTCTTAGATGCCCCCAAAGCATGGTTTTCCCTCTTATCTGGCCAGTGGTCCCCCCATCAGCAGCACCAGTTTTCAAGTCAGTTGTAAGTATCTTCACTCAGAGCACACATCAACAAGGGAGAAGGGTGCTGAGGATTTTCTGAAGGCTTCTCTTTCTGTAGGTCTTTGTCCTTGACAAGTACCTGGATATAAATCTAAGATGGAATATCCCAAGTTATTTTCCATGGATTTCTGTACCATCAGTACTCCAGACTGTGTCTCTACACCCTGCTTAACTTTTCTTCATCGTGTTCGTTACTTCCTGAAGTTATAATTTATTTTAGTCTTTATTATCTGCCTCCATCACTGAGTGATATAGGCTAAACAGCAGGGACTGGTTTGTCTTTTACCAAGAGAGAAAAGAGTGTTTGTACACATAGGTAGTCCATAAACATCTGAATAAAGGAAGGAGTGTCATGATGTGAAAAAAAGACTTACATGGATAAAGCCATTTTGATAATGGAGGATTAAACAAAGATAAACAGGTTTATCTGCTACAGGCTTCACTGGGCATTTCAGTCAGAATTTATTTTATGAATCTCAAGATGGGGAAATGGATGCCACACTCCCCCCAGCTATTTGGTCACATAAGTGTTTTCTTCAGCAGTACTGGTGTTGTCCTAACTAAATGGAGGTAATGTTAAAGAGGCTTATTCAGGTAGTAGAAAGGTATGCTAGAGCACTCTAGGGTTTTTTGTGGGAATTTTAGAAGACAGGAAAACTGGCCATGGGTAATGAGGATCCCAGGATAAGGAAGGTTTGGAGAAAGAGCAGTAAAATACTAGAGGCTATGCAAACACAGATCTGCCTTCCTCGTTATGCTCCCTTTCAATGTGGTGGAAAGGTCCTACAGAATGGGCCAGGTGTAGCTTGGAAATTACAATTCCTGGCCATGTACTAAAATTATGTTTTGGGCCTCCCATGGTGGCGCAGGCGGTTGAGCACCACACTCTGAAGCTGTCCACAGCCTCTGCAGCGCCGGTTCGATCCCAGCCGGTCGGCGAAGGTCCCACATGGCGCGTAGACCTCTCCTATCTCTCCTGCTGCTCTCCTCAGCAGTGCATTTCGTCAGTCTGCCTGTTCTGTTCCCTGCCCTGTCTCTGGTGAATCCTCTCACTCCCCCCCACCCCGTGAATCTGGCCTGTACCCCGGTTCTTGTATAAATAAATAAATCTTAAAAAAAAATAAAATTGGGGCCTCCCCAGTGGCGCAGCGGTTGAGCGCTAGGTTGCGAAGCTGCCCGTGGCCTCTGCAGCGCTGGTTCGATCCCCGGCTGCTCCCCGGCCACCGGAGGAGGGTCCCACATGGCACGCAGACCTCTCCTGCCGCCAGCTGCTCCCCTCAGCAGTGTACTTCGGTCCTTCTGCCTGCTCTGCTCCCCGCTCTGGCTCTGGTGAATTCTCTCACCCTCCCGCGCTTCTGACTGTACCCAGTGCATGTGTAAACAGAACAAACAAACAAACAAATAAATAAATAAATAAACATGCCTCTATAAAAAAAAAAAATTAAAAAAAAAAAATAAATAAAATTGTTTTAATTTCCCTCTGTAAATGTTTTACACATACAGAAAGGTGAACAGACCATCAGTGCAGAGTTTGATGGCTTTTCACAGAGTAAAAATATACCTATAGGGCCTCCCCGGTGGCATAGCGGTTGAGCGCTGGGTTGCGAAGCTGCCTGCAGCCTCTGCAGCGCCGGTTTGATCCCCGGCTGCTCCCCAGCTACCGGAGGAGGGTCCCACATGGCGCGCAGACCTCTCCTGCCGCCTGCTGCTCCCCTCAGCAGTGTACTTCGGTCCTTCTGCCTGCTCTGCTTCCTGCTCTGACTCTGGTGAATTCTCTCACCCTCCCGCGCTTCTGACTGTACCCAGTGCTTGTATAAATAAATAAATAAATAAATAAATAAATAAATAAATAAATAAATAAATGGGACTTCTTTAAAAAAAAAATATACCTATAACCAGAGAAAAACAACACTACCAGAAACTATCAATTTAATCTTTGTCATTGTGGATTTTAAATATCTTACACTTGTTATGTTTTTTCCTTATCTGTGCTGTTTTCCATTTCGATTTCTTTATATTTAACTATAGTTTTTCTATTTTTGAGACTATTAATAAAAACAATGCATTTTTTAAAAAGATTTGTTTATTTTTATACAACAGCTGGGGTACAGGCCAGATGTGTGGGAGGGTGAGAGGATTCACCAGAGACAGAGCGGGGAGCAGAACAGGCAGACAACCAAAATACACTGCTGAGGGGAGCAGCGGGCGAGACAGGAGAGGTCTGCCATGCCATGTGGGAATCTCCCTGGCCGGGAATTGAACCTGCACTGCGGAGGCTGTGGACAGCTTCACGGCACTGCGCTTAACATGCTGCACCACCAGGGAGGCCCAAACAATGCATTTTTAACATTGTATTTTTTATAATTTATTTTTATTTAATTTTTAGATTTATTTAATCATATTTTCATTGGCAATTAGTTAAAAAAGTCAAGTTTTTTTTTTTTTTTTTGATAGAGGCATGCTTTATTTATTTGTTTGCTGGTTTGCTTGTTTGTTTTGTTTATACATGCACTGGGTACAGTCAGAAGCGCGGGAGGGTGAGAGAATTCACCAGAGCCAGAGCGGGGAGCAGAGCAGACAGAAGGACCGAAGTACACTGCTGAGGGGAGCAGCGGGCGGCAGGAGAGGTCTGCGCGCCATGTGGGACCCTCCTCCAGTGGCCGGGGAGCAGCCGGGGATCGAACCGGCGCCGCAGAGGCCGCAGGCAGCTTCGCAACCCAGCGCTCAACCGCTGCGCCACCGGGGAGGCCCAAAAAAGTCAAGTTTTAATTGTGTTTTTTTGAAGGACTTTTTTTAAGTGTTATGCTCACTTTCCAAACATTTTGGGATTTTCTAGTTATCTTACTCTGGTACATTTCAATTTAATACATGGTTGTCATTGAACATAGTCTGAATTATGTCAATCTTTTGAAATTTCTGACACATGAGCTATAAGATCAATTTTGCTAAAGTTTACATGTGTGCACAGGGATACTGTATATCTTGTAGTTGTTAGGTTCAGTGTTATGTGTATGTCAACTAGGTTAAGTGTCTTTTTCCTATAATTTCCCCCCCTTTTCACGTTGAGATGACATTGATTTACAATAATGTATATGATTTAGGGGAATATTTTCACAAGTCCTCAAATGTATGTCAGCACACAACACCCACCACCAAAGCACCCACAGTCCTTTACCATAGACCACTGGGGCCCTCCCCACTAGTGTTCCCATTCCTCATGATCTCTCTTTAGTAGCCTCAATTCAGTAGTCACATTTCTAGGGTTTTCTTTGTTTAGTTTTACCTCTTCCTTTGTTTTGTTTCTCTATATTCCACATGAGTGAAATAATCTGCTGTCTTTCTCCTTCTGACTTATTTCACTTAGCATAATCCCCTCCAGTTTTACTCATGTGGTCATAAATGGTAATATTCTATTTCTTTTTATAGTCCAGTAGTATTCCATTGTGCATATATACCATGTGTCTTCTTTACCCACTCATCTGTTGTTGGACACTTTGGTTGTTTCCATACTTGGCTATTGTAAACAGTACTGCAATGAACGTAAGAGTGTATAAATACCTTTGAATTAGTGTTTTCATTATTTGTATAAATACCAAGGAGTGGAATTGCTGGATCACATGGACTCTACATTTTTTATACATTTTTTAAATAAACTATTGAAATCTCCAACTTTGATTGTAAATTTGTCTGTTTCTCTATTTAGTTCTGCAACTTTTGATTCATGTATTTGGTGGTGTTATTAAGTAGATAAAAATTGAGAATTTTATATCTCTTTTGTGAAATACACTATTATTTTAAATAGTTCTCTGTGGATCTAATAATATACTTTACAGTGTTTAATATTGGAAGACCTACATCAACTTGCTCTTGTCAGTGTTAGTATAACATACAACTATTCTGTCTTTTATTTCACATCTCCATGTATTTAGAGTTAAGGTGTTTCTTTTTTAACAAGATTGTATTTTGCTTATAATTGGTTTTAATCAGGTCTGTCATATCTTTTTAATTGGAGTTTTTAGTTTATTTCTATTTTTTGTAATTATGGACATATTAGATTACTATCTACCATCTTGCTTTTGTTTTCTATTGCACATGTTTTATGCTTCTTTTTCCTTCCTTTATTATATATTTTTTGATTGTTGCAATAGTTATATATATATATATTAATTGAATAGCATATAATGTATGCCACATACTTTATATTTTATTTATATCTATAACCTATATCCACAAACTGTATCTACTATTCTTATAATAGTCACCTTGGTGATTATATACACAGTAATTCTGCCATTTCCCAAAAAATGTCAGGACAATAGAAAACTTTAATTCCATTTATCCTCCTCCTGTGTATTATATATTTTCATTCACTTTAGTTTTACATGTATTTAAAATGCTCCAAGGCTTTATAATTATACCTATACATCAATATTCACTTAGATTTATCCATATTTTCCCCCTTTTTGTTGCTTTTCATTTTCCCCTGCATTTCTATGATTTTTTTTCTGTCTGAAAATTTTTCTTTGATACTTATTACAGTATGACTTCTGGTGACAAATTGTTCTCATTAATATTTTAAATGAAACATATTTATTTCAATTTTACTTATGAAGGATATTTTTACTATGTAGGGAATTTTAGTTTGGCAGTTATTCTCTTGTAGTACTTTGAAAATATCACTGCATTATTTCCTGGCTTCCATAATTTCTGTTGACAATTTAGGATTAGGAGCCTTTTTTTTTTTTTAAAAGACCTATCTATCTATCTATCTATCTATCTATCTATCTATCTATCTATCTATCTATCTATCTATCTATCTATCTATCCAAGCACTGGGTACAGTCAGAAGCGGGGGAGGGTGAGAGAATTCACCAGAGCCAGAGCGGGGAGCAGAGCAGACAGACTGATGAAGTACACTGCTGAGGGGAGCAGTGGGCACGGCAGGAGAGGTCTGTGTACCATGTGGGACCCTCCTTCGGTGGCCAGGGAGCAGCCGGGGATTTAACCGGCGCTGCAGAGGCTGCAGGCAGCTTCGCAACCCAGGGCTCAACCGCTGCGCCACTGGGGAGGCCCAGGAGCCTTTTTTTTTTTTTTTAAATAATTCTTTCTTTAAAGGAAATGTATCTTTTCCCCCCTCTGGATGTTAAGATTTTCTCTTTAGCTTTGGCTGTTAGCATTATTTTACTCTAATATTCTCAGGCATAATTTTATTTGCATTTTGCTAGCTTAGTTTGCAGAACTTTCTGAATCTGTGTTTTGAGATCTTTCATTCATTTTAGAAAAAGATTGGTGATTATATATTAAAAGATTGCTTCTACTGTATTATTTTTTCCTCTTGTCTTATGAAACTCCAGGTACATGTCATTAAGAACTTCATAATGGGTTCCATATGTGGCTTATGCCTGTTCCCCTGTTCTATCTTCCTTGTTCATCATGCTCTGGCATGGATATTTTCTACTTCACTATTTCTTGCAACATTTCACTTTAAGTTGTTGAATTTCTTAGTTCCTAGAATATCCATTTGAGTCTTTTCTGAATTTTATTTCTCTGATGAAATTTCCATCTTATGATTTTTTATATATACTAATCACAGTTATTTTAAAGGCATGTCTGTGTTATATGTAGTTTTGTTTCCAATATATCTTTTCCTTTTTGGTCTTGCATCTTGGAAGGACTGCTAATTTTTAAATTAAATGATGGGCATTGTGTTTGAGGAATTATGGGAACATCCTCATAGAAAGTCTTAGCCACTTATGGGCAGCTAGAGTAAGTTTTATCACTTTAATAAAAACAGGATGTAAGTTGACTTGAGATGGACTGAGGTTTGGATAGGGCCTGGCAGACCTCTGGCTTGCTATTACTGTTGAGGTGTAGTGCTGTAGCATTCTCATGTGAGAGCTAGAATCACAGCTTCTTGGATAGTCCTACATTCCAGTGTTTGTCTTTTTAGCATCCAGCGATGGCCAATGTATCTACTTTCCATCTCAGTGATTTCCCGGTAAGTTTCTTGAGGATCCCTGTGAACACTGGGTTCTGTACCCCCCTCTCTGGTATTCTGACCTCTCAGTTCTGGCTACCTTAGGTACCTCCAGCATCAACTTTGTTTCTCAGCACTTTAAGATGTCTAAGAGTGCTCTGCATCTTTGCCTAAATTTTTTGACTAGCACCATGCTCTGACAGGTTAAAGTTAGAGCCTCCTCTTTTTTCCAAAGATGTGCCTGTGAGCATCATTGAGCCCTCAGCAGTCTCTGTGGGAGGGGCTTCATGTCTTTCAGCTGAGGGTGATTCTGCCCTCGCTACTCTAGTATACCTACATGTAGAGATGTCAGCATATTAAATTTTGTTTACTACTTATTAAACATTTAAGTGCCAAAAAGTGTGAAAAGTGCTTTACACTCACTTATTCAACAAATATTTGTTAGCGCCTGCTAAGTGCTGGGTAATTTTTAAGCACATGGGTCACATCAATGAATGCCATCATCAAAACGTCTGTCCTCATAGATCTTTGCGGTGAGTTTAAAAATAAATATTATTCATCTTCCTATACAGCTGATAAAGCCAAGACACAGAGAGATTTCTTTTTAACTTGCCCAGAATCAAACAGTTAAAAAATAACACAGTCAGGGTCAATAGCTTTCTCTGAAGCCTACACTATTCTATACACAGAATATTTAAACCTATTTGTCTCTTCCCAAAGAGTAAGAATCAGCTACCAACATGTTTTGCAAATCTTGGGAGAACTGCCTATACAGTCTCACGGTATTATTCATGAAATAGAACCTCTCTTTTATGAAAAATTTTAAAGCACCTGTTTGGTGATGTTTACTTTCAATGGAATTATTCTACTTTCAAAACCAAAATTTGAGATGGGCCAAATTTCTTGGGGAGGAGCTGGGCTCAGTTTGCAGTACTCACCCCCACTGCCTTTCAGACACCTGAGCCCACCCCTTATTCCTGATTCAAGCTGCACCCATAAATAGTCACTGATGATTGGGGTGGTTGTAATTTCTGCTGAACTCCTAACTTACCTAGGGACATAATTTTGCTCTTTACCTTCTCAGCTCTACCTACTACAAGCGCAAGTAAGAAGTCTAACTTGAGGCAGCTTCCCCACCATTATGGCTGAATAGCATTAGGCAGATATTTAAATATTTCTGCTGCTCACTTAGTCTGTAAGCCAAGTTCTTTGCACTTGAGTTCCCTTTGACTCTCTAGGTATACACAGTAAATTGTTTTTTAATCTGGCATTTATTTTCACTTGACTCATTTTTAAAGGCTTCTTTTTTTTCCCCCTGTTCATTTATAACTCTATTAGCTTGGAAACACCATTCATTTTGTAAGCAGTGCTTTAAACACATTTCATCTATCAGGATTAATTTTGCTGAATGCACCACCAAATAAATACATTAAAAACAACTGTAACACTTCATTAATCAAAATGTCAACTTCCACAGATGTGAAATGTCCCCCTACCTTTAAAATTCTCTTCCTTTACTTGTGAGTGCCTGTCTGTTTGACTAAAATTAAAAAAAAAAAAGTGATATAAAATGCCGTCATGCTATTAGAATATGCATGTGGGATTTGAAGGTGCAATCCATTATAATTAAGGCTAATTAATTATTATATGGTCAAATGAGCAACAAATGCATGTGCAAAATCTAAAGTTAATTATTTGAAAATTGGTTAATCAATTGTGCATTCAAATGCACATTTGTTTTAGCATGCAGACACTTTGCACTTTTACAAGAGATTAGTCTAGATAAAAAACCATTAAACTAAAATGTTTTTGAAATATCTCTTCTCTATGGGGAAAGAAAATACATTAAGATCAAATGGCTCATAGTCTTAAAAATGAAAACTCTTTTCGCTAGATAATCTTCAAAAGAAAGAAAAAATATTTTGAACATTCATTTTGAATGAACAAAAAGAAATCAGATTTCCCACTTTGTGGAGGTGCTCAGACTGAGTGTAATTAACAGGAAGTCTCCACCATGACATTCAGTGGCTTCCCCACTACATGCAGTGCCCTCAAAGGCCAGTATGCAGGTGGAATCTGCATAGATGCACAAATGCCTAGTCAATTAAGTGGTTTTGAGCAAACACTTTCATCTTCAAATTTCACAAACTACCTAACTTTTAAATAAGTTCTGCACAAGACACAGTCACAGTAACAATGAAACCTCAGCAAACCATCAGAAAACACAAGGAGAATGGTGGCAAAAAGAACCCACAGTCCTTGTTACCCATTTGTTTATGTATTCACAGGTAATCAGATCTATGAAAAGTAGAGAAAATGTTTTGTAGGCTCCTGAGACTCAGAAATAAGGCTCTGTTTTTCACCTAAGTTGATGGCCAAAAACCCTCTGTGGGAAGAGCTGGTGCAAAGTTGCCAAGCTGGGAGAGGACGGGTGGTGGCTGGAGATTAAAGGCCAGAGGTATTGTAGCGGCAGGAAGGACAACAGAGCAGGTTTTCTAATAATCCAGCAGACCGGGTAAAGGAGGAGTCAGAGTCCTCAGTGGTTTTTGCAGGTTTTTATTGGGATTTACCAGGTATATGGCAGGCAGGGGCGCTGGGGGGCCGGGAGGCTGGCAGTCCTCCTAGCCCCCAGCAAATCCTCACTCTATCTGGGCTCTCCGGTGATCTCTGCTTCTGCTTCTTTGCTTCTCTCTCGGCTTCTCTTCAGCTTCTGCTGGCGTCCCCGTGACGCCGCCCTTAAAAGCACAGTCTTAGTCCAGGTGAATCCCATCTACCTATGCCCACACCCTACTCCAGGTGCCTGCCATCAGGTATGCATTCAGGACCGCAGGGATCCATCATCTATCCTGATGGCGGGAGGGCAGAAAAGCCTGACATTTTTCTTTACCCTACAGGTATGATTGGATTTTTCCCAATGTAACTCCATTAGGTGGGACAGACAATTAACACACAGCGGAACCAGGTGAGAACGTGCTCCAGACTGCAGTCATGGAGACTATGAAGTGCAGAGAGCCACTGAAGCTTCTGGGTCGGGATGATGACTCCATCTTAGCAAAGTTTTAAGGAAGATTAATCCTATTAGGAGAGACTGGCAGAAAGAAACATTTGTGACAGGGAGTATTCTTAGAGGCCAGGTAAGGTAAATATATTTGAACTCTGAAGAAAGAGGAAAAATGAAGCGATAGACACTAGAGTCATTTTAAAACTGAATCAACCTGATGAACACTTGAAAGTGCTTCAAGTACTACATGTTCTAAGACTGGAAAAGTGATGGTACTGTTGGGAGAAATAGAAGCAGGGGTATAAACAATGTGTCTGGTGTTAAAAGGGTAAGTTTGGCTTTGGAAAGTCTCAGCTTGAAATGACAACAGGAGGACAAGTATAGAGGCAGATCGAGGATGCTCTGGGGAGTTATGTACATCAGAATGTGGGGGAAACGAGGTTAAATATGAACTCTAAAGAGAAAAAGTCTAAGGAATAAGGAATAAATTGACTAGAGGAACCAGAACAGAGGAAGGAAAAAGACAGTGGGAAACAAAGGAGGAAAATTCAAGAGGCAAAGCACCCATGGATAGAGGGGTGACCACTAATGATTCATCAGGATGATAAAGGGATAGAAAGGGAGACAGGCAATGTGACAGTCGGTACTCACAGGTGAAAAGCAGGGGGATGGAGAAGATCCAGGTGTAAAATAGGGTGATGGGTTCTGGGTCAATGAGGCAGTGTCCTCAAGCAGGAGTGGTGGAGGACACAGCTGATGAGACTAGCACCCTATGAACACTCACTGGCTGGGTGTACAGCAGATGGAGAGAAAAATAATCTACTATAGACTCACGATAGATTTATATAATAATCTAGCAGAGATCACACTCAGGAGAAAGGGATGCTCTGTAACACTGTTAGTATTATGTGGAAAGAGAGAAACAAGTTGGACAGAAGAAGACATCAAAGGCTCAGCTAAGGTAGCCCTAGGCTTGGACTTGAAGGGGGTGAAGTCATAACTGGGCAGGAAGAGCCTGAGAGTGTGTTGGGTAGGATGGCAGGTGTAACCCAACACCTACCTGAAGTTAACTCTCCAGCCCCTTGTCTTCTGATCACAGAATCCACATTTATTCAGGTGGCCATGGAGAAACCCTGAGCTCATGTGTAGAAGGGCCCTGTCCTGGCTTCACGGAATGGGTTGTGCTGCGTCCACACTAGAAATGGTGCTCTCACACACCTCTGCCATTGTTTGGTCCGAGGTGGCTATGCAATTCGGCCAATGAGAAAGAGAAAGTTTATTTTATTTCTTAATAAAAAAGGGCCAGGCAAGCTTGGTGGCTCAACCTTTTGTCCTCCTGCCTTCCCCCTTTGTTCTGCTTATAAAATGGACTGATTCCCTGAGGAGCGGTAGCAAACTTCTAACCATGTTGATGGGCAGCAAGTTTGTTTCCTGTCTGTCTAACCTAGGGTACACATGATCATGCCCTATTATATGTATGTATGTATTTTTGTTGAGGTAAAAACTGCATTCTAACACTCTACATTTCAAATGTACATCACTACATTTCAATCCACATGTGTACCTACTACAGTAAGTCTACCTTTAAGGGCACAAATCTATCCTTCTCCATTACATATTTTTAATTGAATGATTAAATTAACTAAAAGGTTCATGTGCTATAGAAATTGTAATGCTAAATAGATAAAGCCTGTCCAAATTCTTTATAAATGAAAATAGCCTGAAAGAAAAATTAGATCTGAAAGCATCAGGTCAGGGTTCAGAAGTTTAGATTTGTTTAACCAGATAGAAGAGGAAAAGGAATTCTAGAAATTACTTTCCTTCGAAGAAAATGACATAGCAATTATTGATATATCTGGCTAGTTCAAGAAAAGCTGTGGCTGGAGAGTGTGACATTATTAAAATGAACACAAAAATATTATTGATTTTTCTTCTTAAACAGTCATTCAGCAAATACTTATTGAGTGCCTAGTGTCCACCAGGGGCCACAGACACACCTATGAAACACCCAGAACCCCTGCTCTCAGGGCACTTACTTTGATTAAAATAAAATAAAAAAAAATAACATATTTGGAAAAGACAAAATTGATAGACTAGTATTCCAAGTAATAAAAGTTATTACAGTTTATCTTTTATTTTTTAAAAACAGAAATTGTATCAAGCTGGATGCAATTTTATATCCATATATGCCCATGAAAATCCATCTAGATCAAATTTTAAAATACTTCAGTTTTGTTTAGAAAGTCCTCTCACGCTCGCTGCGGCAAAGAGCACCCGTCTCCTCAATGGGCACCAGTACCCAATGAATTATAAATAACTACGAACAAAGGGCGGTCAAGCCTAAGATACATCAAATTAAAAATGCCCCATACTGGGCCTCCCCTGTGGCGCAGTGGTTGAGCGCTGGGTTGCGAAGCTGCCCGCTACCTCTGCGGCACCGGTTCGATCCCCAGCTGCTCCGCGGCCACCGGAGGAGGGTCCCACATGGCGCGCAGACCTCTCCTGCCGCCCGCTGCTCCCCTCAGCAGTGTGCTTCGGTCCTTCTGCCTGCTCTGCTCCCCGCTCTGGCTCTGGTGAATTCTCTCACTCTCCCGCGCTTCTGACTGTACCCAGTGCTTGTATAAACAAAACAAACAAACAAATAAATAAATAAAACATGCCTCTATTAAAAAAAATAAATAAATAAATAAAAATGCCCCATACACTGAAAAACAAAAAGGCAACCCACTTAATGGGAGAAGGTATTTGCATATCAGATCTCCAACAAGTTAACATCTAAAATATATATACAACTCAACAACAAATGAAACAACCTGACTGAAAAATACGCAGAGGATCTGAACAGACACTAGTCCAAAAACCTACAGATGTTGATCGGGCATGTGGGAAAATGAGCAATATCATGAATCATTGGGGAAATGCAAATCAAAGCCGCAGTGAGATATCAACTCACCCCTGGAAGTTAAAACACTGGGCACAAGACTTGGGATGTGGAGGAGAAGGAGCCTTGTACACTGTTGTGTACAGGAAAGAACTGTGGTCTAGTAAGGACTCAGGCGCCAGCCAGAGCTGAGCAGGGGGTGCCACAGAGGGGCCCCCGTGGACCTGGGCAGCACAGCCAGCAGAGGGGCTGACGTGCCTGCTGGCGGGAGAGGGCAGGAGGGAGGGCTCTGGAGACAAGTGCCACATGAAGGGATTTGGATTCTGGAGAAGAGATTAGAATAGTATTGAGTGGACGGGCATGAGCCAAGAGAGAAAGACACCAGGCAAGACTGTGGCATTTCTTAGTAAATTCTGTATTGCAGGGCTGAGAGGGCATCTCTCTCCGCAACACCCATGTTCCTTTCACCAACTCTGCAGTGTGATATCTCAATAGCAGACCTGACTTGGTGATTTCCAGATCTTAAGAACTAACAAGCAGGTCCTTTTTGTCTTTCGTGGTCTTAGGACGTCTGCATTCAACTCACTCTGGCACATGCCACAGGAAAGCAATGTTACCTTATTAGCAGGAACGTTCAGACAGAGCTTTGAAGTAGCTTTCCAAAAACTGAAGAGCCTGTGTCTTGACTGGGCATGTTGCAAGGTGAGAGGAAGGGGTGAAAGCAAGTCTGCACAGAGGCCTGAAGACATGCAGCGTGCACAGGAACGGGGAGTCAGACACAGAGCAAGGTGCTAACTGAAAGCTGGGGTCACACCTCAGAAATCTAACAGAAGATAATGATCAAACCCAAGGGGCTACTGTGTGCAGAAGGCCTCAGCTCCCATGTGAAGGTCTCCCCCACCCCCTCCTCCACCCCTGTGATGCCCCATCCTGTGCTGGATGAGGCTGCAGAATGAGGGAAGGAAGACGCGCTCCCTCACAAGAGTGCCGGGAGAAGCCACAGCACGGGAGGTGTGTGCTCCCGGGGCGGTCCTTGAGTCCTGCTTTAATACGTACTGAAGCTGAGACAATGTGGAGGGGGGAGCATGGCTGGCGGACAGGTAGAAAGTGGGGACTGAAGGGACATCAACCTCTCCACTTGACTCTGGGTCCTTCAGAACCACTGCTACTTCCTCTTTCGCTACCTCCCATTCCAACCCCATTTCATACTCTCTGTATTGCTGTAAGTCAAATCCAGAAAAGTGGAATTTCTGAGTTAAAGCAAATGTGCACTTTTTATATTGAGAAATAGCATTAAATTGTTAATCGAAAGGTGGCAGCCAATTTATCCTCTGACAAATGTGCGATGTTCTAAATTTCCCTCATATTTACCAAGACTGGATAGTCTTCTTAATCTTCTCCTATCTTATAAGTAAAACTAATTTCTTGCTGTTTAAAATGGAATTATCAGTGAGGGTGGGAAGTTTCATATACTTAATGGTGGTTATACTATTTTTTTAAAAATTGATTTACAAGAACTTTCTTTATGAAGTGGCACTGGCCCATGACCACACCTGGTGACACGTTCTCCTGCTGGGTGGTCTCTTCTTTCTTTGTTCATAGACTCAAAATTAAGTGGTCTTATGAAGTCAGTTGTGTCAATATCTTCTTTTAGGGGTTTGGGTTATATGTCCTGATTAGAAGAATTATAAGAATAGTCTCATCTACATCACTGCCACCCTATAGGTGGGTAGCAGGGACTCAGAAAACCGGTTCTAAAATTCAGAGGAGTTCGACAGCGCTATAGGTAATCAAGTAGACAGAAATGGCTAAAAAAAAATACCCTCTTTTATCCTTTCCTTCTGTCCTTCCCTCCTAATCTTTCTAAACTTCCATCTTCCACGCCTACTGTGTGCTTCACAGAGGGCTAAGAGAAGGTAAACAGATGTCTCTACCACTAAAAAGGGAGAGAATAAATGCTCCTTTCACAGCCTCTGCTGCCTGCACGTAAGGCCACGCTCCTCGCTGGCAAGAGGCCTACACGTGGTCGTCACCACTGCCCACGTCTAACAGCCAACACAGACTGGAAGCTCAGAGCATCAGTGCTGCTGCGAGGACACGCTGGATGGTCGCCCTGACTGCGCTCTCCCCACAAAGGTACTGCTCTGCTTCCTGCCATGTAAGCCACACCAGGCCTGCCCCAGTGAGATGGGCTCGCCAAACCGCGGAGTGTGAGGAGAAAGAGCCCCAGGGCCTGTCACCCACCTGGGCCATCTCGTGCAGCTCCACCTGCTCATTCTCCTATGTGGCAGCTGCAGCCACACCTGTCATGCAGGTTTCAGCTCTCACATGCCTTTCACTGTGATGACCATGACGACTACTTCCATCTCCCCACCCAGGATTCAGACTGGAGTTTTCTGAATTCTTGAGGCCCTTGCTGCAAACCTGTCTATTCTGCCTCCAAGTAATCTAAGTGTCCACATTGTATTCCTCTTAGGACTAAAACCCACTGGGGGAGATGGTGCCCGCAATTGACCTGGCATTTTCCCCACAGAGCTGACCACAATGAGCTCACTCCTTCCGATGGATGACAAGGGTCAGTGAGAGTGGAGAGAAATGAAGAAATTCAAAATGAGAATGCGAGGAAACAGAAAGCTTTAGGATAAGAAAGGAAGGCCAACAAAACCTCTGAAAGGCTGGTAGGGAACCCAGGTAACACAGCTGCTAGCAAATTTCCTCACTTGCTAAGTGAGTCTTTGGAAAAAAACACTTAGGACATCTATGGCTTACAGTGGTGTGCACTGCGATGTGAGTCTTTAATAACATATACTGCTTCATAGAAAATGAAAACTTTTTTTACATCCTAGCAAATAAGGACATGGGTAGTCCACTGAACTATGGGGATGAGAAAATCAGCAGCTCTGATGCACTACTCGGGGCTTGAAATGCACGATTCTCTCTCCATCTGGACACCACTTGTTATTCTTCACTTTGTACTCTCAGGCTCATCCACACTTCACATCCACACCCAGTCTGGACTGATTTCCTTTGACATGAATTTTCACTCTAACACAGTAACCGTAGAGTAATAAACGATGTTTTGTATTAAAATAGAATTTAATTTTAAAAAAAGAGTTAGAATTTTATGTTTTCTATTGTCTCTTTAGTTGAACCCCAGAGACAGGCTTTGGGGCTCTTTGAAATTGATATTGCAGCCTCCTGGGTGGCTTGCTGGCTGCATTTAAATCAAAACGATGTGATTTTCTTAAATAGAAAAAAATAGCTAATTAAGTTACTATCATTCCTCAATCATCAGCAGAGAATAGCCAATAATTGATTTGGGAATGGAGGGAGAACCTTCTAAATGCTGACACTCATTTTTATTTTATTGAATCTGTCTCCTGCTTATTAACACAGAAATTCCTCTACTAATTATGGGCCCTCTTATAAGTGACTGCTGTGCAAGGAGTCACAGCATGTAAAGGAACAGCGTCGACCCCCACATGTGTGCAATCCACTCTTCCGGCCCCTTCCTTCCACCACAGCCCTCCAGCACGCAGGGGCTCCTCCCTCAGTTGACATCGCCGAGGCTGGCCTTGGCTGAAGGGATGAGTGTCACTGTCACTCCCACTGAGTGCCTGGGCAGGCAGAGAGCTGGGAGGCCGTGGGAAGTGGCATGGGAGAGAGACAGTGCATGGCAAGGAGGAAGGCAAGACTGGGGCAAAGCATGCTCAGGTCCATACCCAAAATGCAGAAGCTGCCTGTAAGACCCTCTGTGGTATCAACAAGCCGAGGACAGAGTCGACTGCTGAAGATACAGAGAGAACTCCAACCTCGTCCTTGCGCACACATGCAGAGACTGCCAGTGCTGCTGTCCCAGACAACACGTGATGCCAGCTCTTTAAGAGGGAGGAAAGAGGGCTTCCCCCGCTGGCATAGTGGGTTGAACGCAGTGCTGTGAAGCTGTCCACAGCCTCTGCAGTGCAGGTTTGATTCCAGCCTGCTGCTCCCCTCAGCAGTGTATTTCAGTCCTTCTGCCGGTTCTGCTCCCTGCTCTGTCTCTGGTGAATTCTCTCACTTTCCCGCGCCTCTGGCCTGTTCCCCAGTGCTTGTATAAATAAATCTTTTTTTTAAAAAAAAAAGAGGGAGGAAAGAGCCAAACATGGATGCAGTGCCACCACGCAACTGACTCCATCGCTGCCTCCAGTGCCTCCCCTGCCTCGGAGCAGGTGGCGCTGCCCTGAGCTGCCGGCTCCCAGAAGAAGCAGTGGGCTAGAGCTGGGCATGGCTGTGGCCAATGTTCGCACTTCTGTGTGCACTTGAGCCGGGTCAGCGAGTCTACCACCAGATCACACATAGGGCGGCCGGCCTGAAAACAGGAGTTTGGTCGTTGGGATTAGTTTGGAACCACTAAGAGAACAAAGCAATTCATGCCAGGAGGTAAAAGGAAGCCGTGATTCAGTTGAAAGGAACTGTGCCTTCAAAAAGGAAACAGAAACAGGGACATGAGGATGACAAAGCTGAGGGAGGGAGTACTGGGTCTCCCCACTACCTCCAACTCCCCACAAGGTGCCTTGCCATGGCAGGATGGCCTAAGGACCCCAAAAACAGATTTGAAAAAAGAACAGTTGAAAACCTGAGGTGATACAGGAAAGAACAGAAGAAAATTCAGAGAGCAGATAAAAACAACTCTTGTGCGTTTTGCTGTGAAGGGAAGGACAGAGATTGGGCAGTAACTGGGGCAGGGGCTAAGCAGAGGGAGTTTTTAAGTGGGGAAGTGCTTCATGTTGGTCAGAAGATCCCGTGCAGCAAGAAATGATGATGCAGGAGAAGAGGGGGGTGTCACTGAGCCATGTCCTGGCCTGGGGACAGGCGACGCACCTCCATGGGGGAGAAGTGGACCTGGGGGAGGTCTGGGAGCAGGCGATAGGGGGGCTTGTGGAAGCAGGTTTTGTGTTTTTGAGAGTAAAGATAGGTGAGAGCAATGGCGGCAAAGGACAAGGTCTGTGCTTGTGAGGGAATGAAGACGCTGCAGGGAAGGAGGGTGGGCAGCAGTCAGGGACCCGGGATGGAGAGTGACCCTGCCTGTGGTGAGGCCAGCCATGGCGTGGCACGGTTGTGCTGCAGGAAGTGCACTCTTGGGCTTAGTCATCCCGTGATTGATCAAGAGAGACCCACAGAGTGAGCGTGCTCAGGGGCCCAAGGGTTCTACACTGAACAGTGCAGAAATGGCTATGGAGTTCCATGTCATTGGGAAACGTGAGGTTGTGGGAAGCCGAAAGGCAGTGAGAAGGTATCAGGTGGGGGCCTTGGCTGGGAGGTGAGCGCTGAGATGGGACAGATAAACACTCAATAAATGTGAAATAAACAAGATGGTCAGAGGTGGTGAGCAAGGGACTATGTGCAAGGTCCCCAAGATCACCCCAAATTTCACCATTTGCTAGGAGAACTCCCAAAGACACAATCACATTCAAAACATGATTGACAACAGCCAAAGGCTCCCCTCTTGTGATTGTGACAGCAGTCACCAAAGCGAAAAGGGAGACCTGGGGCAATCCTGGAGGATGCTCCCAGGATGCTCCCCACCTGGAGTCACCAGATGCACACAGTCCCCAGCAGCTAGTGGTTACAGTTCTCTGCTGGCTGCGGCCCACCAAGGAAGCTAGTTAAGAACTCAGTGGGCACAGTTTTTATTGCAGTCTAACCATGGGGGCATGCTGTGCCCAAATTCCAGACTTCCAGAAGGCAGGAAAGTGTTCAGGATAAACCAATTTTCATGGAATGACCTAATTCTGTCTGTTCTGAGAATCATGCTCTTCCCCACATGCAAGCTCCCAGACACCAATCAAGCGTCAACCTGGTAAGCAAGGTCTTTGAAAGGATGGAAGACAGGTCTGCTGTGGTAACTGTTCTGCACAGGGGATTCATAGGACACATCACAGAGAAGACAATTTCCACTCAATCCCTGTTTTCAAAGTTCTTAATCCCCTGCCCAAGTGCCTCCTTTTCTAGCTCTTTGTTCTACACTAATTTGCAAAAAGAAAAGAAAAGAAAAAAAGAAAAAAGGGCCTCCCCGGTGGTGCAGCGGTTGAGCGCTGGGCTGCGAAGCTGCCCGCAGCCTCTGCGGTGCCGGTTCGATCCCTGGCTGCTCCCTGGCCACTGGAGGAGGGTCCCACATGGCGCGCAGACCTCTCCTGCCGCCCTCTGCTCCCCTCAGCAGTGTCTTTGGTCCTTCCGCCTGCTCTGCTCCCCGCTCTGGCTCTGGTGAATTCTCTCACCCTCCCGTGCTTCTGACTGTACCCAGTGCTTGTATAAACAGAACATACAAATAAATAAATAAATAAAACATGCCTCTATAAAAAAAAAAAAAAAGAAGAAAAGAAAAGAAAAATGCCGCTAGTCCAGGATCCCACAGTTCAGACAACTGGTTCTCTAGATGCAGCGTAGGGGCCATTTATTGTTTATAGGAATGCTTCCAGGAAATTCAAATCCTCTTCCTCTCATGCAAACTGCCCAGAAAACAAAATATTATCCACATGTGCATATACAGGAACAAAAGAGGGGCTTTTATTTGTGCAATATCCAAGAAAGTTTCTGTACGCTTGGTCACAGCTCTTTCAACCTTCCTCAAAATGTACTTTCTTGAAAATAGGACTTATTGCAGTAAAACTATTAATACTAGTTGCTCAATCTGTTGATCAGATAAAATACACTGTCCAATTATTTAAAGGTTTATTTCAAAAAGAAATAACTCGTGATATTTTATAGTCTCTGCAGCTGTGAAGCGTGTGAGTAAATGTGCCCTCCAGCGGGGCAGGGGTGAGTAGTCAGGAGCGGCTCTTTCTGATTCTGCATTGCTGGGGTGCTGGTGCTGGGCAGCCTTCCCTACACTACCCTGCACTTCCCTATACTTCCCTACACTTGGACATGAGTGGGGTATCTGAGAATACAACTCAATCCTGAGTTGAATTTGTAGGATAAAGACTCAGTCTCTAAGACCATCCTCTACTTCAGACAACTTTTCAAGCCCCAGCAAGCTTGGGGTTAGACAGGAAGTCCCCCCACTCCCTCCTCAGACATCAGGCATCTGCTGCTAGCTCAGGCTCCTATCTGTGCTTCTGGTCTACGGGCTCACATCCAAGGTTCCCTGGATGTCCTCCTTAGGCTCCATTAATTTGCTAGAGTGACTCAGAGAACTGAGGAAACCCATCTACTCACTAGGTCCCCAATGACAAAGGATGTAACTCAGGAAGAGCCAAATTGAAGAGATGCAGGTGAGGTATAGAGGAAGGGCACAGAGCTTCCAAGTCTTCACATGGAACCAACGCTGATTTTTCATGGAGACTTCTGCACAGGCATGAGTGATGAACTCATTTGGGACTAGCAAGTGAACTTCACCATCAGCCCTTCTCCTCCTGGGAGGTCAGCGCAGACCTGGTTGGTTTCCCTGACAACCAACCCCCTCTTCAAGCATTCCCCCCACCCCACCCCCGCCCCAAGTTATCTTCATTAACGTACCAAGAGACAACTTTATCACTCTCAACACTTAGGAAATTTCTGAGGGGAAATTCTGCTGGGGACTGTGGATGAAGAGCAAGTATGTGTGAGAATTATACTTCGGTCATCTGAATAACTCAACCTAAACATCTCCTATCGATCACAATATTACAGACCACACACCCTGCTTAGTTAAAATGCCCTTCTGAAGAAGCTCTAACAAAATGCAAGAGGAAGACAATGTATAATTTGGGAAAACTTTGAAATATGCTCAAATTTTTAGAAAGGCAATTCACCTGTTAAAGTCCTTCACAGCCTGGAGTCAGACAGACCTGATTGTAATCCTGGTCCTACATCTTGTAGCCATGACCCCTGCACAAGTAACCATTTCCTTCAGCTTCCATTTTTGTCTAGCGGAGCAGTAATAGTCCCTGTTTCCTATGGCTTTAGTAATGAGGAGGAAATGCACATGGCACGCAATGCTCCTCTGGGTACTGGCCAGTAGTACTTCATCAGCAAATTTCAGTTCTCATTTTAGTGACACATTATTTGTGATCGCTATTTAACCACCCATGCATTTATTCAAAAACTGTTATTTGACACAAAACCTTGTCTAGTAGTAGTAACCCATCAGTGACCAACCATGTTGTCAAGGCCTCTGTCCTCATAGTGCTGCAATGTAATGGGCACTTATGGATGCGATTATAAGAAATGATAACTACTATAAGGAAAAGTAACAACTCAATTACTGAAAAACAAGAGTATACCAGATACTGGCTTTAGAAACCTCTAATATAGCGCACAGGGCATATGGATCTACCCCATTTTGTGAAAACAAACGGCAGTGACAGTAATCCCCTACATGTCCAATTGTGTATGCTGATCACTGGGTGAAATGTGGATGCCGGTCTAGTCACACTGCATTGGCAGGAGCAAGAGGTGGCATTTTGTACATCTTTCCCTAGATTTGCAGATTGGGGTTCACATGTGTCTTTAGAGGTTTTTGAAAAAAAATTAATTGAAAAAAGTATTAAGAAAAACCATATTTCTATAGAGGGAGATCATTTCAAAGACTACTACCCAAGTCCTCATAAGAAAGGATGGATCTCTGACCAAGGTATTATGGGAAAAGCAGAAATAATAAAAAGATAATGCTCAGCATCACTGAACCTTGCAACTGGTAAGATGCAGAAAGAAAGAAAAAGGAGTCAAGAGCAGCTGTTAGATTCCTGGCTGAGATAATGTGATACATTCAGCTAACCACAGAGCATGTAAGAGGGGCTAAGATGTGACCTTGGGATCTGGCACCTCGGGGCTTTGGATGGGAGAGAAGAAAGCTGTTGGACAAGAGGGTCTCATCTCAGCAGAGGCAAGTATGACTGACTGGGAAGTTGTACTTTTGTCCCTTTGTCCAAGGCCTCCTCTGTGGCAGGTGCCAGGGGGATGGAAGCTGGGGAGACAGAAGTGACCCTGCTTTGGTTCCTGCCCTCCATTCACCATACATTCAGCTGCTGGCTCCACGTCCGGATCAAAGACTTTGTCATTTCAGAAAACTTCAACTCCTCCACAATCTCAGTTTCCAAGATTTCACATCTCAATGTCCACTCTGCTCACCCCCTTCTTTCACCACACCCTCCTCCATCAGGTACCCTGACACCACACCTTCCTTTGCCTCATTGGGACCTGCACCTCTACAACCTTCTCTCTGTCCTGGGACCTCTTACCCACCTTCTGTGCGTCCCTCCTCTCCCAGGTGGCTAGAGCCTCACTTTCTCAGTCATCTCCCCTGCAGCTAGGGGTTTTCATCTGACTCATTTCTGGCCCCTAAACTGTGAGTAGAAAACTGGTGGGGTTTGTGTGTGTTTGCGGGGGTGGTTTTAGGAAAGCATTGGTGTGTCTCCTCTTCCCCCCTTTGTCCTGCCTTAAATGAGGTCATGTGGCAAGAGCCCTGGCAGCTGGGCTGCTACAGGATGGACAACCCAGGGAGCTGCAGAGAGGAGGGCTGACCCCACCCTGGAGTGCTTGGGCCCAGGGCAGCATCTGCCTCCCTCGGGTACCTTGTTATGCAAAGCTCAATTGCTGGGAGGCAGGACATGTTCCTAAGTAACATGTCCCCATCCCCCCCACCCAAGGGTGGTTTTCTGAATCTGTTCTTTTGGGTGGATGCTGTTGTGATAAATGTTTTTCACCACGTTCTGCTACAGGAAATGGGGAAATGGTGATGGCGTTTACACAAAGGAAAACAGCCTGAGATCTGTATTTTCTCACTAGAAGGCTGGACACAAAAGTGGCAAAGATGTAGGATGCTAGTCCAGAACACAGGATTCAAAACTCTCTTGAGTCCTCACTGCCTTTGGGTGAACTCACGACTCTGGACTCCCTCACGTGGCCATGGTATCACAGGTATCACCCCTCTATTCTGATTTCAGGGCAGATATCACCAAGCAAAGATGGCGCTGAGCTGCAGTGCAGCCTCAGGATGATTTTACAGGTTATTTCAATGAATTTAACTCCTCTTATGACCTGGTTTCAGCTACAATAAAGAAATGGGAGTTACCATATAAGTTGAAAGCATTCTCCCATCCTTGTCACTGTTCAACCCACCATATTCCTTCAGAGAACACATTTTAAGTGAATATCAGGGCAGTTAGACTGGGCTGTGAAATGACCCTCGGGCAAACACCCACAGCACAGGAGTAACAGCGAATCCCCGGTGGGAAGAGAAACGTAACTGAGTCCACCATTCCCACTTGCCACCTGTACCGTCCTTGGCAAGCCGTTTAACGCCTGTGCGTCTAATGTCCTTATTTAAAAAATAGGCTGAATAACACCCATCTTGCAGGGTTATAATAAATAAAAAATATAACATGTCATGCATTTGGCACAGAGCCTGGCACAGTCAGCATCCAAATGGAATCAGTATCTGTCACCTGTAAATATCTCACATCATCAGTTAAATATATCTCATATTATTAGCTAAATATTCTCTGGCTTTCCAATCAGTTTGTGAGCCTCTTTAAAGAATTTTGTGTCATTTAGCATTTTTATCCTTTCCAGCAGCCAAAAACTTATAAGTGCTCTTATCATATAAGATGAATTTGCTGATTTGGGTCAAAGTCACCATTAAATGCAGGCTGAGCAAATTCCTATGATGAGTATTAAGGAGCACGGGTGACGTAGGTCTGGGCTGATTCTAGTGTTCTAGTTGGAAGCAGGTAGGGGGCAAACAGGGCACTGAGGCGAGGAATGGGAGACAGCAGGTTCTCCGAGGAGTGGAGCACATGGCATGGTCTCTGCATCAGAAAACAGAGAGCATTTAAGTAGGAATATCTAGGGATAGGTCTGCAGTAGACATGAAAAACTTGTCCCAGAAGGTAAGTGGAAAAGGGCCTGGCTGGGGACATACAGCTGAGGTGACCGGCAGAGAGAGCCTGGCAGGCAGCTGGTGACAAGCACATGTGGTCTCATGTGGAGAACTTCAGACTCATGTGGAATTGGACTTTGCATCTACAAAGGATGGTGAGGGCTGGTTTCTAGATGAGCTGCAAAGTAAGTTCAGATAAGGTCCCACTGCCACAGATTAAACCATAATTTCTTACTTGAATTATGGCTCTTCCCCCCTCCCTCATGTTTCCCCCTTTCCGTTCCATTCACCACATGGCAGCCAGAGGGTAATTCCAAAATGGAAAGCTCATTCCCATCCCCCTCACAGTTTACAGCCTTTGAGGGCTCTAAATTGTTCCAAAAGTTCAAACTGACCAACCAGGTCCTGTGAAAAGCAACTCCTTCTTTTTCTGACCTTATTTATTACATCACCTTCCAGCCCCCCCAAGAGGCCACTTCCATGTCTGGGATTCTTAAGGTTGTTCCTTCTGCAGGATACTTTCTGTGCCAGGGGATCTTTCTTAGCAACCACTAGGTTTTGGTTAGAAGGCACTTCTGGGAAACCCCCTCAACAAAGTTCAGCTCATAGCTCCTGACGTCTTCCTCCTTGTAGCCACCCCCAAACTCCATCAGAATAGGAATTTGATGTCCTCTTCGGCTCTAATCCTGGGGTCCAACATCCTAAGGGGTTCTATAAACACGGGTTGACAGGATACGTGTTTACTTGTAGACTTTGTCTACTCGTCTAGAAAAGCCAAGGCTGGCGTCTGGCTCTGGGCAATGACCCCATGGGGAAGCAGCTGGACTGGCTAGTGTTGAGCTTTGCTCTCCAGGACAGAGGCAGCAAGTCTCCTCCACTATTCAGTGGGTGAGAAAAGGCAGATGGAGAGCCTAACTCTAAAGGCTGAGTAGGCAGAGAGAGGAAAGAACCAAGAATGTTTTCATAAATAATTAGTAGATTCCACTTGTGGTTAGGATGGGGCCTGGTTACGCAGTCATGAAGAGCTACCTTTTCCAAACTAAGAAACAGTATTAGTAATTGTTAACTATGTTAACATTACCCTTAAGACTAAAAGAAAGAGGATACACGATAATGACATTTTATGATTTTCTTGAAACCAGTACACACGATACTGGGAACGCTGACGGTCTTTCTCCAGTCTATATGAGTTTATAAAATGAAAGAGGAAAAGGCATGGTAGCCACGGACTGACAAGTGGAACTGATGTGTGGGAATGTGAACACTATCGTGTATTGACCAGAAACACCTAGAGGAATGTTTGACTCTGCTCCCCTTGATCTTGTTACCTAATGCCTTTTACACTGAAATTCCCATATATATATAAAAAAGTTGTAATTGTAGCCAATTGTTTTTTCATTTTATTGAATGACCCAAAATCATGAGCAATGTTGCTAATATGAAGTATTTTGTCTGGTACATACCAATCAAATAGCTTTTCTTGCCTCTGAAAATACTTTATTGCGAACTTCATAAACTGTGACCCCTCTGGGGATATATGATCACATCATTACAATTCATTGAAGATGGCTCATTAGTCATATGCTCCCAAGGATTTGGCCACATTTCTTTTGCCTGTTAAGGTAGCAGTGAGTTAGTCTTGATTTTCTTTTTGCCATTCTAACTGGGTGGCGGTGATGGGAGTCTATTCCTCCTACTCTTAGGTGACCCACTTGAAAAATATCTCACATAGCCATGAAAGTTTCTCTTTAAAGCATTTGTCATTATATTTACATAACTACACACACACACAGACACACACACATCTTTTCATTGGCTTATTATGTTTAAGAATGCGTTCCTCACTGAGATTATAAAAAATAAGCACCATGAGAGGAGAAATCCTTTTGGCTTGTCAAATTGTATTTTCTGGTATTCCAACATAGGACCTGGCACTTATTGGGCACAGAAAATTCTTTTTTGGTGATTATACAATAAATACACTGAACTTTTCATCCTGGGTGTGTCCAGATTGTGTCAGTGAACAGAAATCACTGTGTATTGGTATAGGAAAAAAATTAACTCAGAGCATTGGAAGAGCTGTGGAGGAAAGTTCTGAAGATTATTAGTCAGCAAATTTGAAAGTGCAGGAAAGAGCCACTATCAAGGCTCACAGTTACATGGTTATTCTCCAGAGATGGCTGGAGCCACTGGAAGCTTCTGCTGATGATCTCAGCTGCCTTGCAGCAGGTGATTCCTGGGAGAAGCACTGGAAGCAGGGGGAGCAGCCAACAATGATCTCATCTGCCTGCCAACAGCTGCTGCTGAGAAAAATAGCTGCTTCTCTTGGAAACCTTTGTGAACGCCTCCCAAGCAGACGCTAATCCTGAATGACACTGGGAAGGCATTCTGGGATGTGTGATTGCACTGTGTAGATAGAGGTGAGGGTAATGCTGATAACAGGCAGTAAGGCACAGCAAGTCATGAGGAGGGAGCACCTTATTAGAGTAAGAGTGAGCCAGACTATAAGCTCTATGGTGGGAGGAAGTTTCATTTTTTAAACTGGCTTGTCCTGAGAATCTGGGTGCTTGGGCTGAGAAAGAGACTCACACTCCCTCTTCACCATGTAAAGATGTTTCTGGGAGGTGGTTCCCCAACATCTATCCCACCCACACATCCCAACAGGACCATGTAACTAGCTCATCCCATTTACTGTGGACAGAAGTGATACCTATCTGTTTTGCGCTAAGGTGCTTAAGTACCCGACACTCAATTTCCCATGGACCCTTTCTTTTTGCCTCTGTTCTGGCTGAGGGTTGAGCATCAGGCAGGGGATGCTGACATCCTAGACCTGGTGGGGACACAAAGGGGAGAGTCTGGAACTGCGTCACCACTTGCATGAAGGCTGATCCGGAATGCACTTTGCGTACAACCCTATGGCGTCAAACCAGTGAAATTCCGGAGTTGCTTTATACAACAGTGGGTCAATAGGAAGTGCTTAAGAAATGCTTGATGACTCAATGAGTAAAACAGAAAGGCTTGTTAGGCTCTTTGCAAAGTTCGCTGTGGTCGGTACTCGAAGAAAGCACCACCCATGCCAGAGGACTCCACGGGAGGGGAGCATGCTCTGTGTCCGTCCCGTTGATGACAGCCTGGACATGGCCCCAATGTTGTTCAAGATATGAGAAGCTAGTCTGGCAACTCATTATAAAGGTCCTCCCATTGTTAGAACTTAAAACTCTTTCTAACACAGCTTTCTATTAAAAAAAAAAAAGTAGTATGAAAAAGTAACAGAAGGTGGTTAGTGGTGTCACCATGAGCATAAGTAGCTTCCCTGATTAGAACCCAGGTGTCCTGCTAGCAGTTTTCTTAGTTTGGCAATTCCTCCCTGACAAACTGAGAGTGACCTGGGGTCCCAGAGCCTGCAAAACCCTAGAACTTCATCCCAAGCTTGTGGCAGGATCAGGCGTTGGAAATTAGTTTGATCGTTATTCCCTAACATATCATCAAATCCATCTAGGAAATCACTTTCATCCTAGCAGCAGAGATAAAATGATAGTGCACAATCACAGACACTGTATTAAGTGCTTTCCCACCCCACCAGCCCACTAATTCCACACAGATAGACAATACCTTTGCATTACTATTGTCCCAACTTCACTGAGGTGGCAATTGATGCTCAGGAGATTCAGAAACATTCCTAAGGCCATGCAGATGTTTCACACCGTCTTAGATCTGCAAAATCATTTCTGTGTTTGTTGGTCATTTGCCAGATATGCTCACAACAACAGAAGGAGGCAGTCATACACCTCTGGGCCAAGGTTGTGTCTGCTTGTTATTTTGTTTATTCATCGGTCTGTGAAAGAATGAGTTATACGGCAAGCCAGCCGCTGGGTTTCAAATTTTTTCATTTCATATGCATGTCTCCACTTATACATACACTATTGATCATAGAATTGATCTTTTCTCATTGCTTCTAAAGCCAGAAACTATTTCATTAAGCTGCTGTCACTGATTTAAGGAGTGAAAAGTATAATCCGCTACCTTCTCGTTTCACCCACACCTTAAAGCTAGAAGTTGAAAGAGCTTTCTTAAGGAATTTCTTTTGTAACGGTATGCTTCAGTTCCCAACCTTTGCATATTACTCATGTTAAGTTTGCACGAAATAACCTAAAAACCAAATAAAGTGAGTGTCTTCAGTTTGGGATAAGCCAACCAATTCTCTGCCCACATGTTGCAACCACTACTTGAGCTGCAGCAAAGATGAGTGCTATGATTTATTCCTCTTGTTGTCACAGCTTATTGTGCACCCAGGATTTCCACTCACTAGGCCAGGGAGTTATAGCCGAGAAAACTACTCTTTGAAACTACCCTGCGAGGTAGATGTTATTATCCCTATTTTACAGGTGAGTAAGTAGAGGTTAGGAGAACTTTAAAAGTACCTAGCTAGGGCTGGTGGTGACAGAGAGCAGATGTGAACCCCACTGTACACCCTTGCTTTCGTTACGCCTTGTGGCCTAACTCATTTATAAAGACACAAGGAAATACAGTGCAAATTGCTTACCTAGAATCAATGAGAAGGGCTCAGCCATGTGATCGAGTAGTTCCAGGATAATCTCGTGTGCTCCCAAACATGTGCTCAGGGTTCCTCCTTGTGTGTTTTCTCCTCCATGGAAGGACTAGTCTGCTATCCAGGTCCTAAGCAGCTGATAACACGTGGGCAAGATGTTTTGGATGCGGTGGTAAAAGATACCAGCTGGGCAAATGCTTCTCTTATGAAGCCTTCCCAGAGTTCTTCCATGCAGGTGGGCCTGAGGTGAGCCTTTAACAGAGGGAGTACTGGTCTGCATGTATTGAAAAGAAGAAGCAGGGGGTCTGTGAACTGGCATAGTGGACGGAGGGAAGAGCTCACAGAATTCACATCCATTCCAAGGTTCACAGGAGACTTTTGGGAAAGCACGACGTCCATCCTAAAGAGGAAGAGTACTGACCCTGCCTGCTTGATTGCTTCTGCTCTGTAAGGAACAGGAGAACAAATCTCTGCAATAGATACAAAGTTGGATACAATGAAATTAGAGGCTTGATTTTAAAATTCAACTGTAACCGAATGCCCTCTTGGGGGGCTGCTTTACTTTTTACATAGTTGCCAAACAACCACCCTCTCTTGTCCTAAGCTATTGCCCACTAGCTCCCAGCCAAGGAGTCTAGTAAAGCAGCTAATACACCGCCTGTGGCACAGGGAGGTCCCAGACCCGGAAACCCTACCAATCCTGCCATCTGGGCGTCCCCCTCAGACATTCTGACTTAACTGGCCTGGGCACTGGGAATTTAAAAACCTCCCCAACTATTTTTAATGGGGATCCTAGATTGAGAGTGTATGAGCAAGAGGGCAGGCCTGGGGGCCTGGGGCTCCACTTTTAAAATCCTGGGAATTCGCCAAGTAGGACACTCACCCCGCCAGGCCCCCATCAGTGTCTCTTCTCCAACCCCTCCCTCCACTGCCAAGGCTGTGGAATGAGGACGCCAAGCAGGCCCTCAACAAGGCTGCTCTGGGACACGGGGCTTTCTGAGACGGCTAAGCTGGGCAAAAATTCCTTCTCTGGCTGGGCGGGCTGGGAAACAGATTCCAGACGGTGGCCGGTGCTTTACAGGGGAAACAGGGTCCTGAGGAAAACCTTAAATTGGAACTGAAGCGCGTGAGGATCAAAGCGCATCAGCAGGCCAGGGGAGGGGGAACGCAGCGCAGCGAAGGAAGCTGCCTCGCAGCGGGTGAGGCACAGCTTTTTTTTTTTTTTTTTTTTTTTCCTGCTTGCAGAGCTGGAGGAGCGCTGCTTCCCCAGGACGACTCTCAGGAAGGGTGTTTGACCCCACAGGGTGGCTGGGGTCCCCCCCATATTGGAAAGCGGGGTTCCAGGAAACCCTTGCCGGGCTGACCCGCCACGCAGCGCTGAGGCAGTGAGCTTGTCTTCACAGAGGAGCTGAGGGCCCCACATCACCTACCAGGTCACCCCATTTGCAGGAACCGCCCCCCACGAGGGAGGCTGCGCGAGGCCGCGGCCCTGAGGGCGCTTCGGGCAGGACGAGGCGGCGTGGCTCCAGCATCTGCGGCTGCGCGAGCCCACGCGCCCCACCCACGTGACCGACCCATGTGACAGACTCGGCGCACACCCCTGACGTCACACACGTGACGGACCCGGCTGACTGGAGACGCGCGAGGCCTGCCAACCCGCGAGACTGACTGGACAGGACACGGGTGTGCCGAGGCTGTGTCGCCAGAGGGCCGCAGGGACGTCGCCACGCCTGCCGCAGGTGGGGCTGGGGGCTCGGGCCGCGGCTGGAGGCGGGAGTGGGTGGTGAGGCCCGGAGGCGAGGCGGGCGGGGCCTCAACCTGCCGAGGGGTCTGGCCCTGGGGAGGCTCTTTGGCCTCGGTGAGGGCCCCACAACCCCCCCCACCACCGAGTGCGCTGGGGTTTCTCCGGTGCTTGCCTCCTCCTGAGGCCCAGCCTCCTGCGTGCGACCTTGGTCTCGGAAGGCGCAGCTCCCGTGGGAGGCCACCGGGTACCGCCGCCCCGCTGAGGAGAAGCGCGGGCCTTGGGTGGAGAGGTCAGGCTGGGGCGACTCGCTGGCCGCCTCCCCTCCCCCACGTCTCGCTTGTGCTGGGTGGGGGGACGGGGAAGGATGAATTCCCCCCACCCTCCCCCGGGCCTTCAGTGGGTGGGCTCCCTTGAGGAAGGCAGGGCAGGCTCGGGCGCGAAGGCCAGGCTTCGTGGGTCCCCTGAGCTCGGGTCGTCCGCCCTGGCGTGGGTGGACAGTGCACCCTCGTGCCCTGGACTCACTGGGTTTGCACGCGCGCCAGTGCCGGACTCAGCGGGCCTACGGCCTGGTCGGACGTGTCCACAGTGAGGGGCGGTGACCCCATGCGGCTCACCCTGAGCCAGCCCACGCCGGCCGCGGGCTCCTCAGGCCTGGGGGGCTCCTGGTCAGCGCCCGGGGACCGCAGAGGCCACAGCGTGCAAAGGGCATAGCAGGGCAGAGTCTGGCTCCTCTTCGGACCCTGTGCTTTCCTGCCATTCTGCAGAGCAGCCTCCAGGGGTGCTGAGCAAGCTGGCCAGAGAGGACTTGGGGTGCTGAGCTGTGGAGTGCGCAAGCACAGGAAGCCATGAGTGGCCGTAGGGTGCGACCAGATCTCCAAGGTTCACTCTGCCGCCGCGGCAGCTCTGGGAGCTGGCTGGACATGTGGTTCTGGGGCCCAACCTAGACCCGCTGTCCCAGAAGCGTGGAGGGGTGGGCTCTGCAGTCAAGCTTGCCGTGTGGACCAGGCCTTGAGCTTCTGTGTGAGAGGGAGGCCTGCCGATGCTGTGCCCTCTGCCTGTGCAGCTGCCTGAGCAGGAGCTGGCCTCTTTGCAGGGCCTCCATGGCCTGGGCAGGACTTGACAGAGGGCAGGAAACTAGGCGTTGGTGATAGGAAGCAGGAGAGGCTGGCGTGGCCCCAGACAGCGGCCCCCTTGTCTGGATGGGACGGGTCCTCCTGTTGTCCCGCACTTCTTAGGGCCTGACTCACATCCCCTGCAGGTGGGGTCAGAGCCCTTCATGGGCCTGTGTGGTCCCCCAGGTGCAGGACCACAGAGGATGCTAAGCCCCTGGGAGGTACAGCAGGACTGAGGGCTGAGGAAGGAGGAGAAGTTGGAGAAACTCCAGGGATGGGGAACCCAGGTGTCATTGCTGTGGTTTGTGGTACCTTTTGGAAACACTGGCAATGGAAAGCCGTTAGCTTTCATTTATTTGTCTTTCAGTGTTGGGGAAAGCTCTATTCACTTTCATGGCTCTGGACCTCAGAGAATAAGCTTTTGACTAGAATGATTATGGACACTGAGTGTTGGGTGTGTGTTTTTGAGGGGAGGGTGAGTCATAGAAGAGAATCTATTGTGAAAGGAGAGAATTGAAAGATCTATGAAAAGTCCTTTCCCCTCAAAAAACAAATGGGATGATATGTGGGCAAATAGTGAAAAATTGTGGGCCAAGTTCATGAACTCTATCCTAAATCATCTTTAAAAAAAAAAAAAACTATCAATATTTACCTTACTAAAATGTAAAACTTAGGTCTTCTCCCCCACGGCCTCCTACTCCTTTAAACCTTTACCCTTTCTTTCTCCCTCTTGACCTCAGAAATCTCACTGCAATTATTAGTGACCACTAGTTTATACTTATTTTGCTTTGCCAGATCCTCCACTTTACTCATATAAGTGAACTCACCCAATATTTGTCTTTGTCATTCTGACTTGCTGCTTTGCTGCACACAGCCCCTTCGGGCTCCTTCCACTGTGCTGTAAATGATGGCGTTTTGTCTTTCCTGTGGCTGAATACTGATCCCTAGGGTGGATATCCCTCATCCTCGTCCAGTCCTCCATCAGTGGGGTCTCAAGTGGCATCCATGTCCTAGCTATTTTACGTACTGCTGCAGTAAATGTTGTAGAGAAGATGGTTCGTATTCTTTGGACACCCAAAAGCGGGATTGCTGGATTACATGTTACTTCCATTTTAAGTGTCTAAAAAGTAGGTCCAGACCTCTTTCCATCATGCCTCAGCAGTTTATCTCACCACCAGCAGTACATTCGGGCTTCTCTTTCTCTGAATCCTTTCTAATTCCCTGTCTTGATCGAAACTTAGGAACTGATGTTCCACAGTAGAAAGGGAACCATTGTGGAATGGGGGCAAGGGCTGGCGAAGGGTGGTCGGATGACCTGGATAGTCGGACTGGGAGCAAAGGCTTCTGAAGTCAGAGATAACCAGAGGGGTACTTGTCTCCAGGAAGCAACGCCATCAGCTTGTATTTTACAGTGTTGACTCTCATAGAATTATTAGGAATAGACAATGCTTTCATTACATAAACATGGTGAATGACAAACACTTATTAAATTTATGTATGTCCTGAATCTGTCCTAATATAGGAATGAGGGAACTTATAATTACCAAGAACTTTGAACTACTTAGTAAATATAAATAGAAAATCAGGAGCAAGGAAAAAATGTCTGCACAAATGATTGTTATTATGGCTTCTTGGATTCAGTTTAAGACTTTTCTCAGAGTTGCCAAACTTCCAAAGTAGAAAGAGGAGAAATGTGTAAGGGGAGAAGCATTTAGTTCCTCAGGAGAAATGTCTCTCGGCCTTAAATCATGTGGGAGTTTTTATGAATGGAGCTCTTGGTCATAGCACTACCCACATCAGCATGGGGCAGTGATTGTGGTAATGGATTTCAAAGATTATTTCTTAGGGGTGCTTCTGAGAAGTTGAGGACCAAGCAATAAAACAGGTACCATTAGAGGCAATAAGGTTGGAGTGTGCTGCTTCTTTCTAGGTTATGAGATCCGGGGACGTGAGTTAAGTTCCTGGAGTATGAATGGCAGGCATGTCCAGTAGCTCTCCTGTAGCCGATCATTCTCTCCGATTTTGGAGACAAGCCATTATGGAATGGAGAGAGATTATTTTGGTCTGGAAGGATTTTGAAGCAGATGATTTGTATTCATTTTTGGCACAGAAAAACCTCCCTTTAGGATTGTGGTGAAGACCTGATTCTGAGTATCACACTGTGGGGACATGCTTACGCCATCCTCTGCTTTCCAGGTCCCTGCTCTGCAGGGTGGTATGATCTCAGTGACCAGTTGATTTTGAGAAATCTTGGCACTGACAGTGATTTATGGCATTTGGACCTTTTTCGTGCTGAAGATCAAGGCATCCCCCTGGTTTCTAAAGGGAGTGTAAAGTATAACTAAAGACACCCCTGCAGAGGAGAGATCTGTGTGTGGAGGAAATGAGACAGGTAGGAAGTTCCTGTACGTGGTCAACACACAATAAGTGCTGATACCATCTTCCATCTCAATAAAGTACTAGCAACCAGACAACATTTGTGTTGTCCTCAGATCTGATTGCCGCGGTAACACTACAGGACAGCTTTATCAAACACGCCAGTGGGACCGTATTTTCACCTTCCCTTCTCTGTGGTTGTGGTTCTGTTCCGAGGTGGGGAGGGAAGAAAAGTGAACTTGGTGGTTGGAAAAGTTTCGTGGAAAAGGTAGATAGATGTAGGTAGGAACACACCTGTAGGAAGTATAGTTGGGTTACATAGAGAACACAGGCGGAGAGATGTGTCATGGGACACTTTCTGTCACCCTTTGTGGGTGAAAGAAGATACTGAACTAAAACCCAACATACTGTTTTCAGGAAGTGCGCCGGGGATGCATGAACCGCCAATCTGTGGTGTAAAGTGAAGGGTGGACAGGATGATGGCAACACTTACTGAATCAGAAAATTATGGTGTGTTTCACATTTATTCATTAGACTGAAAGTGATTGCTGTTTTTAGATCCCAGTTCTATAATAGTTCCCCTTTCTCTATACCACACTGTTAAAATGGGTTTATCTTTAATTCTTTGGTTAACATTCATTGTCAACTAATCCAAAATCCCTTCAGTCTTACACATGGAGGGAATGCTTCGAAAGTACAAAGAGAAGAAATTAAAATGTAATTGCTATAAAAGGTAAAATGCCTGTTGTTTTGTCCCTTACTTTTGAAAGCAGAAATATCCTAAAAACAATTTTCTTCTTATCTTTGAATAGCAAATAGAATTCCTTGATATTTAAATTTAAATTGTTTAGGGAATAAATATAATATGAAATCTAGATTATCAGTCACATGGCAACAAAGGTATAATTTTCCTGAAAAATTACATTTTTACCAAGCATATTTTCATGCAAAGCATCTTATTTTTTCCTGAAAGTCATGCTTCTCATAGCAACTAGTAATTTCATTTCAGTATTTTAATCAGTATTTTTCTTTTTTCATTGTCTGCTGATAGTGGTGGGAACCTCAAGCCTGTTGAGCCATGTAGATCTTGAAATCAGTGTTTTTCACAGCAGGGACATCATTTTAATAGGGAATTAAAGTGTTAATTCCATCTATCAGTACTAAAGAAGTATTTCACTATGTGACATCATAACCAATTCAAAGTTTCTTTCTTCCCTATCCAATTGGATCTATCAGGAAAAAAACCTAAAACAATTTTCAGACACTGAAAGTTTTTTCATGGGTTTCTTTTCCTTTTTTTGGTTTAAAAAACTTTGCAAATAATGAATAAATACTAAGACCTGCTAAGTTAATATTTTTGAAAGTGTTAGGGGGAATAATATCCAAATAGGTGTAAAGAAAACATTACAGAAATAAAGGAAAAATGGAAGAAATCTCTTACAAGCCCTGCACTTTTAGAAACACTGACAGTTGAGAAAAAGAAAATCTGGCAAAGTACAAATAGATAAATGCCTTAAAAAAAAGTGGTTGTCCAGACTTGATACCTTAAATAACCCTCCTGACTAAAACAAATATAAAATGCTGAATAAACTTTTTAAAAAAGTTGTCATAAAAATGAATAGTTTAGAAAAAAATTAAGGGAGAGACGAGGACTCCTACTCAGATAAGACTACTATGAATATACTCATGTTTTTTATTGCATTTTTTTTATGTCTGTTGAAAATACTCTAGAAACAGTGTGGGAGTAAGAAGTCTGACTTAAAGCTTTTTGTGTGTCTAGAATTTCCATACTTCTCAAAATCTGAATTTGGTAAAATTATGAATGCCATGGCCCCAGAGATCTGTATTTAATGGATTACCATAACCTGATCATTTTTAAAGTCCCCCAGTCAGGGTTGGGGAACCTGCTGTAGAGAAACATTTTTTTTGTTTCCGTTGAAAAATTAACTTCTCTTTCAGAACTCTCTCTACCTGCCCTGCTTACCTTTTGTCTTGGCGTGCATATCCATCCTAGCATTGTATCTGTTGAAACTCTGCAGGTGACCCTCCCCTCCCCCCCATCATTCCAGTCCCACCACCATCTAGGCTCTTAAACCATATCCCAGAGTGCTTCCCAGACGTTTCATTGGTTGTCTTGTCTTAAAATCCTCATGTGATTGACTGCCTTATCCCAGCCTCTCCATGCCGCCGTTGGCTGCCTAATCTCAGTCTCCCTGTTAGTCGCTGGTCTTAGCAGACATGCAGAGGAAACCCTGCTGCCATCTTTCACATTGCCTCCGCCTCCATCTTCCTTTTCCTCTCTGCAGGTTCTTGTCTGTCTGGTCAGCTAAAATAGCGTTCTCCAGCCTTCCCCTTCTCTTGAGTCTGTTGGCCTAGCCCAGGCTCCCACTCCCAGCGTGGTGATTATTTCCAGCAGACATGTGACCCTCTGACCCCCACAGTCCTGTCCTTGCCTCCACGTGCATGGCTTTGTGCCATTGCTTCCTGTTGTGTTGGCGTGGCTACGTTCCACACAGTTAGCCTGAGCCTTCCACTAAAGGCGCCACATACTGTTTGCTGTTTTTGTTTTCCATGGCACTTGCCTTTAATTGAATTCATTCAGTGTTTCCCAAAGTTGATGTTTTTCACTGATGACATGAGATAAATTTTGGTGATATATGAATCAACTTCAAAACTATTTCGTGATATATTTTAATTAAATGGAACCTAGAACAATACATATGCAGTTCAAATCCACTACTTGCCAAGTTTTTATTGCTTAGGCAAAGACTCAATTTCAATGCTTTTAAAAGTATGAATTTAAAGAAAATATTAAATATGTACTATGGAAAAATTGTGACGGTAGATACATAGATAGCTGATGTCCACAAAGGAAGATTTATGCTATTTTCTTCTGATGGAATATATTGGGGCAGAGTCTACCCATTCCACGAAAGCCTAATTTAACTGCAAGATTCCCCATAAAGTCAGCCATGAGGAATCTGCCAGAGAGTTGTAGGAGGATAAAGAGAGAAACAAAAACTGTTTGTTTTGACTAAGAATGCTGGTAAAGCAGTACTCAGGGTTTTATATATGGGATAGGTGGGAGCTGCAGACATGGGCTGCTCTTTTGCATGATAAAGGAAAAAAGAAAGTGAAGGTCAAGACTAAATGAAATGCCCCAGGTGAACCAGCAGTCTGTCCAGCCAGCCAGCCCAGGGGCTCCCTCCTGAGGCAGTCCAAGAAGGAAACACCAACACAGTCACCCTGCCCTCTGTCCTCCCTTAAAATCACTACTTACTCTTCTGCCAATGGCATGCCACTCCCTGATGGAGACCAGGGAGCAAGAGCAATGGAGTTAGGTAGTGATGGAGACCAGGACTGATGGAGACCTGGGGGCAGGAGTCATGGACACGAGAGGGCAGGAGCCATGGGCACCAGGGAGCAGGGCTGATGAAGGCCAGGGAGCCAGAAGGAAGGAGAACTGGGATTAGGAAGGATGGAGACCAGGAGTAATGGAAGTCAGGGAGCAGGAGTGCTGGAGACCAGGAGTCATGGTGACCAGGGAGCAGGAGTGGTGGGGATCTAGGATGAGGAAGACCTGGGAGCAGGAGAGTCTGGGGTGAGATGGGTGGGAGGGAGGCACACCGACGTGCCCTGAACTGTTGTAGCTTGTCTGCATCTTTCCTTACACCTGAAAAACCGGTCTTGGAGCACTTTGGGGAAGAAGCCCAAAGTGGCAATTAATGTCATTATTGGTACTTGTCCACCTTTCTATAAAGAGGCTTTTCCCATGGTTGAAGCATGGGATTGTTTTCTGTCCTCTCACCCTCTAGGATCCCTGCTCTCTCACGTCCCAAGAAGGTACCCGACTGTGTGCTAGTTGGTAATCACGGTGCCTTTGAAACAGGAACCAAGTTTTGACAATTTTCAGTGCTTTCACTAGTTCTCAAGTGAGGGTGTGGGGTGGAACCTGAAGTAGAGGTGAGTGTCAGTTTTGCAGTCAATTCTGTGGTGGTGAGTCCTGCTCCCTTTCCTCTTCAGGGACGCATCAGCTCAGGGCGGGTGATGGTGCCCTGGTTTCTGTTCATCTTTCAAGAACTCATTTCCACTCAGGTACAAGTGTGCCTCTGCATTTAAAGTTTTACTTTATGGCCTCCCTGGTGGCACAGGGATTAAAGTCTTAGCACTATCAAGCTGTTGCCAGCCCCTTCAGCATGAGTTCGATCCCCAGCCAGGGAGCTGACCCACAGGGCACAGCAGACCTTCCTGTCTTGCCTGCTGTTCCCCTCAGCAGTGGATTTCAGTGGATCCTCCTGTTCTGCTCCCCACTCTGTCTCTGGTGAATCCTCTCACCCCTCATACCCCTCTGCCCTACACTGCAGTTCTTGTATGCATACATAAATAAATCTTTAAAAAAAATAAAGTTTGACTTTAGAGTTGGTTTAGTGGTTAGACTTAAACCAGCTGCTTACAGTGGCTGGGCCTTGAGGGAGACAGGGACTCGTTTCCTCAGCTCCTAGTTTGAAGACACCAGTGAGTGTTCTGAGGAGTCTAGAGCAGAAAAAAGTGAAAACATGTCCTGGAAGGTGACTGGGCTGGGTGCTTACAAAAGCAGGGACATTGAATAGTAGCCACGTATAGATGGGCTTCTAGAAAATCTGAACCTAGCCGGTTGATGTTTCAGGCAGAGGTCTGAAGATCTGACAGTTATCCCGCTGCCTGGGGAGAGCTGAGCTCCTGCGAAGCTCTCCCTGAGCTCTGTGCGCCGACCTGTTCTGCTTCACGGCTGTGGTATGGATGGTCTCTCATACACACTAGTGGGCATGGGGCTGGGAGAGAGATGGGAAGAGTTCTGAGAAGTCCTTTTTCTTCCCTTCTCATGGGCACCTTAGGATTTGACAAGGATTTCTGGGTGGCTACTCTGTGTGGGCATCTTTCTGACATGTTAGAATGACACTCTGAGATCATCATTGTCGCTGTTAAGGTTCTCCTGTGTTGTTAGTCCTGGCATCAGATCCTTTATGGTGGATGCTTGTCTTCAGGCACCCGGCCACGCAGGAGCCCTCAGCTGGATGGTTCACACACCCCTGTACACAGGCGCTTGCGGGTTGATGCTGAGATCCCACACGCAGTCCTGTCACATGACTCACAGGTTCATTTCCAGAATAACTACTGCTGTCTGGCGTCCTGGCAGAAAGGAAGAGTCCTGTCCCCCCTGAGTCCTCTCCCCTGTATCATTACCCGGGTTTTTCTTTGTTTTCTTTTTTTTAGTAATTTATTTATACTATGCTTATTGAGGTGGTACTGGCTTACAATGCTATATAGGTTCTCAGATTACTTTTTTTTTGCTATACCTGCCAGCCAGTGTCTAGTCACTGCCCACCCCATCCAGTCAGCCCCTCTACCTGTGCCCTGTCCTCTTTCTCCTCTGGCACCACATTCTGTTGTTTTCTTTCTTATGTCTCGCATTTACAAGGGAAAAAATTTAATGAAAAATGCCTTAGAAGAAAAATAGTATTGTCACAACTCCGGAATTATACTTCCTTTTGAGGTGGTCAGTACTTCCTTATTACAGAAACAGATTCATGTCACACTATCTTTATTCGCTTTATAAAAACAGTAGCAGTAACAGAGGGTACCATTTATTGGGCCACCATGGAAGCCTGGGAGGTTGGTGTTTTCTCAACAAATCCATAGTCAGGATCCTTGTTTTGCTGGTAATAAAATTGAAACTCAGAGAGGTTAAACATGCTCCCCAAGGTCACACAGCTAATATACTGACTTCTCATTACACAAATTATACACCATTCCTTACTCCTTATACTGTTAGGTTGTCAGACAAGTCACAATGCATTTTTGTTTCAAAAACAGAAAAAATACATCATGACTTTTCTGACAACCCAGTATATGGATTTTGCAAAAAGTACTCCAATTTTTCTCTTTTTAAAATTGAGGTAACATCGATTTACAATGTTGTTTGTGTTTTGACGGTATAGAATCTCCCTCTTCATGTGTCGTTACTACACCACATCCATCACCAAAGTACCCACAGTCCATTGTGTTCCCTACTTTGTGTTTGCCTCTCCCCCCCTCCCCTAGTAGCCTCAGTTCTTAGGTCAGATTTCTAGTTTATTAGTTTCTCTCTATGTGACCCTTTGTTTTGTTTCTCTGTACCCCATGTAGAAGTGACACCATCTGCTGTTTTTGATCTTCTGACGTATACTTTGCTTAGCATAATCCCCTCCAGTTCCATCCATGTTGTCAAAAATGGTGAAAATTTATCTTTTTTATAGCTGAGTAGTATTCCATCATATATACATACTACATCTTCCTGACTGCTTATTTTTTTGGGGGGGAGGGATACTTAGGTTGTTTCCATAGCTTGGCTATTGTAAATAGTGCTACAGTAAACATGGTAGTGCATATTTCCCTTTGGATTAGTGTTTTATAGTCTTTAGGTAGACACCTAGGAGTGAAACCGCTGAGTCATATGGCATATCCATTTTTAGTATTTTGAGAAACCTCCATTCTATTTTCCATAGGGGCTGTGCCAGTCTGCATTCCCACCCACAGCCTCAGAGGGTTCCTTTATCTCCAACCCCTTGCCAACATGTGCTTCTGGTCTTTTAGATATGGGCCATTCTTTTGGGTGTGAGGTAGTATCACATTGTGGTTTTGATTTGCATTTCCCCGATGATAAGTAATGATGAACATTTTTTCCCCCATGTGTCTATTGGCTCTCTGTGTGTCTTTGGGGAAGTCATATTTAGTTCTTTCATCCACTTTTTACTGGGATAAAAATAGACACACAGACCCATAGAATAGAATTGATACCCCAGAAATAAACCCACGCTTACATAGACACTTGGTCAATGACAAAGGAAACAAGAATATACAATGAAGAAAGGACAGAGTCAGAAAAACTGCTCAGGGAGAGGACAAGATCAGAGGGGAACCGGTGGGAAGCTTCAGACCCTGGGCTGGGAGCGAGGGCTTCCTCAGACTGTGCTGTGTGCATGGGGGTGAACATTGTGTCCCAGAGCTCACAAGAAACTTTTAGTATGGATGGGAATCATGTTCCAGAGCAGAAACAGCACTGGTCTCACCTGGGATTCATTCCCCTGGGGATGGACTCAAGGCCCTCTGTGGAGGTCTCTCTGCAGATTCTGAGTTCCTTTTCCCGAGTCAGGGCCTTCAGGTTGGCGTGTACAAAGTGTGGCCACTCTTAGGTAGGTCAACAATTCATTCATTCCAGCATTTTCTGTGAAAACAATAAGCCAGAATCTTTTAGTAAATCCTTCTCAAAGTGTTACAGCTGTGTAGGAGTCTCAATTTCTACATCATTGTGCAGTAGAGACAACGAATGCATGTATATTAATTGTGGCACCTATTCAGTTCATACATTTGTTTTAGAGATGAATCTGTTTTTCATATTATGATGAATGAAATGTAATTTGACCTCTTTAAAGCATTTTTTACTTATACACTAATTTGATTATTTCCAATTTTAATTTCCAGGGCCATGGCTTATATGAGGAATGTCCAGTGGGGCACAAATGCAGTATATTTGGCTTTATTATTGTTATTTATTGTTGAGACATGCTTCATTAAATAGTCCCTGTCTCATTACTGAAACAACTTAATATAGTTTTGCAAAACTAATGGTTTTCATCAGCATTCTTCATTGAATTGTGTCCACCTCAGAAACGGGGTTGGAATTCTGAATGTCTCTTACTAGGGTGGGGAAGCTTATCAGAAGGAAACAGATTTCAATCAACCATTAATGGTCACTATAAAGAGTTGCGTGAGGACTAGAAGGATGTACCATCCAGCTATCCTTTTGTTTAGGAGGTTAAATGTCTACAATGTTCTCAGCTACTGGCCCAGCTGTAAGGAAACACGGTGTTGGCCTGCAGTGGCTAGAATGGGTGTTTCTGTGCAGGGAGGAGAGATGAGGGAGGTACAGCAGCTGTGGGGGGTCGAGCTGAGCTGTGCTATCTCTGGTTCTCAGCTGCCTCATCAGAAAAATGAAAGATGGGATCCTTGTTTTCTCCGATTTTGCTTTGAGTTGTGCTGTCTTACATGGTTGTCCCATTACCTACTCTCCATCACTAAACATCTCTTGTATGTTAACAGAGGAATGGAGACATGTGGGGTGAACTCACCAAAAGCACTAAGAGAAAGTTTAGGATAATGCAGTGAGAACCCAGCTGGGAGGTAGAAGATGCGGGTTCCAGTGTTAGCTCTGTCAACAAGCTGCTTTGTGACCCTGGGCAAGATCGTCCTCAGCATATTCTGTGCTAAGATTGCCCTTCAAAGATGGATGGAGCATCAGAGGGAAGGAGGAGCGCACCCACCCACCTCAGGTCTGCACTCAGAGTGCCTGGGGAACTCGGATATAATGAGTTTGTGGCTTCTTCAGTGCCGGTCTGTGTTGGAAGAAACTTTATTTGGCTTTTTGCATTATAGGACTTTGTTGAGGATGGAGAGGTGGGGGATTAGCACATCCACCCCAGAAATCCTCTGCATTGGGACTAACCGAGTAAGCGCCAGACCCAGAGAGATCAGGGCTGAGTGGTGGACGATGAGGGCTGGGCTTTGGGCATGCAGCTCGGATGTTCCTTTAGTAGTGGGAATTTCGGTGGTTTCCGACTGTTTTCCCCTAAGCCTGTGCTTTGGAATGATGCTCTGGCATTTTGCAAAAAAGAAATAATCAGACTCACCACATCACCTTGGCTGTCATAAAGGTGGATGGTGCTCCAGGAGGAGTTTTAGGGCCTGACCCAGGGGGATTTACCCCGTGGCCCTGAGGATGGCAAGGAAGAGTAGTGCAGTGGTGGGGGATGAGGTCTGGTACATTTGTGGGTCTGGTTGTAAAGCCCCATAGAGGTTTTTGTTAGTCTACCCTTCTTGGGCCTGAACTGCCCTCTGCCCTGGAGAGAGCTCTCCTCCCTTCTTTGTAGTGTGGACAAGAGCAGAGGGCTGAGACCACCGGTATAGTCACTTCCAGTGACTCCCCAGTCTCCCTCGTCATCTGTGTCTCTCCTCCTGTATTTCTGTGTGTGTGTGTGTGTATACATACATATGTAATTATTTTTTATTGAGGTAACATTGGTTTACAACACCATGTATGATTTGGGGATACAGATTCATACCTCTTCAGATGTATGTTAGGATACCACACCTGCCACCAAAGCCCCAGTAATTAGTGGGGTATGTGGGGAAGCTGGAGGATACTTGCTTTAGAAGTGGTTTCGGGCCTCCCCTGGTGGCGCAGCAGTTGAGCACTGGGCTGCGAAGCTACCCGCAGCCTCTGCAGTGCCGGTTCAATCCCTGGCCGCCGGCGAGGGTTCCACAAGGCGCGCAGACCTCTCCTGCCGCCTGCTGCTCCCCTCAGCAGTGTGTTTCGTCAGGTCTGCCTGTTCTGCTCCCCGCTCTGGCTCTGGTGAATTCTCTCACCCTCCCACGCTTCTGACTGTACCCAGGGCTTGTATAAATAAATAAATAAATAAATAAATAAATAAATAAATAAATAAATCTTTTTTTTAAAAAACAACAAAGTGGCTTCTTGGAAATATAAGAGAGGGCACTGACAGTTTTTCCTAACCTGATTGTTTATTTTTTTCACTGGTGGTAGCAGATATTTATTAGAAATAATTTTTCTTATTAATTCTAATGTTTAATCTAGCCAAGACAAAACTTGTGTTTATAAATAATTGTATGTGATTTATCATGAAACCTTTTTTCCTCTATTTTCATTCTTGATGTAGGGCAAACACATGGATTCTTATCTGAGAGTTCCACATAAGCATTTGGGTCTTCTTCCAAAAGGTCTTGGGGAAAATGACTTACTCTAAGACATCCTCAAGCAGGTCGGGGTTATTCAGAGGTCTCCAGGGCACACTGAGATCTGTTTGTCTGCGGGCACTGAGCTAATGCATTGCTAAATGCCTTTGCCCTGGCTTCTCCTTTACCAAAGCCTGGGACTGTCATGCCTGGTTTTACGTCTGATCATGCTAGATTGCTCACCTACCTGTAGCAGAAACCCTGGGCATTCTGGTGCTGGTGGAAATACCTGCACCTTGAGGGGGAGGGGACATCAATGTGGTGCAGCCTAGTAAAGGAGCAGCTCCCTTCCTCCTCAGAGATGCTTTGCCTGTCTGTGAGTACACCTCAGGAACAAGTCTCTACTTTCCTTCTCCTGTGTATCAAACAATGGGAGTGGATTTGTGTCAGAGTTGGTCAAAAGAGGTGTTTGTGACCAGAAAAGAATGAAACAGAAGGGTATCTAGAAATGTAAAGACTAGAAATGAGAAAACTGAGTAAAAGAATGAAACTGGGATTTGTGATAGCAGAGCAGTCTGCCAGTTCAAGTACTAAATCTGTGGCTATTGCTTTTTGAGAACACTAAAAACACAAAGTGGCCTTGTATCGCGTCAGGGGAATGCACAGGAGAACCATAAAGTCAGGCACTGTTCCAGGGCCTGGGAATGGAGAGGGGAGCAAAGAAGGCCCAGCCCTGATTTGTTGCTGTCTGGAGCCAGGCTGATTGGCTGAGGTTCTGGTTCATCGTGTTGTCTTGGAAAATTGTTTAAAAGACTATGCCCAGTTTTATCACCTATAAAATCTGGTTAAAAATGGTGCTTCCTGTTGGGTGTGGTGTGGTGAAGTTGGTGCAGCCAGAAGAGGGAGAGTTGGAAGGAAGAAGTTTATTATACTGACAGGTCCCAGAGTGAGGTCCCCAGATACCAGCCAAGGCCCTTGGACAAGTGCCAGTGTTGGGGGAAAGGATGTCCTGAACAAACTCCACAAATAGGTTTAATGGCCCCCCACCCCCACCCCAGGCCAGAGATCCAAGATACCAAGGACGAGAAATCCCATCATGTCATCATCCCCAAAGGGAGGGTGCTAGGAACTGAAGGTGGAGTTAAGCAGCCAGGTTTTGTGTGTAACCGGACACGTGGGCCTTGGGGGTCCTTGGTTGTTTCACTGGCTTTCAGTGAGCTTTTGGGGTCTCAGCTCAGCGGAACTATAGGATACATTCACCAATTTCTCTCTTTCTCCCTAGTTGATTCCTTTCCTCATCTCCCCTTTTTGTAAATAAACCCTTTATTAACCTTTTTGTGTTTTATTGTGTATTATTATTTGTGTTTTGTATTAACCTTTTGCCTGCAGTTGAGTTTCATTGTGAGTCCCTTTTAAGCACAAGGCGAGGATCCACAGTCAGTGGGTCCATTTCAAATTGGGGTTGCCCTATAACACCAGGTCTTGGTACGATGCCAGAAGAGAGGATGGAGAGTCTAGGGTAGACCTACCTTCTGGTCCCCTGGGGAAGGCAAGACCGGCAGGGCAAACACTTAAGATGGGCCCATTTGAATCAGTCCCATGGCTTCTTGTTGCCTGGCACCTGGCCTTGGGGCAAGTGAGCCCTCACCCACCAAGCCAGTATTTCTCCTGCCCTCACTTGCCCCAAGGCTGGGTGGGTGGTTGACTCTGGGTGGGTTGGTTCATATATGAAGATGTTTACCTGGCCTTTTGTTATCTCTAAGACTTGACTTGGCCTGGAAGGGGCCTCTCTTCCGAGGGTCTGTGAAGGCACCAAAGCCCAGAGCATCAGAAATGCAGAAAATAAGAAAATACGTAAATGCAATCAGTCCTGTGCTCAATGGTTGCCAAATAGACACAAACAGATGCTAAGAAAACACAGAACACCTACCTTAGGGCGAGGTTTAACAGTCTGAGATGTGTGTGGTGTGCCCACCTACACTGGTCTTGTGTGCCCTTGTAAACTGTGGAGTCCAGGCCTGGCGAAGGAAGTTACACAGCTGTCTTGGCTGGAAGTAGACAGAACCCAGAGCAGGTAAGGCCTGGAGAGTGTGGGAAGCACCGGGGAGTTTCAAACAGTGTTCCATGGTGAATGGCATGTTGGGAATGAACTCAATAAATTAGCTTAAACAATGTGTATATGAGCGTGACTTTCAAGCTGCTAATTAATTCAATAAAATGTAGGTCAAACTTGTATAGAATGTCAAATGGACTAAAAGTTATTTACAAAATCTTAAGCATTTTCCTTGGTTTGGGTGGCATTTTGTTGATCTCCATTAAGAACAAAAGCAGTATATAAAAGGAAATGTGCTCATAAGAGATGTTTCTTTTACATAAAGATGAGCTAAGCTGATACATGTCTGAGACAGCACAGGTGGCACTGTGGGCGACATAACCTTTAGGATGCTGTGGGTGTGTGGCCAGGAGGGACAGGGTTTCTGTGTCTGCCGTCGTGCCTTTATGTGAGTTCACAGGTGGGAGTGT
Organism: Talpa occidentalis; assembly: GCF_014898055.3. Taxonomy (NCBI): domain Eukaryota; kingdom Metazoa; phylum Chordata; class Mammalia; order Eulipotyphla; family Talpidae; genus Talpa; species Talpa occidentalis. The sequence goes on from NW_023601322.1 coordinate 99,206,484, forward strand.
TGGGCGAGGATCTACACGACCGGGGTGTTGATCTGTCTTTGCCACTTTCTAGCTGTCACTTTCAGCCACTCCCAGCTGTACAAGGGAATGACCATGATTTCATTGTCTGTTGATTAACAGTGACTGAACGATGGTAGTGGGTTTCAGTAAGACGGTGTTTTGGAAGCATTTCCAGGGAGGTGCTTTTACTGTCCTCTCTTCCTTGTCCAGTTGTCATCTTTGTCCCACACATTCCTGGGTTTTGGTAGCTTTGCAAGAAGGGGGCTAGTTTACTCCTGCCACCAACGGGTCTCAGTTCTCAGGTCCTTTCACTGTGGATGGAAAGGGCGTGAGTTCAGGCTTTGCTTTCTCTCTGATTTTACTCCTCTAAGTTTGTTTTTTTCACTAAGATGAGGATAGTAACATCAGCCTCCTGGGTTGTCATATAAGTAACAGAAATTACACATGTAGAATATTTAGCTGAGTACCTGACATGTAATCAGTTAATAAATTATTGCTGTTATTAATCTCATTTCATGTACCCATAAAGTACATGCGCTTTGGGAATCAGATGCAAATGGACTTATGTCTCATTCATGGGTCAGTGACAAAAAAGCAGGAATTAAATGTTATTAAGACAGTATTGGTGGGCTTCCCCTGGTGGCGCAGCGTTTGAGTGCTGGACTGTGAAGCTGCCCGCAGCCTCTGCAGTGCCAGTTCGATCCCCGGCCACTGGCGAGGGTCCCACATGGCGCGCAGACCTCTCCTGCCAACCGCTGCTCCCCTCAGCAGTGTGCTTCGGTCCTCTGCCTGTTCTGCTCCCCGCTCTGGCTCTGGTGAATTCTCTCACCCTCCCGCGCTTCTGACTATACCCAGTGCTTGTATAAATAACTAAATAAATCTTAAAAAAAAAAAAAAAGACAGTATTGGTCAAAAGACTATTATGAAAAGACAAATGGATCCTCTGTATCTTTCAGCAAGGCTCTACCATGGCTCAGGCATTACTTTGAGGACATAAAATATTCTAATAAAAACCAATTGACTCTTTGTAATTAAAAAAAAAATTGAGTCCTAGTATTTCTTGATTAGTAATGAACATTTACTGTTAATTTGGCAACTTAAAGTAATGTTAATAACAATAAGGAAACTATTATTTAATGTGGGTGGAAATTACTTAACAAGAAATACTCTGTTGACTGTTAAGTTAGATAAATAACAAGCACCTACTGTTTACTGGGACCAGAGTAGGTGTCTCAGGAGATATAACTGATAAAGAACCAATTATTTACCACAAGAAAATGTAAAACAACTAGACCAACTGGCCTGGCACTTAGTAGGGGCTCAAAAATGTTGATGTCTCCTTTCTTAAGGAATTTTAAGTGGCATAGAGGACTAAGACAGAGGGGAAATAAAATTTAGTGCAACAATGGGTTAAAAAAAAAACAAACCCAAAACCATATCACTTCAGTGAAAGTTGTAGTAATCTCATTGGTAGGCTATCAAAGAAAACTGGGAGAGGCGGGACAGGACAGTTCCTGGGCCACAGAAGTGGAAGGTAATGCTTGGTGATCAGCACAGGCTGGAGGCCACACAGCTGGACACATGTCCCAGAGCATTGCAGATCATATCATGTTTCTATAAAAAGAAATTGCTGGATGCTCAGCTGACAGATCATCAACCATAAAAACATAGTTTAATGGGTTTCAATCATTGTTTAAACACAAAGTCACAGAGCCAAGTTTATGTACATTGTTAATCATTTGTTTTGAACCTGATATAAAAAAAAGTTACAGAAAGCATCAGAGGAGATGTTTTTCTTTTTTTTTTTTTAAAGATTTATTTATTTATTTATACAAGCACTGGGTACAGTCAGAAGCACGGGAGGGTGAGAGAATTCACCAGAGCCAGAGTGGGGAGAAGAACAGGCAGAAGGACCGAGGTACACTGCTGAGGGGAGCAGCGGGCGGCAGGAGAGGTCTGCGCGCCATGTGGGACCCTCCTCAGGTGGCCGGGGAGCAGCCAGGGATCGAACCGGTGCCGCAGAAGCTGCAGGCAGCTTCGCAACCCAGAGCTCAACCGCTGCGCCACCAGGGAGGCCCCAGGAGATGTTTTTCTTTTTGTGGTTTTTAAATGGCAGCGTCTGATTTTTGAGAATCAATTAAAAAAGAGTGGTTTCTTGGAGCAATGCTCTGAAGGGATGTGGATGCTCCCATGAGAAATGAAATGGTCAGAGGAAGCATTCTGAAAAGAGCCAGGGCTTTATAAACTTACTGCATTGCTTGCTTTTGCTTATATTCAAATTCTAGAAGAGAAGAGGTCTTACTTCAGAGGATTCACGTATATGTGTTTGTGTAGGATGTGTGTGTTTACATGCGTTTTAAACTAGCAGTCACCTTTTACATTCTAATTTTTTTTCTATCCAAAGGGCAGATTTATTATATAAAAAGAGAAGGGGAAAGGGAAGAAAAGGATGCTTGCATAGACACAAGGAGGACAGAAAGAGGTGCTCCCAAAAGGGGCAGGTTTGTTAGGAAGAGGAGAAAGAAAAAGAAGCACCTGCATAGTCATAAGTGGGCAGCAGAGCTGTGTTTGGAAGTAGTAGTTTTAAGGAAGAGACACCTGCATAGACACAGGCGGGTGGGAGAGCTGCTACCTTTTGCATCTGAAAGTATGCCAAATAATCCAGTTGCTTATTGAACGATTTTACATCAACTAATCTTCTTTGAAAATATTCTAAAATGATATATCTTGCAGACTTAGGAAACTTTTAAGAAAATAAGGGTATTCACTAAGGTAAATGGTTAAAAATAAATAAAATTAGTAGGTATCTGATGTACCACATTCCTATAAGAAAGTATAAAGGGAAAACAGGTCATTTACATTTATAACCAAATGGCATCTAATTTATAGAATAGACTTAACAAGAAATGTGCAGGAACTGGATGAATAAAATTATAATATTCTACATAATGGTATGATGAGGAATTGACACTATCACTTGAGATTTGAATAGAGAGACATACCTTAGGAAAAGTTGGTATAAGTTTTTAAAGAAGTCAGTTTAGCTTAAATTTACTCTATACAGTTTATTATCAATCAAAATCCCTATTCATTGTGGAGAGGGTGGTAAAGAATTTGACAAAATGATTCTGATTTCACTTTGAAGAATAAACATGCAAGTAGAGCTGGGAGAGTTTTGAAAAACAAAATACTAAGAAGGTACAAACCTAACCACATGTGAAAATGTTTAAGTGTACCGTGAAATGGCCTGAAATTAAAACAATGTGGTATTGACTGAGAAAGAGATGGTTAAGAAACATATTAAAGCGTTTCGACCTCAGACCCATCAGTGTTGGAGGAAGTTAGAATCTCGAATCAGCGAGGAAAGCAGTCATTCACGAGGAGATGTGTGTCCGGCACAAAATGTCATCTCTGGTGCTCCTCATGTCGTCTACACTTACACTTGAAGTAACAGAAGAAAATATGGGCAGATTTTTAAAAATAAACTGGGGTGGAGAGGGACTTTGTAAGTATAACATAAACATCAGAAACAATAAAAAACAAGATTGATAAATTTAACTATAAAAAGAATCTCTGCATGGATTTAAACACTCTGAGACTGAAACACAAATAGTTGGAAAAAACATTTCTACAAACATGACATAGGCCTACTATCCTTAGTATATATATTAAAAAAAAAAAAAAAGAAAACAAACCACGCTCTTTAAAATCCATAGGAAAATGGGCAAAATACAAAAATAATAGCAGAAATATTTGGATTGTTTTAGAAAACTAGTGGGAGACCAGGGTCAGGACGGGGTGCCACTGACATTAACCTTAAAGAGAGAAAAGCTTCGAAGAGAACTTTCTGCATTGCATGCAGTATATGCAAATCCTCATTTTAGATACTGAATGAAGTTTTAATCTTTATGAAAGAGCTTTTAAAATGAAATGTAAGAAAACAAAATAAAAGGAGCAACACCTGGGAAGTTCAGAGGGCACCAGCTTCAGGCATGGTTGCGCTCAGGGGCTCAGACTGCATCTTCAGGACTCAGGTCTCCATCCTTGGCTGGTTCTGCTTCCCTCTGCATGGGGCCTTTCCCCGCATTGGCTGAGTGTGGTGGACTCTGTTGGTTCAAGTTTTCATTCTACAAAACTAAGCAGCCCCCCTAAAGCGAACTCTTCTCCAGGGATCAGTTGATTATCACTATATTAATTCAAATCACGTGATTCATTACTAGGGTTAAGGACATGGATGATGTTAACTGATCAGGTCTGAATTACAGGTCCACCCATGAAGGCTGGATGAGACCATCCAGACCATGTGGTCAGAAAATAAGGAGTGAGGGCTCCAGGAGAGAGAAGGAAAAGATGTGGGCACTTGCAAAATGAAGCTATTTATGTTGAGATCATTGTAGATTCATATGCTGTTGTAAAGAAAGTTAGGTAGAGACTCCTTGCTTGATTTTCCGATGGTCTTATCTTGTGAAACCATAGTACAACATTACATCAGGATGCTGACTTTCAAAATAGTAAAAATAGACACGTCCATTGAAAGACTATCTCATATTGCCCTTGACAGCCACAGCCACAGCCACTTCCCCTCTCTCCTTCCCTTGCCTGAGCCTTGGCAACATCTAACCTGTTCTTCATTTCTATAACTTGATCATTCGAGAATATGTAAATGGAAGCATGGGGGAGTGAGGAGGATGGCTGAGGGAGGTAGATGAATTATAGGCATGATTGGTTTCGTGGAGGCTAAAATAAAAAATTCCTAAGTTAAAAAAAAAATCAGTATCAAAATTTACTCATAAAAACCTGGAGTCTGTGTGTAAAATGTTGTTGTGATCACTTATCCTTTGTGACCTTTAAAAAAAAATAAGTGGAAGCATATGGTTTGTAACTTTCTCAGTTGACTTTTTTTCACTCAGTGTAATTCTCCGGAAATTTCTCTGGGCTCTTGCATGTATCAATAGTCTCCACCCGCCCCCCCTCCCGCCCCAACATGCCCTGGTAAGTGTCTGCTGAAGTTCGATTCATTGTTCGCCTCTTGGATGGTGTCTGGGTTGTCTCCAGTACGGGGCTGTTACACATAGTATCTCTTGGAACATTCTGTGTGAACTCAAGTTTTTATTTCCCTGGGATAATTGACCAGCAATAAAATGAAGGCAATTTCATATTAAGACCAGCCTGAAGAATGCCACACTTTTTTCAAGGGGATTCCTCTTCAGCTGAAGGCCTGATTATAAAAACTGAGTTAAGGAATTAAGACTGTTTAGTATCCTGTCAGAAGCAGGGTGGATGGGCAAACAGGAGACAAGACAATGGGAGTCACAGGTTGATAAGCTGAGTCCATTTCAAGCCAATATGCATGACACATAAAGACACGGTAAATGCGGTCTTTTGTCTGCGCCCTTTAGAGTTAGTCACATGTATGTTAGAGAATTCGTTTTCTTCAGTAGCTATGTGCTCCCTCTAAATGCATTAGTTTCCAAGTGATTGAAACAAAATCTCCCAGGAATGCTTCTAAGTGGATGTGTGACTTAAGCTTTTCTTCTTCTTTTTTAATCTTTTGTGCCCTACTTTGGCTTCCCCATGGGAAGGAATGATGCCTGTTTTTTGGAGTTACACTCCGATAAGTGTTACTAAGATGTGATTTATGAGAGTAAATGCGTAACTCTAGGCACTTGCACTTGAATCACACCAACAGAGAATTATAAAACACGTGTGTATTGGAGCCCGACACCTCCTAGGGTGCCCTTGCTAAGCGGACTGACAAACTGTATGTGATATGCACCTACTGCTAGAAAACGCTTTTATTATAGCGTCTTACACACTTCAAAAGAGAGTAGAGAGTTGTAACAACATCAGAGAACCCAAGTGACACCCGCAGCAGTATTATTATAATACAGTATTCACTGCATGCCAGCCAGGAGCTCGACTTTCTGTGAAGCACAGCAGGGGAGCTGGTCCCTGTCTTCTAGATGAGCACCCTGTCTACAGAGCCAGGACTGAGACCTTTGGCTTCCTTATAAAAACAAAGCAGCAGAGGTTGCTGTTTAGAATGGATAGAATGATTCTCATTAAATGAAAACTCAACATGTAAGTGGACGGTAGCACCACCAGGCCTTGCAAGTGGTCAGTGATTACTTTTCGATTCACTGAGTCCTGGACCCTTTAGTTTAACTTAAAAGCTCATGAAGTTTATCCTACTTATTAAACTCTTGCCATATGCAAACCTCAGGGGAGGCAAGATGGAAAGGTACACATAGGCTGCAAGTAACAGAAAAGATGACTCTCGGTGGCTGAAATAAAGAGGGACATTTTTTTCTACATAGACAGAAGCCAGAGTGAGGCGATCACTGGCTTCGTTTCCGTTGCTTACCATGCTGGCCAGGACTGAGGCTCCCTCCAGCTTCCATTCTGTCAGTCTCCTTTGCCGGCTACTTCCTCTTCTGCTTGAGGCCCCGCATGGCTGCCTCCACACCAGGCATCATATCCATGCAGGAAGAAGAGGGAGGAGGAGGTCCCGTCACATCTGTCCACCTTATCAGGGAGCAGGGTAACTCCCAGTTGCAAAGGAGGGTGGGGGAATGACTGGCAGAGGGAAAGGACAGGAACATTGTTGTCTTGGAATGTCACAGTGCACCCCTGGAGAGCGCACTTGCAGACTGGAGTTCTGCAGCAGAAACAAGGCAGGTGGGGGGGCACATGGTCTTCAATGGAGTGGGGGGAAGGAGGAGGAGGAGCAGAGCAGGTGGTGGAAAATGAAGTTGGTTGCAAGATCGTGGAGGTTTTTTAAGGCAGGCTTCGGGGTTTAGGCTTTATCGGCAAAGACGTAGTACTTATGACTCCGGTGAATTCATTGGGTACTTGATTGCCATATACCATGGAATACTTTCAGGTTTTAGGTTGAATTGCAATGATGGAAATTTTCCTGGTATTCCTTTTATGCCCTAGAACAATTTACTTGCCCAACAGGTCTCACATTGGAGGACTCTCGCAACCTATTTGGCAAAATAATCAGGAAAAAGTAAGAAAAGTGGTACTTCCTTTTCATCCCTCTTGACAGCTAGATCTATTCTGGAATAGCCTATATGGCTTCAGTATTTTATGAGGATTTGAGGAAGAGGAATGCCAGTGTCCCCTGCAACCTGGCAATGCCAGCAGGCTTCCCTTGCAATCCATGAGCTGCCTTTTCTTCAGAGGGTGTGCAAATACTCAGCCAGCACCAGCAGTTGGTGTGTAAATATGACATGAACATGGCAGTGGAGGTCTCTGGAATGTCATCCATGTGCCCAGAATGCATCTGACTGTGTCACCACCTTATGCCTAAAGTGTTCATTTAATCAACTCTCAAAATTACCATTTAACCACTTAACATTTAAATTTAACTTACCATTAGAATCCCAATACTCTTTGACCTAGTAATATGGCAAATACTGGGAGGTCTAAAATACCACAACTTACAATGTCTTGGAAGATTTCTTGTAAGGAAAATGTCACAAAGAGAATCTCTGGAGAATTTAACCAACCAGGGTTTTCCTACTTAGTGAGTGAGTGTGTATGTGTGTGTGCGTGCACATGCATGTGCTCCATTTGTGAAGTAGGGGTTCCATGTTTGGAGGTGAGGTCGCTTCTATTTTAGTATCATTTGGTGCTAATTTTTAATGATTTTGTAAGTTAACTAAGGTCTTGACCTTTTGGACATTTTTTTCCTTTTGAAAAAATAGTTGATTTTAATGATGTTGTAATGAGCTTTAGGTTTATGTAAGAAACGTGCCCACAATTGGCATTTTAAAAAAATATGTCTTTATTGAAGTAATCGTGACTTATAGAATTATGTAGATTTCAGGTATACAACATTATAATTTGCTGTCATTTTTTACATGCTAAGATCCATAGCAGGCAGTTTCCTTAGGTATAAGTGAAAGGATACAGGGATCTGCAAAGAGAGATTGAGAGACATATTCAGGGGAGAGAGGATTACAGCTTAACCGTTTCTATTTTACCATCTTCTTTTCCTGTGGGAAAATATGAAAACGTGGTGATTCATTAGGTCTTGTTAACCAGGAAGTATAGAGTCCCTGTGGCTATTTCATATCTAGAAGCAAAATTATATAACTTGCTGAGACAGATTTAATCAGCAGGACCCAGGGCTTGAGGCAATGACAGATAAACAAAGAGAAGTATTGGTGACATGGTAATTCAGAACATTTGGTGATTTGAAACTGATCTTCAGTGGCCTTCTAAGACAGTTTTCATCAGGATTCCTGTTTCGTCATCCTCACCTAGATTATGTGGCAGTTGATGGGGTGCAGTTCTGCTACATCCTCTGGGAACTGGCAGCTTTACTAGTTGGGGCCTGAGAAAGGCAGGAAAGGTTCAACATGCAGTTTTGGCTCAAGCACACAAGGCTTGAGAGCTAGACATTGTAGCCCCAGATGAGCTCTGTGGTCACCTCAAAGCCTCTGCATGCCTAAATTAATGAATAATTTTGCTTCTTACATTGAGAATTTTCTCTGTTTTGTGTGTGTGTGTGTGTGTGTGTGTGTGTGTGTGTGTGTAGTTTTGTTTCTAAGGTAAAGCAGAGCAATTTTCAGTGGCTTTTTTGAAACTTTTCAGTGGATTATTTACAAGGCACCAATGTGCATTGATGATGCTGTAGCCGGACTGTTTGAGACCCACACAGAGAAGTTGCAGGTCTTTCTTCTGTCTTACAGAGCAGGATCCAGGTGGATGGATGGTTCCTTTCTCCCTCTGCCCTTCTTCCCTTCCTAGATAGCTTGCATATTTTCTGTGGGTAAACACTCTTAAGAACTGTTTAACCACCCTTCTCACCCCCCCACCCCTGAATTACAGAGTATTTGACAAAAGAGACAAATGTACACTGAGAAGTCACAGATGGAGCATTAGAAATAACAGCCAGGCCTTCCCCCTTGGGGCTCATGTGCTTTCCATTGCTTCTTTCTTTTAGGCACAAGGTGACCAAGTAAAACAATACAGCATTGTTTTATAGACACATGCAGTTTCAGAAAGTACTCACCTGAATTGCAGTGTGTAATCTAGGCTATTGAGATTATTTTGTGCATGAAAGAACATTTCATGTGCTCTTTATCTTGTGACTGGTTTTATTGGCTCTACCCAGAGAGTAGCCTCACCTGATGATCCATCCCGCTGAAATAATACCAACAAATTCCTAGGTATGTGAAGTAAGCCACCTCTGTTTTGAAGAACACTGGATTGTTTATGAAGGGTGTTGGCCCAGTAGAAATATATAACGTACAATAGCAAGATTTTTCAAATCGCCTTTGTATTCAAGTAGGTGAACCTTGGAAAGGATCACTGCTTATCCTGTGGGGAAGGAGTTGGGAGGGCCTTCTTAGCCGTGATGATAGTGTTACGGAGGCATTTTGCTCTCTGGAGTCTCTGGATGGCTTACAAGAAGGAAAAACACCTTACCTATTGACAGAAGTGAATCTTATATTAAGATCTCAAAACAAGCTAGAGAGAACTGATAAGCCTTACACCTGGAAAAATGAATGTGACCTGTGCATTCAGGGTAAAATTAACACCAGTTATGGGGTACTCTAATTGTTTGACATGACATGTTCTAACTCAGGCTTTAAGCTTGTCCGCCTTCAGATCCATAGCAAAGTCATACAGAAACGAGCCCATTTATTTGAGAAGACTGGCCAGAACACTGGTGCATGCCGTCTCCATCATCTCTACATCTAATTTAGCAGGCCTGACACAATGTTTGTTTCTTGTGGTGGTATTAACATTGGGAGTTCTGCCAGTTATCTAGAAGCTACGCCTTCTGTAGCTTCTAGAGCCCATAGAAAACTCTTCAACCTGAGGGGAGTCCTTAGAAGCTAGATCCAAAAAACCAAGCCGCAGTCAACCTGCCTCACTCTAGATGATTATCTGCCTGGTGATGGGCTTGAGGAGCTGGTTGGAAAGGCTGTGTGTGTGTGCAGGCACTTTGTGGCTGACACAGGTAACATCTTGTTTGTTGGACTCGTTGAATCTCCTTATAGAAAGCAGCCACATCCTGTTTATCAGGTTTCTTTGAAAGCCTTTTTCCCCTCAGTGCTTCCCTAAGTGTACTCACCATCACTTTCCTGTGTGCCAACCTGCCATCTTTCTTGAGCCCAGCAAACAAGGCAGCTTCCTTTCAAATGTAATCCAACCCCTTGCAGGCAAATATTTTTGCCATCATTTATGTAGGTAATTACAGGCATTCCTGCTATAATTTATAAAATTATAGGATGTTTAATTTTTCTAAGGTGTGGTTTCTATCACAGAAAGTTGTCTGACTAGTTTGAATGCTCTGCTTTCAAATCTGTTTTAATACAAGATTTTTTTAAATTTTAAATTGTGGCTCTTTTGTGTTCCACTGTCATGATGGGGTAGTTGGGGGATGACATAGAAGAGTTTAAACCTGAAAAAGGAATGAGGTTCTTCACACCATTCTGGTTTTAGTTTAGCTGAAGAATTTTGTTTTTTAATTTCTAAAACACATCTTCATCATCATCATCATCATCACTGTTTGCCAGTGGAATCCAGCAATTGACTAGCAGTTTACCATGGGTTTTAAAATTATCTACATGTGGGTAAGTTATGGAAGCAACCTAAGCACTGTATAACAGATGAGTAAAGAGATTGTGGTTTATGTAGAGAAAGGAATAGTACTCAACTATTATAAAAAAAGATTAAATCCTGCCATTTGCAACAACATGGATGGACCTGGAGGAAAATAAATCAGAAGGAGAAAGATGAATACCAGATGGTTTCACTCATATGTGGAAAATAAAGAAACAAAACAAAGGAACAGACCAAACTAAATCAAAAGAAACCCTTGGAATCTAACTGCAGAATTGAGGCTGCCAGAGGGTTAAGGGAAGGGTGAGGGACAAAAGGCAGGGAGGGCTCCCAGTGTACTAAGATGGAGGCTTTTTGGCGTGTTGGTGGTGGGCATGGTGCGACAGCATACACATGAGGAGGTGTGAACCTGTGCTTCCCAATCATATAGTGTTGTAAACCAACATTACTGCAATAAAAACAATACCATGTATATACATATGCACATACGCACAAATATATGTTTACGGATGCACATATACATACTTAAATATACATATATAGATACACATAGTGTAAGAACAACATGTTATTACATCCTATTTCCTCCAAGGGCATTAGCTGATAAAGAAAGGGCTTTAGAAAAATGCAATTAAAAGGTAAGTAAAATAATAAATGGCAAATTTATAAAGTAACATGGTAAATGTTCTAGAAATACGATTTTTCTTTAATCATAGCAACGTTATGATTTCCTTCTCTGAAGTAATTCACACATTGTACCAGAATGTATTTCTACATAAAAGAGGTTAAAATAAATCATTAGATGGTTTTGAGGAAGTCAAAGTAAAATTGAATATATTGTGCGAAGCATAGTTTAAACAAACTCTGTGTACATGTGTTCTTAAATTCTCATTGATTATTCCACAGAGGAGCAATCAGGGCCTCCCTAGTGGTGAAAGGGGTTCAGTCTCAGGACTATGAAGCAATCAGCAACCACTGGAGCATGAGTTCGATTTCCTGATCCCTGGCAGAGAGCTAACCCACATGGTGCAGCAGACCCCTCCTGTCTTGCTCGCTGCTGCCCTCAGCAGTGTATTTCAGTAGACCTGCCTGTTATGTTCCCCACTGTCTCTAGTAAATCCTCTCACTGCCCCCCTCCCACCCGCACCTCTGGCCTACACCCCAGATCTTGTATTCATAAATAAATAAAATAAAATATTAAAAAAAAAAGAGCAATCAGAGTCTTTGGCAATAAATTTTTGGAGTGGAGTAATTTTTTGGCTTCTCTCCAGGGAGCAAAATTAAAAGGAATTTAATGCTTTTATATTGTTTAATTATTTATTTATATATAGTTTACATCTGGATGCTGGCAGTACTACCTTAGATAAGAGGATGGATATAGGGTAAAGTTAACAAGAACTTCTTTTTCTTAATAATAATAATAAGGGGGCCTCCCCTGGTGGCGCAGCGGTTGAGCGCTGGGCTGCGAGACTGCCTGCAGCCTCTGCAGCACCAGTTTATTCCCCAGCCGCCGGCGAGGGTCCCCCACCCCACAAAATAATAATAATAATAATAATAATAATAACAACAACAAGGGCCTCCCCTGGTGGCGCAGGCGGTTGAGCGCAGCACTATGAGGCTGTCCTCAGCCTCTGCAGCACCGGTTCGATCCCGGCCAGCCAGCGAGGGTCCCACATGGCACGGCAGACCTCTCCTGTCTCGCCCACTGCTCCCCTCAGCAGTGTACTTCATCAGTCTGCCTGCCTCTGGTGAATCCTCTCACCCTCTCGTGCCTCTGGCCTGTACCCCATTTCTTGTATGAATACATAAATAAATCTTTAAAAAATAATAAAAATGACCTCTCTTTGCACACATACAAATGAGATGTATTTCTGAGTAATCCAAAGAAAGGAGCGAGAGGTGGTTCTTTATGGTTATGATTATTAATGCTTTTAGGAAAAAATCATCAGAAATACTTGAAATAGGATCTGTCACTTAATAAACAGAACACGTGTGCATTGTCCCAGCCCAAACCTTTTCTGCAGGAGTTGAGGGGATGTGTCAGCATCCTTTGGCAAACAAAGGGGAAGACCCTTGTTTTGAGGGGTTTTGCTTATCTTTTCCTGTTTATTCTAGTAGCAGTCCTGTCTTCAGGTACATTAAAGTAATATTTTCTAACTATCCTATGGCCTGAAAGGATGCAGGTGTTTCTTTTCTTTAGACCAGTAGAATATTGTCCAATTATTAAATTTACATATTAACATTTATTTCAATATAATATCATATTAATTTTCAGCCAGTGACATTAATTTTCAGACTCATGAAGCAGGCCCATTGCAGGCAGCCTGAACACAGAAAGGCACATGGAAGCAATGCTCGTATGCAGTCATGTGCCTCTCGCTTCCCCAAGCTCAGGGACAAAGGTGCAGTGCAGGCACGCCCATGTAATGCCTCCCTTGCATTCTGCCTCTCCTAGAGGCTGTCCTCATGCTCCAGAACACACACGAAGAGCCCGGGTGGGGCGCATTTGTGGTCGTTCTTGCTACCACCATCCCCGGTCCTGTGGCTCTGAAAACCCATCTCTCGGGCAACCACTACTCTTTCCCCATGCAGGTTGGAGCTATATACATATGCACCCACTGTGTGTGTGTATATAAATATACATATATACATATATATGTATATATATATAGTGGGTGTATATATATATATACACATACACACACACACACGCACACTCAGGCATTTTGTTAATTTATGAACCATATGACATATGGAGTTATATGTATGACTGAGATATAGATATTACAAAGTCATTTGACTGATACACAAATATGTTACAAACATGTATTTGTGTGTCTATATCGCTATATCTCTTATTGATCATCTATCTGTCTGGCTTTGTAGCTGCACATTTTAGGCAAGTGCCCAGAGCTCAGGTGCCTGAGATGAGGTGGTCAGTGACCTCACTGAGGTAGCTCTTGACTCCCAGAACTGAGATACTGCCCGATGAAGCTGGGCAGCCTTTTGACTTAGGAGTTACATAGGAGCAGACTGATGTCCTAGGAGGAAATCACAGTCCTAAGATACTTTTCCCTTTTACTTTGAAAGTACTAGAACCTGTGGAATGGACTGGGTTGCTGCTGATCAAGTTCAGATAGCAATAAAGTTCAAAGAAATGCTGATGTGTGATCAGGAATATAGCACGAGGGCGAGACTGCCCACTACTGGAGGCGTCAAGGTCAAAAGGTCCATTCTGGTTCTACTCAAGCTGCACTCAGAACCTTTTGGAACTCTGTCATTTTGTAACCTGCTTGTGAATGAAAGTGGCTTTGCAACTTTGGGGGTTCAAGCAGACTTGACACAGGCACCTCCCTCATAGTTATGAACTCCATTTCCTGAGTATGCTGGCACAGTTCAGAGTCAGCTCAGTTCATGCCCACCTCTGTGGGCCGCCTAGGTTCTCTGCTAGTCCTGGTAGTGGGCACTGGCCACCTTGTGTGACCCACTCAGGAAACACCTGGGCTGCGTTGGAAGGACCACTGGGTCTTCAGCGTTGAGGAAAAGCAGCACTGTGGGAGAAAACTTCTGGGACACCAGCATCAAGAGAGCAGCTGTGATGAGGCCCTCCGGCCTGAGAGGGGACATCGTGTTTTGGATCTATGGGCAAGTTGAGAGCAACTAAAATGGAGGCTTCTGGCAGAATAAGCTCGTGGGGACACTTGGACCTGCTGGGGAGAAGACCTGGCATTGTGCTTGGACACTTTACTGCAGTCACATGTGTCCCATGTTGGGAAAGAAGATGGTACCAATCACATATGTGTGCTCATGTGTCATACGCAAAACTACCTATTACCGGCATTTCCCAGATCATTATTGGTTTGCACTATCATGCATTTTGTAACTTTGTAACTTCATAATAGTGCATTTTGTGATGTGAAGAGACACAGTATCTAAAACACTGACTATGCAACAAAGGAGAAGAAAGCCAAGTGGAATCATCTAGTCCTCCAGTATGCTTGGTGAACAGGACACAGGCCTGTAGTCAGAGAGACCTGTGGTCACATCCTCCACCTCTCTCTGGCTGTACAATTTTGTCCAAATTATTTAAACTTCCAAGTTGTTCAATTTATGTAGACTTTATGATCCTCAGTTTCTTTATCTGTAAAACAAGGATCATCACATCTGCCTTGCAAGAGGCTGCAGAGATGAAGTAATATGGTGTCTGTATAGCACCTGAATGATACCACAGGCTTCCCACGAGGGCAAGTTAGTGCTCAGACTTCTACTCACAGCATTTACATTTATAATGTCACTGTTGCAGTTAAATAAGGGACAGCTTTTTACATTTGAATGGCATTCAGCAAACATTTTTTATAATATATCAAATATGCATTTATTGTTGCTCTTTTCCAATCTTTCTTTCCTAATTCCTTTGTTTCTGTCACATATGTAGAAGATAGGAATTTTAGAAGATTGCTCTTGATACTTCATATTAATTGCATAAATTTTTCAAGTGCTTTGTTTGTGTGTACATCTTTAAGAAAGGATTGCTTTCTATAGGGACACACTTTTGGTGTTTTTTTTTAAAGATTTTTTTATTTATGCATACAAGAACTGGGGCACAGGCCAGAGATGCAGGGGGTGAGAGAATTCACCAGACAGAGCGGGGAACAGAACTGGCAGACTGACTGAAATACACTCCTGTGGGGAGCAGCGGGCGAGACAGGAGAGGTCTGCTGCGCCATGTGGATTGCTCTCTGGCCAGCCGAGAATCAAACTCATGCTGCAGAGGCTGCGGATTGCTACATAGTGCGGTGCTTAACCCCTTGTACCACCAGGGAGGCCCACTCTTGGTGATTTTTTGAAAATTTTTCCTGTTTAAGAAAAAATGCCCAAAGGATAAACAAGAGCTGAAAACAAGCTCCTCCCCTAATACCATCTCTCTCCAAATATCATTGCACAATTGTTGTTTTGCAGCATTGCATTGGCTTAAATAAATAAAAGGGAAATTCAACATGTTAGAGCAAATATTCCAGGTAAACAAATTGCTTTTATAACTCTTTTATAAGAGTTATGGATAATACCACTGTTGGAAATTTTGCAAGAGAAATAATACTTATTTTAATAATTTTGCTTTAAAAAAATTAAGTTTATACATATAGTATTCCTTCAAAGCTCCTTTTCCAAATTTATAAGCAGAAAGAGAATGAAAGCAGTTATTCTCAAACAAGCCTCTTGCTAAATTCATTTGTCTTTTTTTTTATAAATCAAGTTTATTTATTTATTTATTTTTTTAGTGTAACTTTTAATTTTTTTAATTTAAATTTTATTTTTATATTCCCCATACAATTACAACCCCCTTAATTTTACCCCAAGCCCTCCTTTCCCCACCCCCCACCCCTCATAGAGTGTCTCTTGTTCATAGTTATTTGTTGATTTTGATACTTTCTTTCTTATAGTTATTCTTTTTCCTGGTCCCTTATTTAAGTTTTCTAGATTCGTGCTATGAGTGAGACCATCTGGTATTTTTCTTTTTCGTTCTGGCTTATTTCGCTGAGCATGATCCCTTCCGGCGCCATCCATGTTGCTGCAAATTGCATGTGTTTATCTTTTTTGATTGCTGAGTAATATTCCATGGTGTATATGGACCACATCTTCTTGATCCAGTCATCTATTTTTTGGGCATTTGGGTTGTTTCCAAAGCTTAGCTATTGTAAATAGTGTTGCTATAAACATAGGCGTGCAGGTGCTCTTTGGAATGGATGTTTCTATGTCCTTTGGGTAAATACCTAGGAGTGGAATTGCTGGATCCTATGGAAGCTCTATGTTTAGTAGGTCCAGAAATCTCCACACAGCTCTCCATAGTGGTTGGACCAGTTTGCACTCCCACCAGCAGTGCAGGAGAGTTCCTTTTTCTCCACAACCTCGCCAACATTTGTTGTTCCTAGTTTTTTTCAGTTGTCCTTTTAAAATAGCAACCTCCTCATGTCCTCTCCCTGACATCAACTAGCTCCCACATGCCAAACCCCTGGACCACATTGTAAGAACCACACACACTCTCACACTCTCATCCTAAGTCCAAGAGCAGGATGTGAGCATGGTTGGAGATCCTTTCCAACTGCACATGGCCAGATTCTCCTTGTATCCTTACATGATGGACAGAGAGCAGCATTTATGAGGTCACTAATCGCAGTCATGAGGACTTACTTCATCCTCGTAAACTAATTCCCACCCAAAGACATATGCACACATACTCAGTTCATAATGCCTATTTGTATGTATATTTGAAGCAAAAAACACAATCACATTTATAATCTGCATTTTTCAACCTAGCAATGTATTTTGAACATTTGCTCATGTCATTTAATGTTTTTTTTTTAATTTCATTTTTATTACCTGCAGATTTCCAGGTATAAGTAAACCACAATTTATTAAACCAATCTATCATTAACCTTTTAGCTTTTTCCTAATTCTCATCAATTGTAAATCGTATCTCTACAGACATTTTTGTGGCTAGCTCTGTATCTACCTGTGATTTTGTTTAGAAGGAAATTATGCCTCCAAGAGATGATTTGCAAACATGTTGCAAGTTGTCATCATAAAGGACATTGCAAAATTCTCAACCCTGCTGATGATTGTTTCTCACAAAATATTTGCTAAATGAACCGACTAAAATGCATATGATTTTACATTTGTCCTTATCTAATCATTTGTATAATTTTATTTTCTCATATTCATTTGTTAATGTCTAGTTTTTAAAGATATCCCAAATGGATATGAAAATGTTTCAGTGCTGGATAAAAAAGGGAATATGCTGACGTGCTTTCCTACTTTAATTAGCAAGACTTCTCTCTTCATGCAGGTTCTCATATAGCTCCCTTTTAAAAAAGTTGTGTTAAGGTAATGTTGGCTTCTAATGCTGTATGTGATTTAGAGGTGTAGGGTCACACCTCTTTAGGTGTATGCTCCACCACAGTCCTTTGGGTCGTCTCCCCACTTTGTTTCCCACCCCCCACCTCCTGACGAGCAGCCTTAGTTCTATAGTCAGATTTCTGGAGCTTGTTTTATTTAGTTTTGTCTTTGCTTGTTTTCATTTCTTATGAAATAAGAATTTTTGTTTTTATATTGCACATGAGTGAAATCATCTGGCATTTGCCATTGTCCTTCTGACTGATTTCATTTAGCATAATACCCTCTAGTTCATCCATATTTTTGTACATGGCAGAACTTCATCTTTATTTTTAATAGATGAATAGTCCCTTGTGTTTTTGTGCAACATCTTCTTTATTCACTTACCTATCTTTGAGCACTTAAGTTGTTAATATGGAACCATAGAGGTCCCTAAATAACCAAGAAAGTGCTGACAAAAAGGAAGAAGAATGGAGGTATTGGACTCCTAGACTTCAAAGAATACCACAGAGCTATAGGGATCAGAACAGTATGGTATTGGAATTAAACTAGAGATGCAGATCAATGGAATGGAACTGAGAATCCAGAAATAAACACACATATGTGGACAGATAATCTACAACAAAAGCACACAGTAGAGAAAGGAAATACACAGTTCCTTATGTGAAGCAGCCATAATTTAAATTGTAAGGAACTGGACATTGATTTGACTGGGAAGTTCAAATGGTAGACCATATTCATAATTTATTCTACTTAGAAAAGGAATTCAAAATCAGAACTCCATAGACATATAACATCTCACATTATTCTTGCCCCTTTCACCTACAGATGAAAAAAGAGTAAGTATTATGATTCATCACTCAAATGATGATTTTTATGATGGCTCAGAGTATATTCCATTTGGAAACAATTAGTTAATACCCTATTTTTTAAAAAAGGCTTATGCTCACTGGATAAATTATTGCTCTTTCTGCTAAAGTTCATCATTATTACTTCATTCAGATTCACTTGCTCCCTTGGTTTCAGAAACCTGAATAAAAATGAAAGTTTTGTATATGGGCCTTATTAAGTTCAGCAGAAAGAAAGAAATGTGGGCACGTTTGTGGATTTTATTATCAGGAGGGTGACCACAGCTGCACACCTGGTTGCTGGGTAATTGTGACTTCACCACTTAATTTATGGGCTCCCTCTAGCCATTGTGTTTTCTTTTTTTTATGATTTAAAAAAATTTTTTTTTCATTTGTACAAGCACTGGGTACAGTCCGAAAAATGGGAGGGTGAGAGAATTCACCAGAGCCAGAGCAGGGAACAGAACAGGCAGACTGATGAAATACACTGCTGAGGGGAGCAGTGGGCGCAGCAGGAGAGGTCTGCTGCGCCATGTGGGACCCTTGCCGGTGGCCGGGGATTTAACCGGTGCTGCAGAGGCCGTGGGCAGCTTTGCAGCCCAGCGCTCAATCGCTGTGCCACCAGGGGAGGCCCTTCATTGTGTTTTCTTAAGCTTCACAATGTATTGGTTGGTTTTGATGGTCATTGACTTAAAGGTTGAAAGGACCCAGGTTCCAGGTTCTTTTAGGGGAATAATTCTTCGGTTACTCTTTGCCACTGTGGCTAGTAGGTTAGACTCTGGAGTACAGAATCAATGCCCATGGTGCAGAATCAGTGTGTGGGGAGGTGACAATGGCTAATTACTATTAATAATCAGTGTACAGGAAGACTAAGCCTCAGGAGCAGCAGAGATCCAGGGCCCGTGATCTGCTAAATGAGAGTTCTCAACAGAAGATGAGCAAAGAGATCCAGGAAACATCATCTATTGACCACTAGGAATTTGTGGGCTGAAAATTACGTGCCTGTGGTCAGAATAAATTTTACTTTCTCTACCAACTGGTAATTAGTCTATAGGTATTTACTTTCTTACACATGTAGATGCAATATAGTTCAGGAAATGGTTGGAAATTTAACAAAATTTGACTCTTGCAGAATGGCTCCACAATTGTGACAGTAATAATTTACAAAAACATTCCTTATAAACAGTAAATTATTTTGCAGATCACAATTCATATGTTGCAGATGTATTACTGAGTGAAATATATTAATGTTCACTGTAGCAAACATAAAATATCTAGATGCAGGAAAATTTAATAATTGAGTAAGTTTCTTGTCCACTAAACTAGACTGTGAATCTTTCTTGGAGTGCTGCTTGACTAGATTAGGAGAATGAGTCTATTCCTGAAACAGACCAGTATCTCTCTTTTTCAAGAAAAACTTAGTAAACTGCAACAAAATAGATTCCCCACATAATTTAATGTTCTACACTTGAATGCTTGAATTTTTTTCCTCTAGCTTTTGTAAGGTAAATGAAGTAAATTCATCCAAACAAAACGATTCCCGTAGGCTTAATCCGCTGGTGGGTTATTTGCTGCAGTCAAGTGTTGACATTGTAGGCAATCTCCACCTTCACACATATGTAGTAAAGCACAGAAATTTACTATAAGATGAACATATTGAATCCTAGTTTTGTAGAACCATATTCAATGTGATTGTCATTCTGGAGGCTTCTCAGAGACGCTTTCAGTCTTCCCTGTCTCCAGGAAGCCTGCTCTTTGATCCATGGTGGGAAAGAGACCACACGAGGCTTAGAAGCTTGTTGTTTTTCCTACTCTGGGATTTTATGGTACTATTAATCCTCCTGCAGTGTTAAGTTCTGGTGAAGTGCATATTTTGATGAATTTATTTTGAGAAAAATAAGTAAAAGGAAATTCTCAGTCTTCACTTAATCATACATTTGCTAGGAACTTCTCTGTGAATCTGTAAAAAGCTAGAATGAGGGCACAGAAGGGGGCTGCTGCCATTCAGTGAAATAAGGACTAAATTGGGTAAGTTTAATAAGGACTAAATTGGATAAGTGCCAGTTCTGCAATAAGAAATAGATGATGGGGTCTCGGAAGGATGAGAGACCCTATTTTCTGGAGTGATAGTTGTGATAGCTCTTACGGGAGAAGCTGGAGTTCTCTAGGCAGATGAGGGGCAGAGGGAGCAAACGGAGCCACACTGCCCAGCGCGAGGCTCCCAGGGCCGACTGGGGAGGCTGTGCTATCTTAGAGGTACTTTAGTGACTACATTTGCTAGCACTCTCAAGCCTTTTTTTTTTTTTTTTTCTGGCAGAGGAAAAAGTCAAGAGATCATGTAATACACATTGTTCAGGTTAGATCCTGCAAGGGTTGAATGGCAGGCATGGGTGTCAATTTAGTCTGGGAGTGACTGTCCCCTAAGCTCTGCTGAAACAGCAACCAGGTCGGCCTTGCTCAGTGCAGCAATCCTGCTGGCTGGTGCTGTGCTTGACACATTGTAGGGGCCTAGTGTGTGTTCCTAGAGTGAAACAATGCAGAGCCATTAAAGACTCTTGAGAAAAGGAGCAACCAATTAAGATTTAGATTTTGGGAATGGCATTGGCAGCAGTAAGGGCTTGGAGGAGAGGGGTGCATTTATTTTCTGCTGCTGTAACAAATTACTACAAATGTACTGACTTCAAACTACCCAAATATATTGTCTTCCATTTCTTTGGGTCAGGAGTCTGTCACCAAGCTCAGTGGGTTAAAATCAAGGCATAGCAGGACTTCGCTCCTTGCTGGGCACTCTGAAAGAATCTATTTCCTTGCCTTTCCAAGCTTCTATAGGGAGCTCGTGTTCTCCGCCTTCCTCCAGCCACACTGATTCTCTTTCTAACGGCAGTCCACAAAGGGTCTTCATTTTCAAGAGCTCACATATAAGCCTTCTCGGATAATGCAGCATAATCTCCCCTTGTGAAGGTCTTTAAATCACATCTGCAGAAGTCCCTGTCACCACCATAGGAGGTGATAGATGCTTAGGTTCTGGGAAACAGGATGCTGTTATTCTGCCTACCACAAGGGGCACATGGGACTGTAGGAGATTGTGGTGGGATAAAGAACAAGCTACTTCATTAAACCATTTTTTGCTTTTCTCTGACAGAAAGGTAGGCTGTGTACTTTTCCGCACTTAGTTGTGACAAATATGAGTAAGTTCTGAATGGGGAGGAGAGGGGGGTGTGCCTTCTCCAGGACTGGCCCATCTAACACCACCCAATCAGTCTTCATCGCTCAGTGCAGCTGCCCTCCCAGTCTGGGTCAACAGCTACCTCATTCCAGAACCATCTTACCTAGCACTACCACCCGCCCACCCTCTACCAGGCGCCCTGTGTGATGTTACAAGTTACTCTCCTTTCCTCTCCTTGGTGGCTGGACACAGACAAGGCTGTGTGCTGGGACAGGACACTGAGGGATGGTCAGGGCTCTAACTGGAAACAGCTGGGTTCTTTTGTGCAGAGGAGATCCCTTCCCCAAGCAGGGGGCTCCATGATTTGCATGAGAAATAAACCTTTATTGTGTTAGCTTCAGAACCTGAACAAGTGTTGCTACAGAAACAGGCTCTTCCCACTGATCTAGAAATTTGTTCCTAGCAGTGGGGTGCTGCTGTCACAACCACATGTGGCCAGGACATAGCATTGGTGGGCACTGAGGACCCTGATACTAGGAGCTTGAAAATGATAACTCATGTTATGAAGGGGAGAAATCTTGGATAAACTGTTGGCTGGAATAACTTGGAGGGCAGGATTTATGCCTAAATGTCTTACAGCTCTAGGACATTGATTCTTAACCCTGGCTTGGGGGAATTTAAAAAATTAGCCACTCCAGAGCTACTAATCTACCTGCTCTGTGTGTACGCATGTATCAGTCAAGGGGAATAGTCATTAGTGTTGTTTGAAAAGTTTTCCATGTGATTCAAATGTGTAGCTAGAATTCATACCAAAACTCTTTTGCAGGTCTCAACAGATATTTTTCCTGTGAGGGGCCAAATAGTAATATTTTGGACTTTGGGGAATGATGCTATGGCTGTTGCCAGTATTAAGCGCTGTCATGAGAGCAGTCATGACAATATATAAGCAGATAGATGGGGCTTCGTGCCAATAAAACTTTATTTACCAAAAAAAAGCAGGATTTTAGCCTTGTAAAAATTATTGAGGATCACAGAAAGCTTGTCTTTGTGAGTTGTATTTAGCAAGATTTACCATATCAAAGTTAAAATAGGGAAGTTTAAAAATTAAGGAATTGAAAATAATCATAAATGCATTATGCTAGTATAAGCAACATTTTTATAATTTTGTTTTCAAAAAAAATTAGAAAAGAATGACATTTTTGCAAAACTATGCTGTCCAGCTAATAGAAAATATGTACATTCTCATTGGCTCTTTTGTGCACTCTGTTTGATTTGTTGTTGGTCAATGAATGAAGATAATAATCTGATCTCACACAGATGATTTTTTCAGATAATTGTGGATAGTCTTTGTTACTACATTATAACAATTGATAATTTCTTAAAAGCTGATCACAGTATGGAATCTGAATCCATGTCAGTGGGTTTTCCACCTAGTTTTGCATTAAAACGTTAATTTATTTGTACTTTTAAGGTATCTTTGACCTCTGTATAATTTCATATATGTTATATTAGTTACTTCGAAAATACTGCTTCATTGAGTTATGCCATTGGCACACTTCATTACATAATATTTTTAAAACTGACATTTGTTAATATCACCACTGAGCTCTTCAGAAAAATCTTTAAGGATTCAGAAGCTGTCAAACTCATGGTGGTGGATACAAGTTTTACAAAATTTGGATTTTCACTTGAAAGCTCAAATTTTATCCTTGGCAGCAAATACTGTCAGGTTGTTCGCCTTCAAGTGACAGGCTCACTTCATTTATTTTCAAAAAAATGACTGCCAAATACCCAACTCTGAATAACCATATTTTGTTTATCATTTGTTCTCTCCAATAAAAACGGCTTCCATGAAAGACAAGTTTTGTTTGCAACTCGATCGCACACTGCTTTTCCTTGAGAAGACCATTGTATGTAGCAATCAATCCTTTTTAACAGCAGAAGTGCTTTACATGTCCTTTTTCTTCTGGTCTCACAAAATATTTAAGACTTTGTCCTCAAGAATTGATAGTTAATGAAGTGAATTTTTACTATATCACCAAGATGTTATTCTTTTTCTTTTAATTGAGGTAATGTTAGTTTACAACACTGTAGATTTCAGCTGTATATTGTCACAACTACACATATCACACCTCAAGGACCAGCAAATGTCAAATCACCAGTCACCACAACCCAATTGGTTTCTTCCCTGATAATCATCATTCTGTTGTTAGAGTCTGAAGGTTTATTTATTTTTAAGTTTTGTTTGCTTATTTTTTCCTTCATATTCCACACAAGTGACATAATTGGATGTCTTTCTCCTTCTGACTTATTTCACTTAGTGTCATTCCCGCAGTGTCCATCCATGTTGTCCCCAATGGTGCTATTTCCTCTTTTCTTATGGCTGAATAGTATTCCACCGTATATACATATCTTCTTTATCTATTCGAGCATCCATGGGCACTTAGGTTGTTCCTGTATCTTGGCAACTGTGAATAGTGCTGCAGTGAGCCCAGGGGTGCATGTGTCACTTTGAATTAGTGTTTTTCATGTTCCTCAGGTAAATATCCAGCAGTGGGATTACTGGATCATATTGTAATTCCGTTTTTAATTTTTTGAGTTAGCTCCACACTGAAGTGGCTGCACCAATTTACATTACCAAGGCCATGCCTAAGTGAAACTTTTTTTTTAAACAATGTATTACATAGTGAAAAATTTGATATACTGTCCAGTGAGGCAATACAGTTATGTAGTTTGGTGATATTGCCTTGATTTGCACTAAGGCAGAAACAGTTTTAAGAGTAAAAAAGGCAAATAACTTAGTATTACTGTGAAAGTAGTTTTGACATTGTGGGTCCACCAGAGGATCTTAGGGATTTCCAAGGTGCTACAGACCACATTTTGAAAGCCATGACTTTAGAGGTTGTGTTTCCAAAGAATCAGAGTGTTAGTGGTAATATTTGCTTTCTTTGGAACACTGTTTCAAGAAAAAGATAAGCTCCTTCCATGAACAACTTTCTGTAGGCTGAGTATCACATCAGCCCTGCTTTTAGTCTATGGTGGTGTGCTGTTAGTGTTATGGGGGTTTAATGTGTCCTTTGGTTGATTTAGTAGGTTATTTTTCAGATCTGTGAATGCTAAACACTTTTCTGTATAAATGAATGGTCATGCTTCTTTACACAGTTTCACTTACAAAAGATTTCTTAGGAACTTACTTTCTACTACTAAAAAGCAAACATTTCTCAGGTAATCCACATGTTAGTTTCACGTAAACTGTTAGATAATAGAGATGTTTCAGTAATTCAGAAAAAAAGAAACCCTGAATTTGGGGGAGGAAGAGATGAACAGAGACTGAGATAGCAACACAAGTCAGCAGAGACTCTGATAGCTTAGTTTGTAGCTGTTCTCTCTCTCTGTTGTCTTCACACTAATTTATAGCTAATCTAGAAATGTAATTTTTGCTATAGTGAAGAGTATTATTTTTCAAAGTTGGGTAATTCTTTCCTTTTAAAGGAAAATAATAATGTGGAGCCACCATTTTTTTTAGACTACCTAAATATAAAGTATGTATGGTTTGGAAAATCCATGGATATAATTTTAATAAGTATTTTTTTTTTAAGATTTATTTATTTATACAAGAACTGGGGTACAGGCCAGATGTACAGGAGGATGAGAGGATTCACCCAGGATAGAACAGGGAACAGAGCAGGCAGACGGATGAAATACACTGCTGAGGGGAGCAGTGGGCAAGACAGGAGAGATTCTTGCCGCCTGGCCAGGATCGAACCCGCACTGCAGAGACTGTGGGCAGCTTCACAGGGTGGTGCTCAACCGCCTGCACAACCAGGGAGGCCCCATGGATATAATTTTAAACTGATTTATTATGTTGATGACCAGGAGTTTTATAATATGGATGGGCATAACAAAGTCATGTTTTTTAAAATAGGAATATTTTGGTTTTAGAACACGTGGTTTATCAGCCTGCTGCAGTAATTCTTCCTGAAGCTGTAATGTCTAAATAACTTGACTCATGAAACTCTTTGTCTCTAAAATCTTATAAAACATAATTAGCAAGATCAAAGGCTACAAAGCCTTTATAGTCACCTTCACATTTACCAGATGTCTAGTTAGTAAGTTGGTATTTAAAGCATAATCCCAAGCAAGCCAAAAACAGAGCCAAAATGTTTATAGGGGATTTAACTTAGTTTTTTTCCTTTAATAAACATAACTGAAAACCCCAAATGCTGCCATAGAGGACTATTTCAAAATAAACTCTGTAGCAGAACAGAGAAAGACATGTAGGAACCTGAACAAGAACTTTTCCTGTGGCCACTATGTATGGAAATCGTGTGTAGAAAACCTCACTCTCTTTCATTTCACTTAAAGGTATTTTGTGTGAAAGAAAGTAATTGGCACCATTTGAATCTATTTTTCATTGAATTTTACTATTTTTGTACAAAGCAAACTTCCTTGGCAGGCACTCTTTTCCCTATCTGGAATGCCTGCTAAAATATTTTCATTAAGATGTGCTATTTTTAGTAGTAAAGGACCTTCCAATTTGGGACTCATCACATTCAATTTGGAGCATGAAGTCAAGAACACGTAAAGTCGTCACGATTAAACACAAGCCTTGATGCTGTCCTGCTTCAGTTGCCATTCTTGATGGCACAGCTCGGTGTATCTGTCCCCTGTGCATTTCGATAGCAGCTCTTCCCATGAGCTGGAAATGGCCAGGAGGCTAGAAGAGAAGCATTTGTAATGTTTTTGGAGACTGTTGTAGTGGTGGGAGTTGAGATATGTCCCACCACGTAACTTTACCTCTTTACATGTGTGCCCACTGTGCCCGACAGACAATGGTTGGAAGTTTGACATGCTCCATGGAAGAGAGAAATGGGTGATGTGAAAATGGGCTGGAGGGGGCAGGACAGAGGCCCTGGGGCAGGACAGGCGAGGGGCCAGCCTGAAGGGTTTGGAGCAGGGAAGAAGGGAAAGTCTTCTCAGTGGAGAGGACTGAAGTGTAGAACCAGCAGGTGCAATTTTCTCACTGGTTAGGAATGGGGAGGAAGCTGGTTTAGCACCACTGGATAGGCACTCTGGGACCTGGATGATTTTGTTTCACCCCGAGAGTGCCCTGTGGCCAAGCCTACTTGACAGGACCCCACATTCCCAGCCTCAGCAGCCCTGACGGCCAGGCTTGCTTTGTCACTCAGGCCGCTTCCCTCCAGGACCCAGGCTGTCACTTCTGGAACTCCTGACCTCAGTGGTTATGGTGGCAGAGAGTGACTGGCATACCAGTGTAGCCCCAGAACTTTTGCACTCTGCCTTTCTGCTCACAGTTCATTGGCAGAAGTGACTCAATTCACTTCAGGTCTGCAGGGAGGTGTCTTCCCCAGTACCCCCAGAGGGAGGAGTGGAAGGCGGTGTCTCCCATGGTTCCCAGTGGGGAACACCTTGCAATTGTGGGGATCTAGAGAGAGAGAGACAGTGAGGCCGTCTCCAGGGGAAAGGTCCATCGCTTTAATCAGATTCTCAAAGACATCAGTGACATAGCAACGATTAAAAACTGCTGGACCCGTTGAGGACTATCATGTAAACAGATAATTGCTATACAAGGCAATTTGCAGCATGAGCGAGAGGCTGAAATGATTAGAGAATTGTGTGTGTGTGTGTGTGTGTGTGTGTGTGTGTGTGCACGTGCGCATGCGTGCATGCGCTCCCCTCATTATTAGGAAACCAGCAAATCTGCAGACCACGGTGTAGCATCAGAGAAGAGTGAGCAATGGATTAAAGACACAGAAGGAGGGGGATGAGTGATGGCTGAGGTCCAGGAGACGCATGAGATGGTGTCCAGGATTCTGACTAGACAGGTGTGAGCTTGGAGGGTCAGAGGCCACAGCTCTTCTGTGATGTGGGAGGAGGGAGACAGGGACAGTGGTGTCCCCATGGGCCCGGCAGCAGGGCAGGAGAGCACCTCTGTTTCTCTGTGATAAGCAGCGTCATCTGCTTGGAAGGAGGCCTCTGCACCATGTTGGTCGTGGGAAACAGACCTCAGGGTTTTTTGAAGCCGAGATGACTGGGGAGAAATAAAAGGCCTGCCAAGAGCACAGGGTCCAACTGATGCTGTGGAACAGAGGTTTGCACAGTGCCCAGGAACTGAGTGGGGGCTATTTTTCCCTGTCTGGCACAACTGCCTAGAAGCTCAGTGGTCTGGCAGGGAGAAGGTCAGTGGTTGGATGGAGCGGGTTGAGGGTGGCAGAGCCGGGCAGCTGCTTGTTTTACTGCTCATCACAAGTGCGAGACTGAACTGGCAAACAGGACTGATTTTGCTTCTAATATTTAGAAATAAGTCAGTCATGGTGAGAGCAGCCGACACCGAGTTAGCCTCTGTCCATGGCTCCCGTCCCTCCCTGCGCAGCATGAGCCATCTTTCCGACATTCCCAGCACATCCCGCATGGTTATGTCTTCTGGCCCAAGTGAAATGAATCACGTTGTAGCCACATTTAGATTTTATGTGTTCTGAATATCCTCTTCCTCCATGAGTAAAATCTGACCAAAGTGGGTAAAAGAAAGAAAACGAAAGCTCTGACAATACAATTACACAGAGACTGGATTGCTGAGCTAAGCATCTTGCTATTAATTAGCGTGTCACCAATCTTGCTGCCTTGGCTGATGCTCGACACTGTATTTGGAGGAAACTTCAAATGAAGACAAAAGGAAAGCATCTGCAGGAGCCTCGTCCACACAGACTGCCTCTGACGGCTTGCGCCGCCCTCCTCCCTCCCGCGCCTGCCAGCTACCGGCTCTCTGATTTCGGTGACGTGACATAAAAGTGGTGCGTCTGTTCAGAAATGCTTCATGTGAGAGTGGAGTCAAATTCCATGGCGCTGATAATTCCTCTCATTTACTGAATGCCTTTCCTTGAAATTGTCATATTATTTTCCATTTCCTCAGAAGGGAGGGGTCACTCTAAAGTATCCATTGAAGAGTGACAGGTGAGTGAGCCAGCGAGGCTGATAGGTTAGGACATGCTAAAGACTGAAATGTGACTTTTCACATCCTTCCTCCAGTGGAGGAAGTGAGCAGGAGACAAGCAAGTTAAATTCTCCACAGAAGTGGTTGCTGCAGGCGGCTCTTCCCCAAACACCACGTCTCAGCCTTGCAGTTGCTAACTAGCAGGTTTCATCTCCAGGAACTAACAGGCGTTCCTCTTGGCTCTGACCGCCGACTCGAGCCTGTCCTCAGCTGAGGCCACGCTGCCAGGATGAAGTACTGGAGAAGCTGTTCTCTAGCGTGTGATCATTTGCGGGGAAATTGAAATGGTTCATTTAATATTACACCCTGAAACTCTCAGTACTTGTGCCTGAGCAGACCTCACAAACTGAGAAAATTCTGCAGAAAATTGTATGAATATATATAAAAAGCCCAGGGAAGGGGAGCTCAGTGTGTTGGGGGCAGGAGTGGGCCCCCAACCCTGCCGACTGGTCTGACCCGGGGTCCTGCTTTAGCCCCAGCACTGAGGCAGGGCGGGTGAGGACGCTGAGTCTTCCCGTGCTGAGTGAGTGCCGGTTATTCCAGGGCTAGGCTGACAGGTTTTATTTTCTTAAAATTTTATTTGAAGTAATGGTGGTTTACGACATGGGATATGATTTAGGGGTAGAGGTTCACACCTCTTCAGATATTTACCATACCCACCACCAAAGCCCCCAGAGTCCTCCACCTCAGCCCATTGAACCCCACCCCCCAACCCCCAATCCTCCTGACTGGTAGCTGCAATTTTACATCAGATTTCTAGGGTTTCCTTTGGTTTGGTTTCGTCTGTTCCTTTCTTTTGTTTCTTTATATTCCACATAGGTGTGAAATCACCTGGTATCTGTCTTTCTCCTGATTTATTTCACTCCAGTTCCATCCATGTTGTTGCAAATGGCAAGATTTCATCTCTTTTTCATAGCTGGGTAGTATCCCCTCATGTCTGTGGACTACATCTGCCTAATCCACTCCTCTGTCCTTGGGCACTCAGGCTGTTTCCTTGGCTTGGCAAATGTGAACAGCACTGCAAGGGCATAGGGGAGCATGTGCCTTTAGGACCAGGGGCTCATACTGAGCTGAACAGAGTAGTTCATGAGGCAGACGCTCCGCGAACTGAGGCTGGGCTGAGTGCTCACCTATGCAGCCCGGTGCCGTGCGTGGGGTGGCAGCAGAAGCCCAGCCAGCAGTGAAAACTTCTGTCTCTCCTTTATAAACCAAGTCAGATCATCTCATTTCTCTGCCCAAAGCATTGCAGTGCTTCTCATTTCCCCCACACTATAAGCGGTGACCTGGTCCTATTGCCTCTGGGCCTGCATGTCCTGCCCTGGTCCATTGCTCCCACACCCCGTCTGTCTCCACCCCAGTGTCCTCTCCACGAGGGCAGCTCCCTCTGCATGGGCCGGCCTTTGTGCCAGCTCTTGCTCTGTTCTCCTGCCCTACTTCCTCTAAGGCTTGGCTCACATGTTACTTTTCGTGAAGTCCTGTGCCCACTGCCCTTTTCCCTGTGGCGCGCCTATTCCTGATATCTCTTAGCCAGCTCTCTTTCTTTTATACACTTACCACCTTTTAAGTCGAATTTACTTGGCCGTTTTCTCATTTGTCATATTGATGTCTCTGCCCGCCTCTGGCTAGGATGTGGGGCTACAAGGGCGAGGAGTTTTGTACCATTGTTCATCTACACCCCTAGTGTTTTCTCCCACACCTGACACATAGGCCATGAATGAACTAATGCAACTGGATTCCAGAAGTGACTGATTGGATGAGCTTGAAGCAGATGCCCTGTGAAAGCCAGGTCCAGAGGTGCGTGGACCTGGCTGTGGGAAATCCACAAGGCGGCGTTCACTTCATGCACAAAATGGTCTTGTAGTTCACGTTGGACCTGGCTCCTGCGAGAGATATAGACTTGTGCCTACTAACTGTCAAACTCTCTTGTCAACTGGGTGATTCAGACCCTGAGGAAGTCAACCGGAGAGCTGGCGTGGGGGTGGGCAGCATGAGGCCCCTGCATTCGGACTGTGTAGTAAGTGCTCAGGTTCCCAGAGCCTACTCCAGTTGGCTGAACAATCTCCAAGGGTTGGACCCGCAGGCGATCTCTGCATACAAAACTTTGAGAATTATTCATAAATAGAAAATCTGTAGAAAATAATGGGACTAAGTAGAACAGGATTTCCCCAATTATGGTATAATTGTTTCACAAGATCCTAATAAGATTGGAGTTTAAAAAAGAATTCCTTGAATTAACAAGTTAGGGTAACACTAAGCTGAATGGGCTTTTTGCACCAGACCCTTCAATGAGCTGACATTGTGAGATCCCACTGGTAGAGGGAGCAGGGAGTGGCCCAGCTCTCCTCCTGCTGCTCTCTTTTGGCATCGCACATTGACTTCGGGGATGAGGTTTTTTTTAAAGAAAAAGTCTGGGCACGTCTGTTCTGTTAGATGATATCTGAGACCCATTTCTGATTCTTAGCACCTAGAACGCGCTCTAACTCTGTGCTCTCACTCTCTTGAGTGAGTGCCATTCAGGAAAGGACCCTACAGTAGCCCCTGCACAGCACACCTGAACACACATCTGCCTGTACCCGTTGGCTTGACTCACGAGTACCTGAGGGTCTGTCATCTGTGCGCTGCCTTCCGTGTTCATGGGGGGCGTCGTCTCCCTGGGCATCGAGCACCGGGCCTGGCTGCCCTGTGCCTATGGCCGCTAGTCTACTCCCTTTGCCCCTGCCCTCCCCGGCATGCGCCTGGGTCAGAGGGCCTTCTGTCTGCAGAAGCCTCTGAGGTCTGAGGGCGCGGCATCCGTGTGTGGAGCAAGCCTCACATGGGCAGTGCTGTCTGCAGCTGTAATGAGCCAAGTGGGAGGTAATGAGAAGTGACTGTCACGCCGTCTCCAGGGCCCGTTCCTCTCGCCACACAATTACGCCATGACCCTGGAGAAATGGCGCCGACTGTAACACTCGCCCTTCCCTAATGGGCTCCAATCAGCCCTGGCTTACCAGGGGAGCGGGATGCGGATCGATCCTGCCGCTGCCCGGAGCCATCTGGGGGAGGTGGGACTCTAATACTGGAGGGGGGTCTGCACACGCTCCTGCTACTCCTCACACCAGCTTGGCCCTGGCCAGAAGGTGCCTGTGGATTAACACGGCCCCTCCCACTGCCCTAGCCAGTCTTTCAGGATTAAGAACTGCTTCTCGCCTAACAGGAGGGTTGGTATGAGGGGTGGGCAGTGCTGCTGCACAGAAAGAGCGCCTCTGAGTCCTGAGGGCCAAGCTGCAGTGTGCCTGCTCGCCAGCCTGGCCTCCGAGTTTCTACCTGGAGCGTGGGGTGCGTGTCCATTCCCACTGATTCCCGCTGCCACCGTGAGAGGTGATGCAGCAAGAGGGGCGGTGGGGCCTGCCAGGGACCAACCTTTAGACAGTGCAGAGCAGGTGCCAAAGGGGCAGCCTTCACAACACCTGCCCTTGACTCCCTCTGCCCCGCAGCCAGAAGAGACACGGCAGCTGCTTGCTGCACGGTGGAGGAGCGAGCTGGGCCCTGAGCCTCCGCCTGCAGGAAGCCCCGTGGTGGCATTAGGGAGGATGAGCTGACTCACCACCACTTCTTTAGTGGGAGGTGCAAGGAGAACACCTCTGGCCGCCCCTCTACCCCTCATGCTGCGGCTTCTCAGGGGAGCAGAGTTCAGGCCTGTCATGCTGACCTGGTGGCGACTTCTTGGTGGCCACTCAGTGCATGCTGGTTCATTCTCTGACCCCGCCAATGGCAATTTCTCCCCTGGAGGTCCTTCACCATTGGCCTCAGATCCACCTTTCTGCTCAGCCTTGGTTTAGCACCACCAGGAAGAGTAGGGATTGCTCTCTATCCCATTGCTGTCTTTTTATGGAATGGGTTTCAGAGGTATGTCACAAGGGAAGGCAAATAAAATAATGCCTTTTACTGGAGTGCACTCCCCCTCACAGCATACTGAGCGCTGCTGTTTTTGAGTGTTTTCTCTGTGCCAGGAACTGTTCTGAGCACTTGCAGCTCATTAAATCTTGTTATTCCTATTTTACATGGAGGTGCAGAGAGGGTGAGGGTTTACAGCTTAGGACGGGAAGCCGGAAGTGTGGATCCAGAGCCCACACTCTAAGGAGTAGGGCATTTTGGCCTTAATTAGTCCATTACGTAGTTAATTCCCACATTATTTTCACAAAATTTGAGGAAGCACCCACTGGGCATCCCGGCTGTGCCAGTGGGTCTCAGCTCACAACCCTTCCCTTTTCACTCCTCCAGTCAGATGCGCTTGCCGAGTTCCTGCTCTCTCCAGGTTTGCGCTCAGGTGGATACAAGATACATGCCTCTGAGAAACGTGCAGACACGTAGATGGGGTGACCAGCCCTCAGCCCTTCCTTCCATAGGGTCAGAGAGTAAATATATCTGGCTGTGGGAATCCCATGGTGTCTGTCCCAAATGGGCAGCTCCGTGTGTGCATGAAGGAGTGGGTCTGCATTCTAGTAACACTTCAGAAACAAGCAGCTACCCTCTCTCTGCTGCTGCTGGAGGACTCAGGAGGCTGTCAGAGCACCTCTGGGAGAGTGCGGGACTGTGCCTGAAGCAGAGTTGGGAACTGCGAGCTGTGTTGCCGGCAGCAGAGTAGGGCCAGGTCGGTGAGCACAGAGACCTGCTGACTGGGCAGCGTCCAGAGGAGGGGTCCGCGCCTTCCCAGCCTCCTGTGCAGTGGACTGGTGGGTCTTGCAGGCCTGTCTTCCCTTATTAGGATGTTGCCGCACCCTGGTTGCCTGTCCTTCATGACCCCTTCCTTCCTTGCTAACAGAGCCCAAATCTGTTGGCAGCTGCACGTGCTCTGCCCCAAGCAGTGGCCCACCCCAGAGGCGAGCCCTTTGATAGCTGCCTTCTCCCCAGCTTCCTTGCCCTGGCTGGGAGACTCACGCTTTGGACAGGGACAAGGAGACCAACTATATTTCACCTTAGCAGGCCCTCAACGAGAATGTATTTATTCAGTGGATAAGTAAGTGTTCCTAACAAATACACGTGCATTTAAAAACTGGATAGTTTTCATAGTAAGTTTGGGGTAAAGGAAAATAATGCCACTGGTGGCTGGTGGTAAATTGTGAAATGTGTGAAGCACACAGACGTGGGTCTGAAACGTCTGCAGTGGTCATAGGATACACAGGTCTGGTCACCTGGTCATGGTGCTTCTGTTGATTCTGTCACCCTGTTTATCAAAGAGGGAAAGTCAGAGAAAGTAACACTCTCTGAGCTCAAGTTAGATCAGGAAATGGTGGCAATTTCTGGACTAACAAGAGTAAAATCAAGAAAGAAAGAATTAATGCTGCTAGCCCTAAATGAGAAGCTGTCACCACTAAAGCTGAAGCCCTCTAAATGGATCTCACACCTCTGAGACTCCCACCATGGCGCCAAGTATTTACACGCTCCCTGGGAGTGTGCATCGCACCTCGGGAGGTTTAGGTCGCGAAGCACGCCATCTGCGTGCCCTCCCTGTCTGCTCCCTTTATGCACTCCAGTCAGCAGTTGTACGACAGATGCATCTACACATACAACATTCCTCCCTCGCGTCACCCAGGCGGGTGCGAGGAACTAAGGGGAAACAGCCCTCTGAGTCGCAGACCCCATCCCTCCCAGGCCGCCTGCGATCCTGAAGATTACACTCTCAAGCGCTCTCTGCGGTCAGTTCCCGTCAGCCTGACCCAGAGCGCAGTGCTGCAACCGCACCACACGCCACCACAAGGAGGCGACGCCAGCCACTGCCTGCTTGTCCTGTGACTGGACTGCAGTGTCCTTGTGGGGAGATCAAGTGCCCACAGTCAGACTGTGCCCGCTTCAGAGATGAAATTAGATGGCTTCAGAACGTGTGCTAGTGAAGGCTCTCGCCCCTTCTGAATCACGTCCTCGCTGCCCTCCAGGGACGAGGTGATGCCTGCTCTGTCAGGCCACTCTGAGCAGGGCTGGACAAGGGGTGGACATTCCCTCTATAGTGGGACCACCTTCGCACTTTGCTCTCAGACCTCTCTCCTGCACCCCTGGGAGGGAGAAGTGTGGTCAGCAGAGAAGACGACATGTTCTCAGAGTTAACTGCAGAGATGACGAGGATGTGTTATTCTCCATTTGTGTGACAGACTCTGAACAGCACATTTAATGTGCCCAGAAATAAATTGTCACTAGGTATTAGCTGAGGAACCCGTCTGTCGAGGCATCCAGATGAAGCCCAGGCACGACCACCGAGAGTTGTCAGAAGTCACGCCCATGGGCACACCGCGAGCTCTGTGGGTGGCGTGGCCGGTGTTACAGGGCTAGCAGCCGGGAGCTGCGGGCCAAGGAGGCCTGTGGTGTGCAAACACAGACTTCAAAAGCCTAGGCATGGTGAGTCATAAAAGTAGTGCCACCTTTATCTCGCAGCAGGAAAAATAAGAAAAACATGATTATTTTTGAAGTCAAATTAGGTTAGGAAATGACAACAGTTTTTGGACATCAAGAGTAAAAATGAGAAATGGCGAATTACTCCCATTAGCACAAGCCGAGGAGTTGTCACCATCCGAAGGTAAGACAGGGTGCTTCCCAGGCCCAAACAGGAAGAGAGGGAGCCTGCCCCTGCCCGAGGAGACAGTAAGCAGATGCCTTCACTCACCGCTGCTCCTTGGACTTTAAATCTCCATGGATAAGTCAGTATACCTTGTGCGGGCTTAGGGCTTCCTAGTAATAGCCAGGGGCTCTGCAAAAACAGAAAATCAAAAACCAAACTTCCCAGGACCCCACATACCCAAGCGGTTTTCCTGACTGGGAGAGCCTGATCAAGGTGTCTGAGCTGTGTCTGGAGGTCAGCAGGGATCACTGGGTGGACATGTAGCGTCACATCACAACCAAATCACCAACTGTGGTGTGCACAGTGGCCGGGTGTGAAGTGTGGTGTGTGTGAGAGAGGGGGCATGGGCCTGCGAAGGGGGGCATCCTGTGCAGGGGGCTTCTGAGGGTCCACTCACAGCCGGGAGAAGTGAAACTTTAGACATGGAGGGAGGTGAGAATACTTGTGTCCTCCACAGAATGAGTGCCAGCCAAAGAAGAAAATGCTATTTATTTATTTATTTATTTATTTATTTATTTATTTATTTATTTATTTATACAAGCACTGGGTACAGTCAGAAGCGTGGAAGGGTGAGAGAATTCACCAGAGCCAGAGCGGGGAGCAGAGCAGGCAGAAGAACGGAAGTACGCTGCTGGGACCCTCCTCTGATGGCCGGGGAGCAGCCGGGGATCAAACTGTTGCTGCAGAGGCTGCGGGCAGCTTCGCAACCCAGTGCTCAACCGCTGCGCCACCGGGGAGGCCCAGAAAATGGTTTTTTGAGAGGAAAGAAAAACCATTTGGAATTTTATATTTTGGGACGTTGGCTATTTAATTTGAATTTTAAGTACCATGACGTTAGTAGAATGTCTGAATTTTGGATGCACTGAAAGTCAGAGGTCTTTTGGCTGCTGTTTCTCAGAAACATTAATTAAAGCTTTGACTAATCAGAAGCCTTATTTAGATATTTAGCAGCGTTCTTTCGGCCTGCCTCTAAGAATTTCCATATCAGTAAAATCAGTTTCCCAAAACAAGTAGGGGACGAAGTAGACTGTCTTTTCTATAGTTAGAGCTGCTTCCATCCTCAGCTGCACACAGCACAACTTTCAGAGCCAACAGAAGATGATCAGTTAAAAAAATCCAGGCAGTTTTGATGTTTTCTGGCTTGTTTCTGTTGAGGAATTTAAAATTGAGGCCAAATCACTAAGTGAGGATTCAGCTTCACTCCTTTGCGCTTATGTCCCTCCTCACCCCAGGTTGGCAACAGCCCGATCAGTACTCACGTGTGGGCAGAGGGTCACTGCCAAGAGTGAAAGCAGCTCCAGCTGTGCCTGCGTGCCCGCGTGCCCACATGTCACATTGCCCCTGGCTCTCGCCAAATAGAAGGTGCTAACAGTGGCAAACAATTCAATATAAGGCAAGTGCATGGGAGATGAAAGTAATTATCAGTGGTTATCAAAATTTGACTAATAGTTCCGTTGTTGTAAGGAAGGTCCCAGAGAGTCTTGATGACTAAGATTCTCAAAAGGTGCTGGTTTTCTCAGCGTGCCGCGGGCTTTCCTATGTGAGCGCCGACCTGGCAAGTTTCTCTTAGGTACTGCGTGCTGATTAATGTGGCTTCCAGGGGTGTGGGAAGCAAAGGATTCTACTCTCAGAAAGGCACAATGTGGTGGTTAGCTTGGGTATCTTTTTTATTTAGTAACAGATATTTTGGACTGAAATGTAAATTTCAAATTAATATTGTTTCCAGAAGAAACAGCAATAATAACAAACCATTTTGGGGGGAAATGTTGGAAGTTCTCCCCCCACCCCTAACCCCCAACATTTCCTTCATTTTATGTCCATGACATCATAGTCATTGAAAGGAACAATGCTTTGATGAGGAGGAAGTCGAGGCATGGGATGGAGGAAGCGTTCGTAAGACCCTTTGACGTCAAAGGCAGAAACCACGAGGGGACCTGGAATTTCCGCCGGGTCACATTTTCACTTTGATCCTTGGTTCGCCTTCCAACTTCTTGTGCAGTAAGTCATGTTTCACAGAAAGCGTTTCAGGCGTCCCCCTGTTAAAATTCTGTAATTCCCAAGAACAAAACTTAGGCTTGGTTCATCTTCACCATTTCTCTTTTACCCAGAGGGAAACATTCTTTCAGTAGGTTTAAAAGAAGAATTGCTCAATAATGTAAGACTTGCCTTGTGAGACAGTGACTGACAGCTACACGGCGCAATGGCGAGAGTGTTTGCTGGACTGGCTGTCAGAACTAGTTCTAGTGAAGAGTTTCAGGACGGCCTTTCTCCCTTTTGTCACTTCCGCCCGCCGCCTCCCTCTCCTTCCTGATTTCCTCTAGATGTTGTTTGACAGAAGATTGGGGATGAGAAAGCAGATGTATCCTTGCTCCATTGTATGGTTTCGCAGGAGGCTGCCCAGACCACTGCAATAGCCTCCGACCTTCTTGCCCTTTCTCTTGTCTTCAAAGAATTCTCTCTATGGGCCGACATGATGTTTTAAAATCAAGAATAAAATCACGCTGTTCCCATGTCTTAAAGCCCCCAATGGCTTCCCCGTTATCATCAGTATAAAAGTACACCCCAACACCTAGCATGGCTTCCTGGCAGATCCCAAAAGGCCCTCGATCCTCGGCCACTTAGGGAGGAGTGTCAGGTTCTCCTCCCGGCGAGGCCGGGCTGGCCTAGCCCTTGCTTCGGGAACCACCAGAGTAGATTCACGCCCGGGGCGTCCCGGGAAGATGTGAAGCTCAAGTCAGACTAGCTTCTGGCAAGTCAGTCTCCTCTGAGCTGCCAAGTGCCCCTGTGGGCAGAACACCCCTGTGGAAGGGCTGGAAGGGAGCTGACGTGGAGGAGGCGGGAAGGAGCCGCGGCACCGACCCGAAGGAGGACATGACCACCTCAGGCTCTCCACCTGCCGCCCCAGGTCTGTTCACATGGACCAAGGCTGTCCTGCCTGGAAGAACGTTCCCAACCCTTGATCTCTAAACTGTGAGCAGAATAAACCTTCAGTTTTAAGCGACTGTCTTGGGGTGATATTTCCCCAAAATAGCCCAGTAACTTCCAAAGATTAGCAACCTACCTCCTGCCCCGTGCTCTGCTCATCAGCCGCAGTTCTCTCCTTTACTGCCCCACGGCAGCGCCAGCCCCTTGGCCTGGCTGCTGCTCCCTCTGCAGAGTCCACACCACACATCCCGTTGTCTCCCCTTTAACACGGAGCTCAGGTGTCTCCATCTCCTCACCGCTTCAGAACACTCCCGCGAGCCTCACCTCGCCCACGTGGCTGCATTTTGTTTTTCACACCAGTTAATAACTATCCAAAACGTTCTGTTGTTTTAATTCTAACTCTTGCTCGCTAGAATGTGAGCTTTTGATTCGGCTTTCCTGTCTGTTTATTTTGCACTCACGTGCTCAGTGCCTTTTGCACCCCGTGTTTTTTTTACGGATCCACGTCAGAATACTCCAAACCTAAAGGATTCCTTGTTATTTCATCTCAAGAAATCTGAGTGCTAGAAAAATGCAGACGAGGATGTTCTTGGACATAAACTGTGAGACAAATAAGGTGTAGAAAATTAGAATTCTCTGGAATTGTAGCGAATTAGATGTCTCCCTCCATATCAGTGCCTTTAAGTCCGCTCCAGTCGATCACAGTGGCGCTTGTCTTGTTAATATCCACTTTAGGAAACTGGCCCTAGTTTCTGTCCCCCATGGCACCTGACTCAGTCTTCATTTTTTTAGCATCTGTCCTTTAGTACTAAAAGGAACAAACATCAAAGTATTCCTTTTTTGTTTATTCATCCATACAGTCATTGACCAAAGAGTTCATGAGAATCTCAAGTGTGTTAATCATTTAATGAGGAGGCAGTGACCCCTTTGAAAGAAGTGAGAACGAGCTCATAATCCAGTTCATGTGAATTTTTGTTTTGCTTTACATTTAGCACCCAGCAGTCTCCTGGGGAGAAGGCTGCTGCTAATTGATAGCAGTTAAGCGAACCAAGGGGGAGAGAACAGAGGAAGCTTAACAAATTCATAGAAAGATCATGTCTACGGGGATTTAAGAGACAAGAAGTTGATTTGATTTCAGTAAACTCACTGGTGGGATAAACTGTGTCATTGTCAGCATGTATCAGGAGAACAAACTTAATGTATATGACTGTATGGTTTATATCACATTTTAATACAGTGGGCTGGAGAAACCTACTAGGAAGGACTCGAAATGTTGAAATGGAAATCCAGACTTTGAGATTCGTAGAATCTCTGAAACCATCTTGCATCTTTCTCTCCATCTGCCCGTCAACATGACTTTCTGAAATAACTAATCTCAAAGGAGTATTTTAGAAAAAAAAAAATATCATGTGGATGTGGCTTTTTTCCCTCCTAATAAATGCCAGTCTCAGGCAGTGTTTTTGTCAGGAGTCTCTGTTCCAGCTTTAAAAGCCGAAAGAAAGATGAAAATGAGCACACCAAAATGTAATTTAAAATGCAAATGCAGACCCTGCTGGAAGGCCACAGATGCAAGC
This sequence comes from Talpa occidentalis, assembly GCF_014898055.3. Taxonomy (NCBI): domain Eukaryota; kingdom Metazoa; phylum Chordata; class Mammalia; order Eulipotyphla; family Talpidae; genus Talpa; species Talpa occidentalis. The sequence continues at coordinate 99,246,073 of NW_023601322.1, forward strand.
AACTGCAGGCTTTCTTCCTGCTGGGCTCCAGGGAGGGTCTGCCTCACCTTCCCCCTGCTCACTGCCACAGCCTGCCTGACCTCTGCCACACGTTGACCTCACAGCACAAATAGGTTTGATGTAAAAAAGCCCAAGGCCGGGGACATAAATCAGTTGGAGCGAAGCCTCAGCAGTGCTTGGTGGGAAGGTGAGCATGTGCACCGGCAGGGCTGTCAGCTCCCGAGAGAGTCCGGCACGGGGGCAGCCAGCCCATGTCGTACAGTCTGTCCTCTTGGAGCTCGTGTAGTAGAGAATCATTCAACCCCTGAATAAGGACATTTAATTTTAACCTATTAAAGCTGCCCAAACATTTCCTATTTAAATGAATTTGGAGTCAAGTCTAAAATGCATGATTTTCACTTCTCTCTGTTTTTATTCCCGTCATACCTGGAGCCTAGTTGTGTTTGGATGATCTCAAACTTGGGTAATGATAGCATTTGCAGCAAACCCTTGCTCACTCAGTCAAGTCATGGGGCTTATTTATGCTACACTGCAAATCATTTGTGGATCCCAGTTTCGTGCTCCATTCCCCTTCTGTGAGGGGGTGGGCCTTAGTAAATCAGTCCACATTCAGTGACAGAGGGTGAATGGTTGGCCAAAGTCTGCTAAAGGTGTTACTTAGGGACCTGGGGAAGGAATGGGTTTATCACATCAAAAAACTTCCAGGAAAGGGCCTCCCCCGTGGCGCAGCGGTTGAGCGCAGGGTTACGAAGCTGCCCGCAGCCTCTGCAGCGCCGGTTCGATCCCCAGTTCGATCCCCAGCTGCTCCCCGGCCACCGGAGGAGGGTCCCACATGGCGTGCAGACCGCTGCTCCCCTCAGCAGTGTACTTCGGTCCTTCTGCCTGTTCTGCTCCCCACTCTGGCTCTGGTGAATTCTCTCACCCTCCCGCGCTTCTGACTGTACCCAGTGCATGTATAAACAAAACAAACAAACAAACAAATAAAAAAAAAAAAACTTCCAGGAAAAGCTTGAGTCACACATTAGAGTTTTGAACTTTTAAAATGACTCTTAGGGTAAATCAGATGGAAAGGTTCAATTGTAGGGGATGCACAGAATTGGACGGTTAGCAGTAGACTTACTGCTACCTTAGACTTACTGCTAACTAGGCTTACTGTGATTGATGGTGATGCGAACCTTACGAAAAGTCATAACGCAGTATTATTTCAATTGAAAGTTTTTTTCCCAAAACATACAATTCCTATATATACATCAACCATTACAAGTAAAAATTGCAACTGTAGGCATGTTACATGATTTGAGGTCTTTTTTTATGTGTGCCTTGTCAAAAGTTGTCAAATTTTATGTCTTGAAAAAAATGTAGCTTTTTGACACTGGGACTAAAGTGGGGAAGATCCCAGTCCCTGTGAACAGATGAAAATCTCGTCTGCCCCTTCCTCACTCTCCAAGCTTTATGAGCTGAGTTCATAGCATTCTGTTAGTTCTCCATGCTCTTTCCTGCCTGCAGTGGAGGTGCTCCCTTCTAGAAAACAGTCAGGGATGGGCTGTGAGGTAAAGCCTTTGGATGCTCTGTTGTAAATGGCAGGATTTCTTTTCTTTCTTTTTTATAGCTGTGTAGTATTCCATTGTGTATGTACACTGCATCTTTTTTATCCGTTGTGTGTTGGTGGCCAGTTAGGCTGTTTCCAGCTCTTGGCTCTTTGTGAAAAGTGCTGGGAGGAATATGGTGGGCAGATATGAAGTCTTATTTGATTTAGGGTCTTGTGATTCACAGCTGTGTTTTCTTCTTCTTTAGTACCCTCTCACTGATCAATTCCCACTTGGGGAAAATTACTCCCTTCTGCTGATACTAATATTGATGCAGATACTGATTGTACAATTATTCTTAATAATAATGATAGTAAACATTGTTTTGTCACTCTATGCTGGGCACTATTTAAAGCACTGATAACATACCCTGAAGCTTAGGTACTATGATTATCAACATTCCACAAGTGAGGAAATGGGCCCACATGTTGACAAATTTGAGGACAATTATACAAGCTGTCAGTTTGGAACTGAGTCCAGAGGAAATGGTGTGGACCCAGAATCTATGTTCTGAACCACAAGGATAAGCCATTTCTCTATTTAAAATTTGCTAAAACTTGTTGCTTGTTTACTATCTTCCTCACTGTAACTGGTCGGTGCCCTGGTGATACCTAGAAATTAAAGAAATCACATTCATTCTTTTAAGTCACTAGAGATGTGCATACGATTGTGTGGCTGTACAGGATTGGACAGATTCCCCAGCCTGAGGAAGTGACTGTGCCACAGGAGCTTTGCCCAGAAATGCAGATCATCATGGACAGACTGTGGCAGCGCCGCAGCCACACTGGGCCCAGCCCTGGGTTTATCACACGGCTCAGGCAGGTTGTTCAATCTCCCAACCTCAGGTTCTTCCCCTAGAGAGAACAGGCAACTGATTCCTCGGCTTGCTGGAGGACACACTAGAAATGAAAACTGTCTTCATGTGCTCTATGGATGAAAATTTTGTGGGACCAAGTCACCACTGTGCACATAAGTGAAGCAGGCAGCTGAAAAGCCCCTGCACCATGGACTCACCACACTTCCATGCTGGAGGTAGCGCATGGGAGAAGTATGCTTCCATGCCAGAGGTGTGCTTCTTCTCTACTTCGAGCAATTCTGCGATTTCAGCTGGCACCCCACTATGCAGTTTAGCTCTGACATTGTTTACCTGATGTTAGCACCAGGACTCACAGGCAAGGGCTCAGGCCCACAAGAACCCCCACCATGTGCCAAATAAGTCCTGATTGTCCCTGGTATTTCTGATGAAGTGGCTGTAAATTGGGCTTCCCATGACCCCCTCCTTGGGTTCAATAACTTGCTAGAATAACTCCTAGCCCTTGGGAAGAGCTTTACTTAGTTTACTAGTTTATTAAATAAAGGGTGCAGCTGAGCAGCCAGAAGTAGACACAACTGCCAAGGTCCAGAAGGGGTCCAAGCTCAGAAGCTTCTGTCCCAATGGAATTGAGGATGCACCATCCCCTTGGAACATGGGTATTCACCAACCTAGAAGCTCTCTGGTCCCCATTCTTTTCGGATGTTTAAGGAGGCTTTGTCATGCAGGCACCATCAATCATGAATAGAATCTCTAATCCCTTCCCCTTTCCAGGAGGCTGGGGTCAGGGTCCAAAGTGCCAAATTTCAAATCATGGCATGGTCTTTCTGGTGACCAGCCCCTTCTTGAAGCTGACTTGGGGTTCATCAGGAGTCGCCTCATCAGAACGAAAGACATTCCAAGGAATTTAGAGGTGCTTTCGTGTGTGGAGGCCCAAACCGAAATATTGGGACAGACAACGCTCTTGTTCACTCATCTCCTCTTACCACTTAGCAGTTACAGGGGTTGTGGGAACTGTGTGTCACGGCTCCAGAGCGATGGAAAAAACCTAAAGGAATTTAAACCACCAGCATTTTTCATCTCTATTATCAAACTAAACTATGTACCATCATAGTATCTTATCTTCAATTAAGCTAGCCGTTTTTTTGTAGTCACTGAGTGCACCTTATTTACATTGATGTAAAAGTACATTGTTGTGCTTTGATTAAATGTAAAGTCTGATTATCCTGAAGTAGCAAAAAAACTTGACATTATTAATTCATTTATATTCAGTATGCTTAGTTAAAAGGGCATTTTTCTGCATTAATATTACCAAGCTCAACATACAGGAACAGTTAAAATAGAGAGCCAGACCTGAGGGCTTATTATCTACCATTTACAATATCAACACTTTGGTTTCAGTAAAATAACATCATCTATCATGTTAAATAACCTTGATAACTTAATTTGATTCTATCCATAGAATAGACTGTATCTAATGAATAGATTTATTTTTGCTATTACTTTTTTAAAGTATATGGCATTTATATTTAATTTGAAAAAAAACCAAAACAAAACAGAGGCTCCACAACCATTGTTTTCCTTTAACAGGAGGGAATAAATTGCCCAACTTTGAAAAAATAACACTTGACTGTAGCCAAAATTACATTTCTACATTAACTATCAGTTAGTGTGAAGACAACGGAGAAAACAGCTACAAACCCAGTTTTCAGAGTCTCTGCTGACTTCTGTAGCTGTCTCAACTTCTGTTCATCTCTTTCTGCCCCAAGTTCCCCTTTATCCCTATCTGCCTGTCATCCTTTTCCAGTTGCAGGTTGCCCTGCTGTCAGAAAGTACGTTCCTAGGACACATTTCATAAGTGAAACGGTGTCAATGAAAGAAACATGACTGATCATTTATACAGAAAAGTTTTTAGCATTTCCAGAACAACCTGCCAGATCTACCAAATGACACATCAAACCAAAAATCACACCCCTGCAGAGTCAAAGCAGGACTGCTGTGATAAAGACCGCCTGCACGCCACAGTCCTAGGAGGGACATGAGCAGTGTTTTCACTGTCCAGGGGCCGTTGCTCTGGAAGGGCTGCTGTGAAGCCTGTGCTGACACTGAATCGGAGTGCACTTTGTCATGAAAGCATTAGGCCTCTTGCTGGGTCTGTTTTCAAAAACTGGGACTCATGGAGGCATTTTTGGAAAATCCAAGGGGCAGAATGTGAACCTTTCCAAAGTGGGGACCCGCCTCTCTATCTGGGTGCTTCTATTTTATGTTATCCTCAATTCTAGAACAAAAGCACATCTTGATTATTATTTTGTTATTATTATTACTACTCAGGCAAGTGAAACCACAGTAAAAAAGGTAGGATTCCGCATGAATGGCGGGGAGGGCTGCTATTTCAGTAAAGCAAGAGGTGGCAGGAATGGGAAGGCTTAGGGAAAGCTTGACAGCCTTCTTCATTTTCCTCGCAGGAAGGGCCATAACACAGTAGAGTAAATGCTATCTTTGGAGGCAGGCAGTTCTGTCTTGGAAACTCTGCTCTGCTACCTAGTACTGTATGGCAGGTCTTTACTTGCTCTCTGGATATCAGGCTCCTTGATGTAAAACTGGCATAACAACTCTTGTCCTGGAGGACTACTGTGAAGATTGTGCCTGCATGGATTTGCGGTGAATGCTAATGCAGTCTTGGCACATAGTAGGTGTTCAGTGCAGGGCTGTTGTTATTGACACCCCAGGGGATGAGCTTAGGAGGCACACCAGAAGCTCTGCAGGTCTGCAGAGATGGCAGAAACAACAGATTGAACAGGGATAGTCTAAATGTTTGCGATCCTCAACATTTAAGTGTGGAAATCCTAAGGCCTGCTGTATGGGTGTTAGGAGGTCTTCAGGTCAAGCGGGTCTGTCCCACATAAATGGAGTTGATACCCTTGGTAAAGGAGACCCTAGGGAGCTGCAGACCCTTTCACCAAGTGAGGCCGGTCAGACAGCTCACCACAAACCAGGCTGGCTATTCCCTTGATCCTGGGCTTTTCTGCCTCCAGAATGTGAAAGAAGTTTCTGTTGCTTATGAACCATGCAGTATGGGGCATTTTGTTACTGCAGCTGGCAGACTAGAACAACAGGGAATTGACTTCTGGCCTCATCAAGGGCCGGCCCCTGTTTTCAGGGGAGGGTTCCTGCCCTGTTCACCCCTCATAATCTCTCCCTGCCGATGCATTCTCTAAAGTGACTGCTTACAGTCCAGCACTCAGGGATGAACAGTGATGCCAGCTTACTCCCAGTTATAGCTGTGATAATGTTACAAATATTTCTAACCAACCATCAGGGACACCTGAGTCCCACGTCCCACCTAACTAGCCTCCACTTCCCGTGTGAGAGTAGACTTGGACTGGACCTGCCTTGAGTGCTGGCTACCTGCACAGGTGTCTCCTTGTGCAGGAACTGGGCGCAGAAAGATGGTGACCTGGCGGCCTGTGCTTCGAGCTGCTCGACACGCACTCCCGAGTGCTGCTGTCCCCTTCCCTGTCAACCAGGAAAAATCCCTGGGTCCTTAACAAATGGAATCATGAGCAATGTTTTAATCTTGTACCTTAGAGAGTAAATCACGGTGATGGGAGCTTTGGTAGCATGTGTACCACATATTTTAAAAACAAGATGCTTGGAACTGTAACTCTGGCAAATGTGTAATGAAAAAATCAGTTTAGTTTCAAGACGAGCAGTAATTTAAGTACATTGTCTACTGGCAGAGCCGTAAGGGGTTAGAACCTTTGGCTCCAGTGACTGGATCGTGGTAGCAGAGTTCCTGGTAGCTTGACATTGGCCTCAGTCCAAGGTTCACACACCACGAGCTGCATTTTCTCTGCCGGTGCTGAGTCAGTCATGATGCAGCTGGCAGAATGCAGCTCTGGCCGTTGTCAGTAAGATCCTGCCAGTGTTCACCAAGGCTCACACAAGCTGCCTGCCTATGTGTACCTTCAGTCTCCATGGACAGCACCACGTGCTGCAAGGTGAACTGCTCATGCCAAAAGCACAGCAGGCATCTTGGCTTCTGCTGCTTCTCAGGTGGGGTGGGTTCTGGTGGGAACCAGATCCAAAACAGAGTAAACTCCTTGGCCACGAGCTCTGCTGGGCAGCCCTGCTGGGCTTGGGTGTAGTTCCAACTGGCAAACAGCCCCTTGCTTTTAATAAAGCCATTGGTACCTTCCTTAGAGGAGAAACAGAATGGGACAAAGCTGGCCTTCCCTGTGCATGGAGATGTCAGGAAGGGTAGCTTCATAAAAAACTCAAGTCAAAGTTATCGGAGAATAACAATACTGCATTCTACTCTAATTGTGGAAAAAGTTCCAAACTCTGGGGCCTCCCCGGTGGCGCAGTGGTTGAGCGCTGGGTTGCGAAGCTGCCCACAGTCTCTGCGGCACCGGTTCGATCCCCGGCTGCTCCCCGGCCACCGGAGGAGGGTCCCACATGGCGCGCAGACCTCTCCTGCCGCCCGCTGCTCCCCTCAGCAGTGTACTTCGGTCCTTCTGCCTGCTCTGCTCCCTGCTCTGGCTCTGGTGAATTCTCTCACCCTCCCGCGCTTCTGACTGTACCCAGTGCATGTATAAACAAAAACAAACAAATAAAAAAAAAAGTCTCTATAAAAAAAAAAACTTTAAAAAAAAAAAAAGTTCCAAACTCTGTCATCAGCACCATCATCACCAGGAAGGCACCAGGGGCAGATGAAATAACGCCCCAAGGATACCTTGACGCCTGAAGTGAAACCATCAGGACTTGGCACCTCTGCCGCTAGAACATCTTGTCGACCGGTCCGACAAATGCCAAGTGAACACGTGTGGACAGGAATGCGCAGCAAGGAAGGAACGTGTGTTTCACAGTGAGAATCCAGTCTCGCTGGAGGGAGGAAAGAGCTGGACCATCTGCCGCATGGACAGAGCCATCCAGTCCCTGTTGGTGTAGAAGTCGGGGGAGGAGAGACCGTTCACAGCTGGCCGGCGAGCATGCCAGAGCCTGTTTTAGCAGCCCAGCCTCGCGGAGGAGGCAGACGCTACAGATCAAATCTGTGTGCTTTGCTGCTCATCAGACCTGAGTGTTATTCTCCCGAGCAAGCAGGAGAGTGCTAATTGTTTGGCGGCCTTTGTCATGTGTACTCTCCAAGAGGACTGCATAGTGTATTTGATAGTTCATAAATTTGCAGATAATGGGGGGGGGGGGCGACAGGGATTTTAGTGTGTGCCAAAAGCAGACAACCTGCTGTATTTCCTCCTCTGTGGTATCTGAACCCTGAGTGCTTTCCTTCCTTCCTTCCTTCCTTTCTTTTTTTTTTAACTACAGCGTTATTGAGGTGTGGCTGACATGTGGTGAACTGCATGTATGTAAAATGCATGATCAATAAATACATATATATCCATCAGACTGTCCCTACAATTCAGTTTAGCACCTTCATCATCCCACGAGCTTTCTTGTGCTCCTTTGCAATCTCCTCCCTCCTGCTTCTCCCTCCTCCCAACCCTCTTTCCCCTCTCCTGGGCCACTACTACTCTGCTTCTTGTTGCCATAGATGACTTTGCAGTTACTAGATTTTTTTTATAAATGGAATCATACAATATGTACTCATTTGTGTTTAATTTCTTTCCCTCATTGTACTTATTTCGAGGCTCACCTATGCATATATTAGCACACCCGTGTGCCCCTTGCAATGTTTTGGTCAGCGACAGCCTGATACTGGCCAGCTGAGGTGTGCAGTAGAATCTCACTCTATTATGTCTCACAGGATGAAATTGCCAAGGAACACCTTTCTCTGAACATATCTGCTGGTTAATCCAATTGCTGTAATCGATGCATGGCTGTAATTCATTTTTGGTGTCCAGAGCAATCTTCTAAAATATGGAGAAAGGAAGTTTTTAAATCCATGCTGGTATTTGGGGTTTTTTGGTGATCGCCAATAAAACTGTATGAACGTTTATGTGCAAGTCATTATATGGAGAGATGCTTTCGTTTCTCTTGGGAAAATATGTATGAATGAAATGGGGAATCACATGGTAAGAGAATGTTAATGTAAGACAGGACACACCATTCTCCAGCGTGGCCCTCCCATCTTTCATGTCCTTCAGCCAGTGGTGCATGAGGTGTCCAGTTCTCCCCCATTCTTGCAGACACTGGGCGTGGTGACAGCATGTGCTCATTCTTACAGGTGTGCGGTGGTCGCTCATGGTGGCTTTAACTTGCATTTCCTCAGTGGTGATGATATTGAACATCTTTTCATCTGTTTATTTGTAATTTGCATGACTTAGCTCTGGGAGTATGTTTTTAAGTATATATATATATATATACACACACACACACACACACACATACACACATATATATACACATACATATGTATTTTACCTATTGTAGAGGTTTCATGTATTAGTGCATTTTGAGAGTGCTTTATATATTCTCTAAATAAGTCCTTTATCAAATACATGAATTGCTCATGCCCTCCCCCCATGGCCTACCTTTTCACTCTCTTAATAGTGTTTTAAAAAGAGTAAGTTTTTAATTTCAACAAAGCCCAGTGTGTCAGTTTTTTTCTTTTATGCATCTTTCTTTGGGTACACATTAATGAAAACTTCCCCCCCCCCAAGTTCACCCAGTTTTTATTCCCCATTTTTCTTCATTCTTTTGTCAGGAGCAGAAGTAGGGGTGCTGGCTTCTGGACGCCCAGAGACTCGTTTTCTGCACTGACTACTCTGTGCATCTGGCTGCTGAGTTTGGATGGAAGCGGTGGAAAGAAGGTAGGAGCAGGTGCTTCGGACACTTTCTGTCCAAGAACAGCCACTACTTGCCCCTAGAGGACTGGTCGGGGAGATTTCAGATATATTCATGGCACATTTCTAAGCAGAGGCAGTTTTAAACAGTATTTTGAAATGTTAATGAGGGGCATTTATTATTTAGAAAAATTGGGCAGTGGAAAAAACTTTCTTGGCCTTTAAATCTTATGATTTCTTTCTTTCGATTTGTGCCGTTCTCACTAATTTGGATTGTATTTTTCTAGAAGGTGGGCTTAGCCAATGGCTCAGGGTAAACACTCAATGCTGAATGAACTGGAACTTAAAACTTAGTGACAACACTGCAGGTTCCACTATTCCACTTGGTCACAATTTTTGAAATTATTTTCAAAGAATTACAATTCTGGTATGAACTCTCTTTGTTGAAACTACTTTAATTCAAGGCAGATTTGATACGGTTGCCAAAATTTGAAGTATTTAACGTTAAAATAGAAATACAACCATTCCCTGAGGGCACAGACTTTAAAGTAAACCTCATACCTGTGAGCACAAAATTACTTGAAATTTCCTTTAATTAAGTTAATTCTTTTAGAGCAGACAGTCTAAGAATTGCTTCATTGATAACTTGTGCTTTTTCTACTGCTTGTCTGTTCTGATGTTGTTACTGAGCGTGCTCAGAACTTTGGGGACTTTTGGGTTCAGTTTTCATAATACATGAAGGTTCTGTATTCTGAAGTTTAGCTTTAAAACTGTGACATTGTACTGAGGAGAACATCGTCTAAGCTGATTCAAGTATTTACCATGTGCATTGATTGTCTAACGGCTGACTGAGGGGCTTGGGACTGCTGTGATGGAGAGAGGAGGGGCTTGAATTTCTTGCAGTGCACTCCACTGGAGCAACTGCTAACAATTTAAACAAGGACTTTTTTTTTAAAGCAAATTGTGCAAGTAGGGCTTATTTCCTGGAGGCGGGCAAAGGACATGGCTGGACTTCTAAGGTTTTTTGCAGCTGACACTGTAATGAGACCACTTCCATTGAAATGAACTAATAAATACAAATCCCCCACGTGGACTACCAACTGATTTCCAAAATATTTACTGAACTTCAAAAAGCACTTGCAGAATCACTTAAAAATCATTTTTAGGTCCAGGAGAAATGCACCCATACTCAGTCAGCATTTGTCTTTATTTGATCTGGCTTATACTGTGACCGGTTTTCTTAAAGAGTTGGTGTTCCGAGGGCTAAACAGCCATGGAAAAGAAGACTGGTAAAAGTTGAAATCTAATTCAGTGATCTTTTCAAAATTTTAATTTTCCTACTTTGGGGGATAAATAACCAAAACATCCACTGACCAAAAAAGTCATCCATTCGTTGTTAGTAGGTAGCTTGCAAGACTTGGAGAAGGACTTGTTTGGCATAACTGGGAAGTGACGGCCTCTTGTCGCAGTGGAAAGAAGTAGAGTGCTTCTCTGGTTTCTGAATCTCAAGTAGCACTGTTATCAAAAGGGAATTACAATTTCTTTTTTTTTTTTTAATTTTATAGAGGTATGTTTATTTATTTGTTTGTTTGTTTGTTTTGTTTATACAAGCACTGGGTACAGTCAGAAGCGCGGGAGGGTGAGAGATATCTAGAGATGGCATTTCCTCTGACATCCCTGCTTGCCCAGCTTCCCTGAGAGTGGTTGTCCTGCAGTTCCTCACTTCTTAAGCTACTGCAGACACTCTCTGGACAATCTCATTCTTGCCATGGCTCCCTCTGCCATTCGTGAGTTGACTGAAGACATGCACAAGCCGACTTTCACCACTGATTCTGTTGTTTCCATCCAGCTGCATTTTAAACACCTCTGCCTGGCTGTCCTTATTGGCACCTTCACTCTTCAGAATTTCAAATCTGAACTCACCTTTTCCTCTGACTACCTGCCCTTCGTAACAAATAAAAGCACGTTTCATTTCCTCTGCCTCCAGTGAGGCCACCACCACTGTCATCCAGGCCCTCTCAGCAGGGAGCCGTGGGCTGGTGATGGAGTGTGGCCCTGGCTTACGCCAGCACTCAGGAGTCAGCAGTGGACTTTGTTCATCTGACAGTCCTGGGGGGTCAGAAGTCAGCCTCGCTTGTTCCTAGGGTGGAGCCAAGGCATTCGTGGGGCTCAGATCCTGTCTGAGGCTCTAGGGGAGAGCTTTTGCTGGCACCCACATCCATTGTCCATGGCCTTCGCTCTGTCTTCAGAGTCAGCCTGTCAAGTCCCTCTCACACTGGCTCTTCTCTCTTCATTTCTCTTTAGCATTTAAGGATCCTTGTGATGACATCTTCCTGTTTTACAGTCAGTCAGCTGGCCCTTTGGCTCCCTTTGTCACAGGTTCTGGAGGTTAAGACTTGGACATCTAGGGGGATGGTCATTCTGTTCACTACCCTCCTTCCCTCCCGCTGCCCCATGCACCCACCCCACCAGCACCCTATCCTGCTGTCTTCTTTACTATTACCTAATATATTATTGTAGACATTTATTTTCTGCTTTCCCTCATGGAATCCATCATAAAGCATCCTAAGACATAAGCCTTTTCTTCTGTCCTAACACTGATTTCGTGCGTTACTGCATCTGGAACCATGCCAAAAAACATCGCAGGTGCTAGATAAATATTCTCTGAGTAAATGGATGAATAAGAATGAGAATCTGCCATCAAAGGCTGCCAGTTTGACCTTGACTCCAATTTCACATAGCCACTCCCTTCCCTTCATGCTCACGCTTACTTCACTTGTGGTTTAACTCATTTGTGTTTTTTCACACCAGTCTCATTTTTTTCTTGGAAAGTTTCACTATTTCAGTAAATATATCTCTAGCACTTTTCTCACTGTCTCCCTAGTTTATGTTCTAGAGACTCTGGACGCTTCTCCTGAATGTTCTGCAGCCTAGAATGTCTTCCCTTCTCTGCCTCCCTCGAGACGTCCTCCCTCTCTTCAGGGATCTACACCCAGCACCGCTTTCTCCATCAAGCCCTTCTTTAGAGAAATCTAAGCCAAGTGGAGGCCCACTCTTGTCAGGAAGTGCCCCTGAGAGCGGGCCAGTAAGACTCAGACTGAACACCCGAGAGAGCTCTCTCTGTTGCTCCGTGCCAGGGGAGAGATGCCAGGCCTGGCTTCATGAGCCTGCTGGTGTAATCTAATCAGATCATTATTCTATCATAGCCATTATGATGCCTTTTTAAACCCAGTACCGCCCTCCCCCACCAATACACACAGACACGGTGTCCCTGGGTTCAGCGTGGGGAGACCCACGGGCTTGCAGGCTGCATGACTGAGACCCCTTAGTATTTCACTGTGCTAGGTATTATGCGTATAGCAGATCAACACAGTTTATAAACCACGTGTCTTTATATGAGATTTTTCATATTCTATCATGCTCTGGCATATTTTTCTGCGTTCTAGTTTTAGCTCAGTCACTTACTAGCTATATAGCCTTCAACGAGTCACTTAAGCTGTCTCAGTCAGTCCTGTTTTCATGAGTTTATTGGGAAGGTTAAGTTAATATGTACAACATGCTTAAAGCATGCACAGTGTTAGTTTCTGCTGCTGTTGCTGTCATTATCGTTCTAGATGCTGAGTTTTCTCAAGGAAAGTGCAATCACCATTCAACACATTCTGAACTAGGTACGCATTTGACACCGAGCAAGCGGTCACTAAGTGCTGAGTACTTTTGAGCAGTGGTCATAGCACGGCAGGACATAGTTCACATGCAGGACACTCACTTATGGAGCCGGCGGGCTCATGGACACTGCTCCTGCAGAACAGGGATATGTAGCACCGTGATCCAGACGCAAGCCTGGTGTTAGACGGGCAGTCTCAGCGCTTGCCTCTTGTGCGCCTCTTTCCCCCTCACTCTGTGAATCAGAATTTTGATTTTACTTGTCAGATAGAATCATTCAGTATGTAATTAGATGGTGTTAATTAACTTGGAATTTAATAAACAAAGACTAATTTGTTGAGAATGATTTGTTCAGCAATCACGTACTGTTGGGTGTGGGGCCTGCTTGGTGCTGGAGCTGTGGCGGTGGGATCTATACCGCACACCGTGATTTTCTATCCACCCTGGAGTAAGTGCCTGGCACTGGCCCTGCCTCTGCCTCCCTTTGCCTTTCCAGATAACCTTTCTCCAGAGGGAGTAAAGCAAGGGCCCGCTGTCCTCTGCTAGGCCTCAGGTGGCGCCTCTTGGGAGCTGGGCCCGATGGGTGGGCGAGCTGGGGTTGGGTTTGTCTCAACTCCCTGTCCAGCTGCTGAGGTCAATTACTATTGCTGGCTGTTTCTTCTCTGTTGCCCATTTCCTCCTGGTTCTTCTGTCGGATCCCTTCTCTTCCCCCAGCAAAAAGTCCTGGAACAAGGCAAATTTGGGTTTTCTGCTAACTTTCAGCCTTTTTGTAAGATTTGGGAGAATGTGTGGCTCTTGAGCCCCTGCTCCCAGATAGGGGCCTGGCTCCTGGCTGGCTCATCCTCTGATTGCTTCGGTTTCCATGCCCTGACACACCGACCATGTCAGGAGAGCTGGCCGGCAGGAGCCCGAGTAAGTGCTAGGAGGGTCAGAATCTGGGAGAGCCCATGGGGCCAGCCAGTCTTCTGGCACAGGGGCCCTGGACCCAGCGCTTGGGCTGGAACTCTGCTCAATCCTCTTCTTCTGAAGGGGTGAGTCATCTTACCACGTTCTCTTAGTGCCCTCCAAGTGGGTGAAACCAAAGCCCTTTCACTTCTGAGTGTGGATCTCTGGGGCAGGGCCATCTAGGGTGGCTTCCACTGCAAGCTGCCAGGCCGGGGTGTCCACGGCCCTGGCCTCATTTCCTCCCAGCCGTGGGGGCGCTCTCATTGCCGGCTCAGGGGCCACACAGGCCCCTGAGTTACTGGTGACGCTGCCGCTAGTTCCCCAGGGTAAGAAGGGTTTCCTTGTTAGCATGTCTAATGTGTTTCTTTATACAGTTGGGATATTGCAGATGAATCAAAGTTTTTAGTTTGAAGTATACTTTTTAAAATGAATTTGCTTAAACATTTGTTTTTTAAAGTTCCATTACTTTTCATGGCGGTGACGTTGGTTTAGTACACTCTGTGTTTCGGGGGTAGGTTTACACTCTAGCTGCGTGTCACACCACACCCACCGGGAAGCCCCCACGTTCCTCCACCACAGTCCTGAGGGGCCTTCCGCCCTGTCCCTCCTGCCCCTTCTGCAGCTCCCTCAGGTAGCCTCAGTTCTACAATTAGATTTCTAGGGTTTATTTGGTTTAATTCTGTTTTTTTTTCTTCTCAGATTATATGCCACGCGAGTGAAATCATGCAGTGTTTGTCTTTTTCCTTTTGATTTATGTCATTTGGCATCGTCCTCTCCAGGTCCATCCACGTTGCAAGATTTCAATTGGTTTGTTTTACTATAGCTGAGTCGTGTTGCACTTTGCACCTGTGCCACCTCTCTTCCACTCACGAGGCGGCTTCTGTACTCTGGCTTCCAGGTGGATGGCGGACCCCTGCTTGTAGGAGAGAATCTGCATAGTTGTTTGGATTAATCTGTCTGGGAGATTTGTCTTTCCTCCCTAATTTACTTAGTTATCATTTACACCAGTATGAACTCACACTTTTTATTTTTTAATTTGAGTTTTATCCAATACTACATTACCTAGTTTGTAGTTTAGAGCTGACTGGTTTGGGTCACTGGGAGGTGGCTGGTCCTGTGTCCCTTGGACACCTACTGCTTCAAGTGTGTCCCTCTTGTCCTTCTTACCCTCTGCCTGCCTCACCGAGCAGCTTCCCGTCCCGCCCTGAGTAGCTTTTTTTTTTTTTTTTTTTTAAAAGATTTATTTATTTATTTATACAAGCACTGGGTATAGTCAGAAGCTCGGGAGGGTGAGAGAATTCACCAGAGCCAGAGCGGGGAGCAGAGCAGGCAGAAGGACCGAAGTACACTGCTGAGGGGAGCAGTGGGCGGCAGGAGAGGTCTGCGCGCCATGCGGGACCCTCCTCCGGTGGCCAAGAGCAGCTGGGGATCGAACCGGCGCTGCAGAGGCTGCGGGCAGCTTCGCAACCCAGCGCTCAACCGCTGCGCCACTGGGGAGGCCCAAGTCAGCTCTTTTTTCACGGAGCTCTGGTTCCTCTTATTGGAGACTGTAGAAACCAAGACCTGGGCTCTGGGTGTAAATTAGCATTTTTTTCCAATAATTTTTTATTGTGGTAACATTGCTTTGTTACATTATTTAAGTTTCGGGAGTGCATCATTGGAAATCTACGTGTGTGTGTATGTGTGTGTACTGTAAGGAGCTCACCACGGAAAGTCTAGTTTTGTCCATCACCATCCAGTTGACCCCCTCTTACCTGATTTACCCACCCTGGTGACCAGTAATTGACCTTACAACCAAAAGTTTATTTTTATTTTATTTAGTATCATCTGTCTCTTTGTTTTCTCTGTGACCTCATGAGAGATGCCATCCAGTGGTTGTCTCTCTCTCTCTGTCTTCTCCACTCAGCATAATATCTTCTAGGTCCATCCATGTTGTTGCAATTGGCGGGATTTCATCTTTTCCCCCCCCCAACAGCTGAGTAGTATTCCATTCTGCGTGTATACCTCATCTTCTTCATCTACTCTGCTGTCAGTAGGCGCTGAGGTTATTTCAGGAACCCTCGTGAGCTATTGGCAGGAATGCAAATGACCCTTAGGTTCTGGTGTCCATACTAGGAATTTAATGTGCAAAATGGAGTCACGATAATGGCTGGGACATGATATAGATGAGAGCTAGGTCCCAACATAAAAATCCCCCAATTTTGAATCCCCATCAATAAGATGAGCTCTGGGAACACTTGCTGGTGCAAAGCACCAGTGTGCAGAGAGGAGAGGAGGGACATGTCCTCCTGCTGCCTCCTCCTTCTGTGCCCTATCTCCCCACAGCAACTGGAGAGCAGACAGGCAGGAGGGTGGCAGGGGTGGGAGTGAGCCAGAGGGAAGGTGCCTTTTGGAAGACATAGAATTGTTGTGGGTAGGATAGCACTGTGTGGTGACCACACACAGGGTGCAAATGGAGAAGGAATGACTCAGGCAGGAGCTTCTGAGCCAGGAACACAGACTGCTGTTCCTTCCAGGGACCTAAAGGGCAGGCTAACAGGCTAGACTCACGTGAAATGAAGGACTTAGCATCGATGAAATGGTGGAGGGAATATTCCAGGTGTTGGGAATAGGAAGTAAAAAAGCTTAATGGCTCTAGCGATGTGTTCTAAGAATAATAAAAATGCATGTAGTTACCAAGGACTTTTAGATGCTTCTTAGAAATGTCTTCTAGTTATGGATTCTCTCAGGAAGAAATGTAGCCTAGCCCTGAAGTTGTGGAGTCATGGAGTTATTCTTAAACCAGCATCAAATTACATTTCTTGATTTGAACCAGTTATATTGGCGAACTCACTTTTTAAAAAAAAATATGTATTTTTTAAAGTCACGTGCCATTGCAACATGAGGTAAATTTCAGGTGTGCATTACTGAGAATCAGCCTATGTGTACTACCTCACTTTTTTGTTCTTAAAGAAATCACAAGTTAAATTCTTGGAAGTACTGAGCGCTAATACAGCAAGAATTTGAATTCATTGTCTACTCCTGGAAATTCCTTAACTCCCCAGGAAAACTCAGGGGATTTTCCTGTAAAACACAGAGCTCTGTGAAATGTTTCATTAATTCTCAGCAGCGGATTAACTCTTGCATCCTTGTGTCCAGGGAAGCTTTCGTTAAGCATGTTTATTTGTAGCAGGTGTTAGACTTTGACATTTAATTCAACTTCTTCATATTTTTGGAGACTGTAAATTAGGAAAACATCTGAAATATGCATAACCTTGTGCAGAAACATACAGACGTATGGGTATAATTTAAAAAAAAAACAGTTTTCAATAAATGTCTCCTTTTTCTTTAGGTTTGAAAGGGCTTGATAATTTTTCTGATGGTGCTTAGCCAGTTGATTTCAATCCAGGAGACTAAATGGAATATAATAAGAAACCCAGGCTTGTAAACGTCCAGTCTGTCTGAGGCAGGTTTAAGCAGGAAATGTTTGTGAACAGTCTGTAGTCTCAGCATCTGCCCCTCGTTCTTCATTCCATGAAGCTTCCTCCACATCCAAATGAATATGTGATTTTGCACTGATTTTCCATTTCATACTAAGACTGTTAAATGGAAAATAGGCCAATGGATGTAGCTTCTCTATGTATAACCTAGAGATGCACCACATTTGCTTATGATGGTTCTATCTGGATCCATTCAGTAAGGTTTTGTCCTTCTTAAGAGCTGAGTTTTCATCCTTACAAACTTGGAATACCAAAAATATTCCATGCACTTCTGCTTGGGGACCCATGTATGGGCAGGGCACTCTAAACTACGTGGGTGGGACCACATGTATCTTGTTCTCTTCTGTATCCCCAGGGGCCAGAAAAATGCCTGTACATGGGGTGTGTTTAACAGAGTGCATGAAATATTGGAATGACTGCCACACAGCTGTCTGTCTGCGGCATCCAATTTGGAGAACTCAAAACCAGGCTCCAGGAATTCATTACCCAGGATTTATCATCTCATGCCTTCAACATTTATTCCATTTTAATATTAGGAATAACTCAAGTTAATTATTCTTAATAATCCTCAAAAAGCAGGAAGCAGATACTTTTATAAAATTGCATTTCTTTCCAGATAAAGATAATAAGACAGAAGAAAGTCACATGACTTGTTTGTAGTCAGATGGTTATTTTATTAGTAATTCTAGTTTCTTAAGAGTTATTATTGCCAATAGTAATATTGGTAACAGCAACAACAATAAATAATCTTTAAGACTGATCAGTTGGGGCCTCCCCGGTGGCGCAGCGGTTGAGCACTGGGTTGCGAAGCTGCCCGCGGCCTCTGCAGCGCCGGTTCGATCCCCGGCTGCTCCCCGGCCACCGGAGGAGGGTCCCGCATGGCCCACAGACCTCTCCTGCCGCCCGCTACTCCCCTCAGCAGTGTCCTTCGGTCCTTCTGCCTGCTCTGCTCCCTGCTCTGGCTCTGGTGAATTCTCTCACCCTCCCGCGCTTCTGACTGTATCCAGTGCATGTATAAACAAAACAAACAAACAAATAAATAAATAAAACATGCCTCTATTTAAAAAAAAAAAAAAAAGACTGATCAGTTGATACTATGTATATTAGGGATCCACTCTATAATAAACACCACAATAGAGGGATATCCATGTATGAAAGCAGAAGAACCAAGGAAATAGGTCTCTTAATTTGGGGGCATTAAATAATAATAACAGTATGTATTGAATTAGTGTGTGCCAGCTACAGACATATATCTATACATTGTGCAACATAACCCTAATAACATCCCTAGGTGCTGGAGGAAAATAAGGCTTAGGAATTGTGTGTCAAGCTAAAAGAAAATGAGGGAAGCAGGATATGAACTTGATTTTTTTTTTTTTGGTGTTATAGCCTATACTTTTATATGAACATTTACAAGTTAACATATCAGATCAGAAATTGTTCAGAACATACACATGAAGCAGTGCTTACTTACCAAACAATATATGAATGACTATACAACATATGATATGGATTTTTTTTTAACATTTAAAATTTTTTTTTTATTTATGCATTCAAGAGCTGGGTATAGGCCAGAGATGCAGGAGGGTGAGAAGATCCACCAAAGACAGAGTGGGGAACAGAACAGGCAGATTGACTGAAACACACTGCTGAGGGGAGCAGCGGGTGAGATAGGAGAGATCTGCTTCTCCATGTGGATTGCTCCCTGGCTGGCCGGGGATCTGCGGAGGCTGTGGATTGCTTCATAGTGCAGTGCTTAACCCCTTGCACCACCAGGGAGGCCTT
Source organism: Talpa occidentalis (assembly GCF_014898055.3). Taxonomy (NCBI): domain Eukaryota; kingdom Metazoa; phylum Chordata; class Mammalia; order Eulipotyphla; family Talpidae; genus Talpa; species Talpa occidentalis. Next base: position 99,265,085 of record NW_023601322.1, read on the forward strand.
ATGATGTTGCTTGTTAAAACCAATATGAGTATACACAAATAAAAGATAATTCACACTGGAAACGTTTCCTACAGACAGCAAATTTGAATCTCTCTCTATATATGGACATATGTGAAATAAATTATTTTTGTGACAATAAAGAGATAGGCTGCAACTAATTATGTCAAATAGATAAACATTTACATACTTCATGTGCAATTCTAGACTTCTGGATAGATATGAATTACATGGTACAAAGGTTTAAGAAAACCTTTGTATAAATGATTTCATTTATAGACTGCTGGTGGTCCTTGATGTCATAAGACTAGCTTTAATATTAAAAAAAAAAAAAGGACTCCACCTACCTACTCCACTACAATATAGTGGAATGGAGAGGTTATGATCAGCTTCTCTCCCCAAAGCAACCATAAAAAGATATTATTTGCTTAGTGGAAGACTCTGAAGTTCCCCCGTGGCATCCCAGGACTTCCCAGGGGAAAGAAGGGAAGGAGTGAGAGGAGGAATGGGAGGTTGACCAAGAGAATGGATTCCTCAGCCAGCAGAATGGGTGGGGGTGAACACAAGATGAAAAAACAACATTCTGAGACAAAAATAAAAGGTGCAGGAATAAAAGAACTATCAGACAAAGACTTCAAAACAACAACATAAAAAATGCTAAATGAGCTACCAGAAGGTCAATCAAAGTCAGATAGGCAGGTCCAGAGTCTTAGAAAGGAGGTCCAGGAACAAAGAGAGTTCTGCAGTAAAGAGATTGAAAATATTAACAGATCACAAAAAGAGACTCTGAATAAGATGAAGACAAGTACAGAAAGTGCTTTAAATAGAATTAAACTGGCAGAAGAAAGAATTTCAGAAATAGAAGACGCAAATGTACAAATTACCCAATTACAAAGAGAGAAACATTAAACATAGGAAAAAATGAGGAAGATCTACAAGAACTCTCAGACTCAATTACAAGAGAAAACATAAGGATAATGGGTATTCCAGAAGGTGATGAGAAAGAGGGAGCAGAGATCCTATTCAAATAAATAATAACTGAGAATTTCCCAAACTTAGGAATGAATTAAGTATGGATGTCCAAGAAGCAGATGGAACACCCAAATTTTTAAATGTGAAACAACTTACACCAAAGCACATTGTTAAATTATCAAAAATCAATGATAAAGAAAAAAAATTACAGGAACCAAGGCAAAAGAAAATTATTTATAAAAGCACCCAAATTAGGGTTTCCTTGGATTTCTTCCCAGACACCCTCCAGGAAAGAAGAAAGTGGAAGGAAGTATTCACAATCCTGAAAGACAAGAACTGCCAACCAAGAATAAAAATAATCTGTCCTGCAAAAGTATCGTTCAAATGTGAAGGTGAAATAAAGACTTCCCCAGACAAACAGAAGCTAGTGGAGTTTATCACTACCACACCTGCTCCACAAGATATGTTGAAAGGAGTTCTTCTACAGGAAAAGAAAAAGTGAAACACGAAATCCCAAGCAGCATGACAATAGGAATACAAAACCAGAAGCGTGAGCAAGAATATGAGTCAGTGTCAAAACACTAAAGGGGAGGAAGAAATGAACAGGTACAGGTAGTTAAAGGATGGAGAGCAGACACCAGCTCACAAAGGACTTACGATCTAGTAATTTAAGCAAAAATTCTGTGGTAACCACTAACCAAAAATCCAGAAACAAAGGAATTGATAGAGTCACTATAAAATGCCATCCAGAATGAGCAGAGAGAAACAAATGAAAAAGAAAGAAGCAATAGAAAAATAAAACAATAAAAAAATCAAAACTTAAAGTGACTGATAATGAACAGTACACATTAGTAATCACCCTAAATGTGAAAGGCCTAAACTCATCTATTATAAGGTACAGAATGACAAAGTGGGTAAAAAAATCTTTCAGCCGTCTATACTTTGTGTACTAGAGTCCCATTTAAACCCAAAAGGCAAAAGCAAACTAATAGTAAAAGGTTGGAGCACAGTTTTACAAACTAATAATGTATAAGACAAACAGTTCCTGCTTTTCTCATATCAGACAAACCAGACTTTCAGTTAGAAATGGTAATCAGGGACAAAAATGGACACTATATAATGATCAAGGAAAGAATTCCTCAAGAAGGTATAACTGTTACTAATATTTATGCACTTAATTCACCTAACTATATAAAGCAACCATCAACAGACCTAAAACAACATATTGACAAAAACACAGTTATTGGTAGAGACCTTATAATACCACTGACACAAAGGGTTAGATCATTCAAATAGAAAATTAACAAAGAAATAAATGCCTTAAGATGTAGTGTTGGATCAGATAGAGTTAATAGACATTTATAGAGTTTTCCATTCCAAAAGAAAAGACAATACGTTTTTCTCAAGAGCACATGCAACACTCTCAAGAATTGATTATATATACCCCCACATCTCTGGATTGCACCCTAGCTCTTGTATTCATAAATAAATCTTTAAAAAATTAAAAAAATAAATTCTTGTATTAGAAAGTTGCCATGAAAAGGCCAAATATTAAATTTTATTTTAAAAAGTGAAAAAAAAAAGGAATTGATTATGTACAGGGACACAAAATATGTCTCAGAAAATATATGAAAATAGAAATTATATCAAGCATGTTCACAGATCACTATGGGATAAATCTAAAAATTAAACACTTGAAAAGATTCCCAGAATAAACCAAACCACATGAAACTAAACAAAATGCTTCTGAGCAACTACTGGATCAAAGGATAAATAGAAAAATAAAGAATATGTGGAGACTAATGAAATTGAAATTGAGAGACAAGCTATCAAATCCAGTGGGATGCTCTAAAAACAGTACTACGTGGGAGGTTTATAACAATACATGCCTACATTAAAAAAAAAAAAAAAAAACAACAAGAAAAACTCAAACAGCCTAACTCTGCAGTTAGAGGAACTAGGGAAAAAAAAAAAAGGACAGAAATCAACAGAAGGAAAGAAATATTAGAATAGAAATAAATAAAATAGTTCTGGCCATGAGTTCTTTTTAAATTGTTTATGAAATTATGTCAGCCCACAAATCTCTCCCCACCCTACCCCACCCACGTAACTCAATTCCTACCACACACAGTGCACTTTATGTGCAAACTAGAGGAAAAAAATGCCCCCACATTGTAGGTGTGGTTTCCCTGATCATGGACAGTCTGAGGTGTGGTCACCTGCTAGCTCCACCCCATAGGGGCATATCTTGACAGGCTTGTTGCAATTGAACTCCACCCATCGGTAGGCACGACCAGTGTTCTTTTCTGTCATTGTCAAACGTGCTGCTTCCACTTCTCTATTTTAATTTGCATCTTTCGTAATCAAAAATTCAAAATTTGTTTCTATTGGAAAAAGTAATTTTTTACATGTCTTTAGTAAGAAAAATCTCCGATTCCTGGGGATTGCTAGTGTCTACCTTGTCCTTTTCAGAAAAACATGTTAACGAGATTTAAGAGAAGACTGGAGAAAAAGCAAGTTTCTAGGCAAAGAATAAAATGGAAATAATTTTTAAGTGTAGAACACACGGACAGAGGAACTGTGGAGATGAATTTTTATAATACTGTAAGATGCTACCAGCAGCTCAGTAATTTTTTTTGAGGACTAATGGATTTAGTCTTTACATGTGTAAACTACAAGTCATAGATTTTTGCTCTTTTTTTTTTTTTTTCAGATCAAGGATTTTATTTTCCCTTATTATATGTACAATGCAAATACTTTCCCTGCTTTTTGTTTCATCATTATCATCAAACAATGACATAACAGAGACCTCAGAGACAGAACAAGCGTTGCCTTTCGCACATGATAAACCTGAAACCTGGGGCAATGAAGTTCCTCCATGGAGGTCACTGAGCTTGTTAGGAGCAGAGTTGAACTAGAACTTGGCTTTCCTATCTGCCTGTGCAATATTCTTCCCATCATACCATGGTTTCAATGCTATTCCAATCAAAATTTCAATGTCATTCTTCAAAGAAATAGAACAATTATTGATGAAATTCATATGGAATCACAAAAAACCCCGAATAACCAAAGCTCTCCTGAAAAAAAAGGAAGGGAATGGAGGCATCACACTCCCAGACTTCAAACTCTACTACAAAGCCATAATCATCAAAACTGCATGGTATTGGAACAAGAACAGACATACAGACCAATGGAATCGAATAGAAAATCCAGAAATAAACCCACAGGTTTATGGTCAACTAATATTTGACAAAGGAGCAAAGACTATGCGTTGGAGCAAAGAAAGTTTGTTCAATAAATGTTGCTGGGAAAACTGGGTCGCTACATGCAAAAGAATGAAGCTTGACCACTACCTCACACCATATACAAAAATCAACTCAAAATGGATTAAAGAACTAGACATAAGACCTGAAACCATAAAATACATAGAAGGAAATATAGGCGAATCACTACGTGATTTGCATATCAAAGACATCTTTACAGACACTTCACCCAAAGCAGTGATAGTGAAGGCAAAGATCAACAGCTGGGACTACATCAAATTAAAGAGCTTCTGCACAGCAAAAGAGACAATAACAAAAACAAAGAGAAACCCCACCAACTGGGAGAAAATTTTTGCACACAACACTAATGATAAAGGACTGATCACAAAAATCTGCAAAGAGCTGATGAGACTCAACAACAACAAAGAAAATAATCCAGTCAAGAAATGGACAGAGGCGCTAAAAAGAAACTTCTCTGAAGAGGAAATGCGAATGGCCAACAGGCATATGAAAAAATGTTCAACATCACTTGCAATCAGGGAAATGCAAATCAAAACTACCATGAGATACCATCTTACACCAGTGAGAATGGCACATATTAAAAAAACTAGCAACAACAAATGTTGGCGAGGTTGTGGAGAAAAAGGAACTCTTCTGCACTGTTGGTGGGAGTGCAAACTGGTCCAACCACTATGGAGAGCTGTGTGGAGATTTCTGGACCTACTAAACATAGAGCTTCCACAGGATCCAGCAATTCCACTCCTAGGTATTTACCCAAAGAACACAGAAACATCAATTCCAAAGAACACCTGCACCCCTATGTTTATAGCAGCACTATTTACAATAGCTAAGCTTTGGAAACAGCCCAAATGCCCAAAAATAGATGACTGGATCAAGAAGATGTGGTACATATATACCATGGAATATTACTCAGCATTCAAAAAAGATAAACACATGCAATTTGCAGCAACATGGATGGCGCTGGAAGGGATCATGCTCAGTGAAATAAGCCAAAAAGAAAAGGAAAAATACCGGATGGTCTCACTCATAGCAGGAATCTAGAATACTTAAATAAGGGACTAGGAAAATGAATAACTATAAGAAAGTGAAAATCAAAATCAACAAAAACTATGAACCAGAGACACTTTTTGGGGGGTGGGGGGCTGGAGGGGAGGGATTGGGGTCAGAATGGGGGGATTGCATTTGTATGGGGAATATAAAAATAAAATTTATTAATTAAAAAAAAAAAGAAAAAAAAAGAAATAAACTAAAGTGGGTGTTTAAGATTTTTGCTCTTATCTGTAGTAAATCTTAGCATTTTTGGTTTTGGGTTGTTTGTTGTTTGTTAGTTTAAACATTGTCTCTTTTACAATATACAGAGAAATAGGAAAGTAGTCTTTAAATTAAAAAAAAAAAAATTGAAGCAATGTGTAGCCATGTCCTCTGAGGAGGAGAGATGCAATCTCCTTGTGGCACAGTCCCAAACAGCCATGACAGGGCAGAAGAGAGTGGCTTCCAGCCAGGAGGGTGAGGGAAACTGGAGGCTCGCAAGGAACTGACTGCATTTACTTGAGGGAAATATTTTGTTTTAGTGCAGATATCTGTGTTTGAGCCAGCACCTCTCCTGGTAATCTGGACTAATTTAACACTCTTTTGTAAAGGATTTCGTGTTCTTCAGAGGTGCGAAAAGCAGATATGTCCAGACCCTTACTAGTATGTGGTCTCACATTGGGATGGGGTGGAAATAAACCCAGCAGGCCGCTGTAAGGCCTTGTGCTCCCACTGACCCTCACTGTTGCCCCTATACTCCTTCCGGAGACCAGATCATAAAGGCTCAGAATCCCTTTTTGTTGTTAGAATTGTTTGACCTCAGATATGTGGTCATTTAATCATTTAAATCTCAGTGCTCTTCTGCCTCTTAATACATTTCTTTGAGTCCGAGCATGCCCGGCGAGGTGGGCCCTGTCCTTGTATAGTGGCCAGTTGTGTAAAGGCCAAAGTTGAGTAAGAGAAACAAATACAGAAAATATTTACCAAGAGCTTCTTCCTCCCCTAAATTAAGTTACAAACACAGTAACACCAGGCTTTCAGTCATATTTCAGTGTCAAGCATATATATATATTTTTGAAAACAGAAAATGAAGGTGTTAAACCTTCTTAAATAAAACCATAAAGCACTGTTTTTATATGAGTGGAGATTTAGAGCCTGAGAACAAGATGCTTGTGCATTTTAGGGTGTAGCCTAGTTATTAAGTGTCAAAAAATCTTGATAGTAGGAATGCACAGATACAGCACAGGGGTGCTGGTGGATGGGTAAAGTAAGGCATGAGATTAGGTCATCCACATGCACTCATTCATAAAAAAATTCAATAATTTTCTGAGTTCCAGAATATTCTGTCCAATCTGGGGAATGGAAAGCAAACAAAGCCAAGAGCTGCCCTGCCCCATGGAGCTTGCCTTCTAGGAGGAAAGACGTGTGAATTCACCTGCACACACGCATGTCCTAACAGCCAGAGGGACTATCCTTAGTGGGATACTGGGAGAGTCCCTGAGGGGGCATTCGATATAGTTGCTTTCTCCAGGAAGGTGTCTCTAGGAGATGTGGAAGTTGAATGAGCAGGTAGGGGAGGAGTTGCAATGAGAGGGAGAGGTGGGTTGGAGGCCAGTATCTCTAGGGAGCAGAGGCTAGGGATAGCAGGAAGGTTAGGGTACAGGTGGCCTCCTAGACCAGTTGAAGAAGGTTCTTTATCTGGGAACAGCGGGAAGCCCCTGAAGGGGCAAAGGAAATATTGGGAGAGTCCCAGCAAGAGATGGGAGTCTCCTGTATGGGTCTGATGGTGGGCATGGATAATGCTGGAAGCATTATTCATTCAAAAGATGGTCAGGAGGCAACAGGTACCTGGCCTGACGATAGAATAACTTTCCTTTATCTCCTACCCTCTGCTCTCCCCTCCCTCCTCCTCCCCTGCCCACCGCCCCTCCTCCTGCCCTCCTCCTCCCCCCACTCCTGCTCTTCCACCTCTCTACTCCCCCTCTTGCTCAAATAGAGCAATTTTTATCATTCATTTTACTTTTTTAAGCAAATCTTCACTCTTTTGTGTCCCCTGCTAGGGGTGATGGCCGGGATTTGCATGTCAACAGAGACTATGAGATGACTAAGTAAAAATGGAAAGGAAGGGGAAGTTTTCTCTTTATTGAAATAATTTTGACCATCAGTGTAAGAAAATGATGCACTTCACTTTAAAAACTGAATTACACCAGGCTTCCCCAAACCTCTAATCAAAGAAGTCACATAGAGAGTGTCTGGGTAGTGTTTGCCTGTGGCAGCCCATGTGAGCGTGGTGATGGCCACCTGACGCTGGGCAGTCAGCCTCCAGGCTGTGGTCTCGCTCTCCTACTGCTTTGCTGTTGTCCGCATTCCGTTCTGTTTCACTGGTTTCCAATTCACATGAATTCTGAAATGCAACTTTTATGGTTCTGACATGTAAGTAGTTTTAAAAAGTGTAAATTATCATTAAAATTTATGGGTGCTTTTCACACTCAAGTTATTTTCAGCTGGCAGTTAAGTGATTACTATAAATACATAATTTCATGGCCTAGTCACCTGTCTGGTGCCCTCACTGCGTATTTTTCTAAGAAACCAGCGACCTGGGGAGTTACCCTGTGGCGGGGGCCTGTCATGTTGGGGATAGCAGGACCGGTTGTCCCTCCGAGCTAGCCAGAGCGCATGGACCTGGGCAACATTCGCCTGATTTAAATTTCCTTTTGAAAGTCAAGAGCAATGGGAAATGAATTGCGTTTAAGGCTGAACTAAGGAACAGAGTTCTGCGGGGAGTTGAGATTTTATGGCCTGATGGGAGGGCTTTGGTGGAGAAGGTGCCCACTGCCAGTGCCTTCTCCATGCAACCCTTGGCAGGGTGTGTTGCTGAGGGCCTAGCTGCTCTGGGACTCGCGTGACGCCTGGTGCTGACCGCACAACCTCCACCTGCTCATAGCTGGAGGGGCTTCAAAAGCCCTCTCTCTTTTATGTCCTGCTTCGTTTCTCTTTTTTAATTACATGTCTTTCATTGAAAATGAGTACAGGAAATCGCACGGCAATCTAGAAAAGGTCCAAGAAGTATTTATTTAGTGTTGCCTGTGAGCCTGTACAATTTCCCTTATAATACAAGTGGGCGTGTTGGTTGATGTGTTCCATCCTGAGTGATAAATTTGGCTTGGAATGTTTTTCTGTGTATTACTGTCAAGATGCCTCGCTCCCTGAAAAAGCAGGGCCGCCACCGTCTGGGCCGAGACTTGCGACTCAGCTGCCTGGATTCGGCTGCCTGGCGTGGCTTCCTCCCGCACTGTCGCTTTCTGCCATCCCAATGACATTAGTTTTGGGAAATCAAGAAAATTTTAATTTTTCTTTCTTTGTCGAGAGGATTACTCATACTCCTTACCCATTCCTATGTGTCCTTGTTAAGCTAATCTATAACAGTAATCCATGTGACTCCTTTGAAATTGTTTTTCTTTAACAAATGCTCTCAGCTTTTTTTAGTCCTCATGTAAGTCCATATACTGATGTTTGGTTCAGATTCTGCCACCTTCATGGACGCTAGTTTTTCCTCATTCTTTACCTTGGATATTTTTTTTTTTTTCACTGTAAGAAGAGAAACATTTATCTCAGACTTTACATATGCACAGTTATTACTTATAATCCATTTTGTGCTTTGTTTTTAAATTCATAAGACATGTATAAACTTGATCTCATTTTGTTTACTTAAGATAGTGGTTATAATTGTCTTCATTTTATAGCTGAAGAAATCAAGGTTTAGATAAATTAAGTAATTTGCCCATGGTTATATTTTGGGAAAAAAGGAAGCCAGGATTTAAGCCAGGTAATAATATTATTTTTTAAATGTATAGTTCACAAAGACATTAAATAAATGCCCATTACATGTGGGCTCTGTCCTCAGGCGGAGAGGTCAGTGAGTAGGACGGGGAAATCCCTGCTCTCCTGGGGCTCACATGCCAGTGGGCATGAGACCCAGTTTTTTGTTTTTTTTCCACTATAATTATAAAACCAGATGACATGGTTTGCACAGCTTATTATGAGTTAATTTGCCCTAATCGTGGAGTGCTTTTTTTCTTTTTAAGAAAAGGGCTGTCATATTAAGATGCCCACTGAACTAGTAAGTCCAATATGCCCTGCAAATTTTCTTTGTGGGGAGCAGGAATGGAGCTTGCAGTGCTTTCTGTGACTGGCAGGGTGCCTTTTCAGAGTAGCTGGCTGAGCTCAGCGGGGTGGCCTGGATACAGGATGGCCTCGCCCTCTTGGCTCAGCACTGAACTTCATAAGCTGCTGGCCAATGGGGGAGGCCAGGCCCCTGCCTCAGTGTTGCTGGAGAACTTGTGCTGCTTTGCTGACATTGGTATGACCTTTTTCTTTCTAACCCTGGACACTGAGCAAGAATTTTAATAACTTCTGTGCCACTTTAATAAATTCCAAAAAATAGAAAGTTGTGTCTTATAGAAACTACAACTGGTGACCACAGTATGCTGGTTGGGTCTTTTGCCCTGCACATTTCTCTAAGACTTCTTAAGAGGCAGAGCTTCTCAGCCACGCTCCACAGTGACACAAGTTTACAACTCTCTTCACAGGAAAGATAACTGATGTCATCAAGATGCAAACTTGTGGATACTATTCATAGTAGAATGAAAATAATTACAGCTTTAGCCTATTTCCCAGATTTTAAATTTCTTTGAAAATAATATTTTGGAGGGCAGTGAGTCTACAGAATCCAAGAAATAGTAGGGAGGACTGAAATCCAATGCTCATTGGCTGTTGCCCACTGTCTGAACCAAGATGGTGATAGAAGCTCCATACAGAAAAATATAAAGCGGTAGCATTAGAAGCTTTATTGTCTTGGCTTCGTGGAACATTCCGAAGTAATATTTGAAATTAATAAATTGTTTTGGTATCAGTATTGTGATAGAGAGGCTTCTTTAAATACAGCTCCGTAGGCTCAGCACGGGCTTAGGATGCTTAACGCTTTTAATTTTGGCCAGAGGGAGAGGCTGCGGTTCTGCGCAGCTCCAGCAGGGGTCGCTAGGCCGTCGTCCTTACGCTGTGAACGCTCGGTGAGCCGGCAGCAGTGTTGATCCTAATTGGAGCAGACACAAGGATCTCCTATAATCCTCTGACATCCTTTTCAAATAATAATTCTTAGGTGGGTGGTGGGCTGGTGGCTGCAATGCCAGTGCAGCCTTCTCTACAGTGAAGCCTAACCATTGTCAATTATTTTTGATGTATGCTAGCTTAACTTAAGTCTCCTCCTCACTGGCTTTTCCAACCCACAGAAGGGGATTGCTCCTCCTAATTATTGAGACACAGTGCCCAGGATGGTCAGGACAAGCGCGTTATCTTGGCTTAATGCGCTCTCTAAAACCCATACCTCCTTCTCCAGCCTCTGCAAGCTCTTCCCACTCAACACAAAGGCAGCATATACCTACCTTCAGTCAATACCCTGAGAGTATTTTATAATCTCAATTGCCATAGTCATTTGACTTTAACTCATTAAATGCCAGCACTTGGAATAACTGGAGACATAATAAGTACATAAGATTATAGCAGCATGGATATAGCTTCCAGTAGGTTGCTAATTGAGGTGAAATGCCCCCCCCCACCCCCCACATTTTTAATAATCTGTCCTGGGGCACTGCCAGCCAGTGATATTCAGGGAACAAATTGTCATCTTCATGTGCATTTTAAAGAATGGTGGCTTCTGAATCTCCAGCTGTCAGGCAGAAGCTTGAGTTCGCAGTCAAAGGAAATAAGGAACTATCAACAATAAATGTCCTGCCTCATATTTGTAAGCTCATTTTTAACCCTCCTTCGTCCTGACTGCAGCCCTCTCTGCTGAGCGGGGAGAGAATGTCTCCGTGTAGAGACATTCTCAGACATCTGCTTCTGGAGAGCTGCGCGGTGCTGGTGCTGCAGGATGGACACTGGAAGGTGGTTAACTGCTTGCGCGCCGCCGCCTCTGGGTGGAGGAGGGAGGGGCCAAGCGGGAGGGGCTTCGGGAGGCTGTGCGCTGCGGCGAGGCTGCCAGGGTGCCCTCCCATGCCAGCGGGCAGGGCTGCGGGCAGCCGCGGGGCTGACCTGGACCAGCCTCATGGGGCCTGGGGGCGTTTGCACTATTACCTCGATGTCGAGAGGTTCCCCAAATTAAATTCTCTATCACAGTTCAAAGCTTCAGCGTCAGATGGCAAGGGAGGCACGCGTCCACAAGCGTGGGCACATTGCATATTGCCTCTCTAAAACTGAGGGTGTGTCATTTACTTTCAGGGATTGCCAGTACCTGCTGATGTAGCAGTAATAAGAACAACACCGGTCGTCACTGGTATAATCTAAGGATTATATTGATCTATTTAAGCAAACCAGGTGTTGAAATTTCTTGACCTCTCTTTATTTTTTTTTCCCAAGTTTTATTGATTCACCAATAGTTTGCATAACTATAATTTTGGTAGTAAAGCCTCAGTCCTCCACCGAAGCTCTGGTGCCAGTGCCCTATCACCTGGCCCCCATCCTCACTTCCCTCCCCCCTTACCGCTCTGGTAACTCCTATATTTTTCATAAAGTCTAACGTTTTTTTGTTGTGTTTTGCCACTTTGTTTTTTACATTCCACAAATGAACGAGAGCACCAGTAACTGTCTTTCGCATTCTCACTTTTGTCACTTAGCATAATCACCTCAAAGTCCACCCGCTTTGCCACAGAAGGCACGATTTCATCTTTTTAAAGAGTTGCATTCTATTGTAGCTCTTTCATTTTAACTCCATATTTACTTGAACATTTTACCTTCCTCAAATTCAGGGCCTGGAGTAAGGCAGAAATGCTGGGATTGGATGAAGAAAGACAAGGTGACTTCATCTTGGGCCTGACGTCACCTGACAGGTGATAGTGTCTCTGGCAGGTAGTCAGGAGAAGTGGATAGGAATTCTGAGCTCATCTTTGGATCTTGCTGCACAGTTTAATTTCTTTATTTCCTAGCAGGTTGTGGTTAGCACAAGTGGGAAAAGGGGTTTAGCTGCATATTAGCATGTCTCTTAACAGAACTATTTATTTATCCAAGAAATGTTTATTGAGTGCCCACATATGCCAGGCACTGTACTAGTATTGTTGAAGAAAGTAAACAAAGCTGTATTCTATCACAGCACTTTCTTTCATCTTGTTAAAATATGCATGCTTTGAAAGTATGTATGTTCCCCAAAAAAATACCCCTTCGTGTATTTTTATTTCTTTACTTCACATACTTGCTTTTCATATTTTAAAATGTAGGCTGAAGCATTCCTTGTGTTCTTTGAAGGTGAATATATATATATATATATTTCTATAACTACAGTGATATACAGATTTTCTGTGTCTTCAGAGTTGCTTTAAAACCTAAATTGGGGCCTCCCCAGTGGTGCAGCAGTTGAGCGCTGGGTTGCGAAGCTGCCCGCAGCCTCTGCAGCGCTGGTTCATTCCCTGGCCACCGGGTGAGGGTTCCACATGGCACGCAGACCTCTCCTGCCGCCCGCTGCTCCCCTCAGCAGTGTACTTCATCACTCTGCCTGTTCTGCCCTCTGCTCTGACTCTGGTGAATTCTCTCACCCTCCTGTGCCTCTGACTGTACCCAGTGCTTGTATAAATAAATAAATAAATCTTAAAAAAAAAAACCTAAATTGGGAACAGAATGAATGTAAAATGGTTTACAAATAATTAGCGGATTAGGATGCTCTTTAGTTAGCGCATCCATTCAGAAAATGGAGCAGAAGGCTTCTGGAGCACTGACAGCAGAGTTCAGTGTTGCCAGTCTCCCCTGCAGGGGTCGTGACAACTCAGTAGGACCAGTCCTCTACTCACAGCAGGACTGCAAGAAAACCAAATGGTCTCTGCCCTGGGAATCCTGCTCTCATGAATGAGAAGATGTGAGAGGAGGAGATGGTTCCAAATTGTGTTAAAAGACTTGTAAGGATTTTTAACGCCATAGGAATTACCATGAGCACTGAAGCAACCTTGAAACAGAATAAATAGGAACCTGTTACATTTTTCCAATACAGCTTTAATGTCAATGAATGACCCTTATTCGAGTGATTTTTTTAAAAACCATAATTTTGAATACTTAGTTGAAATCCATAATTTGCAGCTCTGACATATCTTTGCTAATTGTTAGAATGGTTCATTTTTTAAGGTGTCTGGACATCTACATTGGCCTTTCTGTAAGGGTCCCTCAGATCTTTGGCAAGCTCAGCATAACTTGTAAATAAAACTAGGAGGTGATTTCTTCTAGGACAGACACAAGATTGATTGGGAACGGGCAGTAACGGAAATTTATGGGGTAATGGGGATGATTTGGATGTGGGTTATGTAGGTGCAAACGTTTGTCAAAATGTTTTAAATTGTACACTTATGGTTAGTGCATGTCATAATTCGTAGATTTTACCTCAGGTGAAAAAAACCTGCAACAAATATTTTGCTTTTTTTACTGTGGTCTGCAGTCAGTTTTGAAACTATCTTCTGTATATTTCAAACTTGAGCAAATGAATAGATGCACTGGGGATAATGGGAACTAGGTTTCTCACTATTAAGGGAAGAAATTAAAAATATCCAAGGGGAAAAGTCTAGAAGGAACCCTGTGGTGTTAAATTAACATTGGAGGTGTCAATGTAAACTCATTTTATGTGTGTGCATAAATAGAGAGTTAGAAATGTATGTAATAAGGATGCATATAGCCAGGAAGTCCTAGAAGCAAAGACACATGAAGCAACGGACAAATCTACTGCTGATATCATGGTTTTTAGATGCTGTTCTCCACTAACAGGAACCTGAAGAAAGGGCTACTTCAAATGGTAGCTTTGACAGCATCAGAGCAAATACAAGATGAGCCTCCTGGTGCCAGGAATTAAGGTCGTGTCTAAAGAATGATGTGGACATGTGAAGAAATCACAGAGCAGTTTCAGCTCTGACATGTGAAGACCATGGGGGTTATCACTCCCTATCCTGCCAACAAAAGAAATTCTGGACAAACTGAAAATTTGACATGGTTTCTGGAACCCATCAGGAAATTGGGGTCACAGGGCAAATCACTTACCTTGACACCTGGAGAGACTGGTATCTCCAGAATCCTGCAGCAACTGAGATCTGGAGCAGAAGCCATTGGAACTGTAAATTGGTACAATTAACCATAAATAGGAATACTTGAGTGGCAGTTAAGACTAACTGCTGGAGGCTGAGTGTGCCCTAAAGTGAGAATGTGAAACTCCTGGAGGCTATGCATATTTTTTTGATTCCCCACCTTTGCACTTTACCAACACACCAAAATGGCTCTAGAATAATAACAGTGGAAAATATTTGAAAGAGCTGCAGGACACAATTTTGGGGAGAAGTACATAAGGAAACCCAAAGTCAAGAAGAGTGATTTAAATAAGGGCAATATAAGGATTGAAGTGTTTGGTAACTGTAGGTACATCAAACACTAGAAACAACTCCAAGACAGAATAACATATACCTGCAAACCAGGGAACTAGTCACTCACTTCCTATTACCCAACACAACATGCTCAAAATTAAAACAAAAAAAAAAATGACAAAGCATGCCAAAAAGGCAAGAATAAAAAATTTCTTTGAATGACAAAACAATCCTCAAGACCAGAATCAGATGTGACAGAGACTGGAATGATTAGACTTGGAGTTTAAAGTAACTGATTAATTAGTTAAAGGATTTAATGGAAAAAATGTACAACGTGCAAGAACAGATTGGCAATGTAAGCAGAGAGCTGAAATTGTAAAAATCAAAAGAAAGTGTGGGAACTAAAAAAAAAGCACATTAAATAAAGAATGATTTTGATAGATGTATTAGTAGAGTTGACATGGCTGAGGAAAGTATAAATACTCAAGATAGTTCAATGAAAACCTCCACATGCAAATATAATGTAGTAAAGAACATTCACAAACAGGGGGAGCAGTACTAAGATGTGTTACATATGTGTAATTCTTCTCCAAAAGGAGAGCGAATGAAACAGAAAAAAGAAGTTGCTGAATAATGACTGAGAACTCAAAAATAATGATACACCAGATTATAGATTCAAGAAGCTCAGAGAACATAAAGTAGTATAATAGCCAGAAGCAAATCCAAAACTAGCCAACAAAAAACCCAAACTCACTCAGGCTTTTTGTATTCCTAGCAGAAAATCAAAGACAAGGAGAAAATATTGAAGGAAGCCAGAGTAGAAAAATAAACTAACCTATAGAAGAACAGTGTGAAATTATAGGGGACTTCTTGTCAGAAGCTATGCGAGCCCAGAAGGAGTGGAATAAACCATTTAAATGTTGAGGGACAAAATCTCACCAAATTGAAATAATATACACAGCAAAAATTATTCTTCTGGGCTTCCCTGATAACCTAAGGGTTAAGTCTGAGCACTATCACCTCTATGGCCTGAATTCCATCCAGCCAGGGAGCTGAAGCACATATATCACAGCAGACCTCTCCTGTCTTGCCCTCTGCTCCTCTCAGCAGTGTATTTCAGTCAGTCTGCCTGTTCTGCTCCCCACTCTGTCTCCAGTGAATCCTCTCACCACCCTGTACCTCTGGCCTACACCCCAGTTCTTGTATGTATAAATAAATACAAATAAATCTTAAAAAAAATTCTTCAGAAATGAAAGAGATGTAACAATTTTCTCAGAAGAATAAAACACATCATAAACCAACCAAATCTATTTGACAAATATTTGGGAATAAATCTAACAAAAGAGGTAAAGGACCTATACAAAGAAAACTATAAAACACTGTTAAAAGAAATAGAAGAAGACACAAAGAAATGGAAAGACATCCCCTGCTCATGGATTGGAAGAATAAACATTATTAAAATGGCCATCCTACCAAAAGCAATATACAGATTCAATGCTATTCCAATCAAAATCTCAATGGCATTCTTCAAAGAAATAGAACAATTATTGATGAAATTCATATGGAATCACCAAAAACCCCGAATAGCCAAAGCTCTACTGAAAAAAAAAAGAAGGAAATGGAGGCATCACACTCCCAGACTTCAAACTATACTACAAAGCCATAATCATCAAAACTGCATGGTATTGGAACAAGAACAGACATACAGACCAATGGAATCGAATAGAAAATCCAGAAATAAACCCACAGATTTATGGTCAACTAATCTTTGACAAAGGAGCAAAGACTATGCATTGGAGCAAAGAAAGTTTGTTCAATAAATGGTGCTGGGAAAACTGGGTTGCTACATGCAAAAGAATGAAGCTTGACCACTACCTCACACCATACACAAAAATCAACTCAAAATGGATTAAAGAACTAGACATAAGACCTGAAACCATAAAATACATAGAAGGAAATATAGGCGAAACACTACGGGATTTGCACATCAAAGACATCTTTACAGACACATCACCCAAAGCAGTGATACTGAAGAGAAAGATAAACAGCTGGGACTACATCAAATTAAAGAGCTTCTGCACAGCAAAAGAGACAATAACAAAAACAAAGAGAAACCCCACCAACTGGGAGAACATTTTTGCACCCAACACTAATGATAAAGGACTGATCACAAAAATCTGCAAAGAGCTGATGAGACTCAGCAACAACAAAGAAAATAATCCAGTCAAAAAATGGGCAGAAGAGCTAAAAAGAAACTTCTCTGAAGAGGAAATGCAAATGGCCAACAGGCATATGAAAAAATGTTCAACATCACTTGTCATCAGGGAAATGCAAATCAAAACTACCATGAGATACCATCTCACACCAGTGAGAATGGCACATATTAAAAAAACTAGCAACAACAAATGTTGGCGAGGATGTGGAGAAAAAGGAACTCTTGTGCACTGTTGGTGGGAGTGCAAACTGGTCCAACCACTATGGAGAGCTGTGTGGAGATTTCTGGACCTACTAAACATAGAGCTTCCATATGATCCAGCAATTCCACTCCTAGGTATTTACCCAAAGGACACAAAAACATCAATTCCAAAGAGCACCTGCACCCCTATGTTTATAGCAGCACTGTTTACAATAGCTAAGCTTTGGAAACAACCCAAATGCCCAAAAATAGATGACTGGATCAAGAAGATGTGGTACATATATACCATGGAATATTACTCAGCATTCAAAAAAGATAAACACATGCAATTTGCAGCAACATGGATGGCACTGGAAGGGATCATGCTCAGCGAAATAAGCCAAAAAGAAAAAGAAAAATACCGGATGGTCTCACTCATAGCAGGAATCTAGAAAACTTAAATAAGGGACCAGGAAAATGAATATAAGAAAGTGAAAATCAAAATCAACAAAAAACTATGAACCAGAGACACTTTTTGGGGGGTGGGGGCGGGAGGGAAGGATTGGGGTCAGAATGGGGCGTTTGCAATTGTATGGGGGAATATAAAAATAAAATTTAATAAAAAAAAAAAAATCTATTTGACAGTTATAAAAGACTCCATGCAATAACAGCAGAATACACATTCTTCTCAAGTCCATATGATGTGTCCATCAAGACAGAACACATTCTGGACCATAAAATATACCTTAATAACTTTAAAATAATTAAAATCATATCAAGTACATTTGCCAACCACAATGAAATTGAACTCCAAAATTTCTGAAGTTAGTATCTGAAAACTTGCAAATATTTGGAGGTTAGAGCACACACTTCTAAATAACACATAGGTCCAAGAAGAAGTAGCAAGAGAAATTTAAATATAATTCAACTAATTGGGGAAATACTGTTTATCACAATTTGTGCAATGCAGTGAAAGCAGTGCTTAGAAGGAAAGTTTTAACCTGACATAGGAATACTAGAAAATAAGAATGGACTAAAATCAGAAACATTTTCACCTTTGAAAACTAGAAAAGAATAAACTAAGCCCAAAACAGGAAGTAGGGAGAAAATAAGAAATGTTAGAGAAACACTTATGATGCAAATGAAATATCATTTAAGGTGTGGAGGGAACCTGGGATCCCATGTGAACTGTAAAGAAAGAACCTGACTGCATTGAGGATGTAGGAAACAGCTTCCCCAAGGGGACGGGGGAGGAAGTTGTTCATGGAAGTTGTCTGGAAATGAGCGGAGGCTCTAAGTCTAAAGGGAAGAGCCCCCAAGGGACTCTACTGGGTGAAGCTGTGTCCCTGCGATGTTCAAGGGGTCAGTAAATTCACACCACTGTCCATGCAGACCGACAGTGAGCAGTTAAGGAAGGGAGGAGGGCGGTGGAGCCAAGCTTCTCACTGTTGTGGTGGGGGTTGCAGGTGAGCAGGGGGACAAGTCCATAGCTGGACAGTTTCTCCTATTTTCCTGGTTGTGATTTTTGGGAAAATTTTGAGGATTACTGGTCATGCATCTTATAGAATGTTCCTTAGGGTTCATCTGATATGATATAAACTTAGTATACACACAATTCTGTTGCTTTCTCAGCAGAGGAGGGCTCAAAGCACTGAGACATGTAGCAGTGAGCATGCTGGTGTTAAGATTTTGGTTTCCAGTATCATTTGGTTTATGGTAAAGGGCTATGGATGCCTGGAGTGGGGTGATGGCATAAAAATACATCTGACAAGGTATCAGCTTATCCCCCTAAATCATAATATAGTGTTGTAAACCAATGTCACCTCAGTAAAGGAAGAAGTAATAATTAAAAAATGAGGGTGTTTTGAGAAATAGTAGGTTCTGGAATTGAGACAGGGACTATAAGATGCACCTGGAGCATCTTGCAGTGCCAGAAGTGAAGGAAGTGGTCCAAAGTAGATGTAAACAATGATGAAGTTGGGTTAAAGGGACATGGCACCAGCAGAAAGTGCTGCCAATCACCAAGGCAGGAACCATGGAACAGGAAAATACTGTCATGTAGGCTGCAGCTCAGAATACAAAATAAGTAACTGTGAGTCCATACTGACAAAATTGAATCAATGAATGAATGAATGAAGCAAATAAATCAGTGCAGAACAGTTTCAAATAATCTACAGGAACGCCTTCCTCTGAGAAGTAGAGTGTTACTCCTCATTCTTTAAGAATGAGCTGAACTCAGAGATTTTCTTTCAAAGGAATGAGTATGGAAAAGGAAAAAAAAATTGTTTGATGGTGGGGAAACCTGACACACTGCTTCTGCCGGGGACCAGAGCTAACACTCATGGCCACCAGTCGTGTAGATGATCTGCATATGTGCTAGGACAAGATATGTGACTTTATCTCTGTGATCTTCCTCCTGAAAACCCACAACTCCGGACTATGAGAAAAACATCAAACAATTCCCAGTTGCTGGATAGTCTACAAAAGACCTGACCAATACTCCTCACTATTGTCAAGGTCTGCAAACACAAGGTAAGTGTGAGAAACTGTCACAGCCAGGAGGAGCCTGAGGAGGCACAATGACTAAATGCAATGTGATTCCTGGGCAGGGTCCTGAAATAGAGAAAAAAACAGGTACATTCTAACAAAATCTTAATGAAGTACAGAGTTTTGCTAATTCTTAATTTTAACAAATGTGTCATATTAATGTTAGATATTAATAGGGGAAACTGGAGTTATATGGGAATTCTCTTGTTATCGTGGAACCTTCTATAGTTCTAAAGCTATTTTGGATAATTCTTTTTCAAAAAAATAGTCATTTCATAAGTCTTTCCACTGAACAAATATGGAACAACTCATTCAAAAAATTAAGATGATATAGTGCATTATAAGCCACTGAATAAAACTAAAATCCATGAGTTTTACTGATGAAAACAAATAATTGAGAGAGGGGGGGCATTTGGGCACAGTATAACACCAACTAATCTTTGGAGAAGGAGTTATGAAATTAGTGTTATCAATAGATTCTAAAACGGGAGAGTAAAAGTTTGATGAGGAAGAGAAAACTTAAATTGTCTCCAACATTACCCCACAAACTACCATCGTCAGCACCGGGCACAGCAGCACCTTGCCCCTGGGGTGGGGGATCTGAGTGCCAGGGGTCCCATCTGCAGTACCCTTGCCGGAAAAGGCAACTCAGGTCAACCATGAGGAAATGCCAGACAAACCGAAATGGAGGGAGGTTCTACACAAAAGGGATTTCTTTGAACTATCCCAGTAAAATAGCAAGGAAAAACGAAATAACTGTTATGGATGAAAGGATACTAATGAGATGTGACAATTAAGTGAAATGTGTGGTCTTAGATTGGAACAGACGAATTAGCTATTGAATGTATATATGGCACGAGAGAGTAAAGTGATAAGTGATGAAATTTGAATATGGACTATGAATTAGGCATCGGTATTATGTGTTAAATGTTCTGATTTTTAAAATTCTACTCTATGTAAGAAGATTCTGTTGTTTTTAGAAAACACTCACTGAAATACTTTGAGTAAAGAGGTACAGTGTCTTTAATTTACTCTCAAATAGTTTCAAAACATTATTTGTCTCTTTTTTCCTATCTCTCTCTCTCTTCCCCCTTTACCCCTGTAAGAATGACCAGTGAAAGATGCTGAAATAGTAGATCTTCGAATAGTATGGTAGTTCCCTGTTCATTTTAAAAATTCTGTAAATTTGAAATTACTCAA
Organism: Talpa occidentalis; assembly: GCF_014898055.3. Classification (NCBI taxonomy): domain Eukaryota; kingdom Metazoa; phylum Chordata; class Mammalia; order Eulipotyphla; family Talpidae; genus Talpa; species Talpa occidentalis. The sequence continues at coordinate 99,285,889 of NW_023601322.1, forward strand.
AATAAGATACTACAGGGGCCTCCCTGGGGGCGCGGTTAAGCACCGCCCTATGAAGCAATCTGCAGCCACTGCAGCACGAGTTCGATCCCCGGCCAGCCAGGCAGCAACCCACGTGGCGCAGCAGACCTCTCCTGACTCGCCTGCTGCTCCCCTCAGCAGTGTACCTTGGTCGATCTGCCTGTTCTGTTCCCCACTCTGTCTCTGGTGAATCCTCTCACCCCCCGGCACCTCTGGCCTGTACCCCCCAGCTCTTGTATGCATAAATAAATAAATCTTAAAAAAAAAATAAGACGTTACAAAATCAGGTCTAGGGGAAACTGACTTCCCTGTACTCAGTACTGAAAGTGAGGTCCGTGCAGCAGCAGTGCTGTCATCCCGTGTGAGCTTAACAATGCTGAAGCCCATGCCCACCCGCTCTGCTCTGTGAGAATCTGCACTGTAACGTGTCCAGGTGCCCCCACCCACCCTGTCTAGACAGCCGGCTCTTTGGATGAAAGTGTTTACACCGTCTGCAGGTGCTGGAGAAGTTCAGGGTGTTAAGTCACTTACCCTCTCATGTCAGCAGCTTGGCCTCAAGGATACACCACCCCCACTCTCACTTCTCTCCCTAACTTGGGGTGCTCCAGTGTGCGAGCCACACTGCTACATTGAGAAGCTTCCCATCAATAAGACCTGCTTAGTCCGCCTCTTGCCTTAATTCTGCCTGTTTCATTCATGATTTGCTGAGCTCTCATGTCACCCATGAGCTCTTCCTAAATTCTCTGAATGTCTCTGACCCTCTATAATACTATCAGTTCTTGGAAATAATCTGAACTTTCTTTTCACTAGATGGGATTTTTCTTGTTTTGTTCATGAGTTCCAAGTATGTTTTCTGCTAACATGGCCAGATTTTATGTGCCAGAACCCGTCTTCCAGATTCTCTATTACATGCTTTGGGGAGAGCCTCTATTCCAGATTGGTATACGCACCATACTCCAAAGTATGATGCGTATCCTCTAGAGAATGTGGAAGGGGAATCATTACCAGTGAGAAAAAATTGAACTTCTGCTTATTTGTGGAATATATCTTAATATTTGAAGACTGGCTGGACATAAAACATTCAATCTGTAATTTCATAAAACATCAATTGGAGAGGCAAGGTAAAACTTTCTGCTGATGTGTTTGCAGTCAAAAAGTTTCTCTGCCTTACTGGGTCATAGAAAACACTCAATATATATTTTCATTTCATTTAGTGCTAAAGGGAAAACTGAAGGAGGTGGCCGTGGCAATCAGAGTTTGGCTTGAAGCTCATTGTAGATTTGTTGGGTTCGTAGACTAACTATTGACTTGAGATATGGTTATAGAATAATTTTGAGATGGCGTTGTACTAGAATTACTGTTATAAATTGGGATTCAAATTGCTGCTGCTTATCAGAATAGAAATCCCTCATTTGAATGATAAATTGTACAAACTGATATCAAGTAAAATAAACGTAGAGATATTATGGTTGTAGGAAAGATAACTGTTTTTCTGCAAAATCTCTACCTAATTTCATGTTAAAACCTACTCCTCAAAATGTGTGCTATTTAATTTTCTGTGTGGTACAATATCTGCAAGTTATCTTAACAGGTAAAGGATCGATCTTTGTAATGTATAATGATTTCCTAGAAATTAATAAAAAAGGAAAGTTTATTACCCCACTGAAAAAGATGAACAATGGATATGAAATGACTGTTCACAGATAAGGAAGTACAAATGACTTGAAAATAAACATCAGGACATAAGTAAATTAAAACTACACTGAAGCAGTCGTAAATGTGTAAAAGTTCAAATGCTCAGTAATGCAATGTTGTGGAGACAGCTCACACGGTTGAAGGGGAGTCGGCACAGCCTGTAGGGAGAGCAGTTTGGAGGTAGATGTCCATTGGACACACGCCTTCTGAGGTGTGACCCAGCACGTCGCCTGGAAGTGCATTCTGTACAAGCTGTAAGTCGTATGTTAGGTCATTAATTGGAGTGCATGATTTTACCCTAAAAATGTTTACCAATTTTTAATTTTTTATTGTTTAAGGGTGTTTATTTTTTAATTTTATTTTGAATTGAGTTAAAATTGGTTTATATCACTCTTTGTATTTGGGGAGCATAGGCTCCCCCCTTCCAGTGTGATTACCAGAGTGCAATCACCACAAAAACACTTGTAGTAAACCAACTTAGTCCATTTAAAAAACTTCCTAAAATTTCATTGATGTTAGCATTTTAAAAGTTACCTATTAAAATTAAACAACGATACCGTGTCCTTCATATCTCAGTGAACAGCCTATGTCCTTACTACCAGTGGAACATGCGATTAAGTTAGCCTGTATCAGTTTCCTCCACTGTGAAGTTACTATTTTTTTCTTTGTACTTAATATCTCTAGGGGGAAATACTAGATAAATCCTGTTTCTCCTCAAACTTTTGCACACTAGTTTTACCATCTGTTGGTGAGTCTTGTCTGCAATAAATGTTACTGTGGTGTTTACCTAATGTTGATTGATTCTCTCTCTCTTTTAATTCACTAAGTGGAATTTTATTTCAACAGCTTTTCCTTTCTCCACTTATTTACTCAATTATTGATTTATAGCACTACATACTTACGAATATTAAATTGGTTCCATAGGTTGAAATCCAATACCATTATTATTTATGTTGTTACTCAGATCGAGCTTGCTTTGGTCATTATGGCATGAATCCTGTTGGCTCTTTTTGAGTATTTCCTTCCCTTTCCAAACCACCAGCTGTTGCAGGTCTACTTTGCATCTTCCCTGTTTCTGCCCCTGCAATTGCCCACTTCCAAAGCATCCCTGCAGTAATCATTTTTGTGGCATTCATACCAGAGATGCATAATTTCACTCTTATGAAAAACTAGTGGATAAAACCATATTGATGGAATTTCTACAAAATGATTTAGTTACCGTTCAAATGTCAAGGTGATGGGAGACCAGAAAGAATTGAGAACTCTTAGAGATTGGAGACCAAAAAAATTGATATCAGCTTAGATACTGGACAGGACTATAGAAGAGAGAATGGACATTAATGGGAAATTTACTGAAATTAGAACAAGGTCTGTGGTTTCAGTGGTAAAATTGTAGCAATGTTTATTTCTTGTTTCTGATAATTTACTACAGTTATGTAAGATGATAACAGTAGGTATAACAGAGATATAAGGAAATGTAATATTTTTGCAGCTTTTCTAAAAGTCTAAAATTAGCTCGAGCTAAGAAGTTAAAATTGTAAGTTATAAAGAGAAAAATACATCAAAGTCAAAGAGAAAGCTCACAAAAGTATATTCTTAAATCTGGGAAAAGTTCACCAATTGGGTATGTGCATAGAATTATAGAAGTCTGTGACGACATATATCATCTTTGGAAGGACACAGATTTGTAAGCTCTGTGGAGATTTTGGGAGATAAGCAGTGAAATCTAATTTTTATTGTATATATTTTTTTTCCTTTCTTATCATGGCTATTTATATATTATACAAAATAGCAAAATAATCCAAAGGGCATTACATGGCTAAAGTAAGTGTAATGATTTACAGGGTTAACATGAAATATACAGCTGGTTATTTAAGCATAATGAGGTATATAGCAGCAGTTTTATCTCAAAGTGGGGAAAATTCATACATATTAATAATGTTTACTGAAATTCATCGTCCCTTTACATTTCTCAGTCACTTTTTTTTTTTTTTGCTTGGGAGTGAAATTAATCATCCAAAGAGAGCTGAGGGTCTTGGACTCCTCCCAAGTCACTGTAACTTTAAAAAAGTGTGTCCATGACTGCGGTGAAGTCCTCTCTCCCAATAACTGATGGTTTCCACATCTTTTCTCCTATTAGGAATGCCTTTCTGACTTTTCTGTCAACTGGCTTATTTCCTCTCTTGAAAACTCAGCTTAGATATCAACTTTGTCAGAGAGCCTTTTCTAATCTTTGACCCCCACGTGAGGGCCTGACACCCATCCATGTGCTGCTTCCCTTTAGGTGGTGTGCCATCACAGCCTCCCCTACACTGTGACTAGTTTTCAATCTTTCTTAGATTAGATACCACTTAAGGGAGGAAACAAAGTACTTTGTACTATTTAGATTTCAGAAGATGGCAAACTGCGGCCTCAAATATGTTTTTTAAAGATTCAATTAAAGTAAATCTAAAATATGAATGACAGAATCTCATGCTTCAGGCCATGAGCAGATCCTCACAGGACTAAGCCATCTGTATGAAAACAGATGACCCATTTTCATGATAGGACCTAAACTTTGAAAAAAATCACACTAAATTTATGTATTTAAATAATTTTGTAATTAACTAATTTATATTTTATATCATTGTTCATTTTTGTACAGTGTATGCTTTCTCTTCCTCAGGTGTCGTCCCTGTAAAATTCCCACCATCAATTCACTTGTGCACCATCGCCATAGTCCCTGGTGCTCTTCCCTCCCATGTTTCGCTTCCTTTCCCTCCACAATGTGGTCTATATACACAATGGACTACTACTCAGCAGTCAGAAAAGATAAACTCATGCCATTCACAGCAACATGGATGGATCTACAAGGGATGATGCTCAGTGAGATTAGCCAGAAGGAAAAAGAAAAATATCGGATGGTTTCACTTATAGGAGGAATGTAGGGGAAACAAATAAGGGATCAGGAAAAAAAAATAATAAATAAAAACCCAAAATTAGGGCTTCCCCGGTGGCGCAGCGGTTGAGCGCTGGGTTGCGAAGCTGCCCGCAGCCTCTGCAGCGCCGGTTCGATCCCCGGCTGCTCCCCGGCCACCGGAGGAGGGTCCCGCATGGCGCGCAGACCTCTCCTGCCGCCCGCTGCTCCCCTCAGCAGTGTACTTCGGTCCCTCTGCCTGCTCTGCTCCCCGCTCTGGCTCTGGTGAATTTTCTTACCCTCCCGTGCTGACTGTACCCAGTGCTTGTATAAATAAATAAATAAATCTAAAAAAAAAAAAAAATTCTGTTCTACCTCTAAAAAAAAAAAAAAAAAAAAAAAACCAAAATTAAGAGGCAACTATAAGTCACACTACATTTAAAGGAAATAATAGCAGCACATGAAGGAATCTTAGGCTGAACCTCCAGTACACAAATCTATACACATGGGGGAAGAGCCTCTTGGTGCTTCAGTTGTGCTCCTTTGGCTTTAAGGACAGACTGAAGGAGTCAGGGTGGAGTTTGCTCTGCCACTGCACATGTGCGATAAGGGTGGGCCTCCCTGGTGGACAAGAAAGCACCATAGCTCTGAATGGAGGTTGGGCATCACCACATTGCCGTCTTGGGCTGACACTGATGTGAAACCAAGCCCTTATAAACGTACACTGTGGCCCTGGATGAGAGAAACAAACCCCACACTGCAATCCCAGGACTGCCATGAATCCCGAAAGTGGCTCTGGGTTCCTGGGAAGTCTGCACAGCTCCCTGCGCATTGCCGTCAGCAGTGGGTCCCGTGTCCTTACTTGCTGCGTCTGCTTTTCCCTGTCACCAGTGCCTCCCTTCCACTGTGTATGTCAAAGACAAAACACAGTCCCAAGCAGAAAAAAGCCACCGTGTTGCAGCCTCTAACCAGGCTTTGTAATTTACCAGAACTCAGGCTTTTAGTATCCTCCCACCCAGGGCTTTTCTTCTTCCATTTTTTTTCTCAGCTTTCTCTCTCAGTACACCATTCTTTTTATTTTTCCAATTTAGTTTCCAGTGATCATGTGACTGTCCATGCTCAGAGAGAAAAAGAGAGAGAGAGAGAGAGAGACGGGGGGGGGGGGTAATGTGTCAGGGGTACTGGGTCAAAGATGCCTGTCTGTTTTAGGACATAGTTTCCTTAGGATGGGGTCGGAGTCCATACTCAGTGGACTCAGCTGTGATTGGAGGAGGGGGTGGAGGCCTCAAAATGAGGCCTCCTAAAAGTAAACATCAAGCACCCTGAACACAATCAGAACCAGAAACTGTAGTGGACAAAATCAAGATAGTGGTATTTCAGAGAGAACAAAATACAGGTTGGAAATAAGATCAAAATATATTAGATTTAAGCAAGTCAGTTTACCTAGGTTTTGCCCTTGTTTATTCACATCCACAGTAAAATGAAAATCCTAGGGACCAAGAACTCTTTGGAGGTGTTAAGTTTGACACTTTATACACTATAGATATTTCATCAATACTATCCAAGTGTGATAACAGCTGGAGATATTTCGCAAGATAAGTTTTTTTTCCTCCTTTCCTCTCAGTGCTCTCAAGCTTTGCTTGGGATAATTGTTTGGATGAATGTTCCACGTTAATTTCTAGAACTCTAAATTTAGTATCTATGGAAACATCCTGATATTTAAACATCTGAGTCGCTTTTCAAACACTTCTGTATAGTTCTTATTAATTTTTTCTTTGAAATGAAGTGATTTTATTTTTCAGAGTTACAGGCCTTTGAACAGTGTTACCTTGAGGACAGAAGAAACTAAGACATTGATGCTATTTTTGGCTCAATAATCTTAAGATTCTTTTCTACAATTATTGATGGAGGATGCTAAGTCATCCCTACCCCTTCCACCTTTTCCAGGGTCTGGAACAGAATTCCTCTGTGACACACTTCACTCATTTTTCCACGACCTCTTCTCTCCTCATTGCCATTTGTCGCAAGAAGCACAGCTGCTGTTTCGGATGGGCTCACAGTTATATAATTCAGTGCACTTAAGGTGGCAGAGGAGAAAATCTCCATATGTAGAGTCTCATCATGTGACTTGAAGCGATGTAATTCCTTAAATAAATGAAAGCTATTCAAAGTCAAGGGCCTGACAAAGATGTTGGATGTTATAAAAAGGAAGCAAAGCCTTCCAGAGTACAGCTAAAGGGGTTGGTGGTTGAATAACAATGTCGTTTGCTGATTGTCCACCACCAGGTTCAATCTACTTAAGAAAATGGTCACAGCACCAGGCACCATTTACACACCATCGATTCCCACTTTCTGTTTCCAAACAAGTCATTTTTCTTAGCTCAGGCCTATCTACCCAGGTGCTTGCTAGACTTTTCTATTTGGATACTCTGCAGCTGGCTGCATCTAGATGGTGCCAAAAGATACCCGACATTCCCCTCGCCCCCATTTCCAAACCATCTTCACCTGGGTTCCTGTTTCATTGAGTGCAAAATCGTCTACTTAGTGCATCAAGGCAGAAACACATTAATTTTCCTTTCCTTTCATCCTCAGATAGTTTCTCAAGATCATCAAATCATGATTATTCTGACTGCAAAATACTTTCAAGTAGTTTTATTTCTATCCATTTTTATGTCCGGTCCCCTCATCTAAGCCACTAACGTCTTTCATTTAGAATGCTGCAGTTGTTTTCACTAAAATACTACAAGTGGTATTCCTAACTTTATTTTTATCTTTTTCTCTTCTTTAAAGCCAAAATGATTTTTCTAGAATGTGAACACAGGTGTTTTTCTTTCCTGCTTACTTCTTTAGCAGAAACCATCCCTGCTCTCAACCCCACATGGTGTTCTAACTCTGTTGGTTTGCTGACTGCACCACATTCTCACAATGTACTCTAGGTCCATGGATATACTTCCTGTTTCCTTGAGAAACACTTTCTGTCTCTTTGCCTGGTAATTCTTTTTTTTTTTTTCTTTTAAACAAACAGAGAGAGTCTTACAGGTGTTTCACCAATTCTTTGTTTTATTTATTTATTTTTTAACAATACTTGCTTCCCTTTACCCCCTCAGGTTGAGTCCCCATAGAATTTCCTTCCCCAGTGCACCCGAGCACCATCACCACAGTCCCCTGTGCTCCTCCCTCCCTCCCTTGGACCCCTCTCTCCGCTCCTCCCCTGCAGGATGTCTCTGATTTATAATTGTCTGTTTTTGCTTTGTTGTGTTTTGTGCTTTTTTTTTTTTTACACTGATGTCTTATTTGGTTCCCCTACATTCCTTTTAGAGTGAAACCATCCGACACTTTACTTTTTCCTTCTGGCTTATTTCCCTGAGCATAATTCCTTCTAGTTCTATCCATGTTGCTGTGAATGGCATAAGTTTATCTTTTTTGATTGTTGAATAATATTCCAGTGTGTATATATACCACAGCTTCTTGATCCAGTCATCGATTTTTGGGCATCTGGGTTGTTTCCAGAATATGCAATGGAACACGGACAGTTTGTTCAATAAATGGTGCTGGGAAAACTGGACCACCACGTGCAAAAAATGAAACGGGATCACTACCTCTCACTATGCACAAAAATCAACTCAAAATGCATAAAAGAACTGGACATAAGATCTGAAACCATAAAATATATAGAAGAAAATATAGATAAAATACTACAACACATACATCTCAGAAACATCTTTAAAGACTCATCACCCAAAGCAGTGATAGTGAAGGCAAAGATTACCTGGGATTACATCAAACTGAAAAGCTTCTGTACAGCAAAAGAGTCATTAACCAAAAAAGAGAGACACCCCACTGATTGGGAAAAAATCTTTGCACTCCGTTCAACTGATAAGGGACTGATCACAAAGATGTCCAAAGAACTCACATGGCTCAACAAAAACAAAATAAACAGTCCAGTCAAGAAATGGGCAGAAGAACTTAAAAGACGTTTCTTCAAAGAGGAAATGCCTGGTAATTCTTACCAATGCTTTGCCTTTCTGCTGCAAGGTTGAATCCTTCAGGTAGAATTCCTCATCTCCACAGGTTAAATATCTCACCTGTGAGCTTTTGGAACACTCTGGACTACTCCATCCTAATGCCATTCTGAAGTATAATTGTTTTTTCAGTTGATGACTGTCTTCTTGTGCCCCATAGCCCCACTATCTACAGGTTGGTATCAGTGAAAGCCTGTGACGTGAATGAGTGACTGAAAGTGCTCCAACCTGACCCTTTAATTAATAGAAGTATATTGACATCCCAGGCTTAAGATAAGCACACATCTTCTCAGAGTGCGCATTCAGAGAATGCTTTTTACTCTTGTGACAGAGAACTTGGTCTCATATTCTGATAAAGGCACCTTTTCACCAGCTGATGATCTTTTCATGTGGTGGTCAATCGTCATCCCATTCACATGACTATTGTGGCCAGTCTCTACCTCACACACTTTCAGGGGAGTGGCTGGGTGGTGTGACATAAATCTGGAGAGACACAGTTGTGTGTGTATACTAATTCAGTTTGTTCTTATCCTTTTCTTTGGGTCAAAACCTGTTCACAGAGAAGCTTCCAGAAGGGGTCGTTGTTCTAACGTTCGCTGCCCGTGCCTGGGCTGGTTTCTGCTAAGATTCATGTTCACAGCTTGGAAACCTGCTTGCTACACATTCTCCCTTAACAGGCTAAAGTCCCACATTATAGGAGAGATTTGTACTAAATCATTTGCCTTAGTCAGCTCTGGCAGCTGTGACAGAAACCCGCAGCCCAGTGACCTAAACAGCAGCATTGGTTTCTTGTGGTTTGAAAGGTGGGAAAATCTGTGGTCAAGGAGCCATTAGACCTGGTGACTGGTGAGGCCCTCTTCTGGTTCACAGACGGCCACCTTCTTGCTTTTTACTCTTGTGGAGGAGAGGGACACAGAGAGCTTGGTCTCATATTCTGATAAAGGCACTAACCCTGACCTGGGGCCACCCATATGACCTCAACTAAACCTAACTTCCTCCCCAAATCCACTTCCAAACACCACTCCAGGGGGAGTTAGGGCTGAACATATAGGTTGGGGGCGGGGGTGCATAAGCATTCAGCCCATAGCATCTTCCATAGACTTTTCTTTCTTGATTTTCACTGGTTCAGGAAAAAGGCAAATGCGGTACCACTTATTGGGCTTCAGTGAAGCCCTGCATGTTCTCTGTAGCGTTACGGCATCTGGGCAACATCTTGCATTCATCCATTTCGGGTACGAATACTTACTAAGTGTCCACTCCATGGTGGGAAACCTCTGGAAGACAAACTCTTCCACTTGAGCTTCAGGTGTTAAACTGGGCCTGACAGCTCGTGGCTCTGGTGCCACTTGATTATGTTGAAGTTGCATTGAATAGATTTGGAGTTCATACTATTCTAAGTGGATTTCAAAATGTCTGCAGTTTACTTTGAACATACTCTATGGGTCATCCGTTTCAGGTTAATCTATGTGTCTTCCTATTTCCACTGTTCTTTTTAATTCTTCTAAGTAGGATACATTGTTCTTGATATTTCTAAAAGTTTCCAACATTGTACCCCTGGCTTCAATTAATTCAATTTGTTCTTAAAGAATATCTATAACTACATTTAAGCAAAAACAGTTTCCATGGTAACATCTTAAATTTTCTAAATTCAGCCTATGATGTAATCAACTAAATGACTATCATATCCAAATTGTTTACTTCATCTGTAACATTCCTTGCTTAAATCTATTCTACCACACACAGATTTTCCATATCTGAATTTATCTTGGGAGTGTAGGACACTATTCAGTTGCCTCTGTTGTAGAAATTCTTATTTGATTTTGCACTATTCTGGAATTCACATTTCTGCTACCGCTAAGATATTGACAGAATGGGCTGGATTATGGAGAGTATATCTATATGATGTTGACCTAGTTTTTATAAAATTATGGAAATTTTCTATCCATGCTGACAGCTTGTGGGATATCATTGTAGTCAAAATATTCCGGAAGAGCAAATCTCACACACGAAATTGATTGTTCCTGTTCCAACCATTAACGTATTATATCATGAAGTAGTGATGACCTTGCCCTTGGTTTCTTAAATTCTTAAATCTGTGAAGATTGTTTTTAAATGTACGTCATTTTTCACTTAATTGGTTTCCTTTAAGGTGCAGTTGTAAATGACTATTGGGCATTTTTGTACACGATGGATACTGCTCACTTAAAGGGCTCCATCTTGGCAGGAAACTTCAAAATCTTTGCTTTGGGGTTCAGATCAGAAATATATTTTAATAAATCCAGCCTTTGCACCTGTAAGCTCTGGGCAGAGGATGTTGTAAGTGGATTTTCTTTACTCATATTAAATCTTTTTTTGGTATTGTTCAGTTTTTTGTTTTGGTTTCATGTTACGGCCTTCATCAGAAATGTAAACATGTCCAGGATAGAAACTCAAGGGCACGTTAGTGTGGTCACAGTGGAGATGCCCGTGGTTGCTTGTGGTGCCCTCGGAGTCAATTCCCGAGGTCAGGGCTTCGGACAGAGCCCTTCGCCATGCCTTCCCACAGTCAGTCCATTTGCTCTTCCTTCTTTATTGTCATAGAAGTCTGCTCCTTTTAGCATGTCTTACATATGCGCATATATCTGAATCTATTTCTTAATGGTCTTAGGTTCCATGAGGATACCAAGTTCCAAGGAAGCAGCTGTCACATTGATGACAAGTTTCAGAGACATCAAATAAGATGGGAGGGGCGGGGATTGGGAAGTTTGGAGATTATTGGTGCCATTCGCTAGGATAGGTGCTGCGGGGCGGCGTCTGGGTGGACTTGTCAGCATTCACTCAGGGATCATCAGCCTCTCTGTGCATGGAGGGTTTATAGAGAATGAAGGGTTTGCAGAACTTGTTGGAAAAATTGAAGGTTCAGCTCAGGGAAGCTGCCCCTGCGGATAAAGGCAGCGGCTGTGACATTGACCCTGAAGCTATCAGTCTGAAACCATGAAGTGAATCTTTCTCCAAGCTTGCCATAAGCTCTTAGATATAGCAACAATCTGCAGAACCCCCCCAGAGGTGTTCTCAGCCAAGGGCCTGATTTGGCAGCTGGGTCTTAGGATTTCCACCCAGAGCCATGGCGATTCCTCTCTCTGCTTTGCTCCCAGAGCCATCTGGGAGGCAGCTTCTGCTTCGGTACAGTGGAATCTCACCTGAAGTCTCACACTGAAGAGCTCTCACCTGGAGCCCTGTCAGGGGGAGGCCCTGGACAGTGAATCTCGCAGGCTGGAAGGGAGGCAGGTGATGCTGGACAGGTGGCAATAGGCCAGGACTGGAGTTGGTGTGGAGCTGGTGACATGTCCTAAACAAGAAGTCAGCCACAAAGCAGAGACTTTTGAATACAGAAAATTGGTTAAAAAAAGGATGGGTGGGGGGGTAGGGTGTACTAAAGGTGGGCAGATGATTTAAGGTTTTTTTTCTTTTATGGATTGGTGTTACTTAGCTGGATTTATGCAGTGAGAAGCTGCCTAGGTCGGAGTGTAATAGGACAAAGGAGATGGTTGCTGATGAAGTAAGGTCTTGCATGTGGAGAGAGAGAGGTTGAGAGCAAAGCATGATTGAAGAGTCAGGAAGAACAAGGCTTTCTCTGAAACTGAAAATAAGACAGTGCGTGCAAAGACAGATAGGGTTCTGAGCAGTGAATTGAGGGAATTGATGGTGGCGACCTCTATTTTCTCTGCAGAGCAGGCGGTAATGGTGCCTGCTGAGAAGGGGGCTGACAGGGGGTGCTGCAGAGGCGAGCTCCTTGGCTTGGGGTGACACGGGGCAGCAAATGGCTGGGCTGGGCTCCCGCAGCTGAGGAGCTGTCCTGCTGACCTTCCCAGGCAACACTTCCTATCCGTGACATATCCTGGGCTCACTGGCCACGGTGCTCAGGTCTAGGCACTCCGAGTAAGGAGGCAGGCGGTGGCATGTGCTGTCCTAGCCGTGCGGCCCAGGCCAACCGCCCTCTGTCTGGGGAGATGGCATGAGTGTCTGTGACAGTGTCCTCGGGGATTCAGAAACCCAGAGCCGGGAGCTGGGAAAGCGAAGCAGAAGGAGGCCATCCAGGCGGTGAGGATGAAGGGAGCAAGGGACAGGAGACTGGGAGATGACAGAATAGACTGGGGGGGCGAAGGAGGGAGGAACCCAACAAGAACTGGGGTGGATTACTGGCAGCACTTTCAGAGGTACAGTACTTCTAGAGGGCTGAGGGGAGGGGTCCATCCTAACCATAGAATGCACCAGGGGGCTCACCTCAGGACTCCAACCACGAAGGGCCAGGGCCCCGGACTACCCACACCGGCTCCTGTCTGCACGCTCCAGGAATGTGCTGCCCCTACAGGCATACCCTGCACCCTGGGGCCCGGATACCCGCTACTCCCTGCACCTGCATCCACACCCCACCTGGCAGGTCCTGCTCCATGGCCCTTGCATGTCTCAATGTGGCTGCGGGCTCTGGACAGAGTAGAAAGGGGCATGAAATCTACCCAAGTGGCGTCACAGGATGTGGGGTGGTACCTTGAGAGGAATATGTGGAGTCACAGAAAGTAGTAAATGCTTTACCAGCAGGGAGATGCCTGAGCAGGAACAAAGGCCTGAAAGCAGAAAGTGTTCTGATGGTGTAGATAAGTGTTGTGCTTTTGAGAACTGTTCAGACCATAGGCCTCAGGGTGAGCCGTGGGGCTGGGGCGTGGCAAGTCAGCGACAATGGAAATCCCGAGCTGTGAGTGTCTTCCAGTAAAGGGCAGTGATTCGGGGTCTACAGGGAGGGTCAGAGCAAGAAGTTACTCTTATGGTTGGAGAGAAGGTGCAAATGGAAAGCCCAAAATTCCCCGCAGCTTTTGTTTATTTGAAACCGTGTGTGTGTATGTGTGTGTGTATGCGTGCATGTGTGTGTATGTATGTATACACACGGGGCTTGTTTTTTATTATATCACTATTTATTGAGGTAATGTTGGTTAACAAAATTGTGTATGATTTAAGACAATAGGTTCCCCTCTCTTCAGAGGTATGTTACCACACCCACCACACAGTTGGGGGCCTCCTTTGTCCCCTTTCACCCCCACCCGCCCCCCTCTGGTAGCCTGAATTCTGTGATCAGATTTTTAGGGCTTGTTTTGCTTCAGCTTTGTCTGTTCCTTTGTTTTTGTTTTGCTATATTCCACGTAGGAGTGAAACCACCCTCATGATTGAGATTTCTCTTCCCCCTTCCGATTGATTTGACTTAACGTTGTTCCCTCCAGTCCCATCCACGCTGTCCCAAATGGCAAGAGCTCATGCTCTTTCCGTGGCTGAGCAGTGAGCAGCACCGGCTGTGAGCGCGCACTCCCCTGCCACTGGGCCTTCGGTTGTTTCCACACCTCGGCTGTTGGAAATAGTTTCTGCAGCTTTTATAAGAAGTTGGTCAGATTAACAAAGGAAAGGATTGGTTTTCTTTGTAAGGACAAATAATCACTGGTCTTTGTAAGTATTTTAGGTCAAAACTATGACAATGGAAGAGAACAAAATGGACAGATTATACCAAGTGCTGTCTTAATTTGTTCCATAAAACTATCCTGATATATTCTCAGTATTAACTTCAGAGAAACCATTGTTTCTCCAAATAGTTGTTTTGTATTTATCTTATGCAGTATTATTCATTAAAATTACAGTGTGTGATAAGATTAACATTGTTATTTTGCCTTACTTGGAGCCTTTGCTCCAAGGACCCCTTAAAGGTTTATGACAACATTGCAGTGTTTCCTGTAACATTCTGTGTGAGAGGTAAATTTCATTTAAACATTCCGTGGGTACTCACTCGCAGATCACCCACATAAAAACACAATTACTAGGGAAAAGAAAATGAGTGTCACATAGCAGGAATCTAGAAAACTTAAATAAGGGACCAGGAAAATGAATATAAGAAAGTGAAAATCAAAATCAACAAAAAACTATGAACCAGAGACACTTTTTGGGGGGTGGGGGGCGGGAGGGGAAGGATTGGGGTCAGAATGGGGCGTTTGCAATTGTATGGGGGAATATAAAAATAAAATTTAAGATTAAAAAAAAAAAAAAGAAAATGAGTGTCAGTTAACATATAGAGTTATTTATTTTTTCACTGCATTGTTTTTATTGAAGTTCCCCGTGGGTTTACAACACGATATATGATTTAGGAAGATAGAGTCACACCTTTTCAAATCTATGTCACCAGACCACACCCACATTAGCCCACTGGGTCCCCTCCCACCTTTGCTCCTAACCCCACACATCCCTCTGGTAGCCTCAATTCTGAAGTCAAGTTTCTGGGGTTTATTTTGGTTTAGTTTTGTCTTTTCCTTTGTTTTGTTTGTTTTTTTATACTACATTTGAATGAAATCATCTGGTATTTGTCTTTCTCTTTCTTACTTATTTTGCTTAGTATATCCCTTCCATTTCTGTCCAAGTTGTCACAAATGGCAGGAGTTCATTTTTATGGCAGAGTAGTATTCCATTGTGTTTATAGACCATATTTTCTAATCCATTCACCTGCCCTTGGGCACTTAGGGTATTTCCATAACTTGGCTGATGTATGTAGGGCTACAATGACCATAAGAGTACAGGTATCCCTTTGAATTATTATTTTTGCATTCTTTAGGCAGATACCTGGGAATGGAATTGCCAGATCATATGGTAGATCTATTTTTAATATCTTGAGGAACTTTTGTACCATTTGCTATAGGGGCCTGACCATCTTGTAAATTTCCGTTACTGTATTAGCGATGTTGGTCACTATAATATGTAAACCCCAATCACTCATTCACTGAACACAATTGAAATTTTATTTTTAGCTTTTCTCAAGTCCAGTGAATGGTGTGATGTAAGGAGTGATATGAGAGTAAAGAAGGCAATCATAGGTACAGAAAGTTCAGAAAACTTTACCATTTTCTTTTCTTTATGAATGGAAATATTTATTTTTTATTGCGGTAACATCATAGCATTCTAGGTTCAGTGTGCATCATTGAGAATCAATGTGTGTATGTGAACACTAAGGCCATTGCTCATTCCATGGCTTCCAAAATCGACCTTTACCTAGACCACAGAGGGTGAAATCGAGAGACAGAAAAAGATGCAGGAGTTTTCTATTGGCTCTCCACTTTCCAGAGGCAGAACATGATCCTATGACCACACCCACCTGCAAGAAAGACTGGGAACAGGGCATGACTGTTCATCTTGAAGGAATGGAGCCAGGTTTGATTAACACTTGGCAGCGTCTGCCGGGATCACCAATCACCAGGTCACAAAACATGCAGATTTTCTGATGTGAGATTATAAAACACGGTTTGCATTTCTTTAGCAACAGTTAGATGTCCTGATAGAGGCTGCAGTGTAGCACCAGGGGATGGATTTCCATGCTAGAACTTCACAGTAACTCAGTAACAGCTCTCCAACAGAGATCCCTGGTGTGACGGCGCAGTTTGGAGCATGCACATTTGAGTGGATGCTGCAATTATAAATGAATCCAGGGTAATGAAGAAAGAGAAGCAAGAAAGCACTGCCTCTCATTCATCACACACCCCCACCCCAACCACACACAGATATGCTGGGCACAGTTAGTACTCTGGTTCCCTTAGTGGAAAGGGGGAGGATAGCTGAGGTTTATTTGCCAACCCAAGAAGAGAGTGGGTTTGGATTTGATTCAGGAAAATTGAGGCAAAGAATATTTTGATTACCAGGACAGGAAACTTCTCAGGAGTGAGCCCTGTTGCACCTGAGTAATGATCTCTAAGGATAGAAACAGCACTAGGAAGAAGAGCCATCTTGAGTCAATGTAGCAATTTCCAGGCTTGGTCTGGTAGTAGATGGGGTCATCCTGGATCCCTCCCACAGCCACCACATGCAGAACAGGAGGCACAAACCTGGATTTTTAAAATATCCAGCTATATGTGTATTTTCAGAGAAAACAGATTAACATGAAAACAAAATCACACGTCAAACAATTGCAAAGTGCTGCTGCACACCGCTCATCTGCATGCTCTCTCCAGGCAGCCTCAGTGATTGACCCTGATGCCAGCTTTCAAATTCCCTTCTTCCATACAGGCTTAAGACTAGTCCTGTTAGCTTCAGTTATCTACATTCACTTCATAGACTTTGTTTTTCTTTTTCCTGAAAAAAAAAAAAAAAAGCAATTCATAAATAGTGGGTGTATATATTCTATAAATAAATGCTAAATTGCAAATGAGGGAACAGCTTAATTTATATAGAACAGGGAGTAGCAGTTAAAAATCAATTTAAGTTTCTATTTTTGTTTCCAGTAGAAAGTGCAAACTTTTGTTAGATAATGAAACTATTGTGCATTGATAACAATTTTCCTTTTTATAAAAAAAAGTGAATTTTGATGAGTAGGACTTTGCACTGAGCAATTCAGTAATACTAACAAATTTCAGGGACAGTAACTCATTTACAAGTGGTATTGCTCTCAGTAAATCCAGAAGACCAGGAAGTTGATTTATGTGTATTCACTAACCCTGCTAAGAACATTTTATAACAGTTTTGCAATTTGTTGACTCAGATTTTATTTTATTTTTTTAAAAAATTATTCATATAAGGACTGGGGTGTAAGCCAGAGGTACAAGGGGTAAAAGGACTCATCAGCAACAGAGTGGGGAGCACAACAGGAGGATCTCCTGAAATACACTGCTGAGAGCGGGAGCGGGAAGGCAGGAGAGGTCTGCTGCACCTTGTTGGTTAGCTCCCTGGCCAGGGATCAAACTCATGCTGCAGTGACTGGTGATAGTTTGATAGCACTGAGACCAACCCCTGTGCTACCAGGGAGGCCCTGGCTCAGATTTTGGATGGGAATGCTATGTAAGCACGTTGGCAGGGAGAGGACCCATCTGGGCATAACTGGGTGTCTCTTACCCTGCCACTGGCACTGGTGGTAAGTGGTTTTGAATGTCAGTTCATTCTTTTCCTCATCTAATCCACAATAAATGCTCGTGTTGGATTTATCTTGCTCAAATTTCCTTTTTCCATGTAATATTGAATAATAAACCTTCATAATAAATCTTCCAAAATGAAAATAGCATGAATAAAACGTTGGCATTTATTTCTGATACATTGGCATTTTCTCATTTGATATTTTTGAAATTGTCTTATGAAAACAGTCTTTCCCAGCTATATTTTTCAGATTTTCCAAGGAAGTTCATTTTAGGGGAAGAAACCCCCCTCAATTACCTTTTGAAATCCTGGTAATGCAGTATATTCTTTAGGAAATTCTATGACAGTTGGTTCTGTCTATTGGGACAAAAACAAGGAAGCCAGTCAGGCTGGGTTTCTACTATTTCTCCACTGATTTCTCTGCTGTTCTTAGAAATTCACAGAGTAGAACCAATTCCCATTCATACTTTGTGTGCTCCGCCTTAATGTGAAGCTTTCCCTTATTTCAAAAAAATTTCCCAACTTTAAGTCAGTTCAGTTTAATTCAACCAATATTTATCGAAGCTGTGGTTTGTATGGGATATTTAAAAGAAACTCCAATAAGTGATAACTTCTTGATCTCAAAGAAACGGCAGTACTTCTGGAGCTATTTTACTTTTCACTTGCTTTGAACTTATCCTTGTAGTTGATCATGGTTTCACTAGCTTCAAATTCCACAGATACCCCTGCTGCAAAAGCGCATAATGCTTTCTCTGTGTTGTTGTAGTGGGAGAATTTTTAAAAGCCCATTGCTTTTTGTGGGAAGCAACACACCTCTAATGCAGATGCCATCGGGAATCTTTCCCTGCATTTTAAAGAGATCTTTACACGATGTTTACTTCCTGTGTAATATTATCAATTTCTGCTCTGCTTTCAGTGGCTAAGGTTAAACAGTATTCATTTTCTGTTTTGCTGTGGTTTGGCTGTTTAACTCTTTCACGTGTGCATTATAGGGAATTTAAAAGGCTCAGCAATCTCGAAATGTTTAGAGGATTTAGAGTTATGATTCAATAAACGTTTTAATTTATTCTGCTTTTTCCCTGTAATTTCCCCAGTTTCACTTTCGGGACTCCCTTCCATAGGGCATGCATTTATAGAGAAGTCTGCCTTGAAACCCTGCGCAAGGGGCAAAGAGCACGCGGGAAGTGAGAGGAGGTGAGCCAGGAACAGAAGGAGACTAATCCCTATCCTAGGGAGGAAATGAACTCCAGTCAGATAAAATAATTTGAATGGTACAAATGAGCACATATTTGCATAAAGTTAAAGACAAAATACTGATTTTAAATTTTCGAGAAATTCAGCCATCTGATCTGGCCATGTGGAGTCCGAGGGCATAGAACTAATCACCTACTACAATTAAAATCTGAACAGAATTACCAGAGACAAACATTTCAGGAATTGGAAAGAAACACAGGACTGAAAAAAGTCAAACAAAGTGAATGCTTTAACTCCCAGGTTTTACTTGAAGTGACCTCTAGACTTTTCCTGTGGAGCAGGAAAGAACACAGACCTGGTCTGGTAAACTCATCAGCTGAGAAGACAGTTATCAGTATTCAGGGAGACCAAGACTCCATGGAACAGAGAACTTGAGATTATGGAGCTAAACAGGGAAATACCCTACGAAGAGATTAGCCAGAAAATTCACTCCCTAAGAAGTAAAATAAGATTCAATCTTCAAAAATGTAAATTTCATAATGTTCAATGTTCAGTAAAAATTACTAGACAAACTAAGCACATGATGGAGTGTGGTCAGGAGAGAAGATGAACTGGGCTGTCTTCTGGGCGAGGTGCTGCCTTTGGATGCGTCTTGCTTTTGTTCTGAGGAACCCTGTCCTCAGGCTGCTGCCAGTCACAACCTGAGCCTGATAAGGGGTGACTCGGGGCCTGTTCCAGCCTGGAACAGGCTGGAGTCCCAGCCTGGAGTCTGGAAACTCCCCTACGGTACCATGGCTCACACACTCACCCCAGCCCCATTAAACCACTTTTTGGGAAATATCTTGCCATCCATGATTTCCCTGCCTTCCTTTCATTCCTCCTTGGGCAGCTGTCATACCCACTGCACCCTTTGACAGTCTGCATGCCTGCCATTGCTCCTGCACTGCTCCACCTCTTGCTGTCATGGCCTTGCTTCTCAGCAGATACAGTGGACACAAGTGGTACCAGGCAGTGTCCAAATGAACAGAGGGTAGCGCAAGGATTTGGGATGGGCTCATACACTGAGGAGTAGGCAAAGTGAAGTCCATTCTACATGGCAGGTGGGGCATA
This sequence comes from Talpa occidentalis, assembly GCF_014898055.3. Lineage (NCBI taxonomy): Eukaryota > Metazoa > Chordata > Mammalia > Eulipotyphla > Talpidae > Talpa > Talpa occidentalis. The sequence goes on from NW_023601322.1 coordinate 99,305,728, forward strand.
GATTGTCCCTGGCTCAAAGTCATGACACCATGAATTGATAAAGATTTCATCACTGATGAAATACAGCAGTGGAGGAAATGCCCTTGGAATTTCAGTGAGTCATTTGAAAGATAAGGAAAAAATTCTTACAAAGATAGCTGAGGGGGACTGTTCACTGATGAGTTATATTTATGCTACAAAGAGAGATCTTGAGAAACTGACAATTGTTCAGAAGCAGTTAAAGTGTGAGAGCAGGGGCTCACTTTAGCTTTCAAAAAGAATTGTCTCCTGTCCTGCAGGGAGAGGCAGATGTAAGTGAAGAATGGGTTTAAGATCTGATCTTTAAATTGCAGAGTACCAGAGCTATATGAATGTACCTTCAAGGCCCATCTAATATTGGCCCCAGCTGGGAAAGCCTGGAACACAGGAGGCGGGAAAGTGGCTGGATACCTTGAGCAGGAACATTCTCCCTCCTCCCTCAAACCCTGCGAGCCTTCAGGGGTGGTCCACTGCCTTCTTGGTAGGAGCTAGGACCTCTCCTGACATGGAACCTGTTGTAGAGGACTCTCTCTATAAGCTCTGAGCTGCACCTTTGCCTGTGTTGATAGGTACTTGATCAAAAGAGCAGGAATGAGTGTGGTTTTGATTTGTATTTCCCTGATGATAAGTAGCAATGAACATTTTTTTCATGTCCCGTTGGCCATCTGTATGTCTAATTCGGAAAAATGCCTACTTAGCTCTTCTACCCATTTTTTAAATTAGATTATTTGTTATCTTCTTTTTGAGCTGTATTAATTCTTTGTAGATCTTGGATAGTAGCCCTTGTCAGGTGTATATTGTGCAAATATTTTCCTCCCATTTGATAGAATCTCTTTTCATTTTAATGGTAGTTCTTTTGCTGTGCAGAAGTTTTTTAGTTTGATGTAGTTCCATTTGTCAGTTTTGCTTTTGTTTTGTCTGCCTTTGTAGTCCGGTCCCCAAAGACAAACTGAAGCTAGTGTTGTGGAGTGTTTGGCCTATGTTTTGTTCTGTTTATTTTATGGCTTTAGACTTTATATTCAACTCATTAATCCATTTGGAGTTAATTTTTGTGTGTGGTGTGAGATCATGGTTTAGCTTCATTCTTTTGCATTTGGCTGCCCAGTTTTCCCAACACCATTTGTTAAGGAGATGTTCCTTTTTCCATTGCATACTCTTGGCTCCTTTGTCATAAATTAACTATCCCTATACATATGGGTTTATTTCTGAGCTCTCAATTCTATTCCATTGATCTTTGTGTCTGTTTTTATTCCAATACCATACTGTTTGGGTTACAACAGATTGGTAATATAGGTTGAAGTCTGGGAGTGTAATACCTTTACTCTTACTTGCTATCAGGATTTATTTGGCTATCTGGGTTCTTTTGTGGGTCCATATAAATTTCAGTAATATTTGCTCTAAGTTTTTTGAGAAATACCACCCACACCCATGAGTATAGCCCTTACCAAAGACCAGAAGCAATGAGTGTTCAAGTACTGGCATCAGTGTGGAGAAAAAGGAACCCTCATACACTATTGGTGAGAATTGGACTGGTCCAGGCTCTGTGGGAAACAGTATGGAAGTTTCTCAAAATATTTAAAGTAAATCTACAATTAATCCAGTAATTCCACTTCTAGGTATTTATCCAAAGAATATAAAATTTGAAGGGATATGCACACCTATGTTTACTGCAGCACTACTTACAATAGCCAAGCTATGGAAAGCAAGCCAAGTGCCCAAGGACAGATGAGTAGATAAAGAAGATGTGGTATATATACAGAATGTAATACTGCTCAGCTATAGAAAAGATGATACCTTGCCACTTATGACAACATGGATGGAGCTGGAGGGGATTATGCTAAATGAAATAAGTCAGAAGGAGAAAGACAATACTGGGTGGTTTCACTCACATGTGGAATATAGAGAAACAAAAGAAAGAAACAGACAAAGCTAAACCACAACAAACTCTAGAAATCTGACTTCAAAATTGAGGCTCCAAGATGGGGAGGGGGCATATAGGGCTGTGGTGGAAGATCATGGGTGCTTTAGTGCACGTATAATGTACGTGTGAAGAGCTATGAACCTGTAATCCTAAATCACATACAGGGCCAGAATGAGTCAATAAGTAAAAAACAATGAATTGCAAGTTCTGTCTCAGCACATGGGACTCATCATCCTGCAGGGACCTAGGGCAGGGGTAGCCTCATGAATGGGGTTGCTGAGGCAAAGCAGTGGTCACCTCTTCATGGAGGGGCAATGTGCATGCAGGGCCTGGCACTGAGCAAGCCTCGGGTGTCACTAGCAAGGCAGCTCTGGGTAGGAAGCAGAGATGCAAGAAACAGCTGTCATCTGGCCTGTGAATGCAGTGGAAACATGGGGACAGCCAGGACGGGAGTGCCAAGAGGAGCACAAGAAGGGGGACTGCTAGTGGCTGACCTAAAGGTCTTTATTCCTTCCGCGAGTCTGTGCCATCCAAACTATCCGTGTGGCTGTAAGACCTTGTGGCACTCAGTCTGCGCACTGCCAATGGCTTCCTTCTAACTGGAATTATCTCCCTAGTGGATGTTGCTGATGGGATTTTTGCTACCAGAGCTGGATGCTGAGAGGACATGCTAGGATGATGGAGAGCCTGCAGTTCCTACCTGCACAGGGAAGCACGTAAGCGCACGCCTGCAAGTGCCGTGCTTCTCTCCTTTGACTGCCCTCTCGAGAGCCATCTGCACGGAGAATTTCTGCTTGTTACAAGGAGAGCTCACAAATGGGAGGCTTGGGAGGGGCCAGGCACAGGGGTCACGTAGCTTCCAGAGGCTGACAGAGGATGCTGTGAGGATGTGCAGTGTCCCCCGGGGGTAGAAATGCGGGGAATGGTGCTGAGAAACATGCCCATCGGTCATTCCTGATTTCAGATTTCTCTTAAACCATCAGACACAGATATTACTTTATTTACTTAAGGCATATTGCTATGTGACCACCTCATTTTCAGAAAGGAAAATTGAATAACAAAAAAGTTAATCTCATAGGCTAGTTTCCTATTCACTTTCGTTTTATCTCAGGATTAGAATCCAGTAGATTTTACCTTTTGGGGGAGGCAAAGCTCCATTATGAAAGATATGGATGCTTTTCCCAGAAAAATGTAATTTACACATGTAATCTTATGCATAAGGGTGCACACAGATAAAATCTGAATAAAATTTCAGGCCCTTGAAATCTCTCTCTAATAAAGGCAGAAACAAAAGGATAATCTTACATGGTCTTTTATGAAATGGTGAATAAGAATTAACTTAGCAAACCCATTTCCCAAATAGAATTTCATGCTTACTTTCGAACAAATGAAGTAAATTACATATGGCACTATTTATTACTTCTCATTTTCAGGAAATTATTGAATTTTGAATGCATTTCTTTTTTTTTTAATGGATAAATTAATATAGTTCAGAGGAAAAGCCCCAAATATGAGAAATTTAGGAAGGACAGGATGGATGATGAGAGGTTAGTAGAGCTGGCAGTTTCCCAATCTGGAGAAAAGAGGGCTGAGGGGAGACATGATAGTTTCCGAAAATATGTTGAGGGATATTACTAGGAGGACAGGGACCAATTCTCATTAGTCAGCGAGTGCGGAACAGGAAGTAATGAGCTTCAACTGCAGCTGGGAAATTTCAGTTAAATATAAGAAAACTTTTCACCCCGAGAACAATTAAGCAACGGTGCAAATTGTCAAGGGAAATAATGAATTCACCTTTACTAATGATATTCAAAGTAGCACTTGACACACATCCATCAGGGATAAGTTAGGAATAATAAAAATCAATTCTACCAACATTCTGGGAGTAGATTAGATGATCCAATGGGGAGTACTTCTCAAAATTCCCACCATGTACAAAAATAGACTCAGTGGAAAAGAGAGGCTTTTAAAATGTGTAAGAGGAACCAAATATTCATTGTACAAATAGCTGTTAGTTTTCTACCACATGCAAAACTCAAAGGTAGTCTCTATGGAGGAAACAAAGATAAACCCCCAAGGACTCAAGTCCCCAAGTCACTTCTTTGTTAGTAAATTGATGCCCCCAAATTTTAAAAATTATGTATCCCTATTAAGAAAAATATTTTGAGGGCCTACCCTGGTGGCGCAGCAGTTGAGCGTTGGGCTGCAAAGCTGCCCGCAGCCTCTGCAGCGCCAGTTCGATCCCCGGCCACCGGCGAGGGTCCCACATGGCAGGCAGACCTCTCCTTTCATGACCGCTGCTCCCCTCAGCAGTGTATTTTGTCAGTCTGCCTGTTCTGTTCCCCGCTCTGGCTCTGGTGAATTCTCTCACCCTCCCGCGCTTCTGACTGTACTCAGTGCTTGTATAAATAAATAAATCTTTAAAAAAAAAAAAAAGAAAAATATTTTGAGCACTCAATTCTAATGAAAGTATATTGCTTTATTTATAAATGTAAAATATGCACATTGTAAAATCAATGCAATATAAATTTAAAGGAGTGAGGCGAGGATGAAGTAAGTCTATTTTTAAATTTCTTTGCTTATTATGGTGCCTTCACTTATCATTAGCTTATTATTTAAAAGAAGAGTGATCAGTTAGACCAGCCCCATACTTGAAAGTAGTAGTTGTTACTTTTTTTTTTTTTTAACATTTATTTATTTATAAAAGAGCTGGGGTATAGGCCAGAGGCACCAGTGGGTGAGAGGATCCACCAGAGACAGTGTGGGGAGCAGAATAGACAGACTGACTGAAAGCACTGCTGAGGGGAGCAGTGGGCAAGACAGGAGAGGTCTGCCTCACCATATGGGTATCTCCCTGGCCGGCCAGGAATCAAACCCGTACTGCAGAGGCTGCGGACAGCTTCACAGCTCTGCGCTTAACTCATTGTGCCACCGAGGAGGCCCAGTAGTTGTTAGTCTTTATATTGAATCATCTTGATAATTCTGAGGTTTTTGGCTGACTCCTTGTCACATCTAGTTAGAACTATCACTGTTTTTACCTTGTTTTTACCTTGTTCTGTTGCCAGCAAAGTCCCCACACTGGGTACAGGAGACTCGTCCTGGTTGTTTTCTGTGCTTTTGTTGTTAAGTTTTCCTTTCAAGGTGTTGTTTTTCTACAGGGCATTTTTTAAGGATCTGGTCCCATTTATAAGGTTGACTTCATTGGACTTAGATCATATAATCCAGGCAGGTATTTAATTGACTCACATTGGCTGTGATATTTATCAAGCAGGCAATGCAGGCATGCACACATTCAGAGTCTAGCTCACTGCTCTGCCAGCCCCCAGTGTTCTGTAGATGAATTGGGACCTTAGAATCTGTGGAGTAAGTGGCACATCCCTCAAACTTTATATTGAGTATTGTTAAAGCTTAGGTGTATTTATGGGTAAATAATAGAAACAGAAAACTGCCTAGTCCAGTATAACTTTTTGGAATTAATAGAACTAGAAAACAGAATTATAGTGGGTTAAGTTATTCCAAATGTCTTTCACTGCAAATCAATTTAGATTTTAGCTGAACATACTTCAAAGTGCGTTAATGAAATTGTAGGAAAATTAAAAAAAAATAAAGCATTCTCCCCTTCAATAAAGTTAAATCTAGAAAAAATATATAGATAATATGGACAATAAAAAGATATTTTCCAGTAATAATAAACAGAGTTCATTCCCAAGTTACCCTCATTAAATGAACTTCTAAAGAATGGATATAATGCAAAAGGAAAATAGATCCAAGAAGATCCAAAGTTCAAGAAAGAGTGTTGAACAAAGCTATGGACAAGCATGTCAACATGAGGACGTATGTTATGTAAGACATAGTGATCTTGGCCAAGAGGGGACTAAAATACTCCACACTAATGTAAAATGATTTTGGGTATAGGCAATCAGAGTTAAAGTGGTGGATTTGAAATAGCATCAGATCATTATATTGTTTGACAGGAAGGATAACATAAGGATTTTTTTCAATGTTAAGAATGTAAGGTATATTTTCAAAGGTAGCAATCAAAAACATGTCACTGCTATGTAGAGGCAAGTAGTGTAATGGACTAATAAGAAACAACCAGTGCAAAAGAAAGAATAAATGAGGAAAAAGCATGAAAAGTGGACAGGTAGAAACCACAGAATAAGAAAGCAGAAAAAAATATTTGCACATCACACATCTGACAAGGGGCTAATTTCCAAAATACACAAAGTTTTTATACAATCCAACAACATAAAAGCAGGCAATCCAATTAAAATTGCACCAGAGACCTAAATGGACACTTTTCTAGAGAAGATATTCAGGTGGCCTACAGGCATATGAAAACCTGTTAAATATCACTTATTGCAAGGGAAATACATATCAAGACCACAATGGAATATCACCTCACCCCTGTGAGAATAGCCCATATCAAAAAGTGATCAACAAATATTGGTGAGGATGTGGAGAAAAAAGAAGAAGATCTTATCCCCTGTTGGTCAGAAAGCAGTTTGGTATAACTTCATGAAAACGGTATGGAGATTCCTTTAAAAAAAAGAAAAAAGAAAAGAAAAAAGGAAAAAATCCCCTATGATCCACCAATACCTCAGCTAGGTATTTACGTAAAGAATGTGAAAAGACTTATATATTCTGATGATTATAACAACATTTTCCACAGTTGACAAGTCATGGAACCAACCTAAGTGCTCATCGACAGATGACTGGATAAAGAAATCATGGAACGTGTAGTCAATGGTGTACTTCTCAGCTGTTTAAAAAGATGGAATATTGCCTTTTGGGACAAAGTCAATGGACCTTGAGGTGATTATGCTAAGTGAAATAAGTCAGAAAATGAAAGATAGATTTGGGATCATCTCACTTAACTGTGGTATATGAATAACCAAAAAACATATATTGGCAAAGTAGAGTGAAAATCTCAGTCCTGCTGAAAAATATATCGATTGCCAGGGGCATACAGGGGAGGGAGGAGGGCACCCAGAAGGGTAGGGGCCTGGGAGCTTTAGTGGAGGGCAATGAAGCCTGTGAACATGTGGAGAAGTAAAAATGCAACCCCTAAGTTAGAGACATGTAAAGGACAGACAGATTAATTTTTAAAAAGGCAGAAAAACACAGGTGTCTCAACAATTACAGTAAGTGTGAGTGGGTACTTTATCTGACTCACTAGTGACAACACTGCTAGTTCTAGATCCTATAAAATGCCAACATTCAGGAAAAGTTGTTGGCCAAGGACTACTTAAAACAAAAAGTTAGGCAACTATCATCATGTAAAAGATAGGGAAGGAAAGCTACACTAGGCGAGTAGCCTTTAAAAAAGCAGCTAAGAAGAACAATTTCAGATGTGTAGGTGAAAAGTACTATTGAGAGGAAGGGAATTCCAATGATGAGATTCCAGTCCAGTAGGAGCAGGTGACAATTCTAATCCTGTGTACACTAGACAAAATAGCCTCAGATACGTAAGGCAAAACCTGACAGAACACTGCAGGGAAACGAACACGACCCAGTTGTAGAATGGGAGAATCACGCTCACGCCTCACACCCCCTGTGATATCGCTTGATAGGGACGCAAGCAACACTTTCAGTGAACTTAGAACTCTGCACTCACAATTGTAGAGTACCCCTTCTCCTTCAAGCCCCAGGAAAAGAAATTGCAGATGCCAAAGGATGCAAGACAAGGCAAATAGGAGATAAAGAAGATAAAAGACCTCTCAAATATTTGGGGCAACAACTGTATTTACATGGTACATGAGTCAAAGAAGGAATCACAACAGAAATCTGGAAACACTCAGAACTTGTGTCTGTTGGTTGAGTCTTCTGAGATGCAGACAGCAGCACAGAGTTAAATGTACAAGAATTACACTGGGGGATTAAGAAGGAGGACTCAGAAGGAAACCTCTGAGACTTCAGATTAATGGCACTTGGGTCTGTGACAAGAGAAGAGGAAGGAGGAGATGAGGATGAACTAGGAGCAGATGGACAGGTTGGAGGAAACCCCAGGGAGCTGACGGGGTTCCCCTGTGTCAAGACGGTCCATCAGAAGACAGCCCCACCACCCCGGCACACTGGCCCTTCTCTTGTTGCCTCACTGGGCTCAGCCATGGCTAAAGGGTGGCTCAGCACGTGCCTTGGTGGGTCTAAGTGCAGCTCCTGGGACTGCCTGACAATTGTGTCCCTATAGCTTGTCCTTTGCTTTTGAAGGATGTCTGAGCTACACACCTCCATGGCCACACAAGGCAGAACAGGCACACACACAACATACATGCACTTGGGGAACAGAGTTAAACAGTGTTTTGATGGGATGGCGGTCAATACTTGTTTTGGGATAAAAGCTTAAAATGAATGAGCTTTGTGTTCCCCACAAGAAATTAGAAAAAAAAAAATAGTCAATAAAATAAACCCAAAGAAAATAGAAACAAAAACCCAATAAATACAACAGCATAAATCAATGTGGCATAAAGTGAAAAAGTTAAAATGCACATGTTAAAAATAATTTGTGGAAAAATGTAGTAAAATACAGAAGCAGTTGGCAAAATGGATCCCAAAATGGCATAAAATATTAAGCATGAAGAGAAGTATAATTGTAGGGACAGTGACTCATTAAGATGTTAAAGAAGTAAGATGAACAGTGCAAATGATAATAAACATGCAAACTGATACAAAATTAATAAAACTACTAGAAAAATGTGACATGCCAAAAGTGAGTCAACAAGAACATCAAATAATACTAACTACTCTGGAAATTGAATCAATATTTTAACATCTTACAACCAACTACTCACTGGGTCCAATTGATCGTTAGCTGAGTTCTGCCACACATGTTTATTCTAAATACCCAGAATTTTCCTAGAAATTACGAAATGCAAAAACTTCTTATCTTATATAAACACATAAGGTTATAAAGTAAAATGTGTGTTTTATATGACATAATACATATCACAGAGTATTTAAATATAGTCATGTGTATACACAGAGTATAAGCTTTAGTATCCAAATCAAAGATAATACAGAAAAATAGAGAGCTGTCTCACTCATGAATGTCGATGCTAAATCCTATCATTAGTACACATCCAACTATATGAACCTCATAAGCATAAGTAAAAAACCAACTCAGAAACTGCACACAACATGATATAATTTTAGAAAGTTCAAAACACAGACAAGTAAACACTATATTGTTTAGAAATGTGTGCATTCATCTATAAAAGCATTTGGACAGCACTGCATGGGTGGGCGGGGTCACTCACTGAGGGCACAGAAGAGTCCCAGTCCTTGGTGACAGTCTCTCTCTTCAGGTAGTTGGTGACTGGTGGCTGTCAGAAATTATTTTTGTGGCATCCAATACCTTTAGAGTGGCAAGGACCTTTGAAATAAGCAAGCCTGGTTTCTCATTTTACTCATGAACAAAGCAGGCTGAGCATTTCTGAATGCTTCACATATAAACAGAATTATACAAAGTCACCCCAAATCACCTGACTCTCTTACTAACCTTCTTTTCATCATAAAACATTGATGGAAGCTGAATGATTCTTCTGAACAATATTTTTAAATCCTGTTCTGTCTGTAGATATGCAGTGCGTGTGCTGAACACAATGCCCATTACTTTGCACTCACACATTAATGTTTGTTGTAATCATTTATTTTTAATATCACATCAGAAATTATTTTTAATAATGGAATATGAATAGCTCTCATTTATTAATATTCCCTATGTGTTTATCACTGTGATAGGTCCTTTACATATATTATCAACTAATTGATGTATGGTTTTATTAAATTTAAAGTCAAAGTTTATTCTCAGGGAGCATCTCCCTAATTGCAACATTATTAATTGTAATGTAGTGATTTAATTTGCCAAAACACTTGGGGGAGGTCAGGAAAGTTTCCTAGGGGAATCTGATGAGAAGAAGTCAGCTAGGTGAGGAATGGACTTGGAGGTGGGGAAAGGGAGCGGGAGAGCAGGAGAGAGACTCCAGGGAAAGGGAGAGGAAGGTAGTGTTCTTGTGTCCTAAGAGTGATACAGGAAGAGCGGAAAAGCTGTGGGCCCTGCACATGAAGTGTAGGCAAGGCTGGGGAGTTGTATTCAGAAGTCACTGAGGTGCAATGGCCTGGGGGTGCTGCTTAATTCCCCACCCCAACCCCGTGCCTGATTGCCTGCAGACCCAGAGCAGCAGCATTCCTCCATCCTTTGGGGATGACGCCTCTTGATTCACTCAGTTTCTTTTCTGTCAGCGCACAGAATCCCTGAGATAGAAATTAAAAGGAGTTACAGTTGTTAACTCTCTGCATTTGTGGATTGCGTCTCATGTCAGTGCGGTGTGATTAGCGTATTTGGTGAGCTCGAAGACGGGGAGACCTGTGTGGGAAAGAGGGTTGGTTGCCCAGCTCTCCTAGGAGCAGAGGAAGTGGGGCCTGAATCCACAACTGGAAGAGCATCCATGGAGCTGAGGGCAGAATTGGAAGGTCATGGAGTTACACAAACCATGGAGAGGTGGAGTCTCTGAAGACGTTAGAGTGATGCCAGCAGAGTGAAAATCTGCTGAGTATTTCATGAAAGTGAGGCTTGTAAGGTGCAGGTGAGATTGAATGACAGTGAGGGCTCTGAGTTCTTTGGGTTCTTGGATGTTTGAAAATCAACAGGTAAGAAAGTGTCAAAGACCGAGAATGAGAGAGGCAGAAGCGAGAGCCTGGGGGAGAGAGCACACGGGGTCCGAGGTGGGAGCTCCTGAACAGGTGATGGGGGTGGGATGGTGACTGGGGCTGATGTGGGGAGGAGGGAAAGAGTGGAGTTGTTAAGTCCCAAGGGGAAGCACCTGATGGAGCGAAGTCACAGAGAGTGTGGCAAGGGACAGAGCCAGACACTACGAGAGATCACGCCCAGATAGGTCTGTGTGGAACTCTAGTGGCAGACCCAGCAGAATAGAGTTTTTTTCCTGATAGAGTCTATTTTCTCTCTGAGGAAGGAGGCAAGGTCACTGTCTGCTGGGAGTTGGGAGGAGAGGACTGGAGAGCAGAGGGCATAGCCAGCAGGGGGGGTTCTCCTTGTCTGCACAGTGGAGTCACCCTGAGAGTTGTCACAATCTCAGGCTATCTCTGGGTAGAGTCAGTCAGAATATGTGAGGGCAGAACCCAAAATCAGTACGCAAAAGCTGAGAAACTTGCTCTATGCTCAAACTGTGTTGAAATTATTTGGGAGATTTTGGCGTTTTCTTAGAATTTGTTGTTGTTGTTGAAGTAGCATTGCGTTATGTAACAGAGGTGTCTACACTGGATCTATGCTGCATCTAATTCTGTCCTTTGCCATACCATTTTCCTCTTTGTCCCAATTACCCATCCCCTCCATATTTTCTTCCCCCTTCCCTTGTGGTAATCAAGTCCTAGTCCCATCATCTAAAAGTTTGTTTTTGTTTTATTTAGTTCATCTGTTTCCATTCTCTATATACCACAAGCGAGTAAAATCTGTGGTTTTTGTCTTTCTGTGTCTGGCTCATTTCATTAAGGATGGCAGGGTTTCATATATTTTATAGCTATATAATATTCCACTGTGTGTGTGTGTGTGTGTGTGTGTGTGTGTGTTAGTTGTGTCTTTCTTATCCATTCATCAGTCAGTGGGGCATTTAGGTTTTTCCAGCTCTTGGCTGTTGTAAGCATTGCTGCAATAAACACTTGAGTGCATTTGGCTCTTTGAATTGGTGGTGACATTTTCTGATGCCGGAATCCTACCGACAGAGGATCTGACTTGACTGGCCTGGGTTGAGGGTCTGCCCAGGTATCAGGATTCTGAAAAACTCTGCAGGACTTGAATGTGTAACCATGGGTGAGAAGCCCCAATGTGAGTAGTGATCAGGCTGTGTGGAGGCCTCCACAGAGGATGGAGACGTCTGGTTTGCTGGAACAGCAGTGAACAGAATCGAGGCACTCAACAGTCCTGGTCTACAAATGGAAAGATGGATTTGTCTGAGCTTAGGGTCTTGTTGGCTGTTATGTCTTGGAAGGAAAATGGAGAAAGGTTTGTAGATACTGACAATGGGCGATTTAAATGATGGATTAGGAAGCATAAACTTAATGGGAAAGGAGGTAAAGATGTGAGCATGTCTGAAAATAAGCCACAAAGGGATTCTGAGGCAGGATCTTCCGGTGAGGGTCAAGAAAAATGTAGAATGAGCAACTGCATGAAGGAACTGGTAGTGATTGGAGAATAACCTGTTGTTGAGTTAATATCTTAACATTTGCTTTGTTTATCAATAACACTGGCCTAGGCAAACCAATGTCAGTTATGCAGAAATGATGAACAATTAACCATAGAGTTAGTAACACAGTAGTGCATATTTGAAAGCGGCTAAGAGATAGATCTTAAGAATTGTCATCACAAGAAAAAATATTCTGTAACTATTGTGGTCACAGATATAATCTAGACTTATAAGTGGGGGTCATTTCACAATATATACAAATATCCAGTATTTTATTGTACACATGAAACTAATCCATACAAAAAAACGAATGAACTGATGAGTATTGGAGGTGGGCCTCACATAAAAAACTGTTCACTTTAGATTAGAGTAGCCTCAGTCTTGTATTGCCAGGTGTATTTTGGAAGCATTGACTCATATTTAGCATTGGCCTTAGAGACAGCACTATGACAGATGCCCAGTTCTGATGCTGTTTTAAGAGGCTGGCCTCCTTTACGGTGCCAACATTGTAACAACAGAGATGAACTGGGAGCACATTTTGCTACATAAAATATGCCAGACACAGAGGGCAAGGTGGCACCGTCCACTCACGTGCAGTCTGCAGGAGTCCTGTGAGTGGAGAGGTGGTCACAGGTACAGGGCAGGGAGGTGCCTGCTGAGGGACAAAGGCACAGTGATGTGGGGCGAGCAGATCCGGGGATCTCACATGCAGCAGGTGTGTTGTTAGTGAGACAGTGTCAACCAATGGAAGTTTGCAGATTTCAGGTGTTCTCAACACCCCACCCCCCACCCCCCAGCACACACCTGTGACTTTGTGAGAAGATTTTAATTGGCCTTAATGTAGTGATCATTTTTCAATGTCTGTATATGTCAAATCATCATATTGGGCCCCTCAAATATATACTATTCTTGTTTTAAAACTGAAATTTAAAGGAAAACAAACTATAAAAAAGAGTTTGGCATCTTTTATGTAAACTCACAGCAGTGAGATCTCTCTGGAGGGGTCTCTGTGTGGCCTTACCCAGCACATTGAGTGCACATCCTCACAGTGTACCCCGAAACTGACCTTCCTTTGGGGTTGTCTCCACAGGCCTGGCTCCTGGGGCACAGCACGGTCTTGTTTATGTATCAGCTCGTGATGACACTGTTTCTTCCTAGCATTAAACGTACAAGATCTTCAAGTCATAAAGGAGAAGAAAAAAAATCTGCAGAAAATTAAAAAGATAAGTCTGTGTTTCTAAAGTCCAACTTTCTTATTCTAGAGTAACTTAACTCGAAAACCTAGAAGACTTTGCTTAGTCTTGATTCCCTCCCTGCTGCTTGTGGGACTCACATGGTCTATTGAACTTTATTTTCTGCCACATGGAGAAGTTTCTGGTCAACCCGTACTTTGTACACCCATGTGCACTAGCTCCAGCAGCTAACATTCACTGAGCAGGACTGTGTGGCAGACCAAGCCCAGGTCTCAGCGCGTTTCACTTGATGTGTGTAACGTCCTCCACATCAGTAGTGAGGGCACGGAGGTACTCAGGGTCGTGTGGGCGGTGCATGTGGATGGTACATGGCTAAGTGGCACTGCTGATTTGGAGAGGAAGGCGTGTCCCTGAGAAGACGGCTAACTTGCCCAAACTATTGACTGCCTCTTCATGTCAGAAGTCCAGGAGGCACCAGATGAAGACCGGGATTCCTGAATTAACAGGAAACCATCAAGAGACCACTGATGCGATGTGACGTGGTCTCTTCCATACATGGGAGTCCAGTCCCGCTAAAACTGCAGAGGAGTCTGGGGTCCTAGATTGTGACAGACTGTAGGGTAGGGGTGTCTTCTAAGCAAATCTCTTATTGGCACCCCATAGTTCCCTGAGGAATTTCCCCTTTGCATCACCACTGCAAAGCACACAAAGCAAATTCTCTTGGCTAGGGGGTAGGATTTCAGCAAGAGCAGGTGATCTTTGGGTTTTTATGCCATCTCGTGTGTTAAAGCTACACACTCATTAGAGACAGGTCACTGGTGAAGGAATCACACTTGCTGTTTATTCCTGTCCTGGTCTAGCCTCGCTTTCCCAGAGGGCTTTCCCAGATTCGCTTTCCCAGAATCCGCAGCCAGGGCTTGCTTGGAGGTGGTTTGTCTTGGGAGTGTTTCTGAGGGGCTTCTGCCTCCCCCAAGAGGCTCGTGCTGGTGTGGAGGGCTCTCTGTCAACACCACTTTGGAGGCCTTCTCACCTCCTCGGGTTGATCATTGGCCAAGTTCTTTGTTCAGGGTTCTTAAGAAGTTAACAAAAGAGTGGTTAAGGGAAATTCATTTTCCTTTCACCTCCTGCCTGCCCCTGTGTGAGTGCCTGACCTTCCCCAAAGGGCCCCTCTGTGCGGTCACTGACACCTACAGCACCTGTCAGGGTCCTCCTGTGCTTCTGGTTACTGTGGCAGAGGCTAACATAAAGGATGGCCACAAGCCCAGTACCCCTCCTTTAGAGGAAATGGAGCCCTCTGACCAGCGCTCCGGGACATGTGCCCTTCGTAGAACAACACAGCAGAAAAGAACTCGGGGGACTTTCCTTTTGCCACTGTGTCAGCACCATGGGAGGGGGCTGCAGTGGATCTGGATCTGTGAGTGACTTGCCCAACATACCAAGATAATCTGCTGGTGAAACGGGCCCACGTACTTCTCTTCTGCCATGTGGGTGACACCACTGTCTGTGCCGTGGGCTCCAAGGTGTTAGTGCAACAAGGTGTTCATAGAATCCCCTTGAACTCTCGCTCACACTCCATCACACAGCGGGTCCCACGAAGACTGACGGCTCTTCAGCTCAGGATGGGCAGCTTTGGTGGCATAGTCACCAAGACCCCCGTGGGACATTCTTCCTCCACAGCTCTAGCAGAGCCTTAGTAGAGGAAGCCCAGGACTGCCGTTCAAACGGAGAATCGTTCTCTGCATCGTGACTCTCCCATTGGAACTTGCCACATAGCCCTTCAGCGTCAGGACCCCCATGGACAGCTCTGCTGGATCTTCTGGATCTGTGTGTCCTATGGCTCAGGGCACCTTCCTTGGGAATACGAAACAGCTGCAAGGTCATCCTTGCTATAAGAGCCACACAGAATTCTGAACCTTCTGCATCACTGGGTAAAAGGGCTTTAGAAATATTCCCGATTGCCTTATACACGTCTCTAGGATGGAGGTGGCTTACTACACGTGGGCCTCAGTCTCAAGAGTGAGGGTACAAGGTCCGTTGACTTGTCTGTTGTCTTTCATGCTTAAGTGAGGGTTTGGGGATGCCTCGGTTTGCTCCATACTGTCTCACCCCTGGAATTTTGTGATCTGGCAGGCTCATAGGTGTCAATCCTCTGGTCTTGCACTATTGTTGCTTTTTTCTGAGGCCATACCCCTTCCTCCATCCTCTGTTAAGGCAGTTCTGACAATTGTATTATTTATCATAGACCAAGCTTCAACACGCCGCCTAATAGCTACTAAGACTGGTGCTAGGTTCATTTGCTGGACTATTCAGTTCTGAAGTGTGAATACTTTGATGTCCACAGAATTTTCTCCCAGGCGGCCTTAGAGTCTAAACCTGCTGGTACAAAACGCTCCCCTCTCAGGTCCTGGAATGTCACTGATTTTTCTATCAGGTCTCTTACACCAGGATATGAAAGTTACTTAGCCATGCATTTGGTCTCTCCCTTTTTTTTTTTTTTTTTTTTTTTCACTTATCTTTACTGTTAAATCTGGGGCTTCAAGTTCTTCCAGGGCAGATGCAGGGGACAGGGCTTCTCTAACTGCTCCCTTGGGATTCATATGACCCAGTGCCCTATAGCACACCCCTGTAGCTAGCCTGGGTGGTAGTGATGATGGGGTCCTAGCCCCTTGCAAGGCTTTGCAACAATGGGGTTGCTAACTTGGTGTCGTTGGTGAACCATACAGTTGTCAAATCCCACCCTGGGTCTGCTTTCAAAGGCCACTGATTTCTTAGCCTGTGCTCCTGCAGCAGAATAGAACTTGAGAGAGGGACCTATGCTCAGATAGTTAATTTTTAGAAGTGATCCCAAGGGACAGGACTGGTGGGTTGGGAAACGTGAAATAGGGAAGAGAAAAAATCAAGAAAGGACACCATGTGGAGGGGAGCTAGGGCCGATCCTGCCAGGCCTTGTGAGAAATCCGGAAGCATCGCTCCAGATTGTCAGTCTGAGGAATGGAAAAGGGGTGTCTCGCCCACTGGTTCTTCTCTTCCATTGATGGACGTCGTCCTTGTTGGGTGTCACTTTCCTTGCACTCCCAGGAAGCGTGTGTGTGCATGTCTGGCAGGTCCCGAGGAGCCTGCGTTGTGGAGTGGGGTGAGGCAGAGGAAGCTCCTCACTGCAGTAGGGATTGAAGCGGAAGCTGGACCAGGAGGCTGTTGGCACTAGAATTACAACTGATCCTTTTTCTTCTAAAATGTTCTCATATCTGGCCTTTTGTTTTGGAATCTTCTCCAGATATCTCAACCTTTTCCTGTCATAGAGACTTAAAATATTAGTGCAGAAAGGAACCCCAGGGAACTTCACAAAGACCCCGACTGTGAGGTACCAAGAGAGGCAAGAATCCTAGCAAATCTCCAGGTAGCTCAGTGCCACCGTCAGATCGCAGCCAGGACTCCCGGTCACCTGCATGTGGTGTCTCAAAAATGTCTACCTTTTGGGGTGTGGGAGATCTTATACTGCTAGTATCTGAGTGACCGTTGTGCTCGCCTATGCTCTTTGTTCTGTGAGGATAACCTCAGTGAGGTCACTGTGTTTACCCTGTGCTTCCATTCTGCACAAGCACGTCAAGCCCCCTAACCTACAGGGACCCTTGTGAGTTGTGTTGTTGTCACCTCGTGGGTTGAGAAGTAGAAGTTGAGAGATCCCGTCACTTGTCAGCGGTCACCTCAGCAAGCAGAAGCCTGTCTTCCGGAGGGGTGGCGCCCTGTCTTCTGCGCTCACAGCCTGGGAGGGGCGCTTCCGAGACCAGAAGGGGTGCACACACCCACAACTCTGCGTCGTTACCCAGCAAGCTTTCCTCTTTCGTAGACGTGTGCAGTCCCGCTGTGATCACACACACACACACACACACACACACACACACACACACACACACAAGAACCTTCGTTAATTGAAAATATATATGTGTCTGGTGCCGTGCGCAGAACAATTACTTCCAATGTCCATTCATTCTTTCAGAACCTCATCGAGCACTCCCTGTGTGTGAGGCATCGCGGATGGCGCCCAGATCAGCCTGGGGGGTGAGGCCTGGCTTTCAGGGCACATAGTCTTTGTGTGACAACCCACATCATGTATTGTTAGTGCCACAGCGCTCACGCAGACGGACTTCCCGTGTCTGTTCTCCCAGACGTGAGCCCTGAGGGGCGAGCCCGCAGGCTTCTAACCGGAGAGCTGGGGTGCCGTTCTTTGCCTGGTGGCTTGTTTGTCAGGCTGCTGCTCCGGGTTGGGAGGGAAAGAAGGTGAGACAAAGAACTTCCGCTTCAAGCTACGCATTTCCTTACTCATACCACGTTCGCTTAAGTAAAATTATCACACACTTAACTGCATTCCTCATAGACCACTTCCCAATGCTGCTGGGCTACCAACAAAAGCATCGTTCTCAGCTCTAACTTTCCACACTGCCTGCTGCTTTTGCCAGCTTGTGGTTACCTATGGAAGGCATTTTATGGACTGAAAATGCCTGGCTTAAGAAGCTTTTTTTCCCCCCAAATATGCATAGCAAAACTGATGGTAACATATGGCCCTATATTTTTTCCCTCCTTGCCAGTTCACTAAAATAAATTTACTTTCAATTTACATATTCTTGTCTACATTTCAGAGCTTTAAAATATATTTGTAAGGTCTGTCCTGTCTATCTTTTTCAGAGATTATGCAACAGCTTTGCATGCTGTTTAGGAAATAACAGGAACTTTTATGATTTTTAGAATATTTCACTTCCTAAGAAATTTAGAAAAGTTTGCAAGATCAGGAAAAGAAAGGCCAGAATGTCCTTAGAAATATAAAACCATGTAAAATTTATAAAACGTGTAGTGATTCTGTATGTTAGCTAGTAATATATCATTCAAATTTAAAAACAAGCCCACAGCCTATTAAAAAAGCTAACAACACTCTCTGAGATGGGTTTGTCGTCCTCATATAATTCTATGTGGGCTCCTATGACAAAGGCCGTGTTGTTAAGAAGTGAACAGATATGAAGGGGCTTGTGATGAGAATTTTGAATGAAGGAACACTTACCCTAGGCCTCTGCATTTACCCAAATGGAAATAATGCTGTTTTCATTCAGAGACAAGGTGATCCTTTGGGGCGGGGGGGGGGCAGTGTCCCTAAACCACATTTGGGGAGACTCTGGCTGCATGCACATGACACGCTTTGCCAGCCAGGGCATTGCTTTCTACATTCAGGACTCCATTGACAAAAACCCCAGAATGGGAGATTGTCTTCTGAGCCCCTCCGAGAGCCTGCCGCTGCTTCTCACGGCCCACAGAGCGAGCCTTGTGGAGGATGGAGCTATGAACGGTCCTGACCTGCACCTGTGTGGGCTGGATCGACACCCCCTTTTCTGATCCTGTGACTGGCCAGACTCCCCATCATGCAGGGGCCTCGGATGGTGCAGACGGGGATCTAAGCATGGGACGCTCTCACCTTTGCAATGAGAGTCACATGGGGGTGAAATTAGCTTAGCCACTCGTGAATCCAGAGTGAACTGAGACATCATAAGATTTTTAGATCACTGGTTCTTATCTGGGCGGGTTTGCTTGGGAGCATGTGCTGGTGCCTGGAGAGGTTTCTGATTGTCATGCTGGGTGGAAGGGTCTGGTGGGCAGGGGCATGAAAGTCACAGGGTATCTTGGGCTAGACTATAGCCATGCATAGCTGAAGAAGCCCAGGCTCAGCATTTTGTGTGCCTTTTACCTTTTGTTTTCAGTGCAGTCATTTTAATGTCCCGAAGAACCGTGTTAAAATAGAAATTCCGTGTATTGTTAGCAGGTCCTGCACACAAAGGTCCTCACTGGCATCACCCAGAGTTACCCACCCCCTTGTTCCGAGTCTCACATTGTTCTCCACAATATCCTCAAATTTCTCTTCCTTCCTCATGTCCGTCTATCCCCTTCCTGACCCCAAGCCCTTGCATGCTTGAATTTCAACTGAGGGATTTGACTGAAATATGATGAAGTTCAAACAAACAAACAAAAAGGGCCCCAAATCCAAAGGGCAAAGGTTTTAATCTTTCCAGTGCACAGCAGCCCACTAGAGTCCATGGCCGCGCAAGCAGGGCTGGTCAGCGCGTTCTACCCGCTCGTCCAGGGACCTTCTGACTCCTGCTCATGGGGTTTCGCATGTCCAGGTAGGCGTCCTACCTGCCTGGCAGGGAAGTGCTTATCTCTGCTCCAAATTTGCTGCAAAATTCATCATATGTAGGCCATGGGAAGGAGATACAAAAATAACCATGAAAATGATGAGTGATGCTTTTATTTAGAAAGCAAAAGAATGTGCCGAAGCCTCCCATAGCATCCCTTATTTGCATAACGAAGCAGATCACTTATAATGTTATCAAGAAAGAGAAATGTGAGTGGGATTTCGTCTCTGAAGTTTCACAAAGGTAGATGTTTCTTAAATTGACAAGAATGCATCGAGGATCGCGATGCAGAGAGGTAGAACTAGCACAAAGAAGAACAATTACAAGGCTGGATGGTGAGTGAAAATTTTAAAAAGTCTTACGTGCAAGTTCTGTTTGGAGACCTGGAAGTCTGGACTGCGGTTGCAGGCAGGCTCAGCCCAGCCCTGAGGGCTGGGGGCAGGGAGGCTGAACTCAGGGTCCTGGGAAGAGCCGCACTGTGAGAAGGAGCAGGTTAGGTGCTGCCCAGACAGGCTTATAGGGGCGCTGATGCTGAGGGGCCAGTCCCTTGAGGTTGCCGGGTTGACAGCCCTGGACTGACAGAGGAAAACTCACGTGGCTCAGTGTTCTCTGCCACTCTTGAAAAACAATCCACACTAGGATGTCATGTCTTTTTCGGGGTGGGGGGGGGGATGGTAACAATCAAGCCCGTCAGGGAACAATTCCTTTCTGGGCATCTCACTAGCGCACGACAGACACTGCAAGATGCAGAAAGGGAGGCACGGGTCACCAGGCAGAGGGTCCATCTGGCAGATTCGTTTGGAAGGAGGTTCTCCCGTTCTGATCGCATTGGCAAGTCCCACTTTCTTTTCCATTCCGGATGAACCTGTTTCACCCATGACAACCTTTTTGATTACTCCCATCTCCACCCCAAACACTTTCCTTCAAAAGGAAAAGATCACACATGCATATTAACCAATGGAGACTTTTTATTTTTCATTTTACTTTAACATTTCTCTCAGCTACTTTTTGTCATAGTTTGCTTCATACAAATGAACCCGGGTCAATTTGCCTAAGGACACAAGGGATGCCTCATGTCCCGAGGACTTTGTCTTCCACAGAGAGCTGGAACCTGGCTTCACACAGCCCCGTGGTAGCCTAGAATAAAAGATTGTCTACCCCTTAGCTTGCTGCACTTGGGACACTCTCCTCGTAGAAGCTGCCGTGTGCCATTGGCAGTGCCCAGGACCAAGCAGAGACGAGGCCTGGCAGAGAACACCCTCCAGAGATGCTGCAGTGGCTGGCCCTATGCTGGCCAGCCATGACAGCCTAGCGGCCTGCTTTCCCTGGGATGCAGCAGGGCTGGTCGGTGCTGCCCAGGGCGCCGCCTGCCTGGAGCCACCTCTGAGCTGGAAGATGTTCCCACAGCCCTGCACAGGGTGTTTTGCCAACGGAGGGCCCAGATTTCCCAAGTTGACCCTCTAGTCCTCTTCTCACCAGATGGCATGACCAGAGGCCACGAGGGGAGAGGCCACGGTCCAGTGGTCCTCTCGGTGTGTTCCCAGCCGGCTCGGGATCGGGCCTCCTCGAGGAAGGCGCAAACTCCCCTGCCCTTGCTCTCGCTCTCTTTCACTCCTGACAGGCAATGAAAACATTTTGCATAAACAAATTCCCAATCATAACTAATCATGTGAAAGCTGACAAAAAGTATGTTATCTTACACTATGAAAATACTAATCAAAGCAGCTTGTCAATTGTTAAAGTTAATGATTTAGAGACGCAACACTCTGACTAAATTTTCGTAGGTAATTACATAATTATACCCAGGTTAACACAATCAAAACGAGCAATTGCCGCCTGGGTCTGGAGACGGCATCGGGCACGTGGTCCCTCCGGAGATGACTGCGGCTCCCGGAGTCCCCGACCCCGGGGGCGGGCAGTGCTCTGCTCGGGAAGGGTTTCCGTGCATTGGGCCCAAGTCCCAAAGGCTTAGGATCAGGAGCAGTGTTGGCTGTTAGTGTTCCCCCAAATTTGCTGTTACAAATACTGGTTTGGGGCCTCCCTGGTGGCACAGGCGGTTGAGCGCAGCGCTGTGAGGCTGTCCACCGCCTCTGCAGTGCCGGTTCTATCCCCACCGGCCTCGGAGCAACCCACATGGCGAGCAGACCGCTCCTGTCTCGCCTGCTGCTCCCCTCAGCAGTGTATTTCATCAGCCTGCCTGTTCTGTTCCCCGCTGTGTCTCTGGTGAATCCTCTCACCCTCCCGCGCATCTGGCCTGTACCCCGGCTCTTGTATAAATAAAATAAATCTTTAAAAAAAAATACTGGTTTTACCAATTTCTGTCAGTTCTGTGGGAGGAGTGTGCGGTGCGTGCCCAACGGCAGCAAGTGGGGCTGAGAAGATCTCGAAACTTATGTGTTATTAAGGAAGCACCACAATTCAGTTGAAAAAAAATGGATCTATTTGAGTGGTCACAGAAGAAGATCGGCTAGCTTCTTGGGAAAAAAATTAAATGAAATGAAGGTTCTGTATGCCTTTAATGTACTCCAAACACTAATATAAATGATTCACCAATTTTAAAATAGGAAAAATATTTTTTAAATGTTCAATATAAAAAATAAAATGAGTAACAACTGAAAGAGAATATAGTTAGTATAAGTGAATTTTAACTAGTCTCAAAACTTATTCAGCATAAAAGCAATGAAATACTTTAAGAAGAAATAAAATCAGAAGGTTAGACTGTATAAAAATGAAAGACATGTTCACTCAAAATACCATTAAAAAATTAAAAGGAAAATAGTAGTAGAGAATAAAATCCTCTGTAATTACTATAGCCAAAAGGGTACGTTTCTGAATGTGTAAAGGACCATCCTTAAGTAAAGGCTATTGACCGACACACATACGCTCACAGATTAATTCCAGTTGATTGTGTTCCTTCTCCCATCTCTGACTTCAGGAATTAAATACTAATATCTGTAGTTTATGCCCCAAAACATTTCAGGACACTTTCCTTCAAACCACATTTCTGGAAAGCAAACCTTTGCCTTACTGATTATTATTTTATTATTGAAACCATGTTTCAATGAGAAACAAAGAAATCTTCAGAGCACTGACTATAAATATTTTGTACAAATCCCTGAAGTGCGGGGGTGTTTTCTAGGGCTTTCAGAGATATGGAGCTTTATTTTAACTTTGGACTCTCTTCTTCAAACTTAAATCTGGGGTGAGAGGAAGAGCGGAAGGAGACCAGATGATGTACACGCTCACATTCTCCCTTCTTGCCTCATCTCGGTCCTTCTTCACTGCTTTTGCTTTGTTCTATTTTACGAAGTACTGCATCTCGGGAGCCAGAAGATCTACTGGGGGTGTAAAAGTGAAGGCAGCACAGTCTGGACTTCCACCCAGATCACGAACATTAAGAACCTTGATCACCGTCTCGGTGACTCTCACCCTTGTAACAGGTCCTCACCATCTCATATTACGGCCTCTCTTTATAAATCTTTGTGTGCCCATGTGTCTTGAAAACCTAATTCCAGCCTTCAGAAATCACAGTAATTTTGCTCAGGCCATTACAGAAACCAGGTGTTTTCAGGGCCTCCCCTGGTGGTGCAGCGGTTGAGCGCTGGGCTGCGAGGCTGCCTGCAGCCTCTGCAGTGCTGGTTCGTTCCCCGATCACCACCAGCGAGGGTCCCACAAAAAAAAAAAAAAAAAGGAATGAAACCAGGTGTACCAGGTGTTTTCAGTGCAGGTTGCTGGACACTGCCACTGCAGAGCAAGTAGAGGGCCCCAGGGACAGGACTGGCTGAGACTGGGGGGTGCAGACTGACACACTCCCCTTTCCTCTTGTGCCTCTCTGAGGTAAATGAAAGAAATTGCACTTTCATATTATAATCGAATGGGTTCTCTAAGAAATACACACACAACATGCATGTGTGAAGATATATGTGAAATACATATCTTGATGCCCCCTTTCACTAATATTTTAATTTTGATTGAGATGACAAGACTAGGCTTTCTACTTTGCAAATTACATTTCCGAGTCCATTTCTTGGACTTGGGAGTCAGGACTAACAGGAGTGCCAGACCCTGTACACAAGTGTGGGTTTTAATTCGCTTTTGAATTTGTTTCTGTCAAAGCTGAGATGTTGGTCTGTTGTCCTCCTCTACATCTCTTGAAGTCTTCGCTGCTCACAAATGCTAATGTTTCTGTGACATGTAGAGTCTGGCTTCTAGAGCTTGGGCCTCGTTATTTCTCGTTATTCCTCCAGCTGCCTTATTAGGGAAGGCCACTGAACTCTGGCCCCCATCTCACCATCGAACTAGCACTTGTGAAAGGGCAGCTCAGCTCAGGGATCCTGTCTACCTGCTGAGTTTCCAAGCCACCTCGTGTTCTTTTCTGTCTTGTTTCCATCTCAGGATGACAACACAGACATAGGACTACCCTGTTCTTCTCTGTTCATCCAGAAGCCCAGATCACTCTCCTCCCTCTAAAAGAGGGCACCATGTGTGTTATCGCTGGCCAGGAAGTGACTTCAGAGCACCTACCTTCCTCTTTTTAACCCTCCACTCTCTTCCTGTTGCCGGGTAATGATACCGCCTTGTGTTATTTGAAAGCACAATGTCCATACTCCGTGTCTGCATGCTTTGGGGAGACCTGTTTGATTCGCCCTGCTCTCAGTTTAAGATCTGGGTTCTCTGCATGACCGGGCTTTTTCCTTCTTACGCTTAGATGTATTTTGAACATAACATGTCAGAATTGTTTTTAAACGAAGTGTTTAGTCACAGCCACAGGCACTGAGGTCTTTCTATTAACGGAAATCCTTCCCTGGGTCTGCGCTTCCAGATGCTTTAAAGTTGATGGAAGCAGACCATCATTCTAGAACCTGAATTTAAGATATTTCCATACAAATTCAGACCAAACAGTTTTCACAGATGATATCAAATTTCACAGTTACTGTTCTTCCTCTTATTACTGGGAGGCTGATTCATATACGGCTTTCACTTTGATCAGTGATCCTGGCTGAGCGTCCTGGCCATCCGTGCTTCTGGCTAGCTTTAAAGGGGGTCAAAGGGCAGTGTGTTCCATGTGAAAGGAAATACCAGCATACACAGACCGTCATTTCACCAAGGAATAGCACTAAGAAAGAAGACAGGAGCAGTTTCAGGAAAACCAAAAAGTCTTCAAAAAATAAGGGAAAGGGTTTATTATGCAGCTCTCAGAGAATTGGTTTTGAAGGTTGCAATGTTCTCACTGTGATCACTGAGTAATAGGGAAGGGACCTGCCCTGGGGTTGCATCGGGGGACTCCATCGGGGACCTCACCCCTCAGGGGCCAAGTTCAGGAGAACATACCTGTTGCCCGTGTATTTCCTGAAGGATGCTGAGATCTCTGGAGAGGAAGCGGTTTCTTAAAGACTATGCATAGGTGAAATTTTACATGATTTATCATAAACTTTAAAAACTTCAAATTTCATTAAATTCATGTATAATTTTTTGTTTGAAAAAAGAGCCAGAGTGTTGATCAGGTGTTGAGAAGGAAATGATTTCCCCTTGTGTTGGTGACTGTAGGGGTCTTGGTCCCCAGCAAGGGAAACCTAGGGGAGCCACGTCTTGGCTGATCACAAATACTGTTAGAGATGGACAGAGGCCCTGCACTGTGCGCCAGGGAGCTGGCCTAGACTCCTCGCTTGGACTCTGAAGGGGCGTGCCGACAGCTGGAGAGCTTTCTGGGAAAGCCTAAGGGAATCCTGGGGGCGTCTGTTTTCCAATGGGGAGAGGGAACGGGATTGCTTCTTTTGTCTTCCTATTTTTTTCCTTTTTGAGTTTTACTGATTTACTGTTACCTTCTATACCATATAACTCTGGGAGTCTAACCCCTCCCCACGTGGACACTTGCTTCACACCCCGCTGGAGCTCCACAGCCAGCACCCCATCACCTTCCTTCCTCTACCCCCTTTCCTCTCTGCAGCGGATTTTTCACAGTCTAAGAATTATTCTTGTTTTACTGGTTTATTTTCTTAGATTATTTATATTCTGCAAATGAGTGAAACCATCTAGTAACTCCCTTTTATTTTCTGACTTATTTCACTCAGCAGAATCACTTCAAAATCCATCTAATATCCTTTTTATCCTAAAATGCCCAATTTCATCTTTTTAATAGCTGAGCAATATCCCATAGGTATATATTCCACGATTTTTTTTTTACTGCCATGTGCCCTTTGGTGTAGTGACCTGGAAGTGGGCTTGTATATCTTACAACACTTTTCTCAAAGTTGGCTCCTTGGAGCAGCTTTGGGAGCACGCATTCCAGGGCAGGGGTGAGAGGTTCGGGAGCAGAGTCAGCCCCAGCCTAGCAGGCATTCTGCAGTCCTCATCGGGTCTTCTGTCGATGGACACTTTGGTTGCTCCCCTGACTTGGCTGCTGTGAACATAGGGGTGAATGTGTCTTTCATATTAGGTTTTATTTTCTTCATGTGAAGTCTCTATGGAAAACAGTATGGAGATTATTAAAAAAAAAATAAGGAAATTCACATAATCCAGCAGAGTTACCTGTAACCCACAAAATCCTCCTCAGTTCTGGAAAAACTAGAGAAATGGAGACTCTTCCCAGATCTCTTTTCCTCTCCTTTCACCTAAAGAATTTAGCCACTCCCACCCCCAGTGTCATAAAACTGGTCCATTTCAGGTTACTGCATAAAGCTCTTCATGGGACCTGCCATCCCTAAGATGAGGTCCACATTCTTGACTCACATTGGGTGTGTCCTGCCACCTTCCAGCCACACCCGGCACTGTGACTGTATCTGTGTAGCACAGGGGCCCCTGAAGGTGACTTTTGCTCTTGCTGTTCCCTTAGCTTGGAGGCCTCACCATCTGCTCATCTCCTATAGTCTTTGAAAATCAACTCAATTTAACTCTCATATTGCATGAGTATCTACATGTATGTGTGCATGTGGCATGTGTGCACACGGCTTCCATTCTTTGTAAGCAGGGGTGCTTTGCTCTTGTGAAGTTTGATGTCTCGCCTGCCCATCCCTCATGCTCTGAGCACCTTGTGGGCAAACTCTGGACCTTACTCATACTGAACTAGCGTGGGGCTCGATGTCTGGGGCACAAGTGTTCCATGATAAGCACTTCTGTAGGTAGAGCAAATGGATGAGTCTCAGCAATATAATTAAATCTTCAACAGTTTCTGGACACCATTTAAGTCCATACACTTAGTTTGGAAACTCGTCCCAGCCCAACTGTCGGTTTGGGATGAGGGTCATGTCCAAAGCAGCCTTGGAAGTCTGCTCCTCCCAGCAAGAAGAATGTTGATAGACACCAGAGTGTCTGCTGTCAATGACAGGGATGGTAAGGGTGGTGTTACAGAGCAAAATGAAAGTGCTTGGTCCCAACTACTGGTGTGCCTGCTGTGTTTTTTGGAAGAAACCATTGAATAATATTTTAATGGATTGCTTAATGTTTGAGTTGGTTTAGTGTTTTTATTAAGATATATTCTTTAAAGTAATAAAAGATGGACACTTCGAGGTAGCACTTTTACAAGGCACTGCTTCAGCTTGCAAGTTGCTGAGCTCAACAGGCTAGTAAACAGCGCTAGGGAGGAGGAAGAAGAGTGGCTGTGAGATCAAGACAGGGTTTGCGAGGAGAGCACTAGGAGATGACTTATTCATCTTGCATTTTCAGCACCTAGAGCAAGGATTGATACTTGGTGGATGCTCGATATAGTTGTGTTGAATAATTGAATGACTGAGTGAATGAACAAGCCAGGCAGCCATAAGGAGGGAGACATGGAGAGCTGCTATATTTGGGTAAGTTTTCAGTAGAAGATCACAGAATGAAAAATGTTCTACTCTGATCATGAATAAAAAGCAGAGAAATATATGAAGTATTAGCAGAAGGAGAATAAAACAAGCCTACATTTTTAAGAGTTCTATATAGATTAATTTGCCATAAAACCCCCTGATTTTATGTGGACACTTTGCTAGTATTTCATTAAATTTGGAGTTGTTCAGACTTCAACATAATTTTAGTTTGACATTTTCATCACCCCAAAAGTTTCCTGAGGCCCAGTTCAGCCAGTTCCATCCCATCCCCGGACGCAGGCCCATGTTGATCCACTCTCGGGCTCGGGTGTGTGCTGTCTAGACAGTTCACGTAAATGAAATCACACCACACGTAGCTCTTTGCAACTCTTCCCCTCTGTGGTTTCTGAAGTTTCATGTTGCTCCACCTGGCAGAGTTTATTCTGTTTCCGCTGCCGAGTAGTGTCCCAGTTCATGACTAGACCAGGGTTAACTACCATTCAGTGTGGGTGGCCACTGAATTGTCAGCATTGCTTTTATTTTTATTTTTTTCACATTTTGTTTACTGCGGTAAAGTTAGTTTGCATCATTGTGTCCTTGGGGGTTATAGGTTTAAACCTCTACAAATGTTTTCACAGCCTGCCCAGCACCAATGCCCTAGCAGTCCTCTACCGTGCTCTGTTGAGCTCCCTGCTCCCCCAGCGCCCACCCCCTGGTGCTGCACCCAATGGGCACTTATAAGTTGTCTCCCTGTGGACCTTCTTCTGGCCATTGGGGCAGATTCCTTGGGGTAGATTTTTCTAGTCATGTAGTAATGTGTGTCTAACATTTCAGGAAGCACCAGGCACTTTCCAAAGTGCAAGAAACACGGCTACACTGAAATTTCTTGTTGTTGATCATTATTATTGAAACTGTTTTCTCTTAAAATGTATTGGTTGAGGGCCTCCCTGGTGGCACAGGCAGTTGAGTGTAGCACTGTGAAGCTGTCCACAGCCTCTGCAGTGCGGGTTCAATCCTGGCCAGCCGGGGTGATACCCACATGGTGCGGTAGACCTCTCCTGTCTCGCCCGCTGCTCCCCTCAGCAGTGTATTTCAGTCAGTCTGCCTGTTCTTTTCCCCGCTCTGTCTCTGGTGAATATTCTCAACCCCTTGCACATCTGGCCTGTACCCCAGTTCTTGTATGAATAAATAAATCATACATCAAAAAATTAAATTAATTTAATAATGTATTGGTTGAGCAATGAAACTTAACATCTAGTGTCAATCGAGTGGCATTTTGTAAACTTGTCAAAAGAGACACCATAGTCACTGTTTAGTTGCTGTTGTTATTCATCGGTTGTTTTGTTTTTGTTATTGCCAAGCAGATCATAGCAAATCAAAACCTGAGAATGAGAATATATGGAGTTTATCTAGCTCCAAGTGGCCAAACTTTAAAACCAGAGTCTGACTTTATTGACTGAATCTGGTAACTGTTACCTTAAGAAAATATACCTTGTTTGTAACATACTTTCTTTAAATTATGCTGTGCATTTAAATTATACTGTTGAATTTTAAATTGTAGATAAGGAGGCGAGACATAACTAAATTTATATTAAACTTAATTATATGTGATGGAGAAAAATCATTACTAGTAGCCCGTATACCCAAAGACTAAGCGTTGTCAGTTTCTTAAATTACAAGTAGTAATTTGCAGAAGACTAAAAACTTAACAGCATTTTATTGGTGGAATAGGTTTCAATTTGTAAAACTAGACAATTTTATCATTCTGACATAAACACTTCCTTTAAGTTTAAATAATTGTAGCATAAAGTCCCTTTTGAATACTCACCGTGTAATCTGGGTCGGGCTTTGCAGCAAGTACAGGTGAAAACAGTAAGTCTGAGCCACAGAGGAATGCCTTCAGGGTCGTCGCACAGATGGGACATGATTCATTGGGAGTGCAGTGTCTGTGTGGGTTACAGGTGAGTTCACACACATGCGTGGGTTACATGTGAGTTAACCTGTGGGCAAGAACCATTGCTATCCCCAGCTTGTGAATGTCGCCCTTCTGTGAAGGTAAAGGCATCATCACAGAGAGCTTGAGAAGAGCTTCCTGCATTAAACGATGTCTTTGGTTTTGGGCGTCTGTTCTCTTAAGTCCCTCTTGTTCCAGAGGGTTTACATTTCATCTCTTATGTGATAGGATGCAAGGTGCAAGACCAAAAAGCAGACTAGAAATCAGGCACAAAATACAATATGAAAAGAAAAGAAGGAGAGGATGCCTTTGTTTTGTGTTTCTGACCCTTCTCTTTAAAGCACACCCACCAGGGGAGGAACTGAGGATGGGGGAATGAGGAGGGGAACCTGGGTAGAGCTGGAGGAGACAGAGAGGAGGAGGCACCCCCACCCCGCCAGCCTCCCTGCTGGAGGTCCATGCAGCCTGGCTCTGGCGGAGCAGAACATCCAGCTTTCCTCCTCGTCCCCTTCCTGAGGAGTACCAGGAGACCACATTGCTCTTCCCCACCTGAGAGCTGACCTCTCCATCCTCAAAATGTTTTAATAGAACTCAGCCAGGTAACTGGAGGAAACCGCCAAACTCCATTATGGGGCACACCATTCTTTTAAATGAGTTAGTCAGATGGTGCACATGTAAAGGCCTCTGCTATTTTTAAAGTGAGTGATTGGGAGTTAAGACCAAATATCCCTGACTCCGTGACTTTGCCCAGTACCCTTGCAAGGGAAAGAGGCTCAGCGGGGTGGTGGGCAGATGTGGGTGCCATGTCCCTGTTTCACCACCTCCTTCTTGACAGCACTGACAGCTGTCATTGCCAACAGTCCAGGCTCCACAGGAGTCAAAAGAAGACACTATTTTACTGTTTTTCAGATGATACTGTCAGGTAGGGCTTTCCCATCCAGGCAGGGCTTTCCCTCACCTGTCTGACAGCTTTCAGGTGGCACAAAAAAAGACCCCAGTGGGGCAAATACAATCGCAGCCTCAGCTCCAGAGTGATGCTTCCTTCTCTCCTTCCAATTTGACCAGTAATTGAGGGGGGCAGAGTTAATCTGTCATTCCTGCTTCTCACCACTTGGTTTTTGTGTTGGAACGAGCACGAAGCATGGTTTGCTGGCAGACAGATACATGAGCCCCTCTCTGTGTGGCCCAGACATGCAGAAGGCACTCGTGGGAACCCCTGGAGGATGTCTGGGGCGCCAGACATGCAATTCCCTCCCAAGAAGAGCTTTAACAGGTGCAGTCCTCTTTGCAGTGGACACGTGCTAGGAGCTTTACTGAAACTCTGCCAAGTGGGGCTGACTGCTCCCATTTTACAGACAAGGATAAGGAAGCTTGGGAGTGCACCTGTCACCTGCCTGTTCTATAGCCACGTCAGATTAGGAGCTTTGCAAGCACGCATTTGAGCTGTGGTGCGGCAGCCGGCGTCAAGGTTATCGGCATAACTGAAAGGAAGATAATTCGACTGCAGACTGATTAACCTGGAGGGGAGTCCAATCAGCGCTGGTGGAGAGCCAGAACAAGCTTCCCACGCTGATGTTTCCAGAGGCTGGAACAATCTCCTATCTGGATCAGAAGCAAAATCCCAAATATCAGAGCAGGCTGAATCAGTCCTCCCTGGAGTTGCAACTGTCTGCTTTGGGAGAGACGCATGCTTTTAAACGTTCTAGCCGGAAGCAGCTCTCCTTACCCTCTGATTTTGTGTTCATCCCCAGCATCTCTCTGAAATTGTGATTGGGGGTGACAAATCTAATAAATGAGGAGATATTCCCATGATTTATGAGAAAAGTGCTAAGGCGGCCTGGCGTGAGGTCAGTGACCAGGCCTGCGGCCCAGGTGGGGACTCTAGCTGAGTGTCGTCCCGCCCACGAGCACTGAGAGCATCTTTGCTTAGCAACTCAGGGAGCAGGATCTGGGCCGCTCTGGGAGGTGAGGGTAAGGGTGCCAAGAGAATCAGGAAATAACGTGTAACCTTTCACTTCTGTGAGGTCCTCCTTTAGCCCTTGCGTCTGCTGCCATCTTGCTTTGTGCATTTTTTTGTGCTCAGTTTCCTTTGTGAAAAGGCTGGGTGTTCACTTGGAATGAACTGAAATAAACATGCTACTTTTAGCAGGAATATCTCTATTTTTCATATATTATGATCAGTTTTTCTCATGAAATCTGCGGACACTGACTTGTGATGCCATATTCCAGAGGCTTCATGGTCTGTCTACTCAGGCCCCTTCGCCAGTTCCTCTCCTCTAATCCTTCGAGTCCTGTGAACATAGCCCATGAGCCACCACCAAGTCTTGTGCTCTGGGTGCTTCTGTTTTGGCCTGATGGGCTCATAGTTTCTGGATGTGGAGAAACTCCTGTGGTCCCCTCATCCCCCCTTTCATGGTGTCCGGAGACGTGTCATGATGCTCACGTTTAGATAAGTCTCTCTAAGTTAAAGAATGAGTCCATGTTAGGGAGTAGCCAGGACAGTTTTACTGAGGGGAAACTGGGGAGCCACTTCATATTTTTGTGGGTTTCCTGGATTGTACCTCACTTTCACTTGAACAGAGTACCCTTTCTATGCTCAGCTATGTAAACTAGGGCCAGGCTCTGTGCACACGGGAAAGTGACTTATTTAGCCACCACTGCCTGTCTGTCCCATGACCTTGGGGGATCATCTTCAGGGAGAGGACATGGTCCTGCCATAGTTCTCACCTGTCTCTTTAAGACATGCAACAAGGTCTAGGAGCAGAGAATCTGCAATATTCTTTATAATTTCACGGGGTCTTCTGAGGAAATGTGCCAATTTTATGGGGACTCGTAGGGAAAAATTTTGATTTCATGTGGATTCGAGTGAAAAGGTAAATTTCATGGGATTTCTAAAAATGGCTGGATTTCTCAGGATCCATGAAATCTCTGACAGCCATGCAGAAAACGCACCACTCTGGTCATGGAGCAAATTTTGGGGTAGTTTGGCAAAACTTTCTTTCTGAAGCTCTGCGGTGGTGTGCATGGCCCCCGGAGGGTCTTCGGCGCCATTTGCCTTCCATTGGTGGGTGAGTCGTGCGGGCAGCCTGCTCACGGCCAGTCGCCTGAGCCTGTGTGTGGGGCTACCGGCACACATGGCTCAGGTTGCTGATGGGAGCACAGCGGGCTGGGTGTGCCATGGCCTCTCACACTGGTGCCACAGTTTTCCTGGACCCAGGTCGGCGGGGTGATGTGGGGAAGACGTTGTGCGGGGTTGTGCTTCTCCAAGGCTGTTCCAGAGCCGAAGCATCTGCCTTAGCGTCTCCCATTGAACCTGGCTTTACCTGCGGAAGCATCAGATCTGCCTTTTGCCCAGCTTCCTGGTCCTTGAGACCCTGGTGCATGCTGCAGTGGAGAGCCACGGTTCAGACCACTCCAGAGCCGTCTACACTTTGTCTCTCCTGACTTGGACAGCTTCTTCCTGGAGGACCCTCCTCCTTGCAGGGACGGCAGCCACGAGGTGCCACTGTCTGGGCTCCTGGCTGCACCAGCTGCCAGGATGGAGGGACGTCAGCACCCAGGCCTGCCACGGCCATGAGGGCCAGGGCCGCCTGCTGTGTGGTCTCCGTGTGTCCTTAATGCAGGATTTTAGAGGCGGTGAACAACTGCTGACGAGAGGCGTCCCAAAGAAAACTAAGCTTCACCTAAATTTTTATTGTACTTGCATTCATTTAAATTTCAGTCTCTCTTAAATGGTGAAAACACAATGTTTTAATCAGTAAGATAGTGTTAGATACTAATTCAGATCATTAGAAAATGTACTTTTGTGTCCAATAGGACATTAGAAAAGTGGTGTTTGGCTCACAAACATTCTTCCCCAGCTCAGGACTGTGGGGTAGTGAGAGATCTCCCCCTCCTGGGGTCCCAACTTCTAAACACTCATAATGCCACTTAGTTATTAGGAGGACAAAGTCTCCAGAATGTTCCCTGAGGTGGTATTGGCCTTCCAAGGGCCCTTTTCATAGGTGTTCCTACTTTTCAGTGGCAGATCTGTCTGACATGGAGATGGCATGTCCCCTTGTGGCTCTCCCGTTCCCCCTGGCCCTGGCAGCTCCCCGCCCCTCAGCTCATCCCCGTGACTCCAGCTTGTGGTGCTACTTAGCCACTGTAGGCCGTGACATCTCCCCACATGAGTTTTGCTTTTCCTGGAGCATGTTGGCTGGTTACTGTGCTCATCCGGAGCTCCAGTGTCATGTTCTGGAAGGCCCTGGAGGAGCCTGCCTTGCTCCCACTCCTCCACCTCCCATAGCTGCGGTGTGCATACGAGAGACGGAGGCCATCGGTTTAGCTGACCTCTTAAAGCAGGGACGTAGATGTTTCTCTACAAACATCTCCAGGAAAGCCCCTGCACACCTGTGGGGCCTGGTGACCTGTGGCTTTGCTCTAGGCCTCAACCCGCAGCCTCATCTAGAACGCAGCTCCCCTGTACCACCACTCAGGCAGGGCCCTGGGGGTCATGTCTGTGCTCAACACCTTCTAACATTTGCTCTTTCTCTGGGCTCAGCTCAGGCTGAACTCAGAGTGACTCTGAAGAGACCTAGGTCAGGTGCCATGCTTGGTTTGTGTTGTAGATGTGATGGGGACTCGCATTGGTTCGTGTGGCGCTGGTAATCTGGGAAAAACTGCTGGTAATCCGGGCACATGTGCCCTGGGAATGGCCTGTGGTCAGCACCTGGCAGAGTGCTGGACCCAGGAGGGGCACTTCCAGGGCGGCCAGCCTCTGCGATGCCTACTCATCGCAGAGACGCTTGCTCGGCATTTCTGGCTGTCTGAGGATGCCGCCCCCACAACTTGGGTCCTGGTCACTGTCAGGAACAGCATTTGAAACAGATGGTCACTAGTTTCTCCGCGACATTTCCTTTCTTTCTCCCTCATTTCTCAGTAGAGTTTCCCTTCTCGGTGACCACCCTGTGCTCTGATTTGCCTCCCAACCTCTAGTGGGACCTTCCTTTTTTTTTTTTTTTTAAATTAATAAATTTTATTTTTATATTCCCCATACAATTGCAATCCCCCCATTCTGACCCCAATCCCTCCCCTCCCGCCCCCCACCCCCCAAAAAGTGTCTCTGGTTCATAGTTTTTGTTGATTTTGATTTTCACTTTCTTATAGTTATTCATTTTCCTGGGACCTTCCTTTTTTTAAGTTGGTGTTGCAATTCTATTTCCTTTCCTTTTTCTTCGCAGTAACATTGTATCATGCCATTCCATAAGTTAAACTTGCCACTGGCAGGGGAGGATGGAATTTTATAGGTCACCTGGTGTGGATCCCGGTGCAAGTGATGGGTCAATTGTGTGTTCCCTGAAAAACATGAACTCACTGCCAGGAAATGCTACTTCCTGACCTTTCTGCTCCTGACTTACTAGCGATGTGAAAGGAGACCAGAGCAGCAGGTCTGGATCCTGCAGGCGGCACCTCCGTGGAAGGCTCGTCGTTGCTGCCATCCCAGGCAGAGTTCGGGAGCGGCTGCTGAGTATGAAATGAGTGTCTCAATTCTGGGGGAAAAACTACAGTTTGTAATTTTGATTTCCAAAGCATCAGACTATAAAACAAGTAGTTGTCCCTTTCCCCAACAAAAATGGAATTCTTGTATTTTATTAGGGTGTTTATTTGGAGTGAAATGAAAATTAATCTCCTCTCTGCATAGTAAAGGCCAGTGGG
The DNA here is from genome assembly GCF_014898055.3 of Talpa occidentalis. Lineage (NCBI taxonomy): Eukaryota > Metazoa > Chordata > Mammalia > Eulipotyphla > Talpidae > Talpa > Talpa occidentalis. The sequence continues at coordinate 99,340,667 of NW_023601322.1, forward strand.
AGATGTGGCAGCCTGTTCACCCTGGACTCGGAAGGGAGTTTCAAATACTGAAACCCACCACCTTCTGTCCAGAGATACACTGAGTGCTTGTTTTAAAACTATTACTGAAATAGTTGCTATTTTAAATATAAAAATGCACTAAATCTAAGAAAATTACACACTCTTAAGATCTTTACAGAATGATTTTAAGATAATCTTACCAAATTTTCTTCCAATAAACACTTTTACTTTTGTCCCTGAAGCATAAAATTATAAATTTGAAAAGTATGGGGTTTTTTTTATAGTAGAAAGCAAGAAAGAGAACTACTTAGATAAGAGATTCACAAGAGTGGGGCACAGTAACTTCCCCCAAATCTAAATAACTGGCGCTGGGGTGTGGAGGGTGCTCATAGCCCAGCTCCAGCTACTCCTCGGGGAGCCTAGGGCACTTGGCCTCTGGGCCGACTCTTCTGCCTCATTATCCGTGTTGCTTGGATAGAAAAGAATTTTGAGTTCACTGGGTTGTTGTTATATAGAAACAAGAAAATGCACTATGTGAAATATATTCACGTTAAAGATGCTATATAATAGTAAAAGATTGTAATTATTGTAAATGTCTCACACTTTACTAATGTAACTTCGAATCCTAATTTTGTCCTTTGTGAAGCTAGAAATTGCACAGACACACTTGATAGGAAAAAAGCCCACAAAGTTTCCATAAAGCCTTCCTGGGTGCTTTAGTGTTTGTGTTGCTGGAACATTCTGAAGACCCTCCCATGATGTCATTAATGTTCTGGCTGTTTATAGAGTGAGGGATTTTTCACAATGAAGCTTGGAATTGTAACAGATACACAATGTGGAGAAATTAATATTTAAAATGGAAAGTTTAGAATAAATCGCTATAAAATTGGAGCCCAATATTTACTCGGCGGTGTGACATGTATTTTAGCAATCCATCCTTTACCCACTCAGCCACCCCATCCCCCAGTGACACACATTTTACATGAAATAAATTCAGTAGAATACTAAACACATGAACAGTACTAGCTGTGTGTCCCCTCCCAGAGGGCCAGGCGTGATGTTGGTGACTGATCACCTCTTATAGCCTCTTGGCTTGTTGCTGCCGCCACTGCAGTTCTCTTTCCTTGTATAATTCCACCCTTTGACTGTGTTTCCTGTGACTCAGACGTTCTGGGTTTTGTTAGCTGTGTGTGCAGATTTCACTACTAAATTCTGGGAATATCAACCTGGGGGGATCGGAAGAGCTTATTCAGGGTCCCACACCCTCGAGACAAGAGCAGGGCACAGGGATAGATCTGGGGTTCCAGCTTCTGCCCAGAACGCCGGCTGGCTGAAGCCACACGTAGTCTTCGTGCCAGAGTCACGAGCATCTCGGCCGGCCGAGCTCTGACACTGTCTCGGGCGTGTGAAGATGCAAGCTCCTCTCTGCATAACTCAGGGCAGGAGGAGGACTGCTTTGTAGGTATCCTGGCTGTTTTAAAGTTTTCTTTTAATCCAGTGACTTTGAAATCTCTCAGTATTTTTTCGTGCGAGTGTAAAGAGAGGCAGACAGAGGAGAGCTGACATTCCCTAGGGGCAAATCGTGTTTTCGGCTGCTCTTTACACCAAAGTTTTTCTTGCATTTTATCTTCTACCTTTTCCTACAAGCGAAAGATTTGAGCAATTCCTCTTTTCTTACCAAATTTAAGGGATGGGCGCTGCAAGGACACGCATCCTCCATTGGATCTTCAGTGTTCTCCTTGGTGTAGCCACGGTAAGCGAGGCGTTTTCATTAACCCCTAGCCCTGTGATTTGACACTTGGGCCCTTTATTAGAGTCCCTGCATCCCCAAATCCCTGGACATTCCTGGAGGAGCCTTTAAAATCTTCACTTCAAAAAGCAAATGATAAAATGACATTTTTACCACTGGGTTTTTAATGTAGAATTAGCTGAAACTGTTTTTTTTTTTGTTTGTTTGTTTGTTTTTTTATATTAACACAAAGAGATGGTCCTAGACTTTCATGCCTCAAGACCACTTGGGTGCATTATTACATAATGTAACTGAATTTTTGTCCTAGAGAGGGGGTATTAAAAATGCAGGTTTCGAAGGGTGGGAACAGGCTCAAGAAAGCTCCGTATGTTAGGAGCCATGGTGAAACCACACGGCTAATATGTAGTAGAGCCAAAACTTAAATTGAATTTCATCTGATTCCAAAGTATGTGCTTTTCCCACTGACCCCTAATGCCTCTGAGAATGAATATCGAGCCAGGAAATGGGGGAGAAGCATGTTCCAGCCCTTGGTTTCTGAGTGGTTCTTGGTGGCACCACAGCGTGTCCAGGGTACAAGCTCAGTGGTCAGGCCCTGGCTAGCCCCGGACAGCTCAGCATCTTCACCTGCCACTCACGGTCCTGAAATATCTGTGGAGACCCCTCTCGAGAGCCCTCTGCTCCCCCGCTTTTGCCCACATCTGCTGCGTTAGCACCATCTCACGCAGATCCCCACCTCCCAGGCTCCACAGCGCCAGGCTTGGTGACATGGGTGAGTGTTCTGGGAGAAAAAGGAGGGGAATGGTGGTGACAGGTGCATTCGGGCTTCCTCCTCCTGGACTGAAAGTACTGGATGAGGTAGTTCAGGTTTCATGGTATGGCTGCTTTGTGACATAAGAATCAGACAAGAGTTCCCATAGACCAGAATCATTCTGCCCATGTCTCAGCGCTAGGGTAGTTCAGCGTTTAGGTAGTTTAGGTAAGTTTAGCCCTCTGACCACAGGTCAGCTCTTCCCTGGCTGACGCAAAGGAGGCGCGTCTGGAGAGCTATCTTCATAGACTGACTTGGTTTTCCACGTACTCAGCCTTACTTTGCAGCGGAGCACTGTGCAGGGCTCAGGAGCGTCTGGCTATGCCGCCTGTATCTCCCCATCGCTGGGTGCTATTTCTGAGGACTCTGTCTTTAGTAAGACCCCTTTGGCTTTCAGCAGGTAGGGAAGTGTGAAATAAACAAGTCTCCTGGGTGCCATAAAGAGAAAGAAACCCAGGAGCGAGGTTTGAGAGCAGTGGAAGGGTAGCAGTTACTCCCTTGTGCTAAGCAGTGAGGGATCCCTGTTGGTCTGGGGTGTCTGGGGAAGCTCACGCTCAGCCACGCACCCAGGGAGGCCTAGCAGGAGCATGGCTGCACCTGGTGGCCAGGGCAGCTGGGGGTGAGAGTGGAGGCAAAAGCAGGCTGGAGTCTGAGGTGGGCTGGGCAGACAGAGGCCTCAGCTTGTATTTGGAAGGAGAAGAGTGGGTGGTTTGGGGCCAAGAGCTCACCTTGTGGGTGTGCCCAAGCCGGCCCACCTGACAGGAACTTATCCTTTTCACTTACTGCTTCTGGTTAAGCTGACAGGACCCATGAGCGGACTGAGAGAGGCCAGTCACTCACAGCACTGCGGCCCTGGGCTGTAGGCCCTGGGGTGGTAGCTGGGGAGCCAACATTGTTAAGTGATCCAGAAATGGGTTTGTGGGGAGGTGCACCTGAAGAGGCCCAAACCTGCACCCTAATATACACAGTGCTCAATAAAGATAATGAAGGAAAGCAGAAATGAGCTTGTGCATCTCACCGGGCTCAATCTTAGCTCCACTTTCTGTGTGATTTTGAAAGAAATAACTTATGCTTGAAGTTTTCATCTGTAGAGTGTGAATATAACAGGGTCTACTTCAGAGAGTCATTGTGAAGGTTAAAATGAAGCCGTATCTGCGAAATCCTTAGAGCGACCCCTTACGCGTGGCCTGGATCACTGCACAGGACGTGTGCTCAGAGTGCGTTGGTCAAGGGGCAAAGACTTGCTACAGGTCACTTCCCGGGGAAGCAGTGGGGCTGGCAGGGTGGAGCCCAGATCGTCCACCTCCAGGCTTTCCATTTAGCTCTGCCCATTTGAACATTTACATATGCCTAAGAGGAACTCAAGGCCAGGCCTCCTCACTCTGAATTGATTCTATTTTGTCATAGCTCTTCATCCAGCCTTACTGCAAGGAATGAATATATGCTCTGATAAAGAGAGAAACAAACGGGAGGGCAAGGAGAGCCCTTGAGCACGCAGACAACAAGTGCAGGCTCGAGCACACCAACACGCTTTGGGAGGCTGGATCCCAAGCAGTGCGTGACACATTGTATAATTCAGAGAAAATTGCCTAACATCTTGAGTCCTTGGTTTCTTCATATGCTAAATGAAATCTCAGTATATTCTCATATCTGCTGGCTGGATTTTTAAAAATATATGCCAAGATAAAGATGGAAACATTTAGGGAAAAATGCTACATATACCACATGTGTTGCTACTATTAAACTTCTCTAAGAAAATTCAGATCTAGACACCTTTAAAATACATTCTGGGGTGGGTTAGTAGGTGTTTGCTCAAGAACTTGAATTCTTTAGACTTTTCCGGGAGGAGGGTGAGTGTAGATTATAAACTTTTGTCTAGTGGCTGAAATTCACGGGAACTTCCCCAGCTAGCTTAGAGAAGGCTGTCCGGACCCACCTCTTCTTGACTGTTCATAGCAGAAGAAGTTGCCTGGTCATCCCCAGCCCTCTGTACCCACACACGGAAACCAGTTAACACGAGTTTCTTGATTTGAGATGTACTGAGTGTTTACAAAGTGCCCATCACTTAAGTAGGGGAGGCCAAAAAGCCTGTTAAGACCCTGACCTCAGGAGCTTAAATACAGCCTTGCAAACCATGCAGAGACCATGCCTCCTGACTCTGAGTCAAGTTGGGCTCAGAAGATAAGGAAAACTCATTAAAATTCATTAAACCTAGCCATGAAGCAGAAGGAAAGGTTTCCAGGTCAATAGCTGGGGAGGGGGACATGTCTCCCAGCAGGAGGGAGCTTCGTAGTGTCATCACAGACATTGAAAGACTGGGGACAGGCGGATGGAGCATGTGAGGTGGTGGCGGGGGTGAGATTGGTCAGAGACAGTCTGGAGACTTTGGTGGTTGACACTGTTCGTGGCTGGGGTCAGCAGGACAGGAATGCGTTCAGGTTGATTCATACAGCATTGCACTGTGGAGGAATGGGAAGAAGCATGACGAGGTGTGAATTATCCCGGGGGTGCTATGTGAGTAGGGCGAGTGAAGTCTGATTGAAGTTGGAACTAAGACTATGAAATGGAGAGAGAGAATAACAAGCAGTGAAATAGAATGAGAACTGTTGACCAGTTGACATGGATGTTGATGGAAAAAATGTGTAAATTTATCTCTCCACATATGCGTTTTTGAAAGAAAATTTAGAATAATGTGATACTTCTGGAAATAACAGCTTGAAGGAGTCCGTGGAGCCACAGGAAGCCACAGAAAAAAGCAGGAAGGAGCAGAGAGAGAGGTGGAAGGCAGGACGGGCAGTGAGGCCTGCCATCTCATTGTGGAAGATAGTTAGTTGAAAGCAAGAGGAAACTCTCCGAGAATGTCCACAATGAAAATGCCCATTGGGTTTGGCTCTTAGGGGTCTGTTGGGGACCTTTGCTGAAGCTGATGTAGAGGGATGGTGAGGCCAGAAGACCTGATGTTGTGGGGCCAGCAGAAAGCAGCACACCTGTTTATGCATTTTGTTCTCCTCAGAGAGAATTTTCTTTGTAAAAAATGAGACACCATGCAGCTAGACTTCGGAGACAGTTGTGGTGGAGTGTTTTTGTGGAGGTGGGGTTGAGTTGGGTTAAGAAGAGGCAGACAACTTCCAGTGAGATGGATGAGAGAGGGGCAGCACCCACAGTGGGGGAGGGCACACATTTCAGCCTCAGGGGCGGCGTGAATGGGCCCTCCACCCTCAGAGAGGACAGTAGGTGTTGTTTGCCTCTAGACGATGCAACATTGGGATGTCAATGTATTTTATACTAGTAGCAGGGCAAATTATGTTGAAGTGGTGGCTCGTGCAGTACATGTTCACAGGATCCTGAAAATGGAGGATGACAAGGTAGCCAGGGATGGGAGAAAGGTGAGGGCTTTTGGGTCGTCAGGACAGAGCAGCACTCAGTGTCCTCCACGGTGATCAGGCACGACCACCCCAGGTTCCAGACCTGGAAGCTTGCCCCACATCCTCACTGGATCAGATGCAGGCAGCACTGGGCCAGACGCACATGTGTGAGATTGCAGACTCGCCACTAGGTGACGAGCCCAGACGAAGCACACAAGGTGTGAAAAGTGCCCACAGAAGCTGCTCTTTTCAGGATTCCAGGACGGGACTCTGCCAACTCAGCACACTCCCTCATGAGGGAGAGCAGCAGGGTTCAGCCAGGATGGCATCTGCGCCTGCACAGGTGCCGTGCCTTACAGAGCTTCTCCCGCCGACCCCCACCGAAAAGCTCCTCCAACTCATTGTCAACGTCCACGAGGGCCCGGATAATGCGGCAGCCGTTCTGCAGGCCAGGGATTCCTCTGTACCTAGGCTGCTCCGACCTCCTCAGGCAAGGCCCTTTGTTCCTGTCTGCTCCTGTCCTCTAATGCTATTGAGCCACTTGCTGTCTTCCTTCTCAAGACTCATCCGAGTTTTAAACCCCCAATAATTAGCCCATCTCGTCTCTGCCTTTCCCATCAACATGAAGCTGATTCCCCCTCTCTCCCCAGTCCTAAACAGTGATGCCACTTGCCATTGCGGTTGCTATTTCTGTATCTGTCCATGTCTTGGATATTTTTTTCTTATAATCTTAAAATCTTGCACAGGGTTTCAGTGGCTCCTCACCATCTGATCAGGGTCCTTTGCTAATTTTTGTCAGAGCTCTGGTCTTATATCGCTGTATTTTTGGTGTTTTGGAGGACATGGAAACATTAGTTTCAAATGTTTGCTTCTCTTGACTGCAGATCTCTCTTGTCTTAGTTTGTGAGTTGCTGAGCCGTTTAAACGTGGAACGCCTCATCCTCATGCTTCTGGAGATGCAGAAGCCGGAGAGCGAGGCAGCTGCGGGTGGCCTGTCTGGAAAGGGCACAGGTGCTGGGTCATGGGCTTTGTGTTGTATCCTCCCTTGGCGGAGGGGTGAGGGAACCCTGTAGGGTCTCTCTAATAGGGGCTGCACTCTTATGACCTTATCACCTCCCACATGCCCCACATTTTAATACCCTCTCATCGAGGGTTAGAATTTCAACATCCATTTTCAGGATCCTGTGAACATGTACTGCATAAGATGTGCTCAGCCACTTGTGAGCGTTTTGGCTTCACTCTGCCACTGTTGCCTGCATTTATTCTCTGTCTGCATCGACATGCTTCTTCTCTGTCTGCATCGACATACCTAAATCATCTCATATTCTCAGCCTCAGAATGCTTGAGCGGTAAATTGTCCCAGATTCAATAAGAGCCTGACCCTATGGGTCCCCTTTGTCACACAGCTGTCTCTCTGTCTCAGGTCCCAGCCTGAAAATAGAAAAAGGACTTCACATATCGAAGTGTGGCGAGGAAGGGATAATGCCAGAGCTCGTCCACAGAGAACTTTCAGTTGCAATTGGTGATCTGCACGCTCTTCAACGTGCAGTGCTGTCTCTTGTGACTCCATTCCCCTTTCCCACTGAGCTCAGCGGCCTTGCCTTCCCAAGGCCATGAGGATTTGACTTGTTCACTTGACGAGCTAACTTGTTATCACCCAAGGCACATCCTCCTTAGCTGGGGGACATTTCTGCCCCAGGAGGCAGCCTGGTGTAGCAAGTTGTCCCTGGACCCAGACAGGGCCAAGGCTGAGGAGGTCCCTTGGCCAGAGCAGAGCCCACAGTTTCCTGCACACAGCAGGTAGCCCCCCGCAGATACTTTCTGTGAAAATTGCATGTGTGTCCTCACCTTTCTGTCCGGGACGGGAAGTTTTATGTGAGGCTTTTCACTTGCTCTTCGCTTGATAAAACCAAGCTCCCAGGGAGACAGGAACATTTTGCCTTTGTCTCATTTGGGTGCGACAGGGAAGGAAAGAGGTCCAACAAAGGAATATTCTGGGAAGAAAGTCTATTTCCTAATAGTTCCAGTTTATATATAGATCCTCGAGAACCTCATGCATTTTAAAAAGGATTTAATTTAGAAGTATGTACATATTTTATCTTCTAGAGATGTGGTGGTGTCTTTACAGAAAAACTCAAATAAGAGAATATTGTTAGGGCAGTCTCTGTGGTGATTTGCAGAAATAATGTCCCATTGCAGAGCAAGCCTCCTGCCAGGAAGGGTCCTTGTGCTGCAGGGAGGGAGGTCACAGGTAAGGATGGGGAGGGGCCATGTGTCCCTTCAGCCTGGGACACTGAACATTCCCTAGTGTCAATCTGGGAGGAAGAGAAGCTTGGAATCCTTATGCACAAGGAAATTCTGAGATGCTCCTTGTTGTAGGAAAGGAGGAGACCCTTCCTTCTGGGGAGTCAGGCCCCCAGGAGGGCTGGAGAGGGCTGGTGGAAGGGGAAGCATCTCTGCCTGCCTGCAGAGCCTCCTGGGGCTCGGGTTCCAGGCACAGTGACAGGAGCGGGGGGTTGGGGGGGGGGGAGTGTGACCACCTCTGGAACTGAACTCTTCAGCCTGGCCCTGACAGGTTCATTTCCCCGCTGGCACCTGGGGGAATAGTCATCCTTGTACAGCCCAGAGGGGAACCTTAGATGTAGTATTCAGGTCAGTTTAACAGGCCCTGATGGGCCTCTGCAGAGTCTGTCAAAAAACTCCTGCCCCCGACCCACTGCCGCTGGAACTCCTGGGGAGCAACTCAGCCCTGGCTGGGAGCTGTGTTTCTGGGTGTTGCGCCAATGTGAGAAGATGGCTGTGGCTCTCCAGGTGAGGGGCCGTCCCTCAGCTCGGATCCCAGCAACAAGCCCTGCCTTTGCCCTGTCCAGGCATCCCAGGTGGGCGATCGCCTGTGAGAGTAGGCCAGACCCTCAGAAAGCTGCCCACAGGCACATGCAGCCTGGCCCCTGAGCTGCCTGTCTCTCCCAGGAGTCCACCAGAGCCTCCCCAGGCAGCAACAAGAATGACGACTGGGGCATCGTGACTCAGGGCTTTCAAGGCCTTTTGCACACCCCGGAAGCACTCCATTTCAGAGGGGGGCAGAGACAAAACAGTGGGGATTAGAGCAGCCCAAACAGACTGGTGAGAATAGGATGGAACTCATGGAAACAGGCAGAATCAGAGCTCAGAAGAAAATCCCGCTTGGAGGAAACAGCTAGCTCTCCTGTTTCTGGTGATCACCTCTCCTTAAACTACGACGAGGGCCTTTTTCCCATGACAGGGAACACACACACCCAAGGACGTAGGACCTTGCATAGAAGCCAAGATTGGTGCTCAGTTATTTTTGGCTCCTAATTCTCTGCCGAGTCCATTAGACTTTGTCTCCTCTTAGTCATATTATTTGATTTTCTGTTCTCTGCGTGTTTACATACTCAGAGTGATAAAATACATTTTTGTTCTTATGTTACTAATGCAGCAGAGGTATTTTTCAATTTTGCTGAACTACAACACTCTAAACATGGCAAATAACTGCTTTCAACAAAATGTTTTCAAGGCATGCCTTCAAATGGGAGTTAAAAATAGGAATGCAGATGCTAATAACAGTATTGATAAAAGAAACTCTGGCTTCAAAAGTGAGAAATTCAATTAGAAAAAAAAAGCAAAAGTATCTGAGGAAAATGCAGTGTGCGAGAGTACTAATGGAAAATTCAGTTCTGTGGCATTATTACAAATGAGATAAAGTTTTCCACAACATGGTGGCCTGGAGCCTGTTAAGATAATGGGGAGGGGCCTGCATGGCCAGTCCCGTTGTTATTGACTCTGGAGGTGAGATCCTGCAAAGTTAGTATCTGTAAACAGTGAAAACCAGGACTATTTTCTGATCCCGGCCCTACAGCTCCTTAATGTTGAAATGCTTGCACCGATCATAAACTTCCTCTGCATCTGCCTATGTATTTTAGGCTCATCAGATACGTAAGTGCTTAGGCAAGGGTATTAGACGTGGAGGTGTTTTTTTATATAGTCTTCTCTGAAGGACCTCGAAGCGCTAGTCAGACTGCGCTTAGTTTTCACAGCTTCTCTGTGAGGGAGGGGGTGGAAAGAGTTGTATTCACTGTAAGATCAACATTATTACATACCAGACTCTTAAGGTACCCTGTAAAGCTGAGGAATGCAGCTGGGCCATGTGCATGATGCTTATGGCCTAAGAACTCCTGAGAAGGTCAGCCTTACAGCTGGCAAGGCCACTGAGAGCAGCAGGGGCGGTGCCAAATCCCCTCCAGAGTCAAAGATTCCATGTCCTTGTTCCATAACACATTCCACTCAGTAGCTGGGGTCTTACCACTTAATGTTTTAGTATAGAGTTGCTTTCTCTAGATCATCTCTCAGTGCACACAAAGTTCAGTCTGTCAAATTTTTTTTTGTGTGTGAAAAAGCCCCAAACTTTGGAAGACCTCAGCAAAATTCTGCTATGAACTGTATTCCAATCCGTATGTTGAAGTCCTAAACCCCAGTACCTCAGAAGGTGACTGTAATAGGAGATTGGGTCTTTGAAGATGAAATTAAGTGAAAATGAAGTCATTAGGGTGACTGCTGGGGTCCTCCTTAGAAGAGGAGATGAGGACACGGACATGCACGGAGGCGGGTCGATGTGAGAAGCCGGGAAAGGATGCCCTCCTACCGGTCAGGGAGAGGAAGCCAACCCCACTCACACCTTCACTGCAGACGTCCAGGCTGAGAACTGTTTGAAGCCCCCGTCTGGTCCTTAGCTCTGGTGGCCCTACAAGCCAAGAAAGCTCCAAGCTCTGCCTGGGCCTAACCCCAGGACCAGTCAGTAGGCTGAGGTAATGCCTGGGGGACTTAAGTAACCACATCAGTCTGGAAGTCTCCCGCCTCCTCCAGCTTTCACTTAAGGGAAGGCCCAAGGGGTGTGCAGCAGGAAAGGCCTTGTTGCTGGTGTGCAGGGGACAGGCCATGTGAGGGGAGGTCCGGGTCATCAGGAGCTGAGAGAAACGCCCCTGAGTGACTCTCGAGAGAATGGGGACCTCAGTCCTCCAGCCTCTGGGAACTGAGTTCTGCCAGGACCTGAGTGAGCTGAGATTCTTCTCAAATCTCCATGAAACCCTGACACCCCACACAGAGGGCCTGTGAGACCCCCATCAGAGAGCCCCATGGAGTCCAGATGAGCTCCTGACTACTCAGCCAGGAGAGGCTGTGGCAGCGGTGTGTGGCTGGGCAAGTCCCTGCTGGCCTGCTTGTGCTGCGGCAGAGATCTCCAGCTGCACCTCCAGCCGACCTTGGAGCAGCGCAGCCCCACATTCCAGCCCTAGCCTTTCCCTCGTGGCGAGGTGTGGGACCTGACACGCTCTTCCCAGCTGTGACCACATGCTCCACCGAGGGTTCCTTGGCCCCTCTTTGTTCATTGACTCCCTGTCAGGGGCAGGCCCACCCAGCAGAGGGGGCCACAGCCCTGGAAGCAGATGGGGCCCAGAGGAATGCAGGGCTCGGGTGTCATTGGGAAGGGGCAGCTCTGGAGGGGCAACTGCCCTGCCTGGCGACCTCCTTTGGGTGGTGGAAGGTGAGGGTGGGCAGCCGAGCTCCTTGGAGGCCCAGCATTGGCTACTCAGTGCTGAACCCAGGTATGGCCTCCCGGGAGCAGCATCTTGAGGTGATGCAACCTCTGCTTGCACTTTTGAAAGGTTAGAAACCCGAGTTCCTGTACAGAATGGCTAGAAGCATCATTGTTATGGGAAGCTAATTCAGCCTTTTTTTTTGGGGGGGGGGTTCTTTTAAATCAGAGGAGTAATATGATAAAAAAGGAATTTGAGTTCTCATTAATTCAAAGTTAGGTGTAAGTGGGACTTGAAGCGTCAGTGTTTGAAGGGAGAATTTCTGGGTGAGAGTGCATCGCAGTAACCTGGGCCCGAGGTGCAGGGATGCAGACACAGGGCGCGGTGACAGAAACGTGCACAGAAACATGCCAGTGAAAATGTTTTCTCAAGACTGTTGGATTTGATATTCAACAGCATTTCTAAGTGGAGATGTTTTGTACATTGAGTATCCAGTTAGCGATATGAAACAGGGCTTCGAGCAAAGATCAGCTTGGGCAGAAAGAGGTCCTTTGCTGTAATTAGCATGTTGGAATACCTGAAAGTGTGGCAGTTTTCAGGGAGGAGTACAGAAGGATGAGACTGAAACTTTAGAGGATTGTGAAATATCAGACACAGAAGAAAATCTGGAGACCAGCAAAGGAGAGAATGAAAGGCATTTCGAGAGGGTTCCTGCTGAGCTGGGCCTGGAGGAGAAAGGGCAAGAGCAGGGCTGAGTGTGGACTAGGGGCAGGGACACCCCCTTCCTTCGCTGGTGTGCCTCTCTCTCGCCCCAGCTGAGTTCTGATCCCCTCTGGGTGTTCTTACTTTGGATGAACGACTGTCTGGCTGTCCTGGCTTCGCTATCTCTGCTCTCAGCTTCCCTTCTGTCTATCCCATGAGAGCTGGTTGAGTTGGAGGGTTGGGGGCCCTTCTCTAGCCATGCTGGGTGGTCCTCAAGGTTCTTGGTAGCACAGAGGAAAATGAAGATTACAGAGGGACTTGGGGATTTGGTTGTCATGGCTGGCCTTGAAAAAGACCATCTCCGCCAAAAAAAATTAAAAGGAAATCAATGGCTGAATCCATCTGCTCGCCTTGGGCTTAGCACTTTGTGCTATTGATTTCTCAGGAATTTTAAAAGTGTCCAATCTGAAAATTAATTTGGTGCTCATTATTTGGAGAAAGCAAGTAGAGCCAGAGTTCAGGGAGTGTTGTCGTTACATTTCTCATCTCTGCCCTCAGAGAATGTAAGAAATGAGCCCCTCTCATTGACCTGGTGGAAACAGCGCCACAGGAGTCTTCCCAGAGAGGGACCCTCTGTGTTCACGCCCTGGAGCCTGGAATCAGAGTCTGGGAAAGAGGTGCTGGATCGTCCTCAGTTCCTGGGTGGGGCTTCCAGTGGTAACAATAATGTGAACTCCGTGCCCTTGGGTGTTCTATTTTCGAGGTGTGGAGTACACGAACTTAAACATGAGAACAGACTGCTTTCAAGTACAGGAATCACCAGCCTCCTCGCTGCAAACGCAAACTGCCTTTTCATGGGTTCTCCAGATGTATTCCGAAGTTCCGTTATCTAAGCCTCAGCAAGACACGCTTCCCAGGAAGTCTGAACCTCGTCTTGGAAACTGGGTATTTGTGAGCTGTTGTCTATTCGCTCCCCAGTCCCTGGAGGCGGGCTGACTCCACTGTGTCTTCCACTGGTGCAGTAACCAAACCGGGAACCTGTGGGTCCCTGCATCTTGTCACATTTACCTCTTCCACATATCTATAATCTTCCAGTCTATTTCAACTCCGTAGCTTCTTAACTAAATGACATCATTTGTTGCTCTGGGTTATTTCAATCGTCTGCCTCCCAGTTGGAAGGAGTCTCTCCAGTTTCCCCCCACTCAAAATGATCTTGAAGCACAAAGCTGTCTCATACCATGTCCTCTCTCCGAACCCACCAATGGCTGTCTTCAGCAACTGATCAGGTGCAAATACCCCTGATTGGCTTGTGCGCCTTCCCTGCTCTGGCCTCTGTTCCAGGCTCAGCCTCCACCTTCCTTTCCATCCCACCAATCCAGCGACACTAGTGACCCTAAGAGTGTAGACTTGAGGTGTCCTTTGGACTTGTTTTCAAGCCAGGTTCTGAACATGTCAGAGATAGTTTACCTACGCCCTTCGTGGGCCCCATTTCTTCTCCCCCTGAGTGTAATATTACCTCATTAGACTGTTAGGAGGACCAACTAGGATAATGTATGTTAATTTGATAGCTATGCATTTTGTATATTAAATATCTAACACACAGGAAATGTTTTCAGTGATAGTTGTTATTGTAATTACTCACTCTGTGTGTAGACTATGTTTAATGTTCATAAAATAGTCTTTAGTTCTTTCTTCCAAATTCAGCACAAACAACCTTTCCGTACAGTTTCCTAAAACTTACAAAAATTAACTTCTGTGTTTGTTACCCTGGGTTCCATTATATTTGTGTAATTTTCAGCCAGTAACAATTTCTTAGATTTTCAGTTTTCTCATTTTTGACTTGAATATGAAATTCTTAGCTTGTGAGTTTCCATCAATACTAAATTATTTTTGAGAAGGACAAATATATTTACCTTTTCTTTCCCACCACACAAAGATTCTCTTTTTTCCACTTTTTCTCTCCATGTGCTATGTAAAATGGAAAGTTGCTGAACCTACCATCAGTTTCTTAATTGTCCCACCAAACTTCCCTTGAATGTCACGTCTCGTGAGCCTTGTCCTTTTAGTTATTCTTTCCTTTATCGTTTCAGAAGCAGGAAACCTTTATTATTTACATTTGGTAGAACCTGGGCTTGGATCAATGTGCATTTATTTGTTTGTATTTATCAAATGTAAATGTATCATGTGGGTTAAAACCTGCACCATCAGAGCAACCTCCCCCATGGAAATGCCCCCACGGCAGGCGGCATCCATTCACAAGTGGGTACAGATGACTGGGGCTGGGCAATTTAAGCACAAGTTCTGTTTGGGGTGAAGGACACCTTTTTTTTCTTTTTTTTTTCTTAAAGATTTATTTTTTATTTATACAATAGCTTGGGTACAGGCCAGATGTGCGGGACGGTGAGAGGATTCACTAGAGACACAGCGGGGAACAGAACAGGCAGACTGACAAAATACACTGCTGAGGGGAGCAGTGGGCATGACAGGAGAGGTCTGCTGCCCCATGTGGGAATCTGCTTGGCCGGCCGGGAATTGAACCCACGCTGCAGAGGCTGCAGACAGCTTCACAGCCCTGTGTTCAACCCACTGCGCCACTGGAGAGTCCCCCATCTTATTTTCTAAGAGGGCAATTGTTTAATTCGAAAGAGGGTTCCTTTTAAGAAAACCCGGGAAGCCCTGAAAGAGACACTTGATTGGAACCAGAAGAAATCATGCAAAGGCACCTTCAAAAATTGACTCCTTGATTCTTTCTGCAAACACACACAGCACATGCCTCCATCCTACCCTCCAAATAACAGTGGCCAAGATGGAGTCAGGGGGCCATGTAGCCTACTGGTTTCTGCAGTTCACTTTTGCTTTTATCATCCTTCCTCAGCGCTGCAGATATGTCCCTCTGTAAAACTCTCCTGACAAAACCTCAGCATTTCTGTATAGCCATGTTATTTGAATAATACCATTGGAAAGATTATATCAGAAGATGAACAGAATGGATAGCCATATCCTTCTAGATTTTTAGTACCAGGAGGGGCACTTCCACCTCCTGCGCAGACATTTCTTATAACACTCAGCAGCCGGTCACTACATGAATTCATGGGCAGCAGCCCGGTCTGGTTTCCATCTGCCTCTCCCTTCCTAAACATAATTGCCTTCAATCAGCTCTTGTTCTTCGGGGTTTTTTAATTGTGTAGAAGTGCTTCCTTTATCAATACCATACAGGAGAGCACAGTTTTATCCTTACAGGCTGCGTGTGTCCTAATACACTTGCAAGTTTATGGCTGCGGATTTTCCGGAAGCTGCTGTGCACCATACTGCCTCATGAAAGGTTTAGTTTTTTTCCCTCAAAATCTTTGCATTTGGACTGGGCTGAATGGTGTCTTGAATGAGTTGACTCGTCTTGGCTGTTTCACACACACATTCCCCTGAAAGAGATGAGTCACTAAGAAGAGTGAACCTTGAGCACAGACTGAAGCTCTGCCAAAGAAAATGTCAAGCCAAGTAAGTCAGCGTTTCCTTCAGCTGGGTTTTCCATGGGCCGAGGAAGAATGGGCCCCCACACACAGAAACCCTCAGACCTCGCTGAACAGAGAGAAGAGGGGAGCTCCAGGGATGGGGAGATCCTGACACAGCCAATCAAATGGTTCTGGATTGGAAAAGCTGAGAGAAGCCAGGAGACAGAAAACGCGGTACAAATGCGTCAAGTTAATTTCACGCTTTTCCACCTTCAACTTTTGCACAAATTAAATTTAATGCTCCTCAGCCTGAGCGGTCTGCATGCAAAACGGTCCCACCGAGGTAGGGGCTGATGGAGATAAAAAGGGCTCAGTGTTATTTACAAAATCGTAGGAAAATATTTTTCTGTGGTCATGAGTAGCTTCACAGTCATTCCGTGTCCTCTCCCTCTCTCCTCGAATGTGTGGGGACGCCTGGCATGCACACAGCACTAAGGCATTTCTTGAGAGTAGGTTCCAAGTGAAGGGGAGCCACAATTTTCATCTCTCTTAATTTCAATTTCAACATAAAAGCAAGGAATTTTGCTCCTCAGAAGATTTCTGTGGCACTTTCCCATATTAATGCTTAGAAATTTAAGTGGAGACCTTCCTTGGTGACTGTCTCAATAGTCACCATCTTGCCATCTGTGACAACGTGGATGGAACTGGGGCATGCTGCTCAGTGAGATTAGTTAGAAGGAGAAAGACAAATACCAGGTGATTTCACTCAAACGAAGACTCTAGAGAAACAAAACAAAGGGACAGACAAAACCAAACCTAAACAAACCATGGAAATCTGACTCTGGAATTGAGGCCACGAGAATGGACGGGGGGGGGGGGGGGGTGGCGGTGGCAGGGGGAAAGCAGGGAGGGGCCCAGTGGGCCGAGGTGGAGTACTGTGGGGGATGTGGTGGTGAGAGGGCTGTGGTAATGTCCATCTTAAGAGGTATGACCGTATACCCCTAAAACGTAGTGTTGTAAACCAGTGTTACCTCAATTAAACGTGTCACCAACAAAATAAAAGCTGGCCGCTAGAAAATTAAAAATTAATTAAAACCGCAAAGATAGGGCGCGTGGCCTGTGTGTACATGGCCTGAACCTGTACAAGGAAGAGGTTCTAGTGCTCCCCGAGATGGCTGAGCCCAGTGTGCTCCCGAAATGGGACAGGCCCAGATGAGGCCTGCTCACCCCCGACAACCCTCCCCAGCAGCTCAGAACTCATGTTCCATCTGTGAGTATTTGAAGAGAATCACAGAAACGTACCCCGTTTTCTTCTTTCTCTTCCTGGTGTGAAGTATAGCGTTGAACTATTTAGGAACTCTTGACGAGTCTTGGGTCTGTCTTCACCTAGATCTGCTCCCTCAGGCTGAGTAGGGGATGGAAACAGAAGGAACGTGCAGGTTAAGAGCTGGCAGAGGAAGCTTAAAGGTGCCTCTGTGATTTTCGTTCACATAGCACATCCATAAAGTATGACATGCACCTCAAAGATTTCATCTTATGTTTTCTTTTTTGGTAAAGAAAAAATGGTTTAATAGTTAAAAGGTCCATTTTGTCTTGCAGGCTGACCATAGATCTGAGGGACCCAGCAGGTTTGTGGAATGGAGGAGCCAGAACAGGGGAAGGAGGAGCACCCGGGACTGTGGGGATGGGTCACAGGTGATGTGGTGGGGGGAGAACTATGGGGACCACACCTGAGGGGACTCTGCCGCGGCGTCCATGCTTTTCTGGGCTGGCATCCCCCTCCTCCGTCTACCTGACCCTCACTCTTGTTTCCCCCTGTCATCCTTCCCCATCCGCATGCCACCTCCCGGACAGGCGGCCCCTACCATCCTGTGATCACGTCAGAAGCCCCCGGGAAGCCTCCTGTCCCACCTTCCATCCTGTGATTGTGGCACGCGCCCCTGGCAAGCCTCCTGTCTGCCGGCGTCTCGGCTCCTGCTGTTCCGTGGCATCCTAAAGGCATGACTGTGTCTTTGTCACCTTTGTATTCCTAGTGTCCAACCTAGTACCTAGCACTCAGGGACGTTTGATGGATGAATGACTGAGGAGCAGGATGAAAGGGAGGAAGTCGGAGCACAGCATAGAAAATAATGAGAGCAGCCTGCAAAGGACAGCCCACGCGGCCGTCTGCGCCCCCACCCCGCCCCCACCCCTGGGGGACACGCGGGCAGTGCTAACGTGGCCACATGAGGCCGCTTTGAAGAGGAAGCTGGAAGTGGTCAACAGGATGCAGCAAAGCAGGTGGAATCACTGATCTGGTGGACTCTGCCCAGGAGACAGTCTGCCGCACTCCTGTGTGGTGAGGCACTGGCCATCTTCAAAGCAGGCACGTGCTTGTAACTTGCAGATACTGGGGAAGAGGGAAGAGGTAATAATAAGGACAAGTTACAATTTGTGGACTAGCTTGACTGGCAGATGCCACTCTTCTACCTGTCCATAATCGACTCAGGAACCCAGTATCATTTTCACAACTGTGTATATCAGGAAAGACCGAATTAGGAAGGCTCAACCTTCCCCCCTGGCCACACAGTGGTGGTGGAGCAAGCCAGGCCGGCTCCATCACTTTAGCCAGAAGTGACTCTCAGCAGCGTTCGCCCCAGAAAGATTCCTGGAAACAGGTCAGCTGTCACCCATGCTTCGCAGCTCCCAGAGTCCTAGAGTACCCTGATTTGCTGCTTTTTGCCAGAACTTCAGAAAGTTACTAATCATTTCCTTTTTAAGTTCTCTTTTCTAAAATAAAATTTTCTTGATTTATATTACTACACAGATTCCAGGGCACGTCTTCACCTATGGGTGTGAGTAAGCCTCACCTCCCCCACCACCAGAGTCCTAATGCTCTCGAGGTATTGGCTAGGGCTCTCTCTCCTCCCACTCCTTCTTCTTACCTTTGATAACATAACTGCTGTGTGTGTGTGTGTGTGTGTGTGTGTTTTGTTTTGTTTTGTTTTGTTTTGTTTTTAGTAGAATCTAAGAGCTGTTTTTGTTGTGATCTGTTAGTTCATTTCTTTTGGTTATTTATACTGCACATGTCAGAGACACCATCATCATTTTCTGACTTGTTTCCCTCAGCACAATCACCTCAGGTTCTACCTATGTTGTCACAGATGGCAAGATTTGACTTTTCACAGTTGAGTAATATTCCATTGATGTATAGACCACTGCTTCTCTATCTGGCCATCAATCTTGGGCAATCAGGTTGATCCCAAGTCTTGGCTATTGTGAATAGTGCTGCAGTGAACACAGGGACACTTACATCTTTTTGAGTTACAAACAGTTACATCTATTTTAATCATTTGTTTTAATCTGTTTTAATTTAATTTAATTTAATCATTTGTTTTACATCTGTTTTAATCATTTGTTACTAGCATTTTATTAGAACTGTGATCAAAACCTACCTTTGGGGCCTCCCCGGCGGCGCAGCGGTTGAGCGCTGGGTTGCGAAGCTGCCCGCAGCCTCTGCAGTGCCAGTTCGATCCCCGGCTGCCGGGGAGGGTCCCACATGGCATTCAGACCTCTCCTGCTGCGCCCACTGCTCCCCTCAGCAGTGTACTTCGTCAGTCTGCCTGTTCTGTTCCACGCTCTGGCTCTGGTGAATTCTCTCACCCTTCCGCGCTTCTGACTGTACCCAGTGCTTGTATAAATAAATAAATAAATCTTTAAAAAAAAAAACCACCAAAAAACTACCTTTGGCCAGAATCACCTATAGCAATTTAGGAGCTCTGCCTGAATTTGCTGGTGATGCTGATTTTGGTCGCTTGGTTCTAGTGCTTGTGCTCCTTTCTCCACTGTAAGCTGAAGTTTCATTTTATCTGGTTAATAAGCTTTGGAGGGAGATAATTTGAGAATCTGTGAATATCCTGTTTTCATTTAACTTTCACCACTACTTTTAGCAGCCACAGATGAGTCGTGCGGGCATCAGTTATTGCCAAGCTGTTCCTGTGGTGATTTTCTGTTTTTCGTACTGCTTCCTCACTTATTTATTGTAGTTAATGCCTTTTATCTTAGTTGTTTATTCACTTTGAACTTATATCTGTGGACTCATGGATATTTATTTTCTGACTTAGAATCTAAAATACTATTTATTTTGTCTTATTTTGTCACTGAAATTGTTCTGATTTTACGAAAACGAGCAGTGGGAATAATACCTCATTCTTAAAATTCTTTTTGGCATCTGCTTTTACTTCCTGGTGTTTCTAGATGCTCTAGGTTCATCTTGTGTTTTCCCTGCCGTAGCCCTGAACTCAACCACTTATTGAAGGACTCCTGGATGCTTTTATTCAAGAATAGTATTTAGAAACCAAAAAATCTGGACACCAGGTATACTCACTGTCGTGGGAATGTCATGGCTTCTAATTCCTCTGAGGAGACAAAGCCAGGAAATAAGTGTGTGTGCACTGCCCGGGCATCAGTGGACATCTCTTCCACCTACCCGTGTAGACAACTACCTGCCTGTCATCCATCTACTGTGATCTGTATATCCCTGCCTATTACCTGTATGCCTGCAATCTACTTATCTATATAATCTATCATGTATCTACCACGTGTCCATCATGTGTCTGTCTTCCTATCATATGTTTATCCATCCATCCACCTACCTACCTATCATCCAACTAGCTACCTACCTATCTACCTACCTATTGTTTTTCTGTTTATCAATCCACCTACCCACCAGCTAGCTGTCACCTATTTTTCAAACACCTTATCATCTGTGTATTTATCAATCAGCCCTACCTCTCTCCTTTCATGCCCTTACATGTATGCATCCAGAAGTCCCTGAGTCTGTGCTAATGGCGTGACACCAGCTCTCCCATGATCTTGCCCCCACCCCTGCCATTTCTTTATTTCTAATTTCTCTCTTTGATGATGAACAGCCTGTTTCTTTTACCTACGATATATTTATTTGTCCAAGCCTAACAGATGCGTAATTTCATAAATGTCAGACTACATGAAAGATCTATTTACCAACTGCAGTATCATTTCCTACACATCTATGTATTCACCTTTCCACCAGTAATTATCACCTTTGTGTAAAGTTATTAGGTAGTCACTTTGCCCCCACTAGCTCCATGGGAGTTCTGGGGAATATAGTTGGGATCACCGTTAAGTTAGCAGTCTTCCCTGGGGTCTCCCAGCATCCTGAACACCTCTTAAAATTACAGTGTAAAACTCATTCCTGTGGTTTTGCCGTTCTTGGCATTTCTGACACCACCATGGATCCAGGTACCCATCACTATGTTTTCACACAATTTCACCACCTCTCTTCCCCCTAATGCGGCCCCTTTGCAGCCGGCCCATCGCTGCCCCACTCCCAGCTCACCTGTCCTCTGTGCCCATATCCTGCATCTACAGTCTTTGGCATCTGCCTTCCTCCACTTGGTGAAGAGCACTTAGATCTGTTGGTGCTGTGAGCTTGTCCTCTGGGCTGCTGAGCAGCCATTGGTTGGGAGTGTGCTTGATCCATTCTCCATTTAAAGGGCGTGTAGATGATTATGGAGAAACCTCCTCTAAATATCTCTGTACAGGGTGTGGGGGCAACCAAATCTCTATTTCTTTTGTACCAATAACTAGAAGGGAGATTGCTGGGTTATTTGGGACATGTTTAGTTTTGTAAGACACTGCAAAACTGTCTTCCATACCGACTGCACACATTAGACCCCACACGCAGGGTGTGGCTCCAGTCCTGCATCTTATCATGTTTTCTCCCTGTCTCCAGCTCTCTAATATTTTCTTTTCATTCTTCCACAATGTCTTTAGTGGAAGAAAAGGTAATTTTGATGAAGCTCCATTTTGCAGTGTTTTCGTTTACACACTGTGCTTTTGGTGCTGGTCTAAAACCTTGTCAGTAAACCTAAGAAGATTGTGTGGATCTTCTCATCTTTTCTCAATTTTTTTAGTTTTATATTTACATTTAGGTATAAGAACTGTTTTGCATTAATTTTAGTATAAAATGTGGGGTATAGGTTGCCTCTTGAGGTCCAGTTACTCTAGCACCCTGTGTTGAAAGACTAACCTTTCTCCACTGAAATGCCTTCACCTGCGTGGCTCAGGTGACATGACTGTGTTTGTGCGGGTCGTTCCTAGATCCCCATTGGTCCTGTCGACCTGCATGTCCATCTTTCACCAGGACCAGACTTCCTTTTTCTAAAACTTGTTTTTACTGCAGTGAGATTGGTTTACATCTCTGTATGTGATTTTGGGGAATAGGATCACCCCCTTCAGATGGATCTCCCCATATCACACCCAACACCAAGGCACCCACAGTCTCCACCACAGTCCACTGGGCCCTTTCACATTTTGCTCTCCTCCTCCCCCTCTTGTAGCCTCGACTCTACAGTCAGATTTATAGAGTTTGCTCTTGGTTTGGTTTTATCTGACACCTTGTTTGGTTTCTCTATTTTCCACATAGAAGTGACACCATCCTCTCCTTCTGGCTTATTGCCCTTAGCATGATTCTCTCCAGTTCCATCCGTGTAGTCATGAATGGCAAGAGTTTGTCTATTTTTTTATACCCAACTACTACTATTCCATTGTGTATGTAGACCACAGTTCCTGATCCACTCATCTGTCTCAATTAATGTAACTTTATATTTAGGCCTGAAATCAGGTAGAGTGAGTCCTAGAGCCTTCTTTTTCAGAATTGCTGAACTATCTTACTTCCCTTAGAATCAGCTTATTGGAATCCACAAAAAAAGTCTCCTATGATTTTTGATTGTATTATATTAAGTCTATGCAGTAAGTTGAAGAGAATTAAGTGTGTTCAGTCTTCCAAACAAGAATATAGTTTTTCTCCATTTATTTAGATCTATTTTTTCATCTTTTAAAAAAAATTTTACCACACAGACTTTGAGATTCTGTTTTTAGATTTATGTGTAAATATTTCATCTTTTCAGTGCCATCACAAATGGCATTTTGAAATTTTCAAACTCATCAAAAGCATGCAGAAGGGCATTGCCTGTGTCCTGCACTTTTGCTCAGCTCACTTAGTAGCTTTTTTGTAGAGATTCTTTGAGAAGTTATCTCCAAAAAGAAAGAGGTTTTATCTCATCTTTTCAAGTTGTATGTCTTTTGTTTCTTTCTTTGCCTATTGCACTCTGGCATGATACTGATACAAGAAAACACCCTTACCTTGTTCCAGACCTTAAGGAGAACACATTGTTTTTATCATTTTCTGCCATGGTCAACGCCCCCTGCAGGTGGTTCCCTCTCTTCCTAGTGTGCTAAGACTTGTCACAAATGGTTGTTGAAATTCTTCAAAACCTTTTCTCTGTGTACTGAGGTGACCATATGATTTTCCTTACTCAGCATGTTAACATAGTGAGTTGTGTTGATTGAATTTTGAATATTATACTAGACTTGTATTTCTGGGGGAAAAATAGCCACATATAGTATCCTTTTATATATATAATAGGGCTTTATTTGCTAATATTTTGGTAATGATTTTGAGACTATATTCATAGAGATGTTGTCTGCCATTTTCTTTTCCTTGGTTGTGGAATTAGACCTTTTTTGAAGATTTTTAAATACAAATTCAGGACCTCTCTGGTGGCTCAGCAGGTTGAGCGCAGCGCTATGAGGCTGTCAGCAGCCTCTGCAGCGCAGGTTCGATTCCTGGCTGGCCAGGGAGAGGCCCACATGGCGCAACAGACCTCTCTTATCTTGCCCGCTGCTCCCCTCAGCAGTGCTTTCAGTCCGTCTGCCTGTTCTGCTCCCCGCTCTGTCTCTGGTGAGTTTTCTCACCCTCCCGCACCTCTGGCCTGTATTGCAGCTCTTGTATAAATAAATAAATCTTTTTTAAAAAATAAATACAAATTCAGTTTAATAGGTGGAGGTTTTCTGCTTCTTGAATTTTGATAGGTTGGGCCTTCAAAGAAAGTGACCCATTTCATTTAGTTTTTAAATGCACACAGAGATTGTTTCTAGTATTCTATATTCTAAGGTCTGTGGAGACTGTAGTGATGGCCTCTCTTTTCACTGAAAGGTACCATTTTACTTTCTCTTTTTAGTCAGGCTGGAGGCTTACCAGTTTCATTCATTTTTGAAAGTACCAATTTTTGTCTTCATTGTTTTTTCCTTTTTTCTTTTAATTTCATTGATTTCTGTTCTTACATTATTTCCTTCTATTTAATTTGTTCAGCATGTTCCTCTTTTTATAGTTTCTTATTATGAACTTTCTATTTTTCTAATATGCTATATTTACTAGTAGTATTTTCCTTACAAATAGTGCATTAGCAGCCTCCTGCAAGTTTTCCAAGTTTTCATTTCCACTCAGTTAAAAATATTTTATAATTTCCCCTGAGATTTCTTTTATTCTCATGGATTACTTGGAAGTGTACTGTTTAATTTCCAAATACTTGGTAATTTTTTTAAGATTGATTTATTTATACAAGAACCAGGTTACAGTCCAGAGATGCAGGAGGTGAGAGGATTCACCAGAGACAGAGTTGGGAGCAGAACAGGCAGACGGACTGAAATACACTGCTGAGGGAGCAGCGGGCAAGACAGGAGAGGTCTGCCGCACCATGTGGGCATCTTCATGGCTGGTGGGGATCGAACTGGTACTGCAGAGGCTATAGACAGCTTCACAGTGCTGCGCCCAACCACCAGCGCCACCAGGGAGGCCCTTGATAAATTTTTTTTAATATTTTATTTTATATAATTCTTACATCATTTTTCATCTTTGTACAATGTATGCATTTTCATTTTGGTTATATTTTCCATACAATTCCCCCCCCCCCATTTTGACTCTAGGTCTTCCTCTTCCCGCCCCTTCCTAATCCCTCCCCACTCCATAGTGTGTCTCTGGTTTATAGTTACTTGTTGATTTTGATTATTACTTTGCATTGATTAGTCTTTTTCCTGCTCTCTTATTTAGGTTTTCTAAATTCCTGCTATGAGTGAGACCATCCAGTATTTTTCTTTTTCTTTCTGACTTATTTCGCTAAGCATGATCCCTTCTAGCTCCATCCATGTTGCTGCAAACTGCATGTGTTTATCTTTTTTGATTGCTGAGTAATATTCCATTGTGTATATGGACCACATCTTCTTGATCCAGTCATCTATTTTTGGGCATTTGGGCTGTTTCCATATCTTAGCTATTGTAAATAGTGCTGCTATAAACATAGGTGATAATTTTAATATATCTCTGTTATTTTTTAAAATTCCATTATGACCTGAAAACACGTTTTATGAGTGTTCCACGTGGAGTTGAGGGGTATGCACATGCGCGTTTGCACCTTTAGCATGGTGCTGTGATTTGTGCTGTGCTGAGGATTCTCATATTCCCCCACTAGATAATCCTTTAATCTCATCTATTCAAACTCCTGGCTACAACTGCTATGTGTGTTTTAAGAACTAAAACCTTATTCATGTGTCCAGATTTTTGTGTGCACTCAATTATAATTACCTGACAGTCAAAAAGTATGTGTAAAACTGATAATCCCCCAGGTAATCTAAAAGAAATGTACTCTTCCTATTTTGTTAAGATTATTTTCATAATCTCACAGTCACCCAGAAACATGCTGTTTATCTGATTCCTTCCTTCCTTGTCTCCCATCTCAAATGCTACTTTTCTCCAAGAAGTCCTTCTTATTTGTTATCTAACTTTTCTCAATTACATCCTATTTTTTCCTGTGTCTAGACTTGACTGTCTTCCAGTGTAGTCTCTATAGTAGTGTTGAAGTGATTTTTTTGAAACATAGACTTAACAATTGCCACTTGTCCATTCTTGCTTAAATTTTTTTTGACTTTTAATTGCCTTAAGGATGTTAAAGCTAACAGGTGAACGCACCAATGTTCTGGTCTAGTACAGAGGTTACTCTTGTCCCCAGCTCCTCCCACCTTTTCTTTCACTACCCACCCTTCCATTTCTTTTGCATCTTACACTTCATCTGCACAGAACTACATCTCCCACCTTCACTTGAAAGTTTTTCTCTTACATATACTTTTATGACATTAATTTGTACATTTAATTGCTTAATATGTCATAAGGGCCTCTCTGGTAGCACAAGGGATTAAGTCTCAGCACCATGAAGCAATCCAGAGCTGCTGCAGCACAAGTTCTATCCCCAGCCAGGGAGCTGACCCACATGGTGCAGCAGACCTCTCCTGTCTCGTCCGCTGCTCCCCTCAGCAATGTGTTTCAGTAGATCTACCTGTTCTGCTCCCTACTCTGTCTCTGGTGAATCCTCTCACCCCCCCCCCATATCTCTGGCCTACACCCCAGCTCTTGTATGCAAAATAAATAAATCTTTAAAAAAAATTAAAACCTGTCATAATTGTTTGCTATTTTGTATATGCCCCCTATTAGATTATTAGATTATTTAAAGGTGGAGTTTGTAATTTCATCTTCTACACACCCTTCCTATGCAGAGTGTCTGACTCAAAATAAGTACTTAATAAATCTTGCTTTGAATGAATGACTGAGTTAGTGGCTTACTGAATGAAAGAAGAAACTGATAACATTGAAAACTGCATCTTCTACTTCCAAGTAGCACATAGACTTTATTTTTAGTCAAATGGCAATTAGTTACTCCTGTATACACCCTTTCAGTAAAGGGTAGGTCTTACTTTTTAAATGGGTGCAATAATGTTTGCTCTTTGATTTTACTGTTTTAACCTTTTTTGTTTATGGAAGCTACTGTTCCAGGTTCCTGAAAAAAAAAAAATAGTGTGCAGAGATACTCAGGTCTTGGTGTTTTTAAAGGATGTGGCTGCTAGGTTGGTGCAGTTGGTCCCCAGGAGTGTGGCTTCTGCCTTCATGTCATCTCATGGCCTCAGGTTATCTCGCTACAACATCCTCCAACCTGTGTCTATCCTCACTAAGCAGGAGAGCTTAGTGCTATGCATATCCCTGGGCTCCCTCTGGTGAATTGGTACAGTGGTAAATAAATATCCCAGTCCAGGAGAAAGACCAGAGGTCTTTAATGAACTGCTTCTTCTTCTTAATATTTTGCAAATCTAAACTCGTTTCCACTCTCTGAGTAATTCTAACCCTTCAGGAAGAGCTTTGCCAAAAATGCTTGAATATTCGAGTACAATGTCTTTTTATTTTATAGGAGCCTATTTTCACACTCCAACATCTTGAAGGCAGCAACCAAAACCAAAATTAAGGTCTTTGCAGACATTGAATCCATGGGGCCTGATGAAGCTGTAGAACTTAACAAATACAGCAGTTTCTCAGGAAGTACGATGGATAGAGTGTGGCGTTTGAATATCCTGTTAGGGAATTTAGATGATGATGTTGTGGTAGAGAAGTCTTGAAATTCTGCCTCCTTAGCTTGTGGCAAGGCTGAATTTGGGCAGTTTGTGCAGATAGCCTCTGGGCCATCGACGGAGCACAGCCGCAGCACCTGTTGAGCTCTTTGTGGCTGGAGCCATTCTAAGTGCTTCTTTTCATTTAAATGTATTCTTCAGAGAGTTTTAAAAATAAATGCTTTCACATCTATAGAATTCTTACCAAGCCTACGCCGCGTAACAGCTGCTGTTTGGTTCTCTTTCTTTGGTGGCTGGTTGTGGTCTGCTGCATTGTGGGCACCGAAGATGAGGCCATGACTGGTCTTTTATTCCCATTGCCAACTCAGCTTTTTCATTATGAACTTAAAGAGATGAGAGTTCAGTGATGAGATCATAATGCCCCTTTCCCAGTTGAGGGGGGCAAATGGAATGATTGATTTTTCATCCCGTCAATACGGCACATTTCCTCCTTGGAATGATTTCATTTCCTCTTCTCCCACCACCTCAGGGTCCCCCCTCCACCTAATTTCAGACATGTTTGCCCCAAATAGGGCAGTATTCTGTGTGGAGCCATCAGAATGTAAAGGCGACCAAGATGGAAAGTCAGGCCTGGCATTTAGGAGAATTTTTTATTTTTTTTTAAGATTCATTTTATTTGTTCAGGCTTACAAGACCTGAGGTGCAGGACAGAGATGCGGGGCTGACAGGACTCACCAGAGACAGAGTAGGGAACAGAACAGGCAGATCTACTGAAAACACTGCTGAGGGAAGCAGTGGGGAGACAGGAGAGGTCTGCTGGGACATGTGGGTCAGCTCCCTGGCCGGGGATCGAACTCAGGCCACGGTGGCTGAGATAGCTTAAGAGCACTGAGACTAACTCCTGCGCCACATGGGAGGCCACTAGGGGACAGTTTTAACATGTCACCCATCCTCACACCCAAGACCACGGCAGCGTTAATACTCTTACTGTATGTCCCATGGATCCACTGAACAGAAATAGCTGATAAGGAAACAAAAGAGCTGAAATAGAGTGAAGACACCTCCTTGGTATGGATTGATTGCAATTTGGTGCACGGAGTATTATTTGTGACTGATGCAAAACAAGGAGTTGAGCCAATTAAGGCCATTAAAGAGCCAGAGAGCTTTACTCTAAAGCCCACGTTTACTCTTGCTCTCAACTTCAAATAATTGTTTTCTGTGCACCTGAATTTTCCACTTCGCTTACCCTATTCCTGAACAGAAAGCCTCAGAACCCTGTCTCATTACAACTTCCCTTTGCTCTCTGCCTCCCATCCCGCCTCCTGGCAGCTCTCCTCACTGTACCCCCCCATCATTGCACCCCCCCCCATCTTTTTAGCAGCAGCTTGATTGTATCATCAGTGTAGCACCTCTCTCCCCAGCCCAAGGGATTGTGCCGTCAAACTCTGCCACAGTGGATGACAAGTGACAGTCCTGGAAGGACTCCCGCCCCCAGGGAGCCTCCCAACCTTCTCCTTGTCCCCAGCAGGCTAGCTGTGCCCCCTGTTTTCCTCATGGGCAGTGTCAGGGGCCCCTGAGCTGCTGCTCTCAGGGCTGGCAGTGCTTTTTGCAAGAGGAGCACCAAGCAGGAAGCCACAGTGGAAGGCCCAGGAAGCTCCACGGGATGAAGGCTCCAGGAGAAGATGGCGGAGGGGGTGCGGAAGGCAAGGGGTGTATTCTTAACTTTCTCAGAAATAGGCACCGAATGGTGTGGAGACTGTCTAGAAGCCACTGTAACTAGATCCAAGGACAAAAATCCTGCTGAGTCTTCTGACTGCCTGGCCTTTCTGCTGCCCAGGCCCGCAGCGTCACCCTCCAGGGAAGCTTTCTGTGTGCTCTCCACTTCCTCTCCTGCTGCCTGCCCACCCAGGCTCCTAAAAGCATCCAGAGAGAGATCATAAAAACCTAAATCAGGTTGTGCATTACCTTCTTAAACCCATTCTAGTGACCGAATATAAAGTCTGGGTTCCTTTCCAGATGATTCTGTCCCTGCCTCCCTGCTGGCCTCTTCTCTGGGACTGTGCGCAGCCATCCTGGCTCACATCACGCGTCTCTGTGAACTTGGTTTCAGGCCTCAGACCTCTGCACTGGTGTGGCCCCTGATGGGACATTCCCATGGGCTCTCCCTGCAGCATCTCCTGTTCAGTCTGCACCCAACCAGTGCCTTCTGCTGAAAGACCCACCTCACACTCCTTATCACTCTCAGAAGCCGTCCTTTCTATTTATTTAATTGTTTCTGACTGCAGTGTTAGCTTCATGAGGACAGGACTTTGTTTTAATCACCACTTTATCCACTATGCCCAGGATGATTCTGACCCATGGCAGAGAATCAGCGAGGCTTTCTTAGACCTGGTTCCCTCAGCCCCTCATTCTCGAAGATTCCCTGCTCTCTGTGTCACTGTTCTGAATTGTGTCATGTTCAAGTACCACTGTAACATGTCCTCGCCCATAAGAGAATGTTTATTTACATTTAAATATTGTGTCTGTGGCATATTTTATCTACCACAAGATAGCACAGTGGTTGAAAGTGTGGTCCTGAAGTCCCCTGACTGTGAATTTCTAACTAGAGTCTGTTGAGAAACATTATGCCATTTAGTCTTTATTTTAAATATTTTTATGTATACATTGGGGATAAAAGCATTGCCTTCTCGTCTCGTGCTTGGCTGTATAAGTGAGAAGACACATATATCACATGTAATGAACACCATGCGTGACGTAGCCTGAGTACTAACCAGCAGCTATTAGTAGGAGCAGTTTTAATGCTTTTATACAATGCTCTGTCAAATAGTTCTTTATACATGAAAATAAGTCAATGTGAAGGGGAATTAACTGAGAATTTAAGTACACCTTTAACGCTGTTTAGTCCAGAAAAAGACATGCATGCTATTTTCCAATGCTGACCTCCTAAACTTACATGTTTATTTAGACAAGTGATAACTTCTGATGACTTTGGTGAGGTTAGGGGAGAGATTTGATAAAAGGGTATTTTCATTTTTTAACCCTTAACTCAGGAGTTTTCTGACATGCTTCTGGAAAAATCAGAACTGAAGAGTGATGGTAAAAACTATCTCAAATAGATGTGTATTCTATGTTGTTTCACTGTGTTGTGTTGCTTTTATGATAAAAAAAAAAAACTTGATGCTCAATATGTAAGTGAAATAGATCACTCAAAAATACCATCAAGCATGTAATCAACATTATTTAGTAACAGAAGCCAACTCTCCATGCGCCTGTGTCCAGAAGAACATAAGGAGCACCTTGTGAGCAGACACATAATCAGTGTGTCTCCTAGATGGTGCGGTTCACCTTGAACATTAGTTCTCTACTCATATGAGTGAATTTAGCTTTAAGTACAAAGTATAAGAACTAGCACATATCTTAGGACAAAATACCCTTGATGCATGCTTCTTGCTCATGATTCAGTAAGGTGGCTTTTCTTTTTTTGTCTTTTAATTCATTTTCTTAACACTTCATAGTCCCCATGGTTCTCCCACCACCATATCACTTGTGAACCATCTCCATATTCCCTTGTGTTCTTCCTTCCCATTTTGACCTCCCTCCCTCCCTGCCCCTCCCTTGTTGTGTGCCTCAGTTCCATGGTCAGATGCTAGTTTTAACTTTTTCTTGATCTTTTGTTTGGTTTCTCTATATTCCATGTATAAGTGAGACCATCCTAGATTGCTTTTCTCTCTTTTTCTCTGTACAGCATATAAAGTAGCCAACCCACAGCTTGTATTGTGTAACTACCCCTAACTCTTGTCAAGAAACAGCATAATTACAGTCCTTTCAAAACATTTTAGCTACTGTGGACAATCTTTGTCATATAGTTCTCATGCATATTTATATTCTTAATATTGTAAATACAGTGTTTTGTCCAAAGGTACATTGGTCTGATCCTAGTTAGAAAAGCGCTCTCCTTTGAAGAGGAGGTGTTCACTCAGTTTTACCCTGTACATGGTATTTCTTTAGCATGTAAAGAATGGTTTTCTTTGCAGGGTAAGTTTTCTCTGAGTTGTGAGAGAAGTAAATTGGAAAATGAACCAAGTTATTTTCAATAGGAACTCCAAGAGGCATGCTTATGGGGCTTCAGCAAGGGCCCTGCGAGCTAAAAGATATGAGTCTTGGACCGAGTGTCTAGCGAGGCTCCAATATTCTCTGCGTATTCATCATAGATTCGTGGACTAATCAGGTTCTGGTTTCCATATCTGTGTGTGTACGTGGTGTTTACTCTTATAGAAGCATGTTTTTTTACCAAACAGGCTCTTTTAGCACAAAGCAAATGTTTCTGCCTCTTTCGTTCAGCCCTCAGCAACTAAAACTTAATTCCAGCACACATTTTCCAAAACCTAATGAAACCACCATAGAAGTAGAATGTCAAGGTGCCAGCAGTCTCCTGGTGGCTTGTCTGCAGCTTTATTGGTTGATGAAGCACCTTGAATCTCTACAAGGCCGCTACTCGCTTGCCAAGGCCTTGACCACAGCCCATTCAATTGCTTGGCTGTTACATTTTCAGCCACAATGGCCATTTGAATATAATCTACTAAAAGTTCAGTCTTCTGATAGAAGCCACAATAAATCAGTGGACAGATGCTTCTACCTCCCAGAACCCCTCCTGGGGGCAGCAATTCTTCTCATGTGCAAGGACTCACGACAACAGGAGCATGCTGCAGGGGAGGGCAGTGTGCCCGCAGGGGAGCCCTGGAAGCTGGGGTGAGTAGGAGTTTTGCTTCAAAGATACTCGGGAGCCGGTTTTACATGCAGAATGACTCCACTTACTCATCCCGGTGCTACCTGCCTGGGAATGACTTTCTAGAAGGAGACAGCAGCTATGGTGCTCCAGCCACATCTGGAAGTTCCCTGTGCTTGTGAGCATCTGCCAGTGACATCTGCCACTCTTGTGGACAGACAGCTTGGGGTGACATGGTCCTGGGAGGAGCACCCTCCTTCCTGGCTCTGGGGGTCTCCCCGGTTGTTGCACTCCCTTTGGAGTATCTTTATTTCGAACAGTGGCGAGCATTTCGGATATTGTTATGGCTGTGCAGGGCAGGGGTTGCAGGATTCGGGACAAGGAGTTGAAGGATCTGTGAGTTTATGAGGAGGCCCACAGGCTCGTGGATACTGGTTCCTCAACCTGGGATCTCAGTGATGATGCTTCAGCTTTTCAAGGCAAGTGTTGAAAGATGTGGGGATGGAAGAGAATGGATGAACTTAGAAAGAGAAAAACAAAAGGATACACGGTGGGTAAGAAGCCCTGAGAAGAAAGTGGTAGATTATTACATGGTTTCACATAGTAACATTTACGATTTATCAAGAAGGCCATTTACCATGGCTGAAATATTGTAGGAAAGAAAGGCATTTGTATGCCTAGCAGTACAAAAGTACACAGGCAACAACATGAACAGATTGATGGGGACAGGCACATCAAACAGGAAGTAGCCAGAGGTGGCATGATGACAGTGTCATCTGTGATAAATAATATTAAAGTTCGTACTTGGCTTTTCCCACAATGATAAAACAAGTATCATTTTTTACTGATTTCCATTAAGAGGTGCAGCCTAGAAAGAAGGAGCAAGGTAAGCAACTGGCCATAGTTAAACGCTCCCCAATGGGAAGACCCGGGTGGCACCATTGGTGTGTTGAATATTTGCAATATCTGCCTCATCAGGAATAAAGTGGAATTCTTTATTCCACTAGTGCACTATGGAGAAATAAGCCTTTTTTTTTCCCTAAAAGAAAGCCATCTGGGTGGAGATTTAATCTATGGACATTTACGTGGACTGTCTCACGCACAGCAGGAGAAAGTAATGACATGTTAAGATGTGAAGGTGTGAACATTGTATGTTGGAAACCAGTAGCAGGTCATGCAGCAGTAGCATGGCCAGACACGGTGTGGGTCCAAGGGTGACAGCTGGGTAGGGAGCACTATGAGCAGCAGAGTGACAGCGTATGCACATACTCCGGGGTAGGGACGCAGCTGCCTGGAAGGTACCGTGTTGAAGGCTGGAACTGCCTGGGACTGCCCAGCCCTCATTCAGGCTCCCAAGACCTTGTTCTGGGGGATGTATTTATCCCTGTGCTGCAAGTCCCTGGAATATTTTTGTCTGTCCTTTTGAGCAAGTTGATTCGTAGTAAACCTCTCCCAGTTTTTTATTGACCACCATCATCAATTAGCATCATCGCATAGTCACTGAAATTATATAATTTTGAAGTTTCTGGTACATTGATTGACTAGATATAGCACCATTGTGTGTGTGTGTGTGTGTACATGTATATGTGCATATATGCGTGCATATGTAGGACTGGGTGTTGGGGACATGGGAGGGTAGAGGCTTGGGGAGGGGCCAAAGAAACCAGTGATTGTCCTAGATTAAGCTGAAACTGAATTGATTATCGAGAGCACAAATAAGGAATAATTGATCCATGTTGAACATATGCCGCTTGTGCTTTCATATTCTGTCTCACTAAAGCCTTCATTCCTACTCTACTCTCAGAGCTGCTCTCAAGGATCACTTGGTCATATCTTCTCTGACCTTTAAGCTGTGCTGAAGGTCCTTGGAACTTTTTCATCTTTTATTTTGAGCATACCCAAAAAAGCCACTTTAATGACCATCATTTTCAATTAGCACTTATCAAATATTCACCTGGAGACTGTCATGCTGAACATTCTGTTAAATTGGTTGAATAGATCTGGCACAGCCTTACAGGCAGTTGAAAAATAAATTTTAATGCTATATTCTAATTAAGAAAGTAAAATGTAATGGTCTAAAAACGTGGAAAATGCTGAAAAGCATAAAGAAAGTAGAAGTTATCCAGAAACTTTTCACCCATGTTTGATCAGTATAGATGTTTGACCCAGCTGACCAACTGATGTACATGTATTGGTGCAATTCTCACCTCCATGTGTGTGCACAGCTGAGCGCGTGTGAGACATACAGTGCTGTGGCCTGCTTCTTCACTTTCCTTTTAGACGAGCCTTACCTAGGACATAATTTCAATGCTTATGTGATATCCGATTATATACCTGTGCTGCGATTTATGTAACCATTCCTAGGCCGCTACTTTTCTGTTTTATTTTATTTTATTGTTTTAAGTAATACTGTAACAAGTGCCTTGCTTCCTTTACTCCTTCTTTCCCTCTGTCCTTCTTCCTTCTTCCCTTCCTTTATTCACTTGCTCATTGAACATGTTTTTATCAGATGCCTTTTTGCGTCAGATACTCTGCCAGGGACCATGCTGGGCTTTGGAGGTACCCAAGTGAGTAAGTGAGGAAGACAGCCAATGTAAACCAACCATTGCTATAAAGTATAGTAAACGTGAATATAACATTAATAGAAGTCTGTTTACATATCTGACCGCTTACTTACATTTTATCACAGAAGGGGGTTACTGGGCCCATGTGAGTAACATCCTGAAGGCTCTGGATGCATTACTGCCTAATTGTTTTCAGAGTCATTCTATCAGTTTACACACGCATGGGCAGTGCACTGGTATTGCATTTTTTAACTAAATCAACCACATCAGCATATTAGCATTTGATAAATATTCGCTGGATACTTGAAAGTGCTATTTCATAATTGACATATTTCCAACTTCTTTATCAGTGAGGTCAAACATTTTCATGTGCCAGCCGCCTTTCTCTCTATCCTTTGCTAGCGCGAGCCCATTAACTTTGCCTAATAACCAATTGGAGCATTAGTGCTTTTCTTGCCGACGTGTATATGTAAAGTCGTTTACCATTTTGTGATACAGTTTTAGTAAGCATTCATTCTCCACTTGCACACCCTTCTACATTACCTACATTTTGATAAATATTAAATTTTTCATGCTTATTTTAATATTTTAGTTTGTAATTTATTCCCCCATAGCATTATATACTTCCCCATAAACGTTTAGTTTAGTAGAAGGGTATATTTGTTTCTCTCTCATATGCTTTTTCTTTTTAGTTGTAGAAATACAGTTTCTCATTCAGTACGCGCTGAGATACAAAGGGCTTATTGATGTAACAGGGATACTGGGCTGGGTGAGGGTGAACAGTGGGACTGTGAGGGGGGCTCTCCCTCAGGAGGAATCTCATCACCTCTGGTACTTCTCTCCCCTTATACTTGGCCTTGTCACGGTCCCTCCTGCACCTGCTACTTGAGTCTCTCTCTCCCTCCCTCTCCTGCCCACCCCCCTTTCTCTCTCTCTCCCCATACTTTCCATATCAGACTCCATGGCTGGCTGGTGAGGCTGCCCAAGTTCCCTGCTCGTAGTCCAGTTCATCTTTTTGCACCGCGCTCAGTCAACCTGCTGCTCAGTATAAGGAGAGGCTGTCTTTGAGTTGGGTCCGCTCTTTGCCCACTCAGCAGAGACAAGCAGGAAAGGCGTGGTGGTACCAGTAGGTCCAGTTGTACTGGGTTTGTCTCTAGATTGGCCAGTGTCCATCAGAGTGGATTGTGGGTGCCTGAGTGCTATAATTGACATGGTTGTCAAACACCCCTTGCAGGGCAGACTGGTGGAGCAGTCAGTAGACTCCATCCCAGTCTCTGCCAGGCTGCCCTCTACTGCTGAATTTCTAATTCACCTCCGTTAACCTTTCCCAAAGCCCAATTTGCTCATCTAAAAATGTGATCACTGTATAGTCTTTAAGGGCCATTGAAACTCCAAAATAGCTGCAATTATTTTACCAAGTATTTGACCATCTGGGAAAAAAAAAAAGTAAAGACATTCTCTCTGTTCTGTAGAGCAGTGACTTTGAGGAGAAATTGGGGGCGGGGCAGGGATAAGGATATCATCACTTAGCTGTGAGTCAATGAAGACAGTTTTTGAGAACACTTAAGTCCCCATGTCTTTTCAAGGACTTGTATCCAGGAGGGACACACCTGCAGTTGGCAGTCCTTGGCTTATTGCAAGGTCATTAAGTTAATTGTGTGATGTGACAACCCATTTACTCTGCAGTTATTTCTTTCGAACTCAATAAAATTTGCTAGATTACTGAAGACAACAATCAGCACAAATTATTCCTCCAACTACTACACCTAATATTTAAATACAAAATCAGTAATGTCAACAGAAAAGCTTTCACAGGCACTTTTTTTCTGTTGGTGACCCATGATAGAAGCTACAGAAACAACCCCAGATCTCAGTCACTTGGCTAATAGTTTTGTGGCTTTCACACGACAGTAGAAGGACCCTGGATCCTCCCTGCTGTGGCATAGCTGGCTTCTAGTCCCTTTTCAAATGTCTCCTTTGGATCGTTGCTTTTTGCTGGCAACAAGCCAAGAACAGTTGAGACAGGTCTCTTGGCCAGTCTGGGAAGAAGTATTGGACACTGTCCTCACATGCTTTCTACAGAGTCCGTGAACATGACCAAAACTGATTGCCAGGGTGCCCCCCTGCTGGCTTCCCATATGCTGAATGGGGAGACAGGGCCCATCCGCCTGCTGGTCTCTGCCACAGTGGCTAACATGTGAACTATGTGCTAAAGTGAAAAATCAGTGGACCACAGAAAGTGCAGTCTCTGCCTCATGGCTGCACCAATAGTAATGAGACTATCAAAAAATAGACATTCTTCTTAGACACTGAAAATAACTTCTTATATAGAAATAGAGGATATCTTACTAAGAGAATTTGGGGTAATTCTTATTAATGAAGGAAAGATGTTGATAAAGTTTGGGACAAGTGATTACATCTAACTGCAGATTTTGGTGATCTTTCACAACATAACTTTTTTCATTCATTCCTTACAACCAGATTTGATGTCCAGTGGTGACTGACAACCCAGAAAGTGGAGGAGGGGTGTGGTGCCTAGGAGAGCTGCCGTTCATCACAGAGGGTTCAGTAAGATGATGCTACCCAGCTTCACTGGGTACATGCATGTCATTCACCCTTTCACAGGATACTTGTGTTTAACATGAGAAGATAACAATCTACAGTATTTCTTTGATCTTAGTTTTGTGATCTCAGTCTCATGATTTCTTCTACCAGGTTCAGGTTGATTCCCCCTCCTTTTTCTTCTTACTCATCCTCCGTTCACAGTCCTCTACAGAGAAAAATACTTTTCCTTGTCTTTACTTTTCAAATCTGCCCTGATGAATCATTTTCTGAAGGTTTCCATTAAACCCCTGCATCTTTTCTGAAGCTTTATCTTTGGTCCCTGGGCAGTTCTGACTTGACTACCAGATATCCTGAGCCAGTAATTCAGTGCTTAAAAAAATAGAGCTTTAATTAGTGTTAATTGGATGACCTGTATACATTCTCTCATGTACTGAAAATAATACTGCTTTGTCTTGTTTCTAATACAGGTGTAATTTCTGACCATGTTCAGTTGTGTCATGCTATGTCTTGTTAACCCACAAAAGAAACCAGTGCTGAAATTTACTAGGTTGATGAGATTTTGATTTTTAGAATGTTTCATTGGCTGGCTGGCTGACCAATACATGTGTTCACATTCCTTCAGTTTCCTGCGTTCAGTTGTTTGGGTCCTGAGGTGGCACCCTTTTGTTTCATGTAGTTGACATGCAGACACGTATAGCACAGAAACAATATCTCACATCTTTTCCCCTTCAGATGCCACCATTGCCATATCAGAAAAGCAGAATTTAAAGCTGTATCTTCATCATCTTGGTTAGAGACCCATTTATCAATAAACAGTCTTCCTTAAGTTGTCTTCACTTTGTCACAATAAACCATCAACAATTCCAAAGACTTCTGCAATTAAAAGATCTATAAAGAATCACGGTTGTTATGGATACTGCCAAGTGCACACACTGCAGAGCAGTGCATGTCTTGAGCACTGATATTTGCCAACCCTTAACCCTATTGAGTCCTTATGAGGAGGAAACAAGAAATTTGCATTTCTGTCTGACTGCAGCCATCCTGAATACCATCGTAATGTAACTGTGTCTAATGAAATCATTTTGGATTGAACTTTTGGTGAAAGAGATTTCAGTATAAAATATACAAGGTGTTGCAACACCACTAAGTAAACACCTTGGCTGGCCCACTCATGCTGGAAATTGTGAATACACCATTTTCACAGCTGATCCATCCTGAATCCTCCTTAGTGAAGGCAGTACCTGGCTTGCCTATGGTGAAGACAATCGGTAGTAACACACACACGCCCACTCTGTTTATCTCTGTAACGTGTGTAAATATGTATGGACAGCCATATGATGGAATGCTAATTAACTATTTAATTATCTCGCAGTTTGGTACTTGCTAATGTGGGAAACATACACCATATGGTTTTCGGTAAAAAATAAACAGACTCAATATGCAATACATTTTTTTTTATTAAAAGAGATTTAAAACTACTGGAAGGATATGTATCAAAAGTTCCTAATTATCTTTGGGTGATGGTATTATAGGCAATTATTTCTTTGTGGGTATCTGGTATCTGTATTTCAAGATCCTCTTTTAAGCATGTCACGTGTCCGTAATAAGAGGAAATGATAAATATAATTAGAAATGTAATCGAGTCTCAGAAATGGCATGAAGAGAAATAAGCATATTACTTTAAAGAGCTGCAGATCCATTCATTTGTTTATTCTTCAACTTTGTTGACTATTTACTGTTTCAGACACAGACTGAGAACTGCAGGCTCTCCCCTCAAGGAGCCTGTGAATTTGTAGCCAAGCGTTAGGGGGAAAAGGACAGATGATTTTGGTCGATAATCCCAGATACCAGGTTCTTCTGATACCAGAGAACCTTAAGGGGCATTATTAATATAAATAAACCTCATTTCTTTGTAAACAACATCAAAGAAGCATCTGAAAAGCATTACGGCTGCTAGAAAAGATCCTGATTTGGGAATTTTGAAAATGATGCTTGGGCTAATAGAAACCCCATTTTCTTATTTCACAAATAAATCATTTAAAGGGGGAAAGGAGGCTTAGAGGTGTTGCTGCCTCAAACACATGTCCTCTGCGAAAAGTTTGAATTCCTCCTGCATTTTGAGAAGGTACAACCTCTTGGCGATAGACTCTCTAGGGCATCCCCTGGGGCTTCCTAGTTCTTTGGGAGCTAATAGGCCAGTCGTATCCTGAGGCCTGCCCAGGTGGGCCTGCTAGTTGTCCTTGCCCCCCTTCGTGGTGGGGAGCACAGGCCTTTTCCTGTTCAGTGTTCATGGCGGACTGGCAATGTGGGTGAAGAACTGTCCACCGTAGTCCCTTCATGCAATATTGTAATCCTCATGAGGAATTTTCAAGGTTTCAAGACAAGATTGATTTCCCAGAAGAGTATGAGGTGATATTTTGATTATCAGCTCATCTTCTACCATCCAAATCTAGTTCATTATCCAGTGGGTGGGAGTTTATTCACTTAAAATTAATTTTAAGTATCTCTTGAAGACCTAGAAACTTCGTAGTATGATGCTTCAGAATAGGTATCTGTCTGTCTCTTGCGGCAAAGACTTAAACAACACAATTAAGAAAAGTGATTTAAAGGGCCTCCCCTGGTGGCGCAGTGGTTGAGTGCTGGGCTGCAAAGCTGCCCTCAGCCTTTGCAGCGCCAGTTCGATCCCCAGCTGCCAGCGAGGGTCCCACATGGCATGCGCAGACCTCTCCTGCCTCGCCCTCTGCTCCCCTCAGCAATGTATTTCGTCAGTCTGCCAGTTTTGTTCCCCACTCTGGCTCTGGTGGATTCTCTCACCCTCCCGTGCATCTGACTGTACCCAGTGCTTGTATAAATAAATAAATAAATAAATAAATCTTTTAAAAAAAAAAAGAAAAGAAAAAAAAGTGATTTAAAATGGGGAGATCATAAAACGTGAATAATCCCCCTGATTCTCACTTAGCCAAGTCAGGGCCCTAGCTTGATGATTTCCAAGTTCAGAGATTTACTAAAATGAGTTTATTTGGAGATTCTTTTAAATTGTCATTCAATTTTGATTGGGGTAAGTCTTTATATATCTCCTATCTTGTGCAGCGACATGTTCTGAATTTGCTCTTTTGAATCAGTTGCGTAATCACCTTAGTTTCTAGGTGCAAATGGGAATGCTCAGCCTACCTATAGGTCAGCACACTCCTGTAAAGCACATGTAGCTCACACAACCTGCTAAGTGTTGCAGTGTGACTGAGGAAGGTATTTACACGAGATGCTCTACAATTGGACGATTTCTCTGTGCTTTTTTTTTTTTAAAGATTTATTTATTTATTTATACAAGAACCTGGGTACAGGCCAGATGTGTGGGAGGGTGAGAGGATTCACCAGAGACAGAGCGGGGAATAGAACAGGCAGACTGATGAAATACTCGCTGAGGGGAGCAGCAGGCGAGACAGGAGAGGTCTGCTGCGCCATGTGGGACCCTCACTGGCCAGACCAGACAGGATAGAACCTGCGCTGCAGAGGCTGCTGACAGCTTCACAGCGCATCGCTCAACCGCCTGCACCACCAGTGGAGGCCCTCTCTGTGCTTTTTTAAGGTCAATAACAAACTAGCGAATAAGGGTGCATTAACAAGAATTTATTTTTTGTTTTTTTTTAAGATTTATTTATTTATGCAAGAACCGGGGTACCGGCCAGATGCGCAGGAGGGTAAGAGGATTCACCAGAGACAGAGCGGGGAGCAGAACAGGCAGACTGACGAAATACACTGCTGAGGGGAGCAGTGGGCGAGACAGGAGAGGTCTGCTGCGCCATGTGGGATTCTTGCCAGCTGGCCGGGATTGAACCCGTGCTGCAGAGACTGCGGACAGCCTCACAGTGCGGCGCTCAACCACCTGCGCCACCAGGAAGGCCCTAACAAGAACTTCTTAAGGGACATAGTATTTAGAGGAGTTGTTGACTGTTACTGCTGAAAGATAGAAAAAGACTTGCAACATTATACCTTAAGTCACGTGTTTCCCACAGCAAAACAGAGAGGAGAGTGTCACAACGAATTAACTGGCACATCTGGTTGGTAACATCTTCCAGCCACACAGACCTGGTGTGAACATATGTGTGGGTCTTAGTGAGGGTCGTGGTTGTAGGGCGTGCCCCCCCTCACAGGGCTGACACTTAGCAGCATGCCCTGGTCTTCACTCTGGCTTAAAATTAGGGAGGAAAAACAACCTGACCGGAGAGAAGTTTCTCTATCAGCATGATGGCGAGCGCAGGTCAGTCTGACCAAACATTCTTTTCAGCCTGATAGACAGAAGGAAATATTTTTCAGCATTATTATCTGTTTTAGGTGATGCTTATAATGCATGTGTGAATATGTGTGAGTGTACTGTGAAATGCATACATGTATGTGTGGGGGGAGAGAGAGAGAGAGGAACAGAGAAAAGCCTGATATGAGAGAGGACCAGATTTATTTAAGAGTAAGCAGGATAGCTATTATTTGGGTTTCTAGGACGTTTCCCCTGCAAAGTCAAATAATATTTCTAATTTTTCAGGTTCTGAAAATTCATACTTTAGGGATTTATTCCTCAGGCCAAAAACTTTGTCCTTCATCCTAGCAATTTCATACCTCAGTGTGACACAATTGCTATAACTTTGCACTTGCACATTCAGTTAATTCTCATGGAACCTTCTCCCCACCACTTACCTTCCACACCTAAGGTTCAAAAGTCTTTCCTGATTCAGAACCTTTCTGAACATGCTAAGTGAAGTCTCTGACCTTCTTCTATGAGTCATGTATAATCACAGCATCTGCTTCTAGTTACAGTATCCATCACTTTGGGATAGCATTCAATCTGTACCTTTCTCCCCAACCAGACTGCAAATTATCACGTGTATACCTTATGGCTTTGTGTCTTAATAATTCTAGCATCTTTCACTGGAGTCTTACAAATTGTTGATTGAATCAATATAAGGCTTAATGCATTTGTGTGTCAGAGAAGGGGAAAACTGCGGGCACCAAGGGTGTGTTTAGAGGAAGAGAGGTGGGGGAGGTAAATGCTTCTGTGTTCACCCAGATGCATTCCCCTCATCCCACAGCTTCATGTCGGGCTGACCCTTTGTGCCAGTCACCTCCTGGGCTGAGCTCTGTGTACCTTCAGCCAGCCTTGATTTGCAATCGGGCTGCTATTTGCAAAACCCGTAGGAGACTAACTCTCACAGTCTGCTGAAAGCCTTTTCATACGAGCTTTTCTGCTTGGCGCAACAGCCTATTATGATCTGCCTTTTGTGGTGATTTCCCAGAAGTCTTCACCAAATTGTTTGTTCAATTAATCCTTGCAGAATTTCTTCTTCCATAGCCAAATAGATGGTCTCACTGTGCTGAGCAGCAGAAGACGTCGTGTAGCAGAGATGAGGGGAAAACAAAACCCTGCTTTAGACAGGTGCACTTCTGCATGGAGTGGTAACTTAACAACAGTTCTGCAAATGAATGACTGCCAAGGTCAGCACAGCCAGCTCTGCCATGACATTGCAACCATGAAGGTCCAAGTGTCAGGGTTGATTTTAAAATGAGTATTTGTAACAGATGAACACACATCTGATTTAGAAGCACTTCTCCAGGAATACTTTACCTGTATTTAAAATTCTACCTGAGAGACTGAGAAGGAAAGAAAGGAATTTAAACCTCCTTACGTATGTGTTATAAATGTAGCTGGAGTAGTAGCAAGCTATGCTTGGTGAGCATCTGGGTAGCCCCCAGTCTCAGGGAAGGCGCTGCCTGAGCTGGGCTTCATCCAGCTCAGAGAGGGGCCAGGATGCCATGATGCCCCATCCTCGTCACTCTCCTGCCCTGTTCACTCACAGAGGGTGCTAGTGGAGACCTTTCCTTAGCTCTTGTCCACTTATTGTCTGACTGTGTGAGATGGAGGGGTTTTAGCATATTAAGCAGAGGAGTTTTTAACTGACAACTCTGTTATTCTTCAGAGATATCAGTTCTCCT
Organism: Talpa occidentalis; assembly: GCF_014898055.3. Taxonomy (NCBI): domain Eukaryota; kingdom Metazoa; phylum Chordata; class Mammalia; order Eulipotyphla; family Talpidae; genus Talpa; species Talpa occidentalis. The sequence goes on from NW_023601322.1 coordinate 99,383,377, forward strand.
CCCCAGCAAAGTAGAATTTTCTCTTAGGAGCCTGAGATCTGGGCATACTCCTAGCTCAGTGCATTGGGTGGGCACAGGGACCCCGATGGAGCCGAGTTTGTCTGGAGGAGAAGACCAGGAATGGAGCAGAGAAGAGAGAGATGCAGCAGCAAGGTTGATGTTAGTTATGGGGGTGAGATAAAGCAATTGAAACGGATTTTCACAAATTAACAACCGATGCCCGCGTCTTAATGTAATTCTCTGTGTGTGGAAGAAATGATGGTGTGGTTGATTCTGAGGAATTGAAATGAAAGGATGAGAATTCATTGGGAGATGAAGCTCATTGGTCTTCATGCATGCAGAGAAAGAACAACTTGATTATGAAATGAGCCGGGTGCAAGGACAAGAGAAGTTTGGAAAGGAACTTTTAAGTTGCCGTTCCTTCTTTTTCTTGCATCACCCTGTGTGCTTTATTGCCTGCAGAAAAGAGAAAAAGCAGCAGTCACAGCCAGCGCTGCTGCAGATGGTGGGGATGGCAGAGGGCAAGTCTGCCTAGCTGGGTGAGGGCCTTGACATCACATCCTCAGACATATTGGCTGGCTTCTGAGAAACCCCGTCATGGCTCCCTGCTAGGACTGGAGAGCAGGGAAGGAGGGTCCCCAAGAGGTCCAGCTGCCTGCTGTTGGAAGAGTTGCTCCACTCAGGTTGTGAAGTCAGAAGATCTCGCACCTGGGCAAACCCCTTGCCTGCCCCAGATAGAGGAGAAAATGTGAGCCAGGAACACAGAGTAAATATAAGCGGATACTTACGATAAAGGAAGCACAATCCATGTTCTCAGAGAATACTGGGAAAGAAAAGCAGAATAGTGGGCATTGAGGAAATAAAGAATGCAGTACACATTGAAAAGATGTACTTAAAAAGTTTTGTAGTGCCAAATACTATACAAAGTTTAAAAAAAAGCATGTTGGGGTGAATTTTAAATCATCATATACTTTCTTGAAACTTCCCAATAGTGAAAACAGATTATTTAAAAAGAAAACAAAAACTATGTGAGAGATGCATCTGGTATATGAATCTTACAAGGGAAATGCAGCTCAGTCACATCTTTTAAGAGTCAAGGAACTTTAAATCTAGAGTACTATCTTCAAATAATAATTTAAATGCAAAGGAAATATTCTTACAAAGTTTTATATAAACAAGAATTCAGAAGTTTCATTAAGCAAATGCCTGTTTTAGAAACACTCTCTCAGAAGAATACCAGTAAGTTGTCAAATGAACACAGGAAGAGCTAAGAAATATATGGAATATAGAGGTGAGAAAATAGCTTATTAAATTTTATTGCTGCTAAAACAAACTTAAAATCCCTTTAAAAAGCCATAAGTTTCAGAGTTAAAATGTAGAAAATATAAACAAGGTAGTGGGGGAGTGAGGAGAGTGGGAAACAAGGTAAGAGTATAAATGTTTGGATATAGGTAAGTGTAAATAATGCGATAAAGGGAAAAAAATAATGCTGATACATACCATTTTCCTGTAACCAAAAGAATAAAGAAAATGTTAATTGACAAAAGAAATTTGGTCTGTCCTATGGATGGCATGAATGGAAAAATAATGTACAGAAAAAAATAAAAAAACAATCAAATATGAAGATGGAAATGAATGCTAACAATTGCATTAAATTTGATTGTGCAAACCTGACTGGTAAAAGACAGAGACCTTTAGAATAGATTGGAAAGACATCATCTGAGAACATATAAAATACAAAAGAAATACTTCAAAGGCAGAGACTAAAAAGTTGAGAACAAAGATGGGACTTAAGGTAATACTGGGTTAGTTTATTAGAACCAAGATCCTCCCTGCAGATGAGTATAAAGTATAAAGTACTTACATACTTTATACGTAAGTATCCGCTTATATTTACTTATATTTACTCTGTGTTCCTGGCTCACGTTTTCTCCTCTGTGTGGGGCAGGCAAGGGGTTTGCCCAGGTGCAAGACAGATAAAATATTAAAGTTAGGTTTATATTCATAGGAGAGTTAATAATATCAGGTAAAAGTGAGGGGAAAATGAGAACCAAGAGAATAAACAAGTACAAAAGCTGTTTTCACTAAAATATGGCAAATTTGAACTATGCTTCTGCTTTGAGAGCCGTGCTCCGTCCACTGAGCTCCTTTGTCACATATGCAGAAATCTGGACATCTCTGGGAACTGATTCCTCCTTCGTCTAGCCCTGAGCAATGGCTACCAATGCAAGAATGCACCAGTCTGGCTTCCTGAGCTGGACAACTGTGAAGGGGACCTTATTCCTGAGTCTCCCCACAGGACACATCTTTAACCGAAGTTGCAGTCTGGTTTCTTTCTCGCCCCTCCCCACCTCCTCGCTTTGCTGACTAAATCACCTATTCACCAATCCTCACCTCAGGGGCTGCTTCTGGAAAACTGACCTAAGATTCCATCTTATTTGCTTTGTCCCTTCTTCATTCCTTCTAATTTTTTTTAAAGATTTATTTATTTATACAAGAACCGGGGTACAGGCCAGATGCGCGGGAGGGTGAGAGGATTCACCAGAGACAGAGAAGGGAACAGAACAGGCAGACTGAAGAAATACACTGCTGAGGGGAGCAGCGGGCGCGTCAGGAGAGGTCTGCTTCACCATGTGGGTTCTCGCTGGCCCGGCCGGGATCGAACCTGTGCTGCAGAGGCTGCGGACAGCTCCACAGTGCAGCGCTCAACCACCTGCACCACCAGGGAGGCCCCTAATTTTTTTTTAAAAAAAAAGATGGTACTCCGACTAAATGTCTGCTAAATTGTTCTTGTTATTCCATGTCTTACTATGTCTGTAATTTCTCTTGCATCTTTTCCAACTCTTTGTTTTCATGTATGTCACTATTTCTTCAGTTATTCAATTCCCATTAAGTGTATCTAACAAACTAACCCAGCGATTGAAGTTTTTAAATTTTAATTACCTATTTCTTGTTTCCATAAGTTCTGTTTGGTTATTTTGTAATCTGCTTTGAATTTTTATAGTTTTATACTGTAATTTTCATGCTTTAATTACTTTTTTTTATTTATATAAACACGTTAAACGTGTGATTTTATATTCTGGGTCCAATGTCTTTCTCTTTGATTCCTTGTGGGTGTCATTCTATACATTTCTGACAATACAAATTCACGTTGGAACTTTATCTTAATCTTTTGGCATCTGAATGGAAGGTGTACACCCAGGGTCACCTTAGATGCCTGAATACTTCTGTGTGGGCCCACTTCAAATTGATTACTAGATTTTTTTGTTGTTTTTGAATTCATAGCAGGTAATTCTTCTGCTGTCTGTGCTATGTGATGGACTTACTTCTGGCCCATGCCATGTGCAGGGTCTGGCTTTTCAGGGTCCCAGTCAGAGGCAGAGATGCCCTAGTAGATAGCTGTCCCTTGTAAGCTTTGGCTTTTATCTTCTGTGTCTTTTGTCCTCTGAGGCAGAAAAAAGAAATGAAACAAAGTAAGATTCAACAAGATTAAGTATCTAAGGTAAAAATGGCTTCTGTGTTTACTTAATTATCTTAATAACAATTTCATGTACTTGTTAACTTTGAGAAGTTCTTTCTGTCTTGAAATAACATGGATACAATTAGGATTTTCAAAAGATATTTTAATATTTTATTGTTGTTAGTAACTGCTCAGCACAAATACGTGATCTGTTGCATTTCTTTTTCTTTGATTTTTTTAGTAGACTTAATTTTTATCTATTTTTGGCTAAGACACAGTAATATTAACTAAATGTTATTTGGATCCAACTTTATTCGGATTTCGCTAGTTTTTCCCCCAACTAGTGTCCTTTCATTTAGTTAGTTTTGGTTTATTTTTCCCCCTTAGGATCCCTTATGTGCCTTTTCTCCCCCTTTCCTTTCAGCCTCATAGCCTTCATGGTGTTAATAGATGTCCTTTGCCTTTCTAAAGTGTAAAGGATAGAAGGAGAAAGCTGAGCATAGATTCCTGAATAAGAAATAGAAGAATTGAGTACCTAATAAACGGACACGAGGAGAGTATGGTTATGCTGTGAGAACCAATGAAGAAAGGGTGAAAACTGTGAGGAGTTGTTGGTCTGAAATGTTGCAGGCAGGACTGCGGATCTGTATTGTGGTTTAGTACAAAGTTCCTAAGAACCTGACATACTGAAAGTAACCCAAGCACACTCTGCTACAGACTTGGTAGATGGTCATTTTTAAAGAGCCTAATTTTTAACATGGAAAATTTGAGACCTGCAGGGATTGTGTGATTTGTCCCAGATTGTACAAATAATTTATGGTTGTCTTAGCACTAGGTCCAAAATGAATTGTAAATATATTAGCAATACTTTATTTAAAAAAAATTGAGATGATATGTTTTCAGTCTTCTCTGTTAGGATCTGTCATTTCACTTAGCTAAATAATAATTTGTACTGGAAGTTTCAATTGTAGCAATCAGCAACAATTTTTCTCTCTATCCCCTAATCTGAGAAACATACTTTGGGTCTCAGCCCATTGTAGTTGCTCCTAAAAGGCTTTGACTGATGAATGTGGTAAGAACCGTGTTCAGCTGGCATGTAGACATAGTCAAGGTAGTTTGAGGAAACGCTGGAGTAGCTCATCTGTGGCAAGAGATCAAGACAGTTGTTGCACAGCCAGTCCTTAGCACAAAAAAAGAAAAAGCAGATATTTTTGTTACCAACCATCCTGAATTAAATCTACTTAAATTGTAAGATCAGATGAAATCAGAAGCATTGCACCTCCCTGTGGGTAGATAACTTCTTAAACATTCGGACAAATATACCTTTAATAGAAGCTGGCTGTGTCTTCATTATTTATTCATCCCAGGATGCACTTATAAATATGAAATATCATTATTTGAGTTTGTTATACCATTACCTTTAAAATTTTATAAACCATTGAACAGGTGACAAATTGAATAAGCTAAGGAGGTTTGTTGTTGTAAGAAAAGTTTATCAGTAGGAAATACCCTTGATAAAACAGAAGAGCTAAAAGACTATGTAAAATTTACTGAGTACATTTGATTAAAAAAAAAGCTTTCAGATTATTATTATTAAGCTTAATGACTGAAAGATGTTTTTTTAACCCTAAACCAGGACTTTTGTTTCATTTTGTCTTTGCAAAAATGCTTACCTGGTTTTTATTTCCCTGTGTTTTTTTCATTTTCATTATTATTTTTTTAAAGATTTATTTATCCATACAAGCACTGGGTACAGGCCAGAGGCGCGGGAGGGTGAGAGAATTCACCAGAGACGGAGCAGGGAGCAGAACAGGCAGAAATACACTGCTGAGGGGAGCAGCGGGCAAGACAGGAGAGGTCTGCTGAGCCATGTGGGACCCTCACCGGCCAGCCAGGAATTGAACCAGCGCTGCAGAGGCTGTGGACAGCTTCACAGCACTGCACACAACCCACTGCGCCACCGGGGAGGCCCTATTTTTCCTGTGTTTCTAGGAATATACTCTACATGCCTCAGAAAGGAACTTATAGTGAAGTGTGGTTTTCTGATTCAACTTGTATGGATATTAGAGTATTTTTCCTTTCTGTTTTCATAAGAAATATTATTTTGAGTTTTCCTAAGAATGAGCACCTCAGAGGCCCTCTTATTGTGACAAACTTTAAGGAAATGTCCACTCTAGATTTACTTTGGTCATCAAGAAAACTTGTCCAGTGATGAGGCAGGAAAGAAACATTGAGAATAATATAAGAATTGGAAAAAAATGCAAAATGAACAGAAAGGGTCGTTTGGTTTTAATTCATTTAACAATTATTAATATTAGTAATAACGCCTTTAGTACCAAGCTCTATGAGATTCTCTGCAGGAAAAGAATCAGATTTCGTCCCTCCTCTAGCTACTTACCGTTACATGAGAGATGCAGGCATGGTAACAGTTGTAATCCAGCGTGCCCAGTTCCACAGAAGGGCCAGTGTGAGTTTGACAGGACACAGGAGAGGTGCCTAATTTACTTTTGGAGGGTCAAGGAAGGCTTCTCAGGGAGATTATTTCTAGGACTCAATGATGAATAAAAGATAGAAAAAAGGTGGGGTAGAAGACAGCTCCCAGTGGAGAGGACTTAGTACAGGCTGGGGTCATAGTCAGAAGAGGCCTGCCTGGATCTCCCCAACCAACAGGAGAAATGCACAGAAATACACAGAGCAGGTAGGCAGCCTCCTCCCTCTCCCATTATGCATATGTTCCCACTATGGGAAAGTTATTTAAAAAATAAAGAAAAGAAAACATTGTAAGAAGCCACCCAGACATTTTTCAAATAAATCCAAGTTTGCAGTCATAGACAAATTACATTCCAAGGTGTCTAAAGGACTTACAGATGTAATCACAGAATGACTGGCAGTAATCTCCAGAAATAGCAGAGAAGGGATGGGTGTACCCAAAGATGTGATCTGAGCAAACATTGCCCCGGTTCTCTCAAAGGGCAAAAAGGTAGACTCTAGAAACTATTAGATGAGCAATGTGGATGTTTAATTGCATTGTGGGATGGATTATTCTAACAAGGAATTGAGAATACTTAGAAAATAATGAGAGCACCTATAGGATCCAGTCCGAGAGCAGAGAGAACATTCCTGCCATATCAGCCTTATTGTTTTCCTGCAGACTGAGTGGCCTGGGAGGCTTGGGGAGTTGGGGAGTGGCAGTGTCTTTGTGGAGTCAGGACTCCACAATAGCTGGCCCAGTCCATGAGGACTGGCGCGGAAAGGAACCTGGAGGACAGTGGCGGTGCCGCTGGGGGAGTAATGTCCTGTCACCTGTCACATTGGTGTCCCAGGGTTCTGGCCTTAGCCTTGTCTTGGTCACATTTGAAAATCTAATCTGGGCACGAGACACCATTCTGGAAAGCATACGCTAATATATTGACCCATAGGGACAGGATTCGGAATGTCTTCATGGATAGAACTGCGCACGAACATCCGGACTTAGAGCTCGTGACAGTCACGCACATCAGGTTTTGACTTTTAAGTTCAGTAACCTGACAGTGCATTTGGGGCATTTTGGAACTCTACCTCAAAGTAACACAAAGCAAAACACAGAACACGTTAGGTGCTTTTGCTAACCATAAACTCCAAAATTGTACATGCTTAAAAGAAAAGTGGGTTCAAGCTAAGATTGTGTGGCTAGAAGAACAGTTCCCAGAATGAGAGGAGTGGCTTTAAGATGGACTCTAATATCTCGCAGAGCTTGGCCCCTCCTTAGACCCTCCCTGAGGATCACACACAGTGAGAGTGGGTGGGCAGAAGATGTGATGCCCTTCATGTCCCTTCCACCTGCCCTGTTGGTGCCAGCAATAAGTTGGATTGGATCGGGCCTCGCCTGCTTCACGGGGAGGCCATGCCCAGCTAAGGCCAGTCAGGAAAACTCTGTCTTCCTCTCCACTGTAATTGGTTTAATTAATCCAGACCTAAGCTTATCAGTGTGCGGTATTCCCCTGGTTTCAGGCGTTGGTTCAGGGGTGGCCTATTGATGTAAATCTGAGTGTTTTCTTTTTCCCAGCAGTTAATGGGAAGCAGCCTGCCTCTCCTGCTGAATGAGGCATCAGGCAGCACTAATTGCTGCTGGCAGGCATCCAGCCACTGGGAGGGAAGTCAGTCTGGGGAGAGAGTGAGCACAGAGATAGAGGCAGAGCAGCCAAGTACAGGAAGGAGGACCCCCAGCCCTGACCAAACTCTGCCTCAATCGCCCTGAAGCCTGTGTTGTTAGTTGTTCTTTATAACCTAAATTGAGGTTTCTGTAAATCACCTTTAACTGAAACCATCCAAACAGATCCGAGGGCAAAATTCTAAGCAGATCGTTATCACAACAGAGGGAGACTGGCCATAGACGGGAATGGAGGAACTGGGGAAAGGGACCCTGGGGCTGAGGAGCTGCTTGAAACAGCTGCCCAGGGAGGGTGGAGGGCAGGGAAGGGCGGGTTGTTACTGTGTGTTCGGATCCAGGCTGGGGCTGTTCCTCAGAGTGGTGGGAAGGCCGATTGTGACTCAATGTAAGACACCGAGAATTACTCTTTCAAAGAACATTTCTAATTTTTAGAGGCATTCCATTGTAGGAAGAGCTGTTTCCCAATTACTGGAAGTGCTAAAGCGAAGAATAATCAACCATCTGTACGTTCTATTCAGCTCCAGGATTGGCGGGTGTTTCGCCATCCTTCATGATTGAAATGGAGATAAGGGAGGTGGGGATGAGGACAGCTGATTCTTGCCTGGATCTGTGTCTTCTCTGGGGCCACATCCTCGTTGGAAGGGTGAATGGTTAAAGGAGAGGCTTTCTAAAACTGCTTCTAGCTCTAGCATCTTTGCCATCCCGAGGAAACCCCTACTAGCTGGGCCGCAGGGCCCCTGGGGGGCTGCCTCTCCACACAGCACAACCGGGAAAGGGAAACTCAAATCGTCAGCTTCCTGCTCAGCACGTCAATCCACAAAGTTAGAATGAGGGGTTGCCCTGGGAAATACCATCTCCATCTAATTCCTGAAGATGTTGTGAGCCTATTTCAGAAATGGAGTCTTCTGTTGAGTGAGTCATCAAAAACGCAGTCAGTTGACAAGCAGTTATGAGCACTCAGGTCCACAGGCCTATGCAAGGCACTGCTGTAGAGAAAAGTGTTCTGAGATGCTGTTGGGCACGCATTTCCAGAGGACACGGAACACCTTCCTGACTGTTGCCCTTGGTGTGCAATAGAGGATATTGCCAAAGTCTCAATGGAGAAGGAAAAAGAGAAGAGAATAAATGTGCCCATTAGAGTCCTTTCGGAGATCCACAAAGATCCTTTAAATAAGGGCTGTAACTCTATTATACATGTATTAAAAAGTCTGTTACAAAAACTATTATAGATGAGCATGAAACATTTATTATACTGGGTTGTCAGAAAAGTCATGACACATTTTGCTTGAAAAACAGAACAAATATGTCATGACTCTTCCAGCAACCCAGTAACATTCCTGTAACTTCAGGATAGTCTGTGTGTATGTCCAGTGTGGTATGTATATACACACCACACATGCTACACCTGTGCACGCTATGCATGGTGTATATGATATTAGGTAATCATTTATATATATATATATATATATCACATATACTACTTAAGTTTCTATAAAATATTTGTTCTAAATGTAACTTCAATATAGCCCCATATCACATATAGTATATATGCCATGTATGTAATACATATAGGTATGCTACATGTAATATTAATAGCATGCATGTTACAGGTAATGTTGTATTATAGTATATGTGTAATATTCTGCGGCTGGTTTTTATGGCAGTTTATCTCAATGTGTACTTTTTGGAAACGGAATCAGCAGATGCCTCCTGGGTAGTTCTCTGGCTAACAGGCCACTGCTCTGTGTCCGTGTCTGTGCAGGTGCTGCGGAACCCCTGAGAACGTACTCCCTGCTCCTCGGAGCCACTCACGGGCAGGACCCGCATGGGTGAAGGCGCTGTGGAGTTGGTGTGGTGGACGTGCTCGTATGTGTGGTAGGTGCAGGGGCGCGGAGCACAGGGCAGAGGACGTAGAAGCTCGTGTGGGACCCACTGAAAGGTAAGGGGAGAGATGGCTGGAGAGGCCAGTCAGGGCCCAGGAGCCTCAGTACTCCTGTGGCTGTGGAGACCTGCCTTAGCAGCTCGCAGGGGCAAGCAGCGGTCTGGAGTGCCTCTGAGCAGGCAGCGGCCAAGTGGTGCGCAGGGCGGTGTGCTGGCCGTGAACTCTGCGTGAGCGGGCGGGCCGGGGGCTCTCTGGGAAGCACTGTCATCCCTGTGAGAGGAATGTTGTCAAGGCACAGAGAATTAAAGTAGTAATAACGAGGTTGAAACTGGTGTAGAAGATCTTTTGGAGAAAAAAGGGAAAGAGTTTGGTAACCGGCTGTAGGAATTCTTGCCGGCTCTGTGGGTTTGGAATGCGCTCGTTTCCTTTCAAGCCGTCCCCTGAGCTGGGGTGGCTATGCACCAGCTCCCCCAGCAACCTGAGCTTCATGTCACCTTCCTGTACACCTGGGGCGCCGGTCTGCTGAAGTGGGAGGTGAATAGGCACAGAATGATCCCGGCTGAGGCTCCTGAGGTTTCTCATCAACCTCTCTGATACTTGCACATAGACAGCAAGAGTTTTTTTAAGTTAGTGTGCTATTTGAATCCTAATCTGTAAAGCTGATAATAATGTTGATTTAAACAGCCATAGCCATCCTTCTAGAAGAACTCATAATGCTTTCTCTAGTAAGAGTGGGGTGGGAAATTGAAGAAAATTATTTGTTACTAATCACACAAAACTCTACAGCAGGTAAGTGCATAAAAGTCGGATTAAATCTTAAAAGTCCTTTTTAAATCTCATTTTGGTCTTTCGTCCTGGGTGACCCACTAGCAGCTCAGCTCCCCTCTCTGGTTTCTGTTGTCTCCGGAAGCTTCGGACACCTGGGCGCTGTTTGCCGTCTCCATATTATACGTCGTGTGTTATGGATGTGTTTTCGGATGATGTACGTGATTAATAATTTAAAAACTCAATATGCTGAGAATTGCAGAATTCATTATGGGAATCCAATCAGAAAGTGAGGATGTGCATCTATTACTTATTTCAGCAATCAATTGTGTTGATAGGTGCGCAATTACTTTGGGAAGACTAAGCCACTGGGCTAGATCCCGAGAGGAAAACAGTAGCTAAGCTGAAAAATTAAATATAAAAAATTTGGATATAGGTTCCTTTTGGGTTTTCTTTTGTTGAAATTTTCAGAATGTATACTTGAATCTTTAAGTGATGAGAGTCAATTATCCTGTGAAATTTTAAGGACCGCGCAGAGACTTCCATCCTCTGGAAGCAGGGGGATGGGCGTGTGAGCACGGGCACTCGCGGTCAGAGGCCACCAGGCAGGATGAGGATGCTCTTTTTCACGGATTCGTCATATCTTTTATGGATTCACTCAGAAAGCAGGAGGCAAGGTTATCACCTGTGCAAGATTAAGTGGGTGATGCTTCATGTTTGTGGGGGGAAGCGAGTAAGTGAAATTGTTACCTTGAAGTGGGCAAAATAACTGATTAGTGAAATATAGAGTAATAGGTGATGCTGGGGCTCACCTTCATGAATTTCACCTAAGCCCGATGTCATATTTTCTCCAGGGTCACCTGCACGGACTTGTGAATATCGGCGAAAAACTAGATCTACCTGGATTAGAATGTGTCAAGCAGGAAAGATGGAGGAAGAAAGGGGCAGGAAAACACAGGGTGTGTGGGTGCAGGGGGCTGTTGTAAGGATGAACCAGGGGTCCAGGTGAGTCAGGAGTGAGTTCAAGTGTGGTGGAAACATGCAGGGTGGAGGTGCTGAAGCTCTGCAGTGCAAAGATGAGAGGCAGCCATCACAGTGTGAGAAGCTTGCACCTGAGACTAGGAAGGTGAAAGAAAGGACAAGAGCCAGTGGGCAAAGAGGGAGTGGTGTTGATGGGCTCTCCCAAATCTACTGAGGCCCTACGGTCAATGACAGAACTAATAAAGTCACTGGAAGGCCAGTGATTTAGAGAAAGACTGAAGATAAGAGCACCAAATGGTGGGAGGCAAGAAGACACCACTATTAAGAGAGCCCGACTTCCCAGGTTCAAATCCTAGCTCTGGTATTTTCTAGATGCTTGACTGTGGACAGCTAACTTACTGTCATCCCAGTACCTTAAGTGCATTGTAAAACAAGGATGGGAATACATGCAGCACATAGCTTTGTTGAGAGCTAAATTAAATCAGTGGCTGGCACAGGGTAATCATCATAGTAATGTTATTAGCTTGTTGTATAACCTTAGAGGTGGGATTTCCAGTGTGTGTGTGTGAGTGAGTGTGTGTGTGTGTGTGTGTGTGTGTACTCCTCATAGTTTATCAGGGAGCTTCCAGAATCAGCAGTGAAGAGCAGCGAAGAATGACGTATGGGAGAGAAAAGAGCCACCCCTTGAGAAGACTTCAGGGGTTATAACCTAGGAGAGGGTCAAGTTTCAGTAAGGCCCAGAGGAAATGTGGATGCTGAGTGGAGGCTGGCGATCTGGTGTGAGTTAATAAAAGACTATGAATTCAAGGAGGCACCAAGCAAAGATTTAGGAGGGAGAAGATTGGTTTGGTTTTAAAGGATGTGGAGAGCCAAGTTGAGACCAGTATCTTCATTTTGGTGGCTACTTAGGGGTGTGGGGGCTGGGCTGGTGCTATTGAGGCAGGAATCTGATGACATGAGGTCTGAGGACAGGTCCTGGTTACCTTCCTTTCTGCCTCAGGACATGGCATGTGTATATCCCACAGAGCACTGGCTGTCTCCTCTGTGGTCCGTGTGAGGGATTGCAGACTACCACCTGGAAGGAGTCCCCAGCACTGCCAGGAAAGTGTTGAGAGTGTGCTGATGGGTGCTGATGGGTGCTGATGGGTGCTGATGGGTGTTGAAGCTAAGTTCAAACAGCTGATTCCGGTCCCCAGAAAGGATCAGATGTCAGCATCCATTTTTAAAGCATCTGTATTGCTTCTCCACAGCAGGCATCCTGAGGGTAACTATGTAATTCATCGAATGTGATTCCTTCCCCTCACAGAATGGTTGGGAAGTGCCTCCTCTGTCCACTGGCAGAGCTCCATGTGGGAGGCTCTACATGTCCAGCTAATCCACCTGTCTACACTGACACCTCTGTTCCATCTCTATCTCCATCTGCTTTTGTGAGGTCATATTAATAGTTACGTTGCCTAAATCGATTTGTTGGCCACGATTCTAAGTTCAGAGATCCACTCCCTAAGACGGTTCCACACCACACCCCAGCTGCGGCTTCCCCGCTCCTCCACTGCAAGTCAAGGTTGGTTTGGGAAGGCGGGGGGTGAGCGACTGGTGGAATTCCAGCCCCTGGTCCTGAGGGCTTTATTTGCAATATCTTTCCAGACTTTCCTTAAGGGAAGAAAATGGAGACTTGGCCTGAGGAATGAATCAGTCTTTGCAATGTTTGAACTTGATTTGCAGCACATGATGAGACGAGCAAGCCTGAGCAGTCTCTGAAGACACCCTTCTCTTAGCTTTCCTTGATCAGTAGACAGGGAGATGCTATTTTTATGTTGCCTGGAATTGTTCAGGAATTATTTCCCTGGTGACAGGAAGGCAGTCACGTGGGCTGGGGGTGGCCAGCCTCGCCTGGCGAAAGCAACTACTTCCTTATTAAACTATGGGAGCTGCATTCAGGGAAGTCGAGGAGGTGATGTGTAATTCTACATGAAAAGGTTATCCCTCTTATGGTTGGGATGCTGTGGTTAATGGGGAGGAAACAAGATGGCAGGACCTGTCTCCTGTCAGTGGCCTTCCGGGATTACCAAGGCCAGGTTCTCACAGTCCACTGCACAGCGCTCTGTACTCAGTGCCATGCCTTGGACTCTGGCACACAGTCATCATTGTCATCCTCAACGACTGGAAATAGTGCATTTTCCACCATGATGCTCTTGACTATGGTAACGTTTCTCTTTTTCACATGTAGCAGCATACTTGGTTGAAGCTAGCAGCTTCCTAGAGTTGAGAAGGCTATCAGGAGACTGCTGAAATGAGGCGTCCTGTGGTTCATTCCTTGTGCTTCATTCACTGCCTCTAATTGAGTGAACGTGCAATTGAATGGAAGTGTCTGCATTCAAATCTAAGTAAAAGTAAAAGGTCTAGGTGGGAAGTTCAGGGAAAGGCTATAGTCTTTTGCAAGGGCCTGGAGTCCAGTGAAGATGAAGCTGGGAGTTAGGCTGGACCAGGGGACAGCAGAGTTTAGAGAGAATACTGATTCCCATGGATTATTTTTTTTAATAGGTATGGAGGTGGGTGAAAAGAGACCATAGTGGAAGGAGAGTCAGAGATCAGGGTCAGCTAGACTAGGAACAACTTGCACATTTGACTTGTGTCCTGATCTTTTTATCCTTTTATTTCGTCTGTGCTTTTTTGGTGGAAATCTGTGTCCCAAGCTGAGCCACCGTAGGTGAGGTTGGGGCGGGGGATGGGGGTATCCTACAAACTCTTTACAGAGAGGCTTGGTGTAAATCCATTGAACTATTTGCTATTACTCATTTAATACTCTCCCTTTAGTAGCTGGCAAGTTAGATTGACAAAGGCTGAAAAGGGAGGTGACTTGTCCTTGGCCCTTCCTCCCACAACCACCTTTTACCTGCACAAACAGTGCATGGGTCTAATTCCAAAATGTGCACAGGGGCAGTAGAGACCTGGCACACAAATAGTGACATCAGAAACATTCTGTTGTCAAGCCCTGAGCTCGCTGCCTGATGTGCACATAGGCCAATACCAGGAAACCAGGGCTTGACAAGAGAAAGAAACTTAATTGCCAATCGATTGGCAGGGAGAAGACAGACAAACTCTAATTAGGTTAAGAAAGGAAATGAGCTTTATAGGTTTGGGGGTCTAGGGTTGAGAACAACGGGGTTAGATTTTATTGGCTTGGGGTTAAAGGCAAATGTGGACTTGGCTGAAGTTCATTGGTTTGTTACAAGGCAATTCATACATGAAGGGGCGCAAACAGACTTTTCTTTTTTTTTTTCTTTTTTTTTTTTTTAAGATTTATTTATTTATTTATACAAGCACTGGGTACAGTCAGAAGCACGGGAGGGTGAGAGAATTCACCAGAGCCAGAGCGGGGAGCAGAGCAGGCAGAAGGACCGAAGTACACTGCTGAGGGGAGCAGCGGGCGGCAGGAGAGGTCTGCGCGCCATGTGGGACCCTCCTCTGGTGGCGCAGCGGTTGAGCGCTGGGTTGCGAAGCTGCCTGCAGCCTCTGCAGCGCTGGTTCAATTCCCGCTCCCCGGCCACCGGAGGAGGGTCCCACATGGTGCGCAGACCTCTCCTGCCGCCCGCTGCTCCCCTCAGCAGTGTACTTCGGTCTTTCTGCCTGCTCTGCTCCCCGCTCTGGCTCTGGTGAATTCTCTCACCCTCCCGCGCTTCTGACTGTACCCAGTGCTTGTATGAATAAATAAATAAATCTTTAAAAAAATATATACGTGATTACCTTTCAAATATTTTTGTAATGTTTGTCTCTCCCACCAGAATTTATACAGCAGGAGGGTGAGAACTTAGTCCATTCACTGATAGATCCCTAGCACCTAATGCAGCATTTGAGATGTAATAAGTGCCTGTAAGATAGCCCTAGAATTAGTGAATATTAACTTGGAATCCTTCAAGCATTTTAATTAGCATGAAAGGATCACTTCCTTCTTTGACACCTTATTTTTTTTTCTTTATCTTATGATAGCTTGTGAAACATATATTTACCTTTTTTGCTCCACACTTGTAATTAAATGAGTGACCTGGTGTTGTCCTTGATGGCTGGGAGTAATCCTATTTACAATCTAGATTATTCTCTCATATGTGTCCAGTAGGCTTCTGCACAGTGTGCTCTTTTGATCTGCAATACCAGGCACAGCTCTGAACCCTGCAAAAAGTCCCAGCCTGGTCCTCCAGTAACCTCCCCTTTTCTTCAAGTTCGGAAATCTAGGAGACCAAGAAGCTGAGCCAGTCTCTGGACTGTGTTCCATTACACAGGACACTGAGTTGCGTATTCAAACGGTCAACTTAAGCTCCAAGTTTGAGACTTGATCTGACCTGAGGAGAAACTGTTTGCATATGTGTGGACAGAGGTGGAACAGGCAGGCTGGGGGTCTACAGGCCTCTGTGCAGGGCTGGAAAGACCCCTGCTGGGGATGGGGAGGAGAGGAGAGTCAGCAGTCAGCAATCCCAGACCTCACCCTAGAGTAAAGAAGACCTTCTTGAGGCTCATGCTCCTAGACTCTTGCTCACTTGTTCTGTAAACTTGCTGGAGATGAAATAAGAAGAAAAACTACTCTCAGAATCAAGGTTAAAAAAAAATAAAGTATGCTGTTAATAAGAAGTTTTCAAGAGTTAAGTATCCTTAAAGTGAATATTGCGTTATCAAGAATTCATTGTTTTTTATTTGGCCACAGCAGTAAGATTTTTAGAAGAGTCTTGTGTTTTATCTTTTCCCATGAGGCAGTTGTTAAAAGGAAGTTATGTCCTATTTCTTCTAAATATTCTAGTATTAATAGAATTTAATATAGACTGCAAAGTATTTTTCAAAATGTCTTATGCCAACCTCCCAGGGGTCCTGCTCAGTTGTACTGGTTGCCTGTGCAGCTATAACATGGCACGTTTGTCACCTGAAACCAAAATACAGACACATTCTAACCATTTCATCACCCACCGTGTATTTCAGGTTCAAGGTGGGGGCATGGCTACTGGGGTTCCTCCGGCTACCTCTTATTCTCCGCTGGGAGAAAAGGGAAAGTAACCTTGACTCTGAACTAAAGGAGCAGCTGTCTAGTTTATATCCAGTGCCTCTTGTATCCTGGTTTATGTCCACATGTAAGAATTTGAATGATAGGAAATGTATATCTCGCCAAAAATAGGAACATAGAAGAATAAATTATGAATACTTTTGCATTTGCATATTTTTCAGAGGACCTTCAAGTCTTGAATGTTCCGATTTGGTTATTTAGATAACCACTATCATTGCATATTCTCTAAACTGTCTGACAAAAGATAGAAATGTTAATTGTATTTCCTTTTAACAATTGATGATTTGCCAGTAGACAGTTGTCAGAAGTCCTTAGGAGTCTTTTATGCATTGAGAGATGAAGTAAAATTTTCAAAACCTGGATACAAAAATTAGGACAAGATCAGGAAGGTGAAAGTGGATAAAAAAATTAAACAGAAATACTATTGACTCTATTAACAGGGCAATAAAAGTAAATGATGCAAGTCATGTTTACTAAGCTGACAGGATTGTTAAAAGAATTCCTTTCATATAGTAAAACAAAATAAACTGAACACTATTCTCTGCCCACAAACTTATAAAAATACCATTGTCTCTATATAAACTCAGCAGGTTATTGGATCAGAAAAAAATATTTTTATAGTCCCAGTGTAGAGTGGGGCAGGTAGAACGTGCATCACAGATTGCTAATGGAATAAAGAAAAGCCAAGTCCTGAGTACACATTTCTTGCACATTCATCTTTCTCCAAGTTGCTGGAGTAAACTACCCAGAAAGGCACATTTGATTTATAACTTACCTATTTTATTTCTTCTAATTCAAACCAGTTTGCAAATTACAAATTACTGTTACTGGTTTATATCATTTCCTTGTGAGGCATGGTATTTAACTGCTTTATCTTCAATTAGTAAACACGCAGTTCACGCAGCACAGAGAAGTCTGTTTCTGATGGGCACAAACGTTGAAACACTGAAGCTCTGAACTGTTATGTAGTAGAATTTGGAGTGGGAGGAGTTGGTCATGAAAGAGGATCTTTGATAACTATGTAAGAAGTGTGGTTAGAGTCCCACATTTTCCATAGTGAGGAGCTATTTTCAGGTGCTACATTGCCAATCTGGCGCCGTCTCTCTGCCAGTTCAGGTGCTTGTGGGAGCACATACACTACACCGCAGCACAGATCGGGGCTGCAGGGAGACGGCCTCCCCAGGAAATAAGCAGCGACATTGGCATTCCGCAGAGCATATTGAAATAAAGAGATTTCAGACGTAGAGCTGTAGAAATATTGCTAGTGAATTCTGAAGTTTGACTGCTTCCTGCCAGAGAGACTAAAATCACACAGCATTCTGCGCAGACTGGCCCGGTACACATGTCAATCTAGAACACCAACCTTCAGACAAGATCATCCTCCAGTATGGTTGGCCAGGAAGTTCAGGCCAGAATCACTGTGTATTACTTGCAGTGGTTGAAAATCTAGCCAGACAGATGTTGAAAACCTAGTAGGTGGTGCATATTTTTTAATGGTTTGTATTTCATGTTGTGGAATTATTCATTCTGATGTGATTTTTGAAGATTAAAACAGATCCTGAAAAGTGGGTCTAAACAGGAGGCATTTCTGAAGAGAGTTGTTTCAATTGGGTAGTTGCGCTGAAAGTTGCACTTAGGATACAGATGCCTTGATTTGTAAAACAGGTGAAAATTGCTCCAGCTGGAATGCATATTAGCCAACGGACTGTAGACTCTGCTTTTTGTACCTAAAATCAATTTCATCAAGAAATTACTTTTTCTTGAAGAAAATGTATCTGAGACAGAGTCACAGAACAAGATAATGACAGAAATAACTTGTCCCTGGGTCTGCTTCTTTGCCCTCCCTCCCAACCGTATCGTTTTTCTGGAGACAGAATTAAAAGTTTTATATGATACCACTTTGGCAGACTGGGACTAAGAGCTAATTGCTGCATTTCCTGAAGTGCAAGATAAATATTCCTAACCTGGCCTCCTAGGAGATCTCAGCTGATTAGGATTGTGGTTACCAGGCAAAATGGAAAAGTAAGATTTAAAAACATCCTACTTCCTGTTCACAATGGAATTTAGTTGGTGTGATAAATCATGTATGTGCTATCAATTCTCTTTTTTATTGATAATGGGTCAATAAGAGCATATGCAGTTTTAATTCTACAAATGGACACATAATACTCTGGATGTAAAATATTAAATTTGAAAAAATCTAGGCATCAATTATTCAAAATGCAAGTAAGTGGTCTTGTCAAAACACTTACATTTCCCTAAATGCAGCCTATTCTCTCTCACCACTTTGTCTCTGCTCAAGCGCCGGGGAATGACTTCTCCCAGGTTGTGAAATGGCTGGTCCCTGCTTATCTGGTGAACCTCATATTCTCCAGGCCTCCTTCCCTGTCATCTTCTTGCTGAAGTCAGCTGGTTTGGTTTGGATATTCTTGTTGTGTGCTTCCAGAAATTCCTAGGATTTTGTCATAAGATACGACCATCAAATACCCTATTCATCTGTTAGTTTGTCTGTCTTTCCAGAGAACAACAAGGTGATCTTTTAACTCTTGAGTCATCCGTGGGTAATGCCATGCCTGATAGGTAATAGATGGTTAAAACAATATTTAGCTGCTGAGAAAACTACAATTGATAAAAGAAATACTGTAGCATACACAATGTCAAAATGCAAGGGATCTAGCTTTTGGGAACGCCTCCAGTACTTTATAGGATGAAATGTTAGTTCCCAGCAGTGAAAATCTCTTATTACTGGTGACGTGGGACAGTTCATATTTTATGAACCTAAGGAATATACAGGCTCACTGACGGAGGCACTCCTGGATGAGATTAGGGCTGTGTTTAAAACATGTCATTGCTGACCATGTGCTAAGGTGAATTCAAACTATCTTAAAGCAGAAGACTATTAATGCAGGTTTCTGAAAAATGCCACCCTCATCATCACCACCGTCACCACCACCACCACTGGCACATCACCCTCCCCTCCTCTCCCTTCCCCTCCCTTCCTGACACATCCCTCTTTGGTTCTACAATTCTTCCATCCACCTTGTGTGACCTTGCATTCACAGCTGCACCCACATCCTCCATGGTGACATAAGCGACAAACCCATGGCCTCTGAATCACTTGGTGTTTGGATCTCTCATTACTCCTCCACCTGTGAGCACCACGCATTTCTCATCATGGCTTCCCAGATGCTCAGCACTTGCTTGGAAGCTTACACCTCCAATAAAGAGCTTCTACAGCTGTTACGGGTCCTGGGAACTCTCACTCAGACATGATGGCAGTAGAAGGACTTAACGATTCTTACTCAGTGGCAGAAAGGCTAACTACCCCCCCCTTTTTTTTTTTTTTAGCAAAAGCAAACTAACAAAGTACCTGATGGAATTTGTACAGAACTACCTTAAGTAAAAAAAGCAATTTTCAGAAAATTGAAATCTATAAATGCTGGTTCTTCCAGTTAAAAACTTGGCATAACTTTCCATTTGGGGGAGGCAGGCGGGTTAATACTTTTCAACATTTTAATGATTGGATATTAAAACATTAACGTATCTTGTCATATTTTCTAAGTATTTGACTTTTTCATGTGATTTCAAATGTCAGGTTTTAGTTTCTTTTTCTAATTGGCGTTATATATAAATACTTTTGATTTTTTTCATATTGTCTTGTGTGCAAAGATATTGCCAAAGTCTCATGTTATTTTTAATAATTTCACTGTAAATACTTCATTTTATGTGTAATCATGTACCTCTCATTTCTAGTATTGATAATGTGTGTCTTCTCTCATTTTCTCTTGGTTAGCCTTCTTAGATTTTTGTCAACTTCAGTAACCTTTTCGAAGAATTGTATGTTGAATTAATTGGTTTTATCTATTGTTTTCCTTTTACATTTCAGCAGTTCCTGTTTTTATTCTTATTGTTTCTTTTCTGATGCTTGCCATGGGCTAAAGTTCTTTTCCTCTGATTTTCTAAGGTAGAAGCGTGTATTATTGATTTCTGATCCTTATTTTTTGATAAATGAATTTATTGCTATAAATTTTCCTCTATGTACTGCATTCATTGCATCCCATAAGTTTTCAAAAGATGTATTTTACTTTTCATTTAGTTTAAAATAGTTTTTAATTCCTCTTGAGATTTCTTCTCAGACACATTATTTAATAGTGTGTTATTTCCAAATATTTGAGGACTTTCTTGTTATTGATTTTTAATTTGATTTATTGTCATCTGATGACATGTTATATTGTATGATTTTCATTCCTTTCAATTTGTTAGTGTATTTCATGACCTAGATTGTGGACTATGTCATTGATATTCTATGTGACCTTGACAAAAATATATGTGCTGCTTTTGTTGGATGGAATATTCTGCAAATGTCAATTAGACCAGGTCAACTGATAGTACAGTTCAAATTGACAGTACCTTTATTGATTTTCTTCCTTTGGGATCTATCAATTATTGGAAAAGGGGATGTTGAGGTCTCTACATATAATAGTGGATTTGTCTACCTTTCCTTTCAGTTCTATCAGTGTTTTCTCATATACTTAGGTACTCTGTTGTTAGGTGCATACACATTAAGGAACTCCATGTTTCCTTGGATAATGGATCCTTTTATCATTAAGTAGAGCTCATTTTTACCCCTAATAATTTCTCTTGTCCTGAGATCTGCTTTATCTGAAATTAATAAAGATACTCCAGCTTTCTTTTAATTAATGCTAGTTTGATATGTCATTTTTCATCCTTCACTGGAGTTCTTATATTTAAAGTGTATTTCTTATAACAACATACAGATGGGCATTGGTGTTTTAATTTTCTGAAAGTGGACAATTCTGTCTTTTTAAATCGGTATGCTTAGACCATTTAAAAGATGTTGACATAGTTGGATATTTGTGATAATAGAATTTTCTTCTATTTGTTGCATTCATTCTTTTTTCTTCATTCCACCTATTATTCTGCCTTTCTCTTGTTTCAGCTAGTATTTTATATGATTCTGTTTTTCTCGTCTGTATTAGCTTATCTACTGTACATTTTAAAAAATGCTTTGGTGATTGCCATACAATTTACAATATGTGTTTTTGACCAATCTAATTCCACTCCCGAATAATGCTGAGATTAGAAAAACAAGTAACTTAGAAAAGACTTCCCCATTGATCTTCTACTACTTGTGACATTGCTGTCATTTACTTCATTGATTTACAGACTGTTATCACCCAGTCCATTGTTACTGCTATCAACTTAAAGATTTTCAGATCAATTAAGAAAAAGAACAATACAAATTTTAGTTTATCTTCTTTTATTCCCTCTCTGACATTCTTCCTTTATTTATGTAAATTTAATTCTTGACTGTATTGTTTTTGTCCTCCTAAAGAACAACTTTTAGCATAGCTTGCAGTACCTATCAATTCCCCTATCTTCCCATATGGTATGAGGTAACAGCTGTTCCCCTGCCAGATATGAATTCCTTTACTTATTTTGTCAGAGAAAGTTGTTATTTCTCTTTCACTATTAGAGAATAATTTTACTGGGTATAGAATTTTAGGTTGGTGCTGGTTTTCTTTCAAAACTTTATTATTTTATTTATTTATTTTTATTAATGATTCTTTTTTATTGTTTTTATTATATAATGTGTCTTCCAACACTTTAAATTTTTTACTCCATTCTTTTTGTTTGCATGGTGTGTGTAGAGATTTTTTTCAGTAATTTTATTCTAGTTCATTTGTAGGAAAACCCACTTAACACCACCCCTCTCCCCACACACACTCTACCCCAGGCTCTTTCAAGATTTTTCCAAAATCTACATATTATCCAGAAACATTTATTATTTATGATTGTTATTTAAAAATCCCACATAGCTTGGCAATTTTTGTTCATACATTTTATACCTTTCCCCATAAAATATGAGGTAAATGCTATTTTATCTTTATCTTATCGATATTCAAAGAGACATTCAGAGTTAGTGATTTGGGAGCCTTAACCTCAGATACAGTGCTCTTAATTTTTATGCCATGTTGGCTCCCATCAGTAGCACCTAATCTCTACTAAAATAATCTGGTAAAAGCAAATATTGAATGATAAGTCTCAGCAAATCAAGCTGTCTCCCATCACTACACTGACTTCTTAGTTTCTTGATTCCATCTTTTAATTTCCTCTAGATTCTCCTCCTTGCACCAAATAAGAAATCTGTGCTGAGCAGTGTGTAATTACCATCAGTACTATCTTACTTTTTGTATCAGTTCCAGGTCTGAAAACAAAAATAATATCCATTTTCCTGCTTACTCACTTGTACCAAAATCCTAATTATAACCACTACTCTCTGGTAACAGACATAATGTTGCTTCACTGCACCAATCCAGAAGATTGCCTCCTTGGGAATATCCACTATGCTTTGCCCAGTGACACAGGAAGAATGCAAAATGCATACAGCAGAAATAGCACTTGCTTACATATGCCTAACACTAATGACCCAACAGCTTTGCTCTCTGACTAGTAAATGAAAAATTACTATGCAAGACTAATGATTTTTCACAGATATGCATCATCACGTGTAATTTTCATTCATCTTAAAAATTTTCCATAATTAATATTGAATTTGTAGTGGTAGCATTTGTTTTTATGTATCTCTAGATAAGGAGGCCTTGGGAGGTCATTCTCCATGCTGGACTCTTTAGTTCTGATGTGGAATAGTACAAGTTCTTTCCTCCCAGGGCGATCAGGTTTCATAGAGCTTCTTTAAGATTTTTCTCTATAGAAAGCATTTCTTTCTTTCCCATAAGATATAAAAATAGATGGCTAGTTAAACAAAAATAGCCTCTTAGGGGACACAGATGTCTTTCATTTTGTGTATTTGAAAGTAGAGGAGACACAATTTTGGAAGGCAACTCTTTCTAGTATAGTTTTACACTTAATATGGAAAGAAAAAATGGAAGAGTTTAGTGATACTTGATAAAGTTTCCTTGAAATTTTATGTTACTTAGAAAGAGAGCAAAAAGAATTTAAAAAACCCACACAACTCTTAGTGGGTCATTTTAAGAAGAAAGATAACTGTCAAAAGTTTACTGAAAGTATTAAGGAAAGGGGTAAGAGAAAGGAGTATAATTCTGGTGAAAACAGCAACTTCCAGCAACAGAAGTGAACACAGATTTAAGATATTCTGTGTCCTGTCTGCTCTCATTATCATTTTCCATTTGTCAGTGGAAGTTGTCCATTCTGTTTTAACTATTTGTTTATGTGTCTGTCTCTTGCCACTAAACTATAAAAATTTCCAGGGCACAGACTCGGCCTACTTAAATTTGTGTCACTGGGATAATATCGACATTGCTGGATGTTTATTTGGTGAATGAATGAAAGAATTATGTAGCACAAGCTGATGAACATATGAAATTAGTTGTGAGAAGCAAAAATGGCCTATTGGCAAAAGTAGGTCCTTTGTCATACTTTCTAGTGAGCCCAACTGACCATAAGAAAGCATGTAATTTTTTTTAAAAATGTGTATCAAGAAATCTAAAGTTTTACAATAGCTCTTAGAGTCACAAGGGAATTCTCAGTGTTGCCCAGTCATTTCAGTCATCGAGCACTGATGATTACGAGCTTAGTGTTTACTCTGGGGGCTTTAGGTGTCCTTCGCTGTAGTCTTTTACCTTGCAGTCTCTGCTTGGAAGGACCACAGGAGCTGGAGCCTTGGGCAAGGGATAGGCTCCCCTCCTGTCTCCTGCCCTGTTCTTTGCAGGTAGGATTGGGGTGGCTGTAGGCTCTATAGTGCTGTGGCTCTTTTGCAGTAGCTCACAACAGCCAGCAGCTTCTGGAGTTGTGTAGATCTGGGCGGCTGTCCTGGTAGGTGTGTGCCTACCTGCTCTGTTGGAGCCTCTTCCTTCCTGCCCATGAAGGGGAAAGAGCACCACACAATGGTAGAGCTGGGGCTTGTATGAAGTCCTTAGTTCAGCATCAAGATGTAAACAGCCTCTAAGGAAATGGGGCCAGGTAGACTAGTGACTCTCCCACTATAGCTGCTCTGGTTTGTGGAGATGGGTGGGCTTCCAGGATCTGGATGGGGTATTTTCCCAGGCGTCCGAGATGTGGACATATCTGCTGAGGTACTCTCGGCGTGTCATCTGACCTCACCTGTGATCACAGCCCTTTAATTTCAGATCCATCACCAAGACTGAGATCTCAAGTGTCTTTAGAGAGCCAGTACCGCCTTGGTGGTATGTCTGTGTCATTCAAAGCGAGAAAATCCCTCCACATGGAGGCTGTGCCTGCTTTGGGCTGCAGTGCCCCTCCTCCGGGCCACCTTGCTGGGGCCTCGGGAAGCAGCAGCCCTGGTCCTGTCTGTAGCTGGGAAAACCAGCCCCTGGACACGCATCCTCTGTGACACTCACAGCTAGCATGTCTGACCAGCTGTCTCTCAGCAGTTCTGCCTCACAATTTCACTCAAACCCTGAATCAGAGCAGAAATTTTCAGAAGGCTGAATTCTAAGCATGTAGCGCTTATTTTCACCCCAATCCTGACCTCATCCCAGGCAAAGCTTATCTTCAAAATCTAGAATAGTGGAGGCCTGAGGGCCTGCCTTCAATTCTCTTCAGGCAGCAAGACAAGGGGGAGGTCGGAGCTCAGGAGCCTGACTCCAGAGAGCAAGGGGGAAGCATGAGAAAAGATGGGAATTCACTGGAGGATAACAGCCAGAGCAGGCACTTACCAAATGAATCAGGAAGGAAATTTCTTAGAAGGCTTTAAGAACGGAAAGGAAAAGGAGCAGTTAATCTGAAACACGACATTGAAAGGCCTGGCAGATGCGTAATTCTAGTCTTCCCGATAAGATTCCTCCCGGAATTCAAAAGCGTCCAAAGGAAGCAAGACAATTGGCTGCTGGCTCCGTCTGTAAACATGGTGCAGCTCGCCGGAGTGGGGATGTTTATTAGAGACGTTAATGCAATGTCAGGCGGAAGATCAGTGTGGAACCCAATTTCGCTGCAATCTATTGGTCTGCCTCGGAATACAGAACAGAAAATTAGCAAACCAAAAAAAAAAAAGAGGAGAAGGGAATTTTTCATAAAGAAATTCAAATCACAGACAGGGATGTTTGTGACAATAAAAGGTTGAGCATCAACTGCTCTGGCAGGTAATGCGTGCCCCTGACGTTGCATATTCATATGTTTTTATTAATTTCAGGGACATAATAAACATTTTCCCAGGTAAAGCCAGAGAAGGTTGGACATTTGCGTGTTCAGTCCTCTGATTTCACAGTCCTCTGACCTCAGAGCCTGACAGGATGGACCTGGGCGTCCTCTGTGGGGAGAGTGTGGTCATCGAGGGGCACTGGTCCCCACTTTGCTAGGAAGGGGAGCAGCAGGGAGACCAGCTGTGCCTGAGCCCAGTCAGCTGCCACTTCTGGGCAAGCCTTAACACCGTGGCCATTCCTGCTGTAAAGCGCCTTCAGAATGCCTTGATGCAGAATACTCCCCAAGTGTTATTTAACCCACCCTCAGCCTGTGGTGTAGAAAGCAAAGATCATTGTCCAGGAGACAGAAATAAAAAATGCCTGCTGGGTTGCTGGACCCTGGGATGGGTTCTCAAGCCCTTTGATGCCCTCACATGACCTCTGGCTTCCCTTTTCACTTGGTAATTTGGGTGAATTGTAATGGAGTTGTTGCAGTCTATTTTGGCGGTGATGATTAAAGGTGATGCTTCAGTCTAGATTTAAGAAATCTTCACTGGAAAGGAAACTAAAGAATGATTTTCCCTGTTATGTTGGGCCTCAGGAAGGGACTCACTCAGTAGAGACGGCTGTGTGTCCTGGGGGAAGGGTGACCAAGTCACGGACAAGGAGCCAGCAGTTAATTACACCACCATAAACACAGCAGTGGGTGTGGCCGGGCAGCCCCAGAAGCAGCTGGACAGACCCTGCCGTCTCTTCCTGTCCACTTGGTACTGGCTGCTGTGGGCTTGGACTAGACAGGGGACACACCAGCCAGGGCACAGACTAGAGGCCGCTGCTCCCCGTGAGCTGTTTTCATTGACCAGCACTCCCCAGGAAGGACCAGCTTGGGGTGCAAAGCAGGTCTTCAGCAGAGCACGGGCCCAAGGACCCACAAGCTTCCGTCTGTCCAATTCTGTGAGGACTCACTGACTAACAGCTGTCAAGAGGCTTCTGCTTGCCGGGTGCACCCCTGAGAAGCACATAAAGGGCACAGAGCCAGCCCCGGCCTCAGCAGTGGGGCGTGGAGCACCTGGGCCCAGCGATTCCGCACACTCTGAGACCGGCGCCCTGGGACCGCCTCCCTCCATTTTTACGACCTGTGTGGACAGTTAACACTGCTGACTTCCCTCTTTACTACCCCCATTTTTATTGTTTCTTTGAATTCTTCGAACAGTTTCGAAGGTAGTTATTACAGAAAAGTCTGGCACTTGTCTACTTAAGAACAGGGAGTTCTTTTTACCAGGCTGATTGACAGCTGGTCTATATGATTCCTCAAGACGAGTGGTGAATGGCTGGTGTGAGAACCATGTCCTACCTTCAGCCCGATTTCCTCCAGCTCCAGAGGGTATCCGCCCCCATCTGCCTCCTTAGGACCAGAGAATACTCTGGAATCGGGAACGTGGGAGTTCAGAGGAGAAGCCGAAGGCACTGAGTCAGCACTGGTGGAGTCCCGTGCTGGCTTTGCTTTCCTGTGTTTTGTCTCTTTTTTTCCCCATTTTTCTATTTCTATCTTGTTTTCCTCTTTCCTAGCCAGATCTACGCTGCTCACCTCCAATTCCTGTTCATAAATTTGGAGCACAAGTAAGGATTTCAATGAACGATACATTTTTTTCTTGATTTTTATAAAATAGATGAAATAAATGCTCTGTTGTTGTTTTGCTAGAGGTCCATTCCCTCTTCCTCTTTTTTTTCCCCTAAAAACATCTTTTTTCTAAAGAGAACAAGAAGTTGGGAAACAGGGAGGAGAAAATGGGAATTTGAGTAAATCTACCTTACTCCATTTGTTCCATTTTGCCTCAAATAGGTTCATGATGAGTTGGCATTTTGACTAAATATCCTATTACTCTGAGGAATACAACAAAGAAGGGAGCACACTGACATGTGATTCGAAGCAAAATGTACATTTGGGTGGAAAATGAGTTTTGATGATGTCATAGTAACTGTCTTTTTCTTTGACCATTTTTTGTGAGAAAATGAAAATAACATTCTATTTACTTCTTCTTTCCATTTTTGCTTCTCTGCTGTCTTACTTCTCCCCCTCGCACCCCTCTTTGTCTTTTCCTCCATCCTTTCCCCACCTTCTCCCTCTCCCACCTTCCTTCCTTCCTCTTCTCCCTTCCTCTGTACCGTTCAGTGCTCCATGTGTTTCAAGATAATGCTAGGTGCTGGGCAAAGCAGGAGACAGAGTCTGTGTCCTCAAAGAGCTTGCAATGGGGAGTTGGGAGATCAACCAGTCAAAAAGCAATTTCAATTCCTGGTCTAAGTGCCCTCGACTAGGATTTTCTGAAGCTCTTCTGCAGGAGCGATGCCCAGCCTGGGCTTGGCAGTGCCCTCTGCATGGGAAGCTGGAGACTGGTTGAGTGTTACTTAGGTAAACAGCGATGTGATCTATTTTCAGGGCACTGGCAGCATCAGAGCAAAGGCGAGAACATGGGCCTTCAAGGTCACTGTTTCCCACCATCTTCCACCAACCTCGTAATTGACAATCTGAGGAGTTCTGGGTGGGTGGGTGTCTGTTGAGAAGAAATAAGGAGACTTACACTTGTCTGAAGCACATAGGAGTGTCGTAAGAATTCTGCTAAGAAATTTCTGGAGAGGATAAAGAAAAATTTAGTAAATGGATAACATAATAAAACCTACTATTTACCAGGGAAACTGAAATACTAAATTACTATACTGAATGATTTGCTAGTAGATGATGATGATGATTATGAATGTTACTATTTGTTTATAAGAGAAGCAGTATACAGCTTTGAGGGCAAGCAACTTAGCCAAGGAGTTTAAAGCAGGTTCCAAAATTGAGTAATTTATCCTTTTAATAATACCTAATACTGCCTTACAAAATTATCAAAAAGTGATGATCTGAAAAAGTAAAACAAGACACAAGCAAAATATTCATTCTCTCTGATGGAGGAGTATCAACAGCAGTCAGCCCCCTCCCCTGTCTGCTCCCCCCAGGTACCTGCTGTCTGTAAGGTGTATGCGGGCCCTTTGCTAAATGTAATAAAGAGCTGTAGTTCTCATGTAACAACTATATGATTCTTACCTGGTTATTATTCTTATGTAGTATTTTATATGATTATTTTTTAAATAATTAATTTTCCTATAATAATGGTCTTGATCCTGACTATTTCTAACTTAGCTATGGCGCAAAGAAAGATGTATGTAAAAATAGTTCCTAATGCTGAGTAACATTGGTCATAAATGACATTTGAATTGTGATTTGCAATTTCTAAACGCTTCACGTTCACATAAATATATTATTTCCGTTTTACAAAACAGGTAAGGTGGTTACACCAGTCAGTTGGACTAAAATAAGGCAGGGAACAGCCCCTAAATCTCAGTGCCTTACAACTACAAGCATTTCTCTGGACCTTGATCTGTAGGTTGTTCTTGGTGTCCTGGTCTTATCGGGGCTCCTCTGGCATCGACGCCAGGCTTCATGGGTGGTTCTGCTTCATGGGGCTCCATCTGGAGGCCCGGCCAAGGAGTGCTTGTTCACTGGACTCTTACCTGCTCAGTGAATACATGGAGGAGCTGGGCTGAGCGCTGTCTTCAGACGCTGACTTCTGGGTGCTCTGCAAAGATTACTTACAGCCACACAGTCTGAAAACTTTTTGGAAGAGGGGAGATATGATGGAGATGCTGACAGATCTGTAGGTATTTAGTAGGTTAACTGCACATCCCAGTTTACCTGAGAGAGTCCTTGAGTAACTGCTCTTCTTCCTCTTATTTGGTCCCCACACTCCCACCCCAACCCCAGGAGACCTGGGTTGTGAGATAAAATGTAGGGTCACTTTAGGCTCTGATAAGCAGATGAGAATAAGAAGTGTGCCCCACTGACGCAGAGTCTGTGCATAATTCCTAAAAAGGAGAAAAGGCACATGGTACGTTCAAGTGCAATGAAGAGACTGGCCAGTTGGTGTGGATGATGCTACGTGAGGAATATTAGGAGCAATTCATGGGAGACGTAAATTTGCTGGTTGGTTGCCAGACCTAAAATGGGGCTGTACTCATCACCAGCAGGAAATCACTGAAAATACTGGGGCTGAACGGCGACTAGTCATAGGTGGTGACTAAAATGATACATGCTGGCTAGATAAATTGCATAAAAGAAACTAAGGGTAAGGGGACCAGTTATTAAACACATCCACGCTGTCATGATAGTCTGGACCACACAGAAGAGCGGGAGCAATCAAAAGAGAGCATTAAATGCCTAATAGAAATGTGAGATGACTGGACTGGAGCTTGGGAACATTCTATGTCAGTCAGGAGTGAAAACCTGAGCGTCTTGCCTTGACATTTACCGTGTGAGCTTAGATTGGACTTCACTTCCAGGTAACAGCACAGAAAAGTTAGCTGTGGTTATTTGTTTACATACTGACTGATCATTAGTTGAATATTTCTGCTATGCTATTGGCCCTGGAGTATATTCTCTGACGAACATAATGTCCATTAGAAATTAGTCCACTCTTTTGAGCTTGTGGTCTGGTAAGAGAGAGACACTTAATAAGTCAAAAATACAAGACACAAAGGCACAGAAAACATTCCTTAAACTTTGGAGTGGGAGCTATTTCCAGATTTGGAAAGCATTCATAAAGAACGAAGCACATGAGGGCCTCCCCGGTGGCGCAGCGGTTGAGCGCTGGGTTGCGAAGCTGCCCGCAGCCTCTGCAGTGCTGGTTCGATCCCCGGCCGCTGGGCAAGGGTCCCACATGGCGCCCAGACCTCTCCTGCTGCCCGCAGCTCCCCTCAGCAGTGTACTTCGTCAGTCTGCTGCTCTGCTCTCCCCTCTGGTGAATTCTCTCCCTCCCGCGCTTCTGACTGTACCCAGTGCTTGTATAAATAAATAAATAAATCTTTAAAAAAAAAAAAAAAAGAACTACATAGAGAAAACTTTAAAAAAAAAATAAAGAATGAAGCACATGAGCTGTGCCTGGAGAATCACTAGTTGTTGGATATATGACGACAGCGGCTGAACCGACATATTAATAACGGCGTCTACCTTCCAACTGTATATTCTAGCAAGTAACTACTCAGTGAGTCCATGCAGCTATTTGTGTTGTAGAGAGAGAATTGGTGCAAAATAAGCTTGAGAGTGAGGTCAGGGGGAATCTGAATGCTGAGGACATGAAAGGAGCCACATCGAGAGGTTTGAGGGAAGAGATGCACAATATTTAGCAATATTTTGACCATATTTTAAATGAGTTAGTATAAAATGAGACTTCAGTTAGGAAGCTCTTGCAATATCTCAAGAGAGAAATGAGAGCCCAGATGGGGATGTAGGCAGTGAGGTTGGAGAGAGGGTGGATGAGGGAAATATTTAAAATGCAGATTAAAAGTACTAAGAAAGTGATTGGGTTGGATTGTGGGGTGCTGGGAAACAATCACGGAGAGTGCTGAAGTTTCAAGAAATCCAAGAAAAATGGCCACAGCCTCCTGAGAAACAGTGATGATTGGATTTGCATACAAAAACAGCAAGTTTCCTTTTAATTTATTGGGTTTCGGGTGTAAGTGGAGTGGCGAAGGAGTGGTATTTAGCAGGTGCTGGAAACTCGGGGCAAAGCTCCAGAGAGAGGTTGGACCCGAAGATGTTAACCTGCACCTCAGCTCACAGGACTGCAGCCAGTGGGCTCCCTGGGAAGACAGTAAGGAGGAGGAGAAAGCTAAACCGCAGACAGGGAAGGAGAACAGCAGTCCTGGGATGGTGAGGGGCCCAGAAGACAAGAAACGGGGAGCTGAGGGAGAGGCTTGCAGGGGGGACTAGGCAAGGAAGGCGGTCACTGGAGCATCTAAGGGAAGGAGGCAGAGAGCTACTGTGGGGCGAGGAGGGCGCCATTAAGGTGTTTGTGGGAGCAGCTGAGCAAAACCTGGGGGGTGATAATGGCAGGTGCTGTGGAGCAGGACACAAAGAGGGGACATTGTGGGGCAGGCATGGGGATCATTTTTATAGCAGGATCAGTTAAAACTGGGCAGAGAGGGTGCTGGGGAGAATGTGAGCAGTTTAGAAGGGAACACTAGTTTTGAGCGCAAGGACAGAGGGGGCCTGCTCAGACCTTGCGGTGATGTGGGGGTCTGTCTTCCCCACACACCCAGTTTAAGCAGTGCTGCCCGACTTGCCTGTGCTCCACGGCCTCCCTGCCACGTCCTCCCTGTTCCCCTGGGTTTTAGCCCCCTGACATGTCTTCACCCAGGGATGACTTTCCTCCAGCCCCTCAGGGCAGTGTGATGTGTTCTCAACTCTGCTCCTGTGAGCTTCCCCGTATCTGTCAAAACAATCCTATGACTAAGTTCTTTGCTTCTCCCTCTGTGTTTGTTGCTAAACTGGGGGTAAAGTCCTGTACTTGATTGGGGCCTTTTGTCCCCATCACAGCCGAGTTAGTCTCTAGCATCTAGTGCAGCTACACAGGTGTGTGGACAGCTGGCAGGGTGCGGTCTGCAGGTCTGCGGGTGGGCTGGGGCGGTGGCTGTGTGTGCCATGTACATAGTCTTAAAATAATTTATGTTTTGCCTTTAATTTTTTCCAGCTTTGTTGACACATAGCATCATGTAAGTGTGATATGCACAATGTATTGATTTGGCACACTTACATGTTTCAGTGGGATTAACATGCCCATCACATCACCTCATTACCACTTCTTTCTGTGGTGAGAGCAAGGAAGGTCTACTGTCTTAGCCAGTTTTCAAGCATATAATTCAGTGTTATTAACTATAGTCCCCATGCCGTCCCTACCCAACCAGAGGGTTTTCAGCTGATAATTGTAAGTTTGTGTCCCCTCCCCCCAGAGCGCCGATAACTGCCATTCTAGTCTCTGTTTCTGTGAGTTCATTTTATTTTTGATTCCACGTGTAAGGATTTTAGGCACTATTTGTTCTTCTCTGTTGGCTTTTTTAGATTCCCAATGAAAGTGACATTATACAGTACTTGTCTTCCTCTGTTTGACCTATTTCATTGAACATAAAGCCCTCCATGCTCATCCACATGGTCGCAAAGGAGGTTGACCTTCTTTCTCATTGACATGAATATTATATAATGTGTATAATATTTGCATGTGAGTATATTATATAAACGTATATGTTATATATCCATAGACCATATCTATACATCATGTTCTGAGCTCCATTGGATTGGGTGGGGGGAGGCAGTGGTTCTTCTGTCATGAACACCATACCTATTGTCCAAGACAAGACTTTTGGTCAAGCCTGAAGTCCAGGGACATGAAAATACACTCCTCTCCCCAGGAGGCCATGGAAAGGAAAGAATGAGAAGGCTTGATACACTGTAGAGCTGTGAAGAATGAAGACCATGGATTCGGGCCTCCACAGCCCTTGACAATGTGTTTCTTACTGAGTGCCATTGAGTGAATGCAAAAGGCTGTGGTTACCAGACTTGCAAGTCTTAGTCTTTTCTGATATTCACAGTAGCATAGACCGAAAGGCAAGAGGTTCAAATATCAGGAAACGCTTTCTGAAGCAATTTCAGTCGTGGCATTTGAAGTGAGGGAGGTCAGATGATAGAGCCATGTTAGGTAACAATGGAGACTGAAATGTCATATCAAAATGAAAAGCATTTGCTCTGTTTCTCTATATTCCGCATCCAAGTAAAATCATAGGATGTGTGTCTTTCTCCACCTGACCTATTTCGCTAAGCCAGATACCCTCTCGGCCCATCTGTGTGGTACCCACATATACAGCTGAGGAGTACTCACTGTGTATGGACCACATCGGCTCCAGCCACTCCTCTGTCCTTGGGCACTAGGTTGTCCCCACAACTTGGCTATCGTAAACTGCTGCACTGAATGTGGGCCGGCGTGCTTCCCTTTGAATCAAATATTTTTTGTGTTCTTCAGTCAGATACACAAAACTGGGGTAGGGGGATCATATTTCAGATTTTTGAGGAAGCTCTATGCTGTTTTTCCAGCTTACATTGCTACAAATAGGGTACCCGAGTCCCACTCTGCACATCCTCACCAACATGTTGTTTCTCGTCTTTTGGATAAAAGCCATTCCCACAGGTGTGAGGTGATTTCTCACTGTACTTTATGATTTCCATTTCCCTAATTTTAAGTGATGATGAACATCTTTTCATGTGCCTGCTGGCCATCTGTATGTCTTCTTTAAAGAAGTGTCTATTCAGATCCTCTGCCCACTCTTTAACTGGATTGTTTGTTCTGCTGTTGAATTTTTTGAGTTCTTTGCATGTTTTGGTTGTGAACCTGTGTCTGCTAGATGATGTGCAAGTCTCTCTGCCCACTCAATAGCTGGCCTTTTCATTTTAACAACGGATTCTTTTGTTGCGCAGAAGCTTTATAGTTTGATGTTATCACATTTGTCTACCTTTGCTTTGTTTCCATTGCCATTGGACACAAGTCCACAAAGACATAGCAAAAGTACCTTTTAGACTATGAGAACAAAACATTGGGGGAGGAGGGAATGGCTACATTGGGTAGCAGGGGTCGAGCATAGGGAGGTAGACAGAAACTAGACTTTCGGTGGCAAACAATGTTGTATATGCAGGTGTCGATTTGTAAGGCATATACCTGGGAGACTATACAATGATACAGACCAGTTATTTCTGTTACCAAAAATTGGGAAGTCTTTATAACTGGGGCCTTCCTAATGCCGCATGCATTTGAGTGCAGTGCTGTGAAGCTGTCCACAGCCTCTACAGCGTGGGTTCGATCCTGGCTGGCCGTGGAGATACCCACACGATGCAGCAGATCTCTCCTGTCTCGCCCGCTGCTCCCCTCAGCAGTGTGTTTCGGTCCATCTGCCTGTTCTGTTCCCAGGTCTGTCTGTCTCACCCTCCCACATGTCTGGTCTGTACCCCAGTTCTTGTATAAATAAATAAATCTTTAAAAAAAAAAAGACTTGGGCCTCCCTGGTGGCACAGCATGTTGAGCACAGTGCTGTGAAGCTGTACACAGCCTCTGCAGCACAGGTTCAATCCCAGCTGGCTGGGGAGAGTCCCACATGGCGTGGCAGACCTCTCCTGTCATGCCCGCTGCTCCCCTCAGCAGTGCTTTTGGTCCATCTGCCTGTTCTGCTCCCCGCTTTTTCTCTGGTGAATCCTCTCACCCTCCCGCTACTCTGGCCTGTACCCCAGCTCTTTTATAAATAAAAAATAAATCTTTAAAAAAAAAAGACTTTATAAGTGACCCAGTCATTTTGAACAGTGAGGAGAAACTTCAAATGTATGATGATGGTTTCGCACATCAGTGCTGTAGAAGGTCTGAGGAAACTCTTGTATCTGCTTTGCCAGGCTTCTTAAAATAGCAACTAAGGAAGTATGTGTTGGCTGAAACAGTTTTAAACTAGGCACTCCTCATTACCTCGAAGTTGTCAACTGCTCCAACAGAGAGACACACTGAGGAATAAATGTCAGAAATGAAGCTTAAAGTAATCTGGGACCTGAACAGTCTCCTGCCTTCTCATCCTCGCTCACCTGCCTTCCCCTGCCTGGCCTCTCTGTGAACGCCCTGCTCCTTCAGCACGCCCTGGACATGCGCTCTCACGAGACCCTTGTCCTCGCGGGGTGGTGTGTCTGGGGGAGGCTCCCGTCACCCCTCCTGGGACCCACACCACACTCTTCAAGTCTCAACCCAGACAACACTCGCAGAGGCCCTTTTTGTTGCCTTCTTGTCACCTGTCTTAAGGGCAGAAACACAGTCACATCCTCCTCTGGGTCCCCGGTTCTTTGCCCATGTTTGTGTTGTCTCCCCGACAAGGTGGCTCCAGTGATTGTCCGCACAGCAGCCTTGCCTGCTTCCTGAGCTTGCATCCCGGGGGCTGACATTCTCATCTCTCCAGATTATTACTCCCAAAGCACAATAGAGTGTTTTATATTAGCTGGGTTTCCAAAACAATAAAGGACTGAAAAGTATGTTTAAT
This sequence comes from Talpa occidentalis, assembly GCF_014898055.3. Taxonomy (NCBI): domain Eukaryota; kingdom Metazoa; phylum Chordata; class Mammalia; order Eulipotyphla; family Talpidae; genus Talpa; species Talpa occidentalis. The sequence goes on from NW_023601322.1 coordinate 99,418,735, forward strand.
TTTTTTTCAAAGACTTATTTATTTTTATACAAGAACCGGGGTACAGGCCAGATGCGCGGGAGGGTGAGAGGATTCACCAGAGAGAACAGAACAGGCAGACTGACTGAAATACCTGCTGAGGGGAGCAGCAGGCAAGACCAGAGAGGTCTGCTTCGTCATGTGGGATTCTCCCCGGCTGGCTGGGATCGAACCTGTGCTGCAGAGGCTGCAGACAGCTTCACAGTGTGGCACTCAACCATCTGTGCCACCAGGGAGGCCTAGTAGAGTATGTTTTAAAAGTATGTTTTAACGTAAAGCTTCCATATGATCCAGCAATTCCACTCCTAGGTATTTACCCAAAGGACACAGAATCATCAATTCCAAAGAGCACCTGCACCCCTATGTTTATAGCAGCACTGTTTACAATAGCTAAGCTTTGGAAACAACCCAAATGCCCAAAAATAGATGACTGGATCAAGAAGATGTGGTCCATATACACCATGGAATATTACTCAGCATTCAAAAAAGATAAACACATGTAATTTGCAGCAACATGGATGGCGCTGGAAGGGATCATGCTCAGCGAAATAAGCCAGAAAGAAAAAGAAAAATGCCGGATGGTCTCACTCATAGCAGGAATCTAGGAAACTTAAATAAGGGACCAGGAAAAAGAATAACTATAAGAAAGTGAAAATCAAAATCAACAAACAACTATGAACCAGAGACACTCTATGGGGGGTGGGGGGCAGGGAAAGGAGCGATTGGGGTCAAAATAAGGGGGTTGCAATTGTATGGGGAATATAAAGATAAAATTAAAATAAAAACAATAATTTAAAAAAGTATGTTTTAAAATGAGGCAGTACAGTCTAGAGAGACACGTGACCTTGGGTTATTGTCCATACCAGCTTGGAAATCCATGTTCTCTTGTGCTCTCTCTTCTGTGACACTTCAAGCTAAGAAAATAGGCTCTTCTAGGTCACAGGTCAGCAGAGTGGCTGTGAACATCCTGCTGTTTTCTGGAAGAGAAATCATAGGCATGAAACTTCTGTGAAAACGTCAAAGAGAAAGCGCTGGCATCTCCCTGTTTCTTATCCAAAGATAAGTCATGCCAGGGGCCTCCCCTGGTGGTGCAGGCGATTGAGCACCATGCTGTGAAGCTGCCCGTGGCCTCTGCAGCGCTGGTTCGATCCCTACTGGCCAGCGAGGGTCCCACATGGTGCAGCAGACCTCTCCTGCCTCTCCAGCTGCTCCCCTCGGCAGTGTATTTTGTCAGTCTGCCTGTTCTGTTCCCTGCTCTGTCTCTGGTGAGTCTTCTCGCCCTCCCGCTCATCTGGCCTGTATCCTGGTTCTTGTATAAAATAAGTAAATAAATCTTTAAAAAAATTTTTTTCTTAAAAAAAAAAAAAGATTAAGTCATGCCAGAAAAAAATTCTGAAATGTTTGAAATCAGACAGTGAGTTTTTTCCCAAGGATTTGGTCTGCACAAATATTTATGAATTTAAATTTATTATAGATTGGGCCCCTGGTGGTGCAGGTGGTTGAGCGCAGCACTGTGAAGCTGTCTGCAGCCTCTGCATTGCCGGTTCAATCTCCGCCGGCCACGAAGATAACCACATGGCATGGCAGACCTCTCCTGTCTCGCCTGCTGCTCCCCTCAGCAGTGTATTTCATCAGTCTGCCTGTTCTGTTCCCCGCTCTGTCTCTGGTGAATTCTCTCACCCTCCCGCACATCTAACCTATACCCCGGTTCTTATATAAATAAATAAATCTTTAAAAAATACTAAGAAAATAAATTTATAGATTAAATATCATGCCTTTAGTTTCATCATCTCTTTGCTAATGATTTCCATAGTATGTTATGGCCACTTTTGAAACGTTGAAAGTTGAGCACTTTTCTTTCTCATACTCTGTAGAGCCCAGGTGAACTAAAAATAAGGTCTCTTTTTTTGTTTTTGGCATCTCGAAAGTGTTCCAGATGTGCTCTGGAAGGTTTCTGGTGGGAACCTTGTCCTCCAAAGCAGCAACCTTGGGGCTTTTTCGACATCCAGGCACAGTCCAAGACTGTAGACTGGGAGCTAGGAGGGGTGGCCTTCTAACCCCATGTCTGATAGGGTGTATCAAGCAGACATCTGTCTTCCCTGCTGACTCGGGCTGTTCAGGGTCAGCTTCAGTGGCCTCTGGACCGAGTTTGGGGAGCAGACTCTCAGTAGAGCCCTGGTCACCCCAACCCTCGTCCTTGGCCTGCTGTTCCAGAGGCCTTCCCAGGCCCTCCTGCTGGGCCTCTACCCACCCACCACCACCACCATGCAGGAATCCTTTTTCAGTGGAAAAGAACTATTTTTCCTTTTAAGCTTCTTAAAGCTTCTTACCTGTATCCATAATGCTCTCTCCCTCCTAGGCTCTAGGTTTGGGAGACAAAGGCCAAAAATTATTTTGCAGAAAGTCACTGCTTGTCAGGGGCGTCCTTCCCGGCAGGGAGCAGCGTCTCACCCCTGTGGATTAGCAGGAAGAAAAGGTGAAACAAGGGGGAAATTTTACCTGGAAACACGAGCCCACTCCAGTGTGCATAAGAACTGCTGAATGGAGGAATAATCTGGGGTGTTCACAGGGTCATGACTGCCATCGCCCATGGCCCACCCCCACTGGCATTGCCCTGAAAACCCAGCGACTTGGCTCCCAGGAAGGAGTGAAGGAATAAGGACTGAAACTGTGTCTCTTGCATCACTTACATCCCTTTAAAAGACAGCCAGTGATGTGTGAAGGGATGCGATTTTATATGAATGTAATTTGTTAATTAATATCTCCGTTAATTAATATCTCCACTGATCCTTAATTGGGAGGTTCTTGCCTGGCAGGTTTCACTATGACTTTTCACTCCCATGTATGTTTTACTGTTGAGCATGTTTTTGGCCAAAATTTCGATGCTTTTCTTGGGAAACAGAGCGCTCTGGCCTGGTGATCAGGTGTCATTACGATTATTCCTCAGTCAGAACATTGGACTTTGGAAAGAAGTTTGTTTTTTTGTTTTGTTTTTCTAACAAACAAAGCACTTTGGAAATTTGCTGCCTGGAAGGAAGACTGTAATAAAAGTGTCTCTTGAAGATGAGGTCAGACAAGTGGAAGTGATTTCGTCATTTTACAGACCTGTTCCCTTAAACTAAGCCTGAAGAAAGATTTATCAGGCACTTTATCAGGCACTGATAAAGATTTATCAGGCACTTTCATAGGATACGGATTTTCCATTTAAAATTTCTAGTTCCCTAACCTATGCCTTGTTTTATCCTCATCCCAGACAGAAACTTAAAGTCAGTGACTAAAAAAGAATCTAAAACTCAGGTAGCCAGAAAGACTTCTGATTCCAAATCTGCATGATAGGCAGCAGCCTGCCAGGATTTTTCTAAACTAGAGATTTTTACCAGGCTCTGTAACTGTCCACTTTAAAGACTGCTGTGCAAAATAAGAATCGCTGGTTCGGACAGTTTCTACTTTCATGAACTTGTCTCCCCATAGTCATTTCCTTCTCGCAGGACTCGCGGAGGGAAGCACATCCCTCCGTGCTGCAGGGATACATATAACCATCAGTGGTGCACTTTGACTAGTCCCTGTTCTGTTCCCATCGGGGAGAGTCCCCAGTCAGCCAAGCTACAGGGTCACAGGGACAACACCCCAGGTTCCAGTTCTCCTAGGCCTTCAGACACTGCATGGAATAAGGCCACAAAGCTAGAGAACAGGTTCCACCACAACCATCTGATGTCTGGTGCCAGCTGCAAGTGAGGGGGTTCCCAAAACACTCCTCACAGCTGGGGATTCACTTGAAAGAGTGGCATAATCCACTGAAGCCTGTGGCACAAAAACGTATGGCTTATTACAGGAAGATGTTATAGATTCAAACCCACCAGTGTGGGGAGGCACGAGGAGGGCCCCAGTAGCCCAATATGAAGCCTCTTTTGTCCTTAGGATGAGCCACGCTCTCAGCATACACATAGGAGTTTTTAATCCTGGGAAGCTGGGCAGAGCTTGGGTGCCTGGAGCTTGTCCTGGGACTTCACAATGTAGGAGAACTGCTTGGCCAGGTGCCCACACAGTGGACTCTATTTTCACCCCCCCCGTGTCCCCACAGTTTGGGGGATAGCATGGCACCCAAGGGACCTGCCATGCATGGCCTTGGTAACATCATCTGTCAAGTGTGGTCTGAGGGACTCACCACGAATAACAAAGATGCTCCTATCCCTTGGGAAGTGCCAAGAATTTAGGTTATTTCCCAGGAGCCGAGGGCAAGGACCAGACCTCTCCTGGGTGAGGACGAGGCTTTACTCCACCCTCGGGGTCAGGAGGGAATGACATATTGACATTGGGTGAGAGAGAGCTCTCAGTCCTGTCTAACTTATTTCAGCAAGTGACTCAGTCACAAACCTCAGCGTGTTCACACAATGAGTAACAAGTTGCATCACAGATGGCTGGCCTCAGCGTGCGTCTGCATTGAAGAGAGAGCTTCCGCCTCGTGATGTGCCTCTGCAAGCCAGGGTGCAAATATTGGTGAAGCACGGTCCTCCTCCAAGACAGCCAGACCACTGACTGCCCTGCAGACCAAAAACTCCAGGGTCAGTGCCGTCCCTTACTCATTATTGCGTCTGCAGCCTCTGGCATGGCGATTCTGCTCAGCGTTTGCTAAACTGGCATAAGCTGTCTCGCTGTGTCTGCACTGAGACCATCGTAGTGTTTTCTTCTTTTTTTTAATTGAGATAACATTGGTTTCCAACGCTGGATGTGATTCAGAGTTATAGTTCACACCTCTTCAGATGTATGTTACCACACCACGCCCACTGCCAATGCAGTTACTATAGATTCTGAAGGGGATGTGACAGAAATGGAGTTTAGGGAGAGCCATTGGACACAGCATGCAAGGTGAGCTTGAGGGCAATGGTGCTAAAGGAAGTCGACAAACTAGGGGGCCCCTGCTGGTCTTGGGGACGGTAGTCCTGGCTGGTGATGTTTCAGAGTAAGACTACCTGACCTGTATAAACTAGCAGTGCCAACTCAGAAAATCAGTTACAGCTGATTTTGGCCAAAGCCTGGCTTCCTTTGCGGGCATACATGTAGGGTGTGTCAGCTTCTGTTGCACCAAAGACCACCCCTAAATAAAAGGACAGCCATCAAGTGTTATTAGCCAGTGTCCACAGCAGCTGTCAGAATACATCACGTCTGGGGTAGGCGCAGTGGCTGAAGCAGATTGGAGCAGCAGCAGCCACGTCAGCCTTTGTGGGAAAAGCTGTGCCCATGACCACGCATGCCCTCTCTCCCGATGTTGCCTCCTCTGCTTGTCAGCTCCGTCCAAGCACTGAGATGACCGGGGGTTGTGGGGGTGGGATGCTGGCTGGCAACCCGGCCAACTCACCGGTGTCTCGTCACCCCACGCCCATCTCCTAGGACATCAGTGAGTGCGGCTCAGATCCAACACTTTGTGCTTTGAGCCCTGGTCCAGCCACCAGCTTGTTTCTTGAAGAGCCTTTTCCTCATCTTGCATTGCAGTCTCTTCATGAGTTGTGAGTAACTGAGCAACGAGCTCAGCCGCCCTGCACCGCCCTGTTACACAGGAGGCTTGCCTGTCCACCTGAGGTCTGTGGCAGATAAACTGCCCACAGGTCTGCCCTCTGGGGCTTGCTGTCAGCACTGCCGTTGGGGTTATTGCTTGCACCCACATACAGGCCCTCTCTCTCCAGATGGCCCCTCGTGGAAGTGACCACGGCTCTTTCTAAGAAAGAAAAGAGAAGGCCCTTCTGCACCATTTAGGAAGACTGACAGGCTTTTGTCTCTAGAACTGCTGTCAGTCTGGAAGTTCTATGCCAGGCCGTGACTCTCCAGCAGGGCAGGTGACCCAAGCCTCTCCTCGTTTATTCCAATCTCTTGCCATGTGAGCAGTACTGTCATTGTTGCCACCCTGTCTGGCCTTTAGAGGTGCCATGTTCTATGGGCCCCCTAGTAGGTTCCTGCAGCCCCCACCCCTCACCCGGTCCTGCCATTCTGATCTCGCTGCATGTAAAGTAAGTCTGTCCGCTGGGCTTTGAGAGCTCAGTGTTGTCACCTCCTCTCTGGATGCCCAGGTCCTATCCACTTGCTACCAGGGAGCCCTAGCTCATGACCATGGCCTGCTCTTAGTCCCGGCTGCAGAAGGCGGCACCCTGTTTTCCCGTGGCCAGCACCTTCCTTTGCAGCCCATTCTTCAGCACCATGGCAGGATTTTGTCTATCTGAGTGGTGGATTTGGTGGCTAATAAATACTAGTCATTTGAGTGATTAGATTGCACATATTCTGTATTTTTCCAGAAAGAGGGCGAAAACTTGTACGTTCCAGTTATTAGAAATGTCCTCCCTTGTGTTTGGACAGGAATAATTTACGAGGCTTTTTTCCATGACCTGAGGGGAAAATTTTGTAATCATGTGTAATTTTATTTTCTATTCTTCTGCATTTAGAAAGTATCCTTCTGATTATTCATTTAGCTTCCAGATACCTTGATAATGAAAGATGGAGCCAGGAAGAGCAGGCATGTGGCTGCCTCCTTCAGTTCCCTGGTGGCTGATAAATGTGGCTCTCAGTCTGAAAACCTCATTGTCTTGCCTTTGGAGATGTCCAGCAGCACAGGGAGCCGCCGGCCATTGGAGGCTGGAGTGGGGTTCTCTGCTCCCATGGGGTCATGCAGCCTGTCACGGCATGCAGGGAGTCCCGTCGCGTGGGAGGACAGAAGGTCTGCGACGCTGGCCTGGACGACCTTTAAACCCTCTGTAATTGCAGCTGGCCTTCGCACAAGTAGGTGCTGCTGCTGAGGGCTTCATCTTCCTTTGGTGAACATCCAGCTTCCCTGGAACCTCCCCGTGGGTTCCTGGGTTCCACTTTGGCCCCCAGCAACCCCTGATATGTTGCATCTACACTGTTGTGTTGAACACCAGGCTTTCCAACTAGGAGCAGCGGGAGTGCCGGTGGCTCCCCAGCATTGAAGGGAAGCTTGCCGCCCTGTTCCTGCTGGGACACACACGTGCAAAAGGTCAGTGAGGAGCCTAAGGCTCTGCATGGAGGCTGCCGGGCGCAACGGGAGCATTGGGAGCACGTTCTGAAATCACGTAGCAAGAAATAGAAGCAACAGCCGAAAGGCCTAGATGTGATTATTAGGGAAGAGGCAAGAGGGCCGGGGAGCCGATGGCAGTTCTTGGGGAGCAGGGCGCTGGAGTCAGATATCTCGGGTCCCTGGCAGAGCCTCCCACCCCCTGGCCTGCAGCCAGACAGCGTCAGGAGCAGCCACGAGAGTCTCCATCTGTGATGAGGACACATGCACTGCGTGACGACTGAGTCAGATAGTATACCCGACACGCATGGTGTGGGATCCATTCCCCGAGCATCGCCTGCTACCAAGTGTTATTGTTGTTGCCAATGAGGATCGGGGGCACAGGCTGTTACAACGTCTTACAAGAGGCAGGGTCTGGAAAGACCTTTCGGGATCAGTAGGCGATCCACTGGCTTGTTATTACCTATACTCTGTCCTGTCTGCTTATAGATCTAACCCAGTGCTACTTTTAAATAGGAATTTGTTCACAGAAATAGAGATGTGTGTACATGTGTGTGACCATGCATGTTGTCTCCCTCTCACGTACATGTCACATCTTATATCTGTGTATACTCCATATAAACACAGAAGTACATGCTCTAAAGTTTGTAAACATAACAACATCTTATGTTTGGAGTCAGCTTCCTCATCATTTCATGTCACCACAAACAAAAACTACTCTATCCCCTAAGTTGACTGAAGAGGTGCAGGAAGCCGGGCAGCTCTAGTTGCCTAAACCCCTGGAGAGATCTGTACCCTGACTGTGACCCAGAAAGGATGCAGACATACCAAGAACACAACCTGAGTTAAGTCCCAGCACCAGGGGCGGTGGAATCAGCTATTTTGGTGTGAGCTGCAAGTCGCCTAAGAGCATGCTCTTTTGAAGGCCGTGTGGTGTTTACTTGAATTCCATTCGTAGCAGGGAGCTCCTAACCTTCTATTGCAGAGGGTGCATTCTTCATTTTTTTAGTGCCAGGTTTCTTACACATTTGAATCTGCAAACTGGTCCCTTCCTTCCCCTGATGTTCAGTTCGCTCACCCACCACTTTCTGTTGTGGCAACTCAGAAAACTCCATTCCCTCCTGCACTTCTGCAGTGGATAGTTTGTGTATTTCCTTGCCCACCTCCCCCCAACAGTTGAACCCTTCCTGCGCTGAGGCATCTCCTGATTTGGGAATCTGTCTGCAGATGGGCACCCCCCATCTGTCCCCTTCCTTCTGCTTTGAATCTGGTTTCGGGCCATCCTAGAACACACTGACCAGAGGCAGCACGTGGTGGCAGCCCAGCTGGGGGGCTAGACAGTGTGTCTCCAGGGCAGCATGGCGGGCCCCCAGTACAGAGCCGATGGTGGCGAGGGGCGCGGGCTGTGTGGCCACAGGCCCGTGGGATGTGCGCTTCACTTTGGCTTTGCAGATGATTTGGGATGGGAGCCTGCTTGTCCCACCCATCTCTCCAGCCCTGGTTCTGCAGTCTCAGGGGACTTCGGGAGCTTCTCCATAATTTGCCTTCTGCTTCAACCATTCCAAATCCTCTTCTGTTGCTTGCACCCAGCAGCTCTGGCTGACACAGCCTGTCAGTCACTAAGATGGCTGGAGAGAGCAACTGTGTAGGTCTTCCTTATCTGCTCTTCACCTTCTCCAGATTCAGTTCTACCGCTTATATTCATGCAGCAATCTGATGACTTAAGAGTATGTGATTAAGAAACCTTATAAACCTGAGCATTTTGGAAGAATATGTGATCTGTCTCTGCACATGGGCCATGCTCGAACTTCCATATGAAACCTTTGCATGCTGTGTCCTCTTTCTGAAAGTTCCTCTCTCCCCAGGGGACCTGCTGTTTCATGATCCGCCTGCTAGGGAGTCAGACTCCAGCCACTGTCCTCACATGGAACAATTGACAAATATGAATGGACAGGAATTACAGACGCAGCTCAAAGAGAGTTGCTCATGCATCCTCTATGTAAACTCTCAATGAAAACTAAGCTGCCCTGCACTGAGTGATTTCTGTGTGCCCCTCAACAATCTAGGTGCTTTGCATTCTTACCTTTCAAAACTTTCTAGGTGGGTTGAAATCTTACTGTCTAATAAGAAAGGAGGAGACTCCAAAAGGTTGACCCATTTACCTCAAGGTCTGCATGTTGATAGATGGACTGGATGGTGTATCTGACTGCAGAGCCCCTCCCTTGGGCCACGTGCTTCTTCGTGTGACAGTGTCTCCCATTGCTGCTCATGAGAAACTTCTGCTAAGGGAGATGATCATGCTCAGGAGGCTTTGTGATCAGAGAGGGCTGAGCGCTGGGTGTGCGTTGGGTGTGTGCTGAGATAGTTTGGAACCACTCGTATGCGTGACTGACCCGTGTGAGTTTACAACACTGGAATATTCAATCGAGATCTTTAAAACTGCTGTTGACAATTGCACACGACAGCAAAGTGGAATCGGGACATAAGATCAAAACTTTTGAAGAAGTCATAGATTTATATTTATTACATAATTTTATAGCCATGAGTGCCTTAAATTCTGAAAAACTGGATTAAAAGGAATTAATTATTGGGCCTCCCCTGGTGGTGCAGCGGTTGAGCGCTGGGCTGCGAGGCTGCCTGCAGCCTCTGCAGCGCCGGTTCGTTCCCTGGCCGCCAGCAAGGGTCCCACAAAAAAAAAAAAGGGGATAAATTATTTTAAAATTAGATAAAGATCACTTCAGAATTTCAGATGGAGTAAAAAAGTAAATTCCGTCTGGCTCTTTTGTATACTCTTACCTCAGATGGACTCAACATCAGAAGACTTGCCCATAATACTGTCCTGACCTCATGAACTAAAATGAATGACCTTGGGTGTTTCTTAGTGTCTTTGAAGCACAGCATCCTTGTCTATACAACTAATGGGTTTAGCTGAATGATCTCTTTCAGCCCTAACTAATTTTAGAATCTAAGAATCTCTGCATGTTGTTGGAGAAACAAGCCTAGTAACTATTATTTTTATTAATATATGACCCCATTAGTTATATAAGTACAAGATATGTTCCTATTGTTAATATGAGATAAAATTAATAGTCTCAACAAAATTTATTATTGAGTAATGAGGTTACAAGTTCTGGTTAATTTTATATAAATTTATATCTGTCAGTAGTTACTAAATGTGGTTATTAATATAATAGGTAGATTATATGCAAATATGCATATAGTGTGAAGGGAAATTTATATCTAAATATCAATTCTGCATGTTAAGAGAATATCTCAGAAACCAAAATCTTATTTTTATTTTTGAAGTTAAAAGTACCATTTCTCTTATGATGGACTAATACTTGTTCATTTTATTAATAATAGAAATTATAGATAAAGCAAAAAAAAATACCTAACTCATCACTTAGAAATAATCATTACTAATCCATGCTTGTATCTACTTAGTTTCTGGTTTTATTCCTAGCTCACAAAATTGATGAATCACTCTACTATTTTATAATTTGCCTCTTCCTTTTTAGCACTGCATTGTAAATGTCTTCCCATATTAACAAATATTATATAATACATTCTCTGCCTTGTTTTCAAGATTAGTTGCCTAGGATCAGCCAACCCAAGAGAGCTCTCTGCTGCATCCCGTGCAATAGAGACCTAGACCCCCAGCAAGAAGACCCGCCAGTTTCCTGCAACTTCCCTAGTCCCTTCCTTGACCTTTCCTTACAGGGGTCTTTCTGAGACTGGATAAATATGAAAACTTAACTTCTTGGCGGCAGCATCTTTTTAAAATGTGGTATCACAATAGGATGGCATTGCATAGCTTGGTAGATTTGACCTAAGTCTTTAAATAGGGGCTTTACAAAATCAGGGCCACATCGCCTCACTCAGCACTCAGTGGATTCTGTCTCAAGGCAGCTGGCTCGGTGTCGGCCCTGTACCTACTCATCTTGGCTTCCACTAAAAGCTCTTCTGACAACGCCATACAGGAGTAACAAAAACTGTGTATGGAGAAAGCTGCACACCAATACGAAAGCATCAGTAAGGAAAAGACACACTGCTCAGCACTGCGTATGTCGCAGCTGGTAGCCAGGCTCCCAGCCGGACGGTCAGCCAGAAGAGTGTCCTCCGCATGTAGCACTTCCTCGCAGAAATACTGCCTGGAGATGTGTCGATGTCACTGTTGACTTTAGGTTTCTGTTCCTTCTAGGAAAGACTCTCTTTTCATTTATCCGAGCTGTTTCCTGTCACTTGCTCCACAGATATTCACAGGGCTGTGCCACACGCATCGCTGTTTTCAAGTCGTGCTCGTCATATGGTACTTATCGCAAAGTTATTTTTAAGGTTCATCTCTTACATTTCAGCAAATGTTTGAGTGGGTAGGGAGAGGATTCTTTCTGTTTCTATTTTTAAAGGTGTGGGAAGTGCATGGAGATGAATTTTAATTCATTTGTCAAAGGTCAGAAAGCAAGTCACAGCAGTGGTCCAATTTGCTGAGATCAGCTCAGTGTTCTTAATCATATATACTTATGGATCGATTCATATTTTCATTCCCCTCCTACCTCTTCGAGAATTAAAGTGGAACATTTTTATTTTTACTTGCAAATTGTCTTTGCTCAGTGAGAACATATAATTTTTCAATTGTATTGTTTTTTATTGAGATAACATTGGCTTACAGCACTACATACATATTTTTAAATTTAATACTTTTTGGTATAACCTACTTTTGACTTTAAAATCCGACAAGCAAGCAGAAAATAACATAGGTTTGGAATGCCAAAAATGTTTTGCGGGAGAGAGCCTACTTTCTGAATCAAGTCGGTGAAAGAAATTTTTCATGCATTTTGATTCCAAACATGATCACCTTATGATCCAGTGACTACAGTGTGGACACTGGCCAGCGTGGGCAGCACTCCGCTCTGGCAGTTTTCAATTCACGTTATGGGGCCACCCATGAGTCCCACAGCCAGCTCCTTCCCTGCAGCCTTCTCCTGTGCTCTGTCTTCTTGGAGGACCCAGGGGATGGTGGAATCGGGTGTGGTGTGAATCCCCTCATTCATGTCCATGTCCAGTGTTGTAAACCAACATTACCTCAATAAAAAAAAAAAAATCTAAAAATAAGTGTAAAGAACAGAGTGATGAGTAAAACCACAAGCATTTTAGGAATAAGGTTCTGTCTTCTGTAATCAGTGATGACTTCACAGGAATAATCTAGTATATGAACCCTACTTTTGGGCTTTCACAATAGAAAAAAAAAAAGGTGCTTCCTCACTTTTCTGTAGGATGTAAGTCCCAAATTAAGGCGCTGGCAGGCATGGTTCCTTTTGCAGGCTGTGAGCACAAACCTCTTATGAACACTTATCATATCCTTTTTCTAAATCTTTCAGTAATTCACATACTTTGTTCCATTCTTTCAAAGAAATAAGAAATTAAATGCAGCTAACGTGGTAGGTTTTGGTAGAAAGGAAAAACACGAACGCCAAAGATTAATCATATCCTGCGTGTCACTGGCGCCTCGTGTGTGGTCTGGGCTCAGGCCTCCGCGGGTGCACCCCTGTTGAGGATGCCCTGCTCACGTCTCCTCCACCACTCACGACCTGTTTCCCTCAGCTGCCCTCTCCTGGACTGGCTGGTGCCGTGCCCTTGTGTATGTCCAAAGATGGCTCTGGATGCCCTGGGTCAGCCCCTATGTCCTATTGCTTTCACCTCTGCCCTGGGAGTTATTTGAGGGCAGTAGGAATGTGTTTGCATGTTTTTATTGTTAAATCTTACAGTCTGGTCTTGGGAATTCATTTGCAAGCAGGAAGGAATGAAGGGAAGTGAGGAAAAAAGGGAAGGAAGGGAGAGGAGAAGAGAAGGCGTGAACGTCAATGCCGCTGTCCTTCAGGTCTTCATTCCGTGGTCTGCGACTGTTTGTTTTTGTTGGTTCTTGGAAACAGCTAGATACTGGTGGTCGCCACCCAGTGCATCCTCAGAAAGTGGGTCGTGCTTGTGTTTTGTTTTAAAAACAAATACGGCGACATGATAGTTGGTGAGACAGTGGTGAGAGGGCGGGAGATGAGTCTGGGGACAGCAGCGAAGGCCTCCCAGCTCAGGACCCCCCCTCCCCACCGTGCACAGCTGTCCTGGGCAGGGTCTCCCGACTCCCCACCCCTTCTCACTTCACAGTCACGGTCCCTCGGCCTGGCAGAGGGGCCTCTGCTCCTCTCCTCTGCTCCCACACCATCTCTCATTAATGCGGACAATGGTAGCTGAAACTCATTGTAATGAAAACTTAAGAAATTTAGGAGCGGTGAGTGACTTTCATTTTCATCTGTGTGGAATAGTGCATAAATGCCAAAACTCTGTGAAAATGCCAATTATTCGTGATTTAGAAAGCTAATGTTAACTCTTCACCAGGCTGTTTTCTGTAAATTGCAAAACAAAGGTTGTGGCTATCTGCTGTGTTGCGGTGACTCACATCATGGGTGGCTAGGTTTCTAAAGATCCCAAGCATAGCTGTTGAACCCTGGTCTTCAGCCTCCCGCGCAGGCTCTCAGGCGGCTGCTGATGGCAGTTCTGTTGCCTCTGTAGTCCTTCCTGGTCCTGTGATGGGCTCCGTCCGGGCTTGGTGCCTTGTCAACTTGTCATTGTTCTAATTGCCCAACTACCCATTCTTGTGTGATCATAAAACCCTTTTAACATTTCACTTTTTCCCTCAAAAAAACGTATCCCAGTTTCCAGGCCGTGACCTTGGGTTTCTCTGGTAGACACGCAGCACAGAATTGGTCCCGGCTCCAGCTGCACAGCTTCATCTGTCAAGCATCCACCCTGCCCGGAATGGCCCTGCGAACTGGCCGGCTCATGGGGTTGGCATGTCGGGAACCAAGCTTGTCCTCTGATCGGCAATTTCTTTGCTTCCTTTTTGCCCCTGGATCCTTTTAGCGCTCCCTTCCAGGTACAGAGCATTTGATTTTTTAGGCCTTTGAAAAATTTAGATCTGGAAAAAGGGAAGGGCAGCCTCTCCTCTGCCGCATCCTTCTAGAAACACTACTTTTCCACTCGGATCTTGTGAGATGCTAAACAAATCCACCACTGACTCATGGGCCTGGCTTTCGGGGCCATGCTGTCTTTTTGTAAACCACTTCCCTGCTCTGCGCCCAGACCTTAATTCAGCGGTTTGTCTCTCTCTGAATTAATGATTATGTGCCCGGCTTTATTTTCTGTCTTCCTAAATTCCCATGCTGTCTCTAAACACCTCTAGCTTCTCTTTGGGATTAAATCATACGCTTAATGAGATTTAATCACTGCTTTCCATATTCTCTCTTTCCTTTGAGCCCTAAATATTACTTAATCCTAAACCTGGCACCTTTCTTTCCTTTTTGGCTTGATGTGCACCTTCAATTAGAAAGCAGCTTTCACCAGATTCCAGCCCAGCTTCCTCCACTTGGAGCAGCTCTGTCCTGTGCCTTGGTAATTAAAATCTGCCGCTATTACTACCTTGCCCTTTTCTTGCTCTGTGTGTGTGTGTGTGTGTGTGTGTGTGTGTGTGTGTGTGTCTGTGTGTGTGATATTTCCTAGCTCATTTCTGCCCGGCAGCCTATCATATTATAGCTATCACCTTTTCAACCAATTTATAATACATAATTCCTGTCCTTCCTCCCTGCTTATTCCAGAAATCAGGAGCTATCAAATTTCCCCCACAAACAGGGCAGCCTGTCTCTTTCTCCCTGTTGATTCTGACAAATGGGTGTCCAGTGGAAGCGAGGTTCCTAGAGCAGATAAATATATATATATATATATATATATATATATATATATATATATATATATGGTTAACAGCAGCCCCAGATGCAGCCACTAGTGTTCACAAGGTTTTGTTCAGGGTAGCAGGAGACATGAGGGCAAGCAAGCACAGGTGGTGCTGGGGAATCATCAAGGTGGACGTCCAGTGGCCAGGGCACTGATGACCTTAGAAAATGGCCGCATATTTAAAAAGAAGCAGAGCTGTGCATAAAGAGGATGTGCGGCTCGAAGCACAGTCTTTGGATTGTTTGCTGCCACCGCTTCTAGGCAACAGGCAAGAGGTGTTTACAGTCTGGGCTCTCCCCTGCCCCCACCTCTGGGAGCTTTTCATCGGCTGCTGTTGACGAGCGCCCAGCCGCTGATAAGGCCCTCCCCCACGGCCAGCCTGCACCCAGCTGCTAAGGCCTATCCAGCTAATCACCCCCTTTACTGCCAGGCTCATTTGTGGACGTCCACATGGCGTTCAGGGGGACAGTGCTGCAGGCAGAGCATGGGATCTGATTTCTCATTTTACCTGTGAGAGCACAGCCTCGGGGAGGAGGCCCCTCTTGTGGCCTTGGTGCTTGACTCCTGGCCGCTCCATCGCAGCGGCTTCAGGGAAACCCGTGAAGTGGGGTCGCAGCCCCCCAGCTGAGGGGAGAACTTATAACAGGGACCCCTGACCCAGGTTTCACACAAACAGCCCTCCTCAGAGGATGCGCTACCCACGTTTTCCAGAATGACAATCCAACAGAAGGAACTAGGGCTTTGATTTATTTTTGAAAAGCATGCAGCCTGCATCTGTTTAGGAAATGGATGGGTAGACAGTCAACAATAATAGAATATCAGAGTCTAAAGGTAACTTGCTTCTGGCCCCAAGCAATAAGCTTTCATTGTTCCTTTGTCTTGTGGCAAGCAAGAGGAGGAGATGTGAGAGAGGTAGGAAAGCTGCCTGTCTGAGGCTGTCCGGGACTGAGGTTGTGAGGACAGGTTGCCGCTGTAGTTGCCTAGAAACCTCTACCTCTTGTGACAGTGGTAGCAGGCCAGCTGACCAGGGAGAACACAGGTGCTTTTGCAGGCATCCAAGGCATGGGGTTGGGGGCGTCAGGGGGTATATAAATGTCCTTGGTTTCTCCACCTCAGCTGAGGGGAGCCAGGTCATCTCTTGGTACCCTTTCTTCCAACTCTCCTGGTCGGCTTTCCTGGCTCAGTCTGGAGGCACCATCCCACAGAGAAGCCTTGTATTCCACTCCCGGGTCTGTCCGGCCAACACCTGTCTTCCAGCCCTGGGCAGTTACCAGGCAGAGGTTCTAAAAAACTGTCATTGGGTCATAACCTCTTACCTGTTCTGGATCCAGCCACCCGCCACCACAAATGCAACAAAAGAGGCTTTGGTGTAGAAAAAAAAGAAGAAAAAATTGTCTGCTAAGGAAGAGGGAGTAGAGGAAGCGGGAGAACTGCAGGGAGGAGGTCCATTTGTCAGCCCATAGCATGCGGTGGAGTTGCAGCTACAGGGACCATCAGAGGCCTGCTGCAGCGGAGGTCGGGGGATAGCCTTCCCCAAGACAGTGGTGAGCAGGCTGGCAGGATGGCTGCCTTCCATAGCAGCTCCACCAAAAATGAGAGTAAACCACATGATCTCTCCCTATTAAAGGCTTCCCCAGTGGGGCTCTGCTCCACCCCTTCCCAGCAGTCCCTTGCTCAGGTCAGGGACAGAGTGCGCTGTGCAGGGTCATCCCATCTGGCTTGGCAGTGCTGGTGTCCACCCCTCCAACAGGCTGATGCTCCTCACCCAGGTGTAGGGGAGCAAAAAGGGGCCACTCCAAAGTCAAGTGGAAGCTTGTTTCAGAAGGTCTGCTTTTGAGTTTCTATCTAAACTTCTCTCTGTTTGGGATCCAACCCCCTTATCTATTTTCCTGGAGAAGTAGCAGTACCTTTGTTTGCTTCAGTTAAGACCCCAAATTTCCCCCTTTCTTTCACTAGCCTCCCTTGTCCCAGCTAGGCTCTTCAAGCAGGTGTCCGAAGCCCGTGGGCCGTGCTGGGTCTCCCGTGTCTACAGGAGGACATGTGCCATCATTAAGCCTCCGTACGGCCTTTCCTCTTCTCAACCTGTCTGATGCTTGTTAGGTCATTTGCAGCCTGGAAGGACCCAGAGGTTCCTCTGTGCTTGCCTGTCTTCATCAGTGCTGTGGGTCGCTGCCTGTGGACTGTTCTCGTGAATGACACTGTGCCAAGTGGCTCAGAGCACTGCCTGGGCCATAGTAAGCGTTTGTGGAAAGTTGGGTATTGTGTTAATATCCTTTTCAAAAATGTTTATTTTTTGAGAGAACGTTGGTTTACATCAGCTGGTATGATTTAGAGGGAAAGGTCCACACTCCCTCAGAGGTATGTCCCTGCACCACGCAGACCACAGGCACCGCCCCCCCCCCCCAGCCCGTGGGCCGCAGCACCCTGAAGTGTCACGGTCATGGCAGTAGCACCGCATCCTGATGTTCCGTGAGTTCCGGCAGGCATCGTTTTAATCCGACATGTGTGTCTACTGCCTTACGTTCACCACTAGAAGTCCAGGTCTGTCCTGCAGCATACAATTGATCCCTTTTCTGTGATTAACCCTTTAATATCTTTTTGATGAATTAAAGGAAAGAATTGGCCATTCAAATGCCTTTTCACGCTGTTTGCTGTCATAGCATCGCCAATAAAATGTGGGTGAGTATTGCTTAGTATCCTATTGGTTAGTATCTGGTATTATTGCACCAGACATACCCCAAATTCTAGCAAAGTTAGAAGAGAATCTAACCTGAACTGGTATTTTTAAAACGGAGCTGAAACATGGACGTCTGCTCCTTAATGAGGTCAGGCTAGTACCGTGGTACCGTTGTCACCCACACACCTATAAATCCTTGTTCCCTGCCGTCTCTCGGAGGCTTTAGAAACTAGCCCTTGGGCAGCGCCAGATGCTGTAGTGACTGCGACATCTGACCCTCACTGCCGCTCTCAAGCAGGCGGCCACGGCTCTCACAGTGGGAGGGGTTGGCTTGCGAGCCTCCTATCCCCGTCCTGAGTCCTGTGCTCCCCCCGCGCCCCCCACCGGGTGCCCATGTTCCTGCCGTGGGGCAGGGAGGACTCAACTAAGGGTGGGCTGGGCTGAGAGGTGAGAAGACACAGAGAGCAGCATGTTCTGCCGCCTAAAGGGAGCCACAAGGCCCTGCCGTGGCAGAGCGTGGGCGCAAGCTTAGTGCTGCTCGAGGAGGCTCTGAGAAAGGGCAAGGTCCAGGTCCTGACCGTGACCTAGCTGCCCAGCTGTGAGCAGAGCCTTTCTCCGGGATCCCTTGTCTTCTGTATGTCTGACTTTCTCTTGTCCTTCGAACATCTGCTTACACAGTTTCAGGCCAAGCTTTGTCATGAGACCCAAGCCGCACTTTGACCACAAGGTTTGAAGGGCGGATGCTGTCGGTGACCTCTGTGGGTCAAGCTTCTGGTCAGAGAGAGGACGGGGCACCTGCGCTTGAGAGCCAGACCGGAGGCCGTTTCGCTGTAATTTAAAAGTGTTGACTTGAGTCTATCAGGCTTTATTTGACTTGGACCCTTGTTACCGTAGAGACCCGCTGTCTTCCTTCACACCCGCATAGCAACTGGGAGCTGCTAACAAGCATTTTGCCATAATTTTTACTGTCACAGGCAGGTGCTCAGTGGAGGGGGAGAGAGAGAGAAGAAGAGACAGACACAGACGCAGAGAGACACAGACAGATTTGAACTCAGGATCTTTTTAAGCAGGCATTTGTCAATGTCAGAAGAGCCCAGGAGCCTGCCGTGTGTGGTCAATTACCTGGTAACTTCTCTGCACCTTTCTTTTTTTATTTTTATTTTTTTAAAGATTTATTTATTCATGCATACAATACCTGGGGTACTGGCCAGGGATGCGGGGGGTGAGAGGATCCACGAGAGACAGAGCGGGGAGCAGAACAGGCAGACTGACCGAAATACACTGCTGAGGGGAGAGGCGGGCAAGACAGGAGAGGTCTGCCTCGCCATGTGGATTTCTCCCTGGCAGGCTGGGGATGGAACTCGTGCTGAAGAGGCTGCGGATTGCTTCATAGTACGGTGCATAACCCCTTGCGCCACCAGGGAGGCCCTTCTCTGCACCTTTAACCATGTCAGGGCCCCAGCCCCAGCTCAGCAGAGATTTCAGAGCCAAGATGGTGAAGATGGACAGTCCTCCTGCTTGAAGGTGCCCAGGGAAGTGGATTTAGTGACCGTCAAGCCACATCTAGCCTCACCAGGGAGGAGGCTCCCGTGGATCTGGGTTAGTGTCCTCTCAGAATGGACAGGGATTTTGTTCTTTGGTCTAGGAACACTGGTTGATTTTAGTTTTTAAAGGATATTAATAAACATGAGAGTGAGAGTGAAGACAGAAGTCATGCTAGGGGGATGCAGCATCTACAGGACTAAAGGCTTCGCAGGGAGAAGCAGGTGCGATGCTCGGGGCAGTGAGATGGCGGGGATGTGCCCCGTTCCTCGAGGCTTTGACCAGTTATCCACCTCCCGCCATTTTGAAAAAGCCAGTGGGTTTGGGGTGAGAAGGTTTATTGCGGGTTACAAAGGCGGAGAGGGGCAGAGTGCCCTGAGCCTCCTGCTCTGCCGAGGGGGTCCTGCTTCCCTGGGTTGATCCGGGATGGGTGGCAGGAGCCGCGTGGTGGGTGCTCTCGACCTGGCTGTGCTAGCCGTGTGTGGAAGACGCACCTGTGTCTTCACACGCGCACATCTCACCAGCATTGTGAGTCTGGGTGTGTGTTTAGCCGGCTAATGAGACCTAGGTCCCTCCATGCTGGCCCTCTGCCATCTGTCTCAACCACCAGGTCTCAGCTGGCTCCAGAGTCATTGCCTGAAGGCTGGCCGCCTCCTTGGGAGGAGGGTCTGTCTTTCACTGGCAGTGGCTGAATTTCTGGGAACCTGGAGCTCTGCAGCCAGAAGGTGAGGTGCCAGGTCTAGGTCCAGGAAGTCAAAGCACACGTTGTAGCATCACGGTGGCCATGGAAACAGAGTTGGGAGGTAGTGTTACGGAGAATTCAGAATAAATCTTTAAAAACTTGGTATTTTTGTGATCCTATGTATTGGGTAGTTCTAGAATTTTCTAATATCATTGTAAATTTAGCAACTTTCTAGCCTGATACTGTGTGAGAACTTGCAGGGGGTGAATTGGAGCTACTCAAGAACATTATTCCCACACTAGTGATAGAGTGAGCCCACTGTGACTTGTGCTCAAAAATACCAGAATCCTATTACTAGTCCCAACCCCAAAGAGCAGGTCCCCTGTCCTCTAGACAAAGAATTCCCTAGAGAGTGAATTCCCCTGCAGGGATCACAGAGGCTGGTGCATGAGGGAACCAGTGCCAGAAAGGATCATTTCGCCTGATTCCCTAAGGGCGTTAAGAGGAGACATTTCAGGGCAGGTCCACAATGCAGAGTGGAGAGCAGCTTCCCCATGTCTGTGCCCACGGTGCACGCATGGGTCCCAGCTGCTCCTGGACTCTTGCCTTCCGCCCCAGAAACTGTGAGATGGATAACCCTAGTCTGCATGTAGCACCTGTCATCGGGCACGTGCCCCATGGCCAGTGTGGAGGCCACATTGTTTGGAGAGGATGTTGGGATTGGGCTCCCCTCTCTGATTTAGCCTGCCTTTCCCACAGGACTGAGGAACCCTTCCCTACTGCTCAGTTTCCTTACCCGAGTGTCTCACTCCAGTGTGGAAGGGGTTTCCACCGCAAGGCCACAGCACATTACCTTCCCATGGCCAGGCCACGTGGCATCCCTAGAATGGGTGCACATCAGAGGTTGCGTCTCAGATGAGTTTGGCCCCGAGGAACAAAGCTGAAGGTGGAATGTCTCGTGGGAAAACAGTGGGAATCAGCGAGAGTCCACATGTGGGGGGAAGAGTCCAGGCTCCTTCCCAACTTGCATCTAAGCACAGAGACAGCAGGTTTTCCTCCCTGTAGGAGAGTGAAGTGTTTCCTTTGTTAGAAGCTGTCCTGGAGTATTTCAGCACCTCTAGTGAAAGTACCTCTAGCAGCTTCTTAGCACCATCCTGAGCATGGACAGCCAGCCAGGCCTGGACATGAGAAGGGAAACAAGCCCCTCACAAGCTTCTCAGCACCTCAACTGAAGAGAAACAGGCAACCTGAGCCCCAAAAAAGAAGGGGAAAGGCCCCATGACATGGGAGCTGGAGCACAAATAACCTCCAGATAAAATAATAGAAGAAGCATTAAAAAATTCAGAAGACAAGGGAAAAAAATGTAAAAGCTTTTATAATTAACGTCTCCAGATAAATAGTAAAGCTCGGCAGCCTTGAAATGAGAAGAGAGGCTAGAAAAAAGCAAAGAGAACATAAAAGTGCTCTTGGAAATAACAGCAGGACAAAGCATCCATCTGAAGGTTAAATGATAAAGTGGAGCAAATCTCCTCAAAAGTGGGGAAGGTGCAGAAAATAGGAAGAAAGATAATAAAACTCAGAGATCGCTGTAGGAGATTGACACTCAAAAAATAGGAGCTTAAAAAAGAGAATAGGAAAAAAATTAAGCATAGAAATTGTCAAATAAACTCTTGTAAAACCTTTTCTAGAATTTGAGGAGAGTTCTCCTGGGCTCAAAAAGATAATTCTGAAATTTTATAAGGACAAACAAAAACCAGTTTTTATGAAAGAAGTGGGAATCATGACAGCATCAGACTTCTCAAAACTAGTGCTGGAAACCAGAAAAAGAAATAGAAACGCCTTCATAATTCTAAGGGAGATAACAGAGAATATGTTAAGTTCTCTTACTTGACTAACTCTCAATCAGATACAAGTGTGATAAAGACGACGCCAGACATGCAAGAAATCTGCCTTTCATTTATTTGCTCTTTCTCAGGAAGCTACTGGAATCTGCTCAGCAGCAGCAGAGTGTGGAAGAGGCAGACCTGGGGTCCATGAAGCAAGGACCCCTAACAGAAGAGCAGTGATAGAGAAAGATCAGAGGGTGGACAGAGGTAGGGAGCAAAGCAATCCTGCAAGAAAGCAGTTGTGATCAAGGAATATTATACAGCTGAGTATGACATGATTTTCTTCATTTTAATAATGTTAAAATTGAATATTATACCCCAAAGTGATTACATGGCTATTTGATTTGGAGCTTGCTTTGAGAAGAGAGGTGTGTGTGTGTGTGTGTGTGTGTGTGTGTGTGTGTGTGTGTGTGTAAATATTGGAGGCAATAGATTTTCATCTTCGAAAGTGTAAAGGCAATAGATGATACCTAAAACTGAGTAATTTCTCAATGCATATTTATGCATATAGAAGAAAATACCCAAAGAAACAACTAAAATGACGGAAGGCAGTTGCCACTCAAGTTGGAATTCCGCTCTTCTGTTTCTGATGTGTTATTATAAGCCCTGCACTACTATTTGTCTTTCTGGTTTTTGTAAGTTTGGTGGGGAAATTTGAAGCAGGAGATTTCTGTATTACTGGCTTGAATAGTGCAAGAAGGAAGGACAGGGAAGGTGAGACTTGAGATCTAGCTAGTCCTCGTGCAGATCTAGAGACTTCCCGGAAAGCTGCTAGCAACAGGCAATGCTAATGAGCACTGTAAAGGTGTGGAACGTGGCAGGTGCTGGGCTTGAGATCTGCACACACCCTGGCCGGCAAGCAGGGATGAAAGTGGTGGCAAATACTATAAAACAATCGGGGACGCTGCTGTGTCCATGCAATTGTTACCGATTATGTCAGCACCCTGACTGCTACAATTTGAACAGAAATTAAAAAAAATTATTAGTGGCTGATTGCACAGCACAGTGTTTGAGATATTCCTGAGAAAAACAAGTTGTGACTTGTCCCCATAATCTTGAAAATATTTTCGCTATGAAGAGAAACACGAAATTGGGTGGCTCATAACACGAAATTGGGTGGCTGACTCTTGATCCATGTGAAACTCACATCGGCAGCCAGTGGAACAAAGGAAATGACATAGAAATTAGTGGAAATTCCTTTTAGAAAGCTGATGTTACTTAGAAAATGGGTGTGATTACAGACTTGCTGTGATAGAACAAACACCCGGATGGGGAGTCTGGTGACTTTGGAATCTGTGAGGAATGTCAAGAGTGGCTGTTACCTCCTCTTCCTGGAAAGCTCGTGGTCAGGTCTCCTGCTTCCAGCCTCTAGCCCCACTCTGAATGTGGTAGGCGCACAGCGCTTCTAGATGGATGATGAAACAGTTCAGCGAACAAAATGTTGGAAAGTGTGCGAAGTCTAGAATCACAATTAAAGCAAACCAGACACCCATTCTCTGTAAAAAGTCGTAAATATACCAAAGTCCCCGTCCTACTCAAATGTGTCTTGCTGCCATCACATGTCTTCTTATATCTGAAGTCAACCTCTGGTTTCAGAGTTGAAGATCGTTTTCTCTTTTCTCCCCACTCGCCTTTGGAAAGGGAAGCTCTCCTAGCAGGGAGGACCTTGGAGGCCTAGGCCTGGGCAGACAGGGAGCCTGAAGCATCTGGAAAAGCCCAGCCAGGCTGCATGCTGAGGTTTTTGCGGCCGTCTTAAATATGGTGAGGAGTTCGGCACACAGCAGGGTGCCCATGAAATAGTCAGAGCTTACAGATCCTTTGAGAAGGACAAGCCGGTCTGCCTGAGGCCAAGACACGATTCTCACTCTGGTCAGGAGTGTCCACACAGCGTGGCTGGCTGCTGAGTGGGCGGCCAGAGCTCTGCACAGGAGGTCACAGAACTGGAACCGGCATTCAAGCGACGTCTATGCTTTCCCAGCAGAAGAGGAAAATAAGCCAGACAGAGAAAGACAAACAGTGGGTGACTTTATCATATGTGGAAAACAGAGACACAAAACAAAGGCACAGACAAAACTAAGTGAAGCACACGCTGGATACCTGAGTGTGGAGCAGCGGCTAGTGGAAGGGGGGACGGGAAGAGCGAAGTGGGGAGGGCCCAGAGGCTGAGGTGCAGGGCTGCGGGTGCCTTGTCAGGGTACGGTGGGGTCCCTCTGTCTGAGGAGGAGAGAGCCTGTCCCCTAAGGCATGCACAGCTCTGTGAACCCATGTCACCTTTACAGAAACCAGTACAGTTTAAAAAAAAAGGAGAGCAAACACCGTAGACCTGGGTCTGCCTGCCAGTTACGGAGTCATCCCTCGACACCCATGCAACCCCACGGCAGCAATCGTCCATGCCTGGGAAGACAGTTGCACCTCTCAGCTGTCTCATCTTTGCATGGAGTGCCTTTTTCAATCAGTTCTTTTCTTTTTTGTTTTAAGATTTATTTTTATTTATACAAGAACCGGGGTACAGGCCA
Organism: Talpa occidentalis; assembly: GCF_014898055.3. Classification (NCBI taxonomy): domain Eukaryota; kingdom Metazoa; phylum Chordata; class Mammalia; order Eulipotyphla; family Talpidae; genus Talpa; species Talpa occidentalis. The sequence goes on from NW_023601322.1 coordinate 99,442,856, forward strand.
GAGTCGCGGGAGGGTGAGAGGATCCACCAGAGACAGAGTGGGGAGCAGAACAGGCAGACGGACCGAAAGCACTGCTGAGGGGAGCAGCGGGTGAGACAGGAAAGGCCTGCCTCGCCATGTGGGATTCTCCCTGGCCAACCAGGAATGGAACCGGCGTTGTGGAGGCTTCACAGCACCGTGCTCAACCTGCTGCGCCACCAGGGAGGCCCTCAATAAGTTATTTTCAATCCATCAGATCATCCCTGCTTCCACATACCTGCCGTCAACACACTCAAGCTTGTACAAGCTTCTTGTTTTCTTCCTTAACATTTTGACCACTATGGGCTCTTCTTTCGCACTGTCATCTAGTACAGTGCATGACCGCTGACATTGGAGACCTGTGTTCAGATTCCGGTCTGTCATGTATTCGGGGTTACTGCACCTCTGCATCTAATTTCCATTTTTAATTTTTTTCAATTGTACTTTTTATTGAGGGGCTGGTTTACAATGCTATATATGATTTTGGGGTACATGTTCACCCTTCTTCAGATGTATGTCGCCACCCTACCCCTACCCCCAAGTGTTTTATCTGAAAATCAGAGTAATTTAGAGAAAACCCCACCACAAAGATGTGAGGATTATCACAATGATGTGAAATGTGTCGAGAAATACACCTAATACATAACATGCACTTAACGGAAGTTAATTTCTCTTGTATGTGTTTAATAGTCAATTTATGATGGTTCTCATAGTATCGTCTGCTGATCGCTCCGGGCCTGCTTTCCATGTGTGACGGTTTTGTGTGTGACGATCTCGCAGTGAGATATGGTTCCCAGAATCCCCTTCCCTGTACACTTTCAAGTCGGTTTGGCTCCAAGGAAATGTAAGTGAAGTGAGAAGGATGGGAGCCCAGCACAGACCCCAGAGCCCACTCTCCCCATCCGCAGACACACTGGACTGAACCCAGGCCAGGCACACGTGAACCCCGAGGCCAAGCAGGCAGCGTTTGGCCAGGTCCCTGTGCAGCCCCGCTGGGTAACACAAGCGTGCTGACCAGAGTGCTGGCACAGGCAGGTTTTTCTTGGTCTGGGCACAGTGAGCAAGAGCTGCAGGCAGTTTCCAGATGTTCTTGTGGATCCCGTTTATCCTCCGGGTCCCAGTCGGCCTTTGCTTTCACCCACTTCATGCCCAGCTTTGAATCTCAGACATGGGCCCCACTTACATTCTATGACTTCAGTCAACCGCCAGACACGGGGGCACAGGTTTCCATAGATGTCATTCCCAGCTCCTGCCATTTAATCAGTTCTAGAAGCAATTCCCTTTTCTCTATTAGTCATAGTGTCTCTTTTGCCTGATTGAATCTTAACAGATACATATGCTATAGGGAACCGACTGACTTGTCTCCAACACAGTCATTTTTGGTATTTGTCCAGATGACCATTTCTCTACCTGAGCCCCAGAACCACACGTGTTACAATCATTTCACATCCAACAACAGCGTGTAAGCGGCAGAAGCATCTTTGTGCTTCACTCCCATTCCCAACCTCCCCCGCCTGCAGATAATCCACGTCCCTTGAATCCTTCCAAGGGCGGTGCTCGGTAGCTTGCATTTTCTCATTTATTATTCACAGAAATGCCACCAGATATTTGGCTATGAATATCCTCTTTAGAAATGAAATAGTTTCAGAGATGACTGAGTTTGACATTGTCCCCATGTTACTGGAACTTGGTGGCCCTTTTGAAAAACTACCAACCTGTCACTTTACTGTAAGTCAGAAATCATATTTACAAAATAAAGGGGAAATACCAGAAAAAGAGCAGCTATCAGTAGTGAGAAGATGAGTGAGTTTGAGAATTTAAGTGGTTGAGGCCACACAGAGAGATAAAAAGTGGTAGAACCAAGAGTCTTGGGCCCAAAACCCCCATACTCCCTCACTTTTCAACATCATACTTTTTGAAAGTTTGTCATTTCCACCAAAACTTAAGGGTTTTAATTGGCATTACATTGACTATATTGATCCATTTGGGGAGAAATGGCATTTTACAAATACTGAGTCATTCAATCTAGAATTCCAGTATATTTCTCCATTCGCTTCCAGCTTCTTTATTTTCCTGAGCAAATTTTTGTAATAATTTCATTATGGGGTGGATTTCTCATACCAAATTCCAGTGGCAGGAGGGGGTGTCCCCCATAGCCTCTGGCAGTGCTGACCTAGCCGGAAGTCCTATAGTTCAACTCAGTCCTGACTCCATCTACCCAGAGATCATATCAAACCCCCCAGTCAAGGGCTCTGTCCTATAAGAAAGTTAAACTTCTGGCCTATGACTTCTCCTGTCAATAAGAAATTCTCAGGTTAAGACACAGCCTATGTGAGGAAGGACAATGGATAAATTACACTGGAAAAAGTAACGATCTATCCTAGTGTGTTTGGACATTGTCTTTTAATCAATAAAGTATTACTAAAGGCTTTGAAAAAAGAAAGACACAGACAGAGAACAAAGTTTTACTCATTAGTAGTTCTCAGCCTGAGGCATGGAGCAAACCAGAACCCCACCCTTATGCCCTTTGTGAATCTCTCCGAAAGAATTCAGGGATGTCTCACCTGCCTCTTCCCCCATAAAAGGAGCATCTAACAAAGGCCTTTCAGGCAAGCGTCTGCCTTTCTGAGGCTGTTTACTGATGTCCTCCATCACACTAACGGTCTCACACAGACCCGGCAAACTCATTTTAACAGTCATATTTTGATGCATATGGTGGAATTGGGTTTTACGTTTTAGATGAGTAGTATTTTATTTGTTGGTAGAATAGCTTGGATTTTGATCCTCAGGAGCAATTTTCATCACAAAAGATGGTCATTTTAAGAAAGTGTGCTGGCGTAGTCCCATAGAAGCCTCGTGTGTCCTAAACTAAGAATAGAGACAGAGACCAAAGCAGGGAAGTGATGTGTGCTTCGCTAACCCCTGTTCATATTGGACAACCAGAGCGAGCAGTGAAGTGGCCGAGTTCCCCGGGGAAGGACACCAGTTGTCCTCCCCACTCCCGGATGGCGGGCTCTCTCCTTGCGGCGTGGGGTGACTTCTGGTGTAGAATGAGCTCGTCCTGGGGATCTGGCTGCAGCGTAGCGACTATAGCTAGCTAGTGGTGCATACTAGACTAGAAAGTTGCTTAGAGAGTAGGTGCTGATCTTGATGGCAGCGCTCATCACTTCACCATGTCATGCTGCTTAAATCATGGAATGTTTTGCATCAGTTACAGCTCCATAAAGCAGAACAAATAAAATGAGGGATGCGGTCAGTAGACTTTCCTATTCTTCTACAGCGTGCCATGCTTTTTCTCTTTGCCCATCCAGACCTGACCTGCTTATGCCCAGGTATCTGGTGACACCACCCTTAGTCTCAGAAGGCTGCCTTTCCCTTGAGGTTTCCCTGCACCCTGTTCTTCATCAGCCATCACAGTTTAGTGATGGAGACACAAGTGCTCAGGTCCACACAGAGTAAGTTATGCCTCATCTGTCTCATCTGAGATGATCAGGAAGTATAATGTATAAAGAAAGCACACACACATACACACAACACAAACACACACAACACAAGCACACACGCGTGCGCACTGTTCATTAGATATACTTGCTGTCTCAGAGCTAACTTCTAATTTATGATACGTAAAAACTCAAGAATTGATAACTTTTCTAAAAATTGGCCATGTTTACTTTTGACAGACATTTTACATTATGCAAAAGAAATCACACTACATTTTTTTCAGAACTGACCTTTGTACTTGCGATAGCTTGCTTTGATTTTTGCCCCGCAGGGACAATTTTTTCCTTTTATCACACAGCTAAAGTATTTCTTCTATGGGAAGTTAGTCTTGTTATCTGGAAATATGTTTAAGTTTAGAAAGCATTGGATATATTAAAATTCACCATCTGTTGGTCAAACATTTAAATTATTCATGATGAATAACTCTAGTCGGATGCTTTGGAGATTTCTATTCTCAACCAAGAGTGGAAAAGTGTCCCTGTATTGTCACCACAGAAACTGCGCGGTAAGCTGACACTGTGGCCCCTGCCTGAGAACAGGAGGCTGGAAGCACAAAAGGGAAGTGGCTGCACCTGCCTCCTTAAGCACAGTTGAAACCCTTGAGGGTGTTCTCACAAAATGTGAACTCGCTGACAGGGAGACCTCAGCAGAAAACTGTATTTAACCTGAGGCATTTTAACACTATCCTTTCCCAAAGAAAGGGGAGAAAATAGTAAAAGGATTAAAAAAAAGCAGAAAGAAGCTAAACTAATAACTTTAAAAAAGAAGATATTTTGATAGAAAATAGAATGTCATTTTAAGATCAAGCAATGGCTGCCTTCAGATTTGTAAATGTTCTTTATCTTCCATTTGAGACAAAGAAAACCAAGTACTTATTGCATAAACTGGCAGCACACACGCACCCACACTGCACACGCACCAGAGTGCAAGTACCCACACTGTCTCCTTGCTGGTGCTTCCTCTCAGATGCTCGGTGGGGTTTCCTAGAGAGGCAGGCGTGGTAGTGCCCGCGCAGGGTCCTCCATGAAGAGTTTGCGCACAGCTGGCCCTGGCTGTGACAGGCGACAGCAGAGGGACCGGGAGTGGGAATGCACCGAGAGTTGACCCTCCTCTGTTCCTGCCCGGCCTGTCTGACTTAGAGACGAAACTGCCACACGCTGTGGCTGGGAGGGTGGTGGGCGAGGCGGCCGGGCTCCGTAGGCTCACTGGGCAGCTTGTCAAAACTGTGGACACACAGACCCAGTCTGGACCGGCAGCCGGAGGGCTGGCTGATAGGGCTCCATCCCAGTGCCACGCAGTTTACTGGAAGCAAAGTATATTCCAAGCTGGGTCTATACTGGCAACAGATATTATTGTCCACCTTTCCTTATCCTGATCTCTCTTACTCAAACAACAACTCAGCGTGTATTAGTTGGACAGTCTTAGTGTCATCCTAAGGGTTTCCGTGCTGGCGTTCTGTCCTGATGCCAGGATCGACAGTAACAGTTCTGGTTGCCTTGGAAATTCAGTGTGACTCTCTCACTTTCCCTCTCCTCCTCTCGCTGGAGTCGCTCCCTAAGACAGAGACTCTCGTGAGCGCCAGAGTCCTTCACTTTTCAAGACTTGTGGGTAAACTCAGACTTCCTTTTGGTGCTTCTTGTACTTGATTTTTCTGTGGTGGTTGACACAACGGGCTCTCCATTCTTTGTGAAACACTTTAGCTCACATCTCACCACCTGGCTTGGTTCTTCCCACCTCCAACGTGCCCCCCAGCTCTGCCGGGAGGCCGTTAGCCCTTGGTAACAGTCCTGAGCCCTGACCCTGCACCTCCACCTCTCTAACCTTGGCTGCTTGCAAAGTGTTCCCTTAATGGGACTTCATGGCTTAGAACTTATAAGGTTGAAAAGTTTAATTTTAAAGTCTAATCTAAGCAAGGAACTAGATACGTCGAATCCATGCAAGATTTTCATGCATGCTTAATTTAAGCTTATAGAATGTACGCTTAATATCTAATTGGGATGCTCTGGACTGTGTAACAGAAATCCTCTTTAGATAGAATTATAGGGAAGGCACATTTGGGCTTGAAAATAGCAAGCCAGGGGATGGCTGTGCTGGGTTTGTGGGTCCCAGTAACCCCCTGGCTCAGCAGGGTCAGAGGAACCAGGAGGGAAATGGGACACAGGAAAATAAGTGGGTGCTAAGCTTCTTCCTTTGTGGTGCTAAAAACCTCTATGGCAACTGGATCATTTGGTTACATAAAATACATTTTGTTGTTATGGGAATTACTTCATACTCGTGTGATTCCAATTATGTGTTGGGGAGTTTCCTGGTAGGTGGAGAGATCTCCATTCCTATTTCCACTTTGATGTGACCTGTGACAAGATAATGTCAATCTTTGGGCTGCAGGGTCTTAAAAAAGAAGCTGGCCAAGGACCATGCCCTGGGTAAGCAACATGGCCAGTGTGCCAGAGGGTCTCAGGCATCACCCTCTGCATGTCTTTCTTGCTATGGGAAAAGTCTCTGTCAGTAATTAACATGCATTTCCCTCTTTTCACCTGCCTCAACTAAAAGAAATACCACATACAATCACTCAAATTACAACAGAGGGGAAAGGCAACTGAATCACAAGACACAAGGGTGTCTTAGTTGCCTAGGAATTAATGTTTGCAAGTGAAATATAAATAGTGCTTCTCAGAACACCAGCATGACTAAAAAGTCCTAGGAAAACTTGATAGACCTTTAAACTTCTCCACTGTGATTGCACCGTGTTTCAAAGATAACTGGGACTTATAAATTAATTTTACAGGTCAATGAGGTTGTCCACAGAAGGATCATTAATGAATGTGAGAAAGGCAGCAAGCAGAACATGTGTGATTTCAGTCATCTGAGATAGAGCCTTAGAAGGTAAAATCAAGTTGCACTGAGCATTCTCATGCCCTTAGAAAAGAACGTTGATAGAAGACACACAAGTAAGGGGTGGTGCTGGATCATGCAGGTTTTTTTTTTTTAAGATTTATTTATTTATGCATACAAGAACTGGGGTGTAAGCCAAAGGTGCAGGGAGTGAGAGGATTCACTGGCATATCTACCAAAATCCACTGCTTAAGAGAGAAGCCTGGAGACAGGAGAGGTCTGCTGTGCCATGTGTTGCTCCCTGGCCGGGGATCGAACTCATGCTGCAGTGGCTGACAATAGCTTGATAGCGCTGTCTTTAACCCCTGCACCACCAGGGAGGCCCTGGATGGTGCTGTTTTATTCCAAAACAGCCGCCCTCCAGGTCATGGGGCACGGTGACAAGTATGGGCACAGCTGAGCCACATGCTGATGAAGTCTCCTCTGGGGAACAGCAGGAGGCGCTGTCGATGTATGCAGTGGCAGGAGGTTGGCACATCAGGATGGGGGTGTGTGAGCAAGGATGACCTTTACTTTAAAACTCAAAATACTTTTAAAACAAAGTCATTCTTGGGCCTCCCTGGTGGTGCAGCGGTTGAGCGCTGGGTTTCAAAGCTGCCCGCGGCCTCTGCGGCGCCGGTTCGATCCCCGGCTGTTCCCCGGCCACCAGAGAGGGTCCCACATGGCGCGCAGACCTCTCCTGCCGCCCGCTGCTCCCCTCAGCAGTGACCTTCGGTCCTTGACCTTCGGTCCTTCTGCCTGCTCTGCTCCCCGCGCTGGCTCTGGTGAATTCTCTCACCCTCCCGCACTTCTGACTGTACCAAGTGCTTGTATAAACAAAACAAACAAACAAACAAATAAATAAATAAAACATGCCTCTATAAAAAACAAACAAACAAAAAAAAAAACACAAAGTCATTCTATGGAAGGAAAAGAAGGGCATGAAAAATGTACAAAGAATAAATGCTCCTTACGGAATAAACATCTGTTTACAGATTTGACTTTAGTAACAATGCAATGGAATCAAAACCTGACTTGGTAACTGGGGGCTTCCTGTGTTAATTTCACTCTGCAATGAAAGAACAGCACTGCTTCTCCGTGGGGTTCTGACGAGTCCACTATTTAAATATTGAAAGCAATATGGTGTTTATCAATGTACCCACAGATAGGAAAACAGGATTAAATGCATCTGAAATGATAGGGGCAATAAAAATGATTAAGGAGTTAGCCTGATGAGCTTCTGAGAAAAGATTAAAATGATTAATCTTGTAGTATGCAAACCACAGAGAGGAAGCACAAAGGACAGTGTGGAGCGACTTTTCTCCCTGGGGAGCAGCGTGGTGGAACCCCGTTCCTCCATGCGCAGGGCATTCCTCTGAGCACCCCGAGTGTCTGGTGTTTCATTTCAGCAGCAACACCTGACAGAATGGCTAGTGGGTGGTTGCACCAAGTTTCAACACTGCCTATCGGATGATGGTGCAGGGTGTTGGGGCCAGGGTCACGTCGTGATGAAGTCAGAATCGCTGCAGCAGCAGAGGTCACAGCCATGTGTCAGGTCAGGCCACCCTGGCGGTGACAGCAGGCGGAGGTCCCTTGGGGTTGTCGGTGTGGCTGTAGAGAGGATGCAGGCGCCATATCTCTCTGGCCAGGGCCCACAGGGCCCCAGGCATGTCAGCGTCCCACTCCTTGACACGCTCACACGCTTATTGTGCTCAGCAGTTGTTTCCAAAAGTGGCATCTTATTGGTGAGGTGTTTATTTATATTTTGTTATTCTTTTACTTTAATTTTAGGAAATGAAATAGAATAATTTCTAATAGGTCTGCAATAGTTATACAATCTTGCCATGATGATTATAAACATGTGTGTATAACCATTGTCCTTCACAGAAATAATTCATTTTAACAAGCAAAAAATCGACTCTTACTCACATTTTAGGCAAAGAGGTCTTGACATTTTCTGTCCAACAAGTGGTGTGCGTCGCCTCTCAGCCTCGGCGGACCTGCCCTCAGCAGCAGGTGGTCACCGGGAACATGTGCTGGCTCGGGTGATGGGGCTGTGACGCGACAGGCGCTGTGTGCCTGTGCCGTGACCAGGTCAGCGCACGTCCAGGAGTTCAGAAGAAGGAGACGGCATCCTCTAAACACCTAGTTTAAAAGGATTCAGGAAGCTGCCAAGTGGGTTGCTGTAGGATTTTATGCTCCAGGCTGAATTCAGCACCCTTCAAGGCCTGCCGGGATCCATCACCTCCACATCTTTAGTGTCATCTCCTGACACTCTCTCCCCGCCCTGCACATACCCCAGAAGCCACCTGCACCAGAAAGCTCCATTTTTCCAGTGCACATGAGGAAAATGTTGCTCTTGCCAATTAAAATGCTTTCCCGCCTCCCCCTACGACTCAGGCATTTCCTGAGAGTCCTGTCATCTTCTCCGTGGTCTGACGGTGATTGCCCGCTACTCCTCAGTGGGTTTTATTCTCTCCATGAATAACTGGAGATGCTGAAAAACAAAAGTTTGTGTGGAGAGAAGCCCAGTTCCTCCCTGCCTCCAGCCCGCACTTGTCAGGTCTTAGCTCTTGCCCTGACAGCTCTGTTCTCTGAGTCTGGTTTGTGAGAGGATGTGCTGCCCCTCTGAGACCAGACTCTGCAGCCTGCACCTGCCTCTGAGCCCTGCTCGCCGGTGACTCCCTTAGCCCTTCCGTGCCTCTGTTTCTCCATCTGGGAAGGGAGGGTCAGAGCGGCTGCCTCCCCGGTGGCTCTGAGGGTCACAGAGCCCATCATGGGTGAGTGACAGCACCCGCCCCAGCCTGCCCTGTCACAGGGCCCTGCCCTCCGCCCTGGTCACTCCTCGCTGCTTCACTTCATCAGCTGTGACTTCCCCACAGGCAGAAACCTGCTTCTCCCTCCTTCTGTGCCACCCGGCACAGGTGGCACAACCTGTACATTGGATGACACGTGTGTCAGCACCAGCGGTGACTGAGTGTGCAGGGAGGGGAGTCAGGTGTGGGACCCTAATATGGGGAGGCTGTGAGTTCCTTTTCCTGGCATGGGAGAAAAAGAAAGACTGGTGGGCTCTAGAGGATTCTAGCAATCCGTCATGCCTCCTCCGGGACGCTCCGGGATAGTCTGCTGAACTGATTTCCCTGCAGAGGGCACTGAGTGGATAGTGAGGACTGCTGGGTGCCGAGAGGCCTGCCCAGCTGCTGGGTGCTGTCCACCAGCGGCCGCCCCTTCTTCTGGCTGGAGGCCAAGGCTGCCAATTCTGCCGCTTCCTGCTGACCCAAGACCCCGATCCAGAACCCGCTCTCCATGATGGTGGCACATCCGAGGAGGGACATGCTGCAAGGACTAAGGGCCCCAATGCTGTAGCACAGCCTGCTTTCGCACCGGTGGGGCTCTGATGGTCACCCTGATGTCCAGCCCTTGTGGGGGGGTGGTTCAGGCTGTCCTCTTCAGCCCCTCTGGAGTGCCCTGCGGCTCCCTGTGCCCTGCGCTATGGCTTCTGCCTCAGGCTTGAGTTCTGAACACACCAACACGGGGTTTCTCCTCCCCCACATCACGCTCAGGGGAAGCTGTCCTCTCTCTGTGCAAACCAGCCGCCTGGCGACAGCCAGCTGCAAGAAGCTGACAACGCATGCTCTTCTCAGGCTCTCCTTACAGAAGGGACCATGGCACGATGGGTAATAGCCGAGCACCTGGGAGGCGGAGCCAGACAGCTAACCTGACTCCTCCATCACCCGCAGGAAATCACCTATGCCCAGCCTCGGTCTCCTCACCTGCGTGAAGAAGCACATCCTGAATCTTCCCCTGCTGGGCTGCCATTCTGAATGTCTGATTAATACAAGAAGTAAATCAGAGTTGATGTTGGTATTAAACACAGATTCAGGCATGAACCACAGCTCAAAAGTTAAAAATCATGATTATTACCAAAATACCTTATTTTAGACCTAGAAGTGACCTTCATAGCTACTCACTTTAAGAGGAGGATGTTGGAACCAGAGCGCAAGAGGCACAGTCGCGAATGAAGTAAACGTCTCTATCCCGTATTCCAAGTGAAAATGTTTGCCCAGATTTTTATCACTGCCAATTGTGTGGCCTCCGTGATCTCTGTATTTCTCCACCATCTCTATCTCTGCCCACCTGTTCTTCAGGTGACTTCGCCGTGGAGCCGTGGATGTGGGAGGCCTCACCCCGAGACCTGGGACTTTGCAGTCCTAGTCCCAACACCACTGTTCTTGCTCCTGCTGCTTCTGTCTCTGCCCTGAGGACATGTACCCATGTCCCTCCGCATATCAGAACATCCCCTTTAGAAAGCCTCAGCAGCAGGAAATTTTGAGGAAACAAACTTCTTATTGCTAGAATTGGATCTTACAGAGTAACTGTCTTCATCAAAATATTACTTAGACATTCTCAGCTTAGATGTTCTTGACTTTTTCTTTTGATTGTCCTCTCCTGCCCTTGGCTTCCTCTCTCTCCCTTCTGTGGAGCTGGATACACACCAGAACCTTCAGCACATGAGGACCCCTGAAAAAATTCTGTGATGTTTAATGGGTTGTAAACCACATGAGAACTGTGGCTGTTTCAAACCAGTTTTACACCCTTAGGTAGGTGCTCAATAAATGTATTGATAGTAACACCAAAGGCTCAATGAATATTTAGGAGTCCTTCTGCAGAATGAATAATCAGTGACTATTGTTAACAGTTGGGGGTGTCAGCCTTTTGAGTGTCATCTTTGCTTTTGTCTCAGATAAGTGTACTTGGGGGTTCGTTAGCAGGTGGGTAAGTGCTGTCTGGCCAGCAGCTGATGGTGATCAGTGCAGTGAACAGATTTGCATTTATACCTCAGGGGCTTTCATGACAGTGGTGTGATCACTCAGAAACTTTGACGTCTCGAGAACCGTAGATATTTGGAAACAGTCGAGGCAAAGAAGATGCGAATCTAGGTGGATGATCTCGGTGGATGTTGTGGAAAGGAGGCAAGCTGCTGAATCCCTCCTGAGCCATCATGGCTGGTACATCACTAGGGGGCAAAACGGGGTCCCCCTTTGTCCCAGAATCAAATATCTGTGCCTTTGTTTGTTCAACAAGCCACCCACCCATGGGTGTTGTCGTTCTGGCAGAGAAGACTCAAACTGAATCAGATGCTCCTTTTCAACTTCAGCAGGATGTTGGGGTACTGGCTTGCTCCTGTCTTCATGCTTGTCAGCTCTCTCTGTCCTGTACATCCAGCTGGTTGTTCAAGTCCCAAGTGTTGGCATTCCCGTAACTGTTGTCTACTAACCCTGTCTACTACCTGTCACACACTGTTGTCCCTGCCCCTTCTTCCCTCCTACCCTCTGTGGCTGTTCTTGCAGCACTTGGGGCCCACTGTGCCTTAGGGGCTCTGCGCCAGCACTTTCCACCCGGGGTCTCCTGCCTCCCATCGGCCACTTACTCTCACGCCTTTGCTGGGTCTTCACTCAGATGTCATCTCCCCGCTGAGGCCTTCTGCAACCATGCTTTCTGAACTAATAGTCACCCCATTTCCCCTCCTGTGGGTGTCCCTTCTCTGCATGTGTCACCATCCAGCACATGATGTGTTAGATGTGTTACTGACTGCCCCCCCTCGTGGGAACATTGGCGACTTAAAGGGCAGAATGTGAGTCTGCTTTGCCCCTGCTTTATACCCACCACCCAGAAGGTGCCCTGAAATGGAAGACACTCTATGAATTAGTCCCCAGATGGATGAATGGCTTTCCAGGGCTGTGGTGCGATGTCACACTGAGGCCCCTTCTGCGGGGGGCCTGTCTGTCCCTTTTGTGGCAGGTTGTGTTTTCCAAAGAGGCTGCAGTGGTGTCTCCTCCATCACGCATTCTGGGAGGCGGCTGTTCTGTGCTCCCGCCAAGGGCAACATGAGCTCGCAGGTGTGCCAAGGATCGGGGTCAAGATAAAGCCAAGGGTGTGATGCTACACCCTCTGCTAAAACCTCAGGAAGATTAGCACATACACCCCATGGGCCCTTCCAGACAGATGACCTTTTTTCTAACGAATTAAGGACTTGCCTCAAGGCTGCTTTTCGTCAAAACTTCGGGCTCCTGAGAACCTTCAGAGCCGTGTTCCATAGTAACCGGCAAGGGGTCTCTTTAGTTCCCAGGCCCTCAGAATGAGAGAGAACCGGAGGACCTATCCCTGGGGAATTACCCCAAGGGGCTGCATCCTCGGCTGCCTAATGTGTACAGTGACCTCTGAACTCCTGGACTGGGAGCTGAGGCCACTGTGAGGGTCTGAGGGGAGAGGCGTGAGTGAATCGACATAGCTGGAATGGGGTGGCAGCAGAGCAGATTGTGTTTGCTAAGATGGCAGTAATGCTGTCTCCTGTCCCCGCAATGGTCCACACTGGGGCCTTGGCTCTCGCCTCCCCTGGAATCTGGGCAGGCACTGAGGCCTCCGCTCATCAAGCCTGGCAGCGGCTTTGCTGCCTAACCCCCAAAACCCGTTCACGAATGACAGCGCACTGCTGCCTGGGAGCCTGTAGGAGCACGGAACCTGCATGTGGAGAGTCTGGTGACCTTCCACTGCCAGAGCCCACAAGGGCTCCCCACCCAGCACCCTGATCATCGGGGCCAGATCCCAGACACGTGAGGACGGCAGCCCATCTGCCTGTCACCCTCTGACCTCAAGCCTCCCAGAGGCGGTGAGGCAAGTTGCTGTTCCGTCCCCACGCCTGACCCACAGACTATGAAGAAAACATCAAGTGGATGTTTAAAGCCATTGGGTTTTATGTTGTTTTACTTTCCTAAACAAGTCTCTTTCAATGACGCTTTGCAACTTCTGGCCCTTGAGCCTGGGCCAAAGACGAGCAGAATGAGGGTATTCCTGTTCCAAACCTTGCCTCTCCCGCAGGCTTGGGCTAGTCTGAAGGAGGTCAGCAAGCAGACTAGCTCACGGCCAGTGGCTCACGGCCAGGAGGCCAACTGGCGTGCTGAGAGCTGCGGACCCTCCCTGCAGTCACCAGAGGAGCCGGCTCAGACCAGAAGTGCACCCACTGACTTGTAGACAAGAGAAATAATAAGTGCCTATTGTTTCAATCCATCAAATTTCCTTGGGGGTGGGGTGACGGAGAAGGTGGGAGCAGTGGGGAGGATTGTCACATTGGACGGCTGGAATAAGGACCGCTGTTGCTTTGTGGCTGACAAGTTATTCCCAGACTTCCACACGGACGCTTTCAAACTCCCAGTTTAGGCCCAGGAGGCTTGCAGCAGGGACTGTTTCCTCTGTGTCCTTCATGAATGGGATAAAATCATTCTTCTCACTCCGCCTTCCTCCTCCTTGTCCCAGATCCAAGGAACATACCTTGGCTGACTTCATAGCAGCCCACTTCCTCCGAGCATCAGACTTCACACATATAATGACATCGAGTGCTATGTAAACAAACAGTGTTACCATGTTCCTAAGTCTAGAGAGAGAGAAAAAAAAAACTTTTAAAGCACAGCTAGAGAATTCAGATTTTATCAAAGCCAAATTGGAATATGGGAGAAGATTTTTTAAAATTCTAAATTTAGGTGGTGGCGTGCATTTGTTTGGGCTACGCCAAACCATTTCTTCCCTGCCCTACTTTGAAAGGTCATGGACAAGAGGGAGGGGGAAGCTTTGTCTGGTTGTAAGTGAACACTTTATGGTCCTAACACAATAGTACATTTATGCTTCTATCACCAACATTCAGGAAGAAAAATTAAATGTGGCCTTTATTTTCAACTGATGGAAGTGGGTTTATGATTTTGTTTTATTGAGGTTGCATTAATATACAATCTGCATATGGTTTGGGGGAGGGTAGCATCAAACCCCTTCAGAGTGGATTACCACATCACACCCACCACCAGGGCACCCTTAATCCTTCAGCATAGTTGTGTCCCATCCCCACTTTGTTCTCCGACTTCCCCTTCTGGTGGCCTCAATTCTCCAGCCAGATTTAAAGGGTCTGTCATTGGTTTGGTTTTCTCTGACCCTTTGTTTTGTTTCTCTCTATTCCACATAGAAGTGACACCATCTGGTATTTGTTTTCCTTCTGCTCACTTATTCCCCTTTAGCACCATCTTCTCCCATTTCATCCATGTTGTCACAACTGGCAACAGTTGTACCTTTTATAATGGCCAAGTATTCCGTTGTGTATACATGCTACATCTTCCTGGTCCGCTCATCTGTCCTCAGACTCTTAGGTTGTTTCCATAACTTAGTTATTGTAAACAGGGCTGCAGTGAACACAGGAGTGCAGACATCCCTTTGAATTCATGTTTTTGCATTCTTTGGGTAGGTACCAATGAGTGGAATTGCTGGGTCATGTGGTAGATCTGTTGTTCATAGTTTGAGAAACCTCCACACAGCTTTCTACAGGGGCTGGACCAGTCTGTATTCACCAGTGGTGTAGGAGAGGGCCCTTTCTCCACACCCTCACCAGCGCTTGTTGTTTCTGGTATTTTTGATACATTCTCATAGGTGTGAAATTTTATCTATTCAGATATGTTATTTTCTTTGAAAGACTAAAATGCAACTTTTACATAGAAGTAGTAATTTTCTTACACAGGAAGGTATCCTTTTCAGGCCACGAACTTTTCATCCTTAGCGTAAAAATGATGCAATAAGGAAAGTAAAGTTTGTGCAAGTAGGCATTATACAACATCATGGCAGAAATTTAATAAGGAAGTTAATGCTAAGGGTGTGAACTGAGCATTTTTATGTTTCTTTGAAATGATATTTAATGTGACTTTATTAGAATACAAGTCACCTGTAACCAAACTGCTTTCCCAATTGCTACACACACTATACCTGCTTAAGCCTGTGGCCAGCCAGTTCCCTGCCCATAGCGGGTATTGAACATGAGGGTAGGAAAAGGCCTGTATAACTCACTTTGGGTAACTGTGTGTTTCCTGGTTCTATATTCTGAGCCCATGTGTTCCAGAGGAGAAGAGGTTGGCAGAGAAGGGAAATATTAACTTTGTTGGATTAGTTTTGTTAAATTTTAGCTTCTATCTCCTGTAGAAGATTCAGGAGAAGATATTTAGTCTGGAACTCAGAGTTAGATGAATGGAGCAGATACTTGTTTAAATCCTAATGTGTGTGAAATTGCAGCAGACAATGAAAAGACAAATAGAGCTACAAGCAACTCCAGTGTTTTAGGGGCTCAGAGGAGGAGGATCCCAAGGAGGAGACTGACTGAGAACATAACAAAGAGAAAATTATCAAAGGGAATAAGTATCAGACAGAATGATAAGCTGGGATGTGAGCCACAACCATTAGATTTGACAACCAGGCACCATTACAAGGTCATTATCAAGGTGGGACAGCGAGGTAGTGCCAAATTCCAAAGGTCTGAGACACGACTCTTGTTCAGGAAACATGGTAGTGGGTGTGAACATCGCTAGCATGCTGATCTCGAAAGGGAAAGGAAGAGTAAGTGTGGGGAGGTCGGGGTCAGTAGTGAAAAAAGAAGAGGCCAGCTGAAGGGCTGGGAAACTGACTGACCAGTTTCTGGACCCTGTCCACTCCATTTTTGCTGCAGATACATCAGCCTGTCATCCATTGCCTCATCCTCATCACACATAAAAGTGTCCCCCAGAACAGACAATGAAAGAATTTCTGAAACAGGCCACTGACCTCCTTGCCTCGGAGTGTCCGATCACTAGTTAAAAATATTTTTATGTTTTGCTTCCAGACCTTTTTTTGCTCTGTGAGACTTTCTGGGCGCCCTGGGGTGATCTGGAGTGTATTTCTGTCTCCTCTTCCTTGTTTAACACCCGGCCCTGAGTGTTCTGTGCTCCCTTCCTTCCCCCTCTATCTTTATCTTTTCAAGCAAGATCCATTCTACTCCCACAGATGGCCTCGTCTGACAAAAGTTCAGCTCTGTTTGGAGGGCTCCTTGACTTCCTCAGTTTCAGACCTCAAGTTCGGCAAATGCGTTCCGCATTCCAGACTCAGGAGGCTTCCGGTTTCGTTTCTCCTGCCACCCCAAGTGTATTTCACAGCGAGCTGTAAGTCGCTGTCCCCAAGAGAATCCTTGTCCTAGGTTACAGGTGACAAAGAGCATGTACTTACGAGACTATATTTAGAACTGCTCCTTTCTCTGCCCCAGCCCTCAGATTTGAATTACCCTCCTCTCTTGATTTGTTAAAATACCGTCTGAGCTTGCTGAGCTGGATCACTAATTGATTCATTAGTTCTGATTTTTATTTAATTATACAAATTGGTTCTGTGTCTGGCAGGCACGGGGTCTGGGGGCAGGGGTGGCAGGCAGGAACTGGAAGCAGGTTCACCAAGCATGAGTGGACTGAGCCTCTGGAAGCCTCTCCAGGGGCCTGTCCCGAGCACCGCATGGGCTCTGTCAGCAAATCTCTCTGGACCTGATTTATCAAGTGTCCGTCCGTTGTCAGAAGGCAAGGCTGGCACGATCAGTTCTGAGCCCCTGTCAGAAGACCCTTATCCCCATGATTTCAAGACAAAACTACTCCATTGCCCTCATTCCCAGAGCGGCCGTCTTCATAGTTCTCCATGGAAATGTTTGAATTTGTAGGGTCGATGTAAGGTTCTGTGAGTCTGGCTTGTTGGTTTCTTGGTGTTTTAATCAATTCAATTCATAGGATTGATCATTTCCTATGTTATTGAATGGCAAATGCTTTTCTGGAGTTCTAAACTGTGTTTGCTCATCACCCGCTTGAGCAGACCCAGGGTCCGGACCCATCTCTGGGCTGGCTTCTGCCAAGCGCAGCTGCAGGCCCTCTTTGCTCTCCCTCTTTCAAGCTTCGAAATTTTAAATTGGATTTGTCTTTATTGAGTACTAAAGTGAATGATAGCATTTTCACAGAAGCCTCTGAGAAGTATAATTGTGTCTGAGTTAAACTGGGAAAGTTGTATTGACTGAAAGAAGAAACTTGGAAAAGGCTAAAGTCTGGATAGACTTCTGAATAATTAAGAAGAATGACTGCTAAGCCAAGCGCCGTGTTCTCCGTTGTCTGGTCTATAGAAATCGAGAGGGAAGCAGATGGAAGTGGAGGTATAGACTCAATATCACTGGGAATGTCAGATCAGAAACTATTTTTGGAGGTGCGAGGGAGCGCTGTGGAGAGGCGCTCCAGAGGAGGAGCACAGTCCGGGGCGGGATGGCTCCCGGAGCCAGGAGCCGTCCTGGGGCCTTGAGTCAGGCTCATCTGCCAGGCGGAGGAGCTAACTGCGACTCCTCTAAGTACTGGTGACATGGATCTTCAAACCCCGTAGCTTCCGAATTGGTCATTTTGAGTGCAAACCCGAATGATTTATAACCATGTTCTAGCAAGAGCCGGGGCTCCTCACGTGCTTGTCCTCGCTTTCGCTTCTCCTCCCCTCCACGCCAGCGTTCTGGAGGTACCACGTTTATCTAGAGTTAACTCTCTTGTGGGTTTTTAGCTTCTAGAGATCACAAGGTAGATGGAATGGCTCTAGAGGTAGGGCAAAATATTGAAAGGATTTAGCAGACTTAAGGACAAGAGGAAGAATGGCAGGCAGGGAGGCTGCTGCACGCACGACTAGACAGGACTTGCTGCCCTCGCGCCTCAGTCCCCAGAGGAACAAAGGGCTGGCACGGCTGCATGCAGCAGCAACGCTGTCAGGCCTTGTGTTCGCAGTAAACCTGGCGGTCCCCTGCCGCCTGGCTAGCTGGGAAGAAAGGTGCCAATGAAATGACCTGGAGAAGCCGCCGCCGGCGATGGGAGAGGAAGGCACCGAGCTACATTTAGGGTTCTTGCAATTAAGAGAGATTTGATTGCTTGGCAGTTATTTGCACGATAATGAATGTTTGACTCATTCTTCAATAGTGGATAGATCTATTTATTTGTGAGGAAGTATTGTCTCCTCTCTGTCATTGGCAGCTCTCCCCGACTCACTCTCAATTGTTTGCCTTTTAAAGGAGCATGAATATATTTAAAGACTTTTAAATCCAGATGAAAAGCAGGGATTTTTAATTAAACATATGCTACATCATCATCTGAATTATCAAAATATAGGCAGTTAAGATGCTAAAAATAAGCTGTCTATACTAAAATATTACATATGATCTACATATGATATATGCTATATATGTAGCAGTGATGTGTAGCAGGTATTAAGCAGTATATTGGCCTCATTTGCTTTGTAGTGAAAATTAGTTGGCATTTTTCTTTTCCATGGATGTAGACATTCTAAATAATGTCTATTACATATATGTGTGTATTAGTAGCAAACATTTCATTGCATACGAATTTTAATTTCACTTACTAAGCAATATTCTCCATAATAAAATAATTTGTGTACTTTCTCATATAATGACAGGAATATGTAAATTTCAAAAAAATTAAAATACATTACACGAATATAGTACACATTTGCCCAAATGCTATGATTATGCCTTTTTATTTTTTGCATTTTGATGCTTGTCAAATTTGTTAGGAGATATATTCCTTAAAAGCTTTAAACTATTTTTTTTACAAGAATCAGTGGCAAAATAAAAACACAGAAACAAGTGGGCTCTAAAAACATCACAAACTGTTAAAGGCTTCATGTCCCTATTTACTTTGTGTATTTGAGAAACTAAAGATTAGGTTCATAATCTTGAAGCATACACAGGTGTGTATCATCGCTGGACATAAGATATTGAAACTGTAACAAAAAGGAAAGGTCATATATCCCCATAAGGTTTATGTAAATATATAGTTCTGTTTTACTTTATGTAGTCAAAAATTATCACAAAATATTAAACATTCTGTAAATGATTATTGGGGGGGAACCCTCCATGGGTGCCTCGTATTTCTGCCCATCTTTGGTGTAAGGCACTAACTGCCCTTGGTCCTGGACAACCTTCGAAGGAGTATTGGGTAGCACACATCCTTGGGAGAGAGGGATGGCGTCTTCCTCCAGAGTAGGAGTCGGGATCTCCAAGTTCAGGGTATCTTCTGTGATGCACTCCATTGCCTATGCCTGCTGACACCACCCTGTGGGAAGTGGAGCTTGAGGACCAGCATGAGAACATGCTGACACTCTGGCTATTGCAGTTGCATGTTATGGTCCTTCATCTCTGACCCAGGAATCGCATGGGTCTCAGACAGCATTCATGACTTATGTCAGGTGCTCTTGTTGCCTGGAAAGTAGGATGGAATCTCAAATCCTTCAAAGTCCTTGACAATGATCTTTAGTAGGAAGAAAGTAAAGGTCCTAAAAATAAAGAAACCCTTTCATACAAGACTACTTGATCACAATATGTACCTAAGAAGTGTGTCAACCTTTAGATGGTATAAAACTTACATACTTATTATAATATACTGTATCCTGATACTTTCATAATTTAGAACTTCTAAAAATTGCATATTTTCTATTTTTTAGAAATGTTAAAAATCTGCTAAATGTATATTTAAGAGGTTTATATTATTTAAATCAAATGTAAAGTCTATTGTACTTCAATAATGAAGGACTTAGCCCATATCAGTTAGCAATTCAAAACTTGTGAGTTATAAGGCATTTAAAACATCGTGCTACTTTTAAGTAGAAGTGATACTAGGTTATATGATAAAATAGACAAAATGTATTACCCTTCTCTCTTTCAATAATCACCTTTTTTTCTGTGTTGATCTTACATTTCTTTCATTAGTTGTTGTTGTTTTCTTCCATGCTTACTGAATCAGAAAAACTCAAGGCAGAATCAGAAAGAAATCAATAACTTGAACAGATGGATCTTGAGTTTAAAAAAAACAGTCAAAACAATAATCAAAAGCCTCAAAAAAAAAAAAAAACAAAGTCTAAGACCAGATGACTTTACTAGTAAAGTATACCAAGCCTCAAAGAAGATATAATACCTATCCTTCTCAACTTCCAAAAAATTGAATAGGAGGGAATACCTCCAAACACGTTTTGCTAGATCAACATTATCCTGATTCTGCAGCCATCACAAAAAAAGAACATCACAAAAAATAAACTATAGAACAATATCCCTGACAAATATACAACCAAAACCCCTTAACATACTCTTAGCAAATCAAATTCAACAATGCATTACAACAATCAGACATCATGTCCAAGAAGTATTTATTCTAGGGGTGCAAGGATGGTTCAACATATGGCAGTCTATTAATGTAATTCACCACATCAACAAAGGAAGGATTAAAATCATGTTATCACAATAGACGTAGAAATGTACTTTCCATGATTTAACACCCATTTATGATAAAAGCTCTCAATAAAAATGGGAAGAGAAGAAATGTTGCTGGAAATTTTTCATTTTAAATAGACTTTCTGAAGAAATGAAAAATAAATTAAGGACTGTTTAATCAATCCAGCGTAGTGGAGTTCCAATAACTAGGTTGGAAATTTTCAGCAGATATTGAGACTGACCCCTGTGTGTTCCTTCTAGCCTACAGAGACCTTTCTTCTGTCTCATGGGCTCATAATTACATAAGTGTGTAAAAAAATCAATATGATAATTATACCAAGCAATATTTGAAATCAGAAGTCCTGGCAATAAATCTTACTCCAAGACTTCCTAGTTGGCTAAACTTGGGAAAGACATTGAATTACTCTGAGTATCTTTCCCCTGCTTTGTAAGATAAGGAAACAACAACTGAATATCTCCCTTACAGTTGTGATGAGTAGCAAATGAAGTGATGTGCTTGGATGTCCTTACAAATCATCAGGCGATATATAAATACACTGGAACTTGGAAACATAAAGATGAGCAAATAACTTTATCCTGGGCAGGATAATGTAATGTATGGATCTTAATATTTGCCAAAGTCTCTATAAATTTATATCTTCCCATAAGTCTGAAGGTGTATCATTGTCACATGTCCAATACTAATATCATTTGATAGTTGGCCAGTTTAGTACAATATTCTGCACTAAAATCATGTTGAAAATTCTTGCTCTGTGCTTAAAAACAAGATGTCAATGTTTGATTACTCTTTATTGCTGGTTCTTGATGAAGCTACTCTTCAAAGTTAATTTTGAACAATCAATCCTAGACATAGCTACTAAAAATTGTTAAGTCTGTAGATGAATAAAAATTCTTAGAAGCAACAACACAAGGAGAAGAGACCCTAAGGAAAAAAAAAAAAATCTGGTAGGTGGATATTTCTGCTTCACAAAACATAATCTGTAACTTTACGTTTCCACTGGCTGAAAATATGACCTAAGAATTCTTTGCAAGCCACATAGTTAACTATTTGTGAGAAATATAGGGATTATATATTCTTTGATATGTAACTCCTTGGGAAAACCATCCTATTTACAGAAAAAATAAGGAAATGTTATTAGTTATTAAACCCTAAGTTAAAAACTAAAATTCTTATTTTGGGTAAAAATATATTTATATATAGAAGCAAGTTAAATGTGAAATAATAAGGTAGGGAAAGTCCTTAAAAAAACAGTGCAAGTCCCTATAATTTAATGTTATTTAATATAAGCTCACATTTAAAAATTTTTTACTAATACTGATTGGAAAATTTATCAAGTAATACTTAACGACAACAGCAGAAACCCAAACCAAATGCATATATTATTTCATTTCTGTTAAATACATTAGTCATAGAGAAAGCATGGGAAATGCCTGTGTGATGACAGTAGTAATTGCTAGGTGGCAGGATTATTAATTCCATGTTACTTTCAAGGCAATGCTTAATATCTACTATTTTCTAGTGGTCATATTTTACTTTTATAATCAGAAAATAAAGGTACACAGGAGAGCCCTTGACAAATTCTGTGAAATAAAAGCAAATAGGAGGAACTCTGTAAAAGAGAGTGAAAAAAAGCTAAGATATAGAAGGAATGGGCCAGAAAGGAGATAATTTGAAGACAAAGGAAACTGCTACCAGTCTCAAATAATGTGGTGAGATCAAGTAAGATGGGCATGAAAACAGTCCCCTGGGAATGTCTAATTGAGAATCACAGTGGATTTGAATAGCAGGTCCAGACCTTTGCCAGCGCTATTTGCCAAAATGTTGGCTGCAGGAGCTTGAAAGATGAAGAATGGGAGAAATCAGAGCTCATTCTTTTGAGGAACTGGCTTCGAAAAGGAGGAAAATTGGGTTTTGGCTGGAGGGTAATACATTGGTAAAGGATTTTGTTGTTGTTACCTTCGTTTGTTTTAAGATTAGGCATGAATTGAGTGGTGTTACTTACTATAGCTAAAAACAAGGGAATCAGAGGAACAGATTTGAATCTGGGATTTGGGAAGATGTCAGGTAGAAGGGAACATGGAGTAGACACAAACCTATTCGCTATGATTGGAGGCTTTCATTGCTTTGTTCATTTAAAATATACATTTAAATGTGGAATCATGACACACATATTTAACTTAAAGCATATAAGGCACATTTTTTCATCAAATTCTACATATAGGTCAAAGCTTTATTTAGTTCTTCTTGGATTTTTGGAATAAATTATACTCATAATACATCATTTAAATTTTCCAGTTGTGAGTTCTTTAAAGCAGAGTTAATATTTAAAGCCCTAGGGAAACAGAAGTTTTTTCAAAATTTTACAGATCATTTCTGTCCACATCTATTCAACTACAATTTATAATTAACTTTATCAAGACTTCTCTGTGTTCATTTTAATTTTCATAGCTAGAGCTGGTGGGGTTTTTGTTTGTTTCTCACATATACTTAAATGGTTTACAAAGTGATGGCTTATTTATTTATTTGAGGTAATTAATATTGGTTTTTATAACATTATACTGATCCCAGGTGGACAGTCTTGCAAATCATCCCCTGTATCTACTACATCATGTTCACCACCAAAAAATAATCAAATATCATTAGACAACATGTGAAATTGAATAAAATGACTTTGGGGGTCCACCCAGCAGGCTCTTGGTCACCCTGCAAGTCCACTGGAGCACACAGGATCACGTGAGGCCACAGGAGCACAGCTGAGCAGCCCAGGGCTCTGCTGCCACTTTAGAGAGCACCGGTCTCCAGTGGGTTGGGTAAAGGGAGGTGGGTGAAGAGTCTGTAGATGTTAAAGTGAGTAAACCGTGGAGCAAAGTCCTGAGAAACAAATAGACTAAAAGCTATACATTGAAACGTGAATAACAAAGAAGATACACGCTGTATCACGTACAGCAGTAGAAGAATAACATTATAATAAACTGTCAATGATATACAATGTAAGACTTTTCAAAGTATAAAACGATGAAAACAAAAACCTGGAGCCACACTAGCCAGATACTGAATATTATTTGTAATAAATATTTCACATGAAGTGAAATTTTAAATGTTTTCTCTGACTAGAAGTTGATGGGGTATAATTTTAGCAGAAGTCTTTAGATAGATTGAGAATTAGAGGTCTTTGGTGATTTTTTTAAAAGATTTATTTATTTATGCATACAAGAGCTGGGGTACAGGCCAGAGATGCGGGGGGTGAGAGGATTCACCAGAGACAGAGTGGGAAACAGAACAGGCAGAGTGACTGAAACACACTGCTGAGGGGAGCAACGGGTGAGACAGGAGAGGTCTGCTGCGCCATGTGGATTGCTCCCTGGCCGGCCGGGGATCAAACTCGTGCTGCAGAGGCTGCAGATTGCTTCATAGTGCGGTGCTTAACCCCTTGCAACCACCAGGGAGGCCCTGGTGATTTTTATTTTTATTTTTTTTTTTTTTAAGATTTATTTATTTATTTTGTATTTATTTATGCAAGCACTGGGTACAGTCAGAAGCACGGGCGGGTGAG
Organism: Talpa occidentalis; assembly: GCF_014898055.3. Taxonomy (NCBI): domain Eukaryota; kingdom Metazoa; phylum Chordata; class Mammalia; order Eulipotyphla; family Talpidae; genus Talpa; species Talpa occidentalis. The sequence continues at coordinate 99,466,940 of NW_023601322.1, forward strand.
AGAATTCACCAGAGCCAGAGCAGGGAGCAGAGCAGGCAGAAGGACCGAAGTACACTGCTGAGGGGAGCAGCGGGCGGCAGGAGAGGTCTGCGCGCCATGTGGGACCCTCCTCCGGTGGCCGGGGAGCAGCCAGGGATCGAACCGGCGCTGCAGAGGCTGTGGGCAGCTTCGCAACCCAGCGCTCAACCGCTGAGCCACCGGGGAGGCCCTATGTGATTTTTATTTTTAAGAAAGTGTTGTTGAAATTTTGTTTCTTGCTACTTTCAATTCTTAATGTAAATTTCCATAAAGCCAAACTGTCAGTAGAGATCCAACTCTGTAACTTTCTACTGTGATGGAAATAAGATCACTGTGAACATTATGTGGCCTGGCTTCCTATTTAGGCAAGGATGGGGGGGTCCTGTTGTGACCTTTGTAAACACCCCACAGGACTGAGCACAGAGGCACTCAGTCAAAGAGGGTCCGGAGCTGAGACAAATTTCGGTCACCAGAAGCCTTTTTCCAAAGCACGCAGCAGACAAGGGGAAAGGAAGCCGTCAGCTGGGGCTGGAGAAACCACAGAGCCAGGGAGACGGAACTGTTGGGCAGCCAAACTGGGAATCTAGAGCAGACAGCAGATTGCTGAGACAAAAAGAGATCAGGCTGGGACAGATGGAGGTTTGGGAGCTCAGGGGCCAGTTGAGAAAAGTGGAGTCCTGGCTGCGTGTCTGCTTCCTGTGATCTGTGCTTCCTTCTCTGGGATCACCTCACCGGATCCGAGGGTGGAGTCCTGCCTGTTGCTGCTTTCAGACAAGTCCCCCTCCTCTGCCAGAGTGTCTCATGTCAGCCATATCATTCTCAACTTTCAACAGTTAGCTCTCATTTTATTATTATTCCAGCCAAGAATAGTGTCCTTTTTTTCAGACCATTCTGATAGTCACGTTGCCAGCAGGGATGGGATTTGGGTGGGGCAAGCACAAAACCTAAGCTGGTATCCACTGTCAACACCACCACCAGTGGGGGCAGGTCCTCATTTCTCACCTGGGCCCTTCTGGTACCCCTGCCCCAGCAGCCCTTCGCCCCACCGACTGATAGCTCCCGCTCACTCTGCTTCCCCTTAGCACCTGGGGCCGTCCTCTTGTCCTCTCCCCTGTCTATCAGGGTCCATCATCATCCCCTCGCACCCACAGCCTCTGTCCCTGGCCCCTTTCTGGCTTCCTCCAACTCTCTTAGAGAAGACACAGATCTGAGCAAATTCATTCTCTGCCCACTTCACACTCCCATCCATGCAGCTGAATGGGTTGAAGAAAAGCATACAATTACCTGCCTTCCACCTCTCTCCGTTAATGGTGACTGAGCCCACGAGGATCTCTGGGCCCCGGGAAAGCATGCTTTAATAGTAGCCTGGTTTCTTTAGTCTGCCACCCTCCCACACGGCAATTTCCTGCCATCTCTCTGCCTTCAAACATCCAGCCCAACCTTCCCCACCTAATACTAGTTTTCGATTCTGCTTCCTGCTTCATCGTGAACTGGAACATTAAATATGCAGGAAAAATTGTGTTTTCATAGATACATATATCTGTTGTCTGTCTGTCCATCATCAATCCATCTATCCATCTCTCCATCCATCCTGTTATAAGTATATATCTCACAGCATCTCTCTTTCTCCCTGGCTAGAATGACAGCTTGCTAAGGGCAGAGACCTTGGTCTGTTTTGTTCACTAGGATCGCAAGCACTTAATACAAGAGCCTGATACTCAGTAAGTTCAAATAGTTATTAAATAATTTTTATTATAAAATTTATTCTATTATTTATTGTGAATGGTGCATATAAACAGTGGTTTAGAATTAGACTTTCCATATAATAAATTTTAGGTTTATATGGTTAAATTGTTTTGTTCTGTTTTTTCAGTATTGCAGCCCATAAGAAAAAAGAAAGTCCATATATTTTGACTGTAAGTCTAGGCAGCAATTTTCTAAACTGAAAATTTCCCAATTTAAAAGCAGTGGGAAAAATCACTAGGAAAAAGGATTAATTATAGCACATAAAAATTTAAAACTTCCAAATGGCATAAGACATATGATTTAAAACCAAGCACACTGTAGATCCTATGTACCATGAGTCGAGTTGCAAGGAATTAATGGCATTGTCATGTCATCATAAAGAACCCAACAGGCACAGAAAATGTCAGGAGGTTATGAACTCAGGGATATGTTAAATTCTGAAAACATAGGAAACACAGATTTGCACATTCGAATATTACCTTAAGTTAGCATAGTAATAATGATGGACTGTGGTGAAGGACCTTGGGGGCCTTGATGCTGGGTGTGGTATGGTGACATGTGCTGGGGTGTGACCCCATACCTCTGATTCATAAATAGTGTTGTAAACCAATATCACCTCAATTTTAAAAACACTAAGAAAAATTCCTAAGAAAAATAATTTTAATTATTTTTAATTTGATAATTAAATATTAAACATAATAGATATAAAACAATTACATTTAAAGCGATAATAATTTTAAAGTAGAGTTTCAGTGGACTGGAAATTCATCTATTCCCCCAAAGCAATTTGAAAATATATACTAAAAATTTTTAAAGTATTTCTGTCTTGTTGTTGGAATAATTTACCTTCTGGGAATCATTTGGATCCCCCAAAAAATAACAGTTTGTGGGCCTCCCCGGTGGCGCAGCGGATGAGCGCTGGGTTGCGAAGCTGCCCGCGGCCTCTGCAGCGCCGGTTCGATCCCCGGCTGCTCCCCGGCCACCAGAGGAGGGTCCCACATGGCGCGCAGACCTCTCCTGCCGCCCGCTGCTCCCCTCAGCAGGGTACTTTGGTCCTTCTGCCTGCTCTGCTCCCTGCTCTGGCTCTGGTGAATTCTCTCACCCTCCCGCGCTTCTGACTGTGCCCAGTGCTTGTATAAATAAATAAATAAATAAATAAATAAATAAATCTTTAAAAAAAAAAAAACAGTTTGAAATACATAGACATCCTTTTATATACAATGATTTTATATAGTAATTTTCATAAAAGCAAAAATGGAGAGGGGGGAAATATAAGTTTACAAAACTAGAAAAAATAAGGTACACATTTTTATATCCATAGCATGAGGATGTTAGAAATGACATGTTTTAAAAGGTGCTTTAATAACATGATTATAATTATATAATAATTTTCATTAAAAAGAGTATAGGCTTATAATCAGTATAGAGTTATAATCAGTATAAACTTATAATTCCTAACTTGAGGGAGAAAATTTTAGAAAAACTGCAGAAAGGAAATAATGCAAAATGTATATAACCGTTATATGAGTAGTATTACATGCTACAGGTGATTTTGATTTTTTCACAAAATTTCTATGTATCTTTCAAACTTTCTCCAACAAGCATCTCTTACTCTTATAATAATGAGACATTTTTACCCAGGAAAACATAAGTACAGACTTAAGTACTTACAAGCAAATCACCATACCTTGGGCATGTCCTATAAAGACTGGAGTAAAATGATATACATGTGTGGTCTCAGGTTAATCAATTCTGTTGACCGAGGCTATTAAATATATTCCAGACTCTCTTTCCCTGTATTATTGCCCTTTCCTCCTAATTTACTTTGCTTCTGTTTCTAGATCCAGTCTGACAACTTGCTCTCTTCCCCTCACTGCCTTTGTAATAAAGGATACAGGGAAATTGCTTGAAAAGGGTCCCGGCAGTGTCTCCTTCCTGCATACTCTTGAGTCTCCTCTCTGATGAGTTAAACCCTTTTGTCCAGATTTCTGCCACTCCTCTGCCCAGTTCCCACATCACAGAATTGTACAAGAGCCCTCTTTGGAGAGACACCGTGTCGATCTGGGTAAACTTGCTCCACTTCCAGTCTGCTGGGCAGTAAATGCACCCCCTTCGTCCCACTTCAGGTCTACAATGATCTGTTTCTAACCACTTAACATCTGAGCCGTTGCAATTTTCAGGGCTTTGCCAACTGAATGCTTGATTAGCTCCCCTTATACCACTGAGTGTCTCCCCCAGCGCCCCTAAATAGATCACCGTGCCCTCACAGTTCCACCGTGCCCTCACAGTTCCCTGGATGCTTCTGTCTCCCCTCCTTGTCCCCCGTCCTCTGTGGGGAGCCTTCTGTCACTGGTCGTTCCCACCAGCCTACCTGCAGGAGCTGGAGCCTCCTCCTCGTCAGCCTTCTCTTTCCTTAGGTACACTTCGTCGCTGGGAATCGTCCCTTTAACATTTACACAGATCACTAAAACATTAGAATTTAATTACAGTTCGGTTCTATTTTTCCTCAAATCAGAGGATGACATTTGAGGTTTGGAGGCAGCGCAGGGGTAGCTGGTGCATTTCTGCATCAACACTGCATTTGTATAGTAACAGGAGGTTGCGTTACAGCCAAGTACTTAAAGATCATTGGGGAAAGCGATGGTAGGATCTCTGTCCCTATTGTTACATTTCAATCTCAGGCACGCACTCATCTTCATACATATTTTAACAAGTTGTATTAATTAATTGCATGAATGTGATCTATCACTGAGATTAGTTTTCTGTTTGTGTGAACAGAAATACCAGTTTCGGAATTTATGTCATCATCAGTGAAACCCCAGCCTTGTGTGTGCAGCTTAATCCTCAGGATCACAAACGCCTTTACTGCACTCCCTCGAATTTTACCTTTGCTGTACCTGTCTCCCAGCCCCAAATACTTATTGACATTCTATATGAATGTCCTTGAGATGGTTCTTCTTAATGAAACAGCAATAAGTTCTAACATTTTATTGAGTTTAGTCAATAACAGATTACTTGATATATTAACAATCATATGCCGGTTGGGGTCAAAACTTTGTCAATATATCTTTTTTTTTTTTTTTTATAGAGGCATGTTTTTATTTATTTATTTATTATATTTGTTTGTTTTGTTTATACATGCACTGGGTACAGTCAGAAGCGCGGGAGGGTGAGAGAATTCACCAGAGCCAGAGCGGGGAGCAGAGCAGGCAGAAGGGCTGAAGTACACTGCTGAGGGGAGCAGCGGGCGGCAGGAGAGGTCTGCGCACCATGTGGGATCCTCCTCCGGTGGCCGGGGAGCAGCCGGGGATCGAACCGGCGCCGCAGAGACCGTGGGCAGCTTCGCAACCCAGCGCTCAACCGCTGCGCCACCGGGGAGGCCCTGTCAATATATCTTAACAGCTACTATGTCAGCAACTCTGAGTTCACACTCTACCATATTTCTGTGGTACCTATTATCATTTAGGAAGTAAACGTACAACCTTAGTAATGTCACAAAAAAATCACCAGTGCTCGTTTATGTACAAAACTAAACAACTATAGTTTCTAGTATCCAGTTATATATTTTAATAGCTAACTTGTATTTTGCCTCCATCAGTATTCCTGCAGTCGTTCATCTTTCAAAACAGCCTATTTGGAATTGCCATAGTTTCTATCCCAAAAAAAACCCAACTAAACAAAAAAACCTTCTTATACCTTCTCTCCTCCATGACACCGGAACAGGGCAGGGGTGCGAATCTGGGGCTTAACGCGAGAAGCGATGAACCACAGGCAAGAGAGTTCAGTCCATGAAGCAAGAGCTCAAGTGCATGCAGAAGTGTCTGCCCAGAGCCTTTTTATTTGCTGTTTATGGTAATCTCTAAGTGATAAGAGTACAGGCATTTTTTATTTCATTTTCCCTATTTTCCAGGTTTACTATGGTAACTATGTATTATTTTTATTTTATTCTCCGCACCAGCTTCCTTTCCAGGCCCTCATGCATTCTCTTAGCCTCACAACCCTCATTTTTTTATTATTGCCCCCTAGTTTTTATAACTATTTTACTCTGTCAAATCTTGCACTGTATAAATCTACATTATTCATCTTTGTGACTTGCTTTACTGCACATAATTCCCTTGAACTCCTTCCACTGTGCTGGAAATGGCTGCATTTCATCTCTCCTTATGGCTGAATAATATTCCTCCTATGGACAGACCTCATCTTCTTAATCCAGCCTCTATCAGTGGGCTCTTAGGTTGTCTCCATGTCGCAGTTATGGTAAATAGTGCTGCAGTAAACATGGTCGTGCACATAGTTTTGTTTTGTTTTTGTTGTCATCGTTATTGTGTTGATGGTTCCATGTTCTTTGGATAGGTGCCCGAGAGTGGGACTGCTGGATCATATGGTATTTCCACTTTGAGTTTTTTAAATAAATCCAGATTGCTTTCCATCATGGCTGCACCAGTTTACATTCCCACCAGCAGTGTAGTAAAGTTCCTCTTCATGGCGTCGTCTTTTTAAAGTAAATTTTCTGTGCCACTTAATACAAGGGGAAACCAAGAGCACTGACTGTGAAAGAAAATACCCATCAGGGCGTAGAATTCTAGAGTCTTCTTAGCCTGGCACAGTTTGATGCGCCACACTGCTTGTTCTGTCCTGTAGCTTTCTCAGACAGCTTTCTCCTTCTGAGGCCACATGGCCGTCAGCTGCCAGGGCTGGGTTACCTGTGGGCCAGGACATGTCCTGATAGACTAGCGCCATCAGGCCCTGCCATGGGTGCGCCAACCACAGCACTGCTACATGTGATGCGTAACCAAGTTCTTTCCGGAACAAAACGGAAAACATTTTTCGTTTAAGATACTTGATCCACAGTAACATTCTCACAGGTATTGGGCAAACGCTTCCCCATTGGGCTGGGTAGAGTGCTGGGGAATAGCTTGCCACATGGCAGAAGGTGGTGGTGAAAACCACAGGATCTGTTGTTTCCTCCAGGGGTTTCTAATAGGGCCGAGTAGGCAGAGGGGCTGCAGGAGCACTGGATAGCTCTTCTCTTCTGCAGGGTGCTGTAAGAAGTCACGGGTCACTCGCTAGTGCCCTGTGGATAATGGTTCATAGTGAAGTGGCAGGTGTGGTGGGGGAATTGCATGAGCTTCAAGGTCCAGGATATTTAGTCTTGTCAGCTAACGCTGGGGGGACTAATTTGTCCAAGTGCCATCCTGCTGTGAGGGTTCACTCAGCCCTCCCCTGTTCGCGCAACCCAGCCACACTGTTCCCGGACTCTGTGCTGGCTCCTGGCTTGCGAAGGTCCACCCAAGCCTCACGACCACCTCCTCTTCTGTGTCTCGTCGGCTTCTTATTCCTGGTGAAACTCTGCCAGTCTTTCAAGTTCACTGCACACCATGGCTTTCTGCATCTCTTTGCCCAAAAGGAAGGATGAAAGTAGTTTGTTAGGGATAGGACAGAGGCACAGGTAGGAAAAGGGATGGAGCTGCAGCACTGAAGAGAGAGTGAGAGCGGTTGCGGTTGCTAGCAGCCATGAGGGGATGGCAGTGTGGAAGGTGAGTGCAATGAATGAGGGAGTAGGAAGTTCTGAACGGTTTGATGACAGATGATGGATGGGTGGATAGAGAGACAGCAGCTGAATGTCTCCATGTATCAGCAGCTCTATATCCAGTCAGGGGAGGGCGGGGAGAAGGAAGTAGAATGCTAACACTTTCTACCGCCCTGGGTTGAAAATTTAAACATGAAATGTTGTTCGGCAAATAAACATTCAGTGGCCAAATTTTCACACAATATAATTGTTCTCCTGGAACTCTCCCACACATACAAAATGTTTATACTTCAAAAGGCACCTTTGTACTTCATACTTTTGTTTTCTTAGGTTTTCGCCAACATACTACATTTTGGAGTATTCCAATATGGAAAAATGTAAGCATTCTGGTTAAGTTAGTAGCAGGGAAATTCTTCCAGATAAATTTTTTTTCAGTGTTCACTTGTCCCAGAAGGGATTTAAAATTGTTTTTTCCCCCTCAGATGAGAATCAAATTAATCTAAGAAACATAGTTTTGACAACATAATTTAATTGATTGGAGTCAGGAATTGCTCTCTTTCGCCCACTATAATTTTTTCTTATTTATAATTTGAGAGTTCCAGTGTCTGTAATTGGTAGTTGGATTTCCCGTAAGTGAGATGGCCAGAGGGGCACTGCCGGGGCCACGGTGGTGGCAGTGTTGGTGGAAGGTACCATCTTGCTCCAGGGTTTCTGGCCTCCACCAAAGAGCACGATGAACTGTTTCTCCCAAAACTAATGAGACGGAGGTGATTTCACACAATGTCCATAATGGTTGAGCCTTCCCCGTCCCGCCCCCTGCCCTCTGACCCCTAAGCCCTCTGACCTGACTCAGCTTGGTGAAACCCCTGCACAGTGCCCAGGGCAGAGCTGAGCTGGGGACCCAGCGTCGGTGAGTCTGAGGATGGACCCTGCCCACTGGGGAGCACCAGTGACCAAACCCATGTGGAGAAAACTTTGGCAGAGACAACTTCACGTTTTATAAATCTCCCTGACACAGCTTAACCCTTTCAGCCACTCCCCTGAAGATGCAGTCGCTGTGCCCATCAGCAGGGTGTGAAGTCACACCTTCCAGGGGACGCCTCGGAGCCATGTCCTGCGAGCATCTCACGAAAAATTACGCAAGTGGTGGCAAAACCCCGTGTTCCCCTGCTCTCCTTTGTCTGTCAGCTCTACGTGGCCCCGGAGGACCTCACAGCTGCCACAGTGTCAGCACCAGGGAGGGGGGTGACCAGTGTGACTGTGGGCTGAACGGGCTGTGACCCTCTGCTCCGAGGGCTTTGTCTTTCCCCAGAGAGCACATGTGTCCCCGCAGGTTCTAGTTGATCTTAAAGGACTCTCTGAGGTTTTAGATATAAAAGGAGTTGGAAAGCCAATCCAGATTGTTCTCTCTTTGTTATAAAACACAGGACTGCTGTCAGCAGGTGTGGTGCTGGCGACACTGAGCACGCACCATTGGGGACTCAAAGCTGCAATAAAACAGCGATGGTAACGTTCCCCACCTGAGGTGATTTTGTAGGCTTTCACTGGCACTGACTTTGTGCTGATTTTCTTCCCCAGACAAATTCTTCAGGATCACCTTCCTCCTCGGAGCAGCCTCCTCTTGGGGCTTAAGAACAACTTGCTCTTTTGCAGGAAGATGGGCCTCAGGTGGCAGAAGAAGCTCCTGTGTGGGTTCGTCTGGCCCTGAGCTCTGAGAGGAGGTGGCACCTCTCGGGACTGTTTCCCTGCGGGAGCTCCATGAAAGTTCAGCATTCCCTTGCTTTTTGAAGTGTGTGTCACAGAAATTCAGCTCCTTCATGAACCATGGACCCCGTGTCCAGCCCCACCCTTGCACCTGGGCACACCCACCGGCCCTGGGCGGTGGGACGCAGGTGCTGGCCACTGCAGAAGGACATCCTCAGCTCACCCTTGGCCTTTGACGACTGGGCAGTTTACAGGGTTCTCAAAGCAAACATGGAAAATTGACCCTGTTGAGCTGCATGATTTCTGTGGGACTTCCTGGGTCGATGAATAGCAAACTATTTCCAGAAATCACCTGCAAGACTTCAGGGAAGCACAACACTAACTACTTCTGAAGCATGGATTTCTGTTTTGTCATGGGAAACATCTTGCGTGAGACGTATGTGGTTGCCAGCACCCGTAAGCCCAAATGCTGAGAATCTGTAGAGGAATTAAATTCTGTAGATATTGACCATGAATACCTCCAATCACTGACCGTGTTGGTAATATTGAAATCCTCAGAATATAGATGAGATAAGTCAACTGCCATCAACTTCATCAAGAAAATAGAGAGCTAATGAGTGAAAAAAAGTAATAGGAACTTTGCAAGGATCCATGTAATTTTGAGTTTAAATTGGTCTGTGACAGAAACTCATTTGTTCCAGAGCTCTTCCTACAGTTAAAAATAAAATTTGGAACTACTAGGATGTTCCCTTGTAGGGGAAGTTGGACAAATAGTGGTACATGAAGACCCTGGAAAATTACATAGTGATTCAAAAGGAAACATTAGATCTATGGCAATTGTCTGGGACAGAGTCCATGATTATAGGGAGGGAGGAAAGCAAGATGCAGAGATGAATACATAATGTGAGCCCTTCCGCAGGTTGGATTTTCCAGGAGGCAGACTCTCGCGTGGAGTTTAGACTTTAGAATATTCACTAGGAAGTATTTTAGAGTCAACACCTGTGAAAGGGAGATGAGCTGAGAAACAGGCCTACCTAGAGTGCTGGCTGGCCCCCGGCCAGGGCTAGAACTGAAATGGGCCAGCAGAGTGTCCTTGCATCGCCCAGAACGGCCAGTAAGTCAACTCTGACCAGTCTCAGGCCCTTGATGGGGCTGCAGGACTTGGGGTGACGTTGGGTGGGGCTGCTGTCTGCAGTGGAGACTGTCCCCAAAGAGACAGGGGGCTGAGGGCATCGCTAACTGCAGTTCCCTCTGGTGGGGCCTCTGTCCATCTCAACACCTGAAGCAAATGATGCCAGAAAACCCAGGGGGCATCAGAATATGTGTAACTGATGATACAGGTGTGGACAAAGAATATCACCTGGATGGGGAAGGAAGCAGTGGGGCTGCAGGTAGTACAAGTAATCACAAAATGGAGATGTCAGCACTTCTAGGTCTGGAGCCGGGGGAGAGAGTGAAGCTTTGTGACCAGGATGCTGCCCTTTGCCTCTTGCCTGCTGTGCATGCTGCGGTCGTCCCTTTGGTGGCTGCTCCTGGTCTCCCTTCCTGGCCACCTCTCTGCTGTTGCTGTTCATCCTGATACTTCCTGCCGGTTTCTGACAGGTCAGCGCTGCCACCGGCCCCTAGTAGCTAGTCCCACCAGGTCCCCAAGCCTGGTGACTCCCGGCATCTCTGGCTGTTGCCCCAGCTTGGGGACGTTAGCCACCTCGACCTTCTCAGACACGCCCCACGCCTCTCCCTAGCCATGCTCGTATGTGCCCTTGGCGGGAGGGATGGTTCTTGTGCTGGTAGAGGTCGGGAGATGTCCTCACCAGTGTGTCCACGGGGTGCTCACCCTGCCACAGCTGTGAGCCCCACAGGCCAGCACTCTGCCTGGCCGATGGCAGCCTCTAAGCTCTCAGGAGCCGACCCAGCCCCTGGGCACCTCCATGCCCACCCCAGGGACTCTACATCCATGTTACACCCTGTAACCAGGAGGGTACTCAGCACACGGTCTCTGATCTAGCACTCTCCTGGCTCCAGCTGGTGTCACTGGCTCATTCCCCTTCAGCTTGCAATCCCTGCTGCTCTGGACCAGTCCATTCCCAGAGGGCTGGGCTGTGGATTAACCCTATTCCTGGCTGAGCATCCAGGGTGAGAGAGAAGAAGGGCGCACCCTGGGGACAGCTGTCCCTTTGGTCTTGCAGGGAAGAAGGTAATAGCAGGTGTATCACCTTGACCATCTCAGAGGGCTCAGAGGGTGCTTGGAGGCCCCTAAGCCCAGATATCCACACTCCTGGTTTCAGAGCTCTGCCCTTTCCTAGTCTGAGACCTGACCTTGACGGGGCCAACCTCCCAGAGGTGAGGATTCCACCCTCTGAAGAGCTCTATTCCTTTTGAATGAAATGCCGAGTCTCCGGCTTTTGCTTCTCACTAGCCACTGAGTCTACACTTCATTCTTATTAGTGACTAATCACCTTTTGACCTTCTTCTCCCAACATGTCAGTGGCCCCAGCCTTCGGAGACCTCAGCACTACTGTCACCTCTGAAATTCTCAGACTCAAATTTCAGAGAGAACAGTAACTTTTTTCTCTCACCAGCCTCCTTATTGCCGCTTTGGTTTTACTTCTGTATGATACCATTTCAAATACATAATAGGCACTTCTAGTTTCTGTTTTTCCACATAAAGTTTCCCACATGGTAAACTATAAGATAAGCATGTTCTTGAGGCCTGAATGAGTGGAGGCCAATTGTGGGGTTGTTCCGAGCTCAGGAATAGCAAGGAGTCTGGTGTCTCCTGCCACCCCAGTGGGCGCTGGGGATGACTCTGCCTTGAGCACAGCCTTGGGGGGCCTGGCAGTTTCTCTCGGGCCTCGCTGGGCCTCCCAGCCTCAGGACCCCCTGGCCTCTGCGGGCCACTCAGCAGTCAGGGGTGCCCTTCCTTGTCAGATTTCCCGCCATGGTCTTGTTTCCTGTGGCTCTTTCTGAGTTACCTGCCTGTCTCCTGCAGCCTGTCTGTGTGGGCTCGCACGCCACACACTCTGCTTAGTCTTCCCACGTCCGCTTCGCAGCAGGCATCTGAATCTAAAATACTCTGAAGAAACAGAATGGCTCCCCTCCCTCTGAATCATCCTCAGTGCAGGTCAGAGGGATCCTTTCCAAATACGACAAAGTTCATTGTAAGCATCTTGTCCTCAAAACACGTAATGGCCTAGGCCTCCCCTGGTGGCGCAGTGGTTGAGCACTGGGCTGCGAGGCTGCCTGCAGCCTCTGCAGCACCGGTTCGTTCCCCGGCCGCTGGCGAGGGTCCCACAAAAAACAAAACAAAACAAAACAACATGTAATGGCCTCTTTCTATGACGAAGTGAGCCTTTTCTTCAGCACAGCATTAAAGGTTACGTGCGGGCTGACTCCGTCCTTCCCTGGCTCATTTCCCTTCCCTCTTTCTCTCCTGGGGTCCTCATTCAACAGCACACCCTTTGTGGGCTCTGGACACTCTCAGGCCTCCCACATCTGCTGACGCCAGTTCCAGTGGGGCTCAACCTCACACCGAATGCTCCTCCTCCTCTTCCCTTGTCAGTGTCCTGCCCCCCCTCCCCCCAAAACCAGACCAAGGACGACAGGACTCTGGCGAGGCCTTTCTTAGGCGCTCACAGTCTCTCCAGCTTCTTGCTGTTAAGTCCTAGCCATACTCCCAGTATAGAAGTTTCCAGAGTCTGTTTTTTTTTTTGTTGTTACGATTTGCCTATTCATTAAAACTCTTATTTTTTAAGAAGTGAGGGAATTGTCACGAGATCTCTGTGTTTCCTCCTTGTCTGCGTTCTCTCTACTAGATTACTCGGTTCTCACTCCCTCAGTACTTGGCGCTATGCCACACATAGAACTGGTGTTTAAGAAATGTGTGCTCAATTAAGGTGGGGTAGGGACGAATCCAGGCTGCAGGGGAAGGCTTAGTCGCCACCAGCTGATAGGGAGATGATTGCAGACAGTAAGTTCTACCAGGACAGAGCTTGTAAACTGTTTTGTCTTTGGCAAGTGCTGCAGAAATGCACTGTAGGAACAAGAGGCATGTAGGAGATTTCACACTTTTCTCAACACTTAACCTTGAGCAGCAGACAGGTGTTATGTGAAGGTTGGGGTTTGTCACATCTCAATTCAAATAAATACACTTTTGAGAAAGGGTGTCCATTTTTCTCACCATCAATCCCTAGGAAAAAATCTGAATAGGCACAAAGGAGAAAAATGATTTGCCCAATACAGTATTACAAAAAAAAATTGTAAATCTTCCTTTTATGAACTTTCAAATTTAAAGAAGGCTTATGTGCCTTAATTCTATTCAATTTTTAAATCAATCACTCTTGTGCTGAATATTTTTAAATGAATATGACACTTTGCCTGGATCCCATAAATAAACAAAACGTGCACAGCTTTGTTTATGTTAGGAACCTTCTGCTAAGTGTTGCTTCTATTTATTTACTTTTAAATTATGCCAGATTTTTGCAAATTTGAGTCAGTTTGGGGATCAACTTGAAATTTTAACGACTGGCTATTTACTTTGCTCCTCGTGTACCTTGCAAATATGTTAAAGTAATGTTTTCTTAAGGGCCAGCAGAAGGTGTAAGAGGAAATGACTCATGGTGGACTTAATTATGGAAATGGATGTGCCAGAACCTAGAATGGTTACTATTTCTCTTAATTTCTTTGAACTTCCTTGTTGTCTTTGCCTTTCCTCACACCCTGAGTTCTTAGCCCCGTCTCTTATTGCTTGAACTCAACTGTGCCCCGCTTGGCATAGCACGAATATTCTAAGATGATGAGCATGAGAGAATTCGACAGGGAGAGGAGACAAACCAAAACTTTGCCCAGGAAGCTTGTGGCTAAAACACGCCTGATTATAGACAAGCATGGCTGAAGTCATAATTCACTGATGCATTCAGGCTAAGGAACATGGTACACTGGCTGCCTTTATCAAACGCCATCTGCGTGATTCGTGATGGCGCTGTTAGCTGTGTCCTCCCGGGGCAGAAATGAGGGGTTAGGGTCACCTGAGGCAACACCGATTCCTGTCTCACCAAGGCTAGGGGTCTGGCATCCTTCGCAGCCATACCCCTTTTTTAATTGAGCCTTGACGGTGTTCGGGCCCCTGTCCTCCACACTGTGCTGGATGCAGGCCTGGTCTCTAGCTGCGGGGAGAGTAGGCGCCTACAGGACCAAGTCAGCCTCGCCTCTCTGAGTGGTAGGTTGAGGTGTGAGCAGGAAACCTGAGCTGGCCTGGCGAGAGCCCAGGAGCCTCAAAGCCTAGTGTTTCGAGGAGATTTTTAAAGACATCCCTTTGCTGTCCTTGATTTTTTTTTTTTTTAATTGCGTAGTTTACTGACTGGCTGTTCTACCCAGAGAAACGGCTGCAGGCAGAGCCGAGATGAGGGGGTCAGGAGAGAAGGGGTGGGAAGAACCGCGCTGCCCGGGACATACCCAGTGCTCCATTCGGGGAGCCGCCCCTACCTGGGACCCTGCCACTTACGGCTTCAGTCATCTCCCTTCTCTCCATCTTGAACAAGTGATTTCTGTTTCCAGAAGGAAAGGACACGCGCTGCGGCAGCCGCGTCCCTGGAGGTGAGCTTGCGCCGGACGCCGCTCCAGGCTTGGGCGCTCGCAATTTGGTCAAGGGACTGGGCCTGTCAATTGATGTTATCTTTGGGTGACAGAGCTGCTCTTTGTCGCTGATACGAGATTGCCAAAATTGACAGGAATAGAACAGCTTTAAGAATAGAAACACTCAACAGGAAATGCCATCATCTCATCACGCATTTCCAAAGAGCCAAGTTGCAGTCAGGTTAAAACAACTGCTCTTCCTAGCAGACCCCCCAGATAAAATTCTGATGGTGGCAGTGGGAGACTGGGGTATGTGGGGTACGGATGGGGCCTCCTCTTTCAAGGAGAAAGGAGTTGTCACCCCCCTCCCTGAGAAAAAAAAAAAACATGACATCATTACAAACATCGATGAATGTTACTCTTTCGTTTGTTAACTTTCAATTAAACTAGCTCCCGGGTCGGCTACAGTGAGTAGACACTATTTATATTTAGATATTTTTTATATCCCATTTCAAAGGTCGTTCTTTTTGGAGTGGGATTTAGGTGAATATGGGTAAAGGTAAAAGGGGGTAAAGATAAAAATGAAGATGATTTTAAGCTTAATGTTAGTATGGTCCGACAGGTTTCAGAGGTGCTGGAATGCTAATTTTTTAATACTGATTCAAGTGGCTCTGCCATGCGCTGCTTCGCCTAGTTGACACGTAGCTCGGGCACTGGCCAGGCCATTTCTGCTCCCTGGAATGCCGCGTGTGCTGGGAGCCCAGAGGTGGCTGGGCCAGCAGAGCCGCGGCCTGCGTCAGCCCCCACGTGCAGAGCTGTGTGGCTGGCCACGAGCTGCTGGCGCAGTGTCCTCACAGGCCCCAAGTGGTGAGTTTCTGTGCTTAGGGAGGTGGTCAGGCGCTAGAGAAAGGGCATTCTCAGGAGAAGGGGGCCTGGAGACCCCATCCTAGCCTCTCACTGCAGCTCCAGCAGCTCTCTGGGGAAGGAACGTGCACAGTATTTTCAGACCTCCCAGGTCACCTAGCACTGTAGTGTTGCCCCCAACCAGAGGTGCTGGAGCCCGGCTTCCGGGGTGGCCTGCACCTGGCATCTCTGACTTGAGGGACGTGGTGGTAGAAGCTGTTTATTCATGTTCTGGGGGAGCACTGGGGTCTTTGGACTCAGGGGTGTCTGAGCACTCCAGGGCGATGAGGCAAGTGAGGGGGCAGAGGCAGAGCCTGTCACCCCGGGTAAGTCCTAAGCACAACGGCCATGGACCTGGGGAGCAGCTGCAGGTGTGGTGTTCACTCTGGAGAAGTGAAGTCAGAGGGTGAAGACAAATACCTCTGGTGTCGCTCGTTTGTGGCTATAAATAACCAAAGCAAACAAACTGGCAAGGCCCAGCGAAAATCATTCTTCAACTCTCTGGAAATGCACTGCTTCCCAGAGGGGTGGGGGGAAAGGCACAGGGAGGGGAGGTGATGGGGCCGTGGCCCCCAGCTTGGAGGAGGGAGAAAAGCGGGTACACACGTGGAAGGTGGGCCTGTGCTCCCAAATTGATAGTCATGAAAGCGATGGGCAAATCAATCAGATTAAGGGAAAAAAAGAAAGGAATTAAGTAAAATTAAGTCCTATGTGAGGAGGGGAGTTGTGATTTCCAGGTACTTTCTTTTTGGTGGTGCTGTTCTACTAGGTAGCTTTAGCATTGCTAACATTAATTAAACCTCACAAACCCTGAGAAATAGGTAATTACTATAATTAAACTGATATTCCAGATCAGTAAATGAGATTTAGAATATCCAAGGTCGCAGTGAGATTGAGATTGCGTGGCCCACTTTGGCAGACAAACTACATGTTCTTTGGACATATTACCCCACCAAAACGGGCTCTCCTAGCTCCTCTCTCTGATATGATGACAGGATAAATAAACTTGATCATTGAGAAGTTAAATTGGAAGCTGATTAGGGAAACTTAAAGACAATAGGAAAAATATCTAAATGAACAATCCATATTCCATAAACATATAATATGCAAATTCCATTTCAATTAATTGCATTTATTTAAAATTTCCATTTTAATTGCTGGTTTAGCTAAACGCGTCAGCAAATCAAGAAATCAATGCACGTAGGGCATTCTCCATACCACACAACCGCATAGAAAAGACTGTCATCAGTTTGGAAAGAAAACACAGCAGACAGACAGAAGGAACTCTTCTTGTTGCTATAACTACGGCATAACAAAGGTCAGCACTGGAGAAAAACCTCCCTGGATTGAACGGTAACAACTCAGGGATATTATCTTGAATTCTTCCTTTCCACAAAGAAAGATAATAATCCTTTATTTTAAAAAAGGGTTAATTGAAGATAAACCAAAATCATGGAAGCATCATTTTAAAAATCAAGCATAAAAATGATTTTGATTTGAAGTGTAACATTGGTGGTGTATCAGAGACCTATGTCTTTGCACATAGGATTTTTAGCTTAGATTGGAAGTCAAAATCTTAAATTCAGAAGGGGAAAAACAATCTCAAAAATTTCTGAGAAATTGTCCTTATTTTGTTTGAAAACAGCAAATTCAAAAATAGTTTTGATAAATATTATACAAAAGTTTTAAATAAATGTAATTTTGAAGTTTTACAGAGCTTTAAAAAAAGTATGACTTTTATTTTTTTTTAAAGATCTATTTATTTATGCATACCAGAGCTGGGGTACAGGCCAGAGAAGCGGGGGTGGCGGGGGGGGGGGGCGGTGAGAGGATTCAGCAGAGACAGAGCGGGGAACAGAACAGGCAGACTGACTGAAATCCACTGCTGAGGGGAGCAGCGGGCGAGACAGGAGAGGTCTGATGCACCATGTGGGTTGCTCCCTGGCTGGCCGGGGATCAAACTCATGGTGAAGAGGCTGTGAATTGCTTCACCGTGCAGTGCTTAACCCCTTGCGCCACCAGGGAGGCCCCCCCCAAAAAGTATGACTTTTTTAAAGCCTAATAATGTGTCTTTATGAAATGAGTTTTAGAAACTGTTTCACTGTTATAATTCTTGGAGGTTGTGTGTGTGTTTCATTTTTCTAATGACACGAGTCCTGTCTGGTGGTTTGGGGGTTCAGAAGCTCAATTACAAAATTTCCAGTCTGCGTCCCACCTTCACTGTAAACCAGAACCTGCCGCCTGCAGGGTGGTCCAGGTCCAGAGAACACTGGCCAGACCTGGCCAGTACGGGGCACTGCGCAAGGACACCGGGTTCACCAGACACCCAAGCTTGGTATGGCTTTATTGTGATCTGCCTATCCCAAGAGGTACATGTTGCCCCACAGCTGAGGTGCTGTATGCTGGGAGGAAGGCAGGTACAGGTGGCCTGGTACCCCCTAAGAGCCACTGGGACTCAAATGACAAATTTGTGTGCAGACCTTTTAGTGGCAAGAGCTACACACCCCAACTTGGTGTTTCTGTTTCTTTGTTTTTTTTCACCAGTCATTGTTGTTTTTTTTAACAAATAATTCATTTATTTTTTCACCTTCGAGTCAGTATGTTGAAAAACTAATCTGGAACTTACTGCTGGGTTTGCTAATAATCCAGTGACCAAAGCACACCAAATCTTTATGGTAAGCTGCAAGGAACTCTCTCGCTCTCATCAGAACCAAGCCCAGGCTGGGGCCCGTGAAGACGTGTGGTGGCTCCGCGCCTCCGTCCACGGTATTACACTTGTGCGGCGTCTGTGTTTGGGGGCAAATCCTATCGCACTGCCTTGGACTACCAGACGTGTCACTTTATAGAAACGACAATTTACACAATGAGGAGTGCCATGAATTAATGAGACTGGGTCCAAACCCTCCCCCCCCAAAAAAAAAAATTATTCTTGCAAAGAACAATTCTAAAAATGAATGCTCAGGGTCATATGTGGTACTTATCTGTCTGGTGTGCCACGTCTGTGTAGAAGAGGTGACGGCATGTCCCTGACCAGCAGAGGCGATTTGAATGTGGTGCTAATGAGGCCAAGGTAATAGGTTTAACCCTGTGAACCCATTATTTTCATTAACCTCGATAATCACAGATTTCATCCCTAACAGTGGCCAGCCATCCCATAAACATCCTGTTAGTCATGAAAGAGACATGGCAAGAGTGCAGATCGCCTCAGACAGTTATTACCGCTGGGAACGGCAGCTCCGGCACCCGGCCTGCTGCTGACGGGTTGAGAGGACCAGCCTCCACGGCGGAGGTCAGTGCTGTGCTAACGATGCATCGATATTTAATTAGAGGTGAAAGAAAATAACAGGTGTGCAGCATATTGATTTTAAGAACTAATTTCATCAAATCCCACTTGTTGAGTCACCAAGAAAATCTCTGAAAATGTCCTTAAAAATGTTCAGGGGCCTCCCTGGTGGTGCAAGGGATTAAACACCGCACTATGAAGCAATCTGCAGCCTCTGCAGCACGAGTTCCATCCCCAGCCGTCCAGGGAGCAACCCACATGGCACAGCAGACCTCTCCTGTCTCCCCCGCTGCTCCCCTCAGCAGTGTATTTCAATCAGTCTGCCTGTTCTGTTCCCCGCTCTGTCCCTGCTGAATCCTCTCACCCCCACCTCTACCCACCCCCCCTCCCCGCATCTCTGGCCTATACCCCAGCTCTTGTACACATAAATAAATAAATCTTTCAAAAAAATGTTCACTTGGGGGGGGTTAAGATAGCTGGTGATGTAACGAGGCATCGTAAGCCAAAGGTCTCTCTTCTGTCACTAGTACCACCTTCATCTTTCTTCTTAGCTTATGGCTCGAGCGTTTTCCAGGAGCAGGGGTGTGGGAGGGTATCTGCAAGGCGCCACAGAGGATGCGGACCTGGAGATGGCACCCGTTGGAGAGGCCCCTTGGTGGCATCTATGAGTCATGCAGTACTGTCCCTGTCTGAGGCAATGGGGAGCTCAGCTCCACAGACGTGCCTGCTGCTCTCCTCACTTCCTGAGTCAGGATGAGAGGAGCCTGCCATGTGCCTCAAGATAGGGGCGCCAAGCAAGTAAGACAGCATCCCTGACGCCAAGGACCACGACTCTGGTAAAGAAGACAGATGCGTGAAGTCCCAGGTTTCGACAGTCAAAGGAGAGCTAAAGGGGTTCCCCTCCCTTTTCTGCTGGTACGAGGCCTCTGAGGGGCATGGCTGCTTTGTGATCACTTCCAGGGCAAACTCCTGTGGGAAGAGGCCCTGGCAGACAGACCTGTGGGTGCTCAGCGCGAGAGATCTGGAGTGCTAGCTGCAGGAGGCTGCACCCTGCTCGCCTGTGCGGTGGATGGCCTTTGTGACTCATGGAGGCCCCTTTTGCTGGAGCGAACAGGCTCCTCTGGGTCTTGAAAACACCCGCAGACAGACTCTAAGGCTCCCTGGCCTTGTCTCTGGCCGGTTCATTTCAGGGAGGTGGCATTTCCTCTGCCTGTGCTACTTCTGCTTCTTTGAGTCTTGAGGAAATTCTCGTGTGAAGAGTCTGGCCCCGGCTTGGCAAGCCTACACGTATTGAAGAAAGCGTAATTGGTTCATAGTCTCAGTCTTTCCACGAAGTCATTAGCTGCTGTAAGTAGTTATCTCTAAGGGTAAGACACTCCCCGGGGAGGAGGACTCTGCAGGCCTGTGGTCTGGTACCTGGGCCAGCAGCTCATTCTCCTGCAGCACTACTCCTCGGGGCACGGCCAGTGGGGTAGACCAGCGCTCCCTTGGGACCAGCCAGGTCCAGGGTGGAAGGAAAGCGGACGCCTGCATCTCTCAGGGAGCACCTCCTCCCACCTGAGAGTCCCACCCTGGGGACAGTCACCTGAGCAAAGACACATCGCCCTGGTTTGTGCGTTGCTATATCTTGGAGTCTCTTAATACCAGATGGCTCATTTGGGCCAAGATTCCAGCTTCATGGGGACCATGTCGCTCAGGATGGGACGTGGCAGCCCTTCAACACCACACAAAGTTTCTGCCGAAATTTTTCCGGTGATATCCACGTGGAATTTTAATTTTCCCGTGAAGATCTCAGTGAGACCCCTGTATTCTTCAGCTTTGAATTACAAGAAGCAGAATAAAGGCACAAGCCCCTTCCAGGTAAATGGAGCCGTAGCAGGCATTTTGCAGATGACACGACCCTTAAGTTGATGATGCTCAGAACATGGATCTGAAGGGGGTTACCGAGGACTAAGTGTTCTCAGCCATCATTACAAAAACCATGGCGCGTCATCCCGGAGAAGATGACAAAGGATGTGCCACATGGCAGAGACCCTAGGGGCCAAGCTAGTGTTATAAGAAGGTGAGAGGTGTAGCAGAAACATGGTGTTCCCCTCTGTCCCACGCAACTAACGAAGCGGTCGGTTTCCTGGGAAAGGCAGCGGATGTCCTAGACGAGCCAGGAGAGGATTGTTCATAATGCCAAATGTTTAATTAATGTCATATTACTGAGAGACCTATGGCCATAATTAAAGCAAAGGTCCCAGTATGCAGAGGGGGTTTATTGATTAATTAATAATTGATAGTGAGACTAGGGTAGAGGTGTTAAGCTCAGGGGTCTGCAGATGGACAGGGCTGGGTACAAATTTCAACCCTGTTATATATTATACTAATGTTACGATCCAGACCAGGTTGTCTGATTTCTATGGGTACCAATTCCCTCTCTGATAAAATGGAGACAGTAGTAACAGCTACCTCACAGGTGACGGCAAGTAATGCCTTAGTATGGTGTCTGGCTGAGGCCGGTCATTAAGTCTGTAATTATTAAGAGTAAATGTTCTGTAGTTTTTCCTTTATAAACTAGAACACAAATTGGAAATCAGAATTTATTTTCTGTCTTTGGTGATGGTTTCATTTTCAAAGTGAACTTGAAGTATTCGAAAAAGGAAAGTGAATTTGGCATGAAAAAGCATGATGTCTTGATTCGAATTTAAAACTGTTTACATACATACAAATTTCAAAACTTCTACTATGGACTGGTATTTTAAATATCTGGAAAAGATGTTGAATAAGTTATCTTTTTTCTGGTATGCGTCCACTCATTTAAAAGTGCCTGCGTTTTGCTGATAAATTTTTTATGATGTTTGGCTCAGAAAAATCAAACGGAAAATCCCCCTCCTTGGTTTTACAAATAATAACAAAGTATAAAAATATCTTATCAATGAACTGAAGTGATTATTAATCACCCAGCTTTTTTTTTTTTTTTTTTTGGTCTGTAAATGCCAAGTAATGTGCTTGATTGATTTTATAACAAAAACGATTCTGTATAGAAATTGACAAAACATGCCTATTAATGAATGCTTCACAAAACAATGCCCCATGTCAGTTGTTGCCCATCCTCCAATAGCACTGGCACTGGGTGCACCCCAGTTCTTTGCATGCTGTCCGCCTTCATTCAAAAGGTCAAGGTCGACCTTTTGAAACATCAAACATAAAATCCTTTAAAATGTCTTTCAGCGTTTTCATGTTATACAAGGAACAACTCATACTCATTACTTTTTTGAAACTATGCTATTGAATGATTAGCACATGGACTTGAAATTTTAATGTAAAACTTGTTCTCTGCTTTATGGCACCTATTGAAAGAATTTGGGGGTTTTCCTTTTCTGTTTCTATAGCTTCTCTTCTTCGGTCACTGTGATTTTTCTCTTAGGAAAAACTGTCGAAAAAGATTTCTATCTTCCTATCTTATTCCGGAGCCTTTTCCATTAACATGTTCTTCATTTTCCTGGTAGGACAGCATGTAATGGGGACTCTCTCGTTTTCTTGAAGGCAGAAGGGGAGGAGTTAATTCCTCGGTGCCTTGTGAGTGAGTTTTATTTATGCGTGTGACCCGCGGTAAAGAGATTTATCTTCAATTATTAAACTCTGTAGCCATGTGTCAGGAACTCACACCCGCATAAGCTAGATGGATGCAGATATAAAAGTGGGGTTTGCTTAATGAAAGATTGCAATTAAAAACGGGGCAGTCAGGTAGAAATACTGGGGCTACCCGACTTGGGGGGGCGGGGAGAGGCGTGGGGGAGGGAAGGGGAGAGAAAAAATGAAATTGATTTTGCGGGCGGGTCAAGCATCCCGCCATCCATGTTTTCAGCGCTGCGGCTTAGCGGCTTAGCAGTGTTTAAAAGCGCTGCCCGGCGGGAGCACCTGCACGTCCCCCCGCCCCGCGGTGCAGACCCGGGCGACCCGGCGTGGGCCCGCGAGGTCTCCCCGCGGCCGCCGAGCTCCAGCCCCGCGCACGCGGCGGCCGCGCGCCGGGCGCCTGCTGCTCGCGGCCGACCTTGCCGCGTTTCCGCGCCGCCTCCGCCGCCAGCCCGCCAGCCCAGACAAGTTTATTTACACACCCCGCGCCGCACACACCCCCTCGCGCGGGGAGCCGGCGGGCACGCCCTCCGCCGCCGCCGCCGCCCGGCGCTGCCCCGGGAGCGAGCCGGAGCCGAGCGCCGCCCGCGCGCGGGGCCGGGGCCGGGCCGGGCCGGGCCGGGCGGGCGCCGAGGGAGGCGGCGCGGGCGGCGCGGGGCCGCGGCCGCTGCGCCCGGAGGCTCGGAGCGCGCCGCGGCGGCCCGCGTGCGCCTCTTGTTCCCGGTGTAATTTGCAGCCAATCACCAGTGGGTGTCCGCGCCCCTGCGTCCTGCTCACCTCGCGCCGAGCGCCCCCGCCCCGCCCCCGCCCCGCGCCTCCCCCCGGCGCGCGGCGCTCCCCTCCCCCGCAGCCGCACACGCACACACACACACACACAAACACCGGGCGGGGGAGGGCGAGCAGGGCGAGCGGAGAGAGGAGAGGCTCCCCGGCGCCCGCCCGCCCTCCCGCGCACACGGCGACTGGAGACGGACGGAGAGCACCGCGCCGGCGAGGAGAGACCACCGCGAGCAGCCCCGCGCTCCCACACACACGCTCACGCCCGGCTCCCCCACCCCCGCCACCGGCACCGTCTGCTCCTCCTCCTCTCCGCAACAGGAAAAAAAAAGCCATTTACAGGTATTTTTTTTTGATCCGCATATTTATTTCTCCCCCCTCCCCAACAGTTTGTTTACAAGTATTAAAGTTGTAATTGGGAGCTGCCAAGACACATCTGGATTTGTGTTTCTTTGTGTTAGGGGGTGATGTGCAACTAATTAAAGGCAGACTGGCAGCGTCTGCAAATTCTAAGGCTCCCCAAATAAAAAGAGACTGGTAAGTGATTGTTCTTTCTCTTTCTCTGCCTTTTTTTTTTTCCCCCCCTCTTAAATGTTTGCTGTCCGTGGGGATTGTAAAAGTAGATTATGAATGCTGGACTCCAGCAATAAAAAGGCGTCGCTGTATTAATTTATTAATTAATCTGCACCCGCCCCTCCTCCTGAATGTTAAATATGACCTTTGATCTCTGTGTCGCTGGTAGACCAGACAT
Organism: Talpa occidentalis; assembly: GCF_014898055.3. Taxonomy (NCBI): domain Eukaryota; kingdom Metazoa; phylum Chordata; class Mammalia; order Eulipotyphla; family Talpidae; genus Talpa; species Talpa occidentalis. The sequence goes on from NW_023601322.1 coordinate 99,490,844, forward strand.
ACAATATTAGGTTTGTACAGTCACATTGTTTAAAGGCAGAGCAGGGTCATGAAGTCTGGGTGTCTAATTTAGCTCTGGAAGAGGACTGTAGTTATTTGTGTGTGTGTGTGTGTGAGAGAGAGAGAGAGAGTGTGTGTGTGTGTGGCGTTATTTTTTTTTTTTAAAGAAAATCCAAACAATAGCTGTGGCTTAGGTACCTTTTTCATGCTCCAGAGATGCATCGATTAAACAATAATGACCTGGATAGTGGGCACAGTCATTTTCTACAGTTTCTGGTGGTCTTAAACCTTGAGGGAGGAAGAGGGGAGGCGATGGTAATGAGAAAAGCAGGGAAGCTTCTGTGTGGAAAAAAACACCACTCTCCTCCTCTGAAAGGGGGCTTTGCAATATTTCTTTATTGGGAACAAGGTCAGAGACTAAAATGTAGAAAAATTTCCCTCCACTCAGGGCGATGAGATCTAATGCATGGTTGGCATAACTAGTTTCTCCTGAGTAGCAGTTATGATGGTCGGTGCAGTTACAATGTGATTCGCAGAAACCGAAGCTCGGTGCATATTCTTGCTGCCTTCCCCCACCCCCTCCCAAGCATGAAGAACATTTAGCCAGGAGCATTTGGGGGGCACCCTTTGTATTGCCATCAGGCCTCAGAAGGGAGCAGTTTTCCCTAATGCGAAACCACAGAGGTGGTTCCTGAGTGATTAGGGACTTGCTGTGATTGAAGGATGCCTGCTAGCTTCTAATCCAGCCAGGGGTGAGGTTCCTTATCTTGATTTACTTTGCCTAATAGGGATTTGTTTACATAAACCCCTCTTTTTAGGGCACCTCATCAGTAGGTCTTGAAGTTTTTTGCACTTGGAGTTGGGGCATTAATGGTTCATTAATCTAATTATAAGCATAATTACTATAATTGATATCTATTTTGATCTGAATATTTGAAACTGAGACTGCTGGGCCCTCCTTTAGAATTCCCTGAACTCCACATGCTAGACGGATATGTGGACTTCAGAAGGTGTCACAGGAAGGTATTCTGGCCAAAAAAAAAAAAAAAAAAAATCTGAAACAAAGAAACTGGTTTTTTAGGTTAATATATACTTTATGTCTCTGCTTTACTTCTTAAAAGGCGATGATATAGGGCTCCCTCTGTAATAAACAGCTAAAATACCTCTTCCTAAAGCATAATAATGGCCTGTATGCAAAGAGATGAATGCAAATACCCAGTTGACATTAAACTTTGCTCTGAAAAAGAGCAAAAGGAAAAATCATCTCAATGGTTATTTCTTGAGGTAAACAGCACCTTCAGTCCTCCTCCCGCCCCCCCCCCCCGCCGCCCCCCACCTTTTTGCTCGATGTGAAAACCAGTGACAGTGAGAAATCCTTTTTAAAAAAAGTGCCATGCGTGCCTCTGGTCCTAGACAGAGCCAGGGTTCTCCATCAGGAATTACTAACACTTGGTTCAGAACCTGTGACATGACTCGTTTGCATTTTATTCTGCATTTTATCTGGCCCGTCTTCCTTGCCGTTCCTTTCCCCCTTTTAAACAAGTAGAACGCCGCCCTCTCACCCCCACCCAGCCCCGCCGCCAAATGGCTTGTACAATTGAGACCTGTCCTTGGTCCATTGAATTAAGACCCTAACAGAGCCAGCTGTGCTGGGATTCAAACTAATGACCGCAGACACAGAAGGACACTGTGGCAGCTGGTAGTTGCTTTCCCCCGGCCTCTTCGGCCGGGATTGTCTGCGGGCAGGCTCTGGGCTCTCGGCGGCATTGTGTTTGCTTACAGTTTATACTCGGCTGTATTGTCGACTTTCTCGGTACTTCATTTGCTAATTTCCTGTTCATTTTCCTCATAGGGCCATTGCTGTTCTCTCCTCTACAGCATTTGCATGCCCAGGCTGCGCCCGTTCACACATTTCATAATGTTTAAATGCCCTCTGCTTCTAGGTAGTGTCGCCCTCGCACCCCTGATTTGCATGTCTTTAGCACTCCAGTTGCCCTTTTCCCTCGGCATTTGTCACCCCCGTCTTTCCTCCTTCCCCGGGTACCCCGGCTATTAATGCGTTTTCTCAGGAGGGTTATAAGAATAGGGGGGAGGAGCTGTGGCGTGCAGTGGGGAGAGGGCGAGCGGGCGAGGGAGGGAGGGAGGCGGGCGGGCGGGCGGGCGGGGAGGGAGGCAGGGGGAGGCAGGGGGAGGGAGGGAGGGAGGGGGCGGGAGCGCGGTGGGAGCGTGGGGGAGGGGAGGGGGTCGCGCCTCGACGATTGTTATGCAAACGACCTGACGGGGACGGTGGGGGCTCGCGGTGCCTGCGGTGGGGGAGCGCGGGGACTGTTTGTTTTTCCGCCCGGTCCTCGTGCAGCCCGCTGGAATGACTTTCTTTATTTTAGTTGTGGCAGTTGGAGGATAATGCAAAGGACGACGCCGCCGGGGACCTCGCCGAGCGCGGACATGCGCCCCAGCGCGGAGTAGCGCGGGCCTCCAGCTCCGGCCCCGCGCCCCGGCGCCCGCCCGCCGCCCGCCGCCGCCGCGCGCCCCGCAGCACCATCGCCCCGCGCCCGCGCGCCCCCCTCCCGCCGCGGGGCCGGGCCCGGCGGCCCCCGCCTGCACCCTGCACCCCTTCTTCCCCCCTGCACCATGAACACCAACGTCTGCGTGGAGCCGGGGCCGGGCCCCGAGGCGCCGGGGCTGCCCAAGGAGAGCCACCTGCCCGAGGGCGCGCTCAACAGCCTGGTGGATTACAACTCGGAGATGGAGCGCTACCGCTCCTTCGCCTCGTCCTTCTACAAGAGCGGCGGCGGCGCCTTCCCGCAGGCCGCCAAGATCGCGCGCATCACCACCCCCATCTTCCCCAGCAGCGCCGCCGCCGCCGCGGCCGCCGCGCGCATCGGCATGTCCCCCTGGACCTGCGACAACGCGGCCACCGCGGCCGCCGCCACCGCCATGCTCTGGGGCAGCGGCGGGGGCGGGGGCGGCGGCGGGGGCGGCGGCGGCGGCGGCGGCGGCGGGGGCGGCGGGGGCGGCAGGAAGTCCTCGGCCGCCGCCGCCGCCGCCGCCGCCGCCTCCTCCGCCGCGGCCTCGGCGGCGCTGCTGCCCGGGGGGCGGCGGCGGCGGCGGCGGCGGGGCGGCGGCGGCGGCGGCGGCGGCGGCGGCGGCGGCGGCGGCGGCCGCGCGGGGCTGCACGCGCGCGGGGACGCGGCGCGCCTGGGCAAGGCGGGCTGCGCGGCCGAGCCCGCGCTGCAGATGGCGAACGGCAACTTCCTGCCCGCGCTGGCGCCCGAGCACTGCCGGCCGCTGGCGGGCGACTGCGTCAACAAGCTCAAGTGCGGCGCGGCCGACGCGGAGCTCATGAACCTGCCCGAGCGCGTGGGCGCCTTCCCCGCGCTGCCCGCGCTCGGCGGCCTCTCGCTGCCGCCCGGCGTGATCGTCATGACGGCGCTGCACTCGCCCGCCGCCGCCTCGGCCGCCGTGTCGGACAGCGCCTTCCAGATCGCCAGCCTGGCGGACTGCCCGCCCGGGCCCGCCGCGCCCGCCGCCGCGCCCGCCGGCTCGGGCGCCGCCACGCCCGCCAAGAAGAAGCGGAAGCGCTGCGGCGTGTGCGTGCCCTGCAAGCGCCTCATCAACTGCGGCGTGTGCAGCAGCTGCCGCAACCGCAAGACCGGACACCAGATCTGCAAGTTCAGGAAGTGCGAGGAGCTCAAGAAGAAGCCGGGCGCGGCGCTCGAGGTCAGAGGGGACGATTTCCTGCTCCCCGCGCTGCCCCCGCCCCTGCTCGCGCCCCTGTCCTCCCCGCTGCCGGGCTTCTGGCCGGGCTGCCGCCTGCCGCCGCCCGGCCCCGACGCGCCCTGCCGGCTCTGAGCGCCCCCCGCCCGCCCGCCCGCCCGCCCGCCCGCCCGCCCGGGGCCGGGGCCGGGGCCGGGGCCGGGGGCGGGGAGGACGCGGCCGGGGGTGCCCCCGCCCCCCCCCCCAGGCGGCTCGCCTCGCCGCGCCGCGCCGCCGCCCACCGCGCGCTCGGCCCGCCCGTTAGCCCCGAGAGGGCAGAGCCCGGGGCCCCGCGGCTGCCAGGAGACGTGACTTAGCCTCGGGGATGCAGGGCCGGCGCCCCCCAGGCGGGGAGGGCGGCGTCCACAGGCTGCTGCCCCCGGGGTCACGCGCTTTCCTCACGCCCGGGCGCGTCCCGCCGCCGCCGTGGCCCCTGCGTTGCTCCAAGTCTGCGCTCCGCGGCCACCGAATCGCTGTGCCCCACGCGGTTTGGGGGACACCGAGGAGGCGGAGGAGGCAGGAGTGGTTCCTCCTCCCCGTCTGTTCCGGAGACGGACGACGTCCATCCAGACGATCGCCCAAGTAATGGTGGATTAGGCTTTTGATTACGTTAAAAACAAAGATGGATGTCTTCGGTGCAAGTTTCTTGGGGTGTTTTCATCACCTGATCAGAACAGAAAGGGAACGATGGGGGAATCGCAGGTGAAGGCTGCGGGTGGCAGGTGATAAGGTCGGTAATCAAATCTAGCCCTTCGAGGAAACGTCCCGCAGGCCGTCAGTTGCTCCCGTAGGGAAGGCCCATAGGTGTGGGCTCTGGGGTGCGGCTCTTGGGCGACCGGGGGTCTCGTGCGGCACCATCATCACAGAGCACCCGCCCGTTCCAGAACAAGGTGATGGGTGACGCCAAGGGCGTCCCCTCGGAAGAGCAGGTCTGTAAAGTGATCAGAGAGAAGCGTGAAAGATCTCTGTTGCAGGTTTTGAGCACACATGAGGTAGTTTTGCTTCTAGTTCTATTCATAGAAATCAGAGGAAATGGGGCAAGGGCATCATGGGTGGTGACCGTCTCCACCCAAACCGCGCGCCTGGCCCTCTTTGTAAGAGAAAGCCTCTCAGCGCAGAGTTTGACTGAGCTCCAGGTTTCTTTCATTTCCTTCAGCAGCTCTGCTTGAGCAAAGACAATGGCAATTATAGAAACGCAGGTCCTTATATCTTCTTAGGTGGCAAAAACGAGTTTTCAGCCTCTGAATTCTCTTTTTTTTCTTTTTTCCTCGATTTCTTATTGTAATTTCTTTAAGTCTCTAAGGCCTGTGAGAAATTAAAATCCAGTTCAGACGGAACTTTCCTGTTCGCCCAGTTGACAAGGACCCCATGCCTCTCCTTCCTCTTCTGGAACCATAATGGTCTCTCCTCAGGGGGCTGGTGGGCCTCCTCTCCAGCCAGGCCCAGGTGACTCTCAGCATCCGGGTTCAGGGTGTTAGTGGACGGGACCACTGTGTAATTCTGACTGGCTTAGTAAATGACCGCCCTGATGACAGAGCTTGACCAACGTCTCCCGGGTTTTCTGTGGGGGTTTCTAAGAGGATTCCATCAGTTTCCTTTTCTCTTTCTTCGTGGCTGTCCCACCAACTTGTGCTGTCGAGATTCCCGAGGCATTCTGATCACAAAGTCTTCTTGCATTACCTCTTGTTCTTTTTTAAGATCCACTTGTACACAGTCCTGCTGGTCTTGACAAAGCTGGGCATGGGGGGAGGAGGGAGCAGCGAGTTTCTGTCTGCAGTGCAGCCTCTGAGATATGCGACCTGCACCCCTCTCACCCCAAGATTGCCCCGCTTTGAGGCTAAGATCCATCATGGAACGCTGCTTGGCAGGAAGAAAGGAGAAAATGGTTGTCATTGGCTAAGTGTCTACCTGGACCATTCACAGAATGCCATGGCAGGGTGCTTCCTTGAGGACACGTGTCAGCACGCAGGGGGCTTCTGGGAAGCCAGCCCGGCACGAGTCAGTGACAGAGGGTGGTGCCCGAAGTGGAGCTGGGCCAGTGCTTGTGGGTCAGTGCAGGCCCCCCACCCCCCACCCCCTGGCCTACCTGCCTCTCTCTAACTTGGTTCCTTACCGTCATCTGAGGAGATGGGGTAGAGGTTGCACAGACCCTTCGCTGCTTCACGGAGGGTAGGGATTTGGGGGTCCATTGTGGACATCACCTGCCCACACATCAGTTCAGTGCCTCCAACTCCTGGTGCTGGGTTATGGACACCCATCCCTGAGTGGCTCACGGCCATCACTTACATTCTCGTTTGTCACTTCATACCCGATGTGTCCTTTTTCCCTTTGACTTATTTTCATCCCAGAGCCTCGAGCCATAATCAGATTTTCAGGGTGAGTACACTGAAATTAAGACAGACACACGTGGGTGTGTTGGGATCCTTACCCACACTTTTAAAAAGCCTCCCCTCCAACCTTCCTTTCCAAACTGCTTGACTTATTTCCACATTTTCTTGCTTAGTTCTCATGTTAAGAGCATCTCTCATGTTTTCAAAATATGTTCGTACAGTGACCTCTTGGTAACATTTCATATGATAACAAGCCGCATAAACAAATGTCTTTTACCAAGGGTAGAGGGCTCCCTAGTTTGCACACCCCACTGTTCTCTTAGTCAATTGCTAGAATAAATATTGTGACTAAGTTTCTAAGCAGCTGAATGTCTTTCCTTCAACAGCTTATCTGGAAACTTTGTATCCTAAGTGACCACTAATAAGTCCCTAGATATGCCTAGAAACATCAGCTATTGTCATTTGTTACATACTAGCACTTTGTCCCCAAAGATAATCCTTCAGTTTTATATACTCACAACAGATACATTTTTGATACTAAGCTCCAACTCTTCAAAGTAGCAGGACCTGCTGTAACTCAGGGATGAAATTGTCCCTGGCAAGCCCCACCTCCCATCCCTGCACCTGGCTCAGGTGGCATGATGGAGCTGGGTGGAGACCACCTGGCCTGGCTTCTCTCCTATCAGCTGATTCATGGAGTCACATTAGTGCCCGCCCTTGGGGAGGTGCCCTGCGCCCAGTCTGCTCTGCTGTCACCTCCCAGAGTTTCTGTGAGTGGGGGAGGGACCATGTAGGGACACCCGGTGAGAGACCGAACAGCTGCAAAGTCAGGAGACAGGACAATGCCCTTCTCCCTTTTGTGTGTGTTCTTTTCCACTTTTTAAAACATTCCTGCTGCTTGTACAGGCCCACGATAATTTCCTGCAAGTGAGCTTGGGCATCTAAGGAGTGCGAGGAAACGTACCCAGGAGGAAGCGTATGCAGGTGTTGCTCCAAATTTGATACTTGACTGAGAAGAGTGTTTCGGGGTGGACACACTGGGCTGTGCCCTGAGCCTCCCCGCACTGGCCACTGAGAGCTAGCCACAGGCATTCTGGCCGCACGGGCAGAAAGGGGGCACCTGCTCCCCAAAGCCGGGTAGAGAGTCAGTGTGTCACTCGCTTTCAGAGTCTGTGCATAGATAGGGGAATCAGGCCATGAATGTCCACTAAGTTTTTAAAGTTTGAAACTTTGAAGCTTATTCCACTTATGGGTGAAACACAAATAATTCATTCCTTAAAATGAAACATCTACCAGGAAACATAAACATTTGTTTTAACCTGAAAATGCTAAACTCCAAGGGAAAGAGGAGCAGCTGAAGTCGCAGCAGAGATCTGTAGCAGCCATGTCGCATGCCACGCAAGGGTGGGGCGCGTGGCGGCCTGATCCACCATGAGCTTCAAAACACGGGTGCAAAGTGGCTCTTTAAACAGCCACACGTTTTCAATAATTCCCAGATGAAAACATCCCATCCATCCAAGCATCATATAAATAAATGCTAAGCAATGTTTTGGATGGCAGTGAAAATAAATTTGTAAATTATTCCAAAAGGACATGTGATATTCAAGTACAAACCACCAGGAGAGCCAGTGGGGCACATTGAAAGTCTAGACTTCAGTTTAACCAGAAAAAAAGTGTTTGGACACTTCAAATAAGGAATGAAAGTGTGAGCTAGTGATGAGGGAAATAAAAGCCACTTAATTTTTAGGGGTTTTAATTAATTGATCATTGATTTATTAGTGGCTATTTTGTTTGTTTCACACAACTGTTTCCCCCCGGGTGAATAGTTTGAGTTCTGTGTAGTCAGATCCAAAGGCTGATAAATATGGGACTCTTTCATCAAATAGTCGAAAGACTGACATTGTGAGCGCGGCCCAAGTGGGCTCCCCTTGCGTATTTGGTCGCGCAGCCGGGCTGGTCATGGGCCCAGCTTGTGCATTTGATTATTCCCAGGGAATAGCGTGTCTTTAAAAACTCTTCTAAAGGAGTTGGTGCTCCTCAATCTTAACATCCAGCCATCACTGGTCAGATGGTCTGGGGATGAAGTTCACTCTTACCAGAAAATACTGTTTTTCATTTTTCTTCCAAAAAGTATAGCAAAAATACCCCACTTTTCAATAAATTTCACATAAGTGGATACGCTTTGGTATCTTATGTTTGTTTATACTCAACCTTATGCAAAATATTAAAAAAGTATCTCATGTATTCGTCATGTAAAAATAAGTCAATGAACGGGTGAAATTCAAGATTTACTGAAAGGCTCTTGTGAATATGCAAATTGGAGAAAAGACTTCTTTTTTAGTTTTTCTCTTTTAGACTAGTCTTTAAAGAGCAAGGAATCCAGGGCCTTGCTAAGACACAACCCATGAAGCTCTCCGCAGCCACTGCAGCATGAGTTTGATCCACAGCCAGGGAGCTAACCCACATATGGCGCAGCAGACCTCTCCTGTCTCGCCCGCTGCTCCCCTCAGCAGTGGATTTCAGTCAGTCCGCCTGTTCTGCTCCCCACTCTGTCTCTGGTGAATCCTCTCACCCCGCCCCCTCCACAGCTCTGGCCTGTACCCTGGTTCTTGTATGTATAAATAAATCAATAAATCTTAAAAACAAAACAAAAAGAGCAAGGAACCCAAAATAATTATAAAATATTTGATTTTTATGCAAGCATTTCAATCCCCGATTAGAATGGCAGATGATCTTGGCAAGGGAAGCAGAGCACTCTAGAAAAAAAAATTTTTTTTAACTTGCTTTCAACAGAGTTTGTTCGTTTGTTTGTTTTTCGTCATTGGCGAGCATGGGGAGGATTTGGGGCCATGTTACATGTTTCTGTCCCCGCAGCACCTCTGCTTGTTCTTAACTTACCTTTCCATGAGCTTCTGTTATTCCTCATAGGTGTTTCAGGATATTGGGGTGGTGGGGGGATCATCCTCCAGTCATACCTTGTTCCATCACATGCAAACCCCTGTCCTGAAATGGAATGATTCCCAGCGACGGCACAGCCTCCCTGCTCTCCGCACCGCGTGTCCTCCGTTGTTCTCTGCGTTATGTTGCTCCACACTTCAGATGCGACAGCCATTTAATAATGTTGAAGACTTAGCTCTGCAGGGGCTAAAAGGATCCCAGCAGGCTTGTTAACTTCTACTCTAAAACATTATGAGAAATATTTTTTCCTCTGTGAAATTCCAGGGCTTTCGCTTAATTTATTTTAGGAGGCTGAGACTCCATAGCCAGGTATGAGAGCGAGCCTGCTACATATTTTTCTGTTTTGCCATAGTTAACCCATCTGTTTCACAGCACATGCCATCCTCATAAAAAATTCAAAGGAAACAATTACTTTTTCAAAGAACTAATACTAAAGATGTTTCCTTGGTTGATACAAAACCAAATTTAAATTATATTCAGAAATACTGTTAGTTTCTTGGTTTTTCATTGCTGTGATAATTAAAAGGATACTTGGGCCATGTGGTCACCTGTAGATGACAGGTTGTGGGAAAGACCCGCTGGTGCAGGTGACCACCAGCTGGACACAGTCAGGCCCACTGCATAACTCCTCGGAACTTTCCTCAGCTATGATGGGGGATGGTAATTTCAGCACGCCATACACCTTTTCAGTGTGACATGTAGGTCAGAGGGTGTTGCATGCTGAAAGGTACTAAGCAAATTCTTGTACCCATTTTGAAGTTAGAAAGAGGAAGACAGTTGTCTTTGTAGATGACACCACTGGTTACTTACAGCTTTCCAAAGTGAATGCCCGGGTGTAGACTATTTGGGGGCCTTGGGATTTCTGAATGTTTGATTTAAGCATCTAGTTCCCGAAGATCTGGCTTGATTCCACTTTCAGAGATAAGCCTGATAAACAGGTTTCCCTTGTTCCGTGCCTGTATCACTTTGCCCAGTGAGGAGGTCTCTCGGCCTGTGGGCTGCCCTCCTTCCTGCTGCTGTGCACTTCTCTGTCTTTAAAGCTGCTCGCTTTGCTGACCCAGCCCCTTCAGTGGCTGCTGTTTTCTTTTTTTGGACAAACCCAGGGAGTTCTTCTAAGTGTGAATGAGTGAGTTGAAGGAAATTGTTGTAAGAAAGAAATAGTTAAATGCTTATCATGAATTCTAGTTAGAGACATTTAAGAAATAGCGGGAGATTGTAGATTAACGTTTGCTCTAGAAGATAGAGGTGTGCATGTGTAGGAAACTAAAGTAGGGAAACATTTTGAGATTAAAAGTGAAATGACTTTATGGAGCTTGCCTTCCCCCCCTCCCCTCTTTAGTAAGAGCATTTATGAACTGGAGAGTTAGAACGCAACAGTGAAAAAGGGCTGGTGGTTTCTGGGAGAAAAAGAGTGGTAAGCCCTAGAGATTCAGAAACTCACCACAAAATGTTGAAAACAAAGGAGAAAGGAATAGTCAAGCTAGGGCCTCTGTAGGGTCTGGAAGGAGCTTCCTCACGACAGCAAAGTGGGTCTGCTTCCTTCAGCAGTTACGATGGTTTACCCAGAATGGACTGCGAGGAAAGGAAGGCGGGTGGGGGGGGTCTTTCCAAGACTTGAGACAAGTTTGGGAGTCAGAGCTGAGGTGCTGAGGTGCAGGGGGAATGGAGGGACCAGGAAAAGCAGATTGTGCTTTGGCTGATGTCATCATTTTTCCTTATTTAAAATACTTGGTGGGGTAACTCCGAAGCGTGAATCAGAGACAGCCCTCCCAACGTGGGTGGAAAATGGAATCCCGTTTGGGTCACCTGCATGTTAATTGCCATTCAGAGGACATTCTAAGGAAAGTGAAGAAAAGCATCCAACTAGGGAGAAAACTGCTGAAGGTGCTAAAAATCTATGATAACTATCTTTTGATCGTATCAAAAGGCTAGAGGTCAGGCAGGATGAGAAGAGCTGGGGCTGGCTGTGTGTGTCGCTCAGGAGCAGCCACGGGCCTTTCCGTATGTTTCAGCAAATCCGGCAAATTCCAGATGAATTTTCCTCAAAACCTTGCAGAGAGAAGAGAGATGAAGTCAAAATGTAAAAGAATAACAGGCGGCGTAAATTTCACAGTGTGGAAGTGATGATTATGAGTGATGGGGAATCAGGGGTAGAAAAATAACTGCGCTGGAGAGAGACTCCTCTGTGGGAACCTTTCTTGTTTATGTGTTAAATGAGCTCAGTGATGGTTTTCGTGGAGTCCAGAATGAGGAACAGATAAAATTCTCAGCTGTGTGCAGGTGGATGAGAACGAAGATGTGGCGTCTCCTAGGAAGCATTGGATACATTGTGTGCTTGGATTTTCCTGCATGAAAATAAAACAGAACACTGGCCTTTTCCACCCGGAAGGAAATGTATATTGGGCCTTCTGCGTGAGGCCGCCCCGAGAGAGAGCAGTTGGGTAGGAAGTGGAATGGCTCAGGATTTTCCACACGTGATTCTCTCCTTGTGAGTATGTTGTTTGGGTGACATGTCGATGTTCTTTCTGACTGAAGGCGACTGTCCCGGCTGTGTGCGGCTGTGTGCGGCTGTGTGCATGCGTGTGCCCCGCCGCTGTGTCCGACGGATCGCCCGCCGGTGGTTCCAGCCCAAGAAAGTTTGTAGAACACTCGTTGAGTGACAGCAACAACCCAACTGAACAAGTGTGTAGTGAGGAAAGAAATTATGTTTGTCAATGGAACAATGTTAATGAGATAGTAAATGTGTTTCTATAAATAGTGTCTTCTAGGCAGGTCTGTACCTTTGCTGCTAAAACCACGAGCACATGGTTTATTAATAAGCACACAGTAGACTCTTGATAAATATAAATAAATGCAATCCAAGTTAACAAATCTGTAGGTAGGGAACTGTTATTTTCTAAGACTTGTAGTAGGTGCTGTACACACACACACACCCACTCACACACACACACACACACACACACAGCTTAGGGAACTCAAAACTTTATTCACACCTTTTTTTTTCATTATCCCAATTTTTTATTCCCTGACTCTATGTGTTCATCCTTCATCCACGATGCTTAGTTATCTAACTTATATAAGAAGTGGACACCTTTGAGATACTGAAATTTTAGAAATCTCTTGACGCTGCCTCATAAAGCCTTGGGAGTCTGTGACTCACCCTTGGCCTAGTGTCTCCCCAGACAGTGAGAAGAGACTCACCTGCCCGCTGCCTGGCCACTGCAGTGCTCACGGCGCAAAGCCTCACGCTTTCTATCAGTATCCCAGAGTTTTTCAAGGAGTAAGAAGAAAAGAATAGTTGGCTTGGATGTTTGAACATACTGAGGAGCAACAGTGTGACATGCTATTTTAAGGCTGTTTTGCCAAGTACCAGGGACACTTGTTTGATCTGAAGAGAAAGGGCTATATTAACAGAAACAAGTAAAGCAAGGAAGAAAACAAAGGAAAAAGATGCTAGAGAGGGATGGAGGGAGGGAAGGAGGCAGAAATGGTGGGCCAATGTCAGTTACACACTGAAGGCAAATCAGGAAGGGGTGGGTGGGCACAAGGGTGAACACAGGACATCATCTCCTTGAGCCTGTGTAAATAAGAAATTATGAGACTAGATCAGTGTCTCACAGTGTTAGCAAAGATGTCTTGAGTGGGACCCAGCTAAATCCACCGAGCTTTGTTTCTGTTCATCTGCCACAGCAGAAAAAATAGTTTCAGGGACAACTGACCACTCATTTCTCTCTTCCTGTTTATTTTGGAGAGTCCTCCTTCCAAGAGGGTGGTGAGAAACATAGCGAGGCCGAGATATGCTCAAAATCAACGATGGTGTTCAGGGAGAGAGAAGCCACCCAGCATCAATGCACAGTGAGCTGTTCCACAATATCAGTGTGATTTTTAAGTGGCTCTAAGGAGAACTTACTAGGAAATAGAGAATTGCACATATGGAGAAGACTCCAGGAAAAAAAAAGTGGCAAAGAATGAAGAGACTACTAATCACTACATCTTATCAATCCCATACCTGGAGAAGAGTCAGGATTCTTGATGGACACTGCCAGTTAGGTAAATACGTGAAGGCAACTGTCTTTGCACAAATATGGGACACAGGGTGGCTACAGAAAGAAGTAGGATGTGGCCATCCCCTGAAGACAAATCTGGAGGAGACACTTGAGGGCTTGCTCTAGCACAGGCTCTGTAGACCTGGTGGTGGAGAACACGTAAAAGTGCATTTCCCTTACTGGGAGATGACCTCAAATATGTTTCTAAAGAGCTAAGTAATGTATACCCACTTGATAGAAGTAAATTATAGTGCTGTGGACTCTGGACTTTTTATTATTTAAAAAGAAGTTAAGGAGAGAGACCGAAAAGTCAGAGGGGTTGGTTTGTGTACTTGCTGTGGCAGCAAATAATTTATTATTAAAAAAAGTAAAAAAAAAAAAATACTCCACAAGCAGCATGTTGGTCTGTTAAGTGTGGCTTAGGAGTATCTGAAGGACTAAAGTATCAGGAATTGTGTCTGCATTCTTCTAAGTAACTCAGGGACATTAAAGGGCTTTGGTTTTTAGACTGGGACTATCCCAGTGGCTGTATTTTTTGTCATAAAAGATTCTCAAGCAAAGGAAGTTCAGTGACTGTATACCAAATGCTACAGAACTTAGCCTAAGAAAAAATATTTTTCACATTTTTATGTAATATAGAAAAGGGAAACACTTTTTAGCTCCCCAGAACTCTGATAATCAGAGAGCAGAACCACAGTTCGAATTGCAGTGTAGAGGTCGGGAGTGAACATTGTATTTTATTGACTACATTGTACCTTACTTTATTAGATGTGGTCCTCGTGAGGGCAGTTGTACAAATCACTTCTTAATATTTTCAAGTGATTTCCATTTTCTCACATTTCATATGAATATTTCTCTTTTTTAAAGAAGTAGGCAGTTCACTGACAACTTTAAAAAATCACCAACATTTTCAAAATTGTTCCAAGGTGTGTCCAGATGACTAAGTTGTCTCATAGGTGAGACTCCAGTGTCTTCTTCAAAACTGTCCAACAACTTGGTCATGGTAAGGTTGAAGGTGGTGTTTCAGTAGCTGGCAGTGACCTCACCTAAAGGTACCTCTGCACTTGGCAGGAATCAGCAGACTGACCTAGAGGGAGATAGTTACTAACTTTTGTCGCTGCTGTGTGCATGTGAGTGGAGGTGGTATTAAGATCCGCTTATCAAACGGCCATATACATTTGTGTATGCAAAGATTCACAAATGAAGTATAAACATATAAATAAAATTAATCCTAAATTTTAAATCATTTTGGACAGGATAGTATTGATGTCATTCATCAACCTAATATTTGTATTTTTAATCTCCGTTTTCATTTTCCTTTCACACTCCCTCTTGCACATAGAGTTAAACATATACTATAAAATAATTTCCTAAAAATGCCATTTTAATTTGTAGATCATTGAAAAATTTTCCTTTTTCTGCTTGCCCTGGTACCTTGATAGCATAGTTATTTTTGTATGGCTAAGAATATTGTCATCACTCAGCTTCCCATTTATAATAGGAAATATTTTGTTGTTTGGAACGAGGTGGTAGGAAGTGCTTTTACCAAAACACATTGAAATCTGATCATTTGTAGCATATCAGTTGCCTAAATAAAGTGCTATTAGGTTCTAGGGCCAAAGTGGGAGACTTTTCCGAGGTGTGGATGGAAGTGCACCTGTGCACACGTGTGTTCCTGACTTGCTCTGCCCGAGTGTTGTCTTGGCCTGGCGCAGAGCCACATGATGGACCTTCTCCCCTGTACAGACCTGCGCTAGCTGTCCCTCCTACACACGTGCCCTCCTGGCTGCCCTGGCGGCGAGGCACAGGCACTGGTGAGGCTGGCAGCCACGCAGGAGGGGGGAGGCCCAAGCCCTGGTGTCTGGGCCCACACGAGGAGGCAGCTGTCCTCTCCACCATCAGTCAGAGAAGCCTTGGCCCCGGTTGTCCATTTGGAAACAGAAGCTAGAATGTCCCTTATCCCAGAAGCAATCCAGGTATTGATTTGGCGCCCTTTCTGTTTTGTCCCCTTTAAACAGGGGTGCAATATGCAAGTCAGGGGTGGGCTTCATAGTTGTCCTGGATTACACCTGGATAATGGCCAAGGTGAGATGTGAGGATACCAAAGATTTATACAGTTACTTGATAAATGAATCTGGATTATGAGATTTGACATATATGACACATATATTATAGCAGGAGAGGAGAAAGTTAGATGTCATTAAAAAGGAGAAATAGTATATACTCATATGAACATGTATTTTAAAGTAGAGGTATTGATTAAAATTTTTCTATAAGTTAATTATTGGGCTGTGAAATTATCCCTTCCCAGTAAATTGTTCTCCCAGACTTACTGACCTGTGCTGTATCTATGCTTGCTAATAATTCTGTTATAGTTACTGAAATATTATTTTTAAATTTATTATTCATAAGTAGAATATAGAAAAATCTTTCTGCTAGAAACATTTTGGGAAGGTTTTCATATTAGCTAGGTATCATTTTAGACCTTAATTATTAATTATCCAAAGATTGATATTAATGTATGTCCTGTGTGTTCACATGAACAGCGTTGCATGTGTGTTACCATTTTCTCTTTGTCCAAGTAAGTTTTGAAATTTTGTCAATTAAAACATTGGACAGCCTACATAGCTTGGTACTTTGACATCCTTACCAGTCAAGTCAGGGGAAAATGTAGTTTTCCCCCAACCATCAAGAATCCTTTTGCTTTTGTTCATCTAAAATGCCCCAGAGCTTGAACTTTTCAGATGAAGCCAAAATAAAATGTAATAGACTATCTACAGGCGGAAAACGGAACCTTGTCATCTTGTCCATATTTAGTCTCATCCTTTCCATTGCAAAATTTAGTGCTTCACTAAGGTTTTCAATTTCTGGTGTGAAGAGGTAAACGGAGATTCAGGGATGGCTCAGCCAGCTTCAAGGACGTAGCTGCCCAGGAGTCTTCCCTCCTGGGGAGGCGGAATCTTGGAAGGTCACACAGGGCTGTGGGCAGTTCAGAGAGACATGGAGAAAGCAGGCTTCACGTCATGACATGGGAGTTAGGGAACGATTGGATGACTCGGATTTCCTTTATAATGTGTGTGGGGAGAACAGGGGATCGTTTTTCGCTCAGCGTAGGAATAATGGTCCCCAAACTATTGGCTTCAGCTTGGGAATCTTTGTATGTGCCCCCTACTCACAGTGGGGCTCCCAGCCTGCGTGGGGCACGGAGCTCTGGGGGCTACGAGGTCTGTGTGTGAGGATTGGAAAGACAGATTCACCTTGAGTTACAGGGTTGCTTGGGTCATAATCATTATCTCAGTTTGTAACTGTCTATTTTGAAGTACATTTTAGCATCGAAGGTTACCATAATTTGGTCTTTGAAAACTCACGTGTCATTTGATTAAAGCCGGTCAGTCTTATTTGGGGTGTGAATTCCGCTGCATTTCGCTAGCTCTGCCTAGATAGGAATAGCCTCGTTCGTGTTTGTGGAGATCATGGGCACCCCATCTTCCACTTTTAGGAGAAGAGTTTTTTTGGAAGCTGACGTAGTGAGCACAGCTGTGTAGGTGCTTGCTGTGCCTGAAGCTATCCCAGCCATATCACTTTCAGGAGGCCCTAAGAAAGAGACACTTATGCTGATGTTCTTCAGGGGGAGGCTTTCAGGATCCTTATTTTAGGTTGTTTGATTCATCCTCATTGTTGATTTAACAGAAACCAAACTGAAATACATGTCTGCCAGAGATAGTCATAATTTTTGTATTTTTTTAAAGTAAGTGGGAAATACACTTGACCTTGGATGATGTCATCCTTTCATTCAAGGAACTACCTGTGCTTTTTCAAGCGTCAGAGGGAAATGCAGGCATGCCTTTCTGCTTGAAGGTCGTGCTGTATCTGGCAGGTAGGGGCAAATTCTCTGGAAGACCAGGCTTTGCAGAGGGCAGGCTGCAGGGCTGGCCTGGCCCCCAGGGAGCCAGGCTGCCTCCAGCGAGGGAGTGTTCGCCCTTGCATGAGCAGCAGCGAAGGCTGCCTTAACCAATGCTGATCAGCGCCAGTCTGGCCTGCGCCTCCCCTCCCGCCCCCCTCTTCCTGGGAATCTGGCTTTCCTGTCACTCAGGATAACGATTTCCTGCTAGCATCACGGAGATCCAGAAAGTCACTGTAATCTCATCAGGAGTGTGATTTCCCAGCTGCGACTCTGGCATTTATAGAACCCGAAAGAAGCTGGTCCAGTCACCTAGCCCTGGCAACACAGAAACAGAAGTCTCTTCCAGAGTGCACCTCAGGCGCTGACAGAACTAGACAGGATAGGTCCCCGGATGAGTGGAGACTGAATCAGGAACCAGCCCTCCACGCTTGAGGACATGGCAGCCTCCCAACCAGACGTGCCCTTCCAGGTTGCGCGCCCACTGGCTGCGACAGGGCAGGCAGGTGCCTGTGCACCCTCTGGAGGCGACTGCAGGCCACTCAGTACTTCTGTGGTTTTTAACCCTGACATAAAACTGCTAGAGAAAGCTCCCCTCAGAACTCCGGGGAGTGACTTGGTCATTGTCTCTGGAAGGAGCTTGTGGCTTTGCTAAATTTTCTCACATTTTAGCTTATTTTCCCACTAATCACTCTTATACTTCACCACTTCACCTTCCTTAATAGAAGAAAGAAATGACTTCGAGAAGATGCTTCCCAGCCTCCTCCCTTCCCCTGAAGCAGAGGTGGGTCCCTCCCTCCGTGTGGAGACACGGGGGTGTCTGACTTCCCGTGTTGGTGTCAGAAAGCAGCCCTATGCCTCTCTCAGGTTCCCCTTAGCTGGTCACCTCGCAGCACGCATGGGCAGTGAGCAACTAACCGACCATTTCCTGCATGGCTGGCCTTGTGCCTCAGGTGGCCTCCGCATCCTGCTGTCCCTGAACACTGCAGATAAAGGAGCGGTGGAGAGGTCCAGCAAAGAGCTGAGAGCAGGAAGAGGTTTAATTCAACATGTATCTGCAACATAAGGGGTTCAGCTCGCTACAAAAATGTACTCCATGTATTTTTTATGTTTATCTTCATAAACATATATGTTTATCAAGATACAAGATTATGGAAGTACATACGCACTGTCTTGTTTCCAATTGGCATCTGAGAGCCGGTTGGCGTCCCCGTGTCACACACCACACATGTAAATGCGAATCTATATGAATATATATGCACATGTTTATTTTTCATATGTGAATCTGTAATTGCATGAATATGCTTGGATCAAGCTTATCTTGTTAAAAATGACTACATTTATATAAGTATGCACACTTATATAAAATTTATACTTATTTGGCGTCAGGCAGCAAGTTAGCATCTGGTATCAACCACTGAGTTGTCATTGACTGTCTCTGTGTGTGACCATGTGTGAGTGTGAGTGTGAGTGCGTGTGTGTGTGTATGGCAGAAACACAACTATCAGAGGAATTTGTTATGTTTCCTGTTATTTCATATGGTCCCTTGAATAATGATTGAATAAATGTAAAGAGCATACAGAAGGGATAGGCTTGTCACTCAAAAATTAATTTTAGAAAATAAAGTCTGTTTTCTTATCCACTAAATGTTGGGGATTCAGGTATGCATAGTGAACTGGAGAGGAAAAAAGCTAAATAATCAGGGGTAAGGATTCAGATATTCATAAATGCTATGCTTATGGGGATAATGGACCTTTTGTGCTTTTAGAAAATATTTCGCAAGTATGGCGTGTGTGCGTATACCTGAAAATATATATGCCCACACTTACATATATGTGTGTGTGTATATATATGTATGCAAACTTATGAGATAAATTGTAGTATATCTTTAGTTTACTCTAAGACATTCACTTTGAAATTTATTATAGGGACTTGTGGACAATTTTTTAAAAAATTATTTTTGGTGAGGATAGTGAAAAGCAGCTAGCTATTTAAATCTCAGTTGACATCTTAATTAATACACTTTTCTTTTTAGATGATGTTACTACAACAGGACTGTGAGCCAAATACACCATGTGCAAGAAAATAAAAGCTATCCTCAATTTTTAAAGTGTTTGTAGTAGAATTTTTCACATAGAGGAAATTTAAGCGCTCCTCCTAACAACCTTAAGATGTTTACAAGGGGTATGTGTGTGTACGTGTGTGTGCACATGTGTGTGGGTGGGTGTGTTGTCCTGGACTTACCCAGTATGTTGGTAACAGTCTGCTTAGCAATTGATATACTCATTTACTCTTAGCAGCCATCTTGCAGTCTGCACTGGCTTGTTGAAAGGTTGAAGGAATGAAACCAACTCTCTTCCGTTTGCCCCTATAGGAAAGTTCACTCTTAGCTTGTTCTCCTGTCCCTTGCATGTGGACTCTTGTGGTTCTGTTCTGCAATGACACATATGCATGGTGAACTACTGGACTGTTAGCCTATGGCGGAAGAGTCAGTAGCCTAACTACTGCTTAACAGGAAATGCTCACAGATGTTGTTCAAAGGATTGCTCCTACGTTCTTGGTGCTAGCCTATGAGTTCTTTGGAAAACCATAGTATTTTTATGGTTAAAAAAATAGTGCCATTGAGTATTACTGGTTAGTATCCCTTTCACAAATAGGATTTCAATTTGTTGAAAGTGAAGACATACTTTGAAATACTGACATATTTTGTTTAGTCCCCATTAGCGCATGTGGGAGAATGTGTAGCTCTGGTAACTGACGAGTGACAGGGTGACACTGATATCATAGTTACTATCCGGCCCTAAAAGAAGTTCTCCAGCATAAGGAAATGACTTCACTGAGTTCCGAACGTCAGCCTCACATAGGAAGCATACATGGACAGCAGACACAGATTTTAAGTACTCCTGTTGGCCAGTCTCCCTGCTATTGATTACTAGCTTGAAGCTTCCTCAGTTACTGTGGTGGCTATCTGCATCCCATGCTGTTTCCTATATTTCTTTAGATAAATGTGTTTTAATAGCTACATTCAATAAATCAGCATTAAATCCAATAATATATTTTTTATGATCTTCTCACATCAAGTATTTCTAATCAAATATTAAAACATTATATTGTGTATTGCTGCCTGAAAGTGTTGCCGAGTGTAAAGGAGAGAACTCTAACTTGCTCTTGGCCTAGAAAGAAAGCTTAACTTGTTTTCTTGCTTTTTTTTTATAGAGAACGCCTGTTCCCAGCGCCGAAGCATTCCGATGGTTCTTTTAAAGCAGTAGTTTATCTTATTTTCAAGGCATTTGGAAGTGAAGGGCACACTAGTGTCTTGTTTTAAGAAACTGCTTAGTCCACCACTGAAGAAAATATCCAGATATTATTTTCATTTTATGTATCGGGGTTTCTTCAAAAAAAAAAAAAAAAGGAAAAGAAAAGAGAAAAAAGACCTTTAAAGATAATCTGGGAGCGTGGGGAATCGGCCGGTCTATTTCATTTCGATACACTGAATCTTTCTTTGATGTAATTTAGCTATCCTAGTGAAGTTGTTGTCTATTTTGAAAGTGACTGTAAAAAAAAAAATAAGTTTGGGTAAACCCCTGCTGTAAAATCATGTATCTTTGCAAAGTACATATCTATACTTCATTTTCAAATATATGTGTTTCAGTACTGTAAACTGTACAGATAGCAGCTTGTATTTTGTGTGTTTGGACACAAGGAGACAATCACGTCTGAGCATCTATGGAGATTAACAGTTTGTACACCACAGTATGGTTCTGCGAGTTAAATCTGGAGCAATAAATTTTAGCTTTAAATATTTTTTTGCCAGTTGTTTCTAGAAGCAACGACAGCCGTGGCGCGTTGCGCTGCGCCCCTCCCCGCAGAGACTCGCTGCCAAGTCTGACAAAACTCAAGGCTGATGGTGCGTCCGGCAGTGGCCCTCCACCGTCTTGCTGTAAGAGGGGACGGTGTTGCCAGCGCCTCGGTGGACACGGAGCACTGTCGTAGGGTAGTGTCCTGCCAGGCTCCGCACCCAGACGCTGTGCAGAGCATGCAGCTCCGACGCTGGCTGGCGCGGTTGGTTGGTCCGGGGTCGCACTGTCAGGCGGAGAACTCGGACTAGTTGGGACATGCAGATGATCAGTTGTGTGATTTTTTTAAGCGGTGTCTTCTAGGGTACAGGATGAAGTCTCTTATCTTAGGGGAAGAAATCCATGACTAACTTCTTTTCCAAGCCCAACATGAGCTGTAGGTATTTTTTGTTGATGGTTTGCTTTTTCTTTGGGTAGGGAAATAAACCCTATATCAAATGTATCCAAATGTTTTAATTCCATGTATGATATTAAACAAGGGTAGTTTTGTCTTAAAATTTGACTACATGAAGGTGCCCTGCATCAAGGCGTGACAGGGTGTATTTTTAAGTAGAAGCGAATCAACTACATTCATAAAAGTGAGGCTTTTCCATCTCTTCCTCCTAGCCTCCCAGGGTGCTCCATTGCTTTCGCCCCTCTCATTTCTGAGAGGGGTTTTCCTTGCTTTCCTTGCCCGGGAGGCAGGGCCACACAGCCCCAACACTGCCACAGAGCTTCGCAGGGCCGGCGCTCATTTCTGGGAGGACCAGGTATTTTTAGGGCAGCCTCAGTCTCTACGGTGGTCCCATGGGACAAATATGATTTCTGATGACACAATAACTAAGAATTTTCTTCCTTCTGCAAAGACCATTTTCAGCTTCAGGAGACTAGCAGAGTTTGGCAGAAACACACAAAGTAACATCTTGTCCTTTATCCATTAGTTATCTTAGCCTCTGACACCCATTAGCCTCCAGGAAAATGTTACCAAAATGGATCACATGGAGAAAAATAACTTGAGAAGGAAAAGGGCGATGAAAAACACTGGACATTTTAGAAAGATCAGCAAAGGAATAATTTTAAAAGGCTAGTTGCAGACTTGAGCGGGAAATAATATGACAGGTCTTTAAGATGTGTGGAGGGCATGACAGGAGGGGGTGAGTCCCCTCAAAGCCAACGTGGAAAACCTGCATTACTTCTCTCCCTGGAGCACTGATGAGCCCCAAGTCCAAGTTATGGCCAAATGGGCCTTGTCAGGAAAATTGGTCAGGTATTGCCTGTCCATGTCTAGAGACAGGAATTAGCTGCTCACACCCTCGGATGTGCTGTAGGTCCATTTGGAGACAGCATTCTACTTAGTGGGTAGCCCTTCTAGGGGCTCTAGTTAGAATTTCTCCTTCTGCTGTGGGACCAATGAGAGCCATGGGCGCCGCTCTTCCGTGTTTATTTTGCTTTGCTGCTTAAAATCCACCTGCTAATTAATTACAGATCAGAAGAAACATGTTCACACTTGAAGGGTAAGCTCTTCTAGCTTTCTGGAAAATGACGACTGTCATGGAAGTGAAATGAACTTGGACTCAGGCACCATCAGGCCCCAACCAGACCTCATGGCAGGGCACGGAGTCCAGAACGCAGGCTGGTGCGGTGGTCTCGGTGTGTTTCTGCTTGTTTTCTTAAAGAACTAATTAATCTGTATGTTGTACAATGTGGTGCTTTACATATCAATTCAGTTTTTTAATGAAAGGAAATTTGTCGATAACCGTAATGGAAAAGTATTGCTTTTCTTTAATTCTCTTACGTGTTTATTCCTGATACTGTTCTTTTACACCACCCACTTTTTAGATGTTTTTGGTGTAGCTCTATTTATATGATGTAGGGTGCATATAAAGTTCTCTGATGTGGAAGAAAAATATTTCTGTCTGGCCCCCCTCTACTTCTCCTCCCTGTCAGTCCGGGTACCCGAAACTTGTAAAGCATATCATTGCGACCCTACGGGAATGATCTGAAAGGTTTACAATTTCCATGAGTCTAAAATACCAATGAAATGTGACTTTTATGTATGTTTCATATTCAATACCAGGAAAATTCAGAATGTAGTGACGAGAATGCGCATTGTGTGGACTATCCATATCCATACAACTGAGAAATCACGTATCAGGTCAGCCAAGCTCAGACCCGCTTCAGAGGCCTCTACACTGGGTGGGTGCGGACGAGGGGACCTCCGCTCTGTCGGCGTCTGGGGAGTCTGGGCCACCCTTGGGGAGACGCAGGCAGCGCCCTGCACCCATGCACCTGCACCCAGCACCCCCAGGGCACCTGAGCCTACCTCCCTCGAGTCCCAGCCTCCTAGCACGTCTAGAACACAGGCCCCAACTTGTGTACGGGTGGGTGGAGGCATGGTCCCAAAGTAGTGGTGAATGTCCCTCTGCTCGGGAGAGAAAGCAGGCATGTCTTCCCCCAGGGGAAGATGGCGCAGGGGCCTCTGCTGGCTGACATCCGGCACCCGTCTTCCTTCTCCCGAATGCCAACATTTCTAGGGGGCAGGAGATGGCGGGGTCGTGATGAACAACACCCACAACGACCGAAAGAAAGGGCCTACCCTTCCCTCAGAGTCAGGCCTGTGCACCATAGTCAGTACGAAAGCATGTGAAGTCTTGGGCTGATCGTGTCTGCTCAAGGAGAAGAGGGAGCGATCGTGACCCGCGGTGGGGGCTGCACCCCCAGACCTGGCCGGGCCAAGCTCGTGGCTCCCGCCACAGCGGAATGTTCCCCGTTTTTTGTTTCTGTTTTTCTTTAAATTTGGCAGTTTCACACTGAGATCTGTATCCTAGTGAATAAAAGACAGCCACTATGTTAGGAGGGATTTCCACTCCCACGAGGGCGAGGAAGCCAGAGGCGATTTGGAAGACGCGCCCACGCGCTCCTGTCACTGTGTCCCCCTGTCCGAGCTGTGCGGAGATCTATTACATTCTCTACTAGGTATTTGTGTACGGTGTATGTATGCTTGTGCAATTATAAAAAAAAAAAAGTTTTGGAAAAACAGTGTATTTATTAAAGAAAATCACTTATGGGGCATGTACAAAATTGTAAAAAAAAAAAAAAACTTAAAAAAACACATTCAATTTGCCCAGTAAAGTTGTTTTTGTGAAATTTCTGTGTTGTTGAATAAAGGACTTTAGTATTCAAAATATCTCTATTTTTCCATGAACAAATGTTTGTTTGTAGGATTTTAAAGTCAAGAGCCTCTGAACTTGAAAATCTCATTTTGTTGGTGATAAAAATGTATAATTCTGCGTTTACCCTGATGTCAGCAGAACGAATACGGTGTATGCCTTTCATAAAATATACCACTTCTGTTCGTTTTTTCCTCATATATTTTTGTCTTTTCTGTGTTGAAAGGGAAAACAAACACCATTCTTTTCACATTTCTGAAGGATATATTTTTGTTGAAAGCTTTACAAGGTCACCGGAAAGAGAGGAAAGAGAGGAAGTGATGTATCAAGGTCTCCTTTCTTCTCCGGGGCCGGTGACAGACAGGCTTCCCAGGAGCCATCTTCCTGATAATGCCGACAGCCAGAAGAGTTAGTGGGCGTGGAAAACCCAGGGCTCTCTCCAGCAGCTCCCGCAGCTCTCTGAGATTAGATTTTTACTGTGTTACATTTTTTATTACCAAATACTGCGATCCACCCATGTGCTGCTTATCTGGTGGTGAGTGTGCTTTGCCGTATTTATAATACTGCTTCTTAGAACAAACGTCTAGTTCTTTTTTGGATGTCTTATAAAATACAAGAACTGTAGACCCCACTTTTCTATCTTGGAAATCATTAATACAGTCACAAACACAAAACTTCAATTGATGGGGTTCTGTCAGCCAAAAATAACACCACATTGGAAGGTTGTCGCAGATTTTATAAATTTCTGATAGTATGATATCACAGAGAGAACATTCCTGGGCCATGGCAGCAGAAGTGACCACGTGGGGTGAGAAAGGAGGATTAAGTCACATGAATAACGAACAATCATGGATCCCCTGCCGTTCTTCAGGTGAGTTGCTGAGCAACCTTGTGATATCTGGGCATGGACAACAAAATGTACATATAAAACTGGACTGCACAGGTAATATGCCAAGGCATAGATATTTGAAGTTTTATCTTTAACGATGAGCTTGTGACTCTTCCAAATAGTTTGAATGAACCAAAAAGGGAGGGGAAGATGTAAGTTATTTAGGCAATGAACCAGGTAATAATTTCATGTGGTTTGTGCAAAATCACACTGAAGTGTATTTATTGGTGAAAGTTGTTTTTATTTGCATGTTTTATGCTAAGAAGCCATTCTCCATCATATTTCCATTGTTTATGTTTCTTTTTATAGAGAAAAATGTTATTGAAAGTAAACAAAGATGAACACAAGTACTAAGTTTTATTTGCATATACTACGTAAGTAGCCTAGCTTATAGATGCAATTTTTGCTTATTTGAAAATTTTATTTCTAATCTTTTATTCTAATATCATGACTTACAATCCAACTTTGTTTCCTTTGCAATTCAGATTTTTTGGACTATTTTTTAAGTCAATATTTCTTATTTTCAATGTATTTATATATAATGAAATGTCAACTAAATTATCATCGTAGTCTACGTCTGTGCTTTGTTTACAGTGTGTTTCTTATGACAAAAATCATTCCGGTTAACAGGTGTTGTAATTTCACAAATTGGAAGCAGTGTACAGATCTCTTTCCAAGACAGTACTTTAAAAAACTACTCTTATAGTGCATGAAGCTACTGTAAAGCATTGCTAATACAGTATTGAATGACATGACTTCTCTAATAGAGGGTAGGGAAATCTGATTGGCTGGTTTGAATTAAAATCCTCTGCTTATAAGCATTTTGAAAAAGTGACTTTGTATTTAAAATTTCATGCCTTTAGGAAACCTGCAAGTTTGGCTGAGAGGTTAGAAAACAACATTTAAAAGATACTATTTAGGGCCTCCCCGGTGGCGCAGCGGTTGAGCGCTGGGTTGCGAAACTGCGCTCGGCCTCTGCGGCGCGGTTCGATCCCCGGCTGCTCCCCGGCCACCGGAGGAGGGTCCCACATGGCGCGCAGACCTCTCCTGCCGCCCGCTGCTCCCCTCAGCAGTGTACTTCGGTCCTTCTGCCTGCTCTGCTCCCTGCTCTGGCTCTGGTGAATTCTCTCACCCTCCCGCACTTCTGACTGTACCCAGTGCATGTATAAACAAAACAAACAAACAAACCAGCAAACAAATAAAGCATGCCTCTATAAAAAAAAAAAAAAAAAAAAAAAAGATACTATTTAAACTTCGATACCATCATCCCTCATAAAACATTGGTAGCTCACATTCTTATTCATTATATTCTTCAAGAACTTTTCTTACCTTTCCATGAGTTGCCTTGTAGTTTTATTTATATCTTATTTAAATATTTATAATTTGTAATTTTGTACATTGATAGAGAATTACTGCATGTGTATTTGTGTGTGGTAGATGGAGCCATCGATCTGTACATACTGTGTGTGTGTGTGTGTGTGTTTGTGCACACATACGCGTCCACACAGCCAGAGAGGTTAGGTCATACCCATGATAGCTGAGGGGCAGTAAAGGGCATTAGATTGTTCTTCCTGGAGACACTATCGTGATTGTGCAGTTGCCGCTGGATTCCATGATTCGGGACCTAGGGAACTGAATCAGAGTTGGGGGAGCCACATGGAAGCTCTTGGGCTTGTCAGGCTCTCTAACGAATGAGTGTTCAGTTCACTGTGTCCGACTTCCAGTCAGTTAAGAGGCTGTGTTCAAAATTATGTATGCAGTCTGCTTCCCAAATGTGTTACTTATCTTCATATAATTGGAACGTTAGGTATATTTATGTACTATTGAGCTGTTTGCGTGTCATGTATTTGAGCTTCAACTATACGTCCGACCCCTAATAGGTGACTTAATGCGTTGTTTCTATACTTTATACAGAAAAAGTCTTTACTGCCTCCTCCCCGCCCCCCATTCATGATGTCTGCAGAGCAGCGACTAGAATCTCATGAATTTTGTGTGTTGGGAAACCAGAAATTGATTTACTTCCTCATTTATTCCCAAGTATTACTGTATATCTTCAGTGTACCAGCTCCCAGGGCTATCAAGATGAGTAGCACACAGCAATTCCGCCTCCCCAGAACTCAGCCCCAGGGTGTAAGGTACTATGGGGCACACAAAGGCCGGGGAAAGCACGTGTGTTGTGGATGGAGTGGGTGTCGGGTGGAGGCGTGGCAGAGACCACCGGGTGAAGCTCTCATTTCGAATTCTCCCAGCTAAGAGAAGGAGGCGAGGATCGACTCCAGTGACGTGAAACTCAAATGTGAAGTAGAGAGCCAGGGACCAGCTGTGGAAGCTAAGGGAGAAGGTGCAAATGCCCCGGGGCACCACCCGCCAGGCCAGGCTGAGTCACGCTCACCTGTCAGGAGCTGCCTTAAGAGTTCTTCCCTCTGTCCTCCTCTGTCTGCAGTACAGTCTCTACACTGTAGCCTGGGCAGGCCTTATAAAGCACAGCACACCCCCACACCCCCAGAACACATGTAAAGTCCATGTGACCCCATGCTCAGTGTCAGTGGTCCTCCACTGCTGTTAGCATAGCCCCCTCAGCATAGTCTGCAGGGACCCAGCCTGGCTCTTCACCTCATCCCTTCCTCTCTCGACGCTTGGCTGCCTAGACATCCTTGGCTACCCTCACGTGTATACAAAGCATTTTCCTCCCACCTCAGGGCATTTTGTTCCTGTGGTCCTTAATACCCATAGTCATGTCTCCTCCTTGCCCCTCCTGGATCGGTCCTCTTTGTTCCTCAGAACTTAACTAAAGCTTTGCGTTCTAACAGGAAGTCCTCTTTAATTTTTGTGACTATCAAATTTACCACTCATGGGTCTTCAAGGTACCTTCTACCTTCTCTTGGCAATCTTGATGAATTAATTCACCCAGTAAATACGTATTTTGCACAGACCATGTGCCGTTCGCTCATGTAGGCAGGTGCCTGGAATACATTCATGAGAACCTAGGACAAAGATTGTGCCTTCATGGAGCTTCTGTGGCAGTAGAGTGGTCATGAACAAGCGAGTCTTTATGAACGCCAGTGACAGTGTTGTGATGTACATGTGCAAGGCGGGTAAATGAGATCAAGAATGCCAGCAGGGTAAGAGGATGGGGAAATGTTGGCATTTTAGTGGATCTTGAGGAAACACTATCTGAGAAGGTAACGTGAAGAGAGACCTGGGGAGGCAAGGAAGAAGGAAGGCGGTGTGACATCTTGGAGACCGCCTACTCCCCAAGGGGCTAGGAAGTTAAAGACCTTGTGACAAGAGCAGTCCTGGGGCTTTCAGCATGAGCAGGAGTCCCTGTGTGGGAGAGCAAGGGACGAGAGGGCATGGACAGAACAGGGTTGGGGAAGTCAGAGACGCAAGATGGTGTGTTGGTGCGCTAGGACTTTGCCTTTGATTTAGAGCGAGGAAGGAAGTCTTCGGAGGGCTGTGGAGGAGGAGATGTGAGCTGACATGTTCTGAAAGGCCCGCTTTGCCTGCTGTGCTAAGAACAGTGTAGAAGAGTGGAGAGTGTGAGGCCAGTGCCCTAACCCAAGTGGTAGGATCAGGTGGTAGCAGCAGAGGGTGTAAAGAGCTTGACTTCAGCATGTAGTTCAAAATAAAGAATTTGTGGACAAGTAGGGCTGTAGGGATGTGAGAAAGAAGAATTAGTAAAGACTCCAGAGTTTTCGATGTGCATTCCTGGAAAAGTGAAGACCATTTACTGAGATGGAGAAGACTGAATTTCGGAACTCCGGGTTTCAGCTGCCAGTTAGCCTTTCAAGTAAAGGTGTCGCATGCACAACTGAATATGTGGACTTGGAATTCAAGGTGGATGAACCGGCTGGGATACGGATGGTATTTACAAGCAATCCGCCTGGATGAGATGATCAGGGCAGGAGTGTGGATGGATAAGGGAGAGAAATGGCAAGGACTGAGACCTGGGACAGATCTACAACTTCTGTCTCCGTTCTACACATTGTTTGATTAACGCTCGTCTCCCACACTGACCAACATAGATATCGAGCGATGGAACCTGAGGGAAAGTTTTTCAGGTGAATTCCTCCCATTCTGTCTTGTTCCTACGACTCATCCATCCTCTTTCGATCTCAGCAAGCCCCATCCACAGACTTCTTCCTCAGGTGGTGTGTGGTTTGGCCCCTGCAGTTTACCCATCTCCACTGCATGCATGTCTGTCCACACACATTCTAATGCAATAGTTACATGACAACCTTTCTCCTGACACAGATATAAATCCATCCAGTTAAAAGGCCTAGAATTAATGCATTAAAAAATTAAATATGATTCTGTGTTTTGCATTAAGGGAGATGAATTATCTCTTATTTGGTATCTCCAGGGACTAAAACAAGCAGAACATGAGTGGATACTAAAGCCACATATGGACAATTGAAACTGAGCTTGGTTGACTCCCAATCAGAAGGACTATTATAGGACTTCCAGGTTTGCCTAAATTTTCCTTCATAAGGCAAGAAGTATTAGAATACAAATCTCTCAATATTTACGGTTTTTGTTTGCCTTTGATTCTTTACAGAATTGGTCACATTTTCATGAATAGCCTAAACGCCTCACAGGGGGCATGGGTGGCAAGAAGCATTTCCTGCTATTTTGTATGTGAGGGGAAACATTTTTGTACCAGCATTTCCTTGCCACTAGTCTCGGGGCCAAGCTGCCACTTCGCAGGGAGATCTGCATCTCACGGGTTCCACGCTGAATGCTCAGCAGCAGAGTCCTGAGACTGAACAAGTAGTTCCAGCTCTGGAAGAACTTTATGGTCTGTATTTCAGGACACTGAAATCTCAAGGATCCTCAATATAATATAGAACAAGAAAACAAACAAGCAGTGACTACCTCACATGTGAAATGCTTATTTCAATTTTGTAGAAAATGTTGAGACTCTTATGACATGTCAAGAATTAAAAAAAAAAAACTTGTCAAAAAGAATTTAGCAGGCCTCCCTGGTGGCACAGCGGTTGAGCGCTGGGATACGAAGCTGCCTGCGGCCTCTGCAGCGCCAGTTCGATCCCTGGCCACCGGGCAAGGGTCCCACATGGCGTGTGGACCTCTCCTGCTTCCCGCTGCTCCCCTCAGCAGTGTACTTCATCAGTCTGCCTGTTCTGCTCCCTGCTCTGGCTCTGGTGAATTCTCTCACCCTCCCTCGCTTCTGACTGTACCCAGTGCTTGTATAAATAAATAAATAAATAAATAAATAAATCTTTAAAAAAAATTTAGCAATAAAGCCACAATCTGTACTTGCTTTGGGAGTGTGGATTGCCATGGATGCAGCTGAACCTCTGAGACTTATCAACAGATTTCTTCACTAAGAAAACATCACAGAAGTATCCACAGCAAGAACTGTCACAGCCAGTAAGTGTTCATTTGCAGGCTCATTATTCAATGTATCCCATACCATCACCAAATTGTGAACCTGAGAAGATGTAGTACTTTCCAGCTTATAAAGTTGTCAGAGATGGAGTTCTTAAAAGGCTAATTAAAGGAATCTGGCTCACAATTTAGCAATGTAATCTGAGTCACGGCTGATGATATACTTTTACTTGTTTAGCCTTCTATGTATGCAGTGTGTTTGCATTACTTGAACAGATTTGCAGTTTCTATTCTAATGGCATTGTGTATGGCATGGAGAATGCTGATTAATTCTTGTCTGTAATCACCACACACTCTGCCAGCGCTGCACATTTATTTCCCCCTTTACGTCATCCTTGTATGCCCTCTCCAGTCTATCAGAGGAAGTAGCATGTAATAGGTAAATAAACCTGTTCTTGATGCAGATTGAAAATGTCTGTCAGCCCTGTCCTGTCTTTAAAAGCCAGAGGCTGCACTAGATGGAGGAATCTGGTGTAGACTTCATCTGCTTCAAGTGGCTTTAACAAGAATTCTCGAATTGTGCCTACAACTGCCACCAACAGTAAGCTCTGAAATACCCACTGGAAGATAAATTTGCCTTTTACTTGTGACATGAAGTTAGTATGTCATCTTACTTTGGGAGCTTTAACACAGTGGTACTAACCAAAGCTATTGTAATGTCCCTCAATGGCTGTTTTTGATCATTTGATCACTGCTTGTATTGTAGGTGATTGTCTTATATACTCACTATTAAAAAGAGATGTTAAGTAATGACTTACTTCTAGACTTCTAGGTGAAGATGATCTAGTAGACTACTTAGTGGCATATTTGTAGGCTAGTGCAAAAAATAGGCTTTAAAATGGATTAGAGTGGAAATAGGCATCTTGCTAGAAGTTCTAAAAATTTAAAAGGAAATAAGTGTGTTACTGCTTCCTCTACACCTCATAGCACAGTTGGAGAGGGGAGGAGTGAAGAATAAATTACACATACAAACTCCTCCATCCCTATCTTCATAACCTCATTCTCAACCTAATCTTTTCTTGACTTGCCAAGTTGGAACCACATTATCCAGTGATTAGATAATCTACCTTCTGTTTTCTGGAAGAGTAAATGGAGTTCTGGATTCTGTGTTCTGTTAGATCTTTTTTCCCCAAAGTCAATCATTTACTCCTTAAAGAGGGTAGAAAGTGTAACTAGTCACAGTGGCTTAAATAGGGAACAATAATAGGGAAATTTCTTATCTCAGGTAAAGAAAGATCCTGAATAAAGACTGAGGGGGTTATCCCACTATCCTGTCTTATTCTTTGTCTGGGCAATACTCTCAGGTGACTTTATTCTGAGGCTACAGGTCTTCATATTGTGACCTCTAGCACCGCCAAACATTTACTTTCCATTGGTAGGAATCCTGGCTAGGGGGAAGAAATTTTCTTTCCTGACATGGCCAGCAAAAATTGCAGAATTGAGTATTGGTGTATTTAAGAGCCCTAAATTGGAATATGTCCCCACCACCTAAGCAGTTATTTTTTTTTTTCTATAGAGGCATGTTTTCTTCATTTATTTATTTGTTTGTTTTTTGTTTTGTTTTGTTTATACATGCACTGAGTACAGTCAGAAGTGCGGGAGGGCGAGAGAATTCACCAGAGCCAGAGCGGGGAGCAGAGCAGGCAGAAGGACCGAAGTACACTGCTGAGGGGAGCAGCGGGCGGCAGGAGAGGTCTGCGCGCCATGTGGGACCCTCCTGTGGTGGCCGGGGAGCAGCCGGGGATCGAACCGGCGCCGCAGAGGCCGCAGGCAGCTTCGCAACCCAGCGCTCAACCGCTGCGCCACTGGGGAGGCCCCCACCTAAGCAGTTATTACAGAGAGGAAAGTTTGGGTAATCTTACATGACTGTGATATGCCAAGTCTAATCTAGCCTGTCCTGAGGATCTGCATGGACATCACCTCTCCCAATCTCATTTCCTTGAGAATGAAAGAGAAGTACTTCTCCAGGGAAATTCAGGGTATGACAATTGGGAATAAAAAGGAAAATTAGTATTGGGCAGGAAAAAGTGAATGCAAGGAAAAAGAAAGATTGACAGAAGGGAAAAAGAAAGTAAGTGAAAGAGAAGGAAGAAGGGAGGGCAAAAAGGGTGGGATGGAGGAAGGAAGAAATGAAGGACTACTGTAGGATGTCTGCTTGAAGGGCTAATGGGCCAGGAAATGCTGGAGGGTGGAGACAGAAACTGAGATCTTCAGTAGAATTCTTTTTTTTTTTAAAGATTTATTTATGCAAACACTGGGTACAGTCAGAAGCGTGGGAGGGTGAGAGGATCCACCAGAGACAGAGTGGGGAACAGAACAGGTAGACTGACGAAGTACACTGCTGAGGGGAGCAGCAGGCGCCGCAGGAGAGGTCTGTGCGCCATGTGGGACCCTCACCCGGCGGCCGGGGATCAAACCGGTGCTGTAGAGGCTGCTGGCAGCCCTTCACTAGAATTCTAATAGGATAATTTCTGAATAATTGTATGATGACTCTATTTGGTTTACTTGAAAGATCTGTTTTTTTTTTTTTTTTTTTTTTTTTTGAGCAGCTATGTATATGGGTGATATACACACTGTGTCTCCAGTTGGGTCTCCCTGAACCCAAGACCTTTTCTGGAACAAAGAAGACAACACACAGTGAGTTCGACAGACTTTACAGCAAGACTTTTAGTCACCGCACTGCTTTGCAGCAATGTATGCAAATGCTGGCTGTGCATGAGTGCATTCCTTTCAGAGAAAAAAGACAAAATCACAAAATCCTGAAATACAAACCAGATTTCTGCGAATAGCCATGCCATGCATTTCATACTGATTCCTTAATTGTGTTTGCTGTCTCTTCACCGAGTCTACATGAAACTGAATTTGCCCGAGTGACTGTGATCGAAGCCCAAAGTCTACTAGTCTCAGCACTTCATGTTTTTAGTCTTGGATGCAACTTCTTTGAGCTCATAAGAAAATGCTTGTTTTTCTCAAGAATAACAGTCATATTTCCTGCTTTATGCTATTATTTTATCAAATAATAAAACTATATGTAATACAATACTTGAATAACATGGCTACGAAGACAAAGATGGCAGAGTTGAAGACATGAACCATGGGTGGAAGCGATTGCTTCAGATGTACTTTGTTGACAGGTAAAAGTCTCAATCAGGACTCCTGGCTTCCACTGAGGAAGATGGAGACACTAGAAAGTGTATTACTTTCAACTCCACACTGAAAACAAGCTGCCACAGCAAGTCCATGGCTTTTCTCAAGGCTCTGAGCACTGATATCACAAGCCAACACTGGCCCAAATCCACAGAGAGGCATCTAGAGAGGAGAGACAAAGCGGACCGTGGCTGTCATGGACAGGTGGGTAGCAGGCAAGACAACTGGTGGTCTCAGCAGAGAGGAGCTGTGGGAGGGATCACATGGACACACTGGAGAGGAAACACACAGCCCTGGATGAAGAATGCATTTCCAGGGGCAGTTGGCAGACATGACACAGCTGAGAAAGCTTCTGTGTCCAGAAGGAGAGAGCCACAGACATGCCCCAGCTGAGGCACGCAGGGGAGAAAGAGCAAATGAGTCCCAGAGAGGCACTGGGAGGTAATCAAGTAGCGTATTTGATATAAAAGAATGGGTCTGGTAAAGTTACACGTACAAAATGGAACATAGTCTTTAATTATCCCCACGACGTGGTTCTGACTTGAGCAGACGTCAAGTCCCCTTAGAAGGCACGTGCATGCCAACTGTGCTAGTTCAGTTCTTTTCCTTTATGTCTGTTCTTTGGGCACTACCTGGGCTCTCAACATGCAACGAGCCACAAAGAGGCAAACAGCTGGTGCCCACTCCCTCCCAGGGAGACCCCACTGGGAGAGATTCCACTGAGCTGCCTGCGGGTCCCCTGAGCTCAGCCAGGTGTCATTTCCCTCGTGCCCTCTTCAGTCTCTATAGATGAACCTAAATACCACGATCTATTTAAGCTGCAAGTGATGGAGCCTCAACCTAAAGTCCCTTCACGAATAGCAAGAATCGGGTGACCAGGGAGGGGAAGGGCCCTCCCAGCTGTGGCTGAGCCTGGACTCAGGAGCTCTGCTGGCAGGGGCTTCCCTCCACTCTGGCCTGGCTTATGTTGGGTTTATTTCCAGGCAGATGCTCCTCGTGGGGTAAGCACCAGCAGTTCTGGGCTGGCCTGTTCCTTGTTCGCAACCTTAGCAGGCAGAATGATTCTCTTCCTCTACTGGCTTCCAAGAATGAGAGCGAGAGCTCCTGGTTTGGCTTGGTGTGGATCTTGCACCCCTTCTGCATCCCTTGTCCATATAAGTATTAAAAAGATGGGCTCCGGCCCTTCCTCCCCACCCACGGGTGTGAAACCAGGTCTCCAGGCCCCTGGTGCTCAGAGGAGACAATCAGTGTTTGAGGAAAACCGGGAGTCAGGACACAGTAGTGGGGTGTGGTGATGCAGGATTGGCAAGGCACTGCCCACTGCCTGGGAGAGTGGAGGCCGTGGCGGCGGCCAGAACTGCCTGTCAGCTCAGCTGGAGGAGGAGGAATAAGCACGGGGCGGGGCGGGGGGGGGGGGGCTTGATGTCCCGAGGGTCAGAGGCTTCCCAATGGGTCAGCCCTTACTCCTTGTCAATATTCAACTTGGAAAGAAACTCTTCAGTCAGTAGATACATGTTTGCTTTATGAAGATACAGCTTACATTTGGTTCATGTATGTATGTGCTCACATGTATGTACAACACACACGTATGTATACATACACACACTTTCCCTTCTCCAATTTCAAATAGAAGAAAATAGCTCTAAAATTTTAGATAATTTGGCCGTTTATATTATATAAACATGTACAGGGCTTAAAACATGTACATATAGAAATCAAGACCGCAACTAGGTAATGCTAAGCAGGAATAATTTGCAACATCCTGAATTAGGGTTCTATGGATGTGTGAATAAGAGATAACCTGGGGCATTAAAAGAGAACTTTTTTGTTACAGGTATCAACATGAAAAGTTTGATCCAGGGTCACTGCTGTGGAATGTAAGGAGTGTGATATTTAAATATGATTGTAGGAAATTTAATTACACTTGCTTTCATTTATGTCGATGAATGCTTTCACTCTACTTGAACCATCTTATTTAAAATAAGTGGTTAGACTTAATAATGAGTCTATCTCCATATTTATGAATTTTCAAATTATTTATCATTCCTGAGTCATTAGTGGAAAGCACACCCATCCGCATGAACACTGATTCTTACCAAGAAGCAGTGTCCCTCCTACAGTGTCCCAAAGTGAAAAGTCTGCTTGATTTTAGTTGGCAGAAAGGCTTCTCGCATCATTCGATAGCGGGCAGCTCACACATGGCTACAGCTGTGCCACCTTCCACAGACTCAATGTCCCGTCACTGACATGTGCGCACCGCCTCGTCATGGCTAACACGGTACTAGAGTCACTGTCACAGATAACTCACAGACTTACATCATTCCATAAAACACTATATTCTTCCAAACCTTCAGTGAAATAAGTAACAGTTAAAGTAGACTCCCAACGGGCTTACATTTACCTGAGCGGCCTCTCAGTTAGAGGCTGGCGCTATCACCATGATATTTTAGTTCACTTTGCTTGTTGAAATGGATGACATCAGCGTGCCCAGGACAGGCAGATGTGTGCTCAGCCCAGGGCCCTGATGGGGGAGATCTTGGAGCATGGCGTGGAGACAAGGGGTGGCACAAAATTTTCTATTTTGTAATCAAGAAAATATTTCACAAAATGGGAAGTACTGAAAAAAAAAAACAGCAACTTTGAAACAGGCCCTGGGATCCCTCTGGCATCTGTTGACACCCAGGACAGTCTCGGTCCTTCACAGTTTCTCGAGAAACACCCACATGGAAAGGTCAGGGCCTCCCCTACAGAACCAGGTAGCAGGTTCTTCACTGAAAGGCACCCTGTCACCTTCATTTCCCCAGATCTGGGGGCTCTGAGGGTGACGCAGGGCCCAGGGGTTCTGGGACAGCTCAAGGCAGAATGACAGAGAGTCTTCCTGACGGCCAAGGTCCCTCACACGCCCAGAGGGCGCAGGCATTAGTACTCAAGTTCCAAACAACTTGAAATGATTTTCAAATATCTGATTCCTAATTCTGGTGCCAAAACTATTATACCCCCAGCACCCTTTGTTTATGTTCAGTACCGGCTCTAAATCTTCCTCAGTCTTCCCCTCGGACACCTTGCGGAGGGGTGAGGACATGAGTCTCAGCCCGGCTTTTAGGGTGCCGGATCAGTGGGGCTCTTACATAGTTGCTTGTGGCTCCTTTCCTAGAGTTGCTTGCTTAAAGCCCATGGCTGTGTTCACTGTTTGTGTTAGTTCAGGTCTGCCTAGAAGCAGACCTGGGGGAGAGGTGCAGGGAATTTATTATGGGAAAAAATTAGGGGATTAGTGGGGAAAAGTGGGGAGCCTCTTCTGACCTCCAGGCTGTGCCAGGAAGTGAGATCTTACACCCTGGTCCTTTCTGGGAAGCGCTTAGGAAATGCAATCTCAGGTGTCCTCGTCCTCTCTCGCTGGTACTCGCTGATTCCTACAAGTGCTTTCAGATGTGGTCTTTCTCCTCCCTCTTCAAGGCCTGCAAGACGCAGGGGTGGTTCTGGGGTTTAACGCGGTGGGGAGGGGGGGAGCCCAGCGTGCAGCGCACGGGCTGCCTCACAGAGCAGGGGCCCCAGCAGCACCTTCCTGGGGAAGCCAGAGGCCCATTTGCCGCTTCGGGGGCCAGCACAGAGCCAGCGTCCAAGGCTGCCACCCTCTCGTCCCCATGCCATGCTCCAAGACCTCCCCCACCAGGACCCTGGGCTGAGCTCACACCTGCCTTTCTGAGCAGCTGAGGCCTCTGGAACCCCGTGACGCCAGCTGATCTTTCCTCAGCTTCTGGGCTGCTTTCCCGGTACTGGAGGGAAGGGCTTTCCCAGAGAGACCATGAATTCCTCAGGCTCTCATACTTGTTAAATGCTTGTTAATGACCTGGTGTCTCCCCGCGGTGGGGGGCTCAACAGCAACAGGAGTTAGCAGGAACTAGCCAATTCCACTGGCTTCCAAGTGCCAGAACTATCTTTCCTGTAAGGCGGATCACCACCCAGTGCAATCTCGGGCACTTGGGCTTTGTGCCAGTGATTTTCTTGGACCACTTTTCAGACATGATGGGTGGCTAATGAGCTCTAACTGAATCCCCATCTTACAGCTTGTTTTCTCAGGCCAGTCTTAGAACCGATCACATTCGTTGGGGGTCTACTGAGTAGCAGATGGCAAAGGCGGGTGAGACATGCAAGAGCTGGTGGTTGGGGAAAGAAGCAGCCGCAGGAGAGCACAAGCTTAGGTCATGATGCAGGTTTAGCAGCCTGGGCAGGGGAGAGGCAGGAGGGAGTGGGGCACATCTCGGCTGTGACAGCAGCATCGTTCTAATACAGACAAGGCTTGGCCATGTGGGGTCTACCACACTGAGTCACAGCACCGGAGCCACCAGGAGGAGGTGTCAAGATGAGAATAGGGGGCTCCCCCGTAACAGACGGAAGCCAGGCATTTTGACACCACCCCGTGGTTGCCATTTCCAGGACCACAGGTGGCATGGTGACTGCGGTCCCGGATGGACAAGTCAGGTCCCGAGGTCAGAGCCTGCTGGTCACCTACTCACCACGGAGCCTGGCACAGGTTAGTATACATGAATTTTTACTCTCTCATACTTAAGTTGGTAATCCTTGCACAAGGAACCGTCGGAGGGTTCAAAGAGATCATTCCCGAAAACCTGTCTTTGCTACTATGGCTTTGCGCCCTGCTCAGTCATTCAAAAATGTGTCTTTCTTTCCCTGCGTCTGACATGAGGTCATGTTGTTTGGATCCCAGCTGGTGCTGGCATGTGACTCGGGGAGTTTTGTGAGGTCCTCACACGGCACGATGATGAGGAGCAGGATTTCGGGTCGGACTCTGAAGGCTGCCTTTGTATGGGGTAGCCTTGGATATAGGACTCAGCCCTCTGGGACCCAGCAGAGCGCCTCACCCAAAGGTGAGGCTGTGAAGGTAGACCCTCAGGACCTGCCTGACGCCATGCTTGGTAGACTCAGGCCTGTGAGGTGCTGAGGAAGGCTGGCTCTCCTTATTATCCTTGGTTTGAATAGGTCGCATCCTGTTTTGAGTATTTCAGTCCTGAGAGTTTAATTATACCTTCCAAAGGCAGGGTAAGCAGCACACAGGGTGCTTTTCAGGAAGCTAAGAGCATCTAAGCCCTCGCTTCCTCCTGGGTTAGCTTCCATTTTCCTCAGTCTGGGGAATCTTCAGGTAGTCTGAGCTGGGGGGTCTGGTTCTTTATTCCTTGTTTATGGCATAAACTGTGTGCCTTGAATGGTTCAAGGCTTAGCTTCCCTCACTGCAAAAGCCTTGCCTTTTGAGATTTAAAAGCTTTACTTTTTAAAAATCAAAAGGTTTTCTTCATATATTGTGATATATTATCTCTCCCCTATAATGAGAGGAGGGTTGGGGAGGGGTAACGTGTAAAAGGAAACACATTACAAGAGGCAAATCTGAGTTAATATCTCAAAACATCATTCCCAGCCACCTTATTGCTTCGGCTCTTGTCTCTTCTGACTCCAGTTACTCTGCAGTGTGGAGGCTCCTCTTCTCGGAGGTTATCTTGAATCACCCCGGTCCAAAGTGTTTCCTCCTCTGATTTTACCACACTGTTTACTACCACTATGATGTTACTACACTGTTTTTAATGGCCTCATACATTCTTTATTTTCCCCACTAGACCACATGTTCCTTGTGAGCTAGGAATAAGCCTTATTCATATTTGATGCCTAAATTCTCCTCAGTACCTAACACAGGGCTTAACCCATAGAAATGCTAAAAATGCTGAACCTAGTACTTAAAAATGACTGGAAGCTGGTAATAGCAAAGGCTTACAGTTCTGTCTGAAACCTACATTTTCTTGGACTTCTGAACTGGCCTATCTGATGCTCTGGATTATTGGTATTGATGCAACTAGCTAG
Source organism: Talpa occidentalis (assembly GCF_014898055.3). Lineage (NCBI taxonomy): Eukaryota > Metazoa > Chordata > Mammalia > Eulipotyphla > Talpidae > Talpa > Talpa occidentalis. Next base: position 99,530,150 of record NW_023601322.1, read on the forward strand.
GACGTATTAATCTTAATTTCAGTAAGAGGAAGGGTTAAACATACTGCCCGGCAGCCATTTTACTAGACTTGGGGGATGCAAGATGGAAGGCTTACCAGCAAGGAGATTCTTAAAGCAAGCAATTTAGGTGACAGACCAAGACTGAGCTGCCAGCTGGTAGCCCCAAGAGCTGGGGCAGAGAAGGAATAGGAAGGCCTCTGCTGGAGTTATGCATGTGTGCATGTGGGGCACAGGGCAGAGCTTCTGTTTATCCCAAGGACACCCTGAAGGAGGCTGTCATCAAGCAGGCAGTCAACAGGAGAAAACCTGGAGCCTCTGGCATGGCGGCACAGGCAAGGCCACGTGGCCACACAGCAACAGGACTGTGCAACACAGGGCCGTGGTTTGTGGTGTGGGCTCTGGAGGCAGACGGCCCGGGCGCCGATCTCAGCACTGTTACCTGTTCACTCGCCCTGTGATCTCAGAGGAACATCCTGCCCTCTCCCGCCGGGACACTCCCCTGTTGGGCTGGGAATCATACCCCTCAGAGTTGCTGTGGACATCGAGTAAAGCAGTGTGTTTACACGTACAAAGGGGTCTAACCAAGCAACACTTAAAAATTTTCAGCTTATGAAGATTTAATGTCATTTTCTTTTTAAAACACTTCTCATAAGTCATGCCCACTGCACCTCGTTTTCACCCATAATTCTACCCAGACATTCTCAGCAGGGAGACAGCAGAAAGAGGGATCCACTCTTCTAGGAGACTCAGCAAGAATCACTTGGAGGTCTTCTAGACATGTATCCATTTGGTTTCCCTTCTACACCCCAATTTCAGAAGGACCGTCATTGCTTTCTGAATCACTGTTGGTGGTTAGGGATGTTGGTTGCAGAAAAATGGTTTTAATTTTATAGATGTTCTAGATACAGAACAGAAAGAGTTCCATCGTGGATGAACAGTGCACTATCTAAAATACTAAAGAGGATCCTGCCTCCCACCCCCCATCTGCCCCTCAGACTCTGACTCTTAGTTAAGTGCCCATAATCCGCCTATCCCTTTACCTCTATCTGATGAAACTGTATTTATTTTTTACATTTTTCTAAATGAAGTTAGAGAAAGAAACGAAGAACAGAAAATAATCCATTGTTTTGACTCAAAAAATCATAATTTTTAAGTCACGGCAAAGGAATTCCACAATGGTTAACTACTACTTTATGGGGGAATGGATTTTGGCTGACCTGTACTTTTCACCCACTGGAGGAAGTTGCTGGGAGCTAGTGTGGATAGGAGGGTGGGTGCATTGCAGTCCTGACCTTGGCCTCAGCTCACGGATTCAGCTCACATGGCCTGTGGTGCGCCATCCAGGTGGGCGAAACTCTTAAGGTTACAAGAACTGTTATTTACCTTGGAATGATTGTCCATGAGGATTTTATTTCCATTTGCTTGATTCCTGACAAATCATTTTTTTAATTAGTTTTTTTTAAAGATTTATTTATTTATTTATATAAGAACCAGGGTACAGGCCAGATGTGCGGGAGGGTGAGAGGATTCACCAGAGCCAGAGTGGGGAACAGAACAGGCAGACTGACGAAATACACTGCTGAGGGGAGCAGCGGGTGAGACAGGAGAGGTCTGCCGTGCCATGTAGGACCCTCACCAGCTGGCCGGGATCGAACCGGCGCTGCAGAGGCTGCGGACATCTTCACAGTATGGCGCTCAGCCACCTGTACCACCCGGAGAGGCCCAACAAATCATAATTTTGACCAAAACAAGTCTCATCTATTTAGTCAGAAAACTTCAAGATTAAAAGCATACTATGTGTGTAAACACAGGCTCTTGCTTTATTTGCAAAGCGTAGTAACTCTTGAAACTGACACTTAGATGACACACGTATGTATGGTAGATGCCTCACCGTTTTACTTCTGAAAACTATGTACCTTAAGAAAAATGTGGTTAAAAAACCAGGACACTTTGTGGCATTATAGTTTAGGACTGTAACGATTAATTCCCAAAGTACTATTCTGCAATGATCTGCCATCCCAGTTACAGCGTGGTGGCTGGACAGTCCCTTCCCCAACAGGTGTGGCTCTTGGTGACCTCTAAACTGCTTCTTTCAAACTACTTTTCAGATCAGCCCCCCTCTACCGTGAATACATACTTATAATAATGATATCTTAAATATGTATATTCTGCAATCTTCAAAACAGAAACAATTTTTCTTCCTTTCAACTTCATACAAATCAAGTAAAAAGCAGGTTCTATGATAGTTTAGTAATATTGATGGTTATTAATATTACCTAGGATTTGAACACAACCTGTGCCGTCTCCTGTGTTAACGTGCACCAGTTGTGATTTAAAATGTCTCAACCTCTGAAGGAGAGGCTAGTATTAGCCACACTTTACAAAGAAAGTAAGACTGAAACCCAGCTCACTGGTAGAGCGACTATTGCCAGGGACCTGTCTGATGCCGGGCGCTCCAGGAGCAAACACTAGCCACGGCTTCCAGGTTTCCTGGAGCGTCTGAAGTCAAACCCTGCTCCATGCAGGGGCCTGCCATGCTCCCAGGTGCAGATTGGGTTCAGAGTATGGGCAACATCAGGGGAGGATGTAGTGCCCCATTCTCTCCCCATAGACTGTATGCACTTGGGGCCTCTCAGCCACACGACTAGCACCTTATTCAACCATGTGATTTGCCTAAATCTAATTCCAGACCCACAGAATGTAAAAACGACCATCAGTTTAGCCAAGAACTAGCTTGCACGCGTACAGGCCACGCAAGCTGCTTCTGACTGACGGTGAGGTCTGGCGGGGTAGGCGGTGGGGGGTGGTGCTCCTCCCCTCCTGGTCATTTTCCCCAGCCTTACTGAAGCACTGGCCTGGGGCAGGGCCTGCTGGCAGGCGAACGGCATCATTTCCTGGACAGTCCAGGCCGATAGGTTGCTCCGGATTCTCAAGCAGTTATGAGCTCCACGGGAGATCTACAGATTCCTTCTGCAGCTCCCTCACCTTCCCACCGATGCTACCACCTGCTTTCCCTGCGGTAACTCCTTGTTAGCTCACTATATTTCTCTGTTTTCTCCTTCCTTCACTAAGGCGTTGTGTCTCTCCACCTATCACTGCCACGCTCTGTTGTCTACCCGTGCCACTGGCACATGCGTTTAGGCGTCGCTCTTGTCATGTCTACTTGCAAGCTGTGGTCACAGGTACGCCTTCCTCATTTTTTCTGCATCTTTCCTCTGCAAAAATCACCATTTTGTCAGAGAGGACCACCTTCTGGGTGACACCACTGGGAATATATTTCTCTCAGGAAATATGACAGACCTTTCTCTCCACTGCTTCCTGTTCTTCCCCTTTAAAGCATCTCTCTGCTGAAGCAGCTAAGTGGCTGCACAACATAATCCCGTAGAAAGCTGGCAGAAAAGCTATTTCAGAGCCTTTGTGTTTAACTCTTTCCTGTCTGTTTTGAACAAGTTGCAAAGACACATTCTCAGGGGATGAATTTTCACTCAAACTCTACCTTTTTAGCAGTTAGCATGGTCAGCCCTTCTAGGCTTCTGTACATTGTCCTTTGTCATTCCAGTGGGCTCTACCCCCCCCAACCCATACACCCCTGAAGATTTATGCAGGGGCCTGCCATGCTCCCAGGTGCAGATTGGGTTCAGAGTATGGGCAACATCAGGGGAGGATGTAGTGCCCCATTCTCTCCCCATGAGCACTGCTTCAGGCCAGCAGCGTCCCTGAAGAAAAGACCCCCGCTCTTGGGCACTAGAAGGTCCTCCCCATGCAGCCGCCCTCCTGGGGTCTGTGACTACTCCCTCCTCACGCTCAGGCTGGCTTTCCTCTATGTGAGCTTCCAAGCCCTGACTTATCCATTCTTGGTCTCCAAAATTCCTACCCACAGCTCTTGAAATAAATCTCATTACCGGGCCTCCCTGGTAGTGCAGGTGATTGAGTGCAGTGCTGTGAAGCTGTCCACAGACTCTGCGGTGCTGGTTAGATCTTCACTGGCCTCGGAACAACCCACATGGTGAACAGACCTCTCCTGTCTCGCCCACTGCTCCCCTCAGCAGTGTATTTCGTCAGCCTGCCTGTTCTGTTCCCCACTCTGTCTCTGGTGAATCTTCTCACCCTCCTGGGCATCTGGCCTGTACCCTGGCTCTTGTATAAATAAAAATAAATCTTTTTTAAAATTGATTTATTTATTTATACAATCACTGGGTACAGTCAGAAGTGTGAGAGGGTGAGAGAATTCACCAGAGCGGGGAACAGAACAGGCAGACTGACGAAATACAATGCTGAGGGGAGCAGTGGGTGTGGCAGGAGAGGTCTGCGTGTCATGTGGGACCCTCGCCCGGTGGCCGGGGATCGAACCAGTGCTGCAGAGGCTGCGGGCAGCTTCGCAACCCAGTGCTCAACCACTGTGCCACCGGGGAGGCCCAAATAAATAAAAATAAATCTTTTAAAAAAAGAAAGAAAGAAAGAAATCTCATTACTGACCACTCCACAAATTGCAAACTTTGGGGGTGGCCTCTGTATCCTGCACTGAACCACAATGAAGTAGATAGTCAGTTGTTTCCTTTAAGGAACTTGAACTGTAAGCAGAGCCAACCATGCAAACACATCAACAACGTGTGATCATGGCACACAGGACAGAGGCAGACAGAACTACAGAGAGGACCTGGGAGGCGGTACCAGTTCTGTCTGGAAAGAGGTATCAGAGAGGGATTCTTGGAGCCATGAATGAGCCCAGCCTGGAAAGATGCACAGGTTCTCGGTGGGTGATGGAAAGACTGGATGGGGCTGGGGTGCAAAGGCCATTCTCAGATGAGAGAATGGAATGGGTGAAGCCAGAAAGTCTGAGGTATGACCTTGTATGGACAGCTGCAAATTGCTGGTCGCCACGGCTTGCAGAGGTAGAGATGCAACCCAGTCCAGAAGAGCCGCAGTTCTTAGGGGCCCACAAGGTCATACTAAGGGATCCGGACCTCATTTTGTAGGCCATGGGAAGCCACAGAAGTTTGTACCCTAAGAAGTGAAAAAATAAGTTTTGTCTGTAGACACATCACTTTGGTGACAATGAAACTTGCTCGGTGGTGGAACAGGACTGGAGGCGTGGAGGAGAAAAGGGAGGAGGAAAAGACTGGTGACGCCACTGACATGACGGGAGGCTAAACAGGCAGAAGACGTGTCATTGTGTTGGATGTGGAGAGGAGACAGCAGCCCTCCCCCACCCCAGCGGGGTGACTGGTAGGACTGGTCCCCGAGGCCAGCAGCACAGTCACAATCAAGCACAATCATCCTTTGGGGATAAAATAATAGGGTAGTGGACACTGAGCTGAATCTTTTCCGGGCCCTCACAGGTAGACCCTGGGGCTCTGTACAGCGTTCCGGACCAATGACATTGATTTGAACGTCAGCACAGAATAACTGTGCTGCCAAAACCAGAAATGACCGAGGTTGCCCAGGAAGGGTGTCTCCCTTAATAAGAGGAGGACGAGGATAACAGTCATATAAAGAAAGAGGCATTTCGTACCCCAGTATGCTGGGCATTTTGACCATCAGTTTCCTCCCTATCTCAGTAGATATGTACTGCACAGTGGAGTCAGACTCTTATTTTTCTAGTTTCACAAACGAGACCACACTGACCTAGTTATCAGTCACACCACCCCCGCTTGTAAGAGGGAAGCTGGAGTTCAAACCTTTTAGCTCTTTTTCCACATCCTACTTACTGCTTTACTTTGGCAATATTTATGAACACAGGACAAGGAATAAAGACAAGGAAAAAATACAGACAAAGGACTGGGGAGATCCCTGAAAAGTGGCTCCAGGGGCGGAGTGTCTGCCTGTCCTCTGTGGCGTGTTTGTCAAAGACGGGCTTTTTTGAGGAATGTGGCCCTATTTGTTTTACATGTTTGGAAAATGGGCCTCAAATTCCATTTGTTTACTTTCTCCCCTTTTATTTTCTTAACCCCAGCCTCCTGCATCCTTTGTCTGCTCTCCCTGGCTGTCACTGTGGCATTTGCTCACCGTCATCTGACTGTCTGACGCTGCAGCCGAGTTGAAAGGACCAGGGCTCTAAAGACTGCCTTGTCCTCCTCTCAGAACTGCTACAGTGCTCACCTATAGTTTCGTATTCACAGGGGTATAGATCCTGAGGCTAATTTGGAAACAGAGAAGAGCATTTGTACTGGATTCCTGCTTCCCACAGCTATAGTGGTTTCCTGAATCATGATCTAAGGCTATGAATTGGAAATGCCTCATGGAGGAAACTGCAAAGATAAGAGTCCCCAGATTAAAGGTAATGCTGTGCATTAGGCATCATGACCCATAAACTGGAATGTTCTTATTAGACAGAAGGTACCACTATGTAATCATTTATGGCTGACTTTCACAGGAGCCACGGGATACTTTACTCATGGAAACCAGTATATGAGAAAACCCCTTACATACCCTAATATCAATTTCTGAGAAGCCTGCTGCCAGCTTACAGTGAGTCTTAAAGAAACAAAGTAGATGGAAGGGGCCTCACCTGGGCACCATCACTCCTTCTGCTGCTGAGGGGGTCCGAGTACCAGAGACCCCAGAGAACACCTCCTTCCTCAAGTGGGAGGAGGAGAGAAACTTTTCTGCTTGTTTGTCTTAGTGAAATAGGAAGCACCTTTTCTGAGAGTCAGGAAGGGAGAAGGTGCTGATGACAGGGCAAGAACAGGGGAGGGAAGCATGCTGATGAGCAGTTGAGAGGATGGAGGGAGTTGACTGGGAACTGTGGATGGCGGTGGGTGCTGTGAAGTGCCCTGGAAACCGTGCTCATGGCTGTGTACTTCCCTCCATCCACGGTCGCCAGCGGAGTGCAAACAGCACCAAAGAGCTGGACTTAGCAGGAAGAAATGGAGAAGTAGGAAGCACCGGAGCTCTGCTTCTGGACGGAGTGATCATCGTGATGTGAGATGGACTTAGCTGCGCCAGGACAGAAGTGGACGGTGAGTTGACGTGAAAATGCGGAGGAAAGTGGTGTGGGACTGTTGGAAAGGGCCACCCTCGGGAATGAGAGGGCTTAGGAAAATGATTGTCTTCGATTTTAAACTTCTTGGAGAAGAAACTGGAAAAAGTAGAAGAGCAAATACTCCAGATGTTCTGTTTGAGACTATTACGGCAAAAGGATCTGAGGACAGACTAAGGGACATTTTCTCCTTTCGGTAGACATCTGGCAACCTAGCTTAAAGTACATATTTGGACAGTATTCTCTTGATTATCTGCTAAACAGAGTGAGTTTGTTTCATGCATATAAATGTGTGCACATCTCACAGTTAGATTCTAATTGATTTGTACATAGTAAGCCTGTTACAGAGAGGGGCCTGGCATGCTCAGTGTCTGTTTAAAGTCCTCTCCTTTCCAGCTACTAGAGCGAGGTGGGGCAGGGGTAGGTGGAGGGTCCAGGGTCTTCGGGGAAGGTCACTGGGTGCTATGGTGATGTGGCGTGGTGAGGTGCATCTCAGGAGGTGTGAACCTCGTCCCCTGAATCATATACAGTGCTATAAACCCATGTTACCTCAATAATAAAATAACAAATTAAAAGATTTAAATATATATAATAAATTTTCAGGAACAAATGTCTAGCATAAAACTAAAAAAAATAAAAACTACATACTTCGGACTTTCAAAAAATATAAAATCTCATTTTCAAAGGGTGCTATCTAAGAAATCATTTTAGCTATATGATCCCATATATCACAATTTATTGCAAGATTCACTATATTTTATTTCGTATGAATGGAGAATTCTGAAAATGCCGATGGCATGAACTTTCTGTGAAGGTATTTCACCAAGTCAAAATTTTTAAAATGCAGAGCTCTAATACATTTTGGGAAATCTTGAAATACTTTGTCCCAATTAAATCCCAGTTTGTATCTTTGCTTAGTACAACTTTATTTCAATATTGGACTTAATTATTTTATTATTTACCAATTTTATGATAGGCTAGTACTGTTAGACATTTTAATTGGTATTTTTCTGTTTACTAGTATGATTAATGTCTTTCCCTAATTTTAGTTTTCACATTGGTTTGTTATAAACCATTTATATCTCTTTTCTCATTTTCTTTTTCCCTCCCTCCCTCCCCTCCTTCCCTCCTTCCTTCCTTCCTTCCTGTCAGAAGCACTGGAGGGTGAGAGAATTCACCAGAGCCAGAGCAGGGAACAGAACAGGCAGACTGGCGAAATACACTGCTGAGGGGAGCAGCGGGCGAGACAGGAGAGGTCTGCGCGCCATGTGGGACCCTCGCTGGTGGCCGGGGATCGAACCGGCACTGCAGAGGCTGAGGGCAGCTTCGCAGCCCAGCGCTCAACCGCTGCGCCACCAGGGGAGGCCCTTTTTTCTCATTTTCTACTGGGCATTCAGTTGATTTCATAATAGCTTATAAAACTTTTTAAAGTATAATTTTAACCCTTTCAACTTTTGGCAAATATTTGTCAATTTGTCTTTTATCTTATTACTCAGGGGTTGTGAATATGCCCTTTAATGTCTATGTGGTTGTTCAGATAGCACAATTGCTCACACTAAACCTTTGTATTCCCACTCTGCCTAGGAAAGAGAAAAACAGACACTCGGGCAGGTTGATTAATCTGCCTTGCATCCCGTGAGGGAAAGTCTGATGCGCGTTAAACCCCAAACTTGCTCACTTTCCTAGGTTATGCTAGAGCTGCACACACCAGGTCTGACTGAGAGGATTTCACTGTGAAATACGCAAGGGGATAAAGTGAATGCGTAGTTAAGAAGGACCACACTTGGGAAGAGTACATACAATTACAGCCAAAGTTAAAGAAAATGGATCTACAGAACAAAAGACAGTGATGAGTTGACAATTGCTCCAAGATTTCCTGCACGGCTGGCTGCTGATACAGGGGCATCACCCAGTGTGACAGAGGCACCAGCACAGAGCTCTGTCACTGCAGGATGATCCGCAGAATTGTCCCCTCCACGTTTCATTTCTGCTAGTGACAGTACATCCAGTTTGAAATGCCTTGTACAGAAAACTCTCCCCAAGATGGGTGAAGAGGCCAAGTTCACAGTTAGACAAGTAGATCTGGACAGGTTTTTTGACACAGATCGAAGCAAATGACGTGCCCAGTGTTCGGTGGATGGCAGGAAGAGCTGGCACCTAGTCATTTCCAGAGGAAACTCCTTGGAGGCCAGCTAGGAAGGAAGCGGAGAGGAGGGGGGTTTCTGCTACGACACAACATGCCAGCTCCTGAGTATCCCGTGTTCCATACATCTATGGAAGAAGAGCAGGCATAAGCAAGAGCAGAAGTTCGAGGTAGGCCACTTGAAACTGTCTTAGTTTTGTGAAACCAAGAATCTTTGAATGTTTGAAATTAATGAATGCACAAAAACCAAATATAATCCTGGGAAAAACATTTGGCGCTGTTTAAAAGATGTTAAGTCCCATATATGTAAAGAACTGCGAGCATAAATGCATGCAGGACACTTACCCACTGGCAAACAGGCAAAGGTCAGTTTATGTCAGCATTTTAAGTTAGGGTGGAGGTTGGTGAGTTATGGAAATGAGGGAAATGCACCATCAGGGAGACCTGCGGTGTCATCATCAAACAGAAGTGGTCAGACAGACGAGCTGAGGGCTAGAGCTGCAGGAGGCCTGGTCCTGGGTCAGCTGGGTGCAGCTGTGTGAGATGTGGAGGAACAACGTGTTAACATACTGGGGAAAAGGCTCGTGTACCAACGCGACTTCCCTGTTACAGCGACCTTATTCTCTCATTTGTAAATCGTGATGAGGCTCTTTGCCCAATGAGAACAAACTCGATTTGAGAATTCCAGGCCATGGAAGGTCCAATTCATAATCCAAATGAATCCTCCCGCTGCTGCTAATTTTCCTTCTAATTTTCCAGTAGGCATGTCATTTGTTTCGATCTATGTTAAAGCTCACCATTTGCATCACACTAAGCTCTACAAGGGCAAGAACTTCAGCAACTTTGTCTGGGATCCTGGTATCGACACATACATGTGAGCGGAATGAATACAAGCAGTGTAATCACTTACCAATCACAGAGTGAGCGCACACTGCATGCCGGTCCCTGTGTGAGCGCTTCAGTACGTCACAGTGCAAGACACAGGCCAAGTATTTGAGAAGGCAGCTAGAGAGATCTAGTGGGACGGACAGATAGATAGGCAGTTACAATACTGTGTGTGATAAGTGCATGCTTAAAGAAGATGGACACAGAGAGTGATGAACTCACACCAGAGGTGAGTGTATCCCGTCTTGGGGAAGGCTGGCTTTCAGCAGGAATGGAGCTTCATCTGAAATCTGAGAGTTGGTCAGGAGAGAAACTAAAAAAACAGGAGGGCAGAGGACTCCAGCCATTCAACAGCATGTGCCAATCCTAGACCTCAGCGAAACTTCCAGGAAAAAATAGCAGCAGGGGACAGGTGGACAAGGCCATGGGGAAAGGAGAGGAGACTAACAAGTCTAACCTACTGCCAGTGTTCCTGGCAGCAGCCTCCCAGGTAATAATCCCAGGATCCAACCTTCTATTGTCTTTTATGTCTCTCCTTCCCTATGCCCCCAGGTCCTGTCCCCCCAGGTCCTCAGGTCCAGTCCCCCTTAGGTTGTCCTCAGGCCCTGTCCCCCCTAGGTCCTCAGGTCCTTCCATGGACTTAGCAGGTCCAGGGAAAAAGACACCATGGGAAAGATACAGGCATGCCTTAGTCACGGGGCTGGGAAGAGCCACAGACATCCAGCTTGTACTCCACTGGTCAGCAATGCACCTGTGAGCAGTGACAGAGGATGCTGGGAAATGTAGTCCAGCTCTATGAAACTGTTGAAGAATAGATGGGTTTTAATGGACATAGAGCAGCCTCTGCCTTGCACAATGGTAAAATTAAGGTGGTAGAGTCACACAGTCTCTGAAGGACATTTTTATTCCATGTTTAGACCTTACCCTGAAGAAAATACAGTCCTAGAGAAAATTTTGAGTCAAAGTGTGTTAATATCACATTTAGACTTTAAGAAGACTACTTTTTGATCAATGGATGGATGGATGGACAGACAGACGGGTGGATGGATGGAGAGAGGCCGCTTAAAGGGAGTAATTCAGATTCTAGTCTAGACAAAGGCAACACGACTATGGGTAGTGCCAGGGAGGCTGATGCCAGAACAAACCAAGAGACGTTAAAACAGGACTTTCCCAGGCATGTGCATGGGGGTGAGGGGTGGGGAAGAGAGGGGGAGTGACAAGTTCCAAGCTGCTTTTTGGCTTGAACCTTCTGGATAGACAAGAAGGTGTGTTTGAGGTGGTTTAGGGGAGAGGCATGGAGGCTGAGCTGCAGAGGAAGTCTGGTGGCTGCAGTGCACGTGTCTCTCAGGTGCTGGTCCTGTGTGGTTCTGGTACAGAACCCAGCGATGGATCCTGGGTGTCACTTACTCATATCGCTTGGCTGCGTGGATTGATTCCTCCAGTGGAGTGGAAAGAAGACCTGTGCTGAGCGAGTATGTAGAAAGGCTTTGCTGCAGGGAAGTCATGTTGATGTACACACTGGGGGATTTGGTGCCAGTCACACCTGCTGTCCTAAAAACAGGCTTCATAACCTTAGAAAATGAGTTCAGAAACACCTGTTAGAGTTTTTGGAAGCCTGTTTGGGATTCTGTCTTATATTTCCAGTGTTTTCCATATTTATGTATGTGAAACATGAGACATTGCCATCTATACCTATATATGATTACAGTCATTACATAAACAAAGTCTTTTTAATTCCATTCTCATAGAATGTAAGTTACTTACATTCAGTTTAAGTAATGAGGCAACTGACTCTATCAACTGTAAACACTAATTACATATAAAAATATGTCCAAAAAAGCATAGGTTTGCCCAACAGAGGTTACCCCGAGGATTGAGCAGTTGTCTGGTACATTTACGGTGGTAAATAAAAAATGTGGATAGTGTTTACTTGTAGCTACTAATCTCACTTTATCTACTATAAAGCTAGTCCTGAGAAGCTAGTTAATTCAGTTGTTCTGGATAGAATTCCTCTGGTGGAGGGTGCGCATACTGAAGATGGTGCCCAGAGAACGCACCCACCTCCCGCTTTATTTTGGTTGTGTCCAGCGCATTCACAGGAGGGCCTGTGGGCTCATCCCCAACAGGTAAGAGAGAAGGACCAGCCGGAGTCCTGGTTTCTGACTGTGTGTGTGGCAGACCGCCTGGTCCTCACACAGTCCCTCCTGATGTTCCCGAGGAAGCCGGGACGGAGTTCTCTGAACCTAGATGGGAAGGGATTGGCTAGCTACCTGGAAACAGAACAGTGAAGGGAGCAGGAGGCAAGTGAGTTTGTTGGGAGGATCCTGACCAGACTCATGTGGATGCTTCAACTGCTGTGGACGTAGCGTTAGCATGAAGGGGAGACCCTGCCCAGGCTTCGTGAGTCCACCCCTTTCGGCCAGTGTGTTTTAGGGAGGCGGACTATAAAAGTGATTGTGAAAAGAGGGATTTCTTTTAAGGAGAGAGGTGGCTGTGTTTGGGGCACGGTGGGGAGAATGCTGTCTCATGGCTGCTGGGGAACAGGGCTGTCCCCATTGTGCACTGGCACCCGCGAGTGACAAGTGATGGGGTCTGATGACTCCCCCCGAGTCCAACATCAGCTTCTGGGAGGGCAGCGCAGCGCCAGCTCCTGCGGCCGTCCCCAGCATGCTGGCCACATTAGTGTGGGTACACTCTGGCTGCTGAAGGCACGTTTTTATAGGCACTTAAACAAGAGCTGGCCAGGCATCCTTCCCAGATTGGACAGTCTGTGCGACTTCCACACAGAGGAATGCTGGAGCTTTTTTCCTCTGTGACCCTTTGAGTCTATGAGAAAATAATCTGGAATTGTGGAATAAATCGGAGGTGAAGAGGGAGGGGCAGCAGGGGAGTTTACGACCATTTCAAATGGACTTATATTTGACTGTGAACCTCAGGAGATTTGTGTCAGGAATTTCAACTGCTCGAGCAGCAGAATGTTCGGTAATGGGAGCACGTTTTCCCCGGACACTGTTGCCTCTCTGCGCTTGCTCATTGGTGCAGGTCCCTTGTAAAAATGAATCGAATACCTGCGTTCTGCTTCCGCGTGCATTTCATCATTTTAAACAAGTATTTGTCACCAAGAATGGGGAGATACCTTTTGTCCCTGTCTTCCCAGGAATTAGAGTCCTTTTGGTGGACAAAATGTTAAACTGACAGTGACTGTTCAGTGAAAACACTACCTGCCATATTCCAAAGACCTACAGTGTGTCGATAGATAGCAAATGACTCTCCTACCCCCATTCTGCTGATGAATTCTGGCTGCATGGAATACTGTGTTGAGAAGGATTATGGGAATAATCCTGAATTCAGTGAAAAAAAGGCCTTGATTGGTTTCTGATGTCTGTCCATGGTGAGGGCGAGAGAAGTAGGGGCCTGTGCACAGGCAGAAATGAGCAGCTACACATTTTAGAACATGTGGAGCATAAGACTTAAAAAAAAATTATTACCTCAACAAATACTGAATACTGAGCTATTTGGTGGTGTTTCTCAGTAAAACGTACAGAATATCAGCCTTTGTGGGTTTGTTGTCCGTGTGTGTGTGTGTTTAGTTGACTTGAATTTGAATTTGGGTAAAGAGTGCCCTCAAATTCATTTCAACAATTTTTATTTTTTTATTTTTTTTATTTTTTTTATTTTTAGAGGCATGTTTATTTATTTATTTATTTATTTGTTTGTTTTGTTTATACATGCACTGGGTACAGTCAGAAGCGCGGGAGGGTGAGAGAATTCATCAGAGCCAGAGCGGGGAGCAGAACAGGCAGAGGGACCGATGTACACTGCTGAGGGGAGCAGTGGGCGGCAGGAGAGGTCTGCGCTCCATGTGGGACCCTCCTCTGGTGGCCGGGGAGCAGCCGGGGATTGAACCGGCGCTGCAGAGGCTGCGGGCAGCTTCGCAACCCAGTGCTCAACCGCTGCGCCACCAGGGAGGCCCATTTCAACAATTTTTAAACACACACACACACACACACACACAATGACAAATTCCAGGAAAGATCACGGCAGCCTGTGCAGGTATGGATGTCTGGGGTAGAATTAGAAAAGTTGATAAAAGGAACAACGTCATTGATGGTGAAAGGGCAGAAGAATGTGAATAATGTGCAAGTAACAATGAATTGGTTCAGAAGGTTCATAAACAGGACTGTAATGTCACTGACATTGCAGACAGACATGCTGGAGTTCTAGGCCAGCTGGACTTTTACAACTGAATCCTGTGGGCTGTGGAAGGATACTGATTTTTTTCTGAGAATTGGAATGCTGTGGCAAAGCCAGACTCTCTCATATTAGGTCCTATAAGTGAGATCAAGAATCTTAAATGTAACTTATTGTATTTTAAAGCTTTTACTATATGCAGATTGGACATTTTGATAAAATAAATATTACTTGGGTCTATCTACATCTCTGTTATGAGTTATGTTAAAATTAAGATTTGCTAATGGCAAAAATGTGTTAGTGATAGGGACTTTTGGGGAACATTGCTTAGAATTTGGAAGTATCTCTTAAATGTACTATTTTTATTACAACAGAATATTTTACTTATTTTTATTGAGGTAACATGGCTTTACAATATCATATGTAATTTAGAGATATAGATCACAACTTCTGATTACTCCTTGGAACTCTAGGGTTCTATGTGAATACTTCAGGAAATCTTGTAAGACTCCACTGAAATTTCTCAAGAATTTCACAGTAATTTGTAATATGTTTGGAATGCATTTCATCTCACAATTTAGGTGCCTTCTTTTGTCACCCATGTGGTTTGGATTACAACTTTATTTGAAAAATATATTGTTTTTGCTACCCAAAACATCTGAATATCTCTGAAGTTAAACGTGATTCTAGGCTATTACTACTCCTTTCTGTTACCTTTGTCCATTTTCTAAATCTATGCCATTCTTTCAACAAATGGTATTTGAAAACCCCCAATGCTGGTGCCCTGCCTCAGTCTCCTAACTCCATTTCCACCCTCATTGTTGTCCTCTGTATTTCAGCAGGCTGGAAGCCTGCAAACTACTTTTCTAGCCTCTTTGTCAACTGGCTTCTAGTGAGGGTCTGCCCCAGGAGGCGCTGGTAGGAATCCGGAAGGCAAAGGTCTAAAAAAGCACCTGCCCCTTCACATGGAGGTTTGGGGAGGCCTCCTTTGTGGTGACAGGAGGGAGACAGCTCCTATCTAAGCTGCCTCACCTGCCAGGGTGCGCATTCTCTGCCATTACACGGTCCTGGTGTCCCTCCCCAAGTGCTGCAGAGCCCACCGTGTTAGCAGGCATGGCAGTAGGGACCATTCAGGCTGGGGGCTCCAGCAGTAGCAGCTCCCTGTCTGGGGTCATTGCCTTACTCCATCATATTGTTTCACTAGCCCGACCCCCTTGTTTAGCTTGTTTAGCTCCTACAGCTTTCCTAACTTTCAGCCGTTAGATCTCCCCCTCCTAAAAATAGCGAGTGGCTTTAGTTCTGGTTGGAAATTGATAAACAAATAGCATCTCAGTCCAATAACAGATACTGGGTCAGACAGACTAAAGACCAGCTTCCTGAGCTGGAGGACACACGGAACTTCCTGTGTAGTACTTCAACTGTGGTGTGTAGGTCCTTCTCCCCTATCAGACCGAAAACTCTATGTGGGCACTGAACCTCCTAGTCCTTTCATCTGCAGAGTCTGTCGCACTGGCTGAGATGTAAAGATGCCCAATAAAAACTTTCTGGTTGGATCCATGAAAATGTAAAGGATGGTGATGGTCCCTGTGCCCTCAGTGGGTTGATAGAAAGAAGTGATCCACTTACCAGACACTTCATTTTTTTCTACTCTTTCCTTATTCCTTATATCTGTGATCTGTTTAGTCAGATATTGTATTCCTGCGCACCAGAATACTGAGATGGAGAGAAAATAACCAGAAGAGAGGACAAATTGGACAGATTAATCATACTGCATTTTATTTATTTATTTATTTATTTTTTAGAGGCATGTTTATTTATTTTGTTTTTTGTTTGTTTGTTCTGTTTACACATGCACTGGGTACAGTCAGAAGCGCGGGAGGGTGAGAGAATTCACCAGAGCCAGAGCGGGGAGCAGAGCAGGCAGAAGGACCGAAATACACTGCTGAGGGGAGCAGCGGGCGACAGGAGAGGTCTGCGCGCCATGTAGGACCCTCCTTTGGTGGCCGGGGAGCAGCCGGGGATCAAACCGCCGCAGAGGCCGCGGGCAGCCTCGCAACCCAGCGCTCAACCGCTGCGCCACCAGGGAGGCCCTCATACTGCATTTTAAATCTCTGTGTGGAATATTCTATCTCATTGGAGAAAAGGGCACAGAATTTGTTGAACCAGCTTCTTTCTTCTAGATTTGTGCAAAATGTCAAGATAAGAACCTGCTATTTTATGGCTGGAGCTCAGACTCTTCCCATAGAATTGCCTGATGCTGGGTTTTAAATCTCTAATCCCAGGTAGGCGCAGAAATGGTTGGGTGTGTTATCCTGATGTGGCTGGTGGGGGGTGGGGGGGTGGGAGGAGCTTACATCAGTGATGTGGACTGCAAAATAAAGATTTGATTATTTGAATTACTAGGTTGGAGAATCTATCAACAGATAAGAAACCTTACTATCCTTGCTAGCTGGAGAGATCTGTGAGAAGTTTCAAGAGTTATTTCTTATTATGTTCTAGCTACTGGAGAGGTAATTGATATTTAATGAAAATAAGGATATTTACAATGTAATTCTTAAATATATCTTCCATGATAGATATAATTGTGGTGCGTTAAGAAAGGCAAAGATGAAGGTACACATTCATCCACTGGGCAGGTATTTTTTTCCAACTATGGGTATAAGGATATTAAACACAATTTTTCTTTTCATCACGAACATACTTATGCCTCTGCTCATTTTTACCATGTTATTGCTGCTCTTGCATTATTGCTGTTGTCACTTTGACTATGTATTTTGCTTGGCCTAGACTTGGAAGCCAATATATTGACAAGAAGTCACCTTCAGAAATTATTCCTTCTTACCCTGACTTTACCTTTAGTGAATTTTCTTAAGAGCAGTTACTCTTATTCAGTTTATGAGCAGTCACTGCCTAACATGGCCTCAGTGCACTGCATGTCCCCCAACCCCCACCTTTTAAAACGTTTGTTAAAAGTCCTCATTTCTAAATCTCTATCATCATCACTGCCCTCACTGCTGCTGCAAGCCTACAGCTACTGCTTCACAACATTACACCTCCCTGGGAGATGCAGAAAACACATAGATTGTTTGTTTTCACAAATCTCTAATTGAAGGGTTGAGAAAAGGAAGGGTCTGGAGGGGGAGGGTCTCTGAGGCAGATTGAACTGCTGGGAATTTCTCCTGTTAGATCATAACTGTTTGTGTTAGAAACCCTGTTGAAAATGGAGCTGGCTGGCTTGTTCTCTCATTCTGAATGATGAAGAAAAACGGAATGGCTCTAGTGCTGCAGTCCTTTATAAACATTTACATTTTATTTATGGGTCCTGGTGATATTTTAAAAAAAGTTAGTGTACATGGAATTCCATTTCCTCAACAAAGAAGTCAAAGTGTAGTTTGGTTTCTTGGGCTTTTAAAAGCTTTTCCCCCCACCCCCCTTCTAGTAATTCTGAAGTGCAGTTACAGGCCACATAAAACTATACCTGTGAGTTAGCATCTCAAACAAAATAAGCTGCAAGAGAACCTGCCTCCAAAGAGAGTTTTCTTGAATGTTGTCCAGGAAACGTGTGCTGAGGATGAACACACCTGGCTGGTAAGTTCAAGCCCTATTAGAATTGTTTTTAAGTGCAGTAAGTAATTGTAAGAATGAGTATGTGGTTTTTTTTTTTTTTTTTTTTTTTCCAAGAAGTATGCTGATACTACCATCAATAAAGCCGTAGCAGACTGGGACGTGTTTTAAAGGCAGCTTCCTAATGGCCTGTGCCTCCTTCCCTGCGTTTCCTGCACAGAGCTGCACGCCCTGATTATATGCAGTGGCCTCACACACAAGCCGGAGAAGGCCCGACAAGCAGTCAGGATGGTTTGGGGGGAGGGAGGGCTGTCAGGTGGATTGTGCTGTGCTAAGTGAAGTGTGCAGGAAAAGGAGAAGAGAAAAATCCAAAACAAAACCAGAGCTATATGCCAGCGCCTCTGCTTTTGCTAGGGTGATACCCTCACCAGGCACTGGAGCTGAAAATGGCCAAGCAGGGAGTAAGGGCTTTTCTCACCCTTCAGAGATCTGAACCCCAGCTATGGGAGAAGCCAGAGGCATGTGCCGGGTGGGGTTGGGGTGGGTTGGGGGTACTATGGGCTGCCTTCCCCGCCCCCACATGTGCTAATAACACTGATAGGGCCACTAATGGTGATGAAGTACCTCCGCCAGTTGTGTCTGGGACTGCACCTTTGTGCACTGAGCTGGAACAGCTTCCTCTGAGTGTAACCTGAAAACAAAGAGGGGAACAGGAGAATCAAGGGGATGGCTCCCTGCTCCCTGCCATCTTGCCTCTGCTCACACTGCCTGGCAGCCCAGGATGGGGACAGGCCCCCTCCTCTGGCCACATCACTGAATGGAGATGAGTGCACAGTGACGTCACACAATTGCACGATGATGATAAAATTAATTTCTGCTGTTACCTAAAAAAAAAAGGAATCACCCGTGCAGTGATTTTACTGTGAATAAATTTCATAAGCAGGACCATATACAAATGTGTTCTCATCTACTATGGGAAGGTGACATACTCTCCATATGTTATGAGTTTTCCCCCTTTTTCATATAGTAGTCAAAGAAAATAAACATCATTTGGTTCTAGGACTCTGAGCTTTCTACATTTCATCTGTAATCTGATTCCTTTCCCCAAATAACATATCATTGGCCTTAAAATATAATACCTTCTCCAAACTCTAAATTGAAGTTAAAAATAACATTTCACTCCTGAAAGCTTTAAATTCCATCTCGTTTCTAATCGGCCGTCTGGAGTGACTACACAAGGTTACGCAGATCTGACTGATTTATGAATATAATTTTTGTTTTAATTGAAACAGCAACATTTAGGTTCCACCTTAACAGTGCACCTTAAAAGATTATCTCGGTTATTTCACAGGCACCGAGCCGGCACTAATAGTCCAAGGCAGATATTGAAAAGCAGCACAGGGCCAGGCAGATCTATTAGAAATTCCCATCCACGCGCCTCATACATATTGATTTCTGACACCAAGCAGCAGTGAAAGCCCCCGTGGGAATAATATATTTAGCAGGGTTCGCTGCGAGGAGGTCACAGAGTGCATACAGATTAGCTTCAGAGGACCAAGGCACTAGTGTTGGAGCCAAATGCTAGATTTTATATCATTTTAATCTGAACTTTTATAATCCTTTTAGTTCTTCTTTCTCTGGATGGCAGAGAGAAGGCTCCTTCACATGTATCATGCATCTTTTGCTTTATTCCTCCTATAAATGTGCAAATGCCGTTGTAATGGGGAGGAATGTTCCTTTAGCATAAAGCTGCAGAGCCCCAACCAGATTTGCTTTTATAAACGGTGGTCAATTCAGATGAAGACATCTTTATTTAAAGATTTCTTTCTGTGGGGGAGGGAAAATCACAAATCCCTATCTCCAGTTGGATGCTCTGAGCTAAAACCTGCTCTTATTAAAAGAACCATCGCTCCCCATCCCCCTTCTCTGACACTGGGGCTTAATTGAGCAGAAGTTGCATTTAGGCTGTTACGTCTATGAAAACAAAAATCTAAACATTTTTTTAATTACCTTTCTGATGGCTAGGGAATGCCTGCTCATTATGCAAAGAAGTGTTGTGACTGTATCAGATAAAGGTGTCAGAGGAGAGTCAAACAGGCGTTTTAGCGTCGAGGCTGGAGGGACGCCAGCGGAGCAGAGTGGACACACTTTGACAGAGGGTGAAATGCATTCAGACAACAAAGGGGAAAAGGAGGTTTCACTCAACAGACACAAAGGCTTATTGTCTTCCCCTAGACTGCATTTAAATTTTAGGTGTTCTATAAAAAGTTCCCATGATTACTAATAATCAGAAAGAAATAACTACATCTGTGAAGTGCCCTTTGAATCCAACTTATTTTCTCTGGCATCCCAAACAAGTACAAAAGGCTGATAAAAAAGAAAAAAGAACAGTGTTGGAAGAAGCAATCAAGAGTTATCTTTGAAAATATTACAACGAGAAAAAAGGTGCAATTCAGCTTAGCTTTTATTAATAAAGATTTGCTTTGCCAATAAGCATTAAAGTCTCCAATTAAGATACTTAATTGGATATTCACCTGTCAGAATATCTAAGGAAAATATGTCAAACATTCTGGTCAGTTTTCCAAGCCTGTCTCTGTGATATATGTTCACTTTTATTCTGTTTTCTAGTATGGTCAAGCTGAGCACCAGCCAATCAAAGGGAGCCATGAAGTTTGTAGAAGGAGCAAAAAGAGTAAGAAAACCTCAAACATAATTTTACGAACTTGGGAAGTTATATGAAGATCTGCATTAGGCAAAAGATCTCTGTCAGAGATGCTGCCTGGAGATGCCGCCTACCAGCGACAGAGCTGGCCCAGAGCTCTAGGCTTTGCAGTTGGTGTCTTCACGGAACTGCAAGTGCACTGAGAGCTACACCAGACTGGGTTCTCGGCAACCAGAAGAATTTTGGGATGACGAAGTATCTGGATCCCTCTCACTCCACTTGCTCTAGTTTGAGGAGATTGTACCAAAACACAGAGGGGACTAGATCAGCTAGCTAGCTGAGGACACCAAAGGAATGACCTCTGTAGAAGTTACAAGTGGTCCTTCCACTAGGACAAAAGAGTACGTGTGTGTGTGTGTGTGTGTGTGTGTGTGTGTGTATTTAATTTTAAATCACTAGCAAAACAGGATGGTTTGATGAAATCAGCCATGTTTCTAGGCACTGATGATACTGGTAGGTGATGGGCAGTTAAGGAAAAGACCACAGTAGAGTTTGCTCATGTCTGAATGGAGTTTTCCCGAAAATGGAGTCATTCTCTATCCTTGGTCCAGTGCCCCCGCTCCTAGGTAGGCAAGGCCACTCCTGTATTTGAGAACGCTAGGTTGTGCCAAACCAACTTCCATAACATGACTATCAGGGTCTGGACTGTTCCTCCTGCTGTTTGGCTAAGGGACATGTCTTCATGTTTAAAAGGCAGAAGGGCCATCTTGAAACCAGGATCTCCTGCATGAGCCTAGAATAAGCACGGGCACACTGAGGAGCGGGCACCAATGTGTGAAGAAAGCTAGACATGTGGGAACACCTTCCCTTACCCCTGTGCCAGGTAAATCCTGCTTGGCAGATAGCAAGGAGACCCAGGGTGCATCACCCCCTTTCTCATTGAGCAGCACATCTCCTATTTCCTGGTACACAGATGTCAGTTAATAAATGTTAGCTGACTTGAATAAATTGAATTAGAACAAACTTGGGAGACAGAGACCAAAAAGTAATTGCAAAATTAGAAAAAACTAAAAAATTAGCAAGTCATTCTTCTGGCAGTTCCATCTGCAAGGGGTGCAAACCTTCTGCTCTAAGGTGTCTGTCTGACTGACCCTTGTCTGTATCTGGTAGACACTCTGACGGATGAAGCTCCTTATTTTTGCCTGAAGGGGAAGGGGCATATTTCCCCCTCAGAAATAAGCTAACGTTACCACAGGGCAAGGAAAGTACAGGTATTGATGGCGGGGCTCCTGCATTTGATGGCAGTTCCACTGCCTGGGTGTCAGTTAACAACTGACATTCCATTTTTCATGCGGAGCCCACATTCCAAGTCTTTTTGTCATCTAATCCCATCTGGCCCCAACCCTGCTAGCTACCTGTCCTGATGAGGGTTTGAAAGTTGAACATCATATTTCTTCCACTTGCAGCTCTGAGTTTGTTTTAATAGATGCTGGGGGATGTTTACTATTAATTTTTTTAGTAACAACAAAAGAACGAACTAAAACTACAAACCACTATGCATCTTCACTTGATAGGTCAGATCAGCTCATGTTGCCTTCTTTATTATTAGAAATGTTGGTGAAACTCTGCCTGTAAGGGGTGGGGGTGGGTGGGGGAAGGGAGTGGAGATGGTTTGATGTCCTACCAGCATTCAAACCATGGTCACAGCAGGGGCCTGGCCTTGCTGGCCATCCTTCCCACCCCTGCCTGGTGGCCCAGAAACTCCCTGGGCTCAGCACCAGAAGAATTGCTGATGTTTGAGGAGCATCTTGCCATGGGGTAGAGATTCAGAATTCTGATTCATTGAATATACTGTATAATCTTGGAAATCCAGAAGGAGCAGGCAGGCACCCTGATTTTAATTATTGATATGAGACCTTTACCTAAATCAAAAGAAGCTAGATGGATAATTTTTCTGGATATTTTTTTTTTTTTTCTGAAAATGTAATACTTGATACCTATATGGTTAAGAAGAAAGCAGAAAAATAAAATAGAAATCAAGTTAGGGAATTATTCCTTAAATTAATTTGGACTTCCAGCCCTCCTAGTTGAGTCAGATATTTCCTTTATCTCCATGAAGAGCTTAAAAATAATGGGCAGTGTGTGTGAGGAAATAAAATGTGAAGGTATAAACCGAGAGCATAAACTATGTGTGTGTGGTCTACAATTCCAAATTCTGACAATGTCCCCAGTGTAAGATGCAGAGAGAATATACAGATGCCTTTGTGAGCAGGAAACAGGGAAAAAGTCCCTTTTAGTTGGGGGCAAAAACATGCATTTACTTTCAGCAGAAGTAGACACACTTAAATCCCTGCTGAGCGCTGGGGAGGGGCTGGATGAGCTGTCTAGAAAGCATTTTCTCTCTCTTTATAATGTTAGAAATCCTCGGACTGCATTGTGCATGGCAATGCAAGGATTCTGCAGTGTAAGAGCACAGGGAGCATTGAGAAAGGCTTAATGTGTTCTCATTAGGGGAGGTGGGGGAGGGGAGGCGCCTTGGGGGATGGAGCCAGCTCGCCCACTCTGGGAAGCATTACAGTTTTGTGCCTTCTCACTTCAACTCCCTCAATCCCCTAGCTTTACATAGCTCTTTCACAGACAGTTCAGTAAAATGCCTCCCAAGCCTCATGTAAAGAGAGCAGTGTTGTATATCGCAGCTTACAGTTTAACAGTTTGTTTGCTTGGGCCTTTTAAATATTTTTTTCCTTCCTGGGCTGCCTCTACAAACCTTATTTTTCACATTCACTTCTAATCAGATGAAGACTAGAAAGGAAAAGAGGGCAATCTGATCAATGAAAGAAAATCTAGATGCTTTTAGACTTATTAAGCTCCACAGAGCCGCCAGGACAGAAAGTCCAGGAGGAGCAGCAATGCTGGCTTTATAATTGAGATTCCTCCTAGCTGGCTTGATAACTGCAATCTTCCAGGCTAATTCACTTCACTTTTATTTTTTCCAGTTTATTTCTTCTCTGAGAGACCCAAAAATAGGCTTTTATTTTATTTTTTTAAAGAACATTTTATACGTGGAGTGGGGATTTTAACTTGGAAAGAGAGCCATGTGCGTGGGCAGACTTCCCCTCAGCATCAGTCCACCTGTGAGGAGCAAGATGATGTCTCCCAAAGCAGAAGTAAGCTGACGTCAGGGCCCTCAGGTATAAAATGTTGAACTAAGTGGTGACCCTCTGGGTCCACTCCCTACTGTCTCCTAGACGGAACACTGCAGTTGCATGCTAGCTCCCTCTGTGACCTGGGCTCCCCACACTGGACCGATAACCCAGGGAAGTGTGAAGTCTTCTCTAATCATTTCCTCCTTCTGTTTTGAAATCTTACTCCAAACACTTCCTGTTTGGAAGTAACTGTAGATATACAAATACTCTAACAGAGAAAGCCACCAGCCCAGCTCACTCCACTTTGTGACTGTAGTGAAGCTGGGGTCTTTGTATTCATCGGGGGGTTATGTTTTGATGGACTGCCTAGGTACAGTGTCCTAAGAGTTATACTAACTGCTTTTGTCGCCATTGAAACATTGAATAGTTGCCAACATTTATTTATTATAAAAAGACCTGGCATACATGTGAAGAGGTATGAACCTATACCCATAAAATACGATGTAGCAAACCAATGCTACCTCGGTAAAATAAATGAAGAAGAGATTTGGCAAAACTATTAATCAATACATATTTCGTGTTTACTAGCTTGAGATTTTCTTCTCAATCCCTTTAAGATTCTATTCTGAGGAGAAACTGACCAACAAATATATTTTTTCCCCTGGAGTGGGGCAAAAGAAGAGTGCCAGTTGAGCTCAAACTGAAAATTATCAGACCAAATTCTTCCATGATTATAATTAACTGAATGCTGATGGTGTTCATGGGCTTGGGAAAGAGGCAGCCATTTGGCAACACTAACTAGTAATGCATCTCCAAGTCAGCTGACGATTGATCATAGAGAAACATGATCTCTAGGCTTACTATGGGATGACCATTTTGTGTATCTTTCATTAAAATAGCCAAATAGGGGCCTCCCCGGTGGCACAGCGGTTGAGCGCTGGGTTGCGAAGCTGCCTGCAGCCTCTGCAGCGCCGGTTCAATCCCTGGCTGTTCCCCGGCCACCAGTGGAGGGTCCCACATGGCGTGATAGACCTCTCCTGCCGCCCGCTGCTCCCCTCAGCAGTGTATTTCGTCAGTCTGCCTGTTCTGCTCCCTGCTCTGGCTCTGGTGAATTCTCTCACCCTCCCGCGCTGCTGACTGTACCCAGTGCTTGTATAAATAATTAAATAAACAAAAAAACAAGAGTTCTCCTTTAAAAAAAAAAAAATAGCCAAATAGTATCACATTACAGCATTTCACCTGGGTGGGGTAACTCATAACTTTATACAAAGTTTGTACCTCATTTATATGACTGCAGCGTCACCATTACAGTGCCACTCATACAGCTGGCACCATTACAGTGCCACTCATACAGCTGGCGGGGAGAGATGGGCTGCATGGAGTGACTTATATGTTGTTGATGCCTTTTGAATTTTTTTTACAGTTATGTATTGATTTATGTTGATCATGTTAAATAGAAATATGTTGAATATTTTAATGGTATGGATTACATATTCTGCAAGCAAAAAATGTTGACTGATTTTCATATATTGCAAATATACAATCTACTGTTAAAATGAGCATAAAAAATCAAATTCATTTTTCTTTAGATTCAGATGTTCAAAAAGTATAATCTGGTTGGATTCTAATGCTATTGATTTGAAATTTAACAATTATTTTTGTATTCCCACATTTTCATAGGAGATGTGAAGAGATAATGTGGTAATATGCTTTTACTCAGTTATTTTAACCGAAAAACAAGTGGTAATTGTTGCAAAATGCTTTTTTTTATCCTGCTATCTTAACCAAATAATAAATGTTGCAGATAAAGAAGTGAATGATTAAGGGATATACTTACCTTTGTTTTGAAATTGTCAATGCTGGCTAAGCATTTACTATTCATTAATTCAATATGAAAAGGAGATTTTGATTTTAATTTCTTTATAATGGTAATAGTAATAGTTAACATTTATTGAATACCAGATTCCTTAAGAGTTTTATATGACTTTAATCTGTGATTTTTATTGCACTCTATGAAAATAACTATTCTAATTTTAAATTTAAGGAAAATATAGCAGAAATAGATTAGCTAAATTAGCAAGTTCACAAAACTTGTAATTGAAGATGTCAGGATTCAAAGCAGGTCTGTTTGACTTGTAAGTTCTGTGTAGTATGTTATATTGATTCTCTCAAAATTAAGAAAGTTTACAAATCATGTATTTGATGTTGTTCCCCATTGGACTGACTTTTCCTGGGCAGGTAAAGAGAACGTGATCATTGATTGAATGGAAGCTTTTAGCTCATCTGTTTCCTTACATAATCCATTCATTTATTTATTCCAAAAGCACAGAGCACCAATTGTCTGGTGATGTCACACTGTTTGAGATGTTGGCAGGCTTCAAGTAGAAGTGCTGGCTGGCCTTCACTGTGTTACTGTTCTGATATTGACATGGGAGAGAAATAATAAAAAATGTCATCAAATCCA
The DNA here is from genome assembly GCF_014898055.3 of Talpa occidentalis. Lineage (NCBI taxonomy): Eukaryota > Metazoa > Chordata > Mammalia > Eulipotyphla > Talpidae > Talpa > Talpa occidentalis. Next base: position 99,556,184 of record NW_023601322.1, read on the forward strand.
TTGTTCAGGGAACGATAAAGACTTTGGAAGCAATAAAACAAGATGACATGGCGAAAGGTCTAGGGAGAATTTACCTTCGAGTCAGTGGTCAGGAGAGAGAAGCAGTGGCCTTATCAGTCCCTGGAGCAATCACCAGGGGTCTGGAAAAGGAGAGAATGGGTGAACGGGGTGCTTCGACTGATAAAGGGAGAGGGTTAGGGCCCAAGAGGCAGAGGTTGGAATGGATAGACTCTCTCGTAAAAGCGACTGTGGCTTTTAAGAGCAACAGGACACCTAGGAAGGGTTCCACGCAAGGTAATGCATGGTCGGCGCTGCTGTTATATCCCAGGCTTTCTCTCTAGGAGAGTTACACGAGTGGGAGGAAACAGATGAACCAACTTCAGAACAGGAACGCTGTAGATTCTGGGCCCCTAAGCATGTGCGTGGCTTTACATCTGGTTGCCACGTTCCACACGGTGTTGGGGGTTACGCAGGCCTCCGCTCTCAGGTGTGGACGAGGAGACCTGCGACACGTGCAGGCGGCGTGCAGGGCCCAGGTCACTCCCGGAGCCCAGCAAGCGGGTGAACGCTTGACTGACGCCTCCCAGCGGAGTAACCTTGGGGTGCTTATAAACCGCTCTGAACCCCGATTCCTTTGCAAAATCAGGGTAATTACAAGCGCCCAGTCGGGCCCCGCTGGGCTACGAGGTGTCCGCTGGTGGGAGACGCGCGGGAGGAGCAGTCCCGGGGCTCTCAGCCGCGCGCGAACTAACCTTAACTGAGCACAGACGCCGCTTTTCCTTGAGGGTCTAAAGCGGGGCCTGCTGAGGCCCCCACAACCTACCGGGTCACCCCGGATGCGGGGACCGCCCCCCAATCTTGTCGGAGTCCGCTCCACGCATGTTGAAGCGCGGCTGTCGCTGCAGGCTGGACAAGGCGGGGGCGCGGCTCCCCGCGTCTGCGGCTGCGCAAGCCCACGTGACCCACGCACGTGACGTACACACGCGACGGACGCGGCGCACACACGTGACATGTGGCGCCTGCGCGTGCTGCGGCCGTGTGGAGAGCCCGCTTTGCCCGCGCCGACTGCCTCAGCTGGGCTCAGGTGGGCTCTGGGGGAAGTTAAGTGCCCCGCGCGGACTTGGGGAACGTGGGGGGCCCAGCCCGGGAGGCGGGTGTCTGTCTGGGCCCCGCGCCCCCCGAGGCGAGCTCTCTGGAAGCTTCGGTGGCCACCTCAGAGCGCGGGCCCAGCAGGCTGAGGAGCCCTGGCAGCGCGGGCCTCGAGCCTCTGTCAGGGCGGGAACAGAGCGCCCTCGCGGCGGCCCCAGGCCTCGGCTCTGTCACCTTGGCAATGAGAAGTGATGTCGCCCCGACTTCAGTGAGAAAAACGGGCGCGGCGGTTCAGGCCTGCAGGGGTGTGGGCTGGGGTGCTGCGAGGCAGCCACCCCAGCTTCCAGAGAGCTCACAGCGGGGAGGCCGGAGCGAACCCGAATCCCCTCCAGGTGGGTTCCTGTCACAGCCTTCCGCACCTCCGGGGCCTTCACCCCCCCTTTTTATTTATTTATTTTTATTTTAAATTGGGTTTCCTGAAGTAATTTTGGTCCCCAACCCTGTGTGTGATTCAGCTTCACCCCGGGATGCTACCACACCACACCCACCAAGGAGCCCATGAGCCACCTCTGATTCGCTTTACTAGAATGTTCCCTTCTCCCCACCCGTCCTTCAAGCTGCCGCTCACTACCCCGTGTCCTTCATATTCTTGCGCCCCCTTCTGCAAAAAGTATCATGGAAGTCGTCGTCCTGCAGGACATGATCCACCTGGTTCGTTTGCTTCCCATTCTCCAGATCCCATCCACTTCCTGTGGCAGAGCTTTTAATATACTATCTGAAATTACTAAATACCTGAGGAAGTGGAACCTATTCACGAGTAGGAGAATCTTACCCATTTTTGACCCCCTTGAAACATCAGCACAGTGATTAGAATACAATGAGTAGAATTGTTCAGTGGAATCTCTAACGCCTAGACTGTTGGTAGTTTACTGATTATATTCCTCAGTGTAAGAGCGCCAGAATTTTCCACTAAACCACAACTTGTCCATATAGGCTACATTTTTTTTATATATGTACTTTTTATTTTACAAGTGAAGAAGTGGTGTGCCCACATCATGTCTAACAGGCAGAGTGGAACCTGGACACCGGAAATAGACATTAAATCCATAGTTCTAAGGAATATTATATATAGCCATTATAACACTCTCAAATTGCAAAAAAATTACAGCATGCTTTTATATTGGACAAGAATAAGAAACAATTATTTCAATATCTATCTTACCTGATTAATATTTCCCTATGAGCATATTATTTATTTTTATTTTTTTAAAGATTTATTTATGCATACAAGAGCTGGGGTACAGGCCAGAGGTGTGGGGGGGGTGTGAGAGGAGTCACCAGAGACAGAATGGGGAACAGAACAGGAGATTGACTGAAGTACACTGCTGAGGGGAGCAGGGAGCAAGTTAGGAGAGTTCTGCTGTGCCATGTGGGTAGCTCCCTGGCCGGCTGAGGGATGGAACTTGTGCTGCAGAGGCTGCAGAAGCTTCATAGGTTGCATTTTAACCCCTTGCGCCACCAGGGAGGCTCCATACTATTTATTTTAAAATGGTGACCATCTTTTCGATGCCACACTGGATTTGAATAACTAACATTTAAACACTGGAAAATATTCTTGTAATCCTATTCATCATTTTACTTTCAAAATGCACAACCCCAATAATTTTAGATTTTTTTTTAATAATCAGAAACATGTGGAAGTTGATTTATTTGACTCAAAGAGCCAGTATTTTGAAAGGATACCCCAAAAAGCATTGATTGATAACTGCCTTTTAAAAGTCATTTGCTAATGAAGTGGTGGTTCTTCTCGTGTTCTTTTTAATTTTAAACTTACTGGAACATTGACCAATATTTTTCTCATCCTTTCTTTTCCTCCTACTTATTCATCGGTACCAAAATGATGAGTGTGCTCTTTCTGAAGATAGGAATTCCAGATTTGAAACACTTATAGAATTAACTTTTTCAAATATAGGAAATGTTCAATATTTTTGGCCCTGAGGAGTTTAGGAGGCAATAGTGATATCAGTGAAATTTATATTTGGTTTGACATTGAACTTGACTTTGATGAAAATACCAAATTAGCTACTATTAATTTGGCTTATTTCCTGGTTAATAAATAAATGTTACTGGTTGTTTAAGTAGGATCCTTGGAGGTATATTGAAAATATTTTTAATTTTTTTTAAGATTTATTTATTTATACAAGCACTGGGTACAGTCAGAAGTGTGGGAGGGTGAGAGAATTCACCAGAGCCAGAGCGGGGAGCAGAACAGGCAGAGGGACCGATGTACACTGCTGAGGGGAGCAGTGGGCGGCAGGAGAGGTCTGTGGGCCATGTGGGACCCTCGCAGGCAGCTGGGGACTGAACCGGCACTGCAGAGGTTGTGGGCAGCTTCACAGACCAGCGCTCAACCACTGCACCACCAGGGGAGTGTAGGGTCAGGAAGGACCACAGCGCAGGTTTTCTATGATCCAACAGACCGGGTAAAGGAGGAGTCAGAGTCCTCAGTGGTTTTTGCAGATCTTTTATTGGGGTTTATCTGGTACACAGCAGGCAGTCCTCCCAGCCCCCAGCAAATCCTCACTCTATCTGGGCTCTCCGGTGATTTCTGCTTCTTTGCTTCTCTCTTGGCTTCTCTTGGGCTGCTGCTGCTGCTGCTGGTGTCCCTGTGATGCCGCCCTTAAAAGCCCAGTCTTAGCCCAGGTGAATCCCATCTACCTATGCCCACACCCTACTCCAGGTGCCCGCCATCAGGCATGCATTCAGGACCGCAAGGATCCATCATCTATCCTGAGGGCGGGAGGGCAGAAAAGCCTGACATTTTTCCTTATCCTGCAGGGAGGCCCAAATACTTTTAACTTCTTAAGGAAACATCATTTACTTTAAGTAGAAAAGAACATAATTTCCTTTATATGTCTCTTTAGCTGTCATTAGGAAAATAATTTAATTTTCATATTGTACGTTATTGCTTTTTGAGGTATGTGTTGATAAAACTAGGTAATATGGGCAGAATTATTTCAGATTATTTCAGTTTACCATTATCACAGTAACTGTAGGCACTTTTATTTTTGCCCATTCTACATTTCTTTTGCAGTATCGTTGAATATAAAGTGCCCTCCTCCCACCCCCAACACACACCAAAAACAAATGTGTTTGGAGAGTAAATCAGATTGGAAGGTGAATCATTTGATGCCCACTGAATTAGACATGGTCAACAACTCCCCAGATATCAGTATCACTTTCCATGTAAATGAGCATGTTGGTAGGTTGCCCATTTATTTAATATATATAGAAGTATCAAATATTCAAGTAATTGCTTTAATCTTCACTTTGCTTATAATTAAGTTCATTCAATCCACTTGAAGTAAAAACCCTACTCTCTGACCACTTCTACCATTTGCTGCCATGTCCCTAAACAACCCGCTACCCTCTCTGTAGCCTGGACCGTGGCAGTGGCTCCCAGAGTCATCCTCCTAGAACAGACGTCAGCCCCTGTTATTCCTCTTGCCTTTCTCCATTCCGCCTCATTGCTCAGAGCTCCAAAATGCTTACAATGTTTGACAAGGTCCTGCATGGTCTGTGTGTTATCTGCCACCTGCCTGAACTCATCTTGCCTGTGTTCCCCCGTCCACAATTTCCTGTAGTCACATAGCCACCTCATTCTTTCCAGGTCATGCAGGTACATTTCAACTGCCTGGTCTCTTTGCACTCCAGCTCCCTTAGATACACAGTCAGTCCCGTCCCTCACCTCTTTCCAGTCTCCAATTGTGTCCTTAGTGAGGCTTTTTTTTTTTTTTAAAGATTTATTTATTTATGCATACAAGAACTGGGGTACGGGCCAGAGGTGTGGGGGTGAGAGGATTCACCAGAGACAAGTGGGGAGCAGAACAGGCAGATAGAATGAAATATACTGCTGAGGGGACCTGAGGGGAGCAGTGGGTGAGTCAGGAGGGGTCTGCTGTGCCATGTGGATTGCTCCCTGGCGGGGGATCGAACTGGTGCTGCAGCAGCTGTGGACAGCTTCATAGGTTGCAGCTGAACCCCTTGTACCACCAGGGAGGCCCCTCCTTAGTGAGTCTTCTATCGGTACTTTACTTAACTACAAATGTTCCCAGCTGGAAGAGGGATTATGCTCAATGAAATAGGTCAGAAGGAAAAAGAAAAGTATCAGATGGTATCACTTATAGGAGGAATATAGGGGAAGTGAACAAAGGGTTAAAAAAAAAAGACAAAACTTGTAGTCAACTATAGTTTTGAGGCTTAAGGCAGGAGAGGGGGAAGGGAGGGAGCAGGATCAAAAACAAGAGTGGGGAGAGCACAAGGGACCGTGGTGATGGTTCACAGGTATTGTGGTGAGATATGTACAAGGACTACATCTGAGGGGAGAAATCAAATACTGAACAAAAATAAACAACTATGTAAGAAAATGAAAAAATGTATGAAAGAAAAGAAATGTTCCCATCCCAATTAGGAGCTCTTATTCTCTTTTCGTTTCATGCTTAATTTTGCTGCATGGTACATATCATGCTTTAAACTATGATTGGATTTGCTTTTCTTACTCATTTTGCTTGTTGTGTGTCTTCCAACATAGAATGCAAACTTTATGAAGACCAGGCCCTTTGATCTGCTCTGTGTTTGCCTAGAACAAAGTAAGTGCTTGGTACATATTTGTTGAATGAATGAATGGATGAATCAAGTTAACAGAGAAGTAGTCTTCGGAAAATAAAAATGCTGGGCATAGCACTCAATGATGTTAATAGGATGAATGAGTTACGTGAAAGTTCTTTTGAAAGAATACTTTGTGGAGCATTTTCTACGAGTTACTTTAATATTTTAAAAACCTGATTATTGTAAATGAGCATACACTATTGCCAATCTTTCTGTAAATACATATTTGTTACATCTTAAATCAGGTAATATCAGAAAGATGGAAATGTGATTGATGACACCTAAATCTTCTTTTTTTTAGAATATACAGAAATGTGGGGACCCGATCTGTTAACTAGAATTTTCTTTTTCTTAGATGTAGGAAAAAAGAAGTTGGCACACAGGTCTTCCTGCTGTGGCCTTGTTAAACACGCTCACTTCACACGCTCCTGCAGATGAAAGTGTAATTGTGTGTAAGGTGGAGTGATTGCAATTAACCTCGGGACTTACCCTCAGGCTGGGGTGTTCTACCTCTTTTTCTGGGAATGTGCCACTAGGACCATAATACATAGCTGATGAATACATATATCATACAGCGAAACACATATATTATAGGATAAAGTACATAAATCATGTAGAAAAACATGCATTATACTGAGATGATCAAATTATAAATGAAGCACATAAATCATAAGATTACACTGTTGAATTGTATCAGGAAACATAAATTATATAGTGAAATCCCAGGGTCACTGGAGGGTTCACTGAATAATGAAATGAGCTCCTGTAACTTAAGGAAAAGTAGAATAACTCCGAGGAAAACCCATTGTATATTACATGGAATATCCCATTTTTTCAGTTTTATCTCCTTCACCTCTTGTACCCAGGAATTGAGGTTGCACATGAGGAAAGGGGAATAAACAGACCACAAATGCAAGATTGGGTGATGATGTGTTATAGCTCCATAAAAAAAATCTACACTTTCAAAATAAAGAACATCTGTCGCCAGCGTTTTCAAGTCAGAATTGGAAAGGAAGGCTGCTACAAAAATCCGAAGGGCCGTGTCTCATTTAAAATGAAAAATATCTTTTTTTTAAAGATTTATTTATTTTTATACAAGAACTGGGGTACAGGTCAGAGGCATGGGAGGGTGAGAGGATTCACCAGAGACAGAGTGGGGAGCAGAACAGGTAGATGGACCAAAAGCACTGCTGAGGGGAGCAGCCGTTGAGACAGGAGAGGTCAGCTGTGCCATGTGGGAATCTCCCTAGCCAGCCAGGAATGGAACCCGCGCTACAGAGGCTGCGGGCAGCTTCACAGCGCAGCGCTCAACCCACTGTGCCACTGGGGAGGCCCCCAAAAATGAAAAATATCTTAAATTTTGAGAAGATCATAAGAGGAAGAAAGAGATGAGATTAGGATTAGCTTACTCTGAATGTGGAGATGCAGCTGAAACATGGATCAATCCATTGCATCGCCTAATGAGGGAGGAAAACATGGTACATGGCTATAGAAAGATTTTGCTTACATATCTTTGGGGGCCACATCTTTCACATGTAATTTTGTTTTTTTTCCCCATTACTTCTCTCACCTTTGCTCACACATTTATGTCATAATAGGATGAAAGGAAACAACTGGAGGAGAGAATTCTTTAAATTTTTAAAAGCAAGTCACCAGCCAGCAAGTAGAGGCCATTCCACGAGGCTTTAAGGGAAGCCCTGGAAAACAGACCTCCACATGCAACACACAGCAGTGATACAAATCAGATCAGTCTTGCAAAGTTTCTGTGTGCAATGTGCCTCTCCATGAATGATGGCCTCACTAAACCCAGAGCCTGGAATTCACATCCATTCCCAGCACTGGTGAGTTAGGGTTATGGCCAAAGCATGGTGTGCTGAGGGATTCCTTCGTCATAAACAAAGTGTTTGACCCACTCTCTCCCTCAGGGCAGCAGAGAGCCAGGGCTAACTGAATTTATACAGTGGGAATTGATAGTTTATTGCTGACCCTGGAGGGGCAGGGGCACTGACTCACATCCTATTTCTGGGTTTCCTTGGCATTTGTTACTGCAGATAAAGGTAGATTGTGTCAAGATGTGCTGCTCTTCCTAGAATACAATTGTGTCAAAATGCAAGAGCTAAATTTTATTTGAAGGGAAGCAATAAATTGGCACCCCCCAACATCTGCCTTCCCTAAACATCATATTTCAATTTCTCACTATTACTCATGTTTAGCACCAGTTAACACACCATAAGGGTGTTAAAAGATAAGATCCTGTTAATTTTGCGTTAGTCATCATAGAGAAGCTGAACTATGAAAGACACATGGGACTTGTTTTAAACAGCAAGTGAAGTGCGAAATAATAGTAATAATAGTCATAGTGGTAGTAAAGATTAATTCGTAAACATGTTTAACTTGTTATTTGTAAATCCAGTTTGGGCCTGCTAACTAAAACTGATTTGTCCTCAAAACATCAGTAAATGGTTAAATCTGCTCAATATAAGTGTAATCATTTTACTCTATGATCTATGTGTTTCATTAGTTGAGGTACACATTTTGCTATAATAAATGTGCTTCAGCAAATGATCTATGCATTTCTTTCTGAAATGTATGTGTTTCACTAGAAAAGGTATGTGTTCATCAACGATGAATAATGTTCCTAACGGCACCACATTACACTCCTTGCTGGTATCAGCACAGCATTACACATCATTCCCTCGTGACTGTGGGCGCTACGCCCGTAGAAGACACACATCAACCCTGTCATTTCCGGGCCTGGGGCACACATGGGTGACCCCTGCAGCTTGGGAAGCTCGAGTGGGGGCCAGGGAGAGTCTTTTTGTAGGTGAATATATTTGTTATATTAACAGGAAAGAAGGGATTTTTCTAGTCCTCCCCTTTTATAACCCATAGGAGGGAAAAACAATACAGAAAAATGCTGTTGAGACTTTCCTATTCCTAGACAAACTTCCATTTTATTTCAATTACATTACTGGGGTAAATGATGATGTCACATAACTCCGAGTGAAACGTTAAAAACAATGTTTTTTTTGTTTGTTTGTTTTGTTTTGTTTTAAAGATTTATTTATTTTTGTTTATTTATACAAGCACTGGGTACAGTCAGAAGCGCGGGAGGGTGAGAGAATTCACCAGAGCCAGAGCGGGGAGCAGAGCAGGCAGAAGGACCGAAGTACACTGCTGAGGGGAGCAACGGGCAGGCGGCAGGAGAGGTCTGCACGCCATGTGGGACCTTCCTCTGGTGGCCGGGGAGCAGCCGGGGATCGAACTGGCGCTGCAGAGGCTGCGGGCAGCTTCGCAACCCAGCGCTCAACCGCTGCGCCACCTGGGAGGCCCTGTTTGGTTCTTTGTTTTTTTTGGTTTTTTTTTTGTGCTGATGTGATATATATTAAAAGTACATCAGTTTTCAGATTTCAGTGACTTGGGATCCAAAATGATAAAGTGGAATTATAGAGAGAAATGAATACTTAAGTTAAATATGTTATCCATCTATAAAAGTTGTGGATCATTCATTATGAGTTCATGTGCTTTTACAAATGAAAGTGTTTTTCTTAGGTATAGCAACATGTGCAATGATGTTCTTCTCAACATATTAAAATTCAAACAAAGCAATTACCCATTTGCACCCCCAACTAATTCTTTGTGCCCTCCAAGCAGTCTGGAAGCAGACAAACCTTTAGATTAGCTATAGTATAGAAAATCTTTTTTTTCTCAAGTGTCTGAGCTTCCTATGTCCAGTTATCAGTGTTGTGAAATGTGCCTGATGTTTACATATGACCATTAATTCCAGACTTGTCACTTCTTTCCATCTCTTCATTTTGCTCTAAGGCCTATAATTCAATGTATAGGATATTTGTTAATGTCATGAACACATGGAGTGAATTAGAATCTATTCTTCATGTAAATGTGTTAATTATGATAGAATAACTTCTTTTTCACAGATTAAAACTAATGCTCTATATATGAACTTTCCATTTTAAAGTCAATTTTCAGTAAACACTGAATACTTCTTTACATATGACATCAAATGATTCATTATACATGGCTCTGTTTAGTCACCTAATTTTCTCTCTACTTTGCATCTGTCATTACAAATATTTCTTTCACTTATACCTGCCTTTTACATTTATTGAAATATCTGAAACCTGGAGGTTATTTTTTACTGTTACGGCCATTAGGAATTTCTATAGATCTTATCAGCTGGCAAGTTGTTCATCTTCTATTTGAGACATTGTCCGTATAGGAATAGTCTACATTAAATGGTTCTGAAATAATTTATTCAGTGCTTTCAGAGAATTGCTACTATTTCTCCCCAGGAGGATATTTTGATGTTACTCTTGTTATCGTTTTTTTGAGGGATATAAACATTCATGTTTGAAAAACAGAAGGTTCTAGACAAAAACAATCCTTGTGATAAAATTAGTTTCAGCATTAAAGTGAAGTAAAGCTATGTAGAAAACTGGGTCAGCCACTAATATTTCAGGAAAACCAAAAAGCTGGCAAAGAAAAAAATATTGGCTTATATATAGGATCAGGCATAGTCTTTTTATTAAATATGTCACACTAAGTATTAGTCATCTTGTAAATTAAGAGCTAGTAATCTTGTAGCTTTGTCTGATATTTTGTATGTCACTACATGGGAGCCTTTAAACTGTCGTTTAAAAACAAACATAAAATTGTGCTAAATATGTTTTTAGAAATTTGCACAGATTTTGAAATATGTTGAATTTCTTCCTTACCAAGTTGAATTAATATCCACAATTGTATGTTTCTTCTTACCAAGAAAGTCCTTACTGAACTTAAATCAGTTAAATGTGAAGAAGCAATTTCTTGAGATCTGAAGTGGTGTGAGTGATTAATATTTTACCAATTTGATTCCATTTTGTGTGTGATTATTTAAGAAAATTCTCTTTGGTAGAGACTCCTAAACACCTATACTGAGATAAACCTTTACTTAAAGTATTCCACTTTGTGAGTAATGAAAAGAACATCTTCTCAACAATGTAATATTTTATGCATGTATTTCCACCATTTCCTGTACACATAGGTGCACACACACACAAGTACACACACACATAGTTACATATTTACACTTACACATATACACTTATATATGTACATATGTTTAAAGGTTATTTAAAGAATAGAGTAATTTTTACTAGTTTGCTTTGCTTTAGTTCAGAGTCATTGTGAGTAGCCTGTTTTATTGGCTACTGTGAGGCCCTGTGTTATATATATATCTCCTGAATCCCAAATGGAATCTAAATTGGTGCTCCCTGTTCAGAAATATAGCTCCAGCATTGCCTGTAACCTGGTTGTTTTCAACTCTAGATACATGGTGTCTCTCCCGTGGCTTCTGCAATACTTTGAGAGCTATGTTGTAGCTTTGCTGCATGAATAGAAAAGTCTCCAACCACTCTTAAGATAAAAAGAAATAAGTTGAATATTAAATACAACTTGAAAATGCCTTTAAGAATTTGTACAGATGCTAATACATTAAAAAATAGGGTTTAAATCAGTTTATATTAGGCCAAACACACCTTAAATTGCTAAAGAGTTTCACAGTGACATTTTGGTCATCAGCTGCAGCCATTATCTGGGGATAAATCAGTTTGCAGCAGCTGTAGACGGCTATTTGAGTGGGGAGTGGAGCAGCTTAGCTCTGGAAGCACGTTAACAGTTAACAGGCCAGAGCCCTGCCGACTACACAGAAGGAGATTTTTTTAAGGCAAAACATAACCCAAAATTGCCCAGCTCAGAAGCCTTATCTGCTCTTGTTAATTCATCCCACCTAATAGTTGATTTGATATGCTTTCTCTTCTCGCTCCCTTGTTAAGGATGGTGCATATTATAGAAACTTGTCTAGATCTATCTTTTTCTCTTTTGGCAAATAATTCTCTTTAGAGGTTCAGTTAGTGCTTCTGGCAATGGCAGAACTAGCACTTTTATGGTCTTTTAATCTATGAAAAAGATTGTCCTTGGTTTCTTTAAAAGGTCACTATCAGGTACAGAGTTTTCTTCAGCTATAAGCAGAATGGTGCTGCACTACAAAGGGAGTCTTGCAGCAAATTAAAATAAAGGTGTGATCTTATGTGCCATCGTTATACATTAGCTTATTTATAATCTAGAAGTTGTCATTTTTTTACCTTTATTTTTCTCATTTGACATTACAGTTTGTTTTTTTCCAAATTTGAGACCTAATTTTAGAAAGCATAATTTTTATGTTGAATTTTAAGTTCATATATTGATATGAAAATGAATGATGGGGGCCTCCCTGGTGGTTCAGCAGGTTTGAGCACAGTGCTGTGAAGCTGTCCGCAGCCTCTGAAGTGTAGGTTCGATTCCCGGCCAGCCAGGGAGATTCCCACATGGTGCCGCAGATCTCTCCTGTCGTGCCTGCTGCTCCCCTCAGCAGTGCTTTCGGTCCATCTGCCTGTTCTGCTCCCCGCTCTGTCTCTAGTGAATCCTCTCACACTCTCACACCTCTGGCCTGTACCCCAGCTATTGTATAAATAAAAAATAAATTTAAAAAAAGAACATGAATGATGGATAGAGAGGAAAGGAAGGGTCTTTATAGAAAAAACAGCTTTCTGAAATAAGTTGAAATTATATATACACGAGTTCAAGTGTGTGTCAATTGTGGTTTATTTAATAGATTTATTTTTCACAATGTACTGCATCCAATATAACCTCCAATGGCTGAGACAACAAAGATTGCTTACAGTGTATAGAGTGACGTAATCTAATATGGACCAGTTATTGTTGTTGAAGTTAGAATAATGAATTCTGTCAGAGCACAGAGTCTATTCATTGTAAGTGAATCATTGTCACTGAAGACATGACATTGCTGTGGTTTGAGGTTTGTGTTGGGATAGTTTCAGTATCATCACTCAGATAGAATCTGTATTTGAAATACATGGCACATTTTAGTGCCTCTATCAGATGTTAAATGTTAAAATAAAATTAATGACAATTAAGTATGCTTCTAGTTTTCCAGCAGAAAACTTGTTTCTATGGATTAAATTGATTACTGAAATGTGAACAGATCTCCAAGTTAAATTACAGATTTAAAAATATTTTATCGTATCCATACAGTTTAGTCATATATTAAATTTTCAAAAATGTTGATATTGACTGGTTTGAATTCTTGGCATGAGGATTAGTTGGTGGTTATTGTAACCATTTTTGTGGGAACATGTCAGAATCTGAGAGAAATTGGAAATTTGTGCTGTCATTCCAGAAATGTTTGTTATTTGGTTGGGTTATGAAGCCCATTTATGACTTAGGAATTTTTCCAGTTAGTAATTTATGTCTTTAGAACTGTTCGTCAATAAAAGAAAAAAATAAATGAATTAATAAATAAAGGAGACATATTTTAGGATAGACGTTAGGTTGTAACTTTTTTTTTCCTGAAGTAATCTTCCTCAAAGCATAGATGCTCTGTTCCGTCACCAGTAATTCTTTCCTTTAATGTAAATCTTTGGCTTACATTTGTTAGTTTAAATCACTGTTGCTTCATGTTTTCTGTCATGATTTCTGATTACTCAGACAGAGTTCTTGTGTTGCTCCTCTTGAGTCCTCATCAGTCTTAGCTATCTTCAAGAACTCAAATCACTCCAACAATTTAAAAATTACTCCTGCAAATATATTTAATTAATGCAAATTAGTTGGTCAGTAAAAATTTAAATAAAAATATACATCAAAAAAGATATGTGGAGGGCAGCCCATGCAATAGGAGAAAATATTTGCAAGCCTCATATCCAATGAGAAGTTGATACCCAAAGTATACAAGGAACTCATACAACTCAATAGCAAAATAAATAAATAAATAAATGAACAGCCCAACTTAAAATTGGGCAAAGGTTCTAAATTGACATTTTTCTCAAGGAAGAGAGGAAAATGTCCCACAGGCACATGAAAAAGCACTCAAAATCACTGATTATCAGGACGATGCAAATCAGAACCACAATGACATGTCATTTCACTCTCTTTAGAATGGCTGTATTGAAAAATACGAGATGAATGGGGATGAAAAGGAATTGGTTTGGGGTATGGAAAATACCTGTAAGGGTGTGGAGAAAAGGGAATCCTGGTGCACTGTTAGTAGGAATATAAACTAGTACAGCTGCTATGGAAAACAATTTCTCAGGAAATGAAAATAGAACTATCATGATGTAACAGTCCTTGGTTATAATGCCAGAGGAATTGAAAACAGGATCTTGATTTGATATCTGTACCCTATATTCTTTGCAACATTATGAAATGGGATATTATTCAGCCTTAAAGAAGAAAAAATTCTGTCATTTGCGGCAACATGGATTGATCAGCATCATGTTAAGTGAAATCAGAGGAAAATGACTACTGTAGGGTATAACTTACATGTAGAATCTAAAAAAAAAAGTCCAATTCATAGAATCAGAGAATAGAATGGTGATAGCCAGTGACTGATAGCCAAGAGAAATGTTGGGCCTCTCTGGTGGCCTAGGTGTTAAGTCTCAGTGCTATCACCACCAAGGCCTGAGTTCAATCCCTGGCCAGTGCTCTAGGGAGCTAACTTATATATGCTGCAGCAAACCTTTCCTGTCTTTCCCACTGCTCCACTTGGCAATGTTCTTCACTAGATCTGGCTATTCTGCTTCCTACTCTGTCTCTGGTGAATCCCCTCACCCCCTGCACCTTTGGCCTACACCCCAGTTCTTCTACGCAAAATAAATCTTTTTTAAAAGGGAAATATTGATGGAAGGGTACGGTCTTTCAGTTAAGAGACAAATAAGGTCTCAGATTCTAATGTATAACTTGGTGACTGTAACACTGTATTACTGTCTAATTGAAGTTTTCTAAGAGTAGTATTTAAGTATTCCCCAAGCCCCCTACCCCAAGTGAGAGATGGTGGATATGATATTTAACTCCCTTGTGGGAATCCTTTTACAATATATATGCATATTAAATCGTATCTTTCACTATTTGCATGTCTTACAGTTTTATTTATTATACTTCAATAAGTGAAGAAAACGATACATGGAGACTTCTGCTTTCTGATCTGACACATAAAAACATTGGAAGTAGTCAGTTCATTCTCACAACAAGCAAGAAGTGAGCAAATTGAGTCTCAGTCTTTTCAGAGCAATCAGAGAATTAAAGTCACAGGGCACACTGCTGCCCACAAAACCAGAGCAAAAAGCAGACCCAGAGACCTCGTGAGCTTGATATGTTAGTGTAAACTTCCCAAACTTAAAAGCAAAAAGGCAAGAAGCAGAATAAAAAAGGAACAGATAGCCAAAAACTGTGATTTTTATAACAAAGTGTTTAACTTGTGTAATAGAAATTCCAGAAGAGAGAAACAAAAGAACTATTTAAAGAAATATGACTTAGGATGTTTCCAAATTAAAATATTTCTAAAACTCACATAAGAAGAAATAGATCTATGTATATTAAAGAAATTGAGTTAGCAATTACTAGCCTTCCAATTCTGAAAGCACCAGACAAAGATGGATTCGCTGATGAGTTCTACCAATTCTCTAGAAGCACTTTCAGAGGATCGAAGTAGAAGAAATACTTTCTAACTCATTCTAGAAGGCCAAAATCTAATGCCAAAACCAAATGAGACAAAGAAATTTTAACAATAGAAAACAATAGACCGGTGTTTCATGAACACAAATGCAAAAATCTGACAAAATATTGGAAAATCAATCCAACAGTGTTTATAAAGAATCATATACCACAATCACATGGGATTTATCTCAGATATGAAAGACTGGTTCAGTATTTGAAAATGAATTAATATATCACATCATCAGACCATTATTCCAAGATAGTGTCAATAGATGCAAAAGAATATTTGACAAAAATATTATATTTATTTGTGATTAAAAACTCTCAGTAAACTAGGAATAGAGAACTTCCTTGATCTAATAAGGTATATCTCTGAAAAACTCCAGTGGCTGACCTCCTATGTAAATGGGGAGAAAATTGACACTTTCCTACTAAGACAGTTATAAAGGCAAAGATGTCATCCGTCATCACTCCTTTTTAACATTGTACTGAAAGTCCTAGATAATAAAGTAAAACACAGAAAGAAAGTAATAGAATAATGTAGTTTGGTCAGGAAGAAATAAAACAGTAATTGTTCACAGATGACATGAATGTTTATGTAGGAATTTGAAACAACAGAAGTCCTGGAACTAATAAGAGATTGTAACAAGATCACAGGATATAAGGTTAATATATAAAAGTCAATTGCTTTTCCATGTACCAGAAATGAACAAATGGAATTTGAAATTAAAAACCCAGCATCTTTCATATTACCATAAAAAAAAAATTACTAAACTCTCTTGAGGAAATCAGAGAAACTGAATAAATGGAGAGATATCCTATGTTCATAGATAGAAATACTCAATAATATTAGAGTAATTGTAATCTTGAAGTCCTAGTGTTTGTCTTGTTTTTCCTGATTTGTTTTACTCTATGTAATTTCCTCAAACTCTTCATTTTGCTGTAAATGACTGCATTTCATCTTTTCTTGTGACTGAATAGTATTCCACACTGTGAATATACCACATTTTTAAAAATTCTCCTGTCTGTTGATGGATATTTAGACTGCTCCCATGACCTAGCTATTGCAGATACTGCTGCAGTAAACATTGTAGTGCATGTAGTTTTTTGCATTGATGGTTCCATGTTTTTTGGATAGATGTCCTAGAATGAGACTGCTGGATCCTATGGTATTTTCATTTTTAATTTTTAAGATGAATTCAGATCACTTTCCCATAGTGTCTGCACCAGTTTACATTCCCACCAGCAGGGCAATAAGATTCCTCTTTATCTGCAGTTTCTGGGGGTCATTTTAATATGTACCATTCTCACGGGGTCACAAGCTCTCTCATTGTGATTTCAGTCTACATCTATCTTATTGGAAGCAATAATGAACTTTTAAAATTATCTCTTGGCCTTTGGTATATCCTCTTTAGTGAATTGTTTGTTCAGATCTGCTGTCCATTTATTGATTGGGTTGCTTATTTTTCTATTATTAATTTATCTATGTTCTTTATTTATCTTGGACATTAATTCCGTATAGGTTATATATTGTGTGACTATTTTGTCCTATTGGTAGGAAGTCCTTTTTAATTGTTTTAATATGTGAAAACCTTTTAATTTTATGTAATCCTATTTTTTATTTGCTTTTATTTACCTTGCTTTAGAGATTAAGACTCCCAAAACACCTTTATTTTTGATGTGATGGATTCTATCACTGATGTTTTCTTCTCTATATTTTATTGTTGTAGGTCTTATACTTACATCTTCAATCCATTTAGAATTTATATTTTGTATGTAGCCTTCCATTATTCCCAGCACGTTTATTAAAGAGACTCTCCTTTTCCCCTTGTATGGTCATGGCTGCTTTATCATCGATTATCTATTTAGAAGTATGTGAATTTATTTCTGGGCTTTCTATTCCATTAAGCCACATATCTATTTTTGTGCTAATAGCATATAATTTTTAATACTTTTGCTTTGTAATGCTTAGAGGCATGCACATGCACTTACAGTCAGTTCATTGTAATGCAGTTTAAAATCAGGTAATGTGGTGTCCCGATTTCTCTCCTTTTTTTCTCAGGATTGTGTTTGCTCTTCAAGGCCTTGTTCCATGTAGATTTCAATAATTTTTGTTTAATTCCTTTGAAAAAATACTGTTGGTATTTTGCTGGGGATTGTATTGAATTAATATATTATTTTAGGGAGTCTAGTCTTTTTGATTATATTGATTCTCCTCATCCACAGGTATGAGATATTTCACCTTATGTCATTATCTAAGTCCTTTCATAACATCTTGTAGTTCTCATTGTGTAGGTCTTTTACCTCCTTAGTTAGGTTTTTGATTCTTTTTGAGGCAACTTGAAATGGAGTTATCTTGACTTTTTTCTTCTTTTTTATGTTTTATATATATAAATGCCATGGATTTTTTTTTTTTTTTTTGTAACGCCACTTCACTGTATTCATCTACTGTTTCTCATAGCTTTTTGGTGCAGTCTTTGGGGTTTTCAGTGTGTAATATCTTACTGTCTTAGAAATAGTGATAGTTTAATTTCTTCTTTTCTGATTTGTATTCACTTTATTTCCTGTTTTTGTCTGATGTCTCTGGCCAAAAACTCTACTTAGTTAAGCAGACTGGGTAACGGGGGACATCCTGTGTTAATTCTTTTAATTTTTAATAATATATTTTATTTTATATAATTCTTACATCATTTTTCATTGTTGCACAATGTATGCATTTTCATTTTGGTTGTATTCCCCATACAATTGCACCCCCCCCCCTTATTTTGACCCTAATCCCTCCTCTCCTTTCCCCTCCCCCCCCAGTGTGTCTCTGGTTTATAGTTGCTTGTTGATTTTGATTTTTTCTTTATTATAATTAGTCTTTTTCCTTGTCCCTTATTTAGGTTTTCTAAATTCCTGTTATGAGTGAGACCATACGGTATTTTTCTTTTTCTTCTTGGCTTATTTCACTGAGTATGATCCCTTCCAACTCCATCCATGTTGTTGCAAATGGCATGAGTTTATCTTTTTTGATTGCTGAGTAATGTTCCATTGTATATACATGCCACATCTTCTTGATCCAGTCATCTATTTTTGCGCATTTGGGTTGTTTCCATAGCTTAGCTATTGTAAATAGTGCTGCTATAAACATAGAGGTGCAGAGAAGAATGCTGTTAGTTTTTTTACCATTAAGTGTTATGTTGGCCATTGATTTATATTATATGACTTAATACAATGAGGTAGGGTTCTTCTATTCCCAAAATCTTACAAAATGTTTTCTTTTCATTTATCGATATAATAATGATTTTAATCTTTACTTTTGTTGACAAAACAAATTCAATTCCATTGCTTGATTTACATATATTAAACCATCCTTACAATTGTGGGGTAAATCCCATTTGATCATGATGCATAATATTTATGATATATTCTTGGATTTGATTTGATAGTATTTCTTTGAAGAACTTTTCCTCAATGATCATAAGGGATATTGGTCTTTAATTTTCTTTCATTGTGTTGTTATCTGGTTTAGGCATTAGGGAATTAGGCATTTGGAATCATAAAATGTAATAGGAACTATGTCTTCTTTTTGTATTTTAAACAACAATTTGAGTAAGATGAGCATTAGTTCTTTGAAATTTCTTTGAAAATTTGATAAAATTCATTTGTAAAGTCCTGTGGTCCTGGGTTTTGTTTCTGAGTAGGTTTTTTATTGCTGTTTCAATTTCCATACTTGTGATTGGTTTGTTTCAGTCTTCTGTATCTTTCTGACTTAGTCTTGTAAACTATATTGATAAACTGTTGATCTAGAAATATGTCTGTTCAAGGTTATCAAGTTTATTGACACAGTGGTTCATGGTAATGTCTTATGATCCTTTGCATTTCTGTTCTGATAATTTCCCTTCTTTCATTTCTGATTCTGACTGTTATCATTTTCACTCTTCTTTATTAACCTCACTGGAGGTTTATCACATTTTTTTTTTATTTTATCAAATTTTGTTTATTTTTTCAAAGAGGCAGTGTTTCAAACCAGCGCTCATCACTCTGTGTTCCTGCTCCCATAGTTGTCCACAGTGCACCCTCTGGCCTGCACCCCAACTCTCCTTCCCTGATGTGGGTACATGTCCCTGAGTAATAAACTGAGGGCCACTCTGTATGGCAGCCACCTCTGTAATCACAGTTCAGTTAGAGTTTTTCTTTCCCTTGCCAGCTGAATCATTGCTTCTCATGTGAATTGTAGTCACCCTTTCATCTTTCAGGGGTTATTGACTTGGTTGGAATTCAGTTGTGAATACATGGAGGAGGTGAACCTCCTCTCTCTCTGCCTCCATCTTGTTGGATTCCGCTCCATGCATTTAACATTGCTGTTGGGTTCACACATGTTTAAAAATCTTACTATGTTTCTCACAGATCGACCTTTAATGAAATTTTTTCTGTTTACCTCAAGAAATTCTTTGGGTCTAAAGTTTTTTTGTATTGTAACTATAGCAACCCTATTTTCCCTGTGCTTATTGACTATGTGGTATATCTATTTCCACCATTTACTTGCAACCAATCTTTGTATTTATATGTAAGCTTAATTTATTGTTGGATATTTAAAAAATGTATTCTGAGAATCATGTCTTTTAATTTTAAAATGTCTATTTAAAAAAAAAGGAAAAAAATGTAGTCTATTTATATTGAACAGTTATTCATCTATTTGGATTTAAGTCTGTATTTTGTTGTTTTTCTAGTTATCATTATGACCCCCCCCCACCCCAGTTTCTACCTCCAGCCTTCTTTTTTGGTTAATAAAATCTTTCTAGGATTCTAAGTTTATTGTCTTTTTTATATTTGTATTACCATTCACATTTGCCTTGTGCATTAAAATTCTAACTTATCACAGTGTTCTTAGTGATAAGAATATTTTATTATATTTTACTTTATACTATATGATGATATACATTATGATTTTATTTATCCTTTATCCTTCAACTATCTTATATTTATATATTTTAAAATACCAAAACACAGTGTTACAAATTTTACCTTAAACAGTCACTTGCTTTGAATGGAATTAAACAGAAAAAACATTTTATAATCCCCAAATATTAAAAATGCCTAGTGTTCTTTATTCTTTTCTGTAGGTCCAAGTTGTGTCTGGAGTAGTTGTCCTGAAATCTGAATATTTCCCTACTCTTCCAACACTGCAGCTGTACCCTAATACTCTCAGCTTTTGTTTATGTGAAAATTTGACCGTATATTTTGAAGAAAATTTTGCTGCATATAAAATATGAATCAAATTATTTCTCATTTTGTTTCAGTACTTTAAAGATCTTTCTTTGTCTTCCAGGCTCTCTTACCTCTAGCAAAAAGTGTGCTATTATTTGCAATGTTGTTCCTTTTGTGTAATGTCTCTTTATTCCCATGAGTCCTTTCATGACTTCCTTGATCTTCAGCTTCTATCACGTTTACTGTAACTTTCCAAGATGTGGTTGGTTAAGTATTTATCTTTCTTAGGTTTCACAGAGGTTCTGGGATTTGCAAGGTGATAATTTCTTTTCTCCCCCAGATTTGGTAAATTCACAACCATTATTTTCTGCTTTTTTTGTCTGTGGATTTGAATTGCATGTGTGCTAGACTGCTTGACTTGGTCCGAACATTTCATGCCTTTTTCTTATTTTTTTCAGTTCATTTTGGTCTTTTTTTCACATTGGTGAATTTCTGTTCATCTGTAATTAAGTAGCTCTGTCTTCTTCAGGCTTCTAGGCCTGCCTAGTAGATGTATCACATCAGATACTTTTTTATATCAGATTTTTCAGGGCTTTAAAAAATAATTTCCTTTTGATTCATTATGACCATCTTTCCCTACAAATTTCTGGACCTATCTGTAATATCTGCTTGAATTGGTTTAAGTGACTAATCCAGTCATCTCAAGATCTTTTTCTATTGACGACCTTTTGGTCTAGTTTTAGTCACATTATTGTGTACTTGCATGTCCAGTAATTTTTCACTGTATCTAGATATTGTGGTGATACACTGTCTTGAGTCTAGGTCTATGGTTGACAAACATTTCCTCAAAGGGTCATATACTAAGTACCTTAGGTTATGGACTACGCAGTCTCTGCCATAGCTCTCTGTTGTGGTGGTGGGAAAGAAGCAACACAAAATATCTAAACAATGAGCATGGCTGTGTTGTGATAAACTTTACTTACAAAGCAAATGGCCAGACTTGTCTGGAATGTGACTTTTATTGTAAAGAGTATTTTATTATGGCGGGGAATTAGATTACTAGAAAATCTTTTTGTCATTCTTTGTTATTTGTTTTGATGGCTCTGTATCAGTTTTGAAGTAGTTACAGGCATTTCTCTTACACCTACTCTGTGTAGTTTGTAGATCGCTGCTGAAAAGTTGCTCAGGAAGGTCTCGTTATAACTTGTGGTGTTACCTTTCAGCAATCAGTGTGCCATCCCATGATTACCTTTATCCATTGTGGAATCTTATTTTGTGCACACCCAGGCAGTCTTACCGAGGTTAACTTTTTTAAATCTCAGAGTCTTCTGTTCTCTAAGCTGCCCCCTTCTTATCCATCACTCTGCCCTGAAATTTCTATTCACTGTATTTGACTTGAGTCACAGTCTTGAATCTGCAGTTCAAGAAGACTGGTACTCAGTTTGGGCTCAAACCTGTGCACTAAAACAGTAAAATATCCCCAGGAAGAAGCCAGGGTCATTGCAGCAATCACCTCACATGTCACAGTCTTGCATTACCTCTTGGTTCATGCCTACCTATAATTGCTGCAGAATCCTTCCCTCCCTCCTGAGTTTTACAGGCTTTTTTCTTTGACCACAGGGCTACTGCATTACCAGTTATTCTGTCAAGACAAAGGGGAAACTCAGCGACCTTTTCCTACAGCATTCTGTTTGGAAAACGTCACTTTTGTCTTTGCTCTTCAGTCTTACCTTACTGCCACATTCAGGATAATTCTGACACCACATGTGCATGAGTTTTTCTACACCAAGCAGTTCTGTGGCACCATCTGGGTGGTTTACAACTTAACTCAATCCTGACACTTTCTGAAGATAGCGTTAGATCCCACAGGCTAGGGACTCAGTTCCGTAAGACTGTCCCCCCACTTCCCTTACATGCCAGTGGCAAGTCCAGATTTTCGTCTGTGCTTCTGACTCAATGGCTAAGGATTTATAGATTGGAGGGTCAAATGATCCCCTCACTGGATTCAGTTAATTTACTAGAAAAGCTCACAAAACTCAAGAAAGCAGTTTGCTTATTGTTTATCAGTTCATTATTAAAGGGCATGATAAAGGATACAGCTGACCATCTAGATGAAGAGATGTGTGAGCGAGGATTATGGGGAGGGATTCAGAGCTTCCATGCCCTCTCCAAGAGCACCACTCTCTCAGCTCCCCACATGTTCACCAACCCATAACCTCTCCAAACCCCGTGCTTTTGGGATTTTTATGGCGTCTTTACCAGATGGATGTGATCAATCAGCAACTCCCCAACTCCTAGCATTGAAGACGCCAAACTTCTAGGCATGTCTTCATCTTTCTGGTGACTAGCCCCGATCCGGTAGCCCACCAAGGGTCACCGCACCAGAACAGAATACACTGTTATCACCCAGGAAGTTCTAAGAGATTTAGGAACTGTGTCAGGAGCTGGAGCCAAAGAACAAATATCAGAACAAAGATGTTCCTAGTACTTGAGCATTTAGGAAGTTACAGGGGTGTTAGGAGTTCTGTGCCAGAGGCCTGAGACAGATACCAATGTGTGTGTTTGTATTCTCTAGGCACTCTTAACATTTTGAATGCACTCAAGTCAGATCTCCTGAGGTGAGGTTTGTGTAATGCTAGATACCATGTTTATATCTCTGGCTATTGGTCACATAGCTACATTTCACCAAGACATTCAGAAAGTACTCAGAATGTATTTAAATCTGAAATACCATTAACTGAATACCATTATCTGAACCATTAAATATGTAACTGTTGAGAAAAATTAGTAGTGCTTAGTATTTGAGGAAAGTCAAATGTTTGAATACATTATCAACTCTAGGTACTTTTGACCTAATCTTTAGCCACATTTTAATTTTTTTTATTTTTATATTTTTTAAAGATTTATTTATTTATGCATACAAGAGCCAGGGTACAGGCCAGATGTGCAGGAGGGTGAGAGGATTCACCAGAGACCGAGTGGGGAACAGAACAGGCAGACTGACTGAAATACACTGCTGAGGGGAGCAGCAGGCGAGACAGTAGAGGTCTACCACGCCAGCCACATTTTAAATATAATTCCATATTTTACTATTCTTCAGGATTCCATATAGACTAAAAACAATCATTGTGGTACTTATGACTCTTTATATGTGTCTCTCGACTTTTAAATCCCTGGCATTGAAATCTAGAGTGAAAGTAATGTACTTAGGTTAATCATCATTGCCAGATTTGTCTCATTTCTAGCATAAAATTGAACACAGAAATTAGAAACATGGTTTGGTCACTTCAATTTATATTTTAGAAAGCTGTTCAAGAATTTAATTTCCTAAGCAAAGAACTTGACAGAAGGTGGAAGAGCAGTCTCTCTTCTCAGCTGTCATGTCCTAGTATTTACTCTAGTGTTCCTGACAATTCTGTGGGCCAAAGCCAGACTTGGTGTTATAGTCTAAGTCTGAGAGCTGCCTCCAGTGCTTGCTCAAGATACAGGTTTCTGGGACCCCCAACTCTTGTATACACTGTAGGTCAGGTTTCTAATGCAGTATCCATATCTCATGTCCACACTGAACCCGCATGTAGCAGCATCCTTTGCCAGCAATATAACTTCCCTACCCCATACAGTTGTTAAAACAAAATCTTCTTTCTGAAAAGCTAAAACAGATGTGGCAAATGTGAAGATTTAACCTGGTATTTAAAGTAATATCCATAAACCAAGTTTAAATATCATTATTTCTTAAAAGGAGCTTGTGCTTTACCATAAACTTTGAAGAAAGTTATTTAACTTTTTTAACTTTCAAAAACACATAACACATCTTGAAAATAAATTGAATGTGGAACATTATATGGTTATAGAAAAAAAGATTTCTAATATTCAGATTTGCGTTTTCTATATATCCAAAATATACAATCTAAAGAGTAATTCTCGAGTTTTCATTTATATAATCTGTTAACCTGTTAAATTGTATTTAATGGATACTTAGTAACATTTTTCAGGTGCTATTTTATAGAATAAAAGTCCATGACTTTTTCCTGACTCCTTTTCTATATTCGTGTTTCTGTAACAGAACTTCTATTTCTGAGAGAAAATAGTATTGGAGCAATTCTACTTCTTTCACACCCCTTCTCCAGAGAAGGAAAAATGAAAGCCCAGCTCTTGATTTATTCCATACTTGACCCCTCTGAGGTTCTGGTGTACAACCTCGGAGACATCTTAACCCAAATGCTACTAAGAATGTAGTAGAAGGATACATTCAGTTCTGTTACTTGTGAAACACACAGATGACTATAGATAAATTGCTTAAAAATAAGCCTTGTTGAATTACAGAATTGGGGTTGAGAAGCATACCCCTATGTAAGAAAGAGGCTGGGCGCACTGCGCTTGGCAGACTTCTACAAGGATGCCTGTATAATTAACAGGACTTGGCTTTTTCACACTTAACATGCTTCCCCAGCTAAGCTTTCTAGAACTTGAACTCCAGTATGTGGCCACAACTGCTAGAAATTGATTTATCCTAGACAATCACTAGGACTTCTGACCTATTAGAGAATTTTATTTAGCGTCTTGGATATTTGTCTCCTTTTGGGTAAGGAGTGATGTAAATGTTTGCATGCCTGCTGAGTGGGATCTTTCACTGTTTTAGTCTTCTTTTCAGATACTACATTATTATACTTTGTCATTATTCTGGAAATATAGGACTATAGCCATTTAATGATATAAGTACTTTCAAATGCATATGGAATGCACAGAAAATTTTGTTAATTTGTCTTGTAAATACTAGAATAATATGTGGTGGATGTTTTGTTTACATGTTAAGTTTTATTCCCGTCCAAATCCTCCCATAACTGCTGTTATTACTATTATTGTGGTTATTGCATTTCTAAAATTAAGTATTTGCCACAAAATGGGTAGAAAATGATCATCAAATAAAATAGTTTGAAATGTATTAAATAATCAAACATTGCAACCTTGGGTGGGTAGCTGTATGTCCTTTCCCCGGCGTGTTATTCCCCCTCTTAACAGAATTTGCAAGGGTGCTCTGAGTCAGAGACATGTCTGTTTTTCCGAGGAGCTGAAGACCCGTCTTTGCTGTGAGCTCCGCTGAGAGCAACCCACACTTGGCCTCTCGGTGTGTGTGGGTGCACTTGTCTCTGCAGACTCCTGCCTCATCCATGTTTTGGCTCGTGGTGGCCCACGGGGCCAAGCCCTCCTCAGGGCCGCTCTGCCTGCCTGGCCCTAGTGGTGTAGCCACCACAGGTGTCACAGACGCTAAACTGGAAATAGCTCTTGGATTCAGAAACTCGTAATAATTACACAGCTGTTTTAAATTGTGGTTAAGTGGCCGAAAACTGCCAAGAAACCCCACCCACATTCATTACTGTCTAACCGAAAGGGACGTGTACACAGTGATTATGAGGTTTCCTGTGAATCCCCCAAGCCATGAAGCTGACTTTCCTAATTGTCAGCTGGACTGTGCAGCGCTTGTTTAAAATAATTAGAGCACCGAGGCGGCTTCGGCAGCAGGCTTCAGTGCAGGTTTTCATATCAGATACTATCAGCTTCCCGTTCATTTTGACACTATCACTCTGCCAGTCTGGAAAATGGGGAAGAGGGAAGGAAAGCATTATCCTAATGTACACAAAAAATGCAGCCCAAAAGTCAGGCAGATCCATCCCCTTGTGTGAGATGGATGGAAACGATTCAGCAAACAAATCTAAACTGGCGGGGAAATGTGATTCCTCTTATTTTTTTTCCAAGAGGGATAGCTGAAATCTTTCTTAATTACCGCTTATTCCAATGACAGAATTGTAATTTATCATTTAGTTGTAATTTGACATATGTTCACACCTTTGCCATTTCCAATTTCCTCCTTCATTCTAATTGTCTGCCTCACTCGCCTGTCACGCGCCCCTCTTGGGATTAATTCGAGCTGTCTGTCTGCACCGGGCGACCAGCACACTTGGGGCTGCTGCGAGCGTGACAGCGTCAGCGCGCACACAGTTTATCTAAGGCCTCACCAGCCCTCCCATGCCCGGTCCTCTCTTCCCTCACTGTTTACTGTTTATTCTACTTTGCATTTGTGACTTTTCCGTGTTTTATTAGACTCTAATTATGCTCTTGGCTGTCAGCTGTATAGAGAGAAAACCTTATGTTAATTAGAGTAGAGGGGGAGGTGCATGGGATTGGCAGTAAAGGGACCAGTAGGTGTCTCTCTGTCTCCAAGATCCCGGAATGATTTAAATCCTACCCTAGTTCCACTTTGGTTGGAATCCTTGATAGATGCCTGTACTCAAACACAGACGTGCAAACAGTTTGGCAAATGTAGCTTTAACATGTAAAACCAATTGTTTTCCCATCCGACTAAGACTGGGTACACAGGCATTGATAAGATAGGAACCTTGGCTTTCAGGTGACCATGCACTTTCAAAGGTCATTTGTTTAATACATAGAAGGTGTCAAAGCAAGCATAGTGGGGCTTGGTGCTGGGCAGGTACACAGAGATGATGGAGTCCCACCTTTTAGAGGTTTCTGGTGTTCTGGAGATATGGAAACTGTTGATTTCTCCTCCTTAAGGCCATATTACCCCTTTAAAATTCTACTCCATTTGGCATAATTTTTTTCTTTTTTGTCATCAAAAAAAAAAATTCTTGTCACTGCCAGTCTATGTAAGCCATAATAAAACAAATTTTATGTCCTGCTGAACATGTTTTCTCTGCAGCTAAAGCTTCCTGGTAATAGGAGGAAGGTGAGCACATAAAAAGCCTTCCATCCACGGAGTTCATTAGGACAGGTGGTAAGTCCTTGAGTTACTTGTATGTTTCCCTTTTGTCCAGAGATTGAATCTGACTCTTCTGAATAACTACTAATAATTTTCTGTGGAATTATCTGCGGAAATAGACTTATATTTTCTTCCTAGCCTTAGAATTTCCTTAGTCATGCTCAGGTAATTGTGGGGCTGAGGATAGGCTGTAGTGTAGACTTGTTTTATAACCCCAACAGCTAAATTCTGCTAATTATCATTTTTTAGCTTCAGACTCACAGCTTTCATTCTTTATGTGCTGTAAATACTCTATAATATTACTATTTGGTCATTATGTCACATTATCTCCGCTTATGAAATACCTGTATTTCAACAAATATACTCATTAAATCACATCCCTGAGTTTTTATGAAAAGCTTCTAAGGTGGGAGTAAATAAAGTATGCCTGTAAAATATGGTATCTGACGACAAAGCTAGTGAAATGCTGACCAGACTTTTTCTCTTGTAAGTTTCAGATACCAGACCATACATTTCTGGCCCTTATCTAAAGGACTGTAACTGTATATACTATGTGCTGAAGTGAATATCCAAGGACATTAACATCTCTAACCTATCAAAAGCTACTTTTTGATGTTTTATTTTTAGTATTCTGTCTTTACTCTAGGGTGAAGCATTTCTAAAATATTGAAGTCTAAATTGAGGGTTTTTTAAAATTTTTTTTTATAGAGGCATATTTTATTTGTTTGTTTGTTTGTTTGTACATGCACTGGGTACAGTCAGAAGCACCGGAGGGTAAGAGAATTCACCAGAGCCAGAGCGGGGAGCAGAGCAGGCAGAAGGACTGAAGTACACTGCTGAGAGGAGCAGCGGGCGGCAGGAGAGGTCTGCGCGCCATGTGGGACCCTCCTCCGGTGGCCGGGGAGCAGCCGGGGATCGAACCGGCGCTGCAGAGGCCGCGGGCAGCTTCGCAACCCAGCGCTCAACCGCTGCGCCACCGGGGAGACCCCTAAATTGAGTTTTTTAAAATGCCATTTGAATAAAATATAGCTAATTCAAATCTCAGCATTCAGAATTTTTTGATATCTAATGTTTTTTTTTTTGTTTTTTTTTTTTAAAGATTTATTTATTTATTTATACAAGCACTGGGTACAGTCAGAAGCGCGGGAGGGTGAGAGAATTCACCAGAGCCAGAGCGGGGAGCAGAGCAGGCAGAAGGACCGAAGTACACTTCGGTACTGAGGGGAGCAGCGGGCGGCAGGAGAGGTCTGCGCACCATGTGGGACCCTCACCCGGTGGCCGGGAGCAGCCAGGGATAGAACCGGCGCTGCAGAGGCTGCGGGCAGCTTCGCAACCCAGCGCTCAACCACTGTGCCACCGGGGAGGCCCGATATCTAATGTTTTTAGTTAAATATGTGAAGGAGAAAAAGCACCCCCCTCCCAAAAAAAAAAACAAAACAACAAAACCAAGAGGCATGAGAAGATGAAGGGAGAAGGGCAGAAAAGGGAGACTCAGAAGTTTAACTGAAGGGCAGGAAATCAGCTAAGTGGGATGTTAAATTGAATATCAAAAATGTTATATAATATTATATATATATAACATTATTATATAATGTTATATAATATAATCTGCTTGGAAGGCTTTATTTTAGTTCACACATGCCCTTTTTATTTGCTAGTTGTGTACTGTTTTATGAAAATGCTGCAAGGCCTCGGTTATTGCACACTTGTCGCTCTGTGGCACATTTCTTCTGGCTTCTCTGCCAGCAGGGACCGCTCCAGTGCATGCTGTCTGTGACCCCCTGATGGCTCAAGCTCAGATATTCTTTTCACTTACTGGTTCTTGTTTTAGCTTCTTTGTAGACTTCCAGGTCAGCCATAGTTTGATCCTGCAGTAAGTAGGCATACCTGCTTCCTGGTACTCTGTCATAAGAGCCTGTCACTTCAACCCACTAGTGATGGGTTGGTTGGTTCATTCATTCATTTACATGATTGTTCAACAGGTGATAGTGTTGTCTGTAAAGCAGTGAGTAAGACAGCAACAGTTCTGCCTGGGGCTTACTTTTAAGTGACCAGCTTGTTCTTCGTGATGATTGCCAAACACTGGTCATTTCTGCCTGTGTGCTCTCTTCATAGAGGAATTTCTCCCTCTCCATACAGTCCTGCTAGCTCTGCACATCCAGCTGATACTTGAAGGCACAGATCAAAGCTAATCTTCTAATGATGTCTTTCTAACACATTGTGCCAGAAAATTCAGTTTTTAATTACATATTACTTTATTTATTTATTTATTTTTTTAGAGGCATGTTTTATTTATTTATTTATTTGTTTGTTTGCTTGTTCGTTTATACATGCACTGGGTACAGTCAGAAGCGCGGGAGGGTGAGAGAATTCACCAGAGCCAGAGCAGGGAGCAGAGCAGGCAGAAGGACCGAAGTACACTGCTGAGGGGAGCAGCGGGCGGCAGGAGAGGTCTGCGCGCCATGTGGGACCCTCCTCTGGTGGCCGGGGAGCAGCCGGGGATCGAACTGGCGCCGCAGAGGCCGCGAGCAGCTTTGCAACCCAGCGCTCAACCGCTGCGCCACCGGGGAGGCCCCTACTTTATTTATTTTAAAGTGCTTTTTTTTTTCTCTCCCAACTTCACTGAGTTAAGGTCCATGTCCTCTTTATCTTGTAGTGGCTACAGCCCTGGCATTCTAGCCCTCGTGGATCTCTTCAGTAATCTAGATGTTGCACATTGCTGTACCTTTGGGGTAGGACTCGGAATGCATTTGTTTAAAAATAATCACAAGAATATGTGATGTGCTCTTCTGGTTAGGAGTCACTGCTCCAACCAATATTGGGTACAGCACATACCGATTAACTGATGACGTGCCCCATGTGGCCCTAAGCAAGTTAAATCTCCTCCTTGTGCCTCTGTTGACACATTTATTATGTGAACATGGAATATTTATATGAAAGATGCTAACATTTGTGCAGCGGTCTAGCTAATTGCTTTTTTCCCCTTAAATTTTTGGATAAAATTGATCACAGATGACTTTAAAATTGTATTATGAGAGAAATATTACAAAGAAGTTTACTATTTTTTCACACAAAGTAACTTTCACAAAATATTATGCAATTAAAGAATGCAATAAAATAAATAGCTAGCTAGGAAATAGGTATCTTGGTTATAAAAATGTCTATTAAATAAAAAACATCAATATAGTGCATGGAAAGCATGAGATGGAGAAGAGTTATTTCGTAATGTTGTCAGACTTCTTAGCAGAATATGTAGTCTTATTCTGATAAATTGTGGTTAGACTAATTTGTTCTGCTTTGCAAAGTGGAGTTGCAGGCATCTGAAGTTATGACTAAGTGGCCAAATAAGCAATCCAGTCATATCACCCATTAAGAAGGTATATGAATGGGTGTGGCTGTGGGAAGGCAATTTTAATGATACCACTCTAGAAGATCATAATGGGAGAAGATCAGGAGAGCTTATATGAAGCCATAAGACCTAAACAAAAAGAGGATCCAGGATCTTGCTGGTATTAAACAGTGAACAATTGATAACCTGCAAGGTGTGTGTGAGTTATGACTTTCCATGTCTTTGAGACAGAGGCGAGAATATGTAGCTGTGGCTGTCCTTTCCCCTGCACTGCTTAAGGGCAAAGGGCGTTATGTGGACAAAGAGGAAACCAAAATCCTTTCAGTTATGCCACATTAGCTTTCTGCATAGCAAACTTCCAGAAAAATATTTATGGAATTTGAGCAACATTTAAAAAGCAGTATCTGTTTGAAGCCATCAGTAGGCAGAAATAAAGAGATAATGATCTTAGAGAGACAATATCTTAATGGAGGTTATCCTCATGATTTTAGATAAAATACAAATAACAGCAAATTTAACTGTACCCGATACCACTTCCCCACCTTCCCAACAACATATGCACAAAACTAAAGAAAGCTGTCTAGGCAAAAACATTTTTTTTTTCAATTTAGAAGCATAGAGTTTTGTAAAGGAATGTACACAAGAGGTATGGAATGAAATAATGTGATCAAATCTGAATTGTGGATATGTAATAAATAATGTTGTCCTATGGAGGAAAAAACATGAGTTAAAATAAAAACTGTGTCCTTATAGCTCTAAAAGTAGTTGGATTTCTAAATAAGTACCTTCTTCCAAGAAAAGTTATAGACTTTGTTTAGTTCAATAGTGAATTCTGCAAATCACTTAGAAGCAACATAATCATGTAGTGACTATTCCAGAGAAAAGTAGAGGCAGCAATTCCAGTTTGTTTTACAAGGCATTTTGCAAAAATGAGAACAGCTATACCAGTCTTTAAAGTCTTTAAAAATAAGGCAAACCGTATCCAGTCATCTATAGAAAAAAGTACACCCTTACCAAGTTGGCACTGTGTCCCCTGCAGGTTCAGATGTTTGAATCCCTAACTCAGTGATGGTATTTGGAGGTAGGAGTCTTGGGGGTGCTTAGGTTAGATGAAGGCATGATGGCAGGACTCTTGATGAGATTGGTGCTGTTTAAGGAGGACACAGAAGCCTGCTCTTGCTCAGCTCAAGCTCGGGAAGGAAAGCAAGAGGACTGTGAGTAAGAGAGGCTTCTCAACAGGAATACACTTGGCCCACACCTTGAGCTGGTACTTCCCAGCCCCTTGAACTTCAGAAATTTCTAACTATAGTATTTTGTTGGGGCTATCTGAGCCCAGGAACTGCGGGCAGGTAAATACTACCTTCTTAAAATCTTGTATCTCAACTTGTGCATGTCTGAAAACAGGTTTGAATGAGATATTTAAATGCTTACTTCCTCTCAACATGCCCTTTCAGTTAAAGTACAAATTTCACATTCCTTCTTAAGTTTCTTAGAAAAATGAAACATCTCTTTATTATATATGTATTTATTTATATTCTATAAATAAGAACACAGAATATGCTTTACCAACTACCCCCTCTCCCCCTTCCCTGCAGTGCATCCTCTTCTGTTGCTCCACCCTCCTCTCTTTTGGATGCTTATGTCAGTGATTTCAGTCCTTCACAGAATGATGCACTTTGCCTTCCATATCAGAAGGTAGATCTATTGAGATTTAAATTATAATGAGAAGTCATGTGTGTTCCTAGGGTTGAATAACCCACAATCTTCTGTGGACCAGAAGAGATTATCTGGGATCCATTATGCAATGCAGGTGGTATGCAAAGATATTAGTGTGTATGATCATGGGTTATTGACATTTTCAGTTCTACTTTGAAGCATTCTGTAATCTATAATCATCTCTATGTTTTGGGTTTTAACTTAATGGTGGTAATGAAATTTTACAAATCTTTCTAATATACATCTTTTATTCCCAGACTTTTTCTTTTTTTTTAGGTTTTCACACCCTTCTAAACCTTTCTTGATTACTTGTTTTTTTAAGCCGTTTTTGATCTATACTGCTCAAAAAAGTGTATTCAGATGTAAACTATATATATATGTTTTAATTCTTTCCAGTGTGACTCCCCCACTCCCTAAAAGGTGGGGGGGGGGGAGGAAACTACTCAAAGCAAGGCATCTGTTCTATATGTATGAACTTGAATTTTGAAGTATTAGAACCTCAAAGTGTAATAATACAGTGCTTTGCATGATTATAGCACTTTGCTTTCTAAAAGCCGCACATACTTTATTCATTGCATCTGCATGTATATTTTATTAGTATATTTTCTGATGCATCATACAAAAGCATAAAATCCTTCTATTCTTGAGAATATGTGTGCTTCCTCCCATTTTTACATTATCAGTCTTAACACATCTGTATCGGTCATTTATCTGCTATTGGTCCTTTCAGCCATTACATTTCATAGCCACAGTGTTAAGAAGCAGTTATAAACACAGCATGCACCTCTCCTGGGTTGTGTCATATTTAATTGTATTTTGACTGCATATTTTGTTCTTTTTGGCATTTTCTTCATAACAGTGTTAATCTTGTTTTTAAAGTAATCACAGTGTATCTATTCCAAGGAGCCTTGATTGATTACTACCTTATTGACCACAGTTAAGGCTTTATGCTCTGTGGCTAACTAGTTTAAAATCCTTTCCTTATATTTCACAATCTCAAATTATAAATTTCCATTATCTCTTATTCCTTGTTCTTCCAAACCTTTTACCCACAAGCAGCTATCTCATATGAGGTGATTTTGCATCTCTCCCTTTTTTGCTCCTCACATTTTGACCTTTGGCATGATTTTACCCTGAAACGTCGTATCTCCTTTGAGCAGCATTGACAATCCCTGCTACAAGATTGAATCTCCTCCACAAGGATTTCAGTTGCTGCCTTTCAATTGTTTGGGCTTACTGTTCCATAAAGCAGTAAAAGAAGTCTCCACAAAGATACCCGGCATTCAGTCTCTAGTAGGCAAACATAATTAATGCATAAAAGACAAAGGATTAAAGTTGCTTTATAGCACTCTATGTTTCTATGAAATTTCCTAAGATTTGCTTTCCTAAACCATCGGTATACACATTCCGAGCATCCTAACAAGGGTGTTGATTCATAAGCACATTATGTTCCCTCTTTAAAAGTTCAGTGTAGGGATTATTCCTAAAATAATTGTGTAAGGGAAAATAGCTGAATTTTCATTCTCATTGTATTTTCATTTCTTAGTCACTCATTTCATTTCTTAGTCACTTTCATTTCTTACTTATTTTTATTGATTGTGGATATTGACTTTTCACATTTATTTTGTTCCTTGGAAGTCTTCTCTTTTGACATCATCGCTGTGATTCTGTTCTTAAGAGATGTGAATAGTAGATTTGGCATCAATACTTGCAGATCTTTAGTTCATTATTTACTGTTCTGGTGTTGCTTCCTATTAGGAAATCTATTGTTTTTTTTTTTTTGTTTCTGTTTTTTTTTTTTTTTTTTTAATTACTTATTTATGCAAGCACTGGGTACAGTCAGAAGCACAGAAGGGTGAGAGAAATCACCAGAGTCAGAGCGGAGAGCAGAGCAGGCAGACTGACGAAGCACACTGCTGAGGGGAGCAGCGGGCGGCAGGAGAGGTCTGCATGCTATGTGGGATGCTCGCCCGGCGGCTGGGGATCGAACCGGTGCTGCAGAGGCTGCGGGCAGCTTCTCAGTGTGGTGCTCAACCACTACGCCACCGGGGAGGCCCAGGAAATCTATTGTTAATACACACAGCGGAGAGCTTCATAGGCTTTCTTAAAACTGTTTTACACATCAGTTCTTGAAATTTTAAAAAATTTATTAGTTTCTATTGAGGCAATGTTGGTTTTCAACAGTGCATATGATTTAGTGGTAGAGGTTCACACCTCTTCAGATGTGCGTGATCACACCACACCCACCACCAAAACCCCAGAAGTCCTCGACCTTGTCCATTGGGCTTCCCTCACCTTAGCTTCCTCCCCGAACCTCCCCCACGTTGCCTTGATGATTGAAGAAGAGAGTGTAAGTAAAAGCACTGGGCATGGGCATCAGCAAACATGCATTCAATTTCCTTCCTACATAGCAAAGTGGCAAAGTGGCAAAATACCATGATCTGTGCTTTTCCACACATGGTACCTGAACTTCTGTATGTGGAATCAGATGAAGATAGGTCTTAGCTGAATGCAGATTCTGGTAACTGATAGGTCACTGACTCCTGATGTATCTATTGTTATGACTTTTTTTTTTTTTTTGCTTTTCCTTTTTGTTATATATTTTTTTTATATCATTGTTCATTTTTTTTAAAAAAATTCATTTTTTTGTTTCACGTCACTTGCAATCAGGGAAATGCAAATCAAAACTACAGTGAGATACTATCTCACACCAGTGAGAATGGCATATATTAAAAAAAACTAGCAACAACAAATGTTGGCGAGGATGTGGAGAAAAAGGAACTCTCCTGCACTGTTGGTGGGAGTGCAAACTGGTCCAGTCACTATGAAAGCTGTGTGGAGATTCCTCGACCTACTAAAGATAGAGCTTCCATAGGATCCAGCAATTCCACTCCCAGGTATTTACCCAAAGGACACAGAAACATCAATTCCAAAGAGCACCTGCACCCCTGTGTTTATAGCAGCACTGTTTACAATAGCTAAGCTTTGGAAACAGCCCAAATGCCCCCAAACAGATGAATGGATCAAGAAGATGTGGTGCATATACACCATGGAATATTACTCAGAATTCAAAAAGATAAACACATGCAATTTGCAGCAACATGGATGGAGCTGGAAGGGATCATGCTCAGCAAAATAAGCCAGAAAGAAAAAGAAAAATACCGGATGGTCTCACTCATAGCAGGAATCTAGAAAACCTAAATAAGGGACCAGGAAAAAGAATAACTATAAGAAAGAAAAAAATCAAAATCAACAAACAACTATGAATCAGAGACACACTTTGGGGGTGGGGATGCGGAAAGGAGGGATTGGGGTCAAAATCAGGGGTTGCAATTGTATGGGGAATATAAAAATTTAAAAAAGTTTGATTTCAAAAAAAATTTAAAAATAAGATAAAATTTTTTTTCCATTTTTTAAAAATTCTATATATTTTTTGCATCATTTTTCATTTAAACAATATTTGCTTTCCCCCACCCCCTCAGGTGTAGTCCCCATAGAGTTTCCTTCACCCATGCACCCGTGCACCATCACCTCAGTCCCCTGTGCTCTTCCCTCCCCTGCAGTGTGTCTCTGATTTATAATTGTCCGTTTTTGCTTTGTTGTGTTTTGTACTGTTATTTTTTTTTAAAGATTTATTTATTTATTTATTTATTTATTTATTTATTTATTTATTTATTATTTATACAAGCACTGGGTACAGTCAGAAGTGCGGGAGGGTGAGAGAATTCACCAGAGTCAGAGCTGGGAGCAGAGCAGGCAGAAGGACCAAAGTACACTGCTGAGGGGAGCAATGGGCGGCAGGAGAGGTCTGCGTGCCATATGGGACCCTCCTCCGGTGGCCGGTGCAGCCGGGGATCGAGCAGGCGCTGCAGAGGCTGCGGGCAGCTTCGCAACCCAGCGCTCAACCTCTGCGCCACCGGGGAGGCCCTGTACTGTTATTATTTTTTTACACTTATGTCTTATTGGGTTCCCCTATATGCCTGCTATAAGTGAAACCATCCAATATTTTTCTTTTTCCTTCTGACTTATTTCACTGAGCATAATTCTTTCTAGTTCCATCCACATTGCTGCAAATAGCATGAGTTTATCTTTTTGATTGCTGAATAATATTCCATTGTGTATATATGCCACATCTTCTTGATCCAGTCATTTATTTTTGGGTATTTGGGATGTTTCCAGGTTTTACCTATTGTAAATAGTGCTGCAATAAACATAGGAGTACAGGCATTTTTTTGAATCAATGTTTTTTGTCCTTTGGGTAGATCCCTAGGAGTGGAATTGCCAGGTCATATGGTAGCTCCATTTTTAGTAGACTGAGGAACCTTCAGACAGCTTTCCACAGTGGTTGGACCAGTTTGCACTCCCACCAGCAATGTAGGAGGGTTCCTTTTTCACCACATCCTCATCAACATTTGTTGTTGCTTCTTTTTTTGATATGTGCCATTCTTACGGTGTAAGGTGGTATCTCAACGTGGTTTTAATTTGCATTTCCCTGATTATAAGGGATGTTGAACATTTTTTCATATGCCTGTTCACCATTTGCATTTTCTCTTTGGAGAAATGTCTTTTAATGTTCTTCTGCCTATTTCTTGACTGGATTGTTTATTTTGTTTTTGTTGAGTCATGTGAGTTCTTTGTATATCTTTGTGATCAGTCCCTTATCAGTTCACTCGAGTGCAAAGATTTTTTCCCAAGCAGTGGGGTGTCTCTCTGTTTTGGTTAATGACTCTTGTGCTGTGCAGAAGATTTTCAGTTTGATGTAATCCCAAGTGTTTATCTTTTCCTTGACTTTCTTTGCTTTGGGTGATGAGTCTTTAAAGATGTTTCTGAGATGTATGTCTTATAGTGTTTTACCTTTATTTTCTTCTATATATTTTATGGTTTCAGGTTTTAGGTCCAGTTCTTTTATCCATTTTGAGTTGATTTTTGTGCATGGTGATTGGTAGTGATCTAGTTTCATTTTTTTGCATGTGGTGGTCCAGTTTTCCCAGCACCATTTATTGAACAAACTGTCCGTGTTCCATTGCATATTCTTTGCTCCTTTGTCAAAGATCAGCTGTCCATATAAGTGTGGTTTTATTTCTGGGCTCTCTGTGCGGTTCCATTGGTCTGTGTGTCTGTTTTTGTTCCAGTAGCAAACTGTTTTAATTATTATGGCTTTGTAGTATAGCTTGAAGTTTGGGAGTGTGGTACCTCTTTTTTCCTTTGTTTTCTTCAGTAGGGCTTTGGCTGTTTGTGGTTTTTTGTAGTTCCATACGAACTTCATTAGTATTTGTTCTATTTCATTGAAGAATGTCATTGAGATTTTTTTTTTTTTTTGGAATAGCGTTGAATCTTTATATTGCTTTTGGTAGGATGGACATTTTAATAATGTTAATTTAAATCCATGAGCAGGGGATGTCTTTCCATTTCTTTGTGTCTTCTTCTATTTCTTTTAACAGTGTTTTATAATTTTCTTTGTATAGGTCTTTCACCTCTTTTGTTAGGTTTATTCCCAAGTATTTGATTTTTTTTGTTTCATTTATAAAAGGGATGGTTTTCTTGATTTCTTCTTCTTTAGTTCGATTGTTTGTGTATAGGAAGACTACTGATTTTCGTGTGTTGATTTTGTATCCTGCTACTTTACTGAAGTAGTTGATTATTTTGAGTAGTTTTCCTGTGGAGTTTTTAGGGTTCTCTATGTATATTATCATATCGTCTGCAAATAGTGATGATTTTACTTCTTCTTTCCTGGATTCCTTGTATGTCTTTCTCTTGTCGTATTGCCCTGGATAGGATCTCCAGTATTATATTGAAGAGCAGTGGTGAAAGAGGACATCCTTGTCTTGTTCTTGATCTTAAAGGAAAGACCTTCAGCTTTTTGCCATTGAGAATAACATTGATGGTGGGTTTGTCACATATGGCTTTTATCATGCTAAGGTATGTTCCTTCTATCCCAAGAATTTCAAGGGCATTCATCATAAATGGATGTTGGACCTTGTCGAATACTTTCTCAGCATCTATTGATATGATCATATGGTTTTTATTTTTCTTCTTGTTGATGTGTTGGATTATACTTACCGATTTTCATATGTTGAAACATCCTTGTGCCCCTGGGATGAATCCCACTTGATCGTGGTGTATTATTCCTTTGATGCATTGTTGGATTCCGTTGGCAAGGATTTTGTTGAGGAGTTTTGCATCAGTGTTCATTAGGGAGATTGGCCTGTAATTTTCTTTTTTCTGTGCTGGTTTTGTTTGGTATTAGTGTAATGTTGGCTTCGTAGAACATATTTGGTAGTATTCCTTCTTTTTAAATTTTTTGAAAGAGTTTGTGTAGGATAGGCACTAATTCACTGCTGAACATTTAGTAGAATTCATTTGTGAAGCCATCTGGACCTGGGCTTTTGTTTTTGGGGAGTGCTTTGGTTACTGCCTCAGTTTTGCTCCTTGTAATTGGTCTGTTTAGGTGTTCTATTTCTTCTTTGTCCAATTTTGGATTATTATATCATTCTAGGAATTTGTCCATCTCTTCTAGGTTGTTGAATTTGTTTGCATATAAGTCTTCATAGTAATCTCTGATTATTCTTTTGATTGCTACTGAGTCTGTTTTGAATTCTCCTCTTTCATTTATGATTCTATCTATATGTGTTTTCTCCTGTTTTTTTCTTTGTGAGCCTGGCTAGAGGTTTGCCTATTTTACTTATTTTTTCAAAGAACCAACATTTGGTTTCATTGATCTTTTGGACTGTTTTTTAATTTCTATTTTGTTTATTTCTGCTTTGATTTTTATTATTTCCTTTCTTCTACTGGCTTTAGGGTTTTTTTGTTGTTCTTTTTGTAGCTCTTTGAGATGTGAGATTAGTTTGTTTCTTTGAGTTCTTTCTTGTTTCTTGATGTGAGCCTGTATTGCTATATATTTTCCTCTTATTACTGCTTTTGCTGCATCCCATTCATTCTGGAAAGTGGTGTCCTCCTTGTCATTCAACTCAAAGTATTTTTTAATTTCTTTTTTGATGTCATCATTAGTCCAGTGGTCTTCCAGTAGTGTGGATTTCAGTCTCCATGAAGTGGGGGGATTCCTTGTTTTCTTTTCATGATTTATTTCTAGTTTGATGCCTTTATGATCAGAGAAGATAGTTGAAATGATTTTAATCTTCATGTATCTGTTGATGTTTGTCTTGTGGCCCAGTATGTGATCAATTCTGGAAGAGTAAGCATTCAGAAACTTTGATCACAATTTGACTTTGCTGTGGTGTTCCAGAATATGCTACTTTTCTAGAAATTTCATTTTCATTTTATTTTACAAATGCATTGTCTTTGTATCAACTTAGGGGAGAAAACTACTGCTTTGGTATCAGAGGCCTGAGGAAAACTGTTCTGGGGAGAGTTCTATGCAATGCTGGAGGTCGCCCTCAGCTCTGGAGGGGGTAAGTTACCTCCTGAAGTTGGGTGTCTGGTAGTGAACATCAGTGAAAACTTAAGTAGGAATGCATGAATGAGTTTGCCCCCAAACCTCTGTGTGCTGAGCAGGGGGTTTGGTGACTTTCTATGTGCAAACATGAGTGAAATTCCTGTCTGTATTCACTACACATATATTAATGGCCACTAGACTTCCAGAAAGAACTGGAAGAAATTTTGACCTGGGAATTGAAGTGTCCTGCATCAGAAAGTTGAGGGCAGTTCATCAATAAAATTTGGGTTCTTTCTGTCACTGTTGGATCATTTCTTCCTGCTTAGGAAATTTGGGGTTAATATCACCGTATGGTCTATGTATGCTATGTATAGGAAAGTAATATAAGTAAAGTTAAAATGATTGTTACAGAGAAATGAAAAATAAAACAAGGTCACCGCTGGACCATCCAGATAAATAGTAGAGTGAAAAGTAGTGTAAGCCCCTCAGCAGATCCAAAGGAGAGTCTGAATAGGAGACACTGAGGGCAGAGGAGAAAGGACATCAGGAAAAGCTGTGGTTCTATTTTTCCATGATGCAAACCAAATCTGAGAAAAGAAAACAGAGACCAGAAATATTGTGTAGCTACTTTGTCAATTACTTTTGTCAAGCACACAGGGAAGTAGATGCAGCTAGAGGAATGTTCAGGCTTTCATAGACTAGAGAAAGAAATTCTGGTGAGATGTAGGCAGAGCTCAGGAACTTAACTAGATCGTAGTCTCCAAAATATACAAGTCTTAACAAATCAAGATTAATTCCCTTTTCATGTGAGATGGCAGTTTCGTGGGAGTATCAGGTGCTTTCCATTCACAGAGAAGCAGTGAATTCTGACTTGGTGCAATGCAAGAGTCTCATGGATGCAAAATGACATGAGCCTTGAAGGATCTCAGTAAATACTTCTTCAGTAGACTGAGTTGAGTTAGTGAGGAGAGAGTAGTGCATGTTCCACTTGTAACTCCAAGTGAGTCACTCACCTCTCTGCACCACTTTCCCTATCTCTTGGAGATGGCTAACAGGAGTGTGACTTCAGAGGTGTGGGTGTGCGGAATGGGTCACCAAGTGAGAAAGGGAACTGCTCATCACAGGCTCCCAATAGAACCTCAGTGATATTTGCACTGAGATAAAATAAAGTCAAGAGAAAAACAGGACATTCACAAAGCC
The DNA here is from genome assembly GCF_014898055.3 of Talpa occidentalis. NCBI lineage: Eukaryota > Metazoa > Chordata > Mammalia > Eulipotyphla > Talpidae > Talpa > Talpa occidentalis. The sequence continues at coordinate 99,597,116 of NW_023601322.1, forward strand.
ATACTCCCCTGGGCAGTAACTAACTTCTCTCCTCCTTGTCTCTCGCTACACCAGTATCTTTCCAGCTCTGCTCTCTCTCTCCCTCCTGAAGATATCCAATTGCTAGACTGGACCTCAGAATTCTAACCCTCCCCAAGCATCAATCAGCACAAACATATCCCTCTAAAAACACCTCTTTGTTCTCCCTGAGAGGCACCGAGGCATCGGTGGGGTGCAGGATTGCTTTGCTGCAGTATGGTGAATAGGCCAGTATTTTTTCCTGACTTCTGGCATATGCTAGGTGGCCTCCAGTGGCATAGCAGCACTATTTACAATAGCTAAACTTTGGAAACAGCCCAGATGCCCAAAAATAGATGACTGGATCAAGAAGATGTGGTCCATATATACCATGGAATATTACTCAGCATTCAAAAAAGATAAACACATGCAATTTGCAGCAACATGGATGGCGCTGGAAGGGATGGATCATGCTCAGCGAAATAAGCCAGAAAGAAAAAGAAAAATACCGGATGGTCTCACTCATAGCAGGAATCTAGAAAACTTAAATAAGGGACCAGGAAAATGAATAACTGTAAGAAAGTGAAAATCAAAATCAACAAAAAACTATGAACCAGAGACACTTTTTGGAGGGTGGGGGGCAGGAGGGGAGGGACTGCGGTCAGAATGGGGGGGTTGAAATTGTATGGGGAATATAAAAATAAAATTTATTATTAATAAAAAAAGAAAGAAACATATATATGTATATATATTTAAAAAGCAGTGTTACCCCAATAAAAATTTTAAAAATAAAAAAAAAAAAGGAAAAAGAAATAGTTCATGAAAGAGAATGTGGTGAATGGAAGTTGTGCACACTGTTGTCATAAGGCCATGTATTTCTCACACTTTACCAGTGAGAAAACTAAGGTCCCACTAGTAAATTCACTCTTCTCTAGGGCACTGGTTGCTGCAGTGAGTGGGAAACCTCAAGATCCACCAAATACATTATGGTAAAAGAATGTTTGTCATGAAACTCACTTTGAGTAGGACAATGGGAGAGACGATACAAGGCCAGAGTAGATGGCAACGAATCCTGAACATTGCAAAACATAAGCAAACGCAGGATGACCAGCCATGTTGTTGGTCTAAGTCTTGTTACTATGCCGACCTTTGCCCAGCGTGCATCCAAATTGTCCTAACTCCCCAGAGCTATGAATGAGTTCACTTCCTGAAGTCACTCCTCTGAAACATCTTCCAGCAACAGAACTGGTTCATCTAGTGCTTTGCCCGCCTTTTCTAAATTCATAAGCACAGGAAGACGTCTCCTTAGGGGGAGGCCCACTGTCCAGGCCTCCTCATACCTCTTTCATGATACCCAGTCTTTCAGTTACTTTCTGTGCTGTAGGGTTCGCAATGTTGTCTTCACTCACAACCCGAGTTCTGACTCCGGACAGTGAGAGTAAGCACTTCTGCCAAAGGTCGATCAAAACAGGCAGTAGTTGATAAAATCCCATGGGTAGACTTTGTGTCTCAAGATTTTAGCTTTTTGAATTGCTTTGTCATTTAGCTTTAAGCTCTTCCTTTTAAAAATTCTATGACTCCTTTTGTTTTTTTTTTTTTAATTTTATTTTTTAAATTTTAACATTTATCATTTTTTTACATTTTTTTAGACAATATTTGCTTCCCCCCACCCCCTCAGATTGAGTCCCCATAGAATTTCCTTCCCCAAGGCAACCATCCTTTTGTTTTAAGGAGGATGTCACTCTTCTCACAGCTGTTCACTTTTTTTTATTTTAATAGTGAATGAAAGGAATTTATTTTATTTTTTTTATCAAGGAAAATAATTTATTTTTCACTTGATTTATTTATTAGCTTATTAAGTCACTTTCACTTCCACTTAAAATACTTTAGGACAATCTAAGAATGATTTATTTTGACTCTTGTTCTCCTTAACTAACATTGACTTTCCTAAGCTCATTTCTTTCATTAATTCCTTGACCTTTACTATTATTCTGTGGCCCCTTACAATTCATCTGTGACTGCTTCCACTTGCCAATTCTCTAGTTATAGGTGTGTGTAAACTGTAGATGCTTCTCACCCTCTTTAGTAATCCTTGTAATGAGATGTAGTGATCTGCTAAACAAGACAGGACGTCGCCTTGATTTTATGTGTTTGGTATTGATTTTGACTCTCACAGTGATAAATAAAATCTACTGAAACCAACTATTTTCCTCCCAAATACCCTTTCCTAATTTAATCACAACATTAACTTTTTGATATTTACCCTACATTGTTTTGTTGCAAAGCAGAGATGGCAAATACTTGGCAGTCAGGGCTCCCTTCTCCTTTCTGTAACAGTAGTTTTCTAAGGCTCTTAAAATCCAGCAACTTGCCCACCTCACAGCAAACCCACTTCCTACTGCTCAGAGGTCACACAGCAGGCTTTTTCATGTGGTTCTTCTAACATTTATCTCCATGTTCGTTTTTTTTAAAGATTCATCCATTTATTTAGACAAGAATCGGTGCACAGGTCAGATTCGCAGGAGGGTGAGAGGATTCACCAGAGACAGAGTGGGGAGCAGAACAGGCAGACTGATGAAATACACTGCTGAGGAGAGCAGCGGGCAGGACAGGAGAGGTCTGTCGCGCCATGTGGGACCCTCGCCAGCCGGCTGGGATCAAACCAGCGCTGCAGAGGCTGCAGACAGCTTCACAGTGCGGTGCTCAACCACCTGTACCACCAAGTACTGCTCTTACCTCCATGTTTATAAATATGTTCACCGATTCTATTTTCACTTGTGCTGACCTAGCTCCCATGCCCAACTGTGCATGCACATGGTCCTCGCCCATCCACCACACTGGTTATAACGTGGGTGCACCAGTGCTCAGCTCTCAGGTTTCCTGGGCATGTACTTATAATCCATAGCAAAACCATGTATTTTGTTACAAATACACGTTTTTTTTTTTTTGTTTTTTTTTTTGTACAACTGTTATTTTGTTAAATTAATATTGCTCTTTATGTTTACTTAGTTTTTCATGAACATGTATTCCCAAACTCTGCTCATGGGGAAAAATCTCTTATCAACTAATTTAAATACCTCACTAAATGTTTCCCTTTATGTGCTCATTCAGAGATGTTCTTCCTCTTGCCCACTGGCTTCCATGTCTACAGTTGTTCTGTACGTATGAAAAAGGTCTTGAGACCCCTACCCTGTACGTCCAGCTTCTTGTCAGTTTACTCCTCCTGACACTCCAGTTTCTCTTTCCTTGTGAGATGTTCATATCCCCGGACACTCTTTCACTAGTGTCTTGAGAAGTAGCTCAGGAATGGTGAGTTTGGGTTCCTGCATACCTGAAGACTTCTTCAAGCTACTACTTTCAAACTCATTGATTGATAGCGGCTGGAGCCAGGAAGTCACATTCCCTTTGAAATGTAGAGGGATTACATGCCAAAAACATGCACTTTTTGTATGGTGGTTTCCTCTAGGCCTTCTTTGTGACTCAGAGGGAAGCCATGCCTTGGATTCAGTGATGGTATATACTTTGCAACCCTGGCCCGTGCACCCACCTCCTGAGGGTTTATACTCCCTCTTTGCTAGGGTTGTAGCTAATGCGGGGGGTCCAGTGGAGAACTCTGAGCATCCAGATGACAGCAGAGCTTCTACACGAGTGGGCCCGGGCCCCTCATCACAGGGGCCATGTCATAAGAGAACATCAGTGTTCTTTTTCTTGAGACACTGACAGTTAAGAGTTGGTCACAGAAACTGGCCTGTCTTAACTAGTATCCAGATCTCACCGTCTTCCAGCTCCAGGGTTTGCTGGAGGGAGGCCTCACGCCGTCCTGTGCCTCATCTTTTTTTTTTTTTTTTTTTTTTTTTAAAGATTCATTTATTTATACAAGCACTGGGTACAGTCAGAAGCGCGGGAGGGTGAGACAATTCACCAGAGCCAGAGCAGGGAGCAGAGCAGGCAGAAGGACCGAAGTACACTGCTGAGGGGAGCAGCAGGCGGCAGGAGAGGTCTGCGCGCCATATGGGACCCTCCTTTGGTGGCCGGGGAGCAGCTGGGGATCGAACCGGTGCCTCAGAGGCCGCGGGCAGCTTCGCAACCCAGCGCTCAACCACTGTACCACCAGGGAGCCTGTGCCTCATCTTTTGGAAGTGACCTACCAGCCTTCTCTACACCTGTGGGCAGCATTTTGTCCCTTCCTCTGGACAGTGTGTGAGCCCTTTCAACCTGAAGACTCATGTCCTTCAGTTCTTGTGCTTTCTCTTTGTATTTTCTCACATACATCTTTCTGGATGTTCTGTTACTTAAATGTTAGACTTCTAGAATGACTTTTTGTTTATCATCCCTTTCCAATATTATAGCTCTTTTTTTGTTCTGCATCTTGGAAGATGTTACAACTCTGTCTTCCACACTTTGAACTGTATTTATAATTTCAGTTAAAGTTTTAATTTTCTATAATTTCCCCCTCAGCTTTACTTTAAAAATCATCTCCTGTTCTTTTATGGATTCAATTTCTTCTCTTTGTTCCCAGGGTTTTCCCCCACCAAAACATTGTTTCACTTAGAATGAACCAAATTGCTTGCATTTTTCTGAGATCCCTAGAAAACCTCACTTCTCTGAGCTCCTTTTGCTCTCTGACCTCACTTCCCTCTGCTCACTGTACTGCATCTCTAGGCTCCCTCACTACTCCTCAAACCCTCAGGCATCCTCTCAGCACAGTTTCTTGCACTTGACATTTCCCCTCACCCTAGGATCCACATGGCTGGCTCCCTCATCTTCATTAGGCCTGTATTCAAATATCACTTTCTCAGAATGGTTTTTCAAATGGACCTGTTTGAAATCATATCTCCTTCACCTTTTCAGTTTCATTTTTGGCTTTATTTTCTCCCACAGCACTTGTTACTTTTCACTTACTATTATTTTTTGTCTTTTTTATTTCTAGTTACAGACAAGCTCTAATAAGGTACTATTTTTTTTAACTGATCTTCAGTTCATAGAACTTTCTTAGAAAATATTTGTGCTTTTTAATATTTTGAAATGGATCTTGAAATCACACCTGTATCCAGATGAAAGCTAGACCTTAAAATATAAAAAGATGTTTGCTGAAAAACACGCAAACCTTGGGAAGAACAACCAGTCTTTCTTTAAAACTTCCTCAGTAGTTACAATGTGAATTCTGTCCTTGATCACACTTTCTGGTGCCAAAGTTTGTTTATTTTTACCCTTACTTTCTACCTTCTAAAGCCAACTTTTGCTGTTACCAGCAACACTATGTTCTCTCCCCCAGCATAGCATTCAGACCCTCTTTGTTGTGTAGATGGCCTATGATGAGATTAGTCAAATAGTGCTCTCTTTATCCTTTATTTTGCTGTCCTTTCTGTCCCTTTAATCAGTTAACTTTTCCTTTCTGCTTGACAGTTCTTTCTTAATCTCCATTTACAAGTGTTCAGCATTTAGCAAATACTGAGTTAGAAACTGTGGGAGGGAGGAGAAGAGATGCAGAGACAAAAATAAAATGTTATTTCCTATATTCCTTTACTTAACGAGGTTCTTAGAAAAAAACTAGCCTGACTTCTCTGTAAGTCTCAAGTATTTTAGTTACACCGATGCTTTGTATATTTGAGTTCATCTACCTGTATTACTATAACTTTAGACAGTTGAATTAAATACTTCCCTTTACATGTGTGTTACAAAATATACTATTCTTTATCATATAATATTAATCTTTCATTCATTTATTTCCTTCTTTATAGGAGGATAAAACTGCACATGTGCGTAGATCACATGGTGCAGGGCAAGGGCATGTTTCCAGAAGTTAGAGAAGACGCTTCTAATGTAAACTTTGGTATACAGCCCGCCTTCCCTTTAAGGGAGACTCTGTCAAGTTTCTGGAAGTGTGGTAGCTGCTTTAGGTATTGCTCAGCTGTGGGCACCAACTTGACCAGGGCCAGATCCATCCTTGGACAGTGTGCATCCGGTGACAGATGAGCAATTAAAGGTCTGTCCATTTTGGCTCAAGACCATTCTGAAGGGCTGTGGAGTAGCAAAAGCTAGCACTGAACACACATTTCTTGGCTGCTCTTGCCCCTGCCCCACCTCCTTCCCATTTCTTCCACAGTGTTGTTATGAGCAGCAGGCGAGTCAGGAGAGGTCTGCTGCGCCATGTGTGTAGCTCCTTGGCCAGGGATCAAACTCATGCTGCAGAGGCTGTGGATTGCTTCATAGGTTGCATCTTAACCCCTTGCACCACCAGGGAGGCCCACCACTGAAGCTTTTTATAGGTGTCTATTTACTCAATAAATAAATGATAACACATTAAAAAAAAATGCACGGAAAGCTTCAGATAAGAGATACAGCAAACTGAGTTGGAGGTATGTTAGGGTAAGTTTCCATGATGAAGAACACTTGATTTAAATTTTTTTAAAAAAAATAGTTATTTGTTTGTTTGTTTATTTATTTATACAAGCACTTAGTATAGTCAGAAGCGTGGGAGGATGAGAGAACTCACCAGAGCCAGAGCAGGGAGCAGAGCAGGCAGAAGGACCGAAGCACACTGCTGAGGGGAGCAGCGGGCGGCAGGAGAGGTCTGTCGCGCCATGTGGGACCCTCGCTGGTGGCCGGGGATCGAACTGGCGCTGCAGAGGCTGCGGGCAGCTTCGCAGCCCAGTGTTCAACCGCTGCGCCACCAGGGGAGACCCTTGATTTAAATATTTAAGCTGAAAACGTTAGCAGGTTTCATTAGTCAGCATAGGTTAGGGTGTGTTACAAATAAGTGGACTCGGGATCAATAAAGTTGTGTTTATTTCTTATGTTACATTGTGACATTGGTGACATTTCCCCTCAAGACTCTTGTCCTTGATGATGTGGCCTCACTTAGAATCCTTCCTGTCCAGCTGTGTGGGTGGGGGCGAGCGAGTGGGAAAGATGAGGTGCTGCATTTTTACCTAGAATCAAAACATTGCGCACATCACCTTGACCAAAGTACTTTGTCCTAAACTGATCACACGTGAAAGAGGAGTTGAGAAATATTTAGAAGGAAGAGGAAATGGAATTGCGGAGTGACTATCCAGTCTCTCCAACACTAGTGTAAAAGTGGGAAATATTTCTGATGGAAGGAAAAGCATGTGCTAACATACAAAGTTAAGAGATAGTATTGCACATATAGCATAAGATGCGGTGAGATGGGGCGGGGAGCTCATAAAGGAGATGTGTCGCATAAAGGGGTTGACGTTGTGCTTGATGAAAGATTTGCCATTAGTGTATTCTAAGAGAGTGGTGTGAACAGATTTTTTTGCTGGTAATATTGCTCTGTTCTTGGCCTAGGACATAAGTAAAGAATGTGGGACAGAGCATAGAGCTGGGGTGGGGGTGGGTGCAGTTTAACAACAGTATATAATATGCTTTTTGTCATATACTTTGTTTCCTGATACTAAAAATTCAACTGATAATTATTTGTTTTCCTAACAGACACATTAAGTGGTCCTATGATTTATATTCTACACAAAATATGTAGAACTTCCTTATCCTGTCAATTCATGATTTCTCCCATTGGGATAATTGGTTTCATACCCAGCTATCCGTTGGGTTTAAGTTTAGCTTTTTAAAACAGAATCTTAGATAACATGGTTTACCTAACATAGATGTACATTTCTCCCTCATGTAAGATAATTCTGTAGGTTATTCTAGCACTGGTGGGATGATTCTATGATGAGACTGCTGGGATTTTTTCTAACTCAGTGCTCTGCCATCTTGGCGGAAGATGATCTTAAAGCTTCAGCTACCACATTTGTGTGTTAAGCAGTGGGAAATGAATCCAAGGTTTGAAAGCTATGTGCTTTTCCATGCGTCCCATATCCCAGTCCACCTGTACATCACTGAACAGGCATACACCCGGGATCAAACCTAGTTGACACGGAAGTGGGTCCTTCGCATGTGCAGTATTGTACTGTGCGTAAATCAAAGTTTTTAATTGTCAGAGAAATCATTTTGTTTTTATTTGCCAGAGAGTTGGAAGAAGAATATTTGACAGGTTTTCAGACATCTTTGTCACTGCCTTTTCAAAATGCAGCCCTTACCCTTTCAGTTTGCCTCACTACCCACTATTACAATGTCCCTTTATGAAGATTCAAATTACATTTATTGTTTTTCCAGGAAATACTAATTTTAGCAAAGAAACAATTTCCCTTGCCTCATGTTTCCATATGGCGCTCCCTCTTCTCACAACGTTGCCAGTCTTTGGAGAAGGAATGAAATGGTTGGCAAAAGTCTGACATTCATTGTCCAAGTTGTTTTTTTAGGATAGAGCCAATCTAAAAAGAAGATGGAAACCCTGGAGATTAGCATTCTTTTCTCCTTTTTCTGCCTGAGGCCACCATGAGGCCAGCACCATGCGATATGTGTCAGCCCATGAGACCTGTGAGTGTGCCCGAGTGGCCTGTGCTCTAGGGGTTGGTGGTGGGGGTGCGCTTGGCGGCCTGTTTTGCAGGAGCACACAATTAGAGCCACCTTTTTATCACTTGTTATCAAAACTAAAGCTGCTATTTGATCTTCTGCTTCTGAGTTCTTTCTCTTCCTCAGTGGGTTATGAGTTCAGGAGGGGAATTATCTCACAGTCTTAGCTCTTTAATTCCTCACCATCGTGGAGATTCTCTATAGAGATTCGCATAACCATGGCTGTAGTAGTCAGGTGGAGAGCACAGTGATCGAAACTACTTCATGAACAAAGACTAACTGGAATTTACTTGTGTAAAGAGGGAAGTAGGTCTTCAGCAATATTAATGATTGTTGGGTAAGAATTCTGACTTTGAGTTGTAAGATTTCTCAGCTTAGGGGAAGAAACGAGAAAAGTAGATTTTCATATAATATATTTTTAAATATTGGCTAAATTTAACAAAGAAGTACTGTGTGAACCAAACACAGCCTGTCTTCAGATCCCTGAGCTGCCAGTTTATTCTAAAACCCTATCATTATCTCAAAATCCCAGGGTATTCATTCTATCAGGGCAGGTTGTTATTCTCCTGGGTTAAAAGGGTTCGTGTAATTGTGACTGGGCACCCTAGTTTAGAATAAAACATGACTTCAGGGAGAAAGGCCCCGAGCAAAATGAAAATATCCATGGGAGAAAGCATGGCTACTCAGTGCTGCCCAGGTCTAACAACACACAGTAGCTGGAAAAAGTTTGAAGATTTTCGCTTGTTTGGAAGTAGTGACTGAATTTCATAAAAATTAAAACTGAGAAGCTAATTGTTACAAACCCAGTCACAAGCTTACTTACCATGGTGATTCAGGAATAGAGAAGAGATAATAAGAATATTCTCACAGCCTGACTTGTTTCAGAGGCATAGTAGGACTTTAAAAATAGAAATTAGCTAAGGTATTGTCACAGGAAACACTGCAAGCCTCGCTCTGTACTGACAATGCAGAGGAGCAAGAACAGGGTATTCTGGCTTTCTCATTTCTTCTCTTTAACAGAGAGAGATATTTCCCAAGAGTCATTATATATTTTTTAAATTTCACCACACATTCATGCATCATTGTCTTTTTTTTCCCCTTCAACTTCAGGACACAGAGCTAAGTTTATTTTTTCAAATAATGGAGGTCAGGGGTAAGCTATGGAGGCTGAGCCTGCTCAGGGGGCAGCACTCACACTTTATTACCAGGTGGCTTCAGGTAACAGGCTTCAATAAACCTGAGATTTATATAAAATCTAGAATATGAATTGCACTCTGTTTCTCTCTTTTTATCTTTTAGACTTTATAATATATGCACAAGCCTGAAATGTAGACATTTAAAAATATATACAAGAATGAAACTATGGAGTATATAATTTGATAGATCTCTAATCATTTTAGTTTGAGTTATATTGAAATCTAATGTTATTCTAGAACCAAACATGTTATTATTTAAGAAATAATAAGTTTGTGTATCCCTGCTGGTGATACACAATGATACACATTAAAAAAAACACAAAAACTTCTGCTGATACAGTATAACCTAATGGTGAAAATACTGTCAACAAATAGGTAATACTTCCCATTGTTCTCTTTCACGAATGAGCACTTGCAGTTATTCTTATTTCTAAAGCTTATATAAAGCATAGGAGCAATTAACTCTCCTATTATCTTTACAATCATTTTGCTGTTTTTTCCTGTGTGACACCTGAACAACGAAAGAACAGTCAGATACTCAATAATTGCAAAGCTTGTTCATATTGGGTAAAAAGTAAAAAACTCTATTCTTTTCTCAGGCAGGGCATATGCGGCCACACCCTCCAGAGGTGTGACATGTGAGGGACCTCAGGCCCCTGACCCAGTTCCAGCCAGTAAGGCCAGTTTCACTGTAAGGTGCAACCTCTCAGGAGTGCCTCTGGGGTTTGTGGGATATTTCTGGGATGGGAAGTCGGTCATTCATCCCCACACCTGGTAAGTCCTACTCCCAGCAGACAGGACTCCCACATCGCTCACAGCTTCTCCTCCAGCCTGGAAGGCCATCTTCAGCAGTGCTACGTTTCCACCTTCTTACTCTGTCGCCCTCTTCCCGCACTTTACTGAACTGATTGATGAGTTGAATTAGTTTTTCTGTGGAGTTTTTGGGGTTCTCTATGTATATTATCATATCATCTGCAAAGAGTGATAGTTTGACTTCTTCTTTTCCTATTTGGATTCCTTGGATGTCTTTCTCTTGTCTTATTGCTCTGGCTAGGACTTCCAGTATTATATTGAAAAGCAGTGGTGAAAGTGGACATCCTTGTCTTGTTCCAGATCTTAATGGAATTGCTTTCAGCTTTTCACCATTGAGAATGATACTGGCTGTTGGCTTGTCATATACGGCCTTTATGATGTTGAGGTACGTTCCTTGTATCCCAATAATTTCAAGGGCTTTTATCATGAATGGGTGTTGCACTTTGTCGAAAGCTTTCTCAGCATCTATTGATATTATCATATGGTTTTTATATTTCTTTTTGTTGATGTGTTGGATAACATTGATTGATTTTCGGATGTTAAACCATCCTTGTGTCCCTGGAATGAATCCTACTTGGTCGTGGTGAATCACCTTATGGATACACTGTTGGATTCTGATAGCTAAAATTTTATTGAGGATTTTTGCATCAGTGTTCATTAGGGAGATTGGCCTATAGTTTTCTTTTTTTGTGTTGTCCTTGTTCGGTTTTGGTATTAGTGTAATGTTGGTTTCATAGAACGTGTTAGGTATTATACCTCCCTTCTCAATTTTTTGGAAGAGTTTGTGAAGGATAGGTACCAATTCGTCTCTGAATGTTTGGTAGAATTCATTTGTAAATCCATCAGGTCCTGGGCTTTTGTTTTTGGGGAGGTTTTTGATTACCATTTCAATTTCGCTAATTGTAATTGGTCTGTTTAGGTGTTCTATTTCTTCTTTATCTAGCTTTGGGTGATTGTAGAGTTATAGGAATTTGTCCATCTCCTCTAGATTGTTAAACTTGTTTCCATATAACTGTTCATAGTAGTTATTAATAATTCTTTTGATTTCTGCTGTGTCCGTTGTGATTTCTCCTCTTTCATTTATTATCCTATTTATTTGTGCTTTCTCCCTTTTTGCCCTTGTGAGCCTGGCAAGGGGTTTATCTATTTTATTTATTTTTTCGAAGAACCAGCTCTTGGTTTCATTGATCTTTTGGATTGTTTTTTTAGTTTCGATTTCATTTATTTCTGCTTTGGTTATTATTTCTTTTCTTCTACTGGTTTTGGGGCTTTTTGTTGTTCTTTTTCTAGATCTTTGAGTTTCGAGATTAGGTTGTTTCTTTGAGTTCTTTCTTGTTTCTTGATGTGAGCATCTATTGCTATATATTTTCCTCTTATTACTGCTTTTGCTGCATCCCATACATTTAGGAAATTGGTGTCCTCCTTGTCATTCAATTCAAAGAATTTTTTAATTTCTTCTTTTATCTCCTCGTTAGTCCAGTGGACTTCCAGTAGTGTGGGTTTCAATCTCCACGAGGTAGGAGAATACCTTGCCTTCTCTTTATGGTTTATTTCTAGTTTGATGCCTTCATGGTCAGAAAAGATGGTTGGTATGATTTCAGTCTTGGTGTATCTGTTGATGTTTGTCTTGTGCCCCAGTATATGATCGATCCTAGAGAATGATCCGTGTGCGCTTGAGAAAAATGTATACTCAGATTTTTTTGGGTTTAGTGTTCTATATATGTCTGTTAAGCCTAAGCACTCTAGATCCTTATTTAGAGCTTTAGTGTCTTTACTTATTTTTTGTCTTGTTGATCTATCCATTGTTGATAGTGGTGTGTTGAAGTCTCCCACTACGTATGTGTTTTCTCTGATGTCTGTTTTCAGAGATGCCAATAGTTGTCTGATATATTTTGGTGCTCCTTCGTTTGGTGAATATATGTTAATGAGTGTTATTTCTTCTTGAAGTATTATCCCCTTGATCATAATGTAATGACCACTGGGGTCTCTTTTTATCTTTTTAAGTTTGAAATCTGTTTTATCTGATATGAGTATAGCTGTTCCTGCCTTCTTTTTTGGTCCATTTGCTTGTAGAATTGTTTTCCATCCTTTAACTTTGAGTCTATTTTTATCTTTTGCAGCTAAATGTGTTTCCTGGAGACAGCAAAAGGTTGGGTTTTGTTTCTTAATCCAGCCTGCAACTCTGTGTCTTTTTATTGGAGAGTTTAGTCCATTTACATTTAGAGTTAGTATTGATATGTTAGCATCTGTATTTGCCATTGTGTTTGTCTTTCCTTTGATTTTATTTATTTATTCTTTTAATAACTTTCTTTGGCCTTCTTTTGTTGTTATTCGTCCCTCTGAGGTTCTGGCTTTAGGACTCCTTGTAGTATTTTTTGAGTGGGGGTTTAGTCGCAATGAAATTCCGGAGTTTCTGTTTGTCTGGGAAGGTCCATATTCTTTCTTCAAAGAGGAAGGAGAGCTTTGCGGGATAGAGTATTCTTGGTTGGCATCTGCTTTCTTGGAGTCTGTTGACTATGTCCCTCCACTCTCTCCTTGCCCGTAGTGTTTCTTCAGTGAAGTCTGATGTCAGTCTGATTGGTTTCTCTTTGAATGTTATCTGTTTCTTCCCTCTTGTTAGTTTCATTATTTTTTCTTTGTCTTGGATTCTTGGGAGCTTTACTATTATGTGTCTTGCTGTATTTTTCCTTTCGTCATGGAAGTTTGGTGTTCTTCTTGCTTCTTGTATATCAATTTTCAGATCCTTCTTAGCGTTTGGGAAGTTCTCTTCAATTATATCCATGAATATTTTCTCTGTTCCTGCATCTCTCTCCTCTCCTTCTGGGATTCCTATAACTCTTATATTTCCTTTCCTCATGGAGTCAGATAGTTTCCGAAGTCTTTCTTCGGTCTTTTTCCTTCGTACTTCTCCTTCCTTTTCTGTTTTAGTTCTTTTTATTTCTGTGTCTTCAAGAGTACTTATTCGTTCTTCCATTTCATCTATTCTGCTTTCACTGCTTTTCCCAGAGTTCTTTAGCGTCTCCATTAATTCTTTGATCTCCTGCATTTCTTTTACTTCCCTCTTTAGGGACTCAATTTCATTCTTCTGGTCATTAATTATTTTCCCCTTATCATTGTTTTCCTTTATGACTTCTGTCAGTTTTTTAATCACAGCAATTTTAAATTCTCTATCTGGAAGGCTCAGAAGTTCTTCCAAGTTACTGTCGTTGCAATCTGGTAGATGGTTTTCTTTTTGTGGTGTGCTATTTTGCTGAGGAGTTGCTGGGTTGCATGTTGTTTTTCTACTCCCTACTGCCTGTTTTCTAATTTGCCGTATTCCTTGTGACACTGTGTTGCTGGTACTGGCCGGCATCTTGGGCGACCTTCCCAGCTCACCACTGGCTCCTCTGGGGAACTTCTGCTGGGTTCACAAGTCTCCAGCAAAGACAGGTCCCTGCTCTGTCTCCTCGGTGAGCCTTCTGCTGGGTTCACACAGTCTCCAGCAAGAAGGGTCCCTGCTGCAAAATGCCGGTGCCGGCGACGCGCTCCCCTGCACGCCCGGTCTGCCCCAGCGGTGGGTGCTGCTCCCCTCTGGGCTGGAACTGCAGGCTAGAAGGCGCCCAGCATGGGCAAGCCTCCCAGCTTAACCTCTGTCTCCTCGGTGAGTCTTCTGCTGGGTTCACACAGTCTCCAGCAAGAAGGGTCCCTGCTGCAAAATGCCGGTGCGGCGACGCGCTCCCCTGCACGCCGGTCTGCCCCAGCGGTGGGTGCTGCTCCCCTCTGGGCTGGAACTGCAGGCTAGAAGGCGCCCAGCATGGGCAAGCCTCCCAGCTTACCTCTGTCTCCTTGGTGAGCCTTCTGCTGGTGCACACAGTCTCCAGCAAGAAAGGTCCCTGCTGCAAAATGGCGATGCGGGAACGAGCTCCCCTGCACGCCCGGTCTGCCCCAGCGGTGGGTGCTGCTCCCCTCTGGGCTGGAACTGCAGGCTAGAAGGCGCCCAGCATGGGCAAGCCTCCCAACTTACCTCTGTCTCCTTGGTGAGCCTTCTGCTGGGTTCACACAGTCTCCAGCAAGAAAGGTCCCTGCTGCAAAATGGCGATGCGGAAACGAGCTCCCCTGCACGCCCGGTCTGCCCCAGCGGTGGGTGCTGCTCCCCTCTGGGCTGGAACTGCAGGCTAGAAGGTGCCCGGTGTGGGCAAGCCTCCCAGCTTAACCTCTGTCTCCTCGGTGAGCCTTCTGCTGGGTTCACACAGTCTCCAGCAAGAAGGGTCCCTGCTGCAAAATGCCGGTGCCGGCGACGCGCTCCCCTGCACGCCTGGTCTGCCCCAGCGGTGGGTCAAATGTTCCATTTCTTGATGGGGATATTTTGTTGAGAATGAAAACACCTCCCTCTCATTGCTACCATGTTTGATACTTGCCTTCACAGCCAAGCTTACTGAGATGGTAAGGATGGGACACTAAGCTGGTGCACAGTCTCTCCCTCAGGGAACCCCCACTTATCTCAGCTGGGTGCCCATCCACACCTCCTCACCAAGACATTGCACAGTTTCCACTTGCTCCACACTGACACAGTTAATGGTCCCGCTCGCCTGTAGCATCTGAGGCCTATTGACTTGGCTTCTGTGACTCCATGCAACCCTGGTTGTCTTCCTCTGTTCCTGGCCACTCTTTCTAGGGTCTTCATTTTCCTCTCTTCACTTTTACCCTTTAGGTCTGCAATGTTCACTGCTATCCCCATATCTCACATATTTTGATAACTCTTATCCCTTGGTGACTGACTCTAGAACCATGGCTTTAAATAGCATTTCAGCACTTATGATTCCAAGTCTAAACCCGCACACTTGAGCTCTGCCCACATTGATACACCTAATTACTTGACACAAATGCAGAGATACAAAATTGCATTGTGGCCCCAGAACAACTCATTTACTTCACAAACTTACCCTTTCCCTGTTCTCCAGTTCCAAGAATAGTATCACATCAGCCCAGTTGCCCGAGGATAAAATTTCTGCATTTTACTTCATAGCTATTTCTATTTCAGTCCATAAATCCGATCCACAAGCAACATCCCTCAGTTCTAACTCCAAAACACATCCCAAAACCACGTACTTTTCTGTGTAACTTCTTGTTTGATACTCTTGTTTGAAAGCCACATGCATTCATTGCAATCCTCTCACCTGCCAATCCTCAACACCTCATGGATTCATTTTCTATCACTGCAGTGATAAATTATCACAAATTATTGGATTAAAAAACAAAGTTATTATCTAAAGTTCTGGCGAGAAGTTGAATATGGGTTTTTCTGGACTAAAATCAGAATGCTGGCAGTCACCTTCTCTTCTGGAGGCCCTTAGGAGTGCATTTCTTTGCTCCTAAAGACCACCTCACACTATTTGGCTTGTGGCCCCTTCCTCCATCTTCAAAGGCAGTGCGTGAGCACACGCTCTCAAGCGCGCACCTCTCGCGCTCTCTCTATCCTCTCTGCTCTCTCTCTCTCTCACCCACACGCACAGCTAAAATACAGATGTTAACAAATTACTTCACTTATTCAAAATTCCTCAAAGACAGTCCATCTCCTAAGAAGAGACTGCCAAGCACGCCCTACAAGGAATGCCACTCCCCACCTGGCACTCCAACATGCTCTCTCTCATTTCTAAGTTCCAAAAGCACTAAGTATCTGCTTTCCTATAAATATTATACTATTTTTATCTTCTTAACATTGTTCATCCTCTTTAGCACTATAAATTGGTCTGTTTAACAGACAGCTAATTTTAAAAGTTACCTCAGGGCCTCCCTGGTGGCACAAGGGGTTAAGACGCAACTATGAGGCTGTCCGCAGCCACTGCAGCATGAGCTCGATCTGCCGGCCGGCCAAGGAGCAACCCACATGGCACAGCAGACCTCTCCTGACTCGCCCGCTGCTCCCCTCAGCAGTGTACTTCAGCCTGCCTGTTCTGTTCCCCATTCTGTCTCTGGTGAATCCGCTCACCCTCTGCACCTCTGGCCTGTACCCCAGGTCCTGTATGCATAAATA
Source organism: Talpa occidentalis (assembly GCF_014898055.3). NCBI lineage: Eukaryota > Metazoa > Chordata > Mammalia > Eulipotyphla > Talpidae > Talpa > Talpa occidentalis. The sequence goes on from NW_023601322.1 coordinate 99,613,574, forward strand.
AATAAATCTTTAGGAAAAAAAATAAAAGTTACCTCAGAGGTCATTCTACGGAGTTTTCTCTGGCTCTTCTATGCCTTAAGACACCTTTCCCATTTGTGTCTACCACACTCCTGTATATTTCAGTCATTGCTTTTACACTGCATTAGAATTTTCCGACTACGTTCATCTCCCATAATAGTAGAAAACTGCATTAAGGTCACGCATGGCACCATGTTTGTGTGCGTGTCTGGCCCCCAGCCTGTGCCTAGCACGTGGAGGATGCCCAACAGATGTCTGCCGAAGGGCTGGGCTTTGTTCTCTGTGCCCTGTTCCCTTTGATCTTCTCATGGAGACCTGTTGTGTGGGGGCGTCAAACACACTCTCTAACTCAGTTGCTTTTGAAGTTGTGCTATTTCAACCATATGTATAAATATGTACCATTTAACCTTCCTCATTGAAGCCATCTTTTGGCTTTTGTTCTATCTGCTGCTTCTACCCTTTCACTCCTGGCTTCACTGCAAGGAATTTCAGGGTCTGTCATTTTATGTTTGCCCAAAATCAGAACTCTAAGAACCTGAGTTTGAAGTAATATACTAGACAAGGAAGAGAATGGAACCAGTAAAAGGTGTGTTTTCCAGCAAATTACACTGGATACTGAAACTTGATTCCACCATGGAAATTCTGTGAGTCAGGGCAAACACACACTCAGCACTGTCTCATCCACGGGCTAAAGAGACTGGCCCCTCATTGGTTTAGAGCACTGGGGAGCAGGGAGGGCATTCAATTTCCAGAACTTCCATCTACCTCACAGGTAACACAGGTGAGTCCAGAAGCTAGGGAAGAACTCAGGGTAAAAAAAAAGGTATGAAGCTGATAGCAGTGAGAAGTCAGGCAGGTGACTTCCTGCCAGGGGAGAAGGATTGGGGCCAGGCATGGCAGTAGCACTAATCCTTGCTATTGCCCAGGGCTCTTCTGTTGTTGAGGTGTAAACTCCATGATCTCATTTCTGACGGTAATCTGTGCTAACTGGTATCTGTGCTCACTTCCATAATGCCTTCCCCACTTGACAGGGACCCACAGTCCTGATGTCTGTCTTGACACACTCCGTCCTAGCTTCGATCCCAGCACACAGGCAATGTAAGGGACATCATCATAACTACTGTTTATTGACAACGCCCTCCTTCCTTCAGAGCCTTCCCAAACGCCCAATCACAGATCATTTTCAACATCTAATTTCTCAGCACTTATGCCTTGCTGATGAATAATGCAAAAGAAAAGCTCCAAACAGTTGTTATTTGTGCCATTAGAGATTTATGATTTACTGACGGCCATGCCTTCCATACTGTTTTGCAACCCTTCTATACCCTGAATGATCAAAACCTTCCATTTCCTTCAAAATCTATGTGAAACTTGTATTTTTTAAGCTCTAAAGTCTTCATTATTATCTTTTTTCCACATGGAAAAAATGAGATCATTTTCTTTGACTCTTTCAGTTTTTTTTTTATTTGCTCCAACACACTTCCCTACTTCTATGCTTACAAGTTGAGACGTCTGTCTCTCTACTCTCCCAGAGCATCTCTGCTCTAGCTATTTTTCCCACTCTCTGTTTTGAGTACTTTTGGTCTGTCATTTCTCCCTAATCTTTCTTGAAACTTTAGTTTCTTCTTATGGATTGATTCCTGTAACATGTAGACACGCACAAAGTTTCCATTTTAAAGAAGCTCATAAACAGACAAGACAAGACAAACATGAAACAAATGCTGCCTTGCCCGGCCTGCCCACTAACTCTCCACTCTCCTCTGGTTCCTCTCTTAGTCATCACGCCCTTACCATGTCCACTTTCTTACCTTTCACCACTAGTAAGCCTATCACTGCCGCTGCTTAAATTGACAGGTGACTCATGAACTTTAATTCCAAATCACAAGCACTTTTCAGTCATTAATGTCATTAAATATCTCAGAAGTATTCACCACTTTGCTTGCCTCTTTCTCGCCCTTGACACGAAAATACCATCTTCAGAGCTGTTCCTCTCCCGCCTGCCTATCCCTCAGAACTTACTCTGACTGTGAGCGCTTTAAGGCGATGTTCTCCTGGCGTCCTCAGTGCTCCCCACCCACCCAGACCTTCTTCACCCACTCTGCTCGCCCACAGCTATGATGCTAATGCCACTACCTCCAAAATCTCCATCTGCAGCCCAAGCACTGCCAAACACACTAGCAACTTTATGGAGAACTCAGAGCACGAGTGCACATCATGAAGCTGACATCTTACTTCATGGGCAGTTCCTTTCTAAGTGAATGACTTTATCAATGCCCCAGTTTAAACTGAAAGGGTCACAGGGTGGACACTTGGCTTTTTGGTCACACACTGTTCCTTTTTAGAATCATTAACTTATTTTCCAGAGAGAGAGAGAGAGCACTGTAACGAGACCCTGTTCTCCAAGAACAGGAGTGGGCAGTCAATATCCACTGGCAAAACCTGACTCCCCGCCTATTTCTGTAATAATTGTCTGCTAAGTGCAGCCCCTATCTGCTTAGTCTATGCCTGCTTTCACCCTGCAGTGGCAGACTTCAGCAGTAGTTGCAAGAAAAACTCTGAGTTCCAGAGCCTCAACCTCGTCCGAAGAGGATGCCCGGAGTTGGAACACAGAGGCGCCAAACAAGGAGGAGCTACTGAAGACTGGTCTGCGGCTATCCAAGGGGAAAGTGAAGAGGCTGTCACTAGAGGCCAGGAGAAAGATGGTGAGAGCCTCGGCACCGGGTGGGCCTCGGGATGGAAAGTGCACATATTACAGAGTATTTGTTAAGTAAAATTAACAGGATTTGGACATTAATTGGTTATAAGGGTGTTGGGTTTCTTATTTTCTGGAAAATGATGCCCAAACACAGCAAACAGCCAAGATCTGCATAGGGAGGGAGTAATGCAGCATCATTAATCCCAATTTCACTCGAAGGACACTGAGCACACTCCTCCCGAGAGCGGGAGAGGCGGGACATGGGGCTGTTAGATGGAACTCAAAGCAAGTCTTCCAGCCAGGCTTCCCAGCTTCCCTGAAAGGAAAGGGCCCTAATCACGGAGGATTCAGGAGCATCCCACATTGTTAAACCACTTGCTTATGCTCTAAAATTCTTGAGACATTGTGTTTTCAAGCTATATTTGCAGACCATCAGCACCCTGTAGTCACCAAAGAAGGAAGCAGCAGACCCCAGAATTAAGCTGGTTAAGATCTGATTAAAGAGCACACCCAGGGAAGAGAGAGGTGACAGAAAGTCCCCCACAGCTCATCATAATCCCCACCTCTGGGAGGGATTAGCCGCTGTTTTCTGCACACGTGCTGTATGATGAAGCATGGTCACCGCTGCGCAGACGCCAACAGAGGAACACCCAGACACCCCAGGGGGAGGGGCTGTGCCTCAGCCGCCACCACTCCCCTGCCCTGCCCAGCACAGTGCGATAGAACCTGCTCCTCTGCAGCCAGAAGGGGAGCCTCTGCAGCGCTGGCTCCTGCTCTTTCACCTTCAGATAAACATCAACTCCTGTCCCTCCAAAAGGCATCTGAGTCCTCATTTAATCCCTCAATGGGCTTCTCAAGAACCTGACAGGCTGGTATGGTGTCTGGTAAGGTGCCTTAACCCATAACCCCTGGCTCCCAAAGGGCGCAGGCTAACTCACTAAGGCTAACTCACTCATGCTGCTAAAGGCTTGAGCGAAGGGTAGGAAAACCCTCCTGACAAGGGAGTCCTGAAACACTCTTACAGGCATAGAGGAAGTTTTTGAATTTATAAAGGGTTCTTTAGATTTTTAATTGATGAAAATATTTAGTTCCTAAGCATGTCAATCACACTGACTCACTGGATCATTTTGCATTTCTCTATGTTACAGATTTCAACTAGTCCTGTATAATTGATAGAAATTTAGTATATAATTATTATCATGACAAATAATGAAGAAACACAGCAGTACTGTACAAAAGGAAGAAAAACAGACTTGGAATAATAAAACCTACAGTTAATTTGAGGCTTTGACACTTATTTGATACAAGCCCTTGGGCAGGAAATGGAGTCTCAGTTTCCTTACACGAAGAATTATAACACCAATTGAGAGTATTATGCAGAAAGTGCTTTGAAAATCAAAACATGCTATATGAATGTGACTTATCAGTACTGCAAAGAATTTAATTTACAAAGACTATGATTGAAACCAATGACCATAATGTGTGTCTATATGCAAAACTTGAAATAAATCATAAATTTATATCTGAGAAGATATATGCACTTAGTATATTTGTATATGTTTATTTTCATTTGTTCATTTATTCTACAAATATTTATCATTAAATCTATAATTGCACACATTTTGGTATTATGGACAGAGAGCATACAAAACAGTTTAAAATTCGCTCCCTTGAAATGCAAAGCAAAACCACAATGAAGTATGACCTCACACCTGTGTGAAAGGCTATGATCAAAGAGACGAGAACAAGTGTGGGCAGGGAAGTCATATGCACTGCTGGTGGGAACATACTTCGGTGAGGCCACTGAGGAAGACAGTATGGGGGCTACTCACAAAATTAACATCAGTAACACCACATGATCTAGCTATTCCACTTGTGGTTATTTACCAAACACTAGGCCAAAAGGATGTATGTCCCCCAGTGCTCACCACAGCACTATTTTCCATGCATACTACTCAGATATTAACAAGAAAAAATCTTGCCATTTGGGACAGCATGGACAGACCTAGAGGGGGTTCTGCTGAATGAAATGCGTCAGATGCAGAAAGATAAAAACCAGATTATTTCACTCTCATGTGGAAGATGAATAAGCAAAAGAAACAACAACAACAAAAACCCGAAGTCCAGTAAAGGGGGGCCAGTTGCATGGTGGTGGATGGAAACGAAACCGTTACTGAGATCATCATGCAGTATTTATAGCTATAATACTGCATCCCTGGAACCTGTAAACTGCTGTAAGCCAATGTTATTTCAATAAAACAAAATCCCCTTCATTTGTGGGGCTTACCATTCCTTCACAAAGACAGATACTAAATAAAATGCATATTAATTATATGGTTAAGTTTTTTTTTTAAGATTTATTTATTCATGCATACAAGAACTAGGGTACAGGTCAGATGTGCGGGAGGGTGAGAGGATTCACCAGAGACAGAGCTGGAACAGAACAAGCAGACTTACTGAAATACACTGCTGAGGGGAGCAGCGAGTGAAACAGGAGAGGTCTGCTGGCATCATGTGGACATCTCCATGGCTGGCCGGGATCGAACCCGCACTGCAGGGGCTGCGGACAGCTAGCTTCACAGCGCTGCACTCAACCGCCTGCGCCACCAGGGAGGCCCTGTATGGTTAAGTTGTTATGAAGAAAAATGGAACAAGATAGCTGTGGGCCTGGGGAGCTTTGCAGCTTCAGCCAGTGTAAGAGGGCACCCTCCAAGAGAACGAGACGGTGCCACCAGCGTAAAGGTGTGGCAGCGTGCAGAGGGCAGCACAGATGGTGAGGGAGCAGGCAGACTGGTGTGGTGGAGGAGCACCGGGAGCAGGGCAGCTGGACCACATTGAGCATGGATGGGGTAGCAGGACCCGAGTGGAGAGCGAGGTCAGAACCAGGCATGGCTGTGAGGTGAAGGGTGGGAGATGGACTGCTCGCTGTTGGAGTGCAGGGCCCAGATGAGCAAGGCCAGGAGGGAAGGTACGTGTAGTGGGAGACATCAACACGAACTCCTTTTCAGTCTCACACACATGGCAACACACAGAAATATCTGCACACGTTGTGTGTACAGAGGTCCAAATATACACAGCATGTCGTTGCTCTGCTCAGTGTGATGCCTACAGATGTCACCTCCCACTAACAAGTTCACCAGCACCTGGAGCTTGGTTTCTAATACTAGTCCCCAATGAAAGGAACTAAAGGTTCTTGGAGAAATGCTGATTCTAGTATGGGGGGGGGGGGGGAACTAGACAAGCTTGGAGCATTTTATAATTCCAGAACATACTAAAAAAATTCCCAATAATCCACAATGCATAGTCAAAAGGATACATGCCTCAACTGAAAGAATCCCAATGGCTAATAAATTTAATAAAATAAATAAAAGCTAGATAAACATGAACAATAAATTAATTAGACGACAACTCACTCAAAGCATAAAATAATTGTGTGAGTCCATTCTGATAGAAAGAGATGACTGTATAAATAAGTAAGTGGGACAGAGGTGACAAATGCTTCATGAAGAATCCTGAATAATTTGCATGGATATTCCACCCTGACACAGAGCAGTTCCCTCTTCAAGCAATTTCCTTCCAAAAAGCACAAAATGGGAAGGGCTTGAAGTGGCTTACAGTGAAGGCTGCCACGCACCGCCTCGAGTGAGATGATCCAGGTCAGCAGCCAGTGAAGCACGTGAGTCCAGCACAGACCTGTGCCCTGATATGAGGATACTGGCACTTCATCTCTGCACCTCCTTCCAAAGCCACAGAACCCCAGCTAACCATGCACAAAACATCAGACCCACGCTAACTGAGAAACAGTCCATGAAATACCTGCTCAGGCCTGCAAATTGTCAAGGTCATCAAAAAAAGGCAAGACTGAAAACTGTCTCAGACAAGAGGAGAGTACAAGGAAAAATGACTAATGCGGTCTCTTGAATGGACATCAGGAAAACCCTATAGAATCCTAAGTAAAATATGACATTAGTTAATAATGGCATATCGATATTGGTTCATTACTTCTGACAAATATGCTAATATAAAACATTTCCAGCAGGTGAAATTGACTGCAAGGGATATGGTAATTCATATAGTATCTCTGCAAATTTTCTGTAAAACTGAAACTATTTTTAAATTATAAATTTATTTTTAGAACAACATGGATTTTGGAGTTTGGGGTATTAACAAGGGTGAGTTGGAAAAAATCAAGATGCTGTGTTCAGAAAGCCTGGGCTATGAGATGACTGCTTAACTCAGCTGTGGACATGTCCACTCGTGTACATCTAGGATGAGAAAATGTCCTGGGCACTCCACAGGCAGGCACATAACTCTGGTTCTCTCATCATGGGATACTGCTTCTACAAATGGAACTAATCAGATAAAACAGTGCATCATGTTAAAAATCATAACAGCAACCCCTTGACTGCTCACTCTCTACCACTCACGCTCACTCTCTACCACTCATGTTTTAAGTTGTAGAAGTTACGTAAGCAAGCAGTGGAACTACACTGTGTATTAAAGGCCAAAGAGAATATGCACTTAGTGAATAAGCTGGAAGATTCTGGCTCAGTAAACAACAGCACTGTAAATTTGCTCAATAATAAAAAGCATTCCATTTTTTATATATGCACATTTAAAGGTCCTCCATCATACATAATGTTAACGTGCCCCTGTTGGTAGACTCAGAAATCTTAATTGTGTCTTCAACTGTTTTCTGAGCTATCAGAGCCTCAGACCCAGGGGAGACCAGGAACTGCTCTGTGACCCTGACCCCCCAGGCTCTCAATCTCACACCTGCTTACTCAGGCTTTTCAAGCACAGTTTTAAGAGGAAAGTGGTGCTTACTCCATTTCCCTATTTCAGTTCAAACATGACATGACATTACATAGTCATTCTATCTCAACTTTAATCCGTGTGTTAATGGGGATAAGATTATTTCAACACTGCACAAACAAACCCAAAGCACAGAACTGAAAAGAACGGTGAGGCCAAAACAAGCTGCCACCTCTCTCAATCATCTGTATTAGTCAAAGTAGTTGCAAGTTTCTCATCAATTATCTGCTGGGTGAGAAAAAGATACATACTTTAAAAATAAAAGTATATTAGCAGGGCCTCCCCGGTGGCGCAGCGGTTGAGCGCTGGGTTGCGAAGCTGCCCGCGGCCTCTGCGGCGCCGGTTCGATCCCCGGCTGCTCCCCGGCCACCAGAGGAGGGTCCCACATGGCGTGCAGACCTCTCCTGCCGCCCGCTGCTCCCCTCAGCAGTGTCCTTCGGTCCTTCTGCCTGCTCTGCTCCCCGCTCTGGCTCTGGTGAATTCTCTCACCCTCCCGCGCTTCTGACTGTACCCAGTGCATGTATAAACAAAACAAACAAACAAACCAGCAAACAAATAAATAAAAAGCATGCCTCTATAAAAAAAAAAAAAAAAAAAGTATATTAGCAAACTGTTTCTCTTGTTTTCTAATATAATTAAGTTTGGTGACAGATTTTTTGGAGATGGGGATAAAAGGATTTCACTGCAAACTATGTTATCCATGACACTAAAACTATTAAATCTCATTAGTGATCAGTTATTGACAGCTGGTAAAAGATCCAGAAATTAGATAGCTACCTTGAGTTACCATGGAGGAATTAGGGTATAACCTTATAAAGAACAAGTACAGATAATTCTCCTTATAGGCCCAGAGAAGTGAAAAGAGAGATTCAAAATATTCTTGCATATTGAGTTCACTGTAGTATTATTTACAATAACAAAAAGGGAACAATCCACCGGTCCATCAACAGATGAACGTCTAGGTACTGCGCGGTCTCTCCGTACCGCTGATTATCTCTCAGCCATGAAAACGCCTGATGTCTGATATAGGCAACACGGCGGAGGAACCTTGAAGACAAAGTGCAGAGTGGAGCTGGCTAGATACAAAAGGATAGACATTGTGTCATTCCACTAAAATGAAATGTTACAGGAGAAGGCAGAGTTTCCCAGGACCAGGGCAGAGGGGAAAGGAGTTACTGCTCAACTGTCACAGAGTTCCTGTTCGGAAACAGTGGCTGACAGTGTCACTGCTTGCATACTGAAAATAGTTAAAAGAGTAAATTTATGTTCTGTATATTTTGCCACAATAAATTTTTTATAAGATAATTAAAGAAAGAAGTAACTTAATCCAAAAAAGAAAAGCTGCCTAAGTGTTTCGAAGGTTTTTTGTGTGGGTGTGGGGAAATGTTCTCAAGGGAGAACACAATGGAAGTTATGAGGAATACATTTAACTTTAAATCCCAACATCAATGAAAACTTATAAATGAAAAGGAGCATATCCACATGAACACACATACACAACCTGTGGTATGTTCAGAAGAGTAATGATGTGCTACATTATGAAATTATTTCTTCCTTTGCATCAGGACATTTTGGGATGGGGAGAAAAAAAGCAACCTGCAATCAATTTTGGTGAATAAAGGAAGATAACTGAGGGCGGTGACAATTTTCGTTTACATCTTAGATGTGATTTAAAGGAACTAATGGTATTTTTACAACTCAAGGAGATATTCCAGAGCAGTTCCCAGAGCAGTTCCAGAGCATCTTCCCAAATAATAAGCAACTTTCTATCTAAATGAATAAGAGGCAGATAATCATTTCAATACCTTTGTTCCAGGTTTTGTTTAAAAATGTAATTTATGATTTTATCAATATGGCTAGGCATATAATTAAAGGCAAGGACTCGTACTAAAACTTTTCACAGAGTTTTCGAAATGTGTGTGTGTGTTTATTAGGCATTAGGAAAGTAAAACCAGTCCTGGAATTTAAGCACCAGGGGCATATTAAAGAAAGCTGGTTGCCCAGGTGTTGAAAGGTGGAAGAACAGTAACAGACACTCGAAAGACTCAGAGATGAGCTGCTGTAAGAAGCAGTTACACCCTGGGGCTGCTGCATGGAGGGTTTAAGAGGAAGCTTCACAGAGCCATATGGTACCCTTACCAAAGTTCAAAACAGTCTCATTCACACTTGAACTTCAGGATAATTAAAATAAATATTATTTCATCATAGCAACAATAACATCAACCTGGTGATAAGGTGAAACTAATTTCTCTCTCTTTTTTTTAAAGATTTATTTATTTATGCATACAAGAGCTGGGGTACAGGCTACAGATGCGGGGTGGCGGTGAGAAGATTCACCAGAGACAGAGAGCGGAGCAAAACAGGCAGATCTACCAAAGTACACTGCTGAGGGGAGCAGCGGGCGAGTCAGAGAGTTCTGCTGCGCCATGTGGGTTTCTCCCTGGCCAGCCAGGGATCGAACTCGTGTTGCAGAGGCTGTGATTGCTTCATAGTGCATTGCTTAACCCCTTGCACCACCAGGGAGACCCAGGTGAAACTAATTTTAACACAAATGAAGACATAGACTCTAAAAAACTGAAGACACAAAATCCCATTACAACTACACCTCACATAAGAGAGAGGTCAAAGATAAAAGACACACATGAGCAGGTCCCAATAGGTGATGCCATGTAACCCAGTTGTGTAGGATTCTCTACCATGCAGGCTGGGTGAGGACACACTCTGTTGTTCCGGTGACAAAATAGCCACATATTCTCCGAGCGTATACCACTGCTAAGTAACACATAACACTATCACATAAAGTGATAGTGACACTTTAATCATAATCCATTACACTGCATAGTAAAGAGTAAGTTTTAACTTTGTTTACCACCAAAATATAATACAGAAGGGATAGGTGATGAAATAATGTGACATACTACTACTAGAGGACATATCCATGCTGCTGTCATCGTAATTTCTGGAGCTGGTTATTGGGCCACAATTTGTCCTTAAAAATGTCTTGGGAAGAGCACAAGGGATTGCAATGATAGATCACGGGTGCCATGGTGGTAGGAGAACTGTAGGGGCTACCCCAGAAGAGAGAAATCAAGTACTATCCAAAAATTTACAAAGATGGGCCTCCCTGGAGGTTCAAGGGGTTAAAGCACCACACTATGAAGCAATCCACAGCCTCTGCAGCATGAGTTAGATCCCCAGCCAGCCAGGGAGCAATCTACATGGCGCAGCAGACCTCTCCTGTCTTGCCCGCTGCTCCCCTCAGCAGTGTGTTTCAGTCAGTCTGCCAGTTCTATTCCCCACTCTGTCTCTGGTGAATCCTCTCATCCCCCACATCTCTGGCCTATACCCCAGCTCTTTTATGCATAATTAAATAAATCTTTAAAAAAATTTACAAAGATGTAAATAATAGTTTTAAAAAAAAAAAAAAGAACGTTGCCTCCCTCCTCTGTTTCCACCATCAATTCCACACTTCCTTTGCCATCAGCCAAAGCCTGAGCTGGTTGGCATTTTCTAACTGTTAATCCCACAATTTGAATTCTGGGGAGCTGTGTCTCTACTGCAACATGAAAACCCAAGATCTCCCTAGAAAACATGCTAGACTCAAGAAAGAGGCCTCCATATCCCTGTCAAGAAGAAGCAATTCTAGGTGATCAGGAAAATTTTTCAACCTGAACAGCATCCCTATCTCTACCCGATGGGTCAGTAACCTGAAGGAGTCCCAAAGGCAAATTTTCAAAGCCAAGGCCCAATTCAGTGGGACCTTGAAGGTTTTTGTTCTTGTTGTCTGTTTTAAGTATAAGTAAATGAATGACTTACATGTCACTGAAGATTTCCATTCCCAAGATAGGATTTGGGAAAATAGAGGCCTAGTAGTTTCTTAAGTATAAAAAAAAAAAAAAGAAAGAAAACAGCTTAGTCAAAACATTGGGGGAAGAAATCAAGTATGTAAATATCAAAAAATACAGAGACATATCTTAATCAAGTGAAGCTTATCCTACAAGCTTGTCTGCCAGTGTCCAGCCATGTAATCTGCGCTGACAGGTCTGTGGGGAGCCCGCGTTTCCATCACACTACCTGTGTGTGCGCTCACATGCCACAGGAAGGCTAAGAAACATGGGTTCCACATTTCCATAAAGTGCAAAGAAAAGGCAATCTTTATGAAAATAGGGGGAAAAGGAGTGAATATTTTTTTCTCTAACATGTTAATGAAATAGGGGTCTATAGTTTTGTTAGTTCAGCGATGTGAAAAATAGAAAATCTGTACCATCTGACCTCAGAGGTCTTCTTTACATACGAAGAAGTGCATACAAAAGACACATCTGAAATTGAAAGCACATGCTGGTTGGGATGGAGGAATTCATTTGTATTCTTACTTGCTGTTTTTTAAAATTGCATTTTAGGCATAAACATTAAAAAGCAGAAAACACTACGGAGGAAACCTAACAGAGGCAGTACGACACTAAACGTGAGGAACAAACAGAAACGTCTCTTGGAAAGGAGCTTCCTTAATAGAACAGCATTTAACAATGTGAAATGAGAGCTGCTTCTTCCATGAAATTTCCTCATCCCCAAATCAATCACTGATGCCTCATATAAATTTTTCCCAAGTTCATGGGTGTTAACTTAGGCTGATTCCATAATGAATTAAAAATATGTCTGAACTCTGATCCCAAGAAATTCCTAGAGAAATGACCAGGTCTTATCAACAAGTGTGCTTTTTGGTGGCAGGGCAGTAACTGTAGATAAGAACCACTCCTGGCATTGATGCTGTGTAAACTGAGAGATCAGCACAGCATTTCCACAGAGCAGGAGCAAGAACAGCAGTGACACATCAAAACACAACCTGCCTACTGTGTGCCTGGTGCCCTCTGCATTTACCTTTGTGAAGGTTTGCCATGCTCATACATTTTGTTGTCTGAAAGCAACCTTTTGTCTATATAATGGAAAGAAGAGATTTGCTCTGAGATGACTAAGCTTCTAAAAAATATTAATCAAGAAATCCATCCAACAGAAGCAGCAGGCCCTCTATCTCTCTGGGTATAATTCCTTTCTTGAAAGTGATTGTGACTATACTTCATTAACTAGGGTGAATTTGGATTTACAAGTCATCGTCCCCAAGCGAGGCTAGTCCTGCACTTGGGAAATGGGTGGTGCCGGCCGGCTGCTGCAGATACAGATGGGGGCCCAGCTCTGCCAGTTACAACACCTCGGGTGTAAGAGGTAGCACTCAGCAAGCAAGAGTGCTGTTTTAATTGAAGAGTACATGCACAATTTTTAAAAGTGGAATTTTCAAACACATGTAAAAGAAGATGGAATAATAAAAATTTAATTTATTCATCACTAAATTTTAACAATTATCAAAACATAGGCAGCATTTGATTGGTTTTTTATCCATAATCCCTGCTCCTGTGGGATTGAGGGTGACTTCTGTTGTTGGGTTGTTTACTGTTTCTAGGCAATTCCAGTGGATAAAGCTAAGGAAATGTGTATTTTTGAGGAGATTATATGTATTTGAGCAAGTTTAGATTACAAACACATGGTGAAGACAGTACAGAGAGTTCTCCTCAACACCTAGTGCTGCCTATGATGAATATCTGACATTAGTGTGGTACACTGGCCACAGCTAATGGACCAGCACTGATAAATTACTTTAACTAAATTCCATACTTTATTCAGATTTCCTTAGTTTGCCCAAATGCACTTCCCGTGTCCTGCACTAGGACCCAGACGCCACGCTACATCTGCTTGCCATGTCTCCTCAGGCTTCTCTTGGCGGTTTCTCAGACTTTCCTTGCTTGGGATGACCTCCACAGTATTCTGTGGAATCTGCCTCAACTGGTATTTGGATGCTGTTGTCCTCATAAGACGGGTATGTTCTGTTCTGATTTTTTGAGAAAGTCTGGTCCATGCATACAGGGAATACTACAAAAAGGAAGCTAACTATGGCCACACAACAACTTGGATGAATTTACAGAGAACGAGGCTGCGTGGGAAAAAATCTCAAAACATTACAGCCTGTATGCATGCATGTATGATTCAATGTATGCAATGTCCTTTGAATGACAGAATTAGAGAAATAAAAGATTACCGGTTGCCAAGGTTTAAAAAGGGCTTAATGGGCTTCACTATAAAGGACCAATATGAGGGACTTTTGCAGGGAAAGAAATTGCCTATTTCTGGACTGTATCGATGTCAATATCATGACTGTGGTATCTGACTAGAGGTTCTCAAGGTCTCACCACCAGGAGAAACTGAATAAAGGATATGTGGAATCCTTCTGTATTACTTCTTTTAAATTGCTAGTGAATCTATACTTACCTCAAAAAAAAAAAAAGACTAAAGTATCTAATCGCTGTTTTAATGGGGGGGTGGTGTACAGAGGTGTACAGCTCATACCCAGAGAGCCACAGAGCGTGGATTCCCAGGTTCCCCAGTCATCACCGTGACAGTGCTTTCTCACGTGAGTGTACTGTACTCGGGTCCCACAATACCCTTGGCCTCTCCTAGGCACGGAAGTTATTCATGGACACTGGTAACACCAGAGAAGATTCTCTTGAAGTTGAGGTCAGTGTAAAGGGAGAACAAAGTTGCAAGGTTCAAGATGCTTTCTTGAGCCTCTGGAAATAATTCTTTGACATTGAAAGTAGGTATATAACCTTCTGGGACTTCTTTGCGGAGAATTTTGTTGCCACATTATTGGTGATGCGATGATGATGTCCCCCTCAACAGTGGCAGGGCAAGCAGCAAGCAAGAAGCCACCTTTTCCCTCATGCCATAAAGGGCAATGGAGGGCAACGTCCCTGTAGCCTCTTTACTGAACCTCCCTCCCACTGCCTCTAGGGAGAGAAGTGATTTAAATTTGGGTTTTAGGTCCGTTTTCAAATATGAATTTTTTTAAAGATTTATTTATTTATGCATACAAGAATGGGGGTACAGGCCAGAGGTGTGGGGGGTGAGAGGAGTCACCAGAGACAGTGTAGGGAACAGAACAGGCAGACTGAATGAAACACACTGCTGAGGGGAGCAGTGGGTGAGTCAGGAGAGGTCTGCTGCACCATGTGGGTAGCTGCCTGCCGGGGGACTGAACTCGTGCTGCAGTGGCTTTGGATAGCTTCATAGGTTGCATCTTAACCCTCTGCGCCACCAGGGAGGCCCCATGTTTTCAAATATTAATTTTACACTCTAAAAAAGTTTTGGCAAAAATTATAATGAACTTGGAGTTATTACTCAAATCTAATTTGACTTTTTCCCTAATCGTTCAATCTTGCTGGAACTGAAGGACTTGGCTCCGCCTATTCACCAGCTCACAGCTGTCCACTTGCCAGATGACGCTGTAGAATGCAGCCAGTGTCGGCCAGACGCAGGAACACAGGTCCTCCCCATGACTCTCACTCATGTATTCTACTAAGTATTGAGAGGGTAATGATTTTGCTTTATTGGTTAGGTTGCTAATTGATTCATGTGCAATTATATAAAAACAGCTAAGGTATGAATACTGGTGAATAACAATCTCCAGATACATCTTTTTATTTTTTTCCCACGGTACGGTAACACTTCACATTGCTTCTTACACGTTGGACACAAGCTTCCAGTGTGATATTTCTGACAAAGTCAGATTTCTGGTAAATATTACCATAATCTTACCCAGGGAATGTCTGGATTAATCCTGAATCCAAAGTTTATGGACGAGATTACAAAGCTTTTTTCATTGAACTCTTGGGAATCATAAAATCATCTTTTTATAAAAAATCATTACTAAAATTCATGTTAAGGGCCTCCCTGGTGGCACAGCGGTTGAGCGCTGGGCTGCGAAGCTGCCCGCAGCCTCTGCGGCGCCGGTTCGATCCCTGGCTGCTCCCCGGCCACCAGAGGAGGGTCCCACATGGCGCGCAGACCTCTCCTGCCGCCCGCTGCTCCCCTCAGCAGTGTCTTTGGTCCTTCTGCCTGCTTTGCTCCCCGCTCTGGCTCTGGTGAATTCTCTCACCCTGCCGTGCTTCTGACTGTACCCAGTGCTTGTATAAATAAATAAATAAATCTTTTGAAAAAATAAAATAAAATAAAATTCATGTTAAAAAGGTAAAACGAGTCTACCCGGTGACTATGTCCCTTTAGATATAAGAATTTGAAACTGGTAAAAAAAAAAAAATATATATATATATATATATATATATATATAAAACATACATTTCTGTTTTCTAAATAAAGCCTTATAGCCTTAAGGTGCTGTGCAAGATATCATAATGCAGGCGTCTGATTAATGCCAGCAATATAATCTGCCACCGTTTGAAACAAGCCACTGCCTAAGGACCCTGGTCCATGCACTGCCTGCTGGAGAGGCAACTTTCAAATCCCCAAACAGGAAGATATGAGTCTCTGACGATTGTTTCATTTTTTTCTTACAGGTATGATCACTGCATTTTAAAAATATGCTCAAAGAAGTTCCCTGATCTACAAAATTTCCAAGTGAATTGCTAAATTTTCTTATTTTGGCATTTCTTTGGAATGAATTTGTACAGGTGTCAGTATTCCTCGGCCACACAACTTTATTTAACCTGCTAACTGCTCCTGGTGTGGCCCTATCTCTCAATGTCTCATTTACTACAAAACCGCCTTTCCTCCTTTGTTGTCTTCCTTGTATCACCAGGCTAATGCAAATCTTATAGGATTCCAAGGCTTTGTTTTTCATTTATTATAGGGAGTTGATTTTTTTAAAAGATTTATTTATTTTTATACAAGAGCTGGGGTATAGGCCAGAGGCGCGGGAGGGTGAGAGGATTCACCAGAGACAGAGTGGGGAGCAGAACAGGCAGACTGAAGAGAAACTCACTGCTGAGAGGAGCAGCAGGTGAGACAGGAGAGGTCTGCCACGCCATGTGGGTATCTCCCTGGCCGGCCAGGAATCGAACCCTCACTGCAGAGGCTGCGGACAGCTTCACAGCTCTATGTTCAACCTGCTGCACCACCGGGGAGGCCCTAGAGGGAGTCTATTTTAACATTGCGATCATTTGTCTGAAATATGTTTAGATGGTACTGAATCCCTCAACTTCACATCGTTTCATTCATTGAGACCCAGTGTAAGTAATCTGACTTTTCCAATGCAGTGTTTGAATTTCAGAAAAGCATAGTTTCTATCAAGGAACAAATTGTGTAAGCCCACAATACTGACAATGCAGTGATATCCCCCG
This sequence comes from Talpa occidentalis, assembly GCF_014898055.3. Lineage (NCBI taxonomy): Eukaryota > Metazoa > Chordata > Mammalia > Eulipotyphla > Talpidae > Talpa > Talpa occidentalis. The sequence continues at coordinate 99,630,287 of NW_023601322.1, forward strand.
TCACCCCCTGCATTTTAGATACACTTTTGAGTTCTGCAATTACTCTGCAATGTGCTATATTCATTCAACGTGAAATCTGAAGATTCTGAGGATTGTTGATACTGACAAAGATTTTTTAAAAGTCAAATGTAAAAAATAAAAATATGCACTTAAAAGGATTTTATATTCTGTTATCTATAATTGTTTTGTCCTTAATAGCTGTTACAAATTGAAGAAGCAACTTAGCATCATTGAAGAAGAATCTTAGCATCACTAAAATATGGTGCTACCTAACTCAAAAGTTACAACAGAGAACTACAGATTGTGATGCTAAGCCATAGCAGGTACCCCAAATGCAAGCTACATGAGTTATCCATGGAAAAAGAGAATCCATCTTCTCTCTAATAATGGAGTCTAACAGTAGACAGATACACAGGCAGGGTCTGCTTCCTCGGTAACCAGCTTTATTTCATGTTCTTTCCAACACTCATTCTCAGGGCTCCCTTCCCTATCAAACACTCCATCAATAGGATTTATTAGAGAGTGCTGTGGTTATAACTAAGAAGCAGCACTGGGAAGAGGGTGAGACTCAACCCAGGGCAGTAGTAACAAGAAACCCAGTCAGTCCCTCAGGGAGTTCTGAAGCCTGGAGGCTCCTTCAGAACTATCCCCAAGAGGAACACATGGGCAGACTTTGTAAACCTACATCAAACATTTGCTAAAGTGGGATTCCCTGGGGAAGAGGGTATAGCCATTTCATCAGTTTAGAGCATTTCTCAGAGAAGGACACCAGATAAATTATCAACAGGCCACCTTCCCTCAACTGCAAGGCTGTGTCTCCATCCTGAAGGGATACTCAAGAGTGTACCAAAGAGTCCACTGCACGCAATTACAGAGAATGTCGAAACAGTGCTATCTACGAAGACAGGGGTGTGAACAATGATTTACTGTGAAAACCTAGAGGACAGAATGCCTGAATTTACAGACTGGAGGAAGACAAGGCTTCGTGAAGTACCCAATATTTGAGGTTGGTTTTGACCCAGAAGAGGGGCATGAGTTGTTAACAGGAGCACTTATTGTACTTACATCTTCAGAGACTCAAAGGTATGGAAAGACATAGGTGTTCAATCAGTAATCAAACGTGTACTTCTTCCTAAAGAACATGATATCTAAATGTTCTCACTGCTAAATTTCATCTGTACTTAGGCTATTAAAACATTTTCCAAGTCCTCCTATTTCTTTTGCTTAACTATTATTTCATCATGCATCATGAGGGACACATTTTAAAACCAGAAATCCTTAAGTACATTTACTCTATCTGAAAATTTTGTAGGAATTCTCTATCTTCAAAATATCTATGAATTAACATGATCATTATGAATCAAAACCAGTCCATGTCTTATCTATTCTATGTTTACATGTGATGTCTTTGTGGATTTGTCTACAAAGGCAAAAGAAGCAAAAGTAAATGTAAACAAATGGGACTACATCAAATTATAAAGCATCTGCGCTACAAAAGAAAGTGTTAGTGAAATGAAAAGACACCCTACCGAATAGGAGAAAATATTTGCACACCATACATCTGACAAGGGGCTGATCTCCATGATCTACAAAGAACTCATACAACTCAACAAAAATAAAATAAATAGCCCAATCAAAAAATGGGCAGAAGAGCTAAATAGACACTTCTCCAGAGACAAGATAAAGATGGCCCACAAGCACATGAAAAAGTCATGCGGGAAATGCAAATCAAAATCACAATGAGATAATCACCTCACACCCAAGAGAACAGCCTGTATCAAAAAGACCAGAAACAACAAGAATTGGTGAGGATGTGGAGAAAAAGGAACCCCTGTACACTGTTGGTGGGAATGTAGACTGGTCCAGCCCCTACAGAAAATAATATGGAGGTTTCTCAAAATATTAAAAATGGATCCACCATATAATCCAGCAATCCCACTGCTTGTCATCTACCCAAAGAATGCTACCACATTAATTCAAAGAGACATATGCACTCCTGTGTTTATTAGAGCCTTATTTACTAAAGTCAAATCATGGAAACAACCTAAGTGCCTAAGGACAGAGGAGTAAATTACTAAAATATGGTTTATATATACAATGAAATACTACTCTATAAAAAAAGATAAATTCTTGCCATTTGCAATAACATGGATAGCACTCTGGTCAGAAGTAGAAAGATCAACTAATTGGCACTAGCCTATGATTATCTTCCTCATGAGATTTTATTTATTATTCTAGATCATGAGCTTACAAAGGTCACTTTTGAACAGGAAGACACAAAGAATGTTAAATACTGAACACCAAAGGTGCACCATTTATGGCTTCACATTGTACCAGGAGAGCTGTGTCTGTATAATTGTCCTGAAGTTGCACCAGTTATTTTTCTTGTTTATTATACACTGTTCCTATATGAGTTCAGATTGAAAATCCGACTAAACATAAGACATGTGGAAGTCTAAGTCACTGACAGCTAATCACTGCCAACTTTGATCTTGAAAGCTTGCTTCAAAGTGACAGGAGCAAAATTTTTGAGATAAAAATGGAAAGATAGACAATAACATTAATTATAAAACTTCCCCTGTACAATACTTTATAATATCACTTATCGCATTTGAATCACAGCAATCTTTGAAGTAGGGATTATTATAACCTCTCTCACAGATAAAGTGAATGATGCTCAGAGCAGATTAATGAGTTAAAACTCACTTCGCAAGTAGCAAGTAACTGAGTTGAATCTTGAATAAAAATTCCTGACTCCATTTTATATATTGCTTTTTTATATGTATGTTAATTTCAAAAGGGCAGGGTCTGTTGGACTGACACCAGGCATAACTGTATGCACTGATAGTTTGTGTTGCTATAAGACATATATATTTGATCTTGGAAAGTCAAGATGTTATTAGATGAATAACAATAAATAGCATCATCTCTAAATATACCATCCCCGAGATTCAACAATTTCTGAAACTCTCTATGGGCTCTGTCACTGCTGTTAATAAATAATATCTCAACCTATGCATTGTTACCTGAAATGGAATGCTCTCCTTGCACAGATACAAAGTCATTCTTACCAAAATAAAATCAAAATCAAAATGGCTGGATATGTTAGATATTCACTGAATTAACTCACACTAAATACTGACTCACCTATCTGATTCCTTGAATTACAGTGCAATGGTCCCTTGTGCTAATTCACTTCATTGTACTTGGGCAAATACTATCTTGGCCACCAGTATTGATGCAAAAAGAATACTACAATAAGTATGAAGATCTACAGCAGAGTCAAAGTGCTGGACAACAGTGAATTCTGAATAATGTATTTCAGGCTGTGTTATTAAAAATGCAGTATGTGTCAGACACACAAAACCCAGTTTTCATAGAGGGATCGTTTTCCATTCTCCACTGACTTTCAACAGGCAGAGATTTTTCACAAATTAAAGCTGATAACCATAATATTACCTTCCCTCTCTTTCCAACATTTTGGCAAAAATTTAACTTAGTTATTTAGTTGCAGTATATTAATCAACAATATGAAAATATTTGCTATGTTTTGAGGCATGTATATGTGTGTATCTCTGTGTGTGTTCTTATCTGTGGGCTGACTATATAGGTGAGTTAAAGTTAGGTGAGAGCATAAGAAAGTAAACTACTAGCTCATTTGTGTAAACCAATTTCACTCTCTTTAGCCTTAGCAATATAAATCAGCAATAAAATCATTACAGTGCCTCCCCTGGTGGCGCAGCGTTTGAGCGCTGGGCTGCGAAGCTGCCCACAGCCTCTGCAGTGCCGGTTCGATCCCCGGCTGCCAGCAAGGGCCCCACATGGCGCGCAGACCTCTCCTGCCACGCCCACTGCTCCCCTCAGCAGTGTATTTCGTCAGTCTGCCTGCTCTGCTCCCGGCTCTGGCTCTGGTGAATTCTCTCACCCTCCCATGCTTCTGACTGTACCCAGTGCTTGTATAAATGAATAAAAAAATCTTAAAAAAAAATAAAATGAAATCATTAGAGTCTATTTATTTGAAGAGACTGAAATTTAGAAAAAGGCAAAGTTAATGTGGAAAATCTAACTTATGCCCCTCCTATATTTCTTTCTTGAAAAAACATGCGAAGAAATCAGATCTCACTTATGGAAAGCAGAGGTAGATTTAAATATATTCAATAGATAATTTGCTGCAGGAGAATTTGTCTAAGGACTATTCCTACAATTTGACATTTTCCTGTCACTTATATCCAGCACGGTCCCCACATTCCAGGACCACCTTCCCTACCTGGGTCAGCAGGGAGTAGCTGGACAGATACATAGTAGGGAAGACTAGAGCTGAACACAGCTGAGCTCGCTGAGAAAGGACCCAGCGACCTGTCCCTATACATCCCTGTTCCAGGGCAGAGGTCTGTGGTGCTCTTCTGCTTTGAAACTCTGGGAAGAAATGTCTTAACAGGGAGGTTGTCATTTGCTGCAACTGAGTAGACCGAGTAGATCAGAAACATCAACATGATGTATTTAGATGTGAAATGGCTGAGACATGTCACCCTCCAAAATTCCTGATCAAAATCCTGGGGCATAAGGGAAGATCTAAAATTTTTTTAAGATCTCATGAAGGATCCAGAAGTGCTGAGCCTGCTGATGGAAGAGACAAGTTGGGGTGTGGTTTCAAGACAAGGAAGCCACAGCATGGTCCTGGCAGGTGACCCTGAGCAGGACGGGACATATCCAGAGAGAGCTCCACAAATACCTGGACACAAGGAGGAGGCAGGTATATATCATGGGGACCAGAAGAACTGAAATGAAAGGAATCAGAGGAAACAAGTGGGGTTGAGATATCTATCTGCCTCCATGCCCTTGATGAGACCTGCCCAGTATCCCATGCTTAGATGACACCAGAAGAGCAGCAAACGACAATAAAAAAGGCAGAGGAAACACTCGTCCGAAATAACTTTAAAGAAATTATTTTTATGACAATCGAATAGTATCTAAGTTTAAATCTGGATTTCCTAAATAATGAAACAGAATGGGGCCTTTCATGAACAAAATTAGTCATATTACATATTAATGTAATGATTTTTTTCCATACACATAATTTTATCATATTTGTGTACCTGAAATTAAACAAGTGTTCATGCAATTGTCATTAAAAAGTTAATAGCTAAAACAAAGGGGAGAAATCTACCCTGCTCTAAAAATATGTAATAATCATGCAACTTTTAACTTCCTATTTCCCATTTGGATATGATTCAAATTGAATCCATTGACAGATTTCACAGAAAAAGTGTCAATGTGTTCTTTAAACAATGATTATCTGACCAAATAAGACAGTGCCATAAAAGCGCTGAATGATGATGTATTGCCTTTTTTCTAGAGGTGAATAGCATTAGAGAATTCCAGCATGTTCTCGTACTATTAAATTAATGCCACAAGCACTACAAAGTCTGACCTGAACAAGAGAGACACATGACCTGTGCAAGACAGCCTTGCTCAAAAAGGGCAGTGCAGAACATGAGGAATAAGACAAATTGTCTTTTGCCATGGAATATTAGCCTCTGTGAGCCCTGTACCATCTGCCTATGTTCCTTCCAAACAGGAAAATTCTCGAAAATTGCATCTGTCCATCATTGTCTTTGAGCTGCCTCAGCCTGGACCAGTTTGCCTTTTTGCAGTTGAGAAGAATTTGAAATTATTCTTTACTTCCTGTGGTAGAGGTTCAGTTTATTACCAAGCAAATATACATAATAGAGTAGTAGCTGGCTGAATTAATGCATAATAATATGGAAAAGGAAAAGGAGATGGGACTTTCGTCTCTGAATCTCTTTTCTTTGCTCTGTGATCTTAAAAAACCCTATCAACACACCTAAACACTCATCAGTGTGACAGTTGAACCCGGCAAAAAGCACCCCAAGAGTGCCTCATTTAGTATGTTGTTCACATGTGATGAGCGGCCCCCAAAAATGTGGAACATAAGACAAATCAGCTGAAATACTAATGTTAATTGATTTAAATTTAAAATGAAAGCAGTATAAAATGTTTTCCCACTAAATATAATTTCATAGTTTTGGTTGGACTGCATTTCCCTTAAACGTACATCACGTAAGACTTCACTGTCATAGTGTGAGTGTCATTCCTAGCTTCTTATCTAAGCAGATGGTGTCTAGCATTACACATAGAGAAACTCCTATCTAGTGGTATCAACCGATTCACTCGGTTCAAATGATCGTTTGTAAACATCAATGTAACAGTATTGAAATATTTTAAAAGTGATTTTATCTTAATAGGCTATACAGATAAAATAAACTATAGTGATATAATTATTATATATACTACATATCCATTACTTTATAACAAGTTACTGCGAAATTAGTGGATTAAAACAACAGCTACTCATTAACTTGTAATTTCGGAGTGGACCATGTAATACAGTGTTACTTGGCTGGTTGCCTCTGACTCTGCACCACTCACAGGCTGCCATGAAGGGGCTATCCAGGATTACAGCCCTTTCAGTTCTTGACTAGAGGAAGATCTACTTCTTTTAAGCACACTCATGTATCTACTGTCAGGTCTCAAGTCCTCACTGACTGTTGGCCCCAGACAACAATTTCCTGCCACCTGGGTCATCCTATCCAAGCAGAGCTGGACTGTCTCAGAACAAGGGTGTGTGTGTGTGTGGTAGGGGGGTTGAGGGAGGGAAAGAGGGACATGATTGCACAGGAGGGTTTTTGGAAGGTATTTCCTTTAAAAAGAAGTCAGATTTAGTAATTAGACTAAAAATCTTCTGTACAAATGTGTAATATAAACATACACAAGGCCTTTGCCAAGAGAAGAACACAACAACAAATGCCAGAGTGGGTGTGGTGTCATGCACCACCCAGATGTCGCAACACCCTCAAAGAAGGCTGGGCCTGCTGGCCCACAACACAGGCTGTGAGACATGCTGCACTACACTATGTGCGCTATTGTCTAGCTAGTCCTCTGACTGGAAGACAAAATTCACCAGATAACCCACATAAGGAGAAACTCCTTTAAGTGGGAGGGAGAATGAAGAAATGGTTCATCCTAACTCCTATTCATAGCAAAACCATGTCCTTAGAGAGACAGGTGGTGAGCATGAATCCAGGAGGCGGGATTAAGAAGAGCTGCAGGGGGCCTCCCCTAGTGGCGCAGGCGGCTGAGCCCCACGCTGTGAAGCTGTCCGCAGCCTCCGAAGCGCCAGTTCGATCCCGGCTGGCCAGCGAGGGTCCCACATGGTGTGGCAGACCTCTCCTGTCATGCCCACTGCTCCTCTCAGCAGTGTATTTTGTCAGTCTGCCTGTTCTGTTCCCCGCTCTGCCTCTCTCATCTGCCACGAATCTGGCCTGTAACCTGGTTCTTGTATAAATAAATAAAATAAATCTTTAAAGAAAAAAAAAAAGAAGAGCTGCAGGAAGACAGTAGTTAAAATAGAGACCACATGGTCAGCATAGCATAAAATATTTACTATCTGGCCTTTAACAGAAAATACATTTCTGACCTCCAGATCTATACTGCGAGAGAGAAAGTAGACCAGGGGATAACTAGGGATGAAGAAGGAAAGGAGAAAGGAAGAGGACCAGAGGAACATGGAGGGTGATGGGTATGTTCATTACCTTGATTGCAGTGATGATTTTATTGTGATTCAGAAATGCTGTACACATGCAATATGTACAGTTTATTATATGCTAATTATATCTTAGTCCTGCTTTTTAAAAAAAAGATCTTACAGGTACAAAATGTAAGAAGTTTCCTCTCAACTGTCAAAAATGAAGACTATGTGACTTTACCAAGATGGCACCACAGAAGTTCCTCAATTTCCCTCCTCCATGAACACCAAATATGCAGCTAGACACAGAGCAATTCCCTCTGAGAGAACTCCCGAAACTGACTGATTCATATGATCCAGCAACTGAAAAAAACACACCTTCATGAAAATGAGCAGGCCAGGCTGAGACACACATTCAACCTAAACCTCATCCTTTGCACAGTTCCATAAAATTGGAGGGAACCCAAGCTCTAAACTTGCCCCTGAGAAGCAAAAGGTCTGGAGCAAATTTCTAGTGCTTCTACTTTTAAGACTGCCAGCCAAAGGACAAACTCCCAAATGATGAGCTCCTGAATCTCCTGGGGCTACAGCAAAGACAACAGCAGTAGTTAACAGACACATGAACACTGACTGATTATCTCCCCAGAGCTCAGCACAGAGTGGGCAGGCAAAGATGCCCATCTCCCAGTCTGAGTTTCACTGCATACTTTCCCATCAGCTACCTGATGTCTTTGATTCTCATCAGACTGCATGTGCTGACTGGGTTCCTCCTGCTATCCTCCTTCTACTTTGATAGAGCTGCAGAAGAGAGGAAAGCACATCCCCTGCTATCTCCTGCCTCCTTCCAACAAGATAGTCAAACTTTCAGCTTCTCCTTGGGATAAGCCTGTCCACACACCAGCACTTCAGCAATGTGCTCCGCAAACACCTACCTCTGGGAAGTGACAGGGCTCAACATCCACAAGCCCCCGAAGACCATAGGCAGCTCTATCTGGGTGCACAAGCACTCTGAGTGACTAATCATTTGGCTCAGCACAGAGTGAGAAAGCTGTAACAACTGGCTCCCAGGTTCTCCTTTACAGGTGCTGGACTAAATATATATATCTCAAACTGAATGTCCCAACTCTTGCCTAAGAACTGAGTTTCCAATTAGCCTACCTCAGGAACTGAAAGGGAAGGCAATTAGTAATCTTCTGAGAACCTGAAAAGACACACAAGAATATCTTATGCCTTTGGGACACTGGTCTTGGCACATTTTCAAATACTAGAAGACACTAAGGACAATTACTGAGGCTGGACAGTTAGAAAGGTTTGAAAAGCAACCAGGAGCTCAGGCTAGAATGATTAACAAGCTTCATGCCCTCTTTCAATATTGGAGAGGTGGCTGTTTTATCTCATGCACGGACACCAATTAAGTTAAAGATAATGAAAACCAGGGGAATATGTTCCAACAAAAGAACAAGATAAATCTCTAGAAACCATTTTCATTAAAATAGAGATAATGATTTCCCTGATAGGGAGTTCAAAACAATGGCAACAAAGATAATCACCAAGGTTAGGAGAGCAATATATGAATAAGGTGAGAATTCCACAGAGACAGAAAACATTTAAAGTACCCAACAGAAATCAAAGAGTTGAAGAAGACAATTATATTGAAAAAAAATTCAACAGAGGGGTTCAACAGCAAACTAGATCAAGCTGAAGAAAATATAAGTGGACTTAAAGACAGGGTAGTGGGATTCATGCAATCAGAGGAGAAAAACAATGAAAAAGATTGATGGCTTAAGGGACTTTGGAGTCACCATTAAATGGACCAATATATTCATTATTGGAATTTCAGAAGGAGAAGAGAAAGAAAGGAGCAGAATCCTTATTCACACAAAGAAAGGCCAAAAACCTCCCTAACCTGGGGAAATAAATATCAAGATCTAGAAAAAAAGAAAAATAATGAGATTAAAAATACCAAAGATAATGACAAACACACATTATATTAAGCTGCCTCAAGAAAATGATGGAAAGAATCTGAGCAGCTAGAAAAAGGCAACTTGTTAATTACATGGGAATGCCCACAAAACTATAACTTGTTTTTTCAGCAGAAACCTTCTAGGTCAAAAGGGAGTTGGATGATATATTCGAAGTGCTGAGAAAAAAAAAAAAGAGCAATGAAGAATATGCTATCTGGCAAAGTAGGCCTTAAGAACTAAAGGGGAGATAAAGTTTATCCCAGAGGAACAAAGAACTTACGAAAAAATGTTGAAGGGTTCACTATGTATATTATCATATCATCTGTGAATAGTGATAGTTTGACTTCTTCTTTTCCTATTTGGATTCCTTGTATGTCTTTCTCTTGTCTTATTGCTCTGGCTAGGACTTCCAGTATTATATTGAAAAGCAGTGGTGAGAGTGGACATCCTTGTCTTGTTCCAGATCTTAATGGAAATGCTTTCAGCTTTTCACCACTGAGAATGATACTGGCTGTTGGCTCTTCATATATGGCCTTTATGATGTTGAGGTATGTTCCTTGTATCCCAAGAATTTAGGGCTTTTATCATGAATGGGTGTTGCACTTTGTCGAAAGCTTTCTCAGCATCTATTGATATTATCATATGGTTTTTATATTTCTTTTTGTTGATGTGTTGGATAACATTGATTGATTTTTGGATGTTGAACCATCCTTGTGTCCCTGGAATGAATCCTACTTGGTCGTGGTGAATTATCTTATGCATACATTGTTGGATTCTGATAGCTAAAATTTTATTGAGGATTTTTGCATCAGTGTTCATTAGAGAGATTGGCCTGTAGTTTTCTTTTTTGTGTGTTGTCCTTGTTTGGTTTTGGTATTAGTGCAATGTTGGCTTCATAGAATGTGTTCGGTATTGACCCTTCCTTCTCAATTTTTTGGAAGAGTTTGTGAAGGATAGCCACTAATTCGTCTCTGAATGTTTGGTAGAATTCATTTGTAAATCCATCAGGTCCTGGGCTTTTGGTTTTGGGGAGGTTTTTGATTACCATTTCAATTTCGCTGCTTGTAATTGTCTGTTTAGGTGTTCTATTTCTTCTTTATCTAGCTTTGGGTGATTGTAGAGTTGTAGGAATTTGTCCATCTCCTCCAGATTGCTGAACTTGTTTCCATATAGCTGTTCACAGTAGTTTCTAACTATTCTTTTGATTTCTGCTGTGTCTATTGTGATTACTCCTCTTTCATTTGTGATCCTGTTTATTTGTGCTTTCTCCCATTTTTCCTTTGTGAGCCTGGCTAGGGGTTTGTCTATTTTATTTATTTTTTCAAAGAATCAGCTTTTGGTTTCATTGATCTTTTGGATTGTTTTTGTAGTTTCGATTTCATTTATTTCTGCTTTAGTTTTTATTATTTCTTTTCTTTTACTGGTTTTGGGGTTTTTTCGTTGTTCTTTTTCTAGTTCTTTGAGCTTTGAGATTAGGTTGTTTCTTTGAGTTCTTTCTTGTTTCTTGATGTGAGCCTCTATTGCTATATATTTTCCTCTTATTACTGCTTTTGCTGCATCCCATACATTTAGGAAATTGGTGTCCTCCTTGTCATTCAATTCAAAGAATTTTTTAATTTCTTCTTTGATCTCCTCATTAGTCCAGTGGTCTTCGAGTGGTGTGGGTTTCAATCTCCATGAGGTTGTAGAGTTCCTTGCCTTCTTTTTATGGTTTATTTCTAGTTTGATGCCTTCATGGTCAGAAAAGATGGTTGGTATGATTTCAATCTTGGTGTATCTGTTGATGTTTGTCTTGTGTCCCAGTGTGTGATCGATCCTGGAGAATGATCCGTGTGCACTTGAGAAAAATGTGTACTCCGTGTTTTTTGGGTTTAGTGCTCTATAGATGTCTATTAAGCCCAAGCACTCTAGATCCTTATTTAGAGCTTTAGTGTCTTTACTTATTTTTTGTCTCATTGATCTATGCATTGTTGATAGTGGTGTGTTGAAGTCTCCTATTACGTATGTGTTTTCTCTGATGTCTGTTTTCAAAGATCACAATAGTTGTCTGATATATTTTGGTGCGCCTTCATTTGGTGAGTATATGTTAATGAGTGTTATTTCTTCTTGAAGTACTGTCCCCTTGATCATAATGTAGTGACCGTTGGGGTCTCTTTTTACCTTTTTTGAGTTTGAAATCTGTTTTATCTGATATAAGTATAGCTGTTCCTGCTTTCTTTTTTGGTCCATTTGCTTGTAGGATTGTTTTCCATCCTTTGAGTCTATTTTTATCTTTTGTAGTTAAATGTGTTTCCTGGAGACAGCAAAAGGTTAGATTTTGTTTCTTAATCCAGCCTGCAACTCTGTGTCTTTTTATTGAAGAGTTTAGTCCATTTACATTTAGAGTTAATATTGATATGTTAGCATCTGTATTTGCCATTGTGTTTGTCTTTCCTTTGATTTTATTTATTTATTCTTTTAATAACTTTTTTTTGGCCTTCTTCCATGATAATATACACAGAGAACCCCAAAAACTCCACAGAAAAACTAATTCAACTAATCAATCAGTTTAGTAAAGTGGCAGGATACAAAATCAACACGCAAAAATCAGTAGCCTTCCTATGAACAAGCAATAAATCTGAAGAAGAAGAAATAAAAAAAAAAATCCCTTTTATTATTGAAACAAAAAAAATCAAATACTCGGGAATAAATCTAACAAAAGAGGTAAAGGACCTATACAAAGAAAACTATAAAACACTGTTAAAAGAAATAGAAGAAGACACAAAAAAAATGGAAAGACATCCCCTGCTCATGGATTGGAAGAATAAACATTATTAAAATGGCCATCCTACCAAAAGCAATATACAGATTCAATACTATTCCAATAAAAATTCCAATGACATTCTTCAAAGAAATAGAACAATTACTGACGAAATTCATATGGAATCACCAAAAACCCCAAATAGCCAAAGCTCTCCTGAAAAAAAAAAGGAAGGGAATGGAGGCATCACACTCCCAGACTTCAAACTATACTACAAAGCCATAATCATCAAAACTGTGTGGTACTGGAACAAGAACAGACACACAGACCAATGGAATTGAATAGAAAATCCAGAAATAAACCCACAGATTTATGGTCAACTATTCTTTGACAAAGGAGCAAAGAATATGCACTGGAGCAAAGAAAGTTAGTTCAATAAATGATGCTGGGAAAATTGGGTCGCTACATGCAAAAGAATGAAGCTTGACTACTACCTTGCACAAAAAACCAACTCAAAATGGATTAAAGAACTAGACATAAGACCTGAAACCATAAAATACATAGAAGGAAATACAGGCAAAACACTACATGACATGCACATCAAAGACATCTTTACAGACACATCACCCAAAACAGTGATAGTGAAGGCAAAGATAAACAGCTGGGACTACATCAAATTAAAGAGCTTCTGCACAGCAAAAGAGACAATAACAAAAACAAAGAGAAACCCCACCAACTGGGAGAACATTTTTGCACCCAACACTAACGATAAAGGACTGATCACAAAAATCTACAAAGAGCTGATGAGACTCAACAAAAACAAAGAAAATAATCCAGTCAAAAATATGGGCAGAAGAGCTAAAAAGAAACTTCTCTGAAGAGGAAATGCAAATGGCCAACAGGCATATGAAAAAATGTTCAACATCACTTGCAATCAGGGAAATGCAAATCAAAACTACCATGAGATACCATCTTACACCAGTGAGAATGGCACATATTAAAAAAACTAGCAACAACAAACGTTGGCGAGGTTGTGGAGAGAAAGGAACTCTCCTGCACTGTTGGTGGGAGTGCAAACTCGTCCAACCACTAGGGAGAACTGTGTGGAGATTTCTGGACCTACTAAAGATAGAGCTTCCATAGGATCCAGCAATTCCACTCCTAGATGTTTACCCAAAGGACACAGAAACAGTAATTCCAAAGGGCACCTGCACGCCTTGTTTATAGCAGCACTATTTACAATAGCTAAGATATGGAAACAACCCAAATGCCCAAAAATAGATGACTGGATCAAGAAGATGTGGTACATCTACACCATGAAATATTACTCAGCAATCAAAAAAGATAAACACATGCAGTTTGCAGCAACATGGATGGAGCTAGAAGGGATCATGCTCAGCGAAATAAGCCAGAAAGAAAAAGAAAAATACCAGATGGTCTCACTCATAGCAGGAATTTAGAAAACCTAAATAAGGACCAGGAAAAAGACTAATCAATGCAAAGTAATAATCAAAATCAACAAGCAACTATAAACCAGAGACACACTACGGGGGGTGGGGAGGATTATTGAGGGCTGGGGAGAGGAAGAATTAGAGTCAAAATAAGGGGGGGTGCAATTGTATGGGGAATATAACCAAAATGAAAATGCATACATTATACAAAGATGAAAAATGATATAAGAATTATATATAAAAACCATATGATAATATCAATAGATGCTGAGAAAGCTTTCGACAAAGTGCAACACCCATTCATGATAAAAGCCCTTGAAATTCTTGGGCTACAAGGAACATACCTCAACATCATAAAGGCCATCTATGACAAGCCAACAGCCAGTATCATCCTCAATGGTGAAAAGCTGAAAGCAATTCCATTAAGATCTGGAACAAGACAAGGATGTCCACTCTCACCACTGCCTTTCAATATAATACTGGCTAGGAAGTCCTAGCCAGAGCAATAAGACAAGAGAAAGACATACAAGGAATCCAAATAGGCAAGGAAGAAGTCAAACTAGCACTATTTGCAGATGATATGATAATATACATAGAGAACCCCAAAAACTCCACAGAAAAACTAATTCAACTCATCAACCAGTTCAGTAAAGTGGCAGGATACAAAATCAACACGCAAAAGTCAGTAGCCTTCCTATACACAAACAATAAATCTGAAGAAGAAGAAATAAAAAAAACCATTCCTTTTATTATCGAAACAAAAAAAATCAAATATTTGGGAATAAATCTAACAAAAGAGGTAAAGGACCTATACAAAGAAAATTATAAAACACTGTTAAAAGAAATAGAAGAAGACACAAAGAAATGGAAAGACATCCCCTGCTAATGGATTGGAAGAATAAACATTATTAAAATGGCCATCCTACCATACAGATTCAATGCTATTCCAATCAAAATCTCAATGTCATTCTTCAAAGAAATAGAACAATTATTGATGAAATTCATATGGAATCACCAAAAACCCCGAATAGCCAAAGCTCTACTGAAAAAAAAAGAAGGAAATGGAGGCATCACACTCCCAGACTTCAAACTCTACTACAAAGCCATAATCATCAAAACTGCATGGTATTGGAACAAGAACAGACATACAGACCAATGGAATCGAATAGAAAATCCAGAAATAAACCCACAGATTTATGGTCAACTAATCTTTGACAAAGGAGCAAAGACTATGCATTGGAGCAAAGAAAGTTTGTTCAATAAATGGTGCTGGGAAAACTGGGTCGCTACATGCAAAAGAATGAAGCTTGACCACTACCTCACACCATATACAAAAATCAACTCAAAATGGATTAAAGAACTAGACATAAGACCTGAAACCATAAAATACATAGAAGGAAATATAGGCGAAACACTACGTGATTTGCATATCAAAGACATCTTTACAGACACATCACCCAAAGCAGTGATAGTGAAGGCAAAGATCAACAGCTGGGACTACATCAAATTAAAGAGCTTCTGCACAGCAAAAGAGACAATAACAAAAACAAAGAGAACCCCACCAACTGGAGAAAATTTTTGCACCCAACACTAATGATAAAGGACTGATCACAAAAATCTGCAAAGAGCTGATGAGACTCAACAACAACAAAGAATAATCCAGTCAAAAAATGGACAGAGGAACTAAAAAGAAACTTCTCTGAAGAGGAAATGCGAATGGCCAACAGGCATATGAAAAAATGTTCAACATCACTTGCAATCAGGGAAATGCAAATCAAAACTACCATGAGATACCATCTTACACCAGTGAGAATGGCACATATTAAAAAAACTAGCAACAACAAATGTTGGCGAGGTTGTGGAGAAAAAGGAACTCTTCTGCACTGTTGGTGGGAGTGCAAACTGGTCCAACCACTATGGAGAGCTGTGTGGAGATTTCTGGACCTACTAAACATAGAGCTTCCACAGGATCCAGCAATTCCACTCCTAGGTATTTACCCAAAGAACACAGAAACATCAATTCCAAAGAGCACCTGCACCCCTATGTTTACAGCAGCACTGTTTACAATAGCTAAGCTTTGGAAACAGCCCAAATGCCCAAAAATAGATGACTGGATCAAGAAGATGTGGTACATATATACCATGGAATATTACTCAGCATTCAAAAAAGATAAACACATGCAATTTGCAGCAACATGGATGACGCTGGAAGGGATCATGCTCAGCGAAATAAGCCAAAAAAAAAAGAAAAATACCGGATGGTCTCACTCATAGCAGGGATCTAGAAAACTTAAATAAGGGACCAGGAAAATGAATAACTATAAGAAAGTGAAAATCAAAATCAACAAAAACTATGAACAAGAGACACTTTTGGGGGGTGGGGGGCGGGAGGGAGGGATTGGGGTCAGAATGGGGGAATATAAAAATAAAATTTATTAATTAAAAAAAAATAAATAAAAAAAATAAAGATATTAAAAAAAAAAAAAGAAATGGAACATTTTACATGTTACTTTTGCCCTCCCAACTCTTCCTGAAAGATAGTGCTCAACTCCCTCTCCACCTCATGTAATTTACCCACTGCATGATCATTTATTTATTCCTCATTCATTCCCAGTCACTGACCTGGAGCTCCCTCAAAGTGGAAGGCACCGGTGGGTGTGCTCTCTGGAGCAGACAGAAGACGAGTAAGATGACATGTGCAGATGGCACCTGGCAGCTAAGAATTGTAATTTACTCATTTCCCTTTGATTACAGTTATTCCTGGATCCAAACAATACTAATTTTCCAAACCACCATCAAGAGCTACTAATCGTTCTGTTCAAAATTGTGCCTGTCCTTACACCCATTTCCTTTCAATGCGCTGAAAACTACACTGCTCTTCAACACATACGTTTTATTTTCAGATCTTAGTGCTCTGTTTTCTTTCAAAACACGTCTTATGTCATCTCCACTCATCAAAATAGTGGCCATAGAAATTTAACACCTGACTCAGTGTTTACTTCTTTCAGAAGTTTCCTGAAAAAAATCAACTATCTGGTCAGAAAGGATCTTTTTTGCTTTGAATTACCATGTCAGTTCTTGTACACCCTGTATAATGGATGGATCCATCCCTGTATATACCTTCTGTGAGGTGTAAGGATTCAGGCCTTACTTTTCACTGTGTTCTTGAAAATACTGTTCCAGAGTGCTTAACTTAGTAACTCGTAATGAATATATTTTGAATAGATGTTTGGCAGTGATTCCTGAAAGAATTAGGGAGAAGCAGCACAAAGCTGAGCCCTTAGCATGCTAAATTGATTGATTCAGCCCATATTCTAGCTGCTGTATTTACTAGTGGATACATACAAACAAATCCTTCCAAATCTAAGTTAATGAAACAAGATCCTACACATTCCCTAGGGCATCTGCTATTGATGTGTTATTCTATGAATGCTACCTTCTTTTCTTTGGTATTCATTTGATAGGAAAAGATAGGGAGTTCATTTTATAATGAATTCAGATTGTCTCATTCAAACCGTCTTTTTTTTTTTTAATTAATAAATTTTATTTTTATATTCCCCATACAATTGCAATCCCCCCATTCTGACCCCAATCCCTCCCCTCAAACCGTCTTTTAAACTCATTACAGGTAAATGACATTAAAGGTCCAGAATGCAGAACTTAAATTTGAGAACGTATGTTAAATAGATGACTACTTCCTTCAACATGCTTTTTCTCCCCAGCAATTGATTATTTTAGGGATTGAAATATAAAAAGTGTTCTTGAAAGTTAGAAGAAAGAAACACAGCTTCCCTTCCCCCTTCCCCGGAAATGATGATTTAAATTGAAATAATTCTGTGTTTCATTCTGGAGAAAATTGTAAAAGATCAGACTTTTCCCATAGGACTTCTAGTACTTCCAGGTTTGGGTTTAAGTTATAAATATCTCAGAAACTGCCTTACTCATGGTGTTTCAAATTATTCCCAGTTGTGTCTCTTACTGAAATAAAGATGCATCACTATACCTGTATTTAGTGAGGGGGGAAAAATTCTTCAACTGTTTGAAAAGGTTACATCTAGTTCACATTTGGATTTGGCCTTTCCATGAGCTAAACTAGTTTTTTGATAATTACAGAAAGAAAAGGTTTCAGTGCTACCCTTGCCTGATATGTGCCTTTTATTTCATCTGAAACTGATCTGATAGGTTCTGGGCTTTATTTTGCAAGGGGAGGGGTCAGGTGTCCATCTAAATGCACAGTGTCATTAAAACACTGGGCACATGTCCCTCTGTTTTAGTATTTATCAAAGCTTTCAAACAACATTTGTGACATTTTAGCAAATATTTTTTCTTTGCATACTGTGACATATGCAAATTCCAAATAAATAGGCTCTTTGCATTTTTAATCATTAATGTATATTAATTTATATATCACATTGACATACATTGATATTCCATTTCTGTTGATAGATATTACATTGTGTATCACATTGTATACTAAATTAACAAAAGCAGGGAGTAAAAAAACAGGATGGCAACATTAATGCAAGTCAGAGAAAAGGAGAGGAATTAACTTGAAATTTACATAGATTTTCCAGAGGGTCTTTGAAGGAAGAATCTATTCATTACATAGAAGCCACATTCCATAGCCGCCAAAAAACATTTCTGTAGCCTGAACCCCACCAACCATGCCTGTGAGCTTTTGGTGGGAAATTGAATCTGCAAAACAGAATTCATCTGCTTCAGGTATAGATTAGCAGACAGCAAGATGTCAGAAAAAATATATATACTGCTTTATTTTAAATTTTAAGTATTAAAAAAATCAAAAATTTAAATATTCAGATTCTTTATATATTCTCAAGCTATTTGTACTTTTATTGTATTTCCTTGATTTGCAAAAAGGAAATATTTATTTTCTTCTCAATACTTCTGAAGTTATAAAACAAATACCTTCAGATGGTAGTAGTCAAAACTTGTGTGTCTTGGAGTGGGGAATAGAAAATGAACTTGTTTTTCTTGCTCAAGTCCCTCCTGGGAGATGGCAGAATGTGTTAGCTTCCTTCCGCTCTGCTGCTGATTGTACAAGAATTAGCGACCGGCCCTCCCCTAATTCCACCCAAGTGACATTTAAGAACGTCAGGTATTAGGGCAGAAATTTGAGAAGTGGGATGAGTTTGAGGACACAGAACAAGCTGTGTGTAGTCTAAAGAGGAATTCCACATCCCTGATTCTTAGATTGGTCTATTCTCGCCTGTGTGCCTCAGCATAAATGAACCTTGAAAACATAACTCTTGAGAATTCAGCTAAGCCGTTCCCTGGTGTTGCTGCCTCCACGCCCATTTTGTGTGACCACGCAGACTTCGGGCGCCTGCCCTTCCTCCAGCCCCTGGCACGGTGCATGCCCCGGTCAGCAGCTTGCAGTTTACCAGCAAGTGCAAATTCCTAATAGGGCTCCCCATCCCCCTGGGTGATTTGGTCTCCCCTGTCTCCCAGGGCCTTCCCCTTGTGTGCTGGAGCTCACCAAAACCCTCATCTTCTCATTTCAGTGAGCCAATCTGGGCTCAGCCCAAGAATCACAAAGCTTTCCTACCCATGAACCTAATGAAGGCCTGAGCCCCAGGTCCAGCCTCTTTCTGTCTCACTCAGCCGGGCCTTCCCTGTGTGGCCCCAGGGGTCCTGCAGCCCTGGGAAGAGTAAGCCTCTCTCACCTTCTCTGGGATCTGTCTCTGAACCTCAGCTCACCGCTTAGCACCTGTAGCTCACGTAGCAAGTGCTAACTGGACAGACTCATAATACCGGTGCTCAGAAACTGGTCACAGCAGAGCATATGTCCATGATTCTATTGATGTGACGTGTCCAAAATAAGAACAGAATCCCTAGGAACAGAAAGTGGAGTAGTAGCTTCTGGCAGGGAATGGGAGATGATTGCTCATGAGAACGGGATTCTTTTTTTTTTGCGGGGGGGGGATGAATATGTGGTAAAACTAAATAGTGGAGCTCGCTACACAACTCTGGGTATGCTGAAAACAACTAATTATAGTTTTTAAAAAAATGAGTCTCATGATATGTAAATTTCATCTCAGTGAAACTGTTATAGAAGTTCCGTGTGGTTAATTTGGGGTTTGTTGGCAATGATTTTAACATCATCTGTAATTGGTCAGCTACATTATATCTGTTTGTTTATTTTAAACACTGTTTCAACTGTGTTTTGCAAAATATGTAGCACTTTCTTAAACCCATAATAACCCTATTACTAAAATAATTCTTCTCATCTTAAGGAAGAAGACTTTAAGACTTAGCAGAATTGAATGATTGGTCCAGCATTAACCAGATCTTGTGAGCTGCATATTTAGAATTATTTTCGGGTCAGTCTCAGAGTCTTTCCTGACATGAGATTTGCTCCTTGAAGATTTACTGAGAGCAGCACACAAATGAATTGGGGTGGAATAGAAAGGGCCAGGATTCCAGAGAGGGCTGCTTGAGTCATAACTGCTGTCTCCAGAGAAAATGTGGATAGTGCAGAACAGGGACTCAGGAGCAATTTATTGTTTGAATCTGTGTTCCCAGCACTCACATAAAAATAAACCACTGAATATGGTGTTATGATTAGACAGGGGATGCTGTTTTATAGGAATATTGAGAATAGAAATGATTCAGTAAAATTTAAAAGTAAGAATATGGAAATGTCTGGGAAGAAGCAGAGCAGAACTTTTCTAGAAAATTTATTGTGGTTAGTTATATGAAAAAACTAATTATCAATTATCCTTATGTTTCTTTTTGAGGATTATTTGACTAGTTCTGACAAAGATGTGAAGAACGTTACTGCCACACAGAGAAAGGAAGCCGCGCGTGCCAAACCTTCTCTCACGTCTCTGCAGTGGCAAGCTCGGAGCCGCACACTCAGGACTGCAGGCTGCACAGTGCAGTCCAGACTCACTCCAGACTAGGAGGTAAGAGGGGTAACAAGTCTGCTTTCTTACAAGCTGCCGAAATATTAAGGTTTATTTGTTCTTCCAGTGTAGCCTGTCCCGTCTTAAAAGTTGTGTGCCTTGTTTTGAAAAAATGGAAACAAGCAGTAGAGAAGCCAACTAGAAACTCCGTAGACACGGTAATCCTTCCTTCACCCGCGCAGAACAGTACATCTGTGGGCAGCAGGATGCTTTGTGTGTTGAGGAGTATTTGGCGTGCTTGGCTAAGTATTAAAAAGAAAGAAACATTATTAAGAAAGAATTAACCAAGTTGTAAACAGAAATAGTAAAAAGAAATGGAAAAACTCACCGGAGGCTTGACCAGTTGGGCAACATTTCTAGACATAGGATAAAAGAGCAATGAAGACCCAGTGTACTCCCTCAGCTGATGCAGGAGGAGGATGCAGTGGCATGAATGGTATTTCCTTTGAAGCCTGATAATAGGACCGGGGCCACCCTAGGTGGGGAGTGAGAAGACAGGAGGCGAGACAGTCAAAGGAGGTAGACAGCAGGTCTGAAGTAGATGCTTCAGAAAGATTTTCGGGTATGGATATTGACACATTGAAGTGACTGGAAGAAAAATATATTTGAAAAAAAATGGTATTGATAAAATGTCTTGAGTATTTAAAACTTAACACAAGAGTTAGGCCTAATTTTTCTTAGGTGGATATGGGATTTAGGCAGCTGTGTGCTCGCCAGCAGAATGGACTCACTCCATTTTTAGATGGAGTCAAGAAAGAAAATGGAAAGGGCATAAACTTCAAGAAAATCTAGGAGTTAGGGAAAACTATGGACAGTCACTAGCAGAATTTATAAATGATAAAAAGTTAATAAAACATCTCCCCTACTCCTGAGGTTGGAGTCTTCGCAGTGTTTGCTATCTGCCCCCTCTTATCTTGTTCCCGGACTAAGAGTTTGACCGTGCTTGTGTCCTTGCTCTTCCTTTTTCATTTGCACTGTGTTTGAAAGAGTATATAACTTGTCCTTTCAGCTGGCACAGCACACCAACAGGCAGTGCATATGAGCCCAGCATGAAGGGCCTTGCGGAACAGTTTCCTCCTTTTGCTGACCGGGAAGTGGGGGGCTCGGACAATAGGAGGCAGGCTGTGGCTTCATGCTTGTGTGATACCAGGAGACCTGTCTTTAGAAGCAGGACCCCAGGAGATCATTCCATTTTGAAGCTCTCTTGCTCTGTGTCTCATTCTCTCTATTTCTCCCTCTTTCCATCTTCTGATTTTTATGTACTTCTTTGGACATTCCTTCTTGCAAAACTGTAAATAATTACCTGTTTTCTGAAGCCTTCTTCATTGCTGGGTAACATTCCCCAGGGACACAAGCAGCCCACTCTGTTCTAGTCCCGCAGTGATAGGATTTGTACTATCTGTTATTTTTAGGGAATTTTAGTGACTAAAACCCAGGTTGCGTAGTTCTCTTTTCCTAGGGCCTCCTGAGGAAGCTGGGTGACTCTTCCCATGCCACAGCAGCAGGGCCTGGTGCTGCTCTAATGAAGTCAGGGTGGCACAGGGTGGGGAGAGAACCATCCTGCCATGACAGCACCTCTTTGCCACACATGAGCCCTGACGGACTGCCTAGGTTGTGATTCTACTCAGTTTGTTGTATAGTGTCACTGCCTCTGTAATAACATGATATTCAACTGTCTTCTCTAAGAACTTGTAAAACCAGTCTCAGATTGAAAAATAAAAAAAAGTTAGGTCAAGAAAGGGCTTGTAAAGACCTGAAAGAAATAGCAGATGCAAGAAAGAAAAAGTGTGTGAAAGAAGTAGCATGAAAATCCTGATGTTTTTCTGCCCAAATCTTGTGTGCTTTCAAATGTGTGGTTGTCTTGATGGGCTCGGAGTATTTAGGATACTCCTGCAGAGGCGTTATTAGTTAGAAATGTAGTGTGTGGGTACAATAGTCATATTAAAACAACAAGAATATTGCAGTAATGACCACCAAATAATGTTGATGTGAAACTGTCATTGTACTGGGTGGGGGGAAAGCTGGGGGGGAGAGCAAAATTCAATCTTTTTAATTCTTAAAATTATGCTTAATGAGATAAACCATACAAAGACAAACACTGTATGACTTCACCTGTGTGTGATACGTAGAGAAAACAAGCATGCAAATCAACTCAATGAAACAACAAACTTTGGAACTCTTAATCCTTTCACGGATCACCAGAGGGAAGGGGGTTGGGTGGTGGGTAAATCAGGAGAAAGGTCAATGGATAGACTTGAACTCTAGTTATGTATGTTACAATGCTGTGGTACTTCGCTTAAAGAAATTAAAATTCAAAGCACTTACTAATATGATGGATGGAAAATAATGACACAATTGCTTTTTGTAACTGAAGAATAACCAGAATTTAGCCACAGAGAGATTTCTATGACAAGCTATCTGATTTGGAGAACAGAGACATAAACCTTGCTCTTATTGTTAGCTTTCAACAATACTGTTGCAAAGTCTGAAATTTTTAGTAATAATTTTTTTCTTGCACTTGGCAACTGGCTTTAATTCTACCACGGATTCCTCCTCTTACTAAAGTATCTTACAAACTAGACTGTGTAGAAACAATAAGTTGCATTATGCCTTAGTGTTTGCTACATATTCACTGCATAGTTGAAATGGTAAATTAAAGACTTCAACAGGATTTATGAGTCATTTGATAACACATACAGTAAAATAATTGCAATAGAGTAATATACTTAATACATGAAATGCATGCTATTTCTTTCTGCACTTTTCCATCCCCATTATATATATTAATATAGTTATAATACAGTTAAGTAGAATATAATTCTCTGTTGGAAAATTCCCAAGGATTTTTGTTGGAATTTCTATCCCTAAAAGGAATTTTGTTAGACTGTAACACCATAAATAATAATTGTCAAATTTCCTTTGTTTAACAGCTTTAGTCTATTTCTAGCTAGCATTCATAATGTGAAAGTAATGTTGATATGAATTGGATATCACCTATTAGTCAAATAAGATCAGTATGGTCTCCCTGTTTCTTCACTTTCTGTATAGTTCATCCATCATTACATTGCTAAAGTTTATTAGCTGTTCATTTACCATGTATAATATACATTAACATTTAATCCAAAATAGCTTCTGGCCATATTCTGAAATTTGTGAATTGAAGGCCTGGGGGCCACTGTGTCCTCTCACATACATACTCATGCCTACCGCATCCTGATGCCATTCTCCATTCCTTTATTGGGCAGTTACCCCAGTTATCTCCAGGCAGACCCCTCTGAAAGTTCTGCATTTTAAATTTGGAAGTGTGAATTTCTACAGTTAGAATATTAGAAATGTCATTTAATGAATTAGAATATCTTTAAATACATTTAAAATGAACGAAGTGATTTATTTACTAATTAATTTTTTATCCTGCTCTTTTTCATTTTTAAATATTTTTTTTTTTTTATTGAAGCAACATTGCACCTATAACATAATGACCTAAGTTTCAGGTTGTGTATCATTACTTCATGTATATACTACATGAAGTTCAGAACTGAAAGTCCAAGTCTATCTTCTTACCCAGTTTACCCACCCTTCCTCTCTCTGGTAACAACTACTTGGTCTCACAGTACAAAAGCTTATTTTTGATTTAGTGAGGTTATTCATCCATTTGTTTATTTCCTTTGCATATCACATCAGTACAACCATACATGTTTGTGTTTTCATTTTTAATTTTATTTTATCTTGCTTTTCAGTCTATTCATAATTTGGAGGGAATGTTAATGAGCGGTATCTTACTCTCTCATTTGTAATGTTTAATGAAGGAAAAACTTTAAAATAATAAACTGGTGTTTGAGTGTATTTTTCCTTCATTTTTAATACTACAGATTACAGAGAACTATTTTTAATATTATGTCTCTGGTGATGAGACACCTTTCTTATGCCTGCATTGAGTCTGTATGATTTAGTAGCCTTTACAGGGAGCTCTGTGGTTGGTGAAGATATAGCCTATCCTTTTAAGAAATCTGGAGAACTAGAAACTCTGAAAGTCCCTTCCACTGAAAGGAAACCAGATTTTCTAATGTATTGCTGGCTACTTAAAAATAAGAAAAACCTCCCAGGTTCATGAATAAATAAAAAATATAAATCAATTAAACAAAAATATTTTAGTTACTCTGTCTGGAAATCTTTCACTTTAGAGAAACTCCAAAGACAGGTAGAATTGAGGCAGAAGATTCTATTTGTTCAGTCTTGGTCCTTTCCAGTTTAAGCTGTGGGCGTTTAAGTAGTAACATTAAGCCTGGGATTTGGCAAGGAACTACAATCTTGGACTAACAGTATCCTTTGACTCTTTGAATAAGCAAATATAAATCCTTTCCTTTTGAACAATGAATATAACATATAACCCTCAAGACTTATTATCAGTTATGATCAATCAGTGTAAGTTTGCAATCAAATATCACAAAAAACCATAGACCATACAGAAACTAACAAGATTAAAATCCAGGCACTTCAGATGTTAGAATTTTTAGGTAATACACAGTCGTGCATTGCCTACTGATATTTCAGCCTGCGGTGGACCACGGATATGCAGTGGTCCCTATATAGTCTAGGTGTGAAGTAGGCTCTACCAGCTAGGTGTGCGTAAGTATACTCTATGACAATTTCACGAGATAAAATCACCTAATGACACGTTTCTCAGAGTGTGTAACCATTATTACAAGACACATGGTTGTACAAATTTAAAAAAGTATGTGAAATGCCAGAAGAAAAATAAAGATGGAAGCACAAATTGAGAAAAGAAAATATAATTTACAAAGCAATTTCGTAAAGACACATTGGTTAAAAAACAAAATAAAAATTTAGAATTAAAAATATCATTGAGTCTTAGATTTATTGAATGATTATTATAAAGGTTAGAGATAATTAAACAGAGAATTTGTGAAATAGAAAATAGAGAGAAATTGTCCAAAATGAGACTCAGAGAGATAAGATGTGAGCATATAAGAGAAACATTAAGGCATTATTTACAATAGAATGGAGGTGTCTATCTTATAGCTAGTTGCCATTTAAAAAGGAGACCACAAAAGAAACAGAATTAGCAATATCCAGTTATGTTTAATGCCCCCACAATTATCAACCCAAAGATAAAAGCAGCAAAATAATTTTAAGACATCCAAAAATAGATAATTAAATTAACCTGAAGAAGCAATGCAGTGAAACCGCAGAACCAAATGTGCACTGAAAAGGTTAAAATAGCATCAAGATTTTAAAAATATATCTCAAACTAAAGGAAACTAAAGTGAGAGCTCATCTTTCAGAGTAACAGGACAAACAAGAAAAGAATAACACAGTGTTTTCATACTACAGAGAGAAAGTAACTCCAACTTAGAAAATCATGCTCAGCAAAATGCTATTTCAATAAATAGGAAGAAACAAAAGTATTTTTAAAAGAGTTTACCAACCCAACAATTTTCCAAGAATTTGCGAAAGGTGCATGAAGATTCAAGAAGCAATGTTTGAAAGACAAAAAGAAATGGAGAACAAATACATTTATAAACACACTATTAAGCAAGCATGCTATTGTATAATAGACTAAGTATAATAGTTTTTTTAAAAGGGACAAATTAAAATCTATATAGCAATAATATATGAGTTCAAGTTGAATGATTTGAATTAAGTCAGTAGAAAGAGCCCTTGAGTTGTTCAGGAGAGAAGTTTAGATATTAATCAAAATAATCAAGGCTAAACCCAAAATTGATTTTATAGCAAACTCCTAAGAAAGTTTAAATCTGTACAACAAATTTTCAGTCTTTTTAATATTTATTTATTCTTGTATAGAAGAACTGGGTTGTGGGCCAGAGGTGCAGGAGGTGGGCATGAGAGGATTCACCAGAGACAGAGTGCGGAGCAGAATGGGTGGATTTATTGAAATACACTGCTCAGGGGAGCAACAGGAGAGGCAGGAGAGGGCTGCTGTGCCATATGTGGCTTAGCTCCCTGGCTAGGGATGGAACTCAGGCCATAGAGGTGATAGTGCTGAGACTGAACCACAAGGCCACTAGGAAGACCCCCTGTATTTTCAAAATTTTAAAACAATGATAAAGGAAATAATATGAAGTATGAAGCAAATCACAAATCATTTTATCCACTCAAATCAAGAAAAACAGTGTAAAACAAGAAACTGATAGAAAAAGAAATATGATGGAAATAAGTACAAAATAGCAAATATCAAAATAAACATAAAGGTATATAACTGTAAAGTCATATCTGAAAAATTCTGTAGTTTATATAAATCTA
The DNA here is from genome assembly GCF_014898055.3 of Talpa occidentalis. Taxonomy (NCBI): domain Eukaryota; kingdom Metazoa; phylum Chordata; class Mammalia; order Eulipotyphla; family Talpidae; genus Talpa; species Talpa occidentalis. The sequence continues at coordinate 99,657,196 of NW_023601322.1, forward strand.
ATTATCTAACCTATATCTAAAACTTTAGCACATATACTATTGAAAGTAAAAATCTTGGAACACTTCTATTAGGCAAATTTTAATAAAAATAAAATGGGTACTAATATCATGCTATATAGAAATAAGGGATAGTTGTTGTTATTTGTTGATAATAAGATTCAAATCATAATAAATCCAGTAGTAATATATTTATAATATGTTGATATCTTTTTCTGATCTATATACACTAATAAAATTACATAGTCAAGTAAATATTAATAAAGCCTTGTGGACAAATTTACAAATTGACCATTTAAAGGAATGTTTATACCGAACTTTTTACATTAATGTTAGATCAAGCTACATGGGTCTAAAAAATTAGGACAACCAGATTTAATAAATACATTATATAGAATTCTGAGCCCTGATACTTGAAATTATAAATTTGGTAGTAGAGCACATGAGCAATTTGGAATTATTGATCATATACTAGGCCAAAAAAAAACCCAAATTTTAAAAAGTTGTTATTCTGTAGACTATATTGTCTAGTCTAGCACAATTAAATAAATTTAGAAGTTATTAATAAAATTACAAGCCCCTAAACCGGTGATTTGAGAAGATTACTCAGTGGACTCTGCATTCCTTTGGTGGTGGTGTGGTGTGGTAACACGCCTAAAGGGCATGAGTTACCCCATTCCTCAAAACCACATACAGTGTTGTAAACCAGTGTTACCTCGCTAGAAATAAAATAGTACATAATCAAAAAATAAATAAAAAATGGAAATGGTTACTCAACTTATTTTGAGGTAAAAACAAACTATATCTGTGATTAAAAATAATTAGAACTGAAAAATAATGAAAATCCTACATACCCAACTACGTGGTGGGGGGGGCACAAAAAATGACAACTTGGAGGAAAGGAAATTTAACTTATTATGTGTCCTTATTAGAATATATGAACGGCTATAAACTAATGAATTCAGAAACAAACTCAAGATTTTTTTTTTTTTTTTTAAAGATTTATTTATTTTATTTATTTATACAAGCACTGGGTACAGTCAGAAGCGTGGGAGGGTGAGAGAATTCACCAGAGCCAGAGCGGGGAGCAGAGCAGGTAGAAGGACCGAAGTACACCGCTGAGGGGAGCAGCGGGTGTGGGACCCTCCTCTGGTGGCCAGGGAGCAGCCGGGGATCGAACCGGCGCTGCAGAGGCTGTGGGCAGCTTCGCAACCCAGCGCTCAACCGCTGCGCCACCAGGGAGGCCCCAAACTCAAGATATTAGGGAAAAGGTACCAAGCAAAAAAATTAGAATGTGAAAATAAAGAGCTAAAATTATAAAAAGAGTAAGAGAAATGTATTTGCAGAAATTACTAACTAGTACAGACATATAAATCAGAAAAAAAGAAGACACAAAACAGAAAGAAGAAATGAATCACAATTAATTCCATAAAGATAAAATATGTACGAGAATAATGACATATTTTGTGCTAAAATAAATGTGAAACAGACAAATCTGACAAATTCTTAATGAAATATAATGTATTAAGTCTAAATGAGGAAGAAACAGAAAGCCTGAACAGTTGAAGATTCTTAATAGAAAATTTATTTGTAATGAATTGTTTTCCCTGAAGAAAAAACAAATTCTCTATTATTTTACAGAAAAATTCTATCATGCTTTGAAAGAACAAATCATTTTAATTTTATAAAAATCTTCCCAATAAAAAGAGCAATAGTTCTTAGTTTATCTTACTAATTTATTTGAACTTCAATAAAAATTCTCATGGAGAAAGACAAGCATCATGTGACTTCACTTACATATAATATATAGAGAAAGCAAACAAATGGATGAACTAAATGTAACAAAAATAATCTTTTAGTCTAGAAGACCAAATAGTTACCAGAAGCAACAGGGGAGCAGGGCAGTAAACCCAGTGGAAGGAGACAGTGTATGGTGAAGCACGGAGTTGGACTTTCAGTGGTGGACACTGTGTGTGGTATATACAGATGTGGACTGATAATGACACAAATATGAAACTTATAATGCAGTGTTACTCTAATAAAATCTAAAAAAAATGAAGTAAATGTATATATATTACTATTTTTGGTACTAAAAGAGAGAGGGACAGTACAAGAATAGAAAATTTAAGATGTGATTAACTCATAAAATTAGATATAAATATGCAAAAAATACTACCAAACAGAATCCAGTGATGTCTATTTAGTGGTATCTTATGAATAAGTTGTTTTTATTCTACAAGTTCAACAATATGACATTACAAAATTGATCCTTTTTTTTTTTTTTTACTACATTTTGGAAGGGGAAAATGGTGATCAAGCACTCAATAAGTGTTTGTTGAATGGATTTTGTAGAATCTATGGCATATGTAGCACTGCTAAAAACTGGGGAAAGACAGAATTATTCCGTGAGTTATTTTGGGGTGTTCGGTAGTCCTATAAAACGGACTCCTTACCAATAACTATTTGAAATAAATTCAAGACACCTTGTACATTTACATGTGAGTAGAATATATTGCTATTTTAGATTTAACAATATGGAAAAACATAGTTGTGACTTCAAGGAATGTATATTTTTTCTTTTGTTATTGAAGTACCGTTGGTTTACATCTTTGCTAGTGTTTTCAAAGTCTAGGATGTATCCGTCAGGTGTGGTCAATGTAGCGGGCCCACCACCAGAGCATTAAGGAACAGTTTAAAAACAAGGCATAAATGTTCTAAACTTTAAGAAATGGAAACATTTGAACATACTGAAATTAAGAAATTCTGTTCAGGGCCTCCCCTGGTGGTGCAGCGGTTGAGCGCTGGGCTGCGAAGCTGCCCTTAGCCTCTGCAGCACCAGTTTGATCCCCGGCCACCGGCGAGGGTCCCGCATGGCATGAAAGACCTCTCCTTTTGCGCCCGCTGCTCCCCTCAGCCGTGTATTTCGTCACTCTGCCTGTTCTGCTCCCCGCTCTGGCTCTGGTGAATTCTCTCACCCTCGCGCCCTTCTGACTGTACCCAGTGCTTGTATAAAATAAATAAATCTTAAAAAAAAAAAAGAAATTCTGTTCATCAGAAAGCATGATATAACAGGTGAACAAGCTGTAAACTGGAGAAAATATTTGAAACGCGCACAACTGAGAACAATGATTATATGGGATATATAATGAATTTTTACTTATCAATAAGGAAAAGACAAACAACCCAATATAAGACAGGGCAAACTATGTAAATAGGAAGTACTTAAAAAGCCCTGAATGGTAGATAAACACATGAAGAGATGCTCACCCTTCTTGGTAATCAGTGACTTAGTAGCTAATACTACATTATGCCCATAAGGTCGACCTACAATGTGGTCAGCCATACAAGCTTGAAGATGTGGGTTAAGGAGAACTTCATATGCTGCCGGCAGGGCATAAATTGCTGCAATCCTATTGGAGAACACTTTGCCATTATCTTTTATGTATGAACTTCCTCATCCTCATTTATTCAGATGAGTTGAAATAGAATCACACAACTCAGTCATTACTTTATCCAGTCTTCTAATTTTGGTGGATCTAAGTCACTCCAGAATAATGTGGCAGAAAAAAAAATCTGCTTTAAAAAATAATGCAAACAATCAAACAACAACAACAACAAAAACCAATGCCCTTACTGAAAAGTAAATTACTCTACTTGGTTCATTTAGCTTGAAATTTAAGTATTTTGAATGTATTGGTTTCACCAAAATGAATACTTCATTTGAGTAAAAATCATGCTCTGTTAAGAGGTAAGTCTTATCCATGTCATGACAAATTAGTACTTTCTTACTGGAAAAATTTGTTTACTCATGATTGTTATTCTTGTGCTGTTAATAATATGAAAGAAATGAATGACAAGGTGTAATAGGAATTGAATTCACAGCCATGTAGCAGAAGTCATGGTGAGAGTAAAGCGTTAATAGAGACTACAAGGCTATAGCTAGGTGGTGTTTTTTTTTATTTTCCTGATAAAATATTCTAAAATCTGGTGTATTTTTAGAAAAGTCCTTGATTAAAGCAGTCAAAATTACAAAGGACACTTTTTTTTAACCTTGTTTCAGAATAAGATGGGGACAAGGAGATACTTGATAAAAATAAGAGGCAGTAAATTCAGAACAAATTGAAGTAAATAATGCCTTATGAATGTGTATAGTCAACCTGTGAAATTCATTGACCGAAGAGGTCACCGAGTCAAATACTATGGTGGAATTTAAAAAACAGCTGGGTAATTTTATGAGCACTAATAGCTTTGGGAGCTCTGCTCAGCATGCAGAGATAATGATAAGGGTAATCAAATCTCTTGTTTCAGAATGTAGGCTACCGGTGGGGGCTGTCCAATCCCATGCCTTGCTTTTGTCCTCTGGACATTTCTCATAAACACCACCTTCAGGTGCAAGGATGGACGTGGTGTTATGCAGCACTTTGATGCTGGATTTATAGAGGCCTCTGTGTCCTTTCACCTTCCTCTGGAGTAGCTGCTCCAGGAATATAGGAATGGTGAAAACTGGTTTGGGAAATAGGTTTGTCCTTCTGTGATCGTTAAGATAATCAATAGCTTATGCTTTTACCAGGCATCTTAGAATATTGCTCTCGTGATTGTTGAATTTATTAAACTAAAACAGTTTGAAAGTTGGTAATCATTACATTTTTGAGGGATGAAACTTGTTAGCGCCATTTTTGTCTGCCTTTATCTTAAGTGGTATTGGTGAAGTTACCATCTCTCTAAGGCGTCATTCCTGTAGTATCTAAAACAACGTGTCATTGCATGTTAAACTGTGTTCCTCTTTAGAGCTACTATTTATTGGCTTATGCTACCACTTATCTTTCACTGGTATCACAGACTGAATTTAATTTTTTTTTAATCTGAGATCAAAATTAATTTTATTGATTAAATCCAATTTTTCCAAAGTAGAAACTTCTGAAAGAAAAACAAAACATAAACCCATCTGTAATCTTAAAGTTCATCATAACAATTACTGTAGGTATACAATTACACACGTGCCCATAGTCATTTATATGTTTTTTGCTACTTCGGTCATACAAAATTGGGAGCTTGTTATTGATACTGTTCTCTACCGTCCTTTAGTAACGATTCATCATGAGAAACTTACATGAAATTAAATATTTTTGAAGATTATATGTTACATATATGAAACGGGGATATCATGTACGTATTCTAAAATTTACCGTTTTCCTCTTCAGAAATTTGGAATAGCTGCAATTTCCCACAATCGAAACCGTAAAGACATGTGTGATTAAGTCTTTATTGTTCATGCAAGTGAATGTGCTAGTCAGGGAGACATGCAGAGGTGCGGAAGCCATGTCCTCAGGCCAGGCCAGCGCTCCTCTGCTCACCGGAACCTGGCGAGCTCTTCCCGAGAAGTCGGCGTTACAGCCACAGATGACTCGCACTGGCTGGTCTTCCTTGGGAGAGCCAGCTCCTGGAAACCTGCAGCCAGGACATCAGTGTTCCCCAAGTCAGAAAAGTCTTATTTTGACTGCATGTCCTGGCTTTAAATTATATCACATGGCCTGCAAAATGCTGGTGCCATTTAAGTGACGCGTCATCCCCCTTCCCATTGTGAGTATACATGATGAATTGCTACTAAAGAATGTTAGAGAATCAGCAAACGTTTGTTTTCTTTTGCTTTGGAAGGGGGAGGATATTTTTCCTTTTTTGTCTCATTTATCTTCTACATTTTGGCACAACGAACAAAAGCCTCAGCAAGTTTTTTAGGTAGTCTTTTCAGAAAGAAGAGATTTTGTGTCCGCTGGTGACAGGAGGAGCGGGTGCCCCGCTGGCTGAATTGTCCCTGGGAAAGGACCACGTGGTGTCCGCGCGCTCCCTCCACTCAGGGACATTGGCCGAGGGTCAGGGACCGTTATGGCAGAGGCCTCAGAGACACATCCTCTAGCCCATGGAGTTAGGTGCTGTCCGGGGAAATGTGTCTTGAACAGTGTCCACACGATGAAGAATATCTGTTACGATGGTAAAGTGAAGTGCTAGGCAGGGGGTCGTGACATCGGCAGGTGTTGTGTTCTGGTGTTGGAGGTGGGTCTAGACTGATGGGGCAATGGGGGGGAGGGGGCAGTTGAGGGGCAGCAGCACAGGAGGCTCATGGGGGGTGGGGCAGGTGGATTACAGAGTTATCATCGGACTCAAGTAGAAACAGTTCAGCTTTGATTTATTTTTTAAATGTAATATATTAATTGCTTAGTTTGTTAAAATTGTATTATATTGTATGGAGGTAATGCTGGTTTACAACAGCTGTATGAGTCAGGGGTACAGGTTCACCCACACCACACCCACCAGCAGAGCAATAATCATGTCCCTGCTTTACTCCCTCCCTCCGCCCCTGGTAGCCTCAATTTTGCTGGCAAATTTTAGGATTTGCTTTGGTTAATTTTATCTATTCCTTTCCTTTGTTTTTTTGTATTGCTCATGTACGTGAAATCAGCCCGTGTTTGTTTGATCTTTGATTTAAAGACCACTCTGCAACAATGATCCTAAATATAATTAGTTGATTGCAATAACAAATACTCACCCACCATTCCCACTTCCATTTTACTGTTAATCAAACCAGTGTTGAACCCAGAACAGAACTGTATTGGGTTCTTGCAGGACTTAAGTTTATATAAAACCCTTGAAGAAACCTTGAAAGTGATACTTCTATACTTCTTACAGCAAAAGGGATAAAAATCAAAGGGCTAAGCCTGAAATGAGCACAGGCTCCCCAGCTTGCCAGGCCCTTGGGTTTAGTACCACTGTGTGTGGAGCAACCTGAAGACGTGCAGCTGCGTAGATCAGGGTGCATCCACAGACTTGGAGAGTTCGGTGTTTCTCCTAGTAGTGTTGAAATGCTGAGGGTGGAAAATGAGTCTTACTACAAAACTGGCTTTACCTTTACGTTTATCCTCTGCCAGTTGCTCTCACCTGCCAGCCAAAATATGCTTGAGTTTTTATTTCCCCAAAGTTAGATACTATTCCAAGTAAATTCAGAAACTCTGGGCTTGAAGCTGGATGACAAGAAACGTAGGAAAAAGCTGATGTCTCAAAAATAACATTGAATTCACGACCATGTGTGGTCACTTCTCGGCGGCCTGGAGACTCAGAAAGAGACAGGGTTTGTGTCCCCCGGACATTTTGGGGAGGACTTACATTTCCTCTTGGACAATGTAAGAGCTAGCAGGATACAGAAGCTGTGCAGAAGAGGGAAAACTCATGGAGAATGAGGTGAAGTTGTCCCATAGACAAAGTAGCCTTTGAATAATTTTTTTTTTTTTTTTTTTTTTTAGAGGCATGTTTTCTTTCTTTCTTTATTTGTTTGTTTGTTTATACAAGCACTGGGTACAGTCAGAAGCGCGGGAGGGTGAGAGAATTCACCAGAGCCAGAGCGGGGAGCAGAGCAGGCAGAAGGACCGAGGTACACTGCTGAGGGGAGCAGCGGGCGGCAGGAGAGGTCTGCGCGCCATGCGGGACCCTCCTCCGGTGGCCGGGAAGCAGGCGGGGATCGAACCGGCGCCGCAGAGGCCGCGGGCAGCTTCGCAACCCAGCGCTCAACCGCTGCGCCACCGGGGAGGCCCCCTTTGAATCATTTTGAATCATTTTTCTTTAATTTTATTTTTTATTGAGATTGGTTTGGTTTACAACAGTGTATATGATTTAGAGGTATGGGATCACCCCCTTCAGCCGTATGTCCCACACCACACCTACCACCAAGACACCCACAGTCCTGTACCAGAGTCTGCTGCCCCCCCTTACTCTTTGGCTCTCCCCCTTCCCCTCCCGCTCTGGTGGCCTCAGTTCTGCAGTCAGATTTCTAGGGTGTGTTACTGTTTTGTTTTTGTCTGACCCTTTGTTTTGTTTCTATATAGTCCCATCTATAAGTGATGCCACTTGGTATTTATTTTTCTCCTCCTGACTTATTTTGCTATTCATTATTCACTCCAGTTATACCATGTCACAATGGCAAGAGTATATTATTTTTATAGTTTAGTAATATTCCATTGTGTCTGTATATCACAATTTCTTAATCTGCCCTAGGAGACTGATGTGGTTTCCATTACTTGGCTGTTGTAAATAGTGCTGCAGTGATCACAGTATAGTAGTTCATATTCCTCTTCAAATTAACAGTTTTGCAGTCTTCAGGCAGATACTTAAGAGTGGATTTTCTGGGCCATATGGTAGATCTATCTTTGATATTTTGAGAGGCCTGCACACTGTTTTCCACCAGGGCTGGACAGTCTACATTTCCAACAGTGTAGGAGTCTCCTTTTCCTCTACGTCCTCACCAACACTTGTTGTTTTTGTACTTTTTTAAAAAAAGATTTATTTATTTATGCATACAAGAACTGGGGTATAGGCCAGAGGTGCCAGGGGATGAGAGGATTCACCAGAGGCAGAGCGGGGAACAGAACAGGCAGACTGACTGAAATACACTGCTGAGGGGAGCAGCGGGGCGAGACAGGAGAGGCCTGCCACGCCATGTAGGATTCTCGCCGACCGCAGGGATAGAACCCCTGCTGCAGAGGCTGCGGACAGCTTCACAGTGCTGTGCTCAACTGCCTGCACCACCAGGGGAGGCCCTGTCCAATGTGTTTTACCAACATTTCCTCATTCATTCTTTGCAGGAATTCTTTGAGATGGCATTGTTAGCTCCATTTTACTAAAGAGGAAACTGAGGTCAGAGAGATAAGCAACTTTCCTGGGTGATAACCAGAACTTTTGAATTCAGGTGTGTCTTACCCTAATAGGACTGACGCCATTATCTTGTATCCAGGGTGGAGGGGCCAGCAAGGAGCAAAGATATCACAGCACCGTCTGAAGTAGCAGGCATGGTATGTGTCCAGGTAGGGTGTGTGTAAGAAATCCCTAAAGATCAGGGGTCCTATTTGGCAAATAGAGTACCCTACTGCTGGAAAATAGACTAAGCTAATGGATAGAGGGCCTTGAATGCCGAGCAAGGGAATGTGAGCTGTTTCATAGATCATGGAGAACATTTAAAAATCTCTATTTGGAAGCATGATAAGTGACGGCAGCATTTACTGGTATTGGCTTGGCCAGCTGGGAAAGGTAGCGAGAGCAGAAAGAAGACAGAGGAGAGGGGACGCTTCCACCGGCTGGAGAGTGGCTCAGGTTTGGGTTTGGGGTGGCGGCGCAGGGAATAGGAAGGGAAAAACACATATGAGAGGCAGAGAAAAAAATAAAAGGAAGAAATGGCAGTGAGAATCTTTGAAAGGTTTTTAATTCAGGAACCCATTATTTTTTAATGTTTTGGGAGACATAAAAGGTCTCTAAGCAAAAAAAAAAAAAAAAAAAAAAAAATTAGGGCTTTTCCTTTCCATCTGGAGTCTCGGTCCCAGGGCCGTCCATTCTCATATGAGGGGAGGCGTCTTCGGGCGCCCGCCCGTCCTCCTGGGCCTCGCGTTGCCGCGCCCCCTCTGGCTGCGGTCACCCCTCACCTGTCGCCACCCCTCACCTGCTGTCCCCGCCCTGACAGTGCCACCACCGGGAGAGCCACTGTCGCCCTGCCCTGGACCAGATAACCCTCAGGGGAGCAGCGCGTGCTTTTTTCTTAAAGGTAAACTGGAAAGGTGGAGAGCAGAGAAGTGAAAACAAAAAATTAAATACTGCCTTTTCAAAGACACAGTAACCACCACGGCGCTGGCGACAGGTGGCAGATAAAGCGGAGGGCGTGGAGAAACCGCGGCTCGAGCCCAGCTCCTGGGGGGGGGGGGGACCCGGAGGAAGGAATCAATTTTCAGATCAAAAAATTGAATTGGTAATGTTTGACTCACACTGTAAATGGAGTGTGTGGATCATGAATCTTAATTAGAGTGGTATGGCCGTCGAGTAAAATCCTTGGATGTGTGTGAAAGGAAAATAGCATTTAAACATTTTTTTTAAAAAACAAAAGACTTCAAAGCTGACTTGGAGAAATTATTTTTCTGAGAATTACCTTACTTTTAGTTTTCGGTTTTTAAACCAGGAGAAAAACCCAAGCTCTGGTTGAGGAATTAAAATGTTGTTGCAGAATACAAGTTGAATGTTAGGCAGGAAAATTAGTAACACTGTAGCTCTCCACAGTTCTATTTGGAACATTCATAGAAGTCAGATTAATGTTTTAGGGTAAAGGTTTCACTCTTCAGTTCAGTTCCCCACCATACCTCCTAAACTGATGCCATCTCCCCCTCAGCTAAACATCCTGGATTACTTAATTTTCAGATTTACAGCTGTGGCTTGCAAAGAGTCTCTCCTCCCTCCCTTGTACACAGATCGATTCCCCTTGGGTGCTGGTATCTTAATCATATAATCATTTGGGTTGGGAGGACCTACGCTGGGGCGCTAATCTATTCCCGTGAACCACAGTGGGATTGATTTTATTATTACTCAGTCGTTCCTGATCAATGGGTGTGTGGTTTCAGCCCTGCATCTCGCCAGTGATGGTGATTCCACAGCCTCCCCTGGCAGCCGGTGCCATTCCCAACTAGTCATATTGTTATAAAGTTAGTCCTTTTATTTAACCTAAATTTTCCCTTGTGGCATCGAAGCCTATTACTTCTTGTTCTGTCTTCATTGACTAATGAGAATTGGTCCCTCTCCTCTCTCTACCATCCGTTAACGAATCTGCAAGCTGTTATGCTCCCCCCTCCCCACCACCGTCTCCTCTTCTCCAGGCAGAACATGCCCACTTCCTTTCACCTTTCCACAGAGGTCCTATTTCCTGAGCCCTTTATCATCTTTGTGGCTCTCCTCTGAACTCTCTTTATTCCGTCTGTCTCTTGCATGTAATGCCACAGCCTACACGAACATTTCACAGAGGCCAGAACTACACAGGGAGGAACAGAACCCCGGCTTTCTGCTGCGTGTGGTGCTTTGTGTTAACCGCTCGACTACCATTTAGTGGGACGATTAGAAACTGGATGCATGTAAGTGGGATCTCAGCAGGGTCCTGCTAAATGCATAAACTGAGGTGCCCGCTGCTTGGTTGGTGTTTGCTTATGTGGTCCCTTGAAGAGGTCATTCCTGGCAGAAGCGTCCTTGAGATTCTCTGAACTGGGATTCTTTTCAGTGCCCACTGTCCTCCCCTCCCAGCATTGGCAACAAACAGCAGCAAAAGAAAATGCTCGACAAAATACAGTCTTTGTTATCCTTTACTTTTTGCATATTTATTAGTTCTGTGTTTGCACAGAACGAAATCAAGGAACCAAAAGAAAATCTATGTAAGAAAATGGGCAAGAAAATCAACATATATATTTTCAAAGGCAAAATAGTTTTGTTTTCCTTTTACAGTAGGCTATCTTTGCATCACTAAGCAGGCTTAAAAATTCACAATCTAATACAATCACAATTTCCCTCCATGTCACTGCTCAGAACAACAGAGCTCACAGAATCCTGGAATGCTAGGTCTGGAACAGGTCTTAAAATTACCCTCTTGGTAAATGTCTGTTGAAACTTAAAACCCAGAGAGGTAGAATGGATCACTTAAGATTGATTTACTCTTTGATTAATTTTGAAAGATAATTGTAGTTGAATACCCATTAAGTGCCAGTCATGGACAATAGAAGATTAAATGCAAGGCTCACCTTCTGCTAAACAGCTTGTTGCTGACGTTTCAGAGCTGGAATCCAGCTCTCCTGACTCTGCCACTATATTTTCTGTCACCTAAGCCGCCTCTCCCTCTCCTGATGGCAGTCCTTTCTTGGGTGAAGGGTAGATCGCCCAAGCTCAACTTCCAAATAAAGGTTCTCTTGGGTGTTTCTGGAGAGAAGCAGTGGAAAGTTGGGAGGACTTGTTGAGCTGTCACTGACTAGGTCCTTCCAGTCTAGCCAAAAGACCCGCCTCCTGGGAAGGCGTCCAGTCTGCCTCTAGATAGGGGCTGTGCTTCCACCACCACAGGATGGAGCTGCCCACGCAGTGTGAGCTGCCCACGCTCACTTTTCACTCAGTGAAAAGCCCCCGTTGTTTTTGTTTATCTTTTGCCACCTCTGGTTCCCACACTGAGTCTCTGCCCTGCCCCCTATGATGTATTCTGTTCGAGGGAAGGGGGAATGTATGTGTTTCAGTCTCACCCCAGCCATGGGACTCCCTCAGGGTAAGTGTGAGATGTTCCTCTTGGGAGTGAAATGAGGAGCTTCCTCTGTCACCATCTTGCTGAGCTCAGATTTATAAGTTTTTTTTTTTCCCCCTAAGGAGTGAGAAATAAGAAGAAAAATCTGTACCATGGTATTTCACGTGTGTACACACCCCAGGGATCACACTGAAATGTGGATCTGAGTGAGTGGGAGTGGGTAGGACCTGGAATCCTGAATTTTAAGTGTCTAGAGATACTACTGCTTGTCTTCAGGCCACATATAAAATATAAGGATTCTAGAGAGAATTCTTTAAGGGCATTCTGTTAGCAGTGCTGGACTCAACCAGGGTCAATGTTGAGGCCAGAGGGAAAGTCAGAGCAGACACGGAACCTTCACAGGCCACACAGAGCAGGCTTGTCTCTTGGGTCTCCTGGCTATGGTCCATGTCAAATGTGGCTCAATGCAAAATATGAGTGAAATGTGGCTTCTCCATGTCTGCCTTAAAAGAAAATGGAAATATCTCCCTGTCCTCGCCTTGTTCAAGTACAGTAAACAGAGCACAGCAGGGCTTGACTGATTCAATGATCAGCTTCTTAAGACAGCCATTTTACATATCTGACATAGAGGCCATTTGCATGTGATACTAATTTAAATGTGTTAATTTCAAAATCATATGAGCCTTGTAATTCTTGTCCTTGTCACTTTTCATTTTACTGCTTTTGTCCATGTGGAAATCACTTCATGATTTTATGCCATCTGTTATTTTGGGTATTTTTACAAGATGGAAAAAAGCAGTCAGTTCAGTCAATTCAGTCAACAAACTGTTAATTGGATCAAAAATCAATATAATGTGATCTTTTGCTTAATTTCTCAGCTGTTTTCCTCACTTTACCTGTCGGTCAGTGAGATTAGTTAGGTGATCACCACTCAGTAGACTCTGAAGTAACAAAGCATGCTGTTCCCCCCAGGAGGTGGGTGTGCAGGTGACGACTAGCTTGAGCTCACCTAACTAAAAAGGTTTCCAGAAATGCCTCATTTTTTTTTTTCCTCATGCGTCCACTTACCCATCACATATAATGGCAGGATATCTTTGGAGTTTGAAATTTATTTTAGTTTTAGGAACAGAAACTGCTATTGAAAATTTATTCGGTTGAGATTTAAAGTACCTTGGAGACTATCTTTTTATTATGAGAAAAATCACTGGAATCATAACTCGAATATTTAGCTTTGCAAAGACGAAGGGTGAGGGTTAGGGTTTAGGGGTTGGGGTCAGGGTTAGGGTTAGTGCTGTTTTCTTACACACCCAAAACATTGACACAAGAGCTAAGAAACTAAATGATAGAGAGCAACTCTAATGTTTGTTGCTCACTTCATGGGTCCTTAAGATCATTTTTAGATTAGTAAAAACAAAGTTTCAAAACATTACCAAATTCTATGAAATATACTTACTTTGGGAATCCTGAAATTTCTTTCCAATATAGATTTATTTTAAGTCTATTTTGAGTTTCTTATATTTGAGACCAATCTTCTGCTAAAGATGGCACACTCCTCAGCAGAGGCACTGCGTCACCCGGGATAATGCTTCTGCAGGTGCCAGAGCATGGAGACTGAGAGGACACGGTGCTGACTGGGTTTATGGTGACAGCACCATCTCTGTTACCAACTTTATTGCCCACTGAGAAGCTCAGATTTGTCACAGAATTTATTTATGGTAACTTTTTAATACAGCACAAAAGTGAAGTAGAGCCAGGGTTTCTAGCACAATACTCCAAAGGTTGGTGGCAGGCTGGGGAGGTCACCTGCTTCCCTTCCTCCATCGCGAGGTGCTGAGAGATCTCCACTCCTGCTCTTGGGTTCATCTCTGGTATTGACACAAACCATGGTAGGAATGCCGTTTCTTTCGTTCTCTGTACCTGATTGTTCTGAGAGTTACTGATGAGCAGACGCTGTCAGGTGTGGCTCCTCACCCACGCCTGGCAGGAAGTGCTGCTCCCTGTGCCAGCGTCTGCAGTGGACTTGTCCGGGTGGTGGCACTTGTGCCTTGCTTGGAGACCTCATCTGTATTTTCATACCTTATACCATCTGTCTAAACTTTCCTTACATTTATGTTTTCCTAACACTTGCCATACATGTTAACTACATAAAATATCTGTAAATGTTTAAATAGAAAACAAACATCACCTATAATTCAGCAACTATGCCCAGAACTGCCCCCTTGTGTTTAAATATCTTAATAGACTAATTCTCCAGTCAAGGTAAGAGTGGGCCTTACCTGTTGTTAGTGACTGGGAATGGCTGGTTTTAATCCAGTTCTTTGATCCCTAATGCCCATTAAAATCTTCTCTGAAATTTCCTGTATTTGTCTCTGAGTATAAATTGCTTTTAGATTCTCCACCTCCATGTTGTTTGTCATATTGCTCTTAATTTTTATGACTTCTCAAAGCCACCATCCTAGCTTTCCATAGTGTTCCAACAACGCCGTTATCTTTGTCCTCCTGGGTTCTGTAACCAGAGGAGACAACCTTCTCCCTGCAGCCGGCCCTGCCTTGGCTGCTGCTCCCCGGGAGTTATAGGCAGAGGTAGAACTTAGGCTGCCTTTGGCCAGGAGCTTGGAGCTGTCAGGCTAGCTGGGAAGCGCATCCTGAAGGACACAGGAAGAGTGTCACAGGGGAAGCCATCACCCGAGGGCAGACACACAGAAGGAACTTAGCTGGGAGAGACACGCAACCCAAGGTTTGTTGTCTACAGCCCTCTCTTCGGGAAGTGACTGAGCTACTGGTGTGCTGCAGCTCATGCTCCTTGCAGAGTCCCCCAGAGGAGGTGTCACTCCGTGGGTCTCCCTGTGAGATGGCCCTCAGAGTAGGGCTGACCACCATGGGTGCTGGGGAGGCAGCGGTCAGAGGGTGGGATGGGCCTGCCTAAGAAACCCCACGTCAGGGCGCCTCCTAAAGTGAGCTAGCATCAGGCAGCTGCTGAGGGAGACTGGAGGGCGGGCAGCTGAGAGAAAATGCATGGATAACCAAGACTCCATTCAGATAGCGCACTCTGCCAACCTGTCTCTCTCGTGGCAGTCTCTTAAAAAGTAACAGAATAATGAAACACAGAAATCGTGGAACATGTTATCTAAGCGATATTATATATTGCTATTTGTCTAATAGGAGTGTTACTTACAAGTACTTTGAGGATTTGAGGGGTGCAGATTGCTTTATATTTGCTTTACTTTCTGACTTTTTTCTTTGCATATTTCAATTTGGTATAAATTTTAAGTGTTTTCTTAAATATAAAGGGATTGAAATAAGTATGTAGTAAAAATTATCTCAAATCTAAGTGGATATCAGTTACTATTAAGTTAATCTTGCATGTAATTTTTATAAAACTACATACATTTAATGTAAAAACTAAGAAATCAATTTTCTGTATGTAATATTGGGAATATAGTTTTATGAAAAATAAGTTTGCCTCTTTGATATGCAAACATTTTTTTACAATTAAGACTAGCACATGAGCAGAAATTTGGGGAAGGTGATATTGATACAAGGCTGTTTTTTTTTCAATCTCTTTATATATTTTCATAAAAGCAGACAAAACAACTATATGGGAAAACTAAAAATTCATGGCCACAGTTCTGCTCCCAATTAGACTATAAAATGTTGCACGAAAGTGTTGTTTCTGTTATAACAATGAAAGCAGGCTAGATAAGATAAAGGCCGTTTAGCTTTTTGTTTTACTGAACTAAGCAGAGCAGGCAAACTCTGAAATAATGACATTCGGAAGAGGCAGAAAGTTGTCTTTCCTAGGGGAAAAGAGACTCAAGGCTGCTTTCAGGCCGGAAGTGGAGGCATTCGCTACAGATGGGGTGAGGAAAAGCAGCCTCACTGTGAGTAATATTTCATGTAGCGTGTCGCCTGGCATGAAGGATCTGCCTCTGGAGGAGCCTTTGTGACAGAAGTCTGCACCTACCCCAGTGATTGCCCATGGGCCGCCAGTAGATTCAAAGAATTTAGTGAATTTAACCCAGGGAATGTTGAGTGAAAACAGCAGAGTGTAAAAGAAAGCAAATGTATGGTCACATTTACATGATATTAAAATATCTATACATACAATTGTAAATAACTGTCAAGAAGTAATAATCACGAAAGTCAGGCGGTGGTCATCCTTTATGGGGGCAGGAGAGGGGCAGAGGAAGGCTTCGTAAACCCCAGCAATCGTCTCCGCCTTGGCATGAGTGTTAGCTAAAGGAGTATTGTATAGACTTATTTTATGTTGTACTGGCTGTTTTATGCATTTTGTTTGAGATATCCTATATGATAAATTCCATAGTGAAAAATACTTTTACAATGTCTAGGTACTTTTCCTTACAATAAAATATCACTATGTCTAGTAATTTAGCTTGCCTAACATGGTCACAAAGTGCAAAATGTATGTACAACCACTGGAGCATTTTGTTGATAAGATTATTGTAAACAATTAAAAAGCAGCTACAGAGGGTAGGCTGTATTTTCGCTGATACTAGAAGAGAATGTTGATCTGTGCGGATGTAGAAAGATCTCTAAGTACAAAAAAATGTGGAAATAGATAAGTACAAAGGGGTGTGTGTGTATGATATTTTCACTGAGATTTTCCGGAAGGATCTGTCATGATCTGCTGTTGCTTCTCCCCTTCTTCATTGCTCCCTCTGCACCGTGACGCTGATGACAGTAGGTCAGGTCGTTGCTTCCCTGTGCATTGGCTTCTGGTTGAGTTTGATCAAAGGGGTCCCAGCTGGAGAGCCAAGTGAAGCAGGAGGTGAAGGTGTGCATCCCTGCTTCCTGCCTCACCTCCGCTTCCCTGAGTTTTGCTAACTGCTGCCCTTTCTGCAACTTACCACGCTCTTTTCTGCTTTCCTTCCTCTCTTGTAATCACCCCCTCATTAAAACCTTCTCAAATGGCCATCACTTGATTGTGTCACGTTTCTTATGCTCAACCAAAGACCTAGTACTGTTATACAGAGGACCAGGCACTATTTAAAGCAGAGCTGAGGCTTTTCCTTTAAGGAGCACTCCCCTGGTGGGCTGTTCAGTGAGAGTAGAGGGAAGTGGTAAAGCATCCTGCAGTCACACCCGACTGGAGCGGACCCTTGTCTTGTGGTACCAACTGCTGGTCATTGGTTTGTGTCTGTGTTTTCTGCTAAACTGTGCTCCTCCTTTGTGGTGGCTGCAGGCAGCCTATGTCTGGTCATTCACTTTTTCACTCGTTCAGAATGCTGGACCTGACTCGGTGGTGAGTCTGTCCTGACTTTGGAATCTGGAAACCCTGTGCCCCACAGCACTCATGCCAGAGAAGTGCCAGGCTCGCCATCCTCCCCCACAGAAGCACTCCAGGAACCAGGCCAGGTTGAAAGCAAGGAAGCTGGATAACGGAAGGTTCCTCAGCCTGGGTCTGTAGTTGCCTCTTTCTCAAATGATGCAATTACCAGATGTGTTCAGCAAGTTGTGGGTCGGCTTCAGGCATCTCCTGTGATGTCAGCATGAGGAGCCATAGTAACTCTCCCTTCCTTCCTTCATTTGTCCCGAGAATATTTAATTGAAGGCCTTCCATATGCCAGACACATTGCTAGAGATTTGGAATATAGTTATAAGTAAAATTTCTTGCCATTATGGAGTTTACATTGTAGAACTGAGAACAGAGCAAACAGCAGACAGTGAAATACATGTTCTGTTGGTGAAAATGTCTCAGGGACGTATCAAGTGTTAGCTGCGGAGGAGCAGTTTTAGATAGGGCAGCTAGGAAGCATCTTGGGGAGAAGGTGACTTTGAAGGGAGACTTCATCTGTGGGAAGAGCACGGTAAGCGGAAGGAATGGCTATAAGGAGGGAACCTGCTTGGGGGTCACCAGAGCGGGGGACCAGTGTGTCTGGGGTAATGTGAGCAAGTACAGAGGCCTCCTACCCAGAGAGGCAGGCCCTGGGGACTGTCGGCAATGGTTGGCGCTCAGCCTGTGCCTGGCAGTGAGGTAGCGGGGGCACTGGCCTTGGTCCCAGCACTGATGGTCACTCTGACTGGTCTGTGAACTTCAGGGGCAGGGAGACAGCAGAAGCATGGCTACAGGGGATTGCGTTTAAGTGAAATGTGTGCTCCGAGCCAGGAGGGACATGGTGTGGTGAACAAGTGAAATAAATGAAGAGATGTCATATTGAAAATGAAGGAAGGCAGGGTGAAGAGCTCCATGAAATGAAGGTCACTGCCTGGGGCAGGGGGTGAGGGTCAGGTGTGGCTGCAAGCACCTTAGGTGGCAGTACCCAGGTGCACAGGATGTGCTGGTAAGGCACCCATGGGTGAGGGATCTAGAACAATTAGGAATTAGGCTTCTATTGTAGTTGGGGCCTTTCACCTATTTTTAGTCCAGTTACAGAAAGCAAAGCTACTTTCTTTTACACCTGACTCTGCCCATGGAAAGTTGCATCCTTGTGTGTAGCTTGTGGTGTGCGTAAGACTTCAAAAAACATCTAGTAGTTACACAACTGTCAGCAATCATTACATTAGGATTGTTCAGGGTGAAAAGATCTGAAGAAAGTTGGATAATGAGGGAAGATTTTTGCGTTTTACTGTAGGTTTACACGATTCATGTAAGAGTTTCATGATTTTAAAAGTTAAAAAAAAATTGTTGTTTTTCTGGAATGTGTTGTAACGATTCTCTTGCTAGATTTACCTTTTCTAAAAATTAGTATTCTACAGTGGAGAGCCCATACCCTGCAAATTTGAATACATTCCAAGTTACTTAGATATTTCTTAAACTAAATATGCTTTGAATTTTGCCGAGTTACATGTTTTTCTCATTAACTCTTATTGCCCTGAGCATCCTGTTCCTATTATAATTGTTGTCAATGACTGAGGTAAAGTGGCTATTAAGAAATTCAACCCTCACCTTGTCGCATTCCGCTTTTCCTCCTGCCCCTGAAAAGTGGAGAGCCCACCCTTCCCTCTGCGTGCCCCGACTTGGTAATCACGTCTAATCTCTGACATGCTCCCCTTTATGTCCTTTGCTAATGGTAACCTGTTATAGCTCTGCTGCTTTATATGTCCCCTGGATGCCCTTACTAATTATTTTCTTCTCCAACCATCATTTTTTTAAAAACTCACATGTATTCTCTTTAGGCAATTACCTTCCTTCTTCTATTCTGTTGCTTTTTTTTTTTTTTATCTGCTCCTTATGTAGAGAAGAAATCTTTAAAATGAATAAAAATAAAACATTTTCCAAGAAGTTTCTTCCTTCTCTGCTTCTTGGGTTACAAAATGTAGGTCTGTTCATTCTCTTAAAGGGGCAGTCTGCTTTTAGCGGGCTTTGTCTTCTCTGTCGGTGAGACAGGCTTTCCCCGCTCTGCACCTGCACAGCCTTGTGCCTTCAGTCAATAGGAAACATGCATACAGTGGTCAGGGGAGCTGGGGTTTTGTTGTGAGTGGAAAATAGAGGAAAAAACAAGCCCATGAAAGAAAAAAAAATTTAAAAACCCTTTAATTTAGTATGGTATGAAATTTGAATTCCTATCTTCCCATTCAAAATGCTTTCCAGGCCCCTGCAAGTTTTTAGGTGGAAGGAAAAGAGGGTAAAAGGGTGAGCCTGGGAGAGGCGGGTAGAAAAATGACATCATACCTGCTAGCCACAAGGTAGGGAATGTAAGTAGGGTGTGAGGGTCTGGGAGAATCCAAGCGCCTTGAAGTGACCAGAACACGTGGGGGTAGGGAAAGCTTTCTTAGGTCTCTGGCAATGTCTATAGTCTTTTCCAGACAACATTTTCTGATTTTTTTAGACCTCACTATGTTTCTTTACTTTAGTTGACAACTTCTGAAAAACTCAGCTTTAAATTTTGGAAGTAGTACTCAATAGTGCAGTTGCAAATAGTCTCGAAAGCCAAGTGGGACTATATTTTCATAGGAGAGTCTGTCTTTTTAATAGACTATTTTTTAGAGCAGTTTCGGGTTCATAATAAATTTGAATGTAAAGATGGAGAATTTCCCTACACCCTGGCCCCACTATCAGCGACCCATGACGGAGTGGCGCGTTGCTTGCAGTGGAGAGACCTCCACTAAGAGATGCTGCCCAAAGTCCATAGTGCCATTTAGGGGTCACTCATGGCGTTGAACATTCTGGGGTCTGGATAAATGTAGAAGGACATGTGTCTGCCATCCTAGAATCACACGGAAGAATAATAATTTCTCTGCCCTGAAACTCATTTGTGCCCTGCGTGTTCATCCCGCCCTCTCCCAGCCCCTGGAGACCATTGATTTTCTTACTGTGTCCATAGTTTCGCCTTTCCCAGAATCTCACGTCATTGGAATTAAACTGTCGGTAGCTTTTCTTTCTCTCTTTCACTTAGTAATATGTACTTCAGAATCCTCCATGTCTTTTTTATGGCTTGATGTATCATTTTTTATTTCCTTTTTAAGTTTATTTTTATTTTATTTAGTTCATCTGTTCATTTTCTCTGTATACCACATAAGAGTGAAATCATCCAGTGTTTGTCTTTCTCCTGACATGTTTCAACAAGGACAGACCCAGAGGATACTATGTTTAGTGAAATGAACTCATTTCTTTTCACTACTAAATAGTATTTCATTGCCTGGAGGTACCAGAGTTTATTTATCTAATCGCCTACTAAAGGACAGTGTAGTGATTTCCACATGTGGGCACCTGGGAGCAGCGCTGCTGTCAGCTTCCCTGTGCAGGGTTTTATGTGGACGTAGGTTTTCACCTTACAGGGTTGAGTTTTGAATGGGGGTGTGTACAACTGCTTACTTGACATCTCCACAGGGACATCTGTGGCTCTCTAGTTAACATGTCTATAGGGGAAGTTTTTATTCTCACTTACGGGTCTTCTAGTTCCAGCCATGTCATTAAATAGTAACTCCACTTTCCTGGAGCTCAAGAAAAAATTCTGGGAGTTATCTTTTGTCCATCCCCTTTCTCCGGCCCCTTATGTGCTCTGTTGCATAGTCTTAACCATTTTGGCAGCTTGTCCTGTTCTCACCACCTGACCTCACTCTTCTAACAGTAATGGCTGATATTTATGGAGTCCTTACCGTGAGCCAGGTACTTGTTTAAGTGTTCTATTACGTGAATCACCTCATTTAGTTTGCACAACAAACCTGTGAAGTGTGTGCCGTTATCATCATGAGCATCTGACAGATGAGAAAAATGGAGGCACAGAGAAATTAAAACGTTTGACCAAAAATGAGGTGCCCCAGAGTCTGCTCACACATCCCTATTTGCAAAGGCCTCTCAAATGACCTGACACCCAGCACACTGGATTCCTGCCCCACAGCAGGCCTTCTTCCCCTCCCGTCCTATCTCCCCTGCCCAGGGAGTGGGGCTTTCAGTTTCTGCAGGCCAGGCCGTATCACTGGGACACACCTTTGACTTCCTTGCATCTCACGTACAGTGCTTAATCCTTCAGCAAACTTTGTCAGTTCTGCCTCCCAATGACATCTTACCTTAATCGCTTAATTCCCCACTGCCCTTCTGTTTGGATCGGGATCAAGCAGTTGGGATCGAGAACAAGCATCACCATCGATTCTTTCAGTCTGTTCTCAATGAAGCATCCTGTGTGGATCTTGAAAACCTAAGTCATACCATGTGACTCTTGCTTAAAACTTTCCAACTGTTTCTCATCTCACTAAGAAAATGACCTGAAACTTCAGCATCTAGCAAGCCCTACTTTGCTTATCCCACCTCTACCCCTGGGATCTTTTTTATTCACTCTGCCCACTCACTCTCCTCCACCCAAAGACATTCTCTGTGTTCACCACACACTTTCCTCTTTGGTTTCTGTGGCTTCTGCTGAAACGATCTCTCCCTGCATCTTTATCTGGCTACGATTCTCACTACCGTCAGATCTTACCAAACTGTCAGCTTTTCAGAGGAACTGCTCTTGACCACACTCTCTAAAACAGAGTCTGTCCTGAGTTCTGTCCTCTTAGCTAGTTGTTTTTGCCTTAAAGTACTTACTTTTCTCCATAGCATTAACCACACGAGGACCTGGTAGTGTGTAATTGTGACATGCTCTCTAGAATGTAAATTCACATAAGCTGTTACTTACTATGAAATCTTTTTTTTATTCCCTGGTGTAAAGGCAGAACAGGACACAGTGCAGGTTTTCTGATCCCATGCAGACTGGATAAAGGAGGAGTCAGAGTCCTCAGTGGTTTTGCAGGTTTTTTGGGGGGGTTCACCAGGCATTTGGCAGACAGGGGTGCTGGCTGGGAGGCTGGCAGGCCTTTACTCTATCTGGGAAAGTCTTTACTCTATCTGGGCTCTCTGGCGTTGGTTCTGCTGCTTCTCGGCTTCTCTTTCGGCTTCGGCTTCAGCTTCTACTGCTGCTCCTGGCGTCCCCGTGACACCACCCTTAAAAGCACAGTCTTAGCTCAGCTGAATCCCATCTACCTATGCCCACACCCTATTCCAGGTGCCCGCCATCAGGCATGCATTCAGGACAAAGATCCATCATCTATCCTGATGGCGGAAGGGCAGAAAAGCCTGATATTTTCTTTACCCTACACCTGGCATATAGTGCAGTGTGTGTCTATTGACTAATCTATGCAGTATTTACTGAAACATCTTTTCCTTGAGTCTTTTTTGTGTATGCGAATCCATGAAATCTGGATAAGGTTGCCCTTTCCTCTACCCGCTCATTTAAAAAAAAAAAAAAAAGACTGTGTCTTATGAAGACCGTGGTGACCATCTTTCTCTAAGATGGCTGTTGGTGTGGCCATCGCTTGGTGTCTCAGAGTTCTCCTTTCACCCACTGTAAGGCACGCCACACAGAGGCAGAGCCGATGATATGGAGAGTTGAAGACCCGATGCCACCATCTGTGAAACTCCCAGAGCTGTCGCCTTGGGGACTGGGGAGCACATGTTCTGGGGCCCGTTGCTCAGCACACCCAGGCACCTACTTTAGGTCAGGGAAGCGCTTGCACTTGGCACAGCTATGCAATGGGACCTTCAGAACCAGGCCAGTTCACTGTCAGAGCCGAGGGAACAAAGAGCTCACCGAACACGTGCAGCCCATCACAGTGCCTCTCTTCCCACCCACACTGCAGCTGCTTCTCTGAGGGTGTGTCATAATGATAACACTGTGCTAGGAAAAACTAGTAGAGGCTTTATTCCTATTATTCTTGAAAGCAAAATTCTGGTTTCTGGAGATGCTTTAAGTGCCTAGAAGCATGGTGTGAGGTAGTGCGAGAAATTCTTTGCTGAATTTCTGTAAGATGAGCTCTTAATCACCATCAGGCAGAAACGAGCTATGTCACTGCAGACGTATGGCGATGACTGCGTTATGTAAGTTCAGGTTTGTGTATTTGTGGTGGTGTGTCTTTTTTCTGATTATAAACTAAATGTTTACTCTTAGGGAATACATTAAAAACTAAAAAATGGGGCCTTCCAGGTGGTGCAGGGGTTAAGACGCAGCACTATGAAGCTGTCCACAGCCACTGCAGCACGAGTTCGATCCCCAGCCAGGGAGCTAACCCACATGGCTCAACAGACCTCTCCTGTCTCACCCGCTGCTCCCCTCAGCAGTGTATTTCAGTCAGTCTGCCTGTTCTGCTCCCCGCTCTGTCTCTGGTGAATCCTCTCACCCTCCGTATCTCTGGCCTGTACCACAGCTCTTGCATGAAAAATAAAAGAACTTTTTTCTTTAAATATTATGTATAATATTTTAAAAATATAATATAATATTTTAAAAATAAATTTAGTGTGTGGCAATTTGCATATCAGTAATACATATAATATGATATATAATCTGTTATTGACATATAAAATATAAATACATGTCCTGCTTTTGATTTCTTATGTGGTAGCTCTGTTGTCAAGCAGACTTCCTCTCTTATGATGACAGAATCATTGCCATCAGCTGTAGCCTTATGTCCTAATCCCCAGCGTGCTCAGTAAATGAAAAGAAAACTTCTTCCCTGATAAGGCGAATGGAATCTAGAATGGTGTCTCAGGACTGCCTGCTTTAGGTGGGATTCTGTACCCATCTCTGCAACTCTCACCTGGCAAGAAGCTGTGATGCTTCAATTGGCCAGGAATATATGAACTTAAAATCAGCTACATCAAAATTTATGGGCTGGGAAGGAATGACTTGTTCCCAAGGGAAGCCAGGTGCTTTCGCCATAAGGGGTAATGAATGTATGCAGGTAAGCAGAAACTCTTGCCCTGACTCGCTGTAGTTCATTATATACGGGGCACCATTTCCCACAATGCAATGGGCCCAAGAGGATGAATTCTCCCTCCCTCCTGCTTTCACCACCCCCTCGCCACACAGACACTTTTCCCTAGCACACCAGCACACCAGCATCCCTGTTCTGTTTCCCCACTTGTTTCTGGTAGTGGAAACATTTCATTACTTATTTTAAAAAAATAATAAAAGGGCAAAAATGGAGAAGAGAGAGAATATCACCATGAATTCCTGAATCTCTCAGCCCTGAAGAAGTAAAGGAACATGGTCTTGGTGTTTGCTAGTTGTAGTTCTGTCTGAATTAAGAGCGAAGCATGATGAGCTAATGTTTTTATATCTACCTTTAGACCAAACATTTAGATAATGGGGATTTCATTGTGAACCAGAGAAGGGTAGGACCAAGAAATGGATTGCTCTGGAAGACTCGCAAACTAATGGTAAGACCCTTATGGAAGCTTCTCTCTCCTTCCTCTGCTTCTCTTCTTCCTCTGTTCTTCCCTGTACTCTGTAAACAATTCAGTCTCCACAGCCATTAAGTGGGGCAGAGCGAGATAAGTGTTTTGGGTCAAGGAAGAGGCACAGTGGCCAAGAGTCAGAGCCACCTGGTGTCAGGAGCCCACGCCCAGGGGAGGGAGGCAGAGTCCCTTGTGGGAGAGGGTTCCCGAGAGTCCTGACCAAATGAATACATTTGAGATATTCATACATTTCAGTGGGAGCCAGTTTCCTTTTACTATCAGAGAAAGGTGAACAAATATGTAGAGAGAGGGAGAAAACGAAAATAAGCCCTGTGTTGTTAAATCAGAAATGGAAGTATTTGAGGATACATTTATTTCCCAACCTCGGTTCCTGAGAGGCCTTGGGAGCATACACGTTGCCCATATGGGACCTCAGGATATTCCTTGTAAGAATGTAAGGCTGTTGGGAGAAAGCTGACCTCAGGTTATGAGCAGAAAAGTAGAAGATTTTAGATTTTAGATTCTAGATTCAAGGTTTTAGAACATTTTATTGTGCCAGACATTTAAGGGACTTTCCTTATTTAAAGGGCTAATTTGGGTTATGTAAGAGAAATACTTATGAGAAGCCCTTAGACAATTTTGAGTGATGGATAACAGGTTAGCAACTTACTGTCAAATACTTTGGAGAAAAAATAATTTTGTGCTGGATTTCCAAGTTTTTTCTGCTAGTGATTGTTTAAAGTATTTGAGCACCAAGAAAATCTATTTGTGTGGGAGCTTAAAAGGATATTGGAAATAATCCAAGCTGTCCCCCTTCTGGGAGAAACCGAGGCACAGTAGTGTATCCAAGCAGGTCTGCTTCCAGAATTCCCACGGCAGGGCGTTTCCTCAGAGCAGGGGGAGGGGGAGGAGGTACTCCAGGCCCGGGTGCCTGTCATGCAGGGACTCACCTCAATCCTGCAGTCAGCTGTCCTTGCAGTGTAAGAAAGTAAGCACTGCATGTAAAACTTGAAACAGTAATTTCTCTGAAACTGAAAAACCTGCTGATGCCACTCGCTCTGTGATCTGACCCCTCTGTGAGACCTCAGCTGAGAGGTGGGTGACACATTGGCTCCTCTTCTGCCATCTAGTCAGTGGCCACGTCCTGCCAGGTCTTCTTCCTGTAGCCAATGAGCCATTCTGTTTCTTTCTATCCCCGCTTTCTTCTCCTGAGTGAAAGCTGCTTGTCTGGTTTTTTGCACTGGATTCCTAGCTGCCCCCTGTCTGACCAGCCTTGGTTCCCTGCTGACTTACTGTCCTGCTATATCCCAACTGCTCCCTCCGCATTGCCTCATCCTGACCCCTCAGTTGCTTTCAGCTAATTCAGTTAAAGATCTAAAGCCTCACTGTAATTGGTAAGACCCGGCAAAAGTTGGAGCTTGTTTTGTGTGCTCCAGTTATGCTGCTCTTCATTTAGTTCCTTAGATACACACAAGTGTTTCTTCTCAGAGCCTCCATGTAGGCCTCCATCTGTTAAATAATTTCCTCAGGTTAGTGGATTTTTTTGCTTGCTTGTTTGTTTTTGCTATGTCTGCCTACTCTGTGGGCCGCTTCTCGGAGTCGCCTTCTCAGGCCTACAGCTGAGATTATTTACTGTTACAAGCTTCCCTAGCCCTTTGCCATGCCAACTCCAAGCAGGTATGCATTGGGAGTAAGATGCTTCAGTCTAATCCTCACCAAAGGCTGTCATTCTTATTATCTTAAAATATTTTCCAAAATTATAGTGGAGGCTGTTATTTAAAACATACAAAGACCTTTTAAAACAAAACAATAAGACAAACCTGTGCAGGAGACCTGAGCAGACACGTCACCAAAGGAGATGTGTGGACAGGGG
Organism: Talpa occidentalis; assembly: GCF_014898055.3. NCBI lineage: Eukaryota > Metazoa > Chordata > Mammalia > Eulipotyphla > Talpidae > Talpa > Talpa occidentalis. Next base: position 99,683,806 of record NW_023601322.1, read on the forward strand.
CAGGCGTGGGAGAGGGCTCGGCACCACTCACCCAGAGGAAGGGGCTGCTGCTGACTTGGTGACTGTGGTGCGGGCGAGGCAGATAAGCGGTCTCAGCGCCGGTGGGGAGGCAGGAGGCCATGGCCTTTGCGGAGGACAGTTTCCTACGGTGCTAAACATACTGACGCTGTCACGCGCCTTGCATTTATCCAATGGAACTGAAAAATTATGCTCACACAAAAACCAGCTCTTGAATTTTATCTTCATCTTTGCCAAAACTTGGAAGCAATCGAGATGTCCTCAGTCGGTGAGTGAGTAAACAAACTAGGGAACATCCAGACAATGGAATATTATTTAGCACTAAAAAGAAACAACCTAGTAAGCCACAAAAAGGAAACTTGAAAACTTCTATTAAGTGGAAGAAGGCTGTTTGGAAAGATTATGTTCTGTGTGTTTCCAGCTAGATGTCATGGTGCAGAAGGAAACCCTGGAGACGGTAAAAGATCAGTGTTTGTCAGGAGGGAGTGATGAGACCATTTTAGGGCAGTGAAGCTGTTCTGCACATGATAGTGGTTGTACATGTCATTATACCTTTGCCCCAACCCATAGAATGTTCTTCAGTTGGCATAGTTTTACCACTGTGGCCCAGGATACTGATGGCCTGGCGGGAGGTATGATTCTGCTTAAAGCCGCCAGGGGAGGCACAGTCACAGCGCCAGGAAGTCAATTAGACAGTGGTCACCAGGCACCTATGGAAGAGCGGGGAGTCACCACTTGCTGGGGCAGCATTTGTGTGTGACATGTTGGAGATGGAAGTGACAGTGAGGAGGGTCACACAGGGCTGCGAGGGTAACCATTGTCATTGAATTGCACATTAAAACTGGTTGAATGCCAAGTTTTAGGTTATGTGTACTTTATCCCTCAGTAAATATTTTTAGAACATGTAAAGACCACAAGAGAGCCAGCCTCTGACAGGTAGTATAGAATTATTTGACTAGAAAATACCATAAACAAGATAATACTCTTCTTAGAGTATTTTTAATTCCCTCTTTCTTATACATATTTCTTTTGGTGTAACATTTTAAGTACGCAGTTTGTTTACTTTTGATAAACTTGCCCTATAGCACATCAAAATATGTAATCAAATTGTTATATTCTTATCAAATATTTCTATTAACAATTCCTTTCCAGGACTTTCCAGTCAAACACCACTACCATGTTCTAACTTTTATCATCATGGTTTTAAATTTCCTGTTGCCATCCTTTATTAGCATACCAGCTGCCAGGTGGATGTGAAGGTCACTCAGGCAAGATCACATCTGGAGTAAAAATGTTAAAGAGGTCAAGAAGTAGAACAACTGCCCATCTACCTCTTGATGGTCTTGGGTGGCCTGGACCTGGGGTGCCACCTTTAAAGAATTGGGGGCAATGGTGAGGCTGAGTGAAGGGAAGCCCTGGACTGCACTCCCCTCCTCTGTTGTGCTGTGTGACTGCAGATCCTGTGTAGGGCCCAGAAATAGCTCAGCGTCTGGCGGGCTTGTCGAATGTAGATAATGGGATAAAGTCTATCTGTCTGAAAGCTTGTGGAAAGGCCTGCCAAAGCCAAGGCAAATGGGAGTGACTGGGCTGAAGGAGTTCACCCGACCCAGCGAGCCATGGAGCATGCGAGAAAGCACAGTTCAAGAGAAGCCCAGCCCAGGCACAGAGCCAAGGTGAACGTCCTTTGGGAGGATGGGCCCGTCATGGAGCACATGGGGCCAGCACACCCTAGGAAAGCAGGAGGACCCCAGGAAGGGGCGCTTTGCCTGCCGCTCAAGCTCAAAGGATGGTTTCTCCTTCCTTCCGCCTCAGTACCTTGCTTGTGGGAAGGCGTTGGAAGACACGCCTCTGAAGCACAGTCTGGAGGATTGTTTAAATCATCAGTTGCAGATCAGACATTTAGTTTAATTATCTCCTGGCCCACCAGAGAGATGTGGGCTTAGAAAGAAGACCAGATTAGTTATTGACAAAAAATAAAATAGTTGTATTTTCTGTGAACGCCTGAGTAGCTGCGTGACTTTAATTTGTGACCTGCTGTCATTGCATTTAAGGTCAGGCTAAATAAAGATCATGAACTGCATCTTAAAAATGTAGAATCATAGCTAGCAAAGATGGCATCACCGAGTTACTGAAATTGTCCTTCTGCTCTTTGTGGACTAGTATCTGTAGTAGAAATTTGTCTCTTCATACCTTTCTTAGGCTTATACCAGGGTTATTTTCACTTAACATTATGCTGTGAAAATTTTACAGGTTTAAATATCCTCTATAATATGTTCTTAATAACTCAGTATTCAAATGGATTTTCTGAAATATCTTTACATATTGTCCTGTTTGGGGATCTGGAATGAGCTTTTGCAATTAATAGGAATATTATAAGTGTATAGCCAGTTTGTACTGCATTTCCAAATAGTAATATAGTGTTTTTCCTAAAATTGGAATTTGTGAGTCAAAATAGATGAAGATTCTAAAAGTTATCACATACTGCCAAATAGCTTTCCAAAAGCTCTGAGAAAATTTACACAGCTACCAGTAGAAAAGAAAGTGCCAATCATGAAGTATATCCTTGCCAGCATTATATAACATCATTGTGAATCTTTCCTAAATTGACAGGTCAAACATTGTATCGTCGTCAAGCAGAATTTTTTATTGTCACTGAGCAGGAAGATGACAGTTAGTGCAAGGCGCTAGTAAGGATGAGGTTCCTGGCCCTGGAAATCCTAAGGAAGCCATTTTAAACTGGATAACATGTTCTGGGTTTTAATCTAATGTTGTTCTAGGACTTTCTTTACTCAAGAAAGCATGCATGGTCAAGTTTTATAAAACAGACTACTTTTTGCTCCAGATCCTAAGCCACTAAATGATACACTTTTTTTTAAAAATGGGGCTTAATTTATTTGAATTATGTCTATTTTGAAGTAGTTTGAGTGTTATTAATTTTTCATTCAGAGAACTGTTTTCTGTGTCTCCTATTGGCCAGGCACTATGTGATATGCCAAACACCAGCATAGCCTCCTAAGATTCACAGCCCTTGGGGCAGTCAACTATAATCCATTAATATTCATTAGATGTGAAGAGACAGAGTTGTTCTGGCACTTATGATCAGACATGAAGTTGGACCCTCGGTGCGGGCCCCCTCTGTGCTGGTACTCAGTGAACGACCTTCATGTTGGAGACCACACGGCTCAGAGCTCCTTGCTGAGCCTTGTGACTTTGAGGCTGTGCTTCTCCTTTGCTGGGATGCTCTGGGAGTTCGTTCTTCCATTGTTGGAAATATCATTCTAAGCCATGGGTACCTGTTACCTTCGCTTTTCATTTATCCTTTAGAGTCTACTTGTTACTTTGGCAACTTTGCCACTTGTAGCAGCACTTATTCCACATCTTTAAGAAAAGGCATTTAGTTCATAGCTCAAGAATAAAACAACTTCATTCACATTAAGTTTCCCGTTTTTCTTCTGCTGCTCCCACTCCCTTTTTTATTTATTTTTTATTCCATCAGGGGACTCTTGAAGCATTTAAAACTGTCATTGATTGAACAATGTTCAGGCTAAGCTGTCATCAGTAAGTAGGACTTTATTTTCAAAATAAAGTGAAAAAGACAGTAATCTTTAACACTAAAGGCTTCATAGGGACTTCAACATCATATAATTTCCTCTTACAGCATAATAATTTGGGAGAAATTTGACCTTACACTAACATTTAAAGTATCAGGGAACTTGGGGAAAATGAGAACTGAAATCAGACTGTACGTGTAGATGAAGCAGGGGTTTTTCAGATACAGAAGAAGCAGCTCAGGGGCAGAGGTTTGTGAATTCTTGTTGGTAAGGACTGAAACTAGCCAAGCGTGAGAGCTTTTGTAAGTTTTTTTTTAGAAGATTTATTTATATATGATTATAAGAACTGGGTATAGGCCAGATGTACAGGAGGGTGAGAGGATTCACCAGAGACAGAGAGGGGAACAAAGCAAGCAGACTGGTGAAAGACACTGCTGAGGGGAGCAGCGGGCGAGTCAGGAGAGGTCTGCTGCGCCATGTGGGAATCTCCCTGGCCGGCCAGGATCAAAACTGCGCTGCAGAGGCTGCGGACAGCTTCACAGCACTGCGCTCAACCCCTTGCACCACCAGGGTGGCCCAGCTTTTGTAAGTTTTAATCATCAATTAGCTTTTCTCAGTAACTGTCCAGTATGAATGACAGGATGCCATACCGTGTCATTCACCCGGGCCCGCAGGACCTTCTCCTGTGTTGGTTGCACAGATCTACCACTCCTCTTAGGGGCTCACTCTGCTTTGTTTTTTGCTGTTATTTCTTTTTCTTTTTCTGATAAAGTTCTGTCACATACACATATTTCCCCCAAACTTGAAACCTCACATCAGTGGAAATAAAAGTACCTGTCCAGTATTTTCTGTTTTAAAGCCTTCAAGTGCATTACACATGTGCTCAGTCAAGAATGTTAATTGCACAAGACTAGGAAAACAGCATTTTCCCGAGTTGCTATCCTGTTAGATCTTAGTGAGAATGAATGGCAAGGGTGGAGAATGACCTAAAAATGTAGATTAGATTTGTCTGGAAAGGTAATGAACTTCTAAGTGAACATAAGCTAAATTCAGATTCTTAATAAAAATGGAAACGAGCCAGTTTTCAGAGCTCATTACCAGAATTTTGCGTGGCTCCAGTCTTTACTCATTTCATGCTGCAAGATGTCTTTTCTGACACCTTGGTGTCATCTGATTAAAAAAATAAAGTCCTCCAACTTTTATATATTCTGTCCTGGAAATTCAAAAGAGTATCTTCATCATATCGTAATATGTCTAACTTGTGTTTATACTGCTAGCACCCAATTCTGTAGCAGATACAGTATGTGGTGAATATGTATTTTTAAAAAATGAATAACTATGTTTATGACTTTAATATATATAGTATTGTAATCAGTGTAAATTAGACCTTTTTTTAGTGTTTAAGAACACTAATTAGAAATTTACATTAATGTTGATGGATAAAAATTATCCTTCCAAATGTATTTTACTACACCTTTGTATATTAATATGTTGGAATACTGTATGAAAATGCTATAATATATGCTAAAAGAAGAGACTGTTTCCATTGAGCAATTGTTAACTGCTAATATTATTCAAGAAAACTTGACACAGGATGCCGTAAAGTACCAGTACAGCTTTATGATTGGGACAGTTCATAGTGTTTATTGTTCCCAAGAATCACCGTTAAGTTTCACATAAAGAACTTAGAGGTTATGATCAAGACATATTTTATGTAATTGATTTAGAAATTAGAGTTAGGATGGATTTCTTCTCAAGGCCCTGTTGTTCCTTGCAGAAAACAGGGCTCTTAACCTAGGCCTGGCTGGCAGGCCTGTGTGCATGCACTGTTCTCCATCCCCGGGACTGACCACCCCCCCCACCCCCCGTCTCTTTTGACTGGACTGGAGAAGGTGCGTTGAGGAGGGTGGCAGAGTCCACTGAGCTCAGGCTGCAGCTTCGCCCGGTGACCCCAGGCTCCTCAGCACCCGTGATGGAGCCTCAGCATGGTGAGAGGTGGGGCTGTGGGTGACCCCAGGCAGGAGCTGTCCTGTTCCTTCTGTGTCCAGTGATTAGCACTAGAAGGGCAGTTCCAGCACCGTGGCCTGGTGAGGCAAGGCGTCTGGGCTCTGACAGTCAAGGATAAAGAGCTGACTCACAACCCCATGAAAACTGCCTCACCCAGCCAAAGGGCTGGCTGAGTGCTTGCAGGTCTGATTGTGCGATGGAGGGAGTGGGGAATAAATGTCAGTTATGGCCCTGGGACCAGTTGCCACGATATAGAAACCTTCCTGTCCTAAGTCTTTCATTTTCTCAGAGATTTTAACCCACCATCACCTTAAAGTGTAGCGAAATGATTTTTATGCAGAGCATGAATACATCTGTGTGAAAGAATTGCCTATTATAAATGCATGTTCTTAAAAAAGGGGAGGATGACTCCCTTCGTAAAGCTTACATTTTAGCAGAGTAAAGCACGACCGTTACTACCTGTCTTTCTCTGCTGAACTGTAGCTCATGAAGAAGGGCTTTCCCTGCCACATCTAAGTATGGCACGTGGCTGTCATGTAGTGTGTTCTGGAGGAGTATTGGCACATCCTGCTTCAACCTGACATCCCCCTACTTGTAAGCTTCACGTTGTTTTTCAAATAAACTCCACAAACTCCTGACCGTGGTGCAGGAGGCCTTCAGTGAGCTGGTTAACTTTACAGAATCAGTCTCTCTCTCTCATCTCAGCCTTTATCTCCTTCTATTATTTGGGTACACCAGCCTTGTATGGTTTCTCTAAGATGGGAAACTTCTGAGGTACTTACTTCTGCCCTCTCCATTGGCAGCACTTATTTAGTGTTGTAACTTGTATTTATTCATTTATGGAACTCGGCTCCATGTACTTACTAGACTTTAAGCCAATTGCAATCTAAGCTCAATCAGTGAAGGGCTCTGAGCATTGTCACAACTAAGCCCCCAGCACGTAGAGCAGGGCCCAGCACTAAAGACGCTGAGCCATCCCCTGGTGGATGTTAACACACTGTCACGTCCAGGTTCTGTGCTCTTGTGAGGAGAGTCTAGGAGGCTGCTCCTTGCACCGCTGCAGCTGCAGTCAGCTTGTGCTGCTGGCCTCCATTTCTTCATGTGTGTATGCTGGGCAGAATGTCCTTTCATTACTCTTGAAGGAACTTGGGGACTGGCACTGGTGAAAGTTCTTTTCACTGCCCAGTCTGAATGTCCTTGACCTTGACCTTCATCCAGGACCTCTGTTATTACCAGAGTCTCTGCTTTATCCTTTACCTGTCTAAGATCGTTTTCAGTCTGCCTTTTCCAATCAAGGTTGCTGCACTTGTCTCTTTCTCTGTAACTAGGCAAATGAGGACCAGGTGTCCCATGCATCTTCTGACACCATGCCTGACCCCCCATGATGCAGCAGCAGACCTGCGTTGTCCTCGGGGTCAAGGTCAGCTCCCCTATCAGCATGGTGCCCCTGCTTTTTCCCTGATCTTCTCTTCACGCAAGGAAATGACTTCCTTGTCATTTTATATGTCTGCAGATTACGCTGACTTCATGGCTGGGGCAAAGTAGATAGGGATTGCTCAGATGTAGAGTTGGGCCAGGAAACATTGAAGCCATACACCAAGTCCTTAGGAGTAATCTGTATCGGAGCCTTATTTTCCAGCTATCTCTCTTTCAAACAAAATAATTATTCTCTGCCCATCTGTTACTCTGTTTTAGAAAGGTCATATCTTTTATTTGTGACAACTAAGGTATAATGTACTTGATTCCAGAATTTTTAAAACACCAGCAAATGTTTTAGAATACAGTAAAAAAAAATACAGTGAAAACACAAGCTAACCAATGAGTTAGTGATATCAAAACTCAAAATCAGCAAGGGGAATTTTCACTAGCTTTAAATGTGAGAAGAATTTGCTCAAAAAATGCAGGAAGCTTCATTTTTCTCACAAGAGGCGATGAGGCTGAGGCAGAGGAAGCAAGACAGAGCACAGGCAGGCAGGCCGCACACTGCCTCCAGCCTGGCTGGTCTCGCGGCAGGGTGTGGGCCAGAATGGCATCTATTCATACCTCACGGTGAACGGCTCGGGGAAGAGCCACCATGCGTGAAGTGCTGTAAATCCTACCTGCTGCCTGAAAATATCACCCCACAAAAATGGCTTGATACATAATTTGGCACCCCATTGCTTAATTGTAGATAGAGGATAAATGAATAGGAGCAGATTACTATTATTTAACATTTATTAAGCACCCACAGTGTACATGGTATTCTGTAAAACATCTGTGAACCCACCCCTTCTTACTTTCTAACTCAAGCTCTGATTTCAGGCAAAATTATGTACATGCACAGGTAAAATCCTTTTTAAAATATCTGTGCTGTGCATTCAAGCCCCTTGCATGTATATGTGTAGATTTGTGATTTTATATTTATATATATGTGAAGTATGCATTTGAAATACATCACCCATCACCCCTTGCTGTATGCTTCATCCACTCTGATACACACACGCTTTTGCTTTAATAAGGATTGAAACAAAAGTAAGTGGTACAAAGTGTAGATAAGTAGAACAAAGGACAACTAATAGAACGGAGTAGCTGAAACTGGGAAATAAGAGAGTAAGAAGTCCCAGAAATCTGTTGCTCTTCAAACAACTGTACTCAGTGGACATGAATTAATTCCCCTAGCTTCCGAGGCCTCTGCTTCCGCAGTGTAACTGTGCGGGCCGGGCAATATTTCACTTTGTATTGGGAGAGGTGGAGAAATGTGAAAAGAAAGAAGTGATACAAAATGGCAAGATGGAGGGATGATCATTTCCTCAGTGCTTTGGGTGACTTGTGAGATGAAATGATCGACGCGAGTAGGTTTGTGAGCTTGTTCCTCTACCCCACTTTCCTCTGGTTCCTCGTTTTCATCCTGATTGCGGCCACCAAGCAAGGCTGGTGTGCCAGGCGGGTACCACAAAGTTGGAGGGCACACGCTCACACCCCCTCACCCCACCCCAGCGCCTCCCGTATCATCGGCACTTTATTTCCCTTGAAAGGAGTATTTTCTTTCATGTTCACTCCAGAGAGTCAGGTCATATGTGCCGAGCACCTACCCTGTGCTGCGTGTCGCCTTGGAGCTTGGGAGGTGAGGAGGGGAGAGCAGGAGGGAGAGCAGGAGCATCGCCTGCGACCCCCACCCTGGGAGCGCCTCATCCCGAAGAGCACACGGGCACACCCGCCTCAGGCTTGACCGTGGGGGCGGGAGCAAGTGTCAGTGCTTGGAGGCACACACGGGCCCCTCTTGAGGTATTCCTGGCGTTGCTGTTTTGCTTGGTTTGCCGCTTTTGCCTGTACCGTTGCCGTTTCCCCAGCTGTCTAGCAAAGTGCTTATGCTTTGCACACTTGCCCGCCAACTTAGTTTAACTTGTACGGCAGAGGACACCAGTTGGAGGCCCGCGTGTTCGTCCTTCCCTTTCTCCATTGGGCGCTTCCTGAGATCCAGGGCACGTTCTGCCACCTTCGCGAAGCATTGCAGTTTGCTTCTTCTCCAGGGTTTGGTCGTCTGACTCCTGTAGACCTGCTCGTGTGCCTGGCACACAGGCAGGGTTGCCAGATCTAGCAAATCAAATACTAGATATCCATTTGAATTTGGAGTAATGGTATTTTTTAACATTTGTCTGTCCCAGATACTCCGCGCACGCACTGACACAGTTACAGTCGTATTAAACATCGTTCATTGCTTCTCTGAAATTCTAGCTTAGCTGAGCGCACTTACACGCGGATGCCCTAAAGTCTCACTGCGGCAACATAAAAATGCTTTTCCTCTGTAGCTCTTCTGGCAGGTCAGCTGTGCTGAGTTAGCACAAGAAGCAGATCATAACAGTTCATCCTTCTGTTGATGACAGAGATCTGGGCTTCCTACTCTGCAGCGTCCACCCAGTGATGTGGGGCATGGTGTGCACTGCTTCCTGGGGTCCTCAGGACTCAGTACCCCATTCACTCTGAGCCGCAGCAGGTTGTGGAGAGCACGGCGGCAGAGGTCCAGTGAGACCCTGCACTTTTGGAGAGAGTAATGGGGAGCTTACAGACACCAGACACACTGACATCGGCATCCTCTTTTCAGAGACGGGCTTTTATACCTGGGTTTTACTCTAGAAATTATCCTCTATGCAATGTTGACTCTGACAGTTTCCGGCCCATGTGATGAGGGCAGCAACAGGAGCAACACTGGAGCCTCAGGGCGGGGTGTCAGCTCAGCCTCTCCCACTGGCCTTGGCGATGGGCTCCGGGGGCACAGGGCAGCCTTGCTCAATCCTCACATCATTCCTTGTGCTCTCCGAGTTCTGTGATGTCATCTGGACAGTTTTTATAAAGTGCCTCGTCATGCCATCTTCCAACTAAATGGATGCTAACACCTTCTGCCCAGAATTCCCTTGCCGCCACTGCCGTGGTGATTTCACCCACGACACCCTCGTGGGCCTGCAGGAAGCTCTGTCACGCCAGGGGCTGTGCACCTGCGGGGATATCAGTTCCGTGTCTGGTCTGAATGGGCCACTCTGTACCCCTTTGTTCTCCAGCCTTGTGAACCCCTTTCCGCTACTCTCCTGTGTCGAGAAGATTCTTTCTGCTCTTGGAGGATTCACTTTATGCACATTGTACACCGTGTACACCTGAGTCTAAGCCAACTTCAGACAGAACAGAGTCCTGCTGGGGGATCCACCTTCATGATGCAGAGATCCCAGTGTCAGGGGCAATTTCTTATTCAACAACATGCATGGGAGTTTGCTCAGTGGTACCTTTAAAGAGCGTGGGGAGGATTAAGACATAGACTACACACAGGATCAGTCTAGCCAGATCCTGGGGGTTGAGGGGGCGGGGTGCACCCGCACATCTGAGGAGGCTGAGGCAGGTTGGCTGGCAATGGTCTTGAATGCCCATCCCCTCCCAGTGCACGAGCCAGGCTTCAGTGGCCTTTCCTTCCCAGGAGAAGCAGCGTGCAGCTCTTCTCTTGCACTGCCAGGCTGCTCTTGGTGAGGTGAAGTCCCAGGTGAGTGCGGGCAGCAGCCCAGCCCTTCCTTTTGCCCAGCCTCCCCTATCGCTGAGAAGACCTGGGCTGGTCGTCCTGCCCACATGGGGCATAGGGCAGGCAGTGCTTCCCTGGCAGGAGCAGCAGGACAGGACCAGCAGGACAGGACCAGGACACTGCTCTTGACCCCGGGGAATAACACAGTCGGTTATTTCCTAATGTTAAAATAAATTTAGAACATGGCCTGGGAACTGTTCCTTCAGAGGAGTCCTTTTTCAGTCAGAACAAATGCTTCTTTCCAGATTCACTAAAGGAAAGGACCTTTTATAGTTACGTTCACTCCATGAAACCCGTACCTGGGTGTGGCTCTCATGTATGCCCCCTGCCCTCTCATGCCTTGCAGACCTCTGTTACTGTCTCTGCCCTTTTCACCTTGCTTGTGAAGCATCGTACAAAGACACGCACACAGGGGAAGCTTGATGAACTGTTACAGACTGAATGGGCATGGTCCCCTGCCTCCGGAACAGTAGGCAGACCATTAGGATGGCCCCGAAATACCTGTCACACTCTGACTGTCCCCTGCATGGGCACCATGCACCTGTCTGGTAGACATGGAGTTGGTAGTTTGGTGGCTCAGTTCAGTGGCAGACTACATTGAGAATATGTCTATTTTTCTTGTGAGCCCCTGCTGCTCAACATTTCATTTTCCTGACTTAGCACATGTGTGATGGACTATTTATTCTCAGTCCCACACATCTCCTTTTGGAGTTTCCTTTTGGTGAATCAGTCACAGTTTATTCTCCCATGTACTGTTGATGAGCATTTGCGCCGTGTGTAGTTTTTTCTGCTTACACCTACTAGCCAACAAATTTTGGTGAACTTGCACGTCTCTGTTTGTTGTAGACCCAGGAGCAAAGTTTTTGATTTATAGAACCTGCGTATCTTCAGTTTTACTCGGTGAAAGTATTTTCCAGTGTGGTTACACGGATTTTCACACCGGCATCAGTGCGTGCGGTGCTGGGTGCTTCAACTTCTCACACACTTGGTAATGTTTTCATTATTCCATGCCAATGAGTCAAACTGGCATTTCCCTGATGAGTTTGAGAACTTTCCATCCATTTAAAGATTACTTGACTATTCTTTGCTATGAAGTGTCTTCTCAGAGTTCTGCAAGTACTTTAATAGCTTGTCTTCATGTAAGTGGCTGATAGAGTTCTTGTATTTTTGCTATAGGGCCTGTGCACCTTCTCCAAACCAATGAGTTGCCTTTTCACTTTTTATGACAGCTTCGGATAAGCAAAAGTTTTAAATTTTACAGTAGTCCAAATGGCTATTTTTTATTATATATGTACTCTTCTGTGTCTTGTTTAAGAATCCTTTTTCTATTCCAGGATCATGACTATTTCTATTTTGTCTTAATTCTACTTCAAGTTTGTATCTGTTTCTCTTTTTCTTAAATGTTTATTGTTTTATTTTTCACACTTGTGCTTATAAGTCATAATTTTTTTTTTTGTAATATGATGTAGCTGGGGGGACAAGGTATATTTTTATTCCCTAAATAAATGTCTAAATGACCCAACTTCATCTTTTACTGAGACATCTTTGCCCTGCAGCATCTCTACACTGTCCTTCCTATTTATGTAGTGGTTCTGCTTATATGGGTTCATGGTTTGCTTTATCCCATTGGTCAGTTTTATATCCTTAATTATATAGCTTTAGGACAAGTCTTTTATCTGATTTCATAGGTCCTCTAACGTCCTTTTCCTCTTCTTCAAAACTTGAACCTGTGCACTTTCTAATTAAATTTAGAACTGTTTTGCCACTTCCACAGAAAAATAAAATTGCTAATATTTTAGTTAAGATTATGTTCAATATTAAGATTAATTTGGGAGGGTCTGGTATTTTTTAACATGTGAAATCCTCAAATCTGCAAACATGGTGCAACTCTCAACTTATTGCCGTCGTCCTTAAATTTTTCCAATAACGCTATGAGACATCTGCATGTTTCCATTAGCTATATTCTGTTGTAAATGGTGTCATATTTAAAATTTGTATTTTCTGTTTATGGCCACTATATGGAAATTGCTTTTACATATTTAACTTTACCTTGACGTTTTGATAAAATCACTTGTTTTTTATGACAGTTGGTAGATTCCTTTGATTTTCTTAGTACACAGCCATGTTATCCATGCATGAACAATTAAATGATGACAGGTGTGTGTGTTTTGACACCTCTTTCATGTGGCACTTCAGTTCCACATGTGGCAGCTGCATTCCACCTGTCTTTCATCTTCTTCATAGACCCTCGCACTTCTGGTATATTCTTATGGAATTGGCAGAGGCATAAAAGATAAGCTCACCAAAATTCTGAAGGCCAGTTAAATTTTAATTTCAGATAAACAGTGAAAGAAGTAGTATAAATACAGCCATACATTGTATATGTATGACCCCATGCACTGATTATTTTTTTTAAAGATTTTTTAATTTATTTATACAAGCACTGGGTACAGTCAGAAGCGCAGGAGGGTGAGAGAATTCACCAGAGCCAGAGCAGGGAACAGAACAGGCAGACTGATGAAGTACACTGCTGAAGGGAGCAGTGGGCAGCAGGAGAGGTCTGTGCGCCATGTGGGACCCTTGCCCGGCGGCCAGGGATCAAACCAGCGCTGCAGAGGCTGCGGGCAGCCTTGCAACCCACGCTCAACTGCTGCGCCACCGGGGAGGCCCCCCATGCATTGTTTAAACTAAATCTGAAATCCTACCAACAAAGAAAGGAAACAAACTTGAGACTTCCTTAGACATACTTTCATTTCTATCTTGTTTCTGTTGTCCAAAGTTGCTACATGACTGAACCCCTACTTAGGAGCAGTTATATCTATTTTATCACTTTGATTGATGGTGAAAGGCCTGGGTTCAAAAAAAGGAGCAAAGACTTGGGACCAATAAGACAGTCAACCTCATAACTTAGTAGGCAAAAATGGGACATAATGAGTTTAACACAAATATTTAAGAAATTGAAATTCATTGAAACTTAAAATGAAATAGGGAAAAAAAAATCCAGTCAGATACTTATTGTCTAACAGATGCTATCCTGTAGTCTTCACTCAGTCATCCCAACATCTTAAGGTAGCTGTGATTTTTAGGTAAAGGAACAGAGTTTGTCAGTGGGGTAGTCATTTGCTCAAGGGTAGATAACTTTTTGCAAGGAAAAGAGGTCATTTTAAGTCTCCAAGCCCAGAGTCTGTGATTTCTCTACTTACAGTTCTTCCTTGGGAGTGAATGAAAGTATGTAGAGATAGTTGGGAAAAAATATCTCAAAGTCCTGAAGAATGATGGGATAATAAAACCTCATCTCTTGTTTAAGCAGTGGGAGGAGCCTTCCCAGTGAGGATAACAGGCCCAATGAGAATGAGAATAGCACCTCAAGAAAAGTAAGAACCTTTGATGTGTAGGTTTATTAAAGATCTAAATATTTATTCAAGAAGCAGAGATAGCTAGCTATCTTTGCAGAAACACCATTCCCTAGTCTACATAGCACACCTCACTCTGAGAACATGTGAGTCGCCACTTTCACATCTTTGAAGCTGAATCCCAGATTCACTGGGCATCTGCTGCCAGTGGGACCTCCACTGCCACAGTAGATGGGCACAGAGCACTGCTGTTTTGTAGGTTTATTGTCTTAAGTAATCTTGGTGCTTATTCACTCTAATGACAAAGTCTCACTTCCTGATCCATGTAGATTGTGAAATAACCATTTCACACTTGGTTTTGTGCTTTGCCCATGTGATATGTAGCACTCCACATAGATATTTGGTCTGCTAAAACAGATGGAAATCAGCAGAGAAGAAATATGAGGGGAAAGGGTTTCATGTTAAGTGATCTCATCAGATACAGGTGTTAAAACTGTATTTGACTGTTCAAGTATTTGAAAACCTGTGAGACCGTTGAAGTCACCGGATCTATAATTGATTAAGCAATAAGAAACTGTACCCTCATTAATACTTGTAAGCTCACAGACAGATAAAAAAATTTGTAATCACCAGGTCAAAATGACTGTATCTTTCATTTAAATATGTATTTATAAACGATTCTGTGACCAGATAATGTAAGCTTGGATTCTATAAATATCTCGAGGGAACCATCAACCTTTGTTTCGCATAATAAAACCTACAATGAAGGCTCAGTTCTGAGTATAATCAAAATACGATTTATCAAGCTGGGAAAAGAGATAGCACTAGAAGTTCCCAGGGCAACCCTCTCCACTGAGGCGGGACTGTCACTGTCACTGCCCAGATGTCCCTTAGACAGTTTTTGACAGTGATGTGATAGCAGGAACACCACTATGGTCTTTGGTGAGCCACAACAATTTCTCCTGCCATCATCTATTCCTTTAATTAATTTTACATCTCATATGTAGGGACTCTCAGCTTTTGCCTTTTAATGTTGGTAATAGTCTCAAGTCTTTTCATTAATAGATATTCACAGAGAACCTCTAACATCTGGTTAACTTTTTCTAGAACATCTTATAGCTGCATTTTAATGTGTGCAGCTACAAAGAACAGAAAGAAACTAGAGTTTCTAGGGGTGGTGAATGTTGGTTTGATTTGCAGATCATGCATTTTTGGTGCTCTTAAAATCTTGCCATTTGTTGTGTTTTTGGGGCTGACATCTTTGGAACCGGCTGCTGTGAACCAAACCCCTTCTTCTGAAGGACATTGTGCTGAGCCAGTCATTAGGTAGAATCATTCACTAAATGTGTTTTTTGCTATTTTCAGATCCAATGTGCTTTTGCCATATTTTGACCAGTCAACAGTCTTCTCACATCGTCTTGTGATTTCTCTCTGTCACCTGTGAATGGCACTACCTGGGAGATGAAAACTTAGAGGTCATTTAACTGTTTTCCCATCCAAAATAAATTAAAATGTGTCATAGATGTAGCTGCTCTGGGACTCTTCTGACACAGCTCTCCTGGGAGGTGGTAGATGGCACCTAGGAGTGGCATCCTTCTGTCTGAGATGTCCCCCAGGCTGGCGCAGGCCAGGCTGCTGTGCCCAGTCTGCTTGCTCTGTCCTCCTAGTGACACTCACCGAGTCACTGTCCTGATCTCTAACAAAGAATTTCTTTCCATTCCATTAAACTTAGTTATCTTTTTGCATTTTTAATTGGCCACTTTTAGAAATCTAACAACTTAAGAGACTGTCTTGGACAAATTGGAGACAGACACAGCTGCGGAGCCAGAATGTGTTGAGTGCGCCTGTGCTAGTTTCCAGCCCCCTGGTAGGGCCCTCCTCCCCGTCCTGACCTGAAAATGTGCATAACAGGGAAATAATGTCAACTTTAAAAGACTGTTAAAAATTGTGAGATAATGAAACCTCATGCCTTAATCCTGGGCCATTGTAGACTTGAGCGAAGGCTAGAGAGTTAGTAATTTTACTGATTGACAAAAAAGCGTGAAATGGACCATAATATAAACAGTAAAAAGGAAAAGGACAAGGTAAAAAAAAATCATGAATATTTGTTATTTTAATGTCACTTTCCCCAAATTGTATAAAGTCACTTTAATAGTGACTAACAAAGAAACCAATGCAATTAGGTTGTACAGAAAATATAGAGAACATGAATGATTTTCCCAGTCTCTGTGAGTTCCCTTTGTGATAGGAAATGAAAAGTTTTACTTCTTGTGGCTCATCCCCCAAGGTCCATCTTCCCAACAAATTAGTAACAGAGTAGTAAATAAAAACCACAATGAGATGGCACCACATGCTGTCAAGAGTGGCTAAAATTAACAAGACTTACTGCAGTATTGGTGAAAATATGAAGTCAGCAGCGTTCATTGATTTTCTGACAGGAATGTGAAATGGTGCACCCCCAATGAAAAGATGTGCCTCTTCCAAGGAAAAGGAAAACACACCTAAGAAGACACTCGCACACAAGTGCGCACACACCTTCCCTTGGGCCCCTGTGAGACTGGGAACGCTGTTCCCATTCTCAGGCGAGGGGCATGTGTCAACATAGACTCTGCAGCGGGCCAGCACTCAGCAGTAAAGAGATAGCCCTGGAGACACCCTCAGGATTGTGAGAAAATCTTTGAAATATTCATGCTGGGTGAAAAACACAAACACCCTCCCCCCAAGATAAAACTAGAGCAAATGGGCCTCCCCGGTGGCGCAGCGGTTGAGCGCTGGGTTGCGAAGCTGCCCGCAGCCTCTGCAACGCCGGTTCGATTCCCGGCTGCTCCCCGGCCACCAGAAGAGGGTCCCACATGGCGCGCAGACCTCTCCTGCCGCCCGCTGCCCCCCTCAGCAGTGTACTTCGGTCCTTCTGCCTGCTCTGCTCCCCGCTCTGGCTCTGGTGAATTCTCTCACCCTCCCGCGCTTCTGACTGTACCCAGTGCATGTATAAACAAAACAAACGAACAAACAAACAAATAAATAAAACATGCCTCTATAAAAAGAAAAAATAAATAAATAAATAGAGCAAATGGGGCTGATTCCATTCTTTGTGGAGCCCAGAAAATGTACGCAGACCTGATTAGAAAATGGAACACAAGCCTCACCAGTTCTCGTGGGTAGCTGGTGAGAGGGGGCAGGTTGCCTTCTGTCTGGAATGATGGTTTCCAGGCCGTGCCACACCCCACTGGGCCGACAGTATATGTGCTTTATTCTGTGTCAGTTTTGTTGTAGTGAGATCTTTTCTTTAAAAGATGACGCATGTGGGCCTCCCCGGTGGCGCAGCGGTTGAGCGCTGGGTTGCGAAGCTGCCCGCAGCCTCTGCAGCGCTGGTTCGATCCCCGGCTGCTCCCTGGCCTCTGGAGGAGGGTCCCACATGGCACGCAGACCTCTCCTGCTGCCCGCTGCTCCCCTCAGCAGTGTCTTCGGTCCTTCTGCCTGCTCTGCTCCCCGCTCTGGTGAATTCTCTCACCCTCCCGCGCTTCTGACTGTACCCAGTGCTTGTATAAATAAATAAATAAATAAATAAATAAATAAATAAATCCTTTTTAAAAAATAAATAAATAAAATAGATGACTTAAAAAAATTTTAAAAATAAATAAAAGGTGATGCATGCTACCCAGAACTTACCCTTAGCTCTCAAACAACTGTTTTCAACCCCTGTCTTTACAGGTGACAAAATTTGAAGCATGGAGGCACAGTCAGAAAAGTTACATTTTATTGTAAGACTTATTTCATTTTTATTATCTTGATAGTCTCTATATAGGGTCAGATTTACTTCCTCGTTTTATGTAATAAACTACTGACTCAGCAAAGGTGTGAAAGTGCTGTAGCCCCTGGCCCTGCAGCACACACTTTCCATTTCTGTGCTAGACGGTGTCCAGCTTGGGGTTCGAGGGCCCACAGGACATGTAGTAAGGAACTGATTTTGGCAGATGTAGCCAATCCACAGATTTCCCCCAAGCAGGAACCATACAGTGAAAGACAAACAACCTGAAGTTAACTGAAAACATGGTCCCCACCCAAGAGTGCGCTGGAGAGGTTACAGAGACACGGTGTCTTTTGTGGAACAGCTGGCACTTCCCTGTAGATGAGGTAAATGGGGTAAGCACCACTTTTTTTACCTTCTCCTCTTCCTCATTCTTCTACACAAAGAAAGAAAGACTCGATCACAGCTGTTTCCAGCAGTGGTCCAGTCTCTTGGGCCTGTGTGAAAGGCCTGCCTGAATAGACTCACGGAGGAACAGCTCATATCCTCCTTTGTGGAAAATAAGAAACCAGTGTAAATTGAGGGACAAGCAAAATTTCTTTGCAACGAAAACCATAGGAATGAACAATTTTGTCATAGTGAATTTCATTGTAAATAAGTAAATTGCTGTGAATCAAATTTCCATCCAACAGAGCAAATACTCTGTTTCCCATCTTTCTTTATAAAAACTGTCAAGTGTCAGGTAAGGAATTAGTATGTGAAGAGAAATATTTTACATAGGGCAGGTGTTCTGTGAATGTCTTTGACTGACAAGAATTCGGCTCAAACCCGGACTGAAGAAATTAAACCCTACTGTTTGTTGTCATTTAAACTTGAGGGAAGCTAGGAAGCTCCCCACCCGCAGAATATTTCTCCATTGGCCTGTCAAAACGCCTATAATTTCACCATTAGAAATTCACTCATTTCAACCAGCTGAGGCCGTGAGTGAGCAGAGGCTGTGGAGAGACAAATATATGGACGCATGCTCAGACCTGGGAAGCTCCTTGATTCTACGCCGGACAAAGGGAAGCATCATGGCCACACTGTGAAGACTCTGGGCCTCAGAACTGTGCAGCCCATTTCAGGGAAGCACCATCTGGCAGAGCGTGTCCAGGATGAGGATGCAGTGGAAGGTGCTGAAGTATCTGAGTTTAATCACCTACTATTATTTCAAGCCATTTCATCACATTGTAAAAAAAGGGTTTTTTAAAAAGAACACAAATGTAACCTTTTTTAAAAGCATACAGTTAACTGAAGTTTCTCTCTGAGAGAGAGAGAGAGAATGTGAATGAGAGGTGGGAGTCGTCTTGGTGGTAAGAGACTCTCTGAGGTGACTGGTATTATATCGTTTATGCCCACAGAGAGGTAAGGTTTGAATAATTCATAATTTAAGGCTCTTGAGTCACATAACAGCAGCAAACATATAGAGCAATTAATAAACAACCAAAAGCCAGAGTCTCCAGCTCCAGAGCGTGACTCCTGAGGAAGAGACCGGGAGCTGAGCTAAGCCTGCCAGGAAGCCTTCTGAATGCCCTGCTCCTTCTCAGGGGCACGCTCAGCCTTGCCTGGTCTTCTCCTGGTCCCTCTTTCTGCCTCGTTATGCCAGCCCAGTTCCGCAGAGCCTGTGCTGAATTACCGCTGCTCCCGGCCTGCACTCTCGCCACATCTGCTGCTTCCTGGGCATTCTCATCTGCCTGTCCCCGAGGCTCATCTCAGCTGAGGTGACTGTGACCTGCCTGTGACCAGATGCCCGCAGCGTGAAATGCTGGTTTCATCACGTCCTGTGCTTTGTGCTGTGGCCTGGAGGGAGGGTCCTGCACTCCGTGAAACCCTCTATCCTCTGCTCCGTGGCCACCATCCCTGCGGACAATGTCGTCTGCCCAGAAAATCCAGGTCTTCCTCCCACCTCTCGGCATCCTTTTGAAACTGTTGCCTTCATTCGCTTTTCATTCAAAGTTCACACATACTGCAACAAACTCAGGTGCCTCAAAGGGAGAGGACAAGGTGCTCATCAGGATGCATTTTGTCAGCACTCCTGGCCTCCCCTCCCGTAGAGCATAGAGTGTGGCCTTTGCAGACGCACTTTGCTTTTGACAGCTCTGCAGTGATTGGGTGCAGCAGAAAATAGTGCCTGACACACAGAATCCATTGATTCACTGTGCAATATTTATTTCATAGCCAACATAAATAAAAATAAAATATTTCCTTGAACCTTTTCTTCACATGCTGCCTGGCTGCATTGCCAGCAACTTTTCAGAACCTCCCCTTAGAAACTTTTCTTTGCTTTTCCCTCTACTATAAACCTTCCTCTCCCATCTGGCTCTGATTGGATGATCCTTTGTTGAATAATAAAACACAGGCATTTCTTGGGAAGGCATTTTGAATGTATTGTAGATAATACGATAAAGATGGAATGAATACAGTTGACAAGGCAGCTTTTGGATTCATGTGAGAGAAAGCCTTTCAAGGGAAAAGATCCTTTTCTCGCCCTAATTGCCAATTCCGGGGGCCTGCTGTGGCCGCCCTGAGAAACCATTGTTGCTCAGTGGGGTGGGCTTTTTGCTGATTGGGGTGACTGTAATCTTGATGAATCTGAGCCCCAGCTACTAGAGTAGGACCAAAGCAATTCAGGAAACTAAAAAAAAATCAGAGAAATCATCACTCACAGCAGATTGTATAGCCTCAAGGGAGTCAAGTAGAAGAGTCTGATTGTCACTAAGGCGTGAAAGCTAATGGAGGAGCACACAGGGCTGGGAATAAGTGTTGGTGAGCGTGGCAGGGCTGAGACAGGACAAGGCCACCAGGAGCAGTGCAGGCTCAGTGACACGGACACATCCTGGTGGGGCTGCATTGAGTCAGGGAGCTTTAGGGACACCATCCTTTTGCATTTTCCACTTGTGTGTTTCATTGTGTAAAAACTTTTTACACTTTATTGCAGATTTCAGAGATGTACACAAGGCAGGGTAATCTATATAGAGAGCCCACATACCCATCCCTGGCTTCACCAGTTAAATACATATGGCCAACTTGGTTTGTCAGTACCCCTCCCACATCCCCTGGATTATTTTGAAACAAATTCCAGATCTCGCACAATTTCTTCTGCTGGTATTTTGTATATACTGAGTTGTTGGAAAAGTCTTGATGCATTTTTGCTTGAAAAAACAGAAAAAAATACCTCATGACTTTTCCTACAGCGCAATATATCAGTGACAAAGACACAAATGACTACGATGCCATTATCAAATCTTCTAAAAAGTGAACAATACATTTCTTAGTGAGATCAACTTTCCATTCACTCACATTTTCCTAAGTATCAATTTTAAAAAACTTACAGTTTAAAATAGAATTTTGAGAAAACAAACACATTGTGATATGCTGACATATAAGATTTTTAAATCTATTAATATATCCTGTCTCCTGCCTTTCATTGCATACATTGTGTCATTATGTGATTGAGTCCATGGCAATTATTATCCGTGCAAAAGTTCAAGTGGTCCCCTCTTTTGCCAGTGGTTTAGTTTCTGAATCTTACCCTCATGATTTTCTTTCTTAGCTTTATAGTTTACTGGTACAGCCTGATGTGTGAGACTCTTCCCACACACTTCATGCTTCTGTCCGAAGGTAACCATGTTCCCAAAAAGAAATGGTCGCTTGTACCGGGAATGACATTGTAAAGCCGTGCTTTGGACACCAGGAACCACTCATTTCTACCAGAAGTCATGGCTAGGCCTTTCCATTGGATGAGTTAGGATTTTTTTTAACATAAGATGCATCTTGAGTTGCACATTCAAAACAAATTCAGCTCTACACAGATGGTGTTGACTTACACCTGTATCTCCTTTCCTCCGTGATGAAACCCCATTTCTTAGTGACACCAGTGTAACTACTCCCTTTATTGGCTCTAGAACACACCCCCTAACAAGTTCATATAATCACATTAACACCACCACTGGCAGTATGATCAGTGACACAGGAAACCGTTTTATGGAGGACTTTTACCTGTAGTGTGAATCCCACTAGGTAAAATCAGATTGACTCTATTTATTTACAGTTATTCAGTTGAAATAGTTGCTCCTTTCATGGTTATACTATCAGTCTCACAGAGTTAAATTCAAAGATTTGTTTTTACAGTTGATTTTGGGGAATTTTCCAATGTTAAATTACTTAATACATACGATATTCACATGCTCTGAAAGTTGAAATTTACAGAGTAAAGTACATTCAAGTAAAACTCCTCTCCCTGCGTCACTCCCCATCCCATCCACATTCACAGAGTACTTTCTGTTTCTCACTTTAGGTTTGCTTTCTATTTGTATTTTATTTATTTATTTATTTGTTTGTTTATTTAAGATTTATTTATTTATACAAGAACTGGGTACAGTCAGAAGCATGGGAGGGTGAGAGGATTCACCAGAGCCAGAGCAGGGAACAGAACAGGCAGACTGACAAAGAAATACACTGCTGAGGGGAGCAGCAGGCACAACAGGAGAGGTCTGTCGCGCCATGTGAGACCCTCGCCGGTGGCTGGGGATTGAACCAGTGCCACAGAGGCTGCGGACAGCTTTGCAGCCCAGCGCTCAACCGCTGCGCCACCAGGGGAGGCCCAGGTTTGCTTTTTATTTGAAAGCGCTGTTGCTCCTTTTGCTCAAGCAGGGAATGATGTGGTAGGTCTGGACTCTTAACCCCCACGCATTGTGTGGCCATGGCACCCAGCAGGGGCCAGTGGGAACACAGGGACCCTGATGGGTAGGTGGAGGACAGGCCAGCCTGTGTCTGGACTCTGGTACTTCAGAATCTTGATATTTGTAGTGTCTTGATTGTAGTGTCTTGATATTTGTGTAGGATAATTTGGTTATGTGCAATGAATTATAATTGTTCTAGTTTTTGCTATAAGTCACTCATGTGATTAAGATGTTTGGGATTTTCGTTGTCATTAATAAATTAGAGAACTCTAAAATGGATTATTTTTGTTTTCATATATGCCTACAAGTTGCCATTTCCATTCCTCCCCAAATCGCCCACCATCTCCTTCAGGCAACGAGACCTGATTTCCTATCATCAAACATTGGTTGCATTTTCTAGAATTTTATGTAAGTGGATTCAACCAGTATGTTCACTGCCTGCCCCCACCCCCAGCTTCTTTTTCTTAGGATGATTATTTTGAAATTCACCTATAGTACTGTGTCTGGGTAGTTAATTATGTTTTTATTAGTGATACGTATCCTGCTGCATAGATAGATCACATGTCTTTATCCATTCAATTGTTGGACATTTAGGTTTATTTCAGTTATAAAAACTATTACAAATAAAGCTGTTAGGAAAAATCTATAATTTCCTGTATGGGCAATTATTTTCATTGAGCTGGGAAAAAATAGCTGAACATGGGATTTGGCGTTAATATGTTAGGTGTAGATTTAACTTTTGAAGGAACTGCTGAGCTCTTTCCCTCAGTGACTATGCTGTTGTGCCTCCCCAGTAGCACAGTAGAGTTCTAGTAGCTCCATTTCCTCACCAATACTTGATATTGTGAGTCTTTTAATCCAGTATTATACATTCCAGTAGTACATCAATGAGATTTTTATTTGCTAATGATGTTGAGCTGATTTTAATGTGCTTATTATTTACCACCTTTATGTCTTCATTGGTGAAGTGCTTAAATCTCTCATCCATTTTTATTGTGGTGTTTTGAGTTTTTCCAGTTCTGTGGAGATATAATTGACATAGAGCATTGTATAAGTTTAAAGAGCAGAGTGTGTTTATTTCACTTTTATATTGCAAAATTATTATCACCATAGCATTAGCTGTCACGTGCATCATGTCAAATAATTGCAATTTCCTTTTTTTGGTGAGAATATCTAAGATATAATCTCTTATCAACTTTCAAGTACGTAATACAGTATTATTTACTATAATTATCATGCTACTTTTTAGAACCCCAGATCATAATCACCTACAACTAGAAGTTTGCCCTTGTTGCACATCTCCCCTTTTCTCCCACCCCAGCTCCATCCTGATACCAACATCTAGTCTCTGCTTCTATGAATTGGACTTGTTTAGGTTCCACATATAAATGACATCCAGTATTTTCTTCTTTATCTACTGATTTGTTTTACTTAACACTCTCAAGATCCATGCCTATGGTCACAAATGACAGGATTTCCTTCTGAATAATACTCATATATACATCCCATTTCTGCTTTATCCATTCATCAGTTGATGGACACTGAGGTTGCCTGTATGTCTTAATTATTGTAAATAATGTTGTACTGAACAGCAGAGTGCAGATATCATTTACGATTCCATTTTCAATTTCTTTGGAATTATACCCCAACTGGCATTGCTGGATCATATGCTAATTCTGCTTTTAATTTTTAAAGGCACCTACATACTCTTTTCCATAGTGATTCTACCAGCACATTTCCACCAGCTGTACAGTGGATTCTCTTCTCTCCACAACCAGCTGTACAGTGGATTCTCTTCTCTCCACATCCCCCATAACACTTATTTCTTGCCTTTGTGATGACAGCCATTCTCACAGGTGTGAGATGATAGCTCATTGTGCTTTATTTTGCATCTCCCTGATGATTAGTGATATGGAGCAATTCTTCATGTACCTCTTTGTCACCTGTATGTCTTCTCTGAGAAAGTAACTCTTCCTCTTCCCATTTTATAATGTGATTGTTTATATTTTTGTATATGTTCATTATATAATTTTGGGTATTAACCCCTTATCAGATATATGATTGCAGTTATTTCTCCCATTTCATAGGTTCCCTTTTCATTTTTTGGTGATGATTTCCTTTGCTGTGCAGAAACTTTTTTTTTTTGTAAGAGCAATTTTTATTTTTTTTAAAAATTCAGCTTACTTAGTTCAATGTCTATTAAGTGTGTTCCCATGTACTCAAAGTTCTTTATCATTGTGACCATGGCATATGATTTGAGAACATCTCTAAAAGCTATTGCTTTTTTTGACATCTAATTTGCATCAGGCTCTTAATTTTCTTTTTTTTTTATTTAAATATTTTATTTTATATAATTCTTACATCTTTTTTCATCTTTGCACAATGTATGCATTTTCATTTTGGTTATATTCCCCATACAATTGCACCCCCCCTCCTTATTTTGGCTCTAGTCCTTCTCCCTGCCCTCCCCACCCCGCATAGTGTGTCTGTGGTTTATAGTTGCTTGTTGATTTTGAGTTTTACTTTGTATTGATTAGTCTTTTTCCTGGTCTCTTTTTTTTTTTAAAGATTTATTTATTTATTTATTTATTTATACAAGCACTGGGTACAGTCAGAAGCACGGGAGGGTGAGAGAATTCACCAGAGCCAGAGTGGGGAGCAGAGCAGGCAGAAGGACCGAAGTACACTGCTGAGGGGAGCAGCGGGCGGCAGGAGAGGTCTGCGCCCGGAGGTCGGGGATCGAACTGGTGCTGCAGAGGCCGCAGGCAGCTTTGCAACCCAGCACTCAACCGCTGCGCCACCTGGGAGGCCCTTTCCTGGTCTCTTATTTAGGTTTTCTAAATTCCTGCTATGAGTGAGACCATCCGGTATTTTTCTTTTTCTTTCAACTTACTTCACTGAGCATGATCCCTTCTAGCTCCATCCATGTTGCTGCAAACGACATGTGTTTATCTTAAGCGGGGACTATATCAAATTAAAGAGCTTCTGCACAGCAAAAGAGACAATAACCAAAACAAAGAGAAACCCCACCGACTGGGAGAACATTTTTGCCCACAACACTGACGATAAAGGACTGATCACAAAAATCTACAAAGAGCTGATGAGACTCAACAAAAACAAAGAAAATAATCCAGTCAAAAAATGGGTAGAAGAGCTAAAAAGAAACTTCTCTGAAGAGGAAATGCAAATGGCCAACAGGCATATGAAAAATGTTCAACGTCACTTGTATTTTCTTCCAGCAGTTCTTCCAGTTTCAGGTCTTACAAATCCAAGTCTTTAATCCATTTTGAGTTGATTCTGGCATGTGATATAAGATAGCAATCCAGCAATCCAGTTGCATTTTTTTTCATGTGATTACATACTTTTCTCTATACCATTTATTGAATACATAATTATAAAAGGAGAAATATCTAAAAACAATAATCTAAGTTTCTACTTAAGGAAGATAGAAACCCAAAGCAAAAAGATCAAAAGAAATAATAAGAATTTGGGCCTCCCCGGTGGCGCAGCGGTTGAGCGCTGGGTTGCGAAGCTGCCCGCGGCCTCTGCGGCGCCGGTTCGATCCCCGGCTGCTCCCCGGCCACCAGAGGAGGGTCCCACATGGCGCGCAGACCTCTCCTGCCGCCCGCTGCTCCCCTCAGCAGTGTACTTCGGTCCTTCTGCCTGCTCTGCTCCCCGCTCTGGCTCTGGTGAATTCTCTCACCCTCCCGCGCTTCTGACTGTACCCAGTGCGTGTATAAACAAAAAAAAAAAAACAAACAAATAAATAAAAACATGCCTCTATAAAAAAAATTCTTTAAAAAAAAAAAAAGAAATAATAAGAATTAGAGCAGCAACCAATGAAATTGAAAACAGGAAATCAATAGGGAAAATCAACTAAACTAGAAGATGGTTCTTTGCAAACATCAGTAAAATAGACAAGCTACTAGTTAGTGTAACTAAGCAAAGAAGAGAAAAGAGGTGAATAATATTAGAAAGAGTATATATTAATGTAAATCATCCCATGGACACTAAAAAGATAATAAGGACATACTATGAACAGTTCTGTGTCCATAAATTTCATAACTTAGATGAAATGGATCAAGTCCTTGAAAGATGCAATCTGCTAAACTCACAGAAGAAATAAATGGACAATCAAAATAGATCTGTATCTATTAAGGAAAGTGAATCAGAAATTAGTAACTTTTCAAATCAGAAAGTACCAGACCCAGATGGGTTTACTGGTGGATGTTGCAAAACACTCCACGAGAGAATTGTATCAACTCTCTATAGTCATTTTGATAGGATAGAAGCAGAGGTCATATTTTCTAATTCATTTTATGATATCAGTTTTGCTCTAATACCCAAACCAGACAGAAACATTATGAAAAAAGAAAACTATAGATCAGTATCTCTCATAAACATAAAAAGCAATCTTAGTAAATTGATTGAAAAATTCATAAAAAGAAATATATAATACAACCAAGCAAGGTTTATTCCATCCATGCAAGACCAGTTCAACATTAAAAAATAAAGTAGTTTAATCCATCACATCAACAGGTTAGAAAAGATAATTCATACACAAATCTTATCAATAAATGCTGAAAAGCATTTGATAAAATCCAGCACCTATTTATGATTTAAAAAAAAAAAACTCTTGGTGAATTAGGACCAGAAGGAAACTTCCTCAGCTTGCTGAAGAATGTCTATAAAAACATCTACAGCTATCCTCATACCTAATGGTAAGAAACCATCCCATTAAGAGCAAGTAAGAAGTAAGGATGTCCCCTGTCACCACTCCTTTTCAACATCATCTGCAAGTTCTACCTAAGGTTATCACCTTAGCTAGGCAGGGAAAGGTAATAAAGAGTATACGTGTTGGGAAGGAGAACATAAAATTGTCTTTGTCCACAAACAACATGATCATCTTTGTACCAAATCTAAAAGAATCAACAAATATGCTCTCAGAGCTAGTAAGTCATCATAGCAAGGTTGAAGGTATATCAGTATACAAGTCAGTTGCTTTCCTATGTAGTAACAGTGAACAAGTAAAATTTGAAATTAAAAAGAATTATGTACTTAAATATGATGAGTTCTTTCCTACTCACCCAATATTCAAAACACCAATCAATATGTATTGAGAAGTTTATTGTATCACAAACTAAAGATGACAAATCAGATGATTGTGTATCAGGTTAATACATAAAATGTGTTTGACAAAATCCAACATTTATGATAGAAATGCTCAACCAATTAGGAATACAAACTTACTGGTAAAGGGCAATGAATGTCCTCAGGACCGGGAGCAAGCCGAGGGTGTAAATTCATGTCACTCTTTCTCAGTATAGTGCTTACGTGCCAGCTGGTACAATAAGGGAATAAAAAGATGTTTGGAAAAACTTGTAGATTAAAAAGTAAGAAATAAAATGGTTGGGTTTTGTTTTTTATTTTTGCAGATGACATGATTATCTGTGTAAAAAGTCCTAAGTAACCTATATAAAAAAAAAACTAAAACTGATGCATTCAGCAAGGTCAAAGAATATAAGATTAACTGGTAGATGATTCTACATCTAAATACTAGCAGTGACCTTGTGGAAACTAAAATTTAAAACACAGTTACAATTACAGTTTCTCCAATAAAAATGAAATAGGTATACGGGCAATTAGAAATCATGGAAATTGGGCCTCCCCTGGTGGCGCAGCTGTTGAGCACTGGGCAGGCAGCCTCTGCAGTGCCGGTTCAATCCCCGGCCGCCAGTGAGGGTCCCACATGGCGCGACAGACCTCTCCCGCCGCCCGCTGCTCCCCTCAGCAGTGTATTTCATCTCTCTGCCTGTTCTGTTCCCTGCTCTGGGTCTGGTGAATTCTCTCACCCTTCCACGCTTCTTACTGTACCCAGTGCTTGTATAAATAAATAAAATAAATCTTAAAAAAAAAGAAAAGAAATCATGGAAATTACTAAATGCTGATGAAAGCAAGCAAAAAAAAAAAATCTAAACAACTGGAGAGATATTTTATTCACAGATTGGATAACTCAGCAACAGTAAAGATGTCAGTTCTCCCGAAATGGTCTGTATGTTGAGTGCAACCACTGTCCAAACCGCAGTGGGTTTTTCCATAGACACAGAACAACTTACTTTACAGTAGAAAGGGAGAGGACTTAGAACAGCTGAAACAGTCCAGCCAGAGAAAATGAAGGTTCGAGAAATGACTTTGCCCTACATTAAGGGGAGCTGATAGGACAGAAATAAAGATTTTGTGGCATTGGTAGATGGACAAACACACAGATAAATAGGACAAAATAAAGAATCCACAGAGCTGTGCTTAACTGATTTTTGATAAAGGAGCAAAAGCAATTCAGTGTAGGCAGGGTAGTCTTTTCAACAAATTATTCTGGTATAATTATATATTCATAGGCAAAATAATAATCCTCAGACTAAACTTTGCACCTTGCAAAATTAATTCCAAATCAATCATGGACTTAAATATGAAATATAAAGCTAAAAATCTTTTAGAAAAATCCAGAGAAAATATTCTCTACTCTTAATATCTAGCACTAGCAGAGTTCCTAGACGTAACACTAAATGCAGCATCATTTTGTAAAACGAAAAATTAACGTATTTAAAACTTTTTCTCCTTAATGGTCCGGGTAAAGAAGATAAAAAAGACAGATTTCAAACTTGGAGAAAATATCTGCAAAGTCCGTGCAGAGGGTTGAGTAATCTCCCCCACAGTTACTTGTGAGAGTCATCCCTTCAGTGCAAAAGGGACACCGCAGGGTGCTGGGAGATGATCTTGCCCCGTGGTGAGGAAGACTGTGTGGTTAAGGAGTCTCGTAGGAGGGACGAGGAGGGCCCGGCAGGTGCAAGGCGGAAGTAGAATGGAGTGATGCGCCCGCGCGAGGAGCCAGGTGGCTGGAAGCAGGCTGCAGGGGGCACTGGCTGCCGCCGCTAGGGCTTGAGCCTCGTTTGGCTCATTTTGAATTACAGGTCTTCCAGAATGTGAAATGATAATTTTGTTTTAAGTCACTACGTTTGTATCAGTAAGTGCAGCAGCAACAGGAAGCCAATATACCACGTACCTGACCGAGAAAAAACCGAAAACAGTAGATTCTATAAAGAAATCTCAAAACAGTTGTAAAAATCATACAGTTAGACAAAATCATACAGAAGCCTGAGAGACATTGCAGTGAACAGTACATGCAGATATCAAAAGCGCGTGGAGAGAGAGTCTGCGGGGCTGGCCCTCGGGGAGATGAGCATTCGCAGCACCCGACGTCATGGCGCGCTCATCAGAGCAGCCTGCTAACGTCTGAGCACCATGCAGGCGCGCGCAGATGGTCGGCCCCTCTTACCTAGCTGGTGGGTATAGTGCAGTGCCCTTTCTGACAGAGATTTTGGCAGTTTCTTCTAGAAATAATCATGTAGTTACCAGATGACCCAGCATTGCCCCCTTGGACGCTTAACCCAAAGAAATAAAACTGTGTACACACAAAAACCTATACGTGACTGTCATATTAGCTTTATTTGCAACAACCAAAAGCTGTAATCAGCCCAGGTTTCCCTTAGTAGGTGAATGGTAAACCAACTGTAGTGCATACATTACATGTAATACCACTCAGCAATAAAGAGAAATGAATTATTGACACGTGCCACAATTTGGATGCATCTCGAGGGAATTAGCTGAGTGAAGAAAAAATTTAAAAGATTATATACTGTATAGCTGTGTGTGTGTAATTTTTGAAATGACTAAATTTTAGAAATGGAGGAGAGATGAGTGCTCATGAGAGGCTAGGGAGGGGCAGGAAGGTCTGTTAGAAGGAAATGCAAGGAACCCCACTAATTGGAGGGGTTGTTCGTTCTCTTGACATCCTGGTAGCTTCGCACACCTAGACATGATAGAATTGTATAGAACTAGAGAGAGGGAAGGGAAGGAGGGTTGGGGAGGGGCAGGTAAACTGGGGGATTACAATTAAGATCTTTGGATTGTATCAGAGTCAAAGCTTTGTTGTGTATAGTTTTTCAGCGTGTTGACTTTGGAACAGGGGGCTGGGTGATGTGCATGTACATGGGGTACCTCTGTAATCTACAATCATTTCAATAGAAATGTCAATTCAAGATGCAACTGTGAAAGAGACAGTGACCCCAAATAGATGTCTTTGATTTATTTCTCCTTTGGGAATGAGAGTATGGGATTCTGATCCCAAAGTTTCAAGAAATACTGCTTCTGTGGTGGCAATTCCAATTTCTAACTTCTTTGTTTTTGTGTATGTTATCTTACTGTGGAGGAAGTTTGTTTTTGCCCAGACTTTGTTGATAATTATCAGTATCTTGTTCCCATAGGATAGACAACAGACAAGCTGGGAGAGAACAAGTTGGTGTGCAGTTTGTAGGTGGCAGTGCCGTAAACTGGGATTCAATCCCATTTTGTTTTAAATCATTTATTTTCCCCATATTGAACAGAAATCTTGAGGACAAACCATGCTTCAGATCCTTTTTGTATCCCACAGTGTTTGGCATGATGCCATAGTAAACTGTTATATATTTACTCAGTCTGTTGCTAATTAACCTATCATGTAAACTGGATGGCCATAAAAACACAATAGGGAAATGAAGGCATAAATAACCATTCTTTATAGAACATTTTATAAATAGCTGTCCCCTATTTTCAGCCATAAATACAAACTTCAGTTAGAGAATACGTGACATAAGATAGAATCAGGCAGTAACTTTGAAGGCAGTAACATCTGACTATAACAAAATGTCGACATTGCTCTGGAAATACACAATCTGAAACTTGAAAGTGAAATAGAATTAGCTTCATATCCATCTTACAGTGGGATACGGCATTTAAAAAGAGCGCTGTTCAGGGCCTCCCCAGTGGCTCAGCGGTTGAACGCTGGGCTGCGAAGCTGCCTGCAGCCTCTGCAGCACCTGTTCAATCCCCGGCCACCAAGTAAGGGTCCCACATGGCGCGCAGACCTCTCCTGCCACCTGCTGCTCCCCTCAGCAGTGTACTTCGTCCATCTGCCTGCTCTGCTCTCCCCTCTGGCTCTGGTGAATCCTCTCACCCTCCCGCGCTTCTGACTGTATCCAGTGCTTATATCAATCAATAAATAAATCTTTAAAAAAAAAAAAGCACTGTTCATTTTTTTCACTATAGACCCTCATATTCAAATGCATTTCTATGATTCTCATTAAAAATTTTGAGTATGGCTTCAATAAATTTTGCACAGAAATCCCCTCTTCTTCTGGTGACCTATATATGGTAACTAAAACTAGGATAGACACAATAAATTAGTGCATAACAGGTGTTTTCTGACTTGCTCAAATAAGTAAAACATAGTGCAAAATTAACCTATGTGCACATGTATGTATACACTGACTTCCACTTTTTTTTAAAACAAGGGTATATTTGGAATGGAGTCCTCGTGCTACAGATGAGTCACAAGTCCTGGCCGTCATTCCAATTTCCTGTTTTATTTTTATCCTGGTGGTGGTTTACACTGCTCAAAAATTCATGATTGTCAACACGTTCTTGCTCTTACACACACACATGTGCGTGCACATGTGTCTGTGGCAAAAATTGCTTTTTCTTATCCTTGGATATTGCTCAAATCACCTGGCAAAGAACATGAGAAAGGAGATAAAAGTGGAGATGACTAAATGGAAAGAACCAGAGATGCCTGCCTGGCTCACACACCCATGCATGTAGAGATCTCAAGATTTTCTGCATCTGAGGATAAGCTTAATAACTAAGCAAACTGTCTTTGTTTACATTGTTAACATACAGGCAGCAAGAAAGAGAAAAGATATACGATGAAAGAACTGTAGAATTACATAGTGAATTTATTTTCAAGTCCTTGAATAACAGTACTGTAATTTCACAAAACAAGAAATTTAGAATCAGGAAAATCAGTTTCACAATTGGTGCTATATTTATTAGCTCCCAGCATTTTGAAGGCCATTTAGTATCAACCCTGGGAACATGCAGTGTACCTAATAAAACATGCAAAAAAGTGCCTTATCACAATATAGTTCATTACTGAAAGCTAAGGCATTACAGTAAGTGCTTCTCCTTGGAAATAGTAAATACTTAGTAATTGTAGCAGAGAAAATATTATTAAAAAAATATGACTATTCAAGTAGTACTATGAGGAAAGTCGGAGTTTCTAGTACCCATTGCAGAAATATAGCCAGAATTATTGGACTGTGATGTCTACAGCATGGTAAAGGAGACAGTGACTTCTCAGCTCGACTGACACATCCCCACTCACCACGTAGTAGCCGTGTGACCCTGTCCAAGTGCATGGCCTTCCTGTGCCTCCCATTATTTCTTATAAGCTAGGGGTATTTCGGCGCCTTGCTCACTGGGTTGCTGTGGGGGCCATGTAAGAGAATGTACATGAGAAAGCCCTAGAACCGTGTCTGAACTCTCGGTAGCGTGGCAGTGATAGCGGCAGTGAGGAGACATTGATGTCCAGTGGAGTAAGATAAGAGAAGAAACAGAAAGGAAATGGCATGACACTCCTGGGGAGAAAAGTGAAGAGGTGAACAGGGTGTAGGGACTGGGGGTGGCAGTTGAGCCAAGGACAGTGTTGAGAGGACCTGGCTTTGTGTACTCCTCTGTGGGATGCTGCTGGTGTGAAAAATGTATAATTGTTGACTAAAGCTTTGTGGTCCCATTCTGTGTCATAGGGTTGATTTGGGGAAGCTACTGCCAGGTGGGGAGCCTGTATTTTTTACCTGATTTGCACTTAAGTGAGGGGTATGACTAATTCTGAATGATGAAGAAAACCGGTGCCACTTCCAGTCCACCATAGTGGGTTTTTTTTTTTTTTTTTTTTTGTGGGACCCTTGCTGGCGGCGGGGGAACAGAGGCTGCGGGCAGCCTTGCAGCCCAGCGCTCAACCACTGCACCACCAGGGGAGACCCTCCACCGTAGTTATTAACACATGCTTTCTCCAGCCTCTCCCGGTTCTGAGCCTGGAAGGGGGGAACCTCTGAAGTCCTGGGAGGTGATAGTACTCCAAGACGAAGGTGAAGGAGCCTTGGCTCCCTGGGCCACTGCAGCGCGTGTGTGTGATGATAGTTTGTGTTTCCTTACATAATAGTAAAATTTATCTCGGCTGTAATCTCATAGTCCACTGAATTTTCAGGACTCAGGGAGTGTGGAGGAAAGCTGGTCTGATGGTAGGAAACACTGCAGTGACGATAAGCTCAAGTAGGGAGGCGAGTCCAGAAGCTCTCCCATTGATTCTGACTGCAAGTGCGGGCTCCTGGCAGGGATGCAGAAGGAAAGGAGGGTGTCCCTAGGAAGGCGGACAGTTCTGGAGTGGAACTGCTGCTCTGGGGAGGGAGTGAGAGGAAGAGAGGGAAGCACTGGGATTGAGCCTCTGACCAGTTCATGAAAGTCACAAGGTGGCAAATCTTGATTTAACCCATGATGTTGGTTAATTACAAGTGCTACCAAAACAGTGATAGGTAGACTCACAAAGCAGTGAGCCCTCATGGCCCAGCTGCACCTGATTGGACAGAGGGCCCTCCACTGTGGCTTACCACAGCTCCATAGGATTGCATTCCTATAAAAATACAATTTCTTACAATTCAAAGATTTTATCATTCAGCAGCAACACCGAATGGTATTCAAAATGCATGGTATTCAAAATGTTTCAATAATTTGTAAATAAAATTGGGGTAAATTTTCAGGACAAATTTATAGACTACAATTATATTTCATGTTAACACTTTGGAAATAAAGACTTTGTTTCAGATTATGCAGCAATTATAAGACTATTTCAAGTAGCATTTAATAGCACTGACATGATCTAATTAATAGAACTTATGACAGTGAATTATAACAGATCTTCAGCGTGGCTCTATATTGCCTGTGCTGTTTCCTTTCTGAAATAATTACCAAACTACGTTTTGTGATTTTGCCCAGTGCACACAGGTGGTGTCTCTGGAGAGCATCGGGCACTTACCACCTCCCTCTGCCAGCCTTCCCCCGCTCGCTTGTCACAGGTCTCTGTACTCTACCACCGGGAAGCCTCAGCTCAGGCCCAGCAGTGTCCGGGCGCCCCCCCCAGCCTGGAGCCTCCAGGTCTGTGCCTCCCTGCTTCCCCCGGGCTTGCGTCCACCGCTGATTTGCATAGCGTCTGCTGGCACTTTGTGCTCCTCTGCTGCTTTGCATTCTCGACAGCTGTTTCAATAGCACTTTGCCATTGGGTCGGCTGTCATGAGAAGATGTGACGTTGGGATTCTGATGACACAGCAAGCTGCAAATTACCCATTGGCAAAATGAAGTCTATTGCTGGCAAATAGTCCCTGGAATTCCGTAATAGGCAGTCTGGGCATTGCAGCCCTCCGCCGCAGATGCTGGTGTGTGCAGCAGTCGCATTTTCGAGTCAGTCGGCTGCGTGGCAATCAGCCGCGCAGGCGCCGTGACTGCCCGCTGCCCAGAGGTGCGTCCTGCCCGCGCGGCCGAGCTGGCTGCCGGCCTGAGGTTGCTGTTATCCTCACAGAGTCCCCGCTCATAATTATCTGAATCTTCGCTAATTGGTTATGGAGTTTCTCTCGTGTCACCTGAAATTCAATGAGACAAATCACTTTTGAGCTAATAGAAGTATCAGTTTTAATGAAATAGCCTATATTTTAAATAATTTCATTATTAAGTTGTAATATCACTGCAGTTTGCTTCAAAGCCTAGAGGTCCTTTACAGCAATCAAGATGAGATGTGAGAAATTTGTTCTCTTTATAACCTGGTGTGAAGCTTTAACGGCTTGACAGAAAAAATGTTGAAGTGCGTTAAACCAAAATGGGTAAATTTGATTACGTCTCCTTAAATTTGTGCTGTAAGATTGTTGCAGGGAGTTGTTCCACTTTCATGTTATATATAACATATAACATTATATGTGTACTTATATTATGTGGAGCACAAATAGAGCATCAATTTTCTATAAAAATAAATTATACACAGAAATGCTCTTCTCCAAACCCTTGATAAATTCTGACTCTAGACAATATTCCATTACTGAGTCAGAAAAAAAAGCTTTTAAATACCTACATTGAACGCCAGTTACAGATTTCTCCAGACTAAATCCTTCTTTGAAGTTAATATAGATAAGAATGACACCAGTAATATCCATAAGAATGAGATTTTAAAAATCAACAGAATTTTTGTTAAGACACAGCGGAGTTTAGACTGTAGGGACCAGATTGATTCAGTGTTTTACTTGGCGATCTTTGTAGATGTCGAGGTAGAACACCATGCTCTCAATGTATGCAGACAGCATGGCTTTTTCCTACCAAAGTAACTAATTTCAGAGATCCTGTTATTTTAAAAATTGGCAATGTTTATATTGACCTGCAAATCAAAACTCCTTATTTATTTCATTTTAAAAGAGATTCCCTTTTTCAAGAAGCCCTGCCACCCAAAATGGCAGCTATTTCAGCAATCCCTATTTCAGCCACCACAGTTTAAACATCCAGTGAAGTCCACAGAATAAATTCCCAAAGGCAGTCTCTTCCTGTTATTTCTGATGTGTCAACAGAATTGTGTGCATGTGTTGTGTGATGCTTATGAATAAATTGATTGCATAGGAATAAGGATATTATGGAATTAAAAAATTGAGTCTGAAAGGATAAATGTAACCAACAGAATCAAGGTTAAAGATAGAACTTAATCTCCAAATAAAGCTGGGCAACTCCAGAGGAAAGGAGAGATTATATTTCTCTTTGGCAAAATGTATATAGTCCCAAGATTCCAGAGGTATCAGGACAATGACTTTTGTCTATTTTGTACTTTGTTGTCTGCTGACTGATTAGATTTTTGGTTGTGTTTCGGGTTATCAATGTAGTGAATAAATGGCTCAATCAAGATGATGTATTAGGTCAGTGATAATTACCTTAGAAACGACAGATGAGTCTTTGTTGATGGATCCAT
Source organism: Talpa occidentalis (assembly GCF_014898055.3). Taxonomy (NCBI): domain Eukaryota; kingdom Metazoa; phylum Chordata; class Mammalia; order Eulipotyphla; family Talpidae; genus Talpa; species Talpa occidentalis. The sequence goes on from NW_023601322.1 coordinate 99,720,169, forward strand.
TCTGGATAAAAAGGATTTCAGCTTGCTCTCTGGGTATCTCAGGAGGGACCCCCATAGAGCCATCCAAAGAGGAGAGAGGTAGGAGGTAGCCCGGTGTCTGTACCAGTTGGGGCAGTAATGGGATTGTGCTAGGGAACTGCTGGGGATCGTGGACAGTCATGCAGTTTAGTTTTAAGATTGACTAATAGAGTGAAAAGTTTAATTTGAACTGACTTTAGTGAAGTACTTTTATTTTTTTTTTTGTTTTTGTGTTGTTTTTCATTTTATTAATTTTAACAAATTGGACCTGAGAAATTTTCTGCTCTAGTGAAATACTAGAATATTCATATAAAGAGCTAAATTGATAAGATTAATCATAATGTATAGAAACAACAGAAAATATTCAGATTTTATCCAATTACAGGAGTTTTGAAGCTAATTATGCCATTATTCATAAAACAGGAGTAATTTACTCTTGAATACATGTTAGAAGTGTTGTTGTAAATGAGATGGTATCTTCTAGGCTCGGTGAGAGTACAGCTGGTTAACTGCTTTACATGAAATAAAGACAAAAAAAGTAAGCATCAAGAAGGCGGCAGAATGGGGGTCTAAGATTCTGCTTTACCAGCACCAACCAGTCATCAGTTTTGGCTTCAAAATTTGGAAATGCTGTGTGACTTCCTACCCCTATCCTTTTGCCTTGAAAAAAATGCCCCTTGAAAATAAAAGTATTTTGAAATATGCTAAAATATTTCAAAAATAAGTGGTGAAATGAGGGAAGTTGTATTCATGCTTCTTCAAATTATAGCACCCCAAATTCCAGCTGAGAAAAGTTGAAGGTGCTTATAGTAGAATGTCACTGAACTGCATTTAAAATCATGGAAAATTTAAATTTACCAGGTTGGGAAACATAAAGACATGGGTTCAAAATTCTTCCTACAACATCCTACCTGTGTAAGTTTGAAAAAGTAATTAGACTTCTAAACCACAATTTCTCATTGCCAAAGCAGACATAATTATAGAACCTCCATTTTAGGGGTCTTGGGTAAGTTAATATCATGTCCATGAAACGTCTAGCACAGTATTGATATGTAAACATACTCAAAAGCCATGGCTTGTTAACAGCCAGTAATCATTCTCAACTGGAGAAGCTGAAAGCAATTTCATTAAGATCTGGAACAAACAAGGATGTCACTCTCATACTGCTTTTCAATATAATACTGGAAGTCCAGCCAGAGCAATAAGACAAGAGAAAGACATCCAAGGAATCCAATAGGAAAAGAAGAAGTCAAACTATCACTATTTGCAGATGATATGATAATATACATAGAGAACCCAAAATCTCACAGAAAAACTAATTCACTCATCAATCAATTCAGTAAAGTGGCAGGATACAAAATCAACACGCAAAGTCAGTAGCCTTCCTATACACAAACATAAATCTGAAGAAGAAGAAATCAAAAAAAAACCCTTATTATTGAAACAAAAAAAATCAAATATTTGGAATAAATCTAACAAAGAGGTAAAGGACCTATACAAAGAAAACTATAAACAGTTAAAAGAAATAGAAGAAGACACAAAGAAATGGAAAGACATCCCTGCTCATGGATTGGAAGAATAAACATATAAAATGGCCATCCTACAAAAGCAATATACAGATTCAATGCTATTCCAATCAAATCTAATGCATTCTTCAAAGAAATAGAACATTATTGATGAAATTTTCATATGGAACACCAAAGACCCGAATAGCCAAGCTCTACTGAAAAAAAAAAGGAAGGATGGGCATCACACTCCAACTTCAACTCTACTACAAAGCCATAATCATCAAAACTGCATGGTATTGGAACAAGAACAGACATACAGACCAATGGAACGAAAGAAAATCCAGAAATAAACCCACAGATATGGTCAACTAATCTTTGACAAAGAAGCAAAGATATGCATTGAGCAAAGAAAGTTGTTCAATAATGGTGCTGGAAAACTGGTCTACATGCAAAAGAATGAGCTTGACCACTACCTACACCATACAAAAATCAACTCAAAATGGATTAAGACTAGACATAAGACCTGAAACCATAAATACATAGAAGGAAATATAGGCGAAACACTACGGGTTTGCACATCAAAGACATCTTTACAGACACATCACCAAAGCAGTGATGTGAAGAGAAAGATAAACAGCTGGACTACATCATAAAGAGCTCTGCACAGCAAAGAGACAATAACAAAAAACAAAGAGAACCCACCAACTGGAGAACATTTTTAGCCCAACACTAATGATAAAGGATGATCACAAAATCTGTCAAAGAGCTGATGAGACTCAGCAACATCAAAGAAAATAATCAGTTCAAAAAATGGGCAAGAGAGCTAAAAGAAACTTCTCTGAAGAGAAATGAAATGCCAACAGACATATGAAAAATCAGTTCATGCATATCACTTGTATAAGTGCAGAATATAACACTCTCAAATCACCTGAGATACCATCTCACACATCATCTCGTGAGAATGGCACATACTAGCAACAACAAATGTTGGCGAGATGTGGAGAAAAAGGACTCTCCTGCACTGTTGGTGGGAGTGCAAACTGGTCAACACTATGGAGAGCTGTGTGAGATTTCTGGACCTACTAAACATAGAGCTTCCATATGATCCAGCAATTCCACTCCTAGGTATTTACAAGACACAGAAACATCAATTCCAAAGAGCACTGCACTCCTAGTTTATAGCAGCACTGTTTACAATAGCTAAGCTTTGGAAACAACCAAATGCCCAAAATAGATGCTGGATCAAGAAGATGTGGTACTATATACCATGGAATATTACTCAGCATTCAAAAGATCAACACATGCAATTTGCACAGCAACATGGATGGCACTGGAAGGGATCATGCTCAGCGAAATAGCCAAAAAGAAAAAGAAAAATACCGGATGGTCTCAACTCATAGCAGGAATCTAGAAAACTTAAATAGGACCAGGAAAATGAATATAAGAAAGGAAAATCAAACACAAAAAACTATGAACCAGAGCACTTTTTGGGGGTGGGGCAGGGAAGATTTGGGGTCAGAAATGGGGCGTTTGCAATTGTATGGGGGAATATAAAAATAAAATTTAATATTTAAAAAAAAAAAAAAAAAGCCATGGCTTGTTATTAGTAGTCTCAAAAGTGAATTAATTCTATGTCTAGACTGGAGTAAGATGTATAGCTGTGTTATATTGAGTTTCCAGATAAATCAAAGTAGATCTTTTTCATATTTTCTTTATATAACTGATTTTTATAGTTAAATTCGATCCTTCGCACTCCAATCTTAAAACTGAATCACGTTTCCCAAACTCTAGCAGCTTTCCATTTCTTACAATTACGTGATACCGAGTCAGCCGGCCCCTGGGTCCTCGTGGCCCTCGGCGGAGGCTTCTGTGCCTGACCTGACAGAGATGCCACCCCACAGGCTCGGTGAGGGCGGGCGGCCACGGCCAGGAGCTTTGCATTCATCGGCAGGCTCCCCAGGCTCTCCCTTTTGCAAAGATCTTTAAATACTTATTATGAATTCAAGTAATTTCACTGTTATCCAGTATATCTAACCCATTAGCGTAAGTGTAGGTAATGAGATACTTTGCTTTATAAATTGCTGAAATCGTCTTTCTTGTTCTACTGGTCTTGAAGCTGCCAAGCGCAGGTGGAGCCGCCTCTGTGTGACTTTGTCCTCATGAGCCTTTATTGGTCCCGAGAGTTGGTACCTCTGTTACTTACCTGGTTTTTATATTCATTTGTTCAACAAATTTATTGAATAGACTTATTTATATGTGGCACCGTGTGCTAAGTGATGAATGGAAGAACATTTGTGAACAAGGAAGTCGCTTCTATCAGGGTCTGAGTAAGGGTCATGAGCAAGAAGACTTTATAATGTGAGACATCCAGCTGTGGAGCACACCTGTGATGCTTTATGACCCAGGCTGTGTGTGAGGGGCATGAGCTTCTGAAAATTTCCTAGAAAAAGTAAAAATTGAATATTTAAGCCAAGACCTGCATGATCAGTAGAATTTAGTCTCATCGAGAGCAAAGCATGTTCAGTACAAAGGAGAAAGCATTTACAAAAATGGAAGCAAAGGAAACCACGCAACCTGAATAAATAGCTTTGCTCTGCAGAGTGAAGGGCGCCTGCCAGTAGGGCTGGAGCTGGGCGCCAGCCAGGACATCCAGCTCTCTGCAGCCCCACGGCTCTCCATCTGCAGCCGGAACGTCTTCCCTGCCCTTCGCATTTTCAAGATGCTCAGCCATCCAAATTCCCTTTGGTTTTTGAAGGTTTATTGATGATTGACTTTATAGGTAACTGCCATGCCATCCATTCATTTACTCTTTCATTTGCATATTTATCTTACATGTTTATTCATATATGTATGGACTGACATGTCCCCTCCCCAGAATTCATATGTTGAAACCTTGGCCCCCACTCTCTCAGAATGTGACTGAATTCAAGGTTATAAGGCCTTTTAAAAGGCAGCTCATTAAAGTGAGACCTTCAGGGTAAAATCTAATCCACTGTGACTGGTATCCTGTTAGAAGAAGCGGCTGAGGCTCAGAGACACCGGGACATGCACACAAAAGAAAGGCCACGTGAGGCCCCAGAGAGAAGGTGCCCAGCACAAGCTGAGGAGAGAGGTTCAGCAGACACCAGTCCTGCTGGCATGTGGACCCTGGACTTCCAGCCTCCAGGTCGGTGAGAAAATAAAATTCTATTGCCTAAGCTGTGGCGTCTTGTTATGGCAGCCCTAGCAAATTACTCCAAAGGTGTGTGGTTTAGTATGTATTTAACTGTGACTCGCACACTGTTGTATTGGTCAAGGGTATGAACAAGAGAAACATGTAGTAAATTCTGGGAATTTAGGAACCGAGAGCGGGCTGTATTAATAGAACAAAACCGCAGAAAGGGCACGTGTAATAGTCAGCACTCCAGGTTCAGGGGCTGCCAGGGACACCTCAGCTGGCACGCACAGGCGTCAGAGGTGGTGATGCCTGGGCAGGCCCTGAAGGGAAATCTGGCTCCGGCAAGGGAAGGTTGTTGGCACTTCCTGGGGGGTTCCGCTGCCATAAGCAGCGCACGCCTGTGGCCCGGGTGTACATGAGAGTGGGAGAGACAGCCTGCTGCCCACCCCAGGGGCCGAGAAGGAGGGCCACTAGCTCCCCTTTCTTCGCTTTGGGGCAGGTATCCCTGTGGCCACTGCTTCTGGCTTCAATATGCTGATCTCATCCCCCAGGAAAGGAAGTCATGCACACTGATATGGCTCCGTCTCTGGTGCAAGCTCCCTCCGTGGCCTCCCCACAGGGGCTCTGCACAGGTTGGGGCTACAGTTTTAATCTAAAAGTATATTTTAAAATGTGCCATATTCAGAAGATGGCTATTAAAATATGGCTATTTAAATTTGAGCATTATTAAATATTAAAAACAAGGATAGACCTTGAGGGCATTATGCTAAACAAAATAAGTCACAGAGAAAGACAAATACCGAATGACTTCACTCATGTGGAATATATATATTTTTAAAGGCAGAAAAACAAAAGCAAAAATCCCAAGCTGTTCAATACAGAGAAGGATTATTGATGGTTGCCAGTGATGGGATGGGTGGAAGGTGGAATAGGTGTGGGGGTTATGAAGGTTTGAACTTCCAGTGGCAAAGTAAGCCAGGGACAGGTTGCACTGCATGGGGACATAGCTAATAATCCCATAGTGAGTATCTGAAGGTTGCTAATAAAGTAGGTGTTAAAAGTCCTCATTATAAGAAAAAGAATATGTCACTGTGTATGGTGAACGTTAACTAGACTTACTGTGGTGATTATTTTTCCATATATTATACAAATGTTGAGTCATTTTTTGTTGGGCTCCTGAAATTAATGTTATATATCATGGCTTGATTTTTAAAAATGCTTATAGTTCTATGAAGAATGACTCAGATGAAACCAGGTACTTTGAGTTAATAAACTTCTGGTTTTGAAAATTGTAGTTAGATGTTTAGGATCACTCGGAAATATAAACTGTTGAGACATGTCATTTCTGAAGACCACCAGGGTCCATTAGCATTTTTGGATGTCATGTCTGGAGCTGAATTTTATACTCAGATCTGAGGATCTATTAACTATCCCTGGTATAAACATATAACCGCATGGTTATACAGCAATTAAAAAGAAGTGAACCTACAAGAAAAAATAGAGTAGAACAACATGCTATAAGGAACCCTGCTAAAAAGGTTAATAAATAAAAATATGACAAAAGGCTTTGACCTTTCTTCTGGTGGTGGTTCACGCTGCACTTCTTCCTCTCAGCTCTCACCTTATTTAATCTGCTTTAAGTTAATGATTAATGCCTATGCCAGCTGACCAACTGGTGATTGCTGTCAGCACACATGTTGGCACAAAAACCCTCTCCCACACTTAGTCCTAACCCTGTGGGTGTTTACCTGCCTTTCTTCCCCTCCCCCACACTGACTTGCCACCCATGGGTGCCGCGCGCCAGCCAGGAGACTGCTCCATGTCTTTCAATGGCAAAGTTTCTTCAGCTAAATTTCACTGGAAAAGTAAAGTGATCTCTTCACCCAGTATGACTTCATCAGTAATATCTCTACTTCTTTACAAAAAACATCCTAAGTTCTGATGTGTCAAAAACTTTGTGTATGCTTCCCATCAGGGTCAGTGAGACATCTGTGGCTGCTTGTGACTCCTGATACTCCTATGATTTCTAAGCCTCTCTCATATCTGTCTTCCCTGAAGTCTTCTTCCTACAAAATTTCATGGACATAGTGCCCCTAAAGTTTTTAAATCTCCTCTCTTGTCTGATTATATTCAGAAAGTGCTCCAATGCAGGCGGGTAACAATAGCCTCTCCTTCCTGCAGGCCCAGGTCCCGTCAGGGTCTCCAAGTGAGAGTGAGACTTGGAGGTGCTGGCTGGACCTGCGCTGCTGCTCCTGCCCCTGGAGGGCCCCAGCCCAGCCCGATGCAGACTTGCCGGCTGGCCAGGGCACTCCCTTTCCTGAGCCTTCCTCCTTCCCCCAGGAGCACTAGTGTTCACTGTGCCAACCACATCCAGGTATCCAGTGGGAACAGCCGCTCTCACACACGGGGGCTCTCAGAGGTCCTGGAGCTGCTCCTTACTGTCTCCCATCTGCAAAGGCACCCCAGGGCCACCCCGGCCCGGTCAGCAGGCACTGCCGGCTTCCTGTCTGTGAATCGGCTCTTTGGCAGCCTGGCTGGGAACTGTTTCCTGGCTGATGCTTAGGGTCTTGATTTAAGCCAAATAGCAGCTGGGTTTTGTTACAGAATTCAGATGACCCTGGACAAGACTTCAAAATAAAATCCAAAACTAAGTGGGTCTGCCCACTCCTTGAGATCTACGTAAGAGAAACTGAAGGTTCCAGCCTCCAGTTTCTACTAATTTTGTCTGAATTCCAGCTTTTTCCAAGTTCTGGATTCTCGTGAGTTTGTTCATCTGGTATACATAATATCACTGACCCATTAGTCTAAGTTACTCACCCACTTTCTTTGATTCCATAAAACACAAATGTCTTCCAGCAATAGATGTACTAAAATCTTAAGTAAATAGGTCTTTTCCAATGTATTACAAAGCAGCTAAAATCGGAGACATTCTTAACATAAAAAAAAGCCCTAGACTTTTCCAACAAGCTTGGTGTTAGTCTTTACCCAGCTGGCCAGTCCCCCATTTCATTGACTCCAGGCGGACATTTCAATGTTCCCCAGCCCCTGTCACGTAATTCATTGTGTGCTTGTCTCTCCCTGTGTTTAAATAGTTGGCTCCACTACTCCACACACCACCTGTTCCAATTTCTACAAGAATTGAGAGTGGTCTCAATTGTTGTTCAAACAAACACAAAGGACAGAAAGAAGCATTGTGGACATTTTCATTGATATAAATAGTGTACCCCCTTTAGAAAGTGCATAGCAGCAGCAGCTTTAATTTTTAAAGGTAATTGTTTTCTCTTTGCCTCCATGAATGGTCAGTACTATGCCGTGGCGTTGACTTGTTGGCCGGAATCTTTCTCACCTGCTTGTCTTTCTATCAAGGCTGCAACTACTCCCTTCCTTCTCTCTTCCCTTTTTATTTAGGGGGGAGGAGGCTTTTCTTCTGTCTTCCTTTCTTCTTTCTCCCATTACTTTCTCTTTTCCATTTCTGTCTATCCGATCGTGCGACTGTCTTCTTTCTTTCTTCTCTTCTCTTCCTTCTTTCCTTCATGTCCTCTTTCTGCCTCTTTGTTAAGTTTATGAGAAAAGAAAGAGAAAAGACTTATTTCTGGCAAGTTGATTACTAATACCTTTTCAAAGATAAAATATTCATCACCTCATTACATAAGTTGACATTTCAGTTGGTAGTCATACAAATTTATACTATTATCTGCGTGTTTCTCACAGATTATAAATGAGACTGGTTCTTCCCTTGGATGGGATTACACTGAAAACCTCCACTGTTCCAGCAGGGATTGGGGTAGGGCATTGGAATAGCTTCTCACCACACTGTCAGCCCCTCGCGAATCCGGCAGAAAGCTGTCCCATCAAAACCCTTTTCTTCCTTGAGTGATCTGCTAGGTCAGACTCCCTCATCAAATTTGTCAGCGAGAGTGGGTCTTTACTACTGTTATCAGCTTAAATTCCAGCCCTCTCATCACCATTTAACATTTCTCTGGCATGATTTAAATGAATTTTGACGGTATTCCAATATCATAGAGCATATTCTGCCAGTATAAAACATGTTCAGTAGCTGCAATCACAAAACATCTAAATTTATCCAATTTCATTTCTTGGATGCTTTTTTTCCCCTTACCCCACATGCCAAACTAAGTCATTTTTCCTGCCTAGTGGTACAAACAGGTCCCAAAGTATCCAATCTGAAAATGTTGAGATTGATTTAAAGCTTTCAACTTTTTTCTCCATTACTCTTATAACTCTGCATCCTCAAATATTCAAGGTAATATTTCACTAGAATTTGTATGTCAGTGATGGTAGAAAAGAGTTTTTTTCCTTAATATTAGGGCTCATGTACACTAACCATGTTCAAATCACCCAGTCTTGCAAATGAAGAAATGTGGTGCAGAGAAGAAAAGATATTTGCCCAACATCATACTTCTAGAGAAAGGCCAGATTGCTTGTAAACTATTGCTTCCAGACTGTGGCCATCCAGGCAGCCCAGAAGTGGATACGAGTATTTTGGGGTAGAGATATGGAACACGTGTTACATAACATTCAAGCTTGTAGATAACTTACCAGCTCAAAAAGAAAGTATCTCTTCTATAAAGATATATTCTTGGTGCTGTAAAACTCATTAATCCACAATGTGGGAAATGTTACAGTCAATTATTAGATGCACAATACTGGTTGGGGTACTCGAATATTGAATCACTGAACGATTTTTGACCTAAAAAATGACTGAATGATTTTTGACCTAAAAATTATAAGTTAGTGTTGTTCAATGCTTTGATGACATAGCGAACAGCTTTGGCACTAAAATGATATAAAACTCCATATCCTTTCATTTCCTCTGTTATGGGCAAGGGGGGAGGGAAATATTCATTGTGATCAATTGGAAAAGGGAAAATAATCCAAAGGGAAATGTTTCCTTTGTATATCCTTCAAAAGGGCATTGAACCAATGGAGAATAGAGAAGGGTTAAAACCTAAACTTGGCAAGTTCTTGACAATGTCTCCTTAACAGTTTCAGACTGATTCATTTTAGCCTGGATGTCCTGGCTCACCCACTCCTCCATCGTGTATCTGTGGCTTGTCAGACTCCCAATTCTTGTTGATGCAGCATGTGGGAACTGGCTCCATTATCCTTGGTTTCCAGGACTATAAAATATCTAATAAACTTAGCAACCAGCGTGCCAAGTACATGCAATGAAGCCAGCTGGTGAAGTCTTACTGCGTATGAAAGTGAAACTTTGCTTTCATTTTGAAAGAAGACTTTGGAATCCTTTCTTTCATATGTAATGTCTCTAGGAGTGTTAAAGCCATTAATCTAAAACTTCTCATCTTAACCATGGCTTTTCTGTCTGCTGCCACAAAGAGGGAATACGAGTCTGTATAGAGGCACGTATTATGCTACTGACTGCAATGAACATGAACTTTTCATGATAGGGGACCATTTCGAATTTAGATATTGGGAGGAATTACCTATATGTTTCTGAAACAAGTATCTAGCAGAGGCTGTGAAGGGAGCCTGAGATGCAAATTCAAAGCTTGTTCTCGAACCCATCCCACTAGCACACGTTCTCTTTTTGGTGTGGGTGCGGAAACGTCGTCGTTTGTGAATGTGTAATTTCCACCCCTGCTCATTAACTCATTGTTTATTTACCAACTGATATACTGATTTATACCAAAAAAATTTTTTGAGATAGTGCTTAGCACAGTGCTTGGGAAGGATGCTGAAATAGAAATAAAATTGTTAGCAAGGACTGTGACAGTGTGAAGTCCTAAAGTGAGGTACAACCAGGAGACAGTTAAAAATCTGTGACCATGAAGTATGGGGATATTCAGAATTGCTTTACCTTTCTGAGAGAGAAAATATAGATTAGGCTCAGAGACAAGAATGATACATTGGAGATAACATAATCCAACTTCTCCCTTCAGTTTTTGAAAATAATATAGAATAAGGGACTTTCTGAAAAGTATCCAGTGATCCTGCGGTGCTCACAGTTGGAGTATACGTTCCCAATGTGCTAACCATACAACCTAGAGTGAGAGTGGCTGAGGCAGGGCACCTCCGGCTGCATTGGAAGGCCTGGACAGACAAGTGCTTCTCTCTCTCAGAAGGGTTAAGGACTGCGGAGAAACGGTTTCTGCAAAGGCAAATTAGCACCTTGCCTCCCGTCAAGGCCCTTCCCCACTGCAGGTGCCCTTGAGGGATTGCAACTGTGAAACCAGAACACTGGGGCATGTGCCTGCAGAAAAGAGGGCAGGCGCATTCCTGTCATGTGTGGTTGTGAAAGTGTCATAGTTCCTGCAGCAGCTGGAGATCACTAAGACACACGGACACCTCGTTGCCTGTTGGTGTCTTAAAATAATAGATCTGACTTTTGTTAAGAAACTGAACCTTGAGGATACCCCGGTTTATGCCATGACTGTGGTGGTTAGCATAACACCCACACTTTTCTCAACCATCTCCGGTTTTGTTTTTACTGAGTAAGTTGACCATCTGGAACTGATTTGCCTTAAAAGTTTAACACAATGCAGATCACTGCACAGCTGCTTTGGAAAGAGAGGGATGGACGGCAAGGAGAATCCAGGTGTGCAAGTCACAAGGAAGCAAAATGATGGGGTGAAATGTGTTGTTTTTGGAAAGAAGGATGAGACTATACTAAGAGTTCGAATAGTGAGCATAGCTGTGATGTGAGAAATGAGCCGAGCTCAAGCCATCCGAATTCAAGCTTCAGCAAAAAGAAAAAGGTGAAATAATAAAAAATCAGACCAAAAAAGACAGAAAATTATTTTAACAATAAGTTAATTATATGTGGACATGCATGATGACTACAGGGATCTGAAGTGTGGCGGGTGGGTGAATCTGAGAACTGACTGCCAGGAGATGCTCAGTTGTCGTGAGGCTCTGAGTATGTGGAACCCGGCCAGGTCGACCAGAACCCCGAGGAACTGCCCAGTCTAGCAGCCTCAGTGCACCACGTGTCCCTTCATTGAGTATTTTCTCCAAAAGAAAAAAGCACAGGGGGCTAATCCCTTGGCCTGAGCCTCCTAGTGGGAGGAATTTCACATGGGTTGACTTGGGCTTGTTTCTTGACAAACGAGTTAACTTGATTTATAAGATGGGAACCAAGATGAAATCAACTGGGCAAAAGGTTGCTTCTTGGAGTCCTTAAATAGTGCATTTCTTTCCCACCTATTTTCAGTCCTTTAAATTTAACCTAAAATGAAAAAAACGATTATTTCTGAGGGGCCTTTGGATTGAGTCTGGGGAGGAAACAGAGTTCCTGTTGACAAATACCTACACTAACTGCTGAAATCTATTTTTAATGCCCTTAACATACAGTCTTTCCTAAGTTTCACGAAGTTTGATGCGTTAACTTGGTATTTTTGAGATGCTACAGATGTAAAAACTATCCTGGTGCCAGAGGCATGTGTTGCTTTGCTTTTCTCTCCTTGCTTGGAGTTGTGCTTCCAATTCTGCCCACATATTTTGAGAAAGAAAGTTCCTCCTTATGGGCAGTAGCATGTCTAGCCATTTTATTTCTGTTTGTCTTTCATTTTACTACATTTTTTGTCTTTAAGAGAAAAATATGATTTTATTTTATTTTTTTAAAAGATTTATTTATGCATACAAGAACTGGGGTACAGGCCAGAGGTGTAAGGGGTGAGAGGACTCACCAGAGACAGAGTGGGGAACAGAACAGGCAGACTGACTGAAATACACTGCTGAGGGGAGGAGCAGGCGAGTCAGGAGAGGCCTGCTATGCCATGTGGGTTGCTCCCTGGCTGGGGATCGAACTCATGCAGTGGCTGCAGTGGCCATGGACAGCCTCATAGGTTGCATCTTAATCCCTTGCGCCACCAGGGAGGCCCGAGAAAAATGTAATTTTAAATATTTGTTCCGGGGGGTGGAGGAGTAATAGCTTTAGGGGTGGTAGGATGAAATGTATTTCCAAGGAAATTTTTACCTTCTGGAATTTGGATAACTTTTACGTCTGAGGTAACTCTTGCATACCAAGTTACTTATTGATCTTGGCCATACTGTGAACCGCTAGGCTCAGTCTTGCTATCTAGATGTGGCTATCTAGGGTCCCTCTAACTAATTAAACCACAAGGCTCACATCATTGAATATTTTTTAATAGATAGCAGATTGTAGAAGAGATTATATTGCTAAAATTGCTCTTACCCTTCACCTCGCATTAAACAAAGTAATGGACCAAATGCTTATCCCGGATAATATTACTTATCCTGGGCGAGGGCAGGAGAGGCTGCCTTGGGTGCACAGAGAAACCTTTTCTGCAGCCCATCCTGATGCTCACAGTGTCTGTGATGGCACAGGTGCTCCAGGGAGATCACACTCCCCCTCTTGATTGAGCAGAAAAATTCATTCTATTTACAGCAATGTGTTTTGGAAGATGCAGATTTAGACAATTTCCTACCTTAGAGACAGAAACCTGCTCTTGCCTAGATTTTCTGGGATATTTGTTTTCATGCTAGAAAAGAATACTTCTCTGTCCTGGAGACAGAGCTATAACTACACACACCTTGTCTTTGTCTTTAATTTCTGTCCATCTCGTGCGCACCACTCCTGGCCATCATTGGGAAGTTCAACTCGTGACATCACCTTGTACCTGCTTGCCCTCTGCTGCCCCTGGGCTCTGTGCATCTGCTGAAGGAGACCAGTGTACTTCGCTTGCAGCTTGTGGGCTCTAAAGAAGCGTCTGCAGACCCACAGAGCTCGCTTCCGTCAGCTGTGGCACTGGGACGGGACAGCACTGTCGGGTTTTACTCAAGCCAGTGTTTCCACTTGGAATGTTGCTGCTCTGCGAGGGTGACTGATGAAATAGGAAGTTTGAAGCATGATTTGGTTTAGTCCAGCCAGTAAATATGTCTGTTTGGCTATGGGCAATCATGCATCTCCTTAAAGGTTTTCTTTTTAGGGTTCTGTCTTGATTTCAACAAATAGATACACTGAGTACTTATTCTGTGTCATTCCTGACATGGGCGTTGGGGGTGGAATCACTGTGATATTCACGATTGTGGCCTCTTCAACTAGTGCACTAGGAGCTGGGATGGACCTTGTAGACCAATGAGAGAAGTTTTTGGGGGGAAGTATAATCTTTTTTTTTTTTCAGATACATTTATTGATGCATACAAGGTATAGGCCAGAGGTGTGGGGGTGGGGGTGAGAGGATTTGCCAGATACAGAGTGGGGATAAGAACAGGTGGACTGACTAAAATACATTGTTGAGGGGGGGGGCAGCAGGCGACACAGGAGCGGTCTGCTGTGCCCCGTGGGTCAGCTCCCTGGCTGGGGATAGAACTCATGCTGCAGTCACTGTGGATTGGTTCATAGTGCTGATACTTAACCCCTTGTGCCACCAGGGAGGCCCCGGAAGTATGACATTTTTTTAAAGATTGATTTATTTATGCATACAAGAGATGGGGTACAGGCCAGAGATGCAGTGGGGTGGAGGGTGAGAAGCTTCACCAGAGACAGAGTAGGGAACAGAACAGGCAGACTGACTGAAATTCACTGCTGAGGAGAGCAGCGGGAGAGTCAGGAGAGGTCTCCTTCACCACATGGGTTGCTCCCTGGCCGGGGATCGAACTCTGGCTGCCGAGGCTGTGGATTGTTTCATAATGTGGTGTTTAACCCCTTGCACCACCAGGGAGGCCCCCAGAAGTATGATCTTAAGATAATCTCATTTCAAACATTTTCTTGAGGGGAGTGGAGTTAAAGATCTTTGGGGAATGGCTTACCACATAGCATTATGGTTACCTTTTAGACAGACTAAACAAAAATTTAGAAAATTAGTAAAAAAAAAAAAAAAAAAAAAGCAAAAATAAGTTTGGAAGATAAATGTTTTTTCTAAAGCATTATAGCTATCCTTTTGAGAAGAATCAAAATTTCATTGCAATTTCACATACATTTCTTTTTCTTTTTGTTAACTATTGTTTCATTTTAAATTTTGTCAGTGTATTTGACTTACTAAGATCCTGTAACCAAGCATCAAAAGCTGGGTGGCTTTAGTGTGAAATGTGTTCTCACTGTTGTGAAGTCTAGAAAACTGAAATCCCAGTGTCTGCAAGACCATATGCCACTGGGAGATATGGGATCCCTGGCCTTCTCTCTGTGTCCTCATGTCTGGTGACATCTGACCATGCTCAGTTTCTCTGGGTCTTACCTCCCTCACTGCCTTTTCTCATTTTCACAGAGCCTCGTGTGTGTGTGTGTGTGTGTGTGTGTGTGTGTGTGTATGTGTACACATCTATAAAGACCCTGTTTCCAAATAGGGTCAGATTCTCTGACTCAGGGGGACATTAGTACAGGAGGTCGTATTCAACTGTGTAAGATAAGTTTGGCATGTTTTAAGTGTCAATGAAATAGAAAGTCAGAAGGAATATTTTCATCACTGTAATGATGTATCTTTTTTAACAGAAAAAGACTACGCATATAAGAGCTAGGGTGTAGGCCAGAGATGTGGGTGGGAGATGACAGCATTCGCTGGAGACAGAGTGGGGAACAGAACAGGCGAATCTACTGAAATACACTGCTGAGGGAATCAGTAGGGAGGTAGGAGAGGTCTGCTACGCCATGTGGGTAGCTCTTTGGCCGGGGATTGAACTCGTGCTGCAGTGGCTGCAGATAGCTTCTTAGTGCTGAGACTTAACCCCTTGTGCCACCAAGGAGGCTCAAGTGTAATGATGTTTCTATTAACTATCAAATTCATAGTTTCACTTTTGATTAGAACATGAGGATATTCTTAAAAAATAATTCACACAACTTATATTTAACCTTTCTCTCTGTCTCTGGAATTAAAGATCTGAGACCAATTCGTTGTTTCCAGAAAGAAAAGGGAAAGCAAGTGGGACAGCAGGTGAAAGGGTCAGGACAGCAGTATGGTGACAGATTTGGACTTATCGGGGGCCTTAATGAAGTGTTAGTATACATACACTTTGATTCTGAGTGATGGACACCTGAAATGTATATGTCATGCAGTCATTACAATAAGTGAGGTGGGGGGGATAAAGCTCCAAGACACGGATATTTTTCCTCTTGCAGAGACAAAAATCCATAAAGTACTTTTAATAATAATGATCGAATATCTATTAGTTAATTACTAAAATGCTCTGATATGTCTGGGGGCTCCTTAGACCCCTGTGTTCTTATTTCTTTAATGTTGCATTTGAGTAGTGTTTTGCCCCATTCTCTCTTAGTCCTGTTTCCTGTGGTACTTTAGAAAGGAGTGATGGTTTCTGTAAAAAAATTAAACTGCATTTTCCGAACGATTCAAGTCAGAATGAAATAGTACAATTTTACTTTCCTCTCTGGAAGAGGAGGAGTTAATGTTTCCTGCTTTGTCTGGTTCTCAACCTTTCTTAATTTTTTCTAGAAAAATTAATCTAAATTATTGTTATGATTATATTAGTGTAACCTATAAGATATAATGTATTTGAATAATTACTCCAGGCTTCTGTATTTAAATTATAGTCAGAGTTGCAGCAATTACTTGGATTTATGTCAAGTAGTTAACTAGTACTAACATTCACCAACAACTGTTATTCTCCAGGGCTCCTGTTCTCCTGAGTCCTTAATTTTTATTGATCACTTGGTAGGTTAGAGTGTGTCCTCTAATATTTTATTGAGAAAAAGTAACATGAGGACTATATATTCTATCTATATATACCATGCTTTGCTGTATTTGTAAGTAACATTTTGTTAATTTTGTGTGGCTGTGAAATGACAGCTTGGCTGGGTATAGAATTGTGTCTTCACAGTCTCTCTTTGAGCTGTTGTACACATGACTTTATATAAAATTATTTTTTATATGTGAAGTCCAAGAGAAGCCTTTTGATTTTTGTTTTTGTTTTTGGTAGCCTTGTAAGTAATTTGTTTTCCCACCTTTAATATTTGGTTATTTTTCTTTATCAAACTGAAAAAAGTATAGCTAAGATTTGTCTTTTCTCACAATATAACAGGTTTTTGAAAATATTCTTACTCAGGAAATATTTCTTTCTAATTAATTGCTTTAAAAGTATCTTCCATAGTAGTAATTCTTACATAATTTCTTATAGCTTACAATTTGATGATCTGTTTTCTCAATCTATATGTATGACATCCATAAGTATGTGTGATTCTGATTTTCTTTGCTTTTGTTTGTTTTAAGTACTTCGTTTAAATGTCATAACTTATTTTTAAAAGCCTTTCCTGATCATCTTAGTTAACAATAACAAAATAATACAATCACCACAACAGGAAAATGTTCATCTCGATCACTAAGATGCCAAGTTTCAATGGAGATGCCCCCATCTCTGTGTCACTGAGTCCTCTGGGTCTCTGTTGACATTGGTGGGTATCTCTGCCACCTACATTTCATTGCATTGTATCCCATATTTCCATCTTTCCTTTTGGTGTACAGATTACATTTTGTAAGCTCATTTTTTCCTATCATTCTAAGTTCATTAAGTTCAATGTATTAAGTTTCCTATCATGTTAATATACTTGCACTTAGTGTCTTCTTTTGCACTAAGTATCTTCTCTTCAACTGTATTTGCTTTTTACATAGTACCTTGTGTGTGTGTGTGTGTGTGTGTGTGTGTGTTTCTAAGTATTTATAGTCAATGGAGATGAGTTGAAACTGGTCTAGACACCACTTGGTAGGCTGTGTGAAATACCATCACAAACAGGAAAAAAGAAACATCCATTCAACTAGGAAAGAAAGAGGGGATGTAGGGAGTAGAAAGGAAGGATGAAATTTGAATTCATTGTATTGGTTTTTATACCCATGTCAATCTCAGTTGGCCATGCTGGCTCACACAGTGTCTTTTAAGAATTAAAACTGTCTTTTTACAATAAAAGAAATTTCAGAGTAGACTCAATATGAACATTTTCATTCTGTAGCTTCCTGCACCTCTTTATCATGAGCTTCATCTGTTCTTTCTAAATTAAAATCAGAGAAAAGTAAACTTGAGATGAGGTAGTGTTATCTTCCTCCACATCTTCCTACCTGTGACCCTGCAAATTGGCATTTAGAGAAACCATATAATCCATGTCTTGCTCTCTCTCTCTACGTGAAATTTCAAAATGATGATTTTTCTTGGAGTACAGCACTTACCCTTTACCTGTCCCTCTCAGGTGGAGGGATTGTGAAGACCAGCAGCCGGGAGATGTGTGGTCTGCCCAATGCTCTCTAGGCAGCATTATGCAGACCAAGCCACTGGCCTGTTCACAGGGAACCATTTGAGAAAAGAGAATCTTCACATGGAGAATAACATTTTAAAAGAAGCCTCATTTTGTATAAGGCTTCAAGTAACTAGTGAGTTTAGCTTATGGAGAACCTAATTATCAGAGTATTCTTCATCTGTTTTTTAGCTATTGGAGGACAAAGAGGAACAGGGAATCTATCTTAACAAAATAATCAATAGACACTTTTTCAGATAAATAAATATAAAAGTGTAAAATAGCAGTTATTTTATGGTACCCAAGCTCTTTTATAATAACAGCATACCAACTGTAAGAAGATGGGTGTATAGGAAAAACTGCTGTTTCAGGAAATCTCACAAGGAATCTTAATTTAGATATTAAAAATGAAAATTCTGGAAGAAAATTTTATTGAGAAGGAATTTTTTTTGACTGCATGCCTTTTTTCTTTCCTTCGAGGAAGTATTTTCTTTACTACTAGAGGAAATAGGTCCTGATTTTAAAATTCTGAATTTAACAAATAAGCTTAACATATAGTATATATTTTTATTCAAATGTGACCAGAACTTAAAGTGTTGAACAATAAGAGAAAATTGAGTACTTTTCTCTTCACTGTTAGAACTCAACTTACCTGGTAATGAATCACCTGAAAAGGAACAAAAGGAGGGGGTTAATACCTTAAACTCATACTGAATACCAGGCACTATTGTAGAAAATGTCTCTGTGTGTTGAAAACCAAAATAACCTCATGAAACTGACGGTGTGATGATTGCCATTATAAATATACCTAAACAAAATAGGAGGACACAGAATGGCTACATTTGGCCAAAGGCCACTTAACCAGAAACAGAGATACACACTCAGCTCTTCCTGAGTCCAGATCATACTTAAAACAAAAACACAAAATCCAAAAGCTAATGAAAGTTTTATAAAAAACTAATAAAGAAACAAAGAAAGAAACACTTCTATAATTTTTTTCAGGTTGTGCTCCTAAGTATTTCTAGGTGATAAAACAATTTCACATGCTCTTGAGCTATATCTATAATAATTTCTTCTCTCATTTTTTCCAGTAATAACAAAAAAAAATTAGCTTAAAGTACAACAAAAATAGCAATAAAGCAAATGTACTTAATTAAGGCATACAGGAATTAAATGAAGTATTAACAGGATTGATGAGTAGGTTGTGCAAGCGGAGTCTGTATAACTAAGATAAAAAAAAATACTTTGATATGTTTTGATTATTTTTATCTTTAATTTTATTATAATTTTGTGAACCCCAGATATAGAAGTTTTGTCTATTTGCCAGAACAAACTTCCTGCATATAGTTATTTTATATAGAATATACATATATATTTACATATATATAATACTGCAATAGCTAAAAATTAAGAAAATAATTTGAATGGAAAAATATGATATTTGAACAATATATAAACTACGATATTTTTCTACTTAGTATATGGCTTAAATATATATGTCCCCAGTAAAATGTATTGTCTCAATGTCTATTTTTGTTTCATATTAATATAGGCACTCCAGTTTCTTTTCACAAGGCATATCTTTACTTTTAAGCTTACTTGGATTTTTGCTTTTAAATTCAGTATACAATCTACGTTTCAAGTAAGGCATTTAGATTATATTAATGTAATGTTTATATGGTTGCATTTTCATTTACCATTTTACTATTCGTTTTTTACATCTTCCTCCTTTTTTTTTTTTTTTGTGAGACCCTCACCGGCAGTCGGGGAACAAACTGGCACTGCAGAGGCTGCGGGCAGCCCCGCAGCCCAGCGCTCAACTGCTGCACCACTAGGGGAGGCCCTACATCTCCTTAATTTTTAATTTATTTTGTTTCCCTCTGAGTAATCTCTATAGTTCTAAATGTTTTTGCATATCATTTGAAATTTTTGCTTTTATTTTTCCTGTCTTTTTTTCTTAAGTTACTCTAGAGATTATGACATGAATTCTAATGTATTATCTTCTTCAGATTAATACTAATATTTCTGATTAAATATAATTACTTTGCTCCATTGCACTCTATTTACTCCATTGTACCTTTTTGTTATAAATTAGGATTTTATATATCTTTAGTGATATGGTGTTGTTTTAATTCCTTTAAACAATCTGTTGCCTTTTTAAAAAAAATATAAGATGAAATGCACTTATAAACTTTATTACATTAGGCTATAATTTCCACTAATTCATTTCTTCCAAAGGGCTCTCAGGCCCTCAAGTGTCATTGCTTTTCTGTCCAGCGCTCCACTCATAGGCAGATGTACTAGCCACAGGTATCTCTAGTCTTGGCTGTCCTGGAATGTCTTTATTTTGCCTAGTCTAGGAAGAGTAGATTTTCTAGAGGCTTCCCTGGTGGCGCAAGGGGTTAAAAGACACAATCTATGAAACTATCCACAGCCACTGCAGCATGAGTTCGATCCCCAGGCAGGGAGCTACCCATATGGCACAGCAGACCTCTCCTCACTCTCCTGCTGCCACCCTCCTCAGTGTACTTCAGTCAATCTGCCTGTTCTGTTCCCCACTCTGTCTCTGCTGAATCCTCTCACCCTCCACACCTCTGGCCTATATCCCCGTTCTTGTATGCATAAACAAATCTTTTTTAAAAAAAAAAGAGTAGATTTTCTAGATACAGAGTTTTGGTTAACATTTTTTTCTTCTTGTAGCACTTTTAATATGTCCTTCCTCTGCCTCTGCAACTCTATTTGATTATGGCTATTAATTGCATTTTTGTTGTCCCATATTAAAATGATTCATTTTGGTTTTGCTGTTTCCAGATTTTGTTTTTTCTATTTGGCTTTGAACAGTCTGACTACAGTGTGCCTCGGTATAACTATTTTGTATTTCCTGTTGAGATTGTTGATTTATTTTCTGTTATCAAATAATGGGATGTCTTCAATCATTTTTTCACTGTTTCTTGCTTTTCAGTTTTTGTATCTTTGACTCCAGAATTGTACTTGGTAATTTTTCACAATTTTAATATCTTTGTTGAATATTTTACTTGTTTATTCATTGTTGTTATACTTTAATTTTTACCATAGTTTCATTTCCTTGAACATATTTAGAATAGCACACTTACAGTCTTTTTCTGCTAAATCCAGAGTTGGTGGATAGAGACAGTTTCTGTTGACTGTTTTTTATTTCCTAACAACATGTCACAGAAACAGTTTTCTGTTTCTCTCATACATTCTTGTGAAAACTTGCTATTACCAGGTTTTCATAAATAATATCTAGTCATATAAAATAATAATACTTATCTATTGCTATGCCTGTTTATTAGTTTATATATTGTAGCAAGTCTGGATTTTTGTGTTTTGCCCTGTTGGTAGTTATCAGATTTTTTTTTTGTTCTGTATTTTCTTTAATCTTATTTTTGGAACTTGACTGGATATAGTCTATAACAGCTATCTCTACTCAGATGTTTCTTGTTCCTTTGAAAAACTTGGCTTCCTAGGAGGTATTTTTTCTGTGTCAGTTAGTGGTCACCCAGTGATTGCATCGTGATTGCATGCTCTCACTCCAGCAAGTAAGGTTTCTGTCCTGGGTAGAAAGTGTGCATGTGGGCTGTGGGAGGGAAGACTGAGGCATACTCAGTGCTCAAGCCATTTTCAGGTAACCCCCATGTTGCATTTCTCAGGTCCCCTTAGGTTCCTTTTCAAGTGTTCTAAACAAACGCATGTTATCCAGGGTTGACTGAGAATGCTGAATAGCGTGGGCCCACTCTGGTGTTAGTGGGACACATACAAAGCCTCCAGCCCATGCATGGCCTCAGTGCCCACCATCTCAGGACAGTAGAGCCAAGTGCTTGGCTCACACCTGTCCTCATGCCTTTCAGAAGTCATTTCCATCACCAATTCATAAGAATGTGGTGTCACTCAATTTTCCAAATAGAAAGGTTTTGACCCTCACAGCTTTGAAGTTCTGACATAAATTCTGACAGGGGCTATAGCTGGGGGAGGGCACAGATTTCTCACTGCCCTTCTCCAAAGTGCATCAGTTTCCCAAGCATAAACAGTTGTCCAATTCTATAGCCTTTGGTTTATTTCCAGCACTATGAAATAATAGTTTTTGTCAATTTGATAACAATACATGGGTGCTTTTTGGAGAATGGACACCATCATGCGAAACAGTCTTGATGTCTTAAATTTCTCTGTTTTGCAATAAAATTAACAGAAACAAAAGCTAATTCAAATATATCTTCATGGAGAACATTAAGTGGTTATGAAGAGAATTATTTTTTTTAAAGCTTTATTTATTTATTTATACAAGCACTGGGTACAGTCAGAAGCTCAGGAGGGTGAGAGAATTCACCAGAGCCAGAGCGGGGAATAGAACAGGCAGACTAAAGAAATACACTGCTGAGGGGAACAGTGGGCAGGGCAGGAGAGGTCTGTCGCGCCATGCGGGACCCTCACCGGTGGCCGGGGATCGAACTGGCGCTGCAGAGGCTGCGAGCAACTTTGTAGCACAGCGCCCAATTGCTGCGCCACCAGGGGAGGCCCATGAAGAGAATTATTTTTGCAGCATAGTGCGAACATGTCATCATAGAAATGGATTTTAGATTCCAGATGCCCCATGGCGTGAATGTAAACTTTGCTGAAAATTCTTGACAAAGCGGAAAAGGACTAAAGGAACATTGTAAAAAATACGGAGGAGTTGGGGATCAAAGATGAAAAGATTGAATCCAGGTAACTTGCCTACAAGGACATGTGGAAGATTGTCTGTATTTATAAACATAGAAGTTTATGCATTAGAACACAAGGATATTATAAAGCTCACAGATATTACAGGAAATGGGATTAAAAGGCAAAGAAGGATGAAATGTGGAAATTATGCTCACTAGGCTGAGTAATAATACACGTTTTGAAAAGCTTTCCAAAAAATTGTTAAAAACATTTTGATTCTGATTGTGCCATAATGGAGATTTTTAGAGAGAACTGACCATGACTGGGAAAGAGGGAAAAGGAGGCCTTTCTGCATCTGTGTTAAATATCATGCTTCTGAGGAGAATGAATAAGTGGCACTGCCCCCAAAGGCTCTCAGATCCTGACATGGTTGAAACAAGTAAATAGATGATGTTTTCAGAGGGGAATTGAATTAAGAAGAAAAGTGGGGGAACTTTGCATCTACTGGATTGTTAAGAAACCAACTAAGGATCAACTCAGCATTTGACTGTTTTTATTTTCTTAATGGGAATAAATGTAAGTGTGCATTCTCGAAATCATCCCTGGAGGTCTTGGAAATGACACACAACCAAGTGAAGAGAAGGTTCATGTATGCAGGGAAATAAAGTGGCCTCACTTTGGGGTTTCTTCTGCTAGAGGATGTCTATAATATACTTAGAGATGATTAGGAGGTGGAAGTGCTGTCTCACCACTGAATCAACATAACAAACACTAGTATGGAATATTTTGATTCTTTGAAACCTGCTATTCACTGAAGAAGGTTTGTGTGAAGGATTGACAGCCTCACGAAGGATTATTAAGAAATTTAGAAACTAAATGCTGATGCCTACAATTGCATCAGGATTGATTTGTGTGTAATGCCAACTGCAGAGTAATGCTTTAATGTGACATGAATAGTACAGAAATATCTTTAAAATTATTATATTAGCTAAACAAACAGCAGATGTGCAAGGTGAGTTTTCCTAAACTCTGCCTGCAGTCATTAGAACTCTTATTACCTCTTGAAATGACCACAGGCTATTATGAAATTCTCTCTCTTCTGTCCAAACTAAAAGAGTACTTACTGGATATGCAATTCCAGAAGAGTTGCTAAGTGATATGGAGACCAATTTACATCACCAAGCTCCCAACCTTTCTTGGCTCAAATGGAGTGAAATGCATGCATTTCACACTGCCCAAGCGAACTACAAATGGCCTCGCCTGGCACTTTGGACAGTTGTCCATGTGACCACTTTGTGCTTGAAAGTGAGGTGTCTGCGTGGAAGAGCAGCCACTGTCTGCTGCTGACTTGTCCTTCCAGGGCCCAGGGTGTCCACTTACCATTCTATGAACTTCCCATTCTGTTACCTTTCTGACCCCAGAGAACGGGAAGGGCCAACAAGGTATTTCAGAGAAAGGTGCTTGGAGGCGATTGCATTATGAAATGGGCCATGAGAACGCATGCCTCAGCTGTGCCTTTAGTGTCCGCTGCCCTCACTGCTCGTGGAGAAGGATGGCAATGCTGCGTGATGACGAGACGTGGAGGGATGCGGGAAGAGATGCACCAGGGAAGCAGGCTGACCAGAGTCTGTTTCCATTATAATAAACCCCATTGTCTTATCTGCAAACTGGCTGAGTATACTTGAGACATCCTAAGTCAGCATGAGAGGGTAGCTAGATCCCCACTGAGGCTACTGGAGTCTACCTAGAATGAGTAGCTTATGACCCACTGGCACATGCACAAAATACCATTTTCTTCCTCGTCTATCTTGTTATTCATATTTTAAAAAATAAAATGTATATACTGAATTAGTATAGTGACACTCGCTGCATATGCATGAAAACAATTGCAGATCGTCACTCTAGTGGGGTGACAGTCATGTTCAGAGGCTACTCCAGCACTGCTTTGATTTGTTCAGTAATCTGACCCCATATTTGGACGTGGTTTGTCTCGTAATGCTTTGTCCCCAAAGCCATAATACATATCTGCTTTGCATGCCTTCTTATGTTGCTATCCTTGTTGTAAAAGAGTAAAGATACAAATCATGAGAAATATTTTAAAAATTAGTAAGAAATATGAAGCACATATATATAAATTTCACTTGGATTTTCTACTTGCAAACTCTTGCGTTTGGTTGGTTTGTGGTCATTTACTCATTTTCTTTCTTTAAGCACAGTGAGTCTTCCAATCATATATCAGCTCTGACTTCAGTGAGGTACACTGACATTCGAATCCGATACAAGAGGTTCCCAGGGAAGTCCAATTCTGACAAGTGAGAGACTTGTTCTAATATAAAGGGAAGATCAGTTATTTAAGAATACTAGAAAGAAGATTCTAGCCCCAGAGTAAAGCACAAAGAAGGCAGACTGACAAGGAAAATCATTAAATGAAGGATTTCTTTCAGAAGAATGTCCTGTGTGGATGGTTCTCGATAGAGTGGACAGAATGTCCTGTTAGCAGCATTAGACCAACCAGGCCACCTAGCACCCTGTCGCCTTGGCACAGCAGTGAGTTGCGGTCAGGTCTCATCAGGGACTGTTCAGCAGGAATTTGGACGTGTAACAAAATCAACTTAATACAAATATTACAAGATGGAACAGTCCCTGTCACTGTATGCTGTCTTTTGTGCCTCAGTTTAATGTGTTAACTAATCATAAGTTTGTGATCCCTAAAATTATAACTTTATCATCGTAGAAATAATATTACGAACATACAGCACCTGGGTGGTAATGGTTGGGCTTTAACTAGTTGTCTAATTATGTTTCATTAGTTTGGACTGTTTTCTCTGTGAACAGGAGAAAGTCATAACTGGAAAAAATCAACTAACCAACCCTACTCGAATGTTCTCCATCCATCGACAGTGACAGATTCACAGCTATCACAATCCTTAATAAATAGAAACTATCTTCCTTTGGAGTTTTAAAATAATTTAAAAATTATGAGTAAATTATTCACATAATCAATGACTGTCACATCACTAAGGTTTTGCTGTGTCCACCATGTTTAAGGCAATATCATAGGCTGTGGGTGTACAGAAAGGATCATGTATGAGAAACCTCTAAAATGAAACCTGAAATGAGTTTTCCCTCTTTTTCTCAGCTTTGAAATCATTTATATAGCATTAGTGTTGTTTATTCCTTGAAAATTCTAGAGGACTCGCTCAACAAACTGTCTAGTCTTGGAAATAGAGATGACGAGGTGTATTTACTTCTGTTACTGTCACTGGGCGTATAGTTGGTGGTAATTAATTCTCCAATATTTGGTCATTAAGGTGGCTCACATTCTCAGTCTTAGAAAAAAGGATGGAGTTGCTGTAATTGATTGAAAACAAATTAGAAATCAAAAACCATAAATCCGTGAAATGAAATTAGACAGATTCAAAGATATAAGGAGAAATCCTTAGAGATGCATGAAGAGTCCTGTAAATGTCACCATGAACATCCTCAATTTGGGTGGAAACCCAGAAAACTTCACGGTCCTTTGGCTAGCAAGGGGCGGTATTAGTTACATGGAGCTTGAGTCTACTCAAATTCTTAGGAAGATTTTGAGTGAATTAAATACAGACACCATTGTCTATCTGGTTAATATTTCTGCCCCTTTGATCTATGAGCACTATTGTAGCAAAATCTATTTTCCTTTCCATCTGTAATCACAGGCACTGTGACTGCGTGCTTCCCGGACCTGGTCTCTGCCCTGTGATAGGGAGGGTCATGTGACCAATTCTGGCCAATGGAATATGAGCAGAATTGAAGTGTGCAGTCTCTGAATCATGCCCTTAAAAGTTAAAGGAGCAAACAAATTGCTTCTTTTTTCACCCTTACTGCTGACTGTATGGTAGGCACTGTGACTGATTTCAGTCAGGCTAATGAGGTTAACAGTCTACCCATGTCAGAGCCAAAGACCTAGAAGAATTTCATCTCCAGTGCGCTGGTACCTTGTCAACCCCAGATGCCTGCTGGGAGAGTTTCATCATAGAGAAATGAATGTTGATCCCATTTCCACCACTGTCATTGAGAATAGCTTCTCCCCCCACCACCCCCACCCTGGACTCCATCCTAAAGGAATCTTGAGGACGGTTCTCTGGAAGACGTGTAAGAAGGGCTTAGTCTTAATAATATGAAGAACGTGATTTTTTTTCTTTATTGAGATAATGTTAGCCTAAAATACTATATATGATTTAGGGGAATAGGTTCACTCCCCTTCAAATCTACATTTCCACACCACCCCTACCATACCAGGACCCACAGTCCTTTAACCCAGACCATCAGGCCCCTTCCTTCCTTTGTTCCCACTCCCACCCTCCCTCCCACTCTGGTAGACTCAATTCTGCAGTCACATTTCCAGGATTTATTTTGGTTTAGTTTTGTCAGTTCCTTTGTAGTTTTTCTTGTTGTTGATCATTTTCCCTTTGTTCCACATGAGTGAAATAAATCATCTGGTATTTGACTTTTTCCTTCTGACTTACACCACTTAGCATCATCTCCTCCATTTCCATACATGTTGTCACAAATGGCAAGAGTTCATCTTGTTAATAGCTGAGTAATATTCCACTGTATATACGTACCACAGCTTCTAGTTCCACTACACTGCTTTTGGACACTTAGGATGTCTCCATCACTTGGCTACTGTAAACATGCTGCAGTGAACACAGAAGTGCAGGCAGCCCATCGATCTAGTGATTTGCAGAGAGTGATTTCTTCCAAAGGTGCCAGGGTGTTTGAGCATGCTTACCTTCATGCTTTTCCACAGTAGGCAAGTGATAGTCAGCAGCCTTTCAGGGTGAGAAAAAACGACTGTTTGCTATATTTCTGCTGACTCAGATGTATGCTAACTGCAGCCACTATTCAGTACAGTAGACTAGGAATGACATGGTGATGCTTTGTCTGTAAGCATGCTTTCCATGCTTGTCCAGATATGTTTGTCCTTCATGGGTTACATGAGACAGTGCTGTTTAAATTTGTGTTGATTTTAATCAAGTCTCAGACATTTCCCTATCCCGTACCCTTCTCAGTCCCTCTCAACAGCTTGCTGAGAGTTCTTACTATGTATTTATACATTGAGAAAACAAGAACTTTTGACAGCACAGGTGTTGTCAATTTGACTAATCGTGCATCCTAAAGGCACAAGCTTCTTAATGGAAAAGCAGATTTTCTCCACAGTGTGGAAGCATCGTGGATGTGAAACACTGTAAATGGTTTATTACCATAGAGCAGCCTGGTGTGAGCGGGGGCCTTGTCAGAGCTGTTGCCACAGAGCAGTTTGCTTTGCTTCTGCTTTCCTGAACTGTCCACGGTTCTTCTCGCTCCTCTTTTCCACTTTCAGTTCATTGTTCCAGGAAAATGTGTTTCATGCCTTCCACTGTTGCATAAAATTCAGTGACATCCAAACAGTCGCTGCTTTCTCTGTGACGCTCTTCTGATAAAAAGTCCCCATTCCAGTTCTTTATTTAGATTGTTTCTTTTGAAACCCTTCACCTTCAGCATGATTTCAGTTCCTTTCAATAAACAGTAAAATAATAATAATAATAAACATCTAGACAAAAATGAGGTTCTATGCTTCTATTTAATAGCTTAGCATTTGTACAGCTTTGAAAAACAGCCTTCTAGTTTCTTGATACTAAAATTCCTGTAAGATCTGCATTTGCTTTCCTTTTAGATCCTTTGCTGGTACATGTGATGCTGCCTCAGACAGGAATGTGGGGCAGGATTTCTGCAGTGCCAGGTGGGAGGTGACTGGCAGGTGTGGGCCCTGGGAACTCCTCTCTGGCTGAGGGCTCTGAGCAAATAAATACTGAGAGCCCATCGCAGGGGAGCTGCCCCCTGGTGGATTCCCAGGGAATTTCTAATTATATCTATCATTCAAAAATAGATCTCCTCCAGCACTCCCTTATGTTAGTCAAATTTGAATGCTTTGTGTCCCGGAGCTGATAATATTAATTGTAATTTACAGCATGGGATCTCATCCAGAGAATGGGGAATTTATTCAGTGGTCCCTGCCCCAAAAGGAGAGGATTTGGCTAGAAATTTTCCTTCGCTCAAGCAGAAAAAAAATACAGGGAAAAACTAGCGACATCTAGCAGAAGCTGTCCCTGCGTAGACCTCAGTGCTCCTCAGACAAGCCAGCACGGGGCCTCATGGAAGGTTTCCAGGTTTTCAATGGAGGTGCTCTGTGCTGCCTCACACCGCAGGCAGCTGGCTGACTCCCCGCTGGAGACATCCCCTCATTGATTTACGAGGATTGACGAGGATCTGCATTGTGGGCTGCTGGATTGCTGAGGGTGTGCAGTGGGCCCTGACAGCGTACAGAAACCTGTCTCCTGGATAATACATATTTCTACAAGAAAACTGTTTTTTACACTCAAGATTTTCTCCCTTTTTCTTCCTACCTGATTCTAATTTTTGTGCCTGAGTGTTTTGGGTGTCCTTTGAATCATTCATGATGCACGTCCATTTCCACAGGCATCAATATTTAGAGAAATTACTAAGCTCCAGGATGATTTCTTTGGAGAGTTATTTCCCCTTCATCCTCAATGTTTTCTCTTCTTACCACCTCCCAGCATTGCTCTTTTCAAGGTCTCCCCTTAGAGAGAAGCTGAGGTGCCCTCTAATTCCATGCTAAGACTCCTGAGCTGGCCTGGTCTGCTTTCCAGCATGCCTAGGACAATGAGTGGACCTGCCCTGCCCAGAGTGTGACCACAGGTCATGTCATGTCACCCTCATCCCCAGGCCTGATCCCCGATTCCATAGCACAGATACAGTTTGAAACAAGTCTGCCAAATTTAGTTTTGCTCTTGTCATCGACCTTTATACATTGACATCCTCATCTTTAACTTAAAGCAATAGCATGAACCACTAAAGTCACATCAAAATTCTTAAGTTAGATAAGAGCTTGATAAAAATCTGATTAAATAAATTAAAAGTATGGACTGAAGAAAGAGTTTGATGATGAAAAGATCATGCTTTTTTAATCCACTAAATTGGTATGAATTAATAATATTGTAACTATAAAAATATTAACATTTTAACAGTTTTCTTCTGTCTCAGCTATTATTTAGTGAGTATAAAAATCATCTTTTATTTGTATATTTCATTAGTTTGAAACACTATTAACTGTATAATGAAAATGGAAATTTTAGCTTGTGTAGCATCTCTCAGCCTAGTATGTAAACGTCGTGGCAGCTTGATTTTTTTTCCCTAGTTAGCTTTGAGCTTTGAATGACATCTAGGTAGCTTTGAAAGCATTATTTTTAACTTTGTAAAACCGTGGTATCCTCCCTGGCAATCACAGGATGATGCACTCTCTAAATAATTCCCTGTTTTCTAAAGGAGGTTTTGCTGCAGGCTGCATTGAGCAAGACACAAAGAGGAATGGACTCCACGTCCAGGCCGTTCTATGCAGTCACTTGTTTTCAAGAAGTCCATTGGCTTTAGTTCCTGTTTAGCGCCGTACACACAGGATTGCTTTCTTAACACACACCTGTGTCTGTGACATAACATTTAAAGCCATGATAATGAAAGAATAAGGGTGAAGCCTTTATTTTGTTTATATATCACATTTAACCTAGCTTTCAAAATCATATTGTAAGAATATATGAGTTCATAGGAAAAAGTCATTTTTAAACTGGTGTTGTTTGTTGGTGTTTTTTATATAAGTAAGACTTGTCAATTTCAGGTGTCCTTTTTTTTTTTTTTTTTTTTTCACTAAAACGGGAATCAAAACTTTTCATAATGTTTAAGGGGAATATGATATGAAATCATAACCCAGAGTTTTCTGTAACAATCTCTTAACTGAATAGACGATGTGAAATCTATGGTTCAAGGAAGTTGAAGCCTTATGGCAAAGCTCTAAGGAGTCGAAGTCTGTTGACCACTCAAACATGGGTCGATATCTACGTTATTTTAGCAATTAATATAGTAAATGTCAAACATATCAAGTAAATATCAACAATGTTATTTCTGTCAATATCTGTCAATTATATGTTATCAGCTATCTATATTAGAAATCAGTTCATCTTTCTTTACAGTATCTGATGAATGGAGAAACCAAAAACCCTCAAAATAATAGCAAATGTTTTCCCAGAGTTCAGATATTTGAGCTGTCAAATTGAGACCTATGTTTACATGACTTGTAGTGAAGTGTTGTCAAAGTTATAATTATGCGATTAAGCAAGATGTAGCTCTCCTTCAATATAGTTCCATTCAAGTGAAAAATAAATTAAGGTCCAGTCTCCAATGTTAATTATAATTCAAATTATCCCTCCCATGAGAGAACTCCTAAGTTGTATGAAATAGTGAGGTAGGGTACAGTTTATCTATGTGTGCCTAACCTTTATTATGAAAATTACCAGTAAGCAATGTAGTAGACGGACTCACTGAGACAGGGTTATTTGGACACCAGAAATATTAGACTACAAAGTGCCAATTTCCTCAAAGTGTAACTCTGATGCAATCACCATATAAAGTCAGGCACTGAAATTGCATTTTAAAAATCAAGAGCCCACATCGTATTGGAGATATAATTCAAATTTTAAGGTGTTTCGCACATTCATCAGGACTGTGCTGTGGAGTCCATTCTAGAATGCTAAAGAAATGCTCACCAAACTTCTGTGAGGTCTCTCTTAATGAGGGTCATATTCACAAATGCGCCTTTAGTTGTTGCCGAGGGGCATTGAAATTCATGTCAGCATGTTAGCAACAGGACGGCATGATCTGAAGTATCATTAAATTGCAGCTAAAATAATAGCAGGTGCCCCACCATTTGCAGTGTGGTTTGACCATGAGAAAGAGGGAGAAGAGGAGGAGGGCGTGGTTGTCCAGGCCCGCTGGGCTGCGCAGCAGAGGAGGAGCCTCCTTGGAAGACCAGCTCCAGTTCCGGGACAGAGGGTTCCATGCCTGGGATGGCTCAGTTCAGCAGCAGTAGTGCTTCCCTCCTCCCTCCTCCCCCTCCCCTCCCTGCCTCCCCTCCTTCCCTGCTACCCTCTGGCCCTCTGCCTCACCCCTCCTCCCCCTCCCCCTCCTTCTCCCCTCCCTCCTCACCTCCTCTGCCTCCCCCCCAGAGTCTCACCTGCTCCACCCTTTGTGACACAAATACAATTGCATCATATTTGTCTTGGCGATTTATCTTAAATGTTTTAATTTAATTTTACGCTTCTGCTCCACATCCTCAAATTTAAATGGAAGACAGGATTGAAATGCCTTGGTTGACATTTGTTTTAGACCAAGATCGAATGAAAGGAATCAAGTTTACCTTTCCATCTGAAACACAAAATCCATACCAAATACGCAAGAGTGGTTTGGAAGGCACTAAACCGCGGAGAAGGATGGCCTTTCCCGAGAAGCTAGAAAGAGATGAGGGGCGTCAAGGCACATCCCAGCAGTCTCCAGCCCTGGCGAGATGGACAGACCATGGCATACTCACCCGCACCCATGAGCGTCCACTCTCCTAACACTGGCACAAGGAAGAGGAACTGGCTGAGCACGGAGCCCCCCGGAGCTGAGAGGATGGACCTGCAAGTCCAGGCGAGACAAGGGTCCAGTGTTGGCAGGACTCAGTAGTGCAGTGCAGAGCTCTGTGAAGAGCCCTCAGAGGCTCTTCAGAGGAGCCTGGAGTAGCCGGCGGGCACTGGGCAGACCCTGCACTGTAGGCCACTTCCAGGAGTAGGGCCACCAGAAGGCAGGAGTGGCAGCTGAGCCTGACCCATGCAGGACCACGCTCTGGTGCAAGCTCTGGTTTGTTTATTATGTTAGGGGTAATGTTTGGAAACAGGAGCTTTACAGAGCACTCGAGTTCAAATGAGGCCAGTAGGGTGGGCCCTCGTGCAGTCTGATGGTCTTGTGGGAGGCAGTTGGGACTCTGACACGTTCACGGGAATGATGCATTGAAGACACAGGAGAAGACAGCCAGGAGAGAGCCCCAGAGCATATCCTCCGCTGCTGGCCCTCACAGCAGCCCTGCCACAGCTCCCTGTCACGAGAGGAGATTGCTCACCTCCTCATTTGCAGAATGTGCTTTTATGGACATGTATGGGGGCTACAGTGGACAAACAGAGAATCCCTGAGGGCCTTGAAATTTAGAACCAACCGTCTCTAATTAAATGCTCTGCCTCTCAGAATATGTCACAGCTCTTTACAGTTATGAACGCATGCCCTCTCAACAGGAGGCCATTGCGCCGGCGCTTCTGAAAGAAAGGTGCAGCTTCTGGGGGAGCAGCTGCCAGCCCAGACCTGGACCTGCCTGGAGTCAGGCTGAACCCGCCAGGGTCATGTCTGGAGACTAAGCTGCAGGCTGTGCTCAGGAAGCGGGAGCTCCGAACAGAGACTTGAGAACACAAGGCAGAATGCAGGGAGGCTGGGCGCACACTCAACAGTGATCCAACAGCAGGACAGCAGTGGCCTGATTTTCAGGGCACCGGGCTAGAAGCCCCCCTTACAGAGCAGGGCCCAGTCCCCAGGCTGCTTAGCAGTGCTCACAGCGGGGCCCTTAGCCCAGGGACTGGCCAGTGTAGCTCAAGGCAAAGTAGGGCCAACCATGAGATATACCTATTGATGATAAAGCCACTCTTCAGACCAGCTTTCTTAATTTCTTGTTTTCTTTCTGAGATTCATAATTGCTCAAAATGGAAACCTGATAGGTAGGTTGATCTGAGGCTGACACAGACTCACAGAACCTGGAATGAACTAGCTTTGCAGAATGGCAGCCTCCATGCCTCTTACTGCAGGCTAGACAGCTCTGAGGTGCCCTTGTTACCCCGAGCCCATGGGGTGGGCCGTGTGCACTTGAGGGAAGCCACCCTCTCCCTTCCTGCCCTCCTTGTTCTGCTGCTGTTTCCTGGTGGGTGTCTTCTGAGGACAGGCCTACAGCTTAGAAAAAATGCTTGTCTCCAGATGCAGAGCTTAGACTCCCCTTTATTGACGTGTCTTTACAAAATTGACAGACTTGGTTGGGAGAGGCTTCTGAACTTAGAGAGGGTGGGATGCACCTCTATCTGCCAGTCACTGTGGGGCCTCTGTGAGCTCTGCTCCCTCATACTCACATGGAAATGGTAACCTTAACCCTCACAAGGGGTGGGGGAGGGTTGCTAATAGTCTTCATCTTAATTATGTTAGTCTGCATTCATGCATTAAGAACCATGTTAATCATATTTCACTTCTCTGTGCATTTATAACCCTTTACTAATTCCTTCTGTAAGCAGACTTAGTCCTAAATTCTGCAGTGCAGTGAAGATCAGACAAAAATAACTATTCTGATGAAATATTAAGGATAGTAATTACTCAGCAAGAAAAATATACAGTGATTTAGATAAATATAATGGTAAAATGATGTGGCAATGGATTTAGTAATTTGATTTTAATCCTCCTAACAACTCTGTGTTTTCCAGATGAGAAAACTGAGGCTAGCAGGTAGCTAAGTTATTCACTATCACACACTAATCTGGAATAAAGAAAGATGCAGATCCACACTTATCTGGCTTAATGGCTAAGCTATAATACCTCAAGACATGATAAACACCATCTGTAGTAATAACGATATTGAATAACCAGCAACCCCAGCACCTACTGAGGCCCCAGGTCATCTGATAGTTTTTAGACATGCAGTTTATCCTTAGAATTTCTCACTGGGGATTGCCAGAAAGATCCCTGCTATTGTATGAACCTGCCCATTTCCTGAAAGAGGAACTAGAAGAGACTTTAAGATCCAGGGTTCAGTGAAATACCTTTAGCCCGTGATTAAAGAAATAAATAAAAAGAAAGGTTTGTGAAGGAGGTGGAAATGTAGGGAAGAAGGAAATCTGACCAGCATTCATAAGAGGAAATGGATGTTGTCAGTTCTGGTTAAGATACTTTAATACTCATCCCCTTTTGGCTGCATTAAGCAAATGGTAAAAAGGCACGCCTGTGACCTGCCCCCATACAGGAGGGGGCACTGAGGAAGGGGACCCGGTGACATCTCCACGGCTCCTCTCCTCTAGACCTTGAGCTCAGCTTCTCCAAGCAGAGCACATGCTCCACCCTCAGGGCCTGGGTTATGTGGGGCCAATAACAAAACCACAAATGTAAATGTAGTTTATTTCCCTGTGAAAGTAGAGGAATTCCCAACACATTGTAGTTACACTCACACTTAATTTTTGACATGGGTGGAAATTGAGGTTCCACTCTCTGTCAGCCCACACTAGGTTTTGTATTTTTTTAATTTTTGAAGAGGTGATACATCCACAAAATACTTAAAGTATTAATTCTGGTTTGCAAATCTATAATTTAAAATATTATAGATAAACCTATATTATATGGTAATATATGATATATTTTAAATGATACCGATTTTATCTGTATTACATATAGATAATATTAATTATATAATAAGTTCTAGGGATCTGCTGTAAAACATTGAACTTACAATAACAATGTATTATACAATTAAAAATTTGTTGAGGGTAAGTATGTCTACATGTTTTTACCAGATTAAATAAGTTTTTTATTTTTTTTAAAAGATTTATTTTAGGCATACAAGAACTGGAGTACAGGCTAGCGGTGTGGGAGGGTGAGAGGATTCACCAGAGACAGAGTAGGGAGCAGAACAGGCAGATTGACTGAAATACACTGCTGAGCGGAGCAGTGGGCAAGTCAGGAGAGGTCTGCTGTGCCATGTGGGTCACCTCCCTGGCTGGGGATCGAACTCATGCTGCAGTGGCTG
This sequence comes from Talpa occidentalis, assembly GCF_014898055.3. Taxonomy (NCBI): domain Eukaryota; kingdom Metazoa; phylum Chordata; class Mammalia; order Eulipotyphla; family Talpidae; genus Talpa; species Talpa occidentalis. The sequence goes on from NW_023601322.1 coordinate 99,755,415, forward strand.
CGCGGGTAGCTTCATAGTGCTGCTTCCTATAACCCCTTGTGCCACCAGGGAGGCTGTAAATAAGTTTTGTAAATGAAAGAAAAAACACATATTGCATGCATACTATGAGTCATACATTCTGCTAACTACTATTTTTTTAAATAATATATTTTTAAAAATATAATCTTTTTAAAAAAATATAATTTTCTCAACAAGATGCAGGAGATCAGGTTAATAGTGAAACATTTTTTTAAATAAAATATCAGACCCCAAACATTGATTCTACCAGCTAAAAACTAAGAAATGAGCAACACACCCTTTCATTATTTTTTCATGATTTAGTCTTGGCAGGTTGTATCTTTCTAGAAACACCATTTCTTTCAGGTTGTCCATTTTGTTGAGATATAGTTGGGATCATACAGCTCACATGTGGCCCTTTGATTTCTGTAGCATAATTATAATGTTTCTTTCCTTCCTGATTGTACTTATTTGAGCATTTGTTCTCTTTTCCTTCATGGGTCTGGCCACAGGCTTGCTAAACAGGAATTAGGAGGAGACACCCAAGCTCTGCGTAGCTGGGAGCCAGACCCAGCCATCACGTGACTCTTGCCCCTCCACGTCCCAGTCAGAGGCTCATGCCACCAGCTACTTTGTCTGCTGATGAAACACTTTCTCTCCTGGGAAAAATAATTTTTCCCGAGCAGTGAATAATTAGTCTTTTCCTTTGGAAAGATCTCACATCTACACAGTTGAAAAGAAGCTAGAAAATTGTTCCTATTTCTTATCACTCTAACAAAGATTTTCAGATACCAGGATGTTCAGCTTAAGTATATAAGCACTGTCCCCAAAATAAATGATAATACAAATAATAAATAATAGTATAAAGAAGGAAGAACTGTATTTACTGAGGCTAATTATATTCACACATACTCTTAATATCTTTACTTGAGATCATTCTATCCTATTTCATATTATGTTTCCTTACTCTAATGGGAAAATGTGTTCATCATAAATTCCCATTGCTAGTAAACAAAACAGATGGATAGATTGTAACTCCTTCTTAAAACAAATATATATTAATTGACAGTGTGCTCAGTGACTTCTCTGTGCTGCATTAGAGGGATGTAGAGGGAAGAAGATAGGACCCAGAATAAAGAAACAAATTATTTTTCACAAAAGACTTAAGCAGATATTTTTAAAATTAGTATCTAGGAAATGAATGAGCTTCTCTATAGGATAGGCAGTATTTCATGTTTATTTTATTACACTGTAATGACCTTTAAATAATTGTGGAGGGGCCTCCCCGGCGGCGCAGCGGTTGAGCACTGGGTTGCGAAGCTGCCCGCAGCCTCTGCAGCGCCGGTTCGATCCCCGGCCACCGGGCCAGGGTCCCACATGGCGTGCAGACCTCTCCTGCTGCCCGCTGCTCCCCTCAGCAGTGTACTTCATCAGTCTGCCTGCTCTGACTTTCCGCTCTGACTCTGGTGAATCCTCTCACCCTCCCGTGCCTCTGACTGTACCCAGTGCTTGTTTAAAAAAAAATTTTTTTTAAATAAATAATTGTGGATTTGCTAGGGGGAAAAGGATGTCCTAAAGCTAATTCCATACAGGCTTTGTGGACTCCACCCCCACCTCAGGTCAAAGCCAAAGATACTGGGAACTCCAAATCCCATCACCACCCAAGGGAAGGTGGCTGGGACCTGAGGGTGGGGTTAAGCAGCCAGGTTGATATAAAGCCAGACACATGGGCTTGGACAACCCCCCATTTTGGCTCTCTGCCAGCTCGCAGCGACCGGCCAGTTCTGAGAGTGACTTTGGGTTTCCAGGTCAGCGGATTGGGTAGGACGCATTAAAGACTTTATTTCCCTATTTTCTCCCTGAGTTGTACATTTTCCTTAATTCCTTTCCCTTGTAAATAAACCTTTTATGAACCTTTTGTGTGTGCCTGTAGTGGAGTATTCATAAGTCCCTTTTAAGAGCACGGGTGAGGACCCACAGCCAGGCAACCCGTTCAGTATCGGGGCTGTCCTATAACAGATTAACCAAAGTAGATCCCATATTTTATCAAATAAAGGTAGGATAGAAAACTAAGTAGAGAATCTGAGAAGATACTGTATTAGTTATCTCTGCCTTGTAACAAATCACCCCGTAACCTATCTTCTGTAGCAACATGTTATCCCTGTGAGCTGGCGTCCTGTGTGGCTGGGTGTCTATGCTTGTCCTCTGTGCAGTCTGCAGTCAGGGTACTGTGGGGGCTGCAGGCTTGTGGAAGCAGCTCATTTCCTTCTTGCGTACCCACCTGGGCATTGTCAGTGAATGAAAACTAGTGGAACCATGGGGCTGAGGGAGGGTAACACTGAGGCTGTGATTGGATTATCCAAAACCTGGGGCAGGTGAAAGGGGCCTCTTCCACCGAGACACAGAGTGACATTCATGCCCTGATATATCACAGAGGAATTCATCTCTTTATCTAATTTTTTTCAAATATCTGTAAGACTTTTTGTTTTCTCTTTTTTAATCTCCCTCCCCTCCAGGAGCTCCGCCCCCCCCCCATTATATCTTAATCTTGAATCTTTTCTCTTCGACCTTTATTGTAGGTCACTTGAAATATATTGTTGTTATCTGGGCAATTTGGGCAGAGGGAAAGGCTTTGGAATGTCTTGGTCTCTGCTATGTTTGCTGCTGATGAGAGGAATTAGGGGAAAGATTACTTCTTTGTCTGATTTTTTTTTAACCTAGCTAAATATAGCCATTTTTGTCTGAGGTCGGTAAAACCTTCTGTAAATTGAATTTCTCTAGGCACCTGCTGGGTATACACTTCAGAAATAAATTTGGCCACAAAAAATCCTAATGTTATTAAAGGCTGAAACATGCATTTTGTATAATTCAGGAGACTTGGCTGTACCCATGAAACTAACAGTAGGTTAGCACCAAGGCCTGGTTCTTGTCTTTTCTGCTGCGCTTAAATCCCAATCCTAATGATGAAAAAGTGTAAACATAACAACAGAAGCTTTTAAAGGTTTCAATAAGGTGAAGACAAAAAGTTCTGTAGTTAAATACAATTATGTTCCAGGGTTCAGTCTGCTAATGTATCTCATTTGTCACATACAGTTCATAATTACACTGGGCGGGGAGGGGGGGAGAAATTAAAAGGGTAGAATTTTAATAGCATATTTTGCTTTCTCAATCTCCTATTTTTTATTCTAAAGCATCAAGTCCTATTTTGCTGCCATATTTTCTCTTCCTTTAATGACCTTCATTAAATTCTAAAATTCCCATCCCCACTTGTGAAAATGTAATGATAAAATAAACCAGTAGCAAAGTTGAATGGAATCCAGTTCTGAAATCCCTTGCCTCACTCAGCTGCTTCTTAGATACCTGAAATGTGCTGCTTAATTTAGAAAGAAGAATTGCAGGAGGCTGCCATCCTGCATTCCAGAGACAAGGGAGCAGGAAATGATTTGCAGGTGATTGAAAGGTGGTGTTTGCACTTAGGATTTCCTGAGCTTTCCAATTTTAACCTGGGAGCTTACCTATCTTTTTGATTTTAAGAATTAGATCTAACCCATATTCTGGATAGCTCCCACTTTAGAGGTGCGTCTTAGCTGAGGATCAGAAAAATGAAGGCTACACAGCCCGTCTCTAAGAGAGGACAGAGGTAGGAGAGGAAGTAATGGAGGCCAGGGTCTGGCTGGCCCTCTGAGTCACCAACAAGGAGCCGACTGTAACTTAACGCTTGGCTTGTCACAGAGAAATAAGGGGCACTGGAGAAGATTATATTGTGTTGGCCATTTCCAAACAGAAAAATAACAATTTTTTGAGCTCCATGAGAAAACATTTAAAAAAATTTTTCATTGCAAAATGCTATGAACAAATATAGTAGAGTAAATGTAAACTATGTTTATGTCCATGCTATTTGTAATAGCAAATGCATAAAGTGTGAAGCAAGGTGTAAACCTCATTCTTTTCCTAAGATACAGGATCCTGGGTTTGTTTTCCAGGTTAACTTATGCCTTGTTTTCTGAAAAGCAAGCAAGCAAACAAAAAACTTTGCCATTCTTTGTTTGAAGGAGCAGACTGGGAAAATTGACTCTTGTCCAAGAGACTATTATTGCTTCTGCAGGGCCTCCTGCATCTCAGTTGGAGTTAACTAGCACGGTGCACTTAGCAAGTTCTCAAAATACATTGCTTAAGTAACTGAAGAAAGCAAAGAAAGGATTAAGGAAGATAAGAGAGAGAGTTCTGGGGTAAGGAGGAAGGATATAAGTTCCTCCTGGGAGGTTTTGTCTGTTGGACATGTGGCATCATGAAGAGCTTTCGTCACCTCACTCTCAGGAGTACTGGTCTTTTTTCTAATTGTGCTTTTGAAATCTCCTGTGATGGCTTCTGTTCTCTCTCCCACATCTAAATATTGGAGTGTGTGGGGCTTTGTCCTCAGTGATTGATTTTGCTCTTGGTATAGATAGTTCCCAAGTCACCTCTTCAACTTGCCTGATTTTATCATACAAATAATCCAACCCGCTCCTCCCATGTGTCTCTAAACCACAGTGGTTTCCTAAACTATATTAAATATATAAATAAATATATATAAATAAATCATATATTTCACTTTCCGCCTTGACCCCACATATGTATGCAATGGTCAGGACAACTGTTACAAACAGAGCTCCTGATGCGGGTACCTTACTTCTAACCAGTTCCTTCGCCACTCTTCTGTATCTGCCAGAGGTAATGCTTCGACAAATAAACTGAAATTGGGAGACTTTTCTTTCACTGCACTCGCTATCCAGTCCTTTCATACACCCTGTTCATTCTTCATTCAAAAGAGATCCCAAGTCTCATTATTTCCATCATGTTTTTGGTAAATTATTCTCCTTGCTTACATGGCTTCTTTCATAGCTTCAGGCAGGTCTGTCCTCAAATGTCCAGAGATTTCTCTGACCAGCTGTCCGAAGGACTGACATTTGTTTGTGGCGCCTCGTCCTGCTTCCTGATTCTTTTTCACACGGTCACTGCCTCGTACTATATGGCATTCATATTTGTGCATTATTTTCATTACTTTCTGGAAGATAAGCTTGTGAGGGTGATGCCCTGACTGTTTACTACCATATGCCCAGTGCTTAGATCACCGCTGGCAAATAGCAGGAAATCAGCAGATATTTGTTGAAGAAAGAAGTAGAAATAAATTTCTTTTATTATCTCTACATGAAATTTTCATTTTAAAATTGGTTGTTTCCCAGCAGTTTGTTTGAGGTGAATTCTTTGGAACTCAACACATTTTAAGAGACAATTCTAATGGTGGAAGGTGGTGGGTAGCTTTTTACTCAGAGCTGGCTGCAATATTGTCAGTTCAAAATGAAGAGAGAAGTAGACAAATATCTTATTGGTATTTGAGCAAGATAAAATTTTGAATACTGATAATGATCAAAAGTATGTTTAAGGAAAACCGAAATAAATTCTTACCATATGTAGAATTTTGGAGTTTTAAGAAATCTCATAAATGACCTAGTCAAAACTCTAAGCCAAAGAAGAAATTGCTTTTTGAAACAATCTATGAGGTCAGCCCTTCTATAGGAACTTGTCTAGTGACACAAACTGACTGTCTCATCAGGCGCACCCTACCCACCCCCCGCCCCTCAGGAAACTGCGAGCTGGCTGTGGGCTCGCTATCCCTACCATGACAGCGCCACGTCCGCTCTCTGTGCTGTTTGTGGCTCTGCCTTGTGCGTGTATGCTGGGTAAACATAACCCCTTTTACGTTACAGCGTGCCCATTGTTTTGAAGGAGGCAGAATTCTTGCTTTGTCCTAAACATTCTAACCCTTTCAGTTTATTATCATACAGCTTGGTTTTCAGACTTTCACAGGATAATCCAGTCTCATGTCTACACTGCAGTGTGACACTGTCCAGCCCTGGATTTCTGTACCTGTTAGCTATGGGGCTGGGGGGAGCAGATCACGTCTTACTCACTGGCTTAACAGAAAAGCCAGTGTTGAACACTCCAGATCTCTGCCCCATGGTGGTTCTGGTCTCAGCTGGGCTTATTCTCACATCCCTGAATAGCCGGGGAAAGAAAGATGGATCTGGTGACACTGGCTGAGCCCGTCTCTGAGTTTGGATGACCACTAAGTGTAGGCGGGTTGAGGCTACCTTGGCTGGACAAGTAGCCTCTCTCACATGTAGTCTCCATCTCCCACCTCCTTGCTCAGGCGTGAGCAGAGCACAGAGGCAGGAGTACAGGCTCTGGGCTGCAGCCGCCAGTACTCCGCTGTATTCTCTGGGCAGGAAGGTGTCTGCAGCCCAGTCAGGCTCAATGGGAAAAAGACTCCGCTGTCCATGGAAGTTGCTGCGGAGGCACGTTGCGAAGGTGATAGCTACTTGGAGAGGGAAGCGTAGCACCGTTTTCACAGTCTGGGACAATTTCCAGCGGTTTGACTGAAGTTCTACTTAGTGGCTGAAAAACTGGAACATCAAAAGGAGAACGTGAGAAGATGGAGATCATTTGAAAGAGTTTGGTATTTAATACATTTTTCATTTACTGAAGTAATTATCTTGAAAGTATAATTTAATTTTGCAGTGTGCATTTTGCAGATTATCATAGATGTCTATTTTGAGCAACAGATGGGGAAGAAGTTTCCACGGCTCTTCACTGTTTCTGGCTGGAAACTTTTTAGTTCAAGTTTTTTTATGTCTTCCCTGAAATGTGGCACTCAACATTTCATTCAGTCTTTATAAATGATAGAGATACCGAAAGGACCACCTGAGAATTACTGAGGATATTAGTTTTTATTTATGAGGAATGTGTGATCCTATTTGGATTTGGACTCATCTAGGTTATCCAGCGTGTTCTTATAGGGGATTGGTTTGTGTGGTTAAGGAGGTGTTACAGTTGGCAAGATGGAGGCCCAGGAGACCGATGGTTCTGTCCAGTTGGGTCTGCGAGCTGGGGACCAGGAAGGCTGTGGTGTGAGCCCAATCCTAGGACAAGACCCAGAGCGAGAGGAACGGATCTTCCAGCTGATAGGCAGAGAGAGGGCATCACCCTTCCAAGCCTTTTGTGCTGTGCTGGCCTCCCGTGAACCGGACACGGCCCCTCCACCAGGGCGGGCAGCCGCCCTACACAGTCCCCCCACTCAGCATTGACCTCATCTACCCCGACTCATGCAGAATCGTGTTTCCCCACAGAAGTCTCTGGGTCTGTCTTGACCCAGTCCAGTCAACACATGGTTTATTCAAAGGAAAGGTTCAACTAAGAACTACATAAATTTGTAGATTTGTTAGCAGATTGAAACCTAAGGATGTTCTGGAAACTGCTGCAGCATCTGTGAACGGAGCTGTACCACCCTGCTTGTGCACAGAGCCACCCCCTTCAGGGAAGAGCGCTGCCGAATGGGAGACAGGGTGCAAATCTCACCCCAGGAGGGACAGTTGACCAACTGGAAGTCAGGTTTTTGTCTCACCACTTCCAGCCTCAGAGACCTGTGTAACCTGCAGAAGAAGTTGATGCACAGTCACCTGCCCAACACCGTCGGGCTTGTTTTCACAAAAATGTCCTAAAGTAGCACTGGGTGGCCTGCGGCCCTGCCTGTGCCACAGGTGTCCCCGTCACCACTTTATGACCTGCCTGTCGCTGCTTCACGTGGACTGCCAGTAACCTCTTTATCCCCCGGTAGGCTCTGCACGCAGTTACATCTCGTCGAGCAGGGAGTCAATTCTAGGTATCCCAGAAAATGTTTAGCTCATCCATCCCAGTGGTTTTAGTTCGCTAGAACTGCAGTAGCATCAACTTGCGTGTCCAGTTTTGAGCAGGGAGTGAAGCCACAGTTCAGCAAGATGGAATAACATTTTTTAGAGTTGACCTTCCACATGTGCAGTTCTTGGTCAACAGGCTTATGGAGAGTCGTTGCCTCTGTATCTAGTGGTGGAATAAAATCACCGAAGGTTTGCAGGATGTATCTTCTGGAAAAAACTGCACACAAAGCATGGTGGAGTAGGGCCAACTGGAACCCCTGACACAAAGTGAATGGCCTTGACCAGGTGGGAGCTCTGAGGAAGCAGAGGGAGGATCCAGCGGGGCGGGGTGAGCCATTCTGCTGACGGGAGCTCAGCCATGACCCATTGTCCAGCCCCAGGCAGGAGCGTTGGCAGCATCCACAGTCCTGCTCCCTCTGTCTAAAGAGCGGATGGAATATTACTCAGCAATCAAAAAGATAAACTCATGCCATTCACAGCAACATGGTTGGAACTGGAAGGGATTATGCTCTGTGAGATAAGCCAGAAAGAAAAAAAAATATCTGATGGTTTCACTTATAGGAGGAATATCGAGGAACCAAATAAGAGATCAGGGAAAAAAAGTAATTATAATAAATTAAAAATCAAAATCAACAGGCAACTATAAATCAGAGACATTCTGCAGGAGAGGGGAGGTCAAAACAAAGGAGGGGAGAGCACAAGGGATTATGGTGATAATATACCGGTGAATAGGTGGTGGGAACTTCACGGGGACTATACCTGAGAGGAGAAAGCATACATTGTACAAAAATGAAGAATAATGTAAAATATATATAAATAAATAAATAAAAAATAAAGAGTAGGCTTACTCCCTTCTGCCTTCCAGACCTCATGCAGATGTCACTGTAGCCAACAGCCATGGAGGAAAAGAAATTCTGGAAACAAGTCTAGAATAGCTGAGTCCCACAGTAAGCAGTCTTACAATTTGAGAAGTGGTTTTCTACCTTTTTTTTTTTTTTGAAATGCACTTAACTTCCAAGCTAAGGGTGAATATGCAGCAGGCACCCACTCTCAGCAGGACCCAGCGCCACACATGGGTTTTGGGGGATCCCCGTGCTGGCAATCAGATACCCTTGGCTCCTGCTCCTATTTCCCCACGTAGTGGCCTCCTCATGCAGGGCACAAAGGACCCTAAAGCAGCACGCCCACCCCACAGCCCGGACTGCAGGGCCGCCTGACCATGCGTCCCTCACAGGCTGCCTGCACGCTGCATTCCACGTAGTAGTACCTTCTTCCTTTATATCTACCTGCTGTAAACCCTTCCTCTGAGTTTTGCATTCTGATATTTTAGTTCTGTTTGCATTTATAATTTTAAATTTCACATTGCTTTTTTTCAGGCTTCCAGTGCACTGCAGAGTTTCTCAGTGTTGTGTGTTTCATTTAATGTAATAACAATGCCTTTATTTCAGTCTTTCACTTTATCTATATTTAGTATCTGAATGCCCCATGGAGCTGTTCCCACTGTACCTTTTATTTATTTGTTTTAATTTGTGATCATGTCATCTGGAGTTTTTGCGTGCCTGGATATTACTGGTTAGGTTTCTTCCATAGACTATTTTAAAATGTATAAATAGATGGAATCTTAGGAAGTTATTGTTTTCCTTCATAGGATATTTACATTTCCTCTGGTAAGTTTGTACGGGTAGTAGCGATTGCAGATCAGTTAATGCAGTTCTTGGGGTTCGCATGAACGACAGCAAGACTCAAGCTCCTGTATGACTCTTCCACTCATCCTTATTCTAAGTAGTGTAGACTTTTCAGGGTCTCTCTTCAGAGTAAGGGGCATTGAACAAGGTTTCTTTTCCTCTTTGGGCCAAAGAATTTAGACTTGCGCAGAAGGAAGTCCTGTGTCTGCCATAGCTTCTGGGAGATGATTAAATCCTTAATAAGAGTGCTGGTTTAGAGCACTGACTGATCACAGGGGACCTCAGGGTGGTCCCAGCCATACCTACCACTCATACTGTGGAACTTCCCAGGCCAGAAAGACCAACCTTGTGATTTAAGGTGGGGCATTTGGGTTCTGTGAATTGATCACTTTGGAAATTGAGTTAAACCATGTTGGCAATTAATCGATCAATCTTGCCCACATAGTAGGGTCCCAAGAAAATGTTCCCCTGTTGCTAATGCTGCATGTGTTGTTGCACATCAAGGCCAGGGGACGAACGTGCCCTGCCTCACAGGAGAGGACACGGATGCTTTACAGGTGGGATAACCTCAGGCTGCCCTGTGCATCTCTTCCCTTGCTGATGTTAAGCTGCATCCTTTCCCTGGAATAAACCATAACCACGAGTGAAATTTTTGTGCATTCTGTGAGTCTTTCAAGAGAACTGTCAAAACTTTGGGTGCTTTGAGGAACATCAGTTGGTGTGGAGAGTGAGTGTGGCCTGGATTACAGGAGTGTGGCTGCTCTGAGTACGCAGAGGAGAGTACACAGCTCTGAACCCTGGGCCCTCGCTTTTCCTCCTCCCTGCAGTGCTCTTCCTCAGCCGCATACTCTTCAGACTGGCAGAGGTGTCCTGCTGTAAAACTGTTCCTGGAGCCTGTCTCACCCTCCCAACTTCTGTTTGTTTTGAATCCTGATCTAATTCTTCAGTATCTTGTTACCTCTGTGATGCTCTCAAGCAGATGTTTCATATGGTTCTTATAGTTTTAGTAACTATTCTCTAACATTTGGTTCATCATTATCAGGATGGAAAAACTTCCATGTTGATTACTTTACATAAAAATTTTAAACTTACATGGTAAAAATACTGTAAACTATCCAAACAAAAATTTTACATAGTAAAAAAATCAAAAGGTGTTATCACAAGGATTCATTTCCTAATTGCGTAGTATCAACAGTTTGCTAGAAAAATAGGCAAATGATATAAACATGTAATTAATAGAGAATATATGCTGATAATACAGAGATACATGGTGGTGGTGGGGGGAACTCAGCCTTTATCAAAATAGCAGAGACCCAAATTAAACACTTTGAGATGCCATTTCTCAGCTGTTAGTTTAGGGAAAAAATGAAACATCATTGTGAATTCATGAATATTTTCACCTGAAAAGTATGTATTTCCAATTTTGTCCATTCTAAATAGTACATATTTCTGGAGTTCTCTAGCACTTATAGTTTAGTCTCTGTACACAATTTCTCAATAAAATGGCCAGGGAATGTAGAAAAATCATAGTCCCAGGTCTGGGGCAATAAGTGCACAAGCTGAGCCTCTAATATTCTGTTATTCATGAACTAAGGGGACTCTCACAGATTACGGTGGTCATGTCAAAAGTGACCACTATTATCAGCCTCCAGTGTCAGCAGATGGAACAGTGGACACCTCATAGAGACAAGAACTGCCAAGCATTGGACATAATCAACTTCATGAAAGTCACAGGCTCATAGTAATAACAAACCACTCTTACTGGTCAGCAATGAAGTTCCCTGGTACCAAAAATTGCTTAAATTGCTTAATTCTAAAATTCGAAATTTGCCTCTAAGATTACTTTATAAGAGAATATATGTTCATCTTTCTTTTCTATGTGATCTGTATTAAAAGTTGACCTAACAATTGCTAGAATGTTTTAAAAGGAGAACTATAAATAGGTAGAGGGGAACCTGGAGACCATCAGTCTGTCCTCGGTAGCTTAGTGTTTTTGTTCAAAACATGAAGTTTAACCTATGGTACCAAAATTACTAGAGTGAAATGCAGATGAGGAAATTTATGAAGAAAGAAAAAGAAAACTTATTTTGGACTTTGATGACTGAGGCTGTGGATCCCATGAACTCATGTGGCAGGAAGTCCACATGGCGATTTTTGGGATGTATTACCTCCACATGATCCCCAATCTTATAAAACTTCCTGATATAACTAACAGTTTAAAGAAACTGCACTCAGCAATTAGAGAAACATAAATTAGGGGATAGCATACATAACAAAAAAGGTAAGTAGAAATAAAAATCAAGGTGGGGGATGTTTCGGAAAAAAAAAATCACTAAAGACATAACAGAAAAAGTGTGGCAGTTTTATCTTAGTAATCTGCACATATCTAATACCTAATCGATGGTTTTTGAGTTAGAGGGCAAATTATTTGTCTAATGTAATTGGTGATACAAATTTTATAAGAGGTGAAATAGCTCTTTACAACTGCAAATTATTTTCGTAAATTTAATCACAATATCTAACATTGTCTTATTTTATGCCCAAAGTTTTATAAATATGTGACTGACTTAAAATTTTTCTCCTACAATTTTTGTTCCAATTTTCTCCCTGTCCTAATACCTTTATACAAATTATTTGTAAATAGTACTTATGTTATCAAGTACTGATATTAAAATATTAATAAGTTTTCTAAATCAAAAGTTTCCTGTAAGTTAATATAAGCAAGTATTGCACTTATTCTTGTGAGTTTATATTAGAATCTAATCTCCAAAGGAAAGTGCACTGAAATTTTTAAAGTTCTTTTTATCCTCAATGGAAATGTACTGAAGTTTCATACTTCAAAAGCAGAAAAGTTCAATGGAGAGAATTTTATATTGATATATAGAGAATAAAGAGTCCCCCAAAAATTCTCTTACAACATCTCTGCAACCACCAGAGATTTCCTTGAAATTTCAGGGAAATGTGTGGAAGGTACCATGTGAGGCTGCTGCCTACATTCACCTTACTTCTGGGAAGTAACCCCTTAAACACTGTTAGCTGTTTCTGCACTAGCCACGCATGTTAAGGACAGGTGTTTTTAGATGTCCATTCCAAGAGAAGAAAATATACTATTCATGACACAGTAAATATTAGTTTTTGTGGCCTAGAGCTAAAAATGTTTAGTGTATCCTAAATTTAGAAAATCAGGAGATGAGGCTAAAATATATATTACACATTACATATCTATTTATATGTTCACCTTAAAATGAAAGTCTTCTTGGTAAAATACTGTGAAGTAACTGTGTGAGCTGGCTAGAGGATTTTTATTTACATGTTGATTTAATTGTTTGCCTAAAGATAATAGAAATGGGAGAAATAGGGTGCCTGAAAATGAGATGTGAAGAGTTGGTTTCTTCAATTTTGTTCTCAATATTAGGTGGTATCTCACCATTTCTTTTTCTAATGTAATCAAAGGAGGAGAAAGCAGTAATATTTATTCTGTAGGGAATAGTACAATCACCATGAATTATCAAAGAGAGAATTGGAGGGGTGGAGTCACTTTTGCCGGAAAAAATAATTTTTGAAAACTCAACATGACAAAAATCTTTGCACAGCCTGTCATGGAATATCCCTCTAGTCACATGACTTCTGATCATGTGAGGTGCACGTAAACAACCACGGCGGGTGGGGATCCCATCCTTCTGGGCCCCTCAGCTGAGGGACATCGTACTGGCTCAGGGCCGCTGCACTGCAGGCTGCCACCGGAGCTTCAGGAACACTGCTGTTGCTAGAACCTTCAGATTTGCATCTTTCCCCACCTGCATCACCCTTTTTATCCCCTTGTCCCACCCCCTCCCTCTCCCCTCCTCATAGTGTTTATTAGTGTCCACTAGTTTTGTAAGTATTTCTCAACTTGCCTCCTGGGTAAATGTCCAATATTTCTTTTTGTCATTCTGGCTTGCTTTATTACACATAACTCCCTCTATTTTGTTGGAAACGGCTGCATTTTGTCCTTTCTGATGACAGGCACATCCATGCTGTAGATATGCCACACCTTCCTCATCCAGCTGCCTGCTAGCAGGCATGAGGGCTGCGTCCGTGTTCCCGCTGTTGGCAGTAATGCTGCTGTGAACATTGTAGCACAGTTTTCTGTGTGCTAATGGTTGCATATTTTTGGATTGATGCCCACAAGTGCGACTGCTGAGTCATATGATATTTCCAGTTTTAGTTCTTTAAGGCAAAGATTGCTTTCCATACTGCGTCCGTCTGCATTCCCACCAACGGTGTAATGGGGCTCCTGTTTCTCTGTGTTCTCTTCAGCACTTATTGGGGATCTTTTTAACACATGCCATTCTCCTGGGTGTGAGGTGGTATCTATTGTGGTTTTAACCTGCATCTCTCTTTTTATTTCATGTTCAGTTTTTTCCTTAACAGGCTGATGATAAGTCACACCATAAAACTGACTCACTTGAAGTAGACATTTCAGTGTTTTTTAGCATATTTACAGACGTATGTTATTATCTCCCTTCCCCTTCAGAACGCTTCCATCAACCCCAAAAAGAAGCCCTGTGCCTGTCAGCATGAATCAGCTTCTTCTCTATGGATTTGCCTGGCCTGGACAGCTCACGTAAGTGGATCCCAGCATATGAGGTCCTTTGGGGCTGGCCTCTTTCCCTGAGCCTGGTGTTCCCCTCTACATCTGTGCCGTAGCGTGGGCACCGCTTCACTCGTTTTGTTGCTCGGTCATATTTCACTGTACAAAGTATTTTTTTTTTATTTGCCATATTTTATGCCCATTCATCTGCCCACAGACTCTTGGCTTGTTTCACCTTTGAGGCTGTGGGCAGTGCTGCTGTGAGCGTGCGTGCATGTTGTGAGTAGACCTACGTTCCCTTTCTCTCGAGTGTATACTTAAGAGTGGAATGGCTGGGTTCGTTGGTCACTTTATGTCTGACATTTTGTGGCACCTCCAAAATGTTTTCCAGTGTGGTACTCCCACCAGCAATGAATGAAGGTTTCGGTTTCTCCGCATCTTCGCCAGTACTTACCATCTTCTGTCATTTTCATTATACTAACACTAGCCAAGCTAGCACATTTGGAGCGGTGTCTCCTCGTGGGCTTGATTCTCATTTCCTGTTGGCTAATGATGTGGAGACTTTCCATGCACTTGTTGGCCACTTGTGTGTATATCTTCTTCGTAGAAATGACTGTTCGGTTACTTTGCCTATTTGTAGTAGGTTTGTCCTTTTATTAAGTTGTAAGCATTTTTAAAATACTTTCTGAATACAAGTTCTCTGTCAGATATGTGATTTCCAAATATTTTTTCCTACGCTCATTTTTTTCTTTTTAGTAATTATTTTCTTTTTGTAATTGTAGTAACATTAGGATTCTCCACATCAGGTATCACCATCGCGGGGTAACCCCAACCCTCACCACATCGCCCATAGTTCTCCACCATAGTCCATTATTCTTGTGTCTCTCTCATCAGAAGTGCCAATGAACTTGCCTGTGTCTCCTGGCCTCTGAATCTCCTCCTTGGTGAATTGTCTGTTCGTATCTGCTACCCATCTATTGATCGACTTGTTAGTTTCTATATTGTTGAAATGTCTGTTTTTTTATATATCTTGGATATTAACCCTGTATATCTTGGATATTAACCCCGTATATTGAATGAATATTTTCTCTTACTTAGTGGGTGTGTTTTTAATCTCCTTACATTGTCATTTGCTGTGTAACAGTATTTAACTTGAGGTAATCACAGTTGCTTATTTTAGATTTCATTTCCCTTACCACAGGGGTCAAGTTTCAAAAATATTCCCTCTTGATTGTGTCATGGAATATATCACATATATATTTCATTGCTGTCGGCCTGGTATCTGAATCTCTGATCCATTGCAGTTTAGTTTGTGTGTGGACTTCCTGCTGTTTTCCCCTATGACTGTACCAGTCACGTTGCCATTGTCACAGGAGAGAGGTGACATCTCACTGTTGTTTTGACTTGCATTTTCCTGATGATAAGAGATGATAAATTTCTTTTCCTGTAGTTGTTTGCCCCATCTGTACCTCTTCTTGGAGAAGATTCTATTCAGATCCTCTGCTCACTTTTTAATCAGCTTAGTTATTACTGAGTATTACGAGTTCTTTGTATTTTGGATTCCAACCCTTTGGCTGATGGATATGGGTATGATTTGCAAATGAAAGGGCAGGCAACTGAATGGGAGAAGATATTTGCAAATCATACATCAGATTCTCATCTTCATTTAGAGTTGTGGGTTTTTAGTTTAGTTTTGTTTTTTTTTTTTCCTGTGATTGCAAATGTAACATAAGAAAAAAATGACTTTTAAGATGTTGAGGTTTGGCACTTAACTGGAGGGTGCTGGAGAAAATTAAAATCCTGGTAATTTCAGCAGTAAGTCTGTTTCTCGAGGCTCCAGGAAGATAACTCGTGGTAGTTCTGGGATCCAAACGCAACATGCTGTGCGCTCTCCAAATAGACTGAAGGCCCTCATGAACCCTCCCCATGACACTGGCACTCATACATACCTGTGGCCACTGTGTACTGGGTCCAGACTTACAAAGTGTTCCCGCTTCTTTGGTATAGATATGGAATAAATGAGCACTGTCTCCAGATTTTACAAAAGCTATTGGCTTCACCTGAGTCAGGCAGCTGGCTTAGCCCAGAATAGTTTATAATCTAAACCCTTCAAGAGGGGAATAGAGAGTCAAAATGACCTGCCTGTTAACAGACTTTTTATTTTCAAAATTTCTAGGCCACTTTGTCATTGGTATATAGTAACAGCAACAAAACTGACCCCTGATTTTACCGAGTGTAAGTCACAGACCAATCGCCACGCTAACCGCTGCACATCTCATGTTATTCAACACTTGCAGCAGCCTGTGGGAGAGAAATCACCATTGTCACTGCTTTAGAGAGGACAGAGCTAGTTCCAACTCCAAAATTTGTGTGATAAAACACAAATAATGAGAACTCGGTCAAAAAGTGATTCAAAACAGCCAGTCTCTTAATGGGAAGAAATAAGATAGACCTTAACCAAATTATTTCTTTACATTATCCTTTTATTTCTTTCCCAGACTATTACTTGTATAAAAATGTTTAACAAATTAATCCTAAAACAACTCTTTCAATAAATATAAAGTATAAGTTCTAAGTAACAGGAGAACACTAGGCTGCAGATTAACGAGTTTTCTTTTTTCACTTTTCCTCTTTTTTTCTTAATTTTTTTATTGTATTTTTTATTGCATTAATGTTGGATTACAACACTGTATATGATTTAGGGGTACAGGTTCACATTTCAGATGTATGTACCACCCTACCCCATCCCCAAGATGCCCACAGTACTCCACCTCATTCACTGGGCCCTCCCCACTTGCTCCCACCCCGCCCCCACCTCTGGCAGCCTCAGGTCCGCAGCCAGATGTCTAGGGTGTGTTTTCACTGTTTCCCTTTTAAAGATACATGAAAATGCCAGTGCATTTTGTAACTGGTGAGTTCTACTGTAGACAAGATGTGGGATTTATAGTATGCAAACTCAGTATTTTATCATCATTGAAGTGGGAGGCGGATTCAGAAGAAAAATATATTATTTGCTATACCATTGCTTCT
Source organism: Talpa occidentalis (assembly GCF_014898055.3). Taxonomy (NCBI): domain Eukaryota; kingdom Metazoa; phylum Chordata; class Mammalia; order Eulipotyphla; family Talpidae; genus Talpa; species Talpa occidentalis. Next base: position 99,772,433 of record NW_023601322.1, read on the forward strand.
TAACACTAAGTATAATCAGGAGGTTGGTTGGCTAAATTCTGCAATTTTATAAGTTCTAATGTACTTATCCTTGGAGGACCTCAGTCCCTAAATGAAGGATTTGACAGAATAGAAAAGAAAGATGCGTTGCGTTGCCTCCACCATGAGAAGGAGCTGCTCTGCATGCCGGGGTGGGCATGGCTGGCGGGGCGCTACATCCACACGGCTCGGATTCCACCCCATGAGCATGAGTGTGAGATCAGCTGTCCCCAGAGACTCCGGCGTTCTGCTCTTATGCTCCTGCTCGGTAGCTTATAAAGTATTCATTGAATTTAGGGGTTCGTGGTGTCTGCTGCACCTGTCAAATTCAAAATCTACCTGGAAGCAGAACAGTCTGTTTCTCAGACTCAAGTTCTGGAATAATGCAAGAATATGGTCACAACTGAGGAAGTATGTACAGAATTGAACTCACTACTGTTCTGCTTCTGGTGTTTATGTGGCTACAGCCCTCCACTGCAAGTGTTAGATCTGCCCCCTAACCACAGGCCCCGTCTCAGACGTGTCCCACGACAGGCCATGGGTGGAGTAGAGCGAGAACTCCATAGAGGGCAGGCAGAGCCCTGAGCATGGCTGCCCCCTCACTGGCAGGGAGACCTCTCTGGCCTCCAGCTTCATCTCTGCAAACAGAGATGACCAACACAGCCATGAGAATTTCTAAAAAATAAAATCGAACAGCACATATAAGACATGCAGCCTGGTGTCCACCTTGGGAACAGCATTCTGTGCACTGGAGACATGGAGTGTTAATACTGTTGTCGTTCTAGTCAGTCTGGGCTCCCACAGGATGTGAGCTCACCTCAAGGAGCATTCCTCTGAGATGGAGAAATGCCACCTTTATGCTAACAGGGCTGGGGTGCAAAGTGTGTCCCCTGAAGGCCAGCCTTGAGGCCCCAGTCTGGCAGGGAGGGGGCTGGGAAAGCTGGTGGGGCTGGTAAGGGCAGCCCCTGCACCTGCAGAGGAGCAGTAAGATGCCCCCACACTTCCCTTGGTTCCTCAGCCTTCTGCTGGTGCTCTCATTAGTTGAAGTCACCTGAAGCCACCGGGTGATAGGACTCCTATGGCATCTGAGCAGGAAGACTGCCCAGGAAGGAGAGGTGGGTGTGAGTGCACTGACATGCCCCCCAGGGCCTTCTAAAGCACCCTTCAACCTGCAGCCTTTTCTCCCCACAGCCACCAGTGCCATGTAAATGTCCATGTTTTCCGTGAGAATAAATTAAATTTTTCTCACTACTACAAAGAAAAAGTGATTTGATTGAATGCAAAATACTTGATTATGTTAGGATACATTTTGAAAGCAGAATTGGGAAATAAAGCTATGGACAGCCAGTCTCCGATCCAGCCTCCCTCCTGTTTCGACTGCAAGGGTTTGATGGTCTTCTAAAGAAAAATTAAATGAAAATTTCATTGAAGACAGACTCCAGAGTAAAGAAGAGACCAGTTTATGCTCCACACGCGAAGCATGGTGGGGTGGCCCACACTGAGCTGATAATGAAAGGTATTTAAGATACTCTGACCTTGGGTAACAACTGCTCTAAGAGAGAAGACATTGAGAACAAGGTTTAGGGAAGTCTAAAGATATTTCTCTTTCTCTGTGTCTCTTTATAGTTTTCTGGGGTCCCCTTGATTCTCCCTCCACCTCTCCCGCTCTGTCCCGTAAATAGTTCTTTCAATATTACCTCCCCAAGAGGGGAAAAACCCTGATTCTGGGACATCATGTAGAGATCGACACTCACCCACATTTTCCAGAGACTCTGGTTCAGCTGTGCACAAATGTAGTTAGAAGCCACCTTATCAATATTTTAGCTCATAAAATTATTGGACAAGAATTATTGCATATAGAATTATTTCAGAGACAAAGAACGATTAGCCAAAGAGGTGACCAGTACAGGAACAAGGAGAAGCCGCCAAGGTTTGCCCAGGGCAGCACAGCCCCAGGAAGCGTGATTGGCAGCCTTAGTTGGTGAGAAGCTGTCATTTAGAAGTCAACCTAAATAATACCCCTCTGGTCCTGAAACTGGGCTGATGCCTGGATATCTCATTAAGATATTAAAAATCACAGGGCTCTAAAGAAAAGGGAAACATGTAGTTAGAATGTGTAGACACTTTAACATTAAAAATGATATGTATGTAGCCAAAATTGGATATCATTTTGGACTTTGCCAGGAATAGGGGGCTAGAATAAAGTTGCCCTATTTTTTTCTCTCCACTCATGTATTATTTTTTTGCATCACCAATGCATTTATTCTAATGGTTGTCAATCTAAACTCCTAAGCTCTGCTATACTTCTGACTGGGAATTCCATAATGAAAGCAAAAAACGACAATAAAAAACCATTTGACAGCCTTCTCTGAGAATCAGTTATCTGAACATATTCAGGTCACCATTACCAAACAGACATTTATCTGAATGCTACTTTCTCTTGTTCTTCCTTTGTAACATACCCCAACATAGGATGTTTCTCATGTTCATTCTTGAAGAAAGCATAAAATAATACCAGGGCCTCCCCAGTGGTGCAGCGGATTGAGTGCAGCACTGTGAAGCTGTCCGCAGCCTCTGCAGTGCGGGTTTGATTCCCAGCGGGCCAGGGAGATTCCCACATGGCGAGGCAGACCTCTCCTGTCTCGGCTGCTGCTCCCCTCAGCAGTGCTTTTGGACCACCTGGCTGTTCTGCTCCCCAGTCTGTCTCTGATGAATCCTCTCACCCTCCGGTGCCTCTGGCCTGTACCCCAGCTCTTGTATAAATAAAATAAATCTTTAAAAAATAAATAAAAATAAAATAATACCAATTTTTTTGGAAATTAAGACTTAGTCATAGATGAATGGATAAGGAAAATGTGGTATACACATAAACACGTGTGTATGTACATGGACATGTATGTGCACATACTGTGAAATACTAGTCAGCCTTAAAAAAGGAAATCCTGGACCTCCCCCGGTGGCACAGCGGTTGAGCACTGGGCTGCAAGGCTGCCCGCAGCCTCTGAAGTGCCGGTTCGTTCCCCAGCTGCCGGCGAGGGTCCCACCAAAAAAAAAAAGGAAACCTGCTATCCTGCCATTTGCAACAAACTGGAGGAACCTGGAAGACATTTTACTATGTGAAATAAACCAGTTGCAGGGCAAGTACTGCATGATTCCATTTACATGAAGTATTTAAAACAGTCAGATTTGTAAAAGCAGAGGATAGAAGGTGTTTGCCAGGGCCTGGGGCAGAGAGGAATGAGGTGTGGTTATTCAGTGGGCATGAAGTCTCAGCTCTGCTGGATGAACAAGTTCCCCAGATCTGCTGTGCAGCACGGTGCCTGTAGTTAGCAACATACATGGGCAGAGCTCATGATTTTAACACAAAAACAAGAGAGACACAAGAAAACTATTGAAGCAGTGTGTGCGTCTATCACCTTGATCGTGACGATGATTTACAAGTATCTGTGCGTGTCCACTCATCAAATGACAGAGAGCAAATAGGGCAGCTTTATGCATATCACTGATTCTTTAATAAAGTTGTTTTTAAAAGGTGTTTCTAAGAGGCATAATAAATATGCAGTTGGCCTGGTAATTTCCTCTATCCATAACTATGTGTACCATAGAGTACATCATATAGTTGTCAGCCAAGACTATGTCTAAACATGAATATAACGGAGTTGTGAGCTATGATTTGGGCTTTGAGTAATACTCCATGTGCAATATATTCATAAGCAGGATAAATAACCGTAAGGGCAGGAACAGACACAGTGCAGGTTTTCTAGAATCCAGCAAACCGGGTAAAAGAGGAGTCAGAGTCCTCAGTGGCTTTTTGCAGGCTTTTATTGGGGTTATACCCGGTACACAGCAGGCAGCGTTGCTGGGGGGCCCGGAGGCTGGCAGGCCTCCCAGCCCCCAGCAAATGTTCACTCTGTCTGGGCTCTCTGGTGTTCTCTGCTTCTCTCTCGGCTTCTGCTGCTCCTTTCTTGGCTTCTCTTTCGGGTCCTGCTGGCGTCCCCCTGATGCTGCCCTTAAATGCCCAGTCTCAGCCCAGGTGAATCCCGTCTACCTATGCCCACACCCTACTCCAGGTGCCCGCCATCAGGCATGCATTCAGGACTGCAAGGATCCATCATCTATCCTGATGGCAGGAGGGCAGAAAAGCCTGATACCTTTTACCTTACCCTACAGTAATTCCCGAAGCCACAACAGAAACCCACTTTGGGGTTTAACTTTATGTCTGCTGCTCTGGCCCCACCATTCCTCATAGGTGGTCTAAATACTTATCCGTGACCTCTAAGACAGTCATAAAATACTTCTGGAACTCTATCACTGAAAAGAGGTGTGCAGTGTATTTTGGGGTGTGAAGGAGTAGATGAGCTGTTGAGCTCATTGGCCACACAGTAAATCGTCACAGCTTTCCCGGCAAGGAGCTTTCATTTGAAGACTTGATTTCAAGTGTCTGCTCTGCCTGCTCTCCCGCTCACTAGTGCTGGAGTCACACAGGAGCCTTCCCTTTAATTAATGAGGGCATAATTAAGCAGCAGGTGCCCACGCAGAAGCTGGAGAGCGCTTCCATCTGTTCCGCAGGGTTCCATGGTGGCAACCAGAGTTCCCTCACATGTTTTACCTTAAGCAGTTTCTGTATTTTAATTTTCCAGCTTTTTATTTTATAAATTGCTCTTATGATTTCACTTGATAACTTAACACTTCAAAATTGGAGCCCCTCCAGCATGTACCCTGAAAGTTACAAAAAAGGATTACGAAGGGGAGGAGAGAAAGTGTTCCAGAAAATTCAAATTGGCCATCACAATAAAAAGACTGTATCATCCGCTTATTAATGTAAAACAGTGGGCAGATACCATTTCATGAGAGCGATCAATTCTAATTTGAAGGTTCAGGAGAATTAAAGACATAGAGAAGAGTCACACTATTCTAGAATCTTGAGGCTGGGATGGATTTTAGGGGAAGAATGTGTTAGTATTTTACTTCCAGTCTGCAAGAGTCCCTGAACTTCCGTAGCCGGGAATGCCATTTTTGCTAAAAGAAAATTCCTGGAAATACAAAGCAAAAATCATGACATTTGGTTCACAAATGTCAGGACACCTGTATCTGTGGGTGTTATTGCTACATATTATAGTTTTTATGAATCACGCATTTCTTCTGTGGAATTATAAGTTTCATAAGGCAAAGATTCTATTTTTGATCTGTTTCTTTATCCCCACAAAGACACTAGTATGCTCAATCACTAGTTTCTGAATCAAAATAATTGAATCAGCTCATTCCATTTTTACTTCTTTTTTCAATTGTGTTATTTTTTACTGAGGAAGCACTGTTTACAGCCCTGTGTATAATTTAAGTGTAAGTGTAGGTTCACACCTCCCGGGATGTGTGTTACCACTCCACACTCACCAGTCATCAATCATCCTCTTGTTGGGTTCCTTCATCCCCCTTTGCTCCCCACCCTCACCCGCTCCCCCTCTTGTAGCCTCAATTCTGCAGATTTCTAGGGTTTGTTTTGGTTTAGTTTTTGCTGTTCCTTTGTTTCTTTATATTCCACATCTGAGTGAAACTATCTGGTGTTTGCATTTCTCCACTGACTTATTGCCCTTAGCACGATCCCCTCCAGGTCCATCCCTGTCATCACCAATCGCTAGAATCCATCTGTCTTTAGAGCTGAGTAGTATCCAGTGTATAGATCACAGTTTCTAAATCCACTCTTCTGTCTTTCGGCACTTAGACTAGCTCCGTAACTTAGCTATTGTAAATAGTGCTGCAATAAAAACAGGAGAACATAGATCCCTTTGAATTAGTGTGTAGGGGCAGGAAGGGACATGGAGCAGGTTTTCTAGGATCCAACAAACCGCGTAAAGGAGGAGTCAGAATCCTGGAGCCCTCAGTGGCTTTTGCAGTTCTTTTATTTAGATTTACCAGGTACACAGAAGGCAAGGGTGCTGGGGGGCCAGGAGGCTGGCAGGCCTCCCGGCCCCCAGCAAGTCTTCACTCTATCTGGGCTCTCCAGCCTTCTCTCGTGTTCTCTCTTCTCTCGGCTTCTCTACTCCTGTCTCGGCTTCTACTGGCGTCCCCGTGACGCCGCCCTTAAAAGCCCAGTCTTCGCCCAGGTGAATCCCATCTACCTATGCCCACACCCTACTCCAGGTGCCGCCATCAGGCATGCATTCAGGACCGCAAGGATCCATCATCTATCCTGATGGCAACAGGGCAGAAAAGACTGACATTTTTTCCTTACCCTGCTGTAGGGTAAAGAAAATATCAGGCTTTTCTGCCCTTCCGCCATCAGGATAGATGATGGATCCTTGTCCTGAATGCATGCCTGATGGCGGGCACCTGGAGTAGGGTGTGGGCATAGGTAGATGGGATTCAGCTGAGCTAAGACTGTGCTTTTAAGGGCGGCGTCACGGGGGGGACGCCAGCAGCCCCAGCCAGCAGCAGCAGAACTTGAAGGAGAAGCCGACGCAGAAGCAGAGAACGCCAGATAGCCCAGATAGAGTAAAGACTTGCTGGGGGCTGGGAGGCCTGCCAGCCTCCCAGCCCCCCAGCCAGCACCCCTGCCTGCCATATGCCTGGTGAACCCCAATAAAAGACCTGCAAAACCACTGAGGACTCTGACTCCTCCTTTACCCGGTCTGCATGGGATCAGAGAACCTGCACCTGTGCCATGTCCTGCCTTTACAATTGGCGTAAGTCGGCAAGATCCATGCAGACGGGTATTGGAGCCCTCCGAAGACCTGGAGGCACTAAGGAGAACAGACTGTTTGCCTGTGATGACGCTGGAGGCGCCATGGCGGCACAGAAGGTGGATTCGGTCCGGACCTGTGGGACGAGACCTCGCATGGAGGAGATGCCCGAGAGGACCAGCCAACGACACCGGAAAGGACCAGCCAACGACACCGGAAAGGACCAGGCAACGACACCGGAAAGGACCAGGCAACGATACTGGAAAGGACCAGCCAATGACCCCTGAGGCAGCAGGCCGCTGCTGACGCAGGGAGAGGCCAATGGACATGGACTGATAAACCTGGACTGACAATCCTGCCAGAAGGCGGAGGACCTTGGCAGGTTATGTTTTTTTTGAGAATCTGGGGGTGGCCAGTGGGCCTAGATGGCCAAAAGCAGCCTGTTATGCCCAGCAGCCAGGTGGAGGAGAAAAGCCAACTAAGAAAGCAAAAGCTGGTGCTGATGCTAAGTTGAGAAGCCCTGAGTGGCTGTTAAGCAGCCTTAGTATGCTGAAGACCTGTGAGTCTCGTAAAATCACCTGTGGGTGATGCCCTGCTCATTCTTGAGTGAGGGTGAGGAGCTGAGGAACCTGTCCTTGGGGGACGAGTGGGGAACGTGGCTTGGGGTGGAGCCCAAGCCGAATGCAGAGTTTGGATCCCTGACCCATGTGCCTGTGCAGTGGGTTGGCTTGAGTGCAGGGGTCTGCGAGTCGCATGGGTGGCCATGAAGGCCGAGTGTTGGAGCGACTGCAGACAGAAACCCTAAGGGTTGGCGATTACCCCCAACAGAATAAAATTGCCAATCCCAGAGCTAGTGCATCCTGGGGGTGGATGCTGTGTGCGCCTTGTAGCCGAGACTACAGCCAGAGAAGGCCAGGAAGCCTGACGGCTCCTGGTATGTTATAGTAGATGCCGTGAGTGATTCCCCTCCCTCGTATGAGCAGTGCCTTCGGCAGCAGATTTGGTGGCTCATCTGCTGGTACCAATAATTGTCTTTTGCACTTGGTTGGTGCCCTGCCTGGACTTATTTGTGTTCTGTTGTATTTTGTTATATTGTATTTTGTTATATTTGATGTATTTGCTTTTGTGGGCCATGGCTGCATTGTTTGTTTGCTTAGAAAATTGTATATGTATGTATAGACTGTATGGCAGAAAACCCTGAGGGGGTGGACTGTAGGGTAAAGAAAATATCAGGCTTTTCTGCCCTTCCACCATCAGGATAGATGATGGATCCTTGTCCTGAATGCATGCCTGATGGCGGGCACCTGGAGTAGGGTGTGGGCATAGGTAGATGGGATTCAGCTGAGCTAAGACTGTGCTTTTAAGGGCGGCGTCACGGGGGGGACGCCAGCAGCCCCAGCCAGCAGCAGCAGAACTTGAAGGAGAAGCCGACGCAGAAGCAGAGAACGCCAGATAGCCCAGATAGAGTAAAGACTTGCTGGGGGCTGGGAGGCCTGCCAGCCTCCCAGCCCCCCAGCCAGCACCCCTGCCTGCCATATGCCTGGTGAACCCCAATAAAAGACCTGCAAAACCACTGAGGACTCTGACTCCTCCTTTACCCGGTCTGCATGGGATCAGAGAACCTGCACCTGTGCCCAGTCCGGCCCTTACACCTGCATAGTGTTTTTGCAGTCTTCAGGTAGATACCTAAGAGTGGAATTGCTCGATCTTATGGTAATCTATTTTTAAGATTTATTTTTATTTATTTATGCATACACGAATTGGGGTGTAGGCCAGAGGTGCTGGGGGTGGGATAAGAGGGTTCACTAGTGCCAGAGTGGGGAGCAGAACAGGTGGATTTACTGAAATACCCTGCTGAGGGGAGCAGCGGGCGAGACAGGAGAGGTCTGCCACGCCATGAGGGTCACCTCCCTGGCCGGGGATCGTGCCACAGTGGCTGGTGATAGCTTCATAGCACTAAGACTTTAACCGCTGCACCACCAGGGAGGCCCTATTTTTAATATTTTGAAAACCTTTGTAGGGTAAAGAAAATGTCAGTCTTTTCTGCCCTTCCGCCATCAGGATAGATGATGGATCCTTGTCCTGAATGCATGCTTGATGGCGGGCACCTGGAATAGGGTGTGGGCATAGGTAGATGGGATTCAGCTGAGTTAAGACTGTGCTTTTAAGGGCGGCGTCACGGGGGGACGCCAGCAGCCCCAGCCAGCAGCAGCAGAACCTGAAGGAGAAGCCGACGCAGAAGCAGAGAACGCCAGAGAGCCCAGATAGAGTAAAGACTTGCTGGGGGCTGGGAGGCTGGCAGGCCCCCAGCCAGCACCCCTGCCTGCCATATGCCTGGTGAACCCCAATAAAAGACCTGCAAAACCACTGAGGACTCTGACTCCTCCTTTACCCGGTCTGCATGGGATCAGAAAACCTGCACCTGTGCCCATGTCCTGCCCTTACAACCTTCCATACTGTTTTTCATACGGCTGGACAGTCTACATTCCCACCAACAGGGCAGGTGCTTCCTTTTTCTCCATATTCTCACCAATACTTGTTGTTTCTGGTCTTTTTTATATGGTGATACCACAGGTGTGAGTAGTATCTTGTGTTTCTGATTTGCATTTCCTCCATGATAATGAAAATGAGCATTCTGCTGTTATTTCTCGTCCATTCTATAGAACCTTCCCTGCTCCTCCATCCCTGATGTTCACTCTCAAGGACTATTGGGCTTTGAACAATCGTCAGGATCATGACTTGCTCTGTCATAAAACAAAGTGATGTATTCAGGGTGTCTTCAGGATGCTGACATCCTCAATACAAAGAGTGCATTAGAGTATGATTCAGTGTGGCCTGTTAAGGGGCAACAAAATAAATTCAAAAGATTGAAGCTTGTAATACGTGCTTACTTTGTCTGGATAATAGAAAAGCACTTAAATTTGTTTGCCCACAATAGTAAGTTAAAACAGTGCCACACTTAAATTTAACTTTGTCATCAAAGATGAAAAATCAAAACATGTTAACAATTATAATTTAATTAATAAACTAAACTGTCATTCATTGATTCAATGAATATGTATTAACTTTCTGTGGTGAATAAATACAAACTAATCCCTGCACACAAGGAGCTTAAAGACCTTTGGTTAAATTGACAAAATGCTTCTTGGGAGAAGCACATGGCATTGAAGGTAAATAACACTACAAAATCCTGGGGTGTGACAGTTCACCTTGTCAGGGAGGCCAGAAGTGACCCTTGATTCATGAGAGAACTTTTCCTTGACCAGGTGGAAAAGGAAGGAGAGAGTTGCCAGGGTCAGGAGAAGCACGTGTGGAAACTAGTTTTGGCTAGAAAGCTCTCGCGGTAGCCTGACAAGGGCAGCGGGTTCCACCCAGGGCGGGAGGCAGGAGTTACAGCCTGAAGTGCCCAACTCCATGCAGCATTCTCTCCAGGTGGTGCGTGTAGCCCGGGAGCATCACTGGCTTTCAGTTAGACACAAAAGATGTGAAGGGCAAATGAAGTTTGGTGTGAATGTGATTTCACGTGATATGACACACGTGGAAGAATGATTTGTCACTTTATAGTTTCCTTCCTATTGAAAGTCCAAATGCTATAGATTTTATGCAAAGGAAAGATTAGAAATCTCTGTGCTGTCAGCAGGTGAGCAAGATAAGCTTTGCAACAATTAAAGAGAAGTCAAAGACGTTACTGAGGTGAGGATAGCTGTGTGAGAGAGAGAGCGAGCAGTGGACGATACAGGGATTTGATTAAATGGATATGTTTAATTTTGGAGACCTGAACACACACTTACAGTAACAACATCTGTATGTACTTAAAGCTGCAAGTATAACATCATTTGTCCAAGTTAAAGTCTAATAGAAATGACTGATTATTTGATCTAGTCCAGAGAGTAACTACAGGACATGACATTGGACATTGTAGACACAAGTCACGAAAGGTCACTATCTGTATTCCCTCTCAATTGGCATAAAACAGAAAAATTCATGAGGAAATTGAAAAAAAATACAAAATTAAGATTAGAAAAATGTTTTCAATTATTTTGAGCCACAATTTACCCATTTTATGTAGAATAAAAAGATGTTACAACTATTCCCCAAATCAAGCATCTAACAGATGTAGAAAATGCATGAAAACAAATGGCACACTAAATCATATGGGGGCATGGGGGGGTTCATGGTACTGTCATGTCTATATGGCGGTGACTGATGCAATCATCATACTGAAATTTTACTGAAAACACTTGGTTATAAGTATTATATATCTAATGTGTCTGCCTCTCTGTTAATTCAAGACCCTCAGGTCATGAGAGTGGAGTTACTGAAAGTCGTCTGCTGGAGTGCGAGCTGGAACAAAGCCGTGATAAGGGATGAACACCTGGGCATGGTGGCCAGTTATTACATGATTGTGTCATTTCAAACCCACAGTAGAGGGCATGGATGATTTTAGCGGCACCCTTTCCTGTCAATATTTCTGCTTTTCGGAGACAGCGCCTTTGACTCCTCCTTGTTCACTCTGGTATTTTCATCCCCTTTTGGATTGATGTACTTGAATACTGTTCCTGGACTTAACAATGAATTGGCTTTCTGTTAATGTAGAAGATTTAGCTCATTCAAAACATTGTTTCCCTTACTCCCCTCTAGGCTGTCTCCTAATCATAACATTTAACCAATTCACAGGATTGTATTGTTATGATTACATAAAAATGTCACTTGCCATCAAATCAGGCTGCATTTGTGTCATGCTTTGTTTGCAAACATTGATGGTGAACTTAACACCAGGGAGCCACTAGTTGTTCCTGTTTTATTTATTATACTTAGTTGTCTAGGTTTTTATTGTGTTTTCTCTTCATCTATGCTGACAATAACTAGTTTTTTTTTTTTCAGCTTTTGAAATTTTTTCAAGGGTCTTCTGGAATTATTTCTAATTTTGAAAATCCTCCATTGCTTTGTCAGCTGGGCAGGCTTTATCACTGACCTATCAAAAACAACTTCCTACTCCATGTGGGATTCTAATGGAGCATCACTCTTGCATGGGAATCAATCCCATGTCCCACTATCTCTTCTCTGGCCGCTCTTGCTCACATTTCAGTCTGAATCCCACGTTGCCATGGAGCCCTCCACCTGGAGTCCCCCCCCCTCCCCCCGACTCTATCACAGCTTGGGCGTCTGAGTCCTGGGGGCCTGATTTTAATCCTGTCCCCTTGCCATCCAGGAGTGCATTTTGAAGTCTTTATGTATTTTTTAACTATTGATCATGAGCTTGTCTGGATGTAAAATTCCAGATTTTAAAGCACTCATGATGTTGCATATGTAGACTTTGTCCCACCCTCTTTCACTGAGGTTAAGGGCTCTTACTTGTGCTTGATTCTTGAGCCTTTGCCTGATACAAGCCTTAGTTGTATTTGGGGGTCTTCTGCTTTATCATTAATGTACCTTCTATATGATGAGATACTTTCCATATGAAAGCTCATGTTTTCAATTATGAAAATGTCCTTGTGTTACTTCTTTCATAATTTCCTGTCTTGAATTTCTTCAGAAATTTGGGGGTTGATATTCCGATTTCCCTATATATTTTGGCTTTTTTCTTGTTTTGTTTTGCTTTACTTTCAGAATTGTTTGCTCTCCTAAATATTTCATCTTTTCTATTGATTTTTTTTTTAATTTAGGAGATCATCTTTCTAATTTCCTAAGTGTACATTCAAATTTAAATTTGCCTAAGTACCCCAGGTTCTGGTTTGCTGCATCTGGCCACTCTGGTAATAAGTACATTTCACATCATCTCCTAGCAGAAAGGAAATCAGCAGGTTTTGGGAGGAAGGAAAGCAGAGGCTATGGCACATCCCAGAGGTGGAAGGTGGGGTCCTCACTCGAGAGGCAGCTTGTCAGAGAGAAACGCCCATTCCCGACGCCTGGGAGTGCAGTGCTAGGGGCTCTGTTTCATCAGCTCATGAAACAGTTGGGACTCACTCACCATGGGCCATAGTATTTTAGAAAGTGCACTTTAAGTGGAATGATGTGCAGTGAAATCCAGTCCATTCAGTGTTAGCCAGAACTTTTTTCTTATCAACATTATAATGAAGCTGCTGTTATTTGAGATGCTGCTGGTTTATATTTATATGCTTTTATATTCCTTGTAATGCTAATTAAAATTTTTTAATGCTAATTAAAATTTCTAATGCTGATTTCAACAAATTACTCCATCACACAGCTTTCAGAGATCCACAGCGATGGGTATTTGCACCTTCTTTAGGGTCTTTGCACCCTCCTGGGACACAGATTGCCCCAGCCCACAACTCATCAGCCTGGATGTTATCTCCCAAACCCAACACCCAAGGGAGACTCAGAAGCGCGTTTCAACCCTGGAGCCGGGAGGCAAGGAGCAGGAACTGTCTGATGAGAACTGAGACATGAGCTCGTGGGCACGCACGACTCTCCCCTTCCACACCACCCGAGCCCCTAGTGCTGCACTCCCAGGCGTCGGGAATGGGCACTTCTCTCTGACAAGCTGCCTCTCGAGTGAGGACCCCACTTTCCACCTCTGGGGTGTGCCCTAGCCTCTGCTTTCCTTCCTCCCAAAACCTGCTGTTTTCCTTTCTGCCAGTCTTCGCCTTAGTAGAATTGCACAGTTTGACTGTTTTATTGTCATTTTAGTAGAGTTTTGAAAGGGAACAGAGGAGATCTTTGTGATACAGCTGCCTTGTTGAGGCGGGTTTCTGACACCCCATGAATGTATGCAAATGCTGGCACATCTCCATCAGACGCAGGACACGTGAATGTCTTTCCTGACAGAAAAAAACCAAATGACTCTGCCTTCCCACGAATTGGCACATTTAAAAAAAAACCTCTAGCATTTCTTTCTGGTTCTGTCTTAGGATTTTCACCTCCCTGCTGTGTATTCTACTTCATCCGTTTGAGCCTTTAGCATCGTAATCAGAGATTTTGTAATGTCTGGCCTGATGATTCTAGCGTCCCTCCGTGTCTGTTTTCACGGCTTGCTCTGCCCTTCATGTGCGGTGTTGGCCTCTGGCGAGCCTGGTACTTTCTCTTGATACCTGGGCAGAACATGCTGTCTCAGCACCCACAGGGTCTCTCCTGGGGGTCTGTCCTCTCCTGGCCCTGGGGCTCCCGCTTGCCCTGTGTCAACCCCTCTCCTGAGGACCTCAGAAGCGTGGCTGACTTTTCACGCTGTTTGACCTTTTACTTGCCGTTAGGACAGAGTGGCCACTTCAGGCTTCTTACGTGTGGATCAGGAAACCACAAGTCCATGATACACTTTTTAATACTCTTTTCCAGTAAAGGTCTCCCATGAAAAGCTCCTTAGTAGCTATTTGAAAAAGAAACTGGCCATCTGTGACATGGAACTGGAGATGTTGGTGCTAAGCAAAGTTAAGTCAGAAGGAAAAGACAAATGCTGAATATTTCACTCATGTGGATTATATTAATTAAAAAAAAAAGAAAGGAACAGACAAAAACAACATAAAGCAAAACTATCGGAATTTGACTGCAGAGCTAAGGTGTCAAACGGGAGACGGGGAACAAAGTGGGAAGGAGGCCCGTGGACAGTAGTGAGGGATTACGGGTGTTTTGGTGGTGAGTGAGTTGTAGCCACAGACGTCTGAGGAAGTGTGAGCCTGTGCTCCTGCAACACTGACAGTAGCCGGCAGCACCTCAGTGGCAGCCGACTGCGCAGAGCAGGAAGCTCATGGATAAGGAATCATGCCGCTCACTTCCAGCCATGGCCTAGCAGCTGGTGCACTTTGAACGTAGGGCCATTTCAGGAACTATTTTTGAATTACTAATTAAGAAACCTTTGCTATCTTTTAGGATTATAGTGAGAGTACATGTGAAAATATATAAAACTCATTTATAAGTTTAGTTTTGAGTTATTATAGAATTTTTAGTAGATTATTGCAGGGTGAACAACCTGCCAACATTTGGATGCAAACATTTCAGTGAAGCTACACTTGACGCTTGATTGACTGACTGATTATGTGCCAGGCCCTGGAAGCAGAGAGGAAGAAGGCAACACCTGCACTTGGCCATTCATGGAATGTTGGTGATACAAGTGGCATTTTGATATCCTGTTTCAAAACCATAGTTTTTTTGTTATTTGCAAACAAGTGAGTAACAAATTAAAGAAAATATGCCATTTTTAATAAGTGCCATAAAACTGAAAATAGTTTTAAGTAGAATTTACTCTTAAATACTTGCTCCAGGGCCTCCCTGGTGGCGCAGCAGTTGAGCCCTGGGTTGTGAAGCTGCCCGCAGCCTCTGAATCGCCGGTTCAATCCCCAGCCGCCGGGCGAGGGTCCCACATGGCGTGCAGACCTCTCCTACTGCCCACTGCTCCACTCAGGAGTGTATTTCATCAGTCTGCCTGTTCTGCTCCCTGCTCTGGCTCTGGTGAATTCTCTCA
This sequence comes from Talpa occidentalis, assembly GCF_014898055.3. Lineage (NCBI taxonomy): Eukaryota > Metazoa > Chordata > Mammalia > Eulipotyphla > Talpidae > Talpa > Talpa occidentalis. The sequence continues at coordinate 99,787,544 of NW_023601322.1, forward strand.
CCTTCCCGCGCTTCTGACTGTACCCAGTGCTTATATAAATAAATAAATAAATCTTTAAAAAAAGAAAATACGTGCTCCAGGAATTTCAAAGCCCTGACCTATGTTAATGCATGTAATGCAGTAGCATAATTAGGGAAGTTTGATATTCATTGCCATTAAAAAACACAAGAAGCACAGCGATGTGTAAGCTGTCCAGCTCTCGAGGCCGGTTTTCACACTCGGCAGGTTGTTTCCTTAGACGAGATCATCAGAAAGTAAGTCCATGGCTGTTGAAATTATACACCATGATGGATTGTACGCGGTGCTCTCATTAATCTCCACGGCTTCCAGACAGCAGCTTCTTTAGTGAGGAAAGGAAATAGTCCTCTTGCACAGGAGAAAGCAGTGCTCAGCGTGGCTGAGAATTTGGTCTTCCCTGTCAGCAGGCCTTAGTGCTGGGCTGTCCACTCTTTCATTTCCTAGTTATACAATATTCATCTTTCCACTTGCATTCAGTAAGGTACAGGTCCTCCGTTTGTAAAGTTACAGTAGCTACAGGCTTTCGATATGATGGTTGCCAGGATCACATAAAAGGGTATCTAATTATTGACTAAAGTCAGACACTGCAGGCACCTGCTGTCCACCAGCACCCTGCACCAGGGTCTTCCACCCAGCTTGTGGGTCACTGGGCGAACCCTTCATTCCAGAGCGTCCTTGCCGTTTGGTGTCCATGATCATCAGGGCACCGAGATTGTTTTCCGGGTATTTACCTGCTGTTGCTTTTACTAGTAATTTCCTGGTCTCCTGTGTTTGTACCATCTTCACTTAGCAAATTTTATTTGGTTTCTTGTAATGTCTGCATAACTGCTTTTTTTTTAATCTCATACCTTCCTTTGCCATTTTTTTTTTGTATCTCTGCAGTATTAGCTTACACTTGCTCCACTTGATGACACAGAATTAAAAATTCACCCACAGAATATGTCATTTGTCATATAGCTTAATAGAATCACTAAAAATGATTATATTTGTCTAAGAAACATATGGTGTTTTGCCCCCACATCTTATTCCATTCATTACAAATGACTGTCTTCTGTGCAAATTGATGTTCAAAAACATGCAGAATTAGGACATTGTGGATTCAAGATGTAGGTATCTATGTAGATAGGTGTTACATTTATCATTAAGTGAACTTATTTTTATTTTTTATACTTACAAGATTATGTTCATTTAAGTAATATTAATGGACAACACTATGTCTTTTCGGTGCTTCGGTTCTAAGTGAGCTTATTTTTTTAATAATTTTTTTAAGATTTATTTATTTATACAAGAACCAAGGTACAGGCCAGATGTGCAGGAGGGTGAGAGAACTCATCAGAGACAGAGTGGGGAACAGAACAGGTAGACTGACGAAATACACTGCTAAGGGGAGCAGCGGGTGAGTCAGGAGAGGTCTTCTGTGCCATGTGGTATCTCCGAGGCCTGTGGGGATCGAACTGGCACTGCAGAGGCTGCGGACAGCTTCACAGCGCTGTGCTCAGCCACCTGTGCCACCAGGGAGGCCCCTAAGCTTATTTTTATAGACAGTTTTTAATTTAATAATAACTACATTTAGTAAGCTTCATTTGATAATAATTTTAAGTTACTCATTAGTTAAGCATTACAGAAATACTCAAGGTTAAATTCTGATACCATGTGTGGCTGTGGAGCTGCTCGCACACCGAGAGGCTCAAGACCTTTCTAGAGCAGCGCCTCTGCCCAAGGGCCCGTGTAATGGCACCTCCCCACGTCACAACGCTGTGGTCTCATCTCCTAAGCACATCCTGGTTTGAATTGTCTACGTATTTCTCTGTCTTTCCCTGAACCTTGCTACATGTCTTCTCTCATCTTCTTGCCTCTGCTTTTCTTCTCTTTCTCCTGGGACTTTTCTCATTGCTTAGTATATGCTTTTTCTGGCATTCTGTACTCATTCTGCCATCACTGATGCTCAGGACACAGACTCCCCAGAGCTGCGTCACCACACCTGGGTGCTGGCCAGGTTCAAGGCTGGTCTGCTGTGGACTGCGAGCAGATGACCCGAGAGCCGCAGAGGGACGTGTGGCCGCTCCCCTCTGCTGGGGGCAGCCCTCGACCTGGCCCATCTCTGCACAGCTCCTGCACATCCCTCTTCACGTGTCGGGCTGGCAAGAGGGTGCACCACCCTTGCTGTCATCTCTCGTCCTAACCAAACTTCTGTCAACTGTCCCTTTATTGACGTGCTCGATGGAGTGCTAGTGTTCCTCTTGCCTCACCCTCTGCCTCTTTTTTCCACAAAAAAACTGTTCTCAATCATTTCCTTGAGAAATGATTACATGTCTTGCTAACAGTCTGCATTTAACTAGCCATCTCCTATCTACTCCCTACCTGCCTGCTTACCTATCCTTTATCTTCTTTCTCTTGCATGTGTCACCTTCCGTCTATCATCTGTCTGCCTTTCTACCTACCACCTATTTAATTATCTATCTACCATCTCTCATCTCTATCCTACTTATCATCTCTCTAATATTTATCTCTCCTCTGTCTCTCACTAGCCGAATGCTCACCACGTGGAGCGTGGACGTAATGTGACTTTCACATGCACCTTCTCGACTACAGTTCTTCTCCTGTGTTCCCCTGGACCCGACCCTCTGTTTCCTCAGTGTAACGGATTATGCCCGGTTTCCTGCCTAGTATCTCTTTGGCTGTCAGTCTTGATGACCACTTGCCTATGAATACCTCATACTTCACCGCTCAGCTCGCTCCTACATGTCCCTTTCGTCTCTCTCTTTCTGGAGCTCTTTGATGTCTTTCTCTTAAACAGCAGCACTTTCACTTTCAGACTGCCCACTCCTCCCAGGGACTTCTGTGGCCTTTATGGCCTCAGGCATGTCTCCACCCCTGCCAGTGCTGGCTGCCTCACCTCATACACTCCCCAGCCACTTCTTCTCAAAACCTCAGCTTCATCTTGGTTTCTTCATTGTTCTCCCTGTAACTAACTCAAACCAAATTATTTCACCATCTTAGCCTCATCTCTTCGCTCAATCTTCCTTTTCTTTCTCCTATATTTGCCCTAGTGAATGGTTTTTTTAAGTCATGCTTTTGTAAGACTTTCCGCCCAGATCTTAACAACTACACTTTATCCTCTATTATAGCCCACCACGCGTTTATGGCTCCATGACACAAAATTTCCTACTGGTTCTATATGATATAAATCTGGATTTCTAAAGATGATGCTAAAGATTTAACTTGATGTGGCCCCAATCCAACTCTTCAACCAATCTTAGTCTTTTTTTTGTTTTATTTGTTTTAATATTTTATTTTATATAATTCTTACATCATTTTTCATTTTTGCACAATGTATGCATTTTCATTTTGGCTATATTTCCCATACCATTTTACCCCCCCTTATTTTGACCCTAATCCTTCCTCTCCCTGCCCCTCCCACCTCTCTGTAGTATGTCTCTGGCTTATAGTTGCTTGTTGATTTTGATTTTTACTTTGTATTCATTAGTCTTTTTCCTGGTCCCTTATTTAGGGTTTCTAAATTCCTGCTATGAGTGAGACCATCTGGTGTTTTTCTTTTCCTTTCTGACTTATTTCGCTGAGCATGACCCCTTCTAGCTCCATCCATGTTGCTGCAAACTGCATGTGTTTATCTTTTTTGATTGCTGAGTAATATTCCATTGTGTGTATGGACCACATCTTCTTGATCCAGTCATCTATTTTTGGGCATTTGGGGTGTTTCCATAGCTTAGCTATTGCAGATAGTGCTGCTATAAACAGGGCTGCAGGTGCTCTTTGGAATTAATGTTTCTGTGTCATTTGGGTAAATACCTAGGAGTGGCCTAACTCACCTCACTCTTTTTAGTCAGTCTGTCCCTCTGCCTAGTAAAACCCTAAGCTCTGATTTCATTTCTGAAAAGCATGACCATACTTGAGACTTAGCACAGGCTCCACTTCTGTCATGCTCTACTTCCCTGATCTCCACCTGTAATTGATCCCTTCCCAGTATTCCAACACCAAAATCCATTTTTTAAAATTACTGACTGCTTTCTTTAGAGAGTATGTGTAATATGAATTCACTTCATATGTTTCTTTGTATAAAATAGAGGGCAAGGGTTGTTATCACCATATACGTCAAAATGCTTCTCAAAGCACCTGTTAGGGAGAAACCGGACCCCCGCTTAATTCATTTGCATCGTCATGGGCTCAGCTCACTGTGTCTCACTGAGATGCTGCCCTGAATACTTGCAGATTACCCAAATTCTCAGCATTAAATCAACGAACCTGACGTTTTGGTACTACTTTCTTCTGCTGTAAACTGAAGCCGGATTGGTGGTTGCTCGGTGTAATTGGATGTGCCAAAAGTTCATTGTTTCAGTTCTCCATGGGCAGGCTAGACAGATGGTCACCTGGCAGGAGCCCAGACCTGCTGGCTCTACCTATTAATACCATCAAAACAACTAAATTTTATAGATGCCGACACATCTATTGTATTTCTATTGTGCTGAGTTGCTGATAGTTTTAATTATATACAAATTATTGTATTTTTAAGGAAATCCATTTGAGTAAGTGAAAATATTTTAGAACTTGAATTTGGAGAATCCTAGTGCTATAATGCCTTCTTAAAATTAGGCTTCCTAGCTTTGATGTGTATGTAGCTTTTTGAAATTTTTAGTTAAGTGCTTCATTATGAGAGGAGGCATGTCTCAATTTTTAAAATACTGAGCCAGAAACTGCAGTGAAAGATGTTTACATCCTGCCAGAGTTAAAGTAATTCAGTGAACAAATAAGCATCAAAGTACCAGAACCAGGTATGACAAGAATCCAAAGTGAGCACTACCGTCCGAGGCAACAGAACCCTTGGTCTTCAGCACGCTCAGTGAGGCTCTGAGCTTAGGCTGCCTTGCATGAAATTCCCTGTTGCTGCACTAAATCTCCATGAGCAAAATGGGAGAAGAGGAAGCGAGAAAGGCATAGGAAACAAAACACACAAGAAATTTTCATGGCTTCAAAATTCCAGATAAAGACTTTTAAATGGGAAGCAGTAAGCCGCATGAGCCCTGGCTGCTAAACTTCTGGTCTCAGGTGAACCGGGAGCGTGTCTCCTGTGTGTGTAAGGAAAGGAAGACTGAAGCAACAATCTGACTCAAGAAGACCACAGTGACTGTTTGTAAAGCACAAGATGTTGGAAGTCAAGGACATTTATCAGAAGAATTCCTAAATTCTAATATGTCACCAGCATGATGCACAGTAGCATTCCTCACGTGGGAACAGTGATCTATGTGTGTCTGGGACTCTGTTTAGAAGCAGTACAAGAAAAAGTCACAGGTAGATCAGTAAGTTATGTTTTGATTTGGGTCTTCTGTCCGTCCTTTGACTTGTGAAGATTTGCCTTCTAAAAAAATGTCTTTATGTCTGGAAGTTTCTTCCAACTACCTTTGAATAGGGTTGGACTGTATTTCTATGTTTCTTTATCGCCACAACATAGCAGTAAGTCCACAGAGTCCTAATTTGTAAGAGAATATGAGAAGTGCCTATATAAGTATTACATTTGTACTAGTTCGAATATCTACTGTATTATTTTCAAGTTCATTTGAGAATCGCTTTAAAAAGCAATATAATGATACTGAGTAACTAGCCAATGGCAATTGTGTGTGAGTTTTTAAATAGAATTAAACAAAGGAAGAATAACATCACCAGGAATCACATTCTCCAATGTCTACACTATTTTTTAATAGTACAGAATAAGGGGGGGGAACCAAAAGAAGATCAGAATATCAAGTATTATTAAATATAAGAAGAGTGTCTGCCTTCCCAGGAAGAGGCTGAAATCTACAGGGAGGAAACGTCATGGCTATAAAGTCAACAGTTGTATTTCGAGAAGATGTAAATCGGGTCAAGAGCATTAAATGGAATTTGAGGGAGCATTAGAGTTGGGGAAGCTGGCAGTACCTCTGCCTGCACCCTGAAAACTCAAGCGCCCTTCTGTTCCCCACCATGAGAGGCAGCACTAGCGCTGGCACAGACTTGTCTTCTCCCTGCCTCCTCCTCTCTGGACTGAACCAGGGTGCAGCAGCCTCAGGAGGGAGTTCATCTTGGATGCGCCTGGGCCCTGACCTGCATTTCAGGGACCAGCATTTTCTCCAACTTTATCTGATGGTTCCCAACGCTTATCTTTCTCTCATATATAATGTCACATACTTTAAAAAAAAAAAAAAGTGTTTTATGTCACTTCAAATGCCTTTTTAGAATCATGTGGGAGAACCAAGGGCAGAAAACTCCCCAGAAATCAAAGGGCTTTCAGCAGGCCTTGGGAGGGCAGCGGGCACAGCCAAAAGAGCAGGCCTGAGGCTCCGGCAGGAGGAGAGCCCAGCGCTGCCAGGCATGACAGAGCCTAGCGGGGCCCTGCGGCATGAGGGGCTGTTCTCGTGGATGTGGACGGCCCGCAGGCCACGCGGGGATATTAATTATGGGGACAAGCGGCAAGTGAATGTGCGCTGCGACCCGCCGAGAGAAGCAGGCCACTCCCCGCCGCGCGGACAGCCACACATGGCTCGGCTGGCTGGGCACAGCAAGACACTGCCCTGCTGCGCCCTGTTAATTAGAGTAAATAAGCAGCCAAGCAGGCTGCGGGCATATGCTGGTCAACTGTCTTCGTCTAATTAGGTTGTAAGCCCACTGGGCGGGGGCCTCATTGAAATCTATGTTCTGGAAAGCACTGTGTGCCTTGTGGAGACCCACTGAATGGGAGGGCCTGTGGTGGAGGACTAATAAGCAGAAAAGTTTTAAGAGTGCATGAGCTATCTTCCAGAATGCTAACCGAATTCTAGAAAAGAAATTCCTTACTGTGTAGAGGCCCAGGGGGATCGTGCTCTATGTAGCAAAACAAGCCTGCATACAAACTGCCTATAATTTATTAGATTTATAATTTAGCAAAAAATTCTATGTAGCTTTACATGAAACGCTATAGAGTATTTGCATACGTCATCATCAGATAGGATACTACTTTCATTTGCAAGTGTAAATGTGCACTGCACATGTGGGCGTGTGCATTTATGCCAGGCAGTGATGTGATTGATGAATGGTGCCTTTGAACAGATAGTCTAAGCCCTGGGTGCTCTCTGTTACTTTGGGTTTCTGTAGCTGAGGGAATCTCCGGTGTCCTTGTCCTCTGGTGCACACCGTTCTGTCACCTTAGTGTCAGCACATGGGATCACTGCCAGCAGCAAATGGTGAGAGTGGAGAATCAGTCGTTGGCATCTTTAAACTCCTGCAGCATCCCGTATACTCTCTCCCATTCTCTCGTATGCACACGGCGTGGGTCTGTGATCCTTCTGGTTCTTCAAGAGGCCATAAGCTTTCCAAGATAAAGACGAAACATTATTTTATTTGTTTGCGGCATTTCCCCTATTGCTGGCTGGCTTCCACTAAATACTTGAGTGTTGATTAAAACTATGTTTTTACTGCATATTTTAAATTTACTACATTAAGATATTTGAAAATTACGTGAATGAACTGCTCAACACATTAGTTCATTGTTATCATTCACATATACATCATAGACAAGCTGTAAGAGCGTGGCTCTAGCAAGAAGTGTCTGGTCTAGAGTGTGTGCCTCCATCCGGAGACTACAGATAATAATGCCCTCCCAATCTGATAACATTAGTTTAAACACTTCCTTTTTATATCCTCTCCACTAGATTTATGGAAACGTGACTGTTTGAACATAATAGAAAACATATGTTGTTCTTATAGCCAAATGAGTATTTTCTTCCACGGGTCTCTCACGCTGCCCGGTGAAGTAGGCAGCAATAGAAGGCAAATAGAAGACGTGCCTAGAAGCGCCTGTGCAGCCAGGCCCACTCGCATGGCCTGGGGGTTGGCCTTCATCCACTTTCACTTCAATTGGGAACAGACATTTAAAAGTTACTAGGTCAGTTTATGCCTTTAGAGTATCCAGTGGTTGACTATTGTTTGAATTTGTGACCTTCACACATCAGTTTAACCCAGTCACGTATCCATCCATTGCTTGTCGCTCTTGCGCTGGGAAGCTTTCCTTGCTGCTCTTCCATACTGTTCTCCGCCTCTGCCTTCATCCTTCTCACGGTGACATTCATGGCTCCCAAACTAAGGACTTAGACTCCCAGGAATAATTCTCAAAAAAGAGTTCAAGTTCCCTCCAAGCTTCCTCAGAAACTGCAAAGCAAGCTGAGGACTCACTTATACAGAAAGAATGGCTGGTTTTATTCCAGAATCCCTGCCTTTGCCTCCTTCTGCTCCTACTCCCTGCTTCTGTTCTCAAAGCGCTCCTTCTTCAAACTGAGCTCTGTTACACTATGTTTACATTTTTCAGGAATGTAATGTTTGGTGATTTGTGAATAAAATAGTCACCTTCAACTAGAGACTCCTATTGCGCATTGCCACACTCTGGAGGGTGCCTGCCCGCAGCCGGCACTCGGGGTACAGGAGGAGCTCTTCGCCAGCTCGTGCTGTCAGCTTTGCTGGCCCGGATCTGCACGCTCATCTCCCCTGCGACCTCTGCACTCTCCCCTTCATGTGTGGGGAGGATGCACATTCACCACATGCTCTTTCTCTAAACCTTACTTTCCTTTTGCCCCAATCAGAAAATCTCTATTAACAACTTTTGTTTTAGTAGCTCCTTGCTGGGCACACTTGCTGAGTAGAGTGTCTGTTTTTAATCAGTAAAACTATCAAGAGCTGGCCTATGTCTAGCACTGCTTACCTGTCCTCTCCTGTGGCTTCTGTGCACTGAAGGGTCTTTAGAAAACCTTTGCTCCCACCATCTATATGTGCATGTAATTCCCCTTCACCTGTGATTATTTAATGTCATCCTCAAAAACACTTTATACCATCCTGTTTCAAACTCACAATATCCATGAAGCTCATCTAAATGAAATCAATCTTCACCTCCTTTTCTCCTTGAACACTCATCTAATTATCAATTCATGTTTTGGAAACTTACATGCTACCTCCCCAATCAAATAGAATTTTCTGGATTTGATAATTAAAATTACTATTGCAACTTTAATCTAGATGTGACTATATTCCCAGCACTTAAACAAGCACTTTATATTCATTATCTCATTTACTTTTTATGACATCCATTTGTAGCAAGCTTTAGGCCCATTTTTAAAGCAGAAAATGAGCACTGGAGAGAATAAATTCCTTGTCCAAAGTCATCCAGCTAGTAAACAATAGAGCCTGATAATATTTTTTCACTCCCTTGCTTAGCATTTTTAACATAGTATCATCTTCCTCCCCACTACTAGAATGTAAACCCTCAAGTGCAATGTCTTTAACCTGTTTTGTTCACTGTTGTGTCAAATAGTACTTGGCTTCTAGTAAACTCTTTCTCCCACTGGATGGATGGATGGTTGGTTGGATGGATGGATGGATGGATGGACGGACAAACAGGCAGACAATAATAGATGATATTTAGATGATACATTGATATATATATATATATATATATATAAGTCAATCACTAAGTAAGGAATTAATGCAATGTGGGATCTGTATATATAAATGTATAAAACAAATTATCAAAACCATTTTATCATTACTGAGAGCTCTGATTCCAATTGCTTACAGTTTGGTTTTTAAATTGCTTTAAAAATTATAAAATTTAGATAAAATAATATGATCCACCAAGAAGTATCTAAAGTCTTTGTTAATAGTAAGTGAATAAAACACAAATCTGATAGTTTTCCAAAATATAAGGGAAATTTTGAAGGCAACAAGAATTCAAATACTAAGTATTTGAATACTAAGTATTTGAATTACCAAGCATTTGTTAAAAGTACTAACATTTTTTTTTTCTTTACTGGTTCAAATATCCAATGCCTCTAGGACACATTTGAGAAATTTCCTAAGAATCTTCTAAAAAATAAACTGCAGATAACTTCGTGATTATGTATTCAAGAGATTAGTTTAGAGAGATACAACCTTGAAGTGAAATCATAAGTTTTGTACTGCTAAAAAACAAAAACAAAAACCTTGACAACACCATTTCCCAGAATCTTCTGGAATTATTTAACTTTCTATTGAAAGGGCAAGGTTTTTAAAATTATTCTTTTTTAAAAAAAAAATATTTATTTATTTATACAAGCACTGGGTACACTCAGAAGCGTGGGAGGGTGAGAGAATTCTCCAGAGCCAGAGCGGGGAACAGAGCAGGCAGACTTACAAAACACACTGCTGAGGGGAGCAGCAGGCGCGGCAGGAGATGTCTGTCGCTCCATGTGGGACCCTCACCGGCGGCCCGGGATCGAACAGGTGCTGCAGAGGCTGCCAGGCAGCTTCGCAGCCCAGCGCTCAACCACTGCGCCACCAGGGGAGGCCCTTTAAAATTATTCTTAAACATTCTGATTTTTATTGCAATGTGCATTTATATCATTGAAATCACTTTTGGTAAATATTTAATGATCGCATTCTTTTCCCATGAGAGACTTTATTTTTAAAATATGAATTAGATATGATACAATCATAAATCTTATAATTAAATGATTTTCCAGTGAAAATAAAAGGAAAAATAAATGATTATCAACTGTCAAAGCAGGAAGCAATAACAGTTTCATTGAGAAACAAAAAGGATTTCTTTTCTAATCACTAAGGCACTGCCCATGCAATACTGAGATGATATTGTTACCAGTTCTGAAAGGTCTTTGTCTAGCTTTGGCCAATTAATCCCACCTCAATTTTGAAAAGCCAATTACAGGTTTCAAGGAGGAACATTTTTTGTGGATCACACGATAGGAGAGGGGCAACAACTGCCCTGACCCACACCAGCCTGAGAACTGTGTGTGTTGGGGGTTGCTTACCAGGGGCTCTGAGGTGTGCACAGATGGGTTACATGCGACTTCATATGTCACACGTCTCCTTAGCCCCTGAGTCTCCAAGCAGGGGTGTCCTCTCCTTGTAGCAGGCCAAGGGTCCCAGGTCACACCAAGGTCAGCCCTCAACCAGCAGGTTTCAGCTGGTTCCGGAGCCACTACCCTGAGAGTAGATGCCCCCTCAGGGTGGAGGATGTGTTTGTGGCTGAATTCCTAGGAGCAGGAAGGTGAAGCCAGCCGGTCTAGGTCCGGGTCCTGTAACAATAGCAAACACACACATCAAACCTATCAGATGGCAGATGGGGATAGAAGGGCCTGTTTCTCTTCCTTCAAAATCCTAGTGAAGCCACAAATAAGAGGATAAAAATAATTGAATGCTCTCTGTATCTCCTTTTAATTTTCTTTTGAAAGCAGTTTTATTATATAATGTTTACTATGTCTTAAAGGACTTAAAAATACTCAGAGAGCCTGGTAATAAGACAGAGACCACAAGCCCCATGATGGCGACTGCTTTACAGCAGCCCTGTGTATGCTGTATGTGGGATTCCTTCCTCTTTCCTTTTATTTTTTTGTGATATCACCCCAGCATTAGGGGCAGATCACCGGTCTTCTGCAAGAAAAAACTTTTTGTCTTGGGTAACTGATCCAAAAAGTCACAGCTCAAAGGGGAATAGCTACCTGTTGCCAGGTATAAGCAAATATGATGGACAAGTATTTGAAAATAATTTGTAAGAGTATTTAAAATCTCTGAATGGTCTATGGTTGAGAATCTCAATCACTAAATTACATTGCACCATTCTTTCCTGTTGGTTTGCTCCAGAAAATGTGCTCTGAATCAAATTTGTTGAGTCTGTAAATATGAAATGAATTATTTCCACTTGCCAGGCGCAGTTGCAGGTGGTCAGTAGATAAGCAGTGACAAGTAAGAGCACAAAGCCCTGTCCCCACAGCACTTACATTCATGTAAGCCAGAGAGCAATCGGGTAGGCAACGACTGAGAGAAAACGAGTAGTGGAATGATGTGCTGTTATGTTAGCCAAGTTAGTGAAGTAAAGTATCAGGTACGTCACTTTGACCTAGTAATTCTGGCCCCCTTCTCTTGCTTTTTCTCGTTCTTTACATAGTATCTTTTTCATATTTGCTTGTAAAAGGCAAGCTCACTATGTATGGACACCTATGTAATCAGTAAGTAACTTCAGAACTCTGAGATAACGTGTTACAAGTAAACTGAGTCTGAATATCAATAATTTCTTTTATATATTTTTTTTAAGATTATTATTTATTTATTTATACAAGCACTGGGTACAGTCAGAAGCGCGGGAGGGTGAGAGAATTCACCAGAGCCAGAGCGGGGAGCAGAGCAGGCAGAAGGACCGAAGTACACTGCTGAGGGGAGCAGCGGGCGGCAGGAGAGGTCTGCGCGCCATGTGGGACCCTCCTCCGGTGGCCGGGGAGCAGCCGGGATCGAACCGGCGCCGCGGAGGCTGGCAGCGCAGCTTCACAACCCAGCGCTCAACCGCTGCGCCAGCGGGGAGGCCCAGAGTTAACTCCTCTTACACGCGTACTTCTGGCTTGTTCACGGAGGCAAAGCCAGGAAGGCTGGGAAGCAGAGAGGGAGGGGAGGGCGGGAGGAGGACGGAGGCAGGTTTCAGTGCTCAGGTGTGAGAAATCACTAGTGCTTGCTAGTGGGACCCTCCTCCGGTGGCCGGGAGCAGCCAGTGATTGAACAAGCGCTGCAGAGGCTGCGGGCAGCTTCGCAACCCAGCGCTCAACCGCTGCGCCACCGGGGAGGCCCTCAGTAATTCTTTTAAACTCAGTTTCAGGAACGTTTGTATAATGGAGTAAGTGGAATAATATCTTCAGTGACGTGTAAGGCTGTCTAGAGGAGAAGAAGGAGCCTCATTTACTCCTGGATGCTGATAAATCCATGTATCCCCGAGGCAATGGTATTGCTATGCCACCTCTGTAGATCTTCCTGGCTGATTTGGCATATATAGGAAACAGGATCCACTTTCCTTATTGATTACACTGAGTTATATTAAAATCAGCACCTCTAATCAATTGTTTAATCCAGCAAAAAATAATGAGAAATAAACTTAAACATTATCTCTGCTAGAAAAAAAAGAGCAAGGAAAAGCAGCCCTTACCAACTGCTTTTCTTCATGAAGGAGAGTTTCCATGCCCGGTGAACAGTGGAATGACTAGGCCATCTGCTGGCAAGTGGCAACAGGCCACCCTTCAGCTCAACCAAGGCCACCTCCGTGGGACTGCAGGGACTTCGGGAGTTGTTTGGCCGAGGGGAGTATTTTCTTTCCTCTACCACATTAATTGCTGCTCTTCTGCTATAAATATTTTCAGTCATAGTAATTTAACTTCGGACCCTTCCGACTGAGGTAGCGACCCAGGCAGCATCCTAACCCCTAGCGACACAGCAGTGTTTATGGCAGCACCCTTTCTCTCATAGCCAGTGTCCTGGACGGCCAGGTGATCAGTAAAAAATTTTTTTTTAAGAGGCATGTATTTTTATTCATTTATTTATTTGTTTGTTTGTACATGCACTGTGTACAGTCAGAAGCGCGGGAGGGTGAGAGAATTCACCAGAGCCAGAGCGGGGAGCAGAGCAGGCAGAAGGACCGAAGTACACTGCTGAGGGGAGCAGCGGGCGGCAGGAGAGGTCTGCGCGCCATGTGGGACCCTCCTCCGGTGGCCGGGGAGCAGCCGGGGATCGAACTGCAGAGGCCGCGGGCAGCTTCGCAACCCAGCGCTCAAACGCTGCGCCACCGGGGAGGCCCTGATCAGTAAAATCTTAATTAAAAAGAATTTTTAAATTATTTGTATTATTCTCTTACAAATTATCACCTTAAAATGGGGTAGTTCATGCTACATCATTTATAGTTTATAAAAGATGCTATAAGTATTTTGATTTGGTTTCCAGAGAGGAAGACATGGATTCTTGAATCTTCGTTCTGGAAAATACCGGCATTATCTGTGAGCCAATGTCAATCAAACTGAGTAAATGGTCCTGACATGCTCTTTGCAGAATTCATGGCCCCTGCAAATTGTACTGCCCATGATTCCAGTGATCTTCCCAAATCACAGTGATCCCTGGAAATGGTCGGCCCCTATACTGGGGAATTTTTTGAAGATTTATTTTTATTTACTTATGCATACAAGAGCTGGGGTGTAGGTCACAGGTGTGGCTGGGGGTGAGAGGATTTACCAGAGACAGAGTGGGGATAACAACAGGTGGACTGACTGAAATACACTGTTGAGGGGGGCAGCAGGTGATTCAGGAGCAGTCTGCTGCACCCTGTGGGTCAGCAACCTGGCCCGGGATCCAACTCGTGTTGCAGTGGCTAGGGATAGCTTGATGGGCCAGAGACTTAACCCCTTGTGCCACCCAGAGGCCCCTGTACTGGGGATTTTAAAAGCAGACTTTCCTTGAAGCAGTAGCCACTGACTCCCCTTCTAGTGAAGGGCAGACATGACAGTTGCCCTGGAGGCCCTTTGTGTTAGGCATCCTGAGCAAAGTCAAGTCCTTGCTGCATCCACCAAACTGCTCTCTGGTCAGCTGAGGGCATCAGGTTCCTGGGGAGTTGAAGTTTGCATTTTTCGTACTAACACACATACACACACACACACACACACACACACACACACACTCTCTCTCTCTCTCTCTCTCACACACACACACACACACACACACACACACACACACTGCCCTTATAGGTTCATTTCTAGTTCAGAGGATTCTGCAGCAGAAACAAATTATCTAATTAATACCCAAATTGCCTAATTAATACTCAAATCACCCAGTTAATATCAATTCCAAAACAGTTTCATTTTGTTGCAGTCAACATCTTTCTTCAAGGGATCCTTTGCGCTGGGCCCGTGCCCCCTTCTCTGTGGATTTCATTCACAAACACCTCACATGTCAGCCATGGAAGGTAATAAATCACGTGTATTCATTCCCTGAAGCACAATGAAATTGTGCCGTGTTTCCCGTGGGGTGCGGTGGGCCTGCCTCTCGGAGTCCTGCAGGCTGCAGCCCGCCCCTGAGAGGCCAGGAACAAGGGAGTCGGAGCAGCCCCCCAGTCATTCACATGTTTAAAGGAGCAGTGTTTCCTGAAAGGGACTGGACAGTACCTGAAATCAGGACCTTCCCCCAGGGGGGTTTATCCTCCTCAGTTGCAGTCCTGAGGCAGAGAAGACAGAGGAACAGGAGTGCGGGCCCACACTGCCCCGCCTCCATGGCAGAAGTGCTCCAAGCTGGCACCTGCAGGCA
Source organism: Talpa occidentalis (assembly GCF_014898055.3). NCBI lineage: Eukaryota > Metazoa > Chordata > Mammalia > Eulipotyphla > Talpidae > Talpa > Talpa occidentalis. The sequence continues at coordinate 99,802,679 of NW_023601322.1, forward strand.
CCTGCAGGTTTGCCTGCACAGGCAAACCCTGTGACCGCACACGTGGAGAAGCCTTAACAGTCATCTGATGCCATGGGGTGGTGGGCGGGGGAGCAGTGGGGGAACTCCAGCTCCGCAGCCCCCAGGGCAGGCTTCCAGGGGCAGTGAGGATCTGGGAGGCCCGCTGTGCTGCTCGGGGCATGGGCACAGCAGAGCTGCCCTGCAGACTGTCAGAGGCGTTGCCCTTGTCAGAGTGAAGATTTGCGTGCCTCGAGGCACCTGTTCACGGGACCCTGGAGAGGGCCTCTCGAATGACTGAGGGCATCTGATGGGCCGCTGCAGTCTGATGGGGAATCCCGAAACAGCCCCACTGTGAGCCTCACTGCTGCGTCCCATTGCAAGGACGCTGAGACCTGTCTTAGAGGGGTCTGGAAAACAAGGGGAAGCAACGCAGAGAAAGACATTTTGTTCTTTGAAGCATTATGCAAATGTACAGTATTGAACATTGGAGAGCTCTTTCGAATGTTTTGTGATGCTAGTTCACAAACGTGTCCCCATGTGAATTAATGTTTTGGTGGCTCAGATAGAATACCAATTATGCTATTGATAGTCTCATATTCAACAAAACAACTTGTAAGGATGGATATATACATGGATATATACCATATGCCCATGTGTGCTATATACTAAATGCATTTATAGTTGATACATATCTACATACACACACCTCTCGTCATAAGACTCAAAATTATTTCCCATTTGAATTGGTGGAAAATGTGGCCCCTAAATAATTTGGTGTTTTCTGACTGTGCCCACTTACACAAAAAATTGCCCGCTGCTCATCTATAAAAATAAGTGCACAGCCACTAGTGGGTGATATGAGATAATTCAAATTCCTTTCTAGTTTCATCTTGCTGAATTGCCCTCTCCAAGTCTGACTGCCTCTGCCTCTGTTGCAATGCGGGGTTTACCCGGCCTGTGTCCTTCATGCTGTCGTGCCTGTGAGCGTGTGGGTCCCCACTGGAATCACTGGCCCTGCTCTTCTGGGTTTGGTAGAAAGAGGCTTGTCCTTCCCAACACAGTTCATGTCACTTTCTCTGTGATGTTATCCCCGGGGGCCATATCAGCTCAACACCCTCCTCTGTGTAGCTCTTCCTACCCCTATTTTATAAATCATTAATATGAATGTTCTTTGTGAGGGTGGGATAGCTTTATGTCTTTCTTTGTGTCCCTGTCCCTAGCCTGCATACCTCTTGCTCTTACTATAGTTCCTCTAATACGCGCTAACATCTTGTAAAAATTCTAGTAACTCACCTGAAGTTTGACTGAGAGCCTCAGTGTTACTTCTTTTTCGTTTTGATATACTTGGGAGAGGAGAGACAGGAAGAAGCTAGAGAAGGATACTAATGGCTGCTAGGTACATAGTCTTCTCCAAAGTGCCCCCTTTTTTATTGGGGGTAGAATGTCTGACCAGCACACCAATCACCCCCCGCCCCAGCAGCACATTGCTACCACTTTCAGGGAAGAACTTCTCCAAAGGAGAGGGGCAGAACAATTAGACCTCCCCAGTCTACAGAAAGGGAATGCTGAGACCTAAGGGGCAGCAGAAGTGCTTGAAGTGGAATTCTCAGCAGGTAGATGGAGGGAGGGTGGATGCATGGATGCATGGATGGATGGATGGATGGCCTGATGTGCTTTAAAGTGGCAATATCTCACTGCTTATATTGCTAGAATTTCATGACCTGGTTATCAGCTTAGCAAAATTATTAATACAGAATTGTGTCTCTGTTGAATAGGTTTATATATTTTTTCCTTTAGTGTGAAGGTAACTGTGCCCAATAGAGTAAAACCAGGACATGATATAAACCTTACCGTATGTTTCATTTTTAGTGCTAAAAATAAATATCAAAGAAATACCAACAAGATAACACAGTTTTGGTACTCTTCCGTCCACTACTGTTGTCCCTGAATTTGAAATTGTATAATCACAAAGCAAGGAGTTGTATCTCCTGTTACTATAAGATCCTGTGGTAAATGTTTCTGAAGAATTTAGGGCCAAACATACATACATTAATTAACAGCTATGTTCTTTCTTTATGGAGATAAAACTTTACAGACTATCACATTTTCTTTTTGTTGGTGCATGTTGTTCACATTTTACTTATTGGAAAAGCGATTTTCCAAAATGTTATGATTTGTAATTTTCTTTTTTGACTTTATTCAATTTTATTAGATAGGTTTTTTATTTTAAGCAGCTTCAGAATTCATATTCTGGAAGTAGCTGGTATAAAATTATAAATAAGGTATCACAAGCTAGAATGAGGCCAGCAGAAGCCTCTTACCCTTTATTCTTTGACATTGTAGAACTCTGAAAAATACTAGCTACCCACACTGGAAACTAAATAGTCCATTGACTAAATTTTATACTCTTTCCTGAGCCAAAGCTTACTCATTTTCCAGACTTCATAATTGTTTATTCAGAAAACTCACACAGCTTGGCAAATGCAAAATGAATGTTGGGTGTAATGGTGAGGGAGACGAAAGATGTTTCCTTCAGATTAGTTTCTGATTTCAGTTTAAGGAGCAGTCTGGGAGAGTAGCCACGAGTCACTGGAGACAACATGCACACACTCGTCCCACACACACTGTCTTCGTGTGTCTGCTCTGGGCACAGACATACACAGAGGCCATAGGCATGACCAGCACACACGACCGCCCTGGAGGACCACATCACTCTGCAGAGTCAGCCTCACCTTGCACAACCATTTATGGTAAAAGAGGGATATTTTTAAGTGACACAAGGGCAAAGGCTTTGGAAACAACGCGTATTTCTGGGGGAAACTGGAGTGAAGAAGTCGCCATCATGTGCACTAGTTGGTGAAGTGCGATGTGATGTGAGGAAGAGAAGACACAGGTGACCAACAGATGCTGAGAAGATGCCCTTCGTCTCCCATTGTCATTCAGTAAGTCCATATCAAACCCCAGTGACGTGTCCCCTCACACTAGTGAGAAAGGCTGTTCCCCACAGGACAAGAAACAATCAGTGTGGACAAAGAGTTGCAGAGATGGGACCCCTGGTCTGCGCTGTTGGCGGAATGTGCAGCCAGTGTGGCAAGGGTCTGGAGATCCCTCTGCCGAGATGGAGAGGAGGTTCTCATTCCTTCACTGTGCTGCTGGTTAGAACGGTTGGTGTCTCTCCCAGTTAAGCTTTAGACATTATGAGCTGAGTTTCTCCTGATTGCAGCCCAAAGACTGGTGGTAGAAATGAGCACCTTGAGTGTTTTTAAGGTGTAGAATGAGCCAGAAAAGAAGAGATCTCCAAAGACAGAACACGAAGTACAGCTACTCACTCTGCCCTCAGTCCCTGGGCCACACAGAATCTGAACTCTGGAACCGTATTTTGGCTAAAATAGTTGGTGACACTCATGAGAGCAGGTGCTCAGGGTTGGCGGGTTCTGAGTGCTGTCCAGGCACCGGCATTCAAGGGCCAGGGCACGACACCCACACACTGAGCCCCATTCTGTCTGCTGCCAACATATCCTCACACAGGCATTTCCAGAATGTTGCTGTTCTTTCCTGTGTTTCAAAAATTCTTGTCAGTAAAATTCATGCTGTGCTTATGAAGACAGTTTTTTAAATAGAGATTTAAAGTAGTGATTAATTCCCTTTGTGTGATTACTAAGAAAAATGAGTCTTGTTAGGAATTTCAATTAAGCCCCGTGGACTGCTGTGGAGTCAGAGGCAAGCTTCCCATTGCAGTCATTCCCTGATCCACATACACTAACGGGATAACAATCGGCAGGTGTTTTACTATTAAAATATGCCTTCCTTAAAACCTCTCAGAATTTGGGCCTCCCCTGGTGGTGCAGGCGGTTGAGCGCCGCGCTGTGAAGCTGTCCGCAGCCTCTGCAGTGCCGGTTTGATCCCGGCCAGCCAGCGAGGGTCCCACATGGCGCGGTAGACCTCTCCTATCTCGCCCGCTGCTTCCCTTAGCAGTGTATTTCTTCAGTCTGCCTGTTCTGTTCCCCGCTCTGTCTCTGGTGAATCCTCTCACCCTCCCGTGCCTCTGGCCTGTACCCCGGTTCTTGTATAAAATAAATAAATAAATCTTAAAAAAAAAAACCCTCAGAATTTACTAGAACATTTTAAAGACTTAAAACTTGTAACAACTTCTGAAAAAGAGGTTTATTTACATTTATATATTTAACAAAATTTCCTTAAGCTGAAACAAATCACTTCTTCTCAGAACTGTATCTTAGGCATAATGCCATGTGTGTGACACACATTACTGGATGCCTGCTGGGCGCCCCCACTGGTCTAGACAGTGGGTACTCTGTGTGGCCAGTCCCACGAGGTCTGCGTCCTCTTGGAAAAGACACAGCGTAAACAACCGGCCGGGTATGTCCTCAAGGCACTTCAGCGCGGTGAGGATGTCCAGGCAGGGTGCTCCACAGGAAGGGAGAGCAGGCCCCTCTAGCGGCGCTTACATGGGCTCTGAGACCCAGGCAGTGTGAAGGCCTGCACTGTATCACATCAGACTTCCTTTGTCGAAGTCCTCGCCCCATTACCTCAGAACGTGACTGTCTTTGGAGAGGAGTGCTAAGGTGGCAAGTAAGGTCAGTTGAGTTGTTGGGGACTCCTACGTGACTGGTGTCTTATAGGAAGAGGAGATTGAAACGTGGGCTTGTGGCAAAAGGACCCTGGGAGGACACAGGGAAGAGGATAGACATCTACAAGCCAGGAACGGAGGCCTCAGAGCTGACATCATAGGAAAGCAACCCTGTTGACAATGAGCAGCTGGACCCCAGGACTGCGGGAAGCATGTTTGTCTGTTCTGCGCCCCGACATGCAGCTCTGTCAGCGCAGCCCAGTCACACATGACCATGGAGCGCGGCTGTGGGGAATCCTTAGGCGCTGAAGACTTTGGGAACAGGAGCATCTGCCAGGATAACATGGCCCTTATAGCCTGCCTGCCCTCAATTTCATGTCATAATCAAGTACACGAAGATTAGAAATAGATCATTATTCCAAATGTCCTTCGGCCCAGTAGCCTCAAGCTCCAGTCTTTTGTTGGAATTTCTAGCAGGCAACAAACGAGTGGCCAGAGTGTCGCGCCCACCCTCTGGCGGAGCTTCCACACCTCACTTAATGTGTGAAGAGGTCAGTAAAAATCGGAAGGCACATAGGAAAAGAAAACACCAAAGTCAAGGTATAGTCCCTAACTCTTTGTAAAATTTCAAGGAATATCCATCCACTTTGTGACATTGATTGTTGGCACTATACACTGTGACATGTTTGCAGTGAGGGTTGGCAGAGATGGGACCGTGTGTACTGTTGAGGAGGGAGAATTAAAAAGACAGTGCTTTCAAGGAGAAAGTAAAGAACCCCTGTTTCTCACTCCCGCGCACGTGAGCAGCTGTGCCTGAACCCCCGAGGGGTACTCTGTTTAACTTGGGCCACAGACTTGTATGTTTTAGCCACAATTTTAGGGTTGCTGGTGACAAAATCCTGAATTGGCTCAATGTAAGCGCATGAATGGGTGCTTTATTAGCTCATGTAATCGTAGCGAACAGAGGGAGCAGCCACCTTCCCAAGTGAGAACCAGGAGTCCAAGCGCCCTTTAGCACCCCCATCCATCCTCATATCTGGACAGGGCTTTACTGGGGATCAGCTTTCCCACATAGCGTCCAGCTAGACTCTAGGAAGCCTAGGCGCTCACTCCCTGTCTCCACTCCCAGAGAGAAAAAGGCTCCCCCCCCCAGCTCTCATAAAAAATGCAGGGATCTCTGGGATTGACATGGTCGTGTGGGTGAGATTCCACTGGCGTAGTCGTGACCATAGGTCTGCTCTGCAGTCCAGAGGGAAGTGTGTTCCCCAAGGGAGAATGGGAGGTGATGAGCAGACGAAGTGCATGAAGCCAGGAGGAGATGGAGTCGGGCAGGAGACACGACCTTTGCTGTAGTCTTCAGCGCCATCAACTCAGCAGAAACACCCAAAGGGGAAGAATCTCACACATGGTGGTCTCTTGATAATTATCCTACAATAAATTTATAAGTACATCTTAAAAAATAAGTTAATTGATTGTGACAAGAGTTAAGATATGTGTAAAAGAGGACTGTCCCAGTGACACTGAATTCAAGCTTAGAAAGTCGAAATGTCACATTTGAACTCTTTGCAAAGCCTTTTGAAGCCTTGTTATGACATAGACTTTTTAAAAAAAAAAAAGTGTGATCTAACTTTTTGGATTTATAAGTTTGGAAATTTTGGCAGAAAGCCAGAAATTTCTAAAAACTCTGATTGTATGTGTCAAAGTTTTCCTTTATTTCTTCTTGGACATTACTTTGAAGATTGTTTGAAGACCTTCTTCCTTTAAATAACGCAGGTAAAACAAAGATGAACAGCACAAAAACAGTTTGCAAAATACTTTTGATATTTTCCCCGCACAAACCATGAGCCATGGTGTGCTAAGCTTATGATCTCTGGTAAGTCTCTAACCTTTAATGTCTGTCAGGTGACTGGCATATAGGTTGCTAGAATAGGAAGCATGAAAAGAATGTGAAGGTCTTGTACTGTTATTCCATAAGGTTTTCCAAACAGGCTGAGACATTAAAATAACTCATCGTTGGTTATTCAAGCAATTATCTGCTGTGCCCTGTGACACAGAAAATGAAAAATTGCAGAACTGTGTAACTTAAAGCGTGATGATCACCTGGTGACAGCGATGTGGGCGTGAAGGAGAATCGCGGGACCAGAGAACCTGAAGACGACAGTTCCACCAAGGCTTCCATGTGACAAACGTCTGCAAATGAAATAATTGTCCCTGGGCCGCGTAAGCCAAATGTGGTAACACATCAGAAATTCAAATTTCAATCTCCCAAATAAATGCTATGACCCATTTACACACCACACAGACACTGATGCTGGGAGATTTTGAGCTTTATTGTCCTTAAATACGAGGAACTAAGCCTGCCTTCTGCAGAGTGTGAGGTCTGGAGCTGGCGGGCACGTGCAAGGTCAGGAAAGAGCTGGTCTGACCCAGCAGCTGACGTGGGGAGGGGTCCCACCAAGGGGAGACCAGTATGTAGACGGGTCCTGGCAGAGGGCCCCCACGTTGCTGTCAAGCCCCCACAGTGCCACACCCGCCTCTCTAGGTCAGACAGAGGAGAGCAGGCGAGAGGGAGGGGCAGTCCTGAGCCCAGATGCCACCTGAGTAAGTCCTCACATGGTTCTCCTTTCTTTTCCACAATGCTTTGTTTTAAATTTGTGTGTTTCTATTTAACCCAAATGAGTTTCAGTTTGATAAAATATTTTGTGAAAGGAAAATGATGTCATAGATAAACAGAAGTGGCCCAATGACTGGTGCCTGTGTCAGTTATTGCCCTGAGATAGTACTTGGAAGAATCACTTTTCACTTTGAAGGATCCCAGGGATGAGCCCTGCGTGTCTGCAGATGCCTCAGTTCCTGCTAGGGTCTGCTTCCCCTTTGCTCACTTTCAGCTGAGTGTCTGCCCTGACCATCAGTGAGCTGCTGGCAGACCTGCCCCAACCCAGGGCCTTGACAGACGCACATCTGCCAGGCTTCTCCCTGGCCCTCCTGCAGTCCACCCCCCACAGGCATGTAGGAAACATCATCTAGATTACGTGCTTTCTCCCACTAACATCATCCAAATCCTGTACACTCCAGCCTTTCCCGATTTTCTGTAGCCTTCACTATTTTCTGTGGCTCCAACAGTAAATTAGAAATGCACATATTTTAATAATGCTAGCTGAGGTGTACTTCATGCTGACCGCGTGACTGGCGTTCTGCTGAGTGTCCAGCTTGCTTAATTCATAACATGGGAGCATGGGGTAGTGGCAGAGTGGGCCTCTTTAGTCCTGATGACTGCGTCCAAGTCATAGGTCTTCCCCCGGCATGCTTGGATGACTTCTGACCATTGTGCAGTGGGAATGAGACTTACCTGTGTTGTAGGGCTGTTATGAGGGCTGAATGAGCTCATACTTGCAAAGAACTTTCAGTATCCTTTGGTCATAGTAATTGTAAATATGTTTAGTAGGATTTCAATTTTAAGTAAGTTTAAGTAGTTATTTTACCATCTTGCAGATGAGAAGACAGGGGTAAATATCATCCGGTAACTTGATGCGGCTACGTAGCTACTTAGTGGTAAAGCCACACTTCTCTTAGTGAGGTGTCCTATCGTGTGTGTGTGTGTGTGTGTGTGTGTCTCAGAGGTATGTGGATTAAAATAAATATTTTTAAATGTCTGAAATTTTCCAAATATTTTGAAAAATACCAGATTAGGCATGCTAACTAGATGTCAACTTGAAAGGTAAACACAAACAAAATGAAGCAATCATAGTTAAATTACTGAAAGTCAAAGCTAGAGGAAACAGTATTTAAAAAAGAAGAAGAATGACACATATGTTCAGTGACAATATCCTTCACATAGGATGACAAAATATAAGCACTTTCAGATAAACAAGCTGAGAGAATACATGCCAGAAAATTTGCACTTCAAGAAATAAAAGAATCTCTTCATGCTGAAGAAAAATGATAGTAGATGAAGACCAAAAATAATAAAGGAAGTTACTGAAGAAATAAAGAGCACCAAAATTGGAAATCTGTGGATAAATTTAAAAGTGCCCTCTTTTATTTGATAATTTAAAAATATAGCATTGACTGTTAATATTAAATGTAATAATGCAATAAAGATAGGCAAGAGACAAATGGAAGAAAGAAAATAAAGAAAAAATGAAAAAAGCTAATGAAATGAAAGGTATAGGAGTAATCCTATCAAAATGGAACCTTCCAAATCATAGGAAAACATTACTCCATTTTATATAAAAGGAAATCACAGCTACTTATTATTTGCTGGCCTGTGTTTAGTTATAAAAGTAAAAAGTATGCCAAGTGATATACAATGCAAACACTAACCCTAAGAAAACTGAGGTGACTGTTAATATCAAATAAACTGTATCTCACATGACAGAATCTGATGGACTCTTAAAGAGATGGAAGAACTTTTATGAAGATAAAAGGCACATTTAATCAAGAAGACATGATTTTCAAAATGTGTAAGCACTTTTCATAGTGCCAATAACTAATTGAAAATCATTAATAATAATGGTTATAATATTGACAAAAACTTGGAGTATTTAGAGATGCTTTAACAAAACAAGTACAAATTTCTGCATGGGAAAGTAGAGATTTAAGGGAAATTAAAAGTTAAGTCCTAGATAAATAGATATAAAATGGTCATGGATTGGAAGGCGTTTGAAAGTTGTCCGTTTTCAAAAAATCAATCCAAAGATACAAAGAAATCCCAATCAAATCTCCAGTGGGCTTATGTGTTGAAATTGATGAGCTGATCTAAAAGGAAATGAAATTGCCTAGAATACCTATAAAAATACTAAAAAAGAAAAACAAAAGAATACAGCACCGCCTGACTTCAGAAGCTCATTACAAACTTTCAATAATCAGAAACTTGTGAATTGGCAAAAGAGGGTACTTAGATGACGTGACAGAGACTAGAAACAGATCTTCACTTATATGCGCAACTGATTTTCAGCAGTGGTGCCAAGGCAATAAAAATGGGGAAGGAAAAGTCTTCCCCAGATGAAGCGGAGAAATTTGAATACCATATGGAAAATATTCAGAAAAACCAAAATCATGAAGTAAACTGTAGTGCATTACATGCAATGGAAAATTACTCAGTGATTAAAAAAATTGAAAGAGCACACTACTGCTACAGACGCCACCACAGGCAGGGCCAAAGCATCACCTTCTAAGTAGACGATGTCACTTGAGAACTTGAGAAAGCTTTCCTCCTGCGGACAGAAAGAAGCTCTGTCAAGGTTGAGCGTAGGGGCTAGGTGTCACCTGCAAAAAAGAGCACAGAAATGTTCTATGTTCTGATTGTGTTAAGAATCAATGGATAGATATAATTAAGGATGTCGGACAAAACAATGGGTGGGAAAATCCCAAGAACAGAATAACAATTCAAAAATACTTAAGAATATATATAGATATAAGAAAGCGGGGGAAGGAGAGAGGAAAATGAAATAGGAGAGAAAGGAAAGGGAGGGTGGGGGAGGGAGGCGGAGGGAGGAAGAGAGGTAGAAGTAAAGGAGAAAGAAAGATGCTCTCGCTTCACCTCTGTGACTTCCGTGACAATGAGCTGATGGTTCCCAAACCAGGAATTCTTCACCAACACACGTGACACACATGACTGAAATTCCCCATCTACACATAGCTCAGTTCTGCCCTGGGGCACTGATAAAATGAAAAAAATAATAGGTCAGTCGGGCGGGGACGCGGGGAACGCTGAGATGCTCTGCACCATTTCTTGGGTATTTCAGCATTGTTTTAAAATACCCTTTGGTTCCAGAGGCAATGAAAATTATTTCTTGAGACACAGGTGATTTTTTCGAAAATTTCTTACCACTAAGACTGCAGTGTTGGAAAGACAATACTTCTTTGGACATGTCTTTACAGCAGGCTGACCTTTTTTTTTTTTTTTTTTTTTTTTTTTTTTGTGTGGGACCCTCGCCGGCGGCCGGGGAATGAACTGGTGCTACAGAGGCAGTGGGCAGCCTCGCAGCCCAGCGCTCAAACGCGGCACCACCAGGGGAGGCCCGGGCTGACCTTTTCTTTAAAGACCCTTCTAGTAGCTGGAAGGAGAACTGATCACCTCTGGTTTTCTCCAGACCCCACTCCTGGACCTGCAGCTGACATTTTATAGCCTTGAGAAAATGCCAGAAGCTTCTTGTGTTGGATTTGAAGCCTGCTGTCCTGGTCCACTGGGAGAGCATCAGGAATTCTGAGGGGAGGGGAGGTCAAGTCAGGGCGCCACCGGCAGGGGAGTCCTGCGCCCTCAAAGCTCGGCCCTGGAGCGTTTCCAAAATGAAAGGATAAATCAGTTGCTGTAGAAAAACAGGTTTAAGGAAAGAAAAAAAAAACTGCTTTAAAGTCTTTGTGTCGGCATGGTTGAGAAGAAAATAGGAAAAAAGTGTATTTCTTAAGTGATGGTGGGTTATGTGCCTGTGGGAAAAGGTAGTAATTATCTTAATGACAAATACATTCCTGGAGCTTTCGCTGAACAGCAAGACCTCAATTATCAGTGGCAGCGAGTGAAACAGCAGAGCCCTTGATGAAAGTCGGGACAGGAAGCTGTGCCTGAGCAGGGCCTTGCGCCCTGTCTGTGGCCGCCCCCCACCCCAACCCCATGCACCCCAGGACCCTTTCCAGGGCAGCAGGCCAGGGAGCCCTCCCTCCCCAAGATTAAGCCTCTCCCAGCCTCGGGTAGGTGCTGTGTGGGGGGCTGGTGTCAGGAAAGGGAAGCCGGGAAATGCCTCCGAGATGTGATCTTCTAGTGCCACCTATTGCTGCTCTCATTTCTGCTTGTCAAGGCCAGTTTTGTCAAATCCTAAGCAGTTGGGGCTTCTGGTCTGAAGTGCTTGATTGAAATATTAAAGGGCCAAAAGGCGGTGGATTCAGGCATGGCTTTCGCGCTGGTTTTCTGGTAAATAGAGGGAAGGACACAAAGCCCATTTGCAATCTGGGTTTATCCTGCAACTAACACTGGGCAGTTCCAGCTCTGCAGCTTCCTTTTGTTTCTGGAAAGTATTCTATATCTGCTGCATCACCGTGTCAGGTCTCTAATCTGAGCAAATCAGTCCATGCTTCATATTTTACCAATATCTGCTCTACCCAGAGTTCTAAAAATGTTGGTGAAATATGTAAATTGTAGTTTCTTCTTTTTCAATTTAAACTGCACTTTGAGCCAAGATTGCCCAACTTATGCTGCACACACTCTTCTCTTCACGCTACCCCCCCCCCCCAATACGGGTGAGAGCAACTCTGGTGTTTTGCTTATGGACAGACAGAAAAGTGGGCATGAACAAGCACTTGATGCCTTTGGTGTTGTCAGCAGACACCCTGTTGTGCAACAACACACCCCACCTCACCCGGATAATATTTCCTGTTCTGCGATGTAAGATAATCGTGCTTGCCTGGACACAGAGACCACAGATTGGGGGATCTAGATTCTAGGTTCTAAGAGCAAAAGAAGGAAACACCACTTACTTTCTGGCTTAACCTGCTATTAAACATAAAAACAGAGAAGGCCCCCCGCGTGGCGTGCGCGTTGCTGAGACAGCTTGCGGCGTGGTGCCTCTGCAGTCCTGCTTGGCCATGCTCTGCCAGTTTGTCCTGGTCATGTGAATGGACTGTGGTTCCTGAACGGGGGCGCCTGCACAAGATTATTATATATAGTGTATATACAATGGTATTTTCTCTCACTTGATACTGCTTTTTTTTGTGTTTTTTTCTTTTTGAAGCACCATCTGAGAAAAGTGCTTTTGGGGCTACCATGGAAAAAGAACATGGAGAGTAAAATAGAGTAACTGGTCAGAAAAATTCTGTATTTAGATAGGGGTGTGTGTGTGTGACAGAGAAAGAAATGGGGAGCACGCATACTCTGATAGTTGGGACGTAAAGGAAATCGCTCCCTCTGGGTTCCTTGAGGCTGGCAAATAATCAAACAAACCTCAGACAGTGTGGTGCGAGAAAAGGCCACCCAGAAGTCCGGTAATGACGTGTGCACCTCCTGTGGACAGGGGCGGGACCCAGCCTGGCTAAGACCCCTGCTTAAATAGCTTCACTAGTTGGGGGAAGGAGAAGCTCAGCTAGAACATCTAATGGGAAAACAAAAGAATATAGGTTTAAGTTCTGCCTTATCCTTGGAAAAGAGATGTGCAGATAAGGTCTTCCTGAGAGAGGCCCTTATAGCGCAAAAATGTATGAATATCAAAAGCTGCTCTAGCCAGCCTCAGAGTCCTCTCAGCAACATAACCCTCTTGCCAGAGACTGATGGACTTGGGGGCAGCTCCTGGTTCTCTGCAGGCACAGCCTCCTGTAGCTATTGAGTTGCTAAGTCCAGCAGACTTCCTTCTTTGCGTCCTTTCCTTTTTTTTTAATTCGTTAAAAAACATTGTCTTCTGACTCAAAACTTGATACTTGAAACATGTTTCCCTAATTTAAGGAATAAAAATATTAAAGGGACAACTTTGTGTCTTGTGCCCCAAGAAAGATTAACAAGAATAAGAACGAGAAATAGAAATTGTGTAGACGATGTGGCTATCTATCATGCTGCTGTGGCAACGGATAAGACAGACAACATGCACATAATTTAGTTAAATCCCTCTAACGGCAAAGAAAACTCATTAGAACATGGAGAAATGAACCAGCCCTAGGTGGCTTGGCCTGGTCAGCAGTTTTATCAGAGAACCACCAGAGGGCGCACATCTCCTACACATGGCAGCAAACTGATCAGGGCAAATAATTGGATGGGGCTTCAATAGATAAAAACGGGGCCCCCTTTAAATCTAGCGTCATGATAGCGTGATGCCCATAGTTTAATGATAAATGTTGAATTTATAATATTTTATAATATCTGAAAAATTCAAATTACAGAATTATATTTTCATTAATTTACCAATAGCTAATTAATTTTTGTTTTAAATAAATTATCAGTGTTTTCCATATTAAAATAAAGATATAATTCCCTTGTATTTATTTGCCTTTCTTATCTGATTATCAAATTTTTAGAAGTCATGACTAATTTCCAAAATTAACTACCAATGATTTCAGTCTCACTTTTAGGATTCTCTCCAAGGAATGCTGTCTCTCTTCCCCCTTCCCTTCCTTTTTTCTCTCTCAATATAAATGTAGATACATACACACATAGGCATTCATGTGTGTGCAAATATGTTCATGTGTGAGCATGTGTGCATATGCTTGTGTGTACACATGCATGTATAGACATGCAAAGTTATAAGTCATCAGTAAGGCTGAGTTAGATTCACTACGAATTAAATTATTCTATTTTTTCTACTAGGAAAACATTTTCCACATACCTTTTTTTTTAAAGATTTATTTATTTATTTATACAAGCACTGGGTACAGTCAGAAGCACGGGAGGGTGAGAGAATTCACCAGAGCCAGAGTGGGGAACAGAACAGGCAGAGTGATGAAATACACTGCTGAGGGGAGCAGCGGGCAGGGCAGGAGAGGTCTGTCGTGCCATGTGGGACCCTTGCCAGTGGCCGGGGATCAAAGTGGCGCTGCAGAGCCTGCGGGCAGTTTCGCAGCCCAGCGCTCAACTGCTGCGCCACCAGGGGAGGCCCCACATACATTCTCTCTTTAGATCCTCATAATAATTTTGGGAAGTAGGATTTTAATCACCCCTAAATTTACAAGTAAGGAATCTGAACATTACAGTAATAACTGTGATTAAAGTTATTCAAATGAAAGAAAGAAATGAAAAATGAAAGAGATCTAGTACAATAGAGAGAAAAGTATGTCCGCTTGGAGCCCCTTATTCACAACAACTCAAAGAGGTGCCTCAGCCAAGGGTCTAATCACCAATGAATGGGGAAGTAGGATTCAAGAAGTAGTGCAAGAACCCTGGCCCGGGAGATGGCCCAGAGGCTGGGGGGCAGGAGCAGGTCTCCATGGGGGCACTGGGCCGACTGTCCCGCCTCATGGCCTGTCTCCCTCTCAAGTTCTCAACAGCAGCCTGACCCAAGTGCTGTGGCTGTGGTGGTTCTTACACTTGCTGTTCTTGTAGCTGCTGTTCTTGCAGTTGTTCTTACAGTGTAGTTGTTCCTGTAGTTGCTGTGGTTGTTGTTTAACAGGCTTCAAGCTCCCAGACTTGAGGCCATGGAGTGCAGTAGACCTTGAGAACAAGTGGGGAAGATCCAGGGCAACATGGCCAGACACCTGCAGTGCACCAGGAACACATGGGCACTTTCGTTAGTGTCTTCTCACCCCTGCAAGCCTCGCTCATTTCACTGGTTGGCTTTGGAAGCCAATTTTTTTCATGGAAATTTATATTTCAGGCTCATTTTGAGCCAAAGACATTCCTTGTCAGCCCCTACTCAGCAGTCAGCAATCACTGTCGGGGTGTTCTGTGATGGCTCCTCTCCAGGGCTCTACTCGCTGGCCAGAACCAGTCACACCTGGATGTCGCTGTCCGTTACAGCAGGTCCAATTGCAGAAGCAGCAGAGGACTGGCTCATTGCGGGGTGCTGGTATCTGAAGGCGCCTCTTTAGGGCTACCGCTTTTGATAAAGGGGAAGACCTTCCTGATGGTCACCTCTATCCCTGCAGATTCTTTGCACGAATTGAGAGAGTCGCACCCAGCCTTTGAATTAAAACATGAAACATGGCCCTGTTTCCCAAACTGTTTAACTTTAACCTGAAGTGGCTCAGCTGTGCGGCTCGTTATTTGCTTCTGGACACGCAGCAGCAGGCCCGCGCCTCTAGGACCTGCAGGCCATGCTGCTGCTCTTTAGTTTCTGGCTACAGAGATGTCTCTTGTAGAAGAAATGTCCGCTAAAGCTTCAGATGAATGCACCATCCTAACCCCTATAAGTACCTTTTTTATTTCCTGCCTGTCTCATGTGCTCATAACTGCACACTTCCAGAGCCAACTGCAACAACTTTGTGATAAGGGGAGAAAAGCACACAACTTTGGAAGGACTGGAGTTTGGAAGGGTTGGTTCTGTTTTTTTAATTTATTTATTTACTTATACAAGAACTGGGATATAGGCCAGATTCGCGGGAGGGTGAGAGGATTCACCAGAGACAGAGCAGGGAACAGAACAGGTAGACTGATGAAATGCACTGCTAAGGGGAGCAGCGGGCACAACAGGAGAGGTCTGCTGCACCATGTGGGACCCTCGCTGGCCGGCCAGGATTGAACTGTGGCTGCAGAGGCTGCGGATAGCTTCACAGTGCGGCGCTCAACCGCCTGCGCCACCAGGGGAGGCCCTGGGAGGGTTTTGAAAGTGAACCCTCTGAAAAATAAGATATACAACTCAATGAATTTTCATAAAATGAACACAGCCTATGAATTAGCCTAGAGTTCCAGAGGGTTCTTCATTGCGCCACCCAAATAACCACTAATTTCATTTCTACCACCATCAGTCGGTTTTGCCTGTTTTAGAATTTAATCAAAATGGGCTTAAACTTTTCATTCAGTCTTTTCATTCTGTTTCTTCAGTCATTGCACTTTCTAGACCACAAACAAATGGTGACCAGACAAGTGAAATATTTAGACGTCCTTCCATTTAGGTTGGACTCATTTCCAACCTAAGGGGAAAATCTTTCACATTAAATATGATGAGAACTTCAGTTTTCTCTAGATTCCCTGTGTTGGATTAACGAATTAGAAAGTTAATTACCAAAATATTTAAAGTTTTCTATTAATTCTGTTTCCTCTAGCACAGGATTATGAGTGATTTGGTGGTGGGTGTTATGTGGTAACATACATACGAAGAGGTGAGAACCTATACCCCTAAATCACATGCAAGGTCATATGGTAATATTAATCTGAATAAAAAAAAAAAGTGGTATTGTTTTTTGAAGTAAGATTGATTTTTTTTAATTTTTTTTTAATTGGAGATAACGTCAGGGTACAACAAGGTACGCGATTAAAGGTGTTAGATCATTGTTTAAAAATTCAAAATATGCTTGAGATCTATTTCAAGGCCCAGCATGTAGAATTTCCATCTGTACCTGAAAACACGTGTGTCTCCAGCGATTGTGATATTGCTTCATGAGTGAGAATGAGGCTAATTTGATGATGATGCCTTTGTCTTTGCTGGTTGTGTTTTAATTATAGACAAAGTGTTTTTGAATGTCTGTTTCTCTTTCTGTCTGTCTGTCTGCATTATTAATGTCTTCCTTTTGAATTGGATTTCTTGTCCTTGTGAAGATTTCCTCTTTATGTCCAGAGAGCTCTTTTGAATTCCACTTTCACACATGGGGTGTTTTCATGACTCCTCACCTCTTTCCCTTTTTCATCTCATTTGTTCTCATAGTGAAAGTGGGTCTGTTTTTGATAGGTGTTTAGGTCTTCTATCCTGTGTGGCCATCTTTGCCTTTTGTGTTCAGTATTTAGGAAACTGATAAGGTTGATGCCAAGAAATAAATTTTGATATGTTTTGTTTGTTCCTTCTGTTTTTTCATTTATTTCTTCTTTTCTCTGTTAGCTAATTAAAATAGTGGGATTTTTGATATTGCATTTTAGTTTAAAAATATTTATACTTCTTTTTTAATTAATTTTTATTTATGCATACAAGAACTGGGGTCTGTCTAGGCTAAAGGTGCAGGGGGTGAGGATTCCCAGAGACAGAGTGGGGAGCTGAACTGAAATCCACT
This sequence comes from Talpa occidentalis, assembly GCF_014898055.3. Taxonomy (NCBI): domain Eukaryota; kingdom Metazoa; phylum Chordata; class Mammalia; order Eulipotyphla; family Talpidae; genus Talpa; species Talpa occidentalis. The sequence continues at coordinate 99,819,882 of NW_023601322.1, forward strand.
GCTTAGGTGAGGAGCGGGAGACAGGAGAGGTCTGCCGGGCTACGTGGTCCAGCTCAGGAGGTAGTGGCTGGCGGGACTTTTAACCTCTGTGCCACCAGGGAGGACCAAAAATATTTATACCTTTCTTTTTTTAACTGGTATTTCTAGGGACTATAATGTGCATCCTGTCACAGTTCAATTGGCTGATATCATATTTCCTCAAGGAAAAATTAGGTATTGCAATAACATAGGATATTCTTACCTGTGTGCTAATGTTTCTGTATATTCCATAGTCACCTAAGACATAGACTCCCCAATGCTGTCTGTTCTATCGAGAAGGGGATAAGTCCTCATGTGCATTTGACATTTAATATTTCTCATTCTTTCCCTTCTTTGTTGTGTATCAGTATTTCAAGTGATAAGTCTCTTCAGGTTTATAGCTTTATAAATGTCTTAAACATTACTTATATTCATTTCACCTCTACTGCCCCCAAATTCATTTAGCTTTTGTTTTCAGCAATGTTTTCAAAATATTCTCATAATCTTGGATAGTTCATTTTGGTGATATAGACTCTTCCTCCTTACCACTTTTAAGTTTTCCTTGAAGGAGAATTGTTCATCCTGCATCAGTTCTTCAGGGCGAAGGCGACTTAGCATTTTGACGCAGGTCTCTGGTTCAACATGCAACACATCACGCTCTGAAATATTTAATTAAAATCACTCACAGATCCCCAAATTTCATCTTGAGTGGAAACGTTAGGTTTTAATTCTTTCAAGAGTGAATGAGTATATCTAGGAGCGGGAAATATTTGTCGACCAAGAAGAGCTGACTGCGGAAATCACTCGTTTGGACAAAATACACATTCCAGTTCCTTCTCTGGCCACCACAGGGTGAGCGTACTGCCCCCTCAGCAGTTAAGCAGCGTCCTGAGTAAACCTCAGTGTGTGAACGGAGAACGGAAGGGATGCTGGCACTCTCGGCTTGCATATTTCGTCATCCCCCCGAGGCCCTGTGCAGCCACCTCCGGCCCTTCCAACGTGGTTACCAAGCACGTTCCAGTGACGGCAGCCCGGCCGCGCCCCTGCCCTCGGGCGCCCGCCCCGCCCCGCCCCGCCCCGCCCCGCCCCGGCTGGAAGCAGGTTCCTGTCACCTTAGGCACCGTGGACGCCCCACCCGGCGTGGCTTCCCCGGCGCGTCGCGCCGTCAGCACGTGTCGGCTGCGTCCATTACGTGGGTGGGTCACGTGGGTGGGTCACGTGGGCTCGCGCAACCGCAGACGCGGGCAGCGCCATCGCCTCGTGCTGTTCGAGGCGCTCTCAAGGCCGCGGCCTCCCTCGTGGGGGGCAGTTCCTGCCTCTGGGGTGACCTGGTAGGTGATGGGGGGCCTCAGCTCGTCTCCTGGTGACCGGAAGGTCACCGCGGCCGCGCCGGTCCGGCTCTGCGGTGCGGGCAGCGGGAAGCCAGGGGAGCTGAGGCGGGCGAGCGCTGAGGCGCGAAGGCGGGGCCGGCCCTCCCACCCCCCCCTTGGGCCTGCGCCGAGCGCCACCTGCGGCCTGAGGCCTCGCGCTGCCCGGGCCTCGGGCCTCGTCCTCGCGCGCGCCTCTGAGGCGGGCCCGTCGCGCCCCCTCCGTGGGCCGGGCGGCCGCTCTCGCGCCTTTCAGCCGGCCCTCGGGCGCCCAGGCCCCCTCCCGGCGCAGACGCAGAGCGCGGCCCGCCCGTGGGAGAGGCGGGGACTGCAACCCCTCTGGGTTTGCAGAGACGCCCGAAGAGCGCGCCGTGGGGTGTCTGGGCGCGCCTTCCCCGTGGGGGCGCTCGGGGCACCCCTGCGGGGTGGGGGGGCACCTCCCCGCTTGGCTGGAGCAGAGCGTCACGCCACCGCCGACCGAGTCAGTGTTTCCTGTGTGTGCTTGTGACTCCTGAGCGGAGCTTGTGCCTGTTGGGGGAAGACCACACGCAGACACGCGGTGCTGAGTCTGCCGTAGATCTGTGGCCACGTGGTGAACTTTGAAAGAGGATGATCCAGACGTAGTAGCGTATTGATGGACCGCAGAATTCCTCGCTGTGCGTAGGGAGAATACCATTCATGCTAGAATTTTCAGCTGTCGAAATTTTTAAAGTGAAATGACCTTTGCTTGCTTTAACCTTACTAAACCAGTCAGAGTTAATGAGAAAAACATAAAATTAAAATTAAGATATCAAATTTCTCCTATAAATAAGGGTTTTAACCTAATGAGTGAGCTTGAATTGAAATCTTCCCTTTTCAGTGTGAAGACGCTGCTTTATTTGCTCTGGCCCCGGCAGGCAGGGCCCGGCCAACCGGACCAGGTGGTAGGGGACGGGGAGGGGGGGTAGTTGCTGGCCAGGCCAGTGCTCGGTAACTGCGCCCCCGTGTAGCTGCAAACATACAAAGTGCGATGTGTGTGCATTTTCATGCGTCTTAACCCAGTTGAAATCATTTTGCCCCATCAGGACTGAAGCCCGTGAAGCCTGTGGCCGGCTTAGACCCCTCCAGGACAGAAGTCCAGCCCCCCATGACAGCCTGCGCCACTCGCCCTCTGGAGAGCCGAACCCCCTGATGAGGAGCTCCAAGTAAGGTAGGAAGTTAGGCTGGCGCGGGGCCCAGCAGAGTGAATACCTGGTGCTGGTAGCAAATGCCGCAGTGCTTACCTACGCATGCAGTGTGTTCTGTGCTCTTGTGAAACGCATGCATTTTCCAGTTCCCACTTCTATGAAGACTATATGGCCGCTATTTTTATTCTGTTAATTGTGGTTTTTCTAATGGTTCATATATTTGTTTTATTCTTAGTGTCCGTTCTTCAGTTTTCTGCTTCATTGCTGCCCAGTCTGTCTCCTAAACATTCCTGTTTACAAGAAATCAGGTCAGCAAACATTTAGTGGTTCTTACAAGGCATCTCCCCATGGAACCAGATGCTGGTGTGCTGGGGGAGGTAGCCACTGAGCAGTGTAGGGATGTGTGGTCAGAGTAGCAGGGCTTACTCCCTGGGCAGTGCAGGTGCCGGGACTTCCTTTTTGGAGAGGATAGTGTCTGAGCAGAACCTTTTAAGAAAGTGAGGAGGTGTAGAGGAGGCCTGTGCTCCGACAACCGGGGTGAAGGGTCAGTCTGATGAGACTTAAAAATATGACCTGTGTTTCACAACTTCTCGGCCCCCAGGGGCATTTATAACACAGAAGGTTTTTAAATTGTGAATGTGATAGTAATTTGTGCTTTAAACATAATGTGGTTAGTAGTTATCATGGACAATAAATTCAATAAAACCTTCATTTGTATGAACTGCTGTGATGAGATCATTGTGACAATAGGCATTCGAAGGAGCTGAACAGGGGCTGTGGTGTGAGCCAGGTGCCAAGGCATCAACTTGAGAAATGCTTAGAAGATAAACCAAAAAATCTAAACTAGGTCATGTTACATAGAGAAACACAGGAGGAAACTAAGAACACATTGGCAATAAGACTATAAGAAGTCTAATAGCAAGAGTGCATCTTCCTTTATAGCTGGGCGGTAGATGCTGTCTGTGTGCTACACCTAAACCCACCCCTGTTGGTGTTGGGTGCTCCCATGCTTTGGCTGTTGTGAAAAGTGCTGTGGTGAACATGGTGTGCGTGTGTCCCTTTGAATCAGAAAGTCTTATTATTGCGGGAGCTACTGTTTTCATGTCTGCAACTTGCACTCTCTCAGACTGAATACTTTCATTTTTGACATTCTCAGATTTCTGAACTTAGATTTTCCTTGATTACAGAATTGGTAAATTTATAGACTGAGGGATCTACTAGATGCCACTTTGCCTAGTTTTATGAAGTACTCTGGAACATTAAAATTCACACTGAAAAAAATCTTACCTACTCACCTTGGTGCACCCCTACCCCACCCCCAAGTCCTCTTCCTAAAAGAGGAGGAGTTAATTCTCTACAAAAAAGCTGCTCTCCCTCTCTTTTAGTTATATAGGGAGAAAGTGGAGGAGGAGAAGCACTTCTTACAAGTTTTCTGGTTACTTCTTTGGTCTTGTTTCAGTTGGTATGTGGAAACAACACTGGTTCTATCCAGTTTCTTAAATGTCTGAGCAGATTTTCCTTTCATCAGAGCTGAATGCACTTATTTAATTTTGCAATATGCTGTATAGAGTAGCAATAAATACAGGAGGCAGATGCCCAGCTCTCAGTAATCACAGTACATCTTCTGGAAGGAGGGATGCGGGGGCTTTGTGTTCCTCCAGCCACCAGAAGAGAGTCGCTAGCTGCCCACCTGCTGACTTGGTGGCATGTCCAGGCCTGAGCTTGAACTCTCCATCTTAGAGGACAGACTGGCCTCAGGGATGCTGACTGAGTCTGGTCAAATGTAAGAGAGACGTACTTTAATCATTCTGTATTTATTAATTCACAGGAAGACATATAACCATTAGACGGATCTGATATTCTTACCAGTGGAGCTGTTTTCAGTCTCCTACTTAAGAAAAACCAGGAAAAGCCAAATAATTAGATTATTTGATAGGCCAGATATTGCCCCAGGAGAAGTGACCTAATGAATAATGCGGTGCTAATGCTTTGTGACCTTGGGGTCCCTAATCTGATTCCTGTGCATGCCCAGGCTACATGTCTTACTCAGTATCTAGTGAGACTGCATATTCCCATCAGCAGTTCCATGTATTTTTATGCCTTGAAAATTCTGAGAAAGAATTTGAGGAAAAAACACATCATCACCCCAACTCCCCATGAAACCCACCCTCACTTATTTTTATGTGTGCTTTTTACAGTGTGTTTCACTTTAGTGGACCTCTTTACTTATTTGCACATTTGTTAAATGTGATAATGCCAGATTTCTTTGATTTTTTTTTTGAATGGGTTACATTTCTGTAAAGTTTTGTATCCTCCCTTGCTTCTTGTTCCCTCTCTTGTTCCCATCTCTATCTCTACGATACATAGTAATTCTCAGACATTTAGGGCATCTTCCCTGGTCAGTTCTCTGGTAACAGTGAAAATACTGATTTTAAGTAGGACTGGATTATCCACAAGGTCACTCATGTACGTGCCACGAGGTTGTTTAATGACATCATCTAAATGTAATGTGTTCCTGATACAATTAAATATACGGGCAACCAGAATAAAAATGCACGACTTTGACAGAATCTAAATAAATTTTTTTCCTAAGAAAAATGAAAATAAATTGTGTGAGTCTGAGGGGTGGGTGGGCTGGGACAGAGAAGAGAGCAGGTGGTCACGACTACTTGCGATGCTGCAGAGAGGCATTGCCACCAGAGAGCAGTATTTGACTACAAATCAAAGAAACGGGCTCATTCCTTGCAGACAGAAAACAGGTATTTTTTGCCAATCATCCAGGTACAGTTATCTTATCAGTAAATAGCCAGACTTGGTGATGAGCTGTGCTGGGGTATTTAACCCAGTAGATGGGCTTGGAAGTAGCTGCAGAAAAACACAAAAGAACTTCCAACCAAGGCAAAGCAGAAGCAGACTGCAGACAGCCACCCCAACCTCAGCCCGCAGACACTTGTCTCAAGGGACCACATTGTTCAGAAAACTGTGTTCAGTCCTCCTCCTTGACAAACTTGATAGAAATTTCTTTAAAAAAAATAGATTTATTTATGCATACAAGAACTGGGGTACGGGAGTGTGGATGAAAGGATTCACCAGAGGCAGAGTGGGGAACAGAACAGGCAGATTGACTGAAATCCACTGCTGAGGGGAGCAGCAGATCAGTCAGGAGAGGTCTGCTGCACTATGTGGGTAGCTCTCTGGCAGGGGATCGAACTCTTGCTGCAGTGGCTACAGATAGCTTCATAGGTTGCATCTTAACCCCTTGTGCCACCAGGGAGGCCCTGATAGAAATTTCTTTTATGTAAACTTGTGTTGATTATGACTAATTGTTAGCACAACATCTCTAGCAAATTCTTTTTATTACTGTGTGGATGAGTGTCCTGACAGGCAGGTGTTTGGTGACTATGAGAATAGTTGCACAGAAGCAATGAGAAACGGATGTACTCCTCAAGGTCTCCTGTGCTTTTGTTCAGCAGAGCTATTGGTATAATTGTTTATAGTCAAAATATTCACTGAATTTGTGTTTTTCTAATGGAATTGCTAAATTAAGCAACCACTCCGAGTCCCTACAATCTTTAAGTATTATGTTTGTGCATTTTAATTTGGACAAACTTTGTTCTTATGAGGCATGAGGCAGCAACAAGTGCCAACAGCTCGAAAATGAAAAAAAATATAGGCCCTAATTTACAATTTATTCGGATTGCATATGAAAAATGATCCATAGAAGATATTATAAAACAGGGCCTCCCCTGGTGGCGCAGGCGGTTGAGTGCAGCACTCTGAAGCTGTCAGCCTCTGCAGTGCAGGTTCAATTCCGACCGGCGAGGGTCCCATATGGCGCGGCAGACCTCTTCTGTCGCTCCCACTGCTCCCCTCAGCAGTGTATTTCGTCAGTCTGCCTGTTCTGTTCCCCCCTCTGTCTCTGGTGAATCCTCTCACCCTCCTGCGAATCTGGCCTGTACCCCGGTTCTTGTATGTATGGATAAATAATAAATAAATCTTTAAAAAAGGTATTATAAAATATGTTTATTTTATTATATGAATGGCATAAAATTTATATTTTTATTTTCACATTATGTTGAACCTCTCAATTATATAAAGAATCAGGATCATATTCATGTTACAACTCATCGAAAAATAGAAAACAGCATTTGGAGGCTTGAATAGAATCAAGTTCTTTACTTCTGTCCCCCCCAGAATATGCTGGGTGACTTGGTGTTTTTGAGGCACCGTCAGGTGGTTCTCTAGCTGCTTTTCAGCTAAGTAGAGGCAAAGACGCTGGACTACTTGACTGGATTTTTAAATCATTCAGTGCTCTGCTTGTTAGAAAGAAAAACTGATTTCCTCAGCTCTGAGCTACAGCCTCTGCTGGTGATGAGGAGGACCATGATGGAGACTGAACCAGGAGTGAGAGCTGCAGGAGGAGCAAGTGCACTCTGTTCAGCTTTCCAGTCTGCTTCCTGCTAACTCCTGTGACGTTAGTAACTCTGCATTTAAGGACTATGTCAGCATCCTGTCTCTATTAATTCACATAATGCCATTTCCCATTATTTGTGGGGAGGGTAAAAAAAAAAAAAGCTGCCAATATGTAATATTTGTTTTACCATGAATGATAGTATTTTGTGGATGTTACCATTATGTTCTAAAACTGTAAGTTAAAAGATAAACCCAGAGAGTGCATATGGGAAGAGAGAGGAAAGGGAAAGTTCAGGAAAAAGAGGAAACAAAACTGGAATACCGAGGGCTCTTTTATTCTTTTTTGTGTTTGTGCTTGTTGCTTTTTAATTAAATTTGTCCATGTTTATCTGTCTCTAACTTTGGGGTGACGTTTGTGCACATGCTTTACTCATTCTCCACCAGACTGCCTGTGCCTGTGCCCCCTCCCATACTCCCTTTCTCCTCCAGCCCCTCCTGTTCCCTCTGGTAGCCAGTATATTTTTCATTGGTTCTAAGATTAACTTTTGCTGTCCTTTGCCAGAATATGTTTTTTGATTAGTTGTATTTCACAGATAAGTGAAACCATGTGATAACTGTCTTTCATGCTCTGCCATATTTCGCTTAGCATAAGCACATCAAGGTTCATACTTTCTGTTCCCAAAGCACTATTTCATCCTTTTTAATAGCTTAGTAGTATTCCTTTGAGTGTACATTCCACAATTTTTTTATCTAATCATCTGTCGGTGGGAACTTCATTTTTGTGCATGGAGTTAAGTATGGGTCTAGTTTCTTGTCTTTTTTTTTTTCTTGCATGTATCCATGTTTCTCAAAAATATTTGTTAAAAAGGCTCTTTTTCCCATGGTGTAGTTGCAGCTCTTTTGTCAAAGATGAACTGTCCATATTTATATGGGTTTACCTCTGGGCTTTTTATTCTCTTTCATTGCTCTGTGTTCTGTGTTTGCTGTAATACTGGTTTGATTACTGTTGCAGCACAGTGTAGTTTGAAGTCCAGAAGTGTTATACTTCTACTTTTATCTTTCATTCTTATTGATGCATGTTCCTGGCTTGTTTATAAGTCAGTTTGTCTCTGCTAAAACTGATGTATGCACTTGAATATCTGTGGCCCAAACTTTGGAAAAGTCAAAGTGGTACCTGTGACTGCTGCTTCTGGGTGGAAAGAGCATAGTCACTTGCTCACCCAAGGGGCCCGCTCCAGAGGGGAGGTGCTGTCAGTTCTTGGCTGGCACAGACCATCTCCTGGTGGAGAAGGAAGTGGCTTCACAGCCCCTTCATCTGTCATCACTTTCCCTTGTCATCAGGTTGGGGGGCCAGCACCTCCCCCATCACCAAAAAGAACACAGTATCAGCACAGATCAGGACATGTTTTCTTGTAGGTGTGTTTGACTTGTGAGCTCTTTGTGGTTGCCTTTGTGGTTGACTTGAGTTTATTCTTGGCCTCTAAAAATTTAAATCATTTCAGAAAGTCCCACAAGTAAAGAACAACATAAATTCATTGAACGTACCGTTGTAATGGTGCAAACGGCCAAGGAATTAAGTGTTTATTGATTCTGTCAGTTAACACTTCAGATTCGTATTTTTATAAATGACAAATGGCTTAAAGCGTATCCCTTCAAGAACAAGGTGTACTTTGGTGGTGCTGTGAAGTCAAAAATTTGTAAGAGTAATATTCTGGCCGATGACTTTACATATTGCGGTTTATACTTACATCGTTGGACATGTAAAATAGTCCACCCAGTTACCATCCGAATTCATATACCCCTCCTCCTCCTCACTTTAAGATTTTTTTTTTTTTTTAAAGCAAGCCACTGCAAAGAAACTCACAGGGAAACAGGTCACTCAGAAAGGAATTATGCATACTTAAAGTAGCAGACATTATATCCTAAAGTTATTTTTCTCAGCAGTCCCAGAATTTGTGATACCTTGTCATTTTCTTACTGCCTTTTTCCTTATCAGCTTTATTTATTTATGCATACAAGAGCTGGGGTGCAGGCCGGGTGGGGGGAGGATTCACCACATACAGAGGAGGGGGCAAACCACACAGATCTACTGAAATACACTGCTGAGGGGAACAGCGGGTAAGACAGGAGAGGTCTGCTGTGCCATGTGGGTCACCTCCCTGGCCAGCTGGGGAATCGAACTCATGCTACAGTGGCTGGCAGTAGCTTGATAGCTGTCTTTAGCCCCTGAGCCTCCAGGGAGGCCCCTTCATGATGTTATTTTTTAACTTAGACTTTTAGAATTTCTCAGTTGTATATTTGAACTTGAAAATCAATCATGCTTTTGAATTCCAAAAAGTATTTCTGTTTTGTAATTTTTCTCCTTAAAATTTTCCATTACTTCTGCAATTGTATTTCTCTCTACACTTTCTAATTGACCAGCTTCAACAGAATTGCCTGTCCTTAAATTTTGAGTTGGTTTTCAACTGTGAGATTATTGAGTCCTTCAAAATAGATTATATTTTTTCTCCTACTTTGTGATTCTTTAGAAAACCGTCCAGAATGAGGGCACTTTTTGAAAGTTAAACTTGTAGGTGGTAGAATCCAGGTACTTGTGGCAGCGAAGATGGAACATGACTTTCTGCTGGGGTGGTAGGAAAAGCTTCTTGTATGGACAGAAAATATGAACAGTCACCTCACCAAAGAAGAGCTAGCAATAAGCATATGAAAAAGATACTCAAGATCATGTGTCATTAGGGAATTTCTGATGAAAGCATTGAGACACCATTGCATGCCTACTAAGTGAACAGCCGACATACATAGAACTGGCAATGCCTATTGCTGGTGGAGAGGCAGAGCAAAGGAGCAACTTGTTTCTTACTTCCGGTATTACGGTAGTTCAGCCATTTTGGAAGATCAACGGAGTGTTTCTTATAAAAGTAAATGTAGGCTTGGCATGCAATCCAGCATTCACACTCTAGGTGTTTACTCAATATCATAATCCCGTTGGGCTGCTGTAGCAAATCAGGAATTTGCAAACCAACAAATACTTTTTTCATAGCTCTGGAGTCTAGGAGATGAGTTGCCAGTTTGAGTAGGTTCTGGTAAAGTCATCTTCTGGGCTGCAGACTGCCAGCTTCTCACGCTGTCCTCACGTGATGGAAGGGAATGCTGTGGGATCTCTTTTTTAAGGGCACTAATCCCATTCATGCAGAGACTCTGCCTCATGACATAATCACCTCCCAAAAGCCCTGCCTCCTGATTGGTAATCGGAGCCCAACTATTGAATTGAGGACCATAGCCCCAAGTAAGTGAAAACTTATGTTCAACGCAAAAACCTACACATAAGTTATAGCAGCTTTATTCATAATGGCCAAATATTGGAAGCTATAGGGATGTCCTTCAATGAGTGGATGTATAAACAACCTGTTACATCCATGCAAGAGAATGTTATTCAGTGGTAAAAAGAAATGTGCAATCAAATCACAAAAAAGAAAAATGATAAAAAGATCTAGAGTTGGCAAAAGGGGAAGAAAATTGAACGGGTGAAGCATATTTTTGTTTTTGTCCTTTTTTTAGGGTGGTGAAACAATTTACTATTATGTAATTGTGGGTATATGATGCTACAGTTTTGTCAAAACTCATAAAATTTACAGGTGAAAGAATGATCTTTAAGGAACGCAAATTAAAAAAAAAAAAATCATTTCAGAGGTCAGGAGAGTTCAAGACCGAAAGCACACTGTGTTGACAAAGAGAATCATTAATGTTACTAAATGAGGCTTGCTGCCTGAGATGCACAGAAAACTAATCATTATTACACTGGCTTTTGAGGGTAGAAGAAGTTGTCTTTATTGTGTGGTTGATCAGCAAGGAGACGGGAAGCAAAACTCAATGAATCTCTCCCACATGAGGGCTAGTTCTAATTTTATAGAAATGGAAAAAGGAAGGGAATAGAAAGTTAGAGCTATGCAGAAGCCCATAGAGTTACTTGTCAGTCTGTCTATGGCAAGGACTTCTGTATTCTTGGGACAGACCCTTCACTTTTAAATATGGTCTGGACTGTCACTTGTATCTGTTCTTCTGTTTGTTTGGTTTTTTGTTTTGTTGTATTTTGTTTTTTTGGTTCTGTGTTGGAGGTCTCTTGGTTTCAACCAGCTTGAAATTTGGGTTAAGTCAGTTGCTTTTGCACATGCGTGGATTATGTAACTCAGAGAAGTTGGGCAAAAGCTCTGTTGTCTCGCTGAAAACAAGCTTAAAACGGTAGTTAAACATGCAGAATTATTAAGTATACCACCTGATAGTGGATAGTCATAGTTTCAGTGTATGAGTTGATTTTAGTAAAGGAAGTTTGTGGCCTAAGTAATTTTAGAAATGAGTCGATTCAGTAAGATTAAAGGCAAAGGAAACTATTCAAAGAATGATACTCTAATTGATAAAGGTGTTTCCTATGGTATCATTTATGGTGTCACACTGTATCTGAATACCCGAGTTGAGCAAATGAAAGAGTATCAGACTGTTGGGAGCAGATTGCTCACTAGGTAGAAAGGTTGAGTACACACAGAGAAGGCAAGGAGGCCGGAGTGATTTCTGTGGCCATGGCTGGAAGTTATGGTAATGCTATGAGCTCAATATGGCTCTGCATGGTTTCGCAGAGATACAGATTTGTATGTGCGCAGCAGTTCCTGCTCCATCAGCTGCAAAAGCCTGGAAACAATACCATTAGCAAACACACACACACACACACACACACCCCACCCCCCACCCCTACTCCCACCCCCATTCCCGGTTTCTGGTACGGTTCTCTAAGGAAAGGAAGCGAAATAGGGTGTGTTGTAACATGGAAGATTTCCATTTCTAAATATCCTATTTCCAAGCCACCACTAGCTTGAGATAAACACTGAACCAAATACTTCCAAGTAATCAGTACTTAGTATATTGTCATCAACGCATGCAAGTTAGAAGCTCCACTCGATATATAAACTAGAGCAGTGGGGTCTAATGTAAGGGACATAGCAAATAATTTACATTGTTTTCTATTCATATTGGAAATAATCTGAAAACATACCCCGTCTTCCTCACGTAGTCTCATAACTTTTTCCCCACAAAAGAGGAAGTAGAAATGTGGTCAGATAAAAAATTAGCAATCATTCGCTTATATGTGAAGCTGATGGGTTTCCCTGAGTGTGTGCTGCTCCGTAAAGAATATTTACGTCATTTTGAGGACAAAAATACACGTATCACACAGAGGAACTTGTGCATTTTATTTGCATAGAACCATCTGAGGAACAATAGAAAATATTTGGAATATTTAGCATTTTCAAAATAAAAATAATAAGATTTTTAGGGAATTAAGAATGATGAATTTCAGTATCTTCAAATCATTTTCATCAAAATGTAAGTCCCCAAAATGTTTTATTCTACTCAGATTTGATCACATTATCGAAGTCAGGTGGTGATGAATGAACATAAGATGCAGAGAGAAAGGCCTGGGCCTGGCAGGCTGTATTCATGAGTTTGATTTGGTTAAATGTTGTCACCATCAGCTAAATTAATGGCAGTAACAAATTGAGAGGATGAAATGAGCAGATTGGAAGCTACCATATGCTCATGCCACGCTTTTAATTGATAATAATTAAGTAATTATGGAATAGAAGAAAATGTTGAATCAGATGTCGATGGCATTTGCAATGCCATTGTGTAAAGCCCTGGCATTTATAATGGATCCAGTTCCACTTAGCCCAGAATTAGCTACACGGATTGAAGCACAGTTGTCTGCCCATCCCCAGGCCCCGGCCACATCTATGAACATCTAATGTTCATTCATTAAAATGCAGACTCAGTGGGGAAAGAAGGAATTAATTAGCACAACCTTTACTTTAGGTTGTCTTGGTCCCAAGACAAGAGGATTTATTCATTGTCATGGGATGTTGAGTACTGAGAGGCCCTGGTGGTGCTGGGAGTGGTGTTAGTAGCACCTCTCGAAACATGGTGTGACTGCTTCCAGTTGTCACCAGAAACTGCTGGGTCCAGCAGGGGTGTCAAGGGGGTCGGTCTGGTCTCCAGCATCACTCTCACTCAGCAGATGCAGTGTTCTCACTCGAGTGCCGGCTTCCCGTGCTCCGTGTCCCCAGCCTACCCTGTGTGTGTCTCTGTCTCTCTCTCTTTCTCTGGCTTTACTAGAAACAGATACCTTCCTTCCCTTGTCCAACTCCCCCACGGCTTTAACTTCATGTTGGAGAACTGCTTCCTTTTTATGTATTTATCCTGGAGATTAATGATTAGAAATATGAGCCTACTTCTTTTGGCTCAAGCTAGTTTTCTTATTTAAAAAAAAAAAAAGCCAGATCGCAACAGTGAGAATTGCAGTAATCTTTAAAATGTTTTCAACTTACATTTGACTTTATTATCATAGTACCTGCCTTGCAAAAACAAGTTGGACATTGATCTCCCTTAACCATTTTTATGGTGACATAATGAATTAAACTAGAATTTAGAGATGTTCCTACTCACATACACTATTGATTCCTCAAACAACCTGAAGCCAGTGACTTTCCAGTATTGGATAAAATTTGATTTGATTAAATATTTGATATCAGGGACCACCAATGTTCATTTTCATTAAAGCAGGTAAATAAACTACTTTACCAATACAAGATGTGACTTTGAGGCAAAAAACTAATTAGCTTCTCTCACTTGAAATTCAGCAAGGAATTTGAAATGCTATGTCAGGTAATATATTTCCCAACAAACAAGTTCAAGAAAATGTTCCTTCATTAGTTTATTAAGGCTGCTTTAACAAAGCATTACAGACTGGATGACAGAAACAACAGAAATTAACTTTCTCACAGTTCTGGAGGCTGTAATTCTAGATAAATTTTCTTCAAGCCCTAGGTCCTCAGCAGCTCCAGAGTGGGAGGATGCTGGTGGTGGATTGGATTTAGGGATCTGTTAATGATGGACACTAACCATTTGGGTCTCGAAATCCTACCCTTTGTTTTTCTAGGCCCACAGCATGGGGACAAGGGAGCTGTCACTTAAGCTGTGCACCTACAAAGAACACCACCAACCCAGAAAAACGCTCAATAGCATAAGCCAGGATGATTGAAGACTATGAACATCTTTTGTTTTCCACAAATGTATAAGCCCAAGAGTTGTTGCATAAGACAAGGGAGAAACAGAGGGCATTCAGAAAATTAAATTACATCCTGTCTCTCGGTAAACGTGGTAATGGGGTGCTGGACTGCAGTCTGTGTGGTATGGTAGTTTCCCTCCTGTGAGGTAGTGCATAGGCAGTTGGGACTCGGGGAGATGATAGTCTAATATGGGGCTAGCATTGCTTTCTTTGGTGATAGGTTTTACACCACCAGTGATTCTGGCAGGACACAAATTCCATTTGCACAAATGAAGTGAAGTCCTAAGGAGTGGTGTGTCCCGTCCCACCTCTCTTTCTACTGGGCCAGAGGCTGCATTAGAAGTGCTCTGAGTTGGTTCTTTTCATCCTTTGTTCACTTGCCCTGTGCTCACTGGCAGCCGTCACATTGCTCACACAACCTCATGCTACCCTTGTGTTTACTTTTTGAGGTCACATTGGTTCACAACACTGCATGTGATTCAGAGGCACAGGGTCACACCTCTTCCGATGGGAACACACCACACCCAGTACCAGAGACTCACGGTCCTCCACCAGCTCCTTAGGGCTCCTCCACACCTTGCACTCCTTCCTTCCCCTCCCCCTCGAAGGGAGAGAGACTCAGAACAGATTTCAGAAAACAGAAATTGGGTTATTTCAGCTAGTAATCTCAAACAATAGCCCTGGACTCTTATCAGTAAAATTTCAAAAGCCTAACTAGTCATTAACTGAGAAATTGTGAATAGTTGTTCCCAGAGGTTCATAAAAGGTAAAGAAAAATAGAAGAGCGGTATAAAGGAAACTATGAATGATGCATCATTTTCTCTAGGGAGAAGTTATCTTGTTTGAGGGAAATGAAATCCATTCTTTATATGACACAGACTAAAGTGACAAAACAAGTATCAGTAAGCACTGTCTGGAACATTCTTTCATTATGTTTTTATTATTTCATGGCGGCACACACGAATGAAGAGCAGGTATTAGCAGATTTACAAGGCGAGGCAAAGGCAGGCCGTAGGCTTCTGTCAGCAAGATTGGTTGGTTCCTCGTATCACTCAGCTTTGTTTCATTAAAGCAAGATTAGGGAGTTAAGACATTAGGAAATACAGCAAGGAAAGAACCTATAGTCATATGCTAGTGGCATAATGCCTAGGTGAAATTGAGTAAAGGAAGAAGTGCCAGTGGTTGTTAATTCATAGCCCAAAAGCGCAATGTATTCTAACCTTATTTATGGCTTCATGCAGATCTCAGCTTACTTAGACATGATTGTATATGCCATCTCTATTGTAAATTGTGTCCCTAAAGTCGGATCTCATCTTGGGCTACATATTTACAGAGTAATGGGCACAATTCCATCCAGGGCATCTTCACAACGGACACCCCCAAAATAGGATCTTGTTTCTGCCTTTCAGAAACTCATATTCTAGCAATAACGATGAGTTTATCTATAGACACTGAGTGCTTCCTCGGTTCCTGGTAACTTCCTGACAGTAATTCATGTAATTTTCATGCCATGTCTGTGTTCTGATTCCCTTTGGAGGAATGGAAGGAGCGGCATCAAGAAATAGGTAACAAGTGGCAGATTTAAAGGCAAGGACCCTGATTCCAAAGACAGATTTCTTGGCTGTCCTGTGATACTCTAATCTGTCAGGAACAAAATAGAAATTTAATGTCCCTGTGGGGGAGCAACGACGTATGTTTCAGTAGAAATAGTAAGTACCAACTTAGGCATATGTTCACAGTAGGGAAGTGAGGCCTGGATCCACAAAGAACTGGAAATTAGGGCCTGGCTTTTTTCCCAAGCTGACCCTGGTGTGGCACGTGGCCTTTGAATTCTGTGTCCTCACCTGCACTCTCATCGGGCCTTCACTGTAGCGCTTCGTGCAACACATTAAAATTGATTTGTTTACAAGTTTCATCTTCTCTGTTAGAGAATATTCATCCCACAGCAAGGACCTCATCTCTTCCATGATTAAATGCTTAACATTTAGCTCTGAAAATGCAAAATGAATATTTGTGTATGGGCCTCCCCTGGTGGCGCAGCGGTTGAGCCACTGGGCTGCGAGGCTGCCCGCAGCCTCTGTAGCACCGGTTCATTCCCTGGCCACCGGCGAGGGTCCCATAAAAAAATAAATAAATAAATAAATAAATAAATAAATATTTGTGTATAAGCAAATACACGTTGAGAATGCTTCTTTCCACTGGAAGCAAAACATCTAACCCCCAAAGAAGACATTTGTCGCCCAGTGCATCTTTTATTTTGCACCAAGGAACTCCAAATAGCTAGATAACAAAAAGCGACAATCTGACTTTCACTGTCAGTATCTGAATTGTCCCTCCTCCCCAGTAGGAGGCCGTGCCCTGCCCCCGGCAAGGTTGGTGTCCCCCCACAGCAGTGTATCCTGTGAAAGGCACCTTTAGACTCCTCGAGGGGGTGGGCGTCTCCCTGCCTGCAGGTGTGCCCCCACTTTATTTTATCTGTGACTCACAAACTTCGTGGAGCTGGAAAGATGCCGGAGTCCTTGCAGTGCCTACACGAGCCACAGGCCCTCCTCCCGCTACCCCATGAGACTTGGTTCGGATCAAGTGAGTGTTTCCGAGTGTTTTTCTAAGCAGATAATAGCGGAGCACCCACTGGGTTCACATTTCTGGATGACACAAGTAAAAATATAGTTGTGGGTTAATGTTATAGGAATTATAATAGAATGAAAAACATCCTATGGCAACACTGCCTGCCTCCAAGAGGAGAGGGTTGTTTTCCTGCTGCTCTCGCCAGACCCTTGCAGCCGAGGCCTGCTGTGGGCACCTACTGCTTCCTTGTCTTGGCTTGACTCTGCTGCACTGGCGCTGTGGGCATGTAGGAGGGAGCCCCGCACCTTCATCTGGTGCCCTCTTACAGGATCTCCACAAGATAATGATTGACCCAGTGTAGAACAATGGATATTTTTGACATGTAACCAAGCATGTTCTTCCTCAAACACGTAAGACCTCAAAGGTCTTACCATATGCACACTGAGATATTTTTTTCACAAGCACTGTCATCTCCTGTATGTTAGTTACCATCAACTTTGATTTAGCTGGTGCTCTGTAAACACTGGAAAATATGAAAGGGATAGTTACAGTAAGTTTTCCAGCACACTTTAAATACATTATACTTTTTAAATGGTCTAACTTTTAGGGGGCTGATTTGCCTTCATTTTATAAATGATTATATGCAAATTAAGATAATCTTGCTTTATAAATTCTTAAGATTACTGAAATCATTCAAAGTATATGGTGACAGAAAAGGTATTTAAATAGGTTCACATGTTTCCTCCACTGAATTTTTGCTGTGTCATTTCTTCATGGCTGTTCCCTGTGGTTTTCCCCCACCCTCCTCACAGACTTGGTCACTAATATCCCCACCTGCACCTTTGCAAGTTTTGACATTTAGGTCTGAACCCACAGATCTGGGAGTGCTTTACCTCTTTCTTTCCCAGGCAATGTGAACAAGAGAAAGATCTTCCTTTCTGCAGAATTTCCTCCTCCATTTTGGATTGTTGACATCTGAAAATCAGGCTACAAGGTCTCTTGCTCCATAAGTGTGTTAGGGATCTCCTGGAAGGTCGGGGAGGGGGAGCAAATGCAGGAGGAGGAGGCAGGGGGTCGTGCCCAGTCTCCTGGAGCTTACCAGGGGCTCTGGAGTTACCTGACCATGTGTCGGGCGGCCCGCCATCTCTAGAAGACACATCGTTGCCACTCAGTGTTGAGGGCTTCAGGTGGCATGGTCCCAGGTGAGTCAAGACCAGGTTCAGTCTTTTTCAAAGGTTCCTGCCTGACCAAGAGTGGTTTCTCTCTGCACTGTGGACTCCATAACCCAGGGCATTTCCTGTGATGTTGGAGGAGTTTGTCTACCTCATACTGGTCTTATTCTAGTTCTGGTGGTGAGAAGTGTAGGTTGAGTTGATCTAGAATGAGGAGGAGCCTAGACAGGAAGATTGCTTAAATTCCTAATATTGCTATTAGTTATTTGTAAGTACTATTTGTGTGAAGGCTGATACACTGTAACATCAATATTAAGACCACTATCAAATAATTCAAATTGTCATTTTGGAAAGAATAATTGAATAGACACATGATAAAAACTAGCTTTTACTTCCGTCATAATGTCCAAATCCAGTTTTTGAGGGGAGTTTGTGAACAGTTGACGGAAAATACTGTCCTATTTTGATATTTTTAAAAAATGATACAAAAGAAATCCCACACAAAAGTACTGAAAGCCAGCTGTTTTCCTGAGCTTTCACTGAGGTCACTGGATGGAGAAGGGTTCCCTGGAATCTGAATCAAGTTGTTAAACATAAGAGACTTTATTGGGGGGCTTGTAACATAGTTTCACATCGTCAGAGAGTGATATAAGGCATATATAATAATACTCAGATTAGGGTCCTTTTTTTTTTTTTTTAAGAAATTTATTTTATTTATTTAATAGAGGCATGTTTTATTATTTATTTATTTGTTTGGTTTTTTGTTTATACATGCACTGGGTACAGTCAGAAGCGCGGGAGGGTGAGAGAATTCACCAGAGCCAGAGCGGGGAGCAGAGCAGGCAGAAGGACCGAAGTACACTGCTGAGGGGAGCAGCGGGCGGCAGGAGAGGTCTGCGCGCCATGCGGGACCCTCCTCCGGTGGCCGGGGAGCAGCCGGGGATCAAACTGGCGCCGCAGAGGCTGCGGGCAGCTTCGCAACCCAGCGCTCAATCGCTGCGCCACCGGGGAGGCCCTCAGATTAGGGTCTTAACAAAAGCTGGCAAAAGAGACTAAAGACTCACCTGCATGTTGTCTACAAGAAATCCACGTTAAATGTGAAGACACACAGAGCTCCAGTAAATGGATGAAGGAAAATATGTTATGCCATCACTACCCAGAAGAAAAGGAAGTGGCTATATTAATTCAGACAGAGCAGACTTCAAAGCAAGGAAACTTCTTGGGGATAAAGAAGTACATTACATAATGACAAAGGGACCGTTGGCCAGGACAACAGGTATACACCTGACAATGGAACAGCAAACAATGGCAGGCAGATACCATTAAAAATACAAATAAAAATAGATAAATTCACAATCATGGTAGGAGGCTTCAATACCCCTCTCTCTGAAATGGGCATATCCAGCAGCCAGATGTTAAGGACAGAGCGGAGCTCAACACCGTCGGTCTGTAGGTATAACAGGCACCTGTCTGCAGACTCCTTCATCCAGCAATAGTTGAATGCACCTTCACCATTTTGTGGAGAGCATTTCACCCTAGTGGGATGGTGGTAATGGCAGAGGCTGTGCAGCGTGGGATAGAGGGCATTTGGGAGATCTCAGTGCCTTCCACTCCATTTTGCTATAAAGCAAAAACTGCTCTAAGAAAACGGCTTGCCAAAGGAGTGTATAGCCCAAGAAGGGGCTAAACGTTCTGACAGAGAATATGTAAATGAGAAAAGATATTTTTATTGATAAGCCATGAAGAAAAATATCCTTCAATATGCAATTATGTAAGAAAAGAAATGAAGATAGGAAGTATAAGCAAGGAGGTAGGGCCTAAAGAGGAGAGACAGCGTGCTCAGCAGGCCCCAAGGAGCCACTGCTGAGGGTTGGAAAGATAATGATAAGGACAAGAGATCCTTTTAATAGGTCGGAGTGAGGAGGGTTGTGGGTAGAGTGGTCTCAGGAGGTTTGTGGAGAAACAGGACAGGCCTCTAGGGGAAGGGAACATTATCAATTGTAGTCTAACCTTTAGGTTTCCTGATTTCTGTGATGGTGTTCTTTAATTCTAAAGAGTACTCACCATAAAAACGTTGTACTCTTTCCAAAGAAAATTAAAATATTGTAATGCTCAGAGGACCTGTAACTTGTTCAAGGTGAAGAAGAATGAAGAAGAATGTTTAACTGTATTCTTTACGCTGTGATCCCTTGGCCTCTCGCATTCTTGCTTTTCCAAGTCCAGATTCGCGCCATGGAAATCACACTGTAACTGATCTCCTTCCTTATAAAGCACATGGAACCAGGTGGCTCATCACTTGCTCAGGACGCTTGAATACTCCTAAGTCTTAGCGATTACTAGATGAGGGTTCTCAAGGTATCACTGTGTACATTAGCATTTGCTATATCTCGAGTGAAAGCAATGGTAAATGAAGTAATTGTCTCAGAAATCTAAGTTCAATGATGAAGAGCACTTAAAAAAAAAAAACAAGGAAATAGAAATGGGGTTCATTTGGGGAAAAAAAATTTATATCTTTGGTGTAGAATATAAATGAATCAGGCAACTTCTGCGGACAAATGTCCTTCCAAAGTAATTGAGTCCTAAATGCCAAACCAAAATAGTTTGACAGAGACTCAGTGAAAATGTTCTGTTCTAAAGGATGTTCTGGTTGATAATAAATTTAATAAAGTTTAGAAATGTCAAGTTGAGTTTTAATTCCAAGTCTGTATCTCTCAGAGTGTAATGTGCTACAAATGCAGTATTTTGAAACTGCCCTTCTCCAGCTTTTTAGACTTAGCAATAAGAATTTCAGAGAACGAACATCACAATTCTATTCTGCTTCTGTCCCTCAGAAGGTGGAATAACTGATTTGAAGTATAAACCTGTAGAAAGCTACCTTAAAATTAAAATAGTAGGAATACTTAGTTTCATATTCTCCAAATAAGACTATTCTTATGATTCTTATGATAGCAGATAAGTTGGCTTAATTTTCAGCTTCAAAGCTAGACTAACCATAGGATAAAAATAAAAAACAAAAATTTTGAAACTGCAGTATGTAAGTGAAACATCTGTCTGTTCTATAAAGGATCATATTTTTCAGCAAATATTTATCTGTCTGGCCTGAAGACTAAATAGGTATATATGTGGTTAATACCACATAATTTAAAAATTAATATTTAAACAGCTTAGCTGCTTAAATCAATTATTTCCACAAAGATGGTGAACTACTAGGTTTGTTTTAATGAAATAATTGACCTGCTTAACAATTTTTAAATTTTAAACAATTTTTGGATGTCGTTAATATAGTCTTACTAAAAATATCTTATATTTCAGCTTGGATGATTATATTCTATAAAATGTAAAGGTAAAATTTGAAATTATATTTATGAAAGGGTTTTGGTTATGCGGCTTACTTAACATGCTATTGCAAGACTTCAGCCATCTGTTGATTCTGATGTTAATTATTCTTTGACCCCCAAAGTCCTTTGCAGCATAACAAAAGCTCCTGACATTCCCTTCCCCTTCCTGCCATTCCCAAAGAAGATGGAAGGTTCTTTGTGAAACTCTAACTTTTTTAAAAAAATAAATGGACCTTGCATTTTTGCAAGCTTTTCCTTAATTTCCAGAGTTCTGAAAAGTTGATTTTAACAAGTTGTTCCATTGTTATTTTTATTGAGGAGCAGTTTTCAGAAGTCTTCAGTCATGTATTGGCAGTCCCTCTAAACTTGATACTATTTTAATGATTTTTTTTATCTCAATCTTTTCTGTATTGATCTTCTGTAATGTTTCTTTAATAATAGCATCCCACTGACTTCTTATATAGACCATCTTGTCTTTTTGCTTTCCACTTTTGATGCCTGTTTTTCCCTTTTCCTTGGGTTAGTATATAGATCAGAACTTCAGTGCAGGATTGAAAAAAGTGATAAAGGTGGACATAGGTGTCTTGACTCTGATCCTAAGAGATTCTGAAACTCTTTCACCATTGTGAGATCACCTGTCTTTTGTAACTGCCCTTTATCACATGGAAGAATGACTGGGACATTCTTACGAGGAATGGATTATGTCTCTATTAAGATGATCCTATGGCGGGCCTCCCCTGGTGGCGCAGCGGTTGAGCACTGGGTTGCGAGGCTGCCCGCAGCCTCTGCAGTGCCAGTTCGATCCCCGGCCACCGGCGAGGGTCCCACAAAAAAAAAAAAGATGATCCTATGGGACCGCCCTGGTGGCCTAGGGGTTAGTCTCAGTGCTATTATCACTGAGGCCTGAGTTCAGTCCCCAGTGAGGGAGCTGACCCTCATATAGTACAGCAGACCTCTCCTGTCTCTCCCACTGCTCTCCTCAGCAGCATATTTCAGTAGATCAGCCTGCTCTGCTCCCCACTCTGTCTCAGGTGAATCCTCTCATTCCCCACATCTCTGGCCTACATCCCAGTTCTTCTGCACAAAAATAAACTTAAGAAAATTAAAAAAAAATAAGATGATAATTTTTTTCCTTTTGTTTGTACAGTGGTAAACCATATTTATTGGATTATGAATATTGACCCAAACTTGACTCCTGTGATAATTCCCACTTTGCCATTGATGTTGTCATCTTTGGATATCTTTGGACTTCCTTTGCTCAAAGTTTGCTACAAAATATTTCATCCGCTTTCTTGAAGTTCTTGGTCTGTGGTTTATTTTCTTGTAATTCTATTGTGTGATTCTAGTGTCAGAATAATGCAGGCTACATACAATAAGTTGACGTGTATTCATTTCCCTTCAGTATTCTGAAATCATTTTGCATAAAATTGGTGGTATTGCTTCCTTGAATTAGCTGAATTCACTGCTGTGAAGTCATATGGAACTGAAGTTTTCAGTGCGGAAGCTCTAATTAGTGCTCTTCTGATTACTGCTTCATACTGAGTGAGCTTTTTAGTTTGTGCTTTTCAGGGCTTTATCCACCTCATCTAGGTTCAAATAAGGTTGTTTATAAAATTCACTTATTTTCTTTTTATATCTATAGCTCTTATGTCATTGATATGTAATTCCTGACATTGATGATTTTTGTCTTCTCACTTTTCCCTAATCAGTCAGACTGGAGATTTATGAATTTTATTATGTCCTCAAAGAACCAACTTTCAGCTGTTTTGAATTTCTCAATAGTTGTTTTTTTTTTTTTCATTCACGGTTTTTCAGTTCAATATTTTGTAGTCTAATATTTTTTATGCTTAGCTTGGTTAATTTTTTGGGGGGGTCGTTACTGTTCTTAAAAAAATTCGTGCGGTAGAAGCTTCGTATTTGGGAATTTATTTTCTCATAATGACGTTTTATGATGTAAATGTCTCCCTAAGCAGTTTTTTATTTAAATATCTTACATTTCAGTTTGTGTGGCTAATTCAAGTTCTAAATATTAAATTTCTAAATATTTCAGTATTTCCAGCTGTTTGAATGATTGATTTCTATCGAATATCAAAACAGTTGTTTCATGATATTAAATATAGTCTACAGAACAGGAAAAATAATCCTCTGTTTCCCTTCAATAAAGAACTAATACGCATCCTTCACCAAACTTTTAAAAAACTGAATAGGAGGGAAGACTTATAATTAGGTCAACATTAACTGATTTCAAAAACCAGATAAGAACATGTGAAAAAAGACAACTATAGAGCAGTATCTGTGATGAACATAGAAGCAAAAATGCTCAACAAAATCTTAGTAAACCAAAATCGGGAATGCGTTAAAAGAGTTTAATGCAAAATGTTTCAGTATACACAATCAATGTAGTACACCAAGTCAACAAAAGTGAAGAATTAAAAATTAACCATATGACCTTCTCAATATATGTGGAAAACACATTTAACAAGATCTGACATCAATTTATGATAAACCTCTAAATAAAATGGGCATAAAGGAAAGTGCTTCAGCTAATAAAGGCCATATGTGGTCAACCAGCAACTAGCATTATACTCAACATTGAAAAACTGACAGCTTTCTCTCTGAGGTCAAAAACAAAGAAGTCCATTCTCACAGTATGTTGTCCTTACTCAACATAGTATTTCAAGTCCTAGCCAGAGTGGTCAGACAAGAAATGAAAGGTATGCAATAGGAAGGAAGGCGTAAAACAGTCACAGGTTACAGATGATATGAGTTTATATGTGAAAACCCCAAAGGCTTCATGAAATAACTGCTAGAAATAACCACTGAATACAGTAAAGCTGAGTGCCACAAAATCAATGTACAAAAAGTAGTTGCGTTTCTTTACATAAACAGTGAACCATCAGAAAGAGAAATTAGAAACCAGCCATTTACAATTGCATCAAAACTAGATGATCTTCAGAAACTGTAAATACGTTAGATTACATGGCAAAGGAGAGTTAGGGTTATACAGAGAATTAAAGTTGTCAGATGACCTTGAGGTGAGAGGTTAGATTAATGTCTATATCTGGATGGGCCGGAGGAGAGTCCTCTGTCAGCATCTACTGAGGATTGGTTGCAGGACCCCCGCGGGCACCCATATCCCAGCATGCTCAAGTCCTGCATATGTAATTGTGCAGCATCTGCACATAACCTATGCACATCCTCTCCTGTGTACTGCAGATCGATTCCAGATTGCTTATAATACAATGGAAGTTTGAGGAAACAGTTGGGAACTATATTAGGGAATGATGACAAGAGAAGAGCCTTGTAGGCCTAACATGCAGGACTTTCCTTCCATCATGGTAGGTGGGTTTTGAGGTGTGGAAGGACACAGAAGGTCGGCCGTGGTCACAGAATCTTTTGTAACTGAAAGGAGGAGACAGAAGCGGCAGGTACAGACAGAGCAGCAGGATGAACCTGAACTTCCTTACTGCCTTGGACATGGGAGAGGTGGGCCCATGATGGTTGGGGACCCCGAGAATCTGGAAAAGGCAGAGAAACCAATTCTCCCCCCAAACTTCCAAAAGGAATTGAGGTCTAGTGACCCCTGGATTTGAGATCCATTTCCAAGTTTTGACCTTCAGAAATACGCTGTGATTAACTCCACATGGCTTTCGGGCCCTCTTGGGGGCGGGGTGGTTATTGTGGCAGCGATAGGGAGCTAATGCGCCATTGGCTACTTTTGTGATAGGGTACACCACGCTCCCACCTAGAATGCCTGGGTTGTTGCATCATTCGTGCTTTCTGATTTAATAGTAGGCTTGAAAAATTTCTTGGTTAGATAGTATTGTTATGGTAATTTCTCTTACTAGATGGGTATTAATATTTAGTATGAAATGACCATAGGCTGTTTAATCTTCAAGTTTATAATATTACCACAGTAAATATTACTACAGTGAACATTCTCATGTATTAATTATTTTCTGGAATTTCTCATCTTCTCCTTGGTAAACTTCCAAAACTGTAATTATGGGGTTGAAAAAACACAACTGTAAGACTCTTCACGGGACGCCCGTTAGCCCAGCCCTGGTCAGGATGAAAGTGCGATACCCCGACTCCACATGCAGCTTTCTGCTCTCCTTGTCTCACCCCGGGGTGGGGGGAAAGGAGGGACATGGTCACCACTGCTTTGCCAGCATTGATTAGATTATTAGTGATGGAAGACTGGGAATGGTTTAAGCGCAGTAACGTGTGTGACCACTCTTTCTGGACACCTACCAGGCCGCCCCACGACCTGGGCACTCTTGCTGCGCCACCATTGCCAGCGAGGCCCCTCCTGGGGTGCCCACGCTCCCGTGACTCACAGCGGGCTGGCCCTGCTGAACAGCCGCGTTCTGCCAGGGACTGAGAAAATGCAGGAATTATATGGATTTTCTCATTAAAACCTTATAGAAAATTTATGTAGACGTTATTACCATTTTATAAATCACAAAATCAAGCTCCATTTAGAGCTTAAGAAGTAAGACAAACCCCTGAAATGATCCGTAGGGACTGAAGGCACTTTAATGGGGTGAGTATAAGCTATGGCCAAGCTCAGTGCTGCATGGTAGCATGGGGGCAAGCAGCAGATTTGTATTCAGGCTTATTTCATGAATACTTGATTTTTTTCCTGCTCAACTCTATCATTGCCTAAGTTAATTTTTCTCCTAGCCTTATTTTTTATTCTAAAAGGGGGGAGGGGAATAATGGCTGCATTACAATTTGGCTCTGACTGTGTGTTATACATGCAAGTTTCTGAAACAGAGCTCATTCCTTGTTCATTCTGCTGGACACACAGCTCTTGGAGCTCGAAGATCACACCTGTGTTGCTAAAAATCATCCACTGCCTGTCAGACAACAGATACCAAATATTTGTTCGGTTTCCCTTATTTTTGCTGTTACTCAGTACTAGAATACTCCCCAGACTGTCCATTAAAATCTTTTTTTTTCCTCCATCATTCGTATATTTCAGTGTATTCCTAATGGGTAAAAATATTTCCCAGCTTCAGTGATGAATCATAACTGAGAGAATAGTAAATCATGTACTAATATGTGATTCACCATGGTCTTTGTAGCTTCTAATTTTAAAAAATATCTATTTGTGATTCCTTGGAAAAAATGTCGTAGAGCTCTCTGTGTGTAGTCATTTGACCTACTACGACTACAGGTACATTTAAAATAATGAAAATGTCATTCGTCATAATAAATCATGTCAGTAAACATCAGACTTTTTAAGCACATCTCCTTAGATTGATTTGGCAGGAAATGTAGCGCTATTGACCCAGAACACATACAGAGGCCCAGAAGCCTCCTCCTCCTCCTCGAGTCCACGTAAGGTAGTGAATCTGAAACTCATTTCTCCATCATCTTTCAGCTGAGACTCTTCTATGTGACATGGCTTTGCACCAGCAAGGATTGCAGCAGAGTCTGTTCCCTTCCTGATTTAAGTATGTAGACTCCACTGCGAGTACCTTTATTTTTTTTGTTGTTTATTTTTTTTTTTTTTGGTAGGGGTGGCACATTTTTGCCTTGTAAATATGTGTAAATATGCTGTAGTAGTGACCTTGGGCCTTGTGGAGATCGTTGTGCAGGAGTGGCTGAGCTCAAGACCTTTTAGAGTTGAGAACAAGATGAGCATCAGCAAGTGCCTGTCACAGATGTCCCCATGGGAAAACACATAGCAGACACTACTGTTTGGGGCTGTCTGTTTGCTGAGGCCATACCCCTACTGACAAAATTGACTTTCCTGGCAAGCAGAAAATGGAAACTTGTTTACTTTTAGGGTTAACGTCATAAGTCTAAAATCTTAGTCTAAAATCCTAAGGTATTAGATGCCTAGCTATTATTTTTAACATTAGAAATGAAGAGAGAAATAGTTACTGCTCAGCTACAACCTGTCCAAATGCAGAGAAGGTTGGACAATGACAATTAAAGTTACATTATAGCTATATTAATATGTACACTTGATTGAGTTGTTGTTTGTTGTTGTTGTTGTGTTGTATAAGTGCTTTGGAGGTTCCTTAAAAAACTAAAAATGGATCTGCCATATGACCCAGCAGTTCAACTCATAGGAATCTACCCAAAGAACCCAAAAACACTAAATGGAAAGGAAACCTGGGCTCATGTTTTCCAGTTTTTCTTTTTTTCTTTCTTTCTTTCTTTCTTTCTTTCTTTCTTTCTTTCTTTCTTTCTTTCTTCCTTTCTTTCCTTTCTTTCCTTTCTTTCCTTTCTTTCCTTTCTTTCCTTTCTTTCCTTTCTTTCCTTTCTTTCCTTTCTTTCCTTTCCTTTCTTTCCTTTCTTTCTTTCTTTCTTTCAGCACTGGGTACAGTCAGAAGCGCGGGAGGGTGAGAGAATTCACCAGAGTCAGAGGGGAGAGCAGAGCAGGCAGACTGACGAAGTACACTGCTTAGGGGAGCAGCAGGCGGCAGGAGAGGTCTGTGCGCCATGCGGGACCCTCACCCGGTAGCTGGGGATCGAACCGGCACTGCAGAGGATGCTGGCAGCTTCGCAACACAGCACTCAATTGCTGTGCTACCGGGGAGGCCCTGTTTATTCCAGTTTTTCAATAGACGAACAAACATAGGTTTTTAATTCAACTAAGAAAGTCTTTCTTTTGTCTTTCTGCGTCCACAAAAATAAAACTGCATTTATGAGTATGAATTTATGTTGCACACATTGTCCCAAGTCTCTTTGGGCCACATCTTTGTGCTGTCTTTATTATAAAGAAGGTTTTAAAGTTTCGGGAGTCAAGGTGGACATTTTTATTTTGATGCTTTTGAATTTTATCCTTGGAAGAAATTCTGGCTTAAAGTATTTACTTTGAATGCTTGTGTGTGTGTCTGTGTGTATGTATATACATGCATTTGCAGTCTGTCTAGATGTGGCACGTGCTTTGCGGTAGAAATCGAACTTTATTGTCCCAAGTGGACAGCCATTTGTCCCACAGCCGTTTATGAAACAGTCTCCATTTTCCCCACCGATCTAGCACTAAATCTCACTTTATGCAGTGACTTGGCACCCCCTTTCCATCCTGATCCACTGATCCAGTTACACCAAAGCTACTAGTCTGTGTTTTTAATAACCTCATAGTTCCATCATGCCAGATTCCTCTTAAATTTCTGTAACCGTTCTTAAACATTTTTTGTAAACTAAAATTAATTTCCAAGTTCCATGACAAATCTTTTAAGGTTTTATTTGGGGTTACTTTGAATTCATAGGCTGCTTCTGGAGAAAAAAAATATATTTATAATATCAAATTTGTCCATAGAGAAACATGAGTGAACTCTGCATTTATTTTTGACTTCTTTATATCTTTAGATAAAATTATAGATCTATTTGGAGGGCAGGTTATTTTATTGTCCCCACACGTTTACATGGAGCTGATACACATATTGATACCCTGTGTACCCTCTAAGACCTCTTGAAGTCTTGGAGGTGGAATCGTGAGTGGCATCTAATGAATTCTGTAGTTGGAATAAAGCAAAGTGGGCATTTTCACTTATGTCTGGTAGATACTTAAATTTATGCACTCTTTCTAGAAAGCAATTTAAGGAAATAGATCAGGATCCTAAGCTTATGACTCAGAAGTCTGAGGAAAAAGTAAGCTGGGGGAAACAGATGAAAGACTAGGATTTATGTATAAATATGTTGATCTTAATGTTGTCTGTCATAGTTGCAAGTGTCAAATAGCTGCAAACAAGTATTCAATTTTAGCTAAACAAATTGGGCAGAGAATAAAACAAGGCAAGGGGATGAAGTTAGACAGGGATTCACACAAGCAGGTGTGTGCCTGTGTAAAGACATGCAGGAAGATGTTACTGTAATTGTGATGTTGAAAAATTCTTGAAATAACCAGAGTAAATTTTTAGTGGAAAATTATTTTAAAACAAAGACTCTGGGAAGTTCTTGGTAACAGAACATGACTTTACACTACGTGCATTGTGAGGCGCTGTATTTGTGTGCTTCCAGTAAACCAGTGATGTTGGTTTGGCTTGGTCTGCCCATTGTTGTCCATCATGGAAGCAGTCGGTGTAAGATTTTTCTCTTGCATCAACATCTTAGCGGGAGTGTGACTTCCTCATGAGGCATTTTAATTAATTAAATAGGAAGCCTGAACTACTAAGTTTCATTGCGTAATGGTTGAAAATTGCAGGTGTTTGACTTACATGATAACAAAACATAATTTATTGTATTTACCACCAAATAAATTGATATGTCTGCTGTAGGAGGTGCAATGATCAAAATTTTAAAATGTCTTAGTAAGCTCTGCTTTCTCACTTGAAATATAAGCCTATTAAATATGAACAAAATTTTCAACTCTTAAATTGTATGAAGGCAGGCTTGACAGGGAAGTGTCAGGGTTTTTTTTTAAGAACAGAAAAATGGTACAATAATAAGGGAAAGAATAAAAAATAGTGTTTTGCTGAACACTTTTTAAAGATTTTTTTAAAGATTTATTTATTCATGCAAGAGCTGAGGTACAGGCCAGATGTGTGGGAGGTGAGAGGACTCACCAGGGACAGAGCGGGGAACAGAACAGGCAGATTGACTGAAATACACTGCTGAGGGGAGCAGCGGGCGAGACAGGAGAGCTCTGCTGCACCATGTGGGAATCTACCTGGCCAGGGACTGAACTTGTGCTGCAGTGTCTGATGATAGCTTGATAGTGCTGTCTTTAACCCCTGAGCCACCAGGGAGGCCAAGCACAGCATTTTTCTCTTGGTCATTCGCTAGATGTGTGAGACTATTGAGAGTTTCTTCTTGGGGTTGTAGCCCCGGAAAAGGATGTACACATCCTTCTGCAGAGAGTACTAATTCCTGTGTACCTGACTTTCTGCGTAGATCAGTAGTACTAGGAGCTGTTGAAGATAGTAGAAGTGCTGAAAACATTAAAGTGATAACTAAAATCCAGGAAAAACAAAATCACAGTCGCGATCATAAACTCCTTCGTGTTTACCTGGTTTTAATGTGATGTCTTTTTCACACCGTGATGTTCAACTACAGGATAACATGTATATACAGTTTATGTATTAAAGAAATACTTTACAGAGAGAATTTACCAGAAATAAATGTTCAATCAAATGCCTCTTTGGTATATGTAGCTATGATGGTGTGAGGCTGGATAACTTTCCCTTTAGGTATATTTGTAATGTGAACAATAGAGCTGTCTTCATGTATCTGGGATAAATCCCACTTATTAGGCTACATCACACTAGATTATATTGCTAAGATATGTTTTTTGGATTCTTCTGTCAATATTGTCATTGAGAGTGATCTGTAATTTTCTCTTCGCAGCTGCCTTTGTCAGTCTTTGGTATAACTCTTATGCTTCCTACGTGGAAATAATGAGGAAGACTTTCTTCCTATACTTTAATTATTTTATTCACATTTTATAGATTGTTAGCAGTTTCATAGATTTCCCTCAGAAAGCTTTCGGGCCATGCTTATTTTTAGAGGAGAGAAGGGCAGATACTAATTGGACAATTTTCTTTACATTTCAAATTTTTCTTAAGTCACTGGTAATTGATCCGTTTATTTCATGTTCTAGGATAAGATTTTAATAATTTTAGATCCTCTGGCATTTCCTTTTTTGCATTCAGTTCTTGAATTTACTCGATCGCAGTAATTTCATTCTCCACATCACCACATTGTCATGCCATCCTGCCCTGCGTGCTGCCCTGATTCATCCCCATCACTCAGCTCTGACTCTCCAGAGAGGCCCAGTGTGGGCTCCGTCCCTGAGAGAACTGCTGCCATCTGTGGAGTAGCACTTGCCATCTTATGACATGCACTATCGGGGAGCAGCGCTCAGCAGGTCCTCAGAGGAGGTCACAAGCCGAGAAAGAGAAGAGCCAAGGGCTTCACTTCGGTTCTTGAAGGTTCTCACACGTCACTGCACCAGTCTGTCTCAGACTCTTCTCCCAGGTTCTCTGTACACAGACACGAGAGTTTCTGAGAAGCCTTCAGTGACTCTGTCACTCTGCCTCCTTCATCCAGCACACACTTCATTGGGCATGCTGCTTCACTCCTGCCTTCTTCCAGCTTTGCCCCTTCACGTGCAGTCTTCTCTCAGAGAGAAACATTCTCCCTACTGGCTCTGTATCTGATTGCCTTTTTCTTCCTGAACACCCTGTCACTAGCTCATTCCCAGGTGGGCACAGCTTATCTTCCCAAGGTCAAGTCCTTTAGGAAGGAGTTCTCTTCCAAGCCTGAATAAAATCCTCTTCTCTCTTTTTTTTTTAATTTTTTAAAAAAGATTTATTTATTTATACAAGCACTGGGTACAGTCAGAAGCGCGGGAGGGTTGAGAGAATTCACCAGAGCCAGAGCAGGGAACAGAACAGGCAGACTGACAAAGTACACCGCTGAGGGGAGCAATGGACAAGGCAGGAGAGGTCTTCGCGCCATGTGGGACCCTCGCTGGCAGCAGGGGATCGAACCGGCGCTGCAGAGACTGTGGGCAGCTTTGCAGCCCAGCACTCAACCACTGTACCACCAGGGGAAGCCCAAATCCCCTTCTCTTATCTTTCCAGAGAATTCTCTGTATAATGAACATCTCACACAGAGAACTCTATTATGAATTTGCTGTTCATTTGTCCATTATCTCTGAACACCTTTTTCCTTTCAGGAACATAAAATGACCTCAATAACCTTTGTTAGATAAATGAGAAAATTTATTATAAGCAACTTACCTAATAGGAATTCTGAAGCTGAAGAGAGCTGTCAGCTCAGATAGCCTGTGAAGATTTCAAGAAACTAGAAATTATGCTGCAGCAGTTTTCACTTGTATCCAATGCCCTTGCCTTCTGCTCACATACTCCCAGTAGGAAGCAATCAGACCAGTGCTTTGTCCATAATGCTGTGCTCTCCAGGAGCTAGTAGTGGCTATAACGCAATAGATGTGTTTTTGCAGAAACCAGAAACACAGAGAAAATGTCTTTTTATATGCATCGAAGAACATTGGTGACATGTGCTTGTCCTTGATGCCAATCTTCCAAGTAGGAGTTTATTTCAAAAACATCTATACGTGGTGGCTTTATATTTATCAAAATAGATGTCATTTTCCCATTTTAGGGTGCATTGGCACAGCCATGTATGAATTAGGTGGAATATTCTGTATAATTACTTTTCTGAGTTCTCTTTTACTGACATCATTGTACTTTCCTTATGAGTTGATGAACTACTCACAGAACAATAACATTAGTATCTCATATAGGATCCATATATGTGTGTGTGTTAATCTTTAATGCAAATTAACGCAACTTATTTTTATGTTTTACTAATAATTGCAGATGTAAATAAGGCTGCTGAGAACATAGACAACATTTATAACCTCCCTTGCTCATTTAAAAACTGCTCATCTAAGTCATATATTGAAATGATATCATTGGGTAGTATTTCTCTTCACCTAGCTAGAATCCTTTGCAATTTCAGAGGAAAATCAAGTGAATAGCCATAATCAGACCACCATTTACCATATGAAAGCGTTCATGGACACCATAAGTCTATCATGGATTGTGGGGACATGCTTCTTGGCAGGTAAATAAGCTCCTTTATGGTAAGCTCTATGTCTGCTCTGATCTGAGCTTCCAGTAATGACAGTTTTTCATACGTGAAAGCCTGTGCTCCCGGACTCAGTCTCCCCACTGTGGCTCCAGCTGGGTCTCGTGCTGCTGCCCACTGGCTTTGTGGACCGATCCCGCTTCTTGGCCTCCTCATGTCTGAGTGGAAATATTACCTTGAAATCTTCCCTGATACTTCCTTCCCACGTTGAGTCCAGCAACTGAGAGACAGGCTGTGTGGAGAGGGCACCTGTGCTCACAGGCGGCACTTCCACTGCACCCTGTTGGCTGTAATCTACTCACGTGCCCCAGGGGAAGGGGGTGTGAAGAGTCAACCCCATTGTCAAAGAACATGTGGGATGGAAAATAATCAACATAGCCATCTTTGTAAAATACAAGGTGTGACAAAAATACACCATTACAGTGTAGGAATAGTAGGGGTCGTGTTAAAAATCCAACCAACGATCACTTTTTGGAGACTATACTATGCGCATCAGTGAATTTCAGGAACAGCAGAAATTAGTGAAAGCAATTCTAGGAAGAAATAACCTAATGGAGAAGATTGCCCCTGAATGGGCCTTGAGAGATAGGTAATACACGCTAACAATCCCTATATGTTGCAGAAAAAACATGTGCTACCCAGCTGGTCTCCATTTCCCATTTAGAACCAATTATGGTCTGTTGGGGTCTTATTAAAGTTACAGTCAAAAGGGGAAAGAAGCTTTGATATTATTGACAATGACAAATATACAACTAGGAACATCTAATAGACTAGAACACAGCTGTTAATATAATAACCATTTTCCTGATAATAATAGCTAGCATGAAATTTTAATATGGAAAAAGGAACAAATTTACAACCAGTCACAAAACCCCAGGTTAAGGAAAGGGAGGTAGAAACTATAAAAGCTCTTCATTGAAAAACTATCCATGAATGGATTTTTCCATTTTCATGTTAAATACCTTTGAACAAATCTTTGTTGAGTATCTTTAAATAACCTAGAGTGTAAGAGAAAAAAAAAATTGTGCCAGCCTGTCTGATTGAAAACAAATGACTCACATTAGATATTGTCTGGATATTAGTTTCTAGAAATAGCATTATTTCTTTGAAAAAACTAGAAAAGATTAGTTTACTTGAAAAAATCTATAATAAAGCAGATTGCAGTCTGGACAATTCTGAATGTACTAAATCTGTGGGTGAATATATGATTAATTAGTTAGTAGATTGGCACTGATAACTTTTAAATATAAACATAAAATGGACCAGTAAGTTTCAAATATCAAAGAAGGCCATTGAAGTTATATGAAAAACTTTAAATGCCTCACATAATGTAGGGTGATTTTCAGGCTTTTCTGCCCTCCCGCCATTAGGATCGATGATGGATCCTTGTGGTCCTGAATGCATGCCTGATGACAGGCACTTGGAGTAGAGTGTGGGCATGCGTAAGTGGGTACAGCTGGGCTAAGGCTGGACTTGTAAGGGCGGCATCATGGAGATGCCAGAAGAAGCAGAGAGTAGAGCCGAGGAGCAGAGAAACAGAGAGAAAGAGAGCGGAAGAGAAACAGATACCACCAGAGAACACCGTAGAGCCCAGATAGAGTGAAGACTTGCTGGGGGCTGGGAGGCCTGCCAGCCTTCCGGCACCCCTGCTTGCTATGTACCTGGTAAATCCCAGTAAAAGCCTGTAAAAGCCACTGAGGGCTCTAGGAGTCTCCTCCTTACCCCATCTGCTTGGATCATAGAGATTCTGCTCCATGTCCTCCTGCCCCTTACACATAATAAATTAGTACTCATTACATAATAAAATGAAGATTTCTCTAGCGAACATTTACGTCTGCTAGCCGAATACCTCTAAGAACTAGGGAACCCCGGGCCACAGATCAAATGGTTGAGCCTATAAGATGTTGCGGTTCTTCATCAGCTGGGTCTATCCGCCAGTGCTTGATGCAGTTTCTTACTATCACAGTCTTAGTTCTAGTCATCCCCTCTTTGCCCTTAACCTTCTCACTACTTTGTACAATTCCCTCTGGCACTTTCCCACCTAGCACAGTCATGTCAAAACATTATCCAAACAACAGGGCTCCATTGGTTCCCTCTAGATACCCACATCCACAGACTCCCCTTGCATTTCTCAGCAAGCAGCGGGGTCTCGTCCAGGTCTTTGCCAGCCAGTGCGACAGTGAGGACACACAGCTCCTTCCAGTCTCCACCTCGAGTTCACACAGTTAACCTCAGCTCCCTGGAAGACGCTCTTGATTTTTGATAATCCTTTATGAAATGTAGTCTCTATTCTAATTTCACTTGGTCACTTCAATCCCTGATGTGTCTGGGCTAGACTGTGAAATTCTACCACATTCAGATGCACATGCAATATACACGATAATGTCAAAAAGCCATTACTGAATCAGGAATTACTACTTGGCACACAAGGCAGAGATACATAAAATGTATATTCCAAAAATTCACGAGAAGGCTGTTCTAGTTTTAGCTCTGACATAAAGCATTTGAAGCCTTGGCTCCCATCAGTATGCTGAGAACAAGTGGGGCAAACTGAAAATGGATGACTTTGTACCCATCACGGAATTGAGGTCAGAGGGAAACCCCAAATCTGGAGAGTGGGGTACATGCAGAGAGATCCCACAGCCAAGATGTGCTTTCTGAGCAAGCGTGGCAGCTTCCAGAGGCTGAGGGGGAGGAGGGGGAGCCCGAAGCTGCCCTGCCACTAGAAACTTCTGTGGGCTTCCCGTCGAAGAACCCCACCAACTGTTCATTGTGAGGCTGCAGGAAAGGGCCCCACCCTCCCTCGTTCTGGCCAGAAGAGGGGCCTTGTGGGAGTCCCAGCTGCCACCCATCGCAGCCTGCTCTCCAGGGCAGACTCCCAGCACCTGCTGAAGCCCTCCTGAGCTGAATGAATTCAGGAGCGCTAGGAGAGCGGAACCCCTTGCACACTCTAACCCCTTCTAGCTGCGGTCCCAGCTGCCAGGGGAAAGCTATAGAAAACAGGGAACAGGAAACGGGGCTTTCAGGCTCTAAGCTGGGACTGGCGCAGGCCAAGACAGGAGGAGAGGGGCAAGATGGGCAAGTTAGGAACTGGAGTATGAAGTGACAACTGAAGAGGGATTAGATGCACTCGTGAAGGCAGGCGAGGTGAGCTCACAGGAGGTTGGAAGGTTTCCCTCCCCCACACATTACCGGAACCGGAAAGGGCTCCGCTGTAATTGTGAGGACAGTGGAGAGAGCCCACTGAGGAGCGCCACAGAGGGGCCTCTGGCAGAAGAGAAGGGGTAAATGGAAAGCAGAGTGAATGGAACCATATCCCACAATGGAACTCAGTGATAAAAAGGAATATGTTACTAAGTCCCACAAAAAGCCTGGGTGGGGCCTCACTGGTGGTGCAAGGGGTTAGTTAAGCAAAGCGCTGTGAAGCTATCCACAGCCTCTGCAGCACGGGTTTGATCCCAGCCAGGGGAGCTACACGCAGGGCACAGCAGACCTCTCCTGTCTCATCCACTGCTCCCCTCAGCAGTGTATTTCAGTCAGTCTGCCTGTTCTGTTGCCCGCTCTGTCTCTGGTGAATCCTCTCACCTCCCACACCTTTGGCTTCTACCCCAGTTCTTGTATCCATAAATAAATCTTTTTTTTATAAAAAAAAAGCATGGGTGGGCCTCCCCAGTGGCACAGTGATTGAGCGCTGGGTTGCGAAGCTGCCCGCAGCCTCTGCAGCACAGGTTCGATCCCTGGCCACCGGGCGAGGGTCCCACACGGCGCACAGACCTCTCCTGCCGCCCACTGCTCCCCTCAGCAGTGTACTTCCGTCGGTCTGCCTGTTCTGTTCCCTACTCTGGCTCTGGTGAATTCTCTCACCCTCCTGCGCGCTTCTAACTGTACCCAATGCTTGTATAAATAAATAAATAAATCTTTAAAAAAAAAAAAAAAAGCATGGGTGATTTTAGATGCATGTTGCTAAGTGAAAGAAATCTGTCTGAAATTCCCATGGAAATCCATTATTATGAAGTTCTGGGAAAGGTAAGCTATAAAATTGAACAGATCAGTGGTCGCCAGGATTTTGTGGAAAGGGTTGTTTTCAAAGTGGCTGAGCTGTGATAGATGATACCATGACAGTGAACATGTGACATTGTGCATTTGTCTAAGTCTTAGATAATTTACAATTTAGAGTTAAGTCTTCATGTACACAAGTGTAAATGTAAAAATCACTATGCAGTTGTGAGGGTCCCTTAATGGGATGCAAGCTGAGAGCAAAAACTCTTACTGTATTAAAAACATTAAATAGCTTCATTCTTGAGTGTGGAAGAGAAACTGAACTGATTGACTTTGGGAATCACTGGAGACGTAGGTCTAAAGGGAAAAACCTCCACATAAACCCTGACCTCTAACTGGTCACACTGTTGTCTCACAGAGGTGCAGTCAGCGGTTCTGAGACCACTATACTTGTGTGGTGGAGCTGTGAGTTTGGTCAGTTGACGGCCAGTGGGAGCATCTGAGCTAAGAGTTCGCATCCGGCTACCTGTCTTTCATGTTCCTTTGAGATAATGCCTTCAGCGTAGTAACACTTAGAAAGGGAGAGAAGCCGTGGAAATCCATGGAAGAGACATGAACCTGGTGAACAGAAAAACACCAGCTATAGAAAAAGAAAATGAGCGCCCCACACTGTTCAGTGTAGAGCAGTTATTTTTCTGCTGACTCTCAGTGCTCATCCCTGAATTACGTCACACAGCTAACAGGGAGTCCCGAGCATGTGTGTCAGACCCACTGTGCATGTGTATGACACAACACTCCTAAAGCGCAGCAGTCATGTCTCTCCAGATTTAGAAACGGAGACACAAAGCAGCAAGTGGTTTACCGAGAGGTATGTAAATAAGAAAATCAGAATGTAAGTGGAAGATTTTACCTAAGGGTTTTGAACCTCTAAACTGTGGGGAATTGCTTATTTTCTGCCCCTTTACCCTGTCTCAGCACTCTGGCCACTGCCACTGCCTGACTACAGACTTTGTTGCTGTTAGCCCACATTTGTGGTAGCTGCCTGGCAGCTCCTCCTCACTCATCACAGAGTCCTGAAAATATGTTAATAGAAGATACACGCCACATATAAATATGGTAAAAATTATTGGATGAAAAAATTTAATCTGTCAAATGTTATTGTCCCTCAAAATTTCTTTCATTGCGACAATAATTAAAGAATTTAATCAGTTCTTTAATAATATAATGCTCAGCTTGGTTTCTGGCTCACATTTAAAAATCCAGTGGGTTTATACGGTTAAAAAAAAGACAGAGCTAATTGATTAATAACCATATTATTTATGTGACCATAATCATTTGTTCTATGAAATATCTAAATATTATCTTTCTGCTCTCTAAATTATAGCTCTCTGAGCTTCCTTCCTTTTGAAAGGAGTAAGTGCAGTACAAGAGTTACCACTATTCACATCTCATTTGGAAACTTGGCAGTGATCATGCCGTGATGATTTTTGATTGAATATAGCTATTGCCATGGTTGATCACATCACTCCAAAATACAGACTGCAGAGGGAGTTCATTTCACATTGGTTGAGATGGTGTTAATTTTCTTCCTTTGCAGATAGATTCCATGGAGTGTGCATAATCATTTTCAATACTTGTTAATTAATAACTAGAGATGCCCAAGTGCTGTGGCTTGCTCTGGTGTAGCCATGAAATCATTGGTCGTTTGTAATCAGCCGGGATTTCATTTAACAAAAATATGATGGTAAATTGCTTACATCATTTATAGTGTATTCAGGATGTGAAACTTTTGACTCTACTAATGAGATGTTTCAGTATCTGGAAAAGTCCTTTTAGGGAGGGGGGTAAAATAGCTTGTTCTTTGAGAACGAATGTATCGAATTCTATTGTTTGACTTACATTCAGTTTTTAAGTGTGCAATGGGTTCTTACATATCCTTTATCTCGTTTTACAAAGATACAGATAATGACCCAGCCTGTTTGTTCTTCTCACTTCTGCTTGTAGTCAATGGGCGAGAAAGAAGATGCTGGCTTTTGTTTTGGGGAGAGGTCTAATGCGGGTACACTTATGCACTCGGGCTGCCACATCTCAAGGCTCACTGGCCACGACACTAGTGGCTGCTGGGCTGGACACTGCACACTCAGTGCCTTGACCTTTGCCTTGGTTCTTGCTTAAAATACAGCCTTTAGGTGCTATTCGTGTTTGCTTCACTCTGCCTAATGATATGTGCTGATGTTTTCCTGTGAACTAAGAAATTCTCCAGGTCAGGCAAACAATCCTGTTTGCCTCGCCCCACCCAGAGTCCCATCTTACATCTGTGCTGCTCTTCAGCAGAAGTTGTATTCTCAGTAACTCATTTGTTTTTATCTACATGATTTGGGAAGAAAATGAGTGAAATCATTTCCAGTGGAAAAGGACAATGGGCCAGTCCTGCCACAGAAGAGCTCTGACGCTCTCCTGAACTTCCGCCTGCAGAGTCCCTGGACATTAGCTAATAATCACTTCTAAGGAAGAACAGATTTGATCCAGCCGGAGCTCACCCAGTGCTCCACAATGCAGATTAATCGTTGACCCTCGTGTCCTCAGCATAGTTAATGTGTCCTGGTGACTGTTCTTGTTTGTCGTTTCCTCAGCCCACTCTGCACAGCCTGGGGGCTGGTCACCTCGACCTCTCTCACTGCAGACCTCCTTCCCCTCTTGAGCAGTGGCTACAGTCGTAGTCATCACAAAAAAATACATTTTTAATTGCATACAAAGTGGGTAGATAGCTACTGTCACTAATGCCAAGGACAGCCCGCATTCTAGATTGCGGACGTTCCAGTAGCATTTATTGCCATTTCTTTGCTTCTGTACTTGACAGATGACTCCCTCTAGTAGAGCTGTTCTAAGTTAGCAGAAACATAATTTTGGCCAAAATACTATCTAATTCCATGGATTGAAAAATCTAAAGAAATATTACTAGATTGTTTTAAATTATTCAAAGTATTAAAAGAGTTTTATGTATTTTGTTCATTTTCCAAAGAAAAGATTAAGGACTATGTCTTTTTTTCATATTGTGGTATGAGCTTAAATACACAAAATACACTTAAAATTTACCTTTTTTAAAAATGTTAAATGAAAGACATCAAACTGCTAGGATGAAACACAGGCAGAAAGCATCTTAACATCAGTCTTGGTGATAACGTTTTGAATTTCCCTCCAAAGGCAAAACCAAACACTTGGGACTGTACTGAAATAAAAGCTAGTGCGACGCAAGGGAAATCTTCAGCAAAATGCAACCCCGTCACGAGAACTCTCTCTAATCCTGTCATCACCCTTTTTTTTTTTTTTTTTTTTTTGTAGTTTCACTTCTGCTTATGTGTTACTGCTGCAAAGGCAGAATCATGGAGTTACAAGGCTCTGTGAGAATATGTAAAGCAACAGGACAAACTAAGCGGGTTATTTCTGTACATTCACATTAATTTTCCAGTGTTAAATATTTGATCAAAATGTATATAATAACCAAACCACTACATGACTCATGATGTAATCTGGAATAAGTTGTAGATCACGCAAAGAAATTTATTTCCTCATTGATTTCATTAAGGAATAAAGGGGCTTTTATTTGTAACCTAAGTCATTTCTGGATGGTGAATTGGCAGAGAGAAGTAATTTCCTTTTCAAAAGGAAACTGTTTAATTCAGAATTAGCAGGAAGGGTGAAATCTATTAATTGTGATTTACCACATTTTCATAGGCATCTCTGGCAAGAAATAGGAAATAATGACCTCTAATAATTTTCCTTCCCAGTATGCACTTATTCTACAGCAGGATTGTGTATTGGGTGCCTCTGTTTCTGTAGTACCCTTTTCATTTTATTTTTTAAAAACAAATTGGAAAATGTCCATCAACAATCCCCAAAGCCCACTTATGCAGTCATCGTTGCAGGTTTTAATAATTCCCAGGGAACACAGAATACAAAGTTTTCACACATCACAAGCTGAATTTTCTTGAAAGATGTTGTCTGATCCATTTTATCTGAAAATGTTCAGGTGAAATGCACAGGGATGGCAGGAGGGAAGCCTGCAAAGCCGCAGGGTCCTCTGCTGCCTGGTGGCTCAGAAGGACAACTCTGTTGAAAGGGCTTATCCCCGTGTCAGCCTGGAAGGTAGCTTTAAAAACAAAACAAAACAAAACAGAAAACAGGAAAACCAAGACTTCATGTCCAAGTAAGAAAAAGTGAGTTCAGGAGGTGGCTGAAATGTCCTCGCCCCAAGACCCTTCAGGGGTTACAGAAGAGTGCTTTGCTGTGGGACGCCCTGGTCCATGGCCCAGTGCCGGGAGAGCACGGCCTGTTCCTCCAGAGCCCGAGGCCTCGCCGGCCCCGCTGGGCCTCAGAAGCCAGGTTTGCCAGCCACTCGGGCCGTCTCGGTGGCCAGGCCTGAAAGCCAGGATGGCAGATGTTGGGGTCCATGTGACCCTGTTAGTATCTTGACAGCTTCCCGCATTTATGCACCCTAGAGGAAGGAAGACATTCCAGGCTCTTCCATAGGTTTCGGGGGAACCTACATCTGGGGTTTCTGGTTTCCGCTCAGTGAGCTGCGGGTTCCCAGTCGAGCAGAAACCCGCCGCCCGCGAGGGCAAAGGGCGGAGTGCAGGGATGGCTGGGGCGGGCGGGCGGTGGGGGTTGCTCGGCAAGTGGGAGCGGAGCGAGAGGACTTGGGCCCGGAGTCAGGACGAGAGCACGGGCAGAAAAGCACACGCGTGAACTCCCAGACCGCAGCAACGCCTTGAAAACCGCGCCCGCTGCAGGCTGCGCACACCCGCCCGGCAGCGCCCGGGTCCTGCCCCGCGCGCAGGGAGGGGGACTCCCGCGGCCGAGAGCAGGACGGGCTGAGGGGCCCTGGGACCCGGAGCCCCGCGGCTTCTGGAGCTGCGGCGGGAGGCGGGAGGCGCCCGCGGAGAGCCCGCGCGGGCCCGGCGCGGCAGCGCATCCCGGGGGCGGGCGGGCCGGGCGGGCCGGCCGGGGTTGGTCGGCGCCGCGGCCCCTCCCGTCCCGCGCGGGGTCGGCGGGGCTATAAAGTGCGCCGCCGCGCGCGCGCCCCCGCCCGCTGCTCCGGAGCCGTCCCCTCGCGCCCCGCGCCCGCCCGCGCCCGGCGCCCCGCCGCCGAGCGAGCCCCGGGGGCGCGGGGAGCCCGGCGGCCGACCGCCGCGATGGACTGGACGGACGCGGGCAACCTGAGCGCCGCGCTCGGGCCGCCCCACGCCTCCCCGGCGCCCGCGCAGCCGCGCGCCAACCTCACCAACCAGTTCGTGCAGCCGTCCTGGCGCATCGCGCTCTGGTCCCTGGCCTACGGCGCCGTGGTGGCCGTGGCCGTGCTCGGCAATGTCACGGTCATCTGGATCATCCTGGCCCACAAGCGCATGCGGACGGTCACCAACTACTTCCTCGTGAACCTCGCCTTCTCCGACGCGGCCATGGCCGCCTTCAACACCCTGGTCAACTTCATCTACGCGCTGCACAGCGAGTGGTACTTCGGCGCCAGCTACTGTCGCTTCCAGAACTTCTTCCCCATCACGGCGGTGTTCGCCAGCATCTACTCCATGACGGCCATCGCGGTGGACAGGTGAGCGGCGGGGGCCGCGCGGGAGGGCGCGCGCCGCGAGGGAGCGAGGGCGGGCAGGGGCGCGCGGGCCGCGGTGCTCTCGGCGGCCGCGGCTGCTTCTGCTTCCCCGGGCTCCCCTCTCCACCCTGAGAGGCCCCCGAGGGACTGAGGGCGAGCGAGAGGGGAAGGTCGGTCACGGGGAGTCGGACCAGCAAACGGGTGGAGACAAACTTCGTGAGTGGCTGCAGGATTGCCGGGAAACGTGGGTTCCCGGTGAACTGGCTTTCGGCCCCTCCCTGCAGCCCCTCTGGAGGAACGGCGGACGGCCGCACCACCTTCCCTCCCGCTCCCCGCAGCCGCTGCGCCCGCCGCAGGCCCACTCGCCCCGCGGGCTTTGCCTCCTGGGGCGCATCCCGCGGAGGCAACACCGACTGTTCTCGGCTGGGAGCTCCGCAGACGGGCTCGTGCAGGCGGCGCGCTGCCCAGTTCGCCTCCGGGAGGTGCCTCCTCATCCTGCAAGGATGGGCAGCAGAGGCTCCCAGGATGAGCGATTTGAAAAGGAGAGGCTCGGCTTTGTGGCCATTTCAGATACTTCTTGGAACGCGCCACCCCCCACCCCCCAGCGGCAGCGGGGCTCATTAGGTGCTTAGGCAGCCGAAGAAGCTGTAGACCCCCGCGTTTGTTCTGATACTGGAGGCGTTTCGGAGTCGCGGTGGTTTGCTGCCTCAGGGAGCGTGGTGAAGTGTGCGTGCTAGCCGCGACGCGCGGGTGAATGCCCGCCGGGGTTGGGGGGGGTGCTCAGCCTCAATCCCCTGCTGCGCTAACGCAACCCTCCCGTGGAGCCGAGTCTCTGCGGGCGGCGCCTGTGGGAGGCTCAAGGGGCGATGTCCCTTTAACCTCAGTCGGGCTGCTGCCCTGGAGAGGCGGC
Source organism: Talpa occidentalis (assembly GCF_014898055.3). NCBI lineage: Eukaryota > Metazoa > Chordata > Mammalia > Eulipotyphla > Talpidae > Talpa > Talpa occidentalis. Next base: position 99,863,123 of record NW_023601322.1, read on the forward strand.
AGCCTGTTGCTTTATGAAATTCTCGGTCTTCTTGAAAGGTTAATGATGTGTTACGAAATTTCATGAAAATTGAGAGTGTGCAACTGATACTTCACGTCTAAGGAGAAAAAGCCTTCTTTTTCCAAGTTCTCATTCCTCAGTTACTAAAGATACAAAATGTGCGTGTTACCATTTTTAACAAAAGCTGACACATGCTTGTTTCAGATACTCACTATTTTAAAGACTTAGTCAAGGGAGTGTGTTCTTACCAGCAGACACTTGGTAAAAAGCAGCACAGAAAGAGGGAAACACCTGTGTAAGATACTCCTTGAGACTCCACAGGTGCCACAGTTCTAGCACTCCAGTAGCTGGTGCCCACAGCGCCTTGCGGTATTGCTGTGGTGTCAGACATGAGCTGACAGAACTAGCCAGCCCTGCATCTGCAGGAACCCCATAACTCAGCTTGGCGAGGGTCAGCCTTCTGAGGAAGTGGGGCGCCTCAGCTTTTGAGGAGCTGACCTCCTTGAGCGGCAGGGGCTCAATGATCCTAGCAAATGGGTGAAGGAAGAGTCCTGGAGACCTCAGTGGCTTGTCCCCGGTTTTATTGCGTTTTACCAGATTGGGGCGGGGGGGAGGAGGCTGGCAGTCTTCGCTCTTTCTGGGCTCTCTGGCGTTCTCTCGTGGCCTCTGCTTCTCTGCTCGTTCTCTTCCGGTCTCTCGCTTGTTCTCCTTCTGGTGGTTGCATCTGTTCTGCTGGCGTCCCCGTGACCACGCCCTTAAAAGCCCACTCTTAGCCCAGGTGTATCCACCTATGCATGCCCACACCCTACTCCAGGTGCCGCCATCAGGCATGCACTCAGGACCGCAGATTCATCATCAATCCTGAAGGTGGGAGGGCAGAAAAGCCTGACAGTTACATACTCTACACCTCACTGTGCGTGCCCTCCGGGACAAGCCTTCCCTTTGTGATAAGGGTTATGTAGTCCTCACCTCCTCCTTATCCATGAAGAAGCCATCATGCAGGCTGCGGTGTGAACACGTAGCTTATGTAACTCGCTCTTTCTCCCCCTCGGCTACTATAAACTGAATTTACCCTCCAGCCCAAGGAGAGAGCGTACTCAAGTGGCTTTGTTCCTCATGATTGTCTGACCTTGAACACTACTGCACTTCTTGGGGGGCACATGCAGCTTTCCCTCAGCTGCAGTAAAGTGTTTGCACTTTCCTACAGCTATAGGGAGGCTAGAGCAGAGCAGGAGTATAGCTTGTCCTTTGTTCAGTAACAGGCAGTGGGTTTGCCTTGAAGTGTGTGGTATGTGTTCTGCGCTGGGAGAATTTCTTCCTGCTTTGATTTTTTTCTTACATGATGTCAGTGGCACTCAGGATTGAACGTGATCCCACAGGCTCTGGTCTCACCCTAAAGCCTGTTGCTTCCTGCTATGTCAAATTACTGCAAAAATCGTGTTTTTATTGACCAAAAAGCCATCTGTCAGTTCCACACACTTCCTTCCTGGAAGACAACTTCTCCTTCACGCACAAGCACGCACACGCCCTACATCTGCACACACACACCCTACCTCTACACATATACCCCATACCTGTACACACAAACACAATTTGCCTATGTGCCAATGAAGAGTTGCTCTTTCTCTCCATCATCCTCCCAGACGTGCCGTTTGGGGATGTAACAGTGACACGTGACATTCATCTCACAGATGCCCACCTTTCCCAGACCTGCAGTCACGTCCCAACCATGCAGGCCGCCCCGACCTGTGCCCTTCTTACCTGCACACTGTACGAGGGCTCCTGAAGGTCGTGAGGACTTCAGCTTTCATACACAAAATCATTCCCTTCCTCTAAGTTAGCATTTAACATGTTTACATTCTCCATGGAGGATGTAAATGTTAGCAAGAGCCAGAATTCACAGGTGAAGAAATGAAAATAATAAACCTGAAGCATGGGTTGTTCATTCTCTGTGTCCATCCCCTCACGTTCCTCGTGCTGGCAGTGGGCAGAGCCTGTGAAAGCCCGCTTTTCCTTTGGCCTTAAATGCTCTCTGCCAGTTCCTTATTAAATGTTCTGTTGTTTTAGGGAACAGTTCACAGGTCACTTTCCAGGGAAACCAGCCTCTGTTTTTCAATTACGTTATTTTTATTGAGGTAATGATTGTTTACAACAATGCATATCATTCGGGGGCACGGGTTCACACCTCTCTACACAAATGTTACCACACCACACCTACCATTAAGGCACCCATAATCCCTACGTAGACCATCGGGCTCCCTCCCCCTTATCTTTCCAGTCACCCTCCCTCTCTGGCAGCCTCAAGTCTACAGTCACGTTGCAAGGATTTCCTTTGGTTTCCTTTGTTCTTTATGATTTGTTACTTTATATTCGTCATGTGAGGAAATCAGTTAGTATTTATATTTCTCCTGGCTTCACTTAGTATAATCCCCTCATGTTCTAGCCATGTTGTTGCAAATAAGTTGTTTTTGTAGCTGAGTAGTATTCCCTTGTGTATATATTTCACGTCTTCTTTTTTTTCTTTCATTTATTGCCTACGAGCATTAGGATATACTTTCTTTTTTTCTTCATTACTTGTTTCTTAACGTTTTTATTCCTTCTTGTGCAACATTTGATTTCTCCCCTCAGGTGTGGACCCATAAATCCCCCACCACCACATCACCAGTGAACTGTCCCCCTGGTTCCTGTGCCCTTCCTCCCCTGTTTTGACACCTCTCCCTCTTCCTGCCTTGCTATAGGCCTGAGATCTATGATTTACCCTCAAGGTTTGTCTTTTTTCAGTATTCTTCCTATAAGTGAAACCAGCCAGTATTTTTCTTTTTCCTTCTGACTTATGTTGCTTAGTATGATCCCTTCCAACTCCATCCATATTGCTGCAAATGGCATGAGTTAATTTTTGATGGTGGCTGAGTGGTATTCCACTGTGTGTATATAGACCGCTTCTTGATCCATTCATCTGTTGGGGGCATTTGGGTTGTTTCCATATCCTGGCTATTGTACACAGTGCTGCAATAAACAAAGGGGTGCAGGAGTGGAATTGCTGGGTCATGTGGTAGATCCATTTTTAGTGTTCTGAGGTAGCTCCACACAGCTTTCCATAGTGGCTGGACCTGTTTGCCTTCCCACCAGCACGGTAAGAGTTTCCTTCTTCTCCACATCACATCGTTGCCAGCATTTGTTGTTGCCAATTGTTTTATTTTATTTTTTTTTATATTGATATTTTATTATTTTTATTTTTTTTTAAATAATAAATTTTATTGTTATATTCCCCATACAATTGCAGCCCCCCCATTCTGACCCCAATCCCTCCCCTCCCGCCCCCAACCCCTAAAAGTGTCTCTGGTTCATAGTTTTTTGTTGATTTTGATTTTCACTTTCTTAAAGTTATTCATTTTCCTGGTCCCTTATTTAAGTTTTCTAGATTCCTGTTATGAGTGAGACCATCCGGTATTTTTCTTTTTCTTTTTGGCTTATTTCGCTGAGCATGATCCCTTCCAGCGCCATCCATGTTGCTACAAATTGCATGTGTTTATCTTTTTTGAATGCTGAGTAATATTCCATGGTATATATGTACCATATCTTCTTGATCCAGTCATCTATTTTTGGGCATTTGGGTTGTTTCCAAAGCTTAGCTATTGTAAACAGTGCTGCTGTAAACATAGGGGTGCAGGTGTTCTTTGGAATTGATGTTTCTGTGTCTTTTGGGTAAATACCTAGGAGTGGAATTGCTGGATCATACGGAAGTTCTATGTTTAGTAGGTCCAGAAATCTCCACACAGCTTTCCATAGTGGTTGGACCAGTTTGCACTCCCACCAACAGTGCAGAAGAGTTCCTTTTTCTCCACACCCTCGCCAACATTTGTTGTTGCTAGTTTTTTTAATATGTGCCATTCTCACTGGTGTAAGATGGTATCTCATGGTAGTTTTGATTTGCATTTCCCTGATGACAAGTGATGTTGAACATTTTTTCATATGCCTGTTGGCCATTTGCATTTCCTCTTCAGAGAAGTTTCTTTTTAGCTCTTCTGCCCATTTTTTGACTGGATTATTTTCTTTGTTGTTGTTGAGTCTCGTCAGCTCTTTGCAGATTTTTGTGATCAGTCCTTTATCATTAGTGTTGGGTGCAAAATGTTCTCCCAGTTGGTGGGGTTTCTCTTTTTGTTATTGTCTCTTTTGCTGTGCAGAAGCTCTTTAATTTGATGTAGTCCCAGCTGTTTATCTTTGCCTTCACTATCACTGCTTTGGGTGATGTGTCTGTAAAGATGTCTTTGATGTGCAAATCATGTAGTGTTTCGCCTATATTTCCTTCTATATATTTTATGGTTTCAGGTCTTATGTCTAGTTCTTTAATCCATTTTGAGTTGATTTTTGTGTATGTGTGAGGTAGTGGTCAAGCTTCATTCTTTTGCATGTAGCAACCCAGTTTTCCCAGCACCATTTATTGAACAAACTTTCTTTGCTCCAATGCATAGTCTTTGCTCCTTTGTCAAAGATTAGTTGACCATAAATCTTGGGTTATTTCGGATTTCCTATTTATTCCATTTCTGTATGTCGTTCTTGTTCCAATACCATGCAGTTTTGATGATTATGGCTTTGTAGTTATAGTTTGAAGTCTGGAGTGTGATGCCTCCATTCCCTTCTTTTTTTTTTCAGGAGAAGCTTTGGCTATTCGGTTTTTTGTTGATTCCATATGAATTTCATCAATAATTGTTCTATTTCTTTGAAGAATGACATTGAAATTGATTGGAATAGCATTGAATCTGTATATTGCTTTTGGAAGGATGGCCATTTTAATAATGTTTATTGTTCCAATCCATGAGCAGGGATGTCTTTCCATTCTTTGTGTCTTCTTCTATTTCTTCTTTTAACAGTGTTTATATGTTTCTTTATAAGGTCCTCTTTACCTCTTTGTTAGATTTATTCCCAAATATTTTGATTTTTTTTGTTTCAATAACAAAAGGGATGGTTTTTTTGATTTCTTCTTCTTCAGATTTATGTGTTGTGTATAGGAAGGCTACTGACTTTTGCTGTTGATTTTGTATCCTGCCACTTTACTGAACTGACTGATGAGTTGAATTAGTTTTTCTTGGATTTTTGGGGTTCTCTATGTAGAATTCCATAATCATCTGCAAATAGTGATAGTTTGACTTCTTCTTTTCTATTTGGATTCCTGGATGTCTTTCTCTTGTCTTATTGCTCTGGCTAGGACTTCCAGTATTATATTGAAAAGCAGTGTGAGAGTGGGCATCCTTGTCTTGTTCCAGATCTTAATGAATTGCTTTCAGCTTTTCACCATTGAGAATGATACTGGCTGTTGGCTTGTCATAGATGGCCTTTATGATGTTGAGGTATGTTCCTTGTATCCAAGAATTTCAAGGGCTTTTATCATGAATGGGTGTTGCACTTTGTCAACAGCTTTCTCAGCATCTATTGATATTATCATATGGTTTTTATATTTCTTTTGTTGATGTGTTGGATAACGTTGATTGATTTTCGGATGTTAAACCATCCTTGTGTCCCTGGGAATAACTACTTGGTCGTGGTGAATTATCTTATGGATACATTGTTGGATTCTGATAGCTAAAATTTTATTGAGGATTTTTGCATCAGTGTTCATTAGGGAGATTGGCCTGTAGTTTTCCTTTTTTGTGTTGTCCTTGTTCAGTTTTGGTATTAGTGTAATGTTGGCTCATAGAACGTGTTGGTATTGTCCCTTCCTTCTCAATTTTTTGGAAGAGTTTGGGAAGGATAGGCACTAATTCGTCTCTGAATGTTTGGTAGAATTCATTTGTAAATCCATCAGTCCTGGGCTTTTGTTTTGGGAGGTTTTTGATTACCATTTCAATTTCGCTGCTTGTAATTAGTCTGTTTAGGTGTTCTATTTCTTCTTTATCTAGCTTTGGGTGATTGTAGAGTTGTAGGAATTTGTCCATCTCCTCTAGATTGTTAAACTTGTTTCCATATAACTGTTCATAGTAGTTACTGATTATTCTTTTGATTTCTGCTGTGTCCGTTGTGATTTCTCCTCTTTCATTGATGATCCTGTTTATTTGTGCTTTCTCCCTTTTTCCTTTGTGAGCCTGGCTAGGGGTTTGTCTATTTTATTGATTTTTTCAAAGAACCAGCTCTTTGTTTCATTGATCTTTTGGATTGTTTTTTAGTTTCAATTTCATTTATTTCTGCTTTGTTTTTATTATTTCTTCTTCTACTGGTTTGGGTTTTGTTGTTCTTTTTCTAGATCTTTGAGCTTCGAGATTAGGTTGTTTCTTTGAGTTCTTTCTTGTTTCTTGATGTGAGCTTCTATTGCTATATATTTTCCTCTTATTACTTTTTAGCTGCATCCCATACATTTAGGAATTGTGTCCTCCTTGTCGTTCAATTCAAAAAATTTTCTAATTTCTTCTTTGATCTCCTCATTAGTCCAGTGGTCTTCCAGTAGTGTGGTTTTTAATCTCCATGAGGTAGGAAATTCCTTGCCTCTTTTTTATGGTTATTTCTAGTTTGATGCCTTCATGGTCAGAAAAGATGGTTGATATGATTTCAATCTTTGTGTATCTGTTGATGTTTGTCTTGTGCCCCAGTATGTGATCGATCCTGGAGAATGATCCGTGTGCGCTTGAGAAAAATGTGTACTCCGTGTTTGGGGGTTTAGTGTTCTATAGATGTCTGTTAAGCCCAATTGCTCTAGGTCCTTATTTAGAGCTTTGGTTTCTTTACTTATTTTTTGTCTTGTTGATCTATTGTTGATAGTGTGTGTTGAAGTCTCCCACTACATATGTGTTTTCTCTGATGTCTGTTTCAGAGAGGACAACAGTTGTCTGATATATTTTGGTGCTCCTTGTTTGGTGAGTATATGTTAATGAGTGTTATTTCTTCTTGAAGTATTGTCCCCTTGATCATAATGTAGTGACCATTGGGTCTCTTTTTATCTTTTTGAGTTGAAATCTGTTTTATCTGATATAAGTATAGCTGTTCCTGCTTTCTTTTTTGGTCCATTTGCTTGTAGGATTGTTTCCATCCTTTAACTTTGAGCCTATTTTTTATCTTTTGTAGCTAAATGTGTTTCCTGGAGACAGCAAAAGTTGGGTTTGTTTCTTAATCCAGGCTGCAACTCTGTGTCTTTTTATTGAAGAGTTTAGTCCATTTACATTTAGAGTTAATATTGATATGTTAACATCTGTATTTGCCATTGTGTGTCTTTCCTTTGATTATTTTATTTATTCTTTTAATAACTTTTTTTTTTTTTTTTGCCTTCTTTCATTGTTATTCATCCCTCTGAGGTTCTGGCTTTAGGACTCCTTGTAGTATTTTTTGGAGTGGGGGTTTAGTTGTAATGAAATTCCGGAGTTTCTGTTTGTCTGAGAAGTCCATATTCTTTCTTCAAAGAGGAAGAGAGCTTGCGGGATAGAGTATTCTTGGTTGGCATCTGTTTTCTTGGAGTCTGTTGACTATGTCCCTCCACTCTCTCCTTGCCCGTAGTGTTTCTTCGGAGAAGTCTGATGTCAGCCTGATTGGCTTCCTTTGAATGTTATCTGTTTCTTCCCTCTTCCAGCTTCATTATTTTTCCTTGTCCTGGATTCTGGGAGCTTTACTATTATGTGTCTTGCTGTATTTTTCCTTTCGTCGTGGAAGTTTGGTGTTCTTCTTGCTTCTTGTATATCAATTTTCAGCTCCTTCTTCACATTTGGGAAGTTCTCTTCAATTATCTCTTTGAAAATTTTCTCTGTTCCTACTTCTCTCTCCTCTCCTTCTGGTATTCCTATAACTCTTATATTTCCTTTCCTCATGGAGTCAGATAGTTCCCGAAGTCTTTCTTCGTTCTTTTTCTGTGTAACTTCTCTTTCCTTTTCTGTTTTGGTTCTTTTATTCTGTGCTTCAAGAGAACTTATTCGTTCTTCCATTCATCTATTCTGCTTCATTGCTTTTCCCAGAATTCTTTAGTTCTTCCATTAATCTTTGATCTCCTGCATTTCTTTTACTTCCCTCTTTAGGGACTCAATTTCATTCTTCTGATCGTTGATTATTTTTCCCTTATCATTATTTTCCTTTATGACTTCTGTCAGTTTTTTAATCACAGCAATTTTAAATTCTCTTTCTGGAAGGCTCAGAAGTTTCTTCCAAGTTACTGTCGTTGCAATCTGGGGCTGGTTTTCTTTTTTGTGTGCTTTTTTTCCCTGGGGAGTAGCTAGTTGTTGCGTGTGGTTCTTCTCCTCCCTACTGTCTGTTTTCTAATTTGCCATATGCGTTGGGAACACTGTGTAGTTGGGACTGGCTGGCATCTTGGTGACCTTCTTCTGCTCCCCTCTGGTTCCTCCAGGAGTCATCTGTCAGTTTCAAGCAGTTTTTTACTGGAGAAAGGTCCCTGTCTAAAATGCCGATGTGGGGGACACACTCCCCTGTGCACCTGGTTCTGCCCCGGCGGTGGGTCCTGCTCCCCCTCTGGGCTTGGACTGCATGCCAGAGGGGGTCTGGCGTGGGCGAACTTCCCCGCTCACCTCTGGCTCCTGAGGAAGCCTTCTGTAGGTAGTCTTACTGAAGAAATGTCCCTGTTCTAAAATGGTGATGTGGGACACACATCCCTGCGCGTCCAGTCTCAGGCACACTCTTCTGCGCGCCTGGTCTGCCCCGGCTGTGGTGGCTCGCTCCCGCTGTGGGCTCAGACTACTGGTCGGAAGGGGCCCGGCGTGGGCTGACTCCCAGCTGGCCACTAGCTCCTTCAGGAGCCTCTGCTGGTTCAAGTCGCTAGGTGGCGCCAGAGATCTCTCCTAGAGCCCTTGGGGAGCTGATTATCCACCCAGTGGGACAGGGAACAGAGCGGGGATGGTGGGTACACTTCAACGGCTTTGGGGTGCTGGTCTGCCTTTGCCCCACCGTCGTGGGGAATGCACGCCCCTAATTTCGTGCCCCGAGTCTCAGTTCCAAAGCCCTCAGTTCCAGGACGCGGGCTGTAGCCCAGTTCAGTG